>NW_026137611.1:0-5395924 GCF_009805555.1 Andrographis paniculata
TATGTACCGACAAAATCCCTAATTTCGATTCTCTCCTCCCCAATCAAGGTCGGCGCTCCGCCGGAGGTGGTGGCGCGTCTCACCGCCGTGCAGCAGGAGTTCGAAACAAGACAGCGCTCCGCCGCCGCCGGGAGAGACGATTCGAAGGATCCAGAGCTCGATCAATTCATGGTACACCAACAAACAAAAAATTTCAAAATTTCCCAATTCGATAAATTCCGATAACCCAATCCGATAATCCGATCCGATCTGATCTAATTCGATTTCGTCGATGATGTAGGAAGCTTACTACGACATGCTCTCGTCAAGTACCGCGAGGAGCTAACAAGACCTCTGCAAGAAGCATGGAATTCATCGAAGAATCGAAAACACAGCTCACATGCTCACAAACGCTCCGGTTCGAGCTCAACTACTCGGTACGGTTCTCTCCAGTTTCTTCTTTCTTAATTAAGAGAGCGAAAATCAGCTAGAGTGAGAAAGCTAGATTTTCCTATGATGGAAAGAACAAGCAGCACAACAATAATTCCATTTCCCAGACCCTTTGAGATCTCTCCACTGCTCTTTTCCTGTTAACTGATAGTTCAAACTGTGCACTCCAATTGGGGTGGTGGGGTGGGGTGGGGTGGGGGGTGGGTGGGTGCAAGCAAGAAATCGCCATAGGCGTCTTGTCTGCACAGAATTGGAGCTGCAGACTGAGTAATTTCTTTCTTCTTTCTCTTTGCTATTTCCCACTGAACTGAACTTTGACTGAATCCCATCGTTTTCCAATGAAACCCTTCTTCTGCCTCGTCACGACTCCCTAAATTAAATAATAAATAATAATAAATAATTAAAAACCTAATCACGAGTGCATAGTAAAAAATCGGTGGAGATGATGAGATGATTGATGAATAAATTAATAAAATCCAATCTTTATCCCCAAAGAAAAATAAATTAATTACGGTTTAGTTAGATCCCACGTTTCTTCTGACTTCATAATATAATCATCATCATCATTCTTAATCCAGATTATGTTAATTCTCCTCTTTCCTCTCCTCTCTCTCTCTCTAAAATAATTTGTACAGAGATGAATCTGGGATTTGGGGAGTGTCTGTTCTGTCTGGCTTGCTTACCTGGACATGGACGAGACCATCCATTAATTTTATTATTTTGTCATTTCTTGGATTTGTTTGTGAAGAGAACAGTTTGCATCTTTAGCTTTTAGGCTTTGAAGAAAATATGATATGATAAAAACATAGGATGCTGCTGCTGCTGTTCATAGATATATATATGTATGTAGTCTGTACCCACACACTGTCAGGCTTAATTCCTCCATTTATTACATCTTTTTTCTGTGCTATACTTGTACAAGTTTTCCCCCCTTTTTCCCTTCCCATTTCTTCTTTCCATTTATTTCTATCTTCGGCCAATCTTGTGTTTTTTGCATGGAAGCTAAACCTAGAACTAAAAAAAAAAAAATAAATAAAAACATGGATCTGTGCATTGTCTTTTTCTTGCCAATTTGGTGTGTGTGTTTCTTCTGTATGCATTTTTTGGCAGTCTTTATGGGTGATTGATAATAAAATTCTTGATGATCTTTGAAATATTTGGCATTTCATGAATTAAGGCTTTAGAAATGTGATGTTGGTATTTATATGCGGCGCCTCGGTTGGCTTAATTTGTGGACTAATTCGACCAAATTTCATTTGTGTAGTTTAAAGAAAAGAAGCAAGAATTTCTACTTATATATTGTTACGCGTGATTTTGTTTTGTATTTTTTGTTTGGTTAAAGAGTGCGTTGATTGGATTATAGTATTAATTTGTTAGATCGTTAGGTCACGAGGCGATCACTAGATTTATCGAGAAATCCTCAACGAAATGCTTTTTTGTTGTTTTTCTCCCTAATGCCGATGTCTACATCGACAAATTGTCGTATTTAATACATCCACATTGAATAAGTTCGGATTCGGTTTATTGCTAGATCATGGTGAACATCTTGTTTGATAATTAATGATATTAGTTTCGGTAACAAAACATCTTTATTACATCAAACACTCATGAACAAAAGACATGGTAGAATTTACGAAACATTTTATCAGCAAGCAATTAAAATTTACACAATGTAGGTTTGTTCAACGACATATCTACTCGACTTATTTATTTCCCTTCATTGTTTACATGTCGAAGAGGAAAAGTGCGATGGCGGGGTTTCATCCGAAGAAGATCAAGACAACAGCGGCGGGGAGACAGGACTGCCCGAGATCGATCCCCGGCAGAAGATCGTGGCTTAAAAACCATCTCCTTAGAAGTACAGTGGCTATCTGAGTAGCCTCAAGCAAGAGCTCTCGAAGAAGAAGAAGAAAGGGAAACTCCCGAAAGATGCGCGCCAAAAGCTTCTTAGCTGGTGGGAGTTACACTACAAATGGCCCTATCCATCGGTACGAACGCTTTTCTTTTTTTGAATATTTAACCTAAGTAAAAAATCGAATAGCTAGGTTATAATGGCACTATATAGGAGTCGAAGAATGTGGCGGTACTATATGTGTTTTTTTGAAGTTTGACCAAACAATGTTTTAAAAGATAGATCGTCGAAAACTCTTAAGGGTGGTGTTGTTTGGGGGATTCTCCCCCAAATACACTATTCATTCTATTTTTTTTAAAAATATTATCAATCAAAACACCTATTTTTTATTTTTTATATTATACTAAAAATCAATTTTACATTCAAAAACATCGCATCAACACTTATTTGTATCACATCATATAACTATTCAAATTCAAAATTTTTCTAGTCAAATCCCAATTTAAAATTTAAACCCCCAAACAAACACACACTATGTAGAAGAGCTAGGGTTATCATTGCACTGATCATAATCTGAAATTTAAATACGCTCATATAGAGGAATCGGAGAAAGTGTCATTTTTTTTAGTTTAAACTAAGTTAATGATCGAACACTTAATATCGTTGAAAAGTGGGATAGAATAGTTAAAGTTTTGGTGACACGATCATGTTTGAAAGTTTGACTAAGTTTTTCATTGAGTGCTCAAAGATCATTGAAAATTTAGAATAGCTAGAGTTATGATGACACCGGTCGTGTTAAAGGATCGAGTACTCAAAGATCATCGAAAAGTCTAAATAGAATAGTAGCATTTGTCATATCTGAAATATATTGAATGCTTATATATATAGGTGCTTTGGTTATCATACTAGTCGGGTTAAATCAATATAGTGTTGATTTGATTCAATTAGCATACGTTATCAAATAGTAGACATTAATTAATATATAACATATATTTTGATAGCATATTATATAACTACATGTAGCACATATATTTTAATTCCATATTTCAGTATAATAGCACAATAAATATATTATACAACATAACACAATTAAAACTAACACAACACATATTTCTATATAACACATGATATGTTATTTTCCGTCATGAAATACTAATTATTTTTCACGTTATTGTGCTAACTTGATCATATGCTATTTGTCATATATAGGAGTCGGAAAAAGGTGTCATTTTATTTAGGGTTACGATGACATTGATCATATTTGAAATATATCGAACGTTTATATACAGGAGTCGGAAAAAGTGGCATTAGCCGAGGCGACGGGGTTGGATCAAAAGCAAATAAACAATTGGTTCATCAACCAAAGGAAGCGACACTGGAAGCCGTCGGAGGACATGCAATTCATGGTGATGGACGGGCTTCATCCGCAAAACGCGGCCCTTTACATGGACGGCATTACATGGCTGACGGGCCTTACCGGCTAGGCCCGTGAAGGATTTGTCGAGGAGGCATGCTATGGCTACTACTACTTATTGCCGAAGCTCGGATCGTGTTTTAAACAATGGATAGAGGGAGTATGACAGACAGCTAGCCATGGTGTGGGATTTAAGCGAGCCCGATAAATGATTACTTGGTATTTGGACAGCTCGAGCGCCTGGTTGAAACATACGCTCAAGTTCATGTCTTAAGTTTATGTTGATGACATTGTATTTGGATCAGCTGTTGATTCGGCTCCATCGATTCGGCTACATCGAATAACAAATGTAGTACTTTATGGATTGTAATTCTCTATCGGTTTTAAGGATTAAATTGCATGAGTGTATTATATATTTCACTGGTCTTATATTTATCCATTTATTTATTTTTTTTTCGGAATTTTAAATATTAGTATTATATTGAAATTATATAAATAAGGTAAAAAGACTAAAATACTCTTATAGGTATTGTATAATATAAATGTAACGATATTTGTATAATATATTGTATATTGAAATGATATTTGTAATGTTAGGTAAACATATAGTTATAAAAAAAAATATGTATTTTGTTATGAGACGAATCAAATAAATATATAAATAAATAAATTGTTAACGCCCGAGGGAGTATATTGATGGCAAGAAGTGTGAAATATCCTTTTAACATACATTTACCTTAAAAATTTTTGCTACAAAAATTACATTAATACCCTTTATCCAATAATCTATTTTCTTTCTCACCCTTCTCCAAAAGCTATATTAATATAATTATTTATTTGTATAAATATTTCATTCAACATTATTAATTTTATTAATTCTATTATATAACAATATTAATTTTTTAAGTAGAATTTTATTTATTATTATAAGTACATAAAAATTAATGATAGAGACTTTTTTTAATTTTTTTATTTTTTAAAAACTTTTTTTATTATATGAAAAAATTAATCTTTGTTTTATTCGATAGATTTTTTCCGGTCATTAAATTTTTTATTGACTATTATTAAAATAATACAAAATAAAAGTAATTAATACATATGAACATTCACTCTTATTTATTTATTTACTCATTAGTGACCGTATTATAAAATAATAATCAATTATCATAGTAAAAGAATAAAATACTTTACTGTTTGTGTAAAGAATACTACTAATATATCTTGGAGTGCAATTGTATTAATACGATATAAGTTCTGTATTTTCTGAAATTAATTTATACTCCTTCGTCCTATTATCATGCATACTTTTTCTATTTTCATTCGTTCCACTTATTTTGTCATTTAAAAAAAAAATTATACACTTTAATCTTATTTTAAATATTTTTATTTTAAATTTTTATTTAATTTAATTAAACTAATTAATTATTTAATTTTAATTTATAATTACTTATATTATACCATAATTATTTTTACTAATACATTTTTAATTATTTACTAATCATATCCCTCCTAAATTTTTTGTGTCTACAGTAAAGAAGACATAATAGCGGAGTAGCGCAACAACGAGCGACTAGTATATATATATATATATTGGAGACTTGATGTCCAATCCCTGTCAGCTATATTAAATTTCAATTCAGTCCCTATGATAAAAGAATTGGTCTGCACTCCATCTTTTTTATTTCATTTAATATTGATCCCTATTCTATATTTTTTCTTCAATTTATTTGGTATAAATTTGATGTACCTTTAAATATATTCAAATTCACTCCCGACGTTATTTTATATACTTACAAGACATCACGACTCTACCTATATTATGTTATGTTTTATTTAAATTGTTTCACTAATATACTTCTATTTACTTTATGGGTATATTTGCTTGAGTTAAAATAAATTAATAAAACAATTACAATTATAGGTATTTATAAATGCGATTATTTATATTTTAATTTTTTTGTATTAATATTTAAAAAATTATCTTATTTATCAATTAAAATCAAATTGCATAACATTTTAAAATATTACTCCCTACGTCGGCTATAATTATGTCAAATTTCTTTCTTTAGTTGTTTGCTAAACATATATATAATAAACAATTTTATTTACTTACAATTTTATTAGTTTCATTTTAGCAAATAACAACCAATTTTCACTATTTTTTATAAACTCAATCGAATTGAACATAATCCAAATATATTACTATAATTGTTAATATGCATTTTAAAATATAATAATATAAATATATAAATACAAAAAATGTTAAAACTGAAATTGAACTGAACTGAAAAATATCAAGTATGTAGTATTTGTTTCAAATTGAATTTGCTCATTAATTAAAAATTTGGTTCGATTCAGTTGGGTTCAGAAGTTTAATGGTTCCGTTAGGATATTTTGCCCACCCCTACTTATGACATCATCTTTTTTTTAAATCATTTTTTAATAAATTTTTTATAATACTCTTATTTTACTTCTTATCCACCTCACTTTTGTATGAAAATATTAGTACTCCCTTCGTCCCAAAAGATTTATCTTGTTTTCTATTTTCGTCCGTTCTAAAACAATGTCATGTTTCCTTATTTAGTAGTCGTGGTCCTCACTTTATAACAAAATTATTCCTACTTTTTTATACTACCCCTAATTATTACTCTAACATACTCTTTAAAATCCTTCAAAAAGTAAGGGCATTTTAGTCATTTACATTCTACTTTATACCAACTTTCAATTAAATACTATTATTACTTAATTCTCTCTCGTGCCGACTTTCAATAAGACATTTCTTTTGGGACGGAGGGAGTATTATTTTTTAATCTTCATACCTAAATAAAATGCATAATTAGCCAGGAGAGACAAAGTATTTAATAAATTGTGTAATATAAATATAAATTTATTTGTTCGAAATCATTTTATTAATTCCAAAAATATATACTCCTCCTCCGGTCCTTAACAATTTATCCATTTTTTCATTTTGATCCTTTCCTTAACAATATATTATTCATTTTATTTTTTAGTAATTGTACTATCTACCTAACATTACAAATATCATTCTAATTCGCAATATATTATACAAATGTCATTATCTTTATATCATACAATACTAATAAATGTAGTTTAGTTTTTTACTTTTATTTCTACTACATCTCAATATAATACTAATATTTCTAAAATTCTATGCAAAAAGTTAATGGATAAATAGATATGAGACGAATAGAGTATATTTGAACTATATATTATTTAATTTAATATTAATTTTTTTTTTCTAAATTAGTATCATAAAATTTAATTTAATTATTATACAATATATTTAAATATATGTATTTAAAATACATAATCATATTTTTCATAATTATATAAATACTTATAAATAACAAAATATATAAAATAGGCCGTGACTATGGCGAGTGCTAGCCTACACACAAATGTTTCCACCGGGGCTAATAGAATAAGTGCTCTCACTGAATTTCTTAATTGGTTCCTCGGTCAGGGATTGACTATAATCGATAACACTCAAGGATATCTGCTACTACACATAATACCTAAGCAACCATCATGCATACTTTGAATGTCAGTGTTTATACCCAGTGTACATACTTACATACTTGCATCAAATACGAACAGACCCGAGTGCATCTCGTCCGTACCTATAATAATGGTGTCATATGCTTCAGTAACGAATATATGCCCAGGAAACTACTACGTGATAAATCGATAATTTTGGTATCATACATACCATTGTTAGTGTTAACTGAGGATAAATTTAACATGGTAGTATTCTCATCCATTTCTAGAGATTATTAAATCAAATAGTACATATTTACAAGAATTCAATGAAGAAGTTTTTAGACATTAGAATGTATTAGACTAAATGTTATGATTGATTTTGTTAGTGGTTATCATTCGTCTTATACACACTGTTTCGAAGTGAAGAATTAATATTAATTTGTTTTAACAACTTTATGCAGAGTATAAAATGGAAATGGATGGATACACAATGACACATAAAGAAAATACGAATAGCGCTACATACTCTATGGTCTTGCAATTGAAAAATGTAGTATGAGTTGTTGAATGTAAATGTATCATGCACAAACTTTTCCAGCAGAACCAATAGAGAAAATGCTCTCACCGAGCCTGTCATTGCCTTCTCTATCAAGGAATTGACTTAAATTGATTACACTTAAGGATACCTGCTAATACACAGATAATACCTAAATAACTATCATTCATACTTTGAATAACAGTTTTTGTACCTGGAGCACATATTTATATACCTGCATCAAATACCAACATACCATAATGCAAATCTTACATACTTATAATAATAGTGTCATATGCTTCAATAAAGTGTACATATGCCCTTGTAATATGTGTTTGGAAAACTGACAATTATTTATTCAAAATATTCACTTGATGTTGGTAACCAATAATGAATTCATCATGATAATGTTTTCGTGACTCTCTGAATTGTAACAGATATATAAACAATGCATACTAACAATTGTGGGGGAACACCATCATATATATACAATAAATATTCAATCTTTACATATGGATGGTAAACCAAGTCATAAACGAGTTAGTTAAAAATATTTTTCCTTAGTAGGGTACATGATTGTTGTTACGAATACATGTTGCAATCTTAATTCACTTTTTGAAGTAACACAATGTAAAGGTAGTGCTTACTTGAAACGATAAGTTGTAATATACTACTAGAACTTTGAGTAGTTTCTACACAATAGTACAAACACTTTTCATTCAAAATATTTGAAAATTTACATTGTAATCCAAAGTGTATGACACTCACCTTAACAATTGATCATGAGCATTTTAAAAAACAATAAACTCGGTAAAGCAGATAAATACTCTAGCGTGGCTTCAATGTACCTCCCATTTGCCTTAGAGTACCAATTCCTGGCCAACGGTGTACCTAGTGTCCAAAAGTGAATACTTGTATGGATTTACTCAATGACTAAAAATGATCTTGATATATTTCAATTAGAGCAAGAGTTTATAATAATCTTTGTACGGGTCTAACGAATGCAATAGTTTAATACTTACTTTGTACCATTTGGATAATTAGTTACCATAAATTTATATCCCAAATTCTTGAGTTTATTTGAACAATATCTTGTATACAAAATTATACAAATCAATTAATAACTAAAAAATTCGAATAAATCCAAAATAATATTAATACCGAACGAAATGAATTTAACACAACAAATTAGGCTAAATCAATTTTGGAATTAAGGAAATGAAAACAAAACAAACATGTGTTAATTCCAATTAAACAAACAAATTTGAAATAAAAAACAAACGAACAAAACAATTAGAAATTATGCAATTGAATTGGAGTGACTTCGTGTTCGTGTTGCAGAGATTCAATTCGGATGAAATTGAGAACGCCCAATTCGATCACAATAGCTTCTTCTCCGACCAAACAGCGATGCACGGAGACAACAACGCACTCCTCCAATCGACTCCGAAATAGCACCAAACAACTTCTTCCTCTCATCGAACAGTAGCAGTGGCAATCCTGAAGACAGCTCCTACACTTACATTCATTCTAAATCTCTATCTTAAACTAAATGTTCTCTCGCTTCTCTCTCATCGTGTGATTCTACCTCTGTTATGTTTCTCGACTTGCCTTTACGGTGTTGTTCGGAGGTTGAAACCACTTCCCTCTTTCATGGCGGTTCAAGCAAATTAGGGCAAATGAATTTCGTGAATTCCATAGCCGTTGACAGCCACCGAGCACAATCAGATGTACACGAAGGTGAAGATTTTGCAATCACAAGATTTTAGGCGAATTTCACTCCCAATTTTTCGAAAAAAAAAATAGTCAATTTTGGAGTGAAGATTGAAACAGAGAGATAGGTATAGGCAGGGAGAAATAGATTTTCATGAGCACAGACACTGGGCAATCGGACTGCTCTCGATCGATTTGAAGATTTCGGGTAATTGGCAGCCGGAGTGATAGCTTTGATTTTGCGCGAATCTTAACAGCAATTTAGAGAGATTGGGAAAGAATTGAATGGATAGGGGATTGGGGATAAAGGAGAATGAAAAAAGAGGGACTGAACTCAAATAAATAATAATTAGGGACTGAACTCAAAAGAATTTGTAAAAATAGGGATGTCAATCCAATTATCCGTATATATATTTGGTAATGTTGCTGTCCAGTTTTTGTTCTTTACTTAGGTTTGTTTGTCCGTCTGTTCATATTTTTTTTTTAATTTTATTATTCATCTATTGAAAAGTAGTATATACTTATGTTTTTATT
Organism: Andrographis paniculata; assembly: GCF_009805555.1. Classification (NCBI taxonomy): domain Eukaryota; kingdom Viridiplantae; phylum Streptophyta; class Magnoliopsida; order Lamiales; family Acanthaceae; genus Andrographis; species Andrographis paniculata. Next base: position 9,979 of record NW_026137611.1, read on the forward strand.
TTATTTAAAGTAAACTTTCTGTCGGGAAGAAATAGTACTCCCTCCGTCGCACGTAATATGGGTGTATTAGAGAATTTAGATAAAGTATAATTAGTAAATAATTAAGAAATGTATTAGTAAAAATAATTATTATCTAATAAAAATTATTATAGATTAAGATTAAGATAACTAAATAGTTTCATTAAAATTAAAAAAAATGTAAATTTTAAATTTTAAAATATGATTAAAATATATAATTAATTTTCCAAAAAAAGAAAGGACAAATTATGTGGAACGGATGAAAATAGAAAATAGGAACAAATTATATGGAGAAAGGAGTATTATTATTTAATTTTTTACACTGAATTAAGGGTGTATTTATTTAATATTTTATTCCTGTGTGATACTCAAAAAGTATTGAAAAAAAATAGAAAATATAATATATATATACATAAAATACAAACCAATAAAGATATATAAAATTTAATTTTTATGATATTTTACAATATTTTATATTTTATTGTAAAAAGATTAAATTATAAACTTTAAACAGACACTATATATAGGAATAATAATATTTAATACTAGTTTTGTCACATAAAATTAGTACCATTTGTCTTCGGCGTTATTGTATTTAATATTAAAAATATTTTTATAATATATAATTTACTCCACAAATGTCATTTTATTTGTATTATAAGAGACTCGTAGAAATATTTTTGTTATTTTCTCTTAATTTGAAATTACGTATTGATATTATAATTAATATTTAAAAATCGAAACAAAAAAATTCAATCGTACTCTTCTTGCTAGAGGAATGTAGTATGTTAAATTGTAAAGTAGCTATTTTAAATAGAAAGATAAAAAATGTCATTTATCTTTTATATTATAATTTTCTTTAAAAAAATTATTAGGCAGACATCGACAATGATTCTTTCGCAGGTTCACCTATAAAATTCTGTAACGACTTCTCTTATCTATAAACGATACACTTTTCGGACGTCTCGCGATGACGCGGGTCCGTCAGCGTCCCTGCGCGAATCCTCGTTCGCAATATACGGTTGGACGACGGGTCCGTGAACTGAGGACAAGGTCGTCGTTCGGGATTTTTAGCCGCGACGTGCATCGCAGGAAATCCCTTTTTATGCCTACATATTCAAAAAAATCCGCGCAGGAGTTTTTTGGGACGCCCACTCTGTCGCGATGGACGGCTGTGCGGCATTCGTACGTCGGGTCACGAGTTCTCTGCTGTCTGCCGGGGCAGACGTCGACAGTGATCCTTTCGCAGGTTCGCCTATGGAATCCATGTTAGTAGTTCTCTTTTCTCTAAACGATAAGATTTGTTGGACGTCTCGCGATGACGCGGGTCGGTCGGCGTCCCTGCGCGAATCCTCGTTCGCAATATACGGCTGGACGACGGGTCCGTGAACTGAGGACAAGGTCGTCGTTCGGGATGTTTAGCCGCGACGTGCATCGCAGGAAATCCCTTTTTGATGCCTACATATTCAAAAAAATCCGCGCAGGAGTTTTTTGGGACGCCCACTGTGTCGCGATGGACGGCTGTGCGGCATTCGTACGTCGGGTCACGAGTTCTCTGCTGTCTGCCGGGGCAGACGTCGACAGTGATCCTTTCGCAGGTTCGCCTATGGAATCCATGTTAGTAGTTCTCTTTTTCTCTAAACGATAAGATTTGTTGGACGTCTCGCGATGACGCGGGTCGGTCGGCGTCCCTGCGCGAATCCTCGTTCGCAATATACGGCTGGACGACGGGTCCGTGAACTGAGGACAAGTTCGTCGTTCGGGATGTTTAGCCGCGACGTGCATCGCAGGAAATCCCTTTTTGATGCCAACATATTCAAAAAAATCCGCGCAGGAGTTTTTTGGGACGCCCACTGTGTCGCGATGGACGGCTGTGCGGCATTCGTACGTCGGGTCACGAGTTCTCTGCTGTCTGCCGGGGCAGACGTCGACAGTGATCCTTTCGCAGGTTCGCCTATGGAATCCATGTTAGTAGTTCTCTTTTTCTCTAAACGATAAGATTTGTTGGACGTCTCGCGATGACGCGGGTCGGTCGGCGTCCCTGCGCGAATCCTCGTTCGCAATATACGGCTGGACGACGGGTCCGTGAACTGAGGACAAGGTCGTCGTTCGGGATGTTTAGCCGCGACGTGCATCGCAGGAAATCCCTTTTTGATGCCTACATATTCAAAAAAATCCGCGCAGGAGTTTTTTGGGACGCCCACTGTGTCGCGATGGACGGCTGTGCGGCATTCGTACGTCGGGTCACGAGTTCTCTGCTGTCTGCCGGGGCAGACGTCGACAGTGATCCTTTCGCAGGTTCGCCTATGGAATCCATGTTAGTAGTTCTCTTTTTCTCTAAACGATAAGATTTGTTGGACGTCTCGCGATGACGCGGGTCGGTCGGCGTCCCTGCGCGAATCCTCGTTCGCAATATACGGCTGGACGACGGGTCCGTGAACTGAGGACAAGGTCGTCGTTCGGGATGTTTAGCCGCGACGTGCATCGCAGGAAATCCCTTTTTGATGCCAACATATTCAAAAAAATCCGCGCAGGAGTTTTTTGGGACGCCCACTGTGTCGCGATGGACGGCTGTGCGGCATTCGTACGTCGGGTCACGAGTTCTCTGCTGTCTGCCGGGGCAGACGTCGACAGTGATCCTTTCGCAGGTTCGCCTATGGAATCCATGTTAGTAGTTCTCTTTTTCTCTAAACGATAAGATTTGTTGGACGTCTCGCGATGACGCGGGTCGGTCGGCGTCCCTGCGCGAATCCTCGTTCGCAATATACGGCTGGACGACGGGTCCGTGAACTGAGGACAAGTTCGTCGTTCGGGATGTTTAGCCGCGACGTGCATCGCAGGAAATCCCTTTTTGATGCCTACATATTCAAAAAAATCCGCGCAGGAGTTTTTTGGGACGCCCACTGTGTCGCGATGGACGGCTGTGCGGCATTCGTACGTCGGGTCACGAGTTCTCTGCTGTCTGCCGGGGCAGACGTCGACAGTGATCCTTTCGCAGGTTCGCCTATGGAATCCATGTTAGTAGTTCTCTTTTCTCTAAACGATAAGATTTGTTGGACGTCTCGCGATGACGCGGGTCGGTCGGCGTCCCTGCGCGAATCCTCGTTCGCAATATACGGCTGGACGACGGGTCCGTGAACTGAGGACAAGGTCGTCGTTCGGGATGTTTAGCCGCGACGTGCATCGCAGGAAATCCCTTTTTGATGCCTACATATTCAAAAAAATCCGCGCAGGAGTTTTTTGGGACGCCCACTGTGTCGCGATGGACGGCTGTGCGGCATTCGTACGTCGGGTCACGAGTTCTCTGCTGTCTGCCGGGGCAGACGTCGACAGTGATCCTTTCGCAGGTTCGCCTATGGAATCCATGTTAGTAGTTCTCTTTTTCTCTAAACGATAAGATTTGTTGGACGTCTCGCGATGACGCGGGTCGGTCGGCGTCCCTGCGCGAATCCTCGTTCGCAATATACGGCTGGACGACGGGTCCGTGAACTGAGGACAAGGTCGTCGTTCGGGATGTTTAGCCGCGACGTGCATCGCAGGAAATCCCTTTTTGATGCCTACATATTCAAAAAAATCCGCGCAGGAGTTTTTTGGGACGCCCACTGTGTCGCGATGGACGGCTGTGCGGCATTCGTACGTCGGGTCACGAGTTCTCTGCTGTCTGCCGGGGCAGACGTCGACAGTGATCCTTTCGCAGGTTCGCCTATGGAATCCATGTTAGTAGTTCTCTTTTTCTCTAAACGATAAGATTTGTTGGACGTCTCGCGATGACGCGGGTCGGTCGGCGTCCCTGCGCGAATCCTCGTTCGCAATATACGGCTGGACGACGGGTCCGTGAACTGAGGACAAGGTCGTCGTTCGGGATGTTTAGCCGCGACGTGCATCGCAGGAAATCCCTTTTTGATGCCTACATATTCAAAAAAATCCGCGCAGGAGTTTTTTGGGACGCCCACTGTGTCGCGATGGACGGCTGTGCGGCATTCGTACGTCGGGTCACGAGTTCTCTGCTGTCTGCCGGGGCAGACGTCGACAGTGATCCTTTCGCAGGTTCGCCTATGGAATCCATGTTAGTAGTTCTCTTTTTCTCTAAACGATAAGATTTGTTGGACGTCTCGCGATGACGCGGGTCGGTCGGCGTCCCTGCGCGAATCCTCGTTCGCAATATACGGCTGGACGACGGGTCCGTGAACTGAGGACAAGGTCGTCGTTCGGGATGTTTAGCCGCGACGTGCATCGCAGGAAATCCCTTTTTGATGCCTACATATTCAAAAAAATCCGCGCAGGAGTTTTTTGGGACGCCCACTGTGTCGCGATGGACGGCTGTGCGGCATTCGTACGTCGGGTCACGAGTTCTCTGCTGTCTGCCGGGGCAGACGTCGACAGTGATCCTTTCGCAGGTTCGCCTATGGAATCCATGTTAGTAGTTCTCTTTTTCTCTAAACGATAAGATTTGTTGGACGTCTCGCGATGACGCGGGTCGGTCGGCGTCCCTGCGCGAATCCTCGTTCGCAATATACGGCTGGACGACGGGTCCGTGAACTGAGGACAAGGTCGTCGTTCGGGATGTTTAGCCGCGACGTGCATCGCAGGAAATCCCTTTTTGATGCCTACATATTCAAAAAAATCCGCGCAGGAGTTTTTTGGGACGCCCACTGTGTCGCGATGGACGGCTGTGCGGCATTCGTACGTCGGGTCACGAGTTCTCTGCTGTCTGCCGGGGCAGACGTCGACAGTGATCCTTTCGCAGGTTCGCCTATGGAATCCATGTTAGTAGTTCTCTTTTTCTCTAAACGATAAGATTTGTTGGACGTCTCGCGATGACGCGGGTCGGTCGGCGTCCCTGCGCGAATCCTCGTTCGCAATATACGGCTGGACGACGGGTCCGTGAACTGAGGACAAGGTCGTCGTTCGGGATGTTTAGCCGCGACGTGCATCGCAGGAAATCCCTTTTTGATGCCTACATATTCAAAAAAATCCGCGCAGGAGTTTTTTGGGACGCCCACTGTGTCGCGATGGACGGCTGTGCGGCATTCGTACGTCGGGTCACGAGTTCTCTGCTGTCTGCCGGGGCAGACGTCGACAGTGATCCTTTCGCAGGTTCGCCTATGGAATCCATGTTAGTAGTTCTCTTTTTCTCTAAACGATAAGATTTGTTGGACGTCTCGCGATGACGCGGGTCGGTCGGCGTCCCTGCGCGAATCCTCGTTCGCAATATACGGCTGGACGACGGGTCCGTGAACTGAGGACAAGGTCGTCGTTCGGGATGTTTAGCCGCGACGTGCATCGCAGGAAATCCCTTTTTGATGCCTACATATTCAAAAAAATCCGCGCAGGAGTTTTTTGGGACGCCCACTGTGTCGCGATGGACGGCTGTGCGGCATTCGTACGTCGGGTCACGAGTTCTCTGCTGTCTGCCGGGGCAGACGTCGACAGTGATCCTTTCGCAGGTTCGCCTATGGAATCCATGTTAGTAGTTCTCTTTTTCTCTAAACGATAAGATTTGTTGGACGTCTCGCGATGACGCGGGTCGGTCGGCGTCCCTGCGCGAATCCTCGTTCGCAATATACGGCTGGACGACGGGTCCGTGAACTGAGGACAAGGTCGTCGTTCGGGATGTTTAGCCGCGACGTGCATCGCAGGAAATCCCTTTTTGATGCCTACATATTCAAAAAAATCCGCGCAGGAGTTTTTTGGGACGCCCACTGTGTCGCGATGGACGGCTGTGCGGCATTCGTACGTCGGGTCACGAGTTCTCTGCTGTCTGCCGGGGCAGACGTCGACAGTGATCCTTTCGCAGGTTCGCCTATGGAATCCATGTTAGTAGTTCTCTTTTTCTCTAAACGATAAGATTTGTTGGACGTCTCGCGATGACGCGGGTCGGTCGGCGTCCCTGCGCGAATCCTCGTTCGCAATATACGGCTGGACGACGGGTCCGTGAACTGAGGACAAGGTCGTCGTTCGGGATGTTTAGCCGCGACGTGCATCGCAGGAAATCCCTTTTTGATGCCTACATATTCAAAAAAATCCGCGCAGGAGTTTTTTGGGACGCCCACTGTGTCGCGATGGACGGCTGTGCGGCATTCGTACGTCGGGTCACGAGTTCTCTGCTGTCTGCCGGGGCAGACGTCGACAGTGATCCTTTCGCAGGTTCGCCTATGGAATCCATGTTAGTAGTTCTCTTTTTCTCTAAACGATAAGATTTGTTGGACGTCTCGCGATGACGCGGGTCGGTCGGCGTCCCTGCGCGAATCCTCGTTCGCAATATACGGCTGGACGACGGGTCCGTGAACTGAGGACAAGGTCGTCGTTCGGGATGTTTAGCCGCGACGTGCATCGCAGGAAATCCCTTTTTGATGCCTACATATTCAAAAAAATCCGCGCAGGAGTTTTTTGGGACGCCCACTGTGTCGCGATGGACGGCTGTGCGGCATTCGTACGTCGGGTCACGAGTTCTCTGCTGTCTGCCGGGGCAGACGTCGACAGTGATCCTTTCGCAGGTTCGCCTATGGAATCCATGTTAGTAGTTCTCTTTTTCTCTAAACGATAAGATTTGTTGGACGTCTCGCGATGACGCGGGTCGGTCGGCGTCCCTGCGCGAATCCTCGTTCGCAATATACGGCTGGACGACGGGTCCGTGAACTGAGGACAAGGTCGTCGTTCGGGATGTTTAGCCGCGACGTGCATCGCAGGAAATCCCTTTTTGATGCCTACATATTCAAAAAAATCCGCGCAGGAGTTTTTTGGGACGCCCACTGTGTCGCGATGGACGGCTGTGCGGCATTCGTACGTCGGGTCACGAGTTCTCTGCTGTCTGCCGGGGCAGACGTCGACAGTGATCCTTTCGCAGGTTCGCCTATGGAATCCATGTTAGTAGTTCTCTTTTTCTCTAAACGATAAGATTTGTTGGACGTCTCGCGATGACGCGGGTCGGTCGGCGTCCCTGCGCGAATCCTCGTTCGCAATATACGGCTGGACGACGGGTCCGTGAACTGAGGACAAGGTCGTCGTTCGGGATGTTTAGCCGCGACGTGCATCGCAGGAAATCCCTTTTTGATGCCTACATATTCAAAAAAATCCGCGCAGGAGTTTTTTGGGACGCCCACTGTGTCGCGATGGACGGCTGTGCGGCATTCGTACGTCGGGTCACGAGTTCTCTGCTGTCTGCCGGGGCAGACGTCGACAGTGATCCTTTCGCAGGTTCGCCTATGGAATCCATGTTAGTAGTTCTCTTTTTCTCTAAACGATAAGATTTGTTGGACGTCTCGCGATGACGCGGGTCGGTCGGCGTCCCTGCGCGAATCCTCGTTCGCAATATACGGCTGGACGACGGGTCCGTGAACTGAGGACAAGGTCGTCGTTCGGGATGTTTAGCCGCGACGTGCATCGCAGGAAATCCCTTTTTGATGCCTACATATTCAAAAAAATCCGCGCAGGAGTTTTTTGGGACGCCCACTGTGTCGCGATGGACGGCTGTGCGGCATTCGTACGTCGGGTCACGAGTTCTCTGCTGTCTGCCGGGGCAGACGTCGACAGTGATCCTTTCGCAGGTTCGCCTATGGAATCCATGTTAGTAGTTCTCTTTTTCTCTAAACGATAAGATTTGTTGGACGTCTCGCGATGACGCGGGTCGGTCGGCGTCCCTGCGCGAATCCTCGTTCGCAATATACGGCTGGACGACGGGTCCGTGAACTGAGGACAAGGTCGTCGTTCGGGATGTTTAGCCGCGACGTGCATCGCAGGAAATCCCTTTTTGATGCCTACATATTCAAAAAAATCCGCGCAGGAGTTTTTTGGGACGCCCACTGTGTCGCGATGGACGGCTGTGCGGCATTCGTACGTCGGGTCACGAGTTCTCTGCTGTCTGCCGGGGCAGACGTCGACAGTGATCCTTTCGCAGGTTCGCCTATGGAATCCATGTTAGTAGTTCTCTTTTTCTCTAAACGATAAGATTTGTTGGACGTCTCGCGATGACGCGGGTCGGTCGGCGTCCCTGCGCGAATCCTCGTTCGCAATATACGGCTGGACGACGGGTCCGTGAACTGAGGACAAGGTCGTCGTTCGGGATGTTTAGCCGCGACGTGCATCGCAGGAAATCCCTTTTTGATGCCTACATATTCAAAAAAATCCGCGCAGGAGTTTTTTGGGACGCCCACTGTGTCGCGATGGACGGCTGTGCGGCATTCGTACGTCGGGTCACGAGTTCTCTGCTGTCTGCCGGGGCAGACGTCGACAGTGATCCTTTCGCAGGTTCGCCTATGGAATCCATGTTAGTAGTTCTCTTTTTCTCTAAACGATAAGATTTGTTGGACGTCTCGCGATGACGCGGGTCGGTCGGCGTCCCTGCGCGAATCCTCGTTCGCAATATACGGCTGGACGACGGGTCCGTGAACTGAGGACAAGGTCGTCGTTCGGGATGTTTAGCCGCGACGTGCATCGCAGGAAATCCCTTTTTGATGCCTACATATTCAAAAAAATCCGCGCAGGAGTTTTTTGGGACGCCCACTGTGTCGCGATGGACGGCTGTGCGGCATTCGTACGTCGGGTCACGAGTTCTCTGCTGTCTGCCGGGGCAGACGTCGACAGTGATCCTTTCGCAGGTTCGCCTATGGAATCCATGTTAGTAGTTCTCTTTTCTCTAAACGATAAGATTTGTTGGACGTCTCGCGATGACGCGGGTCGGTCGGCGTCCCTGCGCGAATCCTCGTTCGCAATATACGGCTGGACGACGGGTCCGTGAACTGAGGACAAGGTCGTCGTTCGGGATGTTTAGCCGCGACGTGCATCGCAGGAAATCCCTTTTTGATGCCTACATATTCAAAAAAATCCGCGCAGGAGTTTTTTGGGACGCCCACTGTGTCGCGATGGACGGCTGTGCGGCATTCGTACGTCGGGTCACGAGTTCTCTGCTGTCTGCCGGGGCAGACGTCGACAGTGATCCTTTCGCAGGTTCGCCTATGGAATCCATGTTAGTAGTTCTCTTTTTCTCTAAACGATAAGATTTGTTGGACGTCTCGCGATGACGCGGGTCGGTCGGCGTCCCTGCGCGAATCCTCGTTCGCAATATACGGCTGGACGACGGGTCCGTGAACTGAGGACAAGGTCGTCGTTCGGGATGTTTAGCCGCGACGTGCATCGCAGGAAATCCCTTTTTGATGCCTACATATTCAAAAAAATCCGCGCAGGAGTTTTTTGGGACGCCCACTGTGTCGCGATGGACGGCTGTGCGGCATTCGTACGTCGGGTCACGAGTTCTCTGCTGTCTGCCGGGGCAGACGTCGACAGTGATCCTTTCGCAGGTTCGCCTATGGAATCCATGTTAGTAGTTCTCTTTTTCTCTAAACGATAAGATTTGTTGGACGTCTCGCGATGACGCGGGTCGGTCGGCGTCCCTGCGCGAATCCTCGTTCGCAATATACGGCTGGACGACGGGTCCGTGAACTGAGGACAAGGTCGTCGTTCGGGATGTTTAGCCGCGACGTGCATCGCAGGAAATCCCTTTTTGATGCCTACATATTCAAAAAAATCCGCGCAGGAGTTTTTTGGGACGCCCACTGTGTCGCGATGGACGGCTGTGCGGCATTCGTACGTCGGGTCACGAGTTCTCTGCTGTCTGCCGGGGCAGACGTCGACAGTGATCCTTTCGCAGGTTCGCCTATGGAATCCATGTTAGTAGTTCTCTTTTTCTCTAAACGATAAGATTTGTTGGACGTCTCGCGATGACGCGGGTCGGTCGGCGTCCCTGCGCGAATCCTCGTTCGCAATATACGGCTGGACGACGGGTCCGTGAACTGAGGACAAGGTCGTCGTTCGGGATGTTTAGCCGCGACGTGCATCGCAGGAAATCCCTTTTTGATGCCTACATATTCAAAAAAATCCGCGCAGGAGTTTTTTGGGACGCCCACTGTGTCGCGATGGACGGCTGTGCGGCATTCGTACGTCGGGTCACGAGTTCTCTGCTGTCTGCCGGGGCAGACGTCGACAGTGATCCTTTCGCAGGTTCGCCTATGGAATCCATGTTAGTAGTTCTCTTTTTCTCTAAACGATAAGATTTGTTGGACGTCTCGCGATGACGCGGGTCGGTCGGCGTCCCTGCGCGAATCCTCGTTCGCAATATACGGCTGGACGACGGGTCCGTGAACTGAGGACAAGGTCGTCGTTCGGGATGTTTAGCCGCGACGTGCATCGCAGGAAATCCCTTTTTGATGCCTACATATTCAAAAAAATCCGCGCAGGAGTTTTTTGGGACGCCCACTGTGTCGCGATGGACGGCTGTGCGGCATTCGTACGTCGGGTCACGAGTTCTCTGCTGTCTGCCGGGGCAGACGTCGACAGTGATCCTTTCGCAGGTTCGCCTATGGAATCCATGTTAGTAGTTCTCTTTTTCTCTAAACGATAAGATTTGTTGGACGTCTCGCGATGACGCGGGTCGGTCGGCGTCCCTGCGCGAATCCTCGTTCGCAATATACGGCTGGACGACGGGTCCGTGAACTGAGGACAAGGTCGTCGTTCGGGATGTTTAGCCGCGACGTGCATCGCAGGAAATCCCTTTTTGATGCCTACATATTCAAAAAAATCCGCGCAGGAGTTTTTTGGGACGCCCACTGTGTCGCGATGGACGGCTGTGCGGCATTCGTACGTCGGGTCACGAGTTCTCTGCTGTCTGCCGGGGCAGACGTCGACAGTGATCCTTTCGCAGGTTCGCCTATGGAATCCATGTTAGTAGTTCTCTTTTCTCTAAACGATAAGATTTGTTGGACGTCTCGCGATGACGCGGGTCGGTCGGCGTCCCTGCGCGAATCCTCGTTCGCAATATACGGCTGGACGACGGGTCCGTGAACTGAGGACAAGGTCGTCGTTCGGGATGTTTAGCCGCGACGTGCATCGCAGGAAATCCCTTTTTGATGCCTACATATTCAAAAAAATCCGCGCAGGAGTTTTTTGGGACGCCCACTGTGTCGCGATGGACGGCTGTGCGGCATTCGTACGTCGGGTCACGAGTTCTCTGCTGTCTGCCGGGGCAGACGTCGACAGTGATCCTTTCGCAGGTTCGCCTATGGAATCCATGTTAGTAGTTCTCTTTTTCTCTAAACGATAAGATTTGTTGGACGTCTCGCGATGACGCGGGTCGGTCGGCGTCCCTGCGCGAATCCTCGTTCGCAATATACGGCTGGACGACGGGTCCGTGAACTGAGGACAAGGTCGTCGTTCGGGATGTTTAGCCGCGACGTGCATCGCAGGAAATCCCTTTTTGATGCCTACATATTCAAAAAAATCCGCGCAGGAGTTTTTTGGGACGCCCACTGTGTCGCGATGGACGGCTGTGCGGCATTCGTACGTCGGGTCACGAGTTCTCTGCTGTCTGCCGGGGCAGACGTCGACAGTGATCCTTTCGCAGGTTCGCCTATGGAATCCATGTTAGTAGTTCTCTTTTTCTCTAAACGATAAGATTTGTTGGACGTCTCGCGATGACGCGGGTCGGTCGGCGTCCCTGCGCGAATCCTCGTTCGCAATATACGGCTGGACGACGGGTCCGTGAACTGAGGACAAGGTCGTCGTTCGGGATGTTTAGCCGCGACGTGCATCGCAGGAAATCCCTTTTTGATGCCTACATATTCAAAAAAATCCGCGCAGGAGTTTTTTGGGACGCCCACTGTGTCGCGATGGACGGCTGTGCGGCATTCGTACGTCGGGTCACGAGTTCTCTGCTGTCTGCCGGGGCAGACGTCGACAGTGATCCTTTCGCAGGTTCGCCTATGGAATCCATGTTAGTAGTTCTCTTTTTCTCTAAACGATAAGATTTGTTGGACGTCTCGCGATGACGCGGGTCGGTCGGCGTCCCTGCGCGAATCCTCGTTCGCAATATACGGCTGGACGACGGGTCCGTGAACTGAGGACAAGGTCGTCGTTCGGGATGTTTAGCCGCGACGTGCATCGCAGGAAATCCCTTTTTGATGCCTACATATTCAAAAAAATCCGCGCAGGAGTTTTTTGGGACGCCCACTGTGTCGCGATGGACGGCTGTGCGGCATTCGTACGTCGGGTCACGAGTTCTCTGCTGTCTGCCGGGGCAGACGTCGACAGTGATCCTTTCGCAGGTTCGCCTATGGAATCCATGTTAGTAGTTCTCTTTTTCTCTAAACGATAAGATTTGTTGGACGTCTCGCGATGACGCGGGTCGGTCGGCGTCCCTGCGCGAATCCTCGTTCGCAATATACGGCTGGACGACGGGTCCGTGAACTGAGGACAAGGTCGTCGTTCGGGATGTTTAGCCGCGACGTGCATCGCAGGAAATCCCTTTTTGATGCCAACATATTCAAAAAAATCCGCGCAGGAGTTTTTTGGGACGCCCACTGTGTCGCGATGGACGGCTGTGCGGCATTCGTACGTCGGGTCACGAGTTCTCTGCTGTCTGCCGGGGCAGACGTCGACAGTGATCCTTTCGCAGGTTCGCCTATGGAATCCATGTTAGTAGTTCTCTTTTTCTCTAAACGATAAGATTTGTTGGACGTCTCGCGATGACGCGGGTCGGTCGGCGTCCCTGCGCGAATCCTCGTTCGCAATATACGGCTGGACGACGGGTCCGTGAACTGAGGACAAGGTCGTCGTTCGGGATGTTTAGCCGCGACGTGCATCGCAGGAAATCCCTTTTTGATGCCTACATATTCAAAAAAATCCGCGCAGGAGTTTTTTGGGACGCCCACTGTGTCGCGATGGACGGCTGTGCGGCATTCGTACGTCGGGTCACGAGTTCTCTGCTGTCTGCCGGGGCAGACGTCGACAGTGATCCTTTCGCAGGTTCGCCTATGGAATCCATGTTAGTAGTTCTCTTTTTCTCTAAACGATAAGATTTGTTGGACGTCTCGCGATGACGCGGGTCGGTCGGCGTCCCTGCGCGAATCCTCGTTCGCAATATACGGCTGGACGACGGGTCCGTGAACTGAGGACAAGGTCGTCGTTCGGGATGTTTAGCCGCGACGTGCATCGCAGGAAATCCCTTTTTGATGCCTACATATTCAAAAAAATCCGCGCAGGAGTTTTTTGGGACGCCCACTGTGTCGCGATGGACGGCTGTGCGGCATTCGTACGTCGGGTCACGAGTTCTCTGCTGTCTGCCGGGGCAGACGTCGACAGTGATCCTTTCGCAGGTTCGCCTATGGAATCCATGTTAGTAGTTCTCTTTTTCTCTAAACGATAAGATTTGTTGGACGTCTCGCGATGACGCGGGTCGGTCGGCGTCCCTGCGCGAATCCTCGTTCGCAATATACGGCTGGACGACGGGTCCGTGAACTGAGGACAAGGTCGTCGTTCGGGATGTTTAGCCGCGACGTGCATCGCAGGAAATCCCTTTTTGATGCCAACATATTCAAAAAAATCCGCGCAGGAGTTTTTTGGGACGCCCACTGTGTCGCGATGGACGGCTGTGCGGCATTCGTACGTCGGGTCACGAGTTCTCTGCTGTCTGCCGGGGCAGACGTCGACAGTGATCCTTTCGCAGGTTCGCCTATGGAATCCATGTTAGTAGTTCTCTTTTTCTCTAAACGATAAGATTTGTTGGACGTCTCGCGATGACGCGGGTCGGTCGGCGTCCCTGCGCGAATCCTCGTTCGCAATATACGGCTGGACGACGGGTCCGTGAACTGAGGACAAGGTCGTCGTTCGGGATGTTTAGCCGCGACGTGCATCGCAGGAAATCCCTTTTTGATGCCTACATATTCAAAAAAATCCGCGCAGGAGTTTTTTGGGACGCCCACTGTGTCGCGATGGACGGCTGTGCGGCATTCGTACGTCGGGTCACGAGTTCTCTGCTGTCTGCCGGGGCAGACGTCGACAGTGATCCTTTCGCAGGTTCGCCTATGGAATCCATGTTAGTAGTTCTCTTTTTCTCTAAACGATAAGATTTGTTGGACGTCTCGCGATGACGCGGGTCGGTCGGCGTCCCTGCGCGAATCCTCGTTCGCAATATACGGCTGGACGACGGGTCCGTGAACTGAGGACAAGGTCGTCGTTCGGGATGTTTAGCCGCGACGTGCATCGCAGGAAATCCCTTTTTGATGCCTACATATTCAAAAAAATCCGCGCAGGAGTTTTTTGGGACGCCCACTGTGTCGCGATGGACGGCTGTGCGGCATTCGTACGTCGGGTCACGAGTTCTCTGCTGTCTGCCGGGGCAGACGTCGACAGTGATCCTTTCGCAGGTTCGCCTATGGAATCCATGTTAGTAGTTCTCTTTTTCTCTAAACGATAAGATTTGTTGGACGTCTCGCGATGACGCGGGTCGGTCGGCGTCCCTGCGCGAATCCTCGTTCGCAATATACGGCTGGACGACGGGTCCGTGAACTGAGGACAAGGTCGTCGTTCGGGATGTTTAGCCGCGACGTGCATCGCAGGAAATCCCTTTTTGATGCCTACATATTCAAAAAAATCCGCGCAGGAGTTTTTTGGGACGCCCACTGTGTCGCGATGGACGGCTGTGCGGCATTCGTACGTCGGGTCACGAGTTCTCTGCTGTCTGCCGGGGCAGACGTCGACAGTGATCCTTTCGCAGGTTCGCCTATGGAATCCATGTTAGTAGTTCTCTTTTTCTCTAAACGATAAGATTTGTTGGACGTCTCGCGATGACGCGGGTCGGTCGGCGTCCCTGCGCGAATCCTCGTTCGCAATATACGGCTGGACGACGGGTCCGTGAACTGAGGACAAGGTCGTCGTTCGGGATGTTTAGCCGCGACGTGCATCGCAGGAAATCCCTTTTTGATGCCTACATATTCAAAAAAATCCGCGCAGGAGTTTTTTGGGACGCCCACTGTGTCGCGATGGACGGCTGTGCGGCATTCGTACGTCGGGTCACGAGTTCTCTGCTGTCTGCCGGGGCAGACGTCGACAGTGATCCTTTCGCAGGTTCGCCTATGGAATCCATGTTAGTAGTTCTCTTTTTCTCTAAACGATAAGATTTGTTGGACGTCTCGCGATGACGCGGGTCGGTCGGCGTCCCTGCGCGAATCCTCGTTCGCAATATACGGCTGGACGACGGGTCCGTGAACTGAGGACAAGGTCGTCGTTCGGGATGTTTAGCCGCGACGTGCATCGCAGGAAATCCCTTTTTGATGCCTACATATTCAAAAAAATCCGCGCAGGAGTTTTTTGGGACGCCCACTGTGTCGCGATGGACGGCTGTGCGGCATTCGTACGTCGGGTCACGAGTTCTCTGCTGTCTGCCGGGGCAGACGTCGACAGTGATCCTTTCGCAGGTTCGCCTATGGAATCCATGTTAGTAGTTCTCTTTTTCTCTAAACGATAAGATTTGTTGGACGTCTCGCGATGACGCGGGTCGGTCGGCGTCCCTGCGCGAATCCTCGTTCGCAATATACGGCTGGACGACGGGTCCGTGAACTGAGGACAAGGTCGTCGTTCGGGATGTTTAGCCGCGACGTGCATCGCAGGAAATCCCTTTTTGATGCCAACATATTCAAAAAAATCCGCGCAGGAGTTTTTTGGGACGCCCACTGTGTCGCGATGGACGGCTGTGCGGCATTCGTACGTCGGGTCACGAGTTCTCTGCTGTCTGCCGGGGCAGACGTCGACAGTGATCCTTTCGCAGGTTCGCCTATGGAATCCATGTTAGTAGTTCTCTTTTTCTCTAAACGATAAGATTTGTTGGACGTCTCGCGATGACGCGGGTCGGTCGGCGTCCCTGCGCGAATCCTCGTTCGCAATATACGGCTGGACGACGGGTCCGTGAACTGAGGACAAGGTCGTCGTTCGGGATGTTTAGCCGCGACGTGCATCGCAGGAAATCCCTTTTTGATGCCTACATATTCAAAAAAATCCGCGCAGGAGTTTTTTGGGACGCCCACTGTGTCGCGATGGACGGCTGTGCGGCATTCGTACGTCGGGTCACGAGTTCTCTGCTGTCTGCCGGGGCAGACGTCGACAGTGATCCTTTCGCAGGTTCGCCTATGGAATCCATGTTAGTAGTTCTCTTTTTCTCTAAACGATAAGATTTGTTGGACGTCTCGCGATGACGCGGGTCGGTCGGCGTCCCTGCGCGAATCCTCGTTCGCAATATACGGCTGGACGACGGGTCCGTGAACTGAGGACAAGGTCGTCGTTCGGGATGTTTAGCCGCGACGTGCATCGCAGGAAATCCCTTTTTGATGCCTACATATTCAAAAAAATCCGCGCAGGAGTTTTTTGGGACGCCCACTGTGTCGCGATGGACGGCTGTGCGGCATTCGTACGTCGGGTCACGAGTTCTCTGCTGTCTGCCGGGGCAGACGTCGACAGTGATCCTTTCGCAGGTTCGCCTATGGAATCCATGTTAGTAGTTCTCTTTTTCTCTAAACGATAAGATTTGTTGGACGTCTCGCGATGACGCGGGTCGGTCGGCGTCCCTGCGCGAATCCTCGTTCGCAATATACGGCTGGACGACGGGTCCGTGAACTGAGGACAAGGTCGTCGTTCGGGATGTTTAGCCGCGACGTGCATCGCAGGAAATCCCTTTTTGATGCCTACATATTCAAAAAAATCCGCGCAGGAGTTTTTTGGGACGCCCACTGTGTCGCGATGGACGGCTGTGCGGCATTCGTACGTCGGGTCACGAGTTCTCTGCTGTCTGCCGGGGCAGACGTCGACAGTGATCCTTTCGCAGGTTCGCCTATGGAATCCATGTTAGTAGTTCTCTTTTTCTCTAAACGATAAGATTTGTTGGACGTCTCGCGATGACGCGGGTCGGTCGGCGTCCCTGCGCGAATCCTCGTTCGCAATATACGGCTGGACGACGGGTCCGTGAACTGAGGACAAGGTCGTCGTTCGGGATGTTTAGCCGCGACGTGCATCGCAGGAAATCCCTTTTTGATGCCTACATATTCAAAAAAATCCGCGCAGGAGTTTTTTGGGACGCCCACTGTGTCGCGATGGACGGCTGTGCGGCATTCGTACGTCGGGTCACGAGTTCTCTGCTGTCTGCCGGGGCAGACGTCGACAGTGATCCTTTCGCAGGTTCGCCTATGGAATCCATGTTAGTAGTTCTCTTTTTCTCTAAACGATAAGATTTGTTGGACGTCTCGCGATGACGCGGGTCGGTCGGCGTCCCTGCGCGAATCCTCGTTCGCAATATACGGCTGGACGACGGGTCCGTGAACTGAGGACAAGGTCGTCGTTCGGGATGTTTAGCCGCGACGTGCATCGCAGGAAATCCCTTTTTGATGCCTACATATTCAAAAAAATCCGCGCAGGAGTTTTTTGGGACGCCCACTGTGTCGCGATGGACGGCTGTGCGGCATTCGTACGTCGGGTCACGAGTTCTCTGCTGTCTGCCGGGGCAGACGTCGACAGTGATCCTTTCGCAGGTTCGCCTATGGAATCCATGTTAGTAGTTCTCTTTTTCTCTAAACGATAAGATTTGTTGGACGTCTCGCGATGACGCGGGTCGGTCGGCGTCCCTGCGCGAATCCTCGTTCGCAATATACGGCTGGACGACGGGTCCGTGAACTGAGGACAAGGTCGTCGTTCGGGATGTTTAGCCGCGACGTGCATCGCAGGAAATCCCTTTTTGATGCCTACATATTCAAAAAAATCCGCGCAGGAGTTTTTTGGGACGCCCACTGTGTCGCGATGGACGGCTGTGCGGCATTCGTACGTCGGGTCACGAGTTCTCTGCTGTCTGCCGGGGCAGACGTCGACAGTGATCCTTTCGCAGGTTCGCCTATGGAATCCATGTTAGTAGTTCTCTTTTTCTCTAAACGATAAGATTTGTTGGACGTCTCGCGATGACGCGGGTCGGTCGGCGTCCCTGCGCGAATCCTCGTTCGCAATATACGGCTGGACGACGGGTCCGTGAACTGAGGACAAGGTCGTCGTTCGGGATGTTTAGCCGCGACGTGCATCGCAGGAAATCCCTTTTTGATGCCTACATATTCAAAAAAATCCGCGCAGGAGTTTTTTGGGACGCCCACTGTGTCGCGATGGACGGCTGTGCGGCATTCGTACGTCGGGTCACGAGTTCTCTGCTGTCTGCCGGGGCAGACGTCGACAGTGATCCTTTCGCAGGTTCGCCTATGGAATCCATGTTAGTAGTTCTCTTTTTCTCTAAACGATAAGATTTGTTGGACGTCTCGCGATGACGCGGGTCGGTCGGCGTCCCTGCGCGAATCCTCGTTCGCAATATACGGCTGGACGACGGGTCCGTGAACTGAGGACAAGGTCGTCGTTCGGGATGTTTAGCCGCGACGTGCATCGCAGGAAATCCCTTTTTGATGCCTACATATTCAAAAAAATCCGCGCAGGAGTTTTTTGGGACGCCCACTGTGTCGCGATGGACGGCTGTGCGGCATTCGTACGTCGGGTCACGAGTTCTCTGCTGTCTGCCGGGGCAGACGTCGACAGTGATCCTTTCGCAGGTTCGCCTATGGAATCCATGTTAGTAGTTCTCTTTTTCTCTAAACGATAAGATTTGTTGGACGTCTCGCGATGACGCGGGTCGGTCGGCGTCCCTGCGCGAATCCTCGTTCGCAATATACGGCTGGACGACGGGTCCGTGAACTGAGGACAAGGTCGTCGTTCGGGATGTTTAGCCGCGACGTGCATCGCAGGAAATCCCTTTTTGATGCCTACATATTCAAAAAAATCCGCGCAGGAGTTTTTTGGGACGCCCACTGTGTCGCGATGGACGGCTGTGCGGCATTCGTACGTCGGGTCACGAGTTCTCTGCTGTCTGCCGGGGCAGACGTCGACAGTGATCCTTTCGCAGGTTCGCCTATGGAATCCATGTTAGTAGTTCTCTTTTTCTCTAAACGATAAGATTTGTTGGACGTCTCGCGATGACGCGGGTCGGTCGGCGTCCCTGCGCGAATCCTCGTTCGCAATATACGGCTGGACGACGGGTCCGTGAACTGAGGACAAGGTCGTCGTTCGGGATGTTTAGCCGCGACGTGCATCGCAGGAAATCCCTTTTTGATGCCTACATATTCAAAAAAATCCGCGCAGGAGTTTTTTGGGACGCCCACTGTGTCGCGATGGACGGCTGTGCGGCATTCGTACGTCGGGTCACGAGTTCTCTGCTGTCTGCCGGGGCAGACGTCGACAGTGATCCTTTCGCAGGTTCGCCTATGGAATCCATGTTAGTAGTTCTCTTTTTCTCTAAACGATAAGATTTGTTGGACGTCTCGCGATGACGCGGGTCGGTCGGCGTCCCTGCGCGAATCCTCGTTCGCAATATACGGCTGGACGACGGGTCCGTGAACTGAGGACAAGGTCGTCGTTCGGGATGTTTAGCCGCGACGTGCATCGCAGGAAATCCCTTTTTGATGCCTACATATTCAAAAAAATCCGCGCAGGAGTTTTTTGGGACGCCCACTGTGTCGCGATGGACGGCTGTGCGGCATTCGTACGTCGGGTCACGAGTTCTCTGCTGTCTGCCGGGGCAGACGTCGACAGTGATCCTTTCGCAGGTTCGCCTATGGAATCCATGTTAGTAGTTCTCTTTTTCTCTAAACGATAAGATTTGTTGGACGTCTCGCGATGACGCGGGTCGGTCGGCGTCCCTGCGCGAATCCTCGTTCGCAATATACGGCTGGACGACGGGTCCGTGAACTGAGGACAAGGTCGTCGTTCGGGATGTTTAGCCGCGACGTGCATCGCAGGAAATCCCTTTTTGATGCCTACATATTCAAAAAAATCCGCGCAGGAGTTTTTTGGGACGCCCACTGTGTCGCGATGGACGGCTGTGCGGCATTCGTACGTCGGGTCACGAGTTCTCTGCTGTCTGCCGGGGCAGACGTCGACAGTGATCCTTTCGCAGGTTCGCCTATGGAATCCATGTTAGTAGTTCTCTTTTTCTCTAAACGATAAGATTTGTTGGACGTCTCGCGATGACGCGGGTCGGTCGGCGTCCCTGCGCGAATCCTCGTTCGCAATATACGGCTGGACGACGGGTCCGTGAACTGAGGACAAGGTCGTCGTTCGGGATGTTTAGCCGCGACGTGCATCGCAGGAAATCCCTTTTTGATGCCTACATATTCAAAAAAATCCGCGCAGGAGTTTTTTGGGACGCCCACTGTGTCGCGATGGACGGCTGTGCGGCATTCGTACGTCGGGTCACGAGTTCTCTGCTGTCTGCCGGGGCAGACGTCGACAGTGATCCTTTCGCAGGTTCGCCTATGGAATCCATGTTAGTAGTTCTCTTTTTCTCTAAACGATAAGATTTGTTGGACGTCTCGCGATGACGCGGGTCGGTCGGCGTCCCTGCGCGAATCCTCGTTCGCAATATACGGCTGGACGACGGGTCCGTGAACTGAGGACAAGGTCGTCGTTCGGGATGTTTAGCCGCGACGTGCATCGCAGGAAATCCCTTTTTGATGCCTACATATTCAAAAAAATCCGCGCAGGAGTTTTTTGGGACGCCCACTGTGTCGCGATGGACGGCTGTGCGGCATTCGTACGTCGGGTCACGAGTTCTCTGCTGTCTGCCGGGGCAGACGTCGACAGTGATCCTTTCGCAGGTTCGCCTATGGAATCCATGTTAGTAGTTCTCTTTTTCTCTAAACGATAAGATTTGTTGGACGTCTCGCGATGACGCGGGTCGGTCGGCGTCCCTGCGCGAATCCTCGTTCGCAATATACGGCTGGACGACGGGTCCGTGAACTGAGGACAAGGTCGTCGTTCGGGATGTTTAGCCGCGACGTGCATCGCAGGAAATCCCTTTTTGATGCCTACATATTCAAAAAAATCCGCGCAGGAGTTTTTTGGGACGCCCACTGTGTCGCGATGGACGGCTGTGCGGCATTCGTACGTCGGGTCACGAGTTCTCTGCTGTCTGCCGGGGCAGACGTCGACAGTGATCCTTTCGCAGGTTCGCCTATGGAATCCATGTTAGTAGTTCTCTTTTTCTCTAAACGATAAGATTTGTTGGACGTCTCGCGATGACGCGGGTCGGTCGGCGTCCCTGCGCGAATCCTCGTTCGCAATATACGGCTGGACGACGGGTCCGTGAACTGAGGACAAGGTCGTCGTTCGGGATGTTTAGCCGCGACGTGCATCGCAGGAAATCCCTTTTTGATGCCTACATATTCAAAAAAATCCGCGCAGGAGTTTTTTGGGACGCCCACTGTGTCGCGATGGACGGCTGTGCGGCATTCGTACGTCGGGTCACGAGTTCTCTGCTGTCTGCCGGGGCAGACGTCGACAGTGATCCTTTCGCAGGTTCGCCTATGGAATCCATGTTAGTAGTTCTCTTTTTCTCTAAACGATAAGATTTGTTGGACGTCTCGCGATGACGCGGGTCGGTCGGCGTCCCTGCGCGAATCCTCGTTCGCAATATACGGCTGGACGACGGGTCCGTGAACTGAGGACAAGGTCGTCGTTCGGGATGTTTAGCCGCGACGTGCATCGCAGGAAATCCCTTTTTGATGCCTACATATTCAAAAAAATCCGCGCAGGAGTTTTTTGGGACGCCCACTGTGTCGCGATGGACGGCTGTGCGGCATTCGTACGTCGGGTCACGAGTTCTCTGCTGTCTGCCGGGGCAGACGTCGACAGTGATCCTTTCGCAGGTTCGCCTATGGAATCCATGTTAGTAGTTCTCTTTTCTCTAAACGATAAGATTTGTTGGACGTCTCGCGATGACGCGGGTCGGTCGGCGTCCCTGCGCGAATCCTCGTTCGCAATATACGGCTGGACGACGGGTCCGTGAACTGAGGACAAGGTCGTCGTTCGGGATGTTTAGCCGCGACGTGCATCGCAGGAAATCCCTTTTTGATGCCTACATATTCAAAAAAATCCGCGCAGGAGTTTTTTGGGACGCCCACTGTGTCGCGATGGACGGCTGTGCGGCATTCGTACGTCGGGTCACGAGTTCTCTGCTGTCTGCCGGGGCAGACGTCGACAGTGATCCTTTCGCAGGTTCGCCTATGGAATCCATGTTAGTAGTTCTCTTTTCTCTAAACGATAAGATTTGTTGGACGTCTCGCGATGACGCGGGTCGGTCGGCGTCCCTGCGCGAATCCTCGTTCGCAATATACGGCTGGACGACGGGTCCGTGAACTGAGGACAAGGTCGTCGTTCGGGATGTTTAGCCGCGACGTGCATCGCAGGAAATCCCTTTTTGATGCCTACATATTCAAAAAAATCCGCGCAGGAGTTTTTTGGGACGCCCACTGTGTCGCGATGGACGGCTGTGCGGCATTCGTACGTCGGGTCACGAGTTCTCTGCTGTCTGCCGGGGCAGACGTCGACAGTGATCCTTTCGCAGGTTCGCCTATGGAATCCATGTTAGTAGTTCTCTTTT
This sequence comes from Andrographis paniculata, assembly GCF_009805555.1. Lineage (NCBI taxonomy): Eukaryota > Viridiplantae > Streptophyta > Magnoliopsida > Lamiales > Acanthaceae > Andrographis > Andrographis paniculata. Next base: position 32,276 of record NW_026137611.1, read on the forward strand.
TCTCTAAACGATAAGATTTGTTGGACGTCTCGCGATGACGCGGGTCGGTCGGCGTCCCTGCGCGAATCCTCGTTCGCAATATACGGCTGGACGACGGGTCCGTGAACTGAGGACAAGGTCGTCGTTCGGGATGTTTAGCCGCGACGTGCATCGCAGGAAATCCCTTTTTGATGCCTACATATTCAAAAAAATCCGCGCAGGAGTTTTTTGGGACGCCCACTGTGTCGCGATGGACGGCTGTGCGGCATTCGTACGTCGGGTCACGAGTTCTCTGCTGTCTGCCGGGGCAGACGTCGACAGTGATCCTTTCGCAGGTTCGCCTATGGAATCCATGTTAGTAGTTCTCTTTTTCTCTAAACGATAAGATTTGTTGGACGTCTCGCGATGACGCGGGTCGGTCGGCGTCCCTGCGCGAATCCTCGTTCGCAATATACGGCTGGACGACGGGTCCGTGAACTGAGGACAAGGTCGTCGTTCGGGATGTTTAGCCGCGACGTGCATCGCAGGAAATCCCTTTTTGATGCCTACATATTCAAAAAAATCCGCGCAGGAGTTTTTTGGGACGCCCACTGTGTCGCGATGGACGGCTGTGCGGCATTCGTACGTCGGGTCACGAGTTCTCTGCTGTCTGCCGGGGCAGACGTCGACAGTGATCCTTTCGCAGGTTCGCCTATGGAATCCATGTTAGTAGTTCTCTTTTTCTCTAAACGATAAGATTTGTTGGACGTCTCGCGATGACGCGGGTCGGTCGGCGTCCCTGCGCGAATCCTCGTTCGCAATATACGGCTGGACGACGGGTCCGTGAACTGAGGACAAGGTCGTCGTTCGGGATGTTTAGCCGCGACGTGCATCGCAGGAAATCCCTTTTTGATGCCTACATATTCAAAAAAATCCGCGCAGGAGTTTTTTGGGACGCCCACTGTGTCGCGATGGACGGCTGTGCGGCATTCGTACGTCGGGTCACGAGTTCTCTGCTGTCTGCCGGGGCAGACGTCGACAGTGATCCTTTCGCAGGTTCGCCTATGGAATCCATGTTAGTAGTTCTCTTTTTCTCTAAACGATAAGATTTGTTGGACGTCTCGCGATGACGCGGGTCGGTCGGCGTCCCTGCGCGAATCCTCGTTCGCAATATACGGCTGGACGACGGGTCCGTGAACTGAGGACAAGGTCGTCGTTCGGGATGTTTAGCCGCGACGTGCATCGCAGGAAATCCCTTTTTGATGCCTACATATTCAAAAAAATCCGCGCAGGAGTTTTTTGGGACGCCCACTGTGTCGCGATGGACGGCTGTGCGGCATTCGTACGTCGGGTCACGAGTTCTCTGCTGTCTGCCGGGGCAGACGTCGACAGTGATCCTTTCGCAGGTTCGCCTATGGAATCCATGTTAGTAGTTCTCTTTTTCTCTAAACGATAAGATTTGTTGGACGTCTCGCGATGACGCGGGTCGGTCGGCGTCCCTGCGCGAATCCTCGTTCGCAATATACGGCTGGACGACGGGTCCGTGAACTGAGGACAAGGTCGTCGTTCGGGATGTTTAGCCGCGACGTGCATCGCAGGAAATCCCTTTTTGATGCCTACATATTCAAAAAAATCCGCGCAGGAGTTTTTTGGGACGCCCACTGTGTCGCGATGGACGGCTGTGCGGCATTCGTACGTCGGGTCACGAGTTCTCTGCTGTCTGCCGGGGCAGACGTCGACAGTGATCCTTTCGCAGGTTCGCCTATGGAATCCATGTTAGTAGTTCTCTTTTTCTCTAAACGATAAGATTTGTTGGACGTCTCGCGATGACGCGGGTCGGTCGGCGTCCCTGCGCGAATCCTCGTTCGCAATATACGGCTGGACGACGGGTCCGTGAACTGAGGACAAGGTCGTCGTTCGGGATGTTTAGCCGCGACGTGCATCGCAGGAAATCCCTTTTTGATGCCTACATATTCAAAAAAATCCGCGCAGGAGTTTTTTGGGACGCCCACTGTGTCGCGATGGACGGCTGTGCGGCATTCGTACGTCGGGTCACGAGTTCTCTGCTGTCTGCCGGGGCAGACGTCGACAGTGATCCTTTCGCAGGTTCGCCTATGGAATCCATGTTAGTAGTTCTCTTTTTCTCTAAACGATAAGATTTGTTGGACGTCTCGCGATGACGCGGGTCGGTCGGCGTCCCTGCGCGAATCCTCGTTCGCAATATACGGCTGGACGACGGGTCCGTGAACTGAGGACAAGGTCGTCGTTCGGGATGTTTAGCCGCGACGTGCATCGCAGGAAATCCCTTTTTGATGCCTACATATTCAAAAAAATCCGCGCAGGAGTTTTTTGGGACGCCCACTGTGTCGCGATGGACGGCTGTGCGGCATTCGTACGTCGGGTCACGAGTTCTCTGCTGTCTGCCGGGGCAGACGTCGACAGTGATCCTTTCGCAGGTTCGCCTATGGAATCCATGTTAGTAGTTCTCTTTTTCTCTAAACGATAAGATTTGTTGGACGTCTCGCGATGACGCGGGTCGGTCGGCGTCCCTGCGCGAATCCTCGTTCGCAATATACGGCTGGACGACGGGTCCGTGAACTGAGGACAAGGTCGTCGTTCGGGATGTTTAGCCGCGACGTGCATCGCAGGAAATCCCTTTTTGATGCCTACATATTCAAAAAAATCCGCGCAGGAGTTTTTTGGGACGCCCACTGTGTCGCGATGGACGGCTGTGCGGCATTCGTACGTCGGGTCACGAGTTCTCTGCTGTCTGCCGGGGCAGACGTCGACAGTGATCCTTTCGCAGGTTCGCCTATGGAATCCATGTTAGTAGTTCTCTTTTTCTCTAAACGATAAGATTTGTTGGACGTCTCGCGATGACGCGGGTCGGTCGGCGTCCCTGCGCGAATCCTCGTTCGCAATATACGGCTGGACGACGGGTCCGTGAACTGAGGACAAGGTCGTCGTTCGGGATGTTTAGCCGCGACGTGCATCGCAGGAAATCCCTTTTTGATGCCTACATATTCAAAAAAATCCGCGCAGGAGTTTTTTGGGACGCCCACTGTGTCGCGATGGACGGCTGTGCGGCATTCGTACGTCGGGTCACGAGTTCTCTGCTGTCTGCCGGGGCAGACGTCGACAGTGATCCTTTCGCAGGTTCGCCTATGGAATCCATGTTAGTAGTTCTCTTTTTCTCTAAACGATAAGATTTGTTGGACGTCTCGCGATGACGCGGGTCGGTCGGCGTCCCTGCGCGAATCCTCGTTCGCAATATACGGCTGGACGACGGGTCCGTGAACTGAGGACAAGGTCGTCGTTCGGGATGTTTAGCCGCGACGTGCATCGCAGGAAATCCCTTTTTGATGCCTACATATTCAAAAAAATCCGCGCAGGAGTTTTTTGGGACGCCCACTGTGTCGCGATGGACGGCTGTGCGGCATTCGTACGTCGGGTCACGAGTTCTCTGCTGTCTGCCGGGGCAGACGTCGACAGTGATCCTTTCGCAGGTTCGCCTATGGAATCCATGTTAGTAGTTCTCTTTTTCTCTAAACGATAAGATTTGTTGGACGTCTCGCGATGACGCGGGTCGGTCGGCGTCCCTGCGCGAATCCTCGTTCGCAATATACGGCTGGACGACGGGTCCGTGAACTGAGGACAAGGTCGTCGTTCGGGATGTTTAGCCGCGACGTGCATCGCAGGAAATCCCTTTTTGATGCCTACATATTCAAAAAAATCCGCGCAGGAGTTTTTTGGGACGCCCACTGTGTCGCGATGGACGGCTGTGCGGCATTCGTACGTCGGGTCACGAGTTCTCTGCTGTCTGCCGGGGCAGACGTCGACAGTGATCCTTTCGCAGGTTCGCCTATGGAATCCATGTTAGTAGTTCTCTTTTCTCTAAACGATAAGATTTGTTGGACGTCTCGCGATGACGCGGGTCGGTCGGCGTCCCTGCGCGAATCCTCGTTCGCAATATACGGCTGGACGACGGGTCCGTGAACTGAGGACAAGGTCGTCGTTCGGGATGTTTAGCCGCGACGTGCATCGCAGGAAATCCCTTTTTGATGCCTACATATTCAAAAAAATCCGCGCAGGAGTTTTTTGGGACGCCCACTGTGTCGCGATGGACGGCTGTGCGGCATTCGTACGTCGGGTCACGAGTTCTCTGCTGTCTGCCGGGGCAGACGTCGACAGTGATCCTTTCGCAGGTTCGCCTATGGAATCCATGTTAGTAGTTCTCTTTTTCTCTAAACGATAAGATTTGTTGGACGTCTCGCGATGACGCGGGTCGGTCGGCGTCCCTGCGCGAATCCTCGTTCGCAATATACGGCTGGACGACGGGTCCGTGAACTGAGGACAAGGTCGTCGTTCGGGATGTTTAGCCGCGACGTGCATCGCAGGAAATCCCTTTTTGATGCCTACATATTCAAAAAAATCCGCGCAGGAGTTTTTTGGGACGCCCACTGTGTCGCGATGGACGGCTGTGCGGCATTCGTACGTCGGGTCACGAGTTCTCTGCTGTCTGCCGGGGCAGACGTCGACAGTGATCCTTTCGCAGGTTCGCCTATGGAATCCATGTTAGTAGTTCTCTTTTCTCTAAACGATAAGATTTGTTGGACGTCTCGCGATGACGCGGGTCGGTCGGCGTCCCTGCGCGAATCCTCGTTCGCAATATACGGCTGGACGACGGGTCCGTGAACTGAGGACAAGGTCGTCGTTCGGGATGTTTAGCCGCGACGTGCATCGCAGGAAATCCCTTTTTGATGCCTACATATTCAAAAAAATCCGCGCAGGAGTTTTTTGGGACGCCCACTGTGTCGCGATGGACGGCTGTGCGGCATTCGTACGTCGGGTCACGAGTTCTCTGCTGTCTGCCGGGGCAGACGTCGACAGTGATCCTTTCGCAGGTTCGCCTATGGAATCCATGTTAGTAGTTCTCTTTTTCTCTAAACGATAAGATTTGTTGGACGTCTCGCGATGACGCGGGTCGGTCGGCGTCCCTGCGCGAATCCTCGTTCGCAATATACGGCTGGACGACGGGTCCGTGAACTGAGGACAAGGTCGTCGTTCGGGATGTTTAGCCGCGACGTGCATCGCAGGAAATCCCTTTTTGATGCCTACATATTCAAAAAAATCCGCGCAGGAGTTTTTTGGGACGCCCACTGTGTCGCGATGGACGGCTGTGCGGCATTCGTACGTCGGGTCACGAGTTCTCTGCTGTCTGCCGGGGCAGACGTCGACAGTGATCCTTTCGCAGGTTCGCCTATGGAATCCATGTTAGTAGTTCTCTTTTTCTCTAAACGATAAGATTTGTTGGACGTCTCGCGATGACGCGGGTCGGTCGGCGTCCCTGCGCGAATCCTCGTTCGCAATATACGGCTGGACGACGGGTCCGTGAACTGAGGACAAGGTCGTCGTTCGGGATGTTTAGCCGCGACGTGCATCGCAGGAAATCCCTTTTTGATGCCTACATATTCAAAAAAATCCGCGCAGGAGTTTTTTGGGACGCCCACTGTGTCGCGATGGACGGCTGTGCGGCATTCGTACGTCGGGTCACGAGTTCTCTGCTGTCTGCCGGGGCAGACGTCGACAGTGATCCTTTCGCAGGTTCGCCTATGGAATCCATGTTAGTAGTTCTCTTTTTCTCTAAACGATAAGATTTGTTGGACGTCTCGCGATGACGCGGGTCGGTCGGCGTCCCTGCGCGAATCCTCGTTCGCAATATACGGCTGGACGACGGGTCCGTGAACTGAGGACAAGGTCGTCGTTCGGGATGTTTAGCCGCGACGTGCATCGCAGGAAATCCCTTTTTGATGCCAACATATTCAAAAAAATCCGCGCAGGAGTTTTTTGGGACGCCCACTGTGTCGCGATGGACGGCTGTGCGGCATTCGTACGTCGGGTCACGAGTTCTCTGCTGTCTGCCGGGGCAGACGTCGACAGTGATCCTTTCGCAGGTTCGCCTATGGAATCCATGTTAGTAGTTCTCTTTTTCTCTAAACGATAAGATTTGTTGGACGTCTCGCGATGACGCGGGTCGGTCGGCGTCCCTGCGCGAATCCTCGTTCGCAATATACGGCTGGACGACGGGTCCGTGAACTGAGGACAAGGTCGTCGTTCGGGATGTTTAGCCGCGACGTGCATCGCAGGAAATCCCTTTTTGATGCCTACATATTCAAAAAAATCCGCGCAGGAGTTTTTTGGGACGCCCACTGTGTCGCGATGGACGGCTGTGCGGCATTCGTACGTCGGGTCACGAGTTCTCTGCTGTCTGCCGGGGCAGACGTCGACAGTGATCCTTTCGCAGGTTCGCCTATGGAATCCATGTTAGTAGTTCTCTTTTCTCTAAACGATAAGATTTGTTGGACGTCTCGCGATGACGCGGGTCGGTCGGCGTCCCTGCGCGAATCCTCGTTCGCAATATACGGCTGGACGACGGGTCCGTGAACTGAGGACAAGGTCGTCGTTCGGGATGTTTAGCCGCGACGTGCATCGCAGGAAATCCCTTTTTGATGCCAACATATTCAAAAAAATCCGCGCAGGAGTTTTTTGGGACGCCCACTGTGTCGCGATGGACGGCTGTGCGGCATTCGTACGTCGGGTCACGAGTTCTCTGCTGTCTGCCGGGGCAGACGTCGACAGTGATCCTTTCGCAGGTTCGCCTATGGAATCCATGTTAGTAGTTCTCTTTTTCTCTAAACGATAAGATTTGTTGGACGTCTCGCGATGACGCGGGTCGGTCGGCGTCCCTGCGCGAATCCTCGTTCGCAATATACGGCTGGACGACGGGTCCGTGAACTGAGGACAAGGTCGTCGTTCGGGATGTTTAGCCGCGACGTGCATCGCAGGAAATCCCTTTTTGATGCCAACATATTCAAAAAAATCCGCGCAGGAGTTTTTTGGGACGCCCACTGTGTCGCGATGGACGGCTGTGCGGCATTCGTACGTCGGGTCACGAGTTCTCTGCTGTCTGCCGGGGCAGACGTCGACAGTGATCCTTTCGCAGGTTCGCCTATGGAATCCATGTTAGTAGTTCTCTTTTTCTCTAAACGATAAGATTTGTTGGACGTCTCGCGATGACGCGGGTCGGTCGGCGTCCCTGCGCGAATCCTCGTTCGCAATATACGGCTGGACGACGGGTCCGTGAACTGAGGACAAGTTCGTCGTTCGGGATGTTTAGCCGCGACGTGCATCGCAGGAAATCCCTTTTTGATGCCAACATATTCAAAAAAATCCGCGCAGGAGTTTTTTGGGACGCCCACTGTGTCGCGATGGACGGCTGTGCGGCATTCGTACGTCGGGTCACGAGTTCTCTGCTGTCTGCCGGGGCAGACGTCGACAGTGATCCTTTCGCAGGTTCGCCTATGGAATCCATGTTAGTAGTTCTCTTTTTCTCTAAACGATAAGATTTGTTGGACGTCTCGCGATGACGCGGGTCGGTCGGCGTCCCTGCGCGAATCCTCGTTCGCAATATACGGCTGGACGACGGGTCCGTGAACTGAGGACAAGTTCGTCGTTCGGGATGTTTAGCCGCGACGTGCATCGCAGGAAATCCCTTTTTGATGCCAACATATTCAAAAAAATCCGCGCAGGAGTTTTTTGGGACGCGCCATTCGTACGTCGGGTCACGCGATGGAAGGTCGCATGGAATCCATAGTAGTTCTCTTTTTCTCTAAACGATAAGATTTGTTGGACGTCTCGCGATGACGCGGGTCGGTCGGCGTCCCTGCGCGAATCCTCGTTCGCAATATACGGCTGGACGACGGGTCCGTGAACTGAGGACAAGTTCGTCGTTCGGGATGTTTAGCCGCGACGTGCATCGCAGGAAATCCCTTTTTGATGCCAACATATTCAAAAAAATCCGCGCAGGAGTTTTTTGGGACGCCCACTGTGTCGCGATGGACGGCTGTGCGGCATTCGTACGTCGGGTCACGAGTTCTCTGCTGTCTGCCGGGGCAGACGTCGACAGTGATCCTTTCGCAGGTTCGCCTATGGAATCCATGTTAGTAGTTCTCTTTTTCTCTAAACGATAAGATTTGTTGGACGTCTCGCGATGACGCGGGTCGGTCGGCGTCCCTGCGCGAATCCTCGTTCGCAATATACGGCTGGACGACGGGTCCGTGAACTGAGGACAAGGTCGTCGTTCGGGATGTTTAGCCGCGACGTGCATCGCAGGAAATCCCTTTTTGATGCCTACATATTCAAAAAAATCCGCGCAGGAGTTTTTTGGGACGCCCACTGTGTCGCGATGGACGGCTGTGCGGCATTCGTACGTCGGGTCACGAGTTCTCTGCTGTCTGCCGGGGCAGACGTCGACAGTGATCCTTTCGCAGGTTCGCCTATGGAATCCATGTTAGTAGTTCTCTTTTTCTCTAAACGATAAGATTTGTTGGACGTCTCGCGATGACGCGGGTCGGTCGGCGTCCCTGCGCGAATCCTCGTTCGCAATATACGGCTGGACGACGGGTCCGTGAACTGAGGACAAGTTCGTCGTTCGGGATGTTTAGCCGCGACGTGCATCGCAGGAAATCCCTTTTTGATGCCAACATATTCAAAAAAATCCGCGCAGGAGTTTTTTGGGACGCCCACTGTGTCGCGATGGACGGCTGTGCGGCATTCGTACGTCGGGTCACGAGTTCTCTGCTGTCTGCCGGGGCAGACGTCGACAGTGATCCTTTCGCAGGTTCGCCTATGGAATCCATGTTAGTAGTTCTCTTTTTCTCTAAACGATAAGATTTGTTGGACGTCTCGCGATGACGCGGGTCGGTCGGCGTCCCTGCGCGAATCCTCGTTCGCAATATACGGCTGGACGACGGGTCCGTGAACTGAGGACAAGTTCGTCGTTCGGGATGTTTAGCCGCGACGTGCATCGCAGGAAATCCCTTTTTGATGCCAACATATTCAAAAAAATCCGCGCAGGAGTTTTTTGGGACGCCCACTGTGTCGCGATGGACGGCTGTGCGGCATTCGTACGTCGGGTCACGAGTTCTCTGCTGTCTGCCGGGGCAGACGTCGACAGTGATCCTTTCGCAGGTTCGCCTATGGAATCCATGTTAGTAGTTCTCTTTTTCTCTAAACGATAAGATTTGTTGGACGTCTCGCGATGACGCGGGTCGGTCGGCGTCCCTGCGCGAATCCTCGTTCGCAATATACGGCTGGACGACGGGTCCGTGAACTGAGGACAAGTTCGTCGTTCGGGATGTTTAGCCGCGATGTGCATCGCAGGAAATCCCTTTTTGATGCCAACATATTCAAAAAAATCCGCGCAGGAGTTTTTTGGGACGCCCACTGTGTCGCGATGGACGGCTGTGCGGCATTCGTACGTCGGGTCACGAGTTCTCTGCTGTCTGCCGGGGCAGACGTCGACAGTGATCCTTTCGCAGGTTCGCCTATGGAATCCATGTTAGTAGTTCTCTTTTTCTCTAAACGATAAGATTTGTTGGACGTCTCGCGATGACGCGGGTCGGTCGGCGTCCCTGCGCGAATCCTCGTTCGCAATATACGGCTGGACGACGGGTCCGTGAACTGAGGACAAGTTCGTCGTTCGGGATGTTTAGCCGCGACGTGCATCGCAGGAAATCCCTTTTTGATGCCAACATATTCAAAAAAATCCGCGCAGGAGTTTTTTGGGATGCCCACTCTGTCGCGATGGAATCCATGTTAGTAGTTCTCTTTTTCTCTAAACGATAAGATTTGTTGGACGTCTCGCGATGACGCGGGTCGGTCGGCGTCCCTGCGCGAATCCTCGTTCGCAATATACGGCTGGACGACGGGTCCGTGAACTGAGGACAAGTTCGTCGTTCGGGATGTTTACCCGCGATGTGCATCGCAGGAAATCCCTTTTTGATGCCAACATATTCAAAAAAATCCGCGCAGGAGTTTTTTGGGACGCCCACTGTGTCGCGATGGACGGCTGTGCGGCATTCGTACGTCGGGTCACGAGTTCTCTGCTGTCTGCCGGGGCAGACGTCGACAGTGATCCTTTCGCAGGTTCGCCTATGGAATCCATGTTAGTAGTTCTCTTTTTCTCTAAACGATAAGATTTGTTGGACGTCTCGCGATGACGCGGGTCGGTCGGCGTCCCTGCGCGAATCCTCGTTCGCAATATACGGCTGGACGACGGGTCCGTGAACTGAGGACAAGTTCGTCGTTCGGGATGTTTACCCGCGATGTGCATCGCAGGAAATCCCTTTTTGATGCCAACATATTCAAAAAAATCCGCGCAGGAGTTTTTTGGGACGCCCACTGTGCCCATTCGTACGTCGGGTCGCGATGGAAGGTCCATGTTAGTAGTTCTCTTTTTCTCTAAACGATAAGATTTGTTGGACGTCTCGCGATGACGCGGGTCGGTCGGCGTCCCTGCGCGAATCCTCGTTCGCAATATACGGCTGAACGACGGGTCCGTGAACTGAGGAAAGTTCGTCGTTCGGGATGTTTACCCGCGATGTGCATCGCAGGAAATCCCTTTTTGATGCCAACATATTCAAAAAAATCCGCGCAGGAGTTTTTTGGGACGCCCACTCTGTCGCGATGGACGGCTGTGCGGCATTCGTACGTCGGGTCACGAGTTCTCTGCTGTCTGCCGGGGCAGACGTCGACAGTGATCCTTTCGCAGGTTCGCCTATGGAATCCATGTTAGTAGTTCTCTTTTTCTCTAAACGATAAGATTTGTTGGACGTCTCGCGATGACGCGGGTCGGTCGGCGTCCCTGCGCGAATCCTCGTTCGCAATATACGGCTGGACGACGGGTCCGTGAACTGAGGAAAGTTCGTCGTTCGGGATGGTTACCCGCGATGTGCATCGCAGGAAATCCCTTTTTGATGCCAACATATTCAAAAAAATCCGCGCAGGAGTTTTTTGGGATGCCCACTCTGTCGCGATGGAATCCATGTTAGTAGTTCTCTTTTTCTCTAAACGATAAGATTTGTTGGACGTCTCGCGATGACGCGGGTCGGTCGGCGTCCCTGCGCGAATCCTCGTTCGCAATATACGGCTGGACGACGGGTCCGTGAACTGAGGAAAAGTTCGTCGTTCGGGATGGTTACCCGCGATGTGCATCGCAGGAAATCCCTTTTTGATGCCAACATATTCAAAAAAATCCGCGCAGGAGTTTTTTGGGATGCCCACTCTGTCGCGATGGACGGCTGTGCGGCATTCGTACGTCGGGTCACGAGTTCTCTGCTGTCTGCCGGGGCAGACGTCGACAGTGATCCTTTCGCAGGTTCGCCTATGGAATCCATGTTAGTAGTTCTCTTTTTCTCTAAACGATAAGATTTGTTGGACGTCTCGCGATGACGCGGGTCGGTCGGCGTCCCTGCGCGAATCCTCGTTCGCAATATACGGCTGGACGACGGGTCCGTGAACTGAGGAAAAGTTCGTCGTTCGGGATGTTTACCCGCGATGTGCATCGCAGGAAATCCCTTTTTGATGCCAACATATTCAAAAAAATCCGCGCAGGAGTTTTTTGGGATGCCCACTCTGTCGCGATGGAATCCATGTTAGTAGTTCTCTTTTTCTCTAAACGATAAGATTTGTTGGACGTCTCGCGATGACGCGGGTCGGTCGGCGTCCCTGCGCGAATCCTCGTTCGCAATATACGGCTGGACGACGGGTCCGTGAACTGAGGAAAAGTTCGTCGTTCGGGATGGTTACCCGCGATGTGCATCGCAGGAAATCCCTTTTTGATGCCAACATATTCAAAAAAATCCGCGCAGGAGTTTTTTGGGATGCCCACTCTGTCGCGATGGACGGCTGTGCGGCATTCGTACGTCGGGTCACGAGTTCTCTGCTGTCTGCCGGGGCAGACGTCGACAGTGATCCTTTCGGAGGTTCGCCTATGGAATCCATGTTAGTAGTTCTGTTTTTCTCTAAACGATAAGATTTGTTGGACGTCTCGCGATGACGCGGGTCGGTCGGCGTCCCTGCGCGAATCCTCGTTCGCAATATACGGCTGGACGACGGGTCCGTGAACTGAGGAAAAGTTCGTCGTTCGGGATGGTTACCCGCGATGTGCATCGCAGGAAATCCCTTTTTGATGCCAACATATTCAAAAAAATCCGCGCAGGAGTTTTTTGGGATGCCCACTCTGTCGCGATGGAATCCATGTTAGTAGTTCTCTTTTTCTCTAAACGATAAGATTTGTTGGACGTCTCGCGATGACGCGGGTCGGTCGGCGTCCCTGCGCGAATCCTCGTTCGCAATATACGGCTGGACGACGGGTCCGTGAACTGAGGAAAAGTTCGTCGTTCGGGATGGTTACCCGCGATGTGCATCGCAGGAAATCCCTTTTTGATGCCAACATATTCAAAAAAATCCGCGCAGGAGTTTTTTGGGATGCCCACTCTGTCGCGATGGACGGCTGTGCGGCATTCGTACGTCGGGTCACGAGTTCTCTGCTGTTGCCGGGGCAGACGTCGACAGTGATCCTTTCGCAGGTTCGCCTATGGAATCCATGTTAGTAGTTCTCTTTTTCTCTAAACGATAAGATTTGTTGGACGTCTCGCGATGACGCGGGTCGGTCGGCGTCCCTGCGCGAATCCTCGTTCGCAATATACGGCTGGACGACGGGTCCGTGAACTGAGGAAAAGTTCGTCGTTCGGGATGGTTACCCGCGATGTGCATCGCAGGAAATCCCTTTTTGATGCCAACATATTCAAAAAAATCCGCGCAGGAGTTTTTTCGGGACGCCCACTCTGTCGCGATGGAATCCATGTTAGTAGTTCTCTTTTTCTCTAAACGATAAGATTTGTTGGACGTCTCGCGATGACGCGGGTCGGTCGGCGTCCCTGCGCGAATCCTCGTTCGCAATATACGGCTGGACGACGGGTCCGTGAACTGAGGAAAAGTTCGTCGTTCGGGATGGTTACCCGCGATGTGCATCGCAGGAAATCCCTTTTTGATGCCAACATATTCAAAAAAATCCGCGCAGGAGTTTTTTGGGATGCCCACTCTGTCGCGATGGACGGCTGTGCGGCATTCGTACGTCGGGTCACGAGTTCTCTGCTGTCTGCCGGGGCAGACGTCGACAGTGATCCTTTCGGAGGTTCGCCTATGGAATCCATGTTAGTAGTTCTGTTTTTCTCTAAACGATAAGATTTGTTGGACGTCTCGCGATGACGCGGGTCGGTCGGCGTCCCTGCGCGAATCCTCGTTCGCAATATACGGCTGGACGACGGGTCCGTGAACTGAGGAAAGTTCGTCGTTCGGGATGGTTACCCGCGATGTGCATCGCAGGAAATCCCTTTTTGATGCCAACATATTCAAAAAAATCCGCGCAGGAGTTTTTTGGGATGCCCACTCTGTCGCGATGGACGGCTGTGCGGCATTCGTACGTCGGGTCACGAGTTCTCTGCTGTCTGCCGGGGCAGACGTCGACAGTGATCCTTTCGGAGGTTCGCCTATGGAATCCATGTTAGTAGTTCTCTTTTTCTCTAAACGATAAGATTTGTTGGACGTCTCGCGATGACGCGGGTCGGTCGGCGTCCCTGCGCGAATCCTCGTTCGCAATATACGGCTGGACGACGGGTCCGTGAACTGAGGAAAAGTTCGTCGTTCGGGATGGTTACCCGCGATGTGCATCGCAGGAAATCCCTTTTTGATGCCAACATATTCAAAAAAATCCGCGCAGGAGTTTTTTGGGATGCCCACTCTGTCGCGATGGAATCCATGTTAGTAGTTCTCTTTTTCTCTAAACGATAAGATTTGTTGGACGTCTCGCGATGACGCGGGTCGGTCGGCGTCCCTGCGCGAATCCTCGTTCGCAATATACGGCTGGACGACGGGTCCGTGAACTGAGGAAAAGTTCGTCGTTCGGGATGGTTACCCGCGATGTGCATCGCAGGAAATCCCTTTTTGATGCCAACATATTCAAAAAAATCCGCGCAGGAGTTTTTTGGGATGCCCACTCTGTCGCGATGGACGGCTGTGCGGCATTCGTACGTCGGGTCACGAGTTCTCTGCAGTTTGCCAGGGCAGACGTCGACAGTGATCCTTTCGGAGGTTCGCCTATGGAATCCATGTTAGTAGTTCTCTTTTTCTCTAAACGATAAGATTTGTTGGACGTCTCGCGATGACGCGGGTCGGTCGGCGTCCCTGCGCGAATCCTCGTTCGCAATATACGGCTGGACGACGGGTCCGTGAACTGAGGAAAAGTTCGTCGTTCGGGATGGTTACCCGCGATGTGCATCGCAGGAAATCCCTTTTTGATGCCAACATATTCAAAAAAATCCGCGCAGGAGTTTTTTGGGATGCCCACTCTGTCGCGATGGACGGCTGTGCGGCATTCGTACGTCGGGTCACGAGTTCTCTGCTGTCTGCCGGGGCAGACGTCGACAGTGATCCTTTCGGAGGTTCGCCTATGGAATCCATGTTAGTAGTTCTCTTTTTCTCTAAACGATAAGATTTGTTGGACGTCTCGCGATGACGCGGGTCGGTCGGCGTCCCTGCGCGAATCCTCGTTCGCAATATACGGCTGGACGACGGGTCCGTGAACTGAGGAAAAGTTCGTCGTTCGGGATGGTTACCCGCGATGTGCATCGCAGGAAATCCCTTTTTGATGCCAACATATTCAAAAAAATCCGCGCAGGAGTTTTTTGGGATGCCCACTCTGTCGCGATGGACGGCTGTGCGGCATTCGTACGTCGGGTCACGAGTTCTCTGCTGTCTGCCGGGGCAGACGTCGACAGTGATCCTTTCGGAGGTTCGCCTATGGAATCCATGTTAGTAGTTCTGTTTTTCTCTAAACGATAAGATTTGTTGGACGTCTCGCGATGACGCGGGTCGGTCGGCGTCCCTGCGCGAATCCTCGTTCGCAATATACGGCTGGACGACGGGTCCGTGAACTGAGGAAAAGTTCGTCGTTCGGGATGGTTACCCGCGATGTGCATCGCAGGAAATCCCTTTTTGATGCCAACATATTCAAAAAAATCCGCGCAGGAGTTTTTTGGGATGCCCACTCTGTCGCGATGGAATCCATGTTAGTAGTTCTCTTTTTCTCTAAACGATAAGATTTGTTGGACGTCTCGCGATGACGCGGGTCGGTCGGCGTCCCTGCGCGAATCCTCGTTCGCAATATACGGCTGAACGACGGGTCCGTGAACTGAGGAAAAGTTCGTCGTTCGGGATGGTTACCCGCGATGTGCATCGCAGGAAATCCCTTTTTGATGCCAACATATTCAAAAAAATCCGCGCAGGAGTTTTTTGGGATGCCCACTCTGTCGCGATGGACGGCTGTGCGGCATTCGTACGTCGGGTCACGAGTTCTCTGCTGTCTGCCGGGGCAGACGTCGACAGTGATCCTTTCGGAGGTTCGCCTATGGAATCCATGTTAGTAGTTCTCTTTTTCTCTAAACGATAAGATTTGTTGGACGTCTCGCGATGACGCGGGTCGGTCGGCGTCCCTGCGCGAATCCTCGTTCGCAATATACGGCTGGACGACGGGTCCGTGAACTGAGGAAAAGTTCGTCGTTCGGGATGGTTACCCGCGATGTGCATCGCAGGAAATCCCTTTTGATGCCAACATATTCAAAAAAATCCGCGCAGGAGTTTTTTGGGATGCCCACTCTGTCGCGATGGAATCCATGTTAGTAGTTCTCTTTTTCTCTAAACGATAAGATTTGTTGGACGTCTCGCGATGACGCGGGTCGGTCGGCGTCCCTGCGCGAATCCTCGTTCGCAATATACGGCTGAACGACGGGTCCGTGAACTGAGGAAAAGTTCGTCGTTCGGGATGGTTACCCGCGATGTGCATCGCAGGAAATCCCTTTTTGATGCCAACATATTCAAAAAAATCCGCGCAGGAGTTTTTTGGGATGCCCACTCTGTCGCGATGGACGGCTGTGCGGCATTCGTACGTCGGGTCACGAGTTCTCTGCTGTTTGCCGGGGCAGACGTCGACAGTGATCCTTTCGGAGGTTCGCCTATGGAATCCATGTTAGTAGTTCTCTTTTTCTCTAAACGATAAGATTTGTTGGACGTCTCGCGATGACGCGGGTCGGTCGGCGTCCCTGCGCGAATCCTCGTTCGCAATATACGGCTGGACGACGGGTCCGTGAACTGAGGAAAAGTTCGTCGTTCGGGATGGTTACCCGCGATGTGCATCGCAGGAAATCCCTTTTTGATGCCAACATATTCAAAAAAATCCGCGCAGGAGTTTTTTGGGATGCCCACTCTGTCGCGATGGAATCCATGTTAGTAGTTCTCTTTTTCTCTAAACGATAAGATTTGTTGGACGTCTCGCGATGACGCGGGTCGGTCGGCGTCCCTGCGCGAATCCTCGTTCGCAATATACGGCTGAACGACGGGTCCGTGAACTGAGGAAAGTTCGTCGTTCGGGATGGTTACCCGCGATGTGCATCGCAGGAAATCCCTTTTTGATGCCAACATATTCAAAAAAATCCGCGCAGGAGTTTTTTGGGATGCCCACTCTGTCGCGATGGACGGCTGTGCGGCATTCGTACGTCGGGTCACGAGTTCTCTGCTGTCTGCCGGGGCAGACGTCGACAGTGATCCTTTCGGAGGTTCGCCTATGGAATCCATGTTAGTAGTTCTGTTTTTCTCTAAACGATAAGATTTGTTGGACGTCTCGCGATGACGCGGGTCGGTCGGCGTCCCTGCGCGAATCCTCGTTCGCAATATACGGCTGGACGACGGGTCCGTGAACTGAGGAAAAGTTCGTCGTTCGGGATGGTTACCCGCGATGTGCATCGCAGGAAATCCCTTTTTGATGCCAACATATTCAAAAAAATCCGCGCAGGAGTTTTTTGGGATGCCCACTCTGTCGCGATGGAATCCATGTTAGTAGTTCTCTTTTTCTCTAAACGATAAGATTTGTTGGACGTCTCGCGATGACGCGGGTCGGTCGGCGTCCCTGCGCGAATCCTCGTTCGCAATATACGGCTGAACGACGGGTCCGTGAACTGAGGAAAAGTTCGTCGTTCGGGATGGTTACCCGCGATGTGCATCGCAGGAAATCCCTTTTTGATGCCAACATATTCAAAAAAATCCGCGCAGGAGTTTTTTGGGATGCCCACTCTGTCGCGATGGACGGCTGTGCGGCATTCGTACGTCGGGTCACGAGTTCTCTGCTGTCTGCCGGGGCAGACGTCGACAGTGATCCTTTCGGAGGTTCGCCTATGGAATCCATGTTAGTAGTTCTCTTTTTCTCTAAACGATAAGATTTGTTGGACGTCTCGCGATGACGCGGGTCGGTCGGCGTCCCTGCGCGAATCCTCGTTCGCAATATACGGCTGGACGACGGGTCCGTGAACTGAGGAAAAGTTCGTCGTTCGGGATGGTTACCCGCGATGTGCATCGCAGGAAATCCCTTTTTGATGCCAACATATTCAAAAAAATCCGCGCAGGAGTTTTTTGGGATGCCCACTCTGTCGCGATGGAATCCATGTTAGTAGTTCTCTTTTTCTCTAAACGATAAGATTTGTTGGACGTCTCGCGATGACGCGGGTCGGTCGGCGTCCCTGCGCGAATCCTCGTTCGCAATATACGGCTGAACGACGGGTCCGTGAACTGAGGAAAAGTTCGTCGTTCGGGATGGTTACCCGCGATGTGCATCGCAGGAAATCCCTTTTTGATGCCAACATATTCAAAAAAATCCGCGCAGGAGTTTTTTGGGATGCCCACTCTGTCGCGATGGACGGCTGTGCGGCATTCGTACGTCGGGTCACGAGTTCTCTGCTGTCTGCCGGGGCAGACGTCGACAGTGATCCTTTCGGAGGTTCGCCTATGGAATCCATGTTAGTAGTTCTGTTTTTCTCTAAACGATAAGATTTGTTGGACGTCTCGCGATGACGCGGGTCGGTCGGCGTCCCTGCGCGAATCCTCGTTCGCAATATACGGCTGGACGACGGGTCCGTGAACTGAGGAAAAGTTCGTCGTTCGGGATGGTTACCCGCGATGTGCATCGCAGGAAATCCCTTTTTGATGCCAACATATTCAAAAAAATCCGCGCAGGAGTTTTTTGGGATGCCCACTCTGTCGCGATGGACGGCTGTGCGGCATTCGTACGTCGGGTCACGAGTTCTCTGCTGTTGCCAGGGCAGACGTCGACAGTGATCCTTTCGGAGGTTCGCCTATGGAATCCATGTTAGTAGTTCTCTTTTTCTCTAAACGATAAGATTTGTTGGACGTCTCGCGATGACGCGGGTCGGTCGGCGTCCCTGCGCGAATCCTCGTTCGCAATATACGGCTGGACGACGGGTCCGTGAACTGAGGAAAAGTTCGTCGTTCGGGATGGTTACCCGCGATGTGCATCGCAGGAAATCCCTTTTTGATGCCAACATATTCAAAAAAATCCGCGCAGGAGTTTTTTGGGATGCCCACTCTGTCGCGATGGAATCCATGTTAGTAGTTCTCTTTTTCTCTAAACGATAAGATTTGTTGGACGTCTCGCGATGACGCGGGTCGGTCGGCGTCCCTGCGCGAATCCTCGTTCGCAATATACGGCTGAACGACGGGTCCGTGAACTGAGGAAAAGTTCGTCGTTCGGGATGGTTACCCGCGATGTGCATCGCAGGAAATCCCTTTTTGATGCCAACATATTCAAAAAAATCCGCGCAGGAGTTTTTTGGGATGCCCACTCTGTCGCGATGGACGGCTGTGCGGCATTCGTACGTCGGGTCACGAGTTCTCTGCTGTCTGCCGGGGCAGACGTCGACAGTGATCCTTTCGCAGGTTCGCCTATGGAATCCATGTTAGTAGTTCCTTTTTCTCTAAACGATAAGATTTGTTGGACGTCTCGCGATGACGCGGGTCGGTCGGCGTCCCTGCGCGAATCCTCGTTCGCAATATACGGCTGGACGACGGGTCCGTGAACTGAGGACAAGGTCGTCGTTCGGGATGTTTGCCGCGATGTGCATCGCAGGAAATCCTTTTTGATGCCAACATATTCAAAAAATCCGCGCATGAGTTTTTTGGGACGCCCACTCTGTCGCGATGGACGGCTGTGCGGCATTCGTACGTCGGGTCACGAGTTCTCTACTGTCTGCCGGGGCAGACGTCGACAGTGATCCTTTCGCAAGTTCGCCTATGGAATCCATGTTAGTAGTTCTCTTTTTCTCTAAACGATAAGATTTGTTGGACGTCTCGCGATGATGCGGATCGGTCGGCGTCCCTGCGCGAATCCTCGTTCGCAATATACGGCTGGACGACGGGTCCGTGAACTGAGGACAAGGTCGTCGTTCGGGATGTTTAGCCGCGACGTGCATCGCAGGAAATCCTTTTTTGATGCCTACATATTCAAAAAAATCCGCGCAGGAGCTTTTTGGGACGCCCACTCTGTCGCGATGGACGGCTGTGCGGCATTCGTACGTCGGGTCACGAGTTCTCTGCTGTTTGCCGGGGCAGACGTCGACAGTGATCCTTTCGCAGGTTCGCCTATGGAATCCATGTTAGTAGTTCTCTTTTTCTCTAAACGATAAGATTTGTTGGACGTCTCGCGATGACGCGGGTCGGTCGGCGTCCCTGCGCGAATCCTCGTTCGCAATATACGGCTGGACGACGGGTCCGTGAACTGAGGAAAAGTTCGTCGTTCGGGATGGTTACCCGCGATGTGCATCGCAGGAAATCCCTTTTTTATGCCAACATATTCAAAAAAATCCGCGCAGGAGTTTTTTGGGATGCCCACTCTGTCGCGATGGACGGCTGTGCGGCATTCGTACGTCGGGTCACGAGTTCTCTGCAGTTTGCCAGGGCAGACGTCGACAGTGATCCTTTCGGAGGTTCGCCTATGGAATCCATGTTAGTAGTTCTCTTTTTCTCTAAACGATAAGATTTGTTGGACGTCTCGCGATGACGCGGGTCGGTCGGCGTCCCTGCGCGAATCCTCGTTCGCAATATACGGCTGGACGACGGGTCCGTGAACTGAGGAAAAGTTCGTCGTTCGGGATGGTTACCCGCGATGTGCATCGCAGGAAATCCCTTTTTGATGCCAACATATTCAAAAAAATCCGCGCAGGAGTTTTTTGGGATGCCCACTCTGTCGCGATGGAATCCATGTTAGTAGTTCTCTTTTTCTCTAAACGATAAGATTTGTTGGACGTCTCGCGATGACGCGGGTCGGTCGGCGTCCCTGCGCGAATCCTCGTTCGCAATATACGGCTGAACGACGGGTCCGTGAACTGAGGAAAAGTTCGTCGTTCGGGATGGTTACCCGCGATGTGCATCGCAGGAAATCCCTTTTTGATGCCAACATATTCAAAAAAATCCGCGCAGGAGTTTTTTGGGATGCCCACTCTGTCGCGATGGACGGCTGTGCGGCATTCGTACGTCGGGTCACGAGTTCTCTGCTGTCTGCCGGGGCAGACGTCGACAGTGATCCTTTCGCAGGTTCGCCTATGGAATCCATGTTAGTAGTTCTCTTTTTCTCTAAACGATAAGATTTGTTGGACGTCTCGCGATGACGCGGGTCGGTCGGCGTCCCTGCGCGAATCCTCGTTCGCAATATACGGCTGACGACGGGTCCGTGAACTGAGGAAAAGTTCGTCGTTCGGGATGGTTACCCGCGATGTGCATCGCAGGAAATCCCTTTTGATGCCAACATATTCAAAAAAATCCGCGCAGGAGTTTTTTGGGATGCCCACTCTGTCGCGATGGACGGCTGTGCGGCATTCGTACGTCGGGTCACGAGTTCTCTGCTGTCTGCCGGGGCAGACGTCGACAGTGATCCTTTCGCAGGTTCGCCTATGGAATCCATGTTAGTAGTTCCTTTTTCTCTAAACGATAAGATTTGTTGGACGTCTCGCGATGACGCGGGTCGGTCGGCGTCCCTGCGCGAATCCTCGTTCGCAATATACGGCTGGACGACGGGTCCGTGAACTGAGGACAAGGTCGTCGTTCGGGATGTTTTGCCGCGATGTGCATCGCAGGAAATCCTTTTTGATGCCTACATATTCAAAAAATCCGCGCATGAGTTTTTTGGGACGCCCACTCTGTCGCGATGGACGGCTGTGCGGCATTCGTACGTCGGGTCACGAGTTCTCTACTGTCTGCCGGGGCAGACGTCGACAGTGATCCTTTCGCAAGTTCGCCTATGGAATCCATGTTAGTAGTTCTCTTTTTCTCTAAACGATAAGATTTGTTGGACGTCTCGCGATGACGCGGATCGGTCGGCGTCCCTGCGCGAATCCTCGTTCGCAATATACGGCTGGACGACGGGTCCGTGAACTGAGGACAAGGTCGTCGTTCGGGATGTTTAGCCGCGACGTGCATCGCAGGAAATCCTTTTTTGATGCCTACATATTCAAAAAAATCCGCGCAGGAGCTTTTTGGGACGCCCACTCTGTCGCGATGGACGGCTGTGCGGCATTCGTACGTCGGGTCACGAGTTCTCTGCTGTTTGCCAGGGCAGACGTCGACAGTGATCCTTTCGCAGGTTCGCCTATGGAATCCATGTTAGTAGTTCTCTTTTTCTCTAAACGATAAGATTTGTTGGACGTCTCGCGATGACGCGGGTCGGTCGGCGTCCCTGCGCGAATCCTCGTTCGCAATATACGGCTGGACGACGGGTCCGTGAACTGAGGAAAAGTTCGTCGTTCGGGATGGTTACCCGCGATGTGCATCGCAGGAAATCCCTTTTTATGCCAACATATTCAAAAAAATCCGCGCAGGAGTTTTTTGGGATGCCCACTCTGTCGCGATGGACGGCTGTGCGGCATTCGTACGTCGGGTCACGAGTTCTCTGCAGTTTGCCAGGGCAGACGTCGACAGTGATCCTTTCGCAGGTTCGCCTATGGAATCCATGTTAGTAGTTCTCTTTTTCTCTAAACGATAAGATTTGTTGGACGTCTCGCGATGACGCGGGTCGGTCGGCGTCCCTGCGCGAATCCTCGTTCGCAATATACGGCTGGACGACGGGTCCGTGAACTGAGGAAAAGTTCGTCGTTCGGGATGGTTACCCGCGATGTGCATCGCAGGAAATCCCTTTTTGATGCCAACATATTCAAAAAAATCCGCGCAGGAGTTTTTTGGGATGCCCACTCTGTCGCGATGGACGGCTGTGCGGCATTCGTACGTCGGGTCACGAGTTCTCTGCTGTCTGCCAGGGCAGACGTCGACAGTGATCCTTTCGCAGGTTCGCCTATGGAATCCATGTTAGTAGTTCCCTTTTTCTCTAAACGATAAGATTTGTTGGACGTCTCGCGATGACGCGGGTCGGTCGGCGTCCCTGCGCGAATCCTCGTTCGCAATATACGGCTGGACGACGGGTCCGTGAACTGAGGACAAGGTCGTCGTTCGGGATGTTTTGCCGCGATGTGCATCCAGGAAATCCTTTTTGATGCCTACATATTCAAAAAAATCCGCGCATGAGTTTTTTGGGACGCCCACTCTGTCGCGATGGACGGCTGTGCGGCATTCGTACGTCGGGTCACGAGTTCTCTACTGTCTGCCGGGGCAGACGTCGACAGTGATCCTTTCGCAAGTTCGCCTATGGAATCCATGTTAGTAGTTCTCTTTTTCTCTAAACGATAAGATTTGTTGGACGTCTCGCGATGATGCGGATCGGTCGGCGTCCCTGCGCGAATCCTCGTTCGCAATATACGGCTGGACGACGGGTCCGTGAACTGAGGACAAGTTCGTCGTTCGGGATGTTTAGCCGCGACGTGCATCGCAGGAAATCCTTTTTGATGCCTACATATTCAAAAAAATCCGCGCAGGAGCTTTTTGGGACGCCCACTCTGTCGCGATGGACGGCTGTGCGGCATTCGTACGTCGGGTCACGAGTTCTCTGCTGTTGCCAGGGCAGACGTCGACAGTGATCCTTTCGCAGGTTCGCCTATGGAATCCATGTTAGTAGTTCTCTTTTTCTCTAAACGATAAGATTTGTTGGACGTCTCGCGATGACGCGGGTCGGTCGGCGTCCCTGCGCGAATCCTCGTTCGCAATATACGGCTGGACGACGGGTCCGTGAACTGAGGAAAAGTTCGTCGTTCGGGATGGTTACCCGCGATGTGCATCGCAGGAAATCCCTTTTTGATGCCAACATATTCAAAAAAATCCGCGCAGGAGTTTTTTGGGATGCCCACTCTGTCGCGATGGACGGCTGTGCGGCATTCGTACGTCGGGTCACGAGTTCTCTGCTGTCTGCCGGGGCAGACGTCGACAGTGATCCTTTCGCAGGTTCGCCTATGGAATCCATGTTAGTAGTTCTCTTTTTCTCTAAACGATAAGATTTGTTGGACGTCTCGCGATGACGCGGGTCGGTCGGCGTCCCTGCGCGAATCCTCGTTCGCAATATACGGCTGGACGACGGGTCCGTGAACTGAGGAAAAGTTCGTCGTTCGGGATGGTTACCCGCGATGTGCATCGCAGGAAATCCCTTTTTATGCCAACATATTCAAAAAAATCCGCGCAGGAGTTTTTTGGGATGCCCACTCTGTCGCGATGGACGGCTGTGCGGCATTCGTACGTCGGGTCACGAGTTCTCTGCTGTCTGCCGGGGCAGACGTCGACAGTGATCCTTTCGCAGGTTCGCCTATGGAATCCATGTTAGTAGTTCTCTTTTTCTCTAAACGATAAGATTTGTTGGACGTCTCGCGATGACGCGGGTCGGTCGGCGTCCCTGCGCGAATCCTCGTTCGCAATATACGGCTGGACGACGGGTCCGTGAACTGAGGAAAAGTTCGTCGTTCGGGATGGTTACCCGCGATGTGCATCGCAGGAAATCCCTTTTTATGCCAACATATTCAAAAAAATCCGCGCAGGAGTTTTTTGGGATGCCCACTCTGTCGCGATGGACGGCTGTGCGGCATTCGTACGTCGGGTCACGAGTTCTCTGCTGTGCCGGGGCAGACGTCGACAGTGATCCTTTCGCAGGTTCGCCTATGGAATCCATGTTAGTAGTTCTCTTTTTCTCTAAACGATAAGATTTGTTGGACGTCTCGCGATGACGCGGGTCGGTCGGCGTCCCTGCGCGAATCCTCGTTCGCAATATACGGCTGGACGACGGGTCCGTGAACTGAGGAAAAGTTCGTCGTTCGGGATGGTTACCCGCGATGTGCATCGCAGGAAATCCCTTTTTGATGCCAACATATTCAAAAAAATCCGCGCAGGAGTTTTTGGGATGCCCACTCTGTCGCGATGGAATCCATGTTAGTAGTTCTCTTTTTCTCTAAACGATAAGATTTGTTGGACGTCTCGCGATGACGCGGGTCGGTCGGCGTCCCTGCGCGAATCCTCGTTCGCAATATACGGCTGAACGACGGGTCCGTGAACTGAGGAAAAGTTCGTCGTTCGGGATGTTTACCCGCGATGTGCATCGCAGGAAATCCCTTTTTGATGCCAACATATTCAAAAAAATCCGCGCAGGAGTTTTTTGGGACGCCCACTCTGTCGCGATGGACGGCTGTGCGGCATTCGTACGTCGGGTCACGAGTTCTCTGCTGTTTGCCAGGGCAGACGTCGACAGTGATCCTTTCGCAGGTTCGCCTATGGAATCCATGTTAGTAGTTCTCTTTTTCTCTAAACGATAAGATTTGTTGGACGTCTCGCGATGACGCGGGTCGGTCGGCGTCCCTGCGCGAATCCTCGTTCGCAATATACGGCTGGACGACGGGTCCGTGAACTGAGGAAAAGTTCGTCGTTCGGGATGTTTACCCGCGATGTGCATCGCAGGAAATCCCTTTTTGATGCCAACATATTCAAAAAAATCCGCGCAGGAGTTTTTTGGGACGCCCACTCTGTCGCGATGGACGGCTGTGCGGCATTCGTACGTCGGGTCACGAGTTCTCTGCTGTCTGCCGGGGCAGACGTCGACAGTGATCCTTTCGCAGGTTCGCCTATGGAATCCATGTTAGTAGTTCTCTTTTTCTCTAAACGATAAGATTTGTTGGACGTCTCGCGATGACGCGGGTCGGTCGGCGTCCCTGCGCGAATCCTCGTTCGCAATATACGGCTGGACGACGGGTCCGTGAACTGAGGACAAGGTCGTCGTTCGGGATGTTTACCCGCGATGTGCATCGCAGGAAATCCCTTTTTGATGCCAACATATTCAAAAAATCCGCGCAGGAGTTTTTTCTGTCGCGATGGACGGCTGTGCGGCATTCGTACGTCGGGTCACGAGTTCTCTGTCTGCCGGGGCAGACGTCGACAGTGATCCTTTCGCAGGTTCGCCTATGGAATCCATGTTAGTAGTTCTCTTTTTCTCTAAACGATAAGATTTGTTGGACGTCTCGCGATGACGCGGGTCGGTCGGCGTCCCTGCGCGAATCCTCGTTCGCAATATACGGCTGACGACGGGTCCGTGAACTGAGGACAAGTTCGTCGTTCGGGATGTTTAGCCGCGATGTGCATCGCAGGAAATCCCTTTTTGATGCCAACATATTCAAAAAAATCCGCGCAGGAGTTTTTTGGGATGCCCACTCTGTCGCGATGGACGGCTGTGCGGCATTCGTACGTCGGGTCACGAGTTCTCTGCTGTCTGCCGGGGCAGACGTCGACAGTGATCCTTTCGCAGGTTCGCCTATGGAATCCATGTTAGTAGTTCTCTTTTCTCTAAACGATAAGATTTGTTGGACGTCTCGCGATGACGCGGGTCGGTCGGCGTCCCTGCGCGAATCCTCGTTCGCAATATACGGCTGGACGACGGGTCCGTGAACTGAGGAAAAGTTCGTCGTTCGGGATGGTTACCCGCGATGTGCATCGCAGGAAATCCCTTTTTGATGCCAACATATTCAAAAAAATCCGCGCAGGAGTTTTTTGGGACGCCCACTCTGTCGCGATGGACGGCTGTGCGGCATTCGTACGTCGGGTCACGAGTTCTCTGCTGTCTGCCGGGGCAGACGTCGACAGTGATCCTTTCGCAGGTTCGCCTATGGAATCCATGTTAGTAGTTCTCTTTTTCTCTAAACGATAAGATTTGTTGGACGTCTCGCGATGACGCGGGTCGGTCGGCGTCCCTGCGCGAATCCTCGTTCGCAATATACGGCTGGACGACGGGTCCGTGAACTGAGGACAAGGTCGTCGTTCGGGATGTTTACCGCGATGTGCATCGCAGGAAATCCCTTTTTGATGCCAACATATTCAAAAAAATCCGCGCATGAGTTTTTTGGGACGCCCACTCTGTCGCGATGGACGGCTGTGCGGCATTCGTACGTCGGGTCACGAGTTCTCTGCTGTCTGCCGGGGCAGACGTCGACAGTGATCCTTTCGCAGGTTCGCCTATGGAATCCATGTTAGTAGTTCTCTTTTTCTCTAAACGATAAGATTTGTTGGACGTCTCGCGATGACGCGGGTCGGTCGGCGTCCCTGCGCGAATCCTCGTTCGCAATATACGGCTGGACGACGGGTCCGTGAACTGAGGACAAGTTCGTCGTTCGGGATGTTTAGCCGCGACGTGCATCGCAGGAAATCCCTTTTTGATGCCAACATATTCAAAAAAATCCGCGCAGGAGTTTTTTGGGATGCCCACTCTGTCGCGATGGACGGCTGTGCGGCATTCGTACGTCGGGTCACGAGTTCTCTGCTGTCTGCCAGGGCAGACGTCGACAGTGATCCTTTCGCAGGTTCGCCTATGGAATCCATGTTAGTAGTTCTCTTTTTCTCTAAACGATAAGATTTGTTGGACGTCTCGCGATGACGCGGGTCGGTCGGCGTCCCTGCGCGAATCCTCGTTCGCAATATACGGCTGGACGACGGGTCCGTGAACTGAGGACAAGTTCGTCGTTCGGGATGGTTCCCGCGATGTGCATCGCAGGAAATCCCTTTTTGATGCCAACATATTCAAAAAAATCCGCGCAGGAGTTTTTTGGGCCCACTCTGTCGCGATGGACGGCTGTGCGGCATTCGTACGTCGGGTCACGAGTTCTCTGCTGTCTGCCGGGGCAGACGTCGACAGTGATCCTTTCGCAGTTCGCCTATGGAATCCATGTTAGTAGTTCTCTTTTTCTCTAAACGATAAGATTTGTTGGACGTCTCGCGATGACGCGGGTCGGTCGGCGTCCCTGCGCGAATCCTCGTTCGCAATATACGGCTGGACGACGGGTCCGTGAACTGAGGAAAAGTTCGTCGTTCGGGATGGTTACCCGCGATGTGCATCGCAGGAAATCCCTTTTTGATGCCAACATATTCAAAAAAATCCGCGCAGGAGTTTTTTGGGATGCCCACTCTGTCGCGATGGACGGCTGTGCGGCATTCGTACGTCGGGTCACGAGTTCTCTGCTGTCTGCCGGGGCAGACGTCGACAGTGATCCTTTCGCAGGTTCGCCTATGGAATCCATGTTAGTAGTTCTCTTTTTCTCTAAACGATAAGATTTGTTGGACGTCTCGCGATGACGCGGGTCGGTCGGCGTCCCTGCGCGAATCCTCGTTCGCAATATACGGCTGGACGACGGGTCCGTGAACTGAGGACAAGTTCGTCGTTCGGGATGTTTAGCCGCGACGTGCATCGCAGGAAATCCCTTTTTGATGCCAACATATTCAAAAAAATCCGCGCAGGAGTTTTTTGGGACGCCCACTCTGTCGCGATGGACGGCTGTGCGGCATTCGTACGTCGGGTCACGAGTTCTCTGCTGTCTGCCGGGGCAGACGTCGACAGTGATCCTTTCGCAGGTTCGCCTATGGAATCCATGTTAGTAGTTCTCTTTTTCTCTAAACGATAAGATTTGTTGGACGTCTCGCGATGACGCGGGTCGGTCGGCGTCCCTGCGCGAATCCTCGTTCGCAATATACGGCTGGACGACGGGTCCGTGAACTGAGGAAAAGTTCGTCGTTCGGGATGGTTACCCGCGATGTGCATCGCAGGAAATCCCTTTTTGATGCCAACATATTCAAAAAATCCGCGCAGGAGTTTTTTGGGATGCCCACTCTGTCGCGATGGAATCCATGTTAGTAGTTCTCTTTTTCTCTAAACGATAAGATTTGTTGGACGTCTCGCGATGACGCGGGTCGGTCGGCGTCCCTGCGCGAATCCTCGTTCGCAATATACGGCTGAACGACGGGTCCGTGAACTGAGGAAAAGTTCGTCGTTCGGGATGGTTACCCGCGATGTGCATCGCAGGAAATCCCTTTTTGATGCCAACATATTCAAAAAAATCCGCGCAGGAGTTTTTTGGGATGCCCACTCTGTCGCGATGGACGGCTGTGCGGCATTCGTACGTCGGGTCACGAGTTCTCTGCTGTCTGCCAGGGCAGACGTCGACAGTGATCCTTTCGCAGGTTCGCCTATGGAATCCATGTTAGTAGTTCTCTTTTTCTCTAAACGATAAGATTTGTTGGACGTCTCGCGATGACGCGGGTCGGTCGGCGTCCCTGCGCGAATCCTCGTTCGCAATATACGGCTGGACGACGGGTCCGTGAACTGAGGACAAGTTCGTCGTTCGGGATGTTTACCCGCGATGTGCATCGCAGGAAATCCTTTTTGATGCCAACATATTCAAAAAATCCGCGCAGAGTTTTTTGGGACGCCCACTCTGTCGCGATGGACGGCTGTGCGGCATTCGTACGTCGGGTCACGAGTTCTCTGCTGTCTGCCGGGGCAGACGTCGACAGTGATCCTTTCGCAGGTTCGCCTATGGAATCCATGTTAGTAGTTCTCTTTTTCTCTAAACGATAAGATTTGTTGGACGTCTCGCGATGACGCGGGTCGGTCGGCGTCCCTGCGCGAATCCTCGTTCGCAATATACGGCTGGACGACGGGTCCGTGAACTGAGGACAAGGTTCGTCGTTCGGGATGTTTTGCCGCGATGTGCATCGCAGGAAATCCCTTTTTGATGCCAACATATTCAAAAAATCCGCGCAGGAGTTTTTTGGGACGCCCACTCTGTCGCGATGGACGGCTGTGCGGCATTCGTACGTCGGGTCACGAGTTCTCTGCTGTCTGCCGGGGCAGACGTCGACAGTGATCCTTTCGCAGGTTCGCCTATGGAATCCATGTTAGTAGTTCTCTTTTTCTCTAAACGATAAGATTTGTTGGACGTCTCGCGATGACGCGGGTCGGTCGGCGTCCCTGCGCGAATCCTCGTTCGCAATATACGGCTGGACGACGGGTCCGTGAACTGAGGACAAGGTCGTCGTTCGGGATGTTTAGCCGCGACGTGCATCGCAGGAAATCCCTTTTTGATGCCTACATATTCAAAAAAATCCGCGCAGGAGTTTTTGGGACGCCCACTCTGTCGCGATGGACGGCTGTGCGGCATTCGTACGTCGGGTCACGAGTTCTCTGCTGTCTGCCGGGGCAGACGTCGACAGTGATCCTTTCGCAGGTTCGCCTATGGAATCCATGTTAGTAGTTCTCTTTTTCTCTAAACGATAAGATTTGTTGGACGTCTCGCGATGACGCGGGTCGGTCGGCGTCCCTGCGCGAATCCTCGTTCGCAATATACGGCTGAACGACGGGTCCGTGAACTGAGGAAAAGTTCGTCGTTCGGGATGTTTACCCGCGATGTGCATCGCAGGAAATCCCTTTTTGATGCCAACATATTCAAAAAATCCGCGCAGGAGTTTTTTGGGACGCCCACTCTGTCGCGATGGACGGCTGTGCGGCATTCGTACGTCGGGTCACGAGTTCTCTGCTGTCTGCCGGGGCAGACGTCGACAGTGATCCTTTCGCAGGTTCGCCTATGGAATCCATGTTAGTAGTTCTCTTTTTCTCTAAACGATAAGATTTGTTGGACGTCTCGCGATGACGCGGGTCGGTCGGCGTCCCTGCGCGAATCCTCGTTCGCAATATACGGCTGAACGACGGGTCCGTGAACTGAGGAAAAGTTCGTCGTTCGGGATGGTTACCCGCGATGTGCATCGCAGGAAATCCCTTTTTGATGCCAACATATTCAAAAAAATCCGCGCAGGAGTTTTTTGGGATGCCCACTCTGTCGCGATGGACGGCTGTGCGGCATTCGTACGTCGGGTCACGAGTTCTCTGCTGTCTGCCGGGGCAGACGTCGACAGTGATCCTTTCGCAGGTTCGCCTATGGAATCCATGTTAGTAGTTCTCTTTTTCTCTAAACGATAAGATTTGTTGGACGTCTCGCGATGACGCGGGTCGGTCGGCGTCCCTGCGCGAATCCTCGTTCGCAATATACGGCTGGACGACGGGTCCGTGAACTGAGGACAAGGTCGTCGTTCGGGATGGTTTTGCCGCGATGTGCATCGCAGGAAATCCTTTTTTGATGCCTACATATTCAAAAAAATCCGCGCAGGAGTTTTTGGGACGCCCACTCTGTCGCGATGGACGGCTGTGCGGCATTCGTACGTCGGGTCACGAGTTCTCTGCTGTCTGCCGGGGCAGACGTCGACAGTGATCCTTTCGCAGGTTCGCCTATGGAATCCATGTTAGTAGTTCTCTTTTTCTCTAAACGATAAGATTTGTTGGACGTCTCGCGATGACGCGGGTCGGTCGGCGTCCCTGCGCGAATCCTCGTTCGCAATATACGGCTGGACGACGGGTCCGTGAACTGAGGACAAGTTCGTCGTTCGGGATGTTTACCGCGACGTGCATCGCAGGAAATCCCTTTTTGATGCCAACATATTCAAAAAATCCGCGCAGAGTTTTTTGGGACGCCCACTCTGTCGCGATGGACGGCTGTGCGGCATTCGTACGTCGGGTCACGAGTTCTCTCTGCTGTCTGCCGGGCAGACGTCGACAGTGATCCTTTCGCAGGTTCGCCTATGGAATCCATGTTAGTAGTTCTCTTTTTCTCTAAACGATAAGATTTGTTGGACGTCTCGCGATGACGCGGGTCGGTCGGCGTCCCTGCGCGAATCCTCGTTCGCAATATACGGCTGGACGACGGGTCCGTGAACTGAGGACAAGTTCGTCGTTCGGGATTTTAGCCGCGACGTGCATCGCAGGAAATCCCTTTTTGATGCCAACATATTCAAAAAAATCCGCGCAGGAGTTTTTTGGGACGCCCACTCTGTCGCGATGGACGGCTGTGCGGCATTCGTACGTCGGGTCACGAGTTCTCTGCTGTCTGCCGGGCAGACGTCGACAGTGATCCTTTCGCAGGTTCGCCTATGGAATCCATGTTAGTAGTTCTCTTTTTCTCTAAACGATAAGATTTGTTGGACGTCTCGCGATGACGCGGGTCGGTCGGCGTCCCTGCGCGAATCCTCGTTCGCAATATACGGCTGAACGACGGGTCCGTGAACTGAGGAAAAGTTCGTCGTTCGGGATGGTTACCCGCGATGTGCATCGCAGGAAATCCCTTTTTGATGCCAACATATTCAAAAAAATCCGCGCAGGAGTTTTTTGGGATGCCCACTCTGTCGCGATGGACGGCTGTGCGGCATTCGTACGTCGGGTCACGAGTTCTCTGCTGTC
This sequence comes from Andrographis paniculata, assembly GCF_009805555.1. NCBI lineage: Eukaryota > Viridiplantae > Streptophyta > Magnoliopsida > Lamiales > Acanthaceae > Andrographis > Andrographis paniculata. Next base: position 63,501 of record NW_026137611.1, read on the forward strand.
TGCCGGGGCAGACGTCGACAGTGATCCTTTCGCAGGTTCGCCTATGGAATCCATGTTAGTAGTTCTCTTTTTCTCTAAACGATAAGATTTGTTGGACGTCTCGCGATGACGCGGGTCGGTCGGCGTCCCTGCGCGAATCCTCGTTCGCAATATACGGCTGGACGACGGGTCCGTGAACTGAGGAAAAGTTCGTCGTTCGGGATGGTTACCCGCGATGTGCATCGCAGGAAATCCCTTTTTGATGCCAACATATTCAAAAAAATCCGCGCAGGATTTTTTGGGATGCCCACTCTGTCGCGATGGAATCCATGTTAGTAGTTCTCTTTTTCTCTAAACGATAAGATTTGTTGGACGTCTCGCGATGACGCGGGTCGGTCGGCGTCCCTGCGCGAATCCTCGTTCGCAATATACGGCTGAACGACGGGTCCGTGAACTGAGGAAAAGTTCGTCGTTCGGGATGGTTACCCGCGATGTGCATCGCAGGAAATCCCTTTTTGATGCCAACATATTCAAAAAATCCGCGCAGGAGTTTTTTGGGATGCCCACTCTGTCGCGATGGACGGCTGTGCGGCATTCGTACGTCGGGTCACGAGTTCTCTGCTGTTTGCCGGGGCAGACGTCGACAGTGATCCTTTCGCAGGTTCGCCTATGGAATCCATGTTAGTAGTTCCCTTTTTCTCTAAACGATAAGATTTGTTGGACGTCTCGCGATGACGCGGGTCGGTCGGCGTCCCTGCGCGAATCCTCGTTCGCAATATACGGCTGGACGACGGGTCCGTGAACTGAGGACAAGTCGTCGTTCGGGATGTTTTGCCGCGATGTGCATCGCAGGAAATCCTTTTTGATGCCAACATATTCAAAAAATCCGCGCAGAGTTTTTTGGGACGCCCACTCTGTCGCGATGGACGGCTGTGCGGCATTCGTACGTCGGGTCACGAGTTCTCTACTGTCTGCCGGGGCAGACGTCGACAGTGATCCTTTCGCAGTTCGCCTATGGAATCCATGTTAGTAGTTCTTTTTTCTCTAAACGATAAGATTTGTTGGACGTCTCGCGATGACGCGGGTCGGTCGGCGTCCCTGCGCGAATCCTCGTTCGCAATATACGGCTGGACGACGGGTCCGTGAACTGAGGACAAGGTCGTCGTTCGGGATGTTTAGCCGCGACGTGCATCGCAGGAAATCCTTTTTTGATGCCTACATATTCAAAAAATCCGCGCAGGAGTTTTTGGGACGCCCACTCTGTCGCGATGGACGGCTGTGCGGCATTCGTACGTCGGGTCACGAGTTCTCTGCTGTTTGCCGGGGCAGACGTCGACAGTGATCCTTTCGCAGGTTCGCCTATGGAATCCATGTTAGTAGTTCTCTTTTTCTCTAAACGATAAGATTTGTTGGACGTCTCGCGATGACGCGGGTCGGTCGGCGTCCCTGCGCGAATCCTCGTTCGCAATATACGGCTGAACGACGGGTCCGTGAACTGAGGAAAAGTTCGTCGTTCGGGATGGTTACCCGCGATGTGCATCGCAGGAAATCCCTTTTTTATGCCAACATATTCAAAAAAATCCGCGCAGGAGTTTTTTGGGATGCCCACTCTGTCGCGATGGACGGCTGTGCGGCATTCGTACGTCGGGTCACGAGTTCTCTGCTGTCTGCCGGGCAGACGTCGACAGTGATCCTTTCGCAGGTTCGCCTATGGAATCCATGTTAGTAGTTCTCTTTTTCTCTAAACGATAAGATTTGTTGGACGTCTCGCGATGACGCGGGTCGGTCGGCGTCCCTGCGCGAATCCTCGTTCGCAATATACGGCTGGACGACGGGTCCGTGAACTGAGGAAAAGTTCGTCGTTCGGGATGTTTACCCGCGATGTGCATCGCAGGAAATCCCTTTTTGATGCCAACATATTCAAAAAAATCCGCGCAGGAGTTTTTTGGGATGCCCACTCTGTCGCGATGGAATCCATGTTAGTAGTTCTCTTTTTCTCTAAACGATAAGATTTGTTGGACGTCTCGCGATGACGCGGGTCGGTCGGCGTCCCTGCGCGAATCCTCGTTCGCAATATACGGCTGAACGACGGGTCCGTGAACTGAGGAAAAGTTCGTCGTTCGGGATGGTTACCCGCGATGTGCATCGCAGGAAATCCCTTTTTGATGCCAACATATTCAAAAAAATCCGCGCAGGAGTTTTTTGGGATGCCCACTCTGTCGCGATGGACGGCTGTGCGGCATTCGTACGTCGGGTCACGAGTTCTCTGCTGTCTGCCGGGGCAGACGTCGACAGTGATCCTTTCGCAGGTTCGCCTATGGAATCCATGTTAGTAGTTCTCTTTTTCTCTAAACGATAAGATTTGTTGGACGTCTCGCGATGACGCGGGTCGGTCGGCGTCCCTGCGCGAATCCTCGTTCGCAATATACGGCTGAACGACGGGTCCGTGAACTGAGGAAAAGTTCGTCGTTCGGGATGGTTACCCGCGATGTGCATCGCAGGAAATCCCTTTTTATGCCAACATATTCAAAAAAATCCGCGCAGGAGTTTTTTGGGATGCCCACTCTGTCGCGATGGACGGCTGTGCGGCATTCGTACGTCGGGTCACGAGTTCTCTGCTGTTTGCCAGGGCAGACGTCGACAGTGATCCTTTCGCAGGTTCGCCTATGGAATCCATGTTAGTAGTTCTCTTTTTCTCTAAACGATAAGATTTGTTGGACGTCTCGCGATGACGCGGGTCGGTCGGCGTCCCTGCGCGAATCCTCGTTCGCAATATACGGCTGGACGACGGGTCCGTGAACTGAGGAAAAGTTCGTCGTTCGGGATGGTTACCCGCGATGTGCATCGCAGGAAATCCCTTTTTGATGCCAACATATTCAAAAAAATCCGCGCAGGAGTTTTTTGGGATGCCCACTCTGTCGCGATGGAATCCATGTTAGTAGTTCTCTTTTTTCTCTAAACGATAAGATTTGTTGGACGTCTCGCGATGACGCGGGTCGGTCGGCGTCCCTGCGCGAATCCTCGTTCGCAATATACGGCTGAACGACGGGTCCGTGAACTGAGGAAAAGTTCGTCGTTCGGGATGGTTACCCGCGATGTGCATCGCAGGAAATCCCTTTTTGATGCCAACATATTCAAAAAAATCCGCGCAGGAGTTTTTTGGGATGCCCACTCTGTCGCGATGGACGGCTGTGCGGCATTCGTACGTCGGGTCACGAGTTCTCTGCTGTCTGCCGGGGCAGACGTCGACAGTGATCCTTTCGCAGGTTCGCCTATGGAATCCATGTTAGTAGTTCTCTTTTTCTCTAAACGATAAGATTTGTTGGACGTCTCGCGATGACGCGGGTCGGTCGGCGTCCCTGCGCGAATCCTCGTTCGCAATATACGGCTGAACGACGGGTCCGTGAACTGAGGAAAGTTCGTCGTTCGGGATGGTTACCCGCGATGTGCATCGCAGGAAATCCCTTTTTGATGCCAACATATTCAAAAAAATCCGCGCAGGAGTTTTTTGGGATGCCCACTCTGTCGCGATGGACGGCTGTGCGGCATTCGTACGTCGGGTCACGAGTTCTCTGCTGTTTGCCGGGGCAGACGTCGACAGTGATCCTTTCGCAGGTTCGCCTATGGAATCCATGTTAGTAGTTCTCTTTTTCTCTAAACGATAAGATTTGTTGGACGTCTCGCGATGACGCGGGTCGGTCGGCGTCCCTGCGCGAATCCTCGTTCGCAATATACGGCTGGACGACGGGTCCGTGAACTGAGGACAAGTTCGTCGTTCGGGATGTTTAGCCGCGACGTGCATCGCAGGAAATCCCTTTTTGATGCCAACATATTCAAAAAATCCGCGCATGAGTTTTTTGGGACGCCCACTCTGTCGCGATGGACGGCTGTGCGGCATTCGTACGTCGGGTCACGAGTTCTCTGCTGTCTGCCGGGGCAGACGTCGACAGTGATCCTTTCGCAGGTTCGCCTATGGAATCCATGTTAGTAGTTCTCTTTTTCTCTAAACGATAAGATTTGTTGGACGTCTCGCGATGACGCGGGTCGGTCGGCGTCCCTGCGCGAATCCTCGTTCGCAATATACGGCTGGACGACGGGTCCGTGAACTGAGGACAAGTTCGTCGTTCGGGATTTTAGCCGCGACGTGCATCGCAGGAAATCCCTTTTTATGCCAACATATTCAAAAAATCCGCGCAGGAGTTTTTTGGGACGCCCACTCTGTCGCGATGGACGGCTGTGCGGCATTCGTACGTCGGGTCACGAGTTCTCTGCTGTCTGCCAGGGCAGACGTCGACAGTGATCCTTTCGCAGGTTCGCCTATGGAATCCATGTTAGTAGTTCTCTTTTTCTCTAAACGATAAGATTTGTTGGACGTCTCGCGATGACGCGGGTCGGTCGGCGTCCCTGCGCGAATCCTCGTTCGCAATATACGGCTGAACGACGGGTCCGTGAACTGAGGAAAAGTTCGTCGTTCGGGATGGTTACCCGCGATGTGCATCGCAGGAAATCCCTTTTTGATGCCAACATATTCAAAAAATCCGCGCAGGAGTTTTTTGGGACGCCCACTGTGTCGCGATGGACGGCTGTGCGGCATTCGTACGTCGGGTCACGAGTTCTCTACTGTCTGCCGGGGCAGACGTCGACAGTGATCCTTTCGCAAGTTCGCCTATGGAATCCATGTTAGTAGTTCTCTTTTTCTCTAAACGATAAGATTTGTTGGACGTCTCGCGATGACGCGGATCGGTCGGCGTCCCTGCGCGAATCCTCGTTCGCAATATACGGCTGAACGACGGGTCCGTGAACTGAGGAAAAGTTCGTCGTTCGGGATGGTTACCCGCGATGTGCATCGCAGGAAATCCCTTTTTGATGCCAACATATTCAAAAAAATCCGCGCAGGAGTTTTTTGGGATGCCCACTCTGTCCCGATGGACGGCTGTGCGGCATTCGTACGTCGGGTCACGAGTTCTCTGCTGTCTGCCGGGGCAGACGTCGACAGTGATCCTTTCGCAGGTTCGCCTATGGAATCCATGTTAGTAGTTCTCTTTTTCTCTAAACGATAAGATTTGTTGGACGTCTCGCGATGACGCGGGTCGGTCGGCGTCCCTGCGCGAATCCTCGTTCGCAATATACGGCTGAACGACGGGTCCGTGAACTGAGGAAAAGTTCGTCGTTCGGGATGGTTACCCGCGATGTGCATCGCAGGAAATCCCTTTTTGATGCCAACATATTCAAAAAAATCCGCGCAGGAGTTTTTTGGGATGCCCACTCTGTCGCGATGGACGGCTGTGCGGCATTCGTACGTCGGGTCACGAGTTCTCTGCTGTTTGCCAGGGCAGACGTCGACAGTGATCCTTTCGCAGGTTCGCCTATGGAATCCATGTTAGTAGTTCTCTTTTTCTCTAAACGATAAGATTTGTTGGACGTCTCGCGATGACGCGGGTCGGTCGGCGTCCCTGCGCGAATCCTCGTTCGCAATATACGGCTGGACGACGGGTCCGTGAACTGAGGACAAGGTCGTCGTTCGGGATGTTTTGCCGTGATGTGCATCCCAGGAAATCCTTCTTTGATGCCTACATATTCAAAAAATCCGCGCATGAGTTTTTTGGGACGCCCACTCTGTCGCGATGGACGGCTGTGCGGCATTCGTACGTCGGGTCACGAGTTCTCTACTGTCTGCCGGGGCAGACGTCGACAGTGATCCTTTCGCAAGTTCGCCTATGGAATCCATGTTAGTAGTTCTCTTTTTCTCTAAACGATAAGATTTGTTGGACGTCTCGCGATGATGCGGATCGGTCGGCGTCCCTGCGCGAATCCTCGTTCGCAATATACGGCTGGACGACGGGTCCGTGAACTGAGGACAAGTTCGTCGTTCGGGATGTTTAGCCGCGACGTGCATCGCAGGAAATCCCTTTTTATGCCAACATATTCAAAAAATCCGCGCATGAGCTTTTTGGGACGCCCACTCTGTCGCGATGGACGGCTGTGCGGCATTCGTACGTCGGGTCACGAGTTCTCTGCTGTCTGCCGGGGCAGACGTCGACAGTGATCCTTTCGCAGGTTCGCCTATGGAATCCATGTTAGTAGTTCTCTTTTTTCTCTAAACGATAAGATTTGTTGGACGTCTCGCGATGACGCGGGTCGGTCGGCGTCCCTGCGCGAATCCTCGTTCGCAATATACGGCTGGACGACGGGTCCGTGAACTGAGGACAAGTTCGTCGTTCGGGATTTTAGCCGCGACGTGCATCGCAGGAAATCCCTTTTTATGCCAACATATTCAAAAAATCCGCGCAGGAGTTTTTTGGGACGCCCACTCTGTCGCGATGGACGGCTGTGCGGCATTCGTACGTCGGGTCACGAGTTCTCTGCTGTCTGCCGGGGCAGACGTCGACAGTGATCCTTTCGCAGGTTCGCCTATGGAATCCATGTTAGTAGTTCTCTTTTTCTCTAAACGATAAGATTTGTTGGACGTCTCGCGATGACGCGGTCGGTCGGCGTCCCTGCGCGAATCCTCGTTCGCAATATACGGCTGAACGACGGGTCCGTGAACTGAGGAAAGTTCGTCGTTCGGGATGGTTACCTGCGATGTGCATCGCAGGAAATCCCTTTTTGATGCCAACATATTCAAAAAATCCGCGCAGGAGTTTTTTGGGATGCCCACTCTGTCCCGATGGACGGCTGTGCGGCATTCGTACGTCGGGTCACGAGTTCTCTGCTGTCTGCCGGGGCAGACGTCGACAGTGATCCTTTCGCAGGTTCGCCTATGGAATCCATGTTAGTAGTTCTCTTTTTCTCTAAACGATAAGATTTGTTGGACGTCTCGCGATGACGCGGGTCGGTCGGCGTCCCTGCGCGAATCCTCGTTCGCAATATACGGCTGAACGACGGGTCCGTGAACTGAGGAAAAGTTCGTCGTTCGGGATGGTTACCTGCGATGTGCATCGCAGGAAATCCCTTTTTGATGCCAACATATTCAAAAAAATCCGCGCAGGAGTTTTTTGGGATGCCCACTCTGTCCCGATGGACGGCTGTGCGGCATTCGTACGTCGGGTCACGAGTTCTCTGCTGTCTGCCGGGGCAGACGTCGACAGTGATCCTTTCGCAGGTTCGCCTATGGAATCCATGTTAGTAGTTCTCTTTTTCTCTAAACGATAAGATTTGTTGGACGTCTCGCGATGACGCGGGTCGGTCGGCGTCCCTGCGCGAATCCTCGTTCGCAATATACGGCTGAACGACGGGTCCGTGAACTGAGGACAAGTTCGTCGTTCGGGATGGTTATCCGCGATGTGCATCGCAGGAAATCCCTTTTTGATGCCAACATATTCAAAAAAATCCGCGCAGGAGTTTTTTGGGACGCCCACTCTGTCGCGATGGACGGCTGTGCGGCATTCGTACGTCGGGTCACGAGTTCTCTGCTGTCTGCCGGGGCAGACGTCGACAGTGATCCTTTCGCAGGTTCGCCTATGGAATCCATGTTAGTAGTTCTCTTTTTCTCTAAACGATAAGATTTGTGGGACGTCTCGCGATGACGCGGGTCGGTCGGCGTCCCTGCGCGAATCCTCGTTCGCAATATACGGCTGGACGACGGGTCCGTGAACTGAGGACAAGTTCGTCGTTCGGGATGTTTAGCCGCGATGTGCATCGCAGGAAATCCCTTTTTGATGCCAACATATTCAAAAAATCCGCGCAAGAGTTTTTTGGGATGCCCACTCTGTCGCGATGGACGGCTGTGCGGCATTCGTACGTCGGGTCACGAGTTCTCTGCTGTCTGCCGGGGCAGACGTCGACAGTGATCCTTTCGCAGGTTCGCCTATGGAATCCATGTTAGTAGTTCTCTTTTTCTCTAAACGATAAGATTTTTTGGAAGTCTCGCGATGACGCGGGTCGGTCGGCGTCCCTGCGCGAATCCTCGTTCGCAATATACGGCTGGACGACGGGTCCGTGAACGGCGGACAAGTTGTCGTCGGGATTTTTGACCGCGACGTGCATCGCAGGAAATCACTTTTTGATGCCTACATATTCACGAAAATCCGCGCAGGAGTTTTTTTGGACGCCAACTCTGTCCCGATGGACGGCTGTGCGGCATTCGTACGTCGGGTCACAGTTCTCTCGCTGTCTGCCGGGGCAGACGTCGACAGTGATCCTTTCGCTGGTTCGCCTATGGAATCCATGTTAGTAGTTCTCTTTTTCTCTAAACGATAAGATTTGTGGGACGTCTCGCGATGACGCGGGTCGGTCGGCGTCCCTGCGCGGATCCTCGTTCGCAATATACGGCTGGACGACGGGTCTGTGAACTGAGGACAAGTTCGTCGTTCGGGATGTTTAGCCGCGACGTGCATCGCAGGAAATCCCTTTTTGATGCCAACATATTCAAAAAAATCCGCGCAGGAGTTTTTTGGGACGCCCACTGTGTCGCGATGGACGGCTGTGCGGCATTCGTACGTCGGGTCACGAGTTCTCTGCTGTCTGCCGGGGCAGACGTCGACAGTGATCCTTTTGCAGGTTCGCCTATGGAATCCATGTTAGTAGTTCTCTTTTTCTCTAAACGATAAGATTTGTTGGACGTCTCGCGATGACGCGGGTCGGTCGGCGTCCCTGCGCGAATCCTCGTTCGCAATATACGGCTGGACGACGGGTCCGTGAACTGAGGACAAGTTCGTCGTTCGGGATGTTTAGCCGCGACGTGCATCGCAGGAAATCCCTTTTTGATGCCAACATATTCAAAAAAATCCGCGCAGGAGTTTTTTGGGACGCCCACTGTGTCGCGATGGACGGCTGTGCGGCATTCGTACGTCGGGTCACGAGTTCTCTGCTGTCTGCCGGGGCAGACGTCGACAGTGATCCTTTCGCAGGTTCGCCTATGGAATCCATGTTAGTAGTTCTCTTTTTCTCTAAACGATAAGATTTGTTGGACGTCTCGCGATGACGCGGGTCGGTCGGCGTCCCTGCGCGAATCCTCGTTCGCAATATACGGCTGGACGACGGGTCCGTGAACGGCGGACAAGCTTGTCGTTCGGGATTTTTGACCGCGACGTGCATCGCAGGAAATCACTTTTTGATGCCTACATATTCAAAAAATCCGCGCAGGAGTTTTTTGGGACGCCAACTCTGTCCCGATGGATGGCTGTGCGGCATTCGTACGTCGGGTCACGAGTTCTCGCTGTCTGTCGGGGCAGACGTCGACAGTGATTGTTTTCGCAGGTTCGCCTATGGAATCCATGTTAGTAGTTCTCTTTTTCTCTAAACGATAAGATTTGTGGACGTCTCGCGATGACGCGGGTCGGTCGGCGTCCCTGCGCGAATCCTCGTTCGCAATATACGGCTGGACGACGGGTCCGTGAACGGAGGACAAGCTTGTCGTTCGGGATTTTTGACCGCGACGGCATCGCAGGAAATCACTTTTTGATGCCTACATATTCACGAAAATCCGCGCAGGAGTTTTTTGGTACGCCAACTCTGTCCCGATGGACGGCTGTGCGGCATTCGTACGTCGGGTCACGAGTTCTCTGCTGTCTGCCGGGGCAGACGTCGACAGTGATCCTTTCGCAGGTTCGCCTATGGAATCCATGTTAGTAGTTCTCTTTTTCTCTAAACGATAAGATTGTTGGACGTCTCGCGATGACGCGGGTCGGTCGGGGTCCCTGCACGAATCCTCGTTCGCAATATACGGCTGGACGACGGGTCCGTGAACTGAGGACAAGTTCGTCGTTCAGGATATTTATCCGTGATGTGCATCGCAGGAAATCCCTTTTTGAGCCAACATATTCAAAAAATCCGCGCAAGAGTTTTTTGGGACGCCCACTGTGTCGCGATGGACGGCTGTGCGGCATTCGTACGTCGGGTCACGAGTTCTCTGCTGTCTGCCGGGGCAGACGTCGACAGTGATCCTTTTGCAGGTTCGCCTATGGAATCCATTTTAGTAGTTCTCTTTTTCTCTAAACGATAAGATTTGTTGGACGTCTCGCGATGACGCGGGTCGGTCGGCGTCCCGGCGCGAATCCTCGTTCGCAATATACGGCTGCACGACGGGTCCGTGAACGGCGGACAAGCTTGTCGTTCAGGATTTTTGACCGCGACGTGCATCGCAGGAAATCACTTTTTGATGCCTACATATTCACGAAAATCCGCGCAGGAGTTTTTTGGGACGCCACTCTGTCCCGATGGATGGCTGTGCGGCATTCGTACGTCGGGTCACGAGTTTTCTACTGTCTGCCGGGGCAGACGTCGACAGTGATCCTTTCGCATGTTCGCCTATGGAATCCATGTTAGTAGTTCTCTTTTTCTCTAAACGATAAGATTTGTTGGACGTCTCGCGATGACGCGGGTCGGTCGGCGTCCCTGCGCGAATCCTCGTTCGCAATATACGGCTGGACGACGGGTCCGTGAACGAGGACAAGCTCGTCGTTCGGGATTTTTGACCGCGACGTGCATCGCAGGAAATCACTTTTTGATGCCTACATATTCACGAAAATCCGCGCATGAGTTTTTTGGTACGCCAACTCTGTCCGATGGATGGCTATGCGGCATTCGTACGTCGGATCACGAGTTCTCTGCTGTCTGCCGGGGCAGACGTCGACAGTGATCTTTTGCAGTTTCGCCTATGGAATCCATGTTAGTAGTTCTCTTTTTCTCTAAACGATAAGATTTGTTGGACGTCTCGCGATGACGCGGGTCGGTCGGCGTCCCTGCGCGAATCCTCGTTCGCAATATACGGCTGGACGACGGGTCCGTGAACGGCGGACAAGCTTGTCGTTCGGGATTTTTGACCGCGACGTGCATCGCAGGAAATCCTTTTTTGATGCCTACATATTCACGAAAATCCGCGCAGGAGTTTTTTGGACGCCAACTCTGTCCCGATGGATGGCTGTGCGGCATTCGTACGTCGGGTCACGAGTTCTCTGCTGTCTGCCGGGGCAGACGTCGACAGTGATCCTTTCGCAGGTTCGCCTATGGAATCCATGTTAGTAGTTCTCTTTTTCTCTAAACGATAAGATTTGTTGGACGTCTCGCGATGACGCGGGTCGGTCGGCGTCCCTGCGCGAATCCTCGTTCGCAATATACGGCTGGACGACGAGTCCGTGAACTGCGGACAAGCTTGTCGTTCGGGATTTTTGACGCGACGTGCATCGCAGGAAATCACTTTTTGATGCGTACATATTCACGAAAATCCGCGCAGGAGTTTTTTGGTACGCCAACTCTGTCCCGATGGACGGCTGTGCGGCATTCGTACGTCGGGTCACGAGTTCTCTGCTGTCTGCCGGGCAGACGTCGACAGTGATCCTTTCGCTGGTTCGCCTATGGAATCCATGTTAGTAGTTCTCTTTTTCTCTAAACGATAAGATTTGTTGGACGTCTCGCGATGACGCGGGTCGGTCGGCGTCCCTGCGCGAATCCTCGTTCGCAATATACGGCTGGACGACGGGTCCGTGAACTGAGGACAAGTTCGTCGTTCGGGATGTTTATCCGCGATGTGCATCGCAAGAAATCCCTTTTTGAAGCCAACATATTCAAAAAATCCGCGCAAGAGTTTTTTGGGACGCCCACTGTGTCGCGATGGACGGCTGTGCGGCATTCGCACATCGGATCACGAGTTCTCTACTGTCTGCCGGGTCAGACGTCGACAGTGATCCTTTCGCAGGTTCTCATATGGACTCCTTGTTAGTAGTTCTCTTTTTCTCTAAACGATAAGATTTGTGGACGTCTCGCGATGACGCGGGTCGGTCGGCGTGTCTGCGCAAATCCTCGTTCGCAATATACGGCTGGACGACGGGTCCGTGAACGGCGGACAAGCTTGTCGTTCGGGATTTTTGGGCGCGACGTGCATCGCATGAAATCGCTTTTTGATGCCTACATATTCACGAAAATCAGCGCACGAGTTTTTTGGGACGCCCACTCCGTCCGATGGACGGCTGTGCGACATTCGTACGTCGGGTCACGAGTTCTCTGCTGTCTGCCGGTGCAGACGTCGACAGTGATCCTTTCACAGGTTCGCCTATGGAATCCTTGTTAATAGTTCTCTTTTTCTCTAAACGATAAGATTTTTGGACGTCTCGCGATGACGCGGGTCCGTCGGCGTCCCTGCGCGAAGCCTCGTTCGCAATATACGGCTGGACGACCGGTCCGTGAACGGCGGACAAGGTCGTCGTTCGGGATTTTTGGCCGCGACGTGCATCGCAGGAAATCCCTTTTTGATGCCTACATATTCAAAAAAATCCGCGCAGGAGTTTTTTGGGACGCCCACTCTGTCCCGATGGACGGCTGTGCGGCATTCGTACGTCGGGTCACGAGTTCTCTGCTGTCTGCCGGGACAGACGTCGACAGTGATCCTTTCGCAGGTTCTCCTATGGAATCCATGTTAGTAGTTCTCTTTTTCTCTAAACGATAAGATTTTTTGGACGTCTCGCGATGACGCGGGTCGGTCGGCGTCCCTGCGCGAATCCTCGTTCGCAATATACGGCTGGACGACGGGTCCGTGAACGGCGGCAAGGTCGTCGTTCGGGATTTTTAGGCCACGACGTGCATCGCAGGAAATCCCTTTTTGATGCCTACAATTCAAAAAAATCCGCACAGGAGTTTTTTGGGACGCCCACTCTGTCCCGATGGCCCGCTGTGCGGCATTCGTACATCGGGTCACGAGTTCTCTGCTGTCTGCCGAGGCAGACGTCGACAGTGATCCTTTCGCAGGTTCTCATATGGAATCCATGTTAGTAGTTCTATTTTTCTCTAAACGATAAGATTTGTTGGACGTCTCGCGATGACGTGGTCGTCGGCGTCTATGCGCATATCCTCGTTCGCAATATAGGGCTGGACGACGGGTCCATTAACGGCGTACAAGCTCGTCGTTCTGGATTTTTGGCCGCGACTTGCATCGCAGGAAATCACTTTTTGACGCCTACATATTCACGAAAATCCGCGCAGGAGTTTTTTGGGACGCCCACTCCGTCGCGATGGACGGCTGTGCGGCTTCGTACGTCGGGTCACGAGTTCTCTGCTGTCTGCCGGGCAGACGTCGACAGTGATCCTTTCGCAGGTTCGCCTATGGAATCCATGTTAGTAGTTCTCTTTTTCTCTAAACGATAAGATTTGTTGGACGTCTCGCGATGACGCGGGTCCGTCGGCGTCCCTGCGCGAAGCCTCGTTCGCAATATACGGCTGGACGACCGGTCTGTGAACGGCGGACAAGGTCGTCGTTCGGAATTTTTGGCCGCGACGTGCATCGCAGGAAATCCCTTTTTGATGCCTACAATTCAAAAAAGTCCGCGCAGGAGTTTTTTGGGACGCCCACTCTGTCCCGATGGACGGCTGTGCGGCATTCGTACGTCGGGTCACGAGTTCTCTGTTGTCTGCTGGGGCAGACGTCGACAGTGATCCTTTCGCAGGTTCGCCTATGGAATCCATGTTAGTAGTTCTCTTTTTCTCTAAACGATAAGATTTGTTGGACGTCTCGCGATGACGCGGTCCGTCGGCGTCCCTGCGCGAATCCTCGTTTGCAATATACGGGTGGACGACGGGTCCATGAACGGAGGACAAGGTCGTCGTTCGGGATTTTTAGCCGCGACGTGCATCGCAGGAAATCCCTTTTTGATGCCTACATATTCACGAAAATCCGTGCAAGAGTTTTTTAGGACGCCCTCTCTGTCGCGATGGACGGCTGAGCGGCATTCGTACGTCGGGTCACGAGTTCTCAGCTGTCTGCCGGGGCAGACGTCGACAGTGATCTTTTCGCAGGTTCGTATATGGAATCCATGTTAGTAGTTCTCTTTTTCTCTAAACAATAAGATTTGTTGGACGTCTCGCGATGACGCGGGTCCCTCGGCGTCCCTACGCGAATCCTCGTTCGCAATATACGGCTGGACGACGGGTCCGTGAACGGCGGACAAGCTCGTCGTTCGGGATTTTTGGCCGCGACGTGCATCGCAGAAATCCCTTTTTGATGCCTACATATTCACAAAAATCCGCGCAGGAGTTTTTTGGGACGCCCACTCTATCCCGATGGACGGCTGAGCGGCATTTGTACGTCGGGTCACGAGTTCTCCGTTGTCTTCCGGGCAGACGTCGACAGTGATCCTTTCGCAGGTTCGCCTATGGAATCCATGTTAGTAGTTCTCTTTTTCTATAAATGTTAAGTTTTGTTGTCCATCTCGCGATGACGCGGGTCCGTCGGCGTCCCTGCGCGAATCCTAGTTCGCAATATACGGCTGGACGACGGGTCCGTGAACTGAGGACAAGGTTGTCGTTCGGGATTTTTCGCCGCGACGTGCATCGCAGGAAATCCCTTTTTGATGCCTACATATTCGCGAAAATCCTCGCAAAAGTTTTTTGGGACGTCCACTCTGTCGCGATGGACGGCTGTGCGGCATTCGTACTTCGCGTCACGAGTTCTCTGTTGTCTGCCGGGCAGACGTCGACAGTGATCCTTTCGCAGGTTCACCTATGGAATCCATGTTACTAGTTCTCTTTCTCTCTAAACGATATAATTTGTTGGACGTCTCGCGATGACGCGGGTCCGTCGGCGTCCCTGCGCGAATCCTCGTTCGCAATATACGACTAAACGACGGGTCCGTGAACTGAGGACAAGGTCGTCATTCGGGATTTTTTTCCGCGACGTGCATCGCTGGAAATCCCTTTTTGATGCCTACATATTCACGAAAATCCGCGCAGGAGTTTTTTGGGACGCCCACTCTGTCCCGATGGACGGCTGTGCGGCATTCGTACGTCGGGTCACGAGTTCTCTGCTGTCTGCTGGGGCAGACGTCGACAGTGATCCTTTCGCAGGTTCGCCTTTGGAATCCATGTTATAGTTCTCTTTTTCTCTAAACGATAAGATTTGTTGGACGTCTCGCGATGACGCGGGTCCGTCGGCGTCCCTGCGCGAATCCTCGTTCGCAATATACGGTGGACGACTGGTCCGTGAACGGCGGACAAGGTCGTCGTTCCGGATTTTTGGCCGCGACGTGCATCGCAGGAAATCACTTTTTGATGCCTACAATTCAAAAAAATCCGCACGGGAGTTTTTTGGGACGCCGACTCTGTCCCGATGGACGGCTGTGCGACATTCGTACGTCGGATCACGAGTTCTCTGCTGTCTGCCGGGGCAGACGTCGACAGTGATCCTTTCGCAGGTTCGCCTATAGAATCCATGTTACTAGTTCACTTTTTCTCTAAACGATAAGATTTGTTGGACGTCTCGGGATGACGCGGATCCGTCGGCGTCCTGCGCGAATCCTCGTTTGCAATATACGGCTGGACGACGGGTCCGTGAACCGAGAACAAGGTCGTCGTTCGGGATTTTTCCCGCGACGTGCATCGCAGGAAATCCCTTTTTGATGCCTACATATTCAAAAAAATCCGCGCAGGAGGATGGTCGATGTTTTTTCGGGTCATGCCAGCTCTGCCGCAGATGGAATCCATGTTAGTAGTTCTCTTTTTCTCTAAACGATAAGATTTGTTGGACGTATCGCGATGACGCGGGTCGGTCGGCGTCCCTGCGCGAATCCTCGTTCGCAATATACGGCTGGACGACGGGTCCGTGAACTGAGGACAAGTTCGTCGTTCGGGATTTTTTGCCGCGACGTGCATCGCAGGAAATCCCTTTTTGATGCCTACATATTCAAGAAAATCCACGCAGGAGTTTTTTGGGATGCCCACTCTGTCGCGATGGACGGCTGTGCGGCATTCGTACGTCGGGTCACGAGTTCTCTGCTGTTTGCCAGGGCAGACGTCGACAGTGATCCTTTCGCAGGTTCGCCTATGGAATCCATGTTAGTAGTTCTCTTTTTCTCTAAACGATAAGATTTGTTGGACGTCTCGCGATGACGCGGGTCGGTCGGCGTCCCTGCGCGAATCCTCGTTCGCAATATACGGCTGGACGACGGGTCCGTGAACTGAGGACAAGGTCGTCGTTCGGGATGTTTTGCCGCGATGTGCATCGCAGGAAATCCTTTTTGATGCCTACATATTCAAAAAATCCGCGCATGAGTTTTTTGGGACGCCCACTCTGTCGCGATGGACGGCTGTGCGGCATTCGTACGTCGGGTCACGAGTTCTCTACTGTCTGCCGGGGCAGACGTCGACAGTGATCCTTTTGCAGTTCGCCTATGGAATCCATGTTAGTAGTTCTTTTTTTCTCTAAACGATAAGATTTGTTGGACGTCTCGCGATGACGCGGATCGGTCGGCGTCCCTGCGCGAATCCTCGTTCGCAATATACGGCTGGACGACGGGTCCGTGAACTGAGGACAAGGTCGTCGTTCGGGATGTTTGGCCGCGACGTGCATCGCAGGAAATCCTTTTTCATGCCTACATATTCAAAAAAATCCGCGCAGGAGCTTTTTGGGACGCCCACTCTGTCGCGATGGACGGCTGTGCGGCATTCGTACGTCGGGTCACGAGTTCTCTGCTGTCTGCCGGGGCAGACGTCGACAGTGATCCTTTCGCAGGTTCGCCTATGGAATCCATGTTAGTAGTTCTCTTTTTCTCTAAACGATAAGATTTGTTGGACGTCTCGCGATGACGCGGGTCGGTCGGCGTCCCTGCGCGAATCCTCGTTCGCAATATACGGCTGGACGACGGGTCCGTGAACTGAGGAAAAGTTCGTCGTTCGGGATGGTTACCCGCGATGTGCATCGCAGGAAATCCCTTTTTGATGCCAACATATTCAAAAAAATCCGCGCAGGAGTTTTTTGGGATGCCCACTCTGTCGCGATGGACGGCTGTGCGGCATTCGTACGTCGGGTCACGAGTTCTCTGCTGTCTGCCGGGGCAGACGTCGACAGTGATCCTTTCGCAGGTTCGCCTATGGAATCCATGTTAGTAGTTCTCTTTTTCTCTAAACGATAAGATTTGTTGGACGTCTCGCGATGACGCGGGTCGGTCGGCGTCCCTGCGCGAATCCTCGTTCGCAATATACGGCTGGACGACGGGTCCGTGAACTGAGGAAAAGTTCGTCGTTCGGGATGGTTACCCGCGATGTGCATCGCAGGAAATCCCTTTTTGATGCCAACATATTCAAAAAAATCCGCGCAGGAGTTTTTTGGGATGCCCACTCGACAGTGTCGCGATGGAATCCATGTTCGTAGTTCTCTTTTTCTCTAAACGATAAGATTTGTTGGACGTCTCGCGATGACGCGGGTCGGTCGGCGTCCCTGCGCGAATCCTCGTTCGCAATATACGGCTGAACGACGGGTCCGTGAACTGAGGAAAGTTCGTCGTTCGGGATGGTTACCGCGATGTGCATCGCAGGAAATCCCTTTTTGATGCCAACATATTCAAAAAAATCCGCGCAGGAGTTTTTTGGGATGCCCACTCTGTCGCGATGGACGGCTGTGCGGCATTCGTACGTCGGGTCACGAGTTCTCTGCTGTCTGCCGGGGCAGACGTCGACAGTGATCCTTTCGCAGGTTCGCCTATGGAATCCATGTTAGTAGTTCTGTTTTTCTCTAAACGATAAGATTTGTTGGACGTCTCGCGATGACGCGGGTCGGTCGGCGTCCCTGCGCGAATCCTCGTTCGCAATATACGGCTGAACGACGGGTCCGTGAACTGAGGAAAAGTTCGTCGTTCGGGATGGTTACCCGCGATGTGCATCGCAGGAAATCCCTTTTGATGCCAACATATTCAAAAAAATCCGCGCAGGAGTTTTTTGGGACGCCCACTCTGTCGCGATGGACGGCTGTGCGGCATTCGTACGTCGGGTCACGAGTTCTCTGCTGTTTGCCAGGGCAGACGTCGACAGTGATCCTTTCGCAGGTTCGCCTATGGAATCCATGTTAGTAGTTCTCTTTTTCTCTAAACGATAAGATTTGTTGGACGTCTCGCGATGACGCGGGTCGGTCGGCGTCCCTGCGCGAATCCTCGTTCGCAATATACGGCTGGACGACGGGTCCGTGAACTGAGGACAAGGTCGTCGTTCGGGATGTTTCGCCGCGATGTGCATCGCAGGAAATCCTTTTTGATGCCTACATATTCAAAAAATCCGCGCATGAGTTTTTTGGGACGCCCACTCTGTCGCGATGGACGGCTGTGCGGCATTCGTACGTCGGGTCACGAGTTCTCTGCTGTCTGCCGGGGCAGACGTCGACAGTGATCCTTTCGCAGGTTCGCCTATGGAATCCATGTTAGTAGTTCTTTTTTCTCTAAACGATAAGATTTGTTGGACGTCTCGCGATGATGCGGATCGGTCGGCGTCCCTGCGCGAATCCTCGTTCGCAATATACGGCTGGACGACGGGTCCGTGAACGAGGACAAGGTCGTCGTTCGGGATGTTTAGCCGCGACGTGCATCGCAGGAAATCCTTTTTGATGCCTACATATTCAAAAAATCCGCGCAGGAGTTTTTTGGGACGCCCACTCTGTCGCGATGGACGGCTGTGCGGCATTCGTACGTCGGGTCACGAGTTCTCTGCTGTCTGCCAGGGCAGACGTCGACAGTGATCCTTTCGCAGGTTCGCCTATGGAATCCATGTTAGTAGTTCTCTTTTCTCTAAACGATAAGATTTGTTGGACGTCTCGCGATGACGCGGGTCGGTCGGCGTCCCTGCGCGAATCCTCGTTCGCAATATACGGCTGAACGACGCGTCCGTGAACTGAGGAAAAGTTCGTCGTTCGGGATGGTTACCCGCGATGTGCATCGCAGGAAATCCCTTTTTGATGCCAACATATTCAAAAAAATCCGCGCAGGAGTTTTTTGGGACGCCCACTGTGTCGCGATGGACGGCTGTGCGGCATTCGTACGTCGGGTCACGAGTTCTCTACTGTCTGCCGGGGCAGAGGTCGACAGTGATCCTTTCGCAGGTTCGCCTATGGAATCCATGTTAGTAGTTCTCTTTTTCTCTAAATGATAAGATTTGTTGGACGTCTCGCGATGACGCGGATCGGTCGGCGTCCCTGCGCGAATCCTCGTTCGCAATATACGGCTGAACGACGGGTCCGTGAACTGAGGAAAAGTTCGTCGTTCGGCATGGTTACCCGCGATGTGCATCGCAGGAAATCCCTTTTTGATGCCAACATATTCAAAAAAATCCGCGCAGGAGTTTTTTGGGATGCCCACTCTGTCCGATGGACGGCTGTGCGGCATTCGTACGTCGGGTCACGAGTTCTCTGCTGTCTGCCGGGGCAGACGTCGACAGTGATCCTTTCGCAGGTTCGCCTATGGAATCCATGTTAGTAGTTCTCTTTTTCTCTAAACGATAAGATTTGTTGGACGTCTCGCGATGACGCGGGTCGGTCGGCGTCCCTGCGCGAATCCTCGTTCGCAATATACGGCTGAACGACGGGTCCGTGAACTGAGGACAAGTTCGTCGTTCGGGATGGTTACCCGCGATGTGCATCGCAGGAAATCCCTTTTTGATGCCAACATATTCAAAAAAATCCGCGCAGGAGTTTTTTGGGATGCCCACTCTGTCGCGATGGACGGCTGTGCGGCATTCGTACGTCGGGTCACGAGTTCTCTGCAGTTTGCCAGGGCAGACGTCGACAGTGATCCTTTCGCAGGTTCGCCTATGGAATCCATGTTAGTAGTTCTCTTTTTCTCTAAACGATAAGATTTGTTGGACGTCTCGCGATGACGCGGGTCGGTCGGCGTCCCTGCGCGAATCCTCGTTCGCAATATACGGCTGGACGACGGGTCCGTGAACTGAGGACAAGGTCGTCGTTCGGGATGTTTGCCGTGATGTGCATCGCAGGAAATCCTTCTTTGATGCCTACATATTCAAAAAATCCGCGCATGAGTTTTTTGGGACGCCCACTCTGTCGCGATGGACGGCTGTGCGGCATTCGTACGTCGGGTCACGAGTTCTCTACTGTCTGCCGGGGCAGACGTCGACAGTGATCCTTTCGCAGGTTCGCCTATGGAATCCATGTTAGTAGTTCTCTTTTTCTCTAAACGATAAGATTTGTTGGACGTCTCGCGATGATGCGGATCGGTCGGCGTCCCTGCGCGAATCCTCGTTCGCAATATACGGCTGGACGACGGGTCCGTGAACTGAGGACAAGTTCGTCGTTCGGGATGTTTAGCCGCGACGTGCATCGCAGGAAATCCCTTTTTATGCCAACATATTCAAAAAATCCGCGCATGAGCTTTTTGGGAAGCCCACTCTGTCGCGATGGACGGCTGTGCGGCATTCGTACGTCGGGTCACGAGTTCTCTGCTGTCTGCCGGGGCAGACGTCGACAGTGATCCTTTCGCAGGTTCGCCTATGGAATCCATGTTAGTAGTTCTCTTTTTCTCTAAACGATAAGATTTGTTGGACGTCTCGCGATGACGCGGATCGGTCGGCGTCCCTGCGCGAATCCTCGTTCGCAATATACGGCTGGACGACGGGTCCGTGAACTGAGGACAAGTTCGTCGTTCGGGATTTTAGCCGCGACGTGCATCGCAGGAAATCCCTTTTTATGCCAACATATTCAAAAAAATCCGCGCAGGAGTTTTTTGGGACGCCCACTGTGTCGCGATGGACGGCTGTGCGGCATTCGTACGTCGGGTCACGAGTTCTCTGCTGTCTGCCAGGGCAGACGTCGACAGTGATCCTTTCGCAGGTTCGCCTATGGAATCCATGTTAGTAGTTCTCTTTTTCTCTAAACGATAAGATTTGTTGGACGTCTCGCGATGATGCGGATCGGTCGGCGTCCCTGCGCGAATCCTCGTTCGCAATATACGGCTGAACGAAGGGTCCGTGAAGTGAGGAAAAGTTCGTCGTTCGGGATGGTTTACCTGCGATGTGCATCGCAGGAAATCCCTTTTTGATGCCAACATATTCAAAAAAATCCGCGCAGGAGTTTTTTGGGATGCCCACTCTGTCCCGATGGACGGCTGTGCGGCATTCGTACGTCGGGTCACGAGTTCTCTGCTGTCTGCCGGGGCAGACGTCGACAGTGATCCTTTCGCAGGTTCGCCTATGGAATCCATGTTAGTAGTTCTCTTTTTCTCTAAACGATAAGATTTGTTGGACGTCTCGCGATGATGCGGATCGGTCGGCGTCCCTGCGCGAATACTCGTTCGCAATATACGGCTGAACGAAGGGTCCGTGAAGTGAGGAAAAGTTCGTCGTTCGGCATGGTTACCCGCGATGTGCATCGCAGGAAATCCCTTTTTGATGCCAACATATTCAAAAAAATCCGCGCAGGAGTTTTTTGGGATGCCCACTCTGTCCCGATGGACGGCTGTGCGGCATTCGTACGTCGGGTCACGAGTTCTCTGCTGTCTGCCGGGGCAGACGTCGACAGTGATCCTTTCGCAGGTTCGCCTATGGAATCCATGTTAGTAGTTCTCTTTTTCTCTAAACGATAAGATTTGTTGGACGTCTCGCGATGACGCGGGTCGGTCGGCGTCCCTGCGCGAATCCTCGTTCGCAATATACGGCTGAACGACGGGTCCGTGAACTGAGGACAAGTTCGTCGTTCGGGATGGTTATCCGCGATGTGCATCGCAGGAAATCCCTTTTTGATGCCAACATATTCAAAAAAATCCGCGCAGGAGTTTTTTGGGACGCCCACTCTGTCGCGATGGACGGCTGTGCGGCATTCGTACGTCGGGTCACGAGTTCTCTGCTGTCTGCCGGGGCAGACGTCGACAGTGATCCTTTCGCAGGTTCGCCTATGGAATCCATGTTAGTAGTTCTCTTTTTCTCTAAACGATAAGATTTGTGGGACGTCTCGCGATGACGCGGGTCGGTCGGCGTCCCTGCGCGAATCCTCGTTCGCAATATACGGCTGGACGACGGGTCTGTGAACTGAGGACAAGTTCGTCGTTCGGGATGTTTAGCCGCGATGTGCATCGCAGGAAATCCCTTTTTGATGCCAACATATTCAAAAAAATCCGCGCAAGAGTTTTTTGGGATGCCCACTCTGTCGCGATGGACGGCTGTGCGGCATTCGTACGTCGGGTCACGAGTTCTCTGCTGTCTGCCGGGGCAGACGTCGACAGTGATCCTTTCGCAGGTTCACCTATGGAATCCACGTTAGTAGTTCTCTTTTTCTCTAAACGATAAGATTTTTTGGACGTCTCGCGATGACGCGGGTCGGTCGGCGTCCCTGCGCGAATCCTCGTTCGCAATATACGGCTGGACGACGGGTCCGTGAACGGCGGACAAGCTTGTCGTTCGGGATTTTTGACCGCGACGTGCATCGCAGGAAATCACTTTTTGATGCCTACATATTCACGAAAATCCGCGCAGGAGTTTTTTGGTACGCCAACTCTGTCCCGATGGATGGCTGTGCGGCATTCGTACGTCGGGTCACGAGTTCTTCGCTGTCTGTCGGGGCAGACGTCGACAGTGATTGTTTCGCTGGTTCGCCTATGGAATCCATGTTAGTAGTTCTCTTTTTCTCTAAACGATAAGATTTGTGGGACGTCTCGCGATGACGCGGGTCGGTCGGCGTCCCTGCGCGAATCCTCGTTCGCAATATACGGCTGGACGACGGGTCCGTGAACTGAGGACAAGTTCGTCGTTCGGGATGTTTAGCCGCGACGTGCATCGCAGGAAATCCCTTCTTGATGCCAACATATTCAAAAAAATCCGCGCAGGAGTTTTTTGGGACGCCCACTGTGTCGCGATGGACGGCTGTGCGGCATTCGTACGTCGGGTCACGAGTTCTCTGCTGTCTGCCGGGGCAGACGTCGACAGTGATCCTTTTGCAGGTTCGCCTATGGAATCCATGTTAGTAGTTCTCTTTTTCTCTAAACGATAAGATTTGTTGGACGTCTCGCGATGACGCGGGTCGGTCGGCGTCCCTGCGCGAATCCTCGTTCGCAATATACGGCTGGACGACGGGTCTGTGAACTGAGGACAAGTTCGTCGTTCGGGATGTTTAGCCGCGACGTGCATCGCAGGAAATCCCTTCTTGATGCCAACATATTCAAAAAAATCCGCGCAGGAGTTTTTTGGGACGCCCACTGTGTCGCGATGGACGGCTGTGCGGCATTCGTACGTCGGGTCACGAGTTCTCTGCTGTCTGCCGGGGCAGACGTCGACAGTGATCCTTTCGCAGGTTCGCCTATGGAATCCATCTTAGTAGTTCTCTTTTACTCTAAACGATAAGATTTGTTGGACGTCTCGCGATGACGCGGGTCGGTCGGCGTCCCTGCGCGAATCCTCGTTCGCAATATACGGCTGGACGACGGGTCCGTGAACGGCGGACAAGCTTGTCGCTCGGGATTTTTGACCGCGACGTGCATCGCAGGAAATCACTTTTTGATGCCTACATATTCAAAAAAATCCGCGCAGGAGTTTTTTGGTACGCCAACTCTGTCCCGATGGATGGCTGTGCGGCATTCGTACGTCGGGTCACGAGTTCTTCGCTGTCTGTCGGGGCAGACGTCGACAGTGATTGTTTCGCAGGTTCGCCTATGGAATCCATGTTAGTAGTTCTCTTTTTCTCTAAACGATAAGATTTGTGGGACGTCTCGCGATGACGCGGGTCGGTCGGCGTCCCTGCGCGGATCCTCGTTCGCAATATACAGCTGGACGACGGGTCCGTGAACGGCGGACAAGCTTGTCGTTCGGGATTTTTGACCGCGACGGGCATCGCAGGAAATCACTTTTTGATGCCTACATAATTCACGAAAATCCGCGCAGGAGTTTTTTGGTACGCCAACTCTGTCCCGATGGATGGCTGTGCGGCATTCGTACGTCGGGTCACGAGTTCTCTGCTGTCTGCCGGGGCAGACGTCGACAGTGATCGTTTCGCAGGTTCGCCTATGGAATCCATCTTAATAGTTCTCTTTTTCTCTAAACGATAAGAATTGTTGGACGTCTCGCGATGACGCGGGTCGGTCGGGGTCCCTGCACGAATCCTCGTTCGCAATATACGGCTGGACGACGGGTCCGTGAACTGAGGACAAGTTCGTCGTTCAGGATATTTATCCGTGATGTGCATCGCAGGAAATCCCTTTTTGAAGCCAACATATTCAATAAAATCCGCGCAAGAGTTTTTTGGGACGCCCACTGTGTCGCGATGGACGGCTGTGCGGCATTCGTACGTCGGGTCATGAGTTCTCTGCTGTCTGCCGGGGCAGACGTCGACAGTGATCCTTTTGCAGGTTCGCCTAAGAAATCCATTTTAGTAGTTCTCTTTTTCTCTAAACGATAAGATTTGTTGGACGTCTCGCGATGACGCGGGTCGGTCGGCGTCCCGGCGCGAATCCTCGTTCGCAATATACGGCTGCACGACAAGTCCATGAACGGCGGACAAGCTTGTCGCTCAGGATTTTTGACCGCGACGTGCATCGCAGGAAATCACTTTTTGATGCCTACATAATTCACGAAAATCCGCGCAGGAGTTTCTTGCTACGCCAACTCTGTCCCGATGGATGGCAGTGCGGCATTCGTACGTCGGGTCACGAGTTTTCTACTGTCTGCCGGGGCAGACGTCGACAGTGATCGTTTCGCATGTTCGCCTATAGAATCCATCTTAGTAGTTCTCTTTTTCTCAAAACGATAAGATTTGTTGGACGTCTCGCGATGACGCGGGTCGGTCGGCGTCCCTGCGCGAATCCTCGTTCGCAATATACGGCTGGACGACGGGTCCGTGAACGGCGGACAAGCTCGTCGTTCGGGATTTTTGACCGCGACGTGCATCGCAGGAAATCACTTTTTGATGCGTACATATTCACGAAAATCCGCGCATGAGTTTTTTGGTACGCCAACTCTGTCCCGATGGATGGCTATGCGGCATTCGTACGTCGGATCACGAGTTCTCTGCTGTCTGCCGGGGCAGACGTCGACAGTGATCCTTTTGCAGTTTCGCCTAAGGAATCCATGTTAGTAGTTCTCTTTTTCTCTAAACGATAAGATTTGTTGGACGTCTTGCGATGACGCGGGTCGGTCGGCGTCCCTGCGCGAATCCTCGTTCGCAATATACGGCTGGACGACGGGTCCGTGAACGGCGGACAAGCTTGTCGCTCGGGATTTTTGACCGCGACGTGCATCGCAGGAAATCACTTTTTGATGCCTACATAATTCACGAAAATCCGCGCAGGAGTTTTTTGGTACGCCAACTCTGTCCCGATGGATGGCTGTGCGGCATTCGTACGTCGGGTCACGAGTTCTCTGCTGTCTGCCGGGGCAGACGTCGACAGTGATCCTTTCGCAGGTTCGCCTATGGAATCCATGTTAGTAGTTCTCTTTTTCTCTAAACGATAAGATTTGTTGGACGTCTCGCGATGACGCGGGTCGGTCGGCGTCCCTGCGCGAATCCTCGTTCGCAATATACGGCTGGACGACGAGTCCGTGAACGGCGGACAAGCTTGTCGTTCGGGATTTTTGACCGCGACGTGCATTGCAGGAAATCACTTTTTGATGCGTACATATTCACAAAAATCTGCGCAGGAGTTTTTTGGTACGCCAACTCTGTCCCGATGGATGGCTGTGCGGCATTCGTACGTCGGGTCACGAGTTCTCTGCTGTCTACCGGGGCAGACGTCGACAGTGATCGTTTCGCTGGTTCGCCTATGGAATCCATGTTAGTAGTTCTCTTTTTCTCTAAACGATAAGATTTGTTGGACGTCTCGCGATGACGCGGGTCGGTCGGCGTCCCTGCGCGAATCCTCGTTCGCAATATACGGCTGGACGACGGGTCCGTGAACTGAGGACAAGTTCGTCGTTCGGGATGTTTATCCGCGATGTGCATCGCAAGAAATCCCTTTTTGAAGCCAACATATTCAAAAAAATCCGCGCAAGAGTTTTTTGGGACGCCCACTGTGTCGCGATGGACGGCTGTGCGGCATTCGCACATCGGATCACGAGTTCTCTACTGTCTGCCGGGTCAGACGTCGACAGTGATCCTTTCGCAGGTTCTCATATGGACTCCTTGTTAGTAGTTCTATTTTTCTCTAAACGATAAGATTTGTTGGACGTCTCGCGATGACGCGGGTCGGTCGGCGTGTCTGCGCAAATCCTCGTTCGCAATATACGGCTGGACGACGGGTCCGTGAACGGCGGACAAGCTTGTCGTTCGGGATTTTTGGGCGCGACGTGCATCGAATGAAATCGCTTTTTGACGCCTACATATTCACGAAAATCAGCGCACGAGTTTTTTGGGACGCCCACTCCGTCCCGATGGACGGCTGTGCGACATTCGTACGTCGGGTCACGAGTTCTCTGCTGTCTGCCGGTGCAGACGTCGACAGTGATCCTTTCACAGGTTCGCCTATGGAATCCTTGTTAATAGTTCTCTTTCTCTCTAAACGATAAGATTTTTTGGACGTCTTGCGATGATGCGGGTCCGTCGGCGTCCCTGCGCGAAGCCTCGTTCGCAATATACGGCTGGACGACCGGTCCGTGAACGGCGGACAAGGTCGTCGTTCGGGATTTTTGGCCGCGACGTGCATCGCAGGAAATCCCTTTTTGATGCCTACAAATTCAAAAAAATCCGCGCAGGAGTTTTTTGGGACGCCCACTCTGTCCCGTTGGACTGCTGTGCGGCATTCGTACGTCGGATCACGAGTTCTCTGCTGTCTGCCGGTGCAGACGTCGACAGTGTTCCTTTCGCAGGTTCTCCTATGGAATCCTTGTTAGTAGTTCTCTTTTTCTCTAAACGGTAAGATTTTTTGGACGTCTCGCGATGACGCGGGTCGGTCGGCGTCCCTGCGCGAATCCTCGTTCGCAATATACGGCTGGACGACGGGTCCGTGAACGGCGGCAAGGTCGTCGTTCGGGATTTTAGGCCACGACGTGTATCGCAGGAAATCCCTTTTTGATGCCTACAAATTCAAAAAAATCCGCACAGGAGTTTTTTGGGACGCCCACTCTGTCCCGATGGCCCGCTGTGCGGTATTCGCACATCGGATCACGAGTTCTCTGCTGTCTGCCGAGGCAGACGTCGACAGTGATCCTTTCGCAGGTTCTCATATGGAATCCTTGTTAGTAGTTCTATTTTTCTCGAGATGACGCGGGTCGGTAGGCGTCTATGCGCATATCCTCGTTCGCAATATAGGGCTCGACGACGGGTCCATTAACGGCGTACAAGCTTATCGTTCTGGATTTTTGGCCGCGACTTGCATCGCAGGAAATCACTTTTTGACGCCTACATATTCACGAAAATCCGCGCAGGAGTTTTTTGGTACGCCCACTCCGTCCCGATGGACGGCTGTGCGGCTTTCGTACGTCGGGTCACGAGTTCTCTGCTGTCTGCCGGTGCAGACGTCGACAGTGATCCTTTCGCAGGTTCGCCTATGGAATCCTTGTTAGTAGTTCTCTTTTTCTCTAAACGATAAGATTTGTTGGACGTCTCGCGATGACGCGCGTCCGTCGGCGTCCCTGCGCGAAGCCTCGTTCGCAATATACGGCTGGACGACCGGTCTGTGAACGGCGGACAAGGTCGTCGTTCGGAATTTTTGGCCGCGACGTGCATCGCAGGAAATCCCTTTTTGATGCCTACAAATTCAAAAAAGTCCGCGCAGGAGTTTTTTGGGACGCCCACTCTGTCCCGATGGACGGCTGTGCGGCATTCGTACGTCGGGTCACGAGTTCTCTGTTGTTTGCTGGGGCATACGTCGACAGTGATCCTTTCGCAGGTTCGCCTCTTGAATCCATGTTAGTAGTTCTCTTTTTCTCTAAACGATAAGATTAGTTGGACGTCTCACGATGACGCTGGTCCGTCGGCGTCCCTGCGCGAATCCTAGTTTGCAATATACGGGTGGACGACGGGTCCATGAACGGAGGACAAGGTCGTCGTTCGGGATTTTTAGCCGCGACGTCCATCGCAGGAAATCCCTTTTTGATGCCTATATATTCACGAAAATCCGTGCAAGAGTTTTTTAGGACGCCCTCTCTGTCGCGATGGACGGCTGAGCGGCATTCGTACGTCGGGTCACGAGTTATCAGCTGTCTGCCGGCGCAGACGTCGACAGTGATCTTTTCGCAGGTTCGTATATGGAATCCATGTTAGTTGTTCTCTTTTTCTCTAAACAATAAGATTTGTTGGACGTATCGCGATGATGCGGGTCCCTCGGCGTCCCTACGCGAATCCTCGTTCGCAATATACGGCTGGACGACGGGTCCGTGAACGGCGGACAAGCTCGTCGATCGGGATTTTTGGCCGCGACGTGCATCGTAGAAAATCCCTTTTTGATGCCTACATATTCACAAAAATCCCGCTCACTCTAGGACGCCCACTCTATCCCGATGGATGGCTGAGCGGCATTTGTACGTCGGGTCACGAGTTCTCCGTTGTCTTCCAGGCAGACGTCGACAGTGATCCTTTCGCAGGTTCGCCTATGGAATCCATGTTAGTAGTTCTCTTTTTCTATAAATGTTAAGTTTTGTTGTCCATCTCGCGATGACGCGGGTCCGTCAGCGTCCCTGCGCGAATCCTAGTTCGCAATATACGGCTGGACGACGGGTCCGTGAACTGAGGACAAGGTTGTCGTTCGGGATTTTTCGCCGCGACGTGCATCGCAGGAAATCCCTTTTTGATGCCTACATATTCGCGAAAATCCTCGCAAAAGTTTTTTGGGACGTCCACTCTGTCGCGATGGACGGTTGTGCGGCATTCGTACTTCGCGTCACGAGTTCTCTGTTGTCTGCCGGGCAGACGTCGACAGTGATCCTTTCGCAGGTTCACCTATGGAATCCATGTTACTAGTTCTCTTTCTCTCTAAACGATATAATTTGTTGGACGTCTCGCGATGACGCGGGTCCGTCGGCGTCCCTGCGCGAATCCTCGTTCGCAATATACGACTAAACGACGGGTCCGTGAACTGAGGACAAGGTCGTCATTCGGGATTTTTTTCCGCGACGTGCATCGCTGGAAATCCCTTTTTGATGCCTACATATTCACGAAAATCCGCGCAGGAGTTTTTTGGGACGCCCACTCTGTCCCGATGGACGGCTGTGCGGCATTCGTACGTCGGGTCACAAGTTCTCTGCTGTCTGCTGGGGCAGACGTCGACAGTGATCCTTTCCCAGGTTCGCCTTTGGAATCCTTGTTGATAGTTCTCTTTTTCTCTAAACGATAAGATTTGTTGGACGTCTCGCGATGACGCGGGTCCGTCGGCGTCCCTGCGCGAATCCTCGTACGCAATATACGGTTGGACGACTGGTCCGTGAACGGCGGACAAGGTCGTCGTTCCGGATTTTTGGCCGCGACGTGCATCGCAGGAAATCACTTTTTGATGCCTACAAATTCAAAAAAATCCGCACGGGAGTTTTCTAGGACGCCGACTCTGTCCCGATGGACGGCTGTGCGACATTCGTACGTCGGATCACGAGTTCTCTGCTGTCTGCCGGGGCAGACGTCGACAGTGATCCTTTCGCAGGTTCGCCAATAGAATCCATGTTACTAGATCACTTTTTCTCTAAACGATAAGATTTGTTGGACGTCTCGGGATGACGCGGATCCGTCGGCGTTCCTGCGCGAATCCACGTTTGCAATATACGGCTGGACGACGGGTCCGTGAACCGAGAACAAGGTCGTCGTTCGGGATTTCTTCCCCGACGTGCATCGCAGGAAGTCACTTTTTGATACCTACATATTCACGAAAATCCGCGCAGGACTTTTTTTGGGATGCCCACTCTGTCGCGATGGACGGCTGAGCGGCATTCGTACGTCGGGTCACGAGTTCTCAGCTGTCTGCCGGGGCAGACGTCGACAGTGATCTTTTCGCAGGTTCGTATATGGAATCCATGTTACTAGTTCTCTTATTCTCTAAACAATAAGATTTGTTGGACGTATCGCGATGACGCGGGTCCGTCGGCGTCCCTACGCGAATCCTCGTTCGCAATATACGGCTGGACGACGGGTCTGTGAACTAGGACAAGGTCGTCGTTCGGGATTTTTTGCCGCGACGTGCATCGCAGGAAATCCCTTTTTGATGCCTACATATTCAAGAAAATCCACGCATAAGTTTTTTGGGACGCCCACTCTGTCCCGATGGACGGCTGAGCGGCATTCGTACGTCGGGTAACGAGTTCCCTGCTGTCTGCCGGGGCAGACGTCGACCGTGATACTTTCGCAGGTTCACCTATGGAATCCATGTTACTAGTTCTCTTTTTCTCTAAACGATAAGTTTTTTGGACGTCTCGGATGACGCGGATCCGTCGGCGTCCTTGCGCGAATCCACGTTTGCAATATACGGCTGGACGACGGGTCCGTGAACCGAGAACAAGGTCGTCGTTCGGGATTTTTTCCCCGACGTGCATCGCAGGAAGTCACTTTTTGATACCTACATATTCACGAAAATCCGCGCAGGAGTTTTTTGGGACGCCCACTGTGTCGCGATGGACGGCTGTGCGGCATTCGTACGTCGGGTCACGAGTTCTCTGCTGTCTGCCGGGGCAGACGTCGACAGTGATCCTTTTGCAGATTCGCCTATGGAATCCATGTTAGTAGTTCTCCATTTCTCTAAACGATAAGATTTGTTGGACGTCTCGCGATGACGCGGGTCGGTCGGCGTCCCTGCGCGAATCCTCGTTCGCAATATACGGCTGGACAACGGGTCCGTGAACGGCGGACAAGCTTGTCGTTCTGGCTTTTTGGCCGCGACGTGCATCGCAGGAAATCACTTTTTCATGCTTACATATTCATGAAAATCCGCGCAGGAGTTTTTTGGGACGCTCACTCTGTCCCGAGGGACGGCTGTGCGGCATTCTTACGTCGGGTCACGAGTTTTCTGCTGTCTGCTGGGGCAGACGTCGACAGTGATCCTTTCGCAGGTTCACCTATGGAATCCATGTTAGTAGTTCTCTTTTTCTCTAAACGATAAGTTTTTTGGACGTCTCGGATGACGCGGATCCGTCGGCGTCCCTGCGCGAATCCACGTTTGCAATATACGGCTGGACGACGGGTCCGTGAACCGAGAACAAGGTCGTCGTTCGGGATTTTTTCCCCGACGTGCATCGCAGGAAGTCACTTTTTGATACCTACATATTCACGAAAATCCGCGCAGGACTTTTTTTGGGATGCCCACTCTGTCGCGATGGACGGCTGAGCGGCATTCGTACGTCGGGTCACGAGTTCTCAGCTGTCTGCCGGGGCAGACGTCGACAGTGATCTTTTCGCAGGTTCGTATATGGAATCCATGTTACTAGTTCTCTTTTTCTCTAAACAATAAGATTTGTTGGACGTATCGCGATGACGCGGGTCCGTCGGCGTCCCTACGCGAATCCTCGTTCGCAATATACGGCTGGACGACGGGTCTGTGAACTAGGACAAGGTCGTCGTTCGGGATTTTTTGCCGCGACGTGCATCGCAGGAAATCCCTTTTTGATGCCTACATATTCAAGAAAATCCACGCATAAGTTTTTTGGGACGCCCACTCTGTCCCGATGGACGGCTGAGCGGCATTTGTACGTCGGGTCACGAGTTCTCTGTTGTCTTCCGGGCAGACGTCGACAGTGATCCTTTCGCAGGTTCGCCTATGGAATCCATGTTAGTAGTTCTCTTTTTCTATAAACGTTAAGTTTTGTTATCCATCTCGCGATGACGCGGGTCCGTCGGCGTCCCTGCGCGAATCCTAGTTCGCAATATACGGCTGGACGACGGGTCCGTGAACTGGGGACAAGGTCGTCGTTCGGGATTTTTCGCCGCGACGTGCATCGCAGGAAATCCCTTTTTGATGCCTACATATTCGCGAAAATCCGCGCAAAAGTTTTTTGGGACGTCCACTCTGTCGCGATGGACGGTTGTGCGGCATTCGTACTTCGGGTCACGAGTTCTCTGTTGTCTGCCGGGCAGACGTCGACAGTGATCCTTTCGCAGGTTCACCTATGGAATCCATGTTACTAGTTCTCTTTCTCTCTAAACGATATAATTTGTTGGACGTCTCGCGATGACGCGGGTCCGTCGGCGTCCCTGCGCCAATCCTCGTTCGCAATATACAACTAAACGACGGGTCCGTGAACTGAGGACAAGGTCGTCATTCGGGATTTTTGGCCGTGACGTGCATCGCTGGAAATCCCTTTTTGATGCCTACATATTCACGAAAATCCACGCAGGAGTTTTTTGGGACGCCCAATCTGTCGCGATGGACGGCTGTGCGGCATTCGTACGTCGGGTCACGAGTTCTCTGTTGTCTACCGGGCAGACGTCGACAGTGATCCTTTCGCAGGTTCACCTATGGAATCCATGTTACTAGTTCTCTTTTTCTTTAAACGATAAGATTTGTGGGACGTCTCGCGATGACGCGGGTCCGTCGGCGTCCCTGCGCGAATCCTCGTTCGCAATATACGGCTAGACGACGGGTCTGTGAACTAGGACAAGGTCGTCGTTCGGGATTTTTCGCCGCGACGTGCATCGCAGGAAATCCCTTTTTGATGCCTACATATTCAAGAAAATCCACGCATAAGTTTTTTGGGACGCCCACTCTGTCCCGATGGACGGCTGAGCGGCATTCGTACGTCGGGGTACGAGTTCCTGCTGTCTGCCGGGGCAGACGTCGACCGTGATACTTTCGCAGGTTCACCTATGGAATCCATGTTACTAGTTCTCTTTTTCTCTAAACGATAAGATTTGCAGGACGTCTCGCAATGACGCAGGTCCGTCGGCGTCACTGCACGAATCCTCGTTCGCAATATACGGCCGGACGAGGGTCCGTGAACGTCGGACAAGCTCGTCGTTCGGGATTTTTGCCCGCGACGTGCATCGCAGGAAATTACGTTTTGATCCCTAAATATTCACGAAAATCCGCACAGGAGTTTTTTGGGACGCCACTCTGTCCCGATGGACGGCTGAGGGCATTCTTACGTCGGGTCACGAGTTCTCTGTAGTCTGCCGGGGCAGACGTCGACAGTTATCCTTTCACAGGTTCACCTATGGAATTCATGTAAGTAGTTCTCTTTTTCTCTAAACGATAAGATTTGTTGGACGTCTCGCAATGACGCGGGTCCGTCGGCGTCCCTGCGCGAATCCTCGTTCGCAATATACGGCTGGACGACGGGTCCGTGAACGGTGGACAAGCTCGTCGTACGGGATTTTTGTCCGCAACGTGCAGCGCAGGAAATCATTTTTTGATGCCTACATATTCAAAAAAATCCGCACAGGAGTTTTTTGGGACGCCCACTCTGTCTCGATGGACGGCTCTACGGCATTCGTACGTCGGGTCACGAGTTCTCTGCTGTCTGCCGGGGCAGGCGTCGACAGTGATCCTTTCGCAGGTTCACCTATGGAATCCATGTTAGTAGTTCTCTTTTTCTCTAAACGATAAGATTTGTTGGACGTCTCGCGATAAGACAGGTCCGTCGGCGTCCCTGTGGGAATCCTCGTTCGAAATATACGGCTGGACGACGGGTCCGTGAACGGCTGACAAGCTCGTCGTTCGGGATTTTTGGCCACGACGTGCATCGCAGGAAATCCATTTTTTATGCCTACATATTCAACAAAATCCGCGCAGGAGTTTTTTGGGATGCCCACTCTGTCTCGATGGACGGCTGTGCGGCATTCGTACGTCGGGTCACGAGTTCCCTGCTGTCTGCCGGGGCAGACGTCGACAGTGATCCTTTCGCAGGTTCACCTATGGAATCCATGTATGTAGTTCTCTTTTTCTCTAAACGATAAGATTTGTTGGACGTCTCGCGATGACGCGGGTCCGTTGGCGTCCCTGCGCGAATCCTCGTTCGCAATATACGGCTGGACGACGGGTCCGTGAACGTGAGACAAGTTCGCGTTCGGGATTTTTTGCCGCGCTTTGCATCGCAGGAAATTCCATTTTGATGCCTAAATATTCACGAAAATCCGCGCAGGAGTTTTTTGGGACGCCACTCTGTCCTGATGGACGGCTGTGCGGCATTCGTACGTCGGGTCACGAGTTCTCTGCAGTCTGCCGGGGCAGACGTCGACAGTGATCCTTTCGCAGGTTCACCTATGGAATCCATGTATATAGTTCTCTTTTTCTCTAAACGATAAGATTTGCTGGACGTCTCGCGATGACGCGGGTCCGTCGGCGTCCCTGCGCGAATCCTCGTTCGCAATATACGGCTGGACGACGGGTCCGTGAACGTCGGACAAGGTCGTCGTTCGGGATTTTTGGCCGCGACGTGCATCGCAGGAAATCCCTTTTTGATGCCTACATATTCACGAAAATCCGCGCAGGAGTTTTTTGGGACGCCCACTCTGTCCGATGGACGGCTGTGCGGCATTCGTACGTCGGGTCACGAGTTCTCTGCTGTCTGCCGGGGCAGACGTCGACAGTGATCCTTTCGCAGGTTCACCTATGGAATCCATGTAAGTAGTTCTCTTTTTCTCTAAACGATAAGATTTTTTGGACGTCTCGCGATGACGCGGGTCGGTCGGCGTCCCTGCGCGAATCCTCGTTCGATATACGGCTGGACGACGGGTCCGTGAACTGAGGACAAGGTCGTCGTTCGGGATTTTTGGCCGCGACGTGCATCGCAGGAAATCACTTTTTGATGCCTACATATTCAAAAAAATCGGCGCAGGAGTTTTTTGGGACGCCCACTCTGTCCCGATGGACGGCTGTGCGGCATTCGTACGTCGGGTCACGAGTTCTCTGCTGTCTGCCGGGGCACACGTCGACAGTGATCCTTTCGCAGGATCGCCTATGGAATCCATGTTAGTAGTTCTCTTTTTCTCTAAACGATAAGATTTGTTGGACGCCTCGCGATGACGCGGGCCCGTCGGCGTCCCTGTGGGAATCCTCGTTCGAAATATACGGCTGGACGATGGGTCCGTGAACGGCTGACAAGCTCGTCGTTCGGGATTTTTGGCCACGACGTGCATCGCAGGAAATCCATTTTTTATGCCTACATATTCACGAAAATCCGCGCAGGAGTTTTTTGGGATGCCCACTCTGTCTCGACGGACGGCTGTGAGGCATTCGTACATCGGGTAACGAGTTCCCTGCTGTCTGACGGGGCAGACGTCGACAGTGATCCTTTCGCAGGTTCACCTATGGAATCCATGTTACTAGTTGTCTTTTTCTCTAAACGATAAGATTTGTTGGACGTCTCGCGATGACGCGGGTCCGTCGGCGTCCTTGCGCGAATCCTCGTTCGCAATATACTACTGGACGACGGGTCCGTGAACGGCGGACAAGGTTGTCGTTAGGGATTTTTGGCCGCGACGTGCATCGCAGGAAATCCCGTTTTGATGCCTACATATTCACGAAAATCCATGCAGGAGTTTTTTGGGATGCACACTCAGTCTCGATGGACGGCTGTGCGGCATTCGTACGTCAGGTCACGAGTTCGCTGCTGTCTGCCGGGGTAGACGTCGACAGTTATCCTTTCGCAGGTTCACCTACGGAATCCATGTTACTAGTTCCCTTTTTCTCTAAACGATAAGATTTGTTGGACGTCTCGCGATGACGCGGATCCGTCGGCGTCCCTGCGGGAATCCTCGTTCGCAATATACGCCTGAACGACGGGTCTATGAACAGCGGACAAGATCGTCGTTCGGTATTTTTGGCCGCGACGTGCATCGCAGGAAATCCCTTTTTGATGCCTACATATTAAAGATAATTACCTGCAGGACTATTTTGGGACGCTCACTCTGTCTCGATGGACAGCTGTTCGGCATTCGTACGTCGGGTCACGAGTTCGCTGCTGTCTGCGGGGGCAGAAATCGACAGTGATCCTTTCGCAAGGTTCACCTACGGAAATCAATGTTACTAGTTCTCTTTTTCTCTAAACGATAAGATTTTTTGGATGTATCGCGATGACGCGGGTCCGTCGGCGTCCCTGCGGGAATCCTCGTTCGCAATATAGGCCTGGACGACGGGTCCGTAAACGGCGTACAAGATTGTCGTTCGGGATTTTTGGCCGCGACATGCATCGCAGGAAATCACTTTTTGATGCCTACATTGTCACGATAATACGTGCAGGAGTTTTTTGGGACGCCCACTCTGTCTCGATGGACGGTTGTGCGG
Organism: Andrographis paniculata; assembly: GCF_009805555.1. Lineage (NCBI taxonomy): Eukaryota > Viridiplantae > Streptophyta > Magnoliopsida > Lamiales > Acanthaceae > Andrographis > Andrographis paniculata. The sequence goes on from NW_026137611.1 coordinate 99,293, forward strand.
CATTCGTACGTCGGTCACGAGTTCGCGCTGTCTCCCGGGGCAGACGTCGACTCGTAGTGATCCTTTCGCAGGTTCACCTACAAATCCATCCTTACTAGTTCTCTTTTTCTCTAAACGATAAGATTTGGTGGACGTCTCGCGATGACGCGGGTCCGTTGTACGGAGTCCTTGCGCGAATCTGTACGCATTTAGGTGGACGACGGGTCCGTGAACGGAGAACAAGGGCGTCGTTCGGGATTTTTGGCCGCGACGTGATCGCAGGAATTCCCTTTTTGAGCCCAACATATTCACGAAAATCCATGCAGGAGTTTTTTGGGATGAACATCTGTCCGATGGATGGCTGTGCGGCATTCGTAAGTCGGGTCATGAGTTCGATGTTGTCTGCGGGGCGGAGACGTCGACAGTGATTCTTTTGCAGATTCACCTATGGAATCCATGTTAAGAGTTCTCTTTTTCTCTAAATGATAAAGATTTCTTGGACGTATCGCGATGAAGCGGGTCCGTCGGAGTCCCTGCGCGAATCCTCGTTCGCGATATACGGCTGGACGAGGGGGCCATGAACGGCGGACAAGGTCGTCGTTCGGGATTATTGGCCGCGACGTGCATCGCAGGAAATTCCTTTTTGATGCCAACATATTCACGAAAATTAATTGCAGGAGTTTTTTGGGATGCACACTCTGTCTTGATGGACGGCTGTGCGGCATTCGTACGTCGGGTCATGAGTTCGCTGCTGTCTGCCGGGGCAGACGTCGACAGTGATTCGTTTGCAGGTTCACCTATGGAATCCATGTTACGAGTTCTCTTTTTCTCTAAATGATAAAGATTTCTTGGATGTATCGCGATGACGCGGGTCCGTCGGCGTCCCTGTGCGAATCCTCGTTCGCAATATACGGCTGGACGACGGGTCCGTGAACGGCGGACAAGATCATCGTTCGGGATTTTTGTCCGCGACGTGCATCGCAAGAAATCCCTTTTTGATGCCTACATATTCACGAAAATCCGCGCAGGAGTTTTTTGGGATGCCCACTCTGTCTTGATGGACGGCTGTGCGGCATTCGTACGTCGGGTCACGAGTTCGCTGCTGTCTGCCGGGGCAGACGTCGACATTGATCCTTTCGCAGGTTCAACTATGGAATCCATGTTACTAGTTCTGTTTTTTTCTAAACGATAACGCTTGTTCAACTTCTCGCGATGACGCGGGTCCGTCGGCGTCCCTGCGCGAATCCTCGTTCGCAATATACGGCTGGTCGACGGATCCGTGAACAGCGGACAAGGTCGTCGTTCGGGATTTTTGGCCGCGACGTGCATCACAGGAAATCCCTTTTTGATGCCTATATATTCACAAAAATCCGTGCAAGAGTTTTTTGGGACGCGCACTCTGTCTCGATGGACGGCTGTCCGGCATTCGTACGTCGGCTCATGAGTTCTCTGCTGTCTGCTGGTGCAGACGTCGACAGTGATCCTTTCGCAGGTCCACCTATGGAATCCATGTTACTAGTTCTTTTTTTCTCTAAATGATAAGATTTGTTGGACGTCTGGCGATAACGCGGGTCCGTCGGCGTCCCTGCGCGAATCCTCATTCGCGATATACGGCTGCAGGACGGGTCCGTGAACGGCGGACAAGGTCGTCGTTCGGAATTTTTGGCCGCGATGTGCATCGCAGGAAATCCCTTTTTGATGCCTACATATTCACGAAAATCCGTGTAGGAGTTTTTTGGGACGCCCACTCTGTCTCGATGGTCGGCTGTGCGGCATTCGTACGTCGGGTCACGAGTTCGCTGCTGTCTGCCGAGGCAGACACCTATGGAATCCATGTTACTAGTTCTCTTTTTCTTTAAACGATAAGATTTGTTGGACGTTTCGCGATGTCGCGGGTCCGTCGGCGTCCCTGCGCGAATCGTCGTTCGCAATATACGACTGGACGACGGGTCCGTGAACGGCAGACATGGTCGTCGTTCGGGATTTTTGGCCGCGACGTGCATTGCAGGAAATCCCTTTTTGATGCCTACAATTCACAAAAATCCGTGCAGGAGTTTTTTGGGACACCCACTCTGTCTCGACGGACGGCTGTGCGGCATTCGTACGTCTGGTCACGAGTTCTCTGCTGTCTGCTGGTGCAAACGTCAACAGTGATCCTTTCGCAGGTTCACCTATGGAATCCATGTTACTAGTTCTCTTTTTATCTAAATGATAAGATTTGTTGGGCGTCTCGCGATGACGCGGGTCCGTCGGCGTCCCTGCGCGAATCCTTATTCGCGATATACAGCTGGACGACGGGTCCGTGGACGGTGGACAAGGTCGTCGTTCGGGCAGTATCTTCGTCGAAAGGATCATCGTCGATGTTTGCCCCGGCAGACAACAACAAACTCGTGACCCGACGTACGAATGCCGCTCAGGCCGTCGATCGAGACTGAGTGGGCGCCACGCGTCCCAAAAAAACTCTTGCACGGATTTTTGTGCATATGTAGGCAGCAAAAATAGGATTTCCTGCAATTCATGTCGCGGCATGGAATCGCGAACGACGACCCCGTCAGCAGCTCACGGAGCCGTCGTCTGGCCGAATTTTGCGAACGGAAGTTCACGCACGGGCGCTGACAAACCCGCATCATCGCGGGAAGTCGAATAAGCCTTATCCTTGAGAGAAAAGAGAATTCGTAAAATGAATTCTATAGGTGAACCTGCTGAAGGATCATCGTTGATGTCTGCCCCGGCAGACAACAGCGAACTCGTGACGCGACGTACGAATGCCGCTCAGGACGTCGATCGAGACTGAGTGGGCGTCACGCGTCCCAAAAAACTCCTGCACAGATTTTTGTGCATATGTAGGTAGAAAAAATGGGATTTCCTGCAACCCACGTCGCAGCCAGGAATCGCGAACGACGACCCCGTCAGCCGAATTGTGCAAACGGGTGTTCGCGCACGGGCGCCGACGAACCCGCGTCATCGCGAGAAGTCGAATAAGCCTTATCATTTAGAGAGAGGAGAATTTGTAAAATGAATTCTATTGGTGAACCTGCGAATGGATCATCGTCGATGTCTGCCCCGGCAGACAACAACGTATTCGTTACCCAACGTACGAATGTCGCTCAGGCCGTCGATCGAGACTGAGTGGGCGCCACGTGTCCCAAAAAACACCTGCACGGATTTTCATGCATATGTAGGCAGCAAAAATGGGATTTCCTGCGATCCACGTCGCGGCCAGGAATCGCGAACGACGACCCCGTCAGCCGCTCACGAAGCTGTTGTCCAGGCGAATTTTGAGAATGGGGGTTCGCGCACGGGCGCTGAGGAACCCGCGTCATCGCGAGAAGTCGAATAAGCCTTATCGTTTAGAGAGAGGAGAATTTGTAAAATGAATTCTATAGGTGAACCTGCGAAAGGATCATCGTCAATGTTTGCCCCGGCAGACAAAAGCGTACTCGTGACCCGACGTACGAATGCCGCTCAGGCCGTCGATCGATATTGAGTGGGCACCATGCGTCCCAAAAAACTCCTGCACGGATTTTCATGCATATGTAGGCACCAAAAATAAGATTTCCTGTGATCCACGTCGCGGCCAGGAATCACGAACGCTGAACCCGTTAGCCGTTCACGAAGCCGTCGTCCAGCCGAATTTTTCGAACGGGGGTTCGCGCACGGGCGCCGACGAACCCGCATCATCGCGAGAAGTCGAATAAGCCTTATTGTTTAGAAAGAAGAGAATTTGTAAAATGAATTCTATAAGTGAACCTGCGAACAGATCATCGTCGATGTCTGCCCCGGCAGACAACAACGTACTCGTTACCCAACGTACGAATGTCGCTCAGGCCGTCGATCGAGACTGAGTGGGCGCCACGTGTCCCAAAAAACACCTGCACGGATTTTCATGCATATGTAGGCAGCAAACATGGGATTTGTTGCGATCCACGTCGCGGCCAGGAATCGCGAACGACGACCCCGTCAGCCGCTCACGAAGCCGTTGTCCAGGCGAATTTTGAGAATGGGGGTTCGCGCACGGGCGCTGAGGAACCCGCGTCGTCGCGAGAAGTCGAATAAGCCTTATCGTTTAGAGAGAGGAGAATTTGTAAAATGAATTCTATAGGTGAACCTGCGAACGGATCATCGTCGATGTTTGCCCCGGCAGACAACAACGTACTCGTTACCCGACGTACGAATGTCGCTCAGGCCGTCGATCGAGACTGAGTGGGCGCCACGTGTCCCAAAAAACACCTGCACGGATTTTCATGCATATGTAGGCAGCAAAAATGGGATTTCCTGCGATCCACGTCGCGGCCAGGAATCGCGAACGACGACCCCGTCAGCCGCTCACGAAGCTGTTGTCCAGGCGAATTTTGAGAATGGGGGTTCGCGCACGGGCGCTGAGGAACCCGCGTCATCGCGAGAAGTCGAATAAGCCTTATCGTTTAGAGAGAGGAGAATTTGTAAAATGAATTCTATAGGTGAACCTGCGAAAGGATCATCGTCAATGTTTGCCCCGGCAGACAAAAGCGTACTCGTGACCCGACGTACGAATGCCGCTCAGGCCGTCGATCGATATTGAGCGGGCACCATGCGTCCTAAAAAACTCCTGCACGGATTTTCATGCATATGTAGGCACCAAAAATAAGATTTCCTGTGATCCACGTCGCAGCCAGGAATCACGAACGCTGAACCCGTTAGCCGTTCACGAAGCCGTCGTCCAGCCGAATTTTTCGAACGGGGGTTCGCGCACAGGCGCCGACGAACCCGCATCATCGCGAGAAGTCGAATAAGCCTTATCGTTTAGAGAGAAGAGAATTTGTAAAATGAATTCTATAAGTGAACCTGCGAACGGATCATCGTCGATGTTTGCCCCGGCAGACAAAAGCGTACTCGTGACCCAATGTACGAATGCCGCTCAGGCCGTCGATCGAGATTCAGCGGGCGCCACGCGTCCCAAAAAACTCCTGCACGGATTTTCATGCATGTGTAGGCAGCAAAAATAAGATTTCCTGGGATCCACGTCGCGGCCAGGAATCACGAACGACAACCCCGTCAGCCGCTGACGGAGCCATCGTGCAGCCGAATTTTGCGAACGGGGGTTCGCGCACGGGCGCCGACGAACCCGCGTCATCGCGAGAAGTCGAATAAGCCTTATCGTTTAGAGAGAGGAGAATTTGTAAAATGAATTCTATAGGTGAACCTGCAAACGGATCATCGTCGATGTCTGCCCCAGCAGACAACAACGTACTCGTTACCCGACGTACGAATGTCGCTCAGGCCGTCGATCGAGACTAAGTGGGCGCCACGCGTCCCAAAAAGCTCCTGCACGGATTTTCATGTATATGCAGGCAACATAAATGGGATTTCCTGCGAACCATATCGCGGCAGCCGCTGACGGAGCCGTCGTCCAACCGAATTTTGCGAACAGGGGTTTGCGCACGGGCGCCGACGAACCCGCGTCATCGCGAGAAGTCGAATAAGCCTTATCATTGAGAGAGAGGAGAATTCATAAAATGAATTCTATAAGTGAACCTGCGAAAGGATCATTGTCGATGTCTACCCCGGCAGAAAACAGCGTACTCGTGACCCGACATACGAATGCCGCTCAGACCGTCCATCGAGACTGAGTGGGCGCCACGCGTAGCAAAAAACTCCTGCACGGAAAATAAAAAATTTAAAATAAAAAAAAAATTAACCCACTATGAAATAAATGAGAATTAAAATATTTGCAAAATTCAATAAAATATAGAATAAATTAATCACTTTTTAATTAATTTGTAGAACACGTGACAATTGAAGTATTTATTATAAGTGACAACTGAAAAATCACACATATTTAATATTTGGATCTTCATACTAAAAATAATATTTTCATTTTCATCTTTACTAAAAATAAAGTAACATGTGAAAAAAATTATTAGAAAATTAACACAAAAAATCACACGTTTAAACTAAAATAATAAAAAAAAATTACGTTCTTATTATTTGATATTTTTTTTTTATTTCATCCACTGTCATTCCACTGCATTTTTATCTTGTCCTATTTCTTTTTCTTCTTTCTGTATACCTAAAAATTGTGAAAAAAAATTATAAAATTACCATAGTATCAGTATTTTAATAAAAATATTCGAACATTAACACTAACAAAATAATAAACAGTCGAAGACCCCACCGTGGTATGCGCCAATAAGCCGATAAATAATTAAATAAATACGCAAATATATGTATACAAATAAAAAATAATTCAAAAATATTCAATTAATATATATAATCTTTCTAACTAAGACAAAATATATTATCTTAATGGTAAAGATGAAGATGAAAATATTATTTTTAATATGAAGATCTAAATATTAAATATTTGTGATTTTTCAGATGTCATTGTTATAATAAATACTTCAATTGTCACGTGTTCTATAAATTAATTATAACTTGATTAATTAATTTTATTTTTTATTAAATTTTGCAAATATTTTAATTATCATTTATTCCCTAGGGGGTTAATTGTTTTTTATTTTAAATTATATAAATTATTATATTATAATTTTTATTAATTACACCGTATGTAGCACGTGTACTTACGCTAATAAACAAATAAAGTAATTAAATATAAAAAATTTATGAAAAATTTATATAATAAGAATAGTTAATTATAATATTAATAAGAGAAATTAATGAAATAGTAAACTGTAATTTTGAAAAACGGTACAAAAATCAAAATAAAAAAGAAAAAAAATCACCCTTTGTTATAATTATATATATAGGATAAAATAAAATATGATAAAGTCTATTTCTTTAACCAAATTTTCTCAAATTTTACTCTAAGCCAAAAAAATATATTTTTTGAAATTGAATGTGTAATCAGAAGGTCATGGATTCAAACCCACCTCAGATCATCTGCCAGCCACAAACATTATAAAAAATAGAAAGTAAACACACTCAATATGTTTTTATAGAAAATATAGATAAAATTTTTTATTGAAAAATATGGAAGCTCCAAACAAACAAGCTCAACAGAAGAAACTTTAGAGTAGTAATTGGGCCTAACATCAACAAAAATATACATGTGGGCCTTAGACAGGTATTTGGGCCGGTCCAGCTCAAATAAACATTTATTGAATTATTAAATTTAGAGCCTCGTTCCATATATGTCATCTTTACCGTATGTTGTTGTAATGTTGCTGTTATTATTATTATTATTATATTATAAATTTTTTTAATTATGTTATTTATTTTATTTTTAATATAGATTATTTTCATTTTCTTCCGTACCTTAAATTCAATTGTTGCGCTTTCGAGCGAGGCAGGCAGCTATCTTCGTTCCCATCGATCCTTTTCGGCTCTGCGGAAACCAGGTACGGAAAGGAAAGCCGCCGAAGGAATTCGCGAGATTTTGGTTCTGTTCCTGTCTGTGTAATTATTTATTCGGCAGAAGGATCTCCGCTTTCACTTCAATTTATCGCTTTCTGATTTCTTGTTGAGTCGCTCTGAATCTCGAAGCCAATTCCTGAAATCCGCCATTGGAAAGGTCAGTTTTCTCCGAATCATTGTATTCTTGTGTGGAAGGGGAAACCCTATGCCGCTCGTTGAAGTCACTCTTGGCGTATTTCTTTGGCAATCTTGCTGGTTTTTAGGGGACTCGTGAATTCTAATGTAATATCTCTATGAAATTTGTTGAGCCGTCACTTTAGCATTTTCCACTTTACCTAACTAGGATTGTTCATCATATATGCGACTCCCATTGTATTTTCACGTTAACAGCATTCGTTCTAGAATTTGTGATTCCTCGGATCTCTAGCAATGCTTCATTGTTGTTGATTTCGGCTTGTTGTATTCATTTTTAGTTTTCCTCAGATTTTTGGTGATTTTGAGATAGGAGTGGAATTCAGTGGAGAATGCTTTGATTCTGGTGCAGAATTGATTTTTGGAATGTGAGAGTGCGTCCAAGATAGAAATTTCATTATATCAAGTGCAGAATGGACGATGCGGCAGCCCTGATAGAGGCTTCTGGATCAAGATTTAGTGATTTGGAGTTAATTGGAAGAGGTTCTTTTGGGGATGTCTACAAAGGGTACTGATCTCTTACTTCACATACATTTTGTTGCATTCATTTTTGTTGTACCATTAAATGTTTGCGCATATTCTCTTTGTTCACTGAATCTGTTTCAGTTATAGGGTTTTCACCTCCAAATATGAAATGATGTCAAGTATGTCAAGAATTTAGGATATGTGCTTTTTGGCATATTGATTCTTAAAGAACTGAAGATCGAATCTTGGGAGATTCCTGTGTTTGTTTTCTTCCTAAGTTTAGGTTTCGTGTGCGGAAAGACAAAATAAATAACAGGGTCGTACAAAAAGTCCAATTGTTATACCTTTCCATTGTCCCACTGTCTTGGAAATTCGAATAGTTTGACGTAAGCTTCAGCGGTTACCTACTTTATGTTGTTATTCCGCCGACTGCAATTCAAGTTTTCATGAGAAAAGTTGCATCTAAACCAAAAAGCTCTGCGTCACGTTTTTCATTTCTTTTATTTCCTTGTAAAAATATAAATAGATTGCTTTTGGTATTGAATAAATCTCAGGGGCTTGATTTTCCCTATTTGTTTCCTAGAACACTAGTTATGCTGCTGCATTACCCGAGCATGGTATAAATTTGCTTCCTTAGTTTCATATTTACATAGGACATGTTTTACGCTTATTTCCCACGTTTCGCTTACCTTCAGGGCTATACTGAAAAGCTTCATTAATGCTTCAGATCTTTAATTATTCTTATTTAGACTGTCCTGAAGCTGATATAGCTCCCATACAAATGAACATGATTTTCATAATAGTTGTCTTGAGTGTTTATTCAAAATTTGGATAAACAAAAATGTCACTGCAGCTATGAACTTCGTGAAGTATCCACATGTGCTTCTTCCATGCATTTTGCATGACCCTGCCTTGTCCTTTCCTAGTGCGTTGTTGAATACAAAATATGTTTATATATATGAAGTTGGCGAGGATAGTGTTGGGAGTAATACTTGACACATACAAATCTTTTTACAGTGGGTTTTCTATTACTCTTTCATTTATCTGTACATAGCTTGATTAGTTGAATCTTGTTCTTGTTTTCTACATTGCAGGTTTGATAGGGAATTGAACAAGGAGGTTGCTATTAAGGTCATTGATTTAGAAGAATCGTAAGTACACATATGGGAACCTATCTGCTATAACATAAGATTTTACATGCCATTTTGCACTTGATTCATGCTTAGAAAAATTATAAATTTTAGATCTCCATTGCAAGGAAGAATCCTTGTAATTTTGTATTTCCACTTGTTCTCGTCTTTCCTTTTTCTACCATTTGGTAACTCAGTTTGTGTAGATATTTTTAAGGGAGGAAGGATATGATTGGGTGGAGATAAGGTTTGTAAGAGTTAATGTATTGAGTTCAGTGTATATGTTGTAGATTATAATTTCCTCCTCTATTGAGCGTCGATGAGAATTTAAATATGGATTGCAAAATATTTCTTTGTATTATATGTCAAGGCAAATGTTGTAGTCAGTGTACATAATGTGGCAAGTTGCTTGTTTCGTAGGATTAACATTAGCTGATGTAGTTGAGAGTTAAATTCCTGCTTTTAGATAATTGATTGTGCCTATGCTTTTTACTGTCATTAACAAAGGTTAGAACCTTGCCTGAAAGGTTCCCAGTTAGAAAAAAAGAAAGCATTAATTTTAAAGAAATTAACAATCACATTTCAGACCCATAGCCAAATACCAACGGATGAAAAGCTATCAGAATACCTTTGATGTTGCTATATTTATCAGAATGATCTCGTCTTGATATGCTACAAATTTATCTGTTGCTTCCTGTTATTCCCTACTCTAGCTTAAATGCTAAAGCCTACATTATGCAGAATGGTATCCAGAGTTTATATGTAAATGAACATTCAGTAATTTAATGTTAAAAATTAAAATTTTCTGCCTTACTGCCTTATAATACTCTAACCTTTCATATTGTGCATCAGTGTATTTTCTGCATCTCTGAATTTTTCCTATTTGGTTTTACTCTTTCCTACAGGGAAGATGAAATTGAGGACATTCAAAGGGTAACTTGTACTTATTTGAGTGGAATCTGTTGCTTGAAATTGTAACACTACTAATATTGTTATTTCATGATGATTGCCAAAGGAAATTGCTGTTCTTTCTGAATGCCGATCTCCATACATCACCGAGTATTATGGATCATATTTGCATCAAACTAAGCTGTGGATAATAATGGAGTACATGGCTGGTGGTTCAGTTGCTGACTTGGTATGGTAGTTCACTAATGGATCCTTGTGTATGCTATTATTCTTGTCTTATTTTCCCCATCACAGAGTTGATTATAAATCGTGTGGAGAAGTATGGCATATTATCATTAATCAACATTAGCATTAAATTCATGTGAACTGCTGCCTGAAAAATACTCTTTATTTTCCATATTCAGAATGAGAGATTTTGTTATCATTTATCATTTATATCTCACTGTGATATGCATGGATCTGTTCTTCAATCAGGTCTCCCAAGAAAAGCTTGGAAATTATGTTTCGATTTTCTTGTATTATGATATTCACTTGCCAAGATCACTTTTAAAAATGTATTCCTTATGTTGAACTCTGATATCTTTGAATTTATCCTAAGAGAACCATGTATGAAATCTCAATGGATTTAGGATGATGCCCTTGATGGAAGACATCGTATTAATTCCTACCAAGTTGCAAACTCATATATATGACTTAAGCTTATTTTGGCTGACAATTTTCTTCTATTGTATCTTGAATGCATGACTTACGTCAATGGAGTGTTATTTGCCTCTTGAAGTTGGGAGGTTTCATTTTTGAATGATATGTTCAGCTTAAAGAACATTATACTGTGCTTTAAACATTGACTAATTTCTGATACTGTTTTATACCTTTGCAGATTCAACCAAATCAACCTCTAGATGAAGGTTCCATCGCTTGGATTGTGCGTGATTTGCTGCATGCTATTGATTATCTCCACAGTGAGGGGAAAATTCATCGGGATATTAAAGGTATATTTATCATTTTTCCTGAATCATGTAATGTCTTTGTTTTAAACTTGATTCTGTATCTGAACATCATGTAGTGTAGCATTTTGTTACATCAAGGAAATTAAATGAAGTATACATGATGATCTTCCTCTATTGTCAAAAATGTATGTTGCAATCTTCATATTGGGTAGATATATTCTATACTGTATTCCAATGTTTGCTCCTTCTCATTCTCTCTCTCTCTCTCTCTCTCACACACACACACATACATCACATATGTTTTGTCTTAATTTATAAATGATGATATTTTTTTTTTTGGCCAGCGGCAAACATATTGTTGACAGAGAATGGTGATGTCAAGGTATGACAATTATGTTTGTAAATTTCCACACAACTCCTAATTTTTTGCACGTATCGATGGAATTTAATGGCTAATGCATACTAGTTTATTTTATCATGAAATTTATTTGCTAGCGTAGCACTTCAATTCTTTTTGTTCATCTGATACAGGTTGCAGACTTCGGTGTTTCTGCGCAACTTACTAGAACAATTTCGAGACGAAAGGTAGCATTATCATATTGTTGAAGGTTCTATTTTCCCAACCATGAAAAGATGACATGCTGAAATCTATCATCTGTACTTTTTATTTGGTATGGACTTAGTTACTGATTCTCCAAGCTGTCTTCTCTCACGCTCTGTCTTGAATGGAGGGTTTCATTTACTAATATTTTTTACCATCAGACGAAATATGTTGACATGACAAAAACTTCATGATGTTTAATGTAACCAACAATTTTAGTTATGTAACTGCTTTTGAGAATGATTGTATCACATCTTTGGCACCATTACCTGGTTTTCGTATGCTTGCCTTTATACTTAGGTTATGCCCACCATTAGTAACTACTAGGAAAACAAACTGTTTCTAAGCATATAGCTGTCTGAAATTTTGTGCAAGTACTTTGTTTCTATCAACTTTTAAGAATTCATAATTTGCGAACCTATTATACGAGGTACTGCTTGAACTTGATCTAATGAGTTAAAGTTACAGACTTTTGTAGGAACACCATTTTGGATGGCTCCAGAAGTAATTCAGAATTCTGAAGGATACAATGAGAAGGTATATCTTATACTTGCCTTCCTCCATTTTCCCTTTGAGCTTCTATTAGTTCCATTATAATCTTTTCATGGAATTCTCCCATTTCTTCAAGTCTTAATGTGGCAAACTATGGGATGGAACAGGCAGATATATGGTCTTTAGGGATAACTGTAATTGAGATGGCCAAGGGAGAGCCTCCCCTTGCAGATCTCCATCCTATGAGAGTGCTTTTCATCATTCCTAGAGAAAATCCACCACAGGTTACTTATTTATTTTTCTGTTGACTATATGAACTTTTCAATAATGCATTCTCATTTTTAATGGATGTGCAGCTAGATGAGCATTTTTCTCGCCCTATAAAAGAATTTGCATCACTATGTTTGAAGAAGTCTCCAACAGAGGTAACTACTATTTCTCTTAACTTACTACTTACTATAGACATAGTAATTACGTTCTTGTTTGTTGTGGACTGCAATTTGGGCCCATTTTGCATGATTAGCATTGAATTATTGAGGGTTATATAGCAAATTTGTCATGGTTATGGGTGATATTGTAGGTGGAGAATTACCTTGATCTACTTTCATGCCACAAGTGAGGCTTCTAAAATTAATTGTATGTCTTCATATAATTTACTCATATTTACTTAATTGTAGTCGTTAGGGCTGATGCTACGATGTAAGGCTTCTAAAGACATTCAATACACTCACTTTTCTTGCTGCACCTACACATGCCTTCTCAAAGCATTTTATTTTTGCAACTCCCAGTCATATTTTCTTGGTATAAATAGATAATTAGTTAAGGCTGATTACAAACATCTTGAGTAAGAAAAGTAAGAAATGAGAACTCCTCCAGTATCATTTCTTTTCTTGAGGCATGCTTGCCTCTGAGTGGATTATTAAAGTTCATAAATCGTAATATTGGCCCAATACAAGTATATGGTTGGTGATTTCTTCCTGCAATCTTATCATGTCTGAAGTGTACCTAGAAGTACTTCACTGATGTTTCCTATTTATTATTACATCTTTGTTTCCATCTCTTGTATTCTATTGTTTTTTAGTAACTGCCACATTGATTTTTATTCTCTTTTATGTACAAGGTTTATTGTTTGCATCTTGATAACCTTATAGTGGCACTCTGCCTCTCCTGCCAATGAAAACTAAAATAGTTCAGTATCTGGTGCATCTTATTTGTCATTTTTCATTGTTTCTGTGCATAATTATAATAATCATAATGATGAGAATATTATTATTACCTGTATGCTTTCCTCATTTCATACAACAATCTTTCTTTCCACCTTATTTTTTGTCACTTGTTGATCTTAGAGGCTAAGTGCTAAAGAACTTCTTAAGCATCGTTTTATCAGAAATGCTAGGAGGAGTCCAAGGCTTGTGGAGAGGATCAGGTGTGTCAAATTTCTCTTTATTCAGCTAATGTTTACCATGAAAATTCATTGGAGAGTTCTGTGCTATTCGTAGAATTCGTACTAATGTCCCAATTTTGTGTGAAAATGCATTATAGTAATAGCTATTAGAAAGCAGTTTTGGGGAACAGCTGTTATACCTCACGCTCCCAAAGTCACATATGTCAATATGTTGTTGAAAAGGGTGGTAGTTCAATTTAACATTCTCAGAAGTTGGGTGGTAGTAGTGCCTATGACATGTCAAGTTCTTAGCATGTATCTTTCAAAAGTTGTCTCAACTCTCATGCTAGTGTTCAAATAATATTTAACCATATCTACATCTATTCTTTACAAATTTTTATTTATTTGGGTATGTGCATGTAGAGAGCGCCCCAAGTTCCAGATGGATGGAGAGAAACCTAATAATGGTCCAGATGCATTTGGAGAGGCTTCTGGAACTGTAAAGGTAGCTAGAGATCCTCCTGTTGAAGACACAGTTCGAGTCAGGTAAGCTGCAATGACTGATACATATGATTATTTATTTTTCTTTTAAATGTGGGAACCCGCAGTGGCTACTCTTCGAGTACGCTTTGCGTAAATCCTCGGTCGAGCCTAATAGCTTGTAAATTAGGTCCGACAAAGTAAGTCACATTAGGCGAACCATGTGTAACAGGCAAAATCTAAAGGCATCGGGGATTTGAACCCATGATCTTGGTCATGAGTCCACCCCACGCCACCAGGCCATCTGGACTGACTGATACATTATGGTTCCTGTATTGTTTCTGGTTGTTCATCTAGTGCCTTTGATTTACAGCAACCAGGCTACGGGTCTGAGAAATACTGGATGGGACTTCAGCATCGGTGGATCGGGTAGCACAGGAACTATCCGAAGTGCAGTAAAACCACCTCAAGTGAGAGATAGGAAGCCAGAGGTCCCACTAAATCAATCTGCATATAAAAGAGCAGCTGACAGTGGTACCCAGCGGTCTTCTGCTTCTGGATCTATGCTTCATAGTTCGTCAGAGATCTCTATGAGTAAAGGTGCTAACAACCCAGGGCTGCAAGACTCTTACGATGATGTATGATACTTCTATCCCTTGTGTGCTACTGCCTGCTCATTTCATATTTTGATTCCATACTGACATTTTGTAGCTTATATATAATAACACCACTAGGCTGCTCAATCTATTGTTCAAGTTTATCTAAATGGGAGTGTTCATATGGTTCTAAATGGAAAACAGATGACTTATTATAGGAGCATTGTACTCATTTGGTACCCCAACTACATTGGTTCTCAGGTTTAACAAAAAATTCCTCTGATGGTGTTGGCCTGATCACCAGCCTTTATATCAGAATGTGAATGTAGTGTGTAATAGTTGGACAAACTGGTTTCTGATCTTGCGTATGGGGCTTCTGCTTTTATGCATTAATTGTGAAGGAAATCATCGATAATGCAGAAATGATCCTTGCGATCATAGCATGAAATTATGTTATCATGTTGGATCGTTCACCTGATCTTTAGTACAATTGCTTTTTTTAAACAAATCTCACAAATAAAATCCAGTTTATCTCTCACTTGTTACTACGTTTCTTGAACTTGGTTCCCCCACTTTAAGTAATGAATAGCCTCTTCTGTGATTTAATGCATTCTTTTCAAGAATTCTAGAAGAACTTTGAAGGATTTAACAAATAATAGTTTGTGTTTATATAGATTTGCTTGAAATGCTAAGATTCGTAATCTATTGCAAGCCTGTCATGACTTGATATTAGATTCCCACAATCTCCTATATGTTGTTCTCAACCTACAGGAAGATGTTACTGGAACGGGAACCGTTGTTGTTCGATCTCCAAGAGGTGCTCAGCCCTCCTCTCTGTTCAGCAACCAAAGTTCAATGGTATGATTGCTAGATGATTGAGCATTGCAAATGATAGTAATGCTCCAGCTTTAATACTGTGATACAACAGTGTTTTATTTTATTTTATTTTATTTTTAATTTTATTTTTTTCATGTTGCAGTCTAGCAGCACCCTCACCTCTGCTGAAGATACTTCCATAAGTGGCACTATTGTCTATCGTGGGCAGCATGATGATTCAGATTCTCCAAGAACTCCAAAGTCTAGGCTGGGACTTCAAGAGAGAACATCCAGCGCCGCAGTTGAAGACAGTGAAACAAACCTTGCTGAGGTTGAAATACCATACTACCACCTTATTCTTTAGCTATCCACTCCATGGCATATATAGATGTAAAAAATTACTTGGTCAAGACTGCTTGCTTCTGTATGAATCATTAGGGGCTCTTCAGTTCTATCTTCTATTTCATGATCAACTTAGTATTTATCTGTTTAAAAGCTTTATATTAATTTCTCATTAAAAGGCGTGACAATATTTTAAGTATGTTGATGTGAGTTGTTAACTTAAAGCTCGCTTTAGAAGACGATGCTATGAATAGAAATCATTTATATGATGACCTTGGTATTCCTCCTAGAAATATTAAAGTGTTGCTCATCTTAATGTTTCTTTTAGGCCAAGGCTGCTATTCAAGGGGCAAGAAAAGGCAATGTGCGGGAGAGATCAGCATTGAGCAAGGCTAACAGAGATGGGCAAGATAGCCGGAGAACAGAACAAGCATCAGCAAGCTCAGATTCATCAAGGTTATAGCTTTACATAATTTGTTTCCACATATTTTAATAGGCAACCCTGTAGCACTTGATCTTAAATTATTTTTTTCTTTCATTTTCTTCACTTTCATAAAATGTTCGTTCCAGATTTTTTGATGCTCAAAAAGCATTTTCAAGATCACAAAACACAAGTGATGATGAGGACAATGCAAGGAGTTCTGCTATGGCTCTGTCTGCCCCACTATCGGTCCTTCTAATTCCTTCTCTTAAAGATGTAAGCCTGAGATCATTTACATAGCCTTTTAAATTTGTGCTTCTCTTAGAATCTTGTATAAATTTTAACCCTCTGCTGTATGTTGTTCCAATCAACATACATCTATTATCTTGGGTGGGGGTGAGGACAGAGAAAAACTTACACGTACAACACTGAGATGTCATTCTCTCAGCCAGTCAGCCTAGATTGCAACTTAGTAATTGTGTCAAGTAGAAAACTTAAACTCCGAGCCATTGTGGTTGGAGCATAATAGAGTATAGATTGAATGGATTTATGTGTTAGAAGTTAATAAGAGAAGGCAACTTCTCAATAATTCTTTGTGTCTACCGGGGGAAAACTTCTCAAAAATTTACGTGTCTGATGAGATAAATTAGTTACATTCTTGGATAGACGCATAAAGGAAGGACCAGTATAATGATAGATGATGCTGTGTTAAGTGTGGAGAGCAAAATCTATGCTAGAAAAGGAAAATTTAGCAGCTTCTGAGCATTGAATGCTCTACGTCATCAGCTCTAGTGTAATCGTAATTAGAACAGTAAGAGACTTTGGCTATTTATTCTTGAGATGGATCATTGTTCCAGTTCCTCTGCTGTTTTTGCTGTCTCTTATTTCTCTGTCTGGCATTACTTTGACAGATTGGTGTACCTAATGTGCAGGCAACTGCTGATGATATGGGTGGATCAGTCTTTCAGACAGTGGCCAACGCTTTAATGGATATGGAACGTGCAAAACCAGGGGCTTCAGAAATACTTGTTACAAAGTTGATTCAACGACTGGCCAGGTTTATTAGCAATATGCATATTGATTTCTGCTGAATTGATCTATATTTCTTTTGTTTTATAACATATGAATATTTTGTAGTTCGAGGGAAGGGTCTATGAAAGACCTGCAGGATCTGGCTGCTCGAATCTTTAGAAAAGGAAAGGAAGCACCGGCTACAAATACAGAAGCATCTGATAGCAAGAAAAAGCAGCAGAGCAAGGAGCACCATTCAAATGCCAATATGAGCCCACTTGCAAGGTTCCTACTCTCAAGGTTTGTCATTAAACCCCGTTGCATCTTTTTCTGATAAGGCGATAAATTTAAACCCATGAATTCATTCTTACAATATCGAAGTGCAAACTTATCACCTTTCATGATAATACCCTTTTTTTTAAATTTTTATCATGACTTGACACTATTTTATGCCCAAAAGAATCATTTATGAGATCTTGCTTTATTCTCACATCAGCAAGTTCAAGATAAATATCATAGCTGTGTATTGTAATTATGTATCTTCTAACTTACTGTTATTCATTATTCTTGTTGCATCTACTGTGATGACTGCTTACACTTCTCTGAATACATCTACAATGCAGATGGCAAGGCCATGCTTCCCGAGATCTGAATTCTTGAAAAATGAATTTGGAAGAACATTTTTTGGGAGGGATAATATTTATAATTTTGGTTTTTGAGTTTGAAATGAGTTATTGTACATAACATTCAAGGAAACTGTAATTTATATTCCTTGGTCATCATTTTTGTTTATGTAATTTTTCATGTTGTTTCTTGACTGCAGAAAGTTGAGTGACAATTAATTCTATTATTGCCTTTTTTTATGGCGTGTGATTGTATTTTTTTAACAAGATTGTTATTGTACTTGGTGTGGATTTCATTAATCCAAAATTTTGGCTCAGTGCTGTCCTGTGCTGTCTAATTTTGGAGGAAGCCACAATTCCCAAAATCCCATGTCCATGAACTTATAATGGTTCTCATTAAGGTTTACTAAAGGGTGTGTTTGCTCAAAGGATTTTGAGAATTTTATACAATTTAGTTTTTTTTCAAAAATATCAAATCAATATTTATTTATTTTTTATATTATATTATAAATCAATTTTATATTCAAAATATCAAATCAAATATTTATTTATATTACATTATATTTCAATTCTAGATTTTTTACTATTCAACTTAAATAAATATTACATTATATTTCAATTCTAGATTTTTTACTCTTCAACTTAAACGCCCAAACAGATATAATACTCGTATTTATTTGTTTGTGTTTAAGAGAATAACTACAGTCCAAACTACATAGGCAAAATTTCCAACTCAATTGAATTTCTGTTTCATGCATAACTAAATTTTACTACTAAAGTAGTCATTGAATGGTGCCAATTTTTCTAAATGATGTTGAGTGTTGATCAATATCTTGTCTGCAATTAGAAGAAATATTTCAAGAACAGCTCCATTTGAAAAGGAGTTCTCAAGTAGTGAAGAAAATGTCTTAATTCTGACAACCAAACTCTACATTCAGATCACATTATAATTTCGGAAAGCAATCATAAACCCTAAGACAGCTATGGTTAGTCAACATATCAAGAGAGAAAGAAGTTGAAGAAGTAAAAGATAATGAAGCAAACAGAAAAACATTTTATTCAGAATTAGTATTAAGAAACAGTGAATTATCTCTAGATAAGCTTCACAAATCATATATCATCTGCAGGTTGACTGTATATAGCGAGAACTCATACCCCTCAAGCCCTTTGGCAGTAGAAAGCAATGACGAAAATATTGACTCTCTCCTTATCTCTTAGCAGTAGGTTGCTTTACAGTGGTCAGCTTTCGAAATGAGGCATGTAATAGTATAACTGCACAAATGTACAAACATAGAATTAGCTTGTGTCAAGCAGAAAGATGCTAAAGAACTTGCAAAGATTATCTCAAAAACCATGGAAGCAAGAACTCAATTCACCTGCATAGCTGACGCCGAGTGTCAAAAAGATGGCCAACTGGATATTGGAAGTAAGCAGGATGACTGCAGTGACTGCAAGAAACAAGGCTTATGTCACTACCATTTTATGGGCCAAGAAGATTAGACATCGTTGCGAAAGCTATATGATCAACACATGATAATACAAGTATGCATAACTTAGAATGCACATAAATAGTGAGCATGGTGGATAAGAACAAGAATCATAATAAGATAGGTTATTTGCAATCGCATGTAATGACAGCAAGAATATGAATCTTTGGAAGAAAAAAGTATCCCCCCAAGAAAAGAACAAACTTCATTAAAACTAAAATACATAGGTTGTTCATCAAGAACATCTAGCACAGGAAAACCAGGCATGTCTGTTGTAAAGGTTGTCCGATTCAAAATTCTCGATCTTGTTCGCCTCATTCCTTAAAAAAAATAAACTGCAAATGTCAAAACACCTAACCTAACCTAACCTAACCCTCTCCTCCTGAATGCTTACGCACACAATTGTAGTGTTCCTTCCTACATAGCTTACTTCATCTTTCTATTCACCAGAAAAGTTCAACTAACACACTTCAAAATTAGCATTTGCTCATTGATGTTGAACCAATGCATGCACTACATCTTAAGGAAAGCAGAATTCGTGATGTTTAAATATGGTGCATGGATTGATATGGTAGATGATCAGTTTAGTTTCTTGATCAGGTGTAGAAACTCTTACATCCAATTTAGTTCTTCAAATTCCATTATTAGCAGATGCCAACAGCAAGAAGTAAACCTAATGCAATGAAAACAGTATGATGATGGTTATCAACTCACCACATTGAGCCAAACGAATCAGAGTCTGTCGTATCACAGGATATCTGTCCAGCCCCCACCGATCAGCACCGAACTTGAAGATTTCCCACAGCGCCAAGCATAGAATAAGACCACAAAGAGCAGCAGGCAATTGATACCTGCAAATACGCATCGAGAAAAAGGTGTGAATTGGAAAAATTAGATAGCAAATGAACGTTCAAGGAGAGGGGATGCGGTTACTTACAGAGAGCAAGCGAAGAACAAGACGAAGAGCGAGGCGTAATTGCGTGCATAGCGCTTGATGTTCTCATGGACACGGAGGCGAGCCTGCGAAGCCGAAGAGGGGAACGAATACGATTCCAAGGACCCGAAGAAGACCGGCGCCCAAGGCGGAGTATCGCCGGAGAAATCCTCGGTAGTAAGCTTCGAGAAAGGGTTGAACGTCAGGAGCGACAGAAGAGTCCAGATTCGGGAAAAGAGTTGCGAGACGAAATACACTCCGATATGAGCGATTGAATTGGCGGCGGCCGAGGAACTGGCAGGTTTGGAGGCGGCCGCCTCCGCCTCCGCCGCCGCGGTGAGGCGGTGGAGGTCGGTGGTTCGCTGGTCGAGGATTTCAAGGTAGCCGGAATCCCGGAGCCACGATTCGAATTCGGGTTCGGGTACGGTGAGAGACAGCGGGTTCGGGGCAAACACCATTCCCTTCTTATTCGGACTCTGATGCTTTGCGGGAAAAGCACCGAATTTTATCTTCGACATGGTTTGCCTCCGCCCTTTGCAGATTCTCCTTTTATACTAATTCAATCAAATGTCTCTAGCGCTCTCTTCTCTTCGCAGGCGTTTCGTCGACCATCTGACATCCGGCAATTCCGCCGCCGCTTTTTCCTCCTTCCGCCGCCGTGGCAGCCGCAGGTGCTACTGCATTGACCGTCTCTCTTTACTGAATGTATTCTCGTTCTCTTCCGCAGCCAAACCGAAGCATCAGCTCTTACCGAGGCGGAATACCGCTGTCTTCTATTGTTCTACCCTACCGTTGAACGGTGGGATTGGAACCGCCGATGATTCATTCACTTCACCTTACCTTTCAGTTCGCGTTTCCTGTCCGCGACATGTTGCTGTAAGGCTGCCGCACTTTCTTCTATCTTTCGCCGCGAATGGCGCGCTTGTGGTGTTTCTTTGCGTTGTTTTAGTTATTTGGTGTCTGTTTTGCAAAACCAGGACGTTCTTTCGGAGTCTCTTATGTGTTTCGGGGCGAGTTCTACCACCATTGATGAAGAAGACCGCCAGAATTCCGATGAAGAGGTTCTGTAACCTAATTTATTTGGATAAACTGTACGTTATTACTGATTCATGACAGGCATAACCATATAACTCAGTTTCTACTACTTGTGGTTTCTTTCTTAGGCTTAGTATCTTCTCTCTAAATTAGTATCTTTTCTGTGTGTTCGTTGATAAACTGCAACTGAAGAAATCTCATTGTTCAAGAGCTGTGTGCCATGGCTTCACTTGGAAGTAGCATTTGTGATTCTGTATGGTAACTCATGATGTCTAGTAACTCAGATATGGATCACTTCTACATTCGATGTAGAAATGGATGTGAAAATTTGCGTTGCAAGAGCTGCAGATTCGGTGGGATTGAAGCAGATACCTAAGTACAAAGTTGAAATGCATGACCACACTGATTGGATCAAACAAACTCAGGTAAATATGCAGTCATTGCTTTGGAATGCACATATGTAATCGCTTTTGTATTACAACGTATGCATGTGTTCCATTATTACCAAACTTTGGAAATGGAAATCTTAGGGAATAAAAAGGGAGGGACACTACTAAACGCCAGTATGCCCATTAAATTCTACAAATTCTGATCATTTGTTTGATCTAAATTGTAGAGAAGCTGTGAAATAAATTCATTCTTTCTATATAAGAGCCGACATAAATCACAGAAAGTTCGTCTTTTATTGTATTTACATGATATGCAGACATCATTTTTTTTTTTATCTAAATTGATCTTTTAGATTTAGCTTATGCATAGTTGTTTTCTAATTGTATGTTTAAAGTTTTTTACCTGTATGGAAATTGAGAAAAAATAAAAACTAGTATAAAACAACTTACTATGCAAAATAGAGTAGTCTTTCACTCTTATAACGATACACTCAATACTTCTCCCTCTAGAGATATATTAGCTTTTCAGCCTTATAAACTAGAGGAGTTTTCCAACATTTTTTAATGTGGCATACACTCAACACTAATATAATTTGTTCTCTACTCTTTTTAGAGTGATTGTTTTGTTAAATTTATTAATTATGTTTATTGGTATTAAAATAACATCAACAATTGTACCCTCTAAAGGAGGGAATTTTGATAAATCAGTTGCCTTTTCATAGATTGAGCATACATTCTTTTTTGTTCTTGAAATTGAACTTTTTAATTATTTGTTTAGTTAAGTAGAAATGACAAAAGTCACTCGCAATGCACCTTAAATGAATCATATTGGCTAAAACATTTGTAGCTCAAAGTTTTTCCAACACCATTTTTGCAGGAATCTTTTCATCCTGTGGAAATTACAGAGGAACTTTGGATTGTGCCTGAATGGAGAGTCCCCCCTGTAAGTGATCTTAGATTCTTTAACTTCAAGGGTGATTTGCATTTTTACAGGAATGTTTTTCCAACTTATGAACTATATTTTAATAATTGCATTTATTTGACTCTATTTAAGGCTCTGGTTATATAAGAATTTCAGAGGCATCGGAATTTTGAAAAAAAAAATTAAGTAGTAAAAAAGTTGAATAAAAACTAAATATTTGATGTGATATATAAAGGGTTGGATGTGTGATGTTTTTTATATAAAAAATATACTTTTTGATGTAATATCTAAAACATAGATTTCGTGTAATTTTTTGAAAGAAAAAAATTACTGTTGATAAATAGTACAAAGAACTTTTAAAAATATATATCTAAACATAGTGAATTCAAATTCTCTAAATCCTCGCCAAGGAAGTGTAGCTCAAGCAGCGTGCGAGTGTATAAGGTTGTGTGGTTTTGTAAATGAGTACCTGGCAGGATCAGCAAGCAATAAACATTGTTTTGAATCCGGGTTTGGCATTTGGAACTGGAGAACATCCCACGACAAAGCTGTGTCTACTGATGCTGCATCGATTAATAAAAGGAGGAGAATACTTTCTGGACTATGGCACAGGTTCAGGTGTTCTTGCAATAGCAGCACTTAAGGTACTTTATAGTTATAATGGATGTTTCTTTTATCCTTGTTATGAAATTCTTCTCTGTATCAATCTAAGTACCCATAGCTTCCAAGATTCTTGGTGAATGCTGCAACTGTCTTTGCCTAGCCAAGCCACAAGAAACTAGAAATTCGTTGAACTGCTGCACTTGCAATTTCTCATTTTATTTTGATAATTGACTTCATATGATTTGTTACCAAAACATACTTTGTTTCATCTTTAGTTTGGTGCGGGACTTTCAGTTGGATTCGATATAGAACCACAGGCAATTGCATCGGCCCGACACAACGCATCTCTGAACAATCTCGGAATGGAGAAGCTGCTGCTAAGCCTTGTTCCAACCAAGAACAGTCATTTCGAGAAAGACTCTCCACATGAGAACACTAGCGCCGCAAACCTCTACAATCCGAAGCTAATCGCTGAGAAAGACAAGTATGATGTGGTAATTGCTAATATATTGTTATATCCACTGCTCGATTTAGCAGATCGAATAGTCTCTTATGCAAAGCCAGGTGCTGTCATTGGCATCTCAGGGATCATATCCGAGCAGGTACAGCGGCATAGCCTTTCTACTGTCTACTTATTGGCTAGGAAAGATTTTAATAGGGAGAACGAAGATGCCACCTATCTGATACAAGATCCTTGTTCTTGGACAGGTCCCGACTGTAATGGAACGTTATTCCCAATTCCTCGAGGGAATGAGTGTGTCGATGATGGATGATTGGGCCTGTGTAAGTGGTTTCAAGAAAGCAGAAGAAAGCATCCGAGAGCTACAATTTGAAACACGGTGAACTATTCATAAGGTGCGTAAATTTTCATTCGACGTGTACATGCACTGTATGATGCAGACTGAGTTGAATTTAACATATATATGCAGACTTGATGACTTATGCTACACAAAATAAAGGACTACAATATAAATCCCCTAGCTATGCTCAAAAGTAATATTTAGAGTTAAGAAGTCTACAAATAAATCTCCACAGGTTATATATATGCTCTATGATTTCAATTTTCAAAAGAAAATGAAGGTCATACCGTTGCCGAATAATCTCGAGTTCTGCAACCAGACAATACAACAAATAGACATCCTGGGTCCGTAGTCCTACAGTCAGAAATGAATGTCTCGTAGAATTATCGCCTGAGGTTTCGTCTAGCCAGGGCAGGGGTCTTGTTTGGGATGTAAACCTTATAGCTCACCTGTTAAAAGGTTCCAGTAAAAACAAAGAAATCATACAGAATCAATTAACCATTTTCTAAATAAGAAACCAGTCAAACCCTTACCTGAACCATCTCACCTCCCCTCATTACCGACATCATTCGTTGTTGAAACTGAGAACCATCCTTGTCTTCATTCTGTTGGTCCGCCTTGCTAACCCCTGTAGACACCCCAGCTAGAGTAGAAGATTGTGCCATCGAAGAATTGCTGGCAATGGAATCTCCTCCCTCGGGGTTACAATCGCCTTTCAAATCCTGTTTGGTCAAAACAGCAATAGAATTGAAGCCTTTGTCTTTGTTCGCACGTCCTAAGGGCGCTGCCCTAGTCGGCTCAGAAATTCTGAGTTCACCCTCCACGGCCTCAGCATCTGGGGCCTTTTTAACCTCATTGAGCAATGAGGACCCGTCTCTACTACTCAATTCTTGAGTGCTAGGACTGTCCTGTTTGGTTGATTCTTCGTGAACATAATCAGCCTTTCCAGCAGACAGATAGTTAACGTCATGGTCATTACTCCTATTTTTATCAGTGCTCGTTGATCCTACCGGAAGCTTCCCTCGAAACTTTCTTAAATTTTCAAGAGCCTTCTGCCTCAATATCAACTCCAAATCATCCCCACCTGAACCAGCAGCCGGAGCAGATCCAGGGATGTCTGTCGCTTTCTTATTAAAATCATCTTCAAGTGCTCCTTCCGATTGTGCTTCTTCGCCTGCGATATTTTCTACAGAAACCCTCTTGGTTCCACCTTCATAACTATCCAGGCTCTTGGGAGAAGGATAATCTTCTCGGTCGTAAAAAATCTCTTCTTTATGTTGATCCATTCCCCATCTATTCTCTCCTTCATCATCACCATGGGATCGATCAATAACAGCAATAACAGATTTCAGGCGCCGGGGATTATCCACCCACCTGGTAGCTCCAATACCATCGTTGACTCCAATATTATGATCACTCCCCCAACTGTGTGAAGAATAATAACTTGGAAACCTATCTTCGTGAATATGAGAAGTCCTGTTTGATTCTGTATCTTTCACCCATCGGTCATCCTCATCGAAAATTGCTTTACTCCTGGGGTGCTTGCTGTCTGAGCTGCTACTATGGCATGTAGAGCAGCTTTCTGAATCACTGCTCGAGTATTTTCTCGATCTCTTCTTTGAGGATTTCCTTTGGGATTTAGCATTGCTGTTGGCTCGTTTCCTTTTTCTTGTACTGCCAGCATCTGAATCAGATCTTGGGCGAGCAGATCTCTTCTGATCTCGTTTCTTTTTTCTTTTGAAAACAACTCGTGAATGTCCGTTCTTCCTATGCTTGCGGCTACGTTTAGGCGTGGGCAAGGAATCAGAATCTGAGCTTATAGACTTATCAGCATCGGATGATGACGAGGACATTGATGAAGAGTCGCGACGAAGCTTCTTATGTTTACTTCTTCTTACATGATCTGATTTATGAGCTATGTCGTCGGAGTTCAATGATTCAGAGTCAGAGTAAGAAGACTCCGAATCATGAACATGGCGGCGCTTCTTCGACTCCTTTCTTCGAGTTTTTTTCCTCTGCAAAAGACAACCATAGAATAGGAAATGCAGTTGAGAACTGGAATAATTTCACAGGCAGAATCAGGGAGAAATCCTATCCTATTCCCCCATGGGAAGAAATGCTCGAAAATACCGCTTGAATCCAAACAACAGGAATTCTGTTCAACACTATAGTTGGCTACAAAGAAACAAAATGTTATCAAACTATGTGGTTTTCCACAATTTCAACCTTTTTCAAATAAAATTTATAGAAATAGGATTGGAAACCCTAGCTGCATAGCATTTGGCGGATATAAAGAACAGATCCCCGATCAAAACCTAAAACTGGACTACATCAAACCAAATAATGGAAACCTTCACATATAAATTAACTTATGATTTAACTTTAAATTTTGAAAAAACACCTTGTCGCGTTTCCGCTTGGACGATTTTCTTCTGGACGACGAACCGCTGCCTCCCATCGCCGCTCCTCCTTCAACCTGAGAGAAACCACAGAAAGAATGCGAAAAACAATACGAGCATGAGAATTTATGCACAAATTGCAATCAAAATAGGGAGGATAGAGAACGAGGCTGCACCTGAGACAGAGGTATATACGTATGGGAGCCACAGCCACAGCCACGACGACAACTGCAAACCCAGTTCTCTACTCCCAAATCTGAACAGAACGAACAGGCAGGAGTAAGAAAGCGCTCGCCGTCCCACATGTATGTCGCACTTCTCAATAACACGTTTTCGTTTCTTAAGTCGCATTTCACGTAATCCGTTCTATTATTGACCTAATTATATGAAATATTTTATTTAATTTTATTAAATAAAATCAATGTGCAGTATATACGATGCTAAATGCAATGCATTTTTTTTTTTTTTTATCGTTTTATTTTAATTATATTCACATTTATCTATCATTATTATTGTTGTTGTGTGTCTATTGATATTGCATGTTTTTAGCCTTCATTGTATATGTTACATGACTCGTAGCATGAGATTTGTTCGTAGTAATGCATTTTTATTGTTATAAAAGCAATGAATAAAAAATAAAAAGAAAAAATTAATGAGTAAAATCGAGGGCTCTAATACATTAAAATATAAACTAGTATAATTGAAAGAGATTTTAATTAATATATAATTCTAATACATTCAAGTAAATATGAGATTAAATTAAATAAAATAATATTATTTATTTTAATCTCAGATATTATATTTGTCTAACTCTAAAGTCTCATTTATTTTTTTAGTATTGATTTTTAAATATCAATTATTATATAAAAATATAGTACAAATTAAAGAAAAAACAAATACTTTCTCTGTTCCAAAATATTTGTCTTGTTTTTCCATTTTCGTCCGTTCCAAAACAATTGTCTTGTTTCCTTAATCGTGGTCCCCACTTTATAACAAAATTATTCTTACTTTTCCATACTACCTCTAATTATTACTCTTACGTACTCTTTAAAATCCTTCAAAAGTAAGGACATTTTAGTCACTTATATTTTACTTTATACCACTTTCAATTAAATATTATTATTCTTTAATTCCCGTGCCAACTCTCAATAAGACATTTCTTTTGGGACGGAGGGAGTATTTTTTTCAGTGTCTTATAATCTATTATAATGACATTTGTAAAAAAAATTATACAAATATAAAGATACTTTAATATTAAGTACAATGACGTAAAAAATAAATCAGACATTTAAAGTCGAACAGAAAAACTAGTAAATACTTCATATATATTAATATAATACAAATATAACACATTAATTAATTATAACCTTATACAATATGCATAACAGTTAATTTTACGACCTACTTACAAAACTTGTAATTATAAACACATTTTTATTACACTATTTCAAAAATGTACCATAACTATTCTCTTTAAATTAAAAAGAAAAAGAAAAATGACCCTGTAAATTTATGATTCTTCGTATTTAATTTAAATTTTATATTTAAATAAATTTTAATGTAAATTAATTTCATAAAAGATACAAAATTTTATGAGTATTTATTAAAGAGAGAAAAAAAATTGAATAAACCAAGGTTCTCTTGGCAAACTTCATCCAATTTACTATTTATTAATTTTTTTTTCTTCAAACAATCAATTAAATATTTATTTCTTAATTTTTTATTATATACTCCCTCTCTTCAATCCATAAATATATTATTTTATATTTCTGATCAATATAATTTATTTTTATTTTATATTTTGTCATCCCATATAATTTATCTTTTTTATATTTTTAAATATAATTATATATTTCAATCGTATTTTAAATTTTAAATTTTATAATTTTTTTAATTTTAATTAAAAATTATTTTTTAATTTAAATTTATAATTATTTTTATTAATAAAAAATTAATTTTATTTTTAAATTAAAACATTAACATCCATTTTATCATGTCATTGAATTATACCAATTCAAAATTTTTATATAATATCTATCATATTATATACTCTATCCGTCCCATATACAAAGTTCACATTTTTGTCCGTGTCCTACATATTATACATTTTAATCTCATTTTAATTTTTTTTTAAATTTTAATTAAACTAATTAATTATTTTTATTTTAATTTATAATTATTTATATTATAAAATAATTATTTTCACTAATATATTTTTAATTATCTACTAATTATATCCCCTATTAAAATATCGATTTCTACAATATACCAGACACAATATCTAAGACGGATAGAGTAATTAATTACATTAATTCATATTCATTAAAAATATTTAAAGGTAATAAATTTTATCAAAATAAAAAAAATATCAATTACACAACAAACAAAAATAAAAAAAATATATAATAAATATTAATATAATATTTTAAATATAAAATTAATTTTTCATATAATATAAAAAATAAAAAATAAATATTTTAATTTAATATTTTTTAAAAAATAAAATAAATAGTAAAAATCCACCAAAATACTTCTAACAAACACACCCTATATGTAGATTAGAACCCCCCATTCAATCACTAATAATGGAATGAAGCAAGACTAAATGCAAAAATAAGAACATAACAATAACAGTACATAAATAAACTCAGGAATTAATACCTAATACAGAACATAGCTAATTAATTAATTAAAGCACAATCTTACCAAATAGCCCTAATTGTAAAAGACTAATCAAAATTAGGGCAAAACAACACGACACATTTTCTAGTAGTTCCAAATGCGATCCAACTCAACGGCGTCCATTCTCACCTGATTCTCCGGCGCCACGAACCCGCGCCAATCATCGACGCCGCCCACCGCCGGCGGAGCTCCAACAGCTGCCGGGAAGAAGAAAGACGCCTGCAAGCCGGAGTCCTGGCCGGGAAGCGCCATAGCTAGATCCTGCTGCCTCGGGAAGCGGTAAGCAGCATAAGATGATGACGGCTCGTGCGCCAATGCGCTCAGAGATATCTGCGGCGGCGGCGGCGGGAGGTCGAAAAACGAAATCTGGTTAAAGCTGGGAGTTGCAGTCATGGAGAAGTAGGGCACGTGCTCCTTGGCAATGGCGACGCCGCCGCCGCCGCCGTCGCAGGAGCAGCTCTCGCTAGACGGCGGCTCCAGAAGCGGCGGCAAGGAGACGGAGGACGGGGAACCGACGTCGGAGATCGCAGAACCGTTACCGGCCGACGGCCTCTTCTTCCCGCCGGCGGCGCCGGTTTTATGGAACACTCTAGAAATCACCCACTC
Source organism: Andrographis paniculata (assembly GCF_009805555.1). Classification (NCBI taxonomy): domain Eukaryota; kingdom Viridiplantae; phylum Streptophyta; class Magnoliopsida; order Lamiales; family Acanthaceae; genus Andrographis; species Andrographis paniculata. The sequence continues at coordinate 128,891 of NW_026137611.1, forward strand.
GGCCTGCACTTCAATTTCAGACATCAAATCACATCAAAAATCGAGTGCCGTCATCGAAGATACTCGAAGATCACAAGATGATGCAACAGCCGACGTTTCCGATCGGAGAAATTATTCACAGAAAACGACGGACACTAAAGTACTGTATCAGTTCAGTTCAGTTCATTTAATGAAAACTTAAAGCAGAAGACAACCGATTTCGTTCTCGTCCCATCGTTGTCAAAAGGACAGCAAAATACAAACTGAACAACAAGAACAACACTGACAGATCAGATTCAGAAGCAAAATCCAGATTTTCCAAACCATGCAAGAAACGCAAGAAATAATTGCAATTACAGAGAGTACAGAAAATCTTCGATTTTGAAAATTGATTTGGGGGTTTAGTTACCTTAGAATCTCTGGACAGATAATGGTAAGCAAATTTTCCGTCGAGGCGATACTCGTGCATTACCCAATTCGTCTTCTCCCCTTTGGGAGCTCTGCCGCGGTAGAAAACTAGGGTTTTCTTCATCCCTACCAATACGGTCGTCTTCAAGCTGTAGATTTCGCGATCCTTTCCGGTGGCTTTCCAGTAGCCGGTTTCGGTGGCGCGGTTCGTCCGGAGACCGGTCGGGTACTTCCGGTCGCGGAGGCTGAAGAAGTACCACTCTTTCTCGCCCATTTTGGCTTTGCCTGCGCAGAAATTGAGCCATGGATGGAAGCAATTTTGCCGAGTTTGTAATTAAAAATGGATTAGAATTGGAGTGCTGACCGGGAAGTTGCCATGGCTCGCACTTGTTGAGATCGACTTCAGCAATGGCTCTGGTGGTGAAGCAGGAGTCGAGGACCTTCTTGACGAGGTAGCAGGTGATGAGTTCTTCGTCGGTGGGGTGGAATCTGAAGCCTGGGGGGAGTGCGTCGTCTTGCCTTTCCAACTGCCATTGACGGTGGCGAGGATGATGATACTTGCTGTTCTCCATTGCAGGTTAGGGTTTTTGTTTGATTTGATAAGTTACTCTGAATTAAAAGCAACACTATTGAAAAACGTCAGAGGAATTACCTAACCATTAATGCACACATATATATAGAGAGATAGAGAGAGGAAAAGTTTTGGGGATTTTGGGAAGAGGGCGTCGTGCTCATGGGGATTTGATGAATCGATTTGCAGAGTGAGAGGAAACCCTAAATCAAAATCATCATCATCAGCATCAGCATCATGATACCCTAATCTAATAAATTAATTTTAAAAAAAATCTCTGCAAATTCTGTGGCGTCTGAAGTCGATTTCTGCAGTCTGATCTGCAGCAGCAGCAGCCCATATCATCATTTCATATCATATCAGTTAAAAATACATTACAGATACAATTACAGATGGGTAGCCCCAGTGTAGTGTAGGGATGGATGATGTATGTTTGTATTGTACACGCAATACGATGGCAGGGTAGGGTTGGGTAGGGGGTAGGGTTTGGATTAGGGTTAGGGCAGAGTAGGGGTATTTGCTTGCTTGTGTATGCGTGCGTGCGTGAGGAAATGTGCAGATATATATACATATATATATTATACAGACAGCTATAGCTGCTGTTCTGATGAGATGAGTGTTAGTGTGAGAAAATGAAAGGTAAGAATACAACACATGGTGCAAGAGGGGGTGCCGTGCCTGCCTTCAAATCCATTACACAGAAGAAGAAGAGATACAGACAGATATATATATATAGAGTGAGAGACAGAGTGAGCCCCCACTGCTAGAAAAACGTAGAGAGAGACACACACAAGTTACAAGTAGATATACATAATATGATATGATAAAATCATTAATTGACCTGTGGATCAATAAAATCTCTCAGACTCAGACGCCTGTCTATCAATCACATCTCACGGAACAAGAAATCAAAATGAAATAATACTTACTCTAGTCGATCAAATATATGATCATTTTTTTTTTAATTATCATAAAAAAATATTTTAATTTCTTTTTCTAACTTTTTTATTATAAAAAAAAAATAATTATTATTCAATTTTATTAAAATTTGTATCTAATTTAATAAGCACACATTTGCATGACGAAAAGAGTACTGCTGATATCCATCTGAGTTCATACGGTAAATTAAGAATATTACAGTAGTATTTCATCCGTTCCAAACAAAATGCAATATTTATTTTTAGCATAAATTTTTAGATGGGTAGTATTTAGTAGGATAATGGATGATGTGAGAGGATAAAGTGTAAGATAAAAATTAAATATAATTAATTATTTTTTATTTTAAAAATATTACAAAATATTTGGAATATACCACAAAAAATATTGAATGGTGTTTATGACGAAAATAGTATTTTACTCCATCCGTGAGTGTAAATTGGATGTATTACTATAAAAATAAAAATTTAGATAAAATATAATTAATAAATAATTAAAGAAAAAAGAAAAAAAGAAAAAAAAAAAGAAGAGTACTCCATTAGTTAAGAAATAGAGAGAGAGAGAGAATTGGGTAAATTTCAATCTCCATATCCTCCTTCTGCAACCTTCGTTTCTTTGTTTCCTTGTCTCTTTACTGTAACTCTAACTCAAAACTCTCACTCTCATCGATCTGTTTGTACGTTGGTCAGTGCACATGGCTATGGCCACTCTAATTAATTTAGCCCCATGTTTCTGGTTGCTTTCTTTACCCTTTTGCTGCTGCCCTCCATTTCTGAACTAAGCTAACTGTCTCACCCTCTCTCAACATATATGCACACGATCATCAAGCAAAAGTGATTATTAATAATGGGAAAGAAAGAAAGAAAGTCATACAGACGGAATTGTCGATCATCATCAAGTTATGTCACTACTGTTGACTTTGTCACACTCATCCATCACTCACCTGATGAGATCCTACTACACTATGCACACAACACACTGCTAAAGAACAAACTCATTTATGCTGGGTAAATTTTAAAAATTAAACGCAGTGCTAACAACAACTATTAGGGTGTGTTTGTTTGAGGGATTGGATTTTTTTTTTACTATTCATCCAATTTTTTCCCCCCAAAAACATCAAATCAAACACCTATTTTTCATTTTTTATATTATACTAAAAATCAATTTTACATTCAAAACATCACATCAACACCTATTTATATCACATCATACAACTATTCAAATTCAAAATTTTTACTATTCAAATCCCTACTCAAAATCCAATCCTCCAAACAAACACACCCTTAATATATTCTTTTCGTTTCGACGCAAGGTTGTCGTTTATTTTTTACATATATTTTTTAATATTAACATTATAATATGTTATAGTAAAAAAGACGAAATACCCCTATTAGTATTGTATAATATAAAAGTAATGATATTTGTATAATATAGTGTAAATTGGAATGTTATTTATTATGTTAGGTGGATATTACAATTACTAAATTATGAAATGATAATCTTGTTTGGGATATATGAAAATGAAAAATGGCAACCTTTCAACGAAACAGATAGAAAATAAAAAATGGCAACCTTTCAACGAAACCGATATAAAATAAAAAATGACAACCTTTCAATTCGACGAAAAAAATATACTCATTTTATTTTGTTTTTACTATTAAATAAAAAGGAATTTTAAATTTTGCTTTTGTTAGTGCAAAATAAGAATATTTTTTGGAATCTAATAATTATATTATCTATATAATATAATAAATATTTTGTGATTTATAATATATTACAAAATAATTTTAATAAAATGTATTTTTATTTTTTTGTTACAAATTAATGTAATATTAATATAAAACAATTATGTACAAATAATAATTATTCTTTCACTCCAGTTAAAAAGTATGCATATTTTTATTTGGGACGTCCAATTACAAAGCAAATATTTTATTAAATACTTCATTTTTTTTCATAAATACCCTTATTTTACATCACATCATTACTTTTCCACTAAAGAGTAAGGGCAAAAATATCATGATACTACTTTTAACGGGAATTGTTATGGTGTTGATTTGAAAATTTCAATACGGTACTGAATTTTCAAATCAACACCTATAATACATACAAACAGCACATGTTGTGTGTAATAGAGGCGTGGGATGTTTGTTCAGAATTATGTGTGTTGTATAAGGGTATGTCATAGATTAAAATCATCCGTTGTGTGTATTGTATGTGAATATAGCATGTGTTGTTAATTAATGTGTTGTATTTTTATTATATTAACATAATGAATGTATTGTCATAAATAATACAGTGTGTTGTTTGTTATTATTGTTGATGTATTTTTTCAACAAAAATAAAGTAAAATTCAAAGATATAGAAAATATCCTTAAACTTGATTAATTAGTGCCTGAGATTAGGAATCTCTAAACACTGTATGGTACAGAAACTAAACTGGAAAATAAAAGACTGAAATTTAAAGTGGTGATCCCCAAATCTGACTTTGCTTTGTTGAAGTTGATTGAAGATGCCTTGCCAAATGATGATTCAAACCTTTAAATATTCTCTGGGAAACCGTACTGAAAACCGTCACCCGAACGGTTACAACGTCTCCTTCCCAACCGTCTTCCAACCCTTCTCATGCTGACACGTGTCCCCAGCAGACCAAAATTATCCCTATATTTCACTCTTTGAGCCGACCACAGACCTTCCGCTCTTTTGGCCCGACTTCGTCCTTCGCCCGACCTGCTTCTTCGCCCGACCTCACTTGGGCCGACCTCCGCATCAGCCGCCCTCCGTCTTTGATCAAAGACCTCCGCGTCTGTCCGACTTCGCCTTCTATCCGATCTACGGTTTACCCGACCTGAGGCCTCCCGACCTGCGGACTTCCCGTCCTGATGACTTTCCGCCTTGAGGACCTTCCGACCTGAAGACCTTCCGACCTGAGGTCTTTCCGTCTTGAGGACCTACCGACCTGAAGTCCTTCCGTCCTGATGACTTTCCGTCTTGAAGACCTCCCGACCCGAAAACCTTCCGACCTGAGGTCTTTCCGTCTTGAGGATCTACCGACCTGAAGACCTTCCGTCCTGATGACTTTCCGTCTTGAAGACCTCCCGACCCGAAAACCTTCCGACCTGAGGTCTTTCCGTCTTGAGGATCTACCGACCTGAAGACCTTCCGACCTGAGGACTTTCCGTCTTGTATTTTCCTTAGAAATAAATCTATTTTCCTTGATTTCCTCACGGTGTCCTTCAGCCAGTTCAATCAACCCTATTGCCAGGCCCATTCTTCTTTTTACCTTGGGCTTTTAACCTAATTCTAAATTTCGTACGTAACAACTTGCCCGCCGCCAAGGGACTTTCAAACACCATTTAACAATCAATGTTTGGAAGTTCATAGATCACTACCCTCTTGAAAAATTCCCTTAGCAACTGCACCAGTTACTGCAATATTCCTGATTAACTTCCTTCTCCGCAATACAAGCCTTTGTGAATCACATTCCCAAAACACTCTAACTATGGCGAATCAATACATTCCTGCCCTTCCTTTCGACGGAACCCTCCCAGAGGGTCCATTTTCAGCCTCGAAAGTACTAACTCCGACGATCCGTCCATATTGCACTACTCCTGAAGACTCAAATCGGATGAGGGAAGTTTTGGAATCCCGAAATTCCTTGGCTATCAACAACCCTAACTACCAAGCAGTTCGTATTCGAGACAGCATCAAAACCCATCTCACGGACCCAAAAGATCCTTACCGCGCTTGGTATCGACGGGTAGCAGAACACTTCCAGACCCAATGGCGATCTCAAAAAATCGACCAAGCAATACTATTGTCCACCATGCCGATCAATCTGCATGAGAAGGTGCTCTTGGCCATGTCCGCCTTCTGGAATGCGGAAAATGGGACGTTTCTCTTACCATCGGGCCCCTTTGGTCCAACTCTTATGGATGTGGCAATGATCGCGCATCTCCCTGTCGTGGGTGAAGACCCTGTGATGGGAGCCCTAGATGGGCAGGAGCCATCAGAAGACCATCCGGGGTGGTCTTTACAAGGTGTGAAGGAATGGGGTTGGACAAAGTTCGCAACCGACCAGCAAGGGGCGCCAGGGACCCCTGTGACCGACCAGGAGCATACTGCCTTTATCCTTTTTTGGCTTTGTAGGTACGTCATTGTTTCCCCTTCCAAATGTGTTCTTCCTTCTCATCTCGACCTGGCCATTCATATCGCATCAGGTCGGTTCTTTTCCCTTGGCACCCTGTTTTTAGCCAATCTGTTTGAAGGACTTACTAGAGTTAGCCTTCGTTTAACAGATAATGATAATAGAAAATTAGACACTGCCGCATCGGGTCCTTTTTGGTTTTTAGAACTTTGGTTCCGTTTTTACTTCCCCAACGCGTTCAACTTAGGATCTCCGCCCACTATGCCAAACTCCGAAAAACATTTGGGATTAGCCCTTAACCGACTCTGCTCAGGACGCAATAAACTCCAATCTTCCGATCCAATAATAACCGCAATTGTAACGGATACCCGCAGTAACTCTCGATTTTCTATGTATAAAAAATACGCGGGTTATGCTCCCGACCATTTTTGGCCCTTCCCGGCACCAAATCCTCTTCCGACTCCTGAACCTTGTCCTCATCCCACCTATCCTTTTGCCTGGGATGTTGCCCTCAAACCCAGGTCTCTTTTTAGCAGCAAAAAACTCGATAAAAAAGGGCAGAAAACCTTTTACACTTTTAATTATGAACCTCAATTCATGGCGCGCCAGTTCGGCTGTTGCCAAGGTATCCCTAGACCCGTCGCTTGTCCGCATATAATTTTTCAAAGTCCTGACCGACGAGTCTTACCTAATTCAATCCCTTCTTATATCTCCCAGCTCACCACGTATATAATTTCCAATTCTTATATTCCTTTCCGCTCCAACCCTGAGACTGTAGATACATTCAATGAATGGTGGTCGGTTGTATGGCCCCTGATTTCCCCTAATAAGGATCGGTTGCTGAACATACTCCTCCCCCCCCAAGGATTAGTTCTAGGGGCGGCTAGACATACTAGCACTCAACAACAAACAGCCGCCCCGGGAATCGGATCTAGTGTTCCCACGCGAAAAAGGAAAGCTTCCCAGCTGCAAACACCCCCGACCTCTGGGGCCGACCAGCAAGCTCCAGCGGACCTTGGAACTACTAGGACGTCAGCAAGGACCCGACCCCGAATAGGTAATTCTTCTTAAAACCGTGAACCAATTCATTATATCTTAACTTTGATTTCACTTATCTCATTCACCAGAACCGACCTTGGTGACACCGACCACACAACCGACGCCACCCCCAGCCGACCATTCCACCGGACCTTTGGTCCAGACCAATTTGCCAATGAGCAGTCGGGCGGAGGACCCGACGAGGAGGCAAACTCTTCCTCCCGTACCGAGGAGTGGTCGGGCCAGGCACCCGACCAGGAGGCAATCTTTACCAGCAGTGCCTATAGAACCAGTAAGTTCTCTCATCAGCAATACTTAGGATTCTAATGATCAACCTTGATATATTTAACAACAAACATTTCCATGATTTTTCACGGACACCTTCACCCATCGCATCAGCAGCAGGGGTCTCTTCTGACAGCGAGGGGACTACTTCCCAGATGGGTCGACCGCCATACATGGCATCAGACTCATCCATGTCGAAGGAAGAACCAGCCGCCCTCGCCGAAGCTGACCCTCAAAACGACATCCCTGATGCTGCTGATCCCGAAATCGAAGGTGCCCCAGAGATCCCGGCTGCAATGGCTCTAGATGCAGCCGCCCAACCAGCAGCGGCGCTCCCTATAGCCATCGAGTGGCAGGCAGAAGAACCACCTGTGGCAGCCCAACCTCCAGAAATGGAAGAAGTGTCTTCATCCGATTCGGAGACTTCTGTGAATTTGGTAAGATTAAACCAATTCATACCACAATATTTCTTTCGGAAAACACTAACTGTTTTATATACCCCTTTCCATAGGGACCCAGGTCGGCACCTCAGCGACCATTCGCAGCAGCCGACGAGTCGGCTGCTGTTATACCAGCTGCCTGCCCTACTCGACCGACCTCATTGCTGCCCCCCTCACTGACAGCAGTTCGCCCAGAGGTGACATATAACTTATCTGAATAAACTTGCACCTCCCTTGGAATACTTATTGACATTGTAGGACTTGCAGGGGCCTTCGGACTTAGCTGTCCTATCGACTGTTCCGGTTCCGGCGGAGGCCCAAACTATATTCACTGAGGCCATTAACCATCCTCTATCAGAATTAAGATCCGACTTATTGGACAAACTCATTCAGACGGTTGGTGGCCTTCTTTTTTACACTCCGACGGAATCGCCTGCCGTCCCCATTCTGCATCGGCTGATGGAAAGACTTACGGAGCTCAAGACTGAAGTGTTAGTCATTGGACTTCTGTCAGCCGAAACCCCCCAGCCTGTCTTCGATCAAACAGCACTGGAGAATTCTTTGGCTAAAACCCGAGAATCCCTTCAGCAGACTACTGGAAGGCTGGACGGTCTCCTTAGCACGAAGGCTCAAGTTGATGAAGCTATTCAGAAAAAGGAGGCAGAATTGCGGGAACTAAGGAAAGAACAGTCTACCCTGGATAAGCAAATTACCAATGAGCAGCGTCTGCTTGAGAAGCATACCAAGAATGAGGCTGAATTGGATCAAGAGCTAAAAACCCAAGCCCGATCCCAATTCATCATAAGATATCAGACGGCTGCCAATACCAGAAGGCTATCCAGGGATGAAATCAAGTGGACACATATAAAAACTGCCCTAGGGGCACTGTTGTAATATTTCCCCCTTTGTAACAACATTTGACTTAGTAATATATTGTTCCTTCTTCTCACAAAACAAGGATCACCTTTTAATTTCCAAATTTGTAGGAGTCGAAACAAACTCCTTCTTTAAAAGAACACTGTTTCTCACATTTTAAGGAACACATTCTAAGGCATATTTTGAAAACCAAAACACTTGAAGTGTTAACAAACATGGCGAATGACCGACCTCATGTTCCATCAAGCAACTGGGAAGGTGTTCTTCAACCCTTCTTTGTAGGTAATCACCCTATTGGAGGCCATGCAGAAGACTTGTTACATGTACTCAAGCAACTAGACTTCAAATTCCGATTCTCCCAACGAGGTAGAAGAACCATTCATCGCGTCATCCGCCTAATGGAAAAAGTCATTGAAGGGTATGAACCTCTTCGTGACATCCTTAGCCGCATTCCTGATCTCCATCATCACATGGAAATGATTGAAAATCACGCCGCAACCATACTTCCAGATCTTGGTTGGGATAATATCTTTTCCCATCAACGAAAAGTCTTTTCAAGGTTGCGTACCATTGTTGACCGTGAACATCAAGCCATAACAGACATGCAAGCACGTACCAATCAAGATCTAGACGACATGCAAAGCCAATGGGAAAGGTACCGACCAGATTTGGAAGATCTTATTGAAGAAGAACCAGAACTAATATCCACTCACTGGAATGAAAATTCTGATTCAGAGGCAGAAAATTTCTCACAAATACATGATGACTAACAGAAATGAACCTTTAAATAGGTTCGAACCCGAACCCCATAAATGGGTTCTGAATAATATTTTGCTTCAGGCAGTTTTGTTATCTGAAAAGGCAGGATAATACCTCTTCAGATATTTAGCATTAATACAATCATGTACTCTTCTACCTTCATGATTTACAATAATGAAAGCGCCATTCCCAATATCTTTTTGAACAATGTATGGTCCTTCCCAATTCGGTGACCACTTTCCCAATTGGTCAGTTTTCTTATATGTAGGAAGAATGGTCTTCCAGACTAGGTCTCCTTTTTGGAATGTCCTGTGAAGAACTTTCTTTCCGTAACTCCTTGCTCTGTTTTCACTCTGTTTCACACTTCGACTTATTGCCTGAAGTCGGCTAACATCCAAATCCTCCAACTGTTGCATCATAAGTTGTTGGTATTCTTTTGTAAGATCACCATCAGTAAATTCTGTTCGGCCAGAAGATACTCGGATTTCGGCTGGTAAAACAGCATCTTGGCCAAACGTGAGTTGGTAAGGTGAGAACCCTGTGGCCGTATTTCTGGTATTCCTATGTGCCCATAAAGCCTGAGACAATAACAAATGCCACTTTCTTGGGTTCCCTTCAACCATCTTCTTTATAATCCCAATAATAATCTTATTTGCTGCTTCCGCTTGTCCATTGGCTTGGGGATAATAAGGTGAAGAATGATGTAATCGAACACCGAATTCTGCCAAGAAACTAGAGAACTTTTCCCCTGTGAAAACCAGGCCTTGGTCGGTTGTTATAGACTGAGGAATGCCATATCTGTAAATAATGTGATTCAAAACGAAGTCTATCACCTCCTTCTGATCTACATTTTTCAAAGCAACCGCCTCTACCCATTTGGTAAAGTAGTCAGTCGCGACCAATATGAAACAATGATGTTTCGATGAAGCAGGATGTATCTTACCAATAATATCCATAGCCCATGATTTAAAAGGCCATGGTTTTGCCAAAAATTGCAATTCGGTTACTGGCAAATGGTTTAAGTTTCCATGTCTCTGACATTCCTGGCAGCCTTTGGCAAATTGTATGCAATCTTCAAAAATCTTTGGCCAGAAAAAACCCAAACGATGAATGGCCCATCTCATATTCAGACCTGCCCGATGAGCTCCACATATCCCACCATGTACTTCTGTCATTACCTCTAGAGCTTCTTTAGACCCCAAACATTTCAAAAGTAAACCTTCAAATGATCTCTTATACAAAATTCCATTTATCAATTGAAAACGTAAAGCTTTCAATCGTGTCGCAATCGAAACACTCGCACCTGGATTCTGTAAATACATGATAAGCTCTGTTCTCCAATCGGGCACTGTTTCGCTGTCGGACTCCTGCCCGATAGTAACTACGCAGTCGGACTCCTGTCCGACAATAACTTCGCAGTCGGGCCCCTGACCGACAGTCTCCTGCCCGACAACTTCGCAGTCGGGCTCCTGACCGACAATCTCCCGCCCGACCATAACTTCGCAGTCGGGCTCCTGTCCGACAGTAACTTCGCAGTCGGGCTCCTGACCGACAATCTCCCGCCCGACCATAACTTCGCAGTCGGGCTCCTGACCGACAGTCTCCTGCCCGACAACTTCGCAGTCGGGCTCCTGACCGACAATCTCCCGCCCGACCATAACTTCGCAGTCGGGCTCTTGTCCGACAGTCTCCTGCCCGACCGTAACTTCGCAGTCGGGCTCCTGTTCGACAGTCTCCTGCCCGACCATTCGGTCACATATTAGGTCTGTCTTTTCTTCTATGCCTGACTTTACCTCCGACCAAATATCCTCCATAATTCCTTTACAGGCCCTTTGAGCCAACTCATCAGCACGTTGGTTTTCTTTCCTCGGAATGAACTCAATTATTACTTCTGAGATTTTTGTCAATAACCGACCCACAATGTCCCTGTATCTGCGAAGATGAGGGTAATTGCAAACATATTGATTGTTTACCTGGTTGACTACTAATTGAGAATCCCCCCTTATGATTACAGACTGGACCTTCCTGGCTATTAAAGCCTCCAAACCCAAAATTAAAGCTTCATATTCTGCCGAATTATGGGTCATGGCTTCCAATCGTAGTTGCAAATTGATCCTTTGACCATCGGGTCCTTGTAAAAAGACCCCTGCCCCTGATTTGTTTCCAGAGGTAGAACCATCAAAGAACATCAACCATGTTCTGGTACTTATATAAGGCACACATCCGACCTGTAGATTATCCAGATATGATGAACAACTAAATGGTCGGACACTATCACAAAGAGAATACCCGACTTGTGAGAATTCTGCTAAGAAGTCGGCTACTGCTTGTCCCTTGATTGCCCTCAGCGGGGAATGTTGAAGATCAAAAGGAGCCAATTTGATGGCCCACTTCATGAGTCTGCCCTTCATAGTAGGTCTCTGTAAAATCAATTTGATGAGATCCACCTTTGATATGACCTCAACTCTTCTGGGCAGCAAATAATGCTCGAGTTTAGTACAAGCGAAGACCAATGAATAACACATTTTTTCTGGCATAGTGTAATTCAGTTCTGGTCCTGTAAGGGTTTTACTGAGATAGTAGATTGCCCTTTCCTTCCCGTCATCACCATCCTGTGCCAATAAACAGCTAACCACTTCATATGTATTTGCCAAATAAAGTTTGAGCGGCCGACCTTGTTTAGGAGGCATCAAGACTGGAGGGTGAACCAATGCCTGCTTAATAGCATCTAAAGCCGTCTGTTGATCGGGACCCCATTCAAAAGCATGTCTTCCAGCTTTCAACAATTTAGTAATGGGTCTGACCTTGCCAGCAGCATTAGAAATGAAACGCCTCAAATAGTTCACCTTACCCAAAAGACTTTGGATTTCTTTAACCGTCTTGGGTGGCCGACTATCAAGAATGGCTTTAGCCTTATTGGCATCAATTTCAATTCCTCTCTCATGAACTAAAAATCCTAAAAAGCTCCCGGCTGATATTCCAAAAGCACACTTGGTTGGATTCATCTTCAACTTGTACTTCTTCATTCTTTCGAATGCCTCTTCAAGATTTCTCAAATGTTCATCAAAACTGGAAGATTTAACAATAACATCATCAATATAAACTTCCATAGATCTGCCAATTAAATCATGAAAGATTGAATTCATGGCTCTTTGGTAAGTTGCCCCTGCATTCTTTAACCCGAATGGCATGACTGTCCATTCATAAATACCTAAAGCCCCTGGGCATCTGAATGCTGTCTTAGGAATGTCTTCTTCTGCCAGAAATATTTGGTTATAACCTGCATAGCCATCCATCAGACTAAGTATTTTATGCCCTGCTGCTGCATCTATCAACATGTCGGCCATAGGCATCACATATTCATCCTTAGGGGTAGCTAGATTCAAATCCCTGAAATCGATGCATATCCTAATCTTACCATTTTTCTTGACCACTGGCACAATATTAGCCAGCCACTCCGCATAACGGCAAGGCTGAATAAAACCCACTTTGAGAAGTTTTTGGATTTCTTCCTTGATTTGAGGCATTAGATCCGGGCTCATTCGCCTTGGAGGTTGTTTGTAAGGTTTACAACCTTCTTTGATAGGCAATCGATGCTCTATTAGACTTCTTGTCAAACCAGGCATCTCTGAATAATCCCATGCTAAACAATCAATGTTGTTTCTAATAACTTCGAGCATCATTGTTTGTTGCTCTTTAGACAAATAACCACTTAACCTGATCACTTTTGGAACCAATTCGGTTCCTAAATTAAACTCCAATAATGGGTCTTGTGATGAAGCTGTTGGTTCTGTTTTTTCTAATAAATCGGGCCAACGAAATTGTTCATCTTCTTGGAGGTGAACATCCAGAATCTCTTTACTATTTTCTGCTTTATGTAATAACTGCTTTAAATAGAACTTATTAATAAGAGAACTACATACTTCTAAACTTGTGTCATCCATAACAAACAAATTATATGGGAATGGGTGTGGCTTTATCATGAGCCATACAATACAGGTGTTCTTTTAATAGAACATCGAGTTCTGGCCAGTGACTTTATAACCCTTGTTTGGGTATTCCCTGGCCATATACAATTGAGACATCGGAGCCAAATGACTGGAATAGAACACTGACTCTTCAACTTGTTCTGATACATCAAATGGGTTGTCATTTGCTTCCATTTTGAAGACCTTATTTCCTTCCCAGAACATTAACTGCTGGTGCAGTGTTGATGGTACACATTGAGAAGCATGAATCCAGTCTCTTCCCAGCAAGAGAGAGTATGTAGTATCTGCGTCCACAATAAAGAAAACAGTGGAGATCTTTTTTGGTCCGACTTCAATTGTGGCAACCATCATGCCTTCCGGCTTGGTCGGCTGCCCTGTAAAACTTGTCATTTCGAATTCCACAGGAGACAGATCATGAATTCCTTTCCCTAGCTTCTTGAGGGTCTTCAATGGCATAACATTAAAGACTGCTCCATTATCCACGAAAACCTTGGTGATTGGTTTCCCACAAATGTGAGCATTAACATACAGAGGTTTCAAATGGGAGTTCGCACCCTCTGGAATAGGAGGAAACACAATCGAAGGTGCCTCCGGATGAGGCTCAGAATCTGAAGTCTTTGCCCACTCTGTTTCCTCTAATTCGTCATCTGCCAAGAATGCCCATAAAGGTTCGTCCATAGTATCATCTACCAGACTCGCCCACATCGGTTCATCTCTCATCTGATTAATCTCTGTCATTCGACAAGGGATTCGTGGTCCCAGACGAGATTTAACAGATCTTGAACTTTCCTCTGTAGTTACAACTTCTTCCTTTGTCTTGTCCCGAGATTGAACCGTCAAAGATTCTATGCGGAATTCCTCAGGAGATGGATTGATGTTGATCCGTTCACAATGTTGGCATCGAAAACCTCTAATTATTTCGTCTGCCATTCCTTTACCTTTCCCCTGTCCCGACGAACTTCCTTTGGCATAGTCGGCTGCGCCTAATCCGTCGTTCGGTTGCTTTCCTGAACAGACCCAACTGGACCGACTTTTTGGAGATTGAGTGGCTGCTCCCTGCTCGTTGGTCGTTTGTTCTGTAAAGACTCTAATAGACTGATCTCCTGCCAAGTGGTCGGCTGCTTTTTGTTCGTCGGTTAGTCGTTTTGCTGAAGGAACTCGTTTCCCATACTTTGCAGCATACCTGCGTTTGGCATTGCGAATCTGTGTACGATTCATACCTGGGAAACGAGGATCTATATCAACTGGTAAAGGCTTTTTATTTCGAGCCCAATTGTTCCCGACTGATCCTGTTTTTCTGGTCGGGTGGTCACGCACTAAAACCTTTTCTTTCACCTCCACATTAAAAGAACCGTCTGGATGGTCCCATTTTTCAGCGACTGGCTTCTCACAAACTTTGAGTCGTCCTTCAGGTCGGCTGCTGTTTGGCTGATTTCCTTTCTTTGTTCCAGGGCTTGCCTGAGTTCGTTCCCCTGTTTGTCCATCATTGGCCGAACTTTTCCCTGTTTCCGAACTTGGTTGGATGTCAACCATTGCCGTTGTTACTTTCGGAAACGGTTGCTGGTCTACACCTAGAGTGATGTATTTGAGCCGACCTGTCTTGATGGCCTTTTGAATTTCCTTCCTGAAATGAG
The DNA here is from genome assembly GCF_009805555.1 of Andrographis paniculata. Taxonomy (NCBI): domain Eukaryota; kingdom Viridiplantae; phylum Streptophyta; class Magnoliopsida; order Lamiales; family Acanthaceae; genus Andrographis; species Andrographis paniculata. Next base: position 143,953 of record NW_026137611.1, read on the forward strand.
TACACTGACTTGTAGTGTGTGTGAAAGAATTATGCCACTTACAATATGGTCTCCCTTTGATTTCTTCTTTAGTGGCCAATCTTTGCCCCTTTGGAATACGGATCTGTCCATCAGTCAGTAGGATATCAAAGATTTCATCAGCTTTCGAACTATCAAAGGTCGGTTGCTCCTTTCCCTCAGATCCTGGTACTGGCTTCAATTTAGGGCATACATAAGGTTTTCCAGAAAGGATTTCGGCTGCCATCTATTCTGACTGATTAAAATCAAAGTCACATGTTTCTGTTCCCATACTCGCCATATGTTGGCCTCTATTACGCCTGTTATGCTGATCTTCCTCTCTGAACAAAGACTCTAAACGTCCTGCCTTGGATGCAAGACTTGCCAAATCCTCAACATCCAGGGCAGTGAGTGCCTTTCTTAAGCGAGTATGCATATTCCGGACCACTAAATTGGTCATCTCTTTCTCACTGATTACCGTAGGACATCGTCCCTTCATCAATCGCACCCTTTCTATAAACTGTGAAGCAGATTCTTCTGGAAACTGTCTCAATTCTAGTAAATCAGTTAAAGAAACAACTGGTAAAGGATTGAAGAATCTAGCGTGAAATGCCATCTCCAGCCCTTCCCATGTCTGAATTTGTCCAGGAGGCAGACTTACAAACCACGAAAACGCCGTTCTAGTAAGAGATAAACCAAACAGCTGTAACTTATAAAAAGGGTTATTGCCAACTTCCCCTAATTGTGTTGTGAACCGACCAACATGTTCTATGGTGGAAGATCAGTCCTCCCCTGAGAATGCATGAAAATCGGGTGGTCGAAAATTCCTTGGGAGAGGGTGTTCATTTATGATCCTTTCTGGGAAAGGTCTCTGATATGCAGGGCGGTTAGCCATCTGAGGGGTTAATCCATACTGATCCCTTAGTATATGTGCAATCTCATCAGGATCTACATGAAAGCGTTGATGATCAGGAACATGGAACGGATCCTGCACAGGAATATGAATAGGATCATGTATATATCCTTCAGGCCTGTCCTCCCTTGTATTGTTCGGCTGCGGATTGGTAACCCTTGGTCCCAGTGGAACATTGTTGGGAAAAGTCAAAGGAGATTTTCCCCTATCCATTCGGTTGGGATTTGTGGCACTTGGGAATGTACTATCCACGAATGATGGCCCTGCGAAATTTGCCTGTTGTCTGGATGGTGATACTCCTGGTGGAGTATGAGTGGGTTGAAGACTAACCCTTGACAGTGCTTGATCTATCATGCTCTGCATCAGACTCTGTTGCTCACGCAACATGTTCGTTTGTTGCTCACGCAACATATTCTGCATAACCAAAGTATGCTGGTTGTTCATTTGTTGAACATAAGACCACCAATCAGTTGGTGGTTGTGGGATTTCCCCGGCATTTGGCACAATAGGTGGTGGAACGGATTCTCCCACCGGTGCCGAAGATGATTGAGGTTGTGAACCTGCCATATGGACCCTTCCGATGATACGGCCGGATCTTAGACGTATGAAATTATCGCCGGAATTGGAATGAGCAATTGTGTCTTGCTCCCACTGTGGTCGCCAATTTGTTGATGTATTTTTTCAACAAAAATAAAGTAAAATTCAAAGATATAGAAAATATCCTTAAACTTGATTAATTAGTGCCTGAGATTAAGAATCTCTAAACACTGTATGGTACAGAAACTAAACTGGAAAATAAAAGACTGAAATTTAAAGTGGTGATCCCCAAATCTGACTTTGCTTTGTTGAAGTTGATTGAAGATGCCTTGCCAAATGATGATTCAAACCTTTAAATATTCTCTGGGAAACCGTACTGAAAACCGTCACCCGAACGGTTACAACGTCTCCTTCCCAACCGTCTTCCAACCCTTCTCATGCTGACACGTGTCCCCAGCAGACCAAAATTATCCCTATATTTCACTCTTTGAGCCGACCACAGACCTTCCGCTGTTTTGGCCCGACTTCGTCCTTCGCCCGACCTGCTTCTTCGCCCGACCTCACTTGGGCCGACCTCCGCATCAGCCGCCCTCCGTCTTTGATCAAAGACCTCCGCGTCTGTCCGACTTCGCCTTCTATCCGATCTACGGTTTACCCGACCTGAGGCCTCCCGACCTGCGGACTTCCCGTCCTGATGACTTTCCGCCTTGAGGACCTTCCGACCTGAAGACCTTCCGACCTGAGGTCTTTCCATCTTGAGGACCTACCGACCTGAAGACCTTCCGTCCTGATGACTTTCCGTCTTGAAGACCTCCCGACCCGAAAACCTTCCGACCTGAGGTCTTTCCGTCTTGAGGATCTACCGACCTGAAGACCTTCCGTCCTGATGACTTTCCGTCTTGAAGACCTCCCGACCCGAAAACCTTCCGACCTGAGGTCTTTCTGTCTTGAGGATCTACCGACCTGAAGACCTTCCGACCTGAGGACTTTCCGTCTTGTATTTTCCTTAGAAATAAATCTATTTTCCTTGATTTCCTCACGGTGTCCTTCAGCCAGTTCAATCAACCCTATTGCCAGGCCCATTCTTCTTTTTACCTTGGGCTTTTAACCTAATTCTAAATTTCGTACGTAACAATTATATGGTGTGTTGTTAGTTCATGTAGTGTATTTGTATTATATTAATATAATAGATGTGAAGTAATACATTGTGTTGTTTGTTATTATATAATGTGATGTCCATCGCACCGCCCACTATAATTAAAATACTATTATTTTTTAAAGATCTCGTCAAAAGTAAACGTTTAGTTTATATGTGGCCGGGAAGAGTATTATTAGTCAGACAAAAAAAATACTACCTCCGACCACCGCCAATCTATCTATTTACTTTTTTCATGTTAATTTTTTAATATTAATTATTATATCAAAACGTAGTACAAATTTAGAACAAATGACAAAAATACTTCTATTGGTGTCTTATAATACTAATGTAATAACATTTGTACAAAAAATTTTACAAATATAAAAATATTTTTAATGTTAAAAATAATAACGCCAATTACAAATGGATAGATTCACAATGGACGGATGTATATTATTTTATGTTAATAAAAAATAAATAAGTATATTATATGATAATTCTCAGTATAATACATTTTTTTTAATTTCAATATACAAAATATAATTTTATATTTTTTATGTAAAACTATTAGCATATTATTATATAGATATATTTTATTAGTTTAAAAATTAATAAGAATATATACTGTTCATCTATTTGTGATATACTGAATAGAAACCCTATCCCATGAGATATGATCTGTAGGGTTCCTGAAACAAGAACAAAAGATTTCATCTGAGATTCGATCGATTGAATACACTGTTTTTAATCAGGATTCTTACACTATGCGTTTTCAAAGCACTGTTTAATCAACCCATCACAATTCTTAATAATAAATTGAAAATAAATATTCCGTTCCTTTTTCAACTTAGGGTGTGTTTGTTTGAAGGATTTCGGAGGATTTTCACTATTCATCCAATTTTTTTCCCTCAAAAACATCAAATCAAAGACCTATTTTTTATTTTTTATATTATACTAAAAATCAATTTTACATTCAAAACATCACATCAAACTCTATTTATATCACATCATACAACTATTCAAATTCAAAATTTTTACTATTCAAATCCCAATCCAAAATCCAAACCCCCAACCAAAGACACCCTTAATGGATTCTTTTTTAGGTTTTTAAAAAATTAAAAATAATAATATTTTATTAATTACTACAAATATATATATATATAATTAGTTTTGAGATTTATATTTATAAATAAAAAAAAGTGACATTTTTGTAAAAATTGGAAGCATTTTAGTATTTATAATTCTATATGATGATCGTAAAAATAATAGTACATTACCTCTTAATGGAATGAGTAATAAGTGCAAGTATATTTTGAAAGTTTTTAGTTATTTTCAAAATAATAAAACAATAAAGTAAAATTATATTAATTGTGTTTTAAATAAATATTTAATATAAATTATTGATAAAAAAAATAAATTTTTTTTTGGATAGATAGATAAAAAAAAAATGACAAATTAGTTATTATTTGTTAAAGTATAAATAATAAAATTATTTATCCATAAATTTAGCTGACCGCCAAAAAATACAAACATAATTTTGACATATGAAAAGTAATATAATATTGTAATAAAAATAAATTACAATATTTATTTGGGTAAACTGTTTTTTTAGTCCCTTAATTAGACCCCCTTATCATTTTAGTTCTGTAAGTGGAGTCTGTCGCAAACTAATTCCATAAGTGAAAGTTTTTCGCTGTTTTAGTCCTCCGGCGCCGGAGACGCCCGCGTGGCTCGCCGGAGGTGACGTGTCCGTCAGGTTAGCGACACCTGGCGCTGACTTGGCGGACACGTGGATTTTTTTTTTAATTTTTTAATTTTTTAATTTTTTAATTTTTTTTAAAACTTATTTTTAATTTATTTTTAATTTTATTTATATATTTTTAATTTTTTAATTTAATTTAATTTTAAAAAAAAAATTGAAAAAAAAATAATAAATCCACGTGTCCGCCAGGTGTCGCTGACCTGGCGGGACACCTGGCGGACACGTCACCTCCGGCGAGCCATGCAGGCGTCTTCGGCGCCGGAGGACTAAAAAGCGAAAATTTTTCACTTATGGGATTAGTTTGCGACAGGCTCTATTTACGAGACTAAAATGATAAGGGGTCCAGTTACTGAACTAAAAAAACAATTTACCCTATTTATTTATGATTTTTTTTTTAAAAACGATAAGTATTACTACTATTTAATAAATATTAAATTCTATGTAGAAAAAGAGGTAAATTCATTTATTTTATTTTTGATTGTTCATCACAAATATATCTATTTTTTTTTATTCACCTCTTATAATTATATTCTTATGATTCAATATAAACAATGTCATTAAATACATTTTCTAAAAATAGATCAAGAGGTATTTTGTATTTCCACTCGTATAAATGCTTTTACATATAAAATATTATTGTTTTATTTATTTATTTATTGATTTCATGTAAAAGAAAATTAATGATTTTCTCTCGCACAGAGGCAATATAAAGAATTCTGGAAAAATGTATATAAATATATAGTGTGTTTATTTTGTTAAATTATTTGAAAAAATATATATATATATATATTTTACATAAAGTATAGAAGATTATGTATGTAATATAAAAATAATAAATATATATAGTATAATATTTTTTTTTGAAAAACTACATTAATTTTTTTAACAAAAAGAACACACATAGTTTAATTTACAAATACATAGGTTGTTTTTTTTTTTTGCCAAATTTTTTCAAATTTTACTATTTGAAGGATTTTTTCGAAAAAAAATCCAATTAATTTCTTTTAAAAAATATTTATCAAATATTATTTTAATATGAAATTCAAATTAATTTTTTTCAAATTCACCAAAAGAAACACACATTTACTCTCTCATTTTGCATATATTTTTTCTATCCTACTTATTAATTTGTCATCTCTTTATTTTAGTTCATTTTACAAAATTTGTCTTTTTTTTTGCAAATATAATTATAAATTTTAATTATATTTTAAAATTTATAATTTATATTATTTTAAATTTTATTTAAACTATTTAGTTATTTTAATCTTAATTTAAAATTATTTTTATGAAAAATATTATTATTTTTATTAATATACTTTTTAATTATTAACTAATTAAAACTAAAATTGACAAATTAAATGGGACGGAAGAAGTAATTTATTAAATCTCTATTTATTTATTTATAGTAATTATACTCTTTGCATATATTTATTTTTAATAAAATTATTACAATTTAATTATATATTATTATTAAAATATTTGTCGTTAATTTATTTATTTTCTTAGATAAATTTGATTTTATATTTTTTTTATATTAATATTAAATATATATATATATATATGTAAAATATTAACCAGAGATATTCTAGAAGTAGAAGTGGAGTTACTATTTTAACCGGTGGACTGCAATCCAGTGTTAGTATCAACCTTCAGTTTACATCAAAATAGGACCTAAACAAAAAGCTGCTACCTCTTGTTACACCTTCTTTCTCCATTTTCATTTTTATTTTTGTTATTTATTAATTATTTTATTTTCATATTTTAAACTTTCTTCGTCTATATAAATTATTCATATTTTTTTAGTTCATTCCTTCGACTAAAATAATAATAATTTTTTTTTTGCTAGTTAATCTATAAATTTTAATTATTATATCAAAACAGAATACAAATTAAGAAAAAATGACAACAATATTTTTATTATTAGTGCTTTATAATATAAATATAAGTTATTTATAATTTTAAATACAATTATACAAAATTTAGATGTTGTTCTTTTAGCCGGACGGAAAGAATAATTTTTTTTCATCTCACATAATTTGTTTTTATTTTTAAAATATAATTATACATTTAAATTGCATTTTAAATCTTATGCTTTAATTTTTTAAATATTATAATTTATTTTTATTAATATACTTTTTTTTAATTATTTACTGAAAATATTCTAAATTTTCGTATATGAAGTAAATAAAAAAACTCAGGTCAAACAGATGTAGTGCTATATAAATTTTAATGATTTATGTTTACTTCAAACTATTTTATTTTATATGTATGCTTTTTTTTAAAAAAAATCATATATATTTTTTAAATAAAAATTAATATACTCCATCCCTACATTAAAATTAGCTCATTTGGGCTCGACATGAAAATTAAGAAAAATAAATATTTATTAAAAAAATGATAAATAGTTGAGGATATTTTTAAAAATTTAGTCAAAAGTAAAGTAAATGAAGAGAAAAAATGTAATAAATTTAGTAGTATATGTTATAAATAAATATTGAATGGAAGATAATAATTAAATATTGATTTATTTATTTATTGACTTTATCAAAATTAGTAATATGATAAATTTAATGGAGAAACTAAAAATGAAAGTGAGGATGAAGTATTACACATATTATTTATTTTAACTTCTTCATACAATTTTTTATATTTTAAATAAAGATTTTTTATTTTATTTTATTTATTTATTTATTTTAACTAGTAATTCACAAAAGAAATACACCCTATGTTTTAAAATTATATGCAGAAGTGTGTAATATGCATACGCGCACGGATTTGATTGTAAAATTTCAGCTGCTTTTATTACGTATGGTGACAAGTGACTGATTCCTCAAATCCATACACTTTATTTATACAATTGTTAGTAATATATTTATTCAAATCAACAATTTTAGTTTTTACTTAAAAATAAAAAAATTTAAAAAATCAATATTTTTTTAAAATCTTTTATTTTATATATTTTTTCTGTCATGTCACGTAACGATTGAATTTTTTTATAGTTGATATAATATTAAACTTAATAATAATTAATTAATTAATAAGTATAAATTATAATATTATTTTTTTATATAATTAATAATATTGATATTTTTAAAATAAGACTATAGATGTAAGATAGAAAAGAGTAGTAAATGCTTTTTTTTTTAGCCATTGAATTTAATATACAAATATATTTAAAATATGTATTTAAATATTTTAAAAATATATATATCACACTAAAAAATGCATGTAATATGCATATTATTTTATATAAAATAATTATTTTTATGATATAAGTAAAATTTTATTTATTTATTTATAGTTAACAAAAACTAATTTTATAAATGTGAAGTTTTAAATTTAGATAAAAATATTTATTTTTTATGATAAAAATATACATAAATGGTTTTGAATGGATTATATATCTTATATGTTATCTAATTAATTAAGTTGATTTATATTTATTAAATATATTTTTATTTAATAAAATTTATTAAAAATAAAAAAATATCCATTGTTATAGAACAAATAAAAATAAAAATATCAATAATTATAAAATAGAAGGAAGTTTTGAATTAATATCTTTTGAAATTTTTTTTTGTATAAATAATAAAAATCCCTCAAACTTCTTCAAATAAACATAAATAGTCTGTTTTTTTAATCAATTTTTTTTTAAAAAAAATAATTTTATTATTTAGAGTTTATATTTTTCGGAAAAAAATTAATTTTTTCTTTTATAAAATACCTCATCAATATTATTTTAATTATAAATCTAAATTAATTTTTCCAAAATAAAAAAAAAAAAGAAAAAAGAAAAAAACACACCCAAAAGTATTTAATGAGAAGAGTAAAAATAAATGACAAAAAAATCAAATAAAATAAAAACGACAGTAAATGAAATTGAGAAGGTGTGAAATTATCTGATATGATGTGATGTGACATGTCGATTAGTAGGTGTGATGGATAGATAGTGAGATCTGCGATCAATCCCATCCCTCCATTCATCAATCAGATTTGATCTGGACCGCTCATGCTCTCATTAAATCATCCATTCTTCATTCTGCCACACATTCAATAAAAAAACCAAACACCACGTCCAGATAATAGTTGTGATTTCAAATTAATTAAGGGTGGGTTTGTTTGGATTTGATTTTGAAAATCGAATTAATGGTAAAAAATTAAATTTAAATATTTATTTAATATAATATAAATAAAAATTAATATAAATTTTAAAATATAAAATTAAATTTAAATATTTATTTAATATAATATAAATAAAAATTAATATAATTTTTAAAATATAAAATTAAATTTAATATAATATTCCCTCTTTCCGCAAGTATAGTAAACATTTACTTTTTTTTTTTTGTTCATCACATTCTTCTCTAATTCTTCGTCCTCCATGACGCGTTTTCTTTTTCTATAGTGTCGTCGGAGGTTGTGTAAGTTCAATTCTTTCACTATTTGCTGTAATAATTTTTTCAATGCCTGCTGGTATTGTGTTTAGGGCTCTAAATGTTTAATGTTAGTTGTAATAAATTGCGTCGATTTTAGATTGATCAGAAGGGCTGAAGTTTATCGTTTTAATTTTTGTTGGCTTTGTGCATTCTTTTATGAATCGGTAGGTTAGCTTTGTGTTTGTTTTGTTGGAAAGTCTTTTTTATTGTTGTTGTTGGAATTTGGAAGTGGTTTAGGTGCTTACTGAATTACTTCCTATCTTTTATCTTATACATTCCTGTGTGATTCTTTTAGTTAATTTTGTAACATTATCGAAAGATGAACAAGAAGAAAATGAGGATTATTTTGAAGATGATATGATTTATTTTGAAAATATTGTGTTTGTGCATTTACACTTTGGTATTAGTGGCTTGAAAAAGCTTGATGTTTATATGTTCATAAACTAATATGTTAATTTTGTTTATTTTTCAACTATTTACTAATGAACAATTGTTTTTGAAAACCTTTTTTTTTATAGATATTGTTTATAAAAAATTGACAACTCTTATATGATGCATACAAATATAAATAATGTTAATATTTTGTAATATCTATCTAGTTCCCTCCAAACAATCGAGTCAGGTGTAAAGTTTTCACTTAAAGAGCTGCAATGGCGTCCACTTCTACTCCTCATGCCAACATGGCCGCAGGAAGAATGTCAACCGCGGCTTCGACACTTTATGCAGACAATCAGACGCTCATTACTGTAATCTTTGCTGTGTAATTTCTATAATTCTAATGGTGGTATTGAAGGTTTGTTTTGCGTTGTTATTTGCTCCTTGCTGTTTCAGGAAATTAGAAAGGCTGTGATGATGATGAAAGATGTAGGGGTCGACTTTGAGAGGGACAGCAACTCTGAAATGGTAGTTACTGTGTTTGTATCCTAACTTAATATTCTAGTGATCAATGATCAAGTAATGTTGGATATGTCTTGGCAAGTGATTTTGATTGAAAGCATATCCTAGTGGTGATTTGGGGTGTGCTCTAGTACAGAAATTGAGCCATTTTGAATATCTCCTGTAAACATTATTCGGATCGATGGGGAAAGCAAATGGGTGTTTCTCTTTTAGATTGTGCATCAGATTTGTACTCCATATTAATCACCATGTGTTATATAGCTGGTTAGCATATAGTGACGGTGTTTCGGTTCTAAGCACCATTGAGATATATATATTTTCTTGACTACCATCACCAACATGAATGTGATTTTTTTCAATGCTTTTAAACTTGATCTAGGTCCCAAAACCGAGCTTATTACGAATATTATGCTCACTACGCTTACTAATGTTTTAGCAACTAGATGTCGCGTACCCCAATTAAACGTTTTATTGGGGTACATGACCTCAGCTTATTGGGGTGTTATGTATTTGCAGCTGCAAGTTAGTATTGTGCTAGCAACTTAGAAAGGCACGTGCAAACATATGATATTATTTGTTAGCTAAAAAGCTGAGGTGAACTGCCTGTGAGAAATCATTGTTTGTTTAATTATCAAGATGTTTTATCTGATGGCACTGCAGGTGAAAGTTCTTGAAAATGGTGTTTCTGAATTAATGAAAGCTTCAGATGAATGCACTCAGCTTTCCCATGCTATACAGTCTATCAAAAATGAATACCAGCCTGGTGCTGAGGTAAGAGTTGCCTATGGGCTTTGATCTTATAGCTAAGATGAGCCAAATCTAATTATTTTTTCTTCTTTTTCTTGTTATATGTGCTTGGACTATTGGTTGGTGCTGCAGCTAACCGATTTCACAAAGCTGTTTGATGAGAAAATTAAAAGATTTAAGAAGGATTCGTCCTGTGTCTCAGGGAACCAGACATTGCTACGGCAATTCCGTGAAGCTATCTGGGTATGTTAGTAGTCACCGTCAGTGGTCTCTGATTCAGATTTACATACTTCTTGATTTATACGGTTGGCAATGAAAGTAGCTATTCTTGTTGTGATCATTGTTTATGCTCATATCTTTTAACTAATGATAATTTGTTTTTGTTCTTGGTTTAAAGTTATGAAAAAGCTTAATTGGATCTCAATCCAATGATAACTGATTAAGCTGATACTGATCAGTTAAAAAATAAAAATAAAAAATCAAAGTCTATGTCTCATCCTTATGTAAGGCTTGATAAATGCCTTGCCTTGGTACTTTGTTTAATTATCGGCATTAGGATGTACATGTTGTTAGGTCTGAGGAACAGGAAGTTGCTTCTTAGAAGTATAGTTGGTTAGCAGTCGTATGTTGGCTTATTGCTGGCTTCATACCTGTTATTTTGAAATGCCTTTTCTCAGAATTAGAAGCTATTCTTTTGTCCCCAACACGAACTTAATGGTATTTGAGATTAATAAAATGATAAATATGTGTAGCTATTTACATTAGCAAAACCTTTTTGAGCCTGAACTACAGAAATGGGTAGAGATTTGCATGACAAATTTAAAGTAGAAACAAGGGAGAGACGCTTTTCTAACATTTCAAACTCCTGAGGAAGCATCCTTGTAAAGTAACAAGTTTTGATTCAGTTTACTTTCCCGTGTGTATTTATAACAAGTGAATGTCTGAAACATGTAAAACAATGTTGTAGAATCAAAATGAGTCATAATTAATCTTCAGGCAACCAGTGAATCAAGGATTGGATGAAATTCACAGCTTCTCTTAATTTTTGTGCTAAAGATTCCTAGGCACTCTCAATAGTTCTTGTTCTGTTCTCTACATACAATTAATAAATAAATAGATGTGTTATCACTTTGATAGCTTTCGTTCTTTTCATTTTTTTTTTCTGCAGAATGTTCATCATGCAGGGCAGCCTATGCCAGGTGAAGAGCAGGAGGATATAGTAATGACTAGCTCACACTGCAATCTTTTGAATATGACATGCCCACTGACTGGAAAACCTGTCGAGGAATTAGTAGAGCCTGTCCGAAGGTATTATGATTCTTCTATATGCTTATGCTGAATGATCCTTCTTCTTTGAGATACTTTCCTAGTAGCTCAAACAACTCTGTTATCAAGACTAAGTCGAAATTATTTGGATTATATTGTTATTAGCTGAGTCTATCTACAGGTCCTTGATATCATTATTAGTAATATGCAACGCTGAAAATCTGCAAAATGTAACAAAAACTTCATTTTTAAATTGTGAGACATTAAAATCTTCGGCTTGTTTTGACATATTGGTAGCATGGACTGCAAGCACATATATGAGAAGCAACACATCATTCAGCGGATCAGGTCCAAAGTTGCACAGGGTCAATGCCCGGTATCAGGTGCCTTCTCCACTTGTTAACAATAAAACAACATTACCGTGTCGAATTTCAGTTATCATGAAAATCTCCTGTTTTAGGTTGTCCTAGAAGGCTGCAGGCGGATAGAGTGGTGTGCGACGCTTTGTTGCTTATAGAGATCGAGGAAATGCGATCTATGAAACAACAAGAAGCCCGCAATGATGCAATAGAAGATGTTACGGCGGCTGCTGATTGATGAAAACAATTAGGTAATGGAGACTACTTCTGCTCATTCTTGTAAATTTATAGCTGTTTGGTAGTTAGTTAATTGGTGATTTACACTTATGTTCTTCTTTTGGCCAGATTTAATCTTGAAAGGTTGTTTATCATGTGTCATTTATTTTGCTGTTTATTGACTGACTGAGTGACATTATGGAATTCATTTCTGCCCTGGTGTGGTTTATTATGTTCTTGCATGAATTCTTTGCTTTTGCATTTTTTGAAATGCATTCATTCTTCAATATGCCTCTATATATAATTAATCATAATAATAATCACATCGAATATCTCAAAACTATTGGTAAGGGTTTGTGTGGACTTTGGACGTGTTATTGGTTTGGGTTTTAAGCTTTACGATTTGTTTGTTTTGTAAAAGAATTTTATCATATTTTTCAAAAAACATTACTCCCTGTTCATTAAAATTAGCCTATTTGAGTAAGAGTCGGGAATTTAAAAAAATAAATATTTTATTGAAAAAAATGATAGATAGTTGGAGGTATTTTTTAAAATTTAGTTAAGAAGTAAAGTAATTGAAGAGAGAATATAATAAAATTATGATATTTGTTGTAAATAAGTGTTGAATGAAATGTAAAATTAAATGTGAATAGATTTGGTTGATGGAGTATTAAGCTTTGCAAACAATTATTTTTATTTTATTTTTTTATATATTATATTACGAATTTATTTTATATTTAAAAATCGTTTACTATTTATATCATATCAAACAATTATTCATTAATATTTAATTTTAGTTCAAATTATGATTATTATCAGCAACAATTTTTTTCTCCATTTTTTAAAAATATAAACATATTCACTATATTTAAAACATCGTCCCTAAAATCGCCAAATTTATTTCGGAACTCGTACGGACATGGCGACTTGGAAGCTCCCATTGCTCCGACGGACGCTTCTCTCTGCCTCTCCACCGCCCTTCTCTAACCTCTCCTCATTTTCCCGCCACTTTCTCAGCTTCCAATTCAAGCGCTCATTTGCTCAATCCCGCTCTCTCGCCATGGAGATGGAGGAGGAATCCATGTCTTCTATTCTCACCACTCAATTGAACTCCCCAACCCCAAAACCCGAATGGAAGCCCCTTTGCTTGTATTACACCCAAGACAAGTGCGCTATGGTAACGTTTTGGTTTCCATCTGGTTGTGTTCTTAATTGATAAAGTTCCTTTGGCAGAATTTCACCAGTGTTTTTTAATCCTCCCGTGTTTGGTGAAGATGGACGATCCTGTGCACCTTCAGAAGTTCTATCATACTTGCTCGGTGCGTCTTGAGACGAGTGTTGCTACGTTGACGAAATTCCGACCTCAAGAGTTTGATTACTTTTTAGTGCTGGATTTAGAAGGAAAGGTCGAAATCCTTGAGCTTCCGGTGCTCTTGTTTGATGTGAAAGCTATGGATGTGGTGGATGTGTTTCACAGGTGAAGATGAGATAACCTTTCAGAATTATTACAGAATCTTCTTGCAACATTTGTTGCCATGCTTCTATGGAGATTTTGTCTGCCATTTTCAAATTTGTACAGATAATGAATACTCTTGTGGCGTTGAAAATATAGAAAATTATGTGTGTCACATGGTAGTTTTCTTTGCTAGAATTGCCAGAGTTATTTAAGTTAATGCATTGAAATGTATTTTGTTATTCTGTGACAAAATTTTGTGTGGCTGAGTTGGTGTGTTCTTGGTGTTGTGATAAGTTACCTATTGTGCTTTTGTTGTTTGGTTTTGCAGGTTTGTAAGGCCTACAAAGATGAGTGAGAAAAGAATTGATGAGTATATTAAGGGGAAGTATGGCAAATTTGGCGTTGATCGGTATGCCATTATATGATTTTATCGGTTACTTAACTTAATGATCAATCTGCTAGCTTTCGATACGTTCTCCAAATCCTATCTAAGTTCTGATGAAGGCAATGCAGTGGCCAAACTTTGTTTTGCACATTGATTTCTTTGGTTCAATGGTTTGTTCGAGAAATCGACAACTCCTGGTCACACAGCTCCTGTGACTATCTGATTGAAATTAAATGATTTGTATCTTAACAGTGTTTGGCACGACACAGCCATAAAATTTGACGATGCTATTGAACAATTTGAGAGTTGGCTGAGGAAAGATCGAGAGCATATTAAGTTATGGAGAGAGGAGGAGGATGGTCGTCTAAATCGAGCTGCATTTGTGACTTGGTGAGATTCTTTTCCTGCACAGAATGTCTGCTTGTGCTTATCTTACTTAAAGACATCCAAAACTGTGTATGTCTGTAGTGGAAATTGGGATTTAAAAACCAAGGTACCTCAGCAATGTGAACTCTTGGGAATGGAGGTTCCGCCGTATTTCAATGAATGGATCAATCTGAAGGACATTTTCCTGAACTTCTACAATAAAAGGGTGAGTGCATAATGCATATACTATCTACTTGACGTGAATTTTAATCTTATTGGTAAGGTATCAGTAGAGAATTGGATTTAAGATGTTATTGTTTCGTATCATTTTCTATTTTTTCAGTTTTGATCTTTGATCAATAAGTTTGGGATATGTTTCCGGTATGCAGGCACCAGGAATGCTTTCAATGATGAGTGAACTCCGGATTCGCCCATTGGGAAGCCACCATCTTGGCATCGATGACACGAAAAACATTGTAAGAGTGATGCATCATATGCTTGATGATGGCGCCCTTTTGCAAGTTACGGCCAAAAGGCCCCATGGTTCTTGCAGGAACGTTGATTTCCTCTTTCAGAACCGTATTTAACAACTCGTCTATGTCAGTGATTAAATTTTGGTTCAGCGAAATGTTGACTCAAGCTTCAATTTGCTGGTGTAATTGGATGCTCGTTTTCTGTTTTCCGCCAATCATTCTAGTTATGTTCGAATGTTTTCTCTGTTAGTCTTCTTGATGTTGTGCAATCTCATCCATCCGAGATTATTGATTCTTTGTGCTATGTCCTAACACTTGAATTAGATTCACACTTCTCAGCCTATACAGAATTTCAAGGTTACTTACATTACTTATTCTGCATTTCTGCCAAGTGTTTGTGTGAAATATTGGATCAGTTCTACGCAATTAATAACACGATGCATCTGACAAGTACTTGTTTTAGTGTCTAACTGTTCGTGCAAAGGTGGGTCGAAGAACAACTATCGACTTGCTGCTAGTTGAGAGTTATATCACCACAAGGTAACCTTCGCTTGATTATTGGTTTAAAACCTTATAGTTTAACAATCAGATAAGCTTCCCGTCGAGTATAAATTATGTATATTCATATTTGATGCTGTAAGTTAATCAATCATTGTATGTTGATCTTGAATCCATTTTCTTGGTGTTTTTGATGAAGCTGATGAGTGAGAAAATGAAAATCAGCTCAAGAACTTGTAGAAGAACATAGAATAACAGGTGATTGACATCTTATGAACATGATTTTAGGAATCACCCTTTCAATATACAAAGATTTGGTTCAGGAAGTTAGGATAGGTGGATGATCTGCTCTACTATAATTTATATAGGCAGATATTTGTCATTTAATACTCCTATTTTCTTATTAAGACCATGTCAACTCTCATAATATTTTAATTAAATATCTGTGAGAAACAATCATTATGAAATAAATAAAACTTTTGTCCTGTTCTAAAACGTTAAATCATTGAATTGTTATCTTATCAACCATCAATAGCTACTTCTTCATTCCTATCTTGCTTAAAAGTACTAAGTTTAGGGAAATAGTTACACCTAGATAGTAATGTTGGTTCGACGAATCTTCTAAGTTTCTGCACAGTTGAAGCAGATCAAACTCGACAAGATATTTGGATCGAATAATCCAAATATATTGTCATAGTAAATCAACGTGTCGTGAAGCTAGCTACCACCAAATGGGAACTCGAAAGACCGGAAAGAGCCGAAATTTTAGTATCATTAGTTTGAATTAGACGACAAAACACATGGCCATTTCTGTCTAAAGTTTCATTTTATGTGCATATATAAAGTTGCAGTTTGTATATATATCTACAGATAAAATCCATAATCAATCCTTTTCTTAGGTTGCTTTTCCTTTGCTCCAATTAAATGCACACAACACACACCTCTTCTCCCTCTCTCTCTCTCTCTCTGACTATATATATATATATTTGTGTGTGTATATATATAAAGACAATCTGGTAGACAGATGGATGAATTTATAGTTTATTCCAGAAATATGGTTATGTGGTGTGATATTAGTGGTGAAGATAGTCTTTTGTCAAATAAAATCACTTCACTCACTCCCTCCCTCTTATTTGTCCTCTTTCACTTTCTCTATTTTGCCATCCCACCTAATTCAAACGCCTCACAGCCTTGCATAATTTAATTTATACATATATATATATATATATATAATAGTCTTATGGTTGATGAAATCAGGCTATAAAGATTTCAAGAAAGAAGGTATCTTTTTGCTCTGTGAGAATTTTAATTAATTCTGCACCAGGCTATGGATCATGGTGGTGACTGTTCTTTAGAGCCCTGTGAAGATGATGACAGTGGCAAGTTGGAGCTAGCAAAGCTGCTTGAAGAGTGTTGGTTTTACGGCAACGATTTGAGGATGCCGAGAAGTTTTTCTGATCCCGGCCCTTCTTTGTCGAAGCAGGGTCGACAGGCCATTGCTGGAATGTCCTGCGAGGAACTCCCTCGGGACAAATTGAGTCAGCGTGGAAAGTTGATCGGGGACCATCAAGATGAGGAGATTGAGTTTTCGATGGGGAAATTGATCCGACAGGCTTCCATGATAGATTCAGATACTTCTTCTAAGGTATTGATTACATAATTTGTAATACAACCCCAACATTAGATCACTAGACTTTTGATAGACAAGTAGAGCTCGAATATCTTATGATTTGGTTTGGTTTTGTTTCAAGATAACGAATTTCAATTCCGGCGAATCAAGAAGGAAGCAGAGTTTGTGGCGCAATCGGGAAGTGAAAAGTTTCAAGGACTTGGGGTTTGATAGGCTTCCTAAGGGAATCGAAGATGATGACAATGGAAACTACCGGAAGGTGAGGCTGAACTGTCATCCTAAGCGGGCTGAGAAAACGGCCATGGAAAGAAAAGAAGAAGAAGAAGATACAATGAAGGCACAGATCAAGTTCTGGGCGAGGGCCGTGGCATCGAATGCCCGGATGCAGGAATGCTAACCAACAGCTAGCTAACACACCATGTAATAATAGCAATTGATCAAATTTGACTTCTTATTATACATGAATTCAGCCATGGATGTACTGTAAACTTGGATTTTTTCTGACAGATATGCATATGTTTATATATATTGTTGTTTGAAGATGATGATCCTGTCAAGAAGCTTATGATACACGAGGCAACATTAAAAAATTAAATAAAGGGCAACGGGTACAAAACAAGAAATTATTTTCTGTATGTATAAAATGAAGGATTAAAATGAGGCTTCTTCTTGGTGAACTGCTAAGAACGAATTCCCACTCCTAAAGTCTAACTTTTTTCAATAGCTGATCATCTATTGATCCCAAATTTCTCTTCTCGTTCCTTTTATTCAATTAATTCTTACCTGTTTATTATTATTATTATTATTATTATTATTATTATTATTTGCGGCGGTTAGGTAGCACGTTCACTTAAAACAATTAACGTTTTTATAACAAAACAAATAGAATATCCTATATAAATAGAAATGTGTTGTGTAGTTATATATTGTACTCCCTCCGTTCCAAACAAAGTGCAACATTTGTTTCGAGCACGAGGTTTTAGGTGGATAGTATTAAGTGAGATAATTTAGAACTGATGAGACATGATTGAGAGATAAATGTATATTTTATTTCTTTTATTTGAGTGATGTGATGAATAAAGTATGGGGTAGAGATTAAATATAATTAATTATTTTTTATTTTGGAAATATCGAAGGATGTTTGGGACATACAAAAAAAAAAATATTGTAGGATATTTGAGACGGAGGGTGTACTAAAATTATATAATGCACCATGTTCTCCTATATTGTATTAACATTTGATATATAATATACTATTAAGATATATGATATATATTATATTAATATGTGTTAACAACTACTAGTGCTAATTGGGTCAAATCAAAATGTTGATTCGACTCAATAGGTAACTAAAGCGACTATTATTATACACATTTACACAATGATTCAACAAATCCACACCATGATTAACATTTTAGAGCAAATTAGCACCACTTCAATTAATATTGTATGTTCATTTACCAAATTACTTATTTATTTTCTCCGGCAAATTTATACTTAATTATAATATCCACTTAAATATGACTTTTACTTAAAAAGTTTGTTATTGTCACTAAATCACACAAATATTATGAATTAATCCATCCCTTGTTTATTTTTATAAAATATTCACATAATTTTTTTATATTTTTATATTAAAATAATATTCTCTTAATCCCCATGCCAATCTATCATAATTTTCATGGACGAAGGGAATAGAATATTATATTTAAGGCAACTAATCAAACTACAAAATATCACAAATCATTACTATTACTATATACATCTAACATATTACCTGCTTCTTGTGTCGATTAGTAACGCAAGCAGCTTCATGGTCCAGAGGCTGCTCCTGCAGGCAATTTAATTCTAGACACAAATTAATGACCATAACACAGATAAAGCTTTCAACAACCAAATGACCAAATCAAAGGAAAAGCAGCCAATGTAGGTGAGAATATTGATCATGCATGAATGCAGAAAATTTCTGAAGGTGAGGATCTAGAAATTGACCTGGTATTCAAACTTGCAGAGTTTTAAGAGAGAACCTGGTTCTGAAGATCACCCCCGACAAGATCATGCAATTTAGATACTTACCTAAATGTCGAATGGATATATCATCCCATGCCCAAGTCACTTGATTAAGGCCTCATCCTGAAACAGCTTCTAAGCAGTTACTCTTAAGGGCCACCAACATTTATCACCAAGGATCAAATCTCTTGCCGAACACTTTGGAAGCAGCTACATTGAACTCCTACACATTTTGAATCATGGGCTCTGGAAAATCTAAACTTGGGAGCTGTTACCTTTTCACCGACTGCAAGAATTTCAGATCTTTTCCTCACAAGATTGACAATCTGTGTTTTACTAAGACCGTCTCTATGTCTGCTTCTTTTCCTTAATTCTGGAGGGCTGATCATATTATTTCCACGATGAGAGTATAAATGTAATAGAATAATGAGAATAATAAAATTTATTATATAAACCAAACTTTAAGCTTCAGAGCTCACTTCAATTTCATCAATTTGAATGACAGCCATGGACATCTAAAGAATTAACAAGGTTCAGTTGCGGTAGAAACTTATTGGGCAATGTATTTTCAATGTGACAACATGAAGTTCTGCAGATACTGAAGCATCAATGGAACAAACATTAAGAGTTCTTCTCAGAGCTTCAGTATCAAATATAAGCTCAGCACTGAATTCATTTCAATACAATCTCAAGTCATAAGAGACTGGAATCAATCTGTTTCAAATTCCACCCAAAATTTTGGAGAATCATCCAACTGCCTCAGGCTAATCATGTCGTACAAATCCCTCAGTTTAATGATTGTATCATCAATTAGGAATTATCTTGCAACTTTAAACCGATTTCGGGGTCTGTGTTCACTTATTTTGTCCATGGTTATGAGATTGATACAAATGTGACCATCTGTTGTTCGATTCATGACACAACTGTTGGGAATAGAGGGGGAACCGATATGGTAGGTTCATCTTCTGTCTTATGTTGGGGTAGGTCGAGTGGGTGGCCGAAGCAATGTTCAGTAAAGTCCAACACCTGCAACCAATATCCATTAAATTAAAGAGAGAACAGGCAAAATTGAACATATCTGGAAAATAAGTTGAGTGCATAGTCAACATCCATAAATAGTTTATTGCAAGTTAAAAAAACAGACAATTTGATATATCCAATATTTATAAAAACATATACCAACCGGAGTCTTGTCCCTCATTGCTGGAAAAGGAGGATAATTGAGTTTCCACATCAAACTAGTTGGTAATATGTTCTTCTTATTCACCAAAGAACCATGTACGAAAAAGTTGGTCTCAAGCAGAGAGATTAATCTAAAAGGATGGTCATTATTGAAGCAGAACTGCAATGTATGTACTACAACCTCTACAAAAATGCAATCAGTTAGCCACAATGTCAAGTCACCAATATGAGGTCAGAACTTTTTTTTTTTTTTTTTTATTCTATCTGAAAAGCAATGAAGAGTATTGCAGGTATTATAGCCATGAATTACTAATACGAAAAATCATGATTTTTGAGTATTCCACAAAAGCACCAACCAAATGGGAAGTAAAAGAGCTGGGCAAATATAACAGCTCATTGCACTTATAATATTATTAAGGAAAAATTCATACATAACTCCCTAGGAAGGCACCGATCAAAATTATGCTTTTGGGGGTGGCAATCCATCCACGCCAACCTTCCCTAGGTAGAAATCTTGGAGACCAGGCAATTCCTTCTCATATTTAAGCACATAGCTTTCCAGAAACCATTTATCAGACCTTTGCAGCACTGTAGCCAAGCTGTATTTCTTTCTAAGTATACCCCTTGACAACAATTGCTGAATGACAGAGCACCGAGGGATAATTCTTTTCTCCAAACTGTATAGGAGAAAATTTGGGTAGCTTGCAATTGATCTTGATGTTAACCCCATGGTGTTTAAGTAAAAGTCCATAGCTCCAGAGATTTTCTTTCGGGACAAGATCATGCAAAAAGGTTGCTTCCTAAATGCCATGTAGATATCATCTTTTGACCAACCCAAGTTACTATATGTCTCATAACACCGTTCCCAGGTCGCTTGATTAGAAGTTCCTGAAAATGCATGTAGAGCCAACCCAAACGTCGATTTTGCAGGATCAAACCCAAATTCTAACACCTTAGAAACAGTCTTTTTGAACGCACTCACAGTTTGCATAATAGTCTCTGGAAATTGTGTTAATAAATATCGGACATTAGCTTCTGGCACATTGAGGTCCCTTAAGATCTCAACATTTGGAGCTAGAATCTTGTCAACATTGGAATTGAAAATCCTTGAGGTCCTCCTCATTGCAGAGGCTACCTTTTCATCAGTACCAAGCAAACTCTTGAAGAAAAAATAATTAGGTATAATTCCATTCTTCAAGCTTCTGCATAGCATACTAGGGTTTTTGGAGACAATCATTGTAATGGCAGCCTTCGATATCCCAGTAGACTGGAGAAATTCAATCTTAGGAGCAAGTGTCTTTTCACGGAGAGCAAGAACTTCAGGCTTTGCCCTCACAAGTGTGGCAATCTGCGCTTTACTAAATCCCTGTCGCTCTAATAGGGCTAACACAGATTCAGGTCTCCCTGCAAAGCCGATTCTCTGGAAAGCATGAGCAGCATGCTCTGGAGACATACCATATGAATGGACCAAGTAGGATGCATTGAACGATTTCTCTTTCTCAGCTTTGGATTCCTCTACATTTACAATATTACAAAAACCCTCGATCTGCGTTTTCCCATTGAACGAGCTAATGCCAAACAATAGCTGAATTTTGGGCAGCGAATCAAACGCAGAAGATGGATTTGCGATAACTTTACAGATTGAAATTTGCCTATTGCGCAGGTGAGCAGAATGCATCGTTAAGATACAATAATGCGAAAGAGAAATAAATTACCTAAAAAACACAGTAACAGACTGGAAATACAGAAATGAACCGAGAACCCTACGACCAAATCTTTAATGGCGGTATTGACTCGGGTGTACCCTTGGATTCTTGTTCGGTTCGTGAAAATTGAAAGGCGAGAACGCCGAGAAGAGAAGATTTCGCCATGAATGCACCCTCCTCACAAAATCAAGCGATGAATAAAATCCATGAAACCCTAACGAAGTCGGAAACGGCGTCGTCTTTGGGGAAGCACAACGTGCAGGAGAACAGTCAACAGTGAAAATAATATATATATTTTTAAAACATATAGAATTAAAATAGTACTAAAATTTTGAAATTTAAAATTGTAAAGTTTTTGAAGGGTTTTAGAATTTTGAAAGTTAGAAAAAAAATAGAGAAAAAAATATTTAATTTGATATTTTATAAAAAAATATATATATTTAATTTAATATTTTTTAAAAAATAAATAGTGAATATTATGTAAACAAAGCTTAAGCTTTCTCAAACTTTGTGGCCTAATTTTATTTGTATACACTGTTTTGTCCAGTAAATCGGTCCAAAATTAGATTGTCCGATTTTGAGAGAGGCAAGGTGACAACATGATACTATGCTTTTTTTTTTTTTTTTTTTTTTTACCTTAAATTATAAATATAAATTAAATTTTTTATAATTATTATTATTTAATAAAATATATACCATATATATCATTTTGATAGAGAATAATTTTTTTATAATATAAATAAATAAAAATTTAGGATATTTTTCTTTGAATGTGTGTAAAAAAATTTGATTTTAATTTAATATTATAATAATATATTTTTTTTCAAAAAATGTAGAGTTAAATAATAAAAATTTAAAATTTTGGGAAAAAAAAAATGCTCTTAGACATATATATATATAAATAATAAAAATTTGAAATTTTAAGCAAAAGAAACATAGCCTTAGTAATATATATTTATATATAATATAAATTTATAATTAAATTATACGAATTAATTCATATTTATAATAATATATTTATTGCTATTAAATTAATATACATTAAAAGTCTTAAAATTCACCTTAAAATTCAAATAAAAATTAAATTCAAATTCAAATTTTCACCCTACCCTAAAGAAAGACACCCTTAATTTAATTTGCTTACTACGAAGATCTACTCAGGGAACATTCGAATGAATGCTGATTACTACCTAAAAAAACCTTAAATGCATGTAGAATTTGTCCTCTCCGGTTCCGTACCAAGAGGCATGAACAATCGGG
This sequence comes from Andrographis paniculata, assembly GCF_009805555.1. Classification (NCBI taxonomy): domain Eukaryota; kingdom Viridiplantae; phylum Streptophyta; class Magnoliopsida; order Lamiales; family Acanthaceae; genus Andrographis; species Andrographis paniculata. Next base: position 167,187 of record NW_026137611.1, read on the forward strand.
TCCACGGGTCCATTTGAGTATCGGGTTTAGTAAAGTATTGGGTCGGTCTCGGGTCATACCGACCCATTTCCAGGTCAATTTATTACTATATTTACTATTTAGTTTCCCGCTTGCATCTCAATTTCAAAAAAAATCAAAACCATTTTCCTAATTGTCTCTCCAGCAGGAAGATTTGAGAATTCCATGGCTGTTGTTTCCAGGAATCCACAGAGCATTGCCGGCGCACCATCCAATTCTGCGGAAGATCCTCTCTTGCCTTGGCTCCAGTATACAATTTCTGCACCCATATTTGCACACACATTTTTCTTTTTTTGAATGACTTCGATACTTACATATTTCAGGTCCATTCAAGAAAAATTGCAGCTCCAAAACACCAGTCAACTCAACGATTCTAATGTTTTGGACGTGCTAGTGTTGAATTGTATTAATACCTTCAAGTCCGATCCTCGCTATCGGGATGACGTTAGATTCCTCAAGATTTGGTTCCTATATGTAAGATTCATCCTCGATCCTTTTTATTGCGTTTCATGGTCGTTTGGATGCTTTATTTATTTATATATTTTAAAGGGATTGTGCCTTTTCAGTTCAAATCTTCGCATGCACTTATCTTTCAAATTTTATGTTCTAATTTGCCAATTAGGAATTGTTTACATATGCCATTGAGATGCATCTATAGTACCTTTTCAGCTTTTCTTGATTATGTTTTTAGCGAATGTAAATTTTGTTTTCTCAAATTCTAAATTAATAATTGTTCTTTGTGTGTCATCGACAGATGGATGGAAATTCTAATTTTGAAAAGGTTTATCAAGAAATGGAGAAGCACCAGATCTGTATGCACAATGCTCTGCTTTATGAATCATTTGCATTATTTTTGGAAGCAAAGGGCAGGTTGATTGATGCTTGTATGATGTATCACCTAGGCATCTCAAGGTTTTTGAACTTGTTTTTTTTTATTGTCGCATTCTAAATGAACTTACTCTTAGCTATCATTTAATGAAAATAGTGGGGTTGTATTTCAGAAATGCTGAGCCACTGGGGAGGCTGAAAAAGGCACAGGTGCTGTTTCTCGAGAGAATGTCTGAAAGAGTAGCCAATGAATCTTTTCAAAAGGTGTATTATTCTTGCTTTCAACTTAATAAATTTCAAATTCAACAATGTTTCAGAAAAACTATTCAACTCTCCAACATAGTTGTTGGTCATTTTATCATGTCATGTACAGTATCTAAAAGTGCCGAGAGCACAGTATTTGGAAGTTTCCACAGTGGTTATTGCATGGAAGTTGTATTTATACAACTCTGATGCTTTAGTCTTTACTCGACATTGCTTAGCCAACCTGATATTTTTATTGCCTTTAAACTTTATTCGCATTCCTATAATGAACACATTTCAGCCCCCTATTGAAAGCTGTGACAGCCTACATCTGTAATACTAGGTTGGAATGTTAGATTACTTCCCATGAACTGGTCATCTCCCCTGTAAGTAATGTATTTGGTTGAAGCTTCAAACTTCGTTAAAAATGACAATTGAAAGCCTTATTTTATGTAACTAGTGTGGGTAGGCATTCATTGAACACCATACTTAATGGCTGGCATGTTTTAGAGTTAACTATTAGAGTAAAATGTAGTTGATACCTGGTAGCATGTATGGAGGTTTCTTTCAGTTGCTGTTCTTGTTGTGTTTATTGTAATCAAATACTGAAAAATTTACAACACCACATATGCTTTAGAAATCTTAAAAGTAGGGATGTTGCATTACTGTTCCTTTGGAGAGAAATTTCTGGAAGTGCTAGATTTTACACAAACAGAAACATGATGCAAGCAAGTTTTCAAGTGCAGATAAAAAGTCATGTTTCTGCAGAGAACGGTGATAATTTTGTCAATCCATGGTCAGTTGCAACCATTAAAGCCACATTACAAAATACTGAAATTGTGCAGTTTGAGGTGAGGCATTCTCATTATTTGCTTGTGTTACTCGCACAAAGGATATTTGTGAATTTCTAAGGCAAGCTACTTTGATGCTTTTCAGGGGTATCATCCTTGTAACAAATCATATCCAGGAAAAGTGGCATTATCCTCATGGAAATCATTAAAAAATAAAACCATTGATATCGGTAATAAATTGATTTATGCGTGATCATTGATCATTCACTAATAATGCTGTAGTACCCATGATGATGAGTATAGGCATAGTTGTCAATAGCGGGCTTATAGTGGTGTTGCAAAACAGAGTGGCAGTCTACTGCTACTTTTGCTCTGCAATGCCACATTTATGCAATAGTGGCTGCAGTGCCGATGGTAAGGTGCAAAGCAGAGGGGAAAAGCCCTATGTTTTTAGATGTAGGACTATGTATTTATACAAAGGTAGGAAAAAATGAATAAAAATGAAAAAGACGATGAAGAGGAGAGGAGAAATAACTATATAAGAGTAATATTGATCAAATAGTTTTTGTTTATATGATTATTTATATATGAATAACTATTATATATTTTTTGATATTTTATTGGCTGAATAATTATGAAATGTAGTTTATAAGTTTTTCCTATGTATTTTTATTGTAATTTTGTATATATAATAGTTTTTACCGTTTTATATTTAATAATTTATATAGTGTTCATTCCGCTCTTCACTATCTCTATAGTATTTGAGAGATTGACCGCTATTTAATGCTATCCGAATTTAACAACTATGTGTATAGGGTAAGTTCACAAGTTTTGGGGGTGTTTGTAAGTGGCTAATGGCTTACATGCATTAACCTTGCACATTGAATTAATATGCATGTACTAACAATGTTGTGTTATTTACCTTATCGCTGATGGTCTGCAAGAGACTTGGTTTCTTAAATAACTGATTTGAGATGAGATGGGATTCCTTAAATTGTAAATCCACTTTCTAGTCTGGACAGATTGATGTTAAATAGCTTATAAAGAACATGTTGAACTGTAGTCTCATAGCCTGCGCTTGCATTTAACTAATTAGTCACAACATACTAATCTAGGTGATAGTGGTATGGATAGTTAAGAATAATAGAACAAAAGTGTGGACTCATTCTTATCAAGAAACAAGACTTAATAATGTTCTATGTATGTTCGTATTCATCTACCCATTGTTAAAGATGGTAGTAACAGCCGCACTATCATACTTAGCAGCAAGTTAAGTCATTAGTCAAAACTTCAACTGAACTTCTACTTTATTATTGCATATTCCCATGAGTCAATTGCAACTACTTTTGCTACTTCTAACTTTATATTTCCAGAGGTTATTGCAATTGTGTTTCAAACTTTTGGCTTCTGCATCTACTCAATTGTTTATAATTCAGTTTGTCAGTGTGATTAAATATGCTTGTGTCAATACCATGTCACATATAAGCAAAGCATAACGTTAGTGCCAAAAGTATATTAATCTAAACTTTTTTGTTAATGATTATATTGACTTTGAATTCATGATGCTTGAAGGAGGAGAGAAGTACAGTTTTAAAGGGCGTGCAGGTCAGGGTGGGTTCGCTCAGGTATTCAAAGCTCATGTAAACAATAATCCAGATGATATTGTTGCTCTTAAGGTAACTCTACTAATCCTAACCAACATAATTCATGGTTTGAAACCTTACTGTTGGCATTCCCTGATTCTCAATCTCTTACAGATACAGAAACCTCCTTTCCCTTGGGAATTTTACATGTACCGTCAGCTAGATATGCGAATTCCAAAAACAGAGGTATGTAATTATTGGAACAGCAATGTACTTCGCCAAATTGTTATCCATAAGAGTACATAACTCAATTAAATCTGTTCTTCTCTCAGAGGAAGAGTTTTGGCTTTGCTCAGAGATTGCACCTTTATTCTGATTATAGCGTGTTGGTGTGTGATTATTTAGCTCATGGGACACTTCAGGTGGACATCTAATTTTTCCATTTTTAATAAGTTATAATAAATTTCACTATCTCATACTAAATATTGAATTATATGCAGGATGCTATAAATTCCAAAATTGTTAGAGGGGGATCTATGGAAGAAGTATTATGTATTTATTACACTATAGAGATGCTTCAAATGCTTGAAACTCTACATCATGCCAAAATTATCCATGGTGACTTCAAACCTGATAACCTACTCATTCGGTACTCCAGGTAATTAATGTTCTTATATCAGTGAGTGGGCATATACATCAGATGTTATGATACATACTTCTATGCTTATTTTGAATTTGGTTTCAATTTTTATAATATGCAACCATTGCATTATATAAAAATATAGATGATTTGAAAATATCTCTTTGAAATTATAGATTATACATGTTCTCATATTCCAGATCTTTTAGTTAAATTATAGATTATACATGTTCTCATATTTCAGCTCTTTTAGTTAATTTTATCTTTCCAAGCTATAGTCTTTCTTTCTGTAGTCTCTTGTTATCCCTACTACCCATTATATAAAATCTCTAGTTGGGGCACACAATTATTTCCTCATGAAATGAATGAAAATTATTCATCATTCTCATCCCTAAACCCCATTTATTCTTAATAGATAGCTTAAAAGTAATCACCAGTTCTAGAGTTTTGGTTTTTCCTCAGCTTTGGTTTCTCTTATTTATATCTAATGGTATATATGGGATAACATGTTATGACAGGGGTGATCCAACAGATAATGAAACCGATTTCCTCCATCGAACTGGACCTTGGGCTGATCAGGTAAATTCTAGAAGTCGTGAGATTAAACATGCTGAGAAATATTCTACATTGTCAAGTATCCTTGCTCTATAATTCAGGGGCTATGCCTTGTTGATTGGGGAAGAGGAATAGATCTAACGCTCTTCCCTGAAAACACCAAATTCATGGGAGATTGTAGAACTTCTGGATTCCGTTGCATTGAGATGCAAGAAAAAAAGCCCTGGACATTTCAGGTACACTGGATTACTTTAACTATTGAGCATTCCTAATGATGCAAAGGGGATGATACATTCTTTGGGTTCTAGGTGGATCTGTATGGACTATGTGTTGTAGTTCACACGATGCTCCACAACGGATACATGGAACTTGAAAAGAAAGCATCTTCGGATGGACGATACATATACCAACCCAAATCACATTACAAGAGGTTTGCTCCTACTTCTGTTTCTTGCTGATTTGATATTACAAGCAGTATTGCATGTGAATGTGCATTTGAGATTATTCAATTGTGATGAAAGATCTATATTGTTGCCTGCAGTTTGCCGTTATACCTGTATTAATGTTAAAAGAATATAGTTATATTCAATTAGTAGACAGTGCACTAAACTATGACACAGGATTGTTGTACTACTTCGTCTCACCTAAATAGTCTCATTTTCCATTTAGAATTGCCTACGGAAACTGCAGTTTCCATTTATAGTCTATGTGGTCTTTATTCACTTATTAATTTACTTCACTCTTACCTCTTTTATATATTAAAATATCATCACACACTACATAAATTCAAAGGTATTATTGATTTTTTTCTCTTGTACACAACTTTACTCACCAGTTATTCTTTATTTTACTATAAATTTCTTTTGAGACTATTCAGGTGGGGCAGAGGTAGAATTATGAATGAAGGAATTTGGTATTAGAAAAATGTTAGACCCACAAATAGTAATTGATCCTAAACCATTATTATAGTTAAGAACAAGAGTGCTTGTAATTATATGCCTTAGTTTGAGGCCTTAGCAATTTATTTATTAGGGTAGCAATACAACAGCTTTTAGGCACCATTATCTACATCATTCTATTCGAAAGTGGTAACATTGAATCTTCGTTGATGATAGCCTTTCTCATATTTCTTCAGGTATTGGAATTGTGATCTTTGGAAAAATCTGTTTTCCAAATTGCTGAACCTGGATCTAGCAGAAGATCATACAATGGTGTTGAAAACCTTGAGGGAATCATTTCAGGAATACATATGCTCTGATCCAAAGCTAATTAAAAGACTCAAGGAGCTATTGATGAAGCAGAGATCATCCCTATGCTCGGCTTAGATGGTCTCCTGAAGTCTCCATTGCTTATGGGAAAAAAAAAAGAAAAAAAAAGAAGCTGAAGTGTAGTATATCTGTGATGCTTTTTGGGTTAGGTTATTCTATATCCCTCGTATTGACTTCTTGATTTGTGAAAAATTATAAAGAATGTAAAATTGGGTTTTTATTTACTGTTCTTCTTGATTTGTTGTAGGATTTTTTTTTAAATATAATATTCATTTTTTTTTAAAATATTAAATCAAATATTTATTTTTCATCTATTTATATTATATTATAATTATTCAAATTTAAAATTTTAACTATTCAAATTTCCATTCAAAATTCAAATTTTCAAAGGAACACACCCATACAAAATTTAGGTGGCTTTCTGTCGCAATTCGGATTAGTTTGTTTGTTCATACTCAAGTCTCTCAATTATTGATATTGCTATATATATATATATATATATGTATTAACGTGCTACTCAATAGTTCTCAAACTAGGGGGAGTTCACCCTAGTATCACCGGAAAAATATATATATAAAAATTCATATATATTAGTGTCACCTAGAGACATTTTTGGCCCCTGGGTCATAGTCCGTTCCAAATAGAATCAAATGAATTATAAAAATTCTTATTATTTAAATTTAAATTTAATATTCATATAAAATAAAATAAAAAGAAACAAATTTGATATTGTAATATTAATAAATACACATCTCAAATTTGAAAATTTTGAAAAGATATTTTTATACTTTCTTTTGCCAGTTATTATAAGAAAAAATATTAAAATTATTTTATACATTTTTATTAAATAATAAAATATTATTAATTTTATTATAACAAATAAATAAATAAAATACATTCCATAAAGAGTAAATGAGACAAAAGAATTATATGAGTATATTAATTAACATAGTGATGTAAAATGATTTTATTAATATATATTATAATATAAGGATTTATTAAATTAGTAAATAAATATATCTATGACGGAAATAGTATATATCAAAAATAAAATTTACTAATAAATAATACCAATAAGATGGAAATAAACAAAAAAAAAGAAACAAAAAAAGGAAAAAAAAATTAATGGTAATATAGGCATTATTGAAAATCAGAGGGCAATTACGGTAATTGGATTAAAACCCTAGTCGCCAGCCACTATATAGCAGTCTTCGACACACTCACCCCTCCATTTGTAGAGCAACTGCCAGATCACTTATCCTGGGATCTGCATTTTTCGATTCTCTCGGGTATGCCGATGTTCAGATTGTGATTCTTCCTCAGTTTTCAGTAATTTTTTATGCGGTGCTTTTTTTTTGCTCGCCATCTGTTGGTGATAGTTTGGTATGTTTGAGGATCACTCTGATTTGTTTGATTCTATGCTTGATGTGATCTTATTACTGAATTTTGCTGGGGAATTTTCCGTGGTTGATTTATCTGTTGATGGAGACTGTCTGTTTTGTTTGTTTCTGCATCGGGTCATGCCCGTTCAGTTGATTGTGGTGGTGCTTCAAAACGAGTTATGTGATTGTTGGTTTTGTTTTTGGTTTTCGGAAACTAGGAGACACTGAATGTGGAGAGTTACAATACAATTTGTTTCTGAAATCCTGATTTGGAAATTAAAAAATTCAGATTAAGGTAAAGCAATCTGCTTCTGCCAACTAATCTAACGTTTTGTTTTGTTTTAGTGAAAACGGAGTGGTGGGTAGTAGCTGAAATGAAGTTGTTTAACAAGAGATATCGGGACATTATATGATAATTAAAACACCCTTTTGTATTAAAAAATGGATTTGTATGCTGGACAGGTCTTGTATGTCGCATACATGATTGCATCATTCTATTCTACACTGCTTTGCATAGGTTTCAATTTTGGTCATGGAAAATTTGCATTGATGTATCCAACATTTATAACCATCTGAGTTGGATGAGTTAACAAGATTGGGTCCATCCATTTAAATATTTTCTCATTTACATCGAATTATATTTATTTAGTTTTGTAGATTCTGCATTATTCATTGACACTTGGTTTGATAAATATAATCTGATGAATCATGTGCATCTGCCTTTTGCACAAGTTGGTGTATTCTGAAATCTCAACATGTATAATCTTCCCTTGGTTTCTAAATTTATACCTGAATTATAAAAGAGCATGCCATCATGAATAAAATGCAGTTAATAAAAGAACTGGTGTGACTTTTAATGAGAATTCTTGCTTGGCCATTAGGTGTGCTTAACTGCTTATTTCATTTTATTTTTCCTTTTCATTGAATGCAAAACATGTAAGATTGATTGCAATCATGGAGGATTGCACGCGACATCCGTCAATATTACAAAAGATACAAGGCCAGTCTTACCTTTTTTCAAGGGTCTCTCCTCATGCACACTCCAAACACACTGGTTTGAATTATATCTCCAGTAGTTATGTCAATGGAGGAATGAGGAATTCATCCATGAGATCATTCCAAGCAACTGGCCGGGAAATTAGTTCACCAACGCCTCCATTAGCTATAATGTCTCCGGCTGAGAAAGGTAAAGGCCATTTTATGGTGGATTTCCTCATGGGAGGGGTTTCTGCTGCGGTGTCTAAAACTGCAGCCGCTCCGATCGAAAGAGTAAAACTTCTAATTCAAAACCAGGATGAGATGATCAGGGCGGGACGATTATCTGAACCTTACAAAGGAATTTCCGATTGTTTTGCTCGAACTATCAAGGATGAAGGAATGCTAGCTCTTTGGAGAGGCAATACTGCAAATGTTATTAGATATTTTCCTACTCAGGTCAGTATTTTAATATGTGAATTAACCCTGTTGTTTTTTCTTGTTGAAGTTTTCCGCGATCACAGAATACATACTCTCAAAATCTGATTAAGTGTGTTGTTCATGCATTATTGTTTCACCTATTAATGACCAAGGGAAAATTGATAATAAAACTACAATCTTTTGATGCTTCTACCTGTGGCTATATGTAGGCCCTCAACTTTGCCTTCAAAGATTACTTCAAGAGACTTTTTAACTTCAAGAAGGACAAAGATGGATATTGGAAGTGGTTTGCTGGTAACTTGGCATCTGGTGGGGCTGCTGGTGCTTCATCGCTTCTATTTGTGTACTCTCTTGATTATGCCCGGACAAGATTGGCCAATGATGCCAAGGCTGCAAAAAAGGGTGGCGAAAGGCAGTTCAATGGATTGATTGATGTTTACAAGAAAACAATTAAATCTGATGGCCTCGTTGGTCTCTACCGTGGATTCAACATTTCTTGTGTTGGAATTATAGTTTATCGGGGTCTATATTTCGGAATGTATGATTCTCTGAAACCTGTTGTTCTAACTGGTACATTGCAGGTCAGTACACTCTTACTGATCTGACTATTTAAGATAAAGACATCGGTAATAAGATTTTAACATGCTTTCATGTGTATTGATATGTGCAGGATAGTTTCTTGGCTAGTTTCTTACTGGGATGGGGTATCACCATTGGTGCTGGTTTGGCTTCTTACCCTATTGACACTGTTCGAAGAAGGATGATGATGACATCAGGAGAGGCTGTCAAGTATAAGAGCTCAATGGATGCATTTTCCCAGATTGTAAAGAAGGAAGGAACTAAGTCGCTCTTTAAGGGTGCCGGAGCGAACATCTTAAGGGCTGTTGCCGGTGCTGGTGTGCTAGCTGGCTATGACAAGTTGCAGGTCATTGTCTTTGGCAAGAAATATGGATCTGGTGGCGGTGGTTAATAACAGAATGGGGTCCTGAAACGATGATGATGATAATGACAACGAGTAAGTCTTGCTTTTCTTCATCCAGATGACGTTTACTCTTTGGAATAAGACGTTCATGGATGCAGTTTCTTGTTTGCTCTGGACAATAGTTTTACTCAAGAACCCTGTATAAATTTGCACACAGATCTTTATTTTATGTGTGAACTTTGATTATTGAGTTTTTCACAAATAGTTGAGTCTCCTTTTTTCTTTTTTTTTCTTTTTTTTTTCTTATGCAATTATGGCCCTCTTTGCTAATGCTGCTGCTCTTAATTTAAACAGAGTTGGGGGTGTTTGATGCAAATCTTTGTCCGAATATTGTTCGATATACTTATTGCAGGTGATATAAGAAAATCAATGCTGGACACATTGGAGGATGGATAACCCTTATTCTTTATTCATTTTCTTTTGGAGTTTTTGCTAATGTTAATTTTGAAGGAGCATTCATTTTGTTATTTTCATAGTTTTCATCATAAATGGATTTAACTTCTTGTTCTTGTTAGGTCACTTGGACACTGCTGATTAGTTCTTTATAATTTTTGCAAGAAGATTTATATATAATTGTGTCAAATGAATTTATATTATATAGTATGTATGATTATGATATATAGTGTATTTTTAATAATATCGGATCAATAAATAAAATGTGGGTGAACACATTCAATATATACATATACTTGCACAATATTCCAAAATCTGCTCGGAGTATCACAGAACATTGTGGACCATGTTGAAACTTTTGAGAATATTATTTGTTTGGGGGATTGGATTAGATTTTCACTATTCATCTTATTTTTTTCTCAAAAAAACATCAAATTAAACACCTATTTTTTATTTTCTATATTATATTAAAAATCAATTTTATACTCAAAACATCAACATCTATAACTATTCAAATTCAAAATTTTTACTATTCAAATCTCAACTTAAAATTCAAAACCCCAAACAAGTACATAATGCTTTACTTTGTTGTACATTCTAGAATAGGATATAATACTATATAGTAAAACTCTTGGTATATAAAATGAACACTACTCTCAAGTTCATTACTACTTTTTCAAATTTCTATATATACTTTTTCTTTGTAAAAGTCCTTAAATTTGTGTGGGTGCTAACCTTAAGTTGGAAAATTTCATTATGAGAAGCACTGTAAACTCACAAATTGAAGTTTTGCATTTTATATGAAAAAACAAAAAAAGAATTGGTAAAAAATTTTCATATAGAATTTTTTTTTTTTTTTTAATTACAAAATAGATAACTAAAAAAATTAGAAATACAAAACAAACACGTTCAAATGGAGTTATGTCTACATATAATTTTTTTTTATATTATATTATATATAGTAGAAATGGAAATAAAATAATATTTATACTTTTATTAACAGTGTATTAGTTATGTAATATTGGTTAAATAATTATAATATTATTTACATAATCTATTATAAATTGTAAAATTATTTTAATATTTAATAAATAATATAATTATTAAAATATATATATATATATGAATGTAATATATAATTTAAAATATTAGTTTAAATAAAAAAAGTTAGAAGAATAAATAATTTATTTGATTATAATTTATTAGGCTGTTCAAACAGGAAATGAAACATATATATATGCCCAATTACTTTAACTAATTTAATTTACGGTCAATTATATAAAGAGTCTATATTTAGTAAATGCAAATCAATTTTTATATTTAGTAAATGCAAATCAATTTTTTTTTAAATTTTAAATAAAGATCTAAATTAAGTATTTTATATAAATAAAAAATTATAAAATATTTTAAATAATTTATTTGAATAAAATAAATTGATTTATTTTATAATTTTTGAAGGCAAATTGTTGTCTTTTTTTTTTTTTTTATAAAATTTGTATAATTTAGATTTTTATTTAAAATCAACATCAATTTTGGACAAAAATAATATTTCGTATAAATTTTATATTAATACAGAAGAAGTTCACGTAATAAATAAAACAAATGGTATTTTGTGGACGATATTCTATAATTTATACTTTAATTTATACACATGATTTGGAGATTTAAATTACTGTTTTATGTAAATGTTCGCTGACCGTTGGATCTTCTTATAATAACGTGTTGTGTTAATAACACGTAGTGCCCAACTATCTTGAAACGAGCGGTCATCCTCTTTCCACGTGGCATCCAACATAAATATCTCACCATCTCTCCAAGTCCAAGTCTCCCTCCTATCATGTTCTCTCTCTACTGTTTCTTCTCCAATCTTTCCGGCGACAGTCAAATCCTCCAATCAAAGGGTTCAGTTTGAATTCAAAGCTTTCCTATCAACGAATTCAGTGAAAATCCGTCAGTTATTTGAAATTCCTTTGACCCGCCATTGAGAAAGTCGGATTTATTGTTGAATTGCAGGCTGCTGGCCCCTTTTCGAATAATACTTTACTCGAGCAGACAAGTCTTCGCCTGAAAAGCAGCGGTGGTTTCCTTTTCTTTCTGAGAATCAAGATAAACAATTTTTCATTTTTTTTAGGGTTTAGACGAGCTCTGCGGGAATTGTGTTGTGAGAATTAATTAGGGTTAGGAAAAAGCTATGGCGGAGTCGGACAACGATTCGGGAGGACACAGCAGCAGGGAGCAGGACAGGTTCCTGCCGATTGCCAACGTGAGCAGAATCATGAAGAAAGCGTTGCCGGCGAACGCTAAGATATCGAAGGACGCCAAGGAAACGGTGCAGGAATGTGTGTCGGAGTTCATAAGCTTCGTCACCGGCGAGGCATCGGATAAGTGCCAGAGGGAGAAGAGAAAGACTATCAACGGCGACGATTTGCTCTGGGCTATGACGACTCTCGGCTTCGAAGAGTACGTTGAACCCTTGAAAGTGTATTTGGCTAAGTACAGAGAGCTCGAGGGGGAGAAAGCATCCATGGGGATGGGAGGGACCAATAAAGAAGCAGGTAGCAGCAACAGTGGTGGCTCTGCTATCACCTCCGCCGGCGCCGGAGGGTTCAATGGCGGTGGAATTTATGGAGGTCCTGTGATGGGATTTCATCATGGAGGGCAGATATACGGCGGTGGTGGTGGTGATTCCGGGGGATTTCACCATTTGGGGAAAGGGGGTTTAGGCAATTCCGGTGGCTCCGGTAGCTATGGCAGCGGTGGTGGCGGCGGAACTCCCACTGGGAGGTCAACATAAGGTTAAATACACAGTGACATACACACAACAAGCATTCACACACTGTGTTTATAATTGTTTTAGGAGTTTCACTTATGCCCTTCTCTGTTCTTCAAGTTTTACATACTTTTTTTTGTCGAATAAATAGAGTAGCTTATCTTGCGTACGAGGGCTGGAATGATGACTAATAATGGACACACACAATGAAAATGATTCAAACTCTGAAACGATTATAGACTGAATTTTGTGATCTTCAATTCAAGTTATGGAATTCGGTAGTCTTTGATTCTTGAGCTCTTCGGTTAGATCTTTCCCTTTCATAGCTGCGAGTAAAGGTTGCGAAGAAAGAGTATGTTCAATTTAAGTTGGATGGCCATTTAATTTTCTTGAACCACATTGAACTGCGTCGTGCTATGCCTGATCTTCGAATGGGCATTTCTTGATTCTGGATGCATAAACTATTTTTTGCCCTGAGTATCTGTTGGTCGGCGCCATCCCGATCATTTGTAGATATGCATTGTTGGTATGGATCATATGATCTGTGGCTGTGGTTTTAGTTTGTGGTAATAGTTAGGCTTGAATTGTTAGTTTGAAAATTTGGGAGCCAAAATTCATGTTCCAGCAAGTAACTAATTTACCAGACATGGCGGCCAATGTGATACTGACACGTGTGATTAGATGATGAGATATAAACAGGCAATAATATGGTCTCATCACATGTATATATATGATTGATTGTTATTAGTTTAGGTAATTTTGGAATAAATTTCTAGTTGTGGTCATTTGCTAGTTTGCTAATTTTGTTAGTAATCGTTCTTCATATTTCAAATATGTTGTTTGTGTATATTAATATTGCTAATAGATAAGAATAATAACAATAAACTTATTCACTAATGAAATTAAAACAATGTTATGAATGAAAAAAAAGTGTATTTTTTTTGTTATTGTATAGAGAATTGTTTTCTGAGCAGAAAATATAAAAATAACATGAAAAACTATGTTTACGCCATTTGTAATGTAAGAACTAAAGAATAGTTCTTTAATACACTTTCTTTTTGCTATGGGGTGGCATGCCAATTTTAAAAGTCTCCAAGAATCCACTTATTATTTTGCTCACATTGCTAAGAACTTTAATAAAGTTTTTAGAAGAATTTTCTCTTCTACATTAAATTTATTATTTGATTTAATATAAATTTTATACTTTTCGTCCACTAATAAACTTTCTATTTAGTCTAAATTAAAACATCTTATTTCATTTTTTATAAAATGTAATTTTCCAACTAAATACTCATATTTTTTTATTTTTTTTTCTAAAAAAAATTAAGTTTCAAGGGTAAATTGCCATTGTATTATTTTATTACATTATATATCTATAAAATACTAATTTATCTTAATTCATATGCAAAAATTAAATCAATAAATTACAGGTGAACTAAGGGAGTATAACCTCCGTTCCTGATACCATGTCCACGTTGTCTGTCCGTCCCACTATGTTACTTTCTTTTTTTGGAAAATTATTACACTTTAATTTCATTTTAAATTTTAACTTTTTTTAATTTTAATTAAACTAATTAGTTATCTTAATCTTAATTTATAATTATTTATATTATAGAATAATTATTTTCACTAATACATTCTTAATTATCTACTAATTAAACTCTTTCTAAAATACTGTGTCTACAGCGTAGCAAACACGGTGTCTGGGACGGAGGAAGTATTTTCTTAAGAAAAATATTGTTATTTCAGTATTAATTTATTTTATAATTTTTATTAGTTATTAAGAACAACAAAATATTATTTTGATTATCTTTTAAAATATTTTATGGAAAAAATATTTATGTCCGTTGGACAGACGGCCCCAATTTGACTTGTGACCAATCAAACAAAAAAATGGTCCGAATATTGATTTGATCCAATTCCATTGATGATGTGCAAGTGTGAGAGTCTTTTATTGGCCATTTTATAACAAACTTGTGGAGGTAGGGAGAAATAATAGAAAAATAAATTTCATTCTTTATTGAGTTTGTTATAGTGTGAAATATTCTTGTTGTGTTTATGGAAAAGTAGGAAGAGATTATTAAACATTGAGAGAGTTAGGATATGGTGGATATCGTATTGGGTCGGAGAACAATAAAAAAATTGATAGTGAATCTTGTTTGGGTTGAAATTCTCAAATGTAAGTTAATTAGAGCCGAATTGAATTATTAATTATTTTTTATTTTATGTTTTTATCGTCTGTACGCATTCATAATTATAGATTTGAATTATTGCTGCTGATTGTAGATCTGAATTATCTTCTTTGGATTGAAATTTTCAAATATAGGTTAATTAGAGCTGAATTGAATTATTAATTTTTTTTATTTTATGTTCTTATCGTCACTGTATGCGTTCGCAATTATAGATCTGAATTATTGCTGTTGATTGTAGATCTGAATGAGTTACTCGATTTTGGGCCAACATGTTTTTGTAGAAAAATGCTTCTAAACTATTATTATTATTATTATTATTATTATTGCTAATGATATGGGCAGCCGCATATACAATATCAGGGTTCTTGGCGCTGTGGATGCTATGCTAAAATTGTTGACTAATGCACTTGTTAAAGTAAAAAACAAACAATAACTTTTATAATCCAATTTATATACTTACCGTCGTTAACATATACTCTAGCCGTCCAATTTATAAGTAATATTTGATTTTGTTGAAAAATTTAAAAAATAATAATATTTTAATTATAATACATAGTTAAAAGTAATTTAAAAATAATTTCAACTTTTTTTTTTTTTATAAAAATACTGATGTGACGATAAAATAGAAATATTTTTTGAAATAATTACTTTTGAACGGTCCAAAAAAAAATATATATATTCTAATTGAGATAAAGTATTTTTTTTAGCCTTTTTTCTTTAATTGGCTGATCTTTCTATAATTTTTTTTTCTATAAAAAAGTTTGCTCTTATGATATAGTACATTCATTGATTTTTCTTTTTTTTTTTTTTAATTGTTCGAAGAATTTATCACACGACAAAACAAAATAATGAAAAAGAAAATTAAAGAGAATAATAATAAAAAAAGACAGCTTTTTTACATAAAAAATATAATAATATTAATAAATATTATTTGTATAGATCAATAATAATATATTTTCTATGTTATAAAAATCTAGTAGAATCTTTTAGAATTTACAAATTATTGTTTCCAGGGCAAAGAATTTATAAATAACTAAATAGCATAAAAATAAGATTTTTTAAAATCCACATTGATTATTTCAAAATTTTAAAGCCTTTTAAAAATTTTACTTGAATACTATACCATTTTTAAATACTTGTAAAATTTAGATTAAACACTTTTAAATTTTAAATTGAATACTTTATATTTTAATAATCCAAAAATATAATGTAGTCTAAATTTAATAGTAAGTACAATGATGGATTTCAATCAAATATATTATATTAAGAGAGAGAAAACATGTAACAATAATAATGTTCGACCAGGGTTTATCGGTACGGACTTTCGGGCAGCAGCTACGAATTCATACAATATAAAATAAAAATAATAATAATAATAAAAAAAATGTAACAATAAAGCCCACACCACATCACATCCCAATTATGTGTTGTGTGTAACTTTCAAATTCATATCACAAAATCTCATAAACAGTCATCAAACCATTAATATAATGCCACATCAGTAGGCGTCATCAACCTCATCTTTCACGAACCATCTGTTAACTCGTTTCTGAGCAATCGACACCTTCAATTGAAACATGAGAGAGATCAGTACATAAATAAGAACCAAATCTGTATGTCATTAAATTAATTAATTACCATGTATGAAATGAAACCAACCTGTTTGTCCCAGTCAGTTCTGTAGGTAATAACAACAAGAACTACAGTTTGGACCACTATACCTATCAGCATTCCTATCCACACCCCCTGAAAATTTTGTATAATGTAATCAATATAGAGATTTAATTATATCAATCCAGATGATCATGACAAATTCTTGATTTCTGATGCATCGGCGCTCACTTCGACTAGCAGATTGTATACATATCCGAGCACAATGCCGATGGGGACTCCTACAATGTAATAGGATGCGACGTTTACCCACGCCACGACACTCTGCCATCCCGATCCGATTGCAACACCTAGCATTTCATTTTTATCGTGCAAGTTTCGAACTTTATTGCCAGAAATGTGACTAAATTTTGTGTCGTATGATCAACAATTGCAGGTCTCACCGGATAGAACAGGCTGCACACTGTTCAAGAGTATGGAGAAAGCCAATAGAGGAGATAATTGAGCAACTGCTGAAGCCACATCTCTGTTCTCTGTGAAGATGTAAGCTACACTTCCTCTGAACACCATGAAGAACACAAATAGCACCAAGCCGATGGCGAATGATGTTGTGGTTATTACAGTGATTGAATATTTTGCAGCTTTAGCATTCCCTCTACCCAATTCATTTGCTATTCGAACGCTGCAAAAACAGGCAAGTTATATAAGTATGATCATCTTCATATTCTCTCTCTGTTTCTCTTAAATGTCGATTGTTAAATGTGAATGGATATCTGAAAATGGTAGAAATGAGTATAAATTAGAGAATTAGAGTACCTTGCTGCAGCCATGAACCCTAGAGATATCATCATTTCCCAACCACTAATGTTGAGGCTAGTTAACAATGAAAAACACAGATGGTTAATTAGTTGATAAACAGTCCCAAAGATGAATATAGACTAAATTAAAGCCATGATTGCTACCATATCGAGAGGGCATCTATGGCTACTTCTGCATTCTTGAAGTTTCCAGCAAGAAAAACCAACACTGTGTTGTACCAAACTTCAAGGCTGCAAAATACTGATTTATGGATATAGTGATACAGAGAGAGGTAGTAGTGTGTGTTAAATATGTTTATAGCTTATCCTTACCAAAGCATTGCACCTGCAGACAATGAAAGCTTGAAAATGGGCCACAAATCCTTGAAGGCCAAGAGAGTGAAGCCTCTCCAAGTACGGGGACAGCCGCCGCAGATGACGTACATGATTTGGCCGACGTTGGGGAGCCAGAAGGCGACGACGGTGGAGGTCATGGCACCGGAGACGCCGAAGTGGAACCGAACAGTTAGGAGCCAGGAGAGGAAGAGGTGGAGGGGGATGGAGATGGAGGCGAGGTAGATGATGATGATATTTTTGCTCTGAGATTGGAGGTACATTTGGCAGGTGTAGGAGACGATGAAGGAGTATATAACAGGGATGAGCCAGAGAGCCATGGTGCCTGCCATTTCTGCAATTTCCTTTTCCTGCCCCAAGGCTCGGAGAATTGGAGCGGTGAAGATGAAGACAGGGAGGAGTACAGTGGAAGCTATGATGGAGACGAGCCATGACCTCTGCAGATAAATCCCCAGCATGTGGTGCTGCCCTGCGCCGTACGCCTGCCCGCATAGGGTTTCCAGACCATTCGCCATTCCCAGCTGCACTAGCAGTACAGTACAGATTCAGTGATTGAAATTCTCTTTCTCATTCTCATCCTCGTCCTATTAATTAATTTATTTATGAGCAATTAGGATTTAGGTGTACGAACCAGAATGCCTTGGGCGAACCTGAGGAAGACGGTGGAGACTAGGGCGAAGGCGGCGAGCTCTTTGGAGCCGACATGGCCGATGAATGCCTGGGTGATGATGCCTGTTCCGAACGTACTGAATCGGGTGAAAATGGCCGGGGCTGCCACTACCCATATCTTTTTGTTCTCTCTCCAGAATCTCTCTTTCCAACTGCTTATCGTCTCGTCTTCAACATCTCCTGCTGCTGCTGCTGCTTCTGTGTTCACTAATAACTTTTCTCTGATTCCTCCTACAGTACTATCCTCCATTGTTGACTTGAAGATCAAAGGTGTTTGTCTCCGTGGGAATTGGGATAGCGTGCGTTTGTATGTTTGAGTGAGTAATGTATTGATAATACGACATCTTCATTGCATTGATATAGATATGGCCTATGGGTGTGTTTCTCGTGCAGTCGTGTTATGGGGTGTTAGGTACGGACCAAGAAAAGGAAGAAAAAAAAAACTATATATATATATGTATGTGTGGCGTGTTAGGTTTTATTTTTCTTTTATTTACTTGAGATATAAGAATTATATGATAATATAAACAAATATATGTGTATATATATATATACAAACATGAGAGTAGTGTTGTGTATTAAATTAATTAAATTTATTTAAATTTATTAAACATGTATTAAAATTAGTATTCTTTTTTGCTTAAGTTTTTTGTTCTGTTACCGTAGTAAAATATGATTCTTAAGTAATTAAAAGATATATTAATAAAAATATTTACTAATTCATCTCATTTAAATTGTTTTATTTTATTTAGGAAAAAAAATTTTAGGTATTGTGTAATTAATAAGTAATTAATTAAAATAATTATAATTTAATAAATATAATTATAGATTAAGATTAAGGTGACGTTTAATTAAAATTAAAAAAAGTTATAACTTAGAAATTTTAAAATATAATTATAGGGTGTAATTATATTTCCAAAATAGAAAAATGACATATCATATGGGAGGGACAAAATATAAAAAATTGACAAATTAAATAGGACGAATGAGTATTATATAATATAAATAATTATACATCAAAGTTAAAATAACTAATTAATTTAATTAAAATTAAAAAAATTATTAATTATAAATTTTAAAATGTGATTAAAGTGTTTATATTTTTACTATAAAAAAAGTGACAAATAAAATAAGATATAAAAATAATACACCGAAAAAATGGGACAAATGAATTTCTTCACTAATGTAAATATATATATATATATATATATATATATACTATGATATGAAAGAATGGGCAAATGAGAGAGAGTAATATATAATTTCACCGACGTGAATATCGTAAAAGCATGATCCACACACACACAAAATCCAATTCAATGTTCGAATACGAGGTGTCAAGTCTTAGTATGATAAGAAGAAAAGAAAAAGTATACTATGATAATTACGATTTATAATGTATTTTAAAAAATCTGAACAAAACTGAAGAGAGAAAAGCATCAACTGTGCTTCCACTAGACGTGTGACACTCGATCTGCAAGTCATGTAAAGGCGGGTGTGTCAGAATCGTAGACTGGTTCTACAGACCACAGGTCAACACTAGTTCTTTCAATGTGCTTCTGTTCATACTCGCCCGAAAAGTAATGTGGACATTCTTATTGATGACGTGAGTAGTATATTCAATTTATTTAATTAGTACTCAACCCCAAGGTATTACAGCACAAGACACCATCGACACTCTGCAACAATTTTTTGACGTGAAAATTTTGTTCATTGCACTTATTTTTATTTGGCCTGCGACTGAAAAGCCTCATAGGGTGTGCTTATTTGGGGTTTGGATTTTTATTATTTTTATTAAAATTTAAATTGTAAAAATTCTGAATTGAAATTATTGTATTAAGTTATATAAATAAGTATTATTGTGATATTATTGTCAAAATCCTACAAACGAATACACACTTAAATATTACAAAACACATTCGTATATAATATTTAATTCCAAATTCATCATTCAAAATCAAATTAGTTATACCAAACTCATATAAGTGACCATAACTTAATCACAAATTCACCAATGAGAATCACATACACCAAACACAAACCAGTGACAATAATCCAATCCCAAAACACGTAATTAATTGAAAACCACACAAACAATATCCCAAATTTACGATTTGTCTTTCTTTTTTTTTTTTTAATTGATTGCACGTAAAAAGACATTAATTAATTGTAGCATTATATATAAATAAAGAATATTAATTGCGTACCGTTAATTTGTTCCAAAGCTTGTGTCTAGATGCTTCTGTCAATTCAATTTTTTGAGCTGGAGTATCCCTATTCTGAGAGAACTCCTCGAAAATTTATACCCATGAATGTAAAATTTACTAATATATGGTGTATAAATATATATATAATTTAAATTTATTTATATTATATAAAACCGTTATTTTATTAACGATGAATACATTTCATTAAAATATGATTTTAAAAATATTTAAAATAAATTATATATATATTTAATCAACTATAAGTTATACAATTACTCAAATCTGCAACTAAAGAGGGAATAAGAGTGTAGTCTAATGGCTAAACCTCCACCCCCTTAACTTTCGGTCGGAGGGGTTTTTGACCAAATCCGTAACTCACCCATACTCGGTCAGGTTTAAAATCTCAAAATCCTGCTATAAATTTTAACCCGAACCCACTTCATTAACAAAGGGACAAGGTATGTCCATTAACACACAAATATTAGCTCTGCTTATATAAATACATTTAAAACTTTTGACACTATCCGTTAATAGTAACTTTTTTAAAAAAAAGCCACTTTCAATATATTTTTTCTTCCACAAAACAATAATCTCCTTTACACAGAATTTAATAGCAATAACCCTCAACCCTACAACAGACTGAAATGTTCCAAGTTATACTCCTCTTTCTTGCAAGAGGGATGGATGCTCTAAAACCACATCACTATTTATCGATGCATTCCATAGATAATTAACGAAAGAGGACTCACAAGATTCAAACAAACAGACAATCAAGTTCATCAGTTAACAAATAACAAGTGATCACAGTTGGATGGATTATCACAACTTCATTTTCTTACTTGTTGTGCTTTTAAGTTTTTCAGGCTTCATGTTCGCAGCCGTTATGAGTCTATAATTTGGTCGGGGTATTTCACTTAGGTTCCCAAACCACTCCTCATAGAAGTGCCAAACTTCGTACCTGTTTAAAAAAGACCATACAAAAATTTCTTGGAATAAAAAATCAAACTTTAGAACCATATGCTACACTTAGCATTCAATTCACTCACTCACCAGTAGGCTAGGTGCTGAAATGGTGCATATTTTCCGTAAAGCTTTTCTACATGGCTTCCGACTGTCTTGGTGTCTGATATTTTACCGTGAACCTGCACGATCATTATCGAAACAAAGGGAATCAATCATGCAATGTAGACAGCACAGATTCTTCGGTGTTAATGGACGACACTAGAGAAAAACAATAGACCTGTTTCAAATGTCTGATAGTTTCCGAATCTGTAGGAATGTTGTGGTAGAAGCCCATGCACACGAGCACATTTGCACATGTGAAAGGTCCAAACCCATCAATCGCTCTCAACTTCTCAAACAGGCTATTGTAGACGGATAAGCTCGGTGTGCCACAGGCATCTTCGAATACATCTAATTGAATCGTTCCTTGAATGATTCCCCGTGCAAGGTTTATTACCCGACCTGCTCTGTATCCAAGGCCGCAACGCTTTGCCAGAAACTTTTCATCCAATCTAGCTAATTCCTCTGGGCTAGGAAAGTTCGCAATTCTAGTGCCGGCATTATCTCCTGTCGTGTTTAAAGGTTGATCGCCTTCTGCTGCTTGGATCTGAAGATGAAGATTGTCGGTGATTGGACTCGACTCCATTCCCTTATAGGATTCAGGCATTTCAACAGCATTTGCACGCCTGGATCGTTTCTTTGATTCCTTCCTTGCCGGTGTATTCGGCGCAAAGTGCTTATATTCGGTAGCTTGAAGAGTGGGAGTAGTTCCGTTTCCAGCTGATGCTGCGGACTGCAATTCCAGCTGAAGCTCGCAAAGCGCCTCAGCCATGCTCAACGTCCTCGGCCACCTGCACAAGTAAGTTGTAAAGAAGATATAGAAAGATAAACATGGCGGACGGGATGGATGGCAACGTAGAGCATAGGATGGTATACTGGCAATTGCATAAGAGTATGCACTTGACCATGTCCTCGAACAGTGTGGGCGATCGGAACAGTCTTCCAAATCCCCTGCCCTTGGCTTCCTGGTGCAACTCATGAAACTCCTTCACTCTCCAGCTTTCTTCCTCGGATAATCTCAGCATTCTCCTAACCTGAACCTGCATATCGCATTCCATCGAATCAGTTTCGCTTTGCCTGAATAATGAATGATTTTGAGAAAGGAGCGGGATGCGGTCCGCGGTCACCTGCAGGGATCGGCGCTGCGGAGGGGACAGGGAGCGCGTGCCGAGGACGCGGAGGTGCAGCGCTTGGCGGTCGCGATGGGAGATGCGGACGACGGACGCGGCGCCGTCGGGACTGAGACGGAGCGGGCGGGTTAGGGTTTTGGAAGGCGAGTCCCAATGGTTGGGCGCCATCATGAATAAGCCGTCGCTGCAAACGGCTTTTTCGAGATTGAAATCAGAGGCGGCGTCCCCCAGCGGGAGCTCCACCATTACGCACCCGAGCGTATTGTCCATAGTCGCGAAGGCGGTGAGATTGAGAACTGGGAATTACGGCGGCCGGCGCCGGCGCCGGACGGGAAGTAAATGGCGCGTTTGTTAAGGGTATTTGGGTATTTTCGGGTTAATCGGGTGATAATAAATAGGAAAATCATCCGTCCGTCCGTATTAGTTTATTGAAAAGGAATTTTTTTTTTTTTATACATAGAATCGGATACTCCCTCTGTCTGATATAATATGGATATGTATGTATTACCGTAAAAAAGAGAATTTAGATAAAATATAATTAATAAATAATTAAAAAATGTATTAGTAAAAATAATTATTATTTAGTAAAAATAATTATAAATTAAAATTAATATAAGTAAATAGTTTAATTAAAATTAAAAATTTAAAATTTAAAATGAGATTAAAGTGATAATTATATTTTCAAAAATAAAAAATACAAGTTATATGAGACGGATAAAAATAAAAAATATAAACAAATTATGTGGGACGGATAGAATATAAAATATAGAAAATAATAAATATGTGCCGTATTAATATCTTTGAAAAAAATATAAAAGAAAATAATAAAAAAATTAAAGCCTATATATCTATCAAATTGACAGAAAAAAAAATTCAGTTTTTATTTATTTAAAGCTCTAAAATCACATAAGGCTCTTTGGTAGAAGTTCTTTATATCAAAGGTTTTTTTTTTTTTCCTTTGAAAAATCTCATTCAAGTGATATATTTTATTTGACTGCATAGCTTAATTAAAAATAGAGCTATGTTTTCTTTTTTTGTTGCTCTATTGCCTCTCTTTGCGCTCTCGTATTCTCTTTTTCCCCAAATCTATTCTCATTACTGTCATCTCTTCTTTTTTTTCTTCTCATTTCAGCGCGATGTCCCTCGCATTTCTACCGGCCGCCCTCTGTTCTCGAACTTTCCGGCGACTCACATTGCTACAAATATATTTTATATTTTCCCCCACTAACACTTCTTTCACCGTATCTCTAATTTTTAATAGTAAAAATTCTAAATAAAAGCAGTAAATAGAGATTGTAAATCGACAAGAATGTTTCACCAAAGATCTATTGGAGAAAGTTTCTTCAATGTCCACCCCCTCCTCCTGATGCCAGCAATCACTGTTGGATTAGGGATGAAGGATTTAGAGTGAAGATTGTATAAGAAGAGATTTTGAGAGAAATTTTTTCCAGGAATGAAGAGCTATTGTAGTTATTTGAAATTTAAAATTGTCCATGGTCGCAGAATTTATTTCTTATTTTTTTTTTAAAAATAATTGTACAATTTGTTTAATATTATAAATATTTTTATAATTTATAATGTATTATTATTTTTATATCACATAATTTATTTTAGTAATTTCTATTTTATTTCTACTGTATTTCAATATAATATTAATATTTTTAAAATTCATACATATGACATGGGAAAATATATATAACTAAAAAAATTAAAATATATATTTAAATATTTAAATACTATATCTCAATAAAATATATTACAAAAATTATTTTTTATATATAATAAAATTTTATATAATATAAATAATAAAAAATTATATTTATTTATTATAATTAATATAAATTAATTTTATAAAAAGTGAAAAAATTTAAATACAGATAGAGATATCCATCTATTAAACAGAAATAGAAATAATAAAAATTATCTAGAGAAAGAGAATTGGGTGCTGAATGTTTATTAGTGTTAATACTATCTCATCTCATATAATTTGTCCTTTTTTATTCGATATAATTTGTTCATTTTCGTCCTTCTCACGTAAATTGTCATTTCTTTTATATATTTTAAATTTTAAATTTTATAATTTTTTTAATTAATTAAAGTATTTAATTATTTTAATCTTAATTTATAATATTTTTACTATTCAATAAATATTTTTATTATTACATTTTTTAATTATTTTATAATCATACTTTATCTAAATTTTCTTATTTACGGTAACACGTCCAAATTTATTAGGATGGACTGAGTATTATTATACATAATTGGATTAATTATAAATAAAATAAATTAAAATAATTGAATATCGTGGAAAGAATGGATCCCCATTTATAAATTGAATAGATTATTACTTTGAGAGTGATACTTCGTTATTTCCTCCACCAAGATGTCTTCCATATGCTCCTATTGACTTTCTTTTACCAGGCGCAGCACCTCCAACAAGTATCCTTGTATCAAACCTCCTCGAAATTCAGAGATTTTGAGGGAGGAGGGAAGTTACACTCAGGAGAAAGATAAAAAGGGGGGTCTTGAGTGTAGTGGCGGTTCACTGAATAAATGATTAGATAAGCTATAATATCTGGTTCAAGAATTGACCTGTGAAGGTCTTTCTTCTCCGTCTGAAACCCGAAAAGAAACTAATTTTATTTTTCGGTTGGGTACCGGATTAGTTGTTTCTTTTGGGTTGTTAAGCTCTCGCTTTCTGTGTGTATTGATGGTGTATTTCAGCTTTACTTGTTGATTGTTGAACTCTGTTTGCCTTCTTTCTAAGCAATAACCCACCAGTCAATTTGATTATCCGGAAGGGAGACGATTATAAGTTTTTTCTTTCATTTATCCTTTCGAATTGTTATGGGCATCGTTTCTATGTCGGGAAATTTGGGGCATCATTTGAGGAACAAGAATCTGAGTTGAGCTTGGAAATGGGATTGATGGAAAATTGGAATTTTTTGAGAATTTTGGTTCGGATTCTCCTTGGATTGTTGTCCATTTTTGCGTTGGTATGGCCTGTCAATGGTTTAAGACCTTTAAGGCAGAGGCCTCGGTCGTGGGGTGATGAGGTTAGCGATTATGATATGCGTTTGCAATTTATTATTTGTATTTTTTTTATATCTTAGAAAGATTATTACTGTGTTGTGGAAATTCTTTACTTTGAATGCTGTGGCATGTGGGATATTTTCTTAATTCTAGTTTGTGTGGACGCTTGGAGCATTAAGTATGAAACTAGTGCTTATTCCTTCTGTTTGATAACTTCTCACTCGATCATGTTACTGTGGATCTTGTTCAACAAAACGAAGGTAACGAGCTAATATTTTGAGCGCAAAAATAGGCAGGTGTTCTGATGTAGGGAACTTCAGGAATGATAGTTTTTTGTATGCTCTTGATTTAGGAAAAGTAAGTTAAAGAGCATTGCAATTTCATGATTTTGAATGATGCCCTTATAAATTAATGGTTGATGAATCTGATTCTAATTGCTTGGCTGTTAGAGTGATCGTTGGACTATCTGAATTCTCTCGAATCTAGCGGTCCATTTTGTTGTATTTTAGGAGGAAGCTAGTGAGTGGTGAGTCAGGATTCACATGAAATTATGGAAGATGCAGTAATGATGCATTTACCCATCCTTCTTGTATCACTGGGTCAATTTGAAATTTTAATTGCCTAACTTAGATGAAGAAATTAAATTTCACGATACCAGGTTTGAAATCTGAAGGGTAGTCATCCATAAGTGAAATGCTGGTATGGTAGCTCTACTGACCCCATAGGCATGCCTTGTTTGTAGCTAAAAAGGACGCAAGAGGATTAGTAGCCATGCATCGGTGATACTGGGATACTTGGTTTTTTGCATCTGATCAACAAAAGAGGAGGGCAGATTTATAGGAGTCAATGGAACAATACAGATTTATGGAACATTTATAACGGCATCTTACTTGTGGGCATTCAATTACTAACTAGAATAATGATCCTTTTACCTACAGTACTTGTCCTCTGTTCCCATATTTAAGTCCAGTTTTGAACTTCTCTGTATAATATATTTGTCTGTGTAATCTCAAATGCTTGTTCCCCGGATATAAAGATCACTTCTTTGTTAGTGGACAATAGTAACAGCGCAATAGTATGATTCTGTTCTTGTTAATATTGTGTTAAAAACATTCAATAATCAAAAACTCATACCCTGCTTTTCTTTGTATCTTGGGTTGTCTACTTTTAATCTTTTGGTCTTTTTCTTCTTGCAGTGGCTTCCTTTAGGCAAGGAAGAGCACGAATTGGGTCCATTTTCTTCTTGGAATATCACAGGGACGTATAGAGGTTTGTGGGTCTTCAATCAATTAGTATTGTTTTGATTTTCAGGTTGTTGTTGCATCTTAGTAAGGTTGCTTAAATAATTACTCGACTCTGGCACAGTGCCAACAGCTTTGCTGTAGACAAAAATTTTAAAAAATTGAACATCAAGTTTTGGTATGTGGATTGTAGACAGGACGCCCTGACTTCTGCATCTTTCTCACAAGTAATACATTATAATCTCTAGATGTTTATTAAGTTTTTAGTTTGTAAAGCTGATCACCTCATGAGATTGATTAACTTTTAATCTATGCATAAGGGGGTAATAGTAATGAAACTTGGGCACTTGTAATATTAAGCCCAGCTACTGTTATAGATAAAATCATATGTAAGTCTTTTGCGCTTCTCCAGATGTATTACGGCTGGAATAGGTATTGTGCAAAATGCACAATTTTTTTTTTTTTTTGTTTTCTATCAATAATCGTTTCAAATTGCCAATACTGGAAGGACTGTGTTACCAATCTTCACATGATGCAGCCAAAACTGCCTCTCTATGGTATTTGCTGAACATGATTGATATGGGTCTTTTATCTGTTGGGCTTAATGGGCTTCTCAAAAAATTCTGTAATGTGCCAGTGTTACTCTTTTCTAAACTTGTGTTAATCCTTATGATGTTGATTACATGGATTTGCATATGCTTATCATGCAGGGAATTGGAAGTTCCTACATTCATCAAGTAACTCTTCCAAGTTTCCTGATTTTAGGAAATCAAGTGGAAATTCAATACTAGAATTGATTACTTCACCAACAAAAATAACCGGTGTACACTATGTTCAGGTAGCTTTATTTTTTTTAATTCAGTGATCAATCTGTGGCATGCAACTGAAATATTATCATATTGTTATTCAATACCAGATTGTCGATCTGTCAAGCTTACTCTATATTATGGATTTCAGAATTTGATAATTATTTGTTGGACTCGAATATTCTTGAATAAATCGACTTATTAATATTGGTTCCCACAGGGGGAGAAAATTATAGATTGCACTGTTTCAAAAATCAGTAAGCAACCTTAAAATTTTAAGAATGGGATTTGTTGGTAATCAATATCTTGAATTCTTGATGGACGGTAGACATGCGAGGATGCATGCTTGCACTCTGAGATAGATACTTTATACTGTGTATGTTACAGTTTCCATGTTGATTTTATTCTAGTATAAAAACAATATTTGCTACTAAGATATAGGAAATGAAAAATGAAGACTAGGTAATTACTCTTGCACTTGCATTGAATAAAAAATATTACTTGTTGAAAGTTATTGTAAATGGGATTAAAGAAACAGATGCTTTTGAAAATTCTTTCTCAATGCTAGTTTACCTCTTCTAGATTATCAAATTCCAGTGTGCTTTTTAGCAGCCTTTTCAGTTGTAATAGGTATTCATGTTTGCAGTTTGTGGGTGGCTGATTTGATGCTTTCATTTGTTTCAGTCAATTGGTTGTTGTCAATGTGGTAGTCAATGCTACTCAATAATAATATATCAAATCGGATAATATACTTAAGTTCATCAACTCTTAGAAATAGTTTTCTTTTTCAAATGATTTTGTATTATGTTTTTCAATTACTCCTTTGTTTGAATGAATTACTAACTTCATGATGCAACAAAATAGGGGATTATAATATTTCATGATGTGTTCAACAATGAACATGATGTTCATGGCGCTCAAATGAGAGTAGAGGGTGTGTACATATGGCCTTTCAGACAACTAAGGATGGTAGCCAACAGGTAAATTCTCCCTTATGTTATCCCACTCTTTATATATGTTTTGTAACCTTATTCGCTGTACGTATTATCAGCTTGTCTCATCATAATGCATAAAGAACATGCAAATAAGGATTTTGAATTTCCTGGTGCTGTTCTTAAGGAAATGTGTTGTGTTTGCAGTTGCAATTTCTAGTAATGACAAATTTTATGATTGGATGTATTAGTGAATTTTGATACCATATCCTATTTGCACTGCAAATGATAATAATTTCATGTGGAAATAATGTACATGCTGGTAGACTTCTATCGATTTTTTTATTGTCATTTTTATGAAGGTGATATATTTCTGTTAATTACTCAAAATCTCACTTATTCCAGATGTTAGTTTTGAAACTGGATAATACCTTTAGAGGAGATAGTGGTTTCTTTCAATCCTTGGTATGCACTTATTAGTCTTGGCCTCGAAACTAAACTCTCTTGCTTCACTAATGAGATGACAAGTGGCAACGGATATGCACTCATGTTTTCTCTCTCATATCTGTCTGGAATTGGATGGCTTTGCTTCAATACACATTTTGGGTGTTCTGAGTTTGTGAAGTAGTGAGTGTTGTTCTTAAGTAAATAGTAGTAGCGAATATTCAATAGGGAGCTTTTTTGGGTATATATTGACTTAGATTATTTTTTTTACTATTAAATGTATATATATTACATAAAGGGTTGAAAATTTTCATATAAAGTGAGATGGTAATAAATTTTTTTAAGACGATATATTGATGGATTAGATGCTTTGATTATTATTCATTTATTCCTTTTTTGTTGGCTATGTAAAAATGCTATTTTCCCCATATTTTATAACTTGGTTGTATACTGCCGATCATCATTGGGATCTCAATTCGTGATGTCTTCTAACTCTGTCTTGGATTTTCTGCAGTGGAAAAGAAGGTGAATTTGGACAGGAAGATGATTACTTATTATCTAATCCATATCACTTGGTAATTGCTTATTTCTTGACTGTTTTCAGATCATTCTAGTTTATCTAATGTAATGGAACTATTTGGTTATAAATAAGAAAATATGGTTGACCCTGGAACTGATTTTCTTCTTGATATGCTTCATTACAAATCTTATCTAATGGTTTTCCCCTTCGATGTACAGCTTGGTGTTTTCTCCTCCCAGGTGTTTCAAGAGTCTCCTCGAGAAAAAATCTGGAAGAGAAAACATTGTACATACTAATAAATTTTTATTTTATTTAATTTTTTTATTACCCATCTGTCAACCAGTGCAAACAATTTCTGAAGTTTCTGGAGTTATCCTGGTGCAGCTCCTATTTATGAAATGGAGAAACGTTGCAATATTGAAATTGCTGCACAAGTTTCCCGCACCACCTCCAGAAAAAATGGTAATGATTGTTTAAAGCCTAACAATTTCTGGATTATCATATCATTTTCTTTCCCTTTTCATCAGTATTTATGAATGCTTTTAACATGGTGAAAAGATGCTTGTGTATTTGTTTGTGAGTGATACATGTTTTTTGCATCTTTATGCATACATCATATATTATTATTATCATTATTATTATTATTATTATATTTATTTATTGTCTGATTCTAAACCCAAGCATATATAGAGTCAGAAACTTGTTGCAACAGATTGATTGCATCAATTAGCCAAGCAAACTTTTTAATATGATTGCATTTCAGAGGTTCAAGCTTTGTTGAATTCAACTAGATACTGAGTTTGCAAGTTCCAGCTAAGCATGCTGTGTCTTGATCCACATATTCTTCAATGTATAAGAAGTTATCATGCCCCTTATTACTGTTTTCTATTGTTGAGAAAGGAAGAAATGAGCTTTGTAACAAGATAGAAGTCATTGCGAACATTAGTGTCATGACATGATTGTAGGAATACATTTCACATACATTTTATGGCTCCTTAATTTCCTGTTATGCACAGTAAGGCTGCTACAAAATAGATTGTAAATTATAGAGATCTTTGTAAATCTTGTAGCTGCAGTTGACAGGAAAGTATTATCTGTTGATTTTTCTACATGATACAGTATTAAGTCTACCATTTTAACATGTTTGTCCTTTTGTTTTTCTCTAGATGGAGATGATGGTAAGTATTATTTGGAAGGACTAATGGAAAGCCCCTCAGTTGATGATGATGTAGATTGCTTTTCACCCATGCTTTTAAATGCTACTTCAGTCAACGTTGAGGTCTACTACAACAAAGCAGTTAACTACACTTTGATGGTCACTTTTGTATCCTTTACCATGTGCATAGATTGTTTATAACTTTATATAAGTTCTTGTAATGTTATTACTTCTAAGAGTGGGTTAAATTGGATTGATAACTTCCTGTTGAAATTTCATTTTCCATTAGATTCTTTGACTTCTCCTTCGTTAGATATCTTTCCTCCAGGTCCTATTGTTGATCCGGCAGATGGAACACAGTAATACTCAATCTGTAAGATTCTTCTGAATCTCGCTTAATATTTGATGATAAGGACTGATGTTTTACATTCCATAATTAATCAATGTTGTGTTATGCATCTTTTGTGTCATAGGAATCCATAATTTGTAAAATAAAAATTTCTTGCGTGCAGATTATAACTACTTAATGTCTTCTGCAATGTTTCTTTTTGTATTGTATGACATACTAATTTGTGAAATTTCTCCCAGGGTGCTGCCAAAGTTTCACTCCTAATGATTGGGCATCAGGCTATAATGGATGCTTATATTTGTCTTCTGCATCTTACTGCCGGAATTCTTGTTGGTATATTTCCTTACTATAATGGATTGCATTCAATTCTTGTCTTGTGACCAATTGAGAAATCTCTGCTCATTTCTGGTCATCCTTTTTCCTTATCTTGCTGTTTCTTCACTAGTATCTGCTGTCAAGTACTACACTTCATACAAGCACAGTATCTTCCATCAACATCTAACCTGTAATTCATCTGTATTTCAACAAAGAATATTTGATCAATTTATAAATTACAACGGCCTTAAATCAAATCTAAATGAGGAAACAAAATATTTCACAGACGTACATGATATTTCTCCCTTTCAAGTTGGTGCATAGATATCACACATGCCCAACTTGGACAATCATTGCATCAACTAGTTGGTTTGCACTTTTAATGTAAGGAACCTTTATCTTGTCAGAGTCAATATTATCTTTGATATGGTTTCTGACTTTTGTTGAGATCAACATGCTTAGTCCAATCATGTTGTACAAGATAATCACATGGTTTTATCACATATGAGAATAAGGTTTTTTTGAACTAAAACCTAGTTTACCCAGAAAGAATTTTAACCAGATAAGTTCCTACTCAACTTCCATATTAGACATTAACACTTAATTCTTTCTTACTTCTCAAACTCACCAAATTATCCCCAACAAATGACACATACCTTGAAGTGGATTCCTATCCAACTTGGATTAACAAAATTTGAATCTATAAAACCAACTGCGCCTAGATGACCATGTTATGAGAACATTACTATTTTGTTGGAGATGACTTAAGATAAGCTAAGATACAACAATTCACTGCATTCATGCATCATCACTAGGATTGTGCATGAACTGGCTCAGCACTAGCTGAATATGATAGGTCAAGTCTAGTGTGAGTTAGACAGATCAATTCTACTACCAGCCGTTGATGCCTTTTTTGATTCGTTGGAATTTGATCTAGATAGATACTTAAGCCATGATTTGTCTCGTTAAAGTATCCTCAGGTTGACTAGTCGTGTTCCCAGTTTGGCCCAAGAGATCTAATACATACATTTGTTGAGAAAGGAAGAGTCCAATAGTCCATGCTTTGACAAAGATGCTTCAATGCCCAGGAATTATCTTAAAGCTCCAAACTCTTCATTTCCAATTTCTTAGACAAATAGCTTTGAATTTTCTCTATACCATCAGTATTACTACTGTGACAATCATATTATCTACATAAGCAATAAGAAGTGTAACATCATCCTTGACCTCATAGAAAAAGGTGTGATCTGCCGAAGGTTGCTTGAAGCTGTACTCCTTCATAGAGTGGCTCAATCTCCCAAGCCATGCCCATACCCATGCCCTTGGCGACTGTTTTAGTCCATGCAAGGCCTTATTCAGTTTGTATATTTGACCTCCTTTTGGTGTAAACCCAGTAAAAGAATCCATGTGCACCTCTTCTAGAAGAATACCATGTAGGTATGCATTCTTCATAGCATACAAATTGTTTTTAAAGGCCAGTCCTGATTAACTGCAAGAGATAATGTGACCCTTGCAGTGTTCTCTTTTTCCATAGGGGCAAAGGTCTCTTGATAATTGATTCTTTAGGTTTTGGTGTATCTTTTAGCCACCAATCTAGCCTTTTTAGTTGTCAACCGTTCCATCTGACTTGTATTTTACTGAAGAAAACCCATTTATATCCTACATCTTCTTACCCCAAGGAAGCTGGATCAATCTGGTTATTTCACGTGACTAATATTATTCTGGATGAAAAAATGTGTAACTTACAGGTTTAAGGTAAGATAATATGAGAGATACTAAATGCTAGTGGGCTGTTAGGTTTTGGAACCTCATCTCAAATGAGATTCGATAAGAATGTTGTATGTGTAATAGTTTCTTGATAAAATAGAATTTCTCCGTGCATATTTGTTGGCTTTGTCTTGCACTCTTACTGATTTTATCAAAGTTTTCGTGGCTGGTGTTTCTAACTTCTGATTTCTTGTCCTTGTTCCTAATAACATTCATCTTTTTGTAAACCTTTTACTAAGTAAACACTGATGATTGCCTTATTGCAGAATCCCTGTTTAATGCCTTTGCAACTGCTGCATTTTTCAAATTTGTTGTCTTTTCAATATTTGAAATGCGGTATCTTCTTGCCATATGGAAGGCAAATAGACCTACAAGTAATGGAGATAATTGGGAAGCCATGAGGCGTGAGCTTTCAGCTCTTTACAGCCGATTTTGTAAGTATCTTGAGATGCTATATATCATTAAAACCATAACTGAGTTTATCTGGTGTTGGAATTGCATTTCACTTATTGCAGCCCCACAAGGGAAATCTTCAGTTATTGGATGGTGTTTTAGCTGAGTTTATTGTGTCCTCAAAACACAACATGATAGTAAAAGTTACTAAAAACTAGGTAGTTGATATGATGTAAATAGGTCTTAGAATATAATCTCTTGTATAGAAAATGGACTTTTGATTTAATATTTTAAAATAAAAAATAAGTATCGGGTGTTATCTTTTCTAGAGAGAGTTTTTCATGAATAGTGCAAAAACAAAGCTCAAAACATAAGCAAACAGAGCCTATATATGTTCCTATATATGTTTTCTGCACTTGTATATATTCTGTGGATTTTTCTATATTTAAGGGATGAGCTCCAAAAACTATGGTGCTTCCAACTTACTTTTTTTAATCTTATAAAGTACTTTAGCAGATACTGTAAATGCACATTTATAATTATATCCTTATTTTATCATTGCCACATCAAAAGAATTTATAATTGACCATGTGTTCCAAACTCAGTATTCTAAGTAAGTTATTTGATATTTGTTTATCCAAATACATATAGCTAGCTTATTTTTAAAATGAACCCTAGGAGCTTATTAAGCTTTAAAAAATCTTGTAATCCTTTAATTTCTCTGACTGCTCAAAGATTCTTACTTGTATGCACTCTTAGAATTGTGACAGATTTTAGAGAGAAATGATCATAGGCTGATTAGTAATGATTGCAATATTCCATGTATAAACTTCCCTTACCCAGGTTAAATTAGGAAATGAACTTACTTTTAATATGGTGTATAACACAAGTAATCCAATGTAAGAGAGAAAATGGCATAGATAAAGTTATTCTTCTTAAACCGTAAATTATATGTTAATTTGATGCCCCTTAAACCGTTATGACATCATCCTGCAATTCTCATCAGTGTATTCTGAAGTTTGAATTCATAGATTGAATCATTTTTTTAGTGTGGTAAACATGAGTTGGCATTAGTTGGAATTACTTTTGACAGGAAATGATGAGTAACTTAGAAAAGATAGCTGTATTCAAGTAGGTCAGGAATGTTACGACAGACATAAATTTTTGACTGTTATCAGAATTGTTTCAATTTTAAGTTAAACCTAGAGGATGAAACATACTGCTATTGAATGGAAAGTAAAATGCAGAATGGGAGAGACGTTTGTTTTTCTTTCTTTAATAATCTACTATATTTGATGGTGGAAAGTTTGTCTCTATACAATGGCCAAGATATGAATGTGTATATGCTTCATGAAATGTTGTTCATGAAACTTAAAAGTTATTGATCTATTTGCACCTAGCATCATGTCTAAATGAAATATTGTATTATTATTTTGCAGATGGCATCCTTTTAGGTGGCATTCTGGTCATGTACGAATTTCATAAGTTTTTGCGATTTATTCTTCTCCTTCTCCACTCTTTCTGGATCCCACAAATAATCACTAACGTTGTTCGAGACTCAAGAAAGCCATTGCATCCTCACTACATACTGGGGATGACAATCACCCGCATGGCTATTCCATTATATGTATTTGGGTGTCCAAGTAATTTCATGCGCATAGAACCTGACAGGAATTGGTGTACTTATTTGGCCCTTTTCATGGGATTCCAAGCATGTGTTCTTCTACTGCAGCACTATTTTGGATCTAGATGCTTCATTCCCCGCCAGGTTTGTTAGTTTCTATTTATATTGGTCCCAATTTTCTTTCATCTCCAAAATCTGGTATATCTTTTAATTTGGTCTTATTTCATATTCCAAATGAATTTCTAGTTTTATGGGAACTCTATAATTATAGCCAGGTGTTATTGCCGAACATTGATAAATGCGCATGCTGTTTTTGTGTGATTTTTTTGTTAATCAGCAAACATTGAATATCCAAAAAGCCTTATAGCCAATTCTTCTTCAATAATAAGAAGATAAATTGTGCATGCTGTTTTTGTGTGATTTTTTTGGAACCATAGTATTAATAATGGTTCTTAGTTTTACTATTTACTGAATAAATAATGTCACGTGACTGATGTATATGTATCAATTGTTGCTTCACGAGACATGATTTTCAGTCTGATAATGTAATTGCAGATTTTACCCGAAAAATATAGTTACTACAGGAGATTCCATCAAGGCTCAAATCATTCCATAGATTGTGTTATTTGCATGACTGCCATCGACCTTAGCCAGCGCTCAAATGATTGCATGGTTTGGCATGAGTTTTCTTTCTCCTTACCACAAGATTAATCTTCTTGAACTATTATTGACTCCACCGTCTCTTCAGGTGACGCCTTGCGATCATTTCTTTCACTCCGGTTGCTTGCATAGATGGATGGACATAAAAATGGAGTGCCCAACATGCCGGCGCCCACTTCCACCCGCATAAAGATTGTATATTTGTTCTCAATTAAACCGAGACGTCCCTCCTAGTTAACACTGGTAAGATGGCCCAAACTTATACATGTATCTTCCTACATGTTCTGATTGTTTAAGTTCTTGATATTTTTCAATATTATTCTCAATGAAGATTCAATTTATTGGCATATAATTTGTTCAAGGAATAAATTGCTTCATTTTGGCCATAGGCTTACCTTTTTCCCTTTTTTTATTATTATTATTTTTTATTTTTTAATTTACTGTTAACAATGTACTTTTTGGGTATGTAATGATGAAATCAATTAAAATATTGTGTTATTTTGGAGTTTTTGGATTGGGGGAGAGCTGCAAATGGGATGTCCTCTTTCTTTTAGTGTTATTGGTTTTTTTCATGAACATATATGAATTCGATATTTACATTAGACTTAATTATATATCTAAATAAGATTAGATTTGCAAAACATGCGTTTGTGCATCTGTCTATATGCAAATGAAAAATCATGTTTGAAGACTTAGAAAATCATATAAAAAGAAAAAAAGGAATCATATAACCTTGTTGAGTACTTTTTAAGATGCAATGAATAGACAAAATCTAAACTCACTGAAACACTTTCTAATTATGTTCTGTATCTCCATGAAGAGTAATTAGCAAATTATTGAATTCGTACAGCGGTAATCATTCTGTATTTTTTCCAGGTTTAGAAATGGCAAAAACTGTGGCTGATCTTTATTTCCAG
Organism: Andrographis paniculata; assembly: GCF_009805555.1. Lineage (NCBI taxonomy): Eukaryota > Viridiplantae > Streptophyta > Magnoliopsida > Lamiales > Acanthaceae > Andrographis > Andrographis paniculata. The sequence goes on from NW_026137611.1 coordinate 204,235, forward strand.
AATGACAGATGGATCCATCCTTTGTTACAAATACGCCTACATAACTGTAATGTAATTGAAAGGCCATATTTTTGTTTTCCTGTTTTTGTTTCTTGGTTTCTCATGTATCTTTTGTAGGTAGATTTAATGTCGAATGGAAAATGGTCCTCCCCTCCATTTCAAAGAAAAAAATATGAAAAGAAATGCTAATAGCAGATTTTGAGCTTCCAATTTAAGCGTCGATCTTCTCTCCCATCCAACATAAGTAAATTTCCTGATGCGCATGATGCATTTCAGCTTTAGAATTTTGCCAATAATGTTTCCAATGCCTTTTTTTAACCAAATAGGCGCATCAATGCCGTCGTGATTTCGTAGAAATATTTCATGGCCATTTATTGTTTGATGGTTGTAGAAGAAATGTGTTTCTAATCTAAGCCAGCCTGTACAGTAGTAGTGAGTAGTAAATGTTGTCTGGAAGGGGATGAGGTTGGACCTCTGTGGATATTGAGATTAGATTTCTATCCTGTGTGTATCATAAATTCTTACCAGTAGTGGTGTTTTGGACATGGATGAGTGAATGAATGACTGGTGTGCTGTGATGTTCCATCATGACATTAGTTGTTGCTCATGAATTGGGCTTTTCCCATTTTTTAATAGCAGTGTTCCCATTCATTCATTAATGAGGTTTGCTATCTACCAGTAACACCTCTTGCTGAATTATTGTGAGACTCAGAATACAAAAGGTCTCAGATTTGATACTATGTTGAATTAATTTTTTTTTTTACTAAATTACACAAAATTTACACGTGGTTTCTAAATTGCCAGTATTTTTAAAATTGCGTCAAATTTTTTTGTAGTTTTATAAATTCCGTGTCTAATTCGATAAGTTTCAAAATCTTCGTATCCAAACTTTTAAATTGCAAATATATTTATTATTTTTATTATTTAATCTAAAAAATAGTAATTATACTTAAAAAATAGTTGTTTTTATTTAATTTTAAAGTTTTTTTTTTAATGTTATTTGAAGCTAAATATAAAAGAAATTAATATATTTATATTTTTAAGAGTTTATAAATTAGTATTCGAAGATTTATTCATAGTTTGAGCGCGCGTGTACGTCAAACATCTTAAAATAAGAACGGTCGAAGGATTAAATGTAGAATTTATTGACTCAATTTTGAAAGTACTGGATTTTGGGTAATTTTGAAAATTCACAGGTGAATTTTGTATAATTTTTTTAAAAAAAAAAAAAAAATTAAGTGAGGGGGCCATGGAGAATATTTTTTTGAGGGGGGCGATGGGAGATCATGTGATCTTCAAGAACCAAAAACTGCGTGAAGAACGTGAACAGCCCCCGGGGAAGATGTGTGTCGAAATGTCTATTGATAAGCCCGACATGATAAGAGTGCTTGAAACTTAGCCAGACAAGCAGCTTCTTCCCCTCACATGATCTTCTTAATAGCATGTACCCACTGCCAAAAAATAAATAAATAAATAATAATAATAATAACAAAAATTAAAAATGATTGAGAGAAATTGGAAAAGTAGAGCAACCATAAGGAAAGTGTGTGCAACAGCTACAAGAAATAAGTATATACATGTATGCATCTTTTTGTCTGTTGCTATGTATACATAATATACATACGTACGTACGTAGACGATAGCTCAAATTAAACTAACCTTTTTGTAATTTAATTTAGTTGGATGAGGCATCCCAACTGTGTGCAATAAATAAATTTCACCCACAAAATAAAACTGATCGAAAAATAAAATAAAATAAAATTATAGCATTTGATGGTGCCAATGCCTGCCTATTTATGATTAACGCTATACACCACCACCATTTAAACTATCTAATTTAAGTCTATTCTTACTTTTTTTTTTTTTTTTTTTTTTTTTTTTTTTTTTTTGAGCATACAATCGGACAGAGTATAAAATGGATGTGCAAAGTTGAATCCCATTGAGCAGAAGCGGCAGAAGTTGCAGCCGACGTGACAAATATCTATATATATAATATAGATATATATAGAGAGAGAGAGAGTGTGTGTGTGTCGGTGAGTGTAATTGATCAGTGAGTGAGAGAGAGAGAGAGAGAGACGATGGCATTGAAGCAGCAGCAGCAGGAGGCGGCGGAGGAGGTGGCGGAGCCGGTGAGTCCAACGGGGCAGTACTTCACGAGCTCCGCCATCTCTGTTTCCGTCATTGCTGTTCTCGAGTCGGAGATTCCCATCGACGATTCGCACACCATGAAACTGCTCAACGACGTCTTTCTCCCCATCAATCCCCGTTTCTCCTCCATCATGGTCCTATTTCCTTTCATCACTATTCAATTTCTCTCTCACACACGCAGAGTTCACGTGGTTTGTTATGTCCTGCCCTGGCTGGATGGATCTTCTTCCCCATTCCAGTTGCAGTTCCAGATATTAATTATTAAGTAACTAAGACTGAGCTGCTGCTGCTGCTGCAGGTGAAGGACAAAAACGGAATCAAGCGGTGGAAGAAGGTCGACGTGAAGCTCCAGGACCACGTCAACATCCCGATTTTCTCACCTCAACCTCAAGGAGGAAGAAGAAGAACGAACAACTCATCCACAGAATTCTACGAGGCCTGCTTCGCCGAATACCTCTCCAAATTGGCAATGGAGCAGCTCCCCCAGAGCAGGCCACTGTGGGAAATCCACATCGTCAAGTACCCCACCACCACCGCCGCCGGAAGCCTCGTCTTCAAGCTCCACCATGCTCTTGGCGATGGCTACTCTCTCATGGGAGCTCTTCTCTCTTGCCTCCAGAGAGCCGACAACCCCGAGATTCCCCTCACCTTCCCAATCCCCAATTCGGACAGGGAAAGGGAAAGGGAAGTAGCTGAATGTCATGACAACAGCAACAATCATCACCATAATCATAATAATGTTATTTGCAGAAATCTTCCCAAGGCTGTTTCTGGTGTGTTCAACACCATTAAAGATTTTGGATGGAGCTTGTTGAAGAGTACTTTGCTCGAAGATGACAGGTCTCCGATAAGGTCCGGCGACGACGGCGTCGAGTTCCGCCCCATCTCCATCTTCACCGTCACTTTCTCCATCGATCAAATTAAGCAAATCAAAGCCAATGTTGCTGCGGTCAGTCTTCTTCTTCTTCTTCCTCTTTTTTTCTTTTTCAATTCAGTCCGTACTTAGGTACTAATCAATGTCTGCCATTATCAAGCAAAGCTTAATTAAATTTAAACACCAATGAATTTAGTACTACCACTATATTTCTACTCTGGTCAATTCTTGAATTCAATTTCCCCAAATTAATGTCCAGCCAACTCAACAAAGGCAAAAAATTAAGAACAAGCATATATATTAAATGTTGCCATTGAAACTATTTACAGCAGCTACGATATTGTACTTTCTGCTTTTACCAATTACCATACAACGGACAATGGTAGAGTTTCTTAATTGGCAACCACTACATAGTTATATAAATCTAATGTCATGTTATACACTTGATGCACATGGTGGGGCATATCATCTTCTTCTGTTAACTTATTCAGATTAGGGTTTAAATTAATTAATTGCCCGCCTCCATCTCTGGTTAATTTAACCCTAATTTGATTTGATTGATGCAGACGATCAATGACGTTATATGCGGAGTAGTGTTCCTGGGAATAAGGCTGTACATGAGAGGCATGAACCAGAGTCAGAACCTGTGGGGGGCGAAATCGACGGCGCTGGTTCTGCTGAACACGAGGAACATCGCCGGCTACAAGTCGGTGTCGGAGATGGTGAAGCCCGGCGCGGAGTCGCCGTGGGGGAACCAGTTCGCGTTCCTGCACGTCCCCGTTCCCGACGTGGACCCCATCGCCCCTCTCACCTTCGTCCTCAAAGCTCAGGACATGATCAAGCGGAAACGGAACTCCACAGCTGTCATTCTCACCGGGAAGTTGCTCGACGCTTTGAGCAAACTAAGAGGACCTGAGGTACATATACATATACATGCATATATATATATATAAAGATTTGTGGAAGATTAATCAAAGTAGTGGTTGGTGGTTGCAGACGACGGCTCAATACATTCACAGCACGTTGAAGAACACGAGCATGACAGTATCGAACATGCTGGGGCCCCTGGAGAGGATGGCCTTATCGAATCACCCAATCAAGGGTTTGTACTTCATGGTGGCGGGGGTTCCTCAGAACCTTACGATAACGATGGTGAGCTACATGGGAGATTTAAGGTTGGCTGTGGGAGCAGAGAAGGAGCTGATCGATGCACCAAATTTCAAGGCCTGTTTGCAGAATGCCTTCAATATGATCTACAAAGCTGCAGTAACAGATAAGATTTGATGCCCTTTACCATTATAAAATACTATGCATTATGCCAAATCTTCCACTTCTATTCATTTTTAAGTTTATTATTATTATTTTTTAAAATACAGGATAGTCATATATATATATATATATTTGTATATTTGGCTGTTTTGATTCTTTCTTGTTTTTATTATCTCATTTTGGCACATTTTATGGAATTGGATCTTAGCCGTCAATGTTTGTTTCACACTTAGCATAGTCTTATTTTGGTAGGCAATTTGTGTAACACTATAAAATCTATACTAATATATTTTCAATTACCTGAAATTATATATAGTATTATTTGTTTATTTAATATATATTGAGTAATTTTAATAAGCATTATAATGTGCTCTTATTTTGATAAAGAGAATGAAGCATGCATTTCAAGAATCTAAGGTTGAATTGAGTGAGATCTCATATTTTGACTTAGTCACATATGCAATAAATTTGAGATATTTGTTGTTGAGGTATAATTAAACGAAAGGATTTATTTATATATATATATATATATATAACATAACTTGGTACTATGGAATTAATGAAGATGGACTGTCTACTTTCTGTATGGACTTGATGTAGATTGGTGACCATTTTAATGGGTTTATTATTTTAAGATTTGGTTTTAATTTTGTATCATTGTATCAATTTTTTTTCACTAAAATTATTAAATTTAATATATATATTTTTAAATAAATTATAAACAAATAATTATTCATTAAAAACCTCCTTTAAATAGTAATATTTCAATTCAAAATATCACATTAAATATTTAATTATATCACATCAAATAATATTCCTTTGATTCTTAAAATCTAGATTTAAATTTGAATATAGTCAAAAATTTAATTGAAATAATATACAATAATCAATTCATCAACCAATGTGTAATATAAATAACTATTTGATTTAATATTTATATATTTAATTTAATAAATAGTATCGGGCCAAAGCCTATAACACATGTTCTTTTTTTTAAGCCTCTAATAAAAGTTTTGGACTTTTAAGTTTGGCTGGTTTCAAATAAAGAGAGGGAATGAGAAGAATTTTAATGTAGGAGAAATGACCAAAAGAAACAAACAATATTTTTATGTTTAATTAAAATACTACAAAAAAGTAAAAATAAAATAATTTTACTATTATATCTTTATAATATATAAATAAAAAATAAAATTATATAATAAAATTTAAATAATTTAATAATAAAAAATCTATTTTGACATAAAATTTATTTGTCCATATTATGTAAAAACTACGTAATTACATTTAATTTCATTTGTTTTATCCAAATGTATACTATAATATAAGTACTTCTACATTTATTTTTATACATAAAATGTCATACTCTCTCCATCGAGTAGCGAATTTTTTTTTTCACGTAATTTTTTTAATATTAGTATTATATTAGTTTGTAGTGAAAAAGACGAAAATAGCTTTTATCAGTCTCTTAATAATCTATCCATTTTTCAATTTTGGTTCATCCCTTAACAATCTATTCATTTCAATTTTTTTAACTAATTGTACTATCTATCTAACGTTACAAATACTCTTCCAATTTACAATATATTACACAAATATCATTACATTTATATTATATAAGTTAATTTAGTTTTTTTACTTTTATTTTTACTATATCCAATATAATAGTACTAATATTTTTAAAATTTTGTACAAAAAATAAATTGATAAACATATATAGAGCGAAGAGAGTATAAAGCCGGTGACATTTATGTAATATATTATAAATTAAAAGAAAAAATAGAAGCCTCTCTTGCGAGATGGAGGAAGTATTAAATTTCTTAAAAACAAATGTATAGTTTAGTAGGCATAAGCTAATTATAGATGTAAAGCAAGGAATAATTACAGTATAATTAATTAGGGTAATAGCAGTATTAAGTAAATTAACTAATTAATTAAAAATCGTAATCATCCTGGTTGGGCTTGGGGGATGTGAGCAGAGCTGTATAAAGTCTGAGCCTGTCTTCTCCGAGGGAGGAGCACCGCGAGAGCGGGCGGCGCGGCCTGATGAACGACAGCGAACTCAGCGTCAGGCGGTGGCGGTATCTCCTCCAGGCCAGCTGTATCGCCACAGCCGCCCACGTCCGCCACCCCGGCGAGTAGTAACGGGCGCTCCTCTTCACTTTCTCGTTCACGAATGTGTAGCGGAAGTGCTGCGTCACGTACTTCACGTCCTCCGCTTCCAGCCCGAACGCCTCCGTCGTCTCCAGCGTCACCAGCGTGTACGACGACGGCGGCAGCCTCTCCACGAACGGCCGCCGGAGACACCATGAGAGCAGCTCGTCGCCGCTGAAGTTTCCCGGCCCCAACATACAGCAGCTCTTCACCCCGTCGCGCAGATATTGGCTGCTCTGGAGATGCCCTCGCACTATGAACAGCATCCTCTGCACCGGATCGCCTTCTCTAGTTATCTTCCTCCATTAACAACCACCACAACCACAAACAGCAGATCAAAATTAAAATCCAGAAATTGAATCTCCAAATTAATTAAAAACCTAGATTGGAGTGGATCGTGCTTACTGTTTCTCCCTTGGTGAAGATGAGAGATTTGACGCGATCGCAGATGTTCTCGAGGACGAGATTATCCATGTGCTGGAAGAGGGGGACCTGGCGGACCAAATCGAGGCAGAGATGATATTTAATGTCGCGGCGGAGGCCTTCGGGGAGGTCTCTGGTCATTTCACATTCATCGACGCCGCGCATGGCGGCCCAGCGCTGCCTCTCGTAGTTTCTGACTCTCTGCCTGAAGCTCTGCGGCAGGCGGCGCTTCTTCATCCACCATTCGATGTTCCTCATCTTCAGCTGCATCGCCTGTTTCTTCGAAGTGGTGGCGTGGAGGAAGACCTTGATGTTGCCGATGAGCATGGTGACGAGGAGGAGGCCGGCGGTGAGGACGATGATGATGAAGACGACCTCCAGCCAGTCGGTGGTGCTCTCCAGATTCCCGAAGGTGCTGAGAGTCATCAAGGCCCAGAATATGGGGAACAGAACCTTTTCGAGCCGGTTCTCGTTGGCGACCAGCTGAACAGTCCATTTGTAGGCTCCGTAATCGAAGTTATCGTAGTTTTCGAGGCAGGTAGATCTGGCGCTCCTGTTCTCACCCCACACGAACCTCGACCCCTCGCTGATGATATCCTTCGTGCCGTAGTACACCGGCTCCTCGCACGCCATCATCCGCCGCTCGCAGCTCCTCACGGCGGCGCACTGCTGCCCTAGGCATTTTGCCGCCCTTTGGATCCCTAGCAGGTACCAGCACGCCCCCACTGCCTGCACGGTTTACATTTTAATTTGAATTTGAATAGAAATGCCATGTACAATCGCTTTTCTCCTTAATTCTGTACCTAATAATATATGTAGAGACTGGAGAGACGTACATGGGAAGCTACAAAGTAGGCGATCAAGTTGAGAGCAATCCCCCACCAGACGGTACCGAAAATGTAGCCGGAGAGATTCTGCATGCGGCGGAGCAAGCAGACGGAGTGGTAGAGTTTGGGGAGGTATTGGAACAGAAACATTATCAGCATCACCGTCATGATCTCTGTTGTAAATCCTTTCTCCAGCAGTTTCGGAATCACCACCCACACTGCTATCTGTATATATTTTTATATTATATATATACGCAAGTGCAACCATTTATAAAATTTTATAAATTAAAGTTTAGTAAATGTAATTTCTATCATCAAAGAAAAATGATTAAAACATTCTTGAACGTTGTATCCAAAAAAAGACAAATAAATGGTATAAAGATCAATAATAAAATAATTATATAGTATTATTCTACATGATTGATCAATCATTCAACTATTATATGAGCATGGGGTTGATCTTGTAGCAGAAAAAAACAAAGAGTGGTGAAGAAATTCCAAAATAGATCGAGCTAGCCATAGAAAGACACTTCACATGAACATACGTACGTATAGGAATTATTCACATGATCTTCGAGCTAGGACCAGTTATTCAGAAAATGACTCTTCACACAGCTCTATCTCTCTCTAACTACAATGGATTTTGTTTTCTCTGGTGTTAAACTACGCCAGTAGGTGTGTGTGGGTGGTAATATCACATGGTGTAGGTGTAACCGTACGCACTGCAGCGAGCAGCGTCTGCAAAAATTGTGTGGCTATTAAAAAAATTACTGACGCACACCATAGTATATAGGTAAGATACAAACAAATCGGTGTATATATATATATATATGTGTGTGTGGGTGTGTGTTTGAGGTTTTGTCTGTTTGCCTGATTTTCAAAGCTTCAACGAATAAATTGTGTCAAAATAGTGGAAGAACTTTAACAATAAATTGATTGTACCTGGGGAAGTGGAAGAATGACGAAGAGGTCGAAGAAGAATCGGTTTCTGAAGGCGAAGTAGTTGAGGCGTGCGCGGCACGTGACCTTGAACTGTAGCCACATGTTCCAAAGGTGCAGCGCGTCGGTCATGCAGCGGAGGACGGTTACGGCGACGGCGAACCAGCCGTCGACGAAGAGGCACATGCAGTTGTAGCTTATGGAAAGGGCGTAGAAGAAGAGCGGATCCACGAACAGCGCCGCCGCGCTCACCAGAAGGAATATCCTATTCCATTCCTGCATCCAATTAGCTGCTCTAGATTCCAACCTCCGCCGGCGCCGGCGCGACCGCCACCACCACCACCACTGCCGTCCGCTCTCTTCATTCGATTTCATCTCCTTCTTCTCGTCCTCCGATTCCCCGCCGCAGCCTCCTCCTCCTCCGTCTCTGCCTTCTTCTTCCCCCTCCTCCTCCTCCTCGCCCTCCATATCTGAGGAATCGGTGGTGTTGTCGGCGTCGCCATTGTAGCTGCGGCGGAGCATCTCCTTGTGGCGATTAGACATGGCTGGATTGGGGATTTGCAGATGGGGATGGAGAGAAGGGAGAAAGGAATTGAATATATGTATATATATATATATATGTGTGTTTGTGTGTGAAAAAAGTTCAATTGCTGATACAGACAAACGTCGCGGTGAATTGCGATTGACGACGATGCTTGTGACAGTGCCGGTAGAGGGCAGCTAGCTTTGCTGTCTATGAAATTACAATACTGCCCCTGCTATACTATTCATGTTTTTTCACTGCTACTAGTACTATTATTGAACCGTAGATTAAATGACGTCAAAAATAAATAAATTAATACCGGAGATGCGTTTTTAATATGGGTTTAAAGTTTAAATATATTTTAAATACAATCATTATTAAATATATAATATTTCTTATGAAACATAAATATTGAATATACTCTCTCCTTCCCATATAATATGAGCGGTTATTGTACATACGATAATTTAGGAAAAATATAATTAGTAAGTAATTAAAAAGTGTATAAATAATTAAAAAATATATAAATAAAAATAATTATCATATAGTAAAAATAATTGTAGATTAAAATTAAAATAACTAAATAATTTAATTAAAATTGAAGAAATTATAAAATTTAAAATAAGATTAAAATGTATAATTATATTTTCAAAAACGGACAAATTATATGAGACGGACGAAAATAGAAAATAAATTATATAGGATTTAAACTATACTATTATCATCCCAAGACCCTTGAGCTCTTAAAATTATTTTTGATATGAAAAAATTAAAAATATCTTAATAATTTTACTCAAGGATTGCTTTTTTAGTGAATTATAAATAAATAAAACATTCTGTTCTAAAATGAAAGTGACGTATAACTATTTAAAATAATGCATAAAATATCAAAATATGATTGATTCCATATATGTTGAACCCAAACAAATAATGATGTTGTGAAATGATTAAAAACAATAGTTTATTTATTTATTTATTTTAAAATGTACTAATTAAATAGTGATATTTTTATTCAAAATAAAAAACAAGCATATCATATACTTCCTTCGTCTCGAAACTAAATATTCATTTGCTTTTTGCACATATTTTTAGAAATATTAATATTATATTGGGATATAATAGGAATAAAGTAGAAATGACTAAAATAACCTAATATTAATATATGTGATATAAAGGTAATGGACATTTGTGTAATACACTGTAAGTTGCAAGGATATTTGTAATGTTAGGTAGATAGTACAGTTATTAAAAAAAGAAATTGATACTTTGTTATGGTACGAACTAAAATGAAAAAATAGATACTTTGTTAGGGAACGAAGGTTGTATTTAATACCAATTTTTAATAAGATGTTGTGATATGGTAGGCTTTAATTAAGCTGTTATTTCACCTACAAGGAATCGTGTGTGATGTCATAAATATTGTTATTACAATTAATATATCATTAATAATCTGTTGAATCTACAAACCACCAAAATTAGGTGGTGAACATAAATAAAATATTTGTTGAAATTTAACCCTTTAGTTGATGAATATTAATAATTCAATTATTATGGACTAAAATATAAATTACTTATATACGTGTACATTTTTTTAAAATTTTATCTGTTCTTGCTATATTTTTAATATCGATTCATTTTTATAAATATATATATATATAATATTAGATTATTATTTTAAATAAAGCCTTACAATGTGCATGTTTTTTGTTACACTTAAACGAGCTTAAATTTTTGTTTATACATTCAATTATCGATCGTGGTTATTCACAATATATTAAAAAAATTATATATACGAGAATAACCCAAGATGTAAGTGTTTTCGATTATTTATTATTATAACACATGTAAATTGAGTTTGATTTATATTTTTATTATTTTTGATAAAAATAAAAATTAGTGTAAAGTTCAATAAAAATATAAATTCAAAAATCGAAACAAACAATGGATATATTTGGTTATTAAATAAGAATGATACTATTTTCCATTTTCGACGGTTCAAAAAAAAATTAGTACACAAATGTCATTATTCTTTTATAGCATAATCTAACAGAGGCATTTTTGTTTTTTCTACTGTAAATCAATATAATACTAATATTTGAAAATCTACGTGCACAAAATAAATATTATTTTTTTTTTTGCTATACAAAGGTAATATTTTTTTTGAAATATAAACATTGTAGACTATTCAAAAGAAAATGTATTTTATATCTTCTCAATAAATATATATTTAAAAAAATTATTTTCTTATAAATTAAATTATTAATTAAATAAATTTTACGATCATAAGTCAACCTTGAAACCAGCAAAACTATTGTGGACTGCAAACCCATTCTAATTTATTTATATATGCTGAAGGTATTGTATATTTTAATTATTATTTTATGAGTAAATTGTTATCAAATTTATCATAAAGAAGATTAATATATTAAAATAATACCAGTATAACCTTTTTAAGTGGTAGATTGAATTGTAAAAAAATAGTAAATTTTACAATTAAACACAATCATTCAATAATACAATACAAAGTTTACTAATCAATGAATTTTTCATAATTATTTTAGTGAATAATATTACTCATTTGTAAATTAAATATTCAAAAGATATTGCTTTTATAACACTAATATGTTGCTATTATAAATTAATAATTGAACACAAATGAATTATATAGTTCAATTATTAATTTATTGAAATTACTATTGTAATTAGTAAATTATATACTCCCTGACTCTCATATTTCTATTTCAGTCAGCTCTCATGTAATTTAATTTGTCTTTTTTAAAAAAATATATAATTATACACTTTATTTATATTTTAAAATTCATAATTTATAATTTTTTGTATTTTAATTAAACTATTTAGTCATCTTCATCTATAATTATTTTTATTAAATCACTATAATTTTCACTAATATACTTTAATTATTTACTAATTAGATACTGCCTAAATTAAATAGGACAATTTAATTGAGAGGGAAGAAGTAATATTTTAAAAGAATATGAATATTTGTTCTTTTTTTCCCAAAAAAAAAAAATAATAATAATAATAATAAAAGAATAGCAAAAGAATAGTAAGTAAATAAAATTGAATGAGATAATAATTGCTTTGATTTAATTTGAAATTGATTTTTTTTTTATTTAAGTTTTAATTTAAAATATGAGTTTGTTCACCCAATTTATTTTTAGGTAGCACTATTAATCATAATTATGAAAGAAAAAAAAAATACAATATACTGTATAAAATAATATTGTCTCAACTCGGGTCTTTAAATATTAATTATTATATACAAATTAAAAAAAATTACAAAAATATTTCCATCAGTTTTTATCAAACTAAAACTAATAGGACATTTATAAAAAAAAAAAAAAAAAAAAAAAAGAAATTATACAAAATACAATAATATTTTTAATGTCAAGTATAATCACACAAAATGTAAATATGACCGTCAGAGAGAGACGGACGGAGGGAATAATATATTACTAATACGATTGTCTTATCTAAGCATAAAAAGGCATTCATTGAAAAATACACAAACAAATACCCATAATAATAGATTAGAATATGACAATGAGTGGAAGGCGAGTGATAAACAAATTAAATGATAATGAATGATGAATGGATTAAGGAAGGCAAGAGCAATACAAACAATTAACTTACTTACTTATGTATGTATCATCGAATGAGTCCAAAAACACACCTTCCTTGCACTTTCCTCTCTCTCTCTCTCTCTGGATTAGATGATTTAGGATTAGGATTTTCTGCTGCTGCTGCTGTACCTACATACAATACCTGCATTCACTCATCTTCCATCTCCATCTCCATCTCCAATATCCTTCAACATCACACCTACCATCATCAATTATGTTCATATACTACATAATACATCAAAGTAACCAACTGAAAGCAACATATATACATATAAAGATATATCAATGTCACTGCTGCTGCATTTCATTGCATGATTCAGAATTGATAAACATACACACCTACATTCACATTGGTTTTTTCTCAGTTACTTACTTGCCAGAAACATCCCGGAAGTTTCTTCCAAGCTAACTAACGTTGCCCGGACGAGAGGGACAGCTCAGGGGACCTCTTGTTTATTGGACCAGGATGGGACATGATATGGAACGAGCAGGGCAGGGCAGGGCAGGGCAGGAATTTTGCTCATGATTTTATTTATATGGACAATAAATAATTCAGCACAAGGTGCAATTGATTGATTAGGCTCCTGGAGACAACAACAACAACAACAACATGGAGGAATGGCATTTCTGCCTGTGTTCTTCCAAAACCTCAAGGGCCAAATTCACCAGCATCCATGCCTGAGCCTGATTATTGTTGCTTACTTTTCTGTAAGAAATATACGAATTAAGACAGACTTATTGAACACCACCATCCAATCGCAGCACAATCTACTACAGTATTGGAGAATATATCAAAAGAGTGAGGTGAGAAGCAAAAGGAAAACATAATAGCACAAAAGTTAATCCAATGAAAGCATTAACATCTTTGTCGGACTACTCAATTATGAAGTCTAATTCTAACATTTTTTTCTTTTTTTGGGGTTTTGAACAAATCTTTTCTAGTATCATCACCATCACCAGTGTTTCTAGACCTAAAATTATTCACCAGATTGTTGTTATTTACAGGCAGTAAAAGCTCTGCTGCAACGACGACTAATTACTGCAAGATTTTCGAAGAACACATAGGCATTGGCAGATAAACTTGATTCGAACATACTTTAGCCATCTATAATAAATAGGCAATCCAATTACTGTTGAATTGGAAATAAGCATCAAAGCTCTGCATATATCTGAAACCCTAAATTCCCGCAAAAAAAAACAACTAATTTCATAAACGAACAAAGCTATTAAGAAGCAACCATCAATATTACACACTTTGTCATTCACATTCAACAGGGAAAAGAACAAAAGTCTAATGCTTAATGTCAAACAAAAACCAAAGCCATATAATACTTAGAAAATAAGTAAAATCAGTAAATGTAAACAAATGCGGGGATAGCTCAGTTGGGAGAGCGTCAGACTGAAGATCTGAAGGTCGCGTGTTCGATCCACGCTCACCGCATTCAATATTTTTAAAATAATTTCTGGAAAATAGAAATTTTTGATAAAAGGATGAGTTGAGTAGATAGAGAAAATCTTTACAAGCGTTGCTATTGGTCGGGAAGACAAAGGAATATCTCGGCCACCAGTTCCAATTCTGATTCCTTGTTGTCTGTCTGTACCATAAAAATCTGTCGCCCACACAAGCAACTAACTGTCCGTGAGAAGCGAAAATGGCTGCCGCTGCTACTGCATCTGCATCTGGCGCTGCGATCAGGGCAACCCCATTCTTGGGCCGGACCAAGAATGGCATTGGCAACCCTCTGAGGGATGGTGTCTCCATGGGAAACGCAAAGTACACCATGGTACTGCTTGGCAATGGCTAGGGTTTTGATGACTTGGGAGTTGGGAGAGATGATTAATTGTGAAGCTGTGCTTTTTGATGACAGGGTAATGAATTGTGGTATGGCCCGGACCGGTTGAAGTACCTGGGACCCTTCTCGGCTCAGACGCCGTCGTACCTCACCGGAGAGTTCCCCGGAGACTATGGCTGGGACACTGCCGGCCTCTCCGCTGATCCCGAGGCCTTTGCCAGAAACAGGGCTCTTGAGGTATCACATCTAGCTACTTAATTCATAATGAATTCTTCTTTCTTCTTCATCCACTTCTGACAAGGCAAGTGAGTGAATGCTGTACTTACAGGTGATCCATGGGAGATGGGCCATGCTGGGAGCTCTGGGTTGCATAACCCCAGAAGTTCTACAGAAATGGCTGAGAGTGAGCTTCAAGGAGCCTGTCTGGTTCAAGGCTGGTTCCCAAATCTTCAGTGAGGGAGGGCTGGATTACTTGGGGAACCCAAGTTTGGTCCATGCTCAGAGCATTCTGGCAGTTCTGGGATTCCAGGTGGTGCTCATGGGCCTTGTTGAAGGCTTTAGAATCAATGGTCTTGATGGGGTGGGAGAGGGCAATGACCTCTACCCTGGTGGCCAGTACTTTGATCCCCTTGGACTGGCTGATGACCCTGTCACCTTCGCCGAGCTCAAGGTCAAGGAAATCAAGAACGGAAGGCTCGCCATGTTCTCCATGTTCGGATTCTTTGTTCAGGCTATTGTCACCGGTAAAGGGCCGTTGGAGAACCTTTTGGATCATCTCGAAAATCCGGTTGCTAACAATGCCTGGGTGTATGCCACCAAGTTTGTCCCTGGATCATAAGCTGTGATCCCAAACCTGCTCTTTGTGCGTGTGTCTATGGTGTGGATCATCATCTATATGTGCTGAGGATCTATTTGTAGTCTTTGAATAATAGATGATATGTCCTGAGATTACCAGGTTGAAAGTGGAAATGCATATATTTTGAAAGAACAGAGCAACTGCATCGACAAGAAAAGAACTATAAATATACTTGCCCTAAGGATGCTAACGCAATTGACATGCTGTGACGGGATTATGTAGTTGAGCCCAAGTTGAAATGCATCGGCAATTCCCATATATGCCCGTACAACACACACCTAAGATACACCTAAATAACACAACCGAACGACGTATCCCTCTGTAAGCAGACGAATAAGTGTAATCAAATTGATATCAGTCTCTTATTTTTCTTCCCCCACCATTTCCAGCTTGGTCTCCTAGGATCAGCATGCCCCAGCTTTATTACTCTCGTCTTTGCGCTCTTTAAACGGAACTTGAAATCCTTTGACCATGAGTCGAATCTGTGTTTCAGTCTCTGCAATTCCTCGGGGGTATCTGCAGAAGGGGATTGATCTGACTTGACCTCGGCAATCACTTGGGCTTCTTGATTGAAACTATGTTTGATTTGTTCAAATTCCTTCGCTAGAGAACTGACAGGATTCGAGTCCTCATTTGTCTCTGCAGCTGCCACCTCTTCATTATCAGTGTTCACAATTCTGGCAGGGGTGATAACATCGGGAGTCTGAGGCACCAAAGAAGTATCCTCAGGCTCAGAGAATAGTGAAGATAGAGTCCCATGAAGTTTGCCAGATTGATGTGCAGTATTTTCATTATCAAGGGTCTTATGCGCTGCATCCAAACTCATCTGCAATACCGAAAAGGAAAACAGCAAGTATGTAATTTATGTTCATATTCACCAATTCTTCTGGCTTCTTAGTTCAGCAACTAATATCCAATTATCCAAACACATTACATTTTCTCATTAGCCTTTTGTTCAATCTAATGAAAGGATTCCATTTTTTTAATATAAGTAGGCAAACCCAACATCAAATGTGTTCCATGAACAGAAGAATCAAGAGTTTTATCACATTAGGATTGGTAGAAATATTTAAAGTACTTATTTTAAGACAGATCTAGGTGTTGTTTGTACTCCTTTATATCCTATGTAACTCCAAATCCGGTTTTCTTAATATAATCTCCTTCAATTTCCAAAAGGAAAAAGAAGACATTTGGGGGAGTACTTTTAGTTTTCTGTTTCTATCCTATGTGTCTCTAAAGTAACAAATCTTGGAAATCAATACTATAAACTCACTTGTAATGATACCACCTGCTTTTGCCACATCTTTTCCATAGATTTCATCTTTGATTGAAATCCAGACCACCGAGCCTCCAATTGTTGCACTTGCTCTCTTAGGGCCGCATTTTCTTTCTCCTTATTCCCAAGTGCTACTTTTGCCATTGATACCTCCTTCTGGAGTTTTTCAACAACTGATGGCAACATTTCAGGCTGCTGGTCCTGCTCAATCAGAAGAGAAAACTTGCAATTCACATGTGAATTTACATTTTCATAAAAGAATGGGGAGGTAAAGAGCAGTGTAGAATTGCATTGCAAATACAAACCACCAATAGCATAGGTGGTTAGAAGCAAGTTATTTCTATTATATAAGATACTCAGAAAATGACATTTCTGTCAATTAGAACTCCAATATATAAAATAGCTCCGAGCATGTGGGAGTAGCATAAACATATTCCGGAACCAACCCTAGACAAGCCCTCAACTACTTCCTTGTACAAACGAGAATGTAAAGACAAAAGCCACAATGATATTCACATGTAAAACCCATACGTTAATAACACAAGTAAGATGAGTGTTACAGTACCTTCATATTATAGGTTCTACAGAGTTGTTTCTGTCCTTTAGCACTTGATTGTTTTGACTGCCAAAGGCGACTAAAGTGCCTACGTGCCAACCACCCACGGATTACTGCACATGAGAACATTAACATTAGGTACTTCGTTTGATCAGATTGGTGGAACTGCCATATCCTGCTTATCCAACAAGTTGCAAATAACTGGTTTACTCAACCTGAGTATAACATCATCCTCCTTTCTTCCTATTTCATCCAACTAGTTCTTTGAATTTATGCTTCCTAATACTTTGTGGGTGGGTTTATGCACTGGATATACATGATTCACATTTGATGAACATGTGACACAGCTTCATACAAAGGAAAATTCCTGGTGTTTCAGATAACTATGATAGTTTCAAATAAAGGAGATTGAGAAGTTTCAACATTTCATGCTAGCAAATGTGCACCAACTCAACAAAAAATTGGTAAGCATCCTGAAGCGTAAATTCAAAGAACTTATAGAAGACGAGAAATGAGAAAGACATTTCCCAATTATGGTCAAGGCATCTTGTCAGATTGGAATACGTCATGTGCAATAATCCAATCTTTTTACTTTTTCCTTAAGAAACGTTTGCTAATCTTACTGACACGAATTGTGACGCAAACATGGTCCGCTCTAACTGTGAGATACAGAACATAAGAAAATAAAACAATTAAACTTTTGTTACAAGCAATGCAGGGAGACTTACATGATTGCAGTGTTACAATCCCTTCCTCGAGGTCATGAAAACTTTGATGAGTATAATGACCACGGAAGTACTTCTGTACCTTGGGAGAACGTTGCACAACTCGTTCTCTAGCTTTTTCTAGGACACGCATCTGCGAGATACCATGACAAAATATCAGAAAAATTAGCACATATCATTATACATATTATAAACAATCTGCAGATGCTTTAAAGCTCAAGCACAAAAGTGAAGAATCGGAGCTACAAAACACCCTAAGAAATGCTTCAATCAGAAAAGATAAACCCACCTGTCCCGCTCGGAAGAACAACTTCCTAAAACCAACTTGATACAGCTCGCTGCAGATACCAACCTGCCGCAGAATGGCAACTGACTTACTTAAAGGATCTAGTTGTGCATTATCTTCATGAAGAAGGCACCCATATCTGAAAGGCAAGCCAACATATTATAAAGAGACCTAACTGAAAGAAAGAAGTGAATGAGCACACAGAGCAGCACTTACTTTCTTGAAAATTTCTGATGTGTTATCCAGATGGGATACCCAGATTTAGAGATTCTGATGACTTTTAAAACCCCACAGCATCTAAGCTGTTCTGAAACAAGATCTTTTTCAAATGCACCAGGAATTTTGTTACTATTGGGTTTGATGCAATGAATGAAATGAGGAGTTGTATTATCAAGCTGCTGCATTATTTTATAGAGCTGGTCCTGCAAAATGTAAGTCACAGAGTTCAACCTTTGAGAACACAAAAAGCCAAAAAGAAATATGACAAAACCATTTACAGTTTAGCGAATGAGTAAATATTTCAATACATCTAAAATCACAAGAAAGAAGAATCATTTAAAAAGCTTTTTTTCTTTAATCATTTTAAGAACTTAATGGATTCTTTCTTCTGCTGTTATAGCCACATTGAGCCAAATAATTTAAAGATTGTCGTGGATATGCAGGTGTGTGGATGAAGAGAAGAGCAACACGGACTACGAAAGGAATAGAAGAATATTCACCTTAAACTTTGTTGCAACAGTTTGCTTTCGATGAGCAAGCATACCCAAATGGACAGATGGGTTTGTCTGAGATTCTTTAAGCACAGAGGCAAACAACTGAGGCAGTTGATTAGTACATGATGAAAGTAGTTGCAAATTTTCGGAAGGTAATGTATCTCTGTTATTTTGCAAGAATCCCATAGTGTCATACAGAACCTAAAGAAAACACTTTTATCAGTGAAAAGTGAAGTGTAAATATGGCATTGAAATGAAGAAACAACACCCATCAAGGACAAGAGACACCATCTCCTAACTTCAGTGTCATATTTCTATCATTGTTATTTTGTAAGTATTCCATGCATGAAATTCCAAAACCTTCTAGTGGCTCAATTAGGCCAAACTTTAAGTAGACAAATTTACAGAAGGAGAGATGCAGGCAAGCTTGTAGTACTTGACTCTAGGCCACACTCATAAATACAAATAGATGTTTTAGTATGACAATTAAGATCCAAGTGCATAGCCTGGAAAAGAAATGGTTAACACATTCAAGAATACATCTTCAAATTTTCCAGGAACATGTGAAGTAATACTTTGTCCGATCGAAAAACTGAAGATGAATTCAATTAGCATACTCAATTAGTTAATTAGTGGTGGGTGGGAAAATATAAAAGGAAAAGGAAAAATACGGAAACCTTATGCAAACATGCTGTACAAACAAACTATGTACAATGAAAACTCAGCATATTTTTAAAAATAGATGCCTAGTATTTTTTTGCCACTGGGCTGGACCTTAATGGCTTAATGCAAAGCCTCAATTCTTGCCTCTTTTTTTTTAACACTTTAATTTACTCAGCCTAAGAAACTACAGTCAAGACTAGACATTAACGGCCATTTGGCTATTCCCTAGTGGTTAACTCAGTGTGACATCCATGTGCAATTCCTCATCCGATTTTCTCCACCATGGTTCCATGTTCTTGCTTGTACTTCTCATCTACACCTTGTAAGTGGGGCCCACCCTTTATCAAATATAATCAGGCTATACTAATACTACTATAATTTAGCATTGTCCAACTCAAGATTGTTCAAGAAAAAACCATCTGCAAAATAGCATGAAGAGACTAGCAAAAAAACATAGAAACTTCAAGATAGCAAGAGTAAAAATGTCCAACAAAAAAATTCAACATATGCCTTTTGTCTATCATAAGTTCCTGGTCTGCCTAACTTCCAGGTTCAATTACTAAGTATCTTTCCAAAATGAGTGGTTTGTCCGAAAATATGTGTCGATAATAAATATATGTGGAAGAAAACCAATTCTTAACAAGTTAGAAAGGACAAATTTCAAGAACTTACAAGTTATTCTCGGCGGGCTTATGTAAGCTTACCAGATAACAATCAATAAATATATAAGATTTGCAAATATGTATAATACCATCACAGTCCAACAAATTAGGTTATCACTGGTTCAGTGAGATTCGTTTAGCTGAGATTGGGGTACTGACAGGAAATGCAACCATGGATTGAGAATTGATCCCACGAGGTGAACTAGCATTAGAGAAAGGTGCAAAAAATCAATTGGATGAGTCAGACACTTACCTCACCAGCATAATGACGAACCCTAAATGCTCCACCCTGTTCTCCTTTAAAGCAGCGACTACCATTAAAGTGCTGCTTAAGCTTAGCGGCAAGAGTTAAATCTGTGGCCTTGGGGAGCTTTGATTCTTCATCCAGTAAGGATATAAATCCAAGAGGTTTCTGCTAAAGAACAAAAATAGGAATCAAGAAGAATACATACTGAAAAATGATGAAGAATGAAAATTTGCATAGCAGCAATCAGTTAATTGCAGACTCAAACAGAACCATTCATATAAAAAGATGAAACCACATCAAAGAACAACCAAATAGGAAAAAATAGCAGATGCATTTTCTAGAAGAATCTAGATGTATGAAACCTTGCCCTTGACACACTACTTGCTACAAACATTTTGAACATGGAAGTTTATTTAAATGGACAAACACGACTCATTAATGACCATGGATGAAAAAACTCAACACACACAAATAGACATCACAAATGTCAGAATCCTTGCTAATAGGAAGAGAATACCTTCTCAAAGAGATCCAAGCAATCTTGATTGTCTTCAAAGTCTATTCTTGTCCAGTTGATCCCATCTAACTTGTACTCCTGGAAAAAAATAAATAAATAAAATGAAAAAGCATTAAAATGACAGCAGAAACTTAGAAAAATCACATTCATTATAATATCAAGACAAACAAACAACTTTAACCTGTTATGCATGACATTCATGATACCGTTATTTATAATTTGTATAAAAACTAAAATTAATCATGCACCATAGAAAGTCAATCAAAAAGCAAATATGTCAAACAAGAGAAACAGCAACTACAAAAATCCTGTAATAATTTAAATAATTGCCTCATTTTATGGCAAGGAAACATGTTTTATGCCATGGAGTTTCAGGAAACCAATATGCTTCAGCTCAAGAGCTCAGCTTTGAGAAGTATGGAATGATTCAGGCATGCTCTTTCTAAATCACAAGAGCGCATTCTTGATGCTAACCTCCTGGGGAATTTTGAAGACTTGTCGGTTGAAGTTTTGCTGGAGCCTCTCATTAGCATAATTTATACAGAGCTGCTCAAAGCCATTTTTCTGATGCAAATGATAGAAAGGAGTTATTGAGTCATCACTTTATCATGTCCTACATAACAGAAATTAATATGGCAACTTACCTGAACAGATTCAAACCCAAAAATATCTAGAATGCTTATTGATCTCTCGCTGGGCGGCTTATTTCCCATTGCAAGCGATTCATTAATCTTCTCAACCAGCCAGTCAAACAAGCTTCCATAGATGAACATGGCTAATGAGTCTCTCCTGTCCGTGGCCTTTAAAAAAAAAAAAAAAAACTAGAATTAAAATCAGATGTATAGGACTGAAGTTCAATATATGATCCTTTCTAATATGCAAGACTCTATACCAGTAGTAGTAATAAATATTAGTTGCCCATACAATTGCATAATTAATTGGATGTCAGATTACATAATAACCTGTTGTAGCACCAGCCTTTTGGAAACCTTATCCTTTCCAGCTACAATACTATGCGTTGATAGTGCAAGCATTAACTCCTGAGTTCTACAGCCAATTAAAGCAGCAGCATTGGCAACAGCTGTACATGAGAGAAATCATGTCAAACAGTTAAATTTAAGCAAACTACAGAATTAACTCAATAAAATACACACACACAGAGATAATCATCTCCAAGTCCATTTGGCATATTTGAAAAGCTAATGAAGTTAAATCTACTCACTTTTCTGGCTGTAAAGAATATTGAAGAGTTATATTACCGCAGCACTACTACAACATAAGTGCTCGGTTATGTACCATGATTCTGAGTCGTTAGTCAGGTACTTTGCCTATGCAGATCGGCATGCTTTCTCTTCAATGTTGAAATTTTATACTTAATCGCTTGTTTACTTGCAATCCATTTTTGTCCATTTTTCTACTTTTGTTCAAGCAGGTTTCTCCTCCTTTTTCCCACTTCATTCTCTTCACCAGGCATTGGTTAGATTTTTTATGATTACCAATTTTCTTTTAGTTACATCAACTAAGTCCTCTTCTGACAAATTTCTAATTCTTTATTTCATGTTCACACTTTTCAAATGCATTAACTATTTTAAAGGCAACTATATATGGCTTCTAGTAGTTTTATAAGAAAAAATAGAAATATAATCCAGGGATTTTGTATTGTGTTTACCACATAGTTATTATACTATGATGTCATTTAAAGATCTTATTACAACTTAAGGTATAGTTGTTTAATATCGTTATTTATATTGTTAATGTGTTTTACACGTGTTTCTAATATGTTTGAGTCTGCTTCTATCTCTAGTGTAACTAGTTACAATCATTATAATTATTATCACAGATGATGTCTGCAATAACATCGCATGGTACAAAAGATGTGAGTGGAGAGAAGAATGCCAGTGACAAACTAATGCATAACACAAAGCTACCTTCATCAGAAACAACCTCTATGTGGTTTTCATTGTCAATAACAACAAATGATATGTTTCCCAGCCACAGAACTGCAGCAAGCATTGCAAACGCATTCGCCTGATCATCTTTGCCAATTTTGAGGCTATTTAATGCTCCCTAGTAATAATCAGAACAGTCAGTAAATCTCCTGCCTTGACAAAAAAGTATAGAGCAAAGTACAGATGTTCTGAACACTATTTAATTCATTGAATCATATCTTCAAAGTGGGGCCCTCTCTAGGCAGAAACACTTTACCAAATCACAATTATGGAATACATATTTAAGCTTATTCAGATGCAACATAGAGGAGGGTAGTAAAACCAGTGGGTACCATATCCTGTGTCAATATATAGATTGTGAATATTACCATTAGTATATGAAATTGTTTCGCATCATCAACGCCATGAATCTCCAAGCAATCGCTCTGATTGAGATAGGAATAGTCACAAGCTTTTTTTAACCTCAAGCTATCTGAAAACAAATTTAACCAAACAAGCAAAAGAGTATGCTGAGTTGCTGCTATCTTCCATACTATACAAAGTCATATACTTAAAAGCTTCCATTAGGCCCATGTGAAAAGTAAGAGGCAGAAATAAATTGCCCAAACAACCCGTATAAGAGCCAGAGATTGATAATTTGAAATGATGTTTAACTACTGGAAAATAACATTGCTACTACAAACTTGGAAGTCAGGAGCTTCAGAATTGCGCTGCATAATTATGTGCATTCAATATATTCATTGTAGATATGTGAAAAAATCTTATGTTTGGTACAATCATGAAAAGATTTGAAAATATTAACCTAGTAAAATAGTTTGTTTGAATAGAATTACCTCGAAAAGCTGATCGAGTAACAATGTGAGCAGTAAAATTATTTCAGAGATAAGTTGAAAAGAAAAACACTCACACACAAGAGGAGAATAAAATACAAACCTCTGAGATCAGAAGGAGCCCCATCACAAAGCTGGTAGAAAATGTGGTATGATCTCTCTCCTTGGGCCAATTCAATCACTCTCGACTGATCCAAAGAGACATTTTGTTCTAATAATGAACAAAGAACGTATAAACTAGAAAAGAAGGCCACCATTGACATTTAGATAAAACACACTAACCTTTTCAAGTAGGACTGTGTCATCCATTATAGAGTACATGTTTGATATGCAACAAATTGAACAACACAATCAGTTACCAGCTACTTTAAGAAGCAATTGATACATAGTACTTCAATCTGAGAAATATTCTTACAAGTTTGTATTTTGGCACCACATATTTCTCCAACAGCACTAAAGTATATTTCAACTAACTTTCCCTGCATTAATTTGAAATATTGGCATTATAAATGATCAATATTGGAAGTCTAGCAATGGATGAAATAGACAGAAAACCTACAAATCGGCTGGAATTGTCATTCCTGGATGTTTTAGCATTGCCAAAGGCCTCTAATATGCAGCTTGTTTGCAGGATCTCAGACTGCAATCCCCCACTACTTCCACTAAGAGCCAAATATTGCAGGGCAATCTTAGCTGTTTCAGTCTTCCCGGCACCGCTCTCCCCACTGCAAACTCAACAAGACATCAATATCTCCTTAAGTAGCATAAATATACCTGCTTATGCCAATATTGCTAATTCAATTACTAACCAAAATTACTAAATTCATCTCTAGTAATGAGTGAAGAGCACGGTAAAGAAACTGAAGGCAAACTGGATAGCGGAAGAAAAGGAGCAGTAGAACGTCAACAGACCTTATGATGATGGACTGGCTGGCATCATCTGTAAAATTCAGAACAGTAGCTCAATAACTGAATATTAGCACTTCAACCAAGCAACATGCCAACTATAAGGCGAAATGGAAATACTTTAAAATAGTATACAGTACCTGCCATCATTGCATTGTATGCTGCATCCGCTACAGTGTAAACATGAGGGCTGTCAACAAGCTTCCTTTTGTAAGCTGTAGCAATGTCATTCCCATATAGGTGGATGTCTTTGAAAGGATTGACTGCTAATAAAAGACGGCCTGCCTTACTCTAAGGTAAGGAAAGACAACAGACTGCTCAAGAGTAGAGATAGAAAGTATAATACAGAAAAGAAAAAACCGTTGATCACTACTTACATATACTCTGTCTCTTAAATATCTATGCTGAAGATTGTGAAGAATTGAAGGCTCATTCAAATAACTAAGGTGCTTGAGATCATCCACGCCTTCAAGAATGTCAGGGTTGGCTGGTAAGATATCCTGTGTGCAAACTGTTACAACCTATAAAGATAATACAGTAAGTACACAAATAGAACTTCTCAAATTCCCATGTGTTTAATTGCCTATATATAATTAATAAATAGTAAGAGAAATTTCAACTAACACATCCATCCATCAGCAGAATAGAACTCTTCTCCTCTGAAGTTGATTGTATCTGCCCAGATTCCCAAATACCTTTCTCTACCCGACACCAGACACGAGGTTTCTGATAAAGATTTAAAAGAACTACCAATGATCAGATCCATGCATTCCTCAAAACATCACGCTATATTCTTCTGCTAATATAAGATCACAACCAGTTCCATTGCTACAGGAAATTATAATTCCTGGTACTGACATGAATGCTCTGAATATCCTGAACTCTGACTAGAGGCTTTTTTTTTAAGTGATTTCATATTTTAATGTAAATACTTAAATGATCAAGACTTTGTCCTACACATTCAAATTCTTAAGTGTCGAAAGCTATTAAGCACTAGTGAGATCAAAAGTAATAAAGCACGGGAGAAAGAAGAGGAGGCAAGAAGCCAAAGACAAGCACAAGGACCATAAATGTCATAGTCCAGACAAATCAATACAGAAAAGATTGCATTTGAGATACAGCAGGGGAGCTGTTGACAAATTATTATACTCCTTGGTTCAGACAATACTATGGGGAAAAATCACTGAGAGATAATAGCAATCATGATGAAGTGCTATACTTCTTTACCTTTCATTTCAAGCATGGTGTATAACTCTGCAAATAAAGTGTCCAAACAAATTACATAATCGCCAGGCATAACTATGTCCATCCACTAACCATTAAATTATAAGTAAAAACACAGATTTTGCTATCAAAGATAAGTATATTCAGCACCTGATAAATAGGTAATATTCAGCACCTGATTGTGAAAAGGAAAGTTCAACCGATATCAGCAATCAGGAAACAAAATAAACTCACTCTGTCTACCTGATGAACGGAACATTCCTTGCCGCCAAACCCTTCAGACTCACAAGACTTGGGGTGGGACGGTGGAGGTGATCTCGAGTGATTTCCATTGTCTCTCTCCTTGAATTGCAGACAGGGTTCCTTCTGTTCCAATCCTTCCACGAGGTTTGGTGATTCCCCTGGCTCCATTTCTTGACCCTTTTTAGAGACAAGTGTATTTTGTTTCAATCTTTTTGCATCTTCCTCCTTAAGAGTACCATTTGATAAACTTTGAGTTGCCCGCAGTTCACCAATTTTAGATTCTTTTGAGGCTTCTCTCTTCTCGTTGAAACTTGATGAGCATTTACCGGATTCATTAAAATCAGAGCTGGTGGGCAGCCTCCTCTTGGGAGATGGAAGGCGAGCCCGAGGTGTTGGCTTGGGGCGAACAGGGAGAACCGGAGGTATGTCTTTTGGTTTCTCATTATCTTCACTTTGCTGGAGAGATTCCAGCATTTTCTCCAAGGAACTCCTAGCTACTGAATTAAGAGACATTGTAAATATCTAGGCTTCTCCACACAATTTACACCACAAACCCTCCTATTCCAAACAGCGATTCCCACTGAAGATTCGTTTATTCACATTTCGAACAATGTCTAAGGCGACATCATTCATGCCATGAGCTTAAAACCCTAAACCAAAGCAAAATCCTAAGAAGCTCATTAAATCATCCATCAAACAACCCGATTTCCAGATGAAAATCCAACGCAGAAATAACCTAATCCAACGTCGCGGTGGATCCAGAAATTACAAAGATAAAACAATTTACAGAAGAATAAAACGAAAACTCCAGGGAAAAACTGCACAAATTGAAACCAGAAGCACTCTCAGAGGGTGCCGGCGACGAAGAATCCCCTCCCCGAAAAGGGTTTCTCAAAATCTCAGTTCTACAAAATCAAACACCAACCGTTTGCTTTGCGGTTTAATTATCGTTTATCGAGGAACAGCGGGAGAGAGATCGTCACTTCAAAGGCGCAATGCGGAAACAGAGAATGACCCCAATCGGCAGCAAACTCCGGCCCGCATTTGCAAACTGAGCTCTGGGCGGATCGATCAACGCAAGATAAGACAAGCAGCGATTTGGGGAATGGATGAGGAATGATATTTTGGGGGAAATCGAAACGGTTGGAGGATCTGATAAGCGAAACAGCCAATAAAGAAGGGCAGGTTAAATCAGGCGCTGGCTCTAGAAATGGAAAGCAGCAGCAGCAGCAGCAGGGGGATCGGACATGGGAGAGCCAGGAGGGGAGGAGAGAGTGATTGGGAAACAACAAGTGCAGGTGGGGGCGCGGGCACTGCCTTCAAGTGGATAAAATGGGACAACAAAGAATGTCCTGTCTTCGAAAATCTCTAATAAATCTAAATCTAGTCTAGTCTGGGCCCTATTTCTTCTTGTTCCTTTTTTTTTTTTTTTTTAAATAAAAAACATTTATAACGAATTTGTGAATTTACCATTTTGGATTTCCCTCGCCAATTCTATTTGTTAATTTTTATTTTTTTTATTATGAAGAATTCATAACTGCTGGTCTCTAATCTAGGTCCTTTATTTCTATACAATTATAAAATTCTTGGCAACTATAAAGTGATCGCACCATCATTGTCTAATCTAGGAAATAAAATTTTGCAAAATCAAAGAGAACAATAAAACAATAGCGGGGGTTTGTTTGTTTAGTCTTTTTATTTGAAATTTTTATTTTGACGTGAGGTATAAAAAAATGTGTCGGTAATATAAAAAATAATATTTTATAGTGAATATTGAGTGAGATGATAGAATATATATATTAAAAATCGCATCGAAAAAAATAATATATTAATTACGTATCATTTAATTCATTATCTAAAATATCTTGAATATGAATTTTAATTTTAATATAATATATATATAAATAAATTAGATATTTAATTGATACTTTTAAATAATAAATATATATATATCTCCAAACAAACACATCATAGTAGAAAGTATATCAATATATAATTAATATTGCACATTTCAGTTATCTCATTTATTTTATACTTCCTCTTTCCCCAACAAGGTGGACAGTAGGTAGTATTAAGTAAGATAATTTAAAAATTAAATGATGCGATGGAGAGAGAAATGTATATATATATTTTTTTCTATTTGGATGATGTGGGGATAAAGATTAACTATGATTAATTATTTCCTATTTAGAAATATTGCAAGGTGTTTAGGACATAAATGTTGTAAGGTGTTTGGGATCAGAGGGAGTATTATATAACGTGTTAATTACGTTAGTCAAAATGGTTGCTACAAAAGTAATGCTTTTAATTGTTATAAAATGCTTTAAAGTCGTTCAACAAATTTTTTTTTATATGACTTGAATTCGATTCAACCAACTCAAATTGAAATTAATGCTCGGTTACGAACTTACGAATTTTCTCATTTTCATTAATTAGAAAATATTTAATTAATTTTAAATTTTTGCTTTAACTAAAATTCCAAAACATGGTGCGAAAATAATAATAATATATGACATAAAATATGACTAAATTCAAAATAAAATCATGAATGTAATCTAAAACAATTATGCTAAAAAAAAAAGTCATGAATACAGGTAAGAACATTACTCACTATTTTGAGACATCAAATACGATCGTATTGATAAAAAAATAATAGTAATATTTTATTAGTTAATGAAAACGTGTGAAATTTTTAATATTTTTGTCTTCACATGGTACAAATAAAGTAATAATATTTTTATAATTTGTATAAAAATAAATATAGTATAAAATAATTTTATTATTACAAAAAATATATTTTTTAGTGATACAAAAAAAAAATAAATAAATAAATACTTAAGGAAGGAAAGAGTAATAATTTTTGCTCATTCTTATATATAGGACAATAACTCTAGATAGAATCACGGGCCCAATTTACAGCCCAATATGCCCAAAAGAATCTGCCCGGTATCTTATAATAAGCCTGAAGTCGAAACTCGTTGGTAAACCCTAGAAACCCTACCCTTTGCGAGAATGGCGAAGAATAGAAACAAGAAGAAGAAAAATGGATCGGCTGATATGGCTGTCGATGTGACTACTGATGATCCGTGCGCGAGGGATGAGCCTCACGGTGCCAATTATTCCTCTGTATTATTTTGTTCGTTTCTGCAGTCTGATATTCCTTTTTACAAAAAATATTGATTCGATTTATTTGCATGTGATGCGGACCACCGTTGAATTGCAGCGATGGACACTTCCGAGACCGTAGATTTTGGTGTTCCTTCTGGAGGATCCCTGAGGTTGTCTCTAGCTTGAATTCAGTGATGTTTCGATTTGAAATATGTGGTACCGCAGCAATTTTGATTTTTCGTGCGATTCTTTGTTGATAATGGTGTGAGTTGTTGTATAGTTTGAGAGTTCGCAAAGGTTGCCTACTTTGATACGATGGTGAACGTGCCAGTAAAGGTTTATGTAGAAAGCATGTCGTAGGATATGGTTTGAAAGATGGATTGCGTTGTCAGGACTTTGAACAAATTTAACCATGGAATCGAATTGAATATATTTCCTTTTAGTTAATGCTATTTATTATTAAGTTTAGACATGGCTTCAGCTCTACTCCTTGCTATGTTCAATGTTCCTAAGAAAGCTTTTGTACTATGGCATGCAATGCTCCGCTAACAGCTATGCATATTGTGGAATTTAGAACTTATCTAATTAAATTTTGATTTATGAGCAATTTACATTGGCTTTTCTAGAAGTTGATAAACTCTGAAACACATAATATTATTGGCTTTGTTTCGATGTTAATTTTAGTGGTCTAAGTTTTTTATATAAGGTGTTTATGCTTGGGTTGAATAGTAATGAGTAATAAAAAAAAAATCAAAGATTTTGATTTGATTCTATATTATTATTTTTAAGTATAAAAATGTTCCATTATCGTATTATGATTAGAACATCTGATTGCTAATATGAATCATGCTAGTTTTTTGAATGATTTTGTATGAAATATATGTGCAAGGCACATTTGAATAATATTGTATTCGCAGTGATCTATATTTATCTAAACAAATTGAGAACATTATTCTTTGGAATTTGTGTTTGGTGAAAGATATATTGCACATTCCTGTTTTGTTGGAAACATGCATACATACATATTGAATGTATGGATGAAATTTCATTACAGCTTTTGTTATGGGGATATATATTTTCTGCAGATGTCCCGTAATCTTCTTGAAGGACTTTGTTGTGATATGTAGTAGTAGGCGTAGGTGGCTTCCTCGTGAATGCATTATTTATGTGATTTCAATATGTAGTAGTAGTCATTTCAATATCCCATGTTATTATTATTTGGTGCTTATATCTCTCCTATAAAATCCAAATGTTACAGCATGAATTCTCAGTATCTAATGAATATAGCTACTATTATAACAGGAAGACGAAAAAGGGCAGACCCATGAAAAGATCTAAGAACACGCGGAAGATGAAGGCCATTGCCAAAGCCGTTTCGCTAAGCGAGAAGTCAGAGGTGAAGTTATCAAAAAGTGAAAGCAAGGCATTCAGAACTAAAACTGCTAAAAACCTTTATGACTAAATTTGCACTCAGTGGCCTTACAGCTTCTCAAAGCCTGTGTAATTTTTTATTTTTAAAATTACAATGAGCAATTGATCTTAGAATTTTGTTAGTTTGATGTATATTGCAATAGTTGATTTGCTTTGGTTGGGATATATACTTTGTGGTCATGTTCTTGAAACAGAAAATTTGAGAACTTGTATATGGATGCATTTAGCTCAAATTCTGCTAAGTTGTCATGAGTCCATCATTATGTATTTGTAGAGTCTAATTTGCAGGGTATTTAGAAGGCGCTTGATATATAAAATGAAATATGAATTATCTTGTTTGGTAAAATAGAGAATTCCGTTGAAAAATGTAAAAAAAAATTGTAAACTATTTGAATAGATCCAATAAGAATAGGACAAAAGAGAAATTTCATGTTTATTTTTTGATGAATTTTTTTAAAAAATTATACATTATATACTATATTTTTGTAAAATTATACTTGAGTACAATTTTTTAAAAAATAGTAAAATTTAAATACTTGAATAATAAATTTAATATGATTTTTGTAAAATTGAAATTATATAATTTTAAAAAATTATAAAAATTAAATAATACTATTTTTTTTTAAAATAATAATAATAATACTGCATTATTCATTTTTCTGAACATAAGAAATAAATTAAATAAAAAAATTATTTTTTAATTTTTATTAAAAATAAAATATTTTCATTTTTTTTACTGTCAATTTTATATACCAAACACACACGTATGTTGGGTCAGAAGAACTGGAGACTTCATAACCACATCCACGCAAATTGCCAAAAAATTCAAGAAGCAGTCAAGAAGTTTTTATCTAAATTATGTACTTTTTTTTTATGGTTCAATTGTGTGCTTCTTTTATAGAAAATAAATTTTAAGAA
Organism: Andrographis paniculata; assembly: GCF_009805555.1. Lineage (NCBI taxonomy): Eukaryota > Viridiplantae > Streptophyta > Magnoliopsida > Lamiales > Acanthaceae > Andrographis > Andrographis paniculata. The sequence continues at coordinate 235,936 of NW_026137611.1, forward strand.
AAATAAATTAAAATAATTTTTTTTACTATTTTGTATAAGGAAAGAATAAAAAAGTGATATATTTTTACTTAAAAAAAATAAAAATAAATTTAAATAACTAAAAAAACAGAAAATAGAAATAAATTTGGATATCTGAAGTATATAATTTAAAAAAATTTATCAGCCATTTGTAAATATTATTAACAAAATACAACAATAATTTTTTATTTTTTATTTTTATCTAATATAAAGAAATAAAAATTTGAACAAATTCTAAATTTAGAATCACTTCTGAAAAATTGAAAAAAATTTGAACAAATTCTAAATTTAGAATCACTTCTGAAAAATTGAAAAAATTAGTGAATATGTTGAAAGAGATTAAAAAAAATAAAATCCAACTATGGTTAAAAGAGTTTTTTACGTGCACTCCAACAGTTTGTTTCGTTTTCAACAATCCAAAACACACACAGCAATTTGTAATCTTCGTTGGCCGAGGAAGCTCAAACTCTTTCATAAAAAACGTTCCAATGGATTCTGGGCTCCTCTGAGTTCACTAACACAAATCCTTGTCCCCGCTCAAAGTAGGATTGCAGATGAAGTCGGCTTTATTAAGCACAAGCGCCAGCTACTTCAGTGGCTGCCGTCCCCGTCCCCGTCCACTCCCATTTTCCGGTTTCAGACGCCTGCCCTCCATTCTTCATGGTACCTAGCTAATATTAATTTTTTATCCACTAAAAGCCCTCTCATTTCTCTTTAGATACACCTAGGTTTGTATGTATGTATGTATGTCTTCTCAACACTTTGATTTTTTACACGTTCTTACATTAGGTAGTGGTAACAAGGAGCAATCGAGGCCCCTCCAACGGGAGCCTTTCAATGTTAATGGAATTGAAGACGATGGTATTTGCAAGTCACGCAAAATTAATCTTTCCACTGCTTTCGTTAATTCTGCTGCAGGTAAGGGTTATTTGCTTCTGTAATTCTTTCCGAATTTGTTTGAAAGTTCCCTACCTTTACATATTTCAGATGCTGCTTTGCTGATTTCATTTTACTTCAATTTTGTTATTGTTGAAAAAGATGCACAAATCTGTTTGATTCTAGAAAGTGTAGTAAATTTGCCCTAGAATCACTCGAGACATGCCAATTATTCAAAGATTTGTAAAATTTCGATTGTAAACTTTTCTTGATTTGTACTTGCTGGTAACTATTTCTTATTTATACTTACTGCATTGGTTGATGCTTCTTTTTTGTTCAGTTTCTGTCTTGGCTGCAACTCCACTGGCAAATGCTTTAACCATGGAAAGCGTGAAGGTGAGGGGTTGCAAACCCTAAGCTGAGGGTTGTAGGTCTATTGTTAATGTAGTTGGTTGAATGCCTGGTGGGTGATTTTTTGTTGGTCATTTATGTTGCCAATTTGCAAGATTGTATATTGTATGATGCTCTTGCTGTTTGTATGTTAATTCAGTGGTGTCAATCCCTTCACTGCTAATTAGTATTTTTCACTCTAGTTATGTCAGGAAATTTAAGTGGCTTTTCCAAGATTTCTTTCGATCTTCTTCTTATGGCATACTTTGTAGTATTGACAATGGAACTCTCAATATCTGTTTTTTCCTCTTGAAGTTACTGATGTTGCGTATTATTAGTTAGATGTTCACTCTTTCAGTAGGTGATAGGTGATTCAGACAGGGATTTGTTTACTAGTGTTTTGAACGCTCTTGCTGTGTTATGCAATTTGTGGTAACATGTTTTTTACCGTCCAAAAATGTTGATTTCAGCAACTAAACTATATACAAAACATTGCATCACTATTCTCCACCAAAAAATTTCAAATCCAAAACCAAAGTAAAAAACATCCTTGTTTAGTATGATTGATGATTCATTACCGTGCTTGTATATATGAGTTGCTATTGGTTTTCTGGTAATGTTGGGGAACGAGGGAGGCACATGTGACACTCTGGAGGTTCTGATCTGAATTGAAACGGGGCAAGACAAGCTCTTATTATCACATAGTTAAAGGAGATAGACCATTTCAGTGGCTCAATCGTTGTCACTTTGTTCAAGAGTTTCAATTTTCTACCCTGAACACATGCATTGGCAACAGTCGTGCATTTTCTATGTCAAACAGATAATTTCGATGTGCCTGATATTTAACTACTGACAGGATACATCAGGTGCTTTGTATACCCTTGCTGATGGTAATCTTGGAGATTGGTTATCCGGCATATTATATTTAGCTGGGCAGCAAGCGAATGTGGCTGTACAGGATCAGTTGTCAGCGCTCAGTTTTACTAGGTTTATATCTTTTGGCATTCATCTGTGTTATACAATATTTACAATGACAAAACATGTTATAATTGCACTTTGGATTTTACACATACACGGTGGTGCAGTTTGGCAGTCATTTTTGGGGCTGGGCTCGTGACTAGCCTTTCACCTTGTACATTGAGTGTTTTGCCACTTACCCTTGGGTACATTGGTATGAAGTATGGGTTAAAGTTTCTTGTCATCTTACCTATAGTCTTTTGTCATGGTTTGCTTATGCCTTTTGGGTTTAATTGTAATTTTAGGGGCGTTTGGATCTGGGAAAAGCAAAACAGAGGTAAATGGTGTACGGAAATTTTGTGCCAATAGATTTGCATAGGGGTTTTCTTTTCAAAACAATTATGTTTGGGAACCGTAAGGCAGTATGTTTCTATAGGGTTAGGGGTAATGACATATTGGCTGCCAAGAACCTCATTGATAAATGATTGGAGTGGAAACTCAAAAAAGGCTACAAAAGTTGCTTCTGTATATAGCATCGACACTTTAGCTTGAGTTAATGCAATGGTTAGATTTCACACCACTACATTGGATTTTAAATGGTGTGTTACTTTGTGTTTGCATTTTTTGGGGTAAAATAGTTGTTGAATGCAATATTTTGTATGAAAAATGAGTATGTTTTTATAGAGAATCGTGATATTGTATAAAGGAAGTGAAAAAAAAACTTTGTAAATGGAGCGAAAGGGTCCTTGACTTAGGTATATAAATACAATTTGGAGTTGATATATTGCGATCCAATATATTTTATTCAGCAGATTTTGATGTGTGTCAATATGTATGTATATATACCTTATATTTATATTATTGCTCAACAAATAAACATGCATTAGATTTAGAATGTTAGTTTCATAGTTTTCTTAATTGGTTTAACTATTTTATATTATATCACGCTTCAACAATTTTTTGTTTGTTCATTGGCTAGTTGTTTAACATAATCTCGATATGGTTCAATTTATTTACGTTGTTGTTCAATAAATTTACCCCGCGGTTCTACAATTTGACGCTTTACTAATATTTTATATTTAATATATTTGATATGCAACTCTCAACTGGACTCTTGATTGTCGACGCTGAGAGCTGGATTTCATTGTGTCTTTTGTGTTTTGGTTCGGACAGGTTATTGGGAATTCAATTTCGTTTGCAATGGGATTGGCGACTACGTTGGCACTTCTTGGCGTAGCAGCTTCATTCGCTGGAAAGGCTTATGGTCAAATAGGGCAGGGGCTACCTGTAGCTGCGTCCATCTTAGCTGTTGTCATGGGGTTGAATTTATTGGAGGTAATCGATTTCTTGTTGCTAGAATTCTTGAAGATGCATAGAGGTAGCATAATTCTTCGTTATGTTGTTTGGAAACCCAGGTAATTGAACTACAGCTTCCTTCATTTTTCGACAACTTTGATCCTCGTGCAGCAGCTGCTAATTTCCCTTCAAGTAACAAAATTTTAATTCTACCATCAATTATTCCCTTCGGCGGATCTATCTTTCTTGCAGCACGTAACTTCTGTTTCTCCTTGTGAATGATGATAAGGCGTCCAAGCTTACCTGGCCGGACTTACCTTTGCATTAGCTGCATCTCCTTGCAGTACTCCCGTACTCGCTACCTTACTTGGATACGTTGCATCGACCAGGGTACCATCCCAATTTATTCTTTTGTTTTAATCTTTTTACATTGGTTTCTCCATCATCTAAATTTGATTTCATTAATGGTTATTCGATATTGCATAGGACCCGGTAATTGGAGGCAGCCTACTGCTGACATACACTACTGGCTATGTCGCTCCGCTTCTTCTCGCTGCTTCGTTTGCTGGTGCATTGCAGGTATCGGATTGGATTTGTTTTTGTTAGCTTCTTCTTTCTGAATAAAATTATTTGAAGCTTAAAAGGTTCATGTAATTTCTGATGCCTCTGGTGTTTGCAGAGCCTTCTGTCGTTCCGAAAATTTTCAGCGTGGATCAATCCGATGAGGTGATAATTTTGAAATTTTCATGTTTTTTGGCTAAATTCCTCTTGTGTGTCTGCTTCTAACATGATACCTTAATTTGGTTTCTTAGCGGCGCGCTTCTTCTTGGCGGGGGTTTGTACACGCTATTGGATCGAGCATTCCCAACAGCAATGACAATGTAGGTGCTTTAATCGGTCGACTTTTATTGGTGGCATTATTGTGCGGTTCTTGAAGTAGGTTTGATTGATCACAGAATGTGAAATTGGCAATGGGAAAGGAAGCCTACTACAATGTATGTACGAAAACAAATACCAATTTGATTTGAATAGAATCAAATTTATAGTTTCTTCAATGAATTGAATTATCCAAGAGGAGGAGGGAGAGCAATTTGATCGAGAACCTTAACCAAAACTGTGGGCGAGTATGTATGTAGGTAGGTAGGTAGGTATCTCAGCGGTTGATCATTTGTTTGTACTGGTTAAGGGACTCTTGCCGTTGCAGTCTCATCTCCTCGTTGAATTTTTTAATGAAGGCTTCAACTCGCCTGTTGAGCTCGTCCTGGCTCAGCGACGCCTCTCTCCTCAATTTCCCCGGCGGAGATGGACTTCCGGCGGCGGCGCTGAATGTCGCCGCCTTCCCCATCGTCTTCTCCTGCCGCCGGACCACGTGCTCCCGCTCCCACGTGTCGGATTTCTTCAGGTGCCTCGTCAGAGGGATTGGGCGGCCGTCGGTTATGGCTTTCCACGTGCTCTCCAGAGTGTCGTTCCTCTTCGGCTTGGATACTCCCAACACCGTCTTGCCTCCTGATTGTTACAACACAGTGTTATTAGGTCAGTTTATGCCATTGTTTGGGGAAACCAGCAGTATTAAAATGCAGTGTGGCTATGGTGTGGGGACCACAACTGCACCATGATTAATCTGTGGACCTGTTCTGCGCTGGGCTAGCTACTATTGTAACGGTAACATTCTCGCCAGCTGTGACCGTTCAGATGTCGGTGAGTTTAAAGTACGAGTTTGTTATTTTCCGGCGAGTTCGTATCTCCGGCGAAATAGTTTATGTTCTATTTAACGAATCGATTTCTGAATGAGAACTGGAATGGAAATTAAGCGATGGTGTGTGTATTGTGTACCTTCAGGACTGGCTTTGACATTCCTCCGGTGAACGAATCTCGCAGACACAGGCGGTTTCACTTTCGACGGAGAATATTCCGCCGGTATATTCTCGTTCCTTGCCGTATTTGCTGAGGATTTACTGAAAACATACTCGTTTTCCTTGTTGCTCATCGCATCCTCCGCAAACGCAGCACCTCCGTCCGCCGCACGAACGACGAACGCCGATTGTTCATTTTCGGCGCCCGCCCTTGCCTCCACGCGCTCGTAGGCGTCGAGATCTAATCGTTTTTGCACATCGAGTTGATACACGCAGGAATCGCTCTGCACTCCACTGTCGTATGTATGATATTCCGTTTCAACGTTTTTCGCAGAGAGCAGCGGTACCGGCAATGGATGTACTGAATCTGCAGCCATGGCCTGGGTCGGCGTTGCGGACGAATCGTCCTTCCTCAACTGGATCTTGGAGGAGGCGACGATAGTGATGATGATGCAATTAATCAGGAGGTACAGATACGGTGGCCGGAGCCACGAAACGACGCCGTTGTAGATCGAAGGCACCTCATAAACAGCAAAATCCGTTATCGCCGGAACTGATAATTTCAGCATAATCGCGGCGGACAAGACACTAGTGGATATCAGCATTACTTTGAATGAAAACATTTTGTTCGTCGGTCCTCGAAATGTCATCGGCGTTTTCTCCGGTCACCGTCGGAGCAGAAGAGATTTCACACTCGAGAAGTATGCACAATGGAGAGTGAAGAAGGCGGCCGCGTCACTGCTTTATATAGAGGCGTGGGCGGACGGAACTTGACGATGAATATGGGGACAAAATGGTAATTTCAATCAGCTGCCAGCCAACCAACCTAAATTCTAAATTTATTATAGAACTTGCCACTATTATATTAAGACTACGTTAATAATGATGATGGGTTTAATTAAGCACTCACAAAGGGCTTTTTTTCAACGGATATATATTATCTATATAGAGAATAAATTTAAAACATGTGACCGTTGCAACCGGGCATGGTTTTAGGATCGGCACGTGACTAACAGCCTCCCTCCCAGGCTCCCACGCGCCCGCCGACTCTAAAGCGAACATGCACTGCCAAGTGCGATCGCCAATAATAATAATAATAATAATAATAATAATAATGTGATTATTATTTTTAATGAAATTTAAGAATACGAAGAAGTAATGAAAATGGAAATGGAAAATGAAAGGGTGGGTGGGTGGGTTGAGTGGTGTCTTGTCGGAAGGGAAAATGAATGGACACTGTTTAACAAAAAAGACTGCAGCATTATATTCAAATTTGAAATATAAATTGAATGTTGAAAGGCTTGTATTAATTGGATGTTAATTTATGGCACAACACAACACAACACACGAAATTGTTACCCAAAAACACATAGGCCAATCAAATTTGGATATATTTTTCATTGTATGATTACTGCTTCAAATTCGTCAATGAAAATCTGGTGGGGCACCGCCTCTCCAATAAGACATTGCCACGTGTTGCTCAAATTTCACAGTTGAATTTTGACTCTAACAGGAAATAAGTCCGGATCTATTCTAATTAGGCAGCTATCATTGCCACACACAGGTCATTATTAGACGGGCGGATTCAACGATTTATTATTATTATCTCAAATTTTTTAAAATATAATTTATATATTACATTAAATTATTATATTATTCGTAATTATGAAAAATTAACAATCAATAATGAAATTCGATCGATGTACGAACTTGATTTTTGTAGTATGAAATCAAGGTAAATGCACTAAATTATTACACCACGAACAACAAAAAAATATAATTAAAATGGTGGTCTTCAAATATTTTTTGAAAAATTCTGTGATAAGAAATGCAAAATTTCTGACCAAAATCGGGTACTTATAGGTGTGTTTTGATAGTTTACAATCAAAATTTCAAATGACAACCATCTATCCCACAATTGTACTAGGTCATGAGTGGTTATGGTGCATGATTTTCGGCCGAAAATTATATAGTATGTTTTGCTTTAAAAAAAATTCTTCAAACATATTTTTTCAAAATTATATTACAAAATTGTTCTGTAAAAGACAATCGAGTAGTGTGGAAATAAACTTGTTTGATGTAACTTCTTATTGGACTTCGTTTGTAGGATCTCAATAGGTTCGTCGAAGATTTATTCAAAAAATACTCGTCGAATGGCTGCGGTAAATTCTCGCATTATATATATATATATGAAAAAGCTATATTATAAAATTATTTCAATTAAATACTATACATTACTTTCAAACTACTTTTAGACAAACTTTTTTAAATTCAATTTTTTTTCTTTTTTTTTCAAAGCGAACATTAAGATAAAAAACATTGAATCAGCCTGAACATGAGTTCTTCATTTTCATAAGAACTCACACTAAAAAATGGCGGCCTATAAAGAGGCACCGGTGATTTTCTGCAATTAACCACAAATAAACAGATCCACAACACAAAAATCTTCAACCTTAGCTACCTATTCGAGGAATGAATCTCACATCACAACTATATATGAAATCTAAACAATACAATTTCTCGACATACGATCGATTTGAATGAGCAAACCAACAATGCTATTGCATCGTCTACTTCTATATTTCATATATACACACTTCACTTCTTGTCTGATCCAGACAACCTGAACAAAAAAGAAAAAAACAGCGCGGCAATATTACCATCAATCCGCATCTCTTATCTCTGCTTCGACATCAACGACTGAAACAGACGACTCCTTTCCTGCCAAAAAAATTTCCCCGACATGGGATCAGTCGAATTACCATAATCAATCTAGCAATCACAACTGCAGTTAGGACAAGAAGCGTACGTTTCTTTGTCCGAGCAGAGACCTCGTCGAACGCTTGTCCAAAGGGACTGGACTGGTTGGAGAACTTCACGGGATCTCTAACGAATTCATTACCCTCCACTGCATAAACAACGAGAAAAAATTAAGACCAATCGTTCTCGCTGTAATAACCCGGCTGATGCTCGCGGCATTTACCTGAGAACGGCTGGCTACAGAACGGGCACAGCTGCAGATCGTCATTCAACGTCGATCTACGACAAACACAACACAAAATCATGCAAAAAGCTTCAAACAATAACAAAAGATGTTCGAGTTCGAGCATTTCTTACTTGAACACTTGAAATTCATTCCCACAGTTCGGACACTGCATTAGAATAACACATACATATGACATATCAAAATAATCGCAGGAAAGACAACATTAATAAATCGAAAACTCGGCCATGTCTACATACACTGCCTTGGACGATATCTCGTCCCGCCCACCAGACAAAAGCTCCTATACCCACAATGGGCACAATTACTGCAAAGAGCTGAAACTAAAGCATCAGCAGAGTGCAAAAACAACATTCATATGTAAGATTCTTCGAAATTTAATCTAGGATTATTGATTTTTCCTTTTCTTGGCACTATTTTATGGCATCAAATACATTTTTTCTTATACGAAACTATTGCATCAAATACTTAGGCTATGTTTCTTTTACACCAAATTCTAAATTTTTACTATTTAGAGTCTATGTTTTTTAAAAAAAATATATATATATATTTTTGTCTCTCACAATACATACCAAACTCAAACAAAAATTTTCTCAAACTCATCTAAAGAAACATACACTAATATTTTATTTTTTCAAAACTTCCAAAATTCCAAGAAGCTCCAGAACCCTCTATCTAAACAAAGTCTATATACTTCTATCATCTCTATCTTGTAATAATGTTAGTATCCTAAACCATACAAATCAAACAATACCCAAAAACTGCTGTCCCAAAGCTACAAAAGTTCAATCAGAGCTATGAAGTTTCTTGATTCAAGAAATGAGAAGTTCAGCCAAAATACCCAAAGGGAAACAATGGCGTCAAGAAGCCAGCCCAACTGCCCGGTCATCGAAAGGTAGGTCAGCAAAATTGCCAAAGCGAGATTGCCCAACACCCTTGCAGTTTCACTGTTGATTTTCCCATTGCCTCCGCCGCCGCCGCCATTAAAGCTGTTGTTGAATTTCACGACGAGGGATCTCCTCCGATTTCTTGCCAAAATCCCAACCTTGCCCCTGCCCGCTACTCCCAAGAATCCCAATCTCTGCCGCGGAGAATCAATCTTAAATTTGTCGTGGCGACAACATCGAATCTTTGCTTTAGGGTTGGGGCGTGAGTGATTATTGAAGGGCAGTGAGGATTTCAAATTGAATAAACTAGGTTTCTTCTTATAAACGTCATGATAATTTTGGGCAGGCTTGAGGTCTGAGAATTTGATGTGAATCTGTACCAGTATTGGCATGGCAGAGCTCTCTCTGTAAAGTCGAACTCGAGGTTTAGCTATGGAGGTGGGCTCGTGGAGCAAACAGGTTCATGGTTTGTTTGAGACTGATTTTGAGAATGGATAAAATTAATTAAAAAGGGGATTTTTTATTTTTTATTTTTTTTCAATTTGGCCCTTTCTACAAGTTTCTACGAGAATCATCTCATAATGTGCAAATTTCTTACATGAAGTTATTTTTTTGCAGATTTTTCTTGAAGATCTTTACCACAACTGGACAATGCAAATGCATCTATTACAAATATAACGAAGGCTCTCTTTACCTGCATAGTTTGATAAGTTTAGATACTATCGATCGATAATAATTTTTTCGAAAAATATCATATTATTATTAGTGAGAAAATGAAATTGAAAATACAACTAAACATAATGGTAATGCGATACATCCTCGTCATTATTTTCTTGCAGAAACTACACGCTCCGGCAGGCCGACGAGGTTCTCCGGTCATTCGTTCTTCTTGTCGCTCTTTCCGGCGATTGATCCGGAGCGGTATGGTTCAGCACTGTAGGCGTATTTCATCAGCAGCGAGAAGAAAACCATCTCCACAATCACCATTACATTCTGGAGAGCTTCCTGGAGATGCTCAACATCCAGCCAGAAGTGGTTCGATTTTACGATCCCGACAGCAACCAGAATTTCGAGCACGAATCCCTGAAAAAGATCGAGTAACATAAACTCATTCGATCAATGCGAGATGAGGTTTATTGCTGACTGTAAATTCCAGAGTTATATACATACCTGCCAGAAACAGAAAAAGACGATGCCTTTGACGCACAGAAACTTGGCCAGAGGTTTATGCGGCGCCAACTCCTTCGCGAAGACGTGATAGAAGACGATGAGAGAGTACAATGCCAGCGAAACCGAGACGTTGAGGATGATCGAGAATGTCCAGCTGAGCCACGCCGGATACATATCGAAAAGCTGAAATGCGATCATCAAAACTGAGCAGATAGGTCGGATCACAACGAATTGGTAAGTCCAGTCCTTGAGTAGCTTCAAATTTTTGTGGTCCAATCGAACGCTGTGAGGCTGCATTTAGATGTATTGTTAGACCTTAAACGACATTCTTTTTGTTCATAAGGCAGTCCATCGGTGCAGTCTTTACCTGGAAAAGGGTCATCGGGAACGAGTGATGAATTTCTCTTCCCTTGATTTCATCCGGCACGATGTTCTTGCTGATCGATATGTTCAAGTAAGTGTACATCAAGCTCAGGAACTTCGCCATCACCTAACATTCGACAACAATGTTCTAAGATTACATCATTGGTCCGAAGACAGCTAATGATGTCTGAGTTAGTGACAAAAACAAGAACGATAAGAACTCACCAGAGCTTCATAGCATTCTTTTACAGAATCCAAGAAAGTGAAAAATGTTTCGCTCCCCCGTATGTCCAGCAAACCAACGTAGGAATCAATGGCGTATAAGGGAGCCATGAGGACGATGATTACTATCGCCTTCTGTTCCTTGGGCTTCTTCCATGACATGTAATGTTGGGTCACCAGCTGAATCGAAAAGTGCAGACAGAGCATAACACACGCAGTCGATCCTATCAGTGTAAGGTGCCCGCGATCCATGTCTCCAGATAGTTTTAAAGAAGGATAGTCTCTGATTTACAACTGCAATGGTTAAATGTATCAAACAATGACCTAAACTAAATCCAAGATTAAAGCCCCAATTAGATTCACTGTTTTAACTTCCCTTGAATCTGATTCACATCCTAATCGTCAACAAACTTCTTTGTCTGAAAAATTCTATATACAAACAAGATCTAGAGCAGATAATCATCGCTAAAAACCCCCTGGCACTTGTGTTAAATACGAACTTGCGTTTAACACAGAGGAATCAATGATCAAAACACCAGAGAATGATTTGTTCACATCTTTTTACATTGTCAACACAAAATAAATAAATAAGTACTATCATAGCTGATGACTGAAGGAAATTCGTAAACCTACTGAATTACCAAATTAAGCAAATTACATCTTCAAACCCTAGAAAATAAAGGTGCAACAAAAAGGGGGGAAATCATTCAAATACCAACACACTTCATTTGGTAAAACCTACCGAGCACCAATCGAGCTTCCAGATCACAGTTATTTACTTAACGATAAATTAGATAGTTATTCACAAAGAGACGACTTACCGTGTCTGATCGCAGAAACGAAGCTCAATTATAAGCAAGAAGCAAGGAAAAGGGAATCACAACTTACAGATCAGTGAAGAGTGAGCTTCGATCGGAGATGTGAAAGAAGTCAAAAAACGTGAATCGTGTGGTGAATGATGAAGGGAAAGTGAGGGAGGAACTGGAAAATTTGTCTTCTGAAAAGGTTTGATTGGTAGCTGAAAAATCAATGACTATGAATGATAATTCAAGAAAGTCATTTGAAAAAGAAAAGATTAAAAAGAAAGCCGTACCGTACCATTATGAACACCCGCTACATTATTCTTAACTATTTTGTGTCACGTGGTTGAATTTTATTTAAATAATGTGAATAATTTCACATAACTATTGGATAGGTTTCTTTTCAGTTTCAATTAAATTTGTAGCTTTGATTATTTATTTATTTAGATAATATTTTAGAAATTAATAAATAAAATATTTATTTTTCTATCCATAAAAAATATGTATTTTTAGTTGTCCATTGGGCCAATTCAATTGGGATTTGGATTGGATCCGCTGTTTTAGCCTAACCATGTAGTGGGCCGAGTTGGATATATTTTTTATAATCCAGATCAGATTGGCCCATTATATTAATATTAGTGTTTTTTTTCGATGTATATTAATTTTTTATGAGATGATAAAATATAACTATATATCGTTTATATCTATGTACATGTTGTTGCCTATATTTTTACTATTTCCTCCGTCTCGGAACTAAATATCCATTTGCTTTTTGCACGTTGTTTTAGAAATATTAGTATTATATTGGAATATAGTAGGAATAAAGTAGAAATGACTAAAATGTGATACAAAGGTAATAACATTTGTCTAATATATTGTAAGTTGTAAGGGTATTTGTAATGTTAGGTAGATAGTACAGTTACTAAAAAAGAAAATGAATACTTTTTTATGGGACGGACTAAAATGAAAAAATTGGATACTTTGTTATGGAACGGAGGGAGTAGAATCTATCTAAATATGAGTTTTGAAAGTTAAAATTTTACAAATTTCGATGAATAGTAAAAAGTAAAACATTTTATACCATATTTTGTGAGAAAATATATATTTTAACGTAATATATATTTTTAAATATTTTAATAGGACAGTTAAAATATTTTATAAGATAATAAGTAAAATTTAATAATAGTTATGACATAATTCTTTTATTATTATTAAATAAATAACTCCCTGACATTATTCAAACAGCTGGAAAATAATTTACATCAACATATGAAATTAGAGTTGTTCAAAATACATTTTGGTTGTGTTTGTTTGGGGAATTAAATTTTAAATACACTGTTCATTTCATTTTTTCTTAAAAAAAAATCAAATTAAACACATATTTTTTATTTTTAAATTATACTAAAAATCAATTTTACATTCAAAACATCACATCAACGCCTATTTATATCACATCGTACAACTATTCAAATTCAAAATTTTTAATATTCAAATCCCAACTCAAAATTTAAACCTCCAAACAAACACACCGGTCTCGTTTGAAAATTGAAATATTTTTTATTTTCCTCAAAGTTCAACGGTATTAAATCATAACAAATGAATAAAAAACTTAGGTTTTTAGGTATAAATTTAATGAGATTTCAGTAGGCCGGGGAAGAATTAAAGAATAAAACTCAAATCTGAATTCCCTTAAATTTATTGACATTTGTAAAACGTACAATAATAATTGGCGCATAAAAAAAACTAAAAACAAATAAGTGAAAGAAATAAAAGCCACGTGGAACGTGACCACGAAAAAAGTCAAAATACGTTTGCAGGTCAAACCTTCGAGAATAAAAATTAATTGTCCTGCACCTAACGCAGGAAAATAACACCATTTTATTATATTCATTACAAAAAAAAAAAAAAAAAAAAAAATCTTATTTAATTTATTTCAAGAAACAAGGAAAATAGCTTGAGCTCTTTGTAATAAATCAATACTGGTGTGTTTGTTCGGAGGATTGAATTTAAATTCAACTATTTATTCAATTTATTTTTTCAAAAATATCGATTCAAATATCTATTTTTTATTTTTTTATATTATACTAAAAATCAATTTTACATTCAAAACATCACATCAACATCTATTTATATCACATAATACAACTATTCAAATTCAAAATTTTTACTATTCAAATCTGAATCCAAAATCCAAACCCTCAAAACAAACACACCCTAAATGGATTGCAAATTTTGTGCTTATTTGACCAAATCAATAGGATGCTAGTTCGCCCAAATCAACTTATACTATAAGATTGATTTATATCTCTATATGTCATGTTACAAGATACTCTCTCCGACTCTAAGAGTCTCGTTTACTTTTTTTACGTTATTGTAATTAACATTAAAAATATCGTTATATTTATATATATTTTTGCACAAATGTCATTTCAATAGTATTATAAAATACTACTAGAAGTATTTATGCCATTTTTCGTTGATTTGTGCTACGTTTGTTATATAATAATTAATATTCAAATATCAACATGCAAAAAGTAAATGAGACCCTTGGAGCCGAACGAAGGTAGTATTTTATACTGAATTATAATATAATACATATTGTATTATAAATATACTGAGTATGCATAAATATATGTTAATCATTTTCATATGTACGTTGATTCGATCAAATCAGTACCATGTTGATGTGATTAATTAATATTTTATATTTAATTATATCATCGTATTGGTATACAAATATTCAATCATATAATAAATTCATGTAATAGCATAAACATTCATCCAATTATATATGAATTCTCGTTTTTGGAGATACAATTAATCAACGTAATCATTAATAATTCATGAAATTATGTGACAACTGATTTCGACTTGTATCCGATAACAACAACAATAATAATAATAATAATAATAATAATAATAATAATAATAATAATAATAATAATGGGTTTAAATGCAATATTTTGTTCTAAAATATATTTATAAGTAAATGTGAAGTTGGGGTGTGTTTGTTTGTGGGTTTAATAGTTGGGTTTTGAGTTTTGAAAATAAAATTTTGAATAACATAACTGTAATATGAACAAGTATTAATATAATATTTTAAATTTAAAACTAATTTTTATTATAATATAAAGTTTAAAAATTGGATGTTTAATTTAATATTTTATAAAGAGAAAAAATGAAATAAAATTAGTATACTGGATAATTTGGGTTGAAAATTGCTTGTGGAAACCAAGTATTAGGCAGAAGGAAACAATGAGCTAGTACAAAATGCTGATTAGAGTAATAGAAATGGACACGTATGAATCTAATTTATTCAGAACATGAGAATATATCTAACTAGCTGTTGTATAGTAGCACTTATAAATTAATAAAAAATAAATAAATAAATAATAAAAAGAATAACTATAATAAAAAGATATATAATTTGATCAATGATCATCATATTATTACATGTATGTAGGTATGTATGTGTGTGTGTGTACAAGCATTAATTAATTGTAAATATTTTTAAGTGTAAGATTTGAGAATAGAGCCACAGAAACAACAGACGATGGCTTTCCAGGATGTCCAATAGAAAGGAATATAACAGAACCTGGTGAGAGTCTGCATGTCGGCGACGGTGGCGCTGTGTCTGCACCGGGAGCACATTCCGGCCACCGGCTTCCGCCGCCGCACCACCCTCTTCTGATCCACCAGAAAGCAGAAGCAAACCATCCAATCAATCAATCAATCCAAATTATACTAATATTGGAATTTGGAGATCAGGAGGAGGGGTTTAATTTAATTTAATTTAATTTGGAGAGAAAAAAAAAGGCTTGTGTGGAAAGGCAAACCCAAATTGCAGCTTTTCTTCTTCTTCAATTCTTAATTCATACAATATATATATATGTATGTATGTATGTATATATTTTCCTTTCCAACTAATTAACACTCTATGTTCTCTCTGATTGCATTTATTATTATTATTATTATTATTATTAGGCAAAATTGCTATAATTTTTTCATAATTTCGAAATCCAGTTAATTTACTTTAAAAATTGTATTATGCCGTTCATGAAATTTTTTTATAATTTTGAAACTCAACGTAAATTTGCATTTTACTTTAAAAAATTATAAAACGCCTCTTTATATAAAAAAAAATGTTCGTGAAAATCTTCTATAGTTTTGAAACTCAGTGTAAATTCTCATTATATTTTAAAAAATTGCATGACGTCCTTTTATATTTTACAAAATATTGCATTAAACTTTCCGTCATACGAATATAGGTAAAAAATCATCTTCTTATTACACAAAAGAATGTAGGCTGAATTTTAAAATTATAAAAAAATTATGACCAATTTTAACGTACTATTATTATTATTTATTATTTATTATTGTTAGTGTCTGTGTCATGTCGTTGGGTAAAGAATTTGGGGTAGAGAGAAATCTGGGGTGTGAAGCTTTCACTAGACATGACGAAGGCCACTTGTCACCTGCAGCTATTCACACACACCCTTTCTCTCTCTAATTAATTAGTTGATGAGGTTAGACATGGCTACGGGTGTTTGTTTTGCTTTTGCAACCTCCAAAAAGCTGATTAAAACGAGTTATCTAATTTTTAAAATTTTTTCTATATATGATTCCCACACTTAGAGACAGTACATCAACCAATCAATTAATGCATATCTTAGTTCCTAAGTTATATATATGCGCCGCCCTTCAAATACTAATCTACCATTCAAAATAATAATAATAATAATAATAATAATAAACCTCAAATTCTTATTTCCACACGCATATATATATATATATATATGCTAAATCCATATTTTTAATGTGATATATACAATTGCACATAAAATATAAATTAATATCACAAATATTATATTGAATACAATATAAAAACAATATGTTAACTGATAATATTTATATAGCCTGTATTATAAATGATCTCAACATTTGAAATATATTCATAAAATATATTGTAAAAAATAAATTGTCAGAATATATATATATATATTTTTTTGTTAACTATGTGAATGAAAAAATCCTTTTTATTTTTGGCATATGGACAAATATATTTTTCATTTTCCTACAGTAAATTTTTTTTTTCAAGAAGTCTGATATTGCAGGAGGGTTGTATCTGCAATCCTGCTGCAGTCTGAATCTGTGTGCTTTGCATTATTCATTATGTTCAAACATTAAGTGCCTGCAAGAGTCAAATATAGTATTTTGGAGATGGTCAGACTCGTGCAATACTTCATCCATTTCTATGTTAAAGGAAAATTAATGTGAAGTGTGTTCTTTCCAAGGTTGCATGATATATACAACCAAAGGATAAAATGTTTGGTGGTAAGTGAGGTTTGAGAGCCAAAATTTAGAGAGAGAAATTATTGTGTGTGCTCTCACTCTTCTCTTCATTTTCTTCATGTTCTGAATTGTTGTTTAACACTAAAATCCGCCGGAGAGTTCGACGGAGATCGAAGATAATAGAGTTCCAAACAGAGAGAATAATCAAACTCTGAGTTGCTCTGTTGTATGGTCATTGTCAGTACGCGTTTGTGACAACGTGAACCTGTAGAGGTATTTTCCTAAGTTAACCATGATAGCTTTTTGAGTTGAAAGAGTTGTGGTTGTTTTGTCCTTAATTGATTAGTAAAATATCTCCTGGATTGGTATCATCGGATGTAGGTTAGTTGATAATTGAACCTGATCAACAAACATTTTGTCTCATTATTGTTTTATATTCTGAATTATCTTTCGTTGTTAAAACGTTGTTATAACTGTGAACCACCCACGCTTAGGGAGTTGACCTTTTAAAGTATTCGAATGTTTTTGTTCGATAAACCACTTTCCCAACAACTACTTATCATGAGACTAATTAACTCTAATCAACAACAAAATCATCCTATATACTGTATTTTGTATGTTTAAAATCATCCTATATACTGTATTTTGTATGTTTATAGTATTTATTATTCTCAAGGATACCAAATCCCCTCCAAACAAGCTCTACAAATTTTATGCCTAAATAATATTTTATTGAAGTGTGGTTGGAATTTATCATAACTTTGTATATAGTGTTGTTCTATAAAGGAAAAATAGTTCTTTACTATCAAATCAGTATTAAATTAAGTGTGAAATTATTAGAGTTTTGAGTTTTGGATAACCTTAGCTTTTCAACGTCACATTTTACAAAAAAAATAATAAAAAATTTCACCATATACTATAGGTCCGACATAAAAAAATAAAATAAAAGTAAAAAGCATAAATAAATAGGTATATTATACTCCCTCCGTTGTGTAAATGTGAGCTCTTTTGATAGGACACGGATTTTAATAAAAATGAGTAATAATTGTCAATTTTTTACTTTATAGTAAAAAAAGTACAAAAATAAAATAACTTTTTACTTTAAAAAAATAAAAATATTTTTGGATGAAAACCGATAAAAAAGAAAATAACATAAATTTGAACGAAAGAAAGAGTAAAATTTAAACAAATAAATTAAATGGGCTGAGTTTAGTAAAGCCAAAAAGCCCAATATCTTCGGCAGGCCAAGTAAAGGAAACCTAAGTATTATTAATAGGTGTGGCAGAGTTCAAAGGTATTTAGTGCACACTTATCAATTCGAATAAAAAATAAAATTGTTAAAATCATAATCTAAACTAGCCAATAATAAAGAAGATATATTAATGAGACATATACAAACATATCAAAATACCTTCAAGAATTTATAATTAGGTGACTTATTGGGTACATTTCAAAGTATTTAAATCATTAATTTTTTTTTTTTTAAAAAAATATCAAATCAAAAATTTATTTTTTATTTTTTATATTATATTAAAAATTAATTTTACATTTAAAATATTATATCAACATCTATATCACATTATACAATTATTTCAATTTAAAATTTTTATTATTTAAATTTCAATTCAAAATCCATATACACATCCACGTATCAACACGTACAACTAAAAAGATTGAATTTTGGAGATGAAACTGAAACTTTATATATTCTCTTTTGCTTGACTTTAATTTGTGGCATATGTCACAAATTTCAAGTAAAAAAGATTTTTGACTTTTGATGCATATGAAGAACAAAATCAAGAGCATAAAGATGTATAATTATTGTCTTCATAGAAGCTCTCCGTAACAATTTCTAACGACCTCCATGGACTTCATTTATGGAAGAACCAAACTTAATCTTACACTGGATTAATTCACAAAAAGAATATACAGCCGATTGATCGAAAAAACAGATCTAATTAATTTCAGCCTCTGCTAATTAAATAAACAAGAATAATCAAGATAGATTCAGATTTCAGACGAGCAGGATCCGCCGCCGTCCGATTAATTAATTAAGAGGGGCTCCCCCGCCGCCGCGCCGTCGACGGCGGAGAATCGCGTCGGCGTGGGCGTGAAATTCCTCCACCTCCAGCTCGGCTTCTGACTCGGCGGCTGCATCAAAGCCCTCCTCACAACCTCTTTGCTCCCGTGCCTCCTCCTCCTCCTCAGCTTACTTTCCGACGCCGCCGATCGGCTGTAAGCCTTCCTCGGACTCATCAAACTCAGATTCAGATTCAGATTCTTGCCGGCGGCGGCTTCAGCCGTCCTCGTCCGGGGAGGAAGCCGGCTTCTGCTTTGCGGCAGCTCCATGGACACAATAATATTTAATTTAATTTAATTTAAATTAATTTTCCGATCAATGAATTACTTCTTGTTCGTCCTCCATTATATATATATATATATATATATATGTGTGTGTGTGTGTGGAGATGATGATTGGAGTTGGTGGAAATATCTGTAAATTCAGAAAGGTTGGGCTTTGAGGCACACGGCTGTAGTTGACCACGTCCATTATGCTTCTAGAAGAATTTTGACTTGACTGCCTTTATTTATTTATTACTCCATCCCTACTCAAATTTATGATATTTTTTTTAGAGTTATCATTAAAAAAATATTTTCGTTTTTTTAAGTAAAAAAAAAAAATTACATTTTTGTATTTTTTTTTATTATAAAAATAAAAAATAACAATTATTACTCACTTTTGTTAAAATATGTGTCCGGTCAAATAAGCACACATTTGCACAAGGGAGGAAGTATTTTTTATAGCTACCCAAAAATGCTTACTTTGTCAACTAGATTCGATAGTTAAATCACACTAAACAAATTATATGTAACAAATAACGTGAAACATAACGTAAAATATTTGAACTTCCATGACGTTACGATTATACTCCAAATCCTACACCATCATATCATCCCTTTGTTCCATAGTTGCTGTAGTGTGACTGTGTGGCTATTGGACAAATCACAGCTGTCCGCAGGGTCAATTAATTAATGTCATAATATTAATACCAGACTGGGTAAATATTTAAATAAATGAATAATGTATGATTCATTATAATGCCAATTGCAGATTTATGATTGACCAAATAAATACATACAGTAGTGATTGTTGACCTGCTCTACTACGCTCCCCCTTCTCCTTAAATATTGAATGTAAAAATGAAAAATCAAATTTAATTAGGTGCTAGACTTTATTTTATTTTATTTTTGTCCTGGCTAGTTGTTGGTATAAATAAGAATTCCACTTTCACATTAAAAATGCCTAGTGTGACATACATGCAACAAATTGTCATGTTTACAAAGAATTTGTTTTGACCAATATTATATTATATATATATATATTTATATTATTTATAACAAAGTGACGTTCTTACAGCAGAGTTGCGCACTTGGCCAACTCTGACTCCTCTTTGCCGGCTAGTTGTTTGTATAAATATTATTTCTAATAATTATTTTATCAAATATAAAAATTAAAATAAATACGAGGTGAACACATCTATTTTCTTTCCATTTTTATGAATAAATAGGAATTAAAATGATATACTTTTGGAGATAAAATAATTATTTTTGTATAGAATTGTGAAAATTGTGATTATAACTATTAAGTAAAAATATGTGCAAGAAGTGTTATGAAAAATCATTTTTGAAAAGATATATCAATATTAATATATATATATATATATTTATTTAAGTAACTTTCTAGATATTGACGTATTACTTTAGATTTTGTTCTTATTCAATTTTGCTAAATCCATATAGTTTAAGTAGGCATATGGATTAACCTTATTAATTAAAGGTATTTCACTTTATATATGAGTCAATTTTACAAGGTGAAATGAATTAAGCTTCTGTTAAAATTTTGTGTGGTTAATTGTGAACCTTCTCAAGGCTTTATTTTTTTACCTAAAATTTTCTAAACATATTCTTCTAAAAAAATTAATATATTATACACATTTATTATTTTCATATTTTATAGTGAAAAATATTTTTTCAAATCAAAACACAAAACAAACGCGCCCTAAAGATCATTATGTTAATTAACTCAAAACTAAGGGCCCAAGCCCATGCATATGCATAAATAAAAATAAATAAATGTCCAACTAAATACTTCACCCATCCCAATCCAGTTGGTCCTTTAGAATTTGACAGTAGTTAAAAAATAATAATATTTTATTAGTTAGTGAAAGTATATAAAAGTATTTGACAATTTTATCATTTAATTTGATGTGTCAACTAATTGGATATTTAATGATATATTTATAATTTAAATAAAAGTTAAAAATATTTTAATATTTCGAAAAATTCAAAAGGCTCTTGAATACTATGGCCAACTTCTCTGAATCTATTGTTAGTCAAATGTAAACATAAAACAAGTTATACACAAAATTTATTGATTCAATTAGTTCAATAGTAAATTTACATTTGGAAGATTCTAATCAATGAGCTATCAACTACAAAATCTACGACAAGGTTATCAAAGATATATACATCAACATGAATTTAGATATTGGACCGAAAAACATTTCCGGTGTGTTCGTGTAAGGGATTTTTCCCAAATTTTATTATTTATTATTATTTTTTCTCGCAAAAAAATCAAATCAAACACTTGATATTATACTAAAAATTAATTACAATTCAAAATTTTTACTATTCTAATTCCAACTCAAATTTCAAACCCCAAACAAAAACACCCTTCAAGCCATCTAATGTGTGTGTGTCTTTTTTTTAAAAAAGACAATCAACTCTACAATCTACAACATCATCGAATTTTCTTTATTTCACAGTCATATGTTTTTTTTACGGAGTTTTAAAAATATTAGTATTATATTGAGATTTAGTATGAATTAATAGAAATAGCTAAAATAACCTTATTAGTATTGTGTGATATAAAAGTAATATCATTTGTATTATATATTGTAAGTTATAAAAGTATTTGTAATATTAGATAGATAGTATCGTTATTAAAAAAAAAAAAAAAAAAAAAAAAGAAGGAAATTGATTATTTACTATGAAACATACCAAAATAAAAAAAATAGATAATTTGTTAAGAGACGAGTATATCATAGCAAATAAGAAATGTTTATGTTTTCTATCAATTAGATATTTTTAATATAATATTTTTATATAAAAAAGTATAGGATGCGTTTGTTTAATGGTTTGATTTGAGGTTATGAAAAAATTGTATCAATAATATAAAAAAATATTTTATATTAAAATTTGATTTTCTATGAAAAAATAAAATATATATTAAGAATCGTGTACTAGGAGGGTGAACAAAGTCATAATAAATATAAAAAATACTAAAACTTTAAAGGTTGTAGTATTAATAATATTAGTATTTAAGAAGTTTGTATGGAAATTCAGGAAGTCTAGTTTATAGCAACCAATTTTTATTAAACAAATTTTTATTATTTTACAATTTAAGGTATGTTTATTTGTGTTTTTACATTATTATTTTATATTTATAAGTTGAATAATATTTAGATGTTACTGTTTTAAATTTAAAAATGGTACATGATTGGGTTTTTTTTTTTTTATAATGTAAGAATCTGCCGCCACTATCCGAAAGTGCGTACGGGGTAAGCCACCGGTTGAATCTAATACTGTGCAAACTAGGCCCGATAGACAAGTCACACTAGGCGAACCATGTGTGGCAAGTGACCTGAAATGTTGGGGTATATGATTGGTTTGTTTTTAAAGAATAAACGATTGATTTAATAGAGAGAGGGAGAGAGATTGCTTTAGTATGTTTTGAGTTTTGATATTTTAATATGAAAATATTGAAACGTGACTTGAATTTAGCGGTCTATCCGATCCGAAATCAAAATGACTGTTTCAATTGACAGGTTTCTTTTTGGGCTTATTCTATTTAATAACAAATAGGCTTAGGGTTTAGGGTTTAGGGTGTTTTTGGATGATTATAAATAGATACCTATGGTTCATAGTCATATGACATGATTGTAACTCTCTGAATCAGTATAATAAAATCTCTCCGGTTCCTGCCCATGCACGTAAGTTGATACACCGTCACCGAACCACGTAAAATCTCTGTTTTTTTTATTTGTTTTCTTTCTCGTTCTCTCATAATATAAATAAATGTCGGATACTATGAGTTTGTTTACTTTGAATATGTAGATTGATATGTATTTTTTTATGTTAGTTATAGGAAATTTTATTAGTAGTGTTATTTTGAGGATTTTGGATTTTTTGTTTAGGATTTAATTCTAAAAATTTTGAATTGAAATAATTATATGATATGATATAAATATATGTTTATGTGATGTTTTGAATATTAAATATATTTTTGTATAATGTAAAAAAAAATGGTGTTTGGTTTGATATTTTTTTGAAGGAATAAATTTGATGAATAATAAAATTCGGATAAAATCCCACAAACGAACACAACTTAATATTTTGGATTGAATTTATATTATATATATATATATTGTGTTAATGTGTATGTATTTTTTATAAATAATAATGATGAGGAATCGGTAAAAAAAACACTTTTGTTGATGAAATTTGAGATATTCAATAATTTTATTTATTTATTTATTTTATTGCAACCAGAAAAAACGAAGAAGAAGATAAAAGTTACGATGGTTTGCGTGTTTTGAAGAATTAATTATTAGAAGGAAATTGAATAATTCATTGTATTTTCTAAAATCAATATATAAAAAAGGTAATTTTTATTTATTTTAATATAGAATTTTATAATAATTATATATATATATGTTGCAGTGAAAATTTATGCTAATAATATTACCGCATATAAAATTATAGTACTATTAATTTGTAAGTATGCTTAATAGAATTAATTCTGATTAGCATCAGCCACCAACCCATTTGTCTCTTAAACAATATATCCTTATCAAATTGTTTTCATTTATTTAACTTTTAATTAATGCGAATTGTCACATTGATGTGACGAACCCAACTCTATTGATATTAACAGGGTGTGTTATTTTATCTAATTTTTCAAAATTTTATTATTTGTTAAAATTTTTTTCTCCAAGAACATTATATTCAATGTCTATTTTTCATTTTCTATACTATACAAAATTAATTTTAAATTTAAAATATCACATCGACACTTGTTTATATCGGATCACATATTAATAATTTGCATTTTCAACAATTAATTAAATTTATGAGAATAATACAATCTTAATTAAGTGAATTAATAAATTATTTACCTATGTGTGCATGTATAAATTATTGAATGAAAATAATATTTAGAGTATTCCATTGGAAAAAATATTAAAACTTGGGGATGATCAGTTAGGATTAAATTCAACGCAATACTTATGCATTTAAAATAATTGCATAAGATTATATTAATTATATTATTTAACTACACAAATTGACATGATTTATTATGATGCTCAAATTTAAAAATTCAGCACCCTAACTTCAATCTAGAACTTCCCTAGCCTATAAGAATATCCTTTGTAAATTATATAGTGTGTTTACTTTATAAATCTAAAATATTTATTTTTCACAATTTATTTATTTTTAATAAAAATATGACATCAAAATTGTATTGTTATTTATTTATATTTATAATATGTTATACTAAGATTCCATATGAATTAATAAGGGAATAGAGAAATTGAAAAGACAATTAAGGGTGGTTTGTTCGATTTCCTTAAATAGAAACATATGTGCTGTAATTAATTAAAAGTGTTTATCAATAATTCCTTTGACAAGTGAGGATGGTCCCTAATGCAAAAATAAAATAAAATAAAATAAAATAATGAATACCATCTTCATCTTCATCTGAATTATTGATTGATTAGAGAAAGTGACGTTAATCAATTATTCAAATCCCTTTGAGAATTATGATTATTTTCGGATTAATTCCAAATATTTTATTTATTTATTGTAAAAATTGCTATATGCTTTATTTATACATATCTGGCTATTAAGTATAATTAATTAATTAATTATTATTTTTATTTATGGCATGCAGTTTGCTTTCTACAGAGACGCATCTTAGTTTGTGTTTACCCATTTAATGGCAATTCACATTAATTATTCTATGGCTTTATTAAATACAATAATATTGCTCAATTTTATTTATTTATTTATCCCATTTTATTTTATTTTATTTTATATACCATCTTTTAAAGTGTATGTTGTAACCGTCATCAGGAAATTCTGTTACATGTCATATATATAAAAATAAAGCTCAAGTATGGGGCAACCATTTTTGCATGCACAAAACATGTGAACTTACAAGCTGATGTATGCCTCCATGTTAATTCTATATCTATCTATATATATATATATATATATATATTCATTTTAAATTAATTTTTAAAATAATATATATATTTAAATACATGGTTTGTAAGTATAGACATGATGAACACACATGCACGATTCAGTTAGGGTTTCAATTTGGACAAATGTAACAAATCCAATAATAATAAGGATGAAATTGAAATTAAGCACTTAAATAAATGTAATTTTGCAAAGCACAATATAAATATATAGGAAATTTGATTTGTATAATCTAATTGATCTTAATTAATTTCCCACAAATTAAACAAGATGGCATTTTTATTTGATTTTATTCTGCAATGACTAAGATATATACATGCATGTGTATATATACTGTGTACACGAAGAATACTGAAAGAAGAACAGTTCAAATTTATAGTATATCAATAGCAACACATACATACAAACATATATATATATTATGTATATGTATCTACGGCCTCACCAAACCTAAAATGGATTCCATCGAATTAGCAGGCCAAGATATGACCAGACCTGACATAACGATGTATATATTTATATATGTTCTTGGATAGCCATATGAACAAAATTATCTCAAATTCCCAAATATCCAGCAGCAATTATATATATGAATATATATTTAGATTTTAATTTGTAATTGTAATTGTAATTTTGGACAGGATGAAAATTAATTGGGCGTGAGTAGTTACGAATTTGATTAATTACGAGTACCAGTTGAGGCCGGAAACCTGAAACGGTTGCTGCCGGAAAACCCCGTCTTCGAGACTTCCGATCATCGCTTGCTTCTGCAGCGGCGGAGCTTGCGGCAGCTGGCTCAGAATATTGGCTATGGAATTCGGCGGCGTCTCGTCTGCAGTCGCCATGCTCCCGTCGCAATTGTCTCCCAGAAATCTCTTCGTCGGCGGCGAGTTCGGGTCGCCGTCCTCCGTCCAGTACAGGCTCGGCAAGGCGCGCTTACCGCCGCCGGGGAGGAGATTGTTAGGGTCTGCGGCGGCCAGTAAAGGGAGCTGCGTCAGCGCCGCCTTCGCGCCGCCGTGAGGATTCATACAGCCGCCGCTGCTCATCATCCCTTCGTACAAACTGTGATCGCTTTCTAGAAAGGCGCAGTACCCTGCCGCTGCCGCCGCCGCCGCCTTGCTCTGATGCCCAATCGGCATCGACAGCGCCGCCGCCTGAATCGACCCCATCATTTCGCCGATGTCGTCGCGCTCCGCCGGCCGTTGCAAATTGTTCTTCTTGTAAATCCGGCACAACACCCAATCATCCAGCTGCAATTCATCAATCAAATTCCATCGAAACACAAAAATCAATGAACTGTAATCAATCAATCAATTAATTAATTAATCAGTTACCCTCAAAGAACCCTTCCGATTGGCGATGTCGCAGCCCGGCGGCTTAGAGTTGGGCTTATTATCGGCGAGACGATACTCGTGCATAATCCAGCTGGTCTTCACACCCTTCGGCGGCTTCCCGCCGTAAAAAACCAGGGCCTTCTTAACTCCGACCTTCTGCGTCCCACCGGCGGTCAGAACCGGTTTATCAGTTCCGGTCGCCTTCCAGTAACCCGACGTCGCCGCCCGGTTCGGCCTCGCCCCGTTCGGATACTTTCTATCTCTAGGGCTGAAGAAATACCATTCCTGCTCTCCAAATATCGCCTTCGCTGATCATTCCACAAAACCCCAAATTATTTAAAACCATTTCATCTCAAATCCCTAGAAAATTAAATTCAACTCACCTGGAAGCTCCCACGGATCAAATTTGTAGAGATCGACCTCCGCTATGATGGAGACAGGCAGCGGCGCCGACGCCGCCTTCTTCTTCAGGTAGTGCACCACCAGTTCCTCGTCGGTGGGGTGGAAGCGGAACCCCGGCGGCAGCTGCGGCTGCTGCGACCCGCTCGATGAATCGGTGCTCTCCATATCCGAATTTCTCGTCGTCTATCTATCTATTTATCAATATATATATATATGTATATATATTCACAGGTCAATAATCGACGGCGGCGATTAGGAGGAGACGGCGGCGATGGCGCCGTGCAAGCTTTTAGATTTGGGAAATTTATCAGAGAAGAAGAGCATGGTATTGGAAATGAAACACCACCAAAAAAATCAAATCCAAACAAAACAAAATAAATCAGCACAGCACAAGCTGAGAATGCAATCGTCTTTATATACTGTATACGGGCGCCTCTCGAATACGTATAGCATAAGCACTACTCTGCATCTCGGCGCACTGCGCCAGCCAATCAGATCAGTCTACGCCAGGGGCGAGATGGTCTTTTCATCTCACTCTTAAGTCCCCGAAACCAGTGACTGGATTTTAAAAAATTAAAATTAAATAAAAAATTAGCGATTGAAAATGACGTAATTAGGCATAAGAGCGCAGGAAAATGAGGCGATTAATAAACCGACACGGGCGTAGAAAGCCATCGAATGAGATGGTGACACGTGTCGGAGGCGTCGGGGGACCACATCGCAACAATGGTTGGATTGATAAGACGGAGATAATTGTGGATTTGTGGGTGGAAATGCAATCTGGCTGTTAAATCGACGGTTGAGATTTGTCACACTTTTGTCATGCAAATACCCTCAAAACTAATTAACAATTTAATTAATTAATTATCCACTGCACTATTTTTATCCATCTATATTACAAATCAAATTACTTGTCTACCTTAATTATAAATATTAGATTCTTGTCCATATAATTTTGTCCCACCAAAAAGTCGCACAGCATTTTTTTACTTTAAGGTGACTATTTTACTAATAAGTATGAATTAAATAATTATAAACCAAACCGATATTTCAAAAAATAATAATCTAATTTTCTAATTATATATGAATGCTGCTTAGGGATAAAAAATATTTTTATACTACTAGCAAATAATAAATGAAATATATATTTGTACATCTATGCTTTAAAATGGATTTGTTATATATCAAATTTGGAAGAAAAAATAAAAATAAAAATAAAGAGAATATGAAAGCGAATGAGATTCATTGACTGTTGGTACGATTTATGATCAAATAAAGAATGTAAATTCTTTGTTAAAGAAATAATTAATTACACATCATTTTTTTTAGACGGGTTTGAAAAAAATTTGGTTTGTATTTGGTATTAAAATAATGTATGATGAGATGTTTTGTGAGAGAAAAAAAATATTATTTTCAAGAAACGCACAGTTCAAATAGTAAAAATCTGGGGTTTTGAGTAAAAGAAACATATCCTAAATAATTATCTCACATTTAGGGTTTATTTGGTTGTTATTTGGGTTTTTATATCATTATTATTCATTCCCCACATTTTTAGTTAATAAAAATAAAATATTCTTTTCATTTATTGAAATGTTATCATATATAATTTACATATTTAGCTGCTTATGATTTTGTATAATAAAGCATGTCTTTTTTTTTTTTTGTTTGAGTTTGGAGACAATAACTTTGAAGTTGGTATTAAAACAATATTTAATATGATATTATGTGAGAAAAAAAAAATTCTTTTATAAAAACGCAAAATTCAAATAATAAAATTTATAAAAACTTTTTTCATATATATAATCATATTCAATAATTATTTCACTTAAAAATTAAATTACGTACAAATATAAACAAACACAAAGTATAGGAAAAAAAAAAACTTCAGTTTTATTTGTATATTTATATACTTAAAGTAAAAATAATTACTTGATATGATGATTTTAAAGATAAATAATATAAAATCAGTAAAAACACACCTTATTCACTTAAAATAAAAAAAAAAAAAAACTTATTTACTTGGTTATTGTTTTTACATTTTTTCTATTAGTTGACCTCATAGTTTTCTATAATTTTTTTCATAGAATACATTCATTTCAAACCACTACTTTTTGAACAATTTTTTTTTTAAAAAAAATCACCAGCTAATCAGATTTAAATTGTGTAGCGACTATTTACCTATATGCATACATAGGTAAATACAATTGAAAAATGAAGTCAAAATGAATGATGAACCCAAAGATTTGTCTATATATATATATATATATATTTCAAAAAAAATATATTTTTATTATAAACTACACGGACATGATAGTAAATTTGAGTGTTTTTCTTTAACCAAAACTTCCCAAGTTTTTGTAAATATAGTTTTTTCTCTTACAAATATCCTAAGGAATATTATTTTAATATCAAACTCAAATCATTTTTTTTTTCAAATCAATAAAAAAAAATGAAATATATATATATATATATATTCCTTGTTATTTGTTTGGGATATTTTATACAATATTCATGAATGTAATTATACGTATATTGATGGGGGAATAAATAATACAAAACAGACAAAAAAGGTGTAATTATGATCCGAGGATTAGTCTGATGTCTTTATAGTTAATATTGGTGGTTGAGATTTCAGTATTCTGCTTATTTTAATTTCATCAACTAATTATTATACGTTTTTAAGTTTTAGATTATTTGTTGGTGATCGATGCTCAACTAAAATTGTCCTATATATATATATATATGTTATGCTCAACATCTTCCCATCTTATAGAAGAACTAGACCATAAACCAATTGGAAAAATTATTATTAATTTTTTTTTGTTTTTTTTAATTCAGTATGTAACTTTATTATTTTAGGATCATAGCTAAATTCGTACTGGAAAAATTATTATAGTCTTACAAGTAAAAAAAATTGGTAGAAATGATCCTTAAGACGTCATAGATGCTGTTGTGGCACATCGGAAATTGTGTAAGTGATACGTGAACAATGTCTGAGGATAATTTTTGTTAAAGTTTTTTCAATGAGACTAATCCAATATAAAATCTAATTGTGGTCTTAAAATAATTTTCAATAAATCGAAGTAGATGAAACCGAAAATTATAAGTGATAAATACAAGAATGAATTCATTACGAAAAATGATGAATAAAAAAGGATTTCAATGAAGTAAAAATGAAAATACACATTCAGATATCTCCTATGGGAATTTCACACACGCACTCACCAACGATCGAACCTGGGACCTAACCCTCAAGCAAGGGATGTCTCACTGCTTGATCTATGAGATCTACGAGGATTTGACTTATTTTTTACTTATTGTGCATGGATCTATATGCCAAAAAGAGATAATGTAAAGGAAAATATTCTCGAGTGTGTTTTGAACGTGTGTTTAACATTAACTCCATAGCTGTTGTCAGTACACGTTTATGACAACAAAAGTCTGTAAATTTATTTTTTAAGGTGAGACATTGTAAATGAATGGATTGAAGGGGTTTGTGGTTGTTTTCGTTTTTTTAATTTGATTATAGTTATACTACTCATGGATTGGATTCACATATATAGGTTGTTTATAACCGAACTGAGTTACCAAATACTTTGTTTGTTTTAAAGTTCTGCATTTATTTTGTTTACAGTATGTTGTTATAGATAACTTTAAGATTTTAGAAAGAGATTTGTCAACTCCATTTTTTAACAATTTCTTTTCTATTTAAAATCAAAATTATCATTACTCAATTTGCACCATTCTCAATAAAAATGTATAATTCTTTTATTCACAAAATATTATTTAAATCAAAATTCAAATTAGAACATTATAGTTTCAAATCAAAACAAAAAAAGTCCGCTAAATATAAATATTTCCTTTAAAATATGACATCTAAAAGTTTGTTTTTAATAAAAAAGTTATATTTTTTTATAATAATAATAAAAATAAAAATACAATATATATGAAACAATTGAAGAAAAGATCAGACCGTAGACTTTGCGGGCACAAATATGTTTGTAAACTCAGCTGTTTGACAAAAAAACGATCCAATTGTTTTTCTCTTTGATGAAAAGTGGAAATACATTATTTAATCTAATAAATAAATGTTTTCACATATTTTACTTTTAATTAATATAATCAGTTAAAAAAGTATTCTGAAAAAATAAATTGCACGATGTATGGATGGGTCCACTGCTCTATTAGGGGTCGGTGGTATAATAATAATAATAATAATAATAATAATAATATTTTGATTTATGAAAGACCTTCAACTCAAGTTGAAGCTGATATCACACTTTCAGTCAATTACGTATTTAAGTAATTATAGCATAAATTTGGGTTTGTTCGATTGTAACTTTATTTTTAGTGAACAATAATTATGATTGCGAAATATTTATGTCATAATTATAGACCTCAAATTTAGATTTATTTCAATATAATCCTATTATTATTATTATTATTATTATTATTATTATTATTATTATTATTATTATTATTGTTGTTGTTGTTGTTGTTGTTGTTGTTGTTGGAACCCAATTTATTTTGGCATATGGTCTTTATGTTTCCCTATGTTGTCTTTTACCGTTTTCATTTGGAGTAACTTGATAACTTGTCTTATCAGGGTGCTGCAACAGGCTAATAACAACATTGCTTATCTTACACTCTTTCGATTGGTGAACACACAAGACAAAAGAATGGATGTTTTGGGTAGTCAAATTGCATCAGAATTATGCAGGAACATATCATTCCATTTATGTGCAAAGGGTTTTAATTGGTTTTGTCTTACATGCAAAGCAAAATGGCTTTATAGATAATTGTGACGAGAGAGTGTGGTTGTTGTGGTTGTTGGAAGGTTTTGAGAGTAGAGTATAGTGAGAGAAAGTGAGTTAAATCTTCTCAACTCCAACCATTCTCTTCTCCATGCATTGAGTGAGTGCTAAATACTTTTATCTTGCCGGAGACCTCGTCGGAAGAAGGAGAAATCGGAGTTCCGACCAGACGTCCAAATTCTGAGCAGCTCTACTCCATGGTCGTTGTCAGCACGAGTTTGTGACAACATAAACCTGTGGAGGGAATTTCCAAGGTAAATCATGTTAGGAGGATGAATTGAAGGAGTTGGGTTGTCTTTGTTCTTAATCAACACTGATTAGTGAACTTCTCCTGAATTGGTATCCCTGGATGTAGGATTGTTTAAATCCGAACCGGTAAACAAATACCTTGTCTCATTGTTGTTTTATGTTCTTCATTGTCTTTTATTGTTAAAATGTTGTTATAATTGTGAACCGCCCACGCTTCGGAAGTTGACCCTTGAATAGGTCTTCGAAAGTGATTTGGTGCAACGGCTATTCTTCCCAACAATTATTGTGACCAATTTAAGAATAAGAATGTATGTAGACCTAATTGACCGATATATGCAATTTCATAGCTAAACAGCATCGTTACCCGTGTGAAAATATTTTAAATGGTAAATAAATATTGAATATTATTTTTTTTTACTGAAATTATATTTTACTACAAGTTATATATAAAATTAATTATATGTATCTGTATAAGTATCAAATTTATTTATTTCCTTTTAAGATGGCACAC
Organism: Andrographis paniculata; assembly: GCF_009805555.1. NCBI lineage: Eukaryota > Viridiplantae > Streptophyta > Magnoliopsida > Lamiales > Acanthaceae > Andrographis > Andrographis paniculata. The sequence continues at coordinate 268,702 of NW_026137611.1, forward strand.
TAGATAACTAATTAAATAGAGTCCGCAATGTGTCGTACATGATGTCTGGTGGAGAAGGGAGGATTAAAGAGGCGCATTTTTCAAACCATCCCATAAATTAATTAATGTTAGTTGGCAAGTAATAAATTAAATTAAATTAAATTAAATTATTAATGATGTAACTAATTCAGAATAATGATATAACATAACCGCTCAACTTTTATTGAAAATAGAGTGAGACATATACGATGTTGAGAGGAAATATCCTCAGAATTAATTAATTTTTTTACTGATATATTCATATTATTAATTCTAGATATATATATATGTTCAATATTATTCAACCTACAGTTAAAAAATATCAAATTAAATATATTTTTTTTTACACAAAATATTACATCAAATACTAAATTTTTACTATTGCTAAATTATTTTCAAAACTCTATGCAATTAAAGGAAACAAACATATATCAGTTCAATCAATGCAGTCCAATTTATCTAGCAATATCCAACAACTTGTATGTTTGTATCATCATTTCAATATATCTATATATATATATATATATATTCAACATATTGTATAATTACAGTCATAACATAAATACACAAGCACGTACAAACTTATTTATATGGTCATTTAAATTTATAAAAAGCAAATTTAAATATATATGATTATTTTCGAAATAACGGATATGTTCATTTTGTATTTCTGAAAGAATTTGTTTTTTTTTTTTTTTTTATGTTAGATATAAGAAATTATATTGATAATATATAAATAATTTTATGTATTAAATTTTTGATATTTTATAAGTAAATTATGTATTATTTATGTTATTTTTCATACCTAGAATGGACCCACAAATTGATTTAGCTAGTGGGATTCTTTCACACAAAAAAATTTATAGTAAAAAATACGATTAATGACATCAAAATGTCCATTTTCGTCCCTACATCGTCACATGTAAAGACACCCTTGTTAATCCCCATTATGTTTATTTATTTAAATTAGGGAAAATAAAATTCCATTGTCAATGAATGAAATAAAAGTAAAATAAAATAAAATTCCATTGTCAATGAATGAAATAAAAGTAAAATAAAGTAGTACATTTTTACAACAAAAACGAACATGTTTTCAATTAAGAATATGAACAATAACTAAAATTAGTGCCAGTTAGTGTTTTTCACCTCTAGTTTAGCACTATGCAATTTATAGTAAAATTTTTGTTACTTCTTTTTCAAATTCATTTATTTAAAAATATTCTCTTCAACATAAAGAAAAAATAAAAATCAGTTAAAACATAGCATAGAGTACTGTTTCTTTTTCATTCAAAAAATTGAACTCATAGTAACTCAATACACAATTATACCAAACAAAAAATTAACAATATTTTCAAACCCTACTTCATCATCATGCACCAAATTTGGACTAATAATTAATTGTAAAATGGTGTGAGTATAAATTAATTAATATTTGTTTCAATATATCATTCATAATATATTTTTACATCCTTGTGAAGTAAAAAGAAAAATCATTTTAAAAAATTAACATAATATATCAAATATGGCGGGAATAGTTTTGATTTATGTATTCACAAGTAAAGTGGTTGTCGTCAACCCTAATATATATACATATATGTATGTATATAAATATGACGTGAGAATTCGCAGCCGTTATCTGAAAGTCACACTAGACGAACCATGTATAGCAGGTAAACTTGTAGGCGTCGAAATTTGAACAAATGACCTCATATTCACAAATTCACTACTCACACTACCAGGTCATCCCTTACCCTTACGATATATTTGTAAATAGAGGGAGGCATGTAAGAAATCAGAAATAAGGGCGTAGAATGCGACACAAGAAAGGTACATTGCCCAACTGATTCAGCCACAGTCACTATTGCATGATCCATTCTTCTTTCTCCCTTTCTTACACGAAACTTCTACAATATATATATATATACATATATCTCTATTCTCTCTCTCTCTCTCTCTCTCTCTATATATATATATATATATATATATAATTCTGTACATGTGCGTGTGTGTGGTTTGCATCATCATCGTCGTCATCATGAATACACCTGATGAAGAAAACATATATATATATATATAGTTGTGATTATTATCCACGTGCTCAAAAATAAAACCTAACTCTAGCTACTTATCACACTACTGTCGCAATTAATATATAAATAAAATAAATATAAGTATATATATAAAGGGTTCACTATGTATAACCTTTGCATGGCTGCTGCATGTAATTGGATGGTTTGCTATTTTCTACAAGTTTTTGGTTTTTACTTTCCTCTATTCTTTTGGAATTTAGTTTTATTTTTTAATCTTGATTTTTTGTTTGGATAGTAATTTAGATGTAAGGTTTTTTTTTTTTTTTTAAATAAAAATAATGTATAATTGTAGGGAATTACAATACATGGTGAAAAAAATTGAAATTCCTTCAAAAGAACACATCCTTAAAATCTTTTTAATATTTTTTTCAACCATTTTGGTTCCTTGGTGTGCTTTTTTTTAAAGGTTTCAATATGTATATAGCTTTGAGAATAACAAAATTTTTAATGGAAATAATGTTTAATAATAATATTAATAAGCGTTTGGTGTGTTTTTAAGGAAAATTTGTTTTTTTTTTTTTTAAAAAATATAATATATTAAATGAAAACACATGTTTGATTTAATAGTTTGTTGTGAAATTTTTTTGATAAATAGTGTGAGATCAAAGTCATACATTGAAGAAACAAACCATAAATAGTGGCCAAGAAATATCAAACAACAAGGTTATGTCCCAAATAAGAATGTCAAGGTTGAACTTAGGTTTAGAATTTCCTGAGGCTAGAATAATAGCTAGGGTCAAGATTAATTGCACATCCATTTAACTATGTTACTTTTGCTTTCTTCAAAATATATCTCACTTGTTTTTTAAAATATCATATGGTCACTAATTTTATTTTTTCTCTTTTTTTTTTTTTTTTTCCTGAAATTTAGTTGGTTACTATAAATATGTTAGGGGTGAGATCTAAGATTTGCTTTTAATCTTTTAAAGCTTTGTATTTATACAAACATATAGTGAAAAACTTTGGATTGCTCCTATAACTTTTGCCAACTTGGATTTTCCACATAGATATTTTGTGTTCATTTGTGTTTAACTTGCATCATCTTAACTTAACTTTTGCTTCAAATGTTAACAATTGAGTACATGCATCAGACAAATATGGGTTAGCAAGTCAATCTTTTTTTTTTTTTTTTTTTTTTTTTGTGAAGAAGGTGATAGAATGTGAGTGTGTTAATATTGGTTGATTCATCACTTGGAAAGTATGATGAACGAATGAGTTGCACTTAGGAATATTTAAATAAATCGGTAATCAAACTACCCTCAAATTCGGCTTAACTCAATAGGAAAACTTATAAGCTAGGAGGAGATTGGGATCTAGATTAACTTATGACTAAAAAAGGATTTTAATTATGTTCTCAATGAAATTTTTATGCAAACTTGTGACATAAAAATCGATTGAATCTAATAATTATGAACATCACATTTAATTGCAAATCTATACCTAAGGTTCAATGTATAATTTACTCACGTTAGCCAACTCTTGTGGCTGCGAAGACTACTTGAAGGAATTGAAATAGAAACATATAATTATCAACGGTCAAAAGAAAAACTTATATTTTTTAAGTAATTTAACATCCAAATCTCAATGAAATAAGTTAAATAGTATTGATTACGAATTAATAATTTAATTTATTAATACCAAGATCCTCATACACATACACACACATATATATAAACCCCCCTAAGTTATAAATAGACTACTAACTAGCTCATGGAACCAAGTGAAAATTCATGAATAAAAAAAATGGTTTAGATATATCATCATAAGTTGAAAACTTGTACAAGTTTAGATTTAATATGAAAATGCTAAAAACAATATGAAACTTTGGTTGTCGATCGACACCAGTTTCAAAGACTCAAAACAATATTAAATCGACCGGTGATATTGAAGATCGAGAAAACAAGTAATAATATAGTGTACGCTGGCCCCGGCTTTATGATGATCTAGTATAATTTTATCTAAATCTTGAATAATTAAGCCTTATGATCATTTGGACAAGTTTTGAATTGGACTACAAGGTGCAAAATATCATGGAAGACTTAATATTTACACTTTCTTCGATATCCATTGAAGTTGACTTTCTAGAATATAAGTCGTAGTGTATCCACTAGCTAGAGATGACGTGGCTAGATCGAAGGCGAGTTTCTTATTTGGCGAGATCATGTAGTGACGGCAAGAAACTTATCGTTCATTTTCATCCTTTTTTTTTTTTATTCCCGATATTTAACTAATTTTCACAAAAGTTTCAATGAATCTATCCTTCACAGCTAGCTAGCACTGCACTAATTAATCACATCTTATATAAATTTAAATTCTGATAAATCATAGCCAATGAGGCAAAACCCTTTTTCTTGTACGGATGACAAGCTCATACACCATTCCTGCAATTTGCAAGCACACAGAGAGATATGCATTTCATTTTCCGGACGAAAAAGAAAGAGCATTGATTGAAAACCAGCACTTAATTAAAAGAGACAATATTTCCTTAATGTAAGAGTTTAAGGGTTAAACCATGCTTTTCCAATTAGAGCATTTAGGCTAATCTTAGCTAGACCACTGTTTTCACTCTTTCCTAATCAACTTTAAATCACTTAGCAATTTCTTCACTACATGACAAAACCCTAATGTCAATTTTCTACCTTGATGCATCACACCCTATATATAATCTTCATATAAGATGAAATTGTATGTATACATATATAGATATACAGGTGCCAATAAATTTATACTTACAACCATCGGCAATACAATGGGCGCCACTATGTGATTAATTTATCTTTAATTGTTGGATTCCCCATTAATTGCGGACCAAATTTTTTTCTTTTTTCACTTAGGGTGTGAGTTAAATGGACAAATGGGAAATTATAGTGGTCATTTGTTGTTTTCTTGAATTTACAATATGGTTGCTGATTTAGGTATTTTAAATTGATGGGGTGGGGTGGGGTGGGGTGGGGTCATAAGTACGTGTGAATTGAAGATCTCTACTACATATATATCCAGTTTTGGTAACAAAGAACACCACCATCTCCATTGTTATTTATATTTGATGCTCATATAAATTATATATGTTGACAGATGGAACGTTTCTTTACAAATATTTGATGGTTTGCTGCTGTTCCTGACAATGATGGCTCGATCGATGTAATGTGAAATAAATCTATTTTGTGAATTATGGAAATGCCAATTTTTTGTTAATGGGCTAATTCTAAGAGATGATTTAAATTGTGGATGCAATTATTGGAAAGATTTTATTGTTTGGTTATAAATCCTAAACTAATTTGGGCTGATTAAATTAATTACAAGGGTTTGGTTTCGAAATGGCAAACTGTCTATCAATTTATATATATTCTGGGCTTGATTAAATAACAGGGCTAATGTTTCTGTAAAACAATATATCCAATGTATTCATTTTTATTGATAACAGAAATGATGAGATATTCAAGAATGTTATTATATTAATGCTAATTATCTTGTGAGAGTTATGTTCATTTGCTTTCTCGATCTCCAATTGCGTTATACTATATACTCTTTTCGTCCCATTAAAAAGTTGTTATTTTTTATTTTCGTTCGTTCCAAAACAATGTTATTATTTTTTAATTTATTAATTGTACTACGTATTTAACATAATAAACATATTTCCAATTTACATTGTATTACATAAATGTTATACTTTTATATCACGTAATACTAATAGATATATTTTCGCTTTTTTCACTACAACCCATCGTAACACTAATATTTAAAAATCTACGTGCAAAAAGTAAACGACAACCTTGCACCTGGACGGGACAGAATATTTTTGTTGAATATTTGTTTATTTTAATTGAAGTCTTGGCACTTGAAGCTGCACTTAAACTTATATAGTAATTATAACTGATGATGAATAAAAATATATATATATATATATATATATATATGAAAAGACTCTGCATCGCACGGTTCCGCTAATTTGTTTAAAATTAAATTAAGGACCAATAGGAATTGAGCAAACCGAACTAACACTGAAGTTATATGCCAATGCACCCTATTTACGTAGCTGTTTTGTATATCTCAAATATTTGATTAAATTTTATATCTAAATAATATTTGAGATTTTTTTTTAATAAAACAAACTATATATATTTTTTCTAAAAAGAAAATTTTGAAATAATAAATTTTGAAAAATTAACCCTAAAAAAATATTTATTAGCACATCTTCCAAGATCCACCCTCAAGTAACTGTTAGTCTGTATTTATATTGGTAATTTGGACATTTTGTATACAATTCATCTAATTAATAAAAAAAAAATTTAAAGAAAATATCACATAACATTAAATGTTCTTTATTTTTATAAAATAAATAAAATTAAATATATATTTTTTTCTTGTTTTAATTTTTTTTAAAAAAATTCAAATATATATTTTTGAATTGAAAATAATAGATTTTAATTTTTATTTACATAATACACTATCGAAGAAAAAAAAAATACATAATTCAAAGAATAAAATTAAAATATAAAAAAAAAAACTTTGAAAAACATATGATCAGAACTTGTAAAATTTCTATTTAAATAACATAAATAAACCCCGGCCTTTGAAGCATTGGGGGCGGAGATATTTCATTATCGAAAATTGAATAAGATGTAAACCAAACAAGCCCAAAGTTTCTCAATTGTATGTTTAGCGCACGTGTAGAATACCTTTTTCGCTTTTAGATTTGGTCAAACAGCATCAGCAGCGTTGGGTAGGTCTGACTTTTGGTTAGAAAGTTAACCACAAATGATAAAAACGTGTCATCTTTTCATTGGATGTTCAAAACTAGAAAAAGCTCGATTAATACACTAATGCAAGACGTGTACACAAGACCGATTGTAATCACAATTTGTTTGTGTTCAACAAAAATAAAATAAAATAATTTAAACAAGATAATTATGCATATTATTTCTTTTAAAAAATAATATTGAAATTATTATATTAATTAATGCTGACAAAATACACCTAAGCAGTATCAACCAAATTAACACGTGCAAGCTGGCATTCCAATGTTTGGTTGCCGCCACGTAGCCAAAGAATAACATATATTTACACAATCGCCCCCAAATCAATCTTCACCTAATTGCAAATTCACCCCCAAAGATTTTACACTATTCTGTCTATTCACAGCATGAACCCGGACCCATCAGGCTGAATCGGGTACCGAATACGAAACGGGTCCAGCGATCCCGGAAACCACTGACCGTACCCACCGACGCATTCGGGTCGGCCCATGCGCTGAGGTCGGATCCCGCTCTGCACTTCTTCTTCCAGCCGATTCGAGGCAGGGGCATAACAGTCATTTCCACCGCCGGCATTACTCTCCGGCGACTGGAGCTGTCCGAATTCCGGCAACGAATTAGTATAAGCATCAGCCCCGGCGAGCGTAGGCCAATCGAAATTCCCAGAGCCCAAGTGCTGGAAATCCCCCAAACAATTCATCGCCGGCGCCGGAAGTTCGAAGGAACGGTCCCCAATTTCCGGCAACGACTCCAAAACGTCGTCGTATTGGGATGAAGACGACGGCGGCGACGACGAACCCATACTACACTCTCTGCTCTGCGCACCAGACATTAACAACGCCTTCTCTGCGCTCGAATTCTTTTTATAAATCCGACAAAGCACCCAATCATCCAACTGCACGAAAACAAAACAAAATCGAATCAAAAACAGGTCCAGTCCAATCAAGAAAATCAAGACAAGAATTTAAGGATAACTCTTACCCTAGAGGAGTCGGCATTGTTTCTGGGAGGGTGAGATTCGAAGAGCCTGTATTCGTGCATAATCCAGTTTGTTTTGGTCCCTTTAGGGGCTTTTCCGACGTAAAAAACGAGGGCCTTTTTAATGCCCACTTTCCTGCCTTGAGTGGTGACGACTTTATCAGTTCCGGTTGCCTTCCAGTATCCGGCGCCGGCGACTCTGTTTGGGCGCGACCCGTTTGGGTACTTCCTGTCTCTTGGACTGAAGAAATACCATTCTTTCTCTCCAAACACGGCCTTACCTACTCGAAACCATAAAAATCAACAAAATAGCAGAAAGATTTTTTCAAAAAAGGGCAAGTCAAGCAAGATTCGACTTACTGGGGAGATCCCAAGGATCAAACTTGTACAAATCGATATCTCCGATGATCTGCAAAGAGAAAGAATGGCCGGCGACTTTCCGGCAAAGGTACTGCACGAGAAGCTCCTCGTCGGTGGGGAAGAACCTGAATCCCGGCGGCAAACTCAATTGGGACAGAGGGTCGGTTTCTCGGACACCCATGATTTTTAATTTTGCTGGAAATTCCGATGGATCGAGGTGGAGGATCTGAGCATTTATAAAAATTCGAGGAGGTAAAGGTAGAGGATAAGTGCGAGGGTCGCTTTCCCGGTGGGGCCGAACGAATCAGGGCAGGGCAAGGCGAGATGTAGGAGGGGGTTGGGCGCCAACCATGATCGATCGGATCCGACGGTGGGAGATGGAGGTGCATGAACCAAGGTAAGACATCAGATGCAGATGTATATGTGGAGGTTAATGTAAAAATTGTGTAATGTAATTGGTGGGGAGGGACTTGGCAGGATGTGTGATTCACCTCCAAGCTGCCACGTGCCCTGCCTGTCCTGTTCTAGCATGTGTATGTATAATTAAGGTGAGTTTTGTCTCCATTCCGACCGTGGTATGATTATCCAATGCAATTTGGTATGCAAAATTGTATCAAATTTGTCTGTGATTTAATGGAATTGGATCAAATTTAATTTTTTATACTTTTAAAATTGTGTTAGATTCTTTTTTTAATCGTTTTTATTTAACAATATTTGACATGCACACACCTAAATTGCAAATGAGTTGAGAATTTTTATTTTTAAATTTTTGAAATTACAAATATATTTATTCTTCTTCTATTTAGCTTTAAAAAATAGTAAAAATATAATTGTTTTTCTCTCATTTGAAGAAGTTTTTTTTTTTTTTTTTTTTGTGTTTTTGGGTTGAATATATCTATGAAAGTTATATTTATAATTTAAGGGATTTAAAAATAGAGATTATGAAACTCATTTGCAGTTTGAACACGAGCAAGTCAAACACCACCAAATAAGGACAACCGATGATTAGACGCATAATTTATGAAACCATGAGAGTATTTGATACAATTGTAAAAACATGTAGAATTTGGCTCAATTTTATTTCGTGCCATTTAGCCAATACATAATACTTCATCCGTTCGCCTCTAAGGGTTACATTTACATTTTGCGTCATTGTATTTAACATTAAAAATATCTTTATATTTGTACAATTTTTTGTAAAAATATTATTTTATAAGTATTATAAGAAATCAATAAAAATATTTTTACAATTTTTTTTTAATTTGTATTACGTTTTTATATAATAATTAATATTTAAAAATCAAATAAATAGAATCTTTATAGTAGGACGAAAATAATGACAGTGTCTTGTTGTGGGCACGTGCGATTGGCAATGGGGAAACATAATACAACAAATATAATACTATTGTTGTTATACGATAATTTAATTAATTAATGAGTTAATTAAGTAATAAGCCACCTCTTATGGAAAGCTTGCTATTTGCAGTTATGTAATTTTAAAAAACAAAGAAAGTTTTTAGTCAAAAGATGTAACTTAAAAAAAGTTTGCATTAAGCGTACGTGGATGGAGTTGAAAGAAAACACGTGGACAAATAAGTTGGAGATGATTGAAAACAAGAATCTGGAAGCACTCATCACTATTCCTTTTTCATTTAATTAAGGTTGCTAGTGACACGTGCACTCCAACCCATCCATCACACTTTGTGCTTTAGTATATTCTTAATTCTTTAGTAAATAAATTGGAATGAGTTTCTTTCACTCCACAACCTCTATCTACCTCTTGAATTTATTCTTGGCTAATTTGTGTCGTTATTTGTTTAAATAAAAAAATTAAATATCTAATTTAATATTTTTAGGAGATAAAAGTTGTATTTAATATATATTTTTTGTAAAATGTTAACTATTTATGGACTATGATAAAAAGTTAAAATATTGTGGGTAAACAGGCCCTTAGCACTCACTTTCGCTGGCCTGATTCAATTGATCCAAGTTTTCATTTTTTTGTCACGTTTTTTTAGTTGGATATCATTGGTGACTGGAAATTTTTGCATAATTTCCATATTGGTGTAATTAGGCCATTCATGTCCAATAAATAATTCCATCTTTCCTTCGATATAATATATAGCAAAGAAAAATCCATCTCTATTGATATTCATACTTTAAAATAATAATAATAAATCATTCATAAAAAATTTATCTATTTTTTTTTTTTTATCAACGCCATAATATTATTTTTTTCTAGTCAAATGCCAGTATTACACACAATAATTGTGTAAAATTATATTGCAATATTTTATTTTCATATTATAATTTTAAATTCATATATAAATAATTAATATTCCCTTCATGGTCCAATTGTATGCTCACTTCACCAAACACGAATTTTTAATAAAAATTGATAAAAATAGAAATTTTTACTTTTTTGAAAAAAAAAGTATGAAAAGTAATGCTATCTCCGTCCAACAGGAACTAACCACATGTTTTTGCGCAATTGTATTTAACATTAAAAATATTTTTATATTTGTATAATAAGAGACTAATATATGCATTTTTGTCATTTTCTCTTTATTTGTATTACGTTTTGATCTAATAATTAATATTCAAAAAAAAAAAAAAAACTAGAAGTTGTATGAAAAATACTTAATAAGAGAATACTTCGTGATACTTTAATATTAAATTTATACCCATATGTTTTTAATATATTAATTTTAAATTTATTTATAAGTTATATAGTAATTTAATATTTTTAATAATTGCTATAACCTCATGATATTTATTTCAAGCGCTGTGAGTTAAGCGAATGGAAATTAATGAAATTAAACTTATGGTCATGTCATAGGTAAGTGACAAATATTGAAAATAGAGTTGGCAAAAATAGATACCGTTGAAAAAAATCGATCCGAACCCGGTGCAAAGAATCATACTTGGGCTTCCAAAAATAAGTCCGAAAATTTTCGAATTGTGTTTGGCCCGACATACCAATGAACCGAAAATTCCTACGGATTTATATTAATTCACCTTGCATGTGAGAGAGTATATTACTCATTTACCAAACTTAATTTTATACTCCCTCCGTCCAGCTAGAAAGTATACATGTTTCTATTTTAGGACGTCCAATTACAAAGTAAACATTTCATTAAATACTTTACTTTTTTTCCACAAATACTCCTACTTTACATCACATCATTACTTTTACACCAAAAAGCAAAGGCAAAAATGTCATTACACTACTTTTAACTACCCATTGTAATTAAAATACTATTATTTTTTAAACACCGCGCCAAAAATAATTGTATACTTTTTTTGTGGAAAGAGGGAGTATTAATTAAAGGCTTTCCATGTTTATATAAATTTCATAACAATGTCTAGAGTGACGACTAAATACTGAAAAATCAACAATATAAGTCAATAACAATAGTAACAACAGCCAATTTAATCCTAGGAAGGGACACATAGCTCTCACCACATTAAAGATCATTTTTTTACCCCTTCAATTTTTTATTTTTCTTTTGAACCAGAAAAAAAGTTCCAGAGTAAGAAATATTATTAATTATTAATGATTAATTAGATGTTCTGCCAGAAAGAACAACCTGGAAAAGTAGGTCCATCGAATGATTCCAAACCAGTAGCAGCATCGTCGTCGTGGTTGTCGTATGGCAACACAAAATTTATTGGATCATCATCATCGAAACCTGATCCCAGCGCCAACCCCGTCGAAGAATAATTATTAGGGTAATTAATCGGAATAGGAATATGAATACTCTCTCCCTCCCCGATGATCATGTCCTGATCATTTCGAGCAGATTTATTACAATCGTCGTCGACAATGGGCGGAGATAGTAGCAGTTCAGGTGCAGGTGCAGGGGGGAGGTCCAGGTCCTTGAAGGGGAAGAGATGGGGGAAGTTGAGGATAGCGGCTTGGCCTCTCAGGTTGAACGCCTGGCGGTCGTAGGCGAGAGCAGCTTCTTCGGCGGTCTTGAAGGTCCCCAGCCAGAGGCGGTGCCGGCTGCACGGCAGCCGTATCTCCGCCACCCATTTGCCCCATTGACGCTGCCGGACTCCTCTGTACCGCTTCTTCACCGGAACCCTAGCCCGGGGCTTGGGCTTGGGCTGATCAGCCTGATAATAATGAGCCCCGAATGAAAATGAAATCATATGTCTGGAACTGGAAGAAGATGAAGATGAAGAATTATTTTGTGCAGTAGCATTAGTAGGGCTGCATCCTGGGATTTTTTTGATGACCGGCGGCGTAGTCACAGCAGCAGCTTGTTTCGCGCCGCGAATATGGGGCCGCCGATGATTCTCAGCCGCGCCGTCGGCTGCAGATTCCATGGGACCCCAATACTTGCTTATTGATTAATTCGCTTTTAATTAAATTCTTAGATATATATATAAATAGATATATATATATATGAAGATCATAGATGCAATTATATATAGAGAGAAAGGAAGGACGCATGCAGAGTGACAGTAAAGCAAAGCATGATGGTGGGGTGGGGTGGGGTGGGTTGGGTTGGGTGTAGGCATGAGACATGACGACAGCAGGTTTCAGGTAGCATTAATTCTTTAAATAAATAAATAATTAATTAATTAGAGTGGCTTGCTATGTGCCTGAAGAGATCGATGACCAATTAAGTTTCAATTTCTTGGTCATCAAGCATAACCTGCATGCCGGAAAACTGACAAAGAGCCGTTATTAATGTCTATATATGTATATGTCTCCTGGGATCCATCAAAGAGTGACATGATTTTGCTGTCCTTCAAAATTATCTATATATATATATATATATAGGACGCATGCATGTACGTATACGTGTATATATACATACATGTGTATATTCATATTAATATGACCTGCTTGCAATTGAAATATAGTTGTTACACACAAAAAATAATAATAATAATAAAAATAAAGATAGCAGAATGTTAAAGGAAATTAAACACGAAATCGGGTGAAAAATGAGAAAAATTTGCGTTCAGGTCAGTTGGTCCGTCCGCAATCTGATAAGTAGGTCGGTTGGTCCTCGGTCGGAAGGTCCGCGGTCGGATGGGCAGATCGGTTGGTTAGCTAGTCGGATGGTCCATAGGTCGGAAAGTCTGCCGGTCGGATGGTCTACAGATCGGAAGGTTTGCGGTTGGACCAACAAGTCGCTTGGTTGGGGCGACCAATAAATCGTTTGGTCTAGCGACCAGTTAGTCTCTGGAATGGTCGGTCGGGCCAAATTGAGTTCTGGAACTGGTGACAACGTTTGGCGAGATGGTCAAAGACACGTGTCAATAAAAGAGGAATTAGTGAACAGTTGCTGTAACCAACCAGGCGACGGTTCTGAAACGTTTTCTTGAATGAATGTTTAAGGATGCAGATATTTTATCTTCAATCATCTTCAATCGATATCAAATTCAAGAGAATTGCTTTTAGGGATCACCACTTTATATTCCAGTCTGTATTTTTATTGTTCAATTTATTTTCTGTATCGTACTGTGTTTAAAGATTCCTAATCTCAGACGCTAAAAATATCAAATTCGAAAATAATTTCTTATTTTCGGATTTTATTTTTTTATTGTTGAAAAAATATATCAGCAATAGTCATGTTATATTCCACCTCCCTTAGCTAGAAAATACATATTCCAAGCTAACTAGTGTTACAAGTTTTAGATATAGACAGTTTTGTGACAGGATCCTCGGTCCCGGGCTTTGACCCAGTACAGGGAGTGCAACACACCTGGGACCAAGGATCCCTTGCAATGTTTTTTAGGGTTTTGGAAACTTTAAAAAATAGTAAAATATTAGTATTGAATATGATATTTTTAATTTATATGATAAAGTAGACATTCATTAATTATATATAATATTGTAAGAATTTCCAAGTTAAACATATCTGTGTATACGGTGAGTATATTTAAGCCTTCAAGTTGCTCATTGAAAGCCACCACCTAAATACAATTGTTTGGATACTTTAGGCAAACAAGAGTCTAGCTAGACAAGGACTTTTGCTCGATCAGGTAAAGTCTTAAGAACAATATTTGCTAGGCTAACTATTTATTTCATATATATATAGGCACATTCATATATATATAGGCTAACTATTTATTTCAACAAGGAGGATCCCATGCTGAAATTATAAAAGTTAAAAAAAAAAAAAATGTAATTTTAATTGAAATTGAAAATAAATACTTTTTTAATTATTGAGGTGCGAGATAGTTTAGTGAAAGAGTAAAATGTCAACATTTTTGAGATTTTTGAACGATGATGGAAAAATTATTGAAGGGTTTCTTGGTGTGATACATGTTAGTGATATTTGTCCACAATTATTGGAGAATGTTAGTAATATTATTAACTCATTAAACTTTATTACCTTAAAAATTATATTACAAATGAAAATGATCATTTCAATTGGGGACTGAGAATTATATCAAATTTACTTTAATTTTAAAAAAAATAAAAAATTTAAATACATAGTGTAAGTTTAATTTAATTAATCATGTATATTTATTATAAATAAATTTACTTCAACAATGTATAACTATAAATTCATCTATCAACTAAATGGCTCCTCCACCTATGCTTGAATTCTTGTGTAAATATTATTGTGATATAATGTTTTGTGATAATAAATAATAATTTTTATTTAAATTCATATAAAGTAAATAATATTGATTTCGATTTTATTGGGTTATGGTAAAATTAATTGTTGATTGATAAGTAACAAATTGAATTTTAAGTCAACTCAGACTGCTTGCCTAAACTTGACTTTAGTGAAGTCAATTATAATAATAATAATAATAATAATAATAATAATAATTTAAGGTAGTGTTAATAGGTGCATGCACCCATGACACACCCATCCTTTTCGCAACTGCTGAAATCTTTATTTGAATGTGGTATTTATTACTTTCTCGATTATTCAATTGTGCATTTAAATATTTAGACAAAAATTATTAATAAAAATATTTAATAATTTTTATGACAGTCTAAATAAATAAATATATATATATATATTTAGATGATAGAATTGTTATTATTATTATTATTATTATTATTATTATTATGCGAAAATGGGTTTGAATATATAGCTCATTAATTATAATACTATATCGTAGCGCATCGGATCGGATCGAAGAAGATCATGTCACGTGCTACCCACCTACTAACCTGTAAATTTATGATTCTTTTTATTTACGTAATTTATAAAAAAAAATAATAATAAATTAAATATAACCATTAAATATTTATATTTTTTTTTCAAAAATATAATATTAAATATAATTTTTTTTATTATTTATTAAATTTTTAAAAATTCTAAAACCCCCTATTTTAACACAATTTGTTTTTTAGAGCAGACGTGCATGCATTGGTAGCCACGCATATTATATTCTCTCTTTGTATAATAGGAGTATATAACAAAGTGGCATGAGCTAGTTCACAACTTAAAAATAAATAAATAACAATAATAAAGTAAACTAAACATTTTATAATTTTATTTTTTTAAAAAAAAAATAGTGGAGACTGTAGTATTGAATATTTTATAAAAATACTTTTTAATTGTACTTTCTTTTTCTTTTTTTCAACTCGATTTTTTTATAGTAGTCTATATTTTTATTTAAACAAAGTTAGTTACATTGAATATGTATTATAAATTCAAATTATCATACATGTTTATTTTCAAAATACAATAGTTTAATAAATTAGTAATGTTCATAAATGGCTAATAATAAGATATTTTTGTATAAAAGTATTTTTATTTTTCCTAAATAATAATTTCAATGAATTTTTTAATATAAAACAGTTTTGTTTTTTTTTAAAAGGTATATACGTTATTTTTCATAAACAATAAAATGAAAAGATGCATGCATTTTTTTATGATTATTAAGTGATCAATTAAATTTAGCATATTATGTACTCGGTGCCCATATTATATATATATTAGGAATCCAATAGGAATAAATTCAAGACATTCGAAAGCAAGTTTAGAAGATAGATGTGATTTAATAAACAGGTTGATTATAGCGATGATTTGAAAACTATATATATATATATATATACACATAGTATTATATTTATTTTTTCAAATAACATCGATCAAAAGTCTAAATAGCATATTATTTATATGAATATATTGCAAATATAACACAAGAACAAAAAAATATATAATACATTTTTATATAGAATACATAAAATACTTTTATAGAGCGCATAACACTGTGATAATTTCCATAAATGACATTAGTTTAATTAAGAATCCAGAAAACAACATCAAAACTTCATAATATACTGACCAAGAGTCTAAAAAAAACATATGATTTTTGAAATTTTTTTATCAGTACCGTTTGAAAAAATCAGAATTTATGAGAAAGGACAAGTGAAAAAGATGTAAGACCAAAGACTTCAAATTCAAATGTATGAAAGCACAATTGGTGTTTGTTGGTTGAATTCAATGTCACCTCAAAACTCTACAAACTAGAATACTTTTTTCTTTTTCATTTTTATTTTTACTTTATATTTTTCATTTTAATATTTTTGAGGTAAAAGTAATTGTTCAAAAAAAATTTGTATAAAATGAGTGTTCAATTGATCTTTTGAATATATATATATATATATATTTGTAAAAAAAAAAAAAATACAAAACACAACCACCAATATTAATTTTGATTCAGGACATCCTGTGCGTATTTTCAGGCGTCATAAATATATATATATATATATATATAAATATAAACACGTTTTGCTTGCTTGACATTATATGTGTTACGTGGACACATTTTATTGTCTTTTTCTTTTTTAAAATTTGAATTAATTGGAAAACCGAGCCTCTTAATTTTAGAATACCTCCCATGCAATGCATGCTTCCCCACCACTTGGGCGATTTTTTTTTTTTCAAAAAAATAATAATAAATAAATAAATAATAATAATAATAATAATAATAATAATAATAATAATAATAATAATAATAATAATAATAATAATAATAAATCTAAGTTTAGTAGGAAGTAGAGAAATAATCAATACAAGGAATGCAGAACATGTTAACGACACGAAAGTTAATGCAGATTCCACTCAATATTTCCAAAATCATTTTTCAGACAACAAACATAATTAATACATCCAAATTAAAGTGGTAAATATTCTGCAATTGATTAAATGTATTAATTAATATATACTAAGTTATGATATTATTTTATTATATTTTAAAATAAATTTAATATATATAATTAAAAATAGAATATGTATTTAAATATTTAAAAAATATATATTCAATATGAATATTTTTATAAATAATAAATTTTTCTATAGTAAAAGTAAATAAAAATATTTATTTATTTATTTATTTATAATTAATATAAATTAATTTGATAAAATATGCGAAGGTTTAAATGAAAATAAAGATATTTATTTTTTAAAATAGATATAGATAAAATGAATTTGGAGTAGAACTACGTGGAGTATTTAACATAATAAGTGGTTGTATAGTATTTTTAATTTGATTATATATATTAAGTAAAAAGCAAATGATATTATGCGATAATTGGTGATTTTTGTAAGTAAATAAAGTATATGTATTACGTGAGTATGTATATATATATTTTTTATAATAATAATTGAAAAATATGTTATTATGATTATTATTATTTTCGATAAATAAACATACTAAATGTAAGTACTAAAATACTTATTTTTCAATTTCAACACAAGCCTTATGATAGTAAATTCACACCTACCACCTCTTACCATCAATTTTTAAATTTGTGCAAGGAAGGGTAGATAGATTATTATCACAATACCACTGTATCTTACATCTTTTGAATAAAATAATAATAATAATAATAATAATTTCGTAGAGATGGCAGCCGTGGATTCAAACCCGACGTCTCCGAGTTTTGTTTGTTACACATGATTCGTCCAATATAATTTGCTTTGTTGGATTTAATTTGCAAATTATTAGATTCGACCGGAAATTTATCTAAGTGTACCTGAAAGATAGCAGCAATAATAATAATAATAATAATAATAATAATAATAGGCGCGAGCGGCTAGGATCTAAGTCAACAGTGTGTTAATTTAACTAAATTAGTATGTTAACTAAAATTAATTAGCATTTCATTATAAGGTTATATAATAGAAACATATATTGCGGAGGTTATATATTGTGTTATATTGTATAATTTATTTATTATGTTGAAATCGCAATATAACGTGGTATATGAAATTATATATTGTGTTATGCTATATATTATACTTTCTCCGTCTACAAATTAATGTCCTACTTTTTTATTTGGGACGTCCAACAACTATAGTCCTATTTCTTCTTTTTAAACACAAATTTTATATTTTTACCCTTAATTCATTTATTACTTTTCATCTATATCATACAATTAAGAACAAATTTGTTCATTCATAACAAAAAGACAATCACCTAAAAAATCGTGCATGACAATAGAAATTGGACGGATAAAGTATTAACTTTTGCTATATGGATTATATATGATATATTGTGTCGTATAGCTTATTTATTGTATATAGATTGAAATATATATTTTGTTATCAAAATATATGTTATATTATTATATTAAATTAAAATGTACTATCAAATGTGATACCATCTTTATGAATATGTGCTTATTAAGTCAAATTAGTACCACCTAACCAATAGTAAGTAACAACAACAACAATACATACATAATTAATAATTATGGTCCGGTCTAGAGTTTGGACGTGTGACCCTTAAATCATCTGTTATACATGGTTCGCCGAGTGTGACTTTTCCCTAATAAAATTATTATACTATCACATCGAACAAAGAGAACATAGGAGAAGGTTTACATAGAGATTATAATTACATGTATGGATAGATACTAATATATGACAATTACTATAAAAATAAATAAAATACCATATAGGGTGTGTTTGTTTGGGGGTTTGGATTTTGGATTGGGATTTGAACAGTAAAAATTTTGAATTTGAATAGTTGTATGATGTGATATAAATAGGGTTTGATGTGATGTTTTGAATGTAAAATTGATTTTTAGTATAATATAAAAAGTGAAAAATAGGTGATTGATTTGATGTTTTTGGGGGAAAAAAATTGAATGAACAGTGGAAATCCTCCAAAATCCTTCGAACAAACACACCCATATATATGCATTAAACACACCCATATATATGCATTGCAGTTGTCCTCCTTCATCATACACTACATTACACTCTCACTACAGACATTGTCTCACTGTCTCTTTACCAACATAATTCATTACACCATTCCTTATCTTCATCTTTTAATTTAATAATTAATCAATTTATTGCATCTGTCTAGATATTTTAGTTGTTAAATCTTCACTTGTTTTTCATTTTTAAATAATTTACAATTAACTTTTCATATTATATTAAATATTCCATTTATATTTAAATTTGGGCTAGCTTATATTGTTTATAATTTATTTCTTATATGATATTAGTTATTCAATTTATCATTAGATTTCATTTTAACTATAAATTACGTTGATTTGTGTTATTTAAATTTAAATTTATCCATTTTATTGTATAGTACTTATATATAAAGTCTCTTATTTTGATGAATAAGTTTTCTCGTACAATATTCTCAGAGCATGGCAGTTTGCTTGCTGACTTATAAAGTGTCTGACCTCTGCCTCGGCAAGCCGCCGGTCCGATCCCTCTCCGCGGCCTCTGCTACAATCGCCGACGCCATCGCCGCCCTGAAATCCTCGCCGGAGCAGACAGCAGTCATCGGCGTCTGGACCAGCAACACCAAATGCGTCGGCAAAGTCTCCATGGTCGACATCCTTTGCTTCCTCTGCAAACACCACAATTTGGTTTCCCCTTCTTCCGCCCTCAACTCCCCAATCCTCTCCGCCGTCTCCCCCCGCCGCGTCCGCCATGTCGAGCGCTCCTCAAGGTCCCAAATCTCACTTCAATTCGATATAATTTCTCCGTAATCGGATTTTGATTTTATGTTTTTTTTTTTTTTTTTTTTTTTTGTAGCTTACTGGAAGCCATTGATCTGATTGTTTATGAAGATGTTCAGAGCCTGGTGGTTCCGATTACGACTAAGAAATCGACCGCCGGCGGCGGAGGACAAGAATTCTGCTGGCTTACTCAAGAAGACATAATCCGATTCCTCTTGAGCTCCATCGCCTTCTTCTCCCCGATTTCGACGCTCTCCATCGACGTTCTCGGCATCGTCTCCGGCCAATTTCCGATCATCAACTACGGCGCCACTGCCTCGTCGGCGATGGCCGCCGTTTCCCGCTGCCTCGCCGATCAGACCTCAGTGGCTGTGGTCGACGACGAGGGGAGACTGATAGGGGAGATCTCCCCCTCCAAGCTCGCCTTCTGCGACGAGACGGTGGCTGCCGCCGCCGCAACCCTCTCCGCCGGCGAACTAATGACGTACATTGACTGCGTCGGCGCGTCGGCGGCGCGGATGGAGATGATCGCCTGCCGTCCGGGGAGTTCCATGGTGGCGGTGATGATCCAGGCCATAGCTCACCGCGTGAACTACATCTGGGTCATCGGCGGCGGCGCCGGCGCGGTTGTTGGGATTGTTACTTATGCTAATATTTTGAAAGTTTTCCACAGAAAATTGGAGTCAATGATCTGAAGAGTCAGATTGATTAGCAGAGAAGTAATCGTAACTAAGGGAATCTTCACCTCATTAATTAATTTTTACAGTAAAAGAAATAGTACTACTTTTTTGTTTTTTAATGTTTCACTTTTGTATTATTTTTCACGTATATGTATAATATTTAACTTTAATTTTTATCTAGAATTATAGTATCGTATTTTAAAAACTCTACATATCTTGAATTTCTCATTTATTAAGAAATTTTATACAGTACTATAAAATAACTTTAATATCATATAAATATCTTCTTTTACTACTTAGTTTTTAGTTATCTAAAAAATCATATTTTATTTTCATATAATATATTATATTTAATAGTTATTTTTATTTTAAATATATATATTAATAAAAAAAAATTCCGATATTGAAAGAAAACCATTATAGTAATAATAGGGCATGGATCCATCTGTACCACATGGTCCAAGTCCAACGCAGTTTTTATCCTATTATTATCATTTTTATCCAATAGTATAAATTAGAGCTGGAAAAACAATAAAAAATAAAAAAATGCATTTCACATACTTAGTTATTTTATTTCTTCACTTCACATTATCGTCTTTGATTCATAATTTCATTTGAAAAAATAAAGATATTTATCAGTAACATAAAAAAGCTAAGATTCAATAATTGAAACATATGTTGGGTAGATATAACAATATTTATTAATTGAAGGACCAAAACTATTATAAATAAATAAGAAAATAAAAATTGTTATGGAATATGGAGCGTGGCAAGAATCACAACGTAGATTCCATTGTTATGTAACAAATGATAGTGCACAAGGCACAATTGTAATTCTGAGGCTATGAATTCAAAATTATTCCCATGTCTTTTTAACTGAGTTTGTGGATACAATAGGGTGTGTTTGGTTGGGGGGTTGGATTTTAAATATACTGTTCGTCCCATTTTTTTCTCTTAAAAAATATCAAATCAAACACTTATTTTTAATTTTTTATATTATACTAAAAATTAATTTTAAATTTAAAATATCGCATCAATCCCTATTTATATCACATCATAACGCTATTCAAATTTCAACTGAAAATCCAAAGCCCCGAACAAACACATAAAAATAAATAAGTAAAGTCCCTGATCTGTCATGTGATGTGAATGTGAAACTAATTGTATTCCCTTCACTTTTTAGCTTTTCACTTGGAAGAGGATACCGTATCTTTTTTTAGAAACTGTACCCTAAATTTAATACATTTCTTTTACTATTTCTAATTAACAATAATTAATATATTTATTTTCTAATTTAATCTATAAAATTTAATGTATTATAAAAAATCTTTATATTTTATGTAAAATATTTTTTTATTCTAACTATGTATACTGAGAAGTATAAAAAATAAAAATGAATAAATCCTTGTAGTCAAATTGAAATAATCACATGTAAAATCATTATTGTTTTTTTGTCGCTTTACATCCAAAATCAAATTTCGAACCCACAAAAAAAAATGTAAGTAAAACAACATCTATTCATAGTTTAATTTTTATCGTTATTTAATTAGTTAATATACATATAAATATATTAATTTTTAAATATTAATTGTTATCAATCGGGCCGGTCCAAGTATGACCCGACTTTCATGGATCCGGCCCGAAAAATCTTGAACCTATTTTCAAGGCTCAAGAATTTTTCATACAGAGTCGGAATCGAATTTTTTACGGTGCCTATTTTTCTCTACATTTAACTAAATACTATGATTTTATTTGAAGTGTGTTTGATTGGTACTTGAATACTAACTAATATGATTTTATTGTAAAAATATAAATAATATATTTTATATATTAAAAAAAATGTTAGAAGTTGTATAATAAAATATTACAAAAAAATCTCAAAAAGATAGATTAAAATAATGAAAGAAGGACAAGATTTCACGTCACTTGTGTACAAAGGGTTGATCTTTTATAGGCTACACTATATTTACAATGATCTAGTGTAACTCCATCTAATTCTTGGATAATTTTTGCATATTCAGATGAAGTTCAACTTAAAACCTGACTTGCAATGGCTAAAATTCAATGAGAGCTACATTTACAGTGTGATAAAAGTTCAGACATTCCAAATCAGATCAAAGGGATCATATAAGAAATCACTGTTGAAATGTGAGAAATAATGGAGAACTAACTTCTCATCAAAAAAGGGTTAGGACAATAATGTATAATTATCTTCCACAATAGGTAGTTTTGTAGGAAAATACAATTTCAAAGCACACTATAAGATGTAAACACAATGACTAATTCAGGAAATGACCATTAAAGGAGTACAAAGGAACAAAGCTCACCAATAAAAATCACAAGCCACTGTCGAAAAATAGGAATGTGTTGTATCCGCAATCTGGCGAGGTTACGCGATTAGTGTGCGGGTAACAAACATCAATTTGTTTGTTCATCCATGTGCACCACTTACTGCACCTTCCATGGATATCTCTATCGGTTGGAGGCAGCACCTGTAGGATTCGTGCCCCAGCTGTGCTCTTTCATTATCTCCGAACCCTAAAACCTGCCCCTGTTTCGTGACTACAACAGTGTGATACAAGCCCGTGCTGACTTGGGAAATGTGGTGGGATCTTAGGCTGTCCAGGACTCGAGGCCTCGTTACTTTGTCAGAGACTGCCCTATCCAGAAAGCCAAGGCTCCCAAAGCCCATCCAACCAAAGCCATAAACAGATCCATCATCCACCAGAACAAATGTTTTCCTCTTGCTAGCACATACCTACAGTGCTTTAAAATTATATCAGAAGGATAAAATAACAGAAATAGCACAAGAAAGTATTGCGATGGTTTTGTAATGTTGTTTTATTGATTATCCATTCTAAATGTGGCAAAGTTTGATCAGAACCTGTACGGCAAGGTGTTTTCTGAGGCTGGTAAGGTGTTCAGGAGTCGTCTTATCGATTTCATCTCCATGACCCAATGCACCACAATAACCTTTGCCCCAAGTATAAACCTGTATATCACCAACATTAAGTTATTGTATTCTAATGAGCTCTAACAAATTATAGAAGTAAATTTATTCTTTAACTAGTGAAGGATATACATGTCCACTAGAATCAAGAGCAACCACATGCTCGTCGCCAGCAGACACCTGAACCACATGAATACCCCTCCTATCGAATGACTGAACTGCTCGAGGACGAAGTTCATTGTGCTGCTCTCCATGGCCAAGGCAGAAATTGGTGCCAGAACCAAAAGAAAACAGTGTTCCATTATCTGCCACAGCAAGACCGTAAGTGGGTCCTGCAGCAATCTGAACAATGGAAGCAACACATCCGAGGAGTTCCACCTTCTGTGGTGTAGGCCTCTCCTGTGTATCACCATGACCAAGTTGACCATGTGTATTGATCCCACATGTATAGACATGGCCCTGGCTTGTAAGGAACATTGTGAAGCTCAGCCCTGCAGCTACCTGTATGGTATCAATTTAGTCCGAATAATTATATGTATACATATATGTATATCTACAATCAAGCCCACAATGTTCTTGTAAACACCAAATTAGGTGCACACCATGGCGGTAGTTGAAAGGTTACTAGCAGGATTCGGTGAACAAAGGAGAAACAACAATGAATTTTATATGGCTTTGCTTAGATCACCTCTTCTTTCTTTAAAACTGTGCCTCAATTTTGCAGTTCAAAAGAAACTTGAGTATCTTGCGTGTACTGAACCATAAATTAGTATACAGTATCTGCTCAATTAGATCTAACTGAAGCCCCCCTAGGCAGGTAAGTGCAAATTTTCGCAACACATAAAAAGCAAATCAATGGACTAGATATGAAACCAACATCAGAGATTAGAGAAACATCAAGTCGCCTACAGCACCAATCAGGAGCCCTCCGTACAGTTAGTCTTGCTTGTCAAATAACCCATTCTAGCCACAGTTTACCAAGTATTTTACAGTGGAACTGCTTGCACAAATCCCACTCCCTACACCCCCCACCCCCCGGAAAAAAACCATCCAGAGCCAATCATCTACATCATCATGCCAGATTCCAAGTCTAAAGAATGCCTTGCACCTCCAACAAATCAACTTTGACCGCAAAAGCCAATTAGCGAATGACAGAGCAAAAGTGCATGGATTTCTGAAGTTGGAGAATTTGAAAAAATAAAATAAAATAAAAATCTCCACACTTCCCTAAAAAATTTAAAATAAAAAACCAATACCTGTTTGCAAGGAATATTCTTCATAGCCTCAACAAGCTTTGGTCTGAATATGGGACGGACTGTATCTCTATGACCACAACAAAATGATGAATTATCTCCACAAGTGAAAACCTACATCACACCCCCAAAATCCAGGTTATAAAATCAGCCACAAGGGTGCTTGAATTTCATATTTGTCCTAGAACGCTGAAGAGGTCAAAGGTGCTGCAAAAAATCAATCTAAGTAGACTTTGCCAAACCAAAACCGTGGTTCCTATCCAAATCAAGTAGCATCGCTAAAATCACATAATCTAATATGTATATATTCAATAACAAACTTAACGGATGGTCTAGTGCATTTCAGTTTAAAGCAGTGCTTTTGAGAATATAACACAGACCATTTCAACTGATTTCCACACAAAATACTCAAGAAACAAATAACAACACAAACTACTCTATATATAAGGCAACCCCCACAAACTGTTTGCCATTATTCATGTGAGCACTCAAATAGGTAATTTTTCAGTTTTAGATTTAAAATTGTCTGTATAGACAGTTTACCAGAGCAGAGAAGAACTAGTAAGAGACAAACATATCAAGGAAAACAACTAACTCCTTCCATGAATACCCTGCAACTCATAAAAAGGTGATACAGATCAAGAGTTCCGCCGGAACGTCACAAATAGTACAGTATATGAATACCCAATTTTTTGGTAAGCTGACATCCAAGGAATTTATCAGGTGGTGGCAGACCATAGTTATGGAACTAAACCCGCTAGATAACAAAACCCAACATATCTAATTAAGAGCTGTAGAATTACAGACCTGTCCCGACTGTGTGACAAAGGCTGCATGATTGTGGGAGGCTGAGACTTGAATCACTTGAGATTGACATGGAAAACTGATTGGGGTAAATGATACACAATTTGTTGTTTCAGGACCATGACCAAGAACGCCACATAAGCTGGAACCACAAGAGTACACTCCCAGATCATTGATTAGCAAAGTGTGATATCTTCCACTGGTAATCTGCATCTGTTGAATAATTCTGAAATTAGTGGCAATGGTAACAGGAGATATAGCAGACACTCTTGCCTCAACTAATTAAATCAGAATTTGGGGATAATTGATCAAATGTGAGATTTCAGAGTTCAAGGGGTGGAAAAATACACAGATGCAGGTTACTACAAGCACAATATGAATCATGTCATTTTATTTTTCCAATGCAATCCTCTTCAATCATATTAACAGAAGTAGTGGAATAATATATGAGTGCAGGGCTCAAAACTAGATTCAATTGGTAATACTCAGCCTTGTGTTTGTTATGTAAAGACAGTTATTTCCACAGCTCTTAAAATAAGGGGAAGTGATAAGGTAGGAATATGTGTAGTTGATTTTCCTCTCTAAAATAAGTTCAAAAGTCCTTGCAGGAAATAAATTGTCCTGTGCAACAAAGCCCTGCAGTTTTTCTTTTTACATGAGACACAAATAGAAGACAAGTAGTAGGGGATTATTAAATTCATCCCATATCCAAAATCAGAAACAAACCAAACATGTTAAAAATACTAATTGACCAGAACTTGTCCAGGAGAATCATAGAAGATATGTAAATTGTAGAACAACTAGAAGCTATATCAATTATTTCTAAAAGAAGCTAATGAGATACAATTAAAGATGATATTGAAAGAATTCGGCAGGGTTAATCTATTTGCTCAAGCTTCATGGTAATAGTTAATGCTACAGGATCTGCATAGTAGTATAATGATATTTCTATTCTTCAAGAACATTCTAGTCGATTTCCCTCTCTAAGGTAAACCACAATGTTATTGCACACATACCTGCCCACATTGCAAAAAGGTAATCAACCATAAGTTCAATCTACAAATAATCCTGATTTAAGACTACCGCCAACAAACACATTAGAGGCTTTAAATGGCGCCTTCACATATTATTTCTTCATCTAAATATGTGAGAGATCAAATCATTAATAGATGAGTAACAGAAATCAAAATAAGAATTATCCGAACTCTAAGTGAAAACCAAAAAATAAACCACATGAATCAAGAAATAGTACATTGCCTGCAGAGGTTTGAACCATCTTAGAAGATTGCTCGACAGAATGCAAGAACCTCAATGCCCGTTTCCAATTCCCATTGCAGCGATTATAAAGCTCCTTCTGAGCATTTTGCTGAAGCGACGAGTAAATTGGGTGTGATTCACAGAGCCTGAAGGCAGCAAAATCCACTAAAGACCGAAACTTTTGAGAAAACAATCCATGACTCGCCCAAAACATCTTGGAAGTCAACTCCAAACACGCTAAATCTACAGCGCTCAGTCGACCAGTGGTCAAAATTTCGAGAATTAAGTGGAGAGGCAAGTCGTCCATCGAACTCGACTTCAGCCGATCCCCCATTTCACAAAACAGAACTTGACAAAGAAATGGTGGATTTCCCACAACCAAAAAATGAAAACAAGCAAACACAAGCGGGATGAAGCCCGTATCAAATTTTAAGACGGAAGCGGAAGCAATTTAAGCAGTTAATATAGAAAACACCTAAGTGGTAAAAATTGGAGGGAGTCGAGTACAGAAAATGGTGAGTGGGCGAGAAATTCAGCGTTGATTTGTCGATTTGAGTGAAGTAAATCATCAGAATGAGGAAATCAGAGCCAAACACAGCCTTGACAGAGCAATTCCACAAAATTTTCACAAACCAAATATATAACCAAAAATTAAAAGCGTAAACGCGAAGAATCCCAAACCGGAAACAGAAATTGACTTCGATTGAAGACAGAAGGATCAAAATGGGTAATGACTCAATGAGAATTGGTCAGAGAGAGAGGCAGAGGTCATCGTCTTCGCAGCAACAACAGTTGATGCAATCATACGAAGGCCAAATTCGAAGAGAGGAAAGTGCGCAGTGACAGAAAGCTATTTTCGGTGCACATAACTTTACCAATAATTTAATTTCTCGCCTCTTATTTTATTTTATTTTATTTTTGAGACAAACAGGGCACAAAGCAAGTAGCTTAATGGCCAAGTTATTAATTTAAATGACGGGGCGGAAACGACGGCAGATATGCTTTACACGCTGTCGTTTTGTTCTATGCAATTAGTCTTTGTTTGGTGCGTAAATAAGGAATCTTTTGTTTAAAATTATTATTTAAAAATGGGTAAAATAGTGTTGGACTTGGTCCTGGCAAGATGACTGTCTGTGATGTGTTTCTGTCACTGATCTCCACGTGGAGGATCCCGGAAATGCCACGTGGGCATATAACCGTGGAATGATAGGCCATTGCTTCTGCGTTTGGATGTGTTTTCTTTATTGAATCTGGAAAAAATTGGATTGGATTTTATATTAAAAAATAAATATATTTTTTTAAAAAATGTAAGTTTAAATAGTAAAATTTTAAAAAAAAAATTAGTTAAAAAAACCTACCAATTTTATTTTTAATGAAGTCCGATTACAACGGGGGCGTTTGATGGCAAGATGCACGTGTAAATGAAAAAATAATAATTTATTTGGGTATAAAATTTAAAAATATATATATTTTATTATAAAAATTATAAACTAAAATAATAATCGAAAGTATTTTTAAAATTTTAATTAATAATTAATAATACATAAATAATATAATAAAAATAATGACAATAGTAATAAATAAATATTTGAATAGGAATAATGATTAGATATTGAAAATTTCACATCGTTCAAAATTAATAATAAATTAAATTATGGACAAACTAAAAAAAATAAGAATAAATTTAACAAATCATAAACCAAGAGCGGATTTGATTTTAGTTTTAATTATAGTATGATGTTGCAAAATGCTATTTAAATCTACCTTAATTACTTGAATCAATATGCTTCAGGTTACCAAACTCTCTAGTGTTAGAATTTTTGTAGGTATTTTTGTCTTCTGTTTATCTATACAATTTAGAAATTTTTGGCATAATTTAAAATAATAATATATATATGCATATATATATATATATATTACATCATCCTCTCTTTCATAAAAAAATAATTTTGACATAAATTTTAATGAATATTATATTATATTGAATGTGATACAAAGTAACATGGACATAATTTGAATGAACATTGTATTATATTGATTATGATACAGAGTAAAGTAAATGTATTTTGATAAGTACATGAGTTAGTTAACATTGTAAAATACAAATGTTAGTGACAAATATGTAAATAAAGCATAACTTAAAAATTTTGTGAAAATTATTGTCTATAAGTGAATGTAAAAAGAAACAAACATAAAATTTGATGGACAAAATATATTAAATATAATATTTTATTTTACAAAATATCGTATTAAATATTATATATATATAACATTTTCCATAATTCCAAAGTATCAAGACAAACCTATAATATAATGCAAAATTTTAAAATTTTGTGGTTGACAATATATTATTTATATCAATCTAATACAAATATTAAGTATAATATAATTTTATATAATATCTTGAACAATTCATTTACCTAATGAAATTTATCCAAATCAGAAATATACTCCCTCCTTCCAAAAGAGAATGGTTGTTTATTTTTTCACATAAATTTTTTTAATATTAATATTATATTATTACTAATAAGAATCCATAGAAAAAGACCAAATTACCCTTAATATTAGAGTAAAATAAAAAATATATATTTATATAATATATTTTAAGTTATAAAAGTATTTATAATTAATATAAAATATTAATCCCAATTACCAAATAAAGAAATAAGTATTTTGTTTTCAAACCCAAGGGAGTATTTTTTTCTACAAAATCAGCCTAAATCAAAAGTTTCACACGGATACAAATCTATAATATTTATGTAACAAATAGTTTACTAAAATAAATACTAATGCAAATCAATATCTATAATTAACACATTCTTTTTAAAAATATATATATTAATATTTAGATAATTTACAGGTTGCAAATGGAGTTAGGATTAAGACATTAAAATTGATATATTTTACATTGAAGATGGGTCTAGAAACACACAGACTTTCTCGTGAGAAATACGTCCAAACCTACTAAAAATATGGGTATAGATGAATGCACTACTAAAAATATGGGTATAGATGAATGCACTAATAAGAATTTGGGGTGTGTTTGTTTGGAGGTTTGAATTTTGAGTTAGGATTTGAATAGTAAAAATTTTAAATTTGAATAATTGTATGATGTGATATAAATAGGTGTTGATGTAATGTTTAGAATGTAAAATTTATTTTTAGTATAATATAAAAAATGAAAAATAGATATTTCATTTGATATTTTTAGAGGAAAAAAATGAAATGAATAGTATAAACCTAATCCAATCCCCCAAACATACACACCCTTAATTTATATTGATTTATAAGGGGAGGGGATCCGGCCCATTATTGTCCAGCCCCACAGTGTCCCCATCAAACGTATATATGTGATATATACATATATATTTATATATTACATATACATACATATTTTGTATATATACATCACTTTGTGTGATGGAACTTAACGGTGGCATAATATGGGGCCGGTGATCTATAGATGTTAAAGTGGTTAGATTCTGATGCTAGAGCTTATACCTATTATGAACAAAGATTAAGCTCTTTTTTCTACAAAGATAATGAAATACACATATTTATAGAACAAAAATGCGTTAATGGTTGGAAACAAAGGTGGATTAAACAAAGAGTAGCTGCATCAACAAAGAAAAACAAAGAAGATTGCTATTTAATAAAAGTCTCTTTCATCTCACATGTATGATCTTGTTCATATGGATACATGTGTCCTCAATAAAATTCCAATGGTTAATGGATGCCACTACTTTTTGCCATTTGTAGATGACTACTCACCTTATAGTATCTCATCTACATCAATACTTAATTCAATTGTGTTGTAAACATGTTAAAACAAACAATGGAATTGAGTTCTTGAACAACTATTCCAAGTTGCTCTATCAAAAGGATGGCATTGAGCATATTACCATTTATATTCTTTTATCCTATGACAAAATGGAAAGAACATAAATACTTGTTTTAACTCACTTGATTCTTACTTTTTCAAGCCTCTTTGCCTTCAAAACTTTACTAACAATACAATACTTAATTGGATGTGAGTCTCTCGTAACATCAAGTAAAAAGAATTTAACTGAACTTTAAGGATGTCATGATTGTTGGATGCACTTCTTTTGAGTTCATTTGTGCATATCTCGTTCTAATGAACCTCTTTTGCTGCCTCTCATCTTTGAATGAAACCATAACAATGCTCTACACATGCCTTGTTTCATTAATAGTTTTTGTAGATTGGAACTTACCATGGTTTCCCTTCATTGTTTAATACTTAGGGGTCCTATGATAAAAACTAAAATCATCGGCCTTCTTATCAATGACTTTATATACTCATTGTTGATTTGTTTTATCCTATTGTATCTTATGGATTTACAGGTTTGTAAGGTTGCACCTATTCCTAGGGAGACCAAAGTGAGGCAGCACATTACACTCACAAAAAAAGGTTTTTTTGATTGATTGCCCTGGTGTTGTTTATCAAAATAATGACACTGAGACAGATAGATAATGCTCCTGTAAGGATCTTTTCAATAAGCAGGAGTTAACTGGTGATACACTTCAGAGAAACTCGAAGCCACTACTTCCTAGTGTGAATTTGAAGCTTAATTTTTTGAAACATGGTTTGCAATATTGTTTGTTTCTCAATGGCAAAAGAAAGTATTACATGAAAATTATTTAGCCAGCATGCATGATGGCCTAATAAACGAGGCTCTAAAATAAACCTCTGAGTTTCAAAGCACAAAAATCCTTGTATTTAGTAAGAAATTCTATGTTTAGATGCATTTCTAGATTCAGACTATTCTGCACCATCTGTACCTGATTCAGCAGCCCTTAGTGCTTCAGCCATCATTTTTTCTCTGTTCTGCATTTGCCTTTCAACTGCGACCATATAAAGACCTGAACATGGGCACATCATGAAGATGTAAATGAGCACGAAACCGAAAAGAAACCAACACAAACCCCATAGAAAATGCACATCTATTCTCGAAATATTGTTCAAAAAATTTACAGAATGTGGCATGAAACAAAGTTAAGCCACTAATACATATTAGTTTAATGCATCTAATTCAAAGTAAAAAAAACTCATACACTTTGCCTCCAAGCAACAACAGTGAAGATCCTTTTCAGATGAGAACGTCTTAACATGTCACGAAACTTCAAGCACCAATCACCACAAATTATGTGTCTCAATTATACAAATGAAATTCAATGGCAAAAAGATACTCCAGAAATGTGGATTTATCCTCAATGTCTAATTCAATGTTATCCAAGATTTTCACCATTGAAAATTGAAGTTCCACCACAAGATTCAAGGGAGCATGACCAACAGGGGTAAGAATATCTCTAAAGGTGAAATCAGAACTGTCTGACAAACATCAAGCACTATCACAGTATCGCCATATATTATGCATCTGAATTATACAAATAAAACTAGATGGTAAAGATATACTATGGGAATTGGGATTTATCCTTAACGACTATTTTCAATTCTAAACAGTGCTTTCAATCCCAAACGAGCAACATCTGAAGGAGTGAAGAATGTCTTAAGGACTAAGCATCAGTTACAAGCCATGTAGGTTGAATAATGCCAAATGGTTAAAATAGGCATACCAACTGCAGTCCCAATTGCACAAATCCACAGAATCCTTGAAGACCATCTATCCGCAATCACTCCTCGGTCTCCAAATCCCATACTTTGTCTGTCAAAATAAACAGCCAATTAGCACATAGAATAAATTTGGTAGGACTGTCCAATTCACAATGGATCACTAGACAAACATTGGTGATAACCAACCACGAATTGACCAACAAATTCACGAAAAAAGTATCTATCATCCAGGAATTTCGTAATTCTAAATTGAAAATTCCACATTGTTGAGTATATGACAGTATTCTAAGCAAAAGAACCGATAGAGAATAACATAAACTCTAAACAGACCTTTCAGCAGAACTTAATAAAGCAAGTTGAAAT
This sequence comes from Andrographis paniculata, assembly GCF_009805555.1. Classification (NCBI taxonomy): domain Eukaryota; kingdom Viridiplantae; phylum Streptophyta; class Magnoliopsida; order Lamiales; family Acanthaceae; genus Andrographis; species Andrographis paniculata. The sequence continues at coordinate 301,722 of NW_026137611.1, forward strand.
ATTGAAACTGCAATCCCTCATCACTCTTCCAAAAAATTCAGGATTTCATATCAAAATAATTCAACTCAACCACATACCTAACAAAATCAGAAAATTCGCAGAATTAGAATACGCAGCAGAAAAACTTCCGCTAGACTTACCCGGTTGATTAGAAGAAGAATAGCTTCAAACAAGCGGCTCTTTGTAGAGTGCGAATGTGTTCACGATGAAACTGAAAACCCGCCGGCGACACCGCGGAAAATTACTGAGCAGAAGACAAAAGGGTTGCAGGCAAACTGATACTTCCGGTGACGGTTCTTTGCTTAATCGAAGTCGCTCTTTGGATTTGGGACCGCGACTTTGCAAGGCAGCGATTTCGCGAGCTGCCCATTCTATTCCAAACCGGAGGTTCGGACCGTCGACTAGCCGGTTTCCGAACCGCGGTTACGGTTCTAACCGAAACCGGCCACATCCTTTTTGTGTGGATGTGTATCGTGTAATGTTTTATAATATTAATAATTTAATTATAATTAAAATTAATAATAACTAATTATTACTCATTCGTCTCCCATGTCACGTTGCTGTTTCTGTCTGTTCTACGTACCATGTCATTTTTATTTTTGAAAAATGATTATACACTTTAATTTTATTTTAAACTTTTTAATTTTATTTTTTTTAATTTTAATTAAACTAATTAGTTATCTTAATTTTAATTTATAATTATTTATATTATAGAATAATTATTTTCACTAATACATTCTTAATTATCTACTAATTATACCCCTCCTAAAATACCATATCTACAGTGTAACAGACACGGTACGTGGGACTAATACATTCTTAATTATCTACTAATTATACCCCTCCTAAAATACCATGTCTACAGTGTAACAGACACGGTACGTGGGTCGAAGGTTGTAATATATAGAGGCAAATTTACACAATAAACATCCTGCTACTTATGAAAGTAGCTAGCTGGATAGCTTGATTACATGACATTATTTAAATTACTTGCTTATGGACGGGCACATGCACATGCACATCACATGACCTTAGCTTCTTATGGCTTACGCTGCAAAACAAAGAACAATTGCAGGCCAATATTCTCAGCACGCTCATCACTATAAAACATTTGAAAAAGCTTTTCTTTTTGCTCAAGAGCCCTTGTGAAGATCTCTTCGACTATTTCATGGCCCATGTGACTCGCCACGATCGGTTCCGTGAATGCTCGGAGGTGCATTACAAGATTTGTCATGTCCACCCGACTCTTCTTAGACTTCGCCAACACGTCTACCAACTCCATTCTTAGAATTCGAAAACTCCCGTTGTTCTCAACAATCCTTCTCATTTCCTTTAAACTTGGATACACATTAGGAATGTTGAATGCGTCGACTTTGCGGTGCTTCAACAATCCCTATATATTAATATATATATATGTATAAGAAATAATGAAAAAAATTTAGGCTCTGTTTATATATATATACATACATGTACTTTTAAAATTTTTTACATAATTTATTAATGTTAAATTTTTTAAAAGTAATTATATCAACACTAAATTTGTCTTATTTTAGTTTGAAATCAGAATTTTTATTGTTCAGTTTGCATGCTTTTCAATGAAAATATATTAGTATTTGTTTTTATAAAATACTGTATCAAAATATTATTTAAATTAAAGTTCAAATAAATTTGATGGTCTAAGAACAAATTTAGTACCTTTTTAACCATTTCTATAAGAATGTCTCCAAGGAAATTGATCATCACACCAACATCATGCTCGATTCCTTCGTCCCTTACGCCAGGTAACAACGCCACAATAACCCCTCCCGATACAATCTCTCTAGCTCTCGCCTTCAAGAAATCATCTATATCCTTTTCAAATTGCTTAGTGTACGCTTTTAGAACTGCCTCTGGGGCATCTTTGTAGTGAATCCGACCTCTATTCCAAGCCGGGGAATTCTCATCTTCTAAATCCTTTGGCACTTTGGACAACCAATGAAGCGAACATGAAGAGTATGCAATGTGAATGGAAGAAGAAGGGAACAATATATCGTAGAAAGAACCGGGAACTCCTGCTGCAAAGTAGTTTTTGTCGTTGGGTATGGAGGCAAAAAGCGTGTTGAAGTCATTAGTGATCTGGTCATTGAAGAACACTTGGAATTCGATGGTTTTGGGATCGATCCCTTGCATGTGGCACTTTGTGGCGACTATGTCGATTATTTCTTGCATTGCGACGAGTGTGTTTGGTCCAACGGAACATCCCAAGTCTGCGATGGTGACTAATTTAGTCGATTTGGTAGATAATAGTGTTGGCATGTCCAAGGCTTCCATGAGTGCCTCAGCCATGGCTTCTTTTGCAGCAATCGCGATATTTCTCTACATATAACAACAATAAAAACATATTCTTTCGGGTAGCGACTACGGGTTCTCACGTCATAAAAAAAATAATAATAATAAAAAATCTTTATTGTTCTATGTGTCAACTTAATTTAAAATTTTTAAAAAGAATGAACACATAATGGTTTTAAAAATATTCATATGGTGGAGTTGGTTCGCCTACACCAGACGACTTCGGTACTAGAGCTAATTTTTTTTGTAACTAATGTGTTTTTCTTGTGAAATAAAATAAAAATAAGGCTATGCAATAGTTATTAGATCTCTATCTATATCTTATTGTATATACTCCTAGGAGAAAATTTATAAATAATTTGGTTTGTATTTTTTTAATACTTTATTTTTATTTTTATTTTTACTATATTTAACATTTTATTTAAAATATTATATTCAATTATCATTTTACATATTAAGACTAAAAAAAATTAGACTATGTCATGTTGAAAAAAAAAAAATTAAGTTACTATAAAATAAATGATTACTTTTTTTAATAAAATATCAGCCAAAATAACTATTCAAACAACAAAGTAAATGCAAAATTTTGATAAAAACAAAAAAAAAAAAAAAAAAAAAGGAAAAACAAGAAGGTAAATGCAAAATTCAAAAATAATATAACACTTAAACCTTGGTATTTTTAATACTCCCTTCGTCCCAGTGTCTGCTACACTGTAGTAGACACGGTATTTTAGGAGGAGTGTAATTATTAGATAATTAAGAATGTATTAGTGAAAATAATTATCCTATAATATAAATAATTATAAATTAAGGTAACTAATTAGTTTAATTAAAATTAAAAAAAATTAAAATTTAAAATGAGATTAAAGTGTGTAATCATTTTCCAAAAAAAGAAAGTGACATGGTACGTGGGACGAATAGAAACGGCAACGTGGATATGATATCTGGGACGGAATGAGTAATTTGTAAGTTGAAGAAATTATTAAGATTATATATATATATATATGCGTGTGTTTGTATAAGCTTTGTTATATTAGTTGGTTGTGAATATGTTTGTTTGAATAAGTAAAATTTAAATTGAAATAATAATTCATGCAATATAAACATAAAATTGATATATGTGATATATAAATAATAATTTTTTAAAAAAATAAAATAAAAGATCTTATATAAACTATTCCATGTTATTGAGGGAAAAAATAGTGAATAATACCTTACCAAAATCAATTTCCGTACAAATTCACCAGTTTGGTTTGGTTTGGTTTAATGCATAAAAAAATCTTTCTTTATTTTCGTAAGTAACTATTTATTTGCTTTTATTATATTGAAATATAGTAGAAATAAAATAAAAATGACTAAGATAACCTTATTAGTACGATGTGATATAAAAGTAATGGAATTTATGTAATATATTGTAAGTTGTAAGGGTATTTGTAATATTAGGTAAATAATACAATTATTAAAAAAAAATTGATACTTTGTTATGAGACGGACTAAAATAGAAAAATTGATATTTTGTTATGAGACGAATAAAGTAATTGAGATCAATGTAAATTGTAAGGGTGTCTTTTATTTTTATTTGAATTTGAAATTTGATTTAAATGATATTTCTTGATATAATTTTTCATAAAAAAAAATAATAATATCATCCAAACTTGTTGCCATCAAACATATAGGTAAGAAGGAATTTTTTTTTCGATATAGTAATCGCTATTTAATAAATTCAAAAAAAATACTTATGTCTTTTACGAAAGGAATCTTTTTTTTTATTATTATTATTTTTACTTATTTTTTTTTTAAAATATATGTTCGATTAAATTGGTATAATTTTACATGAAGGAATGAGTATATTTTTATATATGAACAAAATAGAAATTAATTTGCAAAAAAATAAAATAAAATAAACTAGAACCTGCAAATAGGAGTTTTTGGCATAGCTGTTGGCACCATCACCGCCGACCATCACAGATGATGACTGTGTCGTCAAATTCATCTTTTGATCTGATCTTCAAATATGAAATGGGTCGATTGTTCAGCCCTTCACAAGTTTGATTTATAGTTCCATTATATATATATATATATATAGATGTAGACAGATATATTAAGGCGGTTGTACACATAATATAAATATAACATATAAATTGACAATACATATTAATAGCACGAGTAGCATATATAGTATTGTATAACAATAAATATCATTAAAAAATACTTCTTCCGTCGCTTCATAATCTATTTATTTTTTCATTTTGGTCCGTCCCGTAATAAAGTATTCATTTTCTTTTTTAGTAATTGTACTGTTTACCTAATATTACAAATACTCTTTCAATTTACAATATATTACACAAATGTCATTATCTTATATCATACAATACTAATAGGGTTAATTTAGTTTTTTTACCTTTATTTCTACTTTATCCCAATATAATACTAATATTTTTAAAATTTCGTGTAAAAAACAAATGAATATATAGATATGAGACGGATGAAGTATATAATATCGTTATATAATTGGATGTTAAGTGAGCTAAGGGATGCAACCAGGAGCCATTACAATAATTAACCCATATCTATCATTATAAAAATTACGATGGCTTTTGAGAGTTTTGAAAATAATAAAAAATTAATATTTGATGTGATAGTTTATGAGTATAAAATATATTTAATGTAATATTTTAAAAAAGTAGTGTCAAATACAAAATATCAGGGTCCAAACAAATAAGTAACTAGATGAAAGAAAAAAAAAAATGACAATAAAAAGTTATGTTGGCATCACTACTTGCATTTTAATTAAGGTGTGTTCTCTTTTTTGATTCATGAAAATTTCTAGGTGTGCTCCAAATACTATGTGCGGTAGATAAGATCAGAAAATATTAAAAATTTAAATTTATAATTTTAGGATCGCAAGTTCATTCTACATTACATCATATTATCTCTTAGAGGACATCTTTATTACTACGAATGTGCGGCATACAATGAATAAAAATATATATATTTTTAATTAATTATGCTAAAATAAAATTACTATATATATATTGGGATTCCATTTTGATCCGATTTGACGATTAGCATACGACATAGAAGTAAACAATATATACTTTTTATATAATATAATATATGATGTGTTATAAAATATCATATATTGTATTATAACATAATATATATATATTCCTATTATATTATAATTATATATATAATAAATATTATTTACCTATGTTATATATATTAATCCAGTTAAATTAGTATCATCCGTGAATCCGTGCCCATATATATTTATACGTTATCATAAAATAATAATATTATTAATTAATTGGAGTAGTTGGAGGTTGCCGACAACATAATTGTGAATTCTATACATAGTAATTTTGTTAAATGCCTTGCACTATAATCAAAATTTTCTATAAATAAACAAGCTAATTTAGAGGAACGATAGAAATAGAAATATGGTAGTGATCAAATCGACACCGTTGAATTTAATTATTATTATTATTAATAATTCAACGGCCAAGATTATATAATAGGATTTAAGTATATCCGCGCCCAATTTCTCTCTACCTCGTTGATAAGTATCACGGAAAATCTAATAATGAAGAAAAAGAAAAAAATACTCTCACCGTCTCTTTTTTTTTTAATGTAATTTTAGAAATATTATTATTATATTGGAATATAGTAGAAATAAAGTAGAAATAACTAAAATAACTTATTACTATGTGTGATATAAGGTAATGTCATTTGTGTAATATATTGTAAGTTGTAAGAGTATTTGTAATATTAGATAGATAATACAGTTACTAAAAAAAATAGATACTTTGTTATGCGACGGACTAAAATGAAAAAATGAATAATTTGTTATAAGACGGAGAAAGTATTGGTTTTGTTTACTCAAATAAATTTTTATTTATATCATTCTTAATATATACTACATTCACTTTTAATGTCTGCATATATTTCGATTTTTCTTTCATTTAATTTAAATATTTAATTTTTAACGTTTTAGTAATTGTAGATCATTGACTAACTATTAATACTTTGTTTTTACACTTATATATGATCTTATCATCACTATATTATACACTTTTATATATATATATATATATATGAAAGTAAGACAATATAATATTTACATTATTATAATCGACTATTATTAAAACATTAATATTCTGTAAACAGCATGAAAGAGTAAACGTAGTCGACGACGAGAATATATAATATTTTATTCTCTACAAAAATTAATATGTAACCCAAAATACTCTATTCGTTCGGGTTATTTATGCCACAATATTCGGACATAGAAACTAAAAAATAATACTTTATCTGTTATTTTTTTATTTGGTGTGCCCCACACCAAAGTATTTAATTTTTTTTTAGTAATTGTATTATTGACTTAACATTACAAATACCCTTTCAATTTATAATATATTACACAAATATCATTACCTTTATATCATAAAATACTTGTAGATTTAATCTTTTTACTTTTATTTCTACTACATCCCAAAAACAAACGGAAAGATAGATAAATATAAGACGGAGGGAGTAATATTTTAATATAAAAATGAGATATATAAAAAATAAATTTGGCGTATTATAAAAATTTTATTAAAGAGTTAATAATAAAATATCATGATAAGTAGAAAAATAACGACAAGTTAATTGGTTATTATTTGTTAACGTAAGAGTAATAAAATTATAAGTTTGATAAAATTGTTTACTATAAAATGGATTATGCATATATTAAGTGGACAACAACAACAAAATGACATAATTATTCTGGACGGAAAGAGTATTATTTTTTATATTATTGATATGATTTAACACTAAATAAATATAAATTAGTCTATTCACTTAGCATTCCCAATAGAACAATTTATCATAAATATTATTTAAAAATACAAATGTACTCACATTAATAATATATATATCACTCACTCGTTAAAAAATCAATAATTCAATACAAAATATTACTCTTTTAATCATAATTCAAAGTACTCTTTAATACAATTTTTGTAAATCTCATTTTAAAGTATTATTTTTCAATTTTAGAAAAAATAATCATACAATAATATCAAAATACTCTTAACTTTTATTTCCGTTATAAACATATCATTACACGTACCATTATTATATCTAAAACGTTGAGCGTACATACTTACTATTATTTATTTTTTATTTATATATTATACTTTAATTAAAATTTAAAATTATAATTTAGATACCAAATTTAAATAGTATCATATAAATTTTTTTAATTATACTAAAATTATTAAATATAAGTTATAAAATTTTAAAATAAATTAAAAAATACTAATAATTTAATGCTCCTATTGTATTGTAATTTTATTTTTAATTTATATGTCTTCTTTAAGTTAATATATTAAAATATAGATAATTAAATTTTAAAAATATTTAAATATAATTAAAAAAATTAAAAATATATATATAATTTTTTATTGAAAAATACAATCATATTAATAACTTGTCTTTGTTTATTCCAGGGATTTTGTGGGATTTCTACTATTCTCATAAAATTTTTTTTCCAAAAACATCAAATCAAATATTTATTTTTCATTTTTTATCCCAATCCAAAATCCAAGCCCTCAAACAAACAAACACACCCTAATAATTTTGCACTTTCAATGTTGCATCCAAATAATTTTTCATGAAAAACTGTTTTTATACCCAAACACAAAATCCTACTTCTTCTCTTCATTTCTGTTTCTTGTTTCTGCTTATTCTATTTCTTTTTATAAATAGACAGCTACTAAAATATATTTCTAAATAAGTTTTTATTAACTTTCCAATTTCAAAAAGAAATTAGACAATAATTAATTATTTAAAGTAATCAATTATGGAGAAAAATAATACTCCCTATATATTTTAAACAGAAATAATGAGTATTGTTATACAAAAAAATCTATTAAGTAACAAAAATAATTAGGAAAGTGAAAGCAACAAATACTCTAAAATGCTATATATTCTTGAAAAATTGCCTAAAATATAGTGTAAACATTAGTAGTGTAGTGTAAGTTTTATAAATAATTAGTCAATTTGTTAATTTGAAAGTATATTTAAACATAGAACTATAAAACAGACCCGCCTCCCCCTCTTCGGCGCTCAGTCTACGCGGCGGCCGGCGGTTTTTTTTCCGCCGCCTGCTTCGGGCGGACCACGACGTTCTGCTACGAAGGGCGTTGTCTTGGTGGATTGTCGAAGTAAGAACTCAATTTCTGGTCTTCGTTTCCTTTTTGTATGCTGATTCCTTTGGGATTATGCGGTACATGCTTTAGGCCCTATTTAACTACAAATCTACAATTAGTTACTTTTATGCCCAAAAGTTTGCTTCTTTTACTTGTGATCGGAAAATTCTCTTTCCTCTCTATCTGATTGAAATTATTACACTGCAATGGAGGTGTTGAATGCGCTTGATGCATGCATAGAACCATTTCAAATGAAAACGAGAGGGGAAATGTTTTGATGACGTGATGCCAACGTGGGCAGATGAAAACTGGCTGGGTGGCTGTTTATTAAGAAGTTTGAATTTTAATCTCTGTTTCTCAACCCTGTCCACTGCAAGAACTCTGGTAACCCTTGACATATGCAACTTATCCGCACTTCATTTGGTTATTTGGTTACATGAAAATGAAGTGTTAATTATGTTTAAAGTATTTCCCCCAAAGCTTATTGCTCACATTGGTAATCGATGAGAATCGGTTCAGGCAAAAAAAAACCAAGAACTGTTTGTTTCCTATGAGTGCCGAAGGTAATAGATTGTTTTATCCATAATTACAACATATATATTATGTAGTATTTCAAAATAATCAACCCCTAAAGTACGCCAAATGTGATTAGGATGGATGAAAACAACATAGATATTGGATCGTAAATTGAAATTTTTAGAGTATTAAACTCACTATTCTTGTTCTTTTGAGATTATCCCATCCTATTTAATAGTTTGTAATAAAATCTGTAAAATAGCATTATGGGATTATAATCCCATAACACAAAGTAAATATGTCCTTTTTGGGAGCACATCAAGAATGTATTGGTAATTTATTCTGGACAAGGTATTAGGGATTATGGTTGCAATATCTAGTTTGGGTGTCAGTAAATAGTGTCATGATTTTGGTGCGTAGAAAGCATGCCCCGATGACAAAATGTACCGAGTGCATTTTGTTAATTTATTCTGGACAAGGTATTAAGGATTAATGCTGTAATGCCTAGGTTGGATGTTAGTGTCGTGCCAGAATTTTGGTGTCTTTAGGAATCAGTGCACTATTGGATTTGGAATGCCTCTTTTTACCATCATTTGGACAGTGCATCTTCATTAGCATCTTGCCCTTCACCAATAATCTTGATAACTGAGAATTGTGAATGCACATGATGTATTCTGCATTGTATATTGTTCGTGGTAGAATATTTTACTAATAATGTTTACCGATATTCCTTTTACAACATTCAACGATTTTTGGTTTAAATAATTCGAAAGGGAAAGAAAAGAAAATAGGAGAGAAAATGAAATTGTTTTGGTTATGTTCTTTTTGAGTTTTTTTTTTTTTTTCAATATTTTTACTATACAGTTTCCTTGTTCCCAATAAAACCATATTTGTTTTCCATAAAATATCGCATCCAACCACTATTCACCTAAAAACCAACAACAACCAAAACCTGCAAAAACACAAAAGAACACACTTTTCTTAATTGTAATAATTAAATGCACATATTTTAAAATTATTAATAATTGTGGTCAAATAATTTAGTGATATTCTGAATTCAAATTTTAATTGAATACGAGCTGCTTGCTTGTATGCTCAAGCTTGATATTTGCACAATGAGCTAAATGAGGTTGAGCCTTTCATGCCTTTTCTGCACATATTAGGGCTCAGGGCAATATCAGAAAATACAGAGTGCTTAACTCAAGTTTGGCTAATTTACACCCTCCCTATTTACTATTTAGGTACGCATTTAATTCGTAGGTATTCGAAATTAATGGCTGCATTATCTTTACATACCATTCTGACGTGGATTTAATTAATTCAGATTCTCTGTCACATTATTCTATGTCTCCATTTTATATAAGTTCTTCCATCGACTACATCGCCATTTCTATTCGTCTTCTCACCCTCTATTTCATCTCTTAGAAAAACCTCAGACACAGAAAGGGCATATTGAATAGGAAGGAATCCTTCATGTAAACATTCTGTTCATAATTATTTCTTAGTCTTGTTTGATTGTGTTGGTTACTGATTTCCTATTTGTTTTTTAGATTCTGCATTTGTCCATCTTTGCTGTTTGAGTGGTGGGAAATTGTTTCTGTCATCTACCTCCACATATGAAAAACAATATAAAAGTTTAGTTAAAAAATTTTTTTACTATGAATTAGTTGCTGTTTCGATGTGATTCATATGATACGCCGTGCATCATCTTTCTTTATTGTCGAATTTTCATTTACTATGGGAACCAATTGTTGATGAATTGTAAATTTGAGAATTTTTTACATGAGAATAGAAATTTTCTAATTGGCTGATGCTGAATGTGCTTCTCTCAGCTTGAATCCATCATAACTTTATTGCAGGTAAATAAACAAAATTTAATAGTCTTTAATGAATTTATACAGCATTTTTGCTTTAGATTTTTCTAGTTATTAGAGTTTGCTTCGTTCATTGATTGCCTTCCAGATGTCTTACTTATATGGAAATGATGGAAGGCTATGTTTCTTGGAAACAGGAGACATATAGAAATGACAGATTTTATGTTTATCACTTTATTGAAAATTAGAATAGCCATTTTTTGTTTATGGTTAGTTGGTCCTATATGTTCAAAACTGTTGGCTTGTCAATAGATTCAACATCCTGAAGGATAGGATGCCCTTTTTCATTTTAATGTCTTTGTAACTTTTATGTGGTGCAATGCATTTATTCATTTGTGTTTGAATTTGATTTTGATTTTGATTTGGGGTTTCATCAGTATATGATAACAACCGTTGAATGTGCAAAGAGTTTCTTATTTTGTCTATTCATGTGAAGGATGGATCTAAATGTACTACATTTTGGTTCTTCACGCACTGATGAGGATGAGAAGAATTTGAGGATATTGCTTGAAGCTTTTGGTTCTGTGGTTTCCCTTGAGGACATAGCTTCAATCTACTCTCAAAATGGTCAGAACATGCAATCTACTGCTGAAACCCTCTGTAACATGCAGGGTGGCATAGCTGAAACTTCATCGAGAAAACCACAGGATAATGTGGGAAAGGTATTTTCTGCATCTCCTCTTTCTGATACTGTATTAGAGGCATCTGCTTCCTCAAAACCACAGGACACTGTAGAAAAGACATCTTCCTCAAAACCACAGGACAATGTAGAAAAGACATCTTTTTCCTCAAAACCACAGGACAATGTAGAAAAGACATCTTCTACATCAACTCTTTCTAATAGTGGATCTGAGAATGATCAGGTGGTTAATTCAAAGCCAAAAAAGTGTTCAGCAACAATTGGAACTGTGTCCAGCATGATTGGAAAGGATTATGTCAGGCCTAGACCTCAGAAAACAGGATCGGATAAGAAGGGAAAACCAGTGAAATTACATTTGGGAGATTTTCTTGCCTCTGAGATCTGGGAAGAGAAAAATGTGGATACTTCTCATGCCAAATTCATGGACAGAGATATGCAGGAGTTTATTTTCAAAATGCTTGGAGATGGCTTTCAGCTGGATAGGAGTGTGATTCAGGATGTTGTCGGTAAGAAATTCTTGATTATTTTGTAAAGCTGGGTATTGTTAGTGGCAATTGTTTTTTGGCACTGGTTTGATAGAAATCTATGCTGTGAAATTGCATGTACATGGGTAATTTCTTAAATAGAATTCTTTGTTCCTTTGTCAAAGAGAATTATCTTCTACAATTCTTGATCATGTGATTGAGAACTCATGGTTTCATCATTACAAAAAAAATAATTTGTCAATAGTTGGAATTAGTGGCTAAAAATACTCATTTGTGCTGTTTGAATTTGTCTATTTTGAGTGTTTAATTAGTCTTGAGTTTCTTTGTGAAATACCTCCAGAGTTGCCATTCTATTTTCGCATAATAATTAACCACAGCACACATCAAATCTCTATAAACAATTAGACATATGAATTGCTAAACCATTTCATGGAGATCTTTCGAAATGGCTCCACAGGTCGTAACATAGAATTGAGTTACTTTATGGAGTTCTGTTTCTACTCCAGTTGCTTGAACTTACTTCATCCATGGCCATTGATGATGTAGGTTATTTAGATATTTTTCAGTGCAATATTTGTATTTAATTTGTTTTCATTTTAATAACATTTCAAATGATATATTTTGTTTATATTTTATCTCCTGAAGTTGACATCAAACTATTTCATAGTTCATACTCACTTTTGACTCAAATGCTATTATGATTCAAATAGACTTACATACATTTTTTCAAAGAATATCAACTTGTGATTGTTTGAGTATTTAAGTTAAAGTCCATTACATCTTTTAATAACTCACTTTGCAATGTTTTAAATTGCAGGTCAATGTGGCTACAATATGCCAATGGTAAGTCTCTTTTGATTCAATTGTTATGAATTAACTGTCATCTTTATTGAATTGATTTGTTTGTTTCTTTTTTCTTTTGAACTCAATTTTGTTGAAGAGTTTTATGCTTTGTTGCTTCTGAAGTTTTTTAGCTTTTCTTTGCATAATTATGCTGCATGTAACAGTTCATAAGAGTTATATATGCTAACTATGGACTACTCCTTGTTTCCATTTTTCTCTTCCTAAAACTATGAAGTGCGTAGATAAACTTCTCAACCTGTCAACAGCAGCCCCTGTGAAAAGTGATGATGCTATTGGTATATCTGCTGGAGATGTGAAGCCAGCTGCAGGAAGGTATGGCACTTCAATTTGTAATATATGTTGTGCACGTGATACATAAGAAATTCTTCCCCATATTGTAGAACAGACATTCTGTAATGACCTTGTTAATGTGGTGAATCATACTTATGTGTCAGTATGAAGACTGGTGTCCAAATGGGAACAATATTGCCTCCGGCAGAGATCGAAAAGAAGAATATTGAAAGAGAAATTTTGAATGCACTTTTTTGTGCACCTGACAGAACAGAAGAGGACTCCAGTCCAGTTAGACCTGTGCAACAGCCTCTATCTAGGATTGTGACCAAACCACCAGATGAAATATTTATCGAAGATTTTACTTTTATTACAAGACAAGCTGTTAACGAGAAAAGTAATTATCACTTTTCTTTGCTACTAATCTGTTCTCTATTCTTGTATCTCATTTAAATATTATTATATTAGTCTGCACTAATTTTGGCATTTGAAAAATGCAGATATACTAATGAGTTGTTTACTCACTGGTTAGATTTTTACATTGATGTTTTCTGGTGCATGCAAATTTTGGTTAGGTTATGAAGAAAACCTGAGTAGCTATGAGGAGTTCCACAGAGTGAAGGTGGAATATTGGGATAGAATGAAAGAGTGTTACAAAGCTGTAAGTTTGTATTCTACTATTGTGGCTCACCCTTGCTGTCTACACTTCCTCACGCTTTTCATGAACCCCTTTCAGATTTGAGTAATTAGGATGTATTTCATACTTTCTATGCCTTCACCTTCAGTTTCTGTAATCTTTTTGTGGTATCTTAATTTTCTACAGGCTGTGGAAGCATATACTATGGAGGATTATGAAAATGCAAATGAACTTGTGGAGAAGGTACGCAATACGTATCTTCGAATCTGGAAGAAATAAAAAGATTTGATCTAAGTTCTCTAATCATATAACTATTATAATCTGACCAATTATTCCTGAAGTTCATATTATATTTCCCAACTGCAATCTAATGTCATGCTCATCTTTATTCTCTATTTGGACTCTTTTCACTCAGATAGTATATGAGTTTATGCATAGTCAATGACTTGTTAATTTTGAGTACTCCGAACTTTTTCATTGATTATAATTGGACGCTTCATTTTTGTTTGAGCTTTTACTGCTCCAGCCAATATTCACTATAAGGTATTATATACTGATTGATTTTAGTAAGGCATGCACATTGGTAGCTATTTTGATTACATCCGCCACCGGTCTTCTAACAAGTTATATTCTGCCATCTACAACCAGTTTCTCAATGATAATATACAAAGTTGTGAAGGGAATCTGAGTAATTTGCTCAGGTTTCTTGCACGGAATTGTACATGCATATACATAATTCAACAGTTCAGATAGTTGCACCTGCACTCTGTTTAGAATATCTAGAATTTTATTTCTCCTAAATCTATTTGTGTGAGATTGATTTTCCTATGACCTTACTCATAACCTTATTCATTTATATCGCTTTAGGGTCACTCATATATGAGGAAGGCCCAAGAAGCAAATGATAAATCTGCTCAAAAGCTTATTGAGGACAGGTGAGAGTGAAGAATTACACTATGTTCTTTACTTTCTTTATGGTAATCTGCTCCTTTTATTGTGCCCTTGACTGGTTGTGTGTGAAATAACTGAAGAGTCCTTGCATCTCTTTGTTTTGTCAGCGATGAGGAAATAATTTCTTTGAACATGCACTATTTGGGGCCAAAGGATGCTCTACGCCAAATGAAGCTTAATTTGACAACCTTTTCGGGTTTGCCAGGTCAGTTATCTTTTCCTTGCCATTTTCTAAAGTCTAAACCACAATCCTTAATCCTATGATGGGACTCTGACTTCATTTTCATCAGGTATTAGCTGCTTAAAGGTTGTAGTTGGCACTGAACCGGGAGAAGCCAAAGACGAACGGAGAAAGCATCTGGTACGAGCACTTTGTACATTGTTTGAGCACTGAATAATGGGAAACCTTGTCTACTTTCAAACTTCAAGCAATGCTTGTCTAACTGATAGGGAGAATTTGTATTAGGTTTTTTATGCTTGAAAAATAGATGCATTTATGTGTAATGCTCAATTACATGAATCATGACAAGATTATGTGTGCAACTGTAAAAAAAAATGACAGCAATAGGTGATGATATGAGATTTTGCCAGTTAGAATCATAGAACAATTTAGCTTATCCCTTCACATTTCTGGCTGCAGATCACAAAGCTTTTGGAGAAAGAGGGGATTCCCTGGACAGAAGAAGGGAATGGACGGATAATCACCATTGCTGTGAAGGAGATAGATCCGAGAAACCTTAGCTTTGCAAACAAATAGCCAGTCTTTCAAATTCTCTTTCCATAAGAACTGATATTTTGAGGTTTGATATTGTCTTCGACATTCTGTGGCAACAGATCTTACCATTTTATAATGAGCGGAAGGGAATGTACAGGCAATCACCATCACCGTGATGTACGTATCCGAAGAAACCTTGGCTTAGCAAACATATAACTAGTTTTTTGAAATTCCCTTTCCATATAAACTGATCTTTTTGAGTTTTGGACATTTTATTACCATTCATCAACAATCACTAATGGTAGTGCCTTTTTTTGACTATCTGCCTGTATACTTTGGATTTTGGCTGAGTATATCATTCTTTTGTTTCTTGAATAATGTCACTTACATATACAAAAAGCATAGATTGCATGCGTAACCAGGTTAGGGAGAATACATACAAAAAGATACACATACATATACATACATATATATATCCTCTGCTGCAACAGAAATATCATGATTCGTGAATGTTTTAAGCTTGTAAGAACCACAAAACTGAAGGCTGCAATGGGATTTCTAAAGGGTCACTGAGTCAATCTTTGCATCTCATTATTTCGATCTTCTAGAGTCTCAAGCAGCAGAGGCGGTGCATATTGCGCAGTTCCTTGGTGCTCGTCCGAGTCTTGGCAGAATGAAAGGATTATAGTGTCGATGGACATCTCCACGACTCCAAAGAAGAGACTCGCAACAACATACCCAAACCCCCAGCACACCTGCACCGGGATGAGATGATTTCAACAATCAGTTCTGCCATGATTTATAATCCTTTTCACAGTCGAGCATTCATCAAATATTAGGGTATACACATACATACCAGGACAGGAAACAGTGGAGAAGAGATCTTGTTGTGTGCAGATTTATACTTGTGATCATCCAACATGAGGAAGGCGAAGAGCGCGCTGGTAAGGCTCACACAAAGTTTCCCGAGAAAGAGTATCACATCTCCGATGACATTCACCTTACCAATCCGAAGGATGTTGCTCATGATCAACTCTGTAGCAATCTCCGAAGCTTTAAAGAACCCTTTCCCAGTTATTGCAATCTGTAAGAATCGAACAATTTCCCGTATAAGAGATAGGCTAGAGACCACAGTAACATTCACACCCCTAAATCATTCCAACACAAAATAAAATAGGGCCATTTGTTTTCTACTGAATGCAACAATGCAGCTGAAATGATACAGCTAAAAGAACGCTACTAAAAGTGGCATAAATATGCAAATTTGAGAGTTCGACTTACCATAATGTAAGCATTACGATTAACAGATCTGACAATCCATCCAATGCACCTCAGACAACCCTGTGAAGTGTGATACATCACTTTTCCAATCCAGCTTTGAGGCACAGAATTAATGTGTTTGAGCTTTCGACGAAGTGCTTCAAGTATAAAACGAACTGATTCAACAAAAGACACAACCAGAGAGCCAAGAGCTACGGATCCTAGACTGTATCGCGCAAGCCGCTTCATTGAAGAGAAAACAGGAAGAAAGGGGATCTCCGGCTACATTTGGACGAAAGAAAGGAGATACAATATGAGAGAAGTATCGGGAATTTTATCAAATCAACTAACAAACGACAATCCTATTTACATTTAACGAGTGATCACAAACTATAATAGATATAAACAAACATTTCGAAAATCAATAATACTTGAGAGTGTCTTACAGATATTTCTCCTTGAGCCCAATAATACGATGCAACAGAACCCGCAATCACTGTCGAGGAGCATGCTCTGATGAACTGAGTAGCCCAGTAGCCACCGAAAAGATGAAAAAGGATTGCGACGGCAATATGAGAAGTGTAGCGGATACTATAGCCACAACAACTGTTACAGCTCAGTCTCATTGCTTTGAGATTGTATGCACAGCAATTAGCACCACAATCGTTCTGTACAACTCTTCCAGAACTGAAAAGATAAAGGGCAGCAGCCAGCCAGAACATAAAGAAAATGGCGAGTATGACGTATGGCATAACTGGAAAAATTATCAGTGCCTGGACTTCTCCGATGACCTTTGCAGCAACCTGTAATGGAATGGAGCAGTAAGAAACAGTTAGTCATAAAGAAGTGATAGGTAAAACATCCGTGTGCCATTTTAGGTTAGAGAGACAAGAAAAAAGAAGTCAAAGGCTTTTGCATATCCCTTAATGCCTAGTTTCATAATTGTACTAACACACTATGTATAAATCACATATATTTCAATGGCTAAATGTTTCAACAATCAAAATGAGATCGAGGAAGGGTGCAGCATGGTAGAGAAGACATCATGCAAAACAATGAACATGTTAATGCTTGTGAAAAGTAGGGAATTGCTTGATTTTACAATGAAGCGAAGATAATGTGGCTTACCTTGAGAACAGATGTTGCCATAAGGATCCGGCGGACTATAGCAATCGAAGAAAGGAAAGCAACAATCATCAGGACTGTCATGAAGACAGCAGCTGCATGGAGATGATTTAGCTCCTGGAGACAGGAGAAATCCATATCAAAACATGTTTGATTTTAATGACAATGGATGACATGTTTGAAAAAGAAAGTTGGATCAAGAATCAGACTTGAAAAGGCATCTATCATCAAAATCCGAAGAAAATATATCAGATTCAACAATAAGAGTCAAGAAATAGGGACCATCGAAAAACTTGTACGAGCATCCAGAACTTAAGTACTACCCTTGAGGATACATGATAGTACGGGTCATGCTCGCCAATAATTGGAGAAATGGCATCATTTCCGATCCACCCAGCTGAAAAAAAGCATGAATAAGCATTCCAATCAAATTATGCAGAGGTTATCAAAATAGAAATCATAACAATCGAACCCCTTCAGTTCATGTGGCAATTGTTTATACAATGAAGAGTTAAGTTTATGATCTAAGAGCATTTCACTAAGAATAATATGCCGCAAATGAAAATCAAACCAAATGTCCAAACAAACCCTCTTAAAGAAAAGGCATATGAAGAGAGATGCTAACCTTTCAAATAGTAAAACATTGTAACAGATACCATGAGGATATTAAAAACAATGACAGTGATCCACGGCATTCCGGCAACAAGATGACGGATCATCAAAAGCCATATAATCGACAAAAAGAGCGGCAGAAACCCTCCGCATACAAGTAGCACAGGCCAAGATTTCCCCACGTCCGCCACATACCTCTGCAAATTGTAGCAAAACCAGAAAGATTGCTCATTTTACAATAGAATTAGATAATTAAATACAAAAATACAAAAAAAACACTCTAAACTAACTTTCAACAACCCCTTTTAGGTTCACAAGTCCAATGTTTCGATTATCTTAGCCAGTACAAGGAAGTGTGGAAGTTCACCAAACCTTTAGTACAGCTGATCGAGCATTAACTGCTTTGTGGATGGATTTATCAATAGCAATGTCTTCTATGACTTTCACTCCCCCCATGATCTCCCAACGCTTGATAGAAGTGTTCGATGCATGCGCAATGAACTGGCAAGTCCAATAAACTAACAGGGGAATCGAAAGTAGCCTTTCAAAGTCAAGTCTCAATGCAACTTTTCAAATGCAAAAAGGTTAAAACTTTTAACAATATTTACCGTTGACGCTAGGAAATATAACCGGATAGCAGGGACCCTGAAGCTGAAGAGAAGTGTTCCTGAGTTCAGGAGTAAGGTCGGCGAAATAATCGTAATTCCTATCAATCCAGTCATCCAATGGGATTTTAACATCTCCCTCCGGGTAATCGCAGACCCAATTAAGTCCATCCTCAGATGGGATAGGACAGTCCATCAAGCAAATACTCCGGGCATCCGAGAGCTGGAATTTGGTGCCCTTCACCCCTGACTGGTATACCTGATTGGGATTCAACCAATATCTGAGTTCCAATTCACGAAGATCCCGGGCAGCATGCCGATCGCCGCAGACATTCCCTTCATAGTCCAACCCATAATTCAGCCTGCCACACAACAGGATATGAAAGTAAACTACATTACAAAGAATTAAAGACCAATACAATCAATGCACTTAAAAGGGAACTTTGACACATCAAGAAGCATTCTTGTTAGACAACCAGCTTCCAAAAATCAACGATTTTGCTCAGAAAGGAGCACAAGAATAATGAAACCCAAACCCATTAGAGGTCCCAAATGTGAAAGTGCAATTTTTTATATTAAATCAAGAGCAAGGTAGAGAGCAACAATACTGTAATAAAAAATACTAAGAAAGCAGATCATGAAGGCATAAAATGCATTAGGAAAATTGCAAGAAAAAGCAAGGAGGCCTGTCTCTTTACATACCTTAGTGGGTTTCCTTGGTTGAAGCCAAAGCTGGAGTTGACAATCATGGCGACCCAGAAGGCAATGAATATCACAAGAAACACCAAATCTCTGCATTTCCTGTTGTGCTTTATGATATCACTGCTTCTTTCCCTCACTCCACCGTTGCCCTCACTAGATGACGGATACCTTCCTATTACTGGCCCCAATGGCCCTCTCATTTTTCTTCTCTCTCTTTTTTTCTCTCTCTAAGATGTAAATGGGGGGATGAGGGAGAATCTGTGGGAGGAAGGAAAGTGAAAAGTGGTGTGTGTGCTCTGGGGACAGTGAAGAAGAAAGAATGGAGTGAGGGCGAATGTGAACTGTGAAAGGGGGACAACAATCTTACAAGTCCATTTATGACCGAGTATCTTTTCCACTAATTGGTAAAGTTGTGAGCTTTAATCCTTAATTATTAGCATCACTGAAGTTATAGCTATTAATAAGATTTAGGGTAGTGTAGTGTTTATCGCGGAGTACAGACTACTTGTTCATTCATATCATTTATAGCAAACAGTAGGGTGTAGCACTCGAGTGTTTTTCAGATTAATTTCTTCATTTCGGGCTTAGATGTTCAATTGGGCTTTTCATATTTATTAAGCCCATTTATTCTCTTGCCAGTAGTACTTAATAGACACATGAGATTATAGGTTCATGCGATGAAATCGAATGTCAGACAATAGGACCGATGGAGTTCCGTGCTTTGGATCTGTGTAAGTATACCAAAGAGAGGACACACATGAATTTATTTTTAAAAAATTAATTTATTTATTATCTTTTTAATATTTTTATATTATATTATATTGACGTGGCAATAAGAGAGAAATATAGATAGAACCCGAAAGTTGGATTTCTTCTGTTGCTGGTTCTATTATGGTCTATCACCCATATTTTTTAATGATGATAATGAAGGCTTAAACTCCATTGGTGTGCAGTCAATGACCTTAAATAGATATGTTTATGTTGATGCAAGAAAGATAAATGATGGTCAAATAAAAAGGGTAAACAATTTGATGATTAACATTACTGTGAAAACAATTACTGCATTTCATCAAGTGCCATAGTCTGTCTATACATGGCACACTAAAAGTTCATCATAAGGTTTATTTAAATTTAACCCATTTTCTTTGCCCTGGCCCTGAAGAAACAATTTATACACTTACAGGAATTTCTCTATGCTGGTTGTTAATGTAGACTCTGGAACTGCACCGATCACAGCTTCTTTCTTCTCCCCATTCTTGAATATTATTACTGTAGGAATGCTACGTACTCCATACGTTGTTGCCATTAAAGGGTTCTCATCAGTGTTGAGCTTGTAGCATTTGAGCTTTCCGGCATATTGCTTTGCGAGTTTATCGATGATAGGGTGGATCATGCGGCATGGTCCACACCAAGGAGCCCAAAACTCAACCAGAACTGTAGTATTACACTCAAGCACAAGAGACTGCCAAGTTGAATCGCCGACAGCAGATACTGCATTTATTCCGAAGGAAGTTAAACCATTGTCACAATCAATTTGTTATTATTCAAAATGCAAACATATACAATATGCAGATTCCAACATATGTAATTTGATTCGGAATTGTAATGAATCTTCATTATGTGTCAAGTGAAAGCTTCAAAATAAAAAATAAAACTTGTACTTGAGGCAATTGAGTTAAATAATCATAGCAAGATGAACCGGATGTTACATATATCTTTCCATAGGACAATATAATTTATTCCTTCGACATGTCAAGATTCCTTTTTTCAACAAAATGGATAGTTGTTTCCACATAATCTCATGAACAGGGAAAATGAGAACTCCTGAGTGCACTCTGCAGAAGATGTTTTCTCATCAAAAAGGAAATTTCAACAACAAATTTTCTCTTAGGGTGTGTTTGTTTGAGAATTGGATTTAATTTCCACTATTCATCCCATTTTTTTCCCCCAAAAACATCAAATCAAACACCTATTTTTTATTTTTATATTATACTAAAAATCAATTTTCCATTCAAAATATCACATCAACACCTATTTATATCATCACATCATACAACTATTCAAATTCAAAATTTTTACTATTCAAATCCCAATTCAAAATTCAAACCCCCAAACAAACACTGATACATTCACTTCATCGGATGAAAGGGATACACTGTTTACCCCTGCATCACATATCCCCTAATATTTGCTAGATGAGATTCACATTGAAATGGGCCATAACTGCATACATAAGGAGGAAATCAAATCGTTGTTTGTAACACAATCAAACAAATCTGCAAAATTCACCATTAACCTTTATAGATTGCATCATTAAGCATTAGAAACAAAAATAGCCTAATTAGATATGACTGATCAAGACTAACTAAAAATACTTTTCAAATTTCAGACTTTCTTGAAAGAATATTACAAGAAAATGCAAGGCACAAGTTAAAAAGAATGAAGACAAGGTCAAGTTTGATTCGCGGAATTTGAGTGAATATGAAAACCAATGAAAGAGAAGAGTTAAAATAAAGAAAAATAATTAAATTTGACTTTTTAAATTGACTAAAAGTGAACGAAGAGAAGTACAAAAAAAATCATGTTTGCCAATGTTTTGGAGGAAAAAGAAGATTAGAAATAAAAAGAAAAAATTTTGACTAGTATTTCCATCATTTGGTGAGAGAAGTTTTCCAATCAAAGTTTTGTTTTTTAGCTTCTCAGTTTTCATGTCAACCAAACTAAAATCATAAATTAGGCCCGACAGAGCACAAGTTTGCACTCAACAAATGATCGCCTTTGCAAAATTCAACCAGTTCTTGCATGATAAATTTACGCCCCACGGACCCAAAAATTCAACATACTTAGCTGACCTAAGCACAGTGAAGATTTTTCAGCGACTGTGAATCACGCAGACGTATGTTCCAAAGTGTGCTGATGAGCCAAAATGGCAAATTACAGTATTAAAATTTCAAACTAAAAACCCATTTTCCGACAAAAATTCAACCAGCAACATGACGCAATCTAAACACCGGAAGTAGAAAATCACACAGCAGCAGAAAAATATAACAATAAAAAACAGAAAGCCATTATATGTAACCACATATCATTCAAGAAGATAATCAAGCTTCGAGGAAGGGAGCGACATAGGAACAAGAAAAATCAAACCTTCTACGGCAGTTTCTTGTGCTTCGCAGACGATTCGACCCCCACGGCTGGCATATCTGGATCTCGAGCTCATCCTGGCGGTTGACCGGGCAGGTTGGATCTTAAGGCCATTATAATCGGAGAACTTGACGGATCTTCGGCCAGAAACGGCGACAGGAGGCAAAGACGCGGATGGAGGAGCGAAGGCCCGGGGTCCGGCGAAGCTTTCGAGCAAGGAAGCCATGCCAATTGAGGAAAATGAAGGCCAATACGATGGTGGTGGTGACTGGTGAGGTTAGAGCAAATGGCGGAATCGTTGGGGGAGGAGAAGGAGCATGGGCGTTGGAAGTCCAATTCAGTTTTGCGGATTTTTGTTAGGAGCGGAAGAAATGAATGGACGAAAAAGCTTCTCACGGGTCTGTGTCTCCTACGCTGTTGGGCCCTCTCGGCCCATCAAAATATTCCATTTAATTCTAAATTTACTCTGTTTTTATTTTTATTTTTTTATTTTGTTTTTCACGATTCCGATAGGAATACAATATTTTGTATAATTTTATTTTTAAAAATTTATATTTTTCTATTATTTATACTTTTTTTTTCCCTTTTTTTACTCTTGTAGACATGATTTATAAAATTATTTTAGAAAATTTTGTGATAAAATTATGAAATCTCTATTTTAACTTATCATAAGGGAAATAACCTCCGGAACAAAATATATGTGACTGATGGATCTGAAGACGTCAAATTTGAATCCATAAGGTCACAAATTCAAGCCAATTTCTTGAAATGGAAAATTTTGAAGTATTTTGTAGTATTATTATTAAACTGTTGGAACGCCTCCATGCTTTATTATATTTACCGGAATGGACATGGCCTAATTTACGGATCAAGCCACATTCCATCTATGCTCCAAATTAGAATTATTTTTTAGTTGAGAAGTATATATTCACTTATCCTTTTTGTTATATGCTAACAAATATAAAAAAAGATATACATATATATATATATATATTTATACAAATTACAAATTTATCAAATATAGGGTTTGGGAGTTTTAGGGTACAAACACTGTTTAAGCAGTATAACTCCCCAAACTGGGGATGTCTCTTGATTGGGAGACAAAGTTGCAGGTGCTTATGGTTTTGAATTTTTTTTTTCTTTTTTTTTAAAATTTTTTAATTATTAATTCAAATTAAAATTTTATAATATTATAATTTAATAAAATATATATGCATATATATATATATACTATTTGATATAGAATAAATTTTTTTATAATATAAATAAATAAAAATTTAAAAAAATATATGTAAATATAATATAAATTTATAATCAAATTATATAAATTAAAAATTATCTATCAAATTAATACATATCAACACTCTCAAAAATTCAAACCAAACCTAAACACAAAACAAACAAAAAAATCTAAACTTATTTTAAAATTCAAATTCAGACTCAAGCTTAAAGAAACACATGTTT
Organism: Andrographis paniculata; assembly: GCF_009805555.1. Classification (NCBI taxonomy): domain Eukaryota; kingdom Viridiplantae; phylum Streptophyta; class Magnoliopsida; order Lamiales; family Acanthaceae; genus Andrographis; species Andrographis paniculata. The sequence continues at coordinate 326,111 of NW_026137611.1, forward strand.
GTTGCATCGTTAGTTAGAAACTCAAAGAAATCTTTCTATCTTTCAGACACAGAATGTATGAAACATAGATATATACAAACTTGTGGCTCCTGTAGACTGTAGGCCGTGTTTGGACATATGATTCTGTGGCAACAAGAGAGAGAGAGAGAGAGAGAGAGAGAGAGAATCAATCATTAATCATGTGCTTGCAAATCTGCAACACAGACACTCAAACTCAAACTCAAACTCAAACAAGCGGTTAATTATGTACCGTACCTGTTCCTGTCTGTAAAATTATACTCCGTACTAAAAAAGCTGCATTGCAGAGTATTGTGTTTTTCACACTTTTCTTGCCTTGCCTTGCCTTGCAGTAGCATCTGTATTTCAAACTCAAATAGTCAGCCTGCCTGCCTGCCTGCCTACCTGCCACTCGGTCAAACTCTAATAAATTCAAACTGTATCTGTAATTGTACCCTGCCTCTCTCTTCCATGCTGCACTGCAGAAAACAACAACTACTACTACCAAATTGACCTGCTCCCCTGCATCCATTATTAGTATTACTTTCTTTCTGCTTAGTCAAAAATCTCAACTCACCTCTTCCTCCTACCACTTTGTTGGTCTGGTCTGGTCTGATCTGCTATTCCTCCATCCATATCAATGGAGAAGGAGAAGAAGAAGAAGATTGCGGAGCAGGTGAACGTGACCAACAAGGCCGACAACCAAAACCAGAAGCAGAGGAGGAACAGCAGTAGTATTCCTGACAAGGAAGAACATGAACATGAATGTGAACAACTGAAGCTTGCTGCCATGGCCATCACCTCCAACTCCAACATACGCCTGAGGTCCGCCGACATGCCCTTCTCCATGCAAGAACGAGCCCTCCGTCACGCCCTCCACCTCCAACTCAACTCCAACTCCAACTCTAATTCCGTCCGCCTCAATCCCACCCTCCTCGCCCGCTCCCTTAAAAAGGTAGCTAGCCATCTTCATCACCTGCATCTGCATCTGCATGCCAATTAACAATACAAATTAATATGAATGAATTGAATCATGTCATCTGATACTGATCTTAATGCTAATAGGAATTCGATCGAGTGTACGGGCCGGCGTGGCACTGCGTGGCCGGGAGCAGCTTCGGGTCATTCATCACCCACTCCCCCGGTGGCTTCCTCTACTTCTCCCTCTCCCTCGACGCCAACCGCTCCCTCTCCATTCTTCTTTTCAAGACTCACCTTCAACTCATCACAACTTAACAACTACTACTATGATTAATTAGTCATCAGTATTTACATATATATAGACTTCTTGATCATGATATAAATATTCATCAAGTCAAAACTGTTTAATTCATCCATCTTTCTTGTCCACGAGTTCAACTCTAATCTAATATATGTTGTGTGTGATCGATCCATCCATAATCAACACACAACTATGGCCGATAAAAGGATCAATAGCCTTGTGGTTTTGTGTGTGTGTGTGTGTGTGTGTGTTTAAACAAACATTCCAACACAATTGCAGGTCAAAATTAAAAGCATCTCAACTGTTCATACCAAAATAATACATGCGCTGGGCATAATCTGATTATTCTGCAATTGTAAAAACATCACTTGCAGACAAGATATATTTAGCGTACATATGCACACACCAGTTTTATTTTTTGAACTACATATATATAAAATGCTCCCCATGACAGCAAAAAAAAGAAGGCAGATATAGTTAAAAGAAAAAAAAAAGAATAGGACTAAAAAGGAAGTGCAGAATTAAACAGGAGTAGCACAATAACCCGTAATGTGCATGGAACAATACAGCTAAGACAGATTCTTTTCACGCATATACTGCTCTATTTTTTCCACATCTTCAGGGACATCAACACCATGGCACTCATGATCAACTTTTATTACCTGTGCAAGAGTAAAATAATCAAGACTTTGTACATCAAAATATAAAACACAAACGAGAAGATGACCTAGATTTTGTAACTAGAATTCAGTCATTGACATTGCCGTAATGCAGAAAATGATATCATATAGCATATTTAACTAGAATTTGGCCATTGAACAAAGGGTCCGAAACCAATCTCCTTGATTTACATGTAAAGTTCTCACAGAATTAAGGTGGAGAAATGGTAAAGATATGTTGATTCCAGGCCTTCTTTAACAGAACCTCAATATAAAGTATCCACGTCTCCACAGGTTTGCATAAGAACAAAACAAAAATGTTGGGAAAGAAATTTAATATTGGCACCTTCATCTTATATCCATTTTCAAGGACCTTCAATTGTTCCAGATCTTCTTCCAATTGAAGTGGAGTTGGCGCCAGATTTGGGTATATCTTAAGGAAGCTCGAATCAAAACTCTGTGAGGACAACAGAAATATGAGAGCTTAAGGCACCGACTGGTTGCAATATGAATAAAAGATGTGAGTAGAAACAATGCTGCTATGATACCTGAATCCCTAAATGAAGTAAATATGGAAATTCAGGGTTGACATTTCCTGACCTGCATATTCATGGGTCATTACAGTTACACGATGTAGCCCATAATATGGGTACTTAATACAGTATCCTACCAAAGAAAACTAACTTGTTAAATGGTATGAGTCCTCGTGAGAAATATATAGCATAGCCACGGTTATCTATCACACATTTGACACGATTCGGATCAAATGCATCTTCAGGTTTCAGAGAAGTCACTGCAGTGCTAAAGACTGCATCTGGAGCAGCCTGCCAAAGTCACAATTTCAAAATTGATCATGTTAAGAGTAGCCATGGTCCATTGCAATCAAGCACAAACAAAATATTAGCAAGGGATCTAACTTGAATTTGTTCAATGGTATAAGTTCATGTTGTTCCCCATCGAGTATTTAAGCTTTGGATGTTTAGAACATTGTTGATTCTCCTACACATCATTACCAATATTAACAATAAAATGTCCATTATATATACCCCATGGGCAAATCATTTTACCCATTAGCACATCTTAATGCAACTAAAATTTAAATGTAATTACCATAGACTTCTATTGATTGACTGAATGACAAGCTAATATTATTATAAGATGGGGCCTTATATCTTAGAAGTAGACGCTTCATATTTCAACATACTCAATTATTTTAAAAGACTTGCATTGATAAATGATTGGTAACAACCCTGGTTGAGCTATGAAATTAACAAGATAAGCATAAATTATTATGTTAGCCTGTGATCTTATAATCTATCTTCCATGAGTAAGACATCTCCGACATTTGAGACAAAGATAAGACCACAGAAAACCAGTGATTAAATGTCTTTTCAATAAATTAATCCAAATTTTTTATCCTATATTATTATCATTATATCAAGGATTAATGTCGTTACCTGAAGTGCTTTGACAATGCCATCTATAATTTCAGGCTCTATGAGTGGTTCATCCCCCTGAATATTAACGACAACATCGTATTGCTTTCCGAGCTTCTGAAGGGCTTCATTACAGCGTTCAGTGCCTGTCACAGATAGAAAAAAACACCATAAACAAAAAATTCAACTACAGAAACTTCAGTAATTCAGATCAGAGCTCCGCATTTGTAAGTGCTCATACCATTTCGGCACGATTCCGAAGTCATTACCACATCTGCACCAAACCCTCTACAGCATTCAGCAATCTTTTCATCATCTGTCGCCACAACTACACGCAGAATAAATCACAAGAATCAGCATCCACCACATACGATACAAACGAATGTGTAGAACAGAGAACTGAGAAGATGAGTTACTACCAACATGATCGAGTGATCCAGCCAATTTTGCTCTCTCCCATGTTCTCTGCGATCGAAATCCAAATCGGAATAAGATTTATACAATAAACAGTAGTAAAGCTTTTCTTAATATCGCATTCGAATGCAAATCAAAATGTGCATCTTATCATATCAAAGTAAGTGTAGTGCATACAATTATTGACAAGCCATCACGAGAGTTGTAGGAATCCCTGAGAATAGAAAGAAAACATCTGAAAAGTACCTGAATCATTGGCTTGCCCAGGATCGGAACAAGAGGCTTGCCTTGAAAGCGAGAAGAGGCAAAGCGGGCGGGTATAATTCCGATGACCCGGCTCCGAAACTTTCCAGATCGGCGGGTGTGGAAAAATGCGTGGGCACCAAGCGCCGCCGCGAGAGCTGCGGCAGCTAAAACGCCATGTGCAATCCACGCCTTTGTGGAGGCAGAGCTGGAAGATGAAGAGGAAGACGACGAATCGCAGATCGGCATGCTCTTTGGAAAAATCAGAGATGAGATGAGATCAGGAGATGAATGAATGAGCAAACACGACTGGAGATGGGAACGAATTCCAGGAAGACTGTCGCCCTCGCACTCGCACTCACACTCTCAGTCAGTCTTGAAGGGGCGATAATAGGGGTGGCTGTTCGATTTTAGCTTCAATATAAAAAACTGATCGATTTATTAATTTTATTTTCAATATAAAAAATTTGTTGTAATTCTTAGTGCCAAAATTGATTGAAATGGTAGGAAAATTTACTTTTGTGATAAACAAGTCAATACTTTACGATGGATAAGAGACACTACCTATGTAGCAGGTGTTATTGGATCGGAGTTTGAACCATCTTTTGCTCCGAGGATCGAAGAGTGTTGGTTACAAGAGATGTGAATCCGGATTTATCGAGTGTTCGAGTTTATTTATAGCATGAAACAACTCACAGCAGTTTTTGCCAAATATTTATGGTCCTTAATTTTATTTCTTCCATAGATCGATCCCATGGTATATTATACGCATTTCTATTAAAAATTAGTACAGTACCTTTTGTTTCTATTAGAGTGAAATTCCATCCTAATAAAATAAAAACAAATAAATAAATATATATATATATATATATCAAATTAATCAAACCAAAACCAAAACGAACCAAGCATTCCATTGAAGATGTGTCGAAACGAACCAAAACGAACCAAGCATTCCATTGAAGATGTTGAACAAAATACTAATGCTTCTACTGACAACTTTAATTTGTTTTACTTAAGGCTAATCTGAGTTTAAAATTTTCAATGAAGCTAACTTCTGATCCTTTCAATTTAATGCTTGCAAAAGCTTGCTTTCAGAAACATTACATATTCTTAACAACTGGAATGGTGCACCAATCTTGTCATCAAACATGATTTGGGCAAATCTAATTGTACATATTTAATTCCGGCGGCAGCCTACACAAAATCAAAATTTTCTCAACGGTAATTTAAAGCTCAACTCCAAAACCATGAAACATATCAACAATTCCTTTGGCGGGTCTTTGAACCATCACCGTTACTCTGGTATTGTCCTGAGTCATATTTCTTCTCCTTTGCGGAACCTTTACTCATGTTGGAACCTTTCCTTTTCTTACCCGAAGATTTTGCATCACTACCGCGGCCAGATTTTCCATTTCCCCGGGGTAATGGTTCTTCATCATCGTCATTCAATGGCCAGTTACAGTAAATCTCCTGTTGATCACCGAGTAAATGATGCGAGGACGCTCCAGAATCTGGGAACAAATTATTGATAGTCGCGTTCCTGTTAGAGCCTCCTTTTCGTTCCAACAATACTGCATCAGGCCGGATGATAGAACTGAGGATGCTCTTGTCTGGGCCAAGTCGGAGGATGGCTTTTGCATTTGTCAATGTACTGAACGCCATTGCGAAAGCAGATCTGACCTGGAGAAAGAAGAAATGAAACTGAGCCTATGTGCAGAGAAAGAGAACTCTATTTCCATCGATAAATCAAATAAAAATATAAAACCCTTGTGTTGGAAAATTTGGTTGTGTTCTTTTGTGAATTTTACCAAAATATTTTCCCTATTCAAATTCTTTTTCCCCTAAAAAAATATCACATCAAACAATTATTTTTTTTATATTATACTATAAATTTATTTTAAATTCAAAACATCACATCAATCTCTATTTATATCACATCAAAAAACTATTCAAATTCAACTTTTTACTATTCAAAAATCCAAATCCAAAAACTAAAACCTACAAACAAATTGAGTCTTATGATTTTTTGAATTTGCTCTCTCAAACCCATTATTTTTGTTTGGCTCTGGAATGAATTTCAAAGATTCAAAGTTAGCCTTTTAACATTTACAAAATCTCTTTAATACATTATTTTAAGTACTTCCTAAAATTCCTAATAAAACCAAACAATAGATTTGAATTTCAATACATTAAAGCAAATGGGGACTATGAGAATTTCACCTGATAATAATTGAAGGAGTTTTTCCCAATGTCATTGTCTGGAGTCTGCATACAAAGGGAAGTGCATGGTTAAGCTAAAAATCAATTTTCCTGTTTTATCTATATTTGCAAATGCCCTTTCATTTCAATTGAAGTAATGGAATTAAAATTATTAAAATTGACTGGAGCCACAAATGCCAAAATATACAAGTTCAATAGATGAATACTTTGGTTGCCTTGGAATTTTTAAGGAGTGGAGAAATTCTGCAAAAATGCAATCAAACAATACCTGTGGGTCCTCAATGGAAATAAGAGATGGTCGGCCATCAATTATGAATCTGAAAAGCATCACATGTAAAATCAAATTATTATGCGCGAGTTTACACAGTAATAAAAACAAGCAAAATTCAAGGAAAATGACAATTTTTTACCCTTTACTACTTTTTGCAAAGAAAATGCCTTCACCGTTACAGGATACACCAACATCTACTGTATTCAGTTTGCATCCATACATATCAAAAAATTTTACCTACATTGAGAAAATGCAGAATTCAAAATTATTGAATAAAGTTCCCACGGATGAAATAATTAAATTCAATAATTTTCTGTGGATATGAAATTTGGGAAAAATATAAAATAATACCAGCAACACTCCGAGGTTATGTTCAGGAGGAACTTGATCTTGCTGACCCTGAAAGGAAAAGGGAACAAAAAATTTGACAAATAAAAATAGAGTACAAATGTTGAAATGAAAGAAGAAATAAAATAAATAAATAAAGATCCCATATATCTAATATTTGTTGCTTTCTACTTTCCAAAACCAGTGGTAGAGTGGAGAAAATTTGGTGCACATACTACTATTTTTTGAAGTATAGTTAGGGAGGTTACTTCTGTGATCAAAACACCTTTTACATTACATTAAAATGCAGAATTAATGGCTTGAAGTACTTTAAAGGGCCAAAGTGATGTAATGATCTACCATAACAAACACCAAGGATACCATGACCATCAACAAAATGGCTATCAGAATTAGCATGCAATATATTGTGAATATCATTATCACCAACTCATATTTGTGTAAAATTAGAAGGAGAAATTAAAAGAAAATTAATAAATACCCGCAACATTGCAATAAGCATAGAAAGAAGTGCGTAGGAGCCAATTCCACCACTATACACCTAGAGGACAAATGCAAGTTGATGAGATTGAGATGGGTATTTTCTAAAATAAATTACAAGGAAAAACGATATCAAACCCAACCTCATTCAGCTCTCTTTGCTGGAGGAAAACTTTCAAAATCAAACATAATGGTCTAAGTGCTGGCCATTTAGATACAGCATCCTGCCAAAAATTTTCTATGAGAAGACAATGGGAACCAAATAGTAGCAAATTCAACAAGGAACGCAAATATTACCTTAATAAAATGCGCAGCTTTTGGTCCATTGTCAACATCAAAACTGCCAAAAAAGCAATGTAAGCACTTATAACGTTAGTAAGGAGAATCTTAAGATTGAAACAATCAGATCCAAGAGCGTGAATCATGAGATCCAAAAGAATCGAACATGTCTGCCCAGCAAAACAATTCTGTTTTCTTAGTTAACTAGGTAATTCTGTCCAGAATAATAGTTGCAGTTTAGTTAGATAACTAGATAATTTTATCAGCAAGTAGAAAGTTCATACACAAATGCAAACCAGACAAACAGTATACAAGGGAAATGTAGAGCAGCAGGAGTGCAATAAAACAAAACAAGAGACCTGCTGAGCACTCCTAATTTTTCCAAAAAGACCAAGGAGAAAAACACTGCTGCACAAATGCAATGAAGAAGCTACAGCCCCATATAACACCAAAAAAGATGGATCTACAATTTGATAAAGGAATAGAGTGGGCATCCTATGTGGTATCTTTATAGGTAACGTCAGATCCCAAATAGTTGGTATAATTGTTCTTTCCAGTGGGAAAAGGAGAAAGTAAAGTCACCTCCTCCATACCATAAGTCCCTTGATGTTGAGACTTTGAGAGAGCAAGATGAAGGCATATAATTAGCATACCTAATTAAAAAGAGAAATCATTGGTGCACCAACCTTATATCAAACGACACTTCACTTTTTTTCTCCACAAACTTAATAATTGGCACCCGTGCCTTTGCAATAACCTAAAAATGGAAAAAAGAAGAGAACATTGAAGAGATGCTGCATAAGTTTGGAGAAAGTGAAATAAAAATGCTAGAGGTTACCTGTATCTTCTTTGCAATTCCTCTTTGAGACAGTGCCCTAGAGAGAGCCTGTAAGCCAATCTGAGGACTTCTGACATTTGAACCCAATATGACAACCTGCAAGATATTAAGTTGTCAGGTTACAGTGCTCAGATAGTTAACTTGCTTTACAAAACAACAAATAAATTATATATTTATATATATATGTGTGTGTGTTGTATTAAGGAAGAAATCTCGCCATCATAGTAAGAATAGTGAAAAAGATAAAGGACAGCTGGTAAGTGAATATTTCCAATCAATGCCCTCTATAACAAAAATGCTATGAATCATTCTGAGAAGTCTATAAAGAAACTTGAAATCCTTCTGCACCAAAAACAGTATACGTAAACCATATCTACAACAAAATACCTAGCAAAAGATTCTAGATGACTCTTAAGCCATTGAAAGTTTGGAACGCTGCCACACCAACTAATGTAAAATTTATCTCCATGGTAAACTCAGTGATGGTGCGTTCATTTCATCTGCACATGTGATAATCAGAGATGTGGATGCAATTCACCTCTGATTGAGATTCCAACTCTTACAAATGGATTGAAGGAAATTCAGTATTGATTACATGCAGAGTTGTTGATGGTGTACATGCTGTGAAGGGCATTAAGTTGCTAGATACATGGTTATAACAAAGTGCACCATGGTGAAGAATTGTAATAATAAATAAAAATATATCTATACCATTAATCATTGTCCTGATCATATAGATGTAAATGGCGCATAGCACAAGGTCTGTGCCATGCCATGGCGTACAACATGCCATGCACTATACATATTAATATATAATTAGCATACACATATATTACAAGCCATACATCATACTTCCAAAAAACCAAAATAATCATTTAAGCATCTTAAGGTGTGTTTACTTTGCGTGATTAGATTGGATAAACTAACATTATCCAACCTAATCACTTGTTTACTTTGATTAAAATCTGTATAAATAGAAGTCCAGCATAATAATACATAATCAAGGAAAATTAATCCCTTTAATTGGTTGGATTAATTTATTCTTTGTAAATTTGTGCTAAAAGTTTAATTTATCCTATACTTTATCAAGCAAAACAAAGAATGCTTTAGAAAATCTCCTGGTATACAATACATTAGAATAACCCTAGGATTATGATCCTGTCCTAGAAAGCAAACACACCCTAAAAGGGTGTGTTTGTTTGAAGGATTTTGGAGGATTTCCACTATTCATCCAATTTTTTCCCCCCAAAAACATCAAATCAAACACCTATTTTTCATTTTTTATATTATACTAAAAAACAATTTTACATTCAAAACATCACATCAACACCTATTTATATCACATCATACAACTATTCAAATTCAAAATTTTTACTATTCAAATCCCAATCCAAAATCCAAACCCCCAAACAAACACACCCTAAGTGTTTAACAATTACCATATGTCAAAACAACGCAATAATATATACACTCATTATAAATATTTTAATAATAAAAAGTACAACATTCTTTAACTAAATAAAAATAAAAAAAGTGCACAGCGGGCTACCATACCCTTAATGAGAGGGAGATTAAGAAATTGAGAAACAAACAAACATTTATAATAGACCTAAACATGAAATAACAGAGGCACACGCCTCTGCACCAGGGAGGCATCTTAGGTAAGCTTCGCCATAAATGCTGGCATGGCCTCTGCCATTTATGCCTTGCACCATGGTACGCCACGTAAAACTATGCATAATCGAGATAAGATACTAATAAATTTCAGCTTATACTTCCATAAAGAAATACAAATACCAGATTGATTACTCACTTGGAAAAACCACTGCAAAGTTTGAGATAGCAAAAACAATTTTCTAATAATAACAATAATTAAATGTTGTATAAGGGAGAAAAGGAGCGAAGGCTGTCACTTGCAATGATGGTATCCTCTACACTTGGTTAAAGTTGCTCAAGATGGATTTTATAACCAGGCCTTGGTGAAGTCATATATAAAAATAGCATAAAATTGGCCAAGAGTGGCACCTCATTGGTGCTAAACTACTGCCACATATCATAATGCACCATGGCACGTGCCTGGACAACTACAGATATGAACACACGGTGTGTATCCTAAACATGTAACAAATGCATCTAATTATTTGCATCACATTTATTAGTTTTCCGTTAACCTCTTACCTAGTATACAACTGACAGCAATCAAACAAAATTTCTAATTAGTTCGAATCCTCTACAACAATTTGTTACTAAATTTCAATGTTTTCTGTTGACATATTTTAATGAAAATATCAGCTGTGCATTTAATAACCAAGTTGTTCAACGAATAAGGCTCGAACAATCAACGAAAGCATAAAAATAGCGTCAGGAACAAGAGAACAGACAAGTCATGACTCACGTCAATATCACTAGATGGAAGGTACAGCCCGGTCCTGAATGACCCAAAAACTTGTACCTGCAAAACATTGATAATAAGCAACGAGCAGACACTAAATACAGACTTGTGAACTCAAAAGTCACCAATATGACAGTTCAAATTCTCATCATACCTCAGCACTAGGCCATATGTATTTGATCACATTAGACACAGAGGCGACAGCAGCATTCCTGGATTCTTGCTCTTCCCGAGTTGGCGAGAGAAAATCACAAAAATCAAGTATCTCTGGACACAATTCAATCCAAAAATACTAAAATCAATTAACCATGCCCATGGTCTAAAAATCCATACTAAATTCCAGGCTGAAACAAGAACATTCCCACATCATGTTTAAACACTAAGCGCTTCAAGATAACACCGTCACAGTGAAAATTCCATTGAATTAAATTAATAAAAAAATCAAGCAATTTGAAACCTTTGTGGAGCTGAAGCATGGGGCTTTTGAAGCGAGAACCGGTGCGAAACCAGGTGCCTTCGAGACCGCCCGCGGACGCCGGGGTGGAAATTTGCGCAGGGCCTTTAGGAGGGAGAGGAGTAGCCGAATTCGAAGTTTGCTTCTGCTCTGCGTCATTGACGTCCAGGGAAAAGTAATCAGGTGCTGCCGACTCGGGTGAGGCGCATTGGGCAATAGGGGTGGAAATAAGGTTACGGTAGACAACGAGGGTTTCCAAGTCAGAGGAAGACGACGACGAAGGGGGCGGCGGGCCGTCGAGAGGCCTTAGGGTTTCGTAGAGGATTTCCGGCGCCTCCATTGCATACGAAACACCGCGGGTAGGCTACAAGACCAGGTTTATTTTGGACTTAATACGTAGACTTGCTCAATCGGTTTTGAACCGGCGGTTCCGGTTCCAATCTGAACCGGCGATTTTTTCTTTTTTTTTTCTTTAATATATTAGGTAGGAAGAAGGAGGTAGGAGGAAGAACCTGGTGCTGTGGATGTGTTATAAATTGAAAATTGATTAGGGCTATGTATAATTAATTTGTTACATAATAAAACTAAGGGTGTATTTGTTCGTGGGATTTTGGATTTGGATTTGGATTTTGAATAGTAAAATCTCGAATTAAAATAATTGTTACGATATGATATAAATATATATTGATATGATATTTTAAATATAAAATTTAATTTTAATATAATATAATAAATAAAAATTTGATTTGATATTTTTTTAAAAAAAAAAATTGCAATAGTAAAATACTACATACATAGCATAGTTTGACAGCTCACAATATTATTACAAACAGTATGTTAATATGTTATAGTTGTACAGCTTACAATAATTAATTTTGTATGTAATAATAAAATCTGTTGTTTAAAAAATTAGTATGGTATTAATTTTTTCCAACCAGAACCCTAATCTTTCCTTAAATTTTATACCTTAAATTTTATAAATCTTTACTCTTTTTTCCGTCTCCATTACACATGACTATTTTTTTTTGTCCGTTCATAAAAATATTCTTTTTATTTTTTATTAGATTTATCAAATTCAAATACAATTAATAAATATAAATTAATTTATAACTAAAATCTATTCAAAACCTCTTTATTCTTATTTTCTTTAAACTTCTAGTAATATTTTTATAAAATTAATCTATGATAATTATAAATAAATAAATAAATAATTTTTTATTTATTTGTACAATTAAAATATATATATTGTTAAGGAGTTGGACATTAATATTTAAATTTGTAATTTAGTTTTTCCAAATGTTAATATATATTATGGTTTTTTGTTAGGAATTTGAACTTTCTTCTCCGCAGATTAAAATTTGAATTAGTTTCGTGATTAGCAAGTAATTAATTTTATTCTTTACGAGTGAAACAAACAATTTCATGTGAATATGTGAAATTAGATTCTGTTTTAATTTTATATTATTTATTGATTTGTGACTATTTATGTGATTTCTAAATACTGAGGATAAGTATTTCAATTTATCTGGATAAATTAAATTAAATATTCATACGTTATTTTAATATCAAATCTAAATTAATTTTTTTAATATCAAATTTAAATTGATTTTTTTATTATACACGTAAATCCAAACCAATTTTTTTTAATATTATATGGGTTTTTTTAAAAACCCATATAAAAAGACATACGTAATAATAAAGAAATGAATATAAACATATACATATACATAGAAGTAGGTAGCTAGGTTATGAAATGGAAGCTTTAATAAATCTGTAATTGTTTTCGGATCTAGCTCAGTCGAAAAATGCAGAAGCAGTACTTCACCATCATTGTCATCATCATCTTCAATTTATCTATACATGATCTCTAATAATTGATCAGAATTCAGAACCTAACGGTAGTAGGTCCCCAACAGCTCAAAGCCATGACTTGCTTCATAGATCTCTCCGTCTTCTTAAGCCTCTCAAACTCCACATTATCCCCCGCCATCCTCAACCTGTCCTTGCTCCTGTTCCCCGCAGAATCAGAGTCAGAACCATCCACCGATTGGGCGTATTTATAGGCAGATTGGAGCCTCGATCTGGCGTTCTGCTGCATCGATCTCAACACGTAATTCCATCTGCAAACCCCTAATTGATCCTTGAGCGATTCCACTGCCCCAATGCTTGCCGCAACCATCCACCCACCTCCCCTCATTTATATATATATATATATATAAAATTTCCCCAACACAATCACAATACAGCTAAGTAATGAATAATTCTCACTTGATTCTCCTCCGATCGATGCTGCGTCGCGGATGGGATGCCAATTTTCCATTCATGGAGGCGTTTAATATAGAGGGAGAGATGTTAATTTGCGATTTTGGTGGAGACAAAAACAGGGTGCGGTGAAACCTAGGGTTTGGGAAAACAGCCATAGGTTTTTCAATAAACCAGCGGCATTTACCGCTACTGCCGCCTGAAATGAATATAATGGAAAATAATCATATTATAAAAATTAAAAAAATATATGGTTTAATTAGCATTAACTGCGTGGCAACTGGTTACGAGACCCCTCCTTTTCCGTGTCTTTATTTAATGGTTTTGGGAGTGTGCTGTTTTCCCACCGCCTCGATTTCGTAAACCGCGTGAAAATTGAACCCAACAAATAAATAATAAATAAATATTGAACCAACGCCTTTTTTTTAAAAAAAATAATAATAAATAAATAAAATAAAATATTTTATATATTTAATTTTTTTTTATATTTTTTATACAAATTTTATAATTTATATAAAAAAAAATAATTTAGACAATCTTAAAACACAAATACCGCACTATTGCTTTGTTAAAATATATTCCTTTCGTCCTAACTAATTATGCCCCTAGTTTAATAGAGAAGTTTTTGTTACTATATAATTAATAAGTAGTAAAAATAATTATAATTCAAAATTAAAATGATTAAATAATTTAATTAAAATAAAATAAAATTTATAAATTATAAAATGTCTTTCCTCCTAACTAATTATGCCCCTAGTTTAGGAGCGAAGTTTTAGTTACTATATAACTAATAAGTAGTAAAAATAATTATAATTCAAAATTAAAATAATTAAATAATTTAATTAAAATAAAATAAAATTTATAAATTATAAAATGTGATTAAAGTGTATAATTATATTTTTAAAAAAAATTAAAAATTATGTGAACAAATTAAAAAAAAAAAAAAACAAATTATGTAGGGATAGGAAATATAATTTTTGAGAGTATGAAAGTTTTGAAAATTTTAAATAAAATATTTAAAATTTAAATATTTAATACTTTTTCAATTCTGCCAAATAGAAATCTTTTCTTTATCTCATAAAAAATAATTTATTTTTAATTTTGATAAATTTATCAATCTTAAATAATCAATTTAAGTAAATTTTTAATTTATATAAAACGATCATTCACTCAAATTTTATTATTTTTATTTCTCATCAATTAACAAATACTTATTTATCTTTTAAATTTCTATTTTTTATAAAATTAATTTATGATAATTATAAATAAATAATATATTTTTTATTTGTATTGTATTAAATTTTATTTTCTACAAAATTATACATATTTTATTAAAATATAATATTAAAAACATTTTAAATTTATTTATTCTTTAAATAACTAATATTCACTGTTAAAATAATTAATTTATACTTTCTAATTCTCGTATCCAAACAAAAGAATTCATATAGTAAATTTTTTTTTTTTTTAATGATATATTTTTAAACAAATATGTATAAAGAAAACTTGCATTTTTTGTTTTTATGTATATATCCAATGGCGCACACTACTACGATTATAGCAATGTTAAATTACTATATGTCGTCGATAACAAGTAGCATTTTTTCATATATATATATATATATATAATTGCCAAAAAGTTGGATATCTAATTAAAATATTTAGAATGGCACTATTTGCTATATTATTATGTCTACGTTTAGTAAGGTTGTGTTTGTTTGGGGATTGGATTTTAAATAATTATTTATCTTTTTTTTTTTCTCCCAAAATATCAAATTAAATATTTTTTTTATTTTTTATATTATACTAAAAATCAATTTTACATTCAAAACATCGAATCACCATCTATGTATATCACATCGTACAGCTATTAAAATTTAAAATTTTTATTATTTAAATCTCAATTTAAAATCCAAAACCCCAAATAAACCCACCATAAATAGGTCGAATAATTATATATATATACACTTATTTATGTGTAGATTTTCAATAATGCATATATACAAGCACATAGACCAAAATAAATATTAAAGCACGCACGCGCGCGCAACTGCAAAATAAAATATTAGTTCCTACGCTACCAAAAAAAATTACAAAATGCAATAGTTCAGTGAGTAAGGTCGTCTCCGCATGAAACAATAATAATATTGAATATTCGGTTATTTATAATTATACTATATATATAATTGGGGTTTTTTTGATTTATCACATTAAATAAGAAAAGAATAAATTTGCTCAACTAAAATAAAATAAAATGTATGACGGATTACCAAAAATAATTAAACTTTAGAATATGCATGAATTTTCTGTTCCGATATAAATTTTGTTTCATTGACTAGTTGAATAAATTGATTATAGTTGATTTAGATGCGTTCATAACTAACATTTTCTAACTTTACTGACTCGACAGCTTTAAGTACTAGAAAGATACAATTTAATTTAACAAAATTCCTACGCGAATTTGTTTAAAATTGATTTTAATTCTTCCCTTAGAGTATTTATCTAGGTTGCTACACTAATTGAAAAATTAAACAATTACGGGTGTTAATCTCCAATTTAGCTACGAAATCTCAAATCAATACGTGCGCAATAATAAATATTTCTAAACTTATAAATTAGAAGAATTAAAAATATCAAATATCGATGAACACCAAATTAAACAAAATCAAGTCTTACAAATTCAATATCAAACATATATTCACACATACGCTAAAAATGAAATTATTCGAAATTCATAGAAATTGAAAATACAAACAAATAAAGAAGTTCATCATGCCTTCAATTTTAAAATCGACAAAGAAGAACAATACGAAAATAGAATAGGAACACCCCGAAAAGTCGTATGGAATCTTCCTCCAAGTTCTCCTCTCTTCAGTGCTCTTCTCTATCCATTTTTCTCTTTAAGAAAAAATATGTTGTGGTAGAACATGGTAGTCCCTTTATCTTCCCCTATTCAATTGCAATCGTGTCTCAACAACTCCATCCGAAAATCCCCTTTACACTTCAATCCTTACATACTTTTTATATTGTTAATTTATCCATGAGGATCTTTTTGTAAATTCTACATTTTCTCGTATTGTGTTCTGCTCATTATCTTTCAAGTACACCCCAAAACATACTAACTCCATGAAACCTATTATGCAATAAAAAAACACATCATGAATTGCATATATACGAAATTTCGTATTTCAAAAGTCGCCAAAAATATAATAAAATATCATTATATACAACACATATTAAAAGCATAATATATATATAGCTTGAAATTATAAATAATAAAAAGAAATAGTAAAATTTTCCTTATTTTAAAGTTGTCAAGAATAGAAAAAAAATACTAATAATAATAAAAAATCAACAAAATAGTTGACTTGTTCTAGTAATTGTTTATAGTCACGACCAAGGAACAACTTACGTCCAAGTTTTTTAGATTTTGGTTTAAAATTAATTTGAAACGAGTATTAATGTAAATTTTATTCAAACAATAGTATTTTTATATAATATCTTTTAAGAAAATAGTAGATGTGTTATTTTTGCTAAAAAGAAAAAAATAAACACATTTTTTCAGAAAAGTAAAATATTATAATATGCTAAAAAAAAAAAAATAAACACATTTTTTCAGAAAAGTAAAATATTATAAATATTAATTATTTTATATTATCTACACAATTATTTATATTTTACGTAAAAAAAATGATTTCTTTAAATTATTTCACAAAATAAATATATACAATGTATTTTTGTTAAAAATCATGAAAAAAATAAAATATTTAAAAAAAATAATATTTTAATTATAGTGGATAGTTAAAAATATTATAATGATATTTTTGTTCATATTTTTTTAATATAAAATTAATGGCTTAATGTAAAATAAAAATATTTATAAAAAAAATAAATATTTAATAAAATATTTAGTTTGTAATTCAAATACCTAAATAGAAATATGAATATTTTAATTTAAAATACTTAAAGAACATACCAGGCAAATTGGCTGTTTCAATTCCCTATCTACAAGCACAACAATTGTTTCCTTGACAACAAATTAATATAATATTATATACTTTTTCCTTAGAACTTTTATATACAACTATTTTATCTATTTTATCATTTTTATATGTTTGAAATTAATTTAATTTTTTGTTTTTGTAACAATTGTCGCACAATTTTAAAAATAGAAAAATACATACTCCCTCCCTCCGTCCAAGCTAAAAGTATATAATTACTTTTGGCGTGGAGATTAAAAAATAATAATATTTTAATTACAATGGATAGATAAAAATAGTAAAATGATATTTTTGTCTTTATTTTTTTTTTATAAAAATAATGATGTGATGTAAAGTAGGAGTATTTGTGGGAAAAATGAGGTATTTAATGAAATGGTTACTTTGTAATTGGACGTCCGAAAATAGAAATATGTAGACTTTCTAACCGGAAGGAGGGAGTACAATTTACATAATATTATTATAAAAACATCATCATTATTACTCCCTCCGTCTTATATACAATGTCTGCTACACTATAGACACAATATTTTATGAGATGTGTAATTAATAGATAATTAACAATATATTAGTGAAAATAATTATCCTATAATACAGATAATTATAAATTAAGTTAAGATAACTAATTAGTTTTATTAAAATTTAAAAAATTGAAAAATTTAAAATGATATTAAAGTGTATAATTATTTTCTTAAAAAAGAAAAATAACATGGAATGTTAATTTGTTTTTTCTTCTTAAAAAGATAAATTATTTTTTATTGTACTATTTAGATATAAAAATATTAATATTCTAAAATCTTTAAACTCAAACTAAATAATGTGGAGGTTTGAATTTTAATTGAAATTTAAATAAATAAAATTTTAAATTTGAATATAACATGATATAATATAAATAGATAAAACTAAATAATGTGGAGGTTTGAATTTTAATTGAAATTTAAATAAATAAAATTTTAAATTTGAATATAACATGATATAATATAAATAGATATTCGATGTAATATTTTAAATTTAAAATTTTTAAAATAATATAAAAATACTTGATTTCCTATTTGATATTTTGATAATTTTCTTTTAATAAATAAAAAGCTAATTTCCATCCGGAGTAATTTCAATTCGAAGATTCAATCTTCTAACCTAACAAAAATTTTGCTTTAAGAACATACCTACGTTCAATCACACATCATTATCATCACCATCTTCATCTTCATCCTCATCTTCATCCATACTGTAATTCTTCCATCCAATTTAACACTTGATTTTATGATACCCAAATCACACCAAACCAGACCATATTCTTCACAAAAATAAATTGGAACTGAAATTTTATTATTATAAATTTTCAGATCTAAACTCTCAGGGATCTAGTAATCAGCTCCATCCATTCATTTGGATATACACTGTATACAGACTATATCATATTATCAGGAAGAAGAAAAAAAAAAAAAGTGAAAAAATAAAAGAGGGATTCAACATCAATTGGGACCCCAGCAGCTCAAATACATGACTGTTCTTAGCGAGTCTTCCGATTGCTGCTTAGTCGTGTTCTTCGAAAGCGCCATTGAAGAAGAGTAGTGTCCAGACAAACCTAATTTCTGCGCGCGAGGTTCAGCGGCGCTACTGTAAGATCTGAGGGTGGTTTTTGCTTGCTGTTGCAGGATTCTGAAAGCATAATTCCATCTGCAGAATCCGGCCTGATCCTTGAGTGCTTCCACTGCTCCGATGCTCACTGCGGCTATCCAAGCTTTGCTGCTCGAACTCATAACTGATTGATTGAATTTGTTTGAGGTTGATCGAGAGAGCTATGAATTTGATTGTATTTTGTGTTTGTTTTGCTGTGGAAGATGATTTCAATCTTATCTTATATATATAAAGTTGGGGACGGAAATGGAGAGTGGGGAGAACAGTGGGCCGTTCCGCCGATGGAAAATGAAGGCGCCATCTGTTTTTGCTGCTGCTGCTGGTATTTGGTTACCAGCCTTTTGTTTTTTCTGCCGTTTCCGTACCCACAGTGCGTGCGGATCACGTGATGCTGGCAAGTAGTAATTGATGCTTTTTTTTTTTTTTTTTTCACATAATTTGTTTTTAATTTTTATTTTTATTCATTTTATATAATTTGTTATTTAAAATATAATCATATATTTTAATTATATTTAAAATTTGAAATTTGAAATTTTTTTAATTTTAATTAAATTATTTACTAGTTATATTTTATATAGATTGGGGTAAGAGATACACTTGATAAGGATTTACACGTCATGTTTGCTTTCCATCATTCATTGCGGTTCGAACCGGCGTCCACGGTTTGCAATAGTATGAAACCAAAACTGAACCGTTAAAAATTCGGCTCAGTTTTAGGGTCATATCGGTTCTAACTGAACTTCCGGTTCAATAACCGACGAACGTTTGGAACCGGGTGAGGGAGACTGGTTCATCAAACTAATAAGAAAATAATGGCGCTCGACGGGTACTTCAAAAAAATTCAACAGCGAAAATTGTACAGTGGAGAGAGGAGAAAGAATAGCATGGGCGAGTCATTTATCTTCACTCCTCCTCAGGCAACTGAGCTATCTCTCCGAAGGTTTGAAAACCCTAATGTCTTGTCGCACCAATGCTTTGAATACTTTAGATGTTTGGGGTTCTTATTTGTATGTTTAACTTGCAGTCAGATCGAGAACCTGAGAAAAGTTGATGAACTTGTGGATCTTGGTCCCGAGGAGAAGAATTTTCTAAACAACCTCACTAGCGAGCTTGAGGTGAGCAACTGAAAAATTTAATTATTTGACATTTGTGGAAGTTCCATTTTTATTTTATTTATTAGGCGCAAACCTGCAATTTTTGACTGCAGAGCAAAATTGATTCGGTTTACTCGGAGTGCTCTTCGAATTTCAGTGTGTTACAGAATAATGACGTTGGTAGGGTTGTTTTTGTTATTGTTACCTTCATATTATAATCGTCTTTATAAAGGGTTCAAGATTGTGTATATAAATCTAAATATATGATGTAGATGAAATTTTGTTGCAATTAAAGAAAGAGCTGGGTGAAGTGGAGGCTGAAAGTGCGGACCTTGAATGTGAAATTGAGGAACTTCAAAAGAGAAATGTGGAAGGTGAGGGATAAGTTATGTTCTGTAATTGAACTGAAGTTGTTTTTGATAAATTTATCATCTCAGTAGCCAAGTCCATTTGCCTTTTCACTTAGATGTCTGACATCTGGTATTTTTTTTTTATTCGTTAAATGTAGAGGTTGATAAATTGCAGAGTCAGCTGGAGAAATTATGCTGGTCATTGGATATTGAATGGCAGGTTTGTTTCTAGGAAGTGTAAGGTATTTCAATAAACAAATTGTGCTAGGAAGTAACATTCGTAATGCCAAAGACAGTTGCAATTTGTATGCCATAGAAAGGAAATTGATTGGAAACTAAAAAATTCATCATGTTCTATTCGAAAGCAGAGAGTAAAGATAGAAGAACCGTTTCAAATGTATATTAGGGAAGTACCTGAATACTTTTGTCATGTGTAAGAGTTATATCAAGATTCAAGAGCTTGAGTTCATAATTTTTGTTATTGACTGACATCTTTTCTAAACTTGATTTTTTAGTAATTCCCAGAGTGAGAGGAGGCAAGACAAAGCTAGATATAGAAACATGATGTATTGTATGCTTGGATAAGTAAACTGCATTCTATGACCAGGGTAGTGCCCAACTGATTGCATTCTTATCTATATATAATTTTGCTTTATACCCAACTACTATTTACTTGCGAATCTGTCGATATATGATTGTTTATGAATATGTGATACATTACATATCATTGATTTGTACTAAAGTTATCTATGTATTGCAGAAGTCAGAGAAGGCAAAGGAGGGCATAGACATAGAGACCTTTCATATTCTAGATGATTTGGTGGAATCTGATTCCAAATTTAAGGTTTATTTATTTTGCAGTTTCAAATTTAATATATTTTATTTGGTCACTTAGAGTTGAGAGCCAGTGGGTTCCAAAAGAAAAGCTATTATGGCCTATCATTCTATTAGGAACTCCCAACATCAAAAGTGTTTTTTCTTACATGCCTCTATTGCTCGATAGCCCGTTGCTATGATACATTTGATTCTTCATTACACTTAGCAGAGTCCAAGAAGCTAACACGTGTTATTACGTGCCCAAAACAGAAATTTATGATTGGAAAAATATTATTAAGTACTTATTTTTGTCCCTTTGCTGTTAAATGACTCTAACCAAGTAAATATGTTTGTCCTAATTCTTTTATTAGTTGCTAGAATTGAGTCACCAGATTGAGAAGAACAGGACAAATCTAAAGTCACTGCAGGATCTTGATGCTGTTTTCAAAAGGTAGTTTACTGCTTAGAAAAAGTGTAGCTCCATCATTCCCCGTCCTCTACCCCAGCTTCTGAACATGAGTGTTTTTGCCCAATGCATGATCATTTTCATTGTGTCAGGTTTGAAGCTGTTGAGAAAATTGAGGATTCATTGACAGGTGTCAGAGTTATTGAGATTGAAGGAAACAGTATCAGATTGGCCTTGAAGACATATATTCCATTTTTAGACAGTGTTCTACGCCAGCAAGGCATAGAATGTGTGATTGAGCCATTGGAAATAAACCATGAATTGATAATAGAATTCATAGATGGAACCTTGGAACTAAACAATGTTGAGGTAAAGCTCTTGTTCTATTTGGATACAGAAGTTACAATGCTTTAGGCATGATATTAAGGGTGTGTTTGTTTGGGGGTTTGGATTTTGGATTGGGATTTGAATAGTAAAAATTTTGAATTTGAATAGTTGTATGATATGATATAAATAGGGTTTGATGTGATGTTTTGAATGTAAAATTGATTTTTAGTATAATATAAAAAATAAAAAATAGGTGTTTGATGTGATGTTTTTGGGGGGAAAAAATTGGATGAATAGTAGAAATCCTCCAAAATCCTTCAAACAAACACACCCTAAATAGTTAAGAAGGAAATGAAGTAGCTGATTTCTTAGGCATCTGGAGGCTAGAAACAGGACATGATATTGGCACTTTTGCAAGTACAACCAAGGAGTCTTTTTGGAAAAATATTTTTAGTTGTTGCTATCCAAGGATTTCACCAAGTAGTGGGATTTACTTCCTTTGATGCTCCCATATAATGCAAGGACTTTCCACAATCACAAGCCATTTGCATAATATAAATTGTCTTAATTGCTAATGCCAATAGCCATTAGTAGAGGTTATTCCTTGATATACCAATAGTGTCATAGCATTGCTGGAGAAAAGTGTTACCTCATTTAAGCTCAGCTATTAAAGATGTTCTCTTGTTCATGTCCGTTTTGTTACTTAATAACTTCATAATGGTTTGTGCTTTTTACTGCTTGACATTTCAATTTCAAGCCCCTTCTTATCAGTGCTGCTAAATTTTTTCTTTCATCCACTTATCCAGGCATGTTCTGAAATGGTAAACGTGAACGATTTATCTATTAATAATTGTGAAAATAAGTGTCGTACTGTTTCCAAATATATTCTTATTCACAAACGGCATATGGACACTTGATAACCCCTGATGCATGGATGTCATATGAACTTAGCCTAGTTAATAGATAAGGTATGAAGTGTAAACTTGAATCTGTTTCAGCTATTAAAAGACAAAGAACACTATTTAGATGCTTTGTGTTATATTTGTCATACTGTTTTATGGAATTGTTTCTTCGTTTTTGCATTTCATTCTACTGTAATGAATTCTGCCATGCATTATGTTAATAGGACTTACTGTTTTGTTATATTCTTTAACCTTTACTATGTGTATGCAGATTTTCCCAAATGATGTACACATTGATGAGTTTATTAATGCTGCAAAGTCCTTCAGGTTTGTAGCATACCTTTCACTTCATTTCTTGTTTCCATACTTTCTATAGTTCTATAGAGGTGAAAGTATGCATCTAGAAATTTTCTTGCACGCCACATTGAGACTTTGAGACCATTTTAATTATTTTAGATTATTTTTTTTTGTTAATTTTTAATTTCTTTTGAGATTGTTTAGGATAAAGTTTAATATACCAATGGGCGAAGTTAAGATTTCTTTTCTTACAACCTTGTTCCTTGGGTTTAGATGTGTTTAAATATCTTTTGACATCTTTTTGAATTACTTGAAAGTTTTGGTTGAAGTTTGATTCAGAAAAACTAAAGTATCAGCCAAATGTCTACAGATAGTTTGTTCCATACAAATCTGAAAAGGATTTTTTTTCCCTACAAATATTAATCAGTAAGAGCTCTCTGTTTGCGTATTATTTGTTCTTCAAGGGGATTATCTCTTGTTGATTCTCTCAGATGAATTGGGATTAGTCAATGTATTTGCTTTATTGGTGTGTGTGAGTTGTAGTTTTCATTTTCACAATTCTATACCTACATTGTTTCTTTCTTTTCTATGGGGTGCGATATCTTCAATAGGTATGTTTTGAGATAGATTGGTTGGTCAAAGTTTCCAAACATTTGCCTCATTGTTGCAGGTTTCCTGTATAGTTAGGTTGACTATGGTGTCCTTTACGAGTTTTTGCTAGATTCATATGATCTTGCTTTGTAAGTGGCATATTTGTAACTAATGATAGCCCATTCAATGAGAAGAATGGAAAAACAAGAAGTTTTCCTTTATTCTTTGGCGCTGGGGGATTGGAGCATGGACAAGAATAGAGTAGTAACTTTAGGACTACACAGATTTCCTTTCTATGTAATTTGACAGTAAAAGTTTAGCAGGTTGGGTCTCCGAGATGTGCTATGCATGCTAAGTTTAGCTTAGTTGATGCTATTGCTTGCATGCATTTGTTAAATTGAGGACTTTGTTAATGTATGCATGCTGATATTTTGGTTTCTTGTCCGACATTTGATTATCTGTGGTGTGTCCAGGCAGCTTTATCCAACATTCTCTATCATCAAGACCAGGTCCACCTTGGAGTGGTTTGTGAGAAAAGTGCAAGAAAGGATGGCTCTTTCGACAGTCAGACGATTTGTGCTAAAAAACTCTGATAACTCAAGGTCTGTCTCAAATAATATGTTTGACTTGCTTAAAAGCATTGTTTTGGCAAGTAATAATTGCGTCATCCTACATTATCTGAATTGAAAAATTGTGACCAAGTTAGCAATGCGATGGTTTAGATCGTGCATAGAGTCTCTGCTTGAATTGGTGGGGCATACGATTCAAGGATGTCTTGACCAAATGCTAACTAATTCACTTGGTTTTGCCACCAATTGAACGAAGTTAATCTGATTAAACAAAGGACATAGTATTTTGATTCAGAGCTTGAAAATTTTCTGGATCTATGATATTAGAATTGTGCCTTCTTATTTGATTAATAATGTCCATATGTGTGATTACAATGCTTGAATTGGAAAATTATCCGAGAACCTTACAAAATAAACACTACCAAGTTTTTGGTAACAAAGAACCTTGTGAAGACAATAAATCTTTATGTAGTTAAAGCATATAATTAAATTTCCAATATCTGTTATTTTTAATGGATATTATGGAAAGCAATGATATTGTGTTTATAATGAAAAATCAGTCTGCTTATTGTACGAGATTATTATAATGAATCAGAATGCTGATGTACTTTTGTTTCTTTAGTACAACAAACAAATACTTGATGAAATCGAAGGATCCCAACTTTAGATACTGTAGAATTCTAACAAATGCTATGCCATTTTATGTTCTTTTCAGACATTCACTTGAGTACCTAAATAGAGATGACATGATCGTAGCTCATATGGTGGGTGGGATCGATGCATTTATAAAACTTCCGGAAGGGTGGCCTTTATCAAATATGGCTTTGAAACTGACATCGCTAAAGAGTACAAGCCATTCTCAAGAAATTTCATTGAGCTTCATTGGGAAGGTTGTGGTAAGTGATTTTATTGCTTCTATTTTGCTTCCAAAAATGATAATGTACAATGTTTCCTTAGTGTTGTTCAATTATGTCATTCTTGTTTCCTGGAAATGTCTCTTGAGTTCCAATTTGTGTTGTCAAAGTGCTTTTCTGGTTTAGATTCTATGAAATACAAACGATGAACTGTGCTAACATTAATACATTGAAAGTGAAGCTAGTTTATTGTTCATGACTCCCAACATATTTTACTCCTACACATTAAAATGTTTACTAGTACTTTTTGTCAGATAGTAAGTATCTCTACAGGTTTCCTTCATGTTTATAATGAAATTTGTCAACTTTTTTTTACATGATTTCTGTGCTTCTCGGTCATTTTCTTAGGCTTCCTTTACTTGGAAGTAGTATATAATACTGCATTAACGACAAATCAGATGATGAACAAAAGATGTCTGCTCAATGTCCCACATTTTTAAAGGCCTAGGAGAAATTAAATGGTTGAAAACAATTAATGTTGGTTGACATTGATTTATCAGTGATGGTGTAGTTTTATTTGATGAACCTTCACAGGGAAGGTGGTCATACTTGAGGGCACGGTTGCGCACCCATAGGGGTTCACTAGCAAAACTAAGTTTCCACTTTCAGAAATTTGTCCTGTATATTCCTTTCAATGTCAGCATTATCAGCCAACACTATGCAATTTAAGCTCAGCTGGCTTTCTAGGATTATGTGCCTTATGACGACCTTGTAGAATGCTTCATGCATTCACTCGTGGACCAACCTCACATTCTTGTGTCTTTGATTTGTCAGGAAATGGCGAACTCTTTAAATCCTGACTTACTCCACAATGTCTCCTTCTTCACCAACAGTATTGAAGAGATACTCATGCAACAAATGCGATTGGAACTCCAGCCAAACAGTAAGCGCCACGGTGAATGAATGATTTTGTGAGCCACAACTTGGTAAGAGTTAAGTTAGATGGATATATTCTGAACTACTGTTGTGTCTAAGTTAAGTTGGTTGAAGTTTTTTTAGTCTGCATATGAGTATATGATTATGCCATTAGACCTGTTGTTATTGTTGATATCTGTTTGGTATATACAACACCTAATTGTGTAGACATTTAGTTGGGGGATATGATATTGCTCAAAATTTAATGCTCTTGGTCTCATTTCATATTCTTACTATTCTTCATCCCAAACATTTTTAACTTGCATGTTCTTTTCTACATAAATATATATATATATATATAATTTAACTATGAGCAAAGTTCAGTAAATGAATAATTTTATAATGATTTTTTTTGTCAATTAAAATAAATAGATAATATGAACATTTAAGACAATCATTTCATGCAAATATTCATTTAGGACAGGCTTGTGCTAATTGTATATTTATGTGTTTATACTAACCAATGCCTGGGTCAATAACCCTCCAAGAAGGGTTGAAAATATTGTTTTGTAAGTTCACACAAAACAATGTTTAAAGAGCTTACGACTTAAAATAAAGTGAAATTAATTTCTTACATTAACAATCTATATCCTAGAGCATTAACAAAATTCAATAATTCCACAATGTACTTCATTATTAACAATCAAAATCACACACAAGTTGGAGTTAAGATAAGATAGATAAATATTTTTGGTCTATTAATAATAGCAAAGCTTATCGGGTTTACTACAAATGTGTGAAAAAAGTGATGAAGTTACTCAATGTTTTATTCATGATCTTTTGCAAGTAAAATGGTAATGAGGAGTTGATAGTCTAAAATCAAGTTGAAATCAAATTGCTTATGAAATTGAACTCGGCCAAAGGCTTAATCAAATTTGTTATTGTTTCTAATGTAGTGGAGCAACCAATTCATGACTAATCTAAAAGGAATTCTATCACTCAAATAAACGACTTAGAATTGTAAAAAAATAATATAATTGAAACTATAATTGGTGACCAATAAAGTAGTTATGCCACAAGATAAAATAAACAAATTTTAAAGCATTATCCCGAGTCAATTGCTTTTCAACTATAGGACAATAAGTGAATATTATGACAAAGGGATTACATTTATAAACATTTGAAGGACTTGGACTCTTAATGCTATTTTGATTAGTAATTGGATATTTTGGTTGGGAAGTCAAAATTTTGAGGATAGTTAAAAACTAAAGAGAGTTTGTTTGGTTATGGTTTAAAAATTAAAATTACCATTATTCATTTACACCGTTTATAATAATAATAATAATAATAATAATAATAATAATTATTATTATTATTTTTTTATCTCATAAAATATTACCTAAGGTACTATTTAATTTAAACCAAAATTCAAACTAAAACCAAACAAACTCAGTCCAGAGGCATTTATATCTTTCTATTAGTCTGATGTTTTGATACGGAGGGAATCACAACCTGAAAGTGTTGAAGAACAAGAGATTAGTGGGGTATCTTATGTAGTTATGTCTAAAAGTTGAAATCTCTACTTAACCGTTTTGGCTGATGCAATCAAGAAAGTGGGAGAAAAAGGTTTTTACTTGTGTTAAAAGGGGACATATATATAGATTGTAAAGGTTGTTGTGATTCTTGTTGTTGGAAAGAAATTACTGCAATTGGCTTGTATCTAATCATTGGCTGCTATGATTTGTATGCTTGATTGTTAATTTCTTGTTGCTTTAGTATTCTTGAGTACCATTTGCTTCATTATATTAAATGGGTGGGTATGCATGCTTGTAATAGTATGATACCACAGCATCATTGCCAATTAATAATATGCCATGGTTCATTACTCATTAGCAGAGGTCATTGCTATTCAATCTGTTCCCTCCCACAAGTAGCCATGCTTGTAATTAAGTAAACATAGATCTATCTAACTTTCACACACCAAATTAATTGATACTCCACAACCAAAAAACCTTCAATAACCCCTTCACTTCACAACAACTACATGTATTGTATATATCATAATATGGATCTATATACATGAGAGAGAGAGAGAGAGAGAGAGAGAGAGAGCAGTGTTTGATGTCAATTGGGACCCCAACAGCTCAAATACATGACTGTTCTTAATGATTCATCCTGAGAGCAGTGTTTGATGTTACTTGCAGACACTTTCTGTTGCAGAGGCTGAGGTTGAGTAGGAGTGCAAGATCTGATGAGGTTGTTGGAGTTGGCAATGGCATTCTGGTGGTGGTGAAGGAGCAGGCTGAAGGCGTAATTCCATCTGCAGAAACCACAACGATCTTTGAGTGCCTCCACAGTCCCGATGCTTGCTGCTGCTGCAACTATCCATGTTTTGTTCCTCAAACTCATCTTTTATACTCTTTTATAGTATATCATTCAAACAAACAGATTTCAATATTGCTGCTGCTGCTGCTGCTGCTGCTTTTAGTTGTTCTTGTGTCTGTCTGAGTCTATTTATTGAGAGAGAGAGAATGGGTATGGGTGGGTGGGGTGGGGTTGGGTGCACATTGGTTTGAGGCAGTGGTATTATTCAATCCATCTTTTCTTGTCCACAGAATTGGGATAATGTACGGCAATATACGTTGAATCCGTGCAAACAAACTCCCATGCTCTTTAATGGACTTTTCTGTTAGTTTTTTTAAATATATACTAATATTCTAACAAAAATATTTATAAAGTAAGAAGAAAAATACAATAGGGCCATAAGTTTATTGTCTCTTGTGTAATTTGTCGGCTAATACTGCTTTATGTTTATTTTTTCGAGCCTATGCTGGATAAAGATATATATAAAACAAACTGCCTATTCATATAGAAAAGATAATGGGTTGGGCCTCTACAGTTTATGGGCCCAATCTTAAAATCCACATATTCGTAGAGTGATTTAAATAATTTAAAAAAATGTTTAAATTATAAATTTTGTATATTAATTTATTTTACAGGTTTACACATATGTTATATCTTGGAGCAAATAATGAAATTTCCTCACCTCACACACACAAGCTAAGGGATCAGACTCGAGTCATACCCCGTCACCGGTTCAACCCCACACCACCAGGTCAAATAAATTTTAAATGATTAAATTTTTTTATAATACAAATAAATAATTTTTTAAAAAAATTATATATAATATAAATTTATAATCAAATCATACGTCTATTAATTTTACAAATTTAAATTTATTAATATATTATTATATTCATTACCGAACCTAACCCCAACCCAAAATCCCCCCAATTTTCCACACCCTTAATTATTTATCTATATATTATTATAAAATTATATACACTAATATATTTTGATTGCAGTCAACTAAATTGAATGAGGCAAGAATAATAAAACACGTTCCCCTTATTTTTCAAACACCATACCCCTCACTGTACGTCACGATCCCACCCACCCACCCTCTCAATCTCTCTCTCTCTCTCTCTCTCTCTATATATATATATATATATTTATATGAAGTGCATGTATGTATGGACGTTTCTTCTTTCTTTTTCTTCTTCTTCTTCTTCTTCCTTTCTGACAAACTGTGCATGGAATTAATTGTTTAGATCAAGATGCTGGAGTCGGTTAATCTGGTGAAGAACCGTAGGAAGAGCAAGTTCTTGGGTTGTTTCACCGCCGGCGATGAAGACGGTGCACCGGCGGCGAAGCTGTTCAACGGCCATGGCAGAAGGAAGACACGCAAGAAATTGAAGCTTCACAAGTTACTCGTCAACGCTGTTTTCTGCAAGGCATCATTTGTAAGAATTTCTCACTCTCCAAATCCCCACTTTCGTCAAAATGATATTTATGTAAATATTTTCCAAAGAAGTAGTAATTTTCCATTTTCTTCCAAATTCGTGTGCCCAGAATTCTGATTCCTATTTTGATTCCTAATTTGTTCGTATGTTGGATTATTATTAATTAATTACTTCCTCGATGTTTCCTAGTCCAACCGCCAATCAACGTCAGTTTATTGTCATTTAAATTTAATAAACCGTCGTTTCTTGACTTGACTATAATTGATATATCTATCAAATTTGTTAATTTCTGCCATGAAAGAACCTGTAGAAAATCCTCTAACAAGTTCCCATTTCCTACAGGTGAAGAAATTTCGACACAAAAAGAACAGTTGGGGATTATTACAATGTCGATCAAATTCGTCGACGAGAATAAAAAATCATACAAATCTTTCGACAAAAACCCAAATCGAGAAAACTTTACTGCACGACGGACTCTCCTGTAACTCCTCATCAAATCGTTATTCGCTGTTTTCTTCATCGAAATCTTCCTTTTGTTCTTCTTTGTCGTCGTCGTCGAATTCTTCGTCGTCATTTTCGAATCCGACAGCGGTCGATCGGAGGGCGAACAATCCGGGAACGAAGTCGGCGTGCAGACACAACCCTGGAATATGTATTGTAATAATTTGTTTAGCGGCGGTGGTTTTGTGGGGGAAGGCTTGCGCCATAGTGGTTTGCACATCGGCGTGTCTATTGACGGCGGCGGAGCCGGCGCGGACGGCGGCGATTTGGAGTAATGTGGCGGCGGAGTCTCGAGAGTACAAGAAAAGAGTGATCATGGAAGGTCTCTTGCAGAGGTAGCCATGTCGTCGTTAAATTCTTACAATGTATTCTTCTTCTTCTTTTTTTTTTTTTTTTTTTTTTTTTTTTTTTTTTCCAAATATAGAATTTGGGGTTTGTTTGCTTTGATGTCTGTTTATTTAATTATTTTATTTTGCAACGATAATTTGGCCATCAAATGTTTATACGTGGGGTTTTGGAAAATAATAATTTTCTAATGTTGTGCAATGTTGATTACATGCTGTTGGAATTGGACGAGTTTATATGGATTTTTATTTATTTATTGAAAACGAAATAATTGGTCCAATTTGTTATAGCTTAATATTTCAAATTGCAAACTAGCGATAGAATTAATGGTTACTGTACTCTGCGATTTGATCGATTAATAATTGAGATTGGGGGAGTAGGAGAGGGATAACATAAAATAAAATAAAATAAAATAAAATTTGATTGGGTGATGTAGGTTGACATTTTGTTTAGGGTAAGTTAGATTAATTAATTGTTCAATTTGCATTTATTTGTGAACAAACAGTCGTAGTCTTTAATGATATTTTAACCCATCGAGTACAAAAGTTTATAGACAAGTTGGGTATCCAAATGGTGACACT
Source organism: Andrographis paniculata (assembly GCF_009805555.1). Classification (NCBI taxonomy): domain Eukaryota; kingdom Viridiplantae; phylum Streptophyta; class Magnoliopsida; order Lamiales; family Acanthaceae; genus Andrographis; species Andrographis paniculata. The sequence continues at coordinate 357,613 of NW_026137611.1, forward strand.
AATGAAATGAATTTCTATATAACTACATGAATAATGACATAATATTTTGTGAAAAAAAATAAATAATACTATAGTTTTACAAAAATATGGAGAAACATATATAAAGTAGTCAAATATGCAAATTTAATTTTTTAAGTATTTACTAAATCATTTGAGTTCTATATGACAGACCAAAAAAATAACATTAAGAAATTTGAATCAATGATCTCATAATTATGAGTTTAATGACAATGTTAGACTATAAAATTAAATAAAATATACCTATTTTCATAATAAATTAGAACAATATAGTTGGCCATATACTACAAAATTAAATAAAATATACATATTTTTACAATTAAAATAAAGTAATATAGAAGAAGTATTTCCTCAAATTAGTTATTTGAGCTTTTTTAACTTATTTTTTTCTATATTGAATTGTATTTTAGCCTTAGGCCCTTGATATTAAGCATTCTCCAATAAGAAAGTTAAAAAATACAAGATGTTTCTTACAACTAATTATATATATATATATATATATTTAGACTAAAAATGTGGGGTTTTTTTTTTTTTTTTTTTTTTTTTATGTTTATAAATTTTGGACTCCGTTGACTAATATATTTTGGAGGTTTTTGTATTATTCATTAATAGCTTTTTTTTTTAACAAAAATATATATACTTATTATTATTATTATTTTATAAAATATCACATAAAGTATTTATTTTATTATTTTTCAAAACTTTCAAAAGCTTTTGTATAAATGGAACCTAAAAACTTTATTTTAGACTAATATAGTTTTTTTTTTTTTTTTTTTTATCTAGAGTTTTTTAAAAAATCTATCTCTTCATATTCATCTAAAGATGATTCTTTTGCTACAATAGTTATAGGCCAGTTTAATGATTATGGAAGACAAAGTTAAATTTGTTCTTTTTTTTTGGGATTATTGTTGTGAGACACTATCATTCAACTGAAAAGTAATATTATATATTTTCTTTTATAGAAATAAAAAATAGGTTTGCCGGATCTAATTTATAGGATATTAAATTCGTGTGACAGTTTATCTAAAGTGCACAATAACAACTACGGATTCCGTCATAAAAAAAAATAGTCATTGGTGGATCTTTTAGGCTATACTAAATATTTATATTAATATTTTATTACTAATATATTATCTGAACTTTTGATCTTAATTTTCAAGGCATGGGATCCTCATCATCATCAGCCTCTCCACCCCCATCACTCAAAAGTGATATATATACATTATATATATCCCATGCCCTTGATGATCAATCTATATAAAAAAAAATTAGCAAAGTATTCAAATTAACACTGTAATTGGCGTCTAATTATATGTACTCACAACACCAATAAAAAAAGAAAAGTTGATAATGTATCTAATCAATATCTAACAAACCCTTAGCTGAGATAGAGATTACGTGAATACGTTACATGAACAAGATATGCGTAAAAGTACAAGACAAAGAAATTAATTAATTAAGAAAATGGGCCGAGTAGTTAATACTAATATACGGGGCTTTGTCTGAGTGTGAGTGATACATACATACATACACACACATATATATATATATATATATATATAGAGAAAGGTACCGTACGTAGCTAAGGTTAAATCGAGGAATACAGAGCGTACAAATTGGCTGCCCAGAAACGGTACAAATACAATGGCCTATATATACATATACATATACATATACATATAAATATAATTCGTCTGTGTCGTACATTGAGGACCACATATACATAAACTATGTATGTATGTATACATATAATACAAAGAGATATCTCCAGTCCAGACATGTCCACTTTCTGTGTCCCTAGCTTAGGTCTTTGTTATTTACTGTCCTAAAGGTACAAACACAACCAACACACACACACACACACATATATATATATATATATATGACACACACTTTTGTTGTCTTCTTAATTTTGCATTCAACATTGTATTCATTATAAATTTCAATAGGAGATGTATATATATATACGGACGGCTGAGATTTAAGATCGATCGACGGCATCCACCGTCGGCCCCATGTAAGATCTTAGTTTCATTGAGGGCAATATATACACATATATGACTCAGATGGACTTTCGTACTGGTGTACATTCAGCATCGCCAAAATCTCTCTGAGACAGAAACACAGAGAGTGAGAAGCAGAGGGAGAGAGAGAGAGAGAGAGTGAAGGCAAATCTCAGTTCAGATTCATATAATCTGCATTAATACTTACAACTCTGATTTGCTCTGCAGTCTCTGTCTCTCGTCTCTCTCTTTCTCTCTCTCTCTCTATATATATATCTCTATAATTTGTATGTGTGTATGTAGTCTGTTTGAGTGGATAGAGGATTGCCGGGATTAGTTAGGGTTTCACAGAAGCTGTATAAAGCCGCAGCTTACAGTTGCTCCAAAATCAATATTTTGTTCTATCACCCTTTCATTAATTATATTAATTAGATCAAAATCCATATCCATCTAATCTTCATCATCTTCCTCTTTTGTTCTTCTTGGGAAAATATTCAAAATCCAATGCTCATCATTACTGCTAGTTTCTCCCACGAGTAGTTTTCACAGCTACAAAAGTAGCAAGTAGCCTCTACTGTGTTAGCTACACCATCTGATCTATATCTCAACCCTCTGGACATATATACATACTGGATTTTCAGAAAAGTCATCTTCTCCAATTCCCCTTTTTTTTTTTTTTTTTTTTTTTTTTTCTAATAAATAAAATAAACTAAACCAAACTGAGTGTTTGATCGATCTAGCTATAGCTAGCTAGAATGTAATATATATAGATAGATACAGAGGCAGTCAGTCAGTCAGCGATCACAGATCATGGTTGGTAGCAGTCATGGAACCCAAACCGCGTGACGAACCGATCTAAAGCTAAGCTCAGAGATGAGAAGGATCGATTTCATTTCATATATAGGGTGTGAAAAACCAGGCCAATGGGATTCCTCCACGTCATCCTCACCTTTAATTTCCCAAAACGAGCCTCCATGCCTCCCTCTTTCTGCACCACCAAACACAGAATAAAAAAAATATACGAAAGGCCTTAGATCATGCATGCCAATGCCATCAACATCAATCATCATGCCACATCGAGATATATGGACGGTGAGGATTAATCTATAATTTCCAGGGGGGCCCAGCCAGTACCCTAGCTAGCTATATAGCCCTAGCTAGCTAGGTGGTTAGGTTAGGTTAGGTCGGGTGGGTTGGGGGCGCGCCGTGATGGAGAATAATTTTTCACAGACGGAAGGCGGCGGCTGCGTCTAAAATTAAAATTAAAGCGACTTGGAGAAGACGGTCGTTCGTTTTCCTGGCATGTGCGAGGGTGGTCGGCACGTGCCGAAGTATAAATATATATATATATATATATATTCTTATAAAAATATATGGTGTGTTCGATTATGGGCAGACACGACGAGCTCTAGGGGGTCTGAGGGGAACAGAAAACCCTGCATAGAGAATCCCTCTTTGGGATCTGCGCCTAATATAATTAATAATATCAAACTGATCATTAATATATATATATATATATATCTTCATGCTTCTAGATTAAATTATTATACTTGTAAAATAAATATTTTTGACAAGAACAGTTGAGATTAGTAGAATCATAATCATGATGGTCGAAAACCCACCCAATATGGGACTTACCTATTGAACTTGTAACCACTTCGAAAAGTGATCAAATGGACAGTTTCTGTTGTCCAAGAAACAAAGTTTGCTATTTTGGGACGACCAAGTCTTGAGACAAGGCCATGTAGTGTAGGGAAGATCTTTCCAAATGTAATAAACTATAGGGTAATCGATTAGTATCATATAATATATAATGTGTGCCCAAATCTCAGTCTCAATGAGATGCATGATCATGATTGCTGCTCTAAATGGTCCACAGCTTCATATATATACAATTTTCATTATTAATATATACATACTTTAAAATAATTTGCATACAACAACAAAAAAAAAAAAACATTAACTAACCTAAATTAGGTCTCGCGTAGATCTGTTGTGTTTTTATTTGATCACAGCTTCCAAGAAAGTGTAAATGGATACTAAAAAAATCTCAGTCATTAAAACATAACACAAAAAAGAAAACCAAAGTACTTGTAACGAGAAATGAGAACTGCCCCAGGACCTAAAATGTGAACCCCAAATCAAACTTTCTGTGGGGGAACTACGTATAGCACATTTATACATACAATACATATGTGTATATATATATGTATGTATGTATATATACATCTGTCTGTGTGTGGTGTGGAGGGTACAGTACAAAACCAGCCTGAAACCTTCATGAAATCCCCCCACATTGTGCATTTCTCATCTGTACTTAATTCTACTTCTGGTTGGTAGCTTTTATTTTCTCTCTCTCCAACTCTCTCTCACTCTGTGTTCTATATAGATATATAGATACATAGATATATGTTTTGAGAGGTTCACATCTATCTATCTATATATATATTCCATCTGCTACTGTTCCATTAATTAATTAGCTCGATCGACCAACAATGGCGACTTCCATCCTGAGGCCGTCGAGCGACCACCATCAGAGCGGGGAGGGAAGCCTGGCTTTGGGTCCAAACATGCTGCAGCAGGATCACAATCACAATCACAACCCGACGGCAATACGACGTAGTTCCGGCGGGAGGAGGAAGGGGGGCAACAAGGGGTGCGACCCGTCGTCGGCCGGGGGGCAGCAGAAGAAGAAGACGCCGCAGAGAGGGATGGGAGTGGAGAAGCTGGAGCGTCTCAGGATGCAAGAACGCTGGAAGAAAATCAACGAAATCACCAATCATCAGGGTTTTGGTCTTCCTCCGGCCACATTCTCCGACCACCCTCCCGCTTTCGTCGTCAATGGCGCTCATCTCCCTCTCCACCTTTCCAAGGTGCAGGGTGGGTTTGGCGTGGGGCCTCCAATGGAGCTGATTCCCAGCCATGGCGTGAGCTTCCATGGGCAAATGGTTGTGGGTGGATTGGCCTCCTCCGATCAGATTCGCACAGATCTTCTCGGAGCTGCTGCTGCTTCCGTCGGGTGTTTGAGCAATAATATTAATCTGGAATTTGTTGGGAAGAATGGTATCTCAAGAGAGCTCTCTTCGACCCCAAATGTCGTCGCCAAGTGCTTCTCAGAACACTGTAATATTTGCCACAAGGTAATTAATTCATTCATTCATGACCCTGGATCTCTTTCTTTCTGGTTTGTTTAATGTATTAATTGGACTTGCAGAAGAAGAAGGGTAAGGGTGAGAATGGTGGATTGAAATCAGACATGTATAATGTAGGTGAGTGGGGATTTCTGGGTTTAAATCTTGGAGACCATAATAATCAAGACAGCAGCATTAACCAAGAAAATCATGCCATTGGAACCGGTGGACCTCCTCCTCATGTCGGATTGGCAGTTGAAATGAATGGAAAACAGGTAATCTCAATCTCAATTCATACATCCTTCCTTCTCATTCAAAAACACACCATTAATTAAAATCTAGTTATAACCAACCAACCAATTCTTGTAGGGTGTGGAAGTTGTGGCAGTTCACAGAAAAGGGTGTTCAAGCGGGGATGGAGATGGGGGGGTGTTGATGGAGTATGAGTTTTTCCCAATTAGCAGCTGCTCCCACAATAATGATCATGAGGACGAGGATGATGATAATGACGGTGATGATCATGATCAAGATCATGATCAGCAGCTGGAAACAACAATGGAAATGGCTAGTAGGGCAGTGATAGTAAATCATGGATCCAACAACAACAGCAGCAGCATTGACCTGTCCCTAAAGCTCTCCTCTTATTATTAATTAGTTAATTAGGAAAGCAAAGGTGCTGTCTGTTTTGAGGTTTTTTGTCTTTAGGCATTTCAGTGAAATGGGTTCTGTCAACCACACATAACACCTCTACCAGCTTTTACTTTGCCTTTTTGGTTGTTGAACCACACCTCCCTCCCTCCATCTCCTCTTTCGGCCAATACATTTTCTGATTCTCTCTCTCTTTCTCTCTCTCTCACTCATACAAACAGACACAAACACATATATATAATATGTAGTTTGATGGAGATGAGTACTTTCCCTTAATTGTTATATTCTGCTGCTGTGATCTTTCTGTTAGCTTTTAATTCTGGTTCTTTAATATGTTTAGTAGTTAAGTGGCAAGACCAAGACGAATTGATTATATTTCATATATATATACACACATTCATGGCAGAGTCATTCAGTTCAGGCTGCAGAGTTGAGGATGATGATGATGATGATGGCACACTGGTTTAATCTACTGCTGTCAATTAATTAATTATGTTCCCATATTTTGAGATTGATGAGTATTCTATCCCTAAATTGTCTCAGAAAACACAACATCAAATAAATAATCACCTCTAATTATAATGACATCCAAAAACACATACCCATGACTCACTAGCTAGGGCAGCTCATTAAGAATAAGCTTCCCATAGGGAAAGAATGATGCAAACTTAGAAGATAACTGGAAAAAAACCCTAATATCCAAGATCAAATCTAGCTAGAAAATGAAGTTAGAAGAAAATGAAGGGGAAAATAATAAAAAATGGAAAACCCAATAACCCAATTAATTAGACCTAAGACCTAGCAAAGAATTTTGATGATCAGAGAAACCAAGAATTGATGAAGGTATTTTCACCTGCATTTTATTAATACAAATCGAATTCTACTAATTAGTATGTACTTTAAGTGATAAGGGTATTTCCACCACTTAATTGACCTAATAATAAAAACAAAAACCTCAGTTGCATTCTACTACAGCACCATTAATATTAAAATTGCATCAATACAAACCCTAGAGGCTGTGTAGTCTGAACAAGACTGAAACGGTAAAACGTGAACGGCAGGATTCGAACCTGCGCGGGCAGAGCCCACATGATTTCTAGTCATGCCCGATAACCACTCCGGCACGTCCACTCATGACTCCATTTTTCTCAAATTGTATTTAAATATAAACTATAATTTAAAGATCATTGTTATTAGTATTATTTTCTTAATTTATACTTACATAAATAATTATTTTAATTTTAATTTTTATTATTAGAAAACAAACCATTTGGCAGAGACGACAGCATATTCGAAAAATAATGGTATATTAATATTCTTCTCAAAGCTTCCAGTAGTTTCAACGGTTTACAGTTTCACACTAACTCAGTTACGCTTCGTCACTTTTCTTCTTCGTTAGTCAGTCAACATTCATTCCCAAACACCGGAAGTAAAACCCTACTACCAACGATATGCAGAACCCCTCGCCGGATTCCGACCTCCCGCCGCTCGCCGCCATCAAGGTTCGCTCCTCTTCTCCGCGATTCCCCCCGCCGACTACTCCACTCTCCGACGAGACACCCACCGCCAACGCTCAGCGCAAGATCGGGATAGCTGTCGATCTCAGCGACGAATCCGCTTTCGCTGTTAAGTGGGCGGTTCATCAGTACCTTCGCCCTGGGGATGCGGTTGTTCTAGTACACGTCCGCCCCACTTCTGTCCTCTACGGCGCTGACTGGGGCTCTGTGGACCTCTCAATTGTTGACGCCGGCAACGAGGAATCTCAGCGGAAACTCGAAGATGATTTCGACGCCTTCACCACTACCAAGGCGTCCGATCTGGCGCAGCCACTTGTGGAGGCTGGAATACCTTTTAAAATCCACATCGTCAAGGATCACGATATGAGGGAGCGCCTCTGCCTGGAGGTTGAACGGCTGGGGTTGAGTGCTGTGATCATGGGGAGCCGGGGATTTGGTGCGACCAAGAGGGGGAGTGATGGGAGACTTGGGAGTGTGAGCGATTACTGCGTCAGGCATTGTGTTTGTCCTGTTGTTGTGGTGAGATACCCTGATGAGAAGGATAGTGCTGGAGGCGATGCTGCTCCGGTGGTCTCCGTGGCTTCTGCTGCCGAAGAGCTTGAGGAGGAGGATGAGGAGCCTGAGTATCATGATGCATCTGATAGCAAAAAAGGTATCCGCCTTATCTATTCTCTATCCGAATCGATCAATTCTATCTATCTGCTTTTTGCTTGGATCGATTTATGTGAATGTAGTCGTGATAGCATCTGCCATATGCTAATTGTGAATTCTATCTGGTTCATCGACAATAATTTGACTAATATTGTATGCTGTTGGATTTAGCTGAGGTGCTAGCTTTGACTGCTTAGGTATTGTTGATGCGAGTTGTTTGGAAATCTGCACACAGTTTCCTGTCTGACATTTTCTACTGTCTCCATAATTGGTTCGTTGAACAAAGAAATCTTTGTAGATGAATAGAATTGTCCTTATAGAGCAACTGAGTTAATGCTCTTTCTCTGCAATAGAAAATTGCATATAGGTTGCACTCTTTACTGCTAGTATCACTGTGGTAGATGTTCAATGCTTCTACTCTAAAATCTTATGATTCTATCCAACATCTTCGCCATTGCGCCATTTAGAATACTTAATAGGTGCAGGTGCTGGCATTGCGCCATTTTGTATGGCCAGGCATGCTCTTTTCTTCTTTTCCCCTGGCACAGAGGCATGCACCATAGGAGTGTTGTTATAATTATATGTTTTTCAAATTGTATGAATTATTATTATTATTATTATTATTATTATTATCTTTAATTCCAAGATATTGAGTGTGTTTGGTACAGAGAATTAACAGAGAAATAAAAATGTTTATATTTCTCTTGTCTCTCATATAACTATAGAAATAGAGAGAAATAAATATTGCAAAATTATCATTTTTTATATTTTTTGTACTATTTAATTTTTATAATTTTTAAAAATTATATTATTTCAATTTTACAAAAACCACATTAAATTTATTATGTAAGAATTTAACTTTTACCAAATTTGAAAAAAATATACTAGTATATAATCTTACAAAACATTCGTATATAATTTATAATTTTTTAAAAAAATCACCAATTTTTTTTTTCACTAATTCTAAAACTCTTTTTTGTCTAATTAATCATTTGTTCTTGTTCGATCCATTCAGATAGCTGTAGTTTTTTTATATTTCTCAACTAAATTATTTATTTTACTAAACAATAAAATTAATTCTCATTCTCTATTCAATTACTTTTCTCTTCAATTCCATTCTCTGCTCTCATTTCTCTACAATGGAGTACCAAACGCCCCTTAGAGTTTTTTATTTTTGGAAGGAAGAGTAATAGGATGCTGAAAGATTAAAAAATAAATATCATAATTTATATTATTAAATAATATAATTAATATAAACTTAAATGTTAATATCAGCATGGTGCCCTATCCTCTTGTTTTGGAAATAGTCTTCCAGGGTCTGCATCCAGTCTTCTGCTAATCCGCTTTCACTTACATTGCTTAATTTTAGTTTGATTCATGTTATGTTAAAATATTTTTTGAAATATTGTTGCTCCCTCCGTCAGCTATGCCAGGTTTCTTTTTTGACTGCCGTTAAACTTATGCACAGTCTATTCCACCTATAATTATATGACTTTTACTTTAACAAACAATAATCAATGTACCATTATTTTTTTCTATTTATCCTACCACATTTTATCAATTATTTAGCAATTTTTTATAATACCTCCATTTTACTTATTTATTCTTATTTTTCAGCATTTAACTATGTCACTGATTGGAAATAATTCAACATGAATAGTTTATTGCCTAACTCTAATAAGGAAAATAAGTATAAGGTAATTTTATAGTAAACCTTTTAAAAGTGATATCACAAGATTCAAGTATCTAGAAGGTGGATATCTCAATGCATATCATTCGTATATAATACTTTTGGTCAAAGGCCTTGCGCCATGCATCCTTTACGACTACATATCTTTCCAAATTTTCTTTTCTTCATTATATGCTATCAACAAATCCAGTTAGGAGCCTTTATGTTCTGCCAGATGCTATCCACGTAAATGAAATAAATCAAGCATAATGATTACTAGTTATGATTTTCTACAAGTACCCTCCATAATTTTTGTGCTCTGGATAACACTGAAGTGCAAAAGCCAACAGGGCTGAAAATTTGATTTGTTGTGCCGAAATAACTTGTATAAAAAATCCATTATTTCATCAAAAGATATATTGATTGTTTTATATTTAAAGAATGTCTTTGGCACCTCTGTCTGACTTTATTAGAATAACAATACTATTACTTCTGACATTGGGACAACTTAGAAATATGTGATACATATTGAGAATTTTGAGATGGCTGGAGCTCTATTTCTTGGCATCCCTTATTCACATGATCTGCTGGGGCCTTGGAAAATATAAAATTGATGTCTTTCTAATCAGTTTTTGACCACTTAACCTGTATTAGAAATTGACCAAAAAGATATTATGCACATCAGCACTTGTACATGTTGGTTGCCCTGATAAGTGCTTTTGATTGTTGAAGATATTAGTGTTAGAGTAATCTTGGTTATGGGGAGTTTATTACACTTGTTCTATGAAGCTTTTTTAATGTTAATCACATTTTTTTGGTGGATGATGCTAGTAGGTGCAGCTTTTCGTAGCCATAATATATGATGAGTGAGTAATAATAACTAATATGAAATGTGCAAGAAGGAATAACTCTAGTTGCTATATAATCTTTGTGGGTTCACATCCTTGATGATGGTGATAATCTCATTAGCAGTGTTATGCTATTACTCTTCTCCTTGACTTGTTTAGTTTCCGTCACGGTTGCTATTTGTTCTCTCAATGTTTTTCAACATTTTCTAAGTTTTGTCGGGCTTATTTGTTTCTGACAAATGGCCTGTCATAGCGCACAGTGATTAATGCATCCCTTGAGACACAGCCCAAACTTATGTAATATATGAAAATGTATTTATGTTATTAAAATACCTTGCAAAAATAGTACACTTATATAATATATACTTGCAAAAATAGAACACTAATATAAAATACACTTGAAAAAATTAAACACAAACATACAATATAATATACTTATAATCTTAAATTCATAAATGATCTATTAATAACACAGTTTATGTAAAAGAACAGTAGCTGGAAATTATTGAAGGAAATATTAGTGCATGATTGAAAAAAGAAATAGTATATTACTTATATTGATGTTATTATTTTTCAATGATTTGGATCAAGCGCTGAATGTCAATAATAGACCATTAACCCATATAAATCCTTTGCAAGTGTCCCCACTCATTTTGACATTGGAGAAAAAAGTATAACGACAAGGAGAAAAATTAATAGGAGATGAAGAAACATATATTATTAGAAAAGTGAGAGAATTGTAAGAAAATATAAGAGAAGAAAACATAGATTCTAAATTCTAAAATGAAGAAAACATAGGAGAAACTATCAGGAGGCAAGGAAGTTAAGATCTGTAATAAAGTCCCTTGTACTTAGATGATCACCCAAGGAACTTGTTGAATGCACACATCACGTCAGGCCAGCGCCACAATATACCATTTTTGTTACAGTTGGCACCTTAGAGTTACACCATGAGCTCGTTGTGTATGCTGAGATGCATTCACACTGGTAGTATTGGATAACTGTTTATTCTGATGTTGATAGAAGTAAAAACTGCATAATTGACTGCGTCTCTGCAAGTGAAAGGAACTTAGTTGTTTCTGGATTTGTTGGGACAAGAAGAGTTTCACATCATTAGTTCTTCTGATCATTATATCAGGAGGGTGTAAATCTTTTTTATTGGTTAGTAATTTGCATGCACATCGAATGCTTTTTTGATCTTTATAAACCTAAAAAGCTTTTTACCCTGATTGAATGATGACTCGTTGCAAGTTACTTGAACTTTCAAGACTGCAATGTTTAGTAAGTTGTGTAAGTTGGTGCCTTTTGATGACTATTCTTCAGTATGTTGCTCTTTTGATATGGTTTTGAGAACTCTGAAATGATAGTTTTCAATGTTGATGTGTAACAGATTCCTGATCAACATCGAGCTGAAGCACCTCCATTTGATGCCTGCCTGCAGGTTTGTAGTTCTATTTCCTTTCTAATTTTTTGCTGCCATGATTCCAACTGTTGTTTCTACACTCGTCGCATCGTACTAATAAGTTTTTATTTTCTTCAGTTATCTTTACCCGCTTATAATTGATGCATCCCTTTTTTTCATTTTTCTGCAGGCATTGTCTAAAACCTATAGTTGATGAATGAGAATTAACTAGATTTGCTTGAACAGAGAAGTATTGCCATGTATATCGCACGCAGTTTCTTTTATTCCATTATCTGCGTCAGTTTGTTTGCGTCGTAAATGTTGAGTCCTGTATTACCATATTGTCGATCATCATGCAGCTTTGTGTAGCTTCAAAACTCATAACACAGTTTCTGAAGTTCCTCTTCCTTTTACATAATACATTACTGTCCGTGTTTGTGTTTTTGGCAACTGTTGTGTTTTATTCTGTTTTTTTCAGAAAAAAAGGAAAAAGAAAGAAAAAAAGTGCCAAGGCAAGGTTGATCATTGATGTGTATACATATACACATATATATTGTATATATTGAATTGGAGTCTGATAACATTTTCAAGAAACTCAAGCTCACAAAACACCTCTACTCAATAACTATTGAGAGAGATCAGATTGAACAAGATAAAAAAAATAAAAACAAAAACAAAAGATTGTATCAAATGCAATATCATTCTGGTGGAGGAATTATTATCAGGTGACTTTGCGCAGGTTCAGGACCACAGAGGCCTCACTTTCTCCGTCTTCCTCTCCTGCTCCGTGGAATCTTTGCAACTTGTCGACAATGGCAGCTGTCCCCGGTGATCCACCGCTACTCTCCTGTGGCGTGGCTATCAGGCTGTCATTGCTCATTGTCCTAATTCTCATCCTCCGAGTAAATTCTCCAGAATCTGAGTGCTGGTGAGATGAACAGCATCCTTCCTCATCCTGCAAACAAACAGTCAGATCCAAATCTTGGATCAATTTAACTGAAACGGATGGATGAGTCCGTACCTGGGATTCAAAAGAGCTGTCGCGTGTTCTCTTGGAAGAAGATCGCGAGAAATTCTCACCATTCTGAGAAAGACACGCCGGGGGAGTCCCCGACCATGGCACCACTTGATTCTCCCCATCCTCTTCTTCATGGCCGCCGCCACTGACGCTGTAATATTCCCCACTGTCAGTCTTGCTCTCCGCCGAATCACATCCATCGTCATCCTCACTAGTTTCCTCCACCTCCGCCGCCGCCACCGCCTCTGAGCTGGTCGAGGCTGCTGCACCTCCTCCTCCCCGGCGAGTCTCGGCGCACGTCCAGCAGACCGAGACGGTGGGGCCGAGCTTCTCGCCGGTGGCCTTCCACAGGGTGGGAGAGTGGCAGATGTAACAGAGAAGGGTCCGAATGTGTTTGGCCGCCAAAAAATTGGCGGCGTGGACGGTTTTGTCACATTCCCAACAAAGGCTAGCCTGATCGGAATCGCACACCATCCACGCCACTTTGCTGCAGCACAGCTCACACCCCTTCCTAACCGCCGCCGCCATGAAATTCGTCCCAGCACAAAATCCCCTTTTGTTAGTCGAACCAATGGAAGAATATAAACCTAACTTACAATAAAGGAAAGATCAATAGTGAATAATAGAGAGATCATGAAATGAAAAGGCAGGTTGCAGAAATAAATTGGATGGTGCACATCGAAGAAGAAACTAAAGCAATAATAGAAGTGGAATTGAAAACCGGCAGCCCTCCCGCCCCAGGTAATACCAATGTATGTATATATAAATCTTGTGATGGAATTGACAGTTTAAAATAAAAAAATAAATAAATAATATTTTGAAATTGAAATAGTAGAGAAGCAAGAAAGGTGGGGCTGTGTGGACTGGAGAGATTTTATCTGGTCATGATGACGTGTCCGAATAGATGTGCTATATTAGATTCTCACAAATATTGGCCACAACCTTGATTCTGGTCCTCAAAAGGAATTGGCATGCCCCACGTCATACTCCACCACATCATCTCTATTACTGTAACTATATATTCTCCTCATTGGACTTTTTCTTTATTTTCAGAACATGGCTAACGTTTTTTTTTTCTTTTTAAAAATATGGATTCTTGTGATCACAAATGATGTGTATACTTTTCAGCCCTATTTTCTTCTTCATTAATTAATGACATCTCACAAAAAACGAGAGGTTTGTTTTTGTCCAAGAGACTAGTCGCTCTATATACAATACAATCAGTCGTACTTGTCTTAGTAACAACATAAAAGCAACCGACGTAAATGGGATAAATTATTAATAAGAAAAAAGAAAAATTTAATATATTTTGGATTGATTGATTGCCACAAACTCTTGATGATGATTTGGCTTGGCTGCACTTCATACCATTATTTGATTGCCTTCAATATCGACGGTGACCTTCAATATATATACATGTGTTTGTTCTTGTGTGGATAGGATAAGTGTTAACTCTTTACAAATTGAAATGTTTTAAGACAAATAATTTGGCTCTATTTTACACAAAACACACATATACATATATATATATATAAATTATATTTTAAAGTTTTTGAGACTATTCGTCTACAATATCATATCTAATAACTATTTATTTACTATTCCAAAAAATATTCAAAACTCTTATTTAAATGAAGTCTTTCATCGTTGCAAAGTTGATCGAAGACTTTGCAATTCACTAGCCCAAACACTAAGCTAATGTGGACTTTTGCACACCGTGATACATGTTTCTTTTATTTTTCCAAACAAGGCTCTTCGAATAACAATGTCAATCGTATCGGGTTTAGGTTTCTTTCTATCTTCTCCGCTACAATCGCTTTTTTAATTAGATTAAATTATTCAAATTATTCAATATAATCTTTAGCTCTTCAATTGCATTAATTCGATACATCTATAACTAAATATAAAATATTCGTTTAGCGTATATTCTCTAAGTTTGGTCGAAACATTCATCGATACGCACGATACTATATCTTTGTTTTAATTGAAAAATATTGACTTTAATGTTATTTTATTTTAATATTTATTTTGAATATCTAATCCAGGGTGCTATAGATAAAAAATTGTCAAACATCTATCCCTCTATCTATGTAAAACAAAAAGATAATAATAATTCAGATTATCACATAGTCCATTAAGGAATTTTGTACAATGTTAATATCTATTCTTCAACTATCTTGCCTAGCCATTCTATCGGCACAAATTTGACAGCAAATGCAACAACCCAAGTCCCGAACCCAAATACGACACAAATACCCCAGTCCACCGCACTCAACCCGGCGGACGACTTATTAATAGCATGGACTGCTTCTACCAACACCATCGGCACGGCAACCATCGCCGCCACGAGCACAGCCATCCGTCTTCGCATACCCGAGAAGACGTTCTTCTCCTCTATCTTCCTCGCATTCACCATGTTGAATACTTGTAGGATCACTGGCATGGCTGCCGTGACCGTGCCGCCTATTCCATTTTTCCCGAGAATTTTGGCACTGCAATAGCCGAGCACGGTCACGACTACGCTCTGGTATGCAACCTGACCCAAAATGTTCCTCAAAATGGCCGCGTTCATTAGGAGCCGGTGGCCTAATTTTGCGTCGAGCCGGGGCTTCTGCCTCCCGAAAACCTCTGCCGCGATGAAACCCATCCCGAAATTCACCCACACTAGCTGGATTAGTAAAACAACCAGCCACGAATCGTCGTTTGATGAGAAGGACCCGATGTACGTGTTCATCATGCTTGTGATTGTTGTCGTAATTTGGAACTGAAGGAATAGTTGAGAGTTGTGTCGAATGCAGCTCGACCACCCGGAGATTAGGTCGAGAGAAGAGGAATCTCCGTCCATTATTAGAATGTCGGAACTTCTTGTATCGCTGATTTCTCCATCTTCGATCCCAACAGAAGCTTCAATGCTTGCTTCTGAGCCAACTTTGGATATGGCGTCATCTACATCATTGTTTTCGATCGAAATTTGATCAAAAATTAGTATTCCTAAGAGTGACCACAGATAATCATCGTCGTCATCATCATTGTCATAGTGTACGAAAGCAATCCATGGGAGCTTTCTTGATTCCCAAACTTGAGCTTTCTGCATTAGCAACATCCTTTCAGTTTCGGAGAAAACTTGTTTCTCCCCGGTGGTGCGATAGTAGCTCGAGCAATTACTTAGTATGTGCTCTGCAAATCCTTTCTCATGGACATACATGGTGTCATTCTCCAAGCTCATCAAGAAGCCCAAGCCTCCATCATCCTCAAGATCGACGTTCTGCGACCTGTAAATCGACAACTCGTTATCCAAGTTCAGTTCTTGAACTGCCCAAGCAATAATCGTCGTCCCGATTAGGCTCTTCGAGAAATATTCGTCGCAGGCGACAAGATTTTCGCAATGGCTGTTGATTAGCCTAATTCCTGCAACTTCTTTCATCAGTTCGATTATAACAGGGGAGGATGTTGCAGGGCAAAGAGCTTCATCTTCTACAAGGTGTTCGACTAAGTAAAACTTCGCGTCCCAAACGGCGCTGCTGCTGTTGTCTGCGGTGACAATCGATTTAATAGCTTCCTTCATCTCTTTCAAGGCAACGAAGCCTAAAAGATTGTATCGATCTTCGTTCTTTATCAAGTCTCTATCGTTTAACCACTCTTGTTTGCTAACAACTCGATGCGCTATAGCAATGGCATGATCACCATCGTTGATGATACTTTGAAGCTTCGCCTCTATCGACTTTTTCACTTCTTCATTTAGACAACTCAAGGTGCCCGAATCATCATAAAAGCTCGAACACATTTCGAGTATCACACCAGCCGGCCCTCGCCGGTGCACATGGAGCAGAGGATCCTCGTCCAACTGAACCAATATTCTCCTCCCTTTCACCTCCGAGGAATCGATTTTTTGAACACTGCAAGATTCATTCAACCTTTTCCAATTCACGTCCAGTTCGAGAGATATCTCCGACAGAATGGCTTGCTCGAAAGGACTCCCGGAGAAGCGATGCTTGCCAGCTTTCGTAGAATGGTAAGCAATCGCCGTCGTGTTCAGGTAAATCCCCTGTCGAACCAAATCAGCAATGTTTGGGAGCATCAAAACCGTTGTTTCTACGCCTTCAATAAATTGCGGGACATTCAAAAACTCGGAAGCCTCGACTCGTTGCACAACAAATGTATTTCCGCCTCTTTCGACAACATTAACCTTAGCAACGCCGAGCCCGATTTTCTCCCACGCCAAAAGATTTCTGATGACAACATCGCGCCGAGAGAAATCGCAAACGGCTTGACAAAGACTAACCTTCATTGCCCAAGGGAAGTTATTTGTGTCCATGGCAGCCAAGAGCAACAGAGTATTGAGACACATGTATACAACATCGTACGACGCTTGTATTGCTTTTGTCTTACCTGGTACGAACCAGCTTCTTCCATCATCGTCTTTGTAGTGTCCTGAAAAGTATCGCGCGAGCGAAATCAAGACACAAGCGACGCCCAAAATCCGATTCACTTTTCTCAAAAACCAAGCCAAAACATCCACTTGACCTTGAAGATCTAAACTCTTGATCAATCGACGATTGAAGTTTTTCGGGCCGTGCTTTATAAAACATACCGTGCTCTTCCCTACGCCGGTAATAAGAATCTTCCCCTGCCCCCGGATTGTAATAGATCCACTATACAAATAAGGATTCGAAGAATCGACTTCCACCTCAAAAGCCGTCTCTTTGAGGTGTGATTCATCGAACTTCAATGGCGGATCGCCGATTTCTTCGAGGAAGAGTCCATCCCCCGGAATCTTGTCGCCATTCTTCACGAAAACTACGTCGCCAGTGACGATCTCCGACGATGGAATTTGCTGCTTAAGTCCATTCCTTATTACAAGTACCATATCCCCAACTTCCCTCACCTCCATGAAAAGAATCTCGATCCCATGTTCGATCCATTCTTTTATTACATAGCAGGCGTAAAATGAAATCAGGGGAACTGCTCCTTCTTCCCACCCACTTTTTGGATCTTGTAATAAAATCCCGACGATGACAAGATACAGAGCACAGGCCGTGGCCGCCTTGAGATCGAGAAAGACTTTTCCGGCGCAGAGAATCGGCCAAAGGTACGACCGTATGCCGGATATTCCTCCGGCGTTAGAGCCGAACGCATTTCTCCGGCGGCCTAGGTCAGAAGCGTCGCCGCGAATCCCCAATTTTGTGTCGGAATTCAGAGCAGAGACGATGCCTTGGATGCCCCCGAGCTCGGCCATGGTGGCTGGATCTTTGGTCTTGAGAAGGTGCGTGAGCTTTGCGGCGTCGACCGGAAAATGAGTGGTGCTCTCCGGCGCCGGGACTTCGACGACCATGAATGATTGCAGCCGCTTTATGACGGAATTTGATCGGAGGCATTCCATGGCGATGATTAGCAGCAGGGTTTGGAGTGTTGGAAAAGACCTTCAAATTAGGGTTTTGTAACGATTGAGATAAAAACATAGACACGATGAGCAGATTTGTTTTACAGACGAAGCTGCAGGAGCCATGATCCTTTGTGCATGGAGAACTCCTGGAAATGAGTAAAACGGAGTCAATGCTGAAGTCAATTATATGCAGTATTACTATTAATTACATTCAACAACACATCAATCAATAACGTAGTGGGACACACCACTCATCTAAAGAATTTTTTGCTTTTAAAAATGAAAAATAAATACTACCATTAATATTTGTTTTTTTTTTTTTTACACGTACAAATAATGGTATTTGTATAATTTATTATAAGTTGTAGAAATATTTATTATATTAATATACACTTACTGAAAAAATGAAATTGTACCTTTATTTTTTGGAATGAACGTAAATATAAAATAAAATTCTTTTTATGAGACGAAAATAGTATATGAATTGAAGTAAAGATACTAACATGGGAAAAACTTTACAAATAGAATTGGTAAATTGGAGATGACTTTAGAGAATTAGACCACATATTTTATGGGATTGTTTTATCTCTTATTTATATTAAGGCTGCAGATATTGTGCTGATCCGGCTAAATCAGCAGAGTGCTGATTTGACCGAATTAATATATATTATATCTGTGATCAGTATCTTTATAATATAATTATACACGCTGATCACCCTTATAACATATGCTTATCCGATCAAATCACTATCGGATAACAGTTGATCCATGCACTTATATTAAACATGCAAAATATATGAGTTTGTTTTGTTTTTATTTAAAATTGATTATTTTAATGATGTATAAGAGAAAATAATTGACAATGTTGATCAGCTCTTTTCTTTTTTTTTTTTTCCTTTCCCCCTTAAGTTGACAGTTCGGAAATTATATTATGTGGCACAAAATCATGGTGCAAGTAAAAGTTGTGTTAGATTACGCTGTCTGGAAAAGGGTTCAATTCGTAGTGCTAATATCTTTTGGTGTTCAAATTTGTGTGGTTGGCCGATTTCAGACCAATGCTTTTTGCCCTTTCATTTATAATTTTATTATTTTTTTAAGGGTAAATTTTGGACACATCTGTTTGTATTTTAAAAGTGTGATTATTATATCGACGGTCAGACATTACTACAAACAAAACACCAATATAATTCAGTTTATGACCTATCTCTAAGGATCTCAATTTCGCAATATACTTTACAAAACATATTAAATAGTACAAACACCAACTAAAACTTTTGTTCACACGAAATTTGTTTATCTAATTCCGTTTATAGCTTACTCCTGAGGATTTCAATTTAGGCATTTCACTGTATAATTTAACGTACATATAAAATTGTACAAATTAAATACCAACCAACACTACAAAAAATTAAAAATAAATAAATAAATGTTGGAAAAGGTGGTATTGTTTTGTAAGACGACCACGAAAATGGCTATATAGTTCTTCGAAAAATGTTGAAGACACTTTTCAAATATGATAATTCTACGTTACGTCTTGCCACAAGAATTAGTAATTTCGTATAAGGCATAAGATGAAGAATAATTCAATTTTTGTAAAAAAAAAAAAATGAGTAGAATCGAAATTAGAAAAATTTAGAGTATATGGAAGTAAAATGAGTATTATATCAAATTCCCTATCGATCATCTCCCTCCTAGCGTGGTAATAGTCACGTCGTTCGTCGAACTTGTAGCGCTTCCGCTCGACCTAGGAACATCCGTTCCCGCGAAAAACCCCGGCTGCTTTGCCGCAGGCAGCTCGTTGTCGTTGCTCAACATGGCCACCACAGACGACATGCTAGGCCTATCGTCGGGGTGCTGCTGCACACACAACAGCCCAATGTGGACTAGCCGTGCCGCCTTTTCTAAGTCGTCCAACTCTTGAAGATGGCTGTCGACTACTTCTATCGATCTTCCTTCTCTGTACAGCATCCATGCCTGCATACGTGATCTATCGATTGAACAATTCGACGAAGCAATTTATAACAGAGGCGACAATGCGAAAAAAAAAAATAGTTACATGTCCTAGAAGATTGAGGCTCCGGTCTCCGTGGGAATACGAACTGTTTCTTTTACCACTCGCAATTTCTAGCAGGATGACTCCGAAGCTGAACACGTCTGATTTGACTGAGAATCGGCCGGAGACTGCATATTCCGGCGACATGTAGCCGCTGCATCGGAAGGTTAAAGTGCGTTGGAAAAAGAAATAAACTCAAACAAATCTATGCGAATATGACTTGAAGCAAACAATATCATACTAATGTGATCGCAACAAAGTGGATATATAAACTTACTATGTCCCGACAACTCGGCTAGTTAGACCTTCGGTTTCATTTCCTCCATAGCTTTTTGCAATGCCGAAGTCTGAAATCTTCGCGTTCATTTCGCCGTCGAGCAGGATGTTGCTAGCTTTGAGGTCTCTGTGAATTATTCGTAACGAAGAATCTTGATGAAGATACATAAGCCCCCTCGCGATACCATTTAATATGTGGATCCTCTGCGGCCAGTCGAGGGGCGCTCGACTCGTTTTGTCTGGCAACATTAGAGTTTTCGACATCTTTTAACGCATTGCTACACAAGTTCTTAACCTTCGAAGTTAACTCTCACCGAATAAAGCCAAGTCGAGGCTTCTGTTCTCCAAAAATTCGTATATTAGCATTTTCTCGTCTCCTTGAATGCAACATCCCAGAAGTTTTACGAGGTTTCGATGCTGGAGATTCGCGATGCAGATCACCTCGTTCTTGAATTCGTCGAGCCCTTGTCTAGATGTCTCCGATAGCCGTTTAACGGCTATATTTTGTCCATCCTCCAGAACACCCTGAAATTAGAACATTACTTGCAAGATATTGCATAAGTTTCGATTAGAGTTCTACCTTATAAACAGGACCATATCCGCCTTCTCCGAGCTTGTTTTGCGACGCAAAATTATCTGTAGCTTTCGAAATTGTCGACAAACCAAACATCGGTAGCTCCAAGTCCTTATCTTCAGAAACACCAGCCACAGACATACCCGATTTTTCGCCCTTGTCGCTATTCTTCTTCGTCCTCCAGACATATAAAACCACACAAATGCCGACTAAAAATGTTCCTACCGTCACCAAACTTACGGCCAATTTCATCTTCCTGTTCGAGTCTGCAATAGTATCCATTAGTCCGCGCTATCACTCACATAAACATATATTCGTAACTACGAATCTCACCTAGCTCCGATGAAGCCATTCGGACGTAAAGAAATTGTCCGGGAGCTGGCAAAGTTCTAATGTCGATCAAGTCACCAAACCACATAAGGCATCCATGGCCACCTGTACTAATATTCAACCTCGAATACGCCATGCAAGAGCAGTTATTCAAGCACGCCGTGCGGCATTCCTCGAGCGACATTGTCTCATTGTACGTCGAATTCCTCGCGTCGGGGAACTTGATGTCCAAATACCGCAAGAATCCGTCCCCTTTTGCGCAATCCAGCGGCGTTTGCCGAACACATCCACTCGTCGACCAGGCAGATTCAGACCATACTTTAGGATCCCTTGGCCTGAACCTGTCCAGACACGAACACACCGGATAATCCCCAACGGTGCAGCTGCCGTGCGCCCCGCAGGCGCCGTAAGCATCGCAATCGTCGATGGGATTACTCATGTAGAGAACCCATCTCTGCGTCGGATCCACCCAATGCCAGCGCTGTCCGACGCCGTTCGGACTCAGAGTGTACCTCGTCAGAACAGCCGACGGGACGATCGCGTCTTCCCTGTAATAAAAAAAGCCGTCTTTGTTTCTATAAATCCCGAACTTGTACGACATGTCTTTCTTGATTTGCGGCGTCCCGCTGTAGACAGTGCCGAGCCATGGCCCCAATCTGTAAACCTCAGTGCCATTCCGTTTCGTGATCAGTTGTGGATATCCGGCGGGATCTAATCGAATTGTGTAGTCGCCGTTGCCGGGATCGTCGCTGTTCTTCCAGCACGACAGGTAGTTGTCCCCGCCGGGGACGGAATTCGCGCCCAATTGCATTTCCGGCAGGAGTGTGTCTGTCGGGTGGTCGAAGCTCTGCCAGAGGTAATTCTCCGGCCGGCGGTCGTCGGCGTCGCGGAGAATTAAGTTCCCGGAGTCTAACAGCTGGGCGACGGGATTTTTCGCGATTCTTGTGGATTTGTTGGAGGAAGACCATACGGTGGTGTTGGTGGCGCTGAGAAGAACCAGAAATCCCGGCGGGATGACTTTGAGGACTGCGGGTGAAGCTGCAGTGTTGGGTAATGGAGATTCTCGATTGGCAACCCAGACAACGGTCTTGACGGTGATGTTTTTGTACCAGATTCCTAGAAACCATTTGTTGGAGCTTCCAGGGGTGAAGAATCCGAGCTCGAACTTGCCCTTTGAGGAGATCAAAGTGTTGTTGTGCGTGATGCTCTGAGTTGTGTCTATGGCGTCGGGGTCTGCTTCGGAGAGGAAGAAGAAGAAAATGAGAAGAACGGCGGCGGCGTGTCCAGTGGAGGTTGTTCTTCTCGTCATGATGACTTGGTCTTGTAGTAAGTTTGTCAAGTGAAGTGTTCGATCATGCTTTGAGTTTGTCCGGTCGTCGTCAGGTAAGAAACGCGTGGTCTTGGTGCTATCGTCAATCAATCGTCCTGATTGGGTAGGGGAAAATCGCGCATGCTGCCGACAGTATTTGCCCACCAACATCCAGCCCTATCAGCGCCTCCAATGGAGACGAACATGTGACATATCTCCAGGAGCCGATGCCACCAGCACGTGTATATACACATTGTGTAATGGAGCTTGGGGCATCACGGTGCTGCAGATCTAGTGTTTTTTTTTTGTTTTTTTTCCTATCCAAACAGTAAACTGGACTAACGTAGCATACACTTATTTATATATATCAATATTTATCTTTTTATTCACCAATAACAAAAAAAAATATATATATATATATTTATGTATATATCAAAATATTTCCAAAATGTTAGGGACAATAGCCAATAGATAACCAAATAAGATGACAAATCTAGTGAAAACGAATTAATTGTGGCCTAGATACATTTAAGAATAATAAAAATAAATAGATTTAATATATAATATTCTAAATAAAAAATATGTAATTATATAATACAATAATTTTGAAAATAAAAAATGTAATAAAGTGCAAGACTTATTCAAGGACCCAAACCCCCCTTAAAATTGTGGAAGAAAAATGCAGTTGGATTGAGCAATACTAATTTTTTTTATATTTAATCCGATGGACATTTTGTTAGCTTTAATTGAATCGCAATCCTGATTTATCATCAGCTAATAGTAGAAAGTTTTTTAATTCAGCACCAAATCCAAAGGGGTATTACAATACAGTCAAACCCCACAAAAGACAAGAGACAGTAGCAAAATACATAGCAGGAAATTTAAATTTTCTGGTAACAAAGACAGCGTAAAATGGCTCATGGAAGCAGAAGCCATGAAAGATGAAAACGCAATGCATATATTTTTAAACAGGATATAGCAATACCACAAATTCAGGACTGCTGTAAGCTTCCAGTTGGGGCAGCAGGATTCTGTGGCGGCGGCGGTGGCGGCATTCTGGACTGGTAAGCCGGAGGATATTGCTGGTGGGGTGGTGCCACAGGAGGTGGAGCATATCCATAAGGCGGATAATAGGGCGGCTGTGGGTAGAACTGCCCCGGTCGTGGTGGTGGTGGTGGCGGCATACCTGGATGATGGCCATAGTGATGAGCTTGTTGCTGTTGGTCGAAACTGGGCTTGGGTTCATTTGATCCAGAAGGTCCGCTCGAACTACCTTCTTGAGAAGGGATGATGGCGCCCATTCTCTGAGGATCCATGGAGGGATAATAAGCTCTGTCTTGCTGCGGCAATGGAGGGATGTTGAAGTAGGGCATAGGAGGAGGTGGTTGGGACTGTGAGCCGGGGGGCTGAAGAGGTTGGTTCTGCTGCTGGGATATGACAGCCCTTGGTAACAAGCCACTGTGGGCCACTGCTTGCTGTTTGACTTCATCAGGGGTTTCGGATTCGGGTCTTGGCACTTGAGGTCGGCCCCAGAGCAGCTTCAATCGCAAGCCTTTGATGACTAGCTTGTTGGCGAGTTCTTCGGCTGCTTTCTCTGCACCTTCTCTTGTTGTGTAGGTTACGAAAGCGCAAGCTCGCTGGAGAACCATTTTGACAGACTCGATCTCTCCGTGGGCATAGAAGTTGTCTCTTAGGTCTTGCTCGGTGATTCTTGCATCAAGGCCACCTATGTAGAGGGTTCTTATGCTTTCATCCTCTGGAGGCTCTAGAGATGGCATTTCTCCAGCTTTGTTCAGAAGCTTCATTGCAACTGGATCGTTGATTCTGCAAGCACGTGCATTCAAATATGAGTGGTGCACAGAGAGAAAATGAAAGAGATGTATTAGGAAGTAATCATAAGGCATAGTAGAGAACAAATGTCATGCAAGGCTTAGATATCAGATATCATATGCAGATGGAGAATTTCTGAGTAGAAGACGATAGAGAAATGTGACAGGATTTGTAGCAAATTCAGAATGGCAACATGATAGAAATACTACCATTTCAACTATTTAAAAATGCTTATCAAATCCTAGCAATGCATAGACAGTGATATCATCATATAAGAACAAAGATAACCTCTAAGTTCCAACATATAAGCTCTGCATATTGCTCAATAACCATCCAAATTTAAGCTACTCTCTGAAATAATAACTATAATTACATATTATCTAGCTTTCAGAGTGAATTTTACCACCACAAGGCTGATCAGGGTTAGCAGAGTATCTTTGGAGACCATTATAGCTATATGAACTTAAGTTCCTCCATCACACTATTATACAATCCAGATTATACTCTTACCATATTGAAATCAAAGCACATATTATCAATTACCACTTTCAGAATAACATTATTCATTTAAAATTTGATCAGTGAGTCAGTAGTTACTGTTGCACACCCAGAAATGTAAATAGATCACATAAGAAAATATTTGAATTGGGTAAACATTGGACGTACCCGTAGTAACGATCTTTAATATTCTGTTGAGACAATTCACCTTCCTCAGGCATCTCATGCCTGTAAGGGCACTCTGGTCCTCTTGTACATTGACCACGGATGTAGAAACTGCAAACATGTGCTCTATTTCTCTTGTAGTACGGTGTGGTTCTTTGGAGTTTCAAGATAGTATCATTTGGACGCACCTTGCCATAAGAAGATTCATAATCTATCCCAGCTCTAGCCTGCAGACAACAAATTTTTTAGGGTTGAGACACAGGATACAATTTGGCAACATGCATCAAAGTACAAAACAAGAGCTTATCAGCCCATCCACTTAAGCCACATGACATTATATGCTCGGAGTATAAATACTAGCCAAAAGAATTGCAATATATAACCCCTAATAGGCAACAATTACAAAATTCAAACCAAGAACTTATCAGCCCATCCACTTAAGCCACATAAAATTTCATGCTCAGAGTATAATACTAGCTAAAAGCATTGCAATATATAACCCCTAATAGGCAGCAATTACAAACTTCAACCATGATGTATTTCCAGATAAAATTATCATACAATGAGTTATATGTGAGAGTTAGTTTCTGTCATATTCAATGGAGGCATGATCCAATAGAATGTTATCATCGATTTAATACAAATAAGAAAAATATTATCAGCTGCAATCACTAATCAGAGTCCTCACTCCCCAGTTAGAATTACTTCAAGGTACCATATTTTTAAGAACATCTACTTCTTATGCTATTATTAAAACTTTAAGAAATACGAGTGTTCTGGTAAGGCTTAATACAAGCCGTAGAAAGTATGAAACTAAATTTTCATAAGTCTTAATGGGTAAAACTAGGTCTAGGCAAATAAATGCGTATATTGTAGCTTTTTATGAGAAACATGAAGCAATGTGCTTATCTGCTTGTATATTATTAACATAGTTATAAGACCAAAAACTATACCTTACGATCATGCTCCTCTGCAAAGTATTCTCTATTCACATCACTCTTAGGGATGGCATCATTGGAATTGATACTCAGAGCAGTGTCACGAACTTGAACAGGCAGCCCATATTCAAGATCCAAAAGGCAAACTTGACAAACATTTTTCAGTTTGCAGCAAGTCTGGCAAATCTCAGTTTTCTTATATCTTGCATCACGTCCAGGCCTCCACCTGAACACTGTGAATGGCCTAGTGCAGATCTTGCACTCCTTGTCATAATCAGCTTTTGTCTGAGCAAATAGAAGTATAAGAAGAAATAAAAAAAAAAAAAAAAAAAACGTTAGAACACAGGCATTATTCCATATATGCAAAAAGGCTGTACAAAATCTAAAGATGGAATGAAATATCAACAAAACTTCACAAGTAAAATCACCTACTGTGCAGTACAACAAGGAAATCAAAGATCAAAAAAATTATCATACACAATTCATAAGCAAAATAGCATGATAATAGTCAAATCTTTTACATAGATATAGTAACTCTTTTCTAGCCAACATCCCTAGAAACCAATGGAACAACAAAAAATCCACAGCAGTCGCTAATCAAATCCAGCTTCAAACAATAGCTATCCCAAAACCCTAATCTCAGCCAATCCGTATTTCTCAATCTTATATAACATCGCTCATACATCACAAATACCTAAATTGGAACATCAAAACACTGGGATTGATATTATACCATTCGAACATACGGATTGTCCCCAAGACAAGATTCACATATAATCGGAAAGTCAGATCGCTCCCAGCCATCAGCTTCAGCGTCCCGCAGCAGCCTATGCGCCATGTTTTTCCAAACTCGATTTCGTCCGTATCGCTCTGCAGCAGCTAATAATAAGACACGATTATAACAAAATTGGAACCGAATAGATGCCAATACTCTGATTTCGTGTACAAGCAAAAACCCTAATAGTATTCGTAACCAAATTAGGTTTTTAAACGAAGTACCTTGTCGGTTTTCAATCCACGCGGTTTTCAATTCACGCGAACCCGAGCTGCAATAGGTGCGACGCGATGGTGGATCTGAGAAGAGAGTGAAACGTTGAGGCGACGGCGTAGCTATGGAAATTGGAGAAGGAGGGAGGGGATGAGAGGGGGAGAATTTTTATATATTAGTATATATTTTTTGGTGTTTGGTTCGATAGTTTTAGGGGAAGGGCCCCTGCCTCCATGTTGGATGGAGTGCCCAACCGGTTTCGAACCGCCGGGTCGCCAGTTTAGACCGGCGGCGCCATCGAACCGAAATTTTTTACAAGATTCGATTTCGGTTATTGTAGTATGTCATATTAAATAACTATTCAAATTCAACTATTTACTCAAATTCAACTATATTCAAATTCAACTATTTACTGTTTAAAAATCAAAACTCAAAAATTAAAATTCACCAAACAACACTCCCATAGAAACTTACCAGGTGTAGGAGGAGTAAACAGAATAATATATTAATAGTAAAATACAAAGTATATAAGTAAACTTATTAGGGCAGAAAATAATATACAAGTATTTATATTTAAAGTAAAATAATATTAATAATAAAATATAATCTTCCTCTCGAAACAGTGTCGTATTTGATTAGTCACGCTTATTGATTATGATATTATTTTTTATTTTAGGATAGATAATTTTTTTTTTAATGTGTCAGCATAGTTAACTGTTCTTATTTTTAGTAAATTATTATATTAATTTTTTTATAAATATCAAAGTATTATTTATATAAAACATAATCATAACATAACATTATAAATCATTAACTTACTAATTTCTATCATATAAGTGACTGTAACAAGTTTTTGTGGTGTTGAAAGTTAATTTGTGATAATGAGGTTATAAATTTAATTTAATTTTTTTTTTTATGTATAGTGATCATATCTACGCAGCAACAGCCAAGTCAATATTGTTAAGATTGTCGAAAAAAAAATGTGACGTCGAATAACTAAAAGCGAATAAGAAAGTTACATGTTCTAAAAGATTAGGATGACAATCATACAGCATCCCGACAATTTAACAAGATTTTGCTGCTGCAGCTTTGCGACAAAAATCACTTCATTCTTGAATTCGTCGAGCCCTTGCTTGGAAGTTTTCGACAGCCTTTTAATGGTTATATCTTGTCCATTTTCAAAAGTACTTTGCAAAAATTTACGAGCATCTTTAAAATTCAAATTATCATTACAAGATGATACAAACTGCTCTGTTGCATCATCAAGTTGAGATCTTCATTTGTTATGAGAAAACAGTTGTGTAGATAATGGAACGCGTGGAAATAACATGGCAATCGACATTGGTGACAGTGATTAAGGTGAGAAAGAATGGTCTTGCGGACATTATTAATGTTGTTTCCAAGAACATTCAATTCAACTAGGACGAAAGCGATTTGTCTCATCTACAAAAAGAGAACTTAAAAAAAATAATAAAATAAAAAAAATGAAAGACCAGAAAAAAAATAGTCTGCACATCAAAACAACATGTTTTTTTTTTATTATTAAGATTTGAGTTTATTCTTTCAGTAATTTTTTTTCAATAAGATTTCAAAAAATAATTACTATGAGCTCATGAGTTTAATTCTCCGATAACTTCATATTATTTCCTATACATATTTCAAATAGTGTAACTTGTTACATAATTTGGATATTATATTTGACTGAATTTTCATGTTATAAAAGAACCAAAAAAAAAAAAAAAAAATCACAACCATATTCGTCTTGTAATAAATAAAATGGTAGTATGAGAATCAACTCGTGATTATGATATTGTAGATTTAAAATATCGATCTCTTCAAATTTTTTGAAAAGTTATATCTATAATTTATATTAAAATATATATTAAATACATTATTTAAATACAAAATTCAAATTAAATATTTCCAATCTAGATTCAAAGAATCACACCCTCAAATTTCTAATATCTATCACTTGGCTCAACTTTTCATTTTTATACACCTTGGGTGTGTTTGTTTGGGGGTTTGGATTTTAAGTTGGGATTTGAACAGTAAAAATTTTGAATTTGAATAGTTGTATGATGTGATATAAATAGGTGTTGATGTGATGTTTTGAATGTAAAATTAATTTTTAATATAATATAAAAAATGAAAAATAGGTGTTTGATTTGATATTTTTTGGGAAAAAAATGGAATGAACAGTTGAAATCTAATCCAATCCCCCAAACAAACACACCCCTTGTATAATTCTACTACACGTGTTCCAACAATTAAGCTGAAATTGTCAAAGTAATGCATATCGGTTGCGTTTGAATCCTAAGACTCACAAATTCAAGTGCAACTATAACTATTTTTATTAATCAGTCAGAGTCAATTTTGATTTATAATTAACGATGATTAGCTAGGTTGTTACTATAAAAAATATTTTTTAAAAAGAAGTCTCGTAGGACCGTAAAAGATGATCGGATAGTGTGAGGATAGACTTACATAGTCACAGTTATGAGTTCAAATCTCCAATGCTTTCAAATCTTATTTGCTACGCATGGTTCATCTAGTGTGACTTATCTTGTCGGGCCTAATTGTCATATTATTATATTTAAATTTGACTAAATATTTATCCGAAGCGCACTCGTCGAGCAGCTGCGAGTTTCTATGTTAGTTCCAGTGAATGAGATGCTACTGTAAAATGAATTTGAATTTGCAACAGTATAATCATGAATTATATTTATTTTTTTCCTTAACATAATTTGCAACTTACTACTAAAAAAATAGTCTTTATAGAATAGCAATTCTGGACCTACAATTCACTTTGCCAATAATACATATTCCTAGTTTCGTAAGGGATGGCCCGGTGGTGCAGGAGTTGAACGTGTGACCGTGAGGTCATGGGTTCGAGTAGCGGCTGCACCATCGTGCCATCCCTAACGGAACATAATTTATTTTTATTTTTATTTTTATTGTTCTTACTATATTCTTTCATGTCAATCAAATACATGTTCATTTGGGTCGGACAAGAATTTTAACGAGTATACTATTATATTGGTTCAATTCAGATCTAGTTTTGTTCAATAAGATCTTCCAACCTTTCAACAACTACTATCAACAATTCTGTGAATGAATTCAATAAATATTTTCTATCAAATACACCAAAACTAATACTCAATGATCTATCGACCATCTGTCATTGTTATTGTCATCTCATTTTCAGAACTAACTGGATCGAATCTTACATTCCTCAATTCATTAGCTTTCATGTAGAAGCCAGGCTGGTCAGGTCGATGCATCTCACAATCTGCATTGCTTAACATCGCGACCACCGACGACATGCTCGGCCGATCGCTCGGATGTTGTTGAACACACAACAGTCCCACATGGATTGCCCGTACCATGTCTTGTAAATTACTGGATTTCTCTAGTTTACTGTCAATTACCTCTATCGATCTTCCTTCCATGTGTAGCGCCCACGCCTGTGTCGAATTTTGCGTAATTAGGACCTCATCGAATAAATGGAACAAAAAGACGGCGCGAAATTAAAGAACGAGATAAATTTACATGTGCAGGAAGGCTGAGGTGCTGATATCCTTCAGGATACGAGCTGTTTCTTTTCCCGTTGATGATTTCTAGCACGATAACTCCGAAGCTAAACACGTCTGATTTTACTGAAAACCGGCCGCAAACTGCGTATTCTGGGGACATATAGCCGCTGCAAGAAAGGATAGTGTTAGAACCAATGAAATTTCATTATTTCCCTGCTCGTTCCAAGTAAGTTTTTTCGAAAATGTACTCACTATGTCCCCACGACTCGGTTTGTAATATCTTCGGTCACCCCATTTCCTTTGTATCTTTTAGCAATGCCGAAGTCTGAAATCTTCGGGTTCATTTCGCTGTCTAGCAATATGTTGCTGGCTTTGAGGTCTCTGTGGATTATATTCAGTCGCGAATCTTGGTGAAGATACATTAATCCTCTGGCGATTCCGTTGATTATTTGGAATCTCGTAGGCCAATCCAAGGATGTTTCGTTCTTTTGATCTGAAACAAGATGTCATCGAAATGTTTATACTTCTAAACCAAGTTACGCTGTTTTCTTAGGCTTATGTGGGAATTCTTACCGAATATAATGTTGTCTAAGCTTCCGTTGGCCATGTATTCGTATATTAGCATTTTCTCGTTCTCTTCGATGCAGCAACCTAAGAGTCTCACTAGGTTGCGATGCTGAAGTTTAGCAATAAAAATGACTTCATTCTTGAATTCATCGAGTCCTTGTTTGGATGTTTCGGACAACCTTTTCACGGCTACGTCCTGTCCATCCTTCAATATCCCCTGTTTGAAAACACAAGGTTGTTATAATTCACCATTTATCATCAATTTCTACAATACTCGTTCTTTCGTTACCTTATAAACAGGCCCGTAACCTCCTTCCCCAATCTTGTTGTGAATCGAAAACCTGTTTGTAGCTTTGGAGATTGTAGACAAGTCGAACAATGGCAGCTCCAAGTCATCGTCATTGCTTTCCCTATCTCTTCCTGCAACCTCATTATTGTCAACAATGTTGTAACAACATATACAGCGTAACAATGCCAGCCAAAAGATCGAAAATCCACCTGCTCTGTTCTTCTTCCTCTTCCAATTACAGAGAACGATGCTTATGCCTATCAGAAAGATCGTTCCTACTATCATCGTCAAGCTAAGTATAAGTCTCACATTTTTCTTCCGAGGATGGTCTGCAGAATCATCAACAGAAAATATATAATTAAACGATGCATTTTCCTACTAATTAAGCTTTTTAGCTGAAATGATCATTTAGGACATGGATAATTTAGCGTTGATTTGACCGGATCAGCATGTATCATGTTGGCGATCAGTATATCTTTTATTATCTTATAACACAACATATACTGCTGAGATATGTATAAACATACGCTAATCCGACCAAATCAGCGTCATGCTGGCGTCCATTTAAACTTACCCAACTCTGTCCGAGCCATTCTGATGTACAAATCCTGATCATGCACCGACATTGTTCTCATGTCAATCAAGTCCCCGAAATACATCAAACACCCGCTCCCTCCACGGCTAATGTTCAACATGGCGTACGCCGTGCACCGGCAACGTTTCAAGCACTCGGCTTCGCAGTCCTTAAGACTCATCCTCTCATCGTACCACGTGTCGCGCGCATCCGGCATTTTCAAATTCGAATACTTAACGAATCCGTCTCCTGCCGTACAATTCAACGGCGTCCGCCGGACGCACCCGTTGGTCGCCCAATCCGACTCCCGCCATCCCTTGGGATCCTTCGGCTCAAACTTATCCAAACAAGAACATAACGGGAAGTTGCCAATAACACAAGTCCCGTAGGCTCCACATGTATTGTAACTATCGCAAGCATCCACCGGAATGCTCATCTCCAGCACCCAATCCTGCGTCTGATCCACCCACCGCCACCGTTGGACGGTTCCGGCGGTGTTTAAGATCCCTCTGGCAAGGACAGACAAGTCGGAGGAATCATCCCTTAAATAAAATCTACCTTCCTCGTTTCTGTACACCCCGTTCGTGAACGACTGATTAGTCACGTGCGGCAGGCCGCTGAAAACGACGCCGTTCCACGGCCCGACTCTGTACTGAACTACGCCGGATTTTTTCATGAACAGCTGCGGGTAACCGGTGGGGTCTAGGGCGTACACGAATTCTCCCGGAGATGGGTCGCCGGGGGTCTTCCAGGACGAGAGGTAGACGGAGTTCAGGCCGAACATCATGCCCGGTAAGTACGTGTCCGTCGGGTAATCGAAGCTCTGCCAGAGACGATTCCTCGGATTATCGTCGCCGGAGTTTCGGAGGATGAGATTGCCTGAGTCTAATAACTGCAGAATTGGGTTTTTGGCGGTGGCGCCTCTTGAAATATTGGAAGACCAGACGGTGTGGTTGGTGTCGTTGAGGAGGACCAGAATCCCTGGTTCGATGATCTTCAATACTCCTGAGGAATTGCTCGTTAATGGAGCTTCCCTGTTGGCGACCCAAACTGATGTGTGTACGGACACCTTCTTGTACCATATTCCGAGATACCAATTTCGGGAATTTTGGGGGCTGAAAAACCCTAGCTCGAAAATTGAGCTTGCGGAAACCAGGGTTTGGTTGTATGTGATGCTCTGAGATGCGTCCATGGTGTCGGCGGCGTGCGAGAGGTTCTGGGTGGAGAGAAAGTGCGAAACGACAAGAAAAATTGTGGCTTCTCCGATAATTGATCTGTTCATGTTTCTTGTATCTGCCTTTGTCTGAATCATCGTTTGGTGTTTCCACAACTGCGATTCAATCATTTTGGGATTGTGAAAATGAGCAGCTCACAATTCACATTGCACTAAAGAATCAGAAATGACAGTACAACTTTTCATGTGTTTTTAATTAAGGTTTCACACCGTTAATCTTTTATTTTTATTTTTATTTTTTTCAAATATGTTATATTTAATGTTAATTATTTCAACAAATCTGAAGCCAACCAAATGGGATTGTTGCGACTTGGGGTCATGTTTAAAGAATTGAATTGAATGGCAGAAGTATAAAGCCTACAGATTTGACTTGGTTTCGTGGCTTGTCTTTCTTTTTTGTCAATATAATTTATATCTGGAAGCTCCAGACGCTCTTATTATTTTAAACTCAAATATTTCGATTTCCAACCATTTTAGTTAAACAATACGATTATAATAACTTAATCTACTTGATGCTTAATCTAATGCGTGTAGTTGTAAAGATCCTAAGGGTGTGTTTTGCCTGCGAGTTTGGATTTTGAGTTGGGATTTGAATAGTAAAAATTTTGAATTTGAATGGTTGTATAATGCGATATAAATAGGTGTTGATGTGATGTTTTGAATGTAAAAAATTGATTTTTAGTATAATATAAAAAATAAAAAATATATGTTTGATTTGATGTTTTAGAGGGAAAAAAATAAGATGAATAATGGATTGAAAATCTAATCCAAAAAACAAACACACCCTAAATATTTGCGACAGAATTATTGCTCTTACAACTATAAAATATAACCTCGCAAACGACATTTGTGAGGGAATTTGTAAGAGATTAACGACTTAGCAAATTTCGACTCTACAACTTAGTAGTCTCCATTGCAAAGTATTTGCAAGATAAAAGGAGTTTAGGTTCCGTTTCTTTGACTCAAACTCTCAATTTTTTTATGATCTTAACTCTGCATTTTTTAAAATAAAATATATATTTTTTTACAAAATATTATTTTAATATCAAATTCAAATCAATTTTTTTTTAAAAAACCAGTACAAAAAACACACCCGAGTGAGAATCTAATAAATATTATATTTTGTAAGATCAAATAGTTTAAATTTGTACAAAAATGATCAAAAATTAAATATTTAAATAATAAATTAAATGTGATATTTTGTAAAATTAAAATAAATTGTACAAAAGAATAAAAATAAAAATAAAAATACTACATTAATATTCAATTATCTGCATTTCTCTTTGCATGACAAAGAAATAAAATTAAAAAATGAACAATAATTTATTTTTCCACTTCCAATCCTCTATTCAACAGAACAAAAAATGAATCATTTCATATTTATCTGTATCAAATACACAATACATTTCATGGCAAGCAAATGGATTTATTCCTCACAAACTCTCTTGCAAAAAAAAATCCCCAAACCAGGTAAAACTAACTTTCGTTTTCTTCTAATTATGTCCCAAACAATTAAAAATTCCCAAAAGTTGTCGTACACAATATTAAAATCTCCATTATCTAAATTCAATCACTCAAACAAGTCTAGTAATCCACAAATAAAAATAAAATTACATAACGAAGTCAACTTTTTTAATAACGAAGTCAACAAGAGTAGCACTATCATCAAAATCATAAATTTATTTTTAATTTTAACATTTCATTATACAACAATATACACAAAAACCGTAGGGATTTCGTCAACTCCAGTAACATTGTCTGCTTTATTTTTGGATTTCCCCCAAAAACTTCGTACTAGTGGAGTTGATTTAGAACTTTCAATATAAAACTTGAATTTGCATCCAACAAAAACCAGAGTGAATAATTCATTTTGATACATTGAATTATCAGTACGATTTGGTTTACAATATATATGGTACCAAATTTTTTATGTACGATTCCTATTATATATCTTACTTCCAAATATATTTTTTTTTAATTTTTAGAAAAAAAAGTAATCGATCATATATTAATACTAAAATAATTTTAATTTTTATTTAAACTACAAACAAAATATCACACATACAATTACTTTTATACAAAAATAAAAAATATCAAAAACTCTTACAAATTTTCCCTCTTCATTTCTATCGCCCATCTAGCACTGTGATAGTCATCTCATTGTCGGAACTCGTCCGATCGCAGCACCTCAACGTACGAGTTTTCATAAAGAACCCAGGTTGCCGCGGTCGAGGCATCTCGCCCTCGTTCTCTACGTTGCTTAGCATCGCCACCACCGATGTCATGCTAGGCCTATCGCGCGGATGTTGTTGAACGCATAGCAGTCCCACATGGATTACCCGCGCCACCTCGTCAAAATCCTCCGATTTCTGTAAATGCCAATCAACTACTTCTATCGATCTTCCTTCCATGTGCATCGCCCATGCCTACGTAAAACCGCGCGAGTTTAAGACCTTGTTGTTGAGTAAACAATGTCGACACAAGCGTGAAGGAAAATTACATGTGCTAGAAGATTGTGGTTAAAATCTCCTTGAGAATATGAGCTGTTCCTTTTCCCGCTTATGATTTCTAAGACGATAACTCCGAAGCTAAACACATCCGATTTCGCGGAAAATCGACCACGGGATGCATATTCTGGTGACATATAACCACTGCAATGAAAAATGTCGAACAAGTTATTAATTTTCGAGTAGTTTTGGTGTTTGATTTTCGAGTATACTTACTGTGTTCCCACGACTCGATTCGTTATATCTTCTGTTTGATCGTTTCCTTTGTATCTTTTAGCAATGCCGAAGTCGGATATCTTTGGGTTCATTTCGCCGTCTAGCAATATGTTGCTCGCTTTGAGGTCGCGATGGATTATTCTCAGCTGCGAATCTTCGTGAAGATACATTAGTCCTCTTGCGATTCCCATAACTACACGGAATCTCGTAGGCCAATCCAAGGATATTCCATTTCCTCGATCTGAAACAACAACATTGTCGAAAATTTGATACTTATAGATGGAGTGATACTCTTTCGAGCTGCATCAAATGTAAGAATTCTTACCGAATATAATGTTGTCGAGGCTTCCGTTGGGCATGTATTCATAGATTAGCATTTTTTCCTCCCCTTGAATGCAACACCCCAAGAGTTTCACAAGATTTCGATGCTGAAGTTTGGCGACGAAAATGACCTCATTCTTGAATTCCTCGACTCCTTGCTTCGAATTCTCGGACAACCTTTTTACAGCTATGTCCTGTCCATCTCTCAGCGTCCCCTGAAAAGAACAAAATGTTAGTTTCCATCTATTTTTCGCACGCCTCTTTCTTCGATCACCTTATAAACAGGCCCATAGCCTCCTTCTCCAATCTTGTTGCGAATCGAAAACTTGTTGGTAGCTTTAGAGATCGTAGACAAGTCGAACAATGGCAGCTCCAGGTCACTGCCATGGCTTTCAGCAATTCTTCCTGCAACATCAACAAATCAACCATCTGTTATCTAAGGAACATTTTTTTTTCTCTGATTAGACAACATAAGTTTCATAATGTACTGAAGAATATAATACTTACCAACAGAATTCTTATTCTTCTTCCTCCACATACAGAGAACAATGCTTACGCTTAACAGAACCGCGGCTCCTACTATCGTCACACTCGCTATTAGCTTCACATTTTTCTTCCCCGCGGAGTCTGCTGAACAATAAGCACAAATGAATTTCATCCAAACCAGAGAATTATATCGAATAGAAATCCATAAACAATCGTAACACCAATTACCTAACTCGGATGCAGCCATTCGAACGAACAAATCTTGCTCGTCTTTAGATATACTCCTAATGTCCGCCAAATCTCCAAAATACAGCAAACAACCACTCCCTCCTTCACTCACATTCAACCTCGTGTACGCCGTACACGAGCAATTTTTCAAGCACTTCTCCCGGCATTCCTTGAGCGTCATTCTCTCGTCATACCACGAGCCGCGCGCATCCGGTAGCTTCAAACTCGAATACTTAACGAACCCATCCCGAGCACTACAATTTAACGGTGTCCTCCGGACACACCCGGTCCTCGACCAATCCAATTCCGGCCATCCTTTAGGATCTTTAGGCTCAAACTTATCCAAACACGAACAAATCCGATAGCCCCCAGAGAAGCAACTCCCATATGCTCCACACGAGTTGTAAGTATCACAATTATCCATCGGGACACTCATCTGCAGAATCCATTCTTGTGTTTGATCCACCCATCGCCACCGTTCTAACGCCCCCGCCGTGCTCAGGGTGACCCTCGACATTACAGACTGGTCGAGAGCATCGTCTCTAAGATAAAACCTTCCCTCCTCGTTTCTGTACACTCCGAACTTGAACGATGGATCGTCTGTCACATATGGCGTGCCGCTGAAGACTAAGCCAT
This sequence comes from Andrographis paniculata, assembly GCF_009805555.1. Taxonomy (NCBI): domain Eukaryota; kingdom Viridiplantae; phylum Streptophyta; class Magnoliopsida; order Lamiales; family Acanthaceae; genus Andrographis; species Andrographis paniculata. The sequence continues at coordinate 395,453 of NW_026137611.1, forward strand.
TCCACGGCCCGATTCGATGAAGAATTGCGCCGTCTCTTTCTGTGAAAACTTGCGGGTAACCCGTCGGATCGAAGTAGAGTTTGTACTCTCCCGGAGATGGGTCGCCGGCGGTCTTCCAGGACGAGAGGTAGACGGAGTTCAGGCCGAACATCATGCCCGATAAGTACGTGTCCGTCGGATAATCGAAGCTCTGCCAGAGGCGATTCCTCGGATTATCGTCTCCGGCATTTCGGAGGATAAGATTTCCTGAGTCCAGCAACTGCACAATCGGATTGCCGGCGGCGCCGCCGCCGCCGCTGGAAGACCATAGGGTGTGGTTGGTGTCGTTGAGAAGGACCAGAATCCCTGGTGCGATGATCTTCAACACGCCCGACGAATTGGTCCTTAGCGGGGCTTCCCTGTTGGCGACCCACACTGGTGTGTGTACGGACACCTTCTTGTACCATATTCCCAGATACCAATTTTGGGGATTTTGGGGGCTGAAAAACCCTAGCTCGAAAATGGAGCCTGCGGAAACCAGAGTTTGGTTGTATGTGACGCTCTGAGTTGCATCCATGGCGTCGGCTGCGTACGAAAGATTCTGGGGGGAGAGCAAGTGCGAAATGATGAGAATAAATGTGGCTTCTCTGATAGATCTGTTCATGTTGTTTTGCTCTGGATCATTATCATCATTATCGGCATCATCTATGTGCTGGTTTGGTTAAGTTGTTCCATTCTTTGTTAGAAATTATTTGCGACAGAAATGTCAGTTTGTTGAACAGGCTTCAAAAAATCAAAGTTGCCAGCAATGGCAACGAGGAAGTGCTTATTTTTTTCCTCTAAAACCAGGTCAATGGATGTTATCCTTTTTAGTACACTTCTTAAAAATAAAGTAAAATAAAGCTTCAATCTTTCATATTAGAATATCTATTTTATAACCACTATATATGCTTTTACATACAACTTTTGGGAGTTGTAGACTTTTACAAGAATGTAAAAATAATAATAAATTAGAATATTATGTAGAACTATTATTTTATTTGATTTTTTTAAATTAATGTTAATAAATAATGTTAAACTTACACATATGTCTCAAGTAAACAAAGTCTAAATTATGATCGTTGTTATTATATACTAAAGTATAAAATTTCAATATAAATGTTGACAACACACAAAGGGACAGACAATATATAAAAGACAATATAAAAACAGAACACAAAATATATGTAAACAGACAAATTTATATAGATTATGTTTCAGTAACTATGCTTATATTAATTTATATTATTTAATTATATTTTAAACATAATTGAGATAATTAGTATTATAATTAATCAACACATGATTTGTATGTTATATTAATATAATATAAATTTAATACATATATAACAATACATGCCATATGACTAGAGATAGAAAAATATCAAATTGTCCAAAATATTATGCTTACTATATCGAAAATACTAAAAATATCAAAAATTTTGTTACAATAATTATATATAGTTTGACATTTTCAGGATATACTTAAATATATATACCAAAAATAACATATACATACTAGCTATAATTCAGTGTATTGATGCCAAAATTATTGTTTTAAAATTTTAAATTATTAAATTATTTTTTATTTTTGTATTTTGATATGTAACAATATATACAAATACCATACGCGAGCTATTTAATATACCGAATTATTGATATGATATTAGTAAATATATTTGTCATATTGAATTTTAGATACGGTATTGGTATTTATTTATTTATTTATTTTTAATATAAAAATATTCGACATGATATATAGCATAATTCAATATTTTTTTATATACAATATCGAACCATCTCTATATATAATATAGTTCACATAACGCTTATTTGTTACTCCCTCCGTCCCACGTATCATGTCCATGTTGTCATTTTTGTTCGTCTCACGTACCATGTCATTTTTCTTTTTTGAAAAATGATTATACATTTTAATCTCATTTTAAATTTTTAAATTTTATTTTTTTTAAATTTTAATTAAACTAATTAGTTATCTTAATCTTAATTTATAATTATTTATATTATAGAATAATTATTTTCACTAATACATTATTAATTATCTACTAATTACACCTCTTTTAAATTAAAATACCGTATCTACAGTGTAGCAGACACGGTACGTGAGACGGAGGAAGTATTAATTATTTTTGTATAAAAAGAATATATGGTGACATAATTAGAATCACGTTGTCTCGTCTGTTGATACTTGTAATGATTCCCCTAAATATTGTCTGTTAATATCATGCATTCCCCTAAACTACTGTTTAATTAAACTAATTAAATAAATGTAACGCAGGCAATAGTTTGACCCTTCTGTCGGCATTTTACTGGTGGATTAACTCAACAGAATTATATATATATATATATATATATATGATGATTTCCACACAATTGCAATATTAAGAAAATACTTAGAAGTTAATCTATACAATGACGTCACTGGAGTAACGATCAATGGCCTCATTTATTTTATTTTATCTTATCCAGCAGACCAATTTATATGTTGATTAAGTCTTATCAACATAAGTACTAACTAATTTTAAATTATGCAATTAGTTTTTAGTTTAAATTAATTTAATAAAATTATAATTTTCTAATAGATATATATATATTTATGTGTGTGTGTGTGAACACTATATAGTTAATAATGTCATACAGGAACTTTCGTGAAAAAGGATGTAGGGTATCGAATATTTGACTATAATTTCCAGCTACATATGAACAAATTCGAATAGTCAGACAAAGCTCCACGGAAGACTTCACAAGAATTCAAACGTATTTAATAGTAAAATTTTAAAATTAGAATAATTAATTGTATTTTTATATTTATTTATTTTATTATAATATAAAAAATAAAAAAAAATATAAGTTTGATTTGATGTATTTTAGAGGGAGATTTTGGTGAATAGTAGAAATTTAAGTGTGTGTTTACATGTAAAATTTTGATTTTCACTTTATTATTTCAAATAAAATTTCTACAAAAAAAAAAAATATATAAAATCAAACAATTATTTTTTATTTTTTATATTACATTTATATTAAATTTTTCATTCAAAATATCATATCAATATATATTTATATCACATCAGATAACTATTTCAATTTAAAATTTTATTTTCCAAAATTAAAATCCAAAACAAAAACTCCACAAGTAAACACGAAATTTTGATAAACGAGCACAAATGTAAACCCTAATTAATAGATTGTGCTCTCATATTCTGAGTAGGGATGTCAACTGGGTGGGTTCGGAACAGGTTCTGCAGGCCTCGAGACCCGTCCCGCTAAAAAATATTAGGCTCTGAGACCCGCCCCGCCCCGTTTTCACCCGGCCCCAGGACTCACTCCGCCCCGAACCCTCCAGGTTTGGGGCCAACCTCACAACCGTTTTTTTAAAAAATATATAATAATAAATATTTTTTAAACAATCGAATACTAAAACAAATAGCATTAAAAGCACAAAAAAAATCTAAAAACAATCAAATATTGATCCATAAAAATAAGATAAATAAATAAATAATATATTTTTATTATATAAATATACATATATTAGGTATAATAATTTTTAAAAATTATTTGGAGCAGGCGACTAATTGAATTTTATATTTAAATTTATTTAAGTAAATAAATAATATATTTTTATTATATAAATGTACATATATATTAGTTATAATAATTTTAAAAAATATCCGGGTTCGGGTCCGGATCCGGGTTGAGGCGGGTTTTTAGTAAAATCCGTAACCCGCCCTGAACCCGGCCGAGTTTAAAATTTTAAATCCACAATCCGCCCCGAAACATATTATTTAGACCCAAATCCGCCCAATTAAAAGCGGGTTTGGGGCTAACCCGCCCCATTTGACATCCCTAATTCTGAGGTCGTGTTATGAAACTATTATGTTTGTTTCAAAACACTTCGAATTGATGAAATTTTATATGAATAACGTTTCGAGGTAATAAAAAAATTAATTGAGATTCTATTCTATAGTAGAGTCTCAAGACTTGATGTTCAACTCAAAAATGAATGTTTATCTATCGAAAGCCAAATAACATTAAGAGTGTGTTTATTTGGAAGTTTGAATTTTTTTTTTTTTTTTTTCGATTTGAATAGTAAAAATTTTAAATTAGAATAGTTATATGATGTGATATAAATAGATGCTGATGGGATATTTTGAATGTTAAATTGATTTTTAGCCTAATATAAAAAAATAAGGATAAATTGCACAAAATTCACTCGTGGTTTCATGAATTGCACCAAATTCCCCGTACTTTTAAAACTGCTTCAAACTTCCTCGTGGTTTCATAAACTTTGCGTCTAACCCCCTCAGTGATCCTTATTTAACGGTATTTGACCTAAATGCGTTAAAATCGCGATTAAATTTTAGAATCTCAATTTCTAAACCCCTAAAATTACAAATATATATATATATTTTTTTATATTTACCCTAAAAAAAATAGTAAATATACTAAAAATAGTTATTTTTCTCAGGTTGTAAGAGTTTATTTATACTATTTTTTAGGCTAAATATATATAAAAAATATATATATTTGTAATTTTAGGGGTTTAGAAATTGAGATTCTAAAATTTATTCGCAATTTGAGCGCATTTAGGTCAAATACCGTTAAATAAGGACCACTGAGGGGGTTAGACGCAAAGTTTATGAAACCACGAGGAAGTTTGACGCAGTTTTAGAAGTACGAAGAATTTGGTGCAATTTCATGAAACCACATGTGAATTTTGTGCAATTTAGAAAATAAAATAAAATAAAATAAAAAATAAATATTTGATTTAATAATTTTTTTTTAAAAAAAAATTGAATGAATAATAAATTTGGAGAAAAACTCCCCGAAGAAACACGAGGTCTCAAAAGCCTAATCTCATTTAACAAAAGCTCAACGTATTGCAGCCCGTGAATTAGTGATGGAGGTCTCAAAAGCAAGTTCAAATATTACACCATCAATGGAATCCAGGTCTAAAGAACTAGATCAAAAAAAACAAAAATTGTTTGTTTGGAATAAGTGTAACATTTTTTTCCCAGCTTTATTCCATTATAATTCAATCCTCATCTTGCAATTTATGCATTAATTTTGATATTTTTTTTCTATTAATTTGTACTGCACATAAATATATTACTACTATTAAAAAAATTATATGTAAAAAACAAATAAATATCTTATCCACGAATGGAAGGAGTATTATATTTATATATAAATATATTTAAATTGAATTTATGGTAAATAATACTATCTCCGTTCGGATCTTAAAGTCACATTTACTTTTTACGGATTATGTTTGAATATTAATTATTATATTGAACTGTAGTACAAATAAAAAAAAAGAATATATATATTTTTATTAATGTCTTATAATACTAATATAATAATATTTGTAAAAAAAAATATATTCAAATATAATAATATTTTTAATGTTAAATAGATGTTAAAAATTCATCATTCTTTATTATTTTGTAAAAGACTGTACACAATCTTTCTACCAAATAGAATTTAATGAAAAATACATTCTTTATACGACTCCAACAATATAAATATATATATATATATATAATGGATTAATTGTAGAAGCCAAAAAAAATAAGACATCAATGCTGCAACTTGGTGTAGAAGAGGCAGCATCAAGTTTTCCAAATTCATATGATGTAATCATAGCCATTGTATATTAATTCATGATCTGATGTATAAAAAAGAATGTGTAACACAAGCCTTGTTTAATTTTTTAAGGTTTTTGAAATTTGGAAAGCTGAAAAAATAAATAAATAATATTTAATTTGATATTTTTAAAAAATAATATATATATTTGATGTAATATTTTTTTAAAAATAAATAATACCAAAGGAATGAATATTGTTAAAATAAACAAAGCTAACATATACTCTTAGAATTGGTCTTAAATCGAATTGGGCCTATTTTAGCCCGATGGTGGATCTGGTTCTGAATTATGATTTCAATTTTATCGAGGCTTAACGTTTTGAAAATTAACCCATAATTAAACTAGGCCCGTTTCAGCCCAGAACCCACCAATTTATTAAAAAAAAAAAAAGTGTTAGCAATATTCTAATTGTTTGGAAAATAAATATATATCAACTGATTAAAAATCTAGTTAAAAGTCCATTTATATTAAACGCATTTACAGGTTCATATACACAAAAAAATTAAATAAAAATGTTATTTCTAAGCCATATTATTTATCTATTTCATAATATTTTTATAGATATATTTTTTGTGCAATGCAGTAATTGGAATGTTTTGCATACTTTTCTATCTAATAAATTTTGATTTATTACTTTCAAAATTTTATGTTTTAATTTATTTAAATATACTTAGTTTCTTAATTTTGATTTTAAACTAATTTAATTAAAATAGTATTTTAATATAATATTATATAAAAAAATATAATAAATTTTTATTCAGAATGATTTCAAATAAGTATGATTGATTTGTGTTTGAAATATATAACAAACAAACCCTATGTCTATTAAAAAGTTAAATAGAAATAATTTTTATTAAATAGATTCCGTGATGTAATATTAAAAAAATAAAAAACAAAACATAGGAAGATGGCAAATTGAGTCCAACCGATAATGAAACAAACCTTAAAACAGTTCTGGGTTGAAATGGATCCGAATTAAACAGTCTCGGGCCGACCCGTCAGCACCTTGACTAGTTGACTCGGAAAACAACTTGCCGAATGACCAAAACCAAACACAGCGTAGGATGCTGCCACGTGTACGGCTACAACAAAGCACACATATGCATAAGCATTTATTGAGTGGTCGGCCAAGCAGATGAGACAAGCAGGCAGCAGGCAGCAGCCAGCAGCAAACCCACGAGTAAGATATTCTTCACATGGGAAACTTCGCGACACACAATCAACACGAAATGACGAAAATACCCCATCTCCACCTACCAGGCAATTTCTTCCGTCGAAGCAAAATCCCGTCTGACCTTTTCTTCCCTGATTACTGCTGAGCTGGCTTTCCCTGTCCATTATTGGCTGTCCTTTCCATGGCCCCGCCCCCTTCTGCGAAACCGCTTCTCGCCCCCCTCCCCCCCCCCCCACCCTCTATATTACAACACTATCTACCCTTCTGCTTCCCCCAACCATTCATTCTTCAATTCGATCAGATTCATATACATACTTGTTTGGGTAAAAAATCAATTAGAAGAAGAAGAAGTAGCTAACTTTCCTTATCTATGGCGTCCAAGGGTCAATCCAATTTCGAAGATTTCCTGCCTCTCATGGCGGAGAAGCTCGGCGGCGACGGCTTGATTGGGGAGCTCTGTAATGGGTTTAGACTGCTGATGGATCCCGACAAAGGGTTGATCACATTCGAGAGCCTCAAGAAGAACGCAGCTTTCTTGGGGCTTCAAGATTTGTCCGATGAAGATCTTTATGGGATGCTGAAAGAAGGCGACTTTGATGGCGATGGAGCTCTGAATCAGATGGAATTTTGTGTTTTGATGTTCAGATTAAGCCCCGAGCTGATGGAGCACTCCCAGTTTTTGTTAGAGGAGGCTCTGCAACAGGAACAGTTCCAGAAATTTCATGTTTTCTTGTGATATAATTTTATTTTAATCTTTTTTTTTTTTTTTTTTCCCTAATTGGAATTGGAAATTATACAGTGATTGACTGGAGAAAGATTAATAAAAGTTAATGATGAACCCTTTAGTTCATTCGACTTGCCTAATTTTATTTCTCCCTTTTCTGAATCTGTCGTTGAAGGATTTCTTGACAATGTCTTATTTTATGAACTGATTATGTCTGAGTGATTCAAATTTTTCTGCTTGAATTGTTGCTGTAACACAATAGGATTAATAATCCAACAACAAAGAAAATATAAATTTTCGGGGTTCATTAACAATGCTTTGGCTAGGTCGCACAAACATATAACAAATTTATTGTGGACCACACTATATTATAGATTATAAATATTCTTTAATAAAGACTAATTTAAATTGCGTAACTATTTAAATAAATTAAGAGAATTCATCCAAGGAGCTTAATTTATTAACTCCAAAACCCCATAAAAATTTAGAAAAAATGACAAATTAGATTTAAGGTATATCAAAAAAAATTGTATAAGCAAGAATTGTATAAATTGGCCAATGGGAATTGGGATCACATGTCCAAAAAACAAAATCTATTTTTTTATCCTCATATACATATTGAGAATATACATACGTATATATGCATAAAATAATCTATTTTATATGTATACACTTTTGTATATATAAACACACACTGTCAGCTACATTTAGGACTCAAATTTCAACGAATGCGTATGTAAGAATATGTAGAGGTCAACACATATCTGTGAATTTCATTTGATTTGTGTAATGTTGTTCAGTCTGGGTTTGACTATTGGAGATGGTTTCTCTTCAAGACCGGTGTTTAGAAGGATTTGCGACTTTTGAGAGAAAATACACCCTTTTCATTTTTTATTTTTTTTAATTTATTAATTTCTTTTAATAGATTAAAATAATAAAATATGAAGAAAAAAATCTAAAATATTATTGAATTTCCCGGGTCTAATGTCTATAACATGGGATAGTATGCTTGTAAATATAAATATATAAAAGTAAGAATAAACTACTAATTGAATAGCGATTACATCAATCAAGAAAAAGAGAATTTGGGTATGGTGTGCTATTCAAGTTTTTTATTTTAATTTTTTTTTCTTATTATTATTATTATTATAATTATATTTGGGTATTTTATTATCTTTTGTGTTATTCAAGGTTACCCATGAGGTAGATCATAGGCCACTAGTACATTTAAAAATGTGACTAGATTCAATGAAGAGAGATATTTCAGGGCTCTACTCAGACAACTAAAATGTGAACCATATCATGTCATGGGCAGCGGAGGCCATTTGTGTGTTGAATAGTCAGCATAATGCCGACAACGTCTTATATATTAGCATGTAGCGTATATAAACACAATATACAATATAAGATTTCTTTAAATATAAAACACATGCTGTTCTAAACTAATTATACATCAAAATGGTCTACACAACACATTCTGATCTTAATACACGGAAGTGCGAACTGGATAAACCTTCAATCAAACCTAATACTCTATAAACTAGATCCGATAAGCAAGTCACACTAAACGAATCATAAGTAGCAGGTAATCTTACGGTCAGAATGCCAAATCCCACACCACCAGACCGTCTCTTATGAAACTTTTTTTAAAAAAAAAAAATACAAAGAGAGGCATTATGCCTTAGATCATACAAGACTCTAACAAAATTTGTAAATGGAATTGGAATGCGAGGTTAGGATTTTATTAATTTTGAGTATTTTATAAGTCAAATACTGTTGTATTCACTATTAAACACATTCCCGTACTAATATTAGAAGCTTCATTTTGCACATATTTTACAAACATGGTCGTTTTAAACACAAGTACAACACGTCCATATTCTCTGACAAATAGGACCATATTTCATAAAATTCACGACTGTGTTTTAGGAACGGGTCTCAAAATTGGCAAATTATAAGAACACAACGGTGTTTTTATACAAGATCTCATACGAGCGTGTTGGTAGCAATACACACCCATGTTGCTACATGAAAATAATAAAGTCCGTATATTGATTTGATGATTGTTTGAATATGACCTTGTTTTACATAATACGTCCGTATTCGGTCTAAATTAAATATCATATCAGTATTTTTTATATTCACATCAGTATGTTATGTTGGAATTTCAACATTACAATAATAAAAAAAATATATATATTAATATTTTTAGTGGAATTACTTTTGATAGCAATTTTTTCGAATGAGACTAAAAAAATGTGTTTAGAAATTTTGATAAAAAAATTTACTGAAACTCACACCAACAATCTACATCCAAGTGTTTGTAGTTTAGTTACATATATGCACCCTAATCACGCTTCGTAACTTACACATTATACTCCAATTGCATATAAATACATCATATTTTGATGTTATATGTGGGGATAATTCACTTTTAGTTTATATGTTAATTTCCCACTAATTAGCCTAATTAATTTGATTTTAAAAAATCCTTAAAGCCCAATTAATTAAGCCCAAAAAATTGATAAATACATTATTATTATTATTATTATTATTATTATTATTATTAGTTTGAGCTGTATCGTTTCTACAAGCTGATTAATCAACTTAAATATTTTGAATTTAATTAAATTCTTCTGATTTTTTGTTTTTGTTTTTGGCTATTAATCAACAAGACGTTTACAAGTTTATGGGTTAGGATGGCCCAGGCACCCATACAGGCCTTTGCCCAACGGTCATTTCCATGGAGAAACATAATGCAAAACACAAAATTTCAAGCAACAAGTCTGTTTCTTTGGGGGGGATTTTTTTTTTTTTTTCAAAATTTTGACTATTTGAATAGTAAAATTATATTGTTACATAATATCATATTAAAAAATTATTTAAATTCAAAATCGAAACCGTGAAAAAAACCACAGAAATTTCAAATTGATTAACGCCAATATTATTATTGGCATAATCTTCACCACCAACCAACCTAATTCTAATTTTTACTTCACATTTCTCTCTCTCTCTTTTTTTTTTTCTTCTTAAATGTATATTTATTTCTCTATAAAAATATTATATAAAATACTTATTTATAATACAAAATATTACATTAAACAATTAATCAACTTAAAACTGTCCATAACCAAAACACAAACTGAATCATTGCATCTATGATAAAAAAAAATTCTTATCTAACACCGTGACCATTTTTATAGTATTAGAATTCTTAGGGTGTGTTTGGTTTTGTATCTTGATTATAAAATATATAATAAAACTGAAACAAGTATTTAATCAAAGGTTGGTTAATTTTTATCTTACTTTAGTCATTAATTTTATTGCATTTATTTATTTATTTACTATTCTTATAAATTACTTCAAAAACCACTTTTATTGCTTCACGCAATTCAACTAAATTAAATTGTAGTATTTGAAGAGTTTCACGTGCTGCCTAATTAATTAAGTGCATGCATTATGTCACTCAATTTCTTTTCCACCATCACTCACTCACTCACTATATACATATAGAAATCCAATTGACCATCTATCTATCTACTTAATCATATATAAATATTGCAATAATATTAATAATATACTATTTTATTTATAAATAAATTTATTATTCGATGGGTTTCAACATGGGTGTAGGGCAGATTGTCTCCAAAAGCAAAACTTCCACTCGCAATCAAATCACACTTATTTTGTTATTTTAATTAATTAGTATATTTCATCAGATCAGATCAGATCAGTCTCCCTTATTTTCAGCATTCTGATGTCACGATCCAACGGTCTGAATTATTTATAGTCTTGATTCTCGATGATCACCTCTGTCATGATTATCCTCTTGAAATTAAATTAAATTAAATTTATGAAATTTGGATACAGCTCACACAATGAATGACGACATTAGGTAGCAAGTGGCTGAGGAAAACTTATTGAATAATTGTGCATCTATAACTAACTAACCATGTATTCATGTGTACATTTACCTAAAAAGAAAGACCACCAAAAAGATGTATATATACTCCAAATATGCACACACCAAATTTATTTTGTTATTTTGATGATATCAAACCAAATTTAATTTAATTTAATTTTTTCATGATTATGGGTTTTAGGTGTAGTGAAGAGATTCAATCTTGGAATTGTTTATTGTTAGGGTTAGGGTTAGGCTTTGGGAGAGAATTATAATAACAATATATACTTTCATTGTGTTGTCACATATAGGAATTATTGCTCAAAAAATATAATATAGTGATTTGATATAAATAGGTATTGATATGATATTTTGAATAAAAATAATTCTAGTATAAGTTAAATATTTTATACTATATTTTTTAGAAAAAATTGATAAATAATAAAAATTTTGTAAAATTTTAAAAAAAGAACATACCATATATATTATTAGTAAATGTGTGGTGCCAAAGTAGATGAGTGAGTCAATTATATGAGAACATTTTGAGTAAATGATGAAAAGAAAATAAATTAATGTAAAAATAAGGAGTATAAACTAAAAATGGTGAGATTTGGGGTTTGTTCTTTTTTTTTTTTTTTTTTTTTTTTTTTTTTTCTGTTTTTCAAAAAATTAATACACTATACATATTTATTATTTTTATATTTATTACACGATTTCATATACCTCATATAAAGAGTTTTTTTTCCAACAAAAATATATTTGAGAAATTATTTGAAGTGATTTTTTTTTTAGGTGAAGTATATGAAATTGTATATGTAATATAAAAAATAATAAATGTATATAATGTAATAATTTTTTTGAGAAAAATATGTGTTTAAGTTTTTTTGGAAACATAAATGTTGGGGATATAGAAAATATTGTTAATTGAATTTTGAATTTAAATTTTAAATAATAAAATTTTAAAATTAAATATTTATTTAATTAAGTATTGATGAAATTTTTTTAATAATATTAAAATAAAATAAAATATTTATTTTAATAATTTAAAAAGCAAAATTGATGAACAAGATTTATTTGCTCAAGAATTTTGAATTTTACTCTAATACAATTTTTAATATTTATTTTATAATTAACATTAATTATAAAATATATATTATAAATATAGTCTCTATTCGTGCAGCTGTTTTTTGAAATTGTGATTTTTTAAAAATAATATTTATATTTTTTACGCAAATTTTTATATTATAAAAAAAAAAATTCAAAAAGAAAAAATTAAATATTTTTACAGTATAAATTTTTTACAGCACATATAAAAAATCAATGTACCCAAAATGCTGAGTGAACATAGCTAGATATCCTACCTTTTGAATATTTTGTTCGTTTTATACGAGAATTTAGGAAAAGTATAATTAATAAATAATTAAATATATATTAATTAAAATAATTATTATATAATAAAAATAATTATAAATTAAGATTTAAAAAATAATAAAATAAATACGACTGACAGAAATGGAGAAGTGGATATGTGAAGTAGGAAAAGGAAGTAATTATCTAAAAGGACACCGTTAATAGAGAACTGTCAAGTCAATGAACACGTGTCAGAAATCTAGACATGATCTGAAATTTGACATTTCTTGGAAATGCTTGCGTAGGTCAGTCAACAATCAACTGTTTATTTATTTTGTTTAGGTTGCATGATTTTAAAGAAAAATATATTATTTTTTTTATAAAATATTAAAATATTATTTATAATTTAAATAAAAAATTTAACTTTTAATTATAATGATTTTTTTATGTATATATTTTTAAATGTTTGGTATTAAATTATTTTTCGAAAAAGTATGGTTGTTTGTTTGTGTTAAGTTTGAGTTTTGAATACTAAAATTTTGAATAAAAATAATTATTTGATGTGATATATATATTTGATATGATATTTTAAATACAAAATTATATTTGAATGTGATATAATAAATAAAAAAGTAGATTTTTTATTTATTTTTTAGAAAAAAAAAAGAATCATAGTTCAATTTTTTACTATCTAAGTATATTTTTTAAAAAACCATCGTATTTATTTATAATTTTCATTTAAAAAAAAAGTATTTTATTTAGAATTTAGTTCAAATTTTTACTATTCAATTATACGATTTTATTATTATTCTTTTTATTTTTATTTGTTTTGTAAAAATACATGTGTGTGTTTGGTTGATTTTTCTTCTTTTTTTCTTTTTTTTTTCTCAGAATTTTCCTTTTTACAAGTTCAATAATGAATTTTATCTTCTTTTTTTCCTGTGAAAAATTAGATTTAATTATTTATAAATATTGCCATATATTTATGCATATTTATAGTTAATGTTATGTGATCCAACTAAGAAATGGTCTCCACGTAAACACGAAGGTGTATTCTTGCAACAAAAAATATATACATATATTTAAAAAAATAATATTCCTTGTGTCTCAGCTATTATATTTATTTTATTTAGACACGAGAATTTAGGAGGAATATAATTAGTAAATAATTAATATTGTAGTAATAAAGATAATTATCATGTAATAAAAATAATTATAAATTAAAATTAAAATAACTAATTATTTTAATTAAAATTAAAAAAAATTATAAATTAAAAAATTTAAAATAAAATTAAAGTCGTATAATTTTTTCCAAAAAAAAAAGTAACAAAATAAATAAAACGAACAGAAATAAAAAGATGAACATGGTAAGTAGAACGGAAGGAGTAATATAGTAACATACATTCATTATTTTATATTTTGTTTACACAATTTCATATCCCTCGCATAAAAATATTATCTTTCAAATTATCTTACAAGAATATTTCTGAACAAAAATATCAGCACACACATGTACTAGAAGTTACAATTATAGGATTCTAGGCAAGGGTTACCGATCTAAATTGAATAAATCAAATGTTGACTTTCCCAAATAATTAATCAACTCAGTTCATCCATCATTTTTCAATTGAATAATTTTCTGTAAATATTATTAAAAATATACAAATATATACACACGTTGATATAATATATATAGATATATCATCTACTAATAAAAAATCAACAATTCAATACAAAATATTATTTTTTATATTAGCAACACAATTCTCTATACTACAGACAAAAAAATCAATTTATCTGAAAATGTTGAATGAACAGACTGAATATTAACACATGTCTTTATTTCACAAAGCATATACCATATAAAATAAGTGAAATAAGGACATGCTATATATATATTTTATACTTATAGCATGTGATATATAAGAATATATCATGTACTAAAATTAACTATTGCATATGTTGTATGAATCTATATTTATATTATATTAACGCAAATTATGTATTTTATAGACGTTCAATACAATAGTACAATAGTAAATTTTAAGCCCCCTAGAATTCTATCATAGCTAAACTTGCAATCAAACAAATCCTATGATATATTTTAGATATAGGACTAACTTATTAATAACTTATTTATATTTTTATTGTAAATAAACAACTATATTTATACACATTAATTTTTTATTTTTAATAAACCAAATTTATGCTAATTACATGTATATATATCCTAAATAAACAAGTTATACTCTTTTAAAATATATAAAAATATATTTTAATTTTACTTTCAATCAAATATATAATGTTATAACTCAATTTATAATCATATACAATTTCATTATGATTCGAGTCTGAACTTTACGTGTTCGATCTCATCTTTTAATGGCAAGATTTTGCTTCCATCAACAGTTGCACCTGTCCAGGAATGCTACCTGTCGTCTGTCCACATACGTATATATTTATTTATTTTATTTTATTTTATTTAAAAAAAAAAAACATAATGAAAATTGTTTCTTTGATTAAATCAATAACTTGCCATTGCAAAAGCGTTCGATGACTCCAAAACTACTCAAACAAGTATTCTTTCACTTATATATTATTAGTGTTACTAGTCAACTTACTCTTTTAATTTCATTTACTTTTATTTTATTTTAAAAATGGCGACACTTTGCTTGAGTTAATCATTTCTTTTAAATGGTTTTAACTACTGATTATTGTCTACCCCTCAATATCTTGTAAAAAGTGAAAAATGGCTTCCCGTAATGAATGACTTAGTTGGTATGACGGTAAATTTATGAATTTAAAATTTTTTATTGATATCTTTTCAGTCAAATTTGTCGCACAAGGTTTTTCCTATGAAACTTACACGACTAATGTGGTCTGAAAATTATTGCATTTGATCTTAAAATTTATCGATACAATACCGACTCCGAGCAAACGGAAAAAAAAAGTTATGATTATACAAATAAAAGAATGAATATGCATGGTGAAATTTATCATACGTAGAGAGGAGAGTGAGTAGTTGTTGATAAATAAATTATATATACATTATATATTACTTAAAATATTTTATTTTTAATAAAATTGATTTATATCAATTATATATATATTTGTATTAGATAACATTTTATTTTTATAAAATAATTAATGTTCATGTTGTATATTTTATTGATGTGGAATTTTTAATATTTATGTTTAATCAAATACTGTATGTTATATCATAATTCAAATATGTTCTCTATTTATCCAAAAATTATACTTTTTGGTTCTACATATTTTACAATAATTTTCATTTTTGTTGGTTCTTTCTATTTTACAATATTTTTAAAATAAAAAATAATTAAATTTATTTAACCTTATTACATTATTCAAATAAAAAATATAAATATATATTTCTCTAACTATAGTATCTAATTCTCAATTTATTCCATTTAATACTATTAATCTATATTCTTGCGCCGAAGATTAAATAATACATTTTATTATTTTCATAGATTGAAATCCAAAATTTATACGTTTTTTTTTTAAAAAAAAATAAATAAATAAAATTGACCACAATATACATTATAAATGCTATCAAAGTTATATTTCTTTACCATACTAATATTATTACATCAAATTAAAATATAACAATAAAAAGCCTTCAACCAAACACACATACGTGTAGGTTTGATTTATTGCTCAAAAATATTAACAAGAAAATAAATGGGAATAGTGAGATTGGTCGATGTATGAAGTAGTTGTGCCGACCTATTTTAGTCCTCTTTTTTCACAGGGGAATTCGCAATAGTTATTAGTCGGAGGTGTTTTGAGTAAACTTTCTATTGAATTTCATACGTGCCAAGTAAAATTTGGAGGCATCGAGATTTGGCTTTGACCTCGTGACTTCATGGTCAAAAGCCCACTGCACATCACCAAATCATTTTTTATGGAACATAATTATTTTATTATTTTTGTATATGAATAATATTGTTGATATTTTAAAAATATGAATTATATTTCAATAATATATATAATATAAATATTATTTGATAGATAATAAAAATTTATATAATATAAATAAAAATGTATATTTATTTATAATTAATTTTATAAAATAGAAAGTTTTAAAAATATTTATTTATTGAAAAAAAATATAAATAAAAGAGGTTTTTAATTGGATTTTATTGGCAATAACTTGAGAATTGGTAGTCCTTTCTTTCGAATGTGCTCTGAAACTTCCGTCCGAATCTAATAGCTTGCAAACTAAGTCCAACAAAAGAATACTTTGAGGCATTGAAATTTGAACCAACGATCTCACGGTCACGAATCAATTTCCATATCACTGAGCCATCGTTATTGTTTCTTCTTTGTCCCACAGCTACTGTGCTACGGGAAGTCGAAGAAGACAGTATCAGATAGATAGTAGTAAGCCGACGTTCTGCCTACTTGTTTTCGAAATCAATCAATCTAGAACCGTTTAAACGGTAAATTAAAAGGCAATTCGGGTGCATGGGTCGGGTTGGTAGTGGTTAATCTAAATGACGGTGACCGGGTGAGATGGTGGTATGAATATAAATATAATTTGAAAAACGATCGATCGATCTTCTAAATAAAATCCAAAGACTTCATAAATACAATACTAAAAATACTTTGGATTGATTGATTGGTTCCAAAAACAGCTCTCCCTCATTCCTCTTTATTATTAATCTGTGTCTGAAATTGGAATTAATTGTTGGTCCATTGCTGGA
Organism: Andrographis paniculata; assembly: GCF_009805555.1. Lineage (NCBI taxonomy): Eukaryota > Viridiplantae > Streptophyta > Magnoliopsida > Lamiales > Acanthaceae > Andrographis > Andrographis paniculata. Next base: position 413,012 of record NW_026137611.1, read on the forward strand.
GCCCCGGAGTGGTCCATTTGGGGCACTTGGGGCTCCGGTAAGAGGACCCGACCCGCGACTCCAACAGCTCCACCATCGGCGCGAACTTGACGCAGCGCGGGGTTTTGTACTGGTTGATCGACGCGCCGAGGCTGATCGCGTAGTCCATCAGCTTGTCGAAGGTTCCGTTCTCGACGATCTTGATTTCCAGGGGCCCGATGGCGTCGAACACTCGGTTCTGCCGGTACACCGCGTCCAGGGAGTCTTCGATTGTCAGGCAGCAGTCTTCGAAGATGGAGGGCGGGATTGGGGCCGACGCGCCGCCGTTGCAGGTGAGCTCCCAGTAGAGCACGTAGTGGCCGGGAACGGTGGACGTGTCGGCTTGGCTGGTGTACTCCGTCAGATGAGCGTCGAACGGCATCAGATGGGTCAGCGCATTCCGGACGGCGTTGTGGAGCTCCACCTCGTCGGTCTTGTCGGAGTCGATGCTCAGGACGACGTTCTTCCGGCACACGAAGTTGAATTGCGGCGCGTTGTTTTTGAATCCCGCCACGCGCAGAATGTCGCCCACTCTGTACCGGTAAAGCCCTGTAATTGCGTCGATGAAATCAAATCACGTAGTATTAATCAATATTTAACCTAACTGGATTATAATACTGACCAGCGTAAGTGGTGACGACGAGTTCGTATTCCTGTCCGAGCTCGACGTCGACGAGGTCGACGAGTTCTTGGTGGTCCTTGTCGGCGGCGGCGGCGGGTAGGGATAGCGACAGCGATTTGGTGTGGATGGGGAGGAACTCGAAATAGCACATGTTGGGGATGAGGGTGTAGGCGACGTCGGAGGGTTTACAGAGGGGGTTGAGGTTGAGGCCGAAATAGCATTCGGAGGAGGCGTACATTGTGCAGACAAGGGGGAGGGCATTACTGTAATAATCCAGTGTCGGAATGTACTGCGACATGGTCCCAGTCACTATTACATCGATATACTTTGTGTTGGGCCACAGCCTGGTGATGATCCCCTGCCATGACTCCTTCCTGCACTCCCGTTCGATGAACTCCGCCAGCTCCGGGTCGGGTTTAAGGATCCTCATCACCGCATCCCTCACGGACGGGTCGGTAATCAGCGGGTTGACCGTGCCCGCCCGAATATCCTGGCAGAGTAGCGCCCAGTGCTTCTCGAGGAATCGGATGGCCCGGATGAAACCCGAGGCGAAAACCGCCCCGACCCGGAGGACCTGGAAGTTCTGGCAGAGGCCGCAGAGCATTTGGGAGTACATGCTCTGGTAGGAGTCCGGGCAGAGAATGGTCTCGTTGGGGGAGGTGTAGTTGGTGTAGGGATCGAAGGCCCGGTCCTTGAAATGGGAGCTCTTGTAATAACTTGTGAGGACGGGGCGGGCAGGGAGGCCGCCGGGGGTCCGGGTCTCGCATTTTATGAAGTAGAAGTACATCCCTTTGCCCTCTTCCAGGCCCCCCACGTATTGGCTCATCACAGGCATCAGAAGGCTGTACAGCAGGGACCTCCTCTCCAGCTCCTCCTCGATCGTCGGCATCACTTTCCTTTCTCCGGCCGATGTCCCGGAGCTGTTGTATCAATCAATTAATTGGATTATTCAATTCAGGAAATTAATTAATTAATTAATCAAATAGTATACCTGGTGAGGAACTCGGAGATGGGGTGGGAGCAGAGGATCGGGGACGTATCGCCATTGGCGATGCGATTGATGTCGGGGAGGATGTCTTCGTAGGATATGACCGGTAAGATTTTCTTGAAAGTGTCCCTGTCGGCGGTGCGGCCGTCGAGTCCATGCCTGTTGAGGTACTCCACGTGGGCATTCCTCGACAGGATCTCCCTCAGGACACGCTTCTGAATCTCGTCTGCGTTCTTCGTCACATCCTCAATGAACTCCAGCTTCTTCTTGTTCATCTCCGCCACACTACCCGACCCCTTATTCAGACACGCTTCCCTCGGCGCCTCAGGCATGGCTGCTGCTTCTCCAAAACACCCCACAACAGAACAGAGAATATTATATATATATATATGTAAGTGCAGGAGAGGAGACGAAACAGAAACAGAAACAGAAACAGGCTACTGCGGTGGGGGTAGGAGGAGGAAGGGGGGCGACGAGGGTATCCTATATATAGAGGTAGAGAGAGAATGGATGGGAGGGCCGAGAGAGAGGGGGGCCCGGCCCGTGTGGTCCCGGGTTTAAAATGGGGGTGGATTGTGAATATGGACGGGGCTCTGTGGCAAACTTGTTGGCACTTAATTCCTCCATGCTTTTTATTACTCACTCAGACATCACACTTTCATGCTTCGTATTATTTGCCTGCGACAATTGTAGAAGTGTACCTACTACTGTCTGCTTTACCTTTTGTAATAAATCACAAACCCCTCTTCTCTCTCCTCTCTGCCTGCCTAATTCCCCTCTCTCTTTCTCTCTCTCTCTCTCTCTCTCTCAAATGTCTGTCCCTTCATCTTTTTTATTCCTCCTCAGTACTAACTGTGATGCAGACAGATACATCAGATTTTTTAAACCCTTAAATCAAACCTACACTTTTCTTAACAAGAAATGAGAAAATTCAATTCGTTTGTTATGCATACATAGAATATGGCCTCTCATTGTTGTACCCGTAAATATCCCTCCATCAGATTTTATTATCCATATATATATATATATGTACTTTCAATTCTTGAAATCTTTTATAAAATAAATAAATACAAAAAAAAAAAAAGGCCAGCTGGAAAGAGGAAGCGGTAACCGGGAGCAGCCGGTAAGCATTTGGCCAAGTAAACCGTTTCGCCGTTTACGGGCAACACACCAAAACGGCTTCCGGTACGTGACAGCTGGCCGTCAATACGGTTGTGTTTGACACGTAAGTCTGTTGTTCAATTAATTCTTCACGCACTTGCCACTGGCTATTTCAGTTGAGCCCAATTTAATTAATTTGATGGTATTTTTTTTAATTGGATAAAATATTTTGCTCGTTACTTCAATTTTCTATTTGGGAATGTTCATAAGTTCTCTGCTCCTCACAAATTCTGCAGTCAAATTTCTGGCCTGACCTGCCCAATTTTGCCTAATTTTGTGCCCAACGTGTTTTTCATATAATCGATGTTTCATTGCTCTTTTTTTTTTTTGTGTGTTATTTTATTTACCCATATTAAGATAAAAAATTTTATGTTCGTTGGTAAATTTATAGCTATTTTTGCATTAAACAATAATATAAAAAGACATAATCATATATCGAGTATATTATATATACGAGCATTTGCAAGATGTCTGATCCAATTACTTTTATAAGGTTTGTATATCAATGATCAATATGAATCTCTTTGACCATCTTATTGATTTTACTTGTACCTAACTTGAAAACTTGGAATAATTCAATTTTTTTTTTTAATAAAAATATAGTAATGTGCAACATTTGCGATTTTTATTTTTATTTTTATTTTAAATAAAATACACTATTTAAAATATCAAATTTAAACTATTATTTAAATTAAAAAAAAAATCAATTTTCTTTAAAACGATATATATATATATATATACGATCAATGTGTTAAATGAGACAAATCAATATCTCTATCAACACAAGTAAAATAAGTAGATAATACATAATTTATTGTATCATAGGTCAATTTATATTTATACTGTTTTATTGTATGAATCTATTAATAATAGCATTGGCATGTGAGGCTATGTTATATGTTTTTAAATAGTACTTCTTCAGTCTCGGCTGACTTCTCCTTTTTATTTTCTATGCGAGAATTTAAAAGAGATATAATTAGTAAATAATTAAAAATATATTAATAAAAATAATTATCATATAATAAAAATAAACTTAAATTTAAATTAAAATAAATTATTAATCTAATTAAAATTAAAAATTTTAAAATAAAATTAAAATTTATAATTCTTAAAAAAATGTAACATAATAAGTGAGACATATAAAAACGAAAGAGTAGACACAGTAAATGAGACGGAAGAAGTATGTATATTTATATTATATTAATTTAAATAAAATATTATACTTCTTTCGTCCTAGTTTAAAGGATCATTTGTTTATTTTTTTTAATAAATTAAAAAATAACAATGTTTTATTGATTAAGGAAAGTATGCAAGATAATTTGACATTTTTTTTCTTAACAAGTAGAAATAAAGTAATGATATTTTTGTAATTTGTGTAAAATTAAAATATTGGTATATATTCTTTTAAATGAAATAAACAAAAATAATGACTCGTTTACTGTAGACACATAAATTTAGAAGAAATAATTAAGAATGTATTAGTGAAAATAATTATTATATAATAAAATAATTATAAATTAAGATTAAAATAACTAATTAATCTAATTAAAATTAAAAAAAAATTAAATTAAAAAATTTAAAATAAAATTAAAAATATATAATTCGTTTCTAAAAAAAAAAGTAATAAAATAAATGGAACAAAACAAAATGAAAAGAGAATACTATTGTGTTAATATTGTTATCAACAACTCCTATTATAATTTAGTACGGCAACAATAGCTAAAATTAAAATATTTATTTGATGCAAGGAAAAAAAAAAAGAAAAAAAAGAAAAGAAAAGAAAAGGTGGGTCAAGTCAAGAGAGGAGAAAATGTCACGATATCACATAAAGTGACAGTTATTTATTAAACGTTGATTTATGTAAAACTATGCATTAAGTATTTATCCATGGTCAATTCAACGCTGGCCAAGTAGATGTCACTGCACGTCATCCAAACACATGGGCTATTTCCCGCTTATATGTTATTTTAATAATTTATTTATGAGCCGCGGATTCCGTACTAATCCGATTAAATTAATTTAATTAGTATATATTATATATTATTATAATATATTTATGTTATAAATCTAATATAGTACAATATTTTAAAACATAAGATATATTATGTTATACAAAATATATATTGTATATTTTCATGTGATAAATTGTTATAATTAAATTAATATTATACTGATTTGATTGGATCTAACACTTGATCCATGCTCTTATTTATATTTCTTTACAATTCAATCATTATGCTCTTTTAAAACAATAACAATAATAATAATAATAATAATAAATAAATAAATAAATAAATAAAAGTTTAGTTTTATTAAAAATACTCGATATTTTTTATAAAATATTATAGTATTAAAAAAAAAAATCAGAGAAGACGCCGATAATTTTCTCTTTAATACGTTTTCTCACTTATAGTATTTACCTTTTTCGTAAATATGTGAGGTGGGTTGTTTTATTAAATAATAAAAGATATATTTTGATATAAGGGATGGAGAATTATGTAAAAAATACTATAAAAGTAATGAAGATATATATTATATTAATTTTTTTACAAAATGAACATACACGTGGTTGGTTGTTTGGGTTTGTTTGGTTTTGATTTATAAATCACTATTCATTTTATATAGTTTTAGTAAAATTATAGTACTATTTTTTTTTACAAAATATTAAATAAAATCACTATTTAAATACAAATTTAAATAAAAAATTCAAATTCAAACTAGAGAACTCTTTTCCATTTGTAATCATGTACTATGGTGGGTTCTTTTGAATTTTGATTTTATTCATTATTATTAATTTTTTGTTTTGATTTGAACATCAATTTAAATATAATTATATTTTGTAAAAAAATAATACTTATATTCTTATAATAACAAAATTCCAAAAGAACACAATAAGAAAAAGTTATAGAATTAATGACAATTTTGTTAGTAATGTTAGCTATTTTTTGAATGCGGATTGAATAAACATTAAACCAAATATAATAGATTGCAAATTATATGAGTAAGAAAAATGGCTCTAGGAAAATCTTTGTGACAAACAAGACCTTAAGAACACAATAAAGAATTTTTAGAATTAAAGATTTATGATTTAGAGTTTGATTTTACTTTATTTATGCAAATTAGAATTAAAGATTTATTGATTTAGAGTTACTTTATTAAAGAAAAATTATATTGAGTTGAGATGGAAGGAGTATACATATATATATCAAAAAAGAAAATATTAGCAATATTGATCACACCATTAGGATAATAAATAAACCCAAAAAAAAATAAAAAAAAATAATACACTCCAAAAAAATTGATGAGCTAATATTTCATTTAATTATTTAATTCTAGTCATGGAACTAATCAAATTATTATTATACATAATTGAAAGAGGAAACATACCCAAAATAATAGGCACAAATTATCGACTATGGACCAATTAATTAAGTAATTAAACAAGTGGTTAGGTGTTACGTGATAGGAAAGCAAGTCATTTATGCTATCCCTATTTGTAGGAATGTTTAATTTCATTTGGTATGTGAAGAAGCACTCCATGTTGTTGTTGTTATTATTGTTGATCTATTCACTATACAAACTCACAACGTGCTATTGATCGAAAGTTATCTGAATTCGATATTATATGCCCGTGTGATTTAAGATGTGTAAGATTACAAAATTTTCGACGAGGATTTGATAATAAAAAAGAACAATTGATTACTAACATTGAATAATAGATTCGACAGAATTTGTATGCCATTCGATAAATTTAATATATATATATGTAAAATTATATTGGCGTCGCATGAAATTATTATTCATATATGTGATTTACTCACATATTAATTTGATCTTATGATTGTAATTCAACATGATAAAGTTTTTTTTTTTTTTTTTAATTCTCTCCGTGCACGAAAAATATGTTAATATGGGTTGCACACGAGTTTTTAATAAATATAGTATTATATTGTTAGATTGTGATATAAAATAACAGTATTTTACTAAATATATGATACACTTTTGATAAAATTGAGTATGTAAGTGCTTGTGCTTGTGATGAGATTTGTATAGTAAAAATTTTGAATTTGAATAATTATATGATATGATATAATTGGGAGTTGATGTGGTGTTTTGAAGGTAAAATTGATTTATAAATAATTGTAATTTGAATGTGTATAAATTCAAAATGTATAAAAATTATTTGTTATAAATAGAAAAAATATATATATTTTTCTGACTTTTTTAATAAGTATTTATATATATATAATTAATTAGATTTGATTACATAAGAAATCTAAACCATCCATTTACACAGCATCCAATGGCTATAAAACCACTCAACAATAATAACGCTGAATTAATAAAATTCAACAACAAAACGAGAGCGTGTGTTATTGCATGCACACGCACGCATGTGCATGTGTTGTCACCATCTCTTCCAAATATTTGACCTACTTGATTTTATTTTTATTATAGATATATGTATTTACTCAATATCTTAGAGAAAATTATTCTTAATTTTGTTCATAAGGCGATATACTAAAGATTTTTTTTTTATTATTATTATTATTATTTTTTAAAAAAAAGTTTGTATAACTTACAATATAGTATGTGTTCGATCTAGTAAAAATCAAAATATTATACTATCTAAAATGTATTGTCCAGTTATAAAAAAAAAATAATAATAATAATAAAAAAAGAAAGAACATAGATTAAAATACACTCACAGACATACCTACTCGTTTAAACAAGAGGTTTCGGGTTCGGGTTCGGGTTCGAGTCGAAAAAAAAAATATTTATATGTCGGCCGAATAATCAAAATTATCTACTCTATGAACTAAATGAGTTTACTTTGTTAATACATAACACAAAAGGAGATGAAACACACATTATTACGATGATAAATAGAATTGCCCAATAAAGCCAATTGATACAACGACGACAATTATTTATTTTGTAAAATAAAATGAATTTTAGCTTTGAAATAAAAGGCAAACAAGATTGTAATTTGCATCATTACAAAGCTCCATTAGACAGCTATATAGCTTACCTAATTCTGGCCAGCCCATGCAAAAATGAGCAAACCATCACCATAGAATTAATAAATAAATAAATCTGTGTGTGTTTCTTTCGACAAATATTAATTGATTCTATTATTAACTTGAAGAGACCAAATTATATGGTCCCTAAATTCATGTTCCCAATAATATATAAATATATCTTTCTTTAATATTTGAATTTTAGTTTAAATTTAAAATATATAGTAAAAACTTTACATTAAAATATGTGTGTTCGGTTGTGATTCAAACACAAATAAATACTAGCTATTCATCCGGCACGGTTTTCAATAACAATACACTATTTTATGTTTTTACAAAATATTATATCAAAATACTAATTAAACATAAACTCAACTCAATGCTTCATTTTAAATCAATTTCAAATTATAATCGAACAAAATGTGTTCGAGGTAATATTTTGAATAAAAAATTGTGTTTGTTTGGAGGGTTTGAATTTTAGGTTTAGGTTTTGATTAGTAAAATTTTGAATCAAATTAAATAATTATTTGATGTGATATAAACAAATATATTGACGTGCTATTTTAAATATAAAATTATTTTTTAGTATAATATATATATAATAAAACATATATTTGAGTTAATATAGTTTGGAGGAAAATAATTGAGAAGTAGTGAAAATTATCAAGAATCCTCCATACAAAATAAAAAATAACATTATGTTTGCTTTGAGAATTTTTTTAAACTTTACAATTCTTATGATTATAAATTATAAAAATATATTATTATTTTCATAAAATATCACATGCAATCTATTTTAGGTGTTTGATTTCAATATTTAATAATTTTAAAGAAAAAACTTTGCTAAATAGCATAAGATCAAAACCCTACCTTAAAAGAACAAAACAATTATGATTTAAAATTAAATTGTAAGCCCTCGAAATGTGACATGGTAGTCGTAGCCATGATTAATCATTAAAAGTGCACACCAATCGATGCCCATTTAATTAATTAATTAATTAAATTGTTTATTATTATTATTATTATTATTATTATTATTATTTTATTTTTTATTTTTATATATATATGATATCACATGCAGTTGGGTTGAGTGGAATTATGGTAGCACATGCACGAATACATGCAAATCACATTAATTAAATGTATTTTGGAAGATTGAAGAACTAAGCTTTTGCCCAACTTGCAGACTTCCTAAGGCAACAAACGCACAACAACACTCATCCACAATCATTACATGTAATTACTTCTTTTATAATTTGTTTTAACTTAAATATATATTTTAATAACAATAGTCATAAAATTAAATAAAATCATTACATGTAATTAGAGCCCCATTCCCATTCCTTCTAAGTGGAAAAATCACCCCTCAGAATTATTTTATTTTTATTTTTTTTAAAAGGGTTAGGTTTGTATATATATATGCTGATAAATTGACACTATTAATTCTTAATCAGCTTCATACATATACATATATATATATATATTAATATATATACATGTATACACGTGTAAGTAATGTAAGTATTTATGAAGATATGCACATATAGATAGATTTAGTTATAATGTTGGATTATGACACGAAGTTGGTGATCGGTAAGTACATTGGTGTGTGTACTGTCTACTAATTACGTCTTTTCGAAAAGCATGCATGCAAATCGTAATTAATAAATTAAAATCAATTGATATATATATATATATCACTATAAAGAAAAAATTATTTTTGTAACAAAATTTTTTTTTTCTCTAAATCTACTTTTTCTGTTATTAACGACATTAGAGACGAAATTATGAATAAAATTACGTTAGCTACGTGAACTTTAGGGGCAAAATTCTGTTACAAATAGAATATTTTTTTTGTAGTGTATGGTCCACTCTACACACTATGCAATCATCTCTTTCTCTTTGATATTTTAGTGATGCAATATAAAAGAAAGGGAGAGTGATATATATATATATATATATGTTGTAAATAGAAAATATTAGTTGGGTTTTAGTGTAGTGTGGGAGGACAATATTGTCCTCCAAATTAAACTTTGGTTTTTTTTTTTTTTTTTTTTCTTTGACTGATTACTTTCTTATTTATTTATTTATTTTTTTCAGTGATGGAGAATTTCGATCATACACACACATATGTTTATTAGTGGAATATATTTCTTGTGAAGTGTTTGGCTGATTTTGGGGAATTTTATCCTTGTCTTTATTATCCTTTTACTGTTCATGCTTCTGTTGGTTGATCCAGTGGATATATATACATACACATACATACAAATATAATATATATGTATATTCGATTATCTCATGCACAAAATATTAGAAAGAAACATATATGGCCTCAAATGGAACAATAATATTCAACTCCATATATCTCATTTTTATACGTGAAAGAATATATTCCATAACTACGCATCACTTATTTTGAAGTAATTTTATTGTTTTAAATCAATTTTTGCGAAGCAATATCCATCACCATTCTTCATATGTATACATATGAATAGGTTATTTATCAAGTGAAAATTGAGTCATAAAAAACAATTGCGTAAAACATTTTGCAATGGCTAGTTAGCCGCGCTAATGATCATAAAATTAAAATACATAGCTCTCGATGTGATTAGAGTCAGAAATGGATAAAAGATAGTCGAATACATAACTCTTTATCGAGTTAGACATGGAAGATTTAAGGTACAAGACCATCTACATAGTAAGATCGGATCAAGAATTAGGTGTAGAATTAATCAAAAATTGTATTAATTGCAAGATTGGTTTGATGATCGAATGACCAATTAACACTACAAAAAAATAATATATTTGTAACGGAATTCCATCCCTAAAGTTCACGTAGCTAACGTAATTCCGTTTCTAATTCCGTCTCTAATGTCATTAGTAACGGAAAAACTAGATTTAGAGACAAAAAAGTTTTGTTACAAAAATGATTTTTTCTTGTAGTGTAAGAGTAGAACATATAGTGATACATGTAACAACAAATGACTTGTCTAACATATGAAAAAATAGAATAGGATCATAATGATTTTATAGGAGTGAATATGGGCTTGAATATCATATATGAAGAATGACACATGTGTATAGCTAAATGCAAATAAATTTCCTAAATAAACATACAAGTCTAATATACTATAATTACATGACATAAAAATATATTTATATATATACGAGCTTGTGTCGAGAAGTGGGTAAGTTGTTCACAACTAGAAATTCAGCATTAACCCGACAGCATTCACTAAAACGACTTTGCTGCTGGAGATGTGGCTTTTAATATTATCATTAAAATTTTGAAAATTGGGACCTGTAAGAGTGACAATGATGCCTGTCAGTTTGTCTCATAATTAAATAATTAAAGACATATATATATATATATATATATATTTGCAACATATTCGTCTAAATTGGAGACTTTGCTATACTAAAAAATTGTTTAGTACATAAGAATGTTGTGCCTACATTCTTACCTACCATCCTACACACAAATAAGGTCAACAAAATTCCCAAATAGGAAAGGAATCAAACCAAGATTATTTTAATTAATTAATTTGAGGATATATTCTTCTCTTTTATTTAAATTTATTTTAGCGGTTTTCTTGTTTGTGTTGGATAGGTTTACTACTCTACTTATGTCTAGGAGGCTTAACAATAAATTTTTCTTTATAAGTCTATAAAAATAAATTAGGTTATAGAGTTTTATTTAGGAGATCTCGATCACTTGAATTCTCATCAAACAATTGATAATTTGATATGGTATTTTGGTATTATTAATTAATTGAAGTGTTCTTGATAATTTTATTTTCTTTTATTGAGTTTGCTAGTTGTGAGTATATTGAGGGTTTCTGTGTTAGTTGATTTGAGGGAAAACAACTACGTTACGTTGAGTTTTTTATTGATGATAAAATTATCTTTGGGTTATGTTTTTTGTATTTTTCTAGAGATCGTGATTTATATCTTTTATGGTGAAGGTTTTTCATGTAAAATCTTGGCATGTTAATCTCATCTGACTTGGTTCTATTTCTATTTCTATTTGCCTTTAAAAAAAAAAAAAAAAATCTAAATAGTCGGTGTTTTCCTTGCCTTTGTAATATTGGTCACTGCCTTTAGTTTGATGTGTGTGGTGAAATGAGGCTTATGATCTCTATCATCCTTTGTACCTTAAGAAAAAGCTCTTTATATTCAATTCAATGGCGTAAAATTTTAAGTTGACACAAAGGGTAAGATCGAGAATTGAATCATACACTACCATCGATATCCCTTTAAAAAGGGCACAACGTTAACGTACATTATTGACTCAAATAATAATTATCAAGAACATAACGAAATTTGGTTATATTCTAAAACAAACTTGATGGGATGATCTTCAATTCAATATGTAGATGTAATTAAGAACATTCATCGAAAAATATCATTTATCTTTTCAACACCATAGAGGAGCTTTGGATAAATTCGATTGTCTTTTTTTTTTTTTTTTTTTGTTAATCTTTAATATCATGTAATAAAGAGGAAAAAAGTAGACTCAGACCATTTTGTGCAAGTTGACCCTTGAAGAAGGCCACAATTGACATGGAAAATTCCAAAAAAGATGAGTTTGTCCCTCACTTTAAAAGGTAAGGATTAAAAGACTATTAAGAACACATATAGGTGTGATGATGAGCTAGCATCAAGAAGAGGATGTGACCATTAACATAAAGTCATGAACATGACAAGAGGGATCAAAAGTATCTATATATATATATACAAATATATTTATCTAAAAATATATCTATGAAATAAAGAATTTAACCCTACAAATGTTCTAGTTTTGTGCACCTTAGTGGGGCATTAATGATTTCCATTACTTCCCAAGTTTTGGATTCCCTCTTTATTAGCATTGTAATGTTGTTTCATGCTTCCTAGTCAAACAAAATCTTTCCCAAATTAAAATGATCTAGACCATATTTCTAGCTAGGGTTTTATATGAGAGATTGTGATTGGTTCGATCCATGGATCGTGGAGAATAAACTCTTTTATCGCACATCATTTCATGTTGTGCGATTGAAGAGCTAGTGGGGTCATCGACACCACAACCTTGTTTGAACCATGCAATGTGGGGAACAAATTTATGCATAAGTTGAAGAAAAATGCACAGCATATCCAACATACATACATATATATATATATATATAGCTTATATAGTAGACTGGTATATTATCTTGTTGTTCTTTGACCCTGTTACTTGATGTTTCAATTTTTGTATTCATTGGGTTAAACAATCTTCATCTTCATCATCATAATCATAATCACAATTTCCATTACAAACAGTGCCTCTAAAAGTGTGGTGCACCTTTGCTATATTGGATACCCTTCTAGGTTTGTCTAGATAGTGCAGATATGATATATGTTTTCAATTTTTGACGCATTGAGGTATCATTAAGTGTATCTCTTCTCTTCTCACATTACATCCATATGTTCTTAATTATTATTATATTTTACATCTTATTTTTGTTTCTTTCTCTACTCATTATACACAGGATTTTAATTTTCTAACTGGACCCTAAACCCTAATTTACAGAAGACATGAGTTATATAGATCGACAAAAGAAATAAATGATTACAGTAAAAAGGGTTTGATTTAAAACTGCAGAGATAAAGAATAACAATGAAATGAAATCGATATATATTTATATGTCGTGATCCAAGTGTAGCTGAAATGGGAGGGTTTAATTCTTGCGTGCACCAGGGACCAGAACACCAGATGAATCCACACCATTCATGATGGGTAGCCATCGTGTAGTGGACGGCGTGGATCTATCTTCTGCATGTAATAGGGTTTATGGGGCCCTGCAAAAGCATGGAAATGTGTCGTTTCTCCCGTTGAATGTTTACATAATTATTGTGTTCCATGATCCATTCACCTATATAATATATATATATATATATATCCAAATTCGAAATGGAGTTGGAGACATTAATTCCCTAACACTAACAGACAAGGATTGCATATTTGATGCAGGTGTTGGTTAGTGGTATCTGGACATATATATATATATATATATATGTATTCGCAGGTCTGCCATGAAAACCCTAACCCTAACTAGCTATATATGTTTATGTTTATACATAAATATATAGACACATATATATAATATGCATGTATACTAGCAATCTGTTTACACAGATATTTTTTGAATTATAGACGTTGTTTATCTACAGTATTTATTTTTATATATGTTTACAAAATATTATATCAAATAAAAACTCCAAAAACGATGTAATAATTCATGGCTGGAGGACCATCCAGATCATCTATAGGTACTATGTGGGATGATGAATGACCGTCTCACCTAGAAGTTTGAACTGTTAGGGAAACAAAACCATTATTTATATATCCGCAAACGAGAGTTCCAATAATAACACACTACTACGAACTAAAGCCATAAAATCTCCAAATAGCTAGCAATTTGATCCTTGTCGAGTGTGTTGATGATAAAAGTTGGAATTGAAGTGCTAAGATTTAGTGAAAGTAGACAATATAATCGAAATGGGGAGAGTGATGATAATGAATTCAAAGACACATATTTCGACTATTCAATATTATTATTATTTTGTATTACTTAACTTGTCCTATTAATGTATTTTTGTTTTGACATCAAAATAAATTTGATTATATTATTGTTTCAATTTATTGTTCTTATATAAAATTATAAATATTTTATAAAAAAATAAAAGTATATTAACAACATATTTTTGAATAATTATATCCAAATAATTTTTTTTTAAAAGGTTGTTTTTATTAAAAAAATAAAATTATCTAAACATAAAATCAAACACTTGTTCTTTTAATTTGGGTTTCTACTTCTATTTTTGGTTTTTTTTTTTTTTTTGAACTAATTTAAATGGGCCTTTAGTTAAATTTGGGCCGTACAAAATTTTCTAAAAATTAGTTAGATCCGCTTAACCTTAATGGGCCGATCCTTTTTTACTATTCTTTTCCCATTCTGCCAATTGGAAACCCTAATAATCCCCACTGAACGCACACGGCACATATACTCTTGAGTTCTCCTCGTCGGCGTCTTCGTGGTCCTCGCCTCTACCTCCAATGGGTCGCGTGATCAGGGCACAGCGTAAGGGAGCAGGTTCCGTCTTCAAATCTCACACCCATCACCGCAAAGGTCCTGCTCGCTTCCGATCGCTCGATTTTGGAGAGCGCAATGGTTATCTCAAGGGTGTCGTCACTGAGATTATTCACGACCCCGGCCGCGGCGCCCCTCTTGCGCGCGTCACCTTCCGCCATCCCTTCCGCTTTCAGCACCAGAAGGAGCTTTTCGTTGCCGCAGAGGGCATGTACACGGGGCAGTTTGTCTACTGCGGGAAGAAGGCCAACCTTGTTGTCGGGAACGTCTTGCCTTTGAGATCTATTCCCGAAGGTGCCGTCGTCTGCAACGTCGAGCATCATGTTGGTGACCGTGGGGTTTTCGCCAGAGCCTCCGGGGACTATGCTATTGTGATTTCTCACAACCCTGATAACGGGACAACTAGGTGTGTGCGTTTTTGCCGATTAATTTCTTCAACAAATACATTATTCTTTGATATTTTGGTGATTGAGATGTCTTTCCGAGATATGGCTCTTAATTTGCTCTGAATTTATCGCTGACTGCGTGTTAATTTTATCCTTTAATTGTTCTTGGTATGGATAGCCTATATGAATGTGGGTTTATGAAATTATACGAATTAAACCTCATCGTGAAACTTATTACATGACTTGTAAATTAACTTATCGAGTATATGGTGGCTTCAATATCTGCAAGACTGCAAGCATATGAATGTGTGTTCATGAAATTGTAGAGATTAAACCATTTTTTATTTTTCCAAGTAAAAAATTGAGTTGTGCACTTTAGTATAATGGCTTGGGTAGGATTTTTCAAGTATTGGATTATATTAATCTTCATCGCTTCTATAGGCCATCATATACGATCAAAGCTGTGATAATTTTAGCTTATACCTTGAGTAAATCCTTTGGATTCTTGTTTTAGCTGCGTTTGCATTTTTCCCCGAATTGCCAGTATGACTTTTGTGCCCAGGAAGGTTTATAAACTGTATGGACTGATGGTATACAATCTGTCTTTGGTTATCTTGCCAACTAATTGTATCCTTGCAGGATTAAGCTCCCGTCTGGATCCAAGAAGATTGTTCCCAGTGGTTGTCGAGCTATGGTTGGACAGGTTGCTGGAGGAGGAAGAACTGAGAAGCCACTGCTGAAGGCAGGCAATGCTTACCACAAGTTCAGAGTTAAGAGAAATAGCTGGCCCAAGGTTCGTGGTGTTGCAATGAATCCTGTGGAGCATCCTCATGGTGGTGGTAACCATCAACACATTGGTCATGCCAGCACTGTGCGCCGTGATGCACCCCCCGGACAAAAGGTTGGTCTTATTGCCGCCAGGAGGACTGGCCGTCTTCGTGGCCAAGCAGCTGCTACTGCTGCCAAGGCCGATAAGGCTTAGAAGAAAAGTAAGTTATTTTAGTTTAATTTGGCTGCTCTGTTTTCCGATTTTGCACCTCAGGGATTTTACACTACTATGTTATGGTTCGATTGTATACTTCAATTTTGTTGGAATCATGTATGTCTGATTGACGCCCATATTTGGAGTTATATTTTTCATTGAGTATTTACCCGTTCTTGCTCATATTTCAGAAGTTGGTATGAAATCAGAATATTTTACTTGACTCGTAGAAATTGTTGAACCTGTGCCGTTGATTGCCGTAAGCTTCTCTGTGTTTTGGGACTTCTAATGCTCTAATGACTTCCATGTAGTTTTTAACAATTAGTGTCTGTTGTACAATAAGCAAACTAATGGTGTATTTAGATTTGCTTTTGGATTTATTTTCTAATTTAGAAGTCTTTTGGGATTTGAATTTATTTGGAAAGATAATTGTGAAATGAATGAGTTTTAAAATGCAAGTAATATGTTCGATATCAAAGTAAAACATGTGCTTAAGTATTGGATTCAATAATAATGCAAGGAAAAGTTTTACTTTGAGGGAAAGATGGTGTTTTAGATGGATAGATTGTGTTTGATCAATCATGATTTTCAATTCTATGTAAGAATACACTGCCATTGTTAACCTCAGCAAAGTTACATCCTACTTTAATCATAAAATTATATTACTAACCTATATATATGCATATGATATGTATATACATCCTACAATTTCTCTTCTAATGCAAAACTATACACAATTATTAAAACTTAAGATCAAAGACTCAATTTCCCTCCCCCAAGTCACTTCTTCTCCTTCTCCTTCTCGGTGTCGGCCGCCGACTCCGATGGCGGCTCCGAATCCCCCTTGAGAAAGGAGGGCAGTTTCAACTCACCTTGATACGACATTGGAATGGTGACATTTCCGATGGCCGGAAGATCGACGATCAACCCCATTTCGAGCACGTAATCGATGTCCCAATCTGGGGCCACGTCGCGAACCAAGCTGACGATGGCGCTATGCGGCACCTTGACGGTGACCTCGAGCTCGGTGTCGGCCTTGGCCGAGAGCGAGCCCGGGTCAGGGATCGACCCTGTCGCCACGTCCCGCTCGGCGCTCTTGAATTTGTAGGTTATTTCGCCGATGGGAATGGAGACGCCGTATGGATTGTAGACCGAGACCTTGACGAGGTAGGTGATTCCATTGAAGCCAACACCCTTGAGATCCATGTCCTTTATGCTGGCCTCCGGCATCGGCATGTTCGACACCTTTTCTGTTATGAAATTCTTTGCATCGTCCACGATCCCCATTTTTTGTTGGTTGATTACTTGCTACTTTGGTTTCTTCAACAACCTTGTTCATACGTTCTTAATGGTTATATATATATATATATATATATCTATATATGTATATATGATTGGATGCACAGTGTGGGTTATGAATATTGTTGGCCGATTTTCACGGTGAATTGCATGTTTTGATTTATTTATTTTGATGGGTTTTGTTCTCTTTCTGTTATTGATTTCCCAATTTGAAATTTTGTGAGGCTGCTTTTCATTTGGCCTTATTTGTTGGAATATTAAAGAATAATGATTTCGGTAACTTTATAGTAGAATTACAAGAGGTAAAATTGACATTATAGATTCTGAATAATAATATCGAATTAGAGGAAGAAAAAGAATAATCAAAATCACATAGGTACCATGATCATCTATTATTTTTGTCATGTATAAAGTATCAATTGTGTTTTGATCTTTTAAAATTTTAAAAGTTTAGAAAAAATAAAAAGTTAATATTTTATTTGATGTTTTGCGAGATAAAAAGTATAATTGATGTGGTATGTTTTGGAAGTTTGTCAAATGAGTAAAAGTTTGTAACCTAAACAAAGCCCATGAATCTTATAAAACAATTATGGGTGTGTTTGTTTGTGGGTTTTGGATTTTGAGTTTGAATTTTTTAATAGTAAAAAGTTGAATTTGAATGGTTGTTTGATATGATATAAATTAAACCGAAAATAATCTGAATAGTAAAAAGCTGCGGTGAAAACCACAGAAAACACAATTTGACTTTCCCTTCCAATGGAAAAGGTGATATTTTGGAAGGGATATGATCAAAATACAACCAATGAAACCTACATGACAAAAGTCATTTTTATTGAACATAAATAGCTAGAGAATTAAATTTGCAAAACTTGGATTTCAATTTAGGTAACTACTGGTTCAAGCAGCACAGATTCTATAGCCTCCTTCATCTTAATTTTCGAATTGGTGTATCCATCTCCATCCTTGTAGATAAGATAAATGACTCTTGCTGAGTTAGCTATGGGTGTAAGCACCGGCAACGAAACCGCTGTCCGATAAAGACATTCTTGATTTATGTCCTTCCAAGCTGCCCTAACTTGTTTCTCAAGTTCATCGAATGCTTCCTCTTTTGTGGCATTTTTATCGTTCATGTAACACTCTACTGCCGATAGTTTCTTTTCGAACTGCACAAAAACACACTCATAATTTCACTTTGTGTTCATCGATGAAGTTAAATCGATGTCTGAAATTTACCTCATAGCCAGCCATGTCATCCATCAATCGAGCAATAAGTGATGTTGCGCGAACTATCGATGGTTCTCTTGAAACCCAATCGAAGTCTTCTTTCGAAACTAAACCTCCCATGCCGATTAATGATGTTACGGCGACCATCATATAGCCCGACGATGGAAGTCCAACCTTCATGTATTCTTCGAGCGTAGGGATTTCGCCATTGAACAATCTTTCAGCCTCTTTGAAGTATGCTTGCACCAATTTTTTCATCTACAAAAGTGCGTTTTTTTATGTCGCAAAATTAAATTAAGACTCAACAACTATAGTAATTATTATGCTCGCAATTTAATTACCTCTTCTTTTGCATAGTTTGTGAATGTTGCGCTATCTTCGACCCTCGCCAATTCTTCGATCTCTTCGTAGACATTTAAAAGTGCTTGATAACATGTTTTCATGTATGGAGGTAGTTTCTCCATTGCAGTTGTATCCCACCTACATTTTTGTTTCGAAATGTCTTAATTATTACATCCTCATGTGTATAATAATATGTATGTTAGATTTTACCTTGTGATTGCTTCGGTGAACTTTTGGAGTTCATCGAATGTTCCATGGACATCATAAATATCGTCGATGGTAGAAGCCAACATAATCACTTTGGACAATATAATCCTCCCAACATAGAATTGGGGTTCAAAATACAGTCCCAATATCCAAAAATAGCACTCTACCATCCTATCTCTTGCAAAGGGTAATTTAGTTCGAAAGTCTAAAGCTTTCCACCACCTACACACACAAAATAACTTTCAATAAGTAACTCAATATTGTTTAATTCACAATAAAATTAATTGCAAGAAACTACTTATGAATCCTTAACCTTGTAAGATCACTTATCTCCTTCTGATGCATCTTTTGGAGAAGATTGAAATCCAACTTAGCAAATGCAAGAAGTAACTCATTTCGACATTCATCTTGTCGATACATTCGAATGAATTTCGCAGCGTGAAGTCGATTCAAACTCTTGTGGATTGGGGTTTCTATGGCTTCTTCGACTCGCGCTGCGAGAGAAGTATCGCGAATCTTGGATACTATCGACTCAAGATGAGATAATGCAAACTCTTTTGCTAAGTCGAGAATTTCCTCTCCATGTATTCCATATTGTGCAGCTTCATACAAACTTAAAATACCTTCGACATTTTCTGCTAATGAATCTTTAAACTTCCCTTCCTCGTTCAAGAATACATCAAACACATCTATTACAAGAAATACATATATATATATATATATATGTTATCGCGCCGACTGAAGTTCATCCTTTGTTATCATGTATAAGAATAATCTTGAAATATATAGGACTTAAATTCTTACCCGATGAGATATTGTGTCCTTGTTGACGAAGTAAGCGAAAGCAAAGAGCAACGACGTAAACATCATTAGTATCTTTCTTGTGACCTTGTAGATAAGAATCATAGACAATCTTTAAGGTTTCATCGATTTCTTTCTCGAAATGGTAGCCCACTCCCAGGCGTTGTATTGCATCGATGAGCTCTAGTTTATGCAGTGAATCATTTGGTGTTGCAGAAAGTAGTTTTTTCACTTCTTCCTTCAGTTTCTGAAGCTCTTCCTCTTCGTTGCTTCTCGAACTTTCCTGCTCAATGTGTAATAAGATATATGTATAATAATTTGTTAAAGTAAGAGCAGAATGAAATCACAATATATTACCTCATGAGCTGAAGCATATGATAGAAACTTGTCTCCCCAAATGGTTGGGTGATATTTTACAGATCGACGAACATCCTCCAAACTTTGAACTGTCGATGCATACATCTCCATGTGTCTTAACACTTTTATTGGATGTCTTATGTTTCTCCTCTCTTTCTTTGTGTACTTTAGGGTTTATATAAAGGAATGGTTCTGGGACTATATGGATCTTTGGAAATTTCAGATTTTCAAGTTTATAATAAAAGTAATTTTTTTTTTAATATAAATAATAAATCAAATTATTATTTAACCTCAAATTCAAGTTCAAACTTTATATTCATTTACTTGATTGACGGTTTTTGATGGAAATATATATATATATATATATATATGGTAAGGTCGTGATAAACTTGATAAATACGTATAACCAAACAAACCCTTAGGTGTTTCATTTTAAATTTTGGTTTTGGATTTTTGTTTAAATAGTGCTTTGCATGTGATATGAGTGAAAACAATACCGTTTTGTTTTATTTTTTTGTGGTTTTAAGACAGATTTTTATTATTCAAAATCTTTATTTCTTTAAAAAACATAAAATTTATATTTTTATATTACTATATAAATTTATTTTATATTCAAAATATTATATCAACATCTATTTATATCACATCAAACCATTATTCAAATTCAATTTTTTACTATTCATAAATCCAAATCCAAAACCGCAAACCCACGGGCAAACACACTCTACATTTTTATATAAAATTACTATGATTACATAAAAAAAAAAAAAAAAATTGAAACAGAACTTTAAAAACTATAGTTAGAAATTTACAAATTGTCGTCAATGTGACATATACATGAGGCCACCTTCAACAGACTTCATTGAAGTTAATCTCCAAACATAGAGTTATATGTTTCAATCATCCATTTAAATTTGAAGAAAATGAAAAAGACTTTGTTATAGTTTACACTTTGTCTATATGTGATTATCTGTCAAACTCATGAAAAACGAGACGAGATAATAGTGGCAACTGCCCATATAACCCTTTAATTTAATAATATTGTGAATCAATCACTGTTTCAATAATCTTCAAACATTATAAAATGATGTAAACAATGATGGAATGAAAATAGTCATGAGAAAAATGTCATTTTAAAAAGTGTACAGTTACTTTGAAAATTACTAACTACTATCAAAATTTGTCAATCTATCATGTTGATTTTATTTTATTGTGCTCGAAATTAAAGAAATTTTACACAGCTCATAAGTCACATTATGTATGTATAGAGGGTGAATCGAGTTTAAACCCATGACGTCCACTCCACAACACATTTGATAGTAATTGCAATATTATAAAAAATTCAATAATATGAAAATATGTTACCATACTGAAAATATATAAGTAATACATATTTAATTTTAGTCTCATTATGTAAAATACAAAATTTCATAAATTATAAAAATATTATAAAATTAATATAATAATATATTTAATACAATTTTTTTTTTTTAAAAAAAAAGAAATATTTACACATAGGGTGTGTTTGCTTGGAGTTTTGATATTAATATTAAAATTTTAAATTTAAATAGTTATTTGATATAATATAAATAAAAATTAAGGAAGGAAGAGCGAAGATTTTAATGAATGCGGCGAAAGAAGGAGAAATAATATTAAGACAATAGGTAAATAAAAATACAATAATTTTATAATTATATCTCTATCTATATGAATATACAATAATTTTATAATTATATCTCTATCTATATGAATAAATAAAATAATATAATAAAATTTGAATAACTTATTAATAAAATATTTATTCCGACACAATAAGGTAATATACTTTGTTTCATAATATGGACATTTTTTTTAATTTAAAATATTAATTAACATATTTTTATTTAAAAATGGTAATATAAAAAATGACACTTTTTTAAAATTAAAATATAAATTAACATATTTTGTTAATTTATATTTAAAAATGGTAATAGAGAAAACATAAATTATATTGATTAAGTTAATTATTAATATTAATTTTAATAATTTAAGATTTAATTAATTTAAATATTTTTATAGTAAATTATAATTATAGTATTTGTTATATAATTATTTTAAAAATATATTATAATTAAATTTAATTAAAATATTTTAAAATATATAAGTATATAATTTAGATATATATGCACAATAAATATTAATATTTTAATTTTGATATGCAATAAATTAAAAAATTAAAAAATATATGTATTTTTAAAAATTTAAATAATAGGGGTGGGATCTGCTGCCTCTCTTTTGTGTGTTCTTCTTATCCTCTTTTACACTATGGATGTGTTTATTTGGAGATTGGATTTTAAATATATTATTCATTTTTTTAAAAAAATATCAACTCAAATATTTATTTTTCATTTTTTATATTATACTACTGAAAATCAATTTTACATTCAAGACATCACATCAACACCAACACTTATTTATATCATATCATACAACTATTCAAATTCAAAATTTTTGCTATTCAAATTTCAACTCAAAATTCAATCCCTCGAACAAACACATCCTTTATATACACATGTGTATATATACTATATATGTGTTTCTAGACACTATTATACATATATACGTACGTAAGAGATGACATAGTGAGAAAAGGAAAGCGGATTCAATGCCCAGAGGATATATAAGGGTGTGTTTGTTTGGAATTTGAATGCCAAAAATTTTAAATTTGAATAATTTCATATAATGTGATATAAATAGGTATTAATATGATGTTTTGAATGTAAAAATAATTTTTAGTATAATATAAAAAATAAAAACTAGGTGTTTGATTTGATATTTTTTTAAAAAAAAAAAAAATTGATGAATAATATATTTGGGAGAAAATCCCCCAAACAGACACACCCTAAGTAAAATATAAGAGTATAACAAATAGTTAGGGATTTACCCGGTGCAAACTTTTGGGAAGCTGTTGCAGAGTTCCCACATCATATATATATATATATATATATATATAAAAGAGAGTATATCAAATAGTTACATAAAAGATTGTTAATAAAATTTCTCTTCTCTAAATTTTCTCAAATTGGAGGGGAAACAAAAAAAAAAAAAAATATTTCTTCCACCAAAAAAAAAAAAATATTTCTTCCACCCATCGTGAATGTAATTATTTTGTCATTTCTATGTCCAATTCTATCGTATTTGTTTTATTCTTTTAGTAAAAATATTTTTCATTCTAATAATAATAATAAAAAAAATACTTCAATACTTTACAAAATATTAACAATGTCATTAAAAAAAAGGTAAATATTTATATCGCATTGTTATCTTTTTTATTATACTATTACTTATAAAATACTAAAATTCACGTCCAATAAACAAATAATTATATTTTATAATTTTTTACTCCAATAAATTTATCATTTTACATAATATATTTATTTATATAATAATTGAGTTTATACAAATTTTACTATTTTATTAAAAAAATATACTCCCTCCGTCCGCCTCTAAAAATCGTATTTATATTTTACATTATTGTAATTAATATTAAAAATATTCATGCATTTGAATAATTTTTTGAACAAATATTTTTCTATTAATATTATAAGACACTGATTGAAGTACTTTTACAAAAAAAAAAAATTAATTTGTAATATGTTTTGATATAATAATTAATATTTAAAGATCAACCTGAAAAAAATAAATGAAACCTTTAAATCCGGACATAGATGGTATAAATTTACAAATTAAATTTATTGAAATATTACATTATATATAAAGTATATAATTAATATACATATAATATTTTAAATTAAACCATATTGCATAATAATTATTTTATTTAATTAAATATATTTGAATATAATTTTATAAATAGAATAAATTAATTATATTTATGACATTTGATATAATTTATATTAATTTAAAATATATATTCTGTCCTCCAAGAAAAGAGGGAATCGTGGAAAGGCTTCTGCATTAAATCCTACCTAATTTCTGTTTTTAATATTTTATGATTGGCGGGTTCTTCAATATTAAGAATCTCCTGGGATACATAGTACAATGAAAACAATATTCAGTATTTTATAGTATATTTTAACTTAATATTATGTACTTGTACAATTAAAAAATATATATTATATTCAAAATACAGACAAATTTAAGGAGAATATATTGATAGTATAAAAACAACATATAATGGGTTTAAAAAATATTTAAATAATATAAAATAATAAATTAACAAATCACATAAATTTCAATAATAATATGCTCTCTCCATTTCATTTATCATATCCGAGTTACTATAGACACGAGAATTTAAGATAAATATAATTAGTAATCAATTATGAATGTATTAATAAAAATAATTATCTTATAATATAAATAATTATAAATTAAAATTAAAATAACTAATCAGTGTAACTAAAATAAAAAATTATAAATTAAAAAATTTAAAATAAAATTAAGATGTGTAATCATTTTTCAAAAAACAAAAAAGGAAAAAAAGTGACATAAGATGTAGAACATACAAAAATACTACTTTCACAGTACTATAACAAAGTATCTATTTTTTTCATTTTAGTCTTTTAATCTGTCCATAACAAAATATCTATTTTTTTTAGTAATTATACTATCTATCTAACATTACAAATATCTTTATAACTTACAATATATTACACAAATGTCATTACCTTTATATCGCACAATACTAATAAGGTCAATTTATTCATTTCTATTTTATTCCTACTATATTCTAATATAATACTAATATTTCTAAAACTCTGTGCAAAATATAAATAAATACATAGTTATGGGACGAAATGAGTATATTAAAATAATATTTAAACAAAATTAATCAATATTTTATTATAAATTAATTTCAAACCACAACTAAATAATAAATTATTTTTGTTTGCAAATTATGTATTTATTTTCAATGTAAAAACTATAGTATCTCTAAAATTTAAAAAGAATGAAAGTATAAGTTTGTTTTTTTCAATATTTTCAGTAAAAAATTGTTATACTTATACTTTTTAATAAAAATATATTAATTATTTTTTTCACAAAATTTTTAAAATTAAGATATGTAATATGGAATAATATTTTTATAATTTTTGAATAACTAGTAATAAAATATTCAAATAATTATAAACACTAAGAATACAATTTAATATTTTAATTAACATTTTATTATATTAATCCCTATATGCACAATGCATATATATATTCATCGTACAATGTCTTTAATTAACTATTAAAGCCATTTTCTTTAATTTTTTTTCACCCCATGCATAAGCATCTCTAAAAGATGTCACCCTGCGACTATAACCAAGTTGACGAGGTGCCCAAGCAAGTTAGAAACACACTTGTCCCGTAAGGGATGGCCTGGTGGTTTTGGAGTTGGATTTGTGATCGTAATGTTATGGGTTCAAATCTTCGACGCCTCAGGTCACCTACCACACATGGTTCGCCTAGTGTGACTTTCCCGTCGGGCTTAGTTTGCAGAGTATTAGATTCGGCCAGGGTTTACCCAATGCACACTTTCGGATAGCGGCTGCGGGTTCCCACGTCATAAAAAATAAAAAAATAAAATAAAATAAAAAGTTAGATGCACACTTATTTGACAAATGACACATATCATCATTAATTTTATTACAGCAATAGAAAATTTTAATACCCCTTGTATTTTAATAAAAATGTACAAAATACCATGTATTTCATTGATTGCGTGAAACTCTCTTATGTTAATGTAAAGTTTACACGAAACACTTTTTATTCAAATTTGATATTTGGTTGTAAATAAAGACTTAAATTATGCAAATTTTATACAAATAAAAAATGCAAAATATTTTAAATATTTTTTTGAATACAATAAATAAAGAAATAAGTGATTAATCATTCATTTTATAGTTTTTTAAGATAAATTGTTATCCAATTTTTATAAAAACTATAAGAATAAATAATTGATTATGGAAATTTGAAAAATTGCATTTATTGATCAACAAAATTAAAGCCTATTTATGTAGACACGTAAAACAGATTCGATAGATTCTAAATTTAAATTTAGGGTGCGTTTGTTTGGGGGTTTAGATTTTGAATTGGGATTTGAATAGTAAAAATTTTGAATTTAAATAGTTGTATGATGTGATATAAATAGGTGTTGATGTGATGTTTTGAATGTAAAATTAATTTTTAGTATAATATAAAAAATGAAAATTAAATGTTTGATTTGATATTTTTGGAGGAAAAAAATGGGATGAATAGTGGATATTAAATCCAATCCCCCAAACAAACACACCTACTATATCTAAAATATCTCATAACATCAGTAAAAAAAACAAATATTTCGAGATCTGTGTTTGTGTCCAAAGTTAATTAGTTATAATTAACACTATATTCTATGTTTTGAATTTTATTAACTTAAGTATTATATATATTTTAGTACAATTAAGTGTCCAAAGCAAATTAGTTATAATTAACACGATATTCAATATTTTGTATATTATTATTAACTTAATATTATATATTATCCTGAAAAGTGTACAAAACTGATTAATTATAATTAACACGACACTCAATTTTATGTATATTATTAACTTAATATTATACTACATATTATAGTGTACAATCACAGTTTTAACGTGTGTATATATATATATATATTAAGTCATAAAATATATTAATTATTATATCAAAATATAAAATAAATAAAAACAAATAATAAAAATATATTTTTCAGTAACTTATAATATAAATACAATGATATTTATAAATTAAATTATACAAATATAAAAATAGTTTTAATGTTAATAAAAATGACGCAAAAGCAATTTAATAATTTCACAGAGGAAATATATATTAAATATAAATTATGTAATAACAATATATTAGTAATATAAAAATAAAAAGGTAAAATATCTTTTTTGTCACTTTTATTTAATAGTGTATCAATTTTAGTCTTTCTACTTTTAAAATAATAATTTTAGTCTCATTTACTCATTAATGTTCAATTTAAATCATTCTATTTTTTAAAATATTAACTTTGGTCTTTTATTCATTGAAATAGTTTAATTTTAATCTTTAATTATTATTTTCTTTAAAAAATAATAAATATAATTATTATATATATTGACATTTTAAATAACATTATATTTAAAAATCGTTTCATAAAAATTACTCTCCGTATATAGTAGCTATCAACAAAAAAATGTGTATGTTCTTGTAAAAATAAAAAATAAAATTCGTTTATTTTTTCACGCCAACAATTTAATTAAGACAAATAATTTGAAATTATGCTATTTAGACTAATGCTTTTAAAATCTGGTGTTTAAGGTTGTTGTGCATGACTTGTTTGGGAAAAACACTTGCGTGGACATATTTGAAAAAAATTATGTAAATTAATTTAAATAATGAATGAGAACGATGCTTTCAATAAATATCATACGTTACATCGATCAAAAAAAAGAGTAGGTTCAAAGATTTTGGGCACAAATTTAATATAGTGTGTGTTTTTTTTTTTTTTTTTTTTTTTTTGACGTTTTTCTTTAAGGGTGTGTTTGGTACAGAGAATTGGCAGCAGATAAATAGAAACATTGTCATTTCTCTTATATATTTGAGTCAGAGAAATAAATGAAGTTGAGAAATAAATTGAGAGAAATGATGTTCCACTATATATATTTTTACTTTGTTTATTCTTTTTTTGTACTATTTAATTTTTATAATTATTTATATTATATTATTTCAGTTTTACAAAAATTATTTTTAATTTATCATTCAAGTACTTAATTTTTTACAAAAATTTATACTAAAATATGATCTTACAAAACTTCGTATATAATTTATAATTTTTTGTTTTAAAAAAAGTCACCATAAATATTTTTTCATGATTCTCACTTGCTAAAACTCTCTTTTGTTAGATTAATCATTTATTCTTGTCCGATCAATTCATTTTTTTTTATACTTCTCAACTGAATTCTCTATTCTACCAAATAAGAGAATTAATTCTCATTCTCTTCTTAATTCCCTTTTCTCTCGGATTCTATTCTCTACTCTCATCTCTTTGCAATTTCATTCTTTGTACCAAACGTCCCCTAATAATAAAAAATAGAAAAAAAATTTTTTTAATGATTTTTAATTAAAAATAAAAATTATCATATTTTTAAATGAAAGACAAAAAGAATAATAATATTTTTAAGTCACGAAGGTAATAATAATTATATTTATTGATGTTTAAAGAAAATAATAGTTCAATATTAAAATTGAACTAATTCAATGAATAAAAGACCAAAATTATTATTTAAAAAATAAAGTGATTAAAATTGATACATTAATGAACAAAATGGACAAAAGTTATCATTTAAAAAAAAAAAAACTAAAATTGACATATTAGTAAATAAAATGAATCGGAAATATATTTTATCCAAAAATAAAATTAAGATGTATTTCTTTAAAAGATTGTATTATAATATTAGTATTATTTTAATTAACGAATTAATTAGTATAACATTTATTTTAGTTGATCAAACATATTCTCTCCGTCTCCAAATTTTATTCTCATTTTTTTTAATCATTCCACTAAATTTATCTCATTACTAATTTTGGCAAAGTAAACAAATAAATATTTAATCATTTTTTATACAACAAATATCATTAATTTTATTACATTTTTTTGTCTTCATTTGTTTAATTTTTAACTAAATTTCAAAAACTACCTTCAATTACCTATAACTTTTTAAATAAAATATTTTCTTTTTAATTTTCCTGACAAGTCCAAGTGGACTAATTTTAATGGACAGAGGAAGTATGATACTGTAAAAAATTACTTTACCCAAAATACCCTCGCGATGCATAACATACGAAATGACAGCATAATAAAACAATGAGCTTCATTGACTTGCTCTTCTTTAAGAGTACTGCACTTGTGCAGGACATAGAATTGACAAAAATAAATACTATCTAAAAATTTTATTTGAATTTGCAATAAAAAATTATGCTTAGGCTTAAGGGGGGAAAAAAAAAGACTAGGAAAAAATATGGGTTGTGCCTAGCTCGTCGCGAGTATGACATTGGGACCAACAAGATCGCGCAGTGTCTGGCCCATTCCGATTTATAAGTTAAATATAATTTTAAAACATAATTTTATAAATATATTAATAAATAAATTTATATAAAAAAAATTAAGGTATAATTTAATGATTTAGTACTTATTAATAATAACTCATGGGTTCATTTTTCATACTTTAACTCAAATAAATAAATAAATAAAGAGCAAACTATTTTTTTTAGTCCCATAATTGGACTTATCATTTTAGTCACGTAAGTGGAGTCTGTCGCAAACTAGTCTCATAAGTGAAAAATTTTCGTTGTTTTAGTCCTCCGGCGCCGGAGATGCCAGCGTGGCTTGCCGGAGGTGACGTGTCCGTCAGGTGTCGCTGACTTGGCGGACACGTGGATTTTTTATTTTATTTTTTCATTTTTAAATTTTTTTTTAAAACTTATTTTTAATTTATTTTAAATTTTATTTGTATATTTTTTTATTTTTTTATTTGATCCAATTAAAAAAAATTAAAAAATTTTAAAAAAATGAATAAATCCACGTGTCCGTCAGGTGTTGCTGACCTGGTGGACACGTCACCTCCGGCAAGCCACGCAGACTTCTCCGGCGCAAGAGGATTAAAACAGAGAAAATTTTTCTCTTATGAGACTAGTTTGCGACATGCTCCACTTACAGGAGTAAAATGATAAAGGATCCGTTACGGAACTAAAAAAACAGTTTACCAATAAATAAATGAACACAGCAAATTTAAGTGAAAACCCAAAGAAATTCTTTTAAAAAAATATTATTACATTTTTAAATAGTTGATTGCCTTTAATAAAATAAATAAATTATTATTATTTATTTTTAAAATATATAATTTTTAAAATTAAAATAAAAAATTATCCATGAAATTCTGGTGTGTTTCTTTAGGGGAATTTGGATTTGAGTTTAATATTTATTTGAATTTTGAATTTATTTTAAATTTTGATGTTACTTTTGTATTTAGATTTGATTGGAGTTTAGAGAGTTTTGATACGATTGATTTGATAAGTAATAAATATAATAATATAAATATATATTAATTTTAAAATTTTAAAATTAATAATGATATAATTTGATTATCAATTTATGTATATATATATTTTTAAAATATATTTATTTGTATTATAGAAAATTTTGTATATATATAATATATATTTTATTAAATTATAATATAAATAAATATCAAATATATAAATATTATCTCACCTACCACATTAAATTAAAAATTATATATACAAATTAATAATAAAAAATAAAAATAAAAATAAAAATATGCCTATAGCCGAGGTGTGTCCGTCCTTGTGGAGAAGGGGTGGTCTTGCGCCCTTTGGCTCCTCAATCGTGCGCAAACAATATATTTTACCAAACCTATTTTAAAGAAATGGACTTTAAGGTTTTATTTGGTTCGAGGGTTTAGAGGGAGGAAACCTATTCTAAAGAAACAGACCCTTGGTTCGAGAGTTTAGGGAGAGGGTAAAGAATGTAAGGCAATCTTAAAATTTCTCATGTTGATTCAGTTTGTTTTAGAGGAGATGTGAGAGAAATGAAAGGGAAGGGAAAAAAAGGGAAAATAAGAATGACAATCTTTTTTAGTTTTTTTTTTCTAATTTGAAGGAATTTGAAGGGCGAGATTTTATTATTATTATTATTATTATTATTAATCTCATTATCTGTTATATATATATATATATATATATTTTCCTCCAAGAGGAATTTGAAAGGCGAGATTTTATTATTATTATTATTAATATTATTATTATTATTATTTATCTCATTATATGTTATATATATATATTTTTTTTCTTTCAATTTGGGAGGAATTTGAAGGGACGAGACTTTATTATTATTATTATTATTATTATTTATCTCATTATTTGTTATACATTTTTTTTCCCTCTAATTTGGAGGAATTTGAAGGAGCGAGATTTTATTATTATTATTATTTTTTTTATCCAATTATCTGTTATACCGCTCTTTTTTAATTTTTAAATTTTACATTTTTAATTTTATTTTTTATTTTTTATTTTTTATTTTTCTAAAATTTTTTAAAAAATTATTTTAAATTATAAAACTAAAAAATTGTTTTAAATAATAAAAAAAATTAAATATTTGAAGAATAACAATGACAAATGGAGTTATGGTTGAATTAAAATTATTGTATCAACTTCATAAATAGAGTTGATGGGTTGGAGATGACCTAACATTTTTAAAATTTTAATATTTATTTATTTTATTTTTAATTATATCAAATAAATATTAACATATATATTGCACATATATTTAGATTATATTATATATTTAGAAATATTTTTAATTAAATATTTTAATCAAGTTTAATTATAATATTTTTTAATTAATCATATAAATTAGTATATAATTATATCTATCATAATAATAATAATAATAATAATAATAATAAGGACTTTAAAACAAAATCCCTATGGAAATGTTCTACGTAATTCAAGTTGTCCAGTGGACCGATTTAACTTAAACCTTGACCAATACTGGCCCATTTTAACTCGGCCCAAGATCACCATTACTTAAAAAAGAAAAAGAGTTCTAAAATTGGTCTTGGATCGTTAAATAAACTTTAATATCTTAAAATCGAATTGGGCTCGACTCAACCCTAAATTGTTCCAAATCGGCCCAGACCAATTTAATTCATAAAAAAGTAGTAATTAAAAATAATTATTACATATTACTATTTAATACTCCCTGGTCCCACTTACAATATCCATATTTCCGTTTATGTCCGTCCAACGTCCCATGTCACTTTTCTTCTTCAGAAATGATTATACACTTTAATCTCATATTAAAATTTTTTATTTAATTTTATTTAATTTTAATTAAACTAATGAATTATCTTAATCTTAATTATAATTATTTATATTATAAGATAATTATTTTCACTAATACATTCTTAATTATCTATTAATTATATTTATCTTAAAATCTCGTGTCTACGGTGACTCAGACATCAAATATGGGACGGGGGAGTAATATACAATGAACCCCATATTTTTTTTATTAAAAATTTAAATATATATTTAGGTTGTGTTGTTTGGAGATTTGAATTTTGAGTTGAGATTTGAGACGTAAAAATTTTGAATTGTAATAGTTGTATGATGTGATATAAATAGGTGATATTTTGAATGTAAAATTGAATTTTAAAATAATATAGAAAATAAAAATAGATATTTGATGTGATACTTTTGGAGGGAAACTTTTGGATGAATAGTGAATTTTTTACAAAATCCTTCAAACAAACATACCCTTATATAGAAGATACACCATCGTTTGTTCCCTTCGTGTTTTTGTTTTACTTTTAGAATAAATTTCCATAAATATTATTAAGTATACCCGCAGTCGCTATCCGAAAGTACGCACTGTTAAGCTCTCCGGCCGAACTTTATAACCTGCAAATCAGGTCCGATGGAAAAGTCACACTAGGCGAACCATGTGTGGCAGGTGACTTGAGACGTCGGGGATTTAAACACATGAACTCTAGTATTATATTAGGATATAATAGGAATAAAGTAGAAATGACTAAAATAATCTTATTAGTACGTGTGATATAAAGGTAATGACATTTGTGTAATATATTGTAAGTTGTAAGGGTATTTGTATTGTTAGGTAGATAGTACAATTACTAAAAAAGAAAATAAATACTTTGTTATGGAACAGACTAAAATAAAAAAAAAATTGATACTTTGTTATGAGACGGATAAAGTATATTTTTATGATCCAGTCCATTATCCTAAAAAATTTTCAAATAAAATTGAACTGAAATTGTATAAAGTCAAGCATTGCAGTCCGAGCAAATTGATACTCAATCTCACAAAAACAAACATAACACTTACATTTCTCACATAAAATACATAAAGCATTAATTTTGTTTGGCTATTTTTTTTTATTTTTTGGCTATACGATTCACAATACTCCTCCTAACCACTTCAAATGGACTATTTGGAATTTTACAGTAGATTATAAAATAATAGTATTTTATTAGTTAATGAAAATATGTAAGAGGTTTTGAGATTTTTGCTATGTATAAAATAATTATATGTGTAATGATATATTTATAATTTAGGTAAAAGTTAGAAGTATTTTGATATTAATGTATGATTATTTTTATTAAAATATAAAACATATATTTCGGAGCAGGACAAACAAAAATGATAAAAATGATACTTTAAGTTTGAATAAAAGAAAAAAATACTTAAATGAAAGGTTTTAATTTGGAGTAGAAAATTCATACATGTAGAAATATATCAATTTAACACTAGTAAAATATTATTCGTTTTGAACAGCCTTTTTTATGAATTTGTTTTTGCAAATTTTCTAAGAGACTATATACTAGTAACTTAGGTTGGATAGAACTCAATCAACATCCATACCAAGGTTGTTTTTTGTTTTTTTTTTTGTTTTTTGGTTTTTGTAATAATAATATCTATATAGAAAACTAGGTATTGATGTATATATAAAGTTAGAAGGAGAGGCTGAGATTAATGGAAAATGACAGAAGCCCAAGCCAAAATAATCGAAAATGGATTGTGGTGCCTCTCCTCCTACTGTCCGACAGACAGAATATTTAAGAGGCTGAGATTGGATGACACTGTCTGAAAGACGACAACCTAAGGAAAGACCAACAAGTACAATACAAATACAACTTCTTGTGGATGGGAGATGAAAGACGCCAGCCAGACCAGATCTAGGGACGAATTTTCTTATACCAAAATTCATTCAATTAATTAATTAAGCAAAAACCTAATTCAATATTCTATCCAAATAAATAATGAAAAGACAAGACAAGACAGACCTCGAAAAAGCAAAAAGTAATAATACTTGTGTTATTTTCAACATAGGTGGGGACAAAAAAAACCTCAACTTCATTGAATTTTTGGTTAATCAGATAAATTTGATTTAAGTACAAATACTATATATTTAATATTTATTATATTTAAATTTGATTTAGGTCCGTTATTGAATAAAAAATATTTATATTATTATATTTTAAAATTTATATCAATAATTATATTCTGTTCAAAATTTGGGGTGTAAATATATTTATTTAATTAGAATTTTAATTAATTATTAATATATATTTTTAATTTTGATTTAATTCAAAGTATTTATTAATATTACATGGCGGTTTTGGATATTTTTCAATACTAAATACTTGCATATTTAAAAAACGTAATGGCATTCACCCCTACCGGTTTCTGCTAGAACTGAAATTAATTTGTAACGATTCAAAATTACACCAGGTATTAAATATAATTAACAGTACTATATGCATCAAATGCTACAACAAAAGTTGATTTCCGTAGTTAATACATATATAGAGCAACAAATTCAAGAATTAAGAAACGTTGGTTACAAGGAGGGTAGTCGAGATCCTGCGATTCTATATTTCGCAGTTTTCCAATATTTTAACAGCATAAAAATATCAGTAATATATATATATATATATAAATGTATATATCTACAAATTAAAGGGGCATGGGATGGACGAGCGAAGCCTTGATAGCTTCCTTGACTTTGGATTGCGAATCTGTGAATCCATCGCCGTCCCTATAGATGAGGTGAAAGGTACGCGCCGAGTTGACGAGGCACTCAACAACCGCCATGGGAAGACCTTTCAGATTCAGACATTCTTCGTTTATGTCTTGCCAGGCTGTCCACACCTTCTCCTTAAGCGCAACGAATGTCTCCTCTTTCGTCGCGCCTTTCTCGCTCATGTACACATGCACCGAAGATTGCTTCTTTTCGAGCTACATTAACATCATACATTTATATATTGTTAGATCTATGAAACAATTAGCTTAATTTTTTGATGAAGTTAATCAAGATCATATATATATAAAATATATATATTCACCTGGTATCCGGCCATATCGTCCATTAGTCTCCCGATCAACGACGAAGCGCACACGATTTTGGGCTCATTGGCGACCCAATCGAAGTCTTCCTTCCCGACCAAATCTCCCATGCCGACGAAGCAAGTGACGGCCACAATCATATACCCCAAAGATGGAACCCCAACCCTAAAGTACTCTTCCAGCGTTGGAGTCTCGCTCTTGAATAGCCTCACGGCTTCCTCGAAGTAAACTCGAGAGAGTTTCTTCATCTGCAACAATATATAATCAATCAAAATATAATTACCCACAAATGAATTAAAACCATTATATATGTTTACGAATTATATTAGCACATGCACACCTCATCTTTGGCGTAACTCGTTCGGTATTCTCCGTCGGCTCTTACCAATTCCGCCATTTCATCGTAAACTTCCAGAAGCAGTTCGTAGCATGAGGTCATGTAAGGAGGCAGCCCTTCCATGGCCGCGGGCTCCCAGCGATCGATGGCCTTGGTGAACACTTGGAGCTCATCCAGAGTTCCATGGACGTCGTAAATGTCGTCGATGATGGTGATCATCATCAGCACCTTAGACAGTGTCATCCTCCCCACATGGAATCGGGGCTCGAAGAACAACTGCATGATCCAGAAGTAGCACTCCACCATTCGATCTCTCACGAAAGGGAATTTGTTGCCGAAATCCAAATCCTTCCACCACTTCGTGAGATCGCTTATCTCCTTCTGATGCAACTTTTGGACCAAGTTGAAGTCCATCTTAGCCAAGGCCAGGAGCGAAACGTCGTGCGACTCGTATCCTTGGTATATCGGGATGAATTTCGTCGCGTGCAACCGATTCAAACACTTGTGGATCGGGGTTTCTAACGCTTCTTTAACTCGGGCGGCGAGGAGCGCGTCGCCAATATGGGAGACTACGGCCGCGAGACGAGTCGATGAAAACTCTAATGCGGCGTCGAGTATTTTCTCCCCGCGTACGCTGTAATGGGATGCTTCGTACAAGCTCAATACCCCTTGTACATCGTTCGCCAATGACTCCTCGAACCTTCCTTCCTTGTCCATGAATTTCTCAAACACATCTATTACATATAAAACGATCATCATTGAGTATCCAACATATATAAAAAATAGTTTAACATAGAACTAGTACTTGGAAACACATACTCGATGGCACGTTGAAGCGTTGGTTCCTAAGCAAGCGGAAGCGAAGAGCAACCACATGAAGGTCGTTGCCATCGTTGAATCCACCTTTGGCATAAGCATCGTACACTTCCTTCAACGACCCCTCGATCTCATTTTGGAAATGGTAGCCCACTCCAAGCCTTTGCACTGTGTCGATCAATTCCAATTTATGCAACGAATTATTAGGCGTTGCGTCCAAGAGCTTCCTCACGTGTTCTTTAAGCGTCTCGAGCTTACCATCGTCGGCATTCATCATCTCCTACTCGAATTTTAACAATATTGTATTAAGATAAGAACCAAATTAAATAAACAAAATGCAAGTAAAGATGCTAATGAATTATGGACATACCGATCCATAGGAGAGAAAATAGTCCCCCCAAACCGTGGCATGGTACGTTAGAGATCGACGATCATCCTCCAAACTCGAAAGGGCCGGCGCTGCGATTTCCATCGTCGAATTTTCGACTTTCTTCGTGTTTTCTTATTTCGATTTATTTTAAAGTCTTGGTAGAGGGCAGTGTTTGAGAATTCACTGAGACTTGCTTGATGATGATATAGAGTGTTGCTAAGTCGAGAGGTATTTATAATTATAGAGATACACATTGTAGAGCTATAAATAAATAAATAAATAAAAGAATACATAAAATAGATTATTTTCTCACTGTGGATATTATTTGTCAGTTTGTTTGATGAGTTTCTATGAACCATCCTTAGTGTCCATTCAAAGCACATCCGAATTAAATATTCCAGTACATCGTTTACTAATATTACATTCTCTATTTTATGTTAAAGAAAAAGCGTATCAATTTTGACGAGTAAACATTACTGGTTAAAAAATGTAGGCAGTCTTACGGATTTGTTTTCATGCCAACAGATTGCAAATTTACGTACGTTAATAAAGATTTATTATTATTATTATTATTTTCGAAATTCAAATTCTAGTTTGAACCGTGACTGAAATATATAATACTATATTACACTAAATTCAATATAAATAAAATGTATTATTATTATTATTGGAGAGCAATTATATATTTATATTAAAAAAAATAAGTAAAACAAATTATTGAGAATTTTGTAATATATAATTAAAAAATGCTTTAATATATTTGTTGGTTATAATACGTATTCAACATATTATATTATTATATTAAAAAATCAAACATAGACTAATTAAAATAGTATCAACATTGGACCCACTGTTGTATTGGGTGCTAATAAATAGTATTAAAAAATGACAAGTATACTTATTTTTAAAAATACTATGTTCATTTATTTCAATTTTAACTTTCAAACTTGACGGCTTAAGGAATATTTTTGTAAGTAAAAGGCTCTCCTGAAAGGATTATTATAGACTGAATAATGAAAGTCTCTATAATTATTGAGACACATAAAATATGCTATTCAGTATTTCTTTAAAAAAAATAAAAAAAAACAGAAAAGAAAGGCAAAATATTCAATCACCTCATTCCAAATAGTGGGAAAAGTTGCAATATATATATATATATATATATTTGGCATGCTAAATTAAAAATAATAGCAAAAATTTGGGAGTATTGTTAGTACTTCCTTTGTTTTAAATATAATGTCAAAATTATTGTACACTTAGAAATTTAAGAGTATGATTAACAAATAATTAAAAATATATTAATAATTAATTATAATAGAGATATTAAAATTAAAATAATTAATTAATTTAATAAAAAGTATATATTATAAAGTTATATTTAAAATATTATTAAAATATGTAAGTATATTTTTAAAAAAATGATATAAGATGTAAGAAAGACAAATAAAAATTGTGACATAATAAATGGGATGCTAAGAGTATAATATACACATTAAGTTTTTAAGTTGTTTAGTAGTATTCCCCTCGTCCCAAGAGGCATGAACCCTTTTATTAAGAACACGGTTTTTTAGGTAGTGTAAATTAGTAAGTTATTAATAATAAGTTATGATATTTGTTTATTATTTTTTATATAAATAATATTATTAGTATTTAAAAACTTTTTAAGATTATATCTCAAAAAATATATATACAATATGGATATTATTTTGTAGATAATAAAATTTTATATATTTATTTATGATTACCATAAATTAGTTTTATAAAAAATAAGAAGTTTTAAATATAGATAAAAAAATTATATTAATTGAGGAGAGAGATAGAAATAAAGGGGTTTTGAGTAGTCCTACCGGTAAGATATTAGAAGTTTGATTAAATTGATTTATATTTGTTAAGTATGTTTAAAATTGATAAAGTTACAAAAATAGAATGATGCCATCTTTTGTATGACGTATTAGAAAGGAAAATGAGTCATCTGTGGCCCGGACTGTGAGTATTTGTTTTTAGCTTTGATATAACATTAATTAAAGATTTATTTCTTTAACCATATTTTCTCAAATTTTACTAGTTGAACTCTTCGTTTTTAATTTTTTTTTTGTTTTTTACAAAATTTGTCATCAAATATTATTTTAATATCAAATTCAAATTAATTTTTTTCAAACTCAATTGAAAGAAACACGGCTACGATACTTTATATAAAAAATTACTCTATTTTTAATAGACGTAAAAAAATTGTAAAACAAAGAAACTAATGATAACATAGATATTGTATGGATTCTGACACTTGCTGCTGACGTGAGAAGTTGCTATAGTTTTAAGGTTTCAAATTTTCAACGTTCAATAAAGTTTACAGCTTAAATATAATAAATACTACTCCCTCCAGATACTGTGTCTGCTACACTGTAGACATTGTATTTTAGGAGGGATGTAATTAGTAGATAATTAAAAATGTATTAGTGAAAATAATTATTCTATAATATTTAGTTTAATTAAATTAAAAAAAATTTAAAATTTAAAATGAGATTAAAGTGTGTAATCATTTTCCAAAAAAAAGTGACATGATACGTGAGACGGATAGAAACGGCAACGTGGACATGGTATTGGGGCGGAGGGAGTAATATATAGTACGTGAAAAGCTTTTACAAATTTTATTGCATGATTTATTTTATATTAACTAAATTAAAATACTGTACGTGCAAAGTATATATAAATACTGCATATGCATTTTATTTTAAATATAGATGTGAAAAAAAAATAATAATAATTTACGTTTGAGGGTTTATTTGGAAACAAAATAATAATTAAAAATAAAAGAAATTTGAGGTCGTGTGACGGCGGCGGCTATATAAAATTAGAAATAAATTCATGCAGTCAACAATGGAGTCTTCGACCAGTCATCTCCTCTATCCAATTTAGTAATTCTTTATGTTGCCATTTTCAACAACAAATTACAGACATTATTGTCTACCATGCTTTCTTTAATATTCATTCATTTGGTGGTTTGTTTAATTTTCTGTATTTTTAAAATTTGAAGATGAAATAATCGCTTATTATGATATTTTATTATAAAAATAATAGAATCTAGTTCTTAAAAAATTCAAGAAAAATAAATAAATTATAAAGGTTTTTTTAGTTTGATTTTAATTGTTTTATAATATTTTATAAAATCATTATTTTTATTATATAAAATATCATACTCAAATCACTATTAAAATTAAATTCTAAAATCAAATCCTAAATAACAAACCCTTATGACAAGAAAATTAGGGTCACACATGTATATATATATATATTTGAACGATGAGATAAATGTGTTAATTATTTAGTTACAGAACATTTAAACAAATTAAAAAAATTTATAAAATATTTGAGACAAAAGAATATTATTCTAACTCACACAATTTCTGATAAAAATATATTATTTTTATCCATAAAAAAAAAATAATAAATAACTATAGTAAACTGATGAAGCAGTATTTGTTATTACAAAATATATAATTAAAACTTTTATTTTTAATAAAAACTTAAATCAAAATATTTCATTTAAAATCAATTTCAAAATAAAATTAACCAAACCCTTACGTGAAGATTCATTAATTGAAATACTCTTTTAACTTTTTTGATCACTGAATGTAGTAATAGAATAATGTCGTGGAAGTGGATGCATGTTGAATTATACTAAAGGAATATAGTTAAATAACAATATTGAATACGCCGCGCCGCCTCAATGATTGCTATTTTATTCCAGCAATAGTTTTGACAAGAAAATTAGGGTTTCACATGTCCAATAACGCCGGGTGGTCACCTGCCACTGGAGCTGGCAAAAATTAACTCGATCCGAAGCTGGCCTGAAATAGTTGAATTTGAGTTGAGATTTTCGATTCAATTAATAATTGGATCAAACCCGTTTAATTCATTTAATTAAATAGATCGGATTAAGGTTTATATTTTCGATCTGAAAATAACCCGTCTAACCTGTTTAATTAATATTATTTTAAATTTAAATATATTTTGTAAATCTTATCAATACAATTCAATATTTATAGCCAATTTTATAGAAAATAAAAAATAAAAAATAAATGATTGTGTTGTGTACTATTATGTAGTGTTTGTTAATTCAATTCTTGAATATCGGTTTAATTATATGAATAAATATTTTTTTGCTTTAATATGTATATATATTATGCATTTGAAAATTTTGTTAGTATAAATTATAATTTTAAATTAAAATTAAAATTTTTTATATTTAAACGGGTTATAGAAGTCAGATTCAGGTTGACCAAATTAATAAAAAGTCAAGTTAAGGTTACAAATATCAACCAATTTAATTAAATGTGTCAGGTTCAGGTCAAGAATTTTGTAACCCATTTAAACTTACCTAAACCTGAACCCGACCCAACTTGATCCATTTGCCAACCCTACCTACCACGCATGGTTCGCCTAGTGTAATAATACTTCTTTTAGTATTTTAGATTATTTATTTTAATAAATTTTCATTTGTGAGAATTTATTTTCTTTACGAGTATTTATTATTTTGTGTAATACTCCTTTGCCGTAATGTACGAAAATAGGTGGATGACCTTCGATTTTTGTATTTGGTGTGTATTTGTGTTTGCACTGTATTTTGATATGATAAAATGTGAGAAAAAATTATATGCATTTGAATGATATAAAATCAATATTTTTTTTAAGTTATCAACAAGAAAGACATCTTCTCTAGGTTTCTTGTAACTACCTATTACATATAAAATTGTGTTGTTTTTACAAGCTAACAACCATAGTACACTTCCTAGTCTAACCAAAAAGTTGTATCAACTTACTTGATGCATCGTAAGAAAAATTCTTCGGAGTTTCAAAAAAATATTTTCTATGATGAAAACTTTCAAGAAAAAGTGAAAAACGCCCAAATGGTGTCTTCGATCCACTCTTACTCTAAAATAATTCTAAAATAATTTCTCCTTAATGATATTGGCCAAAAAAATTATTTTATTCTCCTTTACTCCTGAACTATAATTGTATTTTTGTTTTGTTTTTATTTTTAACCTATAACTTCACGGTCACAAATTCAACTCCTACATCACCAATACGTCATACTTTATTAGACAAAGTGAGTACCTTTTCTTAGTATTAGTTTTTGTTAATATTTATAAACGATAATTTATATATGGCGTGTTTTTTTGGAGGTTTGAATTATTGATGAGATTTGAATAGTAAAAATTTTGAATTGAAATTATTGTAATGTAATATACATATGTATTGATATGATATTTTAATGTAAAATTTATTTTTAGTATAACATAAAAAATAAAAAATAAATATTTAATTTGATTTGATATTTTTTTTAAAAAAATTAAATAAACAATATAAATTTAATAAAATGTAAAAAAAAAAAAAAAAAAAAAAAAAACACTCGTAGCCTACTCCATAGCTTGTCATATTTGCATGTAGTGTCTCTCCCTACTTCTCTCTAGCCCCTTATCTGTTTGATTTGAGGAATTTGGAGTGGAAGGGAGGGAAGGGATGATAAAAATTACAATTACCTCGTTTGGTTCAATTTAGAGTCTTATTTTCAACTCTAACGGTATTAGATTATGCTTCTGACTCTGATTCAGTGGACGGCTACGCTACTTTCAATCAATCTCGGCGATTCAAATTCGTACGTGGAAGATCTTGGCTATATTTTTTTCGGTTACTTCTGACAAACTCAAGTTTGTTCCATCATATTTTAAGTTTTTGGAGGGATGTTAAAATATATTTAGAAGCAATATATATATTATATTAATGATAGTTGTTTAATTTAAGAGATTCGTAGGATTCTTGTCTTATTTATACAATTTGTATATCACTATAAATATGTATGCATTCTTACTATTGAAATAGAGAATTTCAATTTCATATTTTAATAAATAGTAATCTAAAATTATTTTTATTATACAATAATTATTTTCACTAATACATTCTTAATTATTTAATAATTATACTCTTTCTTAATTCTCGTGTCTAAAGTAAAAGGGATACGATAACCAAGACGAATGAGTATTATTTAAATCCTCGATTGGTCTTTCTCCAAAAATATTACATTCAATAATTATTTTACTTTAAAAACATTATGTATATATATATATAATTAAACTGCGAGGTCAGTTCTTATATGGCAAC
This sequence comes from Andrographis paniculata, assembly GCF_009805555.1. Taxonomy (NCBI): domain Eukaryota; kingdom Viridiplantae; phylum Streptophyta; class Magnoliopsida; order Lamiales; family Acanthaceae; genus Andrographis; species Andrographis paniculata. The sequence continues at coordinate 456,151 of NW_026137611.1, forward strand.
TAGCACACACAGTCCAATCTCGTGTATTGACTCTGATCAATTTTGTTATTTTGTAACTACTGCCCACTTTTTTTTTATTAACATGTCGAGGTGTCTTATTCTTTGTTTTAATTTTATTTTGATATTTTTGGAATGAAAATAATTGTTTGACAGCTATATTTTATATGAAAAATAAAAATTCGAATACAATATTTTTAGCAAAAACAAAAAACTGAATTATAAAAACAAAATAAAATTTTTTTTGAAGATTTGAAGGTAAAAAGAGACAAACCCATCAATTATAAGCAGATAAAAACGTTCAAACAAGCTGTCCCATTTGGACATATTAATATTCCATTTTGGCAATTATCTGAATCAGTGGATTTATTTATTTATTCAATTTTAATACACCGTAGACATTAGTAATTTGATTTATATTTTGTTCTTATTCTTAACACGCAGGATTAATAAATTATTATGCATTCAAATGAAGATCTCATTGGCTTTAGTATTTATTTATTTATTTATTTTTTAATATTTAGGGTTAATTATTGGTAAGCGATTTCTGCAGCTGAAATTAAATATATTATTATTTCATGCAAATTGTATCTAATCATACTAGTCGCAATAATGTTCCATATATTATGGACTGAAATTAAATATATTATTTCATGCAAATATGAGTGTTTTTAGAATTATTATAAATGTTTAATACTCCTTCCGTCCCAGATACCATGTTCACGTTGCCGTTTTTGTCCGTCCCACCTACCATATCACTTTCCTTTTTTTAAAAAATGATTACATACTTTAATCTCATTTAAATTTTTAAATTTTTTTTTAATTTTAATTAAACTAATTAGTTATCTTAATCTTAATTTATAATTATTTATATTATAAAATAATTATTTTCATTAATACATTCTTAATTATCTACTAATTACATCCCTCCTAAAATACGGTGTCTACAGTGTAGCAGACACGGTATCTGGGACGGAGGGAGTATTAATTATGAGGTAGATGTATTCAAATACTCATAAACAATGCTTTTATCATTAATCTTGGATGCAAAATCAAGTTTAACCTTTTTTTTCTTTTTTTTTTCTTTAATTCTAATCGAAATTTCTCCTACTGTTACTCTATAATATATTAATGCCCGTTTAAATTTACAAAAATAAAATTTTCATTTTTATTTATTTATTTAAAAACAATTTTTTTCTGAAAAAAATTAAAATTCTAAAATAATCTAAAGAGTTGTATTGATAACTTGATTGCTTATAATTAATTAAATCCAATTGAAAATAACCGCGGCTTGGTTTACACACCAACTTTAAACCATTTGACATTATTTATTTTCGAAAAAAATATCACATTAAATATATTTTTTCTCTCATAAAATATCAAATAAAATATTAATTTTTTATTTTTTTTTTCTAATTTTCAAGAGTCTTTGTATAGAGTAGTTCATATAGTTGTCATGTATTGTGTCTAGAAAAAATTACTCAAATCTATTCGGGCTAATTATGTCACTTTGTTTGAGGAGAAAAACTAAGAAATACTGATATTTGGATATAAAACGTGGGTATTATAAAAAATTTGAAAAGAAAAAAAGTGATGTCAGTAGAAAAAATAATAAAAAAAATGATTATTTATTAGTTAAAGTAGAAGTGCGAAAATTATAAAAGAATAGTATTATTTACAATAAATGTATTGTATAAAAGTATAATTGGACAACCAAAAAATAAAATGTGACATAATTATAGTAGACAGGGGAGTATTATATTTGAACTATTATAAACTTTTCAATTATAACAGTCGTATTTGTATATTATTTCCTTCTATTTATAGCCAAGAAATCAAATTAAAATCATATTATTTGTACCACTTATACGGAACTATTTCAGTCATATTTAAATTTCATTGTGTAAGTATATATTTTGTTATTTGTTGTTGTCCAAACAAAATATATCTATTTTTTAAAACAAGTATAGGCCCATTATATATTATAATTACTTTCATATTTATATTTATTTACATTAATATTCTCGCAATAATTTTACATATATAAAAAAAATATAAAAAACTCTCATTAAAAATATAGAATTTTTAAATTTTGTGCAATAAGTAAATTTATCTTATCGAAAAAAGTAGTATTAAACAAAATCTTTAACACGTGGAAAAAGAAAAAAAACTAACTAATTTTAGATTATTTTTTTTACCTTCTAGTTATTCCAAATTGGTATAAAGTGGTAGATGTGAAATCTCAAACAACTCATCAATTATTTTCTTAGAACTCAAATATTTTACTAGTATAATTGACCAATTATACTAAAATATTTTTAATTATTTAATTATTTTTCAAGCCAATTGCAAGTGCTATGACTTCAATCTTATATAATTTTATATATATACATATATTTATATTTGTATTTCATTTTTTACTATTTATATATAAAGAAAACTTAATTTTATAATAATACTAAATTTATAAAATTTAACATAATATTTTGTATATATTCTTTTTTTTTTCATTTTTTTAAAGATATAACAAAAACATTATATAAAAAATAGATATATTAAAAAGAGTAATAAATTGATATGAAAAAATAACAAAACTAAATTATTATTATTATTGTTGTTGTTATATACTCTCTTACTCGGTAATTATCCATTTTATTCATATTTCTCTTTTGGAGCTGTCATAAGAAAATGTTCTTAATTTTTTTAAGTAAGAAATCATTTTAATTAATTTTTTACTGTAAAAAAAATAAAAATACATATATATATACATTAAAATGTGTATCATAAAATATAAAAATAAAAGTTGAACGATCGAATGGAGTAATATATCTGGTGGTATGGCCTACAATTTATTTAAAAAAAAAAAAAAGAGAAAATTTCTTAGGGCTGGTGTCCATATACACACGGTAGAATATAGATGTGGATATGTTTGGGGATTGTTTTGTTTGATTTATTAATTAATTTATTTATTTATTTGATTGTCGTTTCTCAAAGAAGTCAATTGATTTAATGAATACTACGTGCAATATTAATTGCTACAGCGTTATGGGACACTATTCATAGCTTTTATTTTGCATATACATTACTGAAATATTGTCAAAAAAAAAAAAGAAAAAAAAAGAATTTAATTGAAGGATGTTGAGGTGTTAAAATGATTTTTAATACATAGGTGAAAAGATTACGGTGTGTTTGTTTGAGGGATTGGATTGGATTTGCACTGTTCATCCAATTTTTTCTCCCAAAAAATATCAAATCAAACACCTATTTTTTATTTTTTATATTTTACTAAAAATCAATTTTACATTCAAAACATCACATCAACACCTATTTATATCACATCATACAACTATTCAAATCCAAACCCCAAACAAACATAATACAATAATTATGGGTTTGTTCTATTAGTATGAATTATTTTCTATATTCTATTAGAAAATCACTAAACTTTGATTTTTCATTTTTAAGATTAGATCAAAGAACTCCTTTTAACATCAAATTCAATAATGATTACACCTACAGTATATCAAAATCTAAAACTCAAGTTCACAATTTAAAAAAAAAAAACACCAAATCTATTGATTGGAGTTGCAAAATGATATAAAAGTAAAAATATGTGGTAATATATTTAATAAAAATCAAATTAAAAATACATATAATAAGTATTCTGAAAACTATATACGAACAAAAAATGTGTCAATTTGCATATTATATAGTGGAAAAATAAAATAAAATTTATAGTATACCATATAACATAAATATAAATATGAGGTACTTCAATTTAAATTCTACTATATAGAAATTATTTGGAATAAAAATTTATTATACTGTGCATAACTAATTTTTATAAATTACACCCCAATTTTAATTTATTTTTACATTAGATCGATACACATATAATTTATATTTTATTTAAAAATTACATATATGAAAATTAATATTTATAATTAATAACTATTACAGATAAAATAATTTTAAATAAATAATTAAATGCTATCAAGACAAATATGATATAATAATTAAACATAGATAACATAATATTATTATTTCATAACAATTTATTACAAAAACATACATTACAATTATTTTTAAAAAAATAAAAATTATATCACTTTTCAAAAAGTAAAATTATATATCAATTTAAAAAATAAAATTATATATTACTTTCCAAAAACTAAAATTATATCACTTTAAAAAAATAAAATTACATGCAACTTTTTAAAATATAAAATTATATATTATCTACTAAAAAATCAAAATTACACAATACATCCAAAAAATACCAAAAATATAAAAATCACCACAAAAACTCCACTCAAAAAATAGAGTGAAGGTACAGTGTTACTACATATCTGCAAAAATGGGGGGATTTGGAGATGAGTTGGAGCCATCCCCCTCCCTATTTTTGGTACAAATGCAGTGGGTTGGAGAAACTCTTAGATGACCTCACAGTTACGAATTCACTCCATACCACTAAACCATTTTTTATAGGACTTGTTAGCCGTTGATTTTTATTCTTGATTACTTAGGCTAAATGTAATTAACGTATTTTTCATACTTTAATTTTCTAGTAATTTGATTTTGTATTGTACAAATTTTGGCGCATCTTGTTGTGAAAATTTTAGTGCATTTCTTGTGAACTTTTTATAATTGAAGATTATCTAATTTATGCTTGCTTATCATAGTTTATCTTGTAATCCAATGAAACAAATATATACCCCAACAAAGATTATATATGTTTATTACATAAATATACATACATTCGTTAATACACTCCCTTCATCCAATAAATCATCTAGATTTGGTTAGACACATAGATTAAAAACTAATGATACTTTAATATTTAAAATAGGTAGATAAAAAAATAAAATAAATGTATTGTAGTAAATCTATTAAATGATCGATAGATAAGTAGTATGGTAAATAAAATAATAATAATAATAATAATAATAATAATAATAATAATAATAATTGAAAATTGGTAATTATTTGGTAAAATCAGACTAAGAAAATTGTTACTATAAATGAATTATACATAATTAGCAACTAACAACAACACCAACAAAACATGTTATATAATTTTAACGGACATATAAAGTATAATAACATCATGTTAATTAAATACTTAATTAGCATTGAAAGTAAATGATATACTTAGAAAAGGTAATTTAGTCTTCACATATATATGTATATATATATATTATGATGTGGGAACCTGCAGCTGCTACCCGAAGCTGTGCATTGGACAAACTCTCTGCCGAACCTAATACTTTGTAAACTAGGTCCAACAGGCAAGTCACAAACCATGTGTGGCAGGTGACCTGAGGCGTCAAGGATTTGAATAGTTATTCGTCTATTTACACGTATACCAAAAGTATTGTAACCCTAAATCTTAATCCCTAAACCCCATGTTGGAGCCCTAACTATAAACTTATATTTTAAAACACCTTTATGTATATTTATGTATATGGGTGTTGGGACCTCCGTTTGCGGATAAATAATTAATGACTATATTTTTTTAACAGTTCGAGTTTTTAGGTGAGATGGTTATTCTGCATCCGACATGGTATTAGAACTGTATGTGAAAAAAACTTGGACAAATACACTTTTGAAAGTTCTTTGTATCTCTATTTATCAAGGATTATTCGAATTTTGTCTCTCTATCAAAATTTTTTAGTTATAAATGTATTTTATGATATTTAATAAATCAATATTAAATATTAATTTTTATATTAGTGTTGATGTAATTTTTCAACAAAAATAAAGTAAAATTCAAAGATATAGAAAATATCCTTAAACTTGATTAATTAGTGCCTGAGATTAGGAATCTCTAAACACTGTATGGTACAGAAAATAAACTGGAAAATAAAAGACTGAAATTTAAAGTGGTGATCCCCAAATCTGACTTTGCTTTGTTGAAGTTGATTGAAGATGTCTTGTCAAATGATGATCCAAATCCTTAAATATTCTTTGAAGAAAACGTTCAGAACCGTCGTCTGGTCAGTTACCATAACCGTTGTTAACCGCCCCAAAAGTTCTCTTCTATTGACACGTGTGTCAACCGTTCTACTACGTCCGACCTTCAAAAAACCGTTCGCCAGTTGCAATTTCCTCTAACCGCCCCAGAACTGCTCTCTCACCCGACCTGCACATGCTACTTCACTTGGTCCGAACTTCGTATCACGTCCTGACCTCAATGCCCGACCTGCTTCTTCGCCCGACATCATTTGGGCCGACCTCCGCATCAGCCGCCCTTCGTCTTTCACCCGATCTATGGTTTACCCGACTTGGGTACACCTTTTTTCAGACTCCGCCCGACCTTTCTTCCTTCCCGATCCTTGCATCTGTCCGATTGCACCCGACTTCTGGGTCATTTAACTTATATCCAGACCCGTCCAGAATCCCACTGCCATTATTTATTATTATTATTTTTTTGTGCTTAACAATAAGCCTCCTCCTCAAGACTCCTAAACATCACTTTCAGTGATGTTTTAGGAGTTTGCAGGTCAGCATCTGAGGCTACATCAGCCTCAGATCCGACCTCCATCTTCTGAGGCTACGTTGGACCCGACCTCCATTTATCGCGGACTGGTGGTGGTCTGCACATTGATCGATCTTGCACTAACATTGCTTCAACATCTCCCCCCTGACGGAAGTCATGATTATTTTCTGTAAAAAAGGATTCTAACCTTCTTGCCGTGGATGCTAAACTGGCCAGATCTTGAAAGTCGTGGGCTGTCAGGGCCTCGCGAAGTCTGGTATGCATGTTCCTGACCACCAAATTGGTCATTTCGCTTTCATTGATCATCGTAGGACATCGTCCCTTCATCAATCGCATCCTCTCTATGAATTGGTAGCCGGTCTCTTCCGGCATCTGCGTGATCTCCAGAAGGTCTATCAGTGAGACTGTCGGCAGAGGATTAAAGAACCTTGCATGAAAATCTGCCTCTAAATCTTCCCAAGTTTGCAACTGTCCAGGCGGCAGACTGGCATACCAAGAAAAAGCTGTTCTTGTGAGCGACAACCCAAACAATTGTAACTTGTGAAACAGATTGTTGCCTACTTCTCCCAATTGAGCCGTGAAGCGACCCACATGCTCAATGGTAGAGGCTCCGTCTTCTCCCGAAAAAGAATAGAAGTCTGGTGGCCTATAATTTCTCGGGAGAGGATGATCGTTAATGATCCTTTCTGGAAATGGCCTCTGGTAAACCGGCCTGTTCACCGTTTGCGGATTCATTCCGAAATGCACCCGCAGAACTTGAGCAATATCCTCCGGATCTACTCTGGGTGGAATATGGTCGAACACTGGAATGTGATCGTGAGTCTGACCTCCCAATCTTTCTTCTCTGGAGAAGGCTGGTTCGGCTGGGATGGGATTATGAGTCTGTCCCTCCAACCTTTCTTCTCTAGAGAAGGCTGGTTCGGTTGGAATGGGATTATGAGTCTGTTCCCCCAACCTCTCTTCCCTAGAGAAGGCTGGTTCGGTTGGAATGGGATTATGAGTCTGTCCTCCTAATCTCTCATTCGGCTGGGTATTATCAACCCTCGGTCCCAAAGGAACATTATCTGGGAAAGTTAGAGGAATCTTCCCCATATCTGTTCGGTTGAAAGTTGTGACGCTTGGAAACGTACTGTCAACGTACGTTGGCCCTGCAAACGTTGATCTTGGAAAAATCGCCTGAAAACGAGCAGGTGACACGGCTGGAAGCATGTTTGGATACAGGGTGAATCTGGAGAATGCCTGATCCACCATGTTCTGTATTAGATTTTGTTGTTCACGCAACATGTTCTGCATAAACATAGTTTGCTGATTGTTCATTTGTTGAATATAAGACAACCAATCGGTAGGTGATGGGGGAATCTCCCCTGGATTTGGCATGACTGGTGGTGAAACATTCTCTCCCACCGGTGCTGATGATGATTGAGGTTGTGTGCCTGCCATATTGATTTTTCTGATGATTCGGCCAGACCTCAGTTGTATGACATTTTGTGTTGATGTAGGATCAGCAATCTTGCCTTTCTCCCACTGTGGTCGCCAATTTGTTGATCTAATTTTTCAACAAAAATAAAGTAAAATTCAAAGATATAGAAAATATCCTTAAACTTGATTAATTAGTGCCTGAGATTAGGAATCTCTAAACACTGTATGGTACAGAAAATAAACTGGAAAATAAAAGACTGAAATTTAAAGTGGTGATCCCCAAATCTGACTTTGCTTTGTTGAAGTTGATTGAAGATGTCTTGCCAAATGATGATCCAAATCCTTAAATATTCTTTGAAGAAAACGTTCAGAACCGTCGTCTGGTCAGTTACCATAACCGTTGTTAACCGCCCCAAAAGTTCTTTTCTATTGACACGTGTGTCAACCGTTCTACTACGTCCGACCTTCAAAAAACCGTTCGCCAGTTGCAACTTCCTCTAACCGCCCCAGAACTGCTCTCTCACCCGACCTGCACATGCTACTTCACTTGGTCCGAACTTCGTATCACGTCCTGACCTCAATGCCCGACCTGCTTCTTCGCCCGACATCATTTGGGCCGACCTCCGCATCAGCCGCCCTTCGTCTTTCACCCGATCTATGGTTTACCCGACTTGGGTACACCTTTTTTCAGACTCCGCCCGACCTTTCTTCCTTCCCGATCCTTGCATCTGTCCGATTGCACCCGACTTCTGGGTCATTTAACTTATATCCAGACCCGTCCAGAATCCCACTGCCATTATTTATTATTATTATTATTTTTTTGTGCTTAACAATTAGCAATATCAATTCATCCGTACCTAACTTTCAAAAAAAAAAAATTATTTAAAAACATAAAGTAAACACTCTTATTATTTAAAAACATAAAGTAAACACTCTCTAATAAGTTAAGATATAAATTGTATATATGATATATTATCTCTGTTTGGGCACAAATACTAAAAATAATAATATATAAAAATAAATAAAATAAAAATATTATGAGAAATCTATTTAAAAAGTTAATAAAAAAGAAAATAAGGTCAATACAAAAATATAGTGATATATTAATTATTATTTGTTAAAACAAAATTAATGAAATTATACATAGATAAAATTATTTACTATAAATAAATTATTTATAAGTTTAACATAAAAAAAGAAAGATAGCATACTTATTCCGGAGGGAATATTAAGGGTTTGTTCTTTTGTGATTTTAAAATGTATTAACATTATTCATTCTACATAATTTTTAATAAAAATATTATATTAAAATAATATTTAATTCAAAATTTAAATCAAAATTTATTTTTAAATTCAATTTCAAACTACAATACATAAATGAGGCCAAATTTTTCTGTACAAACAAAAGGTTTGTGCTCTTAGGGTGTGTTTAATTGGGGTTTAAATTTTGAGTTGGAATTTTAAATAGTAAAATTTTTAAATTGTAATAGTTGTATGATATGATATAAATAAGTGTTTAATGTGATATTTTGAATGTAAAATTATTTTTTTATATAATATAAAAAATAAATATTTAATTTAATATTTTTTAAAAAAAAAAATTGATGAATAATAAGATTTTGGAAAAATTCTGCAAACGAACTAACCCCTAGTGTTTTTGTGACACCAATATTTATAAATATTATTTAAAGATTATAATGTATATTAACCTAATATATAATATAAATAAATTATTTTTTAAAAAATAATTAATATAAAATATTATTTTTTATATTATCAATTTAATAATCAATTACTAATATCAAAAATATATTAGCCAAAGTCACAAGGCCAAGAAAGCCTTCAACAAGCAGCTGTCAATTTTTAAATTAATTTTCAAAATTCGGTCACGCATTTTTTCTGGTCAAAGAAGTGGACGTATGTATATCCGGGCATCCCATACTGGATTCATGTTTGTTTCCAGACAAGTTGGTTTACTGCGTGTATTTGATTTCAATATTTATAATTATGCTTGTCAATATATATATTCCTTCCTTCCTACTCATATGTATTCATTTATTTTTTTTCCACGTAAATTGTACAGCCCCCATTCCAAATAAGGTGCAAAATTTTCTTTTAACACGGGTTTTTAGGTGAGTAGTATTAAATAGGATAATTTAGAAATTAGTTGATGTGATGGGGAGAGAAATATATATTTTATTTTTTATTTGGATGATGTGAGAGGATAAAGTTTGGGGTAAAAGATTAAGTATAATTAATTATATTCTATTTTAAAAATATTGTATAGTGTTTGGGACATAACAAAAAGAAAATATTGCAGGGTGTTTGGGACGGAGGAAGTAGTATATTAATATTTTATATAATAATTCAATAAAAAGATAAAAACAGGATTTTACATTTAAACTCATTTAGTTTTTAATATCATTATTTGTAATATTATTTAAAATATAAGAATATTTTTTATTTAAATAAAAGTATGTTTACTCAAAAAAAACATATATATTTGAGTTGAAAAAAAAATGATAAAATAGTTAGGTAATCAGACAGACATAGAGAGTATATTATTTTAAAAATATATATTTAAAAAGTAGTAAATATTTTAATAACATTTTACAATTTACAATAATTAACAATAAAAATCATAAAAATTTCTTAGCACTTCTATTCAAGAGAATTGTGAAATTTTATCGTTGGTTTTTATATCTGTATTATTTTTTTTTCACAAATATTATTATAATAATATTAGAACCCATTAATAGAAGTATTTTTTTTTTTCATTTTCTTTGATTTGTACTATGTTTTGATATAATAATTAATATTGAAATATCAATACGCAAAGAGTAAATGAACCCTTAGAGCCGGACGGATGTAGTATTATTTATTTTTACAAAAAGTTATAATAAAATACTATTTAAATAAAAGTTTAAATTAACATTTTATTTTAAATTAATTTCAAAATATAATCAAACATACTCTTACTGTTTTGGATAATTCACAAGTATCTAGGTTTTTTTTTTTTTTATGACGTAGAACCCCGCAGCCGCTACCCGAAAGTACGCTTTGGGTAAACTCCCGGCCGAATCTAATACCCTACAAACTAAGTTCGACAGACAAATCACACTAGACGAACCATGTGTGGTAGATGACCTGAGGCGTAAGAAGATTTGAACCCATCACCTATCGACACAAGTATTTAGTTCTTAATTTAGTAAACAGTCACTGTATACTAATAAAATATGTTTATATTTCAACTAAAATAATTACAATCATACTATTTTATTAATTATTTTTCCATGGCATTTTAGTCATTATAGTCTTATATATTATTCGAAATTAATTTTAATTTGTTACATTAGAAATTAATTTAAAGACTAATTATAATTGAGGGATGAAATTATCATTCGATATATATATATATATATATATATATAGATAGATGATGGTGAGAAGTCTTGAAATTCCACTTTATCTGCATGCGGCTGTGGATATATGAAGAAAAGTAAAAAATATGACCATGCATTGATCCACAGGAAAAATTAGACGTAGAACCTGAAGTGGCAATGATATTCCATAGGAAAAGACAATGGTGGAAAAGCGGATTATTAAGCAGACAAAAAGACAAAGGAGAAAGAAGAAGGAAAAAACTAAAAGTGATGTTAAAAAAAAAAAAAAAAAAAAAATCTATAGACAAAAAGTTTTGCAAGTATTTTAATCTGAATTAGCACACCATTGAATAAAAAGTAGCAATTTGTATAAAATAAATTTAGCAACAGAAGAAAATATATAATAATAAAACTTTAATAATTGGTACTCCCTCTGTCCGTTTCTAGAGGTCACATTTATCTTTTTGTGTAATTGTACATAATATTAAAAATATTATTATATTTGTATAATTTTATGTACAAATGTTGTTCTATTAGTATTATAAGATACTAATGAAAGTATTTTTGCAATATTTTCTTAATTTGTATTATGTGTTCATATAATAATTAATATTCAAAAATCAACACGAAAAAAATAAATGAGAACCGGACGGAGAAAATATATAACTAAAATATGACAGCACAAAATATAAAGCGAGAAAGCTAAGTTGAAATTACCATGAGTAAAATTATATATATACTTTTTTTTAAAAGTAAAATTATAAGAAAAAAAAATTATATTGTTTTTATAAGAACATAACATCAATTAATAAAATTTAAAATTGATCACAGAATGGCATAATGGTGTAGAGGTTGATTTGTGACCGTCGGGTTGGTCTGTATAATATATTAATTTTTTGGAAAAAATATATTTAAAAATTTTTGGTAAAAAAAACAAAGCTTATAAATCCGTTGAAATAATAAATTTGTAAGCTTTTTTAACAGGGGTTTTGAAAATTTGAGAATTAAAAAATATTTGAAAATAAAAAAAATAAGTATTTGATAGTATAATATTTTGTTACAAGAAATCGACATTTAATACTATAATTTTTTTTAAAAAAATTGATAGTGTCAAATTTTTTAAAAAATACATAGAGCTAAGACAATCAACTAGCTAGTGTTATTTTGTAGGAATATTATTTACGCTTTTGATTTGAAATTAAATATTGATTTGAATTTTTTTAAATAATATTTAAATTTGATTTTTTAAACATGATATATATATAATATATTTTTATTGAGAAAAATAATATGTTTCTTTTAACCGAGTTTCCTCAAATTTTATTATTTAGACTCTGTTTTTTTTGAAAAAAAAAAAATATTTTTTTTTCTCAAAACATCCCATCAATCATTATATTTATACCAAATTCAAACCAACTTTTTTCAAAACTCATCAAAAAAACACATGTAGTGTTGGTTTTGATTAGAAATCACAGCCAAACACATTAAATATGATAAATCCAAACACAAAGAAAATAAACATACAGCCGGGTAATAATAATAATAATAATAATGATAATAATAATAATAATAATAATAACTTGCTTATATTAATTAATTATTTGTGATTGAATTTAGTGTAATATGGTATTAATTATACATATCAGTCACGGTTCAAACTAGAACTTGATTTTTGAAAATAATAATATCTCTGTATTAATAACGCAAATCTGCTCTCTGTTGAAGCATTAAAATGACTTCGCAAGACTACCTGCTACATTTTTTTTATTATTAATAATGCTTAACATGTACGGCGGCACGTCAAAATTGATATTCTTTCTGTTCATCATAAAATTGACAATTTAATAGTAAGTAGTAAACGATGTACTGAAATATTTAATTCGGATGTGCTTTGAATGGACACTAAGGATGGTTCATAGAAACTCATCAAACAAACTGACAAATAATATCCACAGTGAGAAAATAATCTATTTTATGTATTCTTTTATTTATTTATTTATGTATAGCTCTACAATGTGTATCTCTATAATTATAAATACCTCTCGACTTAGCAACACTTCATATCATCATCAAGCAAGTCTCAGTGAATTCTCAAACACTGCCCTCTACCAAGACTTTAAAATAAATCGAAATAAGAAAACACGAAGAAAGTCGAAAATTCGACGATGGAAATCGCAGCGCCGGCCCTTTCGAGTTTGGAGGATGATCGTCGATCTCTAACGTACCATGCCACGGTTTGGGGGGACTATTTTCTCTCCTATGGATCGGTATGTCCATAATTCATTAGCATCTTTACTTGCATTTTGTTTATTTAATTTGGTTCTTATCTTAATACAATATTGTTAAAATTCGAGTAGGAGATGATGAATGCCGACGATGGTAAGCTCGAGACGCTTAAAGAACACGTGAGGAAGCTCTTGGACGCAACGCCTAATAATTCGTTGCATAAATTGGAATTGATCGACACAGTGCAAAGGCTTGGAGTGGGCTACCATTTCCAAAATGAGATCGAGGGGTCGTTGAAGGAAGTGTACGATGCTTATGCCAAAGGTGGATTCAACGATGGCAACGACCTTCATGTGGTTGCTCTTCGCTTCCGCTTGCTTAGGAACCAACGCTTCAACGTGCCATCGAGTATGTGTTTCCAAGTACTAGTTCTATGTTAAACTATTTTTTATATATGTTGGATACTCAATGATGATCGTTTTATATGTAATAGATGTGTTTGAGAAATTCATGGACAAGGAAGGAAGGTTCGAGGAGTCATTGGCGAACGATGTACAAGGGGTATTGAGCTTGTACGAAGCATCCCATTACAGCGTACGCGGGGAGAAAATACTCGACGCCGCATTAGAGTTTTCATCGACTCATCTCGCGGCCGTAGTCTCCCATATTGGCGACGCGCTCCTCGCCGCCCGAGTTAAAGAAGCGTTAGAAACCCCGATCCACAAGTGTTTGAATCGGTTGCACGCGACGAAATTCATCCCGATATACCAAGGATACGAGTCGCACGACGTTTCGCTCCTGGCCTTGGCTAAGATGGACTTCAACTTGGTCCAAAAGTTGCATCAGAAGGAGATAAGCGATCTCACGAAGTGGTGGAAGGATTTGGATTTCGGCAACAAATTCCCTTTCGTGAGAGATCGAATGGTGGAGTGCTACTTCTGGATCATGCAGTTGTTCTTCGAGCCCCGATTCCATGTGGGGAGGATGACACTGTCTAAGGTGCTGATGATGATCACCATCATCGACGACATTTACGACGTCCATGGAACTCTGGATGAGCTCCAAGTGTTCACCAAGGCCATCGATCGCTGGGAGCCCGCGGCCATGGAAGGGCTGCCTCCTTACATGACCTCATGCTACGAACTGCTTCTGGAAGTTTACGATGAAATGGCGGAATTGGTAAGAGCCGACGGAGAATACCGAACGAGTTACGCCAAAGATGAGGTGTGCATGTGCTAATATAATTCGTAAACATATATAATGGTTTTAATTCATTTGTGGGTAATTATATTTTGATGGATTATATATTGTTGCAGATGAAGAAACTCTCTCGAGTTTACTTCGAGGAAGCCGTGAGGCTATTCAAGAGCGAGACTCCAACGCTGGAAGAGTACTTTAGGGTTGGGGTTCCATCTTTGGGGTATATGATTGTGGCCGTCACTTGCTTCGTCGGCATGGGAGATTTGGTCGGGAAGGAAGACTTCGATTGGGTCGCCAATGAGCCCAAAATCGTGTGCGCTTCGTCGTTGATCGGGAGACTAATGGACGATATGGCCGGATACCAGGTGAATATATATATTTTATATATATATGATCTTGATTAACTTCATCAAAAAATTAAGCTAATTGTTTCATAGATCTAACAATATATAAATGTATGATGTTAATGTAGCTCGAAAAGAAGCAATCTTCGGTGCATGTGTACATGAGCGAGAAAGGCGCGACGAAAGAGGAGACATTCGTTGCGCTTAAGGAGAAGGTGTGGACAGCCTGGCAAGACATAAACGAAGAATGTCTGAATCTGAAAGGTCTTCCCATGGCGGTTGTTGAGTGCCTCGTCAACTCGGCGCGTACCTTTCACCTCATCTATAGGGACGGCGATGGATTCACCGATTCGCAATCTAAAGTCAAGGATGCTATCAAGGCTTCGCTCGTCCATCCCATGACCCTTTAATTTGTAGATACATACATTTATATATATATATTATTAATATTTTTATGTTGTTTAATTAAATGTAAAACTGCGAATGGATCATCGAGGCTAAACCGTAGATCATCAGCAGCATAATAATCGCTGGATCTCGAACCTCCTTGTAACCAACGTTACTTAATTAATTCTTGTATTTGTTGCTTTATATATATATATATATTATGGTTACTGTTATATTACATAGTTTTGATAAACCCTAACTACATTAATTTGGGAGCTAGCTAGCACGAATCACGATATTGCAAATTTCAGCTCCAACTTCAAAGGTTCTAAAGGTAAATTAACTTTAGAATTCTTAGAACTTCATTGGGGCACGACAACTCAGTCTTGGTGAGCCACTTCTTTTGAAAATAACACAAGCATTGCTTATTTTTTTGTTAAGGACTGTTTTGTCTTTTCAGTCAGTATTTACCCATTTGAATGGATGTTTTTAAAATATTGAATTAGGTTTTTTCTTATCCTTTTCCCTAATTAAGAAAATTCCTCCCTCATGAAGTTTTAATATTTTTGTATACCCAGCCAATCGCAGACGCCTTGGTTTTGAGTTCATTCTATCTTCTCACTGCGCAACTTTTCTGCTTCAAATCACTACGACATCGTCTTCTTCTTCCATCGTCTTATTTTGCAGCTTGCCGGCCGGCAAGGCCATCCAACATATTTCCAGTTATCAACAGGATGAAGGAAGGAAACATAGAGCGATCGATTTTAGGGGAAACACACAAAATGGGAAATGGGAAAACCTATTGCGTGACGGGGGCAACCGGTTACATAGGATCATGGCTGGTCAAATCCCTTCTCCAAAGAGGCTGCACTGTTCACGCCACTCTCCGGAATCCTGGTTAGTTCATTAATTTGTTCCACTTCAATCGATTGCACCAACTAGATAACATTTCCAAAAAAAAAAAAGTTCAATTCGCTAATGCTGTCGTTATCTGAGTTTGATTCGACTGAAGCTTCGCGGGAGGATATGAACATAGATTCAGTAGTTTCTTCCTGATATTAGGAGATTTGTGTTGTGCCTGATGGAATATGTCTTAATGCTGTAGACCTGTAGTAGAAGTAATGATCTGTAATTTAAGTGACAAATGAATTTGTGTAGATGATGAGCCATGAATAACTTTTGGTTGAGTTTCTTATGCCTTAGCTTAAATAATTATCAAAAAGTTACCTACTGTTGGAACCAGAGAAGGCATCCCATTTTGTCAGTTTATGGCAAGGGGAGGATCGGCTGCGTCTATTCACAGCTGATTTACAGGAAGATGGAAGTTTTGATGATGCAGTAAGAGGCTGCCATGGCGTGTTTCATGTTGCAGCTCCAATGGAATCGATTAGGGTGCCGGCTAGTGCAGATGCTGGTAATTGATTAGTCCCTTCTATGCAATGTTCCGACAGTTCTATTCGCAATTGTGCCGTCATGATTTAAATAACTTGCGCGCTTACATTCTTGTTTCGTCTTGAAGAAAACTATGTTAAGACTGAGGTTGTGGATCCAGCCGTCCGAGGGGCCCTAAACATACTCAAAGCTTGTTTAAAATCGGATACCAGAAGGGTTGTTTTTACATCGTCGATTAGTACAATGAGTGCAAAGGATAGCTCTGGAAGATGGTTACCAATAGTAGACGAGCATTGCCAAATTCCCATCCACGACGTTCTCAAGGCTAAAGCGAATGGATGGGTACTTTTTATCACCTTTGCTAAATTTGTCGCGATGAAATTCACTAGTAGAAGTTTTTGCTAGGCTTATGTTCTGTCAAAGCTCTCGAGCGAAGATGCTGCATTCGAGTTTGCTGAGGAGAATGGCATTGATCTTGTCTCTGTTATTACGGCAACTGTAGGCGGTCCATTCCTCACTCCTACTGTCCCTACAAGCATTCAATTTCTCCTTGCGCCGGTAACAGGTGACTTCGAAATCCTTTTTCAAATTGAACTACGAATGATCTAAAAATACTCGGGTAAAATTCAGGCAGTCCTACATTGTTCCCGTTGTTAGAAGCTGTGAACTCGAGAATGGGATCGATTGCAATGGTTCACATCGAAGATGTCTGCAATGCACATGTGTTTTTAATGGAGAGAACCTGCGCGAAAGGGCGATATCTCTGCTGCGTCGAGAGCTGTTCAATGTATCGACTGGTTGAGCTCTTGAAAGCAGAGTCTTCTTTTCCTGTTGCTCTGAGGTTGCTGCTTTAACAAATTCTGATCATTGCATCCTTCGTATTTTATGTCTTCTTGTTTATTGTGGATCATTTTTGTTGATAGGTTGGAGCAGGATTCTTCGAGTCCTGTCGAGATTTCTTCGAAGAAGATTCGGGACTTGGGGTTTGAATTCAAATACAGTTGTCAAGACATTGTTAAACAGACTCTGGACAAGTGTTTGGAGTTTGGATTTCTACCACACTCTCGAGAATGAACATTCATACATGGTAATAGTATTACTTTCTCCAAATGTAAGCTGTAAAACAACTGTATCGAACATATTTTGAATAGCATTTTCCCTCTAACCAACCAAACAATATGAAATCACAAAAATCAGTACAATATGACAGACTTGCCAAATTCCTAAAAATCATTCATTAATTCATTCACATTAATTTCAACAAAGAGCCTGTTCTTGCAAACCTCAGGCCTTGCAAATAATAACAAAACAGGGCAGAAGAGCTTTCGGATTGAGCAAGTAAAGCTCCTCAATGTTAGAATGCAGCCCAACTTTACCCGCCAGCGAATCAAACCCCGCCGTCTGCCCGGCGACGTCCCGGAGGTTCTCCACCGGCCGGTGAACCCTCCCGGCGATGACTCTGCAGACAATCAGCGCCTTCCTCGTCCCGGCGCCGCCATCCCCAATGCTTTCGAACGCCCTTCCGCTAGTGGAAGTCGTGAAAACGCCAACCCCGTCTCTCAGGTCCGTCCTGCCGGAAAATCCTTGCCGGATTATGCGGCAAACGCAGCATTTGTCGGAAACGCATATGCTGGAAGTTCCGGCGATGGCGCAGGCGAGAGTGGTGCCGTAGAACCTCAGCAGCTCGTTGCCGTCGGCCAAGCATCGTGGGTGCTTCTTCTGGAGCTTCCCGGCCCTGATTTTCACGGCCTCCCGGTGGTCCTCGAAGCGGGCCAGAGTGTTCTGCGTGTTGTGGACCTTAAACACCCTGTCGATTCTCACGCTGTGGCTCTCCGATTTCACCCAGCTCGATCTGCAGATGATCTCCACTATCTTCCTCGACGAATCGCCTTCTATGAGCTCAGTCACTGCGCAAGATAGCACAACAGAACAGAACGATCTCATAAATTGATTCGATTAGGGGAAAAAGGAAGAAAGACACGACACAGAGAAAATGAAAAGCCCTAATTTTTACCGGCATGTTTCGACAAATGGTGCGATTCAAGAGCTTCCCATTTGGCAAAATTCTCCCCACACTTGTGGCAAGTAACGCCGGCGCCATTGCAAGAAGGAGGTGCACGTGGCCGCGGCCGGGCGCTTTTGTGGCCGGGAATAACAGCAGAGCCGCCATTGTTGGCAGAGAAGGTCCTGAAGGAAGGATTGAAGTAATGTACAGTGGGGTTTAGGGTTTGTCCTCCAGGGCCAGGCGTTCCTGGTTTTAGAGTCCCCAAATCCACAAACGCCGAGCCATTGATGCTTTCATGGAGCCCTCCAAAACCAGTGGTGATTTTGAGCTCGCATTTCGAGTTGCTTAGGATGACCTCATGGGCAATCGGGTTGAGAAACTCACTGCTCCCTATGGACCTCGGGCTACAGCTCGGTGGCCTTTCTGGATGCGCCTTGCTTCCGCCATGGATGACGTCTCTCAGATTAGCAATGGACCTCGAACACCCCGACCTCGGCCCTTTCCTTGTCAGAATTGAGCTCAATTGCTTCCTGCTCTTCGGGCTCTGAACCTCCGAAGCTTCTGTCTTGCACTGCAACGATTTCTTCAAAGAAAACCAACCTGTCGTCGTGGGTTTCTTCTTCTCCCCCATTTCTCCTCCACCATGCTCAAAGCTTCTCCATTTTGATGGCAAGAAGAAGACTATTTATTGACGACCTTCCTCTCAGGCAATTTCACGAACACCTCAAAGGCTATCTCGAGACAACCTCACCCAACTGTACATTTATTCCTCTCGGTTCCCAACAACAGCTTACGTACTACACGAGCAAGACAAAAACTTCAGTAACAACTTTGAATGAAGAAATGAGAATCTTTTGAGATGAGAATGGAGAGGTGGACACAAAGTAAATGACAGATGAGCTGCTTAATTACAGGGCAAGGAAAGGAAATATTGAATGAATGAATGAATCAATTTCACTGGCTACCCTCTTTAATGGTCACATCATTCAGAATTGAATTCCTCACGGGGATTCGATTCTCGAGCTCTGCAAACCAATTGGAAAATTTTCTTGCAGATGAGCTTTAAAAGAGATGAAATTGTAGTACTAAAGCTCAGATTTTTACTGCTACTTGAAGGTCACGGGAGTTCAAATCAATGGCTTCCTCCAGAGAGTTGCTGTTACAGAGTACATGTGTGAATTGAAAGCCATTAATCAAGCAAAAGCAAAACATATGAGAGAATTTTGAGAACATCACGATTATGAAAAAGTCACAGCAAAATTGCATCAATTGACCAATCCCAAAACGCAAGTGGGCGAGTCCTTGAAAAGAAGAGCTTATAATTATTACATGTGGAAAGGAGGAGCAGCAGCAGCAGCAGCAACATGGCATTCAAAGGGAGGGTGAAAATGATGGCACTGCCACTGCTAAATGAAATGAATTATAATAATAAAAAAGATTGAATTGGGACATTGATTGTGGTGCTATTATTAGCAGAGCAGAATGAGCACTACTATACTACTCTACAATGGCTTGAGGGCCCAATCTACTTTTCAAAGACCCACCATGTATTGTTGTAGTCCATTGTCTGAATCAATTTCCAATTTTTGCCTGACTTTGCTATAAAATAATATAAAAAATAAAAAAAATAAGTATTTAATTTTACATTTTTTATAAAAAAAAAATTGATGAATAATAAATTTTTGGAGAAAATCTTCCAAATAAATACATTTTTTGTATATTTAATTCCAAAAAAAAATTGTTTACCATATGTGTGTTTGTGACATGCCAATTTTGACTCGAGCTTAGATGTTTACATTTAAAATATATATATATATACACATATCAATTACATTATGTCATAAAGTATGTTTCTTTTTATAAGTTTGGGAAAATTTTGGATTGAGTTTGATATTAAAATAATATATAATGGAATATTTAAAATACAGAGAGTTCAAATAGTAAAAATTTGAGATTTGGTGACTAAAGAAACAAACTCATAATAACGAGCATACATTATTAAATTATAAATATTACTTTATCTTCCGTCCGCCTCAAATGATCACATTTATATTTTGCGTCGTTGTACTTAATATTAAAAATATCTTTATATTTGTATAATTTTTGGTACAAATGTCCTTCTACTAGTATTATAAGAAACTAATAAAAATATGTTTTAAATTTTTTCATAATTTGCATACATTTTGATATAATAATTAATATTTAAATATCAACATATAAAAAATAAATGTGATCCTTATAATCGGACGGATATAGTATATCATTACTAGGAGTGCTATTGATTTTAAATTTCTCAAATTTTAGTATCAAATTTAGTTTTTATATAAAAACATTATTAAAATACTTTTTCAATTGTACACCTCCACATAAGAGTAAGACATACTTCGTAGTTATATGTTGTTTGAATTTTATTGAGATGATAGTTTGTCTAAATATAAGTGAAACATATGGTCTTAATTACTACTATATCATAATCTTTATATATTTATTATTAATACAACTCAAAAAAAGTATTGTTGGTTCATGAAACATTTGCAACAATACTACTGCCTTCCCTTCGTCTCAGAACTAAACATTAGTATTATATTACTCCATTCGTCCCACAAACTATGTCCACGTTGCCGTTTCTGTCTGTCCCATATACTATGTCACTTTCCTTTTTTGGAAAATGATTATTCACTTTAATCTCATTTTAAAATTTTTAATTTTATTTTTTTAAAATTTTAATTAAATTAATTAGTTATCGTAATCTTAATTTATAATTATTTATATTATAGGATAATTATTTTCACTAATACATTCTTAATTATCTACTAATTATACCCCTCTTAAAATACGGTGTCTACAGTGTAACAGACACAGTATGTATTACATTTACAATCATACGAAAAAATGTATGATTGTAAATGTAATACTCCCTCCGTCCCATAACAAAGTATCCATTTTTCCATTTTAATCCGTCACATAACAAAGTATTCATTTTCCTTTTTAGTAACTGTACTATCTACTTAACATTACAAATACCCTTACAACTTACAATAAATTACACAAATGTCATTACTTTTATATCACACATACTAATAAAGTTATTTTAGTCGTTTCTACTTTATTCCTACTATATCATACTCCCTCCGTCCATACTAATTTGACAAATAATATTTGGTGTTATTACCATAAATCAACTCCCAACTTTATAGGAAATATAATTGCGTGTATTAAATAATCAACTTTCTACTAATTTAGTAATTAATATAAATGTCAATTTTACTATGCGCGATGATGTGTGATTGTTTTATGAAATAATTTTTTAAAAAAAAATTATGTAAAATATAGTAAATTATTTACGTAATATAAAAATGATAAATCTATGTATATATTAATTTTTTTGAAAAATTATATTTTAAAAAAATAATAATAAAACACAAAAAAAAAACACCCTACATGTAGATTATGATGTGGCATATTATGTATTAAGCTTTGTTCACATGTTTGCATTAAATTTAAAGATTTATATTTTGCCTTTTCATATTTTGTAGTTTTTTGCATTCTAAAGCGATAAAATAAAAGGATGTTGAAACATATGGAAATTAAAATATTCAAAATTAAGATATATTTAATAAGGAAACACAAACTTCCACCTTTTTAGTGTTATGCATCTTAGTTGAAAGTATGACATTAGTCCAATACAAGATGGACAGTGAATCAACATAATAAGCTTCATGCCAAAAAAATTGTAAACATTAATCATAAAGAAAAATGAAGAGAATGAAAACTATTACTCTATCTAAATTATTGATCAAATGGAGTTTGCTTGCTAGATTCTCCAGCCTATATTTAGATTTCGAAATTGTGTGTTTATATAGAATTGTTATATCTATAAATTTATATATATATATAAGAAATCAACAATATTTGATTTTTTTTTATAGAGTAAATGTTTGATCTTTCTATATGAAAAAGTCCCCTAATTATTTAGGCAGATGGATAAATGTTGGTTTCTTCATGCAACAACAAAGTCATTCTATTTTCAACAAACAGAGATAGGAGAGAGTCGGTCACTACAAAATGCAGCAGACCTGTGTAATTTGTCTTTATCTTATTTGTCCTTTCTTTTATGACCATACAAGAAATTAAAAAAAATATATAAATGAATATATAAGGGAAGGTCAAACCAAATCAGATATATGAAAACTCACTCCATCCTTTTTCAATCCAAAGAGAGAGAAATTAATGTGAGATTTTTTCATTTCAAGGTTGTATGGGATATACAACCGGATAGAGAAAAAAATGGTTGTAAATGTGTTTCAGAGTATACTTTTAGTGAGATAAAAGTTATGTGAAGTTCTCACCATTTATCCATATTGATTTTCCTCGATTCGATTTGCATGGGTGTTTAACACTAAAATTCGTTGGAGAGTTCGATACTGACCGGAGTTAAAGGAGTTGTAATCGAAGAAGATGATCAGGTTCTGAGCTGCTCGGCAATATGGTTGTTGTCAGTACACATTTGTGACAACGTAAACCTGTGGAAGTAGTTTCTAAAGTAAACCATAGTAGGAGTTTGAGTTGAAGGAGTTGTGATTGCTTATGTTTTGTAACTAGTGTTGATCAGTGGAATTTCTCCTGGATTGGAATTTCCCAAATGTACGTTAGTTCATAACCGAATCGGGTTACCAAATATATTGTCTTTTCTTTATTGTTTTTGAATTCTGCGTTTATTCTGTTGATGATGTGTTGTTTTAACCGTAAACTAACCACACTTCGGAAAATTGACCGTATTTGAAGTATTCGAAGGTGCATTGTTCGATCCATCACTTCCCAATAATTTTTATCGAAAAAAAATAAAACAAATGTTTATTAAATTACCAAATTTCCATCAATTTTGTAATCAATATCAATGTCAACTTCACCATGTTCGTGTGTTTTATAGAAATTTATATTATATTGGTTTAAATACTTCACCACGCCCGTATGTTTCATAAAATTTTATATTATATTGATTTAAATGCAAGTAACACTAGATGTAGATTGTATCAAATATTACATATCAAACTTCTTCACATGTTTATCCTAAATTTAAGGATTAATATTTTATCGTTTCATACATTTATATTTTTTGTGTATTATACAACAAAATGAGATGATGTTGAAACTTATAAAAAATAAGATATTCAAGTATAAGATGTGTTAAATGAAATATATACATTTATTATTTAGAACAAAAAAAAAAAGAAAAAAAAAAAGAAAAACTACTACTTATCTAAATCAATCACCAATGATTATGACTATATCATATCTTTATCTTCATAGCATCGTAATCAAAAGCGGTTTGCTCACTAAATTCTCTTATATTTATGTTTTGAAATAGTTTGTTGAATATTAAATTGATGTAATTTTTATACATTACAATAATAATTAATTTTCATTGGAAAAATAAAGTATACGAGTACTAAGGGTGTGTTTCTTTAAGGGGGTTTCGGAAAACTTGGATCTAGGTTTGATTTTTATTTGAATTTTGGGATGTGTTTGAATTTTATTGTTTTTTTTGTGTTTGGATTTGGTTGAGGTTTTGAGAGTTTTGACGTGTATTGATTTGATGGATAAGGAATAGAATAATATAAATATGTATTAAATTTAATTGATAAAATTTATACTGTATGATTTCATTATGAATTTATATTATACCCAACATATATATTTAAATTTTTATTTATTTGTGTTATAGAAAATTTTATTCTCTACAAAATCACATATATATATATTCCCTCCGTCCACAAAATAAGTATACATTTGCTTTTGGCGCGGAGATTAAGGAATAATAGTATTTTAATTATAGTGGGTAGGTAAAAGTAGTGAAATGATATTTTTGCCCTTACTTTTTTGGTATAAGAGTAATGATGTGATGTAAAGTAGGGGTATTTATGAAAAAAATGAGGTATTTAATGAAATGGTTACTTTGTAATTGGACGTCCCAAAATAGAAACATGTATACTTTCTAGCTGGACGGAGGGAGTATACTGTATGTATTTTTTTACGAATTAATATAAATGTCAATTTTATCATATATGTGTAGTTCATAGAAATATATATCGATCTAACTGCAAATCACACTACATGCAAATTATGTTGCATGTCACACATTAATTATCTTCACATACTTGCATTAAATTTGATGATCTATATTTTGTCCGTTCATACATTAATATTAATGCTAATTCTTAAGCGACAAAACAAGAATACATTGAAAACTTTCGAAAAAGAAGATATTCAAAGCCTAAGATATATTCAATATATAGTAAATTTACAAAAAAATTATATAAAAAAAAAAAAAGGAAAGATGACTATCTCAAAGGCCTCTTATTATTATCTCGACTATAGCTTCATAGCACGGCAATTAAAAGGCCGTATGCTTACTAGATTCTCCAACGGTAATATTTCAAAATATTGGGTTGAGTTGTATATGTTCCGTTTAAATATAGACATTTGGAGTTTTAAAATTTTAAAAATAATATTCCCTACGTCCCAATACAATAGTCTTATTTACTATTTTTGTTCGTCCTAAAACAATAGTCTCATTTTCATAAATAACCATATCACTATAAAACTACCCTTATTTTTTCATTATTATCACACAATTGTCACTACTTTTTACACTAATACATTCACAAGAGCAAAAGAGTTTTTTATCCGTAGTTTTTATTCACTACCAATATAATATCAATATTCTTTAAACCTCGTGTCAAATACATCCCAAACTATAGTTTTGGAACAGAGAGAGTAAAAAGAATTAGTATTTAAATCTTGCCAAAGTTTTCAGAGTTATTGTGTAAGTCTATATTTATAAATTATGTATTTTTTTCAATACTAATCAATTTTTATGAATAGTAAAAAAATATATTACTCTAATGTGTACAACCATACTTAGAAATTTTTTGAATAATTTTGAGTAAGATAATGCCAAATGACGCTTTTGGGACTGATCAAGAGTCGCCAACGTGCCCAAAAATGGGAAAGGACTAATCTGTCCAAGGCTGGAAACCTCGAATTATAAATTCAAGGTGATATTAATTTTATTACTTATCATAGTACTATCATTATTTTTTCATTCTTTTTTCTCCAATTAACGCATTAAATATTTAGGTATAATTAAGAACGTAATAAGTATTCCATGATATTTAGTTTTTTTTTTTTTTTTTAAAGATAAATACTCTCTTCCCTCCATTTTAAAGTATTATCAATTTTATTGTTTTTGTTCATTTCACTTCAAAGCATCTATTTTTTATTTTAGAAAGATAATAATACACTAATACTAAAATACATTTAATTTTTACTTAAATTACAAACGTATCATTATACATACATATCAAAATATCTTATACACTTTCACTGACCACTAAAATATTAGTCACTCTGTCCCCATAAGAAGAATACAATTTTCCATTTTTGTCCGTCATAAAATAAGGATACTATTTTCTTATTTAGTAATTGTACTACATACATAACATAATTAATATCATTACAACTTTCAATATATTATACGAATATCATTACTTTTATATCACACAATTTTATTGAGGTATGTTTGTTTTTTTTTACTATAAACCAATATAATATTAATATTAAAAAATCTACGTAAAAAAAGTAATAGTATTTTTTTTTTAATCTATTACAAGATCTTAAAAACCCATTTAAAATGGATAGGAGGGAGCATGATTTTTTAAAAAATTAAAAAATATTTAAAAAATAAATATTTTATGTAATATTTTATAATATAAAATATATATTTAATTTCATATTTTAAAAACATAAATTATGGAGTATTAAATTATATTAAAAGTCTAAAGAATATGAATTTATTAGTAGAGTTTAATTTTTCTTCATATCTATGTTATTTATTTATTTATGTTATGAATGCATTCAAATATCAATGCTAAAATCTGGAATAGAAAGAACGCAAGTGTTTGATACCCTTAGATCTAACCGTTCATTAGTTTCTTTATCAACGGCCTATATCCACAATCCGTGTCAATCGACCAAACCGCCGCTACTATATATATAACCTAATCATTAGGTTTCTTCTCCTGCAACCATCATCTTTCATTACGCGCAAAAACTCTTCGAGGTCAAGGAAATTGATATGGCTGGCCGAGGAAAGACACTGGGATCGGGATCGTCGAAGAAAGCGCAATCACGGAGCAGCAAGGCTGGCCTCCAGTTTCCTGTCGGTCGTATTGCTCGGTTTTTGAAGGCCGGAAAATACGCGGAGCGCGTCGGTGCCGGAGCTCCGGTTTACCTCGCTGCCGTCCTGGAATACCTCGCCGCCGAGGTAATCATCGTGCTTTCGAAGCTTTGATGCTAATTTCGTGAAATCTGATTTGATTGATTGCGAATCTAGGGTTCGGTGTTTCGATTCGTTTGGTAATCTTTCCGTGGATGTTTTGATTGTTTTATCTTCGAAATATTTATCGTAATTGTTCTGTGGCCAGATCTCTTTCCAAATCTGACACGATATAGAATTGTGGCGTGAATTAACTCCCTCGATTCAAAACATTGATGTAGATGAACATTATATTTTGTAAAAAGTTGAGAAAAATTAAATTCCCCCAATTTCTAGGGTTTGGAATTAAATTGAATTGAATTGTATCAGGTGCTGGAATTGGCCGGAAACGCGGCTAGGGACAACAAAAAGACTCGAATAGTGCCTCGGCACATCCAATTGGCGGTTAGGAACGATGAAGAGCTGAGCAAACTCCTCGGAGACGTGACGATTGCTAATGGAGGAGTGATGCCGAACATCCACAATCTGTTGCTTCCGAAGAAGGTTGGTGGTTCATCGAAGGCCTCTGCAAACGACGACGATTAGATTGACTGCCTTCCGCCATTGTTGATGATGGTCTTACAGTTCGTTATCTGTTAGTGGTATTTAGTGTTCTATTATTGTCAGGTCAGAGGATTGGGGGTGAGAATATGTAAATTATAAAACTCGAATGAACGGAGGAGTTTCTTTCTTGCCTATTTGATTTATTTGTCTTTCTTCATAATTATATTGACAGTTGATACACGATACTCTCTGACTTCTCATTAGAGCAATAGTTTTGAAGTAATTATTTTAATAGTATGGCAATGATAATAAATTTAGGTTGTCTTTTTTTATTTTTAAATCTATTCTTTTTGTATCATATCTTTGCTGTGGTTTCAGTTCATTTTACATTTTATATACTCCCTCCGTTCAAGCTAAAAATATACAATTACTTTTACGCAGAGAAGAGATTAAGGAATAATAGTATTTTAATTATAGTGGGTAGGTAAAAGTAGTAAAATGATATTTTTGCCTTTACTTTTTTGGTATAAAAGTAGCGATGTGATGTAAAGTAGGGGTATTTGTGGAAAAATGGGGTATTTAATGAAATGGTTACTTTGTAATTGGACGTCCCAAAAAAGAAATATGTATACTTTCTAACTGGACGAAGGGAGTACTAAATGTTTAGGTTTTAAAAATTTCCTCTATTTTTTATTAGGTTCCGTTGTTGTAAGAGTTCAGTAAACAAAAATTAAATTTGACTCTTACAACTATTTTTTTAAAAAGAAATTATATTGTAGTTATAAGTGACGAATAATGAAAAATTTTAAAATACTCATATTAATATTGTGTAATGTAAACATAATAATAACGAAGAAATGATACCTTGTTTTAAAAATATTTATACAATTATTAAATTAAAAAATGATACCTGTTTTGAAAAAATATATTAGAATATTTCTTTTATGAAGAGAGAGTAATTAAATTTTAGCATTATTTTTTTAATATTTATTTACAATAAATTTATTAATTTTGATATCTTCTTGTTTTCTTTTTTGTTTTTTCTAAAAAAAATTACTATCTAAAATTCAAATAATATTTCCAATTGTTAGTTTTTTTTATGTTTTTCACCTTTTAAATAAGTATTTATTTTTATCAAATAAAGAGAGTATTTTTTTTATAAAATATTATTTAAATATAAAATTTGTCAATATTTTTATGCTAATACAAAAAAAAAAAAAATACACTTTTCTGAATTTTCCAACTTTTATTTTTTGCTATAAATGCTACTCAACTTGCATGGCATCCGGGAACAAGGGTGCAGTCCAAGTAGCAATCTATTTTTGGCTTTCTTAATTAAAATTATTGAAAATCAATTTTAGATCCCTAAATCAATTTAGAATTGAGGAATCAATTCAAATGCCTTAAATCACAAATTGCAAAATTTGAGATTATATAACGGAGGCTTAGGAATGAGGATCCCAAGTTTATTTAGCAACTTCTGTATCCATAAGACTTCAAAAGAAGTACTAGCTAGTGTGAAATATTTTGCTTCAATTGAAGAGCGATGCTTAGAAGACTTTCCGAAAACAACATTGCACCAAAAATAAATCACATGAGCAATAGTAAAATGATCATTATCATGTACACCCCCTAGTCTGAATTCAACGTAAAAAGACAAACCATGAAATAAGGTATCTTCAGGTATTGAAAAACCAATGAAAAATTGTTGGACTATACATATACAGAGAAAATTTATTCACTGCAAAGAAAATATTATGCACGTAATATTGAGATATTGTAAACGACCAATAAGAGCCCCATAAAGTATGGCATCATCGGCAAATATATAATTGTCGGATGACAATACAAAATTGGAACACATAGGATATGAACTCTTGGATTTTATATTGATTCAGGAAGGAAGAATTTAAAGAGTACAATTCCATAAAATGGGGGTAGAAATTACAACAAAGCCTAAAGAATAACTATAAAGATGTATGACTAATTCAAATACAATTCAAAATAATTCAAATATTGTTTATACTCCAGCTTTTTGTAACATCGGCCGTTGTCTTATAAAAACGAATGAAAGAATGTTGAAAGCTCATGAGGAATCCAATCTATCGAAAATGGTAAACAAGTACCATAAAATGGAGATGTTTAAACACCTTTAATGGTTGTCATCGGACAACGACATGTTTTGTTTTACATGTATGATATCCCAACTGCTTCTTTGCCTAAATTCATTGATAATTTAGAGAATATATTCTCTACCTACAAGTGTAAATTATTCTAGAGAATAAAAAAGCAATACTGTAAATAGTAACACTTTTGTGGTGATAAATTATGTCAAAGGAACTACGAGTTTTTGAGAAATCAAACATTGCAAAGCTCGCTTGTAGCGAAGGTCTAAACTCAAAATTATGGTATTAACTATAAGGAATTTTTTGCTTAAGTTGCTCAACTACTTATCTTCATTCGGTGTGTACATGCGATTATTTCCGTTCGTCTGTAGTCACTTTTTAGTTGAATGTCAAAATGGTTTTCTTGCATGGAGATTTGACCAATGATGTCTACATGAGTCCTACCAAGAGTATTGAAACTTCCGGTAAAGTATGTAATTTGCGTCGGACTCTATATAGTTTGAAATATGCACTCCGTGCTTGGTTCGCCAAGTTTAGTTATGCCCTTATCGGTATGACTTCTTTCTTAGTGCTCATGACTCTACTCCTTTTATTCATCGGAGTTCCTTTGGGATTATTATTATTTGGGTAAACTGTTTTTTAGTCCCGTAACTGGACCCTTTTATCATTTTAGTCTCGTAAGTGGAGCCTATCGCAAATTAGTCCCATAAGTGGAAAATTTTCGTTGTTTTAGTCCTCCGGTGCCGGAGATGTACGCATGACTCGCCGGAGGTGACGTGTCCGCCAGGTCAGTGACACCTGGCGGACACGTGGATTTATTATTTTTTTTCATTTTTTTTTAATTTTTTTAATTTTTTTAAAAAATTGGACTAAATAAAAAAAATAAAAAAATACAAATAAAATTAAAAATAAATTAAAAATAAGTTTTTAAAAAAATTAAAAAATGAAAAAAAAAAATTCACGTGCCGCCAGGTGTCGTTGACCTGGCGGACACATCACCTCCGGCGAGCCACGCGGGTGTCTCCGGCGCCGAAGGACTAAAACAATGAAAAGTTCACTTATGAGACTAGTTTGCGACATGCTCCACTTACGAGACTAAAATGATAAAGGGGTCCAGTTACGAGACTAAAAAGACAGTTTACCTTTATTATTTTTATTATACGTTGATATGATCGTCGTTAAGGACGAAATTTTTGGTATTTTTTAATTACAAGTATATACATTCGCTAGCAATTCGATAGGAAGATTCTTGGTCATCTATGATACTTTTTTAGAGTTGAGATTTTTTCCGACAATTATGATGGCTTCTTCTTATCTCAGACCAAGTATGCATATGATTTTATTTTTCGTGTTGGCTTAGCAGGATGACCTCCATACCTTTTATGGCAAATAGTCGCCTTAACCTTCGGATTGACTCTTTGCTTCATGGTTCGATTCTTTATCATCATCTGGTTGAATTCTTGATTTATCTCACAATATCTCGTCTTGACATAACTCATGTTATAGATATTGTTTGTCAGTTGTTGTTTGCTCCATGAAATGCACATTATTCTGCAGTACTTTCTATATTCTTTGATTTTATAAGTATTATTAAAAAATATTTTGATATTTTGTAAAAAAGTTAAAATATTTATTATTATTTTTGAATTTTTTTCTTTTAAATAATAAATATTTAATACTTCCACATTTCTCATATTTTTCCTTTTAATAAATTGATCAATATTAAATACATTTAATAAATATAAATCAATATAATTAAATTTTTGATATTATATTTAAAATACTTTTTATTTCTATATCTTCTCCATCAATTTAATTAAAATTTTAATATTTTACATATAAATTCACTAATTTTTTTTATTTAAACAAAATAATATTTATATTTCTGTTTAAAATATTTAAATATATATATTTATTTTTTTAATTATATATATTAATTTTAATTTTTAAAATATCAATACTATAAGTTATATAGAATTCAATTTAATAATCTACTATTTTTAACTTATTAAATTATTAGAGACTACTAATAAAACGTATCGAGATAAATTAATACTCCTCTCGTCTCACATAATTTATTTTTATTTTTTATTTTTGTTCGTTCTACATAATTCGTCTTTTTATTTTTTTAGAAATATAATTATACATTTTAATTATATTTTAAATTTATATTTTAATTTTAATTAAACTATTTAGTTATTTTAATTATAATTTATAATTATTTTTACTATATAATAATTAATTTTATTAATATATTTTTTAATTACTTATTAATCATATTTTATCTTAATTCCATGTTCAAATCACAAGAGTATGATATTATGAAGTGTCAACACAAGCCTCAGTCACATTATGAAACGCTGTGGTGGAAATATTTCAATAATTTAAAAAATATATAGATATATTTCAATAAAATATTTTGTATGCAGAATGACGCTTTTGACACTGCTCAAGGTTGCGAGCGAGCACAAACTAGCGGGAAATAAGTAAAGGGTCTAAGGGTAGAAACGTCAAATCATATGAAACTAGTATTTTATTATTTTTTTTTATGTATTCTGATGAATCCGTTCAATACTTTATGGGAGTAAAAAAGAACGCCAGTCTTCGGTAGCTCTTAAAATCTAGCCGTCCATTCATTTGGTTATCAACGGCCTGTATTGACAATCCGCTTGCTTTCGTCCAACCAGCTACTATATATATAACCTAATCAAGAGGTTGTTTTCCATTCGGCGCATATCCTTCATTCGGCGCAGTTGCACTGGTTTTTGGAGGTTAGAAAAATTGATATGGCGGGCCGAGGCAAGACACTGGGATCAGGATCGGCGAAGAAAGCGCAATCACGGAGCAGCAAGGCTGGGCTTCAGTTTCCGGTCGGTCGTATTGCTCGGTTTTTGAAGGCCGGAAAATACGCAGAGCGCGTCGGTGCCGGAGCGCCGGTGTATCTCGCAGCGGTCCTGGAATACCTCGCCGCCGAGGTAGTTTTCGTGCTTAAAGAATTTCATTCCGGTTTTGTGAAATCTAATTTTATGGTTTACGGATCTAGGGTTCTGGATCTCGATTCGTTTGTTAATTTTCTCGTCGGTTTCTCTTCGAACGATTTAATTCATACGGTGATACTTGCCTTATTCTATGCTCTTGGAATTGCTCTCCTCGAACGATTGAATTGCTATGTTGATAGTTGCCGAATTCTTTGTTCGTTGTTGGGAATTCCTTCGCTAGATCTCGTTTCCGTAAACACAACTCACAAATCTAGATTTGTGATTCTGATGCGAACGAATTCCTTGATCCAAACCGACAATCGTGATGAGCGTCGATTTAATTTTATTTCCAAAAAAGTAGAAACCGGTAAATCCGTAAATTTCTAGGGTTTGAAACAATTTTGAATTGAATTGAAACAGGTGCTGGAATTGGCTGGAAATGCTGCAAGGGACAACAAAAAGACTCGAATCGTGCCTAGGCACATCCAGCTAGCAGTTAGGAACGACGAAGAACTGAGCAAGCTTTTGGGAGATGTGACAATTGCGAATGGAGGAGTGATGCCGAACATCCACAATCTGCTACTGCCGAAGAAGGTTGGTGGCTCGTCCAAACCCACTGCAGAAGACGACGACTAGACCCACCACACTGCAACTCGTAATTTCTTCAATTAATGGTGTTTCTTGATTGAGGTAGTGCTGTTTAGTTTCTATTTTGTTGTTGCCATAGGAAAAACAGATTTGCTGAGGTGTGTAAGTAACAGTGAAGTGAATGAATGGATTCGAATTTGCTGCCCATTTCGTTCGTGATTGGATTTTGATGTCCTAAAATTTTTTAGTTTTTTGGGGTTGAAGGTGAAATTTACCTGCCCGTTGGGCTTAGGCCATCTTCAGCCTTACATTCTATTCAGTAATTTTTATCAAACCACTAATTTTAATTTTTACTCTAAAAAAATATATTTCTTTAATATTATTTTATATAATTTTTTATATTTATAAATTATACTTTGATTTTAATTTATTTTTACATTAGATTAATACACATATAATTTATATTTTATTTAAAAATTATATATATAAAAATTAATATTTATAATGAATAATTATTACAAATAAAATAATTTTAAATAAATAATTAAATGCTATAAAAAACAAATATAATACTTCATCCATTTCATTAGGGTAAAAATGTTATTACACTAATAACATAATATTATTATTTCATAATAATTTATCACAAAAATATACATTACAATTAT
The DNA here is from genome assembly GCF_009805555.1 of Andrographis paniculata. NCBI lineage: Eukaryota > Viridiplantae > Streptophyta > Magnoliopsida > Lamiales > Acanthaceae > Andrographis > Andrographis paniculata. The sequence continues at coordinate 490,184 of NW_026137611.1, forward strand.
TTTAAAAAAAATAAAAATTATATCATTTTTCAAAAGTAAAATTATATATCAATTTAAAAAAAAAATTATACATTATTTTTTTTAAAAAATTATATATTATTTTTCAAAAACTAAAATTATATATCACTTTAAAAAAATAAAAGTACATACAATTTTTTAAAATATAAAATTATATACTCCCACCGTCCCAAAAATTTGTCTGTATTTTCTTATTTAGTAGCGTAGCTGTGGTTCCCACTTTATAACAAAATTATTTATATTTTTCCATACTACCCCTAATTATTATTCTAACATAGTCTTTAAACCGGCGTTTTAGTCATTTACATTCTACTTTATATCCATTTTCAATTAAATACTGTTATTCCTTAATTCTCTCGTCTTTATGTATATCAATTGTACCACATATTAATACTAATATACGATAAAAAATTAAATTTAAATAATTATTTGACAAGATTGATGAGATAATTTGAATATAAAAAGAATAATTATTAAATTTAATATTTTTAGAAAAAAAAAAAAATTATCACAAATGAACACAACCTAAGATATCATAAAAAAAAACAAGCTATATTATCAGATGAAATTAAACATTCCTCAAATTAATTATTTCGAATAAATATTCTAAAATAAAGCAGGAGCTACGGTTTCAGTATTACCCAGACACACGTAAATAACAAGATTTTAAAAAATAATAATAATATTATTATTAATCAAATCTAAATATAAAATAACACAAAGGCAAGGAAGAAGAAGAAGATACAGACAATAAAGAATCATTTAAAGAAGAGACCTGTAAAATTCCTACACTGATTCCAGTTCAAGCTCCAACGTAGGCTCCTCCATCTCCTACTTATGTCTTCTCTTGTCTTCATCGGAGCAACATAAAAATAATGTCTGCATCTCTACAGTCCTAAGCTTCGTCTTCGTCCGAACTCGAAGTATCTATCCGTCTGTCGACAATGGCAGGGAACAATCGTTGCCGAAGATCCATCGGCGCAACCTGCGGAGGAGTCGAGGCAGCACCACCATCTTTTGTCGGAGGCCTGCTCGGCTTCAGAGGATTACTTCTGACTTCCTTACATACCTTGTCCAAAATCAAAAGAAAGTCGCGGACGACGATGAACAATCTCAATCCCTCGTCCTTCCCGGAATTTCCATGGAAGTAGTCAGCGGTGTTCTTCACCAATGCCATAATCCTCTTCTCCTCCTCGATCGCCCAGGCCACGTCAATCTCAGCGTTCTGCACGAAGTTCTTCAGAGTTTGATGGAATCCGTCTTCTTTTGCTGTGTTCTTCATATCCAAATTGAGGAATTCCCGGACTTTAACGAGCTCGTGGCCGAGCCTGGCGACCGTTCCCGTTATGCTATCAGCATCTAGAATTGCGGCTTTCTTTACATTGTCGAGCTCGTTACCTAAACCGGAGACCACTTGCAGACCAATGCTTCTTAGCTGTTCGTCTGAATCCAGGTCGGAGTCTTTGGGCAAATTGCCGGCCGCCTCTTTGGCTGTTCGGGCAGCTTTCTTGCCTTCCGATCGGATTATTTCCTGAACAACAAAGTGCAGCAGCGTAGTCTTCCCGTCGGTTCCTTTCACATCGGATAATTTCAGAAGGGTGTCGAGCTTAAACGCCTGTGCACCGCCGCGGAATGTGCCATCGTTCATACGATTCCCGGTTTTAAGAACAGCCTCGAGTAGTTTGAGAAACAACCTGCTTTTTCGCAACTCCATGCAGGCAGCCTGGACAAGGAGACATAACATATTCCGATAATTTTAAGATTGTACATTAGGACATCTCGGCGGATATTTAAGTGTAAGGTCTAACCTCCAGGGTAGCAAAAGACTCCTTTAGCATGGTTGTCTCCTCCTGAAGAGTGCCCATGAAAAGTAACGACTCTAGCCTCTTAAACGAGGACGGGATATCAACCAAGACTTTCAAAAATCGCTCGGCAGGACCTAATTGAGAAAGCTCGCCGGTGTACAGTCTCAACTTTAATTCTTCATCAGATGTAGGTGCCATTTTTAATAATGTTTGAACAAGTTCCGGAGAAAGCTCATTCCCTGAATGAATAGAGGAAGTTAGCAGTGTAATTTTATGATCAAATTAACTACCATGATAACAGAACAATTCGTGTTCCAAGCACGGGCATGTCAAGAATAATCCTAACAAATGTTCTTGACCATCGATCAAGCAAATTCCCATCTCATCTTCCACAAATTAGATGTTTATAGTTCACTTAATTATTTTCGAAGAATCTATCAACATAAACAATACAAAGAAACAATGATGTTGAAGATAAAGAGTTACTCTATCCCTAAATTTGCTCTTAACTCTGATAGAGACATTTAAATTCACCTAACGTATCGATCATTATTTGTAGGGTATATATGTCCGGAACAAGAACATATGAAAGCTTAATTCCAGGTAAATAAAAAACACATTACCTTCTACCAATGCATCGCATACTTCTTCCGTAGTCACGTTTAATGCCTTAAGTAAAATAGCTATATTTTGTGACTTCTTGGGATCAATTATCTGAATATATTGTGGCGGAACATCTTGGGATGACGATTCTTTCTTTGCATCGTTTTTGTTTTTCGCTGCAGGAGCATAGCCGAAGAGACTTTCTATCATCTCTTCATTGAACCTGCAAACAAAGACTCTCTATAAGCTATTTCGTGCATGGAAATAGTAAAGAATATCAATGATTACAGGGAAGTTAAGACTTACTGGAACGACCCGGACTTAATCTGATGCCAAACCATTGAATGGTCAGGATTGGCCAATACCTTGTCCCAGAAGAAGGGTTTCAGCTTAGCTTTAGAAGCACCGGCTTCAGTCTCCTCAACTGAAGTAGAAGTTGAGGGAGGACGAGGTCCAGGAGGCGCAGGTCGAGGGGGTCTCAACCCAATAGGTGGTGGCTGAGGTGGAGGTGGACCGGCTTTTGGAGGCGGAGGTGGCGGTGGACCAGCTCTAGGAGGTGGTGGCGGTGCAGCACCAGCCTTAATACTAGGAGGTGGAGGAGGTCCAGGCGGCAGAGCATGTGCGCCAGCAGAAGAAGCATTAGCAGGCGACACTGAGGGTGCCGGGGCATCTGCCGGAGGCGGTGGAGGAGGTGCAGCATTGCCAGATGGATTAGGAGAATCGACTCTACCAGGAAGTGGTTTTTGAGGAATCACTGTTCCGGGAGGTGGTTTAGGAGCATTTGTTCTTCCTGGAGGTGGTTTGGGAGGTCCTGTTCGACCAGGGGGTGGTTTAAGATGGCTTGTTCTTCCAGGAGGAGGCTTCAATGGAGGCAATCCAGGTCGGCTCCACATGCCAGGCGGCATTTGCGAAGAATCTTCCACTTTGTTAGCGGCAATTGCAGCACTTGTTTCAATTTTCGAACTGCTCAGCGACTGAGATTCCACGTAGAAGCTCCCATTAACATTGTTATGGTTCAATTTATTCTGAACTGACTGGTTATGCGGCTTTTCTTCATTCCCTGAAGCTCCATGTCCGTAAGAAGAAGCTGAGTGAATCAAGAACAATATACAGAAAAGACTTAAAACGTGCAACTTGCAAGAGCTTAGAAAACAGGTGACGGTAATGAGAAAGTAGAAGGATTTTGTACCGATTGAATAGTCATTTAAGCTTAAGCTGAGGAGAGGCCTCTCATCATTTCTTCCTCGCCGGAAACCATTCCCACAGCATCGGCGCCAGAATATAAAGAGCAGTGCAGCAATGAAAAATGTCAGAGAAGCAGTTACCACAACAGCAATAACAACAGTTCTCTTGCTGGTCTTGTGCCGGCTTGACGAATCATTGGAATCAGTCCGGGAAGTTTGTTCGCCAGAATTAGGCTGCACATTTGGATGGAAAAATGGAAATGGTAGAGGAGGACTGGTCGGTTGCTCGGTAGGGGCTTGGGGAACTGAATGTGCTGGGGCGGGTGATAAAGCAGTTGGGGCGGGAGCAGGTGCTTCGCCAGGGGATTCAGACAATATGCGCCGTGCTGACGGCTGCCGTTTAAATAGAAACCTCATATATCTGGTGTACCAAGTTTCTACGCCCTTCTCTTCGCCGTTATCAAGCATGTTATTCTTTCTTTTTACACAATCTATAAGAATGTTGTTAATTTGAGGAAGCAATGCATCGACTAAATCATACTTCTTCGATCCATACAGTCCACCCGAGCTCTGCTCCATGAACTGTAATTCAAGGTCTTGCAATGTAATCTTGGAGTGTACAAACTTAGGAGTACAGTCATTCTGTAATAATTCAACCTGCCATAAGAAATTCTTTGAATTATAAACTACAATCAAGATTGCAGCATACATTGGAGGTACAAATAAAAAAAACAAAAATAAAATGTCGAATCTCTACTTCAGTATAAGCAAACACTACACTACACAATTGGTTTGCCATAAACACAAACTCTAAAGCTCATAATACTTCAAATACATCCCTCCCAACAATCTTGTAACTAGTGGATAGTTCCCAATGTTCATAGCTTTCAACAATGCATCCATGGCAGCATTCAAAGAACCAAAAAACAAAGGAAAAATCACTTTACCTAAATCATATCAATTGAGTTCAAAACAAATACTAAAATCCCCATAGCATTGCGAATCATTGGGGGGACTAAAATCTATTCCGGAAATGCAAAAAAGTCGATCAATCCCTAAATCTGAAACAAGAGAAAAGAGAAAAATACCATTTCCTGATTAATAGCCCCTGACTCCAACAAGTACACCAACAAAGGCTCTGGCTCCTTCAACCTGCTACTTTCCCCACAGCTCAAAAGCATCGCGAAAAGCAGAACGACAGAAGCAACGCAGTACAGAACTCTCTCCCCCTGAATCCTCATCTTGCAAAAAGTGCAGAATACTTCTTCTCATACCATGAGACCCACGCCCAATCGAAGTAGCAGCAATAGCCCCCTATTATTCCCCTCAACTGCCCCGACCGAATCCAATACCCCCCAGCACAACCTCCAATGATTTTGACTTCAACAGCGAACTGGATTGACCTTCAGAATAACTCCACGAAAAAGCCCTAATAACATTCAAAGAACGGTTGAGGACGACGCCAGAGAACTGCACAAACCAAAAGAGCAGATACAAAACCGATAAATTGGATCATCCATACAACGACAGATTCCAGAATAAGGAGAGACAGAAACGCACTCCGCGGTATTGCTTGTTAACATCAGATCCGCAATAGAACTTAAAAAAAATTACTGGAAATTTACCAATTGGGGTAGCAATAGCAATAGCAATAGCGCGTCAGCTGACCAAGAAAGTTCTTCCGGATGAAAAAGTGTAAATGGCTTTTCTTCATCGCGTCTGCCTGAGCTGTGCTGACAAAATATTACTACTAATTTTTTATTTTTTATTTTTTTATTTTTAATTTGTGATGTTACTTGCACCCGGTCAATGGAATTTCCAGCCGGTTTTCATTTTTATTATTATTCCAGAATTTTATTAATTTATTTATTATTTTTCTTACATGCCAAGTAGCCGTTACTTGACTGGGGTTGATTTGGCTGTATTCATATTCTTTTAATTTTGTTAAAATATATACAATAATTATTTACAAATTGCAAAAACTATTTCGTAAATTGCAAATTTTGTTTTCGTAATGCATCTACCATTTCGTTTTTCAGTAAAAATTTTCCAGACTTGTTTAGGAAATCTTCTTTATATATTTTTTTAAATGAGAAATAAATTAAATATACCTATAAATATAATGGAAAGAACATTTTTTTTTTGGATGAATGCAACAACAATCACTTTTTATTACTCCATCGGGACGCATTACTATATATACGAGAATCTAGTTAAAATATAATTAGTAAATAATTAAAAAATATATTAGTAAAAATAATTATTATTTAGTAAAAATAATTATAGATTAATATTAAGATAATTAAATAGTTTAACTAAGATTAAAAAAAATTTTAAATTTTAAATTTTAAAATATTATTAAAATGTATAATCATTTTTTTTTTAAAAAAAAAAACAAATTATGTGAAACAGACAAAATAGAAAATAGAGACAAATTATGTGGAGGGAGAGAGTATTTATTACTAACATATATATTATAGCTGTGAATCCAATCTTGGAACTATTCTCATTAGCATCTAGATTTTCATATATTCTTTCTTTAATATAATATGATGATAAAATATATTCCTGTGTATAGACGAAAATTTTAATTTAAAAATCATATCGAAAGCTCTGCTTCTATTTTTTATTTGACTATTTATTAACATTAGTTTTATAAATATTATTAAATACTTTTATTTTAGCAAAATATTATATCAAATATTTATTTATTTATTATATTTTTAAATTCCAACATAATGTTTGTTCGTGGATTTAATTTTTGAATTTAAATTTTTAAATGGTAAATATATAAATATAAATAATTATTTAATATAATATAAATATATATTAATATGATAACATTTCATGAAATAATACGGCCCAAAACTTGTACCTTAATGAAGCAAATTTTTGTTGATGCATTTATATAATATATTTATGACTTATAAATGATGTTGGAAGAAATAAACTCAATTTCTGCATTGAAAAAGTTAGTCTTTGTTTTTTTAATCTAAACTTTTTTGACACATTTTTTTAAAAATAATAATAATATATTATGAACACTCATTATTTTTATATTATCTACACAATTCTGCTTCAGGTAAAATATAACTTTGTAAACCAAAACACAAAAATAACACACCTAAAAAATCAATTGGTATTGAAAGTCTTCCTGATCAAATGAAATATCACTTGAGTGGAGGCCAAAACTTATTTAACCAACACACTTTCACTCATTTGATAGTATTTATTTTTCAAAAAATATCACATTAAATACACTTTTTATCTCACAAAATATTAAATTAAATACTAATTTTTTATTTTTTTTAAAAAATTTTCAAATTTCCAAAAACCTTGTAAACAAACTGTTCCTGTCATAAGTATATGTTATATTTTTCTTACTTGAGCTCCCTATCTCAACGCGCATTCATAAGGCATAAGATGTTCCCTTGCATGATCATAATCGAATTTTGGTGTGACATTATTGTTAGTTGGATAGAATCTAAATATTGCATCCTCAACAAAATACTATTTTATGTGGACAATTTTAAAATTTTTTGGGTATGATTGTTTTGTGACATGATTTGAAAAAATATATATATTTTTTATATGAAGCATAGAAAAATAGATAAGTAATATAAATATAATGAATATGTTTAATATATTAAATATTTTTGAAATATAGATAAGTAATAATAATAATAAATAAATATAAAAAAACGCAATATAATACAAATAATTAATTTATACATTATAATTAAATTAAAATTTAAAAATATACTTTAAAAAATATAGATTTTTAATTATGTTATACAGTATAATTTAAAATTTTAATTATGATTATAAAATATTTTTAAAATAAATTATAATGTATAATTAAATTTGAACATAATTAAATTAAAATTTATTTTTAATTTATATATCATATTTAAACTCAAATCAAAAAATATAATTCACATAGTAAATCTAATATACATATTAATAATTATATTTGTTAACTAAATTTTTTAAATTTTAAAATAAATTATAAAAATTTAGTATAATAATACATTTACATGTCATTTTCATAATTTTAATTTTTTAATAACACTTTTTAATTTTATTATATTTCAAATATATATATATATATAAATATTAATTTGCTTTTGTAATACTCCATCCACAAACTAATGTCATATTTTTCTATTTGGGACGTGTCCAACAACTATTGTCTTTTTTTTTTAAACACAAATTTTACATTTTTTTTTTCTTCAATTCATTTATTATTTTTACAGGCAAATCTGTCAATTCATTAAAAAAAAAAAAAAACTAAATATACTTTAGGATAATAGAAATTGTACATAGGGACTAATACATTTAAATACAAAATCAATTGTTTATAACTTTTGTTCCTATTTTTACTTCTATAGTTTAATTTCTACGCACTTTTGGTGTGATTAGATCACATCCATCATCAATATGCATATCCAATCCCAACCTTTTGTCTTTTTTTCCCTAAATTATCTCAAACAAAACCCCAATCTCTCTCTCTCTCTCTCTCTCTCTCTCTCTCTCTCTCTCTCTCTCTCTCTCTCTCTCTATATATATATAAAACCCTAACTGTCATTACTCATATATCAATCATCTTCTCCTTTCACAATCTCCCTCTGATCTCTCAAGTCTCAACAATGTCAGCATCATCTCCAGAGCTTCCCTGGGACATCATCTACTATATCTCAACTCGAATTTCAGATTTACAAACCTTAGACACATGTAAAGCTGTTTCCAAACAATGGAACGAGATTTTACAAGACCCTAATTTCAAGATCGTTCACTCCAAATCTACTGGCGTGATCTCGTCGGCCTTCATCATCCAGATGTGTAACTACTCCTGGAACACTCCGGCATTGAAATCAATTCATTCACCGCCGTCGTCGTCGCCGTCGCCGTCCATCTGGCTACTGAACCATGGGATTGTGATATTGGCATCCTGCAACCAAGGACTTCTACTGTACGGCGAAAGACATAAACAGTATTTCTCTGAGTTTTATTACCATGTCTGCAAACCAGCCACCGGACAGTGGTTGAATTTGCCCGATCCCGATGTCGATCGCCCCACTATAGGATTGGCCATTGCCGCTTTCGGTTCGAATCCTCTACGCTTCAAGATTGTTAGGGTTTCCCAGATTGGACCAACAAAGTGAGTTTTTAATTAATTTTTATTTATTTCTTTTGGCCCCGTGCTGAATGTAAAATTAAATTCCACTTATAACCCACAATATATTTTAATATAATAAAAGTACAATACATAACCTAACAATATATAATATAATCTCACACAATACATAAAATAGTTGATTTTAGTCAATTACATAAAAGACACACTATAATTATGAACATAAAGACATGTTGTCTTTATTTTATATGTGTTGATTTGATCGGTACTTATTTTTTAAATTCAGCGCCGTATCCTTCCCTATTATTTTTTAACAAAAAAATTGTTTTAATATTGCACGAAGTTTGGGGATATGGTGCAAACTTTTTCAAGGGCATTAGGGTTATAAGCAATTTTGCTTTATTTATTTTTTGTTTACATTGATTGAATAAACATAACCTCGTTTATTTTGTTTGTGACTTTCTTGATTTACAAATTTCCATTCATTTAGGTCGTCGGGTGTTGAATTACAGTGTGAATTGTTCGATTCAAAGCTATGGGCTTGGAGAAAATTGCAAAATTTAGTCCCACCACCGAAATTTGATTATATGGCTCCATCAATCTTTGTTGAAGGTTCTTTCCATTGGGTTACTCTTGATAACAACATTGTCGCCTTCCACGTGGCCACGGAGTCTTTTCGCACGTTCGGTATGCCCAAGTCGATGAAGTTTGGACAAAATTATCCAATTTTTAAGCCGAGAAGGCTCATGGACTTCCAAGGGAAACTTGGATTGAGCTGCACAGCAAATGGTAATAAGGTCGAGCTATGGTTGTTAATGAAGGGTGTTTGGAAGAGGCATCTGGTTGTCGATCTTGGAAGATTCAAAGAGTTGGAGAAAAGTGAATTGATCGGATTTTACGACATTGGAGTTGTGTTGTTGAAGACATCATCGGAATTGATTTTTCTTAGGATTCGAGACAACACTCTTGAAAAAGTTAAGTTGGATTCTTCAGAGTGGCCAGTAACACACATATTTCAATTTAGATCTGATTTTAAGAGGGTAAAATTTTGAAAGGGTTAAATATTTTATTAGTATATATTACATGAATTTATATCATGTGATGATATTAATGGCATTGTATTTGATATAAACTATTGTCGTATATTGTTAGTTCGGCAGTTGTATTACTCTATACCGTATACTATTGACTTATGATATGTATTGTCCGTCCATATTGGTTGTAGTGGTACGAATATTGTACATTCATCAAGTCAAATTATTGATATGTAATTTGGTAACTAAGCAAAGCACTACTTCCTTTGTCCTTAATTTGTTGCATTATCAAATATAGTCTCATTTATTACATAATCTTCTTAGAATCTGGATTATGGTGAACTTAATTCATCAAAGTCAAGCATACAAAATATAGATACATATATATACACTAACTATTGACATTCCATATTGCAATGAGTTCCCCAATGCAGGTCGTCCTTAATTGTACCCATATAATAATGTCAACAAATTTATTCGAATATTTTTACATGAAGAGGGGGAGACATCCCATATCAAATGATTTAAACTTAGATGATTTATTTTATTTTACCAATCCCTTAGAAACATTATTCATTACTGATTTAATATATTGATCTTATCGTTAGAAGCAAGATTTTTGCACATTTGAGTTCCAAACCCTTACAGTATATTGTTACATTATATATCTCGTAAGAAAATTGATTTTATTTAACAGTAATTTCCAGCATAGCTTCCTTGAGAGAGCCTCAACAATAGCTATATATTTAAATTTGGTAGTACATAAAGCAAAAATATAATGTAATTGCAATCTTCAACTAATGCATAAAAGATACTCCCCCGTCCCAAAAGTTTTGTCTTGTTTTTCCATTTTCCTCTGTCCCAAAACAATTGTTTTGCTTCCTTATTATTTAGTAGTCGTAGTCCCCACTTTATAACAAAATTATTCTTACTTTTCTATACTACCATTAATTATTACTCTAATATACTCTTTAAAATCCTTCAAAAAGTAAGGGCATTTTAGTCATTTACATTATACTTTATACCCACTTTCAATTAAATACTATTATTCTTTAATTCCCGTGTCAACTCTTAATAAGACACTTCTTTTGGGACAGAGGGAGTATAAGACAAACATATAGAATGGCAGTAAATTGTCTACTATATTTATCATCATGCATATAATTCAAATCTACGTAGTCTAGTAGTTTAATTATCGTAAGACTTACTAAAATTTAACTTAAAGCACATTGTTACGTACAAAAAAATAATAATAATAAAAAATAAGGATAGCAGGATTTTAAAGAAAGTTAGATTTGAAGTCGGGTGAAAAAGGAAAAAATTTGTGGTCAGGTCGGTTGGTCCTCGGTCGGTTGGTCAGGTCGGGAGGTCCTCGGTCGGTTGGTCAGGACGGAAAGTCCGCATGTCGGGAGGTCCTCAGGTCGGGAGGTCCGCAGGTTGGGAGGTCGGAAGGTCGGAAGGTCCGCAGGTCGGGAGGTCCTCAGGTCGGAAGGTCCTTAGTTCGGGAGGTCCGCAGGTCGGAAGGTATTCAGGTCGGGAGGTCCTCAGGTCTGATGGTCAGCAGGTCGGACAGACAGGTCGGATGGTCAGCAGGTCAGACAGACAGATCTGATGGTCAGCAGGTCGGATAAGCAAGTCGGTTGGTACGTGGTCGGACCAAGTAAAGTTGGCTGCTACGGAGGTCGGGCGAAGTAAGGTCTGGTAATTGATTGCCCACTTAAGTGAACAGTAGTTTGGTCGCGTGGTGGGGGCGGTCAATGAGTCTTTTGGTCTAGCGACCAGTTAGTCGCTGGATTAGTCGGTTAGGTTATGCAGTTAACAAGACGGTTGCCGTATGACCAGACGATGTTTCAAAACGTTTCTTTTGGGCGGTTGACGGTGGTTGCTGGCGACGGTTCCAAAGCGTCTTTTCAAGAAGTATTTAAGGATTTAAATTTCCAGCATTTTATTTTCCAGTTAATTTCTTTATGTACCGTACAGATATTCAGAGATTTCTAATCTCAAACGCTAATTAATCAAGTTTAAAGATATTTTCCATATCTTTGAATTTTACTTTTTGTTTGTTGAAAAAATACATCAACGCACGTATAACCATATAAGTATCTCAATAGCCATTTAAGTGCATTGTCAAGCAACTAACAATGTAAAAAAATATCGAATCTAGTATTTATCATTAAGTATTACGGACCTATAGTATTAGAATAAAGTATATATATATATATTCATGTAATTTACATTAAATTCAAATTTAACACGTTGGTCTCTACTTGATCAATTTTAAGTGTTTTAAGAACCTTATCAACATATAATGATTGATTCGAAAATAAGGTACAAGAAGTCATATATTTTACTATATTGATACCCAAAATGACGCTATTTCCGCAAATTTTCATATCAAAAGTTAATTTAGACATTTTATTTTATGACGTGGGAATAGTTTCAAACGTGAAGTTATCAAGTTTAGTTGGATGCAGTTTGATCTAGTCTTCCCCTATTCAGTTTCATCGCATAGTTTTTAGGTGTCAAAATTAAGTTTTAGCGAATCAAAGGATATTCTTTTTGCTTCCGTTGCCGTTTCTTTTAATAGATATATAATTAATTTGTCGAATTTTGCGAGTGCACAAGAATATGATCAGCTTGAATGAGTTGCAGGGTGAAACTCTACAAAGTTTATGAATTATTCTTGAGATTCAATCATTCAGTGTTCATCAATGTAAAAATTAATTCTAAAATATGGTTTATCTTACAGCTTTGGTGGAATGCATTTTCTAGCCATGTATTAATTAATCTGTTGGATAGGTTGTGAAAGATTTAAATTAACCTCATATGAGAGAGTGATGATCAAAATCTGTTATACCAATCAATACAATTATTTTGAGATCTTTGTACCTCTTGTTATTTTAGACAATATTAAATTGCAATATATACAAATTATTCATGTTGCTTAATTGATTTTTTTTTTTTTTTTTTTTTTTTTTTTTTTAAAGAATTGAATTGAAATAGACAGTGAACAAAAGAGTTAACATGGGATGTCTGAGAAGAGATTTTATCCTCGAATGACTTTTTATTTCTCTACAATAGTTCATGGTTTCGAATTTTTATGTAATAAATGAGACTGAAGTTGATATTTCACTACAAAAAATAATATATTTGTAACGGAATTTCGTCCCTAAAGTTCACGTAGCTAATGTAATTCCATTATTAATTTCGTCTCTAATGTCATTAGTAATGGAAAAAATAAATTTAGAGACAAAAAAATTTTGTTACAAAAATGATTTTTTTTTGCAGTAGTGTTCAAACAAATTAATTAAGGCCAAAGGAAGTAGAACATTGTATCAATTTTTATTACCAAATATACATTATTCTATATATGACTTGATTTTCAATAAAAATAAAATAAAATAAAATTGAGATGACTCTCCACCGTAGTAAAAAACGAAATGACTCCACCGGAGTCGAAAACGACCTAACTTTACCGAAGTTGAAAACGAGATGACTCTCCTCCAGAGTCGAAAATAAGATAACTTTCCACCGGAGCTGAAAACGACATGACTCCACCGGGTATGAAAACAACATGACTCCACCGGAGCCGAAAACGACATGACTTCACCGGAGCCGAAAATGAGATAAATCGCAAACACTAAACAGATCGCACGCAGGCAATAGACAAGCAAAAGTGGCAGAGACAAATTTCAGATCGCATGCAGGCAATGGAAAAACAGCTGACAGTTGGCAGATAGCTGATAGATTTCAAAATCACAAGACCTCCGGGTACAATTCGGGTTGAATATACCGGGAAAAATGCAGGTTGATAGGCTATATACATAATAGGCTTAGAAATTTTGAAAAAATTGTCTTATTGATCATCAAAGTAAAGGGGTCTATCCTCTAAACATCTAAACAGAGCCATTCCTGACTTTCGAAGGGTCCGAGGCGAAATAAAAATCAGGACCCTTAAATATATATATAATATTTTTTTACCTATTATAAAATATAAATAAAAAAAAAACATTTTTTCTAGAATAAATTTAATTTCGAAAGTTAGCATAAATTTTTCACATACTTTACAAATTGTGTAACGCTCCTTTATATTTTAACAAATGCTGTATAAAATCCCCGCCATGCAAAAAAATATAGATGAAAAGTCATCTTCCAATTATAAAAAAAAATATAAAAATGAGTTTAATGGAATATTTTTTAAAGTATCAGGGGTTCATGCGATTTTTAAAGTATATAAATGATTTACATTGAGTTTCGAAATCATAAAGGAGTTATTGATAATTTTGCCTAATAATAGTAATATTTTGTCTAATATTTATTATCTTTTTAGTGCAAAAAAAAAATTAAAACAAAAATAAAAGACCCATAAATATATATAAATAATCTACTCCGATTTTTTTACCTATAATAGAATATAAATTATTAAATAAAATATTTTTTTTATATAATTTCTAGATAAAATATCAATAATAGTATTAATATTAACAATTTTAAACAAAAATTAGGGCCCCTAAATATGTATAAATAATGTATTTTTTTATCTATAGTAAAATATAAATAATTAAATAAAATAAATTTTTTAATATTTTTATATGCAAAATATCAATAATATTTTAAAACTTAATCACAAAATTATGCTCTTCTATTATTAAATAAATATTAAATAACTTATATATATAAATAATACATATATAATATAATTATATAATGAGTCCCAATTTAAATTGGATCTGCGCAGCAGCCTATAAAAAAAAAAAAAGAAAAAAGAAAACCTATCCAATCCCAACCTTCTGTTTTTCCTAAATTATCTCAAACAAAACCCCAATCTCTCTCTCTCTCTCTCTCTATATATATATATATATCTTAAACCCTACCTGCCATTACTCATATATCGATCATCTTCTCCATTCACAATCTCTCTGATCTCTCAAGTCTCAACAATGTCGGCGACATGTCCAGAGCTTCCCTGGGACATCATCTACGATATCTCAACTCGAATTTCAGATTTACAAACCTTAGACACATGTAAAGCTGTTTCCAAACAATGGAACGAGATTTTACAAGACCCTAATTTCAAGATCGTTCACTCCAAATCGACTGGCGTGATCTCGTCGGCCTTCATCATCCAGAAGTCTGATTACGAGAATAAGGATCCCGTATTGAAATCAATTCATTCACCACCGTCGCCGTGGCCGTCGCCGTCCATCTGGCTACCGAACAATGAGTTTGAGATATTGGCATCCTGCAACCAAGGACTTCTACTGTACGGCAAAAGACATAAAAGGTATTTCTCTAGGTTTGATTACTATGTCTGCAAACCAGCCACCGGACAGTGGCTGAATTTGCCCGACCCCGATGCCAGATGCTGCACTGTAGGAATGGCCATTGCCGCTTTCGGTTCAAATCCTCTACGCTTCAAGATTGTTAGGGTTTCCGATATTGGACCAACAGAGTGAGTTTAAATAATTTTTATTTCTTTCTTTTTTTAGCAAAAAATTTGCTTAATATTGCATGAAGTATGGGGATATATTGCTTAATTTTGCTTTATTTTTTTGTTGACATCGATCTAATTGGTTGTATAAACATAACCTCGTTTATTTTGTTTGTGACTTTCTTGATTTACAAATTTCCATTCATTTAGGTCGTCGGGTGTTGAAGTACGGTGTGAATTGTTCGATTCGAAGCTATGGGCTTGGAGAAAATTGCAAAATTTAGTCGTACCAAGGAATATTGGTTGTTTGTCTCCATCAATCTTTGTTGAAGGTTCTTTCCATTGGGTTACTATTGATAACAACATTGTTGCCTTCGACGTAGCCACGGAGTCTTTTCGCACGTTCCATATGCCCGAGCCGGTAAAGTTTAAACGAGATTATCCAAGGTGTATTCTGGGAAGGCTCATGGACTTCCAAGGGAAGCTCGGATTGAGCTGCAAGACAAAAGGTAAGAAGATCGAGCTATGGTTGTTAATGAAGGGTGTTTGGAAGAGGCATCTGGTCGTTGATCTTAAAAGGTTCAAAGAGTTGAGGTTTAGTGAATTGATCGGATTTTACGACATTGGAGTTGTGTTGTTGGAGATATCATCGGAATTAATTTTTTTTAGGATTCGAGACAATACTTGTGAAAAAGTTAAGTTGGACTCTCGAGAATATAAGCCGATAACACAAATATTTCAATTTAGAACTGATTTGAAGATGGTAGAATTTTGCAAGGGTTGAGATATTTTATTGGTATATATTATATGAACTTATCTCATGATAATATTATGACAGTTTATTTTATATAAATAATTGGCATATATTGTTAATTATGCATTTGTATTATTCTATACCATATGCTATTGACTTATGATATGTATTGCCCGTTTTGTACATTCATCAATTCAAATTATATATGGATATGTAATTTGGTAAGTTACATGATTTATTTTATTAACAAGCCATTAGCAACATTATCCATTAACGATTTATTATATTAATCTTATCGTTTTAAAAGCAAGATTTTTGCACATTTGAGTTCCAAACTCTCACTATATATTGTCATATTATATATCTTGTAAGAAAAATGATTTCATTTAACAGTAATTTCGAGCTTAGCTTTCTTGAGAGCCTCAACAATAGCTACATATTTAAATTTGATAGTACATAGAGAACAATATTATGCAATTGCAATCTTCAACTAATGCATATGACATAGAGATTGGTCTCTACTCAATCAAATTTAAGTGTTTTTAGAACCTTATCAAGATGAGATGATTGATTAGAAAATAAGGTACAAGAAGTCATATCTTTTACTATATTCATACCCAAAATTACAGTATTTCCCCAAATTTTTATATTAAAAGTTAATTTAAACATTTTGTTTTGTATGATTAATGGTTTAAAACGTGAACTTATTAAAAGCATACCATGTTTTTATCTTTGAATTTTGTTGGAGACATAGTAGTAGTGTAAGGCAAATATCTGCAAGAAGCGCCTCTTTGGCATGTAAAATTCTCTATACATTCTTTTCTATGGTTGTGTCATATTGCACTGTAAATGTTTTTAATTTATTCTCCCCACTGTAATTTCTATGGTCTTTTTGCATCAAATGAAAACTCATTTTCATTGTCTTCGGTGAACCTGTTTTTTGTATCCTGCAATTAATTCCTATGCAGCTTTCTCTTAATCTTTAGGGATTAATTACTATGTTGTGCTAGGGATGGTTCCATACCTGGTTTGTGTTTTAGTTTGTGGCTGGTCTGGGTCGGGTCGCCTTTGAATCTAGGCTGGAGTTGGACTTAAGTGGGTTTTGGGCTGGGCCTAGGTCTGGGTCTGGGCTTGGTCAGGTTCTGGATTTGGGTCTGGGCTGGGGCTGAGTTGGGGCTGGATCTTGGTTTGGTCTGAGTCTGGGTCTGGGAATTTCCTAGGCGTGGGCTTGGGCTTGGGCTGGGTCTAGGTTTGGTTCTAGGTTGGACCTGGACCTGGGCCTGGGTCTGGATCTGGGGCAGGGCTTGGTTTGGGTCTGGTTCTAGTCTGGTTGGGGGTTTGGTCTGGATTTAGCTTTGGGTTCTGTCTGGGTATAAGCTGGTCTACGTTTGGGTTTGGGTTTGGGTCTGAACTTGGTCTGAATCTGGTCTATGGTGGGTTTGTGTGGTTCTAAGGGTACTTATAACATCTTTCTATATTATGTTTTATTGCAATAGTACATGTTCTTTTATGATTCTTCCATTTCAGTTTTAGGCTCTATATCTCTAACTTAGTTTTTATAGTAGATGGTTGAGTTATAACGAGCTCCGTTTTTCATCTCTGATTTCAAGGATTCATAATAAATCGTAACAATCAATTTTTCAAGGAGGAATGTTTTGTTTTCTTTTTTTTTTTTTTTTTTTTTTTCATTTGTAATTACATAATAATTTTATGAATTTAGTGGAAGTTGATTATGTTATTGTCATGACATTTCATTTAAGTTTGAAATTTGTTATGTTAGTAGTATTAGATGATTTCTTTATGCTTGTTAACTTATGTTTTAACTTGTTTAAATTTTGATGTCTGAATGTTTAATTGTGTATTGTGTTTTAGTTTGTTTTAAGCTTGTTTTTATCCATAAATGATTTATGCCCTATTCTTTTACCTTTATAAAAATGGAATTGTAATGATTTTTCTCTTTCTTTTTTTTCATCTTGTGTGTGCTCGAATGGACTTGAGCTGGTTCTTGGTTTAGGTTGAGTCTGGATCTGGAGCTGGATCTTGGTTGGGTTTGGACTGAGTTTGGGTCTCGTTTTGGGCTTGGTCAGGGTCTGGATTTGGGTTTGGGCTGGGTCTGAGGGTGGGTTTGGTCTGGATTTGGGTCTTGGTCTTATCTGGGTTTGGCTCTAGGTTATGCCTAGGCCTGTGCTTGGGCTGGGTCTGATAAATAAAATTAAATGAAATCAAATTTAATAAATTCTATTTATAATATGACAAAATTTCCTTCAATTAACTATATTAAATATTATATATATATTAAAAGATATGCATATATTAACCATGTTATTTTTGTAGAGAAAGGTGTAATGGATGGCAAGAGTGAGATGCTTATATTAGTTACTATTATTATTATCCCTCTGTTCCAAACACCATTTTAACATTTTTCTTTTTTTATGTCCCAAATACGTGCAATATTTTTAAAATAAGAAATAATTAATTATACTATATCCTCTTACATCAACCAAATAAACTATATATTTATCTCTTCATCATCACTTAATTTTTAAATTATCCTACATAAACTATCCACTAAAAGCGCTTGCCAAAAGTAAATGTCCCATCTTATTTTGGACGGAGGGAGTATTATTTATTCTAAGCCGAAAAGGAAAGTCCCATTAGATAAACGTGCCCGATGGATCGGATCAGAATTTGAATCAACGATCTATTACAAGTTTATTCTCCATTCCACGAATCTCCACACCGAATTTATTATTATTATTATTATTATTATTATTATTATGTGTGATGACCGAGGCCACACCCATCGATCACCTTAGCCATCTTCAACGATCATTCTCAACCAATGGCACATCGCCACGTTCTCCGGCTGATGATAATATTTGCGTCACACTGACACACACACAAATTGCGGCCGCCCGCCCGCCCTCCCATCTCTTTCCTGAAATCCGATAATTTTATATACACTTTGAAGTTTTGAAGTCGATGATGATAATCTTTAATATGCCATTAAGCATACGTCATCTCATTTTGATGTTCTGATATATATAGATAAATGATTCTCTCTCTCTCTAATCAATCATTCTCCTATTGGTTTTGATTTTGGAGTTTGAAAGATCCATCCATCCATCTTCTGCTGCTGCTGCTTTATCTGGAATCTCTCTCTCAGCCAATTATCCTTCCAAACTTCCATGTAAACAAATTAAACACTGACTGTATTTTTTCCGAATTCCAGTGTAGTGTATAGTGTCTGTCGCCAAGCCATTGGACCTGAAATGGAATCAATTCACCTGTGTTGCCTGCGTTGACTTGGAAAGCTAATTGTTTATCCCATTCTCAGCATCACTCGATTCCAAGTTTTGCTGCATTTAATCAATTTTCCGGCCAAATGGTTTCGCCGGAGACTGCTACGACTACGAATTGGCTTTATGACTACGGATTTGACGATATCCCCAATTTCTCGTCTCCATATTCTGGATTTTCTTGGCCCTTGAATAATACGCCCTCAAATGTAAGGTACTAATTTCTTACCTTCTGCAACTTCAATTCTAAGCTGTGGTATGTAGAAATGTAATTTCTTATTTGATTTATGGCTCTCAGTTGAATTATTGAAGACGATGAATTTGAATTCTTTTACACTAATAAGCTATCAAATAATTCCAACGAGTTTGGGTTTTTCGTTCTTAGAGTTGGAATTGAGGGATCATTTGGGGAGAAGCCTATTACGCATAGGGAAGCTGCTGCAAGTTCAAACAAACGGTAATGAGCCTTTTGTTTCTTCTAATCCAACCAATCATTCATATATCTGATACGGGATAGGGTGGCCAAAAATAACAACAATCGGAAAGACCACTCCGAGCACGGCACAAAAATATCGTGCTTGGGCTTCTAAATATATACCTGAAAAGTTTCGAGCTGTGTTCGAGTTCATAAAAGGTGGACCATGCCTGGCCGATCCAATTTTTAAAATTAATGTTTAAATTTTATAAATATATATTAATTTTTAAAATAAAGATAAAAGTTAAAACTTGGATGATAAAATTCTTGATTTAGTTGTGAGTTATTTTCCAAACCTGATTTGCAATCGGGCCATGCTTGCCTAGCACGGGTTGGAATCAAGTCGGACCAGCCCGACACAAATTTTGAGCCGACCCGAATTACCGCCTCTAATATTTGATGTTTTCATGCTGAGTAGTCAATTTTCTGCTTCTATATATCTTTAATGGATCTTAGATCTATATCTATCGGTTCAATCCGGCCTTTGTTGTTCCAAATAATGCACTGTCTCGCCTTTCTCTGTGCATCTTCTTCACAGAGCTAGAGCTGAACCATGTCCTCCGGCGAGCTCGAAAGCGTGCAAGGAGAAGCAACGGAGGGATAGGCTGAACGACAAGTAATTTCATCGATAACTCCTTACCCTCACCATTTCTCCTTCGCTACTCCGGCAATGAAATCACCATGTTCTGTAGGTTCACGGAATTGAGTGCTCTCCTCGAGCCCGGGAGGCCTCCAAAAATAGATAAGTCCGCAATTTTGGTAGACGCAGCTCGTATGGTAACTCAGCTAAGAGATGAAGCTCAAAAACTTAAGGACCTAAATGTTAATCTTCGAGAAAATATTAAAGAGTTGAAGGTATGCGCGAAGCCCCTTCTCTTTAGTTTATCGCATTCGATGAGAAGCTGCGAGATTTCAATTGAAATTTGTTCGATTCTTCTGGAACCACTATTAGGCTGAGAAAAATGAGCTTCGCGATGAGAAACAAAAGTTGAGGACCGAAAGGGAGAACCTGGAGAAGCAAGTAAAGACAGTATACGGCCCCAACCCTCAGCCAGGATTTCTACCTCCGCCTCCTGCCGTTCATGCTGCTTTTGCCGCTCAGAGCCAAGCTTCCAGTAACAAACTGATGCCATTTATCGGGTACCCCAGCATTGCCATGTGGCAGTTCATGTCGCCCGCTGCTGTGGATACATCTGAGGACCACATACTTCGCCCACCGGTCGCCTAAGGCGACTAGAATCCTGCATCCAGTTGTCGCATTATTGAATTAGTCTCGAATCTTTACTTTCATAAGCTTTTGCCTGAGATTGTATTGTCGAAATGATGCCTCTGTTGGTGCAACTTCTTTATCAATGTGATGATGTGATCGAACACAGTTTATATACGAGTTTCTAGCATATACGGCTTAATCATCGACTATATGAATGCAGACAGAAAGGAAGACTTGCTGCGGCCGGGCATGGATATTAATGAAGTTAAAAAGTTAAGTGAAAAAAATAGAGCAGTCAACAATTATTTGTTAGAGATCATCTTCTAAACTCAAAATGGAGAATAACATCACTAGACTATAAGCAGCATAACAGATTGTGATCAATTATGGGAGAAGAAGAAAGTGTGCCTTCAAATGCCGGTTCGTGATCTCAAGAACTTGAAACCACGTCCCATCGCCATATAGTTCCATCTTCGCAGCAGCAGAGAATAGTCCTGAAGCATAGACACAATATTGTTTACGTTGCACACTTGAAGAACATGGAAGTTTGGAGAGAATATGCCGTGATTGACTCAGCTTACCTTCCATCATACGACACGGCAGTCAATCTAATTGGGGATTTTGACTGGACATGAGATAATCTGATAAAGCAAGGGAACCTAATGTAAGTCTTCAAGAAATAAAGTGACGCGTAAATTGCAACAGAGAAAGTAAGGAACCTTGCAACTAGAACCGGGGGGTTCGACTGCACTTCCCATACATATATCTTCCCTTCTCTATTTCCTGGCCACGTTTAAATGAGAATAATATTATGGATCATTACTCTACTTATGGAGAGCAGTGGCAGTTTATGCAAATATTAGATAGTTCTTACCTACGGCAACAGTCTTGTAATGAAAGTCACAGGAAAATTTAATAAACCAAATATCACATTCTGGAACAGGATACTTTTGAAGAATGTCAACTGTACCCTGCAAAGATCATCATCTTGCTGCTCGTTAACTAGCTCGCCATGTGAAAATTAGACAATTCAACTAGCAATAAGCATACATATCATACACAAATTAATTCTAACCTCTCCTGGAGATTGTTCCTTCATCTTCGGCTCCCATAATACAAGTTCATTATCAACGCTCTGCAATGTGACATAATAAATTATACCACGGGACAACACAAACTTGATTGTGATACAATGTATGCCATTTGGGCCTTTGTAGCACAGTTGCATATATTCGAGTACTATAGCAGAAGAAAAATAGCCTTCAGTTCCAGCAACTGGAGGGGAAATTGGATATTTTCCAACTTATGGAATGACTTTGAATTGAATTTGAAATTTGAAAATTATGGAACATCAATACCAAATTTCAGAATTTGAATTTATCACAACTTTTGATGAATTCGGTTTCAGAAATTTCATAATGTAGGTTCTGATTATGGATTCAATAAACATATCCAGTCACTAACATAATCCAATAGATCCAAAAAAACAAACAAAAAAAAACTATAATAAAAACCCAAACCCAAAATTATAAAATGCAAATAATGTAAATTTTTATATGTTCCGTTTGTCCTGTAAAATTATGTAGGTTTGATTGGACACGGAGACTAAAAATAATAATATTTTAATGTTAAGTGGGGTAAATAAGAAGTAAAATAGAAGTATTATAGGAAATGTATTAAATGATTTATAAAAAGAAGTGGAGTAAGTAGAAAAAATTGCGACAAATAAGTTATTATTTGTTAAAGTAAAGATAATAAAATTATGAGTTGATAAAATTGTTTACTATAAATGAATTGAATGCATTACATTCGAAAGACAACCATAATCAATCTTGGACAAAAATGTAGAGTTTAAACTAGAACTAGAAAGTAGAAACTTGGGTTGGAATTTTCAAATTGAAAATCTAAAAAATTAGCCCTTATTTGAGTTTGAATTTACACCCCTAATTCTAACATGCCAAGATAATTCAATATATGTATATATATATATTTCCACCAAGTGACTGGAGAAGCTAACAAATACAAATGATTCTTTGGCAAGAAAAATGCCCTTTGAATGAATAACTTCCATCCAATTATAAGTTTGCTAAAAGGATATGATTCACCTTAGAGATTATGAAATCTCCAATCCACCGGTTGCAGTCAACATAATTTGTGTGCACTGAAGCAATAAATATCTGAAAAGAAAGAAAATATATCAACAAAATCCATAATTCTTGTTAAACTTAGATCCTTCCTACATGGAAAAGTGAATGGCAAAAGAAGAGAAATCGAGACTCACAGGGAATTGAACATATTTTGTTGGGAACTTGGAAGGAAGATCTGTCCAGGTAAATGATTTTTCTACATAAGTCCAAAATTCTGCAAAATAACCATTATCAGTCCATGTATTGAATTCAAAAGTGTTATAAATCATCAATTGCATTGTTGTGGAAATTGATAGATTGAGTTGCAGTTGCAGGTAAATAGATGAACCACAAGGCAATGGAAAGACCAAAATACCAATAACCATCAAGTTTGTATCATCACGTGGAATTTCAGGAATGAGCTAGAATGAAGCCAACCATTATAAGCAATCAAACAATTACTCCAATACACATTGAAAGCATTACATTTCAAAGACAAGCTTGATAAATTCGAAGGGTATAATATGAAGAAAGGAGATAACATACCTTTCATTGACCAGATCTTAACAGTGTTATCCATTCCACAGCTTGCAATACGGTACATATCAGAAGGATGGAAATCCTATGGCACAAATTATGAGAAAGACTCAAATGTAACTTCAACATCAATATTCCACATCCTAAACAATTTAGGCCCAAATTTTGTATGTGTGTGGGTCTCTGTGTGTGTGTGGCAGAAAAGGTTCGATATTGCATCACATACCACACTAAGAACCTCATTGCGATGGCCACCAGCACCAGCAAATATCAAAATGCATATCCCAGTATGAATATTCCAAAGCCGCACAGATTCATCCTGTCAATTTTTTTGTTGAACAAGTTCATGCTAAAGAACAGATAAAGTTTCTTTATTTTTCAAGACTACAACAAGTCACATTTTCTTCATAAGATTAATTATTTACTGCTAGCATTCAGCGGGAGATGCAAAATAACAAATCACTACTTACTTTGCTTGCTGACACAACAAGTGAGGGCTTCAGCGGCTGAGTCCGAATTTCATTTATCGAATCCCCATGACCAACAAAACTCTGCAGGTAAATTTTTATTTTTCATTCAAATAGAATTTGTTTTTTAAACAACTTCAGCTGCCAGATCAACAGATGATAGGCAGGAACATGAAAAAGTAAATTAATCAAAGAATATCAAGCATTATCGATATTGCCTCTTTTTACCTCTTATAATGATATGACTCCATGATAATCTATGAAATACCAGTAAAGCACAACTTTTGGCATTCAAGCAAAAAACGTACCTTGTAGATCTTCTCGTTGCCAGTATCAATAACCCTAATAATTCCATTAAGTCCACCAGCCACTAAGAATGGAGATCCATCAATATTGCACGCCCAACTGACCGTGTAAAATGATTCATCTTTCTGATCTACACAGTAAACGGAGCACCAGATGCTGTATGAGATATCACTATCAACTCATTCGCCAAAATTAATATCTAAATTACATACATCTTCATCAATGTAGGACTGCAGCACAGCTATAACACCGCCTTCCAGACACTGATACACAGTGACCTGACAAATGTCAAAACATAAAATGAATTCAGCAGGTTCCTTCTCTTTGCATCAAATCATCCCTTTAAAAACCAATAAAAATCGAAGCCAATCGATTCACCACTAGAATGAAGTACTAAAAAAAATCAAAAATCAAAACAAATCTTCGCATTCATGTCAACAAGAATCAAATGATGCATAAGTAAAATCACAACAGACGGAGGCATAAGAAAAATTACGCACGCGATTTCCGCCGGCGGTGGCGAAGGCGTTGAAGTAACGTGAGTCGATGAAATTGAAAACAACGGCGTATATGGGGCGCTTGCCTTCCTGGAGCCTGTTGGTGACCCTATAGTCGCGCTTCTTCGAGGGCGCTAAGGAGCCGACCACCGGCTCACAACCTAAGGGAACCTTTGCCATCGAGGAACCCGTCTCCGCCGCCGCCGCCGCCGCCGCCAGCCGAGGTTTGCAGAGAACGGCGTCGTTCCGTCTCCGCCGATGTTTGGGTTCCCAAATTTGAAGAAGGGCTTTTTTATTTTAAATTGTAGGTTGAGCTGTCACAACTGCTTGTTTGCTTGTTTTGGTCTGTTTTTAATATTTGAAATTAATCTGTGATATTTTTATTTAAATATAATATTTTATAAAATAAATATTAATCCATATTTTTACTAAAAATTACAATTTAATTTAAAAATATTAAAAAATATAAACTCTTAATAATAGTGTTTATGCCTATATTTTCTGGTGATATAATTAAATTAATTATTTAATATAAAATATTACTTTTATATTATTATATAATTATTTATATTTTATATTACTTTTTTTTAAAAAAAAATTAAAATTATTATTATTCAATCTAAATGATTTTAATAAAAACAAATTAATTCTTTTATAAAATATTAAATTTAAATTTCAATAATATTAGTAATTTTACAATATATGTTAATTCTGATATAGAAATTTTTATATAACATACAGTATGTTTTTATATTAAAAAAAATTAGTAAGATATGTTGAAAAATCGATATGGTATTACTATGAAAATTTTTAAATCGTAATTATTGATATACCATAAATTGGTATAGCGAATAATTTGATACCCTATTAAGATAAGATTTTTTATATTGACATGAATTTTTTGATATATTATATTGTGTCACCCTTAATTTTATATCTACTATTTCATATTATTGGTTTCATTTATCTCAGATTCATTGTATTATTGTCGTAAATAGACAATTACTATCAAATTATCATTATTTTTTTATTATTTTTATACAAATATCATTATTTTATATACATAAACTAAAACACATATTCTCAATCATAATGGCCAAAAACATTTCACCGTAATTTTGTATTCATTATCAATATAATATTAAAAAATATATATATTAGTCATTCACATTGCTAGAATTTTCAAAACTATGTAAATAAACATGGTATATTTTTATATCAAAAGTTTTTCTAATATATTATTTTTAAAAAATTAATATATTATATTTATTTATTATATTTATATTATTTATATAATTTTTTATATCTTATAAAAAAAAATTCAAATCAAAACACGAAATGAACACACCCAAGGTTTAAGTATATTTAGTTGGTATTTTTTATTTTGATTTTGAATTTGATTTAAAAATTAATTTTAATGTGATATTAAATTAAACTAAATAATATATTTTTATAAAAATGGTAAAAATTGAATAATAAAATTTTAATTATAAAATGAACTACCCAATTTTTCCAAGATTTCAAAAGAAATTGGATTTGTTTAATTTTGGTTTGAGTGTGTGTTTATTTAGTTAAATTGTTTGAATTTTTTTTTTTATTTTTATGTGAGTTATATAAAATTGTGCAAGTAATATAAAAATAATAAGTGTGCGTAATATATTATTTTTTTTAAAAAAAATATAATTTTGAAAATTTGTGAAAAAACTCACTATTAAATAGTATTAGTATTTTGATATCATACTTTGTACGAAAAAAAAAAAAAAAAAAACATATTTTTTTACTCTTTTCGTTTCGAAACTAAATATTCATTTGCTTTTTGCACGTAATTTTAGAAATATTAATATTATATTGAGATATAGTATGAATAAAGTAGAAATGACTAAAATAACTTGTTAGTATGTGTGTATAAAGATAATGACATTTGTGTAATATATTGTAAGTTGTAAGGGTATTTGTAATGTTAGATAGATAATCCAGTTAGTAAAAAAAAAATTAATATTTTGTTATGAAACAAATTAAAATGAAAAAATAAATACTTTGTTAGGGGACTGAGGGAGTATTAAAATTTCATATAGAATAAATAGTATTCGTTTTAATTTGAGGTCAAAACCTAACAAACTCATCTTTATTGTCGGCTTTTTCAGAATTCGGTAAGAAAATTAGGTATACATTTATTTGGTTTGCTTTTCAGTTTCAAATATGTCAGTACATTTGTCGCGTGTATAAATGTTCCGTTTAGATTTGCTTTTGAAAAATATTTAAAATTTTAAATTTTTTAAATAGCACTTCTTCGGTTCTATAAAATTGTTCTTTTAATTGTCCAACTAAATTAGTCATATTTTTTAATAAAATAATAATTAACAATCAATAATTTAAGTTAAAATTTAAATATATTTTATTAAATTACTAATATCAAAGTAATTCTAAAATATATTTAAAGTGATCATTCTTCACCTAATCTTATTTTCATGAACATATTGACTCCCATAACATATAGATAAATGATGCATATTTATTTAAATTTTTAAGTGAGACGATCATTTAACGATTCATACTACTTTTATTTATACCTATGCACGAGACATGTCTTTCTGTTGTTGGTTGAATTTTGGTTATTAATTTATTAGTTTGGTTAATTAGCAAATGAGTGTATTTAGTATTGTTGTCTCTTTATTTGTACATTTTTAGATGATTTAAGGCTATGGAATCAAAATTGTAAGTCATATTGATTATTTAATTTTAATGGGATGATCCTTCTTTAATTGAAATGAGGCTTGAAATGACCACTATTGATAAACAAGGAATGTAATAAACTTTAGATATTAGTGAAATTATAAATTAAAGTATACCTTTTTCTTGGCAGTGTTAAAAGTTTTACTCCTTTCGTCCATTCCATTTACAAAGTTTACATTTACTTTTGGCGCGGTGTTTAAAAATAATAATATTTTAATTATAGTGAGTAGTTAAAAGTAGTGTAATAATATTTTTGCCCTTACTTTTTTGTATAAAAGTAATGATGTGATGTAAAGTAGGTATTTAATGAAATATTAACTTTGTAATTGGACGTCCCAAAATAGAAATATATAAATATTGTAAGTGGACGGAGAGAGTATTATATTGGGAGAAATGAGTTACATGATGCTTTAGAATCAGGTCCGTTTTGGACTTTTCTTGAGGCCCGGGGTAAAAATTGAAATAGTGGACCCTTATATATATATATATATATATTTTTATATTAGCATAATAGCAAAAATAATTTTATACATATATTTTAATGTAAATGTAAAAATAAAATTAATTTTTTATATATATTAAAAGATCAATTTTTTAGTATAAAATTA
The DNA here is from genome assembly GCF_009805555.1 of Andrographis paniculata. Lineage (NCBI taxonomy): Eukaryota > Viridiplantae > Streptophyta > Magnoliopsida > Lamiales > Acanthaceae > Andrographis > Andrographis paniculata. The sequence goes on from NW_026137611.1 coordinate 518,408, forward strand.
ATTTTTAATACGATATAAAATTAAAAAAATAATTGATTTAATATTTTTTAAAGAATTTCTTTTTTTATAAATAAACAAAATCTTTGAAAGAAAATTTTCAAACAAAGGTGTTTATTTAGGGTGTTTTGTTTTGTATTTTGATTTGATTTTTTTTTTTAATTGTGAGCTATAACAAATTATGTAAATAATATAAATATAAGTAGTTTATGTAGTATATTATTTTTAAAAAAATATATATATTGAAAAAAATTTGATAAAGAAATAAACTCAATGTTTATGTAATACACAATTTTTTTTAAAAAATATTACCAAAATATATAATAGAATATAAAAATTAAATATATAAACATTAAAAATAAAAATATAAAAAACACACAAAATATTACTCTCCATCATATTTTTATAATTTTATATAATTCACAACAAAAATATATAAAATTATACAATTAAATAAACATACTAAAATTAAATGATTAAAAAATTAATATAAACATAATTTATTTAAAAAATAATATGAAATAAATTTTTGATTTAAAAATTAATTTGATATATTCTATAAAATATTTAATAATAATAGTATATAAGAGTATATATATATAGAGAGAGAGAGAGAGAGATATTAGTGGGGGATCCTATGGGCCCTAGAAAAAATGACCCTGGGCCTGTTTAGAATTTGACCATTTTTGTTATCCTCATCAAAATATGCAATGTATTTTAAAGAGGAGTAGCAAAATATTTGAACAAATAGAATTGTCTTAATTATAATTTTTTAAACACAGTTTGGAAGAAGATACAAGAGATCAATATTGAACTAACCTTTGCATGAAGATATCTACTTCCTCCGTCCTGCGAGAGATAGAATCCTTTTATTAGAGACACGATTTTTTAGGTAGTGTAAATTACTAAGTTATTAATAAGTTATGATATTAGTTTATTATTTTTTATATGAATAATATTATTGATATTTAAAAAAATTTTAAGATTATATCTCAAAAAAATATATGCAATATGGATATCATTTTGTAGATAATAAAATTTTATATAATGCAAATAAATAGATTTTTTTTTTTATTTATCATTACCATAAATTAGTTTTATAAAAAATGAGAAGTTTTAAATATAGATAAAAATTATATTAATCGATGAGAGAGATAGAAATAAAGAAATTTTGAGTGGTCCCACGTGTAAGATCTTAGAAATTTAATTTAATTAATTTATATTTGTTAATTATGTTTTAAAATTGATAAAGTTACCAAAAAAATAAAAAGATGTCATTTTTTTGTGTGACGTATAAAAAAGGAAAATTGTTTATCTGTGGCCGGACGGAGGAAGTATATTGAAGCATTCATTGAAGTATATCGAAGCATTCATTTTTAACAATTTGACTTTGAAGCTATCACCTAGTATGGTTAAGGTTAAAGTTAGATAGAAACTTTTCATGACACTTAGTTAAATTTTTTGATATTTATATATATTATCAATAAACAAGTAAATTTAAAATTCTTTATTTTTTTATTTTTATTTTTTATAAATTTTTTCATTTTTATTATATTAAAGTTTATTTCAATATTTAAACACATTTTTTGAAATTTTATTTTAATAATATAAATTATATATCAAATATTAATTAAATAAGTTTCACTCGATCCAACTCTAAACCACAAGTTACAAACCAAAAACTAAAAACACCTATCTAAATAAATAGATAATTAATTATTGTATAATGTTTACTCATGAAAACAAATATAAAAGTTTTGTTTACATAGATATTTTTAAAACATTTATATTAATTTTTTTTAAACTATCACATCAAATATACTATATTACTATAAAATATTATGAGTGTGTTTATTTTATAAAATAATTTAAAATGATTATTATTTTTTTAATATAAAATATAGAAATTATATAAATAATATAAAAATAATAAGTATTTATAATATATTAATTTTTTTGAAAAAATATATTAATTTGAAAAACAAAAAGAAAACACCCTATATCAAAAATATTTATATATATATATATATATTAAAAAGAATTTAAAACTCAAGATCTTTCTATCTCAATGGAGCCAAAACTTGTGATGCATGTAAATAGGATCGAGCATTCTTAAATTTTAAAGAATGTGTTTGGTTGTGATCTTAAATTGAAATTACTATTATTTATCTCGTACTCTTTACATTCAAAGCAAACTATTTCTCTTATAAAATTTTATATTAAAATAACAATTCAAATTCAAAACAGAATATTTGGCATTATTTAGGTCACACAGTTGGAAGTGAGGAAGGACGTGACGACGGCAATGGCAGCATTCGGTGCATGCCAACCTACGTGGAAGCTCGACGCCGCTCGCCGCGGACACCTCAGCCGCTCCTCGCCGCCACGTAGTCCACATGCACCGCTTCTTCCCCCTATAAATTAAATCCAAAAGCCCCAAATTAATCAATCAATCAATACATTAATCCTCCCTCAAATCAAATACATTAATGGCCACCAAGTTCGTCGTCCTCGCCGCGCTTCTCGCCGCCCTGGTCGTCTCCGGCAGCTGCTCCACCTACACGACGGTGGTGACCACCGCCACCGTGGACGAGGAGGGTCCCAATCCCCAGCAATTCTCCTGCCCCAGCGAGATGCTGCGTTTCGACACACAGAATTGCCTGCCCTATCTCCAGAGGCGACGCAGCGGCAGATCGTCTTCAATGGAGGCTCCGTTCCTTCGGAGCGCTGTCGCGAACCCGCAGCGGGAGGAGGAGGCGGAGCCGGAGCTGCAACAGTGCTGCAATGCGCTGCGGAGCGTGAGGTCCGAGTGCCGGTGCGACGTGATAAAGAAGGCGCTGAGGGAGATGCGGGAGGAGCCGCAGAGGGAGGAGGAGGCGCTGCGGGCGAAGCAGGCGGCGCAGTGGCTGCCCAGCCAATGCGGGTTCAGGTCGCCACGCCAGTGCCAGATCAGGGCCATCTTCGTCTGAATCTGAGCTGCTAGATGCTAGCTGCTTGCTGTCTTGTCATGTCCAGTCGGAATAATTAATTAATTAATAAGTTGGAGAGGATATTATATGAAGGTGTATTTCTCTTCGGGCGGGCAGGCAGGAAATTTGTAATTTTATTGTTGTGATGTTAATAAATGGACACATCATCGTGTGTTCGTAAGATCTGTCTTAATTTCTTTCTTGCAATTCAATAAATTGGAGTGAATCTATGTCTTTCTAACACTTAAATTTCAATAAATTGGAGTAAAGATACAAATTTATGTGATTCACTGATACCGTATTGACCACGTCCATTAATAGGAACGAAAAATATATTTTATCGGAGAACAAATTTTACGACTAGGACATTTGGCCTTTAGAATAAATTTTATTAAAGACGACTAGGACATTTGGCCCTGTTAGAATAGGAGAACATGTATGTCATGTCAATAATATGAAATAATATTTCTAAATGATGGGTGTGTTTGTTTGGGGATTTGAATTTTGAGTTGGGATTTGAATAATAAAAATTTTGAATTTGAATAGTTGTATGATGTGATATAAATAGGTAATGATGTGATGTTTTGAATGTAAAATTGATTTTTAGTGTAATATAAAAAATAAAAAATAGGTGTTTGATTTGATGTTTTTGGGGGGAAAATTTTGGATGAATAGTGAAATTCGGACCAAATATCTCAACCGAACACACCCGATATAGATTTAAAATATAATATTTAATATCCACTGATATAAATTTAAAATATAATATTTAATATCTAAATTAATGGATATAGATTTAGAATATAATATTTAATATCCAAATTCAGATAATTCATAATTCCGTTCCTACATTGTCTTTTTGAACCTTGGAACTTATTAAATAAGAATCTGGATATATATTATTATGGCTTTGGAACACAATAATAATTAATAAATAAAAGGAGATAATCACCACATATTATTGTGTTTCTATGCTACTCAGGAATCGGCAACAACCGTTGAATAGGGTACATATCCGAATGTTTCTATTCTCCGACAAGTAGTGAGATTAATGTTAAGAGGGATTTCGGTGTTAAAACTAATTGGTATTGAAATTTCGAAGTAATCGATATTAAATGGAATAGTTGTTAGGGGAGCCAATAGGATTAGATACTCCAGTAGTTCTAGCCGTAAAAGCGCTGTGTGTATCGATCCGTGCAGTGCTATAGCTAACGAAGAAAAGAAAATTAATAAAAGAAAAATATCATACTTGATAATTATTACACTTTTTATATTTAATAAAAATTATTTTAATAATATAAATAATCTCACCACTCCAATTATTATTTATCAAATTACTATCCAACAAAACCCTCCAAAACCTACTACACCAAAGGAACGCAAATTCTCAAAACTCCTAAAAAATTCAAATCCAAACAAATTTTTCCAAACTCAACACAAAAAAACACACCCTTGTATTCTTTATTAGGCCTAACCTTGGGCCCGAGAAGAGGGGCCGTAGTTTAAGACTCAATGTAAAGGAAGGGTCCCTCAAATATTTATGTTATATATACATAATTATTATATATAGAATTTATTTATAATTAAAATTAATGTAATTTGGTGGTATTAATTTTTTTTGTAAGTGTAAGATCATAAATTCTAATTTTTTAGTTCTATATTTATATCTAAAAATATTAAAATATATATTTTATTTAATTATTTAATTATTTATTATGAATAAAAATTATTATTTATATGTTTAGGATCTATGTTTTTGTTTTGTCTTCCTAATTCAACCAAGTAATTAGTGAAACAGTACCGACTATTCAACTTCATCATAACTACCAAATAGCTTATGGATTATGTTTTAGCATCATATTAACTAATATCCTGTCAACATTAGAACAACTCATTTGAATTATTTATTTATTTAAATTGTTATATTAAAAATTATTTTTATAATATAAAATATTACATTTAATATTAATTCGATCATTAAAAAATTATTTTTATTATATTGTATTATTTATAAAAACAAATTAAGCTGTTGAAATACTCTTAAAATATTAATTAATTTCATTCGTTAAGAAATTATTTCTAATATATTTTATTATTTTAAAAAATTTAAGCTGTTGAAACACTCTTTAAAATATTATCAAAACACAATAATATATACCAGTAAAGTCGTATCATGTCTCTATCGTTTAGCATAAGTAGTATTGTTTTCAATAATGGAGTAAAGGTCACATGAGAAAAAAATGATTACTTGATTGATTCATATATATATATATATATAAAATTTTATATTCTATAAATAATGAAATAAATTTATATAGCTAAATTTATATACTATAAATAAATTATATATAAAATTAGCATATATAATAATAAACTAATAATAAAAAAATTAGCATACATATTTTTCATGATCTCAAAACTATTACACAAAATTAACAAAGTAAAAAGATCTCGTGCTATCCCATCTTCACACAAATACTTTGGTAAATTTTAACACTATCTTTATTTTCTAAAAACATCCCATCAATTATTTTTTATAAAATAAATACTACTCCCTCCGTCTCACATACTATGTCTACGTTGCCGTTTCTGTCCGTCCTACGTACCATGTCACTTTTCTTTTTTGGAAAATGATTACACACTTTAATCTCATTTTAAACTTTTTAATTTTATTTTTTAAAAATTTTTAATTAAACTAATTAGTTATCTTAATCTTAATTTATAATTATTTATATTATAGAATAATTATTTTCACTAATACATTCTTAATTATCTACTAATTAAACTCCTCCTAAAATATCGTGTCTACCGTGCAGCAGACACAATATGTGGGACGGAGATAGTAATATTTTACTATTCTATCGAGAAGCTAATATGTATGTCCTCTTCTCGAATTGTGGAGACATTGAAAGTTTGAACTTATAATATCACTGTCACAATTTTACTTCATAACACAATGCCATATCTTTGGGACAAAATAAAGTACCTCTTATGACATGAAAATTTATAATCGCTATTTTTTAAGTGCGCTCTGGATAACTTTTCGATCGAACTTAAAAAAATAAAAAATATAAAGTACCTCTTGTTTTTAGGAGAATAAGTTCTTGAGTACATTTTTTATTTTATTGTATCATATCTCATGTAATTTTTTTTAAAAAAACAATTACACATTTTAAATTATATTAATTATATTTTTAAATTTTAATTAAATCAATTATTTGTCGTACTTTTAATTTATAATTATTTATATTATATTATAATTATTTTTATTAATACATTCTTAATTTATTTATTTATTTACTAATCCTATCCCTATTAAATTTTCATATCTATAATAGCTATGATAATATTTTTAGGAGTTAAGTTCCGCCTAAATAGAAATTTTTAAATGTTTTTAGAAATATAGTTAAATATTAGATCTTTAATTCTCTGTTCTATCAGTCAAATATTTTCTCATTTTTTCTTATAGCCTGTCACCTGAATTTACCTCCTTACTAATTTTAACAAAGTTAAGCATTTCCCCTTAACACGAATTCCTCCTTCCCCGCGCCTCCGCCTGAATCCCCGGTGATCTTTTTTCTTCTTTTATTTTCCTCCACCGCCTTCGCCGTCAACGCGGCTTCCAGCTGGAATTTTCGATGAGTTTTTTCCCTTCCATTTTCCTCCACAACCGTCGTCTTTGTTTCTATCAACTTCTTACGCCAGCAGTCGCCGGTTGCCGTCGCCAAAGATGCGATTTCAGGCTTATGGTGGCGGTGGCGGCAGGAAGAAAGCGGTGGCAGCTCTTTCTTCATCTCCGGCAAGGCAGCTGTGGAGGCGACGGCGGCGGCGGCAGCAGCTCCTTCTTCTTCAGCGGAAGCTCCTCTTGTATCGCCACCGATGGCGGGGCAGCTCCGCCTTCTCCAGCGGCGGCGGCGGCACTCCTTCTCCGGCGGAGGAAGCTCCTCCTCCTTCCTCATCTTCTTTTTCGGCGGTCGCAAGGCAGAGCAGCGTAGGCGGCGCGGGGACGGCGGCGGTGACCGATTGATTAGACATTTTTCTTTTAATAAAAATTTAATAATTATTTCAGAAATTTTGAGGCAAATAAAAATATATCACACGCTCCCTTTGTTGGATATGACTTCGAAATTTTTTTGGCCACTTAAATGTCTACGAGTTTTACTCTTCATGACGGTTGTTCGATACAAATTTTGACATTTTTAAAAAATAGTTTCGGATTTTTTTAAATTCTGAGAGTAATTTTCTGAGACTTATATTGATTATTATTTTTTATTATTATTTTTTTGTAATAGTGTATTACACATATAATTTAAAGAGTACAAATATAAAAAATTCTTATACACTTTGGTTAACTATAAAATATTACTTTATTCATTTCAATTCAAAGTATATTTTTTATTATTTTCAATTTGTCTCACTCTGAAGTATCTCTTTCCTATTAGTAAAAGTAATAATACATCAATACTAAAATATCCTTAATTTTTACTTAAATTATAAATATACTAATACACATATAATTATTTTTTTATAAAATTTTAAAAAAATTATCAATTTTTTTTTATATATTTATATTAATTAATAAAATATTATTATTTTTTAATTTAGTATAATAACAAGAACCTTTGAATCGGAAGCGAAGGAGTATTATTTTTTAATAAACGGTAAAATCCCAATTGAGACGGCACGAAAGAGTACGAAGAACACTGCACAAAATTTTCTATCCGAATAAACCCTAAAGTGCTACAATTGTACAGCACGCATATTTATACAATTTGTTTTAATTCGGCAGTGGCGAACACCTCATGCTGCCATGGCCGCCACGTACTGTACATGCACGCTCCCTCCCCTCCTATAAAACGCCACCCACCCCACCCTACCTCTCCATCCTCAAGCCACATCTTCACATCAATCAATCCACAATAAACACACTATTATAACATTAATAATCAACTCCAGCAAATATGGCCACCAAGTTCGTCGTCCTCGCCGCGCTTCTCGCCGCCCTGGTTGCCTGCTCCTCCGCCTACACGACGGTGGTGACCACCACCACCGTGGAGGAGGCAGACATGAATCCCCAGCAGTCGTGCGAGAAAGAGATGCAGCGTTTCCAGACACGCAAGTGCATGCGGTATTTGCAGAGCAGCCGTATGGAGACGGAGACTCCATTCCTGAGGAGCGCCGTCGCGGATCCGGGTCAGCAGGAGCAGGAACTCGAAGAATGCTGCAATGAGCTGAGGAGCGTGAGCTCTCCGTGCCGGTGCAGGATGATAAAGGAGACTCTGAAGGAGATGCAGAAGCAGCCGCACATGGAGGAAGAGGGGAAGGAGGAGGCATGGCAGATGAAGCAGAAGGCGGAGTCGCTTCCCCGCCGCTGCGGTTTCAGGTCCCCCACCCACTGCCGCATCAGCACTATCTTCATCTGAAGAAGATGACGATGGAATGTATTAATAAAATGGATGTCTCTGTGGATCCGATCTGATGCATGCCTAGCTTGCTTGATTAGGTTGTTGTAATGTTAGCTGTTGTATTATGAGTATTAATAAATGGACACATCATCGTGTGTTCGTGCATGTTTAAGATGCAGGAGCTGTTTTGTCTTGGTCTTCGTCTCTTTTACCTTTTTCTTTTTTTTTTTTTTTTGACTTAGAAACTCGTCTGTTTTTTTACTTAGAAACTCCTCGTCGTTACTGGCCGTATTAGGTAAACTTTTACTTAAATGGAATGTTAGCTCGTTTGTTATGATGCTATTATGCATGATGATAATAATTATATTAACTAACTGGTTTGAAATTAGTTGTATTGTCCATGATGAGTCAACAAGTGAAGGAATTAATTTGTCGTTCACTTGTGTCTGCTGATGTCATTATGGACACAAGTGAAGTAATTAGACAACGGGTGCATGCATAAGTTGCTCTAAATCTAGCTATGAGAAAATTAGTTAAACAGTGAGAGAGAGATTTATTGTATTTACCGGCAATGCATATTCAACATCCTCTGTTCTAAAAAGCTCCATGTTCTCTCATTTTTCACCTCTCTAAAATATTGGTTTTTGATTCCTTCAATTGTGTTCTCAATCTTGTTGTCAATAGTTTATTATTATTATTATGCGGAAACTTGTCGAGCAAGTCATCCTAGAATTAGGTGCAGCAAATTGTCAGAATTTGAATCATAAATCCATATTCTCACGAATGATCTCGGTCACGGTTATAAGTTTACTTTCTACAACACCCTTTACCAATAGTTATCTTTATTGTTAGGTTTCTTGGTTCCCTCAATTGGTTTCATCTTGTTGTCAATAGTTATATTTATGATCCGGCACGATTTGGGTAAATTTCTATCAAATCTAATAATCTAATATTTTTTTCATCTGTTCTAAGGGTCACAATTATCTTTTGTATCATTGTATTTAATATTAAAAATATTCTTATATTTATATAAAAAATTTTTTGACAAATATTCTTCTTTTAGTATATAGGACACTCAAAAAGTAAATGAGACCTTATTGCAGGCGATACCATATCGGATGCTAATGACCGTCTAACCTAAAAACTCAAACTTGTTAGGAAAACTAAGACATTAGTTACATATCCCGTTTCAAACGGGAGTCCCCAACAACCATAATAAAACAGTTAAACAATATATGTTTTTATTCAAACGCATGCAATATATATTGTATTAAATAAATATACACATATATTGTGTTAATATACTTTTGTGTTGACATTAATTAGTATGTGTTGCGTTGAATTATGTTATCTATTGTTATTTTATATGCAATTTTTGTATTATGTTATTATAATTAATATGATATATTTTTATATTATGTATTGTCTGTTTACATATTAATTCATTGTGTAAGTTCAATTATATATTATATTTGTGTTATAGTAGCATGTATTTTATATTTTTCTACATTGTATTGTCTGTTCTTATATTATATATAGTTGTATTGTTTGTTCTTATATTATATTGTGTCATTTTATATTATGTATTTTATTATGCTAATATAACTCATACAGTTGAATATCTTTTGTGTCTTTATATTATGTATGTCTTTTATATCTCAATATAGTATCAGTCACCCATGCAAAATAAAGATTTTTAATCTTTTTATTTAACACCATACTGACAGTACATTATGTGTTAAAAGAGAACACACGATCTTACTATAGACAATACATCGTTTATATTAATATAATATAAATACAACACATGAATTAAAAATATATAACATGCTCATATATAATACACATTTAAAGTATTAATATATAACACCTATATGCTATCTGTATTTTTTTCGCTGATTGAAAAAATCAATACGGTAAAATCAACATGGTAACATATATATATATATTGGATAACGTGGAAATCTGTATTTACTATTCTTCGAGTACGCTTGAATAAACTCCGACCGAATATAATATTCGGCAAAGAATTGAATAAGTTTTTCTTCAATACAATATGTTAGGTGGATTAAATTTAAGGTTAATATATTTTTGAGTTCTTACATCAATTGATAATTTGTTTAATGTCTTTGTTCGTATAGGCAAAATTCTTGCTCTCTCATTATATACGGACGAGATATGTAAATTGATCAAAGATCGAAAGACACGCATTTTCTGTAAATTGTAGGATTATTGTTCCCGAGATTGTCTTTTTTGCAAAGAAAGATACATTTAAACAAACTATTCCTTCAATTTCTTTTTTAAAAAATAAATTAAGAAAACACTAAAAGTGAAAAGATTAGATTTATTGTTGACCTTTTTTTTTCTTTTAATTTTACAGGTACACTCCGGTTGAACATGACAAAATTTATCTACTACAGTATGTGTGGTGCAGTAATGCGTGGATTAGTTGTTGTGTAATTTTCGACAATATTGTTAATTTATAAACAATAATTTTGGAAATTAACATATAATTTATAAGTTGTTATTTGATTTTTGGCACTAAACTGTTAATTTATAAGTTTTAAATATTAAATATTAACAAATAATTATTAGGTTGTTGCTTGAGATTTGGTATTGAACAGTTAATTTATTTGTTATAAATTTTAGATATTGATCGATAATTGGTAGGGTGTTACTTGCTCTTTGGTATAAGCCGTTAATAATTTAACGGTAATTTTTAAAAATTGATAAATAATTATTGAGTTATTATTTAAATGTTGGCATCGAACTGTTAATTTATTAGTTGTAAATTTCAAACATTGATAAATACTTATTGGCTGTTATTTGAGTTTTGGTACTAAACTGTTAATTTATTAGCTATAAATTTTGGGCATTGAGGGAAAATTATTGAATTATTACATACTAGCTGTTAATTAATTAACTTGTAATTTGTAGAAATTAATAGACAAATATTGGATTGTTACTTGACTTTTTGTACCCAACTCCTAATTTATTAACAATAAGTTTTGGAAATTGATAAATCTGTTGATCCCAAATTTGCCAAATGAACGGTAGTAAACAACCAAAAGCAGAATAGACACAAAAATTTATACCATCGTATTCAATCGGAGCAAGTTCATAAGCAGGTCAAACAGTATGCACACCCAATAAGCAGAAATATGCAAAAATAGAATTGTTAATCCAATTTGGTCACACAAAACCTACACCTGGAGGTTTCAACTAGGCACGATTTCACTAATTCAAGAATAAAATGAGTTTACAAGTAAATTTTATCTATCCTCTCTCAAGGTACGCTAATCTAACCTCACCTAAGTTCCCAAACTAGCCAATGATCACACCATCTAAAAAATATCTAATAAACTAAGATTCTCCTCCGATATTTTACACCACTATCCATTTACCAAAAAACATTAAGATGTTACAAGCGATTTCATTCCCTTGTTGAGGGGACAAGTAATATCTAATATAGACATGAAGCCATAATGATGAATAATTCATATTTTAGTCTTTCTTTTTTTATTTATTTATTGTGATCTTGAATTTTAAACCCAACCAGTTTTATCATGTGCAATTTGGACTATATGCAAACATAAAATAAAAAATAAAAAAAATACAAATACGGTCCACTATACTACTAACAAGATCTTTATTAGGGTGTTATCTGCTCTTCAGTGTTAGATGTTAATTTATTATCAGCAATTTTTAAAAATTGAATAATTATTGGATTGTTACATGATTCCTTCTATTGAGCTGTTAATTATTAAGTTATTATTTGAATTTTAATACTGAGTATTTTGGATGGGGACAGATAATTATTACATTGTTATTAATTGAATTTTGGATGCTGACAGCCGACAGATAATTATTAGGTGTTATTTGAATTTTAGTACTGACTTATAATTTTATTACTTGTAAATTTTGGATGTTGACATATAATTATTAAGTTATTTGAATTTTGGTACTGAGGATTTTGGATGGTGACATATAATTATTAGGTTGTTATTGTTTGAATTTTGGATGCTGACAGATGACAGATAGTTATTAGGTGTTATTTGAATTTCAGTACAGAGCTATAAATTTATTAAATTTATTAGTTGTAAATTTTAGATGTTGATAGATAATTATTACGTATTGAGTATTCTGGATGGTGACAGATAATTATTAAGTTGTTATTATTTGAATTTTGGATGTTGACAGCTGATAGATAGTTATTAAGTGTTATTTGAATTTTGGTACTGACGTATAAATTTATTACTTGTAAGTTTTGGATGTTGACAGAAAATAATTAGGTTGTTATATGAATTTTGGTACTCTGTATTTTGGATTGTGTCAAATTATTATTATGTTGTTATTATTTGAATTTTGAAGGCTGACAGTTGACATATAGTTATTACGTGTTATTTGAATTTTTGTATTGACGTGTAAATTTATTACTTGTACGTTTGGATGTTGACAGATAATAATTAGGTTGTTATCTGAATTTTGGTACTGAGTATTTGGATTGTGTCAGATAATTATTAAGTTGTTATTATTGAATTTTGGATGCTGACAACTGACAGATAGTTATTAGGTGTCATTTGAATTTTGGTACTGCATTGTAAATTTATTTCCTGTAATTTTTGGATATTGACATATAATAATTTGGTTGTTATCTGAATTTTGGTATAGAGTATTTTGGATTATGTCATATAATTATTAGGTTGTTATTATTGAATTTTGGATGCTGACAGTTGACAGATAGGTATTAAGTGTTATTTGAATTTTAGTATTGACCTGTAAATTTATTACCTGTAAATTTTGGATGTTGACAGATAATTATTAAGTTATTATCTGAATTTTGATATTGAATATTTTGGATTGTGTCAGATAATTATTAGGTTGTTATTATTTGAATTTTGGATGGTGATAGGTCACAGATAGTTATTAGGTGTTATTTAAATTTTGGTACTGACCTGTAAATTTATTACCTGTAAATTTTGGATGTTGACAGATAATTATTAGTTTGTTATCTGAATTTTGATACTGAGTATTTTGGATTGTATCAGATAATTATTAGGTTGTTATTATTTGAATTTTAGATGCTGACAGCTGACAGATAATTATTAGGTGTTATTTTAACTACTATTTATTATATATATATTTTTTAAAGAAATATTAGTTTGTACCCCCTCGCTCTTCTTATTCGAAATTACTAATAATAGCCTTCATCTCCACCGTTCAGCTCCCACACCCACACCCACACACTCTAATGGCGGACAATTTCATCATGGAACATCGCGAGGAGTCGTTAATTTCTCCGATCACTGGTCTCCCATCTCACAGACTCGCTCATTTCCTCAAACCCTCGATTACCTCACCGGAAGCCTTCGCCGCCGCCCCTTCTCTGGTTCCATCTACCGCCGGAGCAGAAAAATCGCCTCTGAAGTCCGCTTTCGTCGGGTGGAAAATCACGCCGAAGGAGTGGACGAAATGGGTGGAGGACATGAGCTCCTCGCATCGATCGACGTGGGAGAGCGCCGGGATTCTCGACGCTATAATGAGCTCCACAATAACAATACACCGAAACAAGGATCTCATCTTCGGTTTCCTTGAGAAATGGTGCGAGACCACCAACTCGTTCGTTTTCCCATGGGGAGAAGCTACTGTGACGCTCGAGGACATGGCGATGCTCGGCGGATACTCTGTCTTGGGGGAGAGGGCTCTGAGCGCTTCCGAAAGAGGGGAAGTAGGGGAAGTAGAGAAGAAACTGCGGAAAGAGCGGTCGATGGTTTCTAGATGCAAGTCGAAGAAGCCGATGGTGGGGCCATGGATGGAGAAATTCATGGGGAGCCAGAGCGAGATCGAGCACGAAGCCTTTCTCGTATATTGGCTTTCAAGATTCGTCTTCCCGATTGCTTCCGGCATAGTTAACGTAGATGTGCTGTCCATCGCCGCCCGCTTGGGTCAAGGAGCTAAAATAGCCCTCGCGCCGGCGGTTCTCGCCGGAATCTACCGGTCCTTGAGCTTGCTCAAAGCCGGCGTCAACTTTTATCGAAAATCAGAGGCAGAGAATGGCGCCGCTGTTAATATTTCAGTTTCGGCGCCATTAGCGATTGTCCAGGTCTGGATATGGGAGAGATTCCCCAGTTTAAGCCCGACGCCAACGCCGACGCAGGTTGGGCTGAACAAGCCGAGATTGTGTAGGTGGGGGGGTTTAAAGAAAGTGAAGGCGGAGAATCTGTTGTCCGCCATTGATGCAGCTGGAGCAGAGTTTCTGTGGCGGCCGTACAAGGAAAATGGCTTCCCTGAGAAGCTCTTCAAGGATTGTGGATATTGGGCTTCAGTTGATTCAGAAGCCGACGAGGACTTAGAAGGTTTGATCCGCTGCTTGAGGACTAGCGAGCTCGTCGGACTTGGCTTCGACGCGAATTCAATAGAACAGTATCTGCCACACCGCGTGGCAATGCAGTTTGGACTCGATCAGGACATTCCGGGCCACGTCCCCCGAGTAAACGTCGACGCAAACATTGCATGGGCCGATTTCACTAGACCGGTTAAAGAGTCGGAGCTTTATATACCCGGGCGCCTATCCGAGCCACAGTGCACCATCCGCTACGCGGATTGGTGGAAAAAACTGAACGGGGGATTCGTCGGTGTAAACGTTGAGGACGACGACTTTCCTCCGCCGCCCGGATTCCCACCTAAGGGGAAGGGAATCGTGGTTAAAAGGAAGATTCTTGACCGCTCGAGTGGCAAGACTGTGGATTATTACACCCCAGCTTCTCCCGGTGGCTCTGCTCTGAAGAAGCGGAATGAATCCAAAGAGCCTAATTCTGGCACGAATGAATCGGAAAAAGCTTCGGACCAAGTCTCCGGCGACTGCAGCCACCGCCGGGACGATGAAATGCACAGGAAGGACCCCTCATCTTTCAGAGATGAGGATGTGGCTGAGCCTGGTGCATCCACAAGAGTAGACGCGGGAGAAGAAGCAGGGGATGCGTGGAAGGTGAAGATGATGGAGGTGATTATGGATAGAAATTGCCGGACTCCGGTGGAGAGCTGCAGCTTGTCCGACGCGGAATTAGCAGAGCGAGTTGAACAACGGATTGGGCGGATGGATAGGCTGGTGGCTTCGCTGAAGTAGGAGAACAGAAGTGATCTTCCCCGTAATAATGTTTAATAAATAGTTAATTAGCTTGATTAATTTATATATTTTTATAATATATTATTGTTTAAATTATTTTTATTTAGTGATATATTAAAATAATTTTTATTTTATTTTTTTATGTTAAATATTTTATATTTTAAAATTAATTTAAAAGAAAAAACTACTGTATTCTTAATAAAATAGTAATAATATAAAAAATAATTAATTTTAAAAATCTAAATATAATTTAAAATTAAATCTGTGACTATAAAATTTTTAATTTAAATAATATTTTATGTAAAATTATTTTAAAAGTAACGAAAAAATAAAATTATGGATTTGTTTATTCTCATCAAATCTTAATCATATTTCCTAATAATACTTTCAAATTTAATCTTATTTTTTTATAAATATGCTAAAGAATTGAGTCAAACCTAGTGGATGAGTGACTAATACATTATTTTTTCTTACAAAATAATACAATTAAACATTTTAATAATATTTTTACATTTCTCAATAACAAATAATAATAATAATAATTCTAAACTCTAAAAAATATGCAATTTTTTTTTATTATTATTTTGAAAGAAATAAAATGTAAATTCTATCCAAAATATTAAATAAAACACTCTAACAAAAAATATTTGATATATTTTATAATTAATATTCCCTCCGTCCATAAAAAAAAAAAAGTATACAATAACTTTTGGCGCAGTGTTTAAGAAATAATAGTATTTTAATTATAGTAGGTAGTTAAAAGTAGTGTAATGACATTTTTGCCTTTGCTTTTTGGTTTAAAAGTAATGATGTGATGTAAAGTAGGGGTATTTGTGAAAAAAAGTAAGATATTTAATGAAATGTTTACTTTGTAGTTGGACGTCCCAAAATAGAAATATGTATACTTTCTAGCTGGACGGAGGGAGTATTATTAAAAAATATATTCATTATATACACATCAACATAATCTATATATTCTACAGTCTTATCAAAATTTAACAATTTAACAAAAAATTATTTTTTATATTATCAACACATTTCTAATAGTTCAAATTAAAAATACAAACAAGTATTTTCTTTGTCCTGCCTTAATGTATATATCTTTTCATTTTCATCCGTCCCGGTTAAACAACGTATACATTTTTCTTTAGTAACTATGGATATTATTACTATCACATCGTTACTTTTACTAAAAAATAAAGACAATTATCTTTACACTATTTTTAAGTATTTATTATATTATTTCTTAAATTATGCACCAAAAGTAACCATACACTATAATGCGAAACGGAGGAAGTATATTTTTATTTTTTAGATTATAATAAAAAATATGATTTAATATATAAAAATATCAAATCAATACTTATTTATATCGTATTTCTAAAGAAAATTCCGTAAGGAATGGCCTGGTAGTGTAGGGGTTGGATTTGTAATCGTGAGATCATGTGTTCAAACCCCCGACACCTCAGGTCAAATTATGCTACTATTATGTCAAATTTTATTTAACTATTAAGTATAATAATTGATAGTAAATATGTGATTAGAATGACAATGATTTTTATTAGCATTTTATATCTCAGTATAGTAATCGTCATCATACAAAATAAAGATTTTTAATCCTTTTATTTTATCCCTTACATTTATAATTAATGTTATTACAAAAATTACATTTTATTTATGTATGAGGTTGGTAATATGACAATGATTACGGTACTAAGTATTAAAGTTTATCATTGTGTTGATAGCACGTCATGTTTTAAAAGAGAACACACGATGTTATTATAGATAACACATTATTTATAATATCATAATAGAAATACAACATATAAATTAACAATACATAATATATTTTTATATATTACACATTTTAAGTATGAATAGATAACACCTGCTTTTATTTCACTCATCAGCCTTATCTTCTATCTGCATTTCCTTATTTTTGGTGATTAAAAAAATTAATTTTCAATCATATTTTAGAGAATTAGGAATAAGTCTTTTATGATTATCTTAACAAGTACATGTAAGTGAACGTGGGAGAAAAAAAAATAGTTTGATTTATCAGCACATAATCACTGAAAGTATTTTTTTAATGAAATAGTTAAAATATATATATTTTTTACATGCAGTATAAAAATTGTATAAATAATATAAAAATAATAAATATATATTATTATTTTTTTAATGTATTTTTGAGAAAATATATTTTTAAAAAAGAACACAACCTGGATTGTTAATTTATAAACAATAATTATGGCAATTAACATATAATTACTCGATTGTTATTTGAGTTTTGGTACTAAACTATTAATTTATAAGTTGTAAATGTTAGATATTGATAAATTATTATTGGATTGTTACTTTATTGTGGTACTGAATTGTATTATTACCCGTAAATTTTGAACATTAACATATAATTATTGAATTGTTACTTGAATTTTGGTGCTAAACAATTAATTTATTTGTTATAACTTTTCAGGTTGGATTAGCTGCTGAATTAATGAATTCAGTTGTGCTGAATTTCATCTACAATATTGATTAATTAAATTACTTATTTAATTAAAATAATTAAATTTAAATTAAGGGTGGAGATTTATTTCAGCTTATGCTGAATTTTATACTACATTAGCACTTGATCCGAAGGCATAAATTTTAGACATCGATCAATAATTATTAGGGCAATATTTGTTCTTTGGTACAAGATGTTAATAATTAACAGTAATTTTTAAAAATTAATAGATAATTATTGAGTTAATATTTTAAATTTTGATACTGAACTGTTGATTTATTAGTTGTAAATTTTGAACATTGACAAATAATTATTGATTGTTATTTGATTTTGGTACTGAGCTGTTAATTTGTCCACGGTAAATTTTGACAATTGATAGAAAATTATTGAGTTGTTACATAGTAGCTGTTATTAATTAACTTGTAATTTTTAGAAATTAATAGATAATTATTGGGTTGTTACTTGATTTTTGATACCAAACTTTTAGTTTATTAGCAATAGGTTTTAGACATTGATAAATCTGTTGGTCCCAAATTTGCCAAATAAACTACAACTAGATTCAATCGCATAAAGTTCATAAGCCGATCAAACAGTATGCACATGCTAAGCAAAAATATGCAAAATTGTTAATCCAGTTCAGCCATACAAGATCTACATATGAGAAGTTTCAACCAAGGCACGATTTCACTAATTCAAAACAAGATGAGCTTATAAGTGAATTGTATCAATCATCTCTCAAGAAACTTTAATTTAATCTCACCTAAGTTTCCAAATAGTCAATGATCGCACTCTCTCACATGTACCCCACTATTTTTTTATATTAACTAACCACTTCAAAGAATCCACAAGAAGATAATATCTTTATTGGAGTGTTATTTGCTCTTTAGTGTTAGCGGTTAATTTATTAACAATAATTCTTTAAAATTGATAGATACTTATTGGATTGTTACTTGATTATTTCTATTGAGCTATTAATTTATTAGTGGTAAATTTTGCATATTGATTGATGATTATTGGGTGGTTACTTGATTTTTGGTATTGTTAATTTATCAGCATTAAAATTTGAGCGTTGACAAATAATTACTGAATTGTTACTTGTTCTTTGGTATTAGTTGTTAATTTATAAACTTATAATTTTTAGAGACAGATAGATGATTGGTTGTTACTTGATTTTTGGTATTAACCTATTAATTTATTAGCTGTAAGTTTTGGACATTGACAAAAAAATAAAATAAAATAGATAAAATAGAGTATTGAATTGTTACTAATTTTTTGTACATAGCTGTTAATTTATTAGTTGTAAAATTTGACATTGACAAATTATTATTGAATTGTTACTTGATTTTGGGTAGGCAACAGTTAATTTACTAGCTGTAAATTTTGTAATTTGACACATAATTATCGGATTGTTACTTGATATTTGGTATTGAACTGTTAATTAACTGCAAATTTTGTAAGTTTGAAAGATAATTATTGAGTTGTTGTTTTATATTTGGTACTGAGCTGTTAATTTATTAGCCGGTAATTTTGAATGTTGACAGATAATTATTAGGTTATTATTTGAATTTTGGTACCAAGTGTTTTGGATGCTGACATATAATTATTTCGTTGTTATTTAAAATTTGGATGTTGACAGATAATTATTTGGTTGTTATTTGAATTTTAGATGCTGACAGATAATTAGTATGTTGTTATTTGAATTATGGTGCGGAGCTGTTAATTTATTACCTGTAAATTTTGGATATTTATAGATAATTATTAGGTTGTTATTTGAATTTTGGTACTGAGTATTTTGAATGCTGACAGATAATTATTAGGTTGTTACTTGAATTATGGTGCTGAGCTGTTAATTTATTACGTGTAAATTTTGGATATTGACATATAATTATTAGGTTATTACTTGAATTTTGGTACTGTGTATTTTGGATGATTGACAGATAAATATTATATTGTTATTATTTGAATTTTGGATGTTGACAAATAATTATTAGGTTGTTATTATTTGAATTTTGGATAATGACATATAATTATTAAGTTGTTATTATTTGAATTTTGGATGTTGACCGATAATTATTAGGTTGTTATTATTTGAATTTTGGATGTTGACCAATAATTATTAGGTTGTTATTATTTGAATTTTGGATGCTGACAAATAATTATTAGGTTGTTATTTGAATTTTGAATGCTGACCTATAATTATTAGGTTGTTATTTGTTTGGTACTGCTGTAAATTTATTACCTGTAAATTTTGGATGTTGAATAATTATTAAGTTGTTATTTGAATTTTGGTACAAAATTGTTAATTTATTACCTGTAAATATTGAGCATTGACAATAATTATTAAGTTGGTATTGTATACATGTTTGTAGAAAAGAATATATATATATTTGCTTATTAATAAGCTACAAGGAATATCAGAAGCCTGCGAAATATTAGTTCGTACCCCCCTCACTCTTCTTATTCAAAATTACTAATAGCCTTCATCTTTACCGCTCAGCTCCCACACCCACTAATGGCGGAGAATTTCATCATGGAAGGTTTGATCCGCTGCTTCGACTCGTATTCAATAGAACAGTATCTGCCACACCGCGTGGCGATGCAGTTTGGAATCGATCAGGACATTCCGGGGCACGTCCTCCGACTAAATGTCGACGCAAACATTGCATGGGCCGGTTTCACTCGACCGGTTAAGGACTCGGGATCTTATATACCCGGCCGTCTATCCGAGCCACAATGCACCATTCGCTACGCGGATTGGTGGAAAAAACTGAACGGGGGATCAAAAAAGGAGCTTGTAAGTGATGCCTCGGAGGCTCCGAATGTACAAGAAACCAAAAACGTAACTGTCTTCGGTGTAAAAATTGAGGATGACGACTTTCCTCCGTCGCCCGGATTCCCACCGAAGGGGAAGGGAATCGTCGTTAAAAGGAAGATTCTTGGCAGCTCGAATGCCAAGATTGTGGATTATTACACCCCTGTTTCTCCCGGTGGCTCTGCTCTGAAGAGGCGGAATGAATCGGAAAAAGCGTCGGACCAAGTTTCCGGCGACTGCAGCCACCGCCGGGACGATGAAATGCACAGGAAGGACGACTCATCTTTCAGAGATGAGGATGTGGCTGAGCCTGGTGCATCGACAAGAGCAGACGCCGGAGAAGAAGCAGGGGATGCGTGGAAGATGAAGATGATGGAGATGATCATGGATAGAAATTGCCGGACTCCGGTGGAGGGCAGCAGCTTGTCCGACGCAGAATTAGCAGAGCGAGTAGAACAGCGGATCGGGCGGATGGAAAGGCTGGTGGCTTCGATGAAGTCGGAGAAGAGAAGTGATCTGCCTATGCGGAAATAATTTTTAATAACTTGTTGTCTAAGAGTGTAATTTTCTTTCTAAAATACCATTAATTATATTATACTACTAATACTAAAAGAGTGTTTGAGAAATAATTTTTTGAAGAGTTTTTAGCTTATTGAACAGCTAAAAATCAGTTAAAAAGCTAATTTAGATATTTCGTAAATTAGCTTTTGAAACAACTTAATGGACCCAAAGAGTTTTTTCATTCTAATTTTTATTATTCCTTATTTACTCTTAAAATTTAATTATTTATTTTATACATATAAATATATTTTTATAGCAGTATTTATTAATTATTTTTAATATATTTAATTTATTAAATTATATTTTTATTTTTGTAAATTTAAAATAATTACTATTATTAATTATTATATATAAATTATTTTATTTGTAAAATATATAATTTTTTAAAACTAAATCAAATAGAAAAAATAAAGTTATTAATTTATTTATATATATTAAAACAATAATTAACATAATAAAAAAATATATACAAAGATTTATTATTTTATATTTTACATAATATCAATAAAAAAATCATTATTTTTTAGTAAAAATAATTTCTTCACATCTAAATAATAAAAATAAAAATAAATATTTTATAATATTTTTATAATTTTCAATAATTAATAACAAAAATTCTCATAAATTTCAAACCAAAATGAACAAAATTAAATATTTAAAAAAATAAGATATCAATGTCTTTAATAGTCATTTTATGTATAAACAACTAATGTCAAACCGTTGTTTTACCAAGCACTTTAATACAAACCACTAATTGAATCGGCTAACAACTAACGACTAAAAGCTATCAACTAATTGATAAACGTCCACTGAGTTAACTAATAAAAGATAAAATAGATTTTTTTATCAGTAATGCTACCTTGTATTATGTAATGGAGTACTAAATAAAAGAGATAGATTAATAATATTTAATTATGCTACTATCATGTCAGAATTTTATTTAACTATAGGTATAATAATGGATTGTAAACATGTAAACTAATCACACCCTAGTTGTATTATATTAACATAAATTATGTGTTTTATATTTTTATATGGTATGCCGTTGTATTATATTAACATAAATTACATTTTTTATATTTTTATACGGTGTGCCGTTTGTTTTTATATCGTGTATTGTTATTTTATATTTTGTATTTTATTATGTTAATATAATTAATGCGTTGAATATTTTTTTGTATGTTTTTATATTATATATTGTCGGTCTGTGTTGCATTTTATATCTCAATATAATAATTATTATCCATGGAAAATAAAGATTTTTAATCTTTTTTTTTTACTCCTTACTTTTAGAGGCAATAAGTTACATTATGTGACAGAGAAGACAGGAGGCGTAATAAATTATATTAGGTGACAGACATGCGTCGGAGGTTCGAATACAGGGATTTGAATACATAATTTTACAGTTGTGTAGAGGCGTAATAAGTTAAACAAATCAACCTTGATTTTTTAAATTAGCATAATAAAGCAGTTAAACAAATGTTTTTACACAAACACATGCAGTATATATTGTATTAAATAAATATACACATAAATTGTATTAATATACTTTGTGTTAGAAATTGATTATAACATGTGTTAGCATTGAATTATGTTACCTATTGTTATTTTATATGCTATTTTTTATTATTGTATGTTTATATATTGTGTGAGATAATTTTAAATGCTTTCAATCATATGTTATATTTGTAATAATTATATCAACATAAAATATATATTTTATATTATATATATATATTGTTTTTATATTATATATTGTCATTTCATATTCTATATTTTATTATGTTAATATAATTCATTTCATATTTTTAATATATATGTTGTTTGTTTTTATATTATATATTGTCATTTCATATTCTATATTGTCTTTTGTGTATCTTTACATTATGTATATCTTTTATATCTCAATATAGTAATGGTCACCCTGCAAAATAAAAATTTTTATTTTTTTTTATTTTACTCTTCTTTTATAATTAATATTTTTACAAAAAAATTAAAATTATTTATGCATGAGGTCAGTAATATAACAGTGGTTACCATAGTGAATATTTTAAGATTTAATACCAAGCTGACAGTGCATCTTGTGTTAAAAGAGAACACACGATCTTATTATTATAGACAATACATCATTTATATTACCATAATATAAATAAAATACATAAACTAACAACATATAACATATTTATATATAATACACATTTTAAGTTTGAATAGATAACACCTATTTTTATTTCACTCAACAGTATCTGCTATCCGTTTTATTTTATTTTTTATTTTTTTTGTTGATTGAAAAAATCAATATGGTAAAATCAACACGGTAATATATTTTATAGTTTTTGGATAACGTGGAAATCTGTAGTTGTTATTCTTCGAGTACGTTTTGAGTAAATTTTGATCAAATATAATATTTTGCAAAGAATTGAATAAGTTTTTTCTTCAATACAAGCATGTTGGGTGGATTAAATTTAAGTATAATATATTTGTGAGTTCTTACATCAATATTATAAATTTTTTAATGTCTTTGTTCGTATAGGCAAAATTCTTGTTCTCCCATTATACACGGACGAGATATGTAAATTGATCGAAGATCGAAAGACATGCATTGTCTGTAAATTGTAGGATTATTGTTCCCGAGATTGTCTTTTTTGCAAAGAAAGATACATTTAAACATACATTTCCTTCAAAAAATTTTTTTTTTTTTTAAAATAATAAATTAAGAAAACACTAGAAGTGAAATGATTAGATTTATTGCTGACCTATTTTCTATTTTACAGGTACACTCCCGTTGAACATGACAAAATTTATCTACTACAGTATGTGTGGTGCACTAATGCGTGGATTAGTTATTGTGTAATTTTCGATAATCTTGTTAATTTATAAACAACAATTCTGGAAATTAACATATAATTTATAAATTGTTATTTGATTTTTGGTACTAAAATGTTAATTTATAAGTTTTAAATATTAAATATTGACAAATAATTATTGAGTTGTTACTTGAGATTTGGTAGTGAACAGCAAACTAGTTTATTTGCTATAAATTTTAGATATTGATCGATAATTGGTAGGGTGTTACTTGCTCTTTGGTACAAGCCGTTAATAATTTAACGGTAATTTTTAAAAATTGATAGATAATTATTGACTTATTATTTAAATTTTGGCATCGAGGTGTTAATTTATTAGATGTAAATTTTAAACATTGACAAATACTTATGGATTGTTATTTGAGTTTCGGTACTGAACTGTTAATTTATCAGCTATAAATTTTGAGCATAGAGGGAAAATTATTGAATTATTACGTACTAGCTGTTGATTAATTAACTTGTAATATTTAAAAATTAATAAACAATTATTGGATTGTTACTTGACTTTTTGTACGGAGCTCCTAATTTATTAGCAATAAGTTTTGGACATTGATTCTGTTGGTCCCAAATTTGGCAAATGAATAATAGTAAACAACCAAAAGCAGAATAGACACAGAAATTTACACCATCATATTCAATCGCAGAAAGTTCATAAGTCGGTCAAACAATATGCACACGCAATAAGCAGAAATATGCAAACACAGAATTAATGTTAATATAATTTGGTCACACAAAACCTACACCCGGAGGTTTCAATCTAGGCACGATTTCACTAATTCAAGAACAAAATGAGCTTACAAGTGAATTGTATCGATCCTCTCTCAATAGATGCTAATCTAACCTCACCTGAGTTCCCAAACTAGCCAATAATACCATCATCTCACGTGTACCCCACAATTTTTTTTTTTTTTATATTAGTTAATCACCTCAAATAATCCATCAAAAAGATATCTAATAAACTAAAATTCAATCTCCTCCGATATTTTTCACCACTATCCACTCACAAAAAAACATTAGGATGTTACAACAGATTTCATTCCTTTATAAAGGGGACAAGTTATATCTAATATAGGCCTGGAGACATAACGATGAATAATTCACATTTTGGTCTTTTATTTATTGTGATTCTGAATTCCAAACCCAACCAGTTTTATCATGTGCAATTTGGACTATATGCAAACATCAACAAAAATACAAATATGGTCCATTATACTACTATCAAGATCTTTATTGGGTGTTATCTGCTCTTCAGTGTTAGATATTAATTTATTATCAGTAATTTTTAAAAATTGAATGATAATTATTGAATTGTTACATGATTTTTTCTATTGAGCTGTTAATTATTAGGTTGTTATTTGAATTTTGGTAGTGAGTATTTTGGACGGGGGGACTAATAATTATTAGATTGTTATTATTTGAATTTTGAATGCTGACAATTGACATATAGTTATTAAGTGTTATTTGAATTTTGGTACTGACATGTAAATTTATTACCTGTAAATTTTTTATGTTGACAAAATAATTATTAAGTTGTTATTTAAATTTTGGTACTGAGAATTTTGGATGGTGACAGATAATTATTAGGTTGTTATTGTTTGAATTTTGGATGCTGACATGTGACAAATAGTTATTAGGTGTTACTTGAATTTCGGTACTGAGCTATAAATTTATTAGCCGTAAGTTTTGGATGATGACAGATAATTATTAGGTTGTTGTTTGAATTTTGGTACTGAGTATTTTGGATGGTGACGGATAATTATTAAGTTGTTATTATTTGAATTTTGGATGTTGACAGCTGATAGATAGTTATTAGGTGTTATTTGAATTTTGGTACTGACCTGTAAATTTATTACTTGTAAGTTTTGGATGTTGACAGATAATAATTAGGTTGTTATATGAATTTTGGTACTCTGTATTTTGAATTGTGTCATATTATTATTATATTGTTATTATTTGAATTTTGGATGCTGACAGTTGACATATAGTTATTAGGTGTAATTTGAATTGTGGTACTGACCTGTAAATTTATTACCTGTAATTTTTGGATGTTGACAGATAATTATTAGGTTGTTATCTGAATTTTGGTACTGAGTATTTTGGATTGTGTCAGATAATTATTAGGTTGTTATTATTGAATTTTGGATGCTGACAGGTGACAGATAAGTATTAGGTGTTATTTGAATTTTGGTACTGACCTGTAAATTTATTACCTGTAAATTTTGGATGTTGACAGATAATTATTAGGTTGTTATCTGAATTTTGGTATGAGTATTTTGAATTGTGTCAGATAATTATTAGGTTGTTATTATTTAAATTTTGAATGGTGACAGGTGACAGATAGTTATTAGGTGTTATTTAAATTTTTCTACTGACCTGTAAATTTTTTATCTTTAAGTTTGGGATGTTGACGGATAATTATTAAATTGTTATCTTAATTTTGACACTGAGTTTTTCGAATTGTGTCAGATAATTATTAGGTTGTTATTATTTGAATTTTGGATGCTGATAGCTGACAGACAAATATTTATTAGGTGTTATTTTAACTACTATTTATTTTATTTATTTTTTAAGATATATTAGTTCGTACCGCCTCACTCTTCTTATTCAAACTTACTAATAATAGCCTTCATCTCTACTGTTCAGCTCCCACACCCACACTCTCTAATGGCGGACAATCTTATCATGGAACATCGCGAGGAGTCGTTAATTTCTCCGATCACTGGTCTCCCATCTCACAGACTCGCTCATTTCCTCAAACCCTCGATTACCTCACCGGAAGTCTTCGCCGCCGCCCCTTCTCTGGTTCCATCTACCGCCGGAGCAGAAAAATCGCCTCTGAAGTCCGCTTTCGTCGGGTGGAAAATAACGCCGAAGGAGTGGACGAAATGGGTGGAGGACATGAGTTCCTCGCATCGATCGACGTGGGAGAGCGCCGGGATTCTCGACGCTATAATGAGCTCCACAATAACAATACACCGAAACAAGGATCTCATCTTCGGTTTCCTTGAGAAATGGTGCGAGACCACCAACTCGTTCGTTTTCCCATGGGGAGAAGCTACTGTGACGCTCGAGGACATGGCGGTGCTCGGCGGATACTCTGTCTTGGGGGAGAGGGCTCTGAGCGCTTCCGAAAGAGGGGAAGTAGGGGAAGTAGAGAAGAAACTGCGGAAAGAGCGGTCGATGGTTTCTAGATGCAAATCGAAGAAGCCGATGGTGGGGCCATGGATGGAGAAATTCATGGGGAGCCAGAGCGAGATCGAGCACGAAGCCTTTCTCGTGTATTGGCTTTCGAGATTCGTCTTCCCCATTGCTTCCGGCATTGTTAACGTAGATATGCTGTCCATCGCCGCCCGCTTGGGTCGAGGGGCTAAAATAGCTCTCGCGCCGGCGGTTCTCGCCGGAATCTACCGGTCCTTGAGCTTGCTCAAAGCCGGCGTCAATTTTTATAGAAAATCAGAGGTGGAGAATGGCGCTGCTGTTAATATTTCAGTTTCGGCGCCATTAGCGATTGTCCAGGTCTGGATATGGGAGAGATTCCCCAGTTTAAGCCCGACGCCGACGCCGACGCAGGTTGGGCTGAACAAGCGGAGATTGTGTAGGTGGGGGGGTTTAAAGAAAGTGAAGGCGGAGAATCTGTTGTCCGCCATTGATGCAGCTGGAGCAGAGTTTCTGTGGCGGCCGTACAAGGAAAATGGCTTCCCTGAGAAGCTCTTCAAGGATTGTGGATATTGGGCTTCAGTTGATTCAGAAGCCGACGAGGACTTAGAAGGTTTGATCCGCTGCTTGAGGACTAGCGAGCTCGTCGGACTTGGCTTCGACGCGAATTCAATAGAACAGTATCTGCCACACCGCGTGGCAATGCAGTTTGGACTCGATCAGGACATTCCGGGCCACGTCCCCCGAGTAAACGTCGACGCAAACATTGCATGGGCCGATTTCACTAGACCGGTTAAAGAGTCGGAGCTTTATATACCCGGGCGCCTATCCGAGCCACAGTGCACCATCCGCTACGCGGATTGGTGGAAAAAACTGAACGGGGGATTCGTCGGTGTAAACGTTGAGGACGACGACTTTCCTCCGCCGCCCGGATTCCCACCTAAGGGGAAGGGAATCGTGGTTAAAAGGAAGATTCTTGACCGCTCGAGTGGCAAGACTGTGGATTATTACACCCCAGCTTCTCCCGGTGGCTCTGCTCTGAAGAAGCGGAATGAATCCAAAGAGCCTAATTCTGGCACGAATGAATCGGAAAAAGCTTCGGACCAAGTCTCCGGCGACTGCAGCCACCGCCGGGACGATGAAATGCACAGGAAGGACCCCTCATCTTTTAGAGATGAGGATGTGGCTGAGCCTGGTGCATCCACAAGAGTAGACGCGGGAGAAGAAGCAGGGGATGCGTGGAAGGTGAAGATGATGGAGGTTATCATGGATAGAAATTGCCGGACTCCGGTGGAGAGCAGCAGCTTGTCCGACGCGGAATTCGCAGAGCGAGTAGAACAGCGGATTGGGCGGATGGAAAGGCTGGTGGCTTCGCTGAAGTAGAACAGAAGTGATCTTCCCCGTAATAATGTTTAATAAATATTGTATTAGATAGTTAATTAGTTTAATTAATTTATGTACAATATTTATGTATTGTTGTTTAAATTATTTTTATTTAGTGATATATTAAAATAAAATTTTTTAAATTTTTATGTTAAATATTTTATATTTTGAAATTATTTTTTTTAAAACTATTATATTCTTAGTAAAACTGTAATAATATAAAAAAAAGTTAATTTTATTAATTTAAATATAATTAAAAAATAAATCTGTCACTATAAAATTTTTAACGTAAATAATATTTTATGTAAAATTATTTTAAAAGTAACAAAAAAATAAAATTTAAAACTAAATAATTTAGTTATTGATAGAGATAAATATAATAGATGAATTATGGATTTTTTTATTCTCATCAAATCTTAATCATATTTTCTAATAATACTTTCAAATTTAATCTATTTTTTATAAATATGCAAAAGAATTGAGTCAAATTTAGTTAGTAATACATTATTTTTTCTTACAAAATAATACAATTAAATATTTTAATAATATTTTTACAATTCTCAATAACAAATAATAATAATAATAATAATAATTCTAAACACTAAAAGATATGCAATTTTTTTTATTCTTATTTTTGAAAGAAATAAAATGTAAATTCTATCCAAAATATTAAATAAAACACTCTAACAAAAATATTTGATATATTTTATAATTAATATTATTAAAAAATATATTCATTATATACACATCAACATAATCTATATATTCTACAGTCTTTTCAAAATTTAACAATTCAACAAAAAAATAGTTTTTATATTACCAACACATTTCTAATAGTTCAAATTAAAAATACAAACAAGTATTTTCTTCGTCCTGCTTTAATGTATATATTTTTTCATTTCCATCCGTCTCGGTTAAACAACGTATACATTTTTCTTTAGTAACTATGGATATTATTTTTTGTTTCAAATATCTTTATATTACTATCACATCGTTGCTTTTACTTAAAAAATAAAGACAATTATCTTTACACTATTTTTAAGTATTTATTATATTATTTCTTAAATTATGCACCAAAAGTAACCATACACTATATTGCGGAACGGAGGAAGTGTATTTTTATTTTTTAGATTATATTAATATATAATTTAATATATAAAAATATCAAATCAATACTTATTTATATTGTATCAAAATATAAAATTTTATTATTCTAAAATTCAAATTCAACTCTCAAATGTATGACAAAAACAGCTCTAAAGAAAATTCTGTAAGGAATGATCCGGTGGTGTAGGGGTTGGATTTGTAATCGTGAGGTCATGGTTCAAACCCCCGACACCTCTGGTCACACTTTCAGGCCGCGGGTTCCCACGTCATCCAAAAAAAAAAAAGGCATTTTATATCTCAGTATAGTAACCATCATCATGCAAAATGAAGATTTTTAATCCTTTTATTTTATCCCTTACATTTATAATTAATGTTATTACAAAAGTTACATTTTATTTATGTATGAGATTGGTAATATGACAAAGATTACGGTACTAAGTATTAAAGTTTATCATCGTGTTGATAGCACATCGTGTTTTAAAATAAAACACACGATGTTATTATAGATAACACATTATTTATAATATCATAATAGAAATACAATATATAAACTAACAATAAATAACATGCTTTTATATATTATACATTTTAAGTATGAATAGATAACACCTACTTTTATTTCACTCGTCAGCGGTATCTTCTATCTACATTTCCTTATTTTTGCTGATTAAAAAAATTAATTTTCAATCATATTATAGGGAATTAGGAATAAGTATTCTTTTATGATTATCTTAACAAGTACATGTAAGTGAATGTAAATTTAATTGGATATTAATATGGGAGAAAAAAAAAAAAATTTGATTTATCAGCAAATAATCATTGAGAGTATTTGATTAATGAAATAGTTTAAATATATATATATATATATATATATATTATATGCAGTATAAAAATTATATAAATAATATAAAAATAATAAATATATATTATTATTTTTTAATGTATTTTTGAGAAAATATATTTTTAAAAAAGAACACAACCTGGATTGTTAATTTATAAACAATAATTATGGCAATTAACATATAATTACTCTGATTGTTATTTGAGTTTTGGTACTAAAGTTATTAATTTATAAGTTGTAAATGTTAGATATTGATAAATTATTATTAGATTGTTACTTTATTGTGGTACTGAATTGTATTATTACCCGTAAATTTTGGACATTAACATATAATTATTGAATTGTTATTTGAATTTTGATACTAAACAATTAATTTATTTGTTATAAATTTTGGTACTAAACAATGAATTCAGCTGTCTGAATGTCATCTGCAACATTGATTAATTAGATTACTCATTTAATTAAAATAATTAGATTTAAATTAAGTGTTGAGATTTATTTCAGCTTATGCTGAATTTTAATCAGCACTTGATCCGAAGATATAAATTTTAGACATTGATCTATAATTATTAGGGTGTTATTTGTTCTTTGGTACAAGCTGTTAATAATTAACAGTAATTTTTAAAAATTAATACATAATTATTGAGTTAATATTTTAAATTTTGATAGAACTGTTAATTTATTAATTGTAAATTTTGAACATTGACAAATAATTATTGGTTGTTATTTGATTTTGGTACTGAGCTGCTAATTTGCCAACGGTGAATTTTGGGCATTGATAGAAAATTATTGAGTTGTTACGTAGTAGCTGTTAATTAATTAACTTGTAATTTTTAGAAATTAATAGATAATTATTGGGATGTTACTTGATTTTTGATACCAAACTTTTAGTTTATTAGCAATAAGTTTTGGATATTGATAAATCTGTTGGTCCTAAATTTGCCAAATAAACTAACAGTAAACATTCCAAAGAATAATGGACACAGATAAATTTATACAACCGGATTGAATCGCAAAAAGTTCATGAGCCGATCAAACAGTGTCCACATGCTAAGCAAAAATATGTAAAATTGTTAATCCAGTTCGGTCATACAAGATCTACATACGAGAAGTTTCAACCAAGACACGATTTTACTAGTTTAAAACAAGATGAGCTTATAAGTGAATTGTATCAATCATCTCTCAAGAAACTTTAATCTAATCTCACCTAAGTTTCCCAAATAGCCAATGATCGCACCCTCTCACATGTACCCCACTATTTTTTTACATTAACTAACCACCTCAAAGAATCCACGAGAAGATAATATCTTTATTGGAGTGTTATTTTCTCTTTAGTGTTAGCGGTTAATTAATTTATTAACAGTAATTTTTTAAAATTGATAAATACTTATTGAATTGTTACTTGATTATTTCTATTGAGCTGTTAGTTTATTAGTGGTAAATTTTAACTATTGAGTGATGATTATTGGATGGTTACTTGATTTTTGGTATTGTTAATTTCTCAGCATTAAAATTTGAGCATTAAAAAATAATTATTGAATTGTCACTTGTTCTTTGGCATTAGTTGTTAATTCATGAACTTATAATTTTTAGACATATAGATGATTGATTGTTACTTGATTTTTGGTATTGACCTATTAATTTATTAGCGGTAAGTTTTGGACATTGACAAAAAATAAAATAAAATAGAGTATTGAATTATTACTAATTTTTGGTACAGCTGTTAATTTATTAGTTGTAAAATTTGACATTAACAAATAATTATTGAATTGTTACTTGATTTTGGGTAGGGAACAGTTAATTTACTAGCTGTAAATTTTGTAATTTGACATATAATTGTCGGATTGTTACTTATTTGGTACTGAGCTATTAATTTATTAGTTGTAAATTTTGTAAGTCTGACAGATAATTATTGGGTTGTTACTTTATATTTGATACTGAGCTGTTAATTTATTAGCGGTTAATTTTGGATGTTGATAGATAATTATTAGGTTATTATTTAAATATTGGTACATAGTGTTTTGGATGCTGACAAATAATTATTTCGCTGTTATTGGAATTTTGAATATTGACAGATAATTATTAGGTTGTTATTTGAATTTTGGATGCTGATAATTATTAGGTTGTTATTTGAATTATGGTGCGATTTATTACCCGTAAATTTTGGATATTGACGGATAATTATTAGGTTGTTACTTGAAATTTGGTACTGGGTATTTTGGATGATGAAAAATAATTATTATGTTGTTATTTGAATTATGGTGCGGAGCTGTTAATTTATTACCCGTAAATTTTGGATATTGACGGATAATTATTAGGTTGTTACTTGAAATTTGGTACTCGGTATTTTGGATGATGACATAAAATTATTATGTTGTTATTATTTGAATTTTGGATGTTGACAAATAATTATTAAGTTGTTATTTCTTGAATTTTGGATAATGACATATAATTATTAAGTTGTTATTATTTGTTGACCGATAATTATTAGGTTGTTATTATTTGAATTTTGGATGTTGACCGATAATTATTAAGTTGTTATTATTTGAATTTTGGATGTTGACCGATAATTATTAGGTTGTTATTATTTGAATTTTGGATGTTGACCAATAATTATTAGGTTGTTATAATTTGAATTTTGGATGCTATGTATAAATTAGGTTGTTATTTGAATTTTGAATACTGACCTATAATTATTAGGTTGTTATTTGTTTGGTGCTGAACTGTAAATTTATTACCTGTAAATTTTGGACGTTGAATAATTATTAAGTTGTTATTTGAATTTTGGTACAAAATTATTAATTTATTACCTGTAAATATTGAGCATTGACAATAATTATTAAGTTGGTATTGTATACATGTTTGTAGAAAAGAATATATATATATATATATATATTTGCTTATTAATCAGCTACAAGGAATATCAGAAGCCTGCGAAATATTAGTTCGTACCCCCCTCACTCTTCTTATTCAAAATTACTAATAATAGCCTTCATCTTTACCGTTCAGCTCCCACACCCACACCCACACCCTCTAATGGCGGAGAATTTCATCATGGAAGGTTTGATGCGCTGCTTCGACTCGTATTCAATAGAACAGTATCTGCCACACCGCGTGGCGATGCAGTTTGGAATCGATCAGGACATTCCGGGGCACGTCCTCCGAGTAAATGTCGACGCAAACATTGCATGGGCCGGTTTCACTCGACCGGTTAAGGACTCGGGATCTTATATACCCGGCCGTCTATCCGAGCCACAATGCACCATTCGCTACGCGGATTGGTGGAAAAAACTGAACGGGGGATCAAAAAAGGAGCTTGTAAGTGATGCCTCGGAGGCTCCGAATGTACAAGAAACCAAAAACGTAACTGTCTTCGGTGTAAAAATTGAGGATGACGACTTTCCTCCGTCGCCCGGATTCCCACCGAAGGGGAAGGGAATCGTCGTTAAAAGGAAGATTCTTGGCAGCTCGAATGCCAAGATTGTGGATTATTACACCCCTGTTTCTCCCGGTGGCTCTGCTCTGAAGAGGCGGAATGAGTCCAAAGGGCCTAATTCTCGCACGAATGAATCGGAAAAAGCGTCGGACCAAGTTTCCGGCGACTGCAGCCACCGCCGGGACGATGAAATGCACAGGAAGGACGACTCATCTTTCAGAGATGAGGATGTGGCTGAGCCTGGTGCATCGACAAGAGCAGACGCCGGAGAAGAAGCAGGGGATGCGTGGAAGATGAAGATGATGGAGATGATCATGGATAGAAATTGCCGGACTCCGGTGGAGGGCAGCAGCTTGTCCGACGCAGAATTAGCAGAGCGAGTAGAACCGCGGATCGGGCGGATGGAAAGGCTGGTGGCTTCGATGAAGTCGGAGAAGAGAAGTGATCTGCCTATGAGGAAATAATTTTTAATAACTTGTTGTCTAAGAGTGTAATTTTCTTTCTAAAATACCATTAATTATATTATATTTGTTTGGGGGTTTGGATTTTAAATTGAGATTTGAATAGTAAAATTTTTGAATAGGAATAGTTGTTGATGTGATATAAACAGTTGTTGATGTAATGTTTTAAATGTAAAATTGATTTTTAGTATAATATAAAAAATAAAAAATAGGTGTTTGATTTGATATTTTTGGAAGAAAAAAATTGGATAAATTGTAAAAATCTAGAGAAATCCCCAAAAAGAACACACCCTTAGGTATAATATATGTTTAAATATTTAAAAATTATATAGAAATTAAAAAATATATGCAATATGAATGTTATTTTTGTAGAGAATAAAATTTTATATAATACAAGATATTTTTATTTATTTATAATTTATATAAATCAATTTTTATAAAGGATGTATAGTTTTAAATATAAATACAAATATTAATTGTTTCGAGGAGAAAGATATAAATAAATGGGTTTTGAATGTGTCCTACCTCATTTATGATCTTATATGTTATGTAATAAATTAAGTTTGATTTATATTTGTTAAATATATTTTAATTTAATAATTTTTATCAAAAATAGAAATATGTTAAGTGTTACGGACAAACAAAAATAGAAATAATATCAATTGTAGTGCAGGGCACAAAGGAGGGAGTATTATATATTGTCAGTCTAGTCTCTGTTGTATTTGATATCTCAATATAGTAACTATCACCCATGCAAAATAAAGATTTTTAATATTTTTATTTTACTCTTTACTTTTATAATTAATGTTATTACAAAAATTATTCTATGCATAAGGTCGGTAATATGACAATGATTATAGTACATCGTATGTTAAAAGAGAACACACAATATTATAAATAACACATTATTTATAGTATCATAATGCAAATATAATATATAAACTAACAATACATAACATGCTCTTATATATTACACATTTTAAAGTATGAATAGATAATATCTGCTTTTATTTTGCATTTATTTATTTTTGCTGACTAAAAAAATTAATAGAGTAAAATTTATTTTTCAATCATATTTTAGGGAATTAGGAATAAGTATTGTTTTATGACAATCTTAACAAGTACATGTAAGTAAATGTACATTTAATTGGATATTAATATGATAGAAATAATATTTTATTTTATTTTTTTTATAACATGAAATTTCATAAATATTATTTTTCAAATACGTTTTGGTTAAATTTTGGCTGAAGTTAATAACCGACAAAGAATAAGATTTTCTTCAATACAACATGTTGGGGGATTATATTTAAGCTTGTGTTTGTTTGGGGGATTTTCCCCCAAATACACTATTAATCTAAATCATGCGTTTTTCAAAGCATTACTATTTTTTTCTTTAAAAAAAAAATCAAATCAAACACCTATTTTTTATTTTTTATATTATACTAAAAATCAATTTTACATTCAAAACATCATATCAACCCCTATTTATATCACATCATATAATTATTCAAATTCAAAACTTTTATTATTCAAATCCCGACTTAAAATCGAAACCCCAATATTTGTGAGTTCTTATATAAATTTATAGTTTATTTATTGTCGTTATTCGTATTGGCAAAATTCTTGTTCTCCCAGTTTACACGGACGATATATGAATATTGATCAAAGATCGAAAGACATGCATTGTCCGTAAATTATAGGATTATTGTTGCCAAGATTTTCTTTATTGCAAAGAAATATAAATTAAACAAAATATTCCTTCAATTTTTTTAAAAAAAT
Source organism: Andrographis paniculata (assembly GCF_009805555.1). Lineage (NCBI taxonomy): Eukaryota > Viridiplantae > Streptophyta > Magnoliopsida > Lamiales > Acanthaceae > Andrographis > Andrographis paniculata. Next base: position 554,814 of record NW_026137611.1, read on the forward strand.
TAATTATTGTCTCGATGTGATGTTTTGAATGCAAAATTGATTTTTATTATAATATAAAAAAATAAAAATTAAGTATTTAATTTGATATTTTTTAAGAAAAAAAAAAGATGAATAATGTATTTAAAATTCAATCCCCAAACAAACACACCATACAGTACTCCTGTTGAACATGACAAAATTTATCTGCTACTATGTATGGTGCACTAATGCGTGGATTAGTTATTGTGTAATTTTAGATAATCTTGTTAATTTGCTTAGGGATGAATAATTTTGGGAATTCAGCTGTAAATTTATCTACAGATGATCACTTAGAGTGTATTTATGTAGTGAAATAGTTTGAATATATATATATATATTATGTATAGTATAAGAAATTATATAAATCATCTAGAAATAATGAGTATATATATATTTTTAATGTATTTTTGAGAAAATATATTTTTACAAAAAGAACCCTAATTTATAAACAATAATTTGGCCATTAAAATATAATTACTGGATTGTTATTTGATTTTTGGTCCTAAGTTATTAATTTATAAGTCGTAAGTGTTATATGTTGACAAATAATTATTGGATTGTTACTTAGCTTTATTTTGGTACTGAACTGTTTTATTAACTATAAATTTTGGACATTGACGTATAATTATTGGATTGTTACTTGAATTTTGGTAATAAACAATTAGTTTATTTGCTATAAATTTTAGACATTGATCGATAATTATTAAGATGTTAGTTGTTCTTTGGTACAAGCTGTAAATAATTTAACAGTAACTTTTAAAAATTAATACATAATTATGGAGTTATTATATAAATTTTGACAGTGTACTGTTAATTTAGTAGTTGTAATTTTGGACATTGACAAATAATTATTGGTTGTTATTTGATTTTTGGTACCGAGCCGTTAATTTATCGGCTGTCAATTTTGAGCATTGGTCGAAAATTATTGAGTTGTTACATACTAGTTGTTAATTAGTTAACTTGTAATATTTAGAAATTAATAGATAATGATTGAGTTGTTACTTATTTTTGGTACCACACTTTTAATATATTAGCGTTAAATTTTGGATATCGATAGATCTGTTAGTCCTAAATTTGTCAAATGAACAATAGTAAACAACCCAAAAAATAATGAATACAGACAAATTTACACAATCAGATTCAATCGCAAAAAGTTCATAAGCAGATCAAATAATATGGAAATATGCAAACACAAAATTATTAATCCAATTCGGTCATACAAGATCTACATATGAGGGGTTCCAACCAAGACACGATTTCACCAATTCAAGAACAAGCTAAGCTTATAAGTGAATTGTATCAATCATCTCTCAATAAACGTTAATCTAACCTCACATGAGTTCTCCAACTAGCCAATGATCACACCCTCTCACATATACCCCCACTGTTTTTTTACATTAACTAATCACTTCAAAGAATCCATCAAGAAGATAATCTAACAAATTAAAATTTCCCCCAAATCTTTTTTACTACTACCCACCCACCGAAAAAATATTATGTTGTTACAAATTGCGTTCTCTCATTGAGAGGATCAATCATATTTGATATGGGCCTTAAACCATAATGATGAATAATTTGTATTTGGATTTTCTTTGATTGTGATCTTGGATTCACAAATCCAATCAGTTTGGTTATGTGCAATTTGAACTACCTACGAATATCAACTAAATACTAATACCAAGGTTTACTACTAATAATATCTTTATTAGGGTGTTATTTGCTCTTTGGTGTTAACGGTTAGTTTATTAATAGTAAATTTTAAAAATTGATAGATAATTATTGAATTGTACTTGATTATTTCTATTGAACTGTTAATTTAATTTTGAATATTGATAGATAATTATTGAATTGTTACTTGATTTTTGATATTGTTAATTCATCTGCAGTAAGATTTGAGCATTGAAGATAATTATTGAATTGTTACTTATTATTTTGTATTAACTGTTAATTTATGAACTTGTAATTTTTAGAAACAGATAGATAATTGATTGTTACGTGATTTTTGATATTAATCTGATAATTTATTAGTCGTAAGTTTCGGACATTGACAAAAAAAGTATTGACTTGTTAAAGCTGTTAACATAATAGGTGTAAAATTTGGGCATTGACAAATAATTATTGGGTTGTTACTTGATTTTTAATTTAATAGCTGTAAATTTTGTAAGTTGAACAAATAACCATTGGGTTGTTACTTGATATTTGGTATTGACTTGTTAGTTTATTAGCTGTAAATTTTGCAAGTCTAACACATGATTATTGGTTTGTTATTTTTTATTTGGTATTGAGTTGTTAATTTATTACCCGCAAATTTTGGTACTGAATATTTTGAATGTTGACAGATAATTATTAGGTTGTTATTTGAATTTTGGTACCAAGTTGTTGATTTATTACCCGTAAATTTTGGATGTTGACAGATACTCATTAGATTGTTATTTGAATTTTGATATGAGTATATTTTGGATGCTGACAGATGATTATTAGGTTGTTATTTGAAATTTGGTATTGAGTTATTGATTTATTACCTGTAAATTTTGGATGTTAACATATAATTTATTAGGTTGTTATTTGAATATTGATACTGAATTGTTAATTTATTAATGGTAAATATTGGGTATTCGAAGATAATTATTAAGTTGTTATTGTGTCTCTTTTATTGTAGACACATGAATTTAAGAGTGTTATAATTAGTAAATGATTAACAATGTATTAGTTAAAATAATTATTTTATAATAAAAATAATTTTATATTACGATTAAATAACTAATTTATTTAATTAAAATTAAATAAAAAGTTATAAATTAAAAATTTAAAATAAAATTAAAATTTTTAATTTTGTTTTTCTAAAAAGTGACAGAATTCTAACAAAAAAAATGGAAAAATGGACATAATAAATGAGATGAATGAAGTATTATTTTTGGTACAGAACTATTAACTAATTACTTGTAATTTTGTATATGGACGGATAATTATTGGATTCTATCTTTTTTACTGAGATTTTGATTTTATTAGCTGTAATTTTTACTACTATTTATTTTATTTTTCTTTTCAAAATATATTAAGTTAAATACTCCCTCCCGCGGTGTGTTTGACAGGAGATTTAAAAATATTGATATTATTAATAGTTGATACATAGTAGCAACAGTATAATAGTAGTTTTACAGTCATATAATTATTTATGAAAATGAAATTATTATTTTGAAAAAAAAAAATAGTAAACAAAAATATTGTAAGAAATATTTAATTTTCATCGTTTAAATATTTAAATATAATATTTTAAATATAAAAATAATGTTTAAATATAATATAAAAAAAGAAAAAAATTATTCTCTCCATCGTTGATCTTTACCATTCAGCTCCCACTCCCACACCCTCTAATGGCGGACGATTTCATCATGGAACATCGCAAGGAGTCGTTAATTTCTCCGATCACTGGTCTCCCCTCTCACAGACTCGCTCATTTTCTCAAACCCTCAGTGGCCTCACCGGAAGCCTCGGCCGCCGCCCCTTCTCTGGTTCCATCTACCACCGGAGCGGAAAAATCGCCTCTGAAGTCCACTTTCGTCGGGTGGAAAATCACGCCGAAGAAGTGGAAGAAATGGGTGGAGGACATGAGCTCCTCGCATCGATCAACGTGGGAGAGCGCGGGGATTCTCGACGCTATAATGAGCTCCACAATCACCATACACCGAAGCAAGGATCTCCTCTTCGGTTTCCTTGAAAAATGGTGCGACACAACCAACTCCTTCGTTTTCCCCTGGGGAGAAGCTACTCTGACGCTCGAGGACATGGCGGTGCTCGGTGGATACTCTGTGTTTGGGGAGAGGGCTCTGAGCGCTTCCGAAAGGGGCGAAGTAGGGGAAATCGAGAAGAAATTGCGCAAAGCGCGGTCGGTGATTTCTAGATGCAAGTCGAAGAAGCCTATGGTGGGGCCATGGATGGAGAAATTCATGGGGAGCCAGAGCGAAATCGAACACGAAGCATTTCTCGTGTATTGGCTTTCGAGATTCGTCTTCCCCATAGCTTCAGGCACCGTTAATGGAGATGTGCTGTCCATCGCCGTTCGCTTGGGTCGAGGGGCTAAAATAGCTCTCGCGCCGGCGGTTCTCGCCGGAATCTACAGGTCCTTGAGCTTGCTGAAAGCCGGCGTCAATTTTTCTCGAAAACCAGAGGCGAAAAATGGCGACGCTGTTAATATTGCAGTTTCGGCTCCATTGGCGCTTGTCCAGATCTGGATTTGGGAGAGATTCCCCACTCTAAGCCCGACGCCGGTTGGGCTGAACAAGCCGAGAATGTGTCGATGGGGTGGTTTGAAGAAAGTGAAAACTGAGAATTTATTGTCCGCCATAGATGCAGCTGGAGCAGAGTTTGTGTGGCGTCCGTACAAGGGAAATGGCTTCCCTGAGAAGCTCTACCAGGATTGTGGATATTGGGCTGTTGTTGATTCAGACGTAGATGAAGATGAAGATTTAGAAGGTTTTATCCGCTGCTTGAGGGCCAGCGAGCTCGTCGGACTCAGCTCCGACCCAAATTCGATAAAGCAGTATCTGCCACACCGCGTGGCGATGCAATTTGGACTCGATCAGGACATCCCGGGGCATGTCCCCCGAGTAAATGTCAACGTAAACATTGCATGGGCCGATTTCACTCGACCGGTTAAAGACTCCGAGGTTTATATACCCGGGAACCTATCCGTGCCACAATGCACCATTCGCTACGCGGATTGGTGGAAAAAACTGCATCGGGGATTGAAAAAGGACCATGTAAATGATGCCTTGGAGGGTCAGAATGTACAGGAAACCAAGAACGTAACTGTCGTCGGTGTAAAATTTGAGGATGACGACTTTCCTCCGCCGCCAGGATTCCCACCGAAGGGGAAGGGAATCGTCTTTAAGCAAAGCCCTGCTTTATCTTCGCCAGGGGCTGCTCGATCCCCCAAGTCGGGCTTGAGTGGTATCTCCAAGGGCGTGAAAAGGAAGATTCTTGACGGATCCAATGCAAAGATTGTGGATTATTACACCCCGGTTTCTCCCGGTGGCTCTGCTTTGAAGAAGCGGAATGAGTCTAAAGGGCCCCATTCGAGCATGACTGAATCGGAAAAAGCTTCTGACCAAGTGTCCGGAAACTGCAGCCACCGCCGGGACGATGAAATGCACAAGAAGGACCACTCATCTTTCAGAGATGAGGATGTGGCTGAGCCTGGTGCATCGACAAGAGTAGACGCCGGAGAAGAAGCAGGGGATGTGAGGAAGATGAAGATGATGGATGGCAATTGCCCGAGTCCGGTGGAGAGCAGCAGCACGGCTGACACCGGATTGGTGGAGCGATTGGAACAGCGGATTGGGCGGCTGGAAAGGCTGGTGGCTTCGCTGAAGTCGGAGAAGAGAAGTGATCTGCCTGTGCCGAAGTAATGTTAATGTAACAATAGGAAGGAATTGCAGGTAAACTTGTTTATGAATTTGCAAGTTACGGTCAGAGATTGGTCGGATGTAGAAAATGTGTATCCCCGGTTAGTCCAGTCTTGGATTCTTCGGTTTTCTGGTAACTCGGATGCAACTTTAATGTAGTATGCAATGATTTTAGGAAGAAGATCCATATCCATTGCAAAGACAATAGGATAAGTGGATAAGAAATGACATGGACATGGTAGATGAAAAATGAAAGAAAATGTTTTGTTCTTGGGATGAATCTGCCTGCTCCTCCCGGCTGCCTTCTTCCCCTTTTTGGAACTCTATTTAAGTTTAAGTTAGATTTATTATTTTTGTGACGTCTGCATTTCATTTGCCTTAATTTACTTGCATTTCTCTCCTTCGTAACAATTTGCATCTTTTATTGTCTTTTTATTCACCGTTGTTAAAGAAATTTTTAGAAAATCAAGATGAGACAACAAAGACAAAATAACATAAGAACAAAAGAAAATTCGGGGCGTTGCCAAGCCACGTTTTATTATAAAGTACGCAAGTGAGAATACATGGATATTTATAGCTAAGCTTTTGACAATAATATTCAAATCATATCTCTAAAATCTAAAATATAAGATCTAAATCATATCCTTAGATTTTATGATATAATCAGCTTGATATCCCATAAACCATTTTAATTTGATTTGCCATGAATTGGATTATTCTCTTTGACTAGGTTAATAGGCTCTAAATAAATAGTTCCCTTATTTGGTGTTATCGTCTCTATAGGAATGAATATATTATGTTTTCAGAGTATATTATGTACTTTTAATTTGGAAAATAATAAAAAATGGTTTCAATTAAAACAAAATTAAAGAAACTAAATATTTAATAATTACATACCAAAAACCCACTTTAAATAAAGTTTCCATCAAACAACTAATAGCATTAACGAAGAATCTATCTAACATGTGTTTTTTAGGCTTTCGAAATTTACATTTAGATTTTTGAATCCTACTTCCTCCATTTCAATTAAAAAAGATCATTCTGATTTTATGTTAGATTAGAAAATAATTCTATGTATTTTATTAACTAGTAGAAATATATAAAACAATTTTGATTTTTTTACTTTTTATATATTATGTATAAATTAACTGTATATGTAAATACTCATTTCGTTCCTTAATAAACAATCTATTTTTCTATTTTGGTCCTTCTCATAATAAAGTATAATTTCATATGTTTAGCAACTGTACTGTCTATATAACACTACAAATACCTTTACAATTTACAATATTTTACACAAATATTATTACTTTTATATTACGTAATATTAATAAAATTTTTTTAATCATTTCTACTTTATTTATATTACATATCAATATAATACTAATATACATAAAAACTTTCTATAAAAAGTAAGTGAATATTTACTTATGGATTGGAATGAGTAATAAATTGGTAATTTATGTAAAAATTAAAAGGTATTTAATATTTTTGTATGAATATGATTAGTTTTACTATAATAAAAAAAATATTTTTGAGTGAAAAAACAAAAATAATAAATATATTTTTTTAATTAGGCAAAGAAAGTAATATTTTAAATTTGAATAGTTATTTGGTATAATATGTTGAATATATAATTAACTTTTAAATAATATAAATATATATATTTGCTTTGATTTTTTTTTAAAGAAATTGAATTTAATATTAAAAAATCTTATAAAAGCGAAAAAACAAAAATAACTCAACTAAATGAAAGAAAAACAAGAGGCTGCATACCTAAAACTTTTTTATTTTATTTTATTTTTTAATTTGAGTTTTTACCATTAATTATTGAAATCTGTAAAAATTTTATTAGAATATTTATTTTATTATTTTAAAGTATTTTATAAAAAATGAATACAATTAAAAATTAAACAGATATATGATAGGTTCGTTTGTTTAATTTTTAATTTGAAGAAATTTTTTGATATAAAATAATATAATATTATTGAGAATTGTGTAGAAAAAAAAAAAATTTATCTATATATAACCCATTAATTGATAAATTGTAGAAAAACTCATTTTAGATAGACTTCAAATGGAGCATTGATTATCTATAGATTATGCCTCTTTATATGTGATTTTATTCAAAATGTTGATTAGTGATTGTTGTTGGATATGAATAAAAGGATTTTAAACTTGTACACGTGTCCATATATAAGGTCTAAAGAAATTAGTTGAATTCGGCTGCTATGTTTTTCATTCTTCTACTCAACAACTCTTATTTATTGTATCGCCAAGATTACCCCTCCAATATATATAGGAATTGAATTGAATTGAATTGATTTGCCTTGCCACTTTCGACATTTATTTGATATTTCTGTAATGCCATCGGCTCCCGGGGTTGGTATTTCATTCATCTCTAATAGTAAAATCCCCTTTCTTTTCTTCGCCTTTCTTTTACTTTTTACTGTGGTTATTTTTAAATCCGATCTTTTTCATCTTTTCCAGTGAGTAGTGAGTCTGTGTTATAGCTTTTCTACTTTTAATCGTCTTTTACTTTTCAAGTATTTTCTTTGTTTGAAGGGACTGATGCTTTATGATCGTAGTTTCTGGCAGAGTCAGTGTGAATAAGAGTATCTCATGTTTAATTTATGCTGTTAATTTTTATCTGTTTCTGGATTTAAATTTGTGTTCTTGAAGCGCATAATTGTCGGGGATAACTTTTATAGTTGTGGGTTTTTGGGATATCGACTTGATGGGGTTAGAGTACTTCTGGGAATTTGTTTCGATTTTAGTCTTGTAAAGTCAAAAGGGTATGAAAACCTCTAATTTGTTGTCCATAGGAAAAACCCTTATTGCTTGACTATATATTGCCTCTGGAGTACGAAATATAAGTAGAGTTGGCAAAGAATTTTATCCAATATATGTGAAAAGTTCGTAAAGAATTGCCTTTTGTTAGTTTTTTGTTGAGTTAATGTTTGTCTCTCTATGTGGATTTCTCGTGAGAGGGTTTTTTTTTTTTTATGTTGTTGTAAATGAAAATTCGAAGTTGTTTATGGCCGTGTGGTTTGTTCCTAAACTAAGGATTTAAAGGAAAGCAAGAATGATCATAGATGGTCGAATTAAAGGCTAAGATAGAATGATCATAGATTATCGAATTGTAGGTTTGAGTTGAATTTTTATTAGGTAGACATCTAATTGAGATTTAGTTGATGGGAGAATTAGCTTGGGTAGTTGTTTTTATGCTGGAAAATTTTGGTTTTCAGATTCTATTTGCTTATTGGAATGAAAATTATGAGTTATCGAGCAATTTTCGTATTGCCACAATGGATGTAGCTTGTTTTACTGCCAGTGAACCTTTATATGAGAGGCTAATTTACATTGAAGAGTTTCTGATTGTGAACCATTGCTTTCAGCTATAACTTAATGATCTCTCTCAGCTTCAGAATTCACGATAAAGAACACATATATAAAAGCTTCTATTGCGTTTAATGAAATCGGAGAGTTCCTGAAATAGAGCTGCATTTGTGATACTACTACATGTTTTACTTTACCTGTATCAGTTTTGTCTACAATTTCTAATCCATGGAGTTTCGTGGGGAATGATTTGTGGACAGCTTCTCTGTTTCAATGCTTTGGCTGAAATCTGATTAGTGCATCAAGCTTTTTTTCCCTAATGTGTATTTTATATAAATGTAACAATTGTTGCCAAAAGCAAGATTTGATTTCGTTTTTAAATATGGGCAGGATACATTTAATATTGGAGGAATATAGAGCTATGGAGTTTAAAGGTATAGCCTGGGCGGGAAACTTATACGAGAGGTTTGAGGCTATGTGTTTGGAGGTTGAAGATGTACTTGCATCTGAGGTAAACTCTTAATTACGGGAAATATCTTGCCAGTTTTGTGCCTATGGATTTGTCTTAATAAAGTTTGCGAAGATGATTTCTGTCTGCGAATGAGGTATTGTACCCTACTTGAGAATCTGAGCTGGCCTCTGAAGAGCTTGATGCATATAAGATCGAGCAAATTTGGATGTTAATTGTTTAGCTTAATCTGAGAAGATGCTAAAGAGCATTAACTGTATAAACATACAGATTAAATATTGCGGATGCACAGAAATATAGTATCCAAATAAGAATCGATATGATATATGGATCATTGTCTCGTATCTATAAAATGAACTTCTCATAGTTATGGTGAAGTATGAGGGCAGAGAGTCATTTGGTTGATTGAAAATAGGGAATGTCGAAGTTTTGAACCTGCAAAGTGCTTGCATATAAAATAGACTTGCTCTTGTTCTAATTCTTTACCTTTCATCGACATTTGTCTTAGTTTACTTTTATTCTTTCCTGTGTTTAAGCATGTATATATTTTATATATATATATATATATTTCCTTTGATTCTTGTAATAAATTCCGTAGATGTTGCAGATGAGTTTATCATATAATCTCATAACCACACGCTATACTTGTTTGTTTACATACAGGATGCAGTCAAGTACATGGAAAATCAAGTGCAGAAAGTCGGAGTTAGTGTAAAGAAATTCTATTCTGATGTGGTGCAAGACTTTCTTCCGACATCTTGCATAAATCCCATAAAAGTAGCTGCTCCAGAGTTGCTCTGGAGCCCTGATGATCGTGCTGACAACAATAAGAAGCCCAAGTTGTGCATAAACGAGGCTCAGGGAGGAGAAGTGAAGAACGAAAAAAGTTTAAATGATGATACAATCTCTCAATTTCCTCAGTCTTGTCGAGTTATTGTTGAAACTACAAACCCCGGGCTGTCTTCTGCTAGAAGCAAGAAATTGGGAGCGTGCAAACGTTCTGTCGGCATCAAAAGAATTTCTCAGACTCGTCACCCTTTGAGAAAATCTGATCCCGCCAGTTGTTTGTGCGCTGTGCATGATGTAAGAAAGGGTTGTTCGTTTTCCTCTAGTGAAACGAATGTAACAGAGTTCTCAGAGACCTCTCCCAAACACAGTCCTGAAGAAGCCGAAGCTGAAATGGCTTCCTCTGCTTCTGACAAAGTTTTATCAGTTGAATCTCCGAGGCAAGAAGAAGATAATGCTGACTGCACCTCGTCCTCTCATGGTTTGCCCGAAGAACCTATTGGTACCTTCAGTGATTACAGTTTTCAATCTCTCTGACCTATCAGTCTCATATTTATGGCATTTCGTCTGTTGGCAGGAACATCTGTGAAAGAAACTTCATTGTCTAACTCAGGCTTGAGCGTTGCGAGTAATGCATCTGATTTTTCGTCTGCTACGTCTGATGAAGGTCTGTGATGTTTTATTGAACGAAGCTTTAATCATCCCCTTAATCTTTTGCTGGAAAACCAAAAATGAAAAGCATTTGAAATGGATATTCTTTTGTTCTAATGACAGCTACATTAGTGCAAGATGATGGCACAATTAGTCAAACAAATTTTAACATTATCGACCACAAATCATTTGTCCGCTACGAAGGTAAAAGTAACTATAGTTATTTTGGACAGTGATATTTGTTAATTACCATCGCCAATGCCTACTTCCTGTGATGTTTAGAGTACTTTGAAATGGAAGTAAGATTCGATGAGGAGTTTGAAATTTCGAAGTCCGATGATGATGATGATACCTGTGTCTTGGTGGAAGATGATTTATTAGTTTCTGAAGAGACCGACAAACATAAGTCCTACAAGGTTTATCCTCTTTAACTCCTACTACTTGAACTCATTAGTGCACATACATATATTGATCGCGGCGTAATTTTTTCCAGAAAAAGCTTCGAGAAGCTCTATCTGCGAAATTGAGGCCTTGGAGGAACCAAACTCAACCAATTTCTCGAAACACAGATTTAGATGAAAAGAAGATTAATGAAGATGCGACTATTCCAGATGTTACATCGAATTCCGGAAGCGCAGAAGGCCGAGATTCATTTGGAGCCGATTGGGAGCTGATCTAAAACAATTCAACTTCACTCTTGATGAGCTTATTAGCAATAATGGTATGCTGTTCTATGCACTCTCCTTAACTTAAACTTAATTTTACTAAGCAAAGATGAGATTTTTGTTTGCTTGTTATTGGTATTTGAATGACTACTTATATATATATATATATATATGTATATGAGCTAGAGCCAGGCTCCTATGGCGGACTGGGAAATGTTGATATATTTATTTTGCTTTTGTTTTTGTTTTGTGCATATTATTATTCATCACTGCCTTGCTCTCCTATCATATGTATTGCAATTGAGAAATGCTTTTATATATATATATATATATATCATCAATTCAAATAAATAAAACTTATCATCTTTAAGTCATATCCAAACCCAAATTGGGCGTGTGTGGTGGTTATTGGATCATGTTTTGGTTCCCTACTATTTTAAATATTTTTCAAATTTTTCAAGTTGACTCAATTATAACCTCGTATGTCAATTTCTCATAAATAAGCATATATATATATATACATTTAATTCAAATTTTCTTATATTTATATTAACTTAATTTATATTAATTTATGTATATATTTTTAATTATTTATATTATATATAATGTAATTCTTTATAAAATATCTACATATTGAATATAATATATTATTATTGTGTAACTTTAAAATACTTTAATATATATTTTTAATCAAAACATATTACATTATAATCAAATAATATTTCATTGTAAAACAATAAAATCAACCTCTTAATTACTGTATTAATCAATTAACCAAACCCCCAATTTCCCAAACAATCTCCCCAAATTATCTTTAGAAGAAAATGGACATAAGAGAAGGCCCAAATTTAAGTAAAGAGTGAAGTTTTTCTTTTTTTTTTTTTTTTTGGGGGATAGACAAGCCCATAGTTGATTCTTGTAAGATATGTTTTTGTTTGAGGGTTAGGATTTTAAATTTGATTTTGAATAGGAAAAAATTTGATTTAAAATAGTTGTACGATGTGATATAAATAAATGTTGATTTAATATTTTGAATGCAAAATTAAATTTTAAGCATATAGATGAAAGATATGTGCCTTGCGAATTTTTTTCCTATTTCATAACTATACAATATCAAAGGTGTGATATTTTTTTTTTATTTTTTATTTTATGTGAAATATAGAAAATTATATATAAAATATAAAAAAAAATAAATATGTGTAATATATTAATAATTTTAGAAAAATGTGTAAAAAAAAAAAAATCCAAAGAAACAAACCCCAAGCTTCCCCCCCAAAAAAATATACTATCATTAACCTACAAAATATTCTCTCCATCTTCTAAAACATTCAATTTTTGGGTACAAAGATTAAGAAAAATAATATTTTAATATATTTTTTTATAAAGATAGAATTGAAATTTTATACCTTTCGTAATATAAATTTTAAATTAAGATAAAATGAGTGTTAAAATTATGTGGAGTCCATCGGTGACATTTGTCTAAATAAATAGAAAAATAATAAGTATAAATAAAAATAATAATTATACCTTTTTTTTTTTTTTCTATATTCATTATGGTATAAATATACTCCTAATATAGTAAAATAATAAAATGAATGGGTTTGTTTTGTGAAACAATTTGAAAAAATATTTTTTTTATATAAAATATATAAAATTATGCAATTAATATAAAAATAATAAATATATTAATTTTTTAAAAAATATATATATGAAAAAAATGCAAAAAGTACACGTGCATATAGAATATACATCAAACACCACCGGTACCAAAGCTAGCTAAAAATGTAAAAAGTGTTCCCTCAAATCAAAAGTAACAAAACAAATATTGAATAATGTAAATAAATAATAAAAAAAAGTAGAATCTTTATGAGAAAGCAGATAAGCTAATTAGTCAATTTGAGTGGCCAACTTGGCAAACTAACCTCTCTAAGTATGCCCAATTTAGCCCAAGTAGTTGAGTCACATTATTATTATTATTATTATTATTATTATTATTATTATTATTATTAAAAGATAAAAGCTAGTTAGGTGAATGTAGCCAAATAAAGATCCTTTTGGATGAGAGATATAAGGACAAACAAAATGCCCATAAACAAGTTTGTCTATAAAAACAATAATAAATAAATAAAATAACAAACTTTAATTTTGTGAGTAATATTGTAGAAAAAATGTATACATACACACTTACATAATGAATGTAATATATATTTTTAGATATTTACCAAAAATAATAATATAATATAAAATTTTATTATTTTTTATATTACGATATATTATCTTTATATCTAACATAAAAATACTTTCGCCAAGAAAAAAACAAAACCAAATGAATACACCCTAACTATGTGCAAATTTATTAATAATATATATATATATCTTTTTAATTTATTCACAGAAAATATACATTATCTATTTAAGTATTGCTTTTGCTTTGCATATATATATATATCATTGCAACCAACAAGTTTATAGTTGCTTAGAAGTGAAACTAATATATATATATATATATATATATATATTGTTTGGGGATATTTAGAATTAGAACCATTTGTTGGTTAGCATTTATGTGGATATATAAATTAATACTACCCTTCCTATATATTATTTTATTTGTGTTTACTTGTCAGGTTTTAGTTTTAGATTTTGATTTTGAATAATAAAATTTTGAATTGAAATATTTGTTTGATGTGATATAAATATGTGTCGATGTGATGTTTTGAAAAAAAAAAAATTAGAATAGTAAAATCAGAAGTAAAAATTCACAAGTAAACACAACTATTTATTACTATAAATATATTATTTTTCTTTAACAAAATATCACATTAAAATATCATTTAAATTTATGTGAAAGTTAAACACTCTGTTTAAAAGAAATCTAATTTACATTAAACACTAGAAATAATAATAATACCATAGAAACAACAAGACAAATATGGGCCACGTATTGTAAGTATAATTGCTCCATAGATGCTTTATTCCATTTTCTACCAATGCATAGCTTAAGTTCCAATCAAGGCTTATCTGGGGAACTTATGGTGTCAAGCGGCCATGTTATTTGACTTCCGATCAATACATTGTAATAATATATAAATTATTTGAAATATGCAGTGTATAAATTGTATATTGTGATAATGTGTTAAAAATGAATGATACATATATTGCGTGGACTATTACTTACATGCTGTCAGTTTATATATACCGTATTATATTATAATAATAAATTATGTGATATTTATATGTATTTTGGTAATATGAGATGTGCTGAGATCAATAATAAAATATTTTGTGTAAATTATTATAATATGTTGTAACTTCATATATTGTATTTGCATTACAATAAACTATTGTCTGTCTATTTATTATTCTCTTTGTTCCAGGTAAATTGTCCACGTTAATGTAAATACAATAATTTAGATAAAATATAATTAATAAGTTATTAATAAAAATAATTATATTTTAAGATTTAAATTAATTTTTTTTATAAATTATTAATTTTAAAATATAATTAAAATGTATAATTATATTTTCAAAATAAAAAAACAAATTTTATGAAACATATCGAAATAATTTTTAAATTTTTAAATTTTAATCTTAATTTATAATTATGAATAATATTAGTCTACCGCCGCTGTACCAACTTATAATCAATAATGTCCTATTTATCCCTTTCATTTAGCCATGAAATGTTTTGATATTATATATATATATACATATATATATATATGCAAGTGCTTCTTGTGGAGAATTCATTATCATTATCATCGTGTCAATTTCTTGAGAAAAGAAAAATAATGATAAAATTACTATTAAATAATTGAGAGTTTGGATGCAGACATCCAATTTGAAATCAATTGACGACAAGAATGACCTTTCATCTTTCTAAAGTAAGGGAGTTCCTACATGTTTAGATAATACTCAATACGGACACCATGACTCTGATACTATGTTAATAAGAGATCCAAGCATCCAACCTAAAACTAATTGATGATAGGTGTAGTGGTCATTCACCTTTATAAATCAAGAAAATTCCTACATGTTTAATCAATATGGACAATATTCAACAACTATATATTTGTAATACACAGAAGTTAGACATGTGCTACTAGATTAACTCTCGTGGATGAGCCGGTGCCAGGTCATCCGAGATTGAATACTAATTAAATAAATTGAATAGACTACTCATATCAACAATGTGTATATATTTTTTTTCGAGAGTCCTACTGAAATAACTCTATAGTTAACCATAATTTGAGAATAATTATCTCTAAAATGTCTCCCATAATGCACGTGAATCAAACAGAAGTGCGGTAAAAAAACTCGTATTGACATATAAAACTAATCTACGATCCTGACTTGCCCGATTTTGCAGGACTTCCTGGCGGGGTATCACAATATTGACCCAGCTTGAATCACTTTCTATAAAGAAGCAGCCAAACATGTCACTGTTTGTTTAATTGCAGTGAAAACCACATTGGATATACAATTATATATGTATATACTTCATTCATTCGTCCGCCTCTAAAGATGACATTTATCTTTTTGTATTATTATGCTTAATATTAAAAATATTATTCTAAAAAATGGGACAAACTACTATATATATATATATATAAATTTATATAGAAAACTAAGCCATTCCAAAAAATGATCACATGGTAGATGGGGCCATTGATATTTAAAATATATATATATATATATATATATGTATGTATATAGTGGAGAATTGCTCTACAATTACACTTGCATCACCACTCATGAGGTTAGTTGGATGCATATGATATGATGATTGCTTAGAATTTTGAACATATGTTTTAATATGAATATATAATAATTGAGTTTTTTTTAAAAATCTTTTATGGTAAAATAAATATAAAATTAATAAGTAAAATAGATTTTAATTTATTTACTAACACGAGAAATGCAAATAATTTGGAATGACAGTGAAAAATGAAAAATAAAATATGCTTCATCCCTCTATTTTGATTATATTTATACTTTTGTTGATACAAATGAAATATTTATGTGCGATAATTAATGTGAAAAAAATATATATGTTGTTGAAAAAGATGGTAAAAATATAATGAATAAGTTGTAATAACATATATAAGATAGTAATTATACATGAAGTGTAAATTATTCTATTATTGCACGAGAATCATGTATACTAAATTAAAAAATAACTATATTAATTATGTACCATTCACAAGGGGAATATTGCAAAAAATATTCCACACGTATACCCCATTATCACTTTTGTCCTGTATTTATTTCGCTGGCAAAATATATCATATATGTTTGCAAAAGTCGCTATTTTTATCCTTTGGCCGCGCGTGGCTGCACGTGATTGCGCGTAAGGGCGCGTGGTGTGAATTTCACGCGCGGACAAAGGACATAAATAGCAACTTTTGTAAACATGTGGGATATATTTTGTTAGGGAGATAAATATAAGTGTGAGATATTTTTTGCAATATTCTTCCATCAGAAGTATAAATTTGATTTATTAATTGTGGACAGGAATAATATATCATTTCAATCATGTCCAAGTTGATTTGGATGGCTTTATTTTGGGACTATGAAAATTCTATGCTTTCAATTTACTCTCAATATTATTACTTGTGATGTTCATTATAATTTAACCCACCTCTTAAATTAATAAACACATAAATATATTCAAAACAATTTAGAGTTTGCTTATCCAATAAAAAAGTAATGTAACCAATTTTTTTAGTTTTTATTTTTGAAGTATTAAAAGTAATAATGTAATAGTAAAATAGTGATATTTGTTAAAAAAAAAAAATAGAATATTTTTGAAATAATTAATTTTTAATTAGACAACCAAAAATAAAAATATAGTTCCTTACATTGGACGTCATGGTTGGGTCAAGTCACTACAATTTGTGTCCAAATTATAGACCTCTTGTATTTGTATTTCCACATATGTGGGGCACACTTTTTTGTGTGTATTGTCACAATAATATTTATTACAACTCTCTATCCATGGCAGCTCATCAAGTCTTAGTTTTGATAATTATATTATTATTGAATTAATATGTAAGATATATACTTCCTCCGTTCAAGCTAAAAATATACAATTATTTTTGGTGCGGAAATTAAGGAATAATAGTATTTTAATTATAGTGGGTAGGTAAAATTAGTAAAATGACATTTTTGCCCATACTTTTTTGGTATAAAAGTAATGATGTGATGTAAAGTAGGAGTATTTGTGGAAAAAATGGGGTATTTAATGAAATAGTTACTTTGTAATTAGACGTCCCAAAATAGAATATATATAATTTTTAATTGGACGGAGGGAGTATATTTTTTGGCTTCATGCACACGGTGGCAACACACTCACATGATTTTTTATTTTATTTCTATTCTATAAACTATAAGTTTCGAATGTAATGATTTTTAGAGAAATAAATATTTGCAAATCATATAGGAAGCAAGTTTTGAGACATAACTAAACAGGGTGAGGCGTTGACTTAAAATAGATCAATTTATTATTAGGACGGATTTTAATGTGGTGTATAATTTTTTGTTATCTTATATATATTTTTATAATAAAAAAACTAGAACAAGTAGTATAAAAAGTTTTTTTAGAAAAAAATATATGATTTTTCACTAAAAAATATATCTAGTTTTTTTTTTTTTTTTTTTTATGGCAAATAAAAAAAATGAACTTATTTTTAAATAAGAAATGAAGTATTTTGTAACCGATTGGACTATTCAAAGGCAAATCAGAATCAAACTAGCTTAATAGTTGCAAATTAAATCCGGGAAAAAAAAACAAAAATACAATTAGACGAATCATATATGGAAGACAATACCTGAAGACGTCGAAGTTTGAATCCATTCACACCACCATTAGACCATCCCTTTACAATATATATATGTTATCTTCTATTACTTTTGATGTAATTAATTGATTCAGGTATATTGGAATTTCTGACTTGACAGCATTGTTGTATTTAAATTAGTTTGAATAAAGCTGTATAATTGATTATTCTTGAATTTTATATACTTTTTATTTTTGTGAAATTTTTGTAACAGTTAGTATCAGAACCTCATTGAGTAGGAGCTATTACAACAATTGAAGGAATGTTTCTCATTAAGAATTAAATTCGATGAACTCGACTATGAATTTTAAAAGATGCAGATCGATGATTACTTGTATATGATGAATTTGCACGAACATTGAAGTATAAAAGATCATAGATATAAAAATAGATGATCCTAATCCTTTTTTTACTTTTGCCGTATATGACATTCCATATGAAGCTGTCTGTGCTAATAAAGTTCATTAAATTCAAACAAAATCTTAAGATGTCAAAGACTAAAAATACTATAGCTGAACACCTTAATACTCAATATTATTGGATCATAGTTGGCCTTTGTTAATATTGAATTTGTTGATAATATAAAAACCCTAATTTTGCTATCGTGTCTTTCAGGAAGTTGGAAAGGTATTAGTTATAAAAGTTAGAGTTTGTTCTCTTTATAAAATTACTTTGACATATTTTTTCAAAAATATATATATTAATAAAATAATTTCTTATACATTACATAAAAAAATATTCATTCAAACAATTTTACAATTAAATAAATAGTGCTTTGTTCTAAATTTGCAGTAATTAATAAATTATTAAAAACTTTTAGAATTGTTTATCACGAATAACAAGCCGTTGAGAATTCTGAAAAAATAGGATGTCAAGAACAAGATTCTTAATCGACGAGTACCGTGCTTGAAGAGAAATTTGATCTTTGAGGACAATTAGACGATGATGACTATATCACAACTTTTGAATCCGAAACATAGAAGATTTTTGAAAAAGCCACGATGTTATCTAGAGACATTAAGATAAGAAAATTTCCTATACATAACTACAAATATGGTGTCTTAATTAATAGCCCTTATATGGAGATGAGTTTGAATCGAATTGGATAATCAAATTTTCTTAATATTTTTATTTTTATTTTGTCATTCACATGATGTATTTGGTTTTGAATTCAAGCAAATTATGTTTTTTTTTTTTTTTTCTTTTTTATAAAAAAGCTATTTAACTTACACTATTTGCAATTAAAAATATTATTTTTAAATAAACTATCACATTAAATTACTATTTAAATTAAATTTTAAACAAAAAATTAAACAAAAAACACAAACCAAACAATTATTACATATTTTATAGGATGCGATTAAATAAGTTAGATTTGTACATAATTTATAGAATTAGAGAAATTCATCAAATTTATTATTACAAATTTTTTATATATAATGTAAAGGATGGGATTACACAACTCAACGAGTAATAAGAACATAAAGTATAAGTGGCCACATGGAATTAAAAGTTTTTAATAAAATTAAAATCAGGTCGTGTGGATATTAAGAATCTCCCACATGAAAACACATATACTAGCTTATTATTATTATTATTATTATTATTATTATTATTATTATTATTGTGATAGTCAACTATTTTATTAGCTTATTTATTCATGTAGGAATCTAGCATGTTAGATTTCCAATAAATTTGTATTATATTGCATTGTAATACCCTCAGAATTAGGCCGGTGTTAGGCCAACTTCCGTAGATGAGCAAGTGTTAGGCCATCCGAGGTTAAATATAGGTTAAATGAATTGAATAAACTATTCATTTCAACCATATGCATATTGTTTTTCGTAAGCCCTACCGAAATAACTTTAAAGTTAAAGGTGTTTGTCCTCAAATAATTTGAAGATGAGTGACCACTGGAAGGTTTCCCAGAGTGCGTGTGAAAGATGACAGAAGCGCGCTGGAAGGACTCGTTTGACTTGTGGGGCCAGTCTACAATCCCAAAACGTCTGGCTTTGCGTGGCTTACAGGTCGGGCTGTCACATGCATGGAGGCGGATCTGGACCATGCTGATAAAGTTTGGACTGTTCATCGATGAAAATCAGATGGCTTAAAGAATATGGGTAAAATCGTCTTTTTAAGTTTAAAAGTTATTGAATTTTGTAAAATGTGGAGTCTGCATATATTCGATGTTGAAATATGTCAAACAATATGCTGGAAGTTTCATTATAAAATATTTTTTTCATAAATAGTAAAATGATGAGTTTTTTAAGCTCATCAAATATGGTGTTGTATAACATACTATAAGATGTTTTCCTATGCATAGCTAAATGCTGAAATCAACTGAACGATGTGTTAATTTATTTTATTTGATAGTAATTTTGATGTTCTAATTTAAATATAATTGTTAATACAATTTTACCATATTCTTAACATATCAGACGTAATTCTAATAGTTTCATTAATATTTAAATCTTGAAAAATTATGAAAAACAATTAGATTAACATAATTATATATATTATTATCCAATTTTGACTAGAGATGTCATAATTCAATCCAATAAATTGAATCCAATGCATCAATCCAATAAATTGCATAAGATATTTACTCTGATCTTATAAATTACATTGCATATCAATCTATGGAGTCTATATATATATATATTTAATTTTGAAAAATGTCAAATAATATGTTAAATATTTTATCATAATATATATATATATATATTTTTTATATATATTAAGATGTTAAGTTCTGGATTTAAACTTTTAATTTTTTTTTAATTAAGTTGAAATATTTTGAGTTCTATTTCTAATTAATGCTGCATTGGAAAAGAAAATTGCATGTGGGAAGATTTTAAATTCTTTTTTTTAATAAATGTTCAATGGAAGAAGAAAAGAGAATGTAAGGTTGGTAGTTTGGATAATTGAAAATTTACTATTAAACTCTTAAATTAATAAAGTTATTGAATTAATTTATTATTTGGACTATTGCAATATACTATATTACTATTAATTAATATTTTATATTTATATTTATATTATGTTAATATAATATATGATTCAGCTTACTAATAGCGGTCTATAGACGCAGTATCTGTAATTAAGGTTTTCTATTTTGGAAATAACCTCCATCGAATGGATTAATGAATTGAGAAGAGAATTAATTGAAATGTTTTAATTAATTTTATATTTAGGAATAATACCTCTAGTAAGAGTGTATTAATTGATTAATTAATTAAAATTTAGATCTGACATCTGATGAGTAATTGTATTCAACATGGTGGAATATCAATTTTAATATTTAAATACATATATTATGATTTTAATATTAAATTTCTAAATATAATTAGGAAGCCGTGACGGTTTTGCTAGTCGTTCTAATATAATTAGTGTATTCTAAAACTGGTGATTCAAATCCAAACTGGCGATTTAGATTATATATATATATTTTTTATTTTTAGTATTTGACTTGATGGTTTAAACTATTTTTTATATAAAAAAATTATTCAACGGAAAAGATAAAATGACATTGTTAAATTAATATCTCCCTATTTCCCTTTCGTTATATGGAGAAACCACTCCTTCCTGCACTTGTTATTGCCAGAACCCAAAAAAACAACAAAACACATTGTGGCTTGCTGCAAAAAATCACTCAATTCCATTTCAGTGCTAAGGAAATTAATGAAATCCAATTTTATTACTCAACCCGGTAGTTTTATACGCAGCCCGGATAATCTTGGTTGGGTGTGACCGTGTGAGCACATTTGAGAGTTTATTCTGAAGAGAGAAATTGTTGTTTGAAGCTCTCACTCTTGTCATTCTCTATCTCCATGCTTTGAACTTGTATTTTATACAAAAACCCACCGGAGAAATTGTTGGAGAAAAAAATTTTCGGAGATCCAATTGGAGAAGACGACCACCTCGTGGACGGACTTACTTTGAGCTTGTTGTAGACATTGATGTCACAATATGTGTTTGTGATAACTAGTACCTGTGCAGTAAATAGAAGGTTGGCCTTTATATGACGAATATGAATTAAGTAAGTTTGTGGTTATTTTGTACTATATTCAGTATTGATTAGAGTGGATCATCTCATTGATTGAGATTCCCAAATTTATAATTGAATTGGATTACTAAATACTTGTCACATCTATTGTGTTGATGTTTCAGTATTTATTTCGTTGACAATGTTATTATTACTGTGACGCTTTTGAGTGTTTGAAGAAGATTTGGTCCATATTTTCCAACAAACATCAAGATAATTAAAAAAAAATAAAATAAATAGTTAAAAAAAGGAAAAAAAACACAAATTGATGAATTTTAAATTAGAACTAAATTTGGGATCGAAAATCGACAAATAAAAATTGAAATTATGATTACTTAGAATGATCGATTTCAATTCGATATTTGGACAAACAAAAATCAACGATTGACCTAACCAACAATTTATGTCAATATATAGTCACAACATCTTGAAAGATTAACAATGGATGCATGGGAAAGTATACTCACTCCATAATATATATTTTATTCATTTATATATATAAAAAAAAAAAAATTAACAATTTAACATAATATATTATATTTTTATATTAATGGTATAATTGTTCATAATTAACATAAAAAAGATAATTATCCAAACACACGAAACAAACGACATTACCCCATTTTTTATACACGATCAATTTCAATCTCACAATAATAATAATAATAATAATAATAATAATTATTATTATTATTATTATTTAATTTGGCAATGAGAGTGATGTTTACATCACGTGGAAATGGTAAGTTCCATGAGATGATGTCGGCCACTTTAACATCCATTTCCTCTGAATTGAATCCAACCCAATTATCATATCATACACTATTATATTTATTTATTTATTTATTTTATATCATTATATGCATATATATATATATATGTTTATATTACTTCTTACCCGCCACCACTATTTGCCACACATGATCCGACTAGTTGATTTTTCCGTCGAACTTGGTTTGCAGAGTATTAGATTCGGCTGGGGGTTTATCCAGTGCGCACTTTCGGATAGCGGCTGCGGGTTTCCACCTCATTTAAAAAAAAAAACACATTACATAATATTTGTTATTTACTTGATTTACTGAAAACATTCTAAAAAAGGAAATATAAGTATATCAATGATCGGTTGAAACAATCAAATTATAATAATTTTGTTGTGAACATATTTATGAAATATTGGTCTTAGAAAATAATTTTCAAAACTAAAGTTATTGAAAACTTATTGAATATCTTGTATGTCTCAATAATAGTTAAATGGCTTGGCTATATTGTGTATTGAAAAAAATGTTAGAAAAATTTGCTATCAATACAATACAGATGATTTTATACATAAAAATATCATAACAAAGAATTTAATTTAATTATTTATGTTCTTTTTACATGTAAAAATATTACTATACTATATTTAGGGGTCCCAATTTTAATATCGTCCTAGATCCCTGGGAACTGTATAAATCCATCCTATTTAATTGAGAATCTTTTCGACCTGCACGTTGGAATAACTCATCCTAATTTGGAAGCCACGTGGACTCATACACCACTAGGATTCGTCGAAATTTCAGCCATGCATGTACGACGAAATTCCGATCCGTCATTAATTACATAAACAATTTATTAATAACGCCGTTGCAGCTAATAGTATTATTACTAACTTGCATGTGTACCCTTCCCCAATAATAATAATAATAATAATAATAATAATAATAATAATTCAGAAACCAATCGGTAATGGAAAATGAAATTAATTAAAGCAACATTTACTTGTAAGTCATTAGGACACGTGGCTTTAGGGACGGTGATGGGACGGGTTTTGCAGACTCCGGGATCTTTCCTACACCGGCTTGCTTCAGCTTGGTCCCAAAATTTGTTATGTTTCGAATTCTCCGAGTTCAAAGTCAATCCGAAAATTTTGTTTTCTTTTTAAAAATAAAATATAACTTATTTAATAATATAATACTAAAAGAAAGTTTTTGAAGTATCAAAAAATTGTAGTTAAAAAAATAAAGATAATCAAATGTTAAGGGTGGTCCTTTGTAATGGCTGTTGATGACAAGCAAGATATAATTTTAGTTCAAAAAATAAAAATAATCAAATATTGTCGGTAGTTTGTAGCGATGGTGATCAGCGGCAGACGAGGGATGACAGATATCTCCATTGTGAAGATAATTGAAAAAGAAACAAACAAATTTGATTTAGAAAATAGGGTTCTATTTTATATTTTTAAAATCTTTTAAATAAATATGTAATATTATAATTTAATTATTAAAATATCTGAATTTGGATCTAGATCCAGGGTGAAATGGATTTTTAGTAAAATTTGTAATCAGCCTAAACACGGCTAAAAGTTGAAATTTAAAATTCACAATTGTTAAAATATTTTGCGGAAACTCAAAAGCTTGCCTTTGTTGATAATCAAAATAAGAGGCCTGTATATAGACAACCTAAAACAGGCTCGATAGACTCAAATCTAAACAACGTAATCTAATGGATATGACCAAATCTAAATCTAAATCTAACAAATCTAAAACTAAATATTGAAAATCTCTCGACACCCCCTCTCAAACTCGAGTGGGATCATAGAAACCAACTTGAGTTTGACAAGAAAGTTAAACAAAAACCAAAAGACGCAAACGCATATAACAGTTGCTTAATCCGTCGTTGGCGTCGCCGCTCTCGACTGAGCTTTTATTCTCGCACATAATAGTTGCTCGTATGACGTCGCCTTTGCCGCTCTCAACTAAGCTCCTGTTCTCGAACGTAGACATGATTTCTAACGCAAACGCAAATAACAGTTGCTTTGTCCGTCGTTGCCGCCGCCGCTCCGGACTGAGCTCCTATTCTCACACATAATAGTTGCTCGTCCGACGTCACCTTTGCCGCTTTCAACTAAGCTTTTGTTCTCGAACGCAGACACAAACTCTAATGCAAATGCAAATAACAATTGTTTTGTCCGTTGTTGCCGCCGCCGCTCCCGACCGAACTTCTGTTCTCGCACATAACAGTTGCTTGTCCGACGTCGCTCTCAACAAAGCTTTTGTTCTTGAATGCAGACAAACTCTATGCAAACTCAAACTCGGACAAAATTGTAGATATATCTCAAAATTAAAGATCTCCGGGTACATTCCAGGTTGAATGTACTCGGAGCAACGAGGTTTAGTAGGCTATGTCCATCCCAAGAAAAAAATAGACTTTGATATCATGTTAAAATATTTTGCGGAAACTTGAAAGTTTGCCTTTGTTGATAATCAAAATAAGAAGCCTATATATAGACAACCTAAAACAGACTCGATAGACTGAAATCTAAATAACGTAATCTAATGGATATGACTCAAATATGCGTTTGCGTTTTTTGGTTTTTTGTTTAACTTTTTTGTTAAACTCAAATTGGTTCCTACGATCCCACTCGAGTTTGAGATGGGGTGTCGAGGGATTTTTGATATTTAGTTTTAGATTTGTTAGATTTAGATTTATATTTGGTAATATCCATTAGATTACGTTATTTAAATTTGAATTTATCGAGTCTGTTTTAAATTGCTTATATATAGGTCCTTTATTTTAATTATCAATAATACAAATTTTAGAATTTTTGCTAAATATTTTAACAACAATGAGCCTCGAAATATATTTTTTAGATCCATATATGCCCCCATTAAAAAATAGATCTGGGACGGATCCCAGGCCAATCCGTCACATTTGACATCCTACGTTGTCAGTGTCAAATGAAATTGAGAGATTCATTAATTTCTACGACTAGAGTTACAACACGCACGCCACATTTCCATTAATAATTAATCTTATCGTGAAAACAACTTAATTAAACAGATGAAAAGATCAAATTAATTAATTAATAAAAAATAAAAATAATAAAAAAACCAATAATTTCATGAAACGTAAGGGCATTATTCGAAACCGATATGTCAATAAATAACAATTATTGGATGAAACGTAAAATAAAATTTGATGACACGTAAAAAAACATTATTGCACATTAAGCTGAGGTAATTAAATATTAATTAAATCAATGGTAATGGATCTAACAAACTATATATATATATATATATAGATAGGCAGCCCCACATATGCACTACCCACCACACTTGCCTATATATACACACACAAACACAACAATACAGACGTGGATCTGTCCCTGGGAGCTCAACCAAACCCTTTTTTTATTTTTATTTTTTTTATTTATAATTTTATTTTTGTTTGGATAGAGAATTACAAATTGAGTAGGCCGCAGCCACTTTAGGACATAATGGGTGCCGGTGGGTTTCATTTCAGCGCCGCCGTGGCCCTTCTTTTCCTAAATTCAATTGCGGCGGCGGCGGCGGCGGCGGTGAACGTGACGGGCAGCCTGCAGGGGTGCAACATATTCCGGGGGAAGTGGGTGTACGATGCGTCGTATCCACTCTACAATTACGCCACGTGTCCCTTCATCGACGACGAATTTAACTGCCTCAAATTCAAGAGGCCGGACCAGGCCTACCTTAAGTACAGGTGGCAGCCCTTCTCCTGCAACCTCCCCAGGTATAATTAATACATACATATATATACATAGGTTCAGCTGGGTTTAACCAGACCCATTTTTGGGTAGCGATGGCTGATTTTAACGTCATTAAAAAAAAATATATGTATATATGTCTTTGTTTGTCTATATATATATATATATATATATTATGGTAATTAATTAATATGATAATTGTTTTGATGGATTGAGCAGGTTTAATGGGGTGGCGTTCTTGCAGAGGTTTAAGGGGAAGAAGATCATGTTTGTGGGTGACTCACTGAGTTTCAATATGTGGCAATCATTGGGGTGCATGATTCATTCCTGGGTCCCCAGCTCCAGGACCTCCTTCACCAGACGGGATGGACTCTCCGAGATCGCCTTCCTGGTAAATATTAAGTTACATTTTGGATAATTACATTTACAAATTACAATTACATTAACTTCACCATCAAAAAACATATGCATATATGTGTATATATATATATATATTATGTGGATTTTTTTATTTTTTTTAATTAAATTTGTTTTCTTACGCATGTATGTCCGTTGTCTTTACACTTTTGCATCTATTCTGCGTCACATCAACATTTCTTTCATATTAGATAATTGGATAGGATGAATTTTTAAATTTGAATATTCTTTCTCTAAAAGTTTTGATGTCCATGCATGAATCATTTTGTGGTGCCATGACTTGCATTCCAATTCAAGATTTTGGTAGTGTTTTAATATTTTGGGTATTCTTTTTGGATTTTTATTTTTTTTTAATATAATGATATTTATTTGATATATATATATATATATATATATTTAGAAAAAAAATATTGTATTCTGTAGGAACTCCAAAAGAATAGAGAACAAAACTATAGAGTCTTATATAGCAATTTTTTTATGCGGAGATGTCATTAATTTAAACATGATAACTAAAAGAATAAATAAATAAAAGCACTCAAATATTAGTTAACAATATTGGGAATAAATTTTCAATTTGGAATTTGCTTTAGTTTTGACTTTTTGAGAAAAAGGAGAATAAAGAAAATGATTCATATTTTTATAAATCCTTACAAACAATATATATGTATATCTATATATAGTATATAAAGAGCCTGTGGGGTAGGGTGGGGGTGGTGGGATAGAATTTTAAGTTTATAGTTTATACAGACATTAATCAGCTGGAAATGAAAGTTTTAGGTATATAGTTAAGTGTAGGAAAACTTTAAGGCCCACAAATCCACTTTATTAGTATAATTAATTAATTAGAGTAGAACAGCTAATTTTCGACTTTATTATATATAGGCTGGCCATGGCTACATCAAAATAAATAAATATTTCCTATGTCTTTTTATTAGAGATCTAGATATGATTTTTATCAATTGGTTAAGATGCTCAATCGATCTTTTTCTCTATTTAGAAGCTCCAATTCCACTTAAAAAAGTGATCTTGTGGTTTCTTCCACTTAAAAGTGATTTGGGATGTTACCAAAATTTGAAATATATATATATATATACATATGAATTAAATATATACACACAAATACACAATAAGTTTTCAAATCAAAGTGCATGGCAACTGTAATTTCATTTTGTCAAAGATAGAAATATCCAGCCAAAAAAAATTACTAAACAAAAAGGGTAAGGAAATCATTACGATCAAGAAAATGAATTTAATCAATCAATCAATGAAGAATGGCAGAAATTTAGGTGCATGATTGATATACAAATATATAGAATATATCAAGTTGAAGCAAAATAATGTGAATAACAACCAATATTCAAAAAGAATTTCAAGATGATCACCTCATGATTTCGACATTGAATTTTATATATATGACACAAATAATTAATCTTGATTGCACATAACAAATAAATAAAAACCCACTTCGATTGAGACTTTTATCATGTTAATTCTTCTATTTTTTCTTTGGATTTGCTTTAAAAATAGTAAAAAGTTTCAATTATATATATACAGATATTCTAATTTGATTAATTTAGTATATGAATACCACACGTACATTAAATTATATTATTTTATATGTATTTTCTATTCTGAAAATTATTCTTAGTCACGTGTTTTGAGTTATTATATATATATATATATATTTTATAAAATATATATGTGGTGATGTTTGAACTATAAACTGAATGATTGGACTTAATTTGGAGATGTGTAGGGAATAGTGGGTGCGGGGTGAGGTATTCATTAATTGAATAATTCATTTATGGGTAGGGTCCATATATAATTAATTCTACATATAATTTGGAGTTTCTTTTATGGACTTTTCTGGGCTATAGTATATCATTCATAGTATTTTGTACTTATTATATAAACAATCTTAGAAAATAATAATAATAATAATAATAAAAAAATTAAAAATAAAGAAATTAATGAAGAAAGTCAATACTTTGCCTATAAATTTCTGAATCTCTTTATTAATTGAGAGAAATTTCTCGATGTTATCTGAAACTAATGAAATAAACATTTCAAGAGAGAATTGGTTTATTGAAAGTTAGTTAGGTTAGGTGTATAGATGAAAGACAATTTGGACATTACATAAAGTGCGAATGGTCCAATAAGATCACATTATTGTTATTATTATTATTATTATTATTATTTTCATAATATAATATTAAATAAAAAATTAATAATTAAAAAATAATTGATAGTAGAATAGATCCTGACCCAAAATCAAATTAATGTTTGAACAGTGGACCAAGACCTGTAGAGTTGGCTGAAAAAGCCTGAACTATTGTTGAGTGTGATATGACTTAAATTTTGTTTTTGAGAAATTTTTGGGTTGGGCTATTTTTATTTAGAGTTTGGTTATATTTTTTTTAGTATATAATTTTTATAAAAATATATTAATATCAAATTCAAATCAGCTTCAACCCAAAAATCTGGGGAAAAAAAATAATAAAAATAAATCAAACTACAAATAAACAAATTCAAAATATTTAGCAACCTTTTTATTGGGACTTAGTTCGCAAACTACTGTGTTTGATCCAAAATTTATTCAAAATGTAATCGAAAATTGTTTTGTTTTTAATTTTTTTCTATATTGTTTTGTTTCTTGAGGTGATATCAAATCAATATATATATATATATATAATAGAGATATATAATACACATTTCTGTATAATACGGTATTAGACACATATAATAGAAATATATAATATTATGTTTTATAGAAGTATATATTTTATAGTTTATATATTGTATTGCGTTGAAATTAAAAATATATTGAATTGTGTCCAACTTAATAATGAGTTTGTTTGGTTAGTGTTTTGATTTGAAAATATTTTTGTTTTTATCTAAAAAAAAATTAGAAAATTACTTAAAAGTAATATAAAAATATTTTTAGCTAATAAAAATATATATTTTGTTAATTGTAGGAAAAGCAAAAGCAAAAGGAAACTAACTCGTTTTTTATTTAATTATTTCGAATAAAAAAATTTAAATATAAAACAACAATTTTCTAAATAAAAAATTATTATAAAATTGAATAATAAATGCACCAATCAAAAGGGAATTAAAGAGAAAGACACTTGTTTGAATTTCGAAAGCCTTATATGTCTTCTGATTCATATATTGTGAGTCTGTCGTTACAACTTCTCTATTTTATCAAACAGATTATTAACAAAATGAAATTCAAATGCAAATGCAAATGCAGGATTATGACTTCCGGTTGCTGCTGTATCGGACGCCATACTTGGTGGACATGGAGAAGCAGCAGAACGTGGGCACAGTTCTGAAGCTGGACTCCATCCGAAGCGGCGACTCCTGGCTCGGAATGGACATGCTCATCTTCAACACCTGGCACTGGTGGACTCACACCAAGGCTTCTCAATCTCAGCCGTACGATCGATCACCTACAATCATCATATGAAATATACACATATATCTATCTCTGTATCTATCTATATGTATCTATTTCGATTTGCAGGTGGGATTACATCGAAGAAGGAGGCAAGCTCTACAAGGACATGAACCGTCTGGTAGCATTCTACAAAGGCCTAACGACGTGGGCAAGATGGGTCAATCGCAACGTCGATCCTTCCAAAACCAAGGTCTTCTTCCAAGGGATTTCCCCCACGCATTATCTGTAAGCACTGTAGCCATTTTTCTGATTTCAGATTGTTCAATTAATTTCTTTCAATAATTTTCAAATTGAATTTGGAATGGAATGGCAGAGGGAGGGAGTGGAACGAGCCGTCCAAGTCCTGCAAAGGGGAGAGTCAGCCGTACTTCGGATTGAAGTATCCGGCGGGGACTCCGATGGCGGGCGTGGTGGTGGAGAAGGTGCTGAGCAGGATTAAGAAGCCGGTGTACTTGCTGGACGTCACGCTGCTGTCGCAGTACAGGAAGGATGGTCATCCGACGTCTTACAGCATCCACAACGGGCTCGACTGCAGCCATTGGTGCCTCCCCGGATTGCCGGATACCTGGAATTTGTTGCTCTATACAGCACTATTTTCCGGCTAGGAATAGGATACTTTTGGATTGGATTGTCCATTTCTGTTTTGTGTTTTTTTGTGGGGAGAAGTGTTGAATAAGAAGAACTAATTGATGATCGATGATGTATCGATAGATGATTGTATTCAATTGTGTAGGATGAAAGGCAGACAGAGAAATTCATTGTTTTTTATATATATATTTATATTTATATGAAGTGGGAATTCGCAGTCGCTGCCCGAAAGTGCACACTGCTTAAACTTTCGGCCAAAGAAAAATTAATTGTTTTTGACATCATGGTGTATGGTGGTTTTACAAAAATGCAGAATTAATTAAGTAATCAGTCTGATGATTTGTTGAATATTATCCCAGAAATATATGGGACTTAAATTTAAAATATTTTGCTTGCTTGGATCTCAAGGGGTGTTATCTTTTTGGACTTTCCCCTCTTTTGCAAAATAAATTTTTCTAGATATATATGTGTGTATTTTTTTTAATAATATTTGCAGGAATCGAATATAGTGAAATCAATAAACACACTCTAAAACGTCCCAATTTGAAATTTTGGAAATGATTGAAATGAAATATTTAAGGCTTTGTTTTTCCAATTTTTTTTTCTTAACATGATTTTATCTTCTAAAAAAGTAATATTTAATAGAAAATATTATTTTTTATATTACCAATTTAATTATTTATATTTCACATAAAAAAAAAAAAAAATTCTTCAAATCAAAACACTAAACAAATAAACCCGAGGTGTTTTTCTTTTTTCATGTTCTACACATGTTTTTTACTATTTAGTGTACAAGTCCTACAAATATATATATTTTTCGACCATCAAATATTAAATCAAACATTATTTCAAGAAAAAGTCCAAATAGAAAAAATATATATATATATATTTCAAGACATGGGGTTAAGTTAACAATAATCGATTTCATTTAATAAAATCTATTTTTAATCTTCCTAAAGTATCCAATCATTAATAATGTATACCATTGACTTTCCTGTCGGGCCGATTTGCAGGGTATTAAATTCGGCTAAAGGTTTACCCAGTATACACTTATGAGTAGCTGCAGGTTTCCATGTCATAAAAAAATAGTCCAATTATGCTGATTCAACGAATTGGGAAAATGCTGAGTATTATTATGTGTTAATATTTTGGAACTCCAATTTATTCGTTGAAATAGTCAACACTCAATAATGTTACAAACATTATTTCACTTTTTTTTTTTTTTTTATCTTGTTTATTTCTTTTATTTCCTAGATATGAACTTTCCTTTGCCATAGAACAAAAACAAATCGAACACGCAGCTAACATATAAGGAAAAACATTATTAAACCATGAATTGAAGATCAATCCATTTGCTGAATCACTAATCATATCACAAAATTGCTAAAAATAAATCAAATTCAATCAAACCCCAACACAAGAACAAGAACAAGTTCTAAAAAAATTATATAATTCCACGAATTAATTACCGCACAATTTAACATCACAAAACAGATATTCCCAGAAGATAAAGAAGCTAAAACAATAAACTGGAATTCAGCAAGGGATCTTAGAAGTAAACCACTCCATGACATGAATGGGGGCTTTGATGAGCTCCAACGCGAGCTCGACCAGCACCGTCACGCAGAGGCAGCAAGGACATATGCAGCTCAACAATAACCTAATTAAGCAGTTCCCCCAATTTTACATAATTAAATCAACGAACAATCCACCATAGAAATTAAAAGCCAAATCAATCGAGGAAATGAGGTGCGTGAGGTAGGGAGAGCTGTGCTTACCCGACGATCCAGACGGCCACTCCAACGATGGAGATGAGGAGGGAAAGGAACGCGAAGGGAAGGCCGAGCAGAAACCCTAAAGGTCTGCACTCACCGTCGCAACACATACTTTAATTTGCTGATTTCCTCGATCTGTGTGGAAATTGTAACTGAATCAGGTCGGGTATCGTTTTTCCGGCGGACGCAGAGCGGGCGGCGCTTGCAGATGGGAATTGCAGAGGAGAGAGAAGGAGACACGTTATTGGTTTCGTTTGCGTATAGTCTAAGAGAAAAAAGAGTATATAAGAATTTAATAATATGGATAATGGTTGTGTTGTATGCGTTGTTATCAATGAAATGCATTGCCAGCAAAATCGCGTCAGATTTGCTGGATTATTATTATTATTATTAATGATTTTATTTCTATTAAACATATCTTATTACTACAACTATTTATTTAATTAAACCATGTATGTTAAAATTATTAATGTATCAATTATTTGTTATAAACTAAATATAAGAAAAAAAAAAAAAAAACTGATGTGATGCCGTCCTTAAACGTGTTCACTCTATAATAAAAAAATAATAATAATAAATAAATAAAATTTAAGAGCGGAGAATTTAGGTGTGATTTTGCATTATCACACTTAAGCAGAGTATTTAAATTGTTCTATCAAATTCTTTTACTTGAATCAATTGTTCTTTTTTTAATAAGAGATGATACCCACTAATAAACAACAAAAATAAAAATTTTTAACATGAAAAATTCCTTCAAAATGAAGGATAAAAATCACAAGGGCTATCACTCCATCTAAGACAAAATTCATTATATTAAAAAAATAGTACAATCAAATATAACTACAATCAAAAGGCTATTAAAGTTCATACTCAATTATAAGAATTGAACCACAATAACATGAGGTATGTCAACTAAAAACAACGCATTCCAATCAGCAACCAACAAGATTCAAAATCGAATCCAAATAAGTAAATAGTGAGAAATCAATTATACCAAAAAAAAAATATCCAAGGATGATGAGACCGTTGATCGGAATCGAGTTGAAGAAATTCTCTGTCTCTTTTCAAAATTGATCCCACTCTCAAACCCAACAAAATCTTATCCGAATACTCATTCGACCTAATAATTTTCAAGTTTAAATTTAGGTATTTTGGATTTTAAAAAATCAGAGGCTATTCGAACCCGAAATAAAAAAGCCGCGTTGGTTCAAATCGAATTTTGAGTTGACTTGATAACCTCGAAAAGGATCTTTGATGTCATAATACTACCAGCAATCTAACTTGTTACCAAACAGACCATGGCACTGGCCGTACACACGGGAGAGAAAGGAACCAAGCGTAGATAGAATAATGACAAGCAAAATTGCATTTAATTTATTATAATTAATTAACAGCCGTGATGTCATAAACACAAAAAAACATCTAATGGTTACCAAAGGGAAGGATGTTAGATTGTTAGGCTAGAATTAATTGGTGGGCAGCTTTGTTTGTTTCTTAGGTTCAATACAGCTTACGTCATGTCTTATTACTATGTCTGTCTGTATTTCCTTTCGTATTACTTTATCCCCTTCTTTTCGTAACAAAGTATTTATTTTTTTTTTTTATTAACTGTACTATCTACCTAACATTACAAATATCCTTACAACTTAAATATATTACACAAATATCATTATCTTTATATCACACATACTATTAAAGTTATTTTAGTTATTTTTACTTTATTCCTACTATATCATACTATAATACTAATATTTCTAAAACTACGTACAAAAAACAAATGAATACTTACTTCTGGAACGAAGAGAGTATTATTATTCAAAAATTTTGGATAAAATAGCCGTTAAATATATGAAATTTTGGGTGAAAAATAATAATATTATTAATAACAAAATATGTGATATATATATAAAAGAACAATATAGATTCAATAGACTCAATAGACTCAAAATAACGCCAATCCAATCTAAATAATAGAGATCCATAAAACAAAATAATCAAATAATATATATATACATATATTTCAACATCTTCCCTAAATAGACACCATAGAAGCGAGCTTCAGTTGATATAAAAAACGACTGAGTCTCGTAATCTGATGATGTGAGGATGGATTCGTGACCATAAAATCATATGTTCAAATTCCGACATCTTCAAATTCATCCGTCACACATGATTAATTTATATAACCTGATTTTCAATGAGCAATATATAATGACGAACAAAATGACAATCAATCTAAATATAATTTGTGCTTTCATGAAAATGTCATTATGAAAATTCTGAATAGCAATTCTATTATCATATTGATGTACTCCAAGGTCAGCATATAACCAAAGAAACCATAAAAGTTCAAAAGCAGCATCAACAATGACACGGTGTTTAGATTTCATGCTGGAACGAGAGCCGAGAGACAAACTGTTTGCTTTTCTCTACGCCATGTCACAAGAGAATCACCAAAAGAGAAATAAAAATAGCGACCATGTGATCCATGAAGCACTCTACCTACATTTATTAAATATACGCAAGCCACAGATCGAGACATATATTCATTAATTTTTTCTTTTGTGTTACATCCCACAAATTATTATTCATATATATATATATATATATAATGGTGATTGCTTATTAATTTACAATGAAATACAATTAGTTGTGACTGTCTTTAGTGTTCTTGTTCAACTTAGGAGGTGGATTATGAATTGGATCAGGCCCTACTGGTATTTTTCTCAACTCTTGTCCTAGATTTGCCCCGCCATTCGATGTCGAATCAGCTCTCTCCATGGCACCATTTTTTTCCATTCCGGATAGATCAAACCCTAGACGATTTTCGAATAGCGCTTGGGCCTCGATCCACTTGTGTCAAACACCAAGAACATAAGATGAATAAAATGCTAAGAGAAAAATCAGTAATGCAGTTGGAAAAGCCATTTTCTTGATTGAATTAGTTAATGCAAATCAAGAATGGATTTAGGGTTCCTTTATATAGGCCAACATTTGGTGTTTGCAAGTGGATAAGTGTTGGTTAATCATTAAGAACTAGAAACGTGTAGGCTGTGTAATGAGATTATGTAGACTTTCATTGCTCATGTATATTTGTTATCTAATCACATCATAATACTATTTCTCATTAATCTTTATGAAACTAAATAATACTTTCTCCGTCCCGCCACAGATGACTCATTTTCTTTTTTTGTCCGTCCCATTAAAGATGACCCTGTTCTATTTTTAATAAATTTATTCATTTTAAATATATTTAACAAATATAAATCAATTTACTTAAATTTCTAATCTTACACGTAGGACCACTCAAAATTCCTCTATTTTTATCCATCTCCTCAATAAATAAATATTTTTATCTATATTTAAAATTTATTATTTTTAATAAAATTAGTTTTAAGTTAATTATAAATAAATTAATTAAGCAGAGGGAGTATTAACTACGTAGATGATAAATATAACTGTATGTTTTTTCCTTTTTAGAATTTGTTTTTTACTTTTAATTAGTGGTTTCGGTAATATTTTATGAGAATAAGTATTATATTTATTATAAATAATAATAATAATAATAATAATAAAATTACAATATTTTCAACGTAGTTGAAGTAAAATCCACTTTCAGTTACCCTAGCTATGACGTGCATCTGTGGTTTAATCTATTTATAGGTAGATATTTCATATTTAGGCTGTATTTTATTTGGATTTTTTTTTTTTTTTTTCTTTTTTGTATTTATAAGAAAAATTTCTTTAACAAATATATTTAATTTTTTTTATATTAAGTTAAATATGAATTTTATATATAACAACAATATTTAATTATTATATCATGTTAAAGAATTATTTAAATTTATATTTTTATTGTTAAGAAAATCTAAAATCTAATATAATTATTACAATTACATGTAACAAGAGTCTCACCGTTATATGATTACAAAATTATTATGCTATGTCACAATATAATGTGGAAATACGTTATACTATTTTTTAAAAAAAATAAATTTATACCCACTATATATATATATATATTATGTTATGTTATAATATTACTCCATATAATAAGGATAGTTATAATAATAATAATTATTATTATATTATAATAATATAGTTATTATAAATATAGCTATCCTTATTATATAATACTATTATTATATTTTGTTGTTGTTGGTTCGTTTATGTAGCATTTTTTAAAATGAATTGATATTTTGTATATTATATGAAAAATTGTGTTAAAAATATAAATTTATTATTTTAAGTTAAATATTTAATTTTTTAATTTTTATGCGAGTATTTGAATTTTTTTGAATTTTTTGATTTTTGTAAAAGAAAAAAACTTATAATTTGTTATTACTTTTAGGAATCACAATTGAGAAATTTGTTCGGAGAAGAAAGCCGTTGTTGTTCTTATTTGTTTTATAAGGGTTTGTTTGCTTTTAATTTGAAATTGAGTATTTGATTTTAATTTTGGTTTAAACAATATTTTGATGATTATAAAAAAAAAATAATATGGACCAAATAGCGTTGATTTATATTTAAAGCACGAATCAGACACGCCATTGTGTTTCGGCATTTAATATTTTAAGTAGCGTAGATCAATGAGTTATTAATAATAAATTATAATATCATTTTATAATTTTTTATATAAATAGTATTATTGTTATTTTAAAAATATGAATTAATAAATATAATTAAAAAAATTAGAATATATATTTAGATATTTTTAATATTATATTTCAATAAAATAAAATGTTATTTTTTTTATATGATTGATACATTTCTTGTAGGTCTAATATAAAAAATAACAAAATTAACACATGTAATTAGCATATTATGGCACTTAATTGAAAAATTAGTCAATATACAATCAAAATTTAGCACATATAATTCTCACATCATTAAAATAAGAAATACTATACAAATAAAATAAGCAGGTTGGCCAGTCTTTTTTATCTTCTATCAATTTATTTTTTATTTTTTATATTATATTAAAAATCATTTTACATTCAAAGCATCACATCTAATACTTATTTATATTATATCACATTATACAACTATTTTAATTCAAATTTTTTATTAGGTCACCTGACACACATGGTTCGCCTAGTGTGACTTTCCCGCCGGGCCTGATTTGCACGGTGTTAAGTTCGGCCGGGAGTTTATCCAGTGCGCACAGCCACAGCAGGTTCTCACGTTCAAAAAAAAAAAAAAAAAAAAAAACATTTCTCGGGACAAAATCCAAAAATGGATGACCTGCAAGCAAATTAAAGTACTGCAAGATTTCCCTAAAGTAAAGGATAGAT
Organism: Andrographis paniculata; assembly: GCF_009805555.1. NCBI lineage: Eukaryota > Viridiplantae > Streptophyta > Magnoliopsida > Lamiales > Acanthaceae > Andrographis > Andrographis paniculata. Next base: position 593,066 of record NW_026137611.1, read on the forward strand.
TCCAATAAATCGTATAAGCCTGCACACCTTTTAATTAATATAATTTTACTAATATTGAGTAAAAAACTGCAGGCAATATACGATGATCCATTTATTTGTCTTTTGAATGTTTTAAAATAATTTCAAAATTAATTAATTAATTAATTAATTTTTTAAAATAACCTAAAGAAAATTGATTTAGATTGTACAACACGTACAAAGAGAGGGTAGTATAAGGGAGGAGGAAGTTGATGATATATTACAAGGAATAAAAATAGCTTCTTTCCTTTGTCTTCACATAGTTTAATCATTGCACTACATCCAATATATATAGTTTAATAATTGATTTCTTATCACCAAAAAAATAAATTATATTCATCCAATATATATATATAACTGAAAAATTTCAAGAAGTTGCTCTGTTTTCTAAAGAACCAATTCTTTCTTCATCTTTCTTGAATCAATCAAATTATACCTCATGGAGAAGCCAAAGCTGAATTTCAAGAAACCACTTATATCCGTGAGGCGAATCCGCCACACAAATGTAGGATCGCCGTCGCCCCCGCCGCAGCCTATTGGGAGTCCCGGAGCTGCTGTACCTTTTCATTGGGAGCGAGTCCCGGGGCAGCCAAAGAACAACGAGCCCCGGGGCTCCGAGACCCTGAAGGCACATCAATCTCTTGATGGAAGCAATGAAAAGAAAATTTTCGAGAGATGCAGCAGTTGTAGTAAGATAAGGAATAAGATTGCGCGCGACTTTGATGAGTCGCGCCATGCAGCACCATTCATCGAACAATCATTTTCCTTTTCCCTGTCGAGGACTCAGTCATTCTTCTTACAATGCAGCCCGGTCGGGATTGAGGATTATTATTTACCTTCTGTTTCCGAGACTGGTGGCAATAGACTTTCGTCTTACGAGGCATTAATGGATATGGATATGGATACGGATACGGATTTCCTGACTAATAGTTTGGGACTAGACGATAATAAAAGAACACCAATGCATGTAGAAGTTGGGTCAGGGTCAGGGTCGGATCTTTTGGTTCTTCCTCTTCCGAAGATGCCTAAATCTCCATCGGATTCGTGGCTTCGGCGTACAATGTCCATAAAGAAAACCATGGATGATGGCCTAACACATGCTAGGACATAATTGGATAGAAAGCTATCTAATTCTCAATTTAATTCAACTTAAAAAACATAAAAAAAGAAAGGAAAGAAAAAAAAAAAAAAAAAAAAACGGATATTACAGCATAGTCCTTCTACTGTTATTTACCAATACATGCTTTCATTCAGGTTCTTTCGTATGATTGAAATTTTTAAAAAAGTGAAATTGATATTAAATTTTTAATTTTGATAAATTAATGTAATATCTAAAAATAATATATTTACATATGTATATATGTAGTCGGTGTTATAATTATTGAATTATTAACAAGACTGTTCTTAGGGTGTCTGATGTTGTAAAACTATAAGCACCCTACTTTTTTTACTATAGCCTTAGGATTAGATTTAATGATTAATCCAAGAAATATCAACAAATGAGATTAAAATTGTAAATTTGAATAATATATAATTAAAAATGTTACAATAATTAACAAATTGCATTATATTAATTATGGTTTCAAATTCTATCTAAATCTTTGATCATATTATATTGTGCTATCAACAGCATATAATTCAAATCTAACTCGATAATATGTGCAATGCATGGTGAATGAAAAATACATAATTTGGTTTCATAAAAATAACTATACTAATTTACAAAATCTTGATTAATTACATTGTACATAATGTATGCCATTAATTATACTTTTTTCTTCTCAACATACGTGTATTTGTCAATTTCCCAAACTATCAAAAAAATACATGTTTGGATGGGATTTTGATATGGATTTGAGGTTTAAGAATAATAAAATTTTAAGTTAAAATATATTTGGGATGGTATCTAAATAAATTTTCTATGTAATCATTTGAATAAAGATTGTAAAGTAAAAACATATATTTTATGTATTTGATTCAATGTTTTTTTTTTAAAAAAAATAAATAAAGAGTACGAATATAACTTCAGTCTCTTCCAAAATATTATTTTTCACAATAACAATCTCCAATTCATAGACATCAATAATCACACCAAGCATTTTATCTCAGAACGCCGGCATGCATTACTCTCATAATCGACTAACTCCTCGTAGTAGCCGATTCAGTCTTTAAATCACTTGGCTTCAAATTCGACAGCGCCTGGTGTTTGGTGATGATGGGGATCAGGGCCATCCGGCACTTTTCTCAGTTGGTATGACAACGACGGAAACGAGCCACCACCACTACGTAAAGTTCTAAATGACGACGCCATTTCAGTGTCGCTCGATTCATCATACTGAAGAACACGCGCCGATCGAGACATAGGAGTTGTGAGCACAAATGTTACAAGGATAATAAGTAAAGTGTTGCTTGCAACAGAATTGGCCATTTGTTTTTATTTAACAAGCTTAGCACATACAATTCAGAGAAATGGAAGAATTGAGATGTGATAACTCTCAAGGAGTTCTTATATATATACACATTTCTGTGGAAGGGATTACTAGTCAAGTAGTTAGTAATATTTTATATAGCATTACAAGATTATGTAATAGCTAATGGGATTTTTGAATTGCATTTGTAATTATATTTAGTAGTTACAAAATAATTTTACTTATTCTTATATTTTAAATAAAATAAGATTTTACATGTGGCGGTTTGTATTTTTGTAGGTGAATCCCATGTGAGTAATTCTAATGGAAACATATGCACACTTTTTTATTAGATTTATGATACAAGTGAATTGCAGATGACAATACGCAAATTATTGATATCCCAGCATCATTTCAATTCTCTTAAAGGGATTAAATTAGAGATTAGAAAGTTAACAGGAAAATAAACCTGCACAAAAGGGAGTGGGTGCAGCTCAGACAGTTGAAGATCAATTATTCAACAGAAATCGATGTAATTCACTGGAAAAGGCTGTGACATGATCATACCATTACCAATGATGTATTTTACAAAACAAACTCTTCATCTTGATTTTCTTCCTGGTCTTGCAACAGAAATTTAGTCCACAGGCTAGAACAAAAATGACAACTGTTACCTGGAGATACACCATAGTCTTCAAACCTGGAATAGAGCTCTTCCTGTGATATTCTAAAATGAAAGAGTATGATTCACAATTCAACAAAGAGACACAAAGAGTACCTCTAAGTTTCTGTGTTAGGTTCTCCATACGAACCCCAGTTTTTGTGTTGAGCCCTTCATAATTTATTTCCCCATCTAAAATGCCTCCATCCATTACACAAGTGTTGGGACACATGACAGTTCCATCATATTCATCACTTCCATCGCAACAATCTAATACAACACAAGTTAAAAAGAAAATAAGAATGGAGAAGTATAATAAACTACTAAAGTAAAAATGTCATGCAGGAAGCTCAAACTATCTCTTACAGATTTTAAACATATACTCCTTCAGCCCCCCCCCCCCCCCCCCCAAAATATGTCAATTTTGGTTTTTGGTTGTCATGTCACTTTTTATAAGATGTAAAAAATAACAAATTGTAATAACAATTAAATCTTAACTAATTTAAAATACTTTATTTAGTTTTTCTACTCATAATTATTTCAACAATTCATTTTTAATTACCTTTAATTAGAACCCATAAAAATAGGTATAGCCTGAAAACCTGACTTGGACATGATACGAAAATTGGACTCCAGCAAAGACCGACTAGAGTTTTTCAAAAAATAAAAATAATTTTCATTTCAATATTTTAAACAATGTATTCCATAATTAATAAACTCAAACGGTGCCTTTGCTTGATAGTTTGAGTTTTGAATAGTAAATTTGTTTTATTTGAACAATTGTTTGATATGATATAAATAAGTATTGATGTGATATTTTCAATGTAAAATTAATTTTTTTAAATAATAAAAAAATAAAAAATAGAAGTTTGATTTTATACTTTTAGGAGGACAAATTGATGAATAGTAAAAACCTTTAGAGAAAATCCAACCAAACACAAAAAATGCATATGCAATTATTGCATGGGTCAAACAGTTCAGTGACCTCGGGATTATGCCTTTCGAAGAGGCTATCGGATGTTTGTAGGCATTCGGGGAGCATGAAAAGGTACACATACCTATCAAAATTAGAGACAATAAGATACCACTTACTGAAAAGGATGAAAGAGGCGACAAAGGAACAAATGGAAGAATTTCTTTGATGGATGAAGCAATTGCAACCAAAGTGGATGCAATTGGAGAAACAACAGTGAAAAAAGAGAGCACAACAATGCACTAGGGATGGCGCGAAAGACTATGGCAGAAGTGGCCGAGACAAATGCCACATCAAATGCTTCAAGTGTGAAAAGATGGAACATTATGCATGATGTTGGAGCGTACATGATAAAGCAGAGGTCAACTTGCCTCTCTTGGAAGAAGAGGGCAACCTGACTTGCAATTGTAGGCAATATAGACTAAGGAGCTCAAGCAAGAACCTTAACTGAAGAAACTGATTGAAATATTACAAGACCCTCCCTATGATGGACGAATTTCTTAAAATTCAAGGGTATTTTGGTATTAATATTTGGATATTTTTACTATAATAGAAAAGTGATAATTTTGAGTGGGACAGACGAAAATAATAAAAATTATACTTTTAGTTGGGACGGAGGGTGTATAACTTACCACAAAATTGATCGTTCACACGAGATGAAAACAAGAATTTTGGTTTACTCCCCATAGTTCTGCAGTAGAATGTGCCAGAAGGGCATGCAGAAGTTCCTACATAACCAAAATATTATGGAACAAACTTTAAGTGACATAGGACTAAATAATATTAAAAAAATCAATTGCAATTGGCATGAAAAATTAACACATATTACATCGGAACTTTTATTGTCATTGTAAGATTGGCAAAAAAAGGGCTGTGTCTTATCAATAATGTGGTCCTGCAAGGATAGATTAAGTTTTCTTGATCTTACTCGTTCTTGCATCACTGTAACTAAAAATAAAGTCTACTGCGTAATCAAATCTCTACTAGATTGAAAATAAATATATAAATGAATAAATATAAGTGGAAATCTAGATTAAAAAGAAGTAGCATTTAACTTCTGTAACTAACATTTAACTTCAAAGCTCTCACTTATAAGTTCTTAATTACCCCAAATCGACTGTGATAGTCATCTTCGTGTCACATATATGTCTTCCATATTTAAACCTAACTGTAGTGCTTTTTTTGGTACATCATCTAATGAGAAAAAACAAGTTTGGTATGTGAAGTGTCCATTGCCATTTTTCATGTGGAAAGAGTATCCTATCATTAAGACTCATAAATAGTTAAACTTCTGAGATTTGGTACTACATTTTAGTTCAAAGATCATAAATGGAGAAAAAACTTAGAGCAGAACTTATGAACTATATACAAAAAACAAATAGATATTTAACAGGGAGCAAGCATCTAAATACTCCGGTAGTGTTGAGTGTATCGCCAGGACCAGAACTTATTTAGCATAGAAAAAAGGAAAGAATACCACTTCCACTTATTCAGCTAAGGAAAGGGAAGTACTTGCAAATACTACAATCCTTTAGCTGGTTTGGATAATAGTAATTTCTATAAGAAGGATTGACACATACAAGGGGACTGATACTGCCTCATTCTTCTCGAAATTTAACCATGTTTCGTTTTCTCATTTCTATCTCACTTTAGAGCTTCTGTGGTAACATGGACTAAGATAAATTCTATCAAGATATTAACGTCGCAACAGAATTAAATGATATCTTCACCTCTGGCAATAATACTAAAAGCGCCCCAGGCCACAAAATCAAAGAAACTATGGATCTCCTTCATCAAGATATGAGTCAAATGCTGATTGAAAATGACAAAAGAATAAGAAAAGTAAGAGACAGAACTAGAAATTTACCAGGCTCATCAGAGCCATCAACACAATCGCAGAAATTGTCATTGAGACGGTCTCTGGTAAAGGATTTCGACCCATCTTTGCATTTGATTATCTCCGCTTCATAGTACTTCTCGTCTGCGAATTCAAATACAAAATACTGATAACTTAAACATGCGTTCCCTCCCCAGTGTATGAGACAAAAATAAAGAAATTGAAGATAATATAAACCTCTAGGATGGGCTCCAACCGGCAAGCGAGAAGGAGAGGAATATGACAGGTTGATCCAGGAAGCAGAAAAACACAAGCAAGCGATCATGACTGCAAGACTCATCGCCGCTTCAATTCCCTCACAGATCGGTAACAGAATCATCCTCTATCAGTCATACATAGCGTCAATTGATTTGGGGCTCTAGCAGCAGTCCACTCATTTCCTTCAGAAACTGGCGTATAATGAGAAGGGTTTATAGAGTCAGGCATGACTTGGAGAGTTTTGAAATGAAGTATCTGATAGTCTCGTTCAAATCAAAGCATCGCATCGCCTTCTGAAATCTACAGCCGATCTAGAAGCCGAAAGGTTAACGGAATTTGGCGATTTGGGCGGTCCTAGTGCTAGCAGGAGTTGGGCTTTTAATAATAACACCTTCACAAACGTGGGAATTGGGGTTTTAACAAGGTATCAATTTTTTTAAATTTCTTACCCTTTCAATTTATTATCTATTTACATTTATCACTATTACATTTTAATATAATATTAATATTTTTAAAATTTTTTAAAAAAAATAAATAAATAAATAGATATCGAACTAAGGGAATAGTATTCAATTTTTACAATTACTACAAATCTCTACTTAAAAAATATCACATTATTATTCAAATAAAAATAAAAAATAAAAGATTAAATTAAAAAATAAATAAATAAATAAATCACCAACCAAATACATACTTAAAATGTACCTAAAACTTACTTATATCTCATTATTATTAAATTAATTAATTTTAATCTCATTGATAAATTTTAATTTCATTAGAAATATTATTAATTAATTTTGGTTGTCCTATTACTTTTCCAATAAAATCGCTTACATAAATTGACTTGAACACAATTAGATGACTTAAGAAAATTACTGAAATCTACTTATAAATAATAAGATTGTGTTAGATCCAACATGATTATGTTAAAACATATTAAGATAATTTAAACATATATAGATCAATATATCCTCTAAGAGATGTTCAGAGTAGTGTACGATGAACGGGTGATTATTAAGTCATCTGTACAAACCTTCGACAATTTTTGCATCTTATCTGTAATATATAGTTAGTTTAGTATGACTTATAGTTGCGGGTTTGTAAATTCACTATAAAATTATTTATCGATCTTTTCAACTAAAAATCAGTCAAGACTAGAAATCCCACAACCATGTATAAAACAAAGCATTTGATTTCCAAACCCTAATCCTTGATAGGGTAAGAGGCCATCAAAGCAATGCCACAAATACCACCAATCTCAATAGAGCTATGCACCATTTTAATGTATCCTTCTTCACCCCAAGAAGTACCCCATGAGTTCTTCACAATCCAGTACTTGAGTCCATTTTCGACGCCATATCCGACAACGGCAACCCCGTGGTTCAAATTCTTCCCACAATAGCCCGAAAAGATCCCTCTTGAGTAGAGCTGAAATTCATAACCACCGGCATCAATGGCAACCGATACCGGCTGTCTAGCTACGGCAGCTTGCAACGAGTCCTGGTTGCCGGGAGGTATCGTTTTGTAGCCGCTTATTGTTGCTTCTTTCTTTCTTTTGTATTTATCGCACTTGCCATCGCGGCCCTTGTATGGATAATCCTTTTCTGCGCTTATGCCGCGGTTCTTTATAATGAACTCGAAGGCTTTTTCCATGTATCCGCCATTGCAGCCCTGGTTATCGCGATTGACATCGCAGTCGATGAGCTCTTGCTCTGATAAGGAGACCAACTTGTTGGTCTTGATCTTGTTGATGCCTTCTATTGCTGCAACTGCAGAGAATGCCCAGCAACTGCCTGCAATGAATATATATATGTACATATATGGATGTATGTTTGTGTTTGTAATTGAGAAATTTTGCACAAAAATGAAAGGTAACTTTAATGTCATTCTACCAATGAAGGTGAACCAAAATTTTAGGTGTGCATGTTTCTTACAATGTTAGAGCCTAACTTCATAAAATTTCTTTTACAAGATTTTAGCAAATTTACAGTATTCACTAAATTTTTGTCTATAAAAAAATCAAATCTAAGTAATTATTTTTTTTTTATTTTTTATATTATACTGAAATTTAATTTTATATTCAAAACACCACGTCTAATACCTATTTATATCACACCATATAACTATTCAAATTCAAAATTTTTACTATTGAAATCTAAAAACCCAAAATCCAAACTTTCAAACAAATACATTTTCTCAAAAAAATTAATATATTACACATATTTATTATTTTTATATTATTTATATAATTTTGTATACTTCACATAAAAAATATCATTTAAAACTATTTTACAAAACAAACATACTCTCAATCTCTTTCAAGTTGCCTGAGGTTGACTTTGTGAAGTTGGGTTAGCTCAAACCGTAAGGTCATGAATTTAAATCCTGACACCGCGTGTCAATAACAATTTCAAATGTAAAACTATTTGTCTTATGTGAAAATCACAATACCACAAGCTTATTTCTCAAGAGTTGAGAACATGATCGGAATCTAAATCTAATTGATAGATGATGTTAAATGACCGTCTCCCGTATCACGTAACAGTTTAAACTTTTAGGAATACACTTTATAGCTTTGTATAAAGATACCATGATAGACAATGACCGTTGTTTATTTATTTATATTTTACCGAAGTCAATCAAACACTCACGAAAGAATGCAATAGGAAATAAGATGACAAAAACATTCGTACCGCAAGAGCCTTGGTCCTTCATCGGAGTCACCGCACCCTTCTTCCTCCAATCCACACTAGATTGTGCAGTAAAGGTCACATTCGTCGTCGACACACTTTCATGCATTATAATATTCGATCTGTTACTTTTTCCGTAGCCCATGTACATCGATTGGAACTCGAGGTTTGTCATGTCTGCAAACTGATTGTCGGTGAGGACGTAAGAGAGATTCTGAGAATTGACGAATTCGATGAACTGAACATTGGACTGGTAGATCCCGAACCGCATGTTCCATTCGTCCCTGTTGTTGTATCGGCGTTTGTAGCGGCTGAGCCATTCCCGGTACCTCTTCTCCATGGCGTCGGTGTCGTTTTGCAGAGCGACGGCGGCGGCGATGAAGATTGTGGTAATTAGGAGGATGAGGTTTGTTGTGTTCATTGTGAGGGTGTGATTCCGATAGAATGAATATTTTGAGGCTACTTAATTATGTTATGTTAATTAGTATGTGTTGGAATTGGGAGTTTTGATTCAGTTAGAGTTTTTGTGCTCATGTTATGTTTATGTAGTTGCAGTTTGTTTGTTGTGTTGGGGGAGTTAGGCAAGTTTCTTGTGTCCTTTCTCCTAGGGATTCTTTCTTCTTCATTTACGTCTCTGTATACCTACCACTTCTCTTCTCTTATGCTGCAGAATATTTATACTTCCTCCGTTTCAGAAATAAATACCTATTCATTTTTCATGTAATTTTAGAAATATTAATATTATATTGGAATATAGTATGAATAAAATATAAATAACTAAAATAATATTATTAGTGTGTGTAATATAAAGGTAACGACATTTGTGTAATATATTATAATTTTGTAAGGGTATTTGTAATGTTAAGTAGATAGTACATTTACTAAAACATGAAATGAATACTTTGTCATGAGAATGACTAAAATGAAAAAATGGATACTGTGTTATGGGACGGAGGGAGTACTAGGGTGTGTTTGTTCGGGGGTTTGGATTTTAAGTTGGGATTTGAATAATAAAAATTTTGAATTTGAATAGTTGTATAATATGATGTAAATAAGTGTTGATATGATGTTTTGAATATAAAATTGATTTTTAGTATAATATAAAAAAATAAAAAATAGGTATTTGATTTGATATTTTTGAAAAAAAAAGAAGATAAATAGCATATTTAAAATCCAATCTCCCAAACAAACACACATTTAACTGTAGTAGTTTATTGGTGAGTATAAAACATGCCTATAATTTATACGAAAGTTAAATACTACCTCCCTCCCTAAAAAACAGTACATTTGTTTTTTCGTGTAAATTTTTAAATATTCGTATTATATTAGTTTATAGTAAAAAAGACAAAAATATCCATATTAGATTATGTGATAAAAAAAGTAATGATATTTGTGTAATATATTGGAAGTTATAAGAGTATTAATTATGTTAAGTAGGTAGTACAATTGCTAAATTAGGAAATAATATTTTTTTTGAAACGGACAAAAATAAAAAATGATTTCCTTCTTATGGGACAGAGGGGGTACTATATTTTTATTCTCCCGTCCCAGCTAGTTTGTCCCTTTTAGCTTAGGTACAAATTTTTACGTATTATGTAATTGGTAAATAATTAAAAAGTGTATGAGTGAAAATAATTATGAGTTTTACTTGTCAGAATTGATTTTCGATTTACTATTTCAATTTTTTTCCAAAAAATATCAAATCAAATACCTATTTTTTATTTATTATATTATATTAAAAAATTAATTTTATATTCAAATTATCATATCAATACATATTTACATCACATCAAACAATTATTTCAATTCTAAACTTTACTATTCAAAACAAAAACCCGAAATCAAAATTTTATAAGTAAACACACCCTATGATTTAATAAATATTTGTAACGGAATTCCGTCCCTAAAGTTCACGTAGCTAACGTAATTTTATTCCTAATTCCGTCTCTAATGTCATTAGTAACGAAAAAAGTAGATTTAGAAACAAAAAAATTTTGTTACACAAATGATTTTTTCTTGTAGTGGTTATTGAGTTATTAGTCTAGGATTTCTTTTTTAACCATAGGAATGCTTTCTGGAGCAGTGTGGGCTAACGAAGCATGGGGATCCTATTGGAGTTGGGACCCGAAAAAAACTTGGGCTTTTATTACTTGGATCATATTTGCGAGTTATTTACATGCTCGAACAAATATCAAATTTCATAGTACAAATTCAGCAATTGTAGCGTCTATTGGCTTTCTTTTAATTTGGATATAAATAGTTATAAATTAACATTAAGATGACTAAATAGTTTAATTAAATTATAACTTATGAATTTTAAAATGTAATTAAAGTATATAAGTATATTTTCAAAAAAAAAAGGAAATAAAAAATCAAAAATAGAAAAAATGAACAAATTAAGTGGGATTGAGGCAGTATTAGTGTGAAGATCATATTTACGTAAATTGTTTTTTTAATCATGTAACTGATTAATTATCTTTTTAGTTTCGTAACGGGAGTTGTCATAAACTAATTTTGTAAATAAAATTTTTTTCGCATTTTTAGTCTTCTTGCGTCGGAGATGCCTACGTAACACTTGCGTGGCTCGCCAGAGGACACAGCGACACCTGGCGGACATGTCGATTTTTTTTATAAATTTTTTAATAAAAAGGAGTTTTTTTTAAAAAAAATTAAATATTTTCAGAAAAAAATTGAAAACTGAAAATTAAAAAAAAAAAAAAGAAAGAAAGAAACTAAAAAAAAAAATTCATGTGTTCGCCGGATGTCATTCACCTGGCGGACACGTGCCATCCGGCGAGCCACACAGGTGCCAGGTAAGTATCTCCAGTGTCGGAGAACTAAAATTACCATAATTATTCAGTTACTGAACTAATTTGCGATATGCTCCAACTTCGAAACTAAAATAATTAACGGGTTAGTTACGAGACTAAAAAAATCAATTTATCCTTATTGAAAATATATATACATATTTCTATAAAACAGACAAAAAATAGCAAAATATAAGCATTTGGATGAGACTGTATTATTATTTTATTTAGTTTTATGCTTGTTGGATTTGTATTTATTTTTGTAATTTTATAAAAAAAAAATATATATTTTTTTTAATTTAAAAAAATGTCAATTTTATATAATAAAAACATAAAACAAATTTTAGAAAAAAATATAGACTTTAATTAATTATTGTTTATCTTTGCTACAGGTAATTATTTGTACTCTCGCTACAAAAATAAAAAATAAAAAAATAGTATATTTAAACGAAATTATGTCCTTAAAATTCACGTAGCTAACTTAATTTCATTTCTAATTTCGTGTCTAATGTCATTAATAACGAAAAAAAGTGAATTTAGAGACAAAAAAAATTCGTTCCAAAAATGATATTTTCTTGTAGTGTTTGATTTAGTTTTGGATTATTTTAAACATTGAGCTCTACTTATATGTCCACTTTTGAAAATTTTGGCAATAATAATAATTTAAAATATATATATATTTGTTATGTTCTTTCAATACTATTTTGTTTAATTACAATTCCAAAAAATAATAATAAACAATACAAAATATTTTTTACAAAACTAAAAAAGTAGAAATAAATCCTTCAAATACTCATTACAAAAATTAAAAATAAAAATAAAAAAAACACTCAAATATGCATTACAAAAAGTAAAAAAAAAAATAAAAATCAAATATTCAACTTATATAAAACAATATATTTTATACTTTTGATATAATTTTTTTTATAATATATATATAAAAAAAAATCAATTTATCTAAAAGCGTTGAATCAACGAAACTATCCTTATCGTATGAAATTTATATTTGTATAAAATTAGTGGATGGCCAATTGAGGGGCATAAGAATTAAGATCATATAAAGAGGAGTATGGCTAAGATTCTTTCTTACCCGAAGCATGCTAATAGTGCTCAAAGAAATACTGCATTATTAAATTGATACCATTGGCCCTCCAATTACTGCTAACATATAATATTTATGATGTCATATGTCGTGTGTGGATTATTATTATTATTATTATTATTATTATTATTATTATTATTATTATTATTATTATTATGATCTCAGTTTATATGTTTAGTATTTAAGTTAGATTAAAAGAAATCATGTATCCTCAAATTATTATTTTTTATATACATTTAATACGATGTCAATAAAGTATTGAATGATCCAATGCCCTAACTGCCTCGGCCAGGTTTAAATATATTTATGATCAAAGTCATTTTTTAACCTCCTTTTCTTCTCCCTCTTAATTTATTTTATTTTTACAGGTTGTAAGATAAATCGAAACAAGAATCTTTACACTTTTTATATTCAACACACAAAATGATAAATAAGTATATAAACAATCAAGAAAATATATATGCATATATATTTCAAGTATTATATATATATATAATATAAGTGTACTTATTAATTTACTATATATGTAACAAAATCTAATTAAATAATTATCTTTAATGTGTATAGAGTGTTTTTTTTTTTTTTTTATTTATTTATTTGGTTTTATGATGGATGTTTTGAAAGAAAAAAATACATATGCTCCATCCGTTCCATTGAAAGTTTATCATTTTCCATTTTCGTCCGTTCCGAAACATAGGTATCATTTCCTAATTTAATAATTGTACTATCTATCTAACATAATAAATACCATTTCAATTTACACTATATTACACAAATGTCATTACTTTTATATTACACAATACTAAATATGGGTATTTTCGTCTTTTTTACTACAATCCATTATAATCCTAATATTAAAAAATCTACGTGCAAAAAGTAAACGACAACCTTGCACCGAGACAGAGGGAGTATATTTTTTTTTTGAAAAACGTAAAATTTAAATAATAGAAATTAGGGTTTTTAGGCAAAAGAAACACATAAATATTTTATGCTATAATGTTTGAAACTCTATTAAGTATGGAATTTGGATGGACGCACTTAATTAATACATGTCGTATACTTGATAAAATATTGAACATATATATATATATATGTATATGTATGTAAGAAAAGAGGGAATTGAAAGGCACGAGCATGTGGGCAGATATATATATATATATATATATATATTATGTATATATCGCTTGGAGACAAAGTAAAGAGGGGAAGCTGAGGCCTCTGCAAACATTTCACATGGCCATTTTCTAGCACCCTCACTTTCCACAGCTCATTCCCCTCTACCCCCACCCCCACCCCCACCCCTATATCAACAATTGTTCCAACTGGATATACATATATATATAAGTATAAATTATTACTTTGTCCAATCATTGAAGGACATGCATATATATGTACATGTATGGTACAAGTAAATTCCATGTGGTTTTACACCGTGTATGAGAGAGAGAGAGAGAGAGAGAGAGAGAGTTAAGGGTGTCATATGTTGAGCACTTATATGTAGATACCCATATACATACATATATATATATATCTATATATAGATACACAATGCATATAAACAATTTTTTTTTCTAACCCCACCTATACGTATCGAATTCTAAGCGAAGATATCTAACTATTTGATCTACAAGGGTGTGACAAACGTATACATATATTATATACAATTTAGATACACTCATCTCATGATGTTTGAGTATTCTTCCAAATTATCTTCTCCATCGTTAGTTTAGTATTTTAATTAGTTTAATGTATTTTTATGTAAAATATAAAAATTTTCAGAATACAAAAAATTATATTTTGAGTTTAATATCAATTTTTTTTGTCAAAAAAATAAAATATATATTATATATTGAAAATCATATAGAAAAAAATATATATATATTTTGAACGAATAAAACCTTAATTCTTATTTTTATATGTATGTATATATATACAAATATTACAATGAGGCTCATTAACTATATTTAAAATATATGGATCTCACATATATATTGCTTTTCAAAAGAATTAATTATTTATAACAAAAATAGTACAAAAATGTAGAGTTCACTCATAAATGTAATGAGTTCAAGATATTGTTGTTAATGCGGGTGTTAAAAAATAATTAAAATATTGATACAAAGGTCCGATTTAAGTGTTGATAGAGTCAAATTATATGGTGTTGATTTAACTCGATTAGTACAAATATATAAAGCAGACAATACATAGATGACATTACATAATAATACAATACATAACATATATAAATCCTCACAACATAGGAGAATACATCATATACTATTTCCTCCGTCATAATAAATTAGAACATTTGGATTTAGCACGGAGATTAAAAAAATTAATATTTTATTGAAAGAGTGATAAAAATAAGAATAAAAAAGTAGTTTGAATTATTTTTTAAAATTTAGTTAAAAATTAAAGAAATAGGGAGAGAATGTAATAAAGACAATAACATTTCTTATAAATAAGTGTTGAGTGGAGAATAATAGTTAAGTATCGATTTGTTGAGTTTGTCAAAATTAGTAATGAGGACAATTTAACGGACACACTGAAAAGGAAAATGAGTAAATTTGGCGGATGAAAAAAATATTAATTTTCAGTCTAACAAATATATTTATATAGGGCCGTCTCGGACTTTTTTGGGACCTGAGTGAAAATAAATTATAGGCCCTATAAACACATAATTAAAATATATTTTCACAATAATATTACTGATTGACATCGATTGGACAAGAGGTTGAACATGTCTGTGTCTGACAATATCAATTTGAGAAAATAAGATGAAAAACGGTATATCTAAAAGTGCGAAGAGCGAGAAGGACTGAAGAAGGGTGAAAAAAATAATTGAGAAGGTGAGACAAGTTTGATTTGAGTCAGTGGGCGCAATGCGACAGAGTGTGTGGTAAAAAAGTGTAGACGACGATTAAATTTGGAGACATGGTTAGAAAGAAAGATATAGAAAAAAAATGATTAAAATTTAAAATTTAATCTTAAAATTAAATAGAATAATTATGAAGAAGAAAAAAATATAAACTAAAAGTTAAAATTTATTTTTAAAATTTAATAATAATAATGGATAATATTTTAAAATACCGGTCTTCTATCAATTAGGGACCTGAGCCGTCGCTCACTGTACTCTTGCTATGAACCGCTTTTATATTTATACAATGCATACAATATATATATACTGCACAATATATACTTTTATACAATATAACATTATAATGTTTTTCTTGTGGTTAGATGTTGATTCATTGATGTTAGTACACTGATCTGGTTGAAATATATATGATACTAATGAAAGAAATAAAACAACTAATGGAGGGATGTAATAATAATAAAAGGGCTCTTAATTCTTTAATTATATTTCTTCTGTTGATAATATTTATAATTTATGTTGAGTGATGTAATAATTATAAAATGGCTCTTAATTCTTTAATTATATTTCATCTGTAGATAATATTTATAATACATGTGTTCTAGTCTAATTTACTAAATAATATATAATTAAAATAATATTTCTTTCGTTCTATTTCAATGTAAGTTACTTTAGATTCTATTTTAATTAAGAAATAATTTATTTTTTTCATCTGTTAGATTTATTTTTATTTATTTATTTTTTTTGTCTTTTAAATTTATTAATACTATATTTGAAAAAAATAGTATTTAATTATAATCGTTTGCTAATATCTTTTTATTCTCTTTAATTATTAATTAAATTTTTAAAAATAATTCGAACTAATTTTTTTTTTGTTTATTTTTTAGTTATTTTTATGAAAATTACACTTTTATGTAAAATTGTTGATTGTTGTGTTTTAGGATTAATTAATAATTATTTACTTAGTCAATTTTATTTTTATGGAGTTGTTAGCTGTGGAGTCAAGTGCAGTTGAGGTACCTAAAATTTAGGGATAGTTTGTTATTTCTTTATTTTATATATTTGTATCACATTCTAGTAAATAAAAAAATGGTGTTGTATTTTTCCTTCCAGAAATTGTATTCTTTTGTGCTCTATTTAGCTTTGTTCAATTTCCAACAATTGGTATAAGAGCAATTATCCTACCGGACTTGCTGAGCCATATCCATGGAAGCCGAAACCAGTTATACTTTCATAACTCCACTAATCTTTTATGGAGAAAATTATCAAATCTGAGCAGTACGTATGGAGGCATACCCTGGGAAGCAGTGGAAGCACATTATGATGTTCCAGAGCTTCCAGATAATCCTACCATGGCGCAAATCAAAGTGCACAAGGAGAAAAACAAAAAACAAAAAAGGCGAAAGCAAAAGCGTGCCTGTTAGTTGCCGTTTCATCCACTATTTTCACTCGTATCATGTCTCCTAAATCAACAAAAGAGATATGGGATAAACTCAAAACAGAGTACAAGAGAGATGAAAAAATACGTGGAATGAAGGTCTTAAATTTAATACGAGAGTTTAAGATGCGAAAGATGAAAGAATCTGAGACAATAAAGGAATACTCAGACAAACTGCTTGGCATTGTTAACAAGGTACGGTTACTTGGCAGGACACTTGATGATTCTAGAATTGTAGAAAAAATTCTTGTGACTGTGCCTGAAAGATATAAAGCATGTATAACCACCTTGGAAAATACAAATGATCTTTCAAAGATCACGTTGGCAGAGTTGTTAAGTGCCTTGCAGGCCCAAGAACAACGAAGGCTTATGAGGTAAGAGCATGGTGTTGAAGGTGCTTTACCAGCTAAGCATCAAGAAACTAAAAAGTTCAAGAAGAAATTTCACAAAAAAATCATGGTACAAGCCATGGAAATGATGCAGATGGCCAATCTAAGAAAAAATGGAATAACGCAAAGAAAAATGACTATCCACCTTGTAAGTATTGTGGAAAAAAGGGGCATCCTTAATTTAAATATTGGAGAAGGCCAGATGCTAAGTGTATAAAATGCAACCAAACAAGACATGAAGCTGTTATATGCAAATATAAACACCCATATCAAGGTGAAGAGGCTAAAGTGGTTAATGAAAAAGATGAGGATCAACTTTTTGTAGCCACGTGTTTTGCAGGTAGTGAAGCCAATGAGAATTAGTTAATTGATAGCGGATGCACAAATCACATGACCAATGACAAAGATTTGTTCAAAGAATTGAATCCGACTAATATCGCCAAAGTAAGAATCAACAATGGTGACTATATCTCTGTTAAGGGCAAGGGGACTATTGCAATGACATGTTGCATAGGTACAAAGCTTATTTCCGATGTCCTTTATGTTCCTGAAATTAAACAAATTTTGTTGAGTGTTGGTCAACTGATTGAGAAAGCCCTGAAGGTTTTGTTTGAAGACAAATATTGTGTGATTAAAGATGAAGTTGGTCAAGATAGTTTTAAAAGTCAAACTGAAGGGTAAAAGTTTTACTCTAAATCCATTAGAGGAGGAGCATATTGCCTTGTTAACCCTGGAAAATGTCACATTTGGCACAAAAGGCTTGGTCACTTTCATCATCCATGAATGCTTCGAATGAGGACACAGATGTTGGCAAAAGATCTTCCAGAATTTGATGATCATATTCCAAGTTGCAAAGTGTGCCAATTTGGAAAGCTAAATAGAAAAGCATTCTTTAGCACCACTAGTAGGGCAACAAGAAAGTTGCAATTAATCCACGCAGATGTTTGTGGATCTCAAAGAACACCATCATTCAATGGTAGCATCTATTATACTCCCTCCGTCCCATAACAAAGTATCTAGTTTTCCATTTTAGTCAATCCCATAACAAAATATTCATTTCCTTTTTTAGTAACTGTACTATCTACCTAACGTTACAAATACCCTTACAACTTACAATATATTACACAAATGTCGTTATCTTTATATCACACATACTAATAAGGTTATTTGAGTCATTTTTACTTTTTCCTACTATATCCCAATTAATACTAATATTTCTAAAACTACATGCAAAAAGCAAATGGATATTTACTTCTGGGATGAGAGTATTATCTTTATTGATGATTTTACTAGAATGTGCTAGATATTTTTCTTGAAATATAAATAAGAGGTGACTCAAGTTTTTTGCAAATTCAAAACAAGAGTTGAGAATGAAAACGGCTACAAAATTCAAAGGGTGAGATCTGACAATGGAAAAAAGTACACTTCTGCAATATTCAACCAATTTTGTGAAGATGTTGGCATTGAACATCAGCTTACTGTTCCATATATTCCGCAACAAAATGAAGTTAGCGAGAGAAGAAACATGTACATTATGGAGATCTCAAGCATGAAAAGAATTTGCAAAAGAACTTTTGGGCTGAAGCTGCAAACACTGATGTGTTTCTACAAAACAGGCTCCCAACAAAGGCATTGAACGATCTTACACCTTTTGAGGCATGGTATGGTTATAAACCACTTTTGAAGGTCCTTAAAATATTTGGCTGTCTATGTTAAATATTTGGCTGTCTATGTTTCTCTCATGTTCCACAGAACAAACATGATAAACTAAATAGAAGAGCATCGCCAAGTATTTTTATAGGCTATAGTACAATCTCTAAAGCCTACAAAATTTATCAGCCCCAAACTGAAAATATCATTGTTAGCAGAGATGTTCATTTTGTTGAGGATGAAGAGTGGAACTGGGACGATGCACAAACAAAATTCGTACAAGGACAAGTTTGAAATTCAAACTTTCAGGTTCAAGCAATGATGAAGAAAAAGATCTACAGAATGAAAATGCAGATCATGTCCCTGTAAGATGAACAAATTCTGTCAATTATTGTTATGGAAATCATTACATATGTATTTAATAGATGCTATTAGTTGAGTTGCTTCATTTTTGTATAACAATACATAAGTTAGATATTAACCATTTTTAATAAAAGGCTAATCACGTATGTTCTTTTTTTGTCGATTTAAATATTAAAATCAAATTTTGTCAATTATTGTTAGGGAAATCATTGCATGTGTATTTAATAGATGCTATCAGTTGAGTTGCTTCATTTTTGTATAACAATAAGTTAGATATTAACCATTTTTAATAAATGCTACAAATATTTAGAATAAAATATTAGACATATTAGTAAATGTAATTATAAAATTAGGTCAAATTCAATGAATATGTTAATTAGCAGTGACTAATATGTTTATTTTAATCTCTTATACGTCATTTTTAGTTTAAGTCAAGTTCAATGAATTGAATATTGATATGCTAATCTTTTATTATTTTGCATCACATTCCAGTAAATGAAAAAAACGGTGCTGTATTTTTCCTTTTAGAAATTGTATCTCTTTTGTGCTATTTAGCTTTGTTCAATTTCCAACAAAAATATACATATTCCATCTGAAACATGTCTTGCAATTTTTATTTTTAACACGAAAATTTAAGAGGATAGTATTAAATAAAATAATTTGAAAATTAGGTGATATGGAAGAAAAAAAGATATATATTTATTTAAGTGATGCAATAAGATAAATATAAATATAAATTAAAATATATATATATATTTTTTTCTATATTAAAAATATTGTAGAACTTTTAAGATATATCAAAAAAAAATTGTAAAGTGCCTAGAACGGAAGGAACATAACTTGTGTATTTTTTTTGATGAGTTTGAAAAAAAAAAAAAATTGGTTTGAATTTGGTATTAAAATAATGTTTAATAAAATATTTTGTAAAAAAAAAAATTATTTCAAAAAATATAGAGTCTAAATAATAAAATTTAAAGAATCTCCGCTAATGAAAATACCTTTAATAAAAAATAAAAAAAATAAAAATTAGTTAGCAGAAAATGCAAGAGTATTATAGTGTTGCTTTGGAAACTGACTACTAATAGCTCACACTACTTCTGTCCTATTCCCAACTTGTATTCACATTGTCTTAGATTATATGTTAACGAACAACAATATGTACTCTACTCTACTGTACTAACTTGTACAATCTTTTTCTTTTTTGACAAAACAGAACAGTAGTAGTATTTCATATGCATACACACACTACAACACTATACTAGACTAGACTGGGGGGCTACCCTATCTATCTATATCTGTATCTATCTATCATAACTGTTACCTGTAGAGTCACATGACGATCCATCCAAGGCTCACTACACTATGAGAGGAAATTAATGTTGTCTCACCGCACACTTACAGCTCATGCACCAATTCAATTCAAGAAGAAGAATAGTTAAAATCTTGTTTGTTACACATAATTTGCTTAATATGACTTATCGAGCTATAAAATATTTATATATATATATATATACATACATATATATATTCCATTTTGATAACACAACACAAAAGTGGTTGATGGATTAATTAATGAATGTGGAGTGGGAGAAAGAAATGTAGGCACGTGGCCTCTGAGGATCGATCGGACATACTAAACTAAACTAAACTCCTGCCATGGTAACTGCTATTTGTAATGATATAGATATAGATATAGATACAGTGTTGGAGCAATAGCTGTTGATAGCTGTCCTAATCCATCCATCCATGTGACCCCACTTTCCATTTTCTATCTTTTTTTTTTTTTTTGTTAATTCATCCATCATCATCATCTTCACTACACAAATATATATATATATATACATATATACGCTCCGCCGTAAGTATCGAATCAGAAATGGCGCAGTTGCCTCCGAAAGCGCCGACCGCGCCGGTGCCGACCTGGCCGGACTTTCCCGGCCAGGCGGCGGCGTGGGTCGACGAGTTTCTCGACTTCTCGTCGGCTCGGCGCGGCTCGCACCGCCGATCCATGAGCGACTCCGTCGCCTTCCTCGACGGCCCCATGGCGGACCAGTGCCGGAGATCCTCCATCAACAATGACAATAACGATATGATCGTCGACGACAAGAGCT
This sequence comes from Andrographis paniculata, assembly GCF_009805555.1. Classification (NCBI taxonomy): domain Eukaryota; kingdom Viridiplantae; phylum Streptophyta; class Magnoliopsida; order Lamiales; family Acanthaceae; genus Andrographis; species Andrographis paniculata. The sequence continues at coordinate 614,646 of NW_026137611.1, forward strand.
GCTGCAATCCAGGCGCCGGCGCCGGCCACGACTTCGAGAGGTTCGACGACGACCAGCTCATGTCCATGTTCGCCGACGTCGGCCCCACCCTCTCCAACGACGACCCCTCCTCCTCGCCGTCCGATCACAACAGCATCAACGACGACGACAAGATGATGATGATGATGATGATGACGAATCAGCAGCAGGTGCAGCTCAAATCCGAGCCCGACGAAGTGCAGAGCTCCTGCAGATCTGACGCATTCCTCATCGCCGCCGCCGACGGCCTCCATGCAACCTCCGGCGACATTTCCGGCGATAAAATTGTCGATCCAAAAAGAATCAAAAGGCACTGTATAGTATATCAATTTTTACACAAATTAAAACCCCCCACAAATTAATGCATGGAAAATTTTATAACAAAAAATTTGTCCAATTCGATCGATCAATTGCAGAATTCTGGCAAATCGGCAATCTGCTCAGAGATCAAGGGTTAGGAAACTGCAGTACATTTCCGAGCTGGAACGAAGTGTCACATCTCTTCAAGTATATAAATATGCCATTATAAATTTCACATTTTTCTTCTTACAAGCATCAAGAACTGTAAATCGATTTAATTTAATTTTTGTTGGTGAATTATATAGGCTGAAGTATCAGTGTTATCACCGAGGGTAGCATTTCTGGACCACCAGCGCCTGGTCCTCAACGTAGACAACAGTGTCCTCAAGCAGAGAATTGCAGCTTTGGCACAAGACAAGGTCTTCAAAGATGGTAATAATATCAATATATATATATTTCAAAATTAACAAGTTTATACAAACTTTTAACTTTTTTTATACTATTCATTAACAACTGTAATTTTAATATTTTTTCGATCATAAAACATCAATTTTCACTGTATTATAATTAAGTCCGCGGGCATGTGATTTATTTTATTGCATACGCTATAAATTTAATTTAAATTATAATTCACTACAATTGGATCATTATTAATATATAGACATTGTAAAAGGTAGTTGCTTTCTGGTTCTTCTGTAAATATGCACTGTGTCTCCACATGCACATGCATCAGTATAAATAATTAATTAAGCCCCACTTTTTTCATTCAGATCTGGCTTTCTTTAATTACTAAAAAGGAAAAAATTAAAATTTAAAAAATGTTACTACAAGATTATTCCTTGAGGATCCCAAAGGCCTTGCATGATTGGAATTCAGATTTCCCAAAGCTAGCATATTAGTAATAAATTTTCAAAATGGCCCATGTAACAGATGCCCATAATAAATGTGATAGTGATAGCTTCCATTTTAACCAAGCCTGAAATTGTGAGTTAGGAACATTTACAAGTATCCTACATGCATGCTTGTAATGATCCTTATATCACAGTGAATTGGTTGAATTATTACATAAAAAGTAATCTATCTATCCTTAATCCAAATTTATTCTCGTTTTATTTTTTTAGTAAAAAAAAATATCATTTTTCTACTTTTTCTTTACCAAAAAAGTATATTCTTACCTATTTTTCTTAAAATTTGTATCCAGTCAAATGAGCACACAATTAAATGATGTAGAGAGTATAAAAGATTAATTGATTAATTATTTTGTGGTGCAGCACATCAAGAAGCATTGAAGAGGGAAATAGAGAGGCTTCGGAAAATATACTACCAACAGAACCACCTCAAGAATGTCGATATTGCTAATGGGCCCGGCCCGAAATCGCCATCTCCAGCTGCTGATACTAACTCTCCTTCTTCTCTTGAGAAAGAACAAATGGCTGCTGTCGTCAAATGATCATAAATTCTCTCAGCTAAGGACTAAGGTACACACACTCAAACTTATCAACCAAATAATGTGTATATACATATATATATATATAAGTTTTTAATATAGTATAAATTTAAGTGAAAATTAGATATTGCATATAGTATCATCATAGGTATAACTGTATAAATTGGATGGAATATTACATTTTTAATGGAAATACATGTTTATTTGGTTGTATTTTTCTGTTTACATACCCATGAAATTAGATCAAATACATATTTTTACTCAAAAAATTATTATATTAAATTCACATAATTAATAATAATATAACCTTTGTTGTTTGTCATTGTGGCAACGCCACATAGACTTTTTCAAAATGTGAAGAACAGCTATGCATATGCTTTATATATATATATATATATATCTGAATTGGAATTAATCGATTCATGTTGTGGTTTGATTTTATTAATTTAGTGTCACTCATATATATATATATAATTCATTTTCTTATATATGCAGGTTCCATTATATTTGAAATCTGAAGATTGACGACTCGTAATTAAGCCACTCATCCTCACTAATAAAAAGGCCCTTCTTTTTCTGGGCTTCTGTTAATTAGGACCAAAAAAATCTTCTTCACATATATATATATATATAAATTATCGTCCTTATTAATTAGGCTAAATATGGTGTGATTATAATTATTTTTTATTATTGCTTCAGTTTTCTTGGTCAGTGCCGTCAATATGTGATTCTTTGAAACGTGTCAATTAATTTTCTCTGTTAGAAAAAGAAGGGTGAAAAAAAAGAAAAGAAAAAAAAAAAAAAAAGGCTATCTTGTATGTATCATTGGATCGATGTACTGAAGAAGAAAGCATCTATCAGTAATCATCAGTGTTTGTTTGTGATTTGATGTTAAATTTACGGTCTTCCCAATTCCCATCTCTGAACTTTATTTGGTCAATCAACAACCAAACACAAATTCAATCATGTATATATATATATATATAAACTATTCTATCACATGGTGTCTTTGGAGTGAATTCGTGACCGCAAGATCATGATTTTAAATTCTCAATATCTAATTTGCAAGTTTTTAAGTTCAAACGTATTTTAGAGTGTTATATGAAGAATATAAAATGTCCTCGTAATTTGGAGCAACTATTATTAATTTTATAATGTGGGCATATATATAGAATGATCGGGCCGTTGAGGAAAATTTTTATATCTATGTTTAAATAACAAAAATACTACTCCCTCCATTCCAATACAATAGTCTTGTTTACCATTTTTGTCCGTCCTAAAACAATAGTCTTATTTTTCCATAAATAATCATATCACTATAAAAACTACCCTTATTTTTTCATTATTATTACACAATTGTCACTACATTTTACACTAATACACTCGTAAAGACAAAAAAGTTTTTTTACCCGTACTTTTTACCCACTACCAATATAATATCAATATTCCTTAAATCTCGTGTCAAACACAACTCAAACTATAATTTTGGAACGGAAGGAATAATAAATATACATTTCACGAGGAAGTCACATTACACCTATGTATAGGATGTGTCATCTAATTATCATGCATAATTATTTCATAGTGAAGTGTTGATATTTTTGAGCAACTACAAATGAAAATAATCTCAGTCCCCAAAAATAGCAAGCACATACAATACTCTAGGCTTGTTGTAGATACTAGAGTCGATACACGTCTGTGACAACCAGTACTTGTGCAATAAATGCAAGGTAAACTTTTATGGAGAATATTAGTTAAGTGAATTTGTAGTTATTTCGTACTATGTTCAATATTGATTATAGTGAACTATATTGGATTGAGATTCCACAGATGTAGGTTGATTAATAACCGAACTGGATTGCCAAACATCTGTCTCATTTATTGCTTCAGAGTTCAGTATTTATTTCATTGACAATGCGTTGTTACAACTGTGAGTTATCACGCTTTGGAGAGTTGACCTATTTCTTAATGTTCGAAAGAGATTTGGTTGAGCCCTAATTTTCCAACAAAAATAGGGATAATCAAATTATTGTGCAATTACACCCACACCGGTTATATGCCGATGACAACTTTGGATTAGATCATGGTAAAAATGAAGGTATATCAACTCCCTTCTTTTTTTCAAAATACATTTATTAATAAGTGCTTTTATCAAAACTAAGCAATACAACACGTAGTATATTTGCGCTATCACCATCTTTACATAAAATATTTTCTACGATAGCACCATGAATAGAACTGGTGGATCCATATGTACATTGAGATCCTTTGAAGGATATGTTATTATTTTCGATTTAATAACCAATTTGAACTATGAGTAGATAATAAACCATTATACGAAGGTTATGTTGGTGAAACACAATTTTCGACCGTGATTGAGATCTTGCGTATTAGACACATAGTAACATATATATCAGATCTTGTATATAATGATCTGTGCAAAATTTTTGGTTGAATAATGCCAATGTGTAATAATATGTAGTTATAATTATGCACTAACAAGTCCGCTCTACTTGGTAGTTATGGTGGAAGTTAGTCTTCTAATCGGCATGGTGTTCTAACCTCGTACAATCTTCCATCCAATATTTGTAGAAAAAAAAAATATATGTTTTTATTAGTTATCATCTTTGGACCGAAAAATTCAAAAAAGATCATTGATGTTTATATGCAACCATTTTTCAAAAGGTTTGCTAAAATTTGGGAAGAACGATACATAATTTATGATGCATATACAAAACAAATTTTTTGCATGGGTGTTGATCTACTATGGACCGTAAGTGATCTTTCTTTGTAGGGTATGGTATCCGGATGAAGCACACAATTGTGATGCTAGGATACACTATATTATAGATAATAATCCGGTATTTTGAATACAATAGGATGGAAAACTTTGTTACTTGACTTTCATCGGTAATATCTATCATTAGATCATTTTTTTTAGAGTGATCACAAAAGATTTATACAAAGAAAGGTGGATAGTACAAAGTCATATGTATAGAGAGATCATATAGGAATGGATGTGTGATGATTCACTTGGAGAACTATATCCAACATTATATTGTTTCACATTTCTTATTTGCGTTGCTGTTTCAGTATGTTCCATAATTATTTATTTATTTGAAAAATAATATATTTTAATTTTATTTTTAACTAGACTAATTAATTTTTTAATTTTAATTTATAATTATTTGTATGATAGTGTAATTATTTTTACTAATATATTTTTAATTATTTACTAATTATATATATTATTCTTAAATTTTCGTGTTTACAATAACTATGACACAAAATTTGAGACTAAGGCAGTAATATAATGCAAAATAATATATCCAACAAATACAACTTCAAATATTGATCATCCACCAATATTAAATAATTTAGTTTAAAAACTCTAATTTAAAGAAACATGTTTATTTTTGTAGACATGTATATATGATCTAAGGTTTAGATTACCTTAGACAAATATGTTTATATATCTAATTTACAATATTCACATTCCTCAAGAAAAAATATACTATTCTCATTAGAAAAAATGAAACCAAATTACGAAGCAAGTATAAAATAGAAATACAAATAATTGCATATGGCCCAATGACATGCAAATTCGAAGGAATCGAGTATGATCCATTGCCAATAAAAGAAAAAATGAAGAGTTAATAAAGGAAGAAAACAAGCCTTGTTACACTTAAATCAATAAATTATAAATTGAAGGATATTCAGAGATATTAAATGCAAAATGAATAAAGTAAAGAAAATTCTGATAAGCAATATTGTACAAAGTTATACAAGTAAGAAAGATATATGCAAGGGATAGGAAGGATGATTCTTGAATTTTATCATTTATCCATTCCCTTTCTTTATCATATTTTTCTAATATTAATTCGATATAATTTATTTTAATCAACTCCAGCCAATTTTTTTGTCACCTTTTTTCTTATCAAATATTGTTCTTTTATTTATTTATTTATTTGATGCGTATTGAATTGTTTGGAAACTATATTTGATTCTCTGGTTAGAGACTTTTTAGTCGAAATCAATTTGCAAACCAATAATTTTTTTTTATGAACATTGTTCTTTTTCTTTTCTTTTTTTAATATGTTTGAAATCTCTATTCCACTTTCCTTGATTTCAAACCAATAAAAACTTTTAGTGAATATCGAATAAAAAAAAATGTTTGAAATCTTTATTCCACTTTCCTTATAATTTAAGCCGAAAGCACCATTTGTTTCATTTCATTTTTCTCTCTCATTTAATATGTATCACGTCGGCATATGTCATCTTTTCAATTATTTTCCAAATAATTGCTTTTTCCTGTTAATCTATACTCTTACAAAATTACCAAATTAACAATACCGACAAGCATTTCAGCGACAAGTCTCAAACAAATCTAGGCATGCATACATACATTTACGTGTTTGTTACTGTAATATCACGTCCGATGTAGAATAATTTTATCACTTAAAAAAAAAAAAAAAAGCATTATTAATATATTTATTTGAAAACAAAAATTCCCAATAGATATATATGTTTTAAAAAAATTTGTTTATTATACATATTAAAAAAAAAACAAAAAACACTATTCTACTACAGTCCCTGATTGATATAAAATAATGCTGCAAAAGATGACTTTGAAGAAAACACTGTCTGTGGCCATGCCGTTTGGTTCCCATCGCAATTCGAAAATCGAGAAGAGTTTCATCGAAGCGTAGCAATGTATGTATATATTGTATGTACACATTTTTTTTCCCGTCTTGTCTAGATCTCGTTTTGTCTGCACAGCACAGATCTCGTGAAGCCCCAACGGTCTAATTCTCTGCGCCACTGCTTCCTGCCTCGATATTTTTAAACAATGTGCAAAAAACCGTCGCGTAGGTGTATTGTACTCTCTTTCTCACTCATCCATTTTAACCGATTCTTCTTCAATTTCTCCCTCCTCCACCCGCAAATGGGTTCAGCCTCAACCTCCGTTACCTCCCTCCTTTTCCTCTTATGCTCTCTAATGGCCGTGGCGGCGGCAGCCCAAGGCGGCCGAAGTGCCGGCGCCGGAAGGCAGCTGTGGTGCGTGGCGAAGAACAACGCCGAGGACGCCGCCCTGCAATCCGCCCTCGATTGGTGCTGTGGCTATGGCGGCGCCGACTGTGGGCCCATCCAGAAAGGCGGGCCCTGCTACGACGCGTCGGACCTGCAGCGTACGGCGTCGTTTGCCTTCAACGATTACTACGTCAAGCACGGCCCCTCCGATGAAAGCTGTAGTTTTGGCAGCACTGCTGCCCTTACTTCGCTAAACCCTAGTTACTTTCTCCAATCCCCTTTTCAATTTATTTAATCCTGTTTACTTTTAACCGCTGTTGTTCTTATTTAATTTTCATTCTTCTATTGATGTTCAGGTCATCATAACTGCAATTTTCCATCCAGGTGAGAGAATTTCGGTAGATTTTATGCTCTGTTTTGTTCACTAATTCGAATTTGAATGCAATCATTTGGGCTTCAATTAGAATAAGATAGTATGAGTATTGGGGGAATTACCATCTGCATCATTGAATTAGCTCTAGAACTGGTGAATTGTTGTTTTACACTGGAATTTAAATCTGTGCAGCTTAAGCTCGTTGAATGGGAACTTTACGGCGACGACGGCGGCCGGATCCGAATCAGGATCAGGTAGCACAGCTTATCTGAGCAGCAGTTCATTAGCTCTCAATAGGGCCTGGGAATTACTTGCAATTACACTTCTCTTTGCAGCCTCACGAATCTTGTAAGGTACTCGTATCGTCAGTTTTGAATGTAGCTAGAAATTCGGATTCTTGCCGAGAAGATTTTAGCAGAGAAGATAATGGATGATTCTTGGTTTCTTCACTGAAATACGTCAACTGTATATTTCCTATCTTTTTGTTGTGCAATATCTCTACATTGTGTAAGCGAATTCGGGACATAATTTGGTTTCCGGCAATAATATTCGTCTAATATCAAAATGGTTGTGAGTTTGGGATCTTAGTTGTGATCATATTCTTATTATATGCTCTGCTGCATTCCAAGTTGAGTTATGATTTGGGCATTACGGATTTAGTTGGATACACAAATCAAATGTAGGATTTATGTTGTGCATTGGACGTTTGTTCTGAATAGTTTTCCGATAAGCTCTATGCATTGTGTCTTGGTGATACAACTTCTAACGAATCAGGGATCGAATCTTAGTTGTGCAGTACTATGTTAGTTACAACTACTGAACATTTGCCGGAAATGGATCAACTCTTGCCCAATTTGACATTGTCAAGAAGACAAAGGTTTGTTTGGCTTGAAGTGAGCAACAAGAGATGTTGCAATAGGTTCATATTTTATGCAGGTTGAAACATTCCAGGAATTTCATATGTAGATGTCTCATTCTCAAAACTTTTGAATATCAAACTTGCTCTTCATCATGTAATTGAAATTTTGAATTACACTTATGTTGGGCCATATTATCATCTATAGTTCTAGAAAGAACAGAACAATTAAATATATCTTGAAAGAGATCAAAGAGACTTGTTAGTTCATCAGCCTCTATCAAATCATTATATATATATATATATATGTTGAGCATAAAAGGAAACAAAGTTACAACTATAGATGCAAATTTGATCTAAAATCCACCAAATTCAGATAGTTTTCCTAAAAATTCAATTTTCTTTGTCATTGCAAATCTCTGATATATAGATTTGATTTGATTTGATTTTGACTTGACTGGGACTATATAGTTTTGCCTTTATTTGATTGAGATTATGATTAACTAGCTAGGATATGATTAAGTCATAGGTTGAGAATCTTTATGGTGCCTTTCTTTTCGACTCGTGTACCATGTAATCATCAAATTTTTATTTAGTGAGAAACTCTACTATTTCTCTGAATTTTCCTCATCTTCGATGCCTTTCTTTTTGACCTATATACCTTGTGTTCATCAAATTCTCTATGATCAATGGCCTTGCACTCAGAACATGTGTTTCAATTTTAAAATTGTGGCGCAAAATGAAATATATACATTTTTCTTCAAAAAAAAAAAAAAGGATTTTGGCGTCCGTTTGTATGGCGGCGGTGGCTGGTGGTTGAAGTTCCTCTGGAACTTGTCGTCGCCGCTGTTACTGCATTTTCTTTGTTGGAGAGTCTTTAGAATAAGCTGAAATTGCGAGAAGGGCCGTTGTGGCAGGTGGAAATGTTCGAAGCCCCAAAACTGAGGAATTTACGGAGGCAAAAAATGAATACTCTTTAAAGTAGAAATCTTGCTTCTTGAATGCAAAACAACCTTAATGTTCAAGGAGGGGGAAAAGTGGCTCGAAGATGCCGTGGGCCTATGTTGGGGTACAAACCCAAGTCCTACATTGAAATATGCAAATAAAATTTCACATTTTATAAATCCCAAATGAACTCCACTAGAATGAGGCATTTTGAAGGAAGTCTAAAAACAAATCCGTGCGGACTAAGCTCAAAGCGGAATAAGCTCAGAGCCTGGTTCAACGGTGAAGTGGACTGAACAGCATTGGACATTGGTTGTGGTGGTGGGCTTGCCCTCGTGACCTGCTGTGGAGGTGCCTTGTGTCAAAAGTCTCCTTTTGGTGTTGGGTCGGTGTCGACAGTTGTTGTTGGTCAGACAGGTCCCTTTATATTAGAAGGTACAAGGTGGCAGAGAAGGCCCATAAGTTGGTCTTGGTTTGAGGGGAAGTGAAAAAAATTCATACCTTATAAGTCCCACATAAACTTCACTAGTACGATGCCTTTTTTTGGAGAATATGCAAAAACAAATCCTTAACTACTGGTCATACTAGTGTTGAGTTGATAGATAGGTATTTTCCAAAATATATTATTTACACCCGAACTGAGTCAATAAATTATCATATTTTTTTACTTTCTGTGGTAAATTGAAAGTAACAACGATGTACACAGAGCCAAATTTGTTTGTTTGGTTTTTCCGATCCGATCCCAAAAAAAAAAAAAAAAAACCAAAATAATAAGAAATAAAAATCAAAATTACAAAAGAGAGTATAAATCATAAGTTTGAATTCTTCATAACTTAATATATGTAATAATCTTTCCCGTTTTTTATTTATTAAAAAACATATATGAAAACCATTTATGAAAGTAACCAAACTTGAATGTCTTCTCACAGTATTGTTTCACATTAGTTAGATCTATAGAAAAATCTTTTACCTTTTTCCTTTATTTTTACCATAAACTATTTTATTCAATACTTATGTCAAACTTAAAATATTATATTCAAATTTTTTTTTGGATCTTTAAAATTATATACTTGATATTTATTTTTTATTTAAAAATTTCTAAAAATCAAAAGATCATCTCAAACTCAAACTACCCCAAAAAAAAAAAAAAAAAAAAAAACACAAACACAAACACAACCACCCACACACACATACATGATTCCTATCAACATCAACACAAACACGATACATTTATTACAATGGGATCGAAAAATTCGATGAAACAATCCTTAATTAAGTCTCCATCTCCTTTTCTTTTCTTTTGTTATAATGTATGCTTCTTTCTTTCTCTTTTGAAGTCTTGCATGTTCTTTTTATCAACTTTGGTTTCCTTTCCTTTTTTCTTAAGTTTTTATTAGTTATTTATTTATCATTCTCCTTGTTCTCCCACTTTTTACACTTTGGAGCTTGCTTATGTAGGGACTTCATGAATTAATCATCAAGATTCCCATTGAGTGAAACATGTATAATTCATATATTATCAAGGTAAGTATTGCGTATGGGTACAACATTGCTTTTGTGTTATATAGCAACGTAAAGTTGTCGCAGGCAAAAACTTTAAATCGACACTACATTTCATTACTATTTTTGTTACAATTTTTTTTTTTTTTTTTTTTTTTTTTTTTTTATGAATATTGCGTGTTCATACTATATTTGTGCCAATTTATACTATCCTACTAAGAAAAAATTATAAGTGACTTAAAACCCCCAACTCTCTTGTCGAGCTCCGTGGGTGTTGGTCCTTTGACAAAATTTTCTCAAATTTTTTTATTTTAACTTTGTATGTCTTACTTTTTTTTTTTAACGAAATATAACATCAGATATTATTTAAATACTAGTATTATGGGGATAAGCAATCAAGGTTGTTATAATGAATGGTATCTGCAAAAGGACAGCTTTGTATTATTTTTTTTTTTTTCATTAAACAAAATCGATCAATATTTGCTGACACAAAGAAACACAGCAGCAGCTAGCTCAAGTTGGCTATGCCTGTTTTAGAAACTTACCTGGAATTTTGAACCAAGTAACCAGACATCATGCAGTTCTCATTTCCAGAATCATGGAAAATAATAAATAATTGTTAGAGCTCGAAGATTTCAAACTTACTTGAAAAGAGAAAAGTTAATTAAGAGCAGTAAATTTTTCTTGTTTGTACTACAAGCCTACAATGGGCACATGCAATTTAAGAAGCACTGTTTCTTGTTCGTATGATTTCTTTCAAATAATCATTCTATGAATAATAATGGAGTTTGTACGAAGCCCTTGCCTTAATAATAATAGCAACAGTAATAATACTCAAGAACTGAAAATCCCCTTCCTGTATTAGACACTAGCTTATACGAACTTTCGATTCTTGCAAATAAATTAATTAATACCCTTTTTCCTGCAAAGATTTGGCCTCAAATTGAAGGTGTCTTTATGATCAGACATGACCGAATCGATTCCAGAATGCACTAATTCTAAGTATACAACCAAATCACCAAAACAGTAGCTGTGTCAGAATATGGAGTTTGGAGAAACCCACATCTGTTAAATAAATTTAGTCCAGCAAAAATGATAACATATTGATCAAGTGTACGTAATGCAAGAATTAATGAAATCCCACACTGTTGGATGGATTCGATCGATCCTAATATATGCTGCAGTTTAAAGTAGCTAGCATCACAAGATTAATTCAAAATGGAATATTAATTCAGGGTAAAATAAGGTAAAAAAGATTACCTATTTATTAAAGAAGAAGAAGACGAAAATCCTTTGAAGCTAGCTAGACATGGCTGTCGGGTTCTTCCTCTCCATAAATAATTCTTGCAGGGGTGCCGAATAATCCGAAGTCGAAAGGGCTTCCGAAATCGGAGGATTGGCAGCCATTGGCGTGCTGCTGAAACACGGCGGCGGTAGGCAACGGCCTCTGCAGGTTCCATGATTGATCCCCGAAATTGGACTGAAGGAGTTCCCTGTTAGAATAAGGCAGCAGCCCTTGGGAGAGCAGCGCGTGAGGCTCAACCGCCGCCTGTGAATTCATGGCGCCAAATCCAACCCTACCATCCAACCCGTTGATTCTCTGATAACAGTCGGGGAACAAGTTGCCGGAATTTCCGCCGTCGCTGTGGAGAGACAGCCCTAACTCCGCCGCCTCCGCCCTGGTGGCGGCGGCGGCGGCGGTGGTGGTGAAGCCCGGGAAGGAATTATTCATTGCGTTGACGATGGAGTCTGAAGCCATGAAAGAGGAGTTGCTACTGCTGCCGGCGGCGATTAAGGGGGCGGCGGAGTGGGGGTCGAGGGCGAGGTCGTTGGAGCTAGGGTTTGAGTCTTCTTCAGCGGTGGGAGGGTGCCATGGTGGGAGCTGTGTGAGACCATCAATGGCGGATTTAGCCTTTCTGATGAGCCAATCGACGGCCTTGCTGGGGCGGTCGTAGCCGAGGCGGTCCTGGACGTCGTAGAACTGGATGGCGGTGTGGGCCGATAATCGCACGCGCCGGTCACGTGGTCCCTTGGAAGTGTAGACTTTGCTGTGTCTGTCTTTCCGGCCGGTGGAGCGCAGAATGTGCCCACCCTTCACCTGTACAATTTCTCCTCCTCCAACTTGACCTTTCATTGGCTCATCCGATCCCAACAAACCCCTTCTCATCACTTAATTAAATACTTAATAATCTTAGCTTGCTTACAGATGTATATATATATATTTGTATGTATATATTGCTATGCTCCTTAAATTTGCCCTTCTGCTTCAGCTTTTATCTCCTCTGAAAAACTGCCTTCACTTTCCTAGGCTTTCCTCTTTTCCACAACCTAATCTTGCTTTTACAGCGTGTAGAGTAGACTGACAGCTGCCAAGATTCACAGGCCTGCTTCTTCTGCTTCTGCTTCTGCTGGAAGAGATCCCAAGAAAATTTGAGAAATAGAAAAGCCAAAACACAGCAGATAAGTCAGATCTCCCTATAAGATGATCTGATCTCTAGCTAGTTAATTATAGGTCGAGAGATTAATCAAGCTGAAGATCAAGAAAGTAGTAGTAAAAGACAAAAAAAAAAAAAACGATATAAGAGGGGCAATATTTTCAAGGGTTTTTCAGATAAGAAGAAGAAAGTTAATTGATAAAAAGTGTAATGGCTGCTGCTGCTGCTGCTTTATGGTGACTGAGAAAATTGCAGAGGCAGAGATTTGAGGGTGCAGACGACATTGTAATTGTATTTCGGCTCCTTCTCATCTTCTTTAATTTAATTCTGACTGAGCTGTGTGTTAAGATTGGGAGTAAAAGAAGATATACAGAAATGAATGGAACAGTAGATCTAATTTGGGGTTTGTTGGGTGGGGGTGGGGGTGGGGTGGATGTACTTGTTTGTATCTTCTTCCCTAGCTCTACTATGGATGGATCTCTTACAGTACAGTACAGGGCTACAGCATGCAGCTATATAGGTAAATTGATAGCTGTAAGGTTGTGATGATTTTTGGAGGTTATTACACATATGTACTATTTAGCTACCTCTACAGTCTACACCAACCTTGTAGAATAGAAGATGCTTAATTCTTACCATCTATCTCTTTCACTTTTTTCAATTTTTTCTCTTCACTTTGCTTTCTTTTCAGTGTTCTTTCGTTTTTTTCTTGTTTTTTTGAAAAGAAAAAATAATGAAATTAAAATTGTTTGTTAATATGTCATTTTTGTTCCATAGGGCCCTCCACTTCACTTCTCACCCACTTTCATTCATGCTTGATTGCTCTCTCTCTCTCTCTCCATCTCTCTCTCTCTCTCTCTCTCCATCTCTCTCTCTCTCTCTCTCTCTCTCTCTCTCTCTCTCTCTCTCTATATATATATATATATATATGTATGTATGTATATATTTGTATGTATGTATGATACACAATGTATGTTTGTTTTGTAGCTGGAGTGATCAGAATGAAATGTCAAGAAGAGATTGATTAACCTCTCTGGATATTCATTCATATCTTGTTGTACAATAAATTAATGTCGTAGTCATATATGTATAATACATACACATGCATGGCTAAAATGTTTTGTAGAAAGAATTTTGAATGTCTCTTCAATGTGTGCACCTAAAAATATGAACGCCTTGAATACACTTTTCACACCTCACATGGACCATTATAATTATTACTATAACACACCATACCATATGAATATATATTGTGATATCTTAATAATTAAATACAACTACATCACATCTGTTAAATACTATAATAATAACTGATTCATCTTTTCAAACAAAATCATTGCTATATTTTAATCCTTTTCAATATTGGCTGTTGGTTCACTTTTATATATCTAACAACTCCCTATATATATGCTATATTAATTTACCTCATTTTGACTACATAAGTATCCACAAAAAGGTTAAAGAAGCGTGACTTGTATTCTTTATTTTCTTTTTTTAGGATAAGAGGTTTATTTGATAATTATTATTATATGGAAATCATAGATAGGAAAGTACCATGGTTCAATAATAATAATAATAATATATATATAAGACATGTATATTGTAGATATAATTTACCCAAAATATATTGTGTTAACTTTAATTTATTAAAACCTATAGGGCCTTCTTCAAATAGTTAGGTATATGAACTTTATATAAATATATATATATCTTTTAATTGCTTCAATATTGCCTTAGGTACAGAGAACAAACATTATAATGATTGGCATCATGTGTCACGGGTAGATTTTTTGTTAAGGAATCTTTTCTGGATAGGGACATCCTTCCAATTCTGTGCATGCTTATTTTATTTGCATAATTAGAAATTAATTATTATTATTATTATTATTATTATTCAATTTGATTTTCTCAGTAGTTAGCTAATTAAGTTCCAATGTTGCATTAAGGTTTGGTCGGTATCAAATAAATCAATTGATTCCAACTTGACACAATTTAGGAAATTGGTCCAAACTGTGTTACCAATTATACATATAGTTATATTTCAATTCAAAGGTATATTTATTAAGGCCTCTATGTCACAACTTTATTCAACACGTTATTCACCAAAACGGATCTTCGAAAAAAAAATACCTACATGCTTCGCCAGATTAATTCTCTTGGAAATTTTTTTGCTTTACTTAGGACAATCTTGAAATTGAATTCCGAAAAATTATCATTAATTGAATTCAAGAATAGGTTCTTTCTACTACGAAATTCCCAATAATTAGGAGGATGATATTGTTTGATTTATTATTGTTTTTGTATGTAGCAGTGCAAACCTATAAAGAGGTGTAATCGTATTTGCGAAAATTGCAAAAAATCGTATTTATGTACTGATGTAGGCACATAAATATGTATCTTATATTTTATAAACTTACGATTTAACCAATATTGTTATTGAATTGCAATTTAGTTGTCTTCATCATATATATTAAACCTTAACGTGCAAAATCATTTCACAACTTATATGTTATTCGATATGAGTCGTGCCTCGCAAAAAAATTGTCCATTTTGTCTCCAAATAAAGGGAAAATATCAAGCTTGACATATAAGTTGTGAAATGATTTTGCAAAGATGTAAAATATATTTTTTCTATAATTTTGACACTTTAAATGTAACGAATGACTCAACTCAGCAATACAGAATATAATCACGACGAGACATTCTTTTCTTTTGTGCCTCCGGACAAAGAAAATTCAGATTTTGGTGCTTAATGCACTGACAATAATATAAATTGTCCATTTTTTTATATTTGTATATCTGACTTATATAATAACATTTTGGCCTAGTATAGTATAATAATTTTTTTATATATATTGTACGTATAGATTATTTTTTACCATAATAGAAATTACATACTTTTAAATGAAATAAATAAAAAATAATAATAATCAGTATATTGTCATTAGAGTAAAGAAGGTTACTCACGTACGTGCATGTAGATTCAACACATCATTAATTAATTAAATGTAGTAAAGTTTCTTAAAGATTGATTACACAGACAATTAGAGGATAGGTGAAGAATGTACGAGGTAATGTTGTCCTACCTACCTACCTACCTACCTACCTATCTATTATATATATCTACTGGAAGGTTCTAGGTTCAACCATGATATGTTTCAACTTATCAGCATGGGATTGGCTTATAAGTTTCTGCGGTTGGATTTGGATACACTATGCTCCCTTTTTCCAAATTATTTGCTAGTTTTGTATTTTCTTTTATTTGGCACTAGTAATATAATTTAGATATTTTTTTTTGTTTATTTTGTTATTACTTTTTATTTGAAATTTTAAATTGTATGTATAAGAATTTTTTTTTTTTAAAAAAAAAAAAAAGAGGAAAGGGAAAAATTATATATAAGTGAAATTTTGAATATATCAAATCTAATAGTAGAAAGAAACAGGGTAGATGTATGTGGGGGTAAGGGGGCTCCCCCTCCCCCCATCCCACCCCCTTATAATTTTTAATTTTTTGTTTTTATTTTATAATATATAATATAAAAAATAATAAATAAATTAAAAAATTGATAGAATATTTATGTGAAAATTTAAATTTTGAATAATAAAAAAAATTATATCTTAATAATTTTTTGATAACATAAAAATAGATATGAACAAAAAAGTAATAAATAGTAATTAAAAAAATCTTCAAAAATTTCTCAAGCAAATACACATAAAATGATATTTTTAACGGCTTTTTTTTTAATAAATGTTTTTATTATTTGTCAATTTCATATAATACAAAATTTATCTTGTAATATGCAGTTGTCAATGTAAATTGTATTTTACAATGTTTTCGAAATATGATAACTTCACTGATAAAATTATTGGATAACAAATAGATAATGATCGTTTCAAAAATTTTAAAAATTAACCCCCCTTCCATCCTGGTCTAGTTCGCCTCTGGAAAGAAATATGTCATTTTAAAAAGAAACTTACTTTAAAAGTATATAAATGTCTCGGTATATTTATAGTTGAATGATTGAGGTAAATATTAGGAGTAGTATTTTATTCAATTTTTTACTAATATACGTATATTAGTAAAAAATTGAATTTGTTAACAATTGATTTTTATTCTTTTATTTGTGATAACTTGGAAATCTTCGCTGTTATTTTTTAGTGCACTTTGAGTAAATCCCGTTAACAACTGATCTTAAATTATAGAAATATGGAAAAAATTTATATACATATATATATATATTTATATACTATTGTTTAATATTATGTGTGATATATTATGGTTTGCTAATATAGAAATTTTGAATTATTATTTATAATTGTTCTAGGTAAAGACATTATTGTTGATTTGAAAGAAAATATTGAGAGTTTGAACTCATGATATAATTAAGAACAATTATTATTATTATTATTACTATTATTATTAGCATTATGATTTCTTCTTGTTGTTGACTTGTTGTTTATTTATGTGTTGGCGACAATTATATAAAATTGAATGTATTTTCCGAATACTTATATGTATTATGATGATTTATAATACAATATATATATATATACATATATAATTGTTGAATATTTATCCATACTTGTGTTGCATCTTTGTTTTGTTCGCAATTATTTTTTGTTTATCGATTGCTTATATCAAATTACTCGTATTTAAAAGAACAAATTTTTACAAACCTAAAAACCTTCTCAAAACAATTTAGACAAAAAACTTCTATTTGCAATCTTTCAAAAACTTGGTCCGAATAGCCAAATGTAGTCCGATCTAAGTAAATGTCTTGATGAAATTAGATAACTTCCAATATATTTATATTTTGGATAGAAAAAAAATAAATAAATAAAATTTGAACAATTAAAATCTTCATATATAAATTTAAAATTATTATGTATTTTATATGAGATTAAGTATATACTAATAAGAAAAAATTATTATATTGTCCTTGTCAATACGATTTCTACATCAACACATGATTCACTCTTAATTAAACTAATTGTATTATTGTAAGGAACGCCAAACCAATGTATAAACTACAAATCATCTTATAATTATTTAACAAACACACAGTAGCATTATATTGCATGTGTATATATATATATATCTTTTGCTACGTACCATGTATGTTTAATTATATATAGTTTTAGCTGACTCTAATTCTTACTTAGACATCCTCTACATATGTCATTGTTATAACCCTACTCTACCCTACCCTACCCTACCCTACCCACCATTCTTACTTCTCATTTTAACTTTTCATCATTTAGAGTGGGCATATACTTTGGGTTATTATTATTATTATTATTATTATTATCCAACTGCATTTTACATTTTCTGGTTAATAATATAATTTTTGGTTTGACACCAAAAACAAACACATTACTATAATTGAAAATGAAAATTTTTAATAGAACGCACAAAAAATGGATAAACAAAAATATACATTAAATTGAGACGAAAAAAATATTATATTGCATATCTTTCATTTTTTTTCCTTTTAAATCATCACATCAAATATTTAAATTTTTTTTTTTATTATTCAAAGTAATTGTAGAACTTCGTATATATACAAAAACTTTTGTCTAAATAGAGCCTAAGTTATTGAGGAAATGTGGGGGAAAAATAGTGAATATAAATAAGAACAAGTGATCTGGTTATCGCGCCAGCTAAGTTAAATAAGCACGATGCTAATTTAACTCAGTTAGCGCAAATATACAAAACAAACAACACATAAATAATACTTTCTCCGTTCACAAACTAACGTCTTATTTTTTTATTTGGAATGTACTATAACTATTGCCTTATTTTCCTTTTTTAAACACAAATTTTACTTTTTATCTTTAATTCATTTACTACTTTTAATCTTTATCATACCCTTAAGGGTAAATTTGTCAATTCATACCAAAAAGAGAATCACTTAAAATACCGTGCAAATATATTTTAAGACAATAGAAATTGGACCGATGGAATAATACATGATAATATTATATATAACATATATACATATGGCAGTATATAAAAATATATATACAGTACAACTAAATATATAAACTACATAGTATATATTTTTACTTTATGGTTGCATGTTGATAGCCGCAGCAATTAGTATGTTGATTGAATCAAATCAATATAGGTAAGAGAAACAAAATGAATTAAGGGACCTTCCTATTATTCCTTCAATGATACTTACACCAATCCTTTATTTGTATAATCTATTTATTATATTTGTTGAAATTGATCCACAACATTATGACTCTGTTTATATGATACTCCTTTCGTTCATTTACAAGGATTACATTTACTTTTGGCGCGGTATTTAAGAAATAATAGTATTTTAATTATAGTGAATAGTTAAAAGTAGTGTAATGACATTTTTGTCCTTACTTTTTGTGTAAAAGTAACGATGTGATGTAAAGTAAAGGTATTTGTGGAAAAAAATAGGGTATTTAATAAAATGTAAACTTTGTAATTGGACGTCCCAAAATAAAAACATGTAAACTTTATAAGCGGACGGAAGGAGTATTACTTTCGGATTTTTGCGCTATTTAATTTCCTTTTTTTTTTTTTTGAAAAGATCAAATATATTTTTTTTCATCAAATTTCACATTATTCACTAACATTTTTTAACATTTTTATCATTCTCAAAGTATTTTAGTATATACTATTATATAACGAGTTTTAGTAAAAGTATACAAAATATCTCTATATATATTGTGTGAAATTTATTTGTGTTAAAGTAAAGTATACCTAAACCATACTCTTAATTCAAAATTGATATTTTATTGTAAACATATAATACAAAATTTATACAAATAATTAAATAATGTAAAATATATTAAATAGTATTTGTTGAATAAAAATAAATAAATAAATAATTTATCAACAGTTCATTGAGTAGTTTTTCTAGACAAACCGTTGCCCAATTTTTACAAAAATATATAAAATGAATAATTGAGCATTTATTTATTTTATTCAAATAAAATCATTTAAGATATTTTATTTTTTCTATTTGTATAATTAATTGTGTATTTACAATCAAACATCATCTTAAAATTGAAATGATAGTTTGTGGATAGTTTAAAATAACATAAAATAATTTTACACAATACATAAAATATTTTATGTATTTATACTAAAATACAAAAAAATATTATACAATTTCCGTGACTTTTTATTATAAGTGGTAGTTCTCAATCATCCATTATTAATAGCAAAGAGGTGAGATATGACACTTCATATTTTGATATAATGTCAAGATAATCCTCTCATTACGTCTCTTGATAGTGAAATGCAATGTGATCATTATCTAAGTTTTCAACGGAATTAGGATAGTACTTATCTTTTGATAGAATGTGATCATGCTAACTTAGAAAATAGACATGGGTTTCACTACAAAAAAATGACACTTTTGTAACAAAATACTTTTTGTCCATAAATTTATTTTTTCGTTAGTAATAACATTAGAGACAAAATTATGAATAAAATTACGTTAGCTACGTAAAATTTAGAAATGAAATTTTGTTATATATACATATATATATATATATATATATTTGGTAGTGTTTGAGCATGAAAATTCATGGTACATGAAAATTGTTTGATTTTCTTTATATAGAATACAAACTATGTAGTCCCATAAGAGATCACCCGGTTATGTAGTGATAGACTCGTGACCGTGAGATTATAAGTTTAAATTTCTTACTCATTTGAATTTTGTCTGTCACAGATGATCGTCTAGTATGATTTGCTTTGTCGAGTCTAGTTACATACTATTAGATTCAATTGCGAATTTTTAAGTTATCAAAAAAAAAAAAAAGTGTAACTTCGCTCACTTTCTTGAAAATAAAGACTAATCAATTCGAGAGTACTTATGAACTTGAATATAGATCCATTTAAAAGTGTAATTAGACTAAATCTGTGAAGTTTGTAATTTGTTTTGTAATTTTTTCATGTTAAGCCATGCTTTACAAACAAACAATATGCTTGTTCAAATGACAAACATTCTTGAAAATTTGGGGATATATAATGTATACTCCGTCCCATAATTAAATATTCATTTGTTTTTTGCACGTAGTTTTAAAAATATTAGTATTATATTTGGATGTAGTAGGAATAAAGTAGAAATGACTAAAATAACTAATAAGTAGAAATGACTAAAATAACCTTATTAGTACGTGTGATATAAAGGTAATGACATTTGTGTAATACATTGTAAATTGTAAGAGTACTTGTAATGTTAGTTAGATAGTACCGTTACTAAAAAAGAAAATTGATACTTTGTTATAAGAAGGACTAAAATGGAAAAATAGATACTTTGTTATGGGATGGAGGAGAGTATATCTTTATTAGAAATCAGTTCATTTTATTTCAGTTTTTTATTTTATTATTATTGTTGGGATGGAAATGAGTGCAACTCCAATAAATCCTCGTACACAAATCCAAATGGGCCAACCTCCCGAAGCGTAGTTATATCACAGTTATGACACCCACTTGTCGATGAAGTAAATGAAAGTATTTCAAAGCAATAAATGAGATGCTATTTGTTTACCCGGTTCGGATATAAACCATCCTACATCCGGGGGATACCAATCCAGGAGGTGTTCATTAATCAGTGCTGATTAATAACAAAACACTCAAACCTCCACCAACCCACGCTACAAATTAATTACCCTTCAAGGTTTCAGTTGTTACAAACTCGTACTAACAACCGTCATAGCTGGGCTGCACAGAGTTCGAATGCTCCCCTGATCAGAACTCCAGTCTTCCTTTGATCTCCAAGCTTCTCCAACAGAAATACAATGAAAATCACTTACTTAATGCATGGAGGTGGAAGGGAAGTTGTTGAGAGGATAAGCACAATAATTATCTTACTACCCAATCTCTCTAAGATCACTCTCACCACTTCCCAAAACTCTAATACAGTGAAACATACAACCACAGCAGCCATGAAATGACATGCATTAAATTCCCTTTGTTCTAACCAAGGAATGATGTTGTATCAAATCAGTTCTGATCACAAGAAGACAAATTCGAAATGTCCAATTTGTCTTTGAGCAGCCACCAACGAGAGGGGACACAAAGGGCTGCATGATTGGACTTAACCAGCAGGGCCAGAGTTGCTGTTTTTGAATGCCAACGACCACAGAAGCAAAAAGTGTTTTTGTCACTATGCCAAAAATAGATGTAGAGGAATTGAGATTATCTTAACAATCTCCCCCTTTTTGGCATATGTGACCACACACAATGCAGGAGATAATCTCCCACACATGTAGATTAACCCAAATTAAGAGCAAGTTAAGGTTAGGTTTACATGCCATCAATCCAAAGAAGGCTACATGCAGCCTTTACAGAAATTAAAGTCCAAGAACAGCAAAACAAGAGTCTAAAACAGCAACAGGCAGTGAAGAAGTCATGACACAGTGATGCTACAAACACAGTTCAAACAGAGCTCCCCCTTTCTTGATGATCCGATGATCCCATTCCTTCCAGTAATGCAGCAGCAATCCCCCCTCTCTCCTGCATCTCTCCCCCGTGCGTGGACAGATGCCAAAAAAGGCTGGGATGCTTATAGGAAGTCAGGGATTTCCTCCTCCTCATCTGGACCGGAGGCAAACCGAGGATGAAGATGCAGAGCACGAATGATTTTCTTCCTATGTTCAGCTAAGGTGGAGTGAATAGAAGCTTGTTCCTGCAAAACTTCAAGAAGTATCCTTCGGGCTTCCAAGAGCTGACCGGACGGATCGGCTGGGAGAGGTTCCTTAAAGTCGTTGAAAAGCTTGTGCAAGTTCGACCTAGGCTTGAAAAATGTTGTTTGAATTGAATCTTCAGTGGGATCAGGAAGGATCCCATTCTGCTTCAGTAACAGTGTAATGAGGGCCGGATATGGGAGGTTCGTTTTGTCAAATGACTTGCCGCGGGCATACTTCATCATTCTGGAGATGACAACAAAGCCGAAATTGATGTCAGCACAAAGTTTGTCAATGCAGAGAAGTAACTTACCCATCTCATATCCAATGTTAGTCCCATTACTGGTGGGAAAAACATTCATTGCACAAAATCGAAACAGACACTGATATTTCATAGTCAGTTCAGTTGCACCCAGGCCAGCTAGTCCAAAGTCATCTGATTTCCATGCAGATAGTCGAAGTGCCACTTCTCTTCGGGATTCTTTGATCAAGGTAGAGGGAAACACTTCAGGATTATCAGACGGAAGATGTAGTAACTTGTTGATCACTTGAGGACTGAGTTCAATCATCTTTCCCCGTACATAAGCCCTGTGGAACCAAGGACTTTCCTCTTCCAGTACGTCTCGTGTGAGATTGGCATAGAACTCCCGGACAAGCTTCGGGCAATAGGATTTGAGACAAACTGCCCAACGTCGCAATCCTTTCATCCTCAAGAAAGCGAGGAAACCAACATCTTTGTGTAGGGGATCGGTAAACCGAGCCTCAGGAACAAATTTCCGATTGGCTAAGATATCGTATTCGAACAACTCTGCTCCATCGTCGAAATGTGTAATGTCCATTGCTTGTTCAGCCGAGACTGGGGGAAGTGTAGCTTTCCTTTTTCGAGATTTTGACTTCTTTTGCTTCAGTTTCATCTTGGCAATCACTACCTTCTTTCTTTCCTTTGAAGGACCAGAGAAGTCATCAGAAATCTTCCTTTTCTTCTTTTGTTTTCCAGAGTGGCGTTTTCTCAGAGTGGCAAGAGGGGCATTGTCCGAGTCGTCAGACTTGGTTTCTGGTTCAACCGGTGCAGGCATCACCACAGCATTTTCATGCTCCATTCGTTCAGAAAAAAGTTTGTCAACAGTTCTATCTATGATTGTGTTGAGACTTTCATCAGAAAGAGACAAAGAGAGTTCAGCAGTTGCACCTTCATGAGTAACCGCTGGTTCCTCAGGATGAAGGGGTGAAGTACCCTTTTCGATCCTCTGTTGTTCAGATTCAGGGGCTCCCTCGGAGTGTATCATGGTGTCTTCCTCAACATTTCTGGGATCAGCTTCACCAATCTCTTGTTCCTTCCCATCGTCCTCTTTTTCAGCATGATCAGTCGCTTGATCTCCAGGAATATCATCCTCAGGACTATCATTTTGAGTTTCATCAAGGGTTTTCTGCACAAGTTCCTCGGCATCAGCAATGTGATCCCTAGGAGAGGGCGGAGTCACACTGTCAGTGACCACAGCCTGAACTTCCTCGCTTGCTTCAGGTTGAGTTGGAATCTCACTAACTGGTTCGGTGGGAGGTGGAGAAGAGCTGATTCGTCCACCACGGCGCCCACGACCTCTGTTTCTTCCACGACCACGTCCTCGAGCAACTGTACTTCCTGACCCTGTTTCCTTTCCAAAGCGAGTTCGCACCATTGTTCTCTCCAAGAGAGAATTGTAGGAAGAAGAGTAAGGATAACCCTCACCACTGTACTCAGCGAAATATGAAATCACGCGAAATGAGGAAGACGAGTGACCTGTTCGAGTTATGTATTCAATGTCCTCTGAAACACCACTTCCCATAAGGCTGTGATGACATCCAGAGCAGTGACGCAGAGCCGTCAAATCATCTCTTTTTGGGTTTTAAACTTAAAACCCTTCTCAAAATACCGATAATATCCTTGATGCAGATTTTCTCTTTTCGCAAAATGATCCTTCTTCTTTTTGATATTTTCAGAAGACTATTTTTAATCTCCAATTTTCTCCCAAACAAAATGGAGATGTTTATTTATTTATTTAAGCATGCATCATCAAGGAGGACTTGAGCACATACCCAAATCCCTTCGTAGCTTTTCGAATCGATCAACATCTAGAGCCTTTGTGAGAATATCAGCCTTTTGATCATTTGTTCCAATGTGCTTTAAATCACATACTCCATTTTCCACCAAGTCTCGAATGAAATGGTACCGTATGTCGATGTGCTTTGTTCTTCCATGTTGAACGGGATTCTTGGAAATATTGATGGCGCTAGTATTGTCACAAAACAGGGTGAATGAGTCTTGAGCAATACCATAATCATGTAGCATTTGTCGAATCCACAACAACTGAGCACAGCAACTTCCAGCAGCTATATATTCAGCTTCGGCAGTCGATAAGGCAATGGAATTTTGCTTCTTCGAACTCCAGCTAACAATGTTATCTCCAATATAAAAGCATCCACCAGTTGTGCTCTTCCTGTCATCACAACAGCCAGCCCAATCTGAATCTGTGAATCCGATGAGATCAAGACCAGACCTGTTGGAATACCACAATCCTAGTTCTGTCGTTCCTTTGACATATCTGAGAATTCTCTTTGCTGCCTTAAGATGTGATTCCTTAGGAGCAGATTGAAATCTTGCACATACACCAACACTGAAGGAGATGTCTGGACGACTTGCAGTCAGGTAGAGAAGGCTTCCAATTATGCTTCTATAGAGTTTCTGATCAACTGTTTTTCCACCATCATCTTTCGACAACTTTTCTTGTTGTCCCAAAGGAGTTCTGACTCCTTTTGAATCTCGAAGTCCAAACTTCTCCACCATGTTCTGAGCATACTTGGTTTGACTCAGAAAGATACCATCTGCATGTTGTTTAACCTGCAATCCGAGAAAGTAATTAAGCTGACCGATCATGCTCATTTCGAATTCGGCTTCCATGAATTTCACAAATTCATTCTTCAAGGATTCTGCAGTCGACCCAAACACAATATCATCAACATACACCTGTGCAATCATCAAATCTTTTCCCTTCAACTTGATAAACATTGTCTTATCAGTTGATCCTCGAACGTATTCTTTCTCCAGCAGATAATTTGACAATCTTTCATACCACGCTCTAGGCGCTTGCTTTAATCCATACAAGGCTTTTCGTAACCTGTAGACATGGTCTGGATGGAAAGGATCCACAAATCCTTTTGGTTGTTCTACATAGATCTCTTCTTTAATCCATCCATTCAAAAATGCTGTCTTGACGTCCATCTGGTAGAGAGTAAAACCCAAGGAACATGCAACAAACACCAGCAATCTCACTGCTTCAATGCGGGCAACAGGAGCGAATGTTTCATCATAATCAACCCCTTCAATTTGTGTGTACCCTTGTGCAACTAATCTCGCCTTATTTCTGGTAACATTCCCTTTTTCATCAGATTTGTTCTTGAAGATCCACTTAGTTCCAATGACATTCACATCAGTTGGTCTTTCAACCAGATACCATACTCGGTTTCTTGTAAACTGATTCAACTCATCCTGCATTGCATTGATCCAGTATTCATCCTTGAGGGCCTCGTCTACTGTCTTTGGCTCAACTGTAGAAATAAAACAGTTTATCCCAGACAAATTCTTGAAATCAATCTGTTTCCCTCGAGTCAGTCGACCACCAATTGGATCACCAATAACTGCATCAATTGGATGATTATGTGAAATTCTTGAACCATGTCTCCTCACTTCAGCATCTGATTCAGTTTCAGCAGGTTGTTGATTGGTTGTTGTTACATCCGTTGAGCATTCAGGTTCTGACCAATCGAATCTTACAGAACTTTCTGCAGGAATGTTGTCACCAGTCTGTGGCAGAACATCTTGGGACTGAGGAATGACTTGAACCTCTGAAGGATTCTGAGTCACCTTAACATCTGGTGCAGTTTCATCATCATCATCATTTGAGTGAATAGATTTTTTCTCTGAGATGGTATCATCGAATATCACATTCATGGATTCCATCACTTTCTTGGTACGGTTGTTGAATACTCTGTAAGCTCTCGAGTTCAGTGAGTATCCCAAGAATATGCCTTCATCTGATCGAGTATCAAACTTATGAAGTTGATCTCTGTCCTTCATTATATAGCACTTACATCCAAAGGTATGAAAGTAAGAAACATTTGGTTTCTTTCCTGTCCAGATTTCATAGGCTGTCTTCTCTGTGTGAGATCTGAGATAAACTCGATTAATCACATAGCAAGCTGTGTTGACAGCTTCAGCCCATAGATATTTGGCTACTCCCTTTGCATGCATAATTGATCTAGCCATCTCTTGTAACGTTCGATTCTTCCTTTCCACTACTCCGTTTTGTTGTGGAGTCTTTGGAGCAGAGAATTCATGCCTGATTCCCAATCCATTGCAAAATCCAGCAAATCTTTGATTTTCAAATTCCTTTCCATGATCTGTTCTCAATCTGTTAATCTTTGATTTCTTCTCATTCATGAGTCTCGTACCCAGTTTCTCAAAAACATCAAACGCATCACTTTTCTCACGTAAGAAATCGACCCAAGTATATCTCGAAAAATCATCTACACAGACCAAGATATACTTCTTTCCTCCAAGACTGCAAACATCAACTGGACCCATGAGATCCATATGTAACAGCTCCAGACAGTTGCTGCTGAACTGTTGTTCCAACGAGGAATGCACAGCCCTTTTCTGCTTTCCTCTTGCACAGTCACCACAAGTAGTATTTGGAATCTTTGAAAATTTTGGTAGTCCTCTGACAGCTCCAATTTTGCTGATCCTCAACAGATTCTGTGGATTCACATGACCTAATCTGGTGTGCCACAGCATCGATTCATCATCCTTCAATATCAGTGCTTCCATTTGAGGATATTCCAGTAAGTAACAATTGTTCTTCGAACGAATACCAGTCATCACACATTTTTGTGCAGTGTCATAAACTTCACATGAATCCTTGGTGAACTTCACATGTAGATCATCATCGCATAGTTGACTTATACTGATCAGATTCGTACTCAGCCCTTCTACGAAATAGACTTTTGATAACCTTGGAATTCCTTCTCTTTCAAGAATACCATAGCCACTGATCTTTCCTTTTGCTCCATCTCCGAAAATGACTTCTCCACTTCGGTCTTCGACAAAATTCTTCAGAATTCCCTTTTGATTAGTCATGTGCCTTGAGCAACCACTATCAAAGTACCATCGATCAGCTCTGGTAGACTCTTGACTTGACAAGATCACATTACACTCGAGCTGTTTCTGAGTCTCCTTAGGTATCCATACAAACTTGACCTTAATGTTCTGTTTCAGCTCTTCAGTAGGCCATTGAATCCGTCTCCCACTGATAACATCTTTTGCCAGCTTCAAGCACTTCACAGCCGAATGACCTGGATACATGCAGTACTTACAGTTAGTAGATTGTGACAGCTTTGTCATCTCACTCTGAGTTTTTCTGTGGTTTTTGTTTCTGATTCTGCTTCTTTTCTTTCTTGAATTCTGTTTCCAGACTTGAGTTGATTTCTTTTCTGGAAGTTTGACATCAGTAAGCAGACCACCTCGCACAAATGTAGTTGGTCTACTTTGAGAGGATTCACAGAAGCCTAATCCTTTGTGATCACCAAACGGTTTACCAATTGAGAGGACTTCATCCAATTTTTCCTTCCCTTTCCGAAGTCTATCATTTTCATTCTTCAACTTCAGATTATCTGACTGCAATTCCTTTGATTCAGTAAATTTAACTTCAATGATCTTTGTCAACTTCTCAAGTTCATCTTCAAGTTTCTCCTTTTGAGCTTCCAAACGATAAATGGTATCCAGAAGTTCTTTATTTTTTACAACAGCTTTCTTTTGCTCGGCAACCATTTCCTCATAAGCCTCAATCAACTCATCAGTATCAAGTTCTCTTGACTCATCAGTAGTTTTAGAACTGGATTCTGTCTTCTCATCACTGGAATCATCATCATCTGCCATGAATGCAACAACTTCATGATTCTCAGTCTGTTCATCACCACCAGCAGATTCACCATCTTCATTGTCACTCCAGGTAGCTTGATATGCCCTTTTCTCCCTTTTCTTAACTGTTGGGCACTCAGATTTAATATGTCCAACACCACCACATCCATAACAGGTAGGTTCTTGAACCGTCTCAGGTTTTGCAGACACTACAAACTTCTTCTTAAATCCACCATCAAATCTATCTTTCGGTTTGCTGTATGCAGTAGGTTTCTGCTCAGGATACTTTCGCTAAGAGCTGGATGTACCTCCTCCCTGATAGCTATTCCTGTTTTGAAACTTCCCAAACTTTAGCTTGGCAGCTCGTTTCTCACTGATCATTCGAGAAAGTTTACGACTCAGCAGAGCCATTTCTTCATCAGACTCAATCATCTCCAAGTCTTCAGCACTCAGAGCCACACTTTTGGGTGCTTCATCTTCAAGATAGTTCATTTCATAGCTTACCAGTGTGCCATATAGTTCATCCAATGTCATGTGTCTCAGCTTTGGTGGTTCATCGAGCATAATCACCTTTGGCCTAAAATTTTTTGTGAGACTTTTAAGCATTTTTCTCACCAGTCTCTTTTCTTCAAAGTGCATACCAAGAGCTTCAGCTTGATTTACAACATCCATGAATCGGTTGTGATAGACAGCAATTGTTTCATCTTCATTCATCTTTAGTGCTTCGAACAGAGTTTCAACATGATCCAGCTTTGATTCTCGAACCTGCACAGACCCTTCAAATGCATTTTCAAGAATATCCCATGCTTCCTTAGCAACTTTGCAGTTTGATATCAGCTTCGCTTGAGTTTCATCAACAGCATTGAAGATCGAAAATAAGGCTTTCGAGTTGGCGATTGCAGCAGCCTTTTCATTGAGAGTCCATTCTCTTTTTGGTTTCTTCACAAGAGTGACAGTATTATCTTCATTTTGAATGGTCTTCATGGGATGAGACCATGCAGACTCGACAGCTTCAGAAACATCTTCACCTTGTAACATCAGAAATGCTTCCATTTTGTTCTTCCAACTTCGATAACTTGTTCCATCAAACAGTGGAGGTCTCGATGTAGATCTACCTTCTTTACTCATCTTTGCAAACTGTGAGAGAATCTACTCAGCAACTTAGAGAACACTGCTCTGATACCAAATGTTGGGATGGAAATGAGTGCAACTCCAATAAATCCTCGTACACAAATCCAAATGGGCCAACCTCCCGAAGCGTAGTTATATCACAGTTATGACACCCACTTGTCGATGAAGTAAATGAAAGTATTTCAAAGCAATAAATGAGATGCTATTTGTTTACCCGGTTCGGATATAAACCATCCTACATCCGGGGGATACCAATCCAGGAGGTGTTCATTAATCAGTGCTGATTAATAACAAAACACTCAAACCTCCACCAACCCACGCTACAAATTAATTACCCTTCAAGGTTTCAGTTGTTACAAACTCGTACTAACAACCGTCATAGCTGGGCTGCACAGAGTTCGAATGCTCCCCTGATCAGAACTCCAGTCTTCCTTTGATCTCCAAGCTTCTCCAACAGAAATACAATGAAAATCACTTACTTAATGCATGGAGGTGGAAGGGAAGTTGTTGAGAGGATAAGCACAATAATTATCTTACTACCCAATCTCTCTAAGATCACTCTCACCACTTCCCAAAACTCTAATACAGTGAAACATACAACCACAGCAGCCATGAAATGACATGCATTAAATTCCCTTTGTTCTAACCAAGGAATGATGTTGTATCAAATCAGTTCTGATCACAAGAAGACAAATTCGAAATGTCCAATTTGTCTTTGAGCAGCCACCAACGAGAGGGGACACAAAGGGCTGCATGATTGGACTTAACCAGCAGGGCCAGAGTTGCTGTTTTTGAATGCCAACGACCACAGAAGCAAAAAGTGTTTTTGTCACTATGCCAAAAATAGATGTAGAGGAATTGAGATTATCTTAACAATTATTATTATATACTCTCCTGTCTCATTGAAATTGACCATTTTGATTAAAGACACGATATTTAGGTAAAAATATTTAATTAGTTAATAATAATGAGTTATGATATTATTATATTATTTTTATGTAATTAATAATTTTTATAATTTTAAAGTAAATTTAATATATATAATTAAAAAAATTAAAATATATGTTCAAATATCTAAAAATTATATAGAAATTAAAAAATATATGTAATATTGATATCATTTTGTATAGAATAAAATTTTCTATAATACAAGTAAATAAAAAAATATTTTTTTTATTTATAATTAACATAAATTAATTTTATAAAAGATGTGTAGTTTTAAATATAGATAAAAATATTTATTTTTTGGAGGAGGTGGATAAAAATAAAGAGGTTTTGACTTTTGAATGGTCCTACATCATATATGAGTTGTATGTTATGTAGTTAATTAAGTTAATTTATATTTGTTTAATATGTTTCGATTTAATAATTTTTACCAAAAATATAAATATGTCAATTAGTACGGGACAAAAAAAATAAAAATAGTGTTAATTGTGGTGGAGGGAGGAGAGTACTTTTCATACTATTCCATATTTTTTATTTCATAAAAGAATAATTTAAAATAAATTTAAACTAAATTTTTAATCGAAAAAAGAAAAAGAACACTGGGGACTTAGATATGGATATCCGAGTTTAAATCATATATAATATAAAGTGATTTCTCAATGTAGAGTTGAGCCAAGAATCAAATTTGGTTTCTCTGAATTTGATTTGGGAATTTTTTTTTTTTATTCTATATTTAAATAGTATTTTTTATAAGATATTTTGTGATATAAAAAAATATATATAATCTTTTCAAAAAAATGAAAATTCCAAAATAGTAAAATTTTAAAAAATTTGGGTAAAAAAACATAAATATTTATTATTTACTCCACCTGACAGTGATCAATTAGGCGATTATGAATGATCTATTTACCACTATATAAAAGGCATTCGGTTATGGTCCTCAATATACTAAATTATTTATTGTTTTTTATTCTTCTCATCCGAATAGACTACGAAGAACCTATTTGATGGTTTAGTTAAAGAAGACTATAATACCAATCGTTCGAGTTAATAATTTCGCATAAAAAAACTCGTCATGAATCCAGGTATGTTTCCATTACGAGGTTTTATCATGTAAATCGCTATAAATATATGAATTGGAGATGTGTCGAGTGGCATTATATATAAAAAACTTCCTAACAAATGATCTATAATATATATTATATATGTTGAAAGTGTCTGGGCCAACAATACATATGTCATCAACTCAATTAAATTATTAATATGGATTTTCAAAAAAAAAAAAACACCCTTGCACAGAAATTTAATTATCCAACGATAATATATGACAAAATTAATTTTCAAAATACATGTATATATATACATTTAAAAAAACTATAAATACATATAATCCATACAATATGGCTCTATACCATTTATCGGAGAAATTTTATATATAATGCACTTGGCACAACCCCAATTTATATACATATATCGATTTATATAATAAAACTAAAAATATATCTAGATCAATGGTGAGTTCCTTGATGCGAAATTTACGAGCTTGAAATGTTAGTATTATGATCTTCCTCAACTAAATTATCGAATGAATTATTCGTAGCTATTCCGATGTGGAGAATAAAAAATAATGATTGATTTAGTATATTGAAAACTATAACGGAATGTCTTTTATATAGCAATCAATAGATCACTCATATCACTTAATTGATACACTATCGGGTATCTGCCAAATTTATCTAATATCAATAAGATAGTAATTGATTTATTTCATTACATAATAATTTAAATCAATCAAATAAATTATTAATTGTCTCTATAATGAAATCACATAATTTAAGTCTATCAAGTAAATTATTAATTATTTTTATAATTACATTAGGTAATTTAAATTAATCAAATAAATAAAAATAAGATATATGAATTAGATATTTACCGAGTGCATTATATATAAATTTTCTCCAAAATAGCCTATTATTTTATACGAGTGAATGAGATTTATATTAGAAAATCTGCAAAATAAACAATATCTCATATCATTCTCGACGCATTGTATTCATTTTCTTCTATCAAAATCAATATTGTTCTACACGTGATTTTTTATTTATTTATTTATTTAATGATTGATTGGTCGAGTGATTAATATACAAGCAAAATGCCAAATATGGATTTTATAGGTGGTCTTCATTTGTTTTCTTTTCAAACAAGTAAGAAATTTTTTGGACAAGAATTTTAAGAACGATGGGATTTTATGACCACATCCTTATCTATTATTATTCAATACATCTAAATCCTTGCATAATAAAACAAATTTGCAAATAAAAATTAGAATAGAAGATAGAAAAAGAAGAGAAACATCAGCTCTACACCCTCGTACATATATGTAATATAGTGTAAAGCATCACAAAGCAGAAATTGCTAAAAGACAAGAATATTTAAAAATAAACACAGCTCGTAAATAATATACAATCTCAAAAAATTAACCTTTGGAGTTCTTTGCTTTTTGTTTCGTGAAGCTTGAGACTCCCGATTTGATTTCTTCACTTCTGACTCTGTGGAGTTATAGTAGAAGTTTAGCGAGTTAAGACAATGCGAAAATTGGACATTGTTTTTGCTATCATTGATTAAGGTTTTTTGGCTTGTTCTGCATTATGCAAGTTGGTTTGCTTGTCTTTTTTTTTATGATTTTTGGGACCGTGCCTCAAAATATTGTTTTATATAATATATATTTGATTTATTCAATATATTTGCAATATTTTTAAAATAAATAATAATTAACTATATTTTGTCTTATTACACTATTCAAATAAAAAAATATATATATTTTTAGTACATCACTTAATTCTAATTTTATTCTAATCACTTAAATTCTCGTGCTGGAATCAAAATAATGCACCTTACATGAGACAAATGGAGTATTTCTTATGGTTGTCAAATATCACTAAATTAAAAAAAGTTAACATCAAAATTCCGCAAAAATGGTTTCGTATATTGTTTTGTGATAAATAAAAAATTACTAATTTGTATTAAAAATGTTTTTTTTTTTTTTTTTTACGGCAATTTTAGCTCGGTTTTGTGGTAGTATACTCAGTCCCAACAAAAGTATATATTTGGGTTTTGTATATGTGTAATGATATGTACGTAGTTTATTAAAAAAAATATATAAGATATTTTGATACTAATGTGTGATTATTTTTATTATAATATGAATATTTTTACAAAAAGAGTATAATATTTTATGAGATGAAATACTCTCTCCGTCCCATAACTAAGTATCCATTTATTTTTTGCATGTTAAAATTTGGATATTAATTATTATATCAAAACGTATTATAAATCAAGGAAAAATTGCAAAAAATATTTCTATTAGTGTATTGTAATACTAATATAATGACATTTATATAAAAAAATTATACAAATATTAAGATATTTTTAACGTTAAGTACAATGACGCAAAAGGTAAATGGATACCTTGTTATGGGACGGATGGAGTATCATTGTTTTCATGAAAATTCAAGGACGGTGACCATTTTTTTATGGGCATGTTGAAATCGAAATCGAAATGGATTTTTTGACTTATTCAATAAAGCATCCGGGTTCGATCGAAACGCAGTAAATTCAGAATTGAAAATATTGGCATCAATAAACTAAAATTTGAAATAAGAGCAACAAAGATGATGAAAATACACTGAATTGGATAAAAGGTGAATGAAAAATAAAGAAAAAGCCTAGATTGGTTAAATTGATAAAATCAGATTTTATAGCTGCATTTGGCTTCCCCATCTCTATTTGGGGCAGCTACCATGTCCAATATTTTTTTGGGCTTTTAATTTCTCCGTTTACAAAAAAAACAAAAAAACAAAAAAACAAAAAGACAAAAATAAAATAAAATAAAAAATGAGAAAACAAAAAAAAAAAAAAAAAGAAAACTCATATGTTTAAGTACAAATTTTTAATGTTGATAGATAATAATTGATATTTTATTTTTATAATTAGAAAAAATATCTTCACAAATAATAATAATAAAAAAAAGAATATATTTTTCTACTAAAAAAAATACAAATATTGTTAGATGACATAAGGGGAAAAAAATTGACTATTTTTTTTTATAATTTAATATTGATTTTAAATTAAATATTAATTTTAAATTTTATTTAAATACTATTTTGATTTGATTTAATATTTTTTGAAAATACTATATTTTTATTGAAAATGGTATATAAAAATATATATATTTTGTTCAGTAAAAATTAAGACATGTTTTGGTAATTAATTTTTTTTACCATTTACTTAAAATGTAATTCTTCATCGTAAAAATTATTCATTTTAATAAAAATATTTTAATAAAGAATTATGTTGGGAAATATATCTTCATCATTTATAATATATTTTATTTATATAATTTTCAAAATTATAAGTTATTTACTCAATGTGTTGGAATGCTGAATACATCTTGAATATAATATTTAAAAATATACTCCATATTGTTAAATTTAATATTTTCTCTTTCATTTCATATTTATAGCACTAATCTTTTTTAGTTATTATTTAAAAAATACGTATTCATATTTTCTTTCTTTATAAAATAAAAAGTATTATTATTATTTTTTTTAATTATGAAAGATAGAAAATCACTTAATACTAATACAAAGCCGAAATACAAATACAAATTAACATAACATTATTTTACTATTAATTATCACTTAGGGTGTGTTTGTTTGGGAGTTTTGATTTTGAGTTGAAATTTGAATAGTAAAAATTTTGAATTTGAAAAGTTGTATGATGTGATATAAATAGACGTTGATGCGATGTTTTTTTGAATGTAAAATTGATTTTTAGTATAATATAAAAATGATAAATAAGTGTTTGTTTTAATATTTTGAGGAATAAAATATAATGAATAGTGTATTTAAAATCCGATCCCCAAACAAACACACCCTTACTACTTTTGCATAGTCAAAGCCCATTATTTGAAAAAAAATTAAACCATGAAAATCTCCATCCCTCCCATATTATATTAGCTTCACAAATTTTCCCTCCAGTCTAATTTCTTTTATTTTTTCCAAACTTCAAATTTCCACCCGCCAATGCACAAAACCATTTTCAGAAGTAATTCGATATCCCTCCCTCCATTCCATTGCATCAAATCGAACAAATTTCACAACGCAAATCTGAAATCAAATCCCCTCTTTCACTTCCCTCCAATCTTTCTTCTTATATACACTCAATCCCTCAGCCACATGGAGTTAATTCATTACCTCCGCCCTTTCTTCTGTTCTGCAACTCGAAATCTTCATCAATGGAGGCGACGATTGCTTCGGCTGCCGAGCATGACAACAAGGAGAACCTCCCACCATTGACGCCCCCAAACCGATCCTGCAGCTCGGATGCTCTGAAACCCAAGTGGGTTTTGATGAAGAAGACCAGTGAGGTGAGGAGGCCTTTGAGAGATATCACTCATCTCTACAAAGCAGGTTCGATTTATCGGAATCAGAATCAGAGTCGGAATCGGACGGTTGTTAATAGGCATAGCAGCACTAGGGCAGAGCGTGCCAAGATTCTGAGGAGAGAGTTCAGATAGATTGGGTTTATGTTGTTTACGTATGTTTGGTTGGTTATACACATTTGATGATTTATATATCAAATTAAATAAATAAATGGATGGAGAACTTTTACTGTGAGATATATATATATATATATATATGAAGTGTTCTTATCAATCTTGTTTACTACATTGAATTTGTTCTTTGTGCTTTTTCAATTTGGTCCAGAATTGGGTGATGTCTGTGAAGGACATGGTTACATCCTTTACTGTTCTTACCTTTAAATGCCTTTTAGATGCATTCAGATTACACTTGATATTTTGGGGTGAATCATTTGAAGTTAGGGATGATAGCATTCCGGGTGGACTCAGATTTAATTGAAATTAGGTCTAATTCTTTGAGTACAGGTTCAAGTATGAGTTTTGTTGGGGGTATATAAACTGTGGAAATAAAGACAATTAGACATAAACAATTATGACTAATTGTCTTTATTTCCACAGGTTATATAAACAACCGATGAAAATGCAAAAGCTTGGATGTAAAACAAATTATTTCAATTAAACTCACAACAAAATTATTGACACTAAGTTATAATTTCTTGAATTTATAATCTCTCAAACTTTGTCAAACTCCAATATGAATTATTTTTTTCATCCAAACAAACACTAATGCATTATACAGAATTATCATTTGTACTAGTCATAACAAATAATCAACACTCAACAAACTCCAAATATAAGCTAATAGTATATATGATTATTCAAATAGGAAGATCCGATTCAAAAAAAAAAAAAAATTATGAATTTGAGAAGTTGTGTGGAGCATTATTTTTGTCTAATAAACTAAGTCTAAAGTTCAATAGATTATTATTGAATATAAAATCAAATTTTTCTCGGATACTATATAAATATAACTAATTTTAGATGAAAATATTGAAAAAAAAAATAAAATGAAAAAAAAAAAAAAAAAAAAAAAAGAGAAAGAGCTACAGTCAGTCAAAGTTCACCAAATAGAATTAAATTATTTTTTATGGGATTATGTTTTTTATATTCTTTATTTGTATAGTAATGGTTACTATGTAAATAAAAATTTTAGTACAGTGGTAGCAACACTTGATATAAGAACAAATAATACACATGATATAATGATAGATAAAAACAGAACATATGTTAATATTCTATCTGTCATCTAAATTTATTTTTACTTTTTTTAATTATTATTTAAATTTATTTCTGTTTTTTTTTTAATAAAAAAATATTATTTTTTTTTAAAAAAATTATTTTTATTTATTTTTCTTAAAATTCATATCTGGTCAAATGAGAATACAATTGAATAACGAAAAGAATATAACACAGATACAACGCATGAACGAACAATACAGTATATATGACAACAACATACAAAATAGAGAGAAACACAACACATATGATATAGAGACGGAAAATAACATATGAACTGACAACTGATTAAATAGTTATGATACAACATACCATATATACATAAATTATTTTAATATAATAAAAATACAGTAAGATGAACTACCTATGTACTTTAGTTAACAAAGTATGTGTACTTTAAATAAAAGTATAAGTTGTTTCTTTTATATAAAAGGATAAGTTGTTTGTTTTATATATGCTAATTGGACAATTCAACATGATGCTAAATAAAATATTGAATAAAGTATTATTTTTTATATTTTTAAAACAGCAAAATAGTTTTCAAATATATTTAAAATATCGACAATTTTGAGTATTTCAATCCATCAGGGTTGCTAGTTTATACTGTGATAAGATGATATTTTTGTTTTTATTTTTTTTATAATTTGATTTCAATATAGAGGTTTTTTTTTTGTTTAAATAATGTATAATTTGATAATTAATAAATATAAAAATTACTTTTTTTTTTGGAACATATAGTCTAAATAGTGTAAAATTATACTTCATTTGTCCCTTAAATATTTGTTTATATTTTACACGAAGTTTAAGGTATATTAGTATTAAATTGATATGTAGTATGAATAAAGTAGAAATGACTAATATAATTATGTGATATAAATGTAATAATATATTGTAAGTTGTAAGGTATTTGTAATGTTAAGTACATAGTACAGTTAAAAAAAAAAAAAAAAAAGAAAATTTATACTTGAATTTGTGTTTATTTGAATTTGGTTTGAGTTTGATATCAAAATAATATTTAATAAAATATTTTGTAAAATATATACTCCCTCCTTCCCATTGAAAAATTTTCATTTTCATTTTCGTTCATCCCAAAACAAAGTTACCATTTTCTAATTTAGTAATTGTACCACCTACATAACATAATAAATACCCTTCAAACTTACACTATATTACACAAATATCGTTACTTTTATATTACACAATACTAATATGGGCATTTTCGTCTTTTTCACTGCAATTCATTATAATACTAATATTAAAAAATATACGTGCAAAAAGTAAACGACAATTTTGTACGGGAACGGATAGAATATATTTCTTTTCGAAAAACATATAGTCCAACTAATAAAATTTAAAAAACTTTTGATAAAGAAACATGGCATATAAAATTCCAAAAAATAATTATCTAATTCTGACCACCCGTTGAGACCATGAGACAAGTTGGTAATATTCAAATCCCTCAGACAAATTAAATTAAATGATATCCGATCGATACAGTTGAAGATTCTTAATAATAATAATGATAATAATAGAAAAAGGATAACTACCACTTAGCTTTACATAAGATCGATGGTGAGGAACAATAACCATACGTAGACTTTTCTAGTTAAAAATCAACCTAGTGTGAGCTGTCCACATTGCATTAATCAGTAGTAAGTTAATTTGAAATTGGTAAAAAAGTTGTGTACTTTACAAATTTAAAATTTTAAGATGGAATTTATCGTCGCAAACTGCCAGAAATAATAATAATAATAATAATAATAATAATAATAATAGGTTGATGGTGGTTCGTGTAGGGATGGCATACCTTATCGTACCGAAAATATCGATCAATATCGATACTGTATCAAATTTTTCGGTATGACAAAGATACATACCTATATTATACCAAAAGCTTCAGCATACCGAAATTCGATATATCGAAACGTTCAGTTTGATTTCCATACGATAACGATATATACAGATTATACCGAAAATATAATTTTAAATTTAAAATAAATTAAAATAAAATGAATAAATATCATCATTCTTTACCACAAAAATATTATAAAAAAAAATTAAATTTTCAATTCCAAAATAAATATATATTACATTTAAAGGGGGAGGGCCAACTGGCTGCCGCCCTCCCCCGGCCGACAGACTGCAGCCGGAGGTGGCTGGCCATGGGGCTGCTGGCGACATCGCAGGTAGTTCCAAAAAAAATAGTCGAAGGAGGTTGGAATTTACCTAGATTTGCAAAGTCAAGTAAGAGGGGGCGGCTGACGGCTAACGTCATTAGGGTAGGAGGTCCGACTCAAGGGAGTGATTGGCGTCGTAAAAAATTAGATTTAGGATTGTTTTGGTAGCGGGTTGTGTGTTGTGGTTTGCAAAAGTGTATACTAGATTTAGGGATTTAGGTCAGTAGTTTGCACAATTTTTATTTTGATTTTAAAAATAATAATGATAATATATTATTTATATTAATAATTAAATTATTTAATAAAAATAATATCGATATGATTTTAATCCATATTATACCGAAAATTTCAGTATACTAGAATTTTCGATATTTTCTGCATGATATGATACAATAAATCGATATTTGGTATGTTGGATAAATTTCTTCATGCCCTAGGTGCTTGTATGTGATGCTGCTACTCGATTGTGTTAACTGATTCCTTGTGATAACAAATTTTGAGGTTATCTAAATTAATTTATGAGAGTTTGATTTATGCTCCTTTCTTATTTGTAAGTTTCGATCAAATGCCTATTTATCTACCATGGGGTTGATTTCTTTCTTCGATGACTTTGACCTTGAAGATATATGTGTGAAGGCATTACATGGACTTTGTTTATTTTGTTATTTTGCGCAATGTGAGAACTTATCAGAAAATCCTTCATTTTAGTACTACTTTCAATTAAACATGCTTAATTTTATTCCCTGCTCTTGTCCTTTTCATCCCCATCGCTTCATGTTAATTAGTTGATTTTTAGTGTTAGATATTCATTCGGTACATGAAAAACTAAACACAGATTTTAATGAATATAGTATTATATTGATTGATTGTGACATAAATTAAAAAATATTTTAAAAAGTATACGAATAAGTTAATGAAGTTGGAAAAGTTTGGATAAATTGAGTATGTAGATGTTAGTGACATATATGTAAATAAGTAGAATATTGAACGATATAAATTTTAAAAAATAAAAGCTATTTTCTTTAAATAAAAAAAATGTAAATTTAGTGGACAAATGAAGTATTTGATTCTTAACTTTGCTTCTAATTTTGATTTTTAGTATGGGATATCTTGCATATATTTTGTTGTTTCTAGTCCAGAAGGAATTTGTGAATTTTTCTTTGGGGAAAGTTTGCAAAGGATTCTCATCTCCTACAAATTTCCTCGGTAGTTTTAATACCTCATTATATGTGTCCGCTCTCTTAGACCTGTTATAAAATTCATGGCAATTTGCGAAAAATATATAATTTCTCAAAAAATTTGATAGCAAATATACGGGTCTCTATTTATTTATTTTTTTTTAGTGCAAACGATACTCCTTCCTTCCTTCCTTCCATGTTGTGATTGAAGAGACCATCTTCGAAGAAACTGGCCTCAATCTAGATTCTTGTCTTCAAGTTCACACTATTATTGTGAGTTGTGACTATCCCTTTCATGAACACTAGACATGATTTCTTGCACATTGCACTTTAAGGAATGTTCATGTCCTTGTCATAAACACTTGAAAAGCACATCCCCAATCAAGTAAATACAAGATCAGAAGAAGACCAATACTTAATCCATAACATGACTTCACCATTATATTATATTGATTCTCATAGACAAATTATATAACTAAATTATCCTAAGACAAAAAGTAAAGCACACTTTTTTTCTTTCTTCTTTTTTTTTCTTTTGCTTTTTCTTTTTTTTTTTTTGAAGCTCTAACCACTTCCACATGCTCCATTTTCAAATGTTTAATTTGTAGAGTAGATAGCCTCTAGATCAAAAAACTAATTCCCAAATGTGGCCTTTCGTTGCCCAACAGGGAGAAGGTCACTGAAACCCTACCCATCAAGGTGCCCTTTGAGCCTCAATTCATTACATATCGTGAAGAAAACCAAATTCTGCTGAGTAGACATACACTGTTTCAAGAATTTTATAATGTAGATTCATGGCGCCGAAAGATTCTTTTGAATCTCCATTGGTACGTATGATCAGCAATAGAGTGGGTTCTCACAAATATGTCTGCAGATCATCATTACTGATATGGATGGCTCAAATCTGATGATACATTGGATGCATTTATCCATCTTTCTGTAAAAAAACCATTGATTCTAACAGAAGCTCGTGCCTATAAATATACCTTGACTATAAGACCTATGGCTTCCCATTCACACAAGAACTATATTCTAATTCCCAACAATGTGTGGCTGTAGAATCATGCTGTTTTTTGTATTTATGTCGATAATGGCGGTTGAATTCGAAGCGCGGACTCTTTCATCATCACCCTATGGAAGGATGAATTCGGTGATCGAATCATTTCAAGTACAATTCCAAAGGAAGATGCTACTCGACGTAGGAAATGATCAAGGCGAGTCTTTTATGAGTGGAGTATATAAGCCGGATCGATATAGTCCCGGAGGACCTGATCCACACCACCATTGAAGTTTTACTGAAATTTGATCCAAGAAGGAAGTGATCAAGATGAGGATAATGATCATGGAACTTACAGATACAGGTTAATTAGCAAGAGACCAGCTAGTTCTTGTCCACTCTAAGTCAATGTTTAAGTTTTTAAATTGTGCTTCTGCTGATGGTTTTTATTAGCAGAGATTAGAGAGAGCTTGTAGTGATGAATTCCAAATCTATTTTCGATTATCAGAAGATTATTTGTAATGTAAATGGTTTTAAGATAATAATAGGCCTGTTTTAGATATGATTTTGGAAGTGATTTGGTATGGGATTAAATCAGGAGCATAAGAACAGTTGTTTATACTTTATCAATTTTATATTCAATATTATAGTAAAATCTTTTTATACCCTATTAAATAATTATTTTAATTTAAAATTTTGATATTAAATCCAAATCTCTAAACAAGTCCTACGTGTCAACAAATATAGTTATGTTTAAATAAATATGTCAACGTTCAATTCTAAATATTAATAAGAAGAACTACCACTCGCATTCGTCCGGGGATTTACTCCGTGCGCATTTTGGACAGCGGCTGCGGGTTTCTACGTTATTAAAAAATTAAACTATCCACTCCCTCCCACCACTTTTTCATTTACATCAGTCCCAATTGTTTTCTCACTTTTCCTTTTTTTAAGAAGAATCATACACTTTAATTTTATTTTAAATTTTTTAGTTCATTATTTTTTTAATTTTAATTAGACTTATTTTAATTTTAATTTATAATTATTTTTATTATTCGATAATTATTTTTACTAATATATTTTTAGTTATTTACTAATTATATCCCTAAATCCCGGTGTCTACGGTAAAATGGACATGGTATCAGGTACAATCAGGTACAGATGGAGTAATATTTTATAGATAATAGTACAATAACAAAATAAAAACATAAAGTCATGATTAAACTCATTTACATTTTAATGACATTATTCGTAATATTATGTAAAATATAAGAGTATTTTTTTTTATTAAAATAATACTTTACTAAAAAAAAATTTATACATTTGAATTGGACAAACAAAATGACAGTGATTATACATTAATCGGACGAAGAAAATATTATTTTCTAGATGTAGTTTATGTTGAATACTTGTACTTCCAAATATCACCATCACATACCATTTTATCATCATAACATACCATTTTTTAACCTATGATATACCACTTGGGGCAAAATCCAACTTCTATAATTATAATAATAAATAAATATACAAATAATTAAAAATAATATAGTATTTTCAATTAATTATATATTTGTATTATTGAAATTACCTAACATTATATATTTTTATTATAGAAAAAAATTCAAAGTTTTTATAATATCGATTACATCCAATAAAATTTTAATAAATTTCAAGAGAGAACCGTGACAATTTAATAAAAATTTCAAAATACATATAAATATATCAATAAATTTAATAATTAATTTAGACAATATCTAATGCCTCAATTAACAGTAACAGATGGCAAGTATTGTTTTTTTTCCTTTTTAAGTAATTAACAAAACTGTAATTTGATAAATCTATTATTGCATTCCATCAATCGTATCCAAATTCATACGTCATAGTAAGAAGTTTTACAAAATCTGAGTCAAAGTCTAGTAAATCGACCATTTCTGATCAGTATATTCATTGGAAGCCTACGATATTGACATGCATCACGACTAAATTTTCATATCATTTTTGTCAATCTCTTAATCCTACATTAAAGATCATTTTTGTATTCCCTTTGAAGTCGTGTATATAAACATCTTCTTGATTATCTCATTTCTTCAACTTGTTTCTCAATTAAGTTACGAATGGCCGAATCAGTTTTGAGTAATTTGGTACTTATTATCCTTGTAGCACTTATCGGTACACATTCAGTTTCTCAATCTGCATATGTCCTTCAAGACGAGCCCATTGATAAAGAAGTTTTCCAGCTACAGCAATGGCCATCGGCACAACTCTTGATGGAGCCACTGAGAGTAGTGCCTCGCGGGCCAGATCCGAAGCATAACCAGCAAACGCCTCCACTTGAGCTATCCTTGAATAAGCAATTAAGAGTGGTGCCTCGTGGGTCAGATCCTGGGCATAACCAGCAACCATCTCCGTTCTAATTATCCTTACCAGAACAGTTGAAAGTGGTGCCTCGTGGGCCAGATCCTGGGCATAACTAACAACCACCTCCGCTCGAACTATCATTGAATGAGCAATTAAGAGTGGTGCCTCGCGGGCCGGATCCTGGGCATAACCAGCAACCACCTCTGTTCGAATTATCCTTACCAGAACAGTTGAGAGTGGGGCCTCGTGGGCCAGATCCTGGGCATAACCAGCAACCACCTTCGCTCGAACTATCATTGAATGAGCAATTAAGAGTGGTGCCTCGTGGGCCGAATCTGGGCATAACCAGCAACTACCTC
The DNA here is from genome assembly GCF_009805555.1 of Andrographis paniculata. Lineage (NCBI taxonomy): Eukaryota > Viridiplantae > Streptophyta > Magnoliopsida > Lamiales > Acanthaceae > Andrographis > Andrographis paniculata. Next base: position 659,048 of record NW_026137611.1, read on the forward strand.
CATTCGAACTATCTTTACCAGAACAGTTGAGAGTGGTGCCTCGTGGGCCAGATCCTGGGCATAACCAGCAACCACTTCCGCTCGAACTATCATTGAATGAGCAATTAAGAGTGGTGCCTCGTGGGCCGGATCCTGGGCATAACCAATAACCACCTCCGTTCGAACTATCCTTACCAGAACAGTTGAGAGTGGTGCTTCGTAGACCAGATCCTGGGCATAACCAGCAATCACCTCCGCTTGAACTATCCTTAATAGAACAGTTGAGAGTGGTTCCTCGAGGACCTGATCCTGGACATAACCAACAACCACCTCCACTTGAACTATCATTGAACGAGCAATTAAGAGTGGTGCTTCGTGGGCTAGATCCTGGGCATAATCAGCAACCGCCCCCACTTAAAAAATACTCGATGGAGGTCTCCGGCGGCTTAGATCCCAAATAAGTGACAACGTTGTGGCTCTCAATGTTGCAATGAGAGTTGAGAATTTACTACAAAAGGCTCATTCACAGTGAGAAAAAGACTCCTCATCCTATCTATGAATGTTATTTTTGTTATAATAAATGATTGGTTAAGAAAATAAAATGTCCAATTTGATTGTTGCACTTAAAGTCTTGCTTTTTGTTTATGCATTGGTCATGTCTATTGATTTAATTTTAAGTCGGTAATATATTAAGATGAAAAATAAAGTGGAAGGGTCAACATCTCATTAAAATAATTTTTACAAACTATAATTTTTATAAACCGCCTTTACGGCTAACATCAATAATTTGGTAAACAATAAGAATATATATATTTTTTCATAAATTGTGTCGGATTCGTGTTGATCTGTATGTATAATTGAATCGAAATTCTTAACTTAAACCCAAGTATTTTGTATCACTTTGTTGTGTTAGTTTTTCTCAATCCTACTTCTAATGGAAGAAAAATGGCTTGAGTAAAAAAAAAAAAAAAGAAGTTAGATCAATCACGAATGATTAATTATTCGAATTTACAATTGTCATTGTTGGAGTACTATATAGTTATTGATCTTAATAGGTTTATAAAGGAGATGAATGTGTAACTACTTATGCATATTTATTTCAATGCAAGTTTAATATTTTCAATATCTATGAACTATCGATTCAGTACAGATAAAAATGACATAAATAAAAGTATGTGTTGTTTATGTTGTGCAAGAGTATATTGTGTGCTGAAATTAACTGTTACATGTAATGTGTGAAACTATATCATATGTTGTATCAATATTGTGTAATAGTTGTCGACTATCTAACATTACAACTCAATATTCTAGTAGTGGCAATATATAACAAATCTAGGATCTAAACAAAAAATAAAAGCCATGATAATAAGATGGAGGTAGTTAAACTTCGAAATATTAGATAAAATATATTAAACTATCGTATTCTTAATAATATAACAAATATACCCCATAAATTTCTCCTATCTCCCTCATGAAATCTTATGAGAAACTATCAAAAGAAAATTTATTATATCCATTCAGTTATTCAGTAGTTGTACTACAATTTTGTTCGTCAATTTGCTTACTACAACAGGTATTCACCAGATTAGTTATAGATGAAGCTCACTTGATGGCATCTGGTGGCCCTCAGGTGCCAAAAATTGCATGGCTTGTTGATCTGCTACTGTAAGGGCTTCCGGCGCACCCTCCATTACGCCCTGCAAATATTGTTTATTCGACAGACATTCTTTCAGCAAATTGTGTCGATAGTGTAAAAATTATTTGTAAGTTCGAAGATCACAATATCCTGGCATGTATACGACAATCGATGACTTAATGAAAATGTTGATTTTATGAGGATGAAGCATGTTGCGATGATCGTGATCATGTTTTATTGTTTGTATGCCGAAATCTTAGGATGGATTATGGATTACATCATTAGGAGATAAAAAAAACAAGGCAACATTGTATATTTGTCGTTAGTAAACCTATTGTAGAAGAGGGAAGTGGATCCCATACTGATTGGATCAAATCAACATATATAATAAAGAAAGACAATAAATATTATACTATCTTCGTCCAGAGTTAATTATGTCACTTTGTTTTTGGTACGGAGACTACTAAATAATAATATATTAATGTAAAAATTAGTTAGGTAAAAAGAAAATGGAAGTACTACAGAAAATTTATTAGAGGATTGATAGAAGTGATTTGATAAGTAAAAAAAAAAAAATAGTGACAAATTGATTATTATTTGTTAAAGTATAACTAATAAAATTATAGGTAAATAAAATTGTTTATTATAAACGAAGAGAGTATATAACGTTACATATTTATAATATAACATATATTTCTACGTAACATAAAATATACTTCTATTTAACATAGCAATACGTTGTGGTATGTAAAAACACATCTTGTTTACATGTTGATTGGGTCAAATCAAGTGTGTATAAGAAATAAGTTACCGAAGACAAGAATTTAGAAATTTCTGATCACCTTGACAAAGGAAATTGAGCTTTCAGATTGTAGCAAAGAGGTATAGTAATCCTTTGGCGGGTAGAATTGTTGAAAGGCATCGATGTTAGGGTTGTCGTTTTGGCATCCTTCCGCGATTTGTTTATTCTCATTTCCACTTGTATGGGACATGGAGTCATAAATTGTTGGTGATGCATGCTCCCTGAAATAAATTTTTAGATCAAACCAAAACTTTGTGGTTATTTCCAAATTTTAAGGAACCATATACTGATAGAAAAAGAGGAAAGATGTCCAAACCTTATAGTTCCAGAACATGCATCAGATCCAAAATTCAAGTGATCCACATTGTTTAACTCAATCCCATTATCGTCTTCAGTCTCAAGTAAGGGTTGTTCTTCTTGTGCTTGTGCATCAGTAATGTACTGGACCACTGTGTTTATTTGCTTTCAAGAACACATAAAATCATAGCATACATCGATTAAATCAGACAGTGGAAACTGAATTAATGCAAATTAAAGAATATAGAGATCCTTTTGTTGTTGCTGTTGTTGTTATAGTTACCTGTATGGTGTCTTGATAGCTTGATTGCTGCTGATCCACTTTACTTGAAAGAATTCTCTGGAAGTTCCATTTTGTAGAGAAAAACTTATAAAATGAATGAATTGGAAGAATGAATTAAACTAATATTCCATGAATCTTGATTTCTGTCTTTACCTTACTTTGGGTGACGCGGCGCAAAGCCTCCACGAGTCGCATTTCACACCAATCGAAATCTTCTAATGTTGTAATCTTGTCGAAGTCCGGCTCAAAAATCCTTCGAGATAACAAACAAAAATAATAAGATATGAAGTGCTTTTTCTTTATTCAATATGATTGTTTAACAACTCACAAGCGATTGTAAAAATATACTTTTTCATACAAAAATCACATCTAATAATTCTTTCACTCAAGAACAAAAATACAAACACAAAGACGAACAACTACTGTGTTTGTTGTTACGTAATTGATATTAAAGCATGTATCAGTTGTTGATCCGGTCAACTCAACACCATGATTTGACCGGATCAGCATATGTTATAGAAATGACCAACATATATTTATACATATCTCAACATACTTATAATATTATATAAATTATATTATAACTCAGCATATGCTATTTTATAATATAGCAAGATATCTATAAATATATATTGATCACTCTATAGCATATATTGATTCGGTCAAATTAGCGAAATGATCGGCGGAAGAGCACAGGATCTGCGGCCTTGATATTAATATTTGTTGATGTACAAAAAGGGTGTAGTTTGATGGATTTTGGCAAATCAAAATATGGCCAAGTTGGATTTTTACCTGAGCTGTTCTTCACCCTTCTCCAGTTGATTTTGCAACTCATGGATCTCTTTTTGTATCTCCTGAAAATATTAAGGAAATGAATTAATAACACGTGAAAATTGTGTATGTTCTATGGACTATAAAATAATTTACATACCTCAGTATCAGAACCTGGAGTTGCAGGACTAATCCAGACAAAAAGAAATCATTAACATTATTGTAAGATGAAATAAAATCAAGAGATAGAACCAAATTTAACAAGAAAGTTTTTACCTTTGCACAGCAACATCCTTTTCATTTTTTATCTTTATCAAAGTGTTCATAATTTGCTGCATAAATCAACAACAACCAAATGGCATCTGTCATCACATCTAGAGAAATAAAGAAAGACAAATGAAAGCTAATGTTTAGAAACTTACATCTCTATTTGGGACAAGTCTGTATTCATCGAAACAGCAACGAAAGTGTAAGAGCAGAATGAACATAATCAACAAATTAAAATTCACATTAAGAAATGTAGTAAGAACCAAGAAACTTTACCCTCCCCTATCCCGATCAGAGAGATTAAGATATCGATAAATCACATCCTCAATTCTGACAAAATTCGAAGAACAACAAATAATCCATTAACCCTAATAAATATAACTAAATAAAATCGATACATTTCCATGCACTGCAAGAATAAACAATTACCTTTTCCTACCAGAAAAATGGCTGAGCCGACCCGACGGAGAGAGCATGATTAACGTTAAATCGATGTCGCAGAGAACAGCTATTTCGTAAGCTTTTTTTATCAGACCATATCGTCGTTTCGAGAATGTAACCTGACGATTTGTAGTGTTCTCGATTTTCTTAATCGGAAGCTTACTTCTCCCCATTGTTAATGTAATTCTTTTTGTCTGAACCTTTTAGCTTTCTACTGTTGATGGCAATAGGGGAAATGATCGAATGAGAATGAAAATATATATTGTTTGGGAGTGACAAGCTTGAGGTGGTAATGGTTTGATATTACGAGATTCACTCCTACTTTTCCATGTGGTGACGCATGAAGTGTCGACACGTGTATTTCATATTTTTTTTAAAAACAATTAAAATTTATTTTAAAACAAAATATCATAATTTCATAACAGTTATATCATAATGGGCTGATAAATGGGCCTGGTTTATATTATCAGTAATAAGTGAATAAACCAAACCGCCCAACCCAACGAAGCGTCGTCGTTTTGGTTCTCTCCTCTTCCTTCCATCGCTCTTCCGAGGGATCACAGCGCCGCGCCATGGTTTTCGGAGCGTTGAGATCCTTAATCCGACCCGCATCCAGGTTCCGTTTACCCGCATCTCATTTCCCTGCTCCGGCTGCAACCTTCTCCGCCGCCTCCACATCGCCAGAGCTCCGCCGCGTCTCCGCCCCCCTAAGTCGCAACCTTCCCTGGTTTCCTCCGTGTAATGCCTTCCACAGCCTTACGGATTCCAGGTACCCGAAGCGTAGACCTAGCGACAAGCCTCGCCGGAAAAGAGCCAGCTTGAGACCACCAGGTTTCCAAATTGTTCGAATTATTGCAGTTTCCTGATACCTGCATTTTTTTTGTTGGTGCTAATATGTATTCTGAGATAAAATTAGTGGAAGATATTTAGTTCTGAGTATTTTTCGTGTGGAAAAATCATTAGGACCGTATGCCTGGGTGAAATACGTGCCTGGGGAGCCTATACTTCCTAACCAACCAAACGAAGGGAGCGTGAAGAGAAGGAATGAGAAGAAGAGGATCAAGCAGCATCGTGCATTTATAATGGTATGATCTGTTCTATTGACTGTTTGGAATTGACACATTTTATTCTCTAATGTTCTCTGTGAATATATTTAGTTGATGGTTCTTAGGATATATATAAATTTGAATTTGAGACAATCGAAACTCTTTATGAAATACATTGGTAAAGAGGTGTGCATTTTATGGTTCTGACTTTGATTGGATGTTTTCATACATAGAAATCTTCTGTATGTCTGCTACATCACATCCACTGTAGTATTATATGTGCTTTGTTGTCCACGTCTTATTTCTCCAAGATGGATATAATTGAGAGTCATAACAAACAGATTTATTCTGGGATTTAGTTGATGTTATCCAGAGTGTGATTGCATCGATCATGAAGTATGGCTTTTAATTGTGGACTTAATGGAAATTCAAAACATTTTAGTAAAAGGCACATCCCATGGCACCTATATCTTCTGTTTCCCTTCTCCGGCTTCTTTTCTGCTTTTGCTTCTGCTCTGCCCCTTCTGCTCTCTATTGTTTCCACTCTCTCCTCCTGTCGCTTGCCCCCACAAGCCTTTTGACTCCCAAACCACTTATCAGTCCGGATCAACTACCATACATATGAGGATAGGTCAGCCTTCTGAGCCCTAATTTTTTTCAATGTTGGGGTTTTAAAATATAAAATTCTTTGTTATCTTATTAGATATTAGTTACAGTAATATATATTTATATACTTTGTTTAACGATGATTTTTTTGTAATTTGGTTTCATTTAAGACTACTGTGGATTTTGATATGTTTTTAATATTGAGATTCTTAAGTGATTATTTTGGTTTGTTGAAAGTGTGTTATTTTGTTTACTTATATATATACATATATGTGTGTTAATTATATATCAATAATTACAGTGCATAGCTTGCCATGTGAGTGCTGTGCTCCATTGCATGGAACATGCTCTGCTGTGTGCTATGTACAACAACTATTCAGGGCATGTTCCTTTGTGTTCTGGGGTGTCCACCGTGTTTTGGATTGTTATGGAAATTATACAAATACTGAATTGAAATAGGTTTTGATGTGATATTTTTAATAGAAAATAGGCATTTCATGTGATATTTTAATAGAACATATGTTTTTGATGTAATATGTAAAATAAAATTAAGTATTTTATGTAATGGTTTTCATAAAAAATAGGTGTTTGATATGATATTTTGAATGGAAAATATGTTTCTGATCTAATATTTTATGTAAAATTATGTATTTTATGTGATATTTCATAGGCATTTAAAAAAAAAAAATAGAAATTATTGTAGCCCGCACAGTGCAAAAGCAGGTTTGATACTGAAAAGAAACTAATTCTTTTACTATTTTACTGGAGCAGCTGCCAGGTTATGTGAGGTCCAAAATTGTTTACATCTTACATCGAATTTTTTATGGCATGGTTATTATCAGGCAATCTAGGAATCACATTATGTTGTTCTGTTGCTAAATTGTATAATGAACAGACATGATAAGTCAACTGAGGCTGCCAAGATAGTTCGTTTAGTACTTAAAATGAACTCTTTCCTTCAGAGTTATGGCTAATATTTGACTGAAGTTCGATTTCTGCTGTGATTGTTCTAAGTTATTTGTAACTTCCCATTTATATAGTAGCCTAATAAGCATGAAGAAAGTTTAATTGCTACCAGCCTACTGAACTTGTAGCTACTCCTTTTAATTCTGAAAAAATAAATAAATAAATAAATAAATATTATTTTGATACATAAACAAGGTCATTCAAAATTTTGTAATATTGATATGTGCTCCAAAGTTGTTTTAATCTGTGACTGATTGAGGTTGTTGTTGCAGATAGCTTGTCCGTATTTGTTAGAACTCCTAGTGATACAATTATTTCTTGGATGAAATTAGTCCCCGACAAACTATTGGCTTTATTGTTTCTTGATTTCTCCAGTGGAGAACTTTTATGAGCTTCAACTGTAATGTCGGAATTTTAGAATCTGGATACCTATCTTTTGCAGATTTTCTTCTTGCTGTTGTTACCTTATTCAGTTAATATCCCTCAGTTTGGATGCCAATTTAATCATATCAATGCCCTTGATTATGCTTTGCCCTGCTGTTTTATTAGAGAAATCATATGTGCTAATCTGTTTTTTAAGCAGCCAAGCCGTTCACTAATGTATGTTTATCTCTGTGCTAAGAAATATGTTGTCCTTGTGTAGTCTGAGAAGAGAAAGCGAAAAGCTGAGATGCAAGAAGCCAAAAGAAAGAAACTCATGAAAAGGGTCGAGCGGAAGATGGCTCAAGTTGCTCGTGAAAAAGCCTGGCAAGAGAGATTAGTTGAGCTGAAACGGATTGAAGAGGAGAAGAAAGCTGCCATGGCTTGATTTCTCGACTCCGAATTGGCCATTAAAGGTTCTTTTAAGTTGTTAATGGAAATGAAACTTTTGCTGTTAATGTGCAAATGGCCTCCACGAACTCTAGCTCATTATGCTCTTTTAGCATCCAAGTTTTTTAATGGGTGAAATTTGAACAGCCCCATTATGTGTCGTGTATGGTTTTGACTTAAGAACAATTTATCTAATAAGAATAGGGAGTGAAATGTGAGTTTAATTTGTTTTAGAAATATGCATTAACTGGTGGAAAGTGATTGAAGACATTGGCGGGAATCATGACAGCATCCAAAGGGATAAAAGTGTGATCCAAAAATGATGCACTTACTAGCAACACCAGTGACTCTATATTTGTAATTTCGATAGCTTTTACAACGGCTTCATAGTAGATGGCGTTAGAAGAGACACAATGTCGTGCAGTCGAGGCCCCCATCGGGCTAAATTTTCTTCGTTCTCTCCCTTTCTTCAAATCAAGTTATTCGGTGCTGTATTTCTCTCTTCTTTTCAACTATTCTCTCTGCTGCATGTTGTCGGGTGAATTTTTGTGAAAAGATTTTGTTTTATATTTTCAATTGTTATCGCAGGTAGTTGGAGGAATTCGTTCAAATGAATTTTTGTGAAAGTTGTTATCGCCGGCAAGAATTTGTGAAGATGGCATAAATAATTTTGGTTGGGACATTTGGATAAAGAAGACCTAGTCAAGAGGAATGAAAATTTTTCAGTTTCCTAACAACTTGTTAAAGAGGATGAGTGAGGATTAAAAGAACTATTGGATCATTTTTTTGTCTATCTTTTATTTTGTCTTAAAAATAGCATTGCCAAAAAAAAATAAAAAAAACTACAACGGTTATATGTGCATATTTTCATTAAATTTATAATATGATACATATATCGAGTTGTTTATACTGTATTATTTTTTATGATTTAAAGTTTTTAAGGTTAAATTTGTACCGATGCATTGGACCCAAGTTGATACGTATACAATGGGATCAAATATATGAAGTAATTAACCTAAAATTTTTCTCAACTCTCAAAAAGGCCCAACATTTTATTGGATTCTAGGCCCATATTACATGAGACAAGTATGGGCCTAACTACAAGGCCCAAACTTTGGTTTAAACAATCTTGTACTAATTACGTGCTGGGTATAAAGGATTTACCTGCGGTAAAAAAAGAATCTACCTTTGATTGGGCATTTACTACCTGGGAAGAACATGGTGGCGCATTTTAATCGTGGTTAGTCGAGTTTACTTGCCATGTCACCTGTTGGATTGCTTTAATCATGTATATATACTATATGTGAAAATTTTCGTAAAATCTGATTCGATGATAGCATTAGCCATTAGCATCGGTACATTTGAAGTAGTGTCTCTGTGTAGTAAGAATTACTGATGCTGTGATTTGATTAATCTTGGAATGTTTAATGAGTTACTGATGCTGTGATTTGATTAATCTCGGAATGTTTAATGAGTTACTGATGCTGTGATTTGATTAATCTTGGAGTGTTTAATGAGTTACTGATGTTGTATGTATATTGGGTAAATTTAGGGTAGCATTACTTACCTGGAATTTATGAATAAATGGGCAGATCCCGGCGCTGTTTTGGTCACCAAGAATCAGCAAACTCTCCGCACATATCCACCTTAATCAGTGTCGATTACACCCATCAATCTGCCGGTTTGATGCAATTGGATTAACAATGAAGAATTTTCAGGGAGCTTATCGTCTGTGGAAGCACTCTTTTGATCATCCGACGAACCGTAGATTATTATTCAACTTTCGATCATCCTTTTCGGGTACGCGGAATTCACATTTGAAAATGTATTCTGTAGTATGAACATAATGGAAGCGAAGATAATCACTTTCTTGAATTATTTCCGCTTTCTTATCTTTGAGGGTTGATATGCTCTGGTACTTCGATTTTTAGGTATAATTTAGTTCTAGCTCTAGCAAACAGATATAGTCATTCACCATTTTAGGTGCTTTTGTTAGTTATTTATGGCTATAAGTAAGAAAAATCACAAGTGTGGGGGTATGCCTCTTGCATAACACTTTCAGAATCAGCTTTATCTTGTTGGTTATCAGTTTTCTTTTGTTCTTGACAGGTCTTACTAATAACCTTACTCGAATGAGTGGGAGAAATGCTTTTTACCACAATCAAATTGTTCCTGAGTGTAATTCATTTTTAAGAAGTTATGGCCGTGGTCTTGTAGCTGCTTTCTGCAAATACGAGAACAATTGTTTCCAAATCCATTACAGAAATTTGACTTCAATGGCATCAACGCCCACAAGAAACAAGTCCTTTTCTGTGATTAATTCTGATGATATAAACTACTTTAAGAATATTTTGGGAGACAAGGGTGTGGCTCAGGAAGAGGAGAAGCTGGAAGATGCGAACATGGACTGGATGCGGAAATACAAAGGCTCAAGTAAGCTAATGCTACAGCCTAGAAGCACACAGGAGGTTTGTGCTTTCTTTTGGCTCATTAACTACCTTTTTATATTGAATTGTCTTCGACAGTTTATGTTTTTATTTAGAAGTTCCCAAGGCTTTGAGCTTTTGGGAAATAGATGATGGCATAATTTCATGAATCACCCTGACCCTTTCTATGGATTTCCATTCTTCTAATTATTTCATCTTTGATGCTAGCCTTTATATATCTGGTTTAGCAGTATTGAATCTTCTAATTCATGTTTTTTGTTTTTTGGTTTTGGAGAAGTGTAACTTTTTCATTATTTAGAGTAAGGGGAGCTTTAAACTGAAGCCTAAAAACTCTTAATTCAAATACTAGTAAGGATTATTAGTTGCACTGTAAATTCAATGGTACCAGAGTGTGAGGTATCTGGCTGAACTTGAGTAATTGGGATTCATAATCCTTATCTTTGTTTTCTCATAGAAGAGATTATTATGATTCCAAAAGCATTATTGGTTATGTTTGAGTCCAAGATCTTAGTTCACATATTACTGAAAAAGAACTTATGTTACTTATTCTGATGAGTAGAGGAGTATGTTGAATGGCTCCGCTTCTAGCCCTCTGTGTTTCCTTGACATCATCATAGGAGGCCCTTCATTGTTCATTTAATTTTGGCTGCTATAATTTTGTAATCATTCATTGTAGGTTTCTCAGATCCTTGAGTACTGTAACTCTAGATACCTGGCTGTTGTACCCCAAGGTGGAAATACAGGTCTTGTGGGAGGAAGCGTACCTGTCTTTGATGAGGTATGCTTGTAGCAATTCATTTCTGACACTTAGTGTCCAATCAAGAGGTATTGGATTCTCTATTGCAGCTTAAGGTAAAGATCTTTTTAGGTTTTATATCCCAAGAAAGTCTTCACTTGTTTCTATAATTTTAATTTGTTCAATTTACTATGATAATAAATAGCTTTGTTTAATTGATAGATTTCTTTTAATTTTAATATTTATGTATGACAATGATATTATGTGGATAGGGTGTAGAGTGATGGTTAGCTTTTACAACCACAAAAAAAAAAATAATAATAAATAAATATATAAAAATAACACAATGGAACACACATTTGCATTGAGGGTAAATATTGAATTATTGATTTTACTTTCCTGGCAAAATACAGTAGTTAAAGTTATTTGGGGGTTTAGAATTGTGTTTGTAAATTTGTTGGCGAAATGTTGATCAAATGAAGTTTACATTCAGACCAACAGTCCCTGTGGTTTGATATATGTTTTGGATTTCTTTATTTAAATTTATTATTAGATGTCTTCTATTAGATATTTAGATGATTTCAAATTTATTTATTAGCTTAAGCTAACTTTTGAGGATACTTGAGCTTGAGTCATCAATGTTCATGCAACTTTTGGTTTCTTAGTCTTATAGATTCTCTTGGTGTGAGAATACTCGAGCTTGAGTCATCAATGTGCATGCAACTTTTGTTTTCTTTCTCTCATAGATTCTCATGGTGTGAGGATACATATTTAATTGTTATCCCTCATTATTACTTGCCAAAGGCATGGAATGAACATTTTATTTTGTCATTAAATTTTGAAGTTTAAGAATATTTCAATGCTCTCATGTTTGAAGTTTGAACTTATGTATCTACTTCTCTCGTGATAACTATTCCATTTCAGGTAATTGTCAACATGAGTGCAATGAATAACATCCTTTCCTTCGATAAGGTAATAGTTGATGCCGTAGTTATACTATCTTTATGCCAAATCTTTTGTTATTCTTTCTTATTAGGATGCTCCAAAATTCTACATCATTTCTTTGTTTATAAAGTTTTACTTTTTGATTCCTCTATATAAAATTTTATTAATGTACATAAAATTCCAAACAAATATTAAAGTCAAAATAGACCCTTGACTATCTAAATTGTACAATCTAAGAAATCGTGCATACAAAAACTAGCAAAAGTTATGGGATGGGGAAGCACTATTCTGTACTTAATCGTCTGATATTAAATGTCAGCCTTTTTTCGCCAGTAAATCTTTTTTTTTTTTTACATGCTACATAGCTTTTTATCCCTTGCATTTGTATAATTGGAAAACTAAGTGTCATGCTTGTATTCCAAAATACAATGTTTTTTTAATTATCATTGACTAATTGCAACTGAAGTAGTTAGCTTTTTATTGTTGTTAGGTTAGCGGTGTACTAGTATGCGAAGCAGGATGCATTTTGGAAAATTTGATGTCTTTTCTGGATAATGAAGGGTAATATTTTTTTATATGTGATACGGTTTTGAGATGTTTCCTCTTAGCCACATCATAAATTATTTTTCAATGGTATCCGTGCTGTTACAACTTGTTCTATGTAATTTCTCCCATGTTTCTGAGTATAATAAAAAACCTTTACATTCTTTTGTGAGGCACATACAAGTTACTAATATCTGAAACCATTATTGCTTGAAATGATTCTATTGCAATATCCTAAGAGGTTAAAATCTTAATAAAATGATTACACCAAAATAAAAAAGAAATATAAGAATTTCTATCTATCCTTTTTTTTAATTGATCGGTGAGGAAGTTTTGGCATAGCTGGGATTCGATAGTTGCATCAGGTTTGGCTGTGGTTGCCTGTGGCAATCACAAATGGGTGGTTGGTTGGTGCGGCAGCAGCAAGATGCTCACAGCCTCACCAACATAGCGCCAAACACCCTAGCAATTTTCTTGCTTGGCACCTCAATCGGTTCCTTAGGCTGCCCAGAAACAATCTGGAAGACATAGATACAAATAAATTGGACTATTGTCACAAAGGAAAATCTTATTGAAGGAAATTAAACAGTAGGAAATAAATCAAAGAATTTCTTACAAGGATATCTTTCCCTTTCCAAGTCTAATAGCTGATTCAAATTTCAGAAAACTTATCCCCTAGACACTATCTATAACAGTCTCATTAACCTTAAGGGCCTTAACCCACTCTTCTTAGCCATATTACTATTATTTTTCCTTATAATATGTTGGTTTTTAATCTGAAACAAAATTTATTTGTGATAGCAATGATGTTCTGATAATTCCACTGGGAAAACCATTAACAGGTTGAATAGTAGTCTTAACGAACAGCAGTGATCTAGTTGGTTCAGTGATTTGTGGACTTAAGATCATACCTGATTCATATGTTGTTAAACGCCAAAACTTAAGCAACAAGAGGTTGTCTGGCGTTTGGGCACCAATTAGTAATGGCTTAGTATTTTGTGGTCCTGTTTGTTTGTATCTAGTTTCCCATAAGTTATTTTGTTTTGGCCTTCCAGATTTATTATGCCACTGGATTTGGGTGCTAAAGGAAGTTGCCAAATTGGGGGAAATGTTTCAACTAATGCTGGTGGCTTGCGCCTTGTCCGGTATGGTTCTCTCCATGGCAGTGTTCTTGGTGAGTCATTTTTCTTTCCTTTCAATTTTCACCCCTTGTTTTACTATACCCTTGGTGTATGTCTCTTTCCATGTGGTATTATGGCCTGTTAGTGTTATGTTTTCAATGCTCTTACTTCACTGTGGATTGTCCTCCTGTATATCGTGCATACCACATCTGATTTTTCATACTTCAAAGAATTCAGTTACCCTTGAAACTTGTTCAACAAATAAAAAATTTAACAGCATCCCTTCAAGTCCACAAAAAATATAAATAAATATGAAAGTACGACTATCTATGTTTTTTTAGAATGCTTAGGCCCTGTTTTCTTTTAGAGTTTATTTATTTATTTTTCTTAGTTTCTTGACTAAGCTCTTCCCACAAAATATCAAGCTCAGTACTTCATAGATTTTTAATGTTTTTTATTATTATTATTTTTCTATTGTATTGAATTTGTTATTCCATGAGCTGCGTTTTGGCCAATTTTTATATGCTGAATCCTTTGATATTATATTTGAATTTGTCAAATGTGAGACAAAAATCATTTGTAATTAGTAAGGTGCCTTCTACACAAATCCAGCAGGTGAAATTGGGTTTGGAATTAGGAATTAGGAATTAGGAGCTAGAAGTGTTTTCAACGTTTATCTAATTTTAGTTGATGTTGATTTCAAGTAGTGATCTCTAAATCTTGGCACTACTCTTCATCTATTTTTCTTTATTCTGTTTGTCTGCACCTAAATCATTTTAATTCATGTAAAACATATATCTCTAAGTTATTGCCTGAAAAGCTTTCCATACAATTTGAAGCACTTCTCTACCATGGAAGATTCTAGTCTTGTGCCCTTTCTTAACAGGAGACTTAACTGACGATTGCATGATATTTTCTGTCCATGTGAAATTGAAGGTCTTGAAGCTGTTTTAGCGAATGGTACTGTGCTTGACATGCTTGGGACTTTGCGCAAAGACAACACTGGATATGACTTGAAGCATTTGTTTATTGGTGAATAAAATTATTGTTGATTTTCTTGTGTTATGATATACCAATCTTTCTTGTCTATACTGTATTATTTTCTGTGTTCCATAGGGAGTGAGGGATCTTTGGGAATCATAACAAAAGTCTCGATACTTACACCACCTAAGTTGTCATCAATAAATGTAGCCTTCCTAGCTTGTGAAGATTATACCAGCTGTCAGGTAATATTTGAGAAAAATTTTAAGTCATGTGAGAACTTTAGCATTTCTTCCACGATAGTTTATTTGGCTGTATCCATACTTGTAAACATTTACACTTTATAATTTAATGGTTATGGCTATTAGATACCATAGGATTCTGACCGTTGTTACAGGGTTGTTGATTCAAAGGTTCTTGAAGATTTTACTATTAAAAAATTGTATATATGTATATAATGAAATAGGTGTCTTCAAAAACCTTGTCAAAAATAAAAAAGAACACTTCGAATTATAAGTGTATAGGTTATGCTATATTTTAAACATAAAAAATATAATGAGTTAATGCAATTAAAGAAGAAAAGATAAGCGAACTAATTAAGCTAAGGATGATTTAATCTAGCTAAAAAGCATTAAAATATATGTACGAGTAAACATGCAAATTTATGAATCTATGGATGAAAGTGATAGAGATTGTGAGTTGATGTATATATATGTGTGTGTGTATGTGTGTGTGTAGATATTGGATAGAACAGTAGGGAAAGGATGAGGATACGTTGTTCTGTGGTCCAACGGAGTAGAAGTGTTATCGTTTTAATGCGACTTGAGAGAATGAAGTAAGCAAATATATATGTATAAAGGTGAGGTGAGGGAAGGAATGATTGTGATCACATTAGAGATTCGAGCAAGGATTCACTGGGTCAGTTGGTACTTGACCTTAAAGGGTATGTGGATGTCGGGAATTGCAACTATGTCATTACAAGCTAGTGATATTCTTGTCACCACTAAGTTATTATGAGCTAGTGATGTTCTTTCTTCTCATTGCCTATTTCTTGTGCTGCTTCTCTTTAGTCAAAACCAAATTCTGCTTACAAGATAGATGAGGTTGTGATCGATACTGTTGCTCCCTCATAAGTCATATCAGACCACCTAAACACCGTTTTTGATGCATGAAAAGGCATGGGTCAAAAATTGTTTGTCATACACCACAGTATTAGCTGTCTTAATAGGTTTGTTATAGAAGTACTCTTAATAAAATACAACTGACCTCATGAGCTTGTTTTCTGGTTATTCCAGAAACTCTTGTTTGAAGCGAGAAGGAAGCTAGGTGAAATTCTTTCTGCATTTGAATTTTTGGACATCAATGCTATGGATTTGGTGAGATACCTTTAGCTGATATAACACTTTGAATCTTCTCCTTCTTCTTTCTTTCTTTATTTCTTTATTTATTATTTTTTTAATTATTATTATTATTATTTAAACACAGTGTCAAAATTTGATAAATTTTGTATAATCTTCAAATGCATATATATCTCACCATATCATTCTTATATTTTCTCCTGACATGTTGAAAATATTTAATGTAGTAAACATGGCCTTAGGGAATCTGTTTCCAGAATTCAAATTTTAGTTGAATACAAAATTTTTTGTCTTTTTATATCATTATCCCTGTTCAAAATAACTTTTACTGGAATGTATTTTGATTCATAATCGTACTTGGTTGGGCTCTATGGCAGGTTCTAAAACATTTAGACGGGCTTCGCAATCCATTACCTTCGTCAAAACACAACTTTTATGTCCTGATTGAGACAACTGGCAGCATCCAATCTCATGACAAGTAATTTTATTTGTAATCACCATATGAATTAATCTTTCGAGTTAGAAAATGACTTGAATGGATAAACTTTTTCAAGGTTTGCAATCATGAACACAACACAAAGGACACTTTATGGGAGCTGATCTATTAATTCAATTCATCTTGCATGTGTACTTTTTGTCACCAGTGAACAATGTGTGTATATATATATGTATTTGATCTCCATTATTTCCACCTGCATTCACCAGTGAAAAGCTTGAAGCATTCCTCGTTCAGTCTGTCGAAAGTGGACTAGTAACTGATGGAGTTCTAGCACAAGACATAAATCAAGCATCAGCATTCTGGCAAATACGCGAGGTACTTAACTGTTCACATTGGTCCATTATAATCATTGTGGAGAGACCCAATTTCTAAGTACTTGATAATTTGTGCTGTACTGATCGATATGGAATTTGTGGGAATGAATGGTATGAAATTCAATACTCTAGCTTGCACTAAATTCTAAGTCAATGGATCTTAGAAAACCCTAGCTTAAAGTGTATGAATAGGATGATGTACTATGTTTAAACTTGATCAAGAATAGACTTTTGTCTGCACAGCTCTTTCTAAATCCTAATTTTGTTTACATGTTTACAGGGATTACCCGAAGCTTTGATGAAAGCAGGGGCTGTATATAAATATGACTTGTCTATTCCTCTAGAATGGATGTATGATCTTGTTGAAGAAATGAGAAATCGTCTTGGTAATTAAGTGATAGCACCATTGTTCTCTTTTTTTTTTTCTTTTTTTTTTTTTTTTTGATCGGGTATAGCACCATTAATCTTAATTTGCTGCACTGTTGCTCCTTGGCATTCTTGAAAATTTCATTTAAATTGTTTATCATAAAATTTGAGTGAATCTGTTTCTTCTGAAACCTCTAGTTTGATTTAGACAGCATATGCCTTTTCTGAAGCTTATCTTCTAACATTATTCATTCCTCAAATCGGATATATCCAGGCACGTCAGCAAATGTTGTAGCATATGGCCACCTTGGAGACAGCAACTTACACCTCAATATATCAACTCCACTATATGACAAGAATGTAATGGTCATCTCCTATTCCTTTCAATTTTTGAAATTTGTTCAATTTCAGATATTTTCAAAATGAATCTCATACACTTCAGGTGTTGTCCAAAATCGAACCTTTTGTCTACGATTGGACATCAAAGCATCGTGGAAGCATCAGTGCTGAGCATGGCCTTGGGTCGATGAAAGCAAATAAAATTCATTATAGCAAGTCGGCTGAAACTGTGAGTCTTCTGTGTCCGTTACATGTATTTAGCACATGGTCATCTTTCCTGTTTTTCCCTTCACTACTCATGTGGGCGTCTAGCGAGTAAAATCTCCAGTTCTTTTTTCGCAACTGATTTATTCTCATACATATAAAGTATAGGGTAACAACATAAAAGTTATGAATGGATAAAAATGGAAATAGAGATATCACGAATAGATGAGAAAACGAGATGACCAGATATATACAGAAGTGCTCGTACGTACAACGCATAGAAGATATACAGTCCTCAAAGTATAACCACTACTGCTAAGATTTTTGAGCAGATTGATAGTTGTGTGTTTAAAGAAATAATAGAATATAATCGATGTTGATTGACATTTTTGGAGGGACAATGTTTGTCATCATCGTCATCATCTTTCTAGCCTCAGGATTTTTTTCAGTTAAATTAATTGTTGGTGATTTTTTATTTTTGATTTGAATAGTAGTTTGAATGTGATATAATAAGAAGTAAAAAAATTAATTACTACGTGACGAGCCTTGTATGTTGGGTATATTTGCAGGTGGAATTAATGTGGTGTATCAAGAGGCTACTGGATCCCAAGGGAATACTGAATCCATATAAAGTATTGCCTACTTCACTCTCATCTTGGTCAAAGTGATGGATGCAAACTCTGTTTGTACTTCTGCTTTATTAATTCAAATCAACTTATAATGGTGTCCCTCTCTGTAACATTTCTTGTAATTTATGATTGAATTATACTCCTCTCTTCTATTCAGAAAAGTGTATTACTAAAAATAATTATTATATAATAAAAATATTTATAAATTAATATTAAAAGATAACTAAATAGTTTAATTAAAATTAAAAAATTATAAAATATAAAATTCTAAATGTAATTAAAATATATATATATATAAAGACAAAGGATGTGGAACGGAATAGGGACAAAGAGAGTATGATTTTTTATTTTGTAAATGTTACTTAACGATTGCTTTGTTATAAAACCACCCGTTATATGGCTATAAATAATTTAAATAAATAAAAATTATATCAGTCATTCAATTTATGGTGTGATATATATATGTTCACAAGGCAAATACAAAAACAATTAAAAAAAAAAAATCTACAATAACATAAATGATTTCCATATTTTTAAGTGGCATTATTTTTAATAAACATTAATAAAAAGAAATATAATATATATATTCTTATTCAAAACACAAAGTATTGTTTTTAATATGAGAGTTACAATTTTCATGAAAAAAAAAAAAAAAAATGAATGCACCCAATATACATACGTAGTAGTCATATGTTCACTTGAACCTGGTTCATATTTGATACGATACCTACTACTACTACTGTTGGTGTTTCTTCTCCAAAACCCCATAATACATACTAATTGTACGTACTTCTTGTCTCTTCTCTTCTCTCTTCTCTGATCAATCTCGCAAGAATTTTGCGCTTAATTAAAATCAATCAAATCAAGCTCAAGCTCATGTGATGGGTGTGTCTCGAGCAGAAGACGACTACGATTATTTGTTCAAGATTGTATTGATTGGCGATTCCGGCGTCGGCAAATCCAATCTCCTCTCCAGATTCACCCGCAACGAGTTCACCTTGGAGTCTAAAGCTACCATCGGTGTTGAGTTCGCCACTCGCAGCATCCGCGTCCAAAATAAAGTCATCAAGGCCCAGATTTGGGACACCGCCGGTCAGGAGAGGTATATATATATCTATATGCCGTATCTGCTTTCTCTTCTATGTATGTTTGTTTCGTTGCGATTTAAGCTTAGATGATCTGATTATTTGTTTATATTCCTTTATTGATAATGATTGTATCGATTAACTTTGAAATTTACATCTCTTTGCATCTAATATTATGATTGATGAACGTACCTATTTTTTTAATTTCCGCTGATATATCCTGATAGAAGAAGAGATTCATTTGTTTTGCAAGTTTCTGTTGACTTCGAAATCTGAAGGTTGCCGATGCTTCAGAGGTGATTAGAAGAACATCATTCAGATCTCGTCTTATCTAAACATATAGCTGGAATGGAGTTTTCAGAAAAATCTAATCAGAGATTCATAATTGAGAAAGGGAAAATACAGGGCAGCAAAATTATCATTATTCTTCTATAGTGTTATAATTTTATCTGCAACAAATGTCTGAAATGATAAACTTTATATGCATCTTTGCTTTCTTTGAAATTACATCTTTTCTATACATTGATGATTTAAATTCAGGGATGACATTAATTTTACCTATTGGCTCTAGGTAATAAGGTTGTCAGATATTTGCAGACATCTCTAATTTGTCAACTATATGCTATGATGATTGAAAATGTAGATGGTCTTAGTTATACTACAACAGGTTTGAACATGGCTTGCCCAACCACAAAACCAGCTTTTCGGCAGCCAACTAAAAAAAACTTTTCTTTGTATTGGATTTTGTTTAGTAAATGGAATCTATTTGTTCATGGAAGGTTGATGTCCTCTGTTTCCTAGATTAGATTATTTACGGCATTCCTTTTGAAATGTTTATTATATATGATAACTTTGTCCTTTTTGCAGATATCGTGCAATCACAAGTGCCTACTACCGAGGAGCTGTTGGAGCATTGCTTGTCTATGATGTTACTCGCCGAGCTACATTTGAAAATGCTGAGAGATGGTTGAAAGAACTGAAAGAGCATACAGATTCAAGCATTGTTATCATGCTTGTTGGAAATAAGGCTGACTTGCGCCACTTGCGCGCTGTAACAATAGAAGATGCAAAAGAGTTTTCAGAAAAGGAAAACACTTTCTTCATGGAAACTTCTGCCCTGGAATCGACGAATGTGGAAAATGCCTTTACAGAAGTGCTTTGTCAGATACACAGTGCTATCAGCAAGAAGGCTCTTGAGACTGGTGGTAATCAGTCATCTGTACCGAAGGGACAGACCATTAATATTGGCTCTAAGGATGATGTCTCTGCCGTAAAGAAAGGCGGCTGCTGCTCTTCTTAAAATAGATTCACAAGAGAAAAGCAGTTTTATCACTTCTCTAACATGCCCTGATATTGCTTTTTTCTGTGATGTTAGATGAATTTTTGCATACACAATGATCACTTACAAAAGCTTAATTTCTGGTATAACATGGATATTGTCTAGATTCGACGGTATTCCTGATTGAAGGACTAGTTTTTTTGAATCAACACTATTCATTATTTTTCTCCTTGAGTTTCACTTCATACTTTTTGTATTATTCTTATCATCAAACCACAGGAACTAATTGCAGGATGTGATGTTTTTACTGCATTGCATACCATTTTAGACATGTATTTGAATTGTGATCCTTACATTTTAAGCTTTATTGATATATATTTGTAATTATATCTCTTGCACTTCAAAACTATGTTGATTCATATTTCCTTCCCTTGTTTTCATTTCACATGATCATTAGCCCTCATCACTTTATTGCCTCTAGTGCTTTCTGTTCATCTCTTCAAAGACAAGAAGACATTGTAGGAGAGGAATAGTCGATTTCTCTGGTTATCTAATCTAATGTCCTGTGAGCACAACATATATCGACTTGGTTTGCATTCTGTGTGGTAAAATGTTATTTATAGTGTTGACACCGGCACACATTGAGTTTTGTTATCAAATGTCTTTCTTTCAGTCATTCTTTCTACGTTGCTCTGCTATTGTTGCATTTTATCCTGATTTCGAATTCTTCTTTTGTTTATTCTTCGCACAGTTCGAGTTTCCTTCCAAGATTTCCACAGATGGAGAGGTAAGCACAATTTCTTCACCCTCTTAAATATTCCATGTAAGAATGCTTTATGTTTTGGTTGGGGGCATTTTGTTCGAATGCAATTTTCTTTTGGAAAGAAAACTCAGAATAGGCATATAGTAGCAATCAGGATAACTGATAGATGCAGAAGTATCTACTGCTGAAATTGGTAATATGTCGAATTCCAAAAAGATATAGATTCTTCTTCTGTAATATAGTTGATGCCGCGCTAACTTTGACACGAGTCCTCAAATCCCCCCTTGTGTGTTCAAAGTTATTCCTTTAGCTTTACATAGAGGGCAATTATTCTTCTTTGTCAGCCAGTTCTTGATGCATCGGGCATGATACTCATGCCGGCATTCAAGCTGCGCGATGTTGTCTTCTTCCTGGTACAAACATTCTTGGCACACCACACACATTTCATGCTCATCACTACTCTTTTTAGAAACTCTTGTTCTTAGATTTTTGGCGACAACCTCTTCCGACAGACGAATATTAGTCGAGGACATGGCCTCCCATGTCCCATCCTCGTTCATATACCACGACAATCCATCTTCTTCTTCTTCTTGTTCTAGAGTCATGTCCAAAGGATCCTCCCAATCAGCCAAATATGTCATAAGTTCCCCATCTTCTTCATTTCCCTCATCCCATCCCATTATAGGCTCGTCATTAGTTTCCATTACATCCATTATTGTCTCTCGATTTATTTCCAGTTCATCGATTAATGTTTCAGGAACATTGTACAAGCTCTGGTTCTGGTTGTCTTCTTCCGAGGTTGTCTGATCATCTGCCTCTTGTGTATGAATGTAAGATCGATGAAGACCGTCCGATAACTCCATGTATCTTGTAACAATGTCGTTGTGCCTGAAACTCGAATTTTCTGGAAGTTGAATATGTAAAAGGCTTTTATTATCTTGTTCACTCAAGTGTGCAGGAATACTGCAGCTTTGATGATCATCCCCTGGATCGATCATCGTCGAACAACCGTCCCGAGGAAAGTGTGAGCAGCAGATTCTAATTGAAGCAGAGGAAGAAGCCATGGATGGCCACTGTGATCAAGATGGTGATGCATCCTGAATCTGCTGCCATTGTAGGTGTGTATATTTATCTGTATATATATATATATATATATTTATGTATGTATGTATGTATGTATGTGTATATTTGCAATGGGGCCTGGAAATTCATTACGAAAAGTTGCTTGTTACAGTTAGGTAACAAATTCATGTCACCATGTGAGGTTCTAAATTCATGCAAAATGTAAAAACAAGTGAGGCACCAACAATTTATATGGTTCTAACTTGAATAGAAATATTTTTTTATATATATAAGATTTTAAATGAATACCATACATAGAATATAGTTTTTTAATATAATAATTTTTTTTTTTTTTTTTAAAAAAAGGGGTAGTCTAACTTGTCAACTGTTAAAATATGCATTTTGGCAAACCATCGTTCGTTCCTACATCAGCAAGCCAACAATTAGTTTACAAGTTGACAAGTACATATCTAAACTCTTCCATCATTTTACAGGTCGAAGGCGTACAAGAAACCCATTTCATATATATAAACCTAATTCATCTAAAGTGACACAAATTAACAATCAAGAAAGAAAAACAAAACCTCAGAAAATCCCCATGGCAGATTCTTGGAACCAAAACCCTCATGCAGAATATTATTTCTATACATACTACGACGTCAATTTTTCTCAAGATCTTCCTTACAACCCTTTTCATCAAACAATGTCCGAAACATCAAGATTCTGGTATTTTCATCAATCATGTCTGATTCCTTTCTACCCTCCTACATATCAGGGCTTTTCTTATTACAATGGCAATGATCATCACGGATACGAAAACCCTAATCCAGAGAGTTTCCTGGGGTTTGTGTTCTTCCATCAAATTTACGATGATCAAATGACACATAATCATGGTTTCTACAACGGTCATGGCCACATGCATTATCAAGAAGAGCCTAGAAATGAAACAAGTGACGACAACCAATGGATCGACCATTCTTCTGATCATGGGAGTGTGGAAGACAATGCTGTCGATATTTTGTATGCGCTCGATGAAGATGGAGTGTGGGAGGACTTTGTGCTCGATAGCCCATTTTCGTCGGAGGAAGTCATTGCAAAAAGACTTCAGACAAGAATTTGTGATGTGAACATCGACGAAAACAAAATATGTGTGGTCTGCCAGGATTGTTTGTTTCAGAAGGAAGATGACGAGATAGCGATACTCGATTGCCGGCACGAGTACCATGTTCATTGCGCCAAGAAATGGTTGTTGCACAAGAATTGCTGCCCCCTTTGTAATTCTATAGGGATAAGGCTGTAAATGAATCAAATAATTTGGTTCGATTCGATATTCGATTCGAAATTTTGATATTCATATTTGAAAATATAGGATTCAAATTTGAATAAAAATATTAGATTCGATTCAAATAAGAATCAAATACAAATATAAAATTTAATATTCGAATTTGTTATTCGTAAATATTCGATTCGATAATAAAATATATATATATATATATAAATAGTATAAAATAATATTATAAAATTGATGTTTCGATTCTATATGATTTGTCTTTTCATGTTTGATCGGATTTCGGATTTTTTGCCATATATATTGCAAACTTATTATTACAAAATACTCCCTCCCTCCACGTATACATTTAGTTTTGGCGCGGTGTTTATGAAATAATAGTATTTTAATTATAGTGGGTAGTTAAAAGTAGTGTAATGACATATTTGCCTTTGCTTTTTGGTATAAAAGTAATGATGTGATATAAAGTAAAGGTATTTGTGAAAAAAAGTGAAGTATTTAATGAAATGTTAAATGTGTATACTTTTTAGTTGGAGGGAGTAGTATTTAAGTTGCTTCCCAAATTATTCGGTAGTTTATGCAACTTGACTTTCTATAAAGGTGAAGACGGTATACTCAACCTCAATAGTAGACCATGAATTGCTTCTTTAATTACTATACTATGATGATACTTGATCCAAGTAGAGTAGAAAACAATTACCATTGTCTTTTAGGAATTACTGAAAAAATAAAAAATAAATTTTTTTAAAAAATAGATGAGACATTTGCTGAAAAAGTATATGTTGGGAAGAAATAGGTAACGGACCAAATCACTTTCGAACTTCTATTCAAGACCAACTCTCGAAGGATAGTTATATCACAGTTGTAATACTCTACTGTCAACTGAATGTATGCGGAAAATACAAAGCAGTAAATGAGACAAGGGTTTGTTTACTCGGTTCGGATTTAAACAATCCTACATCCGGGGATACCAATCCAAGAAAAGTTTACTGCTGATTAAGAACAAAGACAACCACAACTCTTTCAACTCATCCTTCTAACATGGTTTACCTTGAAAATTCCCTCCATAAGTTTATGTTGTCACAAACTCGTGATGACAACAACCACAGAGTAGAGCTGCTCAAAATCTGGACGCCTCCTCTGATTGGAACTCCAATTTCTTCTTCCTCCGACGAGGTCTCCGGCAAGATAAAAGTGTCTGACACTCACTCGATACATGGAGAAGAGAATAGTTGAGGTTAAAGGGTTTAATTCACTTTTTCTCTCACTACACACACTCTCAAAATTACCATAACTACACTATCTCCACACAATTATCTATAAAGCTATCTTGCTTTGCATGTAAGACAAAATCAATTAAAACACTTTGCATATAAATGGAATGATGTATTCCTGCATAATTTTGATGCAATTTGACTATCCAAAACATCCATTTCTTTATCTTGTATGCTCACTTTGCATATAAATGGAATGATGTATTCCTGCATAATTTTGATGCAATTTGACTATCCAAAACATCCATTTCTTTATCTTGTATGCTCACTTTGCATATAAATGGAATGATGTATTCCTGCATAATTTTGATGCAATTTGACTATCCAAAACATCCATTTCTTTATCTTGTATGCTCACCAATCGAAAAAGTTTAAGACAAACAATATTGTTATCAGTATGTTACAACAATTTGATAAGACAAATTACTCCAAATTGAAAACAGTAAAAAATTAGGAAAGCATAAAGACCATATGTCAAGGGTTCCAACCGTATATGTTCTTTTGGGCATAAAGAGCATATGTCAAGGGTTCCAACCGTATATGTTCTTTTGGGAATTAGTTTTTATTTTATGCAAAAGTCTTTCTTCTCTTTAGTATTGAAATCAATAAATTATAGGGTGTGTTTGTTTGGGATATTGGATTTCGAGTTGGGATTTAAATAGTAAAAATTTTGAATTTGAATAGTTGTACGATGTAATATAAATGAGGATTGATGTAATATTTTGAATATAAAATTGATTTTTAGTATAATATAAAAAATAAAAAATAAATATTTAATTTAATAATTTTTGAAAAAAATTTAGTAAACAATAAAAATCCATGAAAATCTTCCAAACACACACACCCTGACTAAATCTTCAAAATACCTCCAACAACTTTTTTTACTTGTATCACATTTTCTATAAAATAGTATTTATTTTTCTTAATTTTTCATATAGTGTTCTAATCTAATGAGCATATTAATAGAAAAAGTATATTGAAATATCATATATTGTCTGTTTTTTACTCCCTCCCTCTCATATGTATTATTTTTTTTAAAATATTAATATTATATTAAAATTTAGCATTTATGTAAATAAATATTTTGTCATGACACAGACAAAAATAGGATCGGCGGCTACCGACTTAAGCCAAGATATTGTATCTTATTCATTAATTGTGCCTATGATTTGATACCTATTTTATTTAATGCATTTTCACTTTTTTTTTTTTTTCCTTGCCTAAATTCTTCATTTTCAATTAGAGTCTATAGTAGACAATGTAAGGTTTGTTTGGTTAGTGTTCTGATTTGATTTTTATTTTTTTAAATAGGTACAGAGAATAATGTCTGTAATATAAAAAATTAATAAAAAAAAAATCATATTTTATATCCCATTTGATTTGACGTTTAAAAATGAATTTTTGGTTTATACTTTATTTTTTAAAAAAATACTTTATGTCTATTTAAATTTATATTTATCTAAAATTATATGCAATTTTTTTAGGTCAATAGCACTACTTTTTATTTTAATTGTACTGAGAGTTTAATTTTTGACTTCTAATGACTTTGAAAACTATATTTTCAACTTCAATAATGTTGAAAATCTTTTGTATTGCTTTTAATTTCATTGAGAGTCTTGTTTTCGGCTACAGTGATTTTGATAGTTACGGCTTATGACACTTACTTTATTGAGAGTTTTATTTATGATTTTAACAATATATATTATAACTATCATATTTGTTTTATTTGAGATATTTATAAAATTTTTAATTTATTCAGGCAATTTATATATCACTCAAAAAAAATATTTTTTTAATTGAAATAGAGATTTTCAATTTAATATTTTAATATTTTTTTATTAAATATCACATCTAATTTGTTTTTAAACTAAAAAATTAAAACCAAACTTGAAACAAATATGGTATTTAATGTAAAGATAGCATTTCAATCTTATTTATTAAAAAATAAAAAATAAAAAAAATCATATACCAAACTCAAAATATCAACAAGAAATTAACAAGATTAGTTACAAGTACACGCAATGATATGTATTGATTACATGCTACCAACCCATACAGTCTTAAAATTTCTTTACTTATACGATTTGATTTTTAATTTTACTGTTTTTAATTTTATTTTTTTTAAAATATCAAATCAAAAGTCTATTTTATTTATTTATTATATTACATTAAATTAATTTTTACTTTCAAAATATAAAATTAATATATATATTTATATTAAATCAAACAATTATTTTAATTTAAAATTTTATTATTGAAAGTCAAAATTCAAAACTAAAATTTTACAAATAAACATCAAACTATCATTATCATATCAAATGTTTGAAGTTTTTTTCTTTTTTTTACTTCCTTAATCCTACTTCTATTCTTGTAAAATATTTTGTACTAAAATCAAGAAAAATAAATAAAATAACAAGTATTCGATTTAATTGGTTGAATGTGTAAAACGTGAGAATTAGCGGTGAAATTGCACTTATATTTGAATCTACATGTGTGATCTGTCTGCGTGTTGGGTTTCCCGATGAGATTAATTAATTCAACATAGATCACATGCACATGCCTGCCGAATCCATAAGAATCTGCAGTGCTGTGCTGGTAATAATCATTCCTCTTAATCTTACTTACTTTTGTATAATTATGATTATAGATGCAAAATTAGATAATCGATCCATAACCTAATTTTAATTAATTAAAAATTGAGTGTGCTTCTGGAAATCTTTGCTCACCAAATTTCAACATTTACGGCTACAAATACCACTGTGTCCAATCCCAATCCCAATCCACAATCCCAATTCCAATCCCAATCCCATCGTCATCGTCGTCGTGCGGCACTGAACATGGACAAAGTTCATTTCCGAACTCAGGTCCTAGCTCGCCATCTCCGAGACCAAAACATTGCCACCGCCACCGCCGCCGTATCACGGTCGCCATGCCTCAGCTATGCGCCGCCGGAGGTTTCGGAGTCCGCCTTCTCATTCGACGTGAATTCGATGCGGAAATTGTTGGACGGCCACAATTTGGAGGACAGGGACTGGCTGTTCAATCTCCTTTTGCAGAGCAAGCTTTTCAATCCTAAAATGAGGGGCGGGAAAGTGTTCGTGGTGCCGGATTATAACCAGTCGATGGAGCAGCAGAGGGAGATCACCATGAAGAGGATTCAGTATATGCTGGATCACGGGGTGTTCGAGGGTTGGCTCACCGGTAAGGGCTTTGAAGATGAGATGAGAAAGCTTGCCCTATTGGAGGTTATTCAGGTTTTCGATCACTCCCTCGCAATTAAAGTCGGCGTCCACTTCTTTTTATGGTACACTTTTTTCTCTCGTCTTATTGTTCCTGTTTTTGGTAAATTTTGAGATATGTTCTTGCAAGAATTTTCGAATTTTGGACTATTTGGGACCAGAACGAAAACATAGGCATCTTATGTACAGTCGTGTTATACTTATGTCTTGAACTATAAAGGGATGTTCTTTTTGTAGATATAGATTGAGATAAAATTTGTGATGGTAGTATGAAAACAAAGTCGAAAATATAAGGATATGATTCTGTTGGGTAAAATGTAGAATACTTGGATTTGGACCTGTTGAGAGCCCATGTTTGTTGCTTGAGGAATGCCCTAATTTGGATTGTGGTTGACTCATTCATAGCTATCCCTTAAGTTTGGTTGAAAATTCTTTTCGGGTTAGGAATGTTCATTCTTGTTTAGATGGCTTGGTTAAAAAGCTTTCTCTTTACTAGTAGCTATGGTGCTATAGATGTCTTGTGGATCTCTTTTTTTTTTTTTCTTGATGAACTCTTTATCTTTGTGTGTCTTTTAATTCGATGATGGATAGTTGACGTGATTCAATGATTCAGGGGTGGTGCCCTCCAGTTCTTTGGCACAAAACGGCATCATGATAAGTGGTTGAAGGCAACTGAAAACTACCATATGAAAGGGTGTTTTGCAATGACAGAGTTGGGTCATGGAAGTAACGTATGTCTAAACTGGTTAATCGGATATGCTCTATTCTGCATTTTGTTGATTTGATGATATTTTAATGAAGACATTTGGGTATATGCTTTACAGGTTAGAGGTATTGAAACAGTGACTACTTATGATTCGAAGACAGGAGAGTTTGTGATCAACACTCCTTGTGAATCAGCTCAGAAGTACTGGATCGGAGGTTCAGCTAATGTAATGATTTCTTGATTCGAAATTTGGCTTTCGTGAATCCTGGGCATGATAGTTTTCCTTTACTCAATTAGTCTGAAGATTATTTCTAGCATTCCTAATACCTACATGTACTTTTCTTGCATAATTTCACAGCATGCCACACATACGGTGGTCTTTTCACAGCTTGAAATTGATGGAAAGAACGAAGGTGTCCATGCTTTTATCACCCAGATAAGGGATGGGGATGGAAATATCTGTCCCAATGTTCGAGTCGCAGATTGTGGTCATAAAATTGGTCTAAATGGTGTAGACAACGGTCGAATTTGGTAGGACAAGCCCCTGATAAATTCTAATAGAAAAGTTTATGTTTAGCTATCTAAACTGGTAAAATCTGGATTTCTTGTCATCTCTACCATCCAGGTTTGACAATGTCCGGATACCTCGTGAGAATTTGTTGAACTCAGTTGCTGATGTTTCTCCTGATGGAAAATATCTCAGCGCAATAAAGAACCCGGATCAGGTTTATATGTCAGTTTCATTGCAGATATGTTAAACAAGCCATTTGAAAGCAGATTCATTTATTAATCTTTTAGTTGATCATCCATTTGACTTTTTGTGTTTGTGTAAGTTTTTTCGAAATGGAAATGACACATGGTTTTCTTTCAGCGATTTGCAGCATTTATGGCTCCTTTGACATCTGGGCGTATCACCATTGCTGTTAGCGCTGTTTACTCAGCCAAGGTTGCGCCATTAAGAGTTTGCTTGCCTATCGTATTTATATGTTTTGAAATTTCTTAATGAGCGTGGTTTCTTTGTTTTCTTTGAACAGATTGGCTTAGCTATTGCCATACGATATTCTTTGACAAGGAGAGCATTTTCGATTGCACCAAATAGCCCTGAAGTTCTTTTGCTTGATTACCCGAGCCATCAGCGCCGCCTTTTTTCTCTTCTTGCAAAGACGTTAGCATTCTGACTGCACATTACTTTGTAATTATATATATTTGCTATTACTCATTTCACACTTTACTTTGATTATACCTCAGTATCGACACTATATATAAGCTGCAGACTTCCATAACTTGAATCATCGTTGAATGCAATTCTTTTGTTATTTTCTACCTAACATCTGCTTTCACCTGCTGCAGTTATGCTATGAGCTTTGCTGCAAACTATCTGAAACTGCTGTACGTTAGAAGGACACCGCAGTTAATCAAAACAATACATGTGGTTTCGAGCGCCTTCAAGGCCATTCTTACATGGCATAACATGCAAACTCTTCAGGTTTCCAAGACAGTCCCCGGCTCTTATAAGGGACATTTTATTTACGTAAGAAATATCTGCACTTACGCCTGCTGGTCATTTTGTCTAGGAATGCCGTGAGGCCTGCGGAGGGCAAGGATTAAAGACCGAAAATCGTATTGGTCAGCTAAAGGCTGAATTCGATGTGCAATCCACATTTGAGGGAGACAACAATGTTCTCATGCAACAGGTATTTTCGATTTATCAGCATTCATGATAATATTGAAACAGAATCCCAAAAGATAGAATCTCAGAGTAGTGTATGGTTATTAATTTAGGTTAGCAAAGCCCTGTTCGGAGAGTATTTGGCGGCAAAAAGGACCAACAAGCCATTTAAAGAATTGGGACTCGAACACATGAATACCCGGATCCCCACAATTCCCACACAGCTTTCGGGTTCCACTGCCCGCAGTGCGGAGTTTCAGGTATAGATATAGCTGTAATCAATTATTACGACATCTTGAGGTCTTGAACTGTTTCTTTTCGACAGAACAATATCTTCTGCCTGCGAGAAAGAGATCTCTTAACTCGCTTTGCAGCTCAAGTCGCGGCACTCCAAGCTCAGGGAGAAACCAAAGAGTCTGCCTTTACCAAGGTAACTACACATTTACAAATATAGATTCTTGATGAAAAACCATAGCTTGATTCATTACTATTTTCCTCTCGCAGAGTTATCAGCTCGCGGAAGATTTAAGCCGGGCATTTGCTGATCGTGCAATTTTCCAGTCTTTCGTGGAAGCAGAAAATCGAGTAGCAGATGCTTCCTTAAAGGTACTTTCTTACCTTATTCACTATGAACATTCATGGGTGTGATCGAAACTAAACTCGTTTGCCTCTTGATCTCTGCTTTGATGCTCTGAGTTACTTGTTTTAGAACAAATTTGTGTACATTATGTAGGATGTGTTGAGCCTGGTGAGATCAATGTATGGTTTGGTTATAATGGACGAAGATGCTGCATTTCTTCGATATGGTTACTTAACAACGGAAAATGCTGCAACGGTGAGGAAGGAAGTCGCTAACCTGTGCAGTGAACTTAGGCCTCATGCACTTGCCTTGGTCAGTTCCTTGGGCATTCCCGATGCTTTTCTGAGCCCTATTGCTTTCGATTGGATCGCGGCAAACACTTGGTCTGATTGATGGCCAAATATAGTCTCTCTATCCTTGAACAATAATTCGAT
This sequence comes from Andrographis paniculata, assembly GCF_009805555.1. Classification (NCBI taxonomy): domain Eukaryota; kingdom Viridiplantae; phylum Streptophyta; class Magnoliopsida; order Lamiales; family Acanthaceae; genus Andrographis; species Andrographis paniculata. Next base: position 690,813 of record NW_026137611.1, read on the forward strand.
CCTTTTGGACTGCATTGTTACCACATTGTAATAATCCTGCTATATACATGTCTGCGTATGTAGTATGGGGCCTTAAAAGAAATAAACCTGCAGATTATGATTGTTTTCAAGTATTGTGTGAGGATGTGTGTAATTTTGATGTCCGTTGGATCAATTTTCGTCGATGTGTAGATCGATTGGTTATATGGACAGCTGCTGAGAGGCACTACCAAACTATTTAACCAAGAAATCAAAGAATTGTTCAGATGGATTGTACATTGTCCTAAATTTGATGTTATGCAGGGATGACTCAGTCCTCTTTGTGGTCAGATCCTTTCGAGTTAAAAATACCTGTTAGGGCCCGTTGTCCTATGATAAGCTGCTCTAACTCTGCCTGTCTGAGTTTGAGCTGCAAGACTTCCTGGGCTAATTCGTCATCTCTTTGCTTCATTGCCTGACACAGATGGAGAAAAGTAAGCGCTAAATGTCGAGCCTTAAGAAAATGACGAGCCTCCGGTTCCAATTTGAGAGAATTTGTGAGGATGAACTGACCTCTAATTCCTGTTTGCGGAGCTCCTCTTTCCGGGCTTCTGATCTGGCGCTTCTTTGGACCTCAAAGATCACAGCACCACCAGCAACCTAAAAGGAAAAGATAGATACCAGCGTATGTAAGCAAGTATATAGATATAGAAACTAAATTGCCAGAACACCGAGCAAAGAGAGCATCGCCAAAATGAGAAACAATATTGAGTGAAGAGAAACAGCAAAGGCCAAGGGGGATATGCATTTTCTTGGACATTCTGCATCTGGATGTCCACAAACAAAAAACCATTCAACGTTTTACAGTGATCAAGAAAAAATTGAGGCTGCCAACCTCAGGGCATTGTTTAGAAAAAAATTGTTTGTGTATATAAGGCGAATGAACTCAAGTAAGCCACCTTTTAAAAAAGGAAGGATATTGTTTGCAGAAGTGAAATCTATGAAGTTATTTATGTTGTCAAATGACAAAATATGTAAGAACCGCTAATGTGGACATAAATGTGTAGTTTCGGATGCGTACCGAGAAAACAAAGAGTTCTCCTAGAAGGTCTGCAGCAGCTTGAACAGCCTTTTCTTCATTTAGAGGACGAATTGCAACATCAGTTGCCCGACCATATATACGTCTTTGCAAAGTTGTGGTGAACCTATGATTTGCCTGCAAAAAAAAGTTCAACGTTCTAAACTCATTAGTTACAAATTCTCAATGCAAATACAACAATAAGACATAACAAACTTATTAATGATCGTTGTCCAAAAGAGAAGAATTATGTTTGAAAGTAGAGTAGTATTGATTCCTTATTAGAATCTAAATCAGCATAATGTATTGAATAGTAATGTTCTTGGTGTTCAACTGAATGATCTAGGCACATTCGCTGAACCACATCAAAACCTTCAGATTGTTTGCTATACAAACTACAGACGGTATATAGCATCATGCATATATAGGATACACAAATTATGAAATATAATCAAACAACAAACAAAGTAGATTTAGATTTTTTATTTTCAAGCTATTCATATATATTTTTTAGCTCTTCAAAACTGAAAAATAAGCAGGGTGCTATGTTCTGTCCAAAGTTTCAAAACCAGGCTAGGTGTTAACCCTTCAGAATTCACGAATCTGTGAATGATTTCATACAAAACCAAACCAATGCAACCTTACCAGCGTTCAGTTGGAGTTGAGTCAAATTGATCTATAGCAAAAATGACGCCTCATAATAAAATGAATAATGAAAGGAATGTTCAAAGATAAACTGCAAGCAAAGTAAACAGCGGATTTCTGAATTAAACTGGTAGGCAATGAATTGAGCAGAGCATGACAGACAACAAATACAAATCACATTGCAATATTGAAAAATAAACTCGAGATCAAACAATTCATCTTGATAGAATCATCCATGATATATGATCCGTCCATTCAAACAAACAATTCCTCTTCTGATTTAGCTCGTAGGGAAAAGCGAAATCAACAGAAATCAAGCTTACAAAAAATATCAGGGAAAAGAATCATAACCTGCGCGATGTTTATGATTGATTGTCTGAACCTGGGGTGGAAGCCAGCCTCTTTCTTTATACGATTCCCGATCGGCTTGGCAAATGTTTTCAGCGCAAGTGTGCCAAGCTTAAATAACGGTAATACCATTCCTTCAGTTCAGTGCAGCTACTCACTGCCTTGATTCTCGCAAGAACAACAAAATTGTGAATTGTGATTTACCGATGGAGGAATGTCACCGGCTCATTAGAAGTTCGTTTCTGAAAAAAAAATGATAAGGGTTTCTAACTTTACAGTATCCATATAAACATTTTCCTTCCAATTGTCTTTGGTAATATTTTCCTTCCATTTTTCTTTGGTTAGAAAATACTGACATTATATATAGTGATAAAGTATATGTTAATAATAAAATAATAATAATAATAATAATAATTTTATGATAATATAAATATTTTTAAAAAATAACACTATTTTTTTTAAATTGAAGAAACATAATTTTTTATTAAAAAACATACTATCTCAATTTAAAGCAATAATTTACTATTTTTATTTGTCCTTTTTAGTAATTTTTTTTTATTATTATTGTAAAAAGAGTAATACTAATACATTAGTATTAAAATAAACGTTAATTTTTTTTAAAAAAAATAATAGAAGAAGTATTTATTTTTACACTATGCTCAAAGACAATGACAAATGCACTTATAAATTAGTGGACAATGATAGTTATATCACAATTAAAAAAAAATTACTGTCCCGTTTAAAGTATGAAATGATATTATTATCCAATTGGTTAAAAAAAATAATGTTGGATTTAAAATTCAAAATATTACTATTATTATCAATTAATTAAAATTCAATTCATTTAAAATAATTAATTGATTTTTAAAACAAAAATATAATGATATTATCTGTAAAAATGAGATATGATATATTTTATTATTTTTTATGTATTAGCAATATTGTTAATTTTAAAATAAATTATATATATAATTAAGAAAATTAAAAATATGGATACATTTTTAAATAATAAAATTTTATATAATATAAATAAATATAAAAAAAACACTATTTATTTATTTATAATTAATATAAACAACTAATTTATAAAAAAAAAAATAAAGAAATTGTAAATTTAAATAAAAATATTTATTTTTTGAAAATATATTTTAATTTAATACATTTTATCTCAAGTAAATAAAATGTTGATTAAAATGAACCATTTCGGTTTTAAAAATGCAAGTGCAAGTCCCCTTCAAAGCAAATTCTGCATTGAAAAAAAATTAGAAAATAGACATCATCCCCTCTCCAAAACCCTAATAATGACTTTTGAGTACTGACCTCTTCCCCAAGTTTGCTCGCTCTCTAAAACCCTGTCCGTTTTATACGCCTTCTCCATATCTCCTTCAAAGATCGTATTCTTATTCGTTCTCTACTGATTGAGGTACGCCATGGACTTTGCTCATCACCATTTCCGGTCGTTCTTTCTCTGCGCGCGATTCATTTCGATTCGTTTTTGTGCGATTTTATAGTGATGCGATTAAATGCTTGAATCGGCCTGCAAGTTTAATAGTCTGATTCGGAGCCTACAGTGTTCGTGTATTCATGTTTTGAGTTCATTATGAAAGGTGTATCTAGTTTAATCTCATTTTTGCTCGGTGGGTTTATGGGGGCGGCTTCAACTACGCTGTTTCTGACTGGGAATCTTATATGTGCCTTCTTTATTTTCAAATTTATTTTATTTTTTGCATCTACAGGATTCGGATAATATTCATTGCTTGTAATTCATTTAGTTGCTTTTTATTTGCCAGTTTCTGATTTATTTTATATTTTATTTGTTTGTAATGAGAGAAACTGCTTCGAATTTCTTCCCCTGCTTGATAAATTAAAACATAAACAATATGATAGAATCCATGATTTATAAAATTTTCTAATTTGCAGTTGCTTAAAAGATGAACCTAAACAATGTCAACATTCCCAAAATGCCTGGTGGTGCGGCCTCTGCCTTAATCAAGTTGGGAGTCGTTGCAGGTCTTGGTGTGTATGGAATATCTAACAGCCTCTACAATGTTGATGGAGGCCACCGAGCCATTGTTTTCAACCGTCTTGTTGGGATCAAAGACAAGGTTCTTGCAACTCATTATCTCTATTATTTGAATTTGATATTTCTATTCACCGAAACTCTCCAATTTATAATTTCAATATTCCCAGCTGCTTGTTGAAGTTCTGTTTTTTCTTCTTTTTGGTGTTTGGTGTACTGGTGATAAAATATTGTGTTGTAGTTAGTATGGGATGTTACTTAATGCTTGTCAATTACGAATAAGAAGCATGTTTACATAATATTATGGTAATGTAGTTATTTGGACATGCCCAGGGTCATTTGAGAAGCTGTCCATAGCCCAAGTAAATACATCTATAGTATTAATATAAATGTTTATATATGGGTCTAGAATATATAAGTTCATATGTATATAATATTATATATAAAATATTTATTTATAAATCAATCCCTATATTTCTTCTAGATATATATATGGTTTCCCCTTTTTGTTTTGTTTTAGCAGATTGAAAATTATTCATTGAACTGTATGAAATCAAATAATGTAATAGTATGCTTATTATTTTATTCCAAAAAATAAAATTTGAAATGAAACAAAATTAAGAGATTGCCGTATTGTCTTCCCATTGATATTGATAATAAATAATAATAATGATTTTGCATTTACAAATACACAGATTTTTTTTTTTTTTTTTTTTTTTTATTTTATAGGCAAAAGTAAAGAAGTTGCTTATTTTATTATTATTATTTTTTTCTAGGTGTATCCTGAAGGGACACACATCATGATCCCATGGTTTGAAAGGCCAGTTATTTATGATGTCCGAGCTCGACCTCATCTTGTGGAGAGCACTTCTGGCAGTCGAGACCTTCAGATGGTAAACATCTCTCTAATGTTCCCCTTCCCACCCCACGACCCCTGCATCTCCACTCATTTACTTTTTGTGATTGGTCACTTACAATTTGGTGATACTGCAGTTGTATATATTTCTATTAGTACTTGGTATTATATAGGGCGCTGTAACTTCCTTTCCTAGATATAGAGTAACAAAGATTTTGCTGAAATTGGAATGATGTAACTTTTTGTCCATTTTATAATATGACTTTTAGACTGGTAGATGCTCTATAATATATTTTGTCAACGAGGAGAACAAGAGGCGTATATTTCTATCAAATTTTACAATTGATTGAGTGAAGTATATATAATCACTATAGGCACATTTAAGAATAAATTAAAGAACCTAGTCTAGGTTCAATGAATCATGTATTTTTTTTTAAGATGCAAATACTCTATTTTATACTAGAATATATTCTATTATTTAAGGTGCACATATTCTATTTTATACTAAAATGTATTCACATATTTGAAATTGCTTAACTCATTTATATCCTTTAGCAGATTTTATTTGGTCTTAAATATAAGGATCCAGACCACTGTGCATTATAATTACTGCTTTTTGGGGCTTATTTCTCTTTGAATGAATGTGCATTGTTGCACTTCTCAGAATTGTGATTGAAATGATTTATCTAATCTATGCAGGTTAGAATAGGTCTTCGAGTTCTCACACGACCTGTCCCAGATCAGTTGCCCACTATTTATCGCACCCTTGGTGAAAACTACAATGAGAGAGTTCTGCCTTCAATAATTCATGAGACTTTGAAAGCGGTGGTTGCTCAATACAATGCTAGCCAACTGATCACACAAAGAGAGGTAAGGACAGCTTCTGTTTATTGTCCACCTATTTTAGTGATTTAAATTGTGGGTCTTGGAAATGATTATGAAGAGATCATGATTTCATTTTATATTTTTACATAGTAGTTCACTTTTTGGATAAAAACACATCGGGTTTAATCATTTAATTATACTTCTCACGTTATTCTTGTATGATTGTATCATACAAAACAGGATATTGCACTGAATGCAACCTGAAATGATGGATACAGTAAGACAAGTGTGTTGATTTATATCAAATAATTTGAACTTTTGAGTGTGATATATGCAACTCACAAGCCTGAAGTACATTGGTAGCTACCACCGGATTCAGTGAAGAAGATATTGTGTTGCTTTAGATTGAGATGAAATGTGAAAAATATTTGTAATGATGTATTTGCCATAATTTTGATGAATGCAGAATGTCAGTAGGGAAATACGGAAAATATTGACCGAGAGAGCTGCCTTCTTTAATATTGCATTAGATGATGTGTCAATTACCAGCCTCACATTTGGGAAGGAGTTCACTGCAGCAATTGAAGCTAAACAGGTAGCAGCGCAAGAAGCTGAGAGAGCCAAATTTGTAGTTGAAAAGGCCGAGCAAGACAAACAAAGTGCTATCATAAGAGCCCAGGTAAGATAGTGGCTACTTGATGATGTCTATGCTGTCCAATTATCTTCTGTTATGACTTTATTCTGCAATTTTTATTTGGTTTGCAGTGTTAACTGTAGCACAAGTGTGCTTAAACATTGTTGTTATTATGCTTTAATGTAAGTATCATTTAATCGACAGGGTGAGGCTAAGAGTGCCCAGCTGATTGGTCAAGCCATTGCCAACAATCCGGCCTTTATTACACTCAGGAGGATTGAAGCATCCAGAGAAATTTCGCACACAGTGGCTGCATCGAACAACAAGGTGTATTTGAACTCTGATGAGCTGTTGCTAAACCTTCAGGATCTGAACTCAGAGCAGGTTGGGAAGAGGTAAGACTCACCATTTCAATTTTTTTTCTCTTCGGTGATATGATATACACAATTGATATATAAAAATGCTGCCCGCTCAACTGGGTGTTATTTAATCGTTGAGGCACATTACATGATTTACATTAATCATTCAATGATTCAGCTATGCCCTTTGGTTGTTTTCACAAATGTTTGTGTGTGTGTGTCAATCATCTTTGTTTTTGCTTTGTTCGGACATGTGTTTCTGTGTTAATACAAACTTGCTTTGAGCATGCATATGCTATTCCAAATTCTTTGTGCTTCTCTCTCAAGTTATCTTAGTAATGACTCGGTTCATACCATATTATTATTTAATCCCTCCGTCCTATGTTTCATGTCATAGTTTTTGTTTCTATCTGTTCCGCTTTAATCATATTTTAAAATTTTAAATTTATAATTATTCTAATTAGTTATTTTAATTTTAATCTATAATTATTTTTACTAATATATTTTTAATTATTTATTAATTGCATCATTTCTAAATTTTGGTGTCAGTAATTGTAATTATTTTAATTTTAATATGTAATTATTTTTGCTAGATCAACTCTAGTCACCGAAAATTTAGGTTATCTTTTATCTTCCGTTGGACCATTTACTTTTATTATTATGTGACACCTGCATCCCTTAAATCTGATTGTATATCCTGCAATAAAATCTTTAATGGAATGGAATGGATTGCTTGGATTTCGAATTCTATTTGGTCGATGATGATCTAACTTTATTCATTTTCTTCCTATGCATATTAAGTTTTTCTTTCGCTGGTTTACCACTGTTGTATTTTTAATGTCGGAATATGAAATTGAAATTTCTTCCAATGCGAATATCTATATATAGATATCTTTTTAATATTTACGTTTCTACTGTGACAAAAATCTGGGATCTCAAGGGTTTAAGGTGTTTGGTTATGTTTTCTGGTTTTGATTTATGATTTCAATTGTAATTGTGATACGGTATATAATATTTTTACAAAAAATTACAATGATTATATAGTAAAAAGATTGAAATCAAATTCTTACTCGGTAATGGGTCCTTCAGTAACTCATCAGAGAGCCTTCAAAAATAATTTTGAATCACTAACAATGAAGAATGTAACACAAAATAAATTAAAGGAGATACTTGAGTGGCAATTAATCTGGCAACCAATATTAATTTTTGTATGATTGCAAATATATATATATATATATTTCAAATCCATGTGAATCTTGGTCTTGGTCTTGCAATTGGTAAATGAATAGATACATCACCATCTGATTAGGCACTATCAAATTTACCTTGAATTTAGTGGTATGTAGTGGAAAGTGGACCCTTTGTTTTGAAGACCTATGGCTATGGCTAGGATATATAGCCTTTTCACATGCTTTAATCTTTATAATTTCCTTGTATGCATGAGATCTTTTCTTTTCTTCCAAATCTTTAGAGACTGATTATAACATTAAATGGAACATCAGTTCCAATATATAGCATAGCAGATATAGGGTTGGCTTTAGTTTAAAGTTCTTAATTAGCAGCTAAGGCCAAAAAAATTTACTCAGACATGCATATGAATGAAAGAAAATGTACCATAGAAAAACTTCCCCAACATTTCCGAATTGCCTGTTTTTGTTCAAACTGGAATTCTTTACTAAAAGCTCCCAAGATTCCGAATCCATCTAAAACTGTTTCGGAATTTCTGAAATTTTATTATGTATTATTTTATTTGATGAATAAGGCTTTGAGTATTTGGAGACCAGTAGAATAATGAATGGATAATAAAATGGTTTAGAAATTTCTAAAATTTTATTATATAGATATATTATTTTATTTAATTAAAAAGTTCAAAAAAATTCCAAATATATCAAATGATTAAGTTAGTATCGGCAGTTTTCAAATTCAATTTAAACAATTTAAATAATTATTTTTTATATATAGTAATATCATTATTTATTTTATAATAATATACTAATACTTCATCCCTCCCGTTTGGATCGATGCGTTTGATTAATGATATCATATTCCTTTGTTTTTTTATGTGAACAATAATGTTGTTGTAGTTTGAAATTATGATAGAATAATAATAATAATAATCATAATCATAGCTAGTCTAGAGATTACCAGAGTCTAGTCCTGTTGGGCCCAAGTCCAATAGCTGGGCGGGGCGGCCTTGAAGTGGGCCTTGAGCAGTCTCAACCCTACCTATTTTAATTTGGGCCTATGAATTGAAAATAGCCCGTAAAATTTTACTATTGTTTTGTACGTAGTCTTGGTTGAATAAAAAACATTTTGATTCTTAATGGACAATTATTCTCTTATTCAATTATCTTTATTTGTGCAAGAGCATCATATATATATATATATATATATATTGACTATGTACTTATAATTAGGATTAACCAAAATCAAATATCAAGTTAAGATGATTTCTGATTTATAACAGATCATAATTAACCAAAGAAGTAAATAAAAGAAAGAATGCCAATAGCAACTTCCAGCCTACAAAAAAACTAATAGTAAAATTAGCAAGTAGATGTTATGGATAGAATGACCAATAAATAACAATAATAATAATAATAATAATAATAATAATAATAATAATAATAATAATAATACATGGAGGGTGAGTGGCACTTTACTTTGGTAAAAGGAACATTTCAGCATTATCTTTTACAAATAATATATCATCATGTTTTTTGAGTGAGTGATGATTGCATTATCATTATATATATACATATATATCTAATGTTGACTGGTCAGATGTTATTCATATATATATATATATATTATAAAGAAATAACTTTAGACTAATCATCAAAGTTATATTATGCGGTTTTATTTTTATTTTTATTTTTTTTAATAACGTAAAAATTCGCAGTCGGTCGCACTTAGCCCTATACCACAAAGTCATTCATGATCACAAATAACAGAAATGACCACAATGTTAGAATTTGAAGTTATGACCAACTCGACCACTTCTTGCAACGTTATTTATGGGGTTTCCTTGATTAGTGTTCTTGAGTTAATAATATTATTTATTGTATCCATTGTAAAACCCATATATCTTCAATGATCAATCTATATATGCATGGTGTTTTGAAATTGTTTTCCAGTAGTATTTCAAAAATATCTTAGATTCCAGCCAATTAATTCATTTTTTACAATATATGATTATTATATTTTGCTTATTGAGATACATGCATATATATATATATATATAGATAGTTGTCTTGTAGTGAACAAACATACGTACTAATGTCATAATTAACCTCGTTCAGGTCGCAAATATAAGGCACAGATTTGGTTCCAAAATCCATGGGCATCATCATACTACAAACAAACAGATCTAGACAAGGAATATATATATATATATATATATATATTGAATAATTAAGACATATGTATATATATCACTGAAACTATTAATTGACATTGAAATTTAATTTGGAAGAAGACAAACACATGAAGACACACCACACTGATCATATATATATCTACAACAACAATATTAATTTATCAATAAAACATTAAATTTGATTTCTTTCAAAGTCCTAGATTGACCACCAATTCCAAATTCCAAATTCCAAATTCCTAATATTAATTTAAAAGATAGATAGCAAGAAGAAGAATACAAGAGGACATGACAATCAGCTAAGAAAATGGACATATCCTTATGGACAACTATTTACTTTTCCCCAAACCCTTCTTTTTTCTCTCTCTCTCTCTCTCTCTCTCTCTCTCTCTCTCTCTCTCTCTCTCTCTCTCTCTCTCTCTCTCTCTCTCTCTCTCTCTCTCTCTCTCTCTCTCTCTCTCTCTCTCTCTCTCTATACATACACACATCCTGCTGTGTTGGGAATGTTGCTTTTGGTGTATTTTGAAAAATTTTGGTTTTAAGATTAATAATAAAATAATATATGATGGGATATTTTATGAATTATTTTTTTAAAAAAAAAAAATACAGAGTCCAAATAATAAAAAATTTGAGATTTGGGATTAAATAAACAAATCTTGATTTTTTAAAGCAGCTGGTCAAATAGCTAACTAGGTTACAGTAAATATATATATATACATATTATAAATATAAATATAAATATATTACAGCTAAGTAGCTATTAACTTGATTCACTAATTTATATTCCCTCAATTAATCTGGAACAATTATGTCATCCTTTATTTTATTTATTTAAGCATAATTTATTTATTTTAAACATTTTTATTCAATCATAATTTTATTATTCCTATTTTAACTGATAATAACAAATATGTCATTATTTTTTTTTCTGCTTAATACTCTATTATATTATTACCTATTTAATAAATTTCTTATAATACATTTATTTTATTTTTTACATACCTCATTTTTAAATTACAAAAATATTATTAATTTTTAATTTTCGTATCCAGACATTGTGGTATAATTAACTTGTACAGAAGGGGTATTTTTTAACAGCTAGTCAAATTACATATGTGAAAATTAATCAAGGTTTGGCCATGCAAGTTTTAGTCAATACTATTAATTATTTCTATCATCCAAATTTCCAAGGCCTTTAAATTCGATGACTCGAAAAATTAATGAAAAATTTATTCGAAAGAGTTTAATAGTACTATGGTGTTAAAGGATTATTGTACGGCCTCCGTCTAATTTACTCTACAAATATTATTGTATTTATATTACATGAGACTAATAGAGATATTTTTATATTTTTCTCTTGATTTATACTATGTATTAATATAATATTTAATATTAAAAAATTTATACGCAAAAAAAAATCAATGATACTCTTCTTTTGAAACGAAGTTAGTATATGAGATTATGATTTTGTTATGTTATAAACATAATATTATAAGTAATTAAATCAATTCATTTATACATTTATATACACGTTTAATTTGGATCATATTTCTTTCTTCGAACTCCTAATTGAGTCCTCCAATATTTAAACAACCAAACTATTAATTAATAAATATATATTTAGTTTTTATTTAAAAAAAAAAAAAAAAGGTGAGGGGAAATGCAAGAAAGAGCTGGACTTTGAAAAAAAAGTTGAAGGCATTGATAGTAGGGAAGAATATTCTTAGGTCACCAAAGTTCAACAGCTAAACTCCAAAGATTAAATTCTAAACAAATCCCACAAAGCAAAAACATCATTAGATTATGATTATCATAAAGCTAAGGGTTGGCAGGCAAAGTCAGCCCACACCCACACCCACACCAAATTAATTAATTTACTAATAACTAATTAATTTAACAAATTAATTAGTGCTCACTGTTCAAAAAATTCACTGTTTTTGTCAGTTGTTTGTCTAACTCTATGCTTAATTTACATCCTAAAATCCCCACTACATTTATATATATATTTTTTATTTTCCTTTATTGGAATTGTCACAGTAAGGGTTTAAAATTTTCAATTATATATAAATTGCTTGTGGTCCAAATTCAGGTCTCTTAATTGTCAAGAAATTTCAATGAAATCTACCCTTGTAAAAATTACTAGCAATTAATTAAGGGTATGTATTTAATTAAATTAAAATTGGTAACACACACATATTAAAAATTGATTCCAGCACATTCCTTGAAAAGCAAAGAATATTTGCATTTGCAAAACTTTAACTAAAAGTCTCTCATTAAAGTGGTCGTGTACCACCCAACTATCAAACTATCCCAAGATTTCTTATTGGATACATTATTATTATTATTATTATTATTATTATTATTATTATTATTATTATTATTCATAATCATGAACAATGAGTTAACACCATATGAGCCATCAATATTATAGAGGAAATTAACCAACTCAAAAGTGACCATCTTAAATAAAGATGGAATAAAAATTAAAATTAATCACTTTAAATTGTATAAGATCAATTGCAAAATCACAAAAATGAATTTTTGCAAGAGAAAATAGAAGGGCATTATTATTATTTCTTTAGAAAGTGCATGTGTGAGCTGCATAGTTGAAAAAACTAAAACCGAGTATAAAAAGAACAAATCCGTAGATTGAATATTGATAAGTGATTTACGAGAAAAAAAATACTTTTTATTTTTAAGATTATTATACTATATCTAAAATAAAATAAATAAAAGATATGATTTTTTATTTTTTTTCATTTTTAAAGATTACACACTTCTTTCTCAATTCATCATTAAATGTATTCACATAGTAATATAATTTTATATACGATCTATTTATTTACAGATAGATATAGATCTAAATGTTAATTTTAAAATTGTATTCACTATTGTTAATTGTAGCTCTTATCTAAATATTGGTTTTGCAGGATTTGCTCTTTATCTTTATGATGCAATCTTCGAATCAGAATTAAATTTTGATAATTCCAAAGTTTTGAAAAAGGGAGATAATTTCACTAATTATTTAAAAATCATTGCAGATGAAATTTATAAGTTCCACGTAATCTCACGTGCATGGTAATAAAATAAAAGCATTATGATTTATATATTTTTACTACGTTGTTTAAATTTAATCAATAATGGTATTTGGAAATGAAAATAAATGTGACAAGTGATAAAATAGGTCTACTCTACGAATTCCATTTGGATTAATTTTTTTGAAATTTATTTGTCCTTGTATTTGGACAGACGTACTGCACTGCATGATGTAGGCACGTGCACGTGCACATGCATGCATGGCTCCATTATTCTTTTTCATTAACATTGAAAATATAAACATATATATATATATATATACACACACTAATCCTTTAGTTGTTTATATGAACAAAGAAATAATACCTAAAGATTATTTTTTGGGCTACACATATTGTTAATTATGATAGCAACACATATATATACCCATTATTGAAGTTTTTTTTTTTTTTTTTTTTTATCATATATATGTGTGTGTATATATATATATATATATATATGTATATACCATTTTCGAACTAACTTAAATGTTGAATGAAATCAAACGTAAATGGACGGTTCGAAGCTAGTCTACTATTTTTTAGCTATGTAAACTTAACTTGGAGCTTATATATACCTTTTAAACTTTTTACTATTTAAATTACAAATTTTAAACCAAACACAAAATTAAAGTTAAAATTAAAATTAAACAAAAACATACCCATATATATATATATATATTTTTTTTTTTTATGTTGAGAGATGAGAATGCCAAGTAGCAAACATCAAAATGATTAAATTAATGATGAATAATGTTAAATTTGTAACATAATTTTGGAAGTGGGGCTGTGTATAATTTAATTAATTAATCAATCAAGGGAATGGGTCACATCACATCACCGAATTTGTTGATTGAATTAAACACAATAAAATTAATTATTTGGTGCATGCAATAATTTTCGAAAAAGAATAAATTAATATATTAAAAAGAAGAAACAAAAAGCAAAAACAATTATGGGATAATCATTCAATTGGAAAGGAGGTGTCGTTGCTTTTTAATTTGAATACGTCTCTCTCTAATATATATTCAAATACAATAATACTCTCTTCTCTTACCTCAATTCCAAGTTTTACCTTTAATGGTCTCCCATGAAATTACCAAAATAAAAACTATTTCATCGAAACCCAATAGATCCCTTCTTTGAAAACAATAAATTATTATAGACCCAAAAGAAAATTAAAAATAAAAAATAAAAATGATATTCTGTTCCGACAGGAAGCTGTTAAAAATTTGTAGTACACGAGGAGGCAATTAAAGATGTAGTTGTAGTAGTAGTAGTAGTCGTAGTATTCTACTCTTTGTTGTATATATGTTAAGGATTGAAAACCTTAATCACCCCACTTTGTATTATTCTCGTTTATGCTTTTTCCCCCACTCTAGAGAGAGAGAGAGAGAGAGAGAGAGAGAGAGAGAGAGATCATCAAAATCTTGATTGAATCATCCATGGGAATTAATTCAGACATGATGAGGGAGAGTGAGTAAAGGTATCTTTCTGGGTAGCCTGTAATAACATCAATCAATCAAGTATCCTGCAGATCGATCCATCTATCCATCCATCATGAGCTCAGAAGAACTTGTTTCAGTTTGTTCTACTCAAAGATCCATCGATGGATCTAATCCTCCCCCTCCAAAGAAGAAGAGAAACCTTCCAGGAACACCAGGTTATACATACACATACATATAACTAATTAATCAAGTGGTCTGATCTGAAATTGAATTCAATTGAATCGAATGTATCAGATCCTGAGGCGGAAGTGATCGCGCTGTCGCCGAAAACCCTGATGGCGACGAACAGATTCGTGTGCGAGATATGCGGGAAGGGGTTCCAGAGGGATCAGAATCTGCAGCTGCACAGGAGGGGCCACAACCTGCCATGGAAGCTCAAGCAGAGGAGCAGCAAGGAGGCGGCGAGGAAGAGGGTGTACGTGTGCCCGGAGAAGACCTGCGTCCACCACCACCCGTCGCGCGCCCTCGGCGACCTCACGGGAATCAAGAAGCACTTCTGCCGGAAGCACGGCGACAAGAAATGGAAGTGCGACAAGTGCTCCAAGCGCTACGCTGTCCACTCCGATTGGAAGGCCCACACCAAAACTTGCGGCACCCGGGAGTACAAATGCGACTGTGGGACTCTCTTCTCCAGGCATGTTTATATATGCATATCTTCATCTTCATCGTTGATTCAGACAGCCCAGAATCATTAAATTGAATTGATACTGCAGTAGCTACTCAGGTCTAATTAAGGCTAGATTATTAGGTCATATCTCTAGATTTGATGCAAGTTTTTTGATTGATTACAAAAAGTTAAGTGGGAATTGAAGGGAAACCCTAATTTCACCATACAAACATGCCACCAATTTTTCAAATTTGTTAAAAAGGATGAGTCTTTTACTGCTTTTAAGTTCAACTAATTAGTTAATTACTGAATAACTCGTCTTGGTAACTGATTAACAATTTCTTAATTAATTAATTTCTCAAATGTGTTTTGTGTACGGACAGGAGAGACAGCTTCATTACACATCGAGCATTCTGCGACGCCTTAGCCGAAGAGACGGCGAGAGTGACGGCGGCGGCGGCGATACACATGAACACCAGCAACCTGCAGCACCACCATCCTGCAACCACCACCACCACCTTCAACTACCACTTAATCGGGCAGCATTTCCACCCCATTTTCAAACCCATTCAAAATCCCAGCAATATCATCGATCCAATCAGGGCTAGCCAGCTGTCGCTGTGGATGACTGCTCATGATCATTCCCCCAAAAATCTACAACAGATCAACAATTCCCTGGGAATCTCCATCACATCTGGGCTAAATAGCTTCACCTCCCATGGCGGCCATGATCATCCAAATCCACCTCCACCTCCACCACCACCTGCAGCATCGTCGATGAACTGGGACTTTGGAAACAAGCTCTCCTCCTCATCGGACGGCCCAGATCATCCCACAATCCCTATCCCAATCCAAATCCCAAATCTTCCTAAAGAAGTGAGTACTTCTCCAGCTCCATCTCTGTTCAGCACTCAAATCCATAGCCACCAGCAATTGCCCATTTCTGCAACAGCTCTGCTGCAGAAAGCTGCTCAAATTGGGGCCACAGCTGACCCTTCATTCCTCGGAAGCTTTGCCCTAAAGGGCAGTGAAAGTACGACTGTTTCAGTTCAAGACAAGTTCTGCGGACTGTACGCCACAAACTCGTCAGCAACCAGTGGACTCGGCAGCGACATGGAAAGTTCAGTGAATGATCTCCCTCCCCTAAATCACATGGACATGGACATGAACCCTTCCGGTTCGAAGCGGCGCCGGACGATGAACAACGACGAGATGACCGGAGGAAAAACTAGGGATTTTCTTGGAGTTGGGATTCAGTCCATATGCCATCATCCTTCGTCGATCAATGGGTGGATGTGACTTGTAATGCGATACAGGAAGCTCGACCTAGCTCGTATCAATGGAGGGGATGATCGAAGAGAAGAGGGATAACTTGAAGATTATCTGCAACCTAATTTGCAGACAAGAATAATATTATATCATCAATGTGCTGATTCATCCATATTCTGCAGGAGATCCATCGATGCTCCAACACCTTTTGAAATTGGTGGCTTTTGTTTAATTATTGTGGTCGTGATGGGCAGTGAAGCTAAAGGGGGACTTTTTTCACTCACTCCATTATTATAATCTTTACTTAATTGCTCATATTTTAATTTATTTATGCAATTCCCACCATATATATATATATATATATATTGGCTTATGACTATGAGGAAAGATTACACATTTCCTGTAAAATATATGAACCCCTACTATATGTTTAATTTGGTAAATTAGCTGTCTTCCTCTCCTGTATGCTTCCTGCCCTTTTAACATATGTATAAATTGCTCTTATTAATTAATTCTTAATTATCTTAGCCTTTTAGCCCATGGATGTATACGAAGAAAACTTGGCCATATTTGCATGGGCAAATGTATAGAATAGTTTGAATGCACGAGTGAGTGGAGATAAATCATTTGGGCAATTTTTTTTAATCAATATATAGACTATATCTCCTATAATTGAAGTACCTAATTTAATTAACCCAACATATATTACTAAATTTAATCATCATTTAAGAAAATATCTCTATTTAGTAATCGTAATGTATAAAACTGGATCTCACACTAACTTTATTTGAGTTTCTAATATTTTCTCTCAGAGATTCGAAGCTAACAACAAATTCATTTAAATATAGGAGTATTTGATATGTAACCCAATGTTTACAAAGGACGGTTGTTATGGTGCTGACTTGTGCTGATTTTTTCATATATATAAGATCGTTCAATTATTATGATAGTACAAAGTTAAAGTTCAAATAGCACCAAATAGAAGCAAAATATATATTCTATATATAGAAACTTCACATACTCTTGCAAAGCACCAATTCGATCAAAACTTAGCTTAATTAGGTCCCTCAACACCAAACTTGGTGAATGACACCCACAAATTGATGAAGCCGGCCACAAGGGTTTGGAGTATATATATGAAACTATGTCCGTGAAGGCACGAGCATTGGTTTGAGCTAGTTCAGCAAGTCGGTCCGATTATATTGTGGGCTTGAAGTTTGATAAATGTATAACTTAAAAGAGGTCCATTTTTCTTCAAAATTCAATTGAAATTTTTTGAAATTTTGTTTCGAGATGAGTCCAACAAGGGCAAGCCCACACTAATCCATGCATGTTTAAGTAGACCATACAAGCCCACATTGCATGATAGATATGAATCATGCATGCATGTTTGAATTTGAATTTCAAGTGCATGCACTACAAAAAAATAATATATTTGTAACGGAATTCCGTCCCTAAAGTTCACGTAGCTAACGTAATTCCGTTCCTAATTCCGTTTCTAATGTCATTAATAACGGAAAAAGTAGATTTAGAGACAAAAAAGTTTTGTTACAAAAATGATTTTTTCTTGTAGTGATGCTAAATCGTTTGAGTATTTATTTTCACAATTTATGTCCTAACACTATGTTTCTTTTGCCAAACATTCATACTTTTACTATTTGAATTCTGTATTTCTCGAAAAAAATATATATTTTTTCCTCTCACAAAATATTCCATCATACATTATTTTAATATCAAATTCAAACTAATTTTTTTTCAAACTCATATAAAGAAACATACAATATTTTTATAGGACAAAGAATTGGGAATAGGAGGAGGCCAAGCCAAACCTACATCCAATCACATATTTCATTTCCCCTCACACTTTTGTATCTATATATATATATATATATACCATATATCTTTTCAAAAAATAATTGTTAGTTCTAACTCAAAAAATATAAATTAAATTAAATTTTAAAAAACTGTAGATTATTTACATATGTTTTGTTTAAAAAACTGTAGATTGCATTTACACATGTTTCAAAACGTACGTTTTCTTTTTTGGATAGTTTTGGAATAATCAAATACTACATAAAAAAATAAGTAATGATATAGCGGAAATTCTGTCGTTAATAAAACGGTAGGTTTTTATATATATATATATATATATTAAATAAAATTAATTTATAATTTTTTTTTTAGATGAGGCTCTATTATATATACTTAAATTATTTTTTACACTGTTTGTTAATACTGTTTTTAAAAAATATATAGCATTATATACTTATATAAAAACATATTTTCTATATAATAATATTATATTCAATATTTGTTTATACTATTTTAAACATATATTTGTTTTAATTTTTAATTATTTTAAAATATTCAAAAACCTAAAATACTTACCAATCATAAGTATTTGTTTAGTTGTAATTTAAAATAAAATTTTTATTTAAATTTTTATTTAAATAATTTTTTTATAATATTTTATTAAAAATTATACTTAAATAAATATTGATAATTTCAAATTCAAATTACAACAAAAGCAGATGATATAAAAAGAAAAAAAAAAAACATTATAAATAGTAAAAATATATTTGAAAAAAAATAATAAAAAGGTGAATTAATTAAGCGCACCAAACAACATCGAATTAAAAAAAAAAAAAAAAAAAAGAGCATTGATTATATAATGTCGAAATTTGAAATTTATTCGCAAATCAAATAAAAAAGAAATAATTTGAATCTGCAGATCCCAAAACACCATCAAATGACAAGCGACAACTCCGCGGAGGTCCCCAAATCAGTAAAGAGGGTCGGCAAAGCACTTAATGCGCCAAACAACGGTCAAAATTGACGTTGAAATCGTAACGGCGACAGACGGAGTGAGACTGAGACACCCGCCCATTCAAAATAATTCAATTGATTAATCTTGTCCATTTCCCGCGCTCCCTCCATTCAAAATAATTAATAAACATTACTCATAATAGACTACCAAACCCATCTTCAATCAATCCACACTACTCTAATCTAATCTAATTCCAATATCCCTAATCCAAACATTAATTAAAAATCCCAATCATTAAATCATTCGATACTGTTTAATTACGACATAACTATGCCTCCTTCTCTTCCACCACTGCCGGCGGCATCTCCGCCCCCAGCTGCTGCAGCATGCCGACCACCCGCCGCATCGACGGCCGGTTCGCCGGAATCTGGCTCGTACACAGCAGCCCGAGTTCTAGAACCTTCCCGGCGTGCTCCTCGAATCTCGGATCGAGCTTCGGGTCGAGGACGAGAACTTTTCCCGACCGGACCCATGCTGACAAGTCCTTCTCGCCGTACTCCGGACTCACCGGCGGCTTCCCCGTCACGAGCTCCATTAGGACAATGCCAAAGCTGTAAATGTCGCTCTTTTCGTTCACTCGGAGCGTATACGCATACTCTGCATTTGTAATAAGATTTCGACAATATGTTATCGACTCGATCACGATAATTGAGTACATTTCGAGTATCCGATTTTACCTGGGGCGATGTATCCGCAAGAGCCTGTTATAGCAGACATGGATTGAAAACCGTTATCGATCGTTTTGACGATTTTTGCGACTCCAAAATCGGCGATTTTGGCGCCGAAATCTTCGTCAAGGAGAATGTTGTTGGACTTCACGTCACGGTGGACGATCGGAGGAACAGCGTCATGGTGCAAATAAGATAGACCCTCGGCGGCGTCCAATGCGATGGAGAACCTCTTCGGCCATGTCAATATTTTCCCATTGTTCTTGTGGAGAGCGTCGCCTAAGCTCCCATTCGGCATGTACTCGTAGACGAGAAGTTTGCAGGCTCCCATGTCGCAGCAGCACCACAATTTCACTATATTCTTGTGTCGTATACTGCCCAACGTCTCGACCTCGACATGAAACTCGTCGACATTGGAAGTATCGTCGAATGTCAGCCTGTCGTGCATTTTCTTCACGGCGACCGTCTCCCCATTGCTGAGGATGACTTTGTACACCTTTCCGGACGCGCCCATTCCGATCATGTTCGCTTCTTTCAAGCACTTGGCGATTTCAGTTTCGCTGAATTCGAGCTTGTGGAACGACGTCCATTTCACCAACGGAACGCTTTTCTTCAATCGATTGATTTTCTTGTACTTGATCATAAACCATACGATGCCGGCAGCAGTTGTGATTCCAAAAAAGATAAGGACGAACATTATGAACCATGAAAAGACTGGAGGTTCGTGGCCTTTACTAGGTCGGCATAATCCGGAAGTTTCTAGACAAAGCCCGGGATTTCCGAGGAAGCTGTCCCTGAAAAATTCTCCGGCGAACAGAGGAGGTATAACTCCAGCGAGCATATTGTTCGATAGATTGAGCTGATTAAGCTTCAAATTCTGTAAAGACAGCGGAATGCTCCCCGAGAAATGATTGTTCGAAAGATCGAGGTAGTTAAGCACCGGCAAGTTTCCAATTTCATCGATTATAGGACCGGACAAGGTGTTGTTCGCCAGATTCAGATCATTCAGTACCTTCAGGTTCTGAATTCCAGTTGGAATTCCACCGGAAAATCTGTTGTTATGAAACTCAAGCCGAGTCAAGTGTCGTAAATGCGTCAAGCTACTCGGTATTTCTCCGCTGAACATATTATTGTTGACGGTAAACTCGACCAAACTGTCCAACAAGCCAAATTCAGATGGTATGTTCCCGGAAAACTTGTTTTTCGAAATATCAAAGTCCGTTAAGCTTTTCGCACCCTTGATAGAACTGGCTATCGTTCCATTGAAGGAATTTCCCGAGAGCTCGAGCAAGTATACTTCTGGCAGTCCCCAAAACTCTGCCGGGATTTCACCGGATAATCTGTTTAGAGCCATTCGAACTCGTTGCAGTGTCCAGCATTTTGCAAGCTGCTGAGGGATAGTGCCGTAGAACGAATTCCGGAGCAAGATCATCTCCTTAAGAGCTCCATGTCGGCATAAAAATGGAGGAATTTCACCGGTAAGATTACACCCCGTTACGTCAAGTGTTTTCAAAGCAGAGTTCTTGCCAAGATCCTGCGGCAATGTCCCGGAGAACTTGTTGCCGAACAATTTGAGTTCATACAAATTCGGCGACTTGGCAATGCTGTCCGGGATCACACCCTCAAGATGATTTTCGAACAAGTTGAGCGACTCCAACGGCAACTCGCATAGTTCATTCGGAAGATTCCCCGTGAAACGATTCATCGAAGCATCGATTCGCCTCAACCGAGTCAGATTAGACCATCCATTAGCCAGCAGATTGCCAGAAAACGTGTTGTTGAACAGCTCCATTTGAACTATGTTCTTGAGCTTCATAAGAACATTTAACGATCCAGAGAGTTTATTACCCGAAACATCGAGATTCTTCAGCCTACTCAACCTGCCATAACTCTCCGGTATCGTCCCCGTCAAACCGCAATTACTAACCCATAATTCTTCCAATTTAGTCATGTTACCGATCTCCCAAGGTAGCTCACCCCCTAATGGATTGTAAGCTAGAAAAAGCTTCTTCAGAGTTGTAACGTTAGCCAAAAAAGCAGGAATGGTGCCAGTTAGAAGGTTTTCAGTGAGCTGCAGAGCTTCGAGGCGCTGGAAATACCCGAATTCCGCAGGAATCGCGCCGGAGAAGTTGTTGCTCTCCAATCGAAGTTCCCTGCAAGTAATGGAACTGTACTGTGAGAAGGAACATAGAAAGGGTAAAGTGGTGGTTGTCGTTGCCTCATTAAATGCAGACGATGGTTTGAATGTGTCTTCTGTTACAGGGAAGATGTTCGGAGAAATGATTGTTTAGCAATTAATGTTACCAGAAGATGTGAAAATAGGGTAAAACAAAAGAATCGAAAATTCGATACACAATCAAAGGCGTCGTCAGAAATTTTCCCCCAATATAAAACGGCAATGGAGGTGCAACTGGATTGGGGAATAATGTTGTAAGAGTTAGACATTAATGGAAGCGATCGTACCTGAGGGAGCGGATGTCGGCGAGCGTGGGCGGGAGAGGACCGACGATGAAGTTGCCGGAGAGATCGAGGTAGACGAGGCTCCGGCAGTCGGAAATGGAGAGAGGAAGGGAGGAGTTAATCTCATCGTTGTCGAGAGAGAGCTTGGCGAGAGAGGGCAGGCGGCAGAGGTCGATCGGGAAAGGGCCGGCGAGAGGTGCGCCGGAGAGAACGATGGAGACGACGGAGTTGCGGGCGTTGCAGGCGACACCGGTCCAGTTGCAGGGGGTGGGTGCGCCGGTCCGGTCGGACCATCCGGAGAGGAAACCGGTCGGGTCGGAGAGGGATTGCTTGACGGAGAGCAGGAGCAAGCCCTCCTGGTTGAGAGCAAGGTTGAGGTTGAGGTTGAGGTACAGAAAGAGGAGGAGGAGGAGAGACGGAGACGAGGGTCTGGTCTGCATGCCCGCCATTGATGCAAGAATAGAGGGCAGTGGAGGATTGAGGAGGGAATAGAAATAGGAAGAAAAGGTGTCTCTCACAATCAATCACTGGGTTTGTACTTTTTTGGTAGGGAGGGGAAGGGAAATGTGAAAGGTGAGGGTGACCTGGGGAAGAGGGAAAGGGAAGAAGAAGAGGAAGACGAAGGGAGAAGGATGTTAATCGTGAGGGGGGAGGGGGGGAATTCCCATTCCTATTTCTATTCCTATTCATGTTTCCTATTTCCTATGGTGGGGCCCCACCTCATGCATCTGGACTTTTTTGGACTCATGATTATTACTATTATTGTTTTATTATTATTATTATTATCTTTTCTTTTGTTTATTATTTTTGTTTTGTTTTGATGACGTGAAAATTTGCATTCATTATCCGAAAATATCTATAGGGTAAATTACGTATCGAATCTAATACCTTGTAAATTATAATTATTATTCACTTCGTCTTGGAACAAGGTTGTTTATTTTTTTTTCACATAAATTTTTTAATATTAATATTATATTGAATTATAATGAAAAGAATAAAAATATCCCTATTATTATTGTGTAATATAAAAATAATGATAATTGTGTAATATAATGTAAATTAAAATAGTATTTATTAGGTTCGATAATAATACAATTATTAAATTAAAAAATAATAATTTATTTTAGGATTGATGAAAATGAAAATTACAAACTTAATGGGAGAAGGGGAGGGAGTATTATTATTATTTATTACGTGAGAATCTGCGAGTTCTACCTGAAAGTATGCACTGAGTAAACTCCGACCAAATCTAACACCTTGCAAAATGATAACCTCACACGGGTAAAAGTTCAAGGGTGATTACAAATGAGGAGAGAGAGGGGCATTTAATTCAGTGTCGCCGTGTCCTCACTTTTGCTTCTGCGATATATTTTGATTTTTTATGGATGCTTTATTGACTTTGGCTAGTACTCCTATGTTTTTTAAAATTTTTTGTATTCTTTATTAATAATATTTTTAAAAATTACATATAAGTATGTCAATATTACAGTAGATATATAAATTTAAATAAAATATACCTAATAAATAATTAAAAATTATATTAATAAAAATAATTAATCGGGTTATATTTATTTTTTATAATATTATACTTAAAATTAAAAATATATTTTATAAAAAATATTTTGTACAAATATCATAATATAGTATTACAGGCAATTAATTGAATTATTTTTATCATTTTTATTATTTGTAAAGTTGGGCGGGGTCCTAAAAAGTGAAAAGATTGGTTCATTTTGGATCTTTAGTTGCAACATTTTCGTTGGACCAGCAGACAATCTAGCTTTTTTTTTTTATGAATTATTTATTGGTTGGTGAAAATATGGAATAGATATTTTTAACATTTGATTTTGTGTAATAATAATTTTGTAATTTACACAAAAGTTACTAATATTTTCATATTAATGTATAATTCTTTTTATTAAAATTAAAAAAAAAAATTATATGATAAGCAAAAATAATAATAATAATAAATACTTTAAATGTAAACGAAGAGAATAATTATTTTTTAATTTTTATATTCAACCAAATTCACATAAATTTTTCAGAGGGATGAAATATATAAATATAAAATACAAATACTAAGGAAACATATTTCTGAAAGTTTGCAAATATTATAAATATATATACATATTTGATATAATATTATTTCTGAATTTAGCCAAGAAAGAATTTGAATTTGAGTCTGGTATTTGTACAAATGAAAATTTGAAGTTGAGAGTTATGAAGGAGGAATTGGCCCAACACTTAAGTTTTGGAATGTTTGGATAAATTTATTATTGTTGTCCAATGAGAGTGGAAATAAATTGGTAGAAGAAGAAGAAGAAGGGTTGATTTTTTAAAGAATATTTTAATGGTGGGGATTTTAATATGTAAGTTACAAAATCAATAAATGGATTATTGAATGAAGTATTTATTTGCATGCGCGGAATATGTCACACATAGCTCGCCTAATGTAACTTCCCTGTCGAGTCTGACTTGTAGGATATTAAGTTCGGTCAGAGGTTTACTCCGTGCGCACTTTCGAGTAGCAGTTGCGAATTTTCACGTCATAAAAATAATAATAATAAATAATAAAAAAATATCATCATGTAGTTCATCTATCTTTCTTTATTTTTGTTGCACTTATTTTCATGCAATAAACTCTATTGTTAATTTTCAAAACTTCTTTTACATGGCTATACTTTCCATCCAAGAACATTGAATAATTCACTTTTCTTTTTTTCTTGTTTTTTTAAATAAAATATTAACAATATTACTTATAATTTTAAAATCACAAATTTACCCTAAATAGGACTAATGAATTATATATGTATATATATCTATATGGATATATATATATGCGTGCATAATATATGTACATATGTTGTGAATGATTAAAAAAAAAAAAAAAAAAAAGGAATAATAATTAAGCAGTACGGAGTGACTAGAAGACAAACATACACACCTTGTTTTTAATAATTAAAGCATACCGACTACTACTGTAACTATAATAATACATTGATAAGTTGTTTCTTTTGATTAGTTTTAAAAAAAAATTGATTTAGATTTGGTATGAAAAATAATTGTTAATGAGTAATTTTATGTGAAAGAAAAAATGTATTCCTTTCGTTTTAATACAATAGTCTTGTTATCATTTTTGTCCGTTTCAAAACAATAGTCTCATTTTCATAAATAATCGTATCACTATAAAACTATCCTTATTTTTTTATTATTATTACACAATTGTCGCTACTTTTTATACTAATATACTCAGAAGGGCAAAAAAGTCTTTTACATATACTTTTTACCCACTACCTATATAATATCAATATTTTTTAAATTCCGTGTCAAACTCAACCCAAACTATAGTTATGGGATGGAGAGACTATTTTTTTTCGAGAAATGCAGAGTCCAAATAGTAAAATCTTGAGAAATTCGGCTTAAGAAACAAGAAAATAATAATGAATGTTGTGTTCTTGTTGTCAAAGTGCCAAACATATTTTTTTCAAAATAAATTACTCCTTCGGAGATGGTTATCATATTCATTTTAGTAAATACAAAAATTTATAAAAAGATATAATTAATAAATAATTTAAAATATATTAATTAAAAAAATTATATATTAAAAAATTAAAATAATTAATTAATTATGTTAAAATAAAAAAAACATATATTAAAAAAATTAAAATAACTTTAAAATATAGTATAATATTTTTTTTGATAAAATAAGTGGCACAGACGAAAATGAAAAAATACACATGATAAGTGAAAGGAAAGAGTAATATATTATATATATTTATTATATATTATCTATATAATTTCTTATATTTCACATATAAACTATTTTTTCAAATAATTTTACAAAACAAACACACTTGAAACTTAAAAGAAGAAAAAATATACTCTTTCTCTTTTGATAGGATTAGGGATGTCAAATGGGGCGGATTAGCCCCGGATCCGGTCTTAATGGGGTGAGTTCAGGTCTACAAAATTTAGTTCGGGGCGGGTTGTGGATTTTGAGTTTTAGACCCGATCAAATTTGGGGCGGGTTACGAGTTTTACTATAAACCCGTCCCACTTCGGACCCGAACCTGAACCCAGATATTTTATTAATTATTATAATTTATTTATATTTTTGTACAATATAAATTATATTATTTATTTATTTAAAAACTTTTAAATACAAAATATAACTTTAATTTTATATCAAATTTATGTTTACATCTGTTTTTCCTACAATTTCCTTTATAATCAAGACTATTACTGACCGCCATCATTACATATTTTTTTTTAACATGTCTTTTTAATAATATATTTTTATTTTTATTTTTTAAAAAGTTTATTCAAATAAAAAATTATTACTATATTGTTACTTGTATCTAACCCTAGGTACGTACGGCCTAGATTTGTTCTGAAACACATATAGGCCGATTCGATCAAAAAACACATCTTGTTTCGCTCAGTAAAGAAATTTTTAGTTAAAAGTAGAAATTAATGTTGTCTATTTACAACTTTGCTTTTCTTCTCAAATGTACAAACATTCTTTAAATCTTTAAAAATGGAAAAAAACCCCAAATAGTTGAAACCATAAGGTGACACTTTTTTTTGTTCATATTTCATTTTCAATTGTATAATTTATAAATAAATCATTGTTAATTGAAAAAAATAAAATAAAACAATTGTATGACATTTATAATTGTTTTCTTTCATTGAAGATATATCTTTTACTTTTAAATTTTAATTTCAGAAGTATCTCAAACCATAAAAAAAACAAGGTAACCAATTTGGGAAACTTTTTCACATCAAATGGTTATGAGATTAGTATCCCATCTAATTAAAAATATCAAATTCTTGAAAATCTCTCATTTATTCTTCTACATTAATTTTCTTGTATTTTTATTTCATTCAAATTTAGAGAATTCCATCACTCTTTTTTTTTTTTTTTAAAAAAAAAAACATGCTAATAATAACAAAAATTTATAGCTTATTTTAATTTTGTGATAATTAAAAGTAACAAAGTTATGTCACATCTTCTTCTTAATTGACGATCCACTCTATTTTCCATGTAGTAAGATTTAGGGATCCCATTTTAAGTGTTATTAGGCCCAACATTAGTGAGAGAGGCCCAATAAGTAAATTTAATAAATGCATTCAATGTAGGGTGTTTCCATTATACATATAAGAATTTATATAAAATATAATTAATAAATAATTTAAAATTTGTATTAGTAAAACTAATTATAGTATAATAAAAATAATTGTATATTAAAATTAAAATAACTATAAATTATAGAATTTATATATGATGAAAATATATAATCATAATTTTAAAAAAGAGAAAAATAAATAACCTGGGATGAATCGAAAATGATAAAAATAAATATTTTAATTAAACTATTTAATCATATTAATCTTAATTTATAATTATTTTATTAAATTATAATTATATTCACCATAATTATTTTCAGTATTATTTTTTATTTTTTACTTTTCATTATCGCAATAATATGTATTCCCTCCGTTCATTTGTATAAGTATTCTTCTATTACTATTATAACGTTCTTTATTTTAATGTTCTTTATTTTAATGTTCTTTATTTTAATTTTTTTTACGGAGAGAGTGAATATTTTTTTCTTCTTTGTATAACATCATATATGAATTATTAATTAAATTAAAACCGAAACCTCTTAATTAAAAAATAAATAAACCCCCAAAAAACACTCATATTATATATTTGTTGAGAAAAACGTGTCTCTAATACATATCATATATACATATATATATATATATATGTATGTGGCAATGCTGGAAAATCGGTTGCATTTACACGCATATTGCAAAATCCGGCAGGCGCCGTTAACTAACGCCGTGAAATCGGGAAGCCAATCCCATGGCGCCGGCTGGGGAACAAGACGAACAGCGCGCTGCAGACCGACCCCACCGCGACGGGCACGGCCGCCACGAACTCCACCACCGCCGGCGACGGCTTCGGGTAGAAGCAACCGATCACATTATCGTCGGAAATGGCCACGGCGGCGAAAACAACCACAGATATCAACGCGTGGAAGAAATCCACGAACCTGATACGAAACTTCTCCGCCTCGTCGGAGGGGACGGCGGCGCCGGAGCCGTCGATGACGAGGAGTCCCCGGAAAGTGGCAATGCCGTAGCGGACCTTGCCGTTGTCGTCGCGGAAGCTGTCGGTGAAGCAGAGGACAAAGCAGGAGACGGCGCAGGAGGCGAGGAAGGCGGCGGCGAGGTCACGGGTGGCGCCGGAGGTGCATTTGCCGTCGTGGGTGAGGATCGGCGACAGGAAATGGAAGACGAAGAGGGTGCCGGTGGGGAGGAGGTTGGCGAGATTGGCTGTCCCTTTGAAGGCCTTCCGGACGGCCTTCTGCGCGGCGGTTTTGGGCGGCTTTCCGGCGAGTTGATGGGTGGCGGAGAGGAAGGGAAGTCGAATGATTGAGTGGTCCTCCGGTTTGTCGCCGGCGTCCATTGTCGGCGGCGGCAATGGACGGATGGACGGAAGGGATGATAAATCAGATTTGGGGATTATTCATTCATTCATTCGAACGTTAATGGTTTGGGTGTAGGTTATATGTGTATATATATATGTGTATGTATGTGTGTATTTTGTATCTGATCGAAACGAAATTTTTGGGTGGGGTGGAAATATAATGGATGGTGGCTGGATGGCAAAATTAATCTCTCTCTCTCTCTCTATCTCTCTCTCTCTCATTATTTTTTGAATCTATTAAGTAAAATGTTATGGGTTTTTATTTTTTTTTAATATAATGCAAAAAATTTAATATTTTTTGAGTGAGGAAATAAATTGAAAAGTGAAAATTCTTAAAAACAAAGTATTTGCTTTTAATTTTCTTGTTGGGCTATATTATAGAATCAATTTAAATAACAAAAGTGATCCGTTCAGAATGGTAACGAGCCCAAAAATGTAAACTCATAGCCCACTCAAATATTTAAATCTGCCCTTTATCAAACGTTATTTGAAGACTGCGGATGAATCCGTACCGTATCTAGGAAAAGTCGAAAAATGAAAAATAAGATATAAATATTTTATAAAAATTAGTTCAAAAAGTAATAAGCAATTTTACCTTAAAAATTTATAAAATTTAATAAAAATAAATACATAAAATTATATTAATTAAAAAGATAAAAAAAAATTATTAAATGCAAATATTATAGTCTATTATATTTAAAAAATTATTATATAAATTTGTATGAAATAAAATAATAAATTTGTTGATATTGAAGAAAGAAAAATTCAAGAAATGCAAAATATTATAGAACCGTGCGCACTGGGTAAACCTCGGCCGAACCTAATACCCTGCAAACAGGCCCGAACCATGTTTGGCAGGTGGATTTGAGGCGTCGGGAGTTTGAAACCGTGACCTCACGATCACAAGTCCAACCCCTAAACCACCATGCCATCCCTTATGGGACTATTCATGATAGATTCTTAAGTTGATGTGATTTGACATGGCAAAAAGAAGATTTGAAGAACATCATACTTGTTCATGGATGGACATGATTTAAAAATTAATTTTACATTTAAATTATCACATTAATACATATTTAAATCAAATTAAACAATTATTTTAATTCAAAATTTTAATATTAAAAACTCAAATAAAAGATTTAACCCTCAAACAAACACACCAAAAGCATATGTATGATTTTAACCCTAAAAATTAATTATACAAACACAACCCTCAAATATATTATACAAACTCATTGTGTGATTTTAAATTAAAGCACTACTGTAATAGACATGATTTATAAACTTAATACATATTGTTGACGTATTTTTTTCAACAATAAAAAAATAAAATCCGAAAATAGGAAATTATCTTCGAATTTGATATAATTAGTGTCTGAGATTAGGAAATACTCTTCAGAAACACTGTACGGTACATAAGAAAATACTGGAAAATAAATGCTACAAACTAAAATTTAAATGATGATCCTCGAATCACTGACTTTGCTGTCGTTTGAAGATGATTGAAGATACCCTGCCAGTTACTGACCTCAATCCTTAAATACTCTTCAGAAACAATACCTGGAACCGTCGCCCGAACGATTACAACGCCTCTTCTCAACCGTCTACCAATTCCTCTTTTGCTGAGTTCTCAACCGCCTTACCAACCGCGTCACCCAACTGACCAAGCTATTGCTCTCACCCGAATCTCCGACTTACTTATTTGACTGCAGATCAACTGACCTATCTGTCCGACCGCGGACCTTCGGACTTACTTCTCCGACCGCAGATCAACCGACCTGTGAACCGTCCGACCCGCGGACCATCCGACTTACGGGCCATCTGACTTGCCTGTCCGACTCGCAGACCATCTGACTTGCGGACCATTCGACCCGTGGACTGTCCGACTTGTAGACCATCCGACTTCCGGACCATACGACCTGTGGACTGTCCAACTTGCAGACCATCCGACTTGCGGACCATCCAACCTGTGGACTGTCCGACTTGCAGACCATCCGACCTGCGGACCATCCGACCTGCGGACCATCCGACCTGCTATTTCCTTAGAAAGATGTCCGTTTCACCTGATTATCTTGAAACACCTCTTAATTAATCTAACGGACCCAATTACAAGCCCACATCTCTTTCTAGCTTGGGTCTTTTAACCTAATTATGAAATTCATACGTAACACATATATACAATAATATATTATTATCCCAGAAAAATGGATATACTCCCTCTGTCCCGGTACAAGGTTGTCGTTTACTTTTTGCACGTAGATTTTTAAATATTAATATTATAATGAATTGTAGTGAAAATGATGAAAATGTCCCTATTAGTATTATGTAATATAAAAGTAACGACATTTGTGTAATATAGTGTAAGTTGGAAGGGTATTTATTATGTTAGGTAGGTTGTACAATTACTAAATTAGGAAATGGTAACCTTATTTTGGAACGGACGAAAATAAATAATGACAATTTTTCAATAAGACGGAGGAGTATATCATTTTTGTTAATTAATGTGTATATATATATATATATATGTGAGCTTGTGTGTGATGATATAATGTGGATGTGGAAAAACTGAGAAGGATTCATGAGTTGATGACAAAGTCTATCATCACAATAATATATTTTATTCTCCCATGAAAATGAAAATGAAAATATATTCCTAAATATAACTCAGATTTCGAAATTGTTTGTCTATTTCACATCTGCATTATTTAAAATAACTTATATGCTGTATGATATCAAAGTCTACAAAACTCCAAAGAAAATACTGCCAGACTTTTGCATGCAAACAATTTAAGGACAACCACACAAACCCCTCATGAAGAAAACAAAAATTTAATTCAAACAAAATAATTATCAAGGGATATTACAAATTTAATATATTTAGGTAAGATTTCACTTCAAGCAACAGTTGATAACCTAAATAACCATGTGGTTAAAAAAAACAATAATAGTAGTAAGTAAATAAAAATGAGGACATAAAAGGACAATTACTAACAGTGAGGGTTTCTTTCTATTTTTGTTTGTGTCTGAAACATGTTGGTAGGATAAACACTTGCATTTAATGATTTTTTCCACTTAATGGGATGGACCCTTACCATATTGGCTTATTTTTGGGGCATTAAATGATGGTTGGATTTTACAGAAAAAAGCAGTCCATCTATTTTAAATTTTAAAGAAATTAATTTTATATTCAATGGGCATAATCATTAGTGTGATTTAAATAATAGGTTTCGGGTTTCTTTGGAAGTAAATTTGGAATGATGATAATAGTAATCATCATAGAGAAGGATGTTTCTTATTAATTGGGAAGAATATTTGCAAATTTATTGAGTGAGTTGTATGAAGGGGGTAGGGAAAGAAATCTAAGGGTAGGTTGTGATTTCAATATCAAATCACTATTGATTTTTTTTTGTCTCGTTTGTAATTGGATTTCTTTATCATTTTAGTAAATAGTTCTGTAAGTGAAATTTTTTTTCAATTTAGTCTTCAATGCCTAGGTGGCATCTGAGTGACAGGTTGGCGGACAAGTGTCGGCCAAACTAGTGTCACGACACGTAGATTTTATTTTATTTTTTTAAATATAAAAAAATTATAATTATAAAAATAAAATTAAAAATAAATAAATAAAATTATTCATATGTCCGCAAGTCAGCACTATGTGACATTTAATATTTATATATTAGTATATTTTTTAATTATATTTTTATATATTTTATTTTTTATTTTTAATATAAAAATATAAATTATTCACGTAGGTCACGTAGCACTGATCTGACGGATACGTAGATAATTTTTATATTTTAATTTTAATTTTTATAAAGTTTATATATTTATTTTTATTTTTATTTTTATTTTATTAAAAAATAATATTAAAAAAATAAAAATGCAAATTATCCACGTGGCAGACACGTGTCAAGCACACGGCGCTGATCTGGCCAACACGTGTCCGTCAGCCTCCCACGCAAATACCACCTAGGCATTGAAGACTAAATTAAGAAAATTCTCCACTTACCGGACTAGTTTAAGACAGCTTTTAGTTACGGAACCAAAATGATAAAGAGATCCAGTTACGGGACTAAAAAAATAGTTTATCCTTTATTTTGTATAATTTTTATTAAAAATATGCTCTCTCCCCCACTTCAAATGGGTCATATGGGGTTTCATAATAGATTGAGAAATAATAGTATTTTATTAGCGAGTGGAAATGTGTAAGAAATTTTAATTTTTTTTGACTTTTGACTTTATGTATAAAGTAATTATATGTGTAATGGTATGTTTGTAGTTTAAATAAAAGTTAAAGACTATTTTGATATTAGTGTATAATTACTTTTAATAAAATAAAAAATAAATACTTTGGAGTCGGACGAAAATTGTAAGAATGGCACTTTGAGTTGGAATGAATGAAGTATATTTTTTTTAAATAAAATATTAGTACATTAAAATACTATTTAAATAAAAATTCAAATCAATTTCAAACCACAACTAAACATATTCTAAGATCACCACGATCATTTTTTTTTAATTAAAATTTTCGAATGTGTATCAAATAAATTTCTAAATAGAAAATACCTTGATCAAATTTGAACTCATAATTTTACTGTAACAATTTAGTGTATCACATTAATTTAGTGACTCTTAATTCTGACATGAGAAAATGTTGGCGTTAATATATGAATATGTATCGGGTTATTAAGTTTTGCGTCTACTATTTATTTATTTATTTATTACTCCCTCCATCCCATGTAATATAGTTGTATTACTGTAGACACGAGAATTTAGGTAAAGTATAATTAGTAAGTATCTAAGAAGTGTATTAGTAAAAATAATTATTATTTAGTAAAAATAATTATAAATTAAGATTAAGATAAGGAAATAGTTTAATTAAAATTAAGAAAATTATAAAATTTAAAATTTAAAATGCAATTAAAGTGCATAATTATATTTCTAAAAATAGAAAGGACAAGTTATGTGGGACGGACGAAAATAGAAAATAGGGACAAATTATGTGGGACGGAGGGAGTATTTTGTAAAAAAATAAGTATATTGAATATTTATTTTCATACATGTAGGCTTGTAAACAAATCGAATCAAATCAAATAATGCAGTATTCGATTCGATTTGAAAAAAATATTTGGTTATTAGATTCAATATTCGAATAATTTTGAATCTTAAAATGATATTCGTATTTGATTCGAATAGTTTTCACATTATTCGATTCAATTCAAGTATTCGATTTGATTTTAATATTATACAAAAATTTGATTAAGATGTTATTCGTTTTTGTTTATCCGATTCGATTCGAGTATTCGATTTGATTTCAATATTATACAAATATTTGATTCAGATGTGGATTCATTTTTTATTTATCCGATTTGATTTTGATATTATACAAATATTTGATTCAAATGTAATTCATTTTTTGTTTAACCGATTCAATTCGTAGTTATTCGATTCAAACTTCTTTTAATTAATTTTTTTAATAATAATATTAAATAAACTTGAAAAAATATACATATTTATTAATTATTATTTTTTCACAAAGATTTCTTTCTTTAACATAAATAAAAATATCATTATATAACTACAATTTTAATTATATTATATTTATTTATGTAAAATTTAAACGTATTACTTTTATTAATAAATTTAGTTTAATTTATTTTTATTGGAAAATAAATATATATGTATATTATATTGTATACTATGTATATATATTTTTATTATCAAATTGAATACTTACGAATATCGAATCAAATATTAAAATGTCATATTTGTATTTAATTTGATTCATATTCGAATCAAATCGAATATTTTTATTCGAATTTGAATCATAAAATTTCTAATACAAATTTCAAAATTTCGAATAGAACAAAATTATTTGATTTATTACAACCCTCCATACATGTGAATTTGATATGCTCCAATATTTTTTATAGCATATCCTTTTGGCTTTTGAATTAAAGAATCCTCAGTCGTTAATTTCCACAAAGAATGTAATTTTGAAATTTTTGCATGTAACTTGAAGAATTTTGAATCAACTTAAAGAGAGGCTTGAAATTTGATCATTCTACAAACTTGCATGTACTTTGACAAATGCTTTGAATGAGACAAAATAATAATAATAATAATATTGCTGAAAGAATTTAGAGAAATTTACTTTTTACTTTAACTCTTTGGTAAATTTGGCATTGTTAATGGTTTGTCAAAGACTCCTCTTTATTGAAGATGAGTAATCTAATTTTTTTTTTTTAATGATGTCATGCAATGTACTTTAATTATGTCACTTATTTTGTCAACATAAAGACTTAATAATTCTTCGATTTCCATTGGGTGATATTTTTGTTCGTGACGAAATTAATTATGTCACTTATTTTGTCGACGAGATTTATATCTTGTTTCATTTCTAACCAAATATTCATTAATGAAACTTTTTTTTGAATGTGAATAATTTATTTTGCTATCAAAATTATTATGACTCTATTATATTACTAATATTTGTAATATATCTTTTATTTGGAGCAAATTTTGGATTTGTTGATATTATATGTTTATACTTGAATCATATATATTTATTTTTAAAGTAAATTATATAACACTATTTATGTTCCACTAAAGTTGCACAAAATATTATACAAATAAAAAATGTAAAATATATTAATAATTTTTTTAAAATAAAAATAAATAAATAGTTGATAAATCCTTTATAAGAATAGATATGTTTGACAAGATCCCAAAGTTTATTGAGTTTATATATATGTATATATTGCCAAGAGCTTTTAATCTTTGAAGCTTTAAGTGGTGATCGTTTTTTGTGGTAAATTCATTTTTAAAAATGATCTTTAATGTAGGAAACTCTTATGTATTTTTCACTGAATATTTTTAATTATTTTTCTTAATGTTTGAGCCATATGAACGGTGAAATAACGCAACTTTTCGCTAGAGTTGAAAATATTCTTCTCTATCTCTAGCAATTCAAATGTGATTAAAGTAACAATAGTTGTAGCATTGTCGTCTTTCATGGTGATTTTTATTTTATGAACTAACTTTCTCATTTTGTATTTGAATATAAAACAATCATGGGTGGGATACCGTACTAGGCAATGATATTTATAATATTTTGGACCATCAACTCTTGTAACTTTCTTCGATCATTTTTAAGTGTTGGCTCTCAATAATTTCTTCTTTGCAGAAAAGTTGGAGATAGAATTGCTCTAAAGTATCATATATTTCCTCTTTTGAGAAATTATTGATAGAAAGTCCATAGATTTTACTAGAGATTATTCTCAATTTTATATTATGAGCGAGTAAAAAAATTTCAAAACTCAAAAGTATAGGGCCCAATCCGTTGTAGGTTGTATTTCAACATTAAATGTATTCTTTAAAAGTACATTTCTATGCTGAAAGTTTTAAACAAACGATCTTTGCAATCGATACTTAAATTTCTCCGGTAGTCGAAGTCAATTGCCGACTTATCTTTCCATTGACAATTTTTGGTGACTTTCAGTTATTCTGACTATCCTTTCTGTGCTATAAAACTGATTTAAGAATTCATAATATAAAACTGACTATCCTTTTTGTGCTATTGCATGTGTTAAGGACATCACTTCAACTACTTTGGATAGTCCGGAAAATTGGTCCGCCATTACCGAACAAAATTTAATACAGTCGAACAACTTAAAGTAGGCCAAGGATTAGGCAATGTAGAGATAGTCTTAAAGCTTTCATCTTCCTCGTAGAGCTGGCTTCAATCCAAGATCATTAGGAAAGTATCTAGGGAGAATATAAGTGCTCTATTGGCCATACTTTTTGTCATAATTCCAATAGATGTAAGAACTCATGAAAACCTTGATATAGCTGATACAGTGATTATATTCCTATGGCAACGGTATTATTATGTCTGTATTTTAAAACATTTCTAACTTTTTTAATAGAATCCTTTTGAATAAGAAATCAAATGTATTGTACTATAAAAATTATATAGTACGAAAATAAACACGAACAAGAGCATATATATATATATATGTATATCAATCAAAGTTAATAAGTGGGATAGTGATGAATGATTACGACACTACAAGAAAAAATTATTTTTGTAACAAAATTTTTTTTTCTCTAAATCTACTTTTTTCTGTTACTAATGAGATTAGAGACGAAAATAGGAATGGAATTACGTTAGCTACGTAAACTTTAGAAATAAAATTTTGTTACAAATATATTATTTTTTTTTAGTGTGAAATGATGGTAAATGGACATCTCAATCAATCAATCAAAGTAAGAGATTGAGAAAGAGCCCGTTAGTGCGACCTCCACATGATATTTGATGAATTATTGAAATGGGAAGGGGGTGGGTGGGGGGGGGGGGGGGACCTTACCATACACTTAAGACAACAATAAACCCTAAATATTTCATGTAAGAAGATAAAACAGCACATGCAGCACAGTCAAGAAGTAAGAAAGAACATTAATAATAATGTACTACTTCGTTAATGAGACCCCCCACCCCACCCCCACGAATATATTTATGTTTGAATTTGGAAAGCATTTAATTTAATTTAATTGATGCCCACAGACAATATTATATCGCTGTTGGTGTCCTTTTCTGTAAAGTAGTTACAAATGTGCAATTTGGATGCACCTGCTACCTGTTCCTATCATGGTCCCAAAATCCATGTTCCATCTTGGATAAACCCTAATCTCTAGCTCATGTTCGATCCATCAAATTAATTAATAGCCCCCAAATTATTCTCTTGATTATTTTTATATACTATTATTAAGAAAAAGTTTTGGTGTATATGAGATGGCGAAGTCCTAATGATGTGGTTCTCCAAGGTTTGAATTCAATTTATTATTATTGGTATTTTACATTTCTCTAACCAAATTCTATAATATTTTATCTTTTAGATTATTATTTCAAATATTATTTAAATAAAAACTTCAAAGTTAGAATAAACCCAATCTAAATCTAATATTTTATTCGACAAAAAGCATCTTTATTTTTTCGCAAGAATATCAATTTTTCAAAAATAGTGAAGATCAAATTAAGATAAGTAATAAAACAGAACATAAGATCATATAAATATGAAAGAAATTTGGAAAGATATACATACACGAAGAAAAAAGCAAAAGAACGAGAATAAAAAGGAAAAAAAAAAAAAAAAAAGAGAGAATGAGAGAAAATAGAAAATAATGAAAAAGATAGATATTGACAATTTTAGTTTTAAAAAATATCAATAATACTCCCTCCTATGTTCGCACTGCCGTTTCTGTCCGTCCAACATCTCATGTCACTTTTTCTTTTTTAGAAAATGATAATTTTATTTTAAAATTTTAATTTTAATTTTTTTAATTTTAATTAAACTAATTAATTATCTTAATCTTAATTTATGATTATTTATATTATAAAATAATTATTTTCACTAATACATTCTTAATTATCTACTAATTATATATATTCTAAATTCTCATATCTACATTACCCAGACATCCAACGTGGGACGGATAAAGTATTTAATAATGAGAGTATATAAAATAATAATAATAACATTTGTTTAGGGAAAATAGTATAAAAGGAAATTAGAAAGTAGGATAAGAGTATTTGAGTAATTTCACCTACATATAGAATATTACTATATTGTTATTTATAATTATTTTAAGAAGTAAATGAATGTTTTCTTCTTCTTCTATTATTTCATCTGTCTATCTAAAATTATATATTAGTGTATGACACGGAAATTTATAAAAGATATAATTAATAAATAATATAAAAAATATATTATTAAAAATAAATATGATATAATGTATAAAATTATAAATTAAAATTAAAATAATTAAATAATTTAATTAAGATTAAAAAATTATAAAATTTAATATATATAATTATTTTTTTAAAAAAAATCAAAGTATATGTAACAGACTAAAATAAAAAAAATAAACACTTTATATAGATAAAAATAGTATTATTTCCTTCAACTAGATTTATTGTCCTAAAAAATAAAGGTTAAATATGATGTTTTTGAGAGAAATTAAGAGATTAATTGTTAAACATCAGCATGGGTTCAACACCCGATCCAGGCAGTCCCGGAATTCTAAATTGTAAGGGCATCCACAACGGGAGACGCTTGTTGAGAAGCGCCTCCCACGTCATCATTTATTAAATAAAAAAAAAATTAAAACACCAATTAACATAAGAAACGGTACATTGCGAGTGTACCGTTTCTTCCAATTTTTGTGGGCCATGGTCCACTTTTTTATTCAATAAATATTAAAAATAATATTTATAATATATACTTTTTTATTTATATTTATAATAATTTGTTTTATTAAAATATTAGATTTAAATTTTATTATATGAATTTTATTTAATATTTATTTTTTTATTAAAATAATATTGTTAATAACTATAATTTTTAATATAATATTTTTATATTTTATGTAACTTTTTAATGCATATTTTTGTAAAATATTTAATTAAATATCTATTAATTCAATTATAACATTTGTTTAATTAAAATTACATGCAATACAAATAATAAATAAAAATACATAAAAATATTCATAAATTTAAAGGGTTCTTTGATGTGAATGTAAAATATAGTTGGAGTTCTTCCTGACGTGGCGGAGAGAGAAACTGACGTGGCACAGGAGAGAGAATGGGAAGAAACTCTGGATGGGTTTCTGTGTTGTGGATGGCCTAATTAATTTACCTAGTATTTAGGCTTTGTTTTTTTTTCAAATTTTCAAAAAAATTAACACTTTTTACGCATATTTATTCTTTTTATATTATTTACATAATTTTTATATTAAAAAATATTTTTTCAAACAATTCCACTAAACAAATACACCGTATTTTTCTTGAATTGAATGCTCCCTCCGTCCACCGTCTATTTATCCGGTTACTTTTTGCGCGTAGATTTTAGTATATTGGTATTATATTGATATATGGTACAATTGATATACATAAAGACTATTATACCCCTTAATATTTATGCTATTAATTGGTTTTATTTGATGGTATTTGTGTAATATTATATAAAGGGTAGAGTAATTTTATATTTTAGTGGAACGTACGTTTACCAAGAAAAAAAAGAAATAAATACATTTGCGATGGACAGACTAAAATGACAAAATAAATAGATTTACAATGAATGGAGAGAGTAATATATTTAATTTTAACATTATAAACTATATTTTCCATCCAATAGCAGTCCTGAAACATTAAAAACTTAAAACCAATCAAATATTGTCTTGATAAATTCTTCCTTCGTCGCAGCAGGGATGAGTCCTTTTGTTAGACACACTGTATTTTAGGCAATGTAGATTAGTAAATTATTAGTAATAAAGTATGATATTATTTTTATATGAATAAATTTGTTGGTATTTTAAATATTTTTAGCATGATCTCTTAATAAAATATATACAATATAGATATCGAGAATAAAATTTTATATAATATAAATAAATCATTACCATAAATTAGTTTTATAAATAAAATAGAGAGTTTCAAAAATAGATAAAATTATTTGTTAATTGAGGAGAGATAAGAAAATAAAAGGGTTAAAGAGGTTAGAAATTTAATTTAATTAATTTATATTTATTAAGTGCATTTAAAATTGATAAATTTATTAATAATTAAAAATAGGTCGGTGAGATAGGCAAATAAAAGAAAAAAAAATCATCTATGTCGTTATTACATAGTTAATTAGGATTAACCCTTCAAACTGAATTAACCAATCTATCTATAGTTAGTCTAAACAATAGTAGATACATGTCATAACTACCTTAGAACTATTTCAGCTAATAATAATAATAATAATAATTGGTTCAATCCTCCGACGCCTCAGGTCATCTGCCACATATGGTTCGCATAGTGTGATTTTTCCGTGGGGCCTACTTTGCAGGGTATTAGGTTCGATCGGGGTTTACCAGTGCGCATTTTCGAGTAGCGACTGCGGGTTCCCACGTCATCAAAATAATAATAATAATAATAATAATAATAATAACAATAATAATATATTGGATTAGAAAATGACAGGTGTGAAAAATATCATAAATTTCTGGCGTTCAAAATTGTTGAAGCCAACTAAAGTTCATACAA
The DNA here is from genome assembly GCF_009805555.1 of Andrographis paniculata. NCBI lineage: Eukaryota > Viridiplantae > Streptophyta > Magnoliopsida > Lamiales > Acanthaceae > Andrographis > Andrographis paniculata. The sequence goes on from NW_026137611.1 coordinate 731,912, forward strand.
AAATATATAAAATAACATAAAATCTGGGAAGAAAGAACAAACAAATATGGATGTCAGTTCAGAGTATCAGACAAATATTTAGCTCAAAAAAAATCTAACTGTGTGGCACAAATGTGTTTTCTGAAAATTTCTTCAGTTACCATTGCTGCTTATTTATTTATTTATTTAAATTTCAGGGTCTACGTGCTTTTGTGAACACAAATAAATACACATATATTTATATGTATACATATATTAACGTACATTGTATGTGTTGTCACTGAAATTCGGCATTCAAACGATCAGTGTGTGTTAGCCCGTCAAAAAATTGAAATATGAATTTTTCAACTGCCTCAAGAAAACTTTCTTAATAATCTTATTCGGATTGAAATTAAATAATTGAAATTAAACAAAGTGTGAAATTATTTTAAGGAAATTGAAAAGTGTCGTTATTATTCATAATCACAATAGGATTTTATATATAGACACCATTAAACAAATTCAATAGACTCAAATTATAACAACTTAACCTAAGGGATAAAATGAAATCAAATTTAAAACCCAATAACTAAAATACATCAATATTTTTTTTTCAAACTCAAGTGGTTTCGACGAAACAACTTGAGTTTGCAAAGAAATGCTCTCTCCGTCCATTTACAAGGGTTACATTTATTTTTGGCGCGGTGTTTAAGAAATAATAATATTTTAATTATAGTGAGTAGTTAAAAATAGTGTAATGACATTTTTGCCCTTACTTTTTCTGTGAAAAAATAATAATGTGATGTAAAGTAAGAGTATTTGTGGAAACAAGTAGGGTATTTAATGAAATATAAACTTTATAATTGGACGTCCCAAAATAAAAATATGAAAACTTTGTAAGCGGACGAGGGAGTATCAAATATGATGCAACCACAATCATCCATCGTGCCAAAATTAGAAGCAGTGCTCTTAACTGAGTTACTTCAAGAAACTCGTATTACTAAAGTGTAAGTCATTGATATTTTCATATATTAAAAAATGTTTGATACTTACATATATAGTTGATGATTTACCACAAAAATCTACAGCTACTGCGTACTCAAAAAAGAACATCAAACTACGCAAAAAACTGTACGAAAAAAATAAAAAATAAAAAAAATTACGCAAGAGTAAAGGAAATAGAATAAATAATAAAGAAAAAAAATTAAGACGAAAGGTAGTTTAGTAATTTTATTAAATTGTATTAAATAATACTAGAATGTTAGATTAAATTAAGAATCCTCTAAATGAGTATTGTTATATCGAGTCTGCGATTATCTCATATCCGAATAGCCTAAAAATAAACATACTATTATCCAACGTAATACTTCAAAGTAAATACCCTCTAATAATATAATAGTTAGTGACAACCTTAGCCATGGGCCACTTGACCCACGCCCAGGGCCCCTTTAGGATCCATTTTACAAAAATATATTTAAATTTATAAATATTTGTATCATATAAAAAATATGTATTGAAAATTATTTGGTTTTATTTATATTTGAATTTTTTTTTTTTTTGTTTAAATATTTTCTCAGTTTTGGCTATCATCTCTCTTTCACTATGCTTACAGAAATTATTAAGAATGTATTAGTGAAAATAATTATTGTATAATAAAAATAATTATAAATTAAGATTAAAATAACTAATTAGTTTAATTAAAATTAAAAAGATTATAAATTTAAAATAAAATAAAACTATATTAAAATGTATAACTTTTTTTTTTAAAAAAAGTGACAAAATAAGTGGAACGGACAAAAATAAAAAAAATAAATATGATAAGTTGAACGGATAGAATTTATTATAATATAATATTTTATGAAATAAATAAAATACTAGTATATTTTCATTGATAATGATACCAAACAAACTAAAAGGAAATTAAATAATAAAATAAATCATTAAAAATAGTAATTTTATAGTATTAATTTTGTATAGTATATATAAACAAGAGCCTATTATTATAATTTATTTGGTGTAACCCAGTCTTAATTAACCAAAATCATATTCAAATTTATCAATCAATCAATTAATTATTCATTTACTAAAATCAAGTATTTAAATAAAATATAATTAATAAATAATTAAAACATATATTAGTAAAAATAATTATAAATTAAGATTAAAATAATTAAATAGTTTAATTAAAATATGATTAAAGTCTATTCATATTTCCAAAAATAAATAAATAAATAATATGGGACGAACGAAAATATAAAATATAAATAAATTATATGGGACGGAGAAGTGTAATGTTAACCACTCGCTACAAAATTCAATGCAATCGCAGTCATCTCAAGTTGCCATCACTTTAGTCATTGCTGCCTTTTGTTTGTCCTTCTATGCTTTATCTAAAATCAAGCACCAATTATACTCCTTCCTTCTGGAAATTAAGTATTCATTTGCTTTTTATACGTAGTTTTAAAAATATTAGTATTATATTGAGATATAGTAAGAATAAAATAGAAATGACTAAAATAACTTTATTAGTATGTGGGATATAAAGGTAATGACATTTGTGTAATATATAGTAAGTTGTAAGGGTATTTGTAATATTAGGTAGATAGTACAGTTACTATAAAATGAAATTGATACTTTTTTATAAGACGGACTAAAATGGAAAAATAGATACTTTGTTATGAGACCGAGGAAGTATTACATTACATTACGTATCACATAAAAGTAATCAACATATATTATATAATATCATAACATATTTATAAAATAATATGATTATTTTTATGTGATATACTGATCGATCAAATCAACGTCATGCTAATTTGATTGAGTTCGCAACTGATCTACGCCACTAAATGATCTATCCAAGCCCAATCCGTAAAATAGTGAACAATTTAAGGATGGGAAAAGAGATTGATCACATAAATACCAATATATACATACATTTACCGATTTACATTTCACTCTTATGTTTTAGATTAAAGTCGGATCAAGTTTATTATCTTTAAACGAGAGTCCACCAACAATATATATATATATATATAATATATATACACTAGAAGATCACCATAAATATTAAATCTAATTGTAGGGAGTCTATCATAACATGTTGTATGTTGTTTTACACAAATAAATCAAATGTATATATATGTGATATGATATGTAATTCAAGAAAAATTCAAATTATTAATTATTTTGAAGTCTATCTCTATTATTAATATATTTTGATATCATAAAAATTAAAATATTTACCTCTGAAATATATTATATATTAATACTTAATTATTATTATTATTATTTTTTGTTGATCATAATTTAAATATTATCAAATGTGAAATTATATATAAGATAAAATAAAAAAATACAATTTTTATTTTTTTTAATTCAAAAGAATCCACTTGAATTTAAAAGTATTACAAATTAAACTAACATATTTTGTTTCACATAAATATTCTTATGGTCCTTTGTGAAGAAAACCTATTGGTTGATCTTTTAATAGAAATACTCTTTCCGTCCAATTAGAAAGTGTATATATTTTTATTTTTGGATGTCCAATTACAAAGTAAATATTTTATTAAATACCTCATGTTTTTTAACAAAAGTAAAAATATTATTACATTATTTTTAACTATCTACTATAATTAAAATACTATTATTTTTTAAATACGGCGCGCTGGACAATATAACTTATTTTGGATGTAATAGTAAAAGCTGTCTCAAAATGAATACAAATAATTCAAGAAAGCTTTGTAAAGGTGATGATTGACAAATGGTTAATAAATTTTAATAAAAGAACATTGTTGTAAGGGCATCGACCATATATTCATTGTGCCATAATTATATGAAATGACTTTAAAAAATTTATATATATAAAGAAATAATGATTATTGTGTTCCAATTTGTGGCCATAATTAATTGTGTGTTTGTTCGGGGATAGAATTGGATTTACATTATTCATTCATTTTTCCCCCCCAAAAACATCAAATCAAACACCTATTTTTCATTTTTTATATTATACTAAAAATTAATTTTACATTCATAACATCACATCAACACCTATTTATATCACATCATACAACTATTCAAATTCAAAATTTTTACTATTTAAATCTCAATTCAAAATCTAAACCCAGACAAACAGTGTTTACTTCGCTGCTTGTTTTATAAAACAAGATTTCGGAGTTGCTGGTATTATATATAAATATCCGAATATGATGATTACTGATTATTATGGGAATATTTCTTTAATGTGTGAACTTGGTATCATATTAAAAAAATTTATTAAATCAAATATTTATTTGTTTTTATGTAATACATTGTTAAAAAAAAATATTTAATTAAAAAATATCACATTAAATATCCATATTTATATATATAATATCATATCAAAATTAATTTTTAACTATTTATGAACTTTTTCAAACTCCAAACTCCGTACAGTCTCGTATTTAAATAGAACCTTAATTAGTATTACTTTCGTCGGACATATATTTAGTGTTGTAAATTGAGTAGGATTTTTGAATGTCAGTTATGTATAATTGTGAAAGTATTTTAGAAAATTGTGATATTAGTTAAGTGAAATAATTATTTTGTTAAAAAAAAAATTGTGAGAAAAAAAATGTTATAATTTTATTAAAAATACGAATACAAAGATTTTATTGGGACCGGTGTGTTTATTTTTTATTTCAAACTCAAATTATACTATTCATTATGTATGATTTCATTAAAAATATAATATTTTATCAAATAAAATAATATATCAAAATATCATTTCAATAAAAAAACTCAAATTTCAACTTAATTTTAAACTCAAACCTAAATATAACATTAATAATTTCCAATCAGGTTTAGATCATTTCATTATTTTTTTAGTGTTTCAAATCACCTGAAAGCATGAACAAACACAAGGAACATGAAAATATGAAATAGACCCAAACATTTAAAATCTTAAAAAAAATTACAAAAAAATAGAATAAAACTAAAAATTTAATTAAAAAAAAAACCATCATAATTTATAAATTTCAATGATGACTAACATGTGCATAATAAGATATCAACGAAAGTTATTCATACCATAAAATATTTTAAACATATAATATCAATCAAGACTTTCAATTGTCGAAATAATTAAATAAAACTTGTTTATAATCTTTGTTGGATTTTGGAGTAGGTAACAATATTATTTTCATTTTTTCTACTCCGAAATATCAAATTAAGTATTTATTTTTATTTATTATATTACTTTTAAAATATTATATTAATACATATTTTTATCGTATTACAAAATTATTTTAATTTATAATTTTATTATTTAAAATTTAAACCTCAACCTAAAACCCCACCAAAAAAAACCATCGGGATTATTAAGGGGTCAATTTGTATATTTCAGATTATTTGAAGTTTGGAGTGTATTCGCACAATATTATTTATTTTTTTACATGACAATCAATATATATATATATATATAATATGTATAGTTTATTTTCTAACAAAAATCAATAAAAATTCAACATAAACTATTCCATTCACATTCATTATCCCCAAGTTATAAGAAAAAAAAAATTGTTCAAACCAAATACAACTTTGAATTGACATAAGTTTTAAATAAATAAAATCTAAGTATCTTAATCTATAAAATATTATACTAAAATTCAATTTTATATTTAAAATTTTTGTAGATTTTTCATAAAAATTGTACTATTTGTTTTTTCCTTTTTTTTTTTAAAAAAAATATCAAATTAAATAATTATTTTATTTTAATATTTTTTTAAAAAATCAATTTTACATTTAAAATATCATACGATATTAAACAACTATTCAATTTTTTTTTTACTATTAAAATAATCCAAATTCAAAAATCAAATCTCGGACGCCTCTAAATCGATCTGTTACACATGGTTCGTCTAATGTGACTTGTTTTAATCAATCGGAGATTTATCCAATATATATATATATACTATTTCCACGTACTAAATAGTCAAATTAATTACACGCACTACATGTGATGTGAAGCAATTCATAATTAATTTTATTTATTAGTAATTTATTGTGGCACTGTTCTTTCAATTCTTTGAATGAGCATTGAATCATATCGTAACGTTGTAAATTCACACTTTATTTACCTATCTTATTTGTTAACTTGAATGTTGATATATTTTATTTATTATTTAATATCAATTTATATATTACAAGAACCTTGCTCGAGAAACCATCTCAATACCGACCGATTTCTCAAGTCAAAGAGATCGAGTTTGATGGACTCCCGCACCGATCAGTTTAGGTTCAAAGAGACCGAGTTTGATGTTTTGAATGTAAAATTAATTTTTAGTATAATATAAAAAATGAAAAATAGGTGTTTGATTTGATGTTTTTGGAGAAAAAAATGAGATGAATAATATAAATTAAATCCAATCCCCCAAACAAACACACCCTTAATTTTTACTTAAATTACAAATATTCTATTACACACACATATATATATAAGGGACAAATGATAAAAATATAAAAATTATCTTACATATTTTCATTAACTAATAAAATACTACTCTCTCCGTCCCACATAATTTGTCTCTATTTTCTATTTTCGTTCATCCCACTTAACTTGTCCTTTTTATTTTTGGAAATATAATTATGAACTTTAATAGTATTTTAAATTTTAAATTTTATAATTTTCTTAATTTTAATTAAACTATTTACTTATCTTAATCTTAATCTATAATTACGTTTACTATATAATAATTATTTTTACTAATATACTTCTTAATTATTTACTAATTACACTTTACCTAAATTTTCGTATCTACAGTAATAGTTCCATATTTTTTGGGATGGAGGGAGTATTACATTTTTAATCTACTACTACAAAAAAAAAAAAAATCAAATGTATATTTCCTCCAAATGAAAGGAGTATTATTTTTTAGCATATTTATATATAAACAGGGAATTTATTTTTTAATATACAACAAAAATTATTTCTTAATTTTAAATATTTTTAGCTCCAATTTTTAGGTTAAAGTATGTAACTATTGTGTGATGTTGTTAGATGCACAAGGATTTTTCTTATAAGAACGAAAAAATTACGTTATGTTTAGAATATATTTAACCTTATTTGATACTATTCATTTTTTTAAATAATATCACATTAAATACATTTTTTCTCACACAAAGTATCAAATCAAATATTAATTTTTTACTTTTTTTTAAATTCCCAAAATTCCAAAATTTCAAAAACTTTTAAAAATTTCTATCTAAACAAAGCTTTATCATCTACTACTCACTATATACTTTTAAAGACTCATTTGTTAAAGTGATATTTGAATTGAGATTAAAGTGTGTTCACTTTTAAACCGTTTATATATAAATATATATATTATATTTATCAAAAATCATATTATTAAAAAATATTAGATGAATAACTTAGAAATATAATATTTTCTCTTGTAGATATACATAAACACAAAAATTAAAAAATAATACCTCTTCGTCATTCAAATTTATATTTATATATATTTTTTATTATAAAAAGTATTCATATTTCATTTTCAAAGTGAAAAATTACTACACTTTTGTTTTTTTACTAAAAAAAAAAATAACAATTAGTATCCACACACATTTGCGTAATATATTTTATCATAAAAGTAAAATAGGTAAAATTGTAAGTGAAAGTATTTTAAAAAATTTATTAAAATGTTTATATAAGCAAGTATTTTTAGAGTGGCAAATTTAATTTGCATGTTAAAGAAAAAATATAATAGTGATATATTGAGTAGATAAATTTTTTTTAGTATAAATAAAATATAGATAAAATAGATAAATTTGATGGACAGAAATAAAAACAATATTTACATGACTTCGGTGGACAAGTACAAATTTTAAAAAATGACAGTGAGGTAAGAAAAATAAATAAATAAAAGGGGAGAGAGAGAGAGAGAGAGAGAGAGAGAGAGAGAGAGAGAGAGAGAGAGAGAGAGAGAGAGAGTTGTATAAATGAGAAAGCTAATTTTAGTGGTTTGTATGGAGTACATCAATCATTGCAAAGTTGCTAGTCCAACTTTATGATAAGATCCTTTTCTTTTTACTGTACATAAGATATACACACTAATATTAATATATATAGATAGATATACACATAAATCGTACCTATATATTTATATGTATCGAATTCCTATCCTACCCTACCCTACACTACCCTACCCTACTGTCTGACAGTGCCATGTTGCACCTCTCTATAATCTCCTCTAAATATTGAGGGTAGAAAAAGACAAGAAAAAAAGAAAAGCATTCAGACAACTCACGAGTAAACACTTTACAGATTATTTCCAAGTAACAAAAAAGGACATCCACAAACCCTCGTGTAAACATACATAACATACATATATTATATAATAATAATAATAATAATAATAATAATATAAATTGTGAAAAAATAATCATTCACTGATTTAAATATAAAACAATTACATAAAAACAAAATCTGCAGAGGTCTTCCTTCCTCCTTCCTCCTTCCGCCCTTCACAAGTTGTGGTGTAGTGCTCATCCAATTCTCTTCTTAATTAATTACACTCCATTTTTTTAATATATATATATATATATACATACCAGCACCATTGGATCGGATTTTCTGCAGATTTTCTACCGACATCTTCTTCGATTGATTCCTGTTTCTGCTGGATTCTATTGATTGAAGCTGAATTCCATTCTCATCCTGTATATATATATATATATATATAGAGAGAGAGAGAGAGAGAGAGGAAAGTGTATAAATATATATTGGTAATTAAGTGTAATTAGGGTTTGCTTAATCAGATTGGAATGCTGGCCGTGTCGCCATTGAGGAACTCAAGCAATGCGAGGGAGAGAGATATGGAGAGTTTCTCGACGGACGGAAATGAATTCCCAGACTTCTCTGGAGGGAATCTTCTCGACAGCATCGATTTCGACGACATCTTCATCGGAATCAGTGACGGCGATGTGCTCCCCGATTTGGAGATGGATCCCGAAATCCTCACCTTCTCCCCCCTCAGAGACGACGATTCCAATTACGCCGCCGTGAAATTGGAGGGCGTTAATCTCCACGCCGCCGCCTCTCTTTCGGATCTCGGGTCGGGCCCCGACAAGACGGCGCCGGAGGCCCAAGAAACTGCTCTCAGCAAAACGAAAGATGAAGCCTCAACCCTTAACAGTTCTCAATCTCCGGTGAAATCCGACAAGGCAAGAAAATCGACGGCGGCGGCGACCGCTAAAAACCCGCCGGGAAAGAGGAAAGTTAAGGTAATTTTTTTTCTAGGGTTTTCAATCCCAACCAAATCTTTTTCTTCCAGTAAAGCTGTCACACACTTCATGGGAATTGAAAGCCATGGAGCCATAGATTCACGGGCTGATTCAAGCTGAAATCAATCCCAAGTGAAGTGAATTAAACTTGTACACTTTTTAAAATCAATTTATTGAAGTTCGTGGCTGCGAATCGATCAGGTGGACTGGACGCCGGAGCTCCACCGGCGGTTCGTGCAAGCGGTGGAGCAACTTGGCGTCGATAAAGCAGTCCCATCAAGAATTCTTGAGCTGATGGGAATCGATTGTCTCACTCGCCATAACATCGCAAGTCATCTGCAAGTACGTAGTCTACCTTAAACTCCAATTCTTTAATTCCCCTTTATGGAGGTCGTCTTCCTCGTTGGTACTAAACCAGTTTTAGGGATTTCGATTTAATTAATTAATTCAAACTGGACTTTTCCCTCTTCTCGTGTGTGTTTTTATTTTTAAGAAATGAATTATTTTGGGTTTTCGTTTTTCCAGAAGTTGTGCAGAATGCTTTTACGGACATATCTGCAGACCCCTTTTGTCCTCTTGCTGATTGTTCGTAATTCTATTGTATTGTCATGAACAAAAGCAAAAAAAAAAAAAAAAAAAAAAAAAAAAAAAAAAAAAGAAAACAAGAAAACATGAAATGAAGAATGAACAGTTTCTTTTAGCTCCATAAAGTGTGATGAGCTATGGAGAACCCCTTTTGGGTGCCATGAGCTCATTCTAGTGGGCACATGGTGGAAAAAAGTCTCTCCATTTTTGTCAACCAATTTCTCCATCAGTACACTACACCACCCACAAAATATTCCTTCAAAAAAAAAACATACTCATTCTGGACGTTGAAAATACTCACTACCAATATTTTCATAATTAGGCAGCTCAAATTTATTATTTATTCCCAATAAATTCTTACAAATTAATTTAAATTTGCAGAAGTACCGTTCCCATAGAAAGCATCTGCAGGCGCGGGAAGCCGAGGCGGCGAATTGGGGCCACCGGCGGCATACGTACGGTGGCAGCGGCTGCGGCGGCGGCGGAGGAAAGAGAGAGCATATGAACCCTTGGATTGCTCCCACGATGGGGTTTCCTCCACCCGTGACACCCATGCCTCATTTCAGACCCTTACACGTGTGGGGCCACCCTTCACTCGACCACTCACTCATGCACATGTGGCCTAAACATCAAACCCCTCCTCCACCACCACCGCCGGTGGCGGCGCCCCACCCGCCATGGCCATCACCGCCCACGGCTGACCCTTCCTTCTGGATTCCCCACCACCAACATGTAAGTCTATATATTATTATTATTATTATTATTATTTTTAATTTATACTTGTTCTGTCCAATTTTTATTGTTCTAATGTATATTTATATTTATGGGTTTTTTTAGGTAATCGTCTTTTTGTCATAATCGACAAATTTGACCTTAATTGTGTGGTAGGGATTAAAAGTAATAAATGAATAGAGAGTAAAAATATAAAATTTGTATTTAAAAAAATATGACAAATAGTTGTTAGACATTTCAAATAAAAAAATAAAACAATAATTTGTGAAGAGAGGAAGTAGTATTTTTTATTTTTTTTACTCATGCAAGATCTTGTTAATAAATAGTTTCTAACAGTCTTTTGTGAAACCGTACATAAATATAGGTCCCAATGGCGGGCACGCCTTGCTTCCCACCGCACCTAACGCCTACGGTAATAACAAAATCCCGTTACAATTATTTTATGTCATTGAAAATAATAATTTCACTTTTTTATTTATCTTGTTATAGAAAAAATAAATTTATTTATATAGCAAAAAAATATACTACTAAATCTTACTATTTTTAACCACTTTCTCTATTTTTATTATAAAAAAACAAAAAATATACTCTACATTAAAACTAGTGACCATAGTAGGGTCTATTTTCTTAATCCTATTATTATATTTTCCATCTTTTTACTATACTATCACATAATATTTTATAAAAACATATTTATTTTTTCATATAAAATATAACACTTAATAACTACTTCACCTCTAGAAAACAATGAAAACCAATATATTAATTCTATTCTTTTTCAATTTCTAACCTGATTTTATTATTTAGATTCAATGTTATTCCAAAAAGTATATTTTTCTTTCTCTTACAAAATTTTACATTAAAAATTGTTTTCATAAAAAATTAAAACATTCAAACTCAATCCAAACCGAAAATAAAAAGATTCATAAGTTAGTCCTTACAAGTTATCTTTGCCGCGTTGTAATAACATGTTATTTTTTTTAAAATTTTTGTCTCTTTAGAGGTATCCGGCTCCACCGGTCCACGGCATCCCTCCTCCGGCGACAATGATCAAAGTCGAGCCGGGCATTGGCTTCCCCACCGGACAAGCACTGCCCCGACCTCCCTTAGATGTTCACCCGGTGAGCCACAAATCCCACTGATATTTCTGTTCAATTAATTTTTTCAGATGTACAATTTCTTACAAATCTCAGATTCATTAAAATTGCTTGTCGTTATGTCTGCATGTGTAACATTATCATACTCGAATAAGTCAATCAACATTGATATATACTTATCTAAGCAAGTCATATAGATACGTACTTTTCGAGTGGTCACATATATATAGCTAAAAATAATATCTTGCTGGAAAACGTGTGGCAGTCAAAGGAGAGTGTAGATGCTGCCATTGGAGATGCTTTGTCGAAGCCATGGCTGCCTCTGCCACTTGGGCTTAAGCCTCCGTCGGTTGACGGCGTTATGATCGAACTTCAACGGCAAGGTGTACCGAATGTGCCCCCGAGTTGTGGCTAGCTAGCTGAATTCGGGTGTTCTTGATCGATCCGAATAACAGACAAGAAAGAAACCTAATTCGACGACATTTCTGGCCCGGCCCGAGTTTGAATCACGAATATTCTAATGTGAAACTTGCTTCTTTTATATGGTGTTATGTGTGTGGTGTAGTTGTTGTCTCTATCGATCTTCTTGGGTGCAAGAAGAAAGTGTACGATGTTGGACATGTGGGCATTGGTTTTGTATTGTAGATTATTATTACTAATATAGAGTACTCCGCGGCACATGCACTTGGGAATGATCCTTTGTTTTTCTTCAATATGATCTATGCAAATAAAATTAACACTTATTGGTTATAATTACTATATATTTATATATATATTTCAATATATTTATAATACAATATATGTTATATTATAATATATATTATATTACTTTTTTTTTTTTACTACGGTATCTCATTTACTATAGACATGGGATATTATAAGGAGTATAATTAATAAATTATTAAAAATATATTATTAAAAATAATTATAGTATAATAAAAATAATTTTAGATTAAGACGAAGATAATTAATTATTATAATTAAAATTTAAAAAATTAAAAATAAAAATTTTTAAATGATATTAAAGTGTATAATTTTTTTTCAAAAAAAATGACAAAATAATTGGGATGGACCGAAATGAAAAAATGGACACGGTAAATGAGGCGGATAGAGTACAATTCAATATAGATTGTACTATGTGTAAATATACGTTGGTTATGTATATAAATATCTGACTCGGTCAAATCAGCATTATGCTGACTTGACGGGATCAGCACACGGGGGGTGTGTTTGGCAATCAACTGTTAGCTGATTCAATTAGCTGTTAGTATTTAGTTGATTCAATTAGCGGTTTGACTAGCTGATTAAATTAGTTGTTTATATTAAAATATTTGGTAAAATAACTGTTTCATATTAGCTATTTATATGTAAAATGACAATCGATGACATTTCTATTTTAACTTTTAAAATTTTTTAATTTTGTTTTTTAAAAAAAATTACATTTTTATTATTAGTTATTTGAAGTTATGAAATGTGTTATAAAATATTTTTTATTAATTTTAGAAGTGAAAAAAAATAATAGTATATATTTTTATTAAGAATAATGTAAAATATAACAAAGTATTCATTTATTTTTTAGTAACTGTACTTTCTACCTAACATTACAAATACCCTTACAACTTACAATATATTACATAAATGTTATTACCTTTATAACACATACTAATAAGGATTTAGTTATTTCTATTTTATTCCTATTATATCCCAATATAATACTAATATTTCTAAAACTACGTTAAAAAAGCAAATGGATACTTAGTTTCGGGACAGAGGGAGTAATATTTTAAGGGCAAATAAGGAAATTAAGAAAATTAAAATGAAAAAACTTTTCAAAAATTGGGTTATATAAGTTTTTAGAAATTAGCTTTTCTGGGTCAATAAACTATTTCAAAAAATTAATTTATCAATCACGTGAATTAACTTTTTGATTGATCAAATAATTAAAAAATTCTTAAATAAGCTAAAAGTTCTCGAAAAAGCTGTTTGTCAAACACTTTCATGATCTACAATTCTACTTTTCTAGCATTGATTAATATATGGGTTCACATAATTTCATAAATCGAATCTACTAAATTCTCAGAGATTTTACTTCCGTGGTTGAGCGATTTGACTTTGTCGTCATCCAGTATTGGTAAAGGAGATAAAATATTTGACAAATAGATTTTGTTTGTCTCCGTCAATCTAATCTCATCGATAATAGATGTTATATGTTGTAGGGCAAGAATATGATGAGTTACGTTTATGACAAAAAACAACAGAATAATTTACATGCTGAAAATTTCAATGTATGTCTTGTCCCAAACGGATGGCATATCAAACACGCTCGCCGGCTGCGGGCGGATCCATTTACAGCACGTACAATGTCAATATTCGTACTAATAATAATAAATTAAAATAATTCAAAAGTAAATTCTTCTTTTTTTTTTTTTTTTTTTTATTTATTTTTACCTCCTGGGTTTCATCGAAGTTTACATGTCAATAATATATAATGTCCTAATCCATCAAATTATTGATCATCAATTCGATTTGGGTTAGATTGGGGTTGGGCATGGCCTGGCTTTGCATAGCTCCATTGCTGACCTTCTTCCTCCTTCAATCCCAATTCTCTGTATCTGTATCTGTCTCCGTATCCCTATACAACCATAGCTGTTCCTCCGTCCTCCCGTTGCCGGACTCCGTCGCCGGCGCCACTTTCCACCGCCTGAACCAAAACATCTCCCTACCCACCGACTACTTCTACTTCACCGGAGGCGACAAACTTCTCCGGCCAAACCGTACATCTTCCGATTATTCCTACTTACAGTTCGCCAAATCCCTAAAATTTCCACTCAATAATCCATACATCTACGAAACCACCATCCATGGCGTCTACCAACTCCGAGCCTCGCTCTACATCCGGTCACCGTACCACCGCTACTACAACTCGTCTTCTTACACTTCCAGCGGCCGGAGCCGGAGAGCTCATTGGTACCCCACTGTCAGAGCTTTCTTGAGCGGTTTTTGGTCGGAACATTCCAGAAAGCTCTGTATGGTCGGGTCTGCCACGTGGCAATACGACGTCGCTAGAGGAAGAAATCTCGACGTCGTTCTCAAGCTCAGCTACGCCGCCGTAGACGCTCCGACCATGCCGGAAAGCGTCGTCGCCGGAACTTTCGAAAGCACCTCCGACGACGACGATCCGCTAGCGAATTTCGATCCCATTTCCATTTTTAGCTTTCCTCGTCTTCCCAACTACCAATACTCGCTCGTTACAGAGGAATTCGTCAATGGAGGACCGTCGTTTTCGAACCAGTCGCTTAGCCTGCCGCCGGTGAGATTTTGCTCCACCTCCGGCGGGCTTACTCAGCTCCAACTGTGGTATCCGTTCGACTGCAACGTATCCGCCATTAACGGCTGCTCTCCTCTAGGCCCCAACGCCACTTCCTTCCCTCTCTTCGTCTCCTTAAACACGATCCAGTGCTCGGAGATCGATCGGAAAATCAGGTACATGATAACCTTCCAAAATGGCAGCTACCAAGAACTGTACCAAACAAGTTTCGATCTAAGATCGACGTGGATTGGGGAGGGATCGTGGGATGAAATCGAAAACCAGGTGTTCATCGTTGCTTGTCGAATCTTGGATCCTACAAACCATTTCGGTGAGGCTGTCGGGGATTGTTCGATGAGATTAAGATTGCGATATGCATCCACGTGGAACATCCGAAACGTCGCCCAAATCGTCGGCCAAATTTGGACTAACAAAACGGTCAACGATTCCGATCACTACTTCAGAAAGATTGAGCTCACAAGCGTCGCCAACAATGGCGTACCGTTTCGATATTCTCAAGGTTTGCGATACGAATACACAGAAACAGATCGAGTTCGAAAGACATGTGTAGCTCAAAAGAACAAGAACAATAACAAGATTAAGTATCCTAACAAGAATTCTCACGATATGAGATTCGACATGAACATAAAGAACTCCAAAGGACAATACTGTGGTTGGGGAGGAGCCATTCCTATTTCGATCGGGAACCAATTATACGGCTCCAACTACGCATTCGTTCGATCCAAATCCCTTCCGAATAACACAACCTCGACGATCAGCTACAAAATAAACATCCAAAAGCGAATCCCCACGAAGAACTTGTCGACAAATCCTCGCAGCGAATGGGAAGAGATCATAGCCGAGGGAGTGTACGACGACGAAACAGGGCACCTCTGTATGATCGGGTGTCGCGAGCTGCCTCGAAATCCTCATCTCCCGATCACGGCCAACTCTTCAAAAGATTGCGAGATTCTTCTCGACATAAAATTCCCATCGATTACCGACACAAGGGGGGGCCTAATCAAGGGGAAAATCCGAAGCACGCGTCCGAAACAAGATCCTCTGTTCTTCGACGATCTAACCTTGTCGTCGTCTGCATATTACCTTTCTGCGGCGAGGAAATCCGTATCGAGGATGGAGGTCGAGATCGGCATGGTCTTGGCTTGCAACACGCTCTTATGCATCTTCGTCGCGATGCAACTCTTACATATAAAAAAAAATACGACCAACGCTTGCTCGGGGATATCGATCGCCATGCTCGCGATCCTCTCGTTAGGACAACTCACCCCTCTCGTCCTAAACTTCGAAGCCGTCTTCTTCCAAACCAACCACCGGCAAAGACTCTGGGGATCACTCGAAACGAACGAAGTCGCGATCCGAGCGATATCGATGCTCGCATTCCTGCTGCAAATACGCCTCCTCCAATTAGTTTGGACCGCCAAGGCTAACGAAAGCGCGGATTCGTGGCTCATCGAGCGAAAGTCTATCCTCGCATTGCTATCGACGTATGCGTTCGGCGCGTTCGCCACCGTAATATACGTAATGAGCCAAAGTAGGCACGCTGTCGGTTATTACGGCCGCCATGGCCTACGATCCTACGGCGGGTTGATTCTTGACGGATTTCTTCTCCCGCAAGTGTTGCTCAATGCCGTGGGGGGCCGGGCAGCGGGGGAGATGCTGTCGCCGTCGTTCTACGCGGGGATCACGGTGGTCCGGCTGGTGCCGCACGCTTACGACGTGTACAGAGCTCACAGCTACCCGGTTTCCGGCGCCGGAGGTTCTTACTACTTTGCGAATCCGGCGGGGGATTTTTACTCGACGGGGTGGGATGTTGTGATTCCTTGCGGGATGATTTTAATGGCCGCCGGTGTGTTTATGCAGCAGCGCTACGGCGGGCGGTGCATTCTGCCGGTGAGATTTAGGGGAGTGTACGAGAAGGTAGCGCCGGCGGCTGAGGATGAAACGCAGCCTCAACCTCAAGTTCATACTCAGACTGATGCTTCTGCTGCTACGGGAGGAGGATGATGTTGATGGAGGGAAACGTGGTGGGGGAGTTGAGAATCATGAATGTATTGTTGGATTTCGAGAGAGGAAATATTTGTATTTTTGGAAATACGTTAGGGTAAATAAATAATCATTTTCTCACAATTAATTTTTAGTGGACGAGAAAATTACATGGCAACTTATAATGAAATCAGATGAAACTCTGCTCGAATTAATTGGAGGGTAAATTATATATGAAACTCTACTCGTTGTATTTTATTTATTGTATAAAGCTCAACTCTTTTTTCCTTTTTTTTTTTTTTTTTCTAAAATTGATATTTTGTTCTCAATAAAAATATAAATTACACAAATTTTATACAAATAAAAAACGTCAAAATATTTTAAATAATTTTTTTAATAATCTTTCAATTATTTATTTATGTATTTATTTTATTAAAAAAATTATTTAAGATTTTTTACATTTATTATTATATATAAAACTTGTTTACTTTAGGTCTTTATTTATAATCAAATGTCAATTTTGGACAAGAGGGTATTTCGTATTAACTTTATATTAACACTTTTACGCAATAAATAAAAGAAATGGTGTTTTTTGTATTTTTACTAAAAAAAAAAATACAAAAGAATGTTATATAATTTACCCTTAATTGGATATTCATCATTTTAGTTTGTGTTGTGTTTCTTGATCAAACTGAACTTCGGGTATTGGATAAAAACAAGAAAATCTCACACGGAAATTTGATTAGCGCATAACACTATATATTATGCAAAATCATAAGATAAAGAAGATAAATAACAAAAATAGAGAATCGATCAGTAGTCTCAGGTCACAACCACTGCCTTCACCACTCCCAAGTCGTTTAATGTTGTCGACACCACAAGGTGTTGAATGTTGGTACTCCACTTCTCGAAGCAATGGATAGAAATCGACTTAATAGAAGGTAAGATAGTGAACAATGGAACAATACATCACGTTGATAATACTATCGAACATAACTTCTAGAAGAGAACTCATAACTATCGATTTCACTATCTGTTTTTCACCATTTCTTAAATACACCGACCAACCCTATATTTATAGATGTGGGAGAATTTGATAAACTACTCCAATCTAGCGGGAAGCCAAACTTACCTGATGTAGAGGCGACAGGGTAGGAACAACCAAAATTGAGTTTAGGCAAAAAAGACAAGAATTCAACTATCAACTTCGGAACCGTTTCAGAGAAAAGTGAATTAATGGATTGGAACGATTTGGGTGAGATTTGCTAAACAAATCAGATTTTATTGGTTAGAAGTCAAACGGGTAGGGCTTGGTTCGGTTTGGGTCAAATAGGGTCAAATAGGTAGGGCAAAAACATACCAACAATTTGTAATTTTTCTAATTACGCTTATTATAATTAATTACAATTTTTTTAATGTTTTTTGTTAATTAAGATTGTTTCATTTCTATAGATTCTTAATCAGAAAGATTTTCTTATTTTGAATATGTAGCTATAGGTAACAATATCAAAATCAGTACATATTTTTATCAATAAAATATTATTCTCTTCCATTTTAATTCAACAAGGAAATAATAATATTTTATTGGTTAGTGGAAGTACTTAATTTTTTTTTTTTTTGATATTTTTATCATTTGACTTTATGTATAAAATAATTGTATGTATAATAATATATTTGTAGTCGAATGAAACTTTAAGTATTTTGGTATTAGTGAACTATTGTGTTTTCTAAAATAAAAAAATAATACTTTTTGAATTGTGACGGAAATAGTATTATTTTTTATTTTTTTAATCGTACCCATAATATAAAAATTAATATTCCTTCCGTCTCATAATAAACTATTTATTTTTTCATTTTAGTTTGTCCTATAACAAAGTATCATTTTTTTTAAAGTAATTATACTATCTACCTACTATTACAAATGCTCTTACAACTTACATATATTACACAAATGTCATTACTTTTATATCACACAACTAAGTGATTTTGATCATTTCTATTTTATTCATACTATATCTCAATATTATAATAATATTTCTAAAACTACGTACTAAACACAAATAAATAACTAGTTATGCGACAGTACTTTGAATTGAATATTGACTTTATAGATGTATAAAAAAAACATATATGTATAATATTAAAATTTATACATTATATTTTTTATAATATTTATGAGAACCACTCAAACATATATTGAATCAATAAACCCTAAATGTATATACTAATTAGGATGGAAGAAATATATTGTCTAAATTGAAAAATGTTATTTTTTTTATTTACAAAGGATCATTTTTTTTAATGAATGAAATGTTAATTTATTCATATATTAATATTTTTTAAATTAATAAAATTATGGTCTCAAAATTTTATTTTAAATACGTATTCCTCATTTTTAAATAAAATTTTCAATGCCTAATGGCTTTTTTTCTTCTATATTTTATATTCTCTACACTATTTTTTATATTTTACATAATATATATATATCATTTTCCCAAAACAAACACATCTATATTTTTCTATTGGTTCTACATTATTTAATTTTTATATAATTATATATTTTAATTATATTTTAAATAATTTATATTTCTTTAATTTTAAAGTTATTTGTATAATATTATAATTATTTAATAATACAAATTAATTACTTACTTATAATTATTTTAAAATTAAAGTATTGTAAGATCTAAAATATGTATCCCCAAATGCTTGGCTTCCTGTTCCAGGTAGGGTTTGAACATCCAAAACCCTTTCGACTTCTTCACTCTTCAGCAACGATAAGCGCGTCGAGTTAATGGCTATCACCGCCGCCAGGTCCGTTTTCCGGTCTTCGGCCGTCTGCAAAGCCGCCGCGAGGTTCGCCGCACAGTCTAAAGCTTCCCGCTCATCTCCGTTCCGCCTCCCCTCCCGAACGCCCCCACTTACCCGCCGATTCTTTCGGTATCTCCACTCTTCTTTACATTTCCAACTAGTGGTTGATGATTCAATGTATTAACTACTTTTGTAATTTTAATAATTTGGAAGCTCCCCTGCTGAATTGAGTGCGTGTCTGGACTCGATGCAACCGTACCACACTGCCACTGCTTCATCGCTGATGACCTCAATGCTCACCGCCTCGCGCTGTGGTTTTGGTTGGTTACCGGAAGGTATTTTAAGTATATTTAACTCTATTTTCAAAGAATTTATCGTTTTTCGCTTGAATTTATAGATTAATTTTATTTCCTTCCGAGCAATTACATTACACTGTGTGTACCATGCCTGATCTGATTTAATTGAATTCAAGTCTGCCTATATATTCTAGTGCTCTTTATAATCACCTACCTTGATTTATTTATTTAATGTACTATGAGCTTTAGATGTCATTTTGGAAATGAAAGTTTTGGGTGGAAAATTGCAATTTGGATTATTTAGGAACATTGAAGAATAGACTCCTGATAAAATGGAATTGTAGATGTTGAATATGTATATTGCCAGTTCTGCTACTATTCATATGCCTCTGAATTCTCAGAACTTTTAGTTGTAATTCTACTGCATTGCTTATAAGTGTGTAATTGTCTTTCTTTCTCTCTTGTCTTCTGTGTGCAAAAATATAGGTAAGGTTAGGGATTACTTCTGGGGGGGTTCTTTTGCATTTTGGGAGGAATTTATCCTCAGTTCTATCCTGGATAGTTTTTCTTCCTTAATATATGAGAGTCATTAATTAAGTCTTGAGCACTGGAAAATTGTTTCTTACATTATTGATCTTTGATAGCATCCACTGAGATTGAGGTAAAGGCGTCTTTCGAGTACAAACTGAAGCCTTTGGTCTATAAAAGAAGCATCAGAAATATCATGACCTGGATTACTAGTATTATTTTTGGTTTATGTCTATGACAAGCCCAAAGAATCTCTACTCATTGTGCCATGGAGTTTGGCTTCCTTGTTCGCAATATCTAGATTTCTGTGGATGAAGTTTCCTTCCGGTGCTAATTTTTTCCTTTCAAAACAAGTTGTTGAACTTTCAGATTTGTCCATTATTTTTACCCTCATGACCCGTATCCAATTCCTTCTTTGATCTTCTTCATTAGTGCCTCTGGATTTATAAAGATGTTTTTACCTTGCTTACAGTAAAGCTTTAAACTAACTGTTGACTCTTTCATCCTTGATTTAGGTATCTAGCAGCGTCTCTTTGCTGACCTTGTCCTGTCGTATATCCGGTGAGTTAGTCATTGAGTGTTTGCTTCAAGCAGACTTGGTACAAATCCCTCTGCATATTCATAGTATTCATTTCACTTAGAGAACCCTAAATAAAATAATTCAGTCTTAAACCCTTCCTATTCTCATTGAATTTGATGCACCGTGAAATTACCAATTACAGTAGACAACATACGACACCCAGACCTTTTTGTTTTTTTATCCTTAACTTGAAGATCAAATATATGGTTCTGTGTGAGTAGGGATGGACAAATTTTGATAAGGACCTCCCTTCATTCTTCATGTTGTTGTAGGCATATACAATTATACATATATATTTCACAATTTTCATGCTAGATGCTTTAAACCTTGTAGTCATGTTTTGACTATTTACGCACAGCTATTGATTATTTTGCTTCCGTCTATCATTATGAAATCAGCTTGCAACGATGATGTGTGATTGGGAGACAAGGAATAGTATCTACCCTACACTTGTGTCTGTGGGTCATGGAAAATGAAGAATTGGAGAAGCATGACTACAATGTTGAGAGAGAACTAAATGTTGTTTTTTCATTGTTTTTTAGATGTGAAATCTACTCACCAATTCACGAGAATACTCTCACGCTCCATCTTGCTTTTTGGTTGGCTTTTGTGGACCATGTGTCGTAAATGTGTGCTATCAGCCATGTAGTTGTGGTGTATCAATCAGCTTACTAATCTTGCCTCATTCCATATAATTGAAACTGGCTATTAGAAATGAATAAAATCATTTTCCCCTCTGCATATCTAAGTGTATTTCGACAAAATAGTTGCTAGCATTGTCGTGCCCACTTTTTCTAGTTCAGTACATGAATGCTTGTTCTCATATAAATGGATTATTTCATTTGTTGATTTTGCCAGGTTGTTGTGATGATGCATAACTGGAGTTTTCTCTGGCAGGCACTGCTCTCTACAATGAGTTAGTTTTCTGCAACTTCAACTTTTCAACAACTAGATTAGCTTTCACCCTTTGTTTACATACGGCACGAAAGGAACAACATTAACATTCTGCGCAGATACGGCACGTGTTCTGCTTCTGCCGCCTTCATTTCATATCTGCAAAATTATACAAGAATGAATGAATTGTATTATTTACTCAAGGCAGATCAAGCTGTAGCTATCTCAGTTGGTACCTTTCATCTCTAACCTCACTTTTAGAAAATAAATGTGATTGACACAAGAGATACAGCAATACAAACAAACAGACAAGTTTACGGGCGATAGAGACGACAACACGACGTCATGTAATCAATAATCAATTCTACTTGTTATTTCTTGGATTCAGTCTCTACTGCAACTAATGCCCTTTCCTCCTCGTCCACCTCTAGTTTCGATTCTCCTGCATTATCGTTGTTATCTTCCTCCGTCGCAACAAGGTGCTGCCTGCGATATCTAACTATCACAAGGGACAAGAATGCTGCAACAATAAACAGACAGACACACATGTCAATCGAACTCTAATAATAACCATTGACATCCATCATCGTCTTTGTCTAAATAGTTTGCTCGGCATTACCTGCAAATATTCGCGTTCTGATGGACGTGAGATTCCAAAACGCCATTACAGCTGATGCAGCTACGATTTTCTTATGCGTGCAGCCTTCCCAAATATCCATAGCCCATTGTTTTAGATACTCGACTGCTCATTTCAAACAGAAAACGATAAAACAAGTGAAGACTTATTTGTTCTAATAGATGGATCACGACAATGTTGGGAGACTACTAATTTAAACAACCTTTCTTATCTAGTTGCGAAGAGTAAGTCGAATACAATTTTGGGGCAGTGAAGCTGATAAAGAAACCTGCAAAATTGAAGAGAAGAGTTAGTTAACAATTAGCTCTGTTTTCAAACTGGTTTGGAGTCTTGTAATAAATAATCTTTTGCCAATGTTGTTTACCAAGTGCACAGAGTCTCCACAATGTAATGCAATGGCCATACTCGGCTCCCAAAAGAAAGATCGGAATCACCTATATAAGAACACGGCAAGGCAAGGCAAGTTCATCGTATTAAAAAAACAACTCATGTTTGTTTGTTTAGAGACAAAAAAATCGATAAGGAACTGTACTTTAAGGGTCATGGCTGGCTCTCCTGAGAAGATTTCTCTTGTTTTCGAGATTGCTAGATTCGCAGCCGGAAGTATTAACCTGCCGAATCTCAGTATATCTTCTTCCTTCAGCTTAAACTGATCGGCCTTACTATTGCTCTTTCCCTCCCTGTGAACTCATCAAGAAATTAATGAGCTTAATCAAGATTACATAAAAAAAAAAAAAAAAAAAAACAAAGATTCATTTGAAAAGAAGTTACATTGCTAATCATACCTTTGTCGCATTGTATTGGAGAAGAACGACAACCCCAAGAACAGAAGTCCCACTTGAGACATGAATGAGAACATGCTGCAAGAATCATGTTTACTCATCATCTATTAAAATCGAAACCCCCAAGACAACCATTTAGAACTAAGGCTATCACAGCCTGTACTAATAAGACAACCATTTAGAACTAAGGCTATCACAGCCTGTACTAATTCGGATTTCGACCTTGTAGTTTGATAGACATGGACAGAACTTCTAACCTCCTATCGACTAAAGTGAACCGGTTTCAATAATTAAATCATACCTGTAATGAACTCCCTTTACGAAGCAAGATGACATGATCGAAAGCGATCCCAACCCAAACCATAGGCTGGATTTCGAGACATCTTTCCACATGATCAAATCGTGTATGGCCTCCCCGGTGGCGTTGAGATTGTACCCATCTCCACCACCTGTTCCGGATTTCGACAATGAGTAAAGAACAGGGTGAGTGCCAGTTTAATTGCAGGGTATGGAGATGGAATGCATATCTATACATACTTGGCGATGGAACTGGATGAGTCTGAATGGATTTACCAGTCCTCGACCTTTCGCTAGTTTTCTTCTTCCTCGG
Organism: Andrographis paniculata; assembly: GCF_009805555.1. NCBI lineage: Eukaryota > Viridiplantae > Streptophyta > Magnoliopsida > Lamiales > Acanthaceae > Andrographis > Andrographis paniculata. The sequence goes on from NW_026137611.1 coordinate 756,000, forward strand.
CTTAATCGAAACATCTCCCCCTGCAGCAGCAAGCTCTCTCTCTTCTCTGGCATCTTGCTCCAATCTTCTCCTTGATCTTCGACCTCCTCTTGGGGATGCAGCAGCAGCACAGCCGGATGCTGAATTCCTTGTCTTGCATCGTTTTCTAACTCCGGCGGTCTCAATGGCGGCGTCCTCCGCCATGTCGAGGAGGCGGGATTTGGATGACCTTTTGAGTGGTGAAGGGGAAGGGGAAGGGGAGAGGAGTAAGAGGTCTTGGAGAGGGAGAGAGTAAGGGGGCTTGGGCGAAACAGTGGATGCAGGGGATGGAGTAGAGATTTTTGGGGAAGACGACTGGACTATTTCGAGAGACAGCTGGGGGGTTGTGGGGGTTCCCGATCCCCCCTCCTCCTGGCTGTAATGGCGGAGCTTGGAGAGCCTCGAGGCGGACTTGGGCTGAGTCCGGTGGTGAGGAGTTGTCGTCGTTGTTGAGTCATCCATCTTTACGGATGCAGAATTGAAATTGAGGTTGAAGTGATGCAGAATTGCAGAATTGAAATTGAAATTGAAGTTAAAGTGATGCAGAATTGAAATTGAGATTGAAGTGATGCAGAATTGCAGAAGCTGATGAATGTTGAACTTGCAGGAAAGCTAGGGTTGCTTCTGCTTCTGCTTCTGCTTTAGTAAGAAGGGGAGAGGAGAGCCGTTGGGGGTGAATTATTATTATTTAAATATTTAACCATGGGGAATGTCGCTTCCTCTAACGGTCGGGAAGAAGAAAACGGGGTTAACATTCAAATTATTATGGGCTTTGGAGACCATATGCCTATCTTTTTTTTCTTTTCTACTACTTCTTTTTTTAATGTTTTTTTGTCTTACAAACTTTCAAGTATAATTATTAATTAATCATTCATTAGGACAAATTCCGTTACGTACACATGTAATCGTCTAGCGGAAGTATGTCACGTGCTACTGTGTATTGTACGTATTGTCAGTAGTAATATTTTATGCTGTATCTTTATTTCGTATTATTCAGCACAGTGTTGAATTTAAAATTCAAAATTGCTACCCGAAAGTATCCATTGAATAAACCTTCGGCCCAACCTGATATTCAACATTATTTATTCTTTATTTAAGCGGTGAAGAGAGACAAAATGTCTGTTAGGAAAAAGATAAAAAAAAAAAAAAAAAACATTCTTTTTATATCATACAAAATAAAAATATAGTATACATTCATAGACAGTAATTTCTAAAAAATGATAATTTGTATTTATAACATGTTACATCTCTCACGTTACAAGAAAAAGAACAACACACTATTTATATTATTATAATCCAAACGCGATATACAAACTAAATAAGATATGACATAATCCAATGCATATTAAATTGTTTCTTACGTAAAATATACACAGAACTAACAACAAATATTATAGAGTGTCATTTCATGCAAGAACCTAATATTAGGACTTAATCATGATAATATATCAGAAGGAATTATTCAATCGACAGACCAAACAAACATAAACATAGTATAGTAGAGCACAAATACACAACAGACAACATACGTTGGCTGCTTCTTCCTCCTCAAGCTCGGTTTCGTTTCATTCTTTCCTCATGCGCCTCTCGCAGAAAGCTTTGATTCTTTTAAAGCCATCATCGAGGGATGAAGGCTCCACTGCAAATGTCACCCGAAGCCAATTCTTCAGCCCAACAGCAATCCCTGCACGCATCATAGATTCTTTATTCAAAACATATATCGATCGACTTCAAATTCAATGTAATTATAAGAAGCAATGACAGCAAATGAAATTCCAAATACACTACCTGGGAGAACTATAACAGATTCCTCCTTAGCCAGCTCAGTGCAGAAGTGAATGTCATCCTTAATGCCATCCAAAAGGGACAGATCAAGTTTTACCTGACAATCAATAATACACATAAGATTCTGATTGTTTTACCTCTTCTTAGGTTATGTAATAATGTAATTGCACTCGTATTTACCATGCCAAACATCGATCCTTCAGGTTTGCTGGGGCAAGTAATGCATGGGATTTCCTTGCACCGATCATACAATATATTGGAACATTCTTTAAGTGTACTTTTAATTTTATCAAAGAAATCGTTTGGTGTATTTTCAAGAATTTGCGGAAGCGCTCCCTGTTCACATCAAACTTATAACAACACTCTGGCCAAAAAGATCAAAAGAAATAATATATATATATATATGTACCTGTAAAAAGGTCACCGGATCGGATGTAATATTCAGAAAGCCTTCGATACTAGCAACAATCTGCAGATGCACGGAATCATGTCAAATAGACATGTTTCATCGATTCTGATTCTGATTCTGAAGAAAGATAAACGAAAATGTCCTTAGAATACCCCATGGCTCTTAAGGATGCCATTTGGATCATTAGTGACGAGCCAACCGAGTCTCCAACCTGGAACGATCCATGACTTTGATAGAGATCCCAAAGTGACAACAGGAACAATCGATCCAAAAACACCCATTGGAACAAAAGGATTATTTCCAAAGCTAAGGTCACGATACACCTCATCAGAAATCACCAAGATTCCAAGCTTTCTTGCTGTCTCCGCAATCTACAGCCAACAATTATTCTTATACATTTCATTCCAACATTAAATTTAATTAATGTGATTACCTTCTTCAAGTGTTGGTACTTGAAAACATTTCCGCAGGGATTTCCCTCATTAATAATAACCATGGCAACTGTGTTTTCATCGGCTATAGCTTCGACTGCAGCCAGATCCACTTCCCAATCGTTCTCCGGAAGCAGATCAAAGTGACGAAACTCGAGATGACAAAACCTGGCCCTAGCTTCATAAGCAGGAAAGCCTGGGCGTGGAAGGAGAATGTTAGCATTGGGATGAGCTGCGAGGACTGTTATAATGGCTTCTAGGGCTTGTTTACAGCCCGAAGTCATGAAAACATCTTCAGGTGATAACTTGTATCGAAGATCTCTCGAAAGGTATTCCGCCACCGCTCTGCCAACAACAATAGCCAATCTCTATTAAAAGGAAATTAAACTAGAAGTAATTATTACAAATTAAGCAGATGGATCGTAGATAGATACGTACCTGCGAGCCGAGGGGATGCCGACGGTGGAGGAGTAGCCGTTGAGCTTGGCGGAGCGGACGGCGGCGCAGACAGCGTCCTCGGCGGCGGCGGCGGCGCGGAAAGAAGGGAAAGGGGAAGGGTCGCCGTGGCCCATAGGAATAACAGGGCGGGGACCATTTTTGTGGAGATTTTGCTGGAGCACGTTGAGGACGCCTCTAATGGTGATGTCGGAGGCCCGGTTCAGGTCCGGGTTTCCTTTGAACCGCCACGACTCCGCGGTGGCGGGCGAGTCCCCGTTCCTCGTCTCCATGGACAGCCACAGCAGGCGGCTGTTAGTGTTAGTATCGTAATTAATTAGTGTTTATCGATATCATCACCGGTTGTCACATTATTATTATTATTATAATTTATATCAAAACCTATAGCTCTTTTTACCTAGCACACTTCCACTCTCATTTGATGCTATTACTTTTTAAAATACATCACAACAAATATATATTTTTTTTTTTTCATAAAATATCAAATCAAATACTAATTTACAATACAATATAAGATAACAATAAATATTAGTACATACTATTTTTAAATTTAATCCAAACCTATATATATATATACACATGTGAGAAAAGCTATAGCGTTGAGTTTGAAAAATCTAGCACCATATAATACCCCTATAATATAAAAACAACACACGTTTTTATTATATACAATATGCATATGTTGTTAGTCCGTGTGAAACTATATCGTGTGTTATTAAATGATGTATTATATTTGTATTATATTAAAATATATTGTGTGTTGCGTACTGCCATATATATATATATATACCGAATGATTTCTCTTTGTAGGTAGCCAAACCACTGTCAATGAAAAAATTATGGAGTGTTTTTGTTAAAAAGACGTGAACATTGAATAATACGAAATTAAGAATGAATTAAAAAAAAAAAAAAAATGATGGATGTGTTCATTTAGTGTAAAATATATTTTTAAAAATATTAATATATTACAAATATTTATTACTTTTATATTATTTCAATAATTTTTTATACTCTACATAGAAAAAAAAAAAAAAAAATCTTTTTAAACTATTTAACTAAACAAACAAACTCTATAACCCTCAAATGGTTGAATTCCATTCCATTATTTTTTATAATTTTCTACAAAATTATTTTTATTGTTTCTTATAAAATTTTATATAAAAATAGTTCAAATATAAGAAGGGGTGTGTTTGTTTTGTATTTTAAAATAAAAATTATACTTAATCTGTTTCACATACTCTGCAATATTTTTCTATTTTTGTTATATTCCACATACTCTATAATATTTTTGTATTTTGTTATATCGTGCATACTATGCAATATTTTTAAAATAGGATATAACTGATTGCATTTTATTTTATCATATTATTCAAATAAAAAAATAAATATATATTTTTCTTCAATTACATCATCTAATTTTTATTTTATCCTATTTGAATCAAAATATTGCATACAAAATATACTACCTCTATTTCATAATAATATATCTATTTGTCTTTTGTGCTATTAATATTAAAAATATTATTATATTTCAAGAATATATTATACAATATAAAATTATATAATACTGATAAAGATATTTTTGTCAATTTTTTTATTTGTAATACGTATTAATGTACTTCCTCAGTTTCACATAAAGTGAATAGTATTTTTATTTTTATCCGTTCCACATAATTTGCTCTTTTTATTTTTGAAAAATAATTATATATTTTAAACACATTTTAAATTTGATAAATTATTATTGTTTAATTATTTAGTTATCTTAATTTTAATATATAATTACTTGTATTATAGTATAATTATTTTTACTAAAAATAACTTTTTAATTACTTACTAATTATAATTTTTCTAAATTTTTTGTATATAGTAATAATTAACATTTACAGATCTAAACGCAAAAAAAAAATAAATTGGTATCTTGTCAAGGAACGAGACGAGAAAAAGTATTCTCTCCGTCCATTAAAATTAATTCATTTGGATTCGATGCGGAGATTAGAATGAATATTTTATTAAAAAAATAAAAAATAATTGAAGATATATTTGAAAATTTAGTTAGAAATTAAAGTAAATAAAGATAAAGAATATAATAAAATTAGTACTATTTATTGTAAATAAGTGTTTAATAGAAAAAATAATAATTAAATATTAACTTGTTGACTTTTTACCAAAAATTACCAATGAGATAAATTTAATGGACCTAAAAAAAAAGTGAAAAAAATTTGACGAACTGATAAAATATTATTTTATTTTATAAAATATCAAATTAATATATTATTTAAACTAAAATTCAAATAAAAATTTCAATTTAAACCCAAACTAAACAAACCTTGGAATCCTAAAACAAACGTTAGAAGAACACAAATATTAAATGCTAATATTTAACAAATCATTGTTTAACTATTATTTTTCATTAAATATTTATTTACAATAAATATTATTAATTTTATTAAAAAAATTTAATTTAATTATAATTTCTAATTAAACTTTTAACAATATTATCAATTATTTTTTATTTTATTATTTTTTAATAAAATATTTATTTTTTTAATTTCATATCAAACTCAAATATTCTAAATTGTCAGAACCTAAAATATCCTATATTATCTTATAGGAAAGCATAAAAAATAAAGTAAAAAAAAAATACAAGTTCTTGTTTGAAAAAGTACATATATATATATATATATGTGTGTGAAAAAGTATAAACACAACTGAAGTTATGTCAAGTCAATATATATATATATATTTTTTCATTTAAACGTATTTTAATATTTAAACGTATTTTAATATTAAAATAAAAATTTAATATTTTTAAATAAAAGAACAAAAATAATAAAAAATAATAATATTTTGAATTGATACAAATTAAATATAATGCTACCGACAAAATCTAAAAGCATCAAAATTCGAACCAATGACTATCTTTGTAAATTTGATTTGCAAATTTGATTGTGTTTATTATTGGTGTGTAATTACGAATAAAGTAATCTACTTCATCCGTCCACAGCTTATTTATCTATTTATTTTTGCACGTAGATTTTTGTATATTAATATTATATTGATATGCAATACAATTGATATACATAAAGACTATTATACTCCTTAATATTTATGATATTAAAAGGTATTATTTGATGGCATTTGTATAATATTATATAAATAGTGCGGTAATTTTATATTTTAGTGGAAGATACATTTACTCAGAAAAAGAAATGGATACATTTAATATGAATAGACTAAAATGACAAAATAGATAGATTGACTGTGCATGGAGGGAGTATATAGTTTCTTCATCCGCCTCAAACTGTATATTTACATTTTGCGTCATTGTACTTAACATTAAAAATATTATTGTATTTGTATAATTTTTTTATATATACAAATATCTTTTTATTAATATTATAAAATACTAGTTGAAATATTTTTATATTTTTTTTCTTAATTTGTATTATATTTAATACTATTTAATAGGACCCATAATCGGACGGAGGTATGATTAACTAAAGGATCTATCCTCTGTGGCTGATTCTTAAAATGTAGGGGTCATGATGAACACTTTGTTTCTATCGAGCTGACTCTACTGCCATTAATTACAACAATACATACTTTAGATGTGCAAGGAAAGAAGCCGGGGGTCCTTTTTTTTATTTATTTATTATAAAGACCTAAAAATTTACGGTTGTTATTATTCAAATATATTTTAAATAAAATTTTAATCGAATCTAATTAAATAATTATTATATGGACTAGCATATAATTAATCCATTATAGGGGCCAATCCATAATTATGGTATTCAATTTGGTAGTTTTGGTTTGATTTTAAGACGGTTGGTTTTGGTTTAAACCACGAGTTTATAAATATTTACATATTTTTAAATTTTATATTTTTATTTCAATTTAATGGTTAGTTTTGCTTTCAAAATTAATGCTTATTTGTTACAAATTATATTAATATAGTTCAAATTTATGAAATAATGATTTAAATATTATAAAATAATCACTTTCTTGTTTATTAATAATAATATTATTATTTTATTAAAAAAGTAATATAAAACTATTTAAATTAAAAATAATTTTAAAAAATTAAAAAATTACCCTAGTTCTAGCCCTACAACTGCCCCGTTCAGTCCAAAAATACACCCAGTCCTCTACACACACTTTATATATATAATCTTTTTTCTTCTTATTTACTCTTTCCATTTTTTTTTTTAAATTTACGTAATTAGCAAAATTAATAAATAAACATTTTAATATTATTAAAAAATATCATTATTTTTATTATATTTATCCCAAAACATCGTAATAATAAGCTGCCAATATATTAAATGCCGTTTATACCATGCACTCAGGACAGTGGACTTGAACTCGATACTCAGCTAGATTTTGGTGTCATGTCGGATGCTAAATGACCGTTTCATTTAAAAGTTCGAACTGATAGAAAAACTTAGTCATTAATTATATATATTCGCAGACAGAAGTCTCATCACTTATTTTATAGTCTAAAAACCATACAATTAATTATATTACACTCGTTCTCACAATTTATTTTCATTGTTTCGTCATAAAGCATTAATTCTTTTCAAGCCGTCATCGAGAGATGAAAGCTCTATTGCAAACAGCACCCGAAGCCATATTTTCAATGTTTCCTCATGCGCCTCTCACAGAAAGCTTTGATTCTTTTAAAGCCATCATCGAGGGATGAAGGCTCCACTGCAAATGTCACCCGAAGCCAATTCTTCAGCCCAACAGCAATCCCTGCACGCATCATAGATTCTTTATTCAAAACATATATCGATCTGACTTCAAATTCAATGTAATTATAAGAAGCAATGACAGCAAATGAAATTCCAAATACACTACCTGGGAGAACTATAACAGATTCCTCCTCAGCCAGCTCAGTGCAGAAGTGAATGTCATCCTTAATGCCATCCAAAAGGGACAGATCAAGTTTTACCTGACAATCAATAATACACATAAGATTCTGATTGTTTTACCTCTTCTTAGGTTATGTGATAATGTAATTGCACTCGTATTTACCATGGCAAACATCGATCCTTCAGGTTTGCTGGGGCAAGTAATGCATGGGATTTCCTTGCACCGATCATACAATATATTGGAACATTCTTTAAGTGTGCTTTTAATTCCCTCAAAGAAATCGTTTGGTGTATTTTCAAGAATTTGCGGAAGCGCTCCCTGTTCGCATCAAAGTTATAAGAACACTCTGGCCAAAAAGATCAAAAGAAATAATATATATATATATGTACCTGTAAAAAGGTCACCGGATCGGATGTAATATTCAGAAAGCCTTCGATACTAGCAACAATCTGCAGATTCACGAAATCATGTCAAAGAGAGTCCATGCAATTCAACTTATTTTAAGAAGGAAAATGTAGATTCAGAAAAAAACCCAAATCTACAGACAAGATCATGAAGTACGTTATCATTCTCTTATCTACCCTGCTGCAAAATAAACATCATGGTAGGCAAATAATTGACACACAGTACCGATCAAGGATGAGTAAAAACCAACGGAAGTTCAACAAAAATTATTACCATAGTATTGAAACAAAAATATATGTGAAGACCGAGTGGAAAACTCAACAATTGGACATAAAACATTGCATTTATGATTTTGATAAGAAAGTAAACATTGTCATGGATCAAATATATTATCAGCATGCAACAATTCTAAACAAAGACAAACAGAAAGGTCTTCAGAATACCCCATGCTTCTTAAGGATGCCATTTGGATCAGTAGTGACGAGCCAACCAAGTCTCCAACCAGGAACGATCCATCTCTTTGATATCGATCCCAGAGTAACAACAGGAACAATTGACCCAAAGACACCCATTGGAACAAAAGGATTATCTCCGAAGCTAAGGTGATGATACACCTCATCAGAAATCACTAAGATTCCAAGCTTTCTTGCTGTCTCCGCAATCTGGAAATCAGTCATTAGCTATCACAGCATACAATTATTCTTAAACATTTCATCCGACGTTAAATCTAATACAATTACCTTCTTCAAGTGTTGGTACTTGAAAACATTTCCGCAGGGATTTCCCTCATTGATAATAGCAATGGCAACAGTATTTTCATCGGCTATAGCTTCAACTGCAGCCAGATCCACTTCCCAATCCTTCTCCGGGAGCAGATCAAAGTGTCGGAATTCAAGTTGAGAAAACCCTGCCCTGGCTTCATAGTAAGGAAAGCCTGGCCGTGGGAGGAGAATGTTAGCATTGGGGTGAGCAAGGACTGTTATAATGGCTTCCAAGGCTTGGGTACAGCCGGAAGTCATGAAAACATCGTCAGGTGATAACTTGTATGGAAGATCTTTCGAAAGGTACTCTGCCACCGCTCTGCCAAGAGCAATAATCAATCTTTATTAAAAGGAGAAGTTGAAAGAATTGTTACAAAACAGATGGATAGATAGATATCTCAAGCACAACAAACTCATGTTCATCAAAACAGCGAAACAAATGCTGGAAAGTCAAATTCCTGTCATGATTAATGCTTTGTTTGCAAATGTTAAGCCAATTGCAGTGCCCCACAGTTGAAGAGCGAAATCAGGTTTATGGACTAGTGCAACGTACCTGCGAGCCGAGGGGATGCCGACGGTGGAGGAGTAGCCGTTGAGCTTAGCGGAGCGGACGGCGGCGCAGACAGCATCCTCGGCAACGGCGGCGGTGCGAAAAGAAGGGAAAGGGGAAGGGTCGCCGTGGCCCATAGGAATAACAGGGCGGGGATCATTTCTGTCGAGATTTTCCCGGAGCACGTTGAGCACGCCTCTGACGGTGAGGTCCGAGGCCAGGTTCAGGTCCGGGTTTCCTTTGAACCGCCATGACTTGGCGTCGAGCGACTCCCCGTTCCTCATCTCCGTCTCCGTCTCCGTCTCCATTGACAGCTCTCCTCCTCCGCTCTCTATCGTTGCCGTTTGAACTCAAATGTTGGGAGAGAGTAGTGGTGATCGATTAAATAGGGCCGTCATGAAACCCTAATTCCCAATTAGTGTTCTTCATCACCGGTTGTCGTATCGTAACAAATTATTATAGTTTATCACAAAAGAATGCATGATGACAGCAACAACACGTCGGGTTGGTTCACCATACACGACATTGTGGAGTATAATATACTATAAACATACAATACAGGACAAGTAATACAGTATTATATTGATTCCAATGCAGTGATGATGGCGAGCGAAGAAGGACAAGACTACGGACGTTGATACGGACACAGTGATTTCTATGTTTAGGTAGCCGATGCCGAACCCACTTTCAATAAAAAATAACTACTCTATATAATATTAAAAAATAAAAACTAATACAAATTTTTACTTTAAAAAATACTTTTTATGATTAACAAATAAAAAATAAATATTTTTTCTATGCGATCGGATACCAGTAACTAGGAGTGTTAAAATTAAACTCGATCTGATATTTTTTAGGTTCGAATTTGGGTATTTTGAATTTGAAAAATATTGGGTCCATCCGAACCTGAGATGAAAAAGAAAAAAATTAGTATCCTATTCAAGTTGGTTTCAAGTTGAACTAAAATTAAAAACAATGAATTTTTTAAAGTGAATTTAATTTTTTTAAAAAAATTGGGTCTCTTTTGTGTAAGGTTTGTTTGGGTTTCAAGTGATCTAAAACTAAATTAGGTAAATCTGAATCAGACCTAAAAGAATTCGTGTCGTGTTCGAGCATAGGGTATCGAGTCAAATTTCGTGTTCGAGTTGACAGTTTTTCTATTATCCATATGGCTCAACCCAACACGAACACCAACGAAAATACGAATTGACACCCCTAACAATAACTAGTTTTTTTTTTTTTTTTAATATAAATAAAAATATTTGTTTATTGAAATATATTTTATTTTATTTATTATTATTATTTATTGTCTACTTGCAAGAGTGAAATTGTCTTATTTAATAAATTGGTAGTTATTGTACATTACAAATATTCTTTCACACACATATCCTATTTTATTATCAAGAAACCCAAAGGTAGATTATATGTCTACATAAAATAACACATTATTATCAAACTATTAGTATTTTTTTAATATTAACAGTAAAACAAATGCAACTCTTGCAAATAGATTGAAATAAATATATATTTTATTGAAAAATCATGACTATTAAATAGGTTTTTAAAAAAGAATAGAAAAAAAAAAAAAAAAAAACTCTAAAAGTTTTGTTTATTTGGTTTTATTTAAAATTGAGTTTGACGATTAAGTATTAATTTATATTTTATGAAAATAATACTTTTTCTTATACTCAAATATTTAGATATAAATTTAAATAAAAGTAAATAATAATTACTCGTTTATTTTTTATATTTTATAGTAAAATCTATATATATATATATAAATAATAATGTATTTTCGCTTAAAAAACAAAGAAATGACATAGTCGTCAAATAATTGCCAATTGCAGATAAACAAAGGAATATGAAAACACAGATGAGAGAAATATTTTCATCTTACTTGGAAAATAAAAATAAAAATGTCTATTCCAACTTTAAATGGCTAACAAATTAGGTCCACTTATTGAGGCGGAAAAAAATATAAATGCAGATGAACATACATACGATAGACCTCTCAAAATGGGTTACCGGGGCGCGGATTGATTCATAATCCACTATAATCCGCAAATGAGCGGGTTGTGTGCGGGTTAATCTGCAACAAGATGGATCAAAATTTCATCAATCTAATTCAATCCACCGGCGGGTAGCGAGTGAAGCGTACTAGCCCACAGACTTTTTTAAAATATTAATATTATAAATATTTTCGTAAGTAATATTTAAAAATAACTAAATAAGAGTTTTATTATAGAATTTAAATAATAAATATTTTAAAAAATTAATAATAAGAAATATTTTACACATAAATCATAATTAATTTTATGAATATAAAAATAAAAGTAACGTGTAGATAATATTGATTAATTTATTTAAGCTAATTTTATTCGTCTTAACTGAAAATATATCTTTTCAATAGATTAAAAATAATAATATGTTATTTATTAAATAAAATGTACAAGATGATTTTGATATTTTTTTCTCTTTGTATGTTATTTATAAATTAATTGTATTTATAATGATATATTTGTAATTCATATAAAATTAAAATATATTATGATATTAATAATAATTACTTTTATTATAATTTTTTAATGTGACAGTAAAAAATGATAAAAAAAAAAATACATTTAGTTGATACGGGTAAGTACTAATTATATTTACTTGGTCCGCAGGCTAATTCACTCTCAACCCACGGCTCATGTGGGTTGACCCGTTTAAGTCCGTATTTTAACGGGTTTAAAAAATCACAACCCAACCCTCCTAAAAAGTGAGGCGAGGCGGGCCAACCCGACAAACTCGGCCCATTTTGACGGCTCTAATTCGATAGACAAGATTTGGTATATCTATATTTGGGGTTTGGTATATCTGCATTTGGGGGCGAAATCAAATATTTGGGTTAATATATATTACTCACTCTGTCGGGATATAGTGCATACTTAGTATAGACATAGAAATTTAAATAAAATATAATTAGTAAATAATTAAAAATGTATTAATAAAAATAATTATAGATAATTAAGATAACTAATTAATATAATTAAAAATTTTAAAATTATAAATTAAAATTTTAAAATATAATTAAAATGTGCAGTGTTTTTCCAAAATAAAAAAATAACATAATATATGAAACATACCAAAATAAATAAAATATGACGTATGAACAAAGTAATACACAAATTTATTTGGATATATCACACTAGCACACTTGTGTTGGTCTCTAATTCATAGATTCCCATAGTAATACCTCTTATCTTAATGTTATGGGTGTATTAGTGCACCCTACTAACTGTCATAAGCTAGTTAGGGTACTGATTGAATTAATATGCACAGTTGATTACATATATTTTATAAGGATAATTTAGTAATATTACGTGCATTTAAGATTATTTAGCGTTAAATGAATATTAATTATATGATTTTATATTTATATAATCTGCCGTTTGAATATAAATTATGTGCTATTTGTATATAAATATAAAAATATCTAAATATTTCTAAGTTATTTTTACCATATAGTGCTAAAATGAACGTTAACTATGTGATATTTGTATTTGTATATCATTTATTTGAATATAAACTATGTGCTATTTGTATATAAGTATAAAATTGTCCAAATATAATGCTAAATAAACGTTAACTATGTGATTTTGCATATATATATATATGACCTGTTATTTGAATATAAATTATGAGCTACGAATATATTCTCAATTATTATTGCTATATAATGCTACATGAACGTTAATTATGTGATTTTGCATTTATATGACATGCTATTTGAGTATAAAATACTATATACTATTTGTACATAAGTATAAAATTGTCTAAATATATTCGAAGTTATTATCAGCGTATAATGCTAAATGAACGTTAACTATGTAATGTTTGTATTTATATAGCTTGCTATTTATATAAATTATGTGTTATTTATATATAAATATAAGACTGTCCAAATACATTCTAAGTTATTTATACAATATAGTGTTTAACAAATATTAATTATGTGATATTTGTATTTATATGACATGTTGTTTGAATATGATTTTGTGTTATATAAAACTGTCTAAATATTCTAAGTTATTTACTAAGCAACTCTGAATGTATACTAACTATGTAATATTTGTGTTTATATATATATTGCTAAATATTTTCTCTGTCCCACTCTAAAAATTACATTTACTTTTTGTGTGATGATATTTAAATATAATATAAAAACAAATTATACAAATATAAAGGTATTTTTAATGTTAATACAATGACACAAAAACTAAATGTAATCATCGGAAACAGTCGATATACTATTTGTATGTATATGTATGTAATATTAATAATTTTATCAGTGCATATAAAAATGTGTTATTCTATCATAGTGTGTATTAAGTGTTATTTTCGTATATAAAAATAAATAATACTTGTATTAAATTTGATTAAATTGATATTTTTTTTATTAATTTTATAATTTGAATGAAAATTGATTAATAATTAAAAAAAATAACAATAAAAGAGAAGAAACGTATCAGATGAAATATAAAAATCGAAGAAACTCTGTTAATTCTATTCGTAAAAATACAAAACAGAACATAGAGCAAGAAGGTGGAAAACAACACTAATGGAAGAAGAAAAAAGGAAAAAAATAAAATGACAATTTTACCCATAATATTATAATGACTATTGAATTAAAAATTAATCAACGTATTCAATTAATTGATTGTAATCGACACGGTCTTCAATATATATATATATATATATAACACATTTTGTACTTTTTGCCTATTGGTTCATACCAAACAAATATATATATATATTTTTAAAAAAAAATTGAATATTTAGTTTTTAATTTTCTGTAATGAGAATTTGAAATTTTTGTTCTTGCTATTTTACTTTTATACAAAATATTTTGTACATTGAGAGCACATAAGCATATTTGATTGGTTTGTTTTTAAAAAATTTTATTTAAATTTTGATTTAATGCGATATTTTATTATTAATTTGTTTGAATAAAAAATTATTTTTATTAAAACAATTTCATAATAAAAAAATTGAGTTGAATTACAAAACAAATAAAGTGACTTTTTACTAATTTAAGGAATTAACATTATTTAATAATAATAATAATAATAATTTATTAAAAACACTACTTAACAAAAAAACCTAAATAATGCAACAGTTAAATGAATAGAACGTTTAGTTTTTCCAAAGGCCTTACCTACTAGGGAGACATCTTATAGCATTTTAGCTACAGATGCTTTCCTTCAACATCAAACATCAGAAACCTTTTCCTAATTCGGCTGTGCATGCATTTTCAACTCAAATAATAATACTAGTAATCATAGATGTGCATATGGAAACCTATTATTTACCTCATAAATTCATAATTGAACTCGAGGCGTTTCGAAATTCTCTTCTGAGGTCGCACCATCTTCTCCGGCATTTCCCACTCCCATGGGTCCTTGGCTTTTCTCAAAGAAAAATTCGATTTTCTACACAATAACAATAATTGAGAGATTAAAATGTTGTTGGAAGACTATATAATATGTAATTAATAATACAATTTTTAACGGCTTAAACCTTTAGGTGATATAGTAATTTAACAAATGCAGGCAAGTTAATTTAAACGAAATACACAACAGTAAATGTACATATAATCTCCTCAAAAACTTCCATTTGATTGTGTTATTAATTCTCATATTCAGGGTTGCACTGAGTAGTCTTATTCAAAAACATTCATGTTATTGGTTTTGATTCTAATTTAATTAGAAATTGAAAGCAATATATATATATATATATATACATACATTTGATTCAAATAAGGCGACTTAAAGAAAAGGAAAGTACCTTGATGGACTTGTTAACTTCTTCAAGTTTGTGAAGCATCAAATCAGCAGGCATGGCTCCTCTAGGTTCATCGAAAGCAGTGTGAGGAGAACCTAGTTTCTGCAATATAAACAAAGTTATTAAGCGACATACATAACTTTTCCGATGTAAAAATATAAGCAATGGAGCAAAGTTTCCGCTGATTGTTTATAGAATCCAACAACTAAGATAATACAACATTTCAAGCAGGGGTGTGCGAATTCGGAAATCACCATGCATATTTGAAACAGTAAATCAGTCACGTAATTGGCAAACTCATACTTTTGAAGACATGGTGGGTTTGTTCTTAAGTACAAATTCAATATGAACTCAGTATTGGTGAATTTGAGTTCATTTGGGTAATTCATAATTCATGATTCAATATGGCAATTTTACTTTCCAACCAATATTAATAATATATCGTATAAATTTACGTAAACAAGAACTAATATAAAAACATTTAAATCATAGTGCTTAAACTAACCAAACTCAATCAAATAATCTTAAATAGCATAGCAAATCTTGTGAATTTGGCTATTGAGGACATTACCAGATTCAATACCAAATTCCTATTCCAAGCACATGTTATTTTCTTCATCAATTTGAAATTGAATTTAGTTTGCCTAAAGACCAGCACAAAAACTAATTACTGATTCAACTCTACCAAATTACAAATTTCAAACTCATCATTCCTGTAAATTCCAAGAATGGCTTATAGAAGAATGAGGGTATCATTTTGAAACAAGGTCATGATGATGACTTTACCTTCCAGCTTTTATGAGGTGTAGGTGACCTCAAAACTGCAGGGCCCAGTGTCAATGATTCCATTCGGGACATGCTTTCACCTCCAGAAATATGAAAGCTTGGGTTCCAAATCTTAGTAGACTCTAATGTAGCCTTTGAAGCATGTGTGACTATAACCTTCATATTGAAACCCTTGTCATTAATTTAAACATCTTCAAATACCACAGTAGAGTTGATGGTAACATAGCCCTCCTGATTTCACTAGAAGACCATATTTCAATTTAACCACATTAGTAAACTGTTTTCCTAATTTTGGTCCCACAATTTATATCAATTATCAAGCTGAGTATCACAAAATTTTGTAGTCAGCAGTAATGATTATTGCAAGGGCGTTTAGTTCTAGCACTAGCTGTTCTTTTTTACTACCAAAAATAGAAATATATATCCATATATAAATAAATAAATAAATATGAATTGAAATAATAAAAATTTGGGAAAACAAATTTTAGTATAAAATGTGAGATCAATATAAAAAGTTATTAAGTAATGGAAGCATACTCTGTGTAATCAAAGGAGCAATAAATCAGCAAAACAAAAGCCAGACAAGTAGTAACCTTTCGCAAAAGCCAAGGGTTGCTAACTCCTTGAACATGTAATTCATCAACAGGTGCTGCTTTTCTGTGTGCAATACTTTCCACTCTAAAGGTGTGTAAGCCATATACAGACTGCAAGCAACCTGTGTGCACAATATTTTAGGCACGGAAAACAACATGAAAGTGAAACAGACTCCAAGTACAAATCTGGAATTGAATCACTTGAAATGATTACATTAACTTTTCGTTTCCACAAATGAACAGCAACGTAAAAATTGAATGATATATCACTAAGGTTCATGGCTGTTCAAGGACACTCAACAAAAAGGACAAATGCAAGAAAGCACAAATTTTCCTATAAAATAAGACAGAGAAAGAAAATGTAAAAGACTAAAGACACCTTACAATCATCAAAGAAGTAATGCAAGAAACCTATGTTCGGATCAGGAATTATGGAAAGTATATAAAGGTATCAGACATATGCAATGCCCTCCAAACAAACTTAATAACAAGCCACTCAATCCCACAAGCAAGTTTGGATACACCTATGTCCACTTGTGCTATTCGATCTCATTCATTGTGCCAACATGGAGTATTTTCAAATAAAAATGTATTCAGACAAAAAATTAAAGGACAAACAATAAAGAAATGAATGGATTTAAGTTTTTTAATGTACCTTGCTCAATTATAATGTCTATTATAAGGTACAGAGGTACATGCTTCTGGATTTTGATTTCACCAAGGAATGGTATAAATGAAGGCCTAGTGACCTAAGAAAAAAAAAGAAGATAAAAATCAGCATTTCTCACTCAAAGTGCTAATAGCATGACAAGAACATAAACCAAACCTGATACACTATTTCTTTTGATGTAATATAGAGTTTCCGAGATTCAATATCTTTTTGAAGCACATATCTTCTATAGGGCAAATAAAGCAGCATAATTATCCCAATTCCCCATGCCAACACTAATAGGAGAGATATCAAGACCCATATTATCATGTTGTACTGAACATTTTTTGAGGCAAGTTCTTCAAATGAAGCTGTGTGTAGTACTTCCAAGCGATCATCAACTTCTTCACCATCATCTAATCTGTAGGCAGGATAAGAAGGCAGCAAGTTCTTTTCTGACCCAAGCTTTGCGAATCCGTCAGCATGACCCATTCCTATCATAGTAACACAAAGAAATAAAATAGGAAGATGAATCCAAATGGTTAGGCTGTGAATGAACCGTCCTATAGATCAAATTCAAACAGCTCAAATTATAAAACTAACAGTGAGAATTCAAGACCTTTATCAGACAAGGACTGGAGGTATCATATATACTTTAGTTTAAGAGCAATATAGGTATTTGATTGCCGAAGACATAGAATTTATTGAGAATCTAATCAATGTCAAATTGATTACTTCTCTTGTGTATAATTCCAATAACCTGTATGGCGATTCACCATGTTTGAATGCATTTCCACATCCAAGAATAAACTCTGAACACAAAATTCGTAAAAGATATGTCCTATAAATAATTATTGCAAACTTTCAGTTCTCCTCCTCTCTGTGCCACTTTTAATACAAACCAGTAAGCCTCTGTTATATATATATATATATATATATCTTCACATTGGAGTATCTATCTATTCATTTCCTGTGATATAGACACAAAATTATTGCAATGTCACATTGCTTCTATCTTGTTTAGTATTTTAGCCCATCCTTCTCAAAAATTTCACTTCAACCGTCCAATATTTTATATTAGCCAAACCATCCAATCCATAGAGCTATTTTTTCAATGTTAAGACAGATTTACAATACACACAGCCACATATATATATATATATATATAGAGAGAGAGAGAGAGAGAGAGAGAGAGCAACTCTAATTCAATACTCTTCAATATGCACTCATTTAAACAAAGACTAAATTAAATGTATCGTTCCCTTTTCATTTCATTACTGATTAATTCATTAAAAACCAAACACACTTTCATTCACTAGAAACTTACAACCCAAAAAAATTAAAAAAGAAGGAATAAAAAGATTACTCTTCCTTTTTTAAAGAAACTTTGTGAACAAATCCAATAATGTTGCCACAAATTACGAAGATGATAATTTGGTGGGGGAGTAGTAAATTGCCTGCTGCTGACTGTAGAGCTCAGTAACAACGCCTTGCAGCTTTTAATGAACAAATCACAATCCAATAAAGTTGCCACAAATCATATTTAACCGCAACACAAACGCTCAATTCGTCGTCGATTCGTTCACGTAGCAACACAAGCAACACAATAGAGGGGGGGTTCGTTTCACCTGAGACCTTCCTCGAGTGGCTGAAAAAGGGAATTTAATTCGAACCGTTTGGTCATCAAGGTGGCGCTTCCTAAGGCTTCCTTCTTTCCTTATCCGCTAGCGATGCCACCAGAAAAACCAAAATCCAAAACTAGGAGGGAGAGATGTGCTAGTGCCATAGATCGGGCGAAAACCACCATAAATTGGGTCGAACTGCAATCATAATTGGATTGGACCTCGAAGAAGCAGACTAGACTAATTTGATTTCCTCAATCGAGAAACTATCTGGAAGGATCTTCATGGGCTATAGAATTTATTTTGATTATCTCATGACAAAATGGGATAATTATGCCTTGCGTATAAAAATAATATAGTAATAATATTTTAGTATAAAAATTAAGATAGATAAAAATAAAATATAAATATTATGAAATTTTTCTGAAGTAGCGATAAAAAAAAAAAATACTAGAAGTATGGATGAATGATATAAAAAATTACTAAGATAAATAAAAAAAAAAGTATTAGTAAAATCGTCTATTATTTATTAAAATAACAATACTAAAATTATGGATGAATGAAATTTTTTTTATTAAAATGTATATATATAAATTTAGCCAATTAAAAAAAAAAAAAAATCTAGCCGAGAGTATTATTTTTAATTAAAAATTGATATAAAAATACTTTTAAAATTAAAATTTAAATTTAAATAAAAAATCAAATCAAAAATACAAACCATTTAATATTTCTTCGTGTACTGTCTACTTAAAATTTTACAAGTTATAATATATTACACAAATATCATATTTTTACATTAGACTTTACTAATATGATTATTTTTATCCTTTCTTTTTATTATTTATATTGTATTTTAAAATATATCAATTGAAACCCGAAATTAATGGACTAATCCCTTTAATTTGCTTAATATCATGAATCGTCTTTAGTATTATAGAAGTGGTAAATTCATTATTAAGATAACTTAGATATCCATTATAGTGATTTTCTCGCTCATTTATGCTTTAAAATAAATTTAAGTTCATTATTTTTTGAGTGACATTACTCGATTTTTCAATGAGAATATATAAATGTAGAAAACACATACATTCATATGTACATTGATTAAGTACAATTGATTATAATTAGTATACGATCCTATTTATGTATTGCTTCCATATATACGTTCTATGAATTAAATAGTCGTTATAATTATATAGTTTCTTTATATCTTTCACCCGAATAGATATAGGGTATTTTTCAACACCGTGTTAAATTCAGTTTGGACCATTAGATTTTGACTATTTTTAAGATAATGATAAGTTGAGTAGATAGTGGCGATGGCGGTGGCGGCGGTGATGCTTGGTCTGGTGGTAGAGTTGGCGGCGGAAAATTGTTAGGTCTATAGTCTGCTAGGGATGTGGTCAAAATGTTATAAATCGATTTACAAGTTCAATTATAGCGTCTTGATTTCTAATGGTAATACATCATGTGTTCATATATATATATATCATTGGCTAATACACGGCCAATTATTGTTTGGATAGAAACTCTTTCTAGTACTATCCCATTTTGAAGACTCATAGAAATAATATAGACGGTGTCATAATCTATTTGACGTACAATCTATTGAACTACTTCAACAAGTTATTAAACACCGGATTGCGATCTTTCACACCTAAAATATTTTTGTCTTAACGGAGAATTTTTGTCGGTTCACTTTAATTAATACTCCTTTTAATAATATGTTTGTTTGTATATAATTAATTTGTTTTAATCATATGTATTGATTAAATTTGATTTAATGAATCCATTTTCACAAATATACTTGCCACACCAACAGCCAACTCCTTTTAAATTATTATTATTATTATTATTATTATTATTATTATTATTATTATTATTATTATTATTGATTTTAATTTAGATGATTTTTTTTGTCTTTAAAAAATACCATATTATACCATGCCTTAGCATTCAACTACCACAGTCAAAACTTAATTACATAGTAACAATAATATAATCACCCTTTTTTTGTTACTATATATAAATTTCTTCAATCCCTCATAAATTACTTACCCTCACCATTATTATCCTCTTGACATATATTTTTTTATTTATTGCAGTTACCCAATTATAAGATGTCTATTACTAAATATTATTACATATACTTAAAATCAAATTGTAAGAATTTAATTTCTACAGTCATGATATTGTAATACTCACAGTTTACCATTTATTATTATTATTATTATTATTATTATTGCAAACTGTAAGGCAGCGGATAGAGCAGACAGGTCGATTAGGAACCAGTGCAACAGCTCTCTGAATATATATATATATATACACAGATATGACTCTATCTATATCTATATCTGTTCAGGTTGAGACAGGAAGAGAAAGATACGAAAAGAAGCAGGAAATGGAAGAAGTACCAATGGATAATTTGTCAGTTCTCCCCGACGCACTTATTCTGCACATCTTCACCTTTCTCCCCTTCCGCGACGCTGTCAGAACGTCTGTTCTTTCTACGAGATGGCGCTACCTCTGGCAGGCCACCACCAATGTCGACCTCAACCACAGATTCTTCCCTGATCTCACATCCATGTCTGATTTTATCCAGCGCTGGATGCAAATCTATCGGGAGCCACAACTGGAGAGGTTCTGCCTCGCCATCTCCAACCCTCCTGCAATCGTTCGTCCCCTAATTCACCAATGCCTCAGATTCGCACTCGACAGATCAGTAAAAGCCATGGAGATTGATTTCTCCAACCCTGATTTTGAGAACGACGATGATAACCTCGACGTCGTTGGTGCTAATGTAATCCCCCCTCAACGTCGTCGTCGGCCTTTCACTGTGAGCCTTGATTCAAGAACAGTGCTGCCGGAAACCCTAGGATTGTCTGCCTGTGATCTGAGTTTTGAAGATTCTAATTCCGTTTCCAATCCTTACTTTGGGGTTAAGAATTTGTTTCTTGGGTGGATGGAAATGCCGGGCAACTCGATCATGAGATTTCTGGCACTGTCCCCGAATCTGGAAACCCTAATTCTGAAGGGATGCTGGGATGTGGGAAATCTGGAGATTGATTCAGGGACTCTCAAGGTTTTGGTTATGGAGAAATGTCGAGGCCTCGAATCCTTCTCTGTAAGCTCCCCCAAGTTGGAATTCTTGAATTACAGCACACGGCTGCCGCAAGCTCATCTGCAGATCGAAAATGTCCCCAGTGTGAGGGAGGTAGTTTTGGATTTAGGGTTTCAGCAATGGAGGAATGACGATGAACACACTCATTCCATTATGCTTTTCGATCTGCTTGCACAAGACTGGGCTGTTCAGGCCCTCACCATCTGCAGTTACACTCTTCAGGTAATTTATTATATTTACTATTATCATAATCATATGATGATTTGAAATTGAATTGAAATCGATGAATCAGGCGCTGCCATTGGTGGGGAACTTGGTGCTGCTTAAGCCAAGCTTGGGAAGAACAACACACCTGTGTTTGAGAACACAGCTGCACGCCCAAGAGTATTATGGAATTACATTTTTCCTTAACATGTGCTCCAAATTGGATCTTCTTTCCATTCATTTAACCCAAACCAAGATTTTTGAGGTAATTTAGGAAGAAGATACGAACATGTGCATGCAGCAGCAGTAACTACTGAAATTGATGATTGAATTTGCAGGATTACAGGTGGCCATATCGTGTGGAGGATCATCCTTTTGCGAGTGGTTTATGGCATCCTTCGTGTTTCGACAAAACGTTGAGGACAGTGGAGATCAAAGGGTTTAAAGGATCTACCAATGAGATGGTGGTGCTGAGATACATTCTCAGATTTGGGAAAGTGTTGCAGAATTTAGTCATCCAAGCTACCAGAGAGGATGATGGAATGGGGGAGGAGACCTCACGTGCACGTGCTCGTGCACGTGACAGAATCAGGAGGCTGTTGCAGTATGAGGTTATTGCATCTCCTGTTTTAAAAGTGCACGTAAGGTAAGGGTATTGTGGTAGGGAAGAAGACCCAAACAGATAAACATGTCACATCAAATATAACTTTAGGAATTCATGAATTTGATTTTTCAGATTTGTGATGTTTGCTATCGCCGTGTTACTTTTAAATATGGGAAAAAAAAATGTTATAATTTATAATTACATGTGTAATATTTTCAATTGGTCTAATTTGACAAGTTTGAAGTGGTCCGATTTGAAAAAAAATTATGCGGGAGAAGCAATATTTATGGTAGTCACTTTCATAAGTTAGTTCATGATTTAGTAAACTTTTTTTTCTTTATATCTATTTAATAAATCCATTTTCATATTTCATACTTACACATCGAACTCTTCAATAAAATTTAATAAAGAAGGCTCATTTATATTTGTCGTGTACGCGTTAATTAATTTTTTTCTGATTCATACTTTAATGATCGAGAAATACGTATATTGTAAGCTCGCCGGATGACACATATGATGACCAATTGCCAAACACATACTTATATGGGATCAGATCACGAGCATATACATATTCATCAATGAATGATATATGTATGTTTGATCAATTTGAAAATAGTAATTACAATGATATTTTTTTCTATGAATAAGATTTAAATTATTATAAAGATTACCGTGTATAGAATCTAAAGTGTTAATAGTGTATCTTAAAAACTCTGGGAATTCATTCTAAAAAAATATATATATATATTTATCTAATAACTTTATTTATTTGTCTTTATATATTATCTATCAATAAAGTAATATTTCGAAATATAATAAAATATTAAAAAAGTATTTTTTTACTAAAAAATTAAAAAAATTTATTTTTATCTATTTCTCTTAAAATTCATGTTCGATCAAATAAACACACAATTGAATGATGGAGGGAATATAATTTTTAAAATGTGGTATAAGATGTAAGTTAAGGTGTTGATTAGTACTGTAGTCAGTATATGAAATATAAGTCACAACACATACACAAACACAATTATATTTTATATATGAGTAAGGATTTGTTCATTCCCATAGCATTATCATGACACTCCCTTCGTCCCAAAACTATAATTTTGATTATGTTTGACACAAGATTTAAGGAATATTGATATTACATTGTGGTAAAAAAATATAGGTAAAAAATGTTTTTGTATTAGTGTAAAAAGCAGTGACAAACAATTGTTTAATAAAGTAGTTTTATAGTGATATGATTATTTATGGAAATGAGATTATTGTTTTGAAACGGAGAAAATGATAAATAGAATTATTGTATTGAAATAGAGGAAGAACATTTTTTTGTTATCGCAACATATAAATTGTTCTTTCTGTATTTTTTTTTTTTTTTTTTTTTTTACGTAATATAAAATACACAAATATTTTTAATAGTAGATATTTATCAATCAATATATAATATAAAATAACAAAATAACAATAAGTTGAATGAATTGATGGCTAGTTTTATATAAAAATATCTATATCACTTTGTTTAGTAACAAATCAAAACTTTATAATAACACTGCCAATAGCACAAAGTTGAAACAGACCTTCGAGCCAACCTCATCTATCTCAAGTCCTCTGACATTATCCTCAGTTCTGGAGCACCAATGGCGGTGGTGAATTGCTGCCTTTCAGTGACTTCCACCACATCCCCCGACTCCCCAAATCCTTCATCTCCTTCTTCCTCCTCACAGCGGCTGCCGACCAAGATTATTCTTCCCAGCAAGAAGCCCTTGAAATGGTCCACTGGGGTTGCCCCCGGCGAATATGGTGGTCCACCGACGACTACCAAGCTCAGGAAGTACTGGGGCGGTGATGAGGATCCTCTTGCCTCCGATGATTACTTGTGGAATAAAGACTTCATGGATCGTATGAAAAAGTTCATTAAAGACCCTGATGATGATGCTGCCTCTGCCGATGTTTCCGCTGCGTCTTCTAGGGTTGGTTATTATTTATCTATTTATTTTCCTTTGTTGAGAATTTCAATGTTATTACCTTGTTAGGTTCGTTCTGTTTTGAATTGAATGAATGGAAATGAAATTCAGTGTTTCTAGTAGGAATCGGATTTGACAGCGCTCAAATTGAATTCGGGTTAATGGATGCTTTCATGGGACTAATAAGTTTTTGTTTCTTCTTTATGAACTACTGTAATAAAAAATTTCTTTTATTAAAAAATCAATTTTACATTCAAAACATAGCATCTAACACCTATTTATATCACATCATACGACAATTCAAATTTAAAATTTTTACTATTCAAATCCAACTCAAAATCCAAACCCCCAAACAAACACACCTTAGAATATAATATGATATAGGATTTTTAGCAATGATTCCCAAGCGTAGTATAGATTTTGAAAATGATCTTATGTTCTAATTTGAATTCCTGAAATAAGTTACTGTCATCTTGAACAATTGACCATGGTAATTTTGTGTCTGTAACATGATTTTCTAACCAAACATTATGATTTCTGTGGAGATTTTTTTTTTTTCATGTTTTTATAAAAATTATTATATAGTTAAGTTTGTGATGTTCATTTGGACCTTTTTCATTCAAGTAGGAGCCTTCTGGATTTCTGAGCTTAAATAGAGTGATGAGTCTCGACAAGTATGTTGCCGCTGCTTTTCCACACACTGCTTATTGTTGTTGAGATGCAGCTGTTTCACCATTTGATGATGCAGCTTGGAAGTTGACTTGAGCAAAGAGCTTTCAGGAACTTCGGCAACTTCAGAACCTTCGGCGCAGGAACATCAAGTTGAAGAGCCGGTATGGTCTAAAATTCAAGAGCCCCTTCTTGCTTACAGTCAAGTTTTGTGCATTCTTCTAAACACTTTTCAGGCGTCGTGATATGATATCTAGACAATGAGAACTGGTAAAAGATGGCGACCAGCGCCAACAAGGCGTGAGCAAGAAAAGTGGGACAGAGCTACTAAGGCTGCAACTGGAGGCAGTGTATGTCATCTTTTGGCTTACTATATATGTTTTGTATGCAATTGCTTAATCACACTGGATGCATTTATATCTACAACTGAAACGGGTATTGTATTAGTGGATGATGCTTTCTTTAAATACAAGGTTCAATGTCTTTACAGGATGTCATGTTTCGGGAATCAAGACGTTCGATTGGGGATCCTGAAGTTTTGGCTGCTCAGTCGAGGGAACAGTATTATAAGGCACTTAACAATAACAGCTTATGCTCTTCTATAACATTATGGTATAAAATGCAGGTGATCTCAGTTTTCCCTTTTAATTGTCTATCTTCTCCAGTTGAAGAACAAATTGCAGTTACTTACACTCGGAATTGGGGGTGTTGGAGTTGTTTCATCATATTTTTCATACACTCCAGAAATTGCAGCCAGGTGCCTGAAATTTCTGCGTAATTTTCAAAATTTATCAGCATTTTTGTTTCCAAGCATATGTGCTTTTTTGGAGGCATTATTGGAATTATTCAATTGTGTGAAATTATGAACAGTTTAATTGATTGGAATAGTAATGAATTATGAAGGCTCTGTTTATATATGTCTTTAACTTTTACAATTGGGTCTAAAATTGATGTTTACTTTAGCATATAGTGTTCTGGCTTTTGTGAGTATCAATAAATCTGAAAAGGCCAATGATTATGTAAGATATAATATGTTAAAGTTTGTAAAATCTATATTTGTTGGATAGGCTCTTGCAACAAAAAAAATAAAATAAAAGTCTACAAAAAGTACCTTTAGATGTTGCATAGTCACATGATTTATTTATTTATTTTGTTTTGGAGCCAAGCTCCATGTCCTTTCTAGTAAGATCATCAATAATATGCTGAAGGTTGAAAGAAAATATGCAGCAGTAGAGAGATGTATAATGTCATTTTGCATAAATGATTGCTGATATTTTTCCCGAATTTATAACATGATTGCTAATTGTTATCCCTTTACTACAAATCCGTTCAGCTACGGTTTTGGCTTGCTTGGTTCTCTAGCATACATGCGAATGCTTGGGAACACTGTTGATTCCATGGCAGATGGAGCAAGAGGATTGGTGAAGTACGTGTTTCTTGGCCCTTGGATATGAAATCCTTTATTCTGCTGAATTATTTTTCCGGGAATAGAACCTCAGTTTAAAATTAGCTACAGTGTTACTTCTGCTATTCATCTCTGCTGCATTCATAGTACATTTCTAACGGCCCGTTGTCCTCAGTGATCTCTACTATCTACTAGCAGCAATGGTGATTTTCTCCTTCGACCCTCTAGGTGGATTCTTTTGCTAGTGCATGCATATGTTCCGTTATGTAGTACTCATATGGAGCCTCAGTGGTTCAATAGATTGTCAAGAAGGTTCTTGTGTTGGTCCTAAAACTTTCAATTGCACTGAGTTTCGACTTTCAAAAATGGAACATTATTATCTTACCATTCGTCTTACTTCTTGATGTGGGATGAGTGTCACAGCATGTAAATTTGTCCACTCTGCAGTTTTTAGTTGGTTGTGTTGCTTTGCTCATACCTCCTAGATCACGACGATAATGCCTGCCTTCACTTTAGTAAAATTGGTTAAATTATTTACAGGGGTGCGGTGGGACAGCCAAGGCTACTGGTTCCCGTGGTCTTGGTGATGCTCTATAATCGATGGAATGGGTAAGATCTTCAAAGAACAGTGTTCTTTTGGTACCATAGCTAACAAAATTTATGATGCCAAATTTTTCCCCTCCGACATTTTCAGAATACTTGTTCCGGATTATGGATTGATGCATCTCGAATTGATTCCAATGCTTGTGGGGTTCTTCACATACAAGATTGCTACTTTTACACAAGCTCTTGAGGATGCTGTGAAAGCACTTGGTGGAGAGAACCAGGCTTGATTGATTTTGCTCCCTATTTTATTTAGTTGTGGTTTTATGAAACAATAATAGATTGATGTTTTTGTTGTTTGTTTGTAAACGTGTATCAATTGTTTGCTAATAATATTTTAGTTTATGGATGCCTCTCCATTTGTCACAACCATTTCTCTGTCTTTCTATCCCTGATTTTATTGTACTTCTTTCTCAAAATACTTGTAATACATCCAACAATCATGAGATGATGAATTAGGCTGTAATACATAACATACTAGGTTGGTGTGGTTGTGGTTTGATATTGTTAATTTGAATTTTTGTTTAATTAATATTTTAATATGATATTGTGGACAAATATACTCCCTCTCTCCCAAAAATATAGCGTTATTTAAGAAATATTAATATTATATTAGTAGTAGGTAAAATATAAAGATAAATAGTGGCAATTGTGTAATAATAATAAAAAAATATGAATAGTTTTACGGTGATATGATTATTTATGGAAATGAGACTATTGTTTTGGTACGGATAAAAAGTAGTAAATAAGACTATTATATATATAGTTTTATTGAATATTGTTTAGAATATAAATATTAATTTCACTTTTAAATTACAAAAGAACAAAACCATGATATGCATCTTTCTTGTTTTTTTATTAAACATATTGATTTGTCGAAATTAGTTGGATGCTCATCTCTTCAATCAACACACTTAAAAACAATCATATAGTATAGATAAAAGAGGTCGGCATCACATATCGTGTAAAATAAAATTATGTGTTTTATGTTAATACTTATAGTTGTATAGTAGATAAGTATGTTATACGCTAGAACCATCAGTAAAATGTATTGTATGAGATTATATTTTAGTTCATTTGATTTATTTGTATTATATTAATATAAATAATATGTCGTCTGTTAATATCATGTAATATCTTGCACAATATATTGTCATTATTGTAATGAATTTTAAATTCACCACAATAACAACCACCTTATATAAATAATATATAAATATGGTATATTAGTTTTATTTGAAAGATTTGTGGAATATTGACTTACTTATTTATATTTTTTATAATTAAAAAAAAAATATTAAGGTGAATAATATTATTTTATTTGATATAATTTCATATTCAATTTAATATATCAAGACATTATATAATTAAAGGTGTGATACAAATAAATTAATTTATAAGATTATCAATATCATATAACTCCTTGGTTTTATTTAATTTTTAATAAAATATTTAATTTTTACCTTTTTTTAACATTTAAAGGCATTTTATATAAATATAATAATTTTTTGTTAATATATTTTGATTTTATCTTAAATATAATTTATTTATTTTTAAATTTTAATCAAGAATATAAAATAATAAGAATAATATAAAATATATTGCCAAAATTTAATTTATAATTTTAGGGATAAAATTAAATATATTTAATAAATAATAAAAGGTATATCAAACTATATACATATTATCTCATAATAATATTACAATTAAATTTGAATACAATATGTTGTTATATATTATAGCTATAATTAAAAAATAAAAAATGTATAAAATAAATTATATTATTTTAATTTATAATAAAATTATTAAAAGTGTTTTGAATAAGAATATTAATTTTATTAATCCAACAAAAGTAAATAACTTGAGTTAGAAAAAGGATAATAATAATAATAATAATAATAATAAATTGTCTATTCTACTCCCTCCGTCCCAATACAATAGTATTGTTTATCATTTTTGTCCGTCCCAAAACAATAGTCTTATTTACATAAATAACTGTATCATCGTAAAACTACCCTTACTTTTTCATTTTTATTACACAATTGACACTACTTTTTACACTTAATATACTCACAAGGGCAAAAAAGTTTTTTATCCATACTTTTTACCGGCTACCAATATAATATCAATATCTCTTAAATCTCGTGTCCAATCCAATTAAGATTATATTTACGGAACAGATGGAGTATTAGATAGCATATTCCAAAACATATGCCATGAATATAACTTAAAAAGAAAAATTCCTTTGAAAGTATTGTAGTTACATTTTGACAATTGAAGCAGAACACAGAATATGGTCCTTTATGCATGCCACAGCCTATAGCTTTTATTGCCATATTCTTAAATAATTATTTATTATTACTTGTTAAACATCTCCAAAGATTCGAAAATGTTTTAACTATTTTCTTTATTATTATTGAAAACAAAATTGATAATCAATAAAAACCATGATTGAATATCCATTATTTATAAATATAGAAATATTTGATATTCAAATCAAATCAAACAAATATTTAAAATGGTAAAAATTGTATTTGAATTAAATTTTTTATTAGACTGAGTCAAATATAAGGGTTTATCTTCTAAAAAAAATTAAAATAAAATCAATATTATTTACTATGCACAATTTTCGATAAAAAATTAATTTTTTTTTTTAAAATTATCATATTAAAATACTATGTAGTAAAAATTCAAATCTAACATTCAATTTTAAATTAATTTTTTATTTAATTTTGGTTTGAGTTTCTGTTAATTTTTATGTGAATTTTTTTGTTTAAATAATACTATTTTATTAATTAGCGAAAATAGGTAAGATGATTTTGACAATTTTACTTTTATAAATATTATTTGAATATTGCTAACAAATATAAATAAATTGAATACTTTTACAAAAATTAAAGGTATTTTGGTGTTTTGCATATAAATTGTTTTTATGATAATAGGAATAAAAGATTTTTGAGTGGGACGAACGGAAATGATAAAAATAATATATTCTATTGGAGCTGAGGAAGTATAGTGTTTTGTGATATAAAATACTATTTCATCCGTCTCAATTCAATCTATCAATTTACTATTTTTATTTTCTATTATGGTAAAAGTAATTTGTATATAAATATTAAAATATCCCTAATTTTTATAAGATATTTGTTTTTTTTTTTTGAATGCAAATGACAAAAATATCAAAATAATTTTATACATTTCTACTAACTCATAAAATGCTAGTGTAAATACATTTTTTTCCTTATTTTTTTAATGTAAAATAATGGTATAATTGTAAATAAATAATAATAAAAAAAAAAGTATTGAGTATTTGTATTGAATAATAGAGTCTACAATTACTAAAAATAAACATATACATATTGTTATGAGATGGATAAAAATGACAAAATAGTATACCTTTACGCGGGTTGAAAAAGTATTATTTTTTAATATATTATAAAAAAATAAAATAATACTTTGAATTGAAACGAAAAATAAAAGCTTTATTGAAAAGTTCTTTGATTTAATTGATTTTGTTTTGGAGCGAAACAGAACATATCCTAACAAAATTATGCTCAATAAATAATTAAAATTTGAATTAATTGAAAATATTAGCAATTATTTCAAATCTAATAGTAAATCCAAAACAGCTCAAATTCGTTTACAATTCGAATCTAATTTAATGAAATCAATTTTTGGATATTATTAGTAGCCTTATATTGGCTCTAGATTCAAGGTTGGTTCAAAAATACTCACATAATTTGTCCTTATTTTATATTTTCGTCCGTCCCGCATAATTTGTCTTTTCTATTCTTGGAAATATAATTATGCACTTTAATCGCATTTTAAATTTTATAATTTTCTTAATTTTAATTAAACTATTTACTTATCTTAATCTTAATTTATAATTATTTTTACTAAATAATAATTATTTTTATTAATACACTTCTTAATTACTTATTAATTATACTTTACCTAAATTCTCGTATCTACAGTAATACACTCATGTTACATGGGACGGAAGGAGTATATGATGCTAGTAATTATAAATTGAAAATATCCAAAATAAGATTATTTTTTTTAATATCCTACCATCATTGAAGCCCAAAGTGATCAACTATTGTCACATCTTCTAAATTAATTTATTTTAATTATTATTATTTTACCTTTTGTCTTTGTATTTGAAATTGGATGAAATTTTTGTACCATTTATTCGAAATAATCCAACAAATCAAATCCATTGTTTTGCCAAAGAGTAGGAATTTTTTTTTTCATCATTCAAGATCATTTAGAGCTTAAATCGATGTTTTATTTACTTTTTCGGCCTTCTTTTAACTTTTAGAATTATTCTTTTTTTTAACTTTACGTTGATTCTCTAAAATATAAATAAATAATTGATGCATATTTTTTTAAGTTTAATTTTTTTTTTAAATAAGACGGTCATTTAACATAATTTAACATGGTATCAGAATTGAAAATTTCTGTATTCAAGTCTCACAATCTTCATTTAAAGGGAATTCAAAAGTTTAAAAACTAAAATTAAAATTTAGTAAAGTTAAAATGGATTTAGGATTTTAAATTATGTTAAAAAAAAAAAGAAAAAAACTGAACATGCCTAAGATTTGAATAAAGTTTAAAGTACTATTACATATTTATATAAGTATAGAAATTTCCCAAGTTTATAATTATATATTTTTATAGTTGGGTCATTTTTCATTTTTTACAATTTCACCTAATAAGCTGCAAATTGATTGTACGTGTAATAATTAATTTTTCGATTTTTTTTTTAAGATTCAATGTTTGAATTTTTATATTTTGGAATAGAAAGTATATGATGTTTAATATTTAAATCTAAATTATATAATATTATATACAAAAATTAAATTTTAAAAAGTATATATATATATTATAAGAAAAAAAAATACATATATAACAATACATACAACACACCAACTTGCAATCATCATCAATCATATGTATCATATCCATCTATATGTAGTTACAAATGACACCAACACCACACGTTGCTTGTGCCTCTTGTCCCGTGAGCTCGCGGGCTCGATCAAATATATATCATTCGAAAACTCGTTTGTGGTATTAATACAATTGGCTCTTCCCGCATTCTAAAGCCAATTAACGCCGTCTTCTGTATTTTTTTTAACTCTGCAATTCTCCTTTATCCACCAATGTAATGTTAATTTCCGCATGCATACATATTTGAATACATAGTTTAAGTTGATTTAAATTTTTATTTAATAGTATTATGATATAGTATTTTATATAAAAAAATAATAATATATTTTTATTAAAAATTGTAACAAATAAATAATATTAATTTCGATTTTAAATATTAAATGAACAAAGCCAACTCTTGCTCCTAACACTGATGATCATTATTGATAAGGGTGTCAATTTTCAATACAATACAAAAATGTAAATCTATTTGATAAAGCAAAAAAAAAAAAAAAAAAAACTATTTGATAAAGCAAAAAAAAAAAAAAGTATGCATTTAAGCATAAATTTAGAAATTATACCTCTCTCATTTTCCTCCCTCCACTTTTTTTTCATTTGATTTGATTTGATTTTTTTATTTTTTTTTAATGACTTGAAAATCTGCATCTTCTATCTGAAAGTGTGCACCGGATAAACCCCCAGTCGAATATAATATCATAAAAACTAGGTCCGACAAAGTCTTTTTTTTTTTCTAAAATTGCTTGTATTACAATGCTATCTCTATAATTATAGAAAAGATACTTAACGTCATCATCCACTCCTATAAAAAAATCTACTCCTACTATTGTGGAGTAAAAGATGACATAGTCATGTGGAAATAAATAGTTCAAACTCATGATGCTTTTAAATTTTGCCTATAATTTGAACTTTTAATAGTTATACATCACTTAATTAACTAAAGTTTAATAGTATGATAAATAATAAATATATATTTGATTTGATATTTTTTTTAAAAAAAAAAAAAATTTAAAAATAAAACAAGCATAAAAATTTCACAAGTAAACACATTGTACTAGTTTTTTTCAATTGTTGCTGTAAGATCATATTAAATGTATGAAAAGTAGAAAGTTTATTTTTCATATAACAGTTTTCAATAATATTTTTTTCAAATAGCCACAATTGTTGTGTAATTTAAACATAGCCAAATTATAATCTTGGAATATTTTGAAGCTATGTAACAACATATATCATAGATATCTATAGCATATTTATAGTACGATGATATGCTATGTTATAATATAATATTAATATATCACACAATATATATTGTATTATATAAAAATATATATTATTTAATTTTATAGCATATGTTTATTGGGTCAAATTAGCCATGATTTAACTGGATCAATATGGGATCCGCATCCGTATAATATATATTATAATAACAATTGTGTTGCAAAAGAAAAAGTTTGAGCAAACAAACTTGTAATATAAATATATAAAAATACTAAGTTTTGAATATAAAATTATATTTTAACTTAATATATATTAAATAAAAAGTTAATATTCAATTTAATACTATTATGAAAAAAAAAATTATGAACAATAAAAACAATAGGGTGTGTTTTGTTATTAAATTTTATCAAATTTCTATTATTAAAAGAAAAATAGTTCTTAAAAAATATCAAATCAAACATTTTTTTTTATTTTTATATTATATTAAAAATTAATTTTTAATTCAATATATCAAATCTAACACCTATTTATATCTGTATCATACAATTATTCAAATTTATAAATTTTACTATTCAAATTTCAAACTAAAATTCAAACTCTCGAACAAAAGTACAAAACACACCTAAAAGATCTCTACAACCGACTTTGAGTTTGTTTATTTGTGTTTCAAATTATTAATTTTTTATTATTCAATTAATATGACTGTAAATAAAAATATAATATTTTGTTGAAAAAATGACAATATTAAGATATAATTTAACTTAAAATTAAAATTAAAATACATCACAAAACAATCAAACCTTTTGGGTGTATTTGTTTCGAGTTTGGCTAACTTGAGAGGTGCCACACCTACACAAATTACAAATCTTCCTGCTCTAAATTTTCGGGGCATATACTTCACCAAATTTTGATTCTTTATAATATCTTTTTTCTTTTTTATTTTAATATTAAGTTAACAACTTAATTTTTTATATTATACTCAAATTAATTTTATATTAAAAATATCATATTATATATCTGTCTAAATTCAAAATTTTTATTATTAAATTCCAAATCAAAATTCAAATCTCCAAACAAATACATCATTAATATTTTTTTCGTCTGTCAAAACTTTTTTTCCCCTCCACTAAACTATGTACAATCTACTAAACACTTTTCATTCATAATTTTATTATCTTTACTTTAACAAATAATAATACTATTATTTTCTAGCTTGATCTATTATATATATATGTTATGAAAATTTCAGGAAATCAAGATGAGAAAACAAAGACAAAAGAACACAAGAATTTGGTAACCCAGTTCGATCACAAAGATCTACGTCTGGGGGCGCTGCCAAGCCAGGAATTTTACTATAAAGTACGCAGGCACATGTTAAAGTGAGAATGCATGGATATTTATAGCCTAAGCCTTTGACAATAATATCCAAATCATATCTCTAAAATC
Source organism: Andrographis paniculata (assembly GCF_009805555.1). Classification (NCBI taxonomy): domain Eukaryota; kingdom Viridiplantae; phylum Streptophyta; class Magnoliopsida; order Lamiales; family Acanthaceae; genus Andrographis; species Andrographis paniculata. The sequence continues at coordinate 791,347 of NW_026137611.1, forward strand.
TAAAATATAATATCCAAATCATATCCCTAGATTTTAGGATATAATCAGGCTTCATATCCCAACAATCTCCCACTTGAAGACTGATTTCATCTTCCACTTCAACATACCTCATCCAATCTCCACTCCCCACAATTCGGTGTTCTGATTCGAATCATTCCTTTACCTACAATTTTCAGTGTCTCATCATCTCCAAGATAGACAACACCAAAATTACCTGTGGTATAGGATTCCATGATTCTCGAATCACTGCATGAGTGGAATGACGTTCGACCAAAATCCATGACTCCATTGGACTGCTGACGCTCAGAATCAGCGCATCGGATATCTCCTCCGTTGCGTTTGCTGAACCCTGATCCTTCTCCGGCGCCCTGCACTGTCGTTTCAAGTGCCCCTTGCAGTTCCAATATACCACCTGACTTGCATCTTCCTTGTCCTTATTCTTCGGCTTCAACTTTGACCATTCTTGATCTTCACCCTTTCCTTTTGCCTCAAATCTAAATTCAGTCGAGACATTCTCCCAAAGGGTTAGTCGAACCGCACTCATCGTCTTCCTGTTGATCTTCTTGTATTCGGCTTCATCCATGTCTTCGGATTTCTCCTTCACTACCGCATCTAGATCTTTACCATTCATGTAATCTTCTATATGCATATTTTAGAAACCGAAGTTCATACCATCGAATACCTTGACAACATGACGATCACCCATCTTGACTTCCACAAACAAACCTAAGGTTCACTTGATATGAGAGCACATCGGATATTCCGCTGCGTTTGCCGAAACCCTTATCCTTCCCTACCAACCTTGCACCGCCTATCACAAAGGGACTCGCTGCCTGACCTACCAGTCGGGACCGACCCAACACCGCCAGGAGACTTTCGACACAAGGCACCTCCGCAGGTCACAAGGGATTCCCACAACGATCCAACGTCCGATTCCTCTCAATCCACCCTATCAACGAACTAGGCTCTGATACCACTTGTTATGAGAAAACGAGAAAGAAAGCAAATAAAGAACACAGAGGTTTTACGTGGTTCGGTGACGGTGTGTCAACCTACGTCCACGGGCAGGAACCGGAGAGATTTTATTATACTGATTCAGAGATTTACAATGTGTCATCCGACTAAGAACCATAGTTGTCTATTTATAAGCACCCCAAAACACCCTAAACCGTAAACATATTTGTTATCGATTAGGATAAGCCCAAAAGGAACCCTGCCAATTGAAACAACCCTTTCGCTTTGGTTTAGGGTCGGGTAGACCGCTAAATCCAAGTCACGTTTCAACAATCTCCACCTTGACTTGGAGTTTCTCCAACCGCCAAAGGTTCGTCAGTATCTCTTAATCGTCTCCTTCCTGCCAGATGCCCCGAGAGGGCTTTACCTCCTACGAATATTCACCAAGTTCAAGCAGTGCTCAAACTTCTCCGTCGGTAGCGCCTTTGTCAACATATCAGCTGGATTGTGCTCTGTAGCTATTTTCTGAATAGAAAACTTGTCTTCCTCCAGAACATCACGGATAAAATTCAACCTTACATCAATGTGTTTGGTTCTCTCATGATACACTGGATTTTTAGCCAAACTCAAAGCACTTTGACTATCACAGAATAACACCGGTTTCTCCACCTTCAGGCCCAAACTCTGCACCAGACCATGTAACCAGATACCCTCCTTAATACCTTCAGTCATTGACATGTATTCCGCCTCAGTCGTCGACAATGCAACCGTAGGTTGTAAAGTAGACTTCCAACTGACTGCACATCCAAACAAAGTGAAGATAAAACAAGTTAGTGATCTTCGTTTCACCAAGTCACCCCCGTAATCAGAGTCTGCATAGCCAACAAGACCATCACCATGGCCTTTATCATCATATACCAGACAAATATCAGACGCTCCTTTCAAATATCGCAAGATCCACTTTACAGCTCCCCAGTGAGCTTTACCCGGATTAGCCATAAACCTGCTCACCACACTAACCGCATAAGCGAGATCCGGTCTCGTACATACCATCGCATACATAAGACTTCCAACTGCACTTGAATATGGAACCGTCTTCATGTAACTAACCTCTTCATCTGTAGCCGGTATAGTGCTTCGATCAAGTTTAAAGTGTGCCGCCAAAGGGGTACTTACCGGTTTGGACTGCTCAACAGAGAATGCTTGCAAAACTTTCTCAATATACTTTTCTTGAGAAACCCATAACCGTCTTGCTTCTCTATCACGCCAGATCTCCATACCAAGTATTTTCTTTGCCGTACCCAAATCCTTCATCTCAAACTCACCCTTTAGTAGAGCCTTCAAGTCATTAATTACAGCCATATTTTTAGCTGCAATTAACATATCATCCACATACAACAGCAGATACACAAAGGAATCAGTAGAAACTTTCAGGAAATCAAGATGAGAAAACAAAGACAAAAGAACACAAGAATTTGGTAACCCAGTTCGATCACAAAGATCTACGTCTGGGGGCGCTGCCAAGCCAGGAATTTTACTATAAAGTACGCAGGCACATGTTAAAGTGAGAATGCATGGATATTTATAGCCTAAGCCTTTGACAATAATATCCAAATCATATCTCTAAAATCTAAAATATAATATCCAAATCATATCCCTAGATTTTAGGATATAATCAGGCTTCATATCCCAACAATATATATATATATATTATGAATTTTTAATAAAATTTTTATAACATTTTACTAGATTTTTTATCTATTTCACTTTAATATTAAAATATCACTATATTTTTATTTTATTTTATTTTTTATGTTCGTGTTCAATCAAAAAATATTCTTATATATTTTTTTAGTAAAAAAACTTATTATTTTTCTACTACTTCTTTACTATTAAAAGAAAAAAAAAATTATTTTTATCAATTTCTTAAAATTCATGTCCAATCAAATTAACATAAATTTTGATGGAGATAACAGCATTTTTTTGATGAGAATGTTATTCTTAGACCATCTCCAAACCACTGCATTTTGCAGCGGTTTTGGTATTTTTTTGGTGTATTGTGTAATTTTAATATTTTAGTAGATGATATATAATTTTATATTTTAAAAAGTTGTATGTAATTTTATTTTTTTTAAAAAAAATAATGTATAATTTTATTTTTTAAAAGTGATATAATTTTAGTTTTTGGAAAGTAATATATAATTTTTAAATAATTTACAAATTATATATGTATGGATCTAATGTAAAAATAAATTAAAGTTGGAGTGTAATTTATAAATATGAAAAGTTATATAAAATAATATAAAAGAGGAATATACAGAGAATATACTTTTTAGAGTAAAAATTGAAGTTTATGGTTGGAGTAAAATTATCGTAGATCAACTGCATTTTTACTGTAGAAACTGCAAAAATAGAGTAGAGGGTTGAAGATGATCTTATATACTTATATGTCAAATTGAAATATGTCAAATTTACTTTACTCTGAATTTTGTTTTGTCCATATCAACAGCATATTTGTTAAAATTACTACTTAACATGCAAATCTTATATAAATATATTTGGTTAGCGACACTGTATTTTAAATATTGTAGATTAATAAATTACTGATGATATTTGTAATATGTAATGTGTCTATACATACTAAAAGATTAAATAAATATTTTGTACTTAAACGATAAAAAATAACAAAATATATACTTATCAAATAAAAAGTATATATATTTTATTATTCAATAATTTTTATTTATCATATAAAACTAATATTACATTTATCATCAATATTTTCATATAAATTAAAAAAATTCACACTGTTCTGTTTAGATATGTTTTTAAGACTTGAAATTTTTCTAATTAAAAAATTATAAAAAATTAGTACTTAATTTGATATTTTGTAAAAAAAAATATATTTAATTTAATATTTTTTAAATATAAAACAATACCAAATGAGTAAAAGTTAATTATATAAATGAAGTTTCAACTTCACCAAAAAAATATTAAAATCTAAAATGCACACAAAATCAATTGAACGAACTTAAAATTTAACTAATAAAATACATCAAGAATTGAATAAACAAATTAAAAATAAAAATAAAAAAAGTGCTAATACATAGAAAATTTATTAATATATATTCTTTTAAATAAAATTATATAATAAATATTATATATTTAAATAGAACATAAGTAGTAGATCTATAATCTATTATATTAAAATGATAGTCCACCACCACCACATATAAAAAGCTTTTGTTGTATTCATATGTAAACTGTTAAACAGCGAATATTCCAATTAAATATCCAGCTCTGTAAATAAAATAAAAGATAAGCATTATTTTGTCAATAAATATAACAATATCAGTTATTACCATGTATATCATATAAAATAATGATTTGTTTTATCTTGATTTGAATTTAAATTTAAATAATATTACTATGATAATATTGTAAATAAAAAAAATAAAAAAAAACCTTATTTTTATTGACATGCTAATGAAATAATATTGATTTTTATTTGTATTCAAAAAGTAAAATAAAATAAAATAAAAAGAAAACAGAAAAATTCGAACGGTATTCTAAATGCCGTATAAAAAATCTGTACTTTCGGTTTTGACTACTCTAACGGTGTAGATCTATTTGGCGTTGAAGTCCCGGGACTCTTAATAACTTTTACCAGAACAGACCTACGAATGAAGTGAGCCATGGCTGGACTATCCTACTATCCATCACTAATGGCTGGGGATTTGGATGGGCGATTTTGTCTATATAAACCCAGTGGAAAGAGTCCTTGAACTCAACCACGAGTCCTCACTCGCTAGCATTTTCGTCTCCTCTCTCGCCTCGTGTCTCCTCCATCCCCCCCCCCCTCTCCCTTTGTTTCCCTCTGTCTGGGTTCGTCTACAGGTTCACTTTCGTCCGTGATTTGGTTGAATTGAAGTGCGCAGAAACCCCGTGGTGTTTTAATTTGTTTCCCTTGATTTGTGCAGGGGACAGGTGGAAAGGCAAGGAAGAGGAGAAAAGGGCTGATTTGTTTGTGCTTTTTGCCTTCTGTTTTTGGAAATTTGCAGGCTATATAGAGTGTGAAGAGGAAAGGGGAAGAAAATGAGTCGGAAGTTGGAGAAAATGGCATCAATTGATGCGCAGTTGAGGTTGTTAGCTCCCGGGAAGGTTTCCGAGGACGATAAGCTTGTTGAGTATGATGCCCTGCTTCTGGATCGCTTCCTCGATATTCTCCAGGATTTGCATGGCGAAGAAATCAGAGAAACGGTAGCTATATTTATTTTATCCTTTTGACTTCTGTCTAGCAGTCCTTTTTGGTTTCAGATCCTGGTTTTGAGCTGAATATATATATATATATATATATGTATAGTTGCTTTCTTGATGGTATTTAGACATTGGAATAGCATTCGGGTTTGTGAAATTGTTTCCTTAGGTTATCCTAAATGAGGAATTCCAGTACCTATTTTGTAAAGTCATTAATACCTTTTTTCGTGTATTTATGCTGTTTAAGAATTAATAAATTAAATCAATGAAAGAAACTAGTGTGCCTGATGTTTATCAGCAGGTAGTTTACTCTCAGACATCTTATATAATCTTTTGATTTGGGTGATAATATTGCTGATTTCATGGTCTCTTATCATCCACAAACATGTTTGTTGATTCGTGGTCATTTAATGATAGCAGCCACTTGTTTGTACCAAATTTGAGTAGTCTCACATCGAATTTTGTGGTGGTTGAAAGGGTTTGTTTTTTCCATTTGTAGTTTTGTTTTCTAATTGAGTGAATTTAAGTCACAAGGTGTTCTTCCCATTGCCTTTCATGGTGTTTTGATTCGTTTTTTTAAATGTTTTTGGTAATTGTTGCAATTATCATTGTCTTTAGTGGAAGATGATGAAAACTAATTGTAGCAGATGTGTACCATATTTTGTGAAACTTACATGGAGTGCTTGAATATGGACTAGGTTCAAGACTGTTATGAGATCTGTGCAGAATACGAAAGGAAGCGCGACCCTCAGAAACTGGAAGAGCTTGGGAAAGTTCTCACTAGTCTAGATGCTGGTGACTCTATTGTGGTTGCGAAATCATTCTCCAACATGCTTAACTTAGCCAACCTTGCTGAGGAAGTTCAGATTGCATACAGACGCAGGATTAAGTTAAAAAAGCGCGACTTTTCAGATGAGGCTTCAGCAACAACTGAATCGGACATTGAGGAGACCCTGAAGAGGCTGGTTGGACAACTGAAAAAGTCCCCAGAAGAAGTTTTTGATGCTCTGAAGAATCAGACTGTGGACTTAGTACTGACAGCTCATCCTACCCAATCTGTCCGTAGATCTTTGCTTCAGAAACATGCAAGGTTTTGAATATACTCCAATAATTCTATGAATTAATAATAGTGTCAATACAGTACTGTCTTATGGTTGGATCAGCGATGTCATGAATATTTATATTGTTTTTTATACACTTAATAAATTTGCTTGGTCAAATAGTGGGCTTCTTACACCTTCCACTTGAGTTTTTGTAGAATCCGAGACTGTCTGACTCAACTAAATGCCAAGGACATTACTCCTGATGACAAGCAGGAACTGGATGAGGCATTACAAAGAGAGGTACGCAATTATCAGATTCAACTATTCTGCTTGCGATCAAAGTTACACTACGAATATTTATCAAGTGACAATTACTAACATTTATTAGTTATTTATACTACATTCGGATGTATACCAATTTGAGTTGGGCATGTTGGACTTTCATGACATCTAAAAATATTTACGTGGTGATATACAATGTTGAATTCTATGGTATTTACATGTGTGTATGCATACACATACATGGCTGTATATTAACAAGAATAAGACATTACTTATGATTCATATGTAGCCTGAGATCTTGTAAAGCAGTGGATTATGGGTCTCTGTTATGACTGGTTTTTACCTGAGAATTTGCTCCAGCTGGACAGTCTCTTAGATGAATGACCACCTGAATCCAATTGAAATTTTGTTGTGATAAAAATGGGTTTCTTTTCTTGGTCAATCAACTACCTAGATGAATAGGAATTTCAAGTTTGTTACGGTTTGAATGGATAAAATAGTGAAAGAACTACATGATATGCTTTTTTTAAAAATCAAAACTGTCTTTTGTCCATGATGTGTGAAATATAGATCTTGGTCATGTTATGGAAATATTTCACTATTTTAATATTCTTTGGACAATAATTCATGTTTGCAAATGGATTTCTCATGAAGAAATGTTTTATTCTTCTATATTGGATATATATATATATATATGCAAAAGTTGTTTATGTCAATACATAATGTCAGAAAGCATAACCAAATATATCTGGATCTCATTATCTGAAATTTTCAGATCCAAGCTGCATTCCGCACGGATGAAATTAGGAGAAATCCTCCAACACCTCAAGATGAGATGAGAGCTGGCATGAGTTATTTCCATGAGACTATATGGAAAGGGGTGCCAAAGTTCTTACGTCGTGTTGACACTGCTTTGAAAAACATTGGGATAAATGAGCGGGTTCCTTACAATGCCCCTCTTATACAGTTCTCTTCTTGGATGGGTGGAGACCGTGATGGTATTGCCTTCTGTTACTTAAATGAAATCTATCCTATAACCTTCGATGTCTATAAAACTAGGAATGCGGTATTTGCAAGTAATTTTAATGGATGGCAGTGAAGAACAATGGCAAGACTTGACTATTTCAATGCATCTTCTACTACTACTACTACTTTTGCTCTCTCGGAATTTTTCATATATACTATAATGATACTTGAATATGTGTTCTTCTATGATCTTAGGTTCTGTTGGGCTTTCTTACAAATAATATTACCACTATATTTTAATATTTTAACCATGGGAAACATCTCATTTACTAATTGAGTAACTTTGATCATGAAGTTGCACCATGCCTTGAATAATTATCATGATTCTCAGTCACATGAACGATAATATGCATCAGTTTGATTTCAGTGTTTTCAGTATGTCTTAATTATAATTAACATGTATTCTAAATAATCTAGGCAATCCTAGGGTAACTCCTGAAGTCACCAGAGATGTTTGCCTGCTTGCTAGGATGATGGCTGCTAATTTGTATTTCTCCCAGATAGAGGATCTCATGTTTGAGGTAAGACTTTGATTGTTAACTTGCCCTTTAAATTTCAATTGACTAACATTTTGAAAGTTTTTCATTTTCTGCCTTTACATTGTTTTATGTTGCATTGTCGATGGTAGCTATCGATGTGGCGCTGCAGTGATGAACTTCGTGGACGGGCTGATCAGCTGCACATGTCCTCAAAAAGAGATGCTAAACATTACATTGGTATGCTAATATGTTGAATTTGCTTTTAGTGTAGTATTTAGTGGCCGTCCACTAAGGATTATGCTGTTGTAGTTATTTCAATTATCTCTGTCTTAATTAGTTTCACCAAGCTGACACTACCAACTTGAGTAATAGTCCACCCTGTTTCAAAGCATTCTATGTTTTTGCTCTTTCGTAAGTAGGGCTGTGGTTATGCTTCCATCTTAACAGAAAATTAAAGACTCACAAATAATATATTCATTTGCTTTTCTCTCAGAATTTTGGAAGCAAGTACCTCCAAATGAGCCTTACCGTGTCATTCTTGGAGATGTAAGGGACAAGCTCTATAATACACGCGAACGTGCCCGCCAGTTGCTAGCAAATGGCATATCTGATATACCTGAGGAGTCAACTTTCACCAATGTTGACGAGGTTTGTTTCATGCTTATTTTAGTTATTTATCCCCTTATAGGGAATCATTTGTGAATAGCAAGACATACAGTGATTTTACTATACAAGAAACCTCTTTTAAGTTTTTGTCTTACTGTGTTGCTCAGAGCTTTTAGATACAGCAATTGTTTAAGTCACTCAAGCTTTATGTGTTAATATGGACTAATATGTAAGCTTCAGCATTGTGCAGACAAAATGATGCATTCAAATGATGATTTTTAGGTCCATAGGTGTTCTCCAGCTTTCATATGAGCATATTGGCAGTCTCTAAATTAAGTGGATTAGATTAAGAGATACTATTCGGAGTAGTCATAGCTCAATTTTTTAGTCCTTTCTAGAACTGAAAATGTCAGAAACATGCTGGAGGGTGCTACTCACTGCGGCTTGTGATCATGATGTGTTGTGCTTTGCAGTTAATGCAATCTCCCCTAAATGAATTAAAGAAAGTTGTCGTACCGTATTTTTATTTATCTAGTTTTGTATTATGATTGATCTTTAACCATAAACTCATATGAGAGAGCTTGTGTATTGCCTTCAGTTTCTTGAGCCACTTGAGCTGTGCTATAGATCACTTTGTGCGTGCGGTGACCGCCCAATTGCTGATGGGAGCCTTCTAGACTTCCTACGACAAGTATCCACATTTGGACTTTCACTTGTGAGACTTGATATCCGGCAAGAGTCTGACCGACACACTGATGTTCTAGATGCTATCACTAAGCACTTGGATATTGGATCCTACAAAGAATGGTCTGAGGAGCAGCGACAAGAGTGGCTTTTATCTGAACTTAGAGGCAAGCGTCCCCTGTTTGGGCCCGATCTTCCTAAAACTGAGGAAATTGCTGATGTTTTAGACACATTTCATGTCATTGCGGAACTCCCGGCTGATAATTTTGGTGCCTATATAATATCAATGGCAACTGCCACATCTGATGTGCTTGCTGTTGAGCTTCTGCAACGGGAATGCGGGGTCAAAACACCTTTGAGAGTCGTTCCACTGTTTGAAAAGCTTGCTGATCTGGAGGCTGCTCCAGCCGCTGTTGCTAGACTCTTCTCTATTGATTGGTACCGTAACCGGATTAATGGAAAACAAGAAGTCATGATTGGTTATTCAGATTCAGGAAAAGACGCTGGTCGTCTATCTGCAGCTTGGCAGCTATACAAGGCTCAAGAGGAACTCGTGAAGGTGGCAAAGGAGTATGGTGTGAAGCTGACAATGTTTCACGGCCGAGGTGGGACAGTTGGCCGAGGAGGTGGCCCAACCCATCTTGCTATTCTGTCTCAACCACCAGACACCATACATGGTTCACTTCGCGTCACTGTTCAGGGGGAGGTTATAGAACAGTCATTCGGAGAGGAACACTTGTGCTTCAGAACCCTCCAGCGTTTTTCTGCTGCTACACTCGAGCATGGCATGAACCCTCCAGGGGCACCAAAACCGGAGTGGCGTGCGCTCATGGATGAGATGGCAGTTTTTGCCACAAAAGAATATCGCTCTATAGTGTTCCAAGAACCTCGATTTGTTGAATACTTCCGCCTTGTAAGAAGTTTCTACTCCCTATATTTTAAAAGTCATGTTGAAATAGAATTGAACATCTTATCTTTACATTTAAAATTGTGTTTCTGTTACTTTTCAGGCCACACCGGAGTTGGAGTATGGTCGGATGAACATTGGTAGTCGACCATCTAAGAGAAAACCTAGTGGTGGAATAGAATCACTTCGGGCAATCCCATGGATATTTGCATGGACGCAAACGAGGTTTCATCTTCCAGTCTGGCTTGGATTTGGGGCTGCAATGAATCATGTGATTGAGAAGGATATAAGAAATTTTCAAATGCTGAGGGATATGTACAACGAATGGCCTTTCTTTAGAGTCACAATCGACTTGATTGAAATGGTGTTGGCTAAAGGGGATCCGGATATTGCTGCTTTATACGACAAGCTTCTTGTCTCAGAAGATCTGTGGTCGTTCGGAGAGCAGCTGCGCACTAAATACGAGGCAACTCAGAACATCATCCTTCAGGTAATTGGCTCGGCTCGGTCTCTTGGATGAAAAGCTGTCATTTTACAATTTTTATTAGCTGCATTTTTCACTCTGACTGGAAGTTGAAGGAAGGATTTAATTACTACTGTTTGGGTGGTTTTAGGTTGCCGGGCACAAAGAACTCCTTGAAGGCGACCCCTACTTGCGGCAAAGGCTGAGACTGAGAGATCCATACATAACAGTGCTGAATGTGTGCCAAATTTATACGTTGAAGCGCATTCGCGACCCGGGCTACAATGTGACAGTGGGACCGCATCTTTCAAAAGAGATAATGGAGATCAATGCGAGCAAACCGGCAGATGAACTTGTGAAGCTCAATCCTAAGAGTGAGTATGCTCCAGGGCTGGAAGACACACTTATCTTGACAATGAAGGGCATTGCAGCTGGACTGCAGAACACCGGTTGAGTGAGGGAGGTAGAGACATGTTTGTTTGCTTGTTTATGGTTTATATATGTATTAGTATGAGTATGAGCATGAGTGTTTATGTTGGTGGCTGGCTGGCTGGCTGAGCAACTTTAACTTATGAGGGCAGAACAGATCAGGTTTACAAAGTGCTCTACTACTGCTGCCTGCAAACTACGAGGTAATATATATTGTAATACTTCTTAATAATAATAATAGAGACTTGATCAGAGCTGGCTTTGGAATAAAGTTGTAATGGTGGATTTTGGTATTTTGTTTAATATGAAAAAGTTCTATATTAGAACACCTAACCGGCTCATGAAGGTTGCCTGAAAACATCATCTGTTCTAGAAATAGATTTTGATTTTCCATGATTAATCCAAAGTTTATTTTATCATTTTTGTCTGTTTCACTGGCCCATAAAATAATAGGATTTAATACTAAATTATTTTTAATTTTTATATAAATTATAAGACTTATTTATTATTTTTAATTACTCTATGGTTGTAATAGTCTTTCAATCTTACCACTCTCGTTTGACCATTTTTTCATTCGAAAGAAACATGATGTTAGATAGTGTTTCTCCAAACATAGGGGGATGGAAGAAAATGAACGGATTGAAGGTATGAATGACTTTTCACAACACCAATGTACTATTAACAGGCATGTTCGCCTAGTTTGCAGGGTATTAGGTGCGGCCGGAAGTTTACCCAGTGTGCATTTTCGGATAGCGGCTGCAGATTTTTACGTCCTAAAAATAAAAAAAATACAAGGCAAAAATATTTATATTCATTTCTAGTTTGAAAATTATATTATTTTTTATTATGATTTTAAAATTTTATGAAATTTCCTTATATTCTAGAAAAAATTATACAAATTCAATTTTTAAGAATTTTAATTCAATATTTTTTAAAATACAAAAAATTTTATATAGTTTTTAAAAGATTTTATGTAATTTGTCAAAACATAAAAAACTTTATGCAATTTTTATGTTACTGAAAAAATACTATAGACTTTTCAAATTAGAGATGAATTATAAAAAAAAATTCCAAAATGGAGAGTAACCAGTCATCTGTAAATGGACAATAAAATTAAGTATTGCAATGTTATAAATTTGCAATGGGAACTAAATACAAAGACTTCGTTTGGATTGACTTCTAGCAACTGCTTTTGGCTTCTATTTTTAAAAATATTTTGTACATGTTTGTATTGATTTCTGCTCAAAAGTAAAAGCAATTTTTTAGGTTGAAAAATATTTTTTTTTCACAAGTACGTTGAGGGGTAGCTTCTAACCACTTTTCAGCTAAAATTACTATTTTATCTTTAATAATAATAATAAATACAATACTATAAATATATTATAAAAATAATTAATTTATATATTAAATTTTTTTGAAAAAAATAAAAAATAAAACTATATTATTATTTTTAATTTATATATTATACTTGAATTAAAGTTTAAAATTATAATTGAGATAAGAAATTTAAATAGTAGTATATACTTTTTTTAATTATACTAAAAATTATTAAATATAAGTCATAAAATTTTAAAATAAATTAGAAAATACAAATAATTTAATACTCCTATTATATTGTAATTTTATTTTAAATATATATATTTTCTTTAAATTAAAATTTTAAAATATAAATAATTTAATTTTAAAAATATTTTTTTCTATACTTTTATTTAAAATATTTAAATATAATTAAAAATTTTTTTAAAAATATATATAATTTTTATAAAAAAAATACAATTATATTAACAACATGTTCATTTTAATAATTTTAACAGTTTAAAAAAAAAAGCACTTTCAACTCTCTTACATTCAAACAATTTTTCAGTTTTTTATAAAAAAACTGCTATTAAAATGATTAATTCAAATACAAAATAACTGCTTCTTTTTATTTTGACTTCTGATTATTTTGTATTTGTCTGTACATAAAATACATACTATTTCACACATAATTATGTCAAATTAAATCACAAAGTACAAAAATAATAATAATTATTATTATTATTATTATTATTATATGAAGAAGTAGCCACAACCTACTATTGGATGAATGGAGAGAGTGTTAATTCTAAAATAATCTAAAATTACAAAAGATAAATTAAAATAGAAATTTGACTTTCATTACATAGATCTTTTTTTTTTTTTGTTTTAATTTTGGTATTATTTATTAATAATATTTATTTTTTAAAAAAATATCACATCAAATATTTTTGCTTATAAAATAACGTATTATATATTCCCTTCGTCCGTAAGTAAATTTTTTATTTATATTTGACGTCATTATTTTTAACATTAACATATTCTTATATTTGTATAATTTTTTATACAATTATCATAAAACACTCAATATTTTTGTCATAATTGATATGGACATGCAAAAAAGTAAAAGTAAATGAGAATCTTACTCTTAGTCAAAGGAATTATATACTATATATTACTATTTCATATTTTTTTAAACATCAAAAACTTTTATATAAATGGAGTTGAGTGTGTTTGGTTTGAATTTCAAACACAAATCAATATTATTCTATCCGTATGGACAAAAATACAATATTTCTTTTTTATAAAATATTATACTCTTTCCGTCCCATTGAAAGGTTATCATTTTTCATTTTTATTTGTTCCAAAACAAGGTTACAATTTTCTAATTTAGTAATTGTACACCTACTTAATATAATAAATACTCATTTAACTTACAATATATTACACAAATGCCATTACTTTTATATTATACCATACTAATAGGGATATTTTTGTCTTTTTTATTACAATCTAATATAATACTAATATTAAAAAATTCACGTGCAAAAAGCAAACACCACCCTTCCAACGGGACGGAGGGAGTATTAAAATATAATTTTTAAAAAAATCAAAAAACTCAAAAGTTTTGTATCTTATATATATATATACATAGTGTCCCGGTCCATCTCTAAAATCAATAGAAAATAATAAAAATATTTTTATTAGTATCTATTATTTTTAATATGAAGTACAATTATATACTTCATTTTTGCTTAGACACAGAGTTTTAGATATTAAAAAATTAATAAGTAATTAAAAAATATATTAATAAAAATAATTATAAATAAAAATAAAAATGACTAAACAATTTATTTTAAATTGAAAAAATTTATAAATGATTAATTTTAAAATGTAATTAAAGTGAATAATTAAATTTCCAAAAAATGAAAAAGGCAAATTAAGTTGGACAGACAAAAATAAAAAGAGTGGACAAGTAAAAAGTAATGGGTCGTATAGAAAATGAAATTTTAGAAAAATTAGAATTAATTCTCTTGTACAGTAAAACAGAGAATTCAATTAAAAAAATATAAAAAATACAAGTATTTGAATTAATCGATCAAGAATAAAAAATTAATCGGGCAATAAAAATTTTGAACGAGTGAGAATCCATAAAAAAAAAAAATTAATTAATTAATTTTGTTAAATAATAAATTAGATATGATGTGTTGTAAAATTAAATTTTAGTATAATTTTTTTAAAAATAGTAAAAAAATAAATATTTAAATAATAGATTGAAGTAATATAATTTAATAAATATAAAAATTAAATAATATAAAAAATTTAAAAAATATATATAGTGCATCAATGTAGAATTCTTTACATTTCTTCTTATATAACAGAGAAATGAACAGAATGAATATATATATTGTTATGGGGAAAAAATATTTAGAAATAACAATAATTGGTTTGTTCATGAGCGAATTTATTCAGACCATCTCCAACCACACCCATTTATGCCGTCTCAACTCCATTTCTACCGCCATCAAACTCCAACCCAACGCCATTTGCTACACTATTTTTGGTGTTTGCTATAGTGCAACGGTAGCAAACGCCATTTATGTTGTATTTTTTTTAAAAAAAATTTAAAATTATAAATTTAATTTTTAGTTTTTTAAATTTTTAAAAAAATTTATTTAAAATTATAAAAATAAAAAGTTGTTTAAAATAATATGAAAAATTAAATATTTGAATAATAATAATAAGGAAAAATAGAGTTATGATCGAAGTAAAATTACTATACAATTGCATATTTGAAGATAAAACTGAATAAATGGAGTTGATGGGTTGGAGATGGCCTCAGGGGCAAGGGTGGCTGCATTCTTTGGCCACCCCACCCCTTATTTCCTTATTTATTTATTTATTTTTTTAAAAAGACATATATATGTATATACTATTCTATATAAGTGATATTTAAAATAAATAAATAAATAATAATAATAATAATATTCAATGTTAAATTATTTTTTTAATAAAAAAATTGTATTATTTTTATTTAAAAATATAAAAAAAAACAAATATTTACAATATATATAGTCATAATATATAGTTATTGATATTTTTTTTAAATTTGTTGTTTTGTAATAAATTAAATTATTTTTAAAATTTAAAAAATAATTGTTCTTCTCAAAATATATTCTAGTTCCGCCGCTGAATTTGGTCATATTCAAACTATAAAATGAATCAATTTTAACTTAATGGTAGCCGACCTAAACTGAACATGATCATATTAACTTGAAAATAGTAATGTTTTATTGACTTAAAAAACTAATTAAATTTTACAAACATTTAACAATGCTATATTTGAATATAGTCATGTTTGAATAGACCATATTGAATCAAATGCAACTATGTTTATTGTCTAATTCTAAACATTGTTATATTTTATGTAATGTTATTATTAAATTCTAAGACTATTTTTACGTTTTGTTCAAATTATTTAATATATATTTATGATTCAATTAAAATAATTTTTTTTTATAATTATTTAAAAATATAAGTAATTATCACATTTTAATATTTTACAAAGCAATTACAAAATACCAATAATAATAAATCAATATATACTTTTAATAATTGTAATTATATAAGTCTATTTTTAAAAAATTAGTAAAATTTTATAAATACGTTTAATTCATCATTTTAAAATCTTAGAATATATACATATAAATATATAGTATTTTAACTAGAAAATCTAATAATTAAAATTAAATTATTAATATTGTTTCACTGTATAATTTTTTAACGATATATACTCTATATTTTTCAAATGATAAATTGAATTAAATTATTTTTTAAAAAATTACAAAAAATTTTGAAAATTTTATAGAATTATGATTATTAAAAATATATATTGATTTATTATTTTTTTTATTTTTAAAATATTAAAATATGATATTTTTTAAATAACTATAAAAAATTTTGATTGAATTATACATATTTATATATATATATATATAGGATTAGAATTAAGGCTATATTCTTTTAATAAAATGTTTTAACATATTTATTCCAAAAAATAATATATTACACACAAATTTTATTTACATATTACCTACACAAGTTCTCGTACCTCACATAAAAAAATATCATATCACAAAACACACACCCTAATATATTGCTTCCAATAAATTAATAATAGTCCGCTTTATTATTCTAGCACAATTTTTTAATTGTGATACCCTGCAAACTAAGCTCGACAGACAAGACACACCAGGCAAACCATGTGTAGCAGGTGTGATCTGAAGCGTCGGGGTTTGGTCACACGTCCAACGGCTACACCACCAGACCATCCCCGACTTGACCCAATATTTATAATATTATTTATTATAATAGTGGTGGTGTTAGTATTTTTAAAATAAAAATTAGAAAAAATTACTTCGATAAACAGTTACTCTGGATAAACTATCTATGACAGGTAAATTTAGAGGTATCTAAAGTTGTAAAATAAACAAACAGTTTGCGACCTTTACTCGGTTTAGCTCGTTTAAGCTCGCTAAGCTATCCGGTGTTTGAAATATCTTGTGAAACCTTGACGAGACTTTGTTATGTTTACATAATATTACACAAAATATCTTTTTAGAAGATTTTATATAATATTTTAGAAAATATAAGAAAGTCTTCCAATATTTTTAGGAGATTTTATACAATATTTTATAAAACACAAATAATGTATTTTTTTTATTTTTTATTTTTGTGAAAATTAACATATATTTTACAAAACACAAATAGTGTGTTCATTATGTGGAAATTAGCACATATTTTTTAAGAACAAATTAATATATTATATATCTTCATTATTTTGATGTTACGTACAAATTTTTTTATAAAAAATATTCCTTTAAATTATTTGACGAACACACCAAAAGGTAACCTTATGCCATTTCTAAATAAGAGGGCCATTTCTAAATAAGAGGGAGTATACTACGGACTTTTCAAGCAAAAGGTACATTATAAGCAATTTTACCTAAAAATCAATATATATATAATTAATTTTTTTTTAAAAAATATATTTAAATATTATAAATATTATATCTCAATAAAATATACTATGTCATTTTCAAATATTCTCTAATATTTTATTTTTTTGTTTTTTCAAATTCACTACAATATTTTTAAATTATTAAATATATTTATATATATACACTTCACTTTTTCCAATTATATTATCCAAATAAATAAAATAAATATGTCTCAAATCACATTGTTTAATTTTCAAATTATCTCAAATTATTCAACTTAATACTACTTACTTAAATTACCAACCTACATGGTGCCCAATATTTAAGACAGAAAAAATATATAATATGAATATTTTGTAAAAAAAGAAAAATATATAATATAATTAAATAAAAAAATTTATTTATAATTAATCTAAAATAATTTTATACAAATTTTTTAAAAGTAAATAAATTTACTTTTTATTTAAAAATAAAAATAAAAATAAAAGAATTTGAGTGATTCAATATATAACATAATAATAGTTTAATTAATTTTTATGTATTAAATATACTTAATATTCATAAATTTATTAAAATAATAAAAATCTATCGACAACAATTATAAAAAAGATTAAAATAAAAAGTAATGTGACAAATGACGGATAACTATAATTTATATAAAAAACAAATTATTTTTTTATTATATGCCTTGACAATTCTTAAATATTAACACCGCTGAACAATATTTATAAATTCAAAATTTATATATTCCTACTATTTTACACAAATAACATAATAAAATATTATTATTATTGATCGGTCGGGTCGGAGTAGTAAAGCATCGAACCGGTCCTCCAAGATTCAAAAAGCTAAAAACCACACACCCACACACCTCTTCGCTCCCCCTTCCAGATCGTCGCCGCCGCCGTCCCGCCGTCCTCCGCCGACATGTCTTCCCAATCGTCCCCTTCACTCCCTTCTTCTCCCTCATCCCCTCGCCCCCCATCCGATGACGACAAACAGGTTCCTCAATCCCCTGCCTCTCCAGCGAAACCGTCGGAGCCGGCTCCGACGCCGGCCGCCCGGAATCCGGCGTTCCCCAGTCGCGAAGACTGCTGGTCTGAAGAGGCAACGCGAACGCTGATTGATGCCTGGGGGACTCACTACCTTCAACTCAATCGCGGCAACCTACGCCAGAAACACTGGCAGGAGGTCGCCGACGCCGTCAACGCCGTCCACGCCGCCTCCGCCAAGCATCGGCGCACCGACGTTCAGTGCAAAAATCGCATCGACACCACGAAGAAGAAGTACAAGATCGAGAAGTCCAAGGTCATCGAATCCAACGGCCGGTACGACTCCACGTGGCCCCACTTCGAGAGCCTGGACTCCCTCATCGGCGATTCCTTCTCCAAACCTAACAACAACGCCGCCGCCGCCGATGGCCACACCAAGAACCTTCGCCGGAGGGTTTCCATATCGCCGGAGCTTTCCTCGTCTCCATCGCCGCTGCCGGAATCTGTCGCTCACCGCCGGAAAAATTATCCGGCGACTAATCCCCGCGATAAGGATCCGGCTTCGAATCCTCTCCCGCGACTTACCTGGTCGGTTCCAGTGGGTCCTCGGTCCAAGCGGTCCGGCCCCGGTAGCGTTACGGAGCGGAACTTTTCGGTAATGGCGGCGGCGGCGGCGGCCATGGAGGCTGAAGAAGATGATTGCGGCAATTATGACGATGACGATGACGAGGATGAGGATTCTGGAGCATGGTCCGGCCGCCGGCCTTCTCAGACGGAAAGAAAAAGGAAACTTCCGGCGATAGAGGAACAGGCAAAATTGGCTGATGGTTACAGACAACTGGCAGAAGCCATTCTAAGATTAGGACAAATTTATGAGAAAGTGGAAGACGCAAAGCAACGACAAATGGTTGAATTGGAGAAACAAAGAATGCAGTTCGCTAAGGATTTGGAGCTTGAGAGGATGAAAGTTTTCATGGAATCACAGGTCCGCCTCGAGAAGCTGAAGCGTGCTAAGCCCAATTCTGCAGATAGTAAGTGATAGAGAATCAACCTCTTTTGCTTTTCAGTTTGATCCATCTTTTTTGTTGTTTCGGTAGAGATGCAGCCAATGCTTTGATAAACTGTGTTATTTGTTGTGCTCTGTGTAAAAAAGGATTGATGTTATTAACTCTTGAAAGGAATGATTTTCTGATCAAATCTCTTAGATCAAGATATCATTTGATGATATTCATGGCTCCCATTTATATCATATGCATTGGGAGATATTTAATGGTACAGTTTGAAGCTGTTTTTGGCTTATGTTCGATTGCAATTGAAGTAGTATTGCCTTTTACTTCTGATCTTCAATCGTATGCTGAAGAAGCTGCGGCATGGTCTCTTTCTTTCTTCTTGTTAAAATCTGAATTTGTTGCTTGTTGGTATTTTTTTCTCTTTGAACTTCAAAACTTGTTCATGAATGTTTTTTGTTTAACATTAGTTCTTGGTTTTATCATCTGTTGATCCCCTTTTTGCATAGCTCTATACATCCAAAGTTTCTGATATTCACTTTGATGCAATATCTAATAATGTATTTCACCATGGACTTTTTATGTTACATATTTTCTAGTTGTATGTTTGCAAAAAAGGCATGGGAATGTTGCCGTATATGACTGCATTACTAGCAGCACCAAATTTGATTATTTCGCAGATTCTATTTGGGAATTGAGTTGCTAAGTTTCCAACAGAATCCGGCTCCACATCTAAATGTGTTAGTTTATGTATGCATACTACTACTCTATTGTTCCTGCAAGTTCATGATTACCATGCATATAAGCTCATGGGGTTTCCCTTTAGCCGTGCTTATTAGTCTTAGTTACAGGAGTTTGGAATTCTGAAAGCTTTACAAGGAGAAGTATGATTTGTCAAATAGAAGTTGATGTTATATTGGTTCAAAATTTACTCTATATCCTCCATTCGGCCCCCTCGAAGTTCTTCGTAGTTTTGTAGTCCTGACCTTAGGATTCCACAAATATTATCTAAATAGTCAGATCTGTGTTATATTGATCAACTGTCCCCTTTTGTTGATCAACTCTCCCTAATAAACATGGGAGGCGAGAAAGAGAACGTCGTTGATTTTGCCTTTATTTGCGAGTGCCTTTAATAAACATGTTGCCATTTAAGATAGATACCTTAGTTGCTAATTATTTCAGTCACTTATATTGATATTACCTTACATTGATGTTGCTGTTGGCTCTTCTTCAATAAATTTCTTTGTTTTTAATAAACGTAAAGTTGTGAATGAATCGATATTATTTACAATCAATCGTTTGACTATAGTTAGGTTTGTCGCATTCATTTAAAGTAGATCAAATATGAGAAGCTCTAGGTACTAATGATAAGGCAATTTTCACAATGCTTGTTCTTCTCAATTGTTGCAATTATATCTATCTGCAGGATATCGTTTGAAAACTTGCATTTTCTAGTTTCCCGATCTATTTTTTCATCCATTTGCTTAACTTCTTTTAAGTGCATCATATCATGTTCTCTACCCGACCCCTGTTACTATTACAATGTACCTATAGTGAAGCGAAAATAACATCTCCTCTCTTCGTATTATGAGTTTATAAGAAATTTTTATGTGTTCATTGATTTACCCTGCCATTGTGACATTCCTTTCTGAACATTTTGGTAGGAATGAATAAAACATAGTTTGAATCTATGCAATTCTGCTGTTATTTGTTTAGTATTGAACGACTAACTAGTTAACACAGTTTGATGTTCCGTGTAACAGGCAGTTTCTTCTAGCACTTGGGTTGAATTCGTCGACTGCTGCTGCCATGGATGAAGCCGATGTATCTTTTTCTTCTTTTGCAAATAGCAGTAGATTTTGGTGTGCATTGCAGCATAATCATACATACAGACATCCGTAAGTACAGCTAGCCATAGGTGTGCCTAATTTAGATATGAAGTTAGCGAAAAAAAAATCGACATGAGTTGAGCTTAGAAGGTTCTTTATTATTGCTACTGCTGCTTTGTTCTTGAATTAGCAAATACAAATTAGTTATTTAACATACATTCATACAGACACAGCCTTGATTCAGAGGTGAAGTTATCCAGTGTGTGACAGAAATCTGCAAAATGGTTCTTATGATCTTATCTCTATTCTATTATTCCATTTGCCTTTGAACTTCCTCTGCAGTAATGGTGCTTCTTCACCAAAGGCACCAGAGACTGCACGACATCGGCCATCAATGGCCGGTAATGATCCTCGGCCTGCACGCACATTGCAGCTATGGCCGCCACTTGGATCACCTCCTTCATCGTGTACTGCCCCTCTAATGCTTCATCCATTATTTGCCCGACCTTGTCCCTGTCCGTCAGCTGCGGCAATGCCTGTACCATTCAAATCTTACATCAATGATCCCCCCATCTTCGATGAAAAATCATCGATACATATATATGCCTACCCAGGTCACGAGAACACGTTCGCCTGCAGGCCTTTTCATATCCACGGGGACTCGGCCAGTCAGGAGCTCCAGCAACACAACTCCATAGCTGTAAACTTCCGATTTCGAATTCAGGTACCCTCTCAAGGCATACCTATAGGAAAACATTCGTTGGGGTTAGTCGAAGATGAAGAACAAGAACAAAAAGTGCATTTTACGGGTATTTGTTTCTTACTCGGGTGCCACATATCCTTGGGAGCTTGTTGAAACATGCCCGCCGGGCCCAAGTATGGCCACTTCCAAATCAGAAACTTTGGCGTGGAAGTTGTTGTCGAGAAGAATGTTGCTGCTTTTGAAAACTCTGCGAATCGTGGGAGAGCAAACGCATTCGTGGAGATACTCCAAACCTTTTGCAGCCTCCAAAGCTATCCGCAGCCGTGTTTCCCAGTTTAGACTTGTCGAGCTACCTGAATGTTTACAACCCAAAACCCGTTGATCGAACAAAACATATCTTCTTAACCCAAAGATTCATTACATTGTTTGTGCTCGATGAAATGATGCATTTCTATCGATCTATTTACTCATTACAACGATCTTTTCAACTCAAAAAAAACAAACCATGTAGTAATTAGTAATCGCACCATTGAAAGGATACAAATGTTCCTGCAATCCTCCATTGGCCATGAACTCGTAAACCAACACTTGCCGTTGAGTTTCCGAGCAGTAGCCAATTAGTGACACCACATACGGCGAACAAAGGCGACCCAACAATTCAACCTGTACATTCGAATTATATTAACAGAACTGTAAAAAATCAATCATGAGAGAAGTATGTATGAACCTCTGCTTTGAATTCATCTTCTCCAAGCATTCTTGCTTGATCCATCAGCTTCACAGCAACTTTCCTCCCATTCTGCAGCACCCCTTGATACACACACACTCCAAATCCATCGCGCCCGATCACATTAGACTTGCTGAATCCGGCAGTCGCCAAATGCAACTGCTTGAAAGTAAAGAGCTGAGGCTCTCTATCAATCCCTCTCCCTAATTGGATGTTGCTAGCTTTTTCCTCATAGTGAACCCCTTTTTAAGACAATTAAATCACACAAAATACATTAGATAAAACAATCAATCTTGTATGGTTGTATGAAATTAAGACACCTGATTAATGAAAGGGAGGTTAGATTTTGTTCGGGTTTGATACTGTTATCCTACCAAATGGAATACTCAACCCTCATCATAATCTAATCTTTCTTGCCTAATTCTGCCCATTTCAAAGCCCTAAATTTGCAGCAGGAAATAGCCATATAGCCAAAAACTGATTAGCAAAAGCATAGAAAACACCAAGTCTAGTGAGCCATCGCTGGCCAACTGTTATTCTAACAAACTGAAATTCATAAACCAAAAGAGAAAAACGAAAACAGAGAAATTGAAAACACAGCAGCGTTCTCAAAATCAAGAAAAGCAGCCAGATATGAGAAAAAATAATAATAATAATAAATACACACACATTTTCAGTAAAAGAAACACTTTAATGAAAAGGGGTGGGGTGGGGTGGGGTGGGTAAAGTGAAAGAAAAAAATGCTAACTTTTGTGTGGAAGGTTGAATCGGTTGGAGATCTTGTATCTCAAGTAACA
Source organism: Andrographis paniculata (assembly GCF_009805555.1). Lineage (NCBI taxonomy): Eukaryota > Viridiplantae > Streptophyta > Magnoliopsida > Lamiales > Acanthaceae > Andrographis > Andrographis paniculata. The sequence goes on from NW_026137611.1 coordinate 814,828, forward strand.
GTAGTAAACGAAGGTTAGCAGCAGCGAGGCAACGGCTAGAGAAGCGAAAAGTAAGATTGTAATGAGGAGAATGCGGTCGGTGTGGGTGGCTTTGGCCTCCATTTCCATTAAAGTAGAAAGAGCGTCAAGGATAAATGATATGTCTGCTTGTTAGAAGCTGTTTTTGGATGAAGGCAAGGAGGAACGAAGAGGGGGTGACTGTGAGCTGTGTTAATGAGGTTTAATTTAAAGTGAAAATTTAGTTATAAGACTAGTTTAGATGGTTATGAATTTCTATTTTTTTTTGTCATAATTGTTGATATTCCATCACCTAAAGAGAGATTTGTAATACTAAATAATATTTTTTTTACTTAAAAAAATATTTTTATTTTTATTTACTTTTATTAAGACACGTGCCGGTCAAATAAAAATAATTTTGATGACCGAAGAGTACATAAAACAAATCATATATGACAAACAAAATCAAAATGTATCAAAAAATTAAACTCGTTAAAAACCAATAGAAATTCAATTTAACTTAAAAGTTGAATTATTTTAACATGTATTATCCTTATTGTTTATTTTCTTAGTGTTTTTCATTTTCATTATAAAGATATTTACAATTTTTTTAAAATACTTGGATGTACTCATTCATAATACACGCACAACCAATATATGAGTTGAACGTTCCATTAATTATGAACAAATGAGAATTTCATGCAAATTTTTTCATATCATAAGAATTAAGTATATAATAAACTAAATATATAATTTTTGTGTAAAAAAATACTCTATAATATAGGTATTTGTATTGGAAGAAAAAGCCACAGAAAATAAAAACAGTCATGATATTTCAGGAGATGAGATCAATATAATTTTCAAATTCACCTTAATGTTGTACGATATTTTAAATTCGAATGCATATTAACGTTACAACTTCCTCCTAGGTTGGTATGCGAGTAAAGATATTGGATCACACTTCACTTGTGGGTGTTGTCGGCGAGGGAGTGTTGTTGCCCTCTTCGACACAAGACAAACTAGACTTCTTGTGTACTTTATTAACCATGATATGATGTATGTTGGTGAGTTGTCTTAATCATTTTTTATAAGTCGAAATAATATTTTTTTCATTTAAATTTGTTTGAAAGTTGGCAATTATGTTCAGCTATGATATACCTTCACAGTTATGTTGGCGTGTGTTATTGTATAATTAGATTTTTGTTGGTTGCTCTAAATTTGTTCTGCTAATAACTTATTAGAGATACGAAATTTTTCTTGAAAGAAGATCCACCGTATTTGGAGATATATGGAAAAATTTCATTGACCGGCTAATGCCCGATGTCGGACACTCTCATTTAATATTTGCTAATGTTGAATGTTATCATGAAAAAAAGAATGTTTAATAGCTTTAGTAGCGATATTTATTTATCATCTATGTATAAAATTATATTTATTAGTTATTTTTGTTGCACTTCATTTTTTTACAACAAATAATATTTTTCGTCAAAATTACCGTATTTACTCTACAACAAAAAAGTGGCTGTCCGCTAAAAATATATAGCAAATTTAACGAATATGATGATTTTACTTTGTAATAAATACCATTGTAAAGAACTTCTACGAAGACGAACAGTTTGTGACAAAAGCTATGCCACATGAACTATCAAACCTCTATCCACCCTAGCATGATATGCTTGATTTTCGGTATAGGATGTGTTTGTTTGGCAAACTTTCCAATATTTTTATTATTCATCATTTTTTATTTTTTTAAAAAAATCAAATTAAGTATCTATTTCTTATTTTATTATATTAAAAATAAATTTTACATTCAAAATATTACATCAATGACTATTTATATTACGTTATACAACTATTCTAATTCAAAATTTTTACTATTTAAATTATAACTCAAAATCCAAACCACTAAACAAACTTGTATATTAAAATATATTTTAATGGCATTTTTAATTGTGAAAATTATTACTATTAATTAATGATAATATTTGGTAATGAAAAATCTATTAAAAGCTACTAGCTTACCTAATTGTATTTCTTTCTGAATTTTTTTAAAAAAATAATAATTAGGATATTTCTATTTGATTGCATTGCTTTTGGTAACATACTAAGATAATATTAATGGTTGACATATATATGGGGAAAATAATTTTGGATTTTTATTTAATATTTTTAATTATGAATAATCTTTATTAGATTTAGGGACTTTTTTGACAGGTTGGATTGAAAATTTTATTCATATAATACGGCTTGCCTTAATTACATTTCTATTAAAAAATTTTAAAATATAATTATATTGTATATTTAATTTATTTAATGACATATCTATATATTTAGAAAAGTTATTATTAATTAATGGTGATATATTTGGTAATGGAAATTCTATTTAAGAGATACAACTTTACATAAACATATATATATATATATTATTTTTTAAAATATGATATCACTATTTGATTGAGATAATTTTGATAATATACAAAAATGATGTCAACAATTGACATATATGTTAGTATGATATATACGAAAATAATTTAGATTTCTTCTTTCTAATTATTGAATGGTTTCCCTTTTTTCTTTTTTTCTTTTTCTTTTTTTAATTGAATAGTGTTTTTAAATTAAAGGAATGGGGTGTAGTATATGGGCAAAACTCTCAATCCTTAGGTTGAGATTTAATTCTTATTATTATGCTTATTTATTTACTTTTTTTATTTATCTAGTGCACTTTCAAGAAACCTCAATTAATCTTAATAATTTGTAAATTATGTTCGACCAGACAAATTAGACAAATCATATTATTATGCTTATTTTATTGATTTGTTTGATTGTGATTTGAATATATTTTGTATTCGTGGCAAAATACAACATGCCTTAATTATATTTTTGTGATTTAAATTTTTTTAAAAAATATAATAAAATGATGTCGATGGTTGATATATATGATATTATTTCTATGGTATGCTATAGCCAGTAGAAATTCAAGAGTTTATTGGTGTGTTTGTTTGGGATTTGGATTTTGAGTTGAGATTTGAATAGTAAAAATTTTGAATTTTAATAGTTGTATGATGTGATGTTTTGAATGTAAATTAATTTTTAATTTAATAAAAAAAATGAAAAATAGTTGTTTGATTTTATGTTTTTTGGAGTAAAAAAATGGGATGAATAGTAGATTTTAAATCTAATCCCCAAACAAACACGAAGTTAGTTTAAGAGTTTATTTAGGGTGTGTTTGTTTGGGGGTTTGGATTTTGAGTTGGGATTTGAATAGTAAAAATTTTGAATTTGAATAGTTGTATGATGCTATATAAATAGGTGTTGATGTGATGTTTTGAATGTAAAATTGATTTTTAGTATAATATAAAAAATAAAAAATATGTGTTTGATTTGATATTTTTGGGAAAAAATTTTGAATGAATAATAAGATTTTGGTAAATATCTTTAATCGAACAAACCCTTAGTTTTTACTTGAGTTTGGGTTTTTTATTTGGCTTTTAATTTTAAAACTATTTTTGATATAATATTTTTAAAAATAATAATATATTTTTATTAGTATCATACAAATTGAATAGTAATATTTTTATTTGAAAAAAAAAAAACCAAATACCTCCGTGAAACAATTTCAATAGTGTTGGGAAGATCGCGTAGGCTAGACAGGTATAAAAAAGAGGCCAGAGCTCCTCCAAGTCTTAATGAAAGTGAAAATAGGAAATCACAGGGTTTGCACTTTAGAAACACGTGGTATTGTTCCATAGTTATAATTGTTGTGTGTGTCACAGATTCTTGTGGCAAAGATCAAACAAATAACAAATATATACAAGATTTGGTAATTCAGTCGATGTAACTATTTACAGGGATTCCAATTCAAGAGACGTACACTAAACTTATCACTAAGTATGCAAAAGACCCAATGACTCAACAAATAAAGACCCAAACTATCATCTTCTACTGTCTTCTTTATATATCAATATACAAAAAAAATAAGCATTAAACCTTAGTTCTAATCCAGCATACTATCGGTCTTGATCTTTTTTTTTTTTCTATTGAAAATATATTTCTTTCTTCTTCAGATAAGCTTTAAATCGCCATGAAAGTTCAAATTCTTCTTCAAATTAAGGAGTAGTGAAACTAGGGGTGTCAATTTGTGTTTTCGGGTCGTGTTCGTGTCGGTTTGAGCCGTGGGGGTAATACAAAACTGTCAACCCGAACCCGATCCAAACCCAAAATTTGACCCGAAATCTTAGACCCGAACACGACAAAAATTCTTTCAGGTCGGGTTCAGGTTGACCTGATTTAGTTCATGTCACCTGAAACCCGAACAAACCCGACACGTAACAAACTCGAAAACTTAAAACAAATTAAATTAACCTAAAAATTTTTTTTTTTTATTTTAGTTTTTATATTATTTATATTAAAATTAATATAAATATTATAAATTAAAGTAATAATAATAAATAATTTCAAGTTAACCAAAAACACGAAACTCGAAACTTGACCTAATTTTTATATTTCGGGTTATCAGGTAAACCCAAAATTCGACCAAAAAATGGCACGAATTTTTTTTGTTTCAAGTTTGGATCGACCCGATTTTCACAAACCCAAAATACCCAAATTCGAACCTGAAAAATTTCAAGTCGAATGAGTTCGATTTTTCGGGTCAAGTTTAATTTAGACACCCCTAAATGAAACGAAAAGATGGAGGAAAAACTCGCATTTTTTCTCACTAGATTCAAACTCAATTTCTCACTATTGTTCTCATTTAACTGTCTCAATATTGGAGTATTAAATTCGTCACCACAAACCTACCACACTGTTTTGTTTTATTCTCAACGTTCTCCAACATTTGACAATCTATGTTCAAACAAAATATGTTGAAAAGAGACAAATACAGACCATGCAGATGGTCTTCAGCAGCAGTCTGTTGCAGCATTCCACAAACCTACCACAATGTTTTGTTTTATTCTCAACGTTCTCCAACATTTGACAATCCATATTCAAACAAAACTTGAGCAAAAGAGACAAATACAGATCTTACAGATGGTCTTCAACAGTAGTCAGCAGCATTCTACAAACCTACCACACTATTTTGTTTTATCCTGAATGTTCTCTAATGTTTGACAATCCATATTCAAACAAAACCTGTGCAAAAGAGACAAATACAGACTATGCAGATGGTCTTCAGCAGCATTCTGCAGCATTTCATTTTTGTGTCGTCCTCGAATTCTGACACCTTAAAAGGTCAGTGTAACATATGCTAAAATAAGAAAAAGTACTTTTGTAACAAATAGTCCAAAACCTATGTATTATATATGTCGTACAAAATAAAAGTAAATGATATATTTTTTATTAATACAATTTTAATATATTTACAAGTTGAATTTTCATTGTTTCCTACCGCTAATCCATAGCTTTTTTAATTTACATTTATACTTCACTTCTTACCTTAGATCTTCTGCATATTTCTCTCATTCTTGTTTTTCTTCCTCTCTCCTTTTCATATGCTTTCGATTCTATTTCTTTATTGATTCTATTATAATTTAAAAATTCTACCGCGTATAGTACTTGACATATGAAATACTATCTATGTTAAATGTTGTTATACATGCTGATCCTTAAAATTTTTATAATTGATTTGTCGGATATTATAATTTCTATTTTTATTTAGTAAATGTTTTTGGACACTTGTATGTATTTTTTTCTTTGTATATGACAAATTCTTGTTGCTTTATTTCTCCAAAAAAAAATAAAAAATACTTTTCATTTTCTTTTCTTATTCAAATTTATTTTTAGTGTTATTCAATTTTTTTTAATAAAGAATATCACATTTTTTATTTTTATTTTTTTACCATAAAAAATAAATGATAGAAGGAGTAAGAAAAAATCATGCAAAAAATAAAAATTGATAGCATAAACCAATTTTGTGAACTTCACATTAGTTTAGTAGTTTGATGGATGATAAAAAAATATATATAAAAAATATTTTAGAGTCATAAATGCCGTATTTGGTATAATATTGATCTTGCTTAGAGTTTCAAGATGAATATCATCCAGAGGATAGTGTTAAGAATTGTTCTTGAGAGCTTTTCATTATTTATAAAGTTTGATGGCAATTTTTTTTTATAATCAATTGATTTTGAAATGGAACTTCAAATCTATTTGTAACATGGCATTAATTAAAGCTAAAACGTTCCATTTAGTTTAATTCATAATAAATAAATAAATAAATAAATGATACATAGTCTTACTATTTAAATATTCTTACTATTTAAGCATTTTCCATTTAAATGGTTCATTTCTGTTTACCGGGGTGTTTTACTTATTTTATTTTAATATTAAAATATTATTTTTTAAATTTATTTTATATTCAATTAGATAGGCAATACACTATTTGTATTAATTAAAATATGTGTGTTTGATTTTTTTTTTTATTTTTTTATTTTTTTTTACGTTAGAATCAACATTCGTTACTCGAGAGTGCGTACTAGGTAAACCCTCAGTCGAAACTAATATCCTACGAACTAGGTCCGACAGATAAATTACACTAGGCGAACCTTGCGTAATCGAAATCACAATTATATATATATATATATTTTATCATGTGCTAATCAAAAGTAGTTATCGCTACATCCCATTTGTATGTTTACAATTAATTTTGAAATTTTGTGAATATTTACTTGTTCTATTCCCATCGAAATTTTAATTTAACATTCGTGATTTACACCATTCCAGTCGTAATTTAGGGTATTTTTTTTAGCCAAGTTTCCTCAAATTTTATGGATTTTTGTATTTTTCGAAACAAAAATATTCCATCAAACTTTATTTTCATACTAAACTCAAACAAATTTTTTTCAAAACTCATCAAAATAAACAAACCAGTCTTAAAAATAAATAAATTAATAAATGCATAAATTAATTTATTTTATTAAAATTTGTGTACCGCCATCATTGATTGTATTTTTATTTACACAGTCACGGATCAGAAAAAAACGAATGAAAGAGATGAATGGCAATACGGTAAATAAGATGCGAAAATAGGGGCAGTAATGAAAGTAGTCAACAGAATCAAATAAGGTGAAAGCAAAATTAGCTTCGGACCTTCGCCGGACCCCCAAAAACTCTTTGCACCTTCGCTTATTCTCAGCGCCTTGCCTCCCCTCGCCAAGCCTCTCCAAGAAGCCGAAACCAGCTCGCTGCCGTCTCTGCACTCCACCGATCGATCCTCCTTCATATTTTGGCGGCTATGTGATTTCGCCTTAAGTGTGAGATTCTCTCTGCATAATATAATCATCGGTTCCCTCTTATTTGTTAGTTTGGGTGTGATACTGTGATGCTTTTGTTGGTGGATTTTATCTGGGGTTTTTCTTAATGATTCATCGAAATCAGGGTCTTCGTTTTCCCTTGTTATTTCGATTTTGGTTTCGGTTAGTTTTTGTTTGTTTTCAATTATTGATCAATCAAGTTAATCCCTCTTTCTCTCACTCTCTTCATGGACGTTACCGGAATGATTGTTTAGATTTTTTTTGACCTGTTTAGTTTGTTGAAGCTCTTCTAATTAAGCCGATTTTACTGTTTCTTGGTTTGATATCAAAATCAATTAAAACGTTTTCGTATTTTAATAAGTGCTAGTGGTGATAATTATAATTGTGTACAGTGTCCATGTAGGTACACAGGTTTGATGATGTGATAAATATCCCATTGCCGATTGGGATTTGCTGATAGTTGCGTTCGTTTTGACAGTGATTACAAACATAAAAGGGTCTTCGCAAGCAGAGGACCCTTGATTCGATTTCGGAAATCTTGCCCTTTCCTTTTACATTTCCTCATAGTTCAGTCGGTTGAGTTAGCCCTACGATGCCAGCTGTACAGAAGCTTTATAATGCTTGCAAAGCTTCGCTGACGCCTAATGGACCAATTTCCGATGAAGGTCTAGAAAAAGTTCGCAATCTATTAGGTAAGGAGGAAATCCTTGGTGTACACATAATTTTTTATTGTTATTATTTTGCGGTTTGGATTATGGTTGCTCTAGTGTGTTTGTTTGTGTTTTTAATGTTTTGGGTGTTCTGGATTTGAATGACTTTTAATGAAAAATAAGTTTTGAATATGATAGTTTTAAATGCAAAATTTGGTATTGAACTTGAAATTTTGGAAATGATGTATTTGAGATGGAAATGTTTTACAATATATTGCTTAGTGCGAAAACAGGATAAAAAACACAACACTCTTTGATGCCCGGGATCTGTACGGTGTTTGCACGAATCCTCAAGAAGCTTGAGCTTTAGTTTTACCTCTTCCCTGATGTGTGTCTTATGAGCAAAGCCTTTACTGAAGAGCTCCCTTAGTGCCTTGACACACTGGTTGGAATCCAACTTTTTTTATTTTGATAGTGTTCGAACAACAAAAGTACGCATTTATTAGTCTTTCAATACCATGGTAAACTGTGTGTATGTCCCCTTTCTAGGTTAGTTATTACCTAGTTAAGGTATATATCACTTATAACATTTATGTGTTGTATTTTGTTAATGCCATAGCATGCACCGTGGCAGCTGCCTCCATCTTCCTTTGCTCATGTACATTTTCTTGGATACTTGCATATTTGTAAATAATAATTTTCTTGAATACTTAGTATGCATATACTTGGATCACATTTTTATTGGATACATGAGTATGCACAAAAGAAGGAAATACTTATTTTCTCTGTATGTGAAACTGAATGTACTGACATAGTTTACAGAAACTAAGTGAACCATTATTATTACTTGAAATTGGTGGCAATTCTATCGAGGTGCTATAAAAATTTATCTATTGTGTAGTTGGACGAGCTAAGATTGTCAGGTAGTGAAGGCTGAAAACTGATCATTATTTTTATGATCCTTATTCATTTGATGAACTGATCATTGAATTCAGAATCCTGAAGTTAGCCATTTATATATATATATATATATATATATCTTAGTCTTGATAAATTACATGGATCTTCCAAATCCAATTGTAGAACCCTAGTAAATGAAATCAGGAAAGTACTCAAATCATCAGTATTTCAGACCAAAAGTGGTTTGAAGAATTTAGACAATTTTCTCTGTTGGGAATTTATATTGTGGGAATGTGCTTCTAATTGAATTGGCTACCCTCTAGGATTTTGAATTGGATGAATTAGATGGGTTCTATAATATCCCATTGACTGGCAGAAGTAAAGTAATCAAATCACCTGTAGTTCAGAACCAGAAATGGCTTGAAGAATTAAACTGTGCTTTGTCTTTTAAACATTTTATGGGATGAATATCTTTATAGGTTCCAACTGTAAATTGTGTGGAGTCAATGCACTTGAAGGAAAGATATTCTTTGAGAGTTGTTTCACCCTGCAATAGTATATCATTACATTTTCCTTGTAGAAACTCTGTTTAGATTTCTATAGTCCTGCTATATATATATTCTCTACTGGTTCATATACGATTGGGTTGTATAATTATGTCTGTCTATGTTAATATGCAAGTGAGAGTAGAGCAATATTAAAGAAAATAGTTTTTTTTTTAGTTTTATTTTATTTTATTTTCGTGTGTTTGTTTGGGAGATTTTCCCAAACTTCCACTATTCATCAAATTTTTTTCTCCAAAAAATATCAAATCAAACAACTATTCTTTTATTTCTTATATTATACTAAAAATCAATTTTACATTCAAAACATCATATCAACACCTATTTATATCATATCATACAACTATTCAAATTCAAGTTTTTTACTATTCAAATCCCAAGTCAAAATCCAAACCCCCAAACAAACACACAGTATATAGCAACAAAATCCTTCGTCTTATATCTGTAAAACACTCCACTCTTTTTATAGTGTAATACTGCCCTGTGTTATTGAAATGTTGCATGAAATACCCTTTAAATAATAGAATAGCTCTTTCATGCAATAGTTGATGTTACACAAGGATATCATGCTATAGAATTGAGACACTATTTTACATTTTTTTTCCGTATAATATGGATGGTATTATGCTATATACCGTTCTTTTAATAATTTAGTCCTGGAGTTTCAAAGAAAATCAGTTTATACTGGAACACATTACATGACCTTCAGGCATTATTAGAGAATTGTGTTACTGAAATATTTTGGCAAGTTGCAAATTTCATTGGCTGAATCTGTACTTTCTTCTAGTAACTACCATGAATCTTTGTTCAAGATTGATGCCCAATTTTCCTTTGAATCTTTTGTTCAACTTTCCCCTATGTATTATGTAAATGATTTACTGGTTTATTAAATGAATTTAGTTTGCATTGGAACCTTTCTTTCAGAGTATATAACACTTTCTTCTTTTGTCATCAGATAAAATCAAGCCTTCTGATGTAGGTCTTGACCAAGAAGCACAAGTGGCCCGGAACTGGAAAGGTTCCTTGAGTGGACGCAATGGGAGTCCTACATCACTCCCCACAATTAAATACTTGCATGTGCATGAGTGTGATAGTTTTTCCGTAAGTTTCCCAAGAATTTTTTCTTAACCAATCTTTCATTTGCTCAATTGTTTTTTTCCATTTCCATTTCCTGTGGCATGTTGAGAGTGATGAGGTCTATGCGTTTTATGACATGGCAAATGTGTTTTTGAAATAAAACTTCTGTTTTTGGCAGATAGGAATATTTTGCATGCCACCATCCTCTGTCATTCCTCTTCATAATCATCCGGGGATGACAGTTCTGAGTAAGCTTCTCTATGGTTCGATGCATGTAAAATCATATGATTGGATCAACATTCCCGGGCCTTCCGATCCACCTCAAGGTTGACTCGTTTAGGCACATGTCTTCAGCTTCATTCTGCATTTGATGCTGATTCTCCATTTGTGTTTTGTTGTGATTTCCAGCTTTTAGTTTTTACCAATGTTTTTTTATTTTTATTTTTTTTAGATTCTATGATCAAGGTGGGGTACAATGTTAAGTATTTTTGTTTCTCTCTCATCTCTAAACTTCTTCCACCCCACCCCCACTTTCCCTATTTGTTTACAAGTTATTTTTCCCTCATCCTTTATGCATTCTATGATCTTTGATGCTTACAGTTATGTGCATACATATTGTACTGATTTGCATGAGTAATTACACTCAGAAATATCAAAAATCGTAAAATTGCTTTGATTACTTTCAGGAGCAAGGCCTGCAAAGGTAGTCAAAGATTGTGATGTGTCAGCCCCATGCGATACCACAATTCTTTATCCAACAACTGGGGGCAACATCCATTGTTTTAAGGCTATCACTCCATGTGCCATCTTTGACATCCTTTCTCCACCTTACTCTTCAGAGGATGGTCGCCATTGCACTTATTTTAGAAAATCCCCTGCAGATCTACCTGGTAAAAGAGCTTGTTGCAATAAAAAAAACAATTTACTTTTAACTATTGCTTTTGAAAATAAAAGACTGATCACCTTCATGTCCCATCTTTGTATTCAACCAAGGTACTATCGAGGTGGACGGAGAGACAATATCCGAAGTTGCTTGGTTGGAAGAGTTTCAGCCACCGGATGACTTTGTGATCAGGAGAGGACAATACAAGGGTCGTGTTCCAAAACCGTAAGAATAAATTTTTTGATTTGAGGCCATGTTTGCGCTGATGATGTTGTGGGGAAGTAAGTTGTTTGTGCTTTTAGTTTGTGGTGACCCGATGAGATAGTTATTCTTGATGCTAGTACAATTAATATATAGACCTGGAGATTTAGCATTGTATATAATTGAGGAATTACATACGATTATATTAACCTCACTCTACTAAGTAGCAGCCTTTACATTCTTATGGTTGGTGCCTCAGATTCGATGCCGCCGTTGTATTTGTATGCGAGTTTTGTGCCTCATGAGTACTGCCCATCCCTTCTAATTAATTTCCGACATCCTTAACTATGACATAAATTACATTTACTTGGGCTACTTTTGTTTCAGAAGATCCTAGATTTCTTGCATTTGTTATTTCTTGTTAAATCTATTACATTAGGGAGTGTGGTATATATCTTTGACTTTGTAAGTTTATCTACAGAGCAGATTATGCCTAATGGTTAGGGAATGTAAAGTATTTATATGCCTTCTCACGGAACACTGTTATAACAATGCCAAAAACCTGTAAAACAGATTGTCTGAACATAGTTTAAAATTTTCAATTAGACTGTAATTTATTGAATAGTTATGTATAGACAAGGGTGTATGATTAGAAGAAGAATACACATCATAAGTTTAACATGAAGTTCACTAGTACGAGCTCTTTTAGAGGAAGTTGAAAAATAATTTTGTAGGGGTTTAATCAAGAGTTGACAATATCATACAAATATTGTGCTGGAGGATTTGAACCTGATAAATATTCACCAACTTCATTGATTTTGTTTTTCTTTGAACAATTATTATTATCATGAAATGCTCTACCAACAATGTTATTAGCAAAATAACTGATATGTCATTTTGATTTATATTTCAACTCACGCCATGCGTGTTCATATATATGTGGGATTTACTACAATCAGCAACAAATATTCCTAATGTCGTTAACAAATCATCATTGTACTATTCATTTTGTCTTCTTATATTACCTTTTTATAACAAACAATCGATACAATGACTAATTTTTTGCATACTAGTATCTAGTTTGTTTGCCATATAGTATTAAAGATATTCTCTTACAAATTGTGATATCTTTGTTTGTGTTAAATAATGCACTAACAAGAAATAGATTTTGTGAAGTAATTGTAACTCAAATGGTTGAATTACTCTCATTATATTTTAGAGGGTCACGAGTTTTGTGAACATTTTTTTATTTTCAAGTTTTTTATTATTGTATAATTTATTTGCACATTTTAACCTCTTTTAATTGTAATATCAAATCATATTAAAAAATTATTTATTTATTATTTTTTTTCATTTAAAGACAGAATATAAATAATTGTTTTGTATCATTAAAAATTTATTTGACCATTAATTTTATATAGAAATGATTTAAAAATGATTTTATCTAGAAATAATTGTGATTGTATGTCTTTAAAGATAATTTTATCTAGAAATAGATTGAATGACCATCACGTGTTACTTTAAATAAAGATTAAGTTATAAATTATTAGGCAGGTTAGGTTAGGTTGGTAGCCATTAATTTTCCCATTAATTATTTTGCCTATACATATATGCAAAGCCACCAAGCTTCATTTGCTGCTACTACTACTAGCCTCAGCCATGCCCCAAGTTAGCACGTGTTTGAAATTGGTTTGTACGGTTTAGAATAATAAAAAAAAATTAAAATTAAAATTACTTTTTGTATGATATAAATAAATTTTAATGTAATATATAAAATAAAATTTTAATTCTTTCATATAATATTTTTTTAAAAAAGAAAAGATAGAATAGTCCCAAACTATTTCAAGACACAGTTATCGTCGACTGTGTATATCTATCTATCTGTCAATGTGTCTTGTCTGTCTGTGGAGTGATGATGTAAATTGTTATTGTTCTGGACAACATTTTTGGACTTTGAATGTTCAAATGTCCTGTGCTGTCTCTCTCAAAATCTTCCTTCATCTAATCCAAAATAAGATCACCTCCACTTGTAAGTTCAAAGGTGTTAAGGAGAAAGAAGTAATTGGCCCTAAATCTTATGCACAAACAACACAAGACAAGACAAGACAGATTACAAAAGTTAGAACCAACTTAGACACTGTTTCACTTTCACTTTCACTACCCAAATCAATACCAGACCAAACAAGAAGCAGCAGGATTTTGGATTTAATTGAGTTAATTTGGTAACAACAGTTTACCTCCACTAACACCAAACTACACACATTGTTCATCAAATCTCCATAAAAATAAGTCCAAATTGAATTATCCAGGAAAATCAATCTTATGATCAAGAACAAATACAGCAGCACAAATGCATATATACACAACACCATTAATACTCGTGAAGTAAGACCACAAAAACTCCCAACACGACTATATGATATGATACGACACAATGCGCACCATTGTCTTGCAGTTGCAAGCAAGCTTGTTATGTTCCGCAGGATATGTTATACTTTTCATTCCAAAATAAGGCGGCGATTGAGAGCAGCTTCGAACCGGCTACAAGAATCGGCCCTCATCTCAGTACTCATATCATTCTCCGGAGCAGGGTAATAATCTTCCCTCAGCTGGACATCACGTAGCCGAGGAATTCTCAGCAGAAACATCATGAAATGCTCGTGCGCCGTCCCATGGATGAAGAGTTTCGTCAGTCTCGAACACTCTTGCAGCAATCCAGCTGCCGGAAGGGATAGACTCCTCTGGTTAACATCTCTATCCTGCGGGGGCCAGTAGTCGAGCTCTGTGAGGTTCAAATTGCCAATCCCGTAAAGATAGAACCTTTCCCAGAGGCTTAAGTCCATCTGACCCGAAGGGGCAGTGTGTGCATAGCCAATAACATCTCCACAGTCCAAATGCATCTTCGTCACCTGAGGATAGTTCAGCAGAGTGCTCAATCCGAATTCACGCTTTGAGGGCTTTGAAAGTTCCCGACAATCCCCCTCGATCTTGATCTTAATCTCCTCCAAATCTGGACAGTTCTCCAGCCCTGCAGATGTTAAAGGAGTTAGCAGCTGCCCAACTGGAATCCATAGAGAGAGACACTTGAGCCTGTCCCATGTCCTCTCCCCAAATCCATTGCCGTTTTCAAAGCCATTGCCATGAATATCCTCCTCTCCCGGATACAAGGAGTTCAGATCATAGGAGTATTTGCACTTCTTTCTTGGAGGATTACTTGAGTCTCCATAATCAGCCTGGTTTAGGTCAAGACCATATGTTATCCCATCAAGATCCTCAACATTAGAATCCCAAATGCAATCAATATGAAGCCTTTCGATCCGATCCTGTATCGGCTCCAATGCCTTGAGTGAAGCCACTGCATCAAGACCCTCACAGCAAGAGATCCTCACATCAACCATTGTTCTTCTGAGCAAACAAGCGAATGTCCTCATCCCCCTCATCGATATCCTCTTGCAGCCATGAATCTCAAACTTGGACAATCTACAGCAACCTCTAGCAATTGCAATTAACCCTATATCCGTCAGATCACCCACGCCCCTGATCGATAAGGATTCGAGCCTTTGACACAAAGCCACTCCATCCAGCCTCGATTCAACAGGCACTGAAATTCCATGGAACTGCCCTAATTTTAGAGATCTCAGCTTGGGGCACTTGGAATTGAGCACCTCAAGCGCTGGGCCACTATCTCTGACATTGTTGCAAACATCTAATGTCAAGCTCTCCAGCAGAGGAAGCCCCGAAAACACCTCAATCAAAGTGGCCACATTAATACTAGCATCTTCCTGCGTGTATCCGTCGTCCTCCGGATCGCCTCGAGCGTTGGATAAAGCGGATGTTTCAGCCAGATGAAGGATCCTTAATTTGGGGCAGTTTACTGAGAGAGAAATCAAAGCTTCGTCTCCAACGTACCCAATATACCGCGGATCGAACATACAAGAAGCTCGAAACTCAGTCAGATTGGGGCAGGCTTTGGTGATGATCTTAATCTCGTCGGATTTGAAACCCTCGGAGAAGGAGGGGTTGAGGAGGTTGAGATTGGTGAGATTGGAGGCAATCGAAGGGTACGATTCCAAAGCCGGCGGCACATCATCAGTCCAGCAGTAGAAAGCGGAGAGATCGAGCGATTTGAGTCTGCCGCACTCGGAAAACAGTATCCGCAGCTCATCTCCGGCGGCGGTTAACTGAGGCCTCTGGTGCCATCGCACGAGCTTGACGTGTTCGAGGAAAGGCCAGAGAGGAGCGACGAGGTGAATCGTGGATGGATTCCGCGCGTAGAGGGTGAGGGAGGCGAGGGAGGGGAAGGCGCGGCGGAGGAGGTGGGCGGTTATGGCGGGGTCGGAGACGGCGGTGAGGGGGTGGCCCCAGGGGGAGAGGAGGGAGAGGTCGAGGTGGGATATGGATGAGAAGCGGGTGGGGACCAGGTAGAGGTCGCGGAGGTTGCCTCGGAGGGTGAGGGAGGAGCGAGTGGAGCGCTCCAATTGGCACCAATCCTTGCAGACGAGGGAGGCGCAGTTGCGGCTGCGGACGTCGGAGACGGCGGCGATTATGGTGGAGAGGATAACGTTGGGGAGGTCGTTCACGTTGAGGGTGGAGTCGAAAGCCGCCATTCCAAATCGCCTTTTGTTGTTGTTTCTTCCCGAAATATTTCTACTCTTTTTTTTTTCCAGGATGTATGTATGTATGTATAAATGTATGTATATATCACTGTACTATAATACTACACTACTCTTATCTACCCAACAGTACACTGACTCATATACTATACCCATACGGTGCCCAATCTACTTTTTTTTTATTTCGGATAATTAGATTTTTGTCCGGATTGTCCTTTTGTTATTATTATTATTATTTTTGCATATATATTTTTTTGACGACAATAATAATAGTGATAGTAGTAATAATAAAACAATAAAATAAAAATATTAAACAAATTAATTATACTATTTCTATCTCAAAATAATGAGTTTATTTTTTTTTCCAATCTAATTTTATTTACATTTTTTTGTATTTGATAAAATTTAGGGAATGTTTCTTTTGATAAATTTGGAAAAAATTTAGGTTGATTTTAGTATTAAAAATAATATATAATGGGAAATTTTGGTATTAAGAAACGCGCTATCCAAAAATGTAGTGAGACTTAGGGTCATACATCTAACCCCGCACCACCAGCCGGTCCTGTACGTGACAGGAAAAAGATTCTTGTTATAACAAACCGTGGGAGAGATTTTGATCCACATAAGTTAATGTTTGTTGTCATTGAGTCATTTGGGATGATTTTTTTTTTTTTTTTTAAATAGATTTCATCTTTAGGAGATATAATTATTTCAAGCAAAATATAATGATAATGTATACTATAAATAAAATATTTTGACAATTTTTATACAATTATAATTATGCTGATAATACATGAAATATAATATAACAGCACATAAGATATAAACCGACGGTACAAGACATATATTAATTATATAAATATAACACATGAATTGATAATATATAATTTCACACAATATATACAATAATTGATTTCAATACAAAGTATGGTAATACAATACACATATACAATAGAACAAATAATACATACTAACAATTTAACAACACACAATATTAATTCAAATAATGTGTTGAAAATCTATAGTTTAAGTGTTGATCAAGTGTTTCTCTAAATTTTTTTATATGATAAATATATATTAATAATAAATAATCATATAATCCACATTGGCCCATTTGGTTGATAAATTATAAGCACTATAAATTATTTGAATAATTCCATACGGTGAGCCTATTATTTCAAGTATGTCTTATTGTATTTTTTCTAAAATATTAGGTGATCTAATATTTATTTAGTTTATAATTGTTTGGTTATGATTTTTTTTTTTTTTTTTTTTTTTTTTTTTTGTGTACAAACAATACAAGTTAATTCATTTAAATCTAATATTATTTGTCTTATTATTATATTGTCAAGATGACCAAAACGATCATATCATACTTAAAAATTACAAAATTTTTGATCTATTGTAAGATGTGTTTTAACAACACTTAATATGACATAATACAAGTCAATAGAAAATAAGAATAATATCTAAATGATGCATCTCTTTTCATTGGTGATACTCTCTTTTAAATGAAAAAATATATATATTTTTTATTTTTTTTTATAACTTGGAAACTCGCAGCCGCTACCCAAAAGTGCACATTGGATAAACCCTCGACCGAACTTAATATCAAAAAATAAAAAATAAAAAATATACTAATAGACATTAACATGATTTAATTTTTATATGTATATGTAAAATAAAAACATATATTATGTTTTAATTGTGCTGGTTGAGATCTCAACCCAACATGATAATCCTATCGGGTATGAATATATAGAGAAAGAGAGGGATATGGAGAGAGGATCCCGTTGGCAAAACGGGTCGTGAGTGAATTAGCTTATAATTTATTATAACTCGCAAATAAGCAAAATGTTTGCAAGTCAATTCTCGGCGAAACATGTTATCATTTAGACAACTCAATCTAATTCATCAGTGTGTGGCAATCAACCCACAAATTTTTTAACAATATTAAAATATAATTTTTGATAATTAATATAATAAAATAGTTAAATCGTAAAATTCAAATAATAAATATTTGAAAACAAATATCTAAACATATTTAAAATTTCAAATATCATTGATCGGTAATTTTTTTATAAAAAAAAAAAAATTGTTCTTTGAAAATATTTAAACAATATATAAGAATTATTCTTAGAAATATTTCAATAAATTATAAAAAAAAAAAAAGGAAAAATAAAAGACAATGATAAATGAAAAGTGAATGAAACAAATTGCATAAAAATTGAAACAAATAAAATAGCTACATTTATGAAACAGTCAAAACAGAAATTAACAACGCAAATAATATTGATTAATTGGTTTAATATAATATAATTTTTTAATAAATTAATTATTTAATTTAATATGTAAAGTTGTGACATCTCGACCCGCAAATCATGCGAAGTCGAGCATATTGGGATCGTAAACTAGTCTCACGTGTCAACACGAGTCCTTCCAAAATGCTTATCTCCTCACTCATGCGAATTATTACTATATAATTAATAACACATACAATATTAATTAATTGGTTTAATATAATATAATTTTTTTAATAAATTAATTATTTAATTTATTTAATGTAAAGTTGTGACACCTCGGGCCGCAAGCTATGCGACGTCGAGCATGTCGGGATTGTAAACTAGCTCCACAGATCAACACGAGTCCTTGACGTTTCTGTCCTCGCTCACGCGAATTATTACTAATATAGTTAACAACACAGACAATATTAATTAATTGGTTTAATATAATATAACTTTTTTAATAAATAAATTATTTAATTTAATTTAATGTAAATCTCAGCCCGCAAGCCATGCGAAGTCGAGCATGTCGGGATCGTCGATTGGCCCCACAGGTCAACACGAATCCTTCCAGGGCGCTTATGTATTCACTCACGCGAATTATTACTCTAGTGCATAACTCTAAAAAATTTTCAGTAGAATTTTCGAAAAAGAATGTGCACATTTTTATTTTTTTTTTTTATGTGAGTAGCCTATTCAATTCATTTAAGCTGTATTCAACCTCAAATGGCCGGACACTGATTCATACACGGGAGTTGGCTTAGCATCGGCCCAATTCCAGGGTATTAATTCTCTCCCACTTTAGAATGCAATCATCAACTGCTAGGCCCGTCATCAGTTCGGTCAACGACTGCGGGCTGTCGTAGGTTAGCTCTGATACCAACTGTGACACCTCGGCCCGCAAGCCATGCGAAGCCGAGCCTATCGGGATCGTAGATTGACCCCATATGTCAAAGCGAATCATTCTCGCTCTTGTCTTCACTCACGCGCATGGAAAGTGTCCCACTTATCATTCATCCTCAATTTACTCTAGAGTTTAACTTTAGGTTCTTTCAATAGGACATTCAAAAAAATATATCCACATTATTGAAATGAATAATCTATTTAACTTATATTTATAAAAGTATATTTAGAAATGAGTATGAAATATAACACTTAGAATGCGATATATATATATAGTATCATTTTATTTTCCTTGTAAATTTAGTAATATATATATATATATATAATACAGAAAATATAACTTTGTTCTTTTTAATATTTTATTTCATTCATTTTTTTTAAAAAAATAATACACTGCATGCACAAATTCATTTAGCTGGCCACATCTGCAAAATGGTAGTTTTCTTTTATTATTTTAATTTTTGGATAATTTCATTCAAACTTACATACATACATATATATATATATATGCAGTCATTCTCAACCAATAATAAACATCCACGCAAGGTACACATTGCATATGTGTAAGACAATAATTGAGCCAGGAACTATTTATGTGTATGTAACAATTAAAACTTTATTGAACTAAATATATTCCTTTTGAATTACTTTATTGACATATTAAAAAGAAAATGTACTCATATTTGAATAATAAAAACTATATATATAATCATGAATAATTTATAATATATTGATTTTATGGATCTATTTGCTTAAAATCTGGATCTCATCTTTTATTAAAAAAAATTCTAAAACTATCAAATTAAATCATTATTTTTTATTTTATGTATTAGAAAACTATCTTTTATCTAAAATATTATATCAAATATTTATTCATATCTCAAAAATATATATATATATCTTAATTTTTAAAATTTTATCATTTTCAAACTTCAAATTCAAATAAAAAAAATGTTATATTTGAAATTTAACTCAGAAAATTGTTGTGTGGATAGAAACTGATCCACGTGAAATGAAACTGGCATATTGAATGGACGGTTGACACTTTTAGCTAACTTTGCATTATTATATTGCAAGAAAGACCATAACCATTTACAGAATTTTCTTTTATTATTATTATTATTATTATTTGTTTTTATTTTCTCCATTATATATATAAGTATATTTTTTCAGTTGAATTTTTTAAAAAATAATTTAAATTTGATATTAAAATAATATTTAAAAGAATGTTTTATGAAATTAAAAAATATATTTTCTTCATAAAATGCAGAATCTAAATAATAAAATTTGAAAAAAATTGAGTAAAGAAACATAGCCCATATATATTCATATTCTCCACAAAATTTCGTTTAAAAATAAAATAATGTAATTATCCAAACAATTAATTATGAAGATAGAACCTTAGGGTTTATACAATTTCAATTTAAATAGTATTTTAAATATAATACTTTCTCCGTCTCAATACAATAGTTTTGTTTATATTTTTTGTTCATTTCAAAATAATAGTCTTATTTCCATAAATAATCATATCACCGTAAAATTACTCTTCCTTTTTCATTTTTATTACACAATTACCACTATTTTTTACTCTAATACACTCACAAGAGCAAAAAAGTATTTTATCCATACTTTTTATCAACTACCAATATAATATCAATATTTCTTAAATTTCGTATCTAATCCAATTAAGACTATATTTATGAAACAGGAGGAGTCGTATTTTATAATAAAAAGATAATATATTTATTAAAAGGTGCGTTGTGGTGTGGTGCACATATATCAAAGTGGTGAATCAAATGAAGTAGATTATATAAGACTAATTTATAAATTTTTGTAAAGTTTAAACCAATGATCTCACGGTCACACCATGAGGCCATTACTTACAGGACAATTGTGCAAATCTTTTGTATTTATGAATATTGAGAGGATGTTACAATTGTGCTACTTGTATTTAGATAGATTGCGGGCTAAATGGTAACAATACGTTGTTTATGTGAATATGCATATTGTTATATAATGTGGCGGCTACCGTGTTGAATAGTACACATCACGTGCTAACAGATAATATATTATATTACCTTAGACAATGCATTATATGAGTTAATATAATACATAAATTAACGTCTATGTATAATTTTATACAGTACATACAACAGTTGATTTTAATATATAAATTATTCTTATATAAAATATTTGTAATTATGAACAAATAACACATATAGTTATTACACACAATATATGGTGTGTGTAATAAGAACACGTTGTTTATATATATTACACATTCTGATTATTTCATCAAAGTATGATGAATGAATGCTAACCATCTGTTGTTTGTATTATACATATGTTGTAACTATTAATAATATGGTTTTTGAACGTATGAAATATACTCTCTTCGTCCATTAAAATTAGTTTATTTGGGCTCAACACGGGAATTAAAAAAAATGAATATTTTATTGATACGAAAATTAAGAAAAATGAATATTTTATTGAAAAAGTGATAGGTAGTTGAGAGTATTTTTGGAAATTTAGTTAAAAAGTAAAGTAAAGAAGAGAGAGAATGTAATAAAGTTAGTAGTATTTGTTGGAAATAAGTATTGAATTGAAGGTAATAATTAAATGTTAATTTGTTGATTTTACCAAAAATTAGTAATAAGATAAATTTAGTGGATGGATTAAAAAGAAAAATAAGAATAAATTTGGCGGACGAAGAAAGTATTACATTGTGCATAATTATTTAATATGTATAGATTAGTATTTCATATAATTTTTTGCTGAGATTATATTATATTCCCTCCGTCTCAATACAATAGTCATGTTTATCATTTTTGTCCGTCCCAAAAAATAGTTTTATTTCATAAATAATCATATCAATATAAAACTACCAATACTTTTTCTTTATTATTACAAAATTGCCACTACTTTTTACACTAAATACACTCACAAGGGCAAAAACGTATTTTACCCGTACTTTTTACCCACTGCCAATGTAATATCAATGTTTCTTGAATTCTGTGACAAATATAACCCAAATTATAATTTTAGGATAGAGGGACTATTAATCATGTAATATCCAAAAGAGAGCAAGGAGAAAAAATCAAAATTTAAATAATTAAAAAAAACATTGTTTAATCATTTTATTTTATTTTATATTTTGAGAAAATAGCATATTATCTTTGAACAACTTCAATATACATGTTGAACGTCAAACATAAAAAAGAGAAGTGACATTTCAATGAGAACTTACAATTTTTAGATAATGTTTCTTTAGCAAACTGTCACATCATTGTAATGGGAAGCATTGGCATAGGGACAGTGATAGTGAAGATTTTATGCTCGGCCTCTATTCCTTGGGACTCTAACCGTTTTGTTTTGGATAAATTATTTAAATATAAAAATTTACGTAAAATATAATTAATAAGTGAATAAATATATATCAATAAAAATAATTAAAAATTAAATTAAAATAAATAAATAATTTAATTAAAATTTAAAAATTATAAATTATAAAATTTAAAATAGGATTAAAATATATAATTATATTTTTATAAAAACATAACAAAATACAACTAAAATAAAAAATATAAATATTTTATTTGGAACAAAAAAGTACTATTTATAAAAAAAAGTATTATTTATTGAATATATCGTAGTTAAGTAAATAGCATTATTAGTCTGTATGTGAATAATGAAAATGTAGAATGTGTTCTTTTTTGTATATATAAAAAATATGTTTTGCAATTTCCCTGACATTTAACTATTAAATAAAATAAAATATGAAATTCAAAATATTCATTCAACTCAATAATTATAAACCTTAAATCCAAGATAATACTTCCTTCCTTCTGATACAATAATCTTATTTATGATTTTTGTTCGTCTTAAAACAATATTTTTATTTTCATAAATAACTATATTATTGTAAAATTATTTATATTTTTTCATTTTTATTACGATATTGTCTCTACTTTTTACACTAATATACTTGTAAGAGCAAAAAAGTCTTTTATTCATACTTTTTACCAACTACCAATATAATATTAATATTTCTTAAATCTCGTATCCAACCCAATTAAGGCTATATTTATGGGACGGGACGAGTAATAAACAATAAAAATTTGAAAATTTTTGCACACTATTAATCTCTACCCTATTGAAAAGAGTCTATTTAATATTCATAAAAATAAAGAAAAAAATAAAAATAAACATAAAGAGTGTGAGAAAAGTTATTTGCAGACATACGAATGGCTCCTAAAGCTGTTGAACAACTCCTAAAACACAATAGACACTTAGCCTTCTCCAATCTTTCTCCCGTTCCAATTTTATTTATGCCGCCACCCAGCTCCAACCAACGCTATTTGCAACACCATTTTTGATGTATTTGTTTTTTTTTATTTTTTTAAAAATTTTTAAAATTACAAATTTGATTTTTAAATTTAATTTTTATTTTTTTAAATTTTAAAATAATTTATTTAAAATTATAAAAATAAAAAGTTGTTTAAAATAATAGAAAAAATTAAATATTTGAAGAATAATAGGAAAAAATAGAGTTATGATTGAAGTAAAATTACTGTACCAACTGCATATTTGTTGGAGATAAAACTGAAGATGGCCTGTTTGTTGTGCACTAAACGCCTCCCCACAGGCCACACCTATTTTTCTATGAAATTTCTTTTTAAATCTTCAACTTGTAAAATATCCAAATATACATAAATTTAGTTGAATTTATACCAAGTAAGTTCAAATGCTCTTAAAATATAAATAATTAAATTGCATAGGATTCGAGCTATCATCCTTGCATAGAAAAAATTATTCGTCTATGTTCTTGATTCATGGGAAAAGTGTGTTTTTATTTAATTTGATCTCTATTATATTCGGTCTGAGGTTACGGTTTCACATTATAAAAAATAAATAAATTGTCCCATAAAGAATGGCTTGGTGGTATAGGGGTTGGACTTGTGACCATGAAGTCATGGGTTCAAATCCCCGACGCCGTAGGTCACCTGCACAACAGTTGCGGATTCCTCTGTTATCAAAATAAATAAATGGAATGAACTCTTAATCTATATCTATATAAGTATAAAGAAATGAATTGATTCAGACAAAAATGCTCTTCCAACACTATTTTTTTTTAATTGTAATTTTACAAAAATAATAATAAATAATACTACCTTCGTCCAGCTCTGGTAAATGTGACCCTAGAGACGGAAGGAGTATTTAATACCAAAATATTCTTAATAAATGTAAAAAAAGAAAATATATTTTTTAATATACTATGAAACTTCAAAATAGTATTTAAAGAGGGACGAAATGAATAACATATATTGGAGAATACATATAGGTTGTATTTCCTTTTAAAATACTAATTTTTATGTTATCCTATCTTTCTTATAAATGAGATAAATACTATTTCCCTGACATTTAGAGTTTGTTTGGTTGTGTTTTGAAATGGATTTGAATTTTTATTTAAAAAGTATTTTGATACGGTGCTTTTTAAAATTGTAAACGAACACACCCTTACTAAATATGAGATTATATATATTAAAATAGGTAGAAAGAATAATCAGTGTCTTAAGTATAAATATGAACACAGCTTCCATAGCCTTGATTCAAAAAGTCAAATAGTGTCAACAAGAAAAAGATAACATTCGACTGTCAGAATCCAAAACTGCTATGTTACACACACATTTATATATATATATGTAAGTAAATAATTTTTACAATTGTAGCTGAAGAAACTGATAGACAAACAAGCAAACTGCTGAAGTATGGTGTAAAAGTTAGTAGCAGAGGAGAAAGGATTACTTGTCATTATCATTATCATCATCTTCTTCCTTCTTTGCCTGTGTCTGATCATCTTGTGGAGTCAAAAATTCTAAGGCAGTAACGACGTCGCTGATGAGAGGACGAGTGTCGGCCTCCTCCTGGAGGCACATTGCTGCAACGGCAAGCGCTTGGTGGAGTCCCTTCTCCGGATACTTCCCCTCCAGCCGCGGATCTGCCATCAAATTGAACAGCTTCTTGTCTTTGAACAAGGGTTGCGCCTGTAAATACCGTACTGAGTTAACAAATCATCCATCTAGCTGTTGCCGCAAGAGGGACATTTATAGAATTATATTTGCTATATGAACATATATCATATGCTGAAATTAACGATAGTATGTGTTGTATAAACTAGTGCCATGTATTGTAAGTTCATGTGCTGCGTTTGTTTTATATTAAATTAAGTAATGTGTTATCTATCAGATCATGTGCTATTAATCGTAATTTGATGTGCCATCAGTACTATGCTGAATTATAATTCAGCAAGTAAATGCAACCCTATGTACAAACATAGGTACATACTCTATGTGCGATCTATCATATCATATGATATTTACCATAATTTGATGTGTTGTGAGTAAGTGCCGAATTATATAATTCAGTAAGTAACTCCAACCCTATGTACAAACGTAGGTGGATACCCTATGTGCTATCTATCATATCTTGCAATATTTACCATAATTTAATGTGTTGTCAGTATTGTGCCGAATTATATAATTCAGCAAGTAACTGCAAACCTATGTACAAACATAGGTACATACCTTATGTGCTATCTATCATATCATGTGATATTTATCATAATTTGATGTGTTGTCAGTGCTGTGCTGAATTATATAATTAAGCAATTAACTCCAACCCTATGTACAAACATAGGTTCATACCCTATGTGCTATCTATCATATATCATGTGATATTTACCATAATTTGATGTGTTATCAGCACAGTATTGAATTATATAATTTAACATAACAACCACAACTCTATATACATACATACCCATTCGATTAGGTTCTGCTCTCCACTTGGTTTAGAGGTGTCGATCACTCTCCTACCGGTGATCATCTCCAGAAACACCACTCCAAAGCTGTATACATCAGACTTGGTAGTTAACTGGCCGGAGGACGCATACTCTGGTGCACAATAGCCGAAGGTTCCCATCACTCTGGTGGAGACATGGCTCCTCCCACCCAAAGGACCAATTTTGGCAAGCCCAAAATCAGAAAGTCTCGGGTTGAACTCGCCGTCAAGGAGTATGTTGGATGCCTTGAAATCTCGGTAAATTACAGGAGGGTTGGCTACTTCATGTAGGTATTCTAGCCCTCTTGCTGCCCCCTGTGCGATTTTCATCCTTATATCCCACTCAAGTGGTTTTTTATCCGAGTCCACCTCTTTTTTACACACAAAAAGTAATAAGTCAGCATAAGTACTACACAAGGTGCCTTATTCATAATGATAACATATTTATCGAATGGAGAAAAGCATATCCCAGAGTAAAGAGGAATGGATAATTATTTGAATCTGTGTTGTAGAGATGACATACTTAGTAGGTGATCCTCCAAAGAACCATTCGACATGTATTGGTACACTAACATTCTCTGCTCTCCTTCGGCACAGTATCCTACTAGATTAACAAGATTCGGATGATGAAGAAGACTCAACATCAAAACTTCAACTAAAAATTCTCTATTTCCTTGGAAACCATTACGGTCAAGCTGCTTCACTGCAACATCCTGGCACAGAGGATCAAACGAAAACAACTCAGGATATATGTATATATATATATGTTAGTGATTAAATATAGAGAGCCGGGAGTGGTCAAGGGCAACAAAGTACCATATTTTTGTTTTCAAGGTGACCTTTGTACACCTTGCCAAAGCCGCCTTCACCTAACAGTGTTTTAAGGTCGAATTCTTGAGTTGCAGCCGACAGCTCCTCGAAAGTGAAACTCTCTGAATCAATGTTGTTTTTCCCAAGCTTTTCTATCTCGTCAGCTACATACCTTAGCTGGAGGCTCTCTGCAAATCTAAAGATCCATCACATTTGCTCATCTCAAAGCTTTTTTAATTGTGCAAATTCTACTATTGTGCAACATCTTATAAAGAATCAGCAATTAGAGATATGAACAAGACATTACAAACTTGAACAATTCACTCATTCAACCAATCTATAAAAGCCAAAATTACATTGCAAAATTTTACACAAAATGACATGGAAGGAATAATCAAGGATCTGATTCAATACACGCACCAGACCAGAACGGTTCTGGTGTGATTCAAATATCAAGAACACATACTTGTGATCCAAATAAAAAATTGCCTCTCAGAAATTAGGATTTAGGGCAGAAAACAAAATCACATGGAAAGAAGAATGAAGGAATGCTCACCAGTTTTTAAGGAAAGATTAGTGATGGAGGTGAGGTGCTTTGTATCCTTGAATTCTCGAACATTAGTCTCCGAGGATGTCTGCTGTGTTTCCTCTTGTTGCATACAACACGAAAAACAGCTCAACATCCTTCCTTTATCCTTGCGTTATCTCAGCCTTACCATTTCAGGCAATGGCACACCACCATCAAATCCCCCAAATAGACCTATCTTCAACCCAGATGTAATTTCCAGCCGAATGTTCATCAAGCTACGGAATGAACCAAAAGCTTTCCTCCTTTCTGATCTCTCGAGAAACAGAAAGGATTCAAGGGCGCAGTTTTTCCTCCTCCCTGAAATATAATTTCCTTTGCCGCTATTACCTAAATATAGCCTATGGTATGGCTAACTCCACATCGCCTTACATAGATAGGTATGGGAGTTTTGTCAATCGAAGCCATCGCCGGCTCTCGATTGATGCTCATCGTGCGGCAGTCGAGCATCCAACCGTTATCGATCCATTGATGGAAATGGAACCGTCCGGGGCTGGCCGCCATTGATGGACTACTTATTCTGCTCTGTTTAACGGTATATTACACTATATTTTAATATACATATAAAAAATTATCTATAGATTTTATTACAAAACTAATTTTTTTTTTTTTTTTTTTTCTATATTACTCCCTTCTTCATATTTTAATTGAAATATTTTTATTTTTGTTATCTTATAATTACATTTAGGGTGTATTTGTTTTGAGTTTGGATTTTGAGTTGAAAATTGAATAGTAAAAATTTTGAATGTGATATAAATAAGTATTGATGTAATGTTTTGAATGTAAAATTAATTTTTAGTATAATATAAAAAATAAAAAAATAAGGATTTGATTTAATATTTTGGAAAAAAAAAAGAGATGAATAATATATTTAAAATTCAATCCCCAAACAAACAGACCTTTATTTGACTAAATTAAAAAATATATAATAAATATAAATTAATTTAATTATTTCACCTCATCTTTTGTTCACTATTTCCATATCCGCGTGTCTTCTAAATTATTTCTTTATTTTTTTCTCCTGCTAAAATAAACAAATTAGTTGGAACATTAGAAATACAGTATGTTTAACACGAGATTTAACGAAATATTGTGATATTATATCGATAGTGTGTAAAAAGTAAGATAAATAACATTTTAGCAGTGACAATTACGTAATAATAATGAAAAAATAGAGATAATTTTAAGGTGACATGATTATTTATAAAAATAAAATTATTATTTTAGTAAAGACAAAAATGGTAAACAACATTATATCACAAGTCATAACTACTCAAAATTCATTTATTTTCTACCTCCTTTTTCAAATAAATATTTTTATTTATATTTAAATTTTTATTTTCTTTATAAAATTAATTTATATTACTTATACATAAATAAACATATATATTTTTTAAAATTTTATTCACTATTTAATAATATCCGTATTGCAACCAACACAAACCGAAAAACAAAATTAGAATTTTCATCCCTTCCCTCCTAATCTCTCAAACCAAACAGACTCTTAAAAAATATTTGTACATATATTTAAGTGAAATGATAATACGCGTAAAAAACCAAACTTGAGGAGAGCCGTCGTAACCTTTTGCCAGAACTCTCCAGTTTCCTTCTGTCGGTGGCGTCCCTTGTGGCTAACGCCAATGGAGTTCAAGTGGAGACATCGATTAACCGTGTGGCTTCTTTACACAATTTTGATGCTAAACGGAGTCAGATCGTGGACCGGTGAAATCCACGGCAGAGTAGTTTGCGATGTGTGCGCCGACTCTTCTATTGGACCCGAAGATCATGTTTTAACAGGTGAGTTTGGAATCGACTTCGTTGACTGACTTTCAATTCAATTGCTGTCGAATCCTTTTGCTTGCTTGTTTAGCAATCGAATCGTAGTTATATTAGCGCTGAGGTATTTGGATGGAAATCAGAAGCTTTCTGTATAATCGATTTTACTTGGTGATATCTGAAGGAGAAGCAGCTAGGGTTCGTTGAGAGAAATTGAATAATGTTGAATTGGATATCTCTTGACACACAGAATCGCCTCTGTATTAACATTATCATGTTTCAATTTAGAGCAAAAATAAGCAAATAAATTTAAATTACTAACAATTATGTGAATCTGGCGATGAACTAAACAAATTTCTTTTGCCTCTGTGAGCTTCCATCGAAGTCTAAAAGCTTCATACCTTGGCCTTACTTGTTTTGTCAATTCTGTGTCCATTGCGTTGCTTGATTCTTCATGATAACTTAGTTTTGCAGTTTTGCTGACAAAATAACAACACAGGGAATAGATATTGATAACCATGGAAAATTTCTTGGCAACTGAAACTGCTATCGTTTAGGTGGGCTTAAATGAATCTATGTTCATACACCACATTTTGCAAAACCATTCAAGTGAAACTGGAGATTGGATTGGCTTGTGCAGTACATAGAATTTTATGCTAACCAAACTAGACTTTAACCTGTTCAATGTTGGCCTTTTTCCGATTACTTATTAGTCGCCGGATAATCATTTGATGTGAATAATTTCTGGGCAGGTGCGGAGGTGGCTGTGCTCTGCATAACAAAGTCGGGCGAGGTTCTAAACTATCAGGCATTCACAAATTCAAATGGCATATATACTGTGGCTGAGACAATGCCCGAGAGTGAACGTTGGGACGCCTGTCTAGCCAGACCTATCAGCAGCTTCAACAGCCACTGCACACATCTCGGGGACGGAAGTTCAGGTGTTAAGTTCGGTTACAATCATCCCTCGGGATATTCTTATGCTGTCCGACCTTTCGTCTATCGACCAGCCATTGCTCCGGCGTACTGCATGTAGAGAGTAAGTAGTAATCTTACTCAACGGCAACTGCTATATGTTATACGAAAATTATGCGTGGAATGTTAATACGTTTAAAAGATGGTTTCGAGATAGATAGAGTTGTCGTTTCAGGTCCGCCAGCTTATTCAAGCTTTGAGTGAAAAGATACATTAGCGAAAAGAATAATGCTATAAAATAATTTTAAGTTTTATTTTTTAGTAAAGAATATTAAGGGAAAAAATATTTTTGGTTTCAATATAATCAAAATTCATCGATTTTGGAAATTTTGGTCCAATATAAAAATCTTATCAATTTTGGTCATAATATAGTCAAAATTTATCATTTTTTGTCTCAATATAATCAAACATTATCTTTTTTGGTCTCACCGTCAATAAACCGACGGAAAATGCTGACGTGGACTTGCAAGATTGTGCAATTTTTTCGAATATAAATATAAGGTTTGATTTCTTTTTCACGTCAATATTTTCCGTCGGTTCGTTGATGGTGGGACCAAAAAAATAAGATTTGATTATATTTGGAAAAAAAAAATAAGGTTTGATTATATTGAAACCAAAAATGATGAATTTTCTTTATATTATGACTAAAATTGATAAAAAATTTATATTAGGCCCAAAAATGATGAGTTTTGGTTATACTGAGACACAAAAATGATAATTTTGGTTATATTGGAACCAAAATTGATAAGATTTTTATATTGAGATCAAAATTGATGAATTTTGGTTATATTGGGACTAAAAATGATTTTTTCCCAAATATTAAAGTTTATATAATTTTGTTGATTTTTTTCAAAAATATTTAATTTTCCCATTTGTTCTCTCTCTCTATATATATTACCACATTTATTATATTATTCAATATATAAATATATCAATTATTGATATATTAAACAGACAAATTCTCACAATTTAATTAGTTAATTACTTCACTAATCAACCCAAAGTCCCTGAATTACAATTTAGCCTAGGACCTTAATTATACTTCAATCCAACTAACTAAGAAAACCTCAATTAATTCATATTTTTGGCTCAATGCATGTTATACTCAACAAAAAATTTGTTTCGAAAATTTCTAAATTTAATTTCACTTAAATTAAATTCTATCAATTAAAATAGCCTATATATATGTAGAAACGAAAAACTCAAAAGCTACATTATATCAGACACCTTTTCATTTAAATGTCTAAGCCCAAAACTTATTTTCTATTTAAAATGAAAAATATAGTATTAAAGCCTACTTCCAATTCAATTTTCTATTCTTTTCAAAGCAACTTAAAACTCCAATGTATATATATTCTTTCTCAGCTTCCAGGCACTTAGTATACTACAAAATTTTAGTAAAAACTAGTACAAGTGTCTCATTAGGCCTAACCATGCTATATTCATACAGGAAAACAGGGTATATGGCTTGTAATAGCGTTTGCTACGGTTTCAATCAATCCAAGATAAATCTTTGGATTGCCACAAGTCTTGATACATGTATTGAGCCGCAACAGCAAATCCCGTATTAATGAACAATGTTTTACAAATCCAGTATTTGAGGCACGCGACAAACACGATACAGGGTAAGAGATTACCGACACCCCTACTCAGTCTTTGGAGGAATATGGTTACCGCCGGTAGCTACTTTGTAAAGGTAAAATAGAGCCATGATGAAACTGCATACAAACAATAAGATTAAAAGCAGTTCAGGCAATTTCATAAAATCCGTATGTCTTGAAATAATTAAAGTTTATCAATTCCAATGATGGCAATGCATAAACTCAGCAACTGAAAGTGAAGAACACAAAAAACATTCCAGAAAAATATAAATTTAGTCCGACTAGAAGAGATCATTTCAATTTCAGCTTCATGATTTAACTACTTTTACCTCTGGTGTGACCGTGTGAGAGTTTATATTAAATTTAAATCTGAGTGAATGTTACATTAATATAACCCTTAAAAAACGTTTTATAATCACCAAAAATACCAGGAATCTTCGTTAAATTTCTTTTTAAGTAGTTGCAACAATCCAAAGATGGGCACTGTTCTTGATTGCTATGCATGCAGCCAGAAAAGTAGCAGGTTTAATTGATGCAGATTGGATTCAAAACAAAATAGTGCTACAACTAAATATAAATTAATGATGATTTCAGTTTGTTAAAAAATAGTTTTACCCTACCATTTGTGAGAAAAGAAACAGAGAAGTAGGATACCCTCCACTCCTATAACAAATGACAACTTCTAATTGTAATGGATATATTAATAAACCAGTATCTATAGTGGTTCCAATTCAACAACATAAGATGTAAATAAACAAAAACTAGCCAAGGTAATCAGCATTGTTAGATTATATTGCATCGCGCAACACTTGTACATCAGATGTACGGTTAGAATCATGCCACAAATTCATTATTATCTTATATGAACAAAAGCAATAACTATGTCAATTTCGAAATCTAGCTAACTAATTCAAACAGACATGGTAGACAGAATCTGTTAATAATTTTCAGTTACCTTAGGCCAGCAACAATACCGGCTGGCATTATTTTTCCGGTGTGCATGTACCTCTGTCCCATGATCCATGTCAGAATGGCAGCAATGACTGTTTCAAGAAACGCCAGATAAAGCACAAGATAAATTCATATGATACAAGGTAAACAATCCCAGAACTAAAGAATGCTAAGAAAGGCTGATCATTTTTCAAAGAAAAAACTATATAAATATCTCTCTAAAACAACAAGATTCACTGGATATAAATCAAGAAAAGTTCAATTAGTAGGTTCAGAGTCACTCGAAATCAAACAATCCTACCCTAATTGGATGTTAACATGGTACTTTATTCCAAGTGTTTGAACTTTCAAGGTTTCACAGAAAACTGAAAAACAAAACAAAAACTTCAAATCTATTATTACAAATAAATATGCAAAAACTACGAGACTATCTATAGTAGAAAGCAAAGACTGCAATCTGGAAATAGACATTAACTCTTCAGCTGGACATATTAATTATCCACCAACATGCTTCATCTGACAGATTTTCTGGGACCGGGGATACACAAACGTACATTGATCCATGAATTAATAACCTAAGACAGCAAATT
The DNA here is from genome assembly GCF_009805555.1 of Andrographis paniculata. Taxonomy (NCBI): domain Eukaryota; kingdom Viridiplantae; phylum Streptophyta; class Magnoliopsida; order Lamiales; family Acanthaceae; genus Andrographis; species Andrographis paniculata. The sequence continues at coordinate 848,279 of NW_026137611.1, forward strand.
TGGGAATAAATAATTCAAAAGTTCTAAAATATGCGAAAACTTGAAGTTGTTAAACATCAGAAACCCAGCTTCGATTAGTAGATCTTCGTATTCTCTGTCCATGTGTAAAGGTAAAGCAGGAATTCACAGCATTGACATAAATATTATTCGCTAGTTATCTCACAAGCCAAATCGAGACAGCATAAATCGACATAATTTTGTAAATATGTACACATCATTGACTCGAAAGATAAATGCGAGTGGTTTGAAGTTATGCGTTACATTCTCGACTTAATCATAGGCTTACCTGTTTCAAGGATCAGAGCGAAGTAGGAGTTCTTCCGTTTATTGAATGCCTGGAGGCTGAGGTATCCTGCGATGACGAGCAGAGATCCAGTGCCGGCGCCCCCAGCTAGAGAGGCTGTGCTGCCTTTCTTCACAAATCCAATTACGCCGCCGCACACAAGAAGCAGCCCATACGGAATTGTGAAGCAAAAATCGTGCATATTGAAACTGCAACTTGAGGCACAGATCAATTCAGGGGGAAAATCGAGCGAAAATACTGTTGGCCTGCAAACGGAATGAAGAACTGATCAGATGCCGACCGATTTCGTTGACGTCTTCTTCCCTCCGGCGTTTCGCCAAAATTGACCTTCAGGTTTTGTGGAAAGACTAATGAGCCCCTATGCCCGTGGGACGATGCAAGTTTTTGAGGATATTATTGTCAATTCACACTGCCACCACACTCCACTATTATATATATATATTTTTCTATTTTACTTCATTTTTGATATGTTATTTATTTCAATCAATTTAACAAAAAAAAAAAAAAAAAAAAAAAAAAAAAAAAAAAAAAAAAAAACTATTTTTTCAGAGGGTGGCTGTTTCTTTTTGTTTCTCTAAGAGAGGATTGGTACAGAGAAATAACATTAGAGACTCCTATTTATTTAAGTCACATAAATGAAAGTTGAGCAATAAATTTTTTTTATTTCTCTCTTACATCTAAAAATTGAAAAAAATGAGTGTTGCATTATTATTATTATTTTTTTTATACTATTTAATTTTTATAATTTTTAAAAATTATATTATTTTAATTTTATTTAAATTACAATAAATTTATGACTCAAGGATTTAATTTTACTATTTTTATTTTTTACATTTTTTGACAACAATTTTATTTTCTATTTGCAATTTCATTCTCTAAAGTGAAAGAAAGTAGATTGACAGGCCTTAATTTGTTTTAAAGAAGGAGAATAAATGTCAATTACGAGTGTTTAAAATGCTTAGCATGTAAGTGAAGGAATGAAATACATGAGTTTTCTTGCAACAATGATAGTCATGAGCCTCTTCAATCAACTTATCTTGATTTTTTCGGCAGCAAAGCATCGGATTCTATTGATGTGATGGGAAGGAAATGATTTTTTGTGAATCCAATGAATTGAAAACAATTTGAATTGAATTGAATTTTCTTTTATAATTAGGGTTTTTATTTTATAATTTTGATCTCTTGATCCGCAACAATTTTTTAGAATTTTTTCGGCCTGATTTGGGAGAGTGATTTTTCTTTGCAAATCTCGTGGGTTTTGATTGCCAATTCATGAGAATTGTTGTTGTCCTGTAGACGAATTTGTTTATTAGTTTTGGATTTAGTTGCAAATTAAGGGTTGTGGAATTCATACAGATTGCGAGATGCTTACCATAATTTGGGGAATTCACGGCCGTCTGTACGCAATGTGAAATATTTAAACACGGTCCTTTTAACAAGACGTAAGGGATGTGATGGTTGTTTCAACACGGCTGTGATCAAGTAACATGGCCGTGTTCGATTCGAATCAGAATCATCTTAGTTTCGGTACAGTCATATCAGCATATTATTTTTAATTTTAAAAGTGAAAATAAAATTGATAAAAAAAAAAAAGCTTTTTATATAAAACTAATTTTAATAATATTTTTCGAACGAGACTAATAATGAAAAAAATAAATTTTGTCCAATTTGATTGGTTTCAATATTGATTTTTGCTCATCAATTTAAATTCCTATATTTTATTTTTTTCAATTCTCCTTTTATTTTATCTCTAAATTATCAATGCGAGATCAAGTTCGGATACTTTTCTAAATAAACGATACCAATCACAGTAACTTTTCGACCGGCCAAATCCAATCCGCCGTCCAAAGACAAATCTCAAGGACCAACATAAGATGTGACATGCACAGTGCCAAAATTTATCTTTCAGGAAAAATAAGTGATATTTTATATGGTCCCAAGCAGATTAGTTCAAATTAGCCAATAATAAAAAGTGAAAGGATGCAGGGGAGGGGTAGGGTGGGGTGGGGTGGGGTGGGGTGGTCCATAGAACACTGTATTAGTTGTGTTGTGCCGTGCCCCAGCAGTAGTATCATCAAGCTGTTGTTTTTATTAGAGGCGGAGGAACAGTTTGCAAGCTGCACCATTCATAACATATTTGATTTAATTACAAGCACATGCTTGTGTAATTACATTCCAAAGGACCACCACCCACCCACCCACCAGGCATATCCACCCTCCCATACATTTATTTCCCCACTCCCATCAATATATATGTATATATATATGTATATATTTCAAGATCAATAAGAAGATCAACATAGGAACAAGTAGAAGAAGGCAGTATGATGATAAAGAATTGTTCATCAAAGGCAAGCAGCTGCTAAGGTCTCTCAATTACAGAAATGAAAGAAAAGGTTGTAATAAAGTGTGATGCCTCAAGCTCAAGTTCGACTCGGAAATGGGAAGCGAATCCTAATCCGGTGGCCATCGGTTCCACAGGTACTGTAGGATTCCTCATCATCCAAGAAATCGAGTATTTTAAGAACATCAATCTCCAAAGAGGCAATTCAAGTGCTGATGAATGTAAGGATATTATTAATAATAATCGATGTCATGAAAAAAAGACGAAGAGACGAGGAGGCAACAAGCTCATACCAAGCTTGTGTGCTACAGTCGACGTCGCGACAAATCACCCGAGGAATTATAGAATGCCATTGTTCACTCACACTCATTCCAATTCAAAACTTATTAGGAAATCGTCGCAAACTTAATTAATTAATTATTTTTACAATACATATATTATATATGTGTGTGTATGTATTTATATGCTTGCTTGCTTCTCAAGGACATGGCTTTTTCTCCCTTCTTCACACTTGTGTGCTTGATCAACAAATTAGAGGTGGGATGCCTTCACTTATCTCTTTTTTTTTTTTTTTTTTTTTTTTTTTTAATAACGTGAGAATCTGCCGCCGCTATTTAAAATTGCGCACTGTGTAAATTTCCGGCCGAAGATGGCTTCACTTATATTTACATTATACTATATAGTAGAGTTCATTTTTTTTTTTCGATTATAGAATGTCAAAAATATTCATTCAAAATGTTAGTATTCTAGTAAGAAGCTCTATTTTAAATCAACCTAAAATAAATTAAAACACAATTGATCATAAAGAGCTATACAAGTATGTGTACACACATATATACATGTATTCCATGTTGGTAATCAACAATATTGTAAGGATCAACAAACACACCAACATATGAACATCATGGAAAAATCGGAAACAAAATTTTGAAAATTTTATAGTAATAAATAATAATAGCTCTCGAATGAAAAACAATATATCAAGAGAAAAAATAAAAATGAAAAGCTTAATAATGCTTAAAACAAACTTATAGAAGAAAAAAAAAAAAAAAAAAAAATAGCTGCTAGAAGCGATATTGTTCACCTTCGAAATTATGCCAACGACTTCTTAAAAACTAGCCACTAATGATCAAACCTACTTTCTCTTACTTGGTCATCATCTAGCTATTTCAGAATTACATTAAAGATGCTTTTAATAAGAAAATAGAATAGTTAAAAATGATACTCCCTCCGTCCCAATACCATGTCCATTTTTCCGTTTCTGTCCGTCCCACGTACCATGTCGCTTTTCTTTTCTGAAAAATGATTACACACTTTAATCTTATTTTAAATTTTTTATTTTTTTATAAAATTTTAATTAAACTAATTAGTTATCTTAATCTTAATTTATAATTATTTTCACTAATACATTCTTAATTATCTACTAATTATACCCCTCATAAAGTATCGCGTCTACAGTGTAGCAGACACAGTATCTGGAACGGAGGGAGTAGATATCTGAGACGGAGGGAGTAGATGGTAACCGAATTATAGAGAAAGAAAAATGGGGAATGAAAATCAATTCTATTTGATAATGTAGAGAATTTACTTAAAAATAAGATGAATTGATTTGAAAGAGGCAGATGATTGATAGAAAATTATAAAAGTTAATGAAAAAAAAAATTATAAAATGAGTATACTCGATTTTTAATTCTCCATATTCCTTAGTATATAAAAGAAAAATAAAATTAGATAATAAAGAATTATTTAATTATCAAACTTTTAATTTTCTGGTTCAATCAAATAAAAAAATGTGACTATTTTTTTTTTCTTAATTCTTTTATTTGACACGATATAACATTGTTTTTTAAGTAAATCCTTTTGGACCAATTTTTTAAGAATCGGACCAGGTCTATCTCAGAGTAAATTCATTTGAACCGGCCCATACCACTTAACCCATAAAAAAAATAATTTTTTTATTAAAATTTTAAAAATATTAAATATATAAATACATCATAAATAATAATAAATATATCAATAATAAAAACATTAATGTATTTATCAAGCATTAATTATAAATTCACATACCGTTGTATTGACGGGTAACAAGCGGGGTCAATATATTTTTATAGCTCAATTCAAACTGACTTATTATGATAGAATTTTCAAATGAATTTAGTTAAAATGAACTATTTTCAAGTGGTTTTGGATCGGTCCAGACCGGTTAGGCCTATTTGGGCCCCATTATATATCTTTGCAATTTGGTTCCAAATGTACTACATTATTTTTTTCTTTCTAGTTTTTTTTTTATTATTATTATTATTATTATTTTTTATATTTCATACTCGAGTTCATTTTGTTGAGTGTATCTTTAAATTTAGCCCATAAAGCGGCGAGTTCATTTTGTTGAGTGTATCTTTAAATTTAGCCCATAAAGTGCGTGGGTGTTATGAAATCCCTTCCTAAAGTAGTTTGATCCATTTTCCTATATAAACAAGAGATCATCGTCGTCGCAGGGTGTTAGGTTCGATCGGAGGTTTACCTAGTGCGTATTTTCAGATAACGACTGCGAATTCTCGCGTCATAAAAAAAAAAAAAAGAGATCCTCATCCCATTTCGTAAGGGATAGCTTGGTCGTGTGGGAATGTAATCGTGATTGAGAGGTCATGAATTTTAAGTTTCGATGGTTCCACGCAGGGCTGTTTCTGACTTTCGAAGGACCCGGGGCGAATTAAAAATTAGGGCCCCTTAAATATATATATATGTATAATATTTTTTACCTATAATAAAATATAAATTAATTTTTTTTTTCTAGCATAAATTTTAAAAATTGCTTAAGGCTCCCTTATATTTTAACAAAACGCTATATTAAATACTTGTCGTACAAAAAATATAGATGAAAAATCATTTTCTCATCACCAAAAAAATAAAAATGAATTTAATGGAACATATTTTTAAAAGTATAAAGGGGTTCATGCTATTTTAAAAGTAGATAGATGATTTACATTGAGTTTTGAAATCATAAAAGAGTTATTAATAATTTTGCCTAATAATAATAATAATAATAATAATAATAATAATAACAATAATAATAATTTTTTTTAATATTTATTATCTTTTTAGTGCAAAAAAATAACTAAAACAAAAATAAAAAACCCATAAATATATATAAATGATCTACTTCGATTTTTTTTACCTATAATAGAATATAAATTATTAAATAAAATAATTTGTTTAGAATTTTTACATAAAATATCAATAATAGTATTAATATTAACAATCTTAAAATAAAAATTAGGGGCCCATAAACATATATAAATAATATATTTTTTTATATATATAATAAAATATAAATAATTAAATAAAATAAATTGCCTAATATTTTTATATGCAAAATATTAATAATACTATTAATATTAACTTTGTCTAATTCAATGCATAAAAAAATATCTTTAAATTTCGGTTTGAACCCAAAACCTCAAAAATAATATAAATAGAACTTAACCACCAAACCATGCTCTTATACTAATATATTAATGTTAAATAATTTTTATATATGAATAATTTATATATAAAATAAATAAATAAATAATGAGTCTCAATTTAGATTGGGCCATGGGCGGTCGCCCCTTTTGCCCGGGCCCAGGGACGGCCCTGGTTCCACGTCTTACCTGCCATAGTATGACTTGTCTTGTCGAACATAGTTTGCAGACTGTTAGATTCGGCCGGAGGTTGTAAATTCCTACGTTATCAGACAGTCACATTTGTTCTTTCAAATCAAATGCAACATAGTTGACAGTTCCTCCTGAGGGTCCGAAAAATGTAGACTACACAATCTTTACTCAGTACACCTTAACAACATTGTATTTGGTGTCTTTGGCAGCCCAACCTTCACGCGACTACAACTCGGGATTGGCTAATACATAACATTTGGCGAGCATGCATATTAATGGATCATAATATGATAGAAACTATCTCCCTATCCTCAATTGTGAACGCATTCTAGAGTGTCCCTCGTTGGCTGCATGTGGAATGCATTCAGGTTCAAATATGGAACAAAGTCTACAAAGACTAACATAAATAAAATCTACACACTATTTGCATGTAATTTTTTTTTTTAATTGACGTGGAAATCAGCAGTCGCTACTAAAAAATGTGTATCGGATAAACCTCGGTCGAATCTAATATCCTGCAAACTAGGTCCGACAGAGAAGTCACACTAGGCGAACCATACTTGTAGTAGGTGACCTCAGGTTTTACAACACTCAATTAAAGTCTACAACACACTCTTGGTAATGTACTTAAAAAAAAAAAAAAAAAGTATTTTAAAAAAAAATAATAAAATCAATTTTTAGAACATGGCAATAGAGAGTGATATAATTCATATATAAAAAATTTGATTGTAAAGCATGAGAAGGAAAATTCATAAGAATGATATAAATAAAGTTAAAAAAAAAAATATATACTGAAAATATATATCATAGGTATATATATTGCATTCAGAGTAATCGTCAAAAATATTAATACGAGCTATTAGCAATTTACTTATAAAAATAGATAATACAATTGAATTTGTTTTCCATAATAACTTTATCAACACATTAGGGTGTGTTTGTATAGGGGTTGGATTTCAAATACATTATTCATTCTATTTTTTCTCTCTAAAAAATATCGAATCAAACACCTATTTTTTATTTTTTATATTATATTAAAAATCAATTTTACATTCAAAACATAGCATCAATACCTATTTATACCACATCATACAACTATTCAAATTTAAAATTTTTACTATTCAAATTCCAACTCAAAATCCAAACCTTTAAACAAACACACCCTAAGTATCAAGGGAAAAAATATAAATAATATTGATCAAAATTAAAGATGACAAAAATAAGCCCGATCTGAATATGACACGAAAAAAACTGTGCTCAAATCTAAAAAAATAGGCCTAGAAATTTTCGGGCAGGCAGGATTGCCACCTCTAATAAAAATATACCCACAAAGCTAAAATTAGATAGCTAAAAAAATACACAAGTATAAAAAATATAAAAAATAATATACTCATTCCATCATTTAAATTTAAATTTATTTATTTTTTCTTTTTTTGCTGTAATAAAAAATATTTTTGTTTTATTTTTAAGTAAAAAATTAGTACACTTTTGTATTTTTTATTATACAAAAAGTAATAATTATTACTCATTTTTATTAAAACTTATGTTATAAGTAGCTAAAAAATTCAGATCGATCAAAATATATCCAGGTATATATTTTTAATTATTTACGGTAAAAAAAATATAAAAAATAATACTCCTATATATATATATATTTTATTTTATTATTAAAACAATGATAACATTTTAAAAAAAATGAAAAAGAAAAAATGAAAACGAGCGAAGGTGAAGGAAGGAGGGAGAATATATTAATAAATGATCGTTTCTTTTCTCGTACGATTCGTAATTCTAAATCAAAGCCACTGCTAAATTCATCCTTGCCTGCCTGCCTGCCTGTCAGCTTTCAGATCTCCTCTCACCTTCTTTCCTTTCCTTTCCAGGTCTTTTTCTCGCTGCCCAATCCTTGTCATTTATCCCGTACTTGCAATCGCATTGAATATCTGACGACACCGCCAAGATTCAAATGGCCTGCAGAAACGGGGGGGCGTCGAGGGACGAAGTTAAAAACAGGGACGCCGCATCAAGGGCTGTCGGCGATGCCTTGCTTTTTACAACCATGTGCATCATTGGGATGCCTGTCGACGTTTACGCCAAAGATGGCTCGGTTTATTCAGGAATCTTCCACACAGCCTCTCTAGATAAGAAATATGGTATTCTATCTGCACTTTTCTCCGGCAACCGTATGCTTTAGTCATAGATTTTGATTTGTTGTGCTTTATTTATAGCCTTTTTGATTCATGTGCACTTCGATTTAGCTTATGATCTTCAATCTTATCTTCTAAATTACTGTTTGTTGATTATGATGAGATGTGGTGTTTAATTGTCTTTGTGATAAGTGGAACTTCATTACATGTAGCCTATTCCGTTTTTAACTGGTTGGATTTTGAGTGGAGGGCTGTATATAGGTTTGCGGTAGTGTTCGATTGCACTTTGTAATCTCTGTAGCTGTCTTCTCAATGAAGAGGATAATGTTTTAATTTATGGATATGTATTGGCATAGCTATTGTATTGAAGAAAGCGAGAATGGTGGAGAAGGGGAACCTGGATGATAGTGTAATGGATGGAGCTTTAATCGAGACTCTTATTGTGCAATCCAAAGATCTTGTCCAAGTTGTTGCTAAGGCAGGTTGCCTGTAAACTTATCAGTTCTAAAGAATCCTTTAGATTGTAGTTTTGAAGTTCAACAGACACTTGTTATTTCAATGAAGGTTTGCCTGTTTCCAGGGTGTTCTACTTCCCTCTAATAGAATGGGAGGCCTCGCTGGGAATGGCACCATTCAGGCTGCTGCAGATACATGCCCTGAGAACGATGTAGAAGCTATAAATGAGAATGAGTCCAAAGGGTACAAAAAGGACACGAGTCAAAGGAGGTAGGACTGTACTATAAATTTCCCAGCTGATGTTTTTATAGATATTAATAACATAAAAAGATTGAATTATGTGACTGTCAAATTCATAGTTGTTAATATGGAGACACAAAGATGGACTAAAAGTCAGTATCTGGGATGGGCAGGTGTGAGGGTTAGGACACATGATATTATCATGGTATTATTCTTGGCAGCCTAGAACTTGAGGTGTGGATTTGTCGTCCTCCTAAAATTTGAAATGTTTGTAGGACCACTTCAAATTTCAAATTTACAACTTTGTTGTTAGTGTTTCGCATATTAAGGGCCATGTTGGCTTCTGTTTTTTATTATTAATTTTAAAACTTAAGAAGAAATTTCAGTGTTTGAATCCACTTATGTTTTAAATTTAAAGTAAGAGTAAAAATCCTACTTTTAAATAGGGGTGTTTGGTTGTTCTTTTTGTTTCTGTTTTGGTGTTGAGTTTTAGATTTTGAAAATTTTGAGGTGAAAATGAGGGTGTGTTTGTGTTTTGTGCTTAAATAGTGGTTTGGCGTTATACTTTTTTGAGAGGACATAGTGTACTTTTATATAGAATCATCCGGATTGCATATTAAAGAAATTTAAAGAAAATAAAAATAAAAAATCTCAAAGAGAACAGAGCCTGAGTGATGATGTGCTAAATTGGAAATAGGTGATGGATGTGATGCCTTTTGGAAGGATAATGGAAATGAAAACACAACCAGATACAAATATTTTTTATATAATATAAATATAAATATTTATCTATATTTGAAAACTAGCCTGTATTGCATATTCTTTAGGGTTATTTACAAAAGGAAAGAACAATAGGTTTCAATCAATCCAAACATTTTTTTTCCCTGAAAAACCGACCTCATTGGTCAATCCTAACACCTTTGTTGTACTCTTATGTTTTACTTCTACTTCTACCTTTTTAAAAAGTCATTTCAAGCAGAACCTTAAACTTATGAATCTTTTAATGCTTATATGATGTTCTGTATCTTTCATTAATTTTTTTTTTGGGAGGTTACTGGTGGGTTGGCTCTGTAGGTTGTGTATATACATAAAGAGAATTTCTGTGTCCTGACAGATTGCATTTTGGAGATCATTTGATGGTTTCTTCATTTATGTTAGATTAGCTAAATTCATTATTAACTCCAGGGTTTTAGTCAAAAGGATAATGATTTTCCTTATAGTTCTACAGCTGAGGCTGCAAATCACTTAAACAGTTCTTCAGAAGACTTCTTTGAGAGATTGGATACAACGAAGTTTGTTAAGGTGATCTTTCAAATAATAAACAGCTTTACATATTGATAAGTAATACTAAATTCATTCCGATAAAAAAATGTAATACTAAATTCAAACTGTTCTGCTGAATGACATGACAATCATGCCTGGGCTATTAATATCTTCCTCTTTATTATTCTGTAATGTTTGCACTTTTCGCTACTATGTACCATTCATTTCTTCTTTTTTATTTTCTATTTCCTTTTTATTGTTGATACAGATAGAAGCACATAATATTTCAGTTGATAGAAGGTAACTATTTCTGCTCAAGTGCGTTCTATTGGTTCTCCACAATCCATTTTTGCTTGCCATTCACTCTAGTGCTCTTATATGGATTTTGTTCGCTGATTTGTAAGTGAAGTAATTGTTAAAGGTTATACCAACAGCAAATATATCAACGAACTAACACTTTATACCTGTGATTTATAGGAATGGCTTTCTTTTTCTCTTTTCCTTTCCTCCCCATTTGTTGTTTTCATGTATACTTCCGGATTTTCGAAATTATAACTATTTTTGACTTTTATTTATTATTTTTATTTAAATTTATTATCAATCCCATGTCATGTTATTCATAATTCTGAATTATAGCAGAAATGTTGAGGATGGCAACTCACTAGACCTGTTGTGCAAGATCCAGAAAAGCCCTGGTTCTGGAGATGTGAGTATTGTAAGTTGATGATTTTTTGGAGAAAAGCTTGTAAGCTTTGCCTTCTAAATTGATTTCCTTGATAATTTTCTCGCAGATGAATGGAGTTCAAGGCACAAATCTTAGCCGTGAGTTTCCATCTTATCCAGTTTGATGTATTAACAACACTGATACTGTATTTATCTGGGATAACTTTCTATACTGTTAATATGCTTATCTGTTTTAACACTTTATGAAGAAACAAATGTTTTTTTTCTAATTTCTTTATAATAAGATACATGAGTATGAATATGCAACTGCAACTATTTACTCTCCTGCATTTTATGCATTAATCAACTGATTCTATGCATTACTCTACTGATTTTTATGCCTATCATTTATCACGAAATTATCACTTACTCTCACAGTCTATTACATCCATGATTTTCTGCCGTATGCCTATCTATGTCCATTAAGTCTGCTAACTCTTTCTAGTGTTTCGCTATTTCTTTTCGGCCAGTGGAACTTATCTCTAGGGAGGTATTACATCTGTTTTTGTGGGTCAAGTAGTTGTAGGGAGTGGTAAACTATTGACTATTGAGTTTATATTGCAAGGCTTGTCCTTGAAGTGAATTGACTGTAAACAAGAAAAAGTAGTGAAGAGTTCTCAGTTGTCAGTTTACTGAAGTGTCTTAAAGTCTAGACGAACATAAAGTGGAAGTACCTTGCCTTTAAAAGGAAGGTGAAAGATGTTTAAAACACAATCAGGGATTTAGTTGATATATTATATGTTTCGAGAATTTCTGGTTGTTGAACATTGTTTGGGTTGAAGGCTGAGGTAGTGTATGCAATTTAATTCTTTTGTTGCATCAGTGTTATGTTACAGTTGATTGGAAAACAAATTGCTAGGTGACTCAGATATGTTCATTCCACTTTCTTTTCTATTCCTTTTTTTTTTTTTTCCTGTGGGAATTCCTGATGTATTGTAAATAGAATGTATACTTGTGTAATACTAAAGATAGTGCAGTACCTCAATTTTGTGCATTGGTTAAGATTCTTATGTGGTGTTTGCTAAAACTGAATAGATGCTTAGTGCAGTACCTTAATTTTGTACATTGGTTAAGATTCTTAGGTCGTGTTTGCTAAAATTGAATGGACGCTGAATGCTAAATGTGGAATACCGAATGATGAATGACTAAAACTATATTTGTTTGATAATTACAGAGAGCTGAATGTTGAATGTGTTATTTTATAATTCGTCTTTAACTCTTTATATTATTAGGTTGATGAAAATATAATCTTCTTAATATATACTATTTGTTTTATATAAAAAATAATTTATTGGAAATTTTGATTAACATAAAATTAATTAACCTTATGGTTGTCAAACATGCTAAGTAGGATTAAGCGCTAATGACTTAAGTTCAGATGATAACAAGTCCTACTAAATAGGTCTTCATAGCTTAATGAAAACTGCAACAAGAATGGAAGGTATACTATATACCTCTACATGTTTGTTAGCTTCTTTCTTAAAAATCCACTGGACCTGATTTAAATGTATCAACGCAAGAGAAGTATAATTTACTCAACCCTAGATAGAAATATGCTTTTTATTTAGGATAGGCTAAATATTGTGTTCTTTACACATGACAATAGGATGTGTCCTAAATGAGTAACATCTCGAAAGGATCAATTAACATAATTTCTAAGTTGTGTATGAATTTATAAGTACCTAAGATCTGACTTAAAGTCTTAAACCCACAATCACAAAATTCAGGATCGAGCTATATATTGTTGAACTAGGAAGCTAGAAACCTATATGATAGAGACCTCAAAACAACTTTTTGGCTAAAAAAATATATTAATCTGAAAAAAATTTCAAAACTTATGCTTTGTGGCTTAAGGCCATGTTTAAATGCTCACATACATAATGGGAAAAAAAGAACGAGGAGGTTATAATAGATGATAATAACAAGGATGAGGAATCTAGACTACTAGCCGATTGAAGCATCGCTGTTCTTCTAGCTACGGTTTCCAGACTTCAGCCTTGAGGAAACAACAAACAAAAGTGATAGAACAAATTCAAAAGGGTTTACCAAGCCCTAAACTTGGCCAAAAGACTCTCACGTGTTTGAATTCTTATTGCTTCCTCCAAAAGAAAAACATAAGCCTGACTCTAATATTTAGTGGTTTTTTATAGTTGCCAAGAGTAATATAAAATATGGGTTTTATTTGCAAAATTAATCATAAACAACTTAGAACACCAGAATACTCTTAGCTAAAGTAGAATACTAATTCTAAGAGGACTCAACCGGCTGCTAACCCACCCCGCCTTTATGCATCACATTACAAAACGATGACTGAATTTCTTCATTTTCTGTTATTTAAACGCAGTTGCTGCCTGATAAATTGATATAATATGTCTAGGAATTAAATCATGGCAGGGCTTCATCAATTGATGAAAATATAGACATCATTTCTCTACTGTATGAAATAGCTCCCTGACTGTAGTATGTAAAAGTAATTAGCTGAATAAGAAAGTCTCTCTTCCTTGAATCATTCCATACAAGTAACTGTTGACTTGCAGACTGTTGAGGATATTGACGAAGATGAGCTATTAATATAGTCAAATCATCAATGGTTGATTGGGAAATCATTTTGTTCTATATAATTATTGATCAGCATTTGATGCTAGATGCCACCTTGTGTGAAATAAGCAATAGGATGTAGAGGGCAACAGCGCTCTATTCTTTGCTTAACATTCTTATTTTCTGTTTCCTAAGGTCACCTGAATTTGATGATTTTACCTGTTGTTTCTGGACAGTCAGCAGTGGCAAAGCTCCTTCAACCAATGTAAATCTTCACCGAACCATGCAACAAGAGCCAACAGCTGTATCATTGTTTTGCTCTGCTGCCGCTGAGGATCGGAGTCAATGCTGGCCTACTTTAGATGAGACTGCATACTCGGTTGCCTCCCAACCAAATGTTTCTGTTATTTCCAGTCGCATGATTGATGCTACTTCGGGTTCATGCCTCAAAGCATCATCAAATCCCTTCTTTTTTGTACCTCCAAAAAGTTCAAGTGTTAAAAGAACTGTTAAGGTATGGTAGATCTCTCTGAACATTCTCAGCTTTGAATTTTGTTTGAGCTTTTTCTTATATGAAACTATCTACAAAAAAGCAGATTCTGAACTGTTTATGTGTGATGTTCTCTATTATATTGTTGTTAAGGGCATCAAGTATTTTAGACTTCTTTTACAGCGAAAATACTTTGAGACCTGTTTGGTTAGATGGATTTGGATTTGAGAGTGGATATTAAGTGAATGGATATAGATTATTTGGCATTTGAAATACTTCAATTAAAATTAATCATTTGGTCACAGTAACTTTTTGAAATGCCATGGTGTAAATATTAGTTGAAAATCAAAGGAGATTAATTTGAAATCCACAACCAACTTTGAAGATTTAAAATCCATCACATTGCCACACGAAATTAATGGATTTGACAGTCATTTGAAATATTTTTAATCCAAATTCCTCCAACCAAATGGGGCCTAATGGAATTTTATGTTAGTGGGAATATGGAATAGAGGTTTTCTTTTGAACAAGCTATTAGATGTGGAATGATATTCCTAGTTTCTCATGTGCTCCTTCCATTAATTTTTATTATGAATTGTTTGACATCGTATTTACTTCTCTAGGACTCCAAGCTTAATCCTGGAGCAAAAATATTTTCTCCATCAACGTTGCACCATAGAACAGTGAATCCTGCTGTGCCAAATGGAGCAAGTGGTGGTCCTTACATGGCATCCTACACAATGGCTGCTCCTCCACAAGAGTCTGTGGCGAGTTCTTTTACTCATTCTTCCACGCCTGTTAAGCTTGTTCCATACAATAATGTGGCTGTTGGGCATGGTGATCATGATGCGGCGTATGTCCAACCTGTAAGTTATACTGTGTTAATATCCCGGTTGAAATTCATTCAATTTATACTCAAACATATGCCAAGTGTCAAATACCTGATATCTTCAAATACAAACTATATGCTTTTAGATTTAGTTGAGTAACTGTCACATAAATGATATGAATTGATTGATTAAGGAACCATGTGAATTGTGAATTTAGGATTGTGTTTTGTTTTGCCCGTTGGCAATTTGACTTAGCATTTATTTATTTTATTTTATTTTTGTGCAGATTATTGGACAAGTCGTGGACAGGATGCAGCCTACCAGAATTACTGGTCAATATCAGAACTTTCCAATGGGCCCTGCCTATGCCCCTCCAAATCTGCAAAATGTATAGAGTTATTTTACAATATAATTATTTAGTCAATTTATGCGTGGCTAATACTTTCAACAATGTTAGGTTACACATGGACGAATAAATCCTCTTGCTTGCATGCGCCCCATGCCTACTGTAAGATCCGTGCTGTTTTACAATTATATCTGCAGACAAATGAATTTCCCAAAAAATTTTTTGCTTTATATTAACTTGATTTATTACCTTATTTCCCATAGGATGCCCTTTCTTAGTTTTTGTGCAATATCTCATTTTTACTATATTTAATTTTTAGTAATGTTCCATATCAAAGGGAAATCTCTCTGATACTTGTATCTTGATCATCCTTTTGTATTGTGTGCCTTTTCACTTCTTCTTGGTATTGTGTATGTATTCTTGTATACATCTTGCAACAATTCATATATTCAATTTATCATTCTTTCACAGTTAATTTTCCTGGTTGCATTATGTTATGCTGAATATTTACAAACATTTGCCATGTACTTTGTTGTTTGTTCAGGATGTTCTGCAGAGTCCTACAGGGTTCGCTCCAGCAACTGCAAGGCCTATATTTGCAAAGAACCAAGGTTTGTGGCTTTGAACTGATTGGTTTCTCTATATGAACAGTATAAGTGCCATATTAGTTATTGTTAATGTAACACCACGGCTGGCTCAAACCGGAGCGTCACCGCCACGCCACACCGTAAGGCTCGTTCATCAACC
Organism: Andrographis paniculata; assembly: GCF_009805555.1. Lineage (NCBI taxonomy): Eukaryota > Viridiplantae > Streptophyta > Magnoliopsida > Lamiales > Acanthaceae > Andrographis > Andrographis paniculata. Next base: position 864,357 of record NW_026137611.1, read on the forward strand.
AACTAGCCCTACGTTGTGGCGCTAAGGCTAAAATAACCATTACAAAATAACTATTTAGAGATTTAGAATTAAAGCGCACCGGTTTATCATTTAAATAAATAATGTTTGAGTAAAAAACATAAGTTGGAAATAGTTCAAAAGACATTAGTTATTAAACATTAATAATGGATTTCAAAAATATTTTAGAAGATAAAGTAGTTATAGTTCCCCCTATGGATCATATGACGTGGATGCATCATTTAGGTATAACAGAAACATGATCACCTACAAAAAGGTTGTAAGAAGAGGGTCAACACAACGGTTGAGTAAGCGCAATTAATCGGAGATAAATTAGTACGGTATAATGCCACAAAATCATTTTAAGAACATAATTTGAATAAGATGACACATATCACATAAGGATAACTCACACACACGAGTCTTTCAGCGCCTCCCTTATATCTCATTTTCATTTTCAAATAATAATGATGAGCACATCATGAAGAAAACTCCACTAGGCCTTAATCAGGGCCGTCTTGACCCGGTTTTCCACCCTTATTACTTCATATGACACGTCACATAGTTTCACATAACAAGCATAGGGTCACAACCCTCAAAGGAAACTCCACAATGTGTACATAAAGGTTCAAAACCCAAAGTACACGTAAATAAATTTATTATTAGTTTGCGAGGAGCGCCATACGGCCCACAACCCTCTAGTCTCTAATATAACATACCAAGAGGGGATTGTACGCAATCCATTCCTCAATCACGGATGACGGTCTAAAGACCATTTCATCGTGAATGACGAGCACCTCGGAATCACCCAAAAAGGGAACCCGTCATCTCGATCCCTCGACCTAGCCCATTCGGGATCTAGTTCAAGGTTAGCTAGTTATCCTAAAATACCGGTATACCTTCACGTGTTTGCAAGGCACAGAGGTGGAAGGCTATGCCTTATCATCCAAATAATCGACGAGTTGATCGGACTCGACGGGTAGTTTCAATTACCAATTTGACCAAATACTCAACATGCTCTTACGCAATTTTCAAAAAGAGTGTTTTAAATTCAAAATATTCCAATTGTCAACATTTAACCATGCAAAAGTAGGATATTAGACCCAAGAAGTTCGTTATAATCTCACTTTATTTCGCCAAATAAAGATTTGAAAAATATGTCAATCACAATAGGCATGGTCTAACTCCGAAAATCATAATATTTTAATATAATTGTAAATCTTTTTCCAAAAACCATAACTAGGTTAGGGCAAAACTAGGGTTTCAAACCCATCCCATAAATTCTACGATTTTCAATTTAAAATCCAATAATAACCTTCACACAAGCCTTAGGTGACATTATAATCAACTTTTTACAAAAAATTGGCGAAACCTAATATTTTTAGGGCAAACCCATTTGACAAGAATATTGAAAACGATATCAATAGAAGGGTTTAGGGATTAGAACATATGAATATATCTAAAATTAATCCCACTTACCTTAAGAAAATAGACTAAAAGGAAGAGTTTTGGTGAAAAGAATTCCAAGGAAGAAGAGGGGAGGGGACTGGCGGCTCTGGCTGCTGTCCTGCCTCTGTTATTTTCTTTTTATTTTATTTTATTTTATACTTTATTAACATAAAATACTTGGCACTCTAACTTGGATACGTTATATCTTAACAAACTATGGGTACACTATATCTTATCAAATCCACACTGTAGATATGATATATTTAACAAATTATGGATAAAGATACCTAAATTAAGTGATACGGATAAACAAAATCTAGTTTATTATTTATTTTACCCCAAACTCAATTTTATTCTTAATTTACAGCTAATTCTTTAATTTCTTAGATCAAAAGCTCAAAATAAATTAGGCCTAAAATAATATTTTCCGACTCCGGCGTCGAAGTTCGGCAAGTTCCGACAAATTTCCGGCGAGTATTTTTATGGGGTATTACAGTTAATATTAATTAACAAATATTTTTAGTATTAGTTAACAAAATTAGTGTCTAGAATTAATGTTAGACTAGTGTTCTGGTTTAGGCATGGTATCCATGTCATCTAATCTCAATACACTATTCATTTTTCTCTTCCAATTTGGCATGGTATCAGAGCAGAGAACATTCACGTTCATTTTCTACTTCATCTCATCACTGCTTATTTGATTTTCATCAATGTGTCATTCCCTCCTATCTGATCTTGAATTGACCTTAACCATTTGTAAAAGGGTTGACAAACGTATTAAGCTTGTTCACACAAATATCTGAAGACCTAGTTGAGTCAAATCAAAATTAGGATTCCGGTGTTTTTGTTCTTTTTGTTGGTGAATTCTCCCGAATGACCTAATTATACCTAATAAAAACCATCCTATAGTATTATCCCTTTTATGATCCTTTCATGCTGTAGTTCAAACTTAGTTTGGTTGTCATATTCGTACACTTCATATGGATAATGCTTGGGAATACGTTTCCCCCCAACAAAATGGGGTAATTGAACGGAAAATCCAGAATGTTGTCAAAATATTTCGGACTACTTTGACGGCATGTTTTCTAGTTAACAAAATGTCCTCTTCAGTTCAACTCTTTGTTTCCACTCTGTTCCCAAGGAAAGAAACTTTTTCTGTCCACCATCATATATCCATAATATGGTTTGTTCATCAGCTTCGCTTTGGTATTAGTCTAATATAGTGAAAAATTGAATTGATGAATTCAATTAATTAGTGGAGTTGGCACGTTTTTGCTTGTCAAAAATGATTAATGAATGAAACTTTTATTATTATTATTATTATTATTATTGTGTATGTGTCATCTTTTATGTTTTGTTAATGTTTTTGAAAGTGAAATAGTTGATGGATGGTTCTTTTTTTTTTTAAGTGGAAAATGAGTGTTGACTGAGGTGCATTTGGGGAGTTTGTGAGATTTCACATAAAAAAAAAAAAAAAAGAAAATCCAACAAACAAAAATTAAAAACCAATATATATATATATATTGTTGGATAGAAAAAAAATCTTTCCTAGCATGTGATATCATATATAATTGTGTCAATCAAAATGCAGTATTCAACCTGCACATTGCTTGCCAACCTTTTATTGTTGTTGTAATGGTTTTGGGCGGTTTTATGAAAGGCCACATATATTATTATTATTATTATTAAATGTAACCATTATGACCTGAAGGTTGTGTTCACAGGAAATGCTTTGGCACAGACTCTGCAGCTGTGTGTGAGCCCTCAGATTATGGCTAATGGATTGCAACAGTTTGTAATGCCTGTTACTGCTCCATTTTCACAACCCGCATACCCTATATTACAACCTATTAACATTCCAGGGACGAACAATTTTTTGAGCCCCAAATTTGCATGAGTTTACAATGATTCATCATTCTTTCCTAGTAAAATTTTGACATTATTTGTGTCTCTTGTTCAAGTCCGTGCATATAGTTGTTCTTTGCATTCTTTAGTATTTCTCTTTGCTTTATGCATTTGAGAGGTTTTAGCTTTGTAATTTGAGATATTTTGTTAAATTCATAATCACTTTTCTTCCATTTCATTTAGAGGTCCACCAAGCAAACATTGCGTGAGTTTTGGTTTGCTGTTCGCTTCTGAGCTCGCTTCTCCTGTTGTCAATGAGATTCTGAGGTTTGATACACTTTATTCGAGTTTATTGGTTAGAATATATACACATATATAATTTGATAGGAATGCTCATGTATGATGGACGAGGTCATGTTCTTTATTTTGTCCTTGCTCAAGCTATAAAAGTTTCATATGAGAAATAGTTATCAATGCATTGAGGTATTTATTTGTGTTTAATTTTAAATGATCTGATATATGTAATTAGTGTTGCAGAAAGATTGAGCTTATGAACTGTGTATTATTAACATGGGAATGAGGAAGGATCATTGTTTTATTTTTTATATTAGTTATCGTTTAACAATTCAATGGACCAAATAATGAATATTTGAGTGCAATAAATGTTTAGCCGACTAGATTAAATATTGGACATTTATATCCATAGTTGAAATCATGTTTGAAATTTGGGTTGATTGTTGGTTGTGCGCGCTTGGAAAGGGAACCTTTGACTAGATTAAATATTGGATATCCATAGTTGAAATCATGTTTGAAATTTGAGTTGATTGTCGGTTGTGCGCGCTTGGAAAGGGAACCTTGACATGATTTCTATGGTTTGTCCTTGGCACCTTTTCAGTTCAAAGAACTAATTCCCTTTGACAAGGGATCTTCAGTCTAAAATTGGGTAAGTTTTGGACTGAGGATCTCAGCTCACATTCATCTCTAGTTGGCTTTTGTAACTGTCTTAATGTATGAAGTAAAGCCCATTGTCAATGTTGTCTCTTTCTGATTTTGATTAGAAAATCTATAATTTCTAAACCTCTGTATAGAGTACTGAGATGTCCAACTTGGCCATGGCACCCAATATGTCTTTTGTATGACTAAGATTATAATACATTATTGTGTTAGAATTATTTATATATTTGAAAATAGAAAATCATTGAAATCAAAACAATGATTATTTCTTCAAATATAATCTCAATTCAGCATGCAATTCCATGTCTTTCATAGACACGTTTGCTCAGCCTTCCACGAATTTCAAGTTTACAACAAGAAATCAAGAATAAGTAATTTCAAATAAATTTCAGTCATATATTATTCAAATTTATCATGTGTAATTTGAGATTAATAATAAGTATATTAAACATTACAAAAATAAACAAACTCATTTAGGATATAACTAAAAAAAAAATAAAAAAAATATGGATAACTATTAATTAAAAACTATTCAAATATTTATTACTCGTACTTCAAGATTTCAATATCACATAACAATATTAATTAATATATGTATAACAGTAATACAAAACTAGTCAATGTTGTATTACTCATTGTTCAATATCTCGAAATTCATTAAAAAAAATTGTTTTTAATTATCCAACATTTTAAGATAGAAAACATATCTTAAATACAGTACAAAAAAAACTCTAATTACTTGAGAACTATTCGATATATTACTATACATGAAAGATGATAGTATATTATTCAATAACATTCAACACGTACAAAGAAAAAAAAATCCGATAAACAAATAAACAACACATCATATTTAAGCTCCTGCAAAAAAAAAAAAAAAAAAAAAAGAAAAAACTCCACAGCACTGCCGCCACAATGCTTACTGCTCAAGAAAATATATAATAAACAAACACCTTTGTAGGATAGGATTTCCAAATAAAAAACCAACCATATGTGATATAAGGAAATGTCTTGAAAATCCAAAGAAAACATAAGAGTTTAAAGAGCAGTCCATAGTTCCAAACTGAAAATCATCCATTGTTTGTTCTGAGCAACCAGCTCAGATGCTTAGTTATTGTCCTCCCATGCTGAACTTTATTATAACTGAAATTAGATCACTGCACTGCATCTAAGCATTGCCATTGTTTCACTCACCACGGCCCTTTCAATCAGTCTCGGTTGTCATTTCTTCATCGCTTTCAATTCTCACTCCTTTGCCCTTTTGATTGGTTTCAATTTCTGGTTCTTCATCCTTCCTATTAGTTTCCATTGTCATTTCCTGATCCTCTTGATCAGCAGTTGCAGAAGGCGGTGACACAGCAGCCAGCAACTCGGCCACTTTGATGGTTCCCTCTACAGCCTAAGGCACAGTAGGGAGGAGGCAAGCAGTTAATTCAGCTCTGGAATAATTTTACAGTCATAAAATAAGGGCAGTTTTCAACAATACACATGTTTCATCATACCTTTAGAAGCTCACACATCTTTCCAGTTCCGAATTTAGAAAAGGGTGTTACAGCAGAAGGACCTAGGGAAGAATCAGTCAGGAGTCGCTCATTACAATATTCATTACCATGTCCAGAATTAATATCTGAATTACCTGAAAAGAATTTGAATGCCTCCTTACCAGCCTCAATGAAACCCTCTGATGCTTGCAAATTTCCAAAAATATCATCTGGTGAGGCCACAGACTTCAGCTTTCCTTTTAAGGTTCTGTCACTCATTGGACCATCATCGTCCTGCTCAATACCTCCAGGGGTAACTTGAAAAACAGGACTGGTTTTTGCAGCAGCATTAGTGGCGGCACCAATAATAGGGTGATCGGGTGGCGGTATCATGGATAATGGTTCAACCATATATATTTCTTCATTACCAAGGTCTGGGGAAGGGACAGCTTGGTTCGGCTTAACAGCTGCATCCACTGGAGGAATAGAAGAAGATGCTTTTCTTGATGGCCGTTTACGTTTTGGACGCACCCTTGAATCCACTTCTTTAGCAGGTCCCCGAACACTAGACCCACCCAGATCTTCAGTAGTTTGATGGATTTGATTGATGGAAATCATTGGAAGATGTGGCACAATGTCATTCCCTGCTGTAATAGGCTCAAACTGCCCAGGCTCGAAAGTAAGAGCAAAAACACTTGTGTTTGAATTGCCAATTCTCACACGAAGCGAATAACCAGGACCAAGTATGCCTTCAACAACACCAGTTACTGGCTGGCCAATCAGATGTGGATCAGGTCCAGTTATGTCAGGATCAAGGCCATAGGCAGCTTCAGGATGCTTTGGGATTGGATCTCTAGGAGGACGGCCACGTCTCTTAATGGCTTGTTGGTCACTCAAGCTATCTCCTTGATTAATTGAATCCATAGTATGATAATACAGCAACTCCCTTCACTTGCTATGCAATTTCTTACTGCTATGCTAGGACAAGGCAAGAGGCATGTCTTTAGCTGAATTACAATTATCAATACCATAGTCTTAAAGAGGGCATTCAACACTAAATGTATTAGTAATCTTGCATAAGTGATTAAAGCAGGTTACTAAACATAAGAAAAACATTGAATAATGAATCTAGTGATACGAGAAAACTACTATGATCTCTTCATACTTGCATAAGAAATACTCGACTTCAAGCTTTTACAAGCCTAATTTATATCTTCAAATATATAGCGTGCATATATATGCCTGAGAATCAATTTCTAATATTTGGCAAACAAAGGAATACATATGATTTTAAATCAAGAAGAATATTAAGAGAATGAATTGGAGGATTGCACCATGCCAATAATGAGAATATATTAACATAACTACAAAATGCATCGTGATAAAAAAAATAAAAATAAATAGAAGTCAAAAAATAAAAATAAAATAAAAACTCTGCAATCAAAAGTTGACCTTACATATAATGTGTTGACTCTCCTCAGTGTTACACACAGCAACCTGTCAACATTTTATCAATTGAAATGGAAAATGCACAAGGTGAAAACCATGTTGTACTTTCGTTTCAAAACAAATGGATGGCTAAAATTCAGGAGAAAGAACAAAAATCCAGCAAAGATCATTGTGATGAGTTCACTTCCAAAACTCAATTATTCCCACATTATATCAACCCGCATTTCCAAACAAAGAGTTTTATGAATACTTGGGTAACATCTCAAATTTGATTCTACAATAAAACATATGTGCTCTTTGTTTACTGTCTTCAAGCGCTTTTCAACCCTGAGAAACCCCTTCACGCAAACAATGCATTGATTCAAAAGTATAATAGCAACTATATCTATATTACTATATATATATATATCGAATCTGAGTTTCAATGACTAATTATTGCTATTGAAACTTGGAATTTTGCCTAGATGTAAATACATTTTCAAATAATAATCCCCTACAAACTTTTCATTATTTCTATATGCTATATATCATTCAATCATTATATAATGCTTTCTTTAAAATATCATATTATTTCAATCAAATATACAAATTGTTCATATGATTGAATGCTTTCCTCTAGAACATTAACAATCTGATAAAACAACAACAACAACAACAACAACAACAACAACAATAATAATAATAATAATAATAATAATAATAATAATTTGAATATGATGTTTTATAAGAGAAAATAATATATTATATTTAAGAATCGTAAGGGTTAAAATAGTAGAAAAATGAAAAAAAAAATTGCCAAGTGAACACACCATAACTTCTACACTATTCCTAATTTTTCTTTTCCTAAAACAAAAAGAACATTTTCCTTCCAACCCAGAATTAAGTACTTGCATTTTAACCCTCACCACAAATTTCAAGATGTGCATAAATATTTAATATACAAACAGATGCTCGAAATCAACAAACACTTTCATACCAAAAGATCATGCATTCTAACAAAGGATAACAAAAATAGGAGAGATGTAGGGCTTTTTCACTTTGTATGGTTTTGCAATTATTTTATTATTCAATCTCTCAATCTCGCTGCAAAAATACCCATCAAACACCAATTTTCTATATAAAACACCACATCCAACAACTATTTCACTTTGGAAATATCAAAACAAAAATCACAAATATATAAAAACACCAAGTGAACAAACCTGCAATGTTTCAAACTTTTAATGACAATTAATAGCAGGGTTCCTTTGTAGAACATGGTGCGGAACAAAAAAAAATAAAAAAAAAATCCAAACCTACCCAGAAAAAAAATAATAAAGAGACACATCGTATGATAAATGTGCAACATCAAAATTTTGTAAGACATTTCTGAAAGAGGGCTAACTACCTTTACAAATATTAGAAATAAAAAAAATTACAGGTTCACGAAAAAAAATCAGAATAAACATAAACATAGGTGCTCATAAAACTGTGACGTATATACCTAAAGAAGATCGCAGATGACTACTTTTAGATGTCAACCCTAGGAGTGACGATATGATTTTTTGATTTAAATAACAATAGTGAAGCAACAGCAGAGACAACAACTATATAAAGATGGAAATGCAGACCATTTTTCCTTATACATTAAGCTTAATTATTATGAGCATTTAATAAGGGAAGTTTTAAATGCTATATATGAACAGATAGGATGGAATTTATGACGATGCCATCTCGTGTAACCAAATTTACATGACAATTATTTAACCTTCCTAAATTTTCACCATATATTTTAAAAATGACAGATAAGAACACGGTTGTATTACATTAAGAGGAATGGTTCGGATCCAATGCTGAATTCAGCAATGATAAAAAATGTTATGTCTACTTGTGTGAAGGTTTTGATTTGGAGTTACAATATTTTGAGGTAAGAATGACTGTTGGATGTGACATTTTGAATAAAAAATAGGTGTGGAAAGTGATGTTTTTTAAACGGAAAATGGAAATACATTGTAGATTGAATAGGGCAAAATAAAGGCAATTTATTTATTTTTTCTCAGTGTTTTTGATATGCAAAAGTAATGATTTCCTATAAAAATACACAATTTTTTATGACAAAATATGATATACGACTACAATTTAAAATAAACACACAAAACCAATCGAAAAATAAACAAGGCCAAAAATAAAGCAATTTTACCTACCATATCTTTAATTTCCAACTATACATATGCTATATGATGTAACCAAATTGTTAAACGATACATGTGTTCACACTACTAATCTATTTACAATAGACAATCCAAATAGGCTTTTTGGTCGCTGCTCATCTAGCTGTTGTGTAACCACTAGAATAGTTTGCGAGTAGGTGTGTGGGAGGTGCCTTTTTCCCCTCAAAGAATATACATTGGAAAACTTCAAACATAGAAGATTAGACATCGTTGCTGCAAATGTGGTGGCAGACCACTTTGCGAAGCATAGTGCTAGAGGAAACATTGAATTAGCTATGTGGCTATAGCTTCTACCCATCTTTCCGTTTCTCTTGTATCGTTTTATGTTGAAATATAGTTTAGATAGATATTTTGATTAATATTATTTAGATATATCTACTAGATTAAGTTCTTAGTTGATTTTATCCTTTTGTTATTGGTGTATAAATAGACCTTATTTTCATTATTAAATATTAATAAATATCTCTCATAATGTAACATGGTATCAGAGCTACGTTTTCTCCAAGTACATCCCTGTGATTTAGAATGTACTCGAAGGATTTTCTTTCAAATTTTAGATTCACTATTACTTCGAAAATATATCTCATTCTAATCTCTTTTATTTGTCATTTTTCAGTGCATCTGACCTATGCCACCACCGTTATTTTATTTCTAATTTGAAAAACACTTGCCACCAAATATCATCGTTATAAACGTGTGCGAGTTATCTGCGTTGGTCAACGCCGGTCAACACAATAATCAATTTTGTTGCTGTCGACTTTGACGGCATGTGCAAGTGCATTCAGCGTCCAATTGCTAGAAATTTTCTGCAACAACATATTTAGATATTTTCAATTTATTTGTCAAGTTGCTTTCAGTTCTTTGATCAAATTTTTGGTTTGGTATTCAATTACTTTTCGGAAATTTTGCTTGTTATGATTTAATTTCTCAAGGTTAGCACCACCGCAGCAATTGAGGATCGCTGTGCTGCTGCCACGACAGAGGATTGCCGTTATAAAAAATCTTAGTTTGATGCTTCTGCAACGACAAAGGATCGTTGCCGCCTGCTCCGCAACAAAGGATTGTGGTTATTAAAATCCTAATTTGACCAAAATTTTAATTTATTAAAGTTACTACCGTTGCGACAGAGGATCATCGACATGTTTCCGCAACGGACGATTGCTACCACTAGAAATCTTAATTTGGCCAAAATCTAAATATCTTAGGGTTTAGCGCCCTACCATGATAGAGAATCAATTTGAATCTCAATGTTTAATTATGAAGTCCGTCCACATTCAAACTTATCTCCTATTTTTTGCCTAACTTGAGTTGACTTCTATATCACCTTGTGTTTGGGGCGAAGTGTTGAAATATATTTTAGATAGATATTTTGGTTGATATTATTTAGATTTGTCAGTTATTATTTAATCATATCTATTAGATTAAATTATTACTCATTCCATCCCCAATAAATGTCCCGGTTATTATAGATACAAGAATTTAAAAAAATTATAATTATTAAATAATTAAAAAATATAATAGTAAAAATAATTATGGTATAATACAAATAATTATAGAATAAGAGTAACATAACTAAATAATTATAGATTATTAAATTTAAAATGTGATTAAAATGTACAGTCAATTAGTCATTTTCCAAAAGAGGAACAAACCGAAATGAAAATACTTGACATTTTATGTGAAACTGAGAGAGTATTATTTAGATATATCTACTATATTAGGTTGTTATTATTTGATTTTATCCTTTTGTAACTAGTCTATAAATAGACCTTACTTCATTATTAATAAAAATCTCATAAATTTCTCTTCGAATCACATTCTATATTCTTCATCATGAATTAAATTATTTACACTTAGAGAGAAAAAAAAAAAAAAAAAGAAAGGCACTCTGTTGGAGTGAACTTCAAGAAGATATTTACACAGAGCAACCACCATGCTTATTGTTGAGAAGAAGTATGATCTTGCATGTAAGTTTTGACACTCTTTGTATGGGTTAAAGCAATATTCCATGTTTGCTTTGGGTGCTTTAGTGTTACTATACAAGGTTTAGAATTATTCGATGTATGATGGACTATAAATCTATAGACTCTCCTACTGATATTAACTCCATAAGCTTCTTCAAGATCTGGAGAGCCTTGGGAAGATATCAGTCATTGTCAATGGCTAGTTGATACTTGATAAGCTGAATTATCATATGTCACTCATCCAAACATTTCCTACACTATTAGTGTAGTCAACCAATTCCATTGGTCGCTATGTACCACTTACTGGGATACTGTTTGCAACCTACAATGTGAAATGATCACCTACACAAAGGACTTCTATATACGAATTAAGGTTACAGTGATGTTGTTATTGGATATTTGGATAGACGGTCCACATTTGTATAATGTATTTATTAAAATTGAAGGCCATCATATTTCCTAGAATAATAAGAAGCCAACTATAATTGCCCAATTGATTGTTAGAATTTAGCAGTTACTATCATAACTCAAGTTTGTCAGTATCCCTAAGATGAACTTATTTTGTGATAATCAAGTGAGATACATATTGTTGCTAATTCAATCTTTGAACAACGAACAAAACATATCGAGGTTGATATTTCCCTTATCAGGGAGAATTTGTTATCTATCTGCATTACTAATAACAATGAGCCTTCCAACGATCAGTTTGCCAACATCTTCACTAAATCTCTTAGAAGTTCTCGCACCAAGTATTTATATGACAAGTTTACTGCATCCGATTTGTATGTTCAAAGTTGAGAGGGAGTACTAGATAGTGTTGAATAGTAGTATATGGCTTGAGGCCATTGGGTTTATTTATGTATATATCCATACCTTTGTATGTCCGATGAAATAGATTTTCATTCTGCATCAAGAATTGCCACATACCTTAACCTTGTTGAATATGAAGAATTACATTCACAAGCCATGATGGAAAGATGATGTTCTCTATTGAGAGTGCTTAGATACCATATTACCATACAAAATGAAAGTAGATGAACTAAATTACCTTAAGTTGAACCTGTACAACAATATTACCAGGGCTTACGAACACTTAAAAGAGATGAAAAGAAATAGAGAAGCTAGAGGGACAAAGAAGAAGAAACAAAGAGATAGAACATAAAACAAAGCAACAGAAGTTGATTCGTAACACTCACTTCCAAATAATGCAACATGGGAATGATTCCATTGCCTGCATCACATCAACAGGAGAGACACAGGAGCTGCCTGCATGATTTGAATATCACCCTGAAATATATTGAATCGATTGATTCATTTCACCTTTATAATGCAGAGAAACTCAGCAAGCACTGAATAGGCATGCATGCCCTACCTTCGCTTTGCCTGTAAAAGAAATGCAGATTGTGCTCGACAGCAGATTATGCATATTCCAGGTGAATGAGTTCGTATGACCTATTTCCATTGCAGACACATGTCAAAATAGTTAATTGAGCGTGCATTTTGCATTTTCCTCAATTAGAAACATACGAATGGATAAAAAGAACAAATACCAAAAAAATAACTTGAGGAACCCGAAATTACAAACATACTAAGAGATCAGTACAGATAAAGAATTAATTTCAAGAAAATTACATTGGCATGTAGAGCTCAAGAACATGGATAGCAGTTGAAATATTGCTGGCCATTTCTATAATTAATCTATTTTTGCGAACTGGGATGACAGCGGAAGTTGCATCGCATGGGCTAACCTAATAACTAAATTTCAGACACCAAAATCAAGAGGACAAATAATGCAAATGATCATTGATTGTTCAAAACAAAAAGAGAAATCCGTTTCAGTGAAGAAATGTCATTGTTGGTTTTTGGATGCTACATGGAAGATCACAAGTAACATCATTAGATTATGAAACAAGGATTCATTGATACTCATCATAATGAAATCAAAACTTCAAAAGCAAATTATTGTAGCAAATTAACAAGATATATAAACTACACTATTAAGAAGCAGTGCCAAACCACATGAAAAGAATCACGAAGGGTATATCAAACTCACAACATAACCACACGATCCTTTCTTTGCCTAGAAACTATTCTTGGACGGCTTGCTCCTAAAGAATGGGCTTTTCTACTATACTGAATATCCTTGCATCAACTGTCTACTGTGTCCAGATAACAAAGCAAACAGACATGTCAGGTCAATGTCTATCATTTCCGTTCATCCTTCTTGTGAACAAACCTTATCAATGCAATTTTGTACAAAATTAACAGTACAATTAAAAGAAAATTGGATAAATGAGAGAGTAGAAACTGTGATCATAAGAATATAATACTCCCAAGCATTAAGTGAGGCAAAATGTAGCAGTTTCTATTATTCTATGATTGTGATATCATCAAGTAGTATCTTAAAAAATGCATATGGAACAACAGCACCACATGCTCGGAAGAAAAATGCATTTTGAAGTGAACCACTGATCAAGCAGGAAGATTAGATTGACAACAAGCATGCAAAATTTTTGAAAGAATAAAAAACATGACATTTCATTCTCTTGAATAAGATGATCATAACTTGAATGTTCAAAACCGTGTAGATTCAGCTTCCGTAACTGGATATAAATCTTCTTCTCCACTATCAGGTTCCACATTTCACAGTTGCCTCAAAATGCTGTACAACATTTTCTGCATAATCAAAATAGAATTGAGAGGCTGACAAATAAGTTGATTCAAGAACTCAAAGATCCTTGAGAGCTCAAACGCTGGAAATTAAAATTTATTCAAGCATGCTGCTGCTTCATAACCTCAATCCTTAAAATTAAACCAGCAGATCCTTACAATTCATAACTTACATCTCAGTTTGCTTGCCTTCTTTGTGACTGTGTATGTATGCTTTGGTACTCTATTTTTACATAGAGGTTCGCAGTGCTTTGACAGAATCGTGCTCATCAAAAACTTCTCCCAAAATACACACTTCAACAGAGTTGAAGACCGTCGAGCAATTCAGCACCATTAAAGATAACTAACAGGCATGTGTCTTTTACCAATAGTCTCCACATGAACAAGCTCCATTTTCAAAATGATGGAACCTATTAGCATCCCTCATTATTATAACTCGCTCAGTAATCTTGCTGGCAAATTTGCTAAAGTTATGGCAATCCAAACACACCCTAAGGTTCTTGAATACCCTTATTTCATCTCCTTTTTTACACTTTAGGAGGGCGAATGCTATAGCCAGTTTCTCGCTATGTACCTTAACCATTTGTTCCTTTTCTTCTTCCTCAACATCTTGTAGTGCTGTCACGGTTTCTGTAGAATATCCAGCATTTTTCATCTTCTGCATTAACTCATCGAGCATTGCATAAATAGCTTTTGACTCAGGGTGGGACTGATCGCTGGATCTGAAAACATGCTGCTGCTTCATAACCTCAATCAAAGTGCAACCCGGGGTTTTCATAAGTTTCTTTTTCTTGATTGTATTTCGCAGCAATGCAGCCTGAGAGTACTTCCCGTATGTCGAATATATATTTGAGAGTAGAACCTGATATCCTATGTTTTCAGGATCCAAGTGAAATAATTGATTAGATGCCAACCGGGCTAAGTTGGCATTCTTGTGAACCATACAAGCACCAAGCAGTGCACCCCACTCTGCAGCTCCAGGATCCTTAGGCATTTTGTATATGAACTCCACTGCATGCTCTAGTTTACCAGCTCTGCCAAGTATATCCACCATACAGGCATAGTGTTCGGAGCTGGGCTCAAATCCATAATCATGAATCATGGAATGGAAAAGTTGTTCACCTTCCTCCACCAATCCCGTATGACTGCAAGCATACAACAAAGATAAGAATGTAACTCTTGTTGGCCGAGTACCCGAAAGCAACATGTCATTATACAGTTTTATTGCCTCATATCCATATCCATGAAGACCATAACCCGAAATCATAGCATTCCATGTCACAACATTCTTTTCACCTATTGTATTGAATAAGGCCCGGGCTTCTTGAATATTACCACATTTGGTGTACATGTCAATCAAGGCACTCGATACATATATGTTGAACTCAAGGGACTCCATTTTGATCAATTCATGGACCCATTTTCCAAACCCTAATGCACCAAGTTGTGCACAAGCTGACAAAATGCTGGCAAAAGTGATGGGATTTGGTCGAATGTCAAGCTTCTGCATTTCATTAAAAAGAGCTATGGCCATTTCAGTTTCCCCATTTTGTGCATAGCCTGATATCATGGCATTCCATGATGCCAGAGTTTTATCCGATGACTCATCAAACAGCCTCTTAGCAAGTTCTATCTCATTAAGCCGACTATAAACTGTTGTTAATGCAGTTGAGACAGGAGAATTAAGAAGAAATCCGGACTTAAGACAAAGTCCCTGTATAGACATGGTTAAGCCCAGATGGCCAAATGGATGGGATGCAGGAATTAGACCGACTAAGGTACTCGAGCTAACTTCACGTCCTGATAAAAGGAACTCCCCAAAAAGATTAACAGCTGAGTCAGCTTTATCATTATAAGAATAGCCTGAAATCATAGCATTATATGCTACCAAGTCTGGACTCTCGATCATATCAAACAATAATCGAGCAGTCAAAACATCTTCACATTTCGAATACAATGAAACCAAACAAGTGAGCACACGATCATGGAAATGACACCCAACCTTCATGGCCAATGCCTGAGCACTCATCCCCAGCCACAATTCCTGCAAATTAGCCACACCAGACAAAACCACAGCCAATGTAGTTGAATCAACCTGCATTGACCTTTCAATCATATCACGAAAAACACTAAGCAATTCACCCAAGCAGCAGTTTTTCACCAATCCAGAAAGCACCGTATTCCAAAGAACTGTGTCTGTTTCTGGCATACTCTCAAACACTTTGTAAGCATTCCTAATCATACCAAAATTCATATATGCATCGACTAAAACAGACCCCACAAACAAATCCGAACCAAATCCAGAAACAACTGCATGCCCATGAAGCAACACGCAAACCTTCCCGGCTTCAGATGAAGGCGAGCCGGAGAAAGCTGCAATAACATATGAATAAGTAAAATTATCAGGTTTGAGACCTATTTTGTGGAGTAGAGTTTTGTATACCCGCAGGGATTCAGAGGGGTCGTGCCTAAGACCTTTAATGAAGACATTATACAGAAAGAGATCAGGCGAAGCAGCACGGGCAAAGAGAAGATTGGCCTGGGAAGTTGATTTGAAGTCCAGAAGTCTTTGAATGAGCTTTGTGACGGTTATGTTGTCATTAACAAGATTGTTGTGGATGACTTGAGCATGGATTTGATTCAGGTGTGAGAGCGCTGTCGACTGATTGATTATGCTTAAGAAGAAGCTTCTGTCTCTTGGTGGAACGATGGCTCTGCAAATCATGGAGGGCCTGTTTGGTTGTAGGGCTGGCTCGGCTCCGACCCTTTGGGTTTGTATTTTTTACACTGCACCAAGGGAAATTTCTCTGCAGCTCTGGTTGTTCACTTAAAATCGAGCCTCTTTCGTTGAAATTTGATTCCTTGCCTCTTTCGGCGGCGCAGTCGGATAAGTGGCAGATCAAGGCGAAGGCGACGGGGAGGAAGAAGGCAGACACGCAGTGGACGAGGATTGCACAAGTTGGAATGAACTATCAAATATCAAAGTTGTGGCTTGAAAGCCGGTGATCCGGAGAGCCCCAAGGAGGTGGCCAGAGAAGAGCAACAACAATGGCGCCTTTGAAAAACGCCTCAGAACACATGCATAGAGGGTTTTGAAATGTGGATGGAGGGTAAGTTAAAATTCTACTCCCTTCTGTGCAGCGATCTAACATATTTAATAAATATAAATTAATTTAATTAATTATTTAATATATAAAATTATAAATGACGTAGGATTCAATCAAAAATTTTTTATTTTTATATCTCTTAAAAAAAAAATATTTTTATTTATATTTAATACTATACATCTTTTATAAAATTGATTTAGATTAATTATAAATAAATAAAAATATTTATTTTATTTACTTGTAAGATTTTATTTTCTACATATCCATATTGAATATATTTTTTTTAGTTATTATATAATTTTTAAATATTTAAATATATATTTTAATTTTTTAAATTATATATATTAAATTTATTTTAAAACTATAAATATTATTAATTATATAAAAAATAATATAATAATATCATAACTAATTAAACATCTCCACCTTAAATATAGTGTCCCCTATCAAGGATTCAATTCCAGTGGGACGGAAGGAGTACTAAAAAAACAATATTCCCAAAATTATGTAAAGTTAAATTGATTTGGGCTACGATGACTTTTTACTACAGAGTGGCTCCAATTCTAATATAAAAGAATTGCATACCTTCACAAAAACTTAAATATTGTAAATATATAGGGTGCGGTTGTTTTGTGAAATAATTTAAAAGTATATTATTTTTTTATTTAAGGAATAATGAATTATGTAGTGTGAATATATTAGTTTTTTTTTTATTGTTTTTTCAGAAATATATTCTTTAAAAAACAAAAAGAAAATGTTTATAAAGTCTTAACTCAGTAAAATGATATTATTATCACTTTATCAATATAATTTCTTTTATCACTTCTAGTTAATTTTCTTTAAATTATGCATCTTCTTTTTCATTTTTACTGATTTCTAAATCGACCAAACAATTATTTTTGATATCTATTTCTAAGAGGCATTCTTAGTTGTTCAAAGCTCCATTTGAGGGGATTGAACACCATTTCAATACAATTTGAATATTTGGAGGAAGCTTCAAGACAACTTAGATTCTTAAAAAAAAAAAAAAAAAAAGAACAATCTCTCTTTCGGTCATTCATAAAAAAATAAATTCAAATTTAGAGTACATACAATGGTTGTACACAAATTTGAGCCTCTACGGACACAAATACATGTGTCAAGGCAAATATAATTGAATTCAATAAAAGATGCACAATGGCTTTTTTAGTTGCAGTTGATAGAACACGGGCGTGTTACATACAATACGCTTGTGTACACAAAAGTTTTTTTTTTTTTTTTTTGTCCAAATTAAATACGGATGTGTATTTGGTAAACACCCCGTATTTATAAAACAACTTCGACGGTGGAGGACGGTGGAGGACAGAGGCAGATGTATGTGGGGCAAGGGGGCCTCCCCTTCCCCACCCCACCTCTTTTACTTTTTTGTTTTATTTTATAATATATAATATCAAAAATAAATAAATTAAAAAAATTGTTAAAAATTGATAGAGTATTTATGTGAAAATTTAAATTTTAAATAATAATAAAAAAATATATCATAATACTTGTTTGATGCTATAAAAATAGATATGAACAAAAAAGTAATAAACAATAATTAAAAAAAAAATCTTCAAAATATTCTCAACCAAATACATAGGAGATGATATTTTTAAGAGATATTTTTCTTTAATAAATATTTTTACTATTTATCAATTTCATATAATACAAAATTCATCCGGTAATATGCAGTTGTCACAGCAGATTGATATTTTGCAAGATTTTCGAAATATGATAATTTCATTGATAAAATTATTGGATAACAAATAAATAATAATTGTTTCGAAATTTGAAAAATTAGCTCCGCTCTCATCCCGGTTTGGTTCCGCCTCTGGCGGAGGAGGGTAACAGACGGTGTCAGGGAGGGGAGGGAGTATTAGAGGATCAACTAAATCCACCCTAACAATCTTTATGTATCAATACAATTTAAAAAATCATCGAAAATAAAAAGTATGGCTAACATGCATGGTCAAACAATATCAAAATTATATTATTAAAAGTTCGTGTTAAACTAGTAATTGAATATGTTAAATGAAATAAATGACTGAGACTTCACCGATACGTCCCTTGGGTCCATGTCTAGCAAGATCACTCCCCATGACCTCACAGTCACAAATCCAACTCCTACACCACCTGGTCATCTCTTATGGAACGGGATGAGACAATACTTTCTTCTTCTTCTTTGGTAACTTAGCTTGAAGCCGAAATTATAGGTTCGTTTACTAACCAAACCAAATCAAACCCAACTCAACTCATAATCATGTATGTTTCGTTCTTGGCTACATTGTGAGTGACAAATTTTAATGATAAAATACAAATTGAGGCAAGACAAATAAATTGGTCCCGTGGTGCACGAGACCCTTTATTATAACCACAATTAAAATTCTTAGGTGACGCACGTATACTCTATAAACTGACCTAACCCTAACCTTACCCAAACATACCCAAAGTCATCACCATATATATATATATATATATATAATTTCTCTATGTATATAGCTATACAACATAACTATATATACACACACATATATATATATATAACAATTTCTCAACCTTAATTCAGCTAGCATTGTGATCATGGCCTCCCCTGGCCTCTGTTACTTCAATTCTTCATTACCAAATTTGAATTCGACTCGTATTTTTGCTCGTTCTAACAATCCTAAAAATGTGGTCGTTGAAAGTGCTCGATCTTATTGGACATCGATGGAGTCCGAAATCGAAGCCTATCTAAAGAAGGCCGCCTTATCAATCAGATCGCCGGAGTCGGTCTCGGAGCCCATGCACCACCTCACCTTCGCAGCGGCTCCCAGGACCACCGCTCCTGCTCTGTGCCTCGCAGCATGCGAGCTCATGAGCGCCAAGCCCGGCCCGAGCCCGAGCCCGGCTGTATTGGCTGCGGCGACGGCGATACATCTGGTGCATGCCGCAGCGCACGTGCACGCCCACCTACGGCGGACCGGAGTGGGACACAGATTTGGTCCCAACGTGGAGCTTTTAATAGGAGACGGGATGGTCCCGTTGGGGATGGAATTGTTGAGGAGGTCCATGGACCCTGAGGACCCCAACGGTAATGGTGATCTGATTCTGAGAGTGATGGCGGAAATTGCTAGGGCCGGCGGCGCGCGGGGGGTGGTGGATGGGGTTTACTCGTCGGACATCGCACGTGTGTGTGGCGAGCTTCACGCGTGCGGGGCCGCCTGTGGAGCCATATTGAGCGGGGCGGCGGACCACGAGGACGTGGAGCGCCTGAGAAGGTTCGGACGCTATGTCGGGATGGCTCAGGGGAGTAGACAGAAGAAGAGAAGTGAGTCGGAATATGAATGTGAATGTGAATATGCTGCATTGGCACGTCGGGAGATTGAGTGGTTTCAGGATAGGAAGAAGATACATATTGCAGACCTCATGATCGACGCCATTATTGACCTCAGCTATAATATGGATGATTATTATTTAGACAGGGTCTGGAATATTAATTAGATTATTGTATATATATATATATATATATATATTCTCATCTACGTTGGACTCTGGTTTACGGATATATATGATTGATGATTGCATTTTGCTCATAGTTCGAACTTTTACAACATCAGACTTCAAATTATCTATTTTTTATTTAAAAGAAAATAATCAAAATATCCTTAATTTTTTCATAAATTACAAATATACAATTGCATATACAATTACTTTATACATACACTAAACTCAATAAACAAAAATATCAAAAAACTCTTGTACTTTCGTTAATCAATAAAATAATATTATTCCTTAATCTACTACAAAACCCCTCTACTAACCAATCCACATTAAAAAAATATAGTATCGCCAATTGATTTTAGGATGAAAATTCGGATTCTTCTTAACATAGTATAGAGCCATGTATTAATATTACTTAGTGTATTGTATTTATTATATATATAATAATATTAATCTAATAATTAAAATAATAATAATAATAATAATAATAATAATAATAATAATTTATAGAGAAATATTATCTGTTCTTAATGTTTAATAAGTTAATGGTGTATGTTTCTTGCTTGTTTTGCTAAGTCAATTTGTTGTTATTAGTTGATGTCTGGTTGAGTTGTCTTTAGAAAATTTTGTAATGGATAAGCCGATTGATTTCTTATTAGTCAGGTCAGGTTTAAGTGAGTTGACTTCGTATAGGATCTTCTAACTTATTTTTGAAGTGTAAATAAACAGATCGATTTCAGGTTGGATAATTTGATTCGTTTTAAAACTTAATCAGACAGGAATCTGATACACCCGACAAGCTACGTTGCTTAAATACTCTTCACTAATTTGGATTCATCTATTTAAATTAGATCTCTCTAAATATAATGATGAAACAAACACTATCGAATCATTATGCACAAGTATAAGCAGAAATTCAATTCTGAATATATATATATATATATATGTATGTATAAGAGGAGAATCTTGCCATGATCTTTTCTTGGGACAGTGTAATTAATCTATATATGGGTGGTGCAACTGTGCAAGAATAGACCTAACCTGCATGATCCATGATTAGGCATCATTTGCTTTTTATGGGGTGAAAATCTTTCATCTCAAGATACAAGCACTTTTCAAAGTGTTTTTATTGCTTTTGTTGTTTTTCTTTGTCAGTTTTTGCGACGGATTATAATTAATAATTGGACAACAAACAGAAAATGGAAAGACGATACAGATTTACGTGATTCATTAACAACATGCTGGCTAAAGCAGATTTTATTCACAATTATATATTACAAATTTCGTATCCCTAAGTCTCTTTACCTAAATCAAGAGAATACATCAGATGGGCTCAGCCCAATACTAACTTTAAAGTCCAATATTGCATACCGTCGGCCTGGAGCCACTCCGCGCCCCCGGACATCAGACAAGGGACACTTTAAGACTCAAAGCATATCAACATGCCTTCCTGTAAATTTGGAGAAGTCGGAGATTTGATACGCATTCGGCTTATTTTAAAAAAAGAATTGTAGGATACGCATTTTTTGCAGTGGACTTATGTAACAATGATCACACCATAAATAAGTAACTTCTACTTCATCTCCTCAAATGGTACAAGAAATTGCACATGGTTGAAGCAGCCAAGCTACCTTAAACCCATCCCTACCAAGTCATAGTCATGCTTCTTCTTCACGACAATGCCGCCGACGTAGGTCTCTGAGATTCAGGCAGATGCTTCAAATACACACCATGTACAAGTTTTACATAGTCCTCGACTTTCTCGGCAGTCCAATCATCAGTGCTAATCGGGGGGAGATACTTCACGGTTATAGGCGTTGGCCTCACGTGCAAGCTGCCCTTTCTCCAGGCCCGGTGGGTTCCCCTCAGAACGATCGGAACTATAGGCAAATGTGTTTGCAATGCCAAGTGCACGAAGCCCTGTTAATCAAAATGAAATGAATTAATAACAACACACTGAATTGATCGATAGTGTATAAAATTGTGAGTTTGAGCAGTGGATCTTGCTTTCTTAAAAGGTAGTAATCGACCATCCTTCGAGCGCGTGCCTTCAGGAAACAGGATCAGCGACAGATTGTTCTCGACAACTGCACCGGCAACCTGCGCGATAATCATGTCCAAATTATCGAGACAGGTGGAGATGGAGGAGGAGGAGGGGGAATTATGTTATGTGAGGAGTACTGCACCGCTTTCATAGACTCGATGGCTGCAGTTGGATTGGACCGATCGATTCGAAGATGGTTGGCTAATACATACAATTGCCCAAAGAGTGGATAAAATATGATCTGCACAAAATAACGAATGAATGAATAAGAAGCAAGAAAATTGCAAATAATACCCTATGTGTACTCCATTGTACTTTTATATTTATCTAGCTATTTTATATGTTTGCAAAATTTTTATTGATGTCCTTTAGTCATGCGTGACGTTTACACCAAGCGCGGCCAAATAATATAAATAGCGACTTTTGTAAACATATGAGATATATTTTGCTAGTGAGATAAATACAGAACTAAAGTGATAATGAGGTATACATAGGGATAGTTTTTGCAATTTTTCTAATAAGAAGCTCCCGAATTCCTTACAAAAAACCAATATGAAACAGCTCACCTCTTTCTTCGCAATGCCAACAGTTCCCGGCGGCGTCAGCCACATTATGAGGAAGATATCGATGGGAGACGCGTGGTTGCTTATGTAAATGGCTCTGTTTTTGGAGTATTCGGCGCCTTCGATCCGAATGGGATTCCCTAAAATCCACATCTGCAATCAACATTCTGAAAACTTGGGATCATCTTATAGAGCAATTGAACATAAACATGATAGAAAGAAGCTCAGCAATATATCCATCGATACACTTTAAGTCACCTACAAGGGCACATGTTGGAGAATTTAAATATATATACATAGACAGAAATGAAAAGATAAGTTGGAGCAAAAAGTCAACATCCATGGCTGAGGTGAGGTCCCAAATGGAAGGAGACAAAGAAACGAAAAGACAAACAGAAAAGAAGAGGAGCTGTGGTAGCCTACGCATCCTAATTTGTTTTTTGTCCAACTGATGATGGGATAGCCATAACCATTCATTTAAGGTCAGGTCAGGTCCACCTCTATCATAAATTTATATTTCTTGAGAAATGCAATCAGAACAACATCCATCTAGAATGGGTTGAAGTATACATAAATTATATCACAGGAAAGATTCCCCAGGACTTAACAAAATGAGATAATCCTTTCGTAAATTTTCGAGGAATTGAATGCCCAGATTGATGAGAAGCAGGCAGTAATAATGAAATCAAAGTGAATATTGATTGATTTATGGCGCAGGGTGGGGTAGGGTAAGGAACTGACCAGCATTCTGCCCGTGACGTGGCCGTAGATGTTGCCCTGGCGGATTCTCTGGTACGGCCATGGCAGCAGCAGCAGCATGATTATTGCCCACACAAACGTCGTCACCATCATTGACACAAAGCACACCACGATTCTCACCCACGAAATCAGTACCGACAGCCATGCCTCCTCCTCCTCTTCCTCTGTTTTCTGATTGTGTGCCGTGATCGGCGACGTTTTCAGCATCGTCGGAGCGTCCAAGTAGCTTCCGAACCGCCTGTTCCTGATAAATCCATTTGCTCCACAGCTTTCTTCCATTGCTCCTCCCTCGCCTTTCCTTACTTGTATCTATCTGCCTGCAAAATTGAGATGAGATGAGAGATAATGAACACACCACACCATATATATTTGGCGAAGAAGAAGAAATTGGGAACGAAAGTGTGAAAGGTTTGGTTTGGTTGTCTAATCATTGCAAGTCAAACTAGAAACGATGAACTCTGGCCGGAACCTTTTAGGCGTGTTGAACTTACAGCTTCAAATCCCCAAAACCAGACATCCACTCGAACACAAAATCGAGAAATGCATATTACACTTTCCTTAATTTCTCATTAATCCATTCGACCAGGATTGATAAAAAAAAAACAAGAACAAACAGAAGAAACAAAGACAGGATTAGCAAAGAGCAAGCCAATTACCGAGTGAGAGAGAGTTGGTTGAGAAGACGCTAAAGCCGCAGCAGCAGTAGATTGAGACTGAAACTGAAACTGAGAGAGAGAGGAGGAGAAAAACAGAAACAGAGACAGAAAACAAAAGGGGAAACGGAAAGGGAACGGCATAAATAATCGATCAATCAATGGATGGCCATCCCCATCCAATCGAAGAAGAGACAACGTTGACGATACAGTGAGAAAGAACTCAGGTCAGATAAGGCAGGAAGGTATTTACTGCTATCCAAATTTATATTGCATTTATTTACTATTACTCCATTATTTTTTATTTTTAAATAAGTTTAAATTTGAATGTAAAATAAAAAAATAAATAATCACTCCCTCCCTCCTGATATCGATATTCCAACTACTAGATATATAAAAATTTAAGAAAATAGATTCTGCATTTTTCGAATAAAATATATTATTTTAATACGAAATATAATATAATCTTACTCAACACATATTACTATTAATTATAGTCTTAACTCCTAACATACTTATATGTACAATACACCTACGAATATAAACAAAAAACACATTGATTTTATTCGAAATGTCTATTTGTTTTATCTGTGATAGATGACTATTTTATGTGCTAATTGAAAAAATTAACATTGATCAAAATCAATACAGTAACTACGACCATTATTCTTCGAGTACGCTCTTACTTCTAACTCATGACATTATAAAGAATTCAGGACCATCGCTCACCATTTCATGGATTTTATATCTAATTATAGGGTTGATATTAATCCAAGTAGTTTGGGTATTCATAAAATTAATTAAATAACATTTTAATTAAGAAATATTTTAAAATTATTTGTTACATTATATATGGAAAGAAAAATTTACTTAAATGTATATAAACACCAACAATTAATTACTTTTCGAATTTCACATTCAAAACGAAATGATGTTCGGAATTGATAAGTATGTTGTCGTTATAACAACTTTATGATGTTTAATGCAAGTTATCCTCAATTATTTTTATTAAATTGTTGCTTTTTATAATGTGGGATAAGTTTGATATATATATATATATATATATATTCTAATATACAAAATTTCTCAATAATCAAAATTTACCAAATTAAAAGATTTATTTTTGAAAAAAATTTAATCATTTACATTTCAACGATTTATTTAAAAAATATTTTTAGAATATTTTTACATAAATATTTTTTCATAATTTTTTTAATAAAAATCATAGGGTGTGTTTACTTTGTAAATTTTATATCTGATTTTACTATTCAAACTTTCTTTTCCTTCCAAAAATATGAAATTAAACACGTAAATTTTATTTATTTTATTAAACTAAAATTTAATTTTACATTAAAAATATATATTTATATCACATCAAACAACTCTTTCAATTCAAAATTTTACTATTCAAAATTAAAATCTCACAAGTACACACACCCATATTGAGCAATGCCGTCGTGTCTCCTATCCATTTCGACTAGACCTTCCACATTCTTCAAACTCGATCGAGTTCAACTCTATTGTTCCTTTCACTACCAGAAGTTGTTGGAAATATTGGCCGCTCGAAGTTTAATCAATAATATATTAATTGGTCCACTCCTTAGTCCGGCCCACCAGATCGGTCCATTTACCTAAACCCATTTTCCAAGCCATTTTCCCTTTAACCCAATCACTAGTTTGTTATCATAACCATGTGGTAGTTTAGGAAAAGTTATTTAGATATATTTATTAAAATATATTATTTTAATTTTATAAAACATCAAATTTAATTTATTATTCAAATATTTAATCTTACAAACAATCGTATCTAATATATTATTTAAACAAAAAATATAAAAAATAATTTTTTTATGGACTCCCACTTGTTAAAATTGTTTTTTGCCGGATTAATCTTTTTGATGTGGAATGATTTAATTAAGCATGAAAAAATGTTTAGCTATACACCCATATGTTTTTGGTTACAAGTTTGAAACTATTATTAGAAGTTTGCTTTTATTATTGAATAATAAAAATGTTATTTGGTTGTAAGTTGCATTATAACTTAATTATTTAGTTAAAAAATAAGTTTGAATTATATTTTAAATGTTTTAACTAGTCTTCTAAAATATATATTCATAATGAATGTTATGTTGTAAATTTAATTATAAATAAAATTTAAATATATATATATTAATATAATAATTTATTTAAAATATATAATAAAATAGAATATTAGAAGTATATTAAACTTTGAGAAAAGATAGAAAAAAAATAAAAATTTGCAGTATACAGTATCAATGTACTCGGCCTTTAGCCGCAAAACAAACAGAAACATAAATATCAGATTAACATTTCTTTTGCGATTAGTTTAATTGTACATTGATAGAGTTGAAATGTAAAGAAAAAAGTAATGAAATTTAATTTCTACAAATTAAACTAATCTAAAATGATATATTTGAATTTTCCATGTATTTAAATTCCTGAATGAGTGCATTTTACAGTATCTAGTTAACGCATTAGGAATCAAGAGCTTCGTAGTTGATGAATTGATCGATGAATTCATCATCTACTCCATCTCCTCCCTCCGCTCCTTGCTCCTCTAATGGTTGGCAAGGTGCAGTCATAAATGGCAGCGGAGCAGCAGCGCTCCCATGGCCTCCACCAGGGGGTTCGACTAAGGCCTGCCCTAGATAGGGCTCCACCTGCAGCAACTGTAGCATCTGAGTCACATTTGCAGATAAGATGGGTAAATCTTGCTGGCTCGCCATTCCTAGCAGGTTGAGTTCTTCCAGCTTCTGGTTAATGGACCCTGCCCCAACTCACACAATTAATATTTTCGACCTTACATATTAGGAGGGTTGTGTGTGTGTAAAAAAGAAAAGTAAGAACATAAAATGTGTTTATGAGGAGTGTTGTACTTTGGCAGTGGTCTGCTTCGACTAAGCGAGTCTGGATGAGGGATTGGAGGCTATCCCTTTCTTGGCTTAGAGCTTTGTTTTGCTCTTTTATGGCTTCCACCTGTACTGACATATCGGCTATAGATTTCTGCAAATTGTTTTATTTTCTCATTGGTTAGTTGTACAGAGGAGAACCAAACAATCTTAGATATTACCTGTAATTCCTCTACGGACTTCTTAAGCTGGTTTGCGTAGCCAGATCGTTTCTCTCGAAACCTCTGAGACGAGAGCCTGTTCGATAACCTCCTGCAACCATACCATCACAAAAACATCGATTCTTAGGGTTTTTTCAAGGTTGTGAAGAGAGAGAGAAAGGGAGTGAGAGAGAGACACCTCCGAAGCTTTCTGAGGTTGTCGACGTCAGTGGGGTCCACGCTCCGATTGAGATTCAGTTCATTCTCGACGGCTTTATCGAGAGTGAGAGTATGTGTTGGAGGCAATGGCGGCTTCCCCCCACCCTTTGTCTTCACCTTTTCGCCATCCACATTGTCTCCCTTGCCAACTACAATTTGCTTCCCCTTTAATTCCCTTTTCGATGGGCCCGCCTTGTCCGAACCTCCTACATTCAATCCGCAGTCCATTGTCTTCTCTGTTTTGTCTGCACAACAACAAACATATACAGGTAAGTGATTTATATTGAAAAGCGATTTAAAATCTCAAAACATCTCTCACCACAACAAAGAAAGAAATAACACCAAATCCTGCAAACAGAAGCACCTCACTGAGGCACAAGATGCTCAGAGCAGTTGGAAACAAGCTGAACAAATAAGGAAGAGAGGATCTTTTTCTTCTGTTGTCACTATGACAATGCAAACTGCAGATTTAATTATATAGCCCTAAAATGTAGGGATATTGCCAGCTATCATTTTTGTCATTATGTTCTTATTCACTGTTGGCTGTTGTTGAACTTTTTAAATATAAGAATATTTCTGTTACAAAATAATTAAAGCAGTCAGACTTTCCATAATTTCAGGAAACTCATCATATATCATATTAATAATTTTTATCTTTATCTTCATTTTACGGAACAATTATTCACAATATATATTTTCAGTTATTTCAAAATTTGAATGCTAATATTAAATATAAAGGTTAATATGTTGAAAATAATTTGAAATGTATTCCATATTTTTTTCTTTAGTTTTTCAATACACTTGAAAAGTTAAATATTGTCGACAGTGATATTTCTTAATTTTCTTTTTGGTAGTTTCGTGAACTTTTTAACATGCACAAATGAATACACCAAACATCGATATCATTGTTTTTCACAGAAAATGTTATAATTTTAGTTATGTTTTTTTGTTTTATATGGTTCGATATACTATAACTTACTTTGTCGTATATAGTTGTTGGACATCTTATGGTTGATTTAGTTAGCGGCAAAAGAAGTCTATGTACAACTTCATTACACATCTAACTTATACAACATTCACTACTTTTCATATGTAATCATTTAAACATTAAGTGGATATTGATACTCTTTTAATTTTTATATTTGTTTGGAGCTTTAATCAACTAATAAACCTTCTAATGGGTTATGAATGAAGTAAACACCTTCTAAGCATAAGCACCACATTACCTTTAATCTAAAACATATGTTTTCATATGTAGTAATAACAATAGCAAACTATAAGTCCAGCCAGAAGCATGTGATCGCTTGTTGGAACATAATTCGATCTGCATGTCATATTCTCTGTGTTGATTTTAGGTTTCTAAACTCACATCTAGAAAAGGAGAACTCTATGCAAGAACTTACTAGAGCATAATTTTCTTTAGCTTAAAATTCCCTTTACAATAGTTGGAGATCAATGGCCGAGTTGTTTTAATACCGATAACTTTTCACTGCGGACACGTAGATTTTATTTATTTATTTATTATTTTATTTATTTCTTTTAATTTTTTTTTAATTGGACCAAATAAAAAAATTAAAAAAGGAAAATAAAACTAAAAATTAACTTACAAATAAATTTTAAAAAATTAAAACAAATCCACATGTCCGCCAGGAGTAGCTGACCTGACGGACACGTGGCCTTCGGCGAGCAACGTGGGCGTTTCCGGCGTAGGAGGACTAAAACAATGAAAATTTTTCAGTTATGGGAGAAGTTTGCGACATAGTCCACATACGAGATTAAAATGATAAGGAGGTCGAGTTACGTGACTAAAAAAATAGTTTACCCTAAAAAATAATACTCCCTCCGTCTCACATTGGATGTCTGCGTTACTGTAGACACGAGAATTTAGGATAAGTATAATTAGTAAAATAATTTAAAATGTATTAGTAAAAATAATTTTCCTATAATATAAATAATTATATATTAATATTAAAATACTAATTAGTTTAATTAAAATTTTTAAAAATTAAATTAGAAAATTTAAATTGAGATTAATGTGTGTAATCATTTTTTAAAATAGAAAAGTAATATGAGATGTGAGACGAATAGAAACGGTAATGTGAATATGGTAAATGGGACGGAGGGAGTAATATGTTATTTATTAAATAAAGTGTACAAAATAATTTTGATATTTTTTACTCTTTGTAAGTTATTTATAAATTAATTGTATTTATAATAATATATTTGTAATTTAAATAAAATTATAATATATTTGATATTAATATTTACTTACTTTTATTATAATTTTTTAATATGACAGTAAAAAATGGGAAAAAAATACATTTACATGGGTGAGTACTAATTATTATATTTACTTAGCCTGCCAACTAACCTGCCTACTGTGGGCTAATCCACTCCCAACCCACGGCCTGTGTGAGTTGGCCCATTTAGTCTCACATTTTAACGAGCATAAAAATCACAATTCAACTCCCCTTAACTGAAGCGGGACGGCCAATCCGACTGGCTCAACCAATTTTGACAATTCTAGTTAATATATCCAAAACTCATTTTTCCTTAAACAAATCAAGTATTAATTATTTACATTCCATAAATAAAAAATTATAATGCAATTTTTTACTAAATTTTATATTTAATGAACCTATTCAAACTTCTTTTTAAATTTTTTTTTTTTCGCAAAATTAAATGAAATTGAATTCCCGGCAACAATTAGTGCATTTTAACATAGTTAACATGACAAATATTAATATATCAAAAACTCATTTTTCCTTAAACAAATCAAATATAAATTATTTACATTCCATTAATAAAAAATTATAATGCAATTTATTACTTAAATTTATATTTAACAAACTTATTTAAACTTTTTATTTTAATTTTTTTCGCAAAATTATTCATGAAATTGAATTCCCGGCAACAATCAATGCATTTTAACATGGTTACCATGGCAAATGTTAATATATGGAAAACTCATTTTTCCTTAAACAAATAAAATATAAATTATTAACATTCCATAAATAAAAAATTATAATGCAATGTTTTGCTAAATTTTATATTTAATGAACCTATTTAAACTTTTTATTTTATTTTTTCGCAAAATTAATCATGAAATTGAATTTCGGGCAACAATTAGTGCATTTTAACATAATTAACGTGACCAATATTAATATATGGGAAACTCATATTTCCTTAAACAAATCAAATATAAATTATTTACATTCCATAAATAAAAAATTATAATACAAATTTTTACTAAATTTTATATTTAATGAACATATTTAAACATTTTCTTTTTTCGCAAAATTAATCATGAACTTGAATTCCAGCAACAGTGGCTTTGGCAGCAAACAGGTAGTCACTCAACAGCTTCGTAGTTGATGAATTGGTCGATGAATTCATCATCTACTCCATCTCCTCCCTCCGCTCCTTGCTCCTCTAATAGCAGCGGAGCAGCAGCGCTCCCATGGCTCGCCATTCTCAGCATGCTGAGTCCTTCCTGCCTCTGTTGAACGGATCCTGTTTCGAGTTTACATATATATATATATATATATGGTGTGTGTAAGTGTAAGAGAGAATTTAGAGATGGAACATAAATGCGAATTAGGGTTTTACGTACTTCGGCGGAGGTTAGCTTCATCTTCGCGAGTCTGAATGAGGCATTGGAGGCCACCCCTTTCATGGCGTAAAGCTTTGTTTTGCTCTTTAATGGCCTCCACTTGCGCCGACATCTCTGCTATACATTTCTGCAAAATTAGTTATTCAAATTTCTCATTAATTAGGAATTAAGGATAACCACAAAAAACCCTAGATATGCTTTTATTCATATGTAACCTGTAATTCGTCGGCGGACTTCTTCTGATAGTTTGCATAGCCAAATCGCTTCTGTCGATACCTCTGAGCCGAGAGCCTGTTGGATAACTTCCTGCAACCATATAAACCCTCACAAGATTAAACATCAATTCTAGGGTTTGTAATTTGAAGAGAGAGAGAGAGAGAGAAAGTGACCTCCGAAGCTTTCTGAGGTGGTCGACATCAGCAGGGTGACCATGCTTCAGTTCATTCTCAACAGCTTTATTCAGAGTGAGAGTCAATGGCGGAGGCAATGGCGTCTTCTCCCCAACCACATTTCCATTGTCGACCACGACCTTCTTCCCCTTCGTGTCCCCATTCCAAGGCCCACTCAATCCACACTCCATTATCTTCTCCAACATAGT
This sequence comes from Andrographis paniculata, assembly GCF_009805555.1. Lineage (NCBI taxonomy): Eukaryota > Viridiplantae > Streptophyta > Magnoliopsida > Lamiales > Acanthaceae > Andrographis > Andrographis paniculata. The sequence continues at coordinate 896,500 of NW_026137611.1, forward strand.
TAATTAAGTAATCCACACCCAAAATCGATTCAAAACCCCCCAAACATCACTCCCCACTACAAAGAAAGAAAGAACACTAAACCCTACCAGCTGAAATAGTTCACTGACAAACAAAATACAGAGTGCAGTAGAAAACAAGCTGAGCAAGTAAGGAAGAAAGAATATTTCTCCTGTTGTGGCTATGGCAATGCATTCAGACTACTGATACATATATAGCTGTAAAGTGTGGGGACGTTGCCACCTATTTTGTCTTCATCTTTTCATTCACACTGGCGGTTGTTGAACATTTTGAATATGAGAATAATTCTTGTTACTAAAAATTATTACAGCAGTAGGGACCTCCATAATTTCAGGAAACCCTCAGGATGCTCTGTCAATTATTTTGAATTTATCTTAACATTACAGCACAATTTTCTGATATATTTTCTATTTTAAAAATATATATATATTTTTGTGTATTTTAGTTATAGTAAGTATTTAAAAATAATTTTATTCTTATCTTTTGGTATAAAAATAAATATATGATGGTAAAGTAGGGATACTTAATTATAGTAAAAATTAAAGTGAGGTTTATAGTTACTAAAAAAATAAAATAATTACTTTGTAATTAAATAATTCAAAATAAAAAAATATATATATATATATTATGAATGGACAGAGGGGTATATTTTTTAAAATATTTAAATTAAAATTTTCTAATTCTAATATTGCATATAAAGGTTTATATTTTCAAAATAATTGGATATGTATTCCATTACTTTCTTTTAATTTAAATATTAGAAAGTGAAATATTGAGTTTGTTTATCTTATATTTTTTATATAGATATATTTATTTTATTTTTGATACAGTGAATTGTGTTTGTAATATAAAAAATATATTTTTTTTTTGTGAAATTGTTGACTTATTATAAGTGGGTAAGTATATAGTATATATGCGCCTATATTGTACTTTTTTTAAAAATAATATTTTTGGAGAATTGTTTACGGGTATTCATCGAAAACGAAATTGGTAATTTGGATATTTGAATTCGGTTTTTTTTGTAATTTTTCGACCAAATTCAATTTCAATTTTCCAATTCGAAATTAACTTGAATTAGGTATACTACTAAAAAAAAATATTGATGATTGCGAAAATTTATCGTAAATTTTAATTTGCGACACACACAGAAAATTTTGTGACAAAATTATATCACAAATTCTTGCTTTGACTGTTCGTTGGTAATATTTGAAGAAAAAATTACAAATAATTTTTATGAATATATAAAGTGATGACTTATGTAACGAAAATGTCCAATATATCATCTATTTATATCTTTTGACTATTTTATCACAAAATTTGTCATAAAATTTTTTCGTGACTAATTTAAGGTGTGATACAAATAAAAAAAATATACTTTTAACATTTTAAATTATTACAGATATTTTTATGGCATAATTTTCGTTAATTTTTAAAGTAACGACATAAGTAACAAAAACTACTACAATTTTTTTTATTTTTTGTTCATAGCTATTTAAATTAACGTGAAATAACAAAATCATCTTCAATATCTTGTATTGTAATTGAATTATTTTTGTAACTATTCATGTCTATTTAAAATTTTGACATAAGTACCGAAATATTTGCAAAATCTTAATTATATATTTATGCTTATAAAACAATTGTAACTATTTATTGTTACATTATAAATAATTTTATTTAATTTTTATTTTATATAAATAATATATAATTAATTTAGTTTATTACAAATATTTAATGTAATCAATATTTAATTATTTATATTTAGCATGTCGATAATATATTCAGATGTCCTGTTAACTTTAAAATTTTATGTGATATATTTAAAATAAAAATAATTGAGTTTAAAACATAAAAATAAAAACAATCAATTGAAGTAGATGAAATTCAAGAAGTTGTGATATTAAAATATACTCATTTCGTCTCAAATATAGTGCAACATTTGTTTTCGGCATGAGAATTTAGATGAATAGTATTAAATATGATAATTTGAGAATTAAATAATATAATAAAAAATAAAATTGTATATTTATTTGAATAATATTACTAGATAAATGTGCAGTAGTGATTATATATATTTAATATTTCCTTTTTTAAAAAATATTGCAGAATATTTAGACACATTAAAAGGAAATATTATAGGGTATTTGGGACGGAGTGAGTATATATTAAATGAATTTAATAATTTTCATAGTAAATAGACAATGTCAGCTTTTTTGTTAAAAATTTATGATGACATATTAAATAAATATGTAAATATTGTTAAAAAAACAATTGTATAACCAATAATATTCATATAGTTAAAATATAAAAACAAACAAAAATAATATTTTAAAATAGATAGTTAAGTTGGCGTTCATGATAGACCTTTTGAAAAACAGTGTGTAGTTTTATTGAACAATAATTATATTTTTTCAAAAAAATAAAGTCATAGATATTAAATGATATTATTATCACAGAAATATCACCAATTTAAAAAAGATACCAGCGAAATTCTACGAAAATATTTCCATATATTTTTTTGTGACTTTTCGGTAAACAATTATCAACTTATATTAAAACAATGATTTTTTATTGCAACTTTAGTCCAATTCACTAGTAGTGGTATTTATCAAATTAATCGAATTCAATATAAATAAAATAAATTTGAATTGTGATTATTTAAATTTATTAATTTGTTTAAAATCTCACAGTAATATAATTAATAAATATAACTAATATAAATAATACTAAAATTATAATTTTTTTTTACGTTTGATGAATTGATGTTATATAAAATAATAATTTTTTGAAACATAAAATATATGTATATATAATATCAAATAAAATAATTATTTAATTTCGAAATCGATAAATCCAAATTAAAACTAATAAAAAAATTCAAATTAATTTTAAAATATTGAATTCGGCACTTCCTAATATCGTCCGAATTACTAAATTCTTGAATTCGAATTTTTGAATTTAAATAGAATTTAGTCGGTAAATCAAAAATCGATAATTTTGCACACTCTAGAATTGTTTCTCCAAAAAATACTAAGTGAACAAACCAATACTAGATAATAAATTTTTTTAGGTAAACTGTTTTTTAATCTCGTATTTAACCCCTTTATCATTTTATAACTTTAAGTAGACCATGTTTAAAAATAGTTCCGTAAGTAAAACTTTTTCGCTGAAATGGTCCTCCGGTGTGGGATTCGCCACGCTGGCCCACCGTTGCTGACGTGGCTGACATGTCATTGCCACGTAGATGCCACGTTAACGACACGTGAAATTATTTTTTAGTTTCATTTTACAAAATATCTTTGTAAAATATTTTTTTAGTCTCGTATATAACTTCTTTTATCATTTTTAGGACATTTAAATGGACTTTGTATTAAAATAATCCTGCAAGTAAATTTTTCGCTAAAATAGTCATCCGACGTGGCATCGCGTGGTGATGACATGCATGTCAACCGTGTCAGCAACGGCTGCCAGTGTGGCGAGTCCGACGACGGAGAATTATTTTAGCGAAAATTTTTTACTTATAGAATTATTTTGAGATATAGTTTATTTAAAATTCTAAAATAATAAAGGGATGAGATACGATACTTAAAAAATAATTTATCCTATTTCTTAATTTTATTTCTTTTTTGTTTTAAGTTTAGTCTTCTTTTGTATATACGTCAAACACTGTTGTTTCTTATATGACAAACTACATATCAACCACGGAACTACACGGGGGCAAGTGTGCTCCGTGCCCCACCCATCTCTTAAATTTTTAATATAATATATTTATTTTTTAAATTATATCTAGTAAAAAATATTAAAAAACAATAAAAATTTTGGTATACAATATGTTTTAGTATAAAAAATTTCTATTTATTTTTTTATTATCGAAATTTCGGTATAATAAAAAACTATATTAAATTTTTTTGTATAATAATGATTTATAATTTGATATTTTTAATGTCAATGAATAATGATATTAAAAACATGTACTCCTTACGTTTTTTTATCTATCTGTCCGTTTATTTTTTGCACGAAATTTTAGAAATATTAATATTATATTAGAGTGTGATATGAATAAAGTAGAAAAAGATTAAAATAATCTTATTAGTATTGCGTGATATAAAGGTAATATTGTAAGGGTATTTTTAATATTAATAGAAAGTACAATTACTAAAAAAAGAAATTGATACTTTGTTATGGGATAAATCATAATAGAAAATAGATAGATTATTAAGGACCGAGTATAATACACATCATTTGATTTTTTAAAATTTATTATTAATAATGGAATAATTCAATATTACTTTTCAAAAATTATGTATAATTAGCATGGATGAAATCATTCCCCTCTTTCTATATAACCTTTATTTACATATACAATCCATTAATGTTAGTATTCGTAATTTTTGAATATGTGAATACTTGGAAACTTTTACATATGGTGAAGCTTGTTGAAATATCATATAGAGTAAATCAAACATGTGATACATTTACTCAATTCAATTGTATAACTTATATTTGAGGATTTCAATATAAGTTTATCAAGTAATAAACCTTCTAATGAGCTATCGACGAAGTAAACACCTTATAAATATAAAAGCATCTCCAACCCAGCGCCATTAGGTTATTTGGCGTCGGTTGACAACCGAGCCAAATCTTGCACCACTTTTTGGCATTGCTACAGTGCAACGCCAATTTTGGTGTTGCTCTATATTTTTTTTATTATTTTTTAATTTTTAAAATTTTAATTTTAATTTTTCTAAATTTTTAAAAAATTTATTTTAAATTATAAAAATAAAAAGTTATTTAAAATAATAGGAAAAATTGAATATTTGAAGAATAATAGTGAAAAATAGAGTTATGATTGGAGTAAAATTACTGTAGCACTGCATATTTAAAGTTAAAACTGAATAAATGAAGTTGACAGGTTGGAGATGATTTTACACTCAGTTTATAAATCACTTACTTATAGTACATATATATACCCAATGGATTTAAGGTTTTATGAGATTAGTTATATATTTATTTATCTATTAATTACTGAAGTGGTGTATGGATGCTATGAATATAAAGATATTTCATATATATTCTATACGTATATGTGAAAATGAATAATAATTAAATACTTCTTTTTTATACAACAACGATTGAATGGTATTATTATTATTATTATTTTTTTTAATGATATGGAAATCTGCAATCGCTATTCAAAAGTGCGCACTGGGTAAACGATTGAATGGTATTATTGATCATATATATGGTTGCGCATTATAAAAACATCTATTTAACAAATTGTGATGAACATACTATTGATCTATTACATAACATTATTTTGTGAACAACATATATATATATATATATAGTGAATTTTGTAAGAATTTTGTTTAATTTATACAAAATCTATAAATCTACATGATTCAATAAGCCAAATATCCTTATTCAAGACAGGATGTGAATTGATAGCTGACTAGGATCAATGACCTAATTTTAGAGGGACTTCTAATATGAACAGTCCAAAAGTTTCATTTTGTGATGTTCATTATAATATAAATAATAGTATAAAATTCGATTAATCACATATATGTGGTCTAATTATTAAATTTAGTATAATATGTATCAATTTGTTTCTTAATTTATAATAAACATTAGGGTTTGTTCACTTCATGTGTTTCTGTTCATTTTTAAATTTTTTTGTTTATGTTTGTTAAATCATAAATTTGTATGTGATTTTATTTAAAACTAAAGAAATAAGAAATCGAATTGTTAAAACAAACTTAAAAGATGTAAGTAAACATATCTATAATTTTGAGTTTCCAAGTGTATTCATGATATTATAAGTATAAATTTTTTCATAAAATTTGATGACGAAAAGCCATATGCTATTGTTATTGGAAACAACTTTGTTGACTTTATTCTAATGTCCGACTTTTGATCAAAGAGGCTTAGCTTTAAGAATCCTTATCTCTAGTTTCCCGAGTGTGTTTGTTTGGAAGTTTGGATTTTGAGTTGAGATTTGAATAGTAAAAATTTTGAATTTGAATAGCTGTATGATGTGATATAAATAAATGTTGATTTGATGTTTTGAATATAAAATTGATTTTTAATATAATATAGAAAATGAAAAATAGGTGTTTGATTTGATATTTTTGAAGAAAAAATGAGATAAATAGTGTATTCTAAATCCAATTCCCCAAACAAACACTTAGTAAAAGATGCAGGCTATACTTTCATATGTTTTATATCAAAGTCGTTCACATTCTTGACTAAATGAAAATGACCAAATGAAGTGCTTGAATAAATCCATAAGTTTTAAGATAATGATTTAAATAAAATATCCGGATTAGATATTCAAGCACATTACACACAAGTTATTAGCAATACTACATTTTCAAAAAGTTGAGTGACAAACATTTTTAGTAACACTAAATTCTGTCAAACTTGGTATTAAATCCGTTTATATGTAGTAAAAAGACAATAACTATAGATGAACTTAAAAAATTATATATTTCAAATGAAAACAAAAGGTTTGGATTCTATATTCCTTCTAAAATTAGTGAATTTTAAATCTTTCGAAGACGACACAAATATGTCGAAATCATCCATCCAAACAATTGAAATGGTAACTTTGATTGATATAGTGTATATGCACACATTACTATATATATATATATATATGTATATAGTGTTGGTTAGGATAGTAATCATGGTTAGTCATCACATATCACATATGTTGATTAAGACTAATCAGCACACAAACTAGCTTCTATGTATATATACAATTTAGTTTTATTTTATCTCTCAATGAATTTTACTTATTAACAACAAATGATTGCATGCTATCAATGGTTGTGTTCTTTTATGCATTTTATCACATGTTTTTAATATTCAGATTTTTTTGTTTTTCCAAAAAATCACATTTTATTTTACATCCAAAATATCACATCAACCTTTATTTATATCACATTAAACAACTATTTAAATTCAATTTTTTACTATTCAAAAATCCAAATCCAAAACCTAAAACCCACAAACAAACACACCCAAGTTTTTATGACATTCTTTATATAAAATTCGGTTTATTTTACTATTAATCGGAATTAAAATAAATATTTTGAAAGTTGGTTGAAAATAGTAAGTGTAATGATTGAAACTACGGTGATAATATTATAAGTAACTCTCGGGGTATCGACTAAAATGTTTAAAAATTAATTGCATGCGAAAAAATATTTCTAAACTTTAATTATAATTAATTTTTTAAAGATTATTTCGCTTTGAATTATCATTAATGTGCAGAAAAAAATCTCCAACTTAGGAAATTTTATAATATTAACAAATATAGACTTTGTTTATTATTCGGCTATTATTTTTACTTTTTTTCACTATTCAAAATCCACCATTATATATAAAAAAATATACAATATTTTTTTTTACAAAATATCATATTCAAATTATTGTTCAACAATTGTTTTTTTTAAAAAAACACTAATATTTTTGTTTTTTTTTTCTTTGAATTACTTTTCAATGGAAGAGTTTTTGAAAAGAAAAAAAAAAATTACAACCACAACTATTAAATTAAATTAATTTCATTGCCAACTTATAAAAAATGACAAGAAAATTTACTAGAGATTCTTGGTTTTTTACAATTAATTGTCGTTACAGTAGAGAGGGGACTCCGGAAAATCTGGGAGGTCCACTTCTATGCAATTAGTAAGTAACAAAATTAGATTCCAAAATTAAAAAGGTTCAACGGCAGAAAGGAGTGAGATGTGAACTGAAACAAATATGGTGAGTGGCAGTAGCCCCACATTCTGCTATATATATATATATATATGTATTTGCATCCTACAGTCTACACTAACATACAGCTACAGAAACAGTATACTCTGCCTTTGTCGTTACCTCCGCTCCTTCATTTAAGCAGTGTTTGGTAGGGTTTGTTGTGATTTCTTTGTAGTGGGAAAATTGGGGGTTTTCTATCTTCTTTTTTCAGGGTTTAATTTAAATCAGTTGATGCCAGCTGTGGTTTGTGGTTTGATATTGTGGTGTCGCTTTATTTCTTTGTTTTGTGTGTTTAATTCTGCAGAGAAAAATGGTGATGGTGTGGAAGAAGATGGGGTCTGAAGTTAGTGCAGGAGGTTCGGACATGGCGAGGTCGAATGAGAAGTTGAAGGAGAAGGAGATGCAGGTGGAGTTCCCGAGCCAAAGGCGTCAGTCGAGTCTGGTTCTGGATAAAGCCATTGAAACTGAACTGAAGCACCGCCGTGACGTCGACCCCAACGACGGTGACCATATCAGGAAGCTCCGGAGGTCTCTTTATCACTTTCTGTTCTTCGCAATCTGACCAAACCCTAGGTATTGAAATTGATTGTTGATTTGTTTGCAGGACTTTATCCAACAGGCTTTCTGCTCAGAGGGCCCGTCAGAAGCGATTCAGCTACGTCGATTACTTGAAGAACTCCGCCGACAAATTAGAGGTCATCTATACATATATATATATATTTGTGTGTATGTATATGGAAGTTTGTTTGGTTCTTGTTTTTTGAATCAACCAATTTGCAGATATGTATAAAAGAGATGTCGGCGCAAGTGGAGGCCATCAAGGAGCAGAACAAAGCTCTCCACTATGAAAGGGATGCTCTCTTAAGCCTCTTACAGAGTCGCTCCATTGAAGCAAACCTCTCGCACTGTATAATCTTTATTACATACAGATTTATATATATGTATGTGTATATATATGTTTGCTTCTGAGTAATCGAAAGAGAACTTTTGCAGGGTCCATTCTTCAGACGCAGCAAGAACTGAATATGCTGAAAATGGCTGCCCAGCAAACCCTAGGCATCAGTTATTCTGCCAATAATCTCCAGACCGTAGTTGCAGGCGGGACGCAGCTGCAGCCATTTCCAGGGCTGGGGTTCTACCAGGAAACCCTACAGGAATTCCAACGCAGTAGCTTCTGCCATGGGAGCACTGCTGCTCCGCCATTGTTGAAGCCTGCGCTGCCACAGGAGCAATTCGGGGGAGGGGGAGAGGAGGAGGAAGAAGAAGAGGCAGGAGCAGAAGCTGCTGATGACATCGACCAATTCATCAACTACGAAGCAGTTGATGTCTACCCTCCGCTGCTGTAGCTGTGATTGCCCAACACCCATCCTATGAATTGATTCGAGTTTCATTAAAGAGAGTTTTTATGTTATGTCACAGATGTCTGTAAATTTTTTGCTATCTTACTAAACAGTACTAGTTGAGGGTTTGTTTCTTTGATGTTTTGAAGTTAATCTCGCACTATATTATCAACTTAATTATCTCATTCATGGTACCAATCCAAATGACCATTTGTTTTTTTTTTTTAAATAAATTAAAAAATAATATTATTATATTAATCACTAAAATAGTTTGATATTTTTGTCTTTATAAACTACAAATAAAATAATACTAATATTTTTGTAATTCATGTAAAAAAAAAATAAAAATTTGTTATTATACACTAAATATTCTTATTATAATAAGAAATAAAAACTTTTAAACCAAATGATAAAAAAATAAAATATTTTGAGTCTATTCATGGAATATTTTTCAATATTTTTAAATGTGGTTTGCTTACCATTTATTTATTTTTATTTTTTTTATCTTACTCGATAAATATTTATGGTGTTTTCGATTGAGTAATTAATTTGATTCATCATTAAAATTTTTCTTTAAAAATATTAAATAAATACTTATCGTGTTATTTTTTTCTCAAACAATTTAAATATTTTAATAATTTTTTTTCTCTCTTTGAAATATTTTGGATAGATTATTTTGATAATAACTTTGTTATTAAATAATATTATTATAAAATATTACGATACAATTATTTTAGTATATCATAGAAATAAAATAAGGTCTAAAAAATAGTTCGGGTTTATATTATTATTTGATTCACGCTATAGATGTGATTGAAAAAATTATGTAAAATGATCAATTTCAAAATTTTGAGATGAGTTATTTACTTATTTTGTCCCAAATAATATGTTCATGCTACTGTACATACGAGTAGGTAAAGTATAATTACAAAATAATTAAAAAGTGTATTATTAAAAACAAATAATATATAATAAAAATAATTAAAAAGTCTATTATTAAAAATAAATAATACTCCCTACATCCTACATACCATGTCCACGTTGCCGTTTCTGTCCGTCGCACGTACCATGTCACTTTCCTTTTTTGGAAAATAATTATACACTTTAATCTATTTTAAACTTTTTAATTTAATTTTTTTAATTTTAATTAAACTAATTAGTTATCTTAATTTTAATTTATAATTATTTTCACTAATACATTTTTAATTATCTACTAATTACACCATTCCTAAAATACCGTGTCTACAGTATAGCAGACACGGTATGTAGGACGGATGGAGTATATAATAAAAATAATTATATATTAAGAATACTAAATAATTTAATTAAGATTAACAAAATTATAAATTAAAAAATTTACAATATGATAAAAATGTATGATTATATTTACAAAAATTGAAATGATAAATTATAAGAGACAGACACAAATAGAAAATATAGATATTTTATATGGGATGGATGAAGTAAATAATTATATTTACTATTTCAAAATTAGTGTTGATACGCATTACTCTTTTTATCCACTAAATTTACTTTTACTTTCCTTTTTCGTAAGTTGAATATACCTCATTATTAATTTTGGAAAAGTTAATATTCAACATATAAGTATTATCTTCTATTCAAAACTTATTTTTCATAATTTTCATTACTTTTATTACATTTTCTCTCTTCATTTCATTTAATTACTAACTAAATTTTTAAAAATATCTCTAATTCAATAAAATATTCAATTTTTTTTTAATATTTGTGTAACTCCAAATGCACTATTTTTTTTTTTTTTTTTTTATTCTTTTTTTTTTTTTTTTTTTTTTTTTTACGGACAGAGGGAGTAATACGTTTAGGGTGTGTTTGTTTAGGGATTTTTCTCAAATTTCAACTATTCATAAAAAAAAGTTTCCCCAAAAACATCATATCAAATTTTATTTTTATATTATACTAAAAATTTATACATTCAAAACATCACATTAATACATATTTATATCACATCGTACTACTATTCCAATTCAAAATTTTTACTATTCAAATCTCAACTCAAAATCCAAACATCCAAGCAAACACACCTTTATTCTAGAGTTCTATGTATGTTCCTTCTATTGTAAAAATTTTAATTTTACATTATATAATTTTATATACTTAAAAAATATTAATAGTGTGTTTATTTTGTGAGATAATTTAAAAGTATATTATTTTTATGTGAGATATGGAGAAATTGTATAGTAAATATAAAGATAATAAATGTGTGTGATATATTAATATTTTTAGGACATCGTATATGTCTTTTTTTTTTTTGTTAAAAGAACACACTAAGTATGCTTATATATTTAGATAATTAGTATTTTGTTATGTCTCAATTTTACTCACCCCCTCCCATTTGAAATTACACATTTCGTTTAGGACACATTATTTAAGGTAAATGGTTTAATTAATTAATAATAGTGATTTATGATATTATTTTATTATATGTTTATATGAACAATATTGTTAGTAATTTTAAAATAAAAGTTAATATATAATTCATTCGTCTCAATTCAAAGTACTCTTTTTACCATTTTCGTATGTCCCACTTCAAATTATTTTTTTTTTATTTTAAAAAGTTATCATATACTAATATCAAACTACCATTAATTTTTACTTAAATTATATTACAAGCATACTATTATATATACAATTACTTTATACATAAAATGTCTAGAACTCTTACCCACTTTCACTAAAAAATAAAATATTAGTATTATTTTTTAATCTATTATTAAACTCCAAAAAACTCATTTGATTTGGAACGAAGGGAGTATAATTTAGATAAATTTGCAATATATATTTAAATATTTTAAATATTATATCTCAATAAAAATAGATGCAATATAAATATCATTTCATAGAGAATAAAATTTTAAATAATATAGATAAATAAAAAATATATATTTATTTATTTATAATTAAGATAAATTTATTTTATAAAAATGAGAGTTTTAAACGTAAATAAAAATATTTGTTTATTAAGGAGAAAAATAAAATTAAAGAAGTTTTGAGTGGGTCTTATATGATGTGATGTTATATATATATTATAAAGTTAATTGAGTTGATTTATATTTGTTAGGTATATTTAAATTTAGTAAATTTTATCAAAAATAGGAACGTGTCAATTAAAGTGATGAACAAAAAAGAAAATAGAGACAATTGAAATATGACGGAGAGAACATTTTATTTTATTCATATGATTATGCTTAAAAAATTATTTTAAATAAAAATATTCAAAATATTTATCAATGATTTATATCATTAATTTATTCATATTATGCTAAATTTTTATATAATTAAGGTCTTAAGTAAATAAATGTCATTATATATAAATAAAGGTCAAAATCATCGTCGGTTAATATAAATTGACATTGTACAATATATACATAATCTTTAGTTATATATCAAAACTAATCCTCTCTTCCATTTCAATATATTTGCCATTTACCGAAGAAATATAAGTGAGAAAAACGGTGTTCCCCTTCTTATTGGTGTAACGTTTGCGCCTAATATCTCTATGTTACTTAAACTAATTATATATTGAAAGAGCATAAAATGTAATATACAACGGTAAGTCACGACATATTTGTTTTATGAATATGATTCCATCTCCGTGTTACAACCCTAGTATAGCACTAAAACTACTATTCTTATATATAGCGAAATTACAAACTTCTAATGATGGTACAATCTATTTGCATGTGTGGAGTGTAGAATGATATTATCAAACTGATAGATGTATGTTGCGTTATTATGTACTTTTTTACAAAGGACTGAACTATACTGAAAATTTTTAATGTGAGAAAAGTTGTCCACATCAAAACAACTCTGGCATTGATCTCCAAATATTGTAAAGGGAATTTTAAGCTGAAGAAAATTATGCTCTAGTAAGTTCTTGTATAGAGTTTTTTCCTTTTCTAGATGTGAGTTGAGAAACCTCAAATCAACACAGAGAAGATGATATACAACAGATAGAATTATGTTCCAACAAGCGATCACATGCTTCTGGCTGGACTTATAGTTTGCTATTGTTATTACTACATATGAAAACATATGTTTTGGATTAAAGGTAATGTGGTACTTATGTTTAAAAGGTGTTTACTTCATTCATAACCCATTAGAAGGTTTATTAGTTGATTAAAGCTCATCTACTTAATGTTTAAATGATTACATATGAAAAGTGGTGAATGTTGTATAAGTTAGATGTGTAATGAAGTTGTACATAGAATTCTTTTGCCGCTAACTAAATCAACCATAAGATGTCCAACAACTATATACGACAAAGTAAGTTATAGTCTATCGAACCATATAAAACAAAAAAACATAACTAAAATTATAACATTTTCTGTAAAAAAACAACGATATCGATGTTTGATGTATACATTTGTGCATGTTAAAAAGTTGACGAAACTACTAAAAAGAAAATTAAGAAATATCACTATCGACAATATTTAACTTTTCAAGTGTATTAAAAAACTAAAGAAAAAATATGGAATACATTTCAAATTATTTTCAACATATTAACCTTTATATTTAATATTAGCATTCAAATTTTGAAATAACTGAAAATATATATTGGGAATAATTGTTCTGTAAAATGAAGATAAGATAAAAATTATTAATATGATATATGATGAGTTTCCTGAAATTATGGAAAGTCTGACTGCTTTAATTATTTTGTAACAGAAATATTCTTATATTTAAAAAGTTCAACAACAGCCAACAGTGAATAAGAACATGAAGACAAAAATGATAGCTGGCAATATCCCTACATTTTACAGCTATATAATTAAATCTGCAGTTTGCATTGTCATAGTGACAACATAAAAAAAAGATCCTCTCTTCCTTATTTGTTCAGCTTGTTTCCAACTGCTCTGAGCATCTTGTGCCTCAGTAAAGTGCTTCTGTTTGCAGGATTTGGTGTTATTTCTTTCTTTGTTGTGGTGAGAGATGTTTTGAGATTTTAAATCGTTTTTCAATATAAATCACTTAACTGTATATGTTTGTTGTTGCGCAGACAAAATAGAGAAGACAATGGACTGCGGATTGAATGTAGGAGGTTCGGACAAGGCGGGCCCATCGAAAAGGGAATTAAAGGGGAAGCAAATTGTAGTTGGCAATGGAGACAATGTGGATGGGGAAAAGGTGAAGACAAAGGGTGGGGGGAAGCCGCCATTGCCTCCAACACATATTCTCACTCTCGATAAAGCCGTCGAGAATGAACTGAATCTCAATCGGAGCGTGGACCCCACTGACGTCGACAACCTCAGAAAGCTTCGGAGGTCTCTCTCTCTCACTCCCTTTCTCTCTCTCCTCACAACCTTGAAAAAACCCTAAGAATCGATGTTTTTGTGATGGTATGGTTGCAGGAGGTTATCGAACAGGCTCTCGTCTCAGAGGTTTCGAGAGAAACGATCTGGCTACGCAAACCAGCTTAAGAAGTCCGTAGAGGAATTACAGGTAATATCTAAGATTGTTTGGTTCTCCTCTGTACAACTAACCAATGAGAAAATAAAACAATTTGCAGAAATCTATAGCCGATATGTCAGTACAGGTGGAAGCCATAAAAGAGCAAAACAAAGCTCTAAGCCAAGAAAGGGATAGCCTCCAATCCCTCATCCAGACTCGCTTAGTCGAAGCAGACCACTGCCAAAGTACAACCCTCCTCATAAACACATTTTATGTTCTTACTTTCCTTTTTTACACACACACAACCCTCCTAATATGTAAGGTCGAAAATATTAATTGTGTGAGTTGGGGCAGGGTCCATTAACCAGAAGCTGGAAGAACTCAACCTCCTAGGAATGGCGAGCCAGCAAGATTTACCCATCTTATCTGCAAATGTGACTCAGATTCTACAGTTGCTGCAGGTGGAGCCCTATCTAGGGCAGGCCTTAGTCGAACCCCCTGGTGGAGGCCATGGGAGCGCTGCTGCTCCGCTGCCATTTATGCCTGCACCTTGCCAACCATTAGAGGAGCAAGGAGCGGAGGGAGGAGATGGAGTAGATGATGAATTCATCGATCAATTCATCAACTACGAAGCTCTTGATTCCTAATGCGTTAACTAGATACTGTAAAATGCACTCATTCAGGAATTTATATACATGGAAATTCAAATATATCATTTTAGATTAGTTTAATTTGTAGAAATTAAATTTCATTACTTTTTTCTTTACATTTCAACTCTATCAATGTACAATTAAACCAATCGCAAAAGAAATGTTAATCTGATATTTCTGGTTATGCGGCTAGAGGCCAGGTATATTGATACTGTATGCTGCAAATTTTTTTTTTTTTAAAGTTTAATCCACTTCTAATATTCTATTTTATTGCTATATATTTTAAATAAATAAATATATTAATACAAATATTTAAATTTATGTTACTTAAGTACATATATTTTATCTATTAGTTTTATATAAATTGTATTATTTTACAAAATAACATTCATTATCAATATATATTTTAAAAGTCTAGTTTTTAAAATATTTAAAATATAATTCAAACTATTCTTTAACTAAATAAATATTAAGTTATAATGCAACTTACAATCAAATAGCATTTTATTATTCAATAATAAAAGGCAAACTTCTAATAATAGTTTCAAACTTGTAACCAAAATCTCGATCGAAAAAAAAGAATACCTTAGTAAAATAGAAGCAACGCTATTGAAGGAAACAAAGAACATTAATAAGGTGAGTTTCAATTAATAGGCTATGAACAAAGATAAAATTCAGAAAATTCTAGGCAGCAATAAGTGTTTCTATTTCAATAAGACATTTGTATTACATCATATGTATTTTTTTTATTAATTTGTTTCCTAATTTTTATCTTATAGTGTAAAAAATAATAAAATTTTTGCTCAATTGTTAATTTACACTTTTAGCCTTTAAATATTATTTTTTTATAGTAAAAAAATATTGAATTTTATATAGTTTTTTTGAATTTTTTCTAAAATACTTAATATTTTCCATTTTTTTTTCTATTTTTTTACCTGGTTGTGCTAAGAGAAATCGAAAAAGACAACATTGAATCGAAAAAAAAAAATTGATATTTTAGCCCCCGTAGTTTTACGATTGGTTCCGTCACTGAGATTCATATGTAAACTCATATAGTATAATTTTCCATAAAACCACAATATTTTTATATTACCGATTCAACATATCAAAAGTCGTATGGGGAATATCGAAACACTTTGTAAACCATTTCTACTTGCAAAATCTATAAAATATTGCGATAGTTTAAAATTATTCTAATTAGCATATTCAAGAACTATGCATATAGTCAAAATAAAGAACTGTAACATTCTTTTTTCCGGACATTTTTACAATATTTTATTTTCTAGAAACTTGCATAAATATAGCCTAAAAAATTAATTTTGTAATAAACTCGATAGTTATGGAAAATCATAATCTAAACTAATTAACCTTAAATTTAAGGGGAATATACAAAAAATACTGAGTAATAATTGGTGTTCTTAATCAAATCAAATATATCTATTTTCTTAGGATTTTAAATGCAATAGTTGGAATAAAATAATAATTCTGACTTATAAAAAAAGAAAATTTTAAATTATATAAAGTCAAATGAAAGCATTGTAGTATCTTCTATATAACAATGGGTATCATTTTCTTTGGTAGATCCTCATAATTGGACAAATGCATACTTTTCAAGCCGATGAATCGTACAAATCTTATTGTTAGAATGAACATTGTGGAGAGAAATTGAATAAATTTTTTTCTCAAAGCCTTGGGCTTAGGCCCATTTTTGACTTTTTTAGGCCAAGAGCAAAATTGAAATAGAAAACATTAAATATATATTTTTTATATTAGTATAGTAATAATAATTTTATACATTCTTCTAATGTAAATGTAAAAATAAAATAATTTTTTAATATATTAAAATATCAATATATAAATATAATATTAATGTTACATTTTTAGTATAATATAAAAATTAAAAATATATATTTAATATAATACTTTTAAAGAATTTTTTTTAATATAAAGTCAAAATCTTTAAAAAGAAATTTAAATATTTATTTAGTGCTTATATAATACATAATATTTTAAAAAATATTACCAAAAACTATAATAGAATATAAAAATTTAAATATATAAACATCAAAATATAAATATAAAAACCATATAAAATATTACTCTTTCGTATTTTTATAATTTTATATAATTCATAACAAAAATATATAAAATCATATAATTAAATAAACACACTAAAATATACAAATAAATAATTAACAAATTAATATAAAAATAATTTATTTAAAAAATAAATATAAAATAATTTTTTATTTAAAATTAATTTTATATTTTAAAATTAGAGAGAGCTTGCCCTAAAGCAACCCAAAAAATTTGGAACCAAAAGTGGTTAGAAAGAAAAAAAAAAAAATGATAGAATAATATGATTTGAGAATAGGGAAAGCAGCTGCTATTTCGCTAGATATCATATGCAAATTTTTTGTTGCTGTCGGAAAAAGAAGGAGGAAGAACTTCTGATGGAGAACCTCCAAAAGAAGAAAGGGCACACTAAAAATGCAAGAATCGATGGGAATTGATTTCACATTGAAGAAGAGCGAATGGGATTAGATACCCCAGTAGTCCTATTTTTCCCAACCAAATAAGCACTTTTGCAAAGTTCACCTTCCCGTGCCATTGGTAATGATTCTACTATGGTGCCACAAATTCGCAACCCCGTATTTCGGATGTTTGAAGGCCCCACCATATAGGGTAAATTACTTTTTTAGTTTTGTAATTGGACCTTGTCATTTTAGTCTCGTAAGTGGAGTCTATCTTAAAGTAGTTTTATAACTGAAATTTTTTGTTGTTTTAGTCCTCCGACGTCGGAGACGCCCGTGTGTCCCGCCAGGTCAGCGAGACTTGGCGGACACGTGGATTTTATTTTATTTTTTTAATTTTTATTTCAATTGGACCAAATACAAAAATTAAAAAAGATAAATAAAATTAAAAATAAATTTAAAAAATTTAAAAAATGAAAAATAAATTCACGTGTCCGCTAGGTGTCGCTGACCTGGCGGATCACATGGCTTCCGGCGAGCCACGTGGGCATCTCTGGCGCCGAAAGACTAAAAACAGCAAAAATTTCTCACTTATGAAACTAGTTTACGACAGGCTCCACTTACGAAGACTAAAATGATAAAGGTCGAGATTATGAATAACAAAAAACTGAAATATATATTTCAATTAATATGATAAAAAATAGAACATAAACATATCACACGTGTGTGTGTATATATATATATATATTATCCACTAATACAAAAAAAAAAACACCTCAAATTAAAAATACAAAACAAACACAGATTTATTTTTATTATTGTACTTTTTAACATTTTGGTATTTTACTATTTTTTTAGAATGATAAAATAATTATAAAATTGAAATAATTATTTTATTTGATATAAATAAAAAATTATGTAATGCATTAATTAAGTAATATTTCCATAAAATATATTAAATAAAAATATAAATGTACACTATGATTATTTGTTTTAGCCGGAGGGGGAGGGAAGGAATATTATTTTTAATATACCTTTAGTAAATAATATTTTATTTTTCT
Source organism: Andrographis paniculata (assembly GCF_009805555.1). Classification (NCBI taxonomy): domain Eukaryota; kingdom Viridiplantae; phylum Streptophyta; class Magnoliopsida; order Lamiales; family Acanthaceae; genus Andrographis; species Andrographis paniculata. The sequence continues at coordinate 915,235 of NW_026137611.1, forward strand.
GTTATTATTTTTTAAACTATGCAATATATATATATATTTAATTTCAACTATAATAAAATATTAATATTCAGAGTGATATACAATTCATTATCTAAAAAATTAAGAATCATATATATACCTCAAATAGGACAAATTCATCAATATAGTATATACAAACATATATATTTCTAAATATATATTAATATCTCTCGTCAAATTCAGGATAGAATTGAACTAAAAACGAGTTGTTACTTTGTTACTTTTTTTTATAAATTTTAGGGTAAATTGTTTTTTTTAGTTCCGTAACTGGACCCCCTTATCACTTTAGTCCTGTAAGTGGAGCATGTCGCAAATTAGTCCCATAAGTGAAAGATTTTAGCTATTTTAGTCCTCCGGCTTCGGAGATACCTGCGTGGCTCGCCGGAGGTGACGTGTCCGCTAGGTGTCGCTGACCTGGCGGACACGTGGATTTTTTTAATTTTTTTTTTCATTTTTCTAAATTTTTTTTAAAACTTATTTTTAATTTTTTTTAATTTTTTTGTATTTTTTTATTTTGTCTAATTAAAAAAAATGAAAAAAATAAAAAAAATGAAAAAAATAAAAAATAAATCCACATGTTCGCCGGGTGTCGCTAACCTGGCGGGACACCTGGCGGACACGTCACCTCCGGCGAGCCACATGGGGGTCTCCGACGCCGGAGGACTAAAACTACAAACATTTCAATACTTTGCTACTTCTCATTTGATTACTCTTCTTAATTTATTTATTTGTGTTAATCTTTTTAAAACATATTTAGATAACTTTTGACATAATAAATCTTTATTTATAACTACAAATCTTTAACGAATAAAAATTAAAGAACAATTGAAATTATATAAGACTACAATTATAATATTTACAGTCGCCATACAAACCTAAATATATATATTTTTAATATAATTGAATTGTGACAAAATAATCAATATATGTTGATTCAGATTTCATATTCACCACTTTAAATAATAAGGTAAAAAAAATTTTTAAAACTAAATTTATTTATCTATCACATATTGCATACTATTTACAATAAAGCTTTTTTTTGCAGGACACTGTTATATTTTCTAAGATTGCATTGTAAATAATTCTAATATGCGTATATTCTTATTAGATTTATAATAGAATACTCAAATCGAGTTATTTATGTATTATTTTCATTTCATTTTGAGAATTTAAAATATTTAATGCTAAATTATAACGAAAATATAGAAAACAAAATTAAACTAGTATTTTATTAAGAAATAAATATGATCAAAGAAAAAAATAGAGAATTTTAAAGACAATAAAAAAATGTTTATCCAATTTGATTTTGATATTTATCATCATTTCATATAATTTTAGAATTTAAAAAATTTTAGAACTAAAATTATACCAAATATTAGAAAAATAAAGTACTTCAATAATAAATGGAAAAACATGATTAAAGAAAGAAAAAGAAAATTTTAAAATGAGACAATAATGTATATATATGTTTATCCAACCTGATTTTGTAGAAAAAAATACAAAATCAATGATATTTATTGAGTATATTTTATCAATGAATATACATTCACAACTCCTTTAAAACTAATTTTCAATCAACAAATTTACGGTCTACAGTATGTAAAATAATTAAAGTTGATTGTTATTAAAAATATGTTATTTATTTGACCAACTTTTATACTGATTTACGACATTTAATTATTACATCTTAATAACAATAATCTACTTTAGTGTGCAAGGTTTGGACAATGCGGGGCCTTCGAATGGGGACCCGAAGGGAAAGAAGGTCGTGGTCGACAATGGAAATGTGGTTTGGGAGAAAGCGAATATTTAGGGCGAATGTGCCTTTGCCTCCCCCAGAGGTTCTCTCTTAAACACACCATATATACCTATACGAGTTAATATATAAGCCTAAAATAAATTTGTGCGGGATTGATGCACGGTCCATTCAACATAAGCAAAAAGAACTCAACATGCTAATAAGTTCGATATAATAACTAATTTTCTATTATTTTTTTACTAATCGACTTTTCAATAAATTTTTTATAATTTCTTTATGTTATTTTTTTATCCATTGACTTTTATATTAAAAATACTAGTACTACTTTTTTTTTTTTTTTTTTTTATTAATTTTGGGGCTCAGGTAAAATAGGATGAGAAGCCTCGACGGAGAGAATATTAGTTATTGTTATTGTTATTGTATTAACTAGGTTAAAATGCACTAACTTAAGAATTTAATACATCAAAATTCAAATAAACTGTTTAGATTGCATTTTATTTAGTAAAATTTAAACTACATGTCTTTTCTTTAAAATTAAATCCTACCAAGATCCAAATTAAAATAACTACAAAAGATTATTAGTCTATTTTTTATAGGCTTATTTGTTTCGCAATTGTTGTGCATATTGACATTGTTCTTCAAAATTTTTTATTTTAATTATTTCATTAAAATTTTAAGAGTAGAACTTACTTCTAATATTCATTAAATATACTTTTAGAATATATTTTCTAAAAGTACATTCTAAATATATTTTAAATTTAATTTTATCCAATATATTGAAAAAATAAAATTTATTTTAGTCTCATATCTAATTTCTTTAAAAATGTGCTTGTTTGCTTAACCAATTTTGATAATGATTTTCAACTTTTATTATATCTTAATAACAAATAATACGCTCTATTGTGCAAGGTTCGGGCGAGGCCGGGCCTTCGAATGGGGATGTGAAGGAGAAGATGGTCATGGTCGACAATGGAAATGTGGTTTGGGAGAAGGCGTAGGCGCCTTTGCCTCCACTGCAGGTGTTCTTCAGTCCAAGGAATCCATCGACTTCAAAATGAACTTATGATGTGTTTATTTGGGGGTTTGGATTTTGAGTTGAGATTTAAATAGTAAAAATTTTGAATTTAAATAGTAGTACGATGTGATATAAATAAATGTTGATATGATGTTTTGAATGTAAAATTAATTTTTAATATAATATAAAAAAAAATAGGTGTTTGATTTGATATTTTTGAGAGAAAAAATAGAATGAATAGTGTATTTGGGGGAGAATTCCCAAACAAACACACCCTTAGTAGAGACGTCAGTACAAGTAAAGGCTATGAAAGAGCAAAACAAATCTTTAAGCTTAACCTTCGCCAAATTACAACCCTCCTCACAAACACATTTACGTTCTATCCCCTCTCTTATAGACACTGCATATAACTATGTGAGCTAATATGTAAGGATAAAAAATTTGTGCGGGATTGTTGCAGTTGCAGGGTCCATTCAACATAAACGAGAAGAACACAACATGCTAAAATCGATATAATAATTAATTTTCTACTATTTTTTTTTATAATTTATTAATTTATTAATAATTTTTTATAATATCATTTTACTTTTTATTTGCTGATTTTTATATTAAAATACTAGTATTACTTTTTAGTTTGAGGGCTTAGATAAAATAGCATGAGAAGTTTAGACGGCAAAAATATTAATTTTTGTTATTGCATTAACTAGGTTAAAATGCACTAATTCAAGAATTTTAATACATCAAAATCCAAATAAACTGTTTAAATTGTTTTTCATTTGTAGAAATTAACTGCATGTCAAATTTTTAAATTTTAATCCTATCAAGGTTCAATTAAAATAACTACAAAAGATTATTAATCTATGTTTTTAGGCCTATTTGTTTCCCATTGTTGTGAATATTGACATTGTGCTTCAAACTTCTTTATTTTAATTATTTCATTAAAATTTTAAGAGTAGAACTTACCTCTAATATTCTATTTCTACATATTCTAAATATAAAATACTTTTATAGTATTTTACCTTTGCCGCAAAATTTTAAAAATAATAATATTTTAGTTATAGTGAGTAGTTATAAGTAATTTAAAGACAATTTTGTACTTACTTTTTGAAGTATAAATAAAATATTAATGGTAAAGTGTTGATATTTGTAGAAAAATTTAGAATATTTTTAAAATTGTTGCATTGTAATTGGCGAAGCGAAATTAAATAAAAATATTAAAATTATCTTACACACTTTTACTAATAAATAAAATACTATTATTTTGTTAATCTAAGTGTAAAGAACAAAAGCATAGATTAAATTCGGACAAGAGTATAAAAAAAAGTTATACTATATTGTCCAGTAGTCAGACTACACAAAAATGGCAAGGCAGTATAGTGTGTGCGCATTTAGATGCAGAATTGAGCTGGAATTTGTTTCATCTCGATTTCCAAGTGACAAAAGTGACAAATAGAGTAGTCAATACTTTGTGTGACATGCATGGAAAACACTCCATTTATATCCATTTGGTGCCAAGGATTTTTATCACCTTGAAATTTAACACGTCTATAAGTCGCTGAGATCATACATAATTCAAAATTAAATGTTTTGTAATTAACTTCTTTTTAATAAAATTTATATATCATTAAATAGGATTACAATAAAATGCCACAAGCCTTACACAAAATACGAAACTAGGAAATAAAAACCTAAAAATAAGAGGTTCAAATCATGTAAGAGTCATCGGCTCAAATATTCCAAATAGCTTCTGCCACCTAGGTAGACCAATAGAACAAAAATAACTATCAAAACACCAACACGACAAGACAAGATCAAAAATCATCCATATTCCCAAACTCAATAAGGAAGTTGATACTTAAAGGGAGTTGAAGACAGTTACAGCACTTAGATAGCGCATTGCTACATAATAACTGAATAACTGCCGACAGTTATTTTTTGTATATATTTCTGAGTTTTGGAAGTGAAATAAGATGTTTTTTACTTTTCGATTCACAACATGGTATCAGAGCTATGAATAGCGATCCGTAAACTCATACATTTTCGATTCTACAGTAATCATGCCAAAAACGAGGAGAACTCCATGGAATATGTTGATGAATGAAGAACCACCAGAGGGATCACGATCCAACAATAATGGGAGAAATGTTATGATTGATGAAGATAATGCTGAGAGGAAGCAGAATCGTGGATCTACCATGCAGCAAGTAGATCAGCTTGAGAAGAATGAGATTAACGAGATACTACAGATTCATCATAATGATCATGCGACTCTTCAACTTGTTGCAGCTCCTCTAACAGGTAATAATTACTACACCTCGTCAAGGGGAATTAAAAGAGCTCTAGGAACTAGGAATAAACTCTAGTTAATTGATGGAACACTGAGACAACCAAAACCTGATTCAAGTTATTATTAGGCTTGGATCAAGGCTGATTACATGGTTGCAACGTGGATCACTAACTCACTTACTAAGGAAGTTGCAGATTCATTTCAATACATTGAAAAGGCTAGAGATCTATGGGTTGAGTTAGCAATGATATTTGAAAGGAGTAGTGGATCTAAACTATTCCAATTAGATCGAGATCTAAGTTTGTGTGTGCAAAATAACTTATCTGTTATGCAATATTTTAACACATTGAGTGCTCTTTGGGATGAGATTAACATCCTTGATCCACCATCAGGATGTTGTTGTGGGGAGAGTAACTGTGAATCTATGTGCAACATGAGAAATAGTATGAATAGAAGAAGAGTGAATAAGTTCTTACTTGGACTAAATGAAAGCTATGAAAAATATTATAGGCCAAATACAGATGATGGAACCTTTACCTTCCATTAGTAAGGTTTATTCGATGATTTTGCAAGAGGAAGATCAAAGAAGAGTCTCTGCTCAGGTTAATAGTTCAATTGAATCAGCAATGTTTGCAGGAAGTAACTATCAAAAAGGGAATAGATCCACTAATGGATCTTATAAGCCTAGAACCTGGTTGTCTAAGGAAGAAAAAAAAAAAGTTAAAATGTACACATTGTGGGGAAACTGGACATGATATGAAGGAATGCTTCAAACTTCATGGAATACCAGATTGGTACAAGAAATTGAAAGAAAACAAAGGGAAAGAGCAAGCTCTATGTGTTACTTCTAATTCAGGAGCACCACAGGACAATGGACAACAACAAATGGAATTGTTGATTGAGAAATGCTTGGAAAAAAATGAATATTACAAAGCCAGAAGTAAAAAACAGAAAATGAAAATATGGTAAAAATAGGGATTTCACCTTTTGATGCATTTGATGGCCATTTCGCTTTTGGAGTACTTGATCAAGTCACAGAACAACAATGGATCCTTGATTCAAGTGCCAGCACTCACATATGTGGCAATGCTGATGTCATGCATTCTTTACAAAAGTTGAAAGCATGGAAGAAAGTCTATTTGCCTGATGGCTCAACTCAATTGGTTGAATACTCTGGATCAGTTAATCCCACAAATAAGCTGGTGTTCAGAAACGTGTTGTTGGCACCTTCTTTCACCCATAATCTAATATCAGTTGCACAACTCTCAAATGATCTTGATGCCAAATGCACCTTTATGCCTTTACACTGTATTATTCAAAAAAGGGCAAATGAATCGGTCCTTGGAATAGCGCAGGCAGCAGGAAGGCTATACATTATACATTAAGACAATAAAATTCTTGCAAATACAGTTATTGAAAAAGGAGGGTCAAGTGGTCTGGATTGGCATAACATGCTTGGGCATATTTCTATCACAGTCATGGAACATATCCCAGAATTGAAGGGGTTGTGTGATGAAGGGTTAAGAGCAGAGATTGCAGCTTGTGAAGTATGTCATCAAGCTAAACAACGTAGGACTTCTTTTCCTTTATCACAACACAGAACTACATCTTTATTTGAGCTGATTCATATTGATGTTTGGGGTCCATACCATGGTGAGAATATCACTAATACACCCTATTTCCTCACTATTGTAGAGGATCATAGTAGATGTACATGGACTTTTCTCATGTCCACCAAACAACAAGTCTATGGGATTCTGAAGAAGTTCTGTGCGATGATCAATACTCAATTCAATATGAAAGTAAGGCAGGTAAGAAGTGATAATGGCACTGAGTTCTTGAATAAAAATATCGACGATCTGTTCACTGAACTTGGTATTATGCATCAATTATCATGTGCATATTCACCACAACAGAATGGATTGGTGGAAAGGAAGCACAGAACCATACTTCAAGTTGCTAGAGCATTAATGTTTCAAGGTAGTGTACCTCTGAAACTGTGGCCATATTCTATTCTACATTCTACCTGGATTAATAATAGAGTTCCAAGTGTGGTGTTTGGATGGAAAAGTTCTTATCAAGTTTTATATGGATATCAACCTGATTTGTCCATACTTAAGTCTTTTGGATGCTTGGCGTATATTGTAGACAATACTCCTAGTAGGAGGAAATTTGATGCCAGGAGTAAAACATGTGCTATGTTGGGTTCTGCCAGCAATCATAAGGGATTTGTAGTCTATGATTTAAAGGAGAAATGCATCATCATTTCTAGAGATGTTCACTGCATTAACAATATCTATCATTTTCATAGTGCAATGGGAACTACTGAATTACCCTTGGTCGTTACAGACCCATTGCAAGTTACAGAGTCAGTACTTGCTAATTCTCCTGTGCCAGACATTAGTGTTGCATGCCCTTCATCTGGGAGGGATTCATCACATGATTCAGACTTCTCGGATCAGGAACATGCAGATGATATGCAGGGATCAGAAGATAATATAAGTGCTGATATTATGGTCTCTGGTTCACAAAATGCTTCTCCTAGACCTCAGAGACATAGAAGGGCATCAGGCTGGATGACTGATTTTGTTGCCAATATTAGTCATCATACTACACATGATACATGTACCAATTCTCAACTCACTCCTCTCACTTTTCCATTCGTTGTGTCTCATATATTTACACCTGCATTTGTTAGTTTCCTGGCTCATGTTCACGAGTTAAAGGAACCAGTATCTTATAAGGAGGCAACACAATATGTTGAGTGGGTTGATGCTATGAACTGTGAGTTGCAAGCCATTGAGAATAATGGGACATGGGAGATCACAAATTTACGTGTGGGAAAGTCTGCCATTGGTTCCAAGTGAGTGTACAAGATAAAACTCAAGCAAGATAGTAGCATTGACAATTTTAAAGCTCGGTTAGTGGCCAAGGGATACAAACAACAATATGGCATTGATTATGATGAGATGTTCTCCCCAGTTGCTAAACTTGTCACTGTCAGAATTATATTTGCTGTTGCAGCTATGAAAGGATGGATTCTTCATCAAATAGATGTTCATAATGCATTTCTCCATGGATTTCTACAAGAGGACATCTATATGCAAATACCACAAGGTTATACCAAAGGCAAGATAGGTCAAGTTTGCAAGTTAGTCAAAAGCCTATATGGTTTAAAGCAGGCCTCAAGGGAATGGAATGCAGAGTTTTGTAGAGTATTATTTACTTATGGATTCACTCAACCTGCCCATGATCATTGTCTCTTAACAAAAGGGTCAGGGGATTCTTTCTTATGCCTCATTGTATATGTTGATGATGTCCTTGTTGCAGGTCCAATTTGGCACTTATCACAGAAGTAAAATCTTTGTTGCATCAATGTTTCACCATCAAAGATATGGGGGAAGAAAAATATTTTCTAGTATGAAAGTGGCTAGGAGTTCTGGAGGTATATACTTGTGTCAGAGAAAGTATGCTTTAGATTTGCTTGATCGCATGGGATTAGTTGGATGTAGAGCAGCTAGCACTCCATTGGTCCCTGGTTTAAAACTAACTGGAACAGATTCTCTAGCATTTCATGAAGCTGATCAGTATAGAAGACTCATTGGTTAATTGCTTTATCTAAATCTCACCAGACCTGATATCTCTTTTGCAGTCCAACAGTTGAGTCAGTTTGTGAACTCTCCTCAACAAATACATTGGGATTTGGCTATTCATGTCCTCAGATATTTAAAGGGATGTTTGTCCATGGGAGTATTCTATTCTTCCACTCCCTCTTCTTCTCTTACGGGTTTTTCAGATACTAATTGGGGGAGTTGTACTCTCACTCGAAAGTCCATCACAGGTTATTGTGTTTTCTATGGTTCTTCCTTGATATCTTGGAAATCTAAGAAGCAAACCGTTGTTGCATTATCAACTGCAGAATCAGAGTACAGGGCCTTGAGTACTGTGAGCAAGGAGCTACAATGGTTATCTTATGTTTTAATTGATTTGCAGGCCGGTTTTCTTCTTCCTATTTATGTTCATTGTGATAACATTGCGGCGATCCAAATTACTCGCAACCAAGTTTTCCATGAACGGACTAAACATATCGAGCTTTATTGCCATTTTGTGCGAGATTTGTTTAAAGCTGGTTTTTTTATTCCAGCTCATGTGTCTACAGTTGATCAGATTGCTGATCTGCTAACTAAGTCTGTCCCTGGACCACGATTTTCTTACTTACTTTCCAAGATGGGGCTGGTGGATCTCCACCGGCTCCATCTTGCGGGGGGTGTTGAAGTTGATACTTGAAGGGAGTTGAAGACAGTTACAGCTCTTAGATAGCGCATTGATGCATAATAACTGAATAACTGCCGGCAGTTATTTTTTTGTATATATCTCTGAGTTTTGGAAGTGAAATAAGATGTTTTTTACTTTTCGATTCACAACACAAGATCAAAAATCATCCATATTCCCAAACTAACACTCACACCACCAACTGACCTTTTTCAAGATTATAAACTGTTGTTTGGTCACACTCCGAGTGTGAGGCCGAAAAGGAGAAAACTTAACTTTGGCGAAGGGAGGCTTTTGAATTCAAAGAGAAACAATAGAAGAAGAAGGTTTAACCAACATATTTTGAGAGTTAGTGGTCAAGAAGGTACTCTGTGGCACTACATTAAGCCCGCACAAAGTTCACCTGAAGAAATTCGATAGGGCCAATCTGAAAATTTGAGTTATATATATAACAACAAAAAAGTTTGAACGACCCTAACTACACCGATTTTATGAATTACTTATTTATAGTACTGTATGCCAGAAATGCATAGTAAAAGCAATGCAAAATCAAGGTTATCATGATATTATAAGAATGTATACTTAATAAATTAAGGTTATCATACTATTGATCCATTAGATGTCATTATTTATTCTGTGAACAATATATATATATATATATATATATATTGAATTGTGTTAGAATTTTGTTCAATTCGTACAAAATCTATTAATCCTCATAGTTCAATTAATAAACAAAATATCCTTATTCCATACACATTGTTAATTAATAACTGACTAGACTGAATGACCTTTATTAAATTTTAGAGGGACTTCTGATTTGAACATCCTAAAAGTTTAACGTTGTGATATGTTTTCTAATATAAATAATATTTTGAAATTTTGTTAATCATGTTTATGTGATCTAATTATTAATTTTAGTGTAATATGTATTAATTTCTTTATAATTATTTATACTAAACGATAGGGTTCGCTCACTTGTGTTTCTGTCCTTTTTTTCACCTTTTCTTTTTCATGTTTTTATAATGAAAATTTTTCGGATTTAATGCATTGAATGGAAAGTTTGTAGGGGATATTATTTTTAAAAGAAATTAAATAAAAAATCAAATAGTGAAAAAAAAAATTGAAATTAAAGGCATAAATAAACAAATCTATAATTTTGATAAGTATGAAATATAGTTTTGACCTTATTGAGAAATCCGGAGTTTTGATCAAAGATGCTTAGCTTTAAGAATCCCTAACTCAATAGTATCTATAGTTTCTTTACATAGATTAGAACCTTTTTTTTTTTTTTTTTTTTTTGTAAATAATGCAGGCGTGCTTTTTTAAAATTTTTATCGTACTTCTTTGCATTCTTGACTGAATAAAAATGATCAGATGAAGTAATCGAATAAATTTCAAAACATTATTATAAATATAATATCCTGATTAGATAATCAAGCACATCACACAATAAATCATTAACAATACTACATTATCTAGAAGTTAGGTGATGAAAGACATTTTTTAGTATAACACTTAATAATTTTGTTAAACTCGATATTAAGTCTATTTGTATTTATCACACGTGTTGATTAAGAATAATCAGCTCATGTATAGCAAAATGTGAGAACATATGAATTCAATTAATAGAAATATATAATGTGTTAGTTGAAATTATGTATTGTCTGTTCACATTTTATATATGTATTATTTTTATATATGTTATGTGCTGAATTCAATAATAATAGAGATTGTATATATTATTGTCATGTGATGTTAATTCATATGTTGAATTTCTATTATATTACATTAAATCTTGTATTATTAATTTATGATTTATGTGTTGTCAATGAGATAGTGAATAACATTATTTATCACAGAAACGGCCTCTTATACGTGTGTGTGTGTGTGTGGGTGTGTATATATATATATATATATGTTAGTTTTAAATTATCTTTGAATGATAACTACTTATTAGTAACAATTAAGTGTATGAAATCTTATATATATGGGTTTTTTTATAACTCAATCATTAAAACAGATCAGATTATAGTATTTGTAACATTTTTTATATGAAACTCTATTTATTCTACTCTTAATCATATTCCAAATAAATATTTTAAAGTTAGAATGAAAAATAGTAATTGCAATGATTGAAAAGATGGTGATAATATTATAAGTAAGTTTACGAATGTGACAAGAATGTCTTAAAAATTAATTTCTATGGAAAAAGATTTTCTTTATAATTTCAACATTAATTATCATTAATATGCATAAAAAAAATCCCTCAAAGTTAGAAAATTTTAAAAGATTAACAAAATATATATATATATATATATTGAGTTTGTTTATATTTGGTTTTAACTATTTTTCACTGTTCAACTCATTATTCTATGTAAAAATACATTAATATCATATATATTTAAAAAATTGTTCAACAAAAGTAAATAAATAAAACATAAATATTCTTTTTTTCCACATATTTGTTTTGGATTATTTTTAAGGGAAGAGGTTGATTATTTATTATATATTAACTATTACAACCATAATTATTAAATTAAATTATTTTTATTGCCAAATTATAAATATGACAAGAAAAGTTATGAAGGAATTTTTTTATTTTTTTTTACAATTAATTGGCGTTAGGGAACCGCAGTCCAGAAATTCCGGGAGGTCCTAACCACTAAAATAATTAGTATGCTACAAAATTAGATTCCAAAATTAAAAAGTTTAACGGCAGCAATAGCCCCACATTTTGCTTCTATATATATATATATATATATATATATGCATATACACATACTTGTAATTAGCTCTCTGTTCCTGCATTTCAGAAGCAGTGTTCATCCGAGTCAGTGAACTGTTGGTATAGCTAGGGTTTGTTGTGATTTCTTTGTAGAGGGATAATTGGGGGTTTTCTATTTTAATTTTTTCAGGGTTTCATTTAAATAAATTGATAACAGCTGTGGTTTGTGGTTTGATGTTGTGGTATTGCTTCCTGTCTTTCTTCTGTGTATTTAATTCTCCAGAGAAATTATGAGCTCTGAAGAAGTTAATGTACAAGGTATGGACATGGCGGCGCCGTCGAATGGGAAGCAAGTGGTGGTCTATGACGGAGAGGCAGAGAAGGACGACCAAATGCCTCTAGCGGTGGACTTGATTAGGCCAAGGCGTCAGTCAAGGCTGGTTCTGGATAAGGCCATTGAGACTGAACTAAAGCACCGCCGTGATGTCGACCCCAACGATGGCGACCATATCAGGAAGCTCCGAAGGTCTCTTTCTCTATTTTGATCTCTGCAATCTGACCAAACCCTAGGTATTGAAATTGATTGTTAATTTGTTTGCAGGACAGTATCCAACAGGCTTTCTGCTCAGAAGACCCGTCAGAAGCAATTCAGCTACCTCGACGACTTGAAGAACTCCGCCGACCGATTAGAGGTCACATATATATATATCTGTATATATGTATATGGAAGTTTGCGTAGTTCTCCTTTTTTGAAAGCAACCAATTTGCAGAAATTTATAAAAGACATGTCGGCCCAAGTGGAGGCCATCAGGGAGCGGAACAAAGCTCTCCACTGTGAAAGGGCTGCCCTCCGAAGCCTCCTTCATACCCGCTCCGTTGAAGCAAACTTCTCACACTGTACAACCTTAGATACATACACATTTATACACATATATATATGTTTCTCTCTATCTGAACTGCATAAGTAATCCAAAGAGAACTTGTGTTGCAGTGTCCATTCTTCAGAAGCAGCAAGAACTAAACAGGCTGAAAATGGCCGCCCAGAAAACCCTAGACATCGGTTATTCTGCCAATAATCTTCAGACCGTCGTCGCAGCCGGGATGCAGCTGCAGCCATATCCAGGGCTGGCCTTCTACCAGGAGAACCTCCAGAAATTCCAACGCAAAACCTTCTGCCATGGGAGCACTGCTGCTCAGCCATTGCTGAAGCTGGCGCCACAAGAGCAAAATGGGGGAGGGGAAGAGGAAGAAGAAGCAGCTGCTGCTGAAGACATCAACCACAAAGCAGTTGATGTCTACCCTGCGCTGCTGTAGCTGTCGTTGCCCTATATGTCTGTAATTTTATTGTTAACTTAATTATTAATTACAGTCATTGAGGGTTTGTTTCTCTGAGTTTTTGGGTATTACAACTTCAAATGGTGGTACAATCTATGTATATGCATGGATCTTCATTCATTGGTGTAGAACCATATTATCCAAGTGATAGATGTGCATTGAACTATTATGGATTTCTTTAATAAAGTACTGTCACTCCACTGAAAATCTTTAATGAGAGAAAAATTATACACATTAAAACAACTCAGACATTGATCTCCAAATATTGTAAAAGGAATTTTAAGTTGAAGAAATGTTCTAGTAAGGTCTTCAATAGCGTTTTCTTTTTCTAGATGTGAGTGTAGAAACCTCAAATCAAAATGGAGAAGATAATGCCACCAAATTATTTGTTTTCTCTAATATTTGAATGAAAGGTAATGTGGTGCTTCTGTCTAGAACGTGTTTAGTTCATCCATAACCCATTATAAGGTTTATTAGTTGATTAAAGCTCCAAAAGAGTATGAAAAATTAAAAGAGTATCGATAAACACTTAATGTTTGAATGATTACATATAGAAAGTGGTGAATATTGTATAAGTTAGATGTGTGATGAAGTTGTACGTCTGCAAATAACAAGTATTACTTCTTTCCGCTAACTAAATCAACCATTCAATGTCCAACAACTATATACGACAAAGTAAGTTATAATCTATTTAACTATATAAAACAAAAACATAATTAAAGTTATAACCTTTGCTGTAAAAAACAACAATATCGATGTTTGGTACATTCATTCATACGTGCATGTTAAAAGTTCACCAAAACTACAAAAAAAGAAGTTAAGAAATATCATTACCGACAATATTTAACTTTTCAAATGTATTTAAAAACTAATAGGAAAAAAATTGAATACATTTCTAATTATTTTCAACATATTAACATTTACAATTAATATCAGCATTCAAAATTTTTAAATAATTATATGTATACATTGGAAAGAATTGTGTTGTAGAATGAAGATAAGATAAAAATTATTAAGGTAGCTGAGGAGTTTTCAGAAATTGTGGAAGGTTCTAACTGTTGTAATTATTTAGAAATAGAAAACATTTTTATATTTAGAAAGTTCAACAACAGTCAACAGTGAATAAGAAGATGAAGACAAAAAATAATAGCCGGCAACATCCCTACATTTTATACCTATATAAATCTACAGAAGTTTTCTTTGTCATAGAGACAATAGAAGAAAAAGATCCTCTAAGAATCAGCTTATTTCCAATTGCTCTGAGAATTTTGTGTGTCAGTGAAGTGTTTCTGTTTGCAGGATTTGGTTTCTGTTTGCAGGATTTGGTGTTCTTTCTTTCTTTGTAGTGGTGAGAAATGTTTTGGGGTTTTCAATCACTTTTGGATGTGAATCACTTACCTATATATGTTGTGGTGCAGACAAAATGGAGAAGACAATGGACTGCGGATCGAGTGTAGGAGGTTTGGACAAGAGGGGCCTGTCGACTGCAGACTTGAAAGGGAAGCAAGTTGTGGTCGATAATGGAGATAATGTGTATAGGGAGAATGTGAAGGGTAGTAAGGGGAAGGCGCCCTTACCTCCAACACATGTGTTCATAAGTCAGAGGAATTTATCGACTACTCTCACTCTGAATAAGGCTTTCGAGAATGAACTGAAGCTCAATCAGGGCGTCGACCCCACTGACGTCGACAAACTAAGAAAGTTTTGGAGGTCTTGCCCTCTCTCTCACTCTCTTTCTCTCTCACTTCACAACCTTGAAAAACCCTAAGGATCGATGTTTTTTGCTATGGTATGGTTGCAGGAGGTTATCCAATAGGCTCTCAGCTCAGAGGTTTCGACAGAAACGATCTGGCTATGCAAAATATCTGCAGAAGTCCGTAGAAGAATTACAGGTAATATATATATATATATAAGCATATCTAAGCTTGTTTGGTTCTCCTTTGTAGAACTATATACTAACTAATGAGAAAACAAAACAATTTGCAGAAATCTATTGCAGAGATGTCAGTACAGGTGGAAGCCATTAAAGAGCAAAATAAAGCTCTAAGCCAAGAAAGGGATAGCCTCCAATCCCTCATCCAGACTCGCTTAGTCGAAGCAGACCACTGCCAAAGTACAACACTCCTCATAAACACATTTATGTTCTAACTTTTCTTTTTTACACACACACAACCCTCCTAATATGTAAGGTCGAAAATATTAATTTTTTGGGTTGGGGCAGGGTCCATTAACCAGAAGCTGGAAGAACTCAACCTTCTAGGAATGGCGAGCCAGCAAGATTTACCCATCTTATCTGCAAATGTGACTCAGATGCTACAGTTGCAGGCGGAGCCCTATCTAGGGCAGGACTTAGTCGAAACCCATTGTGGAGGCCATGGGAGCGCTGCTGCTCCGCCGCCATTTATGCCGGCGCCTTGTCTAGCATCAGAAGAGCAAGGAGTAGAGGAAGAAGGCACAGCAGATGATGAATTCATCGATCAATTCATCAACTACGAAGCTGTTGATGCCTACATGGTTGCTGCCACAGCCAGTGACGGAAGTAGGTTCCGAAGTTAGGGGCGTAGCCGGTCTCATTATTATTTGGATTTCAATATATTTTTAATTTTTAATGGTGAATATTATGTTCAAAGCGGCAATTTAAATTTTTTCTTTCCAAAAAATTACAAATTTTGTAGAATATATGTCAATTAAGTTCTCTTTTTCTGTTTCAATTATATTTTCTTTGATTTATCTTGGTGCAATGGGTCATAAAAAAAATATGAAAAATTAAAGGTAATGTGGTGCTTCTGTTTAGAAGGTGTTTAGTTCATCCATAACCCATTAGAAGGTTAATTTATTAGTTGATTAAAGCTCCAAAAAAATATAAAAAATTAAAAAAGTATCAATATCATCTTAATGTTTGTATGATTATATATGGAAAGTGGTGAATGTTGTATAAGTTAGATGTGTAATAAAGTTGTATGTACGCAAATAACAAGTATTACTTCTTTCCCCTAACTACATCAATCATACGATGTCCAATATACGACAAAGTAAGATATATAGTCTATCGAACCATATAAAACAAAAACGTAATTAAATTATAATATTTGCTGTTAAAAACAATGACATTGATCTCGGTGCATTCATCCGTGCATGTTAAAAGGGTCGCGAAACTAAAAAAAGAAGACGTTAAGAAGTATCAATATCGACAATATTTAAATTTTCAAATGTATTTAAAAATTAAAAAGAAAAAAATGAGACATTTTCAATTATTTTCAACCTATTAACTTTTATATGTAATATTAGCATTAAAAAATTTTAAATAAATAAAAATATATCAAAAATAATTTTATTCTAGAAAGATGAATAAAAATTATTAAGGTGGTCTAACTGCTGTAATTATTTTGTAACAAAAGTATTTTTATATTTAAAAGTTCAACAACAACTAACAGTATATATAAAGATGAAAAAAAAATGATAGCTGCCAGCATCTCTATATTTTATAAGTATATAAATCTGCAGAAGTTTGCATTGTCATAGAGACAATATAAAAAAAAATTCTCTCTTCCTTGTTTGTTTGAATTCCACAAGCTCATATATTAATCCGTTTGTGGTCACCAGGAATTAAATTTCATGATTAATTTTGCATAAAATAGGTTCATTAAATATAAACTATATATGGAATTATAATAGATTTATTTTTATTGTGTGGTTCTATTATAAATTAAAATAGTATTATATGATAGTGTTTCTTCTATAAAAAAATTTGACATATGTTTTTCTATTAATTTATAAAATAAAAAAATATATATACAACATAAACATTAGGGTGTGTTTGTTCTGTGAAATGGCCGTGAAAAAATATTTTTTTATGTGAAATATAAAAAGTTATATAGATAATATATATTAATTTTTTTAGGAACATATATGTGTTATTTTTACACAAAAAAAAAAATACACCTATTTTACCCAGTAAAATAAGTTCACAATTCAACCTAAAAAAAACTCAAATTAAAAATACAAAACAAACATGCATTTATTTGTATTATTGTATTTTTTATAATATTTAGGTATTTTACTGTTTCTTTAGAATGATAAAATAATTTTAAAATTAAAATAAATATTTGATTTGATATAAATAAAAATTTATATAATGTATTAATTAAGAATTAATATTTGAATAAATATATTAAATAAAAAAATAAACATACAATATGATTATTGGGGGATAGAAAATACATCTTCAGTAAATAATATTTTATCTTTGTGTTATTATTTGTTAAATTATGTAATTGAAATACTTTATTTCAATTATAAAAAAAAATAAAATAAAAATAAAAAAATTAAAGAATATCCATATTAACATTGTCATACAATTAATTTAAATAAGTTAAGAATTCTAATCATATCTCAAATAAGAGAAAATCATAGTTATAGGATATATAAACATATATAGTTTCAAATATATATCTTAATATCTCTCATTAACTTCAAGGTAGAGTTGACCTAAAAATGATTTGTTACTTTGTTACTTTTTCCTATAACACTTTGTTACTTCTTCTCATTTGATTAGTCTTCTTAATTTATTTATTTGTTTTAATCCTTTTAAAACATGTTTAGATAACTTTTGGCACTATAAATAATTATTTATAACTATAAATGGTTAACAAATAAAAATTAAAAAACAATTAAATTTATGTATGACTAAAATTATATATAATACTCGCAGTCGGACTACAAGTTAACCTAAATAATTTTTTTAATATAAATGAATTGTGAGAAAATAATCAATATATACCGATTCATATTTTATATTCACCATTTTAAGTCAATTTTAAACAATAAGGTAAAAAATCTAAAATTATGTTTATTTATCTACCACATATTTTTTGCATGACACTCTTATTAGATTTATAATAGAATACTCAATCGAGTCATTTATGTATTATTTTCGTTTTATTTTGAGAATTTAAAAAGTTTTAAGGCTAAAATTATAGTGAAGATATATAAAACAAAAATAAAGTAGTATTTTCTTAAGAAATAAGTATGATTAAAGAAAAAAATATATATATAAAAGACAGTTTACAAGAATGAAAAAATAATACTTCCTCCGTCCCTGATACCATGTCCACGTTGTCGTTTCTGTCCGTCCTACATACCATGTCACTTTTCTTTAATCTCATTTTAAATTTTTTAATTTTTTTAATTTTAATTAAACTAATTAGTTATCTTAATCTTAATTTATAATTATTTATATTATAGGATAATTATTTCTCTAATACATTCTTAATTATCTACTAATTACATCCCTCCTAAAATGTATCTGGGACGGAGGGAGTATTTATCAATTCATATTTCTTTAAGAATTTAAATTTTTTAGAACCAAAATTATACCAATAATAAGACAAGTACTTCAATAATAAATAGATAAATATGATTAAAGAATGAAAGAGAAAAGTTTAAAATGAGACAATAATATGTATATTTATCCAACCTGATTTTTGTAGAAGAAATACAAAATAATATTTATTGAAGATATTTTATCAATGATAAATATACATTCATAACTCTATTAAAACTAATATTTATTGATTGTCGTAAAAAATGTGCTTGTTTGTTTAACCAATTTTTATATTGATTTCCGACCTTTAATTTATTATATCTTAATAACAAATAATCAACTTTAGCGTGCAAGGTTCGGGCGAGGCAGGGCCTTCGAATGGAGACGTGAAGGGGAAGAAGGTCGTGGTCAACAATGGAAATGTGGTTTGGGAGAAGGCGTAAGCACCTATGCCTCCACCGTAGGTGTTCTTGAGCTGAAGGAATCCATAGACTCTCACTCTGGATAAAGTGATTAGAATGAATTTAGTAGAGATGTCCGCAAAAGTGGAGACCGTGAAAGACTGAAACAAAGCTTTACACCGTGAATGGGATGGCTTCCAATGCCTCATTCAAACACGATTAGAGGAAGCTAACCTTCACCAAATTACAACCCTCCTCACGAACGCATTTACGTTCTATCTCTTCTCCTTTGCACACACCGTATATAACTATATGTGCTAATATGTAAACCTAAAAGAAATTTGTGCGGGATTGGTGCAGGGTCCATTCAACATAAGGGAGAAGAACTAAACATGCCAAAATCGATATAATAACTAATTTTCTACTACCTTTTATAACTTATTAATTTTTAAATAATTTTTTCATAATATCATTTTATATTTTTATATGTTAACTTTTATATTAAAATACTAGTATTACCTTTTAATTTCAAGACTAAGGTAAAATAGCATGAGAAGCCTAAACGGAGAAAATTTTAATTTTTGTTATTGCATTAACTAGGTTAAAATACACTAATTCAAAGTTCAAATAAATTGTTTAGATTGTTTTTTATTTGTAGAAATTAAAGTACGTGTCTTGTCTTTAAATTGCAGTCCTATCAAGGTCCAATTAAAATAAATACAAAAGATTATTAGTCTATGTTTATAGGTCTATGCGTTTTGTAATTGTTGTGCATATTGAATACATTGTACTTCAAACTTTCTTATTTTAATTATTTCAATAAAATTGGAATTTTAAGAGCATAACTTACTTCTAATATCTTATATATACATATTCTAAATAGAAATATATATATTTATTTATATATATATTAACTTTTTATAATTTAACTTATATAATTTATGTACGAATATATATAAAATTTTATTATTTATAAAATGCCATTCATATTAAATATACTTTTTAGAATATATTTTTTAAAAGTACATTCAAAAAATATTTAAATTTAATTTAATTCAATATATAGAAAGAAATTATTTATTTTAATCTCGTAACTGACCCCATATTATTTTTCTAGCGTAATTGGAATACGCATAAAAATGGTCATATAACTATTTTTTATTTCACAGTTGATCATCCGGAGCCGGAGCTACAAATGTAGCACTAGTGTGGCACGCCGAAAGTTGCATATCCTTCAAGTAGGCTCTATATGCTAAGAAGGTGGCATATAAGGAGTTTCCTAAAATTGTGGGAAGTTCTAACTTCTGTAATTATTTAGTAACAAGAAATATTCATATTTAAAAAGTTCAACAACAGCCAACAGTGAATGAGAAGATAAAGACAAAAGATGATACCTGGCAACATCTCTACATTTTATAGCTATATAAATCTGCAATAGTTTGCAGCTGCTTTGTCCATTTTGTGTGTCAGTGAAGTGCTTCTGTTTGTATGATTTAGTGTTCTTTCTTTCTTTGTAGTTTGGGGGAGATGTTTTGGGGTTCTAAATTGTTTTTGAATGTGGATCACTTACCTATGTTGGTTTGTTGTTGTGCAGACAAAATGGCAACGTGGAGAAGATAATGGAGTGTGGATTAAGTGTACGAGGTTCGGACCTGGCAGGCCTGTCGAATGTGGACTTGAAGGGGAAGCAAGTTGTGGTCGACAATAGAGATAATGTGTATGGGGAGAAGGTGGAGGGGAAGGGCAGGGGAAGATTCCATTGCCTCCACCGCATGTGTTCATCAGCCTGAGGAATTTATGGACTCCCACTTTGTAGAACTAACCAATGAGAAAATTATAAAATTACAATTTAATTTTAAATTAATTATAAGGTAAAATTACACAAAATTCACTTGTGATTTCAAAAAATTGCGTCAAATCCCTCATATTCTTATAATTGTGTTAGACTCCTTCATGATTTCATAAACTCTGCGACAAACACTCTATCGGCCATCCTTATTTAAAGGTGTTTGACATGGACGCACTCAAACAACGAATATGTTTCAGAATCTTCATTTCTAAACCTTTAAAGTTATAAATATACATATAGTTCTTATATTTAATACCAAAGAACAGTAAATATATTTAAAAAATTGTTTTCTCTTATTTGAAGAGTTCTTTTTACTATTTTTTAGGCTAAATATATTAGGAATGAGTTTAGAAATGGAGATTTCGAAATTCATTTGCAGTTTGGGCACATATAGGTAAAACATCATTAAATAAGGATGATTGGGGGGGTTTGTGACCCTGCAAGCCACGCAAAGTCGAGCCTGTCAGGATTGCAGACATGCCCCACATCTCTACATTTTATAGCTATATAAATCAGTAGTAGTTTGCAGCTGTTTTGTGCATTTTGTGTGTCAGTGAAGTGTTTCTGTTTGTACGATTTCATGTTCTTTATTTCTATGTAGTTTGGGGAGAGATGTTTTGGGATTCTAAATTTGTTTTGGATGTGGATCACTTACCTATGTTAATTGGTTGTTGTGCAGACAAAATGGCAATGTGGAAAAGATAATGGAGTGTGGATTAAATGTACGAGGTTCGGACCTGGCAGGCCTGTCGAATGTGGACTTGAAGGGGAAGCAAGTTGTGGTCGACAATAGAGATAATGTGTATGGGGAGAAGGTGGAGGGGAAGGGCAGGGGAAGATTCCATTCCCTCCACCGCATGTGTTCATCAGCCGGAGGAATTTATGGACTCCCACTTTGTAGAACTAACCAATTGCGTCAAATTATAAAATTACAATTTAACTTTAAGTAAATTATATGGTAAAATTACAAAAAATTCACTTGTGATTTCACAAAATTGCGTCAAATGTGAATTAATGCACTTAACAATATATGTGTGTATGGGATTCATTCGGTATCTAATCAACGTTAATTTATCACACTTGTTGATTAAGACTAATAAGCTCATGTATTTAAAAAAGTGACAAAATATGACTTCAATTAATACAAATATATAATGTGTTAATTGGCCTCGAAACATTTCCATATTCTTCTACTCCAGGTGAAATACCATCATAAAGGGGAGCCTGAAGTAGGAGTCCCGGAAGAGGAATCAACAACAGAAAAGGTGAAAACGCATCGAAGAAGGCAATGAAATAGGCGTAGAAAGCAGGCCATCTGCAGAGGAATATTAGTGGATAAAGAAGAAATTATGTGTTATAAATTCACGTTTTATATACCTATTGTTTATATGTATCTTAGTGTTGAATTCAATAAGAATATAGATTGTATTGGATTGTTGTTATATGATGTTAAGTCATAGGTTGAATTTGCATTATATTACATAAATCTTGTGTTATTAATTTACAATTTATATGTTATGAGTCCGATAGTCAGTAATTTTATTCATCATACAAACCGTTTCCTGTATAAATATATATATATTCGTTTTAATTTATCTTTGAATGATAAGACTTAATAATTTTGTCAAACTCGACATTAAGTCTATTTGTATTTAGTAAAACAAATTTTAAATGAACTTAGAAATAATTGTATAGTTCAAATGAATATCGAATATTAAAGGAATGGATATTAAATTCCTTCTAATTAAAATCATCCAAAAAATTAAAAACTTAATATCGTCACACTATCTACATCACATTTTTTTTCAGTTGTCTTTGTTATTACATGTTAATCATATAATTTCGATGATATTTTATTTATTTTCCTCTTATGCTCTTATTTTTAATATTTATGTAATATATATCTAATATAATAAATTAGTTGTTGACATTAATGACATATTGTTTCTATACACTCAACGATATATACGTGTATATGGAGTTGATTGGGATGCTAATAAGCGCTAATTTATCACACGTATTAATTAAGACTAATCAGCTCATATATAGAAAAAATTTGGGAACATATGACTTCAATTAATACAAATATATAATGTGTTAGTTGAAATTATGTATTGTAAGTTCACATTATATATACATATTGTTTTTATATAACTTATGTGCTTAATTCAATAATAAAATAGATTGTATGAATTATTGTCATGCGATTTTAATACATATATATGTTGAATTTATATTATATTATATAAATCTTGTATTATTAATTTACGGTTTATGTGTTGTCAATCCGATAGTGAATAATATTATTCAATACACAAACGCTTCCTATGTGTGTATATATATATATATATATTAGTTTTAATTTATCTTTGAATGATAACTATTACTTATTAGCAACTAATAATTGTATGAAATTTTATATATATGAGTTTTTTTATAACTCAATCATTAAAACAGATATTTGTAGCATTTTTTTATATGAAATTCCGTTTATTTTACTATTAATCATATTCCAAATAAAAATTTTAAAGTTGGATGAAAATAGTAAGTGCAATGATTGAAAAAAAAAAGTAAATAAATAAAACACAAATATTATTTTTTCCACATATTTGTTTTGGATTATTTTTTAAGGGAAGAGGTTGATTATTTATTATATATATTAACTAATACAACCACAATTATTAATTAAATTAATTTTATTGCCAAACTATAAATATGACAAGAAAATTTAAGAAGGAGATTTTGTTATTTTTACAATTAATTGGCGTTAGGGAAGAGGTTAGTTCAGAAATTCCGGGAGGTCCTAACCCCTATATAATTATTGAGTAACGAAATTAATTAGATTCCAAAATTAAAAAACTTAAACGGCAGCAAAGAGTGAGATGTGAAAATAATTATATACAGGGTGAGTGGCAATAGCCCCACATTTTGCTGCTATATATATATTTGTAGTTAGCTCTCTGCTCCTTCATTTTCAGCAGCAGTGTTCATCCGATTCCGGGTGAGTGAACTGTTGGTATAGCTAGGGTTTGTTGTGACTTCTTTGTAGAGGGATAATTGGGGGTTTTCTATTGTTTTCAGGGGTTTAATTTAAATCGATTGATGTCAGCTGTGGTTTGTGGTTTGATGTTGTAGTGTTGCTTCCTTTCTTTCTTTTGTGTGTTTAATTTGCAGAGAAAATATGAGCTCTGAAGCTAATGTACAAGGTTTGGACATGGCGGCGCCGTCGAATGGAAAGCAAGTGGTGGTCTATGACGGAGATGCTGAGAAGGACGAACAATTGCCGCCAGCGGTGGACTTGATTAGGCAAAGGCGTCAATCGAGTCTGGTTCTGGATAAAGCCATTGAGATTGAACTAAAGCACCGCCGTGATGTCGACCCCAACGATGGCGACCACATCAGGAAGCTCCGAAGGTCTCTTTCTCACTTTTGTTCTTCACAATCTGACCAAACAAGCCTAGGTATTGAAATTGATTGTTAATTTGTTTGCAGGACGCTATCCAACAGGTTGTCTACTCAGAAGGCCCGTCAGAAGCAATTCAGCTACCTCGACGACTTGAAGAACTCCGCCGACCGATTAGAGGTCACATATATATATATGTATATATGTATATGAAAGTTTGGGTGGTTCTCCTTTTGTGAAGCAACCAATTTGCAGAAATTTATAAAAGACATGTCGGCCCAAGTGGAGGACATCAAGGAGAGGAACAAAGCTCTCCACTGTGAAAGGTCTGCCCTCAGAAGCCTCCTTCAGACCCGCTCCGTTGAAGCAAACTTCTCTCACTGTACAACCTTAATTACATACACATCTATATATATATATATATATATGTTTCTCTCTATCTGAACTGCATAAGTAATCCAAAGAGAACTTGTGTTGCAGTGTCCATTCTTCAGAAGCAGCAAGAACTAAACAGGCTGAAAATGGCCGCCCCGAAAACCATAGACATCAGTTATTCTGCCAATAATCTCCAGACCGTAGTTGCAGCCGGGACGCAGCTGCAGCCATATCCAGGGCTGTCCTTCTACCAGGAAAACCTCCAGAAATTCCAACGCAAAACCTTCTGCCATGGGAGCACTGCTGCTCAGCCATTGTTGAAGCTGGCGCCACAAGAGCAAAGTGGGGGAGGGGAAGAGGAAGAAGCAGCAGCTGCTGCTGAAGACATCAACCACAAAGCAGTTGATGTCTACCCTGCGCTCCTGTAGCTGTCATTGCCCTACACAAATCCTAAGAATTATATGTCACATATGTCTGTAATTTTATTGTTAACTTAATTATTAATTACAGTCATTGAGGGTTGTTTCTCTGAGTTTCTGGATATTACGAACTTCAAATGGTGGTACAATCTATTTATATGCATGGATCTTCATTTGTTGGTGTAGAGCCATATTATCCAAGTGATAGGTGTAGATTTAACTATTATGGATTTCTTTAACAGAGAACTGTCACTCTATTGAAAATCTTTAATGAGAGAAAAGTTATACACATCAAAACAACTCACAGATTGATCTCCAAATATTGTAAAGGGAATTTTAAAAGTTGAAGAAAATCATGTTTTTAGTAAGATCTTCAATAGAGTTCTCTTTTTCTAGATGTAAGTGTAGAAACCTCAAATCAAAATGGAGAAGATGATGCCACCAAATTGTTTGTTTTCGCTAATATTTGAATTAAAGGTAATGTGGTGCTTATTGTTTAGAAGTTGTTTAGTTCATCCATAACCCATTAGAAGGTTTATTAGTTGATTAAAGCTCAAAAAAAATATGAAAAATGAGTATCAATATCCACTTAATGTTTGAATGATTATATATGGAAAGTAGTGAATGTTGTATAAGTTAAATGTGTGACGAAGTTGTACGTGCGCAAATAACAAGTATTACTTCTTTCCGCTAACTAAATCAACCATTCAATGCCCAACAACTATATACGACAAAGTAAGTTATAGTTTATCTAACCATATAAAACAAAAAACATCACTAAAATTATAACATTTGCTATTAAAAACAAAAATATCGATGTTTGGTGCATTCATCCGTATGTGCATGTTAAAATGTTTACGAAAACTACCAAAAAGAAAGTTAAGAAGTATCACTGTCTATAATATTTAACTTTTCAAGTGTATTTAAAACAAAAGGGAAAAAAATAGATTACATTTCCATTTATTTTCAATATATTATAAACCTTTACAATCAATATTAGCATTGAAAATTTTTAAATAATTAAATATATATATTGAAAATAATTGTGCTGTAGAATGAAAATAAGATAAAAGTTATTAAGGTGACTGAGGAGTTTTCAGAAATTGTGAAAGGTCTTGACTGTTGTAATTATTTAGTAACAGAAAATATTTTCATATTTAAATAGTTCAACAACGGCCAACAGTGAATGAGAAGATTGAAGACAAAAAATAATATGATTTTTGGGGATAGAAAATATACCTTCACTAAATAATATTTTGTCTTTGTGTTATTATTTGTTAAAATATGTAATTGAAATTTTCATTTCAATTATAAAAAAATATATATATATTAAAAAATATCTATATTAACATTGTCATACAATTAATCTAAATAAGTTAAAGAATTATATTCATATCTCAAATAAGACAAAATCATATTTATAGGATATATAAACATATATATTTTCAAATATATATCTTAATATCTCTCATCAACTTCAGGGTAGAGTCGAACTAAAAATGATTTGTTACTTTGATACTTTTTCCTGTAACACTTTGTTACTTCTTTTCATTTGATTAGTCTTCTTAATTTATTTATTTGGTTTTTAATCTTTTTAAAACATATTTAGATAACTTTTGGCACTATAAATCATTATTTATAATTAAAAATGGTTAACAAATAAAAATTAAAGAACAATTAAATTTATGTAAGTCTAAAAGGAGACAATAATATGTATGTTTATCCAACCAGATTTTGTAGAAGAAATATAAAATAATATTTATCGAAGAAATTTTATCAATCATAAATATACATTTATAACTCCATTAAAACTAATATTTATTGATTATTGTAAAAAAATGTGCGTGTTTGTTTAACCAATTTTTATATTGATTTCCGATCTTTAATTTATTTTATCTTAATAACAAATAATCAACTTTAGTGTGCAAGGTTCGGACAAGTGGGGCCTTCGAATGGGGACGTGAAGGGAAGAAGGCCGTGGTCAACAATCGAAATGTGGTTTGGAAGAAGGCGTAAGCGCCTATGCCTCCACCGCAGGTGTTCTTGAGCCCAAGGAATCCATTGAATCTCACTATAGATAAAGCGATTAGAATGAACTTAGTAAAGATGTCCGTAGTCCGTACAAGTGGAGACCGTGAAAGACCAAAACAAAGCTTTACACCGTGAATGGGATGGCTTCCAATGCCTCATTCAAACATGATTAGAGGAAGCTAACCTTCACCAAATTACAACCTTCATCACGAATGCATTTACGTTCTATCTTTTCTCTCTTACACACACCGTATATAACTATTTGTGCTAATATGTAAACCTAAAAGAAATTTGTGTGGGATTGGTGCAGGGTCCATTCAACATAAGCGAGAAGAACTCAACATGTTAAAAATTGATATAATAATTAATGTTCTACTACTATTTATAACTTATTAATTTTTAGATAAATTTTTTATAATATCATTTTATTTTTATATGTTGACTTTTATATTAAAATACCTGTAAAACTTTTTAATTTCAGGCCTAAGGTAA
This sequence comes from Andrographis paniculata, assembly GCF_009805555.1. Classification (NCBI taxonomy): domain Eukaryota; kingdom Viridiplantae; phylum Streptophyta; class Magnoliopsida; order Lamiales; family Acanthaceae; genus Andrographis; species Andrographis paniculata. The sequence goes on from NW_026137611.1 coordinate 942,942, forward strand.
AATGGCATCAGAAGCCTAAACGGAGAAAATATGAATTTTTGTTATTACATTAATTGGGTTAAAATACTCTAATTCAAAGTTCAAATAAACTATTTAGATGTTTTTTGTTTGTAAAAATTAAAGTATGTGTCTTGTCTTTATTTGAATGAGTTTAGAAATGGAGATTTCGAAATTCATTTGCAGTTTGGGTGCATATATGTAAAACATCATTAAATAAGGATGGTTGAAGGTATTTGTGACACGCCGGCCTGCAAGCCACGCAAAGTCGAGCATGTCCGGATTGCAGACTGGCCCAACATCTCTACATTTTATAACTATATAAATATGCAGTACTTTGCAACCACTTTATGCATTTTGTGTGTCAGTGAAGTGTTTTTGCTTGTACGATTTATTATTCTTTCTTTCTTTGTAGTTTGGGGGAGATGTTTTGGGGTTCTAAAATTTTTTTGGATGTGGATCACTTACCTATGTTAGTTTGTTGTTGTGCAGACAAAATGGCGACGTGGACAAGATAATGGAGTGTGGATTGAGTGTACGAGGTTTGGACCTGGCGGCCCTGTCGAATGGGGACTTGAAGATGAAGCAAGTTGTGGTCGACAATGAAGATAATATGGATGGGGAGAAGGTGGAGGTGAAGGTGAAGGACAGGGGGAAGATGTCATTGCCTCCACCACATGTGTTCATCAGCCGGAGAAATTTATCTACTCTCACTTTGCAGAAGAACTAACCAATGAGAAAATTATAAAATTATAATTTAACTTTAAATAAATTATAAGATAAAATTACACAAAATTCACCTGTTGTTTCACAAAATTGCATCAAAGCCTTTTTATTTCTAAAATTTTGTCAGACTGCCTTATGTTTTATAAACTCTATAACAAAAGTTTCTTATTCCATACGGGGTGTGAATTAATAATCGACTAGGCTGAATTACCTTTATTTAGATTTTAAAGGGACTTCTAATTTGAATGATCTCAAAATTTTCATGATGTGATGTTCTTTCTAATTTAAATAATATTTTGAAATTTGATTAATCATGTTTATGTGGTCTAATTACTAGTTTTAGTATAATATGTATTAATTTCTTTATAATTAATTCATACTAAACAATAGGGCTTGTTCACTTGTGTCTCTGCCCTTTTTTTTCAACATTTCTTTTTTATCTTTTTAATGAAATAATTTTCGGATTTAATGCATTGAATGGAAAGTTTACGGGGATATTATTTTTGAAAAAATTAAATAAGAAATCGAATAGTGAAAAATAAACTTGAAATTAAAGGCATAAGTAAACAAATCTATAATTTTGATCACTGTGTGATATAATTGTTGACTTTACTGAAAAATCCGGAGTTTTGATCAAAGATCCTTAGTTTTAAGAATCCTTAAGTCTATAGTATCTATCATTTCTTCACATCGATTAGATTTTTTTGTAAATGATGCAAACGTGTTATTTAAAGTGTTTTATCATACTTCTTCGCATTCTTGACTAAATAAAAATGATCAGATGAAGTGATCGAATAAATCCATAAAGTTTAAAACAATATCGTAAATATAATATTATGATTAGATAATCAAGCACATCACATGACAAATCATTAACAATACTACATTGTCTAGAAGTTAGGTGATGAAAGACATTTTAGTATAACACTTAATAATTTTGTCAAAATCGATATTAAGTCCATTTGTATTTAGTAAAAAAAATTTATAAATGAACTTAGAAATGATTGTATAGTTCAAATGAATATCAAGTATTAAAAGAATGGATATTAAATTCCTTCTAAAATTAGTGAATATGAAATCTTTGGAAGACACAAATACATTAGGGGTGTGTTTCTTTAGGGATTTGGATTTAGAGTTGGAATTTGAATGGTTAAAATTTTGAATTCGAATAGTTGTATGATGTGATATAAATAGGTGTTAATGTGATGTTTTGAATATAAAATTTATTTTTAATATAATATAAAAAATGAAAAATAGGTGTTAGATTTGATATTTTTTGCGGAAAAAAATGGGATGAAATAGTGTATTTAAAATCCAATTCTCCAGACAATTAAAAAGTTAATAATATCATACTACCTACATCGTATTCTTTTCAGTTGTCATTGTTATAACGTAACATGTCTTTTTTAAATGATATAATTTCGATGATATTTTATTTATTTTTCCTCTTATGCCCTTATTTTTAATATTTACGGAATATATATATATAATATAATAAATTGGTAGTTTGGATTAATGGCATATTGTATCTATGCACTTAACTATATATGTGTATGTGGGATTGATTGGGAATCTAATCAACGTTAATTTATCACACTTATTCATTAAGACTAATATAGAAAAATGTGACAAAATATTATTTCAATTAATACAAATATATAATGTGCTAGTTGGCCTCGAAACCTTTCCATATTCTTCTACTCCATATGAAATGCCATCATAAATGGAAGCCTAAAGTAGAAGTCCCAGAAGAGGAATCAACAACGGAAGGTGAAAACGCATTGAAGAAGGCAACGAAATAGGAGCAGAAAGCAAGCCATCTAAAGGAATAGTACCAGTGGAAAGAGAAGATATTATGTGTTATAAATTCACATTTTATATATGTATTATTTTTATATATCTTATGTGTTGAATTCAATAATAATATAGATTGCATGGATTATTGTTATATGATGTTAAGTCATAGGTTAAATTTCTATTATATTACATAAATCTTGTTATTAATTTAAAATTTATGTGTTATGAGTCCGATAATGAGTAATTTTATTCATCACACAAACCGTCTCCGGTATATATGTATATATATTTATATTTATATATATATTCGTTTTAATTTATCTTTGAATGATAACACTTAATAATTTTGTCAAACTTGACATTAAGTTTATTTGTATTTAGTAAAAGCAAATTCTAAATGAACTTAAAGATAATTGTACAGTTCAAATGAATATCCAATATTAAAGGAATGGATATTATATTCCTTCTAATTAAAATCATCAAAAAAATTAAAAATTTAATATCGTCATACTATCTATATCACATTTTTTTCAGTTGTCTTTCTTATTACATGTTAAATGATATAATTTTGATGATATTTTATTTATTTTTCCTCTTATGCTCTTATTTTTAATATTTACGTGATATATATCTAATATGATAAATTGATAGTTGAGATTAATGACATATTGTTTCTATACACTCAACAGCATATACGTGTATATGGGGTTGATTGAAATGCTAATAAGCGTTAATTTATCACACGTGTTGATTAAGACTAATCAGCTCATGTATAGCAAAAATGTAAGAACATATGACTTCAATTAATACAAATATATAATTTGTTAGTTGAAATTATGTATTGTAAGTGAACATTTTATATACATATTGTTCTTATATAACTTATGTGCTGAATTCAATAATAATATAGATTTCATGAAATTATTATCATGCGATTTTAATACATATGTTGAATTTATATTATATTATATAAATCTTGTGTTATTAATTTACGGTTTATGTGTTGTCAATCCAATAGTGAATAATACTATTCAATACACAAACGGCCTCCTATGTGTATATATCTATATATATTAGTTTTAATTTATCTTTGAATGATAACTATTACTTATTAGCAACTAATAATCGTATGAAATCTTATATATATGGGTTATTTTATAACTCAATCATTAAAACAGATCAGATTATAGTATTTGTAGTATTTTTATATGAAACTCCATTTAATTTACTATTAATCATATTCCAAAGAAATATTTTAAAGTTGGATGAAAATAGTAATTGCAATGATTGAAAATATGGTGATAATATTATAAGTAAGTTTAGGGATGTCACAAGAATGTCTTAAAATTAATTTATATGGAAAAAGAGTTTTCTGATAATTTTAACATTAATTTCTATGGAAAAAGAGTTTTCTGATAATTTCAACATTAATTATCATTAATCTGCATAAAAAAAGCCCTCCAAGTTACAAAATTTTAAAATATTAACAAATATATATATTGAGTTTGTTTATTATTTGGTTATTACTATTGTCACTGTTCAACTCATTATTCTATGTAAAAATACATTAATATCATATATATTCAAATCATTATTTAACAAAAGTAAATAAATAAAATACAAATATTCTTTTTTCCACGTATTTGTTTTGGATTATTTTTTAAGGGAAGAGGTTGATTATTTATTATATATTAACTATTACAACCATAATTATTAAATTAAATTAATTTTATTGCCAAATTATAAATATGACAAGAAAATTTATGAAGGAATTTTTGTTGTTTTTTTTACAATTAATTGGCGTTAGGGAAGAGCCCCAGTCCAGAAATTCCGGGAGGTCCAAACCCCTAAATAATTAGTAAGCAACAAAATTAGATTCCAAAATTAAAAAGTTTAACGGCAGCAATAGCCCCACATTTTGCTGCTATTTATATATATATATATATATATATACACACATATATTCGTAGTTAGCTCTTGCTCCTTCATTTCAGCAGCAGTGCTCATCCGATTCCGAGTCAGTGAACTGTTGGTATAGGGTTTGTTGTGATTTCTTTGTAGAGGGATATTTGGGGGTTTTCTATTTTTTTTTTCGTTTTCAGAGGTTTAATTTAAATCAGTTGATGTCAGCGTTGGTTTTTGGTTTGATGTTGTGGTGTTTCTTCCTTTCTTTCTTTTGTGTGTTTAATTCTGCAGAGAAATTATGAGCTCTGAAGAAGTTAATGTACAAGGTTTGGACATGGCGGCGCCGCCGTCGAATGGGAAGCAAGTGGTGGTCTATGACGGAGAGGCTGAGAAGGACGACCAATTGCCTCTAGGGGTGGACTTGATTAGGCCAAGGCGTCAGTCAAAGCTGGTTCTGGATAAGGCCATTGAGACTGAACTGAAGCACCGCCGTGATGTCGACCCCAACGATGGCGACCATATCAGGAAGCTCCGAAGGTCTCTTTCTCTCTTCTGTTGTTCTCCGCAATCCGACCAAACCCTAGGTATTGAAATTGATTGTAATTTGTTTGCAGGACGGTATCCAACAGGCTTTCTGCTCAGAAGACCCGTCAGAAGCAATTCAGCTACCTCGACGACTTGAAGAACTCGGCCGACCGATTAGAGGTCACATACATATATATATATATATATTTATATATATCTGTATATATGTATATGGAAGTTTGTGTACTTCTCCTTTTTTGAAAGCAACCAATTTGCAGAAATTTATAAAAGACATGTCGGCCCAAGTGGAGGCCATCAGGGAGCGAAACAAAGCTCTCCACTGTGAAAGGGCTGCCCTCCGAAGCCTCCTTCGTACCCGCTCCATTGAAGCAAACTTCTCGCACTGTACAACCTTAATTACATACACATTTATATATATATGTTTCTCTCTATCCGAACTGCATAAGTAATCCAACAAGAACTCGTGTTGCAGTGTCCATTCTTCAGAAGCAGCAAGAACTAAACAGGCTGAAAATGGCCACCCAGCAAATCCTAGACATCGGTTATTCTACCAATATTCGACAGACCGTAGTTGCAGCCGGGACGCAGCTGCAGCCATATCCAGGGTTGGCCTTCTACCAGGAAAACCTCCAGAAATTCCAACGCAAAACCTTCTGCCATGGGAGCACTGCTGCTCCCCCATTGTTGAAGCTGGCGCCAGGGGAAGAGGAAGAAGAACCAACTGCTGCTGCTGAAGACATCAACAACGAATCAGTTGATGTCTACCCTCGGCTGCTGTAGCTGTCGTTGCCATACACAAATCCTATGAATTATATGTCCACATATGTCTGCAATTTTTTTGTTAACGTAATTAGCAATTACAGTTATTGAGGGTTTGTTTCTCTGAGTTTTTGGGTATTACAAATTTCAAATGGTGGTACAATCTATTTATATGCATGGATTGTTTTTCTTACAAAAGACTGCACTCTACTGAAAATCTTTAATGAGAGAAAAGTTATACACATCAAAACAACATAGGCATTGATCTGCAAATATTGTAATTTAAGTTTAAGATAATCATGTTCTAGTAAGATAATATAATAGAGTTTTCTTTTTCTGGATATGAGTGTAAAAACCTCAGATCAAAATGGAGAAGATGATATGCCACCAAATTATTGCTTATGAGCACCTATATTTTGGAGTATTTTGTTTTCTCTAATATTTGGATTGAAGGTAATGTGGTGCTTATAGTTTAGAAAGTGTTTAGTTCATCCATAGCCCATTAGAAGGTTTATTAGTCGATTAAAGCTCAAAACAATATCAAATTAAAAGAGTATTAATATCCACTTAATGTTTGAATGATTACATATGGAGAGTGGTGAATATTGTATAAGTTAATGTATAATGAAGTTGTACGTGGGCAAATAACAAGTATTACATTTTTATTTTCCCTAACTAAATCAACCATATGATGTCCAATAATTATATATGACAAAGTAAGTTATAGTCTATCTACCGTATAAAACAAAAAACATAATTAAAATTATAACATTTGCTTAACAACAATATCGATGTTTGGTACATTCACTTGTGCATGTTAAAAAGTTTACGAAACTACCAAAAAAGAAGTTAAAAAGTATCACTATCGACAATATTTAATTTTTCAAGTATATTGAAAAACTAAAAGTAAAAAATAGTATACATTTCTAATTATTTTCAGCATATTAACCTTTATATTTAAGATTAGCATTCAAAAATTTTGAAATAACTGAAAATATATATTTGGAATAATTGTACTGTAAAATGAAGATAAGATAAAAATTATTAATATAACATATGATGAGTTTCCTGAAATTATGGAAAGTTTGACAGCTCTAATTATTTTGTAACAGAAATATTCTTATATTTTAAAAATTCAACAAAAGCCAACAGTGAATAAGAACATGAAGACAAAAATAATAGCTGGCAATATCCCTACATTTTATAGCTATATAATTAAATCTGTAGTTTGCATTATCATAGTAACAACAGAAGAAAAAGATCCTCTCTTCCTTATTTGTTCAGCTTGTTTCCAACTAATCTGAGCATCTTGTGCCTCAGTAAAGTGCTTCTGTTTGCAGGATTTGGTGTTGTTTCTTTATTTGCAGTGGTGGGAGATGTTTTGGAATTTTAAATCGCTTTTTCAATATAAATCACTTACCTGTATATGTTTGTTGTTGTGTAGACAAAATGGAGAAGACAATGGACTACGGATTGAATGTAGGAGGTTCGGACAAGGCGGGCCCGTCGAAAGGGGACTTAAAGGGCAAGCAAATTGTAGTCGACAACGGAGACACTGTGGATGGAGAAAAGGTGAAGACAAAGGGTGGGGGGAAGCCGCCGTTGCCTCCAACACATGTGTTCATCAGCCAGAACAATTTATCGACTACTCTCACTCTCGATAAAGCTGTCGAGAATGAACTGAATCTCAATCGGAGCGTGGACCCCACTGACGTCGACAACCTCAGAAAGCTTCGGAGGTCTCTCTCTCTCATTCCCTTTCTCTCTCACTTCACAACCTTGAAAAAACCCTAAGGATCGATGTTTTGTGATGGTATGGTTGCAGGAGGTTATCGAACAGGCTCTCGTCTCAGAGGTTTCGAGAGAAACGATCTGGCTACGCAAACCAGCTTAAGAAGTCCGTAGATGAATTAGAGGTAATATATATATATATATATATATTTATATATTTAAGCATATCTATGGTTCTCCTTTGAAGAACTAACCAATCAGAAAATAAAACAAATTGCAGAAATCTATTTCAGAGATGTCAGTACAGGTGGAAGCCATTAGAAAGCAAAACATAGCTCTAAGCCAAGAAAGGGATAGCCTCCAATCCCTCATCCAGACTCGCTTAGTCGAAGCAGACCACTGCCAAAGTAAAAACCTCCTCATAAACACATTTTATGTTCTTACTTTTCTTTTTTACACATACACAACCCTCCTAAAATGTAAGGTCGAAAATATTAACTGTGTGGGTTGGGGCAGGGTCCATTAACCAGAAGCTTGAAGAACTCAACATGCTAGAGATGGCGAGCCAGCAAGATACAACCACCGTATCTGCAAATGTGACCCAGATGCTACAGTTGCTGCAGGTGGAGCCCTATCCAGGGCAGGCCTTAGTCGAACCCCATGGTGGAGGACATGGGAGCGCTGCTGCTCCGCTGCCATTAGAAGAGCAAGGAGCAGAGGGAGAAGACACAGCAGATGATGAATTCATCGATCAATTCATCAACTACGAAGCTGTTGATGCCTACCTCTTTGCTGCCACAACCAATGACGGAACTAGATTATGAAGTTAAGAGTGGAGTTGTGTAATCGGTTTCGGTTATTATTAGGATTTTAGTATATTTTTAATTTTTAATGGTCAATATTATCTTCAAAATCGCGGTTTAAATTGTAAGTTGTATGTCAATTAAGTTCTCTTTTACTATTTCAGTTATATTTTTTTTTATTTATCTTGATGCAATGACTGATGAAAACAAATAATAGATAATGCAAAGAAACACTTGTAAAAATATTCAGAGTAAAAAATTATATTTTTTATTTATATAATATATAATTAGAAAAATATTAATATAAATTTAAATAAAAAATATTTTTGATAATATAAAAAATAATATTTTATATTGTATAAAAAATATAAGAAAGACAAGCAATAAATATAAATTAAGGGGGCAAAATAATATATCTATTAAAATTTTATTTTTTCAAAACTAATTAAATATATATATATATTTTAGTAAAACGGGAATTCAAGCCATATGTTCCTTCCATTATTTTATTTTACTTTTACATCATATATGTTTATATACTTCAAAATTATTAAGTATGTTTATATATTTATATAATTTAGTACTTTGTTATGTATCAATTTTATTTTATTTTATTCATATAATTATGCTTAAAAATGATTTTGAATAAAAATATTCAAAATAATTATCAATGATTTATATTATTAATTAATTCAAACTATGCTAAATTTTAATATATTTAAGGTATTAAGTAGATAAATGTCTTTATATATAAATTAAGGTCAAATAATCGGTTAATATAAATTAACATTGTAGAATATATAAATAATGTTTAGTTATATATCAAAACTGATCCTGTCGTCCATTTCAATATATGTCCTTTACAGAAGAAATATATTTTTTTTGTCCGACAAATTTACTCTCGCTTTCTTTTTTAGTGTGTCCGCTAAATTTACTTAATTACAAATTTTGGCAACATCAACAATAAACATTTAACTATTATCTTTCATTCAACACTTATTTATAACAAATATCACTGCGTTTATTACAGTCTATCTCTTTATTTTCTTTAATTCTAACTAAATTTTAAAAATACATTCAACTACCTTTTTACTTTTTTCACATCTTTAATAACATATTTATTTTTCATAATTTTCGTACTGTAGACAAATGCTCTAATCTTATCGGACAAAGAAAGTAAGTCAGAAGAACGGTGTTCCACTTCTTATTGGTTTAACATTTGCGCCTATTATCTCTAGATTACTCAAACTAATTATATATTGAAAGAGCATAACATATAATATACAACGGTAAGTCATGAACGATACATTCGTGTTATGAATATGATTCCATCTCCATGTTATAACCCTAGCATAACACTAAAACTACTATTCTTATATATAGCTAAATTAAATTACAAACTTCTAATGGTGGTACAATCTATTTGCATGCATGGACCTTCATTTGTTAGCATAGAATGATATTATCAAACTCGTAGATGTGCATTGAGTTATTATGTATTTTCTTACAAAGGACTACACTTTACTGAAAAATTTTAATGAGAGTGTTAGATGATGTAAATGACTGCATCACTTAAAAGTTTAAAATATTAGAAGTATGCATCATTTGTTTATTTAATTACAAACAGGAGTCAACCAATACAAACAGGAGTCAACCAATACGCATCTCATAGACATAAGCTTAATCTATTAGGAGTATACATCATATATTTATTTATCTACAAACCGAAGATAACCAACAGAGAGAAAAGTGATGCGCATCAAAACAACTCAACGATTGATATCCAAATATTGTAAAAGGAATTTTAAGTTGAAAAGAAATTTATGCTCTAGCAAGTTCTTCCATAGAGTTTTCCTTTTCTAGATGTGAGTTTAGACACCTCATCAAATCAATTGGAGAAAATGATATGCAACTGATCGAATTCTGTTTCAACAAGTGATCACATGCTTCTGGCTGGACTTATAGTTTGCTATTGTTGTTACTACATATGAATACATATTTTATGGATTAAAGGTAATGTGGTGCTTCTGTTTAGAAGGTGTTTAGTTCATCCATAACCCATTAGAAGGTTTATTGGTTTATTAAAGCTCCAAAAAAAATTAGAAAAATTAAAAAGAGTATCAATACCCCACTTAATGTTCATATGATTACATATGGAAAGTGGTGAATGTTTTATATGTGTAATGAAGTTGCATGTGCACAAATAACAAGTATTACTTCTTTCCCCTAACTAAATCAACCATACGATGTCCAACAACTATATACGACAAAGTAAGTTATAGTCTATCGAACCATATAAAACAAAAAATATAATTAAAATTATAACATTTGCGGTTAAAAACAATGACATCGATCTCGGTGTATTCATCCATGCATGTTAAAAAGTTCATGAAACTACAAAAAAAGAAGTTAAGAAGTACTACTATCGACAATATTTAATTTTTCAAGTGTATTTAAAAACTAAAGGAAAAAAATGGAATACATTTCCAATTATTTTCAACATATTAACTTTTATATCTAATATTAGCATTCAAAAATTTTAAATAAATAAAAATATATCAAAAATAATTGTACTGTAGAATGAAGATAAGATAAAAATTATCAAAGTGACATACGAGGGGTTTTTTGAAATTGTGTGAGGTCTAACTGTTTTAATTATTTTGTAACAAGAAATATTTTAAAAAATATGCTTGTTTATTTAACCAATTTTTATATTTATTTCCGACGTTTAATTTATTATATCTTAATAACAAATAATCAACTTTAGTGTGCAAAGTTCGGGCGAGGCGGGGCCTTCGAATGGGGACGTGAAGGAGAAGAAGGTCGTGGTCAACAATGGAAATATAGTTTGGGAGAAGCCGTAAGCGCCTATGCCTCCACCATAGGTGTTCTTGAGCCTAAGGAATCCATCGACTCTCACTCTGGATAACGATCATAATGGACTTAGTAGAGATGTCCGCACAAGTGGAGACCATGAAAGATCAAAACAAAGCTTTACACCGTGAATGGGATGGCTTCCAATGCCTCATTCAAACACGATTAGAGGAAGCTAATCTTCACCAAATCACAACCCTCCTCACGAACGCATTTATGTTCTATCTCTTCTCTCTTACACACACCGCATATAACTACTATGTGTGCTAATATGTAAACCTAAAAGAAATTTGTGCATAATTGGTGTAGGGTCTATTCAACATAAGCGAGAAGAACTCAACATGCCAAAATCGATATAATAACTATCTACTACCTTTTATAACTTATTAATTTTTAAATAATTTTTTCATAATATCACTTTATTTTTATATGTTGACTTTTATATTAAAATACTAGTATTATCTTTTAATTTCACGCTTAAGGTAAAATAGCATGAGAAGCCTAAACGGAGAAAATATTAATTTTTGTTATTGCATTAACTAGGTTAAAATACACTAATTCAAAGTTCAAATAAACTGTTTATAGATTGTTTTTTATTTGTAGAAATTAAAGTACATGTCTTGTCTTTAAATTTCAATCCTACCAAAGTCCAATTAAAATAAATACAAAAAATTATTAGTCTATATTTATAGGTCTATGCGTTTGGTAATTGTTGTGCATATTGAATACCTTGTACTTCAAACTTTCTTATTTTAATTATTTCATTAAAATTAGAATTTTAATAGCATAACTTACTTCTAATAACTTATATATACATATTCTAAATAGAAAAATATATATTTGCATATACATTAACTTTTTATAATTTAATTTTTATACATTATGTACGAATATATATAAAATTTTATTATTTATGAAATGCCATTCATATTAAATATACTTTTTAGAATATATTTTTTAAAAATAAATTCAAAAAATATTTTTAATTTAATTTAATTCAATATATAGAAAGAAATTATTTATTTAAGCCACGTAACTAACCAAATATTATTTTTCTAGCGTAATTAAAATATGTATAAAAATGGTCATGTAAATATTTTTATTTCACAGTTAATCCTCTGGAACCGAAGCTGCAAATGTAGCGCTAGTGTGGCACGCAGAAAGTTGCATATCCTTCAGGTAGGCTCTATATAACAGCACATAATTTTTTTTCCTTTAAAAAATAAAAATAACTTTGAAACTACAACAAACAAACAAAAAAAAAAAAAGTTACAAGAACTATTTAAACTATTGACAATATCTAATATTTCAAGTATATTTAAAAATTAAAAGAAAATTATGGAATACATTTCCAATTACGTTCAACGTATTAACCTGTATATTTGATAATATTAGTATTCAAAAATTTTAAATATATGATTAAAAATATACTAGTATATTGTAGAATGAATATAAGATAAAAATTATGAAGGTGCCATACAAGGGGTATCCTAAAATTGTGGGAAGTTCTAACTGCTCTAATTATTTAGTAACAAGAAATATTTATATTTAAAAAGTTCAACAACAACCAACAGTGAATGAGAAGATAAAGACAAAAAATATAGCTCGCAACATCTCTATATTTTATAGTTATATAAATCTACAGTAGTTCGCAGCTGCTTTGTGCATTTTGTGTGTCAGTTAAGTGTTTTTGTTTGTACAATTTAGTGTTCAGTCTTTCTTTATAGTTTGGGGGAGATGTTTCGGGGTTCTAAACAATTTTTGGATGTGGATCACTTATCTATGTTAGTTTTTGTTGTTGTGCAGACAAAATGGCGATGTGGAGAGGATAATGGAGTTTGTGTTGATTGTACGAGGTTCGGACCTGGCGTGCCTGTCGAATGGGGACTTGAAGGGGAAGCAAGTTGTGGTCAACAATGGAGATAATGTGGATGGGGAGAAGGTGGAGGTGAAGGGTAGGGGGAAGATGCCATTTCCTCCACCGCATGTGTTCATCAACCAGAGGAATTTATGGACTCCCACTTTGTAGAACTAACCAATAAGAAAATTATAAAATTACAGTTTAACTTAAAATAAATTATAAGATAAAATTACAGAAAATTCACGTGTAATTTCACAAAATTGCGTAAAATTCTTCATATTTTTAAAATCGTGTCACACTCTCTCATGGTTTCATAAACTTTGCGACAAACACACAATCGGCCATCCTTATTTAACAGCGTTTGACATGCACGCGCCCAAACTACGAATAAGTTTCAAAATCTTTATTTCTAAAACTTTGAAATTATTTAAATATACACATAATTCTTATATTTAATATCAATGAACACTAAATATATTTTGAAAAAAAAAATGTTTTTCTCTGATTTTAAAAGTTTTTTTTATTATTCATTGAGGCTAAATATAATAGGAATGAGTTTAGAAATGAATATTTTGAAATTCATTTGCAGTTTGGGCACATATAGGTCAAACATCATTAAATAAGGATGGTTGAGGCGGTTTGTGACACCCCGGCCCACAAGCCACGCAAAGCCAAGCGTGTCAGGATTGCAGACTGGCCCAAAATTTCTACATTTGATAGCTATATAAATCTGTTGTAGTTTGCAACTGCTTTGTGCATTTTGTGTGTCAGTGAAGTGTTTATGTTTGTACGATTTAGTGTTCTTTCTTTCTTTGTAGTTTGGGGGCAAATGTTTTGGCGTTCTAAACTGTTTTTTTATGTGGATCACTTACCTATGTTAGTTTGTTGTTGTACAGACAAAATAGCGATTTTGAGAAGATAATGGAGTGTGGATTGAGTGTATGAGGTTCGGATGTGGCAGGCCTGTCGAATGGGGATTTGAAGGGGAAGCAAGTTGTGGTCGACAATGGAGATAATGTGGATAGGGAGAATCTGGAGGTGAGGGGTAGGGGGAAGATGCCATTGCCTCCGCCGCATGTGTTCATCAGCCGGAGGAATTTATGGACTCCCACTTTGTAGAACTAACCAATGAAAAAATTATAATATTACAATTTAAATTTAAATAAATTATAAGGTAAATTACACAAAATTCACTTGTGATTTCAAAAAATTGCGTCAAATTCCTTAAATTTATAAAATTGTATCAAACTCTCTAATGGTTTCATAAACTTTGCAACAAACACTCAATAGGTCATCCTTATTTAGCGGTGTTTGACATGCACGCGCCCAAACTACGAATAAGTTTCAGAATTTTCATTTCTAAACCTTTGAAATTATAAATATACACATAATTCTTATATTTAATATCAAAGAATAGTAAATATATTTAAAAACTTGTTTTCTCTTATTTTAAGAGTTATTTTTACTATTCTTTTTGGCTAAATATAATAGGAATGAGTTTACAAATGGAGATTTCAAAATTCATTTGCAGTTTGGACGCATTAGGTCAAACATCATTAAATAAGGATGGTTGAGGGGGTTTGTGACACCCCGGCCCACAAGCCATGCAAAGCCGAGCGTGTCAGGATTGCAGACTGGCCCTACATATCTACATTTGATAGCTATATATATCTGTTGTAGTTTGCAACTGCTTTGTGCATTTTGTATGTCAGTGAAGTGTTTATGTTTGTACGATTTAGTGTTCTTTCTTTCTTTGTAGTTTGGGGGGAGATGTTTTAAGGTTCTAAATTGTTTTTGGATGTGGATCACTTACCTATGTTAGTTTGTGTGTGTGTAGACAAAATGGCGATGTGGAGAAGATAATGGAGTGTGGATTGAGCATACGAGGTTCGGACCTGGCAGGCCTGTCGAATGGGGAGTTGAAGGGGAAGCAAGTTGTGATCGACAATGGAGACAATGTGGATTGAGAGAAGGTGGAGGTGAGGGTAGGAGGAAGATGCCATTGACTCCACCGCATGTGTTCATCAGCTGGAAGAATTTATGGACACCCATTTTGTAGAACTAACCAATGAGAAATTTATAAAATTACAATTTAACATTAAATAAATTTTAAGGTAAAATTACCCAAAATTCACTTGTGATTTCATAAAATTGTGTCAAATCCCTCATATTTTTTAAATTGTGTTAGATTCCCTCATGATTTCATAAACTCTGCGACAAACACTCAATCGGTCATCCTTATTTAACGGTGTTTGACATGCACGCGCTCAAACTACGAATAAGTTTCAGTATCTTCATTTCTAAACCCTTAAAATTATAAATATACACATAATTCCTATATTTAATATCAAAGAAAAATAAATATATTTAAAAAATTGTTTTTATCTTATTTTACTATTCTCTGAGGCTAAATATAATAGGAATGGGTTTAGAAATGGAAATTTCGAAATTCATTTGCAGATTGGGCGCATGTAGATCAAACATCATTAAATAAGGATGGTTGAGGGTGTTTGTGACACTCCGGCCTGCAAGCCATGCAAAGTCCAGCGTTTTGGGATTGCAAACTGGCCCCACATCTCTACATTTTATAGCTAAAGAAATCTGTAGTAGTTTGCAACTACTTTGTGCATTTTGTGTGTCAGTGAAGTGTTCTTTTTTGTACGATTTAGTGTCCTTTCTTTTTTTGTAGTTTGGGGGAGATGTTTTGGAGTTCCGAATTTTTTTGGGGTGTGGATCACTTACCTATGTTCGTTTGTTGTTTACAAACAAAATGGCGATCTGGAGAAGATAATGGAGTGTGGATTGATTGTACGAGGTTCGGACATGACGGGCCTGTCGAATGGGGAGTTGAAGGAGAAGCAAGTTGTGGTCGACAATAAAGATAAAGTGGATGGGGAGAAGGTGGGGGTGAAGGGCAGGGGGAAGATGCCATTGCCTCCAACGCATGTGTTCATCAGTCGGAGGAATTTATGTACTCTCACTTTGTGGAATTAACCAATGAGAAAATTATAAAATTATAATTTAACTTTAAATAAATTTTAATGTAAAATTACCCAAAATTCACTTGTGATTTCATAAAATTGCGTCAAATCCCTCATATTTTTTAAATTGTGTTAGATTCCCTAATGATTTCATAAACTCTGCGACAAACACTCAATCGGTCATCCTTATTTAACGGTGTTTGACATGCACGCGCTCAAACTACGAATAAGTTTCAGTATCTTCATTTCTAAACCCTTAAAATTATAAATATACACATAATTCCTATATTTAATATCAAAGAAAAATAAATATATTTAAAAATTTGTTTTTATCTGATTTTACTATTCTCTGAGGCTAAATATAATAGGAATGGGTTTAGAAATGGAAATTTCGAAATTCATTTGCAGATTGGGCGCATGTAGGTCAAACATCATTAGATAAGGATGGTTGAGGGTGTTTGTGACACTCCGGCCTGCAAGCTATGCAAAGTCCAGCGTTTTGGAATTGCAAACTGGCCCCACATCTCTACATTTAATAGCTAAAGAAATCTGTAGTAGTTTGCAACTACTTTGTGCATTTTGTGTGTCAGTAGAGTGTTCTTATTTGTACGATTTAGTGTTCTTTCTTTTTTTGTAGTTTGGGGGAGATGTTTTGGAGTTCTGAATTTTTTTGGGGTGTGGATCACTTACCCATGTTCGTTTGTTGTTGTACAAACAAAATGGCGATGTGGAGAAGATAATGGAGTGTGGATTGATTGTACGGGGTTCGGACATGACGGGCCTGTCGAATGGGTAGTTGAAGGGGAAGCAAGTTGTGGTCGACAATGGAGACAATGTGGATTGGGAGAAGGTGGAGGTGAGGGTACGAGGAAGATGCCATTGCCTCCACCGCATGCGTTCATCAGCTGGAAGAATTTATGGACACCCATTTTGTAGAACTAACCAATGAGAAAATTATAAAATTACAATTTAACTTTAAATAAATTTTAAGGTAAAATTACCCAAAATTCACTTGTGATTTCATAAAATTGCGTCAAATCCCTCATATTTTTAAATTGTGTTAGATTCCCTCATGGTTTCATAAACTCTGCGACAAACACTCAATCGGTCATCCTTATTTAACGGTGTTTGACATGCACGCGCTCAAACTACGAATAAGTTTCAGTATCTTCATTTCTAAACCCTTAAAATTATAAATATACACATAATTCCTATATTTAATATCAAAGAAAAATAAATATATTTAAAAAATTGTTTTTATCTTATTTTACTATTCTCTGAGGCTAAATATAATAGGAATGGGTTTAGAAATGGAAATTTCGAAATTCATTTGCAGATTGGGCGCATGTAGGTCAAACATCATTAAATAAGGATGGTTGAGGGTGTTTGTGACACTCCGGCCTGCAAGCCATGCAAAGTCCAGCGTTTTGGGATTGCAAACTGGCCCCACATCTCTACATTTTATAGCTAAAGAAATCTGTAGTAGTTTGCAACTACTTTGTGCATTTTGTGTGTCAGTGAAGTGTTCTTTTTTGTACGATTTAGTGTCCTTTCTTTTTTTGTAGTTTGGGAGAGATGTTTTGGAGTTCCGAATTTTTTTGGGGTGTGGATCACTTACCTATGTTCGTTTGTTGTTTACAAACAAAATGGCGATCTGGAGAAGATAATGGAGTGTGGATTGATTGTACGAGGTTCGGACATGACGGGCCTGTCGAATGGGGAGTTGAAGGAGAAGCAAGTTGTGGTCGACAATAAAGATAAAGTGGATGGGGAGAAGGTGGGGGTGAAGGGCAGGGGGAAGATGCCATTGCCTCCAACGCATGTGTTCATCAGTCGGAGGAATTTATGTACTCCCACTTTGTGAAATTAACCAATGAGAAAATTATAAAATTACAATTTAACTTGAAATAAATTATAAGGTAAAATTACACAAAATTCAATTGTGATTTCACAAAATTGCTTCAAATTACTCATATTTTTAAAATTGTTTCAAACTCTCTCATGGTTTCATAAACTTTGCGACAAACACTCAATCGGCCATCCTTATTTAATGATATTTGATATGCACGAGCTCAAATTACGAATATGTTTCAGAATTTTCATTTCTAAACATTTGAAATTATAAATATACACATAATTCTTATATTTAATATCAAAGAATAGTAAATATTTTTTAAAAAAAATTGATTTTCTCTTATTTTAAGAGTTCTTTTTACTATAATTTAATGGTTAATATAATAGGAATGAGTTTAGAAATGGAGATTTCGAAATTCATTTGCAGTTTGGGCGCATATATGTAAAACATCATTAAATAAGGATGGTTGAAGGTATTTGTGACACTCCGGCCTGCAAGCCACGCAAAGTCGAGCATGTCAGGATTGCAGACTGGCCCAACATCTCTACATTTTATAACTATATAAATATGCAGTAGTTTGCAACTACTTTATGCATTTTGTGTGTCAGTGACGTGTTTTTATTTGTACGATTTATTGTTCTTTCTTTCTTTGTAGTTTGGAGGGAGATGTTTTGGGGTTCTTAACCTTTTTTTGGATGTGGATCACTTACCTATGTTAGTTTGTTGTTATGCAGACAAAATGGCGATGTGGAGAAGATAATGGTGTGTGGATTGAGTGTTTGAGGTTCGGACCTGGCGGGCCTATCGAATGGGGACTTGAAGGGGAAGCAAGTTGTGGTCGACAATGGAGACAATGTGGATTGGGAGAAGATGGAGGTGAGGGTAGGAGGAAGATGCCATTGCCTCCACCGCATGTGTTCATCAGCCGGAGGAATTTATGGACTCCCACTTTGTAGAACTAACCAATGAGAAAATTATAAAATTACAATTTAACTTTAAATAAATTGTTAGGTAAAATTACCCAAAATTCACTTGTCATTTCATAAAATTGCGTCGAATCCCTCATATTTTTAAAATTGTATTAGATTCTTTCATGATTTCATAAACTCTGCGACAAACACTCAATCGGTCATCCTTATGAAACTACGAATAAGGTTCAGTATCTTCATTTCTAAATCCTTGAAATTATAAATATACATATAATTCTTATATTTAATATCAAAGAAAAATAGATATAATTAAAAAAATTGTTTTTATCTGATTTTTTTACTATTCTTTGAGCCTAAATATAATAGGAATGGGTTTAGAAATAGAAATTTTGAAATTCGTTTGCAAATTGGGCGCATGTAGGTCAAACATCACTAAATAAGGATGGTTGATGAGGTTTGTGACACCCCGGCCCGCAAGCCACGCAAAGCCGAGCGTGTCGGGATTGCAGACTGGCCCCACAAGTCAACACGTGTCTTTCCAGCGTGTTTCAATCCCTACGTGTTAACTTGTGGGGCCAGTATGCAATCCTGACATGCTCGGCTTTGCGTGGCTTGTGGGCCGGGGTGTCACAAGGTTAGACGCAGAATTTATGAAATTATAAGATAGTTTGACACAGTTTTAAAAGTATAGGAGATTTGACGCAATTTCTTGAAACTACGGGTAAATTTTGTACAATTTGGCCTAATTATAATTTACAATTTATGTTAAAATTTTAGGGAAAATTACTAAAAAATATCCTTGTACATATGACCAATTATCACTCTTTTAATCATACTGGCAAAATATATTCAACATGTGTTATTTTTTTGCCATTTTTGCCCTCCATAGCACAATCTTACACGCACCAACACCTACAAGACATGTGTCATGACGATTGTATTCGACGAGCAGCAAGAGTATAAAAATCACGAAAAAGTTAACACATATGGGATACATTTTGCTATGGTGATAATTAAAAGCCAAAAGTAATAATTTTCCAATTTTGGATCTAAAAATAAGTTTACATTTTTTTTAGCATTTTTGCTTTTTTGGTCTAAATAACTTCAGACTAACAAAAAATTTCGATGGTTGGTTCGTATGCTTGTTTAAGATGAATCGTGTGAATTTCATTGAATTTCTTGTCTAAAATTGAGTTATATTATTTTAGCGTTTAGGGTTTTTTATAGTTCAAAATGACCTCAGATTGACAAAAAAAAATATTAATTGTTAGATCATTTGGTCGTTCAAATGAACTATGCAAATTTCGTCTAATTACGAGTCTATAAAAATAAGTTTATGTTTCGTTTGGTCGTTTCAGATAAATCGTGCAAGTTCCGCTTAATTTAAATTCTAAAAATGAGTTTATATTTTTTTGCGTTTAAGGATTTAAGGGCCCTAAACGACCTCAAATGGACAAAATAATATCGATGGTTGGTTTGTTTGGTTGTTTCGAACTGCAAATTTCTTATAATTCCAAGTTTAAAAATAGTTTTATGTTTTTTTAGCGTTTACAATTTTTAGAACTCTAAATGACTTGGATGAACAAAACAACATGATTTGTTAGTTTGTTTGGTCGTTTCGGATTAACCATGCGAATTTTGTGTAACGCTAAGTCTGAAAATATGTGTACATTTTTTTAGCATTTAGGATTTGTAGAGCCCTAAATGATCTCGGATTGACAAAATAATATCATTAGTTGGTTTGTTTGGTCGTTTTAAATTCATCGTGCTAGTCTCATGTAATTTTGAGTTTTAAAATGAGTGTAATTTTGAGCAATTATCATTCTTATCTTTTAATTGTCACCTTGACAAAATATATTTCACAAGTGTCATTTTTCGCAATTTTCATCCTCCATAGCACAATTCCACTTCGCGCCCGTGAGATTGTATCTGTCGTAGACTTCACGCACGGCCAAAGGACAAAAATTGACACATGTAGGATATATTTTATCACGATGATAATTAAAATTCAAGAGTGATAATTGACCATATGCATGAAATATTAATTGCAATTTTTCATAAATTTTTATAAATTATATTTAATAATTTTAAATAATCTAATATTATTAAAAAAAATTCATTTGATATTTTAATGATGAGGTTTGTTTGTTTAGTGTTTTGATTTGAAATATTTTTTTACTTGGGTTACGATTTTTCTTTTTTCGAAAAATAATTATATATTTAATCTTATTTCAAATGTTATTATAATTTTTTAAGTTTGAATTAGATTAATTAGTTATTTTAATTTTAAACTATAATTATTTTTATTATACGATAATTATTTTCATTAATACATTCCTAACTTTTTACTAATTATAATATTTCTAAATTCTCTTGTTTACAATAAAATGGTCATATAATCGATATAATTTTTTAAATTATAGAAGTCATTCCAAATGAGAATGACATATGTAACAAAATACTTATCTCAATTTTACATTTCTTTTTTTCATATTATACTAATTTATTTCTTCTAACTCAACAAAATATGTATATATATATACACATGTATATATGAGTAAAAATTATTTTTGGTATCATTCAATATTATAATTATCAATTTTGATCTCATTCAAAAAAAATTATTAATTTTAATCTCACTCAAATGAAAATTTATTAATTTTAGTCCCAAGATGAATGACTGGGACTAAACACGGCCGTGTTGGCTTGACGACGGTCGTATTGGATGACTCAGAAGATGACTGGGCATCCTAGCACGGCCGTGTTAATTGTTCTGCACTTCTAAACACAGCCGTGTTCCTGCCCGTGTTCTGAACACATCCATGTTCCTGCCCATGTTCTCAATACAGTCATATTCTAAGTCATGTTCCTGCTCATGTTCATATTCTAGGTCATGTTCACGACCATATTTTCAATATAATCATATTGTAGGTCATTTTTATTATTATTTTTACTTTTTGATTAAAATTATTTGATATAAATATATATATTTATAATTCAACAAAAATATTTTTTACAATTATTTCATAATATAAAAAATAATCAATTTTTAATATTTTTAAAATATATAAAAATTAATAGATTAATATATATTTTAATAATACTCTCTCCATCCCACTTACCAGGTCTACATTGCCGTTTCTGTCCGTCTTACATCCCATGTCACTTTTTTTTTGGAAAATTATTACACATTATTTTTTAATTTAAATTTTTTTAATTTTAATTAGTTATCTTAATCTTAATTTATAATTATTTATATTATATAATAATTATTTTAACTAATACATTTTTAATTATCTACTAATTATATTTATCCTAAATTCTCGTGTCTACAGTAACCCAGACATCCAACGTGGGACGGAGGGAGTATTATTTTAAATAATAAATTTAATTTATAATTTATAAAAATAATTAATTTAAAATAATTTTTTAATTTTTTATTATAAATTTTTAAAAATATATATAATGATTATTAAAAATATTTTAATATATTATTATTTTTATACATTTTTAAAATATCAAAAATTGATTATTTTTTATATTACGAAATAATTGTAAAAAATATTTTTGTTGAATTATAAATATATATTTATATCAAATAATTTTAACCAAAAAGTGAAAATAATAATAAATATGACTTACAATATGATTATATTGAAAACATGGTCGTAAACATGGCTTAGAACATGGCTGCGTTGAAAACATGGGTAGGAACATAGCCTAGAACATGGTTGTGTTAAAAATATGGGTAGGAACATGGCTGTGTTCAGAGCACGGGCAGAAACACGACCGTGTTTAGAAGTGAAGGGTAATCAACACAGTCGTGTTAAAACCAACACGGTCGTGTTGGCTGCCTGGGACACCCAGTCACCTTCTGAGTCATCCAACACGGTCGTGTGCAAGCTAACACGGCCGTGTTCAGTCTCAGTCAACCATCTTGGGACTAAAATTGATAAATTTTTATTTAAGTTGGATTAAAAAAAAAAAAAAAATTAATGGGACCAAAATTGATAATTATGATATTGAATTGAACCAAAATTGATAATTATGATGTTGAATGGGACAAAAAATAATTTTGGCTCTATATATATATTTATATTAAAATAATTTTTTAAAAAAATAAATATTTATTGCAAAAAAAACTATCAATGTATACATCATTGTACAAAAAATAAAATTTTATATTCCTTCCGTCCAAGGGAAATGTATTCATTTGACTACTTTATATGCGAATTTCAAGTATATTAGTATTTTATAAATATATTAGTGTAAAAAAAAAATTACTCTTGATATTAATTTTGTTGAAAGGATAATGTCAAAAAAACTTAAGAGTATTTTGATATTTAATTAAAAAATATTTAAAATTCTTTTTAAAAAAAGATATTTTTTACTTGAAAATGCAAAAATAACAAAATTGATATCTTATACTTTCTCCGTTCACCATCTCCATTCATTAAAATTAGCTCATTTGGTCTGTCACGGAAATAAAAAAAAATATGAATATTTATTAAAAAATAATAAAAGTTAACAGAATTAAATAATAATTTATTAACTTTATCAAAATTAATAATTGAGTAGATTTAACAAACATATTGGAAAAAAATTAAAATAAATTTGACAAATGAAGTAATATACACATAGAAATATACAAATAATATAAATGCTAAAAATAGAAAACCAAAGAGTAAAAATTTCTTGTACATCTATGCATAGATGCCCAAAAATATTATTTTGTTTGTCAAAATTTTATTATTTTTATTTTTTAATTTTATATGCTCAAACAAGTTTACGTAATTTTATCTAGTCTCGGTCTCATTTAAATTATCTCTTCTCTATATTATTTATGTTTGTCCTTTATAATTTGTTTTATTTTTTTTCTTTTTTGTTAAAAATATAATTTTATATTCATATTTTAAAATTTATAATTTTTTATTTTAATTAAATAATTTATTATTTTAATTTTAATTTATTAATTATTTAATAATTATAAAATATTTAAAATTAAATGAGACAAATTAATTGAAACCAATATTTTTTTTTCTTTTATTTTTCTTTTTTGCTCACGCAGGTTGTACGACACAGGAGAAATCTCCACTTGAGGTCTAAAATCGTTATTGGGCTTCCCAGTGGGCTGAAAACCAGTCGAATCAGTGGTCATTAATGGAGTTGAGTTGAAACAGTCAGAAACTGTAGGGAAGGCACCGAAGGGAACAGCCAGTCAGACAATCAATCATTTCTCTAAATATTTTCAACTACTTTGTAGTACCCCCCACCCCCTCCCCACCTCGATTCCTTTTTTTCCATTTCTCTGCCGCACTAATCGTCTCTTTTCAGGGTCAAATAATCACAGAAGACAAGGGTTTCAATTCCACTCACTTGGATCGGCGATGGCTTCCTCTTCAGATCGCGAGACCGCCGTCTACATCGCTAAGCTCGCCGAGCAAGCCGAGCGCTACGACGGTAAAACGTTTCCCTTTTCCGACACACTGGATATTATGCCTGAGTGACTAGATGCAGAGTACCGATGTGTGGATCTCGTTTCTGCTTTGTTTATATGCTAATATCTTGGAGTTTTGAGGACGGTTTCTTTAGTGTCTGACGTTTTGATAGAGCTGCTGATTCTAGTTAGCTTGTTTTGAAGGTTTTTGGAGTTGAAGATTTCGTGTCAGTTGAATTGAGTTTACGGATAGTTAGTAGCGGAGTTTTACTGCTTGTCCATTTGTTTTCCCTTTACCCTGTCTGATATAACCTAAGTTTGTCGATTTGTTTGCAGATCAATTAGCAGTTTTGTTGGTCAAGATTGTGTTTGTTTATACTTTTGTGAATGTATGCATGTATAGGAATTGCTGAAAGATTTCAAATATAGAAACTAAAATATGGCAGAGATGGAAGTTGTAAGAGACTCTACTTGGAAAGTTCAATTTTCTTGGTTTTGTTGAAACAGATTTTCTTCTGTTTATAAAGGCTTCTTCTTTTGCTTTTTGGAGTTTTTAACTTTTAATCGTTGTATTCTAGTAAATGTTGTTGCAGATAATGAAATGTAATAAATTTGACTGTTTCTTTGGCAATTTTATTTTGAATTTTTCAGAGATGGTGGATGCTATGAAAAAGGTGGCCAAGATGGATGTGGAATTGACAGTAGAGGAGAGGAACTTGCTATCAGTTGGGTACAAGAATGTGATTGGCTCTCGAAGGGCTTCATGGAGAATCCTGTCATCAATTGAACAGAAAGAGGAGTCCAGGGGGAATGAGCAGAATGCTAAGCGGATCAAGGAGTACAGGCAGAAAGTGGAGGCGGAGCTCACTGATATATGCAGCGACATCATGACTGTTATTGATGAACATCTAATTCCCTCATGCACAGCTGGAGAATCTACCGTGTTTTACTACAAGATGTCAGGATGCTGTTTTGTTTTTATAGTTACCTTTTAAGTTTGTATATTAATATGATGCCAGCTTTCTCCTTTCACTGTTACAGGAAAGGGGATTATTATCGGTATCTTGCTGAGTTCAAGACTGGTAATGATAGAAAAGAGGTTGCTGATCAGTCACTGAAAGCATATGAGGTATGATATAGATGAATAGTAACATTTTCAAGGCATCCACTCTTGTATAGATGATAGCTTGGTATTTATCTCTCTACAAGTGATTTTCCCTGAGTATTTACACAATACTATCTACATATGTGCCTGTAGAATGATGTGTGATTGATAATATGTGACATTCTATATGCTCGTAGAACAATTTCTAATTATAGGTCAAACCCTTGGATGAAATGAATAAATAACAATGCTACTTGTCTATTACTGAAACTTATGAATGGAAGGTTAGAAGACTGTGTATTAAGGATTGCTGCTTACCAGCAGAAATATATCTTGTTGTATTTTGGAGTTTCTGTTATATTTAGACTCTTATCAGTTCTTATGGTTTCGTCTCCTCCCATGCACCCTGCATTTGCATGCTGTCTCAGGACATCATATTTGTTATCATTTGTTTTCTTCTACATTGGTTGGATTTGGTGCTCTTGAAGTATCCTTTAAATTGGAGGCCATGGGTTTAATATTGTTCCAAATGTTGTCCTTTCTTATAAATAGCTGAAGAGCATGAAGCTCCATTTTTCACTGTTAATTATGAACATCATTATTTTTATTTATTTATGTAATTTTTCTGACATTCTAATACACACATTGATGTTTGTATGCTTGGTTTTCTATGCGGGGGTTTCTTGAAGTTGGCTACCACCACTGCTGAGGCAGAGCTACCTCCAACACATCCCATCCGCTTGGGATTGGCTTTGAATTTTTCAGTGTTCTACTATGAAATTTTGAACTCCCCCGAAAGGTCTGTCCTTTCAATAAGTAAATTAAATGTGATTTATAATGTGCTGCATTGCTGATTTTTTAGCTCCCTTATCTGTCTTTTCAGGGCATGTCACCTTGCCAAGCAAGCTTTTGATGAAGCTATTTCTGAGCTTGATACCTTGAATGAGGAGTCATACAAAGATAGCACATTGATTATGCAGCTTCTGAGGGACAATCTCACACTTTGGACCTCTGACATTCCTGAGGATGCTGGTACTATGTTAACTACAATGGATAAATCATCTAAAGCTTCAGTTCTTTGATAGTCTTTGATAGTTATTGTTGTTGCCACCATCATCAGAATCAAAATCATCTCTGGTTTCTTTCTTTTTACTATTTTTTATTTTTTTTTTTCACTGGAATTGTTATTTGGCACCATCATCACTGTCAGAATGTTCCCTCCCTCCCCAACACATATTCTGTTGCCTTCTATCCTGCAGACTCTTTGTGGTTATGCTAGAAACTCTCTAAATGTTGATAGGATAAGATTCAATTCCTACTGATTTCTCACATTCTACCTGGAAAGCAACAGCATCAGTAAACGTTACACTTGATCCATATATACTTAATTTTGTAAAAATTCTTTTTAATGAATCAAAGATTCAAATAGCAGTCTACAAACAGAGTTTGTTATTTGAAAGGAAAATTAATAATAATAAGTCTCTGTTTCAGTTAAGAATGGTACACGAAAGGTTTTGGTATTCTGAGTTTTAATTGCTTGAAAGCAGGTGAATTTTGGTCTCTCTTGATTTGTGTGGAACTCTGTTGATTTGATCCACATGCAATTAGGGTTCTTGCTGTTTTGAGTTTGTGTGTAAGGTTTTTTCAACATGTTTACACCAACTTATGCGACATCAGTTTCAAGTTGTCAGCTGAGTGCTCTCTTTCTTAGATAGGATATTGGAGTGTGAATAAGTTTAGTTGCTTGTACAAGTTTTAACTTCTAGTTGGTTGTATCTAATTTAATTTTGGTACTTATGATGCAATAATTTTAAGCTATATTCTGTTTTCTTAAAAATATAAACTGCCAGTGGTATTTCTTTTTTTTGTGAGAATTTTGAATTCTTAAAGCTTTTTAATTATAACTTTACATGCAAATCTACTTCTTTTGTTTTGTTTTGTTTTGTTTTGTTTTTTAAGCTTCTGAGGAGCTTTCAAACTTCCTGGTGTTTTTATGTGTATACAAGTGAAGTCAGCCATGCTTATGATTGATATATTTATCATTTGCAACTTCTAAACTGGAAATCATTAGTTTTTATACCCGTACATCTTGATAGATACAACATGCATTTGAAGCTATAGGTGAACAAATTAGCATCCACTCTGTTAAATTCTGTCTTCCATTATCCACTAAGCCTCTGAGTCTGAGTTTGGTATATCAATCATGAACTAATCTTGTTCAGCTTTAGGGTCAGTCATACTTGTATTACTTCGATGATAAAATCCTCTCTACGCCGCTTTCTGAATAAAACATTCCTCCTTGCAGATGATGCTCAAAAACTGGATGGTGCCAACAAAGCTGGAGGCGATGGTGCTGAGGTTGGTTATCTTCTTGACTCCTATTGTTTGTAATCTGTCTCCGAAAGTTGGATAGCAGTTCAACCATTTTCTTATACCGATGTATAATTTCATCATGCAGTGATGTGCTTCGGGAAGCATCTGGCCAGCAATATCCGAAGAGAGAATGATAATTTGGGCCAGGGGATGGTTGTTTTGGTTACAGCATATGCTTGACTTGTCGTCGTCATTGTGTCTTATGGATGATGTTTTACTCCTTATGGTCGGTGTTGTCCTGTTGTTTATATTAGATATGTTTGTGCTTTCCCCTTGCCTGGTGGATTTGTTGTGGCCAATAGGTGGTTTGATTTTTAGTGACTACCTTAGCCTAGATGAAAGATTTGTGTTTCTTTCTTTTGCATTGATCTATTCTCGACTATTGCTGGACTTGACCTGTGTGGATTAGATTTGTCTGGTGTCAAATGCTTGAGTTTTCATCTTTAATTATATCTACTTGATGGATTATAAATACTGACTTGGAGATGAGCAGGGCTTTCTCAAATCCAAGATCGGTTTTGGGGCAAACTTATTATATTTCACCATTGTTGTTCAGCTATCGGAATCCTGAGTAGGAGTTTATCTTAATTATCTGAGTCTTCTTTCTGAGTTGTGGTTAGGTTTTTAGTTTCAGTTTTAAATTAGTTTTGGTGTTCTTCCTGGTTTTGTTTCTGCTTTATATCTTTAGTTTTGATTGTTTGTGTTTGCTGCATATGATGTTTTAGGAAAGCAAGTGTTGAATATTTTGTTTAAAAAAAAAGAATAATAATTTATATATAAAAAATTGAAAAAGAATGGTAACATACGAATACATACTTTCGGTTTGCGAGTTTATGCTGTTTATTATGACAAATAACTTGTGTGTTTAGCTATACTTCTAATTCTGTGTTTTTTTCTATTTATATTCTTTTAAGGAAAAAAGTGTTGAACGATGAGTTTGCCTTAAAAAGGAATTCGGGCTTTCAACCTAAAATCAATTGGTGATAAGTGAAGTGGTTCTTCACTTTTATATAGTAGGGGTTTTTTTACATATTTAGCAATGTGGGACAATATTCAACATCCAATCTAAAATCAATCGGTAATAGGTGGAGTGGTATTTTATCCTTATAGTACGAGAGTTCTCACATATTTAGCAATGTAGACAATATTCAACATTTTTCATAATTCATGGTTCTGATATCATGTTAATAAAAAAGATTCGGACATCCAATCTAAAATCAATCGGGGTAAAGTGGTTTTTCACCCTCGTATAGTAGAGAAGTTTTCACATATTTAGCATACAATGGAGATATTCGGCCAACCTAGGATTCAAAAATGTTTTCGGAAATATGAAAATAATAATAATAATAGTAATGATACATTTAAGGCTCTATTTAATTTTGTTTCACAATTATTTCAGTATTGTTCATCAAATTTTCTTTCAAATATTATTTTAAAATATATTTTTATGTAAAATAGTAATTTTTGTTTTACTCGGTCTACTGTTATAAATTGAGAAAAAAATATTTTTCTTTTAAAAAAATGGTGAGTACAAATAATATAATTTAAAAAAATTTGACAAAATAAACACATTAAGCCTATAAACTATTTTTACATAATTTCCTGAAAAAAAAAAATGGTTATGTTACTGTGAGACGGAGGTGGTATATAAAAAAATTTATCAACTATATAGATTATTATATATATATATATATTTGTATCATATCAAATATTTATTTTTTAAAAATATATATATTCGACTTATTTTCAAAACATGAATTTAAACAACGGCTTCTCTAAAACAATAATTTGTAGAAGAGAATACGTTTACCTAGACAATCTTATATCCTTTTTTCAATGTATCAATCCGATGCCGAATCGATCCGATAGCCAATTGTATAAAATGTCTTGAGAGGCAAATCTATAGTTTGGGGAGAATAGACACTTGTCTTGTCGAGGGATTGCATAAGTATATCATATACTGATA
The DNA here is from genome assembly GCF_009805555.1 of Andrographis paniculata. Lineage (NCBI taxonomy): Eukaryota > Viridiplantae > Streptophyta > Magnoliopsida > Lamiales > Acanthaceae > Andrographis > Andrographis paniculata. The sequence continues at coordinate 972,587 of NW_026137611.1, forward strand.
GTCATATTTTTTATAGCACCAAAGACCAGTGTAGCAAAAGGCCCCGTTGCAAGTGCCCTCGACTTTCCGTTGCACTGTGTCAAAAATTCATGAATTGATTATGTGCAATTGCCTTCGAAAAATAGACGACATTTGAAGATGGGTTGAGATCGAAAATTCTTGTTTTCTCAGGTAATGTTAAAAGCTACTATCCCATAGTTTCTGGCACTGTGTTTCTGATTTTTTTGCAATAAAATTAGCATCGACGATCTTCGATAATCATAACTTGCAAACACCCCGGCAACATAGAAGTCTCTCCGGTGAAAGGCATGTAAGAATTCCGATCACCACATCATGTGGTAGATACTTCTCCAATTCCATGCAACTCATCGTCGTCATCAAATCAAAATCCTTTCGAGTTTCTGCTGATTTAGAATCTTGACTAGGGAAAGAAACTACACTAGGGAAAGAAACTACACTAATTTTTCTTGCACCTCTTCGACAAAGACTCCATCATCTATTGAATCTAATGAAATTTTTTCAAAATTTTGGTTGAAGAATGCCCAAAGAAAGGAAAAAAAAAATTGTTTGTTTGTTTGCGAGTAAGGGAGAGAGAGTGTGCGCAATATATATATATATATATATATATTATCACACAAAAGATAATTTAAATAGAAGATCATCAATTCAACCTACCTAGACTGGACTTATGTGTCACCAACAAATTTCAATTTGTTGAAATAATTGTGCGTTCCTAAGTAACTTGTCATGTCAACTACTAAGACAGGTTTTTCGATTACGGAATGGAGGTCATATTAAAGCCAAAATAAGTCGTCCACAATCTTCTAGAGAGTTCTAGAATATATATTTTATAAAGCATTTTATACCTAGACTATTTCATGGGGTTTTCAAAAGTTACATCATGCTTCTTAAGATTATTTCCAACTCATCAATTCTATTTATTCGGTTTTAACTCTAAATATGTTGTTGTTACGGTAATTTTACTCCAACGTAACTCCATTTTTCACTATTATTCTTCAAATATTCAATTTTTCCTATTATTTTAAACAATTTTTTATTTTTATAATTTAAAATAAAATTTTAAAAAATAAAAATTAAGTTTAAAAGTCAAATTTATAATTTTATAAATTAAAAAAATTAAATAATAATAATAATAATAATAATAATAATAATAATAAAGCAACGCCATTTTTTGGTATTGCTACAGTGCAACACCAAAATTGGCGTTGCAACGTAGCAACGCTAAAAAGTGGCGTTGGATTTGACGTCGGTTGGAGACAACCGACGCCAAATAAGCCAACCCAACATCATTAATGGCGCTGGGTTGAAGATGCTCTAAGGTTCCGGATCCGCCATCTTTTGAAAAAATTTCAGAATATTTTTGGACTTTACAAATTAACCCTGTAATGATTCCTCTTATATGACGACCTTTACCAAAAACTTAAGCCTTCTAAATTACAACTTTAAATCCAAAACTTCTATCTAATTATAAAAAAACGGACGTTTTTAGCTTTTCTTAAACGAATTTCATGAAGCACTTTTTCTTCTTCAGACGGCCATTGTTAACCTTCTCCATGCCTATTAACATTTTATTCTCTTGTTTGGGTTCCGTCTTGTGGGGTTTGTCTCCCGAATTATCTCTTTCACTATTCTCTTCGATCATCCTCCGATCCATCGGAATTTGATAAGGTCCTCCGAAACCGCAATTGCTTGGGCCAAATCTCGAATGTTATGTCGCTTTACTTCAAGTGTTTCCCAAGGTTGCATCACATTCAACAAGTAGAATAGTCGGTCTTTCGAGCACAAGTGAAGAAAACTCGATGATATATTCCTTAATGCTCCCCGAATGTATAAGGCCACGACTGGCCACCACCTTAGCATTTTCTAGATAGAATTGCCGCTTCGAGGTGTCCCACGTATCTATCCGAGCCGCCTCCCATATAATATCGTTGTGGCGCCTCCTCCACCACAAAGCCGCATCGTCCCACAAGTACAAGACCGTTATCTTGATCTTGTCCCCATCATCTTTCATTCCCACCCCATGGGATCACCTGACCCAAAAACAAACTCTATTCTCATATCTCCACGTACACGTGTGTATGTACTAGTATTATTTTATATATACACACTGTGTATGGGACAACGAGGACAGAGTTCCGCCCGGGACAGACGATCCCGTCTACATTCCCACTACATCTAAATAGTTTTCGAGATACCAAAAAAAATTATCTAACTCTTCAACTCGTTGAGTCCCGTCAAAGTGTTGTTCTCAACCTTGTTCATATTCACCTCAAGGGTGTTCAATCGCTATAATGACTCCCCAACGGAAACCTCGAGTTTGATTGCCCGAGCATCCAAGCTAGCAAGAAAGTCACGAGACTTGCTCCTCAGAGTCTCGCCTTTCTTTGCATACATCGTTGCTACAATTGTTGTTTGCATCCGACACATTTTCGGCGCTCTTTTCCGATATTCTCACCGCTTGATAACATCGTCGCTAATTGATACCACGTGTCACGGGCTAACTTCAATCCAAGTCGAAAACCCTAAATATATAATTAGTTAATTAATTAATAAAAATTGAAGGTAGAGCAGATGAGATCATCAATGCAACCCACAGATAGGTATATATAACATTATTATTCCGTAGTAGCAGTTGCAGGCAACGGCAATGTAACAATACACGTAGTCGATTTGATACACACACACACACATATATATATATATACAATGATCGATATATCCATGGCAGTCGTCATGTCTTCGTCGTCGTCGTCGTCGTCTATGGATATGCCTCAATGACAGAGACGATAGACGATTGAATGTTTTTTACAGTGTAGGTAGCGAAGCCAGCTTGTTTTATGACATGATCCCATTCTTTCAGTGTCCTCTCCTTACCCGTCTCGGTGTGCGCCAGCATTATCATGTCCATTGCCAGACGCACCTCCTCGTACTTGTCGTCGCCCACCTCTTCCTCGTTGATCACTGCCTCCGCCATTATCACCTTCCCTCTCCCCTTCGGAATCGCCTCCACACACTTGCTCAATATCTCCGCGCACTCTTCATCGTTCCAATCGTGCAGCACAAACTTCACGTACAGTTTATTCAATTGATTATTAACCCACATCTAAAAGAAAATTAATTAATTTTACAATAATCATATATTCTTAGTCTCAACTTAATTGACACATTTCTATTTTTTTAAGTTATTAAATCAAAATATACTTAATAAATATAAATCAACTTAATTAACTACATAATATATAATTTCTTTAATTAACTACATAATATATAATTTCTTACACTCACTCGAAACTCCTTTATTTCTATCTCTCTTTTAAAAAAAAATTATTATTATCTACCTTTAAAATTTCACCTCTTTTATAAAATTAATAAATTCAGTTTTTTATCTATTTGTATTATAGAAAATTTTATTCTTTACAAAATAATATATATTCTATATATTTTTTTTTATTACAATATGATAATTTTTAAAATATTTAACTATATATTCCAATTTTTTCAATTATATATATATAATTTATTTTAAAGTTACCAATATTATTAATTACATAATAAATAATAAAATAATATCATACTTCACTTTTATTAACTAATTAAACATTTTAGTACCAGTACAGCTGAGGGAGTATTAAACTACCATGATAAAAGCGGCATCGGCCTTGGGAACCATTTCAAACATGTCGCCGGCGACGTGCTCTATCCCCTCCGACGGAGGAGCCTCCGACACCACGTGAGGGAGGTCCAAATTGATGCCGTGGATGGCGGGAAAGGTTCCCGCCAGAACTCTCAGAGCAGTGCCGTCGCCGCCGCCGACATTGACAATCGACGACAGCCCCTCGAACGCCTCCGGGCAACACTGAATTATCCTCGACATTGCCAGGCTAGCGTGGCATGACATTGCATCCTCAACCAGCTTGTTATGGGACGGATTCCCCGCCGCGTAGGCCCACACATCGCCGCCGTGTGTAGCCGCAAATGCCGAAGCTTTCGGGTCCATTACCCGGCGGCTGAGGCGGTGCCACGGCGCCAGCATCACCGGCGAGCTCTCCAGCATCACCATCGGAGCCAAGCTGAAATTATTATTATTATTATTATTATATTTGAGAAGAAGGCGGGAAAGGGGAGTCTGGGCGTAGCAGGTTAGGGATGATTCATCTTGGCCTTGAGAGAGGTGGTTGAAGATCCGGCGGTGAACCAAATAGCGCATAATCCGGCGGAGAGTTGAAGGGGGGCAGCCGAGGGCGGCGGAGAGGTCGCAATGTGTGATGGCGCCGCCGTGAGCTTCTAAGACGTCGGGGATTTGGAGTTCGATAGCGCACTTGACTACCGCCATTGGAGTGAACCCGAAGGCGTACTGCCATATCTCCAATTGCGCTTGCGCCTGAGCTTCTTCTTCTTCGTTGAAGTTGTCGCCGGCGGAAACTGTTACTTGCTTCTTTTCCATCTTTGATATGGTAATGTGCAAGAGATCTCGATGCTATCTCGCCATTGCTGCTGCTGTAATTTATAATTGCACATGTGGGTAGGGTTTAGGGTAGACTTTTTTTGGGGTTTCAATCTAGATTTTATTAATACTATTGTTGTTTTCTTTAAACATCAAATCAAATTTGGGTTTTTTTTTTTTTTTATTAAGACTAGGGAACTGCAGCGGATACCCGAAAGTGCACCTTGGGTAAGGGTAAAGGCCAAGCCGAATCTAATACCCTGTAAACCAGATCCGACGAGAAAGTCACATTAGGCGTCGGAGGATTTGAACCCATGACCTGACGATCATAAATTCAACTCCTACACAACCGGACCATCCCTTACGGGACATTTATTAGATGCATGTGTGTTTGTTTTAGTGTTGATTTTGAATTGAAATTTAAATAGTAAAAATTTTGAATTGTAATAATTGTATAATGTGATATAAATACGTGTTGATGTGATGTTTTGAATGTAAATTTAATTTTTAATATAATATAAAAAACTAAAAATTAGACATTTGATTTGATGTTTTTTGAAAAAAAAAATTGAATGAATAAAAAAAATTCCTTGAAATCCTCCAAAAGAAATAAGGTTTTTTCATTTAAATAATATTTTGATTGATATGATTTTAAATATAGGGTGTGTTTCTTTCTATTAGCTTGAAAAGAAATTTGATTTGAATTTTATATTAAAATAATATTTGATTGGATGTTTGTGGAAGAAAAAATGCATTTTTTTCATAAAAAACAGGGACCTAATAGTAAAAAAAAAACTTAAATTTTAAGTTAAAGAAACATATCCATATTTATATATATATACATATTTTATTTTTTTCATAAAAATTAACATTTAATTATAAAATATATATATATACTTATTCCCTCTCATTTCAAATGGCTGCTTTTTAGAGTTTTGTTGTAAATAAAAAATAATGTTGTAATTCCATTTTAAAGTATCTTTTTACTTACTTTTAAGTATTTTTTTTTTATTTTAAAAAAAAGGTAATTATACACTAATATTAAAATATTTTTAAGCGTATACTTAAATTATAAATAGATCATTACATATACAATTATATTATATATAAAGTCAAAGAGTAAAAATGTCAAAAATTATTTACACATTTCCACTAACTAATAAAATACTAATATTTTTTAATCTACTATAAATTCTGAATAGACCATTTGAAATGGATCGGATCGGAAGAAGTAATATTTTATTGGGTTGTGAAAGTTTATAAAAATATTTGACATTTTAATCTTTGATTTTATAAGATTCAAATTAAATATTTTGTAATAGTTTTTTTTTCAACTGAAAATATTTTTTTTATAATTTAAGTTTGTTTCAATTAAAAATATTTATTTTCTATTATTTAATAAAAATAAATACTAGTAGTATATTTATGGGTAAAGTATGGGTAAAGTATAAGGAGCAAAAATATTAAAATATCTTACATAATTCAATAACTAATAAATATCATTATTTTTTAAATTCTATAAAAACTCAAATAAATACTTTGGGGTGTGTTTCTTTTGGTTGGTTATGAAAAAATTTGATTTGAATTTGGTATTAAAATAATATTGAATCGGATGTTTTGTGAGAGAAAAAAAAAAAAAAAAATTCCGAGAAACGCAAAAATTTGGTTAAGAAAACAGACCCCAAATTGGGTCGAATGTAGCAGTATTTTAGTTAATCCAGTATATTTTTACATGTTATCTACTTTCTCCGTTCTGCCATAGATACTTTTTTTCTTTTTTAATATGTTCCACAAAAGATAATCATTAAAATGTAACTTTATCAATCTTAAACATACTTAACAAATACTCCCTCTGTCCCTTAACAATCTATTCATTTTTTCATTTTGGTCCGTCCTATAACAAAGTATCCGTTTCCTATTTTTAGTAATTGTACTATCTACCTAACATTGCAAATACCCTTCTAATTTACAATATATTACATAAATGTCATTACTTTTATATCATACAATACTAATAGAGTTATTTAGTCTTTTTACTTTATTTCTACTTTATCTCAATATAATACTAATATTTCTAAAATCCCGTGCATGAACAAATGGATAGATAGATTGGGGACGGAGGGAGTATAAATCAATTTAATTAAACTTGTAACATCTTAGAAGTATGACCCACTCAAAACCCCTTAATTTTTATTTCTCTCCTCAATTAACATAATTTTTTATCTATATTTAAAACTCCTCAATTTTTTATAAAACTAATTTATGGTAATGATAAATAAATAAAAATATAAAATATTTTTAAACTAATTTAAAATATTTTTTTATTTATTTGTATTATATAAAATTTTATTATCTACAAAATGATATTCATATTGCATATATTTTTTCGAGATATAATTTTAAAAATTTTTAAAATACCAATAATATTATTTATATAAAAAATAATAAACTAATTATTCTAATTTATTATTAATAACTTACTAATTTACACTATTAAAAAAGATATTTTTCTAATAAAAGTGTTCATCCCTCGCAGCAGGCGGGAAGAATGGAGTATTATAAATAAAATAGTAATATTTCTTAATCATTAATTCATTACTGTAACTAATAGGTGTCACCTGCGGGTTACCTTAAATGTTAATAATTAACAATTAATCAAATAATGGATGGTCACCCGATAGCCTAAGTAGCTTTTTTCGTCCACCAATAGAAAACTAATCATCCACTTGCATATTTTATGTGTATTTCTTTTCTTTCTTTCTTTTTTCTTTTTCTAATTTTTCTAAAAATTACTAATAATTTACTATATTGAATATGTTACTTTAAAAAATAATATTATATTCTCTCTTAATTATCGATCCATTTTTTTTAATTTGGTATTTCTCAAAACAAAATATTAATTTTTTTTTTCAGTAATCATAATACCTATCTCTCATTAAAATTACTTTTTAATTTACACTATATTATAAAAATATCACTACAATAATTTATACCTTAAGGACATTTTTGTATTTTTACTTTTATTTCTACGACTCTCAATATAATATATTAATATTTATAAAATTTCGTAAAAAAAATAAACGAATAGATAAATAAGGGACGAAAAAAGTATAATCTTTTACTTATAAAATATCTCATTTAATATTAAACTTAAATTAATCTTTTCCAAATTCAACAAAAAAAAAAAAAAAAAAAAAAGATAGACCATATACTACTCCATTCTATTTGTCTATATATTTTAAATTGAAATATTTTAATTTTTCGTAATAAATTATTATTTTAATATTGTTGTCTTATTAAATCATATTTCTTTCTTTTCATAATAAATTATTTCCTCCATTCCGGTGCAAGATTGTCGTTTATTTTTTGCACGTAGATTTTTTAATATTAGTGTTATAATGGTTGTAGTGAAATGAACAAAAATACATCTTGTAATAGAAAAGTAATGACATTTAGGTAGTACTATCACTAAATTATGAAATAGTAACCTTATTTTGGGACGGATAAAAATAAAAAATGACAATCTTTCAATGGGACGGACGAAGTATAATTTTTTTTTGTTTTAATTTATCCTATTTTACTTTCTGCAGTGTTACGGTGCATCCTTGGACCGAAGAACTAATTGTATCAAAAAAATTTAACTTGGGAGATAATTTTCATAAAGAATTAAGTTACAAAACTAAAATATAAGAAGATATGTTACTAACTAAAAAATAGTTTCCCCATTTCTAAATATGATATGGACAGATAAATTACTATGCTAGATAACTATATATAATTAATGATCAATAAATTATTATTTGATAGATAACTATATAATTAATTAATTATAATGGTAGTATTAAGGCCGGTTAGTAATAGTTTTGTTTTTATATACTCCCACCGTCCCCGGAACTAAATATTCATTTATTTTTTACACGTAGTTTTAAAAATATCAGTATTATATTGAGATATGGTAGAAATAAAATATAAATGACTAAAATAACCTTATTAGTATGTGTGATATAAAGGTAGTGACATTTGTGTAATATATTGTAAGTTGTAAGGGTATTTGTAATGTTAGATAGACAGGACAGTTACTAAAAAAGAAATAGATATTTTGTTATGGGACGGACTAAAATTGAAAAAATAGATACTTTATTATGAAACGGATGAAATATATAATTAGGGGTATAGAATCAAATATCATATAAATAATCGGATCCGTTCAACTTGAAAATTTTCAAGTTCGAGATTGAACGTTTCAAGTTTCTAAAAAATCAGATCGATACAAACTCGAAGTTAAAAAAAAAAAAAAAAAAGTCAAATTTCAGCTTTCAAGTTGACCTGCAATTATACTTTTTTATTTATTTTTTTATAATATTTACATTATATTAAAAGAATAATAATATAAAAAAAATTAAATTATAACAAAACTAAAATTAAAATTATTAATTCTAAAAAGCAATTTCTAAAATATGTAATACATTATTTTATTAGATTTTTTTTTAGATAAATTAAAAAATTTTCAGGTTTTCGAATTTGTTTCGTGTTAGGTTCGTTCGAATTATCGGGTAATCGGAAACTAAATCAGGTTGACCTGAATTTGACTCGAAAAAAATTAGTTTCATGTTTGAATCTAGAGTGCCTTATTGAAATTCAGGTCCAGGTCGACAGATTTTTTTGTTACATCGATACGAACATGATCCATTGACACCTTTAATTTTAATATTACATCTGGCTCATAAGAAGAGTGTCATTGATTTTTTAAGTCATTATATTTAATATTAAAAATATTTTTATATTTGTATAATTTACTTTACAAATATCATTATATTAGTATTATAAAAGATTATAGAAATATATGGCTCCGTTCACCCAGCATTTCTAAATGAATTGATTTTTTGTGTGTAGTATTGATAATTGTGTTACAAATATAAAATATATTCCCTCCGTCCCAACTGAGTTGTCTTGTTTTTTCATTTTCGTTCGTCCCAAAACAATTGTCTTGTTTTCTTATTTAGTAACGGTGGTCCACTTTATAACAAAATTATTTCTACTTTTCTAAACTACCCCTAATTATTATTCTAACTTACTTTTTAAAATCATTCAAAAACCAAGGGTATTTTAGTCTTTTACCTTCTACTTTATATCTATTGGGATGGATGGAGAGAGTATTATTTTAAATTAAATATTTTGACTTTTTTTTTACTGTATTTGATTTTTTTATTTTTTTACTTTTATAAAAGATATTACTATTTTTTATTGTTTATTACTCCCTCATTCTAATATAATAGTCTTATTTATCATTTTTGTTCGTCCTAAAACAATAGTTTTATTTTTATAAATAATCATATTACTATAAAACTGGCATTGTTTTTTCATTATTATTATTAGACAATTGTCACTATTTCTTACACTAATACACTCACAAGAGCAAAAAAAATTTTTATCCGTATTTTTTACCCACTACCAATATAATATCAATATTTCTTAACTCTCGTGTCAAATACAAATCAGACTATAATTTTGGGATGTTGGAAATATTATTTTTTTTTAGAATCATAATTAATATATAGTATGGGGTAAACAAAGTCATTTTTTTTTTTAATTTTTATTATATATTACCCAAATGATTTATATTAAAATATTTAAACTATAAATCTTTTATAAAATTAATTTATATTAATTATAAATAAATAATTTTTTTTTTTATTTACTTGTATTATAAAAATTTTATTTTCTACATACAAAATGATTATATTTCATATATTTTTTATTACTATATAATTTTAAAATATTTAAATATATATTTTAATATTTTTAATCATATATATTAAATTTACTTTTAAATTATAAATATTATTAATTATATTAAAAATAATAAAATAATATCATAACTCATTATTATTAAATAATTAAATATATTTACCTTAAATACTTTGTACTTAATCAAACGATTCAATTAAGATGTTTTACAATTTAAATTAACGTATAATTTTAATACATATTTATCAATATTTTTATTAGCTATCACATCAAAACTTTCAAACTAAAATCACAACTTATAAATCTAAAAGAATATAAAAATTCAAATTTATCATAAAATTTAAATTTAATTCAAATTCAAACTTAATATTCTGAAACTACATTAAAAAAAAACACTCTTAGCGTTCTAATTTGAATTTTTTTATTTAAAGTATTGAAAATTTTGTCGAAAAAAATGCAACAAAGCCAAAATTGTTTAGCATTGAGAACTAATTGGTTTTAATTTTTGTGTGTGTTTGTTTTAGGAAATATTACCTCCGTCAGGTCTTTTTTGGATTTTGTAAAAATTAATAAATAATAATATTTTATTAATTAATAAAAATATATAAAAAAAATTTATATTTGATTTATAATTGTATATATAATGATATATTTATAATTTAAATGAAAATTAAAATTATTTTGATATTAATATATAATTCTTTTTTCTAAAATAAATACTTTGTGTGGGATATATGAAAATAATAAAAGAGATTAATATATATATAATATAAATATAATAAATAGGAATGATATATTAATTTTTATTTATTTTTTGAAATATATTACTAAGTTTTCCATTAGAATAACACACACTCCTTTTTTTTTTTTTAATAAGTAATTTTCGTAATATTTAAAAAATTAATGCATGCTTGAAAGAATTGTGTAGAAGGGAATATTTGTGAATTTTTGCAACAGCCGCAGCGGCGGGCAGATGGGCGGCGGAGGAAGATTGTTATGGCGGTTGAGTCATTGTCTCGAGGTTGCCGCATTCCGTAGACTTCAACCTCACATTCTCTACCCGTCAATGAATTATCTTCGACCTCCGTACCGGAGCCCGGGGCGTATGCTCCTTAGCAGCTTCTACTCCACCTTCACCAACGATGTACAGTCTCAGCCCCCACTGTCAGTCGATCTAATGTGTATTATGGAGCGGAAGCTATCTGCTTTAGAAGAGCGACACGTTCATCTACAGAACATTGTGAATCAGGTGATGCTCGAGTATAAGTTCATGTTCACGTACACCATCTGTTCGATGAAATTCCTCTGTATCAAATTCAGTTCGGTTTTCTTTTTAAGATAGCTGGACGCCTCCCCGGAAGAATATTCTGCTGCCAATAAAGAGCTGAAGAAGCTTCGACGTACCATTGATGCTCTGACTGAATTGCGGAAGAAGGAGAAGGTAAAGTACTCATTACCTTTTCTTGCATTACCCGTTACGCGCTGAACGACACTGTTCCTGCTGTTGACAGGAGATTGAAGGCTTAAAGTCTCTGATTGATGAAGCGCAAGATGACAAAGAGATGCAACAAATGGCTTCCGAAGAATTCGAACAGGCAGCCACAGAAGAGAAGCGCCTCCGTTACTCATTGCTCAAGTCCTTGCTACCGAAGGATGAAGCTGATGAACGTGACTGCATATTGGAAGTCAGAGCAGGTAATGTATCCCATCATTTCAGATGCCACATTCTCATCTTCTGCGTGCACCTTGTATATTATTTTACATGTGCTGAGTTGATGTTTCGATTGGTATCTTAGGAACTGGAGGAGAAGAGGCCTCTTTGTTTGCGATGAACATATTCAAAATGTAGGCTGTTTCTTTACATTTTAAAAATCTATTGGTATTTATTGTACATTGTTAGATCTTCATTTTCAATAACAAAAGGTATGAGAAGTATTCCCTGAAGAAAGGTTGGAAGTTCGAAGTCTTGGATGTGGCTGTGTCTGATATTAAAGGATACAAGGTTGGTGGAGTAATTGCATTGCTAGAATTGCTTTCAATAGAAGAACATGACTCAAAATGGATTTTCCCTCCTTCGGATTTTGTGTTATCTTCCATTGTTGCATATTTTAGGCCCTATGACAATATCTTCAAATGCTTCTCTCCTCAGGAAGCTACTGCTGCTATCACTGGTGCAGATGTTTATGGAAAACTGAAATTTGAGAGTGGAATTCACAGAGTGCAGGTTTCATTTATTCTCAATCTATTCATGTTTGGATTTCCTGATGTTTCCATATCTTTGAAGATTCTATGAGTATGTTTTGCTTTAGCGTGTTCCTGTGACGGAGAAAGCTGGTCGAGTCCACACCAGTGCTGTGTCTGTTGCCATTCTTCCTCAGGCAGATCAGGTTTAGATTCATCTAATGTATTGTACTGTCATTGCTTACTGTTAGAAAGTAGAATCTGAAATAAGAAAATAGTGAGTTCGGGCAGTCTTGATTCTGTGATTGTCTGTAGTTATGTACTACTAAATTTGTGCTGACTCAAGTTCATACCAATTTATATCGTTTGAAGACATTAAATCTTATTTAGGTGGATGCACACCTGAAAAGTGAAGACTTGAAGATCGACACATATAGGTCTGGTGGTTCAGGTGGTCAGCATGCGAATACCACAAACAGTGCTGTTAGGGTTACTCATGTACCAACAGGCTTGACAATTTCCATACAAGATGAGCGCTCCCAACATCAGGCAAGATATTATGTGGTTTTTAGATTTACAAAAGATTAGTTTAATCACAGTAATTTTCCTGTTACATGTAAATGTTGTGTGTTGTCTTCCATCACCACTGGTTGCCATCTGTCTGTCTCCTATCTGAGTGTAAAATTTTAGTTGCATTATGTGATGGGACTCAAATTTTATTGCTTAACTAAAGTAACCCAAGGAAAGATTGCCGAAAGAAGAAGGGAAAACAAGAACACAATGGGGATAACCCAAGGCTAGCTTAAAATATATTCCAAAAGAAGAGAAACAAAAAAAAACTAGCAATCCCTAATCAATCAATAAAACGAGAAACCCATTGGCTAAGCTCATCATAGATAAACCCTAAACAAAATTGAAACCAGTTACTTATCCTCTTTCTCCTTCTGGTGTAGACAATTAAATGTTTATTTGAATCTTGATTGCGTCTCATATCATAATTTCTGTGTAAGGGCTGCTTACATATTGAACATTGTGGCCTAATATCATGAATGAATCGACTAATATAACCAGCCATTGCGGTATAAGCGACTAACTACTCAGTTTCTTAAAATGACTGCAGTTCATTTATACAACTGGTAGTAACTTTGTTTCTTTTTTTTTTTTTGGCATTTCCTTGCATATATTTTTGTGTTTATATTTTTGTGTTTCTTTGTTGTAGATATCTGTAAAGTGCTGCATCCAAATATGTATGAAAGATGGACTTCTCGTGATTGCTTGACATGTTTTGTGGGAAAAACTGTTGAAATATTTATTTAGAATGTTATTCTCCTCCGTTCCATATAATTTGTCCTTATTTTTTATTTTATTTTGTCTCATATAATTTGTCTTTTTTTTTTTCGGAAATATAATTATACAATTTAATCACATTTTAAATTTTAAATTTTATAATTTTTTTAATTTTAATTACACTATTTAGTTATTTTACTTTTAATCTATAATTATTTTTAATATACAATAATTATTTTTACTAATACACTTCTTAATTACTTACTAATCATACTTTACCTAAATTCTCGTATCTACAGTAACACACCCAAATTACAGTGGACGGAGGGAGTATTAATCTCTCTCTATGTTTTGGTGGCTTTTACTTCTAGCTGTTTTTACCTAAGGAGGTCTTATTTGCTGCCATGTTTGTTTCATGTCTAGTTGATGGCATATTCTTACTAGTATATTTCTCACCAGAACAAGGCAAAAGCGCTTAAATTATTGTGCGCAAAGTTATATGAGATGGAAAGGAGTAGGGTCAATGCCAGTCGTTCGAAGCTTAGAGCACAGCAGGTAATTTACTACAAAATTTGAAGATTCTAAACTCCCATTGGTGGTTTATCTAACTATGTTTCCGTGGTTTGAACAGATTGGGAGTGGAGACAGATCAGAACGTATACGTACTTATAATTTTCCTCAAGGTCGCGTCACTGACCACCGAGTTGGCATTACTAGCCATTCGATAGATGGTGTCATGGAGGGGGAGGATCTGGACACATTTGTTGATGCACTCATCTTGAAAGAGGAGATGGATGCAATTGAGTCTTTCACTTCTACTCAGTAAGAATTATGAGGTCATTTCTCTAACTAGTTTTCCTATTCAGCTGCATTACTTCATCCCATCATCTGGTTTTAGTTTCCACCATTGCTTGGTTAATTGGCAGTTGCTGTATTTTTTGTAAAAGTCTCACAGTCCTCAATCCTCTTGTTACTGGAGGATTTGGAAAATTGTGGTTCTTTTGTGTTTGAATGTTTTTATAAGGTTGAGAATAATGTAGAGTCCGAAACCGGTCTTCCCTGCTTGCTAGTGCATTGAGACATGAAAGTTAAATACACTTAGGTTGTGTTTGGTACCCAGAAATGACGAGAGAGAAATGGAAATTGTATCATTTCTTTTGTTTGTTTGAGTCAGATAAATGAAACTTGAGAAATAAATTATTTTCATTTCTCTGTTTTCATTTCCTATATACAGAAAAATAGAGAAAAATGATGTAGTATATGTTTTTTTAATTTTTAAATTTTTTTGTACTATTTCATTTTTATAATCTTTTTAAAATTATATTATTTTAATTTTACAAAAAAACAAACTTAATTTATTTTTAAAGTATTTAATTTTTACTATATTTTAATAAATTGTATTAGAATATAATTTTAAAAGACATAGTATATAATTTTTAATTTTTATGATATTCCATTCTCAGTACCTAATGGTGTGTGGGTTTGGGGTGGATTTTTTAATAATAAAAAATTGAATTTGAATTATTGTTTGATATAATATAAATAATCTTGGGATGTAATGTTTTGAATGTAAAATAAATTTAGAATATAATATAAAAAAATTATTTAATTTAATATTTTAGAAAATAATAAATCTAAATAATAAAATCTTTGTATAAAATTTACAAAAGAACACGTCCCAAGAGATTTTGGATAAGAAAACACATTCATATGTCATATTATTCTCCAAGGAGTATTGTAATTGTATACTACCTCCTCTAACTTCTAATAATTATATTTTCAGTCATTTTATTTAATATTAAAAATATTTATATTATTATATTTATATTATTTTTACTAGTATTATAAAATATTAATATAAATATTTTTACTATTTTCTTTAATTTTATATTATATTTAATATAAAAATTAATATTAAAAAATCAATGAGTTAAAAAAAATTTTAATTTTGATTTTATTATATTCATAATACATCAAATAATTTTAATTTTAATTTTAATTTTAAAAATATATTAATACTAATTTTTTAAGGAAAAAATCCCATAAAACCTAGCCGCCACCCGCCTCCCCTTCACCCCTGTCTTCTTTCTTTCTTTTCTTCTTCCTTTCTTTCCCCCTCCTCTTTCTCCACTTCTCCCATTTTCGCTGCTGCTGTCGCCGGTGAGTTTAAAAGGTCTTTTTTCCCCTCTTCCTTCCTCTCCTCTTTCTTCTTCCCCTTCTCCTCTTCCTTCTCCTTTTTTTTACTCCTGCAACTGCCGCCGGTGGTCAGCTCGCTTCAGGCTTTATTATTATTATTATTATTATTATTATTATTATTATTATTATTTGGGTCATGTACAACGCATAATCAATTCTAGTTTGAAATGATTTTCGGTTTACTCTTACGAAATCGAAATTATCGTTGAGGTTGGTCCACTCTCATGTCAACTCTGGGTGATTCTCCGTAGAACAACCGACTTCGATGCCGAATTGAGAATAGTTTAATCGTTCAAGAAAAAAAAATGATAATCAACCATCGATGAAATTTGCAACTTTTCCCATAGTGTGTTTCCATCGAGATGATTAATTTGAAGTGCATATGTTTTTTGCAGTTGCTTTTTTTCTCAGCATCAATGGAGCACGGATCGTACGAGGATCAATCACAAGCGACGTTTTCATTGACAGATGAAGATCACACCATTGCGAATGCACTAAGATTTACACTTAATCAAGAGTGAGTTCTACTAACCACAATTTTGTATGTACGCTGTGTTGAGGAATTTGTAAAAGCTAATAAGCAATTAACACCCATTGATCTCTTCAGACTCATGTGCTTAGGTAAATCAATGACTTTCCTGTATAGAGTAGATTTTCCAACACCCATGAATATTTCTACTAATTGTTTTCAATCAGCTGTTAGTTCATGGTGTTATGCTTGTTTACTCATATCCTCTTATTGTGATGATTTGATCTTCCAGCCCAAGAGTGTCATTTTGTGGTTACAGCATACCGCACCCGGCAGATGCTAAGGTGAATATAAGAGTCCAGACAACTGGTAAAGTTTGTGAGATCATTGCCTGCAATTTATGATTTGGAAAATGCTTGTAAAAACAAAGCATCGTAATGGTTATGTTTATGTTATGCTTATCTAAAAGGTTGTCTTGTTCTACTTTCGTTGTAGGTGACCCTGCACGAGAGGTATTGAAGGATTCTTGCCAGGATCTAATGCTTATTTGCCAGCATGTTAGGAGCACATTCGACCGGGCTGTTATGGAGTTCAAGAGCAAGCAGGGAAAATAATCCATGGATTTAAAAATGTAATGCATCCCTTTACCATATATCCTTTCAATGTATGACAACTCTGTTATAAAGGTTAGGGGTTCTTTATGTATTGTTAATTGAATCATGAGGACACAGTGATGAATGAGAGAATGTAGATGGGGATCTTATTGTGGTTCAAAGATCATACTCTGTGTTTATGTAACCGGGGCAAGAAATATATTGAAAAGTTTTTCACTTGAATAGGTGTATTGAATTTCATTTACTACAGTAGGTTCAGATAAATATTATTCCATGTGCTTTTGCTTAATCTGCTTGCACATGAGTAGTTCAAAAATCCTAATATGTAAGAAACTAGCGAAAACACGAAAACTCAAAGGCCTGTTGCCTTTGTGCTGTTATTGAGACCCTGATTCTTCAGGTTGTTTCTTTCAGTAAAAGAATATGAGGGTACTTGCCCACATGATATGTTAATTAAGTGAGTACAACATCAAAGTCGCTCACTGTCCATTCAGCTGTTTCGCTTCGATCACTAATAAAAATTTCTGTTCCAACATCCAGAGATGTCCATATTCTTCTTGCAGGCTTGCTACCGGGATCCTGAAATCAAGAAATGAGTAGTCAGACAAATTTCTAGTTGTTTAACTTGTTTTGTTCTTGAATGCTCTTTCTTCTTAACTTGGAATCGTAGAAGGATCATATTTGGTTTGCAGATAAATTGTCGTGTTGGTTTACCTGATAAAAGTAAAGTCTACTGGAAAGCCCACCTACATCGAGCTCCCATGTTCTCCCGTCTCCAACCCAGCCGTGTCCCTGCTTGGTCGGGTAGCCATACTCTTCCCAGATTGGATGAGGCAGCAACTGCACCAATTCTTGTGGCTGTGGATTGCTGTAGGGATCGCAGACACTGAATGGAAGCTCGGCATACTTTGCATTTCCCGGCACACAGTAATAATGGTAAGCTCCATAAGGGAAGTTTTCAGTGTCGTTCCTGAATATTTTCTTGTCATCCGGCGTAATGTGATATGGTGGGCAGTTAGCCAGGTTGGTCGGGCTGCACCAAGCTCTGGTGTCCGGGTTGATGATCATCTCGGAGTATCTAGTGACATCGGACACCACATCTCCGTCGCATGGGGAGCCATTGTTCTTCCAGCAGCTGCCGATGTCCATCAGGTAAAACTGACTCTGATTCCCTCCCCCAATTTTGATATCAAGACTTAGTCTCACCTTAAAATTAGGAGACTCTGGAAGCTGCACAGCACAGCCACAGTTTGTTACTACATTTCTTATCGATGAATAATGTTTTGAAACAGCTTACAATTTTGAGCATCCCTCTTGTGTCATAATGGTATCCACCAGAAAAGCCTTTAGTAGCATCAGCTCTGAGGTAGAGCATGAGCCATGGATACTCTTTTGAAGTAGTGAGTGTATGCTTAAACTCCCAGCTCCCTTTCCCGACTTTCTTCTCCCAGATTACCTCGAAATAGTCTTCCCTGCTCCCGTAACTTCCGTTAAACCCACCTCTCATAACATCCCTGAAAATTGCTGTAGGATTGTGGTAAAAGATGGGCTGGTTCATGCAGTCGTGGCCAGGGCAGGGGAACTTGCCGGGCTTGAAAGGCGGGGCTTTCTTGCCGTTCATGGGGCAGAGGCCGGATAGGGTGTCGTAGTTGCCGTTCTTGAGCATGATCATCCAGAATTGCCATGAATGGTTGTCTTGTACTTGGCAGAGTGATCCCAGGTAGAGTTCTTTCTCAACGGCATAGAGATCCGGGTTGCTTAGGGCGTTGGAGGGCACGCCGGGGAACTTATCCCCCGTGCCGAGCTTGTTTATGTCCTCACTCACCTTATGGATTATTACATTCCCTTCATCTGTCACATTATAATGAAGGTAAATAGACAGACCATAAGAAGAACAAGAACTCTGACAGTTGATAATTCTAAGTTTTGGATTCGATTTATAGATAGATAGATCTCTAGTAATTTTATTTGGCTTATTTGAACATCTGATTGATGTATATATATGCAAAGTTTCTTGATTGAAGCTATTCTTGGCATGTGCGTTGCTGATACAATGACCGACTCACTTCACAACTCATAATAATAATAAAATATAATCACATCATCGACAAACAGCTAGCAGAGCAGCAAGCGTTTTTAACTTTAAAAATGAAATTATTATCGCAAAATCAATAATTAAGTCAGACAACACTTTTGTTCGAGGAATTTTGTACAAAATTCACAAATTCATCCAAAATTCTTCCGTGAATAATGTTACGTCAAATAATTATTTTTAAAATTTTATATTATTTTAAAAATCAATTTTCAAAATATCTTTTTATACCACATTTATTTTTAATTTTTATATTATTCTAAAAATTAATTTTAAATTCAAAATATCATCCCATATCACTTCTATTTTTTAATTTTTATATTATTTTAAAAATTAATTATAAATTCAAAATATCCAATCATCAACTATCAAATACCATTATTCAAATTCAAACTCAAAATCCACCGTTAAAAAAAAAAAAAAAAAAAAAAAAAAAAAAGTAGAAGTAGCAGTAGTAGGTGGTAAGGTGAGGTTAAGGTACCAGAAAGATCAAAGCAATCTGCAGCACGGGGACTGGGCGGGGGCGGGGTAGTCTCCTTCCCAACCTCATTGCAGAAGTTCCAGGCCTCGAAGGCAACGCGGAGGCCGTCTCTCCGCATTCCGGGATCCCCCACGGCAGATACTTCATCTTCAACCCCCACAATAACAGTAATATTAATAATAATAATGTATATAATTATGAGACGCACCATTTCCCCCTCTTTTAAGGAACAAAGGGAAAGTGAACCAGAGAGAGACACACACACTCTAACGAAGAGGACAAATAGCTCTCTCTCTCTCTCTATATATATATATATATATACACACAAATGGAAACCAAAAAAAGAAAAACCAGCAGCTGCTTATGAGTGGTAATAAATATTAGTACTAGTAAAGATTTTGGCGAGATTTGTTATTAAGTAATCAATTAATTATGAGGTGGTGTGGCCTGTGTGTGAATGTCTTGGGATAGAAAGACAGACAGAGAGGCAGAGTGAGAAAAGGGATTTTGTCTGATTCTCATTCCCTTCCTTCTTTCGACGTCTATGCATTTGCTGGCGATTCCACACAAAGAGAGAGAGACGCGCGCACACAGTTGCTTGGACCAATGCACCGGATAGATCCTGGCCGTCCATCGTTTGCACCACAAATCCATAATATTTTCTCTCTGATCTAAATTTATTCTATTTGATATAAATTTTTTTTTTTTTTACTATAAAATTTCTTTTATTTTTATTTACTTTTTTTTTTTAAATTCATGCCGTATGAAATGAATATAAATTTATTTTTTATTGTCATTTAATCGTATTAACTTACGTCTTTTTTCTTCTTACTTCACAATATTCACACGGCCTAATTAATAATTCTCTTTTGTGCTAAGTATTTACCATTATACCTACCAACCCCAACCCAACTAAGTTTTAGACATTCAACAGAATTAATCGTAACTGGACCTTTATCATTTTAGTAATGTATGTAGAGTCTGTCACAAATTAGTTCCATAAGTGAAAATTTTTCGCTGTTTTAGTCCTTCGGCGCCGGAGACGCCCGCGTGGCTCGTCGGACACCTGGCGGACACGTGGATTTTTTTTTTATCTTTTTTAAATATTTTTAATTTTTTTTTTAATTGGACCAAATAAAAAAATAAAAAAATACAAATAAAATTTTTAAAAAAATTTTAAAAAATGAAAAAAAAAAATTCCACGTGTCCGCCGGGTATCGCTGACCTGCGGACACGTCACCTCCGGCAAGCCACGCGGGCATCTCCAGCGCCGGAGGACTAAAACAGCGAAAATTTTTCACTTATGGGACTAGTTTGCGACATGCTCTGTTTACGGGACTAAAATGATAAAAGAATCTATTTAGGGGATTAAAAAAACAGTTTACCCATATATATATATATACATTACATCAGTAAATTCATCTATCTCACCAAAAATCACATATAAGTTTATAACTGAAAATTTCAAAGAAATTAATTAAATAAAATCCTATCAAATTATGGATCTCAATAAGGAACAAAATTTAAAACAAATCATCTGCTGCGGTCGAAGAAAAACACACTCAGTCCACTGTGAATTCTAGTAAATTGTAAGTTTATAATAATTAAAAGAGCAAAAATATCTGCAACTCCGTTCAATTCTTTTTTTGTTCAAATGTATTTATCAAAATTAGTTCCACACAAAATAAAATTCATCGTTGTTTAATTTTACCGTTCAAATTATAACAAACTCCGACGTGGCTGTTATAGACTAATTTGACAGCTGAGTCGAATCGAACACAACCGTATCATATAGAATACAATTATGTTGAAACATGCGGCCACCATCTTGACTAATTTAAACACGTCCGTGTTTGTCCTCAAAACATACTCGCAACCATGTTTATACAAACACCAGGTTAATATTAACTTAGGTAAACACAACCATGTTTCATAACATACATGGTCATATTGGACCTCGTTTACATAAAATAAACTCTAAGAGATAACACAAGAGCTCATTGTGAAAAAAAAAAAAAAAAAACTTTGAGTTAGAGTAAAATAATGGTACGTCCATGAAATTTTGATGATTTGATTTTTCTTCACAAAAATTCAACACAGTTGCTTTAAAATTAATCCTTAAATTAACTTTGATGAAGAGTACGGACAAAAGTATTTGCCGACTTGTCTCTCCAAAATATTAGATGAGGAGAGAGAAGATAGATCAAAGAGAGAGGAGAGAGATGAGAAAAGTGGCTTGCGATGGACTTTCACTACTCGAAGTCCTCTTCTAGTCCAATCAATTCTTGAACTTCTTCAGGATTGCCTTGTCGTAGGTGAGAAGCCATCTAAACAAGGGTATTGTATTTGCTCTAATCCCACATGTCCTTTCAAAACACAGTCGACAGAGCCCCGTAAGGGATGGCTTGTGATGCGGGGGGGAATGAATTTGTAATCATGATGTCATGGGTTCAAATTCCGACGCTTCTACGTTCATCTGTCACACATAGTTCGTCTAGTATGACTCGCCTTGTCGGACCTAGTTTGCAGAATATTATGTTCGGCCAACGGTTCATCCAATGCGCACGTTCGGATAGCGGTTACGGATTCTCATATTATTAAAAAGCACTGTTGACAGATACTCATTGTTTCAAATTTCCCACCTTTTGAAATGTGGAGTTGGAATGTTGAAAATATAAAATTTTTGTTAAAGATAATAATAATAATAATAATAATAAATAAATAAATTATTTTCCGTAAAAGTAAACTTCAACATGACCATGCTTTCTTTTTCCTTAATTGAGGGCATTGACTCATTTCATATGTGCATCGTCAACTCCCATGTATAAGTAATTTTTCAAATTAATATATTATAATCTCCATATACTTCCTTATCAATTATTAATCGAATATTCATGATTGGCCATACAATAAAATGAATATTAAGAGAAACTTGAACAAACTAATAAAAGAATCAAAATTTAAAAGTTGTAGCTGTCGACTGGCTCTATGAATGGCGAGTTGGATAAATTTCAATTGTCCGGACACACTATTGAGGTTGAGTAGGGGGATGACAAATATATTTATATAGGTCTAATTTGTTCTCTTATCACTTCTTGTTTTTGTTTTTTTTTATGATGTGGGGATCCGCGGCCGCTACCTGGAAGTGCGCATTGGGTAAACTCGCGGCCGAACCTAATACCTTGCAAACTAGGTCCGACGGGAAAGTCACACTTGTTAGTAAAATGAAATAGTGTTTTTAAGACAATTTCACAAATTTGTTAGTATTCTCGTTATTTCAGATAATTGAAATAATTTACTAATACCTTTACATGCTATTTGAGTCAAAAATTTTGAAAAATTAAATAAAAATGGTAAGAAAATGACTCTATTTTACCTAATCCAATTCACCGGTGTCAATGAATGTATGTATTATTGTCATAGAGTTGTAACAACTATGTGTATCAATGTATAAACAAAAATATTAGCACATTTTCAGTTTGTTTATCCAATGTCATGGATGAGGGAATCTAATCCAAATTTATTCACCATATATATATATATATATATACTTTCTTCGCCTCAAACACTCTGCAATATTTTTTTTTTATTTGTCTCAAACTCACTACAATATTTTCGAATTTAGAAATAATTAAATATATATACAATTCACTTTTATCTCATCGCATCACTTAAATAAAAAATAAATATGTATTTCTCTCTACAATCGCATCACGTAATCTCCAAAGTACCTCAAATTATCCAACTTAATACTATCAATCAAAATTATCTTGTCGAACTCAAATATTGCACGGTGTGTTGGGACGAATGAAGTATTATTTACCAACAATACAAAAACAAGTCCATTCAAATTTATCAAAAATAAAGGTAAAAACATATTTTCTTATATTTCTTGCTATACAACTATTGTACATAAACTTGTATTGTCTAATACAATAACAATTACAATATACAAGCTAGTCTCATAAAGAATTTAGTCATCTTACTTTAAAAAATTGTGAATAAATCGTTTAATTGCTAAAACATTTTTATCCATAATGTTGCAAAAAAGAAATCAAGAATTGAATGTGAGAGTCTTTCTACTAGCACTATTTTAATAGGTTATGATAATATTGTAATAGATATATCTATGCTCGTAATAAGCAATGAAAATGTCATATAAAAATTGTACTTGCATATTAGATAGATGCAAGATAGATATAATTTTACAATATACGACATAGTATAAACTATACCGTATAAAATATACAATACGTAAGATAACATACTAATTATGTTAATATAATAATTGACAATATATGATATATTATCACGTAATACACGAATCATGCTAAAAAACTAAGACAATGCCGGTATAGAAGAGAATGTCATATATATTTTTATTTAAAGTAATATATGTTGTTTGTTGTTTTATACTTTTTTTTTTTGTTTTAATTTAAAATTGTACACTCCAAAATTTGACCAAAGGCCCAACGCAAACGGGAGCCCAACCGAGGGAGACTACGGCTCACAAGAAGGCCCAGATCAGTAAACTACGAAGTCAACGGAGAAACGGATAAAGTATAATTTGAAAGAGAGAAGAGTTTGGGGAGGTTG
Organism: Andrographis paniculata; assembly: GCF_009805555.1. NCBI lineage: Eukaryota > Viridiplantae > Streptophyta > Magnoliopsida > Lamiales > Acanthaceae > Andrographis > Andrographis paniculata. The sequence continues at coordinate 996,716 of NW_026137611.1, forward strand.
GAAAAGAATAAGGGCTAAGAATCTTATCCGAACCAGGTTTAGGGAATAAAAGGAAGGAGACGGGCATTCCCCAGAGGATCTTCTTCTACATTAATTTTTTCTTTGCAATTTTAATTTCCGGTATTATTTTCAGATTTCTACAGTTTTTTTCCCGTTAATTCCAATTCAATTTTTTTCAGCATTCATTCCAATTTTGCCTATTTTCCTCATTAATTTTTCGGTTATCGCGAGATAGCCCGGATCCTTTCTTGAGGAGGCCGGGGAACCCTACGATTAAATCAATTCCGACAGGCTTTTCCGATTAAGCCGTCGGTGGCGATTTTTTGACGACAACATATTGGCACGCCTAGTGAGACACCAACGTCTCGCGACCCTTGCATGCAACTTCGGAAAAGGAAATTGACGCCGCCGACAGTCATAGAGACGTCAAAGAACAAGGAAACAGTCGGCGACTCATCCTCGCATCCCGCACACGAAGTACCCCCACGGGACGCGACCTCCGCCACGGTCGGGGGATTTGATCCTATCGTCAGCCTCTCGGCCAGCGTGCTCCGCGAGCAAACTCGGGGGGAAATTCAATCTTCCCCCCACGAATCTGCTCTGGAAATGTCCAAATACATTACAGATATACTCAAACCTGCCATACGAACAGAATTCGCACTACTCCGGGAGGAAGAACTTCGAAAAGGCAAGGTTCCCATGACAGGCTCTAACCGCGCCCGAGTCTTGGCCAAATCCTGACTTCTCGGCTGATCTCGGAGCAACGTCCTAGGCGCTCAGTTATGATCATGTTTCGATCATTTGTAAGAATGGATCTGGAGAGCCTTCAGCGACTATCCGCAGGCTTGAAGAATCCAGCGCAGTAACAGGGTAGACCATGACAGGCCAGTCCCAGGCAGAAGGGAGTGCCATGACCTTTGGGTCATTATCGTCTGCCCCGAATTGGCACCCAGGTTTTTCGACAACAGGGGCGTTGTCGAACATGCCACCTCCTGCTCCGACCCCTCAAGGATATTCAACAGTCAGACCAGGAACCGGCAACCCTTGGGGGGCTGGGCCGCCCACAACTCCGGTACCTTCGTTTGCCCCAATCTCTTCAGGGACAGCTTGGGAATTATGAGGTGCCGGGGGGCAGGCCACTACTATGGATGGATCTGTTGCTGCTGGTTTCAGACCGCAACGGAGTTTTGAATTTACTGCTCAGGCCAACCCCGGCAATTTTCCGGTGCAGCAGGCACCAACAGTGAGGGGAAATACAGAAGTCCCGAGATTTCGTCCCCCACCATGGGAACCGATCCTCCAGGTTCCTCCGCAGCCGGTGATCCAAAATCCACCACTTATTCAAGTACCTCAAGAACCGGCTGGGGGGCATGCAGAGGTGATACCACCGCTCCTGAATCCTCAGGCAATCGAAGACACTCTACGAAGAATTTACGGAGACCCTATACGCTTACCGGCTAGACCTCATTACCAACGTCCGTTTCCAGCGTATATTCCTCTAGATCATCCATTACCTCGCAACGCTCGAATCCCTGAGTTTACATTATTCTCAGAAGAAGATGCCCGCTCTACGATCGAACACGTTAGCCGATTTACGGCTCAATGTGGAGGAGAGTACGGAAATAACGATTGGGATAAACTTCAGCTCTTCTCTTTATCCCTTACGGGACCAGCTTTTTCATGGTATACCTCACTACCTCCGAATTCCATTCGTACCTGAGCGGACATGGAAAGAGCCTTCCACGAGCGACTTTACAGTCCACTCCCAGAAGTAACCGTCTCATATTTGACTAACTTACGACAACAAGGAGACGAATCCGTTGAGCAGTTTCTGAAACGCTTTAGAAGGTCGGAAACTAGGTGCCAAGTCCGTATACCAGAGGATCAAGTGGTCAACATGGCCATTGATAACATGACGCACCAATTACGGGACAAACTCGCTCTCCAGGAGTATCACGATTTCCGGCAGTTGACTTCTAAGGCCGTGAAAGCTGAACACCTTGTAAGGAAAGCCCAGGCAGCTCGGAGTCAGAAGTTTCGAAACACAAATCATTGTGTTTTCACTCAAGAGGAGGCACTCAAAGAAGCAGAAGAAGTTGAGGAGACCTTCCTGTCCGAGATAACACAAGAAAAGACATACGTATGTCCAGCCCTTAAGCCGCCTCGACGGAAAGATGCTAGCCCGAAGGTATCATATTCTTTCGATATCGCAAAACCGAACAGATCTTCGAACATCTGCTAAAAGATAACCAGCTTCGTCTTAAGGAGGGACACAAGATGCCGTCTGAAAAAAAACTGAATGGAAAATCGTTTTGCAAGTGGCACGGGATGTACGGTTATCAGATTGGTAGCTGTATCGCTTTCCGAAACGCGATTAAAAAAACAATCAAAGAAGGCCGCCTCAAGCTGGCCAAGAAACCTGACATGAAGATAAATACAGAGCCGTTCCCCACGCTGATAAACGTTGTCGGAATGCGTCCCGCTAGGCCCAGAAAGACTAGATCAGAGTATGGAACAGGCGGCAGGGGAACAGGCACTAAAAGACCAGTGTTTGAAAGACTCGGAAGGACAATCAAACCTCCGAGAAAAAGTTCAGTGTGGGACAGACTTGCCCCCACGAATACAGTCGCCGAAGTAAGTTTTGAAAAAGGAGGGGAAGTTTGGCAAGTAACGTCCGTAGATCAAATGGTGATCACACCCCACCAAACTTGACATCCTAGAAAGGCTCTAGACGACGGGAGTTGGGCACGAAATCAGAAGGATCGGTCGAGCCAACTCCTTACCAGAACTCAAAAACGGAGGGCCCAACGACAGCGCTTAGCCACTCGTCTTGAACAACAGGTTGGAAGGCAGCAAGTGGCTCTTAATGCAAGAGAGACCAACATACAACACCAACAATCTTGAGGGAGGAACGTGGAAAGATCAGATTTGGGTCGTCAGGACCTGCGCCATCACATCCAGACTCGAGGGTCCTGACAGTCTCAGGCCGGGTAGAGGCTGGAGAATGAACCCGGGCCGAATAAACCGATCCTCCCGGAGTTGTAATCCCTCGCGAAACCTGCGTACGTTTATCTAGTTAGAAGCCAAGCCTAGTAAGTGATCAAAACTGGCCGACAGACTCATACCGGGAAAGACGGTGGAGGAGAGGCAGATCTCTCCGTTGACTTAGCGACGGTCTCAGAGCCGGTCCCCGCATGAAGAACCTGCCAAGAAAAGTCATCAAAGATGCATTCTCTGCGGAAGAATAGAAGGAAATGCATACATGAACCGGAGATGTCCAGGAAAGAGAATCTTCAGTTGGAGCAACGGAGGACACGGGAGCAGCTTTCTTGGGAGGGATCTGCGAAAAAGAACAGCCAATTATAAGGCTTTTGTCTCGTCAAAAAGAAAATCACCATTCGAAATACCTGAAAGGATGGTGATGGAGCTGGCCGTTTAGCAGGGCGCTTTAGCCGTAACTTAGGCGCGGCTGGTTTCGATGTCAGTTTGCGGGAACGGCGAATAGTTGAAAGCGGTGCAGATGGAACGTCTACTGTGAGGGATGTACCTGCGGTCAAAAGAAAAGGATCAGTTATGACCCGTCTTCGAGTTATGCAAAAAACAAAAAGATAAATAAAATACCTATGGCCGAAGATATGAAGGCTTCCTCCACCTCCTCGGAAACTACGGTAGGCGAATCTTTACCATATGAATACTGGTCACCCGGACCGATTAGGGACTGCCGAAGAGCGGCCACATTTGAGTGAACCAAAAACTCAGCCCACCAGTCGTCAAAGGAAGGCAACGTGCTCGGATTAAAAGCATAGGATGAATGAGGCAATGCTTCTATATCATGAATGTAAACATGCCAATCGTCGATACGGGACGATCCCAGCGCCTGACCTGCGGAAAAAAGGGAGCGGTAAGAGGTAACCAAACATGGGAATTCCCTGAACCAGACCAAACTGGCGCGCGCAATACTGAGGCTAGTAAACTTATGCTAGCAAGGGATTATGTCGAGAGGCTACAGATAGTCCCCGACTAAGATGCGAGCAGTAAGACATTTGTTCCAACTAATGGAATGAGAGAAGTCGGCGGTATCAGTAGTAGAAACGTCACGAGATGAAAGGAAACCAGACAAAGGGCTGAAATTGGCCAGAGGCCGATTAGTCTCATATAAAAGAGAGTGGGTGAGCGAATGGAGATCACCTGGAAAAGGGGGATATGGTGCCAAATGGAGACCTAAAGGTGCAAACGACCCGGAGAGGAGTTCAGGATGCGGGTTAATCAAATTCGGAAAATATAGCTGCGCTCATAACTCGAGAAACCACAAAGGACCTGCTCCGACTGGCTCACGGGAGGAAGAGACAGGGAGCTTTTCCAAAAATTCGTTCACTTCACGGCATAACAGACCCAAGAAATACGAAGCCAAGTCTATCTCCGCCCCAGACATAAGTACGCGCACAATTGGTTCCACCTCCCGAACAAACCCTTTCGATGCACCGCAAATGAAATACTTGCTAAACCAAAACATAAGGAAAGCATTGTGTTCTAGAGATTCGACGGGGCCAGAAAGCATGTTCGACGCAATAAACTGACTCACGGTGGTGTTGCTATCATAAGCAACAGGAATAGACAATCGATCGGAGCTGTACGATGGAGATAAAGGAGGTTCTACTCCTTTCGAGGGAAGGCCTAAGATTGCAACCACACCCAACACGGTCGGGGCCAAAATCCCGAAAGGAAACACGAATGCATTTATACTAGGACTCCAAAAACATAAAAGGAATTTGATCATATGATTGTCGAGATAAATAAAATCAGTGCACACCGACAGCATATACCGAATGCCCCAGGTTTGCCATTGCGCCCCACACAGAGGATCTAATATATCTTTCCACGATTTGAACTCACAAATACTACTAGGAAGTCGGAAAATGCGGGAAGGAAAAACAACAAGATTGAACCAAGATTGGGCTAGCAAGAGCTTACCCCCGCCGAGGGCGTCGAAAGAACCCTCCGGCAACTCGTCTCGATCTTTCGCGAAAGGTGCGAGCCCAAACCGAGTACCGCCGGATGACAGGGGAGCTCTCTCGGAGTGTGTCGGGGGACGACGGCCGGACTGAGCACCCGGCCTCGACCTAGACATCGGAATTCCCCCCGTGGCGAGAAGACCGTGGGAAAACCTCGCTAGCGTCCCTCTGCCCGCCGGTCACCGAAACCACTGAGAATGCCGTCCGGTAGCATCGTCAGAGGAAGACCAAGGATCAAAGTGAGAAGTCGGAGGAAGAACTCGCCGGTGAAAGACGAAGGGAAGAGCTCGGAGGACAAGGGTTTCTTTTACAGGTGAGAACAAAGGAAGAAAGAGTGAAGAATGAGATTTATGGGGATATCAATAAGATGGGACAAGTGATAGCGCGTACCCAAATTCAGAAGATTACAAAACTATCCAGGTATCAAATCAATTTGTACCCGAAATAGTTTTGTAGGGGGCATTTATACACTCCAAAATTTGACCAAAGGCCCAGCCTAAGCGGGAGCCCAACCGAGGGAGACTACGGCCCACAAGAAGGGCCAGATCAGTAAAATACGAAGTCAATGGATAAATGGATAAAGTATAATTTGAAAGAGAGAAGAGTTTGAGGAGATTAGAGAAAAACAAGGTATAAGAATCTTATCCGAACCAGGTTTAAGGAATAAAAGGAATGAGACTGCCATTCACCGGAGGATCTTCTTCTGCATTAATTTTTTCTTTGCAATTTTAATTTTCGGCGTTATTTTCAGATTTTTACAATTTTTTTCGTTAATTCCTTTTTTTTTTTTCAGCATTCAGTCCAATTTTGCCTACTTTCCTCGTTAATTTTTCGTTATTGCGAGATAGCCCGAATCTTTTCTTGAGCAGACAGGGAACCCTACAACGGCTTTTCTTGAGCAGACAGGGAACCCTACAACGGCTTTTTTGATTAAACCGTTAGTGGCGATTTTTTTAAGACAATAAAAATATTTTTTTTTTATCATTTTGATAGTCTCAAAATATTCATTTTTTATTTTAATAAAAATAATCTGATATTAATATCAAAATATCATTAGTTTAAAAGACGAAAATGGTTTGAAAATCCAAGGTTGGCTGCCTTTGTGGTGATAAAACCAATTTCTGTATTTTGCTTCACAATTCAATTCAGTTCAAATGACCTCCAAAAATCCAAATCCAATTCGCTCAACTGTTGGTGCCTCTTGGCATATAGCAGCACCATTTTGACCGCTCAGAAACTGCTACAACGAGTTATGCACGCTTCTACCCAACAAACCAAAAAACCCTAAATATGTTGATCCCACTTTAATCGTCCCTTCCTTCACACGGCGCCGGCTCGTTTGCTGCTGCAGCCACTGCAACGGAAAGGCCCGAAGATAACCAGCAAAGGGTGGGTTTTCGCATTTTCGGTAATCGGGATCAGCAGTTTGCACATTGGCCGCCGCCGGAAAGTTCATATCCGCAGTTTTCTGGTGCCTGAATGGAAAGATGTGGTGATTGATCCTTCATTTCCGGCTATACGGCATTGTTGGTTTGGATTCCGCTACAACGCCTTTCTTTGCCCCCGATCCGCTACTGCTTCGGTATTGAATCTAGGTGTAATTTACCGGTCATGTGCGGCGATTGTTGCTGTGAAATCGATGTGTCGGAGAGTTATTGAAGGTTTGTTGCCTTGAATCTTGATTGAATTTCGAAACCTGGACCTGGAATTCTGGGGATTCGTTTTGGTTGGCGTTGCATTTGATGGCGAATCGACAGCAATCGTCTTCAGGCTATTCCTCAACTGGCATTCCGAACTTAGATGCAAAATTGGGGGCTCCTCCTTCGTTTTCCCCGCCGACGGCAGCCTCCTCATCATCAAGGCCGGTATTTCCTCCGCCTATTATACCGCCAAATCAGGCCCCTTCTCCTTCAATCAAGACTCCTAATTTACCCTCGCCGGCGAATGGGATCCGAACCGGAAGCCCTGTTCCCCTCATGAGCACTCCCCCTGGTCCGCCTGTATTTTCGTCGCCCCTCCAACCAGCTGCTGTCCCGTTCAGAACTTCCCCTGCAACTCCTCAGCCGGTTGCTTATTCTTCTAGTTCCTCGTTGCCCACATCTTCGCCACTGCATTTCTCAAACGGATCGGTTGAGCTACAGCATCAACCTTCTGATGCTACTGAAGACCTGGGCAATGATGTGGGGTCTCCAACTGTCCTATTCTCAGCTCACAAGGTAATCCTTTCATTTCACCGCCGAATTGATAAATACATGAGTCGATTACTCCTCTCACTAAATATTGAATAATTGAAGATTTATGTAGAGATTACTCTATGTTCTATTAGCTGGAGAGGTTGAGCTTGAAGCACTATTGGAAATTAATTTGTTGGGGGTACTCCTTTGGTCTGGCTATTGTTTTATCGATGCAATGTAGCTTAATTTTAGATTGCTAGTTAGTTATGATTGGATATTTGACTGTGACTTTTCTTCTGTTGAGAAAGTATGTCAGTGATCTGGTTTTCATCTTCCACATTTTTGTGGGGCTTATTTCTCTTGCTTTAATCTTTCAGGTTTTGAAACAAAAGAAAATGGCCAACGTACCTAGTTTAGGATTTGGGGCATTAGTTTCTCCTGGAAGGGAGGTTTCACCAGGTCCTCAGATAATCCAGCGTGATCCTCATCGTTGTGATAATTGTGGAGCTTACGCCAATCTCTACTGCAACATCTTACATGGTTCTGGCCAGTGGCAGTGTGTAATATGCAGAAACTTGAATGGAAGTGAAGGCGAGTACATTGCTCCAAGCAGAGAAGAGCTCCAAAATCTGCCTGAATTGTCATCTCCTCTGGTAGATTATGTCCAGACAGGAAATAAAAGGCCTGGTTTTATTCCAGTATCTGAATCTAGAATATCTGCACCAATTGTTCTGGTAATAGATGAGTGTTTAGACGAACAACAATTACAGCATCTACAGAGTTCCTTACATGCATTTGTTGACTCTGTGCCCCCGACTACACGGCTTGGAATTGTGCTTTATGGCCGGACGGTTTCTGTGTATGATTTCTCTGAAGAATCTGCTGCATCTGCTGATGTACTGTCTGGTGATCAATCACCAGGCGAGGAACCATTAAGAGCATTAATCTATGGAACTGGAATATATCTGTCTCCAATTCATGCTTCGATTCCTATAGCACATGGAATCTTGTCTTCATTAAGGCCTTATAAACTGAATTTGCCTGAAGTTTCCCGAGATCGCTGTTTGGGTGCTGCAGTGGAGGTTGCCATGGCTTTAATTCAGGGTCCATCAGCTGAGTTATCAAGAGGTGTTGTTAAAAGGCCAGGTGGAAATAGCAGGATAATTGTGTGTGCTGGTGGACCTTGCACGTATGGCCCTGGTTCAGTTCCATATTCAGTTACTCATCCTAACTACCCATATTTGGAAAAAAAAGCAATAAAGTGGATGGACAACTTAGGTAGTGAGGCACATCGTCGCAATACAGTGATAGATATACTTTGTGCTGGGACATGTCCTGTACGTGTTCCAGTGCTACAGCCTCTTGCAAAATCTTCTGGAGGTGTTTTGGTACTCCATGATGACTTTGGGGAAGCATTTGGTGTGAATTTGCAGAGAGCTGCCACTAGGGCAGCAGGTTCACATGGCTTAATGGAAATAAGGTGTTCCGATAATATTCTAGTTAGCCAAGTGGTGGGCCCTGGCAAGGAAGCAAACACAGAGAACCATGAATCTTTTAAGAATGACATGGCTTTAGCCATACAGATGCTGAGTGTTGAAGAAACACAAAGCTTTGCAATATCAATGGAGTTTCGTGGAGATATCAAGAGTGATTTTGTGTACTTCCAATTTGCTATTCAGTATTCGAATATTTATCAAGCTGATATCTCAAGAGTTATAACTGTTAGGTTACCTACTGTAGATAGTATTTCATCTTATCTAGAGAGTGTTCAAGATGAAGTGGCTGCTGTTCTTATTGGTAAAAGAACTTTGCTGCGAGCCAAATCCTTCAGCGATGCTCTTGATATGAGGGCAACACTTGATGAGAGAATTAAAGATGTAGCTGCTAAGTTCGGTAGCCAGGTTCCAAAGTCAAAGCTTTATCGGTATCCCAAAGAACTCTCATTATTGCCTGAACTCTTGTTCCATCTTAGGAGAGGTCCTCTCCTAGGAAGTATACTTGGTCATGAAGATGAGAGATCTGTTTTGAGATCTTTATTCCTAAATGCATCCTTTGATCTATCGTTACGCATGCTGGCACCTCGCTGTTTAATGCATCGAGAAGGTGGGACTTTTGAGGAACTACCTGCATATGATCTCGCTATGCAATCTGATGCTGCAGTTGTTCTTGATCATGGCACAGATGTTTTCATTTGGACGGTATGCTAGAATTTATTGGTTTACTGAATGCAGTTTGCATATGAACCTTATCCTGCTTTTGGATACAAATAAAATGTTGTTAGTCCAGAGCCTTAAGCTAAAGATATCATGTTATTTTGGCACCAAGCTATGGTTTACATAAGGTAATAAATTATTAATCATTACCTTCACCCCGAGGACTGATCTAGGTAATGAGAAGGCATATAAGCAATTTGATATAATCCATATTGATACAAGTTATAATTTTGTGAGTAACTATGCTATCACTCTTGGGGGATCTTTTGGATTACAGAACCTAGAACATGCTTCGTGTTAGTTTACATATTTAGGTTCATCTAAATGCAATGTATATAATGCATTCATTTTCTGTATTCTTTATAGAGCATGTGTAAATATTTTGATAATTTCTTATTAGAGGCCAAAAGACGGTGGTTTTGAACTGGACTAATTATGGAGTTTCAATATTCAATGTTTCTTTGCGTACATGCAACTATTTAAGCGACTTGTTTTGGTTTAATGCTACATTATATACTTCAAGTTTAGAAGAGTGCATGAAGTTTTGTAGCCCTCTTAATTGATAATTGATCCTTCAATCTGTGTAAGCGCAAGGCGATTTCCGCACTGATTTACCAATGGCTGTTGAATCTTCTTTAAGAAGTGGTACTTCAATCGTTGAAATGCCAACATAAACAGAATCTCTCTTCTCATATTCCATTTTCTGCAGAGAATCTTTTAATGTCTGTTTTTACCGAGTTGGAGAAGAGGAATTTGAAGCATTGAGTGAAGTGAATGCCAAATTGATAATCCAAGGAGATTTGATTAACATTTCACATGCTAATCTTCCTTTCTTTATGCCATTCAGGGTGCTGAACTTTCTGCTCAGGATGGAAAAAATGCCGCAGTTTTGGCAGCTTGTAAGACATTGGTTGAAGAGCTTACTGAACTACGGTTTCCAGCTCCTAGGATTCTTGCATTTAAGGTTACTTATTCCTTTTAGTTTTCTATTGCACTACATGGCCAGTTAGTATTGGAATGCAATTGCAGTGTTCTGAAGTATTCTGGTTTGTAACAGGAGGGAAGCTCCCAGGCTCGGTATTTCGTATCTCGCCTAATACCAGCACATAAAGATCCTCCCTATGAGCAGGTATGAGCTACTAGTTCATTAGACCATGTGAGAGAATTTCGTGTATGATCCATCTTATAAATTATCATCGTATATTGTTTTGACTGTAGGAGGCAAGATTTCCCCAGCTTCGAACTTTGACTGCAGAGCAGCGAACAAAGCTAAAAAGTAGCTTTATTCATTTTGATGATCCTAGTTTCTGTGAGTGGATGCGCAGCCTGAAAGTATTGCCCCCCGAACCAAGCTGAGGCACTCGTTAAATTGTTTTTGTGGTAAATGTAATGCGCCGCCTTTGGTATGCTTCTGAGATCTCTATGTTTGTTGGTTTGGTTGGTAAAAATTGATGCTACTCTTGCTCTCAACTGACAGTTTGCTAAAGAAATACCCCTGTCATCATATGTACTTGATTTTTTTTCTTTTTCCCCCTTTTTCTTTTTGCATTTTGTTGATGTTTAGATATTCATACACGATATTTTACATTTATGCTCTTTAACAGCGCCATACATGTACTGAAATCTCATGCATTGGTAATAAACAGAGTTATATTCACAGACCAATTTATGCGTAGTTAAAGAAGGTATACATGGAGAATTAATTTGCAGGCTTTTGTTCATTGATTGAGTTATAATTGTAATTTCTGTTCGGACAGTATTCACATCTTCTAGCTTATTTAGGCAATTCATGTGCTGCACAGAGGTGTTTTTGCGTATGTTTACTCAAAGATGTTATGGTTATGGTTGTGCTAGCCAAAACACTATAATGTCAATGTGTTGTTGGGTAGAAAGATTTGATCAAATCTTGGCAACACAAGTCTTTAAGTCCAATTTACTGACTGTATCGGCGGATCTGGTTTCAAGATCAAGCTTCATTCTGTGGTTTCAGAAGAGTTTTATTTCTTCTTCAACTGGGGAATGTTGAATGGGATTATCCCTTACCCTACCTGCCTAATTATAACTGGTAAATATAATAGACAATAAATATAAAGAGTAGACTTGTAGTGGTCATGTATGAATTCTTCACCTTATATGTATAGAGTCATGGCTACAATCCATGCTAGAAAATGCAATCGCACAAGTCTCCTCTCGTGAGTAGTTCCTCTATTGAAATGGTTTTTAACTTATAGATGTATATGGTTGCTGCAATAACTACTTAATTTTTTGCTAATATTTCGTTATGTGAACATTGTTTTGTGTCTTACAAATCGTTTTTCTTTTGCAAGCCGAGTCTAGAACAACCCACGGATTGTGAGTGAGAGGCTCACGAATCGCCAAACATCAAATCTTTTATCTTCCAACCGTTGCTAAAAGCACAATTGAATATACCCGAACACAATAAATACCCATCACTTTGAGTTGGAAGAAAGATTAGAAACACCCATATTTTTTTTTACAACAAAACTGCACTTAAAACTTGCAAACTTAATAGATAAATGCATTACAAGTTTGCAGCATCGCAAAATATATTTGCTACATGTATTTTTCAAACAAAAATCACCATAATATCTTAAGCCTAGTCTATAAATAAGCCTAATGTGTAACATATTGTAGTACTATTTATATTCAGATCATTCATTCAGCATTTGTTGATAGAGATGTTGCTCCCAATTTGTCAAATTGTTTTGATCTCTTACTTGTAATGCATTTTATTGTATTCTTGTATAATAGTATTTTGCTTTCACGGGTATTCATGAAAATATCATTATTCTTCATATTACCTACTTTTATAATTTTATATTTACACTTAAAAATTTCTTTGAATAAACAAACTATAGATTGTTGTATAAAAGTGAATATAAGTTTGCTATTATGAACATAGACTAGAACACTTCTATAAACACCACAGTAATAGTCTTTACACTTCTATTATTCTTAATATTGAAAAAAAAAATAACATAGTCAACATCATTCGATAGTAAATTCTTAAAATATCTAACAAACCCATTGGTTAATTATGTCAATAAAAACACAAAATATGCTCTAACTATTTTTTTGAAGTGATTCTCTTATTATTGGTCTAGCATAATGGAATTAAAATGTGGAGAATACATTTTTCATTATGTTAATATTACTAATATATTAATTGAGATCTGGTCTTGAACATAGAGTATGAATGACTATTTTTAAATATTGGCGACACAAATGATGATATTCTTATCAAGCTTTTGGTAGTGTGACTAACTTTGAATGATTGTATGTTTCTTTTGAGCTATTCCACAGCTCAAATGGATATTTTTACCATGAGATGTTTTCGATCATTTATCAACATTATGTTAGAAGAACATCATTGTCGTGGCATGATTTTGATTTTGATTTCTTGTCTTATTACTTTCGACAATAGCATCTTTTTGACTTACGAAAAAGAATTCTTGAATAAAATGACGACGTACAAATTACAATTTTGTAAGATTAATCCCAAGTATATAGAAATATTATACTTAAACCCCGACAAAACATTCATTCATACTTATAGCATATTGTAAAATTAGTATTTTGGCATATATGCACTATTATGAATATTATTAGTATCTATTTGTATATTTAGATGGGTATAAGATAAGATGTATGTATATCAATATGTTGGAGGTTGTTTGTGTGCTGATAAAAATATATTTAGCAGTAACAACACAATTTATGTTAATATAATACAAATGCAGTATATGAACTAATGTACATGACAATAATCCCTGTATCACATACTAATATTGAACTCATCACAATAAGTATGTTCATAAAAGTTACATGTAAATTACATGTTGGATTAATTCAAACCATATGCTGACCCTTTATTTTTCGTACTGATTTGATCCATCAGCATCCTAACCTCACCCAAACATGAATTGTATGTAAGAGAATGTACATTGCACTTAAATAATGAGACTAATATTGATCCTCAAGGCTTTAAGGAGTGGCTTTTCCAAAGATGAGAATGTATAGGGGAAAAGTGGACATTGAACATCCAAGTTTTGACAAAGATTTTGACACCACCTCTAAAACAACACCAAATTCAAATACTATGATCTATGACCACCCACACATGCGTGTAAAGTATATGTTGGAAAGAAAACATCAGTCTCATGCCGATGCACACACACACACAAAACCTCCTTCAATGAAATCAAATCGCCTGTGAAAAACACAACTTTCCCAACAAATCGATAAACATCAACGCCCCCCACATCTACTCTATGTCTATGATACTACCACTACTACTACTACTACTACTACTACTACTACTACTACTATAGTGCTACCAATACCATATATATATTATATACATGTATACATATGAAACTCTTAATCAGTGCTACACCCGCCTCAACAAAATAACAACTTAAGTTAATCATTTCTTGAGATTTTCTTTTAAATTATATTCAATAAAATCTCACTAGATACCAAAACCCACAATTCTAGAACCTAAGCCAAATACATCAATTACTAATTTTCTTTTGGTGTATAGCACTATAGACAGGTATGAGTCCAATCCCACAAAAACATAAGACTGATATCTGCAGTTCACAACACACTAAGGCTCCATGGGACTCCTTCAATCAAATATTTACATGGAACTCACAATAAAACATTTTGAATACAAATCCACAATTTCAATAGCTATCTCAATCTCAGGAAATTTCATCTCACCAATTTCAATAGGAAAGATAGGAAACAAGAAAACCAATGAAGTTAATGTAGAAAGAATCAACTTAGGTGATAGTACATACAAACTCTTAATAGACAAGTAGGTCTCTCATGATATTTATATTCATTCATATGCAGTGAACATAAACAGCCACACAACATGAACGGCAATACCAAACTGTGCCCAATTCTAGATCCATCTCTTCATTGTTATTTGGAAACACTTGCATAAAGGACTGAAGATCCTAGCAACAATACATGTATTATATATATCAACTTCCATGGCTCAGATACAGGATGCACAGCTTACCTGTGACCCTCATGTATGATCACTCTCACCAGCAGGTCCAGGCCGAGTATGTAAAAGAGGCTGTAGTGCTTTCACTACTATGCTCATGTTAGGACGGAAATCAGCTTCATATTGTACACATAAAGCAGCAACAGCAGCCATCTGCATTCCACAAAATGTCAATAACCAATGCAGTTCCTCTTTACAGAAACATATGCGGGTACCAAATATGAATGGATGTGACGATTGGAAACAACCTCCTAAACAGTGTAATCTCTATTAGGTAATATGATTTTAGCATGAAATATCAGAAAGCTGCAAACATATTACACTGATGCCCAAGCAGAAGAATTGTGACTCAACATTTGAAACAGGCATCCAAGAGTTATGAAAGCTTACGTAACAAATGGACAATTTAAATATGTTAAAACACACACATCCACGTATTAATTGCAGCTTGGATAATTGAAGAGTCAATAATAACCTTGGCAACAGCTTTAGGTGGATACTCTCCTCCAAGTCTAGCATCAATGCATTGCCGGACTTTGTCTTCACTCAGCTTTGGTGTAGCCTGAAATACATAACCAATCATTTACAATTTTGAACCTAAGAAAACAACATATTAGACATGAGAAAAAACAAGAAGAATCAATACCCATGTAACTAAGCTTTGCTGACCGCGGGGTAAAGTGTGATCAACAGGTTTGCGACCAGTTAGAAGCTCCAGAAGGACAACACCAAAGCTATACACATCGCTCTTTGAGTTTAGCTGTCCAGTCATTGCATATCTACCAGTAACAAAACAATCAAGAGCAGTTGCAAACTGAGAATGTGAGAGAAAAGGAGGAAACTAGAGTAGAGATGTGTGTGTTAAAACTCACTCTGGAGCATGATATCCAAATGTTCCAAGGACACGAGTTGAATGAAGGCGTGCTGCCATATCAGGAGCTTGATTTGACAGATCAAAGTCAGCAATCTTTGCTACATCATCATCAAATATAAGTACATTGCTTGACTTAATATCACGATGGATGATATGAGGTTCTGCTTTTTCATGAAGATATTCAAGGCCCTTGGCAGCACCAACTGCAATTTTCACACGTTGATGCCAAGTAAGGACAGGACCAGGTTGTGCTCCTTTAACACCTTTCCGTCCTGTAAATGCAACAGTATATATTTCATTACATCCAGTAAAACCAGCATACATTTCAGATGCATCCATGCTTGTTCTGTGCTTTTTGCCATTTTAAAAAACTTAGGAAGCCAAATGAGGACTGAGGAGTGGGGAAGACAAGAAATAACTTACTGTCGATATGCAGGATCCCAACTACATTGTTATGAAACCATTTTAACATATTTCAGAATATAAACCAAACATGCATTTCCTACACTATCTTAAAATTTTCCTAAAACAAATGTATCCTTCAAATTTGGTAAGACGTTCAAAAAACATGTCTTGTATTGTACATGAAAATCTAATAATATATATGTTAGACCAACTACATGCATATGCATTATGCACATTGTGCCAACATTCAATCCAGAAAATTCACTTCATAGAAATGTAGATTGGTACACTAGTATTATATTATTCTTTTACATTGATGTCTGCATTATTTTATTTATTCCCCAAAAAATTTCAAGGTTCATTTAAACTCATTCTGAACTACTTCAATACAAATTGAATGCAGACATGTTCTCAAAAAATAAAACCATAACACAACGTTAGCTCCCCTCCCCCCTCACCCCCAAAATAAATAAATAAATAAACATTATTAGTGTCCATCAAAACATCCTTAGACAAGATGTATCACAAAAGCTAGCTTATTTAAGATGAATTTTTATCACTCCTAATCATTTGTCAAAAGGGGTTATGTAGAGGCTTCGTACATACTAATCTGAAGTGTAATTATCCAAAGAAGAGCATACATATAATATCCAATCCTAACCAATAGATAAAGATAATAAATTAGCAATGGAGAATATAGTAATACTGCTGCAAACTTTGAAAGATGGGTCAACAAGGATTCTGAAAGAAAATATATTACAGCCAGCAAAGCACGCTATCAATCACTTCAAGATACTTCTATTCATCAGCAACGGGCACATTATTGACAAAAATTATTGAAACTAATCACACAGAGATATGGAAGCATGAAATAAAGAATTTAACGTCCCTTGCACATAATAGTAACTGCACAGGGTGGTATAAATGAAAATTTAGAAGATCAATTAGAACAAATAATCATACAGCATTTACTTTCCATTAATAAGATGCCAAGTGAAACTAAAACTAAGGGAATATCTCTTTTCAGTTGTAAGAGTTATTAACATACCATGAAGAATATCATGAAGTGAACCGTTAGATGCAAACTCATAGGCAAGAACACGCTGATTTCCATCAACACAATAACCGAGCAGTTCCACGAAATTCTCATGTTTTAGCCTTGAGACCATCGACACCTATAATTTCAAAATGAGTCGGTGTCTGAATGAAAGCAAGAATATATTTTATTTTCAGACAAACCTGAGCTAAGAATTCATCATCTGGTTGTTTGCTTGTGTCCAGCTTCTTTATGGCTGCAGCTCGGCCATTCTTAAGAACTCCATAGTGTACTCTTCCATATGACCCCTCTCCTATTAGAGATTCAGAGCTGAAATTGTTTGTCACTTCTTTCAGTTCATCAACGGAGATTGATGGAACAACAATAGGTTGGACTTTCACAGCTGGAGCTTTTGATGCAACTTCTGTATTACGATAATTTCCATCATTCCCTACCCACAGAAATTACATTAGTTTGTATCTCCTCTAGCCCAAACACGTCTATCATCATGTCATGCAGAATAGGAACATTTAAAACAAAATATTAGTAGCATCAAGGCTTAAATATGCAGTTTATTAAATGATCAACTTTTATCATTAGAAGATCAAATCAATTGAAAAACTTGAACTTTCCAAAGCGCCTTAATGATGTCAAACATGCAGCCCCCATGAACTCATGAATGTTATCAAACCAAATACTTATTTAGAAGTGATTATAAAGAAACAGGTTCGACTTCGAAGAACTTGAAAGTTATATTTTGAAGAACCTTGCTTGAAGCAAGGACTTGCATAAAGTGATCCTTCAGCTTGTTTAATTTTTGAATGAACTTCCAAATCAATAATTGGAAATAGCTGACCTACATATTGTTATAGTTGTAGTATGTGTGAGATGTTTCCAAGCTTGGCTCATTTAAACTTGTTTGATCACAAAATAATAATAATAATAATAATAATGATAATAATAATAAATAAATAAATAAATAAATCAAAATCTCATTTGATAATTAAAACAAACTGAGCTCAAACACAAAATTTGGCTAGTTAAGTACTGAATAAGAGTTGGCTTGTTCAGAAATGTTAAATGCTGTTTACTTGCTTGTTTAGATAGGTTTTAGTTTGCATCTATATTACACGATTTGAACTCAAGACTACAACTTAAGCTCATCCTGAAAATTGCTTGATAAACAAACATTGAATAAATATTCTCAAGCCAGGCTTGACCACTGCTCGTATAAGAAGAAACAGTTTCCCTAGGTTTCTCTAATTGGTAGGGGATATCTCTATCAGCCCTAGCAAGAAATCTACCCACACAAGCTCAATCAAGACATAGGGAGGATCCACAGTCCTTGCTTTCTCCTGAACAAGGGGCATAGCATTCGCTTCAATTTCACAAGTACAAATCATAATACCGGGTTTAGCATGAAATTTTAGCTCAATTCAACTCATTTCAAATTTTAATAATAGTTGTACTCAAGAACCAAATTGGGTGAGGGGGTTTCTCTTTTCAAAGTATTTTTCACCCAAAAGTTGTGGTATCTGTTTCGATATGGGTCAACTGAACAAACAAAGATTCTGTAAAGTGCATTTCATAATAAACACCCACAGTAACTTATCATCCATGTTCAGAATGCAAGTGCATTTAAACAAGCAAAATTTAGTACGCCACTATAATGAAAACCATAATAAGAAATCCTCAATTTAGTTACACATTTAAAAAGGGACCAAACAAATAAACAGTAAATTGAATTATCCTCATTCTTGTCTTAGAAATCCAGAATAAAAAACTCCCAGGAACACCAATTTTTCTATTTAAAAAAAAAAAAAAAAAAGAAAGAAAAAGAAAGAAAGATGGTGATATATTACAGCATCCTTATCATGACCCTCAAAATAGGAAAACATTACATAAGTACACATACATTGAACATAAATCTGATTAATGAACAAAATGGCAGAAAATTGATGCCAGCAAAGATAAATTGCACGGAAAGTGGAAAACCACGGCATAAATTTATGTGAAAGATAAGAAGATGTCAAGCCTATGTCAGATATAAATGCATTACAATAGGGTTTGCAAAGTTACCTGCAGCGCTTTTTACTGGATATTGGCCTCCCCCATCAACATGTTTGTTGAAATCATCTTCTTCACAACAGCCAAAACAACCCATTATTATTTCCAAATTTTCAAAAGATGAGCAGGCGTTCAAACAAATAATGTGTTGTTTATCCCAATGAGCCCAAGCAAACCTGTAATAATGCAGAGTGTTGTCTTATTGCATTAAGTAGTTAGAGAAAGCTATAACCCAATAACGATTCTGCAAATAGTACATAAAATCGAACAACAAATTCCAATAAATTCCTAGATATGGCAATATAATTTGGACCCAACCCTCTGCTGGGATAACATCCATCTACATAACCTAGGGACTGAGATTAACAGCAAGATAGCTCCATTTTAGTGCTGTAATGAGAACCTTGATCATATAACTAGAGGTCCCAGCTTCATTTAAACTGTCACTGCAATTTTGATTTATAAATATTGTTCGGGATTTCCAGGTGACCACTAACTTTGATTATTAAATTGGTTCAACTTAAGCTCATACTCATGATCCTAAAAGTTCACCCATCTATTGAATGAACCAAAGATGTTTCTATTGTATTAATTCCGCAAAAATGAATACAATCCAGGAGATCGAGAACAAGCTGGGAAGTAAGCCTATTCATACATACAATTCAATTCCAAACTCATAGAAATCGATCAGATATAAGACTCATCTAATTACCATCCACTAGATAATCCCAAGCACTACAGCTAACTCTAAGTAGAATTCGAAACCCTCTTGCAACTTCAAGCTCTAAAAATCAATAGCAATCTAGATCTAAAAATATCAAGAAAAAAGGGGAGGTCTGATCTGACCAGTCAACAACGGCGATCAACAAGGTATTGAAGAAGCTAAAACAGGAGCCATCACATGTGATTCCAGATTGATTAAGCAACCACAAATCAAAGCAGCGGCAGCACAAAAACGATAATTTTAGCGATGAATTACTTGGTTTTGGGAGCTAAATCTGAAATTCCAGCAACTTCACAGTAAGGCAGAACTGGAAGACTCGGGAGCTGCGAATGGGTGGGCGGTCAACAGAGCAGCGGAAGCCGGCGAAAAACGCGGTGGAGAAGAAGAGAATAAAATATAATGTGCAAGTAATGTTTATACACAATCAGGATTGCTATTATTGTGGGCATGTGCGATTACTATACTATACTAACATGTAAATTTAAACTGCTCCTTCCTTCCTAATTCAAATTTATACTTATTTATCTTTTGGGTTGTTATCGAAGTATATTTTTATTTTTTTTTAAGTTAAAAATTATTATTTTATTTTATATTATTTTATTATAAAAAAAATTAACAATTATGATCAAACGAGCACTCAAGAAAAAAAAATTAACAATTATGATAAAAAAAATTAACAATAATATAAATATAATATAATAACATTAGATTAAAAAAAAAAAGTATAATTGATTTAACATAATTTTAATTTTTTTAAAAAATAAAAATAAAATGGATTGTGATATTGGGACTCTTAATACTAATCACTCAAAAAAATGTACTTATGTTCAGCCGAAAGATGATCTCTTTCTAAAACATTAGTATTTTAAGGATAACAATAAATTAGAATAATTTAAAAAAAAAAAAATTCCCTCAAACTCATATTTTTAATTCAATTATTTGTAATATTGTGTAAATTGTATGAATATCATTTTGTTAAAATAAAAATATATATATTTGATATAGACAGATAAAAATAACAAAATAGTTACATGGTCGGATCAGAGGGAGATTATTCTATTAAATATATTTAATATGAATTTCAGATAAATAAATGAAGTATATATATACATAATTTAATTTATAAAAAGTAAAAAATATTATATAAATATGTTTGTAAATTTAGAAGAGATATAAAAGTAGAATATATAAACAAATTAATTTTTTAATAAAACTAGAAAAAATATCTAAGATAAGAAAATATATATAAAATTTAATAGTACAATTTCAATAGATATTATGGTGGTTTGTTTTGGCAGATAATTGAAAGAAGAATTATTTATTTATTTATTTTTATATAAAGTATGAAAAATTATTTTTTGAAATATATATATATATATTTTTGTTAAAAAAACACACCAATAATAACTAGTAACTAAAAAATGTGTTTTAGAAAAAAATGTAATACAGTCATGGTCTTGTAATTGTTTCAAAATATGTTTTAAAAATATTGGAATACTATTTTTTTTCAAAAAAAATAATAAAAATTAACCTAGTAAAATATTGTATTTAAAAAACAAATAAATAAAGGAGCAATATAGTTGCATAAAAAGGGAAAAAAATTCAAGAGTTTTAAAATTTTGAAAGAAATTAATAATAGTAAAAAAATTAATATCTGAGTTGATTTCACTAAAACAATTAAAATAGTATCAAATTTCCAAAATTATAATCTAAACAAAATTAGGTTAGAAGTGGATATTTATTAAAGAAAAATTATACACAAATAATTATACACCATATATGTATATACTTGATTTATTCAAAAAAATCAATGATTTAATTATAAAATATTACTTATTTTTATTTTTATCTTTATAAATTGTACAAAATAGAAAAATTGTGCAAGCAAGACTTGAAAGAAATGTCTACAGAAGAAAAAAAAAAAAAAAAAAAAAAAAGACAAGAAAGGAATAAACAATTATTTTCAAGCCTCATACTTTGAATTCAAACAACAAAACCGGAGCATGGGAAAAAGTTGGAAGGCACCACCATTCATTTCTATTTTAATTTTGATTTTTTTAATTATTTAATTAATTAATATATAAAAATATATTTAATATTTATTTTTAATATAAAATGTAATATATATATATATATATAAACATATATATGAGAAACTTCCTACTTAACCCCAAACTATCAACCAATGTCCCACTAATTGTAATTATCTGTACTTTTTAATCTCACATAAATTATCGCTCGCCATATAATTTGTTATTTATTTTTAAAAAAAATATAATTGTATATTTTAATCACATTTTAAATTTTATAATTTATAATCTTTCTGATTTTAATTAAATTATTTAATTATCTTAATATTAATCTATAATTATTTTTATTATACCATAATTATTTTTATTAATATATTTATTAATTACTTACTAATTATACTTTGCATCAATTTTTCTATTATAGTAACGTTGAAAATTTATTCAAGAGAAATGGAGCATTTAAATTTGTGATTGAGAATGATTGAAATAAAATTCCATAAACTATCGGAAAATCTCAAAACCCTCCGGGAGAGACTAAAACCTAATGACTAAGTCCATTCAATAAAGATTAAACTTGATCGATGTTAGCCAATAGTATTGAACTAGTCTATATTCCCCTTCATTTGTAAACCACTTTGGAGTGATAGCAATACTTTGAGCACGTGTTCTTGGTTTTTTCTTTTAATGACGCGAAAACCTGCTGCCGTTATCTGAAAGTACGCACCGAATAAATTTCCAGTCGAACCCTATATTCTACAAACTAGACCCGGAGAACAAATCACACTAAACGAACCACTTTTTGCTGCTTTTTGTATGCATTTGTGTTAATATAGTGAGATTGAATTAGCAAGCTTATAAATGAATTGCTAGTTTGACGGGAGAGTGTTAGAAAAAGAATAATCCTAAACACAACACTTTGAAGTGTGGAAATTTAGGATAATAGATGTAATGGTTATGAGTAGTGATGTACTAACTTATAATTAAGACATTGATATGAATGAATAAGAAAAGGCAAAATTATCCAATAACTCATATATAGTTTAGAAGTATAGTGTCATTTCCCCTCATCATACACAACGCACTGCTCCTACAAGATTGTGTGTAAAACCAACGAATCCTGTCCCGTTGTTCCATACACAGTGTGTATATATGTAAAACCAACGGAACTCTTTTCCGCTGTCCCATACACACACTGTGTATATATGTACACACATGTTGTATGTAAAGTGTTTACTTTATACATTTATATATATATACACACACTATGTACAACCATAAATCAAAGCAACATTTTTCATTGTAATAAAAATACCATCCCAAAAAATAAAAAATCATGTATAATACTTTCACTCAGTTCTATTCAATTTTGAATATTAATTATTATATCAAAACATAATACAAATTAAGAAAAAATTGCAAAAATACTTTTATTAGCGTCTTATAATACTAATAGAAAGACATTGTAAAAAAAATATATATATATAAATATAAAAATATTTTTAATATTAAATACAATTACGCAAAATATATCTTTTATCCACAAAAAAACCCTTCAAATTATTTCACAAAAATAAACGCACCATGCACTTCACAACATTTTAACATATTGCAAACATGGAGTAAATGTTTAATCTGGGAAAAGTCCGTAATGACCAGATGTGTTGTGCCTTTTTAATTTCAAAACAAAACCACCACCTTCCACAAACATATGTGTAACATATTTGATTAGTGTACAATATTTAAAAAAGTAAATTAATAATAATAATTTATTATATTACTTGTATGCAAACAATAATTTTTATATTTATAGTAAAAAAACTGGAATATATATATTTAAATATTTTAAACATTATATTAAATATCATTTATAATATCATTTTATAAATAATAGAATTTTATATGATACAATTCAATATAAAAATAGTTTTATTCATTTATGATCAACATAAACTATTTTTTTTAAAAACAAAAAAACCATGCTCAAACAAACCATCAAACAAACCATGCCATTTAGCTTAAGAAATGAAATCAGTAGTTAATTTGAGTGTACAACTGTACTAAATCAACAATGGAGGCATTAAAATCATCAAAAAAAATCACTCAGAGACCAAATCAACAACCCAATAAAGAACAAGAACAGATCAGGTTAAGATTGTATTAAAAAGGTTATCTTTACAGAAAAAGAAAAACCATTATCAAAATTGAATGGGAAATTTCTAGTTTCCCTATCCAATTAGATAGGTTCTTCCTTTCCCTGTTCCACAATAATCTCTAAAGCTATAGTTGAGAGCATACTTGCAATATGCAACCATCTTAGATATTCAAAGATCTCTAAACCATTTAGAAATTGTATTATCACACTTTCCAATATACAGTTTTTGTAAGCTACTCACAAGAAATAATTTTTGTCAACCTAATTAAATGGATAGAAAGAAATTGAAAACCAATCTTTGATCGAACATTGAAAATATAATCAAGATGTTTATTCAGCATTTGATGTTCTTTGTAAGCAGATCAAATTGAACGCAAGCACATCTGCACATAGATTTTCATTATGCATATGTTCTTCCTATATATTTAGATCGAAGGACCCCTTCGACTAGTCAAGAACTACTAATTTTATAACAGCAACACAATAATTCAAATAAGGATATAAGGAAAGCTTAAGATATAAACCCATTTCGCAGAGGAAAAAAACATAAAATATTAAGATGTAGAATCAAAGAAAAACTCTATAACACAACCACAAAGATTAGAAGAAAGTCACAAGATAAAACATAAATTATAAATTCAATGTCGATGCAACAAAATCTTTGCCCTAAGCCATACCAACGAAATTCAGAAAGTGCAAAACCAGTAAACGTTGTAGAGTTTTCAACGAGGCGGAGAAATGAATCTCAGTCGCCGCCAGCCTTATTGTAGACATAAGTAAGGCCACACTTACCACAATAGTGCCTGTCAAAGTGATTCGCCATGAAAGTACCTGCACCGCACTCATTGTTGGGGCACTCCTTCCTCAGCCGCTGCACTTTACCGGAATCATCCACCTTGTAGAACTGGAGAACAGCGAGCTTCACCTTCTTCTTCTTGTGCTTGATCTTCTTCGGCTTGGTGTACGTCTTCTTCTTCCTCTTCTTCGCGCCACCGCGGAGGCGGAGGACCAGGTGGAGAGTAGACTCCTTCTGGATGTTGTAATCCGCTAGGGTGCGGCCATCCTCCAACTGCTTCCCGGCGAAGATCAGCCTCTGCTGGTCCGGCGGGATGCCTTCCTTGTCCTGGATCTTAGCCTTGACATTGTCGATGGTATCGGAGGATTCAACCTCGAGGGTAATCGTCTTACCCGTTAGGGTTTTCACGAAGATCTGCATCTTCCGCGGCGGCGGATGCTAGGGTTTGCCAATTGGGTGAATGCGTTTCGAGAAGAAGATGATGCGGCTTTAAATACAAGTAGGGTTTGCTTGATGGGCCGGTTTGGTTTTTTATTTGAAAGCCCGGCCCATTCAAATTTTTTCTTTAAGATCATAATTTATATAAAATTAAAAATATAGTAACGTTATTTGATTTATTTAAAACTAATAATAATATTTGACGGCCCAAATCATTACGAGTAATTTATTATCTGCAAAACGGTGACTTTGTTGCGGATTGATTTTAAATACGCTATTAATTTTTTTTTTTTTTTAAATATTAAATTAAATATTTATTTTTATTTTTTATATTATATTGAACCTTTGATTAGGGATACGGTATATAAAGGTGAGAATTTTTAATTAATTAATAATAATTAGTTATGATATTATTATATTAATTTTTGTATAATTAATAATATTTATAGTTTTAAAGTAAATTTAATATATATGATTAAAAAAATTAAAATATATATTTAAATATTTAAAAATTATATAGCAATTAAAAAATATATGCAATATGAATATTATTTTGTAAAAAATAAAATCTTCTATAATACAAGTAAATAAAAAAATATTTTTGTTTATTTATAATTAACATAAATCAATTTTATAAAAGATGTGTAGTTTTAAATATAAATCAAAATATATATATTTTTTTAAGAGAGATGTAGAAATAAAGGGGTATTGAGTTGGTTCTACGTCATTTATGATGTTATATGTTATGTAGTTAATTAAGTTGATTTATATTTGTTAAATATATTTTGGTTTAATAATTTTTCTCAAAAATAGAAAGGTGTCAATTGTTACGGGACAAACAAAAAATAAAAATAATGTCAATTGTGGTGGGACGAAGGAAATACTAAAAAATTAATTTTACATTCAAAATATTACATCAATACCTATTTATATCACATCATACAACTATTCAAATTCAAAATTTTTACTATTCAAATCTCAACTCAAAAACCAAACGCCCAACAAACACACCCTAAATGTAAAATATTTGCAGATGAAGTTTACATACTATTATGCTAGTGGTCTGAAAATTTATGCTACTATCTGAAAATTTCTCAAAGCGTACATAAAAAAATACTAGTCGCAATTTCTCGCTTTATAAAAAAATTAATTAATTAAGTAATTAAAGTCATTAACTTATGTTATAAATAATTTTAGTATAAATTGACCTTATATTATTGATTTGAATTTGGTTGGCTTTTAAAAATTAGATAATCATGATAATTTAGAATTTTTTACTAAACAAAATAATACATATTCATTAATTTATAAAAAAATATTTTCTTAACAATACAATTCATGGCAACATACGAGCATGCACTAACTTATATAATAAACAACTTAACTATAAAATTGATTTTATATTGATTTAATTTGGTAGATATTTTAAAATTAGATAATCACGGTTAGTATATTTTTATTGATCAAAATAATAAATACTATTTCTTATTTCTTATAATAAAATTATATACACAATGTATGTTGGTTTTAAATTTCCGCTTAGAGCACACACGGTAATTTTTTCACTCTATGGACCTTAGTCACAAGGTCTAACGCCTACACCGTCAGGTTATCCTTTACCGAACTTAGATTTGAAATATTTATTTAGACAAATGGAGCAAAAAGCCCAAATGGCCACGCTAGTAAAAACCCAAAAAAGTTGAGATTGAGAGATGGATTAACCCACACTAGTAAAAGCCCAAATGGCCCAAGTGGACGTAAGTCCAATTAATTAAAAACTTGGTAATGTGTATTAATAGGTGACAGAATTTGCTTCGAAATTTTGATGGGGTTGACCAACGCTATAGTTTTTACTTATTTGATATTATTTTTTATTTATTATCTTTGTCACAATTATAACATGTGATAAGAATTTTTTTTTTTTTTTTAAAAAAACATAACAAAATAATAAATTTAATATATTGAAGAACAAATTAACATAATTATATAATAAAAAAATATTTATACACTAGATAATTAAATAGAATTTGGGATTTGGGGATTGGTGCCCACTGGCTCAAACCTCCTTAGATCCGTCACTAGTGTCGACATAGAAAAAGTAGTAATCATTTGATAATAAGGATGATAATAGCATTTTACGAGTTTTAGTGGGAGTTAAAGCAAATTATAAAATAATGTTACAAAAGTAAATAAAATATTCAATTAATTGAACCATTGAAAAAAGTCTCTTTTAGAAATAAAAGAGGAGCAATCCAATTAAAAAAAAAAAAAAAATCTAATTTCTTTATGATCATGTAGTTGTAGTTTTTTTTTTTTTTTATCATTTTGTAAAATCTCTTACTATTCTCACAGTATTCTTTGTATTTTCCAACAGAGCCAATC
Organism: Andrographis paniculata; assembly: GCF_009805555.1. NCBI lineage: Eukaryota > Viridiplantae > Streptophyta > Magnoliopsida > Lamiales > Acanthaceae > Andrographis > Andrographis paniculata. The sequence continues at coordinate 1,024,060 of NW_026137611.1, forward strand.
GAAATAGAGTTTGAAGGATTTGAACTTGTAATTTTATGATCACTACTCATCCTATTACACTCTTACATTTTTTCTTATATAAGTGGTTAAAGTTAAACCATAAATGATTATAGTTAAGAAAAAAAATAAAAAATAAATCAAAGATGATTGAACAAGATTGTTTGTCTTTCATTTCATTTTTGAAATAAAATTCCAAATAGGACATAAATCTCAACGACTAAGAATTGAAAATTGATTGAAGATTTGACAACTTGCGGATTTCATTAATCTTCAATTCGATTTGATTCTCACCTTCAAAAACTTGAAAATCGATTGAAGATTTGAGAACTTGCGGGCTTCATTAATCTTCAATTCGATTCTCACCTTCAAAAACTGGAAAACAACGAACAGTAACCTACAATAAATGAAATAATGTTAAAAATATATATATAGTATGTAAAATCAAAATATTTGCACACAAACCATTTCATAACTCATCTATATTTGTTTTACTTATTCAAAATGATAAAACAATATTTTTGTAGTAAACTAACTAAGAAACAAGAGAGAGAAGACAAAGAGAGAAAAATTTTAACCTCTACGTATGAATTTGCGATGAGAGGACCTATAACAAATCCTCCAATGCATTGATTCTCTGATTTAAAAGTTATAAGAAGCTCATCAAGTTGCATTGTTCCATCATAATGAATAATACAACGACCAAAAAGATTTGTAATAGAATAACAACCCTGCAAATATATATAATATAGTAAAAAGTTATTTAAATTAACATAAATATTTGCATTATATATATATTAATCTTACTAATGTTTGTACATGACTAAAATTTTCGTAAATTTTTTTTTTATCAATGGTACATATATTATAACTAATAAAAAAATTACAATATTGTCATAAGTTGCAATAGTACTTTTTTACTGCATATGAACAATGTAGAATTGAACTATTAATTCAAAATTTTCTATTAATTAGAAATTCTCGTATGATCATGTAGTACTCTAATCTTATTTTGAAAAATAAAATAAAATTAAAAGGATTAAAAAAACTAAAATTTTTATATTTAATTTGTTGTAATTTGACATGTGATCACCCGAAGAAAATTCAATTATGAAATATATGCCATATCTCATTCAAAACTAAAACATTAAATTAAGGCCATGTTCTTTTATTTATTTATTAGTTTTTATTATGAAAAAATCAAAATAACTAAAAAATATATTATTTTTACATATTAAACATCACACCAATCTATTATGCAAATGAAATCAACAAACCAACACACCTAGGACTCTCTTTATATGTTTTGAATTTTATTAGTATACTATTTTATATTGAAAATATTATATACATTAATTAGGAGCTCTTTACTATGCAAAATACATCCAATATTTAATTTCTATTCAACTTTTTTAAAAAAAAAAAAAAAATTACCTCTAAAATGTATCTAAATACAAACACAAACCTCTCCATTCAAATTGACAATTAAAGAACAAACTACAATGATCAAAATTATTCTTAATAAGAATAATATTGATTCTCCCCCTCTTCAAACTTCATAAAATAATAATTTTTGGTATAAAATAAGATTGTTAATAGAAACTTTAGAATATTATCCTATAAAGTAATACCAATTTTCTTTATGAAACGTGTGTCCATTATATTTATTATAAGAACATGATAAATGAAAAAAGTATTTGAGAGAATATACAATTTATTATAATAACGAAAAAGAACATTATATTAATATTTCAAAATATTATCTTAGCTAAAAGAAAAGAACATTATATTAATATTTCAGAACAAATATAAGTGAATATTGTATATAGAATTTTTTTTGGAAAAAAAAAAATCTAGTATATCTATAAGAATGTGCATGCATGAATAATAGTTTTCAAATAATGTAGTTTAACTCTCTAATATACACATTTTCTACAGTCTAGTGAACTTAAATAACATTTGACATATTAATTTCTCATATTTTAATATAAATAGTTTATTATTTCCTAGAGTTAACCTGTGTTCTATTTTTATCAATTAGTTAAAAAAAAATATAATAGATATAACGTATTATTATGTTGAAAGTTGAAAATAATAGTACAGAAGAATACCTCAATAGATTTTGTCGCACCACCAGTACGTATATATGGGTCGGACACATTACCATAGCACCAATTACACGACCCTCAATAGCAATGTAATTTGTATTTGGTCTTAGCATATGCTTTTTCTCATCGAAATATGCTCTTATCACTTCAATTATGTCCTGAAATGATAATTCAATTCCACTAATATCATAAAAAAGTATATCAACATCAAACCTTACAAAGAAATTGGTTGTACTATTTATATATGTACAATCAAATTCGTCGCAAAAGTCTTTACAAACGCAAATATAATATTTTTTGTATGGAAGCTTTTTAAGAGATCTAAAATCCCTCGCAAAATCAGTAGTAAAAATAGATGATGATATAAATTTCCCTTGTTCAATTCCATATAAAATCTATAAATTTGCAAGGGATTACATCCCTTGTAAAAATCCATCGCAAAATTCACAATATAGTGACCCATTCAAGCGTCCACTCACACCAAGTGTCGGGGATATCACAAATTTCCTACTAAGCCTTGACATCATTTCACCATTAAGCAAATATATTTAATTTTGTCAAGTTATGCTATACTTCAATCCCTACATCACATGAAATATTTTACGTTACACCATATGTACTTTATATGGTAGTTAGTGTGATTCTTGAAGTCGCAACAAATATCGCAATCATTATTCGTACACATTTGATTGTCATAACATGCGAACTCTTAAATGGACTTAAAATATGTCATTGATGCATCTTATTATAGTGTTTTTGTTAATCTTCGTCTCATATTACTTAATTAATGTAGTTGGGCCGAAGGAATTATTTGAATTGACAGAACATTGATTCGACCTTTGGATATTTTTACTATTACATCAAATATAACATCTTTTGAAAGTGTTTCAAAATAAGGCCAATTTAAGACTTTGATATTGTAATTGCACTCTTAATAATTTTATACATGAGTAAAATAAGATATTTATGAGATAGAAGCAGATAAATTGATGTTTACGTAAAAATATTTTAATTTTTAAAATTATGTGATTATATTAAAAATAATTTTATACAAAACGTATGGTCGTGATTTTCAAGTTCCATGATCAAAGAAATTCAAAGATCATTGTTCTTTTTGCCATTATTAATAAAAGGATCATAGTCAAAAGGCATAATCTATCTAAGCTACCATTGCTTGTGATTATTTTTATTTTATTTTATTTTATTTTACTTTTGTTGTAGTTAGCCTATACAATTAGCTTGTATATAATGAATTTTATAGACCCATGCATCAACAAAATTAGAATTTTGTTCTCTAACCACTTTAGCATCGACATATATTTCACCGAGCCATGGAGCAAAGACACATGATAAAATACTAAGTTGAGTAGATACAAGTTATAATAGATATAGAAAGAACGATGGTATGTTATTTATTGAGATATACTAGAATTCAAATCATGTACATTGCCTTCGTTTGAAACAATGATAGAATATGCTTTCGTTTTAGTATATTGAAATACTATTCGAGTTTTTTTATTTTTTTTAATTGTAGTTTCAAATATATTCTTTACAATTAAAATTTTATTTTACCCAAAAATATTATATTCAACACTATTATATCAAAAAAATAAAATAAAATAAATAAACAAATAAGCTATTTAAAAGATTGAAAATATAATACAAATAAGCAAAATTGATTCAAATAATATATTTATAAGAAATTAAACAAATTATACTCTATTAATAATTTATTGTTATCTAAACAAGTACTATTAACATCAAGAATGCAACCAATTAAAAGTTCACAAAAAATTAAAAGTTCTAAATTCAAAAATTAATGTTTTTGCTTAAGTTATTTTTTCTTTAATAAAATAACGAAATATTTAATGTGTCATATTACTATAATATAAAAATATATATATGCAGCAAAATTTGTATAAAAATAGGAATTTATGTTTATTTATAAATCGTTACAATTTTATTACAAATAACAATTAAATAATAAATTATTTTAGATAAGTAATATATCTTACTCAAATTACACATTGTGGGCTGATAGTAAGCTCACGAGATTATATATTATGGACATATATATTATATTAATTTTAATTTATTCTAAATAATATATTTACAAAAATATAAAATAATGTTATGTTAAATTATTTTTGGCCCGACTCAAAATGATTAACTTAGTCACTAACGTTCTATGAACTTAAATAACAACAATAATAAAATTAAATAGCAAATAAAAGGAAAACATAATAATTACCTTGTGTTTGTTGATTCTGAGGATACTTCGGGCATTATTCAGTAGTGATTATGTACTTTGTTGTGGCCTTGGTCTCCGAATAAGAACTCCACTTGGTCGATGATTTTGTTGTGGCCTTGGTTCTTGAATTATGAGTTCCTCTTGTTGAGGATTTTGTTGTGGCCTTGGTCGTTGAATTAGTACTCCCCTAGCTTGTGGATTTTGTGGTGCCCTTGGAATCCGGTTGACAACACCCACTAGTTGAGGACTTTGTGTTGATGCTCCTATTTGTGTGTTTAGAGATTTGAGCGGTTGAGTGATAGGTATATGTGCTTCAGGTTGTAGGTTCTGGAGAGTCACTTGTTCGGAATTTCTTAACGCCCCAGATCTTGATGGAAAGGATCGTCGGGAACGCTTAGATTGGTGTAAGTTTGGAGCTTCGAGTGCAAGTACAATTTTTGAACGATCACCAGGCAAAAGATTGTTAGTTCTATGAAGTTTTTGGTTTACCATATTGATTTTCAAATTTTGAAATAAAGAAAACTGTTGGAATTTTTGTGTATGAAATAAAGTAAAACAAGACAATTGATGGATATATGAGTATGAAGATGAACACAAAAGATTATGAGTGTATAATTGAGAGTATGAAATATGAAGGAGAAAATCAGATTGATAATTTGGGAGAATTGAAGAAAAATAGACTGTGAAAAATCAAAATTCAAAATAAAAATCTTACACATAAACATAGTTATTAGGTGAACTTACTTTTTAAAACATAAAATTGATTATCACATAACTCTCATAAATTTAAACACATGATAATAAAATCAAACCTATTCACATGAGCTTACTATATAAAAATAAAATTCAATGTACTATTTAAAAATTAGATTGGACACACTCACATAAATTTACTGTATAAAAATGATAGTAAATATATTTATATGAATAGTTGTATAATAATAAATTAGAAAAACATAAATAAACATATTATTCACATGAGTTTACTATATAAAAATAGAATTAACTTACTATTTAAAAATTAGATTGTAACATTCATATAAATTTACTGTATAAAAATGATGTTAACTACATTTATATGAATAATTGTATAATAATAAATTGTAAGAACATAAATGAACATATTATGGAAAATTAATATTGTGCCCATTAAGTGAGTATAGTAAAAAATTGGACGATAAATCAACTTGCTATGCAAAATTCATATTGTATCCAAAGTAAGTATAATAATAAAATTGGAGAAACATATATCATCTTTCTATATAAAATTGGTGTGACACACTCAAATGAATGTACCTTCTAAGTTGTGTTGAATCAGGTAAATTTATTAAATAAGATAAGGGTGTGTTTGTTTGGGGGTTTGGATTTTGGATTGGGATTTGAATAGTAAAAATTTTGAATTTGAATAGTTGTATGATGTGATATAAATAGGGTTTGATGTGATGTTTTGAATGTAAAATTGATTTTTAGTATAATATAAAAAATGAAAAATAGGTGTTTGATTTGATGTTTTTGGGGGGAAAAAATTAGATGAATAGTGGAAATCCTCCAAAATCCTTCAAACAAACACACCATGTGCAAGTTTTATTAGAATGTGAACATTTCAATCAAAATTATAAGTATACACCTGTATATATATATTTTTTTATCATTTTGTAAAATCTCTTAGTATTCTCAGTATTCTCTGTATTTTCCAACAGAGCCAATCGAAATAGAGTTTGAAGGATTTGAACTTGTAATTTTATGATCACTATTCATCCTATTACACTCTTATATTTTTTCTTATATAAATGGTTAAAGTTAAACCATAAATGATTAAAATTAAAAAAGAAGAAAATAAAATTATGAAACGAAAATTGCAAAATAAATTCCTAAGTACATACATATATGCGGCAATTATTATAATAATTTTCCTCTCTTACCAACTAATAATAAGAAAATACATTTGGTATTGTCATTCACTTTGATGTGATTTTAGTTTCAATATCAAAATAAAAAGTAAAACTATGTCTATTTGATGGACAATTTTTTTTTTCAACCAAAATTATTAAAAACTAAATCAAAATATTCAATTATTCATGATGATAATTTTCTTGCAACTTGCAAATGTTGAGATAAACTATAATTAATAAGTGCATTTGACTGAAATATAATTTTTTAATATGAGCATGAATAAAGATTCATATTTCTAATCGTAATATAGAAATTCTATTACCACAAAAAAAATAAAATAAAATAAAAAATTATGCTAACCGAAAAGAAATCAAAACATGATTGAACAAGATTGTTTGTCTTTCATTTCATTTTTTAAAGAAAATCCCAAATAGGCATTGAAAGTTAACATGACATAAATCTCAACGACTAAGAATTGAAAATTGATTGAAGATTTGAGAACTTGCGGACTTCATTAATCTTCAATTCGATTCTCACATTCAAAAATTGGAAAACAACGAACAGTAACCTGCAATAAATGAAACAATGTTAAGATATATATATATATATATGTAAAATCAATATATTTACGCACAAACCATTTCATAACTCATCTATATTTGTTTTACTTATTCAAAATGATAAAACAATATTTTGCAATAAACTAAGAAACAAGAGAGAAAAGATAGAGAGAGAGAAAGATTTTGACCTCTACGTATGAATTTGCGATGAGAGGACCAATAACAAATCCTCCAATGCATTGATTCTCTGATTTAAAAGTAATAAGAAGCTCATCAAGTTGCATTGTTCCATCATAATGAATAATACAACGACCAGAAAGATTTGTAATAGAATAACAACCCTGCAAACATATATAATATAGTAAAAAGTTATTTATATTAACATAAATATTTGCATTATATATATATTAATCTTGCTAATATATGTACATGACTAAAATTTTCGTAATTTTTTTTATCAATGGTACATATATTATAAATAATAAAAAATTACAATATTGTCATAAGTTGCAATAGTATTTTTTTACTGCATATGAGCAATGTAGAATTGAACTATTAATTCAAAACTTTCTATTAATTAGAAATTCTTGTATGATCATGTAGTACTCTAATCCTATTTTGAATAAAATAAAATTAAAAAATTAAAAAAACTAAATTTTTTATATTTAATTTGTTGTAATTTGACATTTGATCGACCCGAAGAAAATTCAATAAGGAAATATATGCCAAATCTCATTCAAAACTAAAATATTAAATTAAGACTATGTTCTTTTATTTATTTATTAGTTTTTATTATGAAATTATCACAACAACTAAAAAATATATTATTTTTACATATAAAACATCACATCAATTTTATTATGCAAATAAAATCAACAAACCAACACACCTAGGACTCTCTTGATATGTTTTCAATTTTATTAGTATACTATTTTATATTGAAAATATTATATAAATTAATTAGGAACTCTTTACTATGCAAAATACATTCAATATCTAATTTCTATTCAACTTCAAAAACACAAAAAAAAAAAAAAAGAAAGAAAAAAAGAAAAAAAATACCTCTAAAATGTATCTAAATACAAACACAAACCTCTTCATTCAAATTGACAATTAAAAAAGAAACTACAATGATAAAAATTATATTTAGTAAGAATAATAACGATTCTCCTCATCTTTAAAATTCATAAAATAATAATTTTTGGTATAAAATAAGATTACTAATAGAAACTTTAAAATATTATCCTATAAAGTAATACCAATTTCTTTTATGAATGTGTGTCTATTATATTTATTATAAGAACATGATAAATTCAAAAACTATTTGAGAAAATATACAATTTCTTATAATAATGAAAAAAAAAAACATTATATTAATATTTTAGAACATTATCTTAGCTAAAAGAACATTATATTAATATTTTAGAACAAATATAAGTTAATATTGTTACTAGAATATTTTTTGAAAAAAAAAATAAAAAAGTTTAGTATATCTATACGAATGTGCATGCATGAATAATAGTTTTTAAATAATGTAGTTTAACTCTCTAATACATATTTTCTATAGTCTAGTGAACTTAAATGACATTTGACATATTAATTTCTCATATTTTAATATAAATAGTTTATTATTTGTTAGAGTTAAACTGTGTTCTATTTTTGCCAATTGGTTAAAAAAAATGTAACAGATATAAAATATTATTTTGTTGAAAGTTGAAGATAATAGTATAGAAGAATACCTCAATAGATTCTGTCGTACCACCAGTACGTATATATGGATTGAACACGTTACCTATAGCACCAATTACACGACCCTCAATAGCAACATAATTTGTATTTGGTCTTAGCATATGCCTTTTCTCATTGAAATATGCTCTTATCACTTCAAGTATGTCCTAAAATGATAATTCAATTTCATTAATATCATAAAAAAGTATATCAACATCAAACATTACAAAGAAATTGGTTGTACTATTTATATATGTACAATCAAATCCGTCGTAAAAGTCTTTACAAACGGAAATATAATATTTTTTGTATGAAAACTTTTCAAAAGATCTAAAATCTCACGCAAAACCCGTAGTAAAAATAGATGATGATATATATTTCCTCGTTCAATTTCATATAAAATTTATAAATTTGCAAGGGATCACATCTCTTGAAAAAAATCCATCGCAAAATTCACAACATAGCGACCCGTCCAAGCATCCACCCACACCAAGTGTCGGGGATATCACAAATTTCCTACTGTGCCATGACATCATTTCACCATTGAGCAAATATATTTAAACAAATTATACTCTATTAATAATTTATTGTTATCTAAAAGAGTGATGTTAACATCAACAATGCAACTAATTAAAAATTCACCAAAAATTAAAAGTTTTAAATTCAAAAATTAATGTTTGTGATTAAGTTATTTTTTTTATAATAAAATAACGAAATATTTAATGTGTCATATTACTATAATATAACAAAATATATATATGCAACAAAATTTGTATAAAAATAGAAATTTGTGTTTATTTATAAATCGTTACAATTTTATTACAAATAAGAATTAAATAATAAATTATTTTAGAAAGTGATATGTCTTACTCAAATTACATATTGTGGGCTGGCAGTAAACTCACGAGATTACATATTATGGACATATATATTATATTAACTTTAATTGATTCTAAATAATATATTTACAAAAATATAAAATAATGTTATGTTAAATTATTTTTGGCCCAACCCAAAATGATTAACTTAGTCACTAACATTTTATGAACTTAAATAACAACAATAATAAAAATAAATAGCAAATAAAAGCAAAACATAATAATTACCTTGTGTTTGTTGATTCTGAGGATACTTCGGGCATTATTCAGTAGTGATTGTGTACTTTGTTGTGGCCTTGGTCTCCGAATAAGAACTCCACTTGGTCGATGATTTTGTTGTGGCCTTGGTTCTTGAATTATGAGTTCCTCTGGTTGAGGATTTTGTTGTGGCCTTGGTCGTTGAATTAGTACTCCCCTAGCTTGTGGATTTTGTGGTGCCCTTGGAATCCGGTTGACAACACCCACTAGTTGAGGACTTTGTGTTGATGCTCCTATTTGTGTGTTTAGAGATCTGAGCGGTTGAGTGATAGGTATATGTGCTTCAGGTTGTAGGTTCTGGAGAGTCACTTGTTCGGAATTTCTTAACGCCCCAGATCTTGATGGAAAGGATCGTCGGGAACGCTTAGATTGGTGTAAGTTTGGAGCTTCGAGTGCAAGTACAATTTTTGAACGATCACCAGGCAAAAGATTGTTAGTTCTATGAAGTTTTTGGTTTACCATATTGATTTTCAAATTTTGAAATAAAAAAAACTGTTGGAATTTTTGTGTATGAAATAAAGTAAAACAAGACAATTGATGGATATATGAGTACGAAGATGAACACAAAAGATTATGAGTGTATAATTGAGTGTATGAAATATAAAGGAGAAAATCAGATTGATAAACTGGGAGAATGAAAGAAAAATAGACTGTGAAAAGAATGGATCTGAAAGTATGAAAGCAAAATAAAAATAATTGGCAAGTATATAAATATATATGAAAGATTAAAGGTAATAAGTTTGTAAATTGGTAATTCTATTAATATTATATAAATATTTCAAAAACTAATTTAAAAGTGAAAGAAATACAATGTACTGGATTAGAATTATCTACAACTTAAAGGAAATATAATTACCACAATACTCAGAATAATAAATATAAAAATATAAAAATATAAATATAAATATAATTATGAAAATACCTAAGTTTGGAAGCAATTATGACATGGATATGCAAAATTAATAGAATTTTATATTATATTCAAAATAACACATCAAATAATTATTTCAATTAAAAATTTTACTATTTAAAATCAAAATTCAAAATAAAAATCTTACATATATCAAACAATTATTTCAATTAAAAATTTTACTATTTAAAATCAAAATTTAAAATAAAAATCTTACACATAAACATAGTTATTAGGTGAACTTACTTTCTAAAACATAAAATTGATTATCACATAACTCTCATAAATTTAAACACGTGATAATAAAATCGAACCTATTCACATGAGCTTACTATATAAAAATAAAATTCAATGTACTATTTAAAAATTAGATTGGACACATTCACATAAATTTACTGTATAAAAATGATAGTAAATATATTTATATGAATAGTAGTATAATAATAAATTGAAAAAACATATTATTGACATGAGTTTACTATATAAAAATAGAATTTAACTTACTATTTAAAAATTAGATTGTAACATTCATATAAATTTACTGTATAAAAATGATGTTAAATACATTTATATGAATAATTGTATAATAATAAATTGTAAGAACATAAATGAACATATTATGGAAAATTAATATTGTGCCCGTTAAGTGAGTATAGTAACAAAATTGGAAGATAAATCAACTTACTATGCAAAATTCATATTGTATCTAAAGTAAGTATAATCATAAAATTGGAGAAACATATATCAAATTAAATTTATGGTACCATCTATATATATTTTTTTTTTTAAAGAAAAGACAGAACAATTTTTTTTTATCATAAATTTATTGTAAAAACCAATTATAAAGTTTAGTCATTCATATATCTACAATGTACAACCTAATAAATATAATTATCCATAGTACCGGCTATTGTGCTCACCTAAATATATTTAATACTCATAAAATAAGATGAAAGTTTTTGTTGTTAACTTTTAAAATTATTTTAATTATTTTTTCATATTTTAAAGTTTTAATTGTATTGGATAGGAATCAATATGTTAGGAATCAATATGTTTCTCCATATATATATATATATACTTTTAAATTTTAGATAATATATATTTTGATGACGTGGAAAATCATAATCGTTAGTCTTTGAATGCGTTATAAGTAATTTTTAACCGAATTTAATAACCTGTAATTTTATATTTTGAATATTTCGATAGGTGGATTAAATATATAATTATTTCCGAACCTAATAGTCCGCAACAGAGAAAATATTTTTAGTTTTTAGTAGGTGATTAAATATATAGTTATAAATATATTATTATTTTGCTTTTAAGGATATGACAATCATTATTGCTTCCTTAAACCCATTTGTTAGTATTAGCATGCAATGTTATACTTATTTAACAATAAAAACCAAAATTAATAAAATAAATTTTTTGATTTCATATATAAGTGGTGGCTAATAGATTTTTTTTAATGTATTTCAGCATTTATTATTATTATTTTGCTTTGGATTATTTTTAAGGATTTTATAACTTTTACAAACAAAAATAAAAAATAAATTAAAATAAATTTAAGAATTATTATCAATATAGCATTATTTTATTCTATGCCCCTCCTCAAAGATTTCTCTTAAAAAATTATATATATAGATATTGTATTATTATCGAGTTCCTTTATAGATTATTGAGCACAATATACATGTAACGTTTTTTAAGGGAAAAAATTATTTTTAGTCAAATATAATCAAAAATTTATCAATTTTAGTTTCAATATAAAAATTTTATCAATTTTAGTCCCAATATAACCAAAATTCTATCATTTTTTGTCCCAATATAACCAAAATTTATCATTTTTTGTTTCAATATAAATTTTTTTATCAATTTTAGTTCAAATATAACCAAAACTCATTATTTTTATTCCAATATAATCAAACCTTATCTTTTTTGGTTCCACCGTCAACAAACCAATGAAAAATATTGAAGAAATTTATAAAAGATGAGTTTTGATCGTATTGAGACTAAAATTAATAAAAAAATTTATATTGAGACAAAAAATGATAAATTTTTGTTATATTGGGACAAAAAATTGATAAGAAATTTATATTTGGATCAAAATTAATGAATTTTAGGACCAAAATTGTTTTTTTTCCCTTTTTTTATATTAATATTTCTTTTAATATAAATATATATGTGTAATATTTATTGTTGAATTCATATTTTGTACTCTTTATTTCTTTCAATCAAATTTATATTGACTGCGTATTAGATTCTGTTAGAGGCTTACTTAGTGCGTACTTTTGAATAGCAGTTGGAGATTCCTAAGTTACTTTAAAGAAAAAAAAAGTATGTTTGTTTATTTTTTTTGTTTATCCATAAAAATATATTTTCTATTTATAAAAAATAATTTTTACATATTTGTTAATTCATATATTCTAACATTATATTTGTTTATAAATATGTGCCCATTGATTATACACTCAATATATATATAAAATTTTTTTTCACTATTAATTCATTCATTTATTTTTCAAAATATATTTATTTTATATTACAATCAATTAATACAGTATAATACTATATTTATTGAAATTCCAATCGAACTCAAAACATTTTGTGAAAGAAGGAGAATGTATATATTATATGTTGACGTGTTGGACTGATACTGTAATACTGTCATTATTTATTATTATGTCAGATGTGTTGACCTCATTATTATCGTATTAGGTTTGCGTTGATTTGTATACATAATTAAATTGAAATTATTAATTCAAATTCAATTATAGTTTATTGTATTATAGTTTGTTATATAATAATATTAGTTTTTTTGCAATGTATACAATGAATTACTTTGAATTAATTAAAATTAAATTAAATTTAAATTAATATGTGCTTAATTATTAAATTAGAATTATTTTATATATATTAAATAATATTAATATATTATAATCAAATTGTAGTGTATGGTTGTCAGTCTATTCTAACTCGATCTGTTTATTACAGTGTCGAATTCGAGTTCGTATCAATTCTTATATATAATCACTTTGAAATTCTTAACTCAAACTCAATTATTTTGTGATCGGATTCGTATCGAATTATCTCATCGTCATCGTGTAAGTTATTTCATGTTGAATTCGTGCAGTCTCAATTTTTTACTGCTCTAAGAAAGTCACACCATTTAGGGTGTGTTTGTTTGAGGGATTTGTTTGGATTTTCACTGTTCATCCTATTTTTTCTCCCAAAAATATTAAATCAAACACCTATTTTTTATTTTTTATATTATAATAAAAATCATTTTTACATTCAAAACATCACGTCAATACCTATTTATATCACATCATACAACTATTCAAATTCAAAATTTTTATTATTCAAATCTCAATTCAAAATACAAAGCCTCAAACAAACACACCCTAAAAACTTGTCAAATGTGAATCACCAGTCCTATTTCCGACCCTGCGATGTGCAAATCGGGAACGAGACGATGATGATGATAAGGTTAATTAATGTTTAGGTAAGGAAGGAAGGGAGGACAAGAGACAAGAGAGATGCCGCTGCACGCATTAGTGGTTCGGTTTGGTTACCATCATCAACTAGAACGCAAAACGATACATCATTCCATTACTGAGCTGCGCCGGCCAACGGCGGCGGCCGTCTGCCGCTGCTGCAGTCAGAGTCGGAGTTCGAGTTCGAAAAAAGCATGGGCGGCGGTGTCACTTGGGCTTTTCAGCTCCGGCGTGGTTCTGGGCCCACTCATAGATGGATTGCACTCAAGAGTCGGCCTTGTGGTTTACGAAATTGGGGCAATTGATTTTGGTCCTCTTCACACCAATATTTGGGTAATCATCATATATATATATAGATATGGATAGGTCACTTTGCTTGGGTAAATTAGAATTTGATTGTATTTGCTGCACTGCAGGTACCGCCATTGCTAGGGTTGTTTTACTGCAGCGTGGGGTTGTTGCAATTCGCTCTCGATGAAGCTGCCTCCGCCTCGTCACCTCCACCTCCTCCAGATCTCGCTGCACAAAAGGCAGCCGCTTCTTTAATGTAAGAATCAATTCATTCATTTCTGCAATTGAATGTTCATGAGTGCGGTGTTTCAAATTCATAGAGATATTCGACATATTGTTTCGATTAGGTTATTTTGAGAAGCGATTTGATTTGAGGTGATTGTCAACAAAATATGGCTCTAAATGTGGTCAGAAATGGAAGCATTTTCTAGAAACATATTTGTTTGGGATGTATAAGAAAAAATGCGAGGTTGTTGGTATCTACTACTTATTTCGCCATAGTTTGTCACCAGATTTGCATTTTTGGGATGAAATAACAATGGCAATATTATTTTGGATGGTGCAGAGCTTTGGTATTGTTCATAGAATTGAGCGGCGAATTGTACAGAGGTGGAGTGGCGTCGAGCGTGGAAGCTTACATACTGTTTGCAATGGCAGAAGCAGTGTGGTTTCTGCTTGACAGGACCTGGCTTGGTTTTGCACTTGCCTCTCTTATTGGAATTGCTTGCCCACTTGCAGAAATTCCCTTCATCAAGTAATTTATTAATTATTCATCACCATTTTTACTCCATCTTCGTCTTCATCTTCATCTTCATTTTCAGTTTTGATGTTTTACACTGTAGATTGGGATTGTGGCACTACCCTGGATCAAATATTGAGATATTCGGAGAGGTATGTACAGTTATATGGTTGTGTTCGTCTGGGCTTTGGATTTTGAGAATAGTAAAAAAAATTTAATTAAAATAGTTATATAACGTTACAGTAAAATTAATTTTTAATATAATATAAAAAATAAAAAATAAATTTCTGATTGATATTTTTGAAACGGAAAAAATAAAATCTTTTTACAAATTCTCCAAACAATAATACGTATGTCTGTACTTAAGATTTTGATCAGCTTGTAGGTGGTGCTTTAATGCTTGTGCAGGGATTGGTGACGTGGACGATGACGTGCTATTTTGTGTATACACCATTCTTGTTAAACTTCTCCCGATGGCTCAGATCAATATGCATAAAGAGGGTTTAATGTAAAATATATTTAGATTTATATTTGTCGAAAAAAATATATATTTTTTTTATAAAATATATCATTAAATATTATTTTTATATCAAATTCAAATTAAGTTTTTTTTCAATCTCATCTCTAAGGAACGCACCCTAATCATAAGATCGGATTCAATAAGTCATGACCCATTAGTTAAAAGAAATAGAATAAGTACATTTGCACTTTATTTTTTTTTCTTTTATTTAGATGTATAATAACTTACATATACAAATAAAAACATGTTTATTATAAGCAAAGTTACATATAAAATACTCCTATATTAAAAACAAATCCTAAATTGAACATCTTTATTAGTTCCTCCAAATCAATTGTGCAACAAATCGTCGTCTTCGTGTCCCAACCCAACAGCCAACAGCAAATTCAATTAAGGAACGGTGAGCAGCACGTGCACAATATACGCAACCACCGGTTTGGTACCTGCCAACCCCATCATCCCTTCTCTCTGTACGGACGCATAGACATATTTACACACACATATATATATATATATATATAGTTCCGACCACATTTGGATAATTATATGTTCTGTTATCAAGAAAAGATCTTTGGGGAAAGAATTAGAAATCGGAAACAACAGGAAAAAAAACAAGAACAGGCATATATATATATATATATAATAAGCATGTCGGCAGACAGGACGGTATGCGTTACCGGAGCAGCCGGCTTCATCGGCTCCTGGATTGTCATGAACCTCCTCCGACGAGGATATACCGTTCGCGCCACCGTCCGCGACCCTGGTACGTAATTACTTAGGGTGTGGTTGTTTGCAGGTTTGAATTTATAAATAATAAAAATTTGAATTTGAATAGTTATTTGAGGTGATATAAACAAATACGGTAAATAAATTTATAGTGTCATATATATAAAAAAATTATTTGATTTTTTTTTAAAAAAAAAGAATTTAAATAATAAAAACATACGATAAAACTCACAAAAGAACACAACATCAGTTTCACTAATTAATTCACTCTCTTAGTTCTACTATACATCTGCTTTCTTCCTCGTTAGCTTAGATATAGAGTTTTAGGTATTGTGTAAAGTAATTAATAAGTATATTTAAGTAAAAATAATTATAGATTAACATTAAAATAAATAAATAATTTTTAAAATATAATTAAAATGTATAATTATATTTTCGAAATAAGAAACGACTCCAGACGAAAAAAAATAGAAAGAGCGGACAGAATAATTATTAATGAATGAGCGCAGAAAACTTGAAGAAGGTTGGGCACCTATTAAACTTGCCAATGGCCAAGACAAACCTAACACTGTGGAAGGCCGACATGGCCGTCCCAGGCAGCTTCGACGAACCCATCCAGGGCTGTGGAGGAGTCTTCCACATGGCCACTCCCATGGATTTTCAATCTCAGGACCCTGAGGTACCCTACCTGCCTACCCACCCATACAATTCTTCAATTAATTAATTTTGGATCGACAAATATTAATTAAATAAATCACTAGAACGAAGTGATCAAGCCAACTGTGGAGGGTATGCTGAGCATCATAAGGTCATGCGCCAAAGCCACCACTGTCAAGAAGCTCATATTCACAAACTCTGCCGGGACTCTAAACGTCGAGGAGCACCAAAAACCTCTTTACGACGAAACCAGCTGGAGCGACCTTGATTTCATCTACTCCAAAAAAATGACTGGATGGGTAATATATCACTACAAAAAAAAAAAATAATAGATTTGTAACGGAATTTCGTCCCTAAAGTTCACGCGGCTAAGCTAAGCTGACGTAATTTCGTATATTTCTAATGTCATTAGTAACAGAAAAAGTGAATTAATTCAATATATATATATATTGCAGATGTATTTTGTGTCCAAAATATTGGCTGAGAAAGCAGCAATGAAAGCTGCAGAAGAGAGCAACATAAAGTTCATAAGCATCATACCTCCAGTGGTCGTCGGCCCCTTCATCATGCCAACGCTCCCGCCTAGCCTCATCACCGCGCTTTCTCCCATTACCGGTAAACTAATTAATTAATTTTTTGAAAAGAAATATTATTGTCACGTGATTTGATATGACACGATCATCGATCAGGGAATGAAGCTCACTACTCTATAATAAAGCAAGGGCAATTCGTTCACGTGGATGATCTGTGCGAGGCTCATATATTCTTGTTAGAACATCCCACAGCAGAAGGCAGATTCATTTGCTCCTCCCACGATGCTACCATTTACGACATAGCCAATTTGATCAAACAGAAATGGCCTGAATACCAAATTCCAAATGAGTAATTCAGACACACATTTTAATCCCTTAATTAGCTTTTTTTGGTTGGATATGATTTAATTAATTTGATCGATCATATACAGATTTAATGGAATCGAAAAGGGCATACCTTTGGTGCGTTTTTCATCGAAGAAGCTGGTGGACATGGGGTTCAAGTTCAAGTACAGTTTGGAAGACATGTACAGACAAGCCATTGAAAGTTGCAGGGAGAAGGGACTGCTCCTGCATTCCACCATTACTGCTCAAACTCTCAACGCAAACAGCCACCGTTGCATTGAAAATAACAATTTTCTTTGATCGTGTACTTTCACTCGCCAATTAATAAATTTGATTTAATTTTGTAGAAATAGTTTAAATATTCGGTTTTAAATTTAGTAAATTTATAATATCCTCGTCACCTCATATAGAATATAGACACAAAAAAAGTTGAATATAGAAATTAACTTGAATTTGATAAGAAAATTGAATATAAACGAAAAAAAAATAAAATTAAAATAACATTTGACTCTCCACCGGAGTAAAAAATGACATGACTTTCTACCGGAGTAAAAAACGACATGACTCTAGTGGAGAGTCGTCTTCAGCCCAAATATCTAAAATATTTCAACAAATTTAACTTACACAGATTGCATCAATCGAAATCTAGAGCAGCCTAACATCGAAGTAGTCGAACACACGGCTTATTACAACAATCCCAACAAACAAAATTCGATTCTAAAGTTTGTGCAAAACTAAGTGAGCCCCGTGCTGAGGTTGAAGTGCAACGACTGTCTCGGGAGCATGAACGTAGTACGACGAAAGATCAAATGAAAAACGACGTAGCATCATTGCCAACACCACTTTCACCTCCACCATTGCGAACATTTGGCCAATGCAAATTCTAGGCCCCCATCCAAACGGGAAGAATATACCGGGCATCTTTTGCGCCTGCAAAACCCCTTCGCTAAATCGCTCCGGCTTGAATTCCATCGCATCTTCCCCCCAAATTTCGCGGCTGTGATGCAAGAGGAGTATCGGCAATATGAGTTCAACTGACGCCGGTAATGTCAATTTCCCCAAGATGGTTTCTTCGCTGATCCTTCGCCGAAGAAACACTATTGGAGGATATAGCCTCATCACCTCGTGCAGAATCATGTTAACCTACAACACATTGAAGCCTCGAGATGGATTAATTATGTCGAAAAGTGATTGAATCAGTTGGCGTCGATCTAATTAGTCTCTGCCATTTCTACTTACAGTTTTCAGCTGATTCAAACCTTCGCCGTCGGGCTTTTGGTCCCCAAAGACTTGGAAAATCTCGTCGCGGGCTTGTTTTTGCCACTCTGGATATCTGCACAACAGAATCATCGTCCACACGAGCAATGACGAAGTAGTCTCCTGCCCGACAAAGTAAAATAGCTTGCATTCTTCCACGACTTCATCCGAACTCATTCCAAAACTCTTGTTCCCATGTTGTTCGATTTCTTGGAAATTAGATTCCAACAATATGTTTAATAAGTCTGCTTTACTTGCCTCCCCGCCTTTCATCGCCTCGATCCTTTTATCCACTATGCCTCGTACTAACGAATTAACTTCTTTCGAGATTTCCATCATTCCACTGATTCTTTTGTCAACAAACCTACAGATTGTAGGATCAGTACATTTATCAAAAACCCGAAAAGAGTATTTTCCATATTATGTTGCAATGTGTATTTCATTTCAGGGTACCTCCGTCCCGGATAATCTATTGATCGTGTAGCCAGTGCCAAATTCTTCGCCTGCTCTCTCAGCAGCTCGAATATTCTTCTCCCTTCTTGATAGCTGCTGCCAAATGCAGTCCTCGATATAGCATCGCTGGTGATGTTTTGGATATGAGGCCAAACATCTATTTCACACGATCCCTCGGGCGACAGACCCTTCTCCCATTCGTCCAACACATCTTGGCAACTCAAAGTAAACGCCGGTATCATCAGCTGTGCCAAGCAACAAAATTAGCATAATAAGGCTAAATTGCATAAAATGCACTTGTGGTTTCACAAAGTTGCGCGAATCCCCTTGTACTTTTAAAACTGCGTCAAACTCTCTTCTAATTTTATAAACTTTGCGTCTAAGCCTGACCGTCCTTATTTAATGGTATTTGAAATACACGACGCTCAAACTGGAAATTAATTTCAGAATACTAATTTATAACTCCTAAAATTATAAATATATTTATTTCTCTTATATTTAGTCGAAAAAAAATTAAAAAAAACTTTTAAAGCTAGAGAAAAACAACTCTTTCTCGACTATATTTATTGTTTCTTAAGTTAACAATAAGAATAATGAGTATTTTTTGTAATTTCAAAAGTTTGGAAATGAGATTTTGAAATTCTTTTACTTTAAATAAGGACAGCCGAAGGCTTAGATCGAGGGAATTTGACGAGTCTTGAAAGTATGAAAGTTTGGCAATTTTGTGAAACTACAAGAAGATTTTGGACAATTTAGCCTAATGTAAAGTCAGTAATGTGGAAATCTAAGCAACAGTTTCGTGCGAAAACCTTCAACTTCTCGAGATGGAATGCCGGATTCAAGAGCTTCCTGTGCTTGGCCCATTTTTCTCCCTCATAGCTCACAAGTCCCTGCCCTAGAAGCCTACTCAATGGAGACCTCCTCCCCCTCTGGAACACGTTGTTCTTAGCCAACACCTCCTTAATATATTCAGGATCAGTTATGAAAACAGAGGGCCTCAACCCCAGCCATATAAAAGATTGTTTTCCTGCATTTATTGTTACCACACCACACCATGTTTACTTTCCTAGTGCAAATTACCTTCATATATAATAACAGGTCAATTACAGTTTCGATTCAAAAAAATTAATTGGACTCAGAATCAGATATCACATTATTCCCCTTTTTAGAACAAACGAAACTGCCCTAGGTTTGAGATTTTTAATCAATCCCATATATATGAACACTATTGAGATATTAGTTCAATCCTTTCTACTCAAGCTCAGCTCAGCTCAGCTCAGCTCAGCTCAGGCAAGATTTAATTGAGAAAGTGATAGATCAACGAGGAGAAATTAAAAGAGGTAGCAGGCAGTACCGACCATATTTCTCAACGGTTTTGAGGAACAAGCCGAGGACTCTGGGCTTGATATCATCGTCGATGTTGATTGGCTTTGATTTGGCTTCCTTGAAGGTGCTCGACATCTCCTTCAAGTCCCCGTACACCAAACGATAGGCGTTGCCACGGAAGCCTTGTCTTCTTAGAAAAATCTCCAGCTTCTTTGGCGTGATGTAAGCCCACTGCAGAATCCTCCATGTCAATAACAGCAACAGAGACGCGAGAGAAGCTATGAGAACTTGGGAGTGCAAATCCATTTCTTTAGCCCGTAAATTCTGAAGATCGTCTGTTAGACGATGTGAACGATTAAAATTTAAGCTTGAAAACTTGCACGTGACGGCAACCAACAGATCCAAGTGGCACGTGTTTTGGCGGATGGATTCACCTGGTTCTGATTATGATTATTATTATTATTATTATTATTATTATTATTATTATTATTATTATTTAGTTTTTTTAAAATATAATTTTATATTTTTTAATTATATTTTAAATTTTATAATTTATATTTTTATAAAATTTAATTAAATTATTTATTTATTTTAATTTTATTATATAATAATTTTTTATTAGTATATTTTTTAATTATAGAATAATATTAACATTTTAACATGAAGAAAATATTACTTTAATTTTCATATATATATATATAGAGTAATATTTTTGAATTATTCGGCCTATTATTTCTTCAACAAATTATGTAACTATATATATATATATATATTTTCTCTAAATTTAAGCACAATTTAATTATATAATTTTATACATTCATAATTAAATTGTTTTCATTTTTTTTTTTATTGGCTAAGCAAGCTAATAGCTCGAAGGAATTTTCTTATGTTTATTTTGATATACAGTACTCTATCAGTCCACGTAATTTGTTTTTATTTTTAATGTTAAGTAAATAGTATAATTACTAGAAAAAAATGAATACTTTGTTATCAGACAGACCAAAATGAAAAAATTGATAGATTGTTAAGGGACGAAGGGGTACTACATTCGTCCGGCTCTAAGAGTCTCATTTACTTTTTGTGTATTGATATTTGAATATTAATTATTATATCAAAATATAGTACAAATTAAGAATACTTTTAATGTTAAATATAATAACGTAAAAGATAAATGTGACATTTAGGACGGACGGACGGACGGAGAGAGTAAAATATTATTTTTTGTCAACTCAAAAAATATACATATTTTTATTTTGAATTATCTAATTACAAATTAATTATTATTATTATTATTTTTTTTTAGTAATATGAACTTTATCCCATATTAATCAAACTTTTATACTTATTATATTTACAAGAATACCATTACACTCACAGTTTTAATCATAAGGATATATTTATTTTTTATACTAAAATTATCACTTACTATGATGTGCCCAAATTAAATATTTTCTTTCAAATCAAGAGATAAAATATTATTTTTTCAATCTAGTATTAAAAGAAAATCTAAAATAATACTCTGGTATCCCTTCCTACTACGGTGTCATTTTAACCGTATATACGAAAATTTAGAAATGGTATAATTAGTAAATAATTCAAAATTATATTAATAAAAATAATTATCGTATAATAAAAATAATTTTAAATTAAAATAAGATAATTATTTATTCTAATTAAAATAAAAAATATATAAATTAATTTTTTTTTATAAGATCAAAATGTGTAATTTCTTTCTAAAATAAAATGACAAAATAAGTAGGACAGATAAAAATAAAAAAAATAAACACAATAAATGGGACAGAGAAAGTATATAATATTACAGGCATAATTAGATAAAAAGATCATTATAGTTGCTCTAAGCTCAACCATTGCCGATAAATAGAGTGTAGGATCTAATTATGTAAGACAATCAAATTTAAATGGAAAATTAGTATTTTGATACTTTGAATTGAAAATTAATATTTTGATGATATATTAAATAAAAAATAATATTTAATTTGATAGTTTTTAATATATATATATATATATATTCTTTTAAATGAATAATGTAAGGCATTTTAATACTTCATGTAAATGTTTTGCAGAGGTTAGATATATAGCATGTTCAATACATATTCAAAGAGAAGTGGAGTGTAAAAACATATTGGGGAATCATAAGTTTGGCATGTTTGAATGAAGACAAAATGATCATTCATGTATTTGTTTAGATATTTGAATTTTGAGTTTTAATTTGAATAGTAAAATTTTGTTTAGTTACAAAAATTCTAGGAGGAAATAGGGGTGGGTTTGAAAAGAAGTCCAGTCCGATTCAAGGAATGAGTAAGCCCAAAATAGATAAATAAAGAATAATCAAGATGAGGGGAAGAGGAGGCCGAAAAATAAAACATAACTATAATCGATTAAAATAAGTACAGTACAAAATTTTGATTCGAGTATAGCATGAAACATAAGTAGTTGAACTTGAAAATAGGCTTGAAAACTTTTTGGACAGAGCCAGCCCAACACGGTTGAAAATCTAGATCGTGTTTGGCTCCGCATGCTTTATTGAATAAAATTTTAATGGATAAAATATTTTTTAGTCTCGTATCTTACCCTCGTTTTAATACTTTAAATGGACCTTATCTGAAAATAGTCTCGTAAGTAAAAATTTTTGCTAAAATGGTCATCCGGTGCCAGACTCGCCACGCCGGCCCTCCGTTGCTGACGTGGCTCTGACGCGACGGACATGTCATCGCCACGTAAATGTCACGTCGGAGGACCATTTTAAGGAAAAATATTAATTGCATGACTATTTTTAGACAAAGTCTATTTAAAGTCCTAAAAATGATAAATGAGGTTATATATGAGACTTAAAAAAATAGTTTACCAGAATATTTTGTAAAATAAAAAAAATAAAATTTCATGTGTCGTTGACGTGACATTTATACGGCGATGACATGTCAGCCGCGTCAGCGCCACATCAGCAACGGCGGGCCTGTGTGGCGAGTCCGGCACCGGAGAATTATTTTAGCAAAAAAAATTTACTTACGAGACTATTTTAAAAAATGATCCACTTAAATACTAAATGATCAATGGGGTCAGATACGAGACTTAAAAATAGTTTACCCAACTTTCATTTAAATGTCTTTTGGATAAACTATTTTTTTAGTTCCGTAACTAGTTTTTTTATTTCATTTTAGTCTAATAACTGAAACTTGTCTTGAAATAGTCTTGTAAATAAAAATTCACATATTTAGTCATCCAACGCCGAAGATGTGTTTTACCTGGCACCCGCATGGCACGTCGGATTACATGAGTCCGCCAGGTAAACGCCTGACGGAAACGTGGAAATTTTTTATCTTTTATTTTTTTAAAAAAAAAATACATCAATTTTTAAAATTAAAAATACATATTATTTTTTATATATATATAAAGATAACAATATATTTTTTACTTTTTAAAAATATATTAATTTATAAAAAACAAATAATTTTTTACGTGGTCATCAAGTGGCGCTTATCTGGCAGATGGACACATGTCAATTGGCATATCATCCGGACATATCCAGCACCGGAGGATCAAATATTTGAAAATTTTTAACTTACGAGATTATTTTAAAATAGCTCAAGTTACAGTATTAAAATGACAAAGATAGCCACTTAGGAGACTAAAAAAATAATTTATCCATATTTTTCTAATGTATAATAAAAGAAAAAATTAATTATATGGTTAATGTTAAAAATTTTAAGTATCAATTATTCGAAATGAAGTAATATTATTATTTTGAATTTTTGCTTAAATAATATTTTGATTGGTGTTTTATGAGAAAAAATATTGTATATTTTTATTAAAATTATACACAATAAATAATTTTAATTTTAATTTGCATTCACAAAAGAACGTCCCGATTATACACCTTTTTCGGCAAAATCAGCAATACAAACTACAAAGTTAATGATATGATGGAATAGGACCGCGATTAAGGTGTTGTTTGAGTCAAATCAATATACTAAAATGAAGTAAGTAGCATTTCATCACAAGACAGATAGCAATATGTATTAGGTGGATTATATATTATGCTAAAATCAACTTATATTGTACTATATAGAATTATATAATATGTTATATGTATATTATATTAATATTTTATATGAGAGTTATATATTGTATAGTATTGTATAATACGTTTATTCTTGTTGTGCTGTTGTGTTGAAATCAAAATATATTATACTATATGTAATTATATAATAGTATGTTATAAAAAGATGTACTCGATTATATATTATATTAATATATGTTATTTTTATAAATATATGACGATGGAATCAAATTAATACGTGCAATATATAATTATATAATGTACTGTATTATTAGTATATACATTATATATTTGAATATTAATACGTGTTACCTTCTTTGTAAATATATGTTGATTCGGTAATGTAATCAAAGCACATTTGAAAAGTAAAAAATTTGAATTGAAATAATTGTGTAATGTGATTTAAATTAATATTATGTTGGAGAAATATTCTGGATTTAATGAAAATAAAAATAAATCGAATTCCACAGGGTATACACGATTTGGATATACTTTGAGTCGCTTAAATTCGCTTTTCTTATACGATATTTCGATTCTATTAATGTCTCGAGTTACACGAAATTCGTACGAGGATAAATCAAGCAACACTCGAATTTTAAGCGAAAAATTAAACAAGTAAACATTGAGAGATTATTTGCGGACACGGATTAATTCTGCAGACAAGAATCTATATATATATATTTTTTTTATGTCAGAATTTGTGAAGATAAATTTTATACAATAAATTTTGAAGTGTCTATTCAAGAAGATATTGCACCTTTCGGATTTATATCCCAAAAGTTGTCAATTAAAAATTTGCAACTTTTAATTTCAAATCTAAGAGATTAAATCTATTCAATTCAAATATTTAGAGAGTTTTTATTAAGAATTAATTTAATTTAATTCCTACTTTTAAAGATAATAATTTTCAAAATATATCAAAATATTTAGAAAATACGTGATTTTTTGTACTATAGTATATAACCATCTTTTTTAGTGGCACGACTAAACCATCATTCCATATACAAATTCATGTAATAATTAAACACTTCGTTCAATATTGTATAGGCATTCTCGAGTGCACACCCACACAACTCTTCCTGAAAACAGAACATTCCTTATTTTTAAATAAATTCAATAACAACAAAATAATCAACATATTAGTGTAATATTTTGAATATAAAATTAATTTTAATATAAAATAAATAAAAAAAATATATATTAATTTGATACATTTATAAAAAATATTTTGTATACATAATGAAAATCCTTCAAAATCTTTGGAAAAAAGACACCATGAATGAATAGATAACTCAATCTCAATTAGCCGCCAACTTTGATCCTCAAGTCAATTCATTACCCATGCTCCCTTCTCGTCTCTTCCATTTCACCTACTCCATTGAGAACCTTCTACTCATTGCCCAAAATATCTTATCGTTAATCATTGCTTTGTTTATTTATTTATTTATTATTATTATTATTTTCCTCGTCGTCCAAAACTAAAGTAATTTTACTTTTTGGCATTAATTTTGAAATTTTTATTTTTATAATTTTGTTTTTCCTAAAAAATGTAGTAAAGACTATATTTTTTATTGATAGAAAAAATATTATAATTTATTATACTTACTCCGTTCTAAAACTATAGTTTGGATTGTGTTTGACACGAAATTTAAGGAATATTAATATTATATTGGCAGTGGATAAAAAGTACGGATAAAAGACTTTTTTGTCCTTTTGAGTGTATTAGTGTAAAAACTAATGACAATTGTGTAATAATAATGAAAAAGTAAAAGTAATTTTATAATGATACAATTATTTATAAAAATAAAACTATTATTTTGTGACGGATAGAAATGGTAACATGACTATTGTATTAGTTTTTTAAAAATTATGGAATTTACATATTCATCACTATGTCAAACCAGACAAAAAAGAGCAGTCTCCAGCTATATATATATATTGTCGTTCATTAAATTATCCAAGTTTAATTTCATTCTTTATTTTAAATAATAATATAAATTTTGATACTTTATAAAAAAAAAAACTATATACTTTAATTTATTTTATTTTTTGTAAAAGCCGTGATTACTGACTAATAAAAAAATTAAATTTTGAAAAGAAAATATGCAACATTTACTTATATAATATGTTAAAGTATAAATAATATTTAGTTAAATTTATTTTCACTTTTTTTTTTAGTTTATTAAATTTATCTCGCTAATAAATTTGACAAAATTAACAAATTTAATATTTAATTATTTTTTTCAATTCAACATTTATTTACGACAAATACAACTACTTTTATGCTTTATTACATTCTTTATATTCATTTATTTTAATTTTTAGTTAAATTTTTAAAAATACTCGTGATCATATTTTTATTTTATCATTGTTAAAATAATTTTTTTTTTTTTAATTTTCATTAAAATTGCTAGTACGCTAATTTTAGTGGCTGATGAAGTAACAAAATATAAGTGAATTGGGCAAAAGTATAAACTCCAATTGCAAGTCTGTTTGCTTTCCATTTCAACAGCGATTGACACTATTATCTTTTTTTTTTTTTATTTTCTTTTTAAATATTTCATCATATGAAATTTATTCAAAATATATTCAAAATTTTATATTTTTATCTATCAATGATAAATGAATATTTATATATATTCGAATTTCTATTTATTTAAAAAATTAATTTATATTAATTATAAATAAATTTTTATATATATTTTAATTTATTTAGATTACATAAAATTTATTATTACATTTTTTTTATTAACATATAGCTATTAAAATAATGAAACATATCTTATAAATTTTTAAATTTTATATACATTAAATTACAAATTAAATATTAATTAAATAAATTATTTTCAATATAACTTTCAATTCAAAAACTTAATCGGTAATCAAGCGCACATCGTTGTGTTATTTTCGCCAAAATGCACCTATATATATATATATATATATCGAATGTCAAGTTCTCGTCAGTCATAAATTACACATTGATAATAGTATAATTCAATAAAAATATATAAATATTTTCTTTAAAGATTTCAATGTGAAATATTTTTTTTATGAGCAAACATTTTATTTTTTTGTTTCATTTCGCATAACATTATTTTTTTTTAGAAAAAGTGAAAAAACAGTTTTAAAAAAAGTAATAATAAAATAAAAATGATATATTTTTTTCATTCGAGTCATATTTAATTATTTTATTATTTTCGTCTGTTCAATTCAAATGTATATATATTTTTTTTTGGTAATAATACTTTTTATTTTAATAAAAAATACTCATATATTTTACACAATATTACAAACAATGTCACTAAAATATAAATGAGTTTAAAAGCAAAACTATCTTTTTATTTTTCTATTATATTATTACTAATAAAATACTAATATACGACAATCCACTTGAAAAAAAACAAATGAATAATATGACTCAGACAAATGAAATATTGAAAAATTTATTTAAAATAATATTTCCTCCATCCACCACAGATGTATCCATTTGTTATTTGTACGTATATTTTAATATATTGATATTATATTGATATGTAAGTACAATTGACATGTATAAATACTATTATACCTTTAATATTAATGTTATTACTTGATAGCATTTGTGCAATATTATACGAGATGAGGGTATTTTTATATTTGAGTGAAAGTATATTTACTAAAAATGAAAATAGATACATTCGTTATGGATGAACTAAAATAACAAAATGTATAAATTGACGATGAACGGATGAAATAATAAATTTTTAGGACGAAAGTATAGACAAAATTTAGTAAGAAAATGAAATTTATATAATCTTATGTTGACAAAAAATAAAAAATAAAAAAATAAAAATTAGTGTATAAATCGTAATATTTTTATTTGAAAAAATAGTAATAATTTTTTAGGACAAAAGTATAGATAAAGTTTAGCAAGTAAGAAAATGATATTCATATAATATTATGATGACAGAAAAATTTTAGTATATATACTAGGTAATACTCCCTCCGTCCGATCACAGATAATCCCATTTTTTTTTACGCCCCTTGACAAGTTTATCAATTTTAAACATACTTGACAAATATAAATCAATTTAATTAAACTTCGGACATTTTATACATAGGATCCGCTCAAAACCCCTTTATTTCTATATCTCTCTTTAATTAATAAATATTTTTATCTACTTTAAAACTCCTCATTTTTTATAAAACTAATTTATAATAATGATAAATAAATAAATAAATAAATTTTTTTATTCATTTGTATTATATAAAATTTTATTGTCTACAAAATGATATCGATATTGCATATATTTTATTGAGATATAATTGTAAAAATATTTAAAATACCAACAACACTACACATATAAAAGTAATAAAATATTATCTTAACTTATTATTAATAACTTAATAACTTATGCTACTTAAATTACGGTGTCTCTAAAAAAAAAAAACTTCATCTTCAAGGGAAAATTAAATTTAATTAAAAAGATTAAATTTAAGATTAGCAATGATGATTAAATTTTTTAAAATATGCTGATTTCATTTGCAACTGATCTCAT
Source organism: Andrographis paniculata (assembly GCF_009805555.1). Taxonomy (NCBI): domain Eukaryota; kingdom Viridiplantae; phylum Streptophyta; class Magnoliopsida; order Lamiales; family Acanthaceae; genus Andrographis; species Andrographis paniculata. The sequence continues at coordinate 1,053,600 of NW_026137611.1, forward strand.
CCCAAAATGATAAAGAGGATTTTTAGGGCAAAGGGATTAATTAAAAAGGTATTTACATAATTTTAAGTAGGCAAAAAAATTAATGTATATATAGTATTTCTTTTTTGTTAGTCAAAATTATGTCTTTTTTCAACAATGTGGTTAATCTTATCCATAATCACTTATATAGTAAACATTTTCTGTCTACTTATAATTTTATTATTATTATTTTAATAAATAATAATTAATTTGTAATATTATTTTTCTCTATTTAACACACTATTTTTTTTTTAAAAAAATTCATTTTTCTAAATAAATTTTTATATAATATTTTATTTTATTTTTTATCAACTTTATTTTAATATTACAAATAATTCTCTAACTGATTCTTATCCATCTATTCAATTTTTTTTTTTAATTTTAAATTCATTCGTAACAAAATATTTATTTTATTTTTTTTTATTAATTATACTGTCTAATTTACATTATATATATTTTTTTCAATTTATAATATATTATACAAATATCGTTATTTTTATATTATATGGTACTAAAATTTAATTAAAAAAAATAATAATAAAAAATGATAGGATAGATAGAGGAGAAAAGCTACTTTTAATTTTTTAGTATATAAGATATAGGTGTTGCCGTCATAGTGAGTGTGTGCGCCTCTGTCTGTATCTCTTATTAATTCGCACTTTCTTCTTCATTTCTTCCATTCATCAAAATCTACGAAATATGGATGAGTACCGATACCAGATTGGTTTTGCTGGTGCGTTCTGTGTGTCTCTGGCCCTAATAATAATACTGCCATGGAAGCTTCTGGAATGGGCTTACTTCACTCCCAAGAGGCTGGAAAGTTTACTCAGGCGACAGGGCCTCAGGGGGAAATCCTACCGATTCATCCATGGCGACATGAAAGAGGTCTTGAAAACCAGTGATGAAGCCAAGGCAAAACCCATCAATATTGGCGATGATATCAGGCCACGACTCTTGGGGTTTCACCTCAAATCCCTTCAAAACTATGGTATACATACACACACACATATATATATATATATGCTTTTATATTAGATCTGATCTGTACTGTACATGCCCTCTATGTATAGTTTATCGACTTTTCTGATAGGAACTAACTAAATTGACATGCAGGAGGTGAGTGTATTTTCTGGTCTGGAACCAGGCCTACAGTAATTGTGAAGGAGCCTGGACTGGTGAAGGAGATCATGGCTAAGAACTATCTCTTCCTCAAGGCAAGGGTGTCGCCGCTGACAGGGCTGCTCGCGCGTGGACTCGTCAGCTACGACAGACATAAATGGGCCAAGCACAGAAAACTCATCAATCCCGCTTTCCATCTCGACAAATTGAGGGTCAATTCTCTTTATCTTAATTTCAATAGCCATTGATATATAATGTAATAAGAAATCGACTTCATTTCATTTCATTGGCACATACAGCTAATGATCCCTGCATTTCAATTGAGTTGCGACGAAGTTCTAACCAAATGGGAAGAGCATCTCTCGCCGGAGGGGTACTGCGAGATAGACGTCTGGCCTTACCTACAAAGCATAACTAGCGACGCCATATCAAGAACAGCATTCGGTAGCAATTATCAAGAAGGTCGAAGAATTTTCGAGCTGCAGGGAGAACAGGCCGAGCTTGTAAGACAGGTGTCGCAATCGGCATACATTCCCGGATGGAGGTAACTAAGTGAAACTAACTTATATCCCTGATTAAATACAATCTTCTCTCAAATTAGCTGTAAATCCGCAGGTTTGTGCCGACGAAAAGTAACAGGAAGATGAAGGAAATGTCGATAGAAGTGAACTCATTGATCCGCGGCATCATCGACAAAAGGGTAGAGGCGATGAAAGCAGGGGAGGATGTTAAGGAAGACTTATTGGATATATTGTTGGAATCTAATTTCAAAGAAATCAAACAGCTCGGCGGCGACAAGTTTGGGATGAGCATCGAAGATGTAATAGAAGAATGCAAGTTGTTTTATTTCGCCGGTCAGGAAACAACTTCGTCGTTGCTCGTATGGACACTGATTTTATTGAGTAGGTATAGTGAGTGGCAAAATCTAGCCCGCGAAGAAGTTTTACGTGTCTTTGGGAACCAAACACCGGACTTCGACGGTTTGAATCAACTTAAAATTGTGAGTTACGTTATGTTAAGTTTTTTAGATGAGTTAAAAAGACTAGTAAACTATGTTAAGATTTCTCGATCGATTTCTTGCAGATGAACATGATCATCCACGAGGTGTTGCGACTGTATCCGCCGTTAATTTTACTTCGAAGAAAAGTCGATGAGGAGACCAAGTTAGGGAAGTTCACAATTCCAGCTGGGGTTCATTTCCTCTTACCCATACTCTTCTTGCATTATGACACTGAAATATGGGGCGACGACGCGAAGGAATTTAAGCCGGAGAGGTTTAGCGAGGGCGTTTTGAAGGCGCAGAAAACGCAAGGAATGTTTTTCCCGTTCGGCTGGGGACCTCGAATATGCATCGGGCAGATATTTGCAATGTCGGAAGCTAAAGTGGTGTTGGCCATGATTTTGCAACGCTTCTCGGTCGAGCTTTCGCCATTATATACGCATGCGCCGGACACTGTAATAACACTTCAACCTGTGCGCGGAGCTCACTTGCGTCTGCACAGGTTGTAAGAAGTTTGCAAGCTATTAAATTCGAGTAGACTATATTATTATTATTGGACAAATGGATGCATGTTTTGTGGGCAAATTGTTGGTAATAGAAAACAGGAAATCGACGTACATTAGTTTATCCCAATCAAATGCAAATCCAGATTGTTAAAGACAAAGATCCTCGACTGGATAAAAACCAAGTATACAAACAACAACGACAAAAATGTCTCATATGAAATGATGTAAGCTTAATGTCCATAGCCTTCACATTCACCTTGTAGTACTCAAATTCTTTCCTGAATTAATTCCAAGGATTCGACGTTACACACTGACCGGAGAAAATCAAATGCCGGGAGGCGAATAAATATTGTCGAAGAGATCAGAATAGTTAAGTATGAATTACCCAAAATTCTTTCCAGCGACGTTTTAACTCGAACAGCACCCAAGTTTCTTCCAAACAGATGAATTTTCTTTGATGTTAATGGTTTTCCCCTGCGACGGAATGGAGGAGGTCATCTCATTGCCAGCCTCGACAGCCTTTCTGCTTACAATATGGTGAATCTGATTAAGGACTTGGGTGAATGCATTTTCGACGTTGGTTGATTCCAAAGCAGAAGTCTCCATGAAGTAGAGTGACTCCCGCTCGGCTAGCTCTTTACCATCCTCAGTGCTGACGGCCACGAGATGTCGAAGATCAGATTTGTTGCCGATGAGCATCACTACAATGTTTGGATCAGTATGATCTCTCAACTCTCTTAGCCATCTAAGAATATTCTCAAAAGTAGCACGTCGCGTGACATCATAAACTAGAAGTGCACCAACTGCTCCTCGGTAGTAAGCACTGGTAATGGCTCGGTACCTGTGGAATGAATGAAATACAAGCGGACATATAAAGCAAAGATACATGTATCCATGTGAAAAAAAAAAGAAAAAAGAAAAACCTGAGCTGAAGTTATGGTAGAAAAAATAAATTAAAGCAGCAGAACTGATGATCAAGGCATACAACAAAACACTATAGGATAGCAAATAAATCTATAAACAACACCAGAAACAATAAACCCGTATATCCTGTCGTTTTTACTATAGAAGAATAACTTTATGGAAAAGGTACCCGTTTAAGAGAATCGGGATAAATAGTTTAGGGAAAACATTAGATACCAAACTGAGTTCTTGCAATTTGTATGGCCCTTTCTCATAGAAATGTTCAATTTTTTTGAGTCACAAGTTCAATAAGGCTCAAATGATTCAATTTTTAAAGTCCAGTAGATGTTATCAGTATTTTGATAGGTATGCAATTCCAAATTTCCGCAAAAGAAAATCCAAAACCATATCAGATCCAAAAAGAGAACCTATGCTATCACCACCATCAATGCCCCGCAGCAATACACTCTATGAATCCTAATGATTAAGTCTGCATACTCAGCCATGGCACAACCCACCAAAACTGAACATTTTACCAAGGCACAGCTACTCTCCCTTGAGTTATTCATAGCAACCCTCTTCAGCTATTATATAACTTTATCACTGAAATTGTTTCCACAGAAGGAACTGTGGCTTTCAGCACAAATCTTTCACATATAAAGCTTCTATAAGTATAAGATCCAGAGGACATACTCCTACATCCTGTTCTCTATTGTGCTCTATGGCCATTATCTATTACTTACTTCTGCCTGTGTTTAGCTATCATTGTTCTAATTAAGTGAAACTCTATAAAAATAACTACTTTGTAGTGAAGGTGGCTTTTCTTGTGCATATTTGGGTCTGAGAATAGATGATAATCCCGGATTCTGTGTGGCACATGCATGAAACATCTCTCTAGTTTTATTTAATAAGATACATTTCTCTCTAAGACTGGTTATTTACTTGCTGACTTTTAGTTTGTTGCTATCAGTTTAAAACTTCCCAAATCACGCGAACAATACAACGAGTTTTAAAGTTCAAGCGGCTATTACGAGTTAAAGAAATTCAAACACTATACTGTTGTACGGCTTTGAAAATCACGTGCTCAGTCTTTCACTACTACTCAGGCAAAGACACTAAAACCTTGTCTAGAGGTCATGTTCCAACATAGGAAAAGGTTGAACTCTTCGCTTCTTCTTGGCATTACAAGTTCCCTAACCAACTCTATTCTAACAAAGAGTAGAGAGCAAAAATGTAGTGAAAGAACATACATCCAACAATAACAGCCCTTGCTGTATATGCCTCACTATATCCCTCTCTTTATCTGTTTGCTACTGTATGTATATACTTATCTATTGCAATCCAACCAGTTTAACCGAATCAAAGTTAAAATTAGAACATAAAAGAAGCAAGGCCAGCATATTTTCACTGAGAAGGGAACCAAGTATTAGCATGATGTTCTAAGTCGAAACTTGGAATGCACATCCCCATCCACCATTGGATCAATGAAGAATCTTAACTAGTTTTCCGTATCCACATCAACTGGTAGCCAAAACAAACATATTCAAAGATATCAATCATACTACATATTATTTAAGGTCTTGGATCTAAGCACAATCCCCACTTATTGTACTAAAGAACCATAAAGAATAATACCTAAACAACTCTTCCAACAAAACACCATCCTTTATCTTCTTCAGTTTCTCTCTAACCATATACTCTTACCTTTATATACATATAGATCACGCCAAAATCCGTAACAGACATTCACAAGTAAACTATAAAACAAGCATACTCAATGGAAGTCAACTTTGCATACATATGACGGAATATTCCAAAATGAGCATTGCAGTTCAGAATAATATATAACTTGAATTGACGTGAGTTCCTAAAACGATAAAACCGACAGAAACACACACATGTGTATATACATATATAATAGAGAGATAGTGTGCGGATTTCGTAAAATCGAATTGTGTTATGAAAAACCAGAAAACAAAGATGGGGGAAGAACCTTTCTTGACCCGCAGTGTCCCAAATCTGAGCTTTGATAACCTTTCCATCTACGTTGAGGCTCCGGGTGGCAAATTCAACACCTATAGTGGACTTGGACTCGAGATTGAACTCGTTCTTGGTGAACCTGGATAAGAGGTTGGATTTCCCGACACCTGAATCCCCAATCAGCACAAGCTTGAACAGATAATCATACTCCTCGTCTGCCTTGTACCCAGCCATTCTCTCGGACGAGTTTTAAGGGAAGGAATTCGATTCCCGAGACTGATGTGAGTCAGGACCAGGGGGACTCTTGTCGGAGAAAATGGCTTTAGCTAGATTCTTGTCAAGGCTGAAACGACGTCGCTCTACTTGCTTTACTCTTTTTACATTCTTTACCCACACAATTTTATTTATTTATTTATTTCTTCTATGGTAAGATCCCGATGATGAATGTTATTAATAAAAAATAAAATATATATGCATATTCCTTCAATTTCAATTTTTTTTTTTTTTACTCCCTCCTCACAAATATATATATATATATAATACTATATCATATTTTTTGTTTTTCTTAATCCCATGTATTATATTATTTTCTTTTTTTTCAAAAAATATTATATATTTTAATTTTATTGTAAATTTTATAATTTAAAATTTCTATTATACTAATTAGTGTTTTAATCTTAATGTATAATAATTTGTATCATATTGTAATTAATTGTATTAATATATTTTTAATTATTTACTTGTTATATTTTACTTAATTTATGGTATTTTCGGTAACATTGACATAATATTTGAACTGATGGAGTATTATTTTTGTCCATTCTGTGTAAAAATTACTCCCTCCGTCCCAGATACCATGTTTATGTTGCCGTTTCTGCCCGTCGTACCATATCACTTTTCTTTTTTTAGAAAATGATTACACACTTTAATCTCATTTTAAATTTTAAATTTTTTTATTTTATTTTAATTAAACTAATTAGTTATCTTAATCTTAATTTATAATTATTTATATTATAAGATAATTATTTTTACTAATACATTCTTAATACACACTTTAATCTCATTTTAAATTTTATTTTTTTAATTTTAATTAAACTAATTAGTTATTTTAATTTTAATTTATAATTATTTATATTATAAGATAATTATTTTCAATAATACATTCTTGATTATCTACTAATTACATTCCTTTTAAAATACTGTGTTTACAGTACATCAGATACGGTGTCTGAGACGGAGGGAATTTTTTTTTTTTTAAGTTTAAAAGTGATAAACAAAGTTAAGGAAGAGGCAGAGCTGTTCAAGGAAAGAGGGATGTCAGGATGCATAAAGTAATAAAAATAAAATGTAAATGTTAAATTACATTGGAAAGTGAGTGTTAAATTGCAAGAATTAAAAAAAAAAAAAAAAAAAAAATCTGAAATAGTTTTTTGTTTTTGTTTTAAAATTTTTATATCATTATAGAATATTACTATGACGCCTCCAGGTCATCTGCCGTCTAGGGTGATTTGTCTATCGAGCCTAATTTGTAGGGTATTAAGTTCAACCAAAATTTACTCCGTATGCCACTTTCGAGTAGCGGCTGCAAATTCACACATTATTAAAAAAAAATAAAATAAAAATTTATGCCTTGATTTTGTAACTCTAAGGATGTGTTTGTTTGGGGGATTGGATTTAATTTCCACTTTCATCCCATTTTTTCTCCCAAAAATATCAAATCAAACACACATTTTTTATTTTTTATATTATACTAAAAATTAATTTTATATTCAAAACATCACATCAACACCTATTTATATCACATCGTACAACTATTCAAATTCAAAATTTTTACTATTCAAATCCCAATTCAAAATCCAAAACCCCAGACAAACACACCCTAAGTAAATTATGTATTCAATGATGAAACATATACATATATGTGCATTGATTTATGAGCCTAGTTTGATGCAAACACTGAATTATAAAATATACTGCCTCTGTGTATCGAAAGGTTACATTTTCTATTTTTATCTGTCTCAAAATAAAATTATCATTTTCTAATTTAGTAATTATACTACCATAAATATCCTTTCAATTTACAATATATACCCTTTCAATTTACAATATATTGCACCATACTAATAAAGGTATTTTTATCTTTTTCACTGTAATTCAATATAATATTAATATTAAAAGATCTTCCAATAGATATAGATGGAGACATACCTTTTGAAATTTAGAATTTAATTTATTGGACGCATGATTTGTGGAATAGTTATATATACTCAGCCAAATTAATTATTTTTACTTTCTTTTTTCATCTGTCCGCAAAAATTGTAAATTAAAAATATTTAATTATTACTTTTTATTCAAAACTTATTTACAAAAATACTATTATTTTATTATATAATTTTTTTTATTTACTTTAATTTCTAACTAAAATTTTTAAAAATATTTTCAGCTGCCTTTTAACTTTTTATCACATTTTTAATAAAATATATATTATTTTTAATCTCCGTATCGGATATAAATAAACCAATTTTAGTTGACGGAGAGAGTATTATATTAGAATAATTTGGATTGATAGCAAGTCAAATTCAAGGATCAAAGTAGTTAAACAAACTAAACTCAATTTTGTTATTCCTATATACATAAAATTTTAATTATTCTACTCCTGTCTGTCTCAATAATTGTTCACACACGATGCATGGATGCATGCAAATTAACCACGTATATATGTTTGCATTTAAATAATATAATTTAATTTAATTAATGGTTAACTTCAATTCTTCCACCCAACATTGCCTCACCTAATTACCTTACCTTAAATACCTGCTCCGATCCCTTAATTTTGGGCGATTTGGAGGGACATTTATTTCATTTTCTTCAGCCCCCAATCCAAACACGACGATGAGATTTATTTATTTATTTATTATAAATATATAAATATAATATAATACTGACTTTGTTCCAATAGGGCAATCGAGGCCCAATAAGAGAAAGGAAAATGCATATATGGTACAGATGTCGACTCCCCAGCTGTAACGTGCCAGGCACGTGGTCGTAGGCGGCATCTGCCAGCTGTGTTCTATGCCAAAGTCGGCTGGCCAACACCTTATCCTCTTTCTTTTTCGGCTTTGATAACGCCACCCTCACAGTCTGTCACCGTCACCCACCGCGTTAAAAATAGTTTCTATTTTATTCGTATAATAATAATATAATAAGATAGGAATTTTTCAGATTAAATAATCATCAACGCTATTTTGGTAATAACTGTCTCTGTCTGTCTTGTCTGTGAGCTGCGCCTGCGCGGGTGAGTTTAGTGATTCTTTTATTTGTTGGCACGTTTTGTTCCCCAGGCAAACAATATTTTATCCAATCCACCAACTAAGACTTCAAATTTATTCGTTTTCTTTTTTGTTTATTGTTCTGTTGAATATTCATATCACGGTTTCTTGGAGATGATCGTCGATGCATTTCGCACGCCTACGCGCAAGATTGTGTCTATCATTTTCTAGATTTATCTGTTTTGTTGTAGCGTCCGACGCTAGCCTCCCATTTTTCGATTTTTGGTTTCTATATATGTAATTTTATTTTTTTGGTAAGGGATTACTTGCTTGATTTAATCGCGGAGGCCACCGCGGTAGCCATTTCTGGCGGAGCGCGCGTCTGATTGAAATGCCCTGAAAATTAGGGTTTGTATTTACAATGCTTTGATGTATACGATGATTTAAGTATGTGGCTTCGGTTAGAGGAGTTCGTTGTGTTGTTTCTTTGCATTGTGTATTAATATCGATTGTTTTGCTGTAATGTTTGCTTTGTTGGTTCGAACCTGGTTTCTTTTTGTTCTTGGATTCATAAAATGGGTTTTGAGGATTTGCTCTAGAACTGAATGAATGTTTAAATGCAGGTGATTTAAAGGAGGTTTTTTTGAAACGCTGCAGAATTGGGATTGGTGTTGAGATTTGGGCCAAGATTTACTGTGATATAGAGGTGATCGTAAGGGGAGAATCGCAAAGATGATGTCAAGATCTTATACCAACCTTTTGGATTTAGCTTCTGGGAATTTCCCAATAATTGGTAGGGACAAGGAGCGGAAGCGTTTCCCGAGGGTAATGACGCTTCCGGGAAGTATTGTGGAGCTTGATGATGAACAAGCAAGTAGTGTTACATCCGAAAACCAATCTTCAATTACTGGTGAGAGAATGATCATTGTGTCTAACCTTTTGCCTTTGAAGGCTAAACGAAGACCGGATAATAAAGGCTGGAGTTTTAGTTGGAATGAAGACTCATTGCTTCTACGGGTGAAGGATGGTTTTCCTGAAGACATGGAGGTACTGTATGTCGGGTCATTGTCTGTTGATGTTGATCCAATCGAGCAGGATGATGTATCCAATTATCTCTTGGAGAAGTTTAACTGTGTTCCTACATTTCTGCCACCGAGTCTTCTGGAGAAGTATTACCATGGATTTTGTAAGAAGCAGCTGTGGCCGCTGTTTCATTACATGCTACCATTTTCGGCTGATCGTGGAGGTAGATTTGACAGGTCTATGTGGGAAGCATATGTATCTGCCAATAAATTGTTCTCACAGAAGGTTATTGAGGTGCTTAATCCAGAGGATGACTATGTTTGGATTCATGATTATCATTTGATGGTTTTGCCCACATTTTTGAGGAGGCACTTTGTGCGTTTAAGAATGGGTTTTTTTCTTCATAGTCCGTTTCCTTCATCCGAGATTTACAGATCACTTCCTGTTAGGGAAGAAATCATCAAGGCCTTACTTAATGCAGACTTGATTGGTTTTCACACCTTTGATTATGCACGCCATTTCCTATCCTGTTGCAGTCGAATGTTGGGCCTTGAATATCAATCAAAAAGGGGATATATAGGTTTGGAGTTCTATGGAAGAACAGTAGGAATAAAGATTATGCCAGTTGGAATACATATGGGTCATATTGAGTCAGTGATTAAACAAGCAGATAAAGAGCTCAAGGTTGAGGAGCTAAAGCGGCAGTTTGAAGGAAAGACAGTGTTGCTTGGAGTTGATGACATGGACATATTTAAAGGTATCAACTTGAAATTTTTAGCTATGGAACACATGCTCAAGCAACATCCAAATTGGCAGGGCAAGGCTGTACTGGTGCAGATTGCAAACCCTGCTAGAGGGAGAGGTATAAATTTGGAGGAAATACAGGCTGAAATAGAAGAGAACTGCAATAGAATTAACAAGGAGCTTGGGCAGCCTGGATATGAACCCATAGTTTATATTCACCATCCTTTATCAATCAGTGAAAGAATGGCATATTACAGCATCGCTGAGTGTGTTGTTGTGACTGCAGTGAGGGATGGGATGAACCTGACTCCTTACGAATATATTGTCTGCAGACAAGGAGTATCTGGTGATGAAATGCGGTCAGAATTGAGTGGACCTAAGAAGAGCATGCTAGTGGTGTCCGAATTCATTGGTTGCTCTCCTTCCCTAAGTGGTGCTATTCGTGTTAATCCATGGAATGTTGAGTCAACTGCTGAAGCCTTGAACGAATCTATATCGATGGCTGAATCAGAGAAAGAGTTAAGACATGAGAAGCATTACCGATATGTCAGTACCCATGATGTAGCTTTTTGGTCAAGGAGTTTCTTGCAAGATATGGAAAGAACGTGTGCTGATCATTTTAGGAAACGATGCTGGGGCATTGGTCTTGGCTTTGGATTCCGGGTGGTGGCTTTAGATCCTAACTTTAGAAAGCTATCAATAGATGATATTGTGGCTGCTTACTGCAAAGCTAAAAGCAGGGCTATACTATTGGATTATGATGGCACGCTGATGCCCCAAAATTCAATAATTAAGACCCCAAGTGCCCAAGTTCTCTCTCTCTTAAACAGGCTATGTGTAGATACCAAAAATGTAGTTTTTATGGTGAGTGGAAGAGGAAGGCGTAGCTTAAGTGACTGGTTTTCCTCTTGCAAGAAGCTGGGACTTGCTGCGGAACATGGCTACTTTTTAAGGTATGCTTCTTACTTGCTTAACATAGTTCAGAGTATATGGTAAGACCGTGAAATACCCACAAAACTGTTAAACTTGTGACTTAATGTAAGAAACTAGGTGAACTTGAGAAGATCAGCTGTATCAGTAACCAGATAAGAAATTATGTTAGATTGGAATGACAATATCAGTGATCTAACTTCTATATATAATATTCATAATAGTTGTTGCTAGTTCAGATTAAAAGTTATAGTTTATGGAGGTGTTTGGTGTTTTTATTATTTGTGTGTGTGAGAGTGTGTTTTCGATTTTGATGTTTATGAAAGTTTTTGGATGTGATTGGATGTGGTGTTTTTTTGAAGAAAATTGAAAGATAGAATATTTTTTAAAAGAAAAAGATGCTAAGAGAACAATCCCTTTGTTAAGACACTCAATCAGCTAAGCACAAGTTTCAACATATCAACAGTGCTCTTGCTTTTGCATACGTATAAAAACTTATTTATTGAATTCATTAACCGCCTGTTCAAATTAATTTTAATTTATTTGTACTCTTCAAAACACTATATATTACATCCTAAAGCTACCCATCAATCTTATATCCAATAATACTATAAGTTGGTTGAGGTGAAGTGAAGTATGTGCTTTATACCGTTGCCTGATCTAATTATCTCAAGCCTCCATTAGCTTAAACCTTAATTGATGATATTATGGTATTTCAAATGTAGATTTCAATTCATACTTCTGGGCTTTGTCTACTGGTTTCTGTTGCTTTAGATTTCTTTTCTTTGTTTATACTTTATATATTTGAACCAATATGTGGAAATTCTCAGTGGATAAGTTGAATTGGATAGTTGGTCAGGGCCGAATCACATGACATTTAGGATGCCTCTAATGCATATTTGACATGACTTTGGTGTGGCAAAAATATTTGCCCATAAAAACATTCGTGTGAAGAGGTTACTCATAGTGCGTCACTGCTAGTGGCATACACTTGCATGATGCTCCCAACACATGCTTTCCTTTGGATAATTTGTCAGAGTTTATAAAAAAAAAACATTTCCTGTGAACATAAATTGGTTGGTATTATATCATGTTATTCTTCCGGTTAAGTAACTGTTATGGTTGATGGACTCTTGTGCATATTATAGATGGCATCAGATTGTCATTTCTTCAGTATTCTTATTTTCATTTTTATTCAACTTTTTGGTGAAATTTCATGTAAGATGATCTGGAATTGAAGGTGGCCGCAGTGTGAGGAGTGGGAGACATATGACCAAGGATCCGAATTTGGATGGATGCAGATGGCTGAACCCGTTATGAATTCATATACTGAGTCTACCGATGGTTCTGGAATCGAGAGAAAGGAAAGTGCTTTAGTTTGGCATTACAATGATGCAGATCCTGGATTCGGTTTTTCCCAGGCGAAAGAAATGTTGGACCATTTAGAGAGCGTGCTAGCAAATGAACCCGTTGCTGTGAAAAGTGGGCAGTTTATTGTAGAAGTGAAACCTCAGGCAAGTGCTACTACTATTTTTTCTGCATTCTTTCATTGTTTTTCTCTCTTTCTAATATCATTTATTATATTTCTCTTAACGCTGTCCAGTTATAAACAATTATTATTTCTCTTAGCCCTATTATTCCTTTCACAAATGTTTTTGAAAGATCTAAACATGAGATCAAGGATGCTGCACTTTGTCTATGCAGGGTGTTAGCAAAGGTGTAGTTGCAGAAAAGATTTTCACATCAATGACGAATAATGAGAAACAGGCAGATTTTGTGCTGTGCGTTGGTGATGATAGATCTGATGAGGATATGTTTGAACTAATCAGTACGGCAGTGTCTAGACAAATCCTATCTTACAACACCGAAGTCTTTGCATGCACAGTAGGGCAAAAACCCAGCAAAGCTAAGTATTATTTGGACGACTCATCTGAAGTGGTGGCAATGCTAGAGTCTCTTGCTGAAGCTACTGATTCTCCAGCAACATCAGATGAGGAAACCCATATCTCCCAAGCCTCAAGAAGATTCAGTCACTTTTCTATTGCTTGAATCTGCTTAATATGGATATTTAGCTAATCGAATATTTTTATATATGGATATTAGATTTTAGGCACCAGAAATGGAAATTATATACTATTCTTCTTCTTCTTCTTCTTCTTTCTTCTTCTTTTCGTTTCTTTTTTTCCTCATCCTTCTACCATTAGTCTTGAGCAATTTCTTGGGAGAAGAGTTTGCATCGAACTCAGTTGAGATTCTGAGGAGAATATGAGGGTACAATGAGAGTTGTGAACAGGTCTTGAGAGTAACTTCTTACAAGCACAAGGACCATAAATTTGGGAAACTTTGATTATCTGAGGCGGAAGAGACGAAGGTGGACAAAGGTTTCCTGCTTCCTTCCCTGCAACGCGAAGGGAGTTTATTATGAAGCAGAAAGTATTGGTTGTCACGATGAAAACCTGTTAAAGAAAGCTGTGGTTCTGTGTTTGGCGATTCTTGCAAGTGGTCAATCACTTGGAATTTGTGGCACTTTGTAGATTGGCTCATTGGATTTGCTAGTCTCCCCTGTACAGGTTAGTATGGCTTCTTCTACTTGTCTTTTTTTCATTTCTTTCTTTCATTTTGCATTCCTTTGGGACTGTCCCAATAAAAGTGTAATGTGGATGTGGGTTGATAAAAAACCATGGTTTCTTAGACAGAAGGATGCATCTCTAAGCCACATTTTCTTTGTGGGGGGGGGGGGGGGGGGGGGGGGGGGGTTTAAAATATTGGACTTTGTTAAATTTGTGGATAGTTTCATTATCTTGTTTAGTTATATAGAATTTTAGGTTGTGTTCAATTGAACATGTGTTGATGCTATGGGATTGGGGGGTGTATACTCGTTAGCGCATATATATATATAAGCAAGTGAAAAGTGGATCTTGTGTCTTTGGATAAGCATTTAGAGATGGTTTTTTTTGATAACGTGAGAATCACGACCGAACCTAATATCCTGCAAAGGTGACCGCGTCGGGAGTTTGAACCCATGACCTCACGGTCACAAGTTCAACCCCTACACTATCAGGCCATTCTTGACGGGACTTTAGAGATGGGTTTTTGTGTATGGTATGCTATGGTTTGGTGGAATAATAAATTTAAATAGGAATAGAATGTTAAAAATGAAATGCCTCCCCCTTTTAAACTAGGATATATATATATATATATATATATATAGCATTCTCCTTTATTCACTGAATGATAGAAAATTTTGAATATCTTGTGATTCTAAATTGGACATCACCACTAACCACACTTCCATTTAAAATCAACAAAGAGTTGGCTCTAATATTTTTCTAGTTAGAATTCTTGTTTTTTTTTTTTTTTTTGTTTATTTATTTAATCATTCAATTTTTATAAACATGCAAGTATTATTTAAAATTGAACACTCTGGATGAGGTTTTGGTGCCGATTAAATACATACGGCTGTGTGGTGTGATATTACTGATAGTTTTGTGAAAATGAGATTACAATTATTTGTATTGTAACTATGAGTATTTATTATTAGTTTTTAAATATCATATTATATATTTACTTTTAATACAATAAGGGTGTGTTTGTTTTGCACTTCAAGTTCAAATTTAATTTAGATCACACCATTACCAATAAAAATATGCTTTTTCTTGCAAAATATTATTATTATTATTATTATTTTCTCACAAAATTTATGTTAAAATATTATTTAAATCAAAATTAAATTAAAAATTCAATTTCAAACTCGAAGCAAATAAACCTATTATATATACATATTATTTTTTTCATTCCAAACATATACCATTAAATATTGATTTAAATCACCACAAACAAACCTTTGATTTTAAACTTTTTACTAATAAAGGCTCAAAACAAAACCACCCAAACAAACTAGGCATATCTAGCACTGAGTTCGAGTTATTATTTGTAATAGCTAGTAAACCTGAAACTAGGCATCCCTAAAGGATCAAACAAAGTTAATTCCCAAGTGTCGTTTTGTCGGGTTTAGTTTGCAAGCTATTAGGTTCAATAAGAAGTTTACCTAGAGCGCACTCTAAGAATAGCGGCTGCGGTTTCCTATATTATAAAATAAATAAATAAATAACTAAGGCAAACCGAGGGCTATCGATTCGTGCTTTTTAGTTGTGTTCGCGTCGGGTGACTTGTATAATAAGGGTGACTTGTATAATAAGAACGAACGATTTGAACATGACTAGAATATGATTTTCAATCCAAACACGACATGAATTTTTTTCAAAGTCAGATTCAAGTCAATTTGATTTTGTTTCAGATAATCCAATAACCCGAAAAACCTAACATGAAAGATTTGAAAACCTAAAAATATTAAACTTTATCTAAAAAAAATTGATATAAAACAAATCCGAAAAACTGAATTTTTAAATAATAAGTATTATAATTTCAATTTTTTAATACTCCATTTTCCCATTTCAAATGAATAAGATAGATGCAAGTTTAATTGGTTATGATATTATTTTAATTTTATTATATTTTTATATAAGCAATATGGTTGGTAATTTTAAAATTATAATTAAAATAAATTTAAAATGTGTTTAAATATTTTTAATACTCTCTTCTTCCCCCAGGTTATATTTTTCATTTTTGTCCATTCCAAAATAAGGTTACAATTTCTAATTTAGTAACGTACTTAATATAATAAATACCTTTCAACTTATAATATATTACACAAATGTCATTATTTTTATATCAATATTTTTGTCTTTTTTTTTACTATAATCCAATATAATACTAATATTAAAAAATTTTCGTGCAAAAAACAAACGTCACCTATCCAATGGGACGGTGGGAGTATGATATCTTAATAGAATAAATTTTTTAAATAATACAAATAAATAAAAAGTAATATATATATTTTTTAAGATAATCTAATTTTTAAAAAAAAATAAAAAGTTTTAAATGTAGTTAAAAATATTTCTTTACAAATAAAAAGATTTTAAAGGAGTTTATGTAATATATAATTTTATATGTTATAAAATTATTAAGTTACTTTATATATTATATATATATACATAAATAAACATGTAAAGTAAAGTGATATAAAAAAAAAATAAAAACGAATCAATTAAAATGGGACTAGTATTATTTTATTTTGTAATACATTATAATTAAAAAGAAATAAATTAATTTTAATTATAAAATGGTTAAAGATCAAGTTGAGTTTGTATATCAGGTTATCCTATGACCTATGACCTAATTTTTATATTTCCAGTTATCAATTCAGTCCGCCGTATCCAACCTAATTTTCTTTTCTTTTTTTTTTTTTTTCTTTTTTTTTTTTGTTTCAAGTAGAAGTCAACGGCAAACCTGAAAATTTTTTAGGTCAAAGGAGTTCAATTTTGACCGAGACAAACCAATCTAAATCGAAAAGTTACAGAGGATGATGAGTAGCTGTGTAGTAAAATATATAGCTAATGACGAGCAGCAAGGATCTAATTAATAAATACAGCATTAGAAAGAACATCAAATGAATCAACAAAGTTATATTTGCTTTCAAAGTTTGATCTCTGTATATACATACATTACACACACGCGCACACACACACATATATATATATATATGCAATTGATAATTAAATTATACAGCCACTGCAGCTGGTGTAGAAGTAACTCTATTTTCAGCCGGAATTTCCACAAACTCCGACAGGATTGCCCGGAATTCCTCTCCGGTCATCGTCTCCTTCTCCAGAAGAACTTCCACGATCTTGTCCATGGCCTCGCGATTGTTCCTGATGTGGCTCAAAGCAATCTCGTATGCGCTGTCTGATATCTGTTTGACTGCTGCATCGATATCTTCGGCTAGCTTTTCTGACATTGAATTCCTTGCCATCATTCTCATGATCACATCACCACTTTGAGCAGATGAGTCCATCAGCGACCATGGCCCGATTTCAGACATGCCGAAGGCAACAACCATCTGCAAGGGAATATGATGACTTAACTATGAAAAGGGTCCGACTAATGTTGAAGCAAAACTACACCAAAATGTATCCATTTCTACTGCAGTTTAATTACAATGTATAAAAAAATTCGTCATCGATTTTCTACAAATTTTAGGCACATAGTTTATAAGGCAGAGTTACCAATGAATATAATAACACTGAGCGGACTTAACCATCGAATACATGGATCACACTCTCAAGAATTTTGTGTTAATATTACCAACAAGTAAAAGAATAATCTCTCCGTCCCTTAATAAACTATCTATTTTTCTATTTTCGTCTGTCTTATAACAAGTATCAATTTTCATTTTTAGTAACGGTACTATCTACGTAACATTACAAATATCATTTCAATCTGCAATCTATTACACAAATATTATACCCTTTATATCATATAATACTATTAGTCTTTTTATTTTTATTTTTACTATATTCCAATATAATACTAATAATTCTGAAATTCTATGCAAAAAGCAATCGGATAGATAGATATGGGACAGAGGGAGTAACAAATATTTGACGATACAGTATGTCCCTCAACACAACATTTTCGTGTTACTCTTACCAGACCTGAAACTTAACATGACTAAGCACAAAATACCTATATGGATGCAACAAAATAGAAAAGAACAGTTTGTGTGGGAATAGGAAAGCAATTTTTACCTGCTTGGCCAAACCAGTGATTTGTTGCAAATCACCAACTGCACCAGTCGTGACCTCTGGCTCCCCGAATATGATCTCCTCAGCAGCCCGTCCGCCAAGCCCGCCAACAATTCTGGCAAATAGCTGCTGCTTGGATATCAAGGTTGGATCATCTCCTGGGATGAACCAAGTCAAACCACGTGCTTGCCCACGTGGGATTAAAGTCACCTTTTGAACAGGATCATGCCCTGGAGTTAGGGTTCTGCATTGGAAGCAAAGAATACCACGAGTGTTACCTTACACACTACCGATAATTAGTTCATACAAACAGAGCACAAAGTCGTTAACAGCAGGAAGCTACTAAAACACAGACCACCAATACGCCACTCAGGTTAATCTTGTTAGAAGTTTTCGCAAAACGTAAGGGTCAAAGAAGCATTTTAAAATATTCATATTTTCACATGAGGTAACATGCAACAAGTTTGACAGCTCCACTACGATTGCTAAAGATTAAAGATGGCCTATTTAGATTTACTAGCAAAGTTTGATCAACAGAAACTTCCATGTCCAAACGGGGAAGCATCGAGCACAGATTTGAACTTACCCACAAATGGCATGGCCTACTTCATGGTAAGCCACAAGACTTTTGCTTTTGCCATCCGTCATCACCGTTCCTTCCATGCCAGCAACAATCCTGTCGATCGAATCATCAATCTCTTTAGATGAAATTGCTGTCTTACCCCTCCTTCCAGCCAGAATAGCCGCTTCATTCAAGAGGTTAGCAAGATCTGCTCCACTAAAACCTGGGGTCCTCATGGCTATCACTTCAAGTGAAACATCAGAATCAAACTTCTTATTGCCCCCATGAACCTTCAAGATCTCAGTTCTTCCACGAATGTCAGGAACATCAACTGTCACCTGCATAAAGGTTCGAATTATAGGGACAATGTATAGGCTAGTTGTATTTACTACACAAGCAAGATATATATAGCCTTAATTTACCTGTCTATCAAACCTTCCTGGTCTCAACAAGGCAGAGTCGAGAATATCTGCACGGTTAGTTGCCGCAATTACAATAATACCAGTATTCCCTTCAAAACCATCCATTTCTGTCAACAGTTGATTTAATGTTTGCTCCCTTTCGTCATTTCCACCACCAATGCCTGTTCCTCTCTGACGTCCAACAGCATCAATTTCATCAACAAAAACAATACAGGGGGCGTTTTCCTTGGCTTTCTTGAATAGATCACGAACACGAGATGCACCAACGCCAACAAACATTTCAACAAACTCGGAACCTGAGATTGAGAAAAATGGTACACCTGCTTCCCCAGCTATAGCCTTGGCAAGCAGCGTCTTCCCCGTACCAGGAGGACCAACAAGAAGAACGCCCTTAGGTATACGAGCACCCACAGCAGTAAACCTCTCTGGCTTCTTCAAGAATTCCACCACCTCCATGAAATCTTGCTTTGCTTCATCTACTCCAGCAACATCATCAAAAGTCACCCCTGTGTTCGGTTCCATCTGGAATTTAGCCTTTGATTGACCAAATGTGAGTGGGAAACCAGGCCCACCGGGACCACCCATACCGCCAGAAGATCTTCTCGAGAGAAGGAAAAGACCGCCAATCAAAATTAAAGGGAAGGCCAAATTTCCAATTAAGTTAAACAAGACTGAACCCGATTCCTCTTGAGCAGTGTGGGCAGCAAAGTCGATGTTCTTCTCTCTGAACTTCTGCAGAAGCTCCTGGCTCAGCCCCGGGAGCTGTACCCGCACTCTCTGCACACGATTGCCCAACTCTGGGGAGATAGCTTCAACTATGGCAATGGTACCATTTTCAAACAAATCAACCTTTTTCACCCTATCCTTGTCAAGATACTCCAGAAATCTAGAATAAGACATCCTAGAGTTAGAAACGCCTTGATCATCTGCAAGAGCTTTTTGGTTGCCCAGCAATGCTGGTATGGCAGCTCCAGCATTACCGAGCAACAATTTCATGAAGCCTCTTCTGCCTTCATTTGCCCTTTGATCCAACAATGCTCTGACGCTAACTATTCTAGATGGATGGTTCAATCCTGGAAGCTTTGAGGACTGGATAATTCGCCTGCCATAGATTTCCTTGTGCAGATTTGTTCTAGCATTGCTGGCAGATATGCTGTTTCCCACTACACAAGCAGATGATGCAGCCATCTATATTCCTAAGCAATTCAGAAAACAAATGGGGGCTAATCAACCTCTCAACAAAGACAAAATATTACAATCAAAGCCTATTTAATCACAAAACAGTAATCTTATGTCAGGAGGATAAACATACACAGAACAAACTTTTTATCATCACAAGAAATGAGTTTCCTTCGGCTATTATGAATATGGATCGATCTTAGATTATTCCATTACTTCTGATGTTACAGGAACTCTTCATGCCTCACACACTTGCAATAAGTACGACAAACATTAGGGCAGCAAAGCAGAATCACAAGCCAACTTAAAAAGATTATAGATCGACCAAATTGAACATCAATGTTACGCCAGCTCCAACTTCACCATTTATCATCGCAAAACTGACTCATCGACAAAAATTGAACGGAATATCTCACTGAGCAGACAAAAAATAGCAATTCCATCACAAAACGCAATTAACAAGTCCGATCACAGAGCCCAATTATGAACAAGCCCGAAAACATAACTAAGCCGAAACGAAGATGAATATCAATACCCCCGCCAAATTGCCAACATGAGAGAGAACACAACACTTGCACTATGCCATAAGGTAGAACAGACAATGCAAAAATGTACAAACCTGCGAGGAGGAGGCAACCCTGAAGAACCAATGAATGAAGGATGGGCGGGGCGTTGGAGAGATTTAGAGGAAATGGATGTGGTTCGGAACAGCGCACGTGGCAATAACTAGGCGATTGATTGATTAGTCTACCCTCCCATTTTAGTGTCCGAGATTTTTCCGTCTGCAATTTGGCAGTTTGTAAAGTGTTTCAATTTTTGGGGTTTAGGGTTTTTGTTGGTCAATTTGGTTTCGAAAAGTTTGTGGAGTGTTTGTTACGGACGTGTCATCCCCTTTGTTAAGTATTTATATGTGGTTAAAGGTGCCAAGTGAGCATTCGAATTTTCGAATGTAATTTTGTGAAATTTAACTCGATTTCAAAATTTGAAATTTTTGAAAAAATTAAATATGAATCGAACAGAAAAATATCAAATTTCAACATTCTAAATCGGTCGGACATACCCTGAAACTTTAGGTCAAATCCATTTTTGGA
The DNA here is from genome assembly GCF_009805555.1 of Andrographis paniculata. Classification (NCBI taxonomy): domain Eukaryota; kingdom Viridiplantae; phylum Streptophyta; class Magnoliopsida; order Lamiales; family Acanthaceae; genus Andrographis; species Andrographis paniculata. The sequence goes on from NW_026137611.1 coordinate 1,074,990, forward strand.
TCACTTTTTTCGGAGTGTAATTACAAATTACTATTAAACAAATTACAATAGAGAAGTAAACACTATATAGAATATGGTGGTAATAAAAATTTGAAATACGATCATGTTCAGAGCATGGTCGTGAATAAAGGTTTGAATATGGTCATGTTCAGAATAGGTTATGGACAGACTGTATTGATTGTCTGTGGAGCTTAGTCAATTTAGTGAATTATCCAACACTACAACATTCAATCCTATGAGCTCTTATGTGACTAAAATTGATTAATTTAATTCGAATAAAATCAAAGTTGTTAAAATTTTTTAATGAAACCAAAATTAATTTTATCTCGTATTTCAAACAGAATCAAAGCTAACCCAAGTGAATATAAATTTTAAAATATAATAATATAAATATATTATGTTCAATTCAGTTAACTTAGCAAATATTAAAAATCGCAATTGAATCAAACAAAATAAATATCAAACAAAGGTAATATTAAGAGCTCAACTAACTGATGATAAAGAGTCAAATTTTTGACAGGAAAGCCGTCTTAAGGGGTAAGTCGACAAATGGACTCAAGAAGTATGGAGATGCTCTTGCTATAGGTCAGATCAACACGATAGATAATATTAGATGTGTATATAACCTGAGATAAGAAGCCATCCTAAATTTCAAATTTCAAGAAATATCATAGATGACTAAGACTTTACATCTCAAAGTAATGGCTGAGATAGACCTACAATTCAAAAGTACTAGAAGTATCATCGCCATCCGCAGTGATGATCATATTATCAATATACTACTCCCTCCGTCCCAATACAATAGTCTTGTTTATCATTTTTGTTCGTCCCAAAACAATAATCTCATTTCCATAAATAATTATATCACCATAAAATTATCCCTTCTTTTTCATTATTATTACACAATTGCCACTACTTTTTACACTAATATACTCACAAGGGCAAAAAAGTCATTTATCCATAATTTTTACCAACCACCAATATAATATCAATATTTCTTAAATCTCGTGTCCAACACAATTAAACTATACTTTTGGGACGGAGGGAGTATAATATAATAATAACCCAAAGAACCCTAACAAATAATTAGAGTCGAGTTCAAATCCCGACGCCTTTAGATCCACCTGCCACATATAGTTCGCCTACTGTGACTTGCCTTGTCGGGCCTAATACAGAGAGGCGGGCTCATGTAAAAAGTCTTCAATTAAGTCCTTGTATAAGAAAATCGCATAGAGGTAAGTCGAACGAATGAAGCTATATTCTTGCGAGTGACCTTTTGCGACAAAGAGAGTCTTGTAGCACTCAATCAAACCATCAAAGTGGATTTTGATTTTGTAAATCCATTCACATCTAATAAGTTTCTTACCGGCAGCATAATCACAAAATCCCGGGTACCTATGCTTCCGATGAAGATAAAACCACAACTTACACGGGTATGTCTTACTAACACATTTGGAAAATGAGTAGTTGTGGATGCAACGAAATTGGGCATGGTCGATAATGTTCAACTTACTTTATAGACCTACAAATTCAACTTACTAATACATAAGTTGAAAAGTGATTGGTTCTTATATGCGAGGCATACACTCGGGACATAATTTTTTATCCAGAACACATTAAAAAAACAACGATTGCCAGCTTTATATCATTAAAGAAAATGAAAACTCAAATAAGTAAATTAGATTGCACATCGTCTATGGTATAGGTAGAACAGAGATTTTATTCCAATTATTTTAAAATCATGCAAGATTATTACCATGTCCATATGTAAATAAACTATAAATTGGACGATTGTCACGTGACTGGTTATAGTTTGTCCAAACACCTATTATTGAAGACAATTTGGTTAGTTGTGTTTGGTAATCAATTAGTTTGTCTTCAACAATATTAGGCTCCAAATTATTTTGAAATTTTATAAATTTCAAAATAGTAAATATTTAATATTTAATATTTAATGTGATATTTAATATTTAATATTTACTTTTTTTATAAAAAAATATACTATCTCTGTCATTTAATTTTATATTCATTTGACGAGACACAAATTTTTTTTAAAAAAAATAGATAAAAATAAAAAATTTTACTTTTTTGGGTAAAGAAAAAGTAGAAAATGATATTTTTTTACTAAAAAAAAAACGAGAATAAATTTAAATGACAACAAAAAAAAAATCAAAATAAATTTGGATTATGGGTATATGCTCCCTCCGTCCAAGCAAAAAATATACATTTATTATTGACGCGAAGTTTAAGAAATAATAGTATTTTAATTATAATGAATAAGTAGAAGTAATATAATGATATTTTTTTATTTACTTTTTGGTATAAAAGTAACGATGTAAAGTAAAAGTATTTTTGGAAAAAATAAATATTTAGTGAAATAGTTACTTTGTAATTGGACATTCCAAAAATATATATACTTTGTAGCTGAACGGATGAAGTATATTATATATTAAAATTTGTAGCGGTAGAAATTTGATTAACAAATAAACCCTCGATAATTTGATGGCCTTAACCCCTCTTTCGTGTTAATGTTATGCTTCGTCATTTTAAGAACTCATTAAGAACTCGTTAAGAAGTCATTTAATTTTTTATTCAAATTGTAGAATCGAATTTTAGTTTTTTTAATTTTTTCCACATCAACAAATAATTATATTTTAATGTAAAAGTGAGATAGATAAAATATAAAATAAAATTGAAAAATTTATTAAAGAATAGATAAAAGGATGATATGATAAGTAAAAAAAATAACGACAAATTGATTATTATTTATTAAATTATGAAAAATAAAATGATGGATGAAAAAAATTAATTATTATAAATAAGTTGTGCATAAATTTAGTTGACAATCAAAAAAATAAAATATGACATAAGGATAAATTATTTTATAGTATTGATTTTATATGTGTACTATAGATATTTTATAAAATAAAAAAAGAAATCAAGTACTTCTTCCGCCCTAATACAATAGTCTTGTTTACTATTTTTGTCCGTTTCAAAACAATAGTCTCATTTCTATAAATAACCATATCACTGTAAAATTACATTTACTTTTTCATTATTATTACACAATTGTCACTACTTTTTACACTAATACACTCAAATGACAAAAAAGTCTTTTACCCGTACCTTTTACACACTACCAATATAATATCAATATTTCTTAAATCTCGTGTCAAACACAATCCAGATTATAGTTTAGGGACGGAGGGTATATAATTTTATATACTTTTTCCATCTCAAATAAAAGTATTCATTTGAGTTTTTGTAATAGATTAAAAATTATTGATTCTTCTGTCTCAAATAACTTGCAATATTTTTCATTTTAGTTTGTTTCAAATATCTTGTAATATTTTCAAAATAAAAAATAATTAATTATACTTTATCTTATCACATGACTCAAATAAAAACATAAATACTATACTCTTATCACATCACATTATTTAATTTCTAATTTATTCTACATAATACTACACCCCTAAATTCACAATCAAAAAACCAAATATTTTACTATATATGGGATGAATGAGTATATTTTATTGGTAAGTGAAAATACGTGAGAAAATTTTAATATTTTTATTATTTTTACTTTATACTTTATGTATATGTGTATAATATATATGTAATTTATGTAAAAATAAAAAATATTTTAGTATTAATATGCGACTACTTTTACTATAATAAAAATAAATATTTTTGAGACGAAGATAATAAAAAAATACTTTAAGTTGAAATAAAGAATATTATTTAATATATTTATACTTCCCGTCTCATAAGAATGATACTTATTTTTCATTTTTGTTCGTCCTAAAACAAAAGTACTATTTCTTAATTTAGTAATTATACTACATGCCTAACATAATTAATACTCTTAAACTTCTAATATATTACACAAATATCATTACTTTTGTACCACACAATATAAAATAAGAGCCAATGTGTCATTTTAACTATAACCAATATAATACTATATTTAAAAATTTATGTAAAAAAATAAATATTATCGATTTTATGGAATAGTATTTAATTTCATATATTAAATAAAAATATATATAATTATAATTATAATAATATATTGTAGATATATATTTTCTTTCCTCCATGTATATGCATGAAATGCAGCATTTTTAACAAAAACATAACATATTTATCTACTCTATTTATCCAGTAAATTATGTAGATTTGGGTATAGAAACAAAAAAATAATGATATTTAAATATTAAATGAGATAAATTAAAAAAAGAAAAAGTAAAATTTTTTAAAATAAGTGATAAAGAAATGATAAAGTAAACAATTAGTTACTTTCTTTGATCTACTTATCTTTTTATTTTTGTCAATTTCACTTATTTTTATTAATTTCTGTTTTTTAAAAAAATCATACACTTTATCTTATTTTAAAAAATTTTAATTAAATTTTTTTAAATTAAACTATTTAATTATCTTAATTTTATTTCATAATTATTTTTATTAAATTCTAATTACTTTTATTAGGGTAAACTGATTTTTAGATCAGTAACTAAATTCTTTTATCATTTTAGTTGCGTAATTGAAGACTGTTTTAAAATAGTCTCGTAAGTGAATTTTTTTCTCAATTTAATCCTCAATGCCTAGGTGGCATTTGTGTGGCAGGCTGACGGACACGTGTCGGAAAATCAACATCACATGGATTATTTTTATTTTTATTTTTTTAATATAAAAAATTAAAATTATAAAAATAAAATATAAACATATAAAATTAAAAATTAAAAATTAAAAATAAATAAAATATAGTAAAAAATAAAATTATCCATATGTCCGTCAAATCAGCACTACATGACTTTGAATAATTTATATATTAGTATATTTTTTAATTATATTATATATATATTATTTTTAATATAAAAGATATAAATTATCCACGTAGCCGTCGTGTGGCGCTGATCTGACGGACATGTGGATAATTTTTATGTTTTAATTTTAATTTTTATATTTTATATTTTATTTTTTAAAAAAATTTTAAATTTTTAAATTCTATTTTTTTTTATATATTTTATATATTTAATTTTTATTTTTAAATTTTTTTATTAAAAAATAAAAATATAAAAAGTATCAACGTGCCATGTCAACATATGCCATTAGATATTGAGCCATGTGGCACTGACAGATACCATTAGATATTAAGGACTACGTATGCCATTAGATATTGAGGACTAAATTAAAATAATTTTATATTTACAGGACTTTTTTAAGACAATATGATAAAAGAGTTCAGTTATATGACTAAAAACATAGTTTATCATTTTTATTAATATATTTTTTAATTATTTACTAATTGACGGTCTATACTTAAGTGAGACGGAGAAAAAGTGTTTATTTTCGCATGTTAAGCACACGGACAAAGCACGTTACGGCTAGATGCTCCGAACTACAAAAAAAACATGTTAGTTGTAACCCAATCACCTCACCTCAACTGGAAAAACTCTACACAACGTCAACGGTGGACCGCTCTCTTTCTTTTTCTTTCTCTTGTAATTGCAGTTTCAGAATATAGATAACTTGTTAGTTTGTTTAGATAAGAATTTTTAAAAATTTTAAAGTTTTTAAAAAAAGAGTAAAAAGATTATTATTTGATTTAATATTATATATAAAAAAAAATTGTATTTACCGTGATATTTTTTGAAAAATACGAATTTGTAATTCTAACCCATGACAAATCTTCGCACCTACAAATCTCCTCACAACCTTAAACCCAAATCTTCCGAAAATGGCCTGTTATTTACCCGAAATCATCGTCGCCAACATCCTCCACCGCCTGCCGGCCAAGACCTTACTCCGCTGCACCGCCGTCAGTAAACACTGGTATTCCCTAATCACAAGCCCTCAATTCATCTCCTCGCATTTGAATTTCTCCGCCGCGAGGGAGGATCGCGCCGTCCTGCTCCGTCGCTGCGTCCACAATTCCGAGCGGTACGACCTCTACAAGGACGACCATTCTTTCGCCAGTCTCCGCAGTTTGGAATTCCCCTTCTGGAGCATAAATTCGTGCTTCACAATTGTCGGCAGCTGCAATGGCCTGCTCTGCCTGTCCGACGATAGGGTTTATCTCACAAGCACAATTATTCTGTGGAACCCCTGCATCCGGAGATCAATTCGCCTCCCGAACCCTAATTTGGTTTCCAATTCATTTGGAACATTCATCCAGTGCCTCGGATTCGGGTTCGATTCGGTTTCCAGCGATTATAAGGTGATTAGGATAACTTATACATATTGTTTCATTGGCGAGTATCCTCGGGTGGAGCTTTACAGGTTGAGCGGAGGTGTGTGGGAAGATTTGAGTTATCTAAGATTTGGGTATGTTATACATAACCGATCCAGGCAGGCATTTGTGGGTGGGGCTGTTCATTGGGTTGCTTGCTTGCCGGAAGGCTATGATTTGATTGCTGTATTTGATCTCCGGTGCGAGACATTCCGGGAGATTATGCTCCCTGATAGCCTTATGGATAAGGAACCAACGAGGACGAAGGAATTGGTGGTGTTTGGAGGCTGTCTTACTGTGTTTTTGTGGAATGTGGAAGAGTCGGGTTTTGTGGTTTGGATGATGAAAGAGTACGGCGTTGCTGATTCTTGGTCGAAGCATTTAAGGTTTGATTGTCACGTGTATGGCGGAGGACGGCGTGTAAGGCCATTGTGGGTGACGAGATGCGGGGGAGTTGTGGGAGTTTGGCAAGATGGTTGTTTGGTTTGTTGCTATTCCGATGGAGATGGAGATGGAGATGGATCAGGGATGAAGAGGCTTGGAGTGAAGGGGTCGAGATCGGAAGAGTATAGGCGCACGGTTCACATAGATGGTTATGTGGAAAGTCTTGTTCTTCTGAATAGGAGCTCAGGAAGTGATGACAATGGCGGGAAAAACATAGGGAGAGCACAGAGAAGTAGCTAATTCAAGCATAAAGTAATGTCTGTCTCTCTACCTCTCACAATGAATGGATGAAATTTGCAGACAATGAAATTCTGCTTGCCTATGTTTATCTCATTTGCCAGATTGATTGATTGCTAATTAATGGTTTGATTTGTTGGAAGGTTAGCTGTATTGAATATTGTCCCACATAGAGCTACTCTACTTATCATCAATTGGTTTTAGATTGAAAACCCGAATCCTTTTTCTTAATATGGTATGCCATGGTGCCTATGTTGGGTATTGATTTTGTATGGGATTTCAAGATTATCATCTCGTGTATTGAATATTGTCTCACATTGGATATGAAGCGGGAACTTCCTTGGCTTATAAGGATGAAGGACCACTCCACCTATCACCAAGTGGTTTTAGGTTGGAAATCCGAGTAATCGCCCTACTAGAATGCGCAGAACGATCTTTCGATTTTTAACCTCAGATACACACTTCATCATGGCATGACAGTCCTCGCAGACCCTCAAATTCTTCATTATCCGAATCGGAACACCTTCAGGTGTGTTCATCAGAGCAAACGCAACTGCCATTTTTTCAGTATGGTGAACCAAGTTATGCTCCTTTTCCTCCATGTCCATATGGCACATACCCGAACCATTTCAGCTCCACAGTCAGCTCTTAAAGGTACAAATCTATCTTCTCCAACTGGGGATGAGATCCTTCGCCCATTACGAAAAGATGGACCTGATTCTTTAGCTCGAGCCAGCTGATCCCGGCTACTTTCTTGACCATCCTCTCCTTCATTGCCCTTCTAACACCGAACACATCTTGCCATTTTTGACCACAGACTTGAGCATTCGCAAGCAGCACGTAGGATACGCAATCCTGAGGATCAATTTTCAGTATCTCACCGGCTACTCTTTATGAGTAGCAAGACAACAAAGCTTTCCAAATAATCGTTCGCTTCCTCAAGATCACCCACTCTGCCCAAAAGATCGACAATGCAATTGTAGTGTTTAGCCTGAGGTATCAACCTGTACTTGTTCACCATTAGGTCAAAGGATTCGATCCCCTCGACTTTCAGCCCGGAATGACTACACGAATACAGTATCGCCAAGAACTCGACATCGTTCATCTCCAGCCCCTGTGCCTCAATCTGGTTAAATAGTTCAATAGCTTCCTTTCCTTTCCCATGAAATCCAAACGCAGCAATCATCGACCTCCACAAAACAGTATCGACCAGAACTCCTTCCCTTTCTTCGAAAACTCTCACGGCATCATCCAAGCAGCCACACATCTGAAAACATTCTCAAACCTTCCTCACTAGATTCAAACTTGATCAGCCCTGCTATGACTGCATTCCAAGTTGCGGAATTCCTCTCCTCCATTCTATGGAAAATCTCTACCGCAGCTCCCAGTTCTCAGTTCTGTATGCACCCTCCCATCAGAATGTTATATGACATGACATCTCTTTCAGGCAGTGTGTCGAACATCTTGCGAGCTGTTTCCTGTTGACCTAATTTGGCTATGCGTTCATCAAGTGGTTGGACACGATCACACGACCCTCAGCCTTGACCACCCGCCGGTGATGGTGATCGAATGGAGCTGTTTGGCTGTGAATGAAGAGCGGGGATCGATGCATGCTTACTTTGAGGGGGTGGGAGAGGAGAGTTGGATCAGAATAAATGAGAGGGAAGTGAGCAGTGAATACTTGCTTTAAGTGGCCTTGAGCGCACAAGGTAATGAAAGATTCCGGTGCGGCGGGGACAGTATCGCCGGCCGATGCCTAGAAAAACTCAAGGAAATGAAAGATTCCGGTGCGGCGGAGACAGTATCGCCGGCCGATGTCTAGAAAACTAAGGCATGGCCACTTTTAGTATGAACCGGAAAATAAAACTTTGAGCAAGACTTGCCTATAAACAAAAAGTTGCCCGTTACAGTATCCGTTAGGATTTCAACATTGTGTAGCTAATCTGGCTGCAGATTTATGCCACGGTGGCCCGCAGCGCACGATGATAAAAATAAAAAATAAAAAAATAAAAAAATATTTTTAAATATAAATAATATTCATTCGCTTTATTAATAATAACTTATGATATTATTTTATTATTTTTTATATAAATAATATTGTTAATATTTTGAATATTTTTAACATTATATCTCAATATAATATATACAATATAAAATTATGCATAGGAGGTTAAATATCTATGAAAATATTTGTTTATAATATGGATAAATAGAAATAGAAGAGTTTTGAATAAATAAATTAAAAATTTAATTAAATTAATTTATAAGAGTATTTGTTAACTAATTTTTAAGATAAAAAATAATATTTTTTAAGGACTTACAAAAATAATATATACACAATATGTGTATGGGACAACGGGACAGGATTCTGTCTGGGACAAACGATCCCGTCCGTCCTCCCAACTTTTTCTAAAAAATATTACATCACACGACACTCACTCAAAATTCATTCATAATTTATGTCTCTCTATTCAATCAACAAGTATATTTATATTCATTAAAAACTTCATATTTATTTGCAAAGTATTTTATATTAATCATCAATAAAAATTTATACTCCATCCGTCCCTTAACAATCTATCCATTTTTTCAGTTTGGTCCGTCCCATAACAAAGTATCCGTTTCCTTTTTTAGTAATTGTACTATCTACATAGCATTACAAATACCCTTCTAATTTATAATATATTACACAAATGCCATTACATTTATATCATACAATACTAGTAGGGTTAATTTAGTCTTTTTACTTTTATTTCTACTTTATTTCAATATAATATTAATATTTCTAAAACTCCGTGCAAAAAACAAATAGATATATAGATATGGGACAAATGGAGTATATTTTTATTTATTTGTATTATATAAAACTTTATTCTTTACAAAATGATACTTATACTGTATATATTTTATTACGGTATAATTATTGAAATAATTGAACAAATATTTTCAATTTTTTAAATCTTATATATATTATATCATAAATCAAATATTAATTAAATAAATCACTTTCAACTCAACTTCCAATTCAATAATTCAACTGTATAATCAAAAGCACCCTTTATTTTCACTTTAAGACTGGGCAGGTCGATCATTAGGCTTTGTTAAATCTTCAACCATTGCAAATGCTCTAAGTATTTTCACCTGCTTCCTATACAATTTGCTTTTATAAAATTTCAAGGATTTTAGAGTAATACTCCTTTTGTTCTAGTTTATTTTTATTTTTTATTTTATTATTTTTGTCTATAATATTATTGAGAATTTAAATAAAGTATGATTAATAAGTAATTAAAAAATATATTAGTAAAAATAATTATTATATAATACAAATATTTATAGATTAAAATTAAAATAATTAAACAATTTAATTAATATTAAAATTATAAATTATAAAATTTAATATATAATTAAAATGTAATTATATTTAAAAATATATATATACCGGATTAACTGTGGAAATATTATGTGAAACATAGTGACTATAAAAACCACGATAGAAACAATAAAAACAAAATTGCTCATAACTCCATTGTTGTTTCAAAATTCAGCGTAAATCCCTATTTGTTTAAAAAATTGCATTGCGCTTCTTTATATTTTAAAAAATGTTGCATAAAATCCTTCCGTGATTTCAAAACTCAACATAAATCCTCATTATACCTTAAAAAATTGCATGACACCCCTTATATTTAAAAAAATATTGCATAAGAAATCATATTCTCATCACTTTAGGAAGGTTTCATGGCGGTGGATTTCGTGAAACGTGACATACAATTTTTAAAGTATAAAAAGATTTTACGATTGAATTTCGATACTATATAGAGTTATGAACAATTTTTCCAACAATAAATAAATTAAATACATCATGAGATGACCTGGCGGTGTGAAAATGAATTCATAATCGTAAAATCGTAGGTTCAAACTCTGATGCCTCGGTCTCGCGCCATTAACATAGATAATTAATTCTAATAACTATACGTATCTATCATTTTGACTAATTGTCGCTATACCCAATCCTTGTCAGTAGCCAGGTGGAAAGCTAGGAGAGGCTAAGGTTTTGGCTCCTTAATTATTTTAATTTTGTATTTTTATTACGTAGTATTTATATAATTTTTAAAATATTAAGTAATTGATCGTTTCTATAAATTTAATAATAATAAAAAAAATCATTATTACATGAATTTAATTTAAATACTTAAAAAATTTGGTTCAAATATTTAGAAATATCTGGAAAAGATAAAAATGAGATAAAACCAATTAAATAGCTTTATGTAATTCTTTTTTATAAATTTTTTTAATTATATTATATAATTTTAAAATTATTATATATCGTGTATATATATAAAAAATTCTGGCTCCGTTACTGTCGACAATGTCTATTCACATTGAATTATGCAACAAACTATTTTCCAAAATCAAATCCAACAACTTCGATATTCTTCTTTTGTTAATGATTCATTGGATAAACTTTTCTACCCTATCTTCTTGTCGTTGATTTTTGGACAAAAACCCAAAATTCAAAAGAAACTTAGTCCGAATTATATATTTATTTTTGTACACTTCTTCCCATTGTTTCTATCGTATTTGTTTCATTAGTTTGTTTGTTCGAACAAAATAACAATATAATGCTAATAAGGGGGGGGTTTGCAGGCAGCCTCGCAAAAAATCATGTCCCAACTAAACAAAGAAAAAATAATAAAATGTCTCCAATTTGAATGTGTTTCTTTTGGAAATTTCTTCCTAATTTTAATTTATTTGGTCACTTCCCCAATATATATATATATATATATATTCAATCTATCAATTAAATTTATTTTCATTTTTCTGTCAGTTAAATTGACTTTATTACTGTATTTGAAAAAATAAATAAAAAATAATTATTTATTTATTTATTTACAACAAAAACTATTTCATTCTTTCTTTTTCATTAATAACTAAAATTTTAAAAATACTTATAACCATTTTTTTTTCTTTCTCTTTACAATAATATATATATTTTATTAGAACATGGATCAGGTATTGATCCGATCAAATCAAATGAGTACAAGGCAGATTCCATGCTGAATATATAAAACTAGCATGTTGAAAATTAATCTTAATCCTTAATTTCAAAACAATGTTTAAATTAATTTAATTATCCTTGATTAATTAATAGTTGAAGTCAAACATGCAAATGCTGAATCAAAATACACTTCGGGTGTGTTTGTTTGAGGAATTTGTTTGAATTTTTACTATTTATTCTATTTTTTCCCCTCAAAAACATCAAATTAAACATCTATTTTTTATTTTTTATATTATATTAAAAATCAATTTTACATTAAAAAACATCACATCAACACCTATTTATATCACATCATATAACTATTCAAATTCAAATTTTTTACTATTCAAATCCCAACTCAAAATCCAAACCCTCAAACAAACACACCCGAATCATGTTCCAAATGCAAAATAATACTTCATTTGTCCTCTACTAAACTTTTCATTTTTCATTTTATTTTGTCTATATTACATTAATTTTATAAAATATTAATTTTTTTTTTTTAAATAGACGTGCAAATAGGAAAGTTGGGAACTTGTTCAGAATTTCTTTGCTGCGATGCCTTCTAGAAGCATTGAACATCGGTCATCGAATCCATCTCCCCTTAGATCACTCTCTCACTCTCTCCCTCTATCTAGTATGGAGTAGTGCCCAAGAAACGTGTCGACCACGGGATTGATTCATTAACTACCTTATAAATAATCCTAAATAGCTGTGTCCAAATGGATAGCTAGGTCGATAAGAAGATTGAAAACAATGGAAGTTGCTGATGGTCTGCATCTGGGTTTGGGTTTGGGTTGTGCAGTAGTAGCAGTGCTGCTGTTGATTTTCTACCATGGATGGAAATTACTGAACTGGGCATATCTTAAGCCAAAGAAGATCGAAAAGTCGTTGCGGAAACAGGGTCTCCGCGGGACTCCATACAGACTGTTGTATGGAGATTCGAAGGATATACTCGCCAGCTTCAAGGAATCTCAGACTCACCCAATCAATCTTAATGACGACATCAAGCCTAGGGTTTGGGGATTCTTCATGAAATGCATTCAGAAATATGGTATGTGATCGTGAATGAATTCGATCAGCTAGCTGGCTGTGATATAATTATTGCTTCAGATTAATTCATTGCTTGATATATATTTATATATGTTGGCTGGCAGGGAAGGATTCGTTCTTCTGGTTTGGGCCGAGGGCTACAGTTTTCATTTCTGATCCTGAACTGGTTAAGGAAGCCATGAACAAGATGAATGTGTTTCAGAAGCAGACTAGCTCGAATCCGCTGGCCAGTTTGCTTGCAAAAGGCATCGTCACCTATGAGACAGATAAATGGGTCAAACATAGGAAGCTCATCAATCCTGCTTTCCATCTCCAAAAGTTGAAGGTACCTTACGTTGATCATTGGTTATTTCTCTTCTCTTCTATTCTAAAGATACGTACATAAACTAACTAATTAATTAATTAATGCCCAACGGTTGATTTGTTCTTAATTACAGCTGATGACGTCGGCATTCGTGTCGAGCAGCGAAGAGGTCTTGGAGAAATGGGAGAATCTGAGTGACGGATCCAAAACCTTTGAATTGGATGTGTGGCCTCATATGCAGAAAATAACAAGCGACGGCATTTCAAGAACAGCATTTGGCAGTAACTATCAAGAAGGGAGAAGGATTTTCGAACTACAGAGAGAATTGGCTGACTACGTCATTACGGCTTCTCGATCCATATATATTCCAGGAATGAGGTCAGCTCACATCTACTCGTAAATATAACTATATGTTATCCTAATTATCCTCACTATATGTTTAATTATTAGGTTTCTACCAACCCAAAGGAACAGGAGAATGAAAGAAATCGACCGAGAAGTTCAGTTCTTGATTCGGGGCATCATCTCCAAAAGGACTAAGGCAATGAAAGCCGGGGAGGCAAGTAATCAAGATTTGTTGGGCATACTTTTGGAGTCCAATTTCAGAGAAATCGAAAGCCAGGGAGGCAACACAAGTTTTGGAATGACAATTGAGGAAGTAATCGAAGAATGCAAGCTGTTTTACTTCGCCGGGCAGGAAACCACGTCCACGTTAATCGTGTGGACGCTAGTTTTCCTTAGTAGATATCCACATTGGCAGAATCGAGCTCGGGAAGAAGTTCTTCAAGTCTTTGGGAACAAGAAAGCGCCCGACTACGATGGCACAAATCATCTCAAGATCGTATGTATCTTACCAACATCAAAATTTGTTTATTCAATCCAATTAGTATCATCGACTCTAACTCTGATTTGATATACATCACAGGTGAACATGATCTTTCTCGAGGTCTTGAGGCTTTATCCGCCGGCCGTGGCTCTTGGGCGAAGGGTGAATGAAGAAACCAAGTTGGGGAAACTAACACTAGAAGCTGGTGTGCATATAATCATGCCCTTGATCGTCTTACATCATGACCCCGAAATATGGGGAGACGACGCAATGGAATTCAACCCTGAGAGGTTCAGCGAAGGAGTGTCGAAAGCGCAGAAGAATAATCAAGGTATATTCTTCCCATTCGGATGGGGGCCTCGAATATGCATCGGGCAGACCTTTGCAATGGTCGAGGCAAAAGTCGCATTGGCTATGATTTTGCAGCGATACTCCTTCGAGCTTTCGCCGTCTTATACGCATGCTCCTATCGCCACCTTAATACTTCAGCCTCAGCATGGCGCTCACTTGCGGCTACACAAGCTTTAGGCAGCCCAACCCAACCTACCTTCGTGTCTTTAGACACAAATATATTTATACATACATACATGTAATATTTCACCGTTGAGTTGTTGAATAAATGAGAATAACAGAGTATTTTATGTTTCTTTGGTTTTGACGGAAAGATTTAATTTAGATTTTGTATTTTTTTTGAAAAAGGTGCGGATTCATGCTGATCCGGCCAAAATAATCATAATGACATGTATGTCTATATAATAATATAGCATATGTTGTGTTATAAGATAATATATTGTTATAACATAGCATATACTATGCTGAATTTTATATATACAATATGGTATCTGTCTCCATATATTTTTTATTTAAATCTTTCAAAATAGTTGGTATTTTAGAATTAATTTAATAATTTTAAACATATTTAATTAATATAAATTAATTTGATTAAATTCTTAATATCTTATATATAAGGTCACTCAAAATCCATTTTTTTCTTATATTTTTTCTTAATAAACAATTTTTTTTTATATGTAAAACTCTTTATTAATTATAAATAAAATTGGTTTATAATTGTTATGAATTTATTCTCTGATCATTTAGATTTATCGAACAATACATCGTATACAAAATACAAATCAATTAATAGCTGAAGCAATTAAATCGAATAAATCCAGTACAAATAATACCAAAATAGAAAATGATATTAAACACAGAATAAGGCTAAAGACATTCTGAATTGGACTATGCA
This sequence comes from Andrographis paniculata, assembly GCF_009805555.1. NCBI lineage: Eukaryota > Viridiplantae > Streptophyta > Magnoliopsida > Lamiales > Acanthaceae > Andrographis > Andrographis paniculata. The sequence continues at coordinate 1,090,367 of NW_026137611.1, forward strand.
AATTAGAACACAAGCAAACATCTATCAACACTCCAGAATAGAAATTGAAGAAAACTCCCTTCGAGATTGATTTCTGGAATTGGAGATTTGGGTGCCGACTCACCACGGCTCCCGGTGGTTTCTCCGACGACGACGGACAGCCTCCTCGGATTTCCACAGGCAATCCTGTGGCACGACAACAACATCGGCGCTGGATCTTCCAGCGCGGCGGTCGGCGGCCATCAGCTCCCAGGCAGCGACGACGCCGATTTCCGGCAACTCAGCGTCTGGTTCCTCCGGCGAACACCACCAAACACAGCTTCTAATCAACTCCGACTGACATCGAGCTGTCAATTCTTTTTTCTGAAATTTCACCGGCAAAGGGATGACGATGATCCGCTCAAATCCTTGATGCAATTGGCCCGAGGTAACCACACAGTTTAATTAATTAATTAATCATATTTGAATTTAGATTATTTTTTAATTATTTTATATAATTAACTTAACCTTAAATTGTGTCAACTTTTCTTCCTCAAGTTTATCACATTCAAAATATACTTGAAAAGTTAAAAGTGACAGAAAAATAGTCGGTTTTCTTTTTTATTATAAATATCGAGTTACTAAACTTACTCTTTAGAATATACCATCGTTGTTTGAGAGACAGAGTTTGGCAGCGTCATCCTGGGGTTCAGGATCTGACAATATCTTCGCAGGGTTTCAAAGTTTGGCAACATGGTTCCAGAGTTTGGTTTGTTTAAATTCCGCTTCCGCTGACATATTTGATTATATGTTTATTTTCTACCAAATTTACTTTGAATTTTCTTCTCATCAAATATTTTGATCAAAATTCGCTTTAATTTCTTATTTGGAAATATTTTGTTTTTTTCTTTTTTTTTTCTTTATTTGCAACAATTGCATTGCGATATTTCTTGATCAAGATCCGATCCTACGATTTGTGAAAAATTTCATTATGAGAATTTCATTTTGTTTTTTTTAGGAAAATTTTGAATTTTGTTTTGAAATTAATTTACACAAAATATTAAATTTTTGAATTTTTTTTGTTTTGTGTTTCGAGGGAGTATATCAGACGGATTGATGTATGTCTGTATGCAATCTGTAATCGGTTATGATGCCTGAATAATTGATTATTTAATTGATAAAATCAGATCTGCAAAATTTATTATTTATTATTATTCATCAGTGTAGAATTTTGTATTCATTCGTTTATTTGGTTTATTGTGAATCCAAATTGTATGCTTCATTTAAAATAAATTAATTGAAGACATGGATACATCCATATGCATGACTGTGTATATGTTCTCAAAATATGCATATATATATTGATCAATTAAGGGTGTGTTTGTTTGAAGGATTTTGGAGGATTTCCATTATTCATCCAATTTTTTCCCCCCAAAAACATCAAATCAAACACCTATTTTTCATTTTTTATATTATACTAAAAATCAATTTTACATTCAAAATATCACATCAACACCTATTTATATCACATCATACAACTATTCAAATTCAAAATTTTTACTATTCAAATCCCAATCCAAAATTCAAACCTCCAAACAAACACACCCTAAATAACACTGCATGTCTGCATTGTTCTGCATGAATTGCTTGTATCAACTAATTGTTTTTATCAAATCTGGTAATTAAGTTTAGTTTGGTCGTATATGAAACTTTGCATGTCTGTTTGACTGTCTGCGGTACTTTTGATTATCCGTAATTATTCTTGAAATCAGATGAAGATGTGAGCTGCTGCTATTCATTCATTATCATAATTTCTTGAAATATTTTATGGAATTAGAATTATTCTCATATATTTTAGAGATAATTTGCTTCCGTAGAAATTTTTTATTTGAATTGAATACATATGATTACATTAATTTTTTAAGTGTGGAATCATATGTGCGTGCATAAGAATGCAATCACGTCCGTACAATTTGGGTGTTTGTTTATTTATTTATTCATATATTTTGTGTAAATCAATTGATCAAACATGCATCCATATATAGTTTGGCAACATGGTTCCAGAACTTGGTTTGTTTAAATTCCGCTTCCGCTAACATATTTGATTATATGTTTATTTTCTAACAACACCCTTAAGGTGGAGGTCGATCAATCACTCTAAGCCTCGAAACCTTCCCTATATCACCTCACAGATTCAACCCCCAAAACACACATAATAAATCATCTAGCGCATAACACATTGAAGAAAATTTTAATGTACAATTTATGAAAACAAGAAATTTTAAATTAAAGGATAAACTCAAGTTCAGTTCCCTACTAGAAAAATGTCTGAATGTCGTGGAATATTTGTTGCAATTGAATATATTGTCACGACAATTACTATTTCACCATTGTGGAAATTGTAACAATTACTATTTAGTTGTTGCAACGAAAAATATATAATTATTTTGTTGCAAAAATTTGCGACAATGAACATTTATATTGTTGCCAAAATTGGTGACAATCAACTTCCGTAACAATTCATCACAATCTTCAATGACAATTAAAATAAGTACGAAAAATCCGGTGCGAAACTTGTTACGCAATAATTTATTAAAATTGTAGCTGAAGTAGATACATTCCGCAACAATTTCAACCATAAAAAATGGTATTTTTCTAGTAGCAAACATATGGTTAAAGATGATCAACACAAAGCCTCTAAGTGATTGTGTTTGTTTCAATTAGTGAGGTGAGGTTGTACTATTAAGGTTCTCGAGGGTGTTGAGAACTACTAGGCCGGAAGAGAGATATTCGATGAGGAACCATCTGATCCGTTACATTGGAATCCTCCTAAAATCACTAGCGGCGAACCTAGTAAAAGCAAGACTAGCTCGATTTAGGATCAGACTAGTTGGAGGAAAAGTGGTGGTTGGACTGGCAGCAACAACAACATAAGTAACTTTAGGTGTTACCTTCATGACAAAGATAACACCGGCTAGAGAAATGATTGAGTTTCCATCGGCATCTATGGTGTTAACAATTTGATCAATGGTCGGCATATTCTCAAATAAGGAAAGATAGCCATTTTGCAATTGTTAGATTGCGAGAATAAATAAATAAAAATAAACCAAAAGCCAACTTGAGGTGAATCTTTATTTCCAAAAGATACTTATTCATGGTAGTGCCTCCGATACCTGGCGTATCATTTTTAAAAGTAAAATGAATTCGTCTCTATAATAGTAGCACCTCAAAACCCAGAGTAACTATTTTTATTCTATGTCATGCTTCTTACCATCTTAAATTAAATGCGCTTAATTATAAATAAATCAAATCCCAACGTCTCTAGGTCCACCTGCCATACATGGTTCGCCGTAACTTGTCTTGTCAGGCCTAGTTTGCAGGTATTAGGTTCGGCATGGGATTTATTTAGTGTGAACTTTCGGATAGCCGCTCCGAATTTCCATTTTATAAAAAAAAAAGAAAAAAAAGTTATTCAACTAAGTTAAGTACTTAGTAAATAACTTATAAACCCCACTTCCACTTAGCCTACTCATCAACAAAAAAGAAAATAAAAAAAAAAAGTCGATTTTGAACAATGTCTCTAAGACAAAAAAGAGTAATGTCATCTTAACAAAAAAGAGTAATGTCTCTGAGACAAAACAAAGATTCTTTGTTAATCTCAGCACGTTTATTCAACAACTCCGTGGTTAAATAGTACAAGTATATGTAAGGACATTAACGTAATGTGGTCTAAAGCTTGTGTAGACGTAAGTGAGCGCCGTGCTGAGGCTGAAGTATTACGCTGGTGTAAGGAGCGTGTGTATAAGACGGAGAAAGTTCGAAGGAGAAACGCTGCAGAATCATAGCCAATGCGACTTTTGCCTCGACCATTGCAAAGGTCTGCCCGATGCATATTCGAGGCCCCCATCCGAATGGGAAGAATATACCTTGATTCTTCTGTGCTTTCGACACCCCTTCGCTGAACCTCTCAGGGTTGAATTCCATTGCATCGTCTCCCCATATTTCGGGATCATGATGTAAGACGATCACCGGTAAGATTATGTTTACATCAGCTTCCAGTGTTAGTTTCCCCAACTTGGTTTCTTCATTCACCCTTCGCCCAAGTCCAACGACTGGCGGATAAAGCCTCAAGACCTCGAGAAAGATCATGTTCACCTGTGATGTATTGGATCAGAATCAAATCAGAGTCAGAATTAATGATACTTTGATGAAATAAACAAATTTTGATGTTGATAAGATACATACGATCTTGAGATGATTTGTGCCATCGTAGTCGGGCGCTTTCTTGCTCCCAAAGACTTGAAGAACTTCTTCCCGAGCTCGATTCTGCCAATGTGGATATCTACTAAGGAAAAATAGCGTCCACACGAGTAGCGTGGACGTGGTTTCCTGCCCGGCGAAGTAAAACAGCTTGCATTCTTCGATTACTTCCTCAATTGTCATTCCAAAACTTGTGTTGCCTCCCTGGCTTTCGATTTCTCTGAAATTGGACTCCAAAAGTATGCCCAACAAATCTTGATTACTTGCCTCCCCGGCTTTCATCGCCTTAGTCCTTTTGTTGATGATGCCCCGAATCAAGAACTGAACTTCTCGGTCGATTTCTTTCATTCTTTTGTTCCTTTGGGTTGGTAGAAACCTAATAATTAAACATACAATTAGGATAATTAGGATAACATATAGTAATGTTTTTGAGTCTAGATGCGAGCTGACCTCATTCCAGGAACATATATGGATCGAGAAGCCGTCATGACGTAGTCAGCCAATTCTCTCTGTAGTTCGAAAATCCTTCTCCCTTCTTGATAGCTGCTGCCAAATGCTGTTCTTGAAATGGCGTCGCTTGTTATGTTCTGCATATGAGGCCACACATCCAATTCAAAGGTTTTGGATCCATCACTCAGCTTCTCCCATTTCTCCAAAACCTCTTCGCTGCTCGACACGAATGCCGACGTCATCAGCTGTAATTAAGAACAAATCAATCAATCCACCATTGGGCATTAATTAACTAATTGATGGTTAAGTTAGTTAGTTAGGTTATATATATATATATGTATGTATCTTTGGAGGAGAAATAAAAATCATCAATGGGGAATGTAAGGTACCTTCAACTTTTCGAGGTGGAAAACAGGATTGATGAGCTTCCTATGCTTGGCCCATTTATCAGTCTCATAGGTGACGAGGCCTTTTGCAAGCAAATTAGCCAGCGGATTCGAGCTAGTCAGCTTCTGAAACACGTTCATCTTGTTCATCGCTTCCTTAACCAGTTCTGGATCAGAGATGAAAATTGTAGCCCTTGGCCCAAACCAGAAGAATGAATCCTTCCCTGAAGAACACCATAGCATGTTCTTGCAATTAATTCATTCATTTAAAGCAGTAAATCGATCTATCACAGGTAGCTAGCTAGCTGAATTCATTCACAATCACGTACCATATTTCTGGATGCATTTGATGAAGAATCCCCAAACCCTAGGCTTGATGTCGTCATTAAGATTGATTGGGTGAGTCTGAGATTCCTTGAAGTTGGCGAGCATATCCTTCAAATCTCCATACAACAGTCTGTATGGAGTCCCGCGAAGACCCTGTTTCTGCAGCGACTTTTCGACCTTCTTTGGCTTCAGATATGCCCAGTTCAGTAATTTCCATCCATGGTAGAAAATCAACGACAGCACTGCTACTACTGCACAACCCAAACCCAAACCCAGATGCAGACCATCAGCAACTTCCATTGTTTTTAATCTTCTTCTCCACCTAGCTATCCATTCGGGCACAGCTATATAGGATTATTTATAAGGTAACTAATGAATCAATTCAATGGTCGACACGTTTCTTGGGCCTTACTCCAGATTAGATAGAGAGAGAGAGATTGATATTAAGGGGAGATGGAATCAATGTTCAATGATTCTAGAAGGCATCGCGACAATGAAATTTTGAAAAAGTTTTCCAACTTTTCTATCTCACATCCTGACATTGCCAACTCACCAGAAAGATATATATATATATATTCCTTCCATTTTAGTATTTTACGAAAATATGTCATTTATTTTATTTTATTTTAGTTTTGGCTTTTTTCAGGTATCGTACCAATTATGAATTATATCATTAGATATAGAAGACAAAGATTAATAAATCTAGTAACAATTACAATTTAACTGATTCAAAATCTATTCATATTTATATTCCTTTGATTTATGTTAAAATAAAGCAATGACCTATTGATTATATGAATCAAATTACATATTTACCTCTACTTACAATCTTCTAAACAACTGTAATTTTTTTAGGATGGTCTTGAATATTGAATTCATGAGTATACTCGGATTGATATTTCATTGTATAAAATTATACATGACCATATTATTACATTATCCTGTATAATTCTACGCCGCAGTGGCAGTTTACCTTTCTGTTTTTGTCTACATTTTAATTTTTTTTGTCAATTTTTTTTTTTAAAACAAATATTTTGAATTTAGAATAGTTGATACAGTTAAAATGGAAAAATAATAAAATCAATAGTAATCTTAATATAATTAAAATGTATCAATTTTATTTCAAATATAAAAACTTATCTAATGTGTTCTTTTGGAAGATTTTGTCTAAAATTCTATTATTTACAAAAAAAAATTCTCTAAAAACCATTCAATTACACTACTATTTTTTATTTTTGTATATTATAGTATTAAAAATTAATTTTATATTTCAATACAATTATATATGTTTAAATTGTTTGAAATTGTATTGAAATGTAAAACAAAATTTTAATATAATATAAAAAAATAAAAGTAGTTGTGTAATCGGATGTTTGTAGAGGAAATGTTTTTATAAATAGTAAATTTTAAACAAAATCTCAAAGAACATATCTTATAAATTTTTATATTATAATTAAAATTGATATATTTTAATTATATTAAGATTACTATTGATTTTTCCCATTTTAACTATATTAATTATTCTAAATTCAAAATATATATTTTTAAAAAATATAACAAAAAAATAAAAATTTTGACCAAAACAGAAAAGTACACGACCTTGTAATAACATGGTCGTGTATAATTGTACACTGAAATATACATGGTCAGGTGACAACATGGCCGTGTATAATTGTACATGGCTGTGTGTACTTTCTAGATCAGCTGCCACGTTAACTCAGTTAAATCTACGTCAGCAATTTTCATTAATTTTTTAACCGTGAGACTAGAATTGATTGAAATTATTTATATAGGGACTAAAATTGGGACCAAAATTGATTTTTTTTTTCCAAAACAAAAATATCTAAGTGTGTTTCTTTGCACTACCAAAAAAATGATAATTAGTTATCCGTAAGGCATGGTCTGGTGGGGTGGGGAGTGAACTTGTAACCGCCAACGCCTCTAGATCCATCTGTCACATATGGTTCGCCTAGTGTGACTTGCCTTATCGAACCTAGTTTGCAGGATATTAAGTTCGGCCGATGGTTTTACCCTGAGCCTGAGCGCATTTTCGAATAGTGGTTGCAGATTCTCGAGTCGTCAAAAATAATAATAATAATTAGCTTCGAAAATAACTTCAAAATTTATTTCAATACTATATAATATTATTTAAATAATATAGAATTAATTAATTTTTTATGGTCTCAAAAGTTCCGAAGCTGTGTGTGTATATATATTTAATCTAAAAAGTATGAAATGTTCGAGTCTATTCCGTAGCTGCTAAAATAGGACTCAGAATTTTTAAAGTTGTGTTACATGTAGTTATCTTTTCAATCTAATAGACAAGGAATATTTATTTTCTGGCTACAAAAATAGGACTCAGAATTTACGTTGCATTTTGAAGCTAGAGAGAAAGATTTCATCGTCTCCAAGTTGAAATCAGCTATGGAACAGGGAAGTGTTTGTGCTCTATTTGTTTGATTTAATTAGGTTCTGTTACTTTTGGTTGTTAAATTTGATTTTTTTCAATTTATATTTTTGTCTATAGCCCTTAATTATTGTTTGGCAAATTTCACTTTCAATTTGTGTTATGAATTTGGGTTTTGTTTGGGATAAATTCACATCTCGACTGGATGGTTTCATTTTTGTACACTGTTTATATATATATATATATACTATATTCTTTTACAAAAATTATACTTAGTCCCTTTGAGTTATATATATTTAATTGATTTTTGCACGTAGATTCTAGATTTTAGTGTATTAGTATTTATAAATAATAATACAATAGATGGATAAAAATAAAAAGTAAAAGATAAATAAATTTACCCTTAAACTCATTTATTTTTTTAATAATATTGTTTTTAACATTGTATAAAGTGTATAGGTATTTTTTTATTAAAGTAACAAATATTTTTGCAAAAAAAAAATATAGATACATTTGAATTGTGCAACATAAATGACAAAATAGTTACACGAAGAGAGTATATAAATTTTCTAAAATATCAAATAAAAAAAAAATGGCTATAGAAATAAATAAAATAAATTACAATTTTTTCATTAATAGAATTACAAAATATTTAAAAGCAACCATATATATATAAAAAAAAACTCTAACCGGAAGTCAGGATTAAAAGCAAATTTTGCAACACAACTTTGAATAGAAATTAGAGTTAAAGGCAAAGATGCGCAGATAAAGCAGACTATATATATATATATATATATATATATCTAATATTTAAATTCTCAAATGTAGAAGTAGCCGATAGATAACGGAAACAAATTAAATAACCAAAAGAGAATAAAGAGAAAGCTGAATCGAAAATCACTTGCAACAGAAAATAAAAAAATAAAAAAAAATCACCATCAAATAGAAAATAATCTTTGGAAATTACCGTTGAAACAGTTCCGACACCGGCATTCGGATGCAGCTGCATGTGCCGGCGAAACATTTTGGCAATGTCAAATTCCTCCCGTGCGTGAGACAACCACAAGTTGCCATTCGCCGCCAAATTTGGTGGTTGGCCGAATTTTGGATGACGAATCTGACGGTAGGGGCAGTGTCGATTGAATATGAACAAAAACAAGGGATATAATGCGGCAACTGCATTTTTCATTTGTACGTACCCGAAAAAAATGTGGCTCGAGAAGCTATATATCAATATCTCTCTACGGTTATTAGTCGGTTGAAGGGGAAGGTTATAAAAAAACACCAGTGTTAGTCGCATGTGGGTTTTGAGGATATATAGGTTTTATCCTTCTTTTTAATTTAATCTAATTTCAATTATATTTTTTTACAATTAATAAAGTGAATTTTATTAGCTACGAATATGAAAGTGAAACAAATTCATTATTAGGTTTGTCTAGTATGATTTGCATGATCAGTATAGTTTGTATATTATTATATTTGATCGGAGATTTATCCATAATGCAATCGAATAACGATTGCGGATTCTCACTTAATAAAAATAAAATAAAATAGTACATTATCATGTTCTCAGTAATGCTTAATTATTACCGAAACTAAAGGGTAAAAAGAAAACAAGTAAATATTCAAATGGTTTGACTTATTCTTACCATCATCAAATTCGTAATTAATATTTTTGTCCGTCAAATTATATTACTATGATTTTTTTTGTTTTTCCGTTAAACTTATGCTAATTTATTTATTGTAAATAATTTTATTATTTTTACTTTGATAAATAATAACTAATTTGTCACAATATTTTTTTATCTATCTCACCCTCTTTTATTAATCTTTCAATAATTTTTTTATAATACATAGTACAATTTACTTTTTATCTACTCTACTTTATTATTAAAATATTATTCTTTTTAATCTTTGTGTCTAACCAAATCTACATAATTTTAACGCAGAGAGGGTGACATTTGTTACGATACTTTTGTTGTAGTCACTTTGTAGCTACGAAAGATCATTTTTATTATAGCGGGTCCGAACACCGTTCAGACAACCAAAACATAATAACACACAATTCATAGAACATAAAAGCAAATAGAACACATGATTTGGTCACAGTTCAGCTCAACCGTGACCTACCTCTAGGATACTAATCCAGAATTTATTCACTATCCATAAGACACAATGATCAAGCCTTGATCTTCTCCAGCATTATGTGCGCACCGTGTTGAGGCGAAAGTGTAAATATTGACATAGGAGCATGTGTATATGACGGAGAAAGAGTGAAAGTGTAACGCTGTAAGATCATAGCTATGGCCAGTTTACTTTCTACCATGGCAAAGTTTTGTCCCAAGCAAATCCGAGGTCCAGCTCCGAATGGCATATATACCGGCCGGCCTTGCGTAGCATGAGAAACTCCCTTGCTAAACCTCGAGGGGTTGAATTCCGTTGCGTCGTCACCCCATATTTTCTTGTCCTGATGCATCAAAATGATCGGCAATTGAAATCTCACCCCGGCCGGTATAGTTAAGTCCCCTAATTTACACTCTTCTATAGCCATCCGACTGAGTTTGATTACCGGTGGATATAACCTCAAGGTCTCATGTAATATCATCGTTACCTGTATAAATCAAATTAAAATATGAAAAATTACTTTGAACTTATACAGATGCATCACCGGAGAACATTATAAGACAAGCACTAGAAACATGACTTACAATTTTGAGGTGACTTAACTCTTGATAATCGGGTGTTCTTTTTCCAAATAGTTGTAGAACCTCTTCTCTTGCACGAGACTGCCAATCGGTGTGCTTTCCCAATAGAACCATAGTCCAAACGAGCAGCATCGATGTAGTATCGCTCCCAGCAAGGTATAAATCCTTGCACTCATCAATAATCTCTTCAATGCTCAATCCAAAATTATCTCCTCCTATTTCAGTTTTCTTGATGTTCGATTCCAGTAGCAAACCCAAAAAATCATCACCGCAACTCCCACCAGCGTTTAGTAATTTCATTCTTTTGTCGACGACCCTCGTCACGACTGACTCTAATGTCCTTTCGAGTTCATGCAGTCTACGATTTTGTTTTGTGGGTAGAAATCTATAAGAGAATGGAGAAGAGTTATTACAAGGCAACAATGCAAACCAATCTAGCATTTCAATCCATGCTCAAAATGAGTTACTCTATCCGTCCGGTAAAACTAGAACATTTGGGCTAAGCATAGAGATTTAAAAAATGAATAGTTAATTTTAAAAGTAAAAAGATAGTTGATGGTATTTTTAAAAATTTAGTTAGTAATTAATGTGGATGAAGAGATAATATAATAATATCAGTGACAATTTTTTTGTAAATAAAGTTGATGGGACGGTAATATTTCAATGTTATTATTATTTTTTTTTACTTTGCCAAATTTAGTTATAGAGTAAATGTAACAGACCGGCGAAAATGAAAAATGAAAATAAATTTAACGTGGATGAAGGTTTTTCGTATCACTAAGCACTTACATGGATCCGGGGATGTAAACCGAGTTCAACACTTTGATGAGAAGGTAGGATTTTTCTTCTAGGAGTTCAAATATAGTTCTACCTTCTTCGTAATTACTACCAAAGGCAGTGTGCGAAATCACATCACTTGTAAAACCTTTAAAATAAGGCCACACATCCAATTCAAATGCCCCTTCATTCGGGATAATCTCCTCCCATTTACTCAACAGGTTGGAGCAACACAAGTGAAACGATGAAACCATGAGCTGCAAAAATCAAAGTACAATGCACAAGTTAGGAACAATGAGATCTATCTATCTATATATATATAATAGGATCGAACAATAATACCTTGAGTTTTTCGACATAGAAGGTTGGCCCCATCAGCTTTCTACGCTTGGCCCATTTGTCTCCTTCCAACCATGTAATACCTCTAGCCATACGTTGAGATAAAGGGCTCATCGGAACCCTTATGTAGATGTAATTCTTGGACAAAATCTCTTGGATATGTTCAGGTTCCAAGACAATCACTCCGGGTACTGGTCCAAACCAATGGAAGCTATTCTTGCCTGTGGGTGCAGGGAGTTTTATTTCATTACATACACATCACATTTTAAATATATATAGAGATATATATATATCACCTGAGGCGTAGCCAATGGGCCGAGGGTGTTCGGCCACTAACTATTTTTAATTTATGAGTAAATTGTTTTTTTAGTTTCACATTTAATTTTCTTTCGCTAAATGATTTTGTCTTAAAATGGTCTGCAAGTAAAAAAATTTCGTTCGAATTGTCATCCGGTGTCGCTGGTGATGACGTGACTGAAATGTATGCGCTACATTGATGCCACACGTTAGCGGCACCTGAAATTTTTTATTTTTATTTTTTTCATTTAAATTTAAAATTGACTTTGATTAAAGTTAGACCAAATTGTAACAAAAAAAAAAAAAAAATCTTACAATTTATCAGTCCAAATTTCAAAAAAAATCACTGATAAATATCAATTAAAATTGTAAAAACAAACTAAATGGAAAAAATTATTTCTTATAAAAAAAATTAACGGAAAAAAAAATTAACGGAAAAAAAAAATTATGATATTTGTGAAAGTATAAAAATTTGACTACTAAAATGACTGAAATTTATTTACAATTTATTAATCAAATTTACAATTTCGATTTAAATAAAAAAATAAAAAAATAAATTTTTTTAAGTATAGCTGACATTTCAGCCACGTCAACGCCACATTAACACCGGTGAGACATGGTGGCAAATCCAATACTGGATGAGTATTTCAGTGAAAATAATTTATTTGCGAGTTTTGAAACATAGTCCATTTAGAGTACTAAAATGTTAAGAATGTTGTGCAGTTTATCCATAATTTTGTTTTATTATATGTATTAATATTTTGTATTATAGATATAAACTAGAGTAATAATTATAAGGTTTTGAATATTAGACCAGGAACCAGATCCGAACCGAACTGGATCCGAACCAAACCGGATCCGACAAGTCTGGATCCGGGCAACATATCTTTAGCTCCAACGGATCTGGTTCTGAATCCGAAAACTGTAATGAGAGGTCGGATCTAGACCAGATCCGTTGACAAGCCTTATGTTTATAATTTAACTAAAAATTAAAAATATTTTAATATTAGTTTATAATTACTTTCGATCTGATATTCCTGGCTCTGCGACTCTATATCACAACGCATTATAACCAAGATTTGAATTCGTCAGTTCAGTGTGTATATATATGGTTAGAATAGAAACAATTACTTAAAACGTTGTACTATAATTGAAGATATATAATTATGACAATGGTTAGTGTTATGGACCGTATTTGGCGAGAGAATGAACTTGAGCTGGAACGAGTCTGGCCGCAGTGTCGTTAGAGAAACCAGTCATGGGCTTTGAATGGGCTTCTTTGAGCAACCTGGCCATTTCCTTATAGTCTCCGAAGAAAATCCTGTAAGAGTTTCCCTTCAAACCCTGCTTCCTCAGGCACTTCTCCACCCTTTTAGGCCAAAGCCACAGAGAGTTGAACACTTTCCAACCATAGTAACAAGCAACAGCAACGGAAAATATTAAGACCATCAACCCCAAAAGCTCCATCTCCAGAAACACAAGCACAATAATCACTCCCAAGAGTTGAATTGTATATGTGTCCTCTCATCCTCCGTCCTTCAATCTGTGACCTATCTATATTGTGGAGGGATGGACTTACTTGGCCCCCCACATTCACCTCATAGGGCCCACATTTTATAAAAAATCTTTATTACTATTAATTTTATTTTTTATTTTTTTATACCGTGGGAATCCGCAGCAGTTACTTGTGCGGACTGGATAAATCTGAACCTAATACCCTGTAAATTAGGCTCGGCTCGATAAGGCAAGTCACACTCGGCGAACCCGAATCATGTGTGGTAGGTGGATTTGGAGACGTCTGGGTTTACTATATATATATTTTATGATGTGGGAACCCGCATCCGCTACCTGAAAGTGCGCACTGGATGAACCCTCAGTCGAACCTAATATTCTGCAAATTAGGTCCGATAGGCAAGTCACGCTAGGCGAGCCATGTGTGACAAGTGACCTCACGCGTCGTGTAGCAGCAGTAGTAGATTTTTTGTATTGATTTTTACTTTTAAATCTAAAGTAGAAATTTTGTTTTGTTTTGATATTGAATTATTAAAAAGTTGATAAAAAAATAATGGGTTAAATTAAAAAGATAATGTAAAATTAATTATTATTTCACTGCAAAAAAAAAATACTATATTTGTAACGGAATTATGTATCTATAGTTCACATAGCTGATTTAATTTCATCCTTAATTTCATCTCTAATGTCATTTGTAATGAAAAAAAAAATGAATTTAGGGACAAAAAATATTGTTACAAAAATAATACTTTTTTTATAGAGTTTATTAAAATAAATACTTCCACCGTCTGCCTTGGTTGGGACATGAGCACGGAACCTGTAGCTTCACTTTTTCCATTGCCCTCATCGACTCATCATATTGCGTCAATCGAGTGGTGATTTTGGATTACATTTATCTTTTACGTCATTGTACTTAACATTAAAAATATTTTTATATCTATATAATTTTTTGTACAAATTTCCTTCTATTAGTATTATAAGGCTTAATAGAAATATTTTTGTAATTTTTTTAATTTGTACTATGTTTTGATATAATAATTAATATTTAAAGATCAACAGGTAAAAGGTAAATGAAATTCTTGAAGTGTGAGGGAGATAGTATAATTAAACAATGAGTAGATAAAATTTTATAATTAATGCATAAATTTAATAGATAAAAATAAAACAAATTGACACACTAAATAATTAAAAAAGATTAATATAATTTGTAAACATTTATTATAAAAATATATTTACATTAGCTATGCCATTTTTAATAATTTTGATAGTTTTAAATCAACTCAACTTTATCACATTCATATATTTTTTTTCTAACATGAAATCAAATTATTTCTATTTACATATTAATCCAATCCAAAGTTGCTTTTAACTTTATTTGGTTTTATATCATCAGTTCATTTTCAATCTCATTAATTTAAAACACTCTTTTTATTTCAACTAATATGATTCTTTTATTCATTTTCGTATATACTAATCAAAAGTATTATTTTTTATTAATTTAAAAATAATTAATATATATATTAAAATATTTTTAACTTTTACAAAAGAATTCTTTTTTTTTATATATATATAATTACAAAGAGACAAATATTAAAATCATATTTACAAAATTCCATTAAATAATAAAATACTATTTTTTTTAATTAATTCACTAAAAAAAAAAGCATGCATTAAGTTGAAATAGTTTATAAAAAAATAAAATTCCGATATAATATTTTCAATAAATAATAATTTATTTATATAGTTAATATCTTAATAAAAAAATAAGTTTTAAAATTTATACTGAGATATATAATATTAAAATTTGAAATATAAATTACAGGCATCAACACGTTGATTTTTTATTTTTGTTGTCATTGTAGTAGTGTTAATTGGCCGAGTAAAAATAAATTTGAAGCCATAATTAAATAGAGTGTATGTTTTTTTTATAATATTTTAAATAAAACGTAAATTTAAAATTAAATTTTTTAAATTTTTTAATAAATAGTATAAAATATAAAAAAAAAAAAAAAAGATCGTATACTTAAAATTGAAAATTCAGCTGTCACTGAATACTTAATATTAGTAATTTTGATTTATATAAATATAATTTATATAATACTCATTTCCTCCCAGAAAAAGCGTTTTATTGGGAGTTAGACACGGAAATTAAGGAATAATAATATTTAATTGAAAGTGGGTATAAAATAGAATGTAAAAGATTAAAATGTCCTTACTTTTTCAAGGATTTTAAAAAGTATGTTAGAGTAATAATTAGGGATAGTTGAAAAAGTATAAATAATTTTGTTATAAAATGGACTACAATTACTAAATAAAAAAATAAGACAATTATTTAAGACAGACAAAAATAAAAAAAAATAAGACAATTCTTTAAGAACGGATGGAATAATTAAATTTTAGGGATCATTATTACTGGTGAACATGGTCATGCAGCTGTACTACGTCCTTTTGTGAGTTTTACACCAAGATTTTTACTATTTAAATTTATTTTTTTTAAAAAATCAAATAATTTTTTTTTTATATTAAATTACAAATTTATTTTAAATTTAAAATATTATATTAATTTTTATTTATATTATATTAAATAGCTATTTAAACAATAATTCAAATTTTGCAATCAAACACAAGATTTTTTTTATTATTAACACGTGAACTTTGTGGCGACCGTGGCAGAGCTAGCGGGACCCAAGGGTATTCGTCATATCTATAAATTTAGGTTGTGTTTGTTTGGGGATTGGATTAGATTTTTACTATTCATCCTATTTTTTTCTGCAGAAATATTAAATCAAACAGCTATTTTCACTTTTTATATTATACTCCCTTCGTCTCAAATACTGTATTCACGTTGCCATTTCTGTTCGTCTCATATATCATGTTATTTTTTTTTTTTGGAAAATGATTATACACTTTAATCTCATTTAAAACTTTTTTTTTTTAATTTTAATTAAACTAATTATTTATCTTAATCTTAATTTATAATTATTTATATTATAGGATAATTATTTTCACTAATACATTCTTGATTATCTACTAATTATATCCCTCCTAAAATACCGTGTCTACAGTGTAGCAGATACGGTATCTGGGACGGAGGGAGTACTAAAAATAAATTTTACATTCAAAACATCACATCAACACCTATTTATATCACATCATACAACTATTCAAATTCAAAATTTTACTATTCAAATCCCAACTTAAAATCCAAACTCCCAAACAAACACACCCGCCCTCCGTCTCATAAGTAAATATTCATTTGTTTTTTGCACGTAATTTTAAAAATTTTAGTATTATATTATGATATAGTAGGAATAAAGTAAAAATTACTAAAATAACCTTATTAGTATATGTGATATAAAGGTAATGATATTTGTGTAATATATTATAAGTTGTAATAATATTTGTAATGTTATGTAGATAATACAGTTACTAATAAAAATAAATACTTTGTTATAAGACGGACTAAAATAAAAAAATAAATACTTTATTATGAGACGGAAGGAATATTTAATTTAAATATTTAAAAATTTGTGGTTGACACACTCTAAATATTTAGAAATATTAAAAAAAAATAAGATAAAATAAAATAAAAAATTGTTCGGAATCTTTTTAAAATTTTATTATATTATATAGTTTTAAAACTATCGTATATTATTTATATAAAAAAAATTTCAGCCTCCGTCATAAAAAAAAATATGCTAAGCAACGGGTGGCAATGGTAAGATACTAAAACTTTTAACATACAATACACGATATTATTGCAGGCAGAGCATCATATATACTTAGGGCGTGTTTGGCAATTAGTTGATAGTTGTTAGCTGTTAGCTGATTCAATTAGCTGATAGCTGTTAGCCGATTCAATTAGCTGGTTTGACTAGCTGATTCGATTAACTGTTTGTATTAAAATGTTTGGTAAAACAATTGTTTGATATTAGTTGTTTATACGTAAAATGACAATTGAGGATATTTCTATTTTATTCTTGTTTCTAATATATTCAATTATGTTTTTTTGAGTTTAGAATATTTAAATTTTTTTGTTATTAGTTATTGAAAATTATAAAAGTGTTATAAAAATATTTATTTTTATTAAAGTTAAATTTAAAAATAATAAGTATATTTTTATTAAAATATATAAATAGTTTTTTTTATTGAAAATGATGTAAAATATAAAATAATAAATTTTTCGTGTATATATCTATTATGTTAGTTATCAATTTGTTCATTATATTTATAATTTTCAATAAATTTAATTTATTTTTAGTATAAAATTTATATAATGTAATTTTAATAAAAATAAATAAATTATTAATATTTATATTTTTTATTTTATGTTGATTTTAATAAATTTATATATTTTCAATTAAAATAATTTTTATATAAAAATTAATTATTTTAAATTTATAAAAGTAAAACTATAATATAATAAAATATTATAATATAATTATTAAATAATCAAAATATATTTATTTGTGTAAAATGTATAATAAATTTTTAAGGGCATATAAGGAATAAAAAATTTTTTTACAGAAAAAGCTATTTCAAAAAGTTGGGTAAGTTAGCTTTTCATAAATTAGCTTTTTGGGTCCAAAAAGCTATTCCAAAAAAGCTAATTTACCATATACCTAAATTAGTTTTTTGACTGATCAAACAATAAAAGCTGTTCAATAAGCTAAAAGCTCTTCAAAAAGTTATTTGCCAAACACCCCCTTAGTATTATAAAAATATAACACATGAACTAACAACATAATTTTACACGTCACATTTATCAATTATTTTAGCATATGATATAATTTTATACCGTACATATTATAATTATAAACATAAAATACACATTTTGATTGTACATAGAATATATTGTATGTAATAAAAATATATAATATTTATATATTCTATTTGTACTGCTATAAAAAATCAAACAATTTTTAAATCCTTCCACAGCTCCACGTGCCTTACAATGAATGCCCAATTTAGATCTGTTAAAACGGGTTAGTGGGACGGATTGATCCACAATTTATCATAATCCGCAAAGAAGCGGGTTGTTTGCGGGCCAACTTGCGGCGGAACGGATCAAAATTTCATCAATCCAACCTACCGGCGGGTGGCGAGCTAAGCGGGTTAGCCCACGGGCTTTTTAAAAATATTAATATTATAAATATTTTTATAATTAATATTTAAAAATAACTAAAATAGTTTAATTGTAAAATTTAAATAATAAATATTTTAAAATAATAACAAATATAAAAAAATCTCAATTCTAAATATTATTACTTAGTGTATTTTTTTTAAAAAAAATTAATAATAAGAAATATTTTACAAATAAATCATTAATTTTATGAATCTGTAGTATCTAGAATAAAAAAATATTATAGAATAATAAAATGGAAAATAAACAAAACAAATGATGAAAAATCAAAAATAAGAGTGACATTCATAATAGAGTTATAAAATAAAAACAACGTGTAGACAATATTGATTAGTTTATTTAAGCTAATTTTATTCGTCTTAACTAAATATATATATTTTCAGTAGATTAAAAATAATAATATGTTATTTATTAAATAAAATGTACAAGATAATGTTGATTTTTTTTTTCTCTTTGTACGTTGTTTATAAATTAATTGTATTTATAATGGTATATTTGTAATTTAAATAAAACTAAAATATATTCTGATATTAATATTTGATTACTTTTATTGTAATTTTTTAATGTGATAGTAAAAAATTATTAAAACAAATTACATTTAGTTGATACGAGTGAGTACTAATATTATATTTATTTGATCCACGGGCTAATCCACTCTCAGCCCACGGCCCACATGGATTGGCCCGTTTAGGCCCGTATTATAAATTACATTAAAAAAATAATAAAATAATATCATAATTCACTATTATTAACTAATTAAACATCATTCTTTTAAATATCGTATCATTAATAAAATGTGTCAATTCTGACGGAACGGAGATAATATGTAATAGCAAATTAATTATTATTTGTTACAATATAAGTAATGTACATAAGTATATTATGTGCTATCATGTATATACTGTGTAATATTATATCATATGTGGTTCGCTCATATAATTTATTTATATTATGTTAATATAAAAATGATGTGTTATACGTAGTAATATTATGTATTGTATATTAGTGGAGAATATGTAGTAATTTTAGATTTATAATTATTTAATTTGATGCTCTGAAAAATGATAATAACAATAATGAAATATAGGTAAAGTCATTTACTAAAAGTTATGGAAATTCAACCAAAAGAAATCTTCTACACATATTTTGATGTTAATTTTGACACTACTGTCCATCACAATATTTGTTTTTTTTTTTTTAAAAAAAAAAATATATATTGCATTTAAACATATTTTTACTTAAAACATTATATTCATTTTGTCCTAATGCAGGAACTCTCTTCGTCCCTTAATAATCTATCAATTTTTTTATTTTGATTCGTTCCATAATAAAATATCTATTTTTTTTAGTAATTGTACCATATACCTAACATTACAAATACCATTTCAATTTACAATATATTACACAAATATCATTACATTTATATCATACAATACTAATAGAGTTAATTTAGTCTTTTTACCTTTATTTCTACTTTATCCCAATATAATACTAATATTTCTAAAACTCCGTGCAAGAAAGCAAATGGATATATAGATATGAGAACAGAAGGAGTATTATTTTTATCATTTTTGTCAGTCCACTCAAAAGTATATATTTTTATTTTAATAAAAATAATCATAAATTAATACAAAAATATTTTTAAATTTTATTTAAATTACAAATATACTAGTATTATAAATACAATTACGTTATATATAAAAAAAATTTCAAATTTTTACTATTACTTTTTAATTTACTATAAAACTTAAAAAAATTACATTCCAGTGGAACAATGGAATATTAATAATTATAAAGCATCAAATTTCATATATATTATATTAAACTTATTTTTCATTCAACTTTGTATTCTCAATACTTTATAATTTTTAAAATATTTTTAGGACATATTTAATATACTTCATTTTTTATTAAAACTTATATCTTGTTTTTTTTTTTTTTTTCTTATTTAAAAATATTTTCGTTTTTCTATAGGAAAAAACATAATACTTTCTACTTTTTTTTTCTTTTTTTTTTTTATTACAAGAGAACTAAATTTTTATTTTTATTTATCGTTTAGAAAAATTGTGTTCAATTAAATAGATATTTTTTATATAAAAAATATTTTTAATACTATGTTTTTAATAAATATCACGTGCCCTCTTTACCAAAACCTGCGAGCCATAAATCTGATGTCCTTTCTAGCAAAATTTGGACCATTTTGAATTGTTTGAACATGTGGAACGCCAGAGTCCACATCATCGTCCATCCGCAATGGACCACTATGTTTTTTAGTCACGTCACATTTTCTCTCTGTCACGTTAGCGAAAATACTCTTTTAAAAATATTCATCATAATTTTTTTATAATTTGACGAAATAAAATCTATTTTTTAAGACTAAATTATTCGAAAATTGTTTTAAATATTGTTTAAATTATATGTATTTTGTTCTATATTATTTAAATTATATTGTCTTTTATTTTATATTAATATTTTATTATTAATTATTTATGTATAATTAATTATAAAATAAATATATTTATTGTTTAATATAATTTTATATTATTTAATTGTTTTAAAATTTATAATTATATTTCATATAATAAATTAAATTAAATTTATTAATATTGATTTGTTCAATAGAAATATATAATATTTTTATTTATATATTTTAAATTTTAAATTAATAAAATATATTTAATATTGGTATTATTTTATAGAATACAAAATATTATGAATTATAAAAATACTACAAAATTTAGATATAACAATAAATTCAATATAAATTATAAATACAAAAACATATATAATATATATTATATAGATATATACATAACTAAGTGCCATGTGTCCCAATATTATGGAATCACATGGCGCATCTCCTCTATCTCCTCTAGAGGAGATGGGTCATTCCGGATGCTTTTAGAATGTGTTTTTTTGGTTTGGAAAAATTTAGTTTGAATTTAGTATTAAAATAATATTTTATGAAATATTTTGTGAGAGAAAAAAATATATTTCATTCATTTCAATACAATAGTCTTGTTTATTATTTTTGTCTGTCCTAAAATAATAGTCTCATTTCCATAAATAATCATATCACCATAAATTATCCATATTTTTTATTATTATTACACAATTGCTACTATTTTTTACACTAATATACTCACAAAGTAAAAAAGTCATTTATCCTTACATTTTACCCACTACCAATATAATATCAATATTCCTTAAATCTCGTACCAAACACAATAAGGCTATATTTTTTGAACGAAAGGAGTATTTTTTTTTTCAAAAAACGGATAATCCAAATAATAAAATTTAAAAAAAATTGTCAAAAGAAACATAAAGGTAGTGTAAAAATAAAGAATTAAAAGACACAGAGATTTATTAATTTCTGAGGTTCTATGTATATTAATATAGAAATAATAAATAGAAATATTAATTACTATTATTATATAATATAATTATATATATATATATTAGTATATGTAGGTATAAATAATATAATTATTATATGTGCATGTACACTTATATGATGTGCGTGTATGTTAATATATATATAAAATTTATCTAACAATTACCAATTACTACAATGATGTTTATTTACAGGCAAAGATATTCTACAATTTATGTGGTCATTAATTGACCAATAATATACATGTGTGATATTTGGACAGTAAAATCACCATCAACGATTTGTCTTCGTATGATGTGTATATATAATACTCTCATCATCCACGATTTGTCTTCGCATGATACGTGTATATAATACTCTCATTTGAATTTGAATGTTTTTATATAAAAATGTGTATCGTTAAAATTTTATTATGAAAAAAAAGTTTGTTGGAAAAAATTATAGTGAAGAAAAATAAGTATACAATTTTTGTATTGATTTATTCTCCATAATTTCGATTTTACCTGAGATCTTTAAATCAACACATTCCAATTTATTTCACTAATTTGTTGAATGTTATTGTCCGTAGAGTCTTGGTTAATAACTTTGCAAAACTATCATATGATCGGATTTGTTGCACGTCGATTTAACTATTCTTTTGAAGGTCATAGGTAAAGAAAAATTTTGGTGAAATATATTTTGTTCTATCTCATTTAATATATCTACTTTTTAACTGAGCAATACAAGTTGCATTGTTTTCATATATAATTGTTTTGGAAATTTTTTATTTTCAAATATTAACCCACAATTCTTTCAAATATGATGGGCCATTGACTTCAACCAAATACATTATCGACTGGCTTCATGAATAACTAATACTTAGGCATAATTTGATGATATGACAGTTATTATTTGTTTTGTGAATCTCCAGGAGATCATAGTATTGCCACATATGAATGTATAGTTTGTTTGCGATTTTTCTTTGTGCAGATCAGACAAATATCCAGCGTTGGCATAGCTTAATAATTTGTGTTGATAAGTATTCAGGTAAAACATGCGGAGATCACTTGTCCTTTGGAGATAGCGTAAAACATATTTAACCCCATTTCAATGTCGTTCAATAGGAGATGAACTAAATCTAGCCAACAATTTTTTTGCAAATGCAATATATGGTGCTATTTGCTAGGTAGATAGTGCACCTATTGTACTGAGATATAGTATTCCAGGACCAAGTATATCTCCATAGTCTTCTTTTGGTCTAAATGGGTCCTTGTTAAATGAATGTACTTTATCCATATAAAATTGCTTCAATACCTTCTGAGTATAAGCAGTTTGATGGATAAATATTTAATTATTCATATATTCAATTTGCAGATAAAGTGTGGCTCATTGGAGCTCTTCAGTAGTCTAAATAATAATGAGATCATCAACATATATTGCAATTATCACAAATTTTGACCCATTTTTTTTTATTAAAACACATGGACATATTTGGGCCGTTGGTATAACCTATTTGGTTAAACACTCAGTCAGTGAGGCGGTTATACCACATAGTCCAGACTTTTTAAGTTCATATAAAAAATTTTGTACTTTGATGAAAAAATATTCTCTGGGATTTGATTTGCATGCCTATGTCATTCTTAAGGTATTTTCAGGATATCCGAGCCGATCGTGCCAAATCAAAAAATTATTTGATTGTGTAGACTTCAGGTCTACTGCATATGTTTCAACGTCACTTATTTTGGTATAATACAAGCCAGAGAACAATGAGGGCAATTTTGCAGTTGCACACTTATCTTCATTAATGATTTTCGTAATAACTAAATATTCATTATTTGTCTAGTTCATTGTTTCAATATGATATTCGTTTCTACGAATATCAGTGAAACTGATAGTTAGAAATCGCATGCGTTTTATATTCATATCATATGCGATAATTTGGTGATTTTGATTGGATTCTACCTAATTTATATGCGAATTGTTTATTTGCTGTGTGCAGAGGGCAAATATTAAATTTGGCATAATTGGCAGAAAAAAGAAATAAAATTAATTAAAGGCCCAAAAGCCCATCTACAAAATAATTAGGGCAAACATTAAATAAAAGGAGGGATCACACGTTTCAAGAGGGAGAGGACGGCTAGGGCAGAAACGCACAGAAGCAGGAGACTGACAGATTCATAGATCGCGCAGGAGCAAATCGACAGAGAAGATTTCCCCCTCCCACTATGACTTCATCTTTCTCTTTTGTTCTTTGTTATTTAATTATGGAGTAGATACTTTTCTGGTTTGAGGGGTGATAATGTTTTGGTTCTTTTGTTTTGGAGATTTTTTATTTTCTTTATAAAAGTTCTTTTTTATTATCAATATTTGTCTAATTCTGAGAATAGCGTTTGTGATTGTTAGATTGATTGAATATTTTGGTACCGATATTTAAATTAGTCTGATAATCTAAAGTCAATTCAAGTAGGATATCCGTAATTGTATTCGCACTTGAATAGGTGACAACCGGGTTGAATAGTTCCTTCCCGGGGGTTAGACAATCAAATCTAATTGCTTCTCTTAAGTAGTAATTGTTTTGAATTGGGTTTTTCTATATTGGAATGCGGTTAGGCAATATTCTTATGGGCACACCTAGGTTTATTTGCTTAATTAGGGGTAGTTAACGGTCGTACCTTAATTACCTACACTGTAAGGAAAAATTGGTTGTCAGAGTTTGTTGATAACTATAACCAATTTATTGATACTTTAATAAGAATTAATTTAATTGAATTAATGATAGAACACAAGTGCCATAACTGCATATCCCTTGAGCCAGACATCCCCTTGATAGTCAGTTCCCCTTTAATTTAATTGCTTTGTTATTTTATTTTAATTAGATAATAAAAGAAAAATCCCCATTTATTTACTGCATTAGAACACGAAAGAGTGAATCACACAATCCCTGTGGAGACGATCCCTTCCCCTATATTACATTAAATTGTGATCTCGGAGTAGGTGAAATATTTGATTGACCGCGCGACAGGTCAGAAACTCAACAAATTTCTTCTAGTTTTACTCGAGAACAGTGCATTTTTTTTATTTTAAGTGTGCTTTCTTCAGAAAAACAAATAAGGGCTCCTCCGGAGCATTCAATTGTCGCAAGTTAGTGTAAATTCTTGTTAGTTTTTATTTTCTATTTTTGTAGTATTTTGCAAGAAACCACCAGTGATACTTAGCTACAGGTTGAGCCAAAGCCTCCGAAATCAAATCCAAAATTGACTGCTTCTGCTATTTCCTTGCAAATTGTTGTTGATTTTACATCGCCATCTTGTGCAATTGATGAGTTGTTACATTTTTGGACTGTGGTGTCTTTGATAAGTAAGAAATTCGATGAGTTGGGAACTTACAAAAGTGCAACCGGCGCCAAACAGAGTACGGAGTTGACGGCGGCGGCAGCGGCGGCGGTGTCAGCGGGAGCGTCAATGTCGGGCGGCAGGCTCGTGAGGTGTCGGACATAAAGGCTCGTAGGATATGGAGGGTAGAGAAATCGCAATTACAAAAGTTTTTAACATTTGGCCTAGTAGATTTTCTAAGTAAAAAGAAAAAAATAATAAGGGCAAAATGGTCCGTCAAGAGTAAAATTTAACGGCGTCGCTACTATTCGGAATTGAGGGCGAATATGCAACATTTTAGAAACTACGGATAAATTCGTCCATAAAGAGCTTCAAAAGAAGCCATTCCAATACTTGTTTGATAACTATTATTATATAAAAATTCCACTAAATCCAAGTGGTCCTCCCAACTTCCTTGAAATTCTATTGCACAAGCTCTTAGGATATCTTCCAGAATACGGATAGTTCGCTCTGATTGACCATCAGTCATTTGATGGAATGCAGTACTCATATGCAACTAAGTACCAAAGGCTTCTTGCAATTTTTTGCCAAAATCGAGATTGAAAACGTGGATCACGATCCAATATGATTACCTCAAGAATACCGTGTCGTTTAACCACATGATGAACATATAATTTGGCCAACTTTTGCATACTCCAAGTCATACGTACTGGGATGAACACTGCTGACTTAGTCAATCTATCTGTAATCACCCAAGTTGCATCTGCTCCCGACTTCGCCCTTGGAAGTTCTGTCACAAAATCCATTGCAATAGAATCCCATTTCCAAAGTGGAACTTCTAAAGGTTGTAGTAACCCCATTGGTCTATCATGTTCTGCTTTCACCTTTTGGCAGTTTAAACATTGTGCAACAAATTTGGCTACATCTTTCTTCATGCCCTTCCACAAAAAATGTTGACGTAATTCTTGATACATTTTAATCCCTCTTGGATGCACTGAATATGGTGTATTATGAGCCTCACTCAAAATTTTCTCCTTCAAATTGCTTCGGTCCTTGGGATACACCACCTCCCATGGAATCGAAGACTCCCATCTGAAACAATATTAAAGTTTTGAGTCTGACCGCACTTAACTTTTATAGCCAGCTTGACCATTTTATTATCTTCCATTTGAGCCGCTTTAATATGATCATAAATTTTAGGCTCAAGTTGCATCATTTGCAAATATCCTCGCGTCATGCCCCGTCCAAGTACTTCAATTTCCATCCGTGCTAAATCTTAACACAGTTCATCGGAAACTGACATAGAACCCAACTTATGCCTTGGTTTTCGACTCAAGGCATCAGCTACAATATTTGCTTTGCCTTCATGATATACAATTTCGAGATCATAATCCTTCACCAATTCTAACCATCTTCTTTGTCTTAAATTTAATTCTCTTTGGGTGAAGATATATTTCAAACTCTGATGGTCAGTAAACATTCTACAATGGGCACCATAAAAATAGTGACTCCAAATCTTCAAAGCAAACACAACTGCTGCCATCTCCAAGTCATGCGTAGGATAATTCTCTTCGTGAGGTTTTAGTTGTCGTGACGCATAAGCAATAGCTCTTTGATTCTGCATTAAGACGCATCCCAATCCTCTTTTTGAAGCATCACTATAAACTTCAAAATCCTCACCCTCTACTGGTAAAGCCAAGACTGGTGCTGAAGTTAATCGATGTTTCAATTCTATGAAAGAGGACTCATACTCATGATCCCAATTAATCATTGTGTTCTTCTTCAGCAAATTAGTTAATGGCTTCGCAACCTTCGGAAAATCAAGAACGAATCTTCGGTAATATCCTGCCAAACCCAAAAAGCTTCTTACTTCTGATTGATTGGTAGGTCTTGGCCAATCCGAGATTGCCACAACTTTAGAAGGATCTACTAAGATACCTTTACCAGAAACTACATGCCCCAAGAAAGCAACTTTTTTCAACCAAAACTCACATTTGGATAACTTGGTATATAACTTACTCGCACGCAGTGTATTTAGTGTCACACGCAAACGTTTTGCATTTGTCTTTTTATCTGGAGAATATACCAAGATATCATCGATAAATATCACCACAAACTAATCGAGGTATGGTTGAAAAATTCGATTCATTAATTCCATAAACGCGGTCGGGGCGTTGGTCAACCCAAAGGACATAACCGTAAATTCATAATGACAGTATCTAATGTGAAAAGTTGTCTTAGGAATATCATGCCCTGCAACCCTGAGTTGATAATATCCAGACCTCAAGTCAATCTTGGAGAATATACTTGCACCTCTCAGTTGATCAAATAGATCATCAATCATCGGAAGAGGATATTTGTTATTTACCGTTACTTTATTCAGCCCACGATAGTTAATACACAACCTCAAGTTTCCATCTTTCTTTTTCACAAATAAAATTGGGGCTTACATCCAATGTGACATACTTGGATAAATATATCCATTGTCTAACGATTGATAAAATGACAACTTAATAATGGGGAGCTCAAGGGTACCATCAGATGTGGCGTTCTTATCACTCAATCACACTTAAAACATGTCAATGGAACTTTATCACAACGGATACCTAAATGACTTGTTCCACCACGTTGACAAACAACCCCCGATTGTTGAAACCTCTCTTGACTCGGTTTTGTAATTGAAATCCCTTTATACGATGGCCCAGACCTGAATATTTGCCACAATTTATTTTTACCCTTTGGTTCTTCATCCACCTTAGCTTTTCCTTTATCTCAAAACTGATGTTGATACCCTATTTTCTTCTCAATGCCCTTCTGCCTGACTTCCTGCTTCTGATAGAATCGAGCAGCACGCTCGTGAGCCTCATACAACGAATTGATATCCAACACAACTAAAGCTTCTTGAATCCTCTGCAGCAACCCATCTACAAAATGATCAACTCTATCTCGCTCACAGAAAAAGTAGTCAGGAACATACATCTCCAGCTCATTGAACTTTACAAAATAGTCCTCGACTGACATCGAACCCTGCTTCAAGTCCAGCAGCTCTTGCTTCTTTGCTTTTCGAACATGTAACGGTATAAACCTAGCTTTTACTTTTGGTTTGAACTCATCCCAAGTCATATCCACTTGGTCCACTCCCGCAGCTTCCTCACCTAACCACCACCGATTTGCTCGACCTTCCAAGAAATAAGGCCCGATATTGGCTCGTTGATGTGGTGGAACCTGAACAATACAAAATATCTTTTCTATCTTCTCAACCCAGAACTCAAGAACTCCAGGCTCTACGGAACCAGAATATGTTGGCGGGTTATGCCGCATCACAACATCAATAAAACTCCTTTGTTGAGGCATCATCGCAGTTTATGGCTGCTGGAAAAAATCTTGACTAGGTGTTTCTATTAGTACATACTCTAGCATAAAATATTTTGACTCATTAGAAAAAATGATCTCTAACTCTGGGCCTCGAATAGCCCTACGTAAACCATCACATCAAGAATTCAATATATTGCCCCCGAATTCCTTCATTCAATATCAACTCAACAACACAATTAAACTAGGTATAACATTAAAGCATAAACCACATTAACATGAATGCACCCACAAAACCCAAACTTCGCCAAACCAATTCAATATCATCATTAATTTCAAAACATTTTTAATCGAATGAGCCAAAATCTACCAAACCTATGCTCTGATACTAACTTGTAACACCCCCAGTTGGCTCATACTGAAATGCTACCGCCACACTGCATCATGAGGTCGTCATCTCCTACTTCGGGCCCCACAATACAGTGTTAAAGATAAAATTAACCATAAAAGCGCATTATTATATAACAAAATCGGATTTATGAATATTTACAAAACACACTCCTTAACAAGAGGTTTTTCCAGTTAAAAATTTACATATAATACAATAGATGTAAGTTCCCTCACTCAGCCCGTCTTTCTATATCCCGAGACATCCTCTGTCCCGAAGGTGCCATGCATATTTAAAACAAATATTTTTTTTAAAAACAATCTAGAATTAAATTCAGAAATTAATTATTATTTATTTATAATTATAAGCGTGTTTGTATATTATATCTACTGTCTCTAAAATATTATATCATATTCGATTAGTTTGTATATAATTTATTTATATTATGTTAATATGATAAATATTATGTCATACTTAGTAATATTATATATTGATATTACTGGACAATGTTATCTAAGGACTGTACTGAATTTTAGCATGTTCTAGAAAATTATAATAGGTAAATTCTTTTACTAAAAATTATGGAAGTTCAACCAAAAAAGAAAAAAAAATCTTATAGGAGTATATATATTTTGAATTTAACTTTGACACCACCGTTAATCACTATATTTATTTTAAAACAAAAATATATTGAATTTAAACATATTTTTTTATTTAAATTCAAAATATCATTTTTTATCATTATCAATCTGTTATACTAAAAATTATTTATTTTTTATTTTATTAAAAATAATTATAAACTATTACTCCCCGCGTCCCGACAAACATAAAATCTTTGTTTAAGCACAAAAATTTAGATAGTAAATTAATTATTTAAGTAGTGAAAATTAGTTATTTAATAATTAAAAAATATAAAATATGTATTTAAATATTTTTAATATTATATTTCAAATATATAGATGAATATCATTTTATAAAAAATAAAATCTAATATAATACAAATAAATAAAAATTATATTTATTTATTTATCATTACAATAAATTTGTTTTATAAAAAAATAGGACAAAAATTTAAAAAAAATGATCATTTTTTGTGGGACAAACAAAAAAGAAGAATGAGTCGTCTACGACGAAACGGAGAAAGTAAAAAATATCATTAAATTTTACTTAAATTTGAAATATATTATTATACCATACAATTACTTTATAAATAAATTTAAAACAAAAATATTAAAATCTCTTATACATTTTCACTGACTAATAAAATACTATTATTTTTAATTTATTAACAAAATCTCAAAAAATTATATTCAAGTGAGAAAGAGAGAGTATTAATATTTAATAATTCTAAAGCATCAAATTTAGTATATTAAACCTATTTTACATTCAACTTTTTATTCTCAATACTTTTCAAAATTTTAAAATATTTTTAAAACATATTTAATATTTCAAATAAAAATATCTCGTGCCCTCTTTACCAAAACCCTGCGATGCCATAAATTTGATGTCCTTTTTAGCATAATTTGGCCCATTGGATTATCAGGACATGTGGAACGCTGGACATTAATTTAAGAGAAAAAAAAAAAAAAAAAAAAAAGGACACAGATATTTTCTGAGGCCATATGTAATGAAAATACCCAAATTTTTTTTTTGGGCTTTTTTTTTTTTTTAATAATGTGAAAATTTGTCTGTCGTTACCTGAAAATGCACACTGATAAATTCCTAACCGAACCTAATACTGAGAACCCAATTTTTTCTCTCCGCTGCATTGGTGTGTGGATATTTTTATTAAAAAATCCTTATCTCAATCTTTTTATTTATTTATTTTTATTTATATATATATATATATCCATGTTATTGTAACTGTAACTACAAAACTTTATGTAAAATACAATCAGTAAGTATTTAAAAAATATATTAGTAAAAATAATTATTGTAAAATAAAAATAATTATAAATTAAAAATAAGATAACTAAATAATTTAATTAATATTAAAAAAAATTATGAATTATAAATTAAAAAAAAAAACAATTTACATAGAAAGGAGAAAATATACTTTTAAAAATATTATACTACATATTTTATTAATTTTATACTATATATTTTATAAAATTTATAATTAAATAATACTAAATCAATATTAATTTTTATTA
Organism: Andrographis paniculata; assembly: GCF_009805555.1. Taxonomy (NCBI): domain Eukaryota; kingdom Viridiplantae; phylum Streptophyta; class Magnoliopsida; order Lamiales; family Acanthaceae; genus Andrographis; species Andrographis paniculata. The sequence goes on from NW_026137611.1 coordinate 1,121,486, forward strand.
ATATTTAATTTATTAATAATTTTTTTACGAAATAATTAAATATTTAATTAAAAAATATGTATTTAATATTAAGTATAATTTTGTAAAATATAAAATTTATAAAATATTAAAAAATCAAAATATAACAATACATTTAAAATAAATTACAAAAACAATACATATAATATACATCATATACATATATCATATGTCCAATACAATATATTTCCTCCGTCCCACCTACCATCGTTACATTGCCGTTTCTATCCGTCCTATATTCCATGTCACTTTCTTTATTTTTCTATATTGCCGTTTCTGTCCGTCTTACATTCTATGTCACTTTCTTTATTTGAAAAATGATTATACACTTTAATCTCATTTTAAATTTTGTAATTTAATTTTAAGTAAACTAATTAGTTATCTTAATTTTAATCTATAATTATTTATATTATAGGATAATTGTTTTCAATATATTTTTAATTATCTACTAAGGGTGTGTTTGTTTGGGGGTTTGGATTTTGGATTGGGATTTGAATAGTAAAAATTTTGAATTTGAATAGTTGTATGATGTGATATAAATAGGGTTTGATGTGATGTTTTGAATGTAAAATTGATTTTTAGTATAATATAAAAAATGAAAAATAGGTGTTTGATTTGATATTTTTGGGGGAAAAAAATTGGATGAATAGTGGAAATCCTCCAAAATCTTTCAAACAAACACACCATAATTATACAGTTTACAGTGATCCAGACGTCTAACGTGGGACGGAGGGAATATTTATTAATTTTGGACACCACCTAATGTCTCTGTGAAAGGACTTGTGACTAGAGTTGATAAATGAATCGAGTAGTTCGCGACCTAACCTCGACTCGACTTGTTAACAATTCGACTTGATTCTAGAGATGACAAAAATAAACACAGTTCGAAAGCCCCATCCGAACACGACAGGAAAAAAATCATATTTGGTTCTAAAAATAAACCTGAAATTTTTTTGGACAGTACATGGCTTGGCACACTGATGATCTGAGCCGTGCCTGCCATACCCGATTTTTAAAATTAATATTTAAATTTTACTAATAAATATATATATATATATATTAAAAAAATATTTGAAATAAAAACAAAAATTAAAATATGACTTTGATGGTAAAAATTTTAACTTGCATATGTTTTGTTAGTGTGGTAATATATTTATATTATTTTATATATTAATATAATATATAAATTTTATCAATAATTTTATTTATTAATAAAAATTAAATATTTATGGATAAAATTAAATATATTTAAATTTATACTAAAAAATTATACATAATATGTATAAAGTTCAAGCAGAATTCGAATTCGAATTTGAGCTTTACGAGCGAGCTTGAGCTTGAATTTGAATTTGAGCTTAGCAAGCGGAGCTCGAACTACTCTTTTAGTTCGAATTCTTAACGAATCAAGTCGAGTCTATACCGTTAACAAGTTCAAGTCGAACTCGCTCGGCTCGTTTAACAATTTTACTTGTAATCGTAACATCATGAGTTCAAACTCTCGAGAGATAGTTCACATAATATAACTTATCTTATCGAATCTAATTTATAAATTATTAAATTCGATCATAATTTAATCTGAACGTACTAAAAAAATAAAAAATTCAAATTTCTAAGTCATAAAAAAAAAAAAAAAAAAACTATAATTACACATGTGACAAAAGCAAAACATCTCCCCAAGAAACTTTGCAAAGATATCGGGACAATCTCCTTTATATATTTTGTTGCAGAGAACTTTGGAAGATATTTTTGGTGTAATTGTTTTATGAAATTATTTAAAGAGATATTTTTTTAATGTAAAATAAAATAATATAAAAATAATAAATTTTATAATATATTAATTGTTTATTATTTATAATATAATAATTTTTTTTTTAAGGGAAATATTTATATTATTGGCAAAAAAAAAAAAAACACACTATTTGCTTTTGCAAGTAAGTTCTATTATAATTGAGACACGTGATTATATTTAAATTTTATAATGTATAATATTTTACAAAATAACATAAATATTAAATATATTTTTGTTAATTAAAAATTTAATTATTAGTTTAGAACTATAATAAACTAAAATTTCAATAAAAATTAATATTTATTTAATATTAATTTATTATAAAACTAATGAAATAATATGATTTTGAAAACAAATAATATATATATACAATAATAATATAAAAATAAAAATTTCAAAAAATTTATTGTGGATATAAAATTAAAAAAATGATATGAAAAGATAAAAATTAATAAAAATACCTAAATGTAGGTATGTCCTTTGCGGAGATACTGTCACATCAATTTTTATAAAAATAAAATCAGGAGATTTTATCTCCGGAAACTCTGCATATTTTTGGAATATGTTTCTCTATTATCGTATACTTTCTCCGTTCAATTATTGTGGAACGTCAATTCCAAAATAATTATTTTATTAAATATTTTATTTTATTTTTATAAATATTTTTATTTTAGATTACATCATTATTTTTATACCAAAAAAAAATAAGAACAAAAATATCATTACATTATTTTTACCTACTCATTATAATTAAAATACTATTATTTCTTAAACTCCACACCAAAAATAAATGTATATTTATTATTTGGACGGAGAAAATATCTTATTATAAGGGGGACACGTTACATATGTATAGTATATTATCTTTGTAATTTATTTTAAAGTATTATTATATTTTAATTTTGTATTTTTTGTCATTCAATTTTTATTTTTATTATTTTTGAATCGTAATGAAAAATGTTTTTGATTCACTTTTTTAGCAAAAAGACACATAATTTTTTTGTACCTTTTATTATACATTTTCCATCCCGGCTAATTTGTCTCATTTAGATTAAACACGATATTTTAGGTATTGTGTAATTAGTGAATAATTAAGAAGTGTATTAGTAAAAATAATTATGATTTAATAAAAATAATTTTAGATTAAAATTAAGATGACTAAATAATTTAATTAAAATAAAAAAAATTATGAATTTTAAAATGTGATTAAAGTGTATAATTGTAAATGACAAATTACATGGGACATACGAAAATAAAAATAGTTGACAAATTAAGTGAGACATATAGAGTAAAAAACAAAAGTTAATAATCATTACTTATTTTTATTAAAATTTATATCAAAGTATTTAACCACACAATTGAACGACAGATAAAGTAATATTTTCATAATTTATAAAATTTTATATTCTACAAAATACTCCCTCCGTCCCAGCAGAGATGACTATTTTTGTTAGGAACAAAGTATTTTACGTAGTGTAAATCGGTATGCTATTAATAATAAATTATGATATTATTTTTATTATTTTTTATATAAATGGTATTGTTGGTATTTTAAATAATTTTAGAATTATATCTCAATAAAATATACGTAATATGTATATTATTTTGTAGATAACAAAAATTTATATAATACAAAACAATAATAAAATATATTTATTTTATTTATAATTAAAATTAATTTTATAAAAAATGAGAAGTTAGAAATTTAATTAAATTGAAGAGAGATATAAAAAATTATGGGTTTTGAACGGATCCAATGTGTAAGAAGTTAAAAATTTAATTAAATTGATCTATATTTTTTAAATATATTTAAAATAAATAAGTTTACTAAAAATTAAAAAAAATAATTGTTCATGAGATGGACAAAAAAAAAAGTCATCTGACCGATTTAAAAAATAATGCATATATATCATAATATCGACATAAAAAAAAAAATTAATATGAATTTTTTTGTTATGGATATAGAATTGAAAATAATATTTCTCCTACTTAGCTGAGAGAAAAAATAATGTGAAAAATAAAAACTAATGAAAGTTTTTTCATTAGGGGTGGTCTTATATGTTCATGATATAGGAATTCCTATTTCAATACTATGTACTTTTATCCGTTAAAAAAAATATATATATTTTTTATTTAGGTTATTCAATATTATGTACTTCTCTCAATTTAATGAGATAAGTTTCATTTCTTTTTTACAAGAAGAGTTTATGGATTATTAAATTAGATAGTTAATTAAATTAATTTAATTTGAAATAATGAGTTTGTTCGTATATTTGTTTGAAGAATTGAATTTTAAATATATTATTCATCTCATTTTGATGCGTCGGGAGTTTGAATCCATAACTCATAGTTACAAGTCCAACCCCTATACCACCAAGTCATCCCTTACAGGACAACATACCCATTGCTATTGTCATAAATATATGCTTTAGTGTTTTGGTTAGTGTGTTTCGGTCAGTTTTACTACATCCGTTTGCACTAAGATCTCGTTTACTTTTTGCATGTTGAATATTTGAATATTAATTATTATATCAAAACGTAATAAAAATTTAAAAAAAAATTACAAAAATACTTCTATTAGTGTCGTAATACTAATATAAAAATATTTGTGTAAAAAATTATACAATGCAAAAGAGGTAAAAACACATGTATATTACTTTAGCATAATAATACAATACATCCCAAAATAATGTTCGTCTTTACCATTTATTCTGTATATAAAAGTTAAGTCGACAGCATATAAACAAAGTAGATTCAAGTCGTAACACAGACAATCGATCAAATATTCAATCCTTAAATCTTTTCCAGCATTAAGTGCGCGCCGTGTTGAGGCTGAAGAGTGATCACTGTACAAAGAGCATGCGAATACGACGGAGAAAGATTGAAATTGTAGCGCTGTAGGATCATAGCAATCGCCATTTTAGCTTTTGCCATAGCAAAGTTTTATCCCAAGCAAATCCGAGGCCAGCCTCCAAAGGGCAGATATGTCATTTAGCCTTGCGTAGCATGAGAAACTCCCTCGCTAAACCTCAAGGGATTGAATTCTTCGACGTCGTCGCCCCATATTTCCTTGTCATGATGTAATAAAATGATCGGCAATAGAAGTTGCACCCCGGCCGGTAGACTTAAGTTTCCCCCTAATTTACTCTCTTCCTTAGTAATCCGAATGAGCATTATTCCCGGCGGATATAATCTCATTGTCTCGTGGAATATCATGTTTATCTGCGTAAATACAAAAGGACAAAAATTGTCAGTTGTGTTCTTTTGTGAATTTTACTATAAATAAATATTTTTGAGACGAAGATAATAAAAAAATACTTTCAGTTGCAACAAAAAATATTATTTAATATATTTATACTTTCCATCTCATAAGAATGATACTATTTTTTTTAATTTAGTAATTATACTACCTAACTAATATAATTAATATTTTTAAACATCTAATATATTACACAAATCTCATTACTTTTATATCACATAATCTAAAATAAGAGTCATTTTGTCATTTTAATTATAAACTAATATAATACTATATTTAAAAATTTACGTATAAAAATAAATTTTATCGATTTTATGGAACGGAGGTAGTATTTAATTTCATTATAATTATAATAATATATTGTAGATATATATTTTCTTTCCTCCATGTATATGAAACAAAAAGATGATGGGCAGTGTTGTTGCAGTGTTTTTATGCAAAAACATAACATATTTATTTACTCTATTTATCCAGTAAATTATGTAGATTTGGGTATAGAAACAAAAAAAATAATGATATTTAAATATTAAATGAGATAAATAAAAAAAAAAGTAAAATTTTATTAAATAAGTGATAAAGAAATGATAAAGTAAACAATTAGTTACTTTCTTTGTTGTAATTACTGTGATCATCTTTTTATTTTCGTTAATTTCATTTATTTTGTTATTTTTTATTTTTAAAAAAATTATACACTTTAATTTTATTTTAAAAATTTTATTTAATAATTTTTTTAATTAAACTATTTAATTATCTTAATTTTATTCAATAATTATTTTTATTAAATTATAACTATTTTTATTAGGGTAAACTGATTTTTTCGTCTTGTAACTAGATTCATTTATCATTTTAGTTGCGTTATTAAAGACTGTCTTAAAATTGTCTCCTAAGTGAATTTTTTTTTCAATTTAATCCTCAATGCCTCGGCGGCATTTGTGTGGCAGACTGATGGACACGTGTAGACAAATCAACGCCACGTGGCTGACACGTGTCCGCCACGTGGATTATTTTTATTTTTATTTTTTTAATATAAAAAATTAAAATTATAAAAATAAAATATAAAATAGAAACATATAAAAATAAATTAAAAATAAAAAATAAATAAAATATAGTAAAAAAATAAAATTATCAATATGTCCGTCAAAGTCATCACTATATGACTTTTAATAATTTATATATTAGTATATTTTTTAATTATATTATATATATTTTTTATTTTTAATATAAAAAATATAAATTATCCACGTAGCCGTGGCGCTACTGATCTGACGGACATGTGGATAATTTTTATGTTTTAATTTTAATTTTTATATTTTATATTTTATTTTTTAAAAAAAATTAAAATTCTATTTTTTATATATTTTATATATTTAATTTTTATTATTAAATTTTTTATTAAAAAATAAAAATATAAAATGTATCCATGCGGCATCATGTCAGCCATGTGGCACTCACAGATGCCATTAAATATTGAGGACTAAATTAAAATAATTTTACACAGGACTCTTTTAAGACAACATGATAAAAGAGCTCAGTTATATGACTAAAAACATAATTTATTATTTTTATTAATATATTTTTTAATTATTTACTAAGTGGTTGTGGATACTTACCATTTAAGTAAGACGGAGAGAAAGCGTTTATTTTCGCATGTTAAGCACACCGACAAAGCATATACTCCGAACTACAAAAAAAAAGAAAAAAAAAAAAAAAAGAAAAAAGAAAAAACATGTAATATTGTAACCCAATCAGCTCACCTCAACTGGAAAATAGATAACTTGTTAGTTTGTTTATATAAGAATTTTTAAAAATTTGAAAGTTCAGAAAAAAAGAGTAAAAGATTATTATTTGATTTAATATTATATATAAAAAAAAATTGTATTTAACGTTGATATTTTTTGAAAAATATGAATTTGTTATTCTAAGTTCTAACCCATCACAAATCTTCGCACCTACAAATCTCCTCACTGTTATATAATAATAATAATAATAATAATAATAATAATATAATATAATTATTGGGTAAGTATTAAATGTATATATATATTTATTTATGTGTGTATGGATGTATGTTTATATGTATATAAATATATGTGTAAGAGTAGTAATTATATTATATTGAATGTATTTGAAAGCAAACAATTAATGCAGAGGGGGAGGGGACAATTAATGCAGAAAGAGAGGGTCAAGGGAAATGATTGTAAATTATATTTTCATTGCCTAGAGCAAACACATATTTATAGATGTGCGAGTCGGTAAATGAATGATCGTAAAGCATCCACGTTCTGTCGACGTAAGTGCTGCGTGGTTTATAACATTTCCCCTTGGATGCTTTATACAAAGAATGTGCATCGTTAAAACCTTACTATGAAAAAACCCTGTGGGAAAAAATCATAGTGAAGGAAAAAAAGTACATCATTCTTGTATTAATGCGCTCCCCCTGTTTTGGACTTTATTTGATGTCTTTCATCCGACGCATTCCAATTCCTTGCACCAGTTTGTTGAATGTTGCAGTCGGTAGCGCCTTCGTAAATAAATCTACAAAATTTTCAGACGATCGAATTTTTTCCACATTAATTTCACCACTTTTCTGAAGATCGTGAGTGAAAAAGAATTTCGGAGATATATGCTTTGTCCGATCGCTTTTAATATATCCTCTCTTTAATTGAGCTATACAAGCTGCATTATCTTCAAATAATATTGTAGGAGGTAATATATCATCGGTAATCAAGCCACAATTCTTCTGAATATGGTGAGTCATGGACCTCAACCAAACGCATTCACGACTGGCTTCGTAAATCGCTAAAACCTCAGCATGGTTTGAAGAAGTAGTTGTTATCGTCTGTTTAGCAGATCTCCAAGAGATCGCGGTTCCACCACAAGTAAATAAATAGCCAGTTTGAGATTTTTCTTTGTACGGATCAGACAAATAACCAGCATCAGCATAACCAGTTAATTCATTTCAAGATTCACTCGAATAAAATAATCCGAGGTCATGAGTCCCCTGAAGATAACGGAAAATGTGTTTGATACAATTCCAATGGCGTTTTGTGGGGGATGCGCTAAACTTGGCCAGTAGATTTACTGAAAAAGATATATCTGCCCTGGTACAATTTGCAAGGTACATTAATGCGCCAATAGCGCTGAGATATGGTACCTTGGGGCTAAGTATTTCTTCCATTTCTTCTCTTGGCCTAAATGGATCTTTACTGGGATTAAGGGATCCGACCACCATTGGTGTACTCAGAGAGTGAGATTTATCTATGTAAAATTGCTTTAATACCTTCTGGGTATATGTGGATTGATGGATAAATATTCTGTTGTTCACATGATCCACTTGTAATCCCAGACAATATTTTGTCTTTCCAAAATCTTTAATCTCAAATTCTTTATCCAGATATTCAAATGCAATTTGGATCTCTTCTGAAGTTCCAATTAAATTGAGATCATCAACATATATAACAATAATGACAAAATTTGATCTATTTTTCTTTATAAAGACGCATGGGCATATTGGATCATTAGTATAACCTTCTTTTATTAAACATTCGCTCAGACGGTTATACCACATTCGCCATGATTGTTTAAGTCCATACAATGACTTTTTCAATTTGATGGAATATAATTCCCTTGGGTTTAATTTGTATGCTTCAGGCATATTGAATCCCTCAGGGACTTTCATATAAATATCAGTATCCAAAGAGCCATAAAGATATGCAGTAACTACGTCTAAAAGACGCATGTCGAGCTTTTATTGCACTGCTAGGCTCACAAGGTATCTAAATGTTATTCCATCGACAACCGGAGAGTATGTTTCATCAAAATCTACACCAGGTCTTTGTGAGAATCCCTGAGCTACAAGACGGGCTTTATATCTCACAATTTCATTATGCTCATTTCTTTTTCGTACAAATACCCATTTGTATCCAACTAGTTTTATACCATCTGGTGTTTAAACAATTGGTCCGAAGACCTCTCTTTTATTTAATGAGTCAAGCTCTGATTGAATCGCATGTTCCCATTTAGGCCAGACATTTCTTTGCCGACATTCATGAACCGATTTTGGCTCTGGATCCTCGTTTTCTTCCATTATATCAAGTGCTAAACTATATGTGAAGGCATTATCAATAATTGCCTCTTTACGGTTCCAACATTTTCTTGAAGTAACATAGTTAATTGAGTTTTCAATAATCTCATCCTGTTCTTCAAGATCGTGCTTTTCTTGAGCAATTATTTCAGGGTTGACTTCCTCGTTAGATTGAGATTTATCAATGTCATTCCTGATATTTTCATGATTATTATCATTAATTCCTCTTTTCTTTCGAGGATGTTTGTCTTTGGAACCGAGTGGTCTACCACGCTTTAAGCGTGTCGCTGATTCATTAGCACTTGTAATTTGTCCATCAGGGACAATTATTTTAGCTGGAGCATTAGCAGCTTGGATATATGATCGAGTGACTTTGCTCGAGTCATTGAATGCATCCGGTAACTGATTTGCAATATTTTGCAAATGTATAATGCGTTGAACTTCTAGTTCACACTGCTTTGTACTAGGATCATAAAAATTCAATGGGATTTTCCAATTAATATCCCTTTTCGGTTCGTTTTTGTCTCCTCCTAATGTCGGAAAATATGATTCGTCAAAATGAGAATCTGCAAATCTTGCAGTGAATAAATCACCCATCATAGGCTCAAGATATTTTATAATTGACGGCGATTCATATCCGATATAAATGCCCAATCTACGTTGAGGACCCATTTTTGTACGTTTGGGGGGTGGAATAGGAACATAAACAGCACACCCAAAAATACGTAGATGAGATATATTTGGTTCGTGACCAAATACTAACAGCATTGGGGAATAGCTATGATAGCTTGTCGGCCTCATTCTTATAAGTGTTCCTGCATGTAAGATTGCATGCCCCCAAGTTGAAACGGGCAACATAGACCTCATCAGTAATGGTCTAGAAATCAATTGCAATCTTTTAATAAGTGATTCTGCCAGGCCATTTTGTGTATGAACATGAGCAACTTGGTGCTCTACATTAATTCCAATTGACATGCAATAATCATCAAATGCATTCGATGTATATTCACCAGCATTATCCAGACGTATAGTCTTAATTGGATTATCGGGGAATTGTGCCCGTAATTTAATGATTTGGGCAAGCAATCTCGCAAATGCCACATTGCGAGTAGATAATAAACAGACATGTGACCATCTGGTAGATGCATCAATAAGCACCATAAAATATTTAAATGGCCCACACGGTGGGTCTATTGGTCCATATATATCCCCGTGTATTCTTTCCAAAAATGTAGGTGATTCAATACCTACTTTAGCTGACGATGGCCTGGTTATCAATTTTCCCTGAGTGCAGGCAACACATGTTAACTCATTTGAGTTTTAACATTTTTTGACCTTTTAATGAATGGCCATGCGAATTCTCAATTATTCGCCTCATCATTATACTGCCAAGATGCCCAAGGCGATCATGCCATATTTGAAAATCGGTAGTCCTTTGATCTACCGTGAGGTGTGTTTCAACAACACCTAATCTGGCATAATATAAGCCAGCAGAGAGTGATGGTAATCTCTCAATGATGCATTTCCTTTTATCAATGATATTGGTGATCAATAAAAATTCACCATCGGTATCACTCATAGTTTCAATGTGATAACCATTTTTCCGATATCCTGAAAGCTCAGTAAATTTCTTCGAGCTTTAGTGTCCAACAGTGCATACTGTATCACAATTTTCGTCCCAGCGGGGAGAAATATAATGGCTTCTCCAGAGCCTTCAATTAATTTCGTACTGTCACTTATTGTATTGACATTCATTCTTTCCCTTTTCAAATGGGAGAAATATTTTTCGTGTTTCAATATAGTATGTGTCGTTGCACTGTCAATGAAACACATATTTGCATCATTTTGTTTGGCATCCATTTAACCTTCAAATATAAATAATGCAGTATTAATAAAGGCATATATAAGTATTACAAAATGCATTACAAAAAGGTAATATGCGATAATTTAAATATTACAAAACATAATGTAAAATGACATAATATGTCTATCACTAGGGGTTTGCTGGATCTACGACAAAATCCGCTATATCAAGATGCGTTGTGTCGTAATCCAAAAGATCATCATCGGGGTCGTTATCATTATCAACGTGATTAGTCTCGACCTCCTTCCCCTTTTTTCTGCAGTGAGGCTTGATAAAGATCGGCTAGGTGTTTGGCTTTTCTGCAGGTATTGGCCCAATGGCCTTCAATGCCACACCGATTACAACTGCCGATTTGCCTATTTCCCTGTTTAGCCTTTTCGGCTATATCCCCATGTTGAGGTTTACTCTGCATCCTGTTAATGTCAAAACTGCGGCGATTGTAAGGGGTATATCGACCGCGTTGACTCTCACGGCCGCGACCACGTCCACGGCCTCTACCACGTCCTCGGCCTCGTTCAGAAAATATCACGTTCGCTTCAGGGAACGGACTGGAACCAGTGGGCCGGGACTGATGATTTTTCATCAGTAACTCATTATTTTGCTCAGCTAATAAAAGGCATGCAATGAGCTGTGAGTACTTTTAAAAATTTTTCTCGCGATATTGTTGTTGCAGCACAACATTAGAAGCATGAAAGGTAAAGAGAGTCTTCTCCAATTTATCATTCTCAGTAACATTTTCTCCGCAGAGTTTTAACTGAGATGTAATTTGATGGATAACAGAGTTATAATCTGTAACAGTTTTAAAATCCTGCAATCGCAGGTTAAGCCAATCATGTCGGGCTTTGGAAAGAGTGATATATTTCAAGTGCCCAAATCTCTCCCTCAATTCATTCCACAAATCAAGTGGATCTTTCACCGTCAAATATTCAAACTGTAGAGGAATGTCTAAATGATGACGGATGAAAATAATAGCCTTAGCCCGATCTTGGCTTGTAGCCGTATTTTCACTGGCAATTGTATGAACAAGGCCCATAGAAACCAGATGCATTTCTACATCCAGGGACCAAGTCAGAAAATTATTGTCGGTGATAGACAAAGGTTTAAAAGAAAATTTTGCAAGGTTTTTCATAGTTTAGAAAATAAATAATATATATAGTATAAAAATAAAACTTACCAAAAATAAAATAGGTAAGAGCCTTCGTGCTGATAACGTTTTATATAATAATAATAATAATATAATATAATTATTGGATAAGTATTAAATGTATATATATATTTATTTGTGTGTGTACGGATGTATGTTTATATGTATATATAAATATATGTGTAAGAGTAGTAATTATATTATATTGAATGTATTAGAAAGCAAACAATTAATGCAGAGGGGGAGGGGACAATTAATGCAGAGAGAGAGAGGCAAGGGAAATGATTGTAAATTATATTTTCATTGCCTAGAGCACACACATATTTATAGATGCGTGAGTCAGTAAATGAATGATCGTAAAGCATCCACGTTCTGTCAACGTAAGTGCTGCGTGGTTTATAACACTCACAACCTTAAACCCAAATCTTCCGAAAATGGCCTGTTATTTACCCGAAATCATCGTCGCCAACATCCTCCACCGCCTGCCGGCCAAGACCCTACTCCGCTGCACCGCCGTCAGTAAACACTGGTATTCCCTAATCACAAGCCCTCAATTCATCTCCTCGCATTTGAATTTCTCCGCCGCGAGGGAGGATCGCGCTGTCCTGCTCCGTCGTTGCGTCCACAATTCCGAGCGCTACGACCTCTACAAGGAAGACCATTCTTTCGCCAGCCTCCGCAGTTTGGAATTCCCCTTCTGGAGCATAAATTCGTGCTTCACAATTGTCGGCAGCTGCAATGGCCTGCTCTGCCTGTCCGACGATAGGGTTTATCTCACAAGCACAATTATTCTGTGGAACCCTTGCATCCGGAGATCAATTCGCCTCCCGAACCCTAATTTGGTTTCCAATTCATTTGGCACATTCATCCAATGCCTCGGATTCGGGTTCGATTCGGTCTCCAGCGATTATAAGGTGATTAGGATAACTTATACATATTGTTTCATTGGCGAGTATCCTCGGGTGGAGCTTTACAGGTTGAGCGGAGGTGTGTGGGAAGAATCTAGTTGATTCTTTAAAAATAATAAATGGAGGGGATGGCGATGAGAATATACTAAACAAGTTCTATGGTTGTTCAACTTATGCCCGAGTCAGTTAATACATCAAAAATAAGATAGGCTAAGTACTTACATTAAACAAAAGTATTCTCTAAAATTTACAATAAACAAAAAGTATGCCCAATTAATTTAAGAACCAACTTCAATTCGTAACATACTCCGAATGTGATTTGCATATTCTGCTTCTCCATGTTCGGTGAGCCATGAAATACACTGCTTTACTAATTCTTGAGATACTTGGAGATTGTTAGGTAGGGCATCTCGTCGCTGTAGTGCTTTCTTGCTCATATGTGGAATCCGATATGCATTGTGTCCTTTTATCCTCATAATCTCTAGCATGCACCCTGTAGACTTAGGAAAACATAGTTAAAGGTTTCAGCTGATAGTTGATCATATAAACGTCTAACTGCATCCACCAATTGGTCAACTGTGGTGCTTGCCGATTCAATTTGAATGCTTTGAATTGCCCTAAACCATCCAAGATCATTAACATTTAAATCGGGAGAATTGGGGGGCTGGTGCATGAGAACAATATTGAATCTATCGCTGCTTGCAGCAGCACGAAAATCTAGATCGTTGTTCTTAATGTGTGGCTTTGCATTGTCTTGTTGGATGAATATTGTTTTGTTTGCATTGGGAGGCCACTTCTGTTTGATTGCTGGGATAATCTAAAATTTTCGTATGTACAAATGTTAGCATACAATAATTATGAATGAAAACAACTAAAAAAATGCATACCTGATTGATTATACATTCTTTGATGACATCCTTTGTGATTGATTCAATTGATTTAGTTTCTAGTGTGTCGGCTGGCCAGTTCTTGCTGGCTCTCTGAGCTGGAACTTGTCGTGTGAATGGGAATATTCCAATTTTTCCATCAAATAAAACCTTTCGGTCTGGGCTGAACACTGGCCGACAGCACACATGAACATGATTTTCGTGATTAACTTTTTGTTCTTGCATGCTCTATGTGGCACGGCTTCACCTGGAATCAAATAAAAACGCCTAGTCTCTCTTGTCAAGTAAAACAACTTTTGGTCAATATGGATTGTGTTATCCATACATCGAAAAGCCAATTCTTGTTGGATAGTATCGTAAACTAGATTATTCAATGCAAACCATTAATAATAAAGTATTTATTATTAAGTAATAAGTTGGAAATGACCGAATGGATGGTACGCTGAATTTATAAAATTCAGCATTACTTAAGTAACACCATTAATTACTAAAGTATTTATCTGACTAACATGATTAAATTTAAAATTAAAAGTAGGGATTGAATGTTGAATGCATTTGCAAGTCAGCATATGATTTTATCCTTTAATTGATAATTTTGGCTCTATATGTCCAATAATATTGTTTACCTAATTTTTAATATATTATTCTCTTATAAAAATTAATATTTAAAATAAAATATTATTTTTATATTACTGATTCTTTATACTTCACATCAAAAGTTTATATATAATATCTTCGTCCAATTTGAAAATATACATTTACTTTTGGCGCGAAGTTTAAAAAATAATAGTACTTATTCTGTATGGAAGAAGAATACCATTTTTTTAGATTTAATATAATTATAAAAAATAAATTTATAAATATATTAATTTTATATTAAAAAAATAAAAGTGTATTTCAATTGTTTAGTTTGTATAGTGTAAATATGAGGTAACAGTAAAATTTTTGAGAAAAATCTAACTAAATATTAAAAAAATAATTTATATTTTAAATAATTACAAGAATAATTTGTTACGTACTTCCTCCGTTCCGGTCCAAAGGGGTTTTTGAAGTTTTGTAGTAAAATAAAAAATAATAGTATTTTATTAGTTAGTAGAGTTGTGTAAGAGGTTTTGACATTTTTGTCTTTGATTTTTTGTGAAAAGTAATTGTATATTTGTAATTTAGGTAAAATTTTAAGAGTATATTGGTGTTGATCTATGATTACTTTTATGAAAAAAATACTACTTTGAGTTGGAACGGCGGAAGTATAATTTAAATTTAATTTTTTTAGTTTTTGGTATTGTTAAAAATACTTATGCCAATAATTTGTCCAAATACAAAAATTATTTTCGTTAAAATTAATTTATATCTATTTCATTATAAATATTAAATAAACAAAAATATATCACCCTATTGCAACTATCATATCAATTAATTCAAAATAATTAACTTTTTAATATATATTTTTTTAATAACATTACAAAAAAAATTACATAATTCAATGAGACAAATGAAGTACATTTTAAAATCATATTGTTAACATAATTTATTAGATGTTTTAAAACTAATTTTAAGTCTAATCTACTACTTTGAAACTTATTTTCAAATTATTATTATTATTATTATCATTATTTATAATCTATATTCAAAAGCTTAATAATTTTTTTATTTGCATATAATTATATATTTTTTAAAATATAACATATAGAAATGTTATAAACAATATTTAAGAATAAAAAAAAAATCAATATTATACAACTTTATGATCGATTTATATATGTATTTTGATTTTTAAATTGAATAATTGTTAAATACAATATTTTTTAAAAAAAAAAATCTAAGAATATGTTTCAGAGGTAAATTTTTTTTAAAAAAAATTGAAATTAGCTTCCGTACAAAAATTTATTGTTATTCAATTACTTTAAGAATTTTCAAGATTATTTTAAAATAGTCTAGACTCTTTCCAAGCAAAAACAAGAAGCCTCCAAATTTTCGAAGCCAAATTTGAATATGCCCAAAGTTAGGTGTACAATCCAAATAGTATCAAAATTTTCGAAGCAATTTCGAAAATATTTATAAAAAGTAATCCAAAATTAGATCGCTCAGAAATTTTTTCACTTAAAAATTTTTTCATGACAGTTATGAGATTTTTAATATAAATTTATCCTCTTAATCTTCAACAAAAGTGACAACGTTCGTCACATTCTATAAAATTAAAAATAAAAATAAAAAATAGCCTACTTTGTAAATGAAATCAAAATAATTCTATTTATCAAATTTTTTTCTTCAAAATTTTGATTTGAATTTAATTTAATTTTCAAAACATTTCATCTAACACATATCAATATAGGATTACCTCTGTCTCATAAGAAGAATATTATTTTGTTTGAGTCTTGCGTCATTATATTTAATATTAAAAATATTATTATATTTGTATAATTTACTCTACAAATTATTATATTTAAATATAATCGTATTTGTATTATAACAGGATTAATAGAAACATTTTTGTATTTTTTTAGATTTATACTACGTACTTCCTCCGTCCCATAACAAAGTATCAATTTTTTCATTTTAGTTCGTCCCATAACAAAGTATCCATTTTCTTTTTTAATAATTATACTATCTACCTAACATTACCCTTACAACTTACAAATTATTACACAAATATCATTACATTTATATTACACGTACTAATAAGATTATTTTAGTTATTTCTACTTTATTCCTACTATATCCCAATATAGTACTAATATTTCTAAAACTAAGTGCAAAAAGCAAATAAATAATTACTTATGGGACGAAGGGAGTATTAATATTATACTCCCTCCATCCACACATAAAATATACAATTACTTTTGACACGGTGTTTAAGAAATACTAATATTTTAATTATAGTGGGTAGTTAAAAGTAGTATAATGATATTTTTGCCCTTGCCTTTTGATGTAAAATTAATGATGTGATGTAAGTAAGGGTATTTGTAGAAAAAAATGAAGTATTTAATGAAATATTTACTTTGCAATTGGACCTCCCAAAATAGAAATATGTATATTTTATAACTGGACTAAGAAATTAATTAATATTCAAATATCAACATCAAAAAAATTTATGATACTCTTCTTATAGAACGAAATATATTATTATTAACTTATTAAATAATATCAATACCTAGTTATATCATATTATTTAACTATTTTAATTTAAATTTTAAAAAAATTTCAGAGATAAGTCTCAACCTCTAAACAACCACACCTTATTCAAAAAAAATCTTTGTATGTTACTTTCCAAGGAAAGTGGTAAGATTTGTCAAATATGAACACGTGGTGCTGTCGGTGTCACACTGAAGTAGATGACGTAAGGCATGACGAATTTGGGACATACTGGACAACAATTGTTTCAAAGTCATTATTAAATACTTCTTCGGTTATCTCACAAAGTATATAATTATTTTTGGCACGATATTTAAAAAATAATAATATTTTAATTATAATAAATAGTTAAAAGTAATGTAATAATATTTTTGTCATTGTTTTTTGATGTAAAAGTAATGATGTAATATAAAATAAAGATATTTGTGAAAAAAATAAAGTATTTAATGAAATTGAACGTCAAAAAATAAAAATATATATATGGGTGTGTTTGTTTGAAGGATTTTGGAGGATTTCCACTATTCATCCAATTTTTTCCCCCCAAAAACATCAAATCAAACACCTATTTTTCATTTTTTATATTATACTAAAAATCAATTTTACATTCAAAACATCGCATCAAACCCTATTTATATCACATCATACAACTATTCAAATTCAAAATTTTTACTATTCAAATCCCAATCCAAAATCCAAACCCCCAAACAAACACACCCATACTTTCTAAGTTGACCAATTGAAGCTACAGGTGCAACCGTGCAATGCTATGGATCTTCTAAATAATTCAGAAAGTGAACATTACTATGCCAAAACGACACAATTCACATTATTATCCCCTTCACTAGACAGGATAGAGATTAACCAGCTGCAGACAAGACAAATAAAGCCATCAAAAGTGGGGAGTGAATTTATGACCGTGGGGTCATGGGTTCAAACCTCGACGCCTCCAGGTCCATTTGTCACATATGGTTCGCCTAGTGTGACTTGTTTTATCAGACCTAATTTGCAGGGTATTAAGTTCGGTCGAAAGTTTACCCAGAACGCAACAGCTGCAGATCACATATGAGCCATTGAAAAAGAAAAATCAGGCCATTGAACTATGCTCATTAGTACACATGCTCTCGAATATGACACAATTCATCCATTATGTACCAAAATATCTCCATAGTTAAAAAATAATAATAATAAAAGTCTATTTTTATAATGAGAAAAAATCATTTTTTTTCTAATTCAATATCATAATTATCAATTTTAGTCTCATTCAAAATTTTTTATCAATTTGGTCCTACTCAAATAAAAATTTATCAATTTTAGTCCCAAAATGGTTGATTGGGATTGAACACGGCCACGTTGGTTTGAACAACTGTCACTACAAAAAAATAATATATTTGTAACGAAATTTCGTCGCTAAAGTTCACGTAGCCAACGTAATTCTATTCCTATTTCCGTCTCTAATGTCATTAGTAACGGAAAAAATAAATTTAAAGACAAAAAAATTTTGTTACAAAAATAATTTTTTCTCGTAGTGTGTTGGATGACTCAGAAGATGACTAGACGTCTCAGGTAGCCAACACGGCCGTTCTGATTACCCTGCATTTTTTAACATGGCCGTTCTTACCCGAAAAAAATGTGGCTCGAGAAGCTATATATCAATATCTCTCTACGGTTATTAGTCGGTTGAAGGGGAAGGTTATAAAAAAACACCAGTGTTAGTCGCATGTGGGTTTTGAGGATATATAGGTTTTATCCTTCTTTTTAATTTAATCTAATTTCAATTATATTTTTTTACAATTAATAAAGTGAATTTTATTAGCTACGAATATGAAAGTGAAACAAATTCATTATTAGGTTTGTCTAGTATGATTTGCATGATCGGTATAGTTTGTATATTATTATATTTGATCGGAGATTTATCCATAATGCAATCGAATAACGATTGCGGATTCTCACTTAGTAAAAAATAAATAAAAAATACTACATTATTATGTTCTTAGTAATGCTTAATTATTACCGAAATTAAAGGGTAAAAAAAAAAAAAAAAAAGTAAATATTCAAATGGTTTGACCTATTCTTACCACAACCAAATTCGTAATTAATATTCTTGTCGGTCAAATTATATTACTATTTTTTTTTGTTTTTCTGTTAAACTTATGCTAATTTATTTATTGTAAATAATTTTATTATTTTTATTTTGATAAATAATAACTAATTGGTCACTATATTTTTTTATCTATCTCACCATCTTTTATTAATCTTTCAATAATTTTTTTATAATACATAGTACAATTTATTTTTTATCTACTCTACTTCATTATTAAAATATTATTCTTTTGAATATTTGTGTCTAACCCGGTCTACATAATTTTAACTCAGAGAGGGTGACATTTGTTACGATACTTTTGTTGTGATTACTTTGTAACTACGAAAGATCATTTTTATTATAGTGGGTCCGAACACCGTTCAGACAACCAAAACATAATAACACACAACTCATAGAACATAAAACCAAATAGAACACATGATTTGTTCACAGTTCAGCTCAACCGTGACCTACCTTTAGGATACTAATCCAGAATTTATTCACTATCCATAAGACACAATGATCAAGCCTTGATCTTCTCCAGCATTATGTGCGCACCGTGTTGAGGCTGAAGTACAAATGCTGACATAGGAGCATGTGTATATGACGGAGAAAGACTGAAACTGTAACGCTGTAATATCATAGTTATGGCCAGTTTAGCTTCTACCGTGGAAAAGTTTTGTCCCAAGCAAATCCGAGGTCCGCTTCCGAATGGCAGATATACCAGCCGGCCTTGCGTAGCATGAGAAACTCCCTTGCTAAACCTCGAGGGGTTGAATTCCATTGCGTCGTCACCCCATATTTTCTTGTCATGATGCAACAAAATGATCGGCATTTGAAGTCTCACCCCGGCCGGTAGACTTAAGTCCCCTAATTTACACTCTTCCGTAGTCATCCGAGTGAGATTGATTACCGGTGGATATAACCTCAAGGTCTCATGTAATATCATCGTTACCTGTATAAATCAAATTAAAATATGAAAAATTACTTCGAACTTATATAGATGCATCACCGGAGAACATTATAAGACAAGCACTAGAAACATGACTTACAATTTTGAGGTGACTTAACTCTTGATAATCGGGTGTTCTTTTTCCAAATAGTTGTAGAACCTCTTCTCTTGCACGAGACTGCCAATCGGTGTGCTTTCCCAATAGAATCATAGTCCAAACGAGCAGTATCGATGTAGTCTCATTCCCAGCAAGGTAAAAATCCTTGCACTCATCAATAATCTCTTCCATGCTCAATCCACACTTATTTCCTCCTATTTCAATTTCCTTGATGTTCGATTCCAGTAGCAAACCCAAAAAATCGTCACCGCAACTCCCACCAGCTTTTAGTAATTTCATTCTTTTGTCGATGATGCTCATCACGGTTGACTCTATTATCCTTTCGAGTTCATGCAGTCTACGATTTTGTTGTGTGGGTAGAAATCTGTAAGAGAATGGAAAAGAGTTATTACAACGGAACAATGGAAACCAATCTAACATTTCAATCCATGCTCGAAATGAGTTACTCTATCCGTCCGGTAAAACTAGAACATTTGGGCTAAGCAAAGAGATTTAAAAAATGAATATTTAATTTTAAAAGTAAAAAGATAGTTGATGGTATTTTAAAAATTTAGTTAGTAATTAATGTGGATGAAAAGATTATATAGTAAAATCAGTGACATTTTTTTGTAAATAAAGTTGATGGGACGTAATATTTAAATGTTATATTTTTTTTTATTTTGCCAAATTTAGTTATAGAGTAAATTTAACAGACAGGCGAAAAAAAAAAAATGAAAATAAATTTAACGTGGACGAAGGTTTTTCATATCACTAAAATGCACTTACATGGATCCGGGGATGTAAACCGAGTTATGAACTTTGAAGAGAAGGCCGAATTTTTCTTCTTGGACTTCAAATATAGCTCTTCCTTCTTCGTAATTACTACCAAAGGCAGTGTGCGAAATCACATCACTTGTAAAAGCTTTAAGATAAGGCCACACATCCAATTCAAATGCCCCTTCATTCGGGATAATCTCATCCCATTTACTCAACAGGTTGGAGCAACAGAAGTGAAACGATGAAACCATGTACTGCAAAAATTAAAGTACGATGCACAAGTTAGGAACAATGAAATCTATCTATCTATCTATCTATCTATATATATATATATATATAGCCAGCCAATAAGATCGAACAATAATACCTTGAGTTTTTCGACATAGAAGGCTGGTACGACCAGCTTTCTATGCTTGGCCCATTTGTCTCCCTCCAACCATCCAGTACCTCTTGCCATACGTTGAGATAAAGGGCTCCTCGGAGGCTTTTGGTAGATGTAATTCTTGGACAAAATCTCTCGGATATGTTCAGGTTCCAAGACAACCACTGAGGGTGTTGATCCAAACCATAGGAAGGTATTCTTGCCTGTGCGTGCAGGGAGTTTTATTTCATTACATACACATCACATTTTAAATATATATACATATATATATATCACCAGAGGCGTAGCCAATGGGCCGAGGTTGTTCGGTCACTAACTATTTTTAATTATGGGTAAATGGTATTTTTAGTTTCACATTTAATTTTCTTTTATCATTTTAGAACGCTAAATGATTTTGTCTTAAAATAGTCTGCAAGTAAAAAAATTTCGTTCGAATAGTCATCCGGTGCCGAATTTGCAATCATGTCTCGCCGGTGATGACTTGACTGAAATGTATACGCTACATTGACGCTACACGTTAGCGGCACCTGAAATTTTATTTATTATTGTTGATGTAATTTTTCAACAAAAATAAAGTAAAATTCAAAGATATAGAAAATATCCTTAAACTTGATTAATTAGTGCCTGAGATTAGGAATCTCTAAACACTGTACGGTATATAAAATAAACTGGAAAATAAAAGACTGAAATTTAAAGTGGTGATCCCCAAATCTGACTTTGCTTTGTTGAAGTTGATTGAAGATGCCTCGCCAAACGATGATTCAAATCCTTAAATATTCCCTGGGAAACCGTACTGAAAACCGTCACCCGAACGGTTACAACGTCTCCTTCTCAACCGTCTTCCAACCTTTCTCATGCTGACACGTGTCCCCAGCAGACCAAAATTCCCTATATTTCGCTCCTTGAGCCGACCACAAACCATCCGCTCTTTTGGCCCGACTTCGTCCTTCGTCCGACCTACTTCTTCGCCCGACCCCACTTGGGCCGACCTCCATATCAACCGCCCCCTGTCTTTGATCAAAGGCCTCCGCGTTTGTCCAACTCCGCCTTCTATCCGATCTACAGTTTACCCGACCTGCGGATATCCTATCTCGACAACTTTTCCGTCTCGAAGACCTCCCGACTTGAAAACCTTCCGATTCATCGTCTTTCCGTCTTGCGGACCTCCCGACCTGAAGACCCTCCGACTTGAGGTCTCTCCGTCTTGCGGACCTCCCGACCGGAAGACCTTCCGACTTGAGGTCTTTCCGTCTTGCGGATCTCCCGACCTGAAGACCGTCCGACTTGAGGTCTTTCATCTTGAGGGCCTCCCGACCTGGAGACCTTCCGACTTGAGGTCTTTCCGTCTTGCGGACCTCCTGACCTGAAGACCTTCCGACTTGAGGTCTTTCCGTCTTGCGGACCTCCCGACCCGAAGACCTTCCGACTTGAGGTCTCTCCGTCTTGCGGACCTCCCGACCGGAGGACCTTCCGACTTGAGGTCTTTCCGTCTTGCGGATCTCCCGACCTGAGAACCTTCCGTCCTGAGGACCTACCGACCTAAAAACCTTCCGTCCTGAGATCTTTCCGTCCTGAGGACCTACCGACCTGAGGTCCTTCCGTCCTGAATTTTCCTTAGAAATAAAGAAATAAATTTATTTTCCTTGATTTCCTCACGGTGTCCTTCAGCCAGTTCAATCAACCCTATTGCCAGGCCCATTCCTCGTTTTACCTTAGGCTTTTAACCTAATTCTAAATTTCGTGCGTAACAACTTGCCCGCCGCCAAGGGACTTTCAAACGCCAATAAATGTTTGGAAGTTCATAAAGCACTACCTTCTTGAAAAACTCCCTTAGCAACTACACCAGTTACAGCAACACTCCTGGTTTACAGAAAACTTCCCACAAATACACGATGACTAAATGAACCTTTAAATAGGTTCGAACCCCATAAATGGGTTCTGAATAATATTTTGTTTCAGGCAGTTTTGTTATCTGAAAAGGCAGGATAATACCTCTTCAGATATTTAGCATTAATAAAATCATGTATTCTTCTCCCTTCATGATTTACAATAATGAAAGCGCCATTCCCAATATCTTTTTGAACAATGTAAGGTCCTTCCCAATTCGGTGACCACTTTCCCAATTGGTCAGTTTTCTTATATGTAGGAAGGATGGTCTTCCAGACTAAATCCCCTTTTTGGAATGTCCTGTGAAGAACTTTCTTTCCGTAACTTCTTGCTCTGATTTCACTCTGTTTCACACTTTGCCCTATTGCATGGAGTCGGTTAACGTCCAAATCTTCTAACTGTTGCATCATAAGTTGTTGGTATTCCTCTGTAAAACCACTATCAGTAAATTCTGTTCGGCCAGATGATACTCGGATTTCGGCTGGTAAAACAGCATCTTGGCCAAACGTGAGTTGGTAAGGTGAGAACCCTGTGGCCGTATTTCTGGTATTCCTATGTGCCCATAAAGCCTGAGACAATAACAAATGCCACTTTCTTGGGTTCCCTTCAACCATCTTCTTTATAATCCCAATAATAATCTTATTTGCTGCTTCCGCCTGTCCATTGGCTTGGGGATAATAAGGTGAAGAATGATGTAATCGAACACCGAATTCTGCCAAGAAACTAGAGAACTTTTCCCCTGTGAAAACCAGGCCTTGGTCGGTTGTTATAGACTGAGGAATACCATACCTGTAAATAATTTGATTCAAAACGAAGTCTATCACTTCTTTCTGATCCACATTTTTCAAAGCGATTGCCTCTACCCATTTGGTAAAGTAGTCAGTCGCAACCAATATGAAACAATGATGTTTTGATGAAGCAGGATGTATTTTCCCAATAATATCCATAGCCCATGATTTAAAAGGCCATGGTTTTGCCAAAAATTGCAATTCGGTTACTGGCAAATGATTTAAGTTTCCATGTCTCTGACATTCCTGGCAGCCTTTTGCAAATTGTATGCAATCCTCAAAAATCTTAGGCCAGAAAAAACCCAAGCGATGAATGGCCCATCTCATATTGAGACCTGCTCGATGAGCTCCACATATCCCACCATGTACTTCTGTCATTACCTCTAGAGCTTCTTTAGACCCCAAACATTTCAAAAGCAGACCTTCAAATGACCTCTTATACAAAATTCCATTTATTAATTGAAAACGTAAAGCTTTCAATCGCGTCGCAACTGAAACATTTGCACCAGGATTCTGTAAATATGTGATAAGCTCTGTTCTCCAATCGGGCACTGTTTCACTGGTATCTTTGTGTCCGACTGTAACTAAGCCGTCGGGCTCCTGCCCGATAGTAACTACGCAGTCGGGCTCCTGTCCATCAGTCTCATGCCCGACCATAACTTCGCAATCGGGCTCATGTGCGAATATCTCCTGCCCGACCGTAACTTCGCAGTCGAGCTCAGATCCGACAGTCTCCTGCCCGACCATTCGATCACATATTGGGTCTGTCTTTTCTTCTATGCCCGACTTGACCTCCGACCACACATCCCCTGGAATTCCTTTACAGGCCCTTTGAGCCAACTCATCAGCACGTTGGTTTTCTTTCCTTGGAATGAACTCAATTATTACTTCTGAAATTTTTGTCAATAACCGACCCACGATGTCCCTGTATTTGCGAAGATGAGGGTAATTGCAAACATATTGATTGTTTACCTGGTTGACCACTAATTGAGAATCCCCTCTTATAATTACAGACTGGACCTTCCTGGCAATTAAAGCCTCCAAACCCAAAATTAAAGCTTCATACTCTGCCGAATTATGGGTCATGGCTTCCAATCTTAGTTGTAAGTTAATCTTTTGACCGTCGGGTCCTTGCAAAAAGACTCCTGCCCCTGATTTGTTTCCAGAGGTAGAACCATCAAAGAACATCACCCATGTTCTGGTACTCATATAATGCACACATCCGACCTGTAGGGTATTCAAATATGATGGACAACCGAATGGTCGGACGCTATCACTATGAGAATACTCGACTTGGGAAAATTCTGCTAAGAAGTCGGCTACTGCTTGTCCCTTGACTGCCCTCAACGGGGAATGTTGAAGATCAAACGGAGCCAATTTGATGGCCCACTTCATGAGTCTGCCCTTCATAGTAGGTCTCTGTAAAATCAATTTGATGAGATCCACCTTTGAAATGACCTCAACTCTTCTGGGCAGCAAGTAATGCTCGAGTTTAGTACAAGCAAAGACTAATGAATAACACATCTTTTCTGGCATAGTGTAATTCAGTTCTGGTCCTGTAAGGGTTTTACTGAGATAGTAGATTGCCCTTTCCTTCCCGTCATCACCATCCTGCGCCAATAAACAACTAACCACTTCATATGTATTTGCCAAATAAAGTTTGAGTGGCCGACCTTGTTTAGGAGGCATCAAGACTGGAGGGTGAACCAATGCCTGCTTGATAGCATCTAAAGCCGTCTGTTGGTCGGGACCCCATTCAAAGGCGATTTTTCCAGCTTTCAACAATTTAGTAATGGGTCTGACCTTGCCAGCAGCATTAGAAATGAAACGCCTCAAATAATTCACCTTACCCAACAAACTTTGGATTTCTTTAACCGTCTTGGGTGGCCGACTATCAAGAATGGCTTTAGCCTTATTGGCATCAATTTCAATTCCTCTCTCATGAACTAAGAATCCTAAAAAGCTCCCGGCTGATATTCCAAAAGCACATTTGGTTGGATTCATCTTCAACTTGTACTTCTTCATTCTTTCAAATGCCTCTTCAAGATTCCTCAAATGTTCATCAAAACTGGAAGATTTAACAATAACATCATCAATATACACTTCCATAGATCTGCCAATTAAATCATGAAAGATTGAATTCATGGCTCTTTGGTAAGTTGCCCCTGCATTCTTTAACCCGAATGGCATGACTGTCCATTCATAAATACCTAAAGCCCCTGGGCATCTGAATGCTGTCTTAGGAATGTCTTCTTCTGCCAAGAATATTTGGTTATAACCTGCATAACCATCCATCAGACTAAGGATTTTATGCCCTGCTGCTGCATCTATCAGCATGTCGGCCATAGGCATCACATATTCGTCCTTAGGGGTAGCTAGGTTCAAATCCCTGAAGTCGATGCATATCCTTATCTTACCATTTTTCTTGACCACTGGCACAATATTAGCCAGCCACTCCGCATAACGGCAAGGTTGAATGAAACCCACTTTGAGAAGTTTTTGGATTTCTTCCTTGATTTGAGGCATCAGATCTGGACTCATTCGCCTTGGAGGTTGTTTGTAAGGTTTACAACCTTCTTTGATGGGCAATCGATGCTCTATTAGACTTCTTGTCAAACCAGGCATCTCTGAATAATCCCATGCTAAACAATCAATGTTGTTTCTAATAACTTCGAGCATCATTGTTTGTTGCTCTTTAGACAAATAACCACTTATCCTGATCACTTTTGGAACCAATTCGGTTCCTAAATTAAACTCCAATAATGGGTCTTGTGATGAAGCTGTTGGTTCTGTTTTTTCTAATAAGTCGGGCCAACGAAATTGTTCATCTTCTTGGAGGTGAACATCCAGAATCTCTTTACTATTTTCTGCTTTATGGAATAACTGTTTTAAATAGAACTTATTAATGAAAGAACTACATACTTCTAAAGTTGTATCTTCCATAACAAACAACTTATACGGAAATGGGTGTGGCTATATCATGAGCCATACAGTGAAGGTGTTCTTTTAATAGAACATCGAGTTCTGGCCAGTGACTTTATAACCCTTGTTTGGGTATTCCCTGGCCATATACAACTGAGACATCGGAGCCAAGTGACTAGAATAAAACACTGACTCTTCCACTTGTTCTGTTACGTCGAATGGGTTGTCATTCGCTTCCATTTTAAAGACCTGATTTCCTTCCCAGAACATTAACTGTTGGTGCAAGGTTGATGGCACACATTGAGAGGCATGAATCCAATCTCGTCCCAGCAAAAGAGAGTATGTAGTATCTGCGTCCACAATAAAGAAAACAGTGGAAATTTTCTTTGGTCCGACCTCAATTGTGGCAACCATCATACCTTCAGGCTTGGTCGGCTGCCCTGTAAAACTTGTCATTTCGAATTCCACAGGGGACAGATCGTGAATTCCTTTCCCTAGCTTCTTGAGAGTCTTCAATGGCATAACATTAAAGACTGCTCCATTATCCACGAAAACCTTTGTGATTGGTTTCCCACAAATGTGAGCATTAACATACAGCGGTTTCAAATGGGAGTTCGCACCCTCTGGAATAGGAGGAAACACAATTGAAGGTGCTTCCGACTGAGGCTCAGAATCTGTAATCTTTGCCAACTCTGTTTCCTCTAATTCGTCATCTGCCAAGAATGCCCATAAAGGTTCGTCCATAGTATCATCCACCAGACTCGCCCACGTCGGTTCATCACTCATCTGGTTAATCTCTGTCATTCGACAAGGGATTCGTGGTCCCAGACGAGATTTAACAGATCTTGAATTTTCCTCTGTAGGCACCACTTCTTCCTTCGTCTCATTTCGAGATTGAACCGTCAAAGATTCAATACGAAATTCTTCCAGAGATGGATTGATGTTGATCCGTTCACAATGTTGGCATCTAAAACCTTTAATTATTTCATCTGCCATTCCTTTACCTTTCCCCTGTCCCGACGAACTTCTTTTGGTATAGTCGGAAGCTCCTAATCCGTCCTTCGGTTGCTTTCCTGACCAGACCCGACTGGACCGACTTATTGGAGACTGAATGGCCGCTCCCTGCTCGTCGGTCGTTTGTTCTGTAAAGACTCTAATGGACTGATCTCCTGTCAAGTGGTCGGCTGCATTTTGTTCGTCGGTTCTTTGTTGTACTGCAGGAACTCGTTTCCCATACTTTGCAGCATACCTGCGTTTGGCATTGCGAATCTGTGTACGATTCATACCTGGGAAACGAGGATCTATATCAACGGGTAAAGGCTTTTTATTTCGAGCCCAATCGTTCCCGACTGAACCCGTTTTTCTGGTCGGGTGGTCTCGCACTAAAACCTTTTCCTTCACTTCCACATTAAAAGAACCGTCTGGACGGTCCCATTTTTCAGCGACTGGCCTTTCAACAACTTTGAGTCGTTCTTCCGGTCGGCTGCTGTTTGGCTGATTCCCTTTCTTTTTTCTGGGACTTGCCTGAGTTTGCTCCCCTGTTTGTCCACTATTGACCGAACTTTTCCCTGTTTCCGAACTTGGTTGGATGTCAACCATTGCAGTTGTTACTTTCGGAAATGGTTGCTGGTCTACACCTAAAGTGATGTATTTGAGCCGACCTGTCTTGATGGCCTTTTGAATTTCCTTCCTAAAATGAGTACACTGACTTGTAGTGTGTGTGAAAGAATTATGCCACTTACAATATGGTCTCCCTTTGATTTCTTCTTTAGTGGCAAGTCTTTGGCCCTTTGGAATACGGATCTGCCCATCAGTCAGTAGGATATCAAAGATTTCATCAGCTTTCGAACTATCAAAGGTCGGTTGCTCCTTTCCTTCAGATCCTGGTACTGGCTTCAATTTAGGACATACATACGGTTTTCCAGAAATGATTTCGGCTGCCATCTCTTCTGACTGATTAAAATCAAAGTCGCATGTTTCTGTTCCCATACTCGCCATATGTTGGCCTCTATTACGCCTGTTATGCTGATCTTCCTCTCTGAACAAAGACTCTAGACGTCCTGCCTTGGATGCAAGACTTGCCAAATCCTCAACATCCAGGGCAGTGAGTGCCTTTCTTAAACGATTATGCATATTCCGGACCACTAAATTGGTCATCTCTTTCTCACTGATTACCGTAGGACATCGTCCCTTCATCAATCGTACCCTTTCTATAAACTGTGAAGCAGTTTCTTCTGGATACTGTCTCAATTCAAGTAAATCAGTTAAAGACACAACTGGTAAAGGATTGAAGAATCTAGCGTGAAATGCCATCTCCAGTCCTTCCCATGTCTGAATTTGTCCAGGAGGTAGACTTACAAACCATGAAAACGCCGTTCTGGTAAGAGACAAACCAAACAACTGTAATTTATAAAAAGGGTTATTGCCAACTTCTCCTAATTGTGCTGTGAACCGACCAACATGTTCTATGGTGGAAGATCCGTCCTCCCCTGAGAATGCATGAAAGTCGGGTGGTCGAAAATTCCTTGGGAGAGGGTGTTCATGAATGATCCTTTCTGGGAAAGGTCTTTGATATGCAGGGCGGTTAGCCATCTGAGGAGTTAATCCATACTGATCCCTTAATATATATGCAATCTCATCAGGATCTACATGAAAGCGTTGATGATCAGGAACCTGGAACGGATCCTGCACAGGAATATGAATCGGATCATGTATATATCCTTCAGGCCTGTCCTCCCTTGTATTGTTCGGCTGCGAATTGGTAACCCTTGGTCCCAGTGGAACATTGTTGGGAAAAGTCAAAGGAGTTTTTCCCCGATCCATTCGGTTGGGATTTGTGGCACTTGGGAATGTACTATCCACGAATGATGGCCCTGCGAAATTTGCCTGTGGTCTGGACGGTGACACTCCTGGTGGCGTTTGAGTGGATTGAAGACTAACCCTTGACAATGCTTGATCTATCATGTTCTGCAACTGACTCTGTTGCTCACGCAACATGTTCGTTTGTTGCTCACGCAACATATTCTGCATAACTAAGGTATGCTGGTTGTTCATTTGTTGAACATAAGACCACCAATCAGTTGGTGGTTGTGGGATGTCCCCGGCATTTGGCACAATGGGTGGTGGAACGGATTCTCCCACCGGTGTCGAAGATGCTTGCGGTTGTGACCCTGCCATAACCCTTCCGATGATTCGGCCGGA
The DNA here is from genome assembly GCF_009805555.1 of Andrographis paniculata. NCBI lineage: Eukaryota > Viridiplantae > Streptophyta > Magnoliopsida > Lamiales > Acanthaceae > Andrographis > Andrographis paniculata. Next base: position 1,151,657 of record NW_026137611.1, read on the forward strand.
TCTAAGACGTATGAAATTATCGCCGGAATTGGGATGAGCAATTTTGTCTTGCTCCCACTGTGGTCGCCAATTTGTTGATGTAATTTTTCAACAAAAATAAAGTAAAATTCAAAGATATAGAAAATATCCTTAAACTTGATTAATTAGTGCCTGAGATTAGGAATCTCTAAACACTGTACGGTATATAAAATAAACTGGAAAATAAAAGACTGAAATTTAAAGTGGTGATCCCCAAATCTGACTTTGCTTTGTTGAAGTTGATTGAAGATGCCTCGCCAAACGATGATTCAAATCCTTAAATATTCCCTGGGAAACCGTACTGAAAACCGTCACCCGAACGGTTACAACGTCTCCTTCTCAACCGTCTTCCAACCTTTCTCATGCTGACACGTGTCCCCAGCAGACCAAAATTCCCTATATTTCGCTCCTTGAGCCGACCACAAACCATCCGCTCTTTTGGCCCGACTTCGTCCTTCGTCCGACCTACTTCTTCGCCCGACCCCACTTGGGCCGACCTCCATATCAACCGCCCCCTGTCTTTGATCAAAGGCCTCCGCGTTTGTCCAACTCCGCCTTCTATCCGATCTACAGTTTACCCGACCTGCGGATATCCTATCTCGACAACTTTTCCGTCTCGAAGACCTCCCGACTTGAAAACCTTCCGATTCATCGTCTTTCCGTCTTGCGGACCTCCCGACCTGAAGACCCTCCGACTTGAGGTCTCTCCGTCTTGCGGACCTCCCGACCGGAAGACCTTCCGACTTGAGGTCTTTCCGTCTTGCGGATCTCCCGACCTGAAGACCGTCCGACTTGAGGTCTTTCATCTTGAGGGCCTCCCGACCTGGAGACCTTCCGACTTGAGGTCTTTCCGTCTTGCGGACCTCCTGACCTGAAGACCTTCCGACTTGAGGTCTTTCCGTCTTGCGGACCTCCCGACCCGAAGACCTTCCGACTTGAGGTCTCTCCGTCTTGCGGACCTCCCGACCGGAGGACCTTCCGACTTGAGGTCTTTCCGTCTTGCGGATCTCCCGACCTGAGAACCTTCCGTCCTGAGGACCTACCGACCTAAAAACCTTCCGTCCTGAGATCTTTCCGTCCTGAGGACCTACCGACCTGAGGTCCTTCCGTCCTGAATTTTCCTTAGAAATAAAGAAATAAATTTATTTTCCTTGATTTCCTCACGGTGTCCTTCAGCCAGTTCAATCAACCCTATTGCCAGGCCCATTCCTCGTTTTACCTTAGGCTTTTAACCTAATTCTAAATTTCGTGCGTAACAATTATAAAAAAAATTCAACGGAAAAAAAATATATTGATATTTGTGAAAGTATAAAAATTTGACTACAAAAATGACTGAAATTTATTAACAATTTATTAATCAAATTTACAATTTCGATTTTAAACAAAAAATAAATAAATAAAAATTTTTAAGTGTCGTTGACATTTCAGCCACGTCAACGCCATGTCAGCAACAGTGAGACATGGTGGCAAATCCAACACTGGATGAGTATTTCAGTGAAAATAATCTATTTGCGAGTTTTGAGACATAGTCTATTTAGGAGCTGTTTGTTTTAAGGATTTGGTAGGATTTTATGGGATTTGGACATGAAATCCATCTTTGGTTCAAAAAAATATAATAGAATTTAAAATGATAGAATTTAAAAACATGGTCCAAAATCCTACAAACGAGGAATTTATTAGTAATGGGTACCCCTGTTACTTTTAAATCCCATTCCATGGGATTTTAAATTTTACTTTTATATCCTTATATAAAAAAATATATTATATATTATAAATATATTTATATAAAATTAAATATAATAATTACAAAATTAATTTTTATTTGAATTATATATTAAATTAAATTAATATTATTTTTTATGGTACAATATTTTTTAAATAAATTAATGAATTCATTGTTTTAAATTGTTATTTATTATAAATTTTATTTAAATTATAAAATTATCAGGATGACAATAAGTCGGATTCAGCCGGAACTGAGATCCGTCCCGAATATATATATTGGTAAACTTTAGATCCAAATTGGATCTGATTATACCAGATTCAGCCGAAACTATACCCGGTAAAATCCGATGGATCTAACAAATCTAATTTTTTTTACGATTATTAAATTTTAATTTAAAATTACACATGTACCGATCCGATATATATATATTATTTATGTATTTTATGAAAAAAATATTATAATAAAATAATAAATAAATTAAACTTAAAAAAATATTTTTAATATAATTATATTGTTAGAAATTATTTTTTCATATGTATAGTCGATATATTATTAATATTATAAATCGAGTCTAGGTGCGGGTATGGTCCGCTTAGACCCTAGACCCGATTCGGACCCGATTAGAATACCCATAATATGACGCGAATCAAGATCTAATACTCAAATAATTGGACTCAACTTCCAATAAATAGGTCGGGTTCGAGTCGGGTTTCGAGTTTACGATAACCTATTGTAATTCCTATAAAATTATTAATACATTTTCAATTCATATATATTATAAATTAGATGTTTAATTTATCAAAATAAATACTCTCCCGTCCCAGATACCGTGTCTGCTACACTGTAGACACGGTATTTTAAGAGGGGTGTAATTAGTAGATAATTAAGAATATATTAGTGAAAATAATTATCATATAATATAAATAATTATAAATTAAGATTAAGACATTTAATTAAAATTTAAAAAAAAATAAAGTTAAAAAATTTAAAATGAGATTAAAGTGTGTAATCATTTTCCAAAAAAGGAAAGTGACATAGTATGTGGGATGGACAGAAACGGCAACGTGGACATCGTATCTGGGACGGAGAGAGTAAAATTCATAGGGGGACAATTATGTCATTTAGAATATAAAAAATCAAAATCTTTTCACTCATATAAAAAAACAAACAAGACGTAAGAAATATAAATCCCACGTAATTTTACCAACCAAACATATGATAGGATTCCAAATCATAAATATAATAAATCCCATTACGTATAAATCCTGCTGTGAAATCTCAATCCCACAAAAAAAATTCATGAACCAAACAGCCCCTAGAATACTAAAATGGTAGAATGAAGAGCAGTTTATCCTTAATTTTGTTTTCTTACATGTATTAATATTTTGTATTATAGATATATTTTTAAAACTTGAGTAATAATTATAAGGTTTTGAATATTAGACTAGGAACCGGATCCGAACCAAACCGGATCCCGAACCAAACCGGATCCGACAAGTCTGGATCCGGGCAACATATCTTTAGCTCCATCGGATCTGGTTCTGGATCCGAAAACTGTAATGAGAGATCGGAACTAGACCAGATCCGTTGACAATCTTTATGTTTATAATTTAACTAAAAATTAAAAGTCTTTTAATTTTAATTTATAATTACTTTCGAACTGATAGTTCCTGGCTCTGCGACTCTATGTCACAGCACATTATAACCTAGATTTGAATTCGTCAGTTCAGTGTGCTTGTATATATGGTTAGAATAGAAACAATTACTTAAAATGTTGTACTATAACTGAAGATATATAATTATAACAATAGTAAGTGGTATGGACCGTATTTGGCGATAGATTGAAAAGGAGCTGGAGCGAGTCTGGGCGCAATATCGTGAGAGAAACCAGTCATGGGCTCTGACTGGGCTTCTTTGAGCAACCTGGCCATATCCTTAAGGTCTCCGAAGAGAATCCTGTAAGAGTTTCCCTTCAAACCCTGCTTCCTCAGGCACTTCTCCATCCTTTTAGGCCAAAGCCACAGAGAGTTGAACACTTTCCAACCATAGTAAAAAGCAACAGCAACGGAAAATATTAAGACCATCAACCCCAAAAGCTCCATCTCCAGAAACACAAGCACAATAATCACTCCCAAGAGTTGAATTGTATTTGTGTCTTCCCATCATCCTTCAATACGTGGTTTATCTATATTGTGGAGAGATGGACTTACTTGGCCCCCCACATTCACTTCATAGGGCCCACATTTTATAAAAAATCTTTATTACTATTATTTTTATTTTTTATTTTTTTATAACGTGGGAATCCGAAGCCGCTACTTGTACGGACTGGATAAACCTAAATCTAATACTCTGTAAATTAGGCTTGATAAGACAAGTTACACTCGGCGAACCCGAACCACGTGTGGTAGGTGGATTTGGAGACATCTGGGTTATATATATATATATATATATATATTATTTTATAACGTGGGAACCCGCAGTTACTACCTGAAAGTGCGCACTGGATGAACCCTCGGTCGAACCTAATATTCTGCAAACTAGGTCCGACAGGCAAGTCACACTAGCCGAGCCATATGTGAGGCGTCAGGTAGCATCAGTAGTAGATTTTTTGTATTGATTTTTATTTTTAAATCTAAAGTAGATATTTTGTTTTGTTTTGATATTGAATTATTAAAGAGTTGATAAAAAAATAATGGGTTAAATTAAAAAAATAATGAAAAAATTAATTATTATTTCACTGTAAAAAAATATTATATTTGTAACGGAATTATGTATTTATAGTTCACGTAGCTAACTTAATTTAATCCTTAATTTCGTCTCTAATGTCATTTGTAATGGAAAAAAAATGAGTTTAGGGACGAAAAAAATTGTTACAAAAATAATATTTTCTTATAGAGTTTATTAAAATAAATACTTCCTCCGTCTGCCTTGGTTGGGACATGAGCACGGAACCTGTAGCTTCTCTTTTTCCATTGCCCTCATCGAATCACCATATTGCGTCTATCGAGTAGGTGATTCTGGATTACATTTATCTTTTACGTCATTGTACTTAACATTAAAAATATTTTTATATCTATATAATTTTTTTTACAAATTTCCTTCTATTAGTATTATAAGACCTAATGGAAATATTTCTGTAAATTTTTAAATTTGTACTACGTTTTGATATAATAATTAATATTTAAAGATCAACGGGTAAAAAGTAAATGAAATTCTTGAAGTGTGACGGGAGATAATATAATTAAACAATGAGTAGATAAAATTTTATAATTAATGTATAAATTTAATAGATAAAAATAAAACAAATTAACATAATGACCGGAGAGAGTATATATTTTAACTACACTAAATAATTAAAAAAGATTAATATAATTTGTAAACATTTATTATAAAAATATATTTACATTAGCTATGCCATTTTTAATAATTTTGATAGTTTTAAATCAACTCAACTTTATCACATTCATATATTTCTTTTCTAACATGAAATCAAATTATTTCTATTTACATATTAATCCAATCCAAAGTTGCTTTTAACTTTATTTGGTTTTATATCATCAGTTCATTTTCAATCTCATTAATTTAAAACACTCTTTTTATTTCAACTAATATGATTCTTTTATTCATTTTCGTATATACTAATCAAAAGTATTATTTTTTATTAATTTAAAAATAATTAATATATATTAAAATATTTTTAACTTTTACAAAAGAATTCTTTTTTATATATATATATAATTACAAAGAGACAAATATTAAAATCATATTTACAAAATTCCATTAAATAATAAAATACTATTTTTTTTATTAATTTACTTAAAAAAAAAAAGAAAAAAGCATGCATTAAGTTGAAATAATTTATAAATAATAAATTTCTGATATAATATTTTCAATAATTAATAATTTATTTATATAGTTAATATCTTGAATAAAAAATAAGTTTTAAAATTTATACTAAGATATAAAATATTAAAATTTGAAATATAAATTACAGGTATGATTTTTTATTTTTGTTGTCATTGTAGTAATGTTAATTGGCCGAGTAAAAATAAATTTGAAGCCATAATTAAATAGAGTGTATGTTTTTTTGTATAATATTTTAAATAAAAAATAAATTTGAAATTAAGTATTTTAAATTTTTTTAATAAATAGTATAAAATATAAAAAGAAAAAGGATCGTATACTTTAAATTTAAAATAATATTAATTAAACATATTAGACCTTAATCTGATTCCTTTAATTAAATGGGTTAAATAGATTTGACCTAATTATTAATTTGGTCGAAAATCTCAACCCAAATCCAACTATTTCAGGTCAGGTTCGGATCAGATTATCCGATCTGGTTAATTTTTGCCAGCCCTACATATTATAATTATAAACATAAAATACACATTTTTATTGTACATAGAATATATTATATGTAATAAAAATATATAATATTTGTATATTCTATTTGTACTGCTTTATAAAATCAAACAATTTAAAATCCTTCCATAGCTTCGCGTACATTACAATTTGTGATATCAACGGGGCGGGTCCGGGACGAGTTCTGCAGGCCTCGAGACCCACTCCGCTAGAAAATATTAGGCCCTGAGGCCTGCCCGCCCCGCTTCCACCCGGTCCCAGGATCCGCCCGCCTCCGAATCCGGAGGGTTCGGGGCCAACTCGGCAAATCCGTTTTTTTTTTTAAATATATAATAATAAATATTTTTAACAATAGAATACTAAAACAAATAGCATTAAAAGCACCCAAAATAAATAAATTTAAAAACAATCAAATATTGATCCATAAAAATAAGATAAAAGTATATAAACACACATCGAGAATTCTTTGCAGATAAAGAGATGTCAAAGGGCTCTCTCCCCAGCCTGCTATATATCCTTTTTTCAACCCAGGCTGCTAAAGAGCTGATCAATACAAATATAAGAATTTAAAACATCAAATAGTTAATTCTAACATTCTTCAACATCAAAGTCTTCATCTTCATCTAGCATTGCAGTAGGACAACTTTTTGATCAAATGGTCGATCCACTAGTACTGTTGAGATATTTTAGATATTCAATTTTAGATTTAGTAGATATATATCTAAATTTAATTTTATTCATAGATTAGATTACTTAGATTTGAGTCTATCGAGTCTATTTTGTATTGCCTATATATAGGCTTAATCAATAAGACAATCTCATTATTTTTCTCCAAAATTTCTAACAAGTACCTAATTAAAAAAAATATATATGTATTATTATATTATATTATTCAAGTAAAAAAATTAAAATGTTAAAAAAATATCCGGGTTCGGGTCCGGGTCCGGATTGGGGCGGATTTTTAGTAAAACCAGTAACCCGCCCCGAATCCGGCTGGGTTTAAAATTTCAAATCCACAACTCGCTCCGAAACATATTATTTAGACCCGAACCCGCCCCATTAAGAGCGGGTCCGGGACTAACCCACCCCATTTGACATCCCTAGTTACAATGAATGCCCAATGTAGACCTGTCAAAATGGGTTAGTGGGGCGGATTGGCCCACAACCCACCATAAGCCGCAAAGAACCAGGTTGTTTGTAGCCAACCTGCGGCGGGACGGATCAAACTTTCTTCAACCCACCAATGGGTGGCGAACTAAGCGGGTTAGCCCACGGACTTTTTAAAAATATTAATATTGTAAATATTTTCGTAATTAATATTTAAAAATAGTTAAAATATTATTATTGTAAAATTTAAATAATAAATATTTTAAAATAATAACAAATATAAAAAAATCTCAATTCTAAATATTATTAGTTAGTGTATTTTAAAAAAATTAATTATAAGAAATATTTTACAAATAAATCATAATTAATTTTATGAATCTGTAGATTCTAGAATAAAAAAATATTATAAAATAATAAAATGGACAACAGACAAAAACAAATGATGAAAAATTGAAATAAATAAGAGTGACATTGATAATAGAGCTATAAAATAAAAACAACTTGTAAACAATATTGATTAATTTATTTAAGCTAATTTTATTCGTCTAAAAAAAATATATATTTTTTAATAGATTAAAAATAATAATATGTTATTTATTAAATAAAATGTACAAGATAATTTTGATTTTTTTTTTTCTCTTTGTACGTTATTTATAAATTAATTTATTTATAATGGTATATTTGTAATTTATATAAAATTTAAATATATTCTGATATTAATATTTGATTACTTTTATTATAATTTTTTAATGTGATAGTAAAAAATTATTAAAATAAATTATATTTAGTTGATACAAGTGAGTACTAATTATTATATTTATTTGGTCTGCAAGCTAACTCGCCCCACTGCGGGCTAATCCACTCTCAACCCACGGCCCACATGGATTGGCCCATTTAGACACGTATTTTAATGAACTTATAAAAATCACAATTCAATCATCTTAAAAAGTAAGGCGGGATGGCCAACCCGACGGATTCAAACTCATTTTGACGGCTCCAGCCCAATGCAGACAACGTGAGGCAGGACGTATTTGGTAAAATACTTGGACAAGAATCATTTGAAGTAAAATAAAATTTTGATTGTATATCACTCATTTCGTTTGAGCTAATTATCCAATAATATTTATACACAAAAACTAAAAGATAATAATACTTCAATGTATAAATGAAATAAATAAAAAATAAAATAGAGTATTATAAAAAATTTATTAAATATTTAATAATATAGTGGTGGGTCGAAAAAAAAAAAAAAAAAAAAATCTATCTGTCCAACTCAATTGACAAGTTTTATATTTTTGTCTTACTGTAACAATTAACATCTTTTTATTTTTGGTAAAAGTGATTAAGACGTATTTGACAATTAGCTGATAGTTGTTAGCTGTTAGTTGATTCAATTAGCTGATAGCTGATTCAATTAGCTAGTTTGACTAACTGATTCGATTGGCTGTTTGTATTAAAATATTTGGTAAAACAACTGTTTGATATTAGCTGTTTATACGTAAAATGACAATTGATGACATTTTTATTTTATTTTTGTTTCTAATATATTCAATTATGTTCTTTTGAATTTAGAATGTTTAATATTTTTTGTTATTAGTCATTGAAAGTTGTAAAAGTGTTATAAAATTCTTTATTTTTTATTACAGTTAAATTTTAAAAAATAATATATTTTTATTAAAATATATAAATAGTTTTTTCTATTGAAAATAATGTAAAATATAAAATAATAAATTTTTTGTGTATATATTTATTATGTTAGTTATCTATTAGTTTATTATATTTATAATTTTCAATAAATTTAATTTATTTAATTTATTTTTAATACAAAATTTTATATAATGTAATTTTAATATAAAAATAAATTCTTAATATTTATATTTTCTATTTTATGTTGATTTTAATAAATTTATATACTTTACAATTAAAACAATTTTTATATAAAAATTAATTATTTTAAATTTATAAAAGTAAAACCATAATATAATAAAATATTCTAATATAATTAATAAATAATCAAAATGTATTTATTTGTGTAAAATGCATAATAAATTTTTAAGGGCATATAAGGAATAAAAAAATTTTTACAGAGAAAATTATTTCAAAACACTGGGTAAGTTAGCTTTTCAGAAATTAGCTTTTTGCCAAACACCTAAATTAGTTTTTTAACTGATCAAACAACTAAAAACTGTTCAATAAGCTAAAAGTTCTTCAAAAAGTTATTTGCCAAACAACCCATAAATCAATACATACTTAACAAATATAAACCAACTTAATTAACCATATAATATATAATATCATAAATCTCATTCAACACTCCTTTATTTCTATCTCTCTCCTAAAAAACAAATATTTGTATCTACTTTTAAAACTTCATCTCTTTTATAAAATTAATTTATGTTAATTAGAAATAAATAAATATTTTTTTTATTTACTTGTATTATAGAAAATTTTATTGTCTACAACATAATATCCATATTACATATATTTTTTATTGCGATATAATAAAATATTTAAATATATATTCTAATTCTTTTAATCATATATACATTAAATTTATTTTAAAACTACAAATATTATAATTTACATAAAAAAATAATATCATGATTCACTATTATTAACTAATTAAACATCATTCTTTTAAATATCGTATCACTAATAAAATGTGTCAATTTTGACGGAACAGAGAAAGTATGTAGTAGCAAATTAATTATTATTTGTTACAATGTAAGTAATGTAAATAAGTATGTTATGTGCTAATATGTATATACTATGTAATACTCCCTCCGTCCACAAAAAAAGTATACAATTACTTTTGGCGCGGTGTTTAAGAAATAATAGTATTTTAATTATAGTGGATAGTTAAAAGTAGTGTAATGATATTTTTGTCCTTGCTTTTTGGTGTAAAAGTAATTATGTGATGTAAAATAGGGGTATTTGTGAAAAAAAAGTAAGATATTTAATGAAATGTTTACTTTGTAATTGGACGTCCCAAAATATAAACATGTTTACTTTCTAGCCGGACGGAGAGAGTATTATATCATATGTGGTTCGCTCATATAATTTATTTATATTATGTTAATATAAAAATGATGTATTATACGTAGTAATATTATGTATTGTATATTAGTGGAGAATATGTAGTAATTTTAGATTTATAATTATTTAATTTGATGCTCTGAAAAATGATAATAACAATAATGAAATATAGGTAAAGTCATTTACTAAAAGTGATGGAAATTCAAACAAAAGAAATCTTCTACACATATTTTGAAGTTAATTTTGACACTACTGTCCATCACAATATTTGGTTTTTTTTTTTTTTAAAAAAAAAATATATTGCATTTAAACATATTTTTTACTTAAAACATTATATTCATTTTGTCCTAATGCAAGTATTCTTTTTCTCAGTTCCATTCAAAAGTATATATTTTTATTTTAATAAAAATAATCATAAACTAATACAAAAATATTTTTAAATTTTATTTAAATTATAAATATACTAGTATTATATATACAATTACATTATACATAAAATTAAATGTCAAAACCTTTTTCAAACTTTCACTTTTAATTAAATATTATTATTTTTTAATTTACTATAAAACTTTAAAAGATTACATCCGAGTGGAACAGAGGGGATATTAATAATTATAAAGCATCAAATTTCATATATATTACTCCCTCCGTCCCGGAATTAAATATTCATTTGCTTTTTGCACGTAGTTTAAAAATATTAATATTATATTGGAATATAGTAGGAATAAAATAAAAATAACTAAAATAACCTTATTAGTACGTGTGATATAAAGGTAATGATATTTGTATAATATATTGTAAGTTATAAAGGTATTTGTAATGTTAGGTAGATAATATAGTTACTAAAAAAAGAAATTAATATTTTATTATAAGACGAACTAAAATAAAAAAATTGATAATTTGTTATGGGACGGATGGAGTATATTAAACCTATTTTTCATTCAACTTTGTATTCTCAATACTTTTTAATTTTTAAAATATTTTTACGACATATTTAATATACTTCATTTTTATTAAAACTTATATCTTGTTTTTTTTTCTTATTTAAAAATATTTTTGTTTTTTTATAGGAAAAAGCATAATACTTTCTTTTTTTTTTATTATTACAAGAGAACTAAATTTTTATTTTTATTTATGTTTTAAAAAAATTGTATTCAATTAAATAGATATAATTTTATATGATGAAGGAATTTTTTAAATAAAAAATATTTTTAATATTATGTGGTTAATAAAATATCACGTGCCCTCTTTACCAAACCCTGCTAGGCCATAAATCTGATGTCCTTTCTAGCAAAATTTGGACCATTGAATTGTCATAACATGTGGAACGCCAGAGTCCACATCTTCGCAATTGAGATATCCATTGAGATTTCCACTACTTTTTGTTATATATGTCACTTTTTATTTCTGCCATGTCAGCGAAGACAGTTTCTTCTATTTTATATTCGTAATAAAAATACTTATTTTAATTTTTTAATAATTTGACGAAACAGAATCTGCTTGTTAATGCTAAATTATTCGAAGAGTTGTTTTAAATATTGTTTAAATTATATTTATTTTGTTCTATATTATTCAAATTATCTTGTCTTTTATTTTATATTAATATCTTATTATTAATTATTAATGTATAATTAATTATAAACTAAATATATTTATTGTTTAATATAATTTTATATTATTTAATTGTTTTAAAATTTATAATTATATTTTATTTAATAAATTAAATTAAATTTATTAATATTCATTTGTTCAGTAAAATTATATAATATTTGTATTTATATATTTTAAATTTCAAATTAATAAAATATATTCAATATTGATATCATTTTGTAGAATACAAAACATTATGAATTATAAAAATACTACAAAATTTAAATATAACAATAAATTCAATATAAATTATAAAAACAAAACATATATAATATATATTACATATATACATATATTATATCTTATAAATACGAGTTTGTACGGATCTGCCACTTGAAAAGTCTATCTTGCCCCTTATTTAAAAAATGACAATTTAGCCTTTAATCTACCTTTGTACTGGCTTGAAAAGACGTTTTGGAACCGTCGTCAGCAACCGCCGTCAACCGCCCAAGACGAAACGTTTTGGAACTCTGGTCGGTTACATCAACCGCCTTGCCAAACGCCTCCACCAGTTCCAGAACTCAAATAGCCCACCCAACCAATCCAGAGACCAATCGGTAGACCAAAAGACTCCTTGGCCGCACCCACCAAGCGACCTGTCTATCCGCCTGCGGACCAGCTGACTTGCCTATGCGATCGCAGACCAGCCGACCTACTTTATCCGACCGCAGACCATCAGAAATGTCTGTCCGACCTTCTGACCATCAGACCTGTCTGTCTGAACGCTAACCATCCGACCGAGGACCTTCCGACTTGCCTATCCGACCGCTAACCAACCGACCTGATCATCCGACCGAGGACCAATCGACCAGACCAACCGACCGAGGACCTTCCAACCTGCCTATCCGACCGCTAACCAACCTACCTGACCATCCGACCAACCAACCTGACCAACCGACCTGAGCGCAAATTTTTCTCCTTTTCCACCCGACTTCGTGTCTAACTTCCTTTAAAATCCTACTATCCTTATTATTATTATTATTAATTATTTGTGCGTAACAATTATCAAAGTTGAAATATCATTGCTATTTTTGACATTTCAAAACTCATAAAGAGATGCAGGGTCACCCTTCTTATCTCAGTCTACCCGCCTGCGGACCAGCTGACTTGCCTATCCGACTGCAAACCACCATCAGACCTGTCTGTCCGACCGCTAACCATCCTACCGAGGACCAGCCGACCATACCAACCGACCGAGGACCTTCCGACCTGCCTATCCGACCGCTAACCAACCGACCTGATCATCCGATCGAGGACCAACCGACCGAGGACCTTCCGACCTGAGCGCAAATTTTTCTCCTTTTCCACCCGATTTCGTGTCTAACTTCCTTTAAGATCCTGCTATCCTTATTTTTATTTTTATTATTATTATTTTTTGTGCGTAACAATTATCAAAGTTGAAATATCCTTGCTATTTTTGACATTTCAAAACTCATAAAGAGATGCAGGGTCACCCTTCTTATCTCAGTCTATCCGCCTGCGGACCAGCCGACCTACTTTATCCGAACGCAGACCATGAGACCTGTCTGTCCGACCGCTAACCATCCGACCGAGGACCAACCGACCAAGGACCTTCCGACCTGCCTATCCCACCGCTAACCAACCGACCTGATCATCCGACCGAGGACCTTCCGACCTGCCTATCCGACCGCTAACCAACCCACCTGACCATCCGACCAACCCACCTGACCAACCGACTTAAGCACAAATTTTTCTCCTTTTTCACCCGGCTTCATGTCTAACTTCCTTTAAGATCCTGCTATCCTTATTATTATTATTTTTTGTGCGTAACAATTATCAGAGTTAAAATATCCTTGCTATTTTTGACATTTCAAAACTCATAAAGAGATGCAGGGTCACCCTTCTTATCTCAATCTATCCGTCTGCGGACTAGCTGACTTGCCTATCCGACCGCAGACTAGCCGACCTACTTTATCCGACCGCAGACCAGCCGACCTACTTTATCCGACCGCAGATCATCAAACCTGTCTGTCCGACCGCTAACAATCCGACCGAGGACCTTCCGACCTGCCTATCCCACCGCTAACCAACCGATCAGACCAACCGACCGAGGACCTTCCGACCTGCCTATCCGACCGCTAACCAACCCATCTGACCATCCGACCAACCGACTTGAGCGCAAATTTTTCTCCATTTCCACCCGACTTTGTATCTAACTTCCTTTAAGATCCTGCTATCCTTATTTTTATTATTATTATTATTATTATTTGTGCGTAACAATTATCAAAGTTGAAATATCCTTACTATTTTTGACATTTCAAAACTCATAAAGAGATGCAGGGTCACCTTTCTTATCTCAATCTATCCGCCTGTGGACCAGCTGACTTGCCTATCCGACCGCAGACCAGCCGACCTACTTTATCCGACCGCAGACCATCAGACATGTCTGTCCGACCTGCTGACCATCAGACCTGTCTGTCCGACCGCTAACCATCCAACCAGACCAACCGACCGAGGACCTTCCGACCTGTCTATCCCACCGCTAACCAACCGACCGAGGACCAACCGACCAGACCAACCGACTGAGGACCTTCCGACCTGCCTATCCGACAGCTAACCAACCCACCTGACCAACCGACCAGACCAACCGACCGAGGACCAACCGACCTGACCAACCGACCTGAGCGCAAATAATTCGATTGTATTTTTGTTTTACAGTTTATATTTCAAATAAATAGTGTTTCACTACATTACATTATAGAATAGTCGCGCGGTATACCGCGCAAGAGCGTGTTCTAGTATATATATATACCTAAGTGCCACGTGTGTCCCAATTAAATTGAGACACATGACAATTGAATCACATCTTCCCGCATCTCTGCAGAGATGCTGGGAAGCACCGTTCTATTATTATTATTATTATTTGACAAAATTGTCATAACTCTCTTGTGGTTTCGAAACTCAGTGTAAATTCCCACTCTACTTTAAAAATTGTGTGACGTCCCCTTATACTTTAAAAAATGTTGCATGAAACCACTTTGTGGTTTCGAAACTCGGCATAAATCCCCATTTTACTTTAAAAAATTGCATGACGCTCACTTATACTTTAAAAAATATTGCATAAAACCCCCTGCTATGCAAAACATATAGATAGGAAATCATCTTCTTATCACACGAGGAAAGTTCCATGGTAGTGGAGTTTCATGCAACGTTTTTTAATGTATAAGGGGGTACCATGCAATTTTTAAAGTACAGGTTGATTTTACGCTGAATTTTGAAACCATAGGGGAGTTATAAGCAATTTTACCTTATTATTTTTTTTAAAAATGATGATCAGGCGCATCTGTTGGATTAAAAATTCAATGGTGGGTTAAATATAATTATTTAGACTATCAGTCGAATTAAGCCTATATTAAGTGATTTATTAATTTATTGTACGTATATGTATTGAGCAAGTGCGGACCTCCTATGTGCATAAACCCGATAATTTATTAATTGGGTGATGAGGCCAATTAATAATAAGTGATATAAATACGGTTGTGATCCCAGGTCTAGATGCAACAACCATTACGTTTCATATCTCATCAAGGGAGTAACTGCAGAAACCCTAGGGTTGAAGAATACAAAACCCTCAATTATTACAACACGGTAGATCCTGTGCTTAGGGTTAAATTCCTGATAAGTTCCAAAAATTGGTATCAGAGCTTTTCCGTGTTGAATTATTGGGAGAATTTATTTGATAGATTGATGTTTAGTTGATCGATTTTAAATTTGCATGAATTTTGTTGTCGAATTGGCCGACCACTGTATTTATATTAATTAATGTGTGTATGTTATTGTATATGCAATTAGATTTAATACATGCATAATTTATTTATTTATTTATTAGTGCTGATATTATAAATCGAATATTCATTATGATTCATTTGATAGTCCGATTAAATTCGGATTACATCATCATGTAATTTTGACCGTATACGTTTGTTCAAATTCGACTATAATTACTTAATATATTAATATATAGTTTCTTTGGGTGGCATTTTTTGTCTGTGTAATTCCGCTGCATTTAGCACTTTATTGGACAAGTTAATTATTTTAATAAGTCCATATACTAATTGTTGTGTTATAGTTATCATATGTATTGGACATACATAGTTTATGTTAAGGTGAATTTAATTAGTAATAAATAATACTCCCTCCGTCCAGTTAGAAAGTATATATATTTCTATTTTGGGACGTCCAATTACAAAATAAACATTTCATTAAACACATTAGTTTTTTCCACAAATACCCCTACTTTACATCACATCATTACTTTTACACCAAAAAGTAAGGGCAAAAATGTCATTACACTACTTTTAACTACCCACTATAATTAAAATACTATTATTTCTTAAACACCGCGCCAAAAGTAATTGTATACTTTTTTTGTGGACGGAGGAAGTATAATATATTTTATGAATTGGTTGAAACGGTTATGTTGCCAAAGCAACCCCTGCTGTGTAAATCAGTTTATTTTATATATTAGAAGGTTGTGTGTGACTTATAAGGCTGTTGATTGATCCAAAGGCAAGTCAGCCATTAAGTAGTTACATACATATTTAGTGACATTGAATGTGGTGATGATAATTTGGATATTTGTGTGTGAATAATAAATTTGTCCAAAGATTTGTTTGACACACTAATTTATTGTCAACATTCGACTGTCAAAACAAGTTTATCACTAGGGAGTCAGTAATTTGTTCAAAGACAATTGCTGATGTTGCTCAATAACTTGTGATAAGATTGCTAGTTTATTTTATAAATTCAAATACAGAACATTCAGTAGCTTATAGACATGTGCATTCAGTTGTTAATAAACATTCTTTATTTTTTTATAGAATCAGACTCGTATACATTGAACGTGATTCTGATTATAATTTAGTTTAAGAAAATTATAAATTCATTAATAATACATGCTACATTTTGATGGTGAAGATCAAGTATTTGACGTTGCCAAAGTAACCTCTCTTATATAAGATATTTTACTTGATAACGTAAGAGTTTATGTATATTTTAATTCATGTGATTATTCTTCGGCCCAAAGGCAGTCGGTAATTGACAAAATGAAATATACATCTGCAGTAGTATGTATGAGACGATTATATGGATTTAAATTATGTGAATAGTAAATCAGTTTAAAGATTGATTGTTGTTTGACATTACTTATTATCCGTATATGATTATTGCAACAAGATTACTGCTAGCAATCAATATTATTGATCTAAATATTGACCATTGATGTTGCATTTAGTGTCTTGGAATGGGAATGCATTATTATTGAGCTTCATTGTGATTCATTTGGTTGCATGAATCATGACTTGAGATTAATAATAAGACCAACTCACTCATACGGCGAAAAATACATATATATTCTATTATTTATAAATATATTTATATAATTAATATATATAATGTTAGATAAATTAATTTTTATTTTTTTTGGTATTACGATGTTACTGTTAAATATGTAATTTTTTATATTTAAATTGAAAAAATGTTACTTAAATTTAGATGTTGATTTTTTGCAAATACCGATAAATTTTATGCATTAGTCCGAACCAAAATCCAAACATAATTTCTTAAATATTAGACTTGGAATTGGATCCGAACAAAACCAAATCCGATAGGTTTGGATCCGGTCAACATATTTTTAGCTCCCGCCGGATCCCAAAACTGTAATTAGGGATCGGATCTGGATCATCAAAATCCATACCAGATCTGACCTGTTGATAGATCTATCACTACGTGTATAATGATATGTTTATAATTTAGATAAAAATTAAAATAATTTAGTATTAATTTAAAACTATTTTTAGTAAAATAAAAAAATATATCTATTTTTGAACAAAATAAGTAAAAATAATAAAAATAACACTTTAAATTAAAACAAAAATATAAATATAAATAATATCCCACCAAAACAACTCTATATCACAACAGGTTATAAGCACGACTTAATTCACCACTCCCCACTTCAGGTGTATATGTGGTTAGAAGATATACAATAAGAAACAATAATTGAAGAAATATAATTATAACAGTAGCAAGTGGTACGGACCGTATTTGTCGATCGATAGATTGAAGAAGAGCTGGAACAAGTCTGGGCGCAACGTCGTTGGAGAAACTAGTCATGGGCGCCGTATCCTTAAGGTCTCCGAAGAGAACCCTGTAAGAGTTTCCCTTCAAACCCTGCTTCCTCAGGCACTTCTCCAGCCTTTCAGGCCTAAGCCACACAGAGTTGAACACTTTCCAACCATAATAACAAGCAACAGCAAATAGAAAATATTAAGACCACCAACCCAAGAAGCTCCATCTCCAGAAACACAAGCACAGTAATCAGTCCGATGTTATATCTGGTTTAAGATATTATATTGAATTGTATGGTCTGAATTGTATGGTCCCCCACAATTACGGGCGTCATTAATGGGTCTTGTTTGTGTCGGAATGAGCCAGGGATAACAAAAATATTGTCAACTCAAACCGACCCGAACCCGAAGCCGAAATCTGAGCTGAAATCCTAGATCCGAACACGAAACGAATTCTTTCAGGTCAGGTTCAGGTTGATCTGAATTAGTTTCAGGTCACCCGAAATTCGAACAAAACCGATACGAACCCGACACGAAACAGACCCGAAAATTTAAAAAAAATTAAATTGACCTAAAAATATCATTTTTATTTTAACTTTATATAAAATAATATAAATATTATAAATTAAAATAATAATAATAAATATTTCAGGTCAACCCGAAACACGAAATCCAAAACCTAATCTAATTTTATATTTCAGGTTATCAGGTCAACCCGAAACGCAACCCGAACATGACACAAATATTTTTCGTTTCAGGTTCGGATCGATCCGATTTTTTTCAAACCCGAAATACCCAAATCCGAACCTGGAAAATTTCAGCTCGAACGGGTTCGATTTTTCGGGTCGGCTTTACTTTTGACACACCTACCCACAATCACTTCATCGGGCCACCATTTTATAAAAAATCTTTATTATTATTATTATTATTATTATTATTATTATTTTATAGAGCCGGCAATGAGTCGATTCGTGACGGATTGACTATTTTAAACGGGTTAAATTACTCAATTCTAACCCGATCCGTTTATTATTATGTTGGGTTTGTGTTAATCCGTTTATTATCGTGTCGGGTTCGAGTTGACTCGTGTTGACCCGTATACATAATTAAGTCTAATTTCTTGATTCAAATTAAATAATTTTTATTTTGTTGTCGTGTTATGTTAGTTTTTATTGGTTTGAGTTAAATTATTTAAAATTAAACTTAGTTTAAATTAATTTATGAAAAAAATTATTAAATTATGATTATATTTTTATATATAATAAATATATTAATCAATATTATATATTATAATCGGGTTGTCGTGTCGGGTTCGAGTTTAGAGTCTCAACCCTAACCCGACCCGTTTATTATCGTGTCGGATTCGTGTAAACTCGTATACATAATCGGGTTGAAATCTTTGACCAAAACCCAATTATTTTGTGTCGGATCAGTTTTTGCCAACTCTATTATTTTATAACGTGGGAATCCGCAGACGCTGCCCAAAAGTACACACTGGATAAATTATCGGCCGAATCTAATACCCTGTAAATTAAGCCCGACAAGACAAGTCATACTATGTGAACTATGTATGGCAGGTAAACCTGGAGGCGAGGTCTATTATTATTATTAGTAGTAGTAGATTTTTTGTATTGATTTTTTTTTTTTAAAATCAAGAATAGAAATTTTGTTTTGATTTGTACTAGAATTATTAAAAAGTTGATAAAAAAGGTAATGAGCTAAATTAAAAAAATAGGGTAAACTGTTTTTTTTAGTCCCGTAGGTGGACCTCCTTATCATTTTATTCTCGTAAGTGTAGTCTGTCGCAAACTAGTCCCATAATTGAAAAAATTTAGTTGTTTTAGTCATTCGGCGCCGGAGACGCCCACGTGGCTCGCCGAAGGTGACGTGTCCGCAAGGTCAGCGACACCTAGCGGACAAGTGAATTTATTTATTTTTTTCATTTTTTTTAATTGGACTAAATAAAAAAATAAAAAATACAAATAAAATTAAAAATAAATTAAAAATAAGTTTTTAAAAAATTTTGAAAAAATGAAAAAAAAAAAAAAAAAAAGTAAAAAATCCACGTGTCCGCCAAGTGTCGCTGACCTGGCGGACATGTCACCTCCGGCGAGCCACGCGGGCGTCTCCGGCGCCGGATGACTAAAATAGTTAAAGTTTTCACTTGTGGGACTGGTTTGCGACAGACTCTACTTACGGAACTAAAATGATAAGGGGTTCAGTTATGGGACTTTAAAAAAAAAATTTATCCTAAAAAATATGACAAATTAATTATTGTTTATTAATATAAATATAATAAAACTATGAGTTAATAAAATTTTATAATTCATGCCAAAATTTAATAACAATAAAACAAATTGATATAATGATTGCACAGAGAGAATATATATTTTAACTAAACTAAATAATTAAATCAAATTAATTGTAAATTATAGAAATTAATACAAAAATATATTTACAGGTATGCCATTTTTAATTATTTTGATAGTTTTAAATCAATTCAGCTTTATCAAATTCATATACTCCCTTCGTCCCATCGAAAGGTTATCATCCGTCCCAAAATAAGGTTACAATTTCTTAATTTAGTAATTGTACTACATACTTCACATAATAAATACCCTTTCAACTTACAATATATTACACAAATGTCATTACTTTTATATTACACCATACTAACAGGGGTATTTTTATCTTTTTTACTACAATCAAATATAATACTAATATTAAAAAATTTACGTGGAAAGAGCAAACGTTACCCTTGTAGCGGGACGGAGGGAGTACTATTTTTTTTTCCAACATAATCAAATTGTTTCTATTTACAAGAAGACAAATGTCAAAATTATGGGTATGGGTCGGCTACTGGCATATGTTATACAAGTAATTAACATATATATATATATTTTAGCATATGTTGTACTATGGGTGAATATATTATGGTTATATGTATGATATATGTTGATCTGGTTAAATCAACATTATAACATGGCCGGATCAGCACAAAATTTGCATTCCAAAATTATCTTTCACACATTTTAAATAATAAAATACTTCATCCGTTCACTTACAATGTTTATATTTACTTTTGGCGCAGTATTTAAGAAATAATAATATTTTAATTATAGTGAGTAGTTAAAAGTAATGTAATGACATTTTTGCCCTTACTTTTTTGTGTAGAAGTAATGATGTAAAGTAAGGGTCTTTGTGGAAAAAAATAGGGTATTTAATAAAATATTAACTTTGTAATTGAACGTACTAAAATAGAAATATGTAAACATTATAAGTGAACGAATATAGTACTATTTTTATTGCTTTGTAAAACTTTTCCAAAATATTTCCCAAAAAATTAAACATATTACACATATCTATTATTTTTTATATTACCTACATAATTCTTTATATTTCACGTAAAAAAAAAAGAAATCTCATTTGTTTTTGCGTGTTGATATTTGAATATTAATTATTATATCAAAATGTAGTACAAATTAAGAAAAAATTGCAAAAAAAAACTTCAATTAGTGTCTCGTAATCCTAGTAGAAGAAAAACTGTACACAAAATTATATAAATATAAGGATATTTTTAATGTTAAGTACAATGATGCAAAAGGTAAATGTGATCCTAAGAGCCGGACGGAGTGAATAAAATTTTGAATATAAAAGAAAATTCTGATATATTTTCACTAACTAATAATTTATTTATATAATTAATCTTGAATGAAAAATAAGTTTTGAAATTTATATTAAAAAATATAATATTCTATCCGTCCGGTAACTATATACTCATTTACTTTTTGAATATTGAATTCTCATTTACTTTTTGGATATTAAATTTTAAATATTAATATTATATTCATACGTAGTACAAATTAAAAAAAATAAAATAAAAATACCTTTATTAATATTCTATAATACAAATGTAATAAATTTATATAAAATATTATACAAATATAAAAATATTTTACTGTTAAGTATAATCTCGTAAAAAAGCAAATGAATATTACATTTTCTTTGCTATGTATAAAAAAAGTATAAATAATTATTACGGATTGAAAAAATATAAAATAAAAAAAGGGATCATATGCTTAAAATTAAAATTCAGCAGTCTTGCTGAATATTTAACATTAATAATTTTTATTTATAAAGTTAAATAATATGATTAAATTTTAATTAAACTTTAGGGATGAATATGGCTGCTAACCCGATTCATGCTAATACTCTTTTCGTTTCATAACAACATAACAACATATTCATTCACTTTTGGTACGTTGATTTTTGAATATTAATTATTATATTAAAATATATTAAAAATTAAAAAGATGACAAAAATATTTCTATTAATGTCTTATAATACTAATTGTTGATGTATTTTTTCAACAAACAAAAAAGTAAAATTCAAAGATATAGAAAATATCTTTAAACTTGATTAATTAGTGCCTGAGATTAGGAATCTCTAAACACTGTACTATACAGTACATAAGAAAATTGACTGGAAAATAAAATGCTGGAAATTTAAAGTGATGATCCGCAAATTTGACTTTGCTTTGTTGAAGTTGATTGAAGATGCATTCTTCGGAAAAATCAAAATCCTTAAATATTCCTTGAAGAAAACGCTTGGAACCGTCGCCTGGTTGGTTACAACAACCGCAAAAAAAAAACGTTTTGAAACGTCGTCTGGTCAGTTACATCAACTGTCTCGCCAACTGCATAACCCAACCGACTAATCCAACTACTAACTGGTCGCTAAACCAGAAGACTCCTTGACCGCCCCACCAAACGACCAAACTACTGTTCACTTAAGTGGGCAATCAATTACCAGACCTTACTTCGCCCGACTTCCGTAGCAGCCTACTTTACTTGGTCCGACTTCTGACCAATCGACCTGACTACCCGACCTGCTGACCAACCGACCTGCAGACTTTCCGACCTATGGACCATCCGACCTGATTACCCAACCACAGACCTTTTGACCTGACTATCCGACCTGCTGACCAACCGATCTACAGACTTTCTGACCTATAGACCATCCGACCCGCTAACCAACCGACCTAGACCAACCGACCTGAGCGCAAATTTTTCTACTTCTTTGCCCGACTTCGGGTCCTACCTTCCTTCAAGACCCTGGTACCATTATTTTTATTATTATTATTATTATTATTATTATTATTTGTACGTAACACTAATATAATGATATTTGTACACAAAATTATATGTATATAATAATATTTTTAATATTAAATATAATGACGCAAAATATAAATAAATACCTTGTTATAAAATGAAAATAGTATAAAAATTTATTGGTCCAGATTTCTTGATTATCAACACGTGAATTTTGTGCCGGCCAGTAGTGGCAGAACTAGTGAGGGCCAAGGGTGTTTAGAAATATCTAAGGAGAACAGATAAAACAAACAATTGTTTGTAATTTTTTAAAAAAAATTTTGATTATATATTATTTTTTAATCCTATATACTAAATTATCTAAATTGTTTTTATTTTTAAACACTTGGAAATATTTTATATAAATATAATAATAAAAAAATTTAATATTCTCTCTGTCTCATATATATTTATCAATTTGCCTTTTATACTGAAATTTTATAACTATTAATATTATATTGCGATATAATATAAATAAAGATAAAAAAATTAAACTAACATTATTAGTATTGCATTATATAAGAATATATATACATATTATGTCATGACAATATGTTAGAGTAATATTATTAAGGGTATTTTGGGTAAAAAAAATAATCATGCCATATAATCAAATAAAGTAAATAAAAGTAATATAATTTTATCTAATATTTAATCACGCAAAGTAAACGTTATTAATTAATCTATTTATCATATAATTCACTGAAATAATTTAAGTATTATAATACAATCGTTCAAACTAAACACACCTATAAAATAATCATTAACATAGATAACATAGGCAGGCAACACATAATATGCAAAATAAAATTCGGTTTTTCTTGTTTATAATTATAAGTGTGTTGTTCGTAAGTATGCACTATAAGAAAAAATTATTTTTATTACAATTTTTTTTATCTCTAAATCTACTTTTTCCGTTACTAATGACATTGGAGACGAAAATATGAATGAAATTACGTGAACTTTAGGGACGAAATCTGTTACAAATATATTATATTTTTTTATAGTGATATTATATGCTAATATGTATTGTGACTCTAGAATATTATATCATATTCGATTAGTTTGTACATAATTTATTTATATTATGTTAATATGAAAATAATATGTTATACTTAGTAATATTATGTATTGTGTTTTACTGGCCAATGTTATCTGAGGACTGTATTGAATTTCAGCATGTTCTATAAAATTATAATAGGTAAATTCTTTTACTAAAAATTATGGAAATTCAACCAAAAAAGAAAAAGATCTTATACTCTTTTCGACCCGCTGTAAGGTTGCTATTGATTTTTTGCGTGTTGATTTTTAAATATTAATTATGATATAACAATGTAGTACAAAAAAAAGACAAGAATATATTTATTAGTTTCTTATAATAGCAATAAAATGATATTTTTAGAGTATATTATTCAAATATAAGAATATTTTTAATACCAAGTATAATGGCGGAAAAACAAAATGACAACCTTGCGGCGGGACGAAGAGAGTATATATATTTTGAATTTAACTTTGACACCATTGTTAATCACAATATTTATTTTAAAACAAAAATATATCAAATTTAAACATATTTTTTATTTAAAATATTATAGTATATGTTTTGTTCAAATTCAAAATATCATTTTTATCATTATCAATATGTTCTACTAAAAAATATTTATTTTATATTTTATTAAAAATAATTATAAACTATTATACTCCCTCCGTCGACCCGGCAAACATAAAACTTTTGTTTAGGCACAAAAATTTAGGTAGTAAATTAATTATTTAAAATAGTGAAAATTAGTTATTTAATAATAAAAAAATATAAAATATGTATTTAAATATTTTTAATATTATATTTCAAATATATTGAATATGAATATAATTTTCTAAAGAATAAAATTTAATATAATACAAATAAATAAAAAATATATTTATTTATTTATTATTACTATAAATTTGTTTTATAAAAAATAGGAAGAAAAATAAAAAAAAGGGGTCATTTTTTGTGGGACAAACAAAAAAGAAAAATGAGTCGTCTACGACGGAACGGAGAAAGTAAAAAATATCATTAAATTTTACTTAAATTTGAAATATATTATTATATCATACAATTACTTTATAAATAAATTTAAAACAAAAATATTAAAATCTCTTATACATTTTAACTGACTAATAAAATACTATTATTTTTAATTTATTAACAAAATCTCAAAAAAATTATATTCAAGTGAGAAAGAGAGAGTATTAATATTTAATAATTCTAAAGCATCAAATTTAGTATATTAAACCTATTTTACATTCAACTTTTTATTCTCAATACTTTTCAAAATTTTAAAATATTTTTAAAACATATTTAATATTTCAAATAAAAATATCTCGTGCCCTCTTTACCAAAACCCTGCGATGCCATAAATTTGATGTCCTTTTTAGCATAATTTGGCCCATTGGATTATCAGGACATGTGGAACGCTGGACATTAATTTAAGAAAAAAAAAGAAAGGACACAGATATTTTCTGAGGCTATGTAATGAAAATACACAAATTTTTTTTTGGGCATTTTTTTTTTTTTTTTAATAATGTAAAAATTTGTCGTCTTTGTTACCTGAAAGTGCACACTGATAAATTCCTGGCCGAACCTAATACTGAAAATCCAATTTTTTCTCTCCGCTGCATTGGTGTGTGGATATTTTTCTTAAAAAATCCTTATCTCAATCTTTTTATTTATTTATTTTTATTTATATATATATCCATGTTATTGTAACTGTAACTACAAAACTTTATGTAAAATACAATCAGTAAGTATTTAAAAAAAATATTAGTAAAAATAATTATTGTAAAATAAAAATAATTATAAATTAAAAATAAGATAACTAAATAATTTAATTAATATTAAAAAAAATTATGAATTATAAATTAAAAAAAAAACAATTTACATAGAAAGGAGAAAATATACTTTTAAAAATATTATACTACATATTTTATTAATTTTATACTATATATTTTATAAATTTTATAATTAAATAATACTAAATCAATATTAATTTTTATTAATATTTAATTTATTAATAATTTTTTTACGAAATAATTAAATATTTAATTAAAAAATATGTATTTAATATTAAGTATAATTTTGTAAAATATAAAATTTATAAAATATTAAAAAATCAAAATATAACAATACATTTAAAATAAATTACAAAAACAATACATATAATATACATCATATACATATATCATATGTCCAATACAATATATTTCTTCCGTCTCATCTACCATCGTTACATTGCCGTTTCTGTCCGTCCTACATTCCATGTCACTTTCTTTATTTTTCTACATTGCCGTTTCTGTCCGTCCTACATTCTATGTCACTTTCTTTATTTGAAAAATGATTATACACTTTAATCTCATTTTAAATTTTGTAATTTAATTTTAATTAAACTAATTAGTTATCATAATCTTAATCTATAATTATTTATATTATAGGATAATTGTTTTCAATATATTTTTAATTATCTACTAATTATACAGTTTACAGTGATCCAGACGTGACGGAGGGAATATTTATTAATTTTGGACACCACCTAATGTCTCTGTGAAAGGACTTGTGACTAGAGTTGGTAAATGAATCGAGTAGTTCGCGACCTAACCTCGACTCGACTTGTTAACAGTTCGATTTGATTCTAGAGATGACAAAAATGGATTATCAGGACATGTGGAACGCTGGACATTAATTTAAGAAAAAAAAAGAAAGGACACAGATATTTTCTGAGGCCATATGTAATGCAAATACTCAATTTCGGGTTATTTTTTCTCTCCACTACATTGGTGTAGATATTTTTCTTAAAAAAATCCTTACCTCAATCTTTTTATTTATTTATTTTTTATTTTTAAATTATTATATATATATACATTTTATTGTAACGTAGCTACAAAATTTTAGATAAAATATAGTAAGTATTTAAAAAATATATTAGTAAAAATAATTATTATAAAATAAAAATAATTATAAATTAAGAGTAAGATAACTAAATAATTCAATTAATATTAAAAAATTATGAATTATAAATTTTAAAATGTGATTAAAAAAAATAATCATATTTTTTTTTAAAAAAATGATAAATTATATAAAACGAATCGAAATTGAAAAAACTGGACAATTTACATAAAATGGAGAAAATATACTTTTAAAAATATTATACTACATATTTTATTAATTTTATAATTAAATAATAAATAATAAATCAATATTAATTTTTATTAATATTTAATTTATTGACAAATTTTTACGTAATAATTAAAAAAATATATATTTAATATTAAGTATAATTTTGTAAAATATAAAATTATACTCACTCCGTCTCGTAACAAGCTATCCATTTTTCCACTTTAGTCCGTCCTATAACAAAGTATCAATTTTGTTTTTTAGTAACCGTACTATCTACGTAACATTATAAATACCCTTACAACTTACAATATATTACACAAATGTCATTATATCACATAATACTAATAAAGTTATTTTAGTAATTTCTATTTTATTCTTATTAAATTTCAATATAATACTAATTTTTCTAAAATTCCATGCAAAAAGCAAATATATACCTAATTATGAGAGGCTTAATTATAAAATATTAAAAAAAATCAAAATATAACAATACATTTAAAATAAATTACAAAAACAATACATATAATATACATCATATACATATATTAGATGTCCAATACAATATATTTATTAATTTTGGGCATCACGTAATGTCTGTGTGAAATGGACTTGTGACTAGAGTTGGTAAATGAATCGAGTAGACCTAACATCGACTTGACTTGTTAACAATTCGACTTGATTATAAAGATGACAAAAATAAACACAGTCCGAAAGTCCTATCGGAACACGGCAAGAAAAAAAATCATATTTGGGCGTAAAAAAATAAGCTTGAAATTTTTTGGACAGTAAATGACTCGGCAATATTTGAAATAAAAACAAAAATTAAAATATGACTTAATGGTAAAATTTTTAACTTGTATATATTTAGTTAGTGTTAATATATTTATATTATTTTATATATTAATATGATATATAAATTTTAATATCAATAATTGTATTTATTAATAAAATTCAAATATTTTATTATAATAAATTATGAATAAAATTAAATATACTTTAATTTATACTAAAAAAGTATAGATAATATGTATAAATTTGAGCAGAACTCGAATTCGAATTCGAGTTGAGCTTGAGCTTGAAATTGAATTTGAGCTTAGCAAGCGGAGCTCGAACTACTCTTTTAGTTCGAATTCTTAATGAGTCAAGTCGAGTCCACACCGTTAACAAGTTCAAGTCGATCTCGCTCGGCCCGTTTAACAATTTTACTTGTGACCGTGATATCATGAATTTTCGAGGTATAGTTCATCTAGTATGACTTATTTTATCGAATCTAATTTGTAAATTATTAGATTTGATCGTGATTTAATTCGAGCATACCGAAAAATAAAAACTCCAAATTTTTACCTAAAAAAAAAAAAAAAAAAAAAAAAAAAAAAAAAAAAAAACAAAGCACTTATAATTACACATGTGACAAAAGCAAAACATCTCCCCAAAAATCTTTGCAAAGATATTGGGAGAATCTCCTTTATTTATATTGTTGCAGAGAATTTGGAAGATGTTTTATCGAATTATTTAAAGAGATATTTTTTTTTTAATGTAAAGTAAAATAATATTAAAATAATAAATATTTATAATATATTACTTGTTTATTATTTATACTATATTAATTGTTTTTAAAGGAAATATGTATATTATTGGCAAAAAAAAAAATACACTATTATTATATAATAATAATAATATAATAATAATAATAATGATAAGTGTGTATATATGTACGAGTCTGTACGGGTGTGTGTATATATATATGTATATAATTATTATAATTATATTATATGTGTATAGTATGTAATGAATTGAGAGAGAGAGAGAGGAAAAATGATTTTCTCGTGAATTCAGCTTCATCACTTTATGACCTACGTATATATGCACACAAATGAGGCGGTAAATAAATGATTGTAAAAATATCCATATCTCATTGACGTAGTTGTTGCATGGTTATAACAACTATTTGTTTTTGTTGTATGTTCTATTATAATTGAGACACATGATTATATTTTAATTTCATAATGTATAATGTTTTACAAAATAACATCAATATTAAATATACTTTTGTTAATTAAAAATTTAATTATTATTTTAGAATTATAATAAACTAAAATTTCAATAAAAATTAATAGTTTATTTAATATTAATATACTTATGGGATTGGATTTTAAATACATTATTCATTCCATTTTTTTTTTCAAAAATATCAAATTAAACATCTAATTTTTATTTTTTATATTATACTAAAAATCAATTTTACATTCAAAATATTACATTAACACTTATTTATATCACATCATACAACTATTTAAATTCAAATTTTTTACTGTTCAAATCTCAACTCAAAATCCAAACCCCTAATTATTATATACTTTATATTCTCTCCATTTAATGAGATTAGCTTCAGTTCTTTTTTACAAGCAGAGTTTATGGATTATTAAATTAGAAAGTTAATTAAATTAATTCAATTGAATAATAAGTTTGTTCGTATGGGGGTTTGTATTTTGAGTTGGAATTTGAATAGTAAAAATTTTGAATTTGAATAGTTGTATGATAGTGATATAAATAGGTATTGAGTTGATGTTTTGAATATAAAATTGATTTTTAATATAATATAAAAAATAAAAAGTAAATGTTTGATTTGATGTTTTTAGGAGGAAAAAATTGGATAAATAGTATAAATCCAATCCACTCCCGCAAACAATGAAATGTTTATTCGGTTTTATCCATCCAACAATAAGAGATAGTAAAAGATATTTTTTCCGCAATCAGTCAAATTTGCACAATAGAGTGATGATTCTTTTGAATGATTTTTTGTTTTTTTAGTTGCATTGCCACAAAAAAAAAAAAAAAAAACTTATTAATATTAGAAACGAAGTTATAATTAATAGCTTCCAACTTAAATCATGAAAAAACATAAAGTTTATAATCATAAAAAATAAATTGTTTGCATGTTTCTTAATAAAATTCAATCTTCTAATTTATTTTATTTTGAAGTTAATATTTTACGACACCAATAGGAAATATTTATCCATCCGCCTCGAGCTTTATCCATCTTGAACAAGATTACAACTCCCATTGAAATTACCGACTAGCTAATGCATTCCGTACAACCCGTCGAGAGTCATTTTGAAAGTATTACCTAAACTCTTCCTTTCCATACATAACCGAAGAATGAAAAAGATTGAGCAATAGCATGATGAACTAAAAAGTCTCCAACATCTCAGAGATCGATAGAGGTAGGAATTTTGTTGAAGTAGATTCCTCTATCAATCAAAATGGACAGAGTGGAAGAAGGGAGGGGATTCTCTTGACTTTCTTGTTGTCATTGTCCGAAATAAATTGTAGCTAGAACCTCCGGAACCATAATAATCCTTAGTTAGAATGGAATAGTTGACCCAGCCCTTTGTTGTTTGAAGAAATCCTCCACTTCAATTGATATTTTTTCACGATACTGCTAATTTTAGTAATCACTCCCATATTATTAAATGTTGTGTGTCTTTCTTATGGTTGAGTTCAGAAAAATTTGGTTTGAGTTTAGTATTAAAATAATATTTGATGATATATTTTGTGAGAGAAATAAATATTTTTTTTTAAAAAAACGCAGAGTCCAAATAGTAAAATTTAAGAAAATTTGTGTAAAGAAACGTACCCAATTGTTATTATCATAAATATATGCTTCAGTGTTTTGGTTAGTATGTTCTGTCAGTTTTACTACCTCCGACTGCACTGAGGGTCTTGTTTACTTTTTGAATTTTGATCTTTGAATATTAATTATTATATCAAAAAGTAGTACAAATTAAAAAAAAATTAAAAAATACTTGTATTAGTGTCATAATTACTAATATAAGAATATTTGTATAAAAAATTATACAACGCAAAAGGTAAAAACACATGTATATTACTTTAGCATAGTAATACAATACATCCCAAAATAATGTTTCGTCTTTTCCATTTATTCTGTATATAAAAGTTAAGTCGACAGCATATAAACAAAGTAGATTCAAGTCGTAACAAAGACAAACGATCAAATATTCAATCCTTAAATCTTTTCCATCATTAAGTGCGCACCGTGTTGAGGCTGAAGTGTAATCACTGTACAAGGAGCATGCGAATACGACGGAGAAAGACTGAAACTGTAACGCTGTAGGATCATAGCCATCGCCATTTTAGCTTCTGCCATAGCAAAGTTTTGTCCCAAACAAATCCGAGGCCCGCCTCCAAAGGGCAGATATGTCATTTGGCCTTTCGTAGCATGAGAAACTCCCTCGCTAAACCTCAAGGGATTGAATTCTTTGACGTCGTCACCCCATATTTCCTTGTCATGATGTAATAAAATGATCGGCAATAGAAGTTGCACCCCGGCCGGTAGACTTAAGTTTCCCCCTAATTTACTCTCTTCCTTAGTCATCCGAACGAGGAATATTCCCGGCGGATATAATCTCATTGTCTCGTGGAATATCATGTTTATCTGCATAAATACAAAAGAACAAAAATTGTCAGTTGTGTTCTTTTGTGAGTTTTATTATACGTTATTACTATTCAGATTCATTTTTTCTTTTTAAAAATATCACATAAAACAATTAATTTTTTTTTTATATTATACTACAAATTTATTTCACATTCAAAACATCGCATCAACCTATATTTATATCACATCAAACAACTATTCAAATTCAATTTTTTACATAGGCAAAGTGAATATCCAGAGTTTGTTACCCAATATATCTAAATTTACCAATAAAAGGAAAGATTTCCGAAGACTTACAGTTTTGAGGTGGTTTAACTCGTGATATTCGGGTTTTCTTTTACCAAAGAGTTGGAGAACTTCATCTCTAGCGCGAGACTGCCAATCGGTGTACTTTCCCAATAGAATCATAGTCCAAACAAGTAGAGTCGAGGTTGTCTCCTGCCCGGCAAAGTAAAAAAGCTTGCATTCTTCGATAACCTCTTCCATGCTCATTCCAAACTTACTTCCTCCTACTTCAATTTCTTTGATATTCGATCCAAGTAGCAAACCGAGCAAATCGTCCCCACTACCCTCCCCGGCTTTTATCGATTTCATCCTTTTCTCGATGATGCTCATCACAGTTGACTCGATTATCCTCACGATTTCCTTCATTCTTCTATTGTGTTGTGTCGGTATAAACCTGTAAGAGAATAGAAAATGAGTAATTACACCTAATATGCAATCGAACGATCAATTCAAAACAAATCGAAGTTTTGCACATATAAATGAAAACGACAAACCTCCAACCGGGAATGTAAACCGAGCGACTCGCTTTCATAATAAAGCGGGCTTGTTCGCTTTGAAGTTCAAATATTTTTCTTCCTTCCTCGTAGCTACTACCAAAGGCCGTGCGCGAAATGACGTCGCTTGTAAGAGTTTGAAGATAAGGCCACACATCCAATTCAGACACCACTTCGTTCGGGATAATCTCATCCCATTTGCTCAACATGTCGCAGCAACTCAAGTAAAACGACGTCGCCATGAACTGCAAATAAACGATGTAATAATATATATATATATATATATATAGGGTACAAGTTTTCGTTCCAACACAAACGACAAGTAGTGCATTCATACAGAAAAATACCTTCAGTTTCTCGACATGGAAGGCCGGATTGATAAGCTTTCTATGCTTAGCCCATTTGTCTGTTTCCATCGACGCCACACCTCTTGCAATACGACCAACCGCAGGATTGCCGGGAGGCTTTTGGAAGAGGTAATTCTTCGACAAAATCTCGCGGATATGTTCGGGTTCCCAGACAATCACTGTGGGTCGTGGCCCAAACCATTGGAAGCCACTCTTACCTATAGGGAGTTTTATTACACATCAAAATCCTAACACATAACCAAAAATATTTGTATATTTCAATTCAACAGTTCATAATCTACAATAACAAGAGACATATATTCACTCTCATTCAGTATCAATTGCCAATATTGATCTAACAAAATCGTGGATAAAACAGGGCACCAAATCAACTACAGATATTAGTATAACCAATCGATCAATCCTTTCAAAAGCGATTAATTTCAGAGTGCATCTGCAAGAAAGAATAATTAATCAAGAACCCCTGTAAAAACTCATACCGTATTTGTTGAGGTTTTGAAGAATGGTGGGAGTAACTCTGGGGACAATATCATTTGAGAAACTACTCATTGGCTTTGACCTGGCTTCTTCTAGAAGCTTCGCCATGTCCTTAAGGTCTCCGAAGAAGAGCCTGTAAGGGTTTCCCTTGAAACCCATCTTCCTCAGCCGTTTCTCCAGTCTTTTCGGCCTAAGCCACACAAAATTGAACACTTTCCAAGCGTAGTAACAACACACCGCAGCAACAGAAGCTATTATCACCACCATCCCCAAAACCCCAATCTCCATCTCCATGGGATGATCGATCGATAAGATATGATACTGTTTTCTTACCACCACCCACAATTCAATAAACTAATTGAACACTTCCTACCTTCCTTCTAGGTTATTTGTATCAGCTTTACTGGATTTGGATTGTATATTTGTAGTGAGAGATTGGTTCTGTCCTCATCCTACCTCCAGTCTTAACTCACTCTATATACTGTAATATCTATAGGTGGTAAGAGGATAACTTTACTTAGACCATAGATATACTTATGGGTGTGTTTGTTCGAGGGTTTGGATTTTGGGTTGGGATTTGAATAGTAAAAATTTTGAATTTGAATAGTTGTATGATGTGATATAAATAAGAATTGATGTGATGTTTTGAATGTTAAATTAATTTTTAGTATAATATAAAAAATGAAAAATAAATGTTTGATTTGATATTTTTGGATGGAAAATTTTGTGGGAATAGTAAAAATCCCACAAAATCCCCCAAACAAACACACCCATAATGGGCAATCCTCGATCCAATCCCTTTACTCGATGTTCACTTTTCTGCCACGTTCTTGGGTCAAACCATACAATAATAAATTTGATGGACAGAAGAATATTAATTTTACATATAATATAAAATTTATATAAAAAAAAATAATCTCTGTTCATCCAATTACGTATTTATTTGACTAGTATCGATTTAAAAAAAATCAAATAAAATCAAATTTTTTATTTTTTGGATAAATAAAAAAATAGAAAAAGTGATATTTTGTAACTAAAAATGAAACGACAATAAATTTGGCAGACAACAAAAATATTAAAAAAAAAAATAAATAACGAAAGGAGTATAAATTAAAACCTATAGCATAAAGTTTGGATAATAAAAAATATAGAATTTATTTAATTTTGATTTAAATTTAATTTTAATTGCAGGATTATATATCAATAATAATTTGTAAGAAGAAATAAATAATTATATTTATTGAAAATTGATTTAAAATCAAAATTAAACACATCTTTGTATAGATGGCTTTGCTAATTCATTAAATTAATGAGTATATTAAATAATGTATAAATTATATTACTTCATAAATTCCGAGCAAAAAAAATTTATATTACTTCATAAAAATATATATATACAATTAAAAACAATTAAATTTAGAAATCATTTATTTCTCTCTTGGCGAAGGAGAGAGAAGTGCAAGAATTCTTGGATGCATTTGTTTGTTGGGTATGATCAAAATTTTGGTAATTATTCATTAAAAATAATTACTGTATAAAATACTACTAAATTAATAGTTTATACATTTAAAATAATCCATTATTTAATATTATATAAAACAATCCTTATTTCATGTTGAATTGGGTGTTTTTCTTTTTCTTTTCTTTTTTTTCTAATTTAAATCAAAATAACATTATTTTGTTATACAATTTTCAATAAAAAAAATGTTATTTTTTAATAAAATATTACATCAAAATATTATTTAAATTAAAACTTAAATAAAAAATTTAATTTCAAATCAATACCAAACAAAGCTATGCTATTTTGCCATTTTTTAAAAAAAGATTTCTATTTATAAAACACCACATTGAATATACTTAAACAAAAAAATTATAATAATAATAAAACAATTAAACTCAATCCAAAATAAATAAATAACCACTAAACAAACACATGTTTCTCAAACATGTTTTTAAACGTATAGTAGTATTTAAAAATTTATGGTTTATTTAGAAAAATATGTAAAAAAAATAAAGTTTATATTCAAAATATCACATTCACTAATTATTTATATTATATAAATATTTATTTGTTATTTTTATTTTTTACTATTTCAAATTAATCAAAATAAAATATATAATCAAAATAAAATATAAATTATATTACAATAAGTATTTATTTGTATTTAATATAATGTATTTAAAGTATCGTACAAAAATTATTTTAAATTAATATTTTATTATATTTAAAATAATAAAAGTTATTAAAATACAAAAATCTCAAGCAAACTTACAAATTATACACAATTATATTAGCTATATATTATAGTAAAATAAAACTAACTACATTAGCGCATTGGTTGAGTATAGAGCTGGCAAAAATTGATCCGACACGAAATAATTGAGTTTGGGTCAAAGATTTCAATTCGATTATGTATACATGTTGACACGAACCCGATACGATAATAAACGGGTCGGGTTAACGTTGAAACTCTCAATTCGAACCCGACACGATAATCCGATTATAATATATTAATATTGATTAATATATTTATTATATATATATAAAATAATCATACTTTAATAATTTTTTCATAAATTAATTTAAACTAAGTTCAATTTTAAATAATTCAACCCAAACCAATAAAAATCAATATAACACGACAATAAAATAAAAAATTATTTAATTTGTATCAAGAAATTAGACTTAATTATGTATACGGGTCAACACGAGTCAATCCGAACCCGACATGATAATAAACAGGTTAACACGAACCCGATACGATAATAAACATATCAAGTTAGGGTTGAGTAATTTAACCTCTTTAAAGTAGTCAATCCGACACGAATCGATCCATTGCCGACTCTAATTGAGTAGCTGACATATTTCCAGTTATAAAATAATAATAATAATAATAATAATAATAATAATAATAATAAAATGACACTAACAGCCCGAATTAGACTTTTAGTATCGGACAGGGTCGGTCTGAGAAAAATACACATCTCCAATTAAGTTAAGTTAATACATTGTTTGATTTGAGGAATTGTAAACGAAAACGACAAAGATGAAATCAAAACAACTTAGGCTCTGTTTACGAGGTTTCTAAATTACTCAGTCCATTTCATTTTAATGGACTTTTTTTCCAATTTTTTTAATCACATAAAATATTTATTTTATATTTTGAGTAAAACTTACTAAATTAAATAAAATTTTAAATTCACTATTTATCTTTTTTTTTTTTTTTTGGTAAACATCCGGCCGCATTGGGGGTTTGAATCCATAATCTCACGGTCAAACGTCCAACGTCCACAACACCAGGTCACTTCTTATCGGACAACTTAATTAATTATATAACATATAACATCATAAAAGACATGCTCAAAACTTCTTTATTTCTATCTCTTTTAAAAATAAATAAATATTTTTATCTACACATAGTGTTTTGATTTGAAATTTTTCTTAGATAAAATATAATGAATTATGTAGATAATATAAAAAAATAATATTTTATATTAAATATTAACTTTTGTGAGAGAATAAAATATATATATTAAAAATCGCGTAAAAAAAAATATTGTGCAAACAAACCCTTAAAAACATTACATATTTTATAAAATTAGTTTATTTTAATTATAAATAAATATATATATTTTCTATTTATTTGTACTATAAAAAAATTTATTTTTTACAAAATAATATTCATATTTGTAAATATTTTTTATTCCGAAATAATATTTTAAATATTTAAATATATATTATAAATTTTTTAATCATATATAGTAAATTTATTTTAAAACTACTAATATTATTAATTATATAAAAATAATATTATAACTCACTATTATTAACTAATTAAACATCGTTACTTTAAATATCATGTCACAAGTGAAAATGGTCAATAATTACATATTAATTATAAAAAGATATGTACTTTATCTTGACTCTGTTCCTTAACAATATATTTATTATTATTTTTTTATTTTGATCCGTCTAATAACAAAATATCCGTTTCACTTTTTAGTAATTGTATTTTTTACTAATATTAAAAATACTTCTTACAAGTTATAATATCACGTAATACTAATAAAGTTATTTTAATCTTTTAAACTTTATTTATACCACACTCTAATATAATACTAATATTTCTAAAATTATGTGTAAAAAACACATAGATAGATTATTAATAAGGCAGGAGGGAGTACATCATTACTCCAAATATCATATGCCCGAAGTGTCATATATCAAAAAAAAACTTCTCACTTTATTAATTAATTCATATATTTTTCAAATACTTATGATTTATATCACAATAAACTAATACTTCCTCCGTCTTACATAATTTGTCTCTATTTTCTATTTTCGTCCGTCCCACATAACTTGTCTTTTCTATTTTTGAAAATATAGTTATGCAATTTAATCGTTTTTTAAATTTTATAATTTTTTTAATTTTAATTAAATTATTTACTTATCTTAATTTTAATCTATAATTATTTTTACTAAATAATAATTATTTTTACTAATACACTTTTTAATTACTTATTAATTATACTTTACCTAAATTCTCGTGGCTACAGTAATACACCTATATTAAATGGGACGGAGGAAGTACTTTTTTGATGGTTATATATATATTTTTTCACATGAATTTTAGTATAATATATGTAATTGTACAATAATAATATAAAAAGACAAATTTGCCATTAAATCAATTTATTTTTTAATCACATTATTTGTAATATTTTGTACATTGTAGAAGTATTTTTTCATTAAAAGTAAAAATTATATTTAATTAATAAAAAAAAAAGAATGAATACATTTGAGTTAAATATAAAAAAATCATAAAATAATTACATACGACTCGGACGGATAAAATATAATAATATATTTATTAAAATTTGTGTTTACCTTAAATGAATACAAATTTTGTGGGAAAGAGTATAAAAGTTGAATGTATTTATAAAATATAGTATGATCAATTTTACTAAAAATATATATATAAACTTCGTATTTAAGACAAACAAAAATGATAAAAAGATAAATTTTTTGGTTGGAGGAAATAGTATTTATTAAAATTTTATATTCAATACAAAATATTAAATCTAATAAGTAATAAGAATATATTTAAATCGCATAAATAAAAATTTGTATTTCAATATTACTATTTTAAATTTTCTTTAGTATCTTATATATATATATTTTATATGTACAGTAATTTTGAAAATTTTGACACTATTTACACATATTAATTCAAAATATATATATATATTACAAAATATGATATAAAATACTAATTTTCTATTATTTTTTTTGTTTTTAATATTTCAAAAATTTCCAAAATGTCTTATCTAAGTAGAAGTTTTTGTAAAATTTATTATTTGTAGAAGGTAGCTATCAGTGTTACACGAAACATGGCGAGAAACTACAAATAGAATTGAAGAACGTAACACCCAAGAAATAAAGGTGTGGGGTAGCTTCATCTCTGATTACGTCGCAAAAATTGACTCGATACGATACGACCCGATATAAAATAATTGGATTTGGATCAAATATTTCAACTCGATTATATATACGGGTTGATACGAACCCGACATGATAATAAACGGGTCGGGTTAGGATTGAGACTTTCAATTCGAACCCGACACTACAACCCGATTATAATATATTAATATTGATTAATATATTTATTATATATATAAAATAATCATAATTTAATAATTTTTTCATAAATTAATTTAAACTAAGTTTAATTTTAAATAATTCAACTCAAATCAATAAAAACTAACGTAACACGACAACAAAACAAAAAATTATTTAATTTGAATCAAGAAATTAGACTTAATTATGGATACGGGTCAACACGAGTCAACTTGAACTCGATACAATAGTAAATGGATCGGGTTAGAGTTGAATAATTTAACCCGTTTAAAGTAGTCAACTCGACACGAATCGACCCATTGCCGAGTCTAGTTACGTCAAGTCAAAATTTGGTGAAGATCTCCTTGTTGAAAATTATATACAAATATTGATATACTATTGCTACTGGTTCAGGGGCTTTACGTATTTTATTTTATTTTTATAATATTATTACTATAAAATATTTCTTCGGTATTATATAGTCAAATTATTTTATAATAGTAA
This sequence comes from Andrographis paniculata, assembly GCF_009805555.1. Classification (NCBI taxonomy): domain Eukaryota; kingdom Viridiplantae; phylum Streptophyta; class Magnoliopsida; order Lamiales; family Acanthaceae; genus Andrographis; species Andrographis paniculata. Next base: position 1,191,156 of record NW_026137611.1, read on the forward strand.
ATTATAATATTATTTTTTTATATAATTAATAATATTGATATTTTAAAATAAATTTAATATATATAAAAAAATTAAAAAATATATATAAATATTTTAAAAATTATATCGAAATAGAGATATTACTTTTTAGAGAATAAATTTTTTATAATATAAATAAATAAAAAAATATGTTTATTTATTTATAATTAATATAAATTATAAAAGAGATAGTAATATTTTAAATATAGATATAAATATTTATTTTTTGAGGAGATAAATAAAAGTAAAAAGATTTTATGTGGATCTTAGATGATGTATGATGTAAATATGTTATTTAGTTAATTAAATTGATTTATATTTGTAAGATATGTTTTAATTTTGTAAGTTTTATTCAAAATAAAAATGTGTCAATGGTTATAGAATTAAAAAAAAAAAAAAAAAGTCAATTAAAATGTCAAACTGTTATGTTTGAATTATTGAGTTTTTGAATGAATGGAATATATATTATATATAGTGTATTAAAATAGTGTATATTATATTATATAAATATATTATAATATTTATGAGACTTGTGTAGTTCAAAAATAGATTAAAGTGAACAAAAACAGCCAAGCCTAGATCTTGCAACCTCGTGCAATTACCATGCTATTAACCCATACTTCCTGAATGAAAGCTTATCACTTACGTATCAAAATCCACCTGAAAATAACCCCAAACACAAAATAATATCGACCTAGTATCTCTTGAAGACTTTCATTTGCGGATAAATAATTAATGACTGCGTTTACCTAACAATTCGAGCTTTTAGGTGAGACGATAATTCTTTCATTTGCGAATAAATAATTAATGAGTTCGACTTTTTAGGTGAAACAATAATTCTTTATCCGTCAGTATCAATGACAATACACATTCAAAATACAAACCTACAATTTTCCATGAAGGCAAACCAAAAACATATAGATGATCTTTCTATTAAAAATGCATTACTACATCTTACAATAGCCATATAAATTACTAAAGGATAACCTATGTGAAAACTAAGCATCAACCCTAATTAAATTCGACGCAAGATCAACTGCGCGCCGTATTGAGGTTGAAGTGAAAGACCAACTTCAGGTGCATGTGCATAAGAAGGAGATATTACAAAAGCATAACGTTGTAAAATCATGGCTATCACTAACTTGGCTTCTAACAAAGCAAAACTTTGTCCAATACATATTCGAGGCCCCCCGCCAAATGGAAAATACGAAAATTGATCTTTTGTCGCCTTTGAAACTCCTTCGCTAAATCTCTCGGGTTTGAAATCATCAGCATCATCTCCCCATACCCTTTTGTCATGATGCAACAAAACCGCAGGCAAAAACAGTTGTACCCCGCCGGGTAAGATCAAATTTTTTAGCGTAGTTTCTTGATGAATTGCTCGACTTAGAATTACGCCCGGCGGATACAACCTCAAAACCTCGTGGAAAATCATTGTCACCTGAAAATGTTATATGATTCATGTTCTAAATGTATCATAGAAATTATATGATTATTAATAACTTAGGCCAAGTTTAATTTCCTTACAACTTTCAAGCGGTTTAGGTTGTGAAAATCGGGCACTTCATTGTTTGCAAAGACATGTAGAATTTCGTCTCTAGCTCTTTCTTGCCAATCCAAATGTTTACCCAATAAAAGCATTGTCCAAACTAGCAGCGACGAGGTTGTCGTTTGCCCAGCAATGTAGAAAAGCTTGCATTCCTCGATGACATCCTCCATGCTCATTCCAAACTCATTTCCATTTTCTTGGATTTCCTTGAAATTGGATTCCAGTAGTAATCCCAGAAGATCGTTCGAGTTCTGGCTACCTCTTTCAATCAACTGCATTCTTTTGTTGATGATTTCTAGTACACATGATTGTGCTTCCCTCGCGTTTTCCTTCATCTTTCTATTCACTTTTGTTGGCAAAAACCTTCAAAAGATCAAGAGTGTTCAATGGCTATTTTTAGCATTTTCTTCTTAGTTTAAGGGAATTTATAAAATGCATATATACATGAGTTGTGTTTGAAAAATAAATGCATAAAACATCTCGATTTTACCTTCATAACTCACTTTTATCTTAACAAAAATAATGCATAGAATTCCTATTTTATTGAGTCGAAAGAATGAAGGTTCATCAGTACAAAAATTAATAACCGGAAAACTTGCACTTTAGACAATTTGAGTTATATGATCCCGTTATTTTCGATATAAAAAAAGTATTTTCATACTGCGGGTTCTCACATTATAAAAAATAAAAAAATAATAAAAAAATAAAGCTTAGAATTCCTATTTTATTGAGTCGAAAGAATGAAGGTTCATCAGTAAAAAAAAATTAATAACTGAAAAACTCGTACTTTAGACAATTTCAATTATATGATCCAATCATTTTCGATATAAAAAAAGTGCTTGATTAAACCTTGCACTATATAGTTTCACTTAGCTTCTTAGTTTGTTTACTTATTATATCTTTAACTCTGTTTTTCGATTACTAATAAAAATAGTCATTTATCAAAAATATTACACTACATCTTTCATTCAAATATTTTCTTATCCCTTTTATATTTGACAGAGAGAATTAGAACATATTTCAATTTTAACTACTGAGGGAGTAAATAATATTTATTTACATAATGTATAATACCAAATTTTTATTGGAATTACTCTTACATTTTACCAAAATCCAGGATAATAAAATATTTTAAAAATATATCTAAAACACATATTTTGTAGAAAAATGTAACTAGCCTAAAGATAATCTCATAGAAGCATAACTTTTTTGTAGAATTTCAAAATTTTACAAAAGAAAATTTGATATGTTAAAAAGAATTTGAAACTGTAATTTAAAATCAAAATCAATTGATCTTAAATGAAATTATCCTTGGTCTTTATAAACTAATTAGTGTGTCCCAATATTTTTTTCAATATCGAATATATTCAACTATGATACTTAATAAATTAGTGAATGAATGAATTACCTCCATCCCGGGATCAAAAGGGCAAAGGAATTGAGGATAAGTGTGGCTTGTTGATTCTGAAGTTCAAATATCTTCCTTCCTTCTTCATAGTTACTTCCGAAAGCAGTGCGCGAGATTGCATCACTTGTTAGAGTCCTAATGTGCGGCCACACATCCACTTCGCATGACCCGTCCATCCGCACGATCTCTTCCCAGTTGCTCAGCATCTTAACACAGCTCGAATAAAATGATGGAAGCATGTGCTACACCGTATGAAATGTACATATATATATATATATATAACAATGAGTTAATGATCATAAAATTCATAGTAAGACAATTACATTATAAGTTCAATTTGGAACAAACTACATGCACATGCATAGGGGTGTCGAAAGTAAACCCGATTCGAAAAATCGAACCCGTTCGATCTGAAATTTTTCAGGTTCGGGTTTGAAAAAAATCGGGTCGACCCGAACCTGAAACAAAAAAAATTCGTGTTGTGTTCGGGTCGTGTTTCGGGTTGACCTGATAACCTGAAATATAAAAATCAGGTTAGGTTTTGGACTTCATGTTTCGGGTTAACCTAAAATTTTTATTATTATTATTTTTATTTATAATATTTAAAATAATATAAAAATTAAAATAAAAATGATATTTTTAGGTCAATTTAATTTTTTTTAAAAATTTTCGGGTCTGTTTCGTGTCGGGTTCGTATCGGGTTTGTTCGAATTTCGAGTGACTTGAAACTAATTCAGGTCAACCTGAACCCGACCTGAAAGAATTCGTGTCGTGTTCGGGTCTAAGGTTTCAGGTCAGATTTCGGGTTCGGGTCGGGTTCGGGTTGACAGTTTTTTTATTATCCTCATGGCTCAACCTAACATATACACGACCCAAAAACACGAATTGACACCCCTACAGATGTATATATATGTATTAATGATTATGCATGTACCTTGACTTTCTCTAAATGGAATGCTGGATTGAGAAGCCTTCTATGCTTTGCCCATTTTTCTGTATCGTATTCAGCAACGCCTCTTGCTATAAGTTTGTTCAATGGCGAATTGATCTTCTGGAAAATGTAATTCCTTGAAAATATCTCTTTTATCATTTCCGGGTCTGTAATTAGAACCGTAGGCTTTGTTCCTAACCAGACGAAGCAATTTTCACCTGCAACATGCATATATACATACATATATATATGTTTGGATTAATCTCAAACTCCAATATTATATACATATATCTATCTATAACAAAACCTAAATTGGGGTGTGTTTTTTTCGATGAGTTTGGAAAAAATTTGATTTGAATTTGATATTAAAATAATGTATGATGTTTTGTGAGAGAAAAAAAATATGTATTTTTTTTTTTTAGAAATACATGATACAAATAGTAAAAAACTGAAGTTTGGAGATTAAAAAAAACACAATCTGTACAGTTTTAGTGTGCACAAGTTGCCCGGTCGCTTCTATGATATAGGTGTTTCCTATTAACCTTACTTGTAACTCCCCTAATTAAATTTTCATTAAATCTCATTCATCTTCCTTACTACTTTATGACTGTGACACCCCCGCCCGCAAGCTATGCGAAGTTGAGCATGTTGGTATCACAGACTGGTTCAACATGTCAATACGAGTCCTTCAACAGTCTAGTCAACTTCTAGGCCCGTCAACAATCCGGTCAACGACTTCGGGCCGTCGCAGGTCGGCTCTGATACCAACTGTGACACTTCGGCCTGCAAGCCACGCGAAGCCGAGCATATCGGAATCGCACTTTTATCCTCACGCCGCAAGCCATACGAAGCCTAGAATGTCGGGATTGCGCTTCTATCCTCACTCACGCGTCCCTTTGGAGACTTCTTAGGGGTCACCCACTAAAAAAAAATAGTATATTTGTAACAGAATTCCGTTCCTAAAGTTCACATAGCTAACGTAATTTCATCTCTAATTCCGTCTCTAAAATCATTAGTAACGGAAAAATTGAATTTAAAAACGAAAAAACTTCGTTACAAAATTGATAATTTCTTGTAGTGACCCAATCTCAAGTCCTCACTCACGCGTATCTTGGGAGACTTCCCAAGGGTGACCCATCCTCAAATTACTTTAGAGCAAATACGTTTAACTCTAGAGTTGTTTCGGTATGGTTTCACAAAAAGAATATACACATTGTTGACATGAGTAGCCTATTCAATCTATTTAACATCTAATCAACTTCGAATAGCTTAATACCGGTTCATTCACATACAAGAATTGACTAAGCGACTGGCCCAACTCCGGGGTATCATAATAATAAGCGTCATTTGATTATAGAAATTCCTATTCTCCAATGGGTCCAATCTTTCAAGTTTCTCTAGATCATATTTTAGATATATTTTTCAACAATATAAGCCTCTTGTCTTGGTCCTTTCTAAAGCCCTTCTCAAAATAGATTCGATCAAAGCTTTTCTTGTTGGTCTCTTGGTACCATAGTTCAATTGAGTGTACAACAATCTATCCAAAATAGATACTATGATGGGCTTATTTAGCCCAACACCTATTAAGTCTAGGACATTTTGTGAAATTCCCCTTCGACCTCATAATTGGGCTTCCCATAAATGGGCCTTCTTTCACGTTGACTTCTTGATTCGTTGGGCGAAGCATTCCACTGAACATAAACAATCACTTCACCATGCTTTGCTTTTAGGCCAGTGATAACGAGCTTAAACTAGATTATATATGTAGCGTGAGTTGTCTTGTCTAGTATGATACTTCCTTCATCCAATTTCTATTGTTGTAAAGTATATTTGCACGGTTTTTTAGGTGATTGTCTTTTTGTTATGAATTAACAAATTTGCCCTTAATTGTACGGTAGAGATTAAAAGTAATAAATGAATGAAGGGTAAAAATGTAAAATTTGTGTTTAAAAAATGAAATAGGACAATAGTTGTTGGACGTCCCAAATAGAAAAGTAGGACATTAGTTTGTGGACGGAGGGAATATTAAGTTAGATCAGAAATTTATCCAAAACACACTCGAAAAATAGTAGCGGTAGGTTTCACATTATAGAAAATAAATAAATAAAATAGATATGGTCTCGTTGAGAGGAAGCCATAATAAGAAGAATTGTCCTACTTCTTCCAAATTAGATAGGACCTCTTACCATTCCTAATAAAAATATATTATTTTATTTAATAAAATATTAAATTAAAATACTATTTAAATATAATACCCCAGAATTGGGCAGATGCTAGATTAATTTTCGTGGATGAATATGTGTCAGACCATCCGAAATTAAATAATATATAAATGAATTGAATAGACTACTCATAATAACAACAACATAAACATTCCTTTTCAAAAGTTCTATTAAAAGAATTCTAATGTATGGTTTGCAAGCTGGGTGTCACATTAAATCAACACTTCATTTATATGCACACACTTGTTAGTTTCATATTAGATTCCAATGCATTCATACATACCATTTTCTTGAAGAGCTTCATAGAAGAAGGCCAGAGTTGTTTCCAAAATATCATTGGAGAAAGCAGCCATCGGCTTCGACTGGACTTCCTTCGCCTTTCGACTTATATCTTTGAAATCTCCGAGCAAGAATCGGTACGAGTTTCCATTAAAGCCTTGCTGCCTAAGCTGTTTCTCCTTCTGCCTCGGCTCAAACCAAGCCCACTTCAAGAATTTCCACACATGTAGTAATACTAATATCATCATCATCATCATAACAATAGTGCTCATCGTGTATAGAACCATGTCCATATATACACTTTCTTTTGCAACTCAATTCAAACTCTTTTTTTCATTCTTTTACACGAACAACTATGTTTTATATATCTGTACCTATAGAAATGTTTTCATCCATTTCTGTGGTAGAGTAGGAGCTTGCAGGGGGTTCCAAGAAATTTCCTTGAGTGTATGTATATGTGTATATATATCTTCTAGAATTTAAATTAATTGGTTCAAACGAATGGTCCTACTCGATCTGTCACTGCATTTGTTTGACTTTGCTTCCTTGATGAGTGTTAGTCTTGTCAATATTTTAATGGTTTCAAGAACTAGTGGATAGGATGAGGTGTAAATAATGTTTTTAAAAACCCACCCATCGAATTCAATGAAACTACTATTAATTATTTGTGGTGTTTTGGCTTGCCATTTCTAATGTATTTGATTATGCATTGAACTATTACATAATACATTTAATTTAAAAAGAAATAAAAATATATTTAATATGAATATTATTCGAATTTTATATAATATAGCTATAAATAACTAGTAAAACAGAAAGGGTATTATATATTATTTGAATATAAAAATTTTTATTATTCACACAATGCATAGTATTTAAATTTTGAGAGAATATAGTATATATATTATTTATATTATATGAATATGGCGTATATATTATATTTTTTTTTATTAATATCTATTGAAATTGTATTAAAAAAAAATATTAGATGAACAATGCTACAATACACATATTTAATTTATATTTCATCAAACATATTACATTAAAATTTTATTTTCACATTATCAATAGACATCAATTATGATATAATTATTATATTTTCCAAAATAATTCAAAACATATCAATACACGTTTCTAATTTTCAATTGATATTATTCAAACCAAACATTTTTGGTGGTGTGGTTTCAAATTGATTCAAATTTTCAATTCATATAATCCAAAACAAACATTTTGGGGGTTTGGTTTCAAATTGATTGAATAGAGTGTTGATTTGTGTTTTTATTTAAATAATATTTTGACGTGATATTTTATGAAAGAAAGTAATGTATTTTTTATTGAATTAGAAAATATCATCTAAAACACATCTAAACCATCAATGTTATTTTGTAATAAAATAAGGTTCTTGAAAAAATTCATGAATTTTTTGTTTGTGACTTTTCAAGAAGTGTGACAATTATGTGGATATAAATCATGGCATACATTCTACACCATTTTGTGAATTTATAATCATTAAAGTTTGATAAATTTAATATTTAACATATTGTTTTAATATAAATTGCAATTGGTATTTGTATTTCAAAGCAAACTATTACATGATAAGTGTATTCTATTTGATTTCTAACATATGTTTAACACTAGATATAGTTGAGGTGTGAATTTTAATAGATTTCAGGCTAATTTAGCAAACATAGTCTCCCTAAAACCAAAGTCTCGTAAGGGATGATCCGATGGTGTGGAATGGACTTGTGACCGTGAAGTCATAGTTCAAAACCCGATACTTACCGGTCTTCCCAGCTACACATGGTATCATTTAGTGTGACTTGTCATGTCATACTTAGTTTCCAGGCTATTAGATTTGCCCGGGGATTTATCCAGAGTGTATTCGAAAAGTAGCGGCTGCGGCTTCCCACATTATAAAAAAAAAAAAAAGAGAAAACAAATTAAACAGCTTTTGGGGTGGCCTATGTTTGCAAATAGCAAGGAAACCTTGTCTGAGATCACAAAGGTTGATTTGTTTTTTGCATACAAATATTGCATTGAGGAATAAACAAGATGGTGGTAATAATTGTGTATACTTGGAGATTTTTTTTTTTTCATTTTTCTATATAAAATAAAATAATAATAATATAACATATTTTACATTTTTTGTGAATATATATATATATATTATTTTAGCATTGTAATACATTCCAAAATAATGCAAACGTGTTTTTTTTTTTTTTTAATTTTTTGTATAGAAGATTTTAATCAGAAACATATAATTTAAATAGAGACAATTAATCCTTTAGCTTTTCCAGCATCAAGTGCGCACCGTGTTGAGGTTGAAGAGTAAATACGGTGAAAGGAGCATGTGAATACGATGGAGAAAGACTGAAACTATAACGTTGTAAGATTATAGCCATCGCCATTTTAGCTTCTGTCATGGCAAAGTTTTGTCCCAAACAAACCCGAGGCCCGCTTCCAAATGGCAGATATGCCATTTGGCCTTGCGTAGCATGAGAAACTCCCTCGCTAAACCTCGAGGGGTTAAATTCTTTTACGTCATCACCCCATATTTTCTTGTCATGGTGCAACAAAATGATTGGCAATAGAAGTTGCACCCCGGCCGGTAGACTTAAGTTCTCCCCTAATTTACTTTCTTCCTTAGTCATTCGAATAATCATGATACCCGGGGGATATAATCTCATGGTCTCATGGAATATCATGTTTATCTGCATAAAATACAAGCAAAATATGTATAAACCTAAAACACAAAACATGGAAATAAAAAATAAAAAAAAAAAAAATTGTTTCTAACTTAAGACTAGGCAGTAATATTCAGACTTTGTTACCCAATGTTAAAATTTACCAATAAAAGATGTTGAAATTTAGTTCAAAATTGCATTGTGCATAAATAATACTAAAGTTTATACGACAGACAAATGTAAAGATATCCGTAATACTTACAATTTTGAGGTTGTTTAATTCTTGATATTCGGGTTTTCTTTTTCCAAAGAGTTGTAAAACCTCATCTCTTGCACGAGATTGCCAATCGGTGTACTTCGCCAATAAAATCATGGTCCAAACAAGTAAAGATGAGGTAGTCTCTTGCCCGGCAAAGTAAAAAAGTTTGCACTCTTCAATGACCTCTTCCATGCTCATTCCAAGCTTATTTCCTCCTACTTCAATTTCCTTATGATTCGATTCTAGTAGCAAACCAAGTAAATCGTCACTACTACCCTCACCAGCTTCTAGCAATTTCATCCTTTTCTCGATGATGCTCATCAAAGTTGAATTAATTATCTTTACAATTTCCTTCATTCTTCTATTATTTCGAGTGGGTAGAAACCTGCAAGAGAATGGAAAATAGTTATTACACATGTGATGAAACAATCAATCGAAACTAAACATAAAACAAAGTTTTTTTTTAAGCTACAATGCACATATAAATGAACACAATGAACTATATATCACACCTCCATCCTGGGATGTAAACTAAGAGAATCGCTTTTAGGACAAGCTCAGCTTGCTCCCTTTGGAGTTCAAATATTTTTCTTCCTTCTTCGTAGTTACTACCAAAGGCAGTGCGCGAAATGACGTCGCTTGTAAGAGTTTGAAGATAAGGCCACACATCCAATTCAGACGCCCCTTCATTCGGAATAATCTCATCCCATTTACTCAACATGTCATAGCAACTCAAGTAAAACGACGACGCCATGAGCTGCAAACAATTGAAACAATAATGATGTACAAGTTTTCGTTCCAATATACTCTCTCTGTCTCACATAAAATATCCATTTATCCGTCCCACATAATTTGTTCATTTTATCCTTTGAAAAATAATTATACACTAATCACATTTTAAATTTTATGATTTATAATTTTAATTAAATTATTTAGTTATTCTAATTTTAATATACATAATAATTATTTTTGTTAATACACTTTTTGATTATTCGTTAATTATACTTCTTTTAAAATTTCGTATCTACGGTGATGTGGACAATTTTTAGGGGACGGAGAAAGTAGATGACAAGAAGTGCATACATATAGAACAATACCTTCAATTTCTCGACACGGAAGGCCGGGTTGATAAGCTTTCTATGCTTAGCCCATTTCTCTTCTTCCATCCACAATACACCTTTTGCTATTTCTTGAACTGCAACATTTGCGGGAGGCTTTTGGTAGATGTAATTCTTTGACAAAATTTCTCGGATATGTTCAGGTTCCCAAACAATCACTGAGGGTATTGGCCCATACCATTCAAAACTATCCTTACCTGCAAGGAGTTTTATTACACATCAAATTATTGAAGCATAAGCAAATAACATGGGGTATGCTGTCGGAATTCTTATTTTGAGATAATCCGGAAAATTAAGTATTGACTAAAATATTTACTTCTTGGAAGATTAATATTTGATATTTTTTTCTCAAAATTGAATTTCAATGGTTGAAAAATAGACCAGCTAAATGATAAATTACGATTATTCGAGCTATGCCATATTGTGATGACATATGCCGAACCGAACCAAACCATGCTCTATCTTACCCTCATTTGTTCTAGATTGGATTGAACTGAACTAAAACTAGAGATTGAATGTAAAATCTATTAGTAGGGCTTTGAGCACACTAGGGATGTCAAATGGGGCGGGTTCGGATCTAAAAAATTTGGTTCGGGATGGGTTACGGGTTTTAATAATTATGATAATTTATTTATATTTTTATACAATATAAATTATACTATTTATTTATTTAAAAAATTTAAATATAAAATAGAATCTTAATTTTAAATCAAATTTATGTTCGCATCAGTTTTTCCTACAATTCTCTTTATAGTCGGGACTACTGCTGATCGCCATCACTACGGACTATCGTCAATTTTTTATTATTCTTATTTTTAGAACTATAATTTTTTGGTATTTGACGCATACTTCTTTTACTATTAAATTATTTTTAAAAAATTTATTTTATTTTCTTCTTAAAAAAAAAACAAAAAAAACAGATTTATCGGGTTGGCCCTGAACCCGGAGACTTCGGAGCGGGACGGATCCTAGGGCTGGGTTAAAGCGGGGCGGGGCAGGTCTTGGATTCTAATATTTTCTAGCTAGGCAGGTCCCGGGACCTGCAAAATCCGTCCCAAACCTGCCCCGTTGACATCCCTAGAGGTTTCATAGAAAAATCCAAAAACTTTACTATATTTACAAATTTCCTTTTATAGAATCTTAATTATGGTTAGTATCATAATTATGATTATTTACTTATTTATGATTATTTCATTTTATTCAAAATTATAAGTAAGGAAGCTTCCTTATCTCTTAAATTCTTTTACAAGAACTTTTTTCTCAAAGATCAAAAAAAAAATAAAATCACACTCTCATTTTATTTTCTCTCTGTACATGCTCTTACTCTCGCCCTATTTTCCGTTGCTTTTGATAGTAATGATGCTTTGAAAAATATTTAGATTATTTTACATTTGGGAACAATAAGACGTATCGGGCACTGCCGACAATCTTAGGAGTGATTATTTGAATGTATTGTTCGGATTTTTTCATATCCTAACCAATTTGAAATTTAAGATTTTTATAAAAATAAGAGTTGATCTGAACCAAACTGATTATTCAAAATCTGAATTATAAAATTCGAATCAAATTAAAAATTCAGAAGTGCATAGTATAACCAAAACTTAAAAAAAGATCCATATTTTTAAACTAAAATCATTGATAAACAAATAATGCCCAACAAATAAAAAATAAATACAGAACAAGATTACCTAATACTCTTTCATTCCCAATTTAGATGGATAATTTGAAATTTTATAGTAGATTAAGAAGTAATAATAAGTATATATGATGATTTTTTATTTTTTATTTCTATTCTTTTTGTCATTTGTACTCATGTATAAATTGATTCTATATATAATGTTATATTTATTATTTATGTAAAAATTATAAAATATTTTAATATTAGTATATATATAGTTAATATATTTCGAATTTGATTGGATTTTCAACATACGGATCCATATCAATTCGAAAATCCAAAATTTAGGAAAATTTCGATCTGATCCAATCTAAAAATCCGAACAAAATTTAAAATTTTGTTTGGATTTAGAACCAATTTTGGATATTTTGTTCACCCCTGCCCCTAGGCAATCTTAGTTTCGTCTCGTTTGTTGTTGCTTTCGATAGTAGTTCTGCTTCAAAAGACATTTAAGACTTTTACCTTTGCTATTTTTCAATTCTTATTTCGATTAATCAATTGATCATTTCGGTTTAATTAACAAAGAATATATACAGATGAAATTTTGAATACCGTATTTGCTGAGGATTTGAGGAACAGAAGGAGTAACTCTGGGGACGATATCATGGCCGAAACTAGCCATAGGCTTTGACCTGGCTTCTTCAGACAACCTCGCCATGTCCCTAAGGTCTCCGAGTAAGAACCTGTAAGGGTTTCCCTTCAAACCCAGCTTCCTCAGCACTTTCTCCAGTCTTTTTGGCCTAAGCCACAAAAAGTCGAACACTTTCCAGGCATAATAACAACACACCAAAGCAAGAAAAACACAAACTATCATCAGCAATAACCCCAAAACCTCCATCTCCATGGATCATCGATCGATCGATCGATGATACTGTTTCTTTTTTATCACCACCCACAGTTTAAATTAATGAAGCACTTCTTTCCATGTTGCATCTGGTTTATTGTAATTTAATTTATTGTATTCGCAATCGTGGTCGTGATATACATGTCTATGCCATTACTTCTTCTTCACCCTGCTCCCACGTTCATGTCTCAAAGCAGCTTAATAATTGTATGGACTCATTTCGACTTTACGTTTACTAAATTTATAGTATTTAATTTATACTATTTAATACAAAAATAATGATATTTGTGGAGTAAATTATACAAATATAAATATATTTTTAATATTAAATACAATGACGCAAAATGATGTGTTTACTTTCCGGCTAGACGGAGGCAGTACTATCTATGTCCCAAATACGGTGCAACAATTGTTTTTTACACGAAAATTTAGGTAAGTACTACTACTCAATACGATAATTTGATAATTAAATAATATAATGAGAAAGAAAAATATACATTTATTTGAGTAATTGATTAAATAAAACGTGAAATAAGAATTAAATATATTTAATTATTTTATATTTTAGAAATATTGCAGAAAAAAAAAAAAGTAACTTTTACTATTTTTACTTTAGCATATAATAATCAATTTGCCATTATTGTTATTTTCTCACTTACTCATCTTCTTTTTACAGAATTTTTAGTAAAATTTTTTTGTTATACTCCTAATTTACTTTTTATCTACCATATAATCAAAATATTTATATTTGTTAATCATCTTGTTCAAACAAATTTACATAAATTTTGCGGAGAGAATATATATTATATTATGTCCCGCAATCAAATTTCAATTTTTTTTAAAAAAAAATTTGTCTATTAAATTTATCTCAATTTGACAAAATTAACAAATCAATTTTTAACTACTATATTCAATTCAATATTTATTTACAACAAATGTAAGAATATTTCATTATCACATTCACTCTTTTAATTTATTTTAATTACTAACAAAATTTTTAAAAATACTACTATCAACTAGTTTTTTATTTTTATTTTTTTTTATCACATGTAGAATAAAATATAAATATATTTTTAATGTGTTAACTTTACCGAACAAGGGAGTAGAATATAAATTTAACACTACCACCCGACACGCTGGTGCAAGTCAGCGATATCGGTGCCGAATTTAAATACAAATGAAATGCTCTATTTTACTATATATATATATATATTATTTACCTTTTTCTTTTTACAATATTTAAGAAAAAAAAAATGTACACAAGCCCAAGTTGTGTGGCGTATATGTTTTTTTTTTTTTGTCTTATTTTAATTGTTTATGACACCTTATGTAAGATGACGATGTTTAGTAAATTAATAATAGTGATCTATGATATTATTTTGTTTATTTTTTATGTGAATAGTGATATTGATATTTTTAAAATAAAAATTAATATATATAATTAAAGAATTTAGATGTGTAATTTATATATTTTAAGTCTTATATCTTTTCCTTAACAATCTATTTATCTTTCTTAATTTTGATCCGTCTCATAATTAACAAAGCATTCATTTTTTTCTTTTTTTAGTAATTGTACTATTTACTTAATATTACAAATATCATTTCAATTTACAATATATTACACAAATATTGTTACTTTTATATCATATAATACTAATAAAAATAGTTTAGTCTTTTTATCTTTATTTCTACATCTCACTATAATATTAATATTTCTAAAATTTTGTACAAAAAGTAAATTAATAGATAGATACGAGACCAGGAGAGTATATAATATAAATATAATTTTATAAAGAATAAAATTTTATATAATACAATTAAAATGAAACAGATAAATATATATATATATATATTAAAATGAAATGAATAGAGTATAGTATTTTATTTGGAGTTATCCAATAACATACAATTTTGTTTAATAAGTGCTATCATCATGCTAACTGCCCCGCCTCTCTATTTGTCTATATATATATCTATTTTTGTCCATATATATACTTAAATAAATATAGAGCAAAAGCATATCCCAAAAGAAAAATTAAATTTAAATAAATTTAAGTCCCATAAGAGGATGGCTTAGCAGTGTGGGGTGGATTTATGACCATGAGGTAATGGATTCAAACTTCTCGACGTCTCTAGGTCATCTGTCACACATGATTCGCTTAGTATGACTTTTCTGTCGGCCTGCGCTTTTTTTGACTGCAGGTTCCCACGTTATAAAAAAAAAGTCCGGCCATTCGTCTAGACCGTCCATCCAATATTCATTATTCATCCGCCTGTCTGTCATTATCATATATATATATATATATATATATACTTAATGCAGATTCAATTTGTCCCATGTACTGTCGTATTCCTCATTGTTTTTTTTTTCTTTCTCTCCTAACATTTGTTAATCTCTGGTAATGAGGAAATTGGAAGCAGACTCAGAAAGCAGGACCCCTCACCTAATACCTAACAAACTTTTACAATAAATTAAGCAAGTAGCGGTACTGAATCATCATGGTCATGGACATGGAGGGCGAGACTAATAGTAGTAATTGTTTTTTTGGTGTTTTACTGGTGTTGGTGGTTTTAGGGTTAGGGTTAGGGTTAGGGTTAGGGTTGAGGAAGGTGGTGAGTAGTTTGTGGGTGAGGCCGAGGAGGGTGGAGAAAGAGCTGAGGGAGCAAGGCTTTAGAGGGAATCCTTACAGGCTATTCTTCGGAGATTTTAAGGATATGAAGAGGATGAGGGAAGCTGCTACCTCGAAAGCTATGGCTAGCCTTTCCAATGATATCGTTCCCAGAGTTATTCCCGACATTCAATGTGCTGTCAACAAATACGGTACGCTATTACTTAGTTACTTACCTACCTATCACACTAAGGGTGTGTTTGTTCGGGGGTTTGGATTTTGAGTTGGGATTTGAATAGTAAAAATTTTGAATTTGAATAATTGTATGATGTGATATAAATAGGTGATGATGTGATGTTTTGAATGTAAAATTGATTTTTAGTATAATATAAAAAATAAAAAATAAGTGTTTGATTTGATATTTTTGGGGGAAAATTTTTGGATGAATAATGGAATTTTGTGCAAATCCATCAAACGAACACACCCTTATTTTACTCGATTAACATAAGTAAGTAACGTTGTTAACCCTTCTACTCATAAATATAGTCTTAATTCGGTTGGACACGAAATTTAAAAAATATTGATATTATATTGGTAGTTGGTAAAAAATATGGATAAAAGATTTTTTTGCTTTTGTGGGTGTATTAGTGTAAAAAATAGCGGTAATTGTGTAATAAAAATGAAAAAGTAAAAGTAATTTTTATAGTAATATAGTTATTTATGGAAATAAAACTATTGTTTTGAGACGGACAAAAATGGTAAACAAGACTATTGTATTCAGACGGAGGGAATACTACATATTTGATAGTATATGATAATATAATATATAATATGCTTTCTTCGTCCGTCAAATTTATTCCCACTTTTTTTAAGTCCGTCTGTTAAATTGATCTCATTCCTAATTTTAATTTTAGCAAAGTCAACAAATCAGCATTTAATTATTATTACATTTCATTCAACACTTATTTACAACGAATATCATTAACTTTATTACATTCTCTCTTATTTACTTTACTTTATAACTAAATTTCTAAAAATACTTCCAACTATCTATCATTTTTCAATAATATATATATATTTTAATTATCGTGCCGATCCTAAATAGACTAATTTTAATGAACAAAGAGAGTATATTTATAACAGTATATAATATAGTTTAATATAGCACATTATACTATTAATTTCAGTACAGAGTTGACAAAAATAGAAATGCAAAAAATACAATCCAAATTTGATATAAAAATATTGTATTTGGGCCTAAGAAAACAGGCTTTAAAAAATTGGGGTCGTGCTTGACCCATCTTGAATTTTAAATTAAATATAATTTTAAAAATGAATATTGTAAATATATTAACAAATAAAATATATGTAAAAAAATAGTTCCAAACCAAGCTGTGTTCAGGCATATATTTTCTGGCCATGATTTAAAATTGGGCCCGGCCTGTCTTGTTTTAAAATATTTTCGGACCGGCCGGCCTGGCACCAAAAATTGAATGTCGGATTTGCCACGTGCCACATCTAAATATATACACAATATACTACAATACATAAATTATAAAATACATATACTTTTATATATTTGTGTTAATTGGACTAACCGCCGCCTTACTAAAATATGTTTTTTTCGTCTCAAATTCAATATATTATTTTTTATGTCTAATTTGAAAATATATATTTTTTTATTATAATGAAAATAATTAATATATAAATATCAAAATATTTTTAATTTTTATAAAAAAATATTTATTTTTTTATTTGTAAAGACAAAAATTTCAAAAAAAAAAAAAACATCTTATATATTATTAATTTATAAAATATTATTATTTATTAAGATATTAAAAATATATATATTGGATTTGGACGGTTTCCCAAGTGTTTTTTTATTAGTTTGAGAAAAAATTTGATTTGAATATAGTATTAAAATAATATTTGATGTGATATTTGTGAGAAAAAAAAATATTTTTTGTTCGGAGAACGCAAAGACCATTAGTAAAAAATTGAGAATTTTTGGATAAAGAAACACAACTAATATATATATATATATGTATAACTTTACAAAATATATTTTGAATTACTATAAACACTATTTGAATGATCAGTCGAGATCGTACAAGTTATTTAGGTGCGTATGAGTTTATATTTGCTATAACCAATTGCAAAACCACAGGCAAGAATTGTTTCCTATGGTTTGGGTCAACAGCTGCAGTTATTATTTTGGAACCTGAAGCCATAAAAGAGATTTTGTTGAAATATTACACTTTTGAGAAGCCTCCTCGAAATCCAATGGTAAGGGTTTTGACAAGAGGAGTAGCAACCTACGAAGGAGACAAATGGGCCAAGCATAGAAAACTCATTAATCCTGCTTTCCATTCGGAGAAACTTAAGGTAATTTTAGCATGGTTCAAAAAATAGAAAAGAAATGCAGTACAAGGAGATCAAGGTTGTGATAATTATATAGATATAATTATTATGTTTACATTTTGATTTCCTTGATCAGCACATGGTTCCATCTTTTCATTCGAGCTGTGCCGACATGCTGAGCATATGGGAAAAGATCGTCCCGGATAAAGGCTCGTGTGAAGTGGATGTGTGGCCTTACCTCCAGACCATGGCAGGCGACGCAATTTCACGTACTGCATTTGGAAGCTCCTTTGAAGAAGGAAGAAGGGTATTCGAACTACAAAAGGTGCAGGCTGTTCGTGTTATGGAAGCGCTTCGATCTGTTTACATCCCGGGAATGAGGTATACATATATACATATTGCCTTGACCCTTGTTATATTAGCCAATCAGCAAAATTAAAAATTAATCCAAGGCAAAATTACTTATAATTCACCTATTAAAAAGCCTATATCATCGTGTTTTAAAAATTGCGTAAAACTTTCTCGTATTTTTAAAAATATTATCGGTTTTTAGGAAATTCTATACAATGTTTCCAAAAACACGAAAAAGACTCATGCAATTTTTAGGAAATTTTGTACAATATTCTTTGCGAGATTTTCAAATCACAAGTCATATTAAAAAATTTCACATCACGACAAAAAGATAATCATCGTGTAAAAAGAACCCAAGGAAAAATGTAGATAATATGTAAGCATTGATCTAATGCTAAATCTAACTTCAAAAGGCATAGCTTATATAAAAGTTATATATAAGTGATCCAACTTATATATTTTGTATATGTAATATGTAATGATTGTTTAACATGACTTGCAATAATTTTGTTTTCCTTTGTGTAGGTTTTTCCCAACAAAATCGAATAGAAGAATGAAGGAGATAGTGAAGGAAGTAGAGTCCACCTTGTTAAGGATTATAAACAAAAGGATACATGCAATGGAAGTCGGGGAAAGCTGCGGCGAAGATTTATTAGGCTTGCTGTTGGACTCTAACTTCAGGGAAATTGAGCAACATGGCCATAAGTATGGAATGAGCTTGAAGGATGTGATCGAGGAGTGCAAACTCTTCTACTTTGCGGGACACGAAACAACGGCCTCACTTCTTGTTTGGACAATGATTTTACTAAGCAAACACACCATGTGGCAATCACGCGCAAGAGAAGAGGTTCGACAGGTCTTTGGAGGACGAAAGCCCGATTATCAAGAGTTGAACCTCCTCAAACTTGTAGGTATCATTTAATTTTTTTTTATGTATAGTATGTTCAGGCCTTGGGCCCGGGCGAAAGTAGTGCCCGCTTAGGGCCCAATACAAATAGGGGGTAGTTATATATTTATATTATATAGAGAGAAAATTAAAAAGTATATATATCTTCAACATATACTAAATTATTACTTTTGATATTTATTTATGTCGCTGGTAAAATATATTCTATATGTTTGCAAAAGTCGTTATTTTTGTCATCCGGCCATGCATCATGTTCACATGACAACTGCTCCACGCGCGGCCGGAGGATAGAAGTGGCGATTTTTGCAAACGTCTAGGATATATTTTGCCAACAAAATAAATAAATAACAAAAGTGATAACTGAATATACACGGAGAAAATTTTTTACAATTATATTTATATATTATAAATTTTACATTTATTTGATATATGCAAAATATCATGGGATAGTTTGGTGGTATGAGTGAACTTGTAACCATAAGATTATAGTTTAAACCCTGATATTAAGAAAAGTCTTTGGTCCTTCCAAAGTTAGGACCGATCTACGTATGTAAGTATATTTGTTGTAATGTTTTTTTGTCTTTCTTGCAGATAACCATGATATTCCACGAGGTCCTAAGGTTGTACCCATCGGTAGCAACACTTAGTCGAATCACTCATCAAGAAAGTAGAGTTGGAAACCTTAAAATCCCATCGGGAGTACAGCTTTTGATGCCAGCCCTTCTGTTGCACCATGACAAAGAAATATGGGGCGACGATGCACAAGAATTCAATCCCGAGAGATTTAACAAAGGAGTTTCCAAGGCAACTCAGGGCCAAGCGATTTATTTACCGTTTGGCGGGGGCCCTCGAATATGCATCGGACAGAACTTCGCCATGTTAGAAGCCAAAATGGCAATGGCTATGATCTTGCAGCGGTATACATTTGAGCTATCGCCATCGTACTCGCATGCACCTCATCAAGTTATTACTCTCCAACCTCAACATGGTGCACACTTAATTCTGCACAAGATATATGATTGATTGATAATATGATATCGATTCACTAGACTCCACAATTTCAATTTATTTCCACTTAAGAACAGGTCACTTACAAGAGTATTTGGGTGAATCTAGTGTTTATTATTTATATATATGTATCATTTTTTTTAGTACAGACTGAAAAACAATAACAATTACTTAATTTTCATATATAAATTAAAATAGTAAAAATGATAGGTTCAGGGTAATATTTTACTCATTTTATCGAGGAAAATTATGTAATTTTATTTCCGTATAAAAACTAAAAAATAATAATATTTTAATATTTAAGTAAGAGATATAAAAATGTAAAATTGAGGTATTACAAAAAGGGAAGGGATGTTGATTGATTATTAGCTTTTGAATTTAAAAAATTAATCAAAGGCTTGTATTAACTTATGGGTATAAGAGTAATTTTCATCTTTTTTCTAATTATATAATCTTATCTACCTCCTTCCTTCTTCATCATCACGTACGCTCAACATCACATAAAAAAAAACAGGACATGATTTTCCAAGAAATTTAATGGATAAAATTGATAAAGATCAGCAAAATTTATTTTTTATTATTTCAATATCAATCAATTCTTAAAAAATTAACAAAAACATCAAAGAAATTGCAGTTTCAGATACTTCATCTCATTAGCTCAACAACCTTATTGTTTTTATAATTTTTCAAGATATGAAGAGCAGCCAATATTAAAATGTAGTTTGCATCTATTAAAAATTTAGATAATATGTATTAGTAATTGTTTTTCTTTTCAAAATATCTAAACTATTTTTAATTAAAATAAATTAGCATTTCGATACGTTGAAATCAACATTTACGTGTGCATGAGAAGTATTTCATACTATATTATACAATCCGATATAAAAATCGATATTTTCTAAAATATGTGACAACATTTTAATATTCAATAGACATCGTATTGTTTGACATTTTTAGCATCTAAATTAAATAAGATTCATTGAATGACATGGAATGAAATTTACAAAATTTTACAATTTCAATTATGAGTATGCATATACTAGAAGTTTGGAGTCATGATTAAGATACTGAAAAAATTCAGCATTCATTATTATATAAAAATATTCATATTATTATTAATTAAAATAAATCAGCATCTCGTTCAGTTGAATTTAGCATTTGTGTATAGGGATGGTATACCGTACTGTACCGAACTTTTTTGTATGACTAAAATACATACGGTACCCATATATACCGTTTATACCGAAACTTTCAATTTCGATACGATACCGGTATATACCGCTTATACCGAAAATTTTGATTTCGATAGATACCGGTATATACCGATTATTAGGGGTGGGCACGGTTCGGTTATTTGCAAATATGCAGGTATTTGATAACCGAACCGAACCGAACAAATACCCAAAATCGCGAACCGTATTCGAACCGAAAATTTCGGTTAACCGAATTTTCAATTAACTGAAAATATTTGTAATATTTGCATATAACTCGAACTGAACCGAAATTAAGAAAAAATATATAAAAAAAAATTAAAATTTTAATTAAATAAAAAATATTTGCAAATATTTCAAATATCCGAACCGAAATCGAACCGTATATAATTATTAATATAAATTTTAAAATATAATATTATAAATACATAAATATATTCGGTTCGGTTAACCGAACCGAAAAAAATATGAAAAACCGAAACCGAACCGAACCGAACAAATATCAAATATGCAGTATTTGTATTCGAACCGAATTTGCTCGATTAACCGAAAATTCGGTTCGATTCAGTTCGATTCAACGGTTCGACGATTCGGTTCGAATTTTTTGCCCACCCCTACCGATTATACCGAAAATATAATTTTAAATTTCAAAATAATTAAAAAAAATTAATAAATATCACTATTCTCCATTATTTATATTAATAATTAAATTATTTAATAAAAATAATATCGGTACGGTATCATATTGAAATACCGAACTTTCCGAAAATTCATACCTATACCATACCGAAAACTTCAGTATGATATCTATACCGTACCGAAACTTTTGGTATACCGAAATTTTCGGTATTTTCGACACGATACGGTACAATAAGTCGGTATTTCGGTATATTCGGTAAATTTATCCATCCCTATTTGTGTGTGCATGGGGGCATATTATATTATATACTCTGATACAAAACACAACATAAATTAACAAAATCATCTAATATTTACAATTTTTATTATGAGTATGTTGATTATATGTATTGTCCTGTCACATGTTCTAACTTCCCAAAGTCTTTAAATCTTACCTACCACTTGGGATGTAGAGTTCTAAAGGAGTTGAACAGAGTCGAGCTTGTCATGTTTGAATTAGGTTCGTTAAGGACTCGAGTTAGGCTCGTGTTCGTTTGTTAAGAAATCCATCTCTCCGAAAGATAGTTTTTATTTTATTCTTCCGAATCGAACATGGAAATACGAGCTGAAATTTTTGTTTGAGTTTGGCTCGTTTAACAATATTTTTGTTCGTGCTCGACTCGACTCATTAAGAAAAATTTTATTTTATTTATTTATTTTTTAAAAAAAATTAAATTAAATTAATAATAATTATATATTTTATTAATAAATTTGAATAAAAAATAGAATGAAATATAATATTTATAAAGATATATATACTTATTAAATATAAAATTATTAATTTAATTTTTTTTATAAATACTATCGAACATTCTCGAACAAGCTCGAGTTCGTTCATGAACATAACAAACCAAAATTTATGTTCGTATTCGGCTCGTTTAACTTAACGAACGAGCTCTTAGCGAATTCAAACGAGCCAAACTTGCGAATAGTTTGTTTGTTTTACCGCTCTACTTGGATGTG
This sequence comes from Andrographis paniculata, assembly GCF_009805555.1. Classification (NCBI taxonomy): domain Eukaryota; kingdom Viridiplantae; phylum Streptophyta; class Magnoliopsida; order Lamiales; family Acanthaceae; genus Andrographis; species Andrographis paniculata. The sequence continues at coordinate 1,214,234 of NW_026137611.1, forward strand.
CCCCATTTTATTTGTTGATTAATCCCTAAAATCACACTAACCATTTCCCTAACCATTTCCCAAAGAAGCAGTGGACCTCAGACAGGATATATTCTTGTTTATACTCCATTCTTCATTCTCATCCCAAATATAATTTTATCTATTTTCTCTTTTAATTACCATCAAATATTTACTACTCTTTTAGTCGATAAAATATATTTTTTCATTTCACGTTACTATTTAACTTTCAACATTATACTTATCTATAAATGTTATTTATTCAAAAAAAATTCACCTCATTGATGTTCTTACATACTTGTCAAAATATATTTATTTTATAGTTATTCAATATATAATACTAATATATAGTCAATGCAACCAAAATCAATGAGTTAGAAGTAGAACACCAATTGCACAGAAAAAGAGTGAAGGATCACGTTTCAGTCCAGTCAATATAACAATTTAACACTAACTATACTTGACCCTTCCCTCCCTCCCCAATCTTCATTATAAACAAGAACAAGTGTACACATAGTACTTGCACTTACCTGAATTCAGTCGCAACACTCCAAGATATATATATATATATCGTTACCATTAGAGAGACATCTCCTGTCCTTGTCCCTGCTCCCGAGCAATAGATGCAGAAAGAATTCCAAGATCCCGATTCAAGAATGTCAGTGCATTCTCACACTCGGAAATTATTCTCATCACCGAAGAGGGCTCCCCTCCTCCTACTGTTTCCGAAGAACCAACTGCTACTGCCGCGTGGGAATCCCTAAGGTTCTTCAAATTTCCTAAAAACTGTTGCAAGAGATTATTATTATTATTATTATACACAAACCATCTTTCCACAAAAAGGAAAAAGAAAAATGATACTACTCATGGACTCTTGTCCAAGAAAATTTCGTGATGTATAATATTGCTAACATACAAAAAACTTCACTCTTTGAGAGATGCATGCTAGCCACAAGATGAGAGCTTTGTATGTTCAAACTACAAGTGAAAAGAAAATAAAAGAACAAGGAAAACATATACAATCAAGGACCTTCAGCCATGCTGTAAAACAAAAACTTACCTGAGTTCTGGAGTTTTTCAAAGTCGGAGATGCTAAAATGAACTGCTAGAAGGAAATCCACAAATAGACAGGTCCAAGAAAAGAGAATGTATCATAAAGGTAAAATACTTATCTCACGGGCAATTCAGTTCTACCAGGTCAAATACTTATCTCACAAGAGAATAAATAAACAGTGGACACCAAACTTTGTAAGAACGTATTTTTGAGCACAACTACATTCTCAACACTGAATAACCCACTTATTTAGACAACAGAGGCAAACCAATAATTAAGTACCTTCAAAAGCATCTTATATGCTTCCAATAATCGATTTGCAGCTGGTCCAAATCCATGAAGTTGAGGAACCTCCATCATGTGTGTCCACGGGCGTATTTCCTGCACATATTTAGTATTAAGAAGTGCACTTATACACACTACAGAACTAAAGTTAAGCGTGTGGATCTTGCAATTTCATGATTTGAGACAAACCCTAAACCCCACTAAAATGAGTGAAATCATCTAGAAAAAGTACGAAATGAAACGTATAATAGAAGCCATATGAGCAACTGGTACAAGAGCACAGGTACATAATTGTAATCTGTCTTGAAATTAGGAGTCATGCGATAAAGCATTTCAGCAGAATTGCAGAATGCAATATGGGGAAAATTAAATGAAAACAAACCTTGGTATAAATGGTATTAAAAGATTTTGCAGTTTCTAGAAAAGATTCCAGATGTGCGCGTAATTTTGCTTCAACCTCGACGTAATCTTCATCAGGGTTATAAGGGTGCTACAAAATCAATTGTAATATCAATAGCAGTTTATGGCATCAGCATCTCTAAGAACATCAATTAACTTCATGCTATAGAAAAAGATGGCGGCAACTGTAAGCTTGATCAAAACCTTTGATGCTAGATCATCAACCATCTCTTGAAGGTTCAAAAGTCGGTTTGATTGATCGGAAAGTTGTTTCTCCAAATCAGATATATCTGGCCTACAAATGAAATTTCATTGATAAAACAAAAAGGCCACTGAATCAGCCAAGTACAAAACTTTCTGCTCACAGATTATCTTTGAAACAAATTTATAAAACACTCTGGGAAGCTTTCACTTTCTGACTAACTCATCAAGTAACTAAATAACAATGAACTAAATAATAATGAAGACAATTATTGCATATAGCTGGGGCAGTAGTGAAAAAACTGAGATAACAAAAATCAAATATAAATAACTCTATAAAAGAATTAAACACACACACAGAGCAGGATCCTAGCTAGGACATTTAACTAAAGAGTGAACCCTTCTGAAATCTCCATTCTAATATGTTACTATGTTGGCAACTCAAGTCATTTGGTCCAAGGACCAATGCATAGGAAGAACAAGAATAACCCCTTGAAAACAAATGATAAATATAAAAGGATTATAACTACTTTGAATTGCTAAAAGATTACCTCTTCCCTACAGCAATAAGAAAATGCAAACAGTCCCAGAAACAACAATAAATTCCAATAATTTAACTGATGAGCTGTAGTTGTATAGAGCAACTGACATTAGAGGTAATGGATTTCTCTTTCATAATATCAGTCATAAAAATGTCTTCTAACCGGATACAGTTAGTTAGTACATGCATAAGTTTCAGACGACAAAGACCCATAACTTGTAACTTGTTGGATAACAAGCATAACACCATGTCGAAAATCATACTGTGTGGGGCAAACTCTTAATGCACAAAAGACACAAAACAATCAAAATACTTCCTCAGTAGAAAACCATCCGTGAGGCCTGAATTTATACCAGTATCTCTTAAATCTGTCTTTTTTTTTTATGATATGAAAATAAAAAATAAAAAAAATAAAAAAAAAATCTCCTTCAATAAGTGTTTGTGAGAAAATTCTTAAGGATCCAATTTTGCAAGTACCGTGGACCAAAAAGTTAAATGATTTAAACCAGTTCAGCTAAAGCACAGAGGTAGCAAGCAGTGAACTCATTTTCATAAGACAATTAGAGCAAACTTATTTGTAATATTATACAATTTCTTTTTTATATGCATACATATATACACAAGTATTCAATGCAGCATTATTCTTCATGAATGAGTTGACTCTCTTTTTAAAATATATATATATAAATATATATATCAAACTAGTATTATTTCTTATATATAAAGCAATGAATATAAGCATGAACAATATCTTACAAGGGATATATGGAATGGATCTGCACATCAGCAGGAAACAATTTGCATTCTTCAGAAAATATTTGAGCTTGTTTTTCAGCAATGGCATCTATTAACTGTATGTCTTTAGCCACTTGCTCATCAACACTGGAAAGGTAAAATTGATTAATATCAGTTGCATGGTTAATTAAAAGGATGCAATAAAGAAATTTACGATACCCTGTCTCAACATAATTGAAATACATATACACCTCCACTCAGGATTATCAGCATAAATGCTTGCCTCCACAAGATCTACAATTAGGTGGAGCATTTCAGTACGATCTTCATAACTTCCTCGACCCTACAACAAAACATTACATAATGCACAGTTAACAAGAAATACATTATCTTATCTTGACTTCATCAATAGGAAGTGTTACAAGGGAAATGTAGAGTCATAATGGCAAGAGAGATCCATGGTACTGTCAGTTTTCCTATTAAAAAGAAAGAAATAAGAAAATAGAAGAAACAATGTCTTGTTACCATCTCATTCCTATCAAGCTATAATGTATTTTTCTGTCACTTGAATCATGGTGTTTTTGTGGTACTAAATGGTAAATGAATGTTCCCTTTTCATGCTCAAATTCAAGATACTAACCACCTAAGAGAGAATTGATATCAAACAAAAACAAAATAAAATTCAAAGCTTTCTCAATATCACATTGTAGCCAAACAATAACCCATCATAGTGGCGGTGCTCTATGCTATGGGAGGAGCTGTCGGACATTCAGAGATAATCAGAGAACTCAACTATTTCCTAGATATACCCTACCCTTTGTCAAAAATTCAAAATTAAAGATCTATGTGTGTGTGTGTGCGCGCATTTGCATAATTCACATAACACAAACTCACTTGAATGGCTTCGGTGTCAACAGTAGTTGTGATCCCAAGAAACTTTGCAATCTCTGCCAAATCTGTAAAATTACAGTATCAAAGAAAAGCCCAGGTACACAGAATTCAGACATGTCTTTCCTTAACCCTACCCAAAACCGGCAAACTAAGGACGTGGTTGATTGGGAGTTTCCAAAGAAATTTTACTATTCCCTACCCAGTTTTTCCCTAAAAACATCTTAATTTTTTATATCACGCTGAAAATCGATTTTCCATTCAAAACTTGAGTTAGCATTTATTTATATCAGGTCAAAATTATTCAAATTCAAATTTTTTCCATTTCAAAATCCAACCACAGTATTGCACTTGGATTGGAACCGAGTAAGTATAATTTTAACATAGAAAAGAGTATAAAAATTAAGAGGAAGGAGAACAAGTTCTGAACCTACATTGTATCCTTGAGGTTTCTTCATCTCGATCCACAGTATCCCCTTGAAGATTTTGCTGCGAGAACGGCGACTTATCACCCAATAATCTGCAAAAACCAACCAATCATAAACAAAAACTCTATAAACTTGAAGCATAGCATAAGATCCAGAGAGCAACGCCCCCAACTTGAAGAAGAGCCATTCAAGAAGAGCGTAGCGTTCCATGCCGGCGAAGAGTAGCGACTGCGCTGGAGCATTGGCTCTCGGGTAATTCAACATAGCCAATTTTTTCTGAATCAATTCCATTTGCTTAGATGCCATCCTTCTAACCAAATTCAATTCCCAAAATAATCCAGAATTCAATTGCAGAAAGTATCCGTGCTCGGCTGAATCCGCACCCGAAATTAAACAAGACTGAGGATTTGAACTACAAATGAAAAATTGCTGGTTTTGAAAGCAAAAGTGAAAGCGAAAGAAAAATGATCAAAAGCGTGTTTGAATTTTATTTTATTTTATTTTTATTATTATTATTTTGGAGATTTACCGTTGGGAACAGCTAGTTCTCCTTCATAAGTATCCCATTAATGGCAGACCATATTTCAAAATCACAGGGGAAGAAAGACTAAGGACGATGAAGATGTCTGTAAATTAAAAATTCAGGACAGTCACTGGCAATTTCATCAAGGGGTTGTCAGGTTATCGTTATCTGAGGATTGAACCATATTCTTTATTCAGATGGAATTCAAAAATCACAGCCATGTTCAAAATAGGTGATGTTAAAAATAATTAATATCAGTTCATTTATAAATTTGATAGTGTATCATTAATATTGGATAAATTCAATATTTTTGTTGTGTTTGAATATATGTTTCACGGCTCCTGAGTTACACGAGAAAGCAATACATTCATCGAAATGTGTTTAGTCGAGATAATAACTCTGAAATTACCGTATAGGTAATGTAATAATATTGCAAAAATATATAAAAATACGGTATCGGGTGTAAAGCCTCTCACCCTTAACAAAGTTAAGGATCTCGATTCAAAGAAATTTATCGAAGCTTAACTCACCCAAATGACAGGTTTTTATGACATAATTACAGACAACGATAATTAAATAAGAAAATAAAACTCTTAATTTAGAATGTTTTATAAAACTCTTAATTTAGAATGTTTTTTTTTGCGGTATTAAATTTTAATTTTTTCAATATTTTTCCATTAATTATTTTTTTGGATTGAATAGACATATTTGATTGTTTTTTACATTTATTTTATTTGACTTTTAATTACTTTGCTACTTCTCACCACTATTAATATTGGTTTGTTTATATATATATTTTCTGCCTTTAAAGTATTTATAAAATTAAAAATAATATAATTATGTAATTTGTAGTATTATTTAAAAACTGTATTGTTTATATACACATTACCTTCTCAATAGAATTGTAAAGATCAATTTGAGCATACTATCCTCCTTGTAGATCAAAAACTATAAATGAATCACTAAACATATTTAGGGTGTGTTTGTTTGGAGGTTTGGATTTTGAATTGGGATTTGAATAGTAAAAATTTTGAATTTGAATAGTTGTATGATGTGATATAAATAGATGATGATGTGATGTTTTGAATGTAAAATTGATTTTTAGTATAATATAAAAAATGAAAAATAGGTGTTTGATTTGATATTTTGGGGGAAATTTTGGATGAATAGTGGAATTTTATCCAAATCCATCAAACGAACACACCCTTAGAAGTCTTCCAAAATTGTATATAAATTTAACCAGTTTAATAAATTGTAAAGAGTTTCTCAAGTATTGTCCAAACTAGAACAACTCAAAATCCTACAGAAATTTAAATTATTATATACAAATATAGATACTCCCTCCGTCCACGGATAACGTATACATTTAATTTTGGCGCGGTGTTTAAGAAATAATAGTATTTTAATTATAGTGGGTAATTAAAAGTAGTGTAATGACATTTTTGTCCTTGCTTTTTAGTATAAAAGTAACGATGTGATGTAAAGCAAGGTATTTGTGGAAAAAAGTGAGATATTTAATGAAATATTTACTTTGTAATTGGACGTCCCAAAATAAAAATGTGTATACTTTCTAACTTAACGGAGGGAATATTATATATATATATTTTTTCAAATTTTAAACAATGTGCAATATATTTAAAAATTTCAAAATATTCATATAATATTCAATTATTCATGTTCGTTTAATAACAAATAGGAGTATTTAAAAACACATTCAAAGTTTAAAATACTAATAAAAAATAAAAATAAAAACCACTAAGTGAGAAATTTCCCACAATGTTTCTAAAATTATGTTATTCTGAATTTTTATTCTATTTTTTACTATTTAAATTTTATATTATTTAAATAAAAATTCAAATCATTTTTTAATTTAAATTAATTTCAAAATTCAATCAAATAAAAAAAAAATTATAATAATACATATTTAATATGATGTTTTATATACAAAATTAACATTTTATTATAATATTTAAAATGAAAAATATATATTATTAATGAATAGTAGAAAAATAAACATAGCAGTGCTGCATGTAGTTAGTCTGTTTCTTTGAATTTGGTTGCTGTTGATTGTTAGGTTTTTAATCCCCTAACAATCCAGACACAAACGTAAATGAACTAGGATGATTTCAAGCATTACAATTATTACAAATTACAACATCGAACACAACAGTGGATAATTTATTAAAAAGATAAATATAATTCTTATAATCCGATAATGAAAGAAAAAAAAGAAAAAAAATGTAGTTTTGGTGGGTAAACAAAGGGAGTACGCCCCGTCCTAAAATTAAGTATCCATTTGTGCAATATGATTTAATAGGAATAAAATAGAAATAATTAAAATAACTCTTATTACTATGTGAGATATAAAAGTAATGAGATTTGTGTAATATATTGTAAGTTGTAAGGGTATTTGTAACGTTGGATATTTAGTACAGTTACTAAAAAAAATAATATATATATATACTTGATATAATTTAGGTATGTTTATTTAGCCACAAAATTTCAAAATTTTACTATTTAAATTTTTTATAAATTTACTATTTAAACTTTTTATTTTTTAAAGAAATATATATTTTTTACAAAATATTTCACCCTTACCAGATTCTAAAAAGTGTTGTGTATTTGAGTATTTCATTCTAAGTACAATTCTTATTCAAAATATCATTCAAAAGACACACGAAAGGCCTTAAAACCTATCCCAAATTTTGTGTTGCATCTATCTCAAAGGCATTTGTTTTGCCGACAATGGTGGCATGCTTCTCGTTGAGCACTCTCGATGTTTTACCCGCGAGAAATATCAACGCCTCCGCCGCTGCTAGGCCGAGCTTCAATCCCCAAGATGCCCTCGCACTTCTCCAGAAATGTGCCGGTTTCAATCAATTGAAGCAAATCCACGCCAAGTTAATCCGCACCGCCCTCCATGAGCATCGCGTAATCGCCGGGAAGTTGATTCGGCTTTGTTCGTCGTACGGCGAGACCAAGCACGCCACATTAGTGTTCCAGCAGATGGAGAATCCGGACACGTTCGTGTGGAACTTGCTCATCCGAGCGCACACTGTGAACTCCTGCTCGCACCAAGCCATCCTGCTCTTCAATTTGATGATTGTCCGGGGCGTTAGTGCCGACAAATTCACGTTCCCGTTCGTGATAAAGGCGTGCTTGGATTGCTCCTACGTGGAGAAGGCCAGAGAGGTATATGGAGCGGCTGTTAAAAATGGATTTTCTGGAAACATATTCCTGAACAATGTGTTGCTGGATTTGTACATTAAATGTGGAATAATTGACGATGCCATGAAGATGTTCGACAAAATGCCTGCCAGAAACGTAGTGACATGGACGACCATGGTGGCTGGGCTTGTGCATAATGGGAGTGAATGGATGGATTCGGCACAGAAACTGTTCGATAACATGCCCGTGAGGAGGAATGTGGTTTCATGGACTGCAATGATCAGTGGCTATGCCAAGAGTGATAAGCCAGAAAAGGCCTTTGTGTTGTTTGCCAAAATGCAGAGAGCTATGGTCAAGCCTAATGAGTACACCATTGTTGCTCTCTTGAAGGCTTGTTCCCGATTGAAGAGCCTTAAACTCGGTTGTTGGGTTCATGAATTCACCATCAAGAATGGGTTTGAGATTGGGGTTTTCATTGGGACTGCTCTCATTGACATGTATAGCAAGTGTGGCAGTTTGGATTATGCAAAGCGGGTCTTTGAAGAAATGGAGGTTAAGAGTGTGGCAACGTGGAACACGATGATCACGAGCCTTGGGGTTCATGGATGTGGTCAGGAGGCCATTGAACTGTTCAAAAATATGGAGCGATTGAAGGTGCAGCCAGATGCTTTGACTTTGACAGGCGTTTTATGTGCTTGCCTGCAGATAGACAACATTGACATGGGTCGGAAATACTTCAATTACATGACTGAATGTTATGGTGTTAAGCCTAATTCTGAGCATTTAGCTTTGCTGTACACAATGTACTTGAAGTTGCTTGATTCAGCATTGCCGGCAATGCTGAGAGATGAAACTGTGTGCTCAATGGAGAGTAAGGTAACCCATAGTGAAAAGGACGCGCTTGTGTCCATGCGTCATAACATCCAATATATGGAGGAGAAAAAAAGAAAGGGAAATAGCGGGCATGGCATATTGGTGAAAACACTAGGAGAAGGTGAAACAGTTTGATCTCATCTAATCTGATAAGTCACTCTGTACAGAACAAGACCAGCTGTCATTGTAAGTTTATAGCATAGCCCAATAAGTAACATAGATACTGCCAGAGGAATGGTCAGTGCAGCATTGGACACCCATAGAATTGATATTGGCTCGGCGTAAATATGTCAGCTATTTGTATAAAGGTTGAAAAGCTATAGCAGTTATACTAAGAAAATTATGTATGTTACCATATACAAGATTTATGCTTCATGAATATCAGAGTTATGTATCATATGCTGACACAAGTTACCTTTTCCTTATCTTTAAGTAATGATTTTATTCTAGAACACATTTTACCTGTGCTGGCTAAGGTTTTCAATCAGGGTGGGGTTGAGAAGATTATCATCTTTGAGGAGGGACATAGCTTTGGTTGGAAACCCTGACTCTACCATTGTGGACGAAGCCTATCTACACGTTGCACAGGTACATTAAATTCAAATAGCCATATGGGACTGTTGTTTTTAATAAAAATAGCCATATGGGGCCACTAGGAGAAGATTATCATCTTTTGTGCTCTTATAGCACTATCAATATCAAGTGCTGCATTTTCATGGGAGAAGTACATTTTCTACTCATTGTCATGCACGTTATCTTTGAGCCTATTTTGTCCCATAAAGATTTACAAAAAATGCTGGCCCTGAATTTCACTTTGCTCATAGCCTACACTAAATGCACACTCCTTGCTTGTGATACCTGGATTCTGATCATTCCATAATTGTTATAAATGTAAAGCAACATATTTCTCATTTCCATTCACATTCACATGTTTGAGTTTATGTAACTGACATATACTACTACTCTAGTTACACAGTTTGTGTTAGTTATACGGCTTACATTTGTTTGAATGTTGATATATTCATTCCTTTAGTCGTATGTGCTATTTAATTTTATGTTGAGGGCCTGTGTGACCAAATTCGTGTATCTACGATGCATGTTTATTTGTTTGTATATTCATTCCTTTATGAATATGTCTCTTAAATTTTTAGGAGCAAGTCTTCACCACCCCGTCACATCGCCTTCGATTTCAGCTTAGTTTTTCCCTGTTCTTCTTAAATATCTGTTCAACTATTTACGTAATAATAATAGCTTGTTTCTGATTTTTATCTATGAACCAGATGTAACTGCCAATTTGTCATGGAGTTTGTGCTATATTATTTACGCGCTATGTTTACATGATGTTAAGCTGTTGAGAATAGATTGATTGCCAGTGTTTATATACATATGATGATTAAACCTTGCAGCCATAGCATTGTGTTGTAATTCTTGTCCTGGTTGTTGACAATATACTATATTTCTTGCTTGAATATTTAGCCGATCTATTATCTCTTAGGTTAATGCATGGCAATTTGTATTGATTTGATCTTGTTTTCTCTTGTTTTGGTTTGACTTAATTTTTATGAGTAGATAGGACTATGATCCTTGACAATCTTGTTAATCTTTAAAAATCTGGATCATACTTTTGAGTTCTTTTTATTTCTCTTAGTTGTTTTGGCTTTACATAGTTTTATGAGGACATAGGACTATGATCCCAGGCAATCTTGTTAATCTTTAACAGAATTTGTTTTGAGTCTGAATCATACTTTTGAGTTCTTTTTATTTATCTTGCTTATAACAATGAGTAGGAGCATTCCTTGTAGGCGTTTAGTTATATTCGACTGTTTGTATGTTTGCTTCTTATAGGCTGGTATTTTTTTGTTTTATCTTTAATTTAAGGATACTTGAATTCGACTGTTGGAGCATTTTTTTGAGGGTTGAGGAATGTCCCTATTTTGAAACTTTCTTATGCAAAATCTTTCATTAAGTTTGCGAATGCGATGTGAAACAAGGAATATGAACATCTTCTTGTACTGTAATCCCTCTAGTATCTGAAATTTAGTTCTTATCATGATTCCTCTAGCATCTAGAAGTGAAATTTAGTTTTAGCTTCATTATTGGGATTTAAGATGATATAAAATTTCAAGATTTTCTATACTTCTTTGATTGTTTTCCTTGGATGCACCAAGCCAAAACTAAAATTTCATCCACAAAATATTTTGGCCAATACTTGTGATTATTATTTGTTTCGTTCACATCAAACTTGTGTTGTTTGTCTCTGCACAGAATGAGTTTGCTCGAGCTATAGAATTGAGAGATAGTAACCTCTTTGGGTCTGGCATACATAAAACTTGGGAAAGCATTGAGCACCCAATTTCCAACATGATATACTCTCTTCTGCTGCCATGGTTGAATTATAGAAGCTTTGTGATAAGGTGAGATTATATTTCAGTTCCGGGCTAATTTATATAATCTGATAGCAATCTCCCCTTTTCAGGCCTAAACCTAGAATGAGGGGAAACTGTAATTGGCCATATGTTAATAAGTAGGGACTTCTTCATATAATCAATCAGGCTTTTCTTTCCTCTCAATTATATTCTTAATAATCATACTGTTTGGAAATTGTTTAACAACATTGTGACATTGTCAGTTATTTGTACTTTGGCATTTGATAGAAGTATGTTCCTCCTCTTAGTCTCCTATGATGTGTGTGTATATATAGTTGAGAATGAGTGAGACAAAGTCCCGAAGTGGCAGATTGAAGCTGTGACCGGGAGGAAGCGAGGAGAAGTGGGCTGAGATGTGGAGGCTATTAGAACCTTCTGAAATATTCCAGAACTCTCCGGAAGGAACTAAAGCCCCTCGACTAAATCCATGCTTATCCGATTGACTTAGTTTATGTTTCTTCAGTTGTGTTGATTTAGTCTATGTGTACTTGTAATAGATAGACTTACGCTTATGATAGATAGACTTGGCCCAACTAAATGATCCATTATATCTATAAATAGGGGGCTTTCCTTCATTTGTAAGTTACGAGCTAGTGATAGTAAAAACAATGTGAGTTCTCATACATTTAGGTCTGGCAAAATAAATCACCCTTAACAAGTGGTATCAAAGTTGAGAATTACAATGACAGAAACAGCGTGCATATGCCTGTGCCCGAGCCTGAAAACTTAAAAAGGGGTTGGAGGAATGCGAGTTCAAGTCTGTAGATCTCATGGGGTCTTTTAAAAAAAAATTGTCAGTGTAGAACTAATTGTAATTGATGGTCATATCAAAATAATATTTGAATCAAAATTTTAATTTCGAAACAATAAGATAGAACCCCAAAATCCATGCAAGAAGATAAGAACTCATGTGACAAGCACTGAGTATTACTGCTACTGCTCCGTGTTAATCAGCAAAATCAACATTATATTGAATGAATTATATTGAAAATTTGAAACCGATCCCTTCACTCACTCACTAAGTGCCGCCTAAATCCACCACTCCCTGCTTAAATAGAGCTCTCCAGCCTACCCCTCCCATTATACTCACTCACTTCACGACTAAAAGCCACCATCGCTCTCAGCAACTTTCATTCCCTGTTTGTCTGCCACTAAATAAAATATTCTCTCCGTCGTCCAAGTGCGTTTTTATTTAATCGAACACAAAATTTTAATAAAAATAAATAATAATTATTAATTTTTTATAAAAATATAATTTTTTTTATGACAATTCAAAAAAAAAAAATTGCATAAATTTAAATATAAAAAAAATAATTAATTAATTCCATGTTTGCATATAAACATATTACTATAATGTAGCATGTTCGATTTTTTAAATATTGGAGAATCTACTTTAATATATATATATAATAAAAAATAGAGTATCAGATATGGAGTAAGTGCGCATTTTATGTTGTAGATGTACAGAATAATATCCGAGTCCCGACACATATAAAGAGGCATTTAATTTATAAGAGTCCCAATGTATATAGTAACTGCGAATGTATCACAGATGGAGGGCAACATTATTAACCTGAGTCTGAGTCTGACTGACCTAATTAATAAACTCAAAACCTTGGACGGACGTACCCACCTACCCCCGATTTCCTGTCCCAGTCCCACCCAACCAACCTCAACCTGCCTTTATTACTTATTAAACGACGACGTTTCGAGTAGTAGCAGCAGAAACTGGTGAATGAATCATGGAGGCTGATGCAGCTGGACCTCTGAATACTGCTTCGAGCGCATGGAGCTTTGGCGCGGCTGTTGTGCTGGTATTAGGGTTAGGGTTGGGGTGGTGGCTGATGAATGTGGTGAACAATCTGTGGTTGAGGCCGAGGAGGGTGGAGAAACTCCTGAGGGAGCAAGGGTTGGGAGGGAATCCTTACAGGCTCTTCTTCGGAGATTTGAAGGATATCAAGAAGATGAGGGAAGCTTCCACCTCCCAAGCTATGTCCTCCCTTTCCAACGACATCGTTCCCAGAGTTCTCCCCGACGTTCACAGGGCCGTCACCGACTACGGTACCCCACCCCTACCCCTACTTCTCACCTAGTGCATATATATACATACAGCACTTTTCTCCCTTTTTGTTTAAATCATTACACATCGATCACCATCCTGATCTTGTGTTTATATATATATATATATATGGGATGTGTTTCTTTCCCACCAAACTCACAAAATATCCCATTATATTATTTTATTACCAAAATTAAATCAAAATTTTTTAAACCCCATCAATATATGATGACTTGATGAGGGATGGCATGTTGTGTTGAAGAAAAAAATAGTAAAAGATTGTGATTTGGGGTTTAGAAAAACAGACTTATAAACATAGTTTTACAACTTTTAGCCATTATTTAAAGTTCAACTCACTATTTCAAATTGAATAGAAATGAACACTTAAAATGGTTTTGTATTGTGCACGTGCTATTTTAATAGACATATATATTGAATTCAAGAATGTCTTCATTTAATTAATTAATATATATATATATATATTATTTTAAAGATTGTTTATTTCAAATTTCATAGCAAGAATTGTTTGCTAATTAAGAACTCTTGATTATCCAAATACTTATCAAATTAATGTTTTCAGGCAAGAAATGTTTCCTTTGGTTTGGGGCAAGACCTGCAGTTATAATTACGGATCCTGAAGCTGTAAAAGAGATATTTAGCAAAAGTTTCAATTATCCAAAGCCTCCTCGAAATCCAAGGATCAAGGTTCTCACAAGAGGAGTAGCAACCTACGAGGGAGACAAATGGGCCAAGCACAGAAAGCTCATCACGCCTGCTTTTCATTTGGAGAAACTTAAGGTAATAATATGATGATTCAAAAACTAATTCAAATACAAATGCACTACTATATGAATCGTAAATTTGATTATGCGTACAATAAGAAATAATTAAACCAATAATTCCTTCAGCACATGGTTCCATCGTTTCACTTGAGCTGTGCCGACATGCTGAGCCTATGGGAGAAGATCATCCCCGACAATGGCTCGCGCGAATTGGATGTCTGGCCTTATATCCAGACCATGACAAGTGATGCCATTTCGCGCACTGCATTTGGAAGCTCCTACGAAGAAGGAAGAAGAGTGTTCGAACTACAAAAGGTGCAGGCTGCTTATGTTATGGAAGCGCTTCGATCTGTTTACATCCCGGGAATGAGGTATACATAATATACATATATATTGTTGATATGTCTTAAATCTAGTTTGTTACTTTGCTGAGTTTTTGGGTTTTTGAGTTCGTATTTGGTTGAGCCGCCCTCAACAGAGGTCTCGCTTCCCGGTCAACGAGTCAGGGGGTCAAGGGGGGCGAAGTCCCACTTGCCTGGGTCCGGGAGCGCGGAGTGGCCTCGGGCCTAACAGTATGCAGTATTGGGCTTTTGAGTTCGTATTGGGCTGAGCCATCCTCAATAGGGGTCTCGCTTCTAGGTCAGGGGGTCAATGGGAGCGAAGTCCCACTGCCTGGGTCCGGGTGCGCGGAGTGGCCCGAGACCCGACGGTATGCAGTATTGGGCTTTCGAGTTCGTACTGGGCTGAGTCGACTTTAATAAATATGTTCTCTGTTTCTGTCTGTGGACACATAGTCAACAAATTGTTGGTGAACCACGTAAATTTATGTCTTCTTTATGTTTCTGTTTGTTATTCGATCATTAATTTTAATCCGTTACAATATATATTTATATGAAGAGGAAATATGTTGGGATTGAGCTAATTCGATTTGATATTATAAATGTTACCTATAGAATATTAAGTAGTTCAAGACAAATTACTTTTATTTTTCTTTCATTGCAATTGTTGTAGGTTTCTCCCGACAAAATCGAACAGGAGAATGGAGCAAATTGTGAAGGAAGTAGAGACAACCTTGCTAAGAGTAATCAAGAAAAGGATGCAAGCAATAGAAGCCGGCGAAAGCTCTGGCCAAGATTTACTAGGGCTGCTATTGGAGTCGAATTTCCGGGAAATAAAGGAGCAAGGGCATAAGCATGGGATGAGCTTGCAAGAGGTGATCGAGGAGTGTAAGCTTTTTTACTTTGCAGGACAGGACACAACCGCCACACTTCTTACATGGACTATGGTTTTACTAAGCAAGCACCCCGCGTGGCAGTCGCGTGCAAGAGAAGAGGTTCGACAAGTCCTAGGAGGTCGGCAAAACCTCGAGCATCAAGATTTGAACCAGCTCAAAGTTGTAAGTATAATATATTAGCATTAATTAGATGATGATAGAACTGTTAACTTGCCAAGCCGAACAAAATTTTAAGTGTTTATGTTCGTTCATTACCGTTCGCGAACAAGACTCATATTCATGCGTTAAGCTCGTTCGAGCTTGTTCGCAGTGTTCGAGCTCGGCTCGTTAAGAATATTTTATTATTTGAGCTCTTGTTCGTGTTTGGCTCGATTAAGCTCGTTCGAAATGTTAGAGCTCGGCTCATTAAGAATGTTTTATTATTTGAGTTTGTGTTCATGTTCGACTCGATTAAGCTCGTTCGAGCTCGTTTGTCTCACTTTTTTTAATTTATATATGAATTTTTTTTAAAAAAAATTGAAATTGTTTTATTTATTTATTTTAAATTGATATTTTATTTATTTATAAATTATAATTTTATATGTATATATAATATTTATAGTAAATATATTATTTTAACGAACGTTCGCGAACAAAGTTTGGGCTCGTTCGTAAACTAAACGAGTCTTTTTATGTTGTTCGGCTCGACTCATTAACGTTCGCAAATAAGCTTCAATCGAGCTGAATCGAGTCAAGTTCACGGTTTGTTTAACAGCTCTAGATGATGATTTGATTCGATTTGAATTGAATTGAATTGATGCATTGGGGATGATTGAATCGGATATCTTGCAGATGACCATGATATTCTACGAGGTTTTAAGGTTGTACCCGTCGATACCATTGTTTCATCGAATTACTTGTCGAGATAGTACATTGGGAGGCCTTCAAATCCCATCTGGGGTGCAACTTTTGGTGGCGGCGCCATTGTTGCACCGAGATAAAGAAATATGGGGTGACGATGTGCTGGAATTTAATCCCGAGAGATTCAGCGAAGGGGTTTCCAAGGCAACTAATGCTCAGGCGATTTATATACCTTTCGGCGCTGGCCCTCGACTGTGCATCGGACAGAACTTCGCCATGTTAGAAGCCAAAATGGCAATGTCTATGATCTTGCAAGGCTATACATTTGAGCTGTCGCCGTCGTACTCGCATGCACCTCAAATAGTGATTTCTCTTGTGCCTCAACATGGTGCTCACTTGATTCTTCACAAAAATTCATCATCAGCATCAGCATCAGCTTGATCGATGGATGTATTGTTGAGATCGAATTTCACTTCATTTTCTTGGAACTTAATAACGTACATTATGAGGTTTCGAGTACTGTAGTGTTGACAATAAATAACTCTATATTTTCACTAGATGGTGATTTTTCGAACAGATTTGAAACTAATCTATATGCATAGTTATTTTTAGACTCAGGTGCGGCCGGTTTGGCAAACAGCTTATTCAATAGTTGTTATCTTATCAAATACTCCCTCCGTTCCAGATATCGTGTCTGTTACACTGCAGACACGGTATTTTAGGAGGGATGTAAAAATAATGATTAAGATAACTGATTAGTTTAAATAAAATTAAAAAATTTAAAATGAGATTAAAGTGTGTAATTATTTAAAAAAAAAAAAAAAATAACATGATATGTGAAACGGACAAAAACGGCCGCGTGTACATGATATCTGGACATAGAAGTAGTTAATTAGATTGGTAAGTCAGTTTCCTAAAAGAACTGATTGATATGAAAGAGCTTTTCATGCCAAACTTTTCAATCTTATTTATATTTTTTCAAATTTATCTTTTTAAACATTTATTTGTCTGTTTTTTCATCTTTCACACTTTCATTCATCGCTTACAATTTTCAGCACCTACCATCTTCTCATTTTCCAATTGAATTTTTTATATATATATATATATATTTTTTTTTATCAGCAAAAATTATATATATGTTTTGTTAATACAGATTTGTGTTCATGTTCTAATACAGGATTTATTTTTAATTGAGTTTATAAATTATGATTTCTATTGTTTCGCACTTTCTTTCCATTGATTATTATTCAAAAATTACTTCATAATGCCGTAATTGTGTTGTATTCAATTGATTAATTTGTTAGGATGTAGTTTGTGATATTGTTTGATTTTCTAATCTTAAGAGCATTTCCATAATGGATAGCAACGCGAATGTTGGTGATGCACTGTATTTTATTATTATCTTTTTTTTAATTTTTTAAAATTTTAAAATTATAAATTTGATTTTAAAATTTAATTTTTATTTTTTAAAATTTTTTAAAATTTTATTTTAAATTATAAAAATAAAAAATTGTTTAAAATAATATAAAAAATTGAATATTTGAAGAATAATAGTAAAAAATGAAGTTATAGTTGGGAGTAAAATTACTGTAACAACTGCATATTTGGAGTTAAAACTGTATAAATAAAGTTGATGATTTGAAAATGGACTAAGTGTTTTAATCCATAGAAATTAAACTTTTATATGATACAAATAAATAAACAGTGATCTGTTGTTGTTACAACATGATTTTCTATATTTCACATGAAAAAAAAATGTTCTGTTGAATTATTTCATAAAACAAACACACTTAATTTAGAGGTTTATTAAATGAAATTAAATAATACTAGGGAAATAGATTTGTACTAATAATTTTACAAAATACTACTATTGTCTGGACCTATAATTATATGGGACTCCAATATGTTAAAATAAATATGAATTTAAGATGGATAAAATAATACTATTATTCACCGTAATCATATCTAATAAACATATCCTTAATATATATTACTCCCTCCGTCCCAAACAAAGTGCAACATTTGTTTTGGACACAAATTTTTAAGTGTGTAGTATTAAGTAGTATAATTTAGAAATGAGGTGATGTGATAGAGAGAGAAACGTATATTTTATTTTTTTATTTGGGTAATATGATGAGATAAAGTGTGAGGTAGGGATTAATATAATTAATTGTTTCTTATTTTGAAAATGTTGCAGGATGTTTGAGACATACCAAAAAAAGAAATATTGCACGATGTTTTGGACGGAGAAAATACTATTTTACTCTTTATAGAAATAACTTTGTTTGGAATTCTCCCAAACACTAGAAAGAAGCCAACTCCTCTAAATAAATGTATGGTGGTATTATGAATCACATAATGAAATAGCTCAACAACAATAATTAATGTGTAGTAAACTCGTAGCAATGATGTACCACAGTAATTTTAACATAGAGTTGGTCGGGTAAATAGACGTAAGTATTTTTTACTGTGATAAGATATGAGAGAATAGAAAAATAAATAAATATTTTTGCTAAAATTTGTCGATGACGGTCCAAGCCAGTCGAAATCGACAAGAATCGATTTTTCGGCTTACTTAAAAAAGTACTCAGCTAAGTCTCGCAGTAAAAATAAATCGGCAGAAAAATATGAATAAATTATGTTGTTGTATTAAAGAAGAAAGCCCAGGAAAATTACTTAAGAGAAAAAAAAAAAAAAAACTAAGTAAATTTTTTTTTTTGGTGTAAAAGTAATTTTACATTCAAAACATCATATCAACGTTTATTTATATCACATCATACAACTATTTAAATTCAAAATTTTTACTATTCAAATCTCAACTCAAAATCCAAACATCCGAACAAACACACCCTTAGTATCAAAGACCCACTACCCGCATACTCGATTTATTTAAAAAAAATTATTTACTTTATTAAGTTACACAATCATTCAATATCACATTACCTTCACTAAAACCTTATCTAGGCATAAATAAATATACATTTTGTGAATTATAAAAGTATATAATATTATAATACATATATTTTTATTATTATTTAAGTAATATTTGGATATAATATTTTTTTTTAAAAAAATAATATCTTTTATTAAAAGATATATTTTTCAGTTTAAAATTACAAAATAACAAACATTTGATGAATGCGAAAGCAGGCGTAGAATAAAGGAGATGAGAAGCAGCCATAGGTCCCGGATCTCGATCATGTTTCCCGAATTTTGAAGAAACCGCGTCTCTGTTCTACTATACAATACTTCTCCACAAAACTAAATTATTCCATCCAGCAGCACAGCACACCTATGTTGAATTCAGCGCATTTTGATCCGAATCCCATAAAGTATCTTTGAAAATTCAACTGAAAGAGAAGATAAGGCAGACAGACAGGGGAGAGTAACTGCCGATCACTATGTTAGTTTGAATAAAAAGATATTTTAGTGTGAATATGATGGATGATGGTGTTTTGCCAAGCAATTGCAATGGCGGCCAAATTTTCTCGAGGAGTGGTTGAAACTTGAAAGTCAAGCCTACGTACTTCTCTTTTGATAGGTTTGGAGTTGAATATTAATGGATGTCGATTTTGTCAAGGGCTAACACTTCTGACCATTCGCAGTGCTGTTGATGTACCTGTGCGTACTTGTTACGTCGAGGCCTACGTTTCTTTTTCTCCAGGAATTTCTCGCTTTCACATTTACCGATTTGCATTTCATATCTTTGTAGGGGCTGGCGAGGAAGCATCCGTGATTGTTCTTAGGGAAGGCCTGATTAGGGTTTGGCATAGCAGGGAAGTCTCCGTAGGGTTCAGTTCTTCTACGTTTCCATTTTAATCGAAGGAAAGTGATGCTGAGAAAAGTTTAGATCCTGAAAACTCGTTATTCTGAGGCGATCTTAGTATTTGATTTTACACTTTGACCTGTTGTTGATGATGATGGATGGATCCAATGGTAGCTCGAATTCGCCGGCGCCGTTTCTGCTCAAAACGTATGAGATGGTAGATGATCCAATGACTAATTCTGTTGTTTCATGGAGCCAAACAGGGCACAGTTTTGTTGTTTGGAATCCTCCAGATTTTTCGAGTGATTTGCTTCCCAAGTACTTTAAGCACAATAACTTCTCCAGCTTCATTCGGCAACTCAACACATATGTAAGTAAGCTTTTCAACTGTTCTTATGATTGATTATCTATCTATCTATCTATCTGCTGTGGTGTATGCTGATTCGTAAAGTGATTTTCTAGATGTGTTGCTCTATAATTGTTTGTTGATTGATCAACCCAGAGCTGATTCAATATCACATATGAATAAATCCAGAGGATGAAATCTTGATAAGCCTTAGATCTTGAATAAAACTAGTTAAAGGATTCGATAGGATGATGATGATGATCATGTTTAGGTGTGGTTTTGATTGGGGATATCTATTTATTACATTTTCAGGGCTTTAGAAAGGTTGATCCCGAGCAATGGGAGTTTGCGAACGACGAATTCATCAGAGGCCATAGACATCTATTGAAGAACATTCACAGGCGAAAACCAGTCCACAGCCATACAGGTGCAATGATCTTAGCCGACTCCGAGAGAGAGGAATTCGAAAAGAAGATTGAGAAACTGAAGCACGAAAAGGTTAGGCTTCAATCAGAGGTGGACCGGCATCAAGAAGAGAATCGCGAGTACGTGAATAAGCTTAGACTGCTCGAGCACGCCCTGCAAAACATCGATCAGAGGCAGCGTCAGGTGGTTCTTGTCTTGACTAAATTGTTGGAAAAGCCCGAGTATGCCTCCAAGATTGCAGAACAGTTAGAACCCGAGAACAAGAAAAGGAGAGTATTAGCTTTGAATCAAGTGCACACTGAGGAGAGCCAGAGCATGAATTTAGTCGAGAGTTGGAGCCCGGATTCTCGTCCGAGAGTTAGCATGGAAGTTGTCGAGAGATTAACCTCGTCCCTAATGCTGTGCGAGAAATTCGCCAGCGACTTTGATCAGATTGCAGCAGAAGAAAATATGCACGATGTTAACACACCCCTGCAGCCTTCGCTATTCGTCGACACTGAAGTGCGAGCGCCGTTTGGAGATTGCGATCTTAATGTCCCGCCTTCGTCGTCTGAGGTGTCACCTTCGGAAGACAGCCACTCTTCACTTGACCTCGTCGCGTGCACTGACTGCCCCTTGTCTTCCATTTGCATTGATCTTGATTCTGCCTCGGAAGTCGATGCGGGCATTAGTCCTGCAGAAACTCCTGATTTTAAATCAGGTAAGCATCAAGAACTGGACAGCTCGGGAGGTAACAGTACGTTTTGGCAACAGTTCTTAACTGAGGATACGTCGAAAAAGTTAGAGGAGAACAGGGATAGGGACGTCGATGAATGGAACTCGGACGAGAGTGAGTGTACGGAAGAACTGAAGCCATGGTGGACAATGGATAAGCTTACACAACAAATGGGACATCTGACTCAAGCCGAGAGGACCTAAATGATGCATCTATCTATCTATCAGGTATTTATTTACTTAGTAATGAGTTTGAACGGTTGTTTGATGCGATATATATACATATGTGGTAGTAGTAATTAATGTATGTAAGGATTTCTTACCTTTGTCATATGTTTGTGTATAAACTAATGATAACTCACTTCTCCATTGCACTCATTTATATGCTGTTTTGTCGGGGGGTGGCACGCAAAATTTGGAGCGTCTGGTTTGAATCTATGACTTCGTGGTGACGAGTCTATACCGAGGCCATATCCCTTACCAAATTAGTTCATCTTTTTGTTGACTTATGGTATAATGGATATAGTAGCTGTTCGTTAGGTAAATCGATTTTTGGCCTAAAATTTCGGGAAGGATAATCCATAACCCCCAAGTGCTATGGGAACGCTATTTAATTGTCGTATTTCTGTTCGAACAGCCTTAGTTAATCTTGTCTTTCATTAATATAAATTTTTAAAGATATGGAATAAATTAAAAGATTAAATGAATAAATAACAAGACAAATCAATTGAAAAAATAAACATTAGAAATAAGTTGCAATCAATTAAAAAGTATAGTAAAGATTAAAAGTAATAAATGAAAGAAGGGTAAAAATGTAAAATTTATTTTTAAAAAAGAAATAGGACCGTCTTGTGGACGGAGGGAGTAATATATTGTAAAAAAATAGTAACAAAGTAATTATTATCCGTTAAAATTTATATTTTATAATATCTAAAAAATTATTATTTATAATTTAAAATTATTAAATATTACATTATGTCCTAAGATGGCTTACATATATATATGTTTTTTCAAAAAAACAATTAGAATGGTATACTTTACATAGATAATTACAGTAAAATCATAATATAGTTTAATATTTTAATTATTACCAATTATATATTTAAAAGTAAAGACATATAAAATTAATTTTGAGTTTGTTTATTTAGTATTTTATTTTGAAATATATATTTTCTATTTATGTTAAATACAAATTTGGTTTGTTCTTTCAATTTTTTGACACAATTTTTAATATATATAATATTATATTTTAAATATTTCAATACAAAATTAATATTCAATAAAATATTATTTTTTATATTATAATATTTAAAATAATATTTTTTTTTTGTTTCGAATAAATAATCCATTTATTTTGATAATTATTATTTAGATAGTTTAAATTAGTTATTTATTAATAATAAATTATAATATTATTCTATTACTTTTTATATGAGTTTAGAAATATAAATTAATATATAATTAAAAGAAATTTAGGATACACAATATGAATATAAAATTTTATATATACAAATAAATAAAAATTATTTATAATTGATTTAATTAATTTTATAAAAAAATAAAAAAATATAAAATATAACTGAAAATATCTATTTATTGAAAAAAAATATAACAACAGGCCTTTATTAAATATATTGAAAATAAATAAATGTAATAAAATTTATATTTGTTAAATTAAATGAATTAATTTACAAAAATTATTTTTTACGAAGAAAAGGGTGTGTTTGTTTGGGGGTTTGGATTTTGAGTTGGGATTTGAATAGTAAAAATTTTGAATTTGAATAGTTGTATGATGTGATATAAATAGGGTTTGATGTGATGTTTTGAATGTAAAATTGATTTTTAGTATAATATAAAAAATGAAAATTAGGTGTTTGATTTGATATTTTTGGGGAAAAAAAATTGGATGAATAGTGGAAATCCACCAAAATCCTTCAAACAAACACACCCAAAATAAAATAAAAAATTCTTATGTGCGGACTCGAAGAGAGTATTTTCCATCAAATTGTTAAAAACAAATAAATATCGCTCGACCAATTTGGGCTATAAATAAATTAAAAAAATAGAAAAGGTATCTGCACAGTATAGATTCACCGTCTGCGGGGTACGGGTACCTTCCATTTTCATCTTCATCGTGAACGCTTTAAGCTACCAACCACCGTCTGTAAAAGAGATTTCTCATTCCTAGATTTGGCCGAAGACCTCTTCGCCAGGTTTAGATCTTACGTAATTGCTCCGTAACTTCGATGTGAAATTCCTATTTCGTTTGATTTGCGACTGTGTGTGCAGGTAATTGGGGATATGGCTATCGTTTCAGTTCATCAGTTCGCCCAATGTGTTACTTGCCATGCTTGGAGTCCTGAACACTCTAGTAATCATCTACTCCCAATACTTGTATATACATAATTCATTTCTCGGTTCGTGTTGTGGGTGGTGATTTAATCGGTCATAACTCGTGGCATTGCGATGCATTACGAATTGTAGTGATTGCATTTTGTCCGAATAACAATGAGGTGCACATCTATAAATTGTTGGAAGGGAAGTGGGAGAAGATGCATGTTCTTCACAAGGTAAATTTGTAACTCCTTTGTGGTAATTTATTTATTTGAATTCTCTGAGATTTTGTTCTGTTGTAACCAGTAGTAGGTTGATCTGAGGGGATTCTTGGGTCACAGTCTTCAAACATTTTTGGATTGGTTGGAGAAGGGTTTGTGGGTTTTAGTAAGAATCTGGTGATCTTAGAAGCTATCTGCACTAGAAGTGCATAAAATGGACTCTTTGTTTGCTTTAGCTTACTATGCTGCTCATGTTAGAAGGTCATTCTGAGGATAATTTGGTAGGGTTGAAATTTCTGTTTCTATGATTCTCACGTGTCAAAGAGTTATTCTAATAGGATAGTGTTATTTTTACACATTAACTGTGAAAATGTAACAGTATCAAAATAGAAAGGGTAAAAAATGATAAACAAATATGAAGAATTTTTTTTTTTTTGATGACGAACAAATATGAAGAATTTTGATTGTATGTGCATGGGACTATAATAAGAACGGTTAAACCATTTCTCTAATGTGAGATTGTAAGACTAGGGGGGAATAATTGACCAAATTATGGTGGCATGATGCCTAAAACTTGCTTTGTACTTCTCCTATATGTTTTATGCTGTCAAGATGATTGATGGTGCAAAATTTTCATTTAATTCCTTGAATTGATTACTCCTGGAGTGAACTTCTTATTTGTTTTGTTAATCGGAGTGAACTTCTTATTTTTTGATTCTATAACTTCATGTTCACAGCATGATCAGATTGTTTCTGGAATAGATTGGGGAAGAAGTTCAAACAGAATAGTTACGGTTTCTCATGATCGAAATTCGTAAGTGATCAGAGTTTGAAGTATCGCTATAAATTGTGACAGTTTATCAGATAATATTCTATGTATTCTTCCTTTCCTGCTCCTAAAACCATTTCAAACTGCTTTTTCTTGTAATTATGTTTTGTGTTTTTGTACCTCTAGTTTTGGATAATTACAGACCTAGTTAAATCCTGTTTCAGATACGTTTGGTCCCAAGAAGGAATAGAATGGGTACCGACCCTTGTTATACTTAGATTAAATCGTGCAGCACTTTGTGTACAATGGAGTACAAAAGGTATGGGGTTCTATTAGAAACTCTTCAATGCCAATTATATGTTCTCAGAACTCACTGTACGGTTTCATTTTTATTCCATCACCTGCAAATTTGTCTAGCAATGAGGGAACAAAAGGGGACATGATTATTAAATGTGATTGTTCTTCTGGTATGAAAACATATGGATTGCAGTTTTAGCCCCTTCAGTGGAAGAACCCCTTTATTTATTTCTGTTTTTAATTTTGTTTGCACTACTAAAAAATGAGCAACAAAGCTTGTTATTGCTATGAGCTGGATTTTTTTGAGAACATTAGGTGTTCCATTTGGCCCAGTTTATTTTTGCATGTATTCAACTGAATAATTTCTGTACTCTGTTAAAATAATGCAATGATCAATCTTTTATTTGACTATTTGTGGTCTGTGGAAGCATTTCTTCTCGAAGCATATATCAAATATAGTAAATCATTTGAATATTTCATTAGCATGGTAAATGTCGAAGTATGGGGTTTTAGGGCATAAAAATATGCATGGTGATTCCTATTCATCCAGTTATTATGCTTGCACTAAAATTGAGGAACCTGCCCAGAAGATGTAGGTGCCACTTGTGGAAAAAGTAAGAAATGAGTTAACTCAAAACCACACTCGTCACTCATCTCTTACAAGAAAAACTCAAGGAAATGGATGTGTTCTCTTAATATAAGATCTAGTAGCAGCTGTATATTAGAAGCATTATGTAGAATTAGTCTAGCACTCAGTTAAAGATAGGAAGAGGCTTCCTACAAAAGATACAGGAATATATCTTGTTCAGGCAAAAGAAGGGCTAAAGGAGATAATATTTAGCATCTGTTAGAACATTTGAATTTATATGTGATTGTTAAGGAAACCTTGAGAAGTGAACTTTCAAGATAAAAGAATAGGCAGAGTAAATGTCATATGAAGTTAGTTTAAAGTTTGTTTCATCAAGGGTGTGTTTGTTTGGGGGTTTGGATTTTGAGTTGGGATTTGAATAGTAAAAATTTTGAATTTGAGTAGTTGTATGATGTGATATAAATGGGTGTTGATGTGATATTTGAATGTAAAATTGATTTTTAGTATAATATAAAAAATGAAAAATAGATATTTGATTTGATGTTTTGGGGGGGGGGGGGGAATTTGGATGTATAGTGTATTTAGGGGAAAATCCCCCAAACAAACACACCCCAACTGTTCTTTTAGCATATGCAATGTGGTATGATAAGTTGCTTATGATGTCGTTAAAGATACCTGACTTAATTAGCTTTATAGACTGGACTCTCACACCACCTATTTCTGGATAATCGGTTTTCTGAGAATTATGACTCGCAGTATGAGATATTTGGTAATTCTGGTGATCACACACACGAAAAAAAAAATAAAAATGCATGGATGGAAACACATGTGCTCAGATATTAGCAAAGTGTGGTCTACTGATTAAAATGATGCTACACTGAAAGCATGGGAATCAAGGTTTTTGGTGTCTTGATCACCTTTCAATGGATTCCTATTATGGTTTTTGGCGAAAAAAACCCAAGCAAGTTGTGTCAATCCTTTGTCTGGGTATTAAACATCAATTTTATTTGATAGTTGACACCATGTGCATAAATCACTTTCCAACTTTTAATAAACGTTTTCACCATTTTAGTTAAGGTTTTCTATGAGAAGTATAAGTTGCATTAATTATGCTTATTTTCCTGTTCTGTGGCTCAAGTGCCTTCAACTCACCAAGTTGAAGTCTTGGTACATTATATTGGCTATTGCTGCTGGTAAACGGGCATGTTCTTTGTGGAATTTGAAGATCTTGTTTTGGTATTACTGCATATTAAAATTTTCATGTGGTAATTTATTCTAATCTCTTTTAACAATGTCCTGTTTTCTCTTTCAGAAAACAAGTTTGCTGTTGGAAGTGGGGCTAAAACTGTTTGTGTTTGCTACTATGAGCAAGAGAATAATTGGTAAGATCTTCTGGGTATTGTTTCTTTCTCAGTTTTATTTAACGCATGAATTGATTATATGCTTGGTGACTCAGCATGCTTTCTTTGCTCTGTGCCTCAGTTTTAAGTATTGCATGAACTTCCTGTTTGTTTCCTAGTGGCTTAACTTGTTCTTTGAATGAAACTCGTGAGATTAATTTGTAAAGGAGAAAAGACAAATGGTCAGTTCAGTGCTTAACTTGTGAGTTTTAAGTATTGCATGAACTTCCTGTTTGTTTCCTAGTGGCTTAACTTGTTCTCTGAATGAAACTCGTGAGATTAATTTGTAAAGGAGAAAAGACAAATGGTCAGTTCAGTGCTTAACTTGTGAGTTTTAAGTATTGCATGAACTTCCTGTTTGTTTCCTAGTGGCTTAACTTGTTCTCTGAATGAAACTCATGAGGCCTCTCTCACTGTTTAACCATGGTCAGTTCAGTGCTGCTCTTTCATGTAAGCAAGTGTATAAGATGTTGGGAAGAAAATGGAGGTGGTCTATTACAACAAGACAAATATATTACTGTTAGAGCGACCTGTACAATCTGATGATTAATGATTGAACTATGCATATGGATATTGTATATATAAAATAGTATAATATGATATATGTCACATTGACCCTATATTGAAAGGTATGAGAGTTAATTCTCATCCTTGCATCATACAGTCTGTAAAGTGATTTCATTGCTCTTTTATTATAGTGTGAAAATTAATGAACAGATTATTAGTTATAACTTATAATTAGACAGATTGTTAGTTATAACTTATAATTAGGTTTCTCTAGCATACATTTGGCCAATTTGTAAATTTCAAGGTATAGTTCAAATATAGGGTTGATGTCGCAGCTATCCAATTCCATCTCTTAATATTTTGCTTTGCTTACTGTTTCTGACCTTGCATTTTCATATAGTGCATGGTGGTTGGGAACATTGTTACACAATAGGCTTAGACTGGCTAAACTAGTTGAACAAATATTTTGTGGCTAAATGTCTTTTGGTCGTTAAATATCTATCATTTGTTAGAAAACCAGATATCATGAATGTATACCTTGCCTTTGAGGCACCATTATCTTTCCTAAAATGAATAATTGTTTTATTTCCCTACCAGTGCCTCATTATATCTCCATTAAACTTCCACAGGTGGGTCAGTAAGGTTATAAGGAAACGGCATGATTCTTCTGTGACAAGTGTTGCCTGGCATCCGGATAATGTTAGTGTCTTCTATCAATACCTGTAATTCTGTATCAGTTTCTTTGTTATCATTTCCTTTTTTGGATCCTTGAGCTTAATAATCCTCTTATCTACCTGAAAATTTTGCATTATCTTGAAAACATTGGTGCATAAATTAAACTGCTCAAGCATTCTTAGTCTATTTATTAGTTTTGAAGTCCCTGCAAACATCTATTAGAAGAATCAGAAAATGCATAAGCATGTGGTTGAAAGAATGTTCTATGAATAGTTTTACGGAGCCTGGAATTTCGAAACAAATTACTATTCAGAGCATAGTAAAGGCATATGAATGTTATGAAACACGAATTTTCTTCATATCATATCGGGCAATGTATCATCAAATAGAATGCAAATGTGCTTGTCTTCCTCCTTAGGAAAAATAATTTGTTGACTATCATAAGAATGGGTCAGTGTGAGGGATCATATCTGCACATACCAGATCTTTTGCTCTAGGAGTTTAGCGGAAAGGTGTGAGTAAATCTGGAAAAGCTATATAGGAAACACATGGAGTGAATTCCTATCCTTTAGAAATGCTTATTATCCCTGTTTAAAAAATAATTTCTTGCATTTTGAACATAAATAATGATATATATATGCTTGAATATTTTATGTTCCAATAGTGTTTGGTTTGATGGTTGGGTTTGTGGTTGGAAGTTTGGATGAGATTTATTTAATTAATATTTATTTATGATGTAATATATATTAAATTTAAAATATCTATTTGTGTTTTTATATATCTCAATAAAATATATTTACTACGGATATCATTTTATAGAATCTTCTTATATACAAATAAATAAAATATAAATATATTTATTTATTGAATAGAGAAATACAAATAGAAATTTATAAGTGAGTCCCTCCTTTTGAAATATTTAGGAAAAAAATTGGAAGCATAGTGCAAACCAAAGTTTGTAAAGTGAATCAAACAGACCCAAAGTTGGTAGCATAATGCGAACAAGAGCTTGGGAAATATGATCCTTAATGGGTCTTATTTGGCTTCTGAGAAGAAAACTGCCACATTTAGATGTGTTGCTAATGTACAGTTAGATTTTTTAGTATATTGATTACTATTTTTCTATGCGTTTTTATAACATAACAGATATTACTTGCAACTACATCAACTGATGGAAAATGCCGTGTATTCTCTACGTTCATTAAAGGTGTAGACAACAAGTATGTTCCATTAAATATTCTGAAAATTCTATTTCATCTTGCTATCCTGTTTTTCCTTTGATTTGATTCTCTGCATCTTTGCTGGTAATTCTTGCTACAGGACCTCTTCAGGCTCTTATTCTGATTCAAAGTTTGGAGAGGTTTGAACACCCTTTTCCTTGTTTCTGATGCAATAGCATAGTGGTCTAATAGATTTTAAGTGTGATGTATTGTGAATCTGTAAACAGAAAGAAAGTATTACTAATTATGATCAATTTCTGGAAAATGGTTAATTATTTATTGGTTGGCTAAATATCCTGTTCTGAAATTGGACTGTTTGAAGTGCCAAAGTTATCTTACTCTGGATATGGTTAGGTTTGCTGATTGGCAGATGGCTTCATTATTAACACTATTAAGCATAGAGTCAAACCTTTGCAAATCAAGCGGTGAGACATCCCTCCTTTGAGGGTTGGGTGTTCTAGGTTCGATCCTGGGTGGGTGCGTGTGAGAACACTGGAACGTAGATAAAACAAAACATTGTCTGTATATACGTGTTTCTGATATCTTCCTTTCTTTTTTATGTTTTTATTATTATTTTTTTTTTCTATATGGCTGATTTGATTATTTCTAATATTTCTCGGTTCTTTTTGCCTGAATCAGCAAATCATGCAGCTTGATCTCTCATTCAGTTGGTCATTTGCTATGAAGTGGTCCCCAAGTGGCAGTACCTTAGCTTATGTAGGTCAGAAATTCATTACTCATCTTTGTTGTCAGATAGATCTTGCACTAGATTTCATGGTTTCGAAACTGTTTGAATCACTTTCAGAATGAGAATAATTCATTCTGAAATTTATGGTTGATGATATTTTTACCCAATTTCTAAGTTTTCCTTAGAGTCAGTCATATTTTGGATACATGTTTCGTACTCAACTCTAGATATCAAAATCTAGTAGTTAAATTTTGCATTTTAATCTATGATGTTTGTGTTGCCTTTGCTAATATGGAAAAAAACCTCAGGTCACAATTCAATGATATACTTCGCTGATGAAATCGGTCCTTCTCCATCTGCACAGAGTGTATCTTTCCGTGATTTGCCTCTTCGTGATGTGGGTCAGCATCCATTCTTAAACATTTATTCTTTCCTGTAACCTATATGAAAGTAATATTAATCAAATTTCATGCATCGATGTACATGATCTAGATTTTGTTTGTTTCGGAGAGACTGGTCATTGGTGCTGGCTTTGATTGCAATCCAATGGTGTTCGTGGCAGATGACATAGGATTATGGTGAGTTCTGGGTACAGTTATTTTCAGATTGCAGTAGTTTCCTTTATTTGTTTAACATGCCAACTACAAAAAAGATCAAATATTTTCAACTAAACAATCCCTTAGATACTTCATAAAAGAGAACAGCAAGTCATTGTATCTTAAACGTTTTTCATGGAAATCAAATGGATGTATTCTTTACTGCAGGAGCTTCTTGAGATTTCTCGAAGATAAGAAGGCTACTCCAAGCACAAAAGTTAATTCCCAGGTATGTAATCCTATAATAGTTATGTTAAAGTTATACATTCTGATTGAACTGGAAGCAGCCATTACAAAAAATGTTATATTTGAGAAATCTGCCAAACCACAGAACATATTGGGCATAAAATATCAGCATGATATTGAATTGTTGAATTTCTGTGTAAAATTTTGTTGAATCATAGTATAAAAATATGCTGAATGCTTATTATATTAAACAACAAAAAAAAAACTAAACCATGAATCTATTGAATCACGTGAGAAAATTATTGAGCCATAATGACTTGTACTGAACAATCTTACAACAAGACTCAGCATACGAATATGCTGATGCAGCTTCTTATTGTTTTGCATACATATATCTGTACATCTCTTATCTCTATACGGTATACTTGGTTGAGAAACACCGGACACGAGTAATCAATTTTTAAATGACAATTTCAATCAACAGCATATTGAACGGCTACCTTGATTATTTCATGCACATCAATGCTGATCTTTACATGTATTTCCAGCTTTCAGGAACTTTTGGGAAATTTTACAGCCAGTCTAAAAGCAATGATGCTAATGAAGCTTCAAGAACCCGGCCTGCTCATGAAAATTGTATTACGTATGTCAAGTCTACTTTCTTTGATTCCCACGCCCCACCCCCACCCCCACCCCTCCTGTTTTCTTTTAGGCCATAACCACTTCTTTTTCCTGTTACCAAATTTCAGTAGCATTGTGCCTCTCAAAAAAGCTGGGGATACCACAATTTCCAAGTTCAGTACTTCAGGTTAGAGACAAACATTAATCTTGTTGTCTTCTGCAGCCATGAATTATTCGTTGTCGATATCAAGTTTTACACTTTTATCACAGGATTGGACGGCAAGGTAATTGTATGGGATCTACGACAGCACCCTGATCTGTTGCAGTACTTGTAAGAAGTATGTTCGTCACATGCATTGATGAGGTTCTATGAAGTTACTGATGTTCAACTATTATGTTATGTTGTTGCTGTACTTGCTTACTGATTGATTTGCAGTACGATTTCCATGTTTGTAGATCTTGTCTATGTTTGCTTGGTGTGTATCAAATATATCTTCAATGGTTGCAAATAAGCACAAATATGTAGCAGACAAATTATTTCATTTTACATTTTAACTCTGGTGCTTTCTGATGTCGATGAGATTTTAGCCATCGTACTATTCGCGATAGTTTCTAGTTTTTATGTTTTTCCAACAATTCAGTGCTTGAAAGTGAATCAAGATAACCTAACCCCATGGGCTGTTTGTTCGTGGGAAATCTGCTCTCCTTTAAGGGCAACAACAATAACCATCGACACTATGTTGGATTAGCTTATTCTTTGGACTAGGTAAGTGTAGATATTACAACAATGTTGGTAATGTATTTTATATATACATATATATATATAGGTGGGATAAAAATGCATTAGTGTTATTCTAACTAGCAAAACAGCAACGTAGATGTTCTTTTGCACCATGTTGAGTGTTCCAAACAGGCAATTAAACTTAAATGTAGAAAATTAATCAATTCAAAATCACAATAGTTATGAACACAAACTATATGGAAAAATGTTGTACGTTGATAGCTATAGCCTAAATTATGCAGAGAATAGCATGCACTATAATTTGATTAATGTCTTCAGCCTTTCACCGCCATTTTGCACTTGAGCAGCAGCAGCAGCAGCAACAAAAAATATTACAAGTTGGGATTGCATTTTGGATTTTTATGAGAACATGCGCAGGAAGTTGTTCGCATATGCCATCGGCTTGACATCAGGGTGTGGCTGTAATTCATACAGGGAAATATTAAACTTTGCAATACTAGAATAACAAAATAATTAGCGGAAATCCACTAAGGCGAAAAGCCACTAACCACGGCTGAAAATGTCACAATGTTGGGTTTGAGATCGGGGGCTTCAAAACGAATCAATGCGCCCTTGTTTCCCATCTGTATCAAGAAAGAGGAACTCAAATGGAAGGGCAACATATATTGGAGCTTGGAACTGTTTGGAAAAGAGCTAATAAGGCCAAGGCCACAAAGACGAAAACCACAGTACATTACCTGAT
Organism: Andrographis paniculata; assembly: GCF_009805555.1. NCBI lineage: Eukaryota > Viridiplantae > Streptophyta > Magnoliopsida > Lamiales > Acanthaceae > Andrographis > Andrographis paniculata. The sequence goes on from NW_026137611.1 coordinate 1,247,506, forward strand.
CACAGTAGTTTGGAGCAGAAAACACGGTAATAAGTTTACCATCATGCTCGATCTCATATCCTTCATCCTTGACTTCATGTGACCTCACTACTAAATCTGAAAAAGACATGTTGAATATTCGAGTTGATGTTCCTAGAAATGCTACACAGCTCAAAAACTGACAGGTGGATTGATCGAGTGGAAGAGATACTAACCTAAGTTATTGTCCTGCAAAAATCTCTTTGTTACATCAGCACCAAATGAAAGGCCAACACCACGTTTGCTTGGTCCTCGTCCAAGCTGTGGTTGTGGATCACTCCACAGAAGTTCACACATCAACCCTGAATTAATTCAAAAGAAACACATCCATGCTATGTACATCAGTTGTCTTTGATGATAATGATATATATGTGAATGAGAGTTGTAAGTTCAAAGTTTGACCCAAAATTTTGGATAGTTCCATCACTATAATAGTAAAGATCACCATAAACATCAGAAAGTACATAAAATTATATCCTGAGGAAATAAAGCCATCTTCTCCGAGGAAAAGGTCTCTTAAATCAAATAAAAAGATGGCATCACTTATGGTGAGAGATAGAGCTCTGCCAACTTAACAGCCCTACTTCACTGATCTTATTGATTGAACATTTTATTAGGCACCATGATTTTACTTGCATGTGTTTCTTTCTGTCGGGCCATACACTATATATCTCCTTAATCAGGAGACGAGAGTTCAAACTTACAGGCATTTCCAGAAACATAAGGTTGACATATTTGTGTCATAAAAATTAATATTGCAAGTCTAAAGGATCATCTATATTAAAAACTGACACACAAGAAGCTGGGAGAAAATGATTATCAACACGCTCCCTCAGGTGCAAGTGGGACTCGAACTCGAGACCTAACCTAGGCTCTGATACTATGTCGGATGCTTAATGACCGTCTCACCTAAAAGCTCAAACTTTTAGGAAAACTTAGCCTTTATTCATATATCCGCAAAGGGGAGTCCCAACACTTACGTAAAACTTTGTTAGGCACATGATTGAGCAGCAATAAGGTAGATGAAGAAACATAATATGAGATTCTACAATTCTATCAGGCTTACCCTCCTCAGGAGGTTCGCAAAATCTGTCAATGGCTTTAATGTCAGAGAGCTTCACGCCATCCACGCTGAAGAGGCCACCATGGACCACAAACACTTTCTCATTAATGACATGAGCCAAAGGTAAACAGCAGAATACTTCCGCAAATAACTCCACAAATGTATCACTCAATTTGGACCTGACTTCACCCTCAAAACCATATATCTTATTCATGCTTTTACTTTCATGGTTGCCCCGAGATAGGTACATGGCTGTGAAATTAAAAAAAAAAAAAAAAAGTCAAGCAACTCTGCACACTACTATGCTGGCCTATTTACTATGGCGATGAATACAGTCAAAGTATTACTATGTTCAACAGATATTATAAACTGGAAATGAATAGATAAATACCAATGGTGGAGATAAAATCCCAGAACAATAACATATTCAGCAATATTATAAGAACTGTTTTTCAGTATGGGGTCATAAAAACAAGATAGATATGTTAAGACCTTGCAGATTTTTCTTAATCTCAGGTGCTAAGCATAATTTTCTGCAGCATCTACCTAACAAATTATTAAACATTATTCTCAAATCTGTTGATAAACAATCTGATGTCACAGAAAATAAACAAGCAAAAAAGTAGTTTAGAAACAGGAATTTTCTAATTTATTCTATACCAGGTAATGCATGATTACAAATGGCAGGAATGAAAACAAATAAAGCAAAAAAATGGATATATCACCTGATGGACACATGCACTTGAAGGCAAACAGTGTAAGTATGACCTCTAAGGAAAAGGAGCCCCTATCTACAAAGTCCCCGTTGAACAGATACGGATTATCTTCAGAGGGAAGTCCATTGAGCTCAAATATATTTAGCAAATCATAAAACTGCAAGCATAAAAAATTAGTCACTAGTTTGTTTTTATTATATTTTTTGAGATTGGTCAATAGGTATATTAGTTGATACGTGAATGCATGGAGTCATAAACATGCTAGTGAGCCAAACTCATAATGAGGCAGTGAAACTAAGCAACTAAATAGAAATGAAAATCTGAAAGCTGACACAAATAAACTGGTTGCTTAGTGAAGTGACATAGTTACCTAATACTCGCCCATTTCAAAACTTATTAGAGAAAGATAAATGCTTCTAAAAAAATAATAATTATTATTTAATACATCTCTATAAAACTGAAAAATAATAATAATACTAATAATAATAGTAGCATGGTTGTAACAGAACAAGCGGAACCAATATTACCTGCCCATGCACATCACCACATACAGTGAAATGCTTTCCATCTGGAACATTAATATTGACAAGAGATGGTAATTCTCGAAGGTGTTTTCTTGTTTGCAGCACAATTTGGTATGCAAATCTATAAGCAAAAAATTAAAAAAATAAAATGAAAATAAATAGACAATGATAGTTACTTTTATCTACTTTCACCTACCAAAAAAAAAAAGAAAAAGAAAGAAAGGACCAACTGAGGATATTGACAAATACACAAGCGATATAATACACGAGTGCAGAACTTATGTAAGCACATAAGAAAAGTTGGGAGGTGCTGTACATGTTTATAAAGATACACTATACCTTTTGTGTAAGCACTTCTGATTCTTGAAATCATCCAACATTTTCTTCACAAAATCCAAAGTCACAACATCTCCCTCTATTCTTGCACCAGAATATTGTGATTCCACATCTATAGTTCAATGAGACACAAAAAGATTTGTAAGTTGAACCCTTATTTTTCTTGAAGGATAATCCAGCAAACCACAATATATCTAACAAAGTTTCATTTCACAGCAGCAATAGCATTAACATGAATTCCAAATCAAAGAAATTCGCAACAGCTTATCAGCTTTTTCAATTTAAGTCATATAAGATACCCAAAACTTGAATTTTAGATCATTGTGTAAAATACATGGTCGATATGATCATGTAGGCATTTTCAACTCTCAGATACTTCCACCATACAACATTTACTATCGTGTGCATAAAGATGAAATATGTATGGAGAATGCCTATTCCCCTTCTTTCCATCAGTCAATGCATAACCGTGAATTATAAGTTAATAAAACATAAATCTTCACACATTCAAGTAGTCCAATTTCAGTAGCAGCCTTTGGCCAACTTATGTGGATGAACATTTGTTTCAATACAGATGGAAGCAGAAACGCACCGGGCTAATGCCTAGCTAAGCATATATATTAGATTCTATTTCTAAGATTATTATAATAATAAAATAATATCTCACTTTGAAGGTTGAGATTAGAAAATAAGCACCTCATTCGTTTTAAGAATGTCTACGGTCAGCACACTAGAACAGTCAGAAATTCATGAAAAAATTGACTGCTTTGTTGATTAGTCAGAAAATTTTATAGTTACAGCTAGTTGAAAAGTATATGAACTTTTAAACCCTCCCTGGCAGATTGCACCCTAACTTAGAAAAAGATGGTATGAGGTTGGTGGTCAAACTCTTCATCTTTCACCTGACTTCTCAACTTCCATACATATTCTGGTATTTAAGGGTGTGTTTCTTTTGTACCCAAACCCCAAATTCTATTATTTGGACTCTGCGTTCCCCCCCCCCCCCCCCCCCCAACAAATACACCTTTTTGTCTCATAAAATATCCCATTATCCATTATTTTAATACCAAACCCAAACCAAAATTTTTCAAACCAAATAAAAAGAAATACACCCTAAATTTTTCCACAGCTTCCAATAACAAAGTAAAAAATCACAAATTTGAGCTACAGAATTTCTAAGGACACAAATGATTAAGGTCTTTATATAGAGTCTACACATTCAAACCAGAAATGGAAATATTTCATTCAGTCAGATTATTCTAGTCTTCTTCCCATACACATTCACCCCTCAGAAGACAAACATCTATGTGAAGATCTGATTTAGTTCCTAAACACTTCACAACTTCAATCTATGCAAGTTTAACTTGCCGTTACAGAATGTTTTCTTCCAATATGTAGAGGGATAAATACAAAGCACATCAGAACTTTTACTTCATGATTTGGAAATGCTTACGGAGTTGTGAGTCAATAATAAACCATGAAAAATTACATATCAAATGCCATTACAAAAAACTGTGAGCTTGTCCCACAGCAGGTTTGACATGGTAAAGAGAAGAAAGATCTATGTTGTAGCAAAATAAAATAGAAAATGCTGTTACTTAGCATGTTCAAAGCAATTATTTACAAAACTATATTTTGAATATAGATCTGCTTAAAAAGACTCTAGCTCTTTTAATTCAGAAATGAGAACAAACTAAAACCTATTAGTTACAGCAGTATTCTTTATGTGGAAGAATGTCGACTAAGTATCCTAAATCCAGCACTAAACACTTCAATCAAGCAGAAACATCCTTCTAAACACAGTCAAACCTTTGCAATAAGAGGAAAATAAAATGATATCCCAACTAATGGAGAATGTTTTTATTAATTCTTTCAGGGGTATCTTTGAAAAGAAACTTCCAAAGTTTAATCATAAATTTTATGTATTGCCATTTCCTTGGGGATGTTATATTTAGCTTCCAATAATTATCTGAAATAATAGTTAAAAATTATCTTCTTTAATTGAAGAAAAAACAATGGCACATCATAAGCTTTGTGTTTTTTCCTGAATAATTAATTTGACTTCAAAAGGTCTAACCTAAGTCAAGTGCCCCACCCTTGGTAAAGAGTCTAAAGACAGTGTCTTTGAAGTGATCCTGCCAATATGTTCCCCAAAACACCAATATAACCACCATAGCTGTTGCTGCCATTGCTATGGTCGATTTTGTCCTCACATATACGGCAAGAAGTGCTACTGCTGCTGCTACAGCAGTAACCTTCATGGAAACATAAGATGAGCCAGGTCTAGTCCCTATAATGATAAAATTTTGTCATATACTAGTAAGTATAAGAGTTACAAATATGCACCAAGTACATACTTGTTCACATGAAAATTACAACTCGTATTTTTCCTCAGGTTGCCACACATGGAGGCAAGTCAAGACTCTAGACTCATCATTTTGTACTGTGCCATGAATTTTTTATCACATCAGTCGGATTAAGCATATATACACTTAAAAACCTTATATCAACTCACACCCACATTCTCATTACAAATACGATACAAGCAAAGGTGACAAAGAAAAGCATTGCTAAAAAGAAATCTATGAAGTGACTCCCTTAACAAAAGATAAAAAACTCCATAGTTAATAATCTAATTTGTTATATTAATGCCACTTTGTTCATGTAATAGTGAATCTTATAACATTTCAATAGATTTCTTTCCTGCTATAGCAGCATAGACAAATTCCACGACCAGAAAGAGAAAAAAAAAATAGTAGAACATATAAAATACTAATCAAACAAAGGGTTACTACAGTGAGCTGGATTTGCAAACAAAAAGTTTAAAGTGATAAAATTGAAGTAACAGCAGGCAGTCTGAAATTTAACTTTTCATACCTACTGTTCGATAATCAATAGAGTCAGCTATTGAGCGTCTTTCTGATTTGGGAACAGATATAGCTTCTTCAAATTTTAGTTTCATCACTGCTTTCTCACACTCCTTCAATTTCTTGGTAGCATCAGGGTCATTTGGACAGATTTTTTTGAGCTAAATTAACCAGAAAACACTAAATACAGATTAGTAAAATGACAAGAGTTCTGAGTGCATATAAAGTAAGAAAAAAAAGCAGGAAATTTCAATAAAAAACACACATCAACTCGAAGCAAGTAAAAGTGTAATAAACCGGAATAAATAACAGTTTTCATGGAAAACAAAACATGTGAGAAAGACCGGGATAAATTTTATAAAACAAAGGAAGAAAATAACCAAGGAATGTTCACAAAAATTCAACAGTCAAACGCTTATAAGAACCCTAAGGTTATTTGTGGGTGAATAGGGATAGATTTGAAGAAATTATTTGAAAAAGAATTTTAATTGGTTAGACATATAAGCCTGGGTCACGGGCTGAAAAAACATATTAGAGTGGATATTCTTGGCCATACTCTCTAAAAGAGAAAGAATGATGTCAGCTCTTATAGGCTTACCCCACTCCTAAATACGCCACAAAACTTTGTAATATGATACCCAAACCTGTCAGCTAGAGATTTTCTTATGATTGAATCATTAAAGATACTTGCTCCAAATCCACCAACCCAAAGAAAAGTGAAGCTATTCGTCAATCAGTGATGGTTCCCTTACGCCAGCAAAGATGGCACAACTGAATCAAAAGCAAGTAATAGGATTTCATGCAAGAACATCATAAATGCAAGCTATTATTTACCATGGTTAATATCAATCCAACCCCACACACAAACAATAAGAGACACGTACTAGATCTAACAATTATCTGAACATTTCAGATCCACTGGATAAGATTCCAACCTATTTCTTTCTAAACATTTTTTATATCCACCACATATATATTATAAAAGGCATTAGAGAAAATATCATTAAAAAATACACACACTAAAAAATAAACATAGCTTCAGCAAAGCAGGTAGAAATTGGGGTAGCACGAGATAAAGAAACCCACTTGTTGAAAATCCTTGAGAGCCTCTTTAAACTTTCCCATAGCCAGATATGCTGCTCCCCGCCTATAATAACCCTGCATTTGGAAAAAGGATAAGGGAAACCGCTTATGAATAACAAGCGCAATTTGATTCAGTCAGAACACAGAAAACCAATATAATTATCAATAATGAATTATTGTCACTCCCCAAATCAAATCAAAATCCAAAACAAACTGTACTGGCCTTAGAATATTTAGGGTCAACTTCAATAGCTTTTGTGGCATCCTGTATGGCACTTCCATACTCCTCCAACTTGGTATGCGCAATAGCACGGTTAGCCCAGTACACAGCGTTCCCCTCATCTAATTCTATCGCTTGCGAATACAAATCAATAGCCTGAGAATATTTATGCGCTGAAAGACAGGAGCACGAAACGACGTCACTATCCAGGATACACGAACAAACCCAATAAGCATACCGGTAATACCACAATACCACACCACACAAGCGGGCCAATTAAATTAAAACTGCGGAAAATACCTTTAAACGCTTCATTTGCAAGGAGCTTGAGTTCTTCAGCCCGAGTGGGGTTTTTAGTAGTCATGGTTGGGGGCATGCTACAAACAAATTACTTGCACCGATTTGGTGGTTGCAGTGAGTGAGTGAGTGAATCTATGTATTATTTAGTTGAATGGATGTGGATGAGGGCTCAGAGAGCGAAGCGGAGAGGAGACGACGAGAAGTTCGTGTGCGAAGTGAGAAAAGGAAGAAATGAGTGTGTGATGATAACAAGGAAGAAGGAAGAGCAGCGGTGCCCTAGATTAGAATTAGATTAATAAATTAGATTAAGGAGGATAGGTTACAATTACAATTACAGATTAATTGAGGGACCGATCGGATCGACGTCGACCCACCCACCATTTTCAATCTCAATGCGCCTTGTCTTAAGTTAGCTCCACCATTTAACTAGTAATTTAACTAACATGTACGTAGAATTACATTCATACAACCGCTTATTATTATTATTATTTTAATAATTGCAGCATATTCATTTTATATACTCCCGTTGGCGTCTGATAAGTAAAAATAATGTAATGATATTTTTGCCTTTATTTTTTGGTATAAAAATAATGATGTGATGTAAAGTAAGGGTATTTGTAGAAAAAAAATGAGGTATTTAATGAAATGATTATTTTGTAATTAAACGTTCCAAAATAAAAATATATATACTTTATAACTACACGGATGGAGTATAACAATTAATATTATCTTGATTTTGGTTACATGCCTTCACTTCGTAATTTCGAAGGAATTTTCTAATAAATTAAGAAACAAAATATTTTATTAGTGAATACTATATAAAAATTTTTGATATTTTTGTTATTTAATTTTATATATAAAATAATTATATATTTTTAATTTAGATAAACATTAATAGTATTTTGATATTAATATATAATTATTTTTACTAAAATAAAAAAAAAAATTTAGAATAAGAAGAAAAAAGTAATATATCAAAAATACTTCCATTATTTATGAAACATAATTTTCAAATTTATGTTCTTCTTTTGTAGATTAAGTGGTGAGACATCCCTTGTTTGGCCTTAGTGGATAGTGTATGCATATGTTGTTTTGACCATTGTTTTTTTTTTTTTTGGTCATTCTTATATAAAAATCACTTATCTTTTAATTTTTTCATACTTTTCATTTACTCAAATAAATATATATATATATGTTGGAAATCCTGCCTCAACTCCATTAAATGGCTGATAGTTTTCTTTTAAAAAACAAAACATTACGGCCTAAAAAAACTATAAAACATTTTATTCGCTTAGAAAAATTAGTCTTCAAATATTTACAAAACTATATTCCTAAACATAAGGTTTTGTTAGTTAGTAAATAGTTATTATATATATATATATATAACATAATAAAAAGTTCACTCAGTCAACCCGTTCTCTTATGCCCGAGACATCCTCTATCTTGGAAACATTATGCATACGTAAACCAAATATTTTTTATCATCAACCTACAATTAAATCACTTCAAGAATTAGACATATATTATGTCAAGAAATAAATAAAATATAACATCACATCATCTAAAGCATTATGTTATGTCAACCGTGAAAATGGTGTAACATGATTGTCAATCTTACTGGCAATGGAAAAACATATATATCCATCTAAATGAACAATTGTAATAAACTCGGTCTCATAATAACAGACTCATTAGATCATCATTAATAATTAGCAGGCAAACATTCAACTAAAAAAGAAATGATCTGATAAACTATAGATATATAATGGTCATCCGGCCATTCTCATATGCCACCATGCAACCTTCATATAATATACGGATAGCTTTCGTTATCGCAATTAACCACAAGAAACTTCATAATTTATGATAGCAAAAATAAAGACTCATTTCTAGCTCCAATTTATGTAATATAGTTGAATCAGTTCAATTACCCAAAAGAAATCCGAAAACTTTACCTCTTCATGTGTCCAAACATGATCATATTTGGAATTGCCATATAATTTTAAATTACCGGTTTACCTCACTAGGAGCTAATCTAATAAGTGGAACAATACTAACACTAATGATTAGATCGAATATGTCTAAACTACAATAGATCCAATTCATGAATGACCGTGTGAAAAAATTATTTAGTTGTCCGACTACTATTAACTTATCACCAAAGAGTTGCAGTATATTGAAGTCGAATAACCTAGCCCCAAATAATGACATCGCCTAGTAGTACCATACACAACGACTAAATGATGAATCTATACAATATTTCCGATAAAACCATGCAATATATATAGGGGTTGGACTTGTGACCGTGAGGTCATGGGTTCGAACCCCCGACGCTCCAGGTCACCTGCCACACATGGTTCGCCTAGTGTGACTTTTCCGTCGAGTCTGGTTTGTAGGGTATTAGGTTCGGCCGGGGATTTACCCAGTGCACATTTTCGGGTAGCGGCTGCGAGTTCCCACGTCATTAGTAAAAAAAAGTGAAATAGATGAATAAACTACAAAAGGGTCAGCGAAATAACTCACTTAGGGTGTGTTTGACAATTAGTTGTTAGTTGATTCAATTAGCTGATAGCTGTTAGCTGATTCAATCAGCTGGTTTTACTTGCTGATTCTGTTTGACTTGCTGATTCGATTAGTTGTTTGTATTAAAATGTTTGGTAAAACAACTGTTTGATATGGATGTTTATACGTAAAGTAAAATGACAATTGAAGATATTTCTATTTTATTTTTGTTTCTAATATATTCAATTATGTTCTTTTGAGTTTAGAATATTTAAAAAATTTTGTTATTAGTTATTGAAAATTGTAAAAGTATTATAAAAGTATTTATTTTATTATATTTAGATTTAAAAAATAATATATTTTTATTGAAATATATAAACAATTTTTTCTGTTGAAAATGATGTAAAATATAAAATAATAATTTTTTCGTGTATATATATTTATTATGTTAGTTATCGATTAGTTTATTATATTTATAATTTTTAATAAATTTAATTTATTTTTAGTATAAAATTTATATATTGTAATTTTAATATAAAAATAAATTATTAATATTTATATTTTCTATTTTATGTTGATTTTAATAAATTTATATATTTTACAATTAAAATAATTTATATAAAAATTAATTATTTTAAATTTATAAAAGTAAAACTATAATATAATAAAATATTCTAATATAATTAATAAATAAGCAAAATATATTTATTTGTAGAAAATGCATAATAAATTTTTAAGGGATATAAGGAATAAAAAAATTTTTACAGAAAAAGCTATTTCAAAATGCTGGTAAATTAGCTTTTCAGAAATTAACTTTCTGGGTCCAAAAAGTTAATTTATCAAACACCTAAATTAGCTTTTTGAACGGTCAAACAACTAAAAACTATTCAATAAACTTAAAAACTCGCTATTTGTTAAATACCCTCTTATTATTCTTTCCATAAATCTACCAATATATATATATATATAATGGCATAGTATGTGAAGACTTATAAATGCATGTGTGCATATGTATATATTAACGCACCCACAAAAATATCTTATGAAATATCATACTTTTTTATTATCATAACCATGTGAACATACATACATATTTTTTTAAAATTCAATTCAATTCCTTATGGGTTATCTTTTTAATTGAGAATTACCTCTTTTCGATTTGAGATTTCTCAATGAATTTCCCTCAACATAGATATTTTTATTATGCAATCAATTGCATAGTTACTCGGCCTGGAATATGTCCAATTACTTCTAAATAATTCATCAAATTTTCTACAATTAATTATATGTTTCAATTTTTTTCATATATTATAATCTTATATCAAGACTATAAAATTTTTAGATCTCATAATATTTATATAAAAATTATAAATAAAAATAATTAAATCTAAGAAAAAATAGACATGTACAACACACTGCCGTTTTTAATCTAATTTGGATCGATGCAAAATTCGCAAAATAGAACACCAGAGCTATAATAAAGGTATTAACTAAAAAGCTACGTCAATGAAATAACTAAATAATCAATTACGAGTTTCTAAAAACATATTGCGAAAAATTGTTGTTTTTATCTCTTATGTGGGCCCAATTGTTATTTTGAACGTTAACATTTTAGGTTTTGGATTTAAAATTCTAACGAAAAATTTTTGCTGAAAATTCCACACCTGAGCTGATCCGGACGCGCCGGTGTTAATGTGTCGCATGCTAGAGATGATCTAGGCACCATGTGGCCATTCTAAGGCGTTTACCTAGTAATTTATTTCTAAAAGCAAAAAAAAAAATTAAATTAACTTGCAATTTGAACCAAATTGCAAAAACACAATATTAAAAGACTCGTCTAACATATTTCTCATTCCATTCGATTGAATAATTTCTTCTTAAAAACTTTAGGTAAATCACAATCGAATCAAAGTGTTTGCCCAAGTCTTTAAATTAGTGATAATTGTTTTAATTACGAGAGAAAAAATAATAAATTATAAAAAAAAAAAAGGTTTATCTCCTTACCTAGCTTTGCGGGTGGGAAGTTCAATGAATACACTTTGAATATATTTTGTTTATCAAATTGGTATTAGAACTGTCAATTTAAGTTCGAATAATACGACGAAGATGATGGTAACACAACTAACAAAATCAAATTAAAAAAGTTAGAGTATCCAGATGTGAGTGTTGTTCCGTATAAAGAATGGGGCAATATGTCACCTCTTGTTTCAAGTTCTCGATGAATATGATTTTGAGAATATAAATGATGCAAAAATCCTCCAAAGAGTTGCGAGGGAAATTCGAAAAATATTTTAGAGGACAAACCCGATAGTCTTACATTTATGGGGTTCAGGAGCATTGCTTATGCACGTGTGTCGGATCAGAAAAGGAATTAACGGGAGGACAAAAGTAAGAATTATGTTTTCATCAACTATGATGAGAAGACTAAAGAGTACAAGATACTTGATCAGACAAGTGAAAATGTTGCAGAGAGTCGGGACGTACAATTCGTTGAAGAAGATCAAATTAAGATGAAGAAAAAAAATACAAATTGTTCGTCAAATAAATATCCCAATAAATTCTTCAACTCTAGAAAGTATTGATGATGAACGCACAAACAACCCAAATTGAATGGCCGATATTTAAGATGAACGTCAAGTCATCCTTTTTAAATGGTATGGTCAAAGAAGAATTGTATCTTGAACAACCTCATGTACACTAAAGATTGGAAGTAAGCACAAAGTCTTACAATTGAACAAAGCACTCTACAGGCTCAAACAAGCACCGCGAGCATGAAACACATGCATTGACACTTACTTTAAAAAGAACGGATTCAGTCAATGCTTATATGATCCAATCTATATAAAGAAAATTGAAGGTAATATGATATTTTTTGCACTTTATGTAGATGATCTCATTTTTACAAGAAACGATGGAAAGAAGATTGAAAAGTTCAAAATGGCAATGGCATGCGAGTTTGAGATGACTGACTTAGGGATGATGAGATATTTTTTGAGGCTAAAAATACAATGAAGCGAAGTGGACATATTTGTGTCACAAAAAGAGTAAGCAAAAGATATACTAAAGAGCAAAATGGAAAACTACAATTCAATGTTGACGCTAATGGAACTAGGTATAAGGTTGTCCAAGTATAATGATGGAGATCGAAGTATCCGCGCTTGGTGGAAAATCTCTGTTACCTCACTTGCACAAGGCCAAATTTATAGTTAATCGTTGGAATAGTAAGTCAATTCACGGAAAAACTAGTATACACATATTGGAAGACATTAAAAAGGATCTTCTGATAGAACATAGTCACTGAGATTGTTGTATTCCAAGACAAAAGTGTATAGGATGTTAGCATATCCAGATAGTGATTAGTGTGGAAACAATCACTATCGAAAGAGCACATTGGGATATGTATTTTTCATGGGAAAAAACCTTTCACATGGCTATCTAAAAAGCAAGCCAATCATCACCTTCTCAACCGGTGAAGTTGAATATGTGGCAGCATCATGGTATATTTACCATGCAATTTGGGTAGGAAAGTTAATAAGCAGAGTTAAGATTGGAGCAGAGTGAGCCAATTGAAATCCGGATCAACAACAAAAATGTCATTGTCCTAGCAAAGAATCCAATGAACCATAAATGAAGCAAACATATCAACATATAGATATTCGATTTCAGTTAATCCGAGACAAGATAAAAATATGAAAATATAAAGCTCAAGCACGTAAAGAATCGTGACCAGGTGGCGGACATCTTCACCGAGCCAATGCCCACAAAATTGTTCGAAAATTGCAACAGGAAGCTTGTGGTGAAGAATGCAAAAGAATTGTAAATTCGGAGGGGTGTTTTGAATAAATTTAATTAAATTCTCTTTATGAATAATTATTAAAAAAAAAAAAAAAAAAAACTCCAAAATGGGAGGAGTGGAGCACTTAATTTTAAATTAATGTTTGCTGTTACATTAGCTTTACTTTAAATTAGTGATAGTTGTTTTTACTTTGTGTGTGGGAAATTCGTTGAATACACTTTGAAATACATTTTGTTTACCATGGTGATCATCAGTCAGCGCAATTGCGAAATAACCAAAGATGTCATAAGCATTGATTCCCAATATTAATACACAATAGAGCATGTTTTATATAATGCATTGCGAAAAATATAAAAATAAAATTAAAGCCAGAGTCGACCATACCAGAATGTAAGGCAGCTAGCTCAATATAACCACCAAGATTTTAATTATCTTGTTGATGTAGTTGGCATTCAACAAAGATCCACTTGCTGCCATCCATCTGCATTGCAGAATGCAGTCACGTGTTTAATTAAGGAAGGACATGGAAACAACTGAATAAAATTTTGGGGATACCCAGTCATTGCCAAGGCTCCATATATCCACATGTAGTATTTGCTATTTTTGTAGAATTTTAGATGATGGAACCTGGAGTTGGGGCAAGAAGATATTGTGTGCTGCTGGATCTAGATCCGGAGCTACTCTGGTCGATATTGGAAGTTATCTTGATTGAATGATGATCACCTTTGTTGGCAATACAGCTGCAGGAATCTGTCCATGAATGGATTCTTTCCTCAGCGCCACCATATGATTCTGATTCCATTGTTGTTTCAATCATCTTTTGAACGTCTTCCAAGTTCATATTGGTGAGCGTCCTTGTATTGTCGCAATGTGCTTTCACTCCCTTCAACTTCAAGGGAGCACTTGATGCAGCTGAAGAAGGTCGCCTTTTGGCGATCCCACCACCATGGTGACAAGCTGCAAATCCAACTCTTGAATTGATTCTTTCTCCGGCATTCTGATTGCCATTGCCATGTCTTTTCCTCACAGAAGAAATCGGATACACTGCAGGTACGTGTTGTGTCAACAAAGTTGGAGATGAGGAAGCTTCGATTGGGCAGCTTGGCAGTGTGGAGCCAAACAGGAAGTGGGGGTTGTCCACACAAGAAGATTTGGGTTTAAGAGGGGCTGAAAGATCAGCCCAACAATTAACTCCTGGTATCAGGTAGGGGCGAAGACTAGTGCTGAATCTGCTATGATCTGGATGCATATAAGAAGATTTGATGACTGGTCTCAGATCCTGCTTCTTTAAAAGATCAAACTCACTTGTTATCATACCGGGAAAGGAAGCCATATCTGAGTAACTGTGATCAACTGCAGTAGTATCTGTTGGATGGAACAAAGTTTCTCTGAGTTTCCCTGCAGATGGATCATTTCGATTATGGATTATTCTGTTGTCAATGGGCATATTGCTAAACCCAAGCTCATCCATCATCTGCTTATCCTTCCAAATATGTCTGTTCTCGAATTCTTGAAAGCCTTGTGCACCCACGGTGAACTCTTTACCCATCAAACGCATTGTTGGAAAGATCTTGTCATTTCTATAGACCTCTGATGGACATCGTGCACTTTCTTTGCACAGGAAATCTTCGCGGTAAAATGCAGGATTCTCGAACTTCGTCAAATCCTGGGCAAGATTTGTCTTCCCATTACATTGTTGATCATTCATACCTAACATTGACTGGAAGATAACAGCCTGATTCTCTCTCAAATAGCTGCCATTAATGGATGGGATCAAACTTGAGGCATCCCTTGAGGATATTCGGTGATCCCAATACCTGTGCTCTATATCTTCAGCTAAGCATTTTGAAAATTTGTTTGGCACTGATAATCCAATGGAAGGGAAAGCAGACATATTTCGTGCCATACTCTCATTAAGACCACCTTTAGAATTCGAACTCAGTACCAACAACTCTCCTTTCGAATTGAGTGGCAACCTAACCAAATCTTCGTTTATATTACCTATCCTCTTCCCAAAAATGATTCCGGTTCTGTATCCATCTGCCGGGGAACACACAGATTGAAGAAGATATCCAGGTTGAGAAATATTGCTTGCAAGTTTCTCAAAATTCAACACTGATGGCACATTATGACCAACCCCGAGATCCTTTATGAGTACTCTGCCAGTAGAGCTCGAAGGAACTGATGTTACATTCATGGTCATGGAGGGGCTGACATCATTCAAGTCTTGAGCTTTGCAAGTGATTGATCGACCGGGAAGGTCCTTTTTTTTACACTGCTGAAAAGTAAATGAATCAGCTGGACACAAAGGGATAGTCGATCTGCTTGCAGTTCTAAAGTCTGCCTTATCTTCCATTCTGTTAGTTTCAATGGTTTCCGCCATTGGTAAATCTTTTCCCAAACTCTCAGGACTGTGAGCTATATGCATACTATTCAGCTGCAACTCATAGCTTTCTTCCAGGAGAAGTGGTTTCTTCTGTTGTTTGACATGGTTACCCTTCTCTAAAAATTTAACCTGTTTGTCTGCATTTTCTTTGACATCATGATCCAGTGGAGGAACTCGCCGCAATATACCAGGCTTGAGATTCGTCCGAGGTTGGCTCTGAGCATTAATCCATCTAAAAGCTTTAGAAGATGACCCACGGTTAGCTGCATTGAGAAGCTGCTGCCTTGTATTCTTCCCACGGTCGCAGATGGACACCCCATTGTTGATATCATGATCATTCTTCCTTGAGCTTCCTTTTCGATCAGCATCGTCATGATCTTGCAATTTTAGCATGGAACAATCCACCTGATAAAACTAGCAACTTGTGTGAGTTGAGAAGTACTTACATTGTACAAAATAAGATGATGCTTTTTGTTATGTAGCATAATGCATTTATGTCTGTCTATATACAAAGAAAATGCCGAGCATCGTTTTGCGATTATCAAAAGTAGTTAAAGGAGGTGAAAAACACTACAGCTTCTTGATATAGAACTAAACATATATGAAACTAAAATTGTTCATATGAGAATGGCCCAACATTGTAGTTTTTTCATCCAATCCTCAGTGATTCAACTCATTATTTTATGTGTAGTTTGAACAGGAGAAAGACTTATTAGAACAGGAAAATAGATCAATTGACATATTCGCGATGCGACTCGATCACTATAACACTTCATCACATAAAATCACAACAAAAATTAGTCATCAAGGCGACGGGAACTAAATCACAACAGCCACCAATTTAACCAAAGTCAAGCCCAAAAATTTTCACAAGAGTTAACAAAATCTGGTGATCATCAACTATGTATCAACACATTCAATCATTTGTCCATATATATGCATAAAAAGATGATCATGAATGTTTCTTAGTAACCACAGCATAAATGTTTCGTAACAACTGAAGCATGTGCATGAAGAATTCCAAAGCAAAAAATCCAGAAAGTTGCAAGCAAGACCTATAATAATTTAAGGTCCCACGTGAATTATAAATGACACTCCCCACCCATTCACATCATAACAAAGAAACACATCTGTCATCCATCCAGTATTTGCTCCTACTTCTTCAAAAGACTCTAATGGACTCTAATATAATGCACATGAAATCCTCAACCAGTATACTATATATATTGTGATTAACAAAGTAGCCTAAGCTAATCCCCATTCGAAACCCATATATGTGTATATATATTCCAATGCCAAAATGAATCAAAATTCCAATGACAATGATTGCTCAAGAGAAAACTGACACAAACAGTAGTGAAAACAGCATGTTTAAATGAGGTACACTTTCAGCCTCATAAACAATAAATTTCTGCCCCAACCGTACTTCACAGCTGGAGCGCCATACCCTCTTCCCCAATTATCTGCTAAGAAATCTTGCTCACATGAAAACCCCATCTCCTGTTCCTTCAACTTTATCTTCCCTCTTTATACAGAATCTTATCGCCACATGACAATCAAAAGAATAAAGAAAAGATGACATTACAAAGCTCTATAGTCTTCAAGCAGCATCATTATATGCTCAAAGTGTGCACTAGAAAATGAAGCCATGTCTGAAGATACTGTTCCGAATACCAATGTTCATTTCTAATTGCGCTAACCAGAATCCTCGAAACTGTAGAAACCCTATAATTTTATGTTGGGAGTAAGACAACCAGGCGTGGGATTCATCAATATGTTTCATCCATATGCATTGCCACTAACTATTAAATGCATTTGATATTTTGGTAGCAAAATGTAAGAACTTATGCGCGATTATTAATGGCGTTTACCTTACGCGGAGATAATAGACCCAGATTGTTGTCTCCTCTCTGCGACGTCCTTTTCTTGATTTTGTTGATCGCATTTGTTGCCTTCTTCAACTTGCTTGAAATAATCTTCTTATACTTTTTGAATTTCTTCTTCGTCTTTCCTTCAAAACCCCAATTAGTTTCCTCTCGGCGGGACAGCTTCGAAGCAATGCCGAATCCATCTTCTACGTGGAAACCGTTATCCTCCTCGTCGGTACTAACCCTCTCCACTGGCTGCGCCGCCGCGAAAATCTCCAAGATCGATCTCTTCTTTTGGGGCTTCGCTTTTGACCTTGAAGACCGCTCATGAATTATTGCCATGTCTTCGGAATCGGAGATATCGATCTCTTCAGCCCTTCTCGAAGATGATTCTCCTTTTTCGACAACAACAGCGCTTTTCTTCTTCTTCTTCTTCTTCTTCTTCCCCGCTGAGCACTCGGGAATCTCATCGGTGGATTCAGCATCAACATACTGGAGCAAATCGATCCACCAGACAAAGTTCTTCACAGTGATGGGAGGGAGCATCGATCTCACAGATTCTTCGGACGAGGTCTCAATCTCATCAAACGGCCAGCATTTTACCACGTGTACGCTTCTCATCCCCAACGCATATTCTCTACGAACAAATCAAACCCGCGATTTGCAGGCAGCTAAATCAAATCAAATCAACTCAACAATATCTCAATTGATTACCACATCACAAACTGAACAGCCTTGAATAATACTAATAATAATGATAATTATAATAAGTAACTCGTCTACTACTCATACTCATCGACGACTCACCGAATGGAGAAACCCTCACGCGTTTCCATGGCGCAACTCGAAGCCGCCTCAATTTCCTGAGACAACACAACACAACAGCAGACTAATTAAGAATGTAAAGAAAACAACACACAAAAACACAAACCCCCAGCAGACGGACGAATTGAAGACCCAAAAGGGGGAGCAAAACCACTGCGAAATCAGGAACTTGAGCAAATAATAAAGTAGGTATTTTACAGAGAGAGAAAGAGAAATTGAAGGCGGTGAAGAAGCCAATTGTAAAGGCAAGCGCACGCACATATGGCGGTGAGGTAGCTAGGTAGCTACTTTAATTGAATTTCTAGAAAGAGAAAGGATTAATTAAAAGGTAGGGTGAGGGTGAGGGTGAGGGTGAGAAGATAAGCAGCAAAGTGGATTCACTACACAGACACAGGGAGTGAGGGAGGGAGTAGTTCACCTTCAATCTTCATATGTTATAATATGGTGTGGTGTGAGATCGGTCATTATATATTTGGTTTCACCATTAATTATATATTTCTGACAGATAGATAGCGACCTGTGAGAGAGAATTAATTAATTGAGAGAGAGAGAGAAAGGGAGAATGGCCATCCCATCTCCATCTCATGTAGTAGAAGATATATAATAAATATATAACTATATTATATATATAAGTATGATATATGGATAGATGTGTGTAGTGTGGTGCGTGTGTATATATATATATATATATGTGTGTGAAGTAGTGTAAGCATATGTATATAGATATATGTATATAATATATAGTCAGTGGCTAAACTAGAATTATTAAGTTGGAGGTGTTGGAGATTAAAATTAAAAAAAAACAATTATAGTATAAAATTTAAATATCCAACAAATTATTCTACTATCAGAATAAATTATCTTTAATCAAATATGCATAAGCAATATTGTCACTGTAAAGACAAAAAAAAAAAAAAAAAACAATCCGATTAATAAAATTCCAATTTCGTCCAAACTGAAATCTGAATCCAGTTGTTGTCCTTGAACAAAACAAAATATTATTTAGTCAACTAAATAAAAATAAACTATTAAATATATTTTTTATAATTATTATTTACCTTAGTGATGTCGCGATAGTTGTATTCTTCGTGTAGCCATATTTTGAAATCGTTGCAAAATTGCTTCAGTTTCTATAGTGACAAAAATGTCTTTCTCAATGTAACACACTAGACAATCTATAAGATATTCATCTCTCGTTGTGTTTCGCAAATCATTTTTGACAATTTTCATTGCCGAAAAAGATATTTTAAATGTGGCTGTCGTGACAGGTAAAATCAATGCTAACTCGATTAGTCGATAAATCAAATAAAAAGTACTCTTACAATTCATTTGAATCATCTTCTGTGCAAGATCTCCAATATCACAAAGGCCAATAAAAGCTGGTTCTGATCTCACATAACGAATGAATGTTTGAAGCTGCGGTTTTAAATCTGATAGATCGTGCATAGAAAAAATCCTTCGAATATAACTCAGCAAGATGAATAATCCGTTCTTGATCAAAAGCAGCAAACAAATTTTTAGGATTAAGACATGATATTCCCATCAAAATCTTCGAGTTTGATTCAGTAAACCGATGATTTATTTCTTGAGAAATAATATCGATCACCTAACATTATAAAAAGAAAAATTAATATTTCATATAATGTAAACTAATACTCTAATAATTTTCATAATAAATTAGAAAAGAATAATATACATTATAAAAATATCCACCCGAAAATAATGAAGATGTGTTTTTCTTTGGGCATCAACAAGTATTCTTAATCATCCGGGGATGATATCATTTATATTGGGAACACTAATTCCATGATCCAAACAAAAATTAATTACTTCTTAAAAAAAGTCATCCCAACCATTTGTTCTAAAGTCTTGCAATTTATCTTTCAAAATTGCAATTAATTGTACAACAAGACCTATATTCTGATTCTTGTGTTGAAGAGCTTGAGACAGTGCATTTGTTTTACCTAATATATGCCTCATCAATTGACCTACAAACACAAATTCAAAATTTTCCATCTTGTCAAACAACCCCACAGCAAGTCCTCGAATTTTCACATCACTGTCATATGTAGCTATAATTTCAATCATTTCTTTCACTAGATTTCACAAATTAAAAAGTCGAGTGATTGTTTTGAAATGAGAACCCCAACGAGTATCACCGGCTCGAGCCAAACTCATTTCTTGATTGATTCATTCCCTTTCTTGTAGCAATATCACCCAATTCTACATGTCTTGCAAGATCATCAAATTGTCGTTGTCTCAATTCATCTCTCCTTTTACACGAAGCTCCAACAATATTTACAATCATAGAGAGATATTCAAAAAAATTGCTTACGAGCCCATTCTGACTGACACTAGAAATAATAACTAATTGAAGTTGATGCGCTAAACAATGAACATAATATGCATTTTCATTTTCTTTCAAAATGAGGGCTTTAAGCCCGTTAAACTGTCCACGCATATTAGAAGTCTCATCATAACCTTGACCTCTAACCATTGATAGTGATAATCCATTTATTGCAAGAAATTCATCAATAGAATTTTTCAAAGATTTTGAAGTGTCAGTAACCTGTACAACACCAAAAAATCGTTATTTAACTTCTCCAAGATCAGTCACAAACCTTACATTTAAAGACATTTGTTCCTTGATAGAACTATCTCGAGCCTCATCAATCAAAAGAGAAAACCATTTATCCTCAATCTCTGCCAAAATAAAACTCCTCACTTCTGAACTACAAGCATTGATAATTTGTTTTTGAATATATGGAGACGTCAATTGGTTATTTCCTGGAGCATTTATATCAATTACCTTTCCAACTTTGTCATTGTTATCACCATACCACTTATAAAGCTCAAGAAAATTTCCACGGCATATGGATTGTGTTGACTCATCATGGCCACGGAAAGCTAAGCCCTGCTTTAAAATATATCGAATCACTTTTACAACTGCGGTCAATCGAATCCGATAAGTATCCTCCATTTCAGAACTTTTTTGCATCATAACATAATCCACATTGCTTCTTTGATCTTTATATCCAACACACATAGTTCTAGCAAAATTGTGAGAACTAGTTATTGATACTTAATGATTATTGAATTTTTCTTTAGCTTTATTCCAATTCCTAAAACCAATTTCAGTAAATGCAGTATCTCCATGCTTATGCCCATTAGAAAACAAATAGCACCATAAACAATATGCAGCATCTTTAGATACACTGTACTCTAACCAATCATATGTTTTGAACCACTGATCTTGAAATGATCTCCGAATCTCACCAAACTTTGTAGCGGGAAAATTATGACCGCGAGGCTGACAAGGACCCTTAACCAAATATTTTCTTCTCAATTCATCTCTAAGTCCAACAGGATAACTGTCAATCGATTTACGCAATCCAGGATCCACAATAATATCATCATCTGAAATATCAACTTCTCGTGCTCTATTGTTCTTTTCATTATAATTGTCGATCATGTCTTTTGCACCAGATGTTTCAATATTTGAGTTGAAACTTTTAGGAGCTTTAGAAAAAAATCTCTCCATTGTATTTTTCCTAAATAATGACAAAATATTTTGATCAAACTATTTTACTATATTCACACATTAACTTCAATTAAATTAAAGAATAGGCAAAATAGCGTAAAATCTCCTTGTGGTTTCCCAAATTTGCTGAAAACCCCATGTGGTCCAAAAATTCCATAAAACCTACTTGTGGTTTTTAAAACGTTGCACACTCGCCCCTTCTTTCTAAATTGCATTAACGGTGTTAAATTTTTACACAGAGTGACCGTTATACCCCTGTCTAAATTCTCTTTCTCTCTCTACTCTATCACTTTTTTCTCTCATTCCCCTTCCCATTCTCTTTCAACGCCTCATCTTTTCTTCCCCTCACAACCCATACCATCCACCATCGTTTTCTTCCTCCACCACTCTCTTCTCCTTGCCCAACTACTTTTCTTCTCTATTTCCCCTCCTTAGACATCTTCTTCTTCTTCTTTTTTTTTTTTTTTTAAAAAAAACCCTAAGTTTCCAAATTAATTTCTCCCTTTTTCCAAAAACCTGATCTATAATCACCTTGACCAGCCAGGTTGCCACACACGACCAGACGCCACACCGCAGTAGCGCCGCCGTCGACAACCGCTGGCCACCCACGCTCCCAGGCCAGCGCGGCCACAGTTTTTTTTTTTTTTTTTGGTTTAATTCAACCCTTAATTTTAGTTTTCGCCATTGATGGTGAAGAAAAATCATCCCGTTCTTGATTCTTCCCAACACAAAAACACAATTGCAAACCCACTTTGATGAGTGTATTGATTTTTTTAATTTTTTTAATTTTTTAGTTTGGTATTTTTTGTTTGGTACCTTGTTTATTTATTTTTTTTTTTTTATCAAAAGAGAAAGAATTTGTTCCAGTTTGACAGCCACTGCCGACCACCGCTCATCGCCATCCAGTTTCCGCTGTCTATATTCACCTCGGTCTTCCACAGCCTATCGCCCAGAGCATCAATCATTTGTCCTCTGCTGTTTAGGAGAAGAAAAGGGTGAAGGAGATTAATATAGGTGTATTAATATCTAAGGGTATTTTTGTAATTTCACACAGTAATATATCAATTTTCGTACAAAAAATTGCAATAGGAGCGCGTGAGATGCAATCGCCGTTAAATCCTAACGGAGGGAGAATTTTTTGCAACATTTTAGAAACCACAAGTAGGTTTTATGGAATTTTAGGACCACAGAGGGTTTTCAACAAATTCGGGAAATCACAGGGGGTTTTATGCTATTTTGCCTAAAAAGTATACTATCACAATTTAATTAAATTAAAATATATCTAAATAAAAAATTTATCAAAAAATTTTCACCTAAGAAAAAAAAAAAAAAAAAAGTAGAGATGCAGAGACATAGAAAAATAGATGAACATCTAATTAAATTAACTTAATATACATTTATAAATTCTAAAAAAAAAACATTAGGAAGAAAATAAATATGATAACAATTACAAGAATAGAACTGAATACTCATAATATATATTATATATACATAGCATACCAACAAATCAACCTCAATTTCAATCTAATGAAAGTGCGAAGAAGTGGCAAGCCTCGGGCGACGAGCTCGGCGGTGCCGTGGTGGGCCGGTGCCGGCGGTGGGCTGCAGAAGGCGACAAGACAAGCACGGGCAGTAGGTAGCAGCAACAAACACGCAGCAAGAGAGAACAGAATGCTAATCGATTTTTACTTTTTTTTTTCCTTTAGCCCTAGATTTATATTTTATCACAAATTTTTTAATTAAATTATCAATATTGGTTAGGCCAAATTAAAATATAAATACAAGCCCAAAACCATAATTTAATTCAATTGGCCCAATTTCATCATAATATTATTCTTCTTCAAATAGAATTACACGCAGACGGACGACACAAGGGAAGCCGGGAAGTTGTGAGGCCGACTGCGATTACCATCGAACCGAGGGGCCTGCGGAGAAAGAATTGAGGGGGCTGAAAGCTAAAATGTAAGATATAATGCTTACTCATAGCGATTTTCTTGTTGGCTCGGGGGGGCTCCAGCCTCCCCGAGCCCCTTGTTAAATCCGCCCCTGTATATGGTGCAGAGACAAATATGAATGAGTAAATTTTTAATTCTATGCATATCATTACCGTGACTAAAAACTCATATTTATAGTAGATACATTGGTGAATGCATGACTTTCAATCATGCCACGTCGCCCGTCCATTCCAATATACATCGACATGATGTGTATCATTCGTTTACAACACTCCCTCTTGGACGGGCATTCTTATACAAAGAATGTGCCTTGTTAAAATCTTACTATGAAAAAAACCCTGTGGGAAAAAATCATAGTGAAGGAAAAATAGTATATCATTCTTGTATTAATGCGCTCTATCTGTTTGGACTTTATATGATGTCTTTCATCCGACGCATTTCCTTTGCACCAGTTTGTTGAATATTGCAGTCGATAGCGCCTTCGTAAATAAATCTGCAGAATTTTCGGACGATCAAATTTGTTGCATATTAATTTCACAATTTTTCTGAAGATCGTGAGTGAAAAAGAACTTCGGAGATATGTGCTTTGTCCGATCGCCTTTAATATATCCTCCCTTTAATTGAGCTATATAAGCTGCATTATCTTCGAATAATGTTGTAGGAGGTAATATATCATCGGTAATCAAGCCACAATTTTTCTGAATATGGTGAATCATAGACCTCAACCAAACGCATTCACGACTGGCTTCGTGAATTGCTAAAACCTCAGCATGGTTTGAAGAAGTTATTATCGTCTGTTTAGCAGATCTTCAAGAGATTGCGGTTCCACCACAAGTAAATAAATAGCCAATTTGAGATTTTGCTTTGTGTGGAATCAGACAGTTAACCAACATCAGCATAACAAATTAATTTATTTCGAGATTCACTCGAATAAAATAGACCGAGGTCATGAGTCCTTTGAAGATAATGAAAAATATGTTTGATACCATTCCAATGGCGTTTTGTGGGGGATGCGCTAAACCTGGCCAGTAGATTTACTAAAAAATATATATTTGGCTTGGTATAATTTGTAAGGTACATTAATGCGCCAATTGCGCTGAGATATGGTATCTTGGGGCCAAATATTTCTTCATTTTATTCCCTTGGCCTAAATGGATCTTTACTGGGATCAAGGGATCTGACCGCTATTCATGTACTCAGAAAATGAGATTTATCCATATAAAATTGCTTTAATACCTTTTGAGTATATGCGGATTGATGAATAAATAGTCTATTATTAACATGATCCACTTGTAATCCCAGAAAATATTGTCTTTTCAAAATCTTTGATCTCAAATTCTTTCTTTACATATTAAACTGCAATTTCAATCTCTTCAGGAGTTCCAATTAAATTGAGATCATCAACATATATTGCAATAATGACAAAATTTGATCCATTTTTCTTATAAAGACGCATGGGCATATTGGATCATTAGTATAACTTTCTTTTATTAAACATTCACTAAGACGGTTATACCACATTCGCTCTGATTGTTTAAGTTCATACAATGACTTTTCCAATTTGATGGAATATGATTCCCTTGGATTTATTTTGTATGCTTTCACTCAGGAACTTTCATATAAATATCAATTTCGATTTTGATTATCTGTTGATGAAATCAATAAATTTACCTGAATTGTAAAAACAAACAGAAGAAGACAAGCAACAATCCGATAAAAATGTGAGGAAAAAAAAAAACAAAAAACTTTTGAGTTGATTTAGAAGGAAATCACAAACAAACATAGAAAAAGAGAAAGAAGAAAAATAATAAGATTTTTGTGATTTATCGAAACTTTGTTTTAAAATAAAGAAAATGAGTTACTAAAACACCCATACGTTGGCCCCTTAAATAAGATGGAACTATAACGTGGTTTATATAGAAATAGATTGTTGAGAAGTGATGTATCGAACAAATCTCCTTCGAACACCAACAAATGGCCAATTTCCGAAACGCGGACGATTCACAATTAAAACAATGTTCTAACAACAAATAACAAAGAAGAATACAAAACAACATATGAGATTATGTTTTGTTGACCCAGTTCGATTATCAACGAATCTACATTCGGGGATTCCAATTCATGAGAGATTCTACTAGTCACAACTCCTTCAACCCCAAACTCCTATCATGATTTACCTTGGAAAACACTTCACAAATTTACGTTGTCACAAACGCGTACTAACAACAACCATATAGGAGAGACGTTCAGAGTCTGATCATCCTCTCCGGTTGGAACTCCTTTAACTCCGATCACCGTCAAACTCTCCGGCGGATTTTAGTATCAAACACTCATTCAAACATAGGTGAATCTATATGGATAAATGATAAGAACTTCACTCAATATTCTTTTTTCTAAAATATGCTCTTAAATTCACTCACCACTAATTTTCAACCATATCCAATTGAGTAAATCACTCACCTTTCTTAAAATAAAAAATCCCTCATTAAATTCTCTTTGTACTGAAATGGAAAGAGTGAGTTTCCTTGGTTTGATTTTTCCTCAAATATAACTTTTGTCTTTTGTTAAATCTTTGGTGCAAGAATTAAGGCACCATTTGTACTTAACTACTACATTTGCTCTAAGGCGAAGGCTTCAACAACAACAAATAATAATAATAACTAAAAAATAAAAACCTTCAAAGCCGGCTCCTGATCCATCTGCCACACCTGATTCACCTAGTGTGATTTGCTTTTTTCGGACGAACACCTCCCGATTCACCTGCCACACGTGGTTCGCCTAGTATAATTTGTCTTGTCGAACCTATTATGCAGGGTATTAACTGAAAAATAAGATAGATAGAAACTCATATTATCTAAACTAATAGTTGAACACTTTAGAATTATTGCTTTCATGATAATTATGTGGAGGGTGAAAATCAAATACAATATTGACCAATTGGCAGGATTAATGAATTGATGTGAATCTAAATTAAAGTTAAGTGCACTATGTTAGCTTTAATTATCTTAGGATAAGTAGCCAATATAATTTAAAATTTATTACTTATAGGTTGAATTTAAATCGTAATTTGTAAACCGGAATCTTTAAAACAGGGACCAGCAAAAATAGGTGAGAAAAAATCGAACTGCTGGAGCCCAAACTCGTCAAATAAGAGCCATTTTTCCCGGGTATCTCCGGCGAACTTGTAACTATCCTATTTATTTATTATATATAAAAAATTTATTTTTTCGATAAAAATACACACACACACAAACCATTTCAGAGTTTGTGTATATATATATATATGATAAATTGAATGTAATAATTTATAAAACGAAAAAAAATGACAACTGATAAAAAAAAAAAAAAAAAAAAAAAAAAACAGAGAACTCCACACAAACAGATGCAATAATTTGGCAATTCAATTTCAATATGGCACTTGAACAAATTTTAACATCAGCAGCTTTGAGATGGAAAGTAGTCACTTCAATAATTATTTGAACAAATCCAACTGGATGTGATGTTTTTCAGAAATAAATATCTTTGCATATAACTTTTGCAAGTATTGCCACACTTTATCAAACAAATTAAACATCAACATTAACACTTCAGCACAATTATTCAATTTTATTTTTTAAAAATGTACATTTTTTCATACAAAACATCTTATCATATACTAAGATACTTTTGCAATAAAGATGTATAAAGAGACTTGCAAGTATGAAGAGTAGAAAAACAGAAGGTATATAATGATAGAGCAGAGCAACATATGCTTTCAACCATGAAGTTTCAATACATAACAACATATTTGCAATTCAGAGTTCCGTTCCGTTGTCGCTCGAAAGTTAGCACAAAACAAATATCTGACGCAACAATGGCATGTATTGCTAATGGATTGTATCACCAAGAAAGAAAATGTCAGTAAGTTCATTTACACACACACTCTCTCTAACCTTCATCGCCCAAAACTTGCCGAAAACATATTCTCCAAAGGTATGTATGTATGTCAGATTCATATCGACATGGTCCAGACCAGATTGAAAATGCCGAAATTTCACCAAGATTAAGCAATATATCAAAACCAGGCTCTACAGCTTTGCAAGGAAGAACTTACTGCATATCCAGAATAATAAAATTATAAAAATCATACAATCTCTGCAACATATTCATTCAGACAAAGTTAGTTACAGTGCCATGCCATACCGGGAAATGGAGTTTACGAATTTGTGTCATAACACAAGGCGGGAACCTCAGAATGCTTGGAATCTATTACTGCAGGGCATATAGGAACTTCTGTTAGCAACTCGTCGAAATGGTGTCCATAAATCAATGGAAAAGATGTACCTTCTAATTCGCTGCGCAACCAATCTTGTGAGCACATCAAAGCTTGCACTGTATCTGGCTTCAACGAGCGCCAGCAATCCTCAAGAGTTCTATCTCCGGTGTCGTACAGGGATTCCAGCGCCATTTTAGATATTGGAATCCCGAGTATATTCCGGGCCATCATTGAGAGCACAGGATACCGAGGCTCGTGAACTTTCCACCAGTTGAGTATGTCGAAATCAACACTGCGTGGAAAGAGGGGTTCTTCCAAATACTTGTCTAAGTCTGACTTTGTGTTTTGGCTAATCGAACTTTCATGGAGGAATTTGTCAAATCCGGTAAGTCTATCCTTCACTGCACCTCTACCTTCAGAGGAGAAGCTCTGCCCATGATCAGCTAACGGTGAATATATGGCATGACCATTGTAAAGAACTTTCATACAATTCGAAACAATTTCTATGCACCCGGGGGCACTGTCTCCATAAATCTGAGGGTAGTAATACTCCACCAATTTCATCTTGAATCGTGGATCCAAAATGGCAGCAATTGCCATAATCAAGCCGCACTTTTTCCAGTACTCATCGAACTTTCCTTTCAACTCTAACGCCAAACCCTTTATGAAGTCATCCGACTTTTGACACCACTCAATCAGTTGCAAATGAATATCACATATTTCAGCAAAGTACGAATTTGCAGTGATATGCTTGCGGCCGAGAAAGGCATTAGAAACTTCATAAAAGAACTTCAAGATTCCCGTAATGGCTCTCAGTCTGTCCCACTCTATATTAGAGGGACATATTGTGCACCCAGCAGGGTCATGTTCTTGCAGTTGAGGAAATGCTTCTTTGTGCTCTAAAGCAGCTTCAAGCATCATGTATGTTGAGTTCCATCGAAAGGGATTATCAACCAACAAACATTTCTGCCCGTTGATGCCGGCTAACTGCACTATCTCGCTGAACTTCTCTTGTATCTCTCGAGAGCCTCTCACATACCGGATGGTCTCACGGACTTTATTAATTATCTCGCGGGATGTTTCAAGGACAATTTGGACAAACAATCTGACTGTACTCGCTGCACATCGTACATCAAATAAACTGCCTTCACACATGAGAAACCTGTGCTGGCAGAGCTGTTGGTTCACTCTAACGGTGATTTTGTCATAGGTCGAACAATTATCAACTGTCAATGAGAACAACTTTCGATCAATATCCCAACTCCTAAGACTTGCTATGATTAATTCTGAAAGTGAGTCTTCCGCTTGAGAAGGATCAACAGCCAAAAAGTTTAAAATCTTCTTTTTCAATTCCCAAGAATCATCAATATAGTGTGCTATCAGGCATAAATACTCTGTACCATCACAAGTACCCCACCGATCGGCACTAAGACTGACCTTTCCAGGTAACTTATCCAACCCCTCGTACACTTTTTGCTTCTCCTTTCTATAGATTTCCATACAGTCAGCCTCAATTCCAGTAATCGTCACGAGATCAAACAAAGGTTGAAGGTTCCGAACAAATGACTTGAACCCGATATCCTCAACCATACCTAGCGGATACCTGTGCAATATGATCATTCGTGCAAGATCCAGCTGACTCCTCCTCTGATCAAAATTGTAAATTCCAGCATTCATACTTCCAAATTTTAGCCCCTGATCCGAATTAGTGCTAGCAACTGTGACCAACTCATTCTTTATCGAAGCTTGATTGTAACTGAAACTAGCAACAGAAAGAGTGCTCTGCTTCTTCTTCCCTCTTGTTAACAACTGCGCTACGTCGTGGTTCGATCTCCTCCTACACCTGATCAAGTGATTCCTCAAATGAGATGTCCCACTGGTACTCGACCCACTAAGGATTCTTTTACAGTGCCGACAGACAGCAGAAAACGATTCACCCCTTTTAATTCTGTCGAAATCATTCCACACAACCGATTTTAATCTACTAGAATTCACTATCACCGCTTCTTCCGATATCTCCATCAGCTCATCAACAAATATTATACATACACGCCAAATCTGTCAAAACAGGTTCCAACTATGTAAGGATATGAAGAAAGAACCCAATCAAGTGCAATCTAACATTTCATTAGCAGATAGAAGATGCAAGTTTTGTAAGCAAATACCACATTAGACGAACAACCAGAATTTAAATTTGATGCAAGCCAAACAAACATATAACAAAACCGGAAACCCGAACCCTCCAGCCTGTGAAACCCGAAACATCGACACATCAAGAAACCGACCCGAAATGGTAGGGATTATCGGGGCAAATCGTGACTACTTAAAAAACCCTAACGTGGTATCCGATCTGACCCAATACACTACTCCCGCATTCTCTCCAAACACAAAAGCGTAAAAAATCCGTTCGAACTTCGGGTTTAACCATTTACAGCACTCAAAACACATGAACGACGACACCGCGCCCAATAATCCGGCGTATTCACTAAGCATAAAAGCGACTGACCTATAACGGAGCATGCGTTGGAAATCTCCCAATATCTCAGCAATTTAGGGTTTCTTCAGGAGGAGGACCAGCTGCGATCCATGGAAGAGGCGAAAAAATCATTTTAATTTTACTTTTGATATATATGTCGGGGAAAATAGATTGGATGGTTGTATGTATGTACTCAGGGAAGGAAGGCGCCATTCCAAACGGAGGAACAAATCATTGTGGGCTTTGTGATTTCTCTGCATTGGGCTTTGGCCGCGCCTTAAGCTTATTGGAGTATTTCTTTTGCATCTGTTTTTTGGGCGTGATTTCTTTTTTTTTTTTACCCCTTTTTCATAACAAATACTTGCATTGTCCATGTAAAAATGAAGTCATTTGATTGGACACAAAAATGTAGGCAATATAAATTTGTTCCTTTCTAAGTCCAATAATTAAAAATATATTAGTGAAAATAATTATGATAAAATAAAAATAATTATAAATTAAAATTAAAATAATTAATTAGTATAATTAGAATTAAAAAATATATATATTAAATTTTTTAAAATAAAATTAAAATGTATAATTATTTTTCAAAAATTAAAAGTGACAAAATAAATTGGACGAATGAAAATGAAAATGTGGACATGAAAAGTGGGAATGAGGGAGTATTTAAATAATAGAGATCACTTATTTAATAATTAAAAAATTAAAATATATGTTTAAATATTTGTAATATTATATTAAAAACATATATACAATACGTATATTATTTTATAGAGAATAAAATTTTATATAATACAAATAAATAAAAAATATACTGTATTTATTGTTATAAATTTAATAAAATTAAATTACATTTGTTAAATTTGTTTAAAATAGATAAATTTATTAAAAATATAAACTAGTTTAGACGGACAAAAAAAGAAAAAAAAGTTATATGTGTCTAGACATAAGTACAAAAATGATATATTTTATATTTGATAAAATTTATTAATTCAAAATATACTTAACAAATTTAAATCAATTTAATTAGGTTATGTTAATTATAAATAAATAAATATTTTTTTATTTACCTGTATTATATAAAATTTTATTAAATTAAAAAATAATATCTATATTATATATATTTTATTTAAAATATTTAAATATATATCCTATTTTTTTCATATATATATATTAATTTTTATTTTAGAATAACTAATAATATCACTTATATTTTATTATTAATTAATTAATTATATATTATCATCATAAATACTAGTCTCAATACAATAGTCATATTTACTATTTTTGTCCGTCTCAATACAATAGTCTTGTTTACTATTTTTGTCCGTTTCAAAACAATAGTCTCATTTTCATAAATAACCATCGCTACTTTTTACACTAATTCATTCACAAGTACAACTTTTATCTATACTTTTTATCCCTACCAATATAATATCAATATTTTTTAAATCTCGTATCGAATACAATTCAAACTATAGTTTTGAGACGGAGAGATATATCACAAATCAAATTTATTATTTGAAATGAGATAAAGGAGTATTTAATGTATTATTAGTAAAATTATACTCCATCTCTTCTAGCTGCATTTGACTTCCGAATTTACACGAGTAATATTAAATAAAATAAATTGACAACTAGGCGATGCAATGAGTATATATATTTATTTGAGTAATATGATAAGATATAATGTGGTTAATTATTTTTTATTTTAGAAACATTATATTTTAAATTTTAATATAAATATTTTAAGTTAAAACAAAAATCAAATAATATTTGTGGAATTTTGATTTTCAACTTTATTTTGAATACTACAATTTTAAATTAAATAATTATTTGATGTAAAATAAATTCGTATTAACACGATATTTTAAATAATAAATAGATTTTATTATAATATAATGAATAAAAAATATATATAAAAATATAAAATACCAATATTTCTTAATTTATTTTTAAATGAATAGAGAAAGTACAATATAAATACTCTCAATTCATTCAAAATACAAATTTTCTATTTTAGTAATAATTATATATTAATAACAAAATACTTTTAAATTTTTACTTAAATTATAATAATATCATTACACTACAATTAGTTTATACATAAAATCAAAAGGAAAAAAAATGAGTAAGCACATAATCCAGAGTTTTTTTTTTTTTTTGGTAAGCCAAGTAAGGTCCTATATTTTTGTTCATTTTATATTCTTAAAAATAGATGCTGAACCGTCGGTTTAACAAGAACTGCCGGTTCGAAACCGGTCGGGCGAGCTGAACCGTGGTCGTCGTCTTCCCTTCAATAATTTTTTTTTACAGAATTCAATATTAATTGAAAATTTTCAAATGGTCGCGAATCACAAACCAAACAAACCGCGCTTCCGCACTTCTTCTTTAAATTGTCGTCGTCGCCTACTCGCCTTCGTCCTCGATTCTTCTTGTACTGTTTATTGTTCGTTCTCAGACCGAGGATCTGGGCGGGAGTTGGAGGTCTTCCTCCGGCATAGCTTCTGGCGAAGTCAGCGGGCTGGTAGGCGGGAGAATTTAATTTTAAAACCATATATTTTTATTTTTTTTAATTCTCCCTTTTAATCTGATTCAGCGTGCGGTCGCTTTCCTCTCTCTTCCCATCCCGATTCCATTCGCCATCTTCACCTCTTGGATCGGAAATGGCTTTCTTGTAAAACCCTAGCCTGCATTCGATTCTCTAGTTGGTTTGTTACGCTTCCTCTTGGGTGACAGTACTCCTTTGTTATCGCTTTTATCGATTTCAGTTCGAGTCTATGCATTTGCTTTGTATATCTCTCTAGTATCTTTACATGTTTGTGTTATGTGTTGTGATGCAGTTTCGCTCAAAGAGGATGACTAAGGTTGCTGCAGCTGGTCAATTGCCCATGTCCAGTGCTCTTCATTTTGGCCTTGGGCCAGACGGTGGCGATTCAAAGATTTCTGCCACCAATTTGAAGCGGAAAACACCTTCGGAGCTGCGGGTGAGTTTTCATCCTCAGGTCTTGGGGTTCCGTGTACTTCTATTATGGCGATACTTTCTAGTCATTCTGCAAACACATCTGTTCTTTTATGTGCTTGTGCATAGCTCCAAATGCACCCTTGTATATTTTTAAGCTATAATTTCAATTAATTTTGATGCAAAATTATCAGCATAAACTCTATAATAGTCTAATGTGACCTGATTGCATGATTCAAACTTATGGTGTATGTAGTTCATCCAATAGTTGTTTTCATAAAATACCGCTTACACATGGCCTCGCAGTATTTATGAACTGATACATTTTTATCACAATTTTGATGAAAACAAAGCATCCAACATCTGATGTCACTGGCAAAGCGTTAAAACTTTATTCTTTATTTGACAGGTAGAACTACTGCAACAAAAGAATCTAATGGAGTTTTTACATGAATCTCCACCTGTTTCTGGTTTCATGAGGTATTTTAGAAAAAACTTCTCTCCTTGCACTACAATGGGTTTACTTCACTGAAAATTTCTTGTCTTTCAGAAAGGCGGATGGAATGGTTTCTGAACCCAAAAAGTCTGATTCATCAAAAGAACCTCGATTCACACGAATAGACGAGCATTATCCTGTTACGAAGACCGGTCGGCTGCCTTCTAGAAAGAAAATTCCTAAGGTTGTAAAGCTATCTTTTACATGAATCCTTTATAACATCCATGTCTTGTGCCCCTTCCTATAGATTTTGTGATATGTATTGGACAAATGTTAGGGAGTTGTTCCTAGTAAATGCCCTGACAATCTGGATATCTCTGGCCTTTGCTCGGATTCAAATGCAAAACATCAACTGCAAAATTCCTGGTACTATTTATTTTGTAGTTTGTACATATCTTGGTTCAACTATACCTCCAGTATTTTGATTGTGGCTATTAATTTCCCATGAGTGCTTGAAGCCTGGATGAAACTGTTGCTTCCAAAGGTTGCTACGACACTTCTGACCAAACTAACGACACAAGTGAAAAATGCACTTACAGTACATTCAAGAGTGTTAGAGATTTATCATTGGGTGGTGCAAAGTTGAATGGCTCCACACTCATGGATATGGTATTCTTTTTCTTTAACTTTCACATTGATGAGGTTTGTGTTGAGTTCTAAATGTTTTATTCTTCATTCCTGCAGGGTAAAGCTTTAAAGGGTCTTGTTTCATGTGAACCGCATACTACTTCAGCTCCTAATGCTGACGACGTTACTAAAGCAGGAAATACAGTGCCTCAAAGTTTTTGTCCGGAACTCCAAATACCTGGCCAAAATGTTCCTCTGGACTTGACTCTAAAAACTAACATGAGGTTGCTGTGTTCATCCTCTGTGGATTGGTATGTCTGCTTATCTGATGTTTCTCTTGTTCAAGTGATAGCATTGTCTAGATGGTTTAAGTTGTTAAAGACATAGTAAAGTATAATCTTCTATTCTTCTGAGTGATGGCATTGAAGGTTGGTGGTTTGTAATATGATTATATTATGCTTATCTGGTATTTTGATTGGGCCTTGACTTAACATTGGTTATCCAAGGTTGTATTTACCTTCTTTCCGTAGTCATTTTAGTTGAAAGTTTCCTCTCCTTTTTCTTATTTTGCAACAAGGTGATGCTCTTATAAGTCTCTATTTAATCATTGTGATTTGTGCCACTCATAGTCACAAATATTATAGTGCCTAATTCTATCTCTGGTTAACTGCTGCACTCAGGTTCTTGGATATCATTGTATTTATTATGTTTATGATTTTATAGGCTTCATAGGCGGACAAATTGTGCTACCTCAAATATCTTGGGCCTATCTTCTCTAGTTGGTTGTGCAAATGAAGCTGTGGCCTGCTCATCAGAACCCACCTCCACTACTCAAGTAACAAAGTCTGCGACTTTCCATTCTTGGGTGCATCCTCAATCTAGTTTACCCACTGCAGTTATATCAGCACTGATCTCTGCACCAGGAGGTGTTACTATAATTCTTTTGTTGCATCCTTTTATTTTATTTTATGTAATGTTATTTTTTTACCTCTAGTTTTTCTCCTGCTAATGTTTAGCATCTCTTAAGGGCAAGGGGACTTCCTAAGTAAGCGGCAACAAGCTTGGGAGGATTCATTTAGAAGTCTCTATTACATGCTGCGCAAGAAACATTGTAAAATATTTTATGGTAATGATCTTTTTTCATAAAACTTTGGTGTATAACTGCATGTCATCCCAGTACTGATCTCAGTTTCCATGTTATCATACACAGCTATTGTTCAAAACTTGTACCGTAGATCCCTGTTTTTCAGCATTTAACATATGGTAGTCATAGTTGATTGAGTAGTCATGCATTAGACATTGATACAGCTTCAGTCCAACTGTAAACATTTTTTGTACTATAAGTTTATAATAACTAGAATGATTACAATCTGTTATTGTAGACAATGGTTTGACAGTGCTATCAATTTTTCTTTGTATTTTTCTCTTGCACAATGCTTTAATATTTCTTAGCCTTTGTAATAATCATACAAGGTTGATTTGCTTTATCTGTACTTTTTGTGGAATTTTGGCAGTGTGCACCATGCAATTTGTAGCTATGTTCACTGCATCAAATGGACCACAAAAAATCAGGTGCAATGCGTATATATCTCAGTCAACAAGGAATTTAAGGTCACATCTCAAAGAGCATGTAAGCCTTACTTGTTTTTTAATATGGTAATTTTTGTAGAAACAACTGTGCAATCAGTGACAATGCACAAGTTAATCAATATGTTCATTTCTACGTTAATGTATTTTAGATGTCCTTTTTTGTGAATTTATGTGGTCGATCATTGTACAATACCTTTGTTGTTGGTTGACAAGACAATTTCCTTTCTTGATTTTTAACATTTATCACAGGATATTCCTTTCTCAATGCCTCTTTGCAACTCTAAATTTGAAGATATTACTGCAGAAGACCTTGCTGAGCTTTCAGAAATTGAAAAATGCAATCTTGGCCAGGTTTGAAATTTATCAAATCCTTGCATCTTGAAAGCAGGTTAAGCCCATGGGGCTTATATTTGTTGTAAAGAAAAAAGGTTTTGGATAAGACATTTACAGTTCCATCCTGCAAGAAGGTTTTTCCTTTTTGCTCATCTTTTCATGTATCTTACATTATTGGATGTTGTGGGGTACCCAAAGAAATGATTATATTATTTCATATTTCACAAGATTATGGAGTTCACTGAAAATGTGGAATATCTTGTGTGTTATGTTCTGAGGATGATTCTTTCTTCTTAACTAGCGGAACATTTAGCTGAATTCATTTTCTTTGTTTTTTTAAAAATTATATGGGGCATATTAAGTCATAAGACTCTGGTTCTTTTAAATTGATTGTTTGTTATCATTTCTGCATTTATTTCACTTTATCTTTCAACTAATTGATGCAGGCTCGAGCTTTGGAGTCCTTGTTTGGAATTGACAGCACACCTCAATCTTTATTGATGTTTAGTGGGAACAAAAGTGTACACGCATTGTACGATTTTCTGTTAAATTATAGGTTGGTATCTGTCACTTGTTTCTCAAACTACAAATGTTTTTGCTAATGTTATGAAAGAAGGTTGCGATATGGATATTTACTACCTTCTATATGATATTATCCTTCTGATAATATTCCCTGTTTCATTTGTATTTTCCTTTCCTTCCAGATCCTTTTTTACCTCGTTAACTAGTGATGATGTTCCTGTGCTGTATTCACCGGTCCCTTTTGAAAATGCTGCTCTTACTTCTCCTGAGGTAGGCCCTCGAAAAGTTTATATTTAAACTAATGCACATTGATTGTGTGACAAAAACAAACATGTTAAATTATGTGCTATATAATGCATTAGTTTGAAATGTTAGCTTTGGCTTGCTAAGCTGTAGAGAATCACAAGTTTTGAATTGTGGTGACCGCTGGGGATTTTAGTCATATTACCACTGGTCACCATGTCTTACCTGACCTTTCAGCTTACTGAGTAGAGAGTATTACAATTGAAAATGGTAGACTGAAGCTGTGAATAAAGATAAGAATTTCTGTAGGATATTCACGGCATCACATGATTAATTAGATATGTGCCATGTATACTTCATTATAATTTTTTTATATATATCATTTCCAGGTCAGATGCAAACAGGTTTTGAGAGTTGACAGCATGGCTTCCCAATTGAAGGGCTCAAATACAGATGTCAACTCTGGCATCTGTTATAGTGTTGAAATCAAAGATGCCTATCTTCCACCATGGATAATTTCTGGCATTTGCAATGCTGTGTGTTCTAAAGGGAGTGAGTTTCAAGCCAGGTATCCCAGTTTCCCACACATCACTTATTCTTGATTTCTGCTGATAATACTATCTTTGTACAATTTTTGTAATCCTGTTTCTGTTAACTTGTCTCCAGTCTTGTCATTTCTTGGACTCAGCTGATAATTATTATCTTATATTATTATTTTCTTTCCCATTATATCCCAAGAGTTGTCATGTGCATGTCTTAGAACTGGTCTGGAGAGTTGTTATTTTCATTCTTCCCTACTCATGCAGATGCATAGTAGTTTTGTAAAGCCGTGGTTTCAGTCCTGTGAGAAGTTTGATCCAAGCATGCAGGGGATTAGATTTGATATGTGATGAAAATGTGTTGTAGGAGCAATACCAAACCATGTAGCTAGAGATGCATCTTGTATATAAACTTATATTAGTAATAATAATAATAGTAGTAGCCTTGGAATATTTGTTCACCAGTTAACTAACTGCATATCGCTTCTTTATTTACATTGCATTGCAGCTTTGCAACAGAGCCCACATCAATGGGGTTGAATTTGGGTCTAGATAAGAATGGCTATTGTTTTGACATTTCAAACACAGCAAGTCTTGATTCCCTCCAACAACACCCTGCCTTTCTGAGAGGATTGAAGTATGGAGATAGTTCTTACACAGGCTTTCTATCAGAGATAGGAAGGTCTGGTAGGTAAGTGTTGTTGTCTCCATTCCAGATGAGATGCTTGCTTGGCCTGCCTGGGAGGGGGGAGGGACGATTTTGGCTTTCTTATTAACAACTGTCACTGTCACTGTCACTGTGACGGGTGGTGTGGTGAGATGATGGTATGTAATATAAGTATAATATAATACACGGTGAAATGTTGAATTTGAATCTGAATTTGAATGTTGGGACTTTTATTACTGAACATGAGAAGAAGGTATCCACCACCACACCACACCACACCATTCCACTTGTGTGAAATTTTGCTTCAAATGTGGACTGGGGCCACATCAATGAATTGATGTTGTGTCAAGTTTGGTGGATCCAGAAATTATAGTGTAAAGGATTTTTGCATTAAATGGAGTGGCCTGCCATCTCTGTTCTGAATTGATGTGATGTAATTTTTGCTCATTGGTGGTTGATTTTGGAATTATGGTGAGAAGTGGCTGTCACTTTGTCTCGTTGCTTTGCTGCTTCTATTGATCTCTCTCAGGTGGAGGGAGGTATGTTATGTTTTCTTTCGATCTTAGGGAATTCTTCCCCCTTCATTCTTTTGATTGAATTTTAGAGGTTTTAATTTAATAATCTGCTGGCTGAGTTATGCTGTGATGGTTGGCTATATTGAGTGTTGGGGTGTGGTATTCTATTAATTTTGTTTTTATTTTGGGTTTTCTATGTTGGGCTGCTTGGTGTGGTGTGGATTTAGTTGGGTTTAGGGTTGTCTATTTATGGGCTCTTGATCGAGCCCATCTCGGGATTGGGTTTTGAGATAGATCATTGGTTGGGCCTTGTTCGTTGGACCTTACTGTTGAGCTTGAGGTGATTGACTGATTTTTTAATTGCAAAAGATCCTCACTGGGCCCATTCTGTTTGGGCTAATTTAATTTTTGGCACATTGTATTTGGGCCTCTTAATTTTGTTTTATATCCGGATGAGGCCTTGGAAGGGGAGGGCTATCAACTACTACCAATATAGGCTCTAATTTTAATATGTACACAGCCGGCCATGTAATTTGATATTTTGATTCAATATGGACATATTTTATAGAGTAATTTTTTGTTTATTTATTTATATCAAGAAAAAAATTGATATATTTTGATTATATTATAATTAATATTGATTTTTTTTCCTTTTTTAATTATATAAATATATATTAATTTTAATAATTATTCCTTAATATATCTTTGAATTCATTTGAGTTTAAAATTTAAAATTCAGGAATACTTCTTTATTTTATGGTCATAAAAAAAAAAAAAAAAAAAAAATTTCTCGTGAATACAACGAGTTTGATGTATTTATTTGTATGTTTGTGTTAATTTGAGTGTAGTGGTACGCTGCAGACAAGCTTGATTTAGAAAATAGTGGGATAATAATGCATACTTTACAAACATGGTGATAAGTAATTTTGACCCAGGAAATGATTTGAAAAGAGTACAAAAGGATTTGTAGGAAGAAATACGAGATTGATCATTGATTCGCATTGCTTTCTTTAACTAT
The DNA here is from genome assembly GCF_009805555.1 of Andrographis paniculata. Classification (NCBI taxonomy): domain Eukaryota; kingdom Viridiplantae; phylum Streptophyta; class Magnoliopsida; order Lamiales; family Acanthaceae; genus Andrographis; species Andrographis paniculata. Next base: position 1,287,689 of record NW_026137611.1, read on the forward strand.
TTTACCCACAATCTATTTAATCTAACCCAGATCAATATTCTAAACTCAAGGTCCTAATTTGATTCAGGTCCGCGGAAATTCTGATCTAGATCGCTGAGTTCCTCCGGCGTAACCTATAATCTAACTCTGCCTCCAGGTACAAGTAATAATCAGTTCAGTATCTTTGCTTGAATTCATTACCTTTATAGCACCAGTAGATTTGAATTTGATCATCCTCACCGGGCATTATTACCAACGGTGCAAAGTGAATCGATTTTGACCCTTACTTTCATTCCCGCTATTATTCGAGGTTGAGTCTCTCGCCCCTTTGTGAATTGAATTGTTGACGTAGAAATGTCACGAATCTTAAAATGCTGTCTGAATCACGAATTTCTCCTTAAATTAGTGTAACTAAACTTTCTTAGATATGTGGTATCAGTTGGTTCTGTAATTCTGTTTGTTCTGTGTTTTCTTTCTGTATCCCCATGATTTGCTCTTCATTAGTTCAAGAATTAGGTTTTTCTGTTGTTGCCCGTTGGAGGTTTGGTAACTATTTGTTTAAGAGATGAAGAACTGAAATTGAGCTTGGAACTGTATTAGTTGAAGCTTATAAATAGAGAAGAAAATAAAAGTGAATCCTGTATATGTTGGATCCTGGAAGGCTGTCTTTGACAAAGGCTTTGACATTATTTCACGCTATCAATTCTTGGGCGGGTAACAATTGTACGACATTGTGGTTGTTTATTGTGTTTTACAAAATGTGTTTCGTGCTGTCCAGGCATGTCTTGGGGCAGAACCAGTTTAATGAAGCAGTCCAACTCCAGGAGTAAAAGACATGTTCAATTTCGAGCTATCTTGACAACTCTGGTTCTGATAATGATTGTACTGGTGCTATGGTTTGGAAGGAAGGGCAAGAAATACAGTCCGATGTCTGATCTGGCGAACCAAAAATGGAATAGCTTGAACCCTTTGGTTAGCTTTGATCCATTTGTGGAGCACCGGAACGGGACTGATGTGATCTGGCAGATACCGGACTCACCAAAGGCTGTTCTCTTCTTGGCACATGGCTGCAATGGTAGAGCAGCCAATTTTTGGGATAAGTCTCCTAAATGCCTCCATTGTGTTGGTTTGCCTGAGGAAAGGCTCATCGTGCTTCATGCACTAGCTAGGAATTTTGCTGTAGTTGTAGTGTCAAGCAGAAAGACATGCTGGTCACTTGGGGAGGAGAGATGGATTGTTAAAGACATAATCCAGTGGTGGATTACCGAGAGAAAACTAGACAAGCTGCCTGTATTTGCATTGGGTGCCTCATCTGGTGGATACTTTGTCTCCGTCCTCGCTACAGAGCTTCAGTTCCAAGCCATTGTTGTCATGATTGCTGAAGGAGTTTATAGTCACTTGAATATAAGTGGAGATTATCCACCTACACTATTTGTCCACATGCCAAAAGATGAAACCCGGAAACAGAAAATAGAACGGTATCTTGTTGTTATGCGGGAGAGAGGAATCGATGCTGCAGAAATTAGATGCATGGAATTCCCATTGACACCTGAACTATTTGCCAACAGAATCCCAGGTCTTGATCTAACCTTGTCGGTAAAGTTGTTCAATCTTTTCAAGGAAAAGGGCTTTATTGATCAGAATGGTTACATGAGGGATGATGGACGTGCAATTCCATGGAAGACAGCCCTTGAAGAAAAGGGTATTCATCTGCCAGATAAATCGCTGGTGAATCATATTCAAGAGGAAATGAATCTTGCATTTGCTTATCATGAAATGACCAGCTTGCAATCTCAACAAATTTTTGACTGGTTTGAATCTCATATGACCTCAATCCATTGACCAGCTTTTATTTTTGATTCTTCATTCTTCGAAACAAATTTGTCCTTGATGAACTGAAACTGAGAATTTATTAAAGCACAATGGTAACAGCTCAAATTTGCAGTACCGTAATCTTAACAATTCCATTGGCCTGTCTAATATGGCTTGTTAAGAACATAGAAGTTCAGCCAGTTAGGCGATACAAGTTGATGAGTACATCTATACAGCATCAGGCTTGAGGAGCTTCTTGTTTCATTTCTCATTCAACCGAGTTTGGTGAAAGCTCCAAGATTGTGCTTTTATGCTCAGATGGATTTATATTCTTATTGACAACGAGAGAAATTTGATCAAGTACCGACAATTTTCTTAGCAGTTAGCTGTATCCTGTGTAATTTCTCTGGTAGTAAATGTGGTGTGTTGGTGTGCATACATGGTGGCATGTTTTTCTATTATCTCTTGAAATTGAAGATGTATCCAATTTATTGACTTGTGATACTTGTTTTCCTGTTTCATTTTGATGTTCAACTCATTAGAACGATAATTATTTTTTCAACTTGTCTTCTCAATTAGTGTGGTGCAAAAGCTCTTGAGTTATGCTCAGAAACTGCATCTAGGATGCAAGCCTGAATATTAGCTAATTGTACCGAGCACTGCAGACTATTAATCTGTTATGAAATATATAAATCCGTTTCTTCTGTTTGTGATGTGGATCTGTATGGAAGTTTTGAGTACTGCTCCATATTTGTTCTTGGTTCAATTAATGCGTTGAAATTTACTGATGACTACTGGTGAAATGAGCAGAATATTGTCTTGCCATATTCCTACATCTTTAGTCTATAGATTGCATGCCCCTGCAATTTGAAACCTTTCTTTCTACTTTGAGCATGCTGAACCAATCAATGTGATGAGAAGCTAGATTCCAAACTCGTGTGTTGTACAACTCCCCTCCCCCACCCCACCCCTTGGAGTATACTAACTTCTTTGTTCACGCTTCTGATCCAGGATTGAGCACTACATTTAGTATGAGCTTCTAAGATTTTAGAAGCTGGTGACCTTCTGAATGTACTGCACAGATGCTTATCAAAGTTTGACTACAGTGAGTTTATTCAATTTTACATTATGGTGTCACCATGATGAATTGGAGTCCAAGTAAAATTTCAGTTATATATTAGTTTCAATCCTAGGTTGGTGCTTATAACTAACCCTTAAACATTAGGAAATCAGTATGTGTATAATCACATTATCCTTTATTTTGCAGTTATAATTGCCTTGATGGTGTCGATGCGATAATATCTTTTTATTCTTGCTTCTAATATTAGCCAAGTCATCACTGATGCATGAGGGTAACCATTGCTAAGCCTCCTCTTATGACATCTTTCATATATGTGTTCATTTTGTTAAAATAAGCATGCAGGCAAGCAAAAGCTTTGCATTTTGAGCTACAACAAAATCTTCCATTAGTGCATGTGGTTGGTGAAGCAATTAAAAGGATTTTATTTTTTATTTTTTATAGAAGTATTAGCATATTTACTGCCTTATCTAGATCATGGTGTTGGTGTGCTTAGTTGTTGTTGTGTCCACTGCAAAGAATCCAAAGAGGTATAGTGCCATTGAATATTGATGCTGGGGTCTTGAATGTTTGGTAGTTGTAGGTAATAAATGTGTTATTGCACACATTGTATTCTAATTATTTCAAGGGCACATAAAAGAAGTAATATATCTTTTATTTTTAATTCGTCTGATGAAAATTTAATATCCCAACTGGCTGGTAAGTAGGAGCACTTGCTGTCAATTAATATTTGCCACATGACATGTATAGTAAATAGTCTCACTTCTGACCCTAGCTTCCCACTTTATGACTACTTACAATATCCACCCATCATACTGCTGCTGGTTAAGTCCATACTTGAATGCACTGAACAATATGTTACCCTTAGCAATTGCAGTGGTTGCAGTGTGTCTTCTTGCAATGCTGTATTGACTGAAGTTTCTCTTCTTGGACTTAAATTTAAGGGAACTCAAAATGGTTTAGGGAAACAGGTTAATCTAAAATTTTATAATATGTGCCTGTGCACTTTTGGCTATAGTTTGTGTACTGTCCTTTCATTAAACCACTTAATTTTTTTTGTGTTTACCTTGATCTTGATTAGTGAATACAGGAATCAAGAATGTGAGTTGGTGGAAGGGCAGGGAATAGCGCAAACAAATCACAAATATTATTAAAAATGACAGAAACAAAAGGTTGCTGCTATCCTTCTGAATATGTAACATTACAGTGAAATGAACATATAATGTCATCCTGAAAGACCTCACACAAGTTGAAGAAGAAGAGAACTGAAAGCAGGGCAAACTTGATATGAAACATTAGTGATTTTTTTTTTGATAAAGAATACAGGTGGTGATGTTTCAAGCCCTAGGCAGGGCTCTGCCCTCATTAGCCAGCTTGAAGAGCTGTGCCTGAGCTGCTGCAGCATTGTTCGAGCTAAGCGCCGCGACGAACCTGTCGCGAACTTGGCTGGTCGAGTAAGGGAACTTGTTGTACGCCATGGAGTTTAGCAGAGCAGCTGTGCCTTCCCTGTAGAGCTGTCCAAGCCCATCTGCTCTAGAATTCGAAAGCGCCTGTAATAAGTTCATGTTGGCCCCTAACCCCGGGGGTGCATTGTTAGGCACGCCAAGCGCATTGCCGACCGTTCCCCACCAACCAATCAGCCCCCATATCAATGTCGGATGATTTCTCCAGAAGCTGCAAATAACCAGTAAGAAGTAGCAAAGGTTAGCTTTTTAATTTTATTGCATTCATTCTCTAGCCATTGACATTGTTCATCTTGATATGAATCTCCTACTCACATGCAAGTGAAAGGTGGAGTGACAGGAACCGGCGGCGTAGGAATCGTGCCGCCGGGTGGAGTGATCGGAGTTCCGGGATCAACCGGAGTGGTCGGCGGACTTACAACGGTTGGCGGAGTTGGAGTAGGGACCGACGGAGTTGGCGGCACGGTTGGTGTAGTCGGCGGGGAATGGTAATAGCCACCTCCAGGGGAGGAGGGTGTATGGTGGTGATGGCCTCCTCCATGGCCACTTGGGGGGGTCCCACAGTTGGCAGGGGGGCTACCTCCTCCATGCGAGGGCGTCGGAGTCGGTGTCACAGAGCCACCTCCAGAACCAGACGGCGGAGGATTGTAAGAACCACCACCTGCCACAATAAAAACTACATTACACTGTGAGTAACTCTTTTCTTGTGCAATTAATTCAAGAAGTGAAAATGAGTGAGGTGACCTGTGGGGGGTGTTCCGGCATGAGGGTCTGGGGGGTAGTAGTTCTTCTGCTGCTCGAAATCTAGATGTTGTGCAGAAACTACTAGGACAGGAACATACAACAGGCTGTGGTGCAGGAGCAATGCTGCCCACAGCAGGAGCCATAGCTGGTTGCTACTTGTGGTAGTTGTCATCTGAAAACCAAAGCCAGAAATGGAGTTTTTGTTGAGAGATGAGGATGAAGATGAAGATGGTGGATTGAGAGGTTAAGGTTAAGGCTGTTTATATAATAAGAGGAGGAGGGGAGAGAGATGGAGGATGAAATAGTAATTAATAGAAACAGGTGGAGTATTGAGGTTAGTTGTGTGTGCATTTAAATCTCACAATGCATGCTTTTTTTCTTCTATGCTCAGAATTTACACTTTAAAATTTCATGCATTCTCTCTCTCTCTCTCTCTCTCTCTCTCTCTCTAAAAAGATTGTGTACAACACAACAAAACACTGTTTGGTATGTGTTTTGGGATAGAGTAAAATGTGTAATTTTTGTAGTCATTTTTAGCTAACTACTGTCATACCACCTTAATTTGATCAAAATTTTGCATGCCTTTAATGGTATTTGTTATTGCCACGTGGTGTTTGTGCTGGGTCGTTTTGCTGGCACTCTTTTATGTAATGATGATACTTTTTTCAGAGGTGGGCTTTGGATTGGACACAACGACTCTAATGGCAAAGGGTAATGTCGTAATTTTATTGCTGCCATGGTAATTGACTGTCCTTAAATAAAATAAAATAATTTATTCATTTGAATTGGATATGAAATTTATTATATGTAACATTAATAAGATAGATGAGGCCAATATTAATAATTTCAATATGGGATACTGAACATATTGATGTAGACACATCCACCTGTGATTCATTCATTCATTTTACATTTTTACTTCACCATTATGGCTTTAATTTTAGATGCTTGGGTATTATTCTTAAGGGCATAGATATATATATATATATATATGTGCAATTTCACATTTGGGAGACGGAGATTGGTATGCACTCGCAATTACAGAAAATATTTAGAGATCAGGTAATAGACAAAGAATCGATAGGGATATCTTTCTCACAACGTAACTATTTCAAACCCAAAGTAGCTTTTCTTAACAAAGGTTATGTTTAGGGATGCGGCAATTAAGTATTACTCCCACCGTCCCATATAATATAATATGGGTGTATTATTGTAGACACAGAAATTTAGGTAAAGTATAATTAGTAAGTAATTAAGAAGTGTATCAGTAAAAATAATTATTATTTAGTAAAAATAATTATAGATTAAGATTAAGATAAGTAAATAGTTTAATTAAAATTAAGAAAATTATAAAATTTAAAATTTAAAATGCGATTAAAGTGTATAATTATATTTCCAAAAATAGAAAGGACAAGTTACGTGGACGGACGAAAATAGAAAATAGAGACAAATTATATGGGACGGAGGGAGTATTATCTTTTCCCATGGCACTTAAAAGTAAGAATTCATAAAACTTTTTCAAAGTTATATACTCTTTTTGTTTCACATAAAACATCTATTTTTGAAAATTTTATTTACTCTTAATTAAACTATTTAATTATCTTAATCTTAATTTTTATACACCTTTTAATTACTTACCAATTATATTTTACTAAATTTCTGTATAATTTAGCCGGGACTACCGGAGCTCCCCCTCATATATTATAGAGTTATTACTGTAGATACGAGAATTTAGGTAAAGTATAATTAGTAAGTAATTAAGAGGTGTATTAGTAAAAATAATTATGATATAGTAAAAATAATTATAGATTAAGATAACTAAATAGTTTAATTAAGATTAAAAAATTATAAAATTTAAAATATAATTAAAGTGTATAATTATATTTCCAAAAAAGAAAATGACAAATTACGTGGGACGGACGAAAATAGATTATATGGACAAATTATGTGGAACGGAGGGAATGTGTTCTATAATTTTGTTACACAACAATAAGGAGTGATGTTCACACATTTCCTAATTGGATCTGTTTGAAAAACTTCCATTTGCATGCACTATAAGAAATTATCAATTTTGTAACAAAATTTTTTCGTTCCTAAATTCACTTTTTCTGTTACTAATGATATTCGAGACGAAATTAGAGATGAAATTACGTTAGCTACGTGAACTTTAGGAACAGAATTCTGTTACAAATATACTATTTTTTTTTGTAGTGATGTGTGTTTGTTCGAGGGATTGAATTTTGAGTTGAGATTTGAATAGTAAAAATTTTGAATTGTAATAGTTGTATGATGTGATATAAATAGGTGTTTATGTGATAATGTTTTGATTTTTGAATGTAAAATTAATTTTTAGTATAATATAAAAAATAAAAAATAGTTGTTTGATTTAATGTTTTTGGGAAAAAAGAATGGATAAATAGGAAAATTTGGAACAAATCCTTTAAACGAACACACCCAGACTCCCTAAATATTTCTTAGATTAATATTTTTGGTCAAATGATTGAATTTTGATAAAGTTTTTAATATAATTTTGTCTTGCAAAAGTTTTAGGTACAAAGTTAAAAAAATAAAGTTTGAAAAAAAAAAAGATTTTCGATTTGGGTTGGTGTATGTTGATTTGGATTAAAAGTATAAGTAGGGACAATTAGAATGCCACTTCTTGGAGCTGCTACGACGGATATTTTCTAAGATTTAGGAGTTATACACATGCGCGGGACATTTGGGGTAAAATTACGGTTGTTTGTCTATTTTTCATGGACATATTTGTTTCGGCTACAAAACTTTTTATTTTTATCTTTTTTTTTAAAATTACTAATTTTGTCTCCAATATATATATATATATGTGTTCAACTATCATGTATGTTCTGTGGTGGCGGTGGTGAATTTTAAAATAATATTGTGATTCTATTATTACGTAGTATACACACCTTATAAATATGAACATTTTTATTTCACATAGAATACATAACATATGTTGTTTAAGACAAAGATATGTGCCGTTTATATACACAAGTCAAATCAGCACCTTGTGTATATATATTGCCAAATAATTCAATATCGTAATTTCAATTGTATCCAACTTTGTGATAAGTCCTAATCACATAATGATACAATAACACAGTTGATATTCACATGGTCAATGAACAAAAACTAGGAATAGTTGAAACTTATATATATATATGACCAGATTACAAGTGTAAAAACTATATAAAACATGATCAATTTGTCTCAGGTTCCACTCGAAATGTAATAAAACAACACAAATTCTCCTCCCAAACATGAAAAATTATCCCTATATATTTTACTGATTGTTCGATTTTTCTAGAGATCGACGTGGCAGAAAACAATTCGAAATTAACAAACAGAAAGATCAAGTTTTTAGGACAGCAGGAAATCAAACAGCTCTCTATTACAAATATTGTCCATAGGCAGCAGCACAAGTTGAACACATAATTAGTTAGAGCTGCTTTTACAATGAAAATCCAAAGTAAGTGCAGTTACCTTTTACATTGAAAATTGCTCAAAATAACTCCTGAAACTTCACACAAGATTCAATAAAGAAGATACTGTTTTTCATTATATTTTTGCATCTCAGACGTTCGATCCGTCGATGAAGCGCCATTGGTATGGTCTTTGAAGTTGTTAGCTGCAGAAAAAAGAATTGCAATTTAACCCATTTATAATAAACCATATTTTACTTTCGAATGACATTCATTTAAACAAATAAGGTAGTAAATTAGAAGCTACACCTGTATGATAAAAATGTCCAAAACTTCCTTATGTTGAAATAAATAAACAATTCATCAATATTGTGTAAAATTTTGAGAACCCACAAAAAGACCCTTATAATATCATTTACACTTATTCCAGAACTGGTCATCAATATTGTATTGTATTTCTTGAGTTATCATCATCATTTACTCAAAAATTAGACTTAAAAGGGCCTTATTGTTTAGATTCAAAGGCATTGTAAATAGCATGCATGTTCATTACCCCTAGTTAGTTTATGCATATTCTGGTGTGTACTATTATAATAAAGATTAAATTTTGCATGTTATTATTTAGAAAACTAATAGATTTTAGCAATAGAAAAAAATAGGGTATATATAGAGACTGAAAAAATAATATCTATAGAGAGGAGCAGAGAATTAGTTTTAGGGTATCTATAAGTGCTCCAAGGCCAATAGGTGATTGATCAATATATATTCAATCCTACAGCTACAATTAATATAATACACTTCCCTAAAGATGTACAATGAAACTATATACTCCCTCCGACCCATATTTATATATCCATTTGTTTTTTGTACGGAGTTTTTAAAGTACAAATAAAGATAAAAAGACTAAATTACCCTATTAGTATTGTATGATATAAAGATAATGATATTTGTGCAATATATTGTAAATTGGAAAGGTATTTGTAATGTTAAGTAGATGGTACAATTACTTAAAAAAAATAAAAATGGATACTTTATTATAGGATGGACCAAAATGGAAAAATGAATAAATTGTTAAGGAACAGAGGGACTATATATTTGAAAACTACATTTTACTCTCCTACATTTATTCAATTTTTGTTGGAGCTGGAAGATCAATAATTATATATGATGGTTCTTCTTTCTTTCTTTCTTTCTTTTTTTTTTTTTTTTTTTTTTTTTTTTTAATGTGGAGTAATCGAAGACTACGCAAGAATGGATGAGTAAATAAAGAGACATTGATAATATATATTCTTACACTAGTTGGAGAGGAGTGTGGTCATGGCTGCGGGGGTAGTCGTGCTCGTTGGTTTCCATAAGTGTCATCGGGAGGAAATTCCGGACGTCGTTGTAGGACTGCGAAGTAGTCATCGGCTGGTATTGTTCAGACGATCCTGCCGATGGCATCAAGTTCATTTGCTGCTGTGCTCTTTCACTCTCAGCTATCTGCTTCATATCATATGTATGATTAATAAATGCATCTTTATTAGCGGATTCCTACTGATTGGATCAAATCAATATCATGATCGGTCAACATACATATAATAAAAAAATATATATAGCACATGTTTCGGGAATTATAAATATGACACTCTACTGATTTGACTCAATCAATAGATATCCACGTCATTCTACATATGAAGGTTGAAATAGATTTGTTAAGTGGTTTTCGGACAACCTTTGCTCGTAGAAACATGTTAGCGTTGTGTAGCTCCACCTCCTGATCATCAGCCATATTGATCCATCAGATTCATTTGCTTAAGTGCATTGGTTATTATTATTATTAAGAAAATACATATCGAACAAACAAATTAAATTAAATTGCTTGAGCTTATATATATGCATAATTAGTTACGTACCCTCTTTTGCATGAGCTCTATCTCGGCAAACAACAACTCATTCTGGGAAAAAACAAAACAAAAAATTCCAACGTATATATTATTAAAAAATAAGTCAGGAACCTAATTAACAAACTCTCTCCCTTAGGGTTTTTTATTAAAATTACCTTCTTACAACGGATTCTGCTGATTGCTTTCTCTATTTTTCCTTCCATGCTCTTGAGATCCTTCAAAGCCATGCTGCCTACTCCCTCTCCAAGAATTTGCCTGCACCATCATCGCCAATTAATTTTTCTCTCTCTCTCTCTCTCTCTCTCTCTCTCTCTCTATATATATATATATGTATGTATATGTATATATGTAATACCTGTTAGTAGTCTGGATCTCACGTATTTGCCTGCGCAGCTTGTTTGCTTCTTGCTGGTAAAACTGATAAAGTTGATCGTGTAAAGATTTTTACTAAGGATTTTTACAGTAGTATAGTTTTCATCAATTCAATTTCATATAATTAAACTCATGAATTGCCAACATATATGCAAGTCTTATGGTATTTCCTAGCTATTGATTGGACTTGTCATGAGTCAAGCAGCTAGCTGTGTTTTCCAAAGGTGAAATCAAATATATATTCCAAAGATAAATTAATAAAATAAAATAATTACCTGAGTGTTAGCTTCAGATGTGGAGACAGAAGTAGAGGAATCAGCACTTGCTTTCTTGTACCTGTCTATAGTTGCCCTAACACTACACCCACAAGTCAACTTTAGTCCCATCAAATTATATATATGTACACACATTAAGACCACAACTGAGAAACTTATATTCAATTTTCTTACTCTAACTCTGGTTATTTCTTGAATGTAATACTTTTAATTGAAAATATATATTCAAAATATCATACCAATCAATATAGTTTAACTTTAACTAACTAACCATCAATCAATATATTATTATTGCAAAAACTAACTTACAACTAAACATCAACAACATCCCAGTTAAAAAAAATTCAAATCCTCCAAACAAAAAAACCTAACCTAATTCAAAAATTCCAATTTACAACCAAAGCCACACATAGTGTAAAATAAACAATATAAAAAATGCAAACAAATGATTGTGTTCTTTAGTGTTCTAGGAATAGTAAAATTTTGTTGTCAATTATTGGAAAGTGCTAGTCTTTTGGAGAATGAATGTTTATTTGTGAGATTTTGATTTTGAATTTTGGTTTTGAATAGTAAAATTTTGAATTGAAATAGTTGTTTGATGTTATATAAATATGTATTAATGTGATGTTTTGAATGTAAAATTAAATTTTAGAGTTTAGGTGTTTGATTTCATGTTTTTTTTAGAGAAAAAAAATATTATAAATAATAAAATCAAAATCAAAGTTGCACAAGTAAACAAACCCCCGTCATGATTTTTATTATTAAAAAATATGATTATTCAATATCTAAAAAGAACAAAGTAGTTGTCCTAGAGATTTCTTGATCTTGCAAATTAAAAATCAATAACAAGGATATATAGTAATGGTAAATTCAACTTCAAAGTTGATATGTTATTACTTTGTAAAAATGTTAAATATGTGCATTTATGTAAAATTTTAGATTATATTTTGAATGGATTCCATTTGAAGAAGTGAATACCATTCATAGTCTTGTGTTTTAGAACTTTTATATGTATCACTGTATATCCTTAAAAAACTGAAGAAAATAAATTCTATGAATTTCACTTTTCGAAAACATATACAATTAAATATGAAGAATAATTTCTTAAAGAGATTTTTAAGTTTCTACTACTTTTAGACAATGAAGCATAAGCAATTATCAGTATTCACATTTAAATTCTACTGTAATTAGGGTTTCTCTACTTTAATATATATATATGTATATATTTTCACGAAAAACTGTAGACAGATAAAATAAATACATAAATAAATGTAGTGGAATATTGCTTTTCCAGCCTCAAAGCAAATAATCACAGTGAAAACACACACATCCACTTTCAGATAGAGATACACACAGGACAAGCTAAATATGAAACCTTAATTTCGTCGACACACTGATTGGTTGCCTTCTGCCACGCTGGCACAAGATCCCACAACATGATTGGTTTAACTGTCCCTGTTCTGGGTCCGTGCCACGTGTCCCTATCCCACACCCTTTTCACCAAGGGTTAATACCCCAAAACTTACAGCACCCCTCTTTACCCCACCCCTCGATTCTTTCAAAATCCCGATAATGCTCTCCATACTCTCAGCATTTGATTCGTGGGTTATTACAAACCAGTAAAGATTAATTTTTTACTTTATTTTATTATAATCTTTGCAGAATGTGTGTATAAAAATAGAAAGTCTTGTTTGTCTGTGAAGTTGAGTGTATCAGTGAAACAGTTTGCTCAGAGCAGCCATTTTCGTCATTGACATCGCTTTTTTCCTATGCATATTTTCTTATTCAGACTCAGAAAAATGCTACCCTATTGGCTCTACTATTACAGATTGTATTGAAACTATAAATTGATTAATTAGGTAATAAATTAACATTTTCATGGGTAGGGTTTTGGTCGAACTAAGAGAAATTTTCAAAACGGCTATAGAAAATGAGGAACTAAAAACTAAAACTTTTATGATCAAAATAGTGACAAATGAAATTATACAGAAGTAATAGGTAAGCATATATATAATTTATCTGACAAAAATAGCAAAATAATGCATATATGGTTGGCAAGGTCTTCTGGAAAAATAATAATTGTAGTATTAAAATTGCATCCAAACACATTGAAGGCTTTTACTACATTTTGTAGTTTTTTGGGAACCTTTATTGTTTTTATTTCTTCACACCCTTTTTAAGAGAAAAACCAAACTGGAGAAAATAGTGAGCCTAGCTAGTACTTTTAGCTATGATATATTTCCTTGCTTTAGCCCTTTCTCCAATTTGATTTACAAAAGCACTTTTTTTTATTTTTCTTTATTTTATTTTATTTTTTCAGGTTAAAAAGAAAAGAAAAGATAATTTTTTATCTACTGTATGTTAAAGGGTAGTAATATATAAACTTTTAGATTGTAGGAAAAGGTAATTTGGCCAAAAGGGAGTTTGAATAAGAGATATAAATTTGATTTTGAAACCCTAACCTAACCTTACTGGCCTTGATTTTACTACAGTAGATCTACAGAGGGGTAAAAAGGTAATTAGGAGTAATTTGACAAGTTCCTACCCTAAGTTAACCTAATCATGTATTACGAATTTACACTTAGATTTGTTCATGATTTAGCCATGGAGTATGGAGTATTCCTTGAGGTACAATAATCAGTTGTGCTAATGGAAGCATGACAGCTATCAGAAGAGTTTTCTTGAGCTGACAGATGACATGTGAAGAATGGAGAGAGAGAGAGAGAGAGAGAAAGAGAGAGAGGACTGGAAAGGTAAGAAAAACTGTAGATTCCAAGAGAGGAGAACAGATGTTTCATGACCTTCAAATATTTTTTTATTTCTCAACCCTATTGATTCCTTGACAAAATTAACTAGATCTTATATATATATATATATGTATATATACATATATATATTATCACATCAAATTAGGAGTTAAGGTTAAAGCAATCTTATGCAAGGGAATCCATGGAAGTCTTCCTTGATAAAAACCCTCAAAACGAATCACTATTCTATATCCACGACGAGATTTGGTTTTCAAAACAGTAGATTCAAGGAATTTGAGAAACCAAAGCAGATAAATCTGACCTGTTGTTTGCATATTCGTAGAGCCTTCCACGGCTGGAAAACACAATTAGGGCAACCTCGGCATCGCAGAGGACGGAGAGTTCATAGGCTTTCTTAAGGAGACCGTTGCGGCGCTTGCAGAAGGTGACCTGGCGATTTGTGGTGTTCTCGATCCTCTTGATCTCAATCTTCCCCCTTCCATTCCTCCTCATCGACTCCGAGTCTTGATTGTTAGGAAACCCCATGTCTGAAAAACGAACAAACAAACCAAGAACAACCTAAATCGGACGGCTCCGATCGAAAGTTGAGCCAGACAGTTCCCTGATTTAGGGATTCGGTACCAAAAGCAGATAAAAGAGATGGAAGCAGATATTGTAGAAGCCCAAAATAAGCTAAACAAACTTGGAGTAATTTTTATTTTTCAGTTTTTTATTTGTCAAGATTTGGAGTTGAAATAAATTTGTAATTTGGTGACGACGACTAACCTTAACCTACCTGGTAACGAAACTGTGGAAGGATTGGGGATGGGGATGGGGTTGGGGAGAAGATAAAAAGGAAAACAGAAGAAAGAAACAAGAAAATCTCTTAGAGAGAATAGGAGAGAGTATTGCAGAAAATGGTAGTATTGTGCAGTCTTGCTTGACCAGAGGCTCACTGTATTTATACATATATCATAGATGATGATGATGATGATACATCCTTGTACTAAATCCAACAATCAAGAAAATCTTCTACTTATAACAACACATTTATATTTTGCATTCATAATATGATTAATGTTCTTTATTATTTGCAAAACTCCCTCCATCCCAACCCAATGAAAGGTTATTATTTTATATTTTCGTCGTTCTAAATTAAGGTTATCATTTTTTAGTTTACTAATTGTACTACCTACTAACATAATAAATACCCTTTCAACTTACAATATATTACACAAATGATATTACTTTTATATTACACCAAACTAATTGGGATATTTTTGTCTTTTTTATTTCAATCAATATAATACTAATATTAAAAAATTTATGTTAAAAAACAAATGTCACCCTTCCAATGGGATGGAGGAAGTATTTTTAAAAAATAATTCTTAACTGTACAATAATATATTTATACATCTATATATATAGGCAACAACTACAATGTTCAATATTGCATTCAACACTGTGCTGAACAACATACACATAGCTAACAAATAACACACAATAATGTTAGTGACAACACATCATTTATATTAATATAATACAAATACAACATATGAACTAACAACACATACATAGCTAGCAAACAAACACACAGTAATGTTAGTGACAACACATCGTTTATATTCCTATAATTAATACAAACACAATATATGAATTAACAGCACATGATATAGTCTCACAGAACATTTGCGACAGTTCATTTTAGTACATGACGTACACTTGTACAATATACGTGTAATTATAAATAAATAGCACATATCATTATTACAAACAACACATATTGTTTTTAATATAGATTTATGCTGTTTTTGTGTTTTATGGTGCTAATTTGGAAAATTGGTGTATTATTGATTTTTTCAAATAAGAGCAGTAACCTTCCCCATATATATATATATATATATATATAATATAGTATAGGTGAATTGAAGTAAAATGTCCATCGAGTAATTTTCGTTTGCAAACTGATATTTCTTATCACCCATTCCTACTTTTATTCAATTCGTTACATTCATTTCACACCCCATACTTCTTAGAAAGAAAATTAATGGGTTTGTTCACTTGAGTTTATGGATGAACTTTTCTATCATCGTTAAATATAAAAAATTGTATCAGTAATATAAAAATAATATTTTATATTAAAAAATTATTTATTTGAAAGTGAATAATTTATATATATATTATATTATGTTTATGTATATATATTGTATCTTTTAAAATAATATTTATAAAAAATTATGTCACTTATAAATGCAATGTGAACAAATCCAATAATAATAATAATAATAATAATAAGAATAGGGCCGTTTGAATTTAAATACATGTGAGCTAAATATTATATGGACCTCTCTAAAATTTCTATCATACGGTAGGATAGCTCCTTTATGATAATTTTATCTCTCATGTAATGAAAAAGTGTAAGTATTATACTTCGTTTGGCTTTAAAGATCTCATATAAATTAAGAAAAAATTACAAAATATTTTTATTAGTGTCTTATAATAATAATAGAAGGATATTTATACAAAAACATATACAAACATAATGATATTTTTAATATTAAGTACAATGACTCAAAACGTAAATGTGACCGCTAAAGGCGGACGGATGAAGTATTATTTACTCTTGTTGGTATTATATATACCTTTTTTTAACAATTTATATACTCTCTTAAGCTCTGGCTTACATTAGTTATTTGTAAGTGATATACTTCAATATATTTATTTGTGTACTGTAAAAGTAAAAATAAATAACCAATAACATCCGGCTTTTGCGACTACTGCATCGGCCCTCTATAAGTGAATCTATTTTTCAATATCAATCTTATATTCACTCTTTCAATGACATTTTTTAAATTTAAGATATTGTGACAATGCAATTAAATAGATCATTTGTTTGTGTATTTACTAATGATCAATGAAGTAGGGGGTATACATTCATGTTATATTAGGCGTAATGTATTAATACTAATGTCGCTAAAAGTATATACTTTTATTTATGTATAATAGAAGTATTTACCCATAATATATATGTCGTAAATCCTCTAAAATCTAAACCCTAAAGCACTCAACAAATATGTATATAAGATTGCCGTATTTGGGTTGTGCAAAGAGTATTCATTGGATAAACTAGAGAGTCCACAACTGTTATTCTTCGAGTGCGTTCTTGATAAACTCTTGGCCGAGAGAAACTCAAAAATATCGAGGATCTGAACTTATGATCTCACGGTCACGGGTCCACCTCTACACTATAGGTCATTTTTTACGAGACTATATCAACATATGTTGTATACAAACCTAATGTAATTTTACATATACCTCCCCTAATAGTAAAAAAATAAAAATAAAAAAGTAAAAAGTAGAAAATAAAATACACCTTATTAATATAGTACATTCCCTTTAATATGATTGATATAGCTACAAAAGTATGTAAATAAACACGGTTAGATACATATACTATTCTAGATGAACATGTTGTTCGTATAATATAATCACGTATCTTTAAACCTAATGTGGCCGTATCATATTAGTTTAATTTGATCTGAGATTGTTAATATAAGGGAAATTCATCCATGTCGAACAATGGAGTTAATCAAATTGAACATAAGAGTAAAAAACTTATTGAGTTTAACTTCGAAAAAAATCAATTCAAGTTATTATCGTTTTTGACACTCATCGTCACAATACAATTAAATATAGTATTTTTTAAACAATGAAAGCAAATGAAAATAACAAGGGTGTTTATTAAGCTGCGGGTAGTATTAAGCTGCAATCACGAACCACAATATTCATCTTCATAATTTTTTGCATTATTTGTTTAATGTCGAAAACAGAAATATACAATGAAGAAAAATAAATTATCCCAATCAAAAATTGTTGGAAGAAGTTAAAAGTTAAAGTAAATACAAAATAGAGTAAACATAAATGATATAAACATATACAGAAGCGGGCAAGGACAATATATGTGCACACTAGCAAGAAGTAAAGTCATTACTCAAAAATAGACTTTTAAAAAAAAAATTATTACTCCCTCCGTCTCACTTATTTTGTCTCATTTAGCGTAGACAATGTTTTAGGTATTATATAATTAGTAAATAATTAAGAAGTATATTAGTGAAAATAATTATGATTTAATAAAAATAATTATAGGTTAAAATTAAAATGACTAAATAATATAATTATAATAAAAAACTCATAAATTATGAAATTTAAAATATAAATAAAATATATAATTATATTTTCAAAAAAGAAAAAAACAAATCATGTAGGACGGATGAAAATAAAAAAAATAGACAAATTAAGTGAGACGTATAAAATATTTTTTTTATTTTTTTTTTACACTAGTGTGTCTAATGGGGTTAAACCCCAACCTTCAAGGATGTGAGGAAGGTAACTCAATTTGAGCTACAATCTCTTTACATTACACAAAAATAAACTTATATACTTTTTATTCAAATGAAAAAACAAAGGAGAAGACGATTTTTTTTTTTTTTTTTAAAAGAAGTAAAGAGTGAAATATCAAAACATTAGAATTTAGATAAAATGAAAACAATAATATTTGAATTTTATTACGATTCTAAAAACTCATATTTGTTTTCATCTTACATAAATCCAAATGAATTTCCGGCAAGATCCATTGAAGGAGAGTTGGTCGTCAAATGGAGAGGATTAACTTTAGCGCGAGGAAGATAAAATCCGGAGAAACAAATATAAGTAGTAGTGGGAATGACGATAAAATTACATTTTACATATATTAAAGATAGAAATGAAAAAATATATATAGATAAAGAGTAAAGTCTAAAGTGTAAATTTATATATATATATATATAAATTGTTTTATATAGTTAATAAAGTAATACTCTCTAAGTCAGCGCCAGCGGTGCTTATGTCGATCACTTTGCAAATAATAATATTTTAATATAAAAGTAAGATATGAAAAAAAAAAGTTTTATAGAAAATTTATTGAAAAAATTGTAATGTGATAAGTAAAAAAAAATAGTAAAAAAATGATTATTATGTATTAAAATAGACATAATAAAATTGTGAATAAATAAGATTGTTTTCTATAAATGAATTGCGTATAAATTTAACGGACAAAAAATAATCTAACATAATTATACAGAATAGAGAGAGTGGTATTTTATTTTATTTTATTTTATTATGCAAAATTTTATTTTCTAAAATATAGTATACATATTTATTATATTTGCATTAATATTTTTAAAAAATTTAAAAAATATTTCTACAAATATATAATATTAATATTTTAGTTTCACATTGTTAATTATATCATTTATTGTATAAAAATATTACAACCCAAAAAATATACCAAAAAACTTTTATCTAAACATATTTCAAAATCTAATATTATTTTTCAATTTTACAAAAAATGAAATTCAAAACTCTCTAAATAAAATAAATCCCAAAACTCTTGTCTAAACAGCTTAATATTGGTATGATAAAAAATTGTTTGGATTTGAATGAACCTTCTATTGTATGAAATATATGGATTGGTAACCTAATATATATGATGACGAAACTAGCATCTAAATTTCGGGGGATAAAATGTTATAATTTATTTAATATTCAACTAATAAATTTAAATAAATAATTTTGACAGAATTATATATGAATTTAGATAATTTTGGAAGGACAAATTGTAT
This sequence comes from Andrographis paniculata, assembly GCF_009805555.1. Taxonomy (NCBI): domain Eukaryota; kingdom Viridiplantae; phylum Streptophyta; class Magnoliopsida; order Lamiales; family Acanthaceae; genus Andrographis; species Andrographis paniculata. Next base: position 1,307,145 of record NW_026137611.1, read on the forward strand.
ATAAATAAATAAAAATGAATATTTTTAATACTACAAAAATTATAACAAATTTGGCTTGGAAGTTTAGGGTTGACCCCAAACTTCTAGTGTAGTTCCGTCTATATAAAAGCAACAAAACTGTGGTAATCGATTGAGTTAGTTTTCTATACTAGTATAATTAGTACCTACACTTATTGTTCATTAAATATTTTTAGGAGTCAATTAATACATTAAACAATAAGTTCTATCTTATAATGTGCTTAAAACATTCGGACATAAAAATTAAGAAAAATAGTATTCCCTCCGTTCCAAAAAGAAGTATCCATTTGCTTTTTGCACATAGTTTTAGAAATATTAATATTATATTCAGATATAGTATAAATAAAGTAGAAATAACTAAAATAACCTTGTTAGTATATGTGATATAAAGGTAATAATGACATTTGTGTAATATACTGTAAATTGTAAGGGTATTTGTAATACTAGGTAGATAGTACAGTTACTGAAAAACAAGAAATATGACAAATTAAAATGGAAAAATGAATACTTTGTCGTATGATAGATGAAGTATTTATTTTTGTATTTTTTATGAAGGTAGATTTAAAATTTGTATAGTGTTAATAATATTTGTTAATAAATTTGATAAATTTGTTAATAATACATTTACATAAAAAACAATATAATAAAGTAATACTTTTTCAACTAATTTGTCCATTTTAACTAAAACACATCATATCATAATTACTAAGTAATTGTATATTATTAAAAATAATTATAATATAATATAAATTATAGATTAATATAAGATGCTTAAATAATTTAATTAAAAATTTTTTATAAATAATAAATCTTAAAATATGATTAAATGATAAAATTATAATTCATTATTATTAATTACTCAATTAAATCTAAAGTATAAAAAATCAAGATATTTTATTCCGGGAAGTATATTCAATTGAGTACATGGTCGGAACGCGTGGACGCCACACGATTCCTAATACGAATCAGCATATTCCATTTCCATATCAATATTTACCGAGACAAGAAGCAAATGGATGCTTTTGAAAAGTTTGTTATAATTTTTAAAATAATAAAAAAATAAAAAATTCAATATAGTCTAAAATAGTTGAAATCAAAATACGTTAAAAAAAAAAAATAAAAATAGAAATAAAAAATAGTTGAAATCAAAATCCGTTAAAATAAATCGCAGCCTCATTTTTACGACTTCGAATTCCTACCGTCCGATCTTCCAAGTTCTTAATCAACCTTCTAGAACTGTAGCACAATCCATATCAATATTATCTTCTAGAACCTCATTTTTAACGAAGGTTATCTCTATATCATACTTGGAAGATTTTATTTTATTGAATTTTTTTTAAAAATATTATATTAAATGTTTTTTTTAATTTTTTTATGAAGTGAAAATCTGCTGCCGCAGTCCGAAAATCCGAACCTAATATATTTTGTGAAATAAAACAAACTCCATAATATTAAATATTTAATTTTTATTATTTTAAAAATTTAATAGATTGTGAAGATGGAGCTCCCCCACCCGGGGTAGGGTAGGGTAGGGTTTTGGGGTGCGTTTGGATTGGGCTGAAAATTTCATTTCAGACACGCACTGAAATATCTTTATAATTTTGATCGTCATGTGCATATCCACCTACCTTTCTTCCTCGTCTGCGCTGCTGTCCTCGTCAAAATCAATTTTGAGAAATACCCGGGGAGGAGGAACTTTTGCTTCCACTTTCTCTTCTTCTTCCGTGAGTTTCATCCGCCATTCGCGTAATTTCTCGCTGGTTTCTGCTCCTCGGTGGAGATACGGAGTTGACTGGCGATCTCCGGTTAGTCTTAGAGCTCAGATCAGAATAGCATCTCCCGTTCCAGAGCGCAAGATCGCTACCATGGGTAGGATGAGATTCGTTTTTCGTTGATCTTTTGACTTTATTATTTTTTACTGTGTTTTGATTCGTGTGTTTTTCTGTTTTTGAGCCTGGATGCTGTTTTCTGTTTGTGATTCGGTTTTATGGATCATTTTTGTATGATTTTAGAAGTCTAGCTGGAAAGTGTGATTCTGTTCTTAGGTATATTGTAGTAATGCTGTTATGTTAATTGATGGTGAGTGGCATCGTAAAGTGACAGAAGTGTCATTGTGACGATGCGTATTTCTTTTTGTGATTTATTGAGAATCTTGGGATTCTTTTTGAGAATCAATGCCTATTTGCTTATTAATATATTTACTGGTGAATAATTGATAATGCTCTGTGTTAATGGATCAATGTAACATCTACTTGTGTTACAAATTATATTTGCCGTGGGAATTGTTGATAGATATAACGAGGGGTGAGTATTTTTGCTTTGATAGATTGATGACCAAAACGAGAAGACTTTTTGTGTTGAAATGAAATTAATTGCAATATAAGTTACTTTGTTTTTATTTTAATTTTAAACAATTCAAATATTCAATATGACATTAGTCACAATCTTGATAATTATTTTTGAAAATCAAGTGCCACAACTGCTTGGCAAATTTAGTTATGGCTCTTGCCAGGTTGATGACACAAATCTCAAAACTGATTTAAGTTATGGGGAATTGGTGATATCATGTTCAACTCATGTTTTAATTGTTTTTTCTTTCAGACGAATGCAGCAAACGCTGAACAAGATATGTGTCTAGCACATCTTCATCTTAAAAATGCAGATCTTCATTGAGTTTCTTCTACTTAGTATATTAATTTTGGGATGACATTCCAGAGTTTTAATGAGTGAAGGGCCTTCTGCCATTCACGTCTGTAGTGTTCCATTTTATGGGGAAACTTGTTTTGAGAAATAAATTGTATGTACCTTGAAATGCTTAATTTTCTTTTCATTTATTTGCTGCATTGTTGATCTTTAGTTGACTGACTTATTTTTCTGCTGCTTCTGCAGCTATTTGAATACTCAATGTAAGATCACAGCTTTCTTTAATTGTTTTATTGTCATGTTTTTAATGAGCTTACCATTTTATGCAGCTTCTGAAAATCCATTCAACGGAATTTTATCTGGTCTCCCCAAGCCTGGAGGTGGTGAATATGGAAAGTTCTATAGCATGCCTTCCCTGAATGATCCCAGAATCGGTATGTATTTTTCTTTTGTGAAATTTTCGGAGACTAAAAATACACTTGGTAATTTACTGATGTTATGATAAGATGATGCCTGAACAATATTTGTATCTTGTATTTTTGTTTATAGTACAACGAATAGATGGTTTGAGATTGTTCATTTGGCATATTGGAATATGGATGGTAGTAGACCTTTAGGATGGAAGATATTTACTTCTAAACGAATACCTCACTTTCCTTCTACTTATTATGATTTTCCGCAGATGAGCTTCCATATTCTATTAGAATACTCTTGGAATCAGCTATACGGAATTGTGACAACTTTCAAGTGACGAAGGAGGATGTAGAAAAGATTATTGATTGGAAAAATTCTGCACCTAAGCAAGTAGAGATACCTTTTAAGCCCGCTCGTGTGCTGCTACAGGTGAGACAAGTGATGAATGCTTCTGTTGAATGCTATACTTTTAACTTCCACTTTCTTGTAAAATTCTATTATATGATATTTTTATATCATTTATAAATAGGATTTTACTGGAGTTCCAGCTGTTGTTGACCTTGCTTCTATGCGCGAGGCTATCAAGGACCTTGGCAGTAACCCAGACAAAATCAACCCTTTGGTATACAACTTTTTTTTTTTTATCTGATTGGTATACAACTTTTTCCTTGTTGAATAAGGTGTTGATGTTGTAGTTGCTTTTGTGCATTGGGATTTTCACAATAAAATGTGATTATAATAAGTTTTCTCTGATTTATGGTTAAGAGAAACAATAAATATACGAGAGGTTAACTTATTTAAATTTGTTTTCCATGTGAGATATTAGTTGGCTGGTTAAGCATTGGCACTGTCAAAGATTCTACTTCTGGTGTTACTCTAACATTTACTCTTGTTTTCAATTGTGTCCAGGTTCCTGTTGACCTTGTCATTGACCACTCTGTTCAGGTTGATGTAACTAGATCAGAAAATGCTGTACAGGCCAACATGGACCTTGAATTCAAGAGAAACAAAGAGAGATTTGCTTTTCTTAAATGGGGGTCCAGTGCCTTCGACAATATGCTTGTTGTTCCTCCGGGTTCTGGTATTGTTCATCAGGTATGATTTTGGAGGTTTTATGTTGTTTTTCCGAGTGAAAATGCATAATCGGTAGTTCGGTACAGTGTGTGATTGTCCAAAATGTATATGGGAACAATGTTGTGAAAAATATCTGCAGACTCATATTGAATGCCATTCACAAAATTTTCAGGTGAATTTGGAATATCTTGGGCGAGTTGTTTTTAACACCAAGGGCATTTTGTATCCTGATAGTGTTGTTGGAACTGATTCTCATACAACCATGATTGATGGATTGGGTGTTGCTGGATGGGGTGTTGGGGGAATTGAAGCAGAGGCAACGATGCTTGGCCAGGTATCCTATGACTTGTGAGACTTTATAGATATAGCTTTTATATTTGTAATTTCTATTAGTTAATCCATAAAGATATTGTTTAATAATTTTAATGAGCATGATTACTAAAAATGGTTGTTGATGTATCTGATGTTTAATGGTGTGCTAACTTGTGCTTTGGATTGGATTGGGTACTTTGAGAACTCAATGAAAAATAGCTGATGTATGTAATAGTTTGATAGGTTTTGGATGTAATATCTTTGGGTGGGAAAAATGTATTTTACTTTAGATGGCATAATGTAAAAATGAGGATAAAACACAAGGAAATACACCCTTAGATATCCGTAAAGTGATATTTGTGTAACTTTTCCCCTTAGAAGAGCTATTTGTTATCCATGTGTGTGAATTACATGATTTAACTGGATTGTTGTTGTGGAACTAATTGGATTCCTTCTAGCTTACTTCTTGTGAACCTTTTGTTGCAAATGTCTCTTTTCCTCTCTCCCCCTTTCAGCAATCCTTGTGTTTAATTTCTCTTCTTTTTTCTTGCCCTGCAAATGTGTAGCCAATGAGCATGGTTCTCCCTGGTGTTGTTGGTTTTAAGCTGTCTGGGAAGTTGCGTGATGGGGTGACAGCAACTGATTTGGTTTTAACTGTAACCCAAATGTTGAGAAAACATGGTGTGGTTGGCAAGTTTGTTGAATTTTACGGTAATTCAGATTTTAATTTAAATGCTCAATAAGGTCTATATATTTCTCTTATGGATTGAATGATCTCTCAAGCTATTTGCCTATTTCTATCATGCACAGGTGAGGGTATGGGTCAATTATCCCTGGCAGATAGAGCAACTATTGCAAATATGTCTCCTGAGTATGGTGCTACCATGGGATTCTTCCCTGTAGATCATGTTACTCTGCAATACCTGAAATTGACTGGAAGGAGTGATGAGACGGTTGATTACTCATTTCATAACTTCTCAATTGGTTTGTTAGTAATTTCTCCACTGATTGACAGCAAGGTTCATGTACTAATTTACTTCAAATTATAGGTGGCAATGATTGAAGCGTACTTGAGGGCCAACAAAATGTTTGTTGATTACAGTGAGGTATGTAGTTTAATCTTTCTGTTTGTTATTTTGTATCTTATTTGTAAGGATGTCAAATCATATGAACATGGACTCACTAGAATGCCATCATACAGCCTCAACAAGAGAGAGCTTACTCATCTTATCTGGAGTTGGATCTTGCTGATGTTGAACCTTGTATTTCAGGGCCTAAAAGGTAGAACCTTTCTTGGCGTTTAACCATCAGCGTCATAATTGTTTCATTTTGTCTCATCATATAATCATATATATGAAATCTTGAATCAATGAGGTCTTGTTATGTGATATAGGCCTCATGATCGAGTCCCATTAAAGGAAATGAAGGTTGATTGGCATTCATGTCTTGACAATAAAGTTGGGTTCAAGGTATACTGCGAAGTTCTTAGTTAATAATGTGCAATTAGTAAAATGTGGAAAGTGCAGTAGTTCTATTTAAGTTTATCCACCTTATCTTGGTTTCTATGTTATTTCATGGTCTTTGAATTTAACTTGAACTTGTCCTTTTTTATTTTAATATCTTTAAAATACAGGGCTTTGCGGTACCAAAAGAGCAACAAGATAAAGTAGTTAAATTTTCATTCCACGGGCAGCCTGCAGAACTCAAGCATGGAAGTGTCGTCATAGCAGCCATTACAAGTTGCACAAACACATCAAACCCAAGTGTGATGCTTGGTGCTGGACTTGTTGCAAAGAAAGCATGTGAACTTGGGTTAGAGGTTTGTGTCGCACTATCAGCTGGTTCTTTTAATTTGTTGGGCCTTTGCATGCCTTTCTCTTCTTTTCTTTTTTTAATCTCTCAATATTCAGTAGTTATGTATCATCTTTATGCGATTCTGAAATCTTCTTTGATGTTTGTCAAACAGGTAAAACCATGGGTAAAGACTAGTCTTGCTCCTGGATCTGGGGTTGTAACAAAATACTTGCTCCAGAGGTATTGTAGGATTCTAGCAAGAGTTTGATTAAATTTCTTTTTCTCCTCCTCTGGCTTTGGAGGCATGCTGCAAAAGATACCTAAGTTGTGGTGTTGAGTTTGTTTTTTCAATTGTTGTAGTGGGCTACAAAAGTACTTGAACCAGCAAGGCTTTAGTATTGTCGGATATGGTTGCACAACTTGTATCGGCAATTCTGGAGATCTCGATGAATCAGTTGCTTCTGCTATTTCTGATAATGGTATTTTTTCCTTTAAAAACTTTCATTCTGGTCTATTAATTCATGGCATATGGGTTTTTTTAGAGCCCCTTTCATCCAATTTAAGCTATGGATATCAAAATCCTATATTTTAGTTTAAAGGGGACCTAAATATTTTTTTGATTGACTTTGCTCTGCTGCGGATATATAAATCCGGTTCTGAGAGAGGTGTAAACTAATAAAAATTTTGGCTGGATAGAAGAAAATGCAAATTATATACTCCCTCCGTCCCGGAACTAAATATCCATTTGCTTTTTGCACGTAGTTTTAAAAATATTAGTATTATATTGGGATATAGTAGGAATAAAGTAGAAATGACTAAAATAACCTTATTAGTATGTGTGATATAAATGTAATGGCATTTGTATAATATATTGTAAGTTGTAAGGGTATTTGTAATGTTAGGTAGATAGTACATTTACTTAAAAAAAGAAACGGATACTTTGTTATGGGACGGACTAAAATGGAAAAATAGATACTTTGTTATGGGATGGAGGGAGTATATTATTTGGCATATTTTTATTTTTATTTGAAATTTTGGTTTAAGATAAAAAGCATTTCTTTCTTATATAATTTTGAAATGAGTAAAGAACATTCTCTTAGCATCAGTATTTCATAGTATTTCAGTTCAATATGTAGAAGTTATTCTTCCTTACCCATTGCTTTTGTACTACTGAAGTCATTTGTTTGGATACACACTTCAGATCTTGTTGCTGCTGCTGTTCTCTCTGGAAATAGGAACTTTGAAGGTCGTGTTCATCCATTGACAAGAGCTAACTATCTTGCTTCACCTCCCTTAGTTGTAGCTTATGCACTTGCTGGCACGGTATGCCTTAGATACAATACAATACATATTTCACTCTAAAATTATAAATGGTGGCGCAAATTAATTTGACTCATTCTATTTAAAACATGGATTTGGCAATCTGACTACACTTATGGGCAAGTATTTCATCAGGAGTCCCTTTATTCTACTTTGGTTAAATTTTCTCAGTGGTGCTGTATTCTAGGTTGATATTGACTTTGAGAAAGAGCCGATCGGGACTGGGAAAGATGGAAAAAGTGTTTACTTCAAGGATATTTGGCCTACCAGTGAAGAGATTGCACAGGCAACTTTTATTCCTTCACTTATTTTCTCTAGAAACAAAGCTGGATTATGTTATGCTCAAATCAAATTCGCACAATCCTTGTAGGTTGTTCAATCTAGTGTTCTCCCTGATATGTTCAAGAGTACTTATGAAGCAATTACAAAAGGTAACGAATTCTGGAATCAGTTGTCTGTGCCCTCATCTAGCCTTTACCAGTGGGACTCAAACTCAACATATATCCACAAGCCTCCATATTTTGATGGCATGACAATGGACCCACCCGGTTCCCGTGGAGTGAAGGATGCCTATTGCTTGCTGTTGTTTGGAGACAGTATCACTACCGATCATATCTCCCCTGCCGGAAGCATCCACAAAGACAGTCCTGCTGCAAAGTACTTGATGGATCATGGAGTGGAGAGGAAAGATTTTAATTCTTATGGTAGTCGTCGTGGCAATGATGAGGTGATGGCTAGGGGTACCTTCGCTAATATCCGTATTGTAAACAAGCTGCTGAATGGTGAAGTAGGCCCAAAAACTGTTCACATTCCTTCAGGGGAGAAACTCTATGTGTATGATGCTGCAATGGTAAGATTTTACGTATCTAGGTTTACTCTCTCAAGAGCACACACAAAGAAACATTTATAGCCTACGCTGTCTGCAGTTCTTGTACTGACTTAAAATATGTATTATATCAGAGATACAAATCAGCAGGGCAAGATACTATTGTTATTGCTGGAGCAGAATATGGGAGTGGCAGTTCTCGGGACTGGGCTGCCAAGGGACCAATGTTACAGGTTAGTGGCTTTCTTCTTCTGATTATGTCGATATGTGATGTCAAGCTACACATCGGGCTGCCTGTGTTTTGTGTTCTTAAGTTTGGCTATCTTTTCGTGATTAATTAGGGAGTGAAAGCAGTGATTTCCAAAAGTTTTGAGAGGATTCATCGTAGTAACTTAGTTGGAATGGGTATCATCCCACTTTGCTTCAAGGCTGGAGAGGATGCAGAAACACTTGGCTTGACAGGTCACGAACGCTATACCATAGACCTCCCAACAAAGACAAGTGATATCAGGCCCGGACAGAATATTGTTGTGACTACAGACAGTGGAAAATCTTTTACATGTACCTTACGATTTGATACAGAGGTATGCGGTTGGCACCTTGTCCCTAAAAGTTGAGATTTCAATTGCACCAAATATTAGGGGTTTACGTAATATGACAAGTATATATTCTACAACATATATTTCCAAAGGCATATAGAAAAAAATTGATGTTACAGCTTGTATGGCGTTTAATCATGTTTTTCTATTGCTTCGTCTCAGGTGGAGTTGGAATACTTCAACCATGGAGGCATCCTTCAGTATGTCATTAGGAATTTGGCCAAAAAATGAGGTCAGTACAGACAGACAATAAGCATCTTATCTTGGTGGTGTTGTTTCAATCTGCGCAAGTGTTGTTTGTTTGTTTATCCCTTCTGGATGCTGTTTTTCGACTTGATGAATAATTGTTGTTTCCTTGACAAATCACAAGAAACCAAACCAAACCAAATCAAAGCTTTGTTATCGATTCATAAATGCACCTCCGCACGTACCTGTTATCTACTATCGTTTTGCCCAGATGAATTTGCTGTGCTGCGCTGCGCAGTATTTAACACTTTATGTGTTGTTGGCAGTTATCTGTATTAAGTAAAGGGTAGCAGATATCTATATTTACTGTCACATGAATTGCTGAATAAAAACACCTACCTATGCTTTATGAATGCATGTTATAGGCTGAAATCAAAGGTAGGTTATTTTGTCTTTGAGTATGACATGTGTTGTCAATTTTGTGTTAGTATAATAAAAATACAACACATAAACGACCAATATATGTAATAATCAAAGACAACATAATTTACCGTTGATTTCAGCGTGTTAAAGTGCATTCATACAACACAATTACATGTTTATTTAACACAACTCGTGATGTGTTATATAAAAGCTTATGTTGTTTTTATTGTTCGAATGTGCTAAATTGGGCAAATCAAACATGGTGTTTATAAAAGCATTGTAATTATAGGTTTCTGCACACCCTTACTGGCTTTGAAGTTTATAAAAGCAGATATACATTTGATGATGACGATGACCAGTTGAATTGAATTGAATGTTTTTTTTTTTTTTTTAGCAGTTCTTTATTTTATTTTATTTTTTATTTTTCATTGTGATGCAATTTCTCAGTTTTCAAAATTTCCTCCAATGTATAACTCAGATAACCAAAAACTCATAATCTAAGTAAAAAAAAAAAAAGAAATCAACAAAACTTCCAAGAGCAAAACAAAATTCAATTGACAGTGCCTCACTATGCAATATTATTATTCCAAATCAACAAGGGTATAACACCAAAAGGGTTTTTTTCTTTACCAAAAAATAAAAAATAAAAAATAAAAAATAAAAATTATAATATATATTTATTATTTTTATATTATTTATACAATTTTTTATATTTCATATAAAATTTTATTTTCAAACCCAATTGCAAAACAAACACACAATTACAGTTGAAGCAGTCATATGTAGAAATAATACCAAAAAAAAGACACTGGAAGAGGTATGGCTGAAGGAGGCAGCCATTGTGAGGGTAATTATTATGATTAATAATTTTTTTACTTTTTACTTTTCATTGTTTAAAAAATATCAAATATTTATTTTCTACTTCATCTAAATAAAATAAATCACATAGTAAAAATAAATAGACAATCCACACATGTTCATGTTACTTTCAGTTCCCTCTAACCTTTTTTTTTTTTTTTTTTAATAATTGTTTCCTAGTGTTAGTTCGTGAATCAATTCCTTGCCAACATTTGCAGTTCACATCCATATGGATATATACTTTTCTTGCATGAAATGCTAAACCCTACGTACATTTAAATACACACAGAGACACGAACAGAGAAAGTATTTGGAGAACAGAGGAAGAATTGAAGAGGGAGGCAACCATGGGATTTCTTGCAACCATCGCCAGACATTTGGACACACTTGTTGGGTACGTACGTAAACTTGCCGCTGGGGAGATCAAATGTTTAGATGTGTTTTGAATGTGATATTATAATTCATTAATATATTTGTTTGTTTGTTTGTTTATTAATTATATTACTTTTGGATGTTTTCTTTTTATTATGTATTAGGATCTATTAAATTCCAAACACGAATGGTTGTTTAACTTCTTTGTACATTAACTATGCACCTTTATATTTCACATATATAATGTCCTTTTCGTTTTATAATTTTATTTTTTAATATAATATTTTTAAAAAAGAAAATTAGAAAATTGAAGAAAAATTGTAAAAATAATAAACTCACACAATAATATATGTTGAGGAATATACTGTGAAAATAAGATAAATCTTTAATACTAAAATAATATAGAAAATTAAAAACATACTATTTACGTAATTCGAAATAAATTTCTATGTTCACCGAAAAAGCTGTTAGAATTTTACTAACTAAAATAGTCCCGAGTACAATATTCAACACCTAAGGAATCCATAAGTACTAAACCACTAACCAAACGGCAAGATTTATGTATACGGCTGAGTTGATGTGAAAATTGATAGATATTTAATTTGATGTTTTTGAAAAAAATATTTATGAATAATAGAAATAAAAACAAACACACCCTTATATGCGATCACTGTTGTTATTTATTTATCTACTTATTATTACTTGATGAAATTAATTGATATATATTTCTTGTTCTTCTATTGCTTGGGGAAACTGCCAAATGATTCCTTACTTGTTATTGAACAGGCCTGGAGTAATGCTTCTGTATCCCCTGTAAGAACATCATCATCATGCTTTAATTCTTTAATCGAATATACATATGAATATATATATATATATATAATACATACAGATATGCATCGATGAGAGCGATAGAGAGCCCTTCAACACTAGACGACCAACAATGGCTGACCTATTGGGTCCTCTATTCTTTCATTACACTATTTGAGCTTTCTTTTTGGAAGATCCTTCAATGGTACGTAATTCCTTCTCTTCCTACTATTATTATTATTATTATTATTATTATTAAATGTTTTTTCTTTTTTTGGTTATTAATATGTGGATTATAAGTGTGTAATGATATATTTGTAATTTAAGTAAAAGTTAAAAGACAGGGAAAAAATCATTTTTGTCCCAATATAACCAAAATTCATTAATTTTGGTCTCAATATAAAAATCTTATCAATTTTGCTCCAAATATAACCAAAACTCATCATTTTTGTCCCAATATAACCAAAACTCATCATTTTTGTCCCAATATAACCAAAACTCATCATTTTTATCCCAATATAACCAAAACTCATCAATTTTGATTCCAATATAAAATTTTTATCAATTTTAGTCCCAATATAACCAAAACTCATCATTTTTGGTCCAAATATAATCAAACCCTATCTTTTTTGGTCTCACTGTCAACAAACCGACGGAAAATGCTAACGTAAAAAGAAATCAAACCTTATATTTATATTTGAAGAAATTACACAATCTTGCAAGTTCAAGTCAGCATTTTTCATCAGTTTGTTGACGGTGGGACCAAAAAAGGATAAAACTTGATTATATTGAGACCAAAAGTGATGAGTTTTGGTTATATTTGGACTAAAATTGATAAAATTTTTATATTGAGACAAAAACTGATGAGTTTTGGTTATATTGGAATCAAAATTAATAAAATTTTTATATTGGAATCAAAATTGATAAATTTTGATTATATTGAGACCAAAAATGATTTTTTTAGTATTAGTGTATGATTATTTTACTAAAGTAGGAAAAAATAAACCAACGAAAATAGTAAAAAAAATATTTTGAATTGAGATCAAGAGAGAGTACTATTTTGTCCATAATAAAAGTATGACGGTAGTTACTAGAGCTAGCAATGAATCGATTTGGGTTGAATTTTTAAATGAATGAAATTATTCAATCTTAACTCAAACGGTTTAGTATCGTGTTATATTTGTGTTGATCGATCCATATATATATAATTGAGTTGAAATATTTTATCCAAACTCAATTATTTCATGTGAGATTATGGCGTCATATTAAGCTATAATGTAATATGTAGCTAATTAGTTTAGATTATTTAAATTTTGCTGAATTTAAATTAATCTATGGCTCTTTTTTTTTTAAATAAAAAATAAAAATTATTAGTTTAAAATTATTTTATATATAAAATTAATATATTATAATCAGGTGTCAGTGTTGTGGTCGAGTTAATGACCTCAATCTTAACCTGATCCATTGGATTCCTGTTGATCCGTAAATATAATTGAGTTAAAATTCTTGATTCAAACACAACTATTTCGATCAAATTCGTGTCAGGTTGTCATATGATATTTAATTTTTGCAATGCAGGCTTCCGTTTTGGGCTTACGTGAAGCTGTTATTTTGCGTTTGGTTAGTGTTGCCGAGCTTCAACGGGGCAGCTTACATATACGAAAACTTTGTAAGGAAATATGTAAAGATTGGCAGTTATGTGAGCACAGATCATCCTCAAGGCCAGAGGAAAGTTCTTCAGATGATGAGCCTCGACGCAAGGAAGTCGGTCGAGAGGTACATCGAAAAGTACGGTCCAGAAGCCTTCGACCGAGTTGTCAAAGCGGTAATATATATATTAATTTTTTCGATTCGATTATATATATAGAACAAGTTAGTAATTGTGATGAGGAAGTAATTTGTGTGTTTAATTTGCAGGCAGAGAAAGAAGCAAGAAAGCAATCATAAAACCATGGTAGCTTAGTGAAAGATGCATGGGGCATATGAAGAAGTTCTTTCATTACAATATATATATATATATATATATATATATATTTGATTGAATTTCTTAATTATTTCTAAAATTAATGGCTGGCTTGTAAGACCGTATTGTTATTTCATGCCTTGAATTTTTATTTGGCTATTCCATCTTATAATATAAAGCATGCTCGTCTTTAATTTATGTGGGCTCGATTATTCGAGAATAATAGTATATAGGGTAAACTAGTCCCATAAGTGAAAATTTTTTGCTGTTTTAGTCCTCCGGCGTCGGAGACGCCCGCGTGGCTCGCCAGAGGTGACGTGTCCGCCAGGTCAGCGACACCTGGCGGACACGTGGATTTTTATTTTTTTTTTTTCATTTTTTTATTTTGTTAATTTTATTTTTTTAATTAGACAAAATAAAAAAATACACAAAAATTTAAAAAAAAAATTAAAAATAAGTTTTAAAAAAAATAAAAAAAATTAAAAAATACACGTGTCCGCCAGATCAGCGACACTTGGCGGACACGTCATCTCCGGCGAGCCACGTAGGCGTCTCTGGCGCCGGAGCACTAAAACAGTGAAAATCTTTCACTTATGAGACTAGTTTGCGACATGCTCCACTTACAGGACTAAAGTAATAAGAGGGTCCAGTTACGGGACTAAAAAAACAGTTTACCTATTATATATTAAGCACGTTCACAATCAGGCAACAAGCTTATCAAAAATTTATTTTATTTTGGATTAACTTGGAGAAAATGACTTGCATCAAAAAATTACTCTCCTCGTCTCGCAAATAAGACAACATTTGCTTTTTGCACAAAAATAAAGAATTAATAATATTGATATAATAAGTGTAAATTTAAGGATATTTATAATATCTAGTATGATTAAATTAATTTAATAAAAAAATGTATAACTAACGTAGGACAATCGAAAATGATAAAATGTAGATGTAGTTGCAGGTTAGAGGGAGCATCTTTTTATTACGACTAGCTAAATATGGAATTTTGGACAGAACTATCAAGCCATATTCCCCTATGTATACATTAAAACTAAATAATTTGTATATATAAATATATTATATTACTTCCTCTATTCCAATACAATAGTCCAGTTTACTATTTTTGTCCGTCATAAAACAATAGTCGTATTTTCATAAATAATCATATCACTATAAAACTGTCCTACTACAAAGGGCAAAAAAGTCTTTTACCCACTACCAATATAATATCAATATTTCTTAAATTTCGTGTCAAACCCAACCCAGACTATAGTTCTAAGATGGAGGGAGTATATAATATAAATAAATAATAGGCACCTATTTAAATTAAGTTTTGGGTGAGCTTTTGTTTCGCCCGATCCAGGGCCGGCCTGCGTTGATGGCTTTATTAACCTAACCTTGTTTTCTTATAATACTTTCAACAATTTGGTGTTGGGTAAATTTCCGGCCGAACCTAAAACTCATGATCTCACCGTCACAAGTTCAACCCCTACACCACCGGGCCATCCCTTAGGGGACTAGAACATGATATTCTTCATCTACCGAAGTGTATAAAAGAAAGTTGAGAAATGAATAATATATAAGTGTACAAGACTGGGGTAAGTTGGAACTTTTGTGGGCATTTTCCTTGTTAAATTGTTATAATTTATAATTTAGACCTTTAACAAAATTGAAAACAACATTTACATATAGACATATATTAAACATACAAACATGACCACCAAACTAAATATAATATAATATATTATATATATTATATATATATATATATATATATATAAAAGAATTAGTGAAACAAGTGTCAATAAGAATCGACGTGCCTCAATAAACACTGGCTGCTGCCATACGTGATCTCATATAAATAAAAACGCGTTTTCCAGTCTGAATCAATCAATAATTCCAATTGGCAGCTACCTGAAAACACGTTTATTTATATACATACTTCACCAACCATGGTTTTGACAAAACTGAAAAATAAAAAAGTTTCCACTGATACATAAATACATTCTACCTAGAACTAAAAAATCTTCCATTCTCCCAGCTGTTTGCAGTTGTAATGATAATAATAAAACATACATAGTTTAATGTAAAGTGTCAACCATGACCAACTCCATATGCTTTCCTCTCTCCTCTCTCTCTCTCTCTCTCTCTAATATATGTATATATATCGACAAACATTCCCTCCCACCATCAAATTAATGTTGAAGATCCCATCAAAATTTAGATATTCCCCACCAAGCCAATCATACTTAAATTTTTTTTTTTCTTGATAGATAGGGCAAGATCGATCTAAAATTAAGAATGATGCACAAGATTTTAATTCTAGTGACCTTGATCATGGCTGTTGTTACATCACCAGCTGTAGCCGATTTCAATACGGATGTATCCATATCGTGGGGTGGAGGGCGAGCCAAGATCGAGCCGGGTGGCCAAGTCCTTACCCTCACTCTAGATCAATTCTCGGGCTCCGGCTTTGAGTCGAAGAACTCCTATTTGTACGCCAGGTTCGACATGCAACTTAAGCTCGTGCCGGGTAACTCTGCTGGCACCGTTACAACATTCTTTGTAAGCAAAACATGCACCAATACTATATATATAAACAATTAATCAATATATATATATAGATGGGGATGGATTCTTTGTTGATCAGGTCAAATCAACACTATTCTCATTTAATTACAACATATGTTTCTAACGTAGAACTGCATATATATATATATATTATAGACATGGATTCTTTGCTTATTAGGTCAAATCAGCACGATGTTCATTTGATTACAACATATGTTTCTAATGTAGAACGGTAGATTTTTTGCTGATTAAGTCAAATCAACATTATGTTCATTTGATTACAAAATATATTTCTATCATAGAACTATATATACATATATATATATATAGATTTTTTACTGATTAGATCAAATAAGTACTATGCTCATTTGACTACAATATATGTTTCTAACATAGAACTGTCCGGATCAAATCAGTATGGTGCTGATCACTAATCTAATAATTCAGAGGATCCTCTCCATACATAAATATATTTGATTTGATCATGTAATTCTTTGATGATTAAGAATATTGTTTAATTTGTTTGTAGTTAACATCTCAAGGCCCCGGGCACGATGAGATTGATTTCGAGTTCTTGGGGAATTCGTCGGGGCAACCTTACACGGTGCACACGAACATATATGTGCAAGGAGTTGGCAATAGAGAACAACAGTTTCGGCTGTGGTTCAATCCGACCGAGTCTTTCCATACTTACACCATTCTTTGGAACCCTCAACGGATAATGTACGTAAACAAACTCGTCGATATCTTCGATATAATATTATTAATTAGTTAGCTATACAAGACAATACAATATAATTAAATGCATTTACTTATATCCATCCTATTAATCATAAAAATTAATGAAGTATATTTTATATTCCTTCATTAATTTTTATCACTTTTACCTTCCTAGTTGAAATTATATGTGTAAACTAACGCCTCAAGATTTTAAAAAATTCTCAAACTTTTGATCCATAACATATTTCAA
Organism: Andrographis paniculata; assembly: GCF_009805555.1. Taxonomy (NCBI): domain Eukaryota; kingdom Viridiplantae; phylum Streptophyta; class Magnoliopsida; order Lamiales; family Acanthaceae; genus Andrographis; species Andrographis paniculata. The sequence continues at coordinate 1,324,298 of NW_026137611.1, forward strand.
TTTGATCAAGTATCAAATTGATATTGGAATTTTTTTACTTGCTTTTATTTTAATAAATGAAAATTGCATAAAACTTTTTGAATCATGACACCAAATTTTTTGATCAATGTTTGAATATAGTCGCCATTGTGTGTGTATAAATATGAATGCATATACTGGTTTCACATACAGATCTTGATCATAATTCTTTTCTCAAAATCTTAACATTTTAGGCTTAATTTGTTGATTTGACAATTTTTTATTTTTTTATTTTTAAAATATTAGCAGTATATTTTATATATAGCAAAATAGAAAAGATTGATAAAAAAATATATTATTTTTCCATAGTTTTTCTTTTTTTTATAAAAAATTATTTTTTCATAGTTAATTTCTATATAAAATATTGCATTCAAACACTACTTTTAAATTTATAAAATTTATATATTAAGGAACCAGAACCAAAAGCAATACATATTTCCTATTTAAAACAATATTTTATATAATATTTTGTGAAAAAATAATATTTTTACTAGGTTTTGATTTGAATTTTATTTTGAATAATATTTTATAAAAATTAATTACTTTTATTGAAAATCATATAAATTAAATAGTGATAATTTTGATTTCAAATATAAATTGAACACATTTACTATTTACTCTTATGAAGCATCTTGTTAAAATACTGTTTAAAATTAAAATAAAAAATTCAAATTCAAATTTAAATTAAAGTATTGACCAAACAAATTCCACTCAACTTTTGTTGTCACTATTTTCAAGCCTAACCTAAACCAAAGCATAGGCTATTCTAAAAATTAAATGTTTTTATAGATAACAATGTAGTAAATTGATTAAAATTATGATACACTTTGTAGTATACTTTTCAATATTGAATTAATGAACAGTACTATGGGATACTAAGGTTCGTAAATATTAACTAGTCTATGTCGACAATGTTACAAATTAACAGCAGACATTTACTATATGCACATAAATTATTAAATTAACCAAGTACCAATATTTAAGCTGTGTATTAAAAATATGAAATTAGGATGAAGAAATAACTATCATTCTATTCAAAAATGAATTAAAATAGATTATGACATATTGCAAAAAAGATTGTAAACAAACATACATTGAATTAATTAAAATATTATTAACACTTTCATGTATTAATTTTTATCTTTGTTTTTTATGTTCCATTATATAAGCTTGTCCCTCCGTTTGACAAATTTATTCTCTTTCATTTTATTTTACTCGTTAAATTTATCTTATTACTAATTTTGACAAAATCATTATTCAACACTTATTTTGCAATTCACTACCTTAGTTACTTTCTTTTTCCTTATTTATTTAATTTCTAACTAAATGTTAAAAAATACCCACACTTTTTTTTCTTCTTTTTTTTTTTTACTTTTATCACATTGTAAATAAAATATTCATTTTCTCTTAATATCCGTGCCGGATACAAATATTCTAATATACCGGTAGGAGGGAGTATAAAAGCGAAATTAAATAAATATATTTACTAAAGTTGTTACTGATTGTGCTGATTAATTACTTAACATAAAATAAATTTTGGGTGTGTTTGTTTTGGGGATTGGATTTTAAATACACTTTTATCCCATTTTTTTTTCAAAAATATCAAATCAAACACCTATTTTTATTTTTTATATTATACTAAAAATCAATTTTATATTCAAAACATCATATCAACACCTATATATTTATATCACACCATGCCACTATTCAAATTCAAAATTTTTACTATTCAAATCTCAACTCAAAATCCAAATCCCCGAACAAACACACCTAAGAACAATTTTAACCTATTTGTTGAAAATAGAAGATACTATTATTAAACTAAATCTCACATTTATCTTTTGAGTCCTAAAATATTCTTATAGTTTATTTTTTTACAAATATCATTTTATTACTATTATAAGACATTAAAGTATTTTTCCAATTTTTATTACTTTTGATATAATAATTAATATTCAAAGATCAACATGCAAACTGTTAGATTGGATGGAGATACCGCTAATTAAAACAGTAAAAATAATATATATATATATATATATATATATGAGCAGGTACATGGTGGACAACATCCCAATTAGGGTTTTCAACAACAATGCAAACCAGGGCATCCCATTCCCGACGAAACAGCCGATGAAGATGCTGGCCAGCCTATGGAATGCTGACGATTGGGCAACCCAGGGCGGGCGGGTGAAGACTGACTGGACCATGGCGCCATTCACAGCCACCTACAGGAACTACAATGCCCAGGGCTGTGTCGTCAACGGGACCTGGAATTCCTGCGGGGGCAATATGAACAGCATGCCATGGCAGACGCAGGGATTGGACAGCAATGGCAGGAACCGTATCCGATGGGTGCAGGAGAAGTACATGATCTACAACTATTGCACTGACTACAAGAGGTTTCCCCAGGGGCTCCCTAAGGAGTGCAAGCTCCCCAGGTTTTGATTTTAATTTAATTTATATATGATCGATCCATGGATTCATGTGCAGCTGGTTTTGGAGCTAGCTGTATAGCTTCTGGTTTTTAATTTTTGATTCATTCATTTTTCTCTGCACCTTTCTTTCATGTTTTGTTTTTTGAATTTTATCATGTTGGGAAATAAATAAAACTGGATATGGTTTGATGGAAGGGAGATTGTGATTATTGTGTATTCTGGTCAAGTTGGTTTTATACAAATATTAAATCAAAAGTGTGCTTGTGTATTAGTTACTATATATGTATATTATTTGATGGAGGGCATTTACAATTCATTTCAATGTGATCAAGAAATTAAAAGCAATCAAGAAATTAAAAGCAACCTTTAGTGTCGTCTCAAGATCCTATGGTCAAATATGGGCATGGATCAACATATGATATACAGGTGACCAATATATATTTATATATATTTCAGCATATTTATAATACAATCTATATATTATAACTCAACATATGTTATTTTGTAATACAACTATGCTGGTCATCCATATGATATATCACTACAAGAAAATATCATTTTTGTAACGAGATTTTTTCGTTTTTAAATTCACTTTTTCCGTTACTAATGATATTAGAAATGAAATTAATGATGGAATTACGTTAGCTACGTGATCTTTAGAGACATAATTCCGTTACAAATATACTATTTTTTTGTAGTGTATGCTCTTCCAATCAAATTAGCACATGCTGACTTGACCGGACCAACACAGGATCTGAAATATAGTCTTAATGATTAATCAAAATTTTAGGAAAAAATAAGGTTAGTGGATTGCTACACAACCCACAATAGAAGATGTCCGAATGCGTTGCACAGGATTATTCGAAGATGCCAAAATTGGATCATAAATTTATCGAGCATAGACAACCCTCCATCAATACAGGGTGCAAACCTTCCAAACAAGTGCCTAGAAGGATCAACTAAAAGTTGATGCCACAAATTAAAGATTAAAAAGAAAATGTTAGATGCTAAATTTATCAGGCCTTGTAGATATAGGAAGACGAAGAGTGGGGGCTGCAAGAAGAAAAGGCCCATCATCTGTTAGGTGTACGCCGTTGCCAACAGCCTATATGACTTTGAATACCTAAATTGGGCTTGGACCTTAAATTACTTTCATTTTTATTGTTATTATTATTATTATTATTATTTTTTTTTTTTTGAGAGATATTTGGAAATGAGATAAGATTGGAAGTTAAAATAATATTGATGGTGAAATATTTGGGGGATTAGATGAGATTAGGAATTAATAATATTGATGGAGGAGAATTTTGGAGATTGGATATAATTAGGAATTAATATGGAGATTTTGGGAATTAGAGTATTGGATGTTAATATATATTTGAAAAAATTGACAGATCTTTGGTTTCGAAACTCTGTGTAATTTTTTATATGTTTTAAAAATTGCGTGACACCCTTTCACATTTTAAAAAAGATTGCATAAAATTATCGGTCATTTACACTTAACAGAGCATCATGATCACGTGCCAATAATACGAAATTATATGAGAAAGTAAGATAATAACCAACCGATTTCCCTATTCTACCCTTGTATGATGTGTGTTACAAATTTATCTCCTTAAATAAAAAAAATAAAAATAAAAAAAAAAATTCTCCACTCTTGATTGAACTGAATCGATAATTTCTCTATGACGAAGAATACCCATTATTAATCCAAGTTTGTACCCATTAAATTTCGATATTTCTAAACTCTTTCTAGGTGTGGATTTTGTATTTTTATTTCAAAATTTCGTTATTGGCCCCAGTTGGTCGGACTAGTAGGGTTCGATATTTTCGTCGTTTATAGGAGCCAATCGAAATCACTATATTTTTGGGTTGCCATATAACGAGTTTTGCTTTTTTTGTTTTAGGCTATTTCTTACTGCAGTAAGAAATAAACTTTGGTTTCTATATAAATATTGAATTAGAATATGTGTCATTGCTTACTCTACATCAGAACAATTGCGGTTACATTGGTTATTGATCTAGGTGTGCTTTAGTTGTCCACTGCACTTCATTGTGATAATCAAAGTGTTATAAAGATGACATATAATGATATATTTTATAAACGTAGTTGTTGAATATATTATACATTGAAAGAAATATTGAGACTTACCTAATTTACAAGTGTGAATTTATTACTCCACTTAATATAACCGTTAATTTTGAATTGAAATCTTGGATCATTTCTTAACATCATTAAACATATTGAATTTAACTGTCATTTCATTCATTAACATATTGCTCATAGAAATGTATAATTAATTCCAAACTCCTCCGCAAATTAAGCTGCAGATATATTCACTAAATTTCTTCTTTCTGACTGCAAATTTGAAGAGGTGTTAGTTATATTGTTATTTTATTGTTATTATTATTGTTACAAAAATATTATTTCTTGTTTTGACATATGTTACTAACTTTTTAGGGTATCGAAACTCGAAAACAACCTAAATATGGAATGCAGAAGACTGCCGTTGAAGACCTTTTGTATGGTCTATTCGTGCCCCTTTGCACATGTTTTTTTCTGGACATGGATTGTCAAACATAGAGAATGTCAAGGACAAGACAAAACAATGTTGCAGGTTTGTAGTGGCGCATTTAATATCCCAACGTTGGTTAGTCAAACACTAAAGCAGTGTATTTGTTTGTATACGCAGACTGTGAAACAGTCTTATAAGAAGAGTGAAAACAGATTGAAAAATGTGTTTGAATCTAGATAGAAAAAAAAAAAATGTATTTTCTCTCCATCTTTTCGTGTTTATTACTCGTTCATCTGAAAAAGAATCTAAAATGTTATGAAGATTTGAAGTTCATCTCAAGAAAGAGAAAATAGATTTTTAATAGGAGAAAAAAATCAACCTGTACCCCGCTTACTCTCAGTTAGACTATAGTCTTCTAGGATTAGAACTGTGGCTTAATCCCTAATTTCTTATACATTGCGATGTAAAGAAGAATGTAGGAGGGGATAACTTTGAGGGTCTGTGTTTGTTTGAGTCATTGGGTCTCTTGTATAGCTGATGATAAATTTAGTGGTAGTCTCCTGGATTGGAATCCTCTAAATGTAGGTAGTTACACCTAACTGGGTTAACAAATCTTGTGTGCTGTTTGTTTTATGTTTGATCTGTGACACGTACAAGAGTTATAACTACCACGTGTTTTTGATGTGCAAACTTTTTGTGATTTTCTATTTTCGCTGCCATTAAAGTCAGATGAGTTGGCTCTTACGTGTACGTGTTCCAGACCATGTCCCAATTATTTTAGGCCCAACCAATCAAGTTCCATTTTATATTTATATTTGTGTGTATACATATATATATATATATATATATTCATTTACAATTGATAGTTTTCACTCCAAAAATTCACTAGTACTAATACGTAAATTGAGTCCGAATGGAAACGTTTATAACGTGATAATATTGATATATAACAACGCATATGACATTGTGTTGGAATTAATTATGGAGATGCAGAAGCAGAGTTGGTGTGGTTGGACTATTCAAAGGTGGTGCGTTGCATGCAAAATTCATGCAGACATCTTTCATTTTTTTTAAAAATTTTGATTGGAATGATGAATGCATTATGAAAATTCATTCATGCATTCTGTTCTATATATCATTTATAAATCCATTCACCAAACTCCCTTAGACAACATTTGCATGATCCCAACATATCTAACGCATACAAATCTTGTTCACCAAATTGTTTGATTGTTGTTTGAAATTTATTTAAAATAATGTGTTGATTTAATATTTTATTTAAATAGTATATTTATGTGATATTTTGTAAAAAAAAAAATATTGTATTTTTTATTGAAATTTGTACATAATTAAATAATATTGATTTTAATTTGAAATCATAACGGAATTGTCTTCTAATTAATTACATTATTATAGTACTATATATTAATTAGTAGGGGATAGTTATTTTTTATTTTTATTTATGGTTTGTATGCGTATGTCACTATAAGAAAAAATTATTTTTGTAACAAAACTTTTTTTTTTTCTCTAAATCTACTTTTTCCGTTACTAATGACATTAGAGCCAGAATTAGGAATAGAATTACGTTAGCTACGTGGACTTTAGGGATGGAATTGTGTTACAAATATATTATTTTTTTTTATAATGGTCTTTTGAGTTTTGCTATTTTTTAAACACAATAGTTGTGTTATATAGATGCTATCACGGTGTCTTGTTTGAAAAATAAATATTGTATGATGTAATTTTGAAAAAAAAAAAAAAAAGAAGGAAAAACTCATTAATAAATTAAATAATAAAAAGTACTTGGTATGATCTATATTATGATTGAAAATCAGTATATTTTGACTGTTTTGGGATTAAAAAATCAGGTAAAAATAGTTTTTTTTTTTTTATAAAAAAATATGATATTTGAAGAATATTAAATTAAATATAATAAAATATATTTTAATTTAAAATTAAAACCATACATTTGAAATAAAAATATATATATATATATACAACGTAACAGACAAGCAGACCTTCATTTACTGCAGGCCATAAAAAGAAATTGTCGCGAATAACAATAAAGATATACTATTATGCATTGCATGCATGTTTGGTTTTCAGAGCATTTATTGATTTTAAACTAAGGAAAAAAAAGTCAACGGTTGAGCAGTAGCAGTAATTCTTTCGTTAAACCTGTGTCTTGGCTTGTCTGGCACACGTATATCCTCCCTCCTCCTCCGTCGTCCAAATTTATGCTCACTTTCTTTTTTGAATTGTCATAAAAAATAAAATTCTTATTTTTTTTAATAAAAAATCATTATACTTTTGTATTTTTTTACTATAAAAGAAAAAATAGCAATTATTATTTACTTTTATTAAAACTCGTGTCTGATGAAGTAAACACATATTTGCATGACGGATGGAGTATAATTTATCTATTAATTATTATTCCAAATAAGCCACATTTTATTTTTTATTTTTATTTTTGTTTTTCCTTTATAATAAAATAATAAAATTAATGGCAATTGCATATATATATATATATATATATATATATATAAGGGCATTGAATTTGATTTCGCGTTTCTGAGATGAACTGATCACACAATATCAGAGGTTCCCGAGATATATATGTAGTTGCCCTGCTGTCCACTCGCCTATCTAGAACTTTCTATTAATTTTATATTATGGAAAATTAACAATAATATTTATTTTAATTTAATCTCCACCAAAATCTATATATAATAATCATATTTCCACCAATCTATATATTATTTGGCGGCTGTTATTTGTTTGAATAAAATAAATCTAACACTATATTGACATTAGATAGTGTATTAATACAAATAACACATAACATATTAAACAAAAGTATATAATTGTTGTGGGATAGTTTGATGATGTAAGGATTGGACTTGTAACCATGAGGTTATGCATTCAATAAATATTTTAATTGAATATAATTGTAATTTTTAACCACACTCGATTTGAAGCCGAATTAAACTCATTCACTTTTATTATTCATGATTTTTTTTTTCTATAACCTAAAAATATTATTATTGTTATTTTTTTTCAGTAAAATATTATACTACTACTTTCTATATATATATACTCCCTCAATCCCAAAACTATAGTCTTATTGTGTTGGACACTAGATTTTTAAGAAATATTGATATTATATTGGTGGTCGGTAAAAAATATAGATAAATGATTTTTTTGCTCTTATGAGTATATTAGTGTAAAAAGTAGTGACAATTGTGTAATAATAATGAAAAAATAAGGATAATTTTATGGTGATATGGTTATTTAGAGAAATGAGACTATTGTTTTAGGACGGACAAAAATGGTAAATAAGACTATTGTATTGAGACGGATAGAGTAATATATATGAATAACAAAAAAATAACTAAAAGTACTCATAAAGAAAAATTCGAACACATTTTTAGGCTAAGGGGTGAGTATTAAAACTTAAAAAGGTGTCGGAGATGCTAACCTTAAATTCATCTATTTATTTGATTGTTTTGTGGGGCCTAACAAAGTTTGTCTGCAACGGATTGAGTTTGAACTTTCAGATGGAAAAATGAGGTTAGATAAAAAATATATCAACGACACACCAATTTGTTGAAAAGTAAAAAGAAAGAGAAAAAAAAAAAAAAAAAAAACAACTTACTTTGAATTTTTTAAAATAATATTAAATATATATATTATATCAAACACTTATGTTTTTAAATTAAAAATATTATATTTTGAATTTTGTCTTTGACTATTTACAAAAATCCATGAAACTCCAATCTTTGAAACTGTTAGTATAAAAAGAGCCTAAGTCAGTGAACAACATTTAACCTACCAACACTGCTCACCTATACATGGATCAGAAAGAAAAAGAATTACAATATATATAATTTTTTGGTTTATTCGTATAAATATGATCACACGCATCATATACGCGTGAATTAAATAAAATTAGTAAAAAAAAGACAAGAAAAAACAACAAATAATTTGAAAATATACATTAATTTACATATCTATACATGCTGTATTCATTTTGCACCTCATTTTATCTTCCTTTTCAAAAATATTATATCTTTTTATATATAATAAATAATCAAGAAACACACAAAACAAGAAACCCATGGATTTGAAATTAGTATCATATGTGGTGCAATTAATGCAAGCAGTGTCGCTAACCAAATGTGCACGGTCAACCTAGCCCCCACCCCACCCCCCAATGAACCCATCCCACCCCATCCCCCCCCTCCCCCCCCACTCACTTAATTGCTTCTGCTTCTCCCCATAAATCCATGTCCCCAACAGCTTCATTCCATCTTCCCCCCAATTTCAAGTAATTCCTGATCTATTCTATTCTATTGTATGTATGTAATAAGATCGATGATGACTGTAATGAAATCCATGGAGTTTCCCATGGTGCTGCTCAGGCTATCCCACTGGTTCCTCTACAACTTCGTCGCCAACTCGTGCTCCAGGATCAAGAACCATGGAGTCTTCTCCCTCAGAAACCCCCCCTGGATCAAGTCTTCTTCCTCGTCATCCCAACAGTGTCCGTACCCCAGCCTCACCAACTCCAACCTCCAGGACCTTAAAGCTCGTCCCCCAACAGCCCTTGTCTGCGACCTCCATGGCGGGCTTCTGAGGTCCCGGACCTTCTTCCCTTACTTCATGCTGGTCGCCTTCGAAGGCGGGAGCATGCTCCGGGCCCTCCTGCTCCTCCTCTCGTGCCCCCTCCTCTGGATTCTCCACTTCCATCTTCAACTGCGGATTATGATCTTCATCAGCTTCTGTGGGCTTAGGGTTAAGGACATGGACAGCGTGGCCAGAGCTGTCCTCCCAAAGTTCTACCTTGAGAACATCAATCTCTTCGCCTATGAAGCTTTGGAATCTGCTCAGCACAAAGTCGTCGTTACAAATCTCCCCAGGGTTATGGTCGAAGGGTTTCTTAAAGAGTATTTGGGAGTCCATCTGGTCCTCGGCACTGACCTCCATACTGTCGGAGGATTCTTCACTGGCTTCCTGTCTGAATCGGGCCTCCTCGTCAAGCACAGAGCTGTTAAGGAACTGTTTGGGGATAAAAAACCTGATGTCGGGATTTCCACTTGTTCCTTGCTCGACCATTTGTTCCTCTCCCTCTGCAAGGTCTGATTAATCAATCAATCAATTAATTAATTAATATCGTTTAATTAATGATTGGATTTGGTGCAGGAAGGGTTCGTGATCACCAAAGAAGAAATGAAATCCATTCCGGCGATGCCTAGGGATCGGTACCCGAAGCCACTGATATTCCACGACGGCCGTTTAGCGTTCTTCCCGACGCCGGCGGCGGTTCTCGCGATGTTCATCTGGATTCCGATCGGCGTAATTCTAGCTATCTTCCGGCTCCTCGTCGGAATCTGCCTGCCGTACAAGGTAGCCATCCCCATCGGAACTGCCAGCGGGGTGGAGCTAAAGTTACAGGGCTGTGCTCCGGCGAGGTCACAGACGGGGAAAGGCGTGCTCTACGTGTGCACCCACCGGACCCTCCTGGACCCGGTCTTCCTAAGCACCGCCCTCAACAAGCCCCTGACCGCCGTGACCTACAGCCTGAGCAAGATGTCGGAGATCATCGCGCCGATCAGGACCGTCCGGCTGAGCCGCGACCGGAGCCAGGACGCGGTGACGATGCAGCGGCTGCTGAGGGAGGGGGACCTGGTGGTGTGCCCGGAGGGGACGACCTGCCGGGAGCCGTACCTGCTCCGGTTCAGCTCGCTGTTCGCGGAGCTCGCCGACGAGATCGTGCCGGTGGCGATGGAGGCGAGCGTGTCGATGTTCTACGGGACAACGGCGAGCGGGCTGAAGTGGCTGGACCCGATCTTCTTCCTGATGAACCCGCGGCCGAGGTACAGCGTACGGGTGCTGGAGAAGGTGCCGAGGGAGCTAACGTGCGCGGGGGGGAGGTCGAGCATTGAAGTGGCGAATCACATACAGAGGCAGCTGGGGATGGCGTTGGGATTCGAGTGCACCAATTTCACGAGGAGGGATAAGTATCTGATGCTGGCGGGGAACGATGGGACTGTGGGGAGTAGGAAGACCAAGATTCGGACCAAATCCAAACCCTAATTATTCACTTGTTCTTTAATTGGTAATGAACTGGGGAAAGGGAATTATATATGTATTTTTGGGTTTTATTTTTATTTATTTATAAATTGTCAGTAAATATATATTTGTTATTTTTCTTTAGAAAATATATATATATTGATATTATTATTTTTTTATTTTTTAATAACCGAGTAAATCACGGCCGAACCTAATATCCTACAAATTAAATCTGACAAGATAACCCACACTAAGCGAACCAATGTGCGACAAGAGACCTATGTCGATGTCTTTTGAATGAGTAGGGTAGGTTTCTTTATCATTCAAATCTCAAATTTCTTTTAGATTTTGTATTTTCTTTTTGAAGAAAATATATATATAATTTTCTACTATAAAATATCTTATCATACATTAATTTTATACCAAATTTAAACAAATATTTTTCAAACCAAATCAAAATTTCCCAAACCTAATAAAAAGAAACACAAATTAGATACACTCAACATCCCTTCTCAAATCACCAAACATGCATGTTTTGCTTGCACACGTTTATATATGGTGTGTTTCTTTTGCCTCAACGTTCAAATTTTTACTAATTAAATTATATACTTTTCAAAAAATATATACTCCCTCCATCCACTTACAATATTTATATTTACTTTTGGCTTTGTGTAAAAGTAATGATGTGATGTAAAGTAAGAGTATTTGTGGAAAAAAAATAGGGTATTTCATGAAATGTTTACTTTGTAATTGAATATCCAAAAATAGAAATATGTAAATATTGTAAGTGGACGAAGGGAGTATATTTTTTCACAAAGTATCTCATAATATATTATTTTAATATAAAGTTCAAACCAAAATTTTTCATACAAATCAAAACAAACACATCTATAATCTCTCTCACAATTTCACATCTTTATCGTGCATATATATATATATTTAAATTTATTTGTTATATGTTAGAAAAAAAAAAATCAGCATAATGTAACATTGTAATTGAAATGAAACAAATCAATCAATAAATAAATACATTGATGGCACCGTATATAGCTTCAAGTTAAATATATAAATTGGGTGGAGTATTGGTACCACATTCTTTGATGACTCTGGCTAGAAGACAGCTCTCTTGGTCCATCCAATGTGTTACAAATTTTGGAGAAAAATAATGAGATTGTCTTATTGATCATTATCAAAATAAGGAGCCTATATATAGGCAATACAAAACAGACTCGATAGACTCAAATCTAAGTAATATAATCGATGAATAAGATCAAATCTAGATATAAATCTACTAAATCTAAAACTGAATATCTAAAATATCTCAACATCCCCCTCAAACTCAAGTGGTATAACAGAAACCAACTTGAGTTTGACGAGAAATTTGAATGTAACCGCAAAAAGAAAACATAAATAAAATTAGCAATTGACTCTCCACCCACCGGAGCAAAAAATGAGATGACTCTCCACCGGAGTAAAAAACAAGATGACTCTCCACCGGAGCAAAAAACGACAGGATTCCACCGGAGCCGAAAACGAGATGACTCCACCGGAGCCGAAAACGACAGGACTCCACCGGAGCCGAAAACGACATGACTCCACCGGAGCCGAAAACGAGATGACTCTCCACCGGAGCCGAAAACGACATGACTCCACCGGAGCCGTAAAAAAAGAGATGACTCTCCACCGGAGCCGAAAATGAGATGACTCCACCGGAACAAAAAACCACGTAACTCCACTGGAGGCGAAAACGAGATGACTCCACCGGAGCCGAAAACGACAGCACTCCACCGGAGCCGAAAGTGAGATGATTCCATCGGAACAAAAAACGAGATGACTCTCCACTAGAGTCAAATTCGAGATAACTCTCCACCATAGCCTAAAATGAGATGACTCCACCGGAGCCGAAAAAGAAGATGACTCCACCGGAGCCGAGAACTAGATGACTCCACCAGAGCCGAAAACTAGATAACTCCACCGGAGCCGAAAACGAAGTGAGGCCAAAAACAGATAGATCCCAACACCAAACATATCGCGCATGCAGACAACAGACAAGTAGAGGACATATGACATATCGTAGACATAATCAGGACTTAAGATAAAATCAAAATCAGAAAAAGAAAGGGCTAGAAATTATAGAAAAAATTTCAAAATTGAGAGATCTCCGGGTACATCCCATGCTGAATGTACCCGGAGAAACACAGGTTGGTTATATCTACGACATGAGAAAAGTAGACTCTGATACCATGTTAAAAATTTTGAAGGAAAATAACGAGATTGTCTTATTGATCATCATCAAAATAAGGAGCCTATATATAGGCAATACAAAACAGACTCGATAGACTCAAATTTAAGTAATATAATTTATGAATAAGATCAAATCTAGATATAAATCTACTAAATCTAAAACTGAATATCTAAAATATCTCAACACAATAGAAGAAAGGATTGAGACAAGTTTTCGGAATGGTATCGATATTTGAAGAAGGATCAAAAGAGAAAAGAATTTGAGATAAATGATCGATGAGAATGAAAGGTGAGATCTCACAAAAGGAGACGTCTTAAAGAAGACATTGTCATTATAGAAACACCTCAACTCATAAACCGGAAATTTGTAATGATTAATTCATTTGATTGCCGCTAAAGAGATTGTTGGTTTGAGGGGAGGGGACCTTTGTTATCACTTATAGCATTCAAATTTGATAATTAGATATGTTTTATGACCCGAAGTTGGATTCATTTATTGATGAGGTTCCGAATGACCTACCATTTTTCTTTTTCAAGTTGACTCATAGCTTAGGTTCAATCTCAAAGACAATAATTATTACAAAAGTATATTATTTATATCAATATAATATAAATACAGAAGAATACAAGAATTATAAGCATATGATATATTGCTGCATAGCATATATAACATATTCTTATAAAATAAATGATCTACTTTGATATGACACAGTATTTTAAATATGAACATATAAATATTTGTTCTTATTTTATAGAAAATGTGTCATCATAATTATGAACATATGATATACTTTTATAGAACATATGTAACATACTACTGTAAGATACATAAATATAAACATATACTTCTTCCGTCCCATATAATTTGTCCATATTTTTTATTTTCCTCCATCCCACATAATTTATCAATTTCTTTTTTAAAAATATAATTATACACTTTAATTTCATTTTACACTATTAGTAAATTTACTAATCACACTTTACACTTTGGTAATAGGCTAGGCATCCGGATTTTGTAGCAGTTGAAGCCCACATGTAAGATTACACGATTTTTGTAATGTAAAAGAAATACATACCTATTTCTCTAAGCAGCGGCCGACGTACGTGGGGCAAGGAGGGCTTGCAGCCCACCTTACCCCACCCCAGTTTTGTTCTGTTTTTTTATTTTATTTTATTTTATTTTATTTATTTAAAATATATATAAATATATATATTTATAAATATAATATACAAAAAATTTTAACAATTGCTAAAATTTTATATTGTATTTTTTTTGAAGATTTATTTTTGAATAATATAAATTTTAATTTTAAATAATTATTTAATATGAATATGATATTTTGAATACAAATTTAATTTTTAAAAGATAATAATTTGATTTTTTTTTTTCAGGAGAAAGTAAAAAATAGTATTAAAAAAAAACAACTTTCAAAAAACTTCTAACATAACACAGTAAATTTTTTTAAAAGTGAAATTTTTTTCTAGTAAATTTTTTTTATGGCTTATCAATTTAATAATACTAATAAAAGAATCCTGCAATATGTAGTTTTAATAGTTTATTATTTTGCAAAATTTTTAAAATATGAGGAATCAATTAATAAAATTATTTGACAATAAAAATATGTATTATTTTGACAATTTTAAAAATAATCTCTTAATAAAATTCTAATTCCGCCAGTGGCTTTAAGTTTAAGGTTGTGTTTGGTAATTAGCTATAATTCAATTAGATGGTTGTATTAAAGCGTTTGGTAAAATAACTGTTTGACATTAGCTGTTTATACATAAAATAACTATTAAGGATATTGATATGTTATTTTTTAAAATATTTAATTTTGTTCATCTTAATTTGAAATTTATGAGAATTTTTGTTATTAAATATTGAAAATTATAAAATATTTATTTTTATTTTTATTATTTAGATTTGAAAAAATTATTTTTAATGGAAATTTTATAAAATATAAAATAATAAAATTTTTGTATATATATTTTTTTTATGTTAATTATTGTTTTAATATATATAAATAAATTAATAACCTATTTTTTTTCTATTTGATTTAGTTTTAAAAATTTATATATTTTACAAATAAAATAATTTATATGTAATAATTAATAATAGTAATTATTTTAAATTTATACAAATAAAAATATAATTTAATAAATTAAATATATTAAAAATAAATAATAAATACTTCTATAAAAATATATTTATATGTATAAAATAAATAATTAAGTTTTAAGGGTAAATAAGGAATAACCAAAATTAAAATGAAAAAGTTCTTTCAAAACGTTGGGTAAATAAGCTTTTCAGAAATTAGATTTTTGGGTCCAAAAAGCTATTTCAAAAAACTAATTTACAAACACATTAATTAACTTTTTAACCGGTGAAACAGATGTTCTGTTAGCTAAAATTTCTTTAAAAAGTTGTTTCCCAAATTACTGAAGCTAAGTTTCATTGAAGATGTTAAGCATCACAACACACTAAATGCTAATCAATGCTTGAAAATGCAATATCAAGAACAACTTGAATCAAATTCCAAGTTCAAATATCAATCAACCCATTTGATCTTGGCTTGATGATCTCTTGATCTCCATAAGTTCCCTATCAACTGATCTCCACTTGAAAAACCTCCCAAACAACATCTCAATCTCCTCCAATGTCTTCCCCCGCGTCTCGGGGAACAACGTATAAAACATAACCCACGCCACCACGGCAAAGCCTCCGTACAAAAAGAAAGCTCCGCCAATCGTAATAGCTCGCGCAAGCGACAAAAATGTCATGGAAATCACGCCACTTGTAACACGGTTCACAATTATGCCTAAGCTCACGCCTTGCGCTCGAAGTCTTAGTGGAAAAATTTCCGAGCAATAAATGCCATTGATCGGGCCCAATCCAATTGAGAAAAAGGCAACAAAGGATAACACCGAGGTTATGCATAAGGCAATGGCCCATGTAAGCTTGTGATCGACGCTTTGGATCACGGTCAAACCAGCTCCAAGGCCGATCAAAGAAATAATCATTCCTGCGACGCTCGATAAAAGTAGGGGCCGTCGCCCGACCTTGTCCAGTTGCCACGTTGCTATAAGGATGAATATTGTCTTGGTGAATCCCACGGCTACTGTTGCTAGTAACATGTCTGTGTTGCTTGTTATACCTATATGTTGAGCCGTTAGATTGATCAAAATGGTGTATTTTGTAATAAAATTAATTGAACTTACATGCCCTTGATTGAGAAGAGAAAGTTTTGTACAAATTTTTAGTAAGTGTCCTAGACAACAGATCAACCTAAGATATATACATATATATACATAGTAAAACATGCCACATTATTGAATTTAATTAGTAACAAAAATTTGCTTAGAATATAAATTTTTTAGCAAGCGAGTTTCGAATATAGCAAATTCTTCATCGAGTGAATGGTAACAAAGAGGTCATCAACAATAATTCCAAAAAAAAAAAAGAAAAAGAAATTACTTATTTTCGATTTTAAGGGATATTTTGGTATATGTCTAGATTCACATACCTGAACATAGTATTTTGGAAGAAAATTTGAAAGATTGAATAATAATAATAAGTAAACATACTATGCAATTATCTTAATTTTTTCTTCAAAAACATCGAATTCTTCTTTTTCAGTTAATATATATTATTTTGAAATATTCCTTGTCATTAAAGTTTCTAATCGATAATATTTTTTAATATGGTGTTCTGGATGAAATATGTGTTAGGTAATAACGTTATATATGAAAGAATATTTTACTACAACCTACATATATAATATGAAATAATTGCAAAACTTAAAAGAGAAGTAGCTAGGATAGAACACAAGATAAAAATAGATGATACCTGCTTTCTTGAAGATTTCTGGACTATAAAGCACGACAGAGTCGATGCCGCTAGCCTGCTGGAAAAATTGTATCCCAAGAGCACAAAGTAGGATGTGTCGAACCGACAATGTGGGATGGAGAATAAATTCTCGCCAAACGCCTTCTCCATGTCGATTCTTGGTCACAACAACAACATCGTCATTGCAATGCTCGGGTATGCCTGCTGCTTCTTTTATCTCGGAGAGCCTACGTTGGGATTCTTCTAAAGAATCCGAGGTTTTGTCGAGGACTTTCTTGGCCTCACCTAGTCTGCCTTGCATCACCAACCACCGAGGCGACTCGGGCATTGCAAGAACAGCCATAGCAATGAAGAAAGAAGGGATGGCCCCAACCCCAAGCATAAATCGCCATCCCAAGTGTTTTGGAAGTTTTGAGAATCCATAGTTTGATACATAGCCAAGAAGTATGCCTATAAGACAAATCACACGTTACAAAGTGTCCATTACTGTTTTTTGTTACAGATCCTGTGCAGGTCCGACCAAGTGAGCATGTACTAATTTGACCGGGTCATCATTTGTTATACGAGTGACCAACATATATTTATATAGATATCTCAACATATAAAATAACATATGTTGAATTATAATATAATATATGTTGTATTATAATTATGTCGAAATATATATATATATGCTGATCACCTATGTAGCTAGAACTGTTAAATGAATCGAATAGCTCGCGAGCCCAGCACGACTCGGCTCGTTTATAGAGATAAACGAACCGAACTCGAGCTCGAATTTTTTTTTTTTTTTTATAAATGAGCCGAGCAAGCTCGAGCTCGCGAATAGTTCAATTGAATTCGTTAGTGATGATATATTTATATTATTTATATATTAATATAATTATATAATGTTTTATATCAAAATTTACATTCATTATTAAAATTTGAATATTTTATTATAAAGAATTATGAATAAATATAAATATATTTAATTTATATATTAAAAAATATATAGAATATGTATAAAATTCAAAGCAAGCTCAAGCTTGAATTTGAATCTAACGAGCAAAACTCAAGCCACTATTTTGGCTCGAACTCTTAACGAGCCGAGTCGAGCATGTACCGTTAACAAGTTCGAGTCGAGCTTGAATAACCAATACTTAAGCTCACTCAGCTCGTTTAACAGCTCTACTTATAGCATATGATAATTCGGTCAAATCAGCAGCTGATCCATGCTCATTGTTTTTTAAATTGTTTGAAGAATAAGAAATATGTTTGTTGACATTTGAATTAATACTTACCAAAATTGATGAATACCTCCGGGAAAGAGGCAAGCAAACCGCGGGAAGATGCCGGGGCTATCTCAGCTGTGTAAACGGAAGCAATCATGCCAGCAAAGCCAACACCAATGCCAGCCACAAAGCGGCCGACCATTAAAAAGCCGTAGTTTGTTGCGAACCCCATAAGCAAAGCCCCGGCAAAAAATATGGCTCCGGCAAACACAACAGTGTAGCGCCGCCCTATCCAATCGGATGTCCGGCCGGCGGCCGCTGCACCGAGGAGTGAGTACACATTGAGGATTCCCATAATCACTTCCTTCTGCACATAGTTTAAATGGAAGTCTTCCTCGATGAAGATTATAGCTCCACTCATCACCCCAATATCTGTATCCAATCCCATCATTCACAAATCATATATATTAATATCTCATGTAGAATGATATATATATATATCTGTTTGTTACTGTGCTAATCTTTCCAGAAGTACATATTGAATGTCTATGTATCATTAATCTTTAGGGCAGATAGTATCATATTTTGTAAAATAAAAACGTGTCATATTTGTTAATTTTTCAAACTGATGCTTTAAAGAAGTATGGTAATACGCTATAAAAGTATATTTGGTGTTCTATAAAGTTATCTACTCTACAAAAGTAATATCTGGTGCTCTATAAAAATATATCCGATGCTTTATAAAAATATACATTGTGATTTATGTAATATATATTATGTTGTTAGTTTTGCAAATAACATCAATTCAATAGTTCATAATGTGAATAGTGTTTAAATAAATTGAATAAATTACTCATGTATACTTTCTTTTTTAGAAACCCATTTGAGATAATTCTAGAGTTATTCTTTGAGGACAAAGAAAGACTCTTGTTGACATGTAGGTTCAATCTAATTCCGATAATTTTATTTTTTAGTAAATTTATCAATTTTAAATATATTTAACATACATAAATACTTAATTATAATTCTATCAAACTCTTGTAGATTAAATAGTGAAATATCTGTTGAGGTCTATCCTGCAAAGATACTCAAATTAGATCAGTGATCGAAGCCACTTTGTTTCTTTTTGTCACTTGATAATTGGGTTCTATAAATCTTTCTTAGCTGAAACAACAACGAAAAATGCCATTGCCAAGGAATTTGGTAACTTCAACTTCATTAACAATCACTTATGAATCTATTTTTGGTTTACACCCGATATTTATATCATTAAAAGCTTTTTCCTTAGGACAATCTCGGTCTACCAAGAATTAAAAAAGTAGGGATGGCAAAATGAACCCAAAATAAATTCATTTTTAGTAAAAAGATTACAAAAAATAGGAATTAAAAATGCAAGTACAATAAAGAATTCATTTGTTTGAGGGCTAGATCCTTAGTTCGATCTCGAGTGGGTGCGTGTGTAAATAAATAACTAACGTAAGGATGTATAATCACATAGATACATACACAGTGGCGGACCTAGGATTATATTCGAGGGGAGGCTAATTTTGAAATTTATAAAATAATATATTTTATCTATAAATATTTATTTATTATCCGAAAAAATTATCATTGTGATTATTATATTTTAAAAAAAAGGAATACAATTAACGAACTACAACAATAATAATAGTTATACATTGTATTATAAATTTTTTTTTTATTCCTTTCTATTCGGACAAGATATATAATTTTTTAGTATTTTTTTATTTATCCCCTTCTCTATATTACATACATTTAAATAAAAAAAATACATAAATTTAAAAAAAAAACTGGGGTGCGGTAGGGTGGGAAGGGGGGCTGCAGCCCACCCTTGCCCCCACCTCGGTCCGCCCTTGTACATACATACATACCATATCCAAGTATGATGGTGGTCATGCACGCCAACAAAGAACACATCAAGGCATACTTGTTTCTTTTTGATTTCTCATTGCTTGTTGTCGACATCTTTACTGTGCCAAGTTATTAACAAGTACTCATCAATTAAAACTTTTACAATATTGGTAAAAAAAAAAAAAAAAAATAGATATAAAGTATTTTGGTTATATGTTAACTGCGTTAAGTTAGCACAAGTCAAAGAAATCGATAGCACATATTTAATAGGACATCACAATACAATACGTAATATACAATCTGACAGCACATGATATAATTCTATATAACATATTATAATATTGATTTTTAGTAGAGTAAACATATATAATACTCTCTCTGTATCAAATAAGGTGCAACGTTTGCTTTTGGCACGAATTTTCAGGTGGATAGTATTAAGTAGGATAATTTAGAAATTAGGTGATACGATGGAAAGAGAAATATATATTTTTTTTATTTGTACGATGTGAGTGGATAAAGTGTGAGGTAGAGATTAAGTATAATTAATTATTTCCTATTTTGAAAATGTTGCGAAGTGTTTGGACATACCAAAAAATAAATATTGCAAAGTATTTGGGACGGAGGGAGTACAATACTATAAAAAATGCACATTGCATGCTTCTATTTAATAGGATATTGTACTATATATTTACATATACTGTCTATCTTATTAATTTGTGTTAAAAAGTCGAATCCAAATCACGTTAAGACCATCTGCAATGGAGATACCCGTTTTTTGGTATCTCCACTACTTTTTATTATCCACGTAACTTTATCTCTCTCTGTCAATTCGCAACAAAGATACTTGTATTAATTTTTTAATAAATTTTTGCTTTCATATTATACATATTATTTTTTAATTATAATTCTATATTATTTAATTGCTTTAAAATTTATAGTTATATTTTATTTAATAATTTAAATTAAATTTATTAATATTAATTTGTTCAATAGAATTATATAATATTTGTATTTATATATTTTAAATTGATAAAATATATTCAATATTGGTATCATTTTGTAGAATAAAAAATATTATGAATTATAAAAATATTACAAAATTTAAATATAACAATAAATTCAATATAAATTAAAAAAAAAAAACATATATAATATATATCATATATATATACATATATACATAAGAGTGTCATGTGTCTCAATTAAATTGAAACATATGACAATTGAATAAGATCTTCCCAGCATCTATAATTTTTTATTTTTTATTTTTAAAATATAGTGATGTGAATCGTCTAATGATTTAGACTTCATCAGCATGCTAACAGTCGCCGTAAGTAAAGTATAGTGCTTACATAATAACAATACCATTGATTAATTAATTAATGTGAGTTTTCAATTAAATCAATTAAGACGAGTAATTCAATTACTCATTAGAAAAAATAAATAAAAAAATATAAGTACTAGTACACACGTAATAAATTCCAAAATCATTGAAATAAAAATTGAACATTCACAACTATGTGGATTAAAATTTTAAAAGTGGATAACATATATACATATACCTTCTTTCTTTTTTTTTTTTTCCCTTAAAAATTTAAGATATTTTATGTAATATATATTTTTTAAAATTAAATAATTATATCTTCATGAATATCTTGAAATACGAACAAACAATTTTGTTAGAATTAAGATATAAATTAATTGTCATCAGCAGTCAGTTCAAATAGACCTGCCAGTCAACATCGGCTGCACAATACAATTTTATAATTATATGAAATTGACAAAGAAAAAGAAGCATATAATTGACTTGCTAATATAATTTATAATAAAATTGGATAAACAGACAGAAATATTTTGTTCTATACAATTATTGGTGTTTTGTAGAATAGTTGTTTATTTCAAATATTTATATTGGAAAAGAAAGGTATGTATTTTTTTTTTTTTAAGTATTTATAGATATATATATATATATACATATTTCATTATTCATATTTATTAGGTGATTGTTTATTTTTTATTTTTAGTTTAAAAGTGAGATGGAGAGTATTTTATGAAAAATATATATTTTTATTAAGAATCGTAATAAATATATAATAAAAACTTGAAAAAGAAAAATCAAAGTATATAAACAGAGTTAGGTTCTGTTTTCTTTGAGTTGGTTTGTGTCAATTTCTTTCATACAAAATAGGCTATGTTTTGCTTTTTTAAAAAATAAAAAATAAATAAATAGATAAATTGTGCGATCTTATTTTAATAATAATATATATATATAACACTAGGCGAACCATGTGTGGAAAGTGACCTAATCTTACAAGACTATGTTACTATTATTATTATTATTATTATTATTATTATTATTATGGGCTATATCTCTCTCAAATAATTTTCATTTATAGTCAAACATAGAGCAATACTAGTCATTGTTCTATATTTTTTAGATATAACTTAAAAATTGCTTCAAAATTTATAGTAAAAAAGATAATAGTTGAAAGTACCTATAGCAAAAAAATATATGTATCTATGTATATATATATATATATATTTATATAATATTAGGATCGAGATCAAGATAATTCAATACTAATATGATATATTATTGGCTTTGGACTGAACTTATAGAGATTTATTTTTCGAACTTTCCAAACAATTTCATACTAGTGAAATTAAACATGAAATTTATATATATAGTTTGCATTCCAATATATACATTCAAAACAGCCCACTAATAAGTGGTTCTAGGAAACAAGTACTATATCATAACATTTGTTGAGCTTAATTCTATTGTTTATTAGAAATCTAATTCGATTTTTTTTGTATTTTCTTTTATTTATTTATTTATACTTTTATTAGTTCTCTCAGCTTCTACTGCTGCTTCGCTGCGAGAGCAAAGCATGCACAATAGTAGCAAGAAAAACTTTTAAACTTTTAAAATCTATACTAATAATAATAATAATAATAATAATAATAGTTAGATGATGTAAATGACCGACTATCTAAAAATCTTAAGCTAAGCTTTTAGGTGAGTCGGTCATTTACAACATCTAATGGTATCAGAGCCTCGTTTGGTGGGGTTGAAGGGGCGTGTTGGTGGACTCACGTTTGTAAATAAATAATATGAATTTCTAACAGTTTTATCTTTCAGATGAATCGATCATTTATGTCATCTAACAATAATAATATGCATGGAGCATAAACATACACGATACGTACCTTAATCTTTTCCTCGAAAGAAAACCCGGACTACGATGGAGCTAGCTATCCAGGAGGACTAATCGAAGGGGATGATGAAAAAATGGTTGCTTTTGTATAATTAATTTTGAGATAAATATATAAATTTGGGTCTGCCTAAATAATTAATTAATTTGGATGAGGATGACGATGGATTGATGTATATGCATTTGGAAGTTAGCTAGCTAGGCTACCAAATTAAGCATGTGTAGCGAGACCCACAAGTCTCTACACCTCCACTTGCTTTGCTTAATTCTATTTTCAATATTCAAAAAATAATATTTTTTCGTCCAATATTTATCTATCCGTTTGATTTTTGACAAAATTTTTAAAATATTAGTATTATATTATAATATAATAGAAAAAAGATATAAAGATTAAAATGTCTTCAAAGTAAAAATTTACGTAGTGGTATATTTGTAATATAATGGAAGTTTAAGGCTAATTTTAATAGTAGATAGGTTTAGGGTTGCTAAAAAAGAAATAGATAGATAGTTAAGAGACTCCCGAAGTATTTGATTAGATATTTGGTACTCCCTCAGCATCAAAATTTATTCTTACATTCCATTTTTTGCTTCCATCCAAACTTATTCTCGTTTTCTTTTATCATAAAAAAAAAAAAAAAAAAAAAAATCTATTTTTACCTAGTTTTTTTAAAAAACTCGTGTCCGATCAAATTAGCATAAATTTACATAATCAATAAAGTAATAATAGATATTTTTCAAAAAATATAAATAATAAAGTTTGTGTTACCCTAAAAGTTTAGTTATGGAAATTCCATCCACTGATATTAATTCCGACATCCCCAGCCATTTGGAATGCTCATAGCCGTGAAATGAGACTATCCCTATCGATGAAGTCATCATCAAAATGACCTAAAATCAAAGTATAGAAAAGGAAATCAACTTCTATGTATGGAAATTAGAAGTTATTTATTTAAGACTTATCTCATACATTGAACTGGTTTTGATTAAAATCAAAGTATAGAAAAGGAAATCAACTTTCACTATGTTTGGAAATTAAATGTGATTTATGCAAGACTTATCTCATACATTGGATTGGATTTGATTGGATCGGATTGGACTTGCGGCACATCTATTGATTCAATGGAAGCTCGACACATAGAAATTTGTTATCTACCAACCGAGTGTCATTACTAACATTGACCAAAAACTCCAAAATGATTCAATACTAAGGGTGTGTTCTTTTGAGGGTTTGAATTTTGTATTTAGAATTTAGATAGTATTCATATGATATTTAATTTTCAGTATAATATAAAAAAATAAGTATTTGATTTAATAATTTTTTAGAATTTTTTTAATAAATAGTAAAATTTTAGTAAAAACCTACAAAAGAATACAACCTAAAAGTCTAATTTCTTCGAGACCTGGAAGTTTAGTTTATATTACATTATACAACTATTCAAATTCAAAATTTTTACTATTCAAATTCCAACTCAAAATCCAAACCCTCAAACAAACACACCCGAATGCTAAACTAGGGAAATTAGGAATATTCACCAAGGAATCTCTAAAGCTAATGAATTCATTTGCAAAAGAATCGTCTACCAAATTAGCATTTTCATAAATGTTTTGGTTGTTTATGTTATCCTTATGTCATCCCTATAATAGCAATAAATTAGAATTTTGATCTATTCCTTATTATTTCCTTGTATATTTATAGGGTATAGTGCTAAACACAAGGAATTTTTTTGTGCTATCATGTTGCTTCATCTTGTACTTAATTATATTGCTCACCATGTAGTATTTGATGAATCATCTTTTCTTTTTTTACAAACATTGTTCCAAAGAAATTAAGTTGAACAACTATTTCTATTTTAGATATTCCTCTCCATGCACTTCAAGAAACATTGATGTGAGTTGGAAGTGGTTTTTCAAGAAGTATGGTTGGTAGCAAAAGGATTCAATCAAGAGAAGGGTGTCGATTATTTGACACATTCAACCTGGTTATCAAGCCTAACTGTTTAAATGGATCAACCGTATGAATTTGTCTTAGAATAAAAAAATTGTTCCGAAACATTGAGATATGCAGTTTTTTAAAATTAGTTTTTTTTTTTTTTTTTTATATCTAATAAGTTGTTTCTCAAACACTTTCTTAATTTTTGTTCACACGTGTTTTAGTGGTTTTCTGCCGCGGTTACGGTCAACATCGTGCTGATAATAAATATATAACCGATAGCATAATAGATATAAATTTACATAAAACTAATAGTATATACTAAAAATTTATACAGCACGTTGTCTCGTATATTTATTTTCACATATTATTTATAAATTTTTTATATATTGATCGAGACAATCAGCATGGTTCTCATAAATTTTTTTAATCAATATTTTACCCGAGGTACTCATAGGGGTGGCAATTTGTGTCAGTCCGGTCCAACCGAATTTCAAATTGTGCTGGGCCAACACGGCCCGATTTGTAATCGGGCTTGGAAAGGCCAGTGCAACACGCCCGTTTTTTTTTATTATTATTATGTTTACCTTTTAACTTTGAATTAATGTAGAATAAAATATATTTTAATAAGAAAAGTGAAGAATTAAACTCACAATCAAATATATATAAACTAAGGTCTTTAACGGTAAACTATGTTATAATTTTGATATTTATTTAAAACATTAATATATATATAAATTTAAATATCTAAATATTAATTTTAAAAATCGTGCCGGGCCTGACATAGTCTGATTTTCATGAGCCCGGACACGACCCAAAAATTTTTAGGCTATTTTTTTTAAGCTCAAGCACAGTTTTTCGTGCCGTGCTCGGACTGAACTTTTGGGCCGTGCTTATTTTTTTTGTCACCCCAAAGTATTCATTTGCATATTAATTTGTAGAAAACCATCACATAAATCTTGGCACACTAACAAAAACTAGTCTTGCATTCTCCTTACATCCTGACGGAAAACAACCTAAATTACCCAACATTAACACTATGTTTCAATAATTGCTCTCTCTCTCTCTCTCTCTCTCTCTCTCTCTCTATATATATATATATATATATATATATATATGAGGGTTTACATATGTTTAGAGTAATTAGATTGTAACATAGTTTTTATCAACTCTTTACAAGGCATAACGAGATATATCCTCCAATTGTGAGAACTAATAATGTAGTTTGAATAAAATGATCTCGACTTGACCTTGCAGCTGTGGAAGTTGGTCCATCGCCATATACTCTGAACCCACTTGAATTGCTTATATTTAGCACTGATGAACTTGTGCTACATAAATCCAAGTCGCCATTGTATAAGGATCGATAATATCCATTAGAAAGAAAAAGGACATAAGAATATTTATAATTATCATTCAATTAAAAGTTTTTTAGAATTCTTAATAAAGATCAGTTTAAACCATTCACAACTTAAGGATGTGAATTTTGTTGACTGGAATCTGCCACTGCTAGGTCATTTAGTTCCTAAATTTTGATGTATTTAAAGCTTCGACCAAATTAATGTATATATATAACTATTTTTAAACCGTTTTAGAAAAATAAACGGTAAATTGTACAAACTTCACGAAATTGTGCCAAATCCCCAATACTTTTAAAATTACGTCAAACTCTCTTATATTTTATAAACTCTGCGGCTAACCACTCGGTTGTCCTTATTTAACGATGTTTGACCTATAAATCTCAATTTTTAAATCCCTAAAACTAATATTTGTAATTTTAGGTGTTAAAAATTGAGATTTTCAAATTCATTTGCAGATTCGGCGTATTTAGATCAAATACCGTAAATAAAGACTACCAAAGCAATTAGACTCAGAGTTTATAAAAGTGAGGGCATTTAGCGCAATTTTGTGAAACCACAAGTAGATTTTGATACAATTTAGCTAAAAATAAATAAATGTGGGATATACTCAAATGACTTGAAATGCATATTTTCAATTTAATATTCACCTCGTAGATGCAAATTGGCATGCCCCGTAACCTGTATAAAAGTAATAGTTCTCAGTCGACATCCTGCGACGTTAGAACTTTATAAACATAAAAAAAATCAAAAGCCTTTTTTTTTCTTTTGTGTGTGTTGTTGGTATTGTTTTAAGTTGATGTTTTGTAGATTAGGATTTATTATTTTCTCTTGTTAATTTGCATCCATCATTCGATTTACTACATGACCCTGTCCATTTCCCGCTTAAAATACACATATAATTCATTCAAGAAGCTAGCAAACTTACTTGGATCCATGCTCGTGATAATAGCAGCTCCAGTAAAATTGCAGCTGGTCGGGATCGGATTCTTCTGATAGTAACTATTGAATGCATAAGAGGCATGGTCGCGAACCGTGTTCGGGTTGTAACACGCCCCACCGGGCAGGATGGCCGAGCAGTCGACATGACCATAGCCACAGGCGTAGTCCAACGCAGCCTGTAAAGCAGATTGGGACACTGACTGGCTGGCCACGCACCAGCTGCCAGCCGGCGAGTCGGTCACCAGCGGCGCCGTGCGCGGATTGGCCGGATTCATGACTTTTGGAGATTCGCCGGCCGGATTCAGGGCTTGGTTAGAGGGAGGAATTGTTGCCAATGGTGTTGTGATGTCCATATGCGTTGTGGAGATTAGTAATTTCTTCGCCCTTTGCACTTCAATACTCATACCTGAAAATTGTTGCGGAAGTAGGAAATCAAGAAAAGTACGAAAAGCACAAGCAAATAATTGTTTATTCAGTTTGAGTAGGATGATTTATTTGGACGGGTAAGATATACAACTCGCAAAAATAAACACGATTTTAAATTTTGATTCGAAAACGGCACGAAATATAAATTTATTTTTTTTTATGTTTAAATTTTTAATTTTGTTTTTTATTTTTCTAATTTTTTTTAAAAAATTATTTTAAATTATAAAAATTAATTTTTTTTTAAAATAATACGAAAAATTGAATATTCGCAATAATAGAGAAAAATAGAGCTATGATTGAAGCAAAAGTTAAAATCGAATAAATTGAATTGATGGGTTAAAGATGATCTTAATCTCAAATTTAGGCCCAAATAATTTTTGGGTCAGGCCAGACCAACCCAAAATGGTCAAAATTTGGGCTGTGCTTGTGTCTGCAAACTAAACTGTGTCTGGATTTATCAAATAAATTTTAAATTTAAATATTTTAAAAATATATTTAAATACACATAATAAAATTAAAAAAAAAATAGTTATGTATTAATTGTTAAAATTTTTAATTATCAATAAAATATTAATTTTATCATTATTATATTTATTTAAATTCATATAATTTATTTTGAATAAAAAATTATACAAAATATATTTTAAAATAAAATTTTAAAATAAAAATAAAAATTGGGTTGGTCCCTACCGGCATGATTTGAACTGGGCCATGCCCAGCCCAAGGCTTCCGAGCCCCATACAGGCCCGAGATGAAAATAGATCGGACCGACTCAACATGAAAAAAATCAAATTGATCCGAATTGCCACCTCTAGTAAAATTGATCCGTACATGTGATCTTAGTAATTTTGAAATTTATTTGAGAATTAGGACCATCTTGTTAAATATTTTAAATTTGTATATAGAAAAAATGATATTATGTAATATCAATTAAAAATTATTCATCTTAATTTAACAATCGGGAAAAAAAAGTCAGTAGAATCAACTTTGTTTATTTTAATCGATCGAAGAATGAAATATATGGCTCAATTTGGTTAAATTGAGGAGGATACATTTGTCATTTAACACATGCTTGTAAAATCCAAGAACCAGTTTTACTAGAAGCATATTCTAATATAATATAGTTAATCATTTACTGCAAAAATTCCATTCTGTGTACAACTTTTTTCAAACTACAAAGATCACAATAATCAAATTATAACATTTTAAACTTTGTAACCTCAATAATAATTAAATTAAAATTGGAAGAAGGTATGCACCCCAAAAATAAACTCCCTTTGAAATGAAGAAGAAAAAATTTATCAGCACAATTAAGGCTTCAATTCATAACAGAAATAAAGCATGAAAACCCTAAAACTACAGTGATGGACCTGAAGAGAGGACGATGGCAGCAGCAGCCATGTTTGTGAATGTAAAGAATCTTAGAATCCCACTTGACCCCATTTTTGCTGCTTTCTTGCTCCTCATATTTGCTCTCCAATTCTCACTGTTTAGAGATTTGAATCTACCTCTGCAACAACCTCACTATTTTGGCCATGAATGAGTTATCTGTATATATGTGTTGGTGGGAGGGGAGAAACACAATTAAAGTGGCAGAATAAAAGGAATTCAAAGTGGGGTTGAATAAACCAGTCATTGTAATGATTGTATTTTTATTTTATTAATTCTTTTGCTTTATCATTTTGCTTTATGATGTGTGAAGTGTATTTACTGCGTATAGGTAAGAAGCACTTAGATGTTGGGTTGTTTCTCATGATCATATTGATGAGTTTCATATTAATGGATTAAATTAAAGGTATATGATCATTGGATCAGTGTTTTTGTCTCAAGAATCAAGAAAGAGTCGATCAAGATTCAATTAGGAGATGGTCCTCGCTATTAGCCAGCTAAGCTTCATTATTAAACATGGCTTTAAATAGAAAAGGTTATCCGATGAGGATCTTATGTTAGAAGTAGTAATAGTCCTAACTCTTGGACTACAAAATTTTAAGTGTTGCTATACCGGACGGGATCCTCGGTCTCAAAAATCTTCCTATTCCTCTATCCCATCCAATAAAAAAATGACATGTGTGGCAAAAACTAATTTATTTTTTTTATTGATTTAAATTTTGCAAATTATTTCAAATATTGCAATTTATAAATCATTCTCTCGGGACAAAACCGTGCGAAATTCATTTTCTCGGTTCTTTCCACAATCATCGCATCACCCGATTCTCATATCATCCCCGGTGTGCGCTTCATCGTTGAATTGTCGTCATCGCCTGCCAGTCGTCCACACCGACCAATACTTTCGGATAAATAATAAAATAAATTAGTTTTCGCCACATGTCATTTTTTTTTATCGGATGAGATAGACGGTTAGGAAGATTTTTTGGACCGACATGCCCTCCGGATTTATGCTCACTCCCTCCCAATTGAAACTACTTTTTTTCACTCCTTCCTCCTACTTAATTTTTTCACTCTTTTTATTTGTGTTTGTCCCATATGATTTGTTATTTTTTTTAAAAAAAATATAATTATACACTTAGATCACATTTTAAAACTCATAATTTATAATTTTTTTATTTTAATTAATCTATTTAATCATTTTAATTTTAATTTATAATTATTTGTATTAAATTATAATTATTTTTAGTAATACATCTCTTAATTACTTACTGTGAGAATTTAAGTGGGACGGAGTCATGGAGAAAGTATTACTTTTGTACAAAAATATCTATTTAGTAAAATAATCATATATTAATATTAAAATATCGTTAATTTTTACATAAATTACAAATATATTATGTATACGTTAAATACAAAAAAAAAATATATTAAAATCATCTTATACATTTATAATAATCAATAAAATATTTTTTTTCAATTTTGTAAAAATCTAAATACATATTCAGTTCGTGTGGGAGGGATGGAGTTCTAGGTTTTCTATGGAATCAACACTAGAAAATATGAACCATAAGCACATAACTCCGATTAATACAGAGTTATACAAATTATTATTATTATTATTATTATTATTATTATTATTATTATTTTATGATGTGGTGAAATAAAATATAGGATAAAAAATTATTTCCAATTTAAAAAATGTTTGCATGATATTCGGGACATCATTTCAATACTCGTCTCCTCTCCTCTCCTCTCCTCTCCTCTCAAACCTTATCCATCCATCGTCTCTGCAACTTCAGATCGAATCCAATTAAACAAACTTACCAGGCAGCTCAGTTGCAGTAGAGTGGAGTTGATTGGATGCCACCATGTTTATGCTCCTTCAATCCTCCACCCTCACCATCTATCTCAAGCTTCATCTCCTCCCCCGCTCATACTGCAACACTAAACCTCAACCTCCCCCTCCGCGACCTCAGCAAAATCCATGGCCACCTCATCAAAACAGGCCTCATCCACCACCACCCCATCGCCGCTAGCCGCCTCATCCGAGCCTACTCCCGCACCCCCCTCCCTCACCTCGCAATCCACCTCTTCGTCCAACTGCTTCTCGCCGGCGCCGCCTCCGCCCGCCCCGACCGCCTCCCCTACCCCTCCCTCTTCTCCGCCTATTCTCACTCCGCCCCGCCCCACGGCGGAGCTCAGCTCCACGCCACAGTCCTTAAGCTCGGCTTCAGCTCCGACCCTTTTACTCGAAACTCCGTCATCCACATGTACGCCAACTCTGGCCTTTTCGACAGCGCCTGGAAGATCTTCTATCAGGATTCGAACAATGTCGTCGCCTGTAATTCAATGATCTTCAGCCTCGCCAAGCGCGGCCGAATCGACGAATCGTGGAAATTGTTCTGCAACATGCCTTGTCGGAACGAGGTGTCGTGGAACACCATGATCACTTCCTTTGTAAGAAACGGCATGTGGATCGAGGCGTTGGATCTTTTCCGACGAATGCAAAACGAAGACATCACCGTGTCCGAACACACGCTTGTAAGCGCGCTCCACGCCTGCGCGAAACTCGGCGCATTCGAGCAAGGGAAATGGATTCATCGCTACATCGAGAGGAACAGCGTTGAGTCGAATGTTATTCTTGCAACGGCGATCATCGACATGTACTCCAAGTGCGGCGACATCGACGGTGCGCGACGAGCTTTTGCATCCGTCCCGCGTAAGGACAAGGGACTTTCTTGTTGGAACTCGATGGTTTTAGGATTCGCAACCAACGGTTGCGAATCCGAAGCTTTCGACCTGTTTTCAGACCTCGAGTCCTGTTTTCAACCGGACAGCGTAAGCTTCGTCGCTGTCCTAACAGCTTCAAACCACGCAGGCCGTGTCGATAAAGCGAAGGCGTATTTTTGTTTAATGACAGAAACGTATAAAATCGAGCCAACGATTCAACATTACGGGTGTATGGTCGACGCGTTAGGCAGGGCGGGTTTGATTCGAGAAGCAGAGGAGTTTGTTCGAGCAATGCCGGTGATCCCCGACGAGGCAGTTTGGGGATCGTTATTATCCGCAGCCTGCAAGAGCCATGAAAACATCGATGTCGCCGAATGGGCTGCGCAGAATTTGATTCGATTGAATCCCGACGAAACGAGCGCTCATGTCCTGATTTCGAGAGCGCACACGTTGTCGGGAGATTTCGAAACGGCGTTGCGGAAAAGGATGACGATGGAGCGCGCAAAGAAACAGCCCGGATGTAGCCTGATCGAAGTGAACGGCGAAGTCCACGAGTTTGTATCCGGGGGAATCGTATCGCCGGAAAATAAGGGCAAAATCGATACAATATATTTTTAGTTACAATTAAAATTCGTCGACTCAAAAACGCTATACGACACGACTAAACGCATCCGCCGGGCCTCTTTATCCCATAAGAAACTCCGAGAACATTCGAGCATTGAGCCGCGGCCTTGCCTCGCCCGCGGTAGGATAAGTCGATATCGATCAGCTTCACATTCTTACACGGCCGCGATTTACTACACTTCAAATTCACGGCTACTTCGCTGCTCGACGTCCCTCGAATGTTCTGGAACGTTACATTTTCGAGCTGGACGAGCGAATTTCCCTGTAGTAAAACTTTAAGTTTTTACGTGAAACAGTCATTTAATGTCATTTAATACCGAGAAAGAGGCAAGAAGTCGTACTTGCGGGCAAGATTTACTCGGACAATACTGCTGGTCGATCATAATCGGGTTTCGGACATTTTGCATGACGATGTTGTCGTAAAAGATGTTCGAAGCTTGCGACGGGGAAGACGGCGCCCAAGTCTTGATCCGAAGGCCGTTGTCGGTACCGATTAGAGTCGAATTTGTGATACGAATTTTGTCGACGTAATCATGGTCGTGGCCGCGGCCGAGGCTCCCGATGCTAATGCCGTGGCCAGGCCCACAGGTGACGCCGGAAATGTCGACGTCGCGGCTGCCGGAAATTAAGGCGATGCAGTCATCGCCGGTGCCAATGTAGGCGCCGGAGATGACAATGTGGCTCGACACGCCGACGGTTATCCCGTCGGTGTTGGGGCTCTCGCTCGGAGCTGTTATAGACACTTTGGTGATGACGACGTTGGAGCATCCGAAGAGATGCATGTGTGTGCTCTTGCTGTCCGCCGATCGGAGATGGTGAACTCTCGAATTCGTCACATAATCGAGCCTCAACGACTGTATATATAACACAAAAGTAGATCGAATAAATCGATTTAAGGCGGTCGCGCAAAAATAAATCATAGGCCCGGTAATAAATAAATAACTTTTTTTTTTTTTTTTTTTCCTTTTTTGGTGTAGAATAGATTGTCTGGCATAATTTGCTATTATAATTTATTAGAATTATAGTTAGATTTTGGATTAATTTTAGAAAAATTTTAATTAGATTTTATTAGAATTAGAATGGGATAATTTTTAAAAAAAATATATGAAATAAAATTTAAATTAAATTTTAATAATTAATATATCTAATAATAATAACAATAATAACAATAATAATACACTTTAAAAATATTTATTAATTTTAAAGGTGAGAAAAATAGAATTAATTTTAGAAAATTTAGGTTATAGTATTAAATTGGATAATGATTAAAAAAAGATATATGATAAAATCTAAATTAAATTATAATATATTTAATAATAGTAAAATAAAATTAAAAAATATTAACTCTTTTTAAGCATAGTCCCGGGCAATTGTTCATGTTGTTCCTCCTAAAAGTTAATTGATTGTGTTAAGAGATTGGGCTTACCACAGGCAAATGTCTGCAATTAGAATTGGTGGCGCAGTCGTTGTATTTCCAGGCGGCGGCGCCGCCGCCGTCGAGAAGGCCGCCGCCGCGGAGGTCTAAGTTATTAACGTACTGGAAAGCAATCCAAGTGTCGGAGAAGAAGGTGGAAGGGTCGGTAGGGGCGAGGAGGGTCCCCTCGATCACGAAAAGAATCGGACCAGTGCAGGGACCTCGAAACGACGCCGTTTTCACCAAATACTCTCCTTTGGGGATTCGGACGGCCGCCATGCCTCCCCGGCTTCTGCACGCGTCGTTCCATGCCCTCACAAACGCCTAAAATCAAACTCATTAGTAATTAATTAATTAATCAATTAACTGAACTGAACTGACCATGCCGTTATCGGTGATTCTGTCTGGAACTGCTCCGTAGCTTCTGACGTCATATACTCTTCGCGGCATCCCACGGCGGTGCCGGCGGTAATAAGGAGCGGCGTCGCCGGAAAACAGCAAGAAAAGACAGAGAAGAAGAAAAATTAGCATGGATTTCGAAATTACCATTTTGTCCTTGTCTGTTAGATATGAAATTTCCACGGTACAAATTTTCTCCTTTCTTTTTTAACTGTATGTAGCGGAGGTACGGAATTACTATTTATTTATAATGCTGGTAAATAATATTGAATGCAAAATCATTTTTCAAATGTTTGGAAAACTCTTATTAATTTAAAATATAATGATATAATAAACAAGGAAATAATTGTAAAAAATCGTGAAATTAATTAATGAATATGGAGGAAAATTGAGGAATTAACGATACTATGGAATGGAGTTACAGTCACAGAGGTGTTAATTTCTTTTATTTAATTTCTTTTATTTAATTTCTATTTTCATAAAATACATAAGAAGTTTTGAAGTATAATGAGAAATAAATCTGGGTGGATTTTCAATTGGAAATAAATCAATTATTGTTGGGAAAGAAAAATAAATTAATTTTATTATAATTGATTAACTTCCCTAATTATTTTATAGGGTTAAATTCACCAAGTTAGTATGATTTGTATCCTATCTTGCACGCATGTACACAGATATATTAATAAATAAATCATTAAAATTAATTTTATAACACACTGATATTTTTTATTTTTCAAGGTTTATGTAACTCGCTGTACATTTTGGGGCATTTTAACTTTTAACTTTTAATTAATATTTGCTCTTTTCATTGAATGATTTATGTAAAATCTTAATATCATACCATTTAAATAATTTATTATAATAAAATATATATTTTAAAAAATATACAAAAAATTTTGAATTAGTCAATCATTAATATAAAAATTCATTATATGACCATTCTTACAATGCGCTTTTTAAGGGTTGAATTTAAAATTTAGCATTGTGCTAAAAAGTACATTGTATTATTACAAATAATACATTATGGGTGTGTTTGTTTGATGGTTTGGATTTTGAGTTGGGATTTGAATAGTAAATATTTTGAATTTGAATAGTTGTATGATGTGATATAAATAGGTGTTGATGTAATGTTTTGAATGTAAAATTAATTTTTAGTATAATATAAAAAATAAAAAATAGGTGTTGATGTAATGTTTTGAATGTAAAATTAATTTTTAGTATAATATAAAAAATAAAAAATAGGTATTTAATTCGATATTTTTTTAGGGAAAAAATTAGATGAATCGTAAAAAAAAAATCCAATCCCTTAAACAAACATACCCTATATATATTAATATAATATAAATACAATATATTAATTAACATCACATGTTATAGTTTCATACAACATATATAACAATGAATTTTAGCACATAACATAATATTATACAACACACATATAATTATGAACAAATAGCATTATCTTTATCGAAAAATCAGCACCGTAATCATTCTCATATTCTCATAGTTATATACGTACAATATATCTGATTATATAGAAATTCCAAGTAAAATGATTTGTGATTAAAGATGAATTGAGTTTGTTTGTATAACAATTTTAAGTACATATTTTGAGTTTTGTTTTTTATCTTCAAATTTTTATAAATAATATCTATAATAAAAATTAAACATGAAGTACAAATATAATGTAAAATAAAAAATTGAGTATATATATATAATATTAAGCTAAAATTGTTTCAATGATGTCGTTACATTTCCTCATGCCACCTTTGTGAAATGAATTTCACACAAATTTTTACGATAATTTTATATTTTATGTGATGTCTGTATAGTAAACAATTTGATTTATTTATTTTATAATTTACTATAAATTAATAAACATAAAAAATTAAATATTATAACTACTTAAGTTTTATTCATTTTATATTTATATTTTAATTTTAAACAAAATAAATAGCAATCAACTCGATAAATAAATAAATAAATAGCAACCAACTTATATGTGGTGACATCATATGTCCACCGCTACCATGGACCTCGAAGATAAATTACTAGTAGTTATATTATAGAACTGACGTGAGGTCATGAATTCAAATTTTCAACGTCTGGTTGTTTAGTATAACTTGCGGGTATTAAGTTCAATAAGAAATTTACTTAGTGCGCATTTTCAGGTAACAGTTACAGATTCTCACCTTATAAAAATAATAATAATACTCTCTCAGTCCCAATACATTGTTTATCATTTTTGTCTGTTCCAAAACAATAGTCTTATTTTCATAAATAAATCACTATAAAACTATCCCTACTTTTTCATTTCTATTACACAATTGCTACTACTTTGTACACTAATACACTCACAAAAACAAAAAAAACTTTTATTCATACTTTTTACACACTGCTAATATAATGTCAAAATTCCTTAAATTTCGTGTCCTATCCACTTAAGAGGCAGAGGGAGTAATAATAATAATAATAATAACATAGAAACCTTCTTCTTCCCGCACAATTCTCCCCATCCAACAAAAGAAAACAATGGCAAGGCATTTTGCAAATCTCAAAGTCATCTACCTCAACCATGTCCATTTGAGTGTGCTTACCCTCATTGTCATATAATAGCTAAAAACCTCCCAAAAATCTCATTCCTCAACAAAACGAGCATGTAATTGCTATCGGGAGCATTCATGCAATGGATGGTAAATGAAAACATAAAATCTTTAGCCTTTAACTTAGAAAACTCTTGTTGCGATAAATGCCGAAAAGGTCTATGGATTTGTCGAGTGGCTTGAAATGGTAAGGTTGTATAGCTAGGTTGATAATATCCCCAATAGGCCATGGGAGGTAGAGACAGCATAGATACACAAACTGAGGCCGAGGCTGGGATGAAGCTGGCATGGGCATGGAGTTTGATGCCTTCTCCTCATGAAATAAGTGACGCAAGTAGCAATCCAATGGCTTGCAAATCCACTTCAATTTCACAAGGTAAAGCTTATAAGAAAGAGTCGTAAATCTTCCATCCTTGCAGTCCGAGCATTGATGGTATGCATCAGTGCTTCCATTTGGCGTCGCAAATCAACAAAGTCCTCTTGCAGTCCAATAAACTGCACCTCAATTTTAACCTTCTCTGTCTGTGACATAAGCATGATCAGACAGCCGGAAGGAAATCCAGTAGATCGAACTAATGATAAATAAAAGAAAAAGAAACCAAACCAAACTAACACCCAAAACCTACCGGAAGAATCTGCACTAATATATTTTGGTCTTATTCATTAGGCTTAAAATAACAAAGACTCTAATGGGCCACTATTAGGTCTAAGTAATTTAAACACATCTTATATCGACAGAATGTAAACACATAATAGTGGCTTCTCAGGCATTTCGCTCTCAACTTCTATAAAAAATTTTAGTTATGTATATGATGAATGAGAATAGTTTCGTCCTACTAATAGCATTCGGGGGCCTTCAAGCTTGTGTTGAAAGATGAGCGTTACGGCACGCTACCAGTACAACTCTAGCTTGAATAGATTTCAAATATGACAATCGGAGTCCAAAAAACTCATATAATTAAATTGAATAAAATAACATCGACTATACATACCCTTAAACATGATTTGTCACCACCTTGTTGAACAAGTCAGTCACGAAGGATTATCTAGACATTCATTCATCCATCACAATGAAACTTCATCAATCCTGTTTACTTGACAGTAGTGTGCCACCAGCAATTCTGCAAACATAAGGACAGGACAGGGTAGGATACTTGGTAAGAAATGAGAGAGAACACACCCCATACCATACCATACCAAACCATATGCGAGTAAACATACAGGGATTGATCTCAAATGCTACCTATTTCTTGCGCGACGAATGTCCTCAAGAACCTCTGCTGCATGCTGCACCTTTAAATTAAGGGGCGTTTCTCTGCTGTCGAGGAGAAAGTTTGAAAACCTTAGAAATGCTTCGAGTTCTTGTTCAATTTCGTTGAGCTGTAGGTCTAGGTGTTGTAGGAAGTCCTCATACTTAGTGATTTGCTTTGGTATGTCAACACTGTTGGCTGCATACAATACATTTTCACTGGAAGACTCATCATGGTTATTCAACTCAATTTCTTCACCGATGTTTACTCGAGTCTCAGCATGACCTTCCTTATTTTGATCCTTTAGGTATTCTGGATCATTCAGATCAACATTCTGACCACCATACAATTCAGATAATACCACAGGTTTTTCTTTCGCAACATCAAGATCAAGTGCCATATTCCCAATGAGTACACTTTCCTTCATGGATATTGCCTGAAAACAGATGGAATTATTGACCAAGCTTTCTGATGCAATAAATATATAAATAAAAATTAAAGAGAATTAAAGATTATATTACACAATAAAAATCATAGTACACAACCATACAAGCTCGGTGGCAACTTAGCTAACATTTTTCATCAAAAGAGTTTCAAACCAGAAGCAGAGTGGCAGAGGGAACTTCAATCTTACATCAAGGTAATATGTAGGGAATTTACAATGGATCTGAGTTAACCGAAAACCTGCCCCCTTTAAGTCAAGGCTGTTTGCTTAATTGGATATCATGCTCAGTTCTGATTGACAATTAGGTTATGAATTGGATAAATTACTATGAGTATTAGTATCAAATAATATGTTTTCATAACATAAATCTTAAATACTAATCGGATTGGGTTTAGAGAGAGATCAGCTTGACTCAATCAAGGCAGTGCTGGTTGGGGATAGGTTGGAGTCAATTTGAATATCAGAAAGTTCCCTAAACAGGTTAGTAAACTGAGTTACATTTTTAGATCAGATTAGGGCAGGGGCAGGTTTCAGAAAAATATTGGGTCAGATCAGGTTTCCGGTTCAGTAAAAGCTTGGGAGGCTGGGCTTTGTGTTTTTCTACACTCCAAAACCGACCTGCTGGCATCATTCCTCTTAACAGAACATCCTGGCCATTTAACAACCCAAAAAAAATGAAAGTAAAGAAAAGAAAACTTCAACAACATCCTGGTCATCTCGAATTGTTCATTACTAATTATAAAAGATGCAAAGAACAATAATATTTGGTCCATTATTTCAAGTAAAATTATCACACTTCAACGGCATTGTTTGTTGCTTTTCCAGCTCCTAATGTATCAAGCAGCAATGGTACATGATAGAAAAAGCTAAAGACTTGCATGTCATCCAGTCTCTAGTAAATTTCAAAGCATTGATTAGATTCCTACAAGAATGAAATGTAATTGTACCTCATTGAGTTTTGCAGAGAGCTCATCAAATAGTTCAATACGAGTCTTTAACTTCTCAATAGCTTGCATTACCTTCTTCTTTTGAAATAGAATCTCCCTAGCATCATTTTCTTTTCCACTTTGAACATTGATCGCTGCTTGCCGTCTAAGCCTATCAACAGCTTCACACAGACGCATCAGTCTCAATCTTGAACTTTTGGCTGGATATACAAAGATAAGTTAGAGTCAGAGCATAGATGTCATACAAATGTGACAAGCAGTATTACAGTTCAATCTCTATTTCTCAGGCGGAAGAACTGTTGCGACTCATTTTCTAGAGGGATTATGCATCACCAACCACAGAAAGAAAGTGATCTATGGATATTGATGAACTTTAATTAATGAAACAAAAGGGCCAGTTTTCTATAGAACTGATTCTCATCAGCCTTGAATGCATGGAAGAGCTCATGGAAACAATATGACCCAGTATGAATTGCAGCATGTTTGATCTTGCAAAAAGATTTGTTTCAATTTGTCCCAATTCAGAATTATGGAAAGTTTAGTCCAATAATGTGTTTTGGGTCAAAGCTGACGATTCATTCACATGATTCTGGACAATAAGAACTCTGTACAGCAAAAAGAGTATCTTAAGTCACGTCATACACTATGTTAAGAGTTTATGTCCAAAACTCTTGTATGTGGTATCAAAGCTCTGGGGACTACTAGTAAGAAAAAAACTATTGTATATCTATAATTGTCATGCTCAAGTTAATGTTTAAGCAAACAATGGATCCAATGTGGAAAATGTAGTCTAATGGGACAAATTTAAAATGAGTTTTTCTTGTGGCATCAATCATACTGCTGCGCCCTTTTATTAAATTCATAATGAAAATCGAAAGCTTAACAGTCTTGCATGGACATCTGTATAAAGCATTCCATATAATTAAGAATTTAAAATGAGATAGATTTCTTACAATATGTTCATGTGGTTGTTATATGACGATGGTAACCAATCAACTCATGTAAAGTAAAGAACAAAAACTCTTATTGCATCCATCAAAGTGTAACAGAAACAACCAGTTGAAAGTAACAAGTCAGTCCAACCAAAAAAGTTCATCAAAACATAATTCCAATACACATGTTTTGAACCCAAACTCCAGACCAAAGCTGTGATTTTTTCAGGTCTATGAATGCATCCTTCTAGTTCAAACAGAAACTATTTCCAAAGAATATTTAACTTCAGCAACATTCCATTTTGATAAACCTAAAAATCACACATACTTTTAGCATAAACATCTAGCCCGCCTTCCAAGAAAAAAAAATTGCCAGGTAGGTAGGTGCTTTTTGAGATCAAAGTACCAACTTTAAATTCTTCTAGATGTTGGATTCTCAATCAACTTTTCTATGGTCTACATATCACAAGAACTAAAATCAAACACCATTTACAAAGTCATATATTTGGCTACAAAAGTGGCAAAATGTAGATATAAAACTCTATTTTTGCACTATCTAGCATATATAAATGTAATGAAAATGCGACGAAACAAGCAAAAAGTGCAAAATGTTTCACATGATTTCTGAAAGTGAAAAATGCTATGATGGAGAAGATGGAACGGTTTGTTTAAGAATGAACAAAGAGATATGACTTCCAAAAAGAAGAAAGGTATAGGGGAATGAATTCAATATGGTACAGCCATGGATAATTAGAAATTGAAATTTGTGGTTTATAGCAGAATATCAAAAGATTACAATTTGATGGTATAAAAGATATTTTTATTTGAGTATATTATAATATAATAGTATGAAATATATACTTACAAAATAATAAATATAATATCATATTATAAAATATGTACCTTCTTATAATAAATATTCTATTATATTATTCAAGTTTCAATCTAAACACTATCCCGCTCCGCACAGCACTGCTGCGGGCTATCAACAACTATGACTACAAACTTTGATATTTTGAATAACTCACTCCAACCATTATTCCTAGCATCCTTTAAGTATAAAGTAGAATAACCACTGCTTAAGGTTAAAATCTACCAGTAGAATGGATGATTGGTGCCACAAATTCTACTCATTTCTAGTTTAGTTCTTTATGATACATTCTAACCCCAATGCTAATGTGAATATGGGGAGTTAAGGTTTTACTAAGATAATTAATCATCTGAGGTGAAAGAG
Organism: Andrographis paniculata; assembly: GCF_009805555.1. Taxonomy (NCBI): domain Eukaryota; kingdom Viridiplantae; phylum Streptophyta; class Magnoliopsida; order Lamiales; family Acanthaceae; genus Andrographis; species Andrographis paniculata. The sequence continues at coordinate 1,366,351 of NW_026137611.1, forward strand.
CCCTCTCAAGTAGATAAAAGATGGATTATAATACTAAATAAATTACATAAAGGAATGAAAAACAGAGGCTGGGTAGCAATTTTTTACCCAACATCCACATAAAACAAAATAATGAATTATTTGAAACAATTACAAACTAAGTGAGAGAAAAACCTTTGACTCTTGTGGATTCTGCCTCCTTGTGAAGATTACTGAGCTGTTGTCGGAGCTGGTCCGCAGTAGCAGATGTAGATGCCAAACACATTGACTGCATTTGAGAACACGGACGCCATTGAAATAACACCCCACAGTTGAGCATCATCTGTTTGCTTGTATATCTGCCGCATCGAAGAGCTCGTCAAAGAAACAACTGTGAAAAGCTTTAAGGATATTCAGTAATTTACTACATGATCTGGGGGTAAATTTTGGACAACTTTTATCCTCTGTTAAGATCAAACTGTTATATCTTATACTAAATATATGGGCATAAAATTTGCTTGTTGAAATAAAAGCCACAATTCTAATAGTTATATTAATATTACTTTTATAAAAAGAAGTGGATTGGCAAACATGGTGGATATTGATTAATAGGGGGAAAAATAAGACCCGGTTAACATACTCCAGTGACAACTTTAAATCTCATAGTAAAATTTATAATATTTTTGGTCCAGTTCACACAAAAATATCATTTTAAGCCCCACTAGCCAGCCAAGCCGCTAACTGGTCCGACTTGACCTCCAGCGGATCTACAAGGAAGCTGAGTAGGACACAGAAACATGCGTGCTTAGACCAGACCGCGTGCAGCTTGGCAAGAAAAATGTCTTAGTACATAAACAAGCCCATGTAAATGTTGAATGCGACCATATTGTTTGATGATGGATACACATACACGATTCATAACACAAACATTCATTACAATGGCCATGTTATGTAAGAGTCAATGTTTTGACAGTTTATTAAGTTAAACACAGCCTTATTTCATCATTGTCAGGAGGTAGGACAGATTTCTTCTCTCTCACTCTCTTGGGCGCCATTCTTTTATAAAAACACACAATTATACGCAAATTCTTTTATATAACATCACATCAAATTACAATTTAATTTTAAAAAAAAAAAAAAAAAAAAAAAAGCAAAATAAACACACTAAAAATTGTTATTTTTTGTTTTGTTTTTTCATTTTTTTATCAAGTGTTCCGAATATAATTCCTTGCCAATAAATTTCAATTATTTGTGTAGTTCTGTCGTCAGAATGTGTTAAAACGAAAAGGGTAAGGGTTTAGTGGAATGATGAAGATTTAGAATATGAGAAATATTGAAATAAATTCAACAAAAATCCAAAAAACAAATATAGAAAAGAAAAGAAAGCTGGTTTAGAAGCGAATTAAGTGATGAAGAAGTTGCCCATTGTGAGAACTCTAAGGGAAATTTTTTAGATACATTGATAATAAAATTGAGGTTTATTTATAGACCTTATACAAAAGAATAAAGTCAAATAATAACAACTAAATCTAGTTACATATCTAGATAATAACCACCTAATATAGTAAAAATACCTAATAGTAAATATGATTATATGATAACTAACCAATTAATAATATCAACCAAAATGTATATCTAAAATATATTTTAACATCCGCCCTCAAGCTCAAGTTGGTGATGTACAAGCCAACTTGAGTTTGGCAAAAGAAATAGGAGGTTGTTCAATATGAACGGATTTTATAACTGGACATCAACATTTAAATCGATTCTCTTTTGTGGTGGAGATGTTAAGCCCTAAAAAATTAGGATTTTGGCAAAATTAAAGTTTCAAGTGGCATCAATCCTTTGACGCAACAGCGGAAACTTTGATATATTAAAATTTTGGCCATATTAGGATTTTTAATGGTTAGGATTCTCTGTCGCTGCCGCAGCACCGACGATTCTCTATCGCTGCAGAGGCGCTAAATCATGAAAAATTAAACCCTAAGAGCCAGACACTCCGAACAGGTAATTAAATATCAAACCAAAGCCTTAATCAAAACTGAAAAGTTCACAAATAGGCTGAAAATATTTCTGTATGTTGTCACCGAAAAATTCTAACAATCGGACACCAAACGCACTTGTACATGCAGCCAAAGTCGGAGGGCAAAAAAATTGTTGACCGCAATGACCGGAATCGACCAAATGTTGACCGACACTGGTAACTCATATGCATTGTTTCATATGATGATATTTGGTGGCAAGTGTTTTCCAAATTAGAAATATGAAAACGGTGATAATGGATCATAAATTTGAAAGAAAATCCTTCGGGTACATTACGAGATATACCCGGAGAAAACGTGAACTAGTAGACAATGTCTATTTTATGAGAAAAGAAAATTTTGATACCATGTGAGAATTTTAAGAGAAATTTATGAGATATATTGATAATGAAATTAAAATCTATTTGTAGATCTTATACAAAATGATAAAGTTAAATAATAACCAAATATAAGTAGCATATACAGAGAATAACAACCTAAACTAGTATATATGATTATATAATAACTGGCCAATTTAAATAATATAAACTAAAATATATTTCAACATTTTCTTTTAAAAGACCCTACTTTGATGCTTATATTGGGTATTGATCCCATTAGAATTTTCGAGATTATCATCTCGAGTAGGGAGTGTTGAATATTGTCCCACATAAGAAAATTGTGAGAACTCCAGGTGAACGACTACTCCACTGAATATCTATTTATATCACATCAAACAACTGTTCAAATTCAACTTTTTACTATTTAAAAATCCAAACCCACAGAACAAATACACCCTAAATGTTTTTTGTAATTACAATGTTAGGGGGTACTTCTCACAACTGTCTAAATTGATTGTATGCGGTGGACTTTTGTGAAATACCACGCTGTCACAGAACGAGCAGCCATTTGTTGTCAAGAATTAGATCCGATATCCTTTGTGGACAATCTATGCACTGAAAGATTTAACTACCCCTATCCTATCGTCCAATGGAAGCTTTTGGCCAAGATTGGATTTTCACTACTACTAACGGTGAAGATTCAAAAGAGCAGTAAGGAGGTCACTTAAAGGTTGGAGACGAGAGCCCACTAGACTAGAGTAATTAAAGATGATTTAGTGAGAAAAACACTTCGAAGTAGAATGAATACCTTTAGTCTGAATGCGCTCAACCTTTGGAGGGTGCTCACAATTGGGATACAGGGTGCGCGGCTTGGTAAGACTTTGCAGGTTCGTTGATTCTCTTTTCTATTTACCCCTCATTCAAAAATAGGATTCCAAGCTAATTTAAACTGCAAACCTGCATAATCAAATCAAAACTAAAGTTCAGTAAATCAAGCGGCACACCGAAAAGTGGCGCAAAGTAAACAAGGCTGGGCAATCGGTGACAGAAACAACGGGAAGGATGCTAGATAATGCGACGGGGAGCAGAGGCGGACGGCGACGAACAATGGTTGAGCAGTTTGAGGCTGGACAGGACAACGATGGCAGCGAGCAGAAAAGAAGAACCGTTTACCCTCTATAATTGATGAATGCGTCGGTTGAGGAAGAATGCGGCGCCGAATGCGCGGCGGCAGACGACGGGGGAAGACAACGCGACTGTAGATTGGGGCAACGGCGAAGACAGAAGACGGATGAAGACGGACGACGGCAACGAGCGATTTCTTTTCTTTTTATTTTTATTTTTTATTTTTTATTTTTTTTTTAGGTAAACGGATAATTGGAGCATAGTGAGGGTATCGTTTCTTCTTTCTTCTTGTTTGCTGGTTTGTTTGATTGGTTCGATTTTAAGATGAAGGTCAAATTAGAAGTTATTTTTTTAATTATTGTTTAATTTAAATATATATTTTTATATAAATATACATTTATTTATTTGTTTATAGAATTTTAAATGCAGTATTAATATATAATGATATTGATATATAAAATATTATATAAATACATATAATAATATTTTTAATATTAATTATAATGAAAATAAATATTTCTTTTAGTCTTTTAATTATTGTTTAATTTAAATATATATTTTTATATAAATATACATTTATTTATTTGTTTATAGAATTTTAAATGCAGTATTAATATATAATGATATTGATATATAAAATATTATATAAATACATATAATAATATTTTTAATATTAATTATAATGAAAATAAATATTTCTTTTAGTCTCATCATTATAAGGTATTCTATTATCTTTTACGTATTTAACATTAAATATCATTATATTTGTATAATTTTTTTATAAATGTAACTATATTTAGCATTATAAAATATTAATAAAAGTATTTTTTGTCATTTTCTCTTAATATATTTTCATATAATAATTAATGTTCAAATATAACATACAAAAAATAAATTGATTACTTGGGACAGAGAGAGTAAATAAATTGAAAAAGAACAAACTGAATATATAAAATTTTTACATCATATTAAATACTCTCAACTTTTATTTACTGGTCCATATTTGCATTTTTGTTTGTACCATTTATTTTGTCACTTTTTTAAAAAGGCAAAAAGAATTACAAACTTTAATTTCATTTTAAATTTATAATTTTCAAAACTTTTAATTAAACTAATTAATTATTTTTGTCTTATACATAATTATTTTCATTAATTCCTTTCAAGTTATATTTCTCCTAAATTGTCTTTACTATGGTAAAAGAACACAATAATATCAATTGATTAATATTATAGTAAATGATTTTGATAATATGTAGTATAATGTGATATGATAAATTTTAAAATTATACTTCATTCGTTCGTCTGGTCACATTTACCTTTTGTGTCATTGTACTTAACGTTAAAAATATTTTTATATTTATATAATTTTTTTTTGTAAAAATGTCCTTCTGTTAGTATTATAATACACTAATGAAACTATTTTTGCAATTTTTTATTAATGTGTACTGCGTTTTGATATAATAATTAATAATTAAATATCAAACGCAAAAAGTAAACGAGACCCTTCGAGCCGAACAGAGGTAGTAAAATTTATCTTTTTAACTCATTTTTATTGATATAATTTTTATATTCAAAACATCACATCAATACATATTTATATCACATCAAATTTTTTAGTAGTGTGTTTACTTGTGGTGTTTTGGTTTTGAGTTTCGATTTTGAATAGTAAAATTTTGAATTGAAATAATTATTTGATGCGATATTTTAAATATAAAATTAAATTTTAATATAATATAATAAATAAATAAATAAATTTGAAATAGCAAAATCAAAACAGAATCACACAAGTAAAATATTTTGAATTTTTCAACATGATTAGTATTGATTAACGTCTTTTCAAAATATTTGAAAATACTTGAATTTTTTTTCAAAATGTAGCATATTTGAACTCAAATGAGTTAATAATACTATAATTTAATATACTTTCTTCCATCTCGAATAAAAATATACATTTGATTTTTTTTTTTTGTAGTAAATAATAAATAATACTCCCTCGGTAATATAAATATGTGCTCATTTTATTAAATACGAATTTTAATAAAAATAAGTAATAAAAAAGGTAAAAAAGTGTATTGATTTTTTACTTAAAAAATAAACAAAAATATTTTTTTGATGACAATCCAAAAAAAAAAGTGAGTGTAAATTTAAATGGCAAAGGGAATAATATTTCATTAATTAGTAAAAGTTCGTAGGATGATCATGATATTTTTATCTTTTTATATTTTATGTATATTTTTAATGATATTTTTAAAATTTATATAAAAATTATAAGTATTTTTCTTGTGTGATTACTTTCACTTTGATAGAAAAGTGATAGTATTTTGTAGTGATTGGAAAATTAATAAAAATAATACTCTGTTGGTATAAATGGAGTATAAAAAATTTTGAATATAAAACGTTTCTTCTTGGGTGTGTTTGTTTGGGGGTTTGAATTTTGAATTGGGATTTGAATAGTAAAAATTTTGAATTTGAATAGTTGTATGATATGATATAAATAAGTGTTGATGTGATGTTTTGAATGTAAAATTGATTTTTAGTATAATATAAAAAATGAAAAATAGGTGTTTGATTTAATGTTTTTGGGAAAAAAATGGGATTCTCGGACAAATTCAATACAAATTCCCCCGTAGTATACAATAAATTTAAGAAATGTAATATAAATTGATTCAAAATAAGCTGGTTGTCCAATTACAAAGTAAATATTTTATAAAATGTTCCATTTTTTTTCACAAATACTCATATTTTGCATCATATTATTATTTTTACATAAAAAAAATAATAAATAAAGTCAAAATACTATTACTTTTTTATTTAGACGCAGTACACATTAATAAAAAAGTAATACTCCATCATACCATGTCCACGTTGCCGTTTCTATCCGTCCCATATTCCATATCACTTTCTTTTTTCGAAAAATGATTACACACTTTAATCTCATTTTAAACTTTTTAATTTATTTTTTTTAATTTTAATTAAACTAATTAGATATCTTAATGTTAATTTATAATTATTTATATTATAGGATAATTATTTTCACTAATATATTCTTAATTATCTATTAATTATACCCTTCTTAAAATATTGTGCTACAGTATAAGTATTATTTTAATCTAATTCATATTGATCTTGAACCGAAAAATATTAATAATTTTATCCACAAAGTTGGGCTTATTTGAGTAACTTGACCCGACGTTAATATTGATGAATTTTTTGGATTAATTTGAATAATTAGGTCCGAAGCTAATTACAAAGTCATGCTTGGTTGGCCTACATCTGTCCTATCCGATCAATCAAAATTCTTTGAAATTTTTGTGTGACAAGAAATTTAAATGATTAGAACTATTTTTAATTAAAAAATAATAATATATACTCAATATATATATTATAGCATAAACGCCGTATTAATTAAAGCTATAATACTTCTCTTCTAAATCATCATTAGTTTAGTTAAAAAATTTAATTCGTTAGTATTATCTTCGCATAAAATATTTAATTTTTTTATATTTTTATTTATTCCACATAATTTGTTTTTTTTTTAAAAAAAAAATAATTATACATTTAATTACATTTTAAATTTGACTATTGATAATTTTTTTTAATCTTAATTGGACTATTTAGTTATTTTAGTTTTAATATATAATTATTTTTATTATACAATAATTATTTTAAACCATGCACTTCCTAATTATTTATTAATTATACTTTACTTAAATTCTTGGTAATACGAACACTTTTATAATATTATTAAAATAATACATTTATATATCTAAACTAACACATGTATATTGATATATGAAGTATGAAAGTGCCCTAATGAAATGATTTATTATTTGACCGATTTGTATATATTCTCTTAAGAATAATATTGTTATCTATAAATGCAATAATGGCAAATAATTTTTCTCCTTGAAATGAAAATTTATGGACAGATGAAATGTATGAACTCCTGAGTTAGGTGTTGGTGTTGGTCCCCTCACACCACTTTCATTTCAAATCAATCATACAAGCTTTCTGAAATTCATACACAAATGATCGATGTAAGATCGATTGTGGAATAAGTGCAAGAGTTTCAATTCTTGATACACAATGTTCTTGACGGGGGATTATGTGACTACCCGATGCCTTTAATGTGGCAGTAATAATAGAAAAATTATCCCCGAAACTTTAAGAACTACTTCAAGTATATAAAATACGTATACATATATATGCTTTTTGAAGATCCGATTGTCAAACTTTGCTTTGAAGAAGTAATTAGAAGTATTCAAAATCAAAAAAATTTTTAGGACAAACCCAAGCAAAGTGGGTAACTTCTTGAACAAAAAAAAAAACTCGACTAAGGATGGTGAGGGTAGAAAGAAAAGGTTTAAGTTCACCGGGAATTATTACTGTTTTGGCAAGTTCAGATATATGAGTAGTCGGTGAAAAAAGCTAAAAGATAAAGGCAAAACGCCGACATGACATACTAGACAAACCATGTGTGGCAAGTGGACCTGGGGCGTCGGGGGTTCTCATGGTCACAAGTCCAACCCCTTAACCACTAGGCCATTCCTCACTGGACAAGTGATGAGTTCTTTCAAACACAAACCTTGTACAATGGGTGTGGTCATAATTTCATGAAAATATTGCTTGCAACGGCCAAATTATCTCCATTTTGCAAGTATATAACCACCACAGTAAAATAATACTCTCTCCGTTTCGGATATTTTGTCCACGTTACCATAGACACAAGAATTTAAGAGGAGTATAATTAGTAAATAATTAAAAATATATTAGTGAAAATAATTATTGTTTAATAAAAATAATTATAAATTAAAATTAAAATAATTGATTAGTATAATTAAAATTTTAAAAATTATAAATTAAATTTTTAAAAATAAGATTAAAGTGTATAATTGTTTTTCAGAAAAAGAAAGCGACAAAATAAGTGGGACGGAGAGAATATTAATTTACACGTATTAATATATATATTTTAGTCATAACGTAGTTTGACACAAATTTTTCTACTTTACTTTAGATGAATTAATTTACTGATAATGATATCATAATCTCGGTTATTACTATCTATCTACTTATATATATATAGGCTATGGATCCTTGGCCGATCCGACTAAGTCAACATATGCTGATTTAACCAAATCAACATATGTCATACACATAATTAACATATATTTATTTATATATATATATTAGTTGGTGCAATCTATATATTTAAATACTGTTATAGCGTTGAAGATAATTAACATTTAATAATAATGTTGTTAGTGTAACAATGATTAACTCTGTCTAAAAGGGTTTAGCGATTATAAGTATAGGTTAGGCAAGCTATATACATATATATATATATATATATGAGAAGCTCTTTTACCTAACCCTAATTAGTATCGTCTAATCACTTCTACAAATCGTGCTTAAACACGCTAAACTCTACATCAATCAATCATTATCATATCATATTAACTATATATATATATATATATGTTTAGTATTCTAATTTTAGTCCCGTAATTAGACCTCCTTATCATTTTAGTCCCGTAAGTGGAGTCTGTCGCAAACTAGTCTCATAAATGGAAAAATTTTGTTGTTTTAGTCCTCCGACGCTATAGACGCCCGCGTGGATCGCCGGAAGCCACGTGTCCGTCAGGTCAGTGACACCCGGCGGATACGTGGATATTTTAAATTTTTTTTTTTTAATCAGACCAAATAAAAAAATAAAAAAAATCAAATAAAATTAAAAAAAAATTTAAAATTTAAAATAAAAATAGAAAATAAAACACGTGGCCTCCAGTGAGCCACGCGGGCGTCTCCGGCGTCGGAGAACTAAAATAGCGAAAATTATTCACTTATGAGACTAGTTTGTGACAGACTCCACTTACGGAACTAAAATGATAAGAGTGTCTAGTTACGATACTAAAAAAATATAATTTACCCTTTAATTAGATGAATGTACTATATATATATACTGCCATATGAATGTATACATGGATTTAGTTGAGTTCATTCGGTGCCAAAACGACATCACTAATTATTTAGATTTGTGTTCAGAATTCAATTTTAATTGGTTAAAATACATCATTAAGGGATTATCATTAGAACTTTCTTATAAGAGTATTGGAGTATTAAAACAAATTAAATACTAGTAAAAAATTGGTATTTGATGTAATGTTTAATAGGCAAAAAATATATATTTAATTTGATATTATTTTTTTTTTAAAAAAATTACTATTGATTATTAGTATCAAATATAATAAAAATTTTAATTTAAATAAAGTCAAAATTTTAATAATTTTAAATATTATTATAGCGTTTTTTGTTTCTTCTTCCTTGTGTTGTTACTACCAAAAGAGAATTGAATAAGACGGCGTCTGAACAGACAAAAGTGAATCGATGGTCATATTTTTACATATTTTTTTTTACTAAAGAGCGTTGAACTATCGGTTGGAACCAAAATTTTTTATATGGTTCGAAATATATTGAAATCATAAAAAGATTGAAACCAACTTGATGAATCCGCCACAGAGTTCGGAAATTGGTTCCGTCGCTAACAACAAATTCAATATATCAACGTTGATTATTAATTTTTTGTTGGCGGATTTGAAAGTAGCAATGGTATTGTGTTAGTTATCAATAGTATAAAACTTTATTTATATAATAGTGAATTGTTTATTGTGTTTGGTATAGACATTGTGATTTTTAAGATCATATTAAAGGAATTTTTTCTTGTAAATCTTAGCATTGATTTTGTTTTGTAAGTATGTACTCCCCCCTCCCTCCGTCTCATAACAAAGTATCCATTTTTTTATTTTAGTCTGTCCCACAACAAGGTATCAATTTCCTTTTTTAGTAACTGTACTATCTATCTAACATTACAAATACCCTTACAACTTACAATATATTACACAAATGCCATTACTTTTATATCACACATACTAACAAGGTTATTTTAGTCATTTCAACTTTATTCCTATTATATCCCAATATAATACTAATATATCTAAAACTACGCGTAAAAAGTAATTGAATACTTATTAATGGGACGAAGGAAGTATTAAAAATTTAATTTAAAGTATAGTTATGACCGAAAGAATGGAATAAGTGAGTTTTAAATTCAATTATATTTTATTTGACTCTATCCTAATCTTTTTCAAAATTTCGAAGAATTTTGATGAATTTCTATTATTCATATAAAATAAAAATCTAAAAAAATATCAAATTAATTATTTTATTTTATTTTTTATAGGCAAAGCAATCTAATTTAAATTCATTCATATTTTATGAAAATTGTACGAAATTTTCATTATTTTAAAATTATATCAAACTCTCTTATAATTTTAAAAATATTGTATAGCCTTATTTTTGTCATTAATTAACGGTGATTATTTTAGTCGTACTATAGCTGGGAAGGTAATTTAGAAATTTTATAACTACGAAATCGCTGCTAACTAATAACGAAAGTAGATTTAGGGTGTGTTTCTTTTGGTTGAGTTTGAGAAATTTTGGTTTGAGTTTGATACTAAAATATTTTGTGAGAGGAAAAAATGTATTTTTTTTTTCGAGAAATGTAAAGTCCAAATAGTAAAATTTGAAGAAATTTTGGTAAAGAAACATATCAAACTTCATCCCAAAATTCAACCTTAAACATTTTTACACTTTGTATGTAGAGTTTTGTTAAGTACGTCACAAGGAATTTTATTTCATGCAAATGAAACATTCAAAATACTACAAGGATGTGTTTGTTTGGAGGTTTGGATTTTGAATTGAGATTTGAATAGTAAAAATTTTGAATTGAAATAGTTGTATAATGTGATATAAAAAAGTGTTGATGTGATATTTTAAATGTAAAATTGATTTTTAGAATAATATAAAAAATAAAAAATAGGTGTTTGATGTGATTTTTTTTTAAAAAAAATTTAGATGAACAATAATTTTTTGGCAAAATTCCTCAAAACAAACACACCCTAAATACATTTAGGGAAGAGGTATATGTAGAAATTATTTCTACTAATGGCACAATAAATAAATTTAAAATAAAATATATTGAACTAAAACATTAATAAAAAATAAATAAAGTATTATTGATAATATAGAAAAAGTAATAACATGTATATTTATATTTTTTTAATGCAAATTAATTATTTTAATTTAATTAAATTTTAATTTTTGCGTTGCGTTTGACCTACGTTGCATGATGTAATTAATATTGTTTAATTTTATTTCATTTTTGGAATAAAACTGTTGATGTTAACTTAAACCTAATATACGTATAAATTTTTCCTTCATTTAATTGAGGTAGCAAGACAGCTACGTAAAAAATTGACGTTGCTAAAGTGCGATGTCATTTTTGGTATTGCAGTATAGAATTGCCAATTTTGATATTTCTATTCTTTTTTTATTTTTAATTATATTGATTTTTTTATATTATTTTACTTTTAAAGTTTTTCTAAACGATAATATTAATTATAAATATAAAATAGTTTAAAATAATATTTTTTTTGTTTCAATAACAAACTATTTATTTATTCATTTTGGTCCGTCTAATAATAATGAATTATTTTTTTTTAGTAAATGTATTATCTACTTAACATTACAAATATTTATAACTTATCATATATTATACAAATGTCATGACTTTTATATCACATAATACTAATAAGATTATTTTAGTCATTTTTACTTTATTTTTACTATATATCAATATAATACAAATATACCTTAAACTACATGTAATAAGCAATCATGCTTATTTAAGGGACAAATAAAATATATAAAAATAAAATTTTTGAAAATTATTTTTTTTGACGTAAAAAAGAAAAGGTTATGGATTATAGTAAATATTATACCAATTGTATTTTTTGAATTAAAATGGTCTTGGATTTAAGATTTGGCGCTTGTTGCCCTCTAACCAATGTCAAATTTGACGACAAAAATTGGTGTTGCACTGTAACAACGCCAATTTTGAAGTTTACTTCTTTTTCTTTTTTCAATTTTTATATATTAGTTTTTTTTTTTAATTTTTATAAAAATAATATTAATTATAAATATAAAAAAATGATTAAATAATATTTAAAAATAAAATATTTAAAAAATATTTTTTTTGAAATAAAATAAAAATAATACTATCTCCCTCCGGCTCTAAGGGTTTCATTTACTTTTTTGCATGTTGATATTTTGAATATTAATTATTATATCAAAATGTAATACAAATTAATAAATATTGCAAAAATACTTTTATTAGTGTCTTATAATATCAATAAAAAATTTTACAAAAAATTATATAAATATAAAAATATTTTTAATATTAAATATAATGATGTAAAAGGTAAATACGGATAAAAAAATATATATATATAACAAATGCATTTTTCAATTAAAATTACATGAATAAAATTCATGGCCCCAGATAAGCTAAATGAAATGCGTTGAGTGGAGGTTGCATTAAAGTCGATCTGCGAAGCTCGATGATGTGATTGATGTATGTCAAAGTTATAATAAATTAATATAAATTGTGGTCAACAATTTCAGGCTGGTTGTATATGTATGTACTTCATTCCCCATTCATTGTCTTCTCATTTATTTTTAGCAGAAAAATTTTATTTACTCAGTACGTCCATAACAAAGTATCTATTTTTTAATTTTAGTTCGTTTAATAACAAAGTATTTATTTATTTTTAATAATTGTACTGTCTACTTAACATTACAAATATCCTTACAACTTACAATCTATTACACAAATGCCATTACCTTTATATCACACATACTAATAAAATTATTTTAGTCATTTCTACTTTATTCCTACTATATCTCAATATAATACTAATATTTTTAAAATTACGTGCAAAAAACAAATGAATATTTAATTATGGAACGGAGAAAATTTTTTTTAAAAAAAATAACAAATTATGTAAAATTGATCGAAATAGAAAATATAAACAAAATATATATAAAACAAATAAATAATATTTTATTAAACTGTAATACAAATGAAAATTATAAAAATAATAATATAAAAATAAAATAAAAATACTTTTATTGATACAAAATGTAATTTTATTTTAAAAAATAAAAAAGGTTGAGAAATTTAAATTAACATATTAAAATAGAAAAGTAAAAAAAAAAAAATTGAGTCAGACGGAAAAAGAATATATTACTCTTTCGTCAAATCTATTATATTTATATTTTTTCTATATTTTATATTATATTACTAAAAAGAATTACACATTTTTATTTTATTTTAATTTTTTAACTTATATATTTTTTAATTTTAATTAAATAAATTAATTAATTTAATTTTAATTTATAACTAATTTATTATAAAATAATTATTTTTATTAATATATTATTGTAAATATTTTTTAATTTATTTATTTTAATTTTTCATGTCTACGATAATTCAGATATGATAGCCGAAAACGTTGGGAGTATATTTGTAGGGAGGGTAGTGTCAGTCAGTCACTCGGGCAGTCAGGTCAAATTAATTTAGGGTTGTGTTAATCTTGCAATCATTGGATGAATTGGCCTTAATTCGATACCTAGGCTAGATGTAGCTAGCCTCGCCCCCTTCGTTACAATTCAAAAGGATCATTTGTATTGACATTAAATTAAAAAATAATATTCTTTTCGTTTCAAAATAATAATTTTATCTTGCTATTTTTATTCGTCTTAAAACAATAGTTTAATTTTTTATTTTTGATAACTAACTGTTCATATTTTTATAGAAATTATTCTCACTTTTTTTCACAATAATTACATAAGATAAGGGTATTATGTCTTTTATAAATACTTTTACACCTATCATTAATATAATACTATTATTCTTTAATTTTCGTTTCAATCTCAAATGTTCTCATTGTTTTGGGACGGAATGAGTAATATTTATGATATTTTTAATTAGGAACATATTATGTGTTTACTTGTGAGGTTTTGATTTTGAATTTTGATCTTAAATGGTAAAATTTTGAATTAAAATAGTTGTTTGATGTTATATAAATATGTATTGATTTGATGTTTTGAAAGTAAAATTAGATTTTAGTTTAATAAAATAAATAAAAATCAGATGTTTGATTTAATGTTCTTGAAGAAAAAAAAAAGTTAGAAATAGTAAAATTATGGGTAAAGTCTTACAAGTAAACACATTAATATATTAATAAATAATCAATAATAAATTATAATATTTATTTTTATTTTTTTTATATGAGTAGTATTGTTGGTATTTTAAATATTTTTAGTATTATATCTCAATAAAATATATACAATATGTATTGATATTATTTTGTGAAGAATAAAATTTTATATAAAAAAATAAATAATTATTTATTTATATAATTAACTTAAAACTAATTTTATAAAAAAAATAAGGAGTTTCAAATATAGATAAAAATATTGATATATTAAAGAGAGATAGAATTAAAGGGCTTTTGAGTGGGACTTACGTGTTAAATGTTAAAAATTTAATTAAATTTATTTATATTTGTGAACTAAGTTATTAATAAATTTACTAAAAATATAAATAAACCCTCTTTTATGGAACAGACAAAGAAAAAATGAGTCTTTTGTTGCCGGACGAATAAAGTATTTTATCTATCAGTTGATGTATCTAAAATAATTTTGATATTTTTTTTCATTCATACTTTATATATAAATTAATTGTATATATAATAATATATTTTTAACAAATTATGTAAAAATTAAAGAGTAATTTGATATTAATATGTAATTATTTTTAGTATAGTAAAAATTTGATACTTTTAAATAAAATTTATAAAAATAATTAAAAAATAATATTTTTAATTGAGATAGAAGGAGTATAAGATATGTGACGTACTTAACGGTAAGTATTAAATCGATATTTCTTATGTTATGAGTTGTTTGAGTAGACTAATGTCAAATCTTGGTGTAGAGCATGAGACTGCACTAAAATGGCTATTAAGGTATGTGTATGGTTTGATGTTTTTTGTGTTAAAAGTTTAGAAAGTCTTATTAGGGTATTAAAAGGTTATATATGTATATTTGAGTTATAGACAAAATTCATATCCAAGCACTAAAATCAAAGATCGTTAGTTGGACTCACAGACGGAACTACACTGGGGTTTGAAAAGTCAATTTTTTATGATTTTTTTAATGTTAAAAATATTATTTTTTATGTATTCATATACAATTTTACCCTCCCTCCCTCCTCAAAATTATTTAAATTCATATATAATGTTATTATTTGTAATTTAAATTTATTAGTTAAATATTAAATAAATTATAATATTTTACCCTCCTAGATTTAAACGGTAGTTTCGTCATGGATTGTACTATCAATAATTTGTCAATTTATCTATTAAAAAAAAAAAGTCTTGAACAAAAAGTTCTAAACAAAGTATGCCATTAAATTCTTTTATGAAATAATTAAAGTATTGTTTCAATGCTAGTTTAATGATTAGATATATAGTTTGTCTCTTGTAACTATCCAAATAGTCACAGGCAAAATACTACGAATAAAGTTTAAGACTATACTTGAAAATCCTCATCTTTTACTATGTCTTCCTACTTATAATTCAAAACAACTTCATAGACTCTCGTCGGGTCTGGTTTGTAGGGTATTAGGTTCGGCCGGGTATTTACTCAATGCGCACTTTCGAGTAGCGGCCGCGGATTCCCACGTCATCCAAAAAAAAAAAAAAAAAACAAACTTCATTGACTACACTAAATTACTAATTACTTCATATTGCAAGGATTGATATATATATATATACACACACACTTACATAGTAAAAAATTTATTAAACCTATCGAAAAAAAACATACATGAATGGTTATAATATTTTCTAGCCAAGTATATAACAAACTCTATATATATTGCTCTATACATTCTACACTAGGTATGTTTGTTTTGGGGTTTGGATTTTGAGTTGGGATTTGAATAGTAAAAAATTTTGAATTTGAATAGTTGTATGATGTGATGTTTTGAATATAAAATTGATTTGAGTATAATATAAAAAATAAAAAATAGGTGTTTGATTTGATATGTTTGGAGGTTAAAAAAATTGGATGAACAGTGTATTTAAAATCCAATCTCCCAGACAAAAACACCCGAAATATAAATATTATTAAATGCAGTGGTGAATATTCCTATAATTTTCCGACATTTTCACATGGTTGATTAGACAAAGATAAGTAAGGATTATTGAGTCTTATGATGACTCTATCCCATAGTATAAAAATATTAAAACAAAAGTGAATAATTCATTATTTCTCATTTGACTATTTTGAAGAATATATATGTGTGTATATATATATATATATCCCTATTTAAGAGTGATAATAGAATAAATTCCACATGTTTCTTCTTTGTCCTAAATAAGTTCCTCCTATATTACTACTCACGTCGGCATAAATTAGAACATTTGGATCCAACACAAACATTAAGAAAAATGAATAATTTTTATTGAAAAAGTAATAAACGTGAAAAGATAGTTGAAGGTAATGTAATAAAGATAGTAACATTTGTAAACAAGTGTTGAATTGGGGATAATAATTAAATATTAATTTATTGACTTTGTCAAAATTAATAATAAAATAAATTTAAGGGACATACTAAAAAAATAAAAGTGAGAGTAAATTTGAGAGTTAAGAGTATATGCATTGGGTTAATGATTAGATTTAATTTGTGGATAGATGTTTGGGTAGAGCATATTTATTTATGATTTAAAACATATATCTAATTAAAATAAATTTAAAATATGTGTTTAGGTATTTTAAAAGTTATAATTTAATAAAATATAATAAATATAGATATTATTTTGTAGAAAATAAATTTAAATACTTTACAAATTAATAAAATGATATATAAAATTATACATTATTAACATAACTTACTTTATATAGAATCAGGAAGTTTAAATTTATATAAATATATTTATTTATTAAAAAATAAAAATGAAAAATTATAAGTAGAGTGTAGTTCATGAAATATTGGAAGAAAAAAGAAAGAATTGATAAAACTCATATAAAATATATTTTATAAAATAAAAATGACATTATATTTATATCATACAATACTAATAAGGTTACCTTAGTATTTTTGCCTTTATTTCTACTATATTCCAGTATAATATTAATATTTTTAAAACTCCGTATATAAAACAAATGAGCATATAAATTTGGGACGACGAAAGTATATTTTTATTGAAATCTGTAGAAACTGGATAGTGTAAATTTGTATTTGAAATCATAATTAATTGTAGTTGAATATTCGACTTATTTGACTCTCTTACGGGACTATGTTAGTATTATAAATATGTGGTGTCAGTGTATATTATTTTATATTAATACTAACGGGCAATTTTGTATAAACTTACTAATTATAAATTAAACAAATAATTATAATGTAAACTTTATAAATATTTGTTTATGAATATTTTATAAATTATTATTTAAATAATAGTTTGTAAAAGTTAATTATAGGTAAAATAATAAATATTCTTTTAAATTTAAATTATATACTTGTGTTCTTCCAAAAAAAAATTTATTGACCCTATTTTTAATTTGTATAATATTTATATATTATTTTTTTACAAAAGTGAATCATTTAATATAAAATATTAGGTTTAATTACTGATAAATATTTTCATAAACCTCAAGATAAAAAGACATGTCAAACTTAAAACAGTAAACAAACATACATGTAATGAGTTAGAATAAATAAAATAAAAAGAAAAAGCATATGTATATATCTTTAAAATTTGATAGTTTATAAAAGGTTGTATTGTGTGGTCATCAATTAAAGTTATAGAAATAAATTATAATTTATAATTTAATATATTTAACACGTATTACTATTTTTCAAAAACAACTATATCAAATGAGAAAAATATATACATCGACTATTGTCAAACTATCAAATAATTTCAAGTAAAAGCTCAAAATGAATATAGAAACTAAAGACATAGAAAATATATATATATATATATATATAAAGTAATAAATTATTGCAGTTTGAACTATATAAAATCCAAACCAAAATAATTGTCAAATTGAACTCATTGACATCAAAATAAAAAAATAATAAGTAACAAATGATGGCTCGTCACATATCTGTCAATTTTGAGCTAAAACTAGAACGGATGAATTTGAATAAAAAAACAGAACCGGAACTAAAACTAGTCGAATCAAAACTAATTTATATTTAATTTTAATTTAATATTTTGACATAGCGAAACCAACGTTTGAATAGTAACCAAAAGTTCAAACTATTTTAAACAAATCTTTCTAAATTCATCAACGTTTCAGACGCATGAATTCATTTATATATGTTTTAAATCTGTACGTAAACTCTTAAAATTATAAATATATTTGTAATATTATAATATAATTAAATTTCCCGCACGTAGCATTATTCAAACTATTTTGTTGTCTTCTCCTTTTCACTACAAAAAAATAATATATTTGTAACGGAATTTCATCCCTAAAGTTCACGTAGCTAACGTAATTCTATTATTAATTCCGTCTCTAATGTCATTAGTAACGGAAAAAGTAGATTTAGAGACAAAAAAATTTTGTCACAAAAATGATTTTTTTTTTTTTTTTTATAGTGTTTTCACCTATATAATTTTTTTAAAAAAAACATAACCAAAAAAAGCCTCTAATGGTGATACCATCTTTGATAATATTGTTGAGTCAATAATTTGGGTATGTTTGATAAGAAATGATGGTTAGTATTAGGACAACCTAAGTAGGTGCATAAAATAGGCATCGATCAACATGCATAAAACAGTACGATTTAGAGTTATTTAGCCTCTTTATATTAATCAATATTTAGCAAACCAATCCTTAATAGGTCTAATAATTATGGTGTGACATTACACAAATTAATCAAAGCATACACATCTATAATATAATCTACATAATTTGAAAATAAATAAGGAGAATAGGAGATATGTAGTGAATGGAAAACATTGAAAATATAGTCCATATCTAGGGGTGGGCAAAAAAATCAAATCGAACTGCCGAATCGCTGAACCGAACTGAATCGAATCGAATTTTCGGTTAACTGAGCAAATTCGGTTCGAATACAAATACTGCACATTTGATATTTGTTCGGTTTGGTTCGGTTTCGGTTTTGGTTTTTGATATTTTTTCGGTTCGGTTAACCGAACCGAATATATTTATATATTTATGTTATTATATTTTAAATTTTATATTAATAATTATATTCGATTCGATTTCGGTTCGGTTTTGGTTCGAATATTTGAAATATTTGCAAATATTTTGATTTAATTAGAATTTTAATTATTTTTAAATATGTTATTTTTTTAATTTCGATTCGGTTCAAATTATTTGCAAATATTGTAAATATTTTCGGTTTGAAGACGGTTCACGGTTTCGGGTATTTGTTCAATTCGGTTCGGATATCAAATACCTACATATTTGCAAATATCCGAACCGTGCACACCCCTATCCATAACTACATGAATCACCTAGTGTGACAAATTTTGGCGGTCTAGTTTGCATGCTATTGAGTTCGGTCGAGGTTTACTCAAAATGCACTCAAAGACAAGCGATTGTAAATTCTCACGTCAGTCGGTAAAAAGTAAAATTAAAAAGTAAAAAAATTGTAATAGATTGAGTATAGTAAGAATAAAAGATTTTCAATTGTATATACGTATATACATACAAGAAAAAAAGAAAAAGGTTGTGTTTGTTTTAGGGTTTCTAAAGATTCTTTTTAATATTCATGATATTTTTTGTGATTAAAAATATCAAATCAAATAATTATTTTTAATACTCTCTTCCTCCACTCTTATGTATTTATTTTCTCATTTTAATTTGTTCACCTTAATATATGGGTGTATTTGTTTATGAGTTTTAGTTTTTGAGTTTGGATTTTTGAATTTGAAAAAAAGTTGAATTTGAATAATTGTTTGCTTAGATATTGATGTGATGTTTTGAATGTAAAATAAATTTATAATATAATATAAAAAAATAATTATTTAATATGATATTTTTAGAGAAAAAAAATTAAATAGCAAAAATATGTGAAAAACTCACAAAAGAACACCACCAATAATATATTAAAATTATAAAATTTACATACACAAAAAGTAAACAATTAAGTTGGGATGGATGAAGAAAGTACTTTTAAAGTAAAATTACTTTTTATATTCAAAATATCAAATAATACTTATTATATTATATACTACTTACTCACGCCTGCTCTATGGTCTCTTTTACTTTTTTTGACGTATTGATCTTTGAATATTAATTATTATATAAAAAAATAGTATAAATTAAGAATAAATGGTAAAAATATTTTTAGTGTCTTATAATATTATTATAATGATATTTGTGCAAAATAAAATTACATAAATATAAGGATATTTTTAATGTTAGTACAATGACGCAAAAGGTAAATGAGACCCTTAGAACCGGACGGAGAGAGTATTAAACAATCATTAAAAATTCAACCTTTTACTATTTAAAATACGAATCTAAACCCGAAACAATCACACAAGATTTTTATAAATCTCTTTCTCTCTCTCTCTCTCTCTCTATATATATATGTGTGTGTGATTTGATCAAACCAGAATCGATCATATTTAGCGAAACCTCCTGACATGCATCAATACATAGACCTATTAGACGAAGATAGCTTAATAAACTAGGCATCATGCAAACACAAGTACATGATCACTTACATCAACCTTAAAGCATTTTTTAAAAAATAAAATAAGAGTGTGTTAAATTAGGTTTGGTCATGGGAGGTGGGGTTTCATATGGAGGAATGAAGTGACCATACCAGGCAACAATCCAAAGTAGCCATGACCATCATCATCTCCAATTACCTCCCCTGCAGTTGCAGACGTCTGCTGCCTGAAAGTACCACCGTAATTGGCTTCTGTGGCTGCCGGAAAAAAGAGGTCCTCCGGCACTGGCCGGAAAGGCGAGAATAAAGAGTACTGTCCCAACAATGCCGCCGCCGCCGCGCTTCCCCGGATTGTCGCCGGGCAGTGGTGAGTGTGCTGCCCTTCGTAAGTAGTAATCACCACCGTTGGATCTTGGTATGATCTCTCTATTCGTTTCTTCACGTTGCACTTTTGGCTCGTGCATCTGTAGTAGCTCCTGTGTATATATATATATATATATAAATGGAATTACGTTAGCAACGTGAACTTTGGGGACGGAAGTCCGTTACAAATATAATTTTTTTTGGTAGTGGATTAATAATGTTTATTTATAAATTGTTGCATAAACAATTCAAAGCAAAGAAAAAAGAGCAGAAAGAACAAACCCTAAATAATGTTATGAAGAAATATTTGATGGTTGAATTTGGAAATTATTAGGAAAAGGGTGTGATGTATTTGTAGAGAGTGAATTGAGGAATGAAAGCTAAAGGGTCCAATCTACGCAATGAAAAATTGTTATAAATTAAATGAAGCAATAATTTGAAGAGAAGATTTAGGCCAAATGCCAGAAGCAATAATTTGAAGAGAAGATTTAGGCCAAATGCCAGAAGCAATACAATAATATTCTTGTTGGTTTATTGTTAGATGCAAGAAGAAAAACAATTTAAAGTGGAATAAGGAGGGAAATATATTATTTCTTTTTTAGCTAGCTAGGTTTGAGATTGACTTTACATTTTCTTAGAGTTAGTTGCAAGAGAGCAGGTGAGTTAATTAAGAAGATGTAATTAAAAATTTAGAAAAAAAAAAAAAAAAAAAGACCTTGGAAAAGGGCTGTTTTTGACTGCTTTTTGTCCATATTTTCTCCATCTGTATCCATCTTCAAGATTATCTATCTCACTTTTGGTCATGAAGGCAAACCGTGGTTCTCTTTTCTTTTTCTCCTCCTTCTTTTTACCTTTGTTGCTGCTGCTGCTCAAATATTACAAATATTAATTATTCTTACTTAGTGTGTAATGATAAAAAAACAATTTATTGTATGATTTGATTTCTGCCATAACCAAAACTGGCATGGGATCTTGGAATCAAACTAGGGTTTGTACTTTTTCACACACCATACCCTCTTTTCAAGAATTAAAGAATAAATAAGCTTCTCTTGATTCAGGAAGGAAGTGAGAAAAATATATATCTATAAAAATTAATGTCAACTACAAATTTATATTTATATATATATATATGCAGAAAATTAATCAAAGACCTACTCTTTTTTAGATGGCTTATCATCTCCAGCTTCTTCAGGCAGCAGATCTTTTCTATCCATGGAAGAACCCTCTTCGATTTCACCCTCCGGTGAAGAAGCTAGCGACATGGAGGAATTGGTAGTTGTGTGGGCGTATTCAGACGGTGCGGCGGCGGCGGGGGCGGCGCTGCAACTTCCGGCAGCGGTTGTTGCCTCATTAATGGAAGCATAGTCATTTCCGGAAAAGGAGACGTCAAAGGCGGTGGAGAGCGCGTTGTAATCAACCGCCGGGTGCAGCCACTGGGAGAAGCTGCTGCTAATGTCGTCGGAGTGGCGGCTAGGGTTTTGTTGGTGGTGGTGGTGGTTGTACCCTGCAAAGTAGTTGTTGTACCCCCCATCGTCGCCGAATGCAAACCTTTGAGGATTACTGAACTTGTCGGAATCAGACATGGCGGTGATCGATCAGCAGGGCATGTAATGTAATGTATTGTATTGTATTGTATTGTAAGCAAGAATATGCTGCCTGCTTTAATTAGGTCAATAATAATAATAAATACTTTAAGATGCAGGAGGGATGATGGATGGAAAATTGGGGTTTCGGGGAGCAGACATGATTAATTGAGGAGTGTAGCTAATGGGCGGACAGACTGTATGTGTGCTGGAGATAGCTTATTAGGTTGTGCTTTTTTGACAAAATTTTATGTCCTCTCTCTCTCTCTCTCTCTCTCTCTCTCTCTCCATTTTTTTCTAGAGAGAGAAGAGGAAAATGAGGGTTTGGTTGATGGTGATGTTGAATTGATTTTGGGCTTTGTATAATACATGAAAATGGGGAATTATTGATTCTTGCCTAACCTAGTTTAATTGAAAAAAAAAAAATATATATTTGTGTATTGCATATTATGTGAATAAGAATTGTCCATGTAGTTAGCTTGTAAAAATATCTTTCAATAGTATATAATTATTTTAATAGTTTTACACCCATGTTGCGTGTCCCCTCGACCCTACACCCCAAAAATGGATAATTTAAATTATTTTTTTTAAAAAAAAAAAGAAAGAAAGAAAAACCCTTCTTCTTCTTCTTCTTCACTATCGTCATGTTTATGCGTTCTTGCCAACGTCTTCATCTTTCGTATTCCCTTTGTTAGGCAATTTTATTTAATTTATTCAATTTTTGACCTTAAATCACGAAATTATTTTATAATTTAGAAATTTTTTTAATTTGATCATGTGAAATCTTAGTTTAATTAATTTTAAGTTGACAGTACACATTCATCGCATTATGGGTTGTTGACTTCATTCGTTTGAACAAGTGATTGATTCAATCCTATCACAGGAGTCAAATTGTAGGTATGTTCTTGGTCCTCAAATTAATGATTATCGAAAAATTTCTGTGTCGTTCAATTAAAATAAGTAATTGATAAAAGTACTGTCAATTCCTATGATATAAGGAGGACATTATTATCTTTAATTATTTTATTCCACCTAGCTAGAGTTATAACGTGAATTTGGACTTAAATCTCCATCATCAATCCAAAACGTTGAATCAATCTCCAACATATGTTGTTTCATATGTAATAAAAGAAGCATATATATATATATATACCATATTAATTCTTTGCAATTTACCAATAACCAAGAATAAAGAAGATGGAAGAAGTGATCTAGCTAGCTAGGAAGGTTTGTTATCACGGAAGTGTCTGTTCGGATGCCTTGAATCCGATATTTTCGATGTTTGTTGTCACTTCGTTGAACTATATTCTTGGTATTGTAACGGATTGTGATTAGTAATCGAATAACAAATAGAAATGTAAAGAAGATATATATTTATGTGGTTAACCAACAATGTGTTGGCCACGTATACAGGCATCAGAAAAGAAGAACATATTTATTGAGGACCAATGATTACATATCACATATTTCATATATGCATGTCTATTTAAATAAAATAAAAGAATACATCAGACAAACTCAGTCCAACACGAACTCAAAGTCCATATATTGCATACTATTGGGCCGGGGGACACTTCTCTCCCTTGACCCCTCGACTAGCTGATCGGACAGTAAGATCTCCGTCAAAACTCAACAAAGTGGCAAATTAGATTTAAAATATATCAATACTTGTTGTCCGGTCAGCGAGTGAAATCCAGAGACAACGCCCCGGCTTTGGGGTCCAAAGGCGCAGCGTGACTCTCGACGGGGGTTCGGGGGCAACACTCCCAAACTAGACCGTGTGGGCTAGTTTCATAGTCTATCTTGATTGGTGGATTTTTTTTTTTTTTTGTCTAGTCAGCTATGTTTAATTTAAGTTATTATAAATATTCATTATGATATAATTATGATTGTGCTCGCATTATAAAATTTTAATAAAATTATTCTCTTTTTACTGTGAACGTAGTCAGCGCCGTGAATCACATAATTTTATTTGTTAATTTTTTTTATTTTTTATTATCTTTATTATATTTGTCACAACAATGTCATTCTCCAATCATCTCACCTTTTGAGCTCACTGATTTTTGTTATCCATCCTTTCAAATTGAGTTGCAAAAAAAAAAAAACACTGGAATCGGCATTCTATGGACAATAATAATAATAATAATAATAATAATAATGATAATTGACCAAAATAATTGAGTCAATGTAAATTCTCTATCTGCAAATTAATTGAATTTTGGGCTAAATTCTTGTATATCAAATAGCGAGATATCTCCTACTTGAGAGCTATGACCCGAGGTCGATTCTAAGTGAGTGTCTGTGAATGTGTGTGCAGTAAAAATAATAACATGGTTCATTAATACTTAACCACAAGATCAAAGCATGCCAATCACTTGGTTCATTAATCGCGAGTGACAAATATAACGGCTACTAAACACATAATAATATTCACGCAAATGAGATATTAAATCAATAGCTAGCTAGGTCTTTAGTTTGCCATCCATAATAAACCTATAGGCTAAAACTCATCACGATCGCAAAGTATTTTGCAAAGTGGAGATCTTATATGATCCCTGTTGTAGCTGAAACTCGACTTTTGGATAGCCAATTATGTGTGTTACACCCGTCAGAAGGCTAAAAATAGTAGATTTTTTTGTCTGACTCAAGAAAATCTCTGATCTAATCTCGCATAATATGGATATAAATATAAAAATAAACATGAATAAAATAAAATAAGAATAGAAAAACAAGTAAAAGTTGGAGGAATGCAACCAAAATGAAAGAACACCAAGAAATAGAATAACTTTGCAAGAAATTAAAATGATGAAGAAAAGTGTAATATAACATAAAAACTTAAAGAACAAAAAAAAAAAAAAAAAGGATGATAAAGATGTCATATATAAATAATTCAACTTTTGATGATGAAAAGTTAAATTTTTTATTTATTTCAAATAAATTATTGACACCTATAAGAGTATTTACGGTTTTCTACAAAAATAGGTTGAACGCTCCGTTAACTATAAAAAGAATAGGTATTCCGTACAAAAAAATTATGTCATAACGGTTAAATATGAATAAATTAAATATAAGAGTTTTATGCGAAATAATATGACACGGATATTTGTATTAAAATTTATCTTATTTTTATAGTGGATGATTTACTGATAATTATTTGAAAATTCTTGTTTATAAGAGGATGAGAAGATTGGATAGATTAATATGATTTTATTATGGTCAATACTTTAACAAAATTTTAAATAATGCTATCATTTATTTAACTGCTTCAGCTAGCTCGTCATCCAAAATCTTAATTTTATCATGCCTAACCATGATGACTCTAAAATGTCTACTAATTAGTGAATGACTAATTTTGAACTACCATAAGTTGTATGCATAACACTATTTTAACACCATTGATTCAAACAAATTTTTTTAATTGACATGATAAACATAATACCCCTTAAGTAATTGATTCAATAGGTGGTGTTATAATTGGTATAAGAACTTCATATTTCCTTTATTTCAATATATATATATATATATATGACATAAAATATACAGTCGCAACTTATTAAGTATGCTCTAGGACAAATCACCTGCCCCTGGTTCTCGGCCATAATCCGTCTCATGTGTGCGAGCTCCCCTATCTTGTACGGCTGACTAATGACTCATATATTACTGGAGGTACGTGTTCCGCATGATTCTCCCATACTGTATGGTATATCCCGGGCGTGCACAGGGACGGCTGGTCTGGAGCCTCAGCGCGAGCGTGGCCTAGGCGCCGGACGTGTCAGCTTCCAGACACGTTACACTAGGCTAGGTCTCATGCAGACATTACAGTCCAGCATTGCCACATAATTCGCACCTCATAGATGTTTTGGTTTTCTTAAAAGAAAAACTTAAAGTGTGTTCGTTTGTGGTTTTAGTTTGTAGATTGGGATTTTGGAATAGTAAAAAATTGAATTTGAATAGTTTTTTTTATCTAATATATAAATAAAAATTAATGTGATATTTTGAATATAAAATAAATTTTCA
The DNA here is from genome assembly GCF_009805555.1 of Andrographis paniculata. Classification (NCBI taxonomy): domain Eukaryota; kingdom Viridiplantae; phylum Streptophyta; class Magnoliopsida; order Lamiales; family Acanthaceae; genus Andrographis; species Andrographis paniculata. The sequence continues at coordinate 1,393,382 of NW_026137611.1, forward strand.
GTATAATGTAAAAAAAATATAATTATTTTATATAATACTTTTTTAAGAAAAAAAAATATATAAATAGTAAAATGTTTGTAAAACACATAAAATAATGCAATCTTATATGAAAGTGAACGTGCCAATAAATAGTAAAATCCCCTTGGAAATGAAATGAACTATAGATAGGATAGATAGATACCCTACGGCCTACCCCACCCACCCAAGGCCACAATTTACTCATCGTCGTCATCATCATCATCTCCTTCCCATCCCATGTGACCAACATTCAAGGAAACCTCCCTGTCTCTATCTTCCCTCCTTAACACCAATCAATCATTGCTCCATTTCTCTCAAAAAAAAAAAAAAACCAAAACCCTTTAATTCTTAATTAATTGCCAAACATTACAACAGCAAACACTGTAAAAATGGAGATTCATAATCGTCATCGCATGCAATGCAATCCAATCCAATCCAATACAAAAACAAACACAATGCCCTATTCATCTGTACACAACAACCAAAAACATGTCATCTCATACATATAATGACAGAGAAAGAGAGAGATAGGTTGATTTCAAACAGGATGGGCCATATTATAATTATATATATATATATATCATCATCATCATCCCCTTCGGAGGAATCTCTTCGAAAATATGAATGAAGGAAGCAAAGGCTTTTGTCTGTCATCCCAAAGCTGTCCCAAAATCATAGGGGATGAATGGATGAATGCAATAATTCAACCCATCCGTCGCCTCGCCTCGCCAGAATATTTACTCGCTGTCGCATCTGTTAGTCCCTCTCGGATGCACGGCTATCCCATTGCTCCCCCTGGCTTTCCACATCACCTGTCGGACCACTCTCCTTTGCCGACTCCACTTCAATGCTCGTCTGGCTGTTCCTCCCCCGCCGGTCCTGAAACAATTAAGCTTACCAACTTCAGATCTAAGCCTTCATATATATATTAATTGCTAGAGTTCTTTCATATAGATAAGTCTACGATCTCGATTCAAGACAGTAACAAATGACAAGTGCTAAGAAGTACTTTAGCCAATTATCAGTTTCGAATGTCCCTACAATAATTAAGGTTGACCTACAGATCATTATCAACCATTGTCTATTTGACTCGAAACTTTGGCACAAGATGAAGGCTAATTAGTCGAAAAAGATAGCTACTAATAAAAACCCATGTATATATATATTTAGAGAGACTGATTTAGTTTCAAAACATGGATAATTTAGGGTTTATGAAGGAAGAAGCACACCTTGCGACGAGGAATCTCGTCCGTTTCCAGCATTCGGACAACCTGGCTCATCTTGGGGCGCTTCTCGGAATCGTGGTCAACACACCTGATGGCTATCAGAAGAGCACATTTCAAGGCCCGTGTCGTCGGCGGGGCTTCGATGTTAGGGTCAACAACTTCCTCTGCTTTCCGGTTAGCCACCATCATCTTGAGCCACTCGACAACATTCACCTATCGTATTCACAATTAAACAGCTCGTGAAACATGCTCGAATGCCATACTATCTTTCAATATCATTTATTACTTCACAATAAATGAAATTAACTCATTACCTCATCAGGTGGACGTCCGTAGTCGACAGGGTCTCTTCCCGTGATGGCTTCTAGCAGTAGAACGCCGAAGCTATAAATGTCACTTTTTTCATTCAACAAGCCCGAATTTGCGTATTCTGGCGCAACATATCTGCATTTATAGTAAATTTTAACATCTACTACTATTTTTCCAAATCTAAACATGGTATTCCAAAAACATGTAAGAACAAACACCTACCCGAATGTTCCCATCACTCTCGTTGTAATATGGCTTTCTCCGGATTCCAATAGCTTAGCCAGTCCAAAGTCGGAAACTTTGGCATTGAAGTCGTTGTCAATCAAGATGTTGCTCGATTTTATGTCGCGATGCACGACTTTCGGCTCTATTGATTCGTGCAAATACGCGAGCCTATAATGCCAAAGTCGGAGAACATTAAATTTCATAGCAAGATTTAAGCTTCAAAATGAAAGAGCTCAAAAATGAACTGACGCTTTTGCAGTGCCGAGCAAAACCTTCATTCGTGCTTCCCATGTTAAGCTACCGCGCTGCCTCATAGCACCATGTAGCCATTGTTCCAAATTACCATTGTTTACATACTCGTACACCAACATTCTTCAATAAAAAATCAAAAAATTATCTTCAAAGGAGAGAGAGACAGTCGACGAATTAATTATCTCTTCTGCATTAAAAAATTAAAAAAAAAAAAAAACAGTAAAAGAAAGCGAACCGGTGAACTCCTTCTATGCAATATCCGAGGAGCCGGACAAGGTTCTTATGCCGGACATGACCAATGGCTTCTACTTCAACCCGAAACTCTTTCTCCGCTTGTCCACTGTAACAAAATTAGTCGTGAGCGACAAAAAACAACAAAGCTTATCGAAAAATTCAGAATTGAAAACATACAAAAGAACACTCACAGGTTATTTAGTAGCTTCTTCACAGCTACTTCTGTCCCATTAACCAATTTTCCTCGGTAAACAACGCCGTAACCTCCTTCCCCAATAACATGCTCGGGTGAAAACCGACTCGTCGCAATTTCAAGGTCCCGGAGCGTGAACCAATGTCCCCAACCCAGATGAGACATTTCCGGCAAACCAATCAGAGGAGACGGCATCACAAGACCATACGATGAAGAACCTTGCTTCCAAGCATTTCCGGAACTTCCCTCGTCTCCCGACTGCGAGCTGTAGGTCCTATCATTGTGGTATATCGAACTACACTGGCTAATGTTGTCGGCTTCGCTCGATTTACTCGTCCCCAAATGAACCAGCATCTTCTCAGAATACTTATCACTTGATTTTTTATCATTAATGCTCGAGAACATACTATCCGGGCGATCACACGTGCTTTGTTCACCCACCCTGTCGACTCTAATTTCCTTAGACACATTGGGGATTTGGCTCTGCGAGTACTTGTCCAATGTTCTTCGCGATTTTCTTCTAAACATGACCCATACCGACAAGATTCCCAAAATTAAAACTATGAATGCTCCCACACATATTCCAATCAGAACCCACAGCTTCAATCCACCATACTTTTTCGATAACTCGGTGTTCAAACTCCCGGACGACATCTTCTGAAACCAAATCCCGTAAACAAGATGTGTTGAATCTTCAACCACAAACAAGAACTAATCCATGGAGTTTCAGACTCCCTACATACATCAAATTATCAATGAGCTCTGTACAATACACACACTAAACACAATCTTTAACAAAGTCAGGCTTTAACGTTACTTTGAATGTAATAGTAGGACTTGTCCAAACTAGCATCGACTCACACGACGTCGTTTTGGTAATTCAGATATTGCTAGATTACAAATCAACAGCAAATGGCAACAAAACCAGGGAATGGATTCAGCAGTAAATGAACAGAGAAATTAGAGCACATTTAATTTCAAGAATCGTTGAGCCATCAGAAAGTCAAATAATGATAATAATACATGGACTTGTATGGCAGGATTTTTTTGCCCCATCTAACAGATCGAGATATCTATCTTCAAGAATCTGTCGGCAGAAATAGGGAGCTATTGATCTACATTATTGAACATTTATGCACAAACCCAAATCTAGAAATTTTAAGGGTGAAAAATTAGGGCAAAATCAAGAAACGGCGAAGACTAGGTCTGAAATATTTCTAAAAGCTGGGGAGTACTGATTAGAAAGATAATAATAAATAAAAAATAAAAAAAGCTCACCTTTGGCAAGTGTTTCGAAGTCTGCCCACTTGATCTTCGTCTTCTTCTTCTTCTTCGTCTTCTTCCTCTTCCCTGAGAACCGAAAGAAACGAAAAGGGCACTTTTTGGTCTCAACAGAGACTCAATCAGCATAGACACAACAATGCAGATATAAAAAAACACCGAAAACCCAGGAAAGATAAGGAAAACAAAAGGATATTGAGCAGGTGAAAGAGGAGTAGTAGTTTGGAAGCAGAACACAGAAGGGTATGGGTATGGCCAAAAACCCAAAAGTGGGCCAAAGAGAATTTTTTTCAAGAAAACAAAAACCAAAAAAAGTCCCAAATGCCAAAGCTAAAATCTCTCCAGACAAAAAGAATCTAATCTTTCACATTTGGGAAGATTTGTTCCTCCAATCTCCCCTCAAATGGTGAAAATTTTTAGGGTGGGTAGGGGATGGGTGGATTATTGGGACGAAAGAATTTGATAGAAAGACAAAGAGAGAGAGAGAGAGAGAGAGAGAGAGAGAGAGACAGCGGTGTGTAAATGTGAAGAAAAACTAAAAATAATTAATAGTACAAACAAAAGGAAGCTTGGTTTGCAATGGAGGAAAAACCAGAGAGGGGAAAAGAAAGAGAGAAAAGGCAAAAAGGGATGAACAGTAGTAGTAAAGGCCAAGCAAGATTGTGAATTTTTCATAGATTGTGTTCATAGCTGGCAATGAATATGAACACACACACATTGACACATGTATAGTATTGTATAGATGCATACATAGGGAGGGGTGTGTATGTATATGTCATATGATGAGTCATAGGCCTGTGAAGTTTGACCATTATAATGAGAATGACAATGAGGAGCTCTCTCTCTCTTCTTTTTCTCTCTCTCTCTTATAAACACACAGAGAGAGATACATATATATATGGAAAATTGTTGCTTGGCATCCACTATATGGGCTGGCATTCAATGTGCATAAAAGACACTTAATTCAGTGGTTAAACCTGCTCATCATTTTTATTGAATCGACTTTTAACCTAAATTAATTACCATTTTGCTTTGTTAAGGGGTTGTTAGTGAACTTTGTTTACGGTGCTTAATTGACTCAAATAAGCAGTACATATATATACAGAGGTAGGGTAAGCATTCAGAATTTTTTTGTCAAAAATAAAAATTAATTAAAATGGAACCGAAAAATCAAATTAAATCCAAAATTCCGAAATTTTTGTTTTTTTATTATTTTTAAATTTAATTTTTTATAATTATTTTACAATATTAAATATAATTAATAATTTTTATTTTTTATTTTATTAAAATAGTAAATATATAATAATAATAAATATATTAAGATATTAAAATAATATAATAATAATAATAATAATATAAATATATTAAATTTCAACACTATGTTGAATTATTGTAAGTTTTAGATGATTGTTATGCAATTTTATAGCTCCAAAAATAGAGGTTTGGAATTTTAAAAGTAAAAAATAAAATAATTAAAATTAGTATCAAAATTTTAAAAATATATTGTATAAACAAAGCCATAGTTATTACTACGTGTTAAGGATAATTTAAAATTTTTATTTAATTTATTTAAAGACATCTTTAACGGTATATTATTAATTAATAGCATTATTTCTGAAAAAAAAATCAAAAGATATATTACAGTATATTGTATCAGTATATATTATATTTTTTGTAAGACTGGTATTTATGTTAGGTATAAAAATTATGTCGTTAATATAAAAAATAAAAAATAATACTTCCTTGTCCTTTTTCCTTGTGAAAGAAGATTTTTGAATTTTTGCAGTAAATTAAAAAATAATATTTCCTCGTCTAGTTAGAAAGTATACATATTTCTATTTTGGGACGTCCAATTATAAAGTAAACATTTCATTAAATACCTTACTTTTTTCCACAAATACCCTTACTTTACATCACATAGTTACTTTTACACCAAAAAGCAAGATGAAAAATGTCATTACACTATTTTTAACTACCCACTATAATTAAAATATCATTATTTCTTAAACACCGCGCCAAAGTAATTGTATACTTTATGAGTGAACGGAGGGAGTAGTATTTTATTAGTCAGTGGAATTATATAAGAGATTTTGGCATCTCTGCCTTTAATTTTATGTAAAAAGTAAGTGCATATGTTATGTTATATTTGTAATTTAAATAAAAATTGATGGTATTTTTGTATTAGTATATGATTATTTTGATTAAAAAATAAAATGAATACTTTGAATTAGACATACTAAAATGATAAAAAAATAATTTGAATTATGACGAAAAAAGTATTTTATTTTAAATTATTGACTTTTTATGTATAAATAAAATATTATATATATTCTGTTAATATATATTGTAGTTTTTGTAATATCTATAGATAATCGTGACACCTGTAAATAGATTGAGTGAACATTTCAAATATTATCACTACTTTTTCTACTTTTCTCATATTTTTCATTAATTTTTTAATAAATTTTATATAATATTCTCATTTTATCTTTTACTTACTTTAATATTATAAAATCATTATTTTTTAATCGTTTGCTCAACCAAATTTACATAAATTTACCAAAATGAAAAATTATATTTTATGAATATTCTTGTAGCGTAAAGTGTATATTTATATTTATATGGTGTAATTTATAAATATAAAAAATTATATAAAATAATATAAAATAAGAATACGTAGAGAATATAATTTTTAAAGTATAAATTGAAGTTTATAATCAGAGTAGTATTCTAGACGAACTATATTTGTATTGTAGCAACTGCAAAAAATAGAGTGATGAGTTAGAGATGACATAAGTAAATACACTTATTTGTTTGATACAAAAAATTGTGTTATGATTGTTTAATAATGAGATTTTATGAATAATAATAATAATAATTCATTTTTGTTAAAAAATATGCATAAAAATGATTATTAATATGAATAATGAAAATTGGAAACAAACACAACCTAATTGTTTTAAGAAAAAATATATGTACTCCCTCAATTCCATTTCAATGGTTTTTTTTTTTTTTCAGTAGATTAAAAAAATATTATTTTATTAGTTATATATATAATGATATATTTATAATTTATGTAAAAATTAAAAATTATTTTAATACTATTATATATTTACTTTTATTATAATTGAATAATATTGGAATATCCTGAAATGGCGAAAATAGTACTTTTAGTGTGGAAGAGTATATATTTATTATTGTACCAAAATTAATTACCAATACTTTCTTATTAATTTCTCTCTCACATTGGTTTTGTTTACACTATTTTATTTTTCAATTGTGATTTCCTAAAAATAATAATAATAATATAAAATATATTTTATAAAAGTCAAAAAGTAAAACATAAAAAAAAAAATCAAATATTTATTATGAAAAATAAAAAAAATCAAAATACTTAATAAAAATAATATATTTTATATTTTTGGCACAATTTTTCGCAGTACACGTAAAAAACAAAAATCAATTCATTTACAAATGCTTATTTGCTCTGATAATAAAAGGGGCATTACATAAATAATTTTTTTGAAATGTAATATAATTTCTTAATTTTGATGTAGTATTTAAGTTTATAAAATAAATAAAAATATTAATATTAAATAATATCTATATTTAAACAAACTCAAAATGGCAATGTTTATTAATGGAATGTGTATTTCGTAATGAAAGATGATATAATAATAGCTAATAATAAAATAAACTTATAAAAATACGCAATAATTGTAATGCAATGATTAAATTGTTTAGGGTCAATTTATTGTGTTTAAATTATGGTGAGGATATTTTAGTCAATTAAAATAAAGGTACATATATTTTGGTGCTTATTTAAATCTTATATTAATGGGATTACATTTTTGTTATGCAAATTATTACCGAAATAATTTCCTTTTCTTTTTTCATATAAAATAAAATTTGATTACGGAATCGATGAGACAGTCTACTTAAATCTAGTCTTAAATTGGAAAAGGGTTTGGGGGTTTGTTCGTATGATTTTTGTTTTATCATTGTTTTATTACTAAATTAAATAATTTTTTATATTTTTTTTTATAAAAAATAGTATAAAATATTTTCTTTAAAAATGAAAATTGCCTAATATATTTTTACCCAAAAAACTAATTAAATTGTCAAGCAATTCAAACCCAAGACAATGGAATTTGATTTAAACAAGTTAATAGCAAAATATATATATATATATATATGAGACATATTTTTAATGTTTTGGATGCATAATTTAAAATGTGGTGTTGGTTTTGTTTTTTGTTCATCGATTTGTCACAGTTAGAAACTTCGTTTGCAGATATATAAATTAATGATGTATTTTTTTAATAGTTTAAGTTTTTCTTTTTTTTTTTGTTGGCTTCTCTTATGCTAATTGGTATTGATCGTCACTCCATCGCAGGTCATTACTTTTACTTGGGTAATTAAAAAGTAAAATTTCATTTCTCACTTCAGTGCAGAGTCTGAATATCGTATCCTTGGATATTCGACTTCAGGGCTTCGTTGGCTTTGTCGGCTTCTTACTGATCTCGGGGTTTCTCAGCATTCTTCCACTTTTCTCTATTGTGATAGCACGAGCACGATTCAGATCTCTTATAATGATGTCTTTCACGAGCGCACAAAGCATATTGAGATTGAATGCCACTTTGTTCGATAATAATATTCGTGCAAGTACTGTTCACCTATCACCTATCTTTTGCAATGATCAAACTGCGGATTTCTTTACCAAGTCCCTCCTCGTAGGCCGGTTCTCCACATTATTGAGCAAACTCAAGTTGGTTTCTACTTTACCACCTTGAGTTTGAAGGGAGTGTCAGCGTATTTTTGTATATTGTTATTTGGGGTTCACATATGTATCCATCTATATATGAACGTTGCAATTTTCTTTTTAGTTAATAATGCAGTTTATATTTTTTCGCAAATATTTCAATATGATACCAGAGCACTAGGCTAAGTTTCGAGTTCGAGTCTCGCCCGTCCCCATTTACGGCATATGCATGTACAAATTTCGCATACCTGCATATGCACTTGAGGGGGCGTGTTTTGGACTTCCGTTCGCGGATATATAAATTAATTATGCGTTTTCTTAATAGTTTGAGCTTTTCAATGAGAAGGTCATTATGCGCATCCGACAGTCACTCTTGATTCCACTTTCATTTTGCTTATATGAGTTTATTATTTATTTTCAAACATTATAAATCTTAAATTTTTTGGTTATTGGTAGTTTACTTCTTTTGACTATTGGAATTTGTTTTTTATTTAATAAGTATATTTAAATATTGAATAAAAACGAATTTTACATTGATTACTTTTGTCTATCTATTGTTTATTTGTTTAATCCATTAATTTATTTTTTTTTTTAATTCATTATACAAATTTTGTATTAAGTTTTGATATTGGTTTGTATTCTTTCCATTAAAATTTTGATATATGATGTTATTTTATAATTTTACGATTGATATTTTAGAAAAAGGTAAAATATTTTTTACCACTAATGTCTTCACCAACACATAAATTATTCGAAAACAAGTTATAATATAAGCCTTTTTTTTTCTTCAAATATTTTTTTATGTATTGCTAACTCACTAAATTTTTTTGAAAATAATTTTCTTGTATATATCGAATAACATTGAAATGTTTAAAAATTCATCTGAAAGTATTATTGCACCTGGACTATCAGTTGAAAATACTACACAGGATGACGATGCAATGGAGGTTGTGGAACTTCTGAACTTACCGAATCCCAATGTAAAAAGATAAGAAACTATGCAAGAAATATCATGTGTTTGAAATCATTTTCAACATTTTATAAATAAAGATATAACACAGAAAACTAAGTATGTGCATTGCGGAATAATATTAAGCGGTGAATTTAAAAACGAAACCACTATACTTAATGTTCATTTGAAAAAGATGCAAAAAAATATATCTCAAGTATAGATCTTAAGCAATCGCAATTGATTTGACAATTTAAACAAAATTCATGTCTTAGTATTTAGATTTTTTATCAAGAAGAGGTTAAAAATATCTTAGCTCGTATGACTATTACTGAGGAGTTGCTTTTATTAGTTTGTTGAAAGGGAAATATTTCAATATTTTATGTTTAAGACTTAGTCTAAGTTTAAAATTTTATTTTAAAATATTATTTCACGTGATTGTTTTGAGTTGTACGATGTTAAAAAGAATTTGTTGATGATATTGCTTAAATATGCAAATTACATTTGTTTGACAACTCATTATATTGAAATAATTGGAAATTGATCAAAAGAATTATCAATTTTTATCAAATTTCTAATCATAGGAGTAGAGACATTGATTGGATAATTGAGAAATGCTTTTATTATTGATAATGTTTCCTCAAATGATGTTGCGCTGGTTTTTAAAACTATCAATCAGTGGGGAGAAAATATCATACATTGTAACCATATATACATTAGATGTATTTGGAGGTGCAAGATGATTCGACAGAGATTGCATCTTATGTGAAGAAAATTAGAAATATTAATTGATTTGTTAGGTACTTAGGATTTTAATTCATTAAGTTTAAATAATATTATGAGTTAGAAAATATATCAAATAAGAGTTTGTTGTACTTAAATGTTATCCACGGATGAAACTCAACATATTTGATGTTGAAAGCAACAAATACGTTTGAGAAAACTTTTTTCTAAATTTAGTGTGCTAAATTCGATATAGAATTGATTTTGAATCTAACGATAGAATGTCTAGAAAAATATGATTAGATAAAAGCAATAAGGATTGTGATTTTTTTGAGAATTTTCTACAAGATAACTTGTAAGATTTATGGATCTTTATATGTTACATTTAATTTATTTCTTTATGAGATGTACAAAATATATAATTTATTGAAGATTTCTATAAAAGATAACGATGATAACTTAAGAAAAATGATTGAAAATATGAAAAGAAAAAAATTAACAAATATTGGAAAAATCTAAATATGATTAATAAGATAATATTCATGGTGGTGGTTGTTGATCCTTAATACAAATTGAAATGAATGAAACTTACATTGTCAAATATGTATAATGTTGAATTGATTAACTCAATTGCAAGAAGTTAAAAATAAATTGTCTAACATGTGTGGTGACTAAAACAACAAAAATATTATAAGAAAAAAAATTAATAAGCAAGAAAAACTGTCAAACATTCGACTCGATGATAATAATACACTAAAGGTTGCATCGAGAAATGTGAGATCTATTTATGAAACTTTTCACCATAAAAAAGAATGGTAACGATCTTCTTAAATTTCTTAAAATAAGATATAGAGAATGGAGAATCAAATTTTAATATCTTAGATTTTTGAAAAAATAATAAATACAAATGTCTCATATTTTTCCAAACCGTCTATGATACTCTTGTAATACACATATCAACTGTAATATCGAAGTCAGTATTTAACACTAGGAAATGAGTATTTGATTAATTTAGAAGTTTTTTAAGTTTAAAAGTTGTAAAGTATCTAGTTTGAGTTTAAGATTTGCTTTGCACATCTACCCCATTTAATGTTGAAGAAATTCTCTAAGATTAAATAATAATAATAATAATAATAATAATAATAATAATAATAATAATAAAATGTATTTGAATATTTAAAATTTTATGCATTATTAAAATTTATTGTTCTTAATTAATTAATTTGCTTTGTGATATAAAATATTTAATTTTATGTTCGTATAATCTTCAACCGCGCAATTATTTTATTGGTTGTTCTTTTTTGGTGTGTTTGTTTTGGAGTTTGAATTTTGGTTTGAGATTTGAATAATAAAATAATTAAATTTGAATAGTTGTATGATATCATATAGACATATATTAATGTGATATTTTAAATATTTTAAAATTAATTTTTTTATATAATATAAAAAATAAAAAATAAATGTTTGTTTTTTATATTTTTAATTTTTTTTAATGAATAGTACAAATTTTATAAAATATTACAAATGAACACATCCTTTGTGGAAAACACAATTCTCCAAAAATTTATTTTCCTCCAAAAAAAAAAAAATTTATACATTATACACATTCATTATTTTTATATTATTTACACAAATGGAATATTACTACCGAAATCGAATTGTACATCTTTATATCTCACATAAAAAAACATTTTTTCAAACTATTTCACTAAACAAACAAACCAATAATATATTTGTTGTTGTAATTTAATTATTTTGTCCTCCTACTAATGTGTTAACTTGTGAGATAAAATAGTAATATGTTTTTATCTTGTGTGTGCGCTTGTTTTTTTTTTTTTTAATATTATTTCAAATAAATGAAGAAATTTATATTTATTTTTTTGAATTTTTTTATTCAAATTTTAGATTTTGCTAATTTGGTTGGATCCGAATTGACTTAACTTTTTTTTAAAAAAAATATTAAAATTTTAAATTGTTTCGAATTCAACAAATTATTAATATTACTATTTGTAAATACTAGATACCATGTAATATTAAATTGTCTTAAGAATGTGAAAGAAAGTTACAATGCTAATAACATATCCAAAACATAAATATTCAGTCATTTAGATTTTGTTTGGTTTAAACTTTAAATAATTATATATTTATATATATCAAATAAGTTGCGGGTACAATACTGAATATTATACTGAACAATATCAAATGTATTAACAAACAACATATGATATTATTATTGATAACATATCTTTTATATTAATATAATACAAATATAATACATAAATTAACAAATATGATATAGTCTTGCATAATACGTATTGTGTGTAATAAAAATATATATTATTTTTATATATTATGTGTAAATTAACACTGTAACTCTTTCCATATAAAATATTCTCTCCGTTCCAATACAATAGTCTTGTTTATCATTTTTGTCCGTCTAAAAACAATAGTGTTATTTCCATAAATAACTATATCACCATAAAACTATCTCTACTTTTTCATTTTTATTACACAATTGTCACTACTTTTTACACTAATACACTCACAGGGGCAAAAAAATATTTTATCCATATTTTTTTTTATCAACTACCAATATAATATCAATATTCTTTAAATCTCGTGTCCAACCCAATTAAAACTCTATTTATGGGACGGATGAAGTATTATACTCTCTCCGTCCGCAAACTAATGTCCTACTTTCCTATTTGAGACGTTCAATAACTATTGTCCTATTTTATTTTTTAAACACAAATTTTATATTTTTACCCTTCATCTATTTATTACTTTTAATCTCTACCATACACTTAAGAGTAAATTTGTCCATTCATAACAAAAAAAATAATCACCTAAAAACCTGTGCAAATATACTTTAGGACAATAGAAATTAAACGGAGGAGGAAGTATGAAAATAACATTTAAAATAAATTTTAAATTTAGATACAACCCAAGCTGCAAATCCTTATAACTGTTTTGGAATAAGTAACATTATACTTCCGTCCAAATAAAATTATGTCGGAATTTGAATAATGGCAATAATACAAAATTCCGTGAGAATCCAAATACATGATCAAAATTGAAAAAAGTCAACAACTTACATCTGTCATTAAGGATTTCATAAAATTTCTACACTGCATTAAATGTATATATATTTCACCCATTTATTTTTCACATGCAAAATTTTTTTTTATTATTTTATTTTATTTTTCAACGTTATTATTGTTTTGGCCTTTTGTTTAAATAATTTTTTTGAAAATTTGATCTTATAGGTAATAGTATAAAATTAATTAATTGACGAAATATTTTATAAAATTAATAAATATTAAATATTCTCTTTGTTTTAAATGAAGAGTACCCTTTTGCCTCTTAACTATCTATCAATTTTATTTTATTTTTTATTTTGGTCCGTCACATGACAAGTATCTATTTTTATTTTTTTTTAGTAATTGTACTATTTACTTAACATTACAAATACCCTTAAAATTATAATATATTATACAAATATCATTATATTTATATCATACAATAATATTTAGTTTAGTCTTTTTTGACATTTATTTCTACTACATCTAACATTGATATTTCTAAAACTCTGTATAAAAATGCAAATATATAGATAGATATAGGACGGATGAAGTATTATTTTTTTATTTATGTTTGTTCCAAAATAAGAGTATTGTTTCATACTCTAGTCATTGTATTGTCTATTTAACATAATAAATTTTTGTACAATTTACAATATATTAGATAAATGTCATTATTAATATATACTATAATACTAATAAAAGTATTTTTATCTTTTACTATAAATTAATATAATAATAGTATTAAACAATTTCCGTGTAGAAAATATAAAACTCTTCTTACGAGACAAAGGAAGTATAATATTTTTTTAAAATAAAAATATTTTCGCCCAACTATATTTTTTATATGTTTTTTTAATTAGTATTATATAAAAAATAATACAAATATAATTCACTCACAATGATATATATTTTATCGACTCACATAAATTAAAATTTGAGTAAAAAAAAAAATTTGTTTATTTTTGTCCCGTAAGAGATGATCTGATGGCGTAAAAGTTGAACCTGTGACTGTAGATTTACGCACTTTCGAGTAGCTGCGGATTCCTATATCATTAAAAATATATATATATATATACAAATTTCAAATTAGAAATATTAAATAAACACCCTTTATATATAAATATAATCTTGATTTTTTTATTGGAATACTGATCTAAATATGTATTTGGTCATAAATTTTATTTCCTTTTTGACCGAGCCAAATAATTTACCATTTTTTCCAACGGTTATCAAGGGCGATTTGGTCATTTCGGGCTTTCCGAAGAAAGTGGCTCTCATGTCCGCTGCCACGTTGTATGTAGAATTTTCAAAATAAAAGTCTTCTTTATTTAACAAGTATTATAATTACGTATTAATTTTTCGGTATCTGTTGAGATTGATTATTCAATGATGAATACACTGTATATACAATATATTGAACACTGTAAATATTTATATAAAATTATATATTACATATAATATATGTAATAAAATAATAATAATAATAATTATAATATATTATGGAATTGCATAAAATTAGATATCGGTCAGATCGGCTCTATTTACTTGGTAATGATTTTTCAATTTGTTTTAGGATACAATTATTACGAATTTTATAATTATTTCATCTTGTAAAATATTTTATTCAATCAATTATTTAAAAATAAAATAGAAAAAATATATTATATCTGAAATTGTAGATAGTATATCGATTTGATCATTCGAGTACCATGAAATTTTAAAGGTGTGCAATTGTCTGTGGATCGTGTTTGGCAATCAGCTTATAGCCGTTAGCTGATTCAATTAGCTGGTTTGACTAGTTGATTCGATTAGCTTTTTGTATTAAAATGTTCGGTAAAACAACTATTTGATATTAGCTGTTTATACGTAAAATGACAATTAAGGATATTTCTATTTTATTTTTGTTTCTAATATATTCAATTATGTTCTTTTGAGTTTAAAATGTTTAAAAAATTTTGTTATTAGTTATTGAAAATTGTAAAAGTGTTATAAAAATATTTATTTTTATTAGAGTTAGATTTAAAAAAATAATATATTTATTAAAATATATAAATAGTTTTTTCTATTGAAAATGATTTAAAATATAAAATAATAAATTTTTCATGTATATATTTATTATGTTAGTAACCTTTCAATGGGACAGAGAGAGTAGTAAAAATATTGAATTAAAATAGTTGTACAAAATGATTAAACATCTTGATATAATATTTTGAATGTGAATCTAAATTTCAATATTCCCTCCGTCTCATTGAAATGTTGTCATTTTTCATTTTCGTCCGTCCCAAAGCAAGACTACTATTTTCTATTTTAGTAGTATCTATCTAACATAATAAATATCATTCAAACTTACACTATATTACACAAATGTCATTATTTTTATATTACACAATACTAATAGGGGTATTTTCGTCTTTTTTTCACTACAATCCATTATAATACTAATATTCAAAAATTCATGTGCAAAAAGTAAACGACAACCTTGCACCAGGACGGAGGGAGTATAATTTTTATTTTGTCCGGTCACATTTATTTTTTGTATAATTGTACTAACATTAAAAATATTTTTATATTTGTATAATTTTCGTACAAACATTTTTTTATTAATATTATAAGAAACTAATGAAAGTATTTTTGTAATTTTTTCTTTTTTAATTTGTACTAGGTTTTGATATAATAATTAATATTTAAAAATCATTTAGAAAAAATAAATAACATCCTTAGGCTATTTTCAATTTTGCGCTATATAGGTCCTATGTGGTGAAAGTTTTATTGGGCCGCTTATTTAGACTGCTAGGCCTAATTGGGCATTAGGTTCACCTCATAGACTGTTGGGCTAATAGGCCGAATGTTCCGATTTGGACTAATTTTAAGTTATATATATATATATATATATTTTATTTTATTTTTGTGACAATGTAAATGCTCCTTATATCTCATAATATATAACAAAATTATTGAAAAAATAAATAGATAAATTGTAAAATATATAATTATTCTTAATTTTGTGGGTTCTATTAATAAGAAGAAAAATAAAAAACTTGTTATGTCATGCAACACGGCAGTAAAATGAATTCAAATTATACCAACATTCATAGTAGATGATATGAATAATATCATTATAGCAAAAAGAAATAAATATATTTGATTTTATTTATATAGTAATGTGACAATTAAACAAATTACTAGGACTACTTTGTCTGAATATTCATATAAAACTATTTAGGAATACAATCAGTCTGTTCACTCATCCTTGAAAAATGAAATAATTTTTCATAAATATCATTTAAATATACATAGACATTAATATAATATATATTATTCACTCATAAAATTTAATTATTAAATAAAAAATATTATTTTAATAATACCGTCTCAGTTCTCTATACCGCAAGCAAAAATCAATTCATTTAAAAATGGCTGACTAAAAAGACCGAATATATATAGTAGCATAGTAGTGAATAATAAAAATTATGATAATAATAATACTATTACATGCATACATACATGTATTTTGCAAATATATGTCAAAGAGACTATATATAATTATTCAAGTAATCAATAAATGTATTGCATTGAAATAATGTGTTTCTTCGTACAATTCTTCAATAAATGTATTACATTGAAATAACGTGGTGTGCGAACTATTATAAAGATCTCATTCAATTTTTTGCGTGATATTTAAATATTAATTATTATATCATAACATAGTATAAATTTAAAAAATTACAAAAATAAGTGTTTTATAATACTAAAATAAAAATATTTTTAATGTTAAATACGATGACACAAAATGTAGATAAAACTAGGACGGAAAGGAGTATATTTTATAGAATCGTGAGGTTGCATGGTAATTATTTATTTATTTATTTAAAAAAAAATGACTCAGAAACCTTAACCATAGTCTTAGGTTTAGCATCTAATCCAGATTCAAAACTAGAATTAAACATTACATCTGTTTCCCCATAAAACATTTTGAAATGGATTCACCTAATCAACAGAAATCTTACATTCAATCCCCCACAGAAGTCTTGAATATCTGAAGCAGCACCATTTTCTTCGCCTTGTCGAGTGTTTTCGCATTGTATCCTCTATATACACCAAGTTTAAGAGCTCGCCGCCCTTCTTCGGCTGCCTTCTTCCTCAAACTTGCCCACCGAGTTGCTGCATCCGTCTCGTTTGTCTTGCATTCACTCTCGTCTTCATTCTCCTGTGACAACTTAGCAGCATCATCCAACGATTCATTACACTGTTGTTTAGTTTGCTCATCATCTTCATCGACTCTTTGTTGTTTATTTTCCTTATCATCTTCATCGACACTTTCTTGTTTAGTTTCCTTATCATCTTCATCGACTCTTTGTTGTTTAGTTTCCTTGGCATCTTCACGACCATTTTGTTGATCCTTATTCTTAGGAGCACCTTTGTTTCCCCACCATCTCATCGAGACGCTGGACAGACCAGCTGATGGGAATCCATACTTAAATTCATCCGAAGCAGATGGGCCCCCTTTATTCACAGTCGAGCTAAGCATGATCTGTGGACCATGGGTTGGGTTATCCTTGGACGGTTGTTGCCCAAGTAATCTTGATGTTGGATTTTCCATTAGCAGGATGGTGAGCGCGCCTTGAGACTGAAGAGCTACGAGTTCTACAAGAAAGCCAGCCAAATCCACAAGAACAGAAATACATGAACATCTATCTATATGTGTATCCATAATTCTATATATCAGATGAAGCAGCCAAGTTTATGTATATGAATCTTGTGCACAAACATAAATAACAAGAGTCCCTGAGAATTCAATAGAAGATGATAGTGGAAGTGATCGATTATTTATGTCAAGATCAAAAGAGACTACAGATTTGGTGAAGGAAATCTTGCGAGTCATTGGCTTTCACAATGATCACCACAAAACATCAAAACAGAGTGTCAAAACACAGACTTGAACTACTTTATGACACCTCATAAGTTGACAAAAGATTTCTACTTGTAGACTGAGAAATGGATTTCTAAGAAAACTAGTTTGCCATTACAATTTCTGTGAAGTCTGAACTCTGAAGATACAGGTGCTGACTTACTAAAAATTTCCCTAATTTAAAATCCAACAGCAAAAACTGTTCAATAAGTATGCCAACAAATAGTAAGCACTAGAATGTTAAAAACAGAAAAAGGATAGGAAGGTTACAAATCCATGGAGAAATACTGGAATTCGATCTACATCATTAAGTTTCTATTCATTTATGCGGTAAGGTTTGTGTCGATCCATTGTATAAACTGTTAATGAATAAACGTAAAATAAACTTACAATCAGAGAGGCAATACAGCTAAAATTGGCAGGGAATCATTCCTTTCCCCAGCAACTTCGACTGTAGTAAGTTTATTCCCTTTTTCTATTGCGTCATCATCAATTTCACCAATATCTTTTCCAACAAGAACTAAACATAGGAAATAGTTAAACTGTAAGAATGGCAGGCTGTGGTTAACATAGATCACAAACCGGCAAGATAACGACTATCACTCGATAAAATGAATATAAATTGAACAACAAACACTAGCAATTTCCATGAAATTAAATTAATAGCATACCCAGCAAAATCAGTCACATCGTGATAGCTACTGAAAAAAACCCTCGGCTTTGAAAATTTACAACAACAACAACAACAACAATTCAAGATTAAAACACGATGAAGCCGAATGCAGTAGCGATAGATGGAGAAGAGTCGAGCAGAGGCGTCAGTTTGAGAAGCAGAAGGGGAGCGAATCGATATTAGAATCGGGGTTAGGTAATGAAATTCGATTGATTTGGGTAGACTTAGCCCAATCGGTTTCGAACCTGCCGCCGAACCAAAACTGAAACCGGTTTTTCCGAACCGTAAACTCCGGTTCGAATCGCCGGTTTTGTGTTCGAACTGACGGTTTGGCGTTTTTTTTTTTTTTTCTATAAAATACGTAATCGGGCATTATGCAGCGGGCAGGAGCAGAAGCATGAGGGTGGATGAAATAGTGAAGAAGAAGTAAAAAACAGGAGAAGGAAGGAAAGAAAGAAGGATTGGGGAAGAAGAAAAAGAACAGAGAGTGACTGCAGCCGGCGGGCTGTGGATGCGTGATGTTTTGATTAGGGTAGTAGTTTTGGATAAAGTATATATAGGTTGTCATGTTTTAACAAAAAAAAAAATTAAATTAAATTAAATAAAATACACATACGATTTTTTTCAAAATTATTAATATATAGTATATAGGGAAAAAATTATTTTCGTCCCAATATAATTAAAATTCATCAATTTTTGTCTCAATAAAAATTTTATTAATTTTGGTCATAAAATAACTAAAACTTATCATTTTTTTGTTCCAATATAAATTTTTTATCAATTTTAGTCTCAATATAATCAAAACTCATCATTTTTTGTCTCAATATAATCAAACCTTATTTTTTTTGTCCCACCGTCAACAAACCGACGAAAAATGCTGGCATGGACTTGCAAGATTGTACAGTTTCTTCGAATATAAATATAAGGTTTGATTTCTTTTCACGTCAGCATTTTCTGTCGGTTTATTTATGGTGAGACCAAAAAAATAAAGTTTGATTATATTTGAACAAAAAATGATAGAGTTTTTGTTATATTAAAACTAAAATTGATAAAAAAAAAATTATATTTGACAAAAGATGATTAGTTTTAGTTATATTGAGACAAAAAATAATAAATTTTGGTTATATTGGGACCAAATTTGATAAAATTTTTATATTGGACCAAAATTGATGAATTTTAGTTATATTGGAACTAAAAATAATTTTTTTCCTAGTATATATTTATATCCTTATATTTTTTACTCAATTTTTCATATTTAAGTAAAAAAAATTATTTATCCCATTCATTTTTTTATCATTTCTTTTATCCGATTCTATAAAAAATAATTTATTTAAATTTATTTATTTTAAACGGACAGATATAAAAGTATTATTTTTAATTGAACATATCATATACTATTCTATAAAAAATAAATAATATTTATATTGATAAAAATAAATAATTATTAATGATATAAAAAATAATACTGTAGTAATATTATTGTATATTTATATACTCTATCCGTCTCATAATTATGTATCGTTTGTTTTTGCACGGAGTTTTAGTATTATATTAGAATATAGTAAAAATATAAATGACTAAAATGGTAATATTGTAAATTGTAAGAATATTTATAACATTAGGTACATAATACATTTATTAAAAAAAGAAATAAATATTAAAATAAAAAAAATAGTTTATTATAGGATAGAGGTAGTATTAAATTTTATAATTTTTATTAAATAATGGTAATCAATACTATTCATTTTATATTTTAATAAATTATACTTCACTATTTTTTAAAAGTATCATAAAATACTTTATTTCATACAAGACCTTATTTATTATTTTTATTTATCTTAAAATAATAGTTTTATTTTCAGAGTATTCTTCCCTAACAATCTATTATTTTTTCATTTTGGTTTATCTATAATAAAATATTATTTTCATTTTTTTTAACTGTACTGTACCTACCATTATAAATACATTTTCAATTTACAATATAATATAATATTAATAAGTATAATTTAGTATTTTTATTTTTATTTATTTCGAAAGCTCCCTAAAAAAAAAAATAACTAGATAGACATGGAATATTTTATTAGTATTTTTTACCAGCAAATAGAAATATAACTTTGGGATTGAGAGTATGATTTAAATGTAAATTAAAATTAAAAATTCATTTTAAATCAACCAAACAAAGTATGAAATTATATAACCGTACACATGGCCACGTATCCACCCGGGAGTCAGGCTCCGGGACCGGCAAGTTAGGGAGAAAGTGGAACAACGCCCGAAACAAAGCAAACACAGAATGAAACACAAATGCGTATTGTCATGGGGAGTATGAATATGATGCATACATACATACATATATAGAGAGAGATGCAGAAGAGCCGTGAAGAAGATGCGATGCAGCCCTCCTTGGCAAGTCATGGTCGTCAAAAGACCTCTGCCGGAAGCAAAGCAAAGTTCAGATTTGATTTTTTTTTATCATTTTAAAAACCAAAAAAGCAACATCAGTGACAGTCACAGACTCACACAGACAATTCAATCACCAGTAGTAAAGCAATCCCATGGAAAAAGCAGTAAAGCGTCCCCATAATCAGACAAGAAACTAAAGATTTTTCAAATCCCTCCACCCACATTCGTTCCTTCCTCCTTGAGAAACCAAAAGGGGAAAAAAGCAGCCTCAAATTATTTGCCCCACTTCTTCTCCAAAGCATCTCCATTTCTTGCTCATTTGTTTATCTTTACTTATATAATACTAAGGTTACTGTAACGATGTTTTTTCACTTTGTCCCAAGTAGGATTAAGCTTAAGTTATTGCGACCAAGAAGGGCAGAAGGAGGAAGAGGGGTGTGTGGGTATGGCGAGTTCCAGTGGGACCAAGGATGGTGTGGGCCCGCCAAGGTCGTTGTCCCAGAGGATGTCCAAAGCGCCGACAATGGGGGACCCCGGCGGCGACGACAGCGCCGGCGTCGACAGTGAGCTGGTGCCATCGTCGTTGGCTTCCATAGCTCCCATTCTCCGCGTGGCCAATGAGATTGAGAAGGAGAATCCTCGGGTTGCTTATTTGTGTAAGATACAATGGAATGGAATCTCACTGGGTTTTTTTTTTTTTTTTTTTTTAATCAAAAGAAGTGATGAGTACACATTCCATATTTGTTTTGGATTGATGTTGTTTCTTGATCTTTGATGTTTTTGATTTATTACTAGAAATAGCTATGATTATTGAAGAAGTTTATATTTCTTTCTTTTTTTTTGATCGGATTGTTTATATTTCTTTCTTGCTACGGTGTATGATGTATTTGAGGCAAGTTTTGAGTTTACTTTGTTTTCATATAAACCTCTCATAATATATCTAAGTCAAACATTATTCTAAATAAAAAAGTCAAACCTTCGAATCCAATCTAGAACGAAAAGAAAACACATCCTTATGATGGTTTGTTTTTCTAGTGAAGATTTGACTTATATTTGAACTTATCTAAATATAAAAATTTTGATGTTTGCTAATGATTGCTTGATTCTTTCTTGAGCTTAAGTAAAAGGTTCGATGATTTAGATTCCTGGAGAAAGGTTCTGTGCTCTTTCAAGCACCCTTTTTTTCATTAACATAATTTGGTTTTTTTTCACATCAACAAATTACTGTAGGAATCTTGAATTGTATTTTATAATTTTCCATATTTATAATTCATGGTAACTATGGATTCCCGTCATGAATGAGCTGTTTAATTAATGATCTTAACATTGACACTGAAGTTTGCTATTTTTTGTGAAAATATTAAGTACAGAGTGTTGGTTGATTCTGGTGTATTTGTTTGGGAGTTTGAGTTTTGACTTTGGATTTTGAATAGTAAATTTTTAAATTGGAATGGTTATTTGACTTGATATAAATAAGTGTCTGATATAATATTTTGAATGTAAAATTAATTTTTAATATAATATACTCCTTCCGTCCCGCAAGAAGGTTGTGATTTAGTTTTTGCGTCATTACTCGACAAATATCATTGTATATGTACAATAAGAGACTAATAAATATATTTTTGTTTTATTTTCTTGATTTGTACTACGTATTGATATCATAATAATATTCAAAGATCAATACACAAAAAGCCAATGACAACCTTCTTGCGGGACGGAGGGAGTATAAAAAAAAAGTGATTTTGTACACACGATGATAGGTACTCTTGGCCCATGAAATTACTCTATTACAACTTTAGTTTAAAAATTTTTGTTGTTAGACAACATATTTGGCTTCTATTGCTGCCATATTTTGAGTGTCATAAATTAAACAAAAAGTTGTGTTTGTTTGTGGGTTTGGGGTTTTGAGTTTTAATTTATGAATAGTAAAAAGTTGTATTTGTTTGTGGGTTTGGGGTTTTGAGTTTTAATTTATGAATAGTAAAAAGTTGAATTTGTATAATTATTTGATGTTATATAAATAAATATTTGATGAAATATTTTGAATGTAAAATAAATTTATAGTATAATATAAAAAATTAAAAGTAATTATTTGACTTGATATTTTTGGAGAGAAAGAAGAATGTGAATAATAAAAACCAGTGTTAAAACCTACAAAAGAACACAACCTTTATGTTTTGTATGTTAATTCTCTTCACCATCAATTCATTCTTATCCCTCCCTTACTTTGCTTTCATATGTACAAGTTTTAATGTGTCTTGCTTACTATGCTTTATTATTTGTGCTGCTTTGTATCCTTTATTATTATTATTTTCAAATTCTTGAATAGGTCGCTTCCATGCATTCGAGAAAGCTCATCGGATGGATCCAACATCAAGTGGACGGGGTGTCCGACAGTTCAAGACATATTTACTACACAGACTTGAAAGGGTAGGCCTGATGTTCTTTAAATTCTGGTGTCTTAGCATTATCTCTCTAGAGTATTTTGTTTTTCAACCTTTTAGGTTTATGTGTTCCTTTTGAAAACTTGTTCCCTAATAGATTCCTACATTTGGAATTCTAATGTGATTAGGCCACGAAGATCTGTAAGAAAAATGAGGAAATGAATAATAGGATTTGAGAGAGTAGAGACCAACTGTGCTATGTTCATTAGGCGTGCAGTCATGACTAAATTATATTATCTTATCTTGATTTACGGTCACGAAGGCCAACTATTTGGAGGACTGGATACATGTTGATGCATGAAAAATAGGTTTATCTATCTGACTAGATATATCAAAATAATAGAGTTTTCGAACTCTATCTGCTTTTAAGTTGATTTTGGGTGAATAGAAAATAAACTAATGTGTGCTAGAAGCATGAGATCTTCAATTCCATGAATCTTCTGTAGTCTTTGCACAATAATCAAATGTAAAGCATAAAAGTGGAAGACTATGACAAGTAACTTTTGAGAGAAAGGCAATAATGTTTATCGTGTCATTCTGCCATTCGGGCGATTGAACTTTGTTGATAATTACAAAACAACAAATTGCAAATATATAACCTGAACTTACGTAAGACCTTACATTTATATGTGGGATACATATATGAATTTTTCTAAGATCGATACCTATTGATCCTTAATTTAAAATTCAATTGCTACAGGAAGAAGAAGAAACTCATCCAATACTTGCAAAGAATGATCCCAGAGAAATCCAGAGATTTTATCAGCTTTTCTATGAGAAAAATATCAGAGAAGGCCAATATATAAAAAAGCCGTGAGGCTCTTTGTATATGACATTCTTAAATATAAATTTGGATTGTCATTTACATCCCATGTGATCTTAATGTTCTGTTCTTATCATCTAAAGGGAGGAGATGGCTAAGATCTATCAGATTGCTACTGTGCTGTATGATGTTCTAAGAACTGTGGTGCCTCCCACTAAAGTTGATCCTGAGGTTGTACTTGATATTGTTTCATGGGTTCTTTAATCTTTAACTTCTGGATGTTTGCTAAAAAATCTATGGCTTGACGAATGCAGACGGAAAGATATGCTAAAGATGTTGAGGAGAAAAGAGAGCAGTATGAGCATTACAACATATTACCCTTGTACGCTGTTGGTGTCAAACCGGCAATTATGGAACTCCCTGAGGTTGTTTATGAAGATTCACCTGATTTCTACTGCCACTGTTAGCATATGAATAGATGATTGGCATATCTTTATATTATGTGCTTCGTGATTAATTTGATAAATTTTATGATCAGATAAAAGCAGCACTTCGAGCTATTCGTAATGTAGATCATCTCCCGAGGTTCCAAATGCTTGAGGGAAGAGCGAGACCAGTCAATGATATTCTTGAATGGCTTGCTCTACACTTTGGTTTTCAGGTGCTTAATCCTCGAGTGATTTATCTTGAACAGTTAGCTTTAACATGATTTTACTTTTGAATAGCTTTGTCACTTGACTGCAGTATAACGAGGTTAGATGTCTTAACTCAAATATTATCGCAAAGTTCAACTAACATATCAGCAAACACATAAATGATATACTGAAAAACTGTTTATAATCTTCTTTACTATGATTTGATTCTTGAATGCCTAAGCTTAGCTGATTATGTTCTGTCATTTCAATTTGGTTGCTGAAGAAAGGAAATGTAGCAAATCAGCGGGAGCACTTAATATTGCTTCTTGCTAACATGGATGTGAGGCAAAAGGACCTTCAGCATTATGATCAAGTAAGAATTTTAATAGTTTCTTATAAGAAACGATCACAAGATTTTTACTAATTTTTATGTCCTCATGCTTTTGTAGTACTTCAAGAGGATTGCTAATACTCTTTTCTTTTTAATGATATATTAAGCACCCTGATGATAAGTATTGATGCAGTTGGATGGTAATACAGTTCAGAAGCTTTTGGAGAAAATCTTCAAGAATTATGATTCATGGTGTAAATACTTGCATATTCCATCACATCTGAAGTAAGTTGGCTGCTTTCTGCTTATGTTATCTCCTTCTTTTGTGTAGTATTTTCTTATATACTCATTCAATGCTCTTCATACATACATTTAATCATTTAATTGCAGGTATCCGAGGGATGAAAGGAGGCAACAATCACAGCTTCTTTACATCGGACTTTATCTCCTTATCTGGGGTGAAGCATCAAACATTCGATTTATGCCTGAATGCCTGTGCTATATTTTTCACTCTGTAAGTTCCTTCCTCGATATTTGTAATTTCTTTTTTGATGTACTTAGTTTTTCCCCTATTTTCCTTCCGGGTCTTTTTGATTGTTTGATTGAGCACGTGTTGCAAATATTATGACATGGTTCAGTTGTTAAAAATTGATATGCATGTTACAATATTGAACTTGACTCTCTCTAGCTATTTAATGTTTTGGGAGTAGTGGGCATGCATTTACAGATGTTATACAGTATCGATGGTGGCTTGGTTAAATTAGACTAAAAGCATCATTAGACATTTTGAAATTGCATGTATCATAGTTTATAACTTCAATGAAATAAAGACAAAGTAGGCATTTCTTGACAACAAAGAAAGATTAGTTATTCATGTATGAGTTGATTGTTAGTTATATTCCTATACTGCTATGGGATTCTTTTTGTTTATCAAAATTTATTCAATATATATATATATATATTTATATAGATATATATATGTGTATACTTATATTATTTTTCTATTTTCCAATTACAAGATGGCAAAGGAGATGCATGGAACTTTGTTCGGGAATGTTCAACAAGTCACTGGAGATACCACACCAGCAAAAGGAGAGGAATACTTTCTGATGGAAGTGGTGACACCAATTTACAAGGTTATGCAAATGGTAAGGATTTGCTTACTTTTGATTTTTTCTTCACATTTTAACTATTCAATCTACAAAACTTTTTCCAAAAACTTTACATCCAACACTTATATACCATTCAAAACATCACATCCAACAATTATTTCATCTCAAACAAACATAAAATCCAAAAAATGCAAAAACCTTAAAAAAAAAAAGAAGGTAAACGAACCCTAATTAATCTTTCCTAAATGCTTTAAGTTATTTACTCTTTTTCCATTTTCTTTAATATATAAATTTTATTCTCAAAGGAAGTTAGAAGAAACAAAGGGGGTAAAGCAAGCCATTCAGCATGGAGGAACTATGATGATCTTAACGAATACTTTTGGTAACTCTATTCACTGTCAGAACCTGTGTGTATATATATATATATATATATCTTCCTGGAGATTTATCTTTAGTCCTTATACTTCGTTTCCAGGAGTGATAAATGCTTGAAGTTGAAGTGGCCCATGGATCCAAATGCTGATTTTTTTGTTCATTCAGATTCAAAGCCAGCAAACAAAGTAAAGGTATGAAGCTCTACACCCACCTTACATGCAAATATACAGGTTTTATCAGCATTCATCTTTTTCTTTTTCTTTGGATTTCCTTC
Organism: Andrographis paniculata; assembly: GCF_009805555.1. NCBI lineage: Eukaryota > Viridiplantae > Streptophyta > Magnoliopsida > Lamiales > Acanthaceae > Andrographis > Andrographis paniculata. The sequence goes on from NW_026137611.1 coordinate 1,420,556, forward strand.
TACTGCTTTGCTTGAGGAAAATTTGCTTCTCCCTATGGACAACCTTTTAATTCTGCATATTGAATGTTTCTACTAGGAATGCCATATTCTAAATCTGATGGAAGCTGTACTTTTAAATGATTATTGGTGCATGCAAATAATTCTAATAATCCTTTTTATTTCCTTTTTATTAAGATATAATAAAATTTTAAATATTTCTGCTAATTTTGAAGAGACATCAAGAAGATAACCAGGCTATGGGACACAGAAAACCGAAGACAAACTTTGTCGAAGTGCGCACGTTTTGGCACCTTTATCGGAGTTTTGACAGAATGTGGATATTTTTCATAATGGCTCTACAGGTAAACTTTAAATAACTATTATATTTTAATTGGTTCTCTTCTCCAGTCATGGTAGTTTCCTTAGTTCTCTTCTTTGTAGGTATATTTTCATACGGTTGATATTAAAACATGAGGAAGTGGAATTTAGCTGTATAGTTTATCCATGTGTACATTGAGTAAACAATATGATTTATTAGCAAACTAAAAAAATACTTGACTAGCTCCCTTGATGGTTTTCTTCTGTAGATGTCCTTGATATAAACTAATCTGATGTTTTTTAATAGGTTTATGATCCATGACACTAGAGCAAACTAAAAAAATACTTGACTAGCTCCCTTGATGGTTTTCTTCTGTAGATGTCCTTGATATAAACTAATCTGATGTTTTTTAATAGGTTTATGATCCATGACACTAGAGCAAACTAAAAAAATACTTGACTAGCTCCCTTGATGGTTTTCTTCTGTAGATCTCCTTGATACAAACTAATCTGATGTTTTTTAATAGGTTTATGATCCATGAAACTAGATGTGAAATCACAAACCTTAGGCTCAATGTTGAAGTTCGAATTTTATGGTACTGTTCTCCTAAGAGAGTTGTCTTCAATATCCTGCATAAAACAAAATTTCACAGAATCCTTTGTAAATTCTAATAAACTGAATAATCAGAACCTGATGTTATTTTGACTCAAGTTAGTGTGATTAGTGAAAAATGACTGAGAACTTGATTTTTTAACCCCTATTCACTAAACTATAATGAGAATAATTACACAGAAACCTAGACATAATGCATCTCAAGATCAAACCAGAGACCCTTGCTTCTCTCTCAAATGTGCCTAGAGGGAAACTGGAACTGGTATCGCTCATAGCTTATCAATCTTGACAAATTTTCTTGAGCTCCCTACGGAGGCTTTCCAAACCTTGTAATAATTCACGGATATTGCATGCCTCAGAAACTCTTTTGCACACCAAATGTTTGGTTGCCTAATGCAGTCAAGTTCTTTGTAATCTTGCGCCAAATACTGTTGGTACTTCATATACCCATGTCATATTCTTCTGAAACTGGGTTGTGTTCCTTGCTCAAGGTTCCAGTTCTTGATTATCCATTAACACCCTATCAAAACTATTTCCATGTGCTTTTCAAGCTCTTCCCGATCTATCAGAACCTAAACTTCATTTGATCACATGACATCATTGGCAGTGATAGAAATCTTGTAGAATAGTATATGTTTTAGACTTCGGATACCAAATGTTTGATATTTGAACCAGGATTGGAATTATTATTTTGGAGAAAAAGGATGGATCACTCATTCATTCATCCTTTTTGCTGTGTCACTGGCACATGAAGCAAAACCAACATCTACATATAATAATGAATATACAGTTTTAGGTCACATTATTTATTCATTTGATAATTACCTATGTACTTGCTAACTGCTTAATTAAATTAGCACCATCACTATAAGCACATGATTCGACACTGTAATTATAGCACACCAACACATTACAAAGTAGCAAAAAATAAAGTGCCATTTACAAGAATCATGATAATCACTCAACACATATGGTTGATATAATTAATCAGAAAATTATTATATTGAACCTAGTAGTTAAATAAGAAACACCTCTGCTGTCAGATCATTTGTTGATATAAGGATTAACTCTCTAAATTACATCGATCACATTTCTGATATATTGTATAATGATATTCCCCTCAAAATTGTTTGAAGAGTAACTTGATGGCCTATTGAAAAAAAAAGGTTATTAATTTTCATCATTGGAAATGAATGGATTACTTTAAACACTAATCTTCTTCTTGCCTTTTGTTTAAGAGGGTATTGATCAGTATATCACAAATAAAGAATCCAAAGGTTCAAATCAACTATTTGTAAGAACATCAATTGAAGTTGAGTTACTAGTTTGAGATGGGACTGAAATTTGTTGTAATGAACCTACTAAAGACAAATGCAAGAAAGTAAATCCATAAGATATGGGTGAAGGGAATACTAGTTCCATTTAAGTATAAGCTGTAATATTTACATAAGTTTTATAGATCTGCTTCTTACCCAACTTTTCTTCACCAAATTTAAGAACAATCCATAATAAAATAAAAGAACTAAAGACTGTGGAGGTGCATGTGTCTGAGATTCAAATTGATACGGAGTTAGTGATGGCACTGTAACTTGTAAAGCTGATCTAAACCGCACAACTGTTTACAAGGATTTGTGAAGCAGCAACACTATCAAAGTTTGCACATTGATTTTCTCACCTTTCTTATCTTCTAGAGTTTTCTAAGTATCAATTCCCTTATATGTATCAGATGATGATAATCATTACATGGAATCAATGCGTTTCTTTAAATTCTCTGTTCAGCGATGCTTTCTGCAGTTTTCTAACTATCAATTCCTTTATACTTATCAGGCAATGATTATCATTGCATGGAATCAACGGATTACCTCAAATTCTTTATTCAGCGATGTTGTAGTTCGAGATGTTTTAAGCATCTTTATCACAGCTGCGATTTTGAATTTTTTAAGAGGTATTTATAATAACAAATTTATATTCTCTTAATCAAACTGCAATAAGATGATACAACAGAGTGATTCCAAGTCTGAATTGTTCCCCTGCAGCTGTCTTGGATATAATCCTCAGTTTTATTGCATGGAAGAGCCTGAAATTTAGTCAGATACTTCGTTACCTCCTTAAATTTATTGTTGCTGCATTCTGGCTTATTGTAATGCCAGTTACATACTCCAGATCCTTTCAAAATCCTAGCGGGGTAATGAGATTCTTCCAAAATTTGGGAGCTGATTGGCAGTCACAGTCTTTGTATTACTACATGGTTTTGATTTATATGCTGCCAAATATATTAGCTGCTTTTATATTTTTGTTCCCTTTCCTTCGGAGAACCATGGAACGGTCAAACTGGCGTATTATCATCATGATAATGTGGTGGGCTCAGGTAAGTAGATGCTATTTTTGCCTCTTATTTGGACACACATACAACGACTATCTTCTATCGACTGAATTATTGCATCATGAATTCCAGCCGAAGCTGTATATTGGAAGAGGGATGCATGAAGACATGTTCTCACTTTTAAAGTATGTTATCATACATTCCCTCTTATCCGCTGCACAGACATTTCTCTTTGGCATTTTGTTTTTGATTTGTTCTCAATGGTCTCATTTTTGCTGCTTGTTTCGTTTGCTGGTTCCTTATCTCTTGATCAACTGTTTCATTACCAATTATGTTAGAGAAAAAGTGCGAGAATGCTTGCAACTGCTAACAGCAGGAAATATTGTTTTCATTTGCAGTTGTTGTCAACTGTCCGTTGGGCTTAATAATTTTTTTTATTTTTTATTTCTAATTTTTCTCTAAAGAAGTCCTGACTTCTGAGCTTATCGTGTAACTAACTATACATGCTGATGATCTTCTTTGTGTATAGATACACACTCTTTTGGATTACTTTGCTGATAAGCAAGATGGCATTTAGCTATTATGTGGAGGTAAATTTTCTATTATCCGAGTATTTTAGATTTGTATATTGTAGGGATGATGAGCAACATAGTCTGGATTGTGTGTACATTTTAACGATTCATCTTTCTATCATGCTGACTATCATTGTCACAGATGTGTATAACCTTTAAAAAGTGGTTACATAAAATACTCTTAGTATCTTGACATATATATTATGGCAAAAACTGCGGTTCATGAAATATCCTGTGAAGACCAACTTATATATCAATAACTTATCATATTGCATAAGATGTGGATAGTCTATGTTTGAAGTAGTAATTGTTTTGGTCCATAATGTTGCAAGATATTTTTGAAAGCCATGCATCACTTTATCATAATGGAACAAGAAAGGAAACTGGTGATGGTTTAAGCTGATTATATAGAGTAAGATTCCTACCTATATAAAAGGATTTGAAGCTTATAGTTATGCTCCATCTATTTGTAAAAAGAAATATTAGTTTCAACCTTTGGATATCTTTATTAAACTTATATAATCAGCATGCCTTTTGCTGGATGTGTGGAAACGGAAAATCCGTCGCTGAATTATGTTAAAAGAAAGAAGAGCATCAAGAAGGGATATGGTCCTTCATAATAAATTAGATCTATGCTCAAGTGGATATGGATATACTATGACCTAAAGTTCCGAAGGTTGAATATAACAAGCCAATGATGCCATGTGCACTCTGCCTCTATAGTGTGATATATATTTTCTTCTCTGATATATTTTTCTTGATTAGGTACTGCCGTTGATTGAACCAACAAATACAATCATGGGTCTCTCTATCAGTAGCTACGACTGGCATGAACTCTTTCCTAATGGTAGCGTCTTTCAATCTCATGCATATCGCTAGTGTTACTTAAAGGCTGTGATCTAATATGTGGCTTATGGATATTATGCAGTTACTCATAACATCACTGTCATTATTGCCATTTGGGCTCCAATTGTCCTGGTATGTAGTCATGGATAAGAGTTTAAAATTTCCTGGGTATGACGCCTTTTTAGAATCTTTTAATAATGACTTGTTTAGGTCTATTTCATGGACACACAAATATGGTATGCTATCTTCTCAACTCTTATTGGTGGAATCTATGGAGCATTCAGCCACCTTGGAGAGGTTGGAGTTTTATCATTGTCTTATGATTGGATGTATTTATTAGCGTACTTTGCTGTACTGGTAGAGTTTATCTTCATTATTTTCTGTTTTATTATGATAAATTTAGATAAGAACACTTGGCATGTTACGGGCAAGATTTGTATCTGTTCCTTCAGCTTTCAGCAAGCGCCTTGTTCCATATTCAAGCAAGACCAGAAATCAGGAGGTACTGCATGAATTCATTGGGTTATACAGCTTTTTATCTTGAGATGATATTACATGATGAAGCCATAAGTCTTATTAGTTTACAAGCTTTAGATATTAAACTGTTTGGCAATATCTTTTTTGGCTGATGACAGGAGGACACATTGGAAACGATAAACATTGCGAAGTTCTCTCGAATGTGGAATGCATTCATATTATCTCTAAGAAAAGAGGATTTCATAAACAATTGGTCAGTAATGTTTTTCTGGATTTGACTGTAATATAATATATTGAATGGAAATTAATGCTTCTGTGTAATTGATTAATTCAGGGAGAAAAATCTGCTGCTTGTGCCTTACTCACCTGGTGATGTCAGTGTTGTCCAGTGGCCCCCATTCTTACTTGCTAGTAAGGTAAAATAGGCTTTATGAATTATTAGTGCAATGTCCTGAGAGTTTCTGATGTAACTCGTCATCTTATAATTGATATTAGATTCCAATAGCGTTGGACATGGCGAAGGATTTCAAGGAGGACGATGCTGAACTATTTAAGAAAATCAAGAATGATGATTTCATGTATAGTGCTGTAATTGAATGCTACGAAACACTGAGGGATGTACTGATTGGTCTTCTATTAGATGAGGCTGACAGGGAGTAAGAGATGCTAGCTGTTATCTTTTCTTTTATTTCTTTGGTTATTCGTAGAACTTGGTAATTATGTTTACTTATGAAATTACTGCCTTTTACCCACTAACATGTATTCTTGAAATGATGTGCCTCTTTCAAGGATCATTCAGCTAATATGTGACGAAGTTGAAACCAGCATACATGAGAATAAATTCTTGAAGAAGTTTAGGATGAATGATCTTCCTGTACTGAGTGCTAAATTGGATTCATTTTTGGAATTGCTTGTAAGTTCATATGTTTGACACTAGTTTGATAATTAGATTTCATTAGCTAATGGATTCACTGATTGATTTTTATACCAGTTTATGCAATATATTTCTTTTTTGCATCTTGGCAGAGAGAGGATTATGACGATGCCCAGATATATAGGTCTCAAATCATAAACAAGCTTCAGGATATTGTAGAGATTATTGTTCAAGATGTAATGATCAATGGATATGAGTATGTGGATCAGAAAATTACATGAGTATTCTACTTATTATTGTTCCTTTTAAACATTTCACAATTTGTGCTCTCATGTCCTCAGGATTTTGGAAAGAAACCATTTGTTCCATCAAGAGAACAAAAAAGAGCAGCGCTTCGAAAGGGTAAACATTGATCTTTCACAAAGCCCAGCCTGGATGGAAAAGGTATCCATGAATCATATATTTTTAGCCTACATTGCCTTTATTTCATTTTTTTGTAAAACTTTTCCTCTCCATCTCGTATCTTTTGCTATCTTTTCTTTTGCATTCTGTTATACAGGTCGTCAGACTTCATTTGCTTATAACTGTCAAAGAGTCAGCAATAAACGTGCCGATGAATTTAGAAGCTCGACGGCGCATTACCTTTTTTGCCAACTCTCTGTTTATGACCATGCCGAGTGCCCCAAAAGTCCGCAACATGCTCTCTTTCAGGTTAGATCTCTTCTCAAGAGGATAATATAATATTTTTAAGAATTTAAATTACATTTCAAGGATACCAGTTTAGTCTTGTACAATTATAATATGAAAATATCGCTGGGCCTTAATTGGTAGTGCAAAACAGCTACTCCTTGTATTGTTTTCCTAGTGCCTCTTGTTCCATTTGTAATTATCCTCTTAAGTGTTGTCTTTTAATATCATCCATTTGTGATTCTTTTACTTTATTCTTGTGAAATGCTAACTCAATAAATAAACAAAATTGGATATTTTGAAGTAATATTGTAGTCATCCATATGCCATTGTCCTGATTTAGGGGATTCTGAACTTCAATACCTTTTTTTTTTTCTCTCTCTCAGTGTTTTGACTCCCTACTATAATGAACCTGTTCTTTATTCAACGGAGGAGCTTAATGAGAGAAATGAGGATGACATAACAATCCTATTTTATCTACAGAAAATATATCCAGGTAAAGTTCTAAATTCATATTGTGTTCAGAAACATTTTATCCCAGATGTTAACTCTTACCTTGTCTTTCCATCTGAAATAGACGAGTGGGACAATTATAAAGAACGGATCAAAGACACTAAAGTATATTCCAATAAAGATCGGTCAGAATTAGACCGTGAATGGGTTTCTTACAGGGGTCAGACACTGGCTCGGACAGGTCAGCAAACAAGCACATTCATGGATTTTTGCATGTGTTATTTCTTCTTGTTTATTGAGCTTTTCTAGTATTCTGAACAACCAGTGAGAGGGATGATGTACTACCGGGAGACTTTGAAACTTCAATGTTCTTTGGACTTTGCGAATGATAATGGTAACTGCACATTTCTCATTCTTTTCTTACGGCTCATCATTTGTCCACTTCTTAAAGTCATATAATTATTCTCTATATTGTTCAAAGTAATTTTTAAAGCCTTTTTGTAATATGCAGCGCTGTATGGTGGATACCAGGCCATTGACACAAATCATAGGGACTATCGAAAACTCGAAGAACAAGCCGAAGCTCAAGCAGACTTGAAGTTCACCTATGTTGTGTCTTGTCAGGTATATGGTGCTCAAAAGAAATCTAGTGACCTCAAAGACCGGAGTTGTTACGTCAATATCCTCAATCTCATGTTAAGGTAAGTGACATAGCTCTAGATTTCTTAATCACATAGGCTGATTTGTGTGGTGACGAAACTTAAAATTTTCATTATAATTCTCAAGGTATCCTTCACTACGAGTTGCTTACATCGATGAAAGGGAGGAGACAATCAATGGAAGAAACGAGAAGGTTTATTATTCTGTCTTGGTCAAGGGAGGTGACAAATTGGATGAGGTATGAGATTAACTGTTATGGAAATACTTAAACAATCTTTTTATATTAATATTTCTGCTGGATATTCTTGAGGATTGATACAGTTGAAGCTTTATTATGCTTCTTTTGATTATTGCGTGTCTCAGACTGCAAATTAATGTCATGCATTATCAGGAAATATATCGCATCAAGCTTCCTGGTCCTCCAGCAGCAATCGGTGAAGGGAAACCTGAGAATCAAAACCATGCCATCATTTTTACCCGTGGAGAAGCCTTGCAAGCCATAGACATGAATCAGGTTAACAGTCTTTTCGTCTTTTACCCGTACAATCATTTTGACACATACCTACCTCCCTTATATGTACTTCAAGTTTTCTCAAAAACAATTACAACAGAATGGTAGTCAATGGCTTGGCTTTTGGATAATAGGGCAGTACTACTTTGAAACATGACTATTTTTTGTGGCATGATCCTGTGATTAATTTATTTTCAATACTGAAGGACAATTATTTCGAGGAAGCTTTTAAGATGCGCAATGTATTGGAGGAATTTTTGAAAACTCATCATGGTCAACGAAGACCGACAATACTGGGACTCAGGGAGCATATTTTTACAGGAAGGTCTGAATTTCGAATGTTTTGGAATTTTGGAATTATTACAGAAACTGCATGTTTTCACATCTATTGTGTTTATACTTTGCTTTTCCTTTTGGCTGCAGTGTTTCATCACTCGCTTGGTTCATGTCAAATCAAGAAACTAGTTTTGTGACAATTGGACAGCGAATATTGGCGAACCCTTTAAGGTAACTCTGTTTAATTCTTACAGTTGCTAATGTGCTTGTTTTTTAAATAAAAAACTGTGTTTTCCCAACTATTAAAAGATTACGAGCACGTGCTGAGCTCAATCATGAAAAACTTGGCTTGTTAGAAACTCTAAAGATGGCTAAAGCTGCTACACAGAAGCAATTGAGATGTACACAATAGTGGTCTGAAGTTCTTCACAGGACTAACTTAGAAGACCTTAGAAAGCGAGAAATTTCAGAAGTCTATCCAAAAGAAATTCCAAGTCAATGGAATTGATCTTTTATTAAGGTTTTCGGCAGACAGCTCATTTCTAAAGTAGCTATAAACCTGAATAATACAATGCACCTGAGTAGGCAATTAGTTGATAGACATAAAAATTTAATTGACTGTCCTATTTGAAGATTCATTCTTCAACATATTACTTTATTAAATTGTTTCATATTTCCAATGTTTGCTTATGCCCTGCAGGGTGAGGTTCCACTATGGGCATCCTGATATTTTTGACCGAATCTTTCATCTAACGAGAGGAGGCATAAGCAAAGCATCTAAAACCATTAACTTGAGCGAAGACATATTTTCTGGTATTTTCTTATTGAATTGTACGTCGGGACACTTAATATTTCATCCCTTTAAGATGTTTCATCGAGCTGCTATTTTCAGGTTATAATTCAACACTTCGAAGGGGATATGTAACACATCATGAATATATCCAAGTAGGCAAGGGGCGAGATGTTGGAATGAATCAAATATCCCTTTTTGAGGCAAAGGTCGCAAATGGCAATGGGGAACAGACACTCAGCCGAGATGTTTATCGACTTGGGCGTCGGTTTGATTTCTATAGGATGCTGTCCTTCTATTTCACTACAGTTGGCTTTTATTTCAGTAGCATGGTATGCGCAATATAAGATGTCCGAAAAATCAAATGTTTATCATGCATTTTCAGTTGGTGTCTGTCGTTGTTTTTCTTATAGTTCCTTGTTAAGAAAGGTTGATTGACGAATTCTTTCAGGTTACTGTACTTACAGTGTATGTCTTCCTGTATGGTCGACTATACATGGTCTTGAGTGGGCTGGAAAGGCGAATTCTTGACGAACCTTTGATTCGTCAGAGTAAAGCTCTTGAAGAGGCATTGGCTACCCAATCTTTTTTTCAGCTCGGCTTGTTACTTGTCCTGCCGATGGTGATGGAAATTGGGCTCGAAAGAGGATTTCGCAGCGCCATTGGTGATTTCATCGTCATGCAACTGCAGTTGGCATCTGTGTTCTTCACATTCCAGCTTGGAACAAAAACCCATTATTATGGGCGTACACTTCTACACGGAGGTTCAAAGTACCGGTCGACAGGTCGCGGTTTTGTTGTCTTCCACGCCAAATTTGCAGATAATTACAGAATGTACTCTCGCAGCCATTTCATCAAAGGATTAGAGCTTTTCATGCTGCTGATCGTTTACGAGGTGTATGGACACTCGTACCGCAGCTCATCTTTGTACTTTTTCATCACGTTCTCTATGTGGTTCCTTGTGGCGTCGTGGCTTTTTGCTCCTTTCGTTTTCAATCCGTCGGGATTCGAGTGGCAGAAGACGGTGGATGATTGGACGGATTGGAAACGATGGATGGGAAACCGCGGAGGCATTGGAATTTCACCCGACAAGAGCTGGGAATCGTGGTGGAACGTCGAACAGGAGCATTTGAAGCACACGAATGCAAGGGGTCGGGTCATGGAAATTCTTCTCTCGTGCCGTTTCTTCATCTACCAATATGGGATCGTCTATCATCTTCGAATCTCCCATGGGAGAAAAGACATCCTGGTATAAAACATCATCGATATTTTTTTTTATTCTTTCTAACATTCTTAGCTTATCTGATCTGCACAACCTTGTCTTGTCTCATAGGTTTATGGCCTTTCTTGGTTTGTCATGGTGACGGTACTCCTTGTCTTGAAGGTATGCGATCGTTTCTTTTCTTCTTCTATCAATGTCGCTTTTTCGTGTGTCTTATGTCATTTTTCCGCAGATGGTTTCAATGGGAAGGCGAAAATTTGGTACGGACTTTCAGCTTATGTTCAGGATACTAAAAGCACTTTTGTTTCTGGGATTTGTGTCGGTGATGACTGTGCTGTTTGTCGTGGGGGGGCTTGCTGTGAGCGATCTTTTTGCTGCGATCTTAGCGTTTATGCCGACGGGTTGGGCGCTTATTTTGATTGCTCAGGCGTGCGGGCCTTGTCTGAGGGGGATCGGAATCTGGGACTCTGTAATGGAGCTGTCTCGGGCGTACGAGGCAATCATGGGGCTCATTGTGTTCACGCCCATTGTCGTGCTGTCTTGGTTCCCGTTTGTGTCGGAATTCCAGACGCGGCTGCTGTTCAACCAGGCATTCAGCAGAGGCCTTCAGATTTCGATGATCTTGGCTGGTAAGAAGGACAAGGAGTCGTCTGATTGATGATCGAACAACTCAAGACAACTACTGCATTGTTATTGTTGTTGTTGTTGATATTGTCTGGCCAGGTTTAGTAGACATGTTTATTTAGGATGTATGTCTGTATACAGATTAGCGTAAGATTTGTGGACTTGTGGTGGATTTCTTCTAGTTTTGAGTTGAATGTATTTGGACAGGAAGGAAGCATTTTTACCTTCTAGTGATATACTACAGTGATGATACAGTTTTATTACTCTCCAAATTTGCAAGTGCTTACTCCATAATTACTAAGTTCATTGTTATTGGCATTAACTAACTTTATATGAGGTCTGCTTAAATATGAAATTTATATGTCAAGATTGTCAACTTCTAGGTCTGCTTCTAAATCGAATTTCCTATGAATATAAAAATAATTTGAAATTAACAAAATTGAATTTAAAACAAAATTATTAAAAATAATTATGTCGAATTTTTACTAAATAGCATATTCACTATTAGCTATTAGATTACAATTTTTAATCCAATACTTATACCAAATTAGGGATTTAATAATAATTTTCAATATCTTTTAACTATCCACGATCAAGATACATTCTCTTCCTAAAGATGCAGCATTAATTTACTGTTAAATAAAATAAATTATGGTACAATTGAATTGACTTTTCACATTTACTTATGAGTAGAAAAATATATTTTATTATAGAGTAAATTATATAATAGCTATTGTTGTGTTTTAGTAAATATATTTTATTTATTACGTGAAATCATGTAAAATTTGCATGAAATCTTAAACCACAAACCCTAAAACCTAAACACCCTCTTTGTACTGTTTGGTTCTAAATAAATAACTAAATTACACAAATTTTATATATAAAAAAAATATATATAAAATGTTTTAAATAATTTTTTTAATAAAATAAATAATTTATCAATCATTTTTTTTATAGTTTTTTTAAAAAATAGATAATTTGTCTCCAAAGAATTTCGCGCCATAAATAAAATACTTTTGTATTTTGTACATTATTACTAAAATACAAAAGAGTGTTATATAATTTATCATTTGTTATATTACAAGTATTTAATAGGTTTAAATGCCGAGCTCAACGTCTTATTATTTATGAGAAAGTATTTTATAATACTAACACTTACCGTTTAAATAAGAACAAATAAAAACTACAGACCATTAGGTCTCATTTTTTTTCTATTGAATTGAACTAAGGCTTCAACGAAAATAAAAAATGAACTCAAAATAGGACTTTTTCATAAACTACAACGAGAAAACCAGCGATTTAACTTAAATATGATGATATGAAAGAAAAATTTAACCTATATTATGTTCAAATGAGAGGGATAGGAAGAAACAAACTTACCGAAACTTAAAGCAATGAGATTGAATATCGCTTTTACAAACGCACTCGGCCTTGTCGATATGGAGTACAACGATGGAGAGTTGAACAAAACCAAAAGTGGTTGAAGAAGACGATCTTTCGAAAAATATGAATAAGAAAATATTTTTACCCTCGCCGAAATAAGAATTTAATAATTTGTTAAAAGTCAAAATAATAATTATATCCTTTCAATTTAGACCGTCAAATTTTTATCTCATACCAGCTATGAGATCCTGTCTCCAAAATATTTATAAATATTTTGAATTCAATATAATGTAATTATTAAAATGAATTTTGAAATTATTAAAATTTTAATAAAATATTATATTAAATACTAAATTTTGAATTGTTAAAAGTCAAAATATTTATTAAAATTTTTTTTTAGCGTGTTTGTTTGGAGGTTTGAATTTTGAGTTAGAGATTTGAATAGTAAAAATTTTGCACTTAAATAGTTATATGATGTGATATAAAAATATATTTGATGTGATATTTTGAATGTAAAATTAATTTTTAGTATAATATAAAAAATAAAAATAAGTATTTGATTTGATTTTTTAGAAAAAAAAATGAGATAAATAGTGATTGGAAATCCAATTCCCAAACAAACACACTAAAGGATTGAAAAAGATTTATACTATTCTTACAAATATTTATTTTTTATTTTTTATATTATACCAAAAATTAATTTTACATGACATCAATATTTATTTATATCACATCATCCTCTCCTGGTACTTAAATCCCAATCCATAATCCAAATCCAAACAATCACACCCTAACTTTAAACTCTTAAAAAAAAGTAATTGTCAAAACGGAGTCTAGAACTCATTTTGGACACCCACGTGTTCCTGGTGGTACGACAGCTACTGCGCAGGGTACAACTCTAGAACTGGAATTCAATAAACGACGGGTAAGCCAGAGAGAGCAGATCTGAGCTCCACCGGCGTCCATGGCTTCTCCTGCCATTTCCAGATCTCCTCTCCAGCGTCTCTCCACCTTCAAAGCCACACCCACCGCTACAGCAGCGCCCACTCCCAAAGCCGGTACTCCCACGCCCCTATCCCCAACCCCAACCCCTTCACACCTCGACTCCTTCTCCTCCGATCCCATTTTCTCCGCATTTCTCTCCTCCGATTTCAACCCCACACAGTTCTCCTCTGCGGCGCTTTCATCCGGTTCCGCCGCCTCTCGGATCGAGAAGCTCCAGGAGGGACTCCGCCTCCTCGATACACAGCTCCGGCACGAGGTCCTTTCTCGGCACAATGATCTCCTCCATCAGCTCTCCTCAATCAAGGCTTCCGAATCATCGCTCTCGTCCCTTCGATCCTCAATTTCGTCTCTTCAATCGTCTCTCCGCCATGTGCGCGCCGAGCTCTCCGATCCGCATCGCGTTGTGGCTGCCCAAACCCTACAGCTCAATAATCTGCACTCGACTTCGTTGTTTCTTCAGCATACGCTTCGAACTCTGCGTCTAATCCAGAAGCTAAGGAATCTCGTGGAATCACAGCCGGATGCGTCGAAGTGGGATCTTTCCAAAGCTGCTCAGCTGCACAATGAGATTTTAACTCTGTACAACGAGTCCCAGTTATCAGGGATTGATGTGGTGGATACTGAATTGAAATGGGTAATCGATATAGGATCCAGTATAAGAGAGGAGGGAATGAAGGTATTGGAAAATGGTCTCGAGAGTCTGAATCAACCAGAAGTAGGCTTAGGTTTGCAAGTGTTTTACAACATGGGTGAATTGAGGGGGACCGTTGATGGTTTAGTGAGCAAGTATAAGCAAATGGGGGTGAAGAGTGTGAGCAATGCATTGGATATGAAAGCCATTTCTGCTGGCGGATATGGCGCTGGAGGTCCAGGAGGAGTGCAGAGACATGGGACACCGCAGATTGGGGGTGGGGCGAAGGCCAGGGAGGCACTTTGGCAGAGAATGAGCGGCTGTATGGACCAATTGCATTCGATGGTGCTTGCAATTTGGCATTTGCAGAGGGTATTGTCCAAGAAGAGAGATCCATTCACACACGTCCTTTTGCTAGATGAGGTTATGCAGGTGAGTGAATTCGCTTAGCTTATCTATTTCTTTTTCAAGATTAGGGTAGGTGAGTGAACAAAGGGGTGCTTAGCCTTTCGATGTGATAAAGAATTTGGTGTTAAAGCATGTGTTTTATGCTTGAAATGCTTGTCGTCCGTGGAAAAAAATAGACACCAAACTAATCTGTGTTCAGTATGTCTAGTTAAATGGAACTTGAACACTTGTTCAGTTGTTCTCTCACTGCCAGAACTAGGTGCTTCAATGGTACATTATGTGATGATTACCTTAGTTTGTTAATTTCAACAAGTTGAGCATGCATTCACCCCATGCCGGTGAGATTTGTGTGCTATACAAAGCAATGTATTTACTCTATTGAGCATGTCAGTATAAACCTCTTTACTTTCGAAACCTGTAGAGTTTTCGGTTCTCTTTTGGTATATGAAAGTGAATGCCAAGTGTTTTCTTTCCCTGTTGCCAAGAATAAAAAAAGCAATCTCTAGATTGAGTTCCTCTTGCACAGCAGCTATAATGCATTAGAAAGATGAGCCAAACCTGCTAATTCTTTTGATAGAGGTAAGCTTTGCCAATGTTGTCTAGAGTTAGGCCTAACACTGTCCTGTTGGCATTGAATACAACCCAGATAGATTCTTGATTGATGGGTAATTGAAGTCACAAGATGAACGACTGAAATGAGCCATTTGAATGTTTATAAAATCAGATGCTCGGCAGTCACAAGAGAGTGCTTCAACTGACTTAACCTTCTAAGATTTCACATGTGATTTGCAATATTGAGTCAAGAATCTATATACATTACTTTTATCATATACAAGCAAATTGTTTCCGTATATACTTGAGAATGTTTGGAAAGTAGCCGTTTAGTCTGAGCGAGTCTGCAGGATTTCTTTTTGTTGTTTTTGTTGGGGCTCTGAAGATTATTCACGTGAGACCATGTTACTGATGAAACCAGGATATACATGCTAATGCATATTATTTATGTCAAATGTATTATATTTAGCATGCACATTTTGGTCACGAAGCCCTGCATATAATAGTAGCTGTTCTTTTCAAGACAAACATTGATTTTGGGTATAAGAAAAAATATGACACTTTTACTACCTAGTCATACTGATGGATTTGTTTTCTGAAATTGTGGGGCTGCAATCAAGATATATATATTTATGTTTCTGTTTTATGTTTGGATATAACTGTACGGTGTTATCTCCCTCTTTCCTTTTTGTGATGCCTACTGACCTTGAAGATTTGTAACTTATTGCCGTTAGCCCAATGATTATATCTTTATCCATTCGTTTCCCATCACCTAAATGAGATAGTCTGCTAACGTTTTATGATTGTTAATCTAAACTTGAGTTGACTTGTTTCTTTTCCTTCTTATAATTAGTTTTTATCGGTTGATGAAAGCCTGATCCTCTCAATGTTTAAAAAATTTATGTATCTTGGAAGATTAATTCCATCAAGCTATACTTGTTGATATTCATTGAAGATGCAAATGCTCATGGTTTTGTTTTTTTGTTTTTTTTCCTTAATCCTGCCTTCAGGAAGGTGATCCAATGTTAACTGATCGTGTTTGGGACGCTTTAGTAAAATCATTTGGGAGCCAAATGAAATCTGTTTTCACTGCCTCAAGCTTTGTCAAGGAGATTTTTACCGTTGGGTATCCAAAGCTGTTAGCAATGATTGAGAACCTCCTAGAAAGAATTTCTCGGGATACTGATATCAAAGGGGTTCCACCTGCACTCACTTCTGAAGGCAAAGAACAGATGGTAGCTGCCATTGAAATTTTCGAGACAGCATTTTTAGCCCTTTGCTTAAGTAGATTGACAGATCTTGTATATTCTGTATTCCCTGTGTCGAGCCGGGGAAGTGTGCCCTCCAAAGAACAAATCTCAAGAATTATATTGCGAATTCAAGAAGAAATAGAAGCTGTGCAGATGGATGCACATTTGACTCTCCGTATCCTGCGTGAGATCAATAAAGTTTTGCGTCTACTTGCAGAAAGAGCTGAATGTCAGGTAACCTTCTCTATCTGCAGACTGACTTCAATTTCCTATATCATTGGCAATCACTTGATAATTTTTCATTGATTATCGAACTGCTCACTTCACTATTAAAATCTTATTTCAGATCTCGACTGGCCCTGAAGCACGCCAAATAAGTGGCCCTGCAACTCCAGCACAGCTGAAGAACTTTATGTTGTGTCAACAACTGCAAGAAGTTCACTCTCGTGTAACAGCCATGATATCAGGACTTCCCACTGTGGCAGCTGAGGTTCTTTCCCCAGCTCTCGGTACAATATATGGTGTTGCTGGTGATTCAGTGACGTCCTTATTTCAAGCCATGCTCGATCGTCTTGAATCCTGCATCCTGCAAATTCATGATCAAAACTTCGGCACTCTCGGCATAGATGCTGCAATGGACAATAATGCATCCCCTTACATGGAAGAATTGCAGAAAAGCATACATCACTTCCGTACGGAGTTCCTGTCCAGGGTTCTACCTTCTTCAGGAACTGTTTCAGTCGGAACAGAAACTATATGCACCAGGCTAGTAAAGAGCATGGCATCTCGGGTTTTGATATTTTTCATAAGACATGCATCACTCATTAGGCCATTATCTGAGTCGGGAAAGCTGAGATTGGCCAGAGATATGGCGGAGATCGAATTAGCCGTGACCCAAAACCTATATCCTGTAGAGCAGCTCGGTGCACCCTACCGTGCTCTTCGAGCATTCCGGCCTCTCATTTTCCTGGAAACATCTCAACTGGGATCGTCACCGCTTCTTCAAGATCTTCCGGCGAGTGTTATCCTCCACCATCTCTATTCTCGTGGCCCTGACGAGCTGCAGTCACCTCTACAGAGAAACAGGCTTACACCTCTCCAGTATTCATTGTGGATGGATTCGCAAGCCGAAGATCAGATATGGAAAGGCGTGAAAACGACTTTGGATGATTATGCAGCCCGAGTAAGGAGTAGAGGAGACAAGGAGTTCAGTCCGGTTTATCCTTTGATGCTGAAGATCGGCGCTTCTTTAACAGGAAATGAACTGTGATTGCGTACACAACATGTCGATAGTTAATGAGTTTAACCGGTACTGCTGCGTACAGGTATACTTGTTAAGTTTTTTTAAGATTACGAGATCAGTTCTTTTTCTTTTTACCCATACGGCGTTTCTATATTTGCTTTGCATTGGATCGCCTGATCATGTATTGCCATCGATCGTGATCGTGCTGCTATTCTTTCGATTCTAAGTAAAATAAGTATGATATGATAGGTAGATGGATGGATTATGTCCATGAGTGTTTGCTGGTCATTGATGGAGTTCTGAAATAGAACAATTCTCAAAACAAACAATACTTTAGTTAGTTATTTGATAAAATTGAGTGAGATTGTGATAAAATACAGCTTTTAGAAGTATCCTAATGCAATATGATTTATATTCAATTTTGTTTCGAATTAAATTTCAACGTATTTGATTGGTTATATATATCTATGACGAAAAATTAACAAAGTTTATTTAAAACATTACATTAACAAAATGTTTAAATTGAAATTTTATATTGTTATGAAAAATGACACAAATGAACCATACATAATAAAAGGGATTTTATATGTTTGGGACGGAAAAAAATAAATAAAAATTTAATTAATTATTAATTTCGTATTTATTTTATAAAGATTTTTTAAATATCTGACGTGTACAAAAATTTTCAAACTTGACTCCATGGCCCAATGGATAAGGCGCTGGTCTACGGAACCAGAGATTCTGGGTTCGATCCCCAGTGGAGTCGGTTTGTGGAAATATCTTTTTTATTTAATTTTAATATATCTTTTTTTCGTTGAAAATAAAACAAGATAAAAATAATACTCCTATCTCCCACATATAATTTGTTCATATTTTTTATTTTTGTCTGTCCACATAATTTTTTCATATTTTTTATTTTCGTCCGTCCCACCTAATTTGTCTATTTTGTTTTTGAAAATATAATTATACACTTTAATTTCATTTTAAATTTTAAATTTATAATTTTTTTTATTTTAATTAAACTATTTAGTTATTTTAATCTTAATCCACAATTATTTTTATTATACAATAATTATTTTTAATAATACACTTCTTAATTATTTATTAATCATACTTTACCTAAATTCTCGTATATAGGATAATATGCCTATAATACATGGGACGAATGGAGTAGTAAATAATTACCACACATGTATCTTTTATGGATTTAAATGTATATTGAAATCATTTTAAAATGTCGAAAATTGGTTAAAATAGTAAAAACTTTGAATACAATAAATATTTGATATTAATTTTTTTAAATATCAATAATGAGTAATATAAAAAATAATTTAAAAATATATACAAATTACATAAATTTATTAATTCTTTCATTACTATTGTCAAACTCCATTTATTAAGAATAATGTACACCCTTTTGTAGTCTATAATTATATATGCAAAATATCATTCGTAGTTATGCAACATACAATTCATTTTCAAAGCCTTTTTATCCAAAAAGAAATTATGTTAGTTTGATTAAACACATAGATTAATAATACTTCCTCCGTCTCGGAAAAAAGTATCCATTTACTTTTTGCATGTAGTTTTAGAAATATTAGTATTATATTGAGATATAGTAGGAATAAAGTAGAAATGACCAAAATAACCTTATTAGTATGTGTGATATAAAAGTAATGACATTTGTGTAATATATTGTAAGTTGTAAGGGTATTTGTAATGTTAGGTAGATAGTACAGTTACTAAAAGAGGAAATTGATATTTTGTTATGGACAGACTAAAATGGAAAAATAGATACTTTATTATGGGACGGACTAAAATGGAAAATGGATACTTTGTTATGGGCCGAAAAAAGTATATGATATTTTATGTGATGGTATTATGAGAAATTTATTTAGGAATTGATTTAAAAAAATAGTGAGATAAGTAAAAAAAATAGTGGCAAATTAATTATTTTTGTTAAAATAGCAGCAATAAAATGATGGGTGAATATAGTAATTTTTTTACTATAAATGAAATATATATATATATATAAATTTAATGGGCACTTAAAAAAAATAGTGACATAATTTTAACGGTTGGAGAAAGTATTTTTATAATAATAATTTGTAGTACTTTTTATGTAAAAATTATTTTGTTCTTTTTTTTTTTTGTTTTGTTTAAATTTGATTTAATAATGATATTGATATAAACAATTATAAATTTAGTATTTTTAATAAATAATGGTGTTAATATTTACTAAAAAATGAAAATTTATATTGTATTTGGATGAAAGTAATATAATGAATACTTTTGGAGCGGCCAAGAGAATATATTAATTTCTTGATCACATAAAATAATAGTAACTTTTATTTTTCTGAACAAAAATTATAAGTACTCTCTCTCTCGCTCATTCAAAAGTTTTTATTTTTTATTTTTGTCTGTAAATAAAGTTATCATTTTTTTTTGTAATTGTACTATCTACTTAATATAATAAATATCATTTCAATTTATAATATATTATACAAATGTCATTATTTTTATACTATAAATACTAATAAGGATATTTTTTTCTTTTCACTACAACCTATTATAATACTAATATTAAAAAATTTACTTAATAAAAATAAATAAATAAACGACAACCTTTCACGAAGGAATTATATTATTTTAACCATAAAAATTAGTACTGTATTAAAATAATTTTAAACAATTATAAATGCAAGCAAACATGTCATTGAATCAATCGGTCCTATAGTCGAACAAAACAGTGGCAGACTTTCTCAAAATCTTTATTATTCATCCATTTTTATTTTTTCAAAACACCAAATTAATTACTTATTTGTTAATTTTTATATTATATTAAAAATTAATTTTATATTCAAAATATTATATCAATATATATTTATATCATCATACAATATTCTAATATTCAATTTTTTATTATTCAAATTTCAATTCAAAATCTAAATTTCTAAACAAACACACAAGAAAACTTATGAGATTTTTAAATATTTTCAAATTTGAAAATCTTAAAAATGTAAATTATTATATTATTTCACATGATATATATATATATAAATTTGATTATTTATTTAAAATAGTATAATAAATTTATAATAAATTCTAGACCAAGACTTGGTAGGTTGACTCAATATTCTGTTGACCATTACGCGTGTATATTTAGAAAATAATTTGTTTATTCTTTGAAGTTTGAATCAGCTTGTACTGAATGACAATCATATGTTTTTTTAGCAAAATTTTTCCAAATTTTAATATTTGAATTCTACGTTTTTTAATTTTTTTTTTTTACATAATATTGCACCAAATATTATTTTCATACTAAATTCAAATTAATATTTTTAAAATGTTTCTTTTCTAAATTATGAATTATCATTTTACATAGAGTTTTCTTTTTTCAAAAAAAAAAAAAAACTATTATGATATGTTTCTTCAAAGAGGTTTGATCTCATTTTACTATGCAATTATTATGCACGGTAAAATGGACGCCAAACCATATGTTTTTTTTTTCTTTTTTTTTTTAAATTAAAATTTTATTTAATATTTATTATAATTAAATAAAAAATATATATATACAATATATATCACATTTTATAGAGAATAAAATTTTCTATAATACAAATAAATAAAAATTTAAATATATATGTTGAGTATAATATAAATTTATAATCAAATCATACAATATAAATTTTATCATTTATATTATTTTATTCATTATCCATCAAATCAATTCATATTAAAACTCCCTAAATTCAAACCAAACCAAAAAAAGAAACAACAAAATTCAAATTCAACCCAAAATTCAAATAAAGATCAAATTCAAACCCAACTTTTCCTAAACTCCCCTAAAGAAACACACTCTAATAAAATCTATATTTTTACAATGTTATTTTAAAAATTAAATTTTTAGTCAAAATGCTATGATTTTATTTTTTATAATTTTAAATTAAAATCAATATTATTCAAACATATTTTTAATAAAATACATTATTTTTTATCATAAAATATTATATTAAAATATTATTTAAACAAAATTCAAATCAATTTCAAACTACAATTAATAAAACTTATAAATATACATACACCCACAACATGCTAACACTTTTTCTATGAATTTTAGTTTCATTTGTTTATTATTTGTATGAAACATATTTTTTATATTAAAACTTATAAATATACATACACCCACAACATGCTAACACTTTTTCTATGAATTTTAGTTTCATTTGTTTATTATTTGTATGAAACATATTTTTTATATTAAGCGTAAAAAATTATGTTAGTAATATAAAAAATAATAATTTATATTAATTTATTAATTTTTTAATTTGGTAATATATATTATATTTTTTAATAATATTTATAAAAATTATTTCATTTAAAAAATATTAAGTGAACAAATTCAATGTATCCAAATTATT
The DNA here is from genome assembly GCF_009805555.1 of Andrographis paniculata. Taxonomy (NCBI): domain Eukaryota; kingdom Viridiplantae; phylum Streptophyta; class Magnoliopsida; order Lamiales; family Acanthaceae; genus Andrographis; species Andrographis paniculata. Next base: position 1,442,674 of record NW_026137611.1, read on the forward strand.
AGTTAAATAAAAATTTAATATTAAAATATAAAATTAAATACATATTTTTTATTTTATTTTATTGTCTTCTTTCAAACTTCTTTTAGGGTATGTTTGTTTGGGAATTTGAATTTTGAGTTGGAATTTGAATAGTAAAAATTTTAAATTACCATAGTTGCATGGTATGAAATAAATAGGTGTTGATGTGATGTTTTGAATGTAAAATTAATTTTTAGTACTATAATATGTATAATATATGAAGTAAAAAATAGGAATTTGATTTGATATTTTTTTTTTAAAAAAATAGATTAATAGTAAAATTTTGCCAAAATCCTATAAATGAACACACTCAAATCAAAACAATAAGAGATGTGTTTACTCGACGAATGACAGTTAAGTTGGTGCCTAAAATGATTTAAAATGAAATATTGATTTGAATTTTGATTTAAATGGTAGTTGGATATGATATTTTATATATAAAAAAAATAATATACTATTTTTCTTCATTTTATATAAATTATTATTCTTATATATAGATGTTTTATTTATTTATATTATAGTATTCCCTCCGTCCCAAACACCGTGCAATATTTGTGTTTGGCACGGGAATTTAGGTGGGGAGTGTCATGTATAGTAATTTGAGATAATTTGAATATTAAGTGATGTGATTGGAAAGAGAAATGATTATTTGTTTTTTTTATTCGAGTGATGTGATGGAATAAAGTGAAATGTATATTAATATATGTATAAAAATATTATTAATTATTTCTAAATTTGAAAATATTGCAGTGAGTTTGAGACAAATAAAAAATGAAATATTGTAGGGTGTTTGAGACGGAGAGAGTATTTTCATCCTAAACATGATATAATATTTATTTCAGGCAAAAAGAGAGAAGTATATATTTATTTTTTATATTTTTATTTGAATAATGTTACGGAATAAAATATGATATATATATTAAGTATAATTAATTATTTTTTATTTTAAAAATATTACATTGAAACAAACTAAAAAGAACAAAATTGCAAAAGGTGTGGGACGAAGGAAGTATAAAATCCTGCTCCATACTCCCTATGTTCTAAAACAATAATTTTATTTTTCCATTTTCGTATGTACCAAAGAAATAGTCTTATTTTTATTTTTGGTAATTAACTTTCCACTTTTTTACTAAACTATATTCACTTTTTCAAATATAATTACATAAATAGAGATATTTTAGTTTTTTAAAAATACTTTTACATTCTTTAATTACTGTATTCAGCTCAAATATCCCTATTATATTGGAATAGAGTGAATATTTCTTTATAAAATTTTAGTAATATTTAATATTAACTCTTTCACATAAAAAATGCGTTCATTAAGTGACAAAAAATAATACATTTAATGAAATCTTTATAATCTTACTAGCTATATGTTTTAAACTAATTTATTTTTAACCATATATATTAGTACATAAAAAAATAAAAATAAAAATATGTCTGTATTTTTGGGTACGTAATTTAATATAAATATATAATATATAATAATTTATATTTTTCTTCTATAATAAAAAATAAATATAATTTATCTATTTAATAAAAAAATATATATATTTTTTAATGTCAATATATAGAAAACCGAAAATAAACATATTGTTTATAAGAGATTTGAGTACATCACAATATTATGGGAGTGTTTGTTTGGGGGTTTGGATTTTGAGTTGGGATTTGAACAGTGAAAATTTTGAATTTAAATAGTTGTATAATGTGATATAAATAGGTGTTGATATGATATTTTGAATATAAAATTAATTTTTAGTATAATATAAAAATTAGAAAATAAGTGTTTAATTTAATATTTTTAGGGAATAAAAATAAAATGAGTAGTAAAAATTAAATCTAATCCCCGAACAAACACACCCTTAAAATATCAATGAAACCACTATTTTTCCAGCCACAAATAAAATCGACAGTCAAAAGACTCAGAAAGTGTGACATCATATTTTTACAAAAAAACAAAGGCGTGGTGGTGATGTCATCATCATCATAAACCATACTAATAATAGTATTAACTAAATAAATTATTATTTTATAAATATACTTATCCATTTCACATTTGATTTGAAAAATAATTATCCATCTTAATTTTATTTTAAAATTTTTAATTTAAATTTTTTAAATTTTAATTAAATTAATTAATTATTTCAATTTTAATCTATAATAATTTATATTATAATTTAATTATTTTAATTAATATATTTTTAATTATCTACTAATTATATTTATCCTAAATTCTCGCGTCTACAGTGATCAAGTGGAATGGAGGTAGTGTAATTTTTTTTTTATTACTCCCTCCGTCCCAGATACCATGTCCACATTGCCGTTTCTGTCCGTTCCACGTACCATGGCATTTTTCTTTTTTGGAAAATGATTACACATTTTAATCTATTTTAAGTTTTTTAATTTTTTTTAATTTTAATTAAATTAACTAGTTATCTTAATTTTAATTTATAATTATTTATATTATAGAATAATTATTTTCACTAATACATTTTTAATTATCTATTAATTATATTTATCCTAAATTCTCGTGTCTACAGTGATCAAGTGGAATGGAGGTAGTGTAATTTTTTTTTTTACTCCCTCCGTCCCAGATACCATGTCCATGTTGCCGTCTGTCCGTCCCACATACCATGTCATTTTCCTTTTTTGAAAAATGATTACACATTTTAATCTCATTTTAAATTTTTTAATTTTTTTTTAATTTTAATTAAACTAATTAGTTATCTTAATCTTAATTTATAATTATTTATATTATAGGATAATTATTTTCACTAATATATTTTTAATTATTTATTAATTACACCCTCCTAAAATATCGTGTGTACACTGTAGCAGACACGGTATCTGGGACGGAGGAAGTACTAATTATTGAATTTTCGTGGCAATTGATGAGATGTGGATATCATTTTGATATCTGAAATTGAAAGGCTCGTGTCACTTGTGTGGAAAAATTGAATATTCTTATTTTTTATTTTATTTTATTTTCTCTAGAATAGCGCGTTCGTTGCGTTCGCCTTTATTTTGCTTCCTCTCCCCTTCGTCGGCCTTTCTGTACAAGAGTCCATCAATATCGGAAGAGAGGGTTACTTCATGGTCGTTGGAGCACCGTTCACACAGAGCTCATGGCCCCGCAGGTCACACTGCTCGTCCTGATTTGTTCATATTTTTATTTATATTCTTCTATATAATTTTTTTTTAAAAATAATACTCCCTCCGCTCTCCCAAACAAGATACAATATTTATATTTGTCACTAGTTTTTAGGTGGATAGTATTAAGTATGATAATTTAGAAATTAAGTGACTTGATAGAGAGAGAAATATTTATTTTATTTTTTTATTTGAATGATGTGAGGGGATAAAGTGTGAACAGATATTAAGTATAATTAATTATTTTTTATTTTGAAAATATTGCAAGATGTTTGGAACAGATAGTAATAATTATACATTTTAATAATATTTTAAATTTTCATTACAGTAATTAATTATATTAATTTATATTTATTTATATTATATATATTATTTTTATTAATATATTTTTTTAAATTATTTATTAATTATACGTATACTTATATTTTTGTATCGACGTGGAACCGAAAGTATTATTATTATTATTATTATTATTATTATTATTATTATTATTATTATTATTACTTCCTCTATTTCACTTTTATATTGCTTACGATTATTTTACTTTTTTTAATTATATATTTTAATTATATTTTTAAAAAATTGTATATTTTAATTAATTATTTAATTTTAATTTATAATTATTTTTTAATATATACTTTATTCGTTCAGCTAAAGTGTATACATATTTTTTTTGGGACGTCCAATTACATATTTCTATTTTAAGACGTTGTAACTACAAAGTAAATATTTAATTAAATACTCTATTAAAATCTTATTGTTTTTTAAATATCTCACCAAAATTAAATATTAATTTTGTATGTTGACGGATATAGTAGTATTTTTTAATTATTTATTACTTATGTTCCCACCTAAAATTCCTTGTGTGGAACACACGGTATGTGTACGGATGGTAGAGAGTATTATATTAATACCCTTCACTTCCGCTTCTCAGACTCAGGCTCAGACTCACACACCAATCCTTATTAATTATACGTTTCCTTTTCTCTCTACAAACTAAATTTCTCCAGATTCTGTTCCATATCAGTTCTCCTGCTGTATTGATCGATCAACGGAACGGAAGTATGAAGGTATGGTATGCGTTGATCATTGAGTTTGGGGAAGATTAATATTATTGAAGGTGGATTTACCGTTTCTAATAACTGTACGTATGCTTGCTTGTAATTTGCAGAAAAAAATTGTGGTTGAAGTTTCCATGGACGACCAGAAATCTCGATCTAAGGCGCTGAAGATTTCAGTATGCGTCTCAGGTATGATAACTCTCACATACAATTACAGACATATCTGATGGTGTTTTTCGAATTAAGTTAGCTACAGAGAAAGTCGAGTAATTACGATTACAATTTACAAGCTGATGTTGAATTGAATTCGTTGAGTGATATGATCATCAATAAATTTCTGATAGATCTATGTATGATTGAGGTGAATTGATTGATTAATTAATCAAGGTTTTGGATATGTTGGTTGACCTAATTAGGCGTAGAGTCGGCGGCTCTGAAGGGAGAAACAGTGGAGGTGATCGGAGAGGGAATCGACGCCGTGGAGCTGACGCGGCAGCTGAGGAAGAAAATGTCGCGCGCGGAGCTCGTCAGTGTGAACGATGTGAAAAAACCTGAAACCGCCCCCCCCAAAGTGGTGGCGCTGGAACCTCAAATGCCGCAGTTTCTTATCTACCCGCCGCCGTACGGATTCTCCTCTGGCTACCCTGACATGATGAGAGGACCATCGTACTACGACCCTGCCTGCACCATCCTGTAATTTAAATTTTCGTTTTATTTATAAGTTCTTAGTAAAAAGGAAAAGTCCACTCTATTGTTATGTTGAAAGAATAGACATCGATTTTGGTGAGTCAGTTCAGTTCTTACAGCAAGTAACTATTTGGATTCAAGGGAACAGAAAATAATAATGCATATTTTAGACACAAAGAAAAAAAAGTAAAAAAAAAATAATCTTTGAATGTAATACTTTAATAAAATAAACAGTATTAATCTGTCCAAGTACTTTTGCATGTTTTAATTTGTGTGTTACATCGTTTACTTTTTATTTTTTATTTTTCTTTTCTACTTCTTTAGAATGATTTTATATATACTACTTTTAACATGATACTAAGAGGTAAAATGATGAATGATGAATAATTAAAGGTTGCAAAATTTTCAAGACATCTCAAATTACAAAAAAATCTGGAATGAAAAAGGATTGCAATAAAGTTTACAAGTAAACAGACCCAATAAAGTTATGAAGACAAACTATTGAACAATTTTCTTGGGTTGTGTTCTTCTAAAGTTTGTTTGGATTTGGATTTGAGTTTTTATTATTTAAATTGTCATTCAAATATTATTTCGATGGACATATTTTATACTATAAAATAAAATAATACTTTCTCGGTTTCAATTCAATATACAATTTTTATCATTTTGAAATATCTATCAATTTAATAAAAATAATTATATCTAAATTCCAAAATACTTTTCATTTTTACAGAACCTATTTCTTTCTATTATACTTTTAATAACATAAATGCCAACATCATTGAACTGAAACAAAGAAAATATATTTTTATTGAATACATTGTGATTAAAAAATAGTTCGAAATTCAAACCACACAAACCCCAATAATGAGATTTTTATTATTAGGTATTTAGAATTGTGACATTGTTTAAGTAATATATATATATATATATTTAAATATTTTATAAGAAAAACATATGTTTTTGTTTTAGTATATACCCTTATAAAAATTTCTGGAAGGAAATTTGATCGAATAAGCATACCCCAGATACTCCTCTGTCCATTATCATCACCAAAAGATAATCTTTTGTTGATTAATCATATACCAGTTGTAGTGTTTAGGTTGCAGAGATTGAAGATTGATTTCAGGTAATTCCAGCTGCAGCATTGGCATTATAACCTGAAGAAAATTCATACCTGTCCATCAATCATTCATTGCAAACAATTTTACATAAATCAAAGTCAAGATAATGTATTATTATTGTATGTATAACCTGGAGGAGTAATTCTAGCACTACATTGCTGCAATCAACCTACTTGTTCCTGCAGTTTGTCCGCCAGAGGTCCATCCGGCACGACAAAAAGAAAGTTCAAGTTGACATTGTGATCATGATCTTCAACGCATCTTTTATCAACAAGATAATGGAGCAAAAAGTGTATTGCCCGGCGATTATGAGGCTTTCGCAGAGTTCGGTTTTAATGAAAATGAGCAAGTGATTAAATGAATGATGATAGGGGGTTAGATGTTACTCCAGAAACAAGAAGATACATAGGTAAAAATACACGAATGCCCAAAAGCATAAAAGAGAGGCATAAAAAGATATACATAAATATTCTCTGTCTGTGATGTTTATGCCGCTTTGCTTGGGCATCGTGATTAAGAAATAATGATATTTTAACGTAAAAGTGAGGTAAGTAAAAAGTAAAGTGTGAGTACTATAGGAAATTTATTAAAAAATTGATAAAAAAAAATGATGTGATAGGTTGAAAAAATAGGTGTACATTGATTATTATGTTAAAGTAAATGTAATTAAATTGTGACAGAATGAAATTGTTTACTATAAATGCACCGCGCATAAATTTAACGGACAAAAAAATAAACCTGATATAATTATAGGGATGGAGGGAGTAAGATCTAAGGCACATATAATAGTCTGCGATTTTTAGCTCCAACAACAAATGCTCCATAAAACAGGAAAAGAAGTATTTCAGCAAAAATGATGAAAGTGAGCATCTAAATGAGAATTATTTGGATGCTTAGATATGTATAGCTAAAATCTATACCACTCCCGACAGAGACATTTACCACTTTTGGATGTACTTTTTCCCAATCAGTATCCTCTCTCCAAACTCTAATATTCCAAGCTCATAAAACATTATCCGATATCCCTGAAACTAACTACGACACATTGACAGTTGCGCCATTTTGTCATTCTATAATATATATATGATGTGTATACACATACAGAATCAATCAAATATATGCTTAGAAAGTTCTGCTATTCGTTATTATTCAAATTATAAAAGAACACGCCATTCCATATATAAATCGCCACAAATAAAGCAACTGTAGCTGTTACATTTTTATAAACATTTATGCTTTACTTTTTACATAAGTTATATATATATGTACATTACTGTCTAAAATAAAGACAGAAAAGGCCTTTCATTACCATGTTCTTCTATTTTATACGAATTTTTCAGAATTTGAATAATTTCTGAATCTGTCAATGACATCTACTAAAGATGCTACATTAGAACTGACTGATAATCTTGCATATGTGTGGATGCTAGATTGTTGATTCTAAGAAACCATGTTACTTATCACGAAATTCTAACATTGGTTGACTTCTAGAAAGGCTCCTTCGAACATTATTGTAACATATTAACATATGAATGCTCCATATCAGAAACTGCAAAGATAGTGCTCAATGATTTCTGTTTCTTTTTTAGTAAGCTCAGTGAAAGAATGAATGAATTAGTGCTCCGAAGACAACATGTTAAATATGTTTCCCATAATAGAACAAACCCTCCACTCCATTGATTTCAAAGACAGTACAACAGCAACAAAAATTGGTTATCTCGCACATGCTTTCATATATTGCTTTTATCAGAAACAAGAAGCTAAATTGTTAAGGATAAAAATATAATTTCGGAAAGTTATCAATCAGAATACCAAACATGGACATATAACAAGAACTAAAATAGAGAAGGATATCAGAAGGTTAAATGCAGTATTACCTGATAGCAGGATGCAAATTAACAAATGGTTTGAAACAGTACGTTGAAGCTGAGGTACCATCATTTATGTGCGAGGAGCAACAGATTCAAACTTTCTTGATTCCAAGATTTTACTAGCACCGATCACCCAGTTGCAGAAGTTCTTGGCAAATGGATTTGGAAATCAAGCCTCGGTCACGTACAGTGCTCCAAAAAAGGTTCAAGCAGCTTTCATCCTTTGCATATGAAGCATTTATACATCTGAAGATTTTTAAAGTTACCATTAGTCTCCTTTCATACATTTCATCGAACAAGGCTGAAGCAGCAACGACATCTCCAACTCTCCAGTGTGCAAAAGCCAAACTAGTGCAGATGATAGCATCTCCTACTATCCCCCTTGCTTGCATAACTTTGAAAATTCTTTGTCCGCAGTCAATTCTTTCTTTCTTGCACAATCTCCGAATCATTGCACGATACACAGTTATGTCGGCACAGAAACCATGCTGTACCAACTCATCAGGTAAATTCAAGATGGCCTCATCATCATTTCGCTCACAGTACAAATCCATAAGCCAAGCATATGTACAACTACTTGCAGAAAATCCAGCACCAAGCATATTGAATAGCATTTCTTTAGCATTTTCAATCTCCCATGCTTTGCAGAATCCGTGAATCAATGCCTTGTAAGTAAACTGGTCAGGCTTCAGCCCAGCCTCTAACATCTTGTTCTTCACTTTCAAAGCAGATCTCATATCTCCAATCTTGCAATAAGCATTAATCAACGTATTACATGTAACATTGTCCGCTACTATTTTTCTGTCATTCATTTCATTCAAAAGTTTATTTGCATCTCGTATCCGTCCCTCTTCACATAATTTACGTAGAACTGCATTATATGTCACTACCCCCAGATAGAGTCCCTTGGTCTCCATTGTATCAAGTAACTGTAAGGCTTCAGCAACATCACCAACTCTGCAGTACCCATCAATCAATGTAGTATACGTCACAGAGTTGGGAGAAACACCTGTAATTTCCTTGAAAAGCTTCATTGCCTCTCGCATTCTCCCTTCTCTACAATAACCATAAATAAGCAAATTAAAAGTTACAATATCGGGGCACACCCCTCCTCTTTCCATTTGATCCTGAACGGACAAAACCTCATAATGCATGCCCTTCCTGCAATACAGTGAAATCAACGTATTGTATGTGATAAGATCGGGAAGAATTTTTTTCGACTCCATTTCAACCAATAACTTCTCGGCCCTCTCTACATCTCCCGACCGGCAACAAGCATGAATCAGAACGTTATAGACATGTAGATTTGGACAAACCCCAACTTTCAACATTTTCTTATAAAGTTTCCATACAGTATCTATTGACCTTTCTTTCACCAATGAATTAAGAAGTACTGTACAAGCATGTAAATCTGGCTTATACCGACACACTCTCATATGCTCAAATACTTGGATTGCATCTGAATTCTTATTTGAATTAACATAAAATATCACCAGCCAACTCAAAACATGTGAATTAACATCTGCATCAACATCAACACTCACAAGAGCATTCAAAACACTCGGAGATGATAAATAATCTTTCTTAGCAATCTTCTCAAGTAAATCTCGAGCTTTTGTGAAATGTCTATGTTTTGTGAGAATGCAAATCATGTTCCAAGAAGACTGCAATGAATGCTTGTACTGTGGGACAGTCTCAACCCATTTGAAGAATGACCACACCAGCGATGGAAAACCATATGGAGAAAGCTTCAATAATGTTTGACTTATTATAGATGATGTCACAAGTGAACCAATCTTAGGGCTCAAAAGTTTGTCCCAGTATCCCTTGATTACAATTGCACATAAGGTATTCACTAGAGAGCTTTCACTTGCAAACTTCGATCTTTCCATTAAGTAGAGAGATCATTCGGATCCATAAACCATACACTTCAACTGTAGCTTCTCGAGAACAACAATAGAATCTGAAATGAAGATAAGTTTTTCATAACTCTCGAGCACATTTGTAAAAAGGATTGAACAAAACTAAGAAATGAAAGCAGATCGAGTCTATAGCAGATATATTACACAGAAAACAGAGAAGAAGCTTTTACACTCACAAGATAAGCTTTTCAGGTTACTGTAAGAGAAATATTCAAAATAAAAGTCAATTGAAGATTTCAAGCATCAGATTGATTACAGAGAAAACTGAGGAAATCACCATGGAAAATAAACCAGTATTACAAACACATTACTACAACAAAGTCAAAAGTTGTGTGTCATATCATCTCACTCTTGTTAAGCAAAACCCAAAAGTAAATGAAATGAAATCAAAGACCAAAGCCAGCCCTAACTATTAGTTTGTTATAAATTCCACATTCCATGCAGTGCAGATCTTAATTAATTATCTCGATACTTTTCTTGAACCTTTCCTACTCAAACGAATTTAAATGGCATATTCTAAAGGCTGGAAACAAAGAAACTCGAAACCTAGCGGGCGAACCTCAGAACGATCTGGCAAGCTCTAAACCTTAACGGACTTGTTGGTCGCGGCAGCAGCTGGAAATTGTCCAGCCATACATCGCACGAGCAAGCAAAGACGGAAACGAAGTTGATGTTCCTTTCGGCCACCGCTGCGCGGCGCGGGACTGGAAATTGAAAAGAGGTGGTAGTGATTTGCAGAAGGCATCAATGAGCGAAGACGAAGAGAGGAGAGGTGCTTGAATGCCGTTCGGATGTGTGTTTTTTGGGCTTAAAGCGTTAGACAATCTCTAATCCATTTTGAATTTTTTTTTTTTTTTGGGTTATCATCCTTTCAGATGATTTTTTTTAGATCAATTAAAAATTGTATTTTTATTTATTTATTTTATTTTTTATGATTTTATTTTATTTTTTATATTTATATTTTAATTTTATAATTAATATTAATTTTATATTCTATTGATTATACTTAATCCAATTAATATTATATATTTTTTATTTATATTTTACATAAATATTATTTAATAATATTAAATTTTAAATTTAAAAATATTTATTATTTTTTATGATCTATTTATAATAAAAATAAGATTTTAATTTATTAATATAATATTTAAAATATTTTCATAATTATATATATAATAAAATATTTGATGTTATTATAAATTTAAAAAATATATATATAATAAAATATAAGGATAATATTATTTGCCCGTGCGAAAAATAAAAAAATATGATTAGAGATAAATTAATTTCTGAAAATAAATAAAATATATAGTGGGAGATGATTTATTAATCACCTCCAGCAAAAATAAAAATATTTGTTATAATTTTATAAAAAATAAAATTATGAATTGAATATGTAAGCATTTCTAAAATGCCGTGGGTTATATTAGCAGGGTATGTTTGGATGAATTTATTTCGAATTAAGTAAATTAGTTTTTAATTTTACTTTAGGATTTATTTTGTTGTTTTTTAAAATTAATTTGATCAATTTTAAACTTTTATTTTAAATAATATAAAATATAATATTTTTTTTAAAAAATAATACTCCTTCTCTCCCAATCACTCATTTTTTTTCCTTCTCAATAAACATTTTTTTTATTTTTAAATAAATTTATTTATTTTAAAAATATTTAATAAATATAAATCAATTTAATTAAATTTATAATTTTTTAAACAAAATTAGTTTTAAGTGAATTATAAATAGATAAATAATTTTTTTTTTATTATTATATAAAATTTTGTTCTCTAAAAATGAGATCCATATGATATATATTTTTATTGATATATAATGCTAAAAATATTTAAAATACTAACAACATTACTCATATAAAAATAATAAAATAATATCATAACTTAAGTTACTAATTTGTACTACCTAACATACCGCGTCTTAAGTAAAATGGTCATTTTGACCGGGATCGAGGGAGTATATTTTTATTAATAATGGTAGCCATGCTATAAGTAATTTTGATTTCAAAACATATACTACATCCTTCCCGTAAAAAGAGTAACGTTTACTTTTTACACAGTAAATTTTTTAATATTAGTATTATATTAATTTATAGTAAAAAAGATAAAAATATAATATAAAAGTAACGATATTTGTGTAATACAGTGAAAATTATAAGAGTATTAATGATGTTAAATAAGTATTATATAAAAAATGATAGACAGAGGAGTATTTTTTTTTTTTCAATTAAAAATATTTTGAAATTTCAAATGTGTTTAATTGATTAAAACCTATGTTTAGGTAGGCCGACTGACTTGCAAAATTCAACAGCATAAAGATACAAATAGCATATTATTTAAATACAAGTAACATATTCTCTCCGTCCCATTGAAATTTACTATTTTTTATTTTCATCTTTTCCAAAACAAGGTTATCATTTCCTAACTTAGTAATTGTACTACCTACTTCACATAATAAATACTCTTTCGATTTACAATATATTACACAAATGTCATTACTTTTATATTACACCATACTAATAGGGATATTTTTGTTTTCTTTATTACAATCCAATATAATATTAATATTAAAAAATTTACATGCAAAAAGCAAATGCCACACTTGTTGCGGGACGGAGAGTAGGGCTGTTCCTGGGCCTGGGCGAAAGGGCGATCGCCCAGGGTCCAATCTAAATTGGAGCCATTATTTATTTATGTTATGTATAAATTATTTATATATAAAAGTTATTTGACATTAATGTATTAGTACAACAGCATGGCTTAGCGGTTAAGTTTGAATTAGACAAAGTTAATATTAATAGTATTATTCATATTTTGCATATAAAAATATTAGGAAATTTCTTTTATTTATATTTTATTATAGATAAAAAAAATATATTATTTATACATATTTATGACCTCTAATTTTTGTTTTAAGATTGTTAATATTAATACTATTATTGATGTTTATCTAAAAATTCAAAAAAAAATTATTTTATTTAATAATTTATATTTTATTATAGGTAAAAAAAAATCGGAGTAGATCATTTATATATATTTAGGAATTTTTTATTTTTGTTTTAATTATTTTTTTGCACTAAAAAATAATAAATATTAGACAAAATTATTGTTATTATTATTAGACAAAATTATCAATAACTCCTTTATAATTTTGAAACTCAGTATAATTACTTTAAAAATGGCATGAACCCGTTGTTCATTAAACTCATTATTATATTTTTTTTTTACTTTTCATCTATATTTTTTTTTTGTATAGCAGGGTTTCATATAGCATTTTTTAAAATATAAGGGAGTTTTACGCAATTTTTAAAATTTATACTAGAAAAAATATTATTTTTAATTTATATTTTATTATAGGTAAAATATATATTATATATATATATATTTAAGGGTCCTAATGTTTATTTCGCCCCGAATCCTTCGAAAGTCAAGAACAACCCTGGGAAAGGGAGTATTAAATGTTAAATAAAAAACCATGATTGTGTATATTATGAATAAATGATAAAATGAATTATAAATTGTTAATTTCTTTTTTTTTTTTTACTATTACACTTGTTGTCCATTTTGTTAATATAATAAAAATATATTACATGAATTAACCCATAAGAACAGAAGTTTTGGGTCTACCTGTTACACACATTGGTACATACATTGGTATTAAATTTGGTTGCAGATTTAACCATCTATAGGAAATAAAAATGAAATGTTTTGTATAATATATATATATTATTTTAATTTTCTTTTCTTTTATTGTAATTTTATTTATTTATATATTTATTAAGTAATATTATCATTTTAAGTATGTCTAATTTTTAAACTATTTTATTTAGTTACAAAAAAGCATTAATACATCCGGAAAAACAACTCCAATACCAAATTTGTATTCTTATTTATAAATTTATCAACTATCATTATATTATAATACAATGGTTTTTTTTTTTTTTTACATATAAATTATGTGAAAATTTTGTGTTTGTTCACATTCTATTTTGAGAATATTGTAAGTAGTTAGTACTATTTCTTAAAAAAAATGAATATATATTGTAAATAGACAGATAATATTGTATGAATAGATGGTAAAGAGACAGAAAAAATATAATATATATTTTTATATATTTTAGTTGTTCACAAAATTAATTTTTAAATATAAAATATTATTTTTTATATTAACAATATAATTTTTTATACTTTGATATAAAAAAATAAATTCACTAAAAAATATAAAAATAAAAAAACCGAAACATATCCAACAAAATCCATTCTCCCAACTAGGGATGTCAAGGGGGCGGGTTCGGGACGAGTTCTGCAGGCCCCGAGATCCGCCCCGCTAGAAAATATTAGGCTCCGAGACCCGCCCCGCCCTGCTTCCACCCGGCCCCAGGATCCGCCCCGGGATCAATCCGGCAAACCCATTTTTTTAAAAAATATATAATAATAAATATTTTTTTAACAATCGAATACTAAAACAAATAGCATTAAAAGAAAAAAAAATCTAAAAACAATTAAAATACTGATCCATAAAAATAAGATAAATAAATAAATAATATATTTTTATTATATAAATATACATATATTAGGTATAATAATTTTAAAAAATTATTTGGAGCAAACGATTAATTGAATTTTATATTTAAAATTATTTAAGTAAAATAAATAATATATTTTTATTATATAAATGTACATATATATTAGTTATAATAATTTTAAAAAATATTCGAGTTCGGGTCCGGGTTCGAATTAGGACAGATTTTTAGTAAAATTCGTAACCCGCTCCAAACCCGGCCAAATTTAAAATTTTAAATCCATAAACCGTCCCGAAACATATTATTTAGATTCGAACCCACCCCATTAAAAGCTAGTCCGGGGCGGGTCCGAGGCTAACACGCCCCATTTGACATCCTACTCCCAACCAATTCTTTAAACGACTTAAACGGGATTCCGTTGAAATAACTCTTACTTCGTTAGATTATAAGTATTTTATTATTATTATTATTATTATTATTTTATTTTTATGATATCCGATTTATTTCTTATCGAAGAAATTCACGAAGGTCAGAGTGTCCATTAAATGAACCATCAAGATTTCTCCAGCTAAGCAAGATCGACGGTTCACAACAGTTATTGAAATACGATTTCCTCTGAAAGTGAAACCACCTTCAATTTTTTTGCTTCCATTTCGAATCCTCTCTTCCCACGGAAACGAAAAAAAGAATCAACGCGGAGGAAGATAATGCATTGTTTGATCGAGCGGCAAGCCGATCTGCTGCTCCTTGATTGATTCATTCGATTGGGTTTTTCTGATTATTTGGATTTTTTATTTTTCAAATTTTGATTCCTGGGTCGGTGGAATTTTATTTGGAGAAAATATGTCTTACGCTTACCTCTTCAAGTACATTATCATCGGTGACACAGGTAATTGGTTTTTCAAATTTTCAATTATGTGATTATAATTTAATACGCTTGGGATGTATGATTCATTGTGTATTAGGGTTTTGGAAGCGACGGTGATTACTTGTTGCGGAGTTTCATTTGGTTTTCTTTTGATATGTGACGTATAGATCCGGCTCATGGATTGCTAGGATAGTTTCTGGTTCAATTTCACGGTTTCTGCTATTTTGAATAAAAATAGAAGTCGAGGCTGCTATTTGAATGGAAAATTATGTAAGGATGAATACAAATTAAGAGAAAGTGAATGATCTGTGTAGAATAATTTCAAAATCATATTTTGATTTTGTTGAAGTAGATAGGGATGGTGATATCTTTCTTGGATTGCATATATAGGGGATATTGATGAACAATAACATTCATTATTATTATTATTATTATTTTTAAGGTAAATATTTGTTTCAAATGGAATTTCAAAAGAAACAATAGTGAATACTGGGGTATGTTTGTAAGGACATTGTTCTCTTTAAGAAGTGTTAAAGAGAAAGAATTGGATATAAAACACCTATGTTTTCTTATGGTTGGACAAATTTTCGCAAGCTTCGAGATGTTGTATTGAAATCATGAACTGGATGGAAGCATTCATAAGTTTGAACTTATTTACAGGTGTTGGAAAATCATGCCTGCTTTTGCAGTTCACGGACAAACGGTTTCAGCCAGTGCATGATTTGACCATTGGTGTTGAATTTGGGGCTAGAATGGTCACAATCGACAACAAACCGATAAAGCTACAGATTTGGGACACGGTTTATCTTGCTTTTACATCTTATCATTATGTTACGATTTCTGTATTTCCAATGTATAGAGTTCAACACAAACTTGCATGTGCCAGTAACGATTGATTTTGTCAGCATGTGGAATCAGTTGGAGTGCAGATGAAATGGGGCAAAAATTTCTTTATTTCTTATTGCTTTATTTTTATATTTTTTGTCTCCATGTTTTTCTAATGTGAATGACATCTTTGGTTACTCCTCATGTCAGGCTGGTCAAGAATCATTTAGGTCTATTACAAGGTCTTACTACAGAGGTGCTGCTGGGGCGCTTCTCGTTTTTGACATCACGAGGTATGCATTAAATAACATTGTCAAATGATTAATTAAAACTTGAACTTAAAAACAACTTTCATTCACGTGGATGTGCTTCTGTATCATCAATTACTTTGTAAAGAAAATTTATGTGGCTGCAGGTTCTTAATGTCTTGTTTTGTTTTTGGAAGGTATTCACACCATAGTTTTTGAATACCTAATTTTATTCACCAAGTGAATTTCTCTTCATTTGAATTAAAAATTGTGGAAAATTCATACCCATCCAACTTAGTTGCTTCAATTGACTTGCATAATTAACAGCTAGATTGTTACCTGTCCTTGGTTCTGATTGATTGTTATGTCTATCAAGTAACAATTACAGCAATTGAATTGAGACCCTCACCTGAAGCCCCTATAATTTATCAGAGTAGCACCTCAATTTATTGTATGAGGTTACATGTGTGAACTATACAATCACCATAACTAAAATACTATAAAAAAATGCATATACCCTAAAATATGTAATAACTCTAAGTAGTGCTCCCTAAAAACATCTGTTTCAGTTAGAAAAATAGAAGCAACCTTCTTGTATGGTTCCTGAGACATTGAATGTGTTCTTGCTTGAGAGCTTTTATAAAAATTGCTATACGATCAGTTGGTTTGAGTGGCATATCAAAGAGAGTTAAGCTCTAGTATTATGATACTAGTGTAAAAGGAATAATCTCTTATATTGTGAAAGACACCTTAATACCAAACAAATAATTAAACATATCTACATATTTACACTTGTTGAGCATGAAACTGTGGTACGCAATGCTAGACTTGGAAAACAAGCCGGGCAGTTTGAGTTCCAGCATGAACTTAAGTCAATACGCATCATTTATTTATTTATTATGAAGTCAACCAATATAATCTTTCAATTCATTGGTGCTTGCTGGGATAATTTGAATTACAAACTGAATGAACGATATTAGAAGATAATAAAGTTATGCAATGATGTTGTTTTCTATTATAGATATATGTTTACTATATATCTAATATTTTGTTAATTAGTCCTGTAGTATTCCCATTATCTTAACATGTTGATACACTTTTCATAGTTATTATTTTTTGTCACTTCAATATAGTGCTTAATTACTACTCCCGTTGTCCCAAAGTTTTCTATGTCTACTTTTGGTATCTTATTTTAGGTGGTATAATTTTGGTAGTTTTTATTTAACCATTTTGTCTTTACTTTTTGTTTGGAATGATTTTATAAATTGTAGTTAAAAGGGTAAAAGCCGGAAAAATTGGATATATAGAATGAAAAGTTGCAAATGATACATCCCAAATTAGAAATAACAACAAAAGATTTGGAATGGAGGCAGTATTAAATAGGCAGCATAGTTTACTTTCCAATATGTTGGATGCAATTACATTAAAGAAATCTTCGTCAAAGTGAAATGACGCTTTTTACCATGATTCTTGGTGACTTTCATATATTTTATGCTTGAAGTGGTCTTGAAAATCTGCAGTAGAATATACTTTGCACAAAGTAACATTTTCATGTAATCTTAACTTTTCTCTTATTCAGGAGAGAAACTTTCAACCACCTTGCAAGTTGGTTGGAAGATGCAAGACTACATGCGAGTCCAAATATGACGATAATATTGGTTGGAAACAAGTCTGATCTGGCGCACCGAAGGGCTGTCAGCGTTGAGGAAGGGGAGCAGTTTGCTAAAGAACATGGATTGATGTACATGGAGGCTTCTGCCAAGACAGCTCAAAATGTTGAGGAGGTGATGATAAATTTGTCTACTGTGTAAACTCTATTACATCTTTGTAACAATCAGCTGAAGTTTGAACGCCATCTACTATTTACTATCTCCATAATTTCATTCTGCAAATATATCATGCCTGTTGCAGGCATTTATAAAGACTGCCTCGACCATCTACAAGAAAATCCAAGATGGAATTTTCGACGTGTCTAATGAGGTCAGTTGATATATGATAGTGCCTGCGGTATTCCTAAGAGTTGCATTGGTTGTAACAGTCACAAGGGATTTTAGTAGTTGTAATTGTGTTGATGAAAGTAATTCAGAATAACAATTAGGAAGATATGCTCCAAATGAAAAACTTGCCAATATTCTAAATCTAAATTAATTTTAGTACAAAAAAATTGTGCGGCCTTTTCCAAAAATTCATTCATGTCATGTAGAAAGGATATGGTTACCGCGAGCATATTTATTGCAATATTTTGTCTTTGAATGTTGGCCTTCTTCCCCAGTTTGAGTTGGATCCATTTTTATAAAAACACTGACAAATATTGATGCTGCATTTGCTGATATATATATATATATATGTGTGTGTGTGTGCGCGCGCAGACAAACGGGATCAAAGTTGGATATGGAGGAGTTCCCGGGCCATCGGGAGGGAGAGATGGTGCTGCTGCTCAGGGAGGAGCCTGCTGTAGCTGAACACTTGCATTAACTTTTTCATTTTCAATTTCAAGACTTCTATAAACTTCTTAATACATATATAGTGTCATATTATTGCTATACTATAATTATCTTAATGAAGTCTTCATCTTAATTTAATTATTACCCTTCTACTTATTGTCTACTTTAGATTTCATTTGTGAAAATCTGCACAAGTTTAATTATAACATGTGAGATGTATATTTGATACTTTTGCTGCTAAAAAGGAAAGGGTTGATTCTTTTCCCCTAGCTGTTTTGTTAAGGATAGATAAATGGTCAGATTCAAAAATGCTACTTGAAATTCCCCTTTACCCTTCCCACAGGCATCTTGTTTAGGCTCTATATGGATACAAAATTTTTAATTGCATTTCAATGATATTATCGATCTGAAATTTCAACTATAAGTACCCCCACCGTCATGTCGTACATAGTAAGTAATATATATTATATATACTATCATAGCATATTTATGACACAATATATGTTATACTCCCTTCGTTTCGGCGTTTGCTTTTTTCACGTAAATTTTTTATTATTAGTATTATATTGGATTGCAGTAAAAAATACAAAAATATCCCTATTAGTATAGTGTAATATAAAAGTAATTACATTTGTGTAATATATTGTAAGTTGAAAGGATATTTATTATGTTAGGTAAGTAGTACAATTACTAAATTAGGAAATGGTAACCTTGTTATCGGACGGACAAAAATAAAAAATGACAACGTTTCAATGGGACGGAGAGAGTATTATTATTTATAATATGATATCTTATAACACAATATGTAAAAATATGTATTGTTATGTTAATCCGATTAAATTAACCAATTTGATTGAGTTAGCATATTAACAGTACACATGTACTTAATGTTAGTGAATCGTGGATGCTTTTACATTCAATCAGAATTTTACCTGTTGTATCTTGCAACTATAAGTATGAGTTAGTGAATAATATGATACCCACTTCCACTTCCATTTACTCTCTCCATATCACTGCATGCCCTCTTTCTTGCATTTATCACTTATATTTATAACACAATAAATATCTAGTATTATATATTATATATATACCAACATGATACATTTATATGTATATATACTTACTTATATATATAATATATACAATATATAAAATAATGGTCAGAACTGTAGAAATCTAATCTTATAATAATTTCACAACAGTTTATTATTTATTGTTTTTTTAAATATTTTCTTTACACTTATTTTCTTGTTTATAGTTTTCATCTGAAATTGTTTTCTCTAATTATATATATATATTAAAGAATACAATTCTTTCGATGTACAATTCTGTTTACATTATAGGAGAATATATATATATATATATATAACTAATGTAAAATTTTTACAAAAGCAAGATTAATTATGTACAAAATACAAAATTCAAAGATTACTATATTATATAACCACACTACTACAGTCTACAGAGTACTAAGACCGATTCTCAAACTATAACTATAAATATGTGATTAGCTAAAGTGTGGAAGAGAATCATATATATATATATATATATATTGCATTGTGTGGACGATAATACATGTCTCTCTATCCTCAGCGCTCGGCATCTCTCTCATCATATAATATATATATATATGTATGTATATCTTCGCCTTCAAACGTAGTCTTGTTTGAAAGCTGTATATTCCCCAAATTGAAGAATCGTCAATCTCCATTTCTGAACGGAGGAGACCCAAATTAAACAAGCAGACGTCGTCATCAGGCAAGCACCTGCTGCTGCAACTACCTACTGCTTCAGTATTACAATATATATATATATATTATATCTGTTGATGGTAGGAAATTATTGAAATTTATACTATCCACTCGTTCGTTTTGCTGTTGGTAGATAAGATCAGGTGGATTATAACGTTGTTATGCGTGCTGAGCCTGAGCCTGAGCATGAGGATGAACATTAGTATGAGCATCCCCAAGGCTCTGCCTTCTCTATCCCAAATCCATTTATATATTAATTATTCTAATTACCAATCAAACCCATATCCAAAGCCAAGGGCTCATCTCGCCCACCATTGCAGCAGCAGCAGAAGAATGCAGCATCCCAATTACAAGTACTCGATGCAGGTTTAATTAATTCATGTATTTAAACTAACTAGCTAAGCATTCATTCATCATCATACTTATAGGATCCATCCTGTTCTCACCTAATTAATTATTATAATATATGATTATTCCAGCAGCAGCCAATAGCAAATCTCAACTCAAACCAGCACCTGCTACCTCAATTTGGAACTGAGAGTCATCGTTGTCGTTCTTTGCCACTTATTCAACTACTTGGAGCAGCTGCAGCAGTTTTATTGTCCACTGTACGTACCTACCATTCAAGTTCTTCTTCATTAAACAGTAAGTAGCATTAATTTACTATTGCATATATATATATATATATATATCGGCAGCAACCTGCTTTAGCAGTGACAGGTGAGAACTATGAGGAAGATCTGGTGTGGGTTTTGATCCAATCTGGGATTTCAGCTTTCTTATACTTCATCCTATTTCCAGTGAGTAATCAAGAATTAAGAATTCCTTCATTCATTCTATAATTTTACACTTGATGCATTGATTAATGCAACTGCAAGTGCAGCCAGTGATTATGAATTGGCTTAGAATCAGATGGTACAAGAGGAACCTGGTGGAAATGTATTTTCAGTTCCTGTGCGTCTTCCTCTTCTTTCCCGGGTCAGTCACTCACCTATACCCACCCACCTACCTGCATTTCTCTATCTATCTATCTATCTAATATATATATATATATATATCTATCTGTCATCTAATTCATGTATTGTATATCTGTATTATAACATTCTGCAGAGTGCTGCTTTGGGCGCCATTTCTCAACTTCAGAAAGTTCCCAAGAGATCCATCCATGAAGTACCCATGGTCCGTACCCCAAAACCCTTCTCTAATCAAAGGTGGATTCCGCAAATATCCATGGGCTCAGCCTGAAGACTACGAATGAATGACGACAGACGACATTAATTCTCACCATGCACACAATATATATATATATATTTATACACTACATTCTCTCCATTTTTTTTTCTTCAAAATACTATTAGATTCTAACACTTATTATTTTCATATACAAATCATATCTAATTACTATTTCAAGCTAACTGCGAACCTGATATCGATGAGATCTTGTGGACTTGTCTACCCGTCCATCTGCATCTCTATATTCTAGTTGCATTATGCCTACGCGTTTGATGAAGTTGTCGTCGCTACCATTACCCACTCACTATGTCCTATCTAGACACTAATTTTGACGTATGCATAAAAAGCCATGGATAGACAACTTATATGTGTTCTTTCACAACATAACCAACTATCTTACTTGAAGAACCTATTTGTAAGCATATAGTGTATGATCGATAAAGATATGAAACAACCTATTCCGAAGATATTGTATCGCTAAGAAATTAAACAATTAACAACTACATTAAACTACAAAGCATTAATTCATTGTAAGCCTACTAAGCTCTTTTGAACATTAGATGATTACGTGAAAACACTTTGAGTTTTGCTTTAATCATTTGGATACTTGATCAAATATTGGAAATTCATGTTCCAAATACTATCTTGATCGCTTGACAGACTACTAACTTGAACTATAATTACTTAGAATTTCGAAAATGAGCAAAATTTCGCTTGAAATGTGACATTTTCATTCAGATTTCTTTATTGGCCTCTTAGTTCATCTCAAATGGATAATATTTTGATAGACTTAGGAAATACTATTTACAGTTAATAGATTTGAGTAACCCTTACAAAAGTAAAATGTATTAACTAGTTTGTTTGATCATTTAATTTCATAATTTTTAACTTGATCTGTTTATGATGAAATAATAAAGTACGAAGCATGAAAAACGAAATAAACCAATACACGCTAAATTACATGGAAACCAAATAAATCAGAAAAAATATGGAGCACTTGAAAATTCTTAGCTATGAAAATTTAATAAATTGTTGGAAATTTAATATTTTATCTATTTTTTGGCAGCATTTTCTCCATTTAGAAAAAAACATTTGTGCAATATAGGAAATGAGGAAGATAACAGCAGTAAATGCAATGAAGAAGTCGTCCGTCCAAGAAACATCAAAATACTTTTATTTTGAACATTATTGTTTTAAAAGAATGAACATTCTACATACAAAAAGAATATAATCATATATATGAATGAATCTATTTCATGCCTACTTGCACTGTAAATTATCAAACACAGAACTGGTTGTCTCATAAACGACGAGCACGGCAGCGACAGCTAAGAGAGAGACAAGTAGAATCGACAAAGCAAGAAGGGGTTTTTGATTGCATTACCTAAAAGTATATGTATGATGATGACTCCATCCTGTTTCTTGACAAAATGGATCGAGCTTCAGTGATCGATCTTGGAGGCTCCAGATCCTTCTCTTGCAAGGCATTCCCGAGCAATCTCTGCATCTGAGATGCATATATATCGTCCAGAATCTAAACAAAACAAGTAAAAACATGTTATGTTCACAAGCAATCATCTCATATGGTACATTTAATTAAAATTTTTCGAATATTGTATTGTGCCTTACTATAAAATTATACTTACTCCAAGGGCGTGGTATGATCCGGTGTACCACACTCTGTTCTCCTTTCTTCCTTCAAGAAACTTCAGCACAATCTGAATAACAAAAAAATCGCAAATGTTTACAACATAAAGTGTTTTCTAAAGGATTATAGTGGTTAAGGGGATTAGGCTTACTTGTCCCATTTTATCCCAGAATGCACGACATGTCGTGACAAATATTTGGCTTGTAAAACATTCGTGCAAGTTTGAGATGCATTCGGAGAGCTGTGTACTTAGCACCTGCATTCGCTCGCGAATCTGAGCTTCCCCATCGGCTTCTTTTGTATCCTCCAAGATCCTCTGAAGACGGGTGCTCCGGTTTGCTAACATCTGCAGCATCAAATACACAATGGCATCACTTTAGAAACTCAGTACACAGTATGTAATGTTAAATTTTTCGAGGAAATTACTGCTTACATTGTTGGTGAGCTTGACGACTATTGCTTGAACGTAGTTCTTATATTTTGTCCGCAGAAAAACAGTTGTTGTGTTCATTTGCTCTCCGAAAGTAGTTTTGCTGTCTTCATTCAAGGGTAAGTAAGATGCCCATGACTTCAATTTGTCTTCGATCCTACAATGCAGCACGTCCAGGATTCTCTTCATTGTGTTAAGAAAAATCCCCAGCTGCCACAAACCGAAACAAATCATGAGAAAGGTAATGAATTGTTACACACAGCATTTGTTGAGTCGATGAGAAAAGACCGAACCTGGCTGGGAATTGTATAATACGCAGTCGATTGTCTCCTAGCCAATTTTTGGACCTGCATGCCAATTTTTTTCGGGATGCTATCTTTGAGAGGTGTCAAAATGTCGTGGTATTGCCTTTCCAAAGCTTTGATGATCGCCCTTTCTATATTTGCAGCAGCCTATTTCAGATAAGGAAAAGATTATACATCTAGATTAGACTGAAGCATTTTAAACGAATAGTGCTTATAGATTATAAAAGGACAGCTCACATTCTCCAAAATAAGTGTATACTGAGGCCATCGATTGATCACTACTTCATATTCGCCAAGCATTCTCGTCATCTTTTCAAACATTTCCTCAGCAAAGGGCGAGGTTGAAAATTTGGTGTACACACCTGACCAAGGAACCTGAAAGAAGAATCGACATTAGCCACCAAGTTTGAGTGATACTTTTGTGAGCTGAAACATATAAATGATAATCAAGAAAGCAAACCTTCTCTGCTTTGCAAAGATCGAGTAATGTAAGTTGTAAGTCCTGTATCCAAACCATGATGTAGCCGTGGTACAAATCTCTGGAGTCAATGCCGCCTTCGACAGGACTAACCACATCGAAATTTGCATATACAGTTATTAGGAAAACTTGAAAAACATATTTACATAATTAATGAGTGAGACTGAACTGAGAAAAATGTAAACCTTATATTCCAAAATTCCAAATTTCTCTCGAAGTCTGACATTGCAACAAGAAGTTCATTCACATGAGGCGTTGGACATGATGGAGGCCAGGCAGCAAGAAAACTTTTCAGTCTCCCGCTCAACTCCGTGCTGTAAACTGCTGAGGTGACAGCAGACAGATCTATTGAACTGAAAAAACAAATAGATATGCTTAGATTATGTGCTTTCTGCTCTCATCGGCATCTATTGTGTTTTAGGCACCTGGGAAAAATGTTTTGCTCGTGGATCTTGATGTCGATACAAATTTCATTGGTAAGGTTGATGCAGAGATTTTTCATCTTCAAATAGGCTTTGGAGATTGTGTCGGAATCCATGACATACCCCTCAGAGTTGCTGGACACGAACTCATCTGTCTCCATCATGTGCTTTCGACATCTTCTCATTGCTGCCATCTGGAAACATTTATCTCAGTAGTAATTTGCTTGGGAAGAAGAGACATTAGAAACATTTTAGCATTGGACCAGACTTACCTGTAGATATTTTCTCAACATAATCTGAGCATCTTGAGAAAGAATGTCGTGTAGAAGTGTGTATACTTGCACTGCAGGAGCTAGTGCTGGCGCTGCTGTTTCTGATACCGGAGCTGACATATTGGCTAAGCCTGTTGGGGAGTCTTCGTCGAGTGACTTGTAATTCTGAAATGCTTCTGCAAGAAGTCTCTCGACTTGCATCTCGCAGTCTAACAAAATACTTTTCTGTCAACAGGTCCATGGGTGAGTGGCCATTATAAGAAAGTGCAAGCATAAGGACGATTTGCCGACTATCATGATACTTACTTCTTGTCTTGTCAAATTTCTTTCGCTTCTCGCCTTAATGACAGGCACGAGCAACTCGTGCAAAAGTTCCAAGCAATCTTTTGTAGGAGTTGCGACGTTCATGACATAAGAGAGGTATCTATAAGGAAATTGATCAAAGGGAAAACAACCTTAAGATTGACTCTCAAAAATTAAAGAATTGAAACTCACAAGTATTGACTGTCTACCTTAGTTTAGTGTAAGAGTCGGAAACTCCGTAATAATCAGCAAATTCTGTGAGGATCCATTTCCATGGCCTGTATATACGTAGATTTCGTGCATGAAACTGTTGTGCCCTCATGGCGGCCTCCAGCAGTAGATCATATGCTAATGTCTCTACGATAGTACCGCTCTATTAATTTGTGCAACAAACTTTACATGTGAGAATGTATGTCAAGGACATATTCAAAAATTTCAAGACAAGACTCAGGAAGAACAAAGATCGCAGCAATGCAGAACCAAACCTTCATAAGCACGGTTTCATCATTTGTAAATGTGCTTCCGATGGAAAGTAAGACTTTCCCCACACAGTCATGTTCATTATGATTGATTGGCCACCAACGGACTCTGTCATTCTGCGGAGATTCAGCTTTGGTAAGAGTCAAGAAATGCTTCCAGATAATGAAGATAGTATCTTCTAAAATAAATTAAAGTACGCTTACAGGGTTTTCAGTCAGTGAAGAGATCGGAATTGCAGCACATCCTTGAACATTTTTCATTGCATCCTGGACTTCGAGTATAAGAGCATCTCCTTGGCTCTCCGGGAAACTGAAACTCAAAAATTTTTCTGGTTAATTGCTTTTAGTGCATGAAGAAAATTGGCTCTAGCATTTCTTGAATGTATAAATTGATGCAATGTCGGTTAAACATCAGGTAATGCAAATGGTGCATACAGGCTAATTATGGAGCATGAAGTTTAAAATACGGTAAAGGTCAATATCCAACATACATACGAAAAGAAATAAACAAAGAACTATGTAAAACAGTTGAAGTAATGTCAAAACATGAGATGGAAAAAAAAAGCACATATCCACGCATAAATTTTAAAGAGTAGCAATATTATGACAAGGAAAATTCTACACTCAAATGAGCTTAAATGGACTCAGATAACTCATGAATTTACCAGAATGCTTAAGGGATAGCTTCTAACGGTAATGATATTGCCACTTAGAGCATCTGTGCAGTATAAACTTGATCTGGTATGAATCATGGGACTACAAACTTACAAGTCATGATATTCAGAAGTTCCAGGTCTAAGTGAGATGGCAGAACTTGCTTCCATTTCATTATCTTCAGCCAAACTTTTCAGGTGAATCATGCACGATAGTGATTCTGTTAACAGATTATTCATAAAGCAAATAGTCAAGTCAATCTGCAGACAACAATTGTATAAACATTTTATATTGATAAAATGCAAGACAATTTAGTTAAGAAATTGATCCTGAAACAAGACACAATTGATCAATTCAAGGAGGATATTTGGAACATATCATCGTCCCTGTTGCGTGGGAAAGAAGGGTCAATTAAAAGTTCACTTTAATGAATAAGCTAACCTTCACAAGGCAACAAAAATGAGTGCCGCTTTAGAGAAGTGATCCTGTGTTTCACAATTGATGAAACATGTCGGACATACTCAGCCCCAGCCTGCAGGTAAATTGCACCTCTCATTGAGTTTGTGTCCTTGAGCTTTCGCCGTGGTATGATGCGAAGTTTTTTCACTGCATAACAAAAATCTATATTACCAAGACATAACAGAATTACATATATATTTATATATATTGCAGTTTTTCTGGAAGAATTTATGTTCTATCATGGCACATTGCACATGGTAATGTGAAACAATGAACAAGGGACAAAAGCTATACACCTTCCACTCTAATCTTCCCAACATTCCTTTTCACTTTTGAGGTCATCGACTGTTGTTCCATGTTCTTGTTGTCCCCTTGAACTTGTTCACCTCGAGGTTGGAGTAAGAGTTTGTGCAATCTAAAAAGAGAAGGTTATACGTGTGATTAGCTTTAAATCATCTGAGAATATTTTGCTGATCATGGATGGTGGAAATGCAAGTTGAGAGGCTTACCCAAAAGCATTGCGAAGGAGCAAGCACTCATCTTGCAGAAATTCTGGAGCTTCTGCACAGCCTCGTGCCCACGAATTTAGACACAAACGAATGCAAGCATCATAAGCCACAAGTGCTTGCCATGCATTTTGACCGCTGTCAGAAAAATAAATAAATAACAGATGACATCACATATTGGTACATGTACAGTGATTTAATTTCCAGCATGACTGATAATTAATCATATGTGAAACGATATAATGCAATAATAAAGAAATTAGGATATAACCTGGCATTGTAATAGGGCACATGGCTGAGTGAATTTCCATGGCTGACAGGCGGCGCAATATATTCGCTTTCCTCAAGTGTTTCTTCAGCATCCCTACAAAGAATGGCTGTCAAGTTACTAAACAAAAGTGAAGCAATAATTAAGCCAATGCAGTCGTACCTCGCGGGCACTTCTGTTTCAGCTTTTGAAGATTTTTCACTTTGCCCCGGTAAAGCCTTTTCACAAGAAAAACCTTGATCTGGTTCTTTGTATCGAATGTCAATGTTTCTCCCACTTCTTCCCTCTGAGTCATCTGGTGCATTTCCCATATCCATGAAAGGCGGTGCACTGGGAGTTTCAAGGTCGGCTTCACTAAGTACACCAGCTGGAGTGCCCTGCATTGCATAGACGAAACTCTAACCATATTAACTAAACTATCTAATTAGTAGCTATGTGAATTCTAATAAAACTTAATAAAGTAGATGATACTTACATAAGCACTGTGAGGTTGATTTTTCTCATACAACCGGCAGCTTCCACCCGAAACTGCACTGCTAGGCCCGAATCCTCTTGAGCTCCACTCACCTCCTCCTCTAAACCTTCTTAAACTCCCGGGAACTTCAACCCGGAGGTCAGCTTTCAATGGCCCCCTATTTATGGTAGATTCATACTTTCTTTCAATAACTTTTGGTCTTGAATTATGATAAAACATTTCTTCTTCATAACCCTTCGTTGCAGGCCTATCCACCACCATATCTTCATCCTCATCATCATCCTCGTCGGAGTTGTTCCTACTTATCTCATCCGACGCTGATCCCACACTCTCGCTCTCAACCCCACCAACATGAGTGCCATCATCGGATTCGGACTCATTTTCGTTGCTCTCAACACTTAGGGTGACAGTGTTGAGAGGTTTAAGTAAACCAGAATGGAATTTTAATGGAGGCAGAACATGTGAGGATGTGTATGTACTCCCTAATGGCGATCGAGGAAGAGAGTATTTGGGGTAATTCTCAGTCAATGGTGATCTAATCTGACACTGTTCAACATCTGAACCCTGCAAGCAAATTAAGCTCATTTCAGTAATGCCAGGAAAATTAGGTCAAAATTCAAACTTCAAAAGAGCCTTAAATCAACTCTTTTCCTCAATCTTCCGCTATTTGAATTTCATTAACTTGTAAATTAGGGATTCTCCTCTAGGGCTTTGATGAACTAAATAATAACACAATTTCCCAAAAATAAAAAATAAAAAGAGTCGAAACAAACCAAAGGTCGTAATAAGCTCTCAAACCACAGCCTTCCCCATCCAAGTAACATCATAATTTACATCTTCGATTACATTTCACGCTTTCATACAAAAATGGGTCTGAAACCATTACCTTCTTGATCCAGTTGATAGCGTTCTCATCAAGCCCTTCAGTGAACATCGCTTATCACCGCAAACGAAAAAGAAAACGAACAGGTTTGGGGAAGAAGTTTGCTTCTGCGTTTCCCTTTTCCTTTTTCTGAGTGAAATTTTGAGAGAAGGCGTGAGACAGAGAAGAGAAGGAGCGTAGTCTGCTGACATATGAACTGAACTGGTTATGAAAAAGAAACGCAACGGCTAGTTTTGAAATGCGAAGGGGTTATTTATTATTAAATATATTATATTTAACACAAGGTGCTGTGCTATGTTGGTTTAATATTAAGGCTGCATCTTTGACAAAAATCTTCCAAATTTTGTATTTTTGTATTTTTTTTTAATAAAAATACTAAGGAGACAAATGTTCAAATTGTAGAAATTTCCTTAGCTCATAACGGTGAAGAGCTGTATTAGAGCAGTAATGTTAAATTCAAGGGTGAACATTAGTGGGTTCAGTTCAAATCGGACCGAATTTTAAATTTGATTTCCGATTTGTAAAAATCAAAATCGAAATTAAACCAAATTGTAAGATAAAATTAAATCGAACTAAATTAATTCGATTCGGTTCGGTTTAAAATCGAAATACCAAATTCTTTGAAATTCTTATGGTGATGTTCGAGCTTATTCATATTTATTCATCTTGCATGTATTCAACAATTTATAAATGAGTCAAACGATGAAATACAAATATTTGAAAATCAAAATTATAATATATACTATAAAATATAAATTTTATTTTATTTAAAATTTAGTTTTTTCGAATTTTTTAGCTTGAAAATTGAAAATCATAATCGAATTGAAATTCAAATTTATAAATTCAGTTTTAAACCGAACCGAACCGAATCAATTAACTAAATAGACTAAACTGATCTGTCCGAACCGAAAGAAAATTCATTTTTTTCGATTTGGACCAACCAATGCTCACTCCTAGTTGATTTTAGATTAAAAGTTCGAAACTCTTCTTAATAACAAATTTTTCAAATTTTGTAATTTTTCTTAAAAGAGACACTTCATCCATCCCAATGTATTTTTTTTTAGGTTTTGTAAGTGGAAATGCATAAGAAGTAAAGTTCGAATCTTTATTAACAACAAACCTTCCAAATCTTGTATTTTTCTCCATCCTAATATATTTTTGAAGTTTAATAAGTGAAAATACAAAGTAATTATACGTATTAAGTTAATAATATTTTAGTAATAATGTATAATTACTTAGTAAAAAAATAAAAGTAATAACAAAGGAGTATATTTTTTATTCACAAAATAGCTCATCACATATTACATTAATACGAAGCTCAAACTAGAATTTCTTAAATCAAATACATCTTAAATAAATTATAAATCTTACACTATATATATATATATATATATTTAAATTTGAACTATTAAAAAATTAAATGGGATTTATTTATATTTTTGATAAATAAATTTATTTATATCTATTTAATTTTTTTTATTTTTTATAAAATAATTTAGCAAAAAAATGCATAAATTCAAAGCAAAATGATTAATCTCCACAAAAAATATTCGACTAATTTTAATCTCATCCAAAATAAAATTAATTAATTTTGATCTCAAATATGGTGTTGACTTAAATACAATTTTGTTGGATGACAAAAGACAATGTAGGAGATTGAGTTGGATCCACCGCAATCTTCTTCAAACATGATTGTGTTTATTGTCCTATTCGATCTAGACTATTTTAGGGGAAAATAGTTTGTTTGGCTTTAGTTTAAGTTTAAGATTAAGTTTGAATTTTATTTTTATTTAAATAGTTTGAGCTACAATTGTTTTGGCAGGTCAGTTTTTTTTTTTTTTTTTTTTTTTTTTTTTTTTTTTTATGACGGATTTTTATTATTGAGATTTTTTTTTAAAAAAAATATCGTATCAAACAATTTTATTTTTTTTATATTATACTCCCTCTGTCTCGTAACAAAGTATCCATTTAATTTTTTTTAGTAACTGTACTATCTACTAACGTAACAAATACCCTTACCCTTACCCTTAGGTTGTGTTTGGTACAGAGAAATGGAAATTATATCATTTCTCTTGTTTATTTGAGTCAAGAAATGGAATATGAGAAATAAATCATTTCCATTTCTCTGTTTTCATTTCTCTCCCATATGCAGAGAAATTGAGAGAAATGATGTTGTAGTATATGTTTTTTTATTAATTTTTTTTTGTACTATTTAATTTTTATAATTTTTTAAAAATTATATTATTTTAATTTTACAAAAAACAAATTTAATTTAATTTTTACGATATTTTAAGAAATTGTACTAAAATGTAATCTTAAAAAATATCGTACATAATTTATAATTTTTTTTAAAAAAAATTTACCAAAAATATTTTTCATGAATTCTCATTCGTTAAAACTCTTTTTTTATCGGGTTAATCATTTATTTTTGTTTGCTCATTCATATATCTGCATTTTTTTTAGATTTCTCAAATAAATTATCTGTTGTATCAAACAAGAGAATTAATTCTCGTTCTCTACTCAATTCCATTTCTCTCCAATTCTATTCTCTACTGTCGTTTCTTTGCAATTCCATTATCTGTACCAAACGTCCCCTTACAATTTACAATATATTACACAAATGTCGTTACCTTTATATCACACATACTAAGGTTATTTTAGTCATTTCTACTTTATTCATACTATATCCCAATATAATACTAATATTTCTAAAATTACGTGCAAAAAGGAAATGGATATTTAGTTCTGGGACGAAGGGAGTATTACATTTAAAACATCACATCAATATCTATTTATATCACATCAACCAACTATTCAAATTCAACTTTTTATTATTCAAAAATCCAAACTCACGGGCAAACACACCCATTATGTCTCAAATTGTTGAACTTTACGAAAAATTGATATTAAATAACTAAATTAAATTAGCTTCATCACTCAAATTCAAATATGATTAAAGTACTTCATCATATTTAAAAAAGAAAAAAAAAAAAAAAAGAAGCAAAATATGTGGGAGCGAGAGATTAATACATAGTTATATAAAATATATTAATAATCCAGTAAGACTACCTTAGACAAACACATGAAAACTAATTCTTTTTTTAACGAACACATTAACATTAGCTCTTGGAATCATATCACTTAATCAGACCTTAATTAACATGAAGCTCCGCCTCCCCCACAGCCGCCGCCACTACCACCACCACAGCCGCCGCCGTCGCCGTCGCCGCATCCGCCACCACCGCAACCGCAGCCGACATATGGTGTCTTTTTCTTCTTGCGGTTGAAGCTGCCATGCGTTGCACAGGTGAAAATGATCGAAATGAAAAATGCAGACATGGCAAGAAGCATCAGCATCATCGGCAAGGACGTGTCGTCTCCCTCTTCATGACTCCTGGCAGCTATAGATTCTGCATCCAGTAAAACCCTACCCATAATTTTCTCTTTCTTACTTCAAATTACACGAGCACACAAGTATGTGTCGATGTATATATATATATACTCGGTATAACTTTGATGAAGTTAAGGAGTATAATATTATATGATAAAAAAATAATTATATTATTTGATAAAAGTTTGGCTGACAGTTATATAATACTATCTATTTGAAGGGACTTATTTATTATTATTTTTTTTTTTATGAAAAAATAACAAAAATACTTCTACTAGTGACTCACAATACTATTATAATGACATATGTACAAAATCTTATACAAATATAATGATAATTTTAATATTAAATACAATGATGCAAAAGAAAAATAAAACCTTAAACACAGACGAAAAAAGTACAAAATTTAAATTAAACTCCAAAATAAATACATCCACCACGTGTGTATATATATATTATAAATTGTCTATAGATATGAAAATTTAGGTAAAAGATAATTCGTAACTAATTAAAAATATATTATTAAAAATAATTACGATATAATAAAGATATATTATAGTAATACTATAATTAAAATTATAAATTATAAAATTTAAAATACGATTAAAATATATAATTATATTTAAAAACGATAAATTATATAAATCTGACAAAAAATGAAAAATATAAATAATTTATGTAAGATAAAAATAATATACTTAAAGGCTGGGGTGTACTTCATATACAGTGGATTGTCATTTTTTTAGGTTATAGTTACCATAAGAATAATAATAATAATAATAATAATAATAATAATAGAAAAACAAAAACAAGCCTATCACCTTTGCTAGTTTTTGGTAGACATGTTCTTTTTCTTCCTCTTCCTATTTTCCTCTTGTTTACCCTAATTCGATCCAAAATAGGTTTCAATATATATAGATATAGATGTTGATATAGATAGAGAAGGGATTTACACTATTCATACCAAAAAATTTTCTCAAAAATATCAAATTAATAAAACCTAATTTTCATTTTTTATATTATACTAAAAATCAATTTTACCATCATATGAATATAATACAACTATTTCAATTTAAATTTTTTACTAGACAATCTAAAATCCAAACCCTCAAACAAAACCACCCATATCCGTATATATACAAATAACAAATATATTATCAATCAGCAATATGAAATTATAATCCAAATACAGTATTACATATGAATTACCAACATATAATAATTGATCATACAATATTACAGAATACTCAATATTGCCGTGAAGACTGATCTGCGACAACAATTCACGACGGCAAACCCTGCTACTAAGTACTCACTCTATCACATAAATTTGTACTTCTCTTTTCTATATGTCACCTAAAAATATTTCCATTTTCTTTTTCTAGTATTATAGTGAAAATTTATAATACTTTTATACTTTTTTTACCATAAAATGTAAAAAGTAACCAAAACTACACCCAGAATAGCTGTCAAATATGTGTCTGCCTAAATAATTACAACTTTCTGCAGATCTGTTAGTATTATATATATATACACGGTTCACTTTTAATATAGATGAAGTTATAAGTTGCATTACAAAGGGAGAGATCAACTGTATGTATATATATGTATATATATTTCTTTTTTGAGCAGCTAAACAGCAATATAAAAGAGCAAAATGGCCGACCATCTATACAATCTACTCTGAAACTTCAAAAAGCTCACAAGTTTTGTAGGCAAAACCGTCAATTCCCGGTTTCAATGCAGTGTTGCCAAGGTTAGCCATGGAAACTACGAGCCGAGATGCCTGCAAAAATCGCAAACAGAAGAACAATATCATGAAATGCAGGCAGTGCAATAATAAAAACCCGACATGGCATTTAACTTCAAAACACATATAAATACATAAACACACCTAGCAGGGACGAATATGGCAATTAACTGCTCCAGATATCGTGCCAAAATAGAAAATGAATAAAATAAATAAAAAGCATCATTGAGCTGAAAATAAATTTGACATTATGTCGATCAAGGTTTTAAGACCATAAGTAAAGGGCACTCAAAAATGCAGATGAGAATCGGTCGAAAATTGACATTTACGAAAAATTTCATAAGAACTTACTCAATATCGTTGGTCTCAGACCATCCAGGTTCATAGGTTTCAAGGAATCCAATCTTTGCCTTGTTAGGAAGATCATGTGGGTGAACAAATGGAACTCCTGGCGGCCATCCAATCTCCATCCGTATATTCGCACATGGACTATCAAGCGAATGGATGTGATTCTCACACTCCTTCAACGTACAAAATCTCAATTTAATGCCTTTTTTATCGGCGATATCCTGGACCCTCTCTTTGAGGACTCTTTGTGCCTCGAGCCGCAGCCTTTTCGAAGGTGGAAGAGGTTTACATCTCAAATTATTCTTCTTCCTCCGCATGATTGGCTTTAAAGATCCTATATCAGCAATCAACTTAAGGCTTGTCATAAAATCATTACCCAAAGAAACAACCATAATGATAAGAAATATTACTTGGGTTGCAGCGAATAGAACATAAAATTTGATCGATCTATAATAACCATGTTTGTGCACATCAAAACATAAAATGAACCCATTTATGAAAATAAGGTTTATATAATGTTTCCAAACTTGGATTGAAG
Source organism: Andrographis paniculata (assembly GCF_009805555.1). Classification (NCBI taxonomy): domain Eukaryota; kingdom Viridiplantae; phylum Streptophyta; class Magnoliopsida; order Lamiales; family Acanthaceae; genus Andrographis; species Andrographis paniculata. The sequence goes on from NW_026137611.1 coordinate 1,478,020, forward strand.
AAGGAACAATTTTACCATTTGGTAACCCAAGTGCTATGTAGTCAAGTATTTAAAGCATTTTCTCGTGAGCCTCGATTTTACCGAGTATCACCATGACTACAAACCTTTAAAAGCTTGTTAAAAAACAGATCTAACACAGAGCCAACAGGGGTTATCAACTTATATTCCCCTTATTATAGAACACATCTCAGAGTGAGGCATCTAACACAGAGCTAACAGGGGTTATCAACTTATATTCCCTTTATTAGAACACATCTCAGAGTGAGGCTCAAATATATAAAAGGAGACCGGCATAGACATAATGAAATATGGCCGCTTAGTTATTAAAATGCCTTTTATAAACATGAGTGGAAAAAGTTGAACATGCGACAAAATAACCAAATGCGTAAGCAAAGTGAACCACAAGGTATGCCAGAGTTACAGTAATGCCCCTTGTGTTTGTTAAATTGCAACATGTTATCAATTATCATACCAGTACACAGCAAGCAAGTTGTACTTTCCACAAGACTTCAACTGGAATTATGTATTCATATCAAATAATAGCAAATTTTATAAAATTTGACCATATCTTGTTGACAATTGTTTTAGGGGGAAAAGGTCATGCTGAATCTGTCTGTAGTAAAATGAAAACACAAGCTATGTCATCATAACTCCATTAAGGAGAAAAGAAAATTAAAAATAAAAAAGAATCCTTTCTTACTAAACTCTACAATTTTTCGGCTCCTATGTTCGCAGTTGTTACTTATGTGCAATGTTGACTGTCCTTGATCACTCATATGGTGTAATTTTTTTATGTAAGCAAGTGTGTACAAATACTTTCAATACATGGACAAAGCAAATATAGCATTAAGTATAGCTGTTTAACAACATATGTATTATACATATATATATATATATTGATCAGAAGTCAAACCGCGCTGCTCTTAATATTAAAAAAACATGCAGTATGACTTCATGACTTAAATTTCATGTCAGTAGAGTACCAGTCTTGTTCCTTCAAAACTAGTTGTACTTTTAATAGCATAAATATGAGTTTTTTTACATCATTTCACAGGGATACTCAATTTCAGTTATTGTATATTTTGATCCAAGGGATATTAATACTTATTAAGGGGGATTTATTCGAGGAGATGACGATTTTTTCCAGTTCTCTGGAAACACATTACAAGGTATTTAGACACACCTCGACACAAAGGGAAGAAAATACAAATTAGATGCCACATCCCCTTGTCCAAAGCACTAGGAAAAAGTGGATTTTTACATCTAAATAAGTCAATCACTTTATTCCGAAAAGAGACTGTCATAACAAAATGCTTCCAAATGACATCAAAGACATAGCTCACACCAAAATAAATTAGTCAAATGATGGAGTAAATGAAGGCCTATTACCTTCTTGGCCTAGGGGGAAACTGAAAGTCGCAAAATTGTTGCGATTAAGAACCTGATCAGTGGATCTCTGCATGAAGTCATCAACTGGTACAGGAAGCTGGAATTGAGCTTCAACTCCATGCCCAGCAGCTCTCATCTCGGTACAACTAAGGCTGGTCATGGATTTAGGCATGAGTTTGAATGCTAGAGAACAGCGGCCATACATAGAACTCTGGAGATTACTCATATCTGTTCGGAGCATCGCAGGATTTATATAACCAGCCGTTGCCTGGTATAAAGCAAGTCCAGGATATACAATTGCTTCTTGAGGACCAAGATCAGCATCCACAAGAAACCAATGACCACGAACATCTCTTATATACAAACCTGCCTTGTCCGACTTGATAAGAGTTAATAGAGTTCTATCAACCTGATGATCATGATCTGAGAACATAACTGACTGCCCATCTTCATGACTAGTCAAATTATGATGCTGCACCCCCTGAAATGAAGGCCTTCCATTGCAGCAAACAGACAAAACCGATGAAGATATTTCCCGGCTTCTCAGAGGAACATTATCAAGCACTTCCGTGAAAGCTGAGCTACGGAGATTCAAGTAGAAGCTGATGGCATCCAATATGTCCCTCGAGGCCTTCCCAAGTAGAGCATATATGTCGGACAAACCGGCTGGAGGAATTTCAATTTCATTACCTGGTTCTGTGGGAGTAAGTCCAGGTCTATAGTCATATGTTTCTTGCAACACTTGAGGGTCTGCACGGTATCCTGATGTCTTGCACCACTCACGAGAATCATTAGGCTGAATGCTTTCAGCAGAAGGGAAAGATGGTTTACTTTGAAAGTAGAGAAGACTTGACTCGAGGCATGACCTCAAAAGAGCCCCATCATTTGCCGGAAATTGGATGATGGCAGCTGAAAAGTTCTCCAGTGACTGTGATAAAGTTGAAACCGATAATTTGTACGAATCTGAAGGAAGACCTTCAGAAGGTATCAAATCTACAAGTTTCACCCGGCCCAGCGCCGGCAGGCCGTTGCCTTCCATGGAACCTTCCATAGATGACAACTATACTGATCAGCAAGCCAACCAAATCACATTAGCAGCTGCAAGAAAAGGAAAATGACGCCACAATTACATGCATCCATAAAGAAGTGCAATCTAGTTAATCTAAAGATAGTTTTATGTAACATGAATTACCAAATAAATCAACTCGGGTGTTCTACTTGTTTTGTCACAACAGCTTTGAGTTGTACTAAAACATTGAGCAGAAACTTCTTAACCTGAATTCAAGATGCCATTATAATCACCAAGTTGAAGTAGTTTAATTAGCTTTTAATCATCAAAGGCTTAAGAGAAACTCTTGAATTTTTATTTTAGCCTAAATTTCCAAATGAACCGAAATGCATAACAAGCAATCCATCAAATACCAAAGTTAAAGCTTAAATCCATCACTATGAGGAAATCGATCAATGTACTAGGCCAGAGTTTGAATTTTTCTTAAGCAATCCTAAGTAGGGATTTCGAAGATGTTATACCGTATACAAAGCTTCAACATAGCTTCAAGATGCTGGATTTAGGGTTTCTTTGTTACACTCCCTTCCCAAAAATCTCCTATCCACCATCACGCAAATCCTTAATTTCAACAGTGAAAACCCAAACACCCCATAGATACTTGCCCCACGTAAACACAAAATGATATGAACTTATCCAAAATTTACAATCGACCAACCTCAATTCAAAACCGCATAGATATGGGCAATCTCCGAATCCCGGCGGTGCGATCAGGTTGTCAAGGGATCGATATGTCTCCTGTTAAACCTTCGGCAGATAATAAGTTTGGCGAAAACCCAGAATACAGGCGGTAGAAGCAGTAGACAGACAACCAGACAGACAGGTGTGTAGAAGCCATGAACATGAAAATGGTGGGCGCGTGGGGCGTGGAGTGAAGTGACTCTGGCCCAGAGTGGCCCAAAATGGCCCAGCTCTGTATAACTATATTTTTACATCATTCAATTCATACCTAAAATATCTCATTTACCTTTTTTATTTTCATATGATCAATTGAATATTATTTATTATAATAAAAAAGTAGTATAAATTAATAAAAATTGTAAAAATATTTTAATTAGTTTTTATAATATTAATAGAATGATATTTGTAAAAAAATATATATATATACAAATATAAGGATATTTTTAATATTAAATATAATGACGCCAGAAGGTAAATGTGACTTTAGATGCGGACGGAAGGAATATAATTTAAATATATTATTATTTTGGTTTTTACTTGTAAGATTTTGATTTTTAATTTTTAGTTTTAAATAGTAAAATTTTTAATTAAAATAGTTGTTTAATGTGATATAAATATGTATTGATATGATATTTTGAATGTAAAATTTAAAATTAGGATACTATAATAAATTGAAAATATATGTGTTTTATTTGATATTTTTAGAAAAAAAAAATTAAAATAGTAAAATCGAAAATCAAGAGGGTGTTTGGCAAATAGCTTTTTGAAGAGCTTTTAGCTTAATGAACAGCTTTTAGCTGTTTGACCGGTCCAAAAGCTAATTTAGGTGTTTGGTAAATTAACTTTTTGGAACTAAAAAACTAATTTCTGAAAAGCTAACTTACCCATCGTTTTGAAATAGCTTTTTCTGTAAAAATATTTTTATTCCTTATATGCCCTTAAAAATTTATTATGCATTTTACACAACAAACATATTTTGATTATTTATTAATTATATTAGAATATTTTATTATATTATAGTTTTATATATAAATTTATTAAAATCAACATAAAATAAAAATTATAAAAATTAATAATTTATTTTTATATTTAAATTATATTATATAAATTTTATACTAAAAATAAATTAAATAAATTAAATTTATTGAAAATTATAAATATAATGAACTAATCAATAATTAACATAATAAATATATACACGAAAAATTTATTATTTTATATTTTACATTATTTTCAATAGAAAAAAGTATTTATATATTTTAATAAATATATATTATTTTTAAAATCTAACTGTAATAAAAATAAATACTTTTATAACACTTTTACAATTTTCAATAACTAATAACAAACAATTTTAAACATTCTAAACTTAAAAGAATATAATTGAATATATTAAAAGCAAAAATAAAATAGAAATATCCTCAATTGTCATTTTACATATAAACAGTTAATATCAAACAGTTGTTTTACCAAATATTTTAATACAAACCGCTAATCGAATCAGCTAGTCAAACCAGCTAATTGAATCAACTAACATTTATCACCTAATTGAATCGGCTAACAGCTATCAGCTAATTGTCAAGCCCAAATATCACAAATAAATACACATATTATTATTTCTCAAACGGTAAACATGATTTTGCATCTACCAAGGAATCGTCCAGATCGCGGATAGAGTATTGATGTTGATATTATTTTAAAAAATATCATTAAATATTACATTACTGTTTATATGTAAGATTTTGAATTTTTTTTTTCTTTTGATGGGAGGTAAGATTTTGAATTTGATTTTATTATTTTAGGTTTCAATATTTTTTTACTAAAAATTATATTTGTTTTCAAAAATATATTTCTTAAAAATATATATATATATGATACATAGTCATTATTTATATAAAAATTTTATACCTTACATAATTTATTTTTTTTCAAACTATTTCACTAAACAAACAAACTTTTATATTTTGTTTATTATATTATGCTAAACTTTAATTTTACATTCAAAATATCACATCATTATATATTTATATCGTATCAAAATATTATTTCAATTTAAAATTTTACTATTCAAAATAAAACTTAAAATAATATAATTAATATTGATTAATTAGTGTATATATTTACTTGTAAATCTTACAAGTAAATTACAATAAAAAAAAGTATAAATTTAGAAAAAATATTTGACCAATAGACGCACTTTAATATGATTTATTTGTATGTAAATTTAAGTTTTAATATTTATTTAAATAATAAATTATACTGCTATTCTTGTATCAATAGTAAAACTATTTTTTTAAAAAAAAAAATTGTTAAACTGAAAAAAAAATATTTTATTCGTCACAATACAACAGTCTTATTTACCATTTTGTCTGTCCCAAAATAATAGTCTAATTTCTATAAATATTCGTATCACCATAAAATTATCTCTACTTTTTCATTATTATTACACAAATGTTACTGTTTTTTTACACTAATATATTCACAAGGGCAAAGAAATTTTTTACTCATACTTTTTACTAACTATCAATATAATATCAATATTTTGTAAATTTCGTGTCCAACTCAAATAAAACTATAATTTTGAGACGAAAAAAATAATAATTTATAAAAAGATTATTTATTGGATAGAAAAGATTGGGTGATGTGTTTTTTGTACCAATGTTGGGAAACAAGAAATGTGTTTGTTGGGGGTTTAGATTTTGGATTGGGATTTGAATAGTAAAAATTTTGAATTTGAATAGTTGTATGATGTGATATAAATAGGTGTTGATGTGATGTTTTGAATGTAAAATTGATTTTTAGTATAATATAAAAAATAAAAAATATGTATTTGATTTGATATTTTTGGGAGAAAAATTTTGGATGAATAGTAGAATTTTAACAAATCCTACAAACGAACACACCCTTGCAGAAGTGTTTGAGAGATAAGGATGGGCTTCACTTGGATGTAACATCGAGATGCATATGCTATATGATAAATTTGTCATGTATTATTGCCACTTGAACATGGTGAGATTAGGCTCGTTCCGATTATTGATATTTTATTGGTTGATAAATATTTTGTAATTTTACACTTCAATGTCCTATAATCTTAAGTTTAGTTGTGTATTTCAGCGGATATTTCAATTAAATTAAAAATTATTTGCTAAACTAAATTGAACTTAATTCCGTTTTAATTTAGTTCAAATCCCAACAAGGAGATAAAAAAATTTTAAAAAATTATGGAATCAATTTTAAAAAGTTTCGCGTAGGTAATTGTTAAAATCGAATTAGCTTCTTCTAGTTCGAAATGCGGTCAGACTAGTAAATTTTTTGTAGCGTTGCTAAAATTTGAGTCTAATTAGAAAAGTAGTTAATATAATGAAGAATTGATTATTAAGTACATGTCGGTAACTATAATCAATTTATTTAAAAACTGATGAAAATAAATATTTATTGACATTCGTAGACTAGAAACTTATTATTATTGAAGATAACCCGTTCACTGTAGGATTTTTCTTAATCTTTTAATTGTTATTTTATTTTTATTTTTTTATAAAATTCCCTGTTATTATACATATTGTATCACGTATTTTTACTATTCATTTTTTTTTTTAAAAATATTAAATCAAATAATTATTATTTTTTTATATTATATTACAAATTTATTTACATTTAAAATGTCATATCAACTTCTATTTATATTATATAAAACAATTATTCAAATTCAAGTTTTATTATTTAAAAATCCAAATCCATAGAAAAACACATCTCGAAGATATAAAATTTTGAATTATCTAAATAGACGATCCACCTCCCGCTATATTATCTTTGTTTGTATTGTGAAAGTAAGCTAATAATATTTAACTTTACAGATTAATATTGTAATTGACCATAAATAAGTGGAGAATATGATACCTTAAATAGATAAATAATACGTTTTAATATAATATTTTTAAAAAATAAAAATTTGAATATGATATATTCTTTTTATAATTTTTTTTTATAAATTGTGTAAAAAAAAGAAAGTTTATATAGTATAAGTATGAGAGAAACATTTTAAGCATATATAATTATTATGCCATCAGCAATATATATATATATATATCAACGATCAATTTGTTTTCCTAATCTTTGCAATAGCAATATTGACTTTTTGTGCTCAATGCGAGAAGTAAAAAATTTTCGTGCTCATTAAGATTACAAAATATAGCAATTAAATTGTTTTATACTATATATTTTATGTAATTAATTTATTTCAATTCAATTCGAAGTTCAAGTTGCTAAGCATTCTTTTTCGCCAAAAAGAAAGTGACTTGCTACCAAAATATCGATAAGCAAGATGATCTGATTTTTACCAAAAGATAGATATATAACGTGGTTTATAAAATTTTCAGTCAATCAGTCATTCGCAATAGATTATATAAGTTGAAGAGGATTTGATTCTTGTATATAATAAAATCTTTAAATATTGATCTCATCTAGCCGGTAGGTAAGAACGACTTTGATATTTTACTTAATGCTGCATTGGGAGATTATGACAGCGATATCAAATCAATTTATTCTTCATTTTCATTTTGCCTTTTTTAAGCGTCAAAAGATATGTAAAGAAATAAAAGTGATAGGTTCATCGACATATTATTAATATATTATTAATATTTTATATTTTATATATTTAAAATAAAAACTATTTATATAATCTACTAAAATAAGGAATATATAAGTTTATTTGTTTTATATTATATATAATAAGTTTCAATAATAATTTTTTAGTTCTTCCAATATTAATATAGAATTATTTTTAAAAAAATATTTAATGTACTGAAATAATATGTAATTTAATTTTACAAGAAGTCTCTTCTTATTTATATTAGTTGATGTTTTTATAAGATGATTTAAATTGATTCAATAAGAGTAATTCTTTAGAATATTTTTGCATAATATTTTAGAGACTATTTTAGAATTATGTAATAATATTTTAAATCTAATACAAAATTAAACTTATATGTTTGATATGTTTTGAGTTTTGATATAAATAATAAAAAGTATTCTAAAATAGAAATATACACCGTGTTCGTGGACCATTCAATGCATGGTTTGGTATCAAAATTAATTAAATTATGCTTCCTCCGTCGTTCAAATTTATTCTCATTTTTCTTTTTTGATTGTCATCCAAATTTATTTCCATTTTTTTAGTAAAACAAATATCATTTTTTTTTTACTAAAAAAAAAGTAAAAATTTCTATTCTTACATATTTTTTTAAAAATCCGTGTTCGGTCAAATGAGCATATAATTAGATGATTGAGAGAGTATATAATAGAAAAATATTGATGATTTTTTTTTTAATAATTATTAGAACAATTTTTTATTTTTTATTTTTTTATCTTTATTTGTTTCATAACAATTGAAATATTTTTGTTTTGGATAAAATGTAATAAAACATATTTAACATAAATACATTATTCATTTCTCTATCTCTCCTTTAAAAAAATGAAATATTTTTATCTATAGAAAACTCCACATCTTTTATAAAATTAATTTATGTTAATTATATATAATTAAAAGTATTTTTACAAAATGATATCGATATTGCATATACTCCATATTATATTTATATTGGATTGTAGTTAAAAAACAAAAATACCCCTATTAGTATAGTGTATAAAAATAATAATATTTACGTAATATATTGTAAGTTGGAAGGGTATTTATTATATTAAGTAAGTAGTACAATTACTATATTAGGTAATGGTAACATTATTTTCGGACAGACGAAAATGGAAAAAATGACAACCTTTCAATGGAACGGAGGAAGTATTTTTTTTACTACATAAATTTAATAATATTTAAAAATATTTTTAAAATTTTTAATTATATTTATTAAATTTACTTTAAAATTATCAATATTATTAATTACGTAAAAATAATAAAATAATATTATAATTTATTATTATAATTAATTAAATATTTTTATATTAAATAGTTTATCTTAATCAAACGATTCAATTACCTGAATGAATTACCCTAATTTTTAACTTATTATTCCCTCGTGCACTTGAAAGGATAACGTTTGGCACGTAGATTTTTTAATAATATTAAGTAAATAATACAATTAATAAATAAAAAAAAATATAATTTTGTTTTGAAATAAGCGAAAAATAAAAATATAACCTTAATAAGACCTGTTAGAGCGTATTTTAATTATATTTTTACCTTAGAATTATTTCCTGGAGAGCCTGCAACTGCAAGTGACAAACCGGCAAAGCTCAGCATGCCGGCCAGCGATAGAACCGCTGCACAACAAATCAATCAATCGCTAAACACCTTTCGATTTGATTTCACCATCATCCTTCATTGAATTAATTATTCTAAAACCTTCTTGATTGTGACGGAGAAGATAATCTGGGATTCGACTTCGATTTCTCCCCCAGGTGGAGATGCTCTCCAAGTCCCGATTACTGACATTTTCATCGACCTTCATTGCAAAGAACATCTCTTCTCCGCCAATAGCCAAGCTTCGATCTCCAATGGAAATGGAATCGGCGACGTCGTCTGCCAAATTGCTTTTTAGGCAGCTGTTTGAGAAGGAGTCGTGTACATATACTTACTTACTCGCAGATGCTTCTCACCCTGATAAACCAGCACTGGTCTCTCCTTTTGCTCTGGCCTTATTTTTATATATAATTATAACTTGAATTTGTGGCTATCGTTTCGTGTCTTTCTTGCTCGATCTGAGAATCTTTAGAATGCTTGGATTGTTTGTTTTGCGTTAATTGGGATTTTTTGAATGTTTGCTGCTGCTGTATATTGGTTCGGTTCTAATGATTCATTTTCTTGCTTTCCTATTGCTTTTATGCTTCTTTATGTGCAGGGACGAAATTTAATTCATTGCAGATAGATTTCTGTTTTTAGCTCCTCTTTCAATTATTGAAATTTTTTAAGACAGATGAATTGCATAATTGCATTACTTGTAATGCTTATATGCAAAATTTTAATCTTATTCTGTTGGTGATACAGTGTGTTTTTGTGTTAATTTAAACACTATGAATTGGAGAAATTTGAAATATAAAGAACTATCGATGTGAACTATAGAATACTAAAAAGTTTGAATTCGAATAGTTTTTTGAAAGAGAATTAATTTTTGATGTAATATATACCTAAGAAAAATAGTTATTTGATTTGATTATTTTAAGGTGAAAAAAGTGATGAATAGTGGAACAGCTGAAGAAATCTACAACCAAAGTGAATGAATTTTTTTAGTTTGATCTGTATAGAAATTAACAGCAGAATAATTATTGACTAGTTGCTTTATTGAAGTTACCATAAGTTCTTAATTTCGGAGGTAATAATCTCATAGATTTTCAGCACCTACGTATTACCTGATTGTTTAGTGTTCTTTGTACACTTCAATATCTTCATTTTTGTGGCGGTGCAGCTGGTTGATCCTGTAGATCGCACGGTGGACAGAGATATTTCCCTCGTGAAAGAATTGGGATTGAAGCTTATATATGCAATTAATACTCATGTACATGCTGATCATATCACCGGGACGGGCTTGCTTAAGGTCAGGTTTTATGTCCTCTGGTCAGTGAATATAATGAAGAAATAGCTTACTTGAAAGTGATGATTTCTAATATATGGTGCTTATCGAACACATGGTTACTTGTTTAGCTTCACGGTTCAAATTCTTGAAATTGTCTGCCAACCTGATGTTGCAGTTTTTATGGTTATATTCTGCAGAATAAAATTCCTGGTGTTAAATCTATCATCTCAAAAGCAAGCAATGCAAAAGCCGATCTTCTTGTCGAACCTGGTGACTTAATTTATTTCGGTGGTCTTTTTCTGGAGGTACATAATTTGGCAGCCCATTATTGTCGAATATATTTTCAATCCTTAGAGTGAGGTCAATAAGAGTTGAACTCAAGCAAATGCTCCATATTTTTTTAGCTCGAGCTTAAGTTTGATCTGAGCGCACACCTTAAAGGTTGAGGGTGAGTTGGAGCTCAAAGTTTGCATCAATAAGACCTGAATTGCTTGATAAATGCAAACCCTTAAATTTCGACGAGGCTTGAAAAGTAAGTCAAGTAGCTTGAACTTGAGCTTGGGTTTGCATTACTCGAGTTGGAGTAGAGTATGTTTTGAATTGAGCATTGGTTGATTTTGTGCCCTGACTTTGTTTATACGGAACTTGAATTGATTATTATTCGATCTGGAAGTCCATTTTACAATGCACCATCTTTTTATGTGAATGTAATCACAGGTGATGAGACTATCAATCCTTACATCCTTTTTGCTTGACTAACTTTGCAGGTACGTGCTACGCCAGGCCACACTCAAGGCTGTGTTACCTATGTCACGGGTGATGGACCGGATCAGCCTCAGCCACGGATGGCTTTCACAGGTGATGCTTTGTTGATACGTGGTTGTGGCAGGACAGATTTTCAGGTATTGTTTGCTTCCCAAGAATACCTTACCTCAAGCATTGCCACTTTATGAAAAAAACACTCAAACTCGAACTTAGTTTTTAAAAATTCTCGTATCTGATATTTTGAAATAATTTATGACATGGGGTTTGACAGTATGCATCAAAGGATACACTTGGAAAACATGATCTGGAATCGTTTTTATCTTTAAGTTAAATCACTCTTAGATTTGTTGCAATTAATTTTCTGGTTTATAATGTTTCTGATTCTCTCGTCGAATGCTTATTATTATTATTATTATTCAGGGTGGAAGTTCTGACCAGCTTTACAAGTCAGTTCATTCACAGGCAAGGACTCAAATGCCATACCATTTATAACTGAATTAAAATGCTCGTCGTAATTTTCTTTTTTTTTTTTAATCAATGCTCAAAACCTTCCAAGCATATGTGTAACTTGCTCCGACTGTTCAATGAAAAGCAGATCTTCACATTGCCGGGAGACACACTGGTGTACCCTGCTCACGATTACAAAGGATTCAGCGTAAGCATGCTTGTGTTTTCTTGTTTGTTTTCACTTCTATGTGCAAGTGTATGCATACAACTGAAATTTCACCTCTTCATTTTAGGCAAGCACTGTGAGAGAAGAAATGCAGCACAATCCCCGTCTGACAAAAGATGAGGTGATTCCAATCCTCTCGCCCTCGTGCTATTTTGTAAACGAAAATCCATTATTACACATATTTTAGGATACCATGAAATGGTTGGTTCTTATAATTTTTGTCGTGTTCTTTGTCTGAAGTCACTCTAAGACTTTAGATATTCCGATTATTTTACATTCTACGGTAGCTGATGTATGTCTTTTGCAGGAAACCTTCAAAAACATCATGGCAAGTAAGTGATCTTGATTGGCACCAATTTCATCATATTATGTCAGTATATATCCAATCCTAGCTTCTTTAGACTAAAATGAATAATGTCTTGATCTACCAGATTTGAACTTGTCGTATCCAAAGATGATAGACGTCGCCGTGCCTGCCAACATGGTCTGCGGCTTACAAGATATTGAGGCAAAGGCCGCGGCATGAAAAAGGGACATCGCCGTTACTTACAAGGTACTGTATTCTCTGGGCAGAGTGTTGAGTTATTGCCTTGAGCCTATTATAATAATTGTGTCATTATGTTTCGAATAAGAAGCTTTGGCCTATTGTACAAGAATGATCCAAGATCTTCTCTAGATGAAGTTTTTAGCAGCATGAACAGAGCCTTTGCCAAAAATTGATATTCAACTTTTGCAATGTCCCTTTTTCATGTTCCACTTGGATCTCGACAGATCTTATGCATTTGGGTATAATCTGATGCAGATTTAACCGTTATTGTAGTTCTAATTACTTAATGTTGTTGGGGAAATTTGGATAAATTAGTTAAGAGAATAAAAACTTGGATTTAAAAAAAAAAAAAAAAAAAATTGTATTTGAACACTTTTTTTAGGTTGTATTTCAACACTAGATAATTAAATAACCCAACTATCTATGACATTTTTAATCTGTGTTATTTTTAGGATCAAAAAATCAAAATCGAAAGCAAGATTAAAAGATTTACATATCATTTTTATTTGAATTGAAAAGAAAAATCGAAACACAATAGAAAACACAACAACACATTAATGTGGCTCAAATTTCAACGCAGGTTCACTTTATTGAACAAAGAAATCGATATAACGAAAGAACAGTTCTTACGACGGTCCATATACACCTTCCGATCCTATTTCCTATCCAAGAGATCAACACCCAACTCGAAAACAATCCAATTATAAATGAAATCAAATCCAAGATTATGACTAATCATATACTTTATTAGTTAATGAGTTTTAATTCATTCAAAAATTTAAAATATATTAATATTAGTGTGTAATTTATAGTAATACAAAAGTGGAAAGCTTATTACTTAATAAGTAATGCTTGGACGATGGACATTATCCATGACCTATGGTATATAATAGTATATATTTTTTATTATCATAATGAAAAATAGATATTTTTGAATAAAATAGAATGGAAAAAAAAAAAAAAAATCTGTGATGAAAAAAAAAATAAAAAATTAATAATTGTGCCAACTTGCATAGATGTATGAAATGATGGATCAAATAACATATGGATGGCATGACCATCGCTTTCTTAGTCCCCAACACGGCGTTGAATCACCAAACTCTCGTTTGCCGACGCTATCCCTCCAACAATTTGTCTATAATATATATTTATTTCATTGTCTCATCACCAATCAAACTTTATTCAAGTAATCAAATTTAATATCATATCTGCATTGATTTTCTTGATGTACATAATACGCCTCTACGAAATCAACAGTAAAAGTTTGGGGGCAAATCGATAATTGAAAAATTTTAGAAAATATTTAAACAAAATTACATAAAATTTAATATTTTTTTATTATAAAAAAATAATTTTAACGACTAAAATTATAAATTAACAAACGGATAAAATTTTTATAATTTTTTAATATTATAAAATAAAAAAATTAGAACAGACAAATTGTTATAAAATATATAATTTTATTATTTTTTATATACATATATTCTAAGGGTTGTTGCATATAGTCCCGCTTCTAATAATACGTCCCTACCTTAGGTTTTTAATTATTCTTTTGAAATGTTTTTGTGGTAAATATCTACTACTAAAATAAAAAAATAAAATAAAAAATTGTAAATGGCTAAACAAAATTCTTCGAATTTAGCCACCTCAACTTATTTGGCGAAGGTTTTATCCATTGCGACGTCGGCCACGTATCGTACGTGGCGGGACACGTGGCAAAAACTGTCGACTGACGCTCCTCAGACACAAAAAGCAGAAACTGCCAAAGAAAAGAAACTGGAAAATGGAAAATAGTCAAAAACCGAAAGTAATTAATAATAGTATAAAAATAAAATGAGAAATACAAATACCGGAAAAAGAAAGAAGAAGAAGAAGAAAGCTAACGACTCCATTAAAGGTTCTGGAACCATCGAACCCGACGATATCAGCTTCCACTGCCGCCGTCGCAATCCGCCGGAAAAAGTAAGGTCAACTCTCCTTGTATGGTTGCATCTTACATTCAAAGTTAAGCCTGGTTTAGAATCTGATGCTGGAAGCTAGGGCGGGATAATGAACTACTGTTTGATCAGATATGTTTTTATTTGTGTTTATAGATTTGCCTGACCAGATGAAAGTTTTTTTGTGTGTATGTAGATGTGTTTGGTGTATTGGAGATATTGAGTGGAGTTTGTAGTAGCAAGATGGGGAGTATAACCGATGCGACGATACTGCACCATGTGTGCATTGTTTTCGCGTCGCTGTGGTTTCTGAATTATCTCAACTATTGCAGTCCGGTGGCGTATTTCCTCGCTTTCATCTATCTGTATCTCGTAAGTTTTCAATTTTTGTTTTGGTCTTTGGAGATCTGTTGATTTACTGTTACTATTGAGGCTGATGGTTTGTTGTTTATTCAAGGTTCACGACGGGTATGTTGTTAAATTGAGGAAGAAACTGCAGTTTGAGGAGAGCAGAGACGCCAATCAACGAAGGGTAAATAGTGTTTCCCCAACTTTTTATTGAGAAAAAGATATTTTGTTTGTTGTTATCTACAATCCTTCTTTAGTTGCCCGATTTTTTCTAGTGGGGTTCCCTGTGAAAAAGAATCTAGAAAAATGTATGCATCTTCTGTCTAAATCAGGCGAGAGAAGAAAAATAATTTGTGAAAAGGTGTTTTGAGTATCGAAATTTCTCAACTTATTCATTCCCACTCATCTTTTCCGTGGTGGGAACTCTGGATGTTTTGATCCTATTGAATTTCTGTATTATTGGTATATACTATTTGTGACTGTTCTTTTTGTGATTTGGATTCTCAGTTAAAGTAGTGCTCTAAATCCACATGTTTTGTTGGGTTTTCTGTAGGTGCTTGTGGATTCAGAGAGTGTCAGATGGTTGAACCTTGCTATTGAGAAGATCTGGTCCATCTGTATGGAAGAAATTGTTTCTCAGAAAATACTTCTTCCTATTGTCCCATGGTTCCTCAAAAAATATAAACCATGGACAGCGGTATGAGTTTGAACAATCCCCTTGGTTTTGGACACTGTAGAATTAATTTCATTGGATGATTTTTAATGACACGTGTATGCTCTACTCTTTGGGAGATATATGCTCTAATTTGGCAACAATAATAGGGATGGAAAATGCTTTTGGTTCTTTATAGAACATATTGAGTGTCCTATTAATTTTGCACTACAATTAGATTTTAATTCTATTAACAAGGCTTCTATTTGTCTACTTTCAGAAAGATATTGACGTTCAGCATCTGTATTTGGGAAGATCCCCGCCTATATTTACTGAAATGAGGGTTCGTCATAATGTAGCTGGGGACGATCATTTGGTAAGGGAAGCTAAATTTTTTATGTGATTTATTCAAATATATTGATGTGTGTGTATATATATTTTTCAGGTTTTGGAACTGGGAATGAACTTTCGTACAGCAGATGACATGAGCGCCATACTTGGTGTGAAACTGAGGAGAAGATTGGGTTTCGGAATGTTGGCCAAGTTGCATTTGTTGGGAATGCATATTGAAGGGAAGGTAAGTAAAAGTTATATTATGTTGTCTACCTGTATAATTTAGTGAGTATATGAAAGAGCAACAAAGATAGAAATCACATTTTGTTTCTTGAGTGCACCCATTTGACTTTGCAAGCTACTTATTTGTTGATGGGACATTGGGACGGTTGAAATATTTAGTCTTGTTTAACTTGCGAGTCAGATGGTTAGATTCTCCTACTATTTGTATTTACTCAATAATGATAATTATGTAGCATTCTCCTTGTAGGTGTTGGTGGGGATAAAATTTCTTCGTGGATGGCCATTCATTGGTCGCCTGCGTGTATGCTTTGCTGGGCCTCCATATTTTCAGATGACTGTGAAACCCATATTCACTCATGGCCTTGATGTAACAGAACTTCCTGGGATTGCTGGCTGGATTGTAAGTGTATATGCCATGATTTCATATCTGTGTATGTGTGTATGTTTGTATGTGTTGTGTTCCCTGTGATAATATAATTCTATGCTTATTGTTCTACAAATTTGTCTGACTTAACCAACACATGCTGATTCTCTTCTGTGGATTAGGACAATCTACTCGCCCTTGTCTTTGAGCAAACGCTGGTTGAGGTGAGACACTCTACTGCAATTAATTGAATTTACTATTTTTAACACTCTGCCATATAGTAGATCTAATTCTATATTTTAGCCTCAATGACATGGTTGAGTCTTCCCATTATTTAAAAACCTTTTAATCTGTTTATACTGGAAGTACAGGATGGCAAAAATTGTGTGCTTTATTGACTAGTCTATGTTACTTATGCAGCCTAATATGTTGGTTGTTGATGTAGAGAAATTTGTCTCACCCCAACCAGGAGGTACTTTCATCATTGTTCTGGCCAGTTTATTTATTTATTCATGTATTTTTAACTGCTATTAAGTTTTATAAGCTTTGAAGACTAGCATGCAACACTCCTTTAATCTCTTTGGCTTCAGCTTATAACATACCGAAGCCATAGCGTGTGTGAAGCATATACAATAACTGATTATTGTTCAAGAATTTGAATTAAAATGGGTGCCAAGTCCTTACAAATTTTTCCTCGGTTTGCTAGTTTTTTCTCATAGTTTTGATTCTTGTCGGAAAGCTGATTCTCTGTTGATGCAAAAGAGCCCTCTGTTTTCTAGTTTTTTCTCATAGTTTTGAATCTTCTCAGAAAGCTGGTTCTCTGTTGATGCAAAAGAGCCTATCGCTCATGCAGTCGTGGAAGTTCTAGAAGCTGCTGATATGAAGCCATCAGACATGAACGGTTGGTTTAGGTCTTTTGAAAATATTACTCATGAAATTTGCTGGTTTTAACCTGAACGTGGTTTCAGGACTGGCTGATCCATATGTGAAGGGAAAACTTGGACCTTACAGATTTCGAAGTAAGACTAAGAAGAAAACTCTGGCTCCAAAATGGCGTGAGGAATTCAAAATTCCTATTTGCACATGGGATACGCTAAACATGCTCATGATAGAAGTGCACGACAAGGATCATATATTTGATGACAAGTTAGGGTATGTGTGCTTTTCAATGCTTGAATATGCATGGGCAAAATTTGAAAGTGTCATGAATAAACTTGAGTATCTTCTGAACAGTTGTTGTGTCCACCTACTATATTGGATATGATTGTTATTAATTTTCTGTTAGTTTTCATTTTTAAAAGATGTGTTTGAAATTCTAAATTTTAAGAACTTCAAGGACTTAAAACTTTTCAATTTAACTTTTGCATTTTCATTCTCTAAAGTGATTATGCAAATGACACAGAGATTGCTGCGTAAACGTCAATGAGCTTAGGGATGGCCAGAGGCATGACATGTGGTTGCCTCTCCAGAATATAAAAACAGGAAGATTGCATCTTGCAGTAACCGTTTTGGAAGAGAATGGAGAGGTACCCTCCTCTCTGTTTCAGCTAATTTTAATATAAATTTTTATTCCATGGTAATTGCTTTTTAAAGTTGAAATCTTAAATATGACAAGCACCCAGAAAAAGTTAAATTTAATTTCAGCTATAGATTTACCTAGAAGACATATGCATAACATATGTGACAGGTAAATTATGATAAATAGTGCGAGAGATCGGGACCCTAAAGAAAAAAGTTTGTATTCTGCTGACATCATTGAATTGTGAACTTACTGTAATTCTGATTAGGTTTGTCTATGTGTTGATATTTCTTTCACCACATTCATGCTACAATTTATGATGTATTGCGATATACATCATATTTTCATTGTTTCAAACAAAAATGAGTCGAACTTTTTCCCTAAAATCTGGGAACCAGTAAAATTAACTTTTAAATTGGTTATAGGAGCATATTTCTACAGTTTACACAGGAATTATTTTGCCACAGATTTGTAACAATCAAGATACTGATAGTGCAGAGGATCAGAAATGACTGAAATCATGATTTAGAGTGAATTTTGGATATGATAAGTACAAGGACTGGTTTGTGGCAAAACGTTTATTTGAATCAAGTTGCTTTATGACGTCCTGGGAGTAGTTCAATACCCATTTTCTCGATACAAGATCAAAAAGATTTCGTCTTTGATAGAATGGACTGCCATGACCCCCAGTTTTATTATTATTTTTTTTTCTTTTTCTGTTTACAGAAACAGGGTGCATTGTCTACTACAGAAGTCAATGGCGACCACAAAGAAATCCCCTTTGAAGCTGACTCTTCCCAGAAGGACTACAAGGGTGATCTTTCTCAGGGAGGCTCTTTCTCGTCGAGGACATCTGAGAAATCCCCAAAAGTTGCGGATAAGTTTGAGCCAATCAACATTGAAGGCCAAACTGAAACTGGCATTTGGATCCACCACCCGGGAAGTGAGGTGGTCCAAGTTTGGCAACCAAGAAAAGGGAAGAACCGGCATCTTGATAGTCATAAACTTGTCGGGCAAGTTCAGGTCGATGTTGCTGATTCACAAGGAAGCTTTAAGTCAAAAGGCGCAGGCTCAGGTCCAATTGACGGCAGCAGCACCGACGAAAGTACAGAATCTACTAAATCCAACTCAAAGAATTCATTCCGGAGGGGGTTGAGCAAGATTGGTTCGATGTTCCACAGGAGTCCTCGGGATAAAGACAAACCAACCTCTCCTAGGGAGGAGGAGCTCGAGCCTTCTCCACGTGATAATATCCTGGCATCAGACGACAAGGAAGTTGGCGTCAAGTTGATACTAGACAGTGACCTTATTTCTCCATCTTCAAAGCCTTCGAAAGATTGCAAGAAAGACCCGGATGCCCCACACAATGAGGACACAAAACCACCTGGAAATTCTGCCGGTGGCTTGAGATCTACATTCTCTCGGAAAGTATCAAGAAGTGTGTCCAAGGCTGAGCCCCGATCATTGGCAACACACAATGATGGAGTGTCGGAGTCCTCTGATGATGACGAGACTCTTCCATCACCCACATATGGTCTGCTAATTCCGGGTTCCCCGGTGTCTGCTTTCGTCCCTGGTTCTGGCAACAACTCTTCAAAGTCTCTTGACAACAACCAGACCTCGCCACTCGAATAAACCAATCAATCACCTGTAAGTTCTATTTATATTTTTTATTGGTTCCGATTCAAAGCTTTAATTTGTGGGTTAGATAGGGCATGAGTATATATATATATGCACTTATTCTGTGCTCGAGTATGCGGCCTGCATGATGAATGTCTTTGTTGTTTTTGTGCACTAAGATGATATGAGGTTTTTAGATATAGCCATTTGCATCGAATAATAATCGGGCAGGGCGGCTCAGCTCAGGTGTTCATTAGGTCAGTTTGGAGGTGTTTTTGTGCAACTTTAAGATAAGAGCCTCCCCCTTGTGTTGGGTTATTAGTTTAATTTTGAGCAATCTGATAGAGTCATGTAAATGAAATTGTTAAGCTCATATTAGGTTTTACATACGTACTATTTTTTATGTATGTATGTATGTATGTTGTCATCTATCCGTACGGTGGTTATACATTATGTTACACAAAGATAGTGGAGGAATTGAGTGGTAATTGCACAACAGTGGAGTAAAAAGAAGAATGAAAATTTGTCCCTCAATTTCATCCAAACAATGTTTGTGTTTTTCTACGGATTATCAGTATTCGTTAAATCTAGGCAACATTCTAATGCCCTCAACTAATGAAGTGGTTCGCCCTCCAAGATATTAAGGATTCCCAAGAACAACTAATATCATGCAAAAGAATAAGTGGCAAAACAAATAACAAGAGGCACAAAGGACCACTACATTTGATGATGAGGCCAAACCAAG
The DNA here is from genome assembly GCF_009805555.1 of Andrographis paniculata. Classification (NCBI taxonomy): domain Eukaryota; kingdom Viridiplantae; phylum Streptophyta; class Magnoliopsida; order Lamiales; family Acanthaceae; genus Andrographis; species Andrographis paniculata. The sequence continues at coordinate 1,498,425 of NW_026137611.1, forward strand.
AAGAGGGACGGCAGTTGGGCTGGTAAGAGATGTCGGCACCACAAGCCACCCACCTATCAAGAGACATGAGAACAATGACTGTTAACATCATACAAAATGAGCATCACATTATCTGATTCGTTTAAAGGATTTCCCAATATTTCAACTATTCACCAAATTTTTTCCTCTTAGAAACATCAAATCAAATAACTATTTTTTATTTTTTATATTATATCCAAATATCACATAACGCCTATTTTTACTATTCAAATAACTCTATTTATATCACATGATATTATTATTCTAATGATACTATTATTCTAGTTCAAAATTTTTACTATTCAAATTTCAACTCAAATACTAACCCCAAACAAACACACTCATAAAGATTCTAAACTTCAAAGGAATGCTAAGCCACTCGCAACAATAGATGCATTATGCCCTTTTTCTTCTTGAGGCTAGAGGTAGTGCACATTGTCATTGCATAAGTGAAGTTGTATCTCTTATTAAGATGATCCACAAACTATCAGGGGCGAAAAAAACATTATTTATTTTTAACCTATTTTGCCAATAACTCGTAGTGTATCTTGGACCACTCAAAATTTTATAAAAAGAAAACATATTTTGATGAAAACATAAAGAATCCAAGGAATAAGTAGACCAATTAATGGTTTCGTGGAAGGTGTTTTTGAAGGAATATACAAAAATTGAATTACTCAATTTTGAATAATCTAACAAACAAAATCACTTTTTAAGGCAAAAGAGTTTCCAAGAAATATATTTGATCATTTATCTCACAATGAAAAACAATGACCTTTTTATAGATGCCCACGAGGAAACAAAATAAAAGAAAGCAAAAAAAAAAAAAAAAACTAAAAGAAGACATTGAAAATGAAATATGTAGAAAAGAAAATATAATATGCTTCCATAACTATTGATGCATTGGTTTTGTAATCTTAGTTCTTATGATCGTGACCTTGTACTCCCAAAATTTACTGAAATCTTAGGGCGGTATTTTCAAGATGAGTCGTGTTAGTGACAAACATATATAGATCCATCTTCACCAATCTCTTCCACAATTAAATAAATCGCATGCTTTGTTTAGGTAGAAATTGCTACTTAAAATTATGAATCTTACCATTAAAATGATCAAATCAGTAGCTTTCATGATAGTTACATCAAAATCTCAAACATCTATGCCATTAATCATTCCAGATCATGATTGGGTTCATCATTTATGCACTTAGTTTGAGAATATTCTCTCCTTCCATAGGAAAATGTCTTCAACGGAGAAATGGATTAATATACAAAACTTAGTGAGCAAGCAGTGATGAGCGGGCAAGTCAATCGTTGTGGATAATTCTTGGCCAAGCTAAACTCAAAAAAGCCCTTAAATGTACACAAGACTAGGTCAAAATGCAAATTGAGAACTTACCACCCTCCATAATGGAGAAAGTAAATAGTTACACATATTATACTCTTTTATTCGTAAAGATTTTCTTCTTCCCTTTTATCTTATTGTTCATTTCATTGTGAAATAATTTGTTTCTTACAATTTAAAGGCTTTCTTTCAATTATACTATTAAAATGTATGCACATTCTTTGTTTTTGAAAACTTTCATTGAGAATTTCATAAACAAAGGGTAGAGCAAATAAAAATATAAAAAATGCAAATCAATGACTAAAAATTCTGTTCTGTTTTAGTTTCTCTCTCCTTTTTCTTTTTTCTAATTTTTCCAAATATCCTATAAAATACTATACTTTCAAAACAAACAAACAACTAACCCCCCCCCCCCCCCCACTCCCCAAAAAAAAAATAATACAGAAACTGATGAATAAAAGATACCAAATAAATCCGCCTAAAAGAAGGCGTCCTCACAAATAACGTGTGAACTCAGCCCCCAATAAATCCTAAACCCTTTCACAAAACATTTAAGAAAACAAAAATAAATATTTTAACAATACTTTCGACAATTCTCAATAACTAACAATAAAACCCCCATAAATTCCTAAATACTAAATGAACACCACCAATGTATCTGTTAGTCTCCAAAAAACAAAGCAAGACACCATATTCACTGAAGGATGGCCATCCAAAACATGAACACATAGAAGACAGAAGGATTAACCAAGAAAGAAACTATGAGATCATTCACCTCTGTTTTGGACTCAACCAGAGAGGCTTTGTTGCATTCCATTTACTTAGCTGAATCACCCAACTGTCGTGCACACTGAGACACATACGGTTTTAGCTGCAAACAAAGATAAATGTAGGAAACACCTATTTAAAAATCGTCAAGGTAAACTAAATTTGTGTGTTTAACAGTATTTGAGTTTCCTTTTTTATTTCAACGCCCAAGCTAATAGTTAGATGTGTAGTGGTGAATATCAAGTTGAGCTACTCAACTTCAGGGGCATACTATGGTGCTTGTTGCCTCAATAGCATAATTGTACATTTGTATTAGATATTATAAATGATAGAATAATATTCAAAATAATTTTATTAGAAAATGCTCATATTTTTCTTAAATTTTCTGCATTATTAGTTATTCCATTCTCCACATATCTAGAGCTCAAGCTTGGTTTGAAAGTTTTGAGCATGAGCATTTTGAACACTTCTGATAATATTCAATTGAACACCTCGATCTCACTTCAATACTAGTCAAGTTCGAGTCAGTTCAAGCTTTAACTCGAATTCAATTACTACTACATGATGATCTACGTGACTCTACCACAGTACCTCTGTGTTTGTTTGCACATGTGTGCAACACACAAACATAATAAAATTTTTAACACACAGTGCACATCTAATAGCCTATTTATATCACAGCAAATTAGGCCAATGCAGTAAGGAAAACAGAAAAGTAGCGAGCACCATAATGAATTTAACCACGGAGAAAGGACCCAGCTTCAGATTTGATGAACCAAACAATGTTCCCAGGATTCACGACGGCTAGCAAAATTTTCTGAGAGCAAAATACCGCTTCATCACTTCAAAGAGGAAAGACAATGGTTTTGAGTTAGAGCTTTTGATTTCTTTTATTTGTTATGACCTGGCTGTACGCATCTGCACTCCCTTTTAGGGATAGGGCTGCATTCAATTACTTGACTCGAAAACTCAAATTAAGAGGTATGTGATAAGAGACTTAATTCTGTTGACTCACTAGTCAAATTGGCAGAACTCAACCTTAAAGCAACCTAAAATGCAATTTTGCTCATTCAAATAATTCATCAACTCTTCCACAATCTTCTGGATCAATTTATATTGTCAAAAAAGGTGATGTCAAACAATAAACATATAGGATGTGAAAAGTTTCATGTGTGGCTGCACAAGAAAATAATTAGGGGTTGAGGAAAATTCCTAATTTGGAAATGTTGTTCCAACTTCAACCATGAAAAGAAAAATAAACATAATGTGTGTTTGCAACCCCCTAAAATGATCTTTTGTGCTTACATTTAAAAAACAAATAAATAGAAGGTTAAATAATGCAAAGCCAATTATCATTTATGGTTTTTAACCTAAAACAGAACCAGTGAACCATTGAGGTTGCTTCTAGCAACTTGTTTGTACAAATAAATATAATCATCTTTGTTCAGAATATTAATTTCCAATATAAAACTTTATATTCACATATATATACATATTTATTCATTAATAACCATTGTTTACGTGTGTAAGATTAGATAGACAATACATACAGTGTTTCTTAGGATTTAGGTTTCAGTGGTTGTCCATGTAGAGTAACAAATATATAGTGTTGATGAACTTTTACACCCATGAATATATAATCCCAACATCATTAAAAAGATAACTTCTTATTGCTATGGTTAAAAATAACTTTTAATATATAATAATAATAATAATAAAGCACCCACAAATTAGCTTTTTCGACGTTATTCGCAAAACTTTCAACTACTATTTTGATTCTAATTCTAGTAAGATGTAAGAAATAAAAATTCTTGCAAAGTAGCACTCCCTTAAGAATAAAGTAGAATCTGCCATTTTTACATCTAAAATCAGAGTCATTTATAATCTGGTTAAGAAGCTAGCCTTTAACCAAATACAGAGACTGGTTTTATATTGAGGAACTTATAAAAAAATTAATTGGGATTTAGTACCTTGAAGCCGGTCAAGTCCGGTACAACATAATTTGGCAACTTTTCAGGCTGCACCACATAGCCACCTGCACACAACATTATGTATATTGTTGTTAAAGAAGTATCCTTATCTTCCTCACTTTATTATTTACTTCCTTGCCAAAAATACTTGTGATTCAATCTTCAGTTATGAATGCCAAACATTGGCGGCAGTAGCATGTCATAAAAACTAGTGTCACCCTAGGGACAAGAAAAGGCACAACTCAATTTATCCACCAGAAAAAAATAAACACGTGGAACCATTGCAATCGAACAATTTTCATGCATTCTATCAAAGTTAAACAATGAATTCCCACCTAAATCATGAGTATTTTCCACTACCCGAACCACTAGAAGCAAATAGCAAATCGAATTTGGAATTTTAACAGACCAAATGAATACGAGTTCAAATTAAGACTCTGAGTCAAACCTAATTATATAGACAACTGAATTCGTTCCACCAAATCCTATTATGTCCTACTTGAATATGACTTCAAAGTAAATATGGCAATGTACTAAATTTACCATTTCAATGACGACATTGGTGTACAAACCAACACAAAACTTCTATAAACGATAAACTAAAATGAAAATGGTAAAACTAAACCAAACTACACAATGGAATCATTATCCACATCCCCAAACTCCTGTATGTATCAGAAAAACTGATTTTGCTCCAAATTCATACTAACACAAGTAGAACGCCCTTTTCACCAACGGGTTACTGATTTTGAATTCCCAGTATTCATTTAGAAAATCAGTAATAACACAGTTTGTAACCCCTACTAAAAGGGACGGCTTAGCTCATTGCAAAACCAATTATTATTTTCTACAAAGTTGCAATAATATATAAAAGCATATCCACAATTACCAAATAGTGCATATCGAGAAGTTCACAATCAAATCAAATCCTACAAAAGACCAAGCACCTCAATCCAGAACTTTCGATTAACCCAAAAATCATTGCCAGCAAGGTAGTATAACATCTACACAAAGCAACAGCACCTGAATATTACCTTTGCGGGTGTGAAAACCAGTAGGCTTGCAATTTTTGCCCTTGTAATAACCCCGAGGACTTCTCTTCGACGTCAGAATATCAAGCGACGACGTTCGCTTCCTTCTGAATGCCCTCCCAATTCCCAATATCAACCCTAGCGCCATTTCTTAAACTATTTCTGCACCAAAAGATCACACTAGGTATCACCACTAATCGAATTCACCCGTATAACCCAAAGCAGAGGAATTTACAAGAAACCAAGCAAAACCCAGAAAAGAAGAATTGAGCTCGACAAAAAGACAAACTTAATACAGAAAGATTATCCACATTTCCTGTCACTCGCGCGCAAATGTAAAATACTTACGAAGGTCAAATATTGCGGAGGTATGTTCGATTGCGAAATTTGCAGAATAAACAAATTGCTGCGATAGAAGTAAAAATGAATTTGATCTAGAAGAAGCATTCAAACCCTAAACCCACCATGAGTAGACATGCCCAACGGGTTCCAAACCGTTTCTTAAATTATTTTAAACCGTATTCGATCCGATCCGGCGGTTTATTATTATTATTATTATTTTATGACGTATCATTGAATAAATGTCAGCCAAATCTAATACCCTGTAAACTAGGTTCGACGGACCAGTCACACTAGGCGAACTAAGTTTGATAGGTGACCTGAGGCGTCGGGAGTTTGAATCGAACTATGCACGGGATAACCCCAAGCCGAATCTAATACCAGGTCTGACAGACAAGTCACATTGAGCGAATCAAGTGTAACATGTGACCTAAGGCGTCGGCGGTTTATTATTTTTAGAGTATGTATAGAATAAAATTATAGTATATAACCGAAGCCAAATCCAACGCTACTTTTTGGCGTTGCTTTATTATTATTATTATTATTATTATTTTAATTTTTAAAATTATAAATTTGACTTTTAAATTAAATTTTTATTTTTTAAAATTTTTAAAAATTTTATTTTAAATTATAAAAATAAAAATTTGTTTAAAATAATAGAAGAATTGAATATTTGAAGAAGAATGATGAAAAATGAAGTTATAATTGAAGTAAAATTAATGTAGCAAACTGCATATTTGAAGATAAAACTGAATGAATGAAGTGATGAGTTGGAGATGACCAAACTTCCTATGCAATGGCTTGGAGATGGACGGACAAATTGTGTAGGTAAAAATATAATTGGACAAGCAAATCCAAAATATATATATATATTTTCAAATTACAATTGAAATTGATTAATTTTATATATTAAATTTACTAATTTTAAATAAAAGATAACATTAATTAATATTTTAAAACAACAAACACTATTAACACTATTATTCACATAAAAAACAACAAAATAATTTTATAATTAAAAAAATATTTTAATGTAATCCTACCTACCAAATATATATATATATAATTGAAATCGAAATTATTAATTTTTTTAATAATGTGTGTTTATTTTGTGAGAGTATTGAATTATTATTTTTTTATTTTTTTTTTATTTTTTATCTAAGATATAAAAAGTTAGGAATATGAAAATAGTGAATACGTGTGGTATAGTGATTTTTTGGAAAAATGTATAAAAAGAAAATTAAAAGAAACAGTAATGAAGAAAAAATTAAATAACTGTCCGTTCAAACTCTAAGTAAGTGATCTTTGAATGAGAACAGACGTAATCGAAATTGGCAAAACATAAAGTGAAACCTTAGTTAAGAATGTTCAATTTCACTTCAATATTTTGACAAATAAAACTATTTAAATTCAAGGTTTTATTATTTAAAATTCAAAATCTAATTTTTAAACATACAACTAAATACATTCAAATGGCCTTGAAACTTTTAAAACTATTATGATCTCCGTAACAAAATAAAACTTAATAGTTTGATTTATAAACAAAAAATACAATAATTATATATATATATATATATATATAAACATACTAATTAGAATTTCATTCAACGAAATCAAAACATTCCGAGTTCATGCGATGACTTGAGGATCCGATGTTGAGGATCTCAACCCATCAAATTTTCATTCCAACACTTGAGATACGAATTAGTCTCGACATATATTGGTCAAGTTTGTAAACCATTGGATAGGAATATGTATGTATTTTTTGGTTTATTCTTTTCATTTTTTAAAATACTCTCTCTGTTTCAAATCAAATAGTTTAGAGTTATATAATAGATGAAGAAATAATAATATTTTATTAATCAGTGAAAGTACGTTGACTTTATGTATAAAGTAATTGTATGTGTAAACAAAAGTATGTGTGTTTCTATATTGAAGGATTTGGAAGTTTTAGACTATTGTGCTACTGTTTGACTCCCGTTTGCAGATTTATTATTTTTGTTCTTTGACTTAATTTAATACATGTTGACACTATTATTGTTGTGAATTTATTAATTCCCAACAATTATATTTATCAACTATCAAATCATTACACATCAACACTCCAAAATTCAAACCAAACCTACAAATGAAAAAAAAAAAAAAAAAAACTCATCTTAAAATTTAAATTTATTCTAAATACAAATCCAATTTTCCCGAAACTTTCTTGAAAGAAGCACCCCAAAGTTATTTTAATAGTAGGGCAATTAAACTCTGATCATGTACACTTCAGAGTGCTAATTCTTTCTTGAAAATTTAACCATATATATATATATATATATATTAAATTCTTACAAAATAAATAATTATTAAATTATCATATATATATATATATATATTAAATTCTTACAAAATAAATAATTATTTCTCCCCTACATCATCATGCCACATCGATCCATAATAATTGTCTTCTCCAAATTCATTGCCATTTTCGCCGCCGGCCATCGTCGTCACCATGTTCATCCAACACTCGACATCCATATTTTCTTGCGGCGAAACCCTCCAATCTTGACCGTCCAATTCGCCGCTTGTCCATACCGGATCGATGCAGCTGTCAACACCGGTATCAGGATCATCTTCACAAAAACTTCCAAACCTGATTTCTGCCTCAAGAGATCGGATCACTTCCGACAACTGCTCATCATCGCAATCGTCGTCTACTTGTGTTTCATCGAGTAGGGACATTATAAGACTATGATTCCTCGTCGATAGCTCGACATTTTCGTCGTCTTGGCCATCCATGATTAATCCCCAATTATTCTCTACCACCATTGATGCCATATATATGTAAAAAAAATGAAATGATCTAAAGAGAATTAGGGTTAGTTTGAAGAGGAAACAAGAAGTGATCAATTAGGGTAAGATACATAAAAATGAAAACCCTAGATGTGCCTAGTGATGAGTTTATTGTCACAAAATGAGCCCTTTATATAGGAAAATTAAAAACCATCATCTATTTTTATTTATTTATTTAATAATCAATATCCACCCATATAAAATATATAATTGAGAAAAAAAAAAAAACAACCAATCATGTGACCTAGTATTTAAGAGTGATGAGTGGGGGACCAAGTTGCACTATCACGGGCTAAAATTTTTAGATAAAATGTCTTTTTCTTCCACCAATTAGTGCATTCATCAATTTCAAGAATTATACTTATTTAAAAATTAAATAATTATAAATAAATATATCTTTTAAAAAAAACAATAATGAATAGATGGGCTTAACATGTTCAGAATTAGGGGTGGACAAAAGAATCGAATCGAACCGCCAAACTGTTGAATCGAACTGAATTGAACCAAATTTTTTGTTAACCGAGCAAATTCAGTTCGAATAATATTTGATATTTGCTCGGTTTAGTTTGATTTGAGTTTTGATATTTTTTTCGGTTCGGTTAACCGAACCGAATATATTTATACATTTATGTTATTATATTTTAAAATTTATATTAATTATTATATTCGATTCGATTTCGGTTTGATTACGGTTCGGTTTCGGTTCGGATATTTGAAATATTTGCAAATATTTTAATTTAATTAGAATTTTAATTATTTTTTAATTTCGATTCGGTTTGAATTATTTAATATTGCAAATATTTTCGGTTAACCGAAATTTTCGATTCGAATACGATTCACAGTTTCGAATATTTGTTCGGTTCAGTTCGAATATCAAATACCTGCACATTTGTAAATATCCGAACAGTGTCCACCCCTAGTCAATGTATATATATATATATATATCTATATAATGTAGTGAAAGGACACACAAGATCTTTAATAAGATCATGTTTGATCCAATGCCACTAAAGTTAAGTAAGTGGCCAACGAACTTATCCCACTATTAAACAATATTCAAATTAATAATAATAATAATAATAGTAGTAATTAATTAGTTCAGTGTTGATCTAATTTTATGACATGGAATCTTATTTCTGTTTATTTAAGTAGATTTGGTACTAATCATATTAAATATAAATTTTTATTTTATTCAATAAAATAAGATAATGTATGAATAGTAATTCAATAAATATTTTATCATTAATTAAACACCGTCAACCATATCAATTTCTAAAATTATTTTATATAATTAAAGAAAATTATATATATATATATATATAAGCATCTGAACTTTATCCATCATCTTACATATTAGAATGTATATTTAATACTGAATTTTTTTATATAAATATACTTTTTTCGGTCGAAAATGTATTTATATGTTTATCTTTTATGTGTAAATTAAATAACGGTAATATTTTATAAGTGATAGAGAATATGTTAAGAATAATATATTGACTAAAATATTCTCGAAAGTTTATTTAATAGTGAGTGGAACGTATAGTTGTAATTTTAAATGAAATAAAAGAAAATATAAATATTATTGGGACATCTTTATCAAATTTTAAAATAGATATATAATTGATTGTAGATATTCCAAGATATATTCCACTTAAAAAATTTACAAGCACACAATATAAAATAACATCATAATTTTGTTATCAAAACTTCATATTTTATATATGAATTTAATATACTCTATCCATCCATAGGGAATAGATATATTTTTATTTGCATGTTGATAAATAATTAAAATATTTCTTATGGCATATCCAAAATTATATTTTGCAATTTTTATTTGTACCCAAAAATATATATATATATATATATTTGCAAAATATCACATCAAAATTAACAATTAAAAAATAAAATTTAAAATTGAACACAAACTAAACAGACCATATATATATCACAGTAAGTGCATGAAATAATAATAATAATAATAATAGTCCCTCCGTCCCACATACAATGTTCATGTTGCCGTTTCTGTTCGTCCCACGTACCATGTCACTTTCCTTTTTTTAGAAAAATGATTATACACTTTAATCTCATTTTTAACTTTTTAATTGTTTTTTAAAAATTTTAATTAAACTAATTAGTTATCTTAATTTTAATTTATAATTATTTATATTATCAGATAATTATTTCCACTAATACATTCTTAATTATCTACTAATTACACTTTTTCTAACATACCGTGTCTACAGTATAGCAAACACGATATGTGGGACGGAGGGAGTAATATTTATGGGTTGAAGTTTGTTCGTGAGTTTGATCATTAAGTCTGGGGTTTTGAATAGCACTAAGATTATGTAATTAAATAAGTCTTATTTAATATTTTGAATGTAAAAGTAAATTTTACTATAGTATAACATAAATATATATTTAGAGGGTGTTTGGGAAACAACGTTTTGAAAAAAGTTTAGTTTATTAAACTTTTAGCTCTTTGACCAGTAAAAAAAGTAATTTAGGTATTTGGTAAATTAGTTTTTTGAAGAGCTTTTTGGACCAAAAAACTGATTTTTGAAAAGCTCATCTACCTAGCGTTTTGAAAGAACTTTTTCCTTTTAATTTTGATTATTCCTTATTTACTCTTAAAACTTAATTATTTATTTTATACATATAAATATATTTTTATAGCAGTATTTATTAATTATTTTTAATATATTTAATTTATTAAATTATATTTTTATTTTTGTAAATTTAAAATAATTAATATTATTAATTATTACATATAAATTATTTTATTTATAAAATATATATCAAATAAAAAAACAAATGTTATTAATTTATTTATATATATTAAAACAATAATTAATATAATAAAAATATATACGATAGATTTATTATTTTATATTTTATATAATTTTAATAAAAAATTATTATTTTTTAGTAAAAATAATTTTCTCAAATTTAAATAATAAAAATAAAAATTTAATAATATTTTTATAATTTTCAATAATTTATAACAAAAAATCTCATAAATTTTAAACCAAAATGAACAAAATTAAATATATTAAAAAATAACATATCAATGTCCTGAATAGTCATTTTATGTATAAATAGCTAATGTCAAACAGTTGTTTTACCAAACACTTTAATACAAATCGCTAATTGAATCAGGTAGTCAAACCAGCTCAGTTAACAGCTAAAGACTAATTGATCAACTAACCGCTATCAGCTAATTGCCAAACGCACCCTTAATTTATTTATTTTTTAAGAAAATGAATAGTAAACTTCAAATTGAAAAACTACAAATAAAAAGAGTCAATGTGTTTGTTTGGATATTTTTCCTAAAATTTACTATTTATCAGTTCTTCCAAACATCAAATCAAACACATAGTTTTTAAATTTTATAATATTATATTAAAAATCAATTTTTTACATCCAAAATCACGTTAACCCCCCCCCCCCCACAAAAAAAAAGGCACCCTTAAGTGTGTTTGTGTGTTATTTATTATTTATTTAATTACAAGTTTATGCATTAACAAATTATGTGTGTTAGCCTAACAAATAATTGCTGAAACAATTTCCGGCAAATATTAGTAAAAATATAATACTCCATTCGTCATACAATATGTGCTAATTTAACTGGGCACGAGTTTTAATAAAAATAAATAATAATTGTTATTTTTTTTATAGTAAAAAGTACAAAAGTATAATGATTTTTACTTAAAAAAATAATATTTTTTTTATGACAATCCAAAAAAGAAGTGAGTATAAATTTGAATGACATAGAGATTATATAATATATTCATATAATTAAATTATATAATATACCTCCTCCATCACAACTCAAAAGTATTTTTTTTTTTATCATTTTTGTATATTCATTTCCTATTTTAGTAAAATAATCATATACCAATACTAAAATACTTATAACTTTTACTTAAATTACAAACATACCATTACACATACAGTTACTTTTTACATAAAGTCAAAAGATAAAAATGTCAAAATCTCTTACACACTTTCACTAATTAATAAAATATTATTATTTCTTAATCTATTACAAAATTTCAAAAGGGGCCATTCGGGCAGGAACGAAAGGAGTACTTTATTTTTTAAAAAAAAATGAGAATTTAATAAAATATATTTTTATATATTATCAATACAATTTTTTATATTAAAAAAAAATAAAAAATCACATCCGTAATACTTTCCTCAGTTGGCATTTAAGGCCTAGCTAGCTTTTATGCAATTTAATTAATTAATATCATTTTCAATTTTCCCCTTTAGAAAGTTAGGTTTGAAGGCATCTAATGAATAATGATGGCAAGCGCATATCAAGAAATATATGCATTTAAAAAAAGTCGTCATAATTATTCTCTATTATTATGTACTCTTTAAATTAAATTAAATAAAATATACTTACTTTGTCACGCATTAAATTAATTATAAGTTTGAATTAGTTAACAGCTTTTTGATAATCTATAATCCAACCATATGCTGTATATGTTCCATTTAAATTATGAATTGATAAAATATACATGTGTTTTAATATAAATATATTAAATATAAAATATAATTTTTTTATTGTATCATTTGCATTAGTGTTACAAATTAATTTTTACACTTTTATGCAATACCTTTTACTTAATTACATAAGAGCAAATTAATTATTAAATAAATTATATAAAAAGGATTTTACATATCACATCAACTTAAAACCCGCTTAGAACTATATAATTGTTTACTCATATTGTAAAACTTCAAAATTTTTCTTTCCTCCGTATCAACAAACTTATTATTTTATTTAATATTAAATTAAAATATTTTTGTGAGTAAAATTCATATTTTAAAAAATTATTTTATGCTTGTTTTATTATTAATGTAATATTCTAATTTATTATAATTAATGTATATTCGATACATATGTTTTTTTTTTTTTTTACTAAGCATGATTATTTGATAATAAAAGTATATAATTTAATTAATATAACATTTTATTATTTGAAATAAAATATTCTTCCACATCAACTAATATATTCACGATCTATGATTTTTTATTATTTTTTTTATTATTTTTTGCATAAATATTTGCCCACTTGTGGTCCATTAAAACATTACACTTGCTACTCATTACTGCTGCTGCATTTCTTCATCTGTCGTGTATATTTTTTAGAGTGAATTTTCATTAATAATGAGTTGATTGATTCTATAGATACATACCGTAAAATTTCTCTCTACTTGAATTGGGTATTGATAGGACTAAACTAATCCAATCTTGTAATAGTGAATAAAGATAAGAATTTAACAACGCGACAATTTTAATGTGAAAAATCTTTCAAATCAAAGGAAAAAATCACAGGTCGTCCAGACTAATAAAATGACTCCACTATAATCAAATCCGAGTACAAGAGTATTCCGAGCAACACCACCAAACAATGCACCAACAATTCCAAACCAATCAAACGAAGGAAAATAACTGGAAACAACCAAATTCTTCCCAAAAAATAATTGTTACTGTATGCCTCAAATAACTTGAGCTACAGATGTCTAAATAACAATCAAACTGGTAAAAATCAAGAAAAGAGTGTTAAGAATCTTGTGTCCAATATTTCACTCTGATCTTACGGTCGACGAAACGAAAATTGTCATTTCTTTGAAACTGCACACTGTATTACAGGAATATGGCCGCTCGTCGATATTTTTGTGTTCTAAATTAATCTAGGACCTGTTGTGTTATGCTGCACCCCTTCACCCTAATATGACTTACAAGCGGGCTTAAAAATTAGACTAAAAGAATACTCAACATAGGAGTGAATTGGCCCTACAGGTATATCTACACTATTTTCTATTATTTTAGAATGGATAGTAATTGAAAATATTCGAATAATAGATAACTACATACTCTCTATGTTTAAATTGATTAGGGGTGGCGATAATCGGGCTTTGAAAGGTCCGCCAGAACAGAACCTTTTTTTTTCTTAAATAATAGAAGTGGGGAATTGAACCGACAACCATATACAAGCCAATAACTTTACCGTCAAGTCATATTTTAATTTTTGTTTTTATTTTAAAAAATTAATATATATATATATACATATAGATTTATTAAAATTTAAATATTAATTTTAAAAATTGAGCCAGGCCAAGCACGATCCAACCTTTATAAGTCAGGGCACGGCCCAGTTGTTTAGCGTCTGGCCAGGCACGTCTCGAAAATTTTCGAATCTATTTTTGAAAGCCCAAACACAATTTTTTCGTAGGACCAGACATTCGGACCGTGCTTATTTTTTTGTCACCCTAAAATTAATGTCGACATAAGGCAATGTAAAAATCACCACAAAGTACGGTGATTTTCTATAGCTTAGCAATTTTTTTTACTAATATTTTCAAGAATTTTCAAAGTAAAATCATACAAATTTCCACAGTTGCTAAATTATTTCTCTTCTAATATCCATATAATCTCAATTTAAAAATTTTATTCTATAATTTGAACAATTAAAATATGCCGATATAAAATCCAAACATTTATTTACCGTGATATATAGTAGTTCAAACCCAAAGTTTTCACATAAAATATTTGATTCCGTTGTTGAAAATAAACCAAATATCAATATGGATAACATTGCGCTCGTAGCTAAATTAATGGTTCCTTAGCATGTCTTAATTTTAAACTTTATTTTAAATATCTAATACGTCGAAGAACGTATACGTAGCAAGTTTTAGAAGTGTGTATCTTACATTACTGTCTTACCCTCTTAAATTTAAAATTCGTGAACTCTTTTTTGTCGTCGTCGCTTCTGGATATTTTTATTGTTAACTTCTTTTCCATCTGCATCTCCTAAGTTTTGTCATTCACAATGTGGGATCTCATCCATTTTCCTATATATATATGGTGACTATAAAAATGAAGTTAGATAGAACTTAAATGTTTGCTATTCTAGGTAGACCAAACAAGTGGCCAAGAAAGCAATTTGAAAGCCAAATATAATTCAGAAAATACAGTTAAAAAAATATGACATATGTTAATTACTTAGTTTATCAGTTACGAGTGACAAAAAGAATGGCTCACTGAACACTTAATAACGTAAATGAAATACTAGTACAATAACTTAATATCGGGCTGCTATCGAATGCATATCTATAAACTAGCAAATTGATTTAAGATATCATGTTAATTGATTAAGATTAAGCACAGAATGTCATTTACATAGTCATTCCATTGCATTTCATAGAGCATATATGTTCATGTTGTATAGCTACGTACTTCCATGCAGCCATGCATAATATTGGGAAAATAGTAACAATCTTTCTCTAATATTATTAGCAATAGCAATCTCTTAGGTTACATAGTCCAGTTACCTTTATATACGAGGGCATTGACAGATTTGAGTTTTGTTTATCTAGACAATTTTAGAATTTTTAGTACCCTTAATTTTTCAAAAATATTACATGATATATATATATATTTATTTTAATGAAACATGAAATTAACTATTAATTTTTTTATTATTCCTAATTTTTTTTTAAACTCAAAAAGTTCCTATCTAAATAGAATGCAATTTTTTTTTTATATTCTCAATAAAAACAATGCGAAACCATAAAAATACACCTGAAACTTTAATTAAATAGATGGATCTTGAAAAGAAAGACACTAATATCCAATACTTCAATAAATAAATAAATAAATAAAATTAGTAGCTTCATCTCCCACATCAATATTGGGTTTGTTCACCCAACACTTTTTTTTTTATACAACTTTTGATAAATATTAATAAATAAAAAATATATATATATATATAGTATATACTTACATTTTCATATATAATATATATTTATTATTTTCGTTTATAAAAAAAAAATCAATAATTCAATTCAAAATACTCCCTCCATCCCATAACAAAGTATTCATTTTTCCATTTTAGTCTGTCCCATAACTAAGTATTCATTTCATTTTTTTTTAGTAACTGTACTATCTATCTAACATTACAAATATTCTTACAACTTACAATATATTACACAAATGCCATTACATTTATATCACACATACTAATAAAGTTATTGTAGTCATTTCTACTTTATTCCTACTATATCCCAATATAATACTCATATTTCTAAAACTACGTGCAAAAACAAATGGATACTTAATTTCGTGATAGAGGGAGTATTATTTTTTTATATTATGGACGCAATTTTCTATAACACATTAAAAATAAATAGTTCACCCTTAAAACACTAACCAAACAAACCCATATCTTTACTTACCTAAGTATGTAGGTTGGGCAAACTCTGCTAATTTTTGGCATAGAATTGTAGCCACATAGTTTTGAGGCATTTATTATTATTATTATTATTATTATTAAACTCAACAATGAATTCTTCTGAATAATTTGGGCTCGGGCTAAATTGCATTCACAAATATTATTGAATAATATGATCCGCTTCATTATTTATATGAATTTTCAATATATTCCTTCCGTCCCGGCGAATTACGCCACTTTCTTTTCAACGGTTATTAAGAAAAAAATATGTTAAAAATTAATTATTTAAAGTTTAGTTGATGTGTCATTTGTAATAGGGTTTGATATTTTTTATTTTTTAAATATTTTATAAATTAATGAAATAAATATTAATTATTCTTTACGTAAATAATTTTTGTATTTGGAAAAATTATTAGTGTAATTATTTATAACAATACTAAAAATTTAAAAATATAAATTATTTATAACAAATTATTGGTGTAATTATTTAACATATAATTTTTTTTTTTGTTTGGTTGGATTTACTGATTATTTTTATTATTCACATATATTTTTTTAAAAATAACATATCACAACTTTTTTTATATTAAATTAAACATTAACTTTAAATTCAAATTAACATTATTCACCTTATAAGTTTTCAATAAAAATATTTATTTTATCTCACAAAATATAATATCAAAAGATTATTTAAATCAGTTTCAAACCACAACTAAATCAATATATATATCACATCAAACAACAATCTAAATTAAATTTTTTACTAATCAAAATTCTAACTTCCAACCAAACACACAATTAGTATTTATTAATTATGAAATATGTTGTTTAAAATATTAAAATTAAAAAATTATTTTTAGTTTTAAAAAAATTTCAGCTCGACCCGGCCCCGTCTGAATCCGACTTTTGTTTTACGTCCGAGTCGGATTTTCGGGTCATATACCCATTTCTATCTATTCTAAATTAATATAGTTAAAATTTTGGATGGTTCGATATAAAATACTGAAAATGTCGAACTATACCGTATACCATATCAATCTTTTAAATATGTTGAAAAAAAAAATACCAATATTGTACAGAAAAATTAAATTGATATACCAAAAATGTGGAATAACAAATATATATAGCAACATAATTTGGTATATCAAAAATATTGATACAAACTATATCATACTGCAATATTATAATTAAAAATATTATTATTATAATTTTAAGAAAACTTCCACTTTATACAAACATACCAAATACTAAATATCAAATATTTTATGATATTTATATATATATATATATCTATACAAAAAATATCAAACTATATAAGGATACCATGCCCAAAAATATCATATCATATAAAAAATTTTGGTATATAAAATTTCAATATCTTTTGTATTTTTGGTATGGTATTCGTAATATTTTGCCAATTTAATATTTTTTTTCTAAATTAATTAAAATAAATTATTGAAATAATTATGAATGAGAAAACAATGGGGTATTAACCCACCAAAAATTGCCAACACACTCCACGATTAATATTACAAAAAATTAAGAAGCAGTTATTTCATGCATATATCAACCATAATACAATAATACAATTATAGGTGATATAATGTTACAAATGACTTATATCAACACCTATTTATAGGTGCCGACAAAATTTTAAAAATATTATTCCATCCGTCCCAATATAATAGTCTTATTTACTATTTTTGTCCGTCCAAAAAATATAGTTTTATTTTCATAAATAACCATATAACTATATAACTACTTTTACTCTTTCATTATTATTACACATTTGTCAGTATATTTTACACTAATACACTCATAAGGGCAAAAATATTTTTTACCTATACTTTTTACCCACTATCAATATAATATCAATATTCCTTAAATCTCGTGCCCAACACAACCAAAACTATAGTTCGAGCGAGTAATAGTTATTAACAACTAACAGTCAACGGGGTCATTTTAGGTATTTTAACACAATTAATCACAAATTTATCCGTGTAACGTTCCAAAAATCATTAGGAGAATGTATTCAAAATTCATACTATCAATGGCCATTAGTTCTTGAATATATGCTTTCCTTTATTTATAACAAACTTTTCTCCATTTACACGTATAAATACAATTTATAAAATTAATTCTAATAAAAAATAAGGGGACAAAAAAAAAAAAAAAAAAACTATCCAAATTTATCATGTCATTTTGGAAGGAATATAATAATAAATATTAAAATAATATCAAACGTAATACATGCACACAGTAATGAAACCTAACCTAAAAGAATATCTTAAATCACTAGAATAGAAAACTAATTATAGATACTGCAAAATTGCAACATGGACAATTCACCGATTGAAGTAAGTTCAAATTACTTTATACATATACAAAGTTTACTTATGTGTTAATTAACATATACTGTCTACGTCCCACATAATTTGTCCCACATAATTTGTACCGGCTAGTAAAATAATGTGAATTTAAACAATGAGCTTATTGAGCGATACCAACGGAAGAGGAGCTACGCCGTTTTCGGCAGAAAATGGCGACTACAATTTATTACAACATCAAAGAAAACGAATGCGGCGCTAGCTAGCTGCTCATTTTCCGAACTCCGGCTCCGGCTCCAGCTCCAGCTCCAGCTCCGGCTGGCGATCAGGAATCCAGAATGACCTTGATACCACCAATGGAGACGTACTTCCCACCCTTCTTAGGAACCACCGTCACCAATATCTTCGTATCGTCTTCCAACCCCAGCTCCTCCACCAGCTCCGTCAGCCCGAACCTTATCTTCGTCTTCATCCTCCCCGTCTTCGACATCGGCACCTGCGAATAACAACCTGCGTACTCAGCCCTCGACGCCGCCAGACCCTCCACCTCCCTATCCTCGGCGTTCACGAACACCTCAAACCTCACGAACTTGTCCATCGCCACGTCGATCCCCGATATCTCCAGCAGCTCCTCTTCCACCTCCTTCTCCCTCGCGCTCCGCCTCCTCGCCGCCGGCCTCTCCACCACCACCTGAATCACCCTGTCAAGCTTCGCCGGAAAACTCGGCGGCGGCGGAAGGCGGCGAACTTTCTCGGATTCCGCGAAGTTGAATTTTTTCACCGCCGCCCTCGGCTTGTAATCCATCCATGGATTCGGGACAGGGTCCCAAGTAAATCCCATCCTCTTGTTGTCGAGGCAGTCGCCGACGCGTACGGTCACGGGGTTCGCGTTCTCGTCGTAGAAAGTGAACTGACTGTCCAGCCAATCCTTGTCGGAAAAGTCCTTCTTCTTACCTTTCTTGTCCCTGTAGTCGCGCCACACTGTCCAGAGCCGATCGATGTTAGTGTGGTGGGCATAGAACAGCACGTCTCTCCCGGCGGTCGAAAAGTTTCCCATGTCGAATCCCCTGTCCGTATTCTCCCCGACCCACACGTGCATCGCCGTGTGGGACCCGGCCTCCACGTGTCCGATGGCCTGACTCTCGCTACTTCCGACGACATATTTCCCGCCGTAGAAATCCACCAACAGCTTCGAGTTCCGTATCATTTCGTTGTACATTTGGCTGAGGTTATTTTGGACAATTTGCTCCGGCGTTTTGGAACCCGGTTCGACGGGGAACTGGAGGTCCGCCGTTGCCGGCGGGTAATGGGTCGGGTTACGCCTCGGGTTGTAGAGTGGTGATGAATCGACGACGACTCTGTCGGGCATAACCATACCCGGAGGATTGTCCCAATTCCAGAAGGGTAGGGCGAATGTCGGGTCGCCGATCAGTTTCCCTAAGATCCGCTCGTAGAAGTAAAGGTACCATCGGTGGAAGGGGAAGAAGAGCCAGGAAAAGTGGACCTGGAGCTTCAGATCCGACCCGGGAGCTTGCGGGTAGGCGGAATTGCAGTACGCGCAGTGGACCCGGGCCTGCTGGGCGAACCCGCGTGGGTCGGACGGGTCTTTCTCGGAGAGGTCTTTCATGGCCTGAATGGCTCGTTCGAATTTGGCAAAATATTTGTCGCCGGCGAGCTGGAAGGCTGGCCGTTTTTTGAGAGTGGTTACGGTCGGAAGAACGTACGGCGTCGGAGTGGGGCCCGCCGGAGGGCAGCAGTTGAAGGCGACGGGCTGGTCGCCATCCATGGCGACGCCACATGTGTCGAGCTTCGGCGGCGGGATCGGTGCCGCCGTGGCTGGAGCCAGACTGGTGGCGCCGTACAGCCCTCCCATGCCTAGCAGCATGTCGCGCCTGTCGAATTGAGGGCTGTCTTTCCCGTTTCCGGCGGCGGCGCAGGACACGGAGAAGGCGTTGGACGTTGAGTTCCTGCAGAAGTCGCGGCGGCGGTGGGTGGGACGGGAGATGGCGGCGAAATTGGAGGAGAGGAGAAGACTGGACGCCATGGGTGCGGGTATGGGTATGGGTATGGGTTTTGTGGTTTTCTTGGCGCCGGGTAGCTCTGGAATATATAGAAGGCTACGAGGCTTTGCATGTTACTACTACACTAATAAATCCACATGCCTGTACATTTTTTTTTTTCCTTTTTTTCTATTTTTTAATGTTTGTTAGATGTAACTCAAATTTATACAGTAGGAGTATTTTTTCATGAAATATTTTTAGGATGATTGTGTACTTTTATTTATATTTATATATTGCTGTCAAATTCAAAATTAATAGAGGCCAACTACTATGTAATAATATTACTCAATTCATTTGGGTTGTGTTAATTTTCAGGATTTTACCGTATATTTTTACTAGTTATATATATATATTTTTTTTAAAAATATCAAATCAAACAATCATTTTTTTTTTATTATTTTTTATATTATAATGAATCTATTTTATATTTAAAATATCAAACAAATATCTATTTAATCACCTCGAATGACTATTTAAATTCAAATTCATAATATGCAATGTTTCTTTTATCAAACATTCTTTCCTTGTATGGACCACATGTTATGCGAAAAGAGACAAATGTATTTTTGCCATAGCTTTTCTATCCACGATTTTTTCATTAATCTTTTTATATAATCCTTCTTCTGAATTCATAGTATATTGTTTATCATTTTCATTCGTCTCACTTCAAGTTATTATTATTTTCTTTTAGTAAAAATAATTATATATTATACTAAAATACTTTTAATTTTTATTTAAATTACAATCACAATTACAAAAATATCGCAAAAATGGTAGAAAATAATATAAAGCTTAAGTCTATTTTGTTAAATTGATTTATGTTAAAATGCTATGCCAAATTAGAAGTTTCACTATATTAGAATTATGTTATTACATCAAAATCAATAGAAAGTACTCCTTCGTCAATTAAATTATTAATACATATAATTGCTAACCCTAAACTTACTGTCCGCGCGAGTTACACATGTGGGTATATTTTTTTAAATAAATTTTTCCAAATTTTATTATTTAGACTCTTGTATTTTTCGAAAAAAATACTCTCTCCATCTCAATACAATAGTCCTGTTTATCATTTTTGTCCGTTCCAAAATAATAGTCTCATTTTCACAAATAACCATATAACTATAAAACTATCTTTATTTTTTCATTATTATTACACAATTGTACTTTTTACACTAATACACTTACAAGAGCAAAAAAATATTTTACCCGTACTGTTTATCTATTACTAATATAATATCAATATTTTTTAAATCTCGTGTCAAACCCAACCCAAACTATAATTTTGAGACGAAAAAATATATTTTTTTCTCATATAAAATATCATATCAAACATTATTTCAATGATTTGCAAGTTTTTTCAAACTCAAGTCAAAGAAACACACAGCATGAGATTGGGTTCTTGCTCTGAACTTTTCAGTTTGTTCGTAATGGTTTAATATTATATTAAAATTTAAATTGAAATAAAGTTTTATATAATGTAAATAATTGATTGATGTGATATTTAATATAATTTCTTTGTTTCGATAAAATTAGAGTATTTGTAAAAAAAAAATATTTTATTTAAAAAAATAATAAAGGTAAAAAAAAAATTAGTCGGGGGTATTAATGGAAATTTAGTTAAAATAAAAAAAAAATGAAAAGAGAATGTAATAAACGTAGGATATTTGTTGTAAATAAGTGTAACAGTTAAATATTATTTTTTAACTTTATCAAAATTAGTAATCGAATAAATTGAGCGGACATCTAAAAGAAAAATGGGAGTAAATTTTGTTTGATAGATGAAGTATATATTTATTTAATAATATTTTAAATAAGAAAATAAATATTTGATTTGATTTTTTAAAAAAAAAAAAAAAGTTGTAAATAATGTGAAACACCACACAATTCTTACAACAACACAGTACATATGTTAATATAATACAAATACATCATATAAATTAACAACACATGTTATAATTATATACATCACATATAATAATTAATTTTAGCCCATAATATACTTTTATACAATATACTTATTATTATAAAAAAAAAATAGTATATATCTTTATTATATACAATATATAT
Source organism: Andrographis paniculata (assembly GCF_009805555.1). Classification (NCBI taxonomy): domain Eukaryota; kingdom Viridiplantae; phylum Streptophyta; class Magnoliopsida; order Lamiales; family Acanthaceae; genus Andrographis; species Andrographis paniculata. The sequence continues at coordinate 1,521,437 of NW_026137611.1, forward strand.
TGTATATAATAATATTATAATATATTATTCGTACATGTACAATATATGCTAAGTTGAAAAATCAGCGCCGTTGATTTTTTAGTATTAAACTCAACCATCCCCAAATATGAAACTTAACTTTGAGTTTCAAATTTATTATTATTGCTATTATTATTATTATTATTATTATTATTATTATTATTATTATTCTTATTATTATTATTTTTATGATCCATGTGTTGAACTGCATTGACCAACAAATTCCTTAGAATCAAAATACTTTATATTTTATATTTATTCGGATTGATTTAGTTTCTGTTTTTTATATTTTTTTTATTCAATTAACCGAATTGAACATATTTATATAATTATATTTTAAAATTATATTATATTCAATGGTTTAAAATATTTACAATATTTTTATTTAATTAAAATTTTAATTATTTTTTTAATATACTTAATTTCAGTTCGATTCGGATTATATACAAATATTACAAATATTTTTTATTAACAAAAAATTCAATTAATTAAAATTTTTAATTTAAATACTATTCACAATTTTTGGTATTTGTTTAATTCAATTCGAACAGTAACTACTACATATTTGCAAATAATCAGTGTGAACCCCTACTATTATATAATGTATGGTTTCATACATTGCACCAACGTTTTAAGTGTTTAAATTATAAATACTTGTCCATGTTGAATAATGTAAATAATAAATTAATGAATGTAAAGATTTGTTTGTTTTGTGTTTCAAATAAAAAATTTTAATACTCTCTCCTTTCCGGAACTAAATATCTATTTGCTTTTTGCACGTAGTTTTAAAAATATTAGTATTATATTGAGATATAGTAGGAATAAAGTAGAAATAATTAAAATAACCTTATTAGTACGTGTGATATAAAAGTAATGACATTTGTGTAATATATTGTAAGTTGTAAAGGTATTTGTAATGTTAGATAGATAGTACAGTTACTAAAAAAAATAGATACTTTATTATGTGACAGATTAAAATGAAAAAATAAATACTTTGTTACGAGACGGTGGAAATAAATTGCTACGATAGAATGTTAGTTGGGGATTTGTCAGCAATATTCCCTGATGAGCTGTCACTTCAACTTTACATGTATATTACATATTTATATATATATACAAAAATAGGGCTGCGCACAAAAAAAAATGAACTTAGAACAATCAAACTGTTGAACCGAATTGAATCGAATTGAATTTTTGATTAATTGAGTAAATTTGATTCGAATACAAATATTGCATATTTGATATTTGTTCGATTTGATATAGATTTTTTATATTTTTAATCGAACCGAATATATTATATATTTAGTCGATGATTTCAGTCGTTACATGTTGGTTTTATAGTAATATTATATTTTAAAATTTATATTAATAATTATATTCAATTTGATTTCGATTCGGTTCGAATTATTTACAAATATTTTAAATTAATTTTCAGTTTGAATATGATTTGCGATTTCGAATATTTGTTCAATTCAAATATCAAATACATACATATTTACAAATTTTCAAACCGTGTCCACCCTGTGTATATATATATATATATTTGGTCGGTTGGGCTATTTGAGTTCTGGAACTGGTGGAGGCATTTGGCCAGGCGGTTGATGTAACCGACCAGACGATGTTTCAAAACGTTTCGTCTTGGGCGGTTGACGATGGTTGCTGGCGACGGTTCCAAAACGTCTTTTCAAGCCAGTACAAAGGTAGAATAAGGGCTAAATTGTCATTTTCGAAATGAGGGGCAGGATAGACTTTTCAAGTGGCAGATCCGTACAATCTCGTCTTTTCAAGCCAGTACAAGGGTAGGTTAAGGACTAAATTGTCATTTTTGAAATGAGGGGCAAGATAGACTTTTCAAGTGGCAGGTCCGTACAAAACTCGTATTAAACGTCTTTTCAAGCCAGTACAAGGGTAGGTTAAGGGCTAAATTGTCATTTTTGAAATGAGGGGCAAGATAGACTTTTCAAGTGGCAGGTCCGTACAAAACTCGTATTAAACGTCTTTTCAAGCCAGTACAAGGGTAGGTTAAGGGCTAAATTGTCATTTTTGAAATGAGGGGCAAGATAGACTTTTCAAGTGGCAGATCCGTACAAAACTCGTATTTATATGATATAATATTGCCTGACAAACCAGAAAAACTTTACTTATATAGCCTATAGTTATTATAGTACTTTGTGTAGTTTACGTAAACAATAAATCGAACATTAATGAATACTCTTTATATTATTGCATTTAGTTTTATTAGTACTTTCAGGTGTGTTTGTTTTTGGAGTTTGGATTTTGAATTGAGATTTGAATAGTTAAAATTTTAAATTTAAATAGTTGTATGATGTGATATAAATAAGTGTTGATGTAATATTTTGAATGTAAAATTGATTTTTAGTATAATATAAAAAATAAAAATAGGTGTTTGATTTAATTTTTTGAAAAAAAAAAAAAGGATAAATAGTATATTTAAAATCCAATAAAAATTAATTATCCCTCGGTCTCAATGCAAGGTTGTCATTTGATTTTGTATCGGTGTACTTGATATTAAAAATATTTTTATATTTAATAATTTAATTTATAAATGTCATTATATTTGTTAATTTGTATTATAAGAGAGTAAGAGACTACTAAATATATTTTTTTATTTTTTTTCTTGACATGTACTACGTCTTGATATAATATTTAAAAATTAACATTAAAAAGTCAATGGCAATCTTCTTGCGGAACAAAGAGAGTAATATGTATCAGTAATGGTCATCTAACATACATGGAATAAGTTATTGATTTTTTTTATTTGATTTATAATAATGATGTAAATATAATGACCGGAAAAAGTATTTGAGTATTGTGTTTCTTTTAGCCTTTTCTATTCAAATTTTACTATTTTGATGTTTTAAAAATATATAATTTTTTCACTTTTAAAATATTCAATCAAATATTACATATTATTTAAATACAAATCATAAATTAAATTTTGTCAAATCAAATCCAAAGAAATAAAACATGCTAAAAATATTACCTAAAAAAACTCGATATATAAAATATAACATATACATATAACAATTTTTTTTAAAAAAAAAACACATAAAATTTAACAAAATTACATAAAACGTCACTTTCTTAACATTTTGACAATTGACATGACCACAAAAATATTTAAAATTTTAATCACTAAACAAACAAAATTAAAAAGCTTGAAAGAATACAGGATAAACACGTGGTGTTAAATAAATAAAATATTGGCTATTGGTATGTTTCTTTAGCGGAGATCGGGGAAAATTGGGTTTGGGTTTAATTTATATTTGAATTTTTGGGATGACTTTGAATTTTGTTGTTTCTTTTTGTTTGGGTTTGATTTGAGTTTGGAGAATTTTGATGAGTATTGATTTGATGGATAATGAATAAAATAATATAAATGTGTATTAAATTTAATTAATAAAATTTATATTGTATGATTTGATTATAAATTTATATTATACCCAATATATATATTTATTATAAAAACTTTTATTTATTTATATTATAAAAAATTTTATTCTCTAAAAAATAATATATATTGTATATATATACATATTTTTTTTATTTAATTATAATAAGTATTAAATAAAATATTAATTTAAAAAAAGTATAGGGGTTTGGCGCCCATTTTTAAAGATAAAAAATATATATATATCAACAACAATTCTCAAGTGGAATCTGTACCACTCGTGACTATATATATATTTTTAAATAATTAATACTATAGTGTGTTTGTTTGTAGATTTGAATTTTGAGTTTAAAATTTAAATACTCTCTCAGTCTCCCGATGTAAGATTAATATTATTTTGGAACGAATGAAAATGAAAAGTGACAATCTTAATGAAGGAGTAAAATTTTAAATTAAAATAATTATATTATATAATTTTTAGTTTTTTTTTCTTTTATCTTATACAACAGCTTTCAATTTATTTTATTAAAATGTTTTGATAAATATTTTTTTAAATGTTTGTTGGAGTTTAAACATTAAAAAAAAAATATAAATAAAAGTGGGCTTTGTTTTTTTTATATATATTTTCAAAGTTTTTTCAATAAATTTAAGTTAAATGGTAGAAAATTTACCTGTGTCTTGTGATTTTATAAACTGTGCGTCTAACTCCATCGTCGGTTCTTATTTAACGGTATTTGATCTAAATGCGCCCAAATTAGAAATAAATTTTAAAATCTCAATTTCGAAACACTTAAACTTAAAAATATATTCATTTTCTTATTTTTAAATAATGTATTTTTTTTTATATATTGAATTGTTGATTTTTTGGTAAATGGAAAATATATATATATTGTGTTAATATGTGCATATGTTATATTTTGTTTTTGTAATATTACCATTGACAACACATTAAAAATATAACAAACACAAATATAGTACAAGAATTAAAACAGCGTATTTGGGTTTAGAGGTTTAGAGATTGAGATTTATATTAGCAATGCGATATCTTATATCTAATATAAAAAATACATTCATCTAAAAATATAACGGGAACACACATATCATTTTTGGAAGGCGGCTACAGTAATGAATTTTATCTGTGTATTGAACAACACGCAACATGCTAACAAACAATATACGATAATTACAATTGTCAACACATTATTTATATTAATATAACACAAATGTAACACATAAACTAACAATATATAGTAGTCTCATCCTATCATATAAATAGTTGATTTTAGTGCGTAACATATTACCGCTATGATTTTTCCAAATTAGCAATTAAACCCTCCCCTATTTTATGCAATTGAATATATAATATTTGAGAGCCTGATTCGTTTATTTTGATTTTGATATTTTGAGTTTAAATTTTTTAATAATATATCGTTTAAATGTTAGATTTTGTTAAAAAGAATATTTTATTTTTATAAATATATGTATAATTACCTTTATTATTATTATTATTATTATTATTATAAATAAAATATAAATTTCCATCCATCATTATAAATTACCGCGCTTACACTAAACCTTCCTCCATCCTTCATCCATGGCGTCCCTGAATATCCCTCACAGTGCGACGACGGCGCCGCCATCGGTCGGCAACAAAGCCACCGCCGCCCGCCCAATCTTCGCCAAAGCCATCACATTTCTGTTAGAATTTATTAGGAATTTAACCCCAAGCCCAGGATCTACCATGTTGTAATAATTGAGATAAGAATAAAGCAAATTAGATCTAACCTTATTTCTCAGCATAGTCGGATTCAAATATGTAAATAATAGAGGGTTTTGTGTTCTTTAAGCCTATGGTGCAACCCTCTTGAGAAAACCGCTAGGGTTTCTGCAGTTACTCTCACGATGAGATATGGAACGTAATGGTTATTACGTCTAGACCTGATATCACAACCCTATTTATATCTCTTATTATTAATTGGCCTCATCACCCAATTAATAAGTTACCGGATTTCTGTACATTGGAGGTCCGCACTTACTAAACACATTTAAGCCCAATAAATTAATAGATCACTTAATATAGACTTAATCTGACTGATAGACCAAATAGTTACGTTTAACCCACAATTGGATTTTTAATCCAACAATCTCCCACTTGGGTAAATGTACACTAAATAACCTTATGAGCTCATGAATATTTTGCTATAAGATCCTTAATGTATATTACCAATCTTATCTATAAGTCACGTCAATGCGGATCAAAACGGCCGTAACTGCATTTATTGCAATGGGACCGATCAATGGCCACAACACTAATATAACCTAATATTCGATCAAGTGCGGATGCAAAACATGAAAATTTCATGTAATGTAATCTTAACATGCCTATTTCCAACCGATCCACCTTAACTTTAATTCAGAACAACTGAATACTGAATTAAAACTGAATACTGCACACTGAATATTGAACATTGAATATTGAACTGTGCAGTGTAAACCAAATTAACTTTAATAGTATTTGAACACTACTAATTAGCTCCCATTAAACCGAAATATCTTATATGGTTCCACTCTCATATGAGCAATATGCTCACTATAGAACTTATGTGAAAACCCTTTAGTAATTAAGCGGATTCGCAATCATGGAAGCTGTACGAATATGTTTAATAACTAATTCATAATATGAAGTCAGACTATTAAGCAAATGATGATTATTATCATCAAATGATGTACTAGTTCCAACCAATTTTGAATTCTGGAAGAGACAAAACTCTATATCCGAATGAACAATAATAACTGAATTTGTTCAAAATAGAGATTGAAATTAAATTTTGACTAAAGATGGTACCATAAAAAATGTTTCATCCAAAAATAAATAGTAACGAGTACTCAATAATAATCTAAAATTGTCAATGACTTCAACTTTAACCTTCTTGTCGTCATCCATATAGATGTATCTTTCAACATCAATTGATTTCGACAATAAAGTAATCTTACATAGACACATTGATGTTTGTTGTTACACATAAATCCACCCCCACGTGTGTCTATGAACTAAAATTAAATTAATTTCAAGAGTAAGACTAATAGGACAAACATGTCCTCCGAAATGTCTAACTTAAGTGCCATCAATTTAGCAGCAATAGTAGATATGTTCATGATGTACCTCCTTATGTTATGTTTGTCGTTATACTTTATGGTAATGAGACTCTTAAGAAGCGTACGCATTTCTGCCTTATTGCTTTTGGTAAAGCATTTCTTAATTTCGACAAGAAATTCATATCATCATATATAGAACTCCTAAAATTTATAGAGTGCTTTTCTTAATGATAATAAGACTTAGGCGTTGAAACTATCCCACTTCTCAAATTACTGTTTTTCATATGCAGTGTTTCTCACCGAATGAGTGGGTTGGTATATTATTAATGCCAAGTCATGATTCATGCAACCAAATGAATCATAATGAAGCTCAATAATAATGCATTCTCATCCCAAGACACTAAGTGCAACATCAATGATCAATCTTTGGATCAATAACATTGATTGCTAGCAGTCATCTTATTGCAATAATCATATACGGACAATAAGTAATGTAAAACAACAACCAATCTTTAGACTGATGTACTATTCACATAAGTTAAATCCATATAATCCCCCCATACATACTATCGCAGATGTATATTTCATTCTGTCAATTAACGACTGCCTTTGGGCCGAAGAATAATCACATGAATTAAAATACACATAAACACTTACGTTATCAAGAAAAAATCTTATATAAGAGAGGTTAATTTGGCAACGTCAAATACTTGATCTTCACCGTCAAAACGCAGCATGCATTATTAATGAATTTATAATTTTTTTAAAACTAAATTATAATCAGAATCACATTCAATGTATACGAGTCTGATTCTATAAAAAGATAAAGAATATTTATTAGCAACTGAATGCACATGTCTATAAGCTACTGAATGTTTTGTATGTGAATTTATAAAATAAAGTAGCAATTATATCACAAGTTATCGAACAACATCAGCAAATGTCGTTGGACAAATTACTGACTCGCCAGTGATAAACTTATTTTGACAATCGAATGTTAACAATACAGTAGTGTGTCAAACAACACTCTATTTTTGGACAGATCTATTGCCACATAGAAATAACCAAATTATCACCACCACATTCAATGTCACCAAGCATGTATGTAACTACTTAATGACTGAGTTACCTTTGGGTCAATCAGGACCCTTGTAAGTCACAAACACATCTAATACATAAAATAAAGTGATTTATACAGCAGAGGCTGTTTTGGCAACATAATTGTTTCAACTAATTTATAAAATATATTATATTATTTATTGCTAATTCAATTCACCTTAAATAAATTATATATGTATGTCCAATACATATTAAAACTATAACAACAACTAATTTATGGACATATTAAAATAATCAAGTAGTCCAAGAAAGTACTAAATGCAGCGGAATTATATAAGCAAAAATATGCCACCTAAAGAGAGTATAATTTAATACACCAAATAATTATAGTCGAATTTGAATAAACGCATACTGTCAAAATACATACTGATATAATCCAAATTTAACTGGATTATCAAACGAATCATAATGAATATTCGATTTTATAAAATCAACATTAATGGATAAATAAATGAATATGGTTTGCGTCGCATTTGATAATCCATATCGTTGCAATTGATCAAGTGTACCCCAACGTGATTCTATAAAAGAAGTCTAATAAAATAGATAAATAGATTAATAAACCAACGCCCATGCGATGGATGTGCTTGCAGATGGACATGTACTGATTCCATACATAATCAATTAATAATACCGAATGCTCAATCAAGATGCAATATCAATTGAAGATTGACCAAATCTCATTCCATAAAGTATTTTGATTCAAATAAATAACTAAATTGAAAAAATATATATAAACAAACAGAGTTGCACAAATGCAATTTATCTTCCCATTGCATATATTACTCATTATTGGATACAGATAATGGAATTATAAGCACAATCCAATGCTATCAATCTTTAATACATCAACTAAAAGTAAAAAAAAAGGACTTGCAGGCAATGGATCAATTCACATCATTGCATATAAAGCAAACAATTCATCTAATTAAAAAATGCTGCTCAGCGTAATTTGTCAGAACATTGTTTGTATTCATGAATCAATAATCTTAAAATCCAGAAAAGGCAACGTATATGTTCAAAGACTTCAATCATCGGGAGAAACTCAGGCCATAATATTGCATTTGCCAATAGGAGAAAATTGTTGCTTCAAGTAAACCACCAAGGATCTTGTAATAATTGACATAAAGAATAAAGTAAATTAGATCTAACTTTATTTCTCAACATAGTCGGATTTAAATCTACAAATAATAGGGGATTTTGTGTTCTTCAAGCCTATGGCGCAATCCCTCCTGAAAAAATCGTCAAGGTTTATGCCGTTACTCCCACGATTGGAACGTAATGGTTGTTGCATTTGGAATCACAACCCTATTTATATCACTTATTATTAATTGGCCTCTCAGCCAATTAATAAGTTATCGGGTGTACATTGGAGGTCCGCACTTACTAAACACGTTTAAACCTAATTTAAATTAATAGATCACTTAATATATAGACCGATAGCCCAAATAATTATATTTAAACCATAATTGAATTTTTAATCCAACAATTTCATCGCCCACGCCAAGCGCAGCCCCCGCCTGCAACTCTCCTGCAGCGCCGACGACGGGACCAAGGTCGACCGGCGCAACATGCTCCTCGGCCTCGGCGGTCTTTACAGCACCGCCCGCCGCCCCCGCCGCCTCCGCCAACCCCGTCCAGCCCCCGGAGCTCGACAAGTGCAGCGCCGCCTTCGACCTAACCACCGGCAAGCAGCTGGACGTCAACTGTTGCCCGCCGCTGTCGCAGACCATCATCGACTACCGCCTCCCGCCGGTCCACAAAACGAAGATCCGGCGGCCGGCCCACCGGCTGACGGCGGAGCAAATCCTGAAATACAACACCGCCATTGACCGGATGAAAAACCTCCCCCAAGACGACCCCCGGAGCTTCATGCAGCAGGCCAACGTCCACTGCGCCTACTGCAATGGCGCCTACTGCAATGGCGCCTACGACCAGGCCGGGCAGGGGCAGCTGGACCTCCAGGTCCACAACTCCTGGACCTTCTTCCCCTTCCACCGCTGGTACCTATTTTTCTACGAAAGAATCCTCGGCCACCTGATAAACGACCCCACCTTCGCCCTCCCCTTCTGGAATTGGGACAACCCTAAAGGCATGACAATCCCCGCCACCTTCGTCGATCCCAAATCCGCCATTTACGACCCCAAGCGGAATCCGGCGAACCTCCCGCCGGCGGTCGTCGACCTCGGAATGACCCATAGTACAGACCCTCTGCAAGTCGTGTCCAATAATCTCACCGTTCTTTACACCGAGATGATCAGAGGGAACTCCGACGTCTACGATTTTATGGGACAGCCGTACCGGGAAGGCACGCCGGTGAACCCCGGCCCCGGCGCGCCGGAGCGTGGATCCCACACGGCGGTGCACGTATGGGTCGGCGATCCGAGGGAGCCGAGCGGGGAGGATCTCGGGAACTTCTACTCCGCCGGGAGGGATCCGTTGTTCTATTGCCACCATAGCAACGTCGATCGGATGTGGTCTCTGTGGCAGAACGTTTTGCCGACAGGAAAAATTCCCGACAAGACGATAACGGATCATGATTTCCTTAACGCCGCCTTCGTGTTCTACGATGAGAACGCGCAGCTCGTCCGAGTAACCGTTAAAGATTGTCTGGACCACCGGCGGATGGGGTACGATTTCGAGAGGATTGACCTGCCGTGGCTGGACTACCGGCCGCCACCGCAGACGGCGGCGGCGAGGGTGCGGCGGGCAGAGAAGTCGGGGTCGGCGGCGAAGGCGCGTCACGTTTTTCCGGTGGTGCTGGACAGGATTGTTCGGGTGATGGTGCCGAAGACGAGGAAGGGGAAGGCCGACGAGGTCCTGGTGCTGGAGAACATCACCGTCGACACGACGAAGTTCTTAAAGTTAGACGTTTTCGTGAACGACGAGGACGACGACGTTGCTGAGCTGGACAAGGCGGCGTACGCCGGGACCTACGCGCAGGTGCCGCACAAGACGGCGGACCGGAAGGCGACGACGTCGATCCGGCTGAAGCTGACGGATTTGTACGACAATATGGACGTCGCCGACGACGACGAGATTCTGGTGACTTTGGTGCCCCGCCACCACGGCCCCGGCGTCACCATTGGTGGCATCAAGATCGTCGAGAATCCGCCCAAGGCCGCCAATTGATTGCAGCTGTTGCTTCGAATGTTTTCAATTTCATGTTATTGAATAAAAATAATGTATTGTGGTTTTATGATTTGGACTGTAATTTATTTGAATTCTCAATAAATTTGTTTTTCCCTTTGTCAGTTGATTTTCATATTGCTTATTAGTACTCTTATCAATATTTATGTCTTTTTTCTAAAAATATAATTATATATTTTAAATTTTTAATTTATAATTTTTTTAAACTTATAATTAAACAAATTAGTTATTTTTTTTATTAAATTAGAAAATAATAGTATATTATCGATAAATAAAATTATATGAGAAAATTTTGACAAATATTGTTTACAAGTGTACATAAAACTGCTTGTATATACGAAGAACTTACATAAGTGTTGATGGTGTTTTGTAAAATGGAAAGTAAAAGGACAATAACTAAAATAACATGAGGGCCTATTTGTTGTGGGATTTGTTTTGAATAGTAAAATTTAAATTTAAATAATTCATTCATTCATTTCGATATAAATATATAAATAAATATTGATGTTGTTTTTTTACTTTTCTTCATTCCAAATTTTTTTTTATAAAAGTTTAAAAAAATAAAATTTTTTTATATATAACTAATGTTTTATTTGATTTTTTTTTTTTAAAAAAAAGTTAGTAAAATCCGAATAAAAATTCTACAAAGAAACACAAACACAAAAGTGAATAAAATAAAGCACACCTAAAGTTATCCTCGAGCACATAGTATATCTTTATGCACAAAATCTTGATATAATTATATAATAAATAATTTATTATTATTATTATTTTTGTCAAGATTAGGTTTGTTCAATTGTATTATAAATTACAAGAGTAGATGAAATTTGATCAACCAAAGATTTGTTCTCATATGGTTTTGTATAATTGAATAGATATACAAAATTTAAATAAGCTTAAATAAATTTCCATCAAATTATGAGCTCAAAACCTTAACAATTAGGACGTGATTGTCTGTGGGTTTTAGTTTTTGGATTTAATTTTTTGAATAATAAAAATTTGAATTTGAATAATTGTTTGGTGTAATATAAATAGATGTGGATGTGATATTTTGAATGTAAAAAATAAAAATTGTAGTATAATATAAAAAAAAATTAATTATTTGGTATGATAATTTTGGTGAAAAAAAAAAAAAGAATTTGAATGATTTGGGCTCGGGCTAAATTGCATTAACGAATATTATTGAATAATATGATTCAATATATTTTGTACATAAACTCACAATTTTACACTAATGTTGAACAATTTATGGTTTTGCATTGCACTAAACAAAATATCATCCGCTTCATTAATAATATGAAATTTCAATATATTCTTTTCGTCCCAACGAATTACGCCACTTTCTTTTCAACTGTTATTAAGAAAAAAATATGTTAAAAATGAATTATTTAAAGTTTAGTTGATGTGTCATTTGTAATAGGGTGTGATATTTTATATTTTTTTAAATATTTTATGAATTAATGAAATAAATATTAATTATTTTTTATGTAAATAATTTTTGTATTTGGAAAAATTATTAGTGTAATTATTTATAACAATACTAAAAATTTAAAAATATAAATTATTTATAACAAATTATTGGTGTAATTATTTAACATATAATTTTTTTTTGTTTGGTTGAATTTACTAATTATTTTTATTATTCACATATTTTTTCTTAAAAGTAACATATCAAACTTTTTTTTATATTAAATTAAACATTAATTTTAAATTCAAAACGCATGGTGTGTTCTTTTACAATTTTAGATTCAAATTAACATTATTCAACTTGTAAGTTTTCAATAAAAATATTTATTTTATCTCACAAAATATAATATCAAAAGATTATTTAAATCAAAATTTTATTTTAAATCAGTTTCAAACCACAACTAAATTAATACCTGTATAAATCACATCAAACAACAATTCAAATTAAATTTTTTACTAATCAAAATTCAAGCTTCTAACCAAACGCACAATTAGTATTTATTAATTATGAAATATATTGTTTAAAATATTAAAATTAAAATTATTTTTAGTTTTAAAAAATTTCAGCTCGACCCGGCCCCGTCTGAATCCGACTTTTGTATTACATCCGAGTCGGATTTTCGGGTCATACCTATTTCTATCTATTCTAAATTAATATAGTTAAAATTTTGGATGGTTTGATATAAAATACTGAAAATGTCGAGCTATACCGTATACCATATCAATCTTTTAAATATGTTGAAAAAAAAATACCTATATTGTACACAAAATTAAATTGATATACCAAAAATCTGGAATAACAAATATATATAGCAACATAATTTGGTATATCGAAAATATTGGTACAAACCGTATCATACTGCAATATTAAAATTAGAAATATTATTATTATAATTTTACGAAAATTTCCGCTTTATACAAACATACCAAATTCTAAATATCAAATATTTCATGATATTTTATATATATATATATATCTATACAAAAAAATGTCAAACTATATAACGATAACATACCCAAAAACATCATATCATACCGAAATTTTTGGTATATAAAATTTCAATATCTTTTGTATTTTTGGTATGGTATTCGTAATATAACAAACTTTTCTCCATTTAAATTTATAAATACAATTTATAAAATTACTTCTAATAAAATATAAGGTGACTAAAAAAAAAAAAACTATCCAAATTTATCATGTCATTGGAAGGAATATAATAATAAATATTAAAATAATATCAAACGTAATACATGCACACAGTAATGAAACCTAAACCTAAAAGAATATCTTAAATCACTAGAATAGAAAACTAATTATAGATACTGCAAAATTGCAACATGGACAATTCACCGATTGAAGTAAGTTCAAATTACTTTATACATATACAAAATTTACTTATGTGTTAATAACATTTACGGTCTCTGTCTCCATCCCACATAATTTATCTCTATTTTATATTGTTGTCCGTTCCACATAATTTATCTTTTCATCTTTTAAAAATATGTTTATCCACTTTAATCACATTTTAAAATGTATATTTTATAATTTTTTTAATTTTAATTAAATTATTTACTTATTATTTTTTACCTAAATTCTCATATCTACAAAAATATGTCCATATTACATAGGACAAGGGAGTAATATAATCAAAGACAACATATTATTATATATATATATATAATACATAACATATGATATAAGAATAAACAATACACTATATAAAGACATAAAATACACTACATACAGAAAGAAAATACATAAACTATGTTAATATAATACAAATACAGTATATAACTAACAACACATAACTAATAATTCAAGACGTAGTCTCACACAATATATGTTATAAAGGCAAATAGAAGCACACTTATAAATACTTTTTTTTAATTAAAAAATATATCAATAAAAGTACATTCATAAATATATATTTTTTTTAATAACGTGGAAATTCGGATAAACCTCAGCCCAGCCTAGTATCTTAAATGAAAAATTATCTTGTTTAATAGTATTTTTATTTATATTGACTTGGAAAAATAAATATTTCGCTAATTTTTTCAATCTTGTAGTTTTTTTTTTTTTTTTTTTTTCCGTGGGAACTCCAGCAGTTACGTAAAACTGCATTTTGGATAAATCTTCGGTGTTAAATCACATTAGGCGAATTATGTGTGGCACATAACCTGGAGGCGTCAAGAAGATTTGAATCGATGACCTAATGACCTGATCTTACGATTAGGAATCAGCCCCAATCATCTGAAAAAAATAAAAATAAAAAAAAAAAGAAGAAGAAGAAAGTAAAAAAAAGAAAGGAAGAAGAATAATAAGAAGACCCCGAACATAAAAAAAAAAAAAAAAAAAAAGGGAAAAAAAAAAAGAAGAAGAAAAAAAAAGAAGAAGAAGAAAGAAACAAGAAGAAGAAGAAGAATAGTAAAATAATGCGAATTTAAACAAATGAGCTTATTGAACGATACTAACGGAAGAGGAGCTACGCCATTTTCGGCAGAAAATGGCGACTACAATTTATTACAACATCAAAGAAAACGAAAGCGGCGCTAGCTAGCTGCTCATTGTCCGAACTCCGGTTCCGGCTCCGGCGATCAGGAATCCAGAATGACCTTGATACCACCAATGGAGACGTGCTCCCCACCCTTCTTAGGAACCACCGTCACCAATATCTTCCTATCGTCTTCCAACCCCAGCTCCTCCACCAGCTCCGTCAGCCCGAACCTTATCTTCGTCTTCATCCTCCCCGTCTTCGACATCGGCACCTGCGAATAACAACCTGCGTACTCAGCCCTCGACGCCGCCAGATCCTCCACCTCCCTATCCTCGACGTTCACGAACACCTCAAACCTCACGAACTCGTCCATCGCCACGTCGATCCCCGATATCTCCAGCAGCTCCTCTTCCACCTCCTTCTCCCTCGCGCTCCGCCTCCTCGCCGCCGGCCTCTCCACCACCGCCTGAATCACCCTGTCAAGCTTCGCCGGAAATCTCGGCGGCGGCGGAAGGCGGCGAACTTTCTCGGATTCCGCGAAGTTGAATTTCCTCACCGCCGCCCTCGGCTTGTAATCCGTCCATGGATTCGGGACAGGGTCCCAAGTAAATCCCATCCTCTTGTTGTCGAGGCAGTCGCCGACGCGTACGGTCACGAGGTTCGCGTTCTCGTCGTAGAAAGCGAACTGAGTGTCCAGCCAATCCTTGTCGGAAAAGTCCTTCTCCTTACCATTCTTGTCCCTGTCGTCGCGCCACACTGTCCAGAGCCGATCGATATTACAGTGGTGGGCGAAGAACAGCACGTCGTTCCCGGCAGTCGAAAAGTTTCCCATGTCGAATCCCCTGTCCGTATTCTCCCCGACCCAAACGTGCAGCGCCGTGTGGGACCCGGCCTCCACGTGTCCGACGGAGATTTCCGGCGTACCGCCGGCCTGACCCTCGCTACTTCCGACGACATATTTCCCGCCGTAGAAATCCTCCAACAGCTTCGAGTTCCGTATCATTTCGTTGTACATTTGGCTGAGGTTATTTTGGACAATTTGCTCCGGCGTTTTGGAACCCGGTTCGAAGTGGAACTGGAGGTCCGCCTTTGCCGGCGGGTAATGGGTCGGGTTACGCCTCGGGTTGTAGAGTGGTGATGAATCGACGACGACTCTGTCCGGTATAACCATACCCGGAGGATTGTCCCAATTCCAGAAGGGTAGGGCGAATGTCGGGTCGCCGATCAGTTTCCCTAAGATCCGCTCGTAGAAGTAAAGGTACCATCGGTGGAAGGGGAAGAAGAGCCAGCACCAGTGGACCTGGAGCTTCAGATCCGACCCGGGAGCTTGCGGGTAGGCCGAATTGCAGTACGCGCAGTGGATCCGGGCCTGCTGGGCGAACCCGCGTGGGTCGGACGGGTCTTTCTCGGAGAGGTCTTTCATGGCCTGAATGGCTTGCTCGTATTTGGCTAAATATTTGTCGCTCATTTGCTGGTAGGCTGGCCGATTTTTGAGATTGGTTACGGTCGGAAGAACGTACGGCGTCGGAGTGGGGCCCGCCGGAGGGCAGCAGTTGAAGGCGACGGGCTGGTCGCCATCCATGGCGACGCCACATTTGTCGAGCGCCGGCGGCGGGATCGGCGCCGCCGTGGCTGGAGCCAGACTGGTGGCGCCGTACAGCCCTCCCATGCCTAGCAGCATGTCGCGCCTGTCGAATTGAGGGCTGTCTCTCCCGTTTCCGGCGGCGGTGCAGGACACGGAGAAGGCGTTGGACGTTGAGTTTCTGCAGAAGTCGCGGCGGCGGGGGGAGGGGCGGGAGACGGCGGCGAAATTGGAGGAGAGGAGAAGACTGGACGCCATGGGTGCGGGTATGGGTTTTGTGGTTTTCTTGGCGCCGGGTAGCTCTGGAATATATAGAAGGCTACGAGGCTTTGCATGTTACTACTACACTAATAAATTCCACGTGACTGTACATTTTTTATTTTTTTTTCCTTTTTTTCTTTTTTAATGTTTGTTAGATGTAACTCAAATTTATACAGTAGGAGTATTTTTTTATGAAATACTTTTAGGATGATTGTGTACTTTTATTTATATTTATATATTGCTGTCAAATTCAAAATTAATAGAGGCCAACTACCATGTAATAATATTACTGAATTCATTTCGGCTGTGTTCGATTTTGTAGATTTTACCGTATATTTTTACTAATTATATATTTTAATAATATCAAATCAAATAATTATTTTTTTATATATTATAATGAATCTATTTTATATTTAAAATATCAAACAAATATATATTTAATCACACTAAACAACTATTTAAATTCAAATTCAAAATATACAATGTTTCTTTTGTCGAATTTTCTTTCCTCTGATGGATCACTATGTTATGCGAAAAGCAACAAATGTATTATTGCCATAGCTTTTCTATCCATGATTTTTTCATTCATCTTTTTATATACTCCTTCCGTCTTAAATCATAGTATATTGTTTATCATTTTTATTCGTCTTACTTCAAAAAATTTATTTATTTTTTTAATAAAAATAATCATACATTATATTAAAATACTCTTAACTTTTATTTAAATTACAATAACAATTACAAAAATATCGCAAAAATAGTAGAAAATAATATAAATCTTAAGTCTATTTTGTTAAATTGATTTATGTTAAAATGCTATGCCAAATTAGAAGTTTCACTATATTAGAATTATGTTATTTCATTAAAATCAATAGAAAGTAATAATTCGTAAATTAAATTATTCTATACATAATTGCTAACCCTATAGAAAGTACTCCTTCGTCAATTAAATTATTAATACATAATTGCTAACCCTAAACTTATTGGCCACACGACTTAGACACAACTTACTGTTTTTTTTAGTCCCGTAAGTAGACTCATTTATCATTTTAGTCCAGTAAATAGAGTATGTCACAAACTAGTCCAATAAATAAAACTTCTTTTGCTATTTTAGTCCTTCGGTGCCGAAGACGCCCGTGTGGCTCGTCGGAGGCTACGTGTCAGCCAGGTTAGCCACGGACATGTAGATTTTATTTTATTTTTTTCATTTTTTTTTAAAATTGATTTTAGATTTATTTTTAATTTTATTTGTCTTTTTTAATATTTTTTATTTGGTTCAATTGAAAAAAAAAATATAAAAAAATAAAATAAAATTCACGTGTTCACCAGGACAGCAAAACTTGGCGGAACACTTGGCAGACACGTGGCTTCCGGCGAGCCACACGGACGTCTCCGACACCAGAGGACTAAAACAACAAAAAATTTTCACTTATAAAACTAATTTGCGACAGACTCACTTACAAAATTAAAATGATAACGAGCTCACTTACAAAACTAAAATGATAACGAGCTCTGGTTACGGAACTTATACTCATACATTGCAGCAACGTATTATAGAGTTTAAATTAGTAATACTTGTCCATGTTGAATAATTTAAATAATAAATTGAAAATGAATGAATGTAAAGTTTTGTTTGATTTGTGTTTCAAATAAAAAAATTTAATAAATTGCTTCGGATAGAATGCTTGTTGGGGATTTGTCAGCAATATGATCATTTCCCTGATGAGCTGTCACTTCAACTTTTTACACGTATATTACATATATATATAGATACATATAGGTCTCAAAAAAAAAAAAAAAAACAAATCGAATTGAATCGTCGAATCGCTGAACTGAATTAAATTGAATCGAATTTTTGGTTAACTGAGTAAATTTAGTTCAAATACAAATACTATATATTTGATATTTGTTCGGTTCAATTTCAATTTTCTATATTTTTTTTCGGTTTGATTAACCGAATCAAATATATTTATATATTTAATCGATGATTTCGTCGTTACATGTGAGTTTTATAGTATAATTATATTTTAAAATTTATATTAATAATTATATTCGATTCGATTTCGGTTCGATTCGAATTATTTGTAAATATTGCAAATATTTTCGGCTAATTTTTTGTTCGGATATGATTTACGATTTTGAATATTTGCTCGATTTAAATATTAAATATATGCATATTTTTTGTCCACCCTGTTGTGTGTATATAGACAAACCAAAAATACTTTACTTATATAGCCTATAATTATTATAGTACTTTGTGTAGTTTACATCTGTAAACAATAAATCGAACATTAATGAATACTCTTTATATTATTGCATTTAGTTTTACTAGTACTTTCGGGTGTGTTTGTCTGGAAATTTGGATTTTGAGTTGAGATTTGAATAGTAAAAATTTTGAATTTGAATAGTTGTATGATGTGATATAAATAGATATTGATATGATATTTTGAATGTAAAATTAATTTTTAGTATAATATAAAAAATAAAAAATAGATATTTGATTTGATATTTTAAAAAAAAAAAAATAGGATAAATAGTATATTTAAAATCCAATTCCCAAACAAATACACCGCTGTGCATCGCTGCATTAATTACTAATGTCATATAATAATATTTCCATTTTTTTTAATAAAGTTTTGCAATTTATTATACATATATATGTTGGTTGATATACAATATATAAAAATTAATTATCCCTCCGTCTCAATGCAAGGTTGTCATTTGATTTTGCGTCAATGTACTTAATATTAAAAATATTGTTATATTTAATAATTTAATCTATAAATGTCGTTATATTTGTTAATTTGTATTATAAGAGGTTAAGAGACTACTAAATATATTTTTTTATTTTTTTCTTGACATGTACTACGTATTGATATAATATTTAAAAATTAATATTAAAAAATCAATGACAATCTTCACGCGGGACAAAGAGAGTAATATGTATCCCCACTAGAATAAGTTATTATATATCAGGAATGGCCATTTAACATGGAATAAGTTATTGATTTTTTTATTTGATTTATAATAATGAAGTAAATTTAATGGACGGATAAAAAAAAAAGAAAAAGTGAAACTACATTTTCCGGACAAAAAAGTATTTGTGTATTGTGTTTCTTTTAGCCTTTTCTATTCAAATTTTACTATTTTAACGTTTTGAAAAAATATAATTTTTTCACTTCTAAAATATTCAATCAAATATTACATATTATTTAAATACAAATCATAAATTAAATTTTGTCAAATCAAATCCAAAGAAATATAACATGCTAAAAATATTACCTAAAAAAGCTCAATATATAAAATATAACATATACATATAAAAATTGAAAAAAAATAAAAAACACATAAAATTTAACAAAATTACATAAAACGTCACTTTCTTAACATTTTCACTATTGCTCATGACCAAAAAAATATTTAAAATTTTAATCACTGAACAAACAAAATTAAAAAGCTTGAAAGAATACAGGATAAACACGTGGTGTTAAATTAGTGCCAAATCAAATAATTAGTACATTTCTATTACTTTTTGGTAAATTAATAAATAAAATATTGGCTATTGTTAAATAAAAAAAATACAAATAAACCACCACAAAGATTAAAGATAAAAACATATAGATATATATATATATATATCAACAACAATTCTCACGTGGAATCTGTACCTATCGTGACTATATATATATTTTTAAATAATTAATACTATAGTGTGTGTGTTTGTAGATTTGAAAAAATTTAAATATTCTCTCCATCCTGGTACAAGATTGTTGTTTACTTTTTATTTAAATATTATTATTATAATAGGTTGTAGTAAAAAAAAAAAAATACCCCTATTAGTAGTGTGTAATATAGTAGTGTGTAATATAAAGTAATGACATTTGTGTAATATAGTATAAGTTGGAAAGATATTTATTATAGTATTAGGTAGATAGTACAATCACTAAATTAAAAAACGATAATCTTGTTTTAGAACGGACGAAAATGAAAAGTAACAACTGGGACGGAGGGAGTAGTAAAATTTTAAATTAGAATAATTATATTATATAATTTTTAGTTTTTTTCTTTTCTTTTATCTTATACAACAGCTTTCAATTTATTTTATTAAAATGTTTTGATAAATACTCCCTTCGTTTCACTGAAATTGAATCATTTAATTAGGGATACGGTAAGAATGTTTAATTAGTTAATAATAATTAATTATGATATTATTTTTAATATAATTAATAATATTTATAGTTTGAAAGTAAATTTAATATATATGATTAAAAAAATCAAAATATATGTTTAAATATTTAAAAATTATATAGCAATTAAAAAATATATGTAATATGAATATCATTTTGTAGAGAATAAAATTTTCTATAATACAAGTAAATAAAAAAATATTTTTGTTTATTTATAATTAACATAAATCAATTTTATAAAATATGTGTAGTTTTAAAAATAGATAAAAATATTTATTTTTTTTGAGGGGAGAGATAAAAATAAAGGGGTTTTGAGTGAGTCCTATGTCATTTATAATGTTATATGTTATGTAATTAATTAAGTTGATTTATATTTGTTAAATATGTTTAGATTTAATAATTTTTACCAAAAATAGAAATGTGTCAATTGTTACGAGACACGTAAAAATAGAAATAGTGTCAATTGTGGTGGAACAGATGAATTATTTTTTTTAAATGTTTGTTGGAGTTTAAACATTAAAAATAAACTAAAATTTGGCTTTATTCTTTTTATATTTTTTTTAAAACATTTTTTTTAACAAATTTAAGTTAAATGGTACAAAATATACCTGTGGTTTTATGAAATTGTATTAAATATTTGTACTTCTAAAACTGCCTTAAACTGTCTCGTGGTTTCATAAACTCTGCCTCTCACCCCATCGTCGTCCTTATTTAACGGTATTTGACCTAAATGCGCTCAAACTACGAATAAATTTTAGAATTTTAATTTCTAAAACTCTAAACTTAAAAATATATTCATTTTCTTATTTTTAAATAATGTGTTTTAAAATCTCAATTTATAAACCCCTACATTGTTTTAATTCATGTACTATATTTGTGTTTGTTATATTTTTAATGTGTTGTCAATAGTAAAAAAAATATAACATATCAACATATTAACACAATATAAATATATATTATCCATTTACCAAATAATCAACAACTCAATAGAAAATATTATTTTTATATTAGCAATGCGATGTCTTATATCTAATATAAAAAATACATTCATCTAAAAATATAAAGGGAACACACATATTATTTTTGGACGGCGGCTACAGTAATGAATTTTATCTGTGTGTTGAACAATACGCAACATGCTACCAAACAATATGCAAAAATTACAATTGTCAATACATTATTGATATTAATATAATACAAATATAACATATAAACTAACAACGCATAATATAGTCTCTTTGTATCATATAAATAGTTAATTTTAGCTCATAACATATTTCAGCTATGATTTTTCCAAATTAGCAATTAAACCCTCCCCTATTATATGCAATTGAATATATAATCTTTGAGAGCCTGATTCATTTATTTTGATTTTGATATTTTGAGTTTAAATTTTTTAATAATTAATCGTTTAAATGTTAGGTTTTGTTAAAAAGAATATTTTATTTTTACAAATATATATATATAATTACCTTTATTATTATTATAAATAAAATATAAATTTCCATCCATCATTATAAATTACCGCGCTTACACTAAGCCTTCCTCCATCCTTCATCCATGGCGTCCCTGAATATCCCTCACAGTGCGACGACGGCGCCGCCCTCGGTCGGCAACAAAGCCACCGCCGGCCGCCCAATCTTCGCCAAGCCATCACATTTCATCACCCACGCCAAGCGCAGCCCCCGCCTGCAACTCTCCTGCAGCGCCGACGACGGGACCAAGGTCGACCGGCGCAACATGCTCCTCGGCCTCGGCGGTCTTTACAGCGCCGCCACCCTCGCCGCAGCCCCCGCTGCCTCCGCCAACCCCATCCAGCCCCCGGAGCTCGACAAGTGCGGCGCCGCCTTCGACCTAACCACCGGCAAGCAGCTGGACGTCAACTGTTGCCCGCCGACGTCGCAGACCGTCATCGACTACCGCCTCCCGCCGGTCCACAAAACGAAGATCCGGCGGCCGGCCCACCGGCTGACGGCGGAGCAAATCCTGAAATACAACACCGCCATTGACCGGATGAAAAACCTCCCACAAGACGACCCCCGGAGCTTCATGCAGCAGGCCAACGTCCACTGCGCCTACTGCAATGGCGCCTACGACCAGGCCGGGCAGGGGCAGCTGGACCTCCAGGTCCACAACTCCTGGACCTTCTTCCCCTTCCACCGCTGGTACCTATTTTTCTACGAAAGAATCCTCGGCCACCTGATAAACGACCCCACCTTCGCCCTCCCCTTCTGGAATTGGGACAACCCTAAAGGCATGACAATCCCCGCCATCTTCGTCGATCCTAAATCCGCCATTTACGACCCCAAGCGGAATCCGGCGAACCTCCCGCCGGCGGTCGTCGACCTCGGAATGACCCATAGTACAGACCCTCTGCAAGTCGTGTCCAATAATCTCACCGTTCTTTACACCGAGATGATCAGAGGGAACTCCGACGTCTACGATTTTATGGGACAGCCGTACCGGGAAGGCACGCCGGTGAACCCCGGCCCCGGCGCGCCGGAGCGTGGATCCCACACGGCGGTGCACGTCTGGGTCGGCGATCCGAGGGAGCCGAGCGGGGAGGATCTCGGGAACTTCTACTCCGCCGGGAGGGATCCGTTGTTCTATTGCCACCATAGCAACGTCGATCGGATGTGGTCTCTGTGGCAGAACGTTTTGCCGAGCGGAAAAATTCCCGACAAGACGATAACGGATCCTGATTTCCTTAACGCCGCCTTCGTGTTCTACGATGAGAACGCGCAGCTCGTCCGAGTCACCGTTAAAGATTGTCTGGACCACCGGCGGATGGGGTACGATTTCGAGAGGATTGACCTGCCGTGGCTGGACTACCGGCCGCCACCGCAGACGGCGGCGGCGAGGGTGCGGCGGGCAGGGAAGTCGGAGTCGGCGGCGAAGGCGCGTCACGTTTTTCCGGTGGTGCTGGACAGGATTGTTCGGGTGATGGTGCCGAAGACGAGGAAGGGGAAGGCCGACGAGGTCCTGGTGCTGGAGAACATCACTGTCGACACGACGAAGTTCTTAAAGTTCGACGTTTTCGTGAACGACGAGGACGACGACGTTGCTGAGCTGGACAAGGCGGCGTATGCCGGGACCTACGCGCAGGTGCCGCACAAGACGGCGGACCGGAAGGCGACGACGTCGATCCGGCTGAAGCTGACGGATTTGTACGACGATATGGACGTCGCCGACGACGACGAGATTCTGGTGACTTTGGTGCCCCGCCACCACGGCCCCGGCGTCACCATTGGTGGCATCAAGATCGTCGAGAATCCGCCCAAGGCCGCCAATTGATTGCAGCTGTTGCTTCGAATGTTTTCAATTTCATGTTATTGAATAAAAATAATGTATTGTGGTTTTATGATTTGGACTGTAATATATTTGAATTCTCAATAAATTTGTTTCTCCCTTTGTTATTTGATTTTCTCCGATCCTTGTATAATCTCCTTAATCAATTCCCCTAATTTCGTCAATTTAATTTTCTATTAGGAGGGTTCTGGGCTTTCAATCTAATAAATTAAAGGGAGATTCTACATTTTTTTCAATAATGTGGGATATTATGCCTCTGATACCATGTTAAGAAAGAATCGGAACTTACAACCTAAAACCACTACATATAAGTCAATTGAAAATTAGAGATGGTTCTCGATGTTTCCTTTTGGGTCATGGTCGGATTGATCAATTTGGATCGGCTTCTATTTAGCTTGAGTTAAGATTAACCGGATCTTATCTACTTATGAGAGTCCATTTATTGATAGGATCATCCGCAGATAACATTAATTAAAATCCAAAAATAATATACAATTCACTATCAACAAGGACATCACCACTACATTTGGTAATTTAGACATTACATTGCACATGTTAATTTTTCTTATTGTTGTAATAACAAGTGTGTGCCTTGCTCATTTTGTATATGATTCTAGTGGAAAGATTTAGGTTGAAATCGCTATACGTAGATCTAATTTTTAGTTGAATTGGGGGAAATAGAGTCATTATTGTGTGCCAAGCATTCGGATTAACAATTTCTTTTTTTTTACCTTGACATTTGTATTAATGGACCATCGCAAATTCACTATTGATATTATTAATCAATAATAATTTTTTAAAAAATATTATTTTTTACGTCTCGTACTCCCTCCGTCCTATATTTATATATCAATTTATTTTTTGCATAGAATTTTAAAAATATTAGTATTATATTGGGATAAAGTATAAATAAAGGTAAAAAGACTAAATTAACCCTATTAGTATGGTATGATATAACGATAATGATATTTGTGTAATATATTATGAATTGAAAGGGTATTTGTAATATTAGGTAGGTAGTACAATTACTTAAAAAAAAATAGATATTTTTTGTGAGACTGACAAAAATGGAAAAATTGATAGATTGTTAAGGACGGAGGAAAGGAAGTATTTGACATTCATATTGCTTTTTAGTACTCTTATCAATATTTATGTCTTTTTTTAAAAAAATATATAATTATATATTTTAAATTTTTTAATTTTTAATTTTTAATTTTTTTAAAATTATAATTAAATTAATTAATTATTTTTTATTAAATTAGAAAATAATAGTATGTTATCGATAAATAAAATTATATGAGAAAATTTTGACAAATATTGTTTACAAGTGTACATAAACCCGCTTGTATATACGAAGAATTTACATAAGTGTTGATGGTGTTCTGTAAAATGGAAAGTAAACGGGCAATAACTAAAATAACATTAGGGTCTATTTGTTGTGGGATTTGTTTTGAATAATAAAATTTAAATTTAAATAATTCATTCATTCATTTCGATATAAATATATAAATAAATATTGATGTTGTTTTTTACTTTTCTTCATTCCAAATATTCTTTTTATAAAAGTTAAAAAAAAAAATTTAAATACTCTCTCCGTCTCATTGAAACGTTGTCATTTTATAAAAAATAATATTAGTATTGGGTAATATATAAAAGTAATGACATTTATATAATCTACGTACAAAAAATAAACGACAACCTTACACCGGGACTGAGGGAGTATTTAATTTAAAATAATACTCCATTCGTCTCATTGAAAAAGTGATGTTTACTTTTTGCACGTAGAATTTAGAATATTAATATTATATTTGGTGTAGTAAAAAAGACAAAAATACTCCTATTAGTATTGTGTAATATAGTATTATAAGTTTAAAAACTATTTATTATGTTATATAATTAGTACAATTACTAAATTAGAACATTGTAACTTTATTTTGAGATGGACGAAAATGAAAAATGACAATCTTTCAATGGAACAGAAAAGTATATTTTATATTTTTGACATAATTCTTCATATCACACAAAAAAAAAAAAAAAAAAATCAATCGATCTAAAAACGCTGAGTAAACGGAGCCATTATTTTTTAGTATAATATATATATATAACTAATGTTTTATTTGATTCTTTTTTTAAAAAATAGTAAAATCCGAATAAAAATTTTACAAGGAAAGAAAAACACAAAAGTAAATAAAATAAAGCACAGCTAAAGTTATCCTTGAGCACATAGTATATCTTTATGCACAAAATCTTGATATAATTATATAATAAATAATATATTATTATTATTATTGTCAAGATTAGGTTTGTTCAATTGTATATTATAAATTACGAGAGTAGATGAAATTTGATCAACCAAAGATTTGTTCTCATATGGTTTTGTATAATTGAATAGATATACAAAATTTAAATAAGCTTAAATAAATGTCCATCAAATTAACTTCAAATTATGAGAAAACCCTAACAATTAGGGTGTGTTTGTTCTTGGATTTTAGTTTTTGAATTTGAATTTTTGAATAATAAAAAGTTGAATTTGAATAATTGTTTGATGTAATATAAATAAAGGTTGATACGATGTTTTGAATGTAAAAAAAAATAAAAAATTATAGTATAATATAAAAAAAATAATTATTTGATGTGATATTTCTAGTGAAAAAAAAGAGAATTGAATAGTACAAATCTATGATAGTATCCACAAAAAGAACACAACCTTAATATTTATGCGACGCATGTAAGGAGATTTTAATATTCATGAAAAATATAATACTACTTCCGTCCCGCAAAAAAAAGTGACATTTGTTTCTGTACCTATATTTTTAAATATTAGTACTATATTGGTTTACAGTATAAAAGACAAAAATGTCCCTATTAAATTGTGTGATAAAAAAATAATGATATTTGTGTAATATATTGAAAACCGTAAATGTATTAATTATGTTATGTATATAATACAATTACTAAATTAAGAAATGATATCTTTTTTTTAGATCGACGAAAATAAAAAATGGTATTTTTTTGTGGGACGGATGCATAATAAAATTATGAGCAGTTTGGAATCCACTGACAATTGGATTTGATCCACCATTAAATTATGCAGCAAAGCAAGTTGATTACCTATTTAAATTGTACTTGAAAATTGGATTAGATGAGATTTATGTAAATAAGACTTATGGCTTATGGGGCTTATGGTGTAATACATATATATATATATATATTGTAAATTTTATATTTCACTAAAATATTTAGAGATAAATAAATATACATATATATAACACCATAAGTCTTATTTAGATAAATCTCATCTAATCGAACTTTCAAATACAATTTAAATCGGTATATATTTATATATTTATAAGGAAATTTAATATATATATATATATTTAAGTATTCTAAATTTTATATTTCCGTAAAATATTTAGAGATATTAATTCATAAAAAATAAAATTTTATATAATAAAAATTAGTATAATATATAGTACTACATGATAACCGTAAATTATTTTGATTTGAAGAATTTTTTTATGTGAGATATATAAAAACAATTAATACGTTACACGCATTTTGGGTATGTTTTTAATATTTTGATTTAAATTTTATTTTTTTTACGTGAGATATATAAAAATAATTAATATATTACACACATTTTGGGTATCTTTTTAATATTTTGATTTGAAATTTTTTTTTATGTGAGATATTTAAAATGGTGTGGATAATATATATTGGAAGAATAGGTACGGCACAAAAAACTCTTTCAAACACTTATTCAAGGGTCAATTCACGAAGCGTAGTTGTATCACACTTATAATATCCTACTGTCAACCGAATGCATACAGAAATAAAAATTAGTAAATGAGACACGGTTTGTTTACTCGGTTCGGATATAAACAATCCTACATCCGGGATACCAATCTTGGAGAAACTCACTAATTAGTGTTGATTGAGAACAAAGACAACCATCACTCCTCAACTCATTCATCTACACTGGTTACCTTGGAAAAATTCCTCCACAGACTTATTGAATATTATCCCACATTGGTAAATACGTAGGAATTTTCCTACTATAGAAGGGTGAAAGACCACTCCACCTAAAATCAATTGGTTTTAGGTTGGATACTAGACTTCTTAACATGTATCAGTGCCTGTATTGGGTTTGGATCCAAATACGTGGGAGCTTTACTACTATATAAGGGTGAAAGGCCACTCCACCTACGTTTCCCCCAATCAAAATTGTGAAGTAGGAAAGTGTAGACACGACGATTGAATTTGAAAATGTGGAATGATACACGGTTAAAAAGAAAATATATGAAAACATATATGATTAGAATTTAAATTAAATTGGATAATTAAGAAAAAAATATATAAACTGAAATGAAATTTTAAATTTTAATAAATAATAATAAATAATATTTTAAAATATGAGTCAATTAGGAGCCTCGGCACCGCTAAAAGCCGCTCCTGAGCCATAAACTTGACGGGTGCAGTCAGCAATTAATATTGTGTGTCTCCGTATAAAATATGTTTTTAAGTTAACACAAAAAAATAGTCTATTTTTGCCTTGTTTGTTTCACCAACCAAAAGTGTGTAAGACAAGTAATATTGTTAATATATAGTAGCAACCAAACAACACCTGTTATTACAAATTGAAATTTGAAAGGCAACAGCAGAAAAGATGAAGTGATCATACGGCCATAAATAGATTGAGAGAACTATGTAAAGTAAAATATTGAATGTAAAATATTAATCAAATAATTATTTTAATTTGATTTTTTATAATCTTTAAAAAATAAAACATCCAAATGCAATCAAATAAATACCCAAAATTATTATTATTATAATTATTATATAATTAATAAAGAAAATTTAACTTAAAACATCAAAATACAATCAAATAAATATGGAAAATTATTGTTTTTACTATATAATTAATATAAAAAAATGCCTTATCTGAATTTATTTATTTATTTTAAAAAAAATCAAAATTCTATTTGAGGTGGGGCTATCCACCTCAAATTATATATATATATATATATGTATATATTAGTTTAGAATAAGTAGAAAGAAATCAAAGAAGAGATCAATAATGATTGATTCTTATTGATTTTTTTATTTTTTTTCTAATAATTGTGATTTTGTTTTGTATAAAAACACAAGTAAACTCCATCAAGTTTCTTGCCTATCAGCAAGTGATAAATGTCGAATATTTATGCATTCAAATCTTAGATATATCAATGTGCATGTGCACTGTACAAGCATATAAATATTTGGACAGTTGTTTGAATTCTATCCAATCAGCACAACAGATCAAAGTAGGTATCATACCATATGTTTGTTATCCAAAAAATTATATAAATATAAAGATATTTTTAATATTAAGTACAATGATGCAAAAGTAAATGTGTTCTTTAAAGGCGGACGGAAGGAGTAATAATTTGCATAAACTTGAAGTATTGTTATTATTAAAAATATAGTACTCCCTCCATCCCATAAATATAGTCTTATTGTGTTGAGCACGAGATTTAAGGAATATTGACATTATATTGGTAGTTGATAAAAAGTATGGATAAAAGACTTTTTTGCCTTGTGAATGTATTAAAGTAAAGAGTAGTGGCAATTGTGTAATAAAAATAAAAAAGTAGGGGTAGTCTTATGGTGATATGGTTATTTATGGAAATAAGACTATTGTTTTGGGATGGACGAAAATGGTAAATAAGACTATTATTTTGGGACGGAGAAAATGGTAAATAAGACTATTGGATTGGGAGGGAGGGAGTAATAAATATAATTAATAATGAAATTACTAAAGATACATTGATAAATATACTTAAATAATATTTAAACTATTATTTTAACGTTTTTCTACAAAATCAAATTAAATGAAAGGAAAAAATCAATTATGGTCCTAATATAATTAAAATTTTTCAATTTTGGTCCCAATATAAAAAACTCATAGTCCCACTATAGACAATTTCAATCAATTTTGGTCATATTATAAACAATTTCAATCAATTTTGGTCTCACTGTTAAAAAACTAACGGAAATTGCTAACGTGGACATAACGCAGGTGACGTGGTAGTTGACCTGAAAAGTACACAGTCATGTACAATTATACACGGTCATGTATAATTTTACAAGGCTGTGTACAATTCTATTTTAATCTAAATTTATTTTTTTTTTGTTATATTTTTCTAAAAAAAAATTGAATTTAAAATAGTTGATATAGTTAAAATTGACAAAATCAATAGTAATCATAATATAATTAAAATTTTATCAATTTTAATTCAAATATAAAAATTTATACTAAAATATATTCTTTTGAAATGTTTTGTCTAAAAGTATATTATTCATATAAAAAAATTCTCTTACAAGCATCTAATAACACAACTATTTTTTAATTTTGTATACTATAATAGTATTAAAAATTACTCCCTCTGTCCCACATAATTTGTCCTTATTTTCTATTTTCGTCCGTCCCACATAATTTGTTCATTTCTTTTTTGGAAATATAATTATACACTTTAATCTCATTTTAAATTTTAAATTTTATAATTTTTTTAATCTTAATTAAATTATTTATTTATCTTAATCTTAATCCACAATTATTTTTATTATACGATAATTATTTTTACTAATACACTTCTTAATTACTTACTAATCACACTTTACCTAAATTCTCGTATCTACAGTAATAGGCCCATAATACATGGGACGGAGGGAGTAATTTATTATTTCAATACAGTAATGGATGTTTGTAAAAGAATTTTTTTTTGTAAATAGTAAAATTTTAGACAAAATCTTCCAAAAGAACATACTTGATAAATATTTATATTTGAACTAAAATTGGTACATTTTAATTATAATATAATTATTATTGATTTTTTTTTTCATTTTAACTATATCAACTATTATAAATTCAAAATATATATATATAACAAAAAATTAAAATTTTAGACCGAAACATAAAGGTATACGGCCGTGTAAAATTATACATGGCCGTGTAACAATATGGTCATGTATAATTATACACTGAAATATACATGGTCGTATATAATTGTATATGGCAGTGTAGCAACATGGTCATGTATAATTATACACTAAAATATACATGGCCATGTAACAACATGTCCGTATATAATTGTACATGGCCGTTTAGTTTCCAGGTCAGCTGCCACATCACTTCCGTTATATCAACGTCAGCAATTTCCATTAATTTTTTAACGGTAAAACCAAAATTGATTGAAATTGTTTATATTGGGATTAAAATTGATTAGTTTTTTATATTGAGACCAAAATTGATAAATTTTTGTTATATTAAAACCAAAATTGATTTTTTCCCTAAATAAATATAATTCTATATTTTCTTTAATTGTAATTAACTAATTATTTTACATACTTTCAATTTATAATGAAAAAAAAATAATAATTAGATAATTGTGTCGAAAAATTTGAACACGAAGGAGACTTGCTGGAATATAGTCGAAAAACTCACCTATCAAAAAGAGAGATTGAGGCCGAGATGAAGAGACAGCTATCAAACCATATGAGAACAAACCCTTTGGTTGATCGAATTACATCTACTTTTCTAATTTATTTTTTATGTATCTTATATATAATTAAATAGATATAGAAAATTAAAGTAAGCTTAAATAAATTTCTATCAAATTAACTTCAAATTATGATCTTAAAATCCTAACATTTAATGTTTATGCAAGCATATAGAGAGAGTTTAATATTCATGAAAAAACAATTGGATTTGATCCACGATTAAATTATGTAACATTATTGGAGTAGATGAGATTTATTTAAATAAGACTATAGTGTAATATATATATATATATATACACTAGCATGTGATTTAAATAATTTATTATTGTTAAGCACAAAAAATAATAATAATAAATAATGGCAGTGGGATTCTGGACGGGTCTGGATATAAGTTAAATGACCCAGAAGTAGGGTGCAATCGGACAGATGCAAGGATCGGGAAGGAAGAAAGGTCGGGCGGAGTCTGAAAAAAGGTGTACCCAAGTCGGGTAAACCGTAGATCGGGTGAAAGACGAAGTCGGGCAGACGCGAAGATTTGTCAAGAGAAAGGTCGGGCAAGGAAGAGGTACGGACAGATGCGGAAGTCTGTCCAGAGGACAGTCTGTCCTTCTAAATAGATAAGGCAAATAGAGCCGGTCGGTTGGTCCGTGGTCGGGACCACATTTGGTTGGTCCATGGTCGGACCAATTAAAGTCGGTCAAAGACGGAGGTCGGCCCAAATGATGTCGGGCGAAGAAGCAGGTCGGGCATTGAGGTCAGGACGTGATACGAAGTTCGGACCAAGTGAAGTAGCATGTGCAGGTCGGGTGAGAGAGCAGTTCTGGGGCGGTTAGAGGAAGTTGCAACTGGCGAACGGTTTTTTGAAGGTCCGACGTAGTAGAACGGTTGACACACGTGTCAATAGAAGAGAACTTTTGGGGCGGTTAACAACGGTTATGGTAACTGACCAGACGACGGTTCTGAACGTTTTCTTCAAAGAATATTTAAGGATTTGGATCATCATTTGGCAAGGCATCTTCAATCAACTTCAACAAAGCAAAGTCAGATTTGGGGATCACCACTTTAAATTTCAGTCTTTTATTTTCCAGTTTATTTTCTGTACCATACAGTGTTTAGAGATTCCTAATCTCAGGCACTAATTAATCAAGTTTAAGGATATTTTCTATATCTTTGAATTTTACTTTATTTTTGTTGAAAAATTACATCAACAAATTGGCGACCACAGTGGGAGAAAGGCAAGATTGCTGATCCTACATCAACACAAAATGTCATACAATTGAGGTCTGGCCGAATCATCAGAAAAATCAATATGGTAGGCACACAACCTCAAATATCATCAGCACCGGTGGGAGAAAATGTTTCACCACCAGTCATGCCAAATCCATGGGAGATTCCCCCACCACCTACCGATTGGTTGTCTTATGTTCAACAAATGAACAACCAGCAAACTTTGGTTATGCAGAACATGTTGCGTGAGCAACAAACGAACATGTTGCGTGAACAACAAAATCTAATACAGAACATGGTGGATCAGGCATTCTCCAGATTCACCCTGTATCCAAACATGCTTCCAGCCGTGTCACCTGCTCGTTTTCAGGCGATTTTTCCAGGATCAACGTTTGCAGGGCCAACGTACGTTGACAGTACGTTTCCAAGCGTCACAACTTTCAACCGAACAGATATGGGGAAGATTCCTCTAACTTTCCCAGATAATGTTCCTTTGGGACCGAGGGTTGATAATACCCAGCCGAATGAGAGATTAGGAGGACAGACTCATAATCCCATTCCAACCGAACCAGCCTTCTCTAGAGAAGAAAGGTTGGAGGGACAGACTCATATTCCCATCCCAGCCGAACCAGCCTTCTCCAGAGAAGAAAGATTGGGAGGTCAGACTCACGATCACATTCCAGTGTTCGACCATATTCCACCCAGAGTAGATCCGGAGGATATTGCTCAAGTTCTGCGGGTGCATTTCGGAATGAATCCGCAAACGGTGAACAGGCCGGTTTACCAGAGGCCATTTTCAGAAAGGATCATTAACGATCATCCTCTCCCGAGAAATTATAGGCCACCAGACTTCTATTCTTTTTCGGGAGAAGACGGAGCCTCTACCATTGAGCATGTGGGTCGCTTCCCGGCTCAATTGGGAGAAGTAGGCAACAATCCGTTTCACAAGTTACAATTGTTTGGGTTGTCGCTCACAAGAACAGCTTTTTCTTGGTATGCCAGTCTGCCGCCTGGACAGTTGCAAACTTGGGAAGATTTAGAGGCAGATTTTCATGCAAGGTTCTTTAATCCTCTGCCGACAGTCTCACTGATAGACCTTCTGGAGATCACGCAGATGCCGGAAGAGACCGGCTACCAATTCATAGAGAGGATGCGATTGATGAAGGGACGATGTCCTACGATGATCAATGAAAGCGAAATGACCAATTTGGTGGTCAGGAACATGCATACCAGACTTCGCGAGGCCCTGACAGCCCACGACTTTCAAGATCTGGCCAGTTTAGCATCCACGGCAAGAAGGTTAGAATCCTTTTTTACAGAAAATAATCATGACTTCCGTCAGGGGGGAGATGCTGAAGCAATGTTAGTGCAAGATCGATCAATGTGCAGACCACCACCAGTCCGCGATAAATGGAGGTCGGGTCCAACGTAGCCTCAGAAGATGGAGGTCGGATCTGAGGCTTATGTAGCCTCAGATGCTGACCTGCAAACTCCTAAAACATCACTGAAAGTGATGTTTAGGAGTCTTGAGGAGGAGGCTTATTGTTAAGCACAAAAAATAATAATAATAAATAATGGCAGTGGGATTCTGGATGGGTCTGGATATAAGTTAAATGACCCAGAAGTAGGGTGCAATCGGACAGATGCAAGGATCGGGAAGGAAGAAAGGTCGGGCGGAGTCTGAAAAAAGGTGTACCCAAGTCGGGTAAACCGTAGATCGGGTGAAAGACGAAGTCGGGCAGACGCGAAGATTTGTCAAGAGAAAGGTCGGGCAAGGAAGAGGTACGGACAGATGCGGAAGTCTGTCCAGAGGACAGTCTGTCCTTCTAAAGAGATAAGGCAAATAGAGCCGGTCGGTTGGTCCGTGGTCGGGACCACATTTGGTTGGTCCATGGTCGGACCAATTAAAGTCGGTCAAAGACGGAGGTCGGCCCAAATGATGTCGGGCGAAGAAGCAGGTCGGGCATTGAGGTCAGGACGTGATACGAAGTTCGGACCAAGTGAAGTAGCATGTGCAGGTCGGGTGAGAGAGCAGTTCTGGGGCGGTTAGAGGAAGTTGCAACTGGCGAACGGTTTTTTGAAGGTCCGACGTAGTAGAACGGTTGACACACGTGTCAATAGAAGAGAACTTTTGGGGCGGTTAACAACGGTTATGGTAACTGACCAGACGACGGTTCTGAACGTTTTCTTCAAAGAATATTTAAGGATTTGGATCATCATTTGGCAAGGCATCTTCAATCAACTTCAACAAAGCAAAGTCAGATTTGGGGATCACCACTTTAAATTTCAGTCTTTTATTTTCCAGTTTATTTTATGTACCATACAGTTTAGAGATTCCTAATCTCATGCACTAATTAATCAAGTTTAAGGATATTTTCTATATCTTTGAATTTTACTTTATTTTTGTTGAAAAATTACATCAACAATTATAATAAAAATTATTGTAGAAAAATACAAAATATTTTTCGAGCAAATCAATTATTAATAAAAAAATCTATTATATGGTAATTTCTTTTTATCAATGTTCATGAAAAATGGATGAGGTATAAATATATAAGTTTATGAAAGCTTATAAAATATTATCAAACACTAATAATTTATCATTTGTCTCTTATGTTAGCAGGTTAAAAAAGATAAATAAATATGAAATGATATATCTACAATATACATAATTTTGTAGAAATTTCAAATAAAATGAATGGGGTGAAAAATAAATTAAGATTGTTTACATAATAATTTTAAATTTATATTTTCAATACTATCATTTATCGTTAAATTTACATAATATCTATCGGATTTTGTCTGTCTGGTGCAATGGAAGGCCTTCGTTTCAGGTGGTGCAGTAGGCATATTTGTATATACTAATCCGTCTCAAATATTATGTCACATTTTTTATTTTTGTTCGTCTCACATATCATATCATATCGTTTTTTTTTTTTTTTTTTGCAAAGTATATTACGTTTTAATCATATTTTAAATTTTATAATTTATAATTTTTTAAAAAAATTTTATTAAACTAACTAATTATCTTAATTTTAATTTATAATTATTTATATTATATTATATTTAAGTTTATTAATATATTCTTAATTATTTAATAAGCATACTTCTCTTAAATTATCGTGTCTACATAACCTTGACACCATTATTGGGCCGGAGAGAGTAAGAGATATTCATGGTCATTGGTTTCTTGTGGATGCTTATCTTGGTCCTCAAGAAGCAATTGTATATGTTCGACTTGCTTTATACTAGAGCCTGCAAAAATAGGTGCGATTTGAAAATTCGATTCAAATTCGATTCAAATTCGATACAAGAAAATTACATTTGGGCTTTCAAAAATAAGTTTAAATTTTTTTTGCTTGTACTTGGCCCAAAACGCAAATGAACCGGGTTGTGTCCGGGTTTAGGAAAGTCGGACCATGTCTGGCCGATCCAATTTCTTAAAATTAATACTTCTTCTATCTCAATTTGAAACTTTTTTTTTACTATTTTTGTCCGTGCTCATTCAAAGAATCATTTTTCTATTTTAGTAAAAATAATTATAAATTAATACTAAAATATCATAATTTTTACTTGAATTATATATATACTACTCCATCCGTCTCAAACACCCTACAACTTTTTTTTTTTTTTTTTATGTCCCAAACACTTTGCAATATTTTCAAAATAGGAAATAATTAATTATACTTAATATTTGTCTCATATTTTATCTCATCACATCACTCTAATAAAAATAATAAAATATACATTTATCTCTCCATCACATCAGTTAATTTCTAAATTATCTTATTTAATACTACCCACCTAAAAACTAGTATCCAAAACAAATGTTGCACCTTGTTTGGGACGGAGGGGTATTACATATACAATTATTTAATACATAAAATTAAAAGGTAAAAATATAAAAAACTCTTACACACACTTTTGCTAACTAATAAAAAATTACTCCCTCCATCTCATATCTATCTATTCATTTACTTATTACACGGGATTTTAGAAATATTAATATTATATTATGATGTAGTATAAATAAAGGTAAAAAGACTAAACTAACCTTATTAGTATTGTACGATATAAAAATAATGACATTTGTGTAATATATTGTAAATTGAAAGAGAATTTGTAATGTTAGATAGATAGTACAGTTACTAAAAAAAGAAAATAAATATTTTGTTATGGGATAAACTAAAATGAAAAAATTGATAGATTGTCAAGGGACGGGGGGAGTATTATTTTTAATCAATTATAAAATCTAAAAAAACTTCTTTGAAGTTAGGGTTAAATTACTCACACTAATCCGACCTAATAATTTTTTTGTCGTTTTGTCGTGAAATCTTTGACTCAAACCCAATTATTTCGTGTCGGGTCAGTTTTTGTCAGCTCTATTCGAAGTATATTCGAAGTAGAACAGAGAAAGTATATAAATTTTAATAGTATCTTTTAGGCAAAATTATCTATAAAACCATTAATCATATATTCGCAAAAAGGAGTCCCAATACGCCCCCTCACCTAGGCTCTGATATCATGTCGGATGTAGAATGATCGTCTCACCTAAAAATTTGAACTGTTAAAAAAATACGTAAACAAAAATCTCCAACAATACAAAATATTTATACTGAAATTTAAAATTACACGAGAGTTATCGGTAATTTTGACTATCTTTTATATATATAGAGAGAGAGGAGGATACGACAAAAGTAATGATATGAGCTTGGCCTTGGCAGACGAATTGATTTGATTTGTATTAAATACGAGCAGAGCAGAGGCTTCATCTTCATCGGACCGTACCGTACAGCAAGCGCGGAATCTGATTTCTAATTTTGGCTACACATACTGATGCTGCTCTTTTATTTAATACTCACTGCAATAAAGGAAATTAATAATAATAATAGTAATAAGTTTTGCAGGGAAAAACGTATTTAAATAGCAACTCTGCCTAGGATGCCAAATGGGGCGGGTCGATCCGGACTCGGTCTTAATGCAGTGGGTTTGGGTCTAAAAAAATTTGGTTCGTGGCGGGTTATGAATTTTAAGTTTTAGATCCGGTTAGACTTGGGGCGGGTTACGAAATTCGCCGCACCCCGAACCCTGATATTTTAATAATTATTATATTTTTATGCAATCTAAATTATATTATTTATTTATTTTATTTTATTTTTTCTTAAAAAAAAAACAGATTTATCGGGTTGGCTCCGAAACGGAATGAATCCTGGGGCCAAATTGAAATGAAACGGGACGGATCTTAGGTCATAATATTTTTTAACGAGGCGGATCCCGGGCTTGCAAAACCCGTTCCGAATCCGCCAGACTGACTTCCCTAACTCTGCCGGTTCTCCATTTTTTAGGTGGTTTCATTTTGAACACTCATAAAATCGAATCGGAATCCAAATCGATTTATTACACGGTTCCTCCATTGGGGTAAAATTATACCTCCATAACCCTTAATTAGATTATTTTAGTTAGTAGTTTTTAATAATAAATTATAATTTTATTTTGTTTATATGAATAGTATTGTTGTTATTTTAAATATTATATTTTAATAAAATATACGTAATATAAATATTATTTTGTAAAAAATAAGATTTATACAATATAAATAATTAATTAATTTAAAATTAATTTTATTAAATATGATGAATTTTTAATATAAATAAAAAAATACTCCCTCCCTCACAAATAAAATGTTCATTTTTTTCTATTTATGTTGATCTCATATAATTTGTCATGAAATATAATTATACGTTTTAATCATATTTTAAATTTTATAATTTATAATTTTCTTAATTTTAATTAAACTATTTAGTTATTTTAATCTTAATATATAAATATTTTTATTATACAATAATTATTTTTACTAATACACTTTAATTACATACTAATTATACTTTGTAGTAGATTCTCATGTCTACAGTAACATAAACATTTTTAGTGGAACAAAAAGAATATTTGTTTACTTAATAGAAATATAAATAAATGGGTTTTGTGCGGGTCCTATATGTAAAATGTTATAAATTTAATTAAATTAATTTATATTTGTTAAATATGTTTGAGATAAATAAATTTACTAAAAATAAAAAGATATAATCTTTCATGAAAAAAAAAAAAAAAAAAATCATATATGGAATTATCTTCATTTTCTTTAATTATTATTTGCGAGCCTCATTGTTTTTATATATTACCCCCTCCGTCTCGGTCCAAAAGGGTCCATTGGGATTTTACAGTACATTAAAAAATAATAGTATCTTATTAATTACTCAAAGTATATAAGAGGTTTTGACATTTTTGCCCTTTCATTTTATATAAAAAGTAAATGTATGTGTAATTGTATGTTTGCAATTTAAGTAGAAATTAAAGGTATTTTTGGTATTGCTGTGTGATTACCTTTTACTAAAATAGGAAATTGATAATTTGAATTAAGACAAAAAAAAATGGTAAAAATTGTACTTTGAATTGTGACGGAGAGAGTATATTATAATATTATGGTGTAACTCGTGCAATACATCAATTATTTTTATAGTCTTTGCGTCCCTAAACTAGATATCTATTAACTCTTGGCACAAAATTTTATGTATATTAGTATTATATTGATATGAAATAAGAATAATGTAGAAATGACTAAAATAACTTTATTAGTACTGTATGATATAAATGTAATATCATTTGGTTAATATATTTGTAATTTTAGATAGATAATGCATTTATTTAAAAAAAGAAATAAATACTTTGTTATGGGACGAACCAAAATAAAAAAAAAATGAATAGTTTTTTAAGGGATGAGAGAGTATTATTTTTATATTAAATTATATACTTATTTAATTTTTTTTTATAAATAATACTTATACTTTTTTAATATACTTTCCCCATTATTAATTATAGCAAATTCAACAAATCAATGTTAAACTATTATCCCCAATTCAATATTTATTTACAATAAACATCGTTACATTTATTACATTCTTTCTCTCTTTTTTTTTTTTTTAAAAAAAAAATCTAACTAAAGTTTTAAGAATATTCCAATAACTTTTTAATTTTTATCATTTTTTCAATAAAAATATTTATTTTTTCTTAATTTTTGTGTCGAACACAAATATTCTAATTTTAATGGACGAAGAGAATATAAAATAATAATATACACAATAAAAAAATAAAAATTGTTAAAAATAATAATAAAAAAATTGATTAGTAAAAAAATACAATATATAATTTTTAAATACAATAATAAAAGTAAAAATACTATAATAAAAATAAAATTTATATATATTAAAATTTATTATAATTTTCCGTATGAATTTTTCAAGTATAGATTTTTAAAATTTAAACATACTGTACAAAATAATAATAATAAAAAAAAGAATATAATGCTAAAAAAATCAATTAAAATATACATAAAAATGATTAGTAAAAAATAAAAATAATACAGTAGATAATTAAAAAAATACACATATGCATAAAAATAAAAATACTAAAATAGAAATAATTTTTTATATATCAAAACTTATTGTATTTTATGTATGAATAATTCCTCAAATATTTTTTTAAATGTAAAAGTCTCAAAATTTGAACATAATTTCCGATGGAGAGAAATATTAGAATATAATATTCAAAACTAAATCAATTTTAAAAATACATAAAAATGAAATTACTAAAATAAAATATTTAAAACCTAAACATAATATACAAGATTTAAAAAATATCATTTATAATACTCAAAACTATAATACTCCATTCGTCCGGCTGTAATTATCACATTTACTTTTTAAGTGTTAATCTTTAAATATTAATTATAGTATCAAAATATAGAACAAATAAAGAAATAATGATAAAAATATTTCTATTAGTGTCTTATAATATTAATATAATGATATTTGTACAAAAAAAATAAAAATATAATGATATTTTTAATTTAAATATAATGACACAAAAAATAACAGTAATTCTTAAAGACGGACGGATGATGTATATTTTTCTAAAAAAGTAAATATATTGTAGTATTATTTTTTCGCTTCTTCTTGTTTGCAATATTTTTTGCATGAATATTATAATTGATTAAGAAAAATTAAAAAGAATGCATAACAATTGAGAACTATAAAATTAATATAATATAATAGTTAAGTTCTACGTAATCAAGTTTAAATTTCTAAAATAAAAAATTAAATAATAAAATAAAATAAAAAAATATTCTAGTTTTATATTTTTATTTTATTTTAAATCTTAATTATTTTATTTTTATATTTTTAAATTTTATTTATACATATATATAATTATTTTATTTTATTTTATTTTTAATTTTATGTTTTGTATTTTTATTTTTTTATTTTTAAAAATAAAAGAAAAATTATTTACATGTCCTCGAGATAGTACTGACTTGGCGGACACGCGTCTTTCGACATGCCATGCAGGCATTTCTGACGTTGTAAGATTAAATATATATATAAAAAAAAAAAAACATACTTATTAAATTATTTTAAGACAATTTCGTGTTATGAGACTGAAATGATAAAAAAATCTAATGAAAAAAAAATCATAAATTATAGTATAACAATATTGGGTGTGTTTGGTCACAATGCTAGTTGATTACCAAATCAAATTGTAAACGAAAATTGGATTAGATGAGATTTATTTAAATAAGACTCTTTGTGTAATATATACATATATAAATATATATATATATAAGAGATTTAAAATACTATATATTAAATATTTTAAAATTTATATTTCAAGAATATATATATATATAAATATTATTTTATAAAAAAATTAATTTTATATCATACATACATAACTACTGTAAAATACTTTTATTAAAATTAAATATAAATATATTTATTTGTTGACGAAAAAAAATTAAAAATATTGGGAGCATAACATCAACTTCAAATGAATCCCTAACCAATTATTATTGTTATTATTATTAGAAAAAAAAAATATTCCACCCGTCCCAAAACAAGGTTGTCGTTTACTTTTTTTTGCACGTAAATTTTTGAATATTAGTATTATAATGGATTATGGTGAAAAAGACAAAAATACCCCTAGTAGTATTATGTAATATAAAAGTAATGACATTTGTTTGTATAATATAGTGTAAGTTGAAAGAGTATTTATTATGTTAGGTATGTAGTACAATTACTAAATTAGAAAATGGTAACTTTATTTTGGGATGGACGAAAATAAAAAATGACAACCTTTCAATGAGACGAAGGGAGTATAAAGTTTGTTCATATTGTGTTTTTCAATAATATAATTTTTTTCATCAATATTTTTTAAAAAATATAAATATATAGATATATTAACATAATATAATATGTATTGTATCTACTTACAAAAATTAAAAATTAAATATAATTTTTTTTTATTTTACTTATACAAGTCTCTATAATTCATATAAAAAAATATTTATTTAAAACAAAATACAAAACAAACACAGTGATAGTATTTTTTTTATTAGAAAATACTCTCTCCGTCACTTAACAAAGTATCTATTTATTTCTTGCGTCATTGTATTTAACATTAAAAATATATTTACATATATGTAATATTTTATATAACACTAATAAAGTTTTTTTTTTTTTTTTAAATTTTATACTATATATGAATATAATATTGATATTTAAAGTTCGAAATGCAAATAAAACAAATGAATACTTAATTGTGGGACATATGTAATATTAAATTTAAATATTATAAAAATACAAACTAAGACATAAATTAATACTTACAATATTTTTGTATTGATATTTTTTTCAATAATGTTTACCAATTTGGTTATATTTACTCAGTTTAATATTTTCTCCGTCCCATAACAAAGTATCCATTTTTTCATTTTAGTTCATCATATAACAAAGTATCTATTTTCTTTTTTTTTTAGTAATTGTACTATCTACCTAACATTACAAATACCCTTACGACTTACAATATATTACACAAATGTCATTACCTTTATATCACACATACTAATAAGGTTATTTTAGTCATTTTTACATTATTCCTACTATATCCCAATATAATACTAATATTTCTAAAACTACGTAAAAAAAACAAATAAATATTTACTTATGAAACAGAGGGAATATTATTTTGATATGAGTTATTAATATATACTCTCTAAGAATATGGTTATTTTATTATTTTAGTATATTTACCACAAATGTGTTCATATCATATTTAATCAAAAAAATATTAATTTTTCTTTAAATATACATCTGCTAATTTTTCATCTACTTATACACACCTAATATATTTCTTACATTCATTTTAATTTAATAAAAAATTCACATTATTAACTCTATAAAATTCAAATTCCATCCTTATAAAAAAAATATACACAAATAATATAAAATACTAAAATTTTCAATCTTCATGTCCATAAAATTTGAACATTATTTTATAAGACGAAAATATTATATTAAATAATTATTTATATTTAAAATATTAAATAAAAATATATATTGATTCATAATAATATTATATAAAATACTTACATTTACTTACAAGGTATATATTTTTCTAATTTTCTTTATACAAACACAAGGTATATAGTTCTATTTTTGTTATGTCTGAACATACAATATATTATAAATATCTTTTTATTCATATTTGTTTATATTAATACTATTATATCAAACTAAAATATAAAGGCATTTTTTTAATATAAGTAGCACTAACTATTATTTAAATACTACTCCTATTATTTTTAAATTTTTACATAAAAAGAAAATATATATTGTTAGTAGACAAATGATGTACATTTTCATTATTTAAAACTTTAAAATAACTCAAAAAAAAAAAAGAAAAGAAAACCTTTCAAATCGTAATTAACATAAATTGATGGCCTAATGCATTTGTCCTTGCTTATTTATGTTTAAAAAACAATTAGCATATTAAATAAATTATGATTTAAATAGAAATTGATGTGATATTTTAAATGTAAAATAAATTTATAGTATAATATTAAAAAAAATTGTTTAATTTGATATTTTTAAAAAATACTCTCTCCGTCCACAAACTAATGTCCTATTTTCCTATTTGAGACGTCCAATAACTATCGTCCTATTTTCCTTTTTAAACACAAATTTTACATTTTTACATTTCATTCATTTATTACTTTTAATCTCTACCATACAATTATGGGCAAATTTGTCAATTCATAACAAAAAGACAATCGCTTTAAAAATCCTGCAAATATACTTTAGAACAATAGAATTTGACGAATGGAGTAAATAAATAGTAAAAACGTGTAGTAAAACCCATAAAACAACACAGCCAATATGTTTTGTCATTCCAATAATTTTTTTCCATGGGGTTTAGACAAGCTTATACATAGTCCAATCACAAACTTATTTACAAATATGTTACCACTAGTTACATGTTCAATTTTATCAAAAAATTTCTCA
Organism: Andrographis paniculata; assembly: GCF_009805555.1. Taxonomy (NCBI): domain Eukaryota; kingdom Viridiplantae; phylum Streptophyta; class Magnoliopsida; order Lamiales; family Acanthaceae; genus Andrographis; species Andrographis paniculata. The sequence goes on from NW_026137611.1 coordinate 1,565,689, forward strand.
CTTAATTAATTCATCATATAATTTTCAAAATATTCATCCATTATATCACAATCAACAAATATATAATAATATATTCAGCTCAAATAAACGTAAGAAGTTTCATTTGCTAGAATATCACATCCAAAATAACAATCCAAAACACTTACCAGAAAAATTACATTTTCCAGTACTTCTTATCCTTTTTTTCTTCCATCCACAACAAACTCTACCTTACATTACCAGCCCAACTGAAATTCGAAAAACGGAAAAATAAAAAAAAAAAAGTGCAAAAACCGAATCGAGCAACCAAAAGAGCCAATGCCAAAATACATAAGCGTAGCGAGCCATATACGCGAGTACGTATGTTCATACCTGCGCTCGTAGGCGAGCCTCGTAGCATTTCCCGCCAAAAAAAATAAAAAGCTGTAACAACCACATAGCCATTTTGTATAGACAGATTCTCGACAAAACTTGAAAGAGATGACTTACAGGTATTAGGACAGAATCCCACGGCGAATAATGTAATAAGACATTGATTGCCAAGAAGGGAAGCCTCGATCTCAAGTGCTATCGCCAAGCAACACCGGGTGTACCATTTCCTACCCGGGCCTCGGCCAGGGAAACAGCCATGGCTAGCATCATCTGCTCCTCGAAGCTTTCGGGAACAATGGCGCACTGATATTCATCTTCTTGGCGTTCAACAGAGCCGGGGAATTCAACCGAGCCACCTCTATAACAAGTTCCCACCTCGGCCAGCTGAGCTGCAGGGAAATAGTTTTCGGATTCTTGTTCGGGATCAGAATAAGTGCTGCAGCCTGGGGCGTTGAATGTGGACATTTGGTGATCGGAGGCCTCAGCGCTCGTCTGTTGGCGCTCGGCAAGGGCAGCGATTGCACAAGCCAGGCCACTAGAAGGTGAAGACGACGATGAAGCTGCAGTCATTGCTGCCAACGAGCGGCAATCTTCTGCTGCATAATTTGTCGACTGAGGTGCATCGCTGTAATGTGGATCCCGGCGCCTACCAGCTTCCTATCAAGTTCACCATGACGATATAATTACAAGAAAACTCATCGGTAGATAGTTACATTTGAAATAATCAAATTCAATTCAGTCACGGAAAAGGATAATACGACTCTAGCAAAGCTCGAGATTGTTTCAACGGTCAAAATGAGTACCAAAATCACTATAAGTGGAAACATTAACTTGCGCAAATAAGTACCTGAATAGAAAGCCAAATAGCTTCCATAACCATTATGTCCTCAAGATCAAGATCGAATCCATCCTCCCTGAAGTTACCCAAAAACAAAGCCGGCACAGAATGATCATCAAACTAATCTCTAGGAAGATAAATTTTATTCCAATAAACCAAAGGGTATACCATAATAATATTTTCCTATTAAAAATTTTCAGCAACTAGAAATGCTAAATATCGGGAAAGTGGCATATAAACTTGATATAGATAAGCGACCATGCAGCTGGCTTCGAACAAAAATTATTATAAACCACCACGTAACCGATCGTGAACAAAAATATATTTGAAAGTAAAGTTGCATATACTTGAAGAATATTATAAGCCACCATGTAACTGATTTTAAACAATGATATACGAATCTACATATGTTTGTTACTTGTGCTTTTTCATCTTTTTTTTTTTCTTGAACTATAAATCTCTCAATTTCCTCCAACACACATTTTCCATTCAAATAATCATATCGAACCACTATTTAATCTTTAAAAAACCTGATTTAACATGTCTTACAATCTAGAATTACCACTAAATTTGAATACTCTGCACCAGGACAACTATATATTCACATTTATTTACAGCAAAATTTAAACTAAGCACACAAAGGGAGCCTTTCTTCAATTAGTTACAAGAAACTCATGCCACTATAACATCATTGCAAAGTCAAGTTCCATTAAAGTAATGGAATTCTGATTGGTGAGGTGGAAATCTAATAAAATTCTGCCCAAGTTGATGTTCAAAATCAGATAATGTTTCAGATCGAAATATTAGGAGTGATTTTCAAATGTTTATTTACAACTTGCCTAAACTCACAGATTCTGATAGTAAATAATCTACCAAATTATACAAAAGGTTCGTTTCAATCGTTAATGATTGATGAATGGTAACGATGCATTTAGCTGCCAATAATCTAAATCTTTATGCTGATAGGAAAGCATAAGGAGACCTAAAATCTACTAGTTAGGATTGTGAGCACCACCTAATTTGTAATTTGTACTCGCTCCACTTTTTTCAAAGTATCATATCAGCATGCCCAACGAAAACTGTTTTCAAAATGAAGTGATAAAATTTTCATATGGCTTCCCAAAATAAAATGAGACAGAAATATTGATTATGGGACTCAGAATCAGTCTTAGTTTCAACTATAATTCCAACATATCATAAATGTAAATTCCAAAACAAAAATAAATCATGATCTAATTGCCAGTTTTGGCCATTGCTCATTGTTAAGATCCACATGCTAACCAAAATAGAAAGAAGCAAGCAATATTTTGTAAAACAATTTATGCTAACACAATTCAAGAAATTGTAAGATCCACAATGACAATCCTCCTTAACAATGACACAAAATGAAGGATGGTAACCAGGCATCAACCTGAATGAATTCATGTGGTGATATACTGATATTATAATAAATTAAACAAAACAAAAAAAAAAAAAAAACTAGTAGAGCTTGAACCTACACATAATTAGCTTAATATGATTTAGTCTATGGATGAAGGGTAGAAAATGTACTTTGATGCAAAGGGAAAACTTCCTATTTGACACGAGAGCTAATGTGTTTGAAAAACTTAAATTGAAAATATAAAAAATTATGTACCTAGTTTGCCTTGGGCGTGGTGGCAGTCTTATGGGCGGATTGACGCTGGGTTCGCATAAGCCAGAAAATTCTTCACTTTCTATGGCAGAAGCAAAAGATGACACTGCACATAAAGGACACAATGAGTAAATGAGAAGACATGGAAACAATAATTATTAACTCAGGAATAAAACAATGACCTCGTGTCGAGCAATGGTCAACTTCAGCTGATCCTCTCATACTGCAAGAAGAGTTCATTTCTCTTCGTTTCAACATCCTTTCCTCTTCATCCTGAAGTTCTTGCTTCCTCATCCTTATTTTAGCTTCTATAACGCGCTGTTCTTCCTAAATTAAGTAATCCACGGTGATTACAATTCAACACAATGTAAAGGAGAACACAAAATAAAATAGTATAAAATTTTCGGACACTCACAAGTTGCTCCAAGCCTTTCTCCTCCTTTGTCTTAACACCTCGATACTCCACAGCATAATTTGGGGTTTTGCAAAACGGACATCTTTTACAGTTAAGATAAGCAAAACAGATGAAAACAGAACAAAATATAAATTATAATTGTGCAACTACTGTGTATGTTCGTTCAAACATGTTAACGGTATCTTCAGATAAATGAACACATGAACGAATTATCACTTCTACTCAAAAAGGTGTCCAAAAGATATCAAAGTAATCAAGGATGCTGTGTAGGCTGAGTAGAATTGGGAGTCTTCATCTGCAGAAAACATTCTGCAAGGCAGAACAATCGAATACAGTCTCAAACAAACAATAGCAAGGGATACATTATTTAAATAGGAAGAACATAATCGAATAAAATTCAAATACAAGCACAGCTCCATACCCGTGCAAATGCCTTTCATACAACATCTTGACCGGTTGAGACTTGGATAGTACTGAAAATGTCGAAAACAAAAGGCAACAATATTAAACAAAGGGCATACTCCTCATCAAGAGGAATGTGCATTCTCTGTTCATATCAAGTACGTTTCTAGTTCCAGTTCTTAAAAAACAAATCATATCAAGTTACTACGAAAGCTACCAAAAACTAACTAAGAACTTCTAATGGATTAACCCAACTTTTCAAGAATTGCTCTCAGTTACACAACTATCAACTCTTCAAACAATTATAACAATCAAATTCCTAATGTGGCAGTAAATAAATCAACAAGACTACTACTTCAAACACCATTTTAGCTTGAAAATCATTGCAACTAAAAAGAAATTCTGATTGACGAAGATAATGAATGGCACAAGGCACAAACCAAGAAGCAAATAGGGCATTCCTCGAGGTCACAACCACCACAATCATCATCGCCAGGGTAACACGGTGCCAGCTTCGAGTCCAGAATCAGCTTCCTAAGCTTCTTGTGATCCACATTTTTGTGTTGATACAACCCCTGAGGCCTGGTGTACTTCTCATCCACCACTTGCCTCCTCCTCCCCAATTTATTCCCCATACAAACTACACAACCCCCAACCTCACCCCCTAAAAAATTACAAAAAAAATAAAATTAATTGAAACCCTAAAGGTTTAATGCTACCGAGCCTCAAGATTCCACCGCAATCAGGCACGAATCAACTATTCTACAGAAATCTCGATGCAAATTCGCGACGGGATGCAATTACAAACATACCGAAACTAGAAATCAAAATCTCGCAACGGAAACATCAGGGTAAGTACGGAATTCAGAATTCTGTAGCAACAAATTCCCTTCAAAATAAAACAACACATACATGCATGTCTGTAGCTGATCTGATGACGGATTTTGTGAGATTGAAAGATTTATGGCGAGAAATGGACGACGCAATGTCCAAGATCAGGCTGCTTCTCCCTTGTCGTTACTTATCTATATACGGACTATAAAATAAAGGATTTTCTTGAAATTATAATTTTAAATGATGATTATTTTTGTTTTATTGGATATAATTTAAAACTATTGATCAACAAGAATTAGGGTGGATTTTTTATAATATTACTTCCTCCGTCCTATTTTCTATTTTCGTGCGATCTCAAACGTAATTTATTTTTTTTATTTTTAAAATATAATTATACATTTTAATAGCATTTTAAATTTTAAATTTTATAATTTTTTTAATTTTAATTAAATTTTTACTTATCTTAATTTATAATTATTTTTACTAAATAATAATTATTTTTACTAATATACTTCTTAATTACTTAGTGATTATACTTTACCAAATTCGCGTGTTCAGAGTAATACCCTATAGAGAAGTATTATATTGTGCTGCATAATTTTAATAAAAATATATTACCTCTGTACTTTTTTATTAGTCACAATATTTAAAAAAATAATGTATAATTAATTAATAATAGAGAATTATAATATTATTTTTTATATAATTAATAATATTAATAATTTTAAAATAAACTTAATAAATATAATAAAGAATTAGAATATATATTTAAATATTTTAATTATATAGAATATTATAATAAATTTTTTTATAAATAAATAAAAAATATTATTATTTATTTATAATTATCATAAATTAATTTTATAAAAGATGCAAAAGTTTTAAATATAGATAAAAATATATATATTTTTAGGAGAGATAAAATAAAAAAAAATTTTAATGAGTCTTATAATTTATGTTATATAATTAATTAAGTTATTTTATATTTATTAAATATATTTTAATTTAATAAATTTGACCAAACATAAAAAAATTTATATATATATATATATATCAATTGTTATATACGAAAATATAAAAGGAGGAACCGTACTATCTTTTCTCCGACAGGGGTAGAGTGGAAGTGCAGGAAAGAATCCAGGGGTCAAATTAAAATATATATAATATTATGAGGCAGAAATGAAGATTTATTTTGAGAGTGAGGCTACGCGCCAATCATAATAATGCGTGGACGCCGTGTAGTCTCGTTTCCCGGCACATCTCTTGTCATCTTTTTGTAGTAAATAGTAAAATTTTTAAAATAATTATTATAATCAGATTTAAAATCAAATTATTAATTTTATAATAATTTTATTATTTAATTATATATATATATGTTAGTCATTAATAAATTATTATAATTGTATTTTTTTATAAAAAACTATTTTTAAAATATATCAATCATATATTATGTGTAATGTTCGTTTTAAACGCTAGCAGATACTAATATTTTATACAACATATATTATATGTAATGTTTTTATATATTGTCTATAGTATTTTATGTACTAATTGAACCATTAATAGCATTCTAATCGAAGCGATTAATATGTTAAAAAAATAACATGCATGTTCATTTTTATATCTAATGTTTTATAAAAATTAATATATTGATGAATTGGTATATTCTAATGTTAATTTACTATACAAATACCTTATTTAATCGTTTATAAAATCATAAAAGATGTTATTTCATGGAACACAAAAATTAATTGGACAATATGCATTATACTGATTTTTTATTTTTTTTTAACAAATATAAAAAATATTAATATTTTAATAGTAGTGGGAAAGTATTATTAGTATAAATATCAAATTAGCTTTATTTTTTTTATATAAAAATGTATAATACAATGAAAGTAAAATGATATGTAAGTGTAAAAAAAGTATTAATAGTTAGTGACAAGAGTCCATAATTACTACTTAAAACTTTTGAGACAAACAACTAAATTTGATATTTGTTTAATTCGGTTCGATTTCAGTTGAACGGTTAATCAAATAAATTCGGTTTGAATACAAATATTATATATTTAATATTTGTTCGGTTTAATTTAATTTCGGTTATTTGCAAATTTTTCGGTTCGGTTAACCGAATTGAATATATTTAAGTTTTTTAATTTTATATTTTTAATTATATACATTATAATTATATTTTATTGGGCTTTTGCCTTCTAATGGGCTGAATAAATAAATTATATTAACCAAATGGGCTACTCAATTACAATTCATTAATCTATTATTCAAATTTAAAAAATTAAAATCAGATATCAGCCCTAAATTACAACACACAATCGACGCACGCTCACACACCCTAATCGCAATCGAATTTACGAGACGAACACATTGCCGCTTACCGCCGCACGCCGACGCCGACGCCGACGCCAACGCAACCGTCGCGCGGTTGTAAGTTATAATCTCTGTCGACCGCCATTATCATGTTCGACTTCATTCTTGGTATTCAGGATATTATTTTCTTCTTTCTTTGTTAAAATTCCTCTTTTTATTTCTTCTTCTATTATTATTTGGTTTGATTTTTGTTAATCAGTGGTAATGATGTTGTTTATTTTTGTTTATTTATTTTTTTATACTGTGGTTTGCAAGAGTTGCGTAACTACTGTGAAATCTTTTGATATTTATTTTTTTATTCAATTGTTTGTTGAATATATTTATTTTAGGATAAATTTGGGGTTGATTCTACTCTATAAATATTTGCAAATATTTTAAGTCAATTGAAATTTAAATTATTTTTTAAATATATTATTTTAAATTCGATTCGAATTATTTGCAAATAAGACAAATATTTTCGATTAGATTCGAGTTCGTAGTTTCGGTTATTTGTTGTGTTCGGTTCGTAGTTTTTATCCGATTACTTTTATTTCTATTTTTATTCTTTTAAATCTTATTCCTGTCTTCGCTATTATTATTATTATTATTATTATAATATTTTGAAATTATTGATTTGTGCATTTTTTATTTATAGATACATATAATAAATATTTTTTTATTATATTTTTTTCAATTTAATTATCTATTTTTATCACACATATAATCAATTCTCATTTTTCACACAAATTTATTTTTTCTACAACTTATTTTTTTGTTATATTTTTTCTAATTATTAATTAATATTGCTGTTGAAAATGGAAAAGCTATACAAAACATACATTTACTTTATTACGTGTTTTTTTATTTTTCAATTGATTTGAAATAATAAGTTAAAATAAAGTCCACAATTGACATAAATGTTATATGTCATATATATCAAAATAATTTAGGATATTTTTATTTTCTAATGGTATGACAATTTTAAGTATAGATATTTTTTCTTAATTAATGGCATTTATTTGTCAACCACCTAAAACTGTACAATTTTCATAAATTTTAAAATTATTAATATGATTATGATCATTTCATTTTTATTTTATTTTATTTTTTTTGAGTTATTTTTTACTACCCACCATTTTATAAGTCAAAGAAATAAATAGTAAAATAAGATGGTTATACACTACTAATTATATGTCAAAATGTAAGAATGCTTTATTATTCCATGATATTTTTAAAAGAAAAAAAATAATATGCTAAATAGCTACAAATAAAAGAAAAGATTAAATAAATAAGTAAATAGACCATTAATCATCATTAAATTAGCATCTCAATACAAAGAATCAACAAATAAGTGTGTTTGCATGTACTCACAGACGTATATACATACATACAAATCAATTTTATTTTTTTTCATTTTTTTTTTCATCTGTTAATTAATTTTACTCCATTATTTTTATTTGAAAAAGTCACAAAATTTGTATTTAATTATATATTATCCTCATACAATACTTATTTACTATATACAATAATAATAATAATAATAATAATAATAATAATAATAATAAAATATATAAAAAATGAATAATTCCGTGGTGTCTGTGGATGAAACACTTTACCACAAAAGCCTGCGTAATTCATCGAGCGGAGGCATCTCCGACAGTATCCGATCGAGTTCCTTGAACGACATTCCCCGCCGCAGCTCCGGCGCCGGCGCCGGCGATTGAACGGTCTCCTTTCCGGTGAGCCTCTGCACCACCGATTTGAAGCTTCCGGCGTCGGTCTCCACGTACTGCGTGTTGATTATGACGATCTTCACCGGATTATCGTTTCCGCCGCCCATTCAAATTCTCCGATCAGATTAATTATTGTGAGTAATGAGGGAGTAGGAAGACGAAGAGGATTGGATTGGATGGGTGAATTTATAGGGCAGGGGGCAGCGTACGGATTGACGGTTACTGCTGCCCGAATTGTAAATTAGTTGACCGCTGGTTGGGTTGCGTGACGACTAAAAGGGTCAATAATGACCGTCGGATCAAGTCAAGCTATCGCGCGAATGGGACCATCAGATCGGATCGAAGCTCCCCCGAAGTTCATCGAGGTCCAAATGTCTCGCTACCTTTGTGCGTATGTTTTTTTTTTTTTTTTCTTCATATCGAGGAAATTTAGGGGTGGATATTTGGATTTTCGGTTTGAATTTTGGTAGATTCGAATCAAATCGAAAATTCAAATTTTTTTAAAAAATCAATTCGAATCGAACCGAAATCCGAAAATCAGATTCGAACCAACCGAAAAATCCAAATTCTAAATATTTTTAATTATTTTTCTAATTTGTAAATTTTATTTTTATATTTTATGTTTATTTTATAATATTAAATATATATATAATATAAAAATTAAATATATTAAAATATAATTAATAATTATGAGTTTTTTTTTCTATTAAAATATAATATTTTCTAATAAAATATTCAATATATAATAAAAAATATATTAAAATGTTATATTATGGATTAGCTCGGATTTTAAGTATACCGATCCAATTCAACCCGATTCGAAAATCCAAAATTTGTCAAAAATTCAATCCGAAAATCCAAAAAATCCGAACCAAATTTTAAATTTCGGTTTGGTTTAGATCAAATTTTCGAACTTCAAATATTTTGTTCGCCCCTAGCTATAGGTAAGTGTGTTCTAAATAAATTTTTGGTCGAACCTAATATTTTACAAATTAGATTCGAAAAAACAAATCACACTAGTCTATGTGCGGCATATATCACTCTTGAATTTATCTATTTTGTATTATTATTTTTGTAAGTAAATAAGCTCTGATTTTATTACTAACCAAACTTATGTTTAGTAAAAAATTAATGACAGTGGATAATGAAAAATTGATGTTTTTATATAGTACAGTAAATTTTTTATATACTAAAGTACAATATAAAAATATATAATATGTTATCTTTGTCAGCCAATTTTATGTTCAGATCAATTTTTAATATACTAAAGTTGTATTTGGTTTGAATTTTCTTGTTCTACAAAATTTATGTACAATTAATTACTAATAAAAATACTATTCTTAAAAAATATAATAATATCAAACAATTTTTCTACAAACTCAAATCATTCGAATTATTATTACACAAATTCGAATCAAACAATGTTTAAAGAGAGCAAAAATAATTAACAATTAAACATATATGAGTTTTTTCTTTTTTTTTTTTAGTTTGATATTGAAATTTTATTTTTGTTTGGAAGTAATGATTCGCTAGAATAAATAAATAGCACTTTCTCCGTTTCAGAACTATAGTTTAGGTTGGGTTGGGTTTGACACGTGATTGAAGAAATATTGATATTATATTGATAGTGGATAAAAAGTAAGGTAAAAGACTTTTTTGCAGTTGTGAATGTATTAGTGTAAAAAGTAGGAGCAATTGTGTAATAATAATGAAAAAGTAATGGTAGTTTTATAGTGATATAGTTATTTATGGAAACGAGACTATTGTTTTAAAACGGACAAAAATAATAAATAAGATTATTGTATTGAGACAGAGGAAGTGTATTATATATATATATATATAAAGAATTTGTAGAATTATCTAATAATAAAAATTTATACCACATTTTATGAGAATAGAACATGAGTTTTTAGCTGTTTTAGCTGTTTCAAATCTTGCACCATCAAGTAATTAAAATTGTAAATAAATAAATAAACTTAAGTTAATTGTGTATGCATTTGATTTATGTTATTGTGGGGATGAATTTGATTTATGTTATTATGGATGAAATTGAATTATATTGTCGAACTAATTAATGTCATTATTTTTGTAAGGTTTTTTTTTTTTTTTCAAAGATTTCTTACTTTTAAATTTGAATTTGAAATAATTTAAAGAAAATGGTAAAGATTTCAAATACACTTTAAGTTAAATTTGAGATTAGAAATATGAAAATAACATTTTCAAATTTGATTTCAAAGAACAAAAATTTGATTAATGTTTCAAATCATACCCATAATATCATCATAACTTACACAATCCATTCAAGTCAAAAAATAAAATAACTTTATTGTAAAAATCACTAAAAAATTATTTTATATCCAAATGGAACAAAATTGACCCGTAATTAAAGTTAACACATGTATCCAAATCTACAATTAAACAAAAATATGAAAACAAGTTAAAAAAAAAAAAAAAAAGAAGCAAAATATTAGTTAAGCATACTAAATACTTCTCCTAAAAGAGATAAATTATAGAAAGTAGAGTGTGTAAGTATAGAAAGTTATACAAAATTTATTTTTCACTCAAACAAGACAAAATTACTCTTTAATTAAAATTAAAACATATGTCCGCACCTCAAATGAAATAAAAGTATAAAACAACACACAATAATAGCAAAAAAATTTATTGAACACACCGCTATGTTTTTCATTAAAATTATTTTTTTCTTCAAATAGCTCATACAAAATCATATAAAATCATTTTTTTTTCTTCAAACAGCTCATGTGATAGATCAAATCAAAGCTAAAACTACGATGAATCAAAATAAAACCGAGTTCAAATGATGAGGAAGAGGAAAATACAAGAAACTTTACCAAAATAACTTCAAAATCTTACAAAATATTCATTTATTGGGTAATTAAGCAACCCTTTTGGATTTGATCTCTTCCAATTTTTTTGTAATCAATAAATGATAGTATTTAAGTAAACTTTTGACTGTGTCCAAATAATATATATAATTTTTTTAATAAATAAATGATATTTAATTTAACTTTTGATTGTGTCCAAATAATATATATATATATTTTTAATAAATAAATGATATTTAATTTAATTTTTGATTGTGTCCAAATATATATCCAGCTGAATCTAGAAGGTAGTCAATTATTCAAATGATAGGCATATTGATATGTATATATAATTAATTTTGTCACACAAAATATATTAATATAATATATATAACATAAAATATATAATAATAATTTATACATCAATGTGTTGACCGCTTATATTTCATGCATTAATTAGAAATAATTAGCATGGTGTTATTACCAAGACACTGACCATTCTTATATTATTCATTATATCATATTTATTTTATTATTTTGAATGGTTCATTATTAATATATCGATTTTCTAATTTAATAAATATAAAAATCATATATTAATAAATATTTTCTATTTTATTTAAATTTTAAATATATAACTTTCTATTAATTTTACATTCGAGAGCATTTCAGTCAATATGTTTTTTACATACTATTTTATTATATATAAAATATTATTATTATTATTTAATTTATATATAAAATTTAAATGTTTACATATTCCAAACGGATGAAGCATGTGTTTATTAATTTTATAATAATATCATTGACATACATGTGATTTTATTTTATTTTTTTGTTTTCTATTATACGTGTATATATATATGATTCAATAATGTATATATATATATATACACGAACTCGTGTGCGCGATGTTATGTGGGTATTGCATAATGTAAATGATTGATGCATGCATTAATTGTATGTATTTAACATAAAAAATTAACATTAAGTAAAATATTAGATGTTGAATATTTAACATAAAAAATTAACATGAAACAAAAATTTAATCCAACAATAATAGGAATGAGAACATAACATACCAAAATGTCTTGTGCTTTTCTTTAGCTTGTATGTGAAATAATAAAATATTGAACATCCAAGATCGTTTTCTACTATAAATGTTATGTTAGTTTGGGAATTTCATAACTGTACACTACTCTTGGATTAAGCGGAAACATAGTTTTTCATATATTTCAAAACTATTAACCTTCACAATTTACTTGGTAGAAGAAACCCAATTAATATAATTACAGTTGAAGAAAGGGCAAAAACTGCACACAAAAGCACCTATAATATAAACTCGACAACAAAGGGATGGTGCATTGACTCTACTGAAATTATCTATAGAATTCTAGAACAGTTGAAGGTTTTCTGCTACTGTACTATATGTCAGTGAAATTGTTGAACTCCTCGAGCACCGGAAATTGATGCAGAAAAGGAAGTTAACATATGGGGTGAGCTCATACATGACTAGTCTACTCCGACACCTAGGCGTAATAACTGACCTACATGCCAAATGTGAATGTGGGTTGTCTAAAGTTAATATGCCCATGTACAAGTCAATAGATAGCAAAAAGATTATCTCATTCCAAAAGTGAATATTGGTTGTCTAAAGTCAATGTGCCCTTGTGAAAGTAAAAAGATAGCAAAAAGATTATCTCATTCTAAATGTAAATGTGGGTTGTCTAAAGTCAATATGCCATTTTGTAGGTAAATAGATAACAAAAAAATTATCTAATGCCAAATGTGAATTTGAGTTGTCTAAAGTGAATATGTCCCTGTGCAAGTTAATAGATAGCAAAAAGATTATCTCATGCCAAATGTGGATGTGGGTTGTCTAAAGTCAATATGCCCCTGTGCAAGTGAATAGATAGAAAAAAGGTTATCTTATGTCAAATATGGATATAGGTTGTCTAAAGTCAATATGCCCCTATGCAAGTGAATAGATAGCAAGATGATTATCTCATGCCAAATGTGGATGTGCGTTATTTAAAGTCAATATGCACCTGCGCAAGTGAATATATAGCAAAAGATTATCTCATGCCAAATATGGATGTGGGTTAGTGAATAGATAGGAAAAAGATTATCTCATGCCAAATGCAAATGTGGGTTATCTAAAATCACTATGACCTTGTGCAAGAGAATAAGGAGAGGTGAATTAAACTTCTTTAGGCTCTATTTGAGGCATCATTTTTGTTCTTTATATTCAATATGTTTTATTATCAATTATAGAAGCTTTGCAATATCATATGGTGTTGGTCACAACAATCATACCACTTCATGTACATGTTGTTGAGACCCACCCGTAGTTTCTATTTAAAGCAATTCCTTCCGAGCTTAGGTTGTCCTGTTAAGGAAAAACACAGGTAATCAATATCTTATAGTACGGATTAAATCATTTCAAACAGAATTGTAACATATCGAAAATCTCAAACTATATAATAAAATTTGTCCAAGATGTTAGAAAGCCAATCATCAATCAACACACAAACTTAATGATTTATATTACTACTTACCATTTGTTGTAAATTGCCTCGAGTCTCAATCATAACTGCTTCTGGTTTTTGTGGGAACTAAGATAGAATATTTTTTTTTGATAAATTCCTTGCATTGCCAAAGGTGGATAAGATTTAAATAGATACCGAAAAGAAATAAGATGTACTCTACATTTCTTTTCTTGCTAGTAGTCTTCTTCTTATTGTTTTGGTAGTCTGGATGGACTGGCTGCCTTCTTCAGCAAACCGAAGTCCAACCGAATTATTTCTACATTCTACAACATTTCTGTTTTTGACATTGACACAGTTCTTCAGAGCATCAACCAAAGCACGACAAACAACATTATAATCTGCCTCACATAGAGAACCCTCTTCACCCATGATGGTCTCATACTAATAGGTGCAATCAGTCATCTCAATTTGTATTTATTTTTAAAGTATCGCTATTGGTCATCTCAATTATTTATCCGCACATATAACATATGCAATCTATCATAAAAGTCAGAGGTGCATGTAACCAAGAAAGAATATCTCCATTTATCCTTTTCTCTTATTAAGAATGTACAGGAATACGAGTAATTTACAATGAGAAAAGCTCATGGCATACCATAGTTTAATCTTCAGAACAATATTTCAAAATTTTATAAAATTAAATGAAAAGACATAATAAACTCACCTCAACAAAAAGTTTCGCAACAACTTCATAGACTCTCTTTTGTGATGCAAATTCAGTAATAAGCTCATCAAACTCATATGTGTCTTGAGTCCCAATTATTTTTACGAAGTTTCAACCTCTTAAGCTGCAAAAAATAATGTGAAAAGTTGGCATAACTGTGAATTTTCTTATACCATAGGATGCATAAAAATCATAACACTGTAATCTGAAAGTGTAGTCAGGAACCTCTGGCTACAACTCCACACAATCACAAACAGCAAAATTCGCTACCTGCTCTTCAACAATCCGTTGTTTCAATTTTACAACAACTCTAAATCTTCCTGAAATTACTCCAGTAACGTATAATTCAGAAACAGTCTAATGATCATAAACAACACACTTATGCTAAATAAGTCTTAATGAGGTAAGTTACTCAACGAATTCAGTGAATCTTGAAAACATGACATTAAAAATTCAAACACTATTCCTTTTTCACGGTAATTGCGGAAATTAAAATATATATATTTTTTTTCATAAATGCCCTTTGACTATCATGTACACATGGAAAATACTTTCTTCTATAATAATCATATCTATCATTTACTCATGATCTGCATACATTTGAATTTTGCACATAATGCACAATCATGAATGTCAAATGCTTAATTCGCCTTTACAAAACTATTATTTGCGTGAAATCCTTCATGTTAAATTAAACTATTCACAAAACACTATATTCGTTCAAACCCGATATTTAGTTGTAAGCATACACCTAATTATGCAAATTTATTATACAAATAA
The DNA here is from genome assembly GCF_009805555.1 of Andrographis paniculata. Taxonomy (NCBI): domain Eukaryota; kingdom Viridiplantae; phylum Streptophyta; class Magnoliopsida; order Lamiales; family Acanthaceae; genus Andrographis; species Andrographis paniculata. Next base: position 1,581,077 of record NW_026137611.1, read on the forward strand.
AAATATCAAATATCTTAAATAACCTTATTTGAATAATAAAAAAAAAAAAATTAATTAATAATTTATTTTTTAATAATATTATTTAAATTAAGTAATAATTTGTCTAAAAAAACTACTACATGAATAGTTGATTGATTTTTTTATTCATTTATTTATTTTATTCAAAAAATATTATTTAAAATAATTTTTATTTTTTATTTATATAAAATTAATTAAAAAATTTTACGGAGTATATAGTGTATTAGGTATTTTAGTGTGGCATTGAAATCCCACCCTAACATATAAATAAAATAACATATTAATATAAACATTGTATATTAAAGTATAGCTTCCAAACTCTTAAATCTGATTTTTATTATTCATTATTTTTTTTTTATATTCAAAAACCAGTTTTATTTATTTAATTTATATTTAAAACATTACATAACAGTATAATACCACAAACCCTACATAACTACAAATATGTGCACAAAACAAAACCCAAAAATTTATATTTTAGATTTTCAATCTTTTGAGGATATGCTGTAAATTAATAAATTGGTGGAATATATGATCTCCAAACATAATGAATGGCACCATTATATTATTACAACTAATTGTTTGATACACCGGATTAAACATGAAAAAGTAGAAGTATTAATGAAGTTAATCATTTATTTTTTAACCAAAGGTTGTGCCTAATCATTGATTGGAAAGACATGAGATAAAATAAAAGTTGCCAACTGAATTTCACTACATAAGCAAAGTGCTTGGCCTCACCTACATTTAGAGCCGGCAATTAGTTGATTCGTATCGGGTTGAATATTTTAAACGGGTTAAATTACTCGATCCTAATCCAATTCGTTTATTATCGTGTTGGGTTCGTGTAGACCCGTTTATTATCGCGTCGAGTTCGGGTTGACTCGTATACATAATTAAGTCGAATTTCTTGATTCAAATTAAATAATTTTTTGTTGTGTTGTTAGTTTTTATTGGTTTGAGCGTAAATTATGTTGAATTATTTAAAATTGAACTTAATTTAAATTAATTTATGAGAAAATTAATAAATTATGATTATTTTACATATATAATAAATATTAATATATTATAGTCGAGTTGTCGTGTTGGGTTCGAGTTGAGAGTCTCAACCCTAACCCGACCTGTTTATTATCGTGTCGGGTTCGTGTCAATCCGTATACATAATCGGATTGAAATCTTCGACCCAAACCCAATTATTTCGTGTCGAATCGTGTCGAGTCAGTTTTTGTCAGCTGTACCTACATGTAATGTCAATATTTCTTTCAACACAAAGGAGTGCAATAAGATTTTACTGCATATAGATTATTGTATGCAACCTTCCATCAACAACAAAACCTTCTCATTCTCCATGGACTCTTCCACTCTATTGTTACTCATAAGCTTAAACACCTACGTCTACAATTTATGTCGTGGAAGTTGATGTCGTTGGATATATGTGGCATATTATTGGCAGTTGTTGTACTAATTAGTTATTTTAATTTTAATTTAAAAATATTTTTATTAAATAATAATTATTTTTACTAATACATTCTTAATTATTTATTAATTATATTTACCGGAACACCGTATCTGACACGAAGGGAGCAGTACTATTCAATAATCGTGCATTACAAGGCGTACGGACTAGTTATTGTAATACGAAGTCAAACCACCTCTTAAATCCAAATCAAAGCAAACCTTTTTGTTAGGTATGAGTTGCACGTGCACTTCATTCACCACAAGTCAATTTTTTATGGGTCAAAACTTTAGCCACACGCACGACCATTCCTACACCTACTTGACGTGAAAATATGTATTTCATTTTTATGATTTTTAATAAAATTATTTTCTTATATAATTATTATATTAAAATATCATTTAAGTTTTAACTAAAAGGTTTGTTTCTTTAACAAAAGTTTTCAAATACATTTTTTCTCAAAAAAATTAACATACTACTATGTACACTCATTATTTTCATATTATTTATACAATTCTTTATATTATATATATATATATATAAAGAATTTCAAATCAAAATACAAAACAAACACACTTAGTTGTTTAGTATTTTTAATTTGAAGTATTTTTATGATAATAAACATTCACAATGAATATACTAATCGAAATATTGTTTAAACTAAAAAATTATATTAAATTGTTGATTGTTTGTTAATAAATATATTACTCCATCAGCTCCCCACAATTTGTCCTTATTTTTTTTTTTCATCCGTCTACGTAACTTGTCATTTTAATTTTTAGAAATATGATTATCTACTTTAATTACATTTTAAATTTTATAACTTTTTTAATCTTAACTAAACTATTTTTTTATCTTAATTTTAATTTATAATTATTTTTATTAATATATTTTTAATTATTTACTAATTATATTTTACCTAAATTTAGGTATCTAAAGTGATAAATCCAAAATATATGAGAGACGAAGAGAATATATATTATACATATTGTTTGAAAGTACGTTTATATATATATATATATATTATATTTGTTGGTATAACAATTCTAAAGCCCATATGAATTTTTTTATTGTGTAAACACATCACATTAGAAGTTGAATTTTTTTTATATATATATATATTAATACTAATATAAATGTGTTATTTAAAAAAATTAAATAATATATATTTTTTAATTATTGTAAAAATTATATAATAAGAAAAATTAAAATCAAATTATAAAAAAATATAATAATTAACTAGAAAATTTATTTTACAGCAAATATTTTATATATTTAAATCAAAATATCAATGATGTAGATATAATTGCTTACATTTACATATATAGATAGATATTTATAAAAAAAATGTATCTCTCTCTCTATATATTATGTAGTTCAACATAGAAATATTTAAAAAAATATATACATCATAATTCAACAATCCGTTTTATATATAATTTAACAAAAACTTACACAATATTTGAGTAATTTGCTTACTTATAGAAATTTATTCAATATATTTATAATAATATAAAATGAACATATTTGGCTGGTATTATATAAAATTTATCATACTTTCTCAATACAAATGTTCAATGTGATGATTCAACTGATATTTTAAATAATCAAATCTAGAATATATATATATATATATATAATTCAATACATGTACAAACTCAATATAAAATTCTCTATCACTAGCAGGAATTCATTACATAATGCTGCAATCCAATGGTTTTAAACAAATGACAGATCCATCCATCATCAACATAATCCATCAAAAATTCAAAAAAATCAACAATTAAGCAACCAGCCTCACAATCACTGCTTATTTCATGATATGATGATCATATAATACCAATATGCAGATTTACACTTCAAATTGGCAACTAAATCAAACCTGCAAATGCAGATCAGCTTCAAGCTAAGCTTCCAGTATCTGATATTCAGTTTCCAGCAATGTTTTCTCGGCACTGTCCGGATCGACCAGCCGGCGAGCTTCTTCCCACAGCTTCGTCTCAAGCCCCAACTTCCGGAGTTCCATCAGCCCTCGCTCAACTGCATGCAACCAATGACGGATACAGAGACATATATGCTAACAACATATACAATATTTGACTCATTAAGTGCATGTTTAGTGTGTGTTTGTCGATCCTGCATTGACTATCAACACGCTTGTGTTGCTGATGCATCATACTTCCAATTCACTTGTGTCTTTAGTGTACCTACCGCGTAAAATACTTATATTTCATCAACAGTAAAGGTCGGGATTCAAATTTAGCATCAAGTAAGATATTTATCTCATGAGAGGTAACAGCAGGATTTCAATCTAGCACTGATTTGTTTCAAGGATCTTGCTAAATAACTAACAAGTATTTTATCTAATACCTCCCAAGAGAAATTCCCGACAAGGAGAGACATTAAACATTGAGCTACACTAGCACATTGAAGCAACAAATCTATGGCAATCACTGATGTAATAAACTTCATTCATGTAACATGATTAATAAATTAAAGCAGCAGATTAGGAAGACCAACAAAATGGCGACAGGAAGGGGTCAGAGAAAGTCTACCTTCAACTGCATCCTGTGAATTTAGTGTTTTATCTCCTTGATTGATCCAGTACTGCAGTCGATCGTCCGCAATGTCTGATTCCAAGCCTAGATTTTTAGCACGTCTCCAGAAAAAGATTAGCAGAGCCTGGAAAGGGTCAAAAGAACAACTGGTATATATTTCATTTTCATTTGTGTGAAGCATTTTTCGATAAATAATACCAAATCAAAGAGGATGAATGGCTTTGCCTGATGCCTTTTAGTAGAAAATGCAACAGTAATCAGGCAATGAATTGGCAAAAGGAATTGTTGGATTACCTGTTTACAATGTACATCTTCGCTTTCTTCTTGATTCAATTCTGAAACAGAGAAAACTGCTATAATCTAGACTTCAAAACTAGAAATAAATAGCAGGAGTATCAGTGGTGTAATATTTACCAAAAGCTTCAGAATAGTCGTAGCCCTCGCTTGGCAGCCTCACGTCATCTACAGTCAATGAAATCAAGAGAGTGTCGCCAGAAGAATTAAAATAATTGTGGGAATTAAACATTCTCTCATAAGTATTAAAAGTGGAACTTCATGCATAAAGCTCTCTTCCAAGTGGTAATCAATAGTATTGTCTCATTGCTTCAAGATTGGGGCTCTGTAAAGGGATTACCCTCTGAAGACTTTCGACTTTACTCATCATAAGAATGTGAACAACTTTATTATGTGCAGCAATAAAATGAATTAGCTGAGCTAAGAAAAAGTGTTAGAATGATGACTAAAAAAATGGTGAGCAAAACAGGATAGATAAGAGTAACACACATGATAAGACAGCTACATTGAATTGCTTTCGACTAATGTATGGTTAACACAAAGATGATACTCACGGAATATGAACTCAATGGATTTTACAGAATGTTTGGTAATTTAAGGATGTTGCTTAACTGCTACAGCTTCATTTCTGTGTGTTCTGTTTCTTATATTTTGGTGATAATGGCACAGTGATTAATTAAGTTTACCTGTTTAGGTTGCACATCTGAACTATCATACTCAATTTGTGTCATGATTCATGACCATATTACATGTAGATGGTTGTGCCACAAGAAAATGTTCTTTAGTAAACGAACTCCCACCTGTTGCATTAGATTTAACCACACTTTGACGATGTTCTTCAGCCATTGACAATGCTAATGCCTCCTCCACCTTTGAATGAAGAGTAAATGTAAGATTAATGAGTGCATCAGTGAATAATGAAAAACGAAATCAATCAAACAAAATAAGAGCTGAATAAATTATCATCTAAACACATTGGAAATTGTTATTCGAAACAAGACAGAGCCAGATTCAGGGCAGAACTTTATTATGATGCCTACTGAAACTGCAGAACCATGGTTGAGAGATGAACCTTAAGTGAGTTCAATTCCCTTAGACCCTTTTCTACCAAAAGCATGTGCTCAACCGTGGCTCTTTTTGAAACTTCATCCTTGTTGTCTAAAATATTCTCCCTTTCTTCCAAATCATTGCTTACTACAAAACAAGAATAATTAGACACTTAGTATAGCATAAAGATGTTAACTGGCGAATGTATGATAGGATGGTGTTGCAAGTAAAGGTATATAAATGATTTCATGCTTATACTATTATAGCACACGGAAGTACAAATTAGCATGGTGGGGCTAGAGCCAAAGGTGTATCAGAATATATGGATTCTTTAACAATTATGTTACTTTGTATACTGATACATATCCAAGTTGAGGTCTAAAATACCATTAGAATTGGGGCAGAGAAGGTCTTACTTGAATTTTCATCTTTCGCTTTACGTCCTATTGCTAATATAACTTCAACTGGACGTGAAGCAGAAGAGGACCAATAGTCGAATCTTGCTTCAGCTATTTCAGCATGGATACCTGCGAATGTTAATAGTGATTTAATAACTGGTCAAGCATTTTTATATTGGTTCATTAAAGGAGCAAAAGTTGGAATAAGAAATGTTAATGGTGAGAACGATGATAAGCTTCTTTATCATGACTTGTGTATTTCAGATCACTAATAGATCAAAACTTTCAATTGACAAAATAAAAGAGCAATAAGCACTGCATTAATTTCTGAAATTTGGTGCTCCAAACTTAAGGGCAAAAGAAAATTACCATGGCGAACACATAAACCCCAGCATCGAGCAAGCCAACACCGCTTCAGAACAACCTCTTCCTAAAGTAAGATGCATGAGTATATATCTACAAAGGAAAGCAGAAAAAGTAGTGTGTAAACTGTATCGGGTACATACCATCTCATCTTGAGCCAATATCATTCTTTGTGTCATGGTTCGAAGTGATTTAGTTTCCTCCTTTGCAGCCTTATTTAAAATCATGTCTATCTCAGTAAGATGTGTCATACTCATAATGATTTATTGTGGCATTAAATAAAAAGAATTTGAAATCATAGGTGTGAAAAGTCCATACAGGGGAAAACAACAGATGAAAGGTAGATATCGGTATTCAGGATACCTCAGCTTCCATTCGAAGTGCCACAATCTCATCAACTCCACCACCATAGTTTACTGATGCTACTCTAAGAGCAGCCTGCAACACGGTGCTCAAATTACAAAGTTTGAGGGACTTCTTAAAATATTAAAACATATAGGCAAATAAACAGCAATCAGAAAAAATGTAACCCATTATCCGATGGAAAACCAAAGCTTAATGTAATAAGAGCACACGGAATCTGAATTGTCGTTAATAAAATCATTTATTGTCATACACACCTCTCGTTTTTGAAGCTGCGCCTCCTTCCTGCATAGTTAGTAAAGTTAAGGAAACAACTTAGATCCATAATAAAAATTCCATATGGAAGATTTCTAAAATTCATTACTTGCCTGCTTAAAAGTCGGGCTTCTAAAGATACGCCTTCTCCCAGAGATGCAATCTATCAGAAAACAGCAATAAGAATCAAATACTTTTGCCATTTCGGGGAAATAGAGAATGCAACAAGGCTGGAGGGTCACTAATACATAATATTATTGCAGCATCACATTGCTGAAAAAACAACCATAATAAATTTTTTAAAACAAGAAATAGAGTTATCCTATAACAACACAGTAACATCAAGTTGTAGTGTTTTTTGTAGGTTTACCTGTTTTTCCAACTGCCTAGTTCTTGATTCTGCTTCCTCACAACGTTCTTCTGCTATTCGTAGCTGAAATAGGTGACAACGACATGCTAATCAATGTGTTACTGAGTACAGTGCAGTAGACTATGCCAATATTTCAATATTTTATGATAAGATCCTAGAAGAGATTACCTTTTCCAATAAACTTTCATTTTCCTCCTGAAGCATGTCAAGCTGCAATTCAGAAACCCCCTTGTTAATGAAATTCAACCCTATGTATTTCTATTGCTATATGGTTCAATGACATTTTATTAAAGCACATTTTATCAGGTACATATTTACTCTTTCAAACTTCTCTTGCTAAAGAATTGATATTCAATATATGAATGCTATCTGTTATGACATCAAAGAACATATTGTTCACATTTTTACCTCATCTTGTAGAGCAGAAGAAGACTGTTGGCTACCAACAGGCTCTTTATATTTGAGAGTTCCAAGATCTAACGATAACCTGGAGAGACAAACCTAGAATATTTAAGATACATAACCAAGGAAATTAACTACACCATAAATATAAAAACTAAAAAGTTAATAAATAAGACAATTTAAGATCTAGGATATGTTCATTCCTCGGAATTACATGCACCCAAGACACAAGTCAGAGGCAGTAAGCAAAAACTAGTCTTAATAGTATAAAGTTACCAAATCCAAACTTGTCCAGTTTCAATTGACTGAATCTAGAATTATAAATATGCATGAGCACATTGCTGAAAACCAAGTGCAAGCAAATAAAGTTAAGACGGTTTAAATATTGAATCAAAACAATGTGCTGCAAGAAAAGGAAGTCTGCATCATTAATGTGGAAGTAAAGAAGATACTGTGAAATACCTGTTTCTATCACGAAGAGACTCGGAAGAATTTAAAGACGGTCCCAGTTTATTTGGAAGAGGCACACTTGGTCCTCCACTAGCAGTCTTGATCTTTAAACTTGGCCGGCCTATAGAACGAGCGGATGAAGGCTGTTCTGATAAACTAGAATTAGAAGAAGATCTTCCAAGAACATTATTGTGACCAGATGTTGGTTGTGCTTCTTCAGCAGAGTCCAGTGATTGAAATAATCGACCAGCTACGGAAGAATGAAGAGATGGTGATGGTTCTACAGGCTTCGATGAGGGTGCTTGAAGAAAAGATGGCTTGCGGCTAAATGAAGAAGGCTGATGTTCTGAGTTAACAGCTGCTGATGCTCTTGCACTTGAAGTTGAACGCAAAGAAAGTTCTTCTTCTTCAGTGTAGTCTGGAAACTGAGATGATTGACCAGGAACAGCAGGATGGAGAGATGGAGATGGCTCTGCAGACTTAGACTGAGATAAACGACCAGCAACAGCAGGATGAAGAGATGGAGATGGCTCTAAAGGCTTAGACTGAGATGGACGAACAGAAGGCACTGGAACAGATGATGAAGGCTTCTGTTCTGATGCAGAAGTTCTGACACCTGATATGGGACGCTGTTGTTCTACTGAGTTAACAGGTGCAGATGATTTGGTGCTTGGCATTGTGCGTAAAGGTAATGCCTGTTCGACTGGCTTACGAACTGCCTGAAAAGTTCAATCGAGGATTAAATCATGTTAGGAATAATAATCCAACAACCAAATCTTAAGAATGTTAAAAGAGATCAAGAACAAAATTTTTACTGATTGGCTATCAAGAAACAGTCTCCATTTTCAGTTTTGTTTAGCCAATTTCAAGCCCTGTTTGCACTTTCCTATAAGAATCCAGTTTATGATTACCATGAATGATTGATATTTAGCAAGAAGTACCACTTAATTTCTACAGGTAGAAATTTCTAGTTCAAATGAGTGTACTTTTTTATCTTCTCTTACCACAATGATAAATAGTTGTTTGAACTTTGAAGGAACTTAGTAAAATTTAGCATAGAAATTTTAGGCCAGGAAAGCATAATGGTAAATGCCACCGCTATAACAAAATTTCTCATCGAGTTGCAGTATATTACTATAAAGATTTGCGCATTCGTGCAAGCTCATTACCACTGGAGTTCGAGTTTTAGTTTGCCTTCCACCAGCAAGTCCTAAGCCAAGGCCCGCTGAAGGAAGAGCAGGTTCATAATCACTCAAAAGGTCATCCTCCTCGTCATCGTCATCAGCTGACTGATGAGCCATGACTTGTGCCAGCCTCTGAGCAGCTGCTTTGGCATTTTGTGGTCGCTTCATATTTGAAAGGCTAGCTTATCCTGAGCAAGAGTGGTGATGCAATGAGAATTCTATTAGTTAGGAAAGCAACTATATATCAAACCGATCGAGAGATGCTTTTGCAGTGCATAGACTGTACTCAAACTACCTGTGAACAATATGTAAAGGACTCAATTGTTAAAATCAAACCATTTTTTACAACAGATTTCTATGGTAAATGTAACCTTATTGTAAAAAGTAACTAAAACAACAGGAGGCCACAAGAATGTTCCTGAACAGAAAAGGTAAGTGCTTCCTCGAATTTAGACAAACTAAATACCCCAATAGAATGGTTGTGCAAATCGAGTTCGGAAATCAAGTCATAATGCTTTTCAGCATCAAACATTAGAAGCAGAGAACATTATTTGATCGGCAAATAAGTGGAAACTAAACAGCGGAAATTCAAACACCTTATAATCAAGCTAGGTTTTCAAACAAATTAACTCAAATGAATCATCGATCAACCAGATCCCACGCATAGTCATTAAACATTAAGCACATATACATTATACCCTAAACGAGAATTAAAATCAAAATCGTGAATGTAGATGACAAACAGCAACAAATCAACCCATTGAATCGAACTTTCCTGTCTCGTTACAATATTAATTATTCCCAGCCCCAATTTCGCTACATATCGAATACCATCAGAGTGAGTGCATGCAGCAGCGTAGACATCGTACCTGCCAGAAATTACAACCAGAGAAAGATCAAAATCCACCCTCCCGTCATATCAATCAAATCAACCCGTTAATCCATTGGGAGAAATCACAGGTTAGCCTCAATTTTGTATGGCGAGATGATTTGGGGTTGGGATCGAAATTTTTCAGGGAGCGAAAAATGCAATGCACCACGCGTGCATTTGCAGCTGAAACGACGACCATGCACGAAGGCTGCAGTAAAGTAAAATTATATACATATATATAACTGTGTAGCAAAATTGTATTTACGTTTTACAGTTATATATATATATATATATATGTGTTAGTTTAGTTTATCGTGTGCCTGCTCTATTTGGACGTTTTCGTGCTACTTATTTATTTAATGGTATTGATTGATTAAAGTCGATATAATAATATGCTAATTACGATAATTAATTATCACTTTATTTCTAAATAATATTTATACTAAAAAAATAATTATTATTTTATTCTTAATTATCTAAAATAAATATAATATTAATTAATTATATAATCTATTAAAATAATCATATATATTTTTATTCTACTTTTTAAAATAAATACATCCTCTATATATATATATATATACTTCCTCGTGAATTTTTTATTTTACAAATTTTAGTTTATGAAAACTTTTTATTTTTTATATTATATTACTCAAACTCAATTACCATACTTATCTTTTCATATATAAATACTCCCTTCAACAATTTTTTATTTTACAATTTTAGTTTGTCAAATTTTTTATTTTTTATATCCGACTCAGTTACTTACTGTATTTATCTTTCCATTTTCCTCTGGTTATTTCATTTTTGTCTGTCCACTTATTTTATCATTTTTTTTAAAAAAAATTATACACTTTAAATCACATATTAAATATTTTAATTTATAATTTTTTAAATTTTAATTAAACTAATAAAATATTTTAATCCTAGTCTAAAATTATTTTTATTACACTACAGATCTATAAAATACATAGTATAAAAGTCTAATAAGAAAGCTAACTAATGAACGAAACATGTATATTTTTTATATTTTTGCATTATTAGTATCACAATTCATTTCCACAATACAAAAGAAATACGAATACAGTGATTGAGAGTAGAGATCCTTTTTCTAAAATTCAACGTGTAAATAAAAATACAAACACAAAATCAAACAGCTCTCACAAGCCTTTTGTGTTTTCTTCCTGTGCATTCCACAAATCCTCATTACACAATTTCATCGTATTCTTGTTAGTTTCCTTACCAATACAAAATATTACTCACAAATCACACAACACATGATCTAACCAACCCCCCCCCCCCCCCCCCCCCCCCCCCCCCCCCCCCCCCCGACCGGACCACGCCTTTCGGCCCGGAAACCCTCCGATGCATTTTTCTTCCAACCTATATTTATACTAAATCTCTCGATCAGACGACAGGGCAAGAAAACATCGTACCTTAAAATCAAATCGCAGCATCGGGTCATTGAGGTTCGACAAGATATCCGTGATCGACGAGCTCCGAAAGTGCGCTTCTCATTTTATCCACCGAGACGGGCTTCAGTAGCACCCCGTGCATCCCGACTCTCAGACAGTTCTCCTTCGTCGCCCTGTCTGCGTTTCCCGTCAGCCCGACGATGATCGGCCTGTCACGTTTCGAGAACTTCTCGTGAATCCGGATGGCAACCTCGAAGGTGTCGACGCCCGGGATGCTGACGTCAAGGAACACCACTTTGTGCTCGTGGGTGACCGCCCGGATGCACTCGTCGCCGGAAGCCACCGCTGTTACGTCGCAACCGAGGTGCGATAAGAGACCCTTGGTTACAGTCCGACCGACGCTGCAACCGTAACAATCGATCGTCATTGGCATCAGAAAAAAATGTTTACTAATTTAGTGAACTCATTTAAATCATTTCGTGTCCATACCGCAAAATTTCGGTAACATAGCCAACTAAACAACAATGAACAAGACATATATGCCATCAATTAATCGAGCCCATGTAAACGTCGAACACTTTTCTGAGTTTTACCACAGATTTTTCTATGCAAATTCTTATTTTCCTTAAAAAATATCAAAATCAAACAACTACTTACTTTATATTCAAAAAATCACATCAATATTTATATATCGTATCAAATAACTATTCAAATTCAACTTTCTACTATTCAAAAATCCAAACCCACAAACAAACACACATATTTGCAACACATTTGACGCACAAGTTCTACGTTTAAATTGAAATGACACTTATCCAGAAGGAATGCCTATACGTCGATAAATATGCTTCTTGAAAATTCTTATGCATTAATTCGAAGCCAGATAAGTTGAAACAAATAGCCAATTGGTCAGAAGCAACTTCCGAAAGAGTTGAGGCCTAATTTAACAAGTTGTGTAAGGTGCAAGAAGTACTTACCTATTGTCGTCCATGACAACAACTTTAAGCCCGGAAAAATTCGGCCTTGTTTGATTTCCAGCAGCTTTTTGCATGAACGAGAGTTTAGACTCGAATGAACGCCCGGGAACTCCAAGTTTAATAATAAATCTAAGAGTCGAACCCTTGCCTAGGCCTTCACTTTCTATCCAAATGTGGCCTTCCATGAGATTTACGAACCTGATTGAATAAAACAAAGATTATAAAACCGTGGGCAAAAAATCGATTCAAAAATATCCCGTGCATTCGGAAAAGTAGTAATATAATGTAGCATCATACCGCTTACAAATAGCTAGACCAAGCCCGCTCGAATTTTTGGCAGCATGTGGCTGGTTCTGCACAAATTTCACGAATATCTTCGGGATATCTTGAGGGTTAATTCCAGAACCCGTATCTTTCACCTAGATGACAAGATTCAGAATCGTTATTTATGTAAAATTAAACACAATCGACTTTTAGGGCGGAAGTAGGAACAAACCTCTACATGTAAGTAGAAGTGATTATCGCTCGGTAACGGGAAAAAATCAGGTGCTCCCCGAGGGTCACGTAATGAGTCTGAGTTTGCAATAAAAACAGATATCGACACACCGCCCTCCTTGGTGAACTTCACAGCATTCCCAATGACATTTAGCAGAACTTGCATAATTCGTTTCTCGTCGCCGATTGCATACTCGGGCAGTTCTGGGGACAAACTCAGCCGAATATACAATTTCTTCACTGCAGCTATAGGTTTTATTAACGCAACAGCCTATAATAAGAAATTACGACGTTAGTTACAATTAAGCTCGGACGGGATGTGTATAGAAAGAAAATTGGATATCTTTACCTCTCTAAAGAGTGAATTAAGGCTAAAAGTCCCTGTCTCGAGCTGGAGGCTGCCGTCTTCGAGCCTCGAAAGATCGAGGACGTCGTTGATGAGTGTAGCCAATAGGTTGCTGCTCTTGAGGACAGTCTCAACCATCAGACGCTGCTCGGGTGACAGCTCGGTCTCTTGCAACAAAGATGAAAGAGCGATTATTGCGTGCATAGGAGTCCTCATTTCGTGATTCATGACAGCCAAGAAATCGTTGCGAGCACGAACAGCAGTTTCAGCTTCTCTCCTTGCTAGATCAAGCGCGACATTTTGTTCCATAAGGAGATCTCGTGCCTTCATCGACTCCTCCAAAATTGCAGCATGGGAAAGGGCAACAGCAACCTGATTCAAAAGCATAGATTCCATACATTAATCAAGACTGTATTACAATTTTACCATAATCAAGCGAAAATAGATGTGAACCTGATCTGCCACAACTTCAACAAGCTCAAGTTCGTAGAGGTGCCACTGGCGAGCACTATCCGAAGGGAGCATCAAAACCATCAAAGCATACCGTTTGGTCGAGAGTTCGGGCCAATCATGAATATGGAAATTCGACAAATGCAGGAGTGGCACACGAACGGCAACCACCTCTCCAGGCATGTATTTACCAACAGGTCTAAGCCGAGCAACTGGAGAACTCGGGGATATTTTCACGGCATGGCTAGTATTGAAAACTCGATTGATCTCGGGGAGCTGTATCGGTACTGTAATATCGACGGGGTTCTGGTGGCGAAGCGTGTACGAGAGATGGAGCTCTAATCCCGTCCGTGTCGGCATCCAGAGCGCACACTCTTCTAACCCTAACGTCCTACCCAACTCAATGAGCGTAGTCTTCAAGATCGTATGCCGATCAAGAGTGCTCCGGATTTCATGAGTCAGCATTCTCACATGTCTTCCAGTTTCTTCCTGAGTTCGAATCAATCCCATTTCTCTATCGAGCTCTGCAGCCTTGTTCTTCAGAAACAGCTCCCGAGTCTTGACACTCAATAAATCGGGGATGATGTGCACGAGCATAAGCGCCGTCGCGCAAGAGACAACCGCCGTCAAGATCTTTGCAGTTGTCATCACAACTGCAACAGTCCTAGAATGGATTGAGAATGTCCAGAGATTGATCAGGTGCGTGGCGCCGCAAAGAACGATGAATGCACCGAACTGCACGAGCACCCATCTATACGGAAACACGGCCGATTTCTTAACAAAGTAAATCAATTCCAAAGGGATCGAGAAATACGCCAATGCTATGAATACATCCGAAATGTACTGATACTTCATCAGCAGTTCATCCGCCGACCATGGCGGCTCAATGCAATTACAAAGCTCCATACCAAATTCAAAACCAGAGATCTTTCTTTCACAATCCTCTGTCTAAACAACTGCTGCAATAAGTAGAAACAAACAATCATATTCACCAATCGCATTCCAACAATCAGTTCATCTTCAACTAATATTCGAAACTAGAAACTACGAATTTCCAATACAACTTCATAACCAGCAATGACATTCACTGGATTCAAATCCATTCAGAAAAATGCAATGAATTAAATCAATCGCGGGTGTATAAACTGAGTAGACATCAAATTGGAGTAACTTCGATCAACTAATTACCACTAGAAAGCTCAATCAAACCCTAATTAACCGAGAATATGAAATACCCCTAATCGCAAACCTGCTTTTGTAGCTGCACAGATACAAGCAGTTACCAAATGGATTTTACACAATACTGAGGCTGGATCTTAAAATTGAAAAACCATTCCAAACAATTATCCGGCAACCGACGCAACTTCTATGCCAAAAATAGAAAAATTAGAAGCAGAAGAATGGGGAAGACAGCGAAAACGCACAATAGAACTAACTTTATAACAAAGAAAACTCACCCAACATTATCAAAAAATTGAGTATCTGTTGAGCATATCTCTCTGCGTGTATTAAGAACAGCTCGAACGGGTTTCGTTGTCAAATACTATCTGCCAAATTGCTCCATCATTGATGGCAGCTGCGCGAGCTTTTTACAATTTCGATCGATCGTGAGAAAGAGAGAGAAAGAAAGAGAGGGGAAAGAAAGGTGTCCGGGTACCATGAATTGTGAAGTGATTAGGATAAAGCCACGTAGCTGTGACTTTTCCCAATGTGTGAAAATCATCTGATCCGTTGATATTTTGGAAATAGAAGTGAATCTGACGGTTGAAGTGCGACCGTTTTGCACCGGCTGCGTGACCGTAGCAAAACAGGCTGGGCGATGTCCGATTTTTTATTTTAGAGGTCACACTGACGAGACCAAGTGGACCCTTATCTTTCCTCTTTTTTGGTTTTCATATTATATTATAAATAAATACATAAATAACTATATAGGGTTTGTTTGGTCACGTTGAAATTGATTTAATTTGTAATGAAATATTAATTTAAGTTTTGGTTTAAATACTATTTTAATATTTTATTTTATACAAAAATTATTACTGTTTTTTACTAAATAAAATAATAATAATTCTATTTGTTATTTTTGTCTATTTTAAAACAATAACACTCATTTTTATTTTTATCACACTATCAATATATTTTATTGAAAATTAATGAATAGTGTTATTTTTAGTTGAAATTGTAAAAAATAAATCCTAAGTTGTTCACTTAAATAAATATTTTTTTACTTCAATAAAATTATATAGATTCTCTTGGATACAAAATTTTAAAAATAATAATATTTTAATATTAAATAAGATAGATAAAAAGTAAAATGAAGTATTATAGAAATTTTATTAAAAAAATAATGACAAATTAATTATTATTTGTTAAAGTAAAAATAATAAAATTGTTGAGATAAATATAAACTGATTATAAATAAGTTTAACATATGCTTAAAAAAATGATATAATTTTGACGTACGGACGAAATATATAGTTTATGCAATTATTTGATTCTTGATGCTCTCTATTGCTATGATACCATTAAGAAATAAGAAATTTATATGGTAAAAATAATTCTAGATTTGAATTATGATGAATTAAGATGTGTAGTTTATTGGTTCAATAAGAATTATTTAATGTACAAGATCGCAGAGAGACATTTGTGGAAAATATGTCCGGTGAAGACAATGAAGACTTTGTGGTGCGTGCTATCAGTGCTATTTAGATGTTTTTGTGTGAAAATGTTTTGCGTGTTATTACATATGAGAAATCGTCGAAAAATTTGTGGCTAAAATCAAAAGTATTATATATGACGAAGTCGTCGACTATGCGATTTTATTTAAAACAATAATTCTATATTCTTCGTATAAAAGAATGTACACTCATTATGAATAATGGTTATGATTTTGACAAGATTATTATGTCTTTGAAGAATGTTAGTGTTAAGATTTGATTATAAGGATCAACCATTGATTTTGTCATATTCTTTACTTGGTTTGCTTGATTGTGTTGCTGATACAATATTATATAGTCGTGATGTGATTTTTTAAAAAAATGTAAAAGCATAATTGAATTATAAGTAGTTGAAGCAAAAAATGTTTATAAATTTTTTTGATGATCAAGCTAATGATTTGATTGCTCCTTGCGGAGCAAATTCTAAAAATAGCATAGGTAAATCTTTTTCTAAATCTAAAATCAATAACAATCAATACAATTACTTCAAAGAAAAAGATTACTAGAAAGATGAATATTAAATTTTTTTTTTTAAAAAAAGTATTATTGAGTCTCCAATTACTTAAAAAAAAGATCACTAGAAAGATTAAAGTTAAAAATTCACTTGACTATAAGTATACATGTGTGGCAGACCTTACGGTCACAAGTCCAACCCCTACACCACCAGGCCAACCCTTACGGGACGAAGTACTTATTTTTTTTAAGTTACCCCAAACGTGGATCAAGTCATAGTAATTCTCTCGCAATATAGTCAACAAGCAATTCAGTCTGCTAAAAGATCTAAGGGTGTGTTTGGTACAGAGAAATGAGGCTAGAGAAATGGAAATGGTCTTATTTCCGTTATTTGTTTGAGTCAGAGAAATAGAAATTGAGAAATAAATCATTTTCATTTCTCTCAAATTCCATTATCTACCTTCATTTCTCTGCAATTCTATTCTCTATACTAAACCCCCGTCTAATCTAAGTAAAGAATTCAGTAAATATACAAATTAAATTATTTGTGGTATCCAAGTTAATACACTACTTATTTGTGAACATGGTATTTCTTAGAGCACCCCAAAAATTTAGTATTTAATTGAAGATAATCTAAAGTGTTTTTAACTTATTAAACTAACTTTTATTATTTTGATAGGTAAAAAAATATTTTTAAATATTAGGTAAATTATTTTTTTTAAATAATTTTTTGGATTCAAGAAAACAATTTCCAAAAATTGTATATGTCAATATTTTAAAATAACATCTTGATTATATTTAATTTTTTCCCTTATTTATCTTTACATTCTTTTTTGTCTTTTACATTATTCTTTATGTTATACTATGTATTTTGTATTTTATTTTCTTCTTTCTCATTGTATATTTAAAAAAAAAAGAAAAAATTGTTGTAAAATTTAATAATTATTTCAATATATTTTTTATTTTACTAAACTATAATTTTAGTTTTTCAAATTTATTTAAAAATTATAAATTTAATAAAATAATAAAGTAATCAATATTTAACGTAATATAAAGATTCAAAAAATATAAAATATAATAATATATTTAATTATCATATTTTATGTATAAATATTTATTTTACCAAAAACTCTTAACACAAACAACCATTATATCTAATTAGTTAAATCAACTAATTAAATTTGGGCTGTTTGGTTTAATTGTTAGTTTGAGTTTGGTTATTAGCTTTATTTGTTAATTTGTTAGGCATATATTGCAATCCTTCCGTGTCGTAAGTATAGTCTTAATTGAGTTAAAACGGAATTTAATGAATATTGATATTATATTGGTAGTGGGTAAAAAGTATGGATAAAAAACTTTTTTGTATTTTTGTTTGTTTCATAACAAAACCTTTCTATTTTGAGTAAAATTCACTGAATCAAAACAGGTTGGATTAGCTGTTGAATTAATGAATTCAGCTGTGCTGAATTTCATCTACATAATTGATTAATTAGATTACTTATTTAATTAAAATAATTAAATTTAAATTAAGGGTGGAGATTTATTTCAGCTTGTGCTGAATTTTATACTACATCAGCACTTGATCCTCCAAATATACTTAACAAATATAAATTAGCTTAATTAACTGCATAACATTATATATATAGGACCACTACAAACTCATTTATTTTTATTTCTCATTAAAAAATAAATATTTATAAAATTAATTTATATTAATTATAAATAAATAAAAGTATTTTTTTATTTACTTGCATTATAAAAAAATAATATTCATATTGCATATATTTTTTTATTGCTATATAATTTTTAAAATATTTAAATATATATTTTTATTTTTTCAATTATATTTATTAAATTTATTTCAAAATTATCAATATTATTAATTACATACAAAATAATAAAATAATACCATAACTCATTATTATTAATTAATTAAAATTTTTACATAATTAAATAATATGAAATAAATAATACTCCCTAGGTCGCAGATATCGTGTCTGCTACACCGTAGACACCGTATAGGAGAGGTGTAATTAGTAGATAATTAAGAATGTATTAGTGAAAATAATTATCCTATAATATAAATAATTATAAATTAAGATTAAGATAACTAATTAGTTTAATTAAAATTAAAAAAATAAAATTAAAAAATTTAAAATGAGATTAAAGTGTAACCATTAAAAAAAAAAGTGACATGTACGTGGAATAAACAAAAACGGCAGTGTGTACATGGTATCTAAGACGGAGGAGTACCGCATAAATAAAAGTTAATTATGTAAATGGAGCATATTAAACAGCACATGTGATAACTGTGAAAAGCATAGCTCCTAATTTATAGGAACCGTTGGATTTTCATCATGATATCAGTACAGCTGATGATGATTGGATGATGATGATGGTGGTGCAAACACAGACGCAGCAAAAGTTAGACTGAACAATTGAAATCAATACGCCGTATTGCCGTGGCAGCAGAAAACCCCTCGTAGTGCCCTGCGGGAATTGCGATTCTTTGCTCCGACGCTATCGATTCCACCTTGTCGCGCAGGTTCAGTTGCTTTAGATTGCCATTCGAACCTGTAATTGATGGAGGTGATTCTGCTGGATGTTTATGTGAGCATGTTTGGGATGAGGGTTAGGGTGGCATTGGCTGAGAAAGGGGTCCAGTACGAGTACAGGGAGGAAAATTTGGCCGACAGAAGTCCCCTTCTCCTACAGATGAATCCGATTTACAAGAAGATTCCTGTACTGATTCACAACGGGAATCCTGTTTGTGAATCGTTGGTGATAGTTCAGTACATTGACGAAGTGTGGAAAGGCGATTCTCCCCTGTTGCCTTCCGATCCTTATCAGCGAGCTCGAGCTAGGTTTTGGGTCGATTTCATCGACAAAAAGGTTCGGGAACTCGATTTGTTGTTCCACTATCAGTTTTTGGTAATCGTAACTTCGTGTTTTTCAGTTTCTTATATTTAGGGCATGATTAAAAGCTGAAAGTAAGATCGTTCTGGGGGAAGTATGATTTACATTCTTGTGATTTTGTAGCATTGGAAATTCAGCTATGCTTCGATCCTTGGAATTCTAGCATGGGTTTTAGGTATATTTTAGGGAATGGTTCTGTAGGTTGAAGATGATATATACATTATACATTGTGGTAGGTTTGTTTTCGATTAAAATATACTCTGTTCGAGAAAATCCAATTGGATTCCCAACAAAATCTTGATTAGGGCAACGTTGTTGATATAACATTGATGTTTTGGTTTACTTGAATTCGTGAATATAGTTATTTGATGCTGGGAGAGGAATATGGACAAGAAAAGGGCAAGAGCAAGAAGCAGCGAAGAAGGAATTCATTGATGCCCTTAAGTTGTTGGAAGGCGAATTGGGGGACAAACCTTACTTTAGTGGAGACACCTTCGGGTTTCTTGATTTGGCCCTCATTAGTTACTACAGTTGGTTTGATACCTACGAGACTTGCGGAAGCTTCAGCATCGAGGAACATTGCCCCAAATTGTTGCCGTGGGCTAAGAGATGCATGGAACGAGAGAGTGTCTCCAAGTCATTGGCTGATCCTAAGAAGGTTTATGAATTTGTCCTGATGATGAAGAAGAAGTACGGGATCTAATATTAAACTGTGAGTTCTCTTCTATGTATGTCTTGTGGGACTTTTATGCGACTGATTGTGATAATAAGTAGTATTCCCGCTTGTTCTTGGTAACAGTTCTTGAAAGTATGGCTGATGGCGAGTGAGATTCTCATATTTACTCCTTTTCAATGGTTAAAAAGGGAGAGTATACGGACTGAAATTTGTGAGAGTTAAACATATGATCTATGAAATGAAAAATTAGCCGACTAGATGAAATAGGTACTTCATCGCATTAGAGTTTAGTAGTATAAACAGATCTTGATCGAACTAAAGGTTTAGTTCTTTTCTCCACTGTGTCATTGTTGTTATGGCAAATAAAAGTTCGGTCTTTTGACTTATGTGAAATTAAATAAATTTTGCTTCAGTTCTACAGCCATTTATCATTTGATTCAGTTCAAATAACAGTATTTCATTCTGATTGTGTGAGATTCAACAATGCGCTTTTGGATACATTTACTTTATGCTTCTTGAAAATTGATAATTTCATCATTGATATATGATAACATTGGTTGTCGACATGCTTGTTTTTATTATTAAACATTAGTTCTTCTAATCGAGCCCTCCCTTCTTTCGAGTGTTTACCACAAAATCAATTAGCTTTTCGGGTTCCATGAGGGATTTGGAGAAACTCGGTCTATCCATACACCTCTTAGCCCATGCCATCACATTAGGGCAGTTCTTCCCTATGCTTATATTTCCGAAAGCTTCATAGGCATAAAACCAGCTGCAAAATCCCCCGAGAACCACATCTAGATACCCAAAGGCTTCCCCTCCAAAATAGGGCTGCTGTCCGAGTTCCTCTTCCAATAGTTCTAAGCAATCCATCACCTCCTTTTTCCCTTCCTCTAACTCCTGTTTGCTCTTGTACCATGCTACCTTCATACCCGATACTTGAAGCTGCAATAAAACGATTCGTAGATTTAGATAACAGCTCAAGTTACATTAAAGAAACTTGAAATACTTTATTCTTATATATGTATGATGGTGGATATTTGAATATATTTGTTTTCTTTTTAAGTTAGATTGATTTCAAGATGTCTAATAGTTTCACTTTATTGAACTCAAGCTCAAGCTCCCATGGGTAGGCTGAGTTCTACTGTATGCATATATGTGTGTTATGTATTTGTAGGGGGAATTACCTTCTTGTCGATGAAATCTGCCCAAAACCGTGCTCGAGCTTTTCCATAGGCGTCGGAAGGAAGGAGAGGGTGTGGGGTGCTATGCACATCATCAATATACTCGAGTATGTTGAGAGACTCACATATTGGCTGTCCATTGTGTATCAGGACGGGGATCTTCTCGTGCACTGGATTCGTTCGGAGGAGGAGTGCACTTTTCTGGGGTAAGTCTTCTTCCCTGTACTCGTAATTGATTCCCTTTTCTTCGAGTGCAATCCTGACTCTGGACCCAAACATGCTTGGCATGAAATCCAGCAGAATCCACTCGCCTTCGCTCATCGTCGTCATCGATGATGATACTAGCTGCTTCATTGGGACATGTATGTATGTATGTATTTGTAGGTGTGTTAGGACTGTTTGATGATTGAGGAATCTGTGTCTGTCTGGAATTTCTTGTTTCATGGTTTGGATTAATTTGAATTGACCGAGGAGACACACCGATCGGTTTGCCCGCCCCCACATTGTGATATTTTTGGCTTTTTTGGTCATCGAAAGTTATGTTAAGTCTGCACGACTCTTCCGATTAAAAAAAAAGTCTGTCTTGACTCTTGGCCTTTGTTTCTGTACTATTGAGTGCCATTTGGCCTTTCTTCTATTTTATATGTTTGTCAAATAATTTCACGGCGGCTCTGCATAGCGTGCAACAGTCTATCAAATTAATTATATTGTCTTGTGTTAAAAATTGAGTTGAAAGTTAGATTTATTTAATTAATATTTAATTTATAATATAAATTTTGGATACATTTACCATTTATGTTATTGTATTTATATTAAAAATATTTTTATGTTTGTATAATTTTAGTATTATAAAACAATATTAAAAGAGGGAGATAGAAATATAGATAGATGTTTTGAGAAGAGATTAGAAATTTAGTTCAATTAATTTATATTTGTTAAATATATTTAAACTGAATAAATTTATTAAAAATATAAATAGTTCATCTTTTATGGGACGAGAAAAAAAGAAAAATAAATTATCGGGACGGAGGGAGTATATCAACATAAAGACTTTCTCTATCCTGCTAATTTTAAATATATTTAATACATATAAAATAATTTAATTAAATTTCTAAGTACAGAGTATTCAAAATAAATTTATTTCTATCTATCATCAATTAATTAATACCTTTATTACGTTAAAATTTTTTATTTTTTATTTTTATAAAACTAATTTATGGTAAGATAAATACATAAATATATTTTTTTTATTAAATTAACTTATGGTAATGATAAATACATAAATATATTTATTTATTTATTTTTATTTTATACAATTTTATTCTTTATAAAATAATATTCATATTATATATTTTTTATTGAAATATAATACTAAAAATATTTAAAATACAATTTAATAATTTACTAATTTATACCTAAAATAATGTGTCTCTAACTAAAGAAATCATCAGAGGGAGGAGGGAGTATTTTTTTTATATTATAGATATAAAATTTTTATATTAATATAATACTCCATCGGTCTCATGTAATATAGGTGTATTAATGTAGACACGAGAATTTAGGTAAAATATAATTAGTAAGTAATTAAAAAGTGTATTAGTAAAAATAATCATTATTTAGTAAAAATAATTATAGATTAAGATAAGGAAATAGTTTAATTAAAATTAAGAAAATTATAAAATTTAAAATGCGATTAAAGTGCATAATTATATTTCCAAAAATAGAAATGACAAGTTATGTGGGACTGACGACAATAGAAAATAGGGACAAATTATGTGGGACGGAGGGAGTATATACATTTATCCAAAAATATAAAATGAACTCAAACTAATAGACTAATATATATATATACTTCATCCGTCTTAATTCAAAGTACTATTTATATTATTTTTGTCCGTCCCACTCAAAAGTACTTATTTCATTTTTTTTATAGTAAAAGTACGCATACATTAATACCAAAATATCATTAACTTTTATTTAAATTATAATCATAACATTACACAGTAACACATACAATTTCTTTATACAAAAGAGCAAATGGCAAAAATATAAAAATATCTTACATACTTTCATTAATCTATAAAATATTACTCCATCCGTCTCAATATAACAGTCATATTTACCATTTTTGTCCGTTTCAAAACAATAGTCTCATTTTCATAAATAATCATATCACTATAAAACTATTCTTATTTTTTCATTATTATTATACAATTGTCACTACTAATACACTCACAATGGCAAAAAAGTCTTTTACCCACTAGCAATTATCAATATTCCTTAAATTTTGTATCAGACACAGCCCAAACTATAGTTTTGAGACGGATAAAGTATTATTTCTTAATCTACTATGAAATTTCAAATGACCTCTTTAAAAAAGGGATGGAGGGAGTATATATTTGTAGGATCATCAAGGTTTATGGATACATTGGCTTCATTCAATATTTGACTCTTTTATGTTTGAATGATTTTTTATAACGCATATTTGAAGGTTTTTTTTTTTTTCATATTTATTTTTGGTATTTTTTATCATTATGTTTGAAATATTACAAATGAAAAATAATGTTAAAAAATAGAATGATTAATTAATATCTTTCTTTATTTTAAAAAAAAAATATTTTTGCCAAATTACTTTTTTATATCATTAAATAAATTATTAATAAGTATTATAATGTTTTATACTATAATTATTTTCATTAATACATTCTTAATTATTTATTAATTATGCCCCTCATAAATTAGTGTCTACAGTAAAAAAAAAAAAACAAAAAACAAAAAAAAAAACACTATAGCCGGAACAAATGAAGTATTATTTTTGTCATTTTTACATAATCTTAATATAACTAATAAACTATAAATATTAAAAAAATTTAAAAAAAAAAATTTCTTTCAAATTGATATTAACAGTATTGACTATGAAAACAAAAATATATTATTTCATCTTATAGAACATAAAATTAAAATATTATTTAAAAAAAAATAAAAAATTAATATTATATTTCAAATTAATTTCAAATTATAATTAAATAACTCTATATATATGAATAAATATTCATTTACTATAAGTATTATTAAGACATAAATATGGAAAAAAATAAAAATAAAAATTACTATAAATATAAGTAAGAAAAAAGAGAGAGTAAAATTTGCTATAAATAAATCATTAAAAACACATTTTTTATATATTAGTTCAAAACAATCAATTTGTAATAGTAATATTTTCACACGAGAGTGTGCTATTGTATTTTGCATGAATATTAGGATTATTCATCCAAGTTACTTTTGAGCAGTACAATTTTATTTTATTTTTTATTTTTATAAATATTAGTGTAAAAAATATATATATAATAGGAGTATATACATTTTATTTATTAAAAATATATATATATATTTATATTAATGACGCAATTTTTATATCTAAGCATAAAAAAATATTTTCCTTTAAAATATTTTTTTATATTGTTGCATGATTAATAGTATTCCTTCCGTCCCACCTATCATGTCCATGTTGCCGTTTCTATCCGTCTCACATCTTATGTCACTTTCTTTTTTTGAAAAATAATTATGCATCTTAATCTCAATTTAAATTTTTTAATTTAATTTTTTCTAATTTTAATTAAACTAATTAATTATCTTAATCTTAATATATAATAATTTATATTATAAGTTAATTATTTTCACTAATACATTTTTAATTATCTATTAATTATACTTATCCTAAATTTTTGTATTTACAGTAATCAAGACAGCCAATGTGGGACGAAGGAAAGACTAATTTAGATTTGAAATCACTACGGAATACACAATAAAATTTTGTAAAACTCCTATTGTCTATATTGATATTATTTCGAAATTTACAAATGGGCTATATTGGGCCCCACCATATTATTGGGCTGCATAAACGAAGAAGCCCTCTTCTAAGCAAAGGCCCAATAAATTTATGTAATAAAATGATATCGAGAATGCGACAAGAGAATTTAATTTATTAAATATCTATTTAATCTAATTTTTGTATTATTTTATTTATTTTATTTTACTTTACATAGTGGAACAATAATTGATTATTAGATTTGGGTATAAGATCACATCCAATGTGCTTTCCCTCACGACTCAGCTGCTTATTCATTTATCAATAATAAAAATCATTTCCCTTTTCTTATTATAATTAGGTAAAACTGTAAAAGTCATTTACTGTTATAAAATATATAACAAAATATGAAAATACCGCTACTAATAATAATATATAATACTCTCTCCGTCCCATAACAAAATATCAATTTTTCCATTTTAGTCCGTCTTATAACAAAGTATCCATTTTTTTTTTCTAGTAACTGTACTATCTAGCTAACATTAGAAATATCCTTACAACTTACAATATATTACACAAATGCCATTACATTTATATCACACGTACTAATAAGGATATTTTAGTCATTTCTATTTTATTCCTATTATATCCCAATATAATACTAATATTTCTAAAATTACGTAAAAAAATAAAAAAATATTTAGTTTCGAGACGGAGGGAGTAATATAGATATTGTAATATATGTATTGATATATATATATATATATATGATCTAGAGAGAGATATCAAGAGACGAGAGAGAGAAAGAGCAATGAAATCTATTTCTTTTCATTCATGGTTATGGCTCTTTATAAGCAATATAACTATTGCTTAGTCATCAACTTCATTATATGCCACAAGGTAATTAAAATACATGTATATTGCAAATGAATGACACTTATTAATTAAAGTGATGTGTCATAACATTTAGCTATTTATTTTGTCGAGCCAAAAAAACAAAAATGGTAATGCAAATTTTAAAATAATATCTTATAAAAATCGTTCTTCTTTTTTTTTTTTTAAAAAAAAATAGTATATACTTCGTCCGTTTAATTTCTATTATCCTAAAGTATATTAGCACGGTTTTTTAGGTGATTGTCTTTTTGTTATGAATTGACAAATTTGCCCTTAATTGTATGGTAGAGATGAAAAGTAATAAATGAATGAAAGGTAAAAATATAAAATTTGTGTTTAAAAAAGAAAATAGGACAATAGTTATTGGACGTCTCAAATAGAAAAATAGAACATTAATTTGTGGACAAAGAAAGTATTATATATACAAAGACAACATAGACAAAACAAACTTTCGTTGTGTGTGTGTTTTTCTTTATATATATGTTAGAGATAATAAATTTGACGAAATTTGTTAATAATTATTATTATAAAGAAATTTTTAGGATTTTTTTATTTGAATTTTTGTTTTGATTTTTAATTTCACTAATAATTTCAAAGTGATGTTTTATAGAAAGATAATTGTGTATATATATAGTGGAATATTTGTTCATATGAAAATTTTTACTGTAAAATAGTCATACAGTCGAATAAAACAGATATACAATATATATTATGCGAAATAAAATTCTGTACTTTTTGTTTATACTTGTAGATATATTGTACATAAAAATGTTACTGTGTGTGACTATATAATATATTTTTAGTTCATATAAATATATTTGTATTATATTAATATAAATAATATAGTATTACGATAACATCACCGTTAGTGCACGATATACTGTTGAATTTTAAAATTCGATTAAAATTTAACATAGTAAAATTTTCATATATATTATATATTATGAAAAATTACAATAACTTCCATATATTAAAATCAAATTGTAAAATAACATGATTCAAATATATTTTCAATCAGCATTGACTTTAATATAATACAAATATATTACCTCTTTCATCCGGTTAAAAAGTATATATTTAATTTTAGCGCAGGATTTAAAAAATAATACTCTCTCTGTCCATTTACAATATACACATTTACTTTTGGCTCAATATTTAAGAAATAATAGTATTTTAATTATAGTGGTTAGTTAAAAATAGTGTAATGATATTTTTGTTCTTACTTTTTTGTGTAAAAGTAATGATGTGATGTGAAGTAAGGATATTTATGGAAAAAAAATTGAAGTATTTAATAAAATATTTACTTTGTAATTAGACATCCCAAAATAAAAATATGTATATTTTCTAGCGGGACGGGGGAGTAATATTTTAATTATAATGATTGTTAAAAGTAGAGTTAAAATAATTTTATCGTTATTTTTTTGTGTAAAAATAATAATATGATAGTAAAATAAAAGTACCTTTTAAAAAATTGGATATTTTTTACATAGTTACTTTTTAATTGAATAATCTAAAATAGAAATATGTATAATTTATGAGTTGACGAGTTTAGTATAATTTACATATAAATTTATTGTGTAATTTTTGTTATTAACATGTGCATAAATTTTAATAATTATGGTTTAGGTTATTGTATTAGGTTCAAAAATTTATTCAATATGCACTTAAAAAATAATTGCTACAAATTCTTATATTATAATAAACACATAAATATACATTATTTTGATTAATACCAACATAAAATTTCAAGAAAAAATTTACAATAGTTTAATTACCACGAAGTACCTGAATTTTTTATTTTAGGTGATTTTTTTAACATTGGAAATGGAAAAGAGTATCAATAATATTAAAAAATAATAATATTTTGTATTGTATAATTATACTCCCTTCGTCCCACATAATTTGTCCCTATTTTCTATTTTTGTCCGTCCCACATAATTTGTCATTTCCTTTTTTTGGAAAATTAATTATACATTTTAATCATATTTTAAATTTTAAAATTTAATTTTTTAAAAATCTTAATTAAACTATTTTGTTATCTTAATTTTCATCTATAATTATTTTTACTAAATAATAATTATTTTTACTAATACATTTCCTAATTATTTACTAATTATACTTTACCTAAATTCTTGTGTCTACAGTAATACACCATATTACATGAGACGGAGAGAGTATTTTTTTATTGATAATATATATATATATTACATATTTTGAATATATGTATACATTAATTTTTAATAATATTAATCAAAAAAGCGTGTTTAAAATTTATTTGTGAAAAAACGGATGTATTTTTTCTATTTTTTTTTCACATATTTTTTTAAATAAATATATATATATTAAATACATTCATTATATTTATATTATTTACACAATTCTTATACTCACGTCAAACAATATTTCTTTAAATTATTTTACAAAACAAACACTTTTCTATATTAAAATGCTAAATATTTATTTTGAATAAAATAAAAATATATATATATTATTTTTTATAAAATATTTAATTTATAAATTATAGGTATAATACAAAAAATAGATTCCTAAAACATAGTTCACCACAACCCAGATAAAATGGGGAGCTATTGAGGTCAAAATGAGACTGCTAATAATGCTTATTTTGCTGTTCCTCAATTATGTCTAAATCATACAAATTGAAATGAAATTCTGTATTGTTTAAAAAATCATATTTATAAATATATATATTTTCCCATTAGTATGTTAGAAATCTAGAGCAGTTAACGATTTGAATCGAGTCAAATTTTAAGTGTTCGTTAACGTTCGCGAACAAGGTTCATGTTCGTTCGTTAAGTTTTCGAGCTCGTTTGTAGTGTTCGAGCTCGACTCGTTAAAAATTTTTGTTGTTTGAGCTTGTGTTCATGTTCGGCTCGTTTAGGCTCGATTAAGCTCGTTCGAGTTCTTTCGAACTCGTTTGTCTTATTTTTAAAATTTATATATAAATTATAAAGAAAATTTAAAATTATTTTATTTATTTATTTTAAATTAATATTTTATTTATTTATAAATTATAATTTTATATGTATATATACTATTTATAATAAATATATTATTTAAACGAACGTTCCCGAACAAAGTTCGGACTCGTCCATTAACTAAACGAGTCTGTTTATATTGTTCGGCTTGGCTCGTTAATATTCGCGAATGAGTTTTAAACGAGTCGAGTTCACGAACGGCTCGGTTTATTTCACAGTAGAAATCTAAGTTGGTATTATTATGTTGCCTTTTAAAGGTTTCATGGTTAGATTTAGGATATTTTTGTTTTGTGAAATAATTTGAATGGATAATATGTAATGTATAAAAAATTGTGTAGAAAATATAAAAATAATAAATACGTTTCGGTCGATCCTTCGTCATATTATTAGTATCTTGCTACGATGCTATATATAATTTTTTGGAGAAATCTGAAGAGTTTTTTTATTAAAAGAACACACCCGTGTTTGGAATAATTAAATTGTGAATTAAAATAGTTAATTGATACAATATAAATAAATATTGATGTGTTATTCCTTTCAAAGATTTTGAGGGGTTTTTTTTATTATTATTATTAAATTCAACATTTCATATAAATATAAGTTACATAATATAATACTCCCTCCGTTCACAAACTAATATTCTACTTTTCTATTTGGGACGTCCAACAACTATTGTTTTATTTTTTTTTTAAACACAAATTTACATTTTTACCCTTCATTCATTTATTACTTTTAATCTTTAATATACAATTAAGGGTAAATTTGTCAATTCATAACAAAAAAAATAATCAGCTAAAAAACCATGCGAATATACTTTAGAACAATAAAAATTGAACGGATGGAGTATAAAATTTAATTATTGTAGATGGTCCAAGAACAATTTCAATTCAGTCCAATTCAAAATTTTAACCAAATTTTAAATTTTAATTTAATCCAAATAAAATATTGGAATTTCAAAATATTTTGCTCACTATAATATCAATATTTCTTAAATTTTGTGGCAAACTCAACCCAAACTATAGTTTTGGGACGGAGGAAGTATTATTTATTGTTTTTAAAATCTTATTAAAGAGTGTTTGTTTAGGGTTGTGGATTTTGAATTGAGATTTGAATAGTAAAAATTTTGAATTTAAATAGTTGTATGATGTGATATAAATAGTGTTGATGTGATGTTTTGAATGTAAAATTGGTTTTTAGTATAATATAAGAAAATAAAAAATAAGTGTTTAATTTGATGTTTTTGGGGGAAAAAAATTGGATGAATAGTGGGAAAAAAATCCAATCCCCCGAACAAATATAAAAACGGAAAGATACATCCACTAACTCAAAATTTATTGTGGAGAAATGACAATTTGTATTTTATTTTCGTTGATAAATTCGGCTCACCAATTTTGGATAATTATTGACTTCATTACGCCGATATATTGGACTATTTTATAAAATTTAAGTACGGATTAACCGTGCTTCGACCGGTTGACCACTCAACCGGCCGGTTCAATCGGTATTTAGGGTGTGTTTGGTTGTATGATTGGTATTTTTGGAATTCACATTGAGAATAAGAAGAGTTTGGGAATGAATACTAATTTTGATATGATGATATATGGATTAATATGATATTTTGAATTTAAACTATAATACAAAAATATGAAAATATATAATTAATTTGCTATCTTTTATAGAAAAAGAAAAGAACAATAAAGTTTTATTTCTCAGTCCACATTTAATTAAAATACGCCCATTATCCAATACTCCTAGGTGTGTTTCTTTTTATTTTAGATTAGTTTAAAAGTTTTGAAATTTTAAATATTGTAGTATATAATATTTTGTAGGAAATTTATATTATATCTTATAAACACGAGATTGTACGGATCTGCCACTTGAAAAGTCTATTATGCCTCTCATTTCGAAAATGACAATTTAGCCTTTAACCTACCTTTGTACTGGCTTGAAAAGACGTTTTGGAATCGTCGCCAGCAACCGCCGTCAACCGCCCAAGACGAAATGTTTTGAAACGTCTTCTGGTCGGTTACATCAACCGCCTCGCCAAATGCCTCCACCAGTTCCAGAACTCAAATAGCCCAACCGACCAATCTAGAGACTAATCGCTAGACCAAAAGACTCCTTGGCCGCACCCACCAAGCGATCTGTCTATCCGCCTGCGGACCAGCTGACTTGCCTATCCAACCGCAGACCAGCCGACCTACTACATTCGACCGCAGACCATCAGACCTGTCTGTCCGATCTGCTGACCATCAGACCTGTCTGTCCGACCTGCTGACCATCCGACCGAGGACCAACCGGCCAAATCAACCGACCGAGGACCTTTTGACCTGCCCATCCGATCGCTAACCAACCGACCTGATCATCCGACCGAGGACCAACCGACCAGACCAACCGACCAAACCAAACGACCTGACCAACCGACCTAAGCGCAAATAATTCGATTGCATTTTTCTTTTACAGTTTATATTTCAAATAAATAATGTTTCACTACATTACATTATAGAATAGTCGTGCGGTATACCGCGCAAGACCGCGCAAGAGCGTGTTCTAGTATATATATATACACACGCGCGTACATTAGAATATGAAATTGAAATTTTCTATTTGAATTATAAAAATACGTACATATTTATAGTGATATATAAATAAATAAGACAAGAATCATACGAATCTCTTAAATAAGATAACTATCATAAATATAATATATTGTTTTTAAATATATTTTAACACCCCTTCTCAAACTCAAGATATGATGGAACAAACTTGAGTTTGTCAGAAGAGACCAAAAAAGATATAGCCGAAATCTTTCACGCACTAATTCGAATTCGCTAAAAATTGACTGAAAGTGGTGTAGCCGTCCACTGGATTAAAGTAAAAAACAGAATTCTCAACACCGTTAGAGTTAAAAACAGGACTCACTCGCTCACAATGGAACTAGAGTCGGAAACAGGACTCACTCGCTCATAACAGAACTAAAGTCGAAAACAGGAGTCCCTCGCTCTCAATAGAGTTAGAGTCGAAAACAAGACTCTCAATGGCGTTAGAGTCGAAAGTAGACTCTGTTAGTGGAGTAGTAGAGACGGAGACGACATGAAAATAATAGCATAATCGTAGATAGAAACATATACATTATTAAAATATAAAAATATATACGAGATATAATGAGTCATTGAGGTACTCGGAGAGAATTTGGCTCTGAGACTATATTAGAATATAAAACTGAAATTCTCTATTTCAATCGTAAGAATACGTACATATTTATAGTGATATATAAATCGTCTAAATAAGACAAAATCTTACGAATCTTTTAGATAAAATAACTACCATAAATATAATAGATTACTTTCACTACCAGAAAATTAGACAATAGTTGCGGTAAAAATAGTCACAGTTTTAATACAAACTAGTGACTTTTTACTAAAAAATCATGGAAAAATATACAGAACTATTTATGTGAAATTTTGTTGGTGACTTTTTGTTAAGTGGTGACATTTCTGTGACAATAAGTTATAGAATAATACCATGACATGTCCGTGACTTTATATAGCAATAGAAGCTGCAACAAAACTTCGTGAATATTTTATAATTGTGACATTTCTGTGACAATAAGTTATAGAATAATACCATGACATGTCCGTGACTTTATATAGCAACAGAAGCTGCAGCAAAATTTCGTGAATATTTTATAATGGTGATATTTTCGTGACAATAAGTTACAAAATAATACCATTACACATTCGTGACTTTATATTAACGAAAGTTGTAACAATTTCGTGACTTTATATTTTTGAAAAAAAATATATAATTATATTATAATTTTTGTTCAACGCAACCACACACGATTATGTTTTTGGGAATTATTTCGTGTTATTAAAGACTTACACAACTTGTCGTGTCAACTTAGCTATCTAGTCTAAAGTATTAATTTTTGTTTGTTAGTATATTTTAACTGTATAAATATTATTGGTTATAAATTTATCTTTTAACAAAATATACATATTTATTTAATATATCATCGTGAATTTTCAACAAAAAAAATTGAAGTTTGTCTATTAATATAAAAAATTATTAAATTTATTTAACATATAATATTTTTTTAGTATTAGAGTTTTTGAATCTCATCTATTGTCAATAAATTATTATTATTATTATTTTTTTAGACTCAATCATTTTTTTTAAAAAAAATCTATCATATAAATTTTCAAAATTAACAATATATTAAAAAATATTATCGATATGGTAACTGTAAATAGTTAAATATTGGTTTATGTTAATATTTGCAATAACTTAAATAAATATATATTAAGATTTTGCTAATATTCCGGTACTTAATTTTAAACAGTGATGAATAGTTAAAAAAAAATTATTCAATTACAATACAAGTAAAAATAAATAAAGATATTGAAGATGATTTTATTATTAATTTAAATAGCTATGAACGATAATAAGAAAAATTTATATTTTTTTTCGTTACTTATGTCGTGACATTTTGATTTTAAAAAGTCACGAAAATTATACTATAACAATATGTGTAATAATTTAGAATGCTGCAAATATTTTGACTATTTTTGCCGCAACTTAAAATAGTCAATAAAAAATTTTGTGACAATTTTTGTGACGAAATAATCAAAAGACACGGAATAGAAATATCTTGGACATTTTCGTTACATAAGTCGTTACTTTAAATAGTCACGGAAAGTTGTTTGTAACTTTTTATGCAAATATTACTTACGAAATAGTCAAAGCAAAATTTTTTTACATAAATTTGTTACAAAATAGACTTTTAATTATCGCAGATTAAAATTTGCAACAAATTTCCGCAATTATCAATTATTTTTTCTAACAGTGTTAAAAATATATGTAGAAAAAATTTAAAAAAATCAAGAACAACGTCACATTTTTGTATGGTTCAAATATAAAATGCGAATCTAATATAAAAATAAGACATCAATATGACTTTTGATTTTATCCAAAAATACAAATCCAATAAACCCTATACTAGGAGAGGTTAGGATTAAATTATTTTTTAACTCTAGAATTATTTCTTTATGCATAATTACTGCACAAATTTATATTAATATTAAAATAATTATTTCAAATGACGTAATTAATTATGTATACTTTAATTATAATAAAATTGTAATAATACAAAATACTAATTAATTTTATTTTAGATATTGTGTAAAATATTTTTTTATTAAAAATATATCATTATGTATATAAATATAAAAAATATTTATAAATTATAAAATAAAATAATATTTTCTCAGAAAAGTGTCCATGTTATCATAGATATGAGAATTTTTGAAAACTATAATTAGTAAAATAATTATTGTATACTATAAATAATTATAGTTTAAAATTAAAATAACTAAATTATTTAATTAAAATTAAAAAATTATGTATTATGAAATTTAAAATATAATTAAAATATATAATTATTTTTTAAAAAAATAGACAAATTATGTGAGACATATCAAAATAAAAGTAGTGAACGCTTTACGTGGGATGGAGGAAATAGTTTTTTACTCCCTCCGTCTTACATTTTGTGTTCGATATAGCATATATACGAGAATTAAGGTAAAATATAATTAGTAATTAATTAAAAAATATATTAGTAATTTCTATTTGCGGATTTTACTTTTTATTGTTGAAAATCGGAAATCAACAAATTGGCGACCACAGTGGGAGAAATACAAGATTGCTGATCCTACGTCAAGAGAGAATTTTATACGACTGAGGTCCGGCCGAATTATCAGAAGGATCCATATGGGAGGCTCACAGCCCCAAATATCTTCAACACCGGTGGGAGAAACAATTTCACCACCTGCTATGCCGAATGCAGGGGAAGCACCACAAGTACCTACCGATTGAGTATCTTATGTTCAACATTTGAACAATCAGCAAACTTTGGCTTTGTAGAACATGTTGCGTGAGCTACAAAATCTAATGCAGAACATATTGGATCAGACGTTCTCCAAAGTCACACTACATTCAAACATGCCTCCAACCTTGTCACCTTCTCGCTTTCAGGCAACTTTTCCAGGATCAACGTTTGCAGGGTTATCATACGTTCATAGTACATTTTCAAGCGCCACAACTTTCAACCGAACAGATAGGGGGAAGACTCCTCTAACTTTCCAAATGATGTTTCTTTGGGACTAAGAGTTGATAATACTCAGCCGAATATTGTAAGGGAAGAGAGGTTGCGGGGACAGACTCATAATCCCATCCTATCCGAGCCAACCGTTCCCAAAGAAGAAAGATTGGGAGGTCAGGCTTATAATCCCATTCTTGTGTTCGACCCTATTCCACCCATAGTGGATCCAGAAGACATCGCTCAAGTTCTGCGGGTACATTTTGAAATGAATCCTCAAACGGTGAACAGACCGGCATATCAAAGGTCATTTTCAGAAAGAATCATCAATGAGCATCCTCTTCCAAGAAATTATAGGCCACCTGATTTCCACTTCTTCTTGGGAGAGGATGGATCATCGACCATTGAGCATGTGGGATGTTTCATCGCTTAACTAGGGGAAGTGGGCAATAATCTATTTCACAAATTGCAGTTGCTCGGGTTGTCGCTCACCAGAACAGCCTTTTCTTGGTTTGTCAATCTTCCGCCGGGGCAGTTGCAAACTTGGGAGGGCTTAGAAGCGGCCTTTCATGCAAGGTTCTTTAATCCTCTTCCGACAGTCTCACTCAAAAACCTTCTGGAGATTAGGAAAATGCCAGAGGAGACCGCCTATTAGTTTATAGAGCGGATGCGTCTAATGAAGGGACGTTGCCCAACAATCATTGAGGATAACGAGATGACCAACCTGGTGGTCAGGAATATGCATACACGACTGAGGGAGGCTTTAACGGCTCACGACGTTCAAGATCTGGCCAGTTTAACATCCAAGGCGGGGAGGTTAGAATCCCTTTTTAGAGAAAATAATCACAACTTCCATCAAAATGGCCAGTGTCGATACAGAGATTTATGCACCAGACGACGAACAAAGGGAAGGTGCTGAAGAAAGGGTGGCTGAGAAATGAGACATAAAGGATGGCTCATTCAAAGTAGAGTTAAAGGACAAAATGATAGTACAAGATCGACCACCGCGCAGGCCACCACCAGTCCATGATAAATGGAGGTTGGATTAGAGGCTGACGTAGCCTCGGATGATGTAGGTCGGATCTGAGGCTGACGTGGCCTCGGATGATGGCCTGCAAACTCCTAAACATCACGAGAAGTGACGCTTAGGAGTCGGGCGGGAGGAGGCAAGTTGTTGAGTATAAATAATAATAATAATAATAATAATAATAATAATAATAATAATAATAATAATAATAATAATGATACTGGTAGCAGGGTCTTAAAGGAGGTCGGACAAGATAAGGTCGGACGACGAGAGATGAGATGACCGATACGGAGGTCGGACAAGATGAGGTCGGGCGAAGAAAGATGAGATGACAGACACGGAGGTCGGACAAGATGAGGTCGGGCGAAAAAGGATGAGACAGCAGACACAGAGGTCGGACAAAATGAGGTCGGGCAAAGAAGGATGAGACGGCAGACACGGAGGTCGGACACGATAAGTTCGGGCAAAGAAGGATGAGACGGCCGATATGGAGGTCGGTCAAAAGAAGGAAGTCGAGCGAAGAAGGATGAGACAGCCGATACGGAGGTCGGTCGAAAGAAGAAGTCGGGCAAAGAAGGATGAGACGGCCGATACGGAGGTTGGTCGAAAGAGGAAGTCGGGCGAAGAATGATAAGACGGCTGATATGGAGGCGGTTGGTCGAACCAGTTGGGTTCTGTAACTGATGGGAGCGGTTGGTGAAACAGGTAAAACATGTGTCAATGAAGGAGGAATTAGCGGGCGGTTGATGACAGTTGATATAACCGACCAGACGGCGTTTCGAAACGTTTCCTTAGAGAATATTTAAAGATTTAGGTTCCTCTTGGAGAAGATATCTTCAAAAATCTTCGATCGACATTAAATTCACTGAAATTTCTTTTGGGGATCACCATTTACTTTTTCAGTCTGTAGTTTTTATTTTCCTAGTTTACTTATGTATCGTATGCCTCGAGATTCTTAATCTTAGGCATTTAATACCTACATTTTTTTAATAGCAAATTTCATAGTAAGACTATCTTTATATAGAAGTTTTTGAGACTTTTAGAATTTTATAAAATTTTGATATAAAAATATATTATTTTTTTAAAAAAAATTAAATCAAACTTGAAAAAAAAAATTCAATTCCAAACTAAAATTAAACAAATATTACATTAAAATACTATTTAAATAAAAACTCAAATTAACATCTTATTTAAATTAATTTCTGTAAGATAAAATATTCTATAGGGGTACAATATATATATATTTATATATATTTTTTAAAAAAACACTAAAAAACTTTGGATTTGTACATTTTTTTTTTGGATAATATTTTCTTAGGTTAAACAAAAGAAATTGGGTTGATAATATATAAAATAATATTTTATATTAAAATGTTGATTTTTTAAAATAGATAAAGTATGTATTATTTTAATGTATATATTATTATTCTTTTAATAATATTTAAAAAAATTATTCTAGTAAAAAATGCTGAGTGAACGAACCCTTTAAGTGTTTCCGTAAACATTTGAGGAATTTATTTAATTTTTGTCTAATTTTATCTTCAAATTTAAATAATAATGAAATATAATACGATAAAACAATAGTTTGTTCTTCCAATATTTTTTTACACAATTTTTAATATATATTTTATTTTTTCATAAAAATTAATATTCAATATTCAATATTATTTTTTATATTACCGGCACAATTATCTCACATGAAAAAAATAAAAATAAAAATAAAAAATCAAAACACTAAACAAACAAACATAATATATTTTTGTATAACATTGGTTAATAAAAAGACTGATATATATATATATATATGTATAATCGGTCTTTATAAAGTATAGATTAAATATTTGATTGTGGAGTTGGATTTTGGATTTTTAAATAATAAAAATTTAAATTTAAATAATAATTTGATATGATATAAATAATTATTTGATTTAAAATTTATTTTTTTTAAAAAAAAAATTGAATAAATACTAATATAGATCTTGCAAGAAACCCATGAGGGACAATGTCGACCCAAATCATTAACTCATTTTCTTGGTCCAGCAATGTTAATATTATTGTATGAATTTATACCCTGATTCATTCAATTTTTTATTATTTTTTTAATTAGTATTTTTTAATAATTTAACATATAAACATTAATGTATTTATATATATTTTTTATAATGTTCAATTCTTTTTTTATTTTTATTTATTTATTTATTTATTTTTATGATTCAATATATTCTTTTAAACTATTTAGGTTAGGTTAACTTAATCATTTTTTTAGTTTCCTTGCTATAGATGCAAAATGTGTTCTTTCAATTTTTTTTTTATACACAATTTTTTCAAAAAAAAAAAAAATACTATGTATATTTATTATTTTTATATTTTTTTAAGTAACTTTCTATGCTTCACTTAATTTCTTTTTTCTAATTATTTTATAAAACGAATACATCAATAATTTTTTTTTTTTTATAAAATATTAAATTAAACTATTGTATATATAAAGGTTAAACTAACACATACTGACTCTGTCCCACCATTTTTGTCTATTATTTTTATTTTTATCCATTTTATTTTATTTGTCATTTTTTAAGAAAAATAATTATATATTTTAATGGAATTTCAAATTTTATAATCAATAATTACTTAATTAAATTAATTAGTTATATCTTACTATATATTATTATTTATATTATATAATAATTATTTTTATTAATATATTATTATTTATTTATTTATTATATTTTACACAACTTCTTGTATCTACAATATACCAGACAAAAAATGTGGGAGGAATGGAATACCTAATATCAAAATTAAAATCCAAAAGTAGTTTTTTTTTTTTTTTTTAAAAAAAAAAAACCACAATTTTATAGTATTATATGACAATACAATATAACTCCACATTTACTAACCACCCTCAAATACACAAAGAGGTGAAGACATAAATCTCAATAAAACTTTAGAGGCTGACCTTTATGTTCAAATCTTTCCTCAAAAATCAAAACTCAATCGTGTGATCAAAAGCATTAATTAAATCCCACTTGTTCTTCAGGTGATTCCCCTTTCACAAGAGATTAAATCCATGCCTCTATTTCTTGCATTCCCTTGCACCACGTTTAGCCAAATTATTTGCCATAAAGTTTGCTTCCCTAACAATATGAATGAACTTAAATCCCTTTGCGCAATTTAATAGCTCACGTATTTCGTGAAACTCACGGTCTAGCCTCCAAGGGTGCACCGATTTTCCTAAACACCATATTATCACTGTTGAAGAGTCACGTTCAATTGTAGTTCTTGGAAATGGATATCCCATATGATTTTTCAACCACACCAACACTTGACGTAATGCTTCAAGTTCTGCCACATTAGAATCAACCACTCCAATGAATTTAGAGAGTATGAAAAAAATTACACCTTTATCATCCCGAATCGTTGCTCCTGCCCCGGCATTACCTAGACAACCGAAAGCCGATCCATCAACATTAATTTTCCAGCATACTTCTTCCCGTGGCGCCCACGAGATGTTTATTCAATTGAGACCCTTAGTTCTACCATTCCTCAAAGATATCAATGACGGATTACCAAACAGGACTGCCGTTGGTGGCTCAATTGAGGGATTCTTTGCATGAATCCATTTCCAGACGCTCCAGTTAATTCTTTCAATAATTCATGTTCAAACCGTTGATTTTCCTGAAAAGATTAGCTCGTTACAGGATGTCCATATGCTCCAAATTGTAACTACCAACACCAGCTCCCACACCTCTAGTCCATCTTTCTTTATTAGTAAACCTCGCCATTGAGCTATTTATTATGCAATGCTTCTTGGTCACCACAAACCATTGTAGCACTTGATTCCAGATAGCTCAAGTAAACTTCTATGCATGAGAATTGCAAAAAGGACAGCTAATTTGGCTCTTATCCAGAATTCCTTTACTTGGTAGAGCGTCTCGGACCGAATAGCTCTGTTTCAAATCCACCACAACATATATAAATAAATACTTTGGAGGAGCTGATATTTTCCATAGGAACTTAAGAAAAGGAGCGAAGAGAGGGTTCCAGGTTAAAGCTAATCGACCAGATTTAGCCGAGTAATTCCCATTGCTAACTCCGGTCCAAATAACTCGATCTTCCACCCCTACTTGGGGGCAACATGAATTTATGGCTTCCATGAACATACTCCAAACTTGTATTTCCCCATCAAGAAGAGATCTTCTAAGTTGAATTTTCCATACCCACTTGAGCTCTGACCATTCACCAAATTCAGCCACCATACATTCCTTTTTAACTGCTAATGAAAAAAATTCTAGGAAAGCAAAATTTCAATGCCTCCTCATCCACCCATATATCATCCCAAAAC
The DNA here is from genome assembly GCF_009805555.1 of Andrographis paniculata. NCBI lineage: Eukaryota > Viridiplantae > Streptophyta > Magnoliopsida > Lamiales > Acanthaceae > Andrographis > Andrographis paniculata. Next base: position 1,621,899 of record NW_026137611.1, read on the forward strand.
TTCGTCTTTTTCCCATTCCCAATCAAATTTTTTAAGAAAAATTATGTATTTACAATCTCTTCAAAACATAGCCATCCTTTCTTAATCCACCCCCACATCGAATTTAAAGGACTAGCCAGATCGGACACCGGATATAATTGTGAACCTTCCTTCCCCCTTCGACTCTCAATACTAGTGATAACCTGCTTCCAAATCTTTTCATCGAACTGAAATCTCTATTTCCACTTGTATAAGAGAGCTAAATTTGAGATATTGATATCACCCATTCCTAAACCACCTGTACATCAGGGTCTTTGGATAATTTCCCAATTAATCCATCGTATTTTACATTTACCTTCCTCATTCCCCCAAAAAACTTTACGTTTCATTTCTTCAATCTTTTTTGCAACCCCAACTGGAATTCAGAAGATAGACAAAAAAATAAGACCGGATCGAATTCTCCACTGCTTGGATTAAACATAATCTGCCTGCTTGAGAGAGAGATCTCTTTTTCCACTGGCACAACAAATTTTCAATTTTTTCTAGAATCGGTCTCCAAACCATTTTGTCATTGTTTGTCCCTCCAACCGGAACTCCTAGGTATGCATATGGCCAATTACCAATACTACATCCCATGATTTCCTTAGCCCTGACAAGCTGATCGTTAGACACCCCAATTCCAAACACTTGACTTTTAGCGAAGTTTACTTTCAGACCGGTGCATAACCGAAAAATACGAAGAATCCTTTTCAAGACAATTAAATATTCAGCATTTTCCTCTATAAAGAAAATCGTATCGTCTGCATACTGAATATGACTTACATAAATATGACTTAACTTTAAACCCTTAAACATCAAATTAAACACTTAACTTTTATTTATTATATTATCCTAAGTTTAAATAAAATATTTAAAACATAATATCCATACATATTTATATCTCTGTCAAATACTTAATCACAATTTTATTATTCAAAATCATAACCCAAAACCCTACAAACAAACACACCCTTAATATTTTTATTTTTAGCTATTGAAAATTATAAAATTTCTTTAAGAATTGTGATATCATTTGGGTAAAATATATTTTGTAAAATATTCTATAAAAAATAATTTAATTTAATTAAAAAAATACCCAATTTTTTTTTTTTAAAAAATAATTAGAATGAAATTTATGTTTACATGTGAAACTAGAATGGGGTTTATAGTTTACATTTGAGACACCTAATATATGAACAAATGAGGTTTGAGTTTGTCTCAAGGATGATTTGGTGCTCGTGACAGTGAAATCATTAGTTTAAAATTTTTTTAATAAAATAATTTCAAATTGAGAGAATATCAAAATATTATTTAAATTAAAATCAAACTATTAATAAATAAAAAAAAAAAGTATAAAAAGAAATAGAAGTCATAAATTATCCATGAATCCAAATGGCAAGAAATCTTTACAGCCACCTTTCTTTCTTTCTTTCTTTATTTCTAATTCATTCATTCATATGTGTATCCACCATCCACCCAACCTATCACCTCCACCACCGATACCTATTTTTTCCAATCTTGCCTAACCCATCATCCCAAACATTCCAAACAAACAAAACATTATAAAATTAATTTTCTTTTTTCCAAATAAAAATTACAGAGAGATAGATAGATAGATAGGTAGATAAAGGTCTGAGAAATCCAATTCATTGAAGCACTCAGTGCTCAATTGCTTGCTTTCATTCATCCATTTCAGTCATCCTTCAAATCATTGCATTTCTAGAACAAATTCAAAGCCCCATCCCATCTTTTCTCTCTCTCACTAAAAAACAAAACCAAACCTCTCTTCCTCCCTCAAGAATGAATCCAATCCCCTAATTTTTAGGGCACAACAACATTCAAATTCAAATGGTAAAAGATTGCAATCCTAGAATTCCCATGTCCCATCCCTATCTCTATCTCTATCTCTGTCCCATACCAATACCAATACCATTACCACTACCCCTCTCTCTCTCCACCATCTGCACCAAAAGCACCAGATATTTCAATCCCAGTTGCCCCCAGTTGTGTGTGCTGCATCTGCCAATAATGGACACTTCAAGAAATGATGGTTTTCACTTAGAGAGATGAAGAAAGAAAAAAGGAACTTGTATATGTATATGTATATGTATATGTATGTGTATGTGTACTGTGGTGGTTGTGGAGCTTCAGAATTCACCACTCACAAACATCACATGCTCTACACATTAAAAGTTCCATCACCACTTTATTAACTTACAGAGAGAGAGAGAGAGAGATACACAGTTGTCGTTGTGGTTGACCCTTGTTTGCTTTCTCTCACATCTCATCTCATCTCATCTCTTTCAATCCAATTCATCAATTCATTCCCTTAATTAAGCCCTTGTTTGGATTGTGACTTCCATGCTTCTTCTACCTCTTGTTTCTTGCCTTGTCAATCAAAACCTGCAACTTTCCTTTTTATTACCATTATTATATATTTTCTGTGACCCTTTTCTTGATTTCACCTTTCATCTCTCTCTCACCAAAAAGCTTCTTCAATCCATCCCCTTTCCTCATTTTCCTTTCCATGCCCTATCAGGGAAGAAGAAGAAGAAGAAGAGGAGGAGGAGGAGGAGGAGGAGGAAAGGAAGGGATCATCAATTCTTCATCATCATCATCATCCCTTTCTTACACCAATCAAATCTACACATTTCCCATTCTTCCCATAGATTTCCCCCAAATTCCTCTTCATGATTGCCCACTTTCAACATTAATTCTGTTGTAAGTATATTTGGGGGCCTGTCTGTCCCTCTCTTTCAAGTAGTTCTTCTTGCTGTTGCTGTTTCTGTCGACATATACAAATTCTTGTTCCGATTCAGCCATGGGATCATCCATGAAAGACTTGCATTTAAAAACCCTGTTACTGCTTACCTCTGTAGCTATATCATCCTTTGTATTATCTCAATCCCTAAACGAAGAAGCAACTGTTCTATTGGAATTCAAGAACTCCTTAACCGACCCTTTCTTCAACCTCCAAACCTGGGATCCCTCGACCTCGACCAATCCCTGTAACTGGACCGGCATAGGCTGCTCACCTGAGCTCAAGGTTGTCTCAATGCAGCTCTCTGGCCTCAACTTGTCAGGCACTCTGTCACCCACCATTTGCAAGCTCCCTCACCTGATCGCCATCAATGTCTCCCAAAACTTCATCTCCGGCTCCATCCCCACCTGCTTCGACTCCCTCGAGGTTCTAGACCTCTGCACAAATCGAATACATTGCCCCTTCCCACCCCAACTCTGCAGCATTACATCCCTCAAGAAACTTTACCTCTGCGAGAATTACATCTACGACGAAATCCCTGACAACTTAGGAGACCTTGTTCATCTCCAAGAGCTTGTGATTTACAGCAACAACCTAACCGGGGCGATCCCTTCTTCCATCGGCAATATGAGAAGTTTAAGGATTGTCAGAGCCGGTCGAAACGAGCTGTCCGGTCCTCTCCCTTTCGACATCGCCAAATGTGAGAGCTTAGCTGTCTTAGGGTTAGCAGAGAATAAGCTTGAAGGGCCATTCCCTTATGAGCTTCAAAATGTTTCGACACTGACCTCATTGATCCTCTGGAACAATCTGTTTTCCGGCGAACTTCCCCCGGAGATAGGCAACTTTACGAGCTTAGAGCTTCTGGCCCTTAACGGCAATGGATTCTCCGGCGCCATCCCCAAAGAGATCGGGAAACTGTCACAGCTTAAAAGACTCTACCTTTACACGAATAAGCTGAATGGCAGCATCCCTGTTGAGCTAGCAAACTGTTGGAATGCAGTTGAGATCGATCTTTCCGAAAACGGATTGACAGGAGTGATCCCATCGGAGTTGGGACGAATCTCCCGACTTGAGCTGCTTTACCTCTTCGAAAATCATCTGCAAGGGAATATTCCGGCGTCGTTAGGACAACTTAAGCAGCTGAGGAAACTGGACTTGTCTATAAACAACTTAACCGGATCGATCCCTTTAGAGTTTCAAAACCTTCCATTCCTTAAGGATTTTCAGCTCTTTAGCAATTGTCTTGAGGGCGTCATTCCTCCGTTTCTCGGAGCTAAAAGCAACCTGTCGATCCTTAATCTGTCGAAGAACAATCTCTCCGGCGGCATCCCTCCGCATATATGTAGATTTCGGAAACTTACCTTCCTTAGCCTCGGATCAAACATGTTGTCCGGAAACGTTCCGCATGGATTGAAAACGTGTCAATCTCTCGAGCAGTTGATGTTAGGGGACAACTTGCTCACCGGAAGCCTTTCGATCGAGTACACAATGCTTCACAACTTATCGGCGCTCGAGCTCTTTCAAAATCGATTCTTGGGACCTATACCTTCCCAAGTCGGGAATCTCAAGAACATGGAGAGACTTATACTATCACATAACGGATTCATTGGTCGCATTCCTCCGGAGGTTGGGAAGCTCGTCAAGCTCGCCGCATTCAACGTTTCTTCCAATCAATTATCCGGCAGCGTCCCTCCGGAGTTAGGTGATTGTGTCAAGCTTGAGAGGCTTGATCTTAGCCGTAACCGGTTTACCGGCGCCGTTCCGGAGAAGCTCGGGAAGCTCGTGAAACTGGAGTTGCTCAAGATCATGGAGAATAACTTCACCGGACCGATTCCAGGAACCTTCGGAGCTCTTGTTCGACTCACCGAGCTTCAGATGGGAGGGAACTTCTTCTCCGGGAGTATCCCAACCGAGTTAGGACAACTTACAGGCCTCCAGATAGCCCTCAACCTCAGCCATAACGAGCTCACCGGCTCCATCCCGACTAGCTTGGGGAGCCTGCAGATGCTCGAATCGTTATACTTGAACGATAATCGACTCAGCGGCGAAGTTCCTACTTCGATAGGCGGGTTGAGGAGCCTAATGGAATGCAACATCTCCAATAATCATCTTGTCGGATTTATTCCGGACACGCAGGCGTTCGAGCGGATGGATTCTAGCAACTTCGCCGGGAACAAAGAGCTGTGCATATCAGCCTCGAACCATTGCCGCCGTGTAGCTAAAGACAGCTCGTCGTCGTCGTCGTCGTCTGCAAGAGAGAAGATAGTCAGCATTGTATCGATCTGCGTCGGCGCAGTCTCCCTGACTTTCATCGCTGTCGTTTGCTGGATCATGAGGCGCCCGACGAAGCCTGACTTCGCTTCGCTCGAGCAGCAGCTGAAAATCGACGCATTGGACGGCTACTACTTCCCGAAAGAAGGTTTCACCTATCAGGACCTCGTGGAGGCGACAGGGAACTTCTCGGAAACAGCTGTTGTAGGGAAAGGCGCCTGCGGAGTCGTCTACAAGGCAGTGATGTTCGGTGGCGAAGCGATCGCGGTCAAGAAGCTGAAGGCGCGCGGGGAAGGCGCGAGCTCGGACAACAGCTTCCGCGCTGAGATATCGACGCTGGGGTCGATCCGGCACAAGAATATCGTCAAGCTCTACGGCTTCTGTTACCACCAGGACAGCAATCTTATCCTGTACGAGTACATGGCGAACGGCAGCCTCGGGGAGGTGCTCCACGGGAGCGACAAGACGGCGAGCATGCTCGACTGGGACACGCGGTACAGGATTGCGCTCGGAGCAGCCGAAGGCCTGTGCTACCTCCACTCCGACTGTAAGCCGCAGATCATACACCGCGACATCAAGTCGAACAACATCTTACTCGATGAGTACTTCGAGCCGCATGTAGGAGATTTTGGCCTGGCAAAGCTGATCGACTTCCCCTTGTCGAAGTCCATGTCCGCCGTTGCTGGCTCCTACGGCTACATTGCTCCTGGTAAGAGAAACCGAACGATCTTTAACTAACATTTTAGCACAATGTCCTGTTAATCCTACGACGTTTTCCTCGACAGAATACGCCTACACAATGAAAGTGACAGAGAAGTGTGATACATACAGCTTTGGAGTGGTCCTGTTAGAGCTGATCACCGGGAAGTCTCCGGTGCAGCCGCTCGAGCAGGGCGGCGACCTGGCGACCTGGGTGAGGAGATCTGTCCAAAGCTTGGAGACTGGATCCATTATATTCGATCCGAGACTGGATCTTAGTTCTGCAAGAACAGTCGAGGAGATGTCGCTGGTACTTAAAATCGCGCTGTTTTGCACCAGCACGTCGCCTCTGAACAGACCAACAATGAGGGAAGTCATCGCAATGCTTGTCGATGCGAGAGAAGGAACAACGAATACGCTGCCATCTCCGACGTCGCCTCTCGATGGAGAGGATTATAGCTGACAAATAATGAACCTTCTGCAATGTGTGTTAGTTTAGTTAGTTCTATGTCATCACTTTCCTATGATGCAATCAGTGAGATGTCCTGACCTGAACATTTGATAACTTCATTTTTAAGGCTGCCATGAAGCTACAAAGAGCACACAGTGTAAACATTTTTCATTGCTTAATTTGTTAGCGAATCATGAATGAATGGTTAGATGACAAAAGAAACCAAATGGGAGTTTCTAATCAATCAATTTAATGTACAGGAGCAACTCAATTTACTTCAAATCAAATAAAATTCAGACTTTCAAGAGATGACAAGAATCATCATAAAAACGACAAAGAAGACATGGTCTTTACGACAACCCTTAGAAAAACTAGAAAGAAGAAGACAAGAAGAATCAATGTCATAAATCCTACTGTGCAGGGTTAGTGTAAAACTGAACATAAATACCACATATAGATATAGATCTATATATATTATATATGCACACCTCTATACAAGTGTTCTTGTAGCTGTTCCAATGTTCCATCCTCTTTCCTTTTCCCTGTGGTTCTGCTGCTTCTGCTGAGCTTTTCTAGCGTTTCCAAGAAACATTCGTTGCCCGGTTTTCCCTCGACTCCCTATTGAAATTCTTAGCTTCTCAATGCCAACATTCACTCCCACTCGTCTTAGGGGTGGCTGCATCGGAGACTTGCCTTGGATTTTCCTCTGGAGGCTTCTTCTTAGTGCACTGCTCAGCTTCTTGTTTCGGTTTCTTTGATCTTTGGGACTATCACAAGGCAGATGTTCAGGGGGACAAGCGACTTCAGTTGCAGCATCAGCTTGAATTGGAGTCAGTGGAAGAAATGGAGGGGGGAGTTTAGCTGTCCCCGGTAAACTTGGACGTGGGATGAGAGAGTTGCGCCGTGGATTGGTTGCAGGGCAAAGGGACATTCGGCCAGTTGGTTTTGGCAGCTGCAGTTGTTCAGCAATCTCAGGATTGTTTTCTTTATCAATGAAGTCGTCATTGATCTTGGCGTATCCATCCAGGGAAGGCGGGCGAAATGAGAATTCGCCACTTCCAGCGGATAGAGAATTCACATTTGCTTTAGCTGTAAGCGGCGATCTTCCTGGTTCGCGGTTGTGCTCCTCTTGCCGTTGCTGCAGCTGATGCTGCTCTGCAATTTTGGTGTCCACATGCTGCCGGGCTAGCCTCCTCTCTACCAACAGCTGTGATTCCAATTCTTTGATCTGCAAATGATAGATATGGATCATATGCCGAAGATGTTTTTAGTGCATAAATTCAGAGGGATGCCACAAATGGACTCTTTCACAGTGCATACCTTCTCTTGCAGGTTTCTGGTTTTTGCATCTCTCTCTTTTATCTTTACCTCAAGGCCATAGTTAGTGTCCTCCAGCTTCTTAACTTGAAATTCTTTGCTCTTTAAATCTTGTCTTAACTTATCAGCCTTTTTGAACATCAAATTAACAGTTTCGAATTCAGGTTAGACATACATGATGATATCGGCCAGAACAAGAATTTAGACAGAAACTACATTACCATTTGCTTGTATTTAAAGTACTCAATCTTGTCCATCTGCTTCTTTGCAGGGCCTAGCTCTATCCCCCGAACTCTACTGGCAAAATTCAACGAGCAAAGAGTCTCGGACAGATCATTTTCGTTGGGACTTATTTGCACAAACATCAGTGTCTTTGAATCTCCTCCTGCATCAAGTAAAAAACACTTATTATTTGCTGAAAGTTTGCTGTAATCACAAATATAAGCATAAGATTCAAATACCTAAAGAGTCTTGAAGCAAGTGGGTGAGTTTCGAATTCCTACACCAAACATAGAAAGTGAAAAATCAAAAATCAAAGCTTAGAAAGCTGTCCTGTAGAAAATCCTTGAATGCAAACATGGTGAATGTTTTCATACCGAAAAGGAATATGAGGGCTCTTAGTAGCAAGCGAAGATATTACGTCTCCAAGTGCCGAAAGCGATCTATTTATGTTCTGAGTTTCTTTTAGTCTGTCGCCCTGCACTTCTGTCTTAGCTATCCTTTCGCTTCCAGCGAGGTCAACCAGCCACAGCTTGCTTCGGGTGCATTCTCCGTTGAGTAGGTTCTCTCCCTTCACCATTACACAGTGCATACTGCATTCAAGAAAATCGACATTTTCAGCATCAATCTAACTTCTTGATATGATGTAATAATGTGCAGAGACAAAAGGCTAACCAATGCGACCGGCTGCTATGCTCGTTGGCATTAGTTGATCCAACAGCCCTTCCATTACTTCCAGTTCGAAGAACTTCCCAAACCTCATTGACATTGTTTACGCGTGCTTCGACAAGCCCTGGTACGTGATGTCCTCCCTCGCCTACTTGTTTAACATCAAGCCTGGAATTACTCCAATTTTTTTTAGATTAGTTGACTCTACTAATATAATCTATTGTCAGTGATGTCTAGACTATCGCTTCATTTTCATTTTGCATAAACAAATGAAGTTTTGATCTACCTCCTTGTACTAGGCTGTGAATCCGAAGCTAGTAAATCTCTTATCTGCTCATTGTATACCTCCAAGACACACACAGATACTTCATATTGGAATGTGTTCTTTCTCTCCTCAATGATGTCGAATAGTCCCTCAAGTGTTCTGTAGTTTACCCCGCGAGCTTCTTTTGTTCCCTCCATTGTAAAAGTTTTGCCAGTTCCAGTTTGCCCATAAGCAAATATGCAAACATCATATCCGTCTAGAACCGATGTTACAAGTGGAGCTGTCTCCTCAAATACATCAACTACATTCAGAGGAGTAACTATCATTAGGAGGAGAAAGTCGAAAATATAATCAAGAACCAAACATGAACTGAACAAAAACACACCTTGGTTAGCTTCAGGACTGAAGACAGCATCAAACTTAAAGCTCTTTCTAGATATCCCATTCGATTTAACCATCAATTCCCCATCCTTTGCGCCTTCGAAGTCAACAGCCATTGAAGCTCCTTCTTCGATCTCTTGATTGTTCAATGGCCTACACCGACAAAATACTCTAATGTTCCCTGAGAAAACAAAATAAACATTGTCACCACAATTAGAGTATTGTGTTATATTGTTATCTGAAATGCTCGACTCATCCATACCTTTCAGTTCTAGAACTTTGTTATAAAGTTCTTTCTTCTCCTTAACCTCCTGTAGGAATTTAAGTTTAACATCTTCGTGTAATTGTGCGTGCTGATTCACTGCCAACAGAAAAATTCAAAACATCAGATATACATCATAATAAGCTAATGTACATGAACATTGATAGTAAGAAAATATGAGGAGAAACTTACTTGTAGACTGAACAATGGATCTGATGTTCTCCATCTCCATCAAGTACTGTTTGAAGTTCAAAGCATCTTGTGAAAGACTGAGGTGATCCATCCTCAGAATCTGTCAAGAATGAATTATAATTAAATCTATGCACCACATCGAACTAGAAATATAGTGACTTCTGATGTACCTTAAATTTTCTCGTCAAGTCTCTAAGAGAAGAAAACCACCGGCTTTTTTCCTTCACTTGTCCCTCAATAGCAAAAGCTACAAAAGTGGAAATCAACAAAGAGAGTGAACTAATGCACACAGCCTACGGCATCCACTGTTAAAGCTAATCCTCACCCAGTGATCCAACGTGCATCGATTTGCGCATAAGCTCATTCTGAAGTTCTTTCAAAGATTTCCAAGCTTCTTGGCATTCTCTGCTTTTCTGCTCATTTTCCCTCTTTAGCTCTTCCAAAGCCCTCTTTGTTTCCAAGAGTTCCTCCTTCTGCAGTGCATGTTCTTCCAGTTCAGGTCCATGTGGTTCCTGGCCAATGGAATCACTTCTAGCATCCTAAAAAATACCAATATTTAGTGAGTTTGCTCTACAGCTGATTACAACCAAAGCTTTAAAATGTTTAGTTTCAATCTACAATACATTCACTGATTTGCACAGTGCCGTATGCCTGAATTCCACTTCTTCTACTAAATTGACATCTTCAGCACCTGAAATCAGCAAAGCAGTGAATAAAAAATTAGTACCGATAGAGAATGTCACAAAAGCAGGAAAGTATAGTTTAGAATCTTCACTTGGGCTTACTTTCAGAAGAATCTTTCCTGATAAAAATGCCACTCACAATAGGCTTTCCCATTACTCCTTCGAATCGAATGGATAAGCCCTTTTCCTTACCGATGGAAGCCTTGAGATCAGATACCACCAAAGGTATATTGGCACCGACTTGCGCATAGATATCCAAACAAGATATGACCTGCAAGTTCAAACCAATTAAGCACATTTGAAACCAAAGTACTTACATGGTCTTCTCCACTAATCATTTGTATATACCTTTTGTTCTTGCAGGAAAACATTGAACACTCTCATTCCCGGAGGACCAGAGGTGAACATAATCTCAGCAAAGTGCAGATCAACCATGTACATTCCAGGTTCTAAATTCTCAAAATTATACGAAAAATCCCCGAACCGAGCGCTTTGGTAGAGACTAAGCCCATCCCCTTGCCCAATAATGGGATCTTCAGTGCTCAAAGTATCTCCCCCACTGAAATTACTGTCCTCCGAAAATTGTAGTGCCCCTTCAAATTCAACAGGCTTTGTGGATCCAACATTGATCCCTATTACTACAGTGGAAATTTCTTTTGAGTTCTTGTCAGCTAATGAAGGAGCAATGAGCTCAAAAGAAGCTTCGGTGCTCAAGTCGTCCATCTTCCCATCTGAAGCCCTGAAGGCATCTCTGGTTTTAGAACCCTCAATTCCATTCTCTAAAGAGACATCAAGTCTTCCACCATCGATCAAATATTGTGGTGATTCTTCATATGTTTGGTTGCTAACATCAGGTGAACCCATACACACTATATCGGGCGACGTCAATGAAAATCCCAAAGCCAAACGACCTAAAATTACCCAAAAAGTAAGTAAACTTAACTAAGTGTTACTAACAATTGAAGATCAAGTAGAGATTGAAAACTGTGGAGGAAATTCACATGTTTTTTCAGCCAGACAGTGATAAGAATCTAAAGATCCAACTTGAAGTACGGGCTTTGAATTCGATCAACCTAACATCGAGAATTCCGAGAATTTAAGAAATTACCGTCGATCTTCGTCGGGCTAGTTTCATCTGAATTTCCCATAACCGAAGCTGTAAATCTACACGAACTCGGCGATCCACCTGCCAATCGAATTTCAAATCATTAAAACAGCTGCACCAAACCTCAAAATCGGAAATGCGAATCGGAATTTGGAATTCACTAGCTAACTTACGATCGAATTCACTGTAACTGTTGCTCGGATCTTGCTGCTTCAAGGAAGTAACTTCAGCGGTTACAAGAAGCGGGTCACGCCATTCAAAATCTTCCATTGATAAAGAAAGGGTCAGTCGCAGTCAGATTCGTTCCAAGTTTTGAACACAAAGAGCACAAAAGAGTCATATAAAAAACGAGAAAGCAATAATTACAGAGTTGCCAATTGCAAAGGAAAAGATGAGAAAAAGAAAGGGATCGAACATGCTTTTGGCAAAAATCAGTAGTGATTACAGAAGAGAGAAAAAGAGAGAGACGGTAGAGTGAGAAGCGAATGATCGAAAAAGAAAGCTTACCGTTAATTTCGTTTCGACCGTTGTCGTGGAAACCCTAACTTTGAAATTTGAATTTTTGAACTGCTCCTTGCTTGCGCATGCCAATATAATAATCAATCTTTTTGTAATATATTTTACAGTATGTTTTCTTTTGTATAAGTTTCTTTCTACCCAAAATTTTTCAAATTTTACTATTTCAACTATGAGTTTTTTTTTAAAAAAATATCTCATCAAATAGTTAGGAGTTTCTTTAATTAAAATTTTGTAAAAATAAAAATTTAAAATAAAATCGAAAGGTGTATTCTTTTAATAATAAAAAAAATATACATATTTTTCTAAAAATATTCATTATTTTTATATTTCTATACAATTTTCATATTTTACATTAAAAAAACATTTTTTTTCAAATTATCTCAAAGAACAAACATAGCTAAAGACAATACATCTTTAAAAGTTGGTGTATAAGTGTTTGTTTTATTTGTGTGTTTTACTTTTGAAATGCTATGAATTTGATTTAATTTTTTTTAAGTGGAGTTTGTATGTATGCATTTTGATGTTTTATTACTAAGAATATTTTAAGATAATATTTCAAATTAAAAAGAGTAAATATTATTGATTGTTTTTCTTTTCTTTTCTATATATATATATATATATATATTATTTTTACCATAAAATAAATAATTATTGTTTTATTAAAATATGTGTTCAAACATTTGAGCACATATTTGGACCATTTTGAAATTCATTATTTCTAATGATGGTAAAATTAATTTAAAAACGTAACCAAACACTTTTAATATATGTATGTGTGTTTGTAATTAATTATATAAAATTTGATACTATATATTTAGATAGCAAATGTATATTTAACTAAAAAATAATGCTATTAAACTTCTTTTTTTTAAATATATATATATTAGTAAAATTAATATTATCATGTTCATTTAATTTATTTTTAGTGGAGTTTGTTTGTATGTGTTTTGATGTTTTACAAATTTTTTTCAATAAAACATGATATATTTACTAAAAAATGTATCGATCTAGGATAATGGTAAAAAAACTTTGTTACTCTTGTACATGGTCCTTCCATCCATTGATCAACTATTAAATATTTTATATTTAAACTTAGATTTATTTATCATCATGGAGATTGACTTGCTAACATTTCTTTTGATCAAAATCAAGATTGAAATTTATTTATCATATATAAAAGATTAGCATAAAAAAGTTTTTATCATTTTTTCAAAAAAAAGAAAACAGAAAAACCCAAGCTTGCTCGATTCAATAACTTTTGGAGTATGTTGTTTTTGTTATTAAATATATAAAATAAGTATAATAATATATATAGATAAATAGATAGATAATAATATATGTATATATATATGCACAATATATAAATGTTAGCTAAAGGAAATTTAAAGAGAGAGATAATGAGAGTCAGAATTGATGTGAAAATTACTATCTCATTATTTGATTACAATGGAGGTCTATATATATATATATATATATATATATAGAAAGAGCCGAGCCAAATTTGAAGCGTTCGTTAACATTTTTGCGAACAAAAATCGTATTCGTTCGTTAAGCTTTCGAGCTCGTTCGTAATGTTCCAGCTTGGCTCGTTAAGAATTTCTGTTGTTTGAACTCACGTTCGTATTCGGCTCATTTAGATTTGATTAAGCTCGTTCGTATTCGGCTCGTTTAGATTTGATTAAGCTCGTTCGAATTCGTTTATCTTATTTATTTAATTTATATATAAATTTAAAAAAAAAAATTATTTTATTTATATATTTTAAATTAATATTTCATTTATTTATAAATTATAATTTTATATGTATATATAATATTTATAATAAATATATTATTTAAAACAAAACTCAGACTCTTTCATTGACCAAACGAGCCTGTTTATGTTGTTCGACTCAGCTCGGCTCGGCTTGTTAACGTTCGCGAACGAGCTTTAACTGAACCGAATCGAGCTGAGTTCACGAACGGCTCGGTTCGTTTAACAGCTCTAAGAATAGTCTGAACTAATACACTTGACAACCTTCTATAATAACACCTTCGGGCTACAATATATGCGTCATAACAGTTTAAGTTTGAGCTCAACTTATTAATATGATTAACAACCCAAATTCAAATTCGAATATTAACGGATAGCTACCTCCAAGGCCAATTCTTGATTTCCGATGAGTCGTATCAAAACAAAAATAAGAGTCCCTAAATAATCAAACAAAACAACTTTCGAGCACTTTTAGAGGCAAAATCGTCAACATTAGCATCAACATTGATTTTGTTAATATTTTCTTTTTAATGCACAACATAATCAAACATTTAATCGTTCTTGAAACATAGCTAAAGCTGCATTTTTGTCGTATTATTGGGATTATTACTTATATCACTAAAAAAACCATTTTGTATAAACCTCAATCTATTTTCAAAAAACATGAAAGAACTGCTACAAAAGATCACCTCTAGATGGACAGATAAATATGTATGTATGCATCCATGAATGTCGAGCTCTTGACATACCTCCTCGCCACAACGGGCGTGAGTTGATGATAGACGCCTTTGTCTCCCTCTACAATTGTATCCCGGCTTCTTTGAGCGCAGCCGACATTGTGGCAGATGCCTCTTCGAGCGTTCTTCTCTTTTGCACCGTGTCGAATGCCTCCAAAATGTCTCCCTCGAGCCAATCATTGAACCCCTCGACTCCAATACCACATTCCAGTCCAGCATTTACCTGTACGATCATTTCAAATCATAAAGAACATGTATATATATGTTAGATATGTATGTGTATATATATACACACACATTAAGCACTTATCTTCCACAATATTAAGTCGAATACTTATTTTTCATTTTGAAAAAATCACATTCAAGCCCAAACGGAACACCCTAAATACTTTGTCGAAAGCCAAAAATTGTCCATGCATGGTATTATTATCATATTGACAGAAAACATTTTAATCGAATGAATTAGAAAATCTCGAAGAAGGTTTGGAAATGACCTCTTTAACTATCTCTTTGACTCGTCGCAAAGAGCCAAGGACACCAACATGAACTTCTTTTCCTCTTCTTAGTACCCGAATCCCGCAATCTTTCACTAATTTTCCCTCTGTCACAATGCATCCAGCCACACGGCCGCTGCCGCTGCCAAACACAGCCCGTACCTCCGCCAAACCTATTTGCAGTCTTTCCTGTAAGATCGAAAGAATAAATAACAAGCCTTCAATCTCCCATGAAAATGACAGGATTCCATCACTTGTTTACGTACATTTTTAAATAACTTTTAACACTATTCATCTTCACTAACATTTTACAAAATATCAAATCAAATAGTAATAATTTTCTCTCATAAAACATCGAAACAAATATATCTGAATGTAACCCATATATCGGGATGACAGACAATAAGGGCGTTTAGTCGTATCACTTACCTCAACTGGATCCAAGAGTACCTCCATTGCATTCCGCACATCGTCAATTAGTTCGTATATAACTTTATACAACCGAACTTCAACCTGTTTGTTATCTGCATGGCTCTTGACTGAAGCGGGTATCCGGACATTGAAGCCAAAAATAACTGCTTTACTTGCCCCTGCAAGGTCAATGTCGCCGGTACTCACGTCTCCAGTCCCTTGCAGAATAAACTTTAGTGTGACATTATCCTGTGGAAGCACCTGCAGACCTTGTCTCACCGCCTCAATTGATCCCTAACAATCAACGAGTAAATACACACTTGTGGTCAAAGCAGATGGCCCTAATATTCACTAAGCTCAGCTATTGAATTTCCAATGCTCGACTCCAATATCAACTTATCAAATGTTGATCATTAGAGGATGAACATACGCATACCTGAACATCAACCTTCAGTATGATATTTAATTGATGCAAATCTAATCCACCGTTCTTTCTGGCTGATACAGCCGAGGCAAAAGAAGCCAGTGTGACTTTCCCGTCCCCTGCTTTTTCTGTTATATGCTCATTTCTCAAATACTCTGCACGTTCCTCAGCCTTTTCTCGAGCTGCAGCAATGGAGCCAACAACTTCAAACGCATCACCCGCTAATGGAACACCATTCAATCCAAGCACCTGGCAATTTACGTAAGTAATAATACTAATAATGACGATAATAATGATCAGAATCAGAAAGTACCAAAGCAAATGCTTTAAACATAAACAGATAGCTACTTTACGACACCACAATATTCAACTTGTCAATTAAAACAAAATTAATACAAATATGCTCAACAAGCAACACACCTGCACAGGTATAGAGGGGCCAGCATCATCAACCCGTTTTCCGTTATCATCAAACAGAGCCCTCACCTGAAATTCAATAAATGACAAGGGCATTTTTTTAACATAGGTGCGACTAGTAAGGAATCTCGGACATGTTCGATAACTCATGCAAACCTTTCCAAAGGCTTCCCCGCAAATTACTATATCTCCTTTCTTGAGGGTTCCATTTTGCACAATGAATGTAGCCACAGGTCCTTTGGCTTTATCAAGGCCAGCTTCAATCACAGTTCCTTTAGCATTCCTATGTGGATTGGCCTTGAGTTCTTGTAACTTAAGATAGAAAATTGAGACCCAAATTCATATTAAATTAAGGTAAAACAAAATAGTAGATATAACAAGCAACATAGATAATCACATCGATCGTTTACTTCGTAGTTTTTATCTATGTGGAACTAAAAGTGCCTTGAGTTTACTTTGTAGTTTTTATCTATCTCAACCAACATAGATATTCATGTCGAACTTTGTAGTTTTTATCCTGAACTTTAGCATTCCTATGTGGATTGTCGAACTTTGTAGTTTTTATCTCACAATGTTCAGGATTATTAAGTTCGACAAAGAAAAAGAAGACAACAGTTAATGTTTACACTTAGATGAAAAGGCAGGATGCTATATTCCATATATTTCTGTTAATTTGAATGGGGTGCCCCAAAATAATGTGCAACTAAAATTAATTATTTTATTCTCCCAACCAACTTTGAATCATGAGACGAAAATTACAGTTCAGGATACTACAATACTTAATTGACACTTCATGTGTGGTTAAAAGTAAAACTTTCTTAATCAATGGCATAAGGACTCATGTTAACAAAACAAGGCGCCATGGCAGTATTTATTGGATGAACAGGATAAAAGTAGTGTAATTTAAGGAATTTTCAAAATTTTAGGAACTACCAAAATCAAAGAGTGGATTAGCTACCTCAGCAACGAGCATGATGGTTTCCAGCAACTCATCAACATTATCACCTCTCAGCGCACTTACCTGTTATAAATGAATGATGTAAAATTTAGCTTCTACGGAGAAAAGATATTTGCTCGATGAGAGAGGATTTGGGAACACCATAAAACCAGAAATATCACCTTAACCGTTGGGATATCTCCGCCCCAGTCCTCAGGCATCAGTCCAATTGAAGAAAGATCTTGCAAAACTCGGTCTGGATTAGCCCCATCCTTATCGATCTGTAGTGATTAATAAATCAAAATTGCATTGAAGCCATGAGAAAATTCATAATTGAGAAGAAAATGACACAGTAGCACAATACCTTATTTATAGCTACAATAATGGGCACCCCTGCTGCTCGGGCATGAGCAATAGCTTCATTTGTTTGAGGCTGGATGCTGTCATCGGCTGCAACTACAATGACAGCAATGTCTGTTACTCTGGCGCCACGAGCTCTCATCGCACCAAATGCCTGTGTAAGTTAATCAAATTACAAAGTACAGCATACAAGCACAATGCGAAACAACTTCCCAAATGGACACTGAGAACCTGTGCCAAAGCATTTACGGAGAACGAATGCTAAAAAAGAACGAAGTAGTATGATAAGACAATAACAATATTACCTCATGCCCAGGTGTATCAAGGAAAACACATGTTTGTGTTTTCCCATCGACTGGTAATTGGACTTTATAAGCTCCGATTCCTTGTGTAATACCACCAGCTTCACCTGCAGCTACCTATAAATTGAATGGTATAAGTGCAGCTTCATTGTCACCACATGCAAGTGGTGATGTTTGAGTAACCCTGTCGCTCATTATTAATAAATGAAATGAATTGCAAACTAGCTCCCTTAATAGAAATGTTAATAAATAATTTGAAGACAAATTCATGAAAAAAAAAAAAGCAACTTTCTTTTTTTTCTTGAAGCTTTTACAAGACATGAATTTTCCAAATATCAAAGCTCTGTCCCTTTCTAGATTTTTTTAATTTTCTTTACTATGAAAACGTCACGATTCTTTATAAAAATACACTATTCAATTTATTATTCTTATCTCAAAAACATCAAAACCCAAAACAAAAGTAATCTTGAGTCAGATGCTTTCACTTTTTTTTATTCCTCGCATTTTTACGATTCAATATACCATTTTTTCCTCAAAAATCCTATCCAACAGCCACTTTCCATTAAAAACATCACAGTCAGCAAACCGTTTACGTAAAACATGTTCTTTTAAAAAATAATGAATAAAATGGGAGTGGCATGTGCACCTTACTCTTTCGGATATAATCCAACAACGTTGTCTGCAAGTGAAGATAAACCTATTAGCTTGTGCACAACAATACTCTAGTATATTCACAACATTGAACACAGAGATTATCGAAAAAAATAAAAAACAGTTATCCTAACCTTTCCGTGATCAACATGGCCCATTATAGTCAAGACAGGAGGTCTATCTTCCAATTGATCCAAGTCACCTACATCAAGAACTTCCCTCTTTTTCGCCATTTCTTCAACCTTGGTCGGGTCAGAATCAATGACTTCCACCCCATACTCATTGCAAATCATCTTCACCATATCATTGCTCAGCTTCTGCACCCCATCAGGCTTGATGCCTTTCAAGTACAAATATCCAAGAATTTCACCTTCACTAACGGCCAAGTTGCATGCCAACTCTTCTGTAAGCATTCCATCTTTGTTAACTTCCATTATCTCCATCCTGACAGGTGCAGCATCTCTAGCTGCCTGGAGCCTAGCTGCCTTTCTCCTTGCTTTCGTCCACTTCCTACCTTTCCGAGCAGCAGTAGCACCAGGGATGGAAATATCTAGCTCGTCTGTATCCTCATCGTAGATCTTTCTGCCATCATCAACCATACATCTTCGGGGAGGTCCTTCAGATGGGATACCTTTCTTTCGATATTCATCTTTGAATTTTCCAGATACCATGCTCTTCCCTGGTTTTGGAGGGGCCAAAACTGCTTGAGCAAGGAGAGGATCGACCCCCGGCTTCTTAGAAGCAAACCTGTCCCGTAAAATTGGCTTCTGCACTTTCAGCTCAGAGGCCAAATCAACTCCATTAGCATCTACAGGGGGTTTTCCTTGTAGCTTCAGGCGAACATTCTGAGGCGGTTGATGGGATCTTAACTGAGAAACAGATTCAGAGGCATCAACCTCTGGAGCATCGGTTCTATGCTCCTGTTTCGGTATTTCATGCACGACCTTTTGTACAGTAGCAACTGAATTGCCCTTCCGCCAAACACTCTTGAAAGTCTTTGTCTTACTCTTGAAATTCTTTACCGAATTAACAGGTTTAGCAGTTTTACCATCATCCGGAGGTTTGTTGACAAAGATGCTCGCCTTCTTACCAGTCTTGATCTTCTCCACCTTCTCCAACACCTCCCCCAAAGACTCACTAACCTTACTTCTCTCCTCTCCATCCATTAACTTCTCATTCTCTGACTTCCTACTATGTTTAACTTCATCCCAAGACATTGTGAAACCAGGATCGACTTTGGGAACAGGCTTCAGCATCGGCTTCGGAGCTCCTCTTCTGTATTTATCATTAGAATTATCACTATTGCTACGTCTATATGTGGAATTAGGCATTGAATTCCCTTCAGCTGTCGCAGAATATTTACATTTACATACACAAGAATAAGGCCAATCACTGCTGCTCCAAAATCTTCTAAAACTAAGTCCATTTCTCTGAAAAGAAACCCTACTAACTAAGCATACAGGACCATCGGAATCTCCTGTAGATGATATCTTATTCACACCAACCAAATTGATCAGAGAAGCCATGCTCAAGTATTCTTCATAACGAAACGTTTCCAAATAAACAAAAACCAAAAAATTCAATTCAACACTTCCAATCAGGCGAGAAGATGAAAAACCTTTACACCTCCAATCGAGAAAGTTTCACAATAACTCTCAGCTACCGGATATCATTTATCTCCTGCCGAAAATCACCCGATTCAGGATGAGAAACAAAACAGAAGTGAAAAAAAAAAAAAAAAAGAAGTAATGCATAAGGTTATAGTAAGATCAAACCTATGTAGCTGCAAAGTTTGGGGAATATAGTAGTCAAGTGCGAGCAAGCGAGCTGAGAGGAGTTTTGAAACCGGAAATTGGAAGTGGTGATATGGGTTTGGGTTTGGGTCCTTTATAGGTAACTTGGTGCCTGCCGTCGCCATTTTAGGGTGGCGGAGGTTTTGGTGTGATCGCCGTCATCGTGTTTGAACGTCGTTTGAGAGTAGGTCGTCAATAAGGACGCGTTGGTGTGTTTGTTTGCGGCTCTGTGCAAAAAGATTTTGAATTTAAAAATAAAAAATAAGGATAATTCTCTTAAAATTTTTATTTCGTAAATTAATTTTTTTTATTAGTCCAATTATATATATATATTTTTTAATTCTTTATTTATTCTTTATAATTTTTTATTTATAATTTTACACATTTTTACTTATAAATTTTTAATTTTTTTCTCAAAATAATATTTAATTTATAATTTTATATACCTAATATAACTCAAAATTCTTAATTTGTGTAACCAATGATCAATTTTATTATTTTAAATTTAGAAAAATGAAGACTAACGATACAAAATATTCTAAGTACATGTTCATTAATTTATTTATATTTTAATCAATCAAAGATTAATATTCTTTATAAATATTTTATATTAAAATTTAATAATTAATCTACTTATTGTTTAACAGTATTTGTAAAATTGAGTATTACATACATTAATAATTTTTTATAAATATTTTGTATTATTATTTAAGGGTTGTAAATATATATATATATATTATTTTATAATTATTTACTTTTTATATTGTTATCTATTTACTTATTTGTCTATTTTTTAATTGTAAAAAGTGAAATCATATGATAGAAATTAAGGATCATATGTGAAGATAATAAAAAAAATTGAAGTTAAAAGAAAAAAAAATATATTGTATGAATTTTAAGTGAATAGAGAACAAAGAAAAATAAATTAATAAAAATATGGAGTAAATGATAAAAATTTAGTGTATATAAAGTAAATAAAAAAATTAAATTTAAAATTAGAGAGTTTAATAAAAATTACATTTAAAATAATTACTCAGCTATTTTTCTTTAGTTTTTTTCTATCTGATTTATTTATAATAAATAATTATGCTCATCAGTAATTTTATTAATTCTATTTTAATAAATATATATTATATTTTTTATTATTAATTTATTTATTTAATATTTTAATGTAAAATAATAATATTTTCTCCTTAATCTACTATATAAATATTATTATATTTTACTATTTTTAAATTTATATTATATTTTTTATATAATAATTAATATTTAAATATAAAATGAGTTTGATTTATAACACGCTGCAGTCTTTATTTCACTAGTTTAACTTACATGCGCACAAAATGAATTTTAGAATTTTTGGGTGTATTTATAATGTGAAATGATCTGAAAAAATATTTTTTATATAAAATTTGTTTTAATAAATAATATAAAAATAATAAATATAAAGTATTAAATTTTTTAGAAAAAACTTCATATTTTTTTTAAAAAACAGTATACCTTTCAATTTTTAAAGTTTTAAAATTATAAATAAAAAAAATATGAATAAATTTGTAATTTGAATTTTCATTTTCAAACCTCAATTCTAAATATTAATTTTTAATATAATATAAAAATAAAAATAAAAATTTCATTTAATATTTTTAAATAATAATTTTATAAATAAAAACTATTTTTATTGGGGTCATATATTCTATTTTTTGTAATTACAGGGAGTAATGTTGAAATTTTCTTCCATTTGATTATTATTGAACGCGACCGCTATTCAATGATCCCTGCGATATTTCTGAGATTTCAACAGTAGATCTTCGATATACGCTTTGGAAAATTTCTAGTGAATCTGTAATTCCGTCGAAGGTACAGCCATGAGTGAGGAGAAGAAGGATTTCGCCGGTCACCAACATGAGCAGTCACCGCCTCAGTACGGAACGTTCCAGGGTGTGATGAACTATCCTAATCCGACAGTGGTTGGATTGCCTCACCCGGTTCCGCCGCCAGGTATGCCTGGAGGAACACCTCTACCACCGTCGGAGCATTATGCTCGTGGCTATCAAGCTGTCCCAGGTAAGGCTAATTTGGCACCCGTGGTCTGTTTCTGTGTTTGTTGATGTGCAGCGAGGTTGAGTTCCTGTAGTCAAATCGTTGAGGAAGATTCGGTTTTAGTATGTATTTCTTCAGATCGTTGGATAATTGAAGCCATTTTTGAGCATTGACCATAAAATAGCATAGCTTTGCTATGAATCGAGTTCAATTTTTCCTTGATGGATATGGATCTCATATCAGGCGTTCTTAAATTGGGACTTTTTTTTGTAGAATTCCTTTGCTAAAAATGTTTGGTGGATTTTCCCTAGGAGAAGGAAAATTTGTTCCTTAATTCCGTGTTTTGATTATGTGAACCAAGTTATGTTGAAAGATCAATTGCAGAGC
Source organism: Andrographis paniculata (assembly GCF_009805555.1). Lineage (NCBI taxonomy): Eukaryota > Viridiplantae > Streptophyta > Magnoliopsida > Lamiales > Acanthaceae > Andrographis > Andrographis paniculata. The sequence goes on from NW_026137611.1 coordinate 1,644,414, forward strand.
TATTTGATGGTGTTTTAGAAATTTATATTTCAGAAAATGCAACCTTAAGGATTTGTTGCAATTAGAAAAAAGATTGTCCTATCTATGACTTATTAGATTGTGGCTGTGATTTGATAAAATGATTCTGCAAATTTCAATTGATTCCTTTTTTGTGGGATCTGTTGATAGCTAATGAATACATTTCCAATTTCCATGCCAATGCAGGTTATGTTGTTGCAGAAGGAAGGCCTGTAAGGGGGCACCGTCTACCTTGCTGTGGTATTGGCATTGGCTGGTTCTTGTAAGTAAAATCTGGAGAAGGTTTTTCTTGTTTGTTTGCTATATGGATGGTTGTCGGGACTTTGCATTAAACAACTGTCAATAGATCTTCTTTCTAATCCAATTTGGAGTAAACGATAATAAAGTTTTGGATTCTAATTCTGTTTCAAAATATGCGAGTTTATCAAACCAACATAATCTATTTGAAGGCAAAATGGAAACAAGAAAACCATTTAATGCAAGAAGGTACATATACTGAATTATTATAGTGTCATGATTCTTTGACAAGCATTCCAAGCTTCCTAATTGGCGCACATTCTACACGTCATTTTAATTCATCATATTCACTCTGCATATTCGGAATCTGGCTCCACTTATCGACACGTGTTAGTAAATAAATGATGTAATGATTGGTGCTTCTACACATTCTAATATCCTTAGTTATTCTTTTTATGAAATACTGATGTTTGTTATTTAAGTTGTTCAGTTACTGACATGTCTTCTACCATTTCTTGCAACTCACTTAACATTGTAGAGCTTTCTTCTGATAGTTCCTCAATAACTCCTGTAAATTGTACACTTACTGTGCATTTCATTCTAGGTTCATGCTTTGAAGTTGTATAATTGATCATGGTACTTTGTATGGAAGTACTTCTTTGCTACATAATGCTGCTATTGATTTAATGATTTTTTTTTTATTATTTAATTATTTATTTAAAGCTGGATATCTTTGAGTTATTGGTTCCAATGTACATGCTGACTAGTGATTTCAATTTGCGGTGCAATAATTATTCTTCTTTTGTGAAGGTTTATTATCGGTTTCTTCCTCGCTGGAGTCCCATGGTATGTTGGGGTGCTGCTTCTACTTTGTTCAAGAATGGATTCTCGTGAAAAGCCTGGATATACAGCTTGTGCAATTGCTGTAAGTATTCACCTGTTATATTTGCTTCTTGCTTCAGAAGTAGAGAAGCATTTTCATAGTTTCTTATTTAACAAATTCACGATTTGAGTTCAATTTTATTCTGCTTGTCTAGTGGTGATTTCAAGAGTGATTTTGCACTTTCTTGGAATTTATATTTGCTGCAGGCCTAATATTATGTTACTTGCTTACTGTACTTCTAATATAGCCTAAAAACTTACAACCAAATATATATATGTATGTGTTTTAGATGGATAGATAAATTGCTTTACACGAGAAGATTACGGAGAAATAACAATATATGAGTTGATTTCTCAGTGCCACACAAATATACTTGTCAAGCATATGTTGTCCATTGGCATGCGCATAGTGAAAGCTTTTTCGATTCTTTTATTAACTGCTTTATGTAATGGATTTCATTCTCCCCATGGCTGGGAACTAACATAGATTATCGCTTGCAATTGTCGATTTCTGTGTTATTTATTTGTATCAAGTGATGCACCTCATTTTTGAAACCCAAAACTCCACTAACTGATGCAATTAGATCACCTCAAGATTGTTTGAAGTTCATATAGCTTTAAATGTGCATTAGTACTAAAAATGAGTTGAGAGTTCAAACAGATAAATCTCTTTCACCTCTCAAATCGTGCCCCTGTCGAGCTCCAAAACTCTTATCAAATCCAGCATTTCTCCGCCCAAAGTGCACTTACATGTGAACAAAAATGTAATGTAATTTTGCAGGCTGTTCTGGAGGCAATTGCACTTATTTTTGGGCTTACTCGGATCGATTGAAGCCTTCCTTCGCCATCATTGATTTACAGTTACATGATCGATGGATCGATCAGTTGGTAAGTGCTGTGCAAAGCTATCTTAAATGTCAGGTTGGTGTATTTCTAAATAAATGAGATATAATACTTATTTCTTTGTTATTGTGCTTGTGTAGCAATTTGGTATCTCTATGTATCGAAGGCAGGTTGTGTGGTGTTACATGTAAATAGTGTTTCATTTCTACGAAATATGGAGTTGGAAATTTTAATTGTGGGATAGTTGTGGCTTGTGTTCATATATGTTTTTATGGATTTTGGAATTTATTTTCAATTATTTTATTTTGTGGCTACTGGCTAGGATAATATTGGGTTCAGTTGGTTATACGTTGAGAAGTTGGTTATAATAAATTTAAATTTTTTTAAAATTTCTATTTGAATATGTATGGTATTTTGTAAATAATAAAATTATGAATGTGTTTCTTTATTGCTTTAGTATGAATTATTTTTTTGACAGTAATATTGTGAGTTGAATATTAACATCAGGTGAAATAATATATAATATACTCTCTCCCCAGTCCGGCTCAAATGGTTCATTTATCTTGTACTTAATATTAAAATATCTTTATATTTGTATGATTTTTTTTTTCACAAATATTATTTAAAGATCATCATGCAAAAATAAATAGTAAATGGGACCTTAGAGTCGGACGGAGGTAGTATGAATTAATTTACAAAAGATATATTTTTATTGTTAAAGGGCTAAAATAACCTTGCTTGTTTCCTCTAGGGTTTTTGGCAGGGGAGGTTTCAATCTTCAGATGCATTTATAATTAAAGAAAAATTCGGTAAAATCATATCTACCTATAAGCATGCACACCTATATGTTCATAATAACACCATTTATACATCAAATAAATAATTTTTAAATAAAATAAAAAAGAATCTAAGGAGCTAAAGCCTAAAAACTTGTTACAAATCAACAAGCAAATTAACGAATTTGAAAATAGAAAGAGAAAAAACAAATTATTATGTGTTTGTTCATTTTTTAAAGAATTAGAATGCATGTATATTCATTTACCTTTTTTTTTATAGGAAAATAAGGTTTCGTTTAGATATTATTTTGAAGTTTAGAAAAAATAAAATTGATAAAAATAAAATAAATTAAATATTTAATATGATATTGTGAAAAAAAATTAAATTCAATATGATATATATATATATATTTTTTAAAAAGTCATGAATTAATAATGCCAAAAATATAAAAATTTTCTACAAGCAAAATAAATATAATGACTTTGTTTTTCCAATATCATTTTTCAAACACACCCAAAATATTTTATACAAAAGTGAAAACATAAAAAAAAAACTTCAAATAAAATTAAATATTCAATTTAAAATAATATGTTCAATTTGTCATCAAATTTATTTTTACTTTCATTGTTTTCTTTTTGTCATCAATTTTATTTTTACTTTCATTTTTTTTTTTATCGTCTAAAAAAAAATATTTCTTTTTTTTAAAAAAAAATACTATTTTTTTTACTTTTTCTTTACTCTAAAAAGTATTTTTTTTTTAAAAATTTTATCTATTTTGTTAAAAATATATACTCTATCAAATGAGCACATAATTGTATAACTAATAAAATATTTTATATTTTTTACACAATTTTCTCGTACTATATACAAAAAATCATTATATTTAAAAGTACAGAGTAAACAAAACTATTTAGTTTAATAATTTAAAACTTAAAAAATAATAATAATAAAATAGGGCGACCAAAACCTACAAATAAAGCCACTTGCGCAATATTGTTTGATGTAATATCTACCTTGTAGTTCAACGTGTGGGTGTGTGCTTAAATCAATTTAGGGTATGCTCCCTCACTAATTTTTTTATCGATACAATCCTTTATAAATATTATTTAAAAATACAAAATATATATATATATACACACACACACGTAATTATGCACCATTAAAAAATATATATATAATTAAAATGAAAAAAACATGTAAGTTCGGCACATCTTGCCTTTAATACCATGATAATTAATCGTTTCACCTAAATATTTAAATTTAAGAAATAAGCCACATTTATTTATATTGATAGGAATCAACCAACAATTTATATAATAAAAAATATTAAAAATATAATAATAATGATACATACATAGAGGGAGCTCCGAGAGTTTTTTCAATTTATTTATATTTCAATATCACAATATCCTGTCAGTATTATTAAAAACACATTACACAGTAACACAATACACATAATACATACTCTTTTTATTCCAAAAAAGTTATATAGTTTTTTCATATTTTTTGTTTGTTCTAAAACAATTATTTTGTTTCTTTATTTAGTAATTGTGGTTCACACTTTTCAATAAAATTATTTTTATTTTTTCACAAGTACCCCTATTATTAGTCTAACTTACTTTTTAAAACTTAAAAAAATAAGGTAATTTAGTCTTTTACATTTTATTTTATATTCCTTTAATTAAATACTATTATTCTTTAATTCTCGTGTCAATTCTCAACAAATATTTTTTTATGGGACGGAGGGAGTACATTTTATTCACTCACAAAAAATTAACAATTCAACACAAAATATTACTACCTTCGTCCAGCTCTAAAGATCTCATTTATTTATTTATTTATTTTTTTGTTTCATCTTTGAATATTAATTATTATATTAAAATGTAGTACAAATTAAAAAAAAAATTACAAAAATACTTCTCTTATAATACTAATGAATATTTGTAAAAAAAAAATTATACAAATATAAGAATATTTTTAATGTTAAATACAATGACACAGACTATAAATATTACCCTTAGAGGCGGATATAGAAAGTATTATTTTTTATTTATTAACAACATAATTTCTCATATAGCTCTTTCCCTCCCCTCCCTCTCTCTCTCTCTCTATATATATATATCGATATATATCGATAGAAGCCCTCAAATGATGTATAGCTTAGAGGTGATGGTGATAGTAATGGGAGAAGGCATAGGCGTTTACATATACATATACATATTAGGAGCAGCCGTGTGGCTATGCGTCGTATGGATGGCGCTGCAGCGCGTGTGGCTGCGGCCGAGGAGACTCGAGGGGATGCTACGGGCTCAGGGCCTCAGCGGCAACCCCTACCGCCTCTTCTACGGCGACATGAAAGACGCCGCCCGGATGATGGCCGCCAAGCACTCCACCACCACCGCCCTTGACCGCAACATTGCGCCGCATGTACTGCTGCCCTTCTACCACCACATACTCGCCACATACGGTATATGCATATTGATTTATTTTTTTATACTCAGAGATGGTATAATATAATTTTGATAGTTTTTTTTTTTGTGGATTTATATGTGTGCGTTATTTTTTTTTTTTAAGAATTATTATTAAAGGCGTAAAAAGATAAAAGAAATGTTTTTTGTATAAATAAAAGAAAATTTATACTCTCTAAAACGTAAAAGTTTCAATTTTTATTTATTTTTCTTTAAATTGGTGTTCGGTCAAATAAATACATAGTTGGATGACGGAATAAATAATAGTTTTGAGATATTTCAAACTAAAAATAATAAGAGAAGATTTGGGGTGAGTATGCTTTCATAGAAAATAAAATAGAAACTAGATTTTGAACTTGAGATGGTAAATTTATTTTTGGGTTTAATTTAGTATTTTTAAGAAAAATTATATAATTTTACAAAGAAGTTTGAATACAATTAAATTTAAATTAAATTCTAAGGAAACTTTATTTTAATATTTAGATTTGAGTTTGTAAAAGAAAAATAAAAAAAAAATGAAATAGTATTTGATATAATATAAATAAATATTTGATAGGATATTGGATGAAAATTTAATTTTTTAATAATAAATTAAATAAAATAGTAAATAGTATATAGTATTAGATTTGATAAGTTTAAAAAATATATATACTTCATCCGATGAATAGTCTAAAATCATATCCAAATTTTAAATAAAAGAAATAGAATTCTAATGAATATATATTTTTGTAGATAGGTATCTGACATATTGACATTCATATATATATATATATGTATGTATAGGTAAAAGATCATTTATTTGGATGGGATCAACTCCGAGGATAGTGATAATGGATCCGAAGATGATTAAAGATGTGTTCCAAAAGTATGAAATAATTACAAAATTATTTTTAAATCCGTTATGTAAACTTTTGGTGACGGGGCTTCCTTCACATGAGGGATCCAAATGGGCTAAGCATCGCCACCTTCTTAACCCATCTTTCACACTTACTAAACTCAAGGTAACACCCATGACCTCACGGTAGATATTTAGACAAATTATTTGTCAAATTTTAACTAATGAAAAATTTTGTATTGAGTTTTACAAAATACAAATAAATTGCAATTTATATTTTAAACAATATGCGAAAACGATATATTAGTAAAATACAATGTACATATATATATAGACATATTTATCCTATAATTACATTCTAAACAAAAGCATTTGTTTGATTACATGAAGTAACCATACAATAATATATCACAAATAAAAAAATTATAAACCATAACTATGTATTTGAATAGTATGATATTACAACTAAAATATAATTTGTTTTGTAAAATGGTTCGAAGAGGTATTGTTTTTATGTAACATATAAAAAATTATAGGTAATATCTAAATAATAAAATTGTATAATATATTAATTCTCCAAAAAGAACACACTTGGTTATAACTTGTTTTAAAATTATAGAATTTGCTTATAATTTGTTTGAAAATTTTGCATTATTATTCTCCTCGCAATACAAGAACTCCATTTTTTTCTATATATTTAGAAAAAAATTACACAGGATCCCCAAAACGTTTAAATTTAATATATTGGTGGAGGTTGTTGTTTAAGCACAACAATTTAGAAAAGTTTGTATAATGTTTTTTAAAATACAAATGAGTTCTATAGTTCCTAAACCTGAAGAAAAATGATGCATACTAATCAAATCACAAATGAGTTATAAACTATTATGCTATAACTCATTTGAAACATCTTTGTATCGATTTAATTCAGCAATGTTAAATATTACGATTCTTTACATGATCCGCTCTATGATATTAAATAATTATCAAGGCATGGTTCCCGCAATGCATATATGTTGCAACGAGCTCGTAGAGACGTTAAAAACAGAGTCATCAAAGAGCAAGAGTGGCGAGGTCGATGTATGGCCTATCTTATCAAAATTTACAGCCGATGTAATTTCAAGATCAGCCTTTGGAAGCAATTACAAAGAAGGGGAGAAGATCTTCTCACTCATAAAGCAACAAATTGAGCTCATGACCGAACTCAGCCATTTGTGTACATCCCGGGATCGAGGTACGAGGATGATCATATATATATATATATATATATATATGGGTTTTGTCGAAATCCCATGTTCAAACATCTAGTATTTAATGTTGATAGATTCTTGCCTATCAAGCAATTCAAGAAAATGAAGAAGTTGAGCGAAGAAATAAAAGATGTACTTCGAAATGTCATCCAAAAAAAAGAGGAGAGAATCAAAGCCCAAGGAGAGCACAAGAAGATGAACAATGATTTATTGGGAACATTGTTGGAATCGAACTCAAAAGAAGTCGAGGAGAATGGAAACAACAAAGACATGGGAATCACCATTAATGAAGTACTCGACGAGTGCAAAATATTCTATGGTTCCGGACAAGATACAACGGCAATCTTGCTAACTTGGACGATGATCATGTTGAGCATCAATCCAAAGTGGCAATCGGAGGCTAGACAAGAGGTTTTCGAGGTATTTGGGAAGAACATTCCGGATTTTGATGGTTTGAATCAATTGAAAAAGGTACTAATCCGATCTATAATCTATTACCCCTTTTGGCATCATATTATTCCACTTAACTTGGTGACACTTGTCCACTTGGTGTTATGTTTTCTATCGTATTTTTAAAGTAAAATAGCTATTTGATATGATACTTTATATGAAAAACGAATATTAAATATGATATCTTTGGATAAAATTGAAAAGATAAAGATCAACTAACTAAAAATATTCACTAGAAAAATATCACTAATTTAATCAAAATTCTACGTTTTACAGATGAACATGATATTGCTCGAAGTACTTAGATTATATCCACCTACAGTAAATATTGTTCGAGGTACAAAAATAAATATAAAAGTCAGGGATATAATCCTTCCCGAAGGGGTGGAGGTTGTACTTCCAATACTCCTTGTTCATCGTGACAAGGAAATATGGGGAGAAGATGCCGAAGAATTTAAGCCCGAGAGATTTGCTCAAGGAGTAGCAAAAGCAATAAATGGCCAACCGTCGGGCTTCTTTCCATTCTCCTTAGGACCTCGAATTTGCATCGGGATGAATTTTGCAATGGTAGAAGTGAAGATGGCCTTGGCCATGATTTTTCAACCTTTTTCACTCGAGATCTCTCCTAATTACATACATGCACATATCCATGTGATGACTTTAAGATCTAAATTTGGAGCCAAAATCTTGTTGAGTACTATTTAGGACCCTCTTCGATATATTCTCTTCATCTTTCTTTTAATAATGCAATTCATTTTACATGATTTGATTTGTAAGCATATTATCTCTAATAGATTTATCCATGGAGATAGCTCAAATTTGAATCCATTATTATAGAATTGAATTATTTCAGGTTTTTTTTTTAAAAAAAAAGAATAGAATAATATACTCCATCCGTCCCACATTTTGTGTCCACTTTTCTATTTTCGTATGTCCCACTTATTCAGTCACTTTTCTTTTTAGAAAAAGAATTATCCAATTTAATCTCATATTAAATTTTTTAATTTATAATTTTTTTAATTTTAATTAGACTAATTGACTATTTTAATCTCATATTAAATTTTTAAATTTATAATTTTTTACTAACACATTCTTAATTAGTAAGTGTTTCATGACAACTGTAAAGAGGTCACAATAGCCGGAACGGAGGGAGTAATTTTTTTTGTGATTGTTTGGTGAAAATTCTAAGTAAATAGAAGATTTTGGGGTCTTTCATGTTCAACATGGAGCTTATAAATCGCTCTCAAAATTTTCAAATTCATATTATCACTACAATTTGGCCAGAGACAATTAAAATTAAATAACATGATTAATTTTCTTAAAAGCAATCTAGCCTTACTAATTTTATAACATATTGTTTTTGTATATTCTATTTTATGTTTTTATGCAATCTATAATAAAATTATTTTATTTTATTTTTTAATATCTAACACTTATATTTTCTTTAAACACTATATATAAAATTTAATATTAATTCATGACGTGACATTGATATATCACAAATTACAACCACATAGGCTTAATCCCCTTACAATTAGGCATGCCAAGTACATATAAAATCCCAAATATCATCTAAACTCATTTCTGTTTGAAGAAGCCATAATACCAAAGTACCATAGAGTTCTTAGAGATTTTTGTAACATGTCCGAAGACAAAGGGTGTGTTCTTGCAGCTAGTGATTCATGTACCAAACTGTAACTCATTCCTCAATTCATCACCCCCAAGGATGCAGAATTTTGTAGAGAACTAACCTGCCATGCCATGGCAACTGAGAAAAAACACAGACCCCTTCCACAATCACAAGCTATCCGAAAATCATCTGCAGCTCATGTAGTTTCAACAACGTCGTCCTCTGTTGGTCTCGATGATGAACAACTTATGCTGCGGGCATTATCTCCTGCAATACGATACAATATACACTGCACAAAGCTAAAATGGCAGATAGATGCCTCAACTAACTTGGAAACCGATAATATGCATTTCCAAACAATATTCTTTTGAATGTTGACTGTTTAAACGATTCCTTCCGTGTACAATGAAGAACAAAAGTGTATTTCTTCTAATATCGCAAAAATCATCAAATAGTGACTTAAATTTGAGATTAATAAATTCAGAACAAGGATAATTACTTCCAGCAAGTATATTGCTTTTGTGCTATTAAGACATTGAAAGCTCGTACCTCTCAATCTCCTCAGACATCCTAAGATTTCTTGTTGCTCCATCAAGGGTATCTCTTCTTTCTTATATGAACAATAAGTGCTTCAATGCGCACATTGTCAAAGTTGCAGCCCTCAAAAAACATCAATTCAGACTCTCTGCATCTCTTTTGATACGATTTCAACAACTTTGGAATCGAGGAGGTACAGACAGCTACATACAACATTTGCAAATTGCACCATAGCGCTATCTAAATGCCACTCCTATTCCAATATTCTATGCTAGCATATTTCATATGTCATCCACAGTTTACATTTATGGCATAGATTAGTATTTTACCAAAAGTTTAAAATGCAGTGAGAGATCTAAAGTTGCAAGAAGAGAAGCTAAAGTAGATTCAACCATGAATATCAGCGACTTCATCTGTAGCATACTATGTAGTAAGTACTACAGCTTACTGCAATACTGGAGATTTAATCTTCCAGAGGAGTTGTCTCCAAAGCCAAGCCCTTGATCGCATGTCGGCATTGAAACCTGAAAGGTAAGACAGCAAATATTAAGTACAGCCAATTGCTAGTTGGCACCTGCAGCACAAATTCATCAAGGAATGAAAAGAGACACAATGATCACACAAGGCCATGTCTTGGGGGCGATGAAATCCAGGCTGTGGATATTTCACAAGAAAGTATTGATAATTCTTCGGTAGAACCCAAGGGGTAACAATGAAGGGTCCAGTGAAATGTTTATGACAATGAGATGAAGCAGTTGACACGAATTCGGTTCAAAGCTGCAACTTTTGAAATTCAACGGTCACTTGCAGCAGAGATTGTGAACTAATTTTGGAATCAAGAACAACCGTACAGAGCTGGTTATACTCTCCAATTCAACAAATTGATGTTATAAATCGAAGTTGGAAAGTCACACGAATAAAAGACTGAAATCGACACTATAAAACCAACAATGCTGTTGCTATAAACTAAATAACTCAATAGTGAGTGAAGTTTTCTGCGATAAAATAAATAAATAAAATTAACTGAAGCTCGATATATGTTAACCACTTAACACTCCATTGCCATATTACAGAAGTCTAAACAAGAGCATTAATGGAAGGAACATCAACTGCAATATTACGAATTAGTTGATACCAGATAAAATCTGTTGCTGTTGGATGGCAATCATTAAGTTGTGCATTCATCTCTGGCCCTTGGCTTCTGCACCTGAATCGCAATCTGAAAGGCACTGTCTGTTTCCAAAGAATAAAACAATATGTAATCAAGTATCAAGAAAGCACAACAAACAAGACATTAAACTACGATAATGCATTGGATTCCAAAAAAATAAATAACATTAATATGCCTTATGAAATTCACAACTATACAAATCCTAGGCCAATTTATGCAGGTTCACCTTCCAATCACATCTATATAAACTAAGGGCTTCAACAACAGTTTCAGCTTTCATAGTGCATAACTTTGTCGCCATATCAATACACAAAACAAGCTCAAGCCCCCAAAAATAGTATTGCCGAAGAAAATCCATAATAAATGATTAGAGCAAGACGATGCAAATTTCTGAATCAAGTAAGTCACATCATATCCTCCAAGAATTAACTTGAACCCTACAAGACTACAATTTAAGAAGCTTACACCATCAACACAAGAACGAAAGATGCAAATACTCTCCCAATCAAATGACTTTACCTTCCTATTCGCCCGAAACTCACGCTTTGGAAGAAAGTGCAAAGGCAAATTAAAGCAAGAAGGAGCTTTCACCATGAGAAACAATTTTGTAGGTCCTGAAAATTTGTATCGAACAAAAATTATGGACAGAACCAAAACGAATTACCCCTTCCATCGATTGTAATAAAAAAGGAATGATGTTGTTCATTACCACCAGAGGAATCCGAACCAGTGCCCTTTGATATCATCATACGAATGGCCTAAGGAACAAATTGAAATAGCAATCAGCAATCAAAGGCTTCATAGATAAGGTGAGATTCAAATACCAATTTCTAGATTCAATAACAAACCTTCCGGGAAAGAGTTTCTGCAACTTTTGTCCGACCAAAGTCCGTGGAAACAGCTCTCTCTTGGGAAAAATTTAGCTCGTAAACATGTAATGGCCTTAGGGGGCTAGGGCCAAGGACAAGAGAAATTTTCTCGACATTCGGAGTTTGTGATATCATCAGCTGAAGCGCAGTCTTGAGATTGGAAATACAGTTCACCAATTTTTCCAATCTTCTTATCCCCATTTTCACCTCTCTCTTTCTCGTGGCTTGCTTCCTCCTCGCCAATTTCGAATTCACTTCACTTTTCGCGAGTTCAACTTCCTATTCAGCAGAAATTTTACAAGGTTTTAGACACCGACATCAAAATTGGGGGAACAGGATAATCGATTTCGAATCAATCACCAATTCCTCAAACTCGGAGCGCAAATCATCGAATTCGTGAGTGATGTCCTGAAGTACTCTGCAAAAGCAACAATACACGTAGAGAAACATTGAAATTAAACAACCTCCCTAAAACTCAAGGAAATTTTTGTAATTGCGATGGACTTACGAGGGAATTTGCTGGTGCATAAAGAGAACGAAACCCATGATGTCAGTGACGACATGAAAAATGTCGGAGCAAGCAATGGAGTCAGCGGTGGTATCGATGTTTGTAAACTCCGCCATCGCCATCTCCGAGGTTCCTTCGCCGTTTTCCATGGCGGGCATCAAATGAATCGGAGAGTGAAGATTTCGAAACGACTGGCGCAGAGAAGAAGAAGATGAAGATGGGAGACGAAGGTAGGAACGAACTATGGAAAGTGGCGGACAAAGAAGACGACGAGAGATGGAGAAGTCTGGAAATTTGAAACCAAATGTTTAAACGGTACTTATATAATTTTAAAATAAAAAAAATTAATTTTGATCCAATATAAAAAATTAATAAATTTTAATTTTAATATAAATAATTTTAATTAATTTTGATTCAAATATAAATAAATTTATTTGAACCAAAATTTTGGTCATTTATTAAAATTGTTTATATTTGTAACTAAAATTAAGTTTTTTATATTGGGATCGTTATATTGAGACTAAAATTAATTTTTTATCTAATTATAAAGGATAAAAATAAATAGAGCAAAAATTATTTTTTGTCCAATTGAATATCAGTACTTAATTAATTATGATTTTATAGAAAGTTTTCAAAATGATTGACTAAGACTGAATATGGCGGCAGTAATAAATGATTCGAGAGATGAATGGGCACTTCATACAGCCAACACGGAGGTGTGGGACCCAACATATATTTTTACTTATTTGTTAAAATAATTTGATATATATTTATAATTTAACAAAAATTATTTTTATAATTATTTTATAATATTAAAAAAAATTAATTTTTAATATTTTAAAAAATTATTACAAAAAAATTATAAAAATAATAATATATTTGTTATCCGCGCAAATTTTAGACTTCAAGGGCTTACGAGTTCCTGGCTTACTCAATCGAATTCAATTTCTCATTGATAATTTGGGAATTAACAAAAAGAACAGAGCTACAAGAATTAAGGGATAATCAGTGCATACAATAAAAGAATGGGTATATTTCACTTTTGGTACTTGTGTTATTTGAAATTTGCGCAATACACCTTATATTTATTTTATTGCATAATTTACATTTTTGATATAACAAATTTTGCATTAAATCCCCAATCCGTCCACAATACACTGAGAGTAAAATACACGCGCTATTTATGCGTGTATTATAGAAACAAGCTCTCAAAAGTCTTGTGAAATGACGTAAATACCCTTCATTGTATCTGAATATTTTTCCAATAAGTATACTTTTTTAGTGTCGATCATATGCCCTAACTCAAGCATTCTTCCTTTACCGTCGAAGCCCTCTTCACCGAACATGATTGATATTCGCAAGGGAAGAATTCAAAAATAAACTCAACAAATTCATCGTGCAGGTAAGAATTTATGGTTTCTTAAATTAGTGTTATTGTTTTTGAGTAATTTGATTTCACGTAAGAATTTGCGTTGGGTTAAGAAAGAAGATTATGTTGTTTTGACGATAGTATAAGTGTTAAACTTTGATGCGTTGGCGTCGCTCCTTTCCTCATAATTTTATTCAATTTTTGTAGAAAATCTTAACCTTTTGTTTTATTTTTGTGGAATTAATTCAGTTGCTCGGACAGTAGTGACATTATTTTAGCGATAGTAGAAATTAGGGATATATATTTTATATACCAGCCAGTTTTCGATGAAGACTTGTTGATCGAGTTTGTTGCTAATTTAGAACAGTTTTCATTGAATGGGCTGTTTTTATTTGTTTTTCTTATAAATATTCGGATTGAATTGTATAGTCGATTTTGCTTTTGTTGAATAGGTAGCGTTAATGTCCACGACATCCTTGAATAGCAAAAGAGGCTTGAGAGCGGAAGTACTAGATTTAAGATACAAGAATCCAGCATGTAACTGCGGAAAATATGCTGCTATTAGGGTCGTTGGGCCTACCAAAGATACCGAAGGTAATTTGTTTTGAAATTGCAAAATCAGACAATGTGATTTTTTTTTGTTGGCTTGAACCCTTAGAATGCAGGTCATGGTGCCATAGAGAGGGCTGAAATGGACAACATTGCTAGAGTGATAGAGTTGAACATGAAGCGTTTTGAAAAAAAATACGAATAGGGTTACATATCTTTGTGTTTTTGTTATTGTTGTTTTTGCATTTATGGTAATATGTAAGTAGGTGTCTATGTTTTTTGGTGTTGTATTTAGAAATATCTCTTGTATTCGGTGTTTGAACTATTGTTATGACATCTTTTGGATTTCATTGTTATGACATCTATTGTATTCGGTGTTTGAATTGTTGTTATGATTTGTGTTTGATGTTTGGTGCTAATTTAATCCACATGTAATTTAATTGTAGGCTGCAACGTATATTAACATTATTTATTAGCTAATGAACACCCAAGTGCGCGCACACACACATATATATATTCATGAATTAATAACACAAAAAAGAACAGAAATAATATAACTCATTACAGTACCATTTACTAATAAGTTATGAAGACTAAAATGCATACCGAAAATCTGCTTGTGAGTTTGTTGTCATATGAGCGCATGTGTATCCTCCTTTGAATGTTTTAATTTGAAATATATCATCCTTCATGATTGCTGATGCTCGATTATACCATTCACAACCTTTTTTGCAAGTAGCACTTACAACGTGTTTTTCCATCTTTGGGTACTTCAAGTCCCAACCATTGCGAACTGCCAAATCCTTTAATGTTTCCTTAAATTTTTGTTTTGATGGAAATTTCATGCCAACTTCCAAATTTATGGCAGCCATATTAAGGCTTTCATCACTTTCCTTATATCTTTATCCAATTTATTCTTCTTCAGATAGTAAAGGAGCCTCCAAAACAATCTCTCCTTATGATACATCATCGTTATACCAAATAGAACATTGTTCCCTCTCCTTTCCACTCATCTTGTCTCCTATACTGGTATCATCGACAAAAAATTTTTCTTTTTTTCTTTCATTTCTTAAAACCCTCAACTTCTTCAACAATTTATTCATTTTATATCGGTCATTATCTGGCTTCTCAACAAAAATATCGTCTGACGGACCATCAAAATCATCATACATCCATGATGGATCCTCAGAATTCGCTTTCATTAATTGTAGTCAATCTTCCAAATCCATCTACAACACCGTCACCACCACCCAATTCCAACCTTTCATCCCTATCACTACCACCTCCGCCACCTAGCCTCTCATCGAAACTCCTGACTCCCGGTTCTGTAGCATCATCAGCCTCCCCGCATCTCCCTCAAATATCCCTTCATCAATATTTGTTGTCTCATGTATATTGTGATTTCCATACTCAACCCAATGCACATTAGAAGCTTTGAAACTTGAAGCATCATTAGTTTTATCACCACAGTTTCCAAAATCTCTAACTGTATCCCAATTCTCCCATACAGCATCTCGAACCAAATCAAGATTAGGATCATCATGTCTCCCTGCATTAGAATCAAGTAGGTCTTCTAACTTTGCACTTCGCCCTTCATCATCTATTGATTCTACTATTCGCCTCTCACATTTTACAATTGTGTCTTTCCAGGATAAATGCAACACTTCACTAGCACGACTCAAGTTTTTCTCTTTATTATCCAAGCTTTTTATAGGGCCCCCCAATTCAGTGACAAATACTTGAATGGCAGACTCATTCTTAGACAAGCGTAGGAAATTTATAACATCTGCATCTGTCTTGATATACATTGTCTTACTCTTCAAATTTCTACCCGGCAAACCGTAACAAAATTTTACATTGGCCCCCACCCCACAGGCCATCACATATAAATCTACTAAAGTAAAATAATTTAATTTATTCCTATTGAGACCTTCAAACTTGACTTTTCTTCCTTCCATGTACTTTGTGAATGGGTCTCAAATTACGTAACCGTCGACTCACAAGAATACAGTGAGGGAATCTTCCATATGGTCTCTGCAAGATACAACAAAATTAGAATATACCTCAATAAAAAATAGTATACTTACCACACCCCATCAAAATTAAACAATTATAAAACACGGTCCCCTCCCAAACGGATGTTGCGAAAAAAAAAAACAAATCGCATACAAAATTTTCAAACCTGAAAAGAACTTTCAATATTTATCCAAAGATGACATTGGGTAAAGTTTTTTTTAGGATTACTAGTAATGAGAACAATAATGTCGGAAAAAACCCAACAAAATTATAAAAGTTTGCCAAAGCATCTTCTTAACTCCAAAACCAACTCCGCCGACAACAAAAACTAAGATCGAGCACCAAAGTCTAAGGGAACAATAGTCGACAATAAGATTTAGCGGGAGAAGAGAATAGAGAAACGAAAGCCCTACTCCTTTCGCTACATTCAATGGGATATGAGAATGAAGAATAAAACTCTCGCTAATAGAATCTGTCGCTAATGGATGTAAACTGGGCATTCAGTGAAAGTTAATTTCATTTAATTAATAAAAGAATTGTTTATGAATTTTTATAAAAGAGATATTAATGAGTTTAAAGGCAAATGGCATAATGGTCACTTCAACAACTAAATTAACTCCGTTAATAATTGTGGGGCGTTTGCAATATATTTGTAATACAACGGATTTTGATATAATTTTTTTAATAAAAGAAATTTCATGCAAATTTATTAAAATACGGGTACGATATACGCAATTTACTCTGGAAGAAAATTGTCGAATTAAACTAAAAAAAAGACATTGAAAACTATGCATGAATTAAAAAAGAAAAACAAGAAAAAAAAATGATATAAGTACATAGTTTTTTTGCTCTCTTTTAATAGTTTAAAATTATGAGGTGAATTATGGTACCAGAAGTAATTTTACAATTCTCTCCAATAATCTCATAATCTTTTCCAACAAACCCACCCTTGACCTAATTTGGTGGGTCTCAATTCTTTAGTTAAATGTATTCAAATAATTCCATTAAATTAAAGCAATTATTTCAAATCTCTAAAATTGATTGTAAATTTAAAATTCACCCATTTTAATATTTCAAATATTATATGCACTAATATAATTTTAATTATGAAGTATTATAAATTTAAAATAATTTAAATCTAATTTATTTAAATTCACCTAAAATTCATATTCACGTAGGTTGTGTTGTGTTTGTTTGATAGTTTAGATTTTGAGTTGAAATTTGAATAATAAAAATTTGTATGATATAATATAAATAGGTATTGATGTGATATTTTGAACGTAAAATTAATTTTTAATATAATATATAAAAAAAAATAAATATTTGATTTGATATCTTTGAAAAAAAAAATGATGAATAATGAAATTTGGAGAGAATCCTCCAAACAAAAACACCCTTAATTAATTGACCTTGAGAAATTTACCGTACATATTGTTGATTTAGAACGATACTCTCTTCGTTTCAGTTAATTTGTTCACCTTAATTGGGGTATGAAGCTTTAAATATTGTATAATTAGTAAATAATTAAAAAATGTATTAGTAAAAATAATTATAGATTAAAATTGAGATGACTAAATAATTTATTTACAATAAAAATATTACTCCCTCCGTCCCTTAATAATCTATCTAGTTTTCTATTTTGGTCCGTCCGATAACAAAGTATGCATTTTCTATAACACTAATATGGTTAATTTAATCTTTTTACTTTTATTTTTACTATATTTCAGTATAATATTAATATTTTTAAAACTTCGTATAAAAAGTAAATAAATAGATAGACGTGGGATGAAATAATTATAAATTATAAATTTTAAAATATAATTAAATTATATAATATAATTTAAAATAATAATAAACTGCGTTGAATTGAGTAAAATAGAAAAAAAAAAAAAATGAACAAGTGGAAAGGAGAATACTCTATTAAAAGATTAATAAGTTTTAAATTTAGAGTGTGGTTCTCCAATTCCAAATTTGAGGTTGTCCACTAATCCGCCCACAAATGTGCAGTATGCTTTTATTTTTATTATTTTAAAATTAAAATATTATTTAATATTTATTATAATTAAATGGAGAAAAATTATATACAATATATATGTCATTTTGTAGAGAACAAAATTTTATATAATACAAATAAATAAAAAATTTAATATATATGTTGGGTATAATAGAAATTTATAATCAAATCATACAACATAAATTTTATCAATTAAATTTAATACATATTTATATTATTTTATTTATTATCCATCAAATCAATATATATCAAAATTCCCCAAACCTCAGTCAAACTCAAAAACACAAAAAAAAAAATAAAAAATTAAATTAAATTAATTCCAAAATTCAAATAAAAAATTAAACTCAAACTCAATTTTCGGCGATCTCCAAACACACCCTTATAAAGTGGGACACCAGAAGGGACAGTGGCCACCGTATCCTTCCAAAAGAAATGATTATATAATAATCCTTTGATCCAATAATTTATTCATTATTAAATTACTGCAATAAAAAGACAAATTTTATATTTTAAACCATCCAGATTGTGATCTAATTTTACGCATTTTTTATTTCATTGGGTTTTCCAATAGCTTTTGGGATAGTTTCTTTAGCAATTTCTTTTTGGTATTTATTATTTAGATTATATATATATATTTAAAAAAAAAAACTCTTAGGGTTTGTTTGTTTGGGGGATTGGATTTCCAATCCACTATTCATCCCATTTTTTTCCCCCAAAAATACCACATCAAATACCTATTTTTCATTTTTTATATTATACTAAAAATCAATTTTACATTCAAAACATCACATCAAAACCCATTTATATCACATCATACAACTATTCAAATTCAAAATTTTACTATTCAAATCCCAACTCAAAATCTCAAACCCCAAACAAACACACCCTTAGAAAATATTAAATTAATTATTATTTAATATAAAATTCAAATAAATTCCTTTTTTTTTTTTTCAAAGAAAACACATTTATGTGTTTGTTTGGGGGTTTGGATTTTGAGTTGGGATTAGAATAGTAAAAATTTTGAATTTGAATAGTTATATGATGTGATATAAATAAGTGTTGATGTGATGTTTTGAATGTAAAATTGATTTTTAATATAATATAAAAAATGAAAAATAAATGTTTGATTTGATATTTTTGGAGGTAAGCATAGAATGAATAATAAAAATTTAATCCAATTCCCCAAACAAACACACCCTTATATTACTTAATCATTAACAGATACTTGGGCTTGAATAATTGATCTTAATTTTATATTTTAAAAATTAAATTGGCTTTATGTTTATATTTTGTCCACTTGTAAATATATATTTCATTATTTTATTGATTAAATAAAAGTGTCTATTTTTTTTAATAAATATAGACTTTATTATATATTACTTTCTCCCTCCCACATATTATGTCCATGTTGCCGTTTCTGTCCGTCTTATATACCATGTCACTTTATTTTTTTGAAAAATAATTAAACACTTTAATCTTATTTTAAACTTTTTAATTTTATTTTTAAAAAAATTTAATTAAACTAATAAGGGACGGAGGTAGTACAAAATTTTCACATTTATATATATTTTTTTCCAGTAATACGATCACAATAATTTTAAGCATCAAAGGTTAAAATAATTATATATACAAAATTATCACTAATTCTTATTAAAATATAATATTTATTAAATTTCATAAAACATAAAAATAAATGTATGGTTATAAAATGAAGAAGGAATATATTTTATAGTTAATTAAAATTGAGGGAGTCTTTCAACATCATTGTTAATTAATTTGGGTTATGTTTTGAATTTTCTTTTTTTTTTTTTTTTTTTTTTTTCTAGTGTTGTACTTATACAACTCTCAATATTCTCCATAATAATAACCTCTCCTTATAAATAAGTATTGATCTCAATTTTAAAATGTGAAATTAATGTTTATTACTTCCTCTTTTCATTTATTATGTCTATATTTCACTCATTTTTTAAAAAAATAAATTATACACTTTAATTTTATTTTAAATTTTTTAATTTATAATTTGAATCTAAAAAAATTTAATTAAACTAATTATTTATTTTTATTTGAATCTAAAAAAATTTAATTAAACCAATTATTTATTTTTATTTGAATCTAAAATTATTTTTATTATACTATAATTACTTTTACTAATACATTCTTAATTATAACTCTTCTAAATTCTTATGTCTACAGAGAACACGATAGGCGAGACGAAATGAAGTATAATATAAAAAATAAAAAATAAATTTTTAATTTAATATTTTAGAGAAAAAAAAAAATAATGAATAATAAATTTTTTATAAAATCTAATAAACGAACATACCCTTAATTTATAGAACATGTATTTATAATTTAATAGTGACAAAATCCAATAAATTTGTTTTTAAATAGAATAATTCTCATAAATATTATTAAAAATATAATATATAAATTAACATAATATATAATATATATTTTACTCACTAAAAAAAATAATTTAATACAAAATATTATATATTTTATATTACTAACATAATTTTATAATTTTTTATATTTAATATTAAAAACATAAATTTATTCAAAAAATACAAAATGTACAACCTCAATATTTATTTGTATATGTATATACAAAATTATTTATATTTGTATGGGGTGAGGAAATGAATTGTGAAATTAGGGCACGAAAGCGGCTACGCTATCCTCTCTCCCCAATTTTTATTTTTTTTTCAAAAAACAAAAATCAGAAAAAATTCCATCCAAACAAACAGCGCCTTAATCAATCGTCTTCCTCTCCTCTCCTCTCCTCTCCTCTCCCCCCCTCTGCACATCGACGGAGCACTTCCATGGCGACGGCGGCCACTGAAGCCAATCGAAGCTGAATTACACAGCAACCAGAAATGGAAGCAACAATAAACGACGCGTCGATCCTCATCGCGGTGGTCGTAATATTAGCCTCACTCTGGACGGCAGGCATCCTCAAATTGGCGAACAGCCTCTGGTTGAGACCTAAGAGGCTGGAAGAAACCCTAAGGAAGCAAGGCCTCCGGGGGAACCATTACAGGCTACTCTTCGGCGACATCAGAGACCTCGTAGCTCTGGCCAAACACCACCAGCCTAAGTCCATCCAGATTTCGGAGGATCCGACGGCTCACGCTCTCCCCTACTACCACCGCCACGGCATCAAATACGGCCAAAATTCCTTCATCTGGTTCGGAACATCGCCCAGGCTCGTCATCACAGAACCTACGCTTCTCAAGGAGATTCTCGCCAAGCCCGACGTGTTTCACAAGATCCGACCCGACCCTATCGGAGAAACGGCCGCCGGCGGTCTGCTCTACCTGGAGGACCATAAATGGGCCACGCACCGCCGCATCGTCTCCCCGGCGTTCCATATCGACAAACTGAAGGTCATCATCATCATTATCATTGTAACGTACTCCTCCATTTTACTTAATTTTTATCATACTGATACTGATGTGTGTGTGCAGAAAATGGTGCCGACGATGTGGTTGAGCTGTCGGAAGATGGTGGAGAAATGGGAATCAAGTTCTACTGCGGCGGTGGATGTGTGGCCGGAGCTTCAAGATTTGACCGGAGATGTGATTTCCCGAACTGCATTTAGCAGCAGCCATGAAGAAGGGTGGAGAATATTCGAACTTCAGAAAGAGCTCGTTCATCTCATTCTCGAAATTCTCATCTTCACTTTCATCCCTGGCTGGAGGTAACTTTTAAACTTCTGCTTTTTTTTTTTCTTTTTAAATTTTTTTTTTTATTTTTATTTTTATATGACGTGGGAACCCGTTTCCCAAAAAGGACGCACTGGGTAAATCCCGACCGACCGAATCTAGTACCCTGCAAACTAGGTCCAATGAAACAAGTCATACTAGACGAACTATGTGTGTGGCAAGTGACTTGAAGTTTGAACTCATAACTTCACAGTTATAAGTCCATCCCATACTACTAACCCATCATTTACTGGACAACTTCTGTTCTTTTTAACTATACAGTATATTAATTCAACCATGGTTTTTTTACCTAAGAATAACAAAAATTGAAATCTGTACTCTATCTTTGCCTTCAATGATAGATATATTCCGACAAAGGCAAACCGAAGAATGAAAACGATCTCAAATGAAATCCACACTTTACTAAGGGGAATTATCGACCAAAGGGAGAAGGCAATTGCGAGGGGGGAGGCGATCGAGGAGGACTTACTAAGCACATTGATGGAATCAAACAAGAAAGAGATCCAAGAGCACGGGAACAAGAAGAGCGCAGGCGGGATGAACATTGAAGAGGTGATCGAGGAATGCAAGTTGTTTTACTTTGCGGGCTCGGAAACCACGTCGAGCTTGCTTGTTTGGACAATGGTGATGCTAAGCATACACCAAGATTGGCAAGCTCGTGCCCGAGAAGAAGTTCTGCAAGTCTTTGGCAAGCAAGCGCCAACATTCGATGGCCTAAATCATCTCAGAACGGTGAAAATTACCTCTCTATAACCTAAATATACTCATTCTTGGAACAAAAATAGAATAGATCCCTATAAAACTTAATTTTGACTCGTCTAGTTAATCAGATCTCTATATACAGGTGACCATGATACTTTACGAAGTTATGAGAGTATACACGCCGGTACCCTTACTGGCCCGATCAATCACAAAGCCAATACAACTAGGAGACATGAAGCTTCCCGTCGGGGTGGACTTATTGCTATTACCTGGTCTAATTCACCATGACCCTAAGATATGGGGCGACGATGTGGAGGAGTTCAAACCGGAGAGATTTTCCGAAGGAATTTTGCGAGCAAGCAAGAGCCCGTTTGCCTTCACCCCTTTTAGCTCCGGCCCTCGAGTTTGCATCGGGCAACACTACGCTATGATTGAGGCAAAAATAGCCATAGCTACGATACTACAACACTTCTCATTCGAGCTTTCCAAATCTTATTTGCATGCTCCATTCGCCATTCTTACACTCCAACCTCAATATGGAGCACCTCTACTTCTACACAAACTTTGAACTACGATAGATTTACCTTAGATTAGTTTACTCGATGTTTTATTGTGTTTTTTAATACTTCCTTTTATTTTGATATATTTTAGATGAAATAACAAATAGAATGTAATGTTCAGAATAAAATTAATAATTTTCACTATGATCAAAAACACGTTGCTATATCCATCAAACCAAATTCAATTGAAGAGGACTTTGTATATAAAATTATAAACTAAACTTTCATATTATAAACTTGTCAGTCATATTCTATATATAGAACAAAAACTCACACATATTAATTTCAACCTGATTATATATATGAGTTGACACAAACCCAATACGATAACGAATTGGATTAAGATTAAAACTTTCAACTAGAATTTGACACAATAATTCGATTATAATATATTAATATTAATTAATATATTTATTATATAGGTAAAATAATTATAATTTAATAATTAGTCAACATATTAATTTAAACTAAGTTAATTTTAAATAATTCAACTTAATTCATTATAAAAATTACATTATACCAACCAAAGCTAACATAACAAGACTATGACAATAATTGAATTTGAATCAAACATTTCGACTTAATTATATATATGGATCAACACAGATCAACACAAACCCGAAACGATAATAAACAAGACAACATAAACCTGATACAATAATAAACGGGTCGAGTTATGATTGAATTATTTAACCCATTCAACCAGATACAAGGCTCTGAATCAACTCATTACCAGCTCTCTCTATATATAAATCGTACATAAAAGTATTAAACAATTATATACACAAATTTATTTTACTGAAATCACTAATATTTAGATAAAAACAAAATGAACATTATCGCTGCACAATAAAATTTACAGAGAATATTTAATACAATCACATGTCTAATTGTTATGATACTTTTAATTAGGTAAAGTACATAATATTCTACATAAATGCACAAAATACTTGTACAATATATTCCATGACTCACTCTTGTACAGCAGGGATAATGGTGAGGATCTGCATAAAAATATCCTACACATAATAGAAGTTCTACGCACATTTTTTGATAGGTACGTTATAGTGCTGATAACTTTTTATCAGCGGCACCAACACATCGTAAAACTATATACAATCACATGTCATAACTGATTTCAACACAAAGTTATATATTAATATAATACAACACATGCTAATAGTTCATACAATACATGTCACAATTGATTTCGGCACATATCATATATCCACAAAACACAATACATATATTAATTGACAATTCATGATAATAGTACAGACAATACACATTTTTATACCAAAAATGTGCTATATATACCATTTTTATGTACTGATTAGAACTAATAAGCTCGGTACTTAGTTATAGATCTTGAATTTTAAAATATGTAAAACAAATATTTCCAAACAGGTAGTCAGACATTTCAGCCTCCTACCTATCTAATCGGTAAGAAACTAAATGGCCATGTATTTGTGCATTGTGTTGCAGAAATACACATACATTTTAAAACCCGAGCAAGAGTTTTGAGATCAGCAAAGCATGAAAAGTGTTGCAACAGGAAAGGAAAATAAAAGAGGATTATATTAAGCTGGAAGATGAAGTAATTTATTGTTTATTGAAAAAGAAAAAAAGGAAATGGTCAATACTGTGCACCTTTAATACAACAATTGCAATTTCCATGTATGTAGTTCTCAGTGCTGCAATGATCCAAAGTCCGCAGGCGGCCACACCTGTTATTCATACAACAATTGGATGAGTAGGATTCTGTTGTCATTGGTATATTGACATGTATCTAGTGCTCGGATATTAGCTGCTCCGAGATATTTTGAACATATTGTAGGGAATGACTCAAAATTTGTTTAAGTGGTGCAGAGATCAAGTTGAGTTAGTTCAGCTTGCGTTGTTCGTAGTGCTTATGAATAGCAATGGGTAGCTTTTGTTGACAAAAACTAGTGCTGCTACCAACCCCCTACACGAACAGGTTTGTACAACTTCTGAATACACAGAGGAAAAGCTCATGCTTGACTCATGAAGGTTTTACAAGTGATTCAAGCTCAAGTTGAGCAACATAATTGACAGTGTGACAAACTTCAGAAACTCTAATAAGCCCATTGCAGTGCTGAAAATGAGAAAGGTTTTACCACAATGAACAAAATAAGTCAACCATCGGCGTGAAAAGATCTAAACCAAAAGCTATTAAAAAAACTCATGAAGTGAAGACATTCTTGAATTTGATTTCCTAAAGTAGTGCAATGGAAATTGAGAAAATGAACATTGGTAAAGTATAACATTACAAAACCAATCTCAGGGAGATTTACTTGTGGTTATTATACAGTTCGCAATGAGCGGAGTGCAGTGAATTGAATCATTTTATTAAGTCTTTATTCTTATTCAATTCAGAGAAACTTTATCAACTTAAGGAACATTCAAACAAAACTAGAACTCCTATAGAATAGAATTTCCTCAGAAGAGTGCGTATAAAAATCTTAACATTGATGTGCATATGGAATATATAGACAAGAGTTTCAAATTTCAGTAATTTCAACTATAAGTTGCACACAAGCATATAAGTACATACTTCCCATGATAATGCCCACTGTAAATTGCTTTTTAAGAAATACGTGAAAGTTCAAAGAAAACCCTTCTCAAAAAAATGGGAGGCATTGGAAAGGCATGGTGACTCACCTGTAAATTAAATAGCTAGCAGAATAAAAGAGAAATAAATTTTAAAAAAATACAAAACCAAAACAAACAAACATGCAATGCAAGCTAATTTAGACAGGAATTAGAAATAGCAATTTACACAAGAATTAAAACCAGATATAAGCAATTTACACAACAATTTACTCTGAAATATGCTCTGCCAACGATCAGCCCATAAGGAACTGGACCAAAGTTCCGCGAATCCTTTGATGAATAGATATTATCCCCCTGAATCCATACATGGCCCTTTGGCACCTATTATTCCCAAAAGTAGAAGTCAATTTTCATATAAACCCAAGGTAGTGCGCTTTTTCTTCACACATAAATACATACGCCTATTGAAAAGATAATCAACTAAAATTGACTAATGCACACACACACAAAAAAGGGGGACTGACAATCATTCCATAATGATCCTTCAAACATTTCATAAATTCATAAATAGGCAAATGTACAAACAGCATCTTTCCTAAAGACCCAAGTCCATACGGTGCCACAAGAATTATCAAGAAGAACACTCACTAGAATGTACACTTCACTCATATTTCCAGCATCCTGTTAGTTGTCACAGCCTAGCCCTAACAAGTCAACCCATTCAAACATCTGCAGCTTCCACCAACCTTTACACCTTTACTAAGTCAGTCTTGCCCCAAATGTGCAAATTTAGTATGCAAAGTGGGTAAGTAGGAAGCAGGGAAGTAAGGTATAGAAGAACACTCGAAAGCTTAAAAGAAGAAGTGCATCGCATTGAAGGTTGTTTAGGTTTCAACACACCTCCCCTATCAATCTCAACATCTCATATAGATCATCCGATCCTCCAAATAATTTAAAACCTCTAAAACACTCATGAAGTTCCCGGACATTATAAAGCTCAAAAATAGGTCAAAATATTCAACCACAGCAAAATGTTCAAAATAATAAACATCTCACCCTTTCGAAATACCTAAACCACTACAGGTGTGCTAATTGTGTTGCGCATGACAAGTGATACCACAGCTAACTACTCAATGAAACACACAAAGGAAAAAATGAAAAAAGAGAAACTGTATTAACTCGAGCATACTCATTTCCCACAACACCAAATTCGAGCAAAATCTGAATGGGGAAACTAAAGAACTACCCAATAGGCAAAAGCAGCAAACCACAATCGAAATTAAAATCCCCGTAGCAATAGCCAAACAGCAACTGATAAAATAAAAAACAGAGCACAATATAGTAGCAATAATCTCATCGCACCATTCACCTAAAGTTAAGTACCCACCACTAACGAATGAGTTCGGTCACTGTGACCGGGATCCACCAAAAACGTAACAGTATCTCCCTCCATACCCAAAATGCGCTTGGTAATGAACTTCCTAGGGTTTTCAGGCGACCGCAGCAAAACAATGTCGCCAGGGCCGATCCTCCCCAGCAAAAACGACAGCTTCTCAACCAGCAAAACGTCTCCGGTGAAATTCAACGTGGGTAACATGCTCGGACCATAAACCTTGATCAAAATTAAAAACGAAAAACTAAACAAATAAATTAACATCAACATCAACATTAATCAATTGCCGAAGTCTTAAATGGAGCAAGGAAATAAAAGCCATACTACAGTTTGGCGGATGACGTAGGTGTCGAGGACGTGCACCAAAGAGAAGAGCTGAGCAAGAGAGGTGGAAATGCGCACAACTTCCTTGGCCGCGGGCTTCCATTGGCGAGCGTATTGCAGCAGCTTTGCAGCACTCATCGTCTGCACCAGAGCAGAGCAGACTCGATTTGGATGGAAATTAGGGATGGAGGCGTTTTCTCTTCGTTGCCCTCTGGGGTAAAAATGTCAATTCATACGGAAACGGTGGATAAGTTTTTTCTTTTTTTTTTGGGTTTTTGGAAAAAAACAAAATTAGTCAATAAAAATAATCAATTTAAGTTTAGTTTTAAAAAAAAATTGCCATATGTTACGTTACAACCGTACACTGAATAGAGGTGTTGCTTTTGCTCTAAAGTTGTGTAAACAGAGTCGTACCACATCAAGAAACCCAAAGCAAATAATGCCAACAACCTATGTTCGAATACAGACACAAGACGTGTTACAAAACAATTCTCGTATTCAAGCTATTCGCTTGAGGTTATAGCTCACCATATGTTCGAGAGCCGACCTGAAAGAACTCTCCGGCAAGCACCAAAGATTCTCGAGCGCCTCGTCCGCCTTCGCTCTTGCCAATTCCCATGCTCGTTCGATGCTTCCGGAGTCCTTAATAATCTCGATTGCCTTTCGAAGAGAGTCGGGCTCGATGAACTCAGATTGGATCATGTCCTTCAGACACGGTTCTTTTTCGAGTGCAAATATCACGGGGGCCGTTAGATATCCCTTTGCAAGGTCGCTCCCGGAAGGTTTTCCCAATTGCTTGGCTGATTGAGTGAAATCTAATATGTCGTCGACTATTTGGAAGGATAGGCCCAAATTCTTGCCGTACATGTACATTTGATCGACAACTTCGCGGCTTGCGCCGCTGAACATGGCGGCCCCCTTGGTGCTGGCGGCGATTAAGGATGCTGTTTTGTAGTGACTTTTGATTAGGTACTCGTCTAGACGAATGTCGCAGTCGAACAGCGAGGAAGCTTGCTTGATTTCGCCTTTTGCAAAATCTTTAATGACCTGAGATATTCAACATGGTATCGGAATCATAATTCCTGCATTTGAATCTCTAAAATCATTTGAGACAACTTTTGAAGAATTTTGCAAATATTTTTACCCTTTAAGCACTCATATAGCTAGACTTAGTATTCAAATACTAACTCCGTCCCAATAAAAAAAATAATATTTGTTTTTTGCACGTAAATTTTTTAATATTAATAAGATATTAAATTTTACTGAAAAAAAAAAGTATTATAAAGAAATAATAACATGTATTGAAAGTTGCAGGGTATTTATTATATTAAGTAAGTTACGGTTACAAATGGTATCATGGGAAGCAGAAAAATAGAAAATGGAACCATTCTTACGGGACGGATGGAGTATTATTTTTCATTTAAAATATTACTTCCTCCGTACGAGATATGCTGTCCATTTTACTGTAGACACGGAATTTAGGAGGAGCATAATTAGTAAATAATTAAGAATTAAGAATGTATCAATGAAAATAATAATTATCGTATAATAAAAATAATTATAGATTAAAATTAATATAACTAATTAGTCTAATTAAAATTAAAAAATGTATAAATTAAAAAGTTAAAAATGAGATTAAAATATATAATTTTTTTTTAAAAAAAAATATATAGGAAAGTGACCAAAATAAATAGAAAAGGCAGAAATAGAAAGATGGACATAATAAGAAGTTGCATTTATCTAAATGTGAAAATGCTCGGAAATTAAATGTGGTATACCTGGCTAACAAGCTTTATGACTTCGAGATTTTCAAGATTCGAAAGGTGCCACGACGACTGTGCAAATAAAAAATCCCCAACCAGCACGGCTACTCTCGTACCATATAGTTGATTGATAGTTTCCTTCCCTAAAGCACAGCAAAGCATAGAGACGATAAAGATTTTCATAAAGAATTACCAAGTCCGGATGTAAATACAAACCTCGCCTTGTGTCACTCTCATCTAATACGTCATCATGTACTAAGCTAGCCGTGTGGATCATTTCGATGATCTCTGCTAGCCGTCTATGTTCTTTAGTAAGATCCCTGAATTCCAGAGGCAGTATATGAATGTGAATGCATTATTCTTAACTAAAGCAATGATGAGAGTGCATTAAACAAAGCTTACTTTAGACCAAAGATTTCAGCAGTGGCTCTCGACACTAGAAAAACAAGAGCCGGTCGCATTCTTTTACCCCCGGCACCAAAGATTTGCTCTGCGGCAGACATCAGAACAGGGTTTTCGCCACTGATGATCTAGAGATAGTTTAATCATTAAAAAGAGGGTGTAAAACTGTAAATTTCAATCAAAGGCAGCAAATTCTGAGTTCTAGATTGACAGTACATAAGTATCCTCGGAATACATTCTTAACTGTGTCCATGGATAAAATAAGATAAGGTCGGAATCTTACAAATTATAGAAGGTTTTAAAGTGGGTTATAGAACTTTTTGTAATGAGATTGACAGATTCTAAAATCAACATCTTTATACAATGGCACTTCTGAATAAATTGTCGAACACCCCCAAAAGAAAGTTCGAAAAAAGCTTATAGGTCCTTCCAAACAATAGGCACCTCAAACAATTTTTATCTTGTGAAGCTACCAAAGTAGCCACAACCCTGAACAAGCATCCAGGGAGCATAAAGTGCATGTGTATCCGAGGATAGTTCTTTTACTTAAACATCTAATCCTCAGAAAAATTGAAATTGATACTCTATAAGGATGTGTTTTCAAATCTAATTTTGCAATATTCTACCCACAATAAAAAAAAAATTTCCTCAAAAACATCATAAGCTTATTTCCATTAAAATAATCAAGTCAAAAAGTTTCAAACACTACCAAACTTTTATATTCAATGTTTCATGTTCCAATCATTACAGCCACCAAAACACAACCAAACGATATATTCAACATTTCATGTTCCAATCATTAGAGCCACCTATTTATAGGGGAAAAAGGTATTCGCATATAAAGGGTGTGTATTGTTTGGGTTTTTGATCTAGTTTTTGGTAATACAAAAAAAAAAAAAAAAAAAATCATCCCCTTCAAAAGCATCATATCCCACGCCTATTTTTTATAAAAAAACATCGCATCCTAAGCCCATTTTCCTTTCAATACAACAAATTCCAACAACTATTTTCTATTTTGTTTTGGAAAACTGAGGATTAATATTATATAGATCTGGTTTGAAGTTACACGGCACATAGAACAGATACAAAAAAACCAAGCACCATATCTGACTTCAGTTTTCTATTTTAGTATGCTCCAATCACTGAGATTGAGTGTCTTGAGATGAAGAAAACGTCACATCCAAAACCTAATTATCACTTTAAAATCCAAAACACCAAACATAAACAAATGCACCCAAAGATTAATAACAAGAACACAGCCTTCAATGATATGGACATATACATATATATATTTATATATGAAGGATGATGCACCTCAAGGGGGTCGATTATTCTAATCCAACAACAAAAGCTGAATAATTAGTAAAACAGTACTAGAAGAATTGTTGTCTCAACATTGTTTCTTTACGAAATCATTATCATCATCACGCAATTCTCTAAACAGTAATCATCAGCAGATATTTCTCAAAGCTCACAATCAAGCAACTCACCGACTGAAGATTCTTGTTCAGTGTTAAAAGGTCCTCTGCAACCAGTTCAAACATGTCCAACCGCGTTGACTCCTGCCTTAAATCCATCACTGGTAAAGGACCATCTCCCACCTCTAAATACATCGCGAAGACAATCACAAGCTCAATAATTATACACATTACACAAAATTGACCAAAAATGCAAACCTAACTCACAAAACAAATTACAAATGAATCATTACCATTGACAGATTCTCCTGTATTCTTCGTGTCAAACACACCACACCTCCCGAAATCCTGTCGGCAATGAACCAGCCTCCCAGCTTCATAGCCTCTACTACCGTTCCTGTTCCTATTCACTCTATCGGCACATTTTGTTCGGAAGAATTGATTGAAAGAGGACTTACGATTGCAGCCATGCGCCACGAAATTCAACGCTGCTCTTCCACATACGAGGTGATGGCAAGTCACATACATCGTCCTTAACCAAAATGTTCAACCTCAAACCAATCCCCCGAACTTCAGAAGCTAGATCAACTCATTTCAGAAGAAACCACCAATTAAAACAGTCTCAAAGCAATAAAAACTTGAATCCTCAGCAATAAACCGATCCAATTGATCAAAAACGTCAACGGGGGTGCAAATCGAACTACGATAGCAAGAAATCGAAAATAGAATTCGAGAACTGCACAAAGGAGAGCTTCTTCTATGGGGCAAAACCCAAACACCACTGCACAACAGGAAGTTGTGATTGATTTCCTATTCGATAGTTCCCTCAAACTGACTGAATGAGTTCCTCCCCAAATTTCCAGCGGGTCAGGTATTTATACTATGGACTAAGGGGGGCTGAAAGAGATGCTTTGGGGCAATTATAGAATTAACTGAAAATATTGGACCACAAGGATATAAGCAATAAATATCGGGACTGCTAATATTATTACTAGCAATTGTCAATCTCGAGTAATTATTTTTAGGGTTTGTGTATTTCTATATATTCCCAGATGCGTCCCACATCTCTAAGTACGTACAGTGTATAAATATGAGGTTTTAGGAGAGTTGACGTAATTTGTAAATGCATAAATAATTTTAAGAGATATATTAATAAAAATATTTATGTTATTTTTTTTTTTTTTATTGTACCTAAAATTCATGTGTAAGTTAACGAATAATTTATTCATTCATGAAATTTATTATTTTTATCTAATAAATAATAATTAATTTATCACTATTTTTCTATTTACTATTTATTTTATTATTAATTTATTCTATAATATTTTATTTTAGTTATTTTATTTTTTTTATTTTTATATTAAAATACTATTATTTTTTATTTTTGTATTCCACTATTGTAATTCGGAGCGAGCGGAGGAAATATAATAGAGTATAATATAAATAATTATATATTAAAATTAAGATAATTATAAATAAAAAATTTTAAAATATATGTAGACATTATAAATTTTTACTAAAAGAGTGAGATTGAAGATTAGTATATACAAAAATAAAAATATGTACAAATAATACGAAACATAAGAGTTATTTGGTGGCAAGTTGAGAAAGATTATTAGGTATTTGTTGGAATTATAATACTGGCAAGTTGACAAAGATGAACTAGGGATTGTTTGAATTTGAACGTACTAGAATATAAATAAATATAAAAAATATTTAAATTAAAAAAACAAGTATTATATACTATTCTCTTTTAATTCAAATGGACCTTTTCAGAGTTTACAGTAAACTGGTAACTTAAGAAATAATATTTTATTAATTAATGAATGTGTACAAGAAGTTTTGACATGTATAACAGTATTTGAAAGTATTTTGATATAGTGTATAATTAATTTTCTAAAATAGATAAAATATACTGAGGCAAGTTAATTAAGAACTGGATAAATACCTTAGGTCATACAAGACAAATTACACAAGGGGAACCATGTGTGGCAGGTGGACCTGTGATTTCAGGGGCTGAATTCAGGTCACAAGTTCAGCCTCGACATCACCTAACCATGTCTTAAGGGACAAATAATAATATTTTATTGATTATAAAAGTATGTAAAATATATATAAAAAAAATTGAATATTTTGATAGAAGTTAGAAGTATTTTGGTATTTAAATAGATCATTTTTATTATAAAATTGATACTTTTGAATAAAATATTAGAAAATAATAAAATAAAATATTGAATTGAAAGTAAAAAAAAAAAAAAAAAAGTATGATTTTGATATAATATTATAATTGTATAAAAAATAAAATTAAATTTATATAATACAAATAAAAAAATAAATAAAATAAATATTTTTTTATATATAGTATTCATTTTGTCTACCTTTTAAGTAGTATAATTTTGACCTAGAAATCAATAATATTTAAATAGTAATTAATACTATTCATTTATATAAAGATATATATGCGTTCATTAAAAATAATTAATATAATAATATGAGTGTATGTTAATATAAAAATAAGAATATTTCTAACTTTTGATTTACAATGAAAAATGAAAAAAAAAAAAAAAAATTCACTTGACATAGAAAAAAAAATGTATAGTGTGTTTTTACTTATAAAACTTTTCCATTGATTTTACTATTTCAACTTTCTTTTTATCTCCAAAAATATTAAATTAAGTATCTATTTTTTTATTTATTATATTACACTAAAATTTTTATTTTTCATGAAAAACATCGCATCAAATAACTATTTCAATTCAAAATTTTACTATTCAAAATCAATATAAAAAGCTAAAGTAAACACGCCCATATGATTAATTAGTTAGAAATGAGAAGAGAAGGATGTGTTCTTTTTTTCAAATAAACTAATATACTATTCATACTTAATATTTTTATATTATCTATATAATTTTTTATTTTTCATAAAAAAATAATTCTTCTAAACTATTTTACAAAACAAACACATCCTTAGTAACCAACATAAGTTAAAAATAAAATATATAAAAATATATTTATTTATTAAAAAAATAAAAAGTACTCCCTCCGTCCCAAACTAAGTGCAACATTTATTTTTGGCACGGATTTTTAAGTAGGTAGTATTAAGTAGGATAATTTAGAAATTAGGTGATGTGACGAAAAGAGGAATATATATTTTATTTTTTTATTTAGATGATACGACAGAATAAAGTGTGAGGCAGAGATTAAGTATAATTAATTATTTCTTATTTTGAAAATATTGCATAATGTTTGGAAGATACCAAAAAAAAAATGTTGCAGTTCTTCGTCTTGAAATAATTGACTTGTTTGATAAGGTATTTTAAAAAAAAATACTAGTAAAGTAACAATATTAAATAATGATATTATTTTTTATGTGAATTGTATTGTTGGTTTATTTAAAATATAAAAATTTACTATATATGATTAAAAATATTTAAAATTTAAATATTTTAAACATAAGAGTGGTAGAAATAAAAAAAATAAAAAAAAAAAATTGAGTAAGTGTTACTTGTAAAATGTTATAACTTCAATTAAATAAATTTATATTTTTTAAATATATTTAAAATTATAAAAAAATTTATATCAACTGTTATAAATAGAATAAAGTAAAAAACCGTATAAACTATTATGGTCTACAAATTAAAAAGAAGTCTCATTTTAAATAATTATTACTTCTTTCGTTACAATTTAAAGTACTATTTTTACTATTTGTATTTGTATAACTCAAAAATATTTATTTTTTATTTTAGAAAAAATAATTATACATTAATATCAAAATATTTTTAAATTTTTATTTAAATTACAAATATATCATTATACATACAATTACTTTATATATAAAGTTAAAGAGTAAAAATGTCAAAACATCTTACACATTTCCACTAGCCCAATAAAATTCTTTTAATATTAATTATTCTAAAAAAACATAATACAAATCAAGAAAAAATGACAAAATACCTCTATTAGTCGATATTTTTGGAATAAATTATACAAATATAAAAATATTTTTAATATTAAATAAAATGACTCAAAAGACAAATGATGTCCTTTTTACCCAATGAATGTAGTACTCCATTCGTTCCAAACATCCTACAATATTTCCTTTTTGATATGTCTCAAACATCCTACAATATTTCCAAAATAGGAAATAATTAATTATACTTAATCTCTACCCCACGCTTTATCTTCTTACATCATTCAAATAAAAAAATAATAAAATATATATTTCTCTCTCCATCACATTATCTAATTTCTAAATTATCCTACTTAATACTACCCACCTAAAAACTCGTGTTAAAAGTAAATATTGCACCTTGGACGGATGGAGTATTATTTATTACAAGTTGATTTAAATTGGAAAGGAAGGATAAAAGAATATTAGAAACAGTGCCTAGGAACATAGGGATAAAAAAAATATTTAAAAATAGTGTGTATCTATATTTTATCCTCCGACAACAAAACAAGCAGAATACGGTATAGTGAGATTCCAGGCTCTTTCCCCGACCGATGTGATAAAAAATAAAAAAATAAAAAAATAAAAAATATTACTCCCTTTCGTCCCAAAATAAAGTTTTATTTTTTAATTTAATAATTATATCATTTTAACTTACAATATAGTACATAAATATCGTTACTTTTATATTACACTATATTAATATGAATATTTTTGTCTTTTTGTTACAATTCAATATAATACTAATATTAAAAAATGTACGTACAAAAAGCAAATTCTACTGTTGGAACGAGACAGAGAGAGTATAAAGTTTATAAAAAAAGACAAGGTTCGAGCACGTTTATAAATTAGTAGTAATTATTAAGTGATGCAATGACAGCTTTAGAAATTATAATATTAAGTAGGCTTTGGAATTTGAATACAAGAAAGATACTATTATGGTCAATCATTTTGTGCTCAAGCTTTGTCAAAACAAACGCAACGGATGGCATCAAATAGTCCGTCGGGTGTGTTTGTTGGATGGCATCAAATAGTCTGTCGGGTGTGATTGTTTGGGGGATTGGATTTTAAATATATTATTTATTTTATTTTTTTTTTATCAAAAATATCAAATTAAATATTTATTTTTTATATTATACTAAAAATTAATTTTACATTCAAAATATCACATCAAACACCTATTTATATTACATCATATAATTATTCAAATTCAAAATTTTTACTATTCAAATCTCTAACTCAAAATCCAAACCCCCAGACAAACAAACTCAAAATAGATTGATTTTTTGTGTTTGACATGAAAAAATATGTTATTTTAAGTTGAATAGTTTTTACTCACTTTTTGATTTTTGTAAAACAATGTTTTGTATTGTTTATTACTTCTTCTGTTAAGTAACTAAGTATCTATTTTTATTTTTTTTACGTTAATATTTGAATATTAATTATTATATCAAAATATATTAAAGAAAATGGCAAAAATACTTATATTTGACATTTGTACAAAAATTATACAAATATAAAATTATTTTTAATGTTAATTACCATGACGCAAAATACAAATAGATATATTATTAAGAGACGAAGTGAATAATATTTTTAGGAAATCACAATCGATAAATAATGTTAGGAGAATATAGCAAAAGATTCAAAATACTATCTACCTCAATAATTATAAATGTTTCCTCTGTCCCGAATAAATTGTCCAAGTTATATTTATTTACAAATTGTCACAACTAATTACATATTTAGTTTATTAAAAAATAAATCTCACTTCATTAACAACTTAGATACTTTTCAGACTATTAGGTTTGATCGAAAATTTATTCAGAGTACACCTCATGAGTAAAAGCTGTGAGTTCTCATGTTATCAAATAAATAAATAAATAAAATACTAAACTTATGTCAAACCCATATAAATATATATATATATATATTTAGGAGTGTATTCAATTACGATGATTTTGTAGGATTCCTCCAAATTTTCAAAGCTCTTATAAAATTTGGAGGTATTGAATTTAAAATTTTAAAAGTTTTTTAAAATCCTGATGTATTCAATCCAAATTTTTAAAAGTCTTTTAAAAGTACAAAATATTAAAAAATTCATGGACTTTAAAATTCTATGAATTTTGTTGGATTCTTGTTGAAAATTATGAATAAATGATAAGTACAATGTAAAATCTTTCATCCATTTATGGCGTAGATTCTGTAAAGTTTTTAAATATATATAATTTATAAACCTTTTCAAATCTAATAAAATCATAAATAAATACACTCCCTTAGTGAACGAAATAAATATTATAACAATTTATTCAATTTAAACTTTATTATTTTGAGTCTAAATCTCTCTCATAATTCTATATAGTTGATGATGGTCCAAATCTAGGTCTTGAAGTGAGGAACAATCTAACAAAAATATATTAATATTGGTTTAAAAATTAGAATTATGAAATATTCTCTCTGTTTTACATATTCTATAATAATATTTTTTTATTTGATTTTTTTGTGCATACTTTACATTATTTTCAAAATAAAAAATAATTAACTATACTTTATTATATTACATGACTCAAATATAATTATAAATATATATATTTTTTCTTATCAAGTCATCTAATTCTAAATTTATCATACTTAATATTATCTATTTAAGGTGTTTTTGTTTCGGGGGTTTGGATTTTAAATTGAGATTTAAATAGTAAAATTTTTGAATTTGAATAATTGTATGATGTGATATAAATATATGTTGATGTGATGTTTTGATATAAAATTAATTTTTAGTATAATATGAAAAATAAAAAATAGAAGTTTAATTTCACATTTTTAAGAAAAAAAATATGATGAATAATGTATTTGAGGGAGAATTCCCAAACAAACATACCCTTAAATTTTCGTGCCAAAAAATCAAATATTTCATGGTATATTAAAAAAAAAAACTATATAAAAATCCATTAAATGATACCAACCTAAACACAAGAAGAATAGGCCGACTTAATAAAAGGCCTAGAGTTTCATTAGGAAAAATTATGGTTCCCTATCGGATGATCTGACGGCGTGGAAGTGGACTCGTGACCTTGAGATCATGAGTTAAAATTTTCGATATTTTTTGGATTTTGTCTGTTATACATGATTCGTATAGTTTGACTGATCTTATCGGATTTAATTTGCAGACTATTATATTAAACTGAAGATTTATCCAGAGCACACATTGCAAACATTGTCTGATTAAATTGATGATAAATAGCTAGCAGACCTCACAGCGTTGGGGGAGTTTTTAGAGGAAGCTTTCATCGTCCTTGTCGCCGTCATCATTGTGCCTTGGAATGACAAACATTATCAGGCAGACACTGTTCCTCGTCTCCTTCATCGTCGATTTGGTGGCGTTGTTTAATTATTTTTGTTTTCGTTGTAATTGTTCTTTGATTTTTTTTTTTCCTAAAAAAATATAATAATACAAAATCATATTGTTTCAATTAAAAATATCAAAATAAGAGAAAAAAAAATATTTAAATTGAATTATTTTTATAATAATATTATTAATCATAATAGCATAAATAAAATATTATTTAATTGTAAGTTGAATTAAGAAATACTATATATTAAAAGAATATTATTTGATTGTAAGTTGAATTAAGAAATACTATTATATTTTTTTAAAAAAATATATACTTTTTTCTCTAAATAAAATATTTAATAAAATATTACTTTAATATCAAATCTGCAAATTCAAACCATTTTTTTTTTCCAAATTAATCAAAAGAAACGCACCCTTAGTATTCAATTATATATATATATATTGGACATACTTGAATTACTATTTCACATCAGACTTATTATCGATTTGGTGAATTTGTAATTATATCATCCCATTTTCAATATTTATGTACTATATTTCTTTTACAAAACATATCGAAAATATTTTATATCAAAATCTTCAAAAAAATTAAGGTAAATTTCATGAAATAAAGAAAAAGAAGAAGAAGAAGAATGAACGTGGATGAAAAGCTTATGCAGGGAGAAACCACAAATAAAATCACAATTGCATAACTAATGAGTATTTTACTCACAATCCATTGTATACATATTTTTAAAATTTAAATGAAGTCATTGGATTAGAAAACATGCATTCTTATATATGCATTTTAGCCTTTGCTAATAGAATATAATTCTTTGATAGTTAGAATTTGTGTGGGATTTATGTTTATATTGCAAATTATATTAACTTATTTTAATTGGTTTCTTTCTAATATATATATATATATATATATTTTTTTTTGACATGTCAGGGATAAATAACAAAATTGATAAAATTGAAAGAAAAATAAAGAAAAAAAAAAAAACTCAACATCACATCACTTAATTAATCATAGCTGTTAATAATTTTATCCTCGTGATCTGATAAATTAATTAAAATGCCTAAAAGCTCAATTATTATAAAAATATAATAAAAATAGAATGACACACATTTAGAAGAGAGAGAACGACACGCATGTGCAGAACAAACGAATCCAGAGACACATTGTGCAAAAACGATTCGATAAAAAGGAAGATTTTCTTTTACTGCTAAATCATGATTATATTTTCCTTTTTGAGTTCTTTTTTATTTGATTATAAAGTTTTTTTTAGAGATAATAATGTTTGGGCTTGTATTTAATTTTTTATAATTTTTTTTTTTCAATTATCAATATTTTCTAATTATTAATTTAGTTTTTTTTTTTTTTATGATTTTTGGATTGATTAGATGTTTTGGTTCCGATATTTATGTCATTCTAATAATCGACAATCGATTTGCATGCAATAATTTGATTGAATAATTCATTCCCAGATATTATACAATCAAATCTAATTTGCTACTCTTCGTAACAATTGTTTTTAATTGAATTTCTTAAATTGAAATGCAAATATGCAACAATTTTTACCGGTGCAATTGGGTCTATTTAGCTCAATTAGGAGTGTTGACCAACATATCTTGATTGCTTATACTATATAATAAAAAATTATTGTCAAAGATTGTTCATAACTATAATCAATTATTGATAGTCTAATAAGAATTAATTTATTAAATTGATGATAAATATAAGTATCATCACTGCATCATCCATTGAGTTAGATGCTTCCATTTATATTATAATTACTTTGTAATTCCAGATTAAGTAAATTATTTGATTGACCGTCGGTCAAGTTTTAGCACCGCTGCCATAGATTGACGTTTGGTTTGCAATCTTTAAAGTTATTCATTTAATATAATTTGATATATTTGTCTCTATTTATGCCGCATTCTCCTCACACGAGTTAATTGGTATTTAATCTTGAGATAAAAGATATTGGACAAAAGCTAAAAAAAGAAAATTAAACCACAAAAAGCAACTCAAGCCGGATGATTCTACAAGCCCACTCAAAAGATTCAGTTTTAGTGACATACAAAAAAAATCAAAAATAAAAAAAAATCAAAAATAAAAAATAAAAACCGTCATAGTTGAGGATAATTATACTTGAAGAGAGTTGGTTGCTTCAGACTTGATGCAATAGCCTTTATGCATCACTTTTTCAGCTCTAAATAATATTATTTTTTTTGAAATAAAAATTAGTTTGATTCATTTACTATACTTTTTCTATGAATTTATAGATGGAGAATCTCAGAAATATTTGCATAAATTTGATATACTGTGTTCCAACGTGAAACCGCCAGCTGTTACGAATGAACAGATTAGATTCAGCTTTCCTATTTTCATTCAAAGACGTAGCAAATGATTGACTCTATTACATCCCAACAAGAAGCATTGGCACATAAATGACATGAAGTAGAAGTTTTTGGAGAAGTATTTTCTAGCTTTCAGAGCTGCGATTTCAAAGAAAAACACAGTGACATTAAACAACAATTAGGTCAAACACTGAATGAAATTTGTGAGGTATTAATAGATGTATTATAAAGGCTTTGTTCTTCTAACGATATTTTTGAATTACGATCCCTAAAAATAATAATAATAAATACAAACTATTTTTATACAAAATTTTAAAAGTTAAAAAAATAACTTTAAATATATTTATTTACGGTATAAAAATTGATAAAAATCAAATATTCAATTTAAAATAATGTTATATTTTATGTGTCTGATCTATTTTCTAACATCACACATCAAAAATACTATAATATTATTTTATTGTTATATTATTTTAATATATTTAATTTTAATATATTTAATTGTTATATTATTTTATGTGTCTGATCTATAATATTATTTTATATGTCTATCTATTGTTATATTATTTTAATATACTTTATTGTTATTATTTTTTTTTAAAAAAAATATTAATTATAACAAAATTTAATTTACAGATAAATTTATTATAGTTAT
This sequence comes from Andrographis paniculata, assembly GCF_009805555.1. Taxonomy (NCBI): domain Eukaryota; kingdom Viridiplantae; phylum Streptophyta; class Magnoliopsida; order Lamiales; family Acanthaceae; genus Andrographis; species Andrographis paniculata. Next base: position 1,685,997 of record NW_026137611.1, read on the forward strand.
ATACGTGTATGTAATATTTCTACGATATTTTTTATTTTAAATAAATTTTGCATTAATAATTGATATTTACTGTATAAAAATTAATATATATATAATTAAATACTATAAATTTATTTTATTAAAATATTATTTTTTAATGCATACAGTAAAAAAAAAATTACGGTATTGTTTTTCCCTAAAAGATAAAAAAATAATAGTACCATTTAAAATAGAGTAATTTATAATCGAAGCAAGTTGTAACATATAATAAAAACACAAAAGTCCAGCCCACATTCTAAGCCCACTAAAAGTCCATCCTTAAAATATCAACCAAACGGCTACAGCTACGCTTAGGGCCAACCTTCCTTCATCGACGGCCGCCGCTCTGCTCAAGTTCAAAGTTCCAAAGGATTGATTTTCAATGGCCGGCGAATCCAAAATCGTGGCGGCGGCCGACGTGTCCGCCTCCAGGGTGCCTAAATCAACCGTAGAATCTGCCGTCGCCGCCTTGTTGAAATACAAGGCCGCCCAGTCCGCCGGCGAGAAGCCGCAGCTTCTTCCTCAGGACGAGTACATCTATCTCAACCTTACAATGAAGAAAATCCCCTCCAGGTCACGCACTAATCCCTACAAAATACCTCTCTCTCACCCGATCTTAGACAGCAGTTCCGAGCTCTGTTTAATCGTCGACGACAGGCCTCAGTCGCCCACTCCGCCGTCGGACCAAATCAAAAAGCTAATCAAGTCTCAGGACATACCGATATCGAAGGTCATTAAGATTTCGAAGCTTAAGGCCAACTACAAGGCGTTTGAGGCGAAGAGGAAGCTTTGCAACAGCTACGACATGTTTTTGGTGGACAGGAGAGTCGTCCATTTGTTGCCCAAGTTGATTGGGAAGGAATTCTTCAGGAAGAAGAAGCTGCCATTGCCGGTGGATTTGAGTAAGAAGAATCTGAAGTCGCAGGTGGAGAGGGCTTTAGGGAGTGCGCTGCTGCTCGTGAGGACTGGAACTTGTTCTGTGATGAAGGTGGGGAAAGTAGCAATGGAGAAAGACGAAATTATTGAGAATGTAATCGATGCCGTTAATGGAGCAGTGGCGAATGTGCCGAAGAAGTGGGATGGTGTTAGGAGCTTGCATTTGAAGCTTTTCGATTCGGTCTCGCTGCCTATTTACCAGGCAATGCCTGATGTTAAGTTGAAGATTGAGGGATTGAAGAGGACAGAAGATGGAGTTGCTGTTGTGAAAATTGGGGACGAGGGCGAAGATGCTGCCGAAAAGAAGGATGGAGATAGTGAGATTAAGAAAAAGAAGAAGAATAAAGGGAGGATTCATGAGGTTCGATATATGGACGATGGAGAGGTTGCAGTGAGCGATGAAGACAATGAGTTGGATGATGGAGAAGACGTGGAAAGTGACGATGATAAGTTGGATGACATCGAGGAAGCGAGGAATGAGGAAATTGATGAACTTGTGGGGGAGAAAAGTATTGAAGGAAATGAGTTTCCGGAGAAGAGACGCAGTAAAAGGATCAAGGCTAATACGTCGAAAGGCAATGGCCTGGAGGATATGGAGAAGCCGGCGAAGAAAAAGGCCAAGTTAGGGAAGAAAGGGAAGGAAATTGGGGTAACAAGTGGAGTGAAGGCAAATAAAAAGAGTAAACTTGATAAAGAGTCGAATGAGGGAATTGTCGGGGTCAAGAATGGCAAACACAAGAAGAGATCGTCTAAATAGGTCTCGAATATCTGCAATGGGTTTTTAGGTGGTACTATTATAGTCTTCTGAATTATGTCAAGGAGTGCATTGGTAAGGAATGACGAATTAATTGCCCTTTTACATTGTTGAATGCAAAAAGTTTTGATTATTTAGGGAAGTTTGCTAGATGATTGTTGGAGTTATGCTGTTTTATCACCCACCTTTTTTGTTGTGTTATTTTGCAGTTATTACCTTTTGAAATCAGAATTTTGGATGTGAGACTGTTGAGATATCTTCATATAAGAATGGCTGTTGATTGATCACTGTGGATACATTCAAATATTCTGGAATAGGACTCTTTTCAAGTCGCTTCTTTTTGGTGATTATTATGTTTGGGAATGTGTTAATATATCGAGCATTTGAGCTTTCTTATGCATATGAGTTAGTATTTAAATCTCATCTAATATTTTTCTATGGCTATTCGAATTTCAGTGAGATTTAGCTCCCCTGTCTTGGAAAGTCACGAACCTTTTGTGGTTAAAGAAATAGATAATTACTTTCAAAACTTGCACTAGATGGCTGAGAGTGATGGTAGATTTTGGTGTTTAGAAAGCAATTGACAATTTCATTATCTATCTATGTGCTTATTATGTATAAGTTGTGGCCCATTTCTTAAATGTATCCATGTTATGTTGTCATTGTTATTCTCAATGATGTTTTCCTAGTTACCTGCATTGGCTCAATGATTTGAATCGAAGGGTGTGATATGTCGGATGTTCATCTATCTATGTTCTGTTAATATATATTTTTCTCTAAAGACGTGTGCAATCAATTGTAATGTATGCGTTTGATGATTAATACTCCCATTTTTTTTTTATTAATATATTTTTTAATTAGGTATTCGTATGTACAGCGATTAGTAATAATTTGATATTATATAAAAAATAATATTTTATTTAATACTCCTTTTATATTTACTATTTTTGTCCGTTTTTTAAATTCTTTATCCAACTCAATTAAAACTATATAGTTCAGTTCTGGGACAGATGGAGTATTTTCTAAAGAAAAATTTTCCATAAATAACAAAAATCTAAATAAAAAATTTAAAAACAGAGACAAAGCTTCGTTTGAATAGAAATTTTTGAAATTTAAAATTTATTTTAAATAATAAAAAGTTTAAATATTTAATGTTATGTTCTATAGGAAGATTTTTTTTTAAAAAAAATTCAGAGCCCCCAAGGCCAAGGTTCTAAGTAATGCAAAGTTCGACAAAACTAACATCCCAAAGTAAAGTAAACTTTCACAAAAGAGAAATGTAAGCATACAAAAAGTCAATAAATTATCAAACATAACCATCAGTATGTGTAATTAACAAACTATCAAGAACATTCAACACCACCAGATCTTATCCTCTCACAATAACTTAGAAAATCTTCCATTTCTCGAATCTAAACCATCAACAAAATCTAAAACATAATTAGATTAGATATATAGCAAACAACAGTCCCATTCTCACAGAGCATTTTTCGAATACTAGAAATAAGATAAGACGACGACGATGAGGAATTTAAGCCTAATCTTCTTCATGCATTTGGAGCACAAGATAAATAATGTACCTACATATATACCGACCGATATGCACACCCCATTGATTGCTAGAGCAAGAGATTCCTGAATTTACTACCGTGCAGTTGAAATCTTGAACACCTACAGATGATTCCTTACCACCCTACAAATACACGAATGAACCAGATCGTCAACATCACCATGTGTTTGTGCATGTGCATATATATATATGTGTGTGTGTGTGCGCGCGCGCATACCTTCCCAATTTAGAGAGCTCAGGCTCTTCAAGGAGCAATTCTTGTAATAGTTTTGAAGTCATTTTACAAGAGGAAGAACTGCAAGAAAAAAAAAAAAAAAAAAAAAAAACAGTAAGACAAATTTAGCAAGAGAAATTGCTTCAGGAATAAAATTTGGAGCAGGGAAACAAATAAAAATTGAACCTGATAATGAAATCTAAGGAAAGCAACCGGTTGTGAATTGTGTAGTCGCTGCCAATGTAAGTCACAACCAAGTTGCCTGCATCCGGATGAGGCCAACTTCTTGATGTAGGGAACCGTAGAACAAATGTTCCGGGGTCTTGAAGACCTCCGGAGTTTTGAAGTGCTGTCTCGGCTTCTTCCTTTGTGATAAACCCTTCCATCCATACCGGGAACGTACAACTCCACATTGATTTAACCGTGGCAAGAGACAAAGTAAAGGCGACCGGATATAGCCAAGACCATATTCTCTCGAAATCTTCTTGGGACACAAGATTATTCCTACATCCGGCAATTCTCCTCAGACATTCAAAGTCCTATAAATTTAAGCCATTCAGACAGTTAACAGACATTGCTTCCGAAATTTTTTATTAGGTTCACTTTAAAAATATTTAATATACATTCCATGAATTCAAAATTTTACTTGGGATCCAGAGACCCTGTATATGAAATATACACTAGATTACAGTCAAAAGATTCAATATATTCATAGAATAGAGGAATGAACCTGAATAGTCAACGCACGAGTACAGCCAGCTATCTTCATGAATTGATCATTAATTTCGAGGACTAGATTCTCCCAAGGAACATGGTGGTCATCATTTTTAGGTAGTGAAGTCCAAACTTGTATTCCTTCCTCCACCAATCTCTTTGCCATTCGTATTTGGTGCCTAGAAAACATAGAATGTTTTCTTCATGGATTTATCAGAGAAGTGAAACGATGAAAGTGTGAATAGGCAAAGCCACCAATAGATAAATCAAATCGGCATCCACAAATAGCAAGACTGCGTTATTTTCTCAAAACAATTTATATAGAATGTACACTTTTGTGTACAATTAAAGAACATCTTTTTTCCGCTATATCGGCAATACAACTACTATTAGGGTATCCTAAGGAATTTGCACATGATAAACTTTAATGTTTCTTAATTAATAAACTAGCTCATTCTTCTGATCCTTTAAAAAAGAGTGAAACTAGAAACGTTTCCCCACATTTCATGCTTTATAACGAAATAATTCATAGGTAAAGCAATTAGACTAGTAGAGGGTTAAGGTTAGTCACGAAGTAGAATTTCAATAATTAAAATACAAAGGCTTTTTGTGTTGTTGAAATCTAATGAATGCACTGAGAAAGAATTGCATAAAAGAATGGCCCGACAAATCCAATAGAGTCAGAAAATTACCAGTGATGGAGACACCCAGAAAATAGAGAAACCTGCTTTGCAAAATTCTCTAGCTGCTCTTCACTAGCTGTAATAGCAATTTCCTTGAGCAGGTGGAATCTCTCAGCAAGACTTCCGAGACAGTATTTGAAGATTATCAAATCGGAAATTGGACTCGGAATACTTTTCAAGCCACAGTTAGTAGTGTCACCATTATCGGAAGACGATGAGTTGTTCTCAGCCATGTATTGGTCATCAGGCCTCTGGTTCATGCTCATCTCGTGTGCATCGTCCTACTTCCAACAAATGGTTCAGAATCTTTGAAATGAATATACCGAGGACTGTGTGTGTGTGTTCGTAACGTGTTAGTCAGAAAAAGAAACATGCAGAAGACTAAGAAGACGAGTATCATTAACATATGATATTCATAATTCTGGTTTACGCATTATATAAGCAAAGGAAATGGCCCAAAAAGCTATACCCCGTTACTGCTTAAAGCAATAGAGCCATGTCCCTTGTTAGCTTGTTTCAGTTCTTCTTTGAACATTGCGAGTGGGACATCATTTCCTAGTTTGATCCGCTTTGACGACGGGCTTGGTTTGGCTTCACGTATGATATTGGGAACAAGCTCCATGGAACCATCATCAAGACTGGATGATTCACATCGATTGATATAATGATTCCTGTTAGAAGACTTTCTCGATGTCAGAGCAACTGTCCGTGAAGTCTTACTCCGTGAAATGCAGCGGATCGGAAGAGAGAGAGCCTTGAAGAAAGGATATCTCCCCATTTGAGGTATGTGGAACATAATCTGAAACAGCCTGTTGTCGCACTTCGATGAAAGCTGAAATAGAAAAAAGGAATCTGAACTCAGAAAGAATGTAGTAATCTTATTTCTTGAAATACCACCTTTGACCTGTTCAGGGAATTGACTCTAGAACCGGACAAAGATATCCTGTTGCTTAGGAGTTGAGAACAACTCAAGTTTGAAGAGGTGTTTGAAATTGGGATTTGTCAGAAACAAACTTAACAGATTCCAATAATGATCTAATTTCATAAACAAAGATAATATAAACATGAGTTAGAAATCCAAATGATACTTACTTGAGATATCTTAAGCTTAAAAGAAGCACGGCCGTTGATTAATTTGCATGGTCTATCACGACAAGCATATTCGATCCCATCATAACTCATGAGAAGCGGTGGCTCTGCATCAGCAGTGTCTTCAACTGTCACCTCATTGTCAGCATACACGAGGGATGCTACAACCTTGTAAAAGATGGTATAAATTTAAGCAAAAGTTTGAGCTTAAGAGACAAAAAAGTATAAAAATAAAAAATGAAAAACCTCTAATTCTCTGTTTACAGGACAACCCAATGCATCCATTAACGTGATGTCCATTGAAAAGATTCTGCGGCAAGAGGCCTAAGAACATTACAAATATCAGTGACAGTGTGAGTATAGTAGCAAAAGATCAATCTGCAATTCAATTATAAAACAATTTCAACCTTTCCACCAACAATGCTCCACACGCCATCACTATCTTCTTCGATCTCAGAGGCATTCAAATCATCAATAGATAGATGCACCGGAGGATCCTGAATTCATTGAAATAGGTGGTTATGAAACTACAAAAAATAAGCATAATAAATGATGGAACAAAACAAAACCTTGGTATAATGGTGTTGAATATCAGGTGATTGAAACAGGACATCATGTCCATGAATGTAGCCATGCAAGTTTTCCTCAGTTTCATAGGGGCATGCCAAAGAGAGTTTTCCCATAATGTCTGCACATGCGCTCTTGTTAGAGCACGACAAAGGCTTCTCCCCTACAATTGATCCATCCACATGAAGCCTCACGTAATTGGGTAAGACCTATACAGGCAAAGGATTGCAGAACTTACAAGTTAGAATATTTAAACAAATAAATAGTTGAACAAGGCATCACAAAGAAAATACGATAGCATCTAACTGACAAAAATAAATAAATAGGCAGTGAGAAGTTTCCGTTTTTTATCATCAGTTGTTTAATTCAATGCTGTAACTATCTTTAACAGATTACACCAGATATGACATCGCATTAGTGTAAAATCGTTCTCAATTATTCAAGACCATGCAAACTGAAAAGCATTGCCATGTTAGATGGCAGTATGATCTCTCTATACAATTTCAAGCTTAAATTTGTTTTAAGGAAAAAATCTATGTATCTATATAATCTCTCTCTATATAGAAGATTCTCATGGCTTTACCCTCTCACCTTATTGTGTAACATGTATCATACTATTTGTGAAAATCAGTCAAGCTAAAGAAATAGTAGACAGGAAAGAACACTTTAGAACATGAGAACAGTGCTTTAAGGAATATTTGGAGGATTACAGACAAGAACTGACACCCCTTACGTACAAGTTCAACTACTGAATAGAGGATGGAGATCGATATGACCTAACTGTCAATAGTGAACCCATAAGAGCATGTTTCCATATTGAAGGGGATTATAACCAATTTTGACTGTTAAATATATTTTGCACAGCGGGATCAAATCAGTTATCACATAAGTTAGCTTATACGTATGGGCCCTCAATTAATCATGAATCATAGTCGCAAATGGCAAACATGTGATAAGGTAGATAAATTTCCCTAGCTTTTAACAGGTAGGATTACAGAAGACGTCTTAAAATAAATATGTCTTACAACTAGCAACCTTTTTTAGCCCAAAATCAACATAAAAATTAGCAACACCTTCCATTCAAGATCCTACATTCTGCACAATGCAAACATCATTTGAGCCAAAAAAGTAAATGCAACAAGAAATCAGGAAATAAAGATAAAAAAAGCTAACTTTCCCAATTCATTAAGGAAAGATTGCTAACTCGCAACGAAAAAAGTTGCAATAGCGAATCAGAAATTTAACAAAACACGTTGATCTATCATGACATTCGCAGATAGTGAGCTATTAACAATAACAATTCAGCAGCAAAAGCCCATACCTCACACCCAACATAAACCCATTTCTTCACTGGAAACTCAATTGGAGAGGAGGCACATGGAGCCGTCATCCTCAGCATGGACATACTAAGACCCCAAGCTTCTTCATGTAGTAACAGAACCGGTGAGAGTTTCAGTTTCTTTTCTTCATCCAACCAAAGGAAAGGGGCGCCATCATCTATGCCCGGATGCTTCTGCACAGTACATAAAATTAAATCTATGTATATATGTATATGACTACAAATTTAAGGCAATACCAAAGAAGCGCATAAGTTCCATAAGATACTCATTATCCACATGAATCTCATATAGGTCGAATCTTTTCGTTTGCACTAAAAGAAATTCAAGTTCTTCAGAAGCCACTCACAACATGCAAAGATAAAAATTCAATTTCGATCCAGCCGGAACACTGAGAACACCAATGGACATGACTCATTGTCCAAACCAATGTCACAGTGAAGATAGAATCCGCCACCAAGCCTCTTAGGACACTAAATTTAAGAAACATAGCCAAACCAGAATTCCATTACGAAATGGAAAACAAGATTAAGCTAAAACCATAATAATCAATTTCAAGGTTAAAGCATTCCTTCCTACCAAAATCCCAAACACCACAATCAAATCAAGCACACCCCAACGCAAACACAAACTGATAAATCCTAAAGCGGAATCAAACCAAAACAAATAAAACAAGAAAACACGAGTAATCTAAAACCTGATTCAAAATTGGCGATGGATAAGAAGCGCATTTATCGATGTAAAGCCAAAAGCAGAGTGCGAAACACCCATCCGCCTCTTCCGCAACAAAATCACCACAGCGTTTTCCCAACACCACTCTGAAATCCTTCAGCGAGACATAACCGGTCTCCTCCGCAACACCAACGCCCTCCATCTCCCCCAAACTTGTCTTGATCGAGAAACCCTCTGGAAGAAGCGTATTCAGCAAAATCCTTTGCTGGAGCGGGGTATGATTTCCAGAATTGAGAATCTGTATCCGTATCTGAATCTGTACGGGGGTTTTGATTCGTGGGGAGTTGGAATTGGAGTAGAGTTGTGGAGAGTTGAGTAGAGGTGTTGAGGAGCAGCGCGACGGCTGTTAATAAACGGTTGGCAGAGTCTTCGGCAGTTCGGGTTCTGGTCTTTTCCCCGCTTCAAATTTCGGGCTTTGATCCTCTGCTTCGCGCCTACAAACTGCCCAATCATGTGATGTGATTTCATCCATAGGTGCAAAAGTACAGTGTATCTATTGAGTTCACCTACACTGTCAATAATTTATTTATTTATTTATTATTAGTTTTATAATTTGGAAATCCGCAGCCGTTATTTGAAATTGCAGTTTTATGATTTGAAAATCCGTAGCCGTTATCTGAAATTGCGAATAAATTTTTTATCGAAACCCAATACGTGCAAACTAGGCCTACAGACAAGTCACACTGCGCCTACACTTTCAATTTTTTGGTAAGATATGATGTTTCTCTCTAAATTAATTCATATAGCAAAATATAACTTAAAATATTATTAAATAAAAAATTTTAAATTCAATCAAGATAAAAATAAAAAAAAAACTACAAGTTTGTGTTTTTTGCTGCTTTTATCACATATTTTTTATATTTAAATTTTATTTTTTTAAAAAAATTAAATCAAATGATTTTTTTTTATATTATACTTTAAATTTATTTTATATTCAAAATATCGTATTAATCTCTATTTATATCACATCAAATAACTATTCAAATTCAATAATACTCCTCCGTGTCTGCTACACACGGTATTTTAGGAAGAGTTTAATTAGTAGATAATTAAGAATGTATTAGTGAAAATAATTATCCTATAATATAAATAATTATAAAATAACTAATTAGTTTAATTAAAATTAAAAAGAATAAAATTAAAAAATTTAAAATGAGATTAAAGTGTGTAATTATTTTAAAAAAAAAAAATGACATGAATGGGACAGACAGAAACCATAAAGTGGACATGGTATTTGATACGGAGGGAGTAATAATAATAATAAAAAAAAAAAAATTGATCTATTGCTCTCAATAAAAAAAATAAAGATACAAGTAAAAAATAACTTAATTAATAACATATGTAAACGCATATGCCTAGAGTTTTTATGGTTCTCTTTTAGGCGCAAATGTAAGTGCTTGTAATATTGTTTATTAAGTATAAAAATATTTTGTTATTAAAATAAAAAATACAATCAGATACGAAATCGAATACATTGAAATTGAACATAATTAAATAACAAAATAATTATTCTTTTTATCCTTTGTATTACTATTATGTACAATCCATTTTCCACCAAATCAATTGAATTTTTTACACTCTGCAATTCTTATATTATTAATAAAAACATATTAATACTTTACTCATAAAATCAAAATTCAATTATAAAATGCTAACTCAAATTCAAACCAAACAAACTTATTCAAATTCATGTTATTATATACTATAAATCAATACAAGTACACAAAAGTTTAAATTGTTTGTTTTCGAAATTGAATATATGATATAAGAAAGACAAACACATAAAATTTGTAATTTTTACTACTTTTAAATTTTCAAAACTTCAAAATTCTCCAAAAGTCTTTTGTCTAAACAAAGTATTTGTCTTTGGATTTTGCAGAACCTAAGCCTTTAATTTTGTGAAAAAAATCTTGTAGTAGGTGCCTTTGGCATGACAAAAAAATCTATCATCTCTTAGTTGAATGCCGGCATTGGTGGCTCCGTCTGACTGGTTCTATTTATTTTTTGCGCGTTGATATTTGAATATTAATTAATATATAAAAATATAATATAAATTAATTAATAAAATTAAACCAAATGTTTACATGGCATATAAAGTTATACTCTCATAATTCATGGCGTATGCATAATTTACTTTTCGATGCTGCAAGCATAATGTGTAAATGACATCTAGGAAGATAATAAAACTTCGCTATAATTATAAATAACCCCATATTATGTCGCATTTTCGTGCCTAACAAGCAGACAATATGGTGCCGTTTGAATGTCAAGGCTACATTTTGAAAGTGCACAAATACAGCTTACTGTAATGGTGAGTGCCTAAGAAGGGTACTGCCTATTTTGTCTCCGGGATCAGCTTGAGTGAAGCACTGAAAACGAGAGAATTCGACACATAAATCCACAACGGCGCATGGAATGTTAGAAAACGGAAATCAGACAGGAAAGATTAAGTGTATCAAGAAAAAACACAAAACCTATTGATGCAGTAGCGTTTTCCTGTAGGTGGAGGGCCATCATCGAACACATGGCCGAGATGAGCATCGCAGACTGCACACAGAACTTCTTGGCGGGGCATGAACACTATCGACATGTCCAGCTTTGACTTCACGTTGTTCCCTATAGGTTTGTAGTAAGAGGGCCATCCGGTTCCGCTATCAAACTTGGTGGACGACCTGGGACAATCATGCAGAGACCATTAAATCTTGAAATATTTAATTGCAGTAAATTCAACACAAGTGTGAATGTATTTGAAGCTGTTAGGGGAGAAGATGGAGTGGGCTTACTCGAATAAAGGAGCATCGCAGCAGATGCAGTGATAAGTTCCACGGGTTTTGGTGTTCCAATACTCGCTGAAGATGAACTTACAGGACATTATGTGAAGAAATAAAATGTAACAAAACTACCTCATAAAACCATACTCGGAATTATCCCTTAGCAGCTTGACATGCACTTTTAATCTGTTCTACAGTTCCCTTTCGGTAGATTATTTCGAAGACTTTCATTTAAACTAATTTTTTAAAAAATGCAGCGCATGAACATAAGAGGTCTATTTCGGAATTCATGATCTCCTGACCAACAATTTTTAGTTTTAAGAAGCATGAATCAGTTTGATCAAACTAAAAGCTATGGGAATTCATGACTTCTAGTAAGCAAGATAATCCTCCCATTGCATGTAAAAGCTGATTGCCAAATAGTTGTACTATAAAACAAATGAGCTGTTCACTGGCTCGACTCGGTTCAGTTAGTCACCAATTTGATAGTGTTAGTTACGGAATCATATTAATATTTTTATACTTTATAAAATATACATCTTATAACATTATATTTTAATAAAAATAATATTAATAGTTTGTAATTTATTAATTTAAGCTCAAATTAATATAAAATGCTTAACTAGCAATATTGAACTGATACAAAAAATAAACAGTAAAAAAATAATTGACCTTAAACAAGAATTTCAGCTTGTATCTCTTAATAAACAAACAATAACATAGGCCAAGCTCTTAACATGACGAGCATAAATTTAACAAGTTTGGCTCGGTTCGACTCATTAGCAGTTTTACCAAACCGAAAGAAACTAACAAAGTCCAAGCAGTATCATCACATCAGTTACTGAACAAGACTTTACAGACACTGTCGATTGGACTTGATCAAACAGCTACAGGAAAAGTCCCAAAGACCATGCAGTTTGAAAACTTATCATCAACACACCTCCCCTTGTTTATTTATTTATTTATTTGTTTGTTACTTCCACAAAATCCACTTGTGGCTTCACACACTCATCATTGATGTAATTTATTCGGCAAAATCCCTTCGTGTATACTAACAGGTGAGCATTGCATTGCACAAAATCTCCTTGTTACTAATAACCAAGCACAATGTGCCACAAATATAATTGCACAGGAAGGTTCCATAAAACTTTAAAAATTGCTCATGAAACCACAAGAAATTTATGCTTTTTAGCCCGTCAACCAGTCATGCTATTAACTTTCACTATATATGATCATGCGTCGCCCCAATCTAATTAACAAAAAAAAAAAAAGAAGAAAAACACTATCTATAACCTCCATGTATTGGAAAAGATCATTTAGAACATCTCCAGCAGAACTACTTTTGAAGAACCTAAAGGATACAGAAAGTAGGAATGTTACCCAGTGAATGCTCTCTCAGTACCCTTTTTCCTGGTGACATAAAACTGCTGCTCCGTCAACTGTTTCTTCCACTCTTCATCACTTATTGAGCTGTAATTCGTGCCCGTACCCGCACCCTCTGCATTGCCATTGTGCATGAGATCAAGCAGCTGTGCATATCTACAATTGAGGACTATATACTTTTCATTGAATTGATTAATCCAAAATTTGACACTACTCTTGATCCTACAATTCCTCAAAAAATGACAAAATAGACAAGATGAAAATAATCAGAGCCCTCAAGGTAACAACCACTAACAACAATGGCATGTAAATTGGCTAGTTCTATGTTTTTGGTATTAGACACACACATTGGATGGAACAGTTTTGAGTATGAAATTCTAATTCCAAAACGAAAACCTAATGGAAACAATAAGTGATGATTTACTCACAGTTTAATTTCCTTTTTCTCGCTCAAAAGCAGGGGATAACTCAAAAGTAAAATACCAAATCAATTTTTTCAAAACTAACAAAGAAATCGTTTCCAGAACACACAATTATTTCTTCTCCTTCGATGATTCATACCACAGTGCTTCTTCCAGGAAGTATCGGAAGAAATTTTAAAACGTGATACACATATTCAATCGATAGGCGCAGAAAAAACGAAACGTTTTCAGTGATAGAGAAAAAAAACAGACGTTGATTTCCGACTTGATTCGACGAAGAAGATGAAGAAGCGCCCATGGCGGAAACTTCAGCAAACCTCCTATTCCTCCTCAATCTGCTCGAATTATTCCCCCCAAAACCAATCTGCCGCCCGCCGCACAAATCCAAATCCAATTTTCTCAAATTCTTCGCCGGAATCCCGAAACCGCCGGTGATTATGGAGTGGGAGGCCATCGCCGACAACGAACTACGTTAGATAAGAGTGCGACCGTTGTGGAAATGGAAAAGATTCAAGATGATCGTGTGTGTCTCGGTGTAATGCATCCTTCATTTTTCACCGTTGGATTAGAAATTTTTGATCCTCGGATGCGGAAAGTGTGTTTTGATTGGCTAAAAGGATATTGTATCCATGGACTCGCTTGCACTGAATCTCTTTGGACCACGTGGACTTATCTTGCTCCGCTTATGAAAGTAATGAAAGTTTTTTCGGCCACGTCATATAAACTTGAAGTCATTAAATAAAATAAAAAGAAATAAAAGTGTATAAATGTATTTTGACATAGTTCCTCCTTATATAATGTACCACACCCTAACCTACACCAGCACACGCAGCCGCCGCCCCTCCCCGCTCCTTCATCTTTTTCATCTTCTTCGTGTTTCTTCTCTGCCGCCTCTCTTTCTTTTCCCTCTGCTGTAATGGTAGGCTTAAATTCGGGTGAATTGATGGCTGGATTTGTACATGTCTCTGCCTTGAAGTAGTGTTTGTTCATTTTACGACGGTTATATTTATATTTCACATTGCAGGAAGCAAGGACCATAGAGAAGGGTGAGACGTGAGAGAAAAGTTAGATAGATACCTGGCTAGAACTTATCTTTTCATTTGGATTCTATTTGGTTGATTCTACCCTTATGTGGACTTTTTACGTAGGGTTTCCTTTGTCGACTGTAATGTGCACCTCGGTAAAAGTTCGATTCAAATGGTTTTGCATTTCTGTCCGAGTTGTGTGGTGATTTGGGTTTTTTTTTTTTTTTTCATATCTTGGTTAATTTGTGTGCCGTGAGGATGCATATTTATATGGACTAGAGTTTCTGATCTTGCAGTTGAAGACTAACCCTTGGCTGTCTGAGCACGCATTAGAATCTTTCTTAAAGATAAAATCGTTTTGTGTGTGTTTTTTTAAATTTGCTTCTGGCTAATGATGATAAGCAATTATCTTAGCGGATTTCAGTGAGATTATTTCAATTAATCCAGGATCTTATTGTTACACACACTGAAGCCTTGCCTTTACAATATTTAGGGCTTCTCATCTTTTAACTTTGATTTGAGTTATTTGCAGAAGTTTCTGTGAGTGCAGTGTATTGTTTCATTGAGCAAATCTCGGATTCTGTCTGTTAATTTTGGCATTGATAATCTTCTGTTTTTGAGGGGGTGTCTATTGTTTTTTCCAATTACATCTCGTCTTCAAACATGTTTGGATTATCTCTCTCCATTTAGCCCTAAATATATGTTTTTATGAGATGTAAGAGGTTCTTGATTTGATTTTGTGAGTTGTAACCTTGTGCCCTTGGCCAATTCTGGGGGATTGTCATTTGTCAATTCCTCTTAGCATAATGGCTTGGGTGCAATATTGCAATGTGGCTATCCTGATCAATTTTTCTTTCTATCTGCACACCATTAGGTCCCGAAAACAACACAGAAACATTCTTCGTTCAGATAAGAATTTTTCAAGTTATTTTGGTTTGTAGATTTTTGAATTTGAAAATTTTTAATCTTACAAAATATCGCGCTTTCAAAGGTGTTTATGGATAACAGAGTTTAAAGATGTTTTTTACGGTAATATTATACTTTCTCTGTTACTAAAAAGCTTTTTATTTGAATAGTAAAATGTGACTTACTTTTGGGCGGAGGTGCCCTAATAAATATTAGGGAAAAAATCTAAACAAGTCCCGTTGAAACTAATATTAATCAATTTTGGTTCTAATATAAACTATGGGTGTGTTTGTCTAGGGATTGGCAAAAAATCTACTATTTATTCAAAAAAAATTTCAAAAATATCAAATTAAATATTTATTTTTTATTTTTTATATTATTTTTTAAGAAATAATTTTACTTTCAAAATATTATATTTATATTTATTTATATCATATTATATAACTATTTTAATTTAAAATTTTTACTATTTAAATTATTACATCAATATTTATTTATATCGTTTTATACTATTATTTCAATTTAAAATTTTTATTATTTAAAGTTATAACTTAAAATTCAAATTTCCAAACAAACATATTCTATTTCAATCAATTTTAATTTTATCTTTACAAAATTAACAATCATTGTTGATGTAACAAACCCTGATGTGGCATAAGATGTGGACTCAACATGGCTAATCATCACTTCCTCGGTTGGTTTTTCGGCATTGTCACTGCCAATATCCCTTTTTGGTTCGTCTTTCTCGGTCTCACTGGCTATGGTATCCGGTATCTCTTTCTCACCAGCAATATCTTCTCTCTTCTACAAAATTTTAATCCCTATTGCCGTCGTTGGAAACGACATATGTGGAATCAACACCGCCATCCAAAATTTTCCCTCAACCGCTAGATCGCTTACCAGTTATGTTACGATAGTGGTAGTGTCAAGATATACATTGACATTGTTGACGTCGTAGTGCAATTGTTGCCGTTCAATCGAGCGAAAGCGTTCTTTAATTTTGTTTTGCTGGTTGCTGTTTGCCTCGCGGTTGTTCTGTTAGTAGCAACATGAGTGTCTAGAGATGGCAAGATTCTTCACCTTCACCTGCCTCGGTTCCTCCGCCTACCGCGCAATCCCTAATATTGGAATCTTCATCATCATTGTTTTGTGCTCCTCTTTTCTCTTCTAATGGCTATATTTACTTTCTTAGCACTTTATTGTAGCGGTTTCTGCTTCGATTTTTGCTTAGATTTCCTATTGGATTGTTGAAGATTGGGGAAAAAATTAATAGAAAAACATGTGTCGGAATTGAATGGATGAATCAATCTTGATTTGATTTGGTCAAATGACTTGCAATTAAGAAATAATACAACTGGCTTCCGATTTAAAGAAAACAAAAAAAAAACATAATACACAGCCGTGTGGTGATTGAACATGACTGTGTTTTCAGTGATGTGTAAGTAATGATTATATATATACGGCCGTGTAGTCCACATTAAATGTCACATCGTTATTTTTGTAAAGACGAGATTAAAATTTGATTAATATAATTTATATTGGGACTAAAATTGATTAATTTTAGTTTCAACCGAACTTGTTTTGATTTTTTTCCTAAATATTATATGAATAATGATGTGATAATAAAATATTGATTTAATATATTTGATAGGAAATTAATTTTAAGGGAAAAAAATTTTTAATTTTGGTTTTAATATAATTAAAATTTATCACTTTTGGTCCCAATATAAAAAAAAAAATATCAATTTTAGTCTAATTATAAATATTTTTCATCAATTTCGGTCTCACAATTAAAAAAACTAACGGATATGGCTGACGTGGACGTAACGAGGTTGACATAGCAGCTAATTTGGAAAGTACACGATCATGTTGTCGCACAGTCATGTATATTTTAGTGTACAATTCTGCACGGTCATGTTATTACACTTATGCGTGGCCGTGTATCTCTCTGTTTTGGTGTAAAATTTTATTTTTTTGTTATATATTTTAACAAATATATATATTTTTTGAATTTAGAATAATTGATGTAATTAAAATATAAAAAATCAATAGTAATCATAATATAATTAATACGTATCAATTTTAGTTCAAATGTAAAAACTTATGAGTATGTTCTTTTGGAATATTTTGTTAAAAAATCTACTATTTACCAAAAACATTTCTTTTAAAAACATACAATTACATTACTATTTTTGTATATTATAATATTAAAAATTAATTTTACATTTCAATATAATTATATATGTATACAGTGAAATTGTTTGAAATTTTATAGAAATGTAAAATAAAATTTTAACATAATATAAAAAAAAATTAGTCGTATAATTGGATGTTTATAAGAGGAATTTTTTTTTATAAATAATAGAATTTTAGACAAAATCTTTAAAAAGAACAAATTTTTAAATATTTTATTTGAATTAAAATTTTTAATTATATTAGGATTACTATTGATTTTTTCAATTTTAAATATATCAACTATTTTAAATTCAAAATATTTTTTTAAAAAAAGATATATAAGAAAAAAATAAAATTTAGACGAAAACAGAAAAGTACACGACCGTTTAGAATTATACATGACCGTGTATTAACATGATCGTGTATAATTGTACACTGAAATATACATGGCCGTATAGATGTGTAATAATATAGTCGTGTATAATTGTACATGAAATATACATGGTTGTGTAGAATTATACATGACCGTGTATAATTGTACACTGAAATATACGTCGTGCACAATTGTGTACACTGAAATATACATGGTCGTGCATAATTGTACATGACTGTGTACTTTCCAAATCACTTTCCAAATCAGTTACCACGTCAACTCCGTTACGTCAATGTCAGCAATTTCCGTTAGTTTTTAACCGGTATGATCAAAATTGATTGAAATTATTTATAATGAAACTAAAATTGATGAGTTTTTTATATTATGACCAAAATTGATAAATTTTATTATATTGAAACCAAAATTAATTTTTTTTCCCTTAATTTAAATTTAATTTGATAAATATATTTATTCAAATATAATCGCTATCTAATGTTACTAAGTGGAGAATATATTTTATTTATTATTAATATGAAATAATATAGGATATATGTAATATGTAATGTAATATATAATTATTTATATTATTATAATTATATTTATTAATATTTTTTAATTATTTATTGGCCCTCAAAGTAATTGTGGTCTATTTTAAAAAAAAATTTGAAAAAAAAATTAAACATTACAGGTGTGTTTGAGGTACATAGAATTTTGGGATTTTCGAAAATAGGTTAGACATTATAGATGTGATGGTGTTGCAATGTTTTCTATATTTAAAATTGTTTTGCAGGTACGGTGGTATTGAGCAATTTTTATATGAACTGGATATGTCATGAACCTGAGAATAACAGCTAATGCTAATTGGCTTCAAGTATAAGAATTTGTCTACAAGTTTCATTATGTTTACGAGTATAGATCCTTGCCATTGTATTTTTTAATAAAATTATCTTGCATAAAAGTTAAAACACAATGCAATGTGAAGGACACTTTTATAAGACCAACAAATGCATTTGTTGCTGTTATGACATTTTGAAATGTTGTCTGTAGGGTAACAAATGATTTGATGTTTTTTTTTTCTTAGACAATGTCATATGTTGCAAAGTTTTGAACTAATACTAAAATTTAGTAATTGGTGATTTTGAAGTTATTTTGCAATGTGTATATTTATGAATATTATTTATATGAAAAAATGTATATTACGATGGCAACAATGAAAAAAAAATAATTACACCATCAATTTTATATATTTATTTGTGTTAATATATTAAAACAAAGTAACCTATATGATGCTTTGTCTGGGTTAAGGATGGTAGGAAAATTTTTATGAAGTGTACATGAAGCTTTGATCAATTGTTCATACCTTTTATCAATTTCAATGTTCAAGACCCGATACCCCTTTGATCATTGTCCATACCTTTTAAGTGTGTTTCTTATAAGATTTTGATTTTGGATTTTGGTTTTGAATAGATAAATTTTTAATTGAAGTTGTTTGATGTAATATAAATATGTATTGATGTGATGTTTTGAATGTAAAATTTAATTTTAGTGTAGTATAAAAAAATAAAAAATAGATATTTGATTTAATGTTTTTGGAAAAAAAAAAATTGGAATAATAAAATTAAAAATCAAATTCCACATATAAGCACACCCTAAATGTCTTTTACAACTATTTTGTAAAGCTTTGACTTGTAAGAATTATTGTTCCGGGCAAAGCAAAAATGTTGAGTTAGTATTATGCAACACTTGGTAAGGACATTTCCACTTGATCACTAATGTAGAAAAAATGTTTACGAGTTATGTTGTTATTAAAAGAGCTTTCCCAAAAAGATGCAAGTAGATTGAAGTAATACAATGGAGACCTTATTACAATTAAGAGATATTGGTATTTTATTTTTCTCTTGTCCATTTTGTTGAAGTTTATAAGGACAAGCATTTTCATGAATAATTCCATATTCATGAAATAAATTATGAAGGATATAGCTCAAGAATTTTGCATTATTATTTGTTCTCATATTTTTTACCCTAGTATTGAATTAATTTTCAACAAATTTTAAGAAGATGAAAAATGCTTTTAAGGCTTGTGACTTTAACTTCATTAGGTAAGTTTAAGTTGTCAAACTATGATTAACTATTACAGTTAAAAAATATATACTTCCATTTATAAAGGAAGGTTATTATTAGATGGATGTCATAGTCTTTGATGCCAATGCCTTTTTTTTTTTTTTTTTTTTATATATCTAGTGCCTTCATGGGTTGTTTCATAAGTATAAATAATATTTGGGTTTTTTCTTCTAAAAAACAAGTTTACTTCTTTCCTATTGAATTATGCATTTATTAGCCATGAAACTTATAAACAAGTTAGAATCCAAACACGGTCTTGGCACTATGGTAGCCTCGATACTTCCAATAAAAATTCTCCTAAACCACAATCGCCGCGTAGCAAGTGGTGTCGGGGTCGACCCACAGGAACTGTGAGGTTTAATTCATGTTATATCACAATTTCAAGTATTGAGGGATAAATTAAAATTTTCAATTGAACTGATTAAAATAAGCGACAAGAAATAAAAATTAGATTCCAATGAGATTAAATTTTTAGCCCAATGAGTGAATAAAAAACCAAATTAAAGATTCGATCATCGATTTTAAATCATTTTATTATTCAATTGATAAATTGGTTATAGGCATTAGATACGATCATAATATCCAATTTTTTCCTACTTTATTGGCGGCAATGATACGATCGATTGATCGCATCCCCAATCAAAGAAATAATCTAGGTACGACCATAAATTAATTTCTTCAATTGAAAATAGCACGAGAAAAATTCAATTCAAATATATCAATTACGAAAAGATTAAATTATTTGATATGCAATTCCTAGGCTAAATTTGTCAACCTATTTACCACTTTATCAAACAAGTACACAATTACGAATGAAATATTTGATTGGCATACAATTACTAAACCAATCTAAAAATCCGGTCGCGATAAAAGATTAAATAAAAGAACTGTAAGAATGAATCACAAAAATTGCACAAATACAAATTTAATAAATAAGATTAAATTTAAATCAAAACAGAATCTCAAAATTTCAAATCTGAAATCAAAATTCAACCTTGGACTGTAACAAGAAAAACTAGCTATTCATACTAAATGTATAAAGCGATAAATAA
The DNA here is from genome assembly GCF_009805555.1 of Andrographis paniculata. Taxonomy (NCBI): domain Eukaryota; kingdom Viridiplantae; phylum Streptophyta; class Magnoliopsida; order Lamiales; family Acanthaceae; genus Andrographis; species Andrographis paniculata. Next base: position 1,706,839 of record NW_026137611.1, read on the forward strand.
TGATAATGTCGATCTTTCGGCACATATTTCCTCATGCAATTGCTTCCAATCCTCAAGATAATTAATGTATGTGTAAATCATGATATCTCATCCAGGGGTTTGACCCCCTTTTTATACACGATCAAGCTTTCAATTGACTCATTAATCGCTCCTCGATTACTCATTTCCATCTTCATGACTATAATCATGCCACCATCCTTTTAAATCACGGGTTTCCTTGGCCCGCACGCTTAAATCAGACACTTCTATAATTCTTTGACCGAAAATTTGACATGGTCGTAAATCACTCCATTCCCTTGGCCCAATCAATTATATGCCAAAAATGAGTAGAAATCTATCCAAAATATTAATTATAATTTATAATTTATCTATAAATATATAGGATAATATACGCTTTATCACATTGATACGAGACAATATTTGAAACCATAAGTTAGATATACACCATACAAGATAATAAAGTCATTCGACTCAATATTTCTTGCATGCGTTTCAATTTGCACAGTCCCATTAGGCAAGTGAATTTCAGCAAATTGCTTAAAAGTATTTAGTTTCCTTGATGCACGGAGTTGTTACCAATATGACAACTTGCCCCGAAATCCAATATTCGTAAGTGATTCTTATTTATATTAGTGTACACATTAAAACACTTCTTACCTAAGTGATTAATTTCCAACATATTGAGGTGATGTGTCAATGTTGTTAAAGAACGAGCATTAACATGTGTGTAGCTCGAGCGAAAAATAAATACAAGTCCTCAACAACAAAAGAATACGAAATTGTAACAACGTGCAAATATAAAATTGAAGCGGAAGACCAAAATTGTAGGTTGTTGAATTTAGGGTTCATTTGAAATTTAGTCTCTAGGTTAAATTACCAAAGTAATGAATTGCAAATATAACAACATATAAATCTCTTTTTGTTCATTAAGTTATATTTACATTTTGCGTTATTGTACTTAACATTAAAATATTCTTATTATTTTATAATTTTTTATACAGACGTCATTGTATTAGTATTATAAGACATTAATAGAAGTAATTGTCATTTTTCCTTGATTTATACTATGTCTTGATATAATAAGTAATATTCAAAAATTATCACACAAAAAGTAAATGTAAATCTTGTATTAGGACGAAGAGAATATATGTGTGTGTATTTTGTTTAATTTTCATATGAGTACCCAATTAGTGAATGTCGTGTGACGCGTGACTTTCTTACACCGGAGCGCATGGATTATCCCATTGTGTGAAGATGTCGCGCGACCAAAAATACAAAAAGTGTGATATTTGTAAAAATCAATAAAGTAAAAATAAAATTAAACTCTTGATTTTTTAATATATAATAATTATTAAATATAATATTTTTTTAAAAAAAATATATTTTAAATATTAAATAGAGTGGAAATAAACAAATTGATAACATATACAATTTTAAAATTAAAAAGTAAGGGTTTTATTTAAAATAGAATATTTAAATAGATAATCATGATAATTGCTTAGTAGGAGTAAAATAAAATAAAATAAAATCAATTAATATACATATATATATCCAAAATATTTAATATTGTGCATCGTATGCGAAACGACACTAGTTATACATATAAAATGTTGTTATAGTAGTTAATTTTATCTTATTAGAGGCACATATATTTAATGACATTAATATTTTTATTTGATAGTAGTTGAATATTTTTTACGTATAAATATTATTACTTATCTATAAGTCTTCAATATATCCCCCAATTTTACATAGTTGTGGATGTGGTCCTCGTCGGGATTGGTGAGACTACGGAGCTATTTTACGTGATTGTTTCATGGATTATGTAGTCGGTTGTGAAGGATGTTGCACTATAACATGTTTGTTCAGCCTCATAAATGATACAATTAAATTACTAAATCATCGAAATTCATCTTCGCCACATATATTCACAAATTCATTTATGTCGAATGTATGATTCGGCATATGTGGAGTATTTGGCATACCATAATTGGAGTACCATACTCCACTACTTGCAAAGGGTCTTGCGCTCCACTGCTGTAATAATATTTCATCATCTTCGTATGAATCAAATTTGGTAAGAGATTCATGTCCATTAAAATATAACACGTTCGTCCAAAAGTATGAAAATAAATTGGTTTCTTCTCTTTCCAATTACATAGGGTATTGAATAAGTACGTGACCTCAAATAAATTCAATTAATGATATATATAGTCATATTCATTACATCTACCTAAAAGTTATTTGTTAATGATTTGACAAATATCACTAAAAATATTATCTCTTGAAGTGTTGTGTTCTTCCTCTCCATCAGAACATTTTATTAAGACATTTTTTGTGTCGAGCATTCATGAAATACTTTGTTCTTATTGTAAAAAAATTTTAAATATTGATTGTCAAACTCCAATTCATGATCATTTATAATTTTCATTACTTTAGTGTACATCTTATTACACAAAACTTCGAATGCTCTTGATGCATCACTCTTTTCTCTTAACAAAATAATGCATATAAAATTAAAGTCGTCATAAGCATTTACAAAGATATATATTTTCTCATCAATGATTTATGTTTATGTTGGCCTCATTAGATCCATGTAAAAAACTTTCAAACATTTATTAGTCGTTTATTGGTATAAATTGTTTTGTCATGCTTTTTTCTTGTAGCAATATGCAAGTCTTTAAATTTTTAGCCTTTTGGAAATTTGGACAAACCACGGATGGCTTTCAACTTGTTAATTCTGATCAAATTTTGTACTTTCACCTGGTCAAGTTATAAGTGTCAAAGGAATAGATCTTCCAATTTTATGAGTAAAGCCGAGTTGAACTCCTTCATAAAAACAACATCAAATACTTCACAAGCATTCATAGCAAAGTTCACCTACGATCTTTCATCACTCTAATGGCTAATAGCAATAATATTAATGCTCAAATTCAATAGAATACACATTCGTTAAGTTATGATTAACTTTAATTAAAAACACCATAACATGTTATATTCCATTAATACCATCTTCGAATATCACATGTCAATACTATGGTTCACAGTGGCGGATCCAACCTCTTTTTTAAGTAAATGCACAATTGATTAAAATATTATTACAAATTAAAAAAAAAGAATTAAATTTTGAATATAAAGTTGAAAATTAATATATATTATATAATTAATTAAATTATAAAAAAAATCTAAATAAGATCTTTGGAATAATTATATAAAGAAATTTATAATTAAGATTTATCATTTGGGCATTTGAATAAAAAAAATTAAATAATTACATCATATATATATATAATTCTAGTAGAGAAATTAAAGTAGGGTCTTGTGATCAGACTCCTTAGAAGGGGATCTGCTACTCCTGGTCCATTAAAATTTGAAAGATTTTTTTTATTATTATTGTTACTTTCTAATTTTTAGGCCCAATGAAGAGCGGTGATTAAATTCAGAGGATCAGCCCATCCGGCTCACGAAAAAGTCCAGTGACCGGCTGATTGGAGAATTTTGGGAAGTTAAAAGAATAATTGAGAAATGAAAAGTTACGAAAAAAATGGGATGAAAAAATATAAATAGGTAAAAGAGAGAGAAATAAGAATATAGATCCAGCAATATCACTTCAAATTCATTTCTTGTTCCTTTTTTTTTTTTTTTTCTTTCTCTATATTTTATTGCATTTTTGTTCTTATATTTTTATTTCTTTTGTTTCTTCCAAGATCAACATCGGAATTAATTCAAAACATTTTTATATCTTTTTCAACTCCTGCATGCATTATTGTTTTTTCATTTAAATTTCTTATTCGTAAAATTTTTGCCAATTTGAATTAATAAGATAAAATTTATTTCTCTTCTTAGTAATCCGTCTGTTGTTTTTCCTTATATTTCCAGTAATCAGTTGTTTTAGCGTAATTAGATTCATCATTTTTTGTGCGAGACAGGCCCGGATACTTTCTTGAGTAGGCTGAAAAATCCGATTTACGTTGAGAATAATTTTCAGCGACAATTTTCAGCGATAATAATTATATGTCATAAATAACTTCTATTTCCTACTTTTGATTTTTGTGTGAACAAGACAACATGACATTCATATATTTTTTTGGGCTTTCATTTAAATATGATGTTGATCTTTTATTTCAATTCTTCAGTTGGCCACAAAATCCATTTCTCCTTGAATATGTTATGTGTAATTTAGTCACATTTCTTTTGTATGTCTAATAAACTCGCAATATATTGTGAGTTGAATTATCTTGTATGTCCATGAAGAGTTTCTTAATTTATATACAAAAAATATAATATAGGACTTTTTTGCACATATATAATTATTAAATAAGATTACTGTTATAAAAAATTAAAGAATCGACAACTTTTATTGATGAAAAACCAATGAAAATTATAAATAAAAGTACACATACTTGAATTCCATCCAATAATCAAAACACGCTAAGAATATCAATGTGATTTTGAGGTTCAGACCCAAATTACTCTAAAAACACAAAATCAACAGAAACAAACCCAAAATTGTGGCTAAACATGCGAAATTGGCCATCGACCATGATACAACCAATAAATATTCGTAGAAGTAAAGAAACAAAGCAAAAGGAGAAAACAGTGGCTTGGAAAGTTAAAAAAACCACACAAGTCGTAGGCAAAAATCGAAACTAAACCCTTTACAGTTTGATTTGAAACATGATAAGAAAAACAATCTTTGGAAACACCACAAAAACAAGAGGAAAGGCTCGTCGGAGAAGTCACCGTGGATGATAGTTTTAGTGAGAAGTGAGAATGTGAGATATAGATAGATAAGAAAGAAAGAGTGTGAGAGGAAGAATAAATAGATTGGTTACGCTCTCTCTCAATCTATATATATCTAGGTCAAGCGTTATCAGACAGACAAGATAAAATCCCTAGATCTAACGGCCTAGGGCAGTGTAATAAAGAATGCAGATTGTAGAGCAGGCGTATGGATGGATCATGTTTGGGTGTGGGTTGGGCGCTAGTGGGTTTGGGCCAAAGTACATAGGCCACATATTTTTGTATGTATCTGTGTTTTGGTATTGGATTAAATTATTTTGGTCTAAATATTAAATTATGGGACAAAAAAATTTACAATAATTTCAAACTTTCATATATTTGTATTAAAAATATAAAGATTATACATACATGTATGTTTTATCTGTTTTTTTTTCTTTTTCTTTCTTTCTAAAAGTAATATTCGACTTGAGGATGATATCAATAAATTAATAGTAATTTTCAATCATAGTTTTTGAGGGACCATTTGAAAGATTATTTATTCCAAATGGTTATACACCTTAACCTTATTCAAAAGGTATTTTTTTTTTAATTTTCTTTTGTTTATGGCTATAAATAAACAAGGGCATGACGTAGACATGCAAAAACTATTCACTGATTTATTGATAAAGCTTTTACTATAGACCACATTTTACATCAAATTTGAAAATATTTGCAAAATAAATAAATAAATAAATAATTGTATTGATGTTTACAGATTTGGATAAAAACGAATAAACCTAATTTGAACTCTTTCAACTATACTATAGTGAAGCAAAATCGAGTTTACATATAAAATATGGTAAAAGATAATACAAAATCATTCGAAATTTACTCAATTATAAACCATATTAATAAAACACAAGTTGATAATTTATTTCATATTTACAAATCTCAACATTTGGTGTATATTCATTTATAATTTCTTTTTAATTTTCTACTATTCAATATAGGCGGCGATTATCCCGACAAACTCAAATCAGTATGGTGTTGATTTGATCATAGAATAATATTGTATAATATAAAAGTATGTGTTATGCTATTTATATATTATATTGTGTTGTATATATATTATTGTATTGAAATTAATAATATATTGTATCATATGAAACTATATAATGTGTTGTCAGAACATATGTGTATATTTGTATTGTCATTTATTATCAAATATTTAATGTGTTATCCACTTGATTTGTACTAATGGAGTCAAATCAACACCATATTGATTTGATCCCATCAGCATTAAAACAGAAGTGATTTAATGTATTTTGTTCGGTAAAAAAAATAAATTGCAATCCAACTAATAAATGTTTTACATACAAAATATAGAAAAATATTAACATGATATTTAATAATTGTTTTATCAAAAATATTAAAACAAAGTATATAAAACAAAAGTAGAGGAAAGACACCTTTTTATGTCTTATTTTCTCAATGAATAAACTTAAATCAAGAGGGTGTTTGAAAATAGCTTTTTTTTAAGAATTTTTATTTTATTCAACAGCTGTTTGACCAGTAAAAAAAATTAATTTAGCTGTTTGGTAAATTAGTTTTTTTTTATCTAAAACAGCTTATTTTTTAAAAGCTAACTTACCAAGCATTTTGAAATAGTTTTTTCAGTTTAAATTTTTGTATTCATTATTTGCCTTTGAAAATTTATTATGCATTTTGAACAAGTAAATATATTTTTAGATTATTTATTAATTATATTAGAATATTTTATTATGTTATAGTTTTACTTTTATAAATTTAAAATAATTAATTTTTATATATAAATCATTTAATTGTAAAATATATAAATTTATTAAAATCAACACAAAATAGAAAATATAAATATTAATAATTTATTTTTGATAAATGAGATCATATACGAGACTAAAAAAATAGTTTACCAAAACATTTTGTAAAATAAAAAATAAAAAAGTTTCGCGTCTCAACGTGGCAATGACATGTTAGCCACGTCAACACTACGTCAGCAACGGCAGGCCAGCGTGGCGATTCCGGCACCGGAGGACCATTCTAGCGAAAAATTTTTACTTACGAGACTATTTTCAGACAGGGTCCGCTTAAAGTTCTAAAATGATAAATGAGGTCAGATAAAGACGAAAAAAAAAAAAAAAAACAGTTTATCTTATATATATATATATTTGAGATCAAGTTTATGCATTTATTTTTTGTTTTGTGAAATAGTTTAAGGATACATGTATATATATTTATGTAAAATATAGAAAATTATGTAGATAATATAAAAATAATAAATATATGATATATTAATTTTTTAAAAAATATTTTTGTTGTCTTTACAAAAAGAACACACTATAATTATTTATTTAAAAAATATAAAAATATTGGAGAAAATGTTTTAGAATCCTTTTAGTTATTATACTCTCTCCATCATATAAAATTATGCCCAAAAACAAAAAAATAAAAAAATAAAAATCCTTTTATGATAAACAAACAAGTAAAAAATATATATATTTTTTTACTAAAAATTTAAAACGGGAATAAATTTGAATAAAAAAAATATATAAAAATAAAATATGAATAAGTTTGAATGATAAGGAAGTATTATATTTGAATTCTATATTTTTATAAAAGTAGAAAGTAAATATAATATATTATATAAAATTCAACCATTGAAAATAATGTCTTTAAAATATATTATATATTGAAATATATTATTATTATTATTATTGAACAAAGCCAATTTGCCATTTAGTTTGAAAATTCATTGAATGGTAGTGTTTGAAGCCATTCATTAGAGGGAATCAATAATATTTATTGTGTCCATTATTGTTAACCATTTCCTATGTAAAAGGCAATTTAGGAAATCTTGAATAATATATAAGTAATATTTTTATTAATATATAAATATATATATAGAACATATTATATGTGGATGTAAGAAATGGACATCCCAACCAAATCAAACAAAAAATTGAAAATGAAGTTTCACTAGCAAATATTATAGCGTATTTGACAATTAGCTGATAGCCCTTAGTTGATTCGATTAGTTTTTTGTATCAAAATGTTTGGTAAAATAATTGTTTGATATTAACTGTTTACACGTAAAATGACAATTGAGGACATTTCTATTTTATTTTTTTCAAATATATTCAATTGTGTTCTTTTGAGTTAAGAATGTTTGAAATTTTTTGTTATTAGTTATTGAAAATTATAAAAGTGTTATAAAAACAATTTTTTCTATTGAAAATGATGTAAAATATAAAATAATAAAATTTGTGTATATATTTATTATGTTAATTCTCGATCAGTTCATTATATTTATAATTTTCAATAAATTTAATTTAATTAATTTAATTTTAGTATAAAATTTATATAATCTAATTTTATGGACTTTGTCTTAAAAGAGTCCTGCATGTAAAAGATTTTCGTTAAAATAGTCCTCCGACGTGGCATCTACGTGGAGATGACATATTAGCCACGTCAGCGCCACGTCAACAACGGCTGCCAGCGTGGCGACTCCGGCACCGGAGGACCATTTTAGCGAAATTTTTTTACTTAAATGATAAAAAGGTCAAATACGAGACTAAAAAAACAATTTACATATAACCACAAATAAGCACATCCAATATATATATATAATCACAACTATTGTTGTTATTATTATTATTATTATTAATGAGAAATTTCCCGAGATAAAAATCAACTTATAAAATAAGTCCTTGCATCATATCCAAAAGATGATGTGTTTATATTAATATTTTTAATAAAAAAGAATTTTATTTTTATTTTTTCACTGCTATAATTATATTAGTTTTTTTATTAAATTTATACATAATTCATTTATAAAAAATAATTTCATTGAAAAACAAGAGAAAGATATGTAATATTTCTTGTAACAAAAAAATTTTAAAAACAGACAAAGAACACACTAGTTACTTCTTTAAACTTCGCCTAGGTGACGGGATTTTTTTCGGGATCTTCTTCAGCATTATGCAGAGCCGCCTTTGTCGAAGTTTTATGAAAAATATTGAGATGACGACGGTTTAAAGCCTTTCAAACGAAATGAAAAGTTGGAAGAGTAAAAAATGTACGGGTGGGGTATCGTAATTGTTTCTGTCACACTATCAAATACTATATTTGTCCGGCTGTAAAAGTCTCATTTACTTTTTATGTGTTGATCTTTAAATATTAATTATTATATTAAAATATAATACAAATTAAGAAAATATTGCAAAAATACTTCCATTAGTATTTTATAATTGTAATAGAAGGAGATTTGTAAAAAAAAATAATTCTAATATAAAAATATTTTTAATGTTAAATACAATAACGACGCAAAAGAGCGAACAGAAGGAGTATAAATTTAACTTTTTTTACTATTATTATTTATCATTTTTAAAGTGAATATTATATAATTTAAGAAAAAAAAACATTGTTTTGAGGGTATATGAATATATTATAAAAGTACATAATGAATTTTATTTTATACCTAACAATAAATGTGACAAAATTGTAAATATGAATCAATAAACAACCAAATAGCAAAAATAGAAATTGTAAACTAATTTTTTTAAAAAAAAACTAAGAACTGAAATCCAACTCATAAATTCTGATAAATTTATACGGTAAATATATTGAAAATATATTTAAAAAGTATTACATAAAATAATTATAATAATAATAATAATAATAATAATAATAATAATAATAATAATAATAATAAACTGTTGTGTATTATTCCATCCATTTTAATTTATTTTCTATCATTTCTATGTTAAAATATTTCGATTATTTACAATTTTTATTATTTATTTATTGTGTATTTTATCAATGTATTTATAAAATGATTTTAAATAATAATTTTAAAATCATACAAAATAGTTAAAATTACACGATTTCCTGTCAAACATAATGGTTTTTTTTTTTTGATAAATTTTTTTTTACAGATTCTTTAACTTACATATTTTAAATATTATACTTATTTATAGATGATAATTATTTGCATATTTATTTTATCTAAAATTTATTAATATATTTCAAAACATTTTATTTTATAGCATAATTAATCAATATAAGGATTTTTTTTGTTTGAAATTGATTTAAAATAAGATGTTGATTTAAATTTTTATTTAACTAGTTCATCCGTTATCTAATTTTATATTTATTTAACTGAGTTTTAAGAAAAATAGGTAATAATACAAATTTTTACTTTTTAGTGTAAAAGAAAAAAAAAATGGTATTGTTTTACTAAAAAAAATGAGATGGGGATGAATTTGAATGACAGATAAAATAATATTTTGATGCGATATTTTATGAAAAAAATAATGTAGTTTTATTGAAAATTATGCTTAGTGAATAATGTCAATTTTTGTTTAGAGAGCACACCCATAATAGAATATTTCCTATGTCCTGATAATATGTTTATATTAATGAGAATTTAGATAAAGTATAATAAATAAGTAATTAAAAAAATATAATAATAATAATAATTATTATTATTATATAATAAAAATAATTATAGATTAAGATAATTAAATAATTTAATTAAGAATAAAAACTATAAATTCTGAAATTTAAAATGTAATTAAAGTATATAATATATTTCAAAACAAAAAAGACAAATTTTGTGAGACAACAAAATAAAAAATATGGATAAATTATGTGGAATTTGAAGAGTATTAATTGAAACTTATATTGAACTCAAAAATGAAATTTTACTATTAAAAAAAATTATACTCAATTTTGCAACAAGATGGAGTTTGTGTTTTGCTCATAAATTTATTTAATATTAATATTATACTGTATATAGAATAAATCAATACAAATACACCAAATTATTCTATGCATAAAATAAAAAATAATGATATTTGTGTAATATATTGTAAATTAAAAAATATTTATAGTATTTTATCTGTCTTATATACAATAAAATATTTGATTATCGGTATAAAAATTTAAATGAATAGTATTAAATATAATACATTGAGAACTCAACGATGTATTGAGAAAAATCATATATTTATTTTTTTATTTAAGTGATTATATAAAATTTAATTAATTATTTTTTATTTTAGAAATATGAGTCAAAAGATTATTAGTAGATTTTACTATTAAAAAAAATGATAATTTTATATTGAAATAAACAAGAAAAGAAAATGACGATTTTTTTTTTTTTTTTGGATTAAAAAAATATTTAAATAAATAAATATAAATGTAACACGTATTAAAAAAAAGAAGAAGGCGTATTTCATCTTTGATTAATTTTATCCGCAAAGTAACAGTTGAAAACACACGTTTGCGTTGCTCACCGACCGACCGCCCAAGTTTGGAAATCGTAAAAACAAAGGCAATTTGAAAGTCAAAAACGAAGGGTGAGCGTTTTATCTAACCACGCGGGTGACAACTGTCACCTCTCTCCACCAATCACATTCACCATTCGAGAAACCTTCGGTCACCGACTGTCACTTTAAAACCTACACTACACCGTTTTTCGAAGCTTTTTTTTTATATATAAAAATAAAATGAAATAATAATAATAATAATAATTACATTAAATAAAAATCTCAAAATCGGATTTCTACTTGTATATACATATGGCCTACTGGTCCTTTACGTATTCTCTCTCTTGAGATTTCCGACTCCTGACGCCTTTGAATCGCCGAACCCTAATACTGGTCTTTGTGCTCTCCGTTCGTTTGTTTTTGTTGTTTTTTGAATCGGAGATAGTTTAGTGGAGTGATAATTGTGCGGAGGAATTTGTCGGGTGGAGGTTGAGTGGCGGCGGCGCCGTTTGTTGCGGTTCAGGTTGAGGTGCAGTTGTAGCTGTCGTTCGAATCAAATCCGGTTTTTTTGGGTGATTTGATATCGATTTGTGCGGCGGAGGTGGTGCTTTTGTGCGTAGTGTTTGGCTTTAGGACTGTTGATCGTCGATCTGATCGGATCCGGGGAAGAGGTGGACGGTTTTTGGTGAAGGAAAAGGCACGATGCAGGCGCAATATCAGAAGAAGAAGGTTTGTTGATGTTACGCTTGAGTTTGTGTGATTAATAGCGAGATTTACTAATTGTTTCTTATGCATTCGGTAGATAACAAGCGCTTTGTTTTGTTGATGAATCGTCGTTGGATATTTTTGTTGAAATATCATTTCCACCGTGTAGTGTTTTACTACTATTTTTGTTTTTCCCCGGACGAGAGCGATTGCCTGAAATTTTAACTTTTTCTTTAAACGATTTTAAGAAATTTGGGTTTTTGGATGTTTTCATCTTTTCTTTATAAATTTTTTTTTTCGGGTGTGTTTGTTTGGGGTTTTGGATTTTGAATTGAGATCTGAATAGTGAAAATTTTGAATTTAAATAGTTGAATTATATGGTATAAATAGGTGTTGATGTAATGTTTTGAATGTAAAATTGATTTTTAGTATAATATAAAAAATGAAAAATAGTTGTTTGATTTGATGTTTTTGGGGGGAAAAAATTAAATGAATAGTATAATATGCAAAATTTTTTGAAACCATAAGTTTTTCTTGTTCGTTGAATCATGTTTGGGAAATTGGAATAAAGTCTAGGTATCAGAGCTTATTTGATAAGCTTTGTTGATTTCATTCTTTATCTACTTAGCAGAGGTCATTTTTATGGAAATTTCGATACCGGACTATATGTTTCAGTGATACAAAAAAACTCTCAAGTACTGAATGGTTGTACTTCTCTACAGATGCCCAAGGAGACAGAATTTTTCACTGAATATGGAGATGCGAGCAGATACAAAATTGTGGAAATTATTGGAAAGGGTAGCTATGGAGTTGTTTGTGCTGCAATTGATACACACACTGGGGGCAAAGTAGCAATAAAGAAAATAACAAACATATTTGAGCATATGTCTGATGCTATGAGAATATTACGGGAAATTAAGTTGCTCCGGCTCTTACGACACCCTGACATTGTTGAAATTAAACGAATCATGCTGCCACCGTCCAAAAGAGACTTCAAAGATATTTATGTTGTATTTGAGCTTATGGAATCTGACCTTCATCAAGTAATAAAAGCTAATGACGATTTGACACAAGAGCATCACCGGTTCTTTCTCTATCAGATGCTCCGGGCATTGAAATATATGCATACAGGTTGGTTGAATGATTAATGTTGTTGCTATTGTGTGTGAAGAATGCAAAACAGAGATGTTCACATTTTATTCAAAATATGATGATGAGCAAGCTGAAAAGCCTCTTCTCATCATTACTTGTGTTCCTGCATTATTGCTTCTGTAGCCCAGTTTGATATGCGGAACTTGTGACTTCAATGGTCAATTACTAATTCTTGTTTTTATTGGCTGCTCCTTTTATTCCAGCAAATGTATATCATAGGGATCTTAAACCGAAAAATATTCTGGCGAATGCCAACTGCAAGCTCAAAATATGTGATTTTGGACTTGCAAGAGTTGCATTCAATGACACTCCAACAACAGTTTTCTGGACGGTAAGTTACTTACATTGTGGTTATTATAGAGTTAGTGCATTGTTGTTGATGCATTGATGGATTATGCCATTTGATTACGCATTTTGCCAATTTGGTGCATGAATCACAACTTGAAATATTTTAATAATGATGTGTACAGGATTATGTTGCAACACGATGGTATAGAGCCCCAGAGTTGTGTGGCTCTTTCTTCTCCAAGGTAACTAAACATTGCCTGTATTCCCTCTTCATGCTGTTTCGGTTAATTGGTGCCTAGACAATGATATTTAGTTAGTGTTAAGTTTACTGAGGCATTTAGCCTTCATGCACTTTTAAGAACCTTTTTCGCTCTATTATTCTAGTAGCATTCATGCACACTACTAAAGAAACTTGTTGAACCCATTAATGTGGTTATTTAAATATCTTACATCTGTTGTATATCTTTTTGGCTGGAATACCTGTGAACTTTCATGAGAATGACAATAGGTATAACTGGATAGAGTATCTGGCTCATTAAAAAATCTTGCACTTGAAAATGGTTGAGAGTTTATTTTTTAAAGCAATACCAATTTTGAGGTTAATCTTCAGGTATTACTGGGTAGCGCTTGTCAGTTTGTGTCAAAATGCTTGTATTTAAGAGTGCCATGAAATGAGTGGTAATTGTAGATTAAAACAATTCTTGTTCAGGGAGGACTATTGAACTCTCCCGGAAGTTGATATCTCTGTTCTTCAGAGGTAATTGTGTCAGGTTGCATAATTTCCTGCAGGTCTTTTTTTCTTTATCCTCTTGAGTTTATGTAACGTATTTTATATTTTTGTTTGCAGTATACTCCTGCTATTGATATTTGGAGCATAGGCTGTATATTTGCTGAGGTATTGACGGGGAAGCCATTGTTCCCTGGAAAAAGCGTCGTGCATCAGCTGGATCTGATTACTGATCTTCTTGGGACACCTTCTATCGATACCATTACTGGAGTACAGACCATCACCCTATGTTTATAGTGTTGGTATGCTTACCTTTTTTCTAAGATATGGGGTTTAACTGTTGTATCTTTTTTGTAGATACGTAATGAGAAGGCAAAGAAATATCTGATGGGTATGAAAAAGAAGTACCCAATGTCTTTCACACACAAATTTCCAAATTTGGATCCTTTAGCTCTTAAGTTATTGCAGAGGATGTTGGCATTTGATCCGAAGGATCGTCCAAGCGCTGAAGAGGTACTCCATGCCAGAATAATAATTTCCACATCCATTAGTTTGCTGATTCAACCTTTGTATTATTTAAACGTAAGTGCTAGTTTAGGTATATTATTATGGTGTACTTAATTCCTGTTGTTTTGTCATCAGGCGCTGGCCGATCCTTACTTCAAGGGGCTGTCGAAAATTGAGAGGGAGCCATCCTGTCAGCCAATTTCTAAGTTTGAATTTGAGTTTGAGCGACGAAGAGTAACCAAGGAAGATATCAGGGAGTTAATATATCGAGAGATATTGGAGTACCATCCCCAATTATTGAAGGACTACATGGCTGGAAATGGTGGCATAAGCTTTGTGTATCCTAGGTTTGCGGCTGTACCATTGTTGCTTTTTCACACAATTCCTACCTTTAAATAATTGTGACATTGTAACGATCTTTTGTTTTTTTTCTTTTTGTTTCTTTCAGTGCCATCGGTCATCTCAAGAAGCAATTTGCCTATCTCGAGGAAAATGCTGGGAAAAATGGACCAGTTTATCCTCCTGAGCGGAAATATATATCTCTGCCAAGGTTAATACGTTGTTATTTATCTAAGTTGTACTAGTGTTTTTCTATGGTGGTTTTATTTTGAAATTAAAACAAGAAAGAAAGGAGTGACATATATTGATCTGTCTTACATCTACAGGGATTATTGTAAGCAATATGACATTGTTTTATTCTTTGTTGACAGATCGACAGTAAACACTTGTACCATTCCCCCCAAAACACAACCAGTTATTTCTGCATTCACTAACCAGAGAATATCTGGAGAAATCTCCTCGGGCGGCATTTCTGGAAATATATGCAAGGATTCAAAGCCACCAGCACCACCCCGCGTTGGTACTGTTATAGAAGGTACCCCCGGTTCTCTATATATCTCCATATAATAGTAATATAAATGGATGTGTGTGTGGACATTGTGGCTAAATTTAAGCTTGAGTTTGAGCTCAACGTTCGAAAAGATGTTCAAACTCATGACTTCTTTTAATCTTCTACAACATGTAGGAAAAAATATAGAAGTTGATCGTTTTAACTCATGGCTTCTTTTACATGAAAAGATAGGATGGATTTGTGATATCTATCTTGAATACCAAATATTGTAATTATGATATTTACCAAGAATAAAATTTGATATTCAAACTTGACAAGGTTGCGGAATATCTTGGCCCGTCTATTTGATTTTTCTTGTAAATGGTAATGAGCCTGTTTTTCATATTCTTGTTTTAACAATTTCTTCTTTTATGTGAAACCAGGAAGAGTCACAGGCGGACCAGTCTTACCACCGCATCACAATGTCAAGCTTGTAAACGAATCTCCGAATGGCAGGGTATGCATTCAGAATTCCATACACCCGCAGTTGCAGTCGCAGTCGCAGTCAATCTCTCCACAGTGTTTATACAGAATGAATCCGGAGAAGCATACCGAGACAGACTCAGCAAGGGCAGCTCGAGCTGAACAACAATCATACCACCAACACACACCAGAGAAGCCAAAAAATGGCATCATCGCCACTCCACCCCGCCCTGGGATGAGTTTCGACATCAACCCAAATCCATACTACCAGTCGCCTGTTAAGGCAGTGATATTGAACAACCAAATGAGCATCGATGCAAAACTGTTGCAAGCCCAAACTCAACTCGTTGCAGTAGCTGCCCATCGCGAAGTCGGGGCTATACCCCTCGGACTTACTTAAAAGAGGAGCTCGCCGTATCAAGGAAAATAAGTGAGAAATGCTGTAGCAAAAAGATTCGAAAGATATGATTGTCGTCGTCGTGTGAGCGAGAATGGATCGAATCGAGCTGAGCTGAGCTGAGGGTACACCAGGTGAGTCAGTCAGTGTTGAGAGAGATTGTTTGTGTTAGAAGTAGAGATGAGCAGAGCAGAGCAGGCTCTATTGATGAAATCTGTCTTCGATTCTATTTCTATCTTTTTCCTTGTACTTGTGTTAGTTGTATAGTTTCAATTATTTCACCCACTCTTCTTTCTTCAATTTCACTATAATTTGTCCCACTCGCTCTCCCCAATGCATCATTCCTTTAAATTTGATAAAATTATTGTGGAGGCTGCTAACATCAATGTGCAGCACATAAAATATAAATTAATGTCGCAGAAAATACAATACAAAAGTATATGTGGAAGTTGTATAAAAGTGTATTTGACTTCTTTTAAAAAAATAAATAGTACACTAAATGAATGAAAATTAATTATGTAAACAGAGTCTAATATTTGTTAAATTTCTTCTTATGTGCCAACTGATATTCATCCCAATTAGTATTATAATTAACAAAATATATGGTAGTATCTTTTATGGTAAGAAATGCTGTCTTAATTTGGGAGTAAAGGTACAAGTACAATAACCATAGAAAGAAACTGATCAACTTATATGATGGGTCTGAAAGAAAAGAGCAATAAACCAAACTACCCAAAAGGAAAAGGAGGAGGATACACAACACAATATGGAAACCAAAAACCAAAAACTAATCCAAATGTTGTCCTGCCCTAAATGCTCTGAAATCTTTAATTCTCCTTCTCCTCTCTAGCCACAATCTTGAACTTCCCAGTCTGTTCTTGCTGCAATTTTAAAAAAACCCAATTTTCATCAGAACCATCTCATTTCAGCCCCTATATTGTTTATGGTAATACTAGAATTCATTAACTCAAAAAGAAAACAAACACAAGCTTATTTATTTTTGATTGATTGATTACAATCACCACCTACTACCTACCTTGTTCCACAGATGAGTATGGGAGGCACAAAATGCAGCCACTACACCACCACCAGCAGTTTTCTTCTTCCTCTTGGCCTGTGTGTACTGAAGGCAGAGGCCCTCTCTGATCCCACAGGTGACATGAAACCTCAATCCGCAGTTGGGCTCGGAGCAATCGACAAGACAGCCCACATTGCGGACCCCACAAACGCAGCACCTCCCCTTCCATCTCCTGCCCACCACTTGGCTGCAGTCGATCCCTTCCCTCCCCTCCCAATCTCCAAAATAGACTTCCGGCACGTACACCGCGCACACCAGATGCGCCCATTCCGACGACGTCGTCTTCTTCAGCGCCCCGCCGGAGTTGGGGCAGAGACAGCAAGTGCCTTGTTGTTGTTGTTCGGAGGTGCACTTGCACTTGGCGCAGAACCAATCCCCTTGGGGGATCCCCTGGGTTAATGGAGTGCCGTAGCAGGTGGAGTGCACCATTAGATCGCAGCCGTCGCAGAGGACGATGGGGTCCGTTGGATCGCCGTCAGTGCTTCCACACACGGCGCACACAATCCCATCGTCTTCTTCTACTTCTACTTCTTCTTCTTCATCAATTTCATTGTGTTGGATTTGTGGGGGTTGGAGGTTGAGATCCAACTCCAAGGGGTGGAGTGCCCAGATCCTCTTCTTCGCGGGCAAGCACAATGACGAAATGGGATTGGGATTGGGATGAAATGGATCTTCATCCACTTCCTCCTCCATGACTCGTTTTCTCTTCTTGGCAGGAAGGCACGATGTTGATGATGCTTTTGGGAGGGCAACATCAGCAATAGCAGAAGCAGGGAGTGAATTCTGATTTTGATTTTGTTGGTGTTTTCGGGCGAGACTGAATCTTTTGTGAGGAGGTAAGCCTTTGAACTTGAAGCTGGGTTCCATCTCCATGATTCAGTGAGTTAAGTCTCTCTCTCTCTCTATGTGTGTGCCATCGCCATTGATTGATTGAATGGTGAATTTGTAGGGGAATTTCTTCTTTTTAGGGTTTGAAAAGTGGCGGGAGAGAGAGAGAGAGAGGGTCCTTAGCTGGCTTGGTTTGCTTCTTTCAATTCGTCTTCGGCTGTGGCGGGGTTAGCCATTACTGAATCTGAACTTGTATTTGAAATGAAATGAAATTAATTGAATTTGAATTGAATTTCAGTGCAATTTGAGGAGGGAGGGAGGGAGTTTTTAAATTTGGTGGGTTTTTTTTTTTGTTGGTTTCAGAAACAAAACCCACCAAAACCCAAACGGCTAAAATATTTATTTATACATTGGGGTGCCGCGGGAGGGAACCCAAATATTATTTATTTATTTATTTGAAATTTTAAAATCAAATTGAAAAGAAAATGGTAAGTTTGTTCATTTTATATTTTTTGGTTGGACAATATTTTTATAAATATTATTTAAATATATAATACATACATATATTAATACAAATTTCCTTTTTCTCTTGGCATTTATTTTTTATATTTCAATTCAAAATATTATTTTTTATCATTTTTTTCTGTAATTTTTCAAAATATTTTTTTTTATTCTAAAAAAAATAATTCTAACTACATTGGGAATTTGAACCCATGAATCCAACCTCTACTATCACCAGACCATTTTGGTAATTTGATAAGTAAACTAATTATACTTCCAATATATGACTATATGTAACTATATAAATACCATTGTATATTAATTTAATATACGTATACTTACTAGAGTTTTATTCAATATAAATTGAAGTTTAAAACAAAAATTTTAAAAAAATTACTCTCTTCATCCTATTGTTGTATTTTTATTTTTATTATTATTATTATTTTTTACGTAGTTTAGGATATATTAAATTAGATAGTTGATTAGTTTGAATTAATTGAGATAATATGTATAATAAAATATTGTTTTGATCATTTTTTTTTTAATTTGATGAAAAATAAAATAAAAATTAGGATGTTTATTTATTTTTTAATACTTTATCTATTAAAATAAATATAAAAAGAATGATTCAATTCCATATTTTTAAAAAAAAAAAAATGTTTTAATTCACATTTACATTCAATTTCCTTAATAACTCTCTTCAAAAATTTCCTCCTAAATTAATTTTAGCAATTTTCCTCCTTACTTAATTTCTCACTATATCTCTAATATATTGCATTCACAAATACTAGCAGCATTATTTGCTGTCTTTTATTCACAAAGGTGAAATTTGATCACACTTTGAGTAATCAAGATCAAAATAATATGTAAGCAATGACCTGATGGTGTGAGAATTGACTCGTGATCGTGGGATCATGGATTCAAATCCCCGACATCTTCGGTCTTGTCTACTGCACATAGTTCATTTAATGTGATTTTTTATTTGTATTTGTATTTTTTTTGCAAATTATTAGGTTTGACCAAGACTTTTTTAACATTAAGGATCAAATGATCATGACCCAACCACGAGAAAAATGATAGACATACAAATAACAACAATAAGAAAAATTGAAACAACAATAGTACCATAAGTATTTTTATCACATCCATTCTTTAACTTATATAGTACCCTTTAATGTTATATTCATAACTAACTTTTTCGATCTAAACCAATCAAAAATCAATGGTACATTTGTTTTGCTGCTATTTAAAAGCATTGTTAGGATACCATCAATAATTATATTAGACACTAGTATTCAACTAAGAAATTCTATGCAAAAAATGATTAAAAATGCAAGTTGAATTGCTTTCAAAATTATTATTTTGTCAATGCTTCTATAATCATTAATTTTGATCATGCCGGTAATAAAAAATGAAGTTGAAGATCTTCAAAACTTACAATCGTAACTCCATACCTACAATTCACAATAATATTTTGTAACTTATAGAAAATTATTAACAAAAGTATTAAAATTCTAAATATGGTAAATCCAACAATATATAGTCAGTTAAGTAAGATAAGGAAATACATCATCTACAAATTATCTACTGCAATCTTCGTTATGATTTTGGAGTCATCTAACTTAATTTACATATATTTTTCAATCGTTAGTTGTCATCTCATTAGTCCTCTATCTATCTCTAGGAGACGCCATCCATGTATGCTCAATTGCGGGAAAAGTAAATGATTCAAATTTTGGATTGAATTATGTCGTAACAAGTTAAGCTGCTTTGGGTCCCATAAGATAAATACAGTTGCTAAGACCTGATATAGAAGTTGATTTCTTTCTTGAAAATATGGGCTACAAATGGAAGACTAATCTAAGGATCATTCACCAAAATATTTAATTTAGCACAAAAAGTAAAAAAATGAAATGATGTAATCGATTCTTAAATTGAAAGAGGTTGACGGAGATGAAGAAGACGAGGAAGATTAAATTGATTGTAGTGGTTGCTAAAATATATTGGGTGAGTGGTTCTGGTTTGAGGAAGACGAAGATGACGGGATTCGATGATGGGTAAAAATAAATAAGAGAAATGTAAATGATTCGAGGAAAGCCGACTGAATGAATGAATGAAGAGAATAAGACACAAAATTAGAATTGTTTTTTTGAAAAATAAAAATAAAAACAGGGTAGAAGCATTAATATTATAATTAAATGTAATTAAAAGTATGTTTATTTAGTATTTTGATTTAAATTTATTATATATACATGAAATATAAAGAATTGCATCGATTATATAAATAATATTTTAAATAAAAAAAATTGGACAAACAAATTCTAAAATTTTAATTTATTTTATTATTCATCAATCATTACTTTAAATTTGACTAATTTGATGAAATTATTTAAAGACTAAAGGTGTGTTTCTTCATCCTTTGAAAATTTTTACTTTGGAAAATTTTACTATGCAATCACTGTTTGCCAAATTGGGATTGTCCCATTCCGAGCGAACAAACACTGCAGTTGCAGTATTTCTTTTTTTTTTTTAAAAAAAAATAAAATATAATTTAATATTTATAATAATTATAATTTAATAAAATATATACAATATATAAATAAAAAATTTAAAAAAATATATATAAATATGATATAAATTCATAATCAAATCTTACCCTTATTATATATATTTATATTATTATATTTATTATTACCCTTATTATATATATTTATATTATTATATTTATTATTTACTAAATCAATCGTATCAAAACTTTTTAAATTTTAACCAAACTTAAACACAAAAAATAAAAACATCAAAGTTCAAATTTAAATCAAACTCAAACCCAAATTTTTTCAAAAAAGAATATTAAACATTGTTATTTATTACTTTCATTTATTTTTTTTAATAAATTAAAAAATAATTATATTTTATTAGTCAATAAAAATATATAAAATAATTTTAATAGTATTTTTGAATATCTATTGTGAGCCAAGGTGCACAATTACCATTCTCATGTTGGATAATTGTTGACGTGGCCAAGCACACCTTACCAGTGTTCTAAGCACACGCCATATTTATTTGTAATTGAACACGGCCGTGTTTATTTGTAACCTAATTGTAAACCCAACCATCTAATTTGATTCTTCCAGAAAATTAAAATTTTCAGGCAACACACACACTACAATGATGTAAAAAAATCTTTAGACAAAAAACAACACACAAGAAGGGGAGAAACCAAGTTACCACCGAGACACTTTTAGGCAGGGGATTGCTGTTGCTGGTCAGTCTTCCTTATGCTCCGGCGATATATTTCCGGTGGTTTCGCCAGGGATGATGCTCCGCCTCCAGAATCCGGCCAAGGTGCTCCCAAAGATCGAGTGGCATACACTCGAAACCGCACACGGCACTGCCGTCAATGGATTCCCAAAGTGCTGTGTCGCCAGGACAACACCAAGCACCGAGTTCTGAAACGAAACACAAAACCGATAAACAACCAAAGCTTCGAATCTCAAATATAGCACAGCACATAGTTTTATGCACGACTAATGATATAATCCCATATATCACATGCCATCATTGATCGCAGCACATCAAATATATTCATACAGCACACCTACAAATAAATACTGAATAAAAGCATGTGCTACGAGTTTTATATCTATTACTGATATGCCCCCGTCAGTATAGTAACCATATCAACAAAAGCACATAGAATACCGGACATGCGCACGATTTAAGTTTCAACAATTATTCGATCATCATCATTTTTTACAAATTAATTCCAATAAACACATATATAACTTGCATACAAATATATGGCTCCTTCATTTTGTCATCCGATTAGTATGTGCAATTGTATAATCAAATGTGTTTGCGTGTATACACACCTAATCATTTAGCATTTATAGCACAATGTATTATTCGAGCGCAAAACTATAAAATCAAAACGCATGCAATGAAACGAGTCGTATTAGAGTTTCAATGGTTTTTCACAGGGGAGAGTCAGGCGTACCTGCATACCAACTTCAATAGATATTGTTCTGGAAGAGGACACATCAATCCCGAGCATTCTTGCAAGTACATAGCCGAAGAAGAAACCAGATGCGTGAAGAAGAGCAACTGCAAGAACCACCTGATGACCGGACATGAGGATCGAAGAGGAGCTCTGAGCAATTGCATTTCCACAAAGAACTGCAACGATTGCCACCGCAGTAGGTGGCATTATTGGCGCGACAATTTTGACAAGACCTTGGAAGTACTGGTTCAAAAATGCACCGGCTAAAACAGGAAGAAGCACAACCTGAAATATGGAGGATAAACAGCGAGTGCAATATACGGAAATCAGTTGCTAGCTGTTAAATGGAACTGGCAAAAAAATGAACCTGTAAAGTTGACATGAAGAGGCCGATTGCATCAACCGCAACGAATTGCCCAGCAAGCTTTGCTGTGAGAAAAGGGGTCATAAACTGCATGCGGAAACAACACCAATGTTAACAGAAAGGGCAGTCTGATAATTTAATCGATTCATGAATTATGTAAAAGTAGCTCAAGCATGGGCTTGGAAAAGTCGGGGAAGAGTCAGACATATGTTTAGTCGCACAGTTACAGAGTCATTTTTACCTTACTTTCATAATATAACAATTGCAATAATAAGACCATATATATAATTTAAAGAACTATTGAAAATATACAATGCCATCAAAAGGATTCATCCCATACATGATTTTCATATCAATCCTACCAGCCAAAGAATTACTGTCCTAAAATGACCAAAATATAGCTTATGATTGTCATAAATTTCATATTGTAGGACTAATATCAAATTTCACCACATCACGAATTCATGACATAAAACACATACTCCTCCGCAATATTGCTAAGAAAACACGAGATACTAACCACAGCAGCGATGGTACTTGCAGCAGTCATCAACACTGAAAGAGCCACATTTCCACTGCAGCACAAAATTCATTACGACTTCTCATTAACTCATTCAATGGATTTACGACAAGAAGGAGACATACCGTGCAATGTATGTCACGATGTTACTGGCCGTCCCTGAAACAAACACGAGAAAAGCAAACACAAAAAAACAATAAGGTAAAATGATATATCATCATGACAAGGGTGAAGTAAATTCCCTACGACAGAACACACCTCCGGGGCAGCATCCCACCAAGATCAAGCCGGCTGCATAGTGGGACGGCAAATTCAAGAGCCTGCTCACAAAATATCCAGACAATGGCATCACCTACAACCCTCAAAAGAACAAAAAAAAACACACCACTAAGCGTGTATAATAAAGAAAAGAGATTCACATCCATGTAAACATCTAAAGATTTGAATAATTGCACTGAATCAAGTTTCTAGTTCAATTTGATTACCTTTTTTTGCAGGAGTGGAACACATGAAAACAATGGAAATATTAGGTTACCCCAATATTGACAACACAGCAAACATTTTGTAATCATTTGAGTTTCAATTAAGAACTTAGGACTCTTCCAACATATTCAGTAAGTATACTGTGAATTTGGCAGAAGAAAAAGAAGAACAACTCCAGGAAAACCAAGGAACAGACAATTACAGACATTAACAAAGATAAAATAAACGCCAAATAGGAACTAATTAAACACATGAAGAAATCTGTATAAAAGATGTATTGAGAGAATTAAAATCAAAAGTACCGAATACTGCAGAACGAAACCGCTGAACAACTCCTTGGGCATGGCGAAGGCGCCGCGAAGATCATCGAACGTCAACGTCATGCCCATTCCGAGCATCGTGAGAGTGATGCCCAAAACAGTCCACTTCGGCTGGACCCAATCGTACGAGCTCGGCTTCACGAGGCCAAGCAAGCATCCTAGCGCCACCCACACAGGGAAAGCAGTGGAAATAGCTTCTCCAACAGTTTCGATCCAGCTCTTCTTTTCTGCAGTCAAGGCGTTCGACGAATTTCCGCAGCGGAGAGGCTTCAACCTGCAGTTCGGAGCCGGAAAAATCGCGGGTAAAATCGTTGCAATTGGCTTCGCCAGGTGCGATTGAACTTGGAAATTCGTAAATTTCAGCCTTGGAAATGCGATTTGGGATTGGCGTGGTCTCCGGGGCTGGAGCTGTGGGGACGCCATTGAAATCGGAGCTCCGCATGGTGCAGGGAGATGACTCGGCTTTGTAATGCAAGCTTGCATTTTCCGGGATATAGTGAAGAACGCGGTTAGCTTTGGTAGGACGGCGGCAAGCGGCGGCGGTCGGAGATCAGCAGCCAAATGAGTTCTCTTCTTCGCTGGAAAGCACGTGTCGACTTATTTATATAGAATTGAGCTTGAATCCTAACCGTTGAAATAATACTTTTAACGGTTGGCGATTTCGATTTGAAATAATTTTTTTACGGTTCCAATTCTGTCGTTAGCTAAATTTTTATCGGTGGTCTTTTTATCGTGCCTTGGCCTAAACAAGTTTTATTTTATTGTGATTTGAAAGTAATTTAAATAATATTTTTATGATATTTTATTTAAAAAATAATATATTTCTGTTGGCTAATATATGAAGTATTTAATCATGAAATTTTTATTTGAAATACAAAATAAACATATACAAAAATTGAAGAATAATAATAAAATAATAAAAATTACAAAATAGTAATAACAAATAAAATTGGAGAAGAAAAAAAAATGTAATGAGAACTAATTTTTTTACCCAGTAAAAGAATTAGCTGAGAAACTTAATGTAAAATTTCGAATAAAATACAATTTTGTTTATGTATTATTTTACAATGATTACTTTAATTCATTTTATTAATTTTTTCAATTTTATTCTTTTTAAATTTTAAATCATAATTTTGATTATTTATCAATTAATATAATTTAAATTTAATCATTAATTATCATTTTCTTAACAAATTAATACATATACATTATCATCCAAACACACTGTATCTCTTTAAAAAAAAAGCTCAATTTATAGTACATATCAACAAAAAGATATATATAGATATATATTATTAAATTTATTATCATTCTTTTATAATAAAAGAAAAAATTATTATGTTTTCTTCTGTCATCAATTTAATTAAAATAAACAATTAATAACAATAATCAGTATCAATTTTTTTTCACTATAAAAATATTTAATTTTTGATAGTACTTCTCCCATCCCAAAAGTATAGTCATAAATGACTTTTTTTTGTCATTGTGCGTATATTAATGTAAAAAGTAGTGTCAATTATGTAATAATAATAAAAAAGTAGATATAGTTTTATGGTGATATGGTTATTTATAAAAATGAGACTATTATTTTGAGACGAACAAAAATGGTAAATAAAACTGTTGCATTGGGAGGTATGAAGTATTAATTAATTAGTAGGTGATCACTAAGCTAAGTATCTATCATAACTAAAGATATGTATGCCAAAGTCAACTAGCAGCAAAAGATAATAATAAATTTATACTAGAGCAACATTTACACGTACGAAGTCAACTATAGAACACGTTCGGTAAGGGATGGCCTAGTGGTGTATGGGTTAGAGTTGTAAAGACCATGAGGTCCAAAGTGTTCATGTTTTGAAGGTTGCAAAAAATGTTCAAATTTTTTTCATAAGTTAAAAATATAACAAATCCAAAACACACCGGATAGAGCTTGTTACATATGCAGAGCCGGCTCTTACCAGAAGCAACTTGAGCAATTGCTCAGGGCATCTGTTTCCAAATGGTCTATATTTTTTAATTTTATCTCACTATTATTAAATATAGTATAATTTAATTTAGATTTTTTTCGACCATTACACAATCTAATTTTCATTCTAAAATTAAATTATAATAAAAAAATATCTAAAATTAATTATATATATATTTTTTACCTTTAGAATTGGTAAATATTTTTAAAGCCCTTAATTATTATTAGATATATTAAATTTAAATTTAAATTTTATCTCATATTTTTCTCTACAATTATCCAATCTAATTCTAATTCTAATAAATTCTAATTAGAATTTTTTTAAAATTAATCTCAAATCCATTATAATTATAATAAATTCTAACTAGATTTTTTAAAAAAATTAATCATATGTTCTTTGCTTGTAGAATTTGTAGTTATTATTATTGAGTTATTGATTTTAATAGTCAAGATATTGTATCCCAAACTAGGCCTGACAATCAACTCCACACCGACGATAAAAAAAATAAATTATTTGTTTATAAGATCTATTATTTATTTTTTGTTCAGGGCCTTAAAAATATTTGAAACGGCCCTGTACTTATGTATGTATCGTTTCTTGTACCTTATATTAGCTTGAAATAGTGTTTATTACAGATGAACTAAGACATGTAATGAGACCGGAGATGAAAAACAACAGGACTTGCAAATACAGACAACAGATTAAATTTTTTTTTATCAACAATGGATTAGAGAGATTAAAGAGGTTGGATGGGACACTCTATATGCAAGGGCGATAATCGCGATAATCACACCAGTATTGTTATCTGAATGTTCTTGTCAACATCCCCAACTCTTCTTTATTAATTAATGCGATTCATCGACAAAACATACAATAATCCCATTTGGAGTTTGATTGAATTCAAGCTTAAATGATTTTAAGATGTTCTATTTACAAAACTTTTCAAGCTTCAATTCATATTGTCATAATCATCATGGCTCTGTTTAGTGGGTTTCGCTATTGCTGTTTTGGTTGATGTTCGCAGATGGTCCGATCAATATATGAATTCCGGTAAAAAGTTGCGGCCCATTCAACATGGAGCAAGTGATTCATTCAGTTGCGGTTCAAATCGGTCAGACCGACGCATCTCCAAAATGAACATCGATTCTAAAATATATGTTATAATGGATAGACAAATTTTAGGAGATTTACTTGAGATAAAATATGGAAGTCAAACTAAGGATTTATTGAGAATGATTTTTTTTTTTATTTAACAATTTTACCATGTTGAGAATGTTGAAGTTAGAATAGTAATCATAGCGCATAGGGAAAAGAGAACAGGGGTGTAAAAGGATGAGTTAATAGCGAGAGGGAACAAGAACTTGAATGGGTAGAGGTTTTCGGTACAAATGGTTGTGCTAAAAAATTATGTGTTAGCAATAGAGCGAGATTTTCCGAGGGCCATGATTCACACAATAATTTTGTAAGCTTGATCCATTCATTTTTTAGTATTAACCTTCCTATGTTGGTACTCCAGACGTATGCTTTAAATGATCGAATTGGGTTAACAATTGTTTTATATTTTATGTTCTTGTAGTCACCATCACGTGTATTCACAGTCTGATCATTCAGCAAACAACGAGTTTGTGTTGAGTTTTTTTTTTTTATTATTCGATTTTGTTTTTCGAAGTGAATTGTTAACGCTGTTAGGGCCATATTTTTTGTTCAGTGACACGCCAAAATACTTGGCACGGGCTCGGATCTAAAACAGATACCATAGATACATTACATGGCAAGTCTTTGTTGATTGACTACATGTAAGAATTAGATTTGTAAAAAATAAGGTGATCTAATTACTCCTGGCAACAACTCAGTAGTTATTTGTACAAGTGATATAAATCGACATGCAATTGAAACCCCGACTTTCTTGCCTATATAACTAAATAAAAAGGTCTATGAAACGGGAAGATGATAAGACCTCATGTGTGTTAAAATATATATAGGCAACCTAAAACAGACTCGATAGACTCAAATATAAGTAACGTAATCTAATGGATATGACCAAATCTAAATCTAACAAATCTAAAGCTAAATATAAAAAATATCTCGACAATGTGTTCTTCTAGTTTCTAATCGCCATTCGACCAAGGCACAACTGCCACCGGCAAGTATTTCTATTACCATGTACTAAACAAAGATCGATTCATATTTAAACTAGATGCCCGACGCATCAATGCAATAAGATGTAAGAAAATCAGTCGAAAAGTTAGAATAGGTTAGCCAAGATTCAACACAGTAATACGACGTTTAAAGATGAGAAATCAAAATATAGTACTATAAGAACATGCAAGAAACAAGAGTAAGAGAAATGTGTTAGTTTAATTAATTAATTAATTAATTATATTTAAATTTTGATCATTTTTTTGGATTATCTTATATCATTAGACTAACCCTAAAGTATACGTGAGAAGTGACAGAAAAATCATCCATGACGATTTTTCTTTTTAATTATAAATACTCTCACGTACGGGTTACTAAATCTACTATCAGAAATTTAGAATACACTATCGCTATTTGGAAGCAAAGGTTTCGCAACATCTTCCTAGGGTTCCAAGGCTTGACAACATCCTCCCAGGATTCCAACTACTAATTACTTGAACAAGTAGATTTCAATGACAGATTTAAATTTGAGCAATTGGCGGATGTTTGTTAATTATTATATTCGCTTCCCTAATGTGATTTAAGAATTATTTCTTACAAAATGGCTATGAGCTTCAATTAAAGTTCTCTAGATCATTACCTGATTTTAGTTATAATAAAAATGCAGTTATCTTCTAACCATAAATTTGAATTTATCTCACTCTAAAAAGTATATTTTCTATATATTATTCCTTTATATTATTTTATATAATTTTTTATATTTATTAATTACACTTCAACTTTAATTTATTTTTATATTTATCACTCCAACATATATAATTTATATTTTATCTAAAAATTATATATATGAAAATTAACATTTATAATTAATAATTATTACAAATAAAATAATTTTAAATAAATACTTAAATGCTATCAAGACAAATGTGATATAATTTTAACATAACTAAATAGTTTAATTAAGATTAAAAAAAAATTAAATTTTAAATTTTAAAATATGATTAAAGTGTATAATTAATTTTCCAAAAAAAAGAAAGAATAAATTATGTGGGACGGACGAAAATAGAAAATATGGACAAATTATATGGTAGGAAGAGAGTACAAAACATCACAAAAACTTCACTCCAAAAATGGAGTAAAGCTACACTTAGAAGTAACAGTGGATGACTACAAAATTGAGGGAGGATTTGGGGTGGGATTGGAGGAGGGAATAATAATTTTATTATAAGAAACATAATTAATACTCCCTATGTTACCGTAGACAAGAGAATATGATAAAGATAATTAGTAAATAAAAAAATATATTAATAAAAATAATTATTATATACTACTTTTGTCTGACTTCAAGGTCTTATTTACTTTTTGTGTTGATATTTGAATATTAATTATTATATTAAAACTTATGACAAATTAAGAAAGAATTATAAAAATATTTTCATTAGTATCTTGTAATACTAATGAAAAAAAAAAAATTGTAGATAAAATGTAATCTCAGAGACCAACGGATAGAGTATTATAAATAATTATAGATTGAGATAAAAATATATAATTAGTTTAATTAAAATTTTTAAAAATTATAAATTAAAAAATTTAAAATAAAATTAATATATAATTATTTTTGAAAAAAAAATAATAACACAGAAATATAGAACGGAGAAAAACCACAGTATACACAGGGTAGATGAGATAACTGTTAATAAATAGAGTGGGCATGAGTAAATGGTAGAATTCCGTGCAGGTAATTCCATCCATTGTTCCCGTGACCCCTCAAAATGACATATTAATAAACTAACGGCACCTCATTAAATTCCAATTCCTCCAACGGCTAATTAATTAATTCATCCATTCTTTCATTAATTTTATCAAACACCACTCCAATCTCATCGGTGATCTCACTTTTCCATTCTTACACAACAACCTCGAATTCTTTTAATTTCCCAATTAGGTTACCCCTACCCAATCCAAATCCAAATCCAAATCCAATCATTGTTCCATGGAAGAAGCTCTGTGGAGTTTCGAAGACCGCCTGAACCTCTCCACAGGCGAGGCCGCGGCGGCGCTGCTAATATCCGCCGCCTGCGTCCTCTGCATTGCCGCCTGCCTGTTGAGAAGAAGAGGTCAAAGTAGAGGGTGCAGTGTTCATCAGGCGCCGCCTACGCCTCCGCCGCCGTCGAGGCTGGCGGCAACGGGGCGGTGGAGCGGAGCTAATAAGTGGGACGGCCATGACGCTTTGTTGTTGGAGGAGAATGATGGCGGCGGCAGCCAAGGAAGGAGCCATAGCTCGAGCTCGGCCGTGTGGCAACGGCCGATACTTATGGGCGAGAAGTGCGAGTTGCCGAGGTTTAGTGGCCTCATTTTATACGATCCCACGGGATCGCCCATCCTAGATGAACTGCATTGCGATGCTCAGGTATCTATTACCCGTGATTATTAGGTTTCATTTTGTTAATTTAATTTTAGTTTTTTTACTACTTCATTCGTCTCATTATATATGAATTTTTATTTTTTTTTCATCCGCTCGATAAAAGATAATCACTTTTTATGTTTAGTAAATTTATCAATTTTAAACGCACTTAATAAATATAAATCAATTGAATTAAATTAGATCCACTCAAAATCTCTTTGTTTTTATCTCTCTTTACTTAACAAATTATATATATTTTTATTAAAATATAATATTAAAAATATATACACATATTTTAAATTTCTTTTGATCATTAAATAACTAATCTCCATTATATGAATAATTAGTTTAATTTCTCGTGCCCAAAGAAAAAATTTCGTATCGGTGTCGGGATGGAGGGAATATTTACCCTTTATATATTTTTATAAAAAATTACTACTTTTTTTGTATATAAATAATTAAATTAAAATATGCGCAAAAAGATTATTCGTTCAAAATTAATAATTAATTGTAGGCGCTCACACCTATTATACCTGTTTTATATAAATAAAAAAGTAAAATATTTTGATTAGTGTTTTTTAATAAAATAAATATATAGTTTATCAAACACTCATTTAATAATTTTTCGAGAAAAACTGTCATATAATTTTTACAAAAAAAAAAAACCATAAAATTAAAGATTGATCAATCATTTATTATTTAAATAAAACTATTTAAGATATTTGATCTATTTTATTTGTAAAAGGTTTGCATAATTATGTGCGTGTTTACAAATATTAGTTTTGAATGAAAATAGTATTTTGTACATACTTTGATTTAATACAAAAAAATTTCACATAATAAATAAAATATGTACTTATATATTTTTACTAAAACACAATAATATTAAGTTCTTTATTATTATTCAAACTCGATGTTTAATTTGGATGATATTGTATCGTATATATAATGCAGGAGCCATCGTCACCTCCAATAGGGAAAACTACACTCAAGGACCTCTTGCTATGATCATCCATTAATATTTTATAGATATATAATGTAATAAGTAAATGTTCATTTTATTATTGACAATAAAGTAAAAATAATGTAAAAAAATAAAAAAATAAAAAAATTTGATATTTAAAGTAAAAATAATGTAAAAAAATAAAAAATTTTGATATTTAAACGAGAGTTTCTTTTTCTAAAAATAAAATGTAAAATTTTGATTTAGATATACTAAAGTGATAACATAAAATTTTTTATTATTGAATGGAAAAAGTATTATTTTGTAATTTAATAGAGTATTATTTTGTAATTTAATTTTAATTTCTTTTTATGTAACCATCACAATTTTTAATAAAAATATATTTTTTTATCTTATAAAATATTACATTCAAAGGATTATTCAAATTCAAAAATAAATTGAAAGGCCAAAATAATACACTTGGTTGAATTGAGACATGGACTAAATCACATTGTTTTTTTGTCATAATATTATGATGTCCATGATCGTTTAATCTAAATTGTTAATTAATTCATTTTTATAATTCAATAGGGAACTAAGAAGTACATTTTTTTAGAGTTTTATTTTGTTTAAATATAATTTAAATATGACATTGGTTAAAAAAATAATTTATTTTTATAGAAAAAAAAAAAAAAAAAAAACCTACCCAAATAACACATGATTTAAACTTCTATAGTGATGAAAATAACATCATAGCCATTAATAACTAATTTTATTATTTTAAAATCTACTCCCTCCATCCCATGTAATATGGGTTTATTATTGTAGACAAGAGAATTTAAAATTTAGGTAAAGTATAATTAGTAAGCAATCAATAAATATATTAGTAAAAATAATTATAGATTAAGATTAAGATAACTAAATAGTTTAATTAAGATTAAAAAAAATTAAATTTTAAATTTTAAAATATGATTAAAGTGTATAATTAATTTTTTGAAAAAAAGGAAAGAACAAATTATGTGGGATGAACGAAAACAAAAAATAGAGACAAATTATGTGGGACGAATGGAGTAATTCTGAAGAGGTAGTATACCATTAATTTTAGAAGTATTTATTGGACAATATAAAAATTAATTGACCCACACACATGAAATCTGTTAAATAATGCCAAGTTAATTTATATTTTTTTAAATATAACAACACTATTTCTAAAAAATAATACTTCCTCCCGTCCCAAAACTATAGTTTGGGTTGAGTTTGTCACGTGATTTAAGAAATATTGATATTATATTGATAGTGAGTAAAAAGTACGGATAAAATTTTTTTTTTTTCCTTGTGAGTGTATTAGTGTAAAAAATAGTGGTAATTGTGTAATAATAAAAAGTAAAGGTAATTTTATAATGATATGATTATTTATAGAAATGAGACTATTGTTTTGAGATGGAGAAAAATGGTAAACATGACTATTGTATTAGGACGGAGGAAGTATCATAATTTATTATTAATAACTTACAAATATACACTATACAAATTCTCGTGATCATTATAAATAGATCATCTTACCCAGGACGGGGGAGTATTATTTAAAATATACTCTTATATCATCAAATATTTATTGAATCTCACAAAATATTACATCAAATAATTGATATTTTATTATTTTCAAAATAAATCCTTACTCTTATTTTTATACAAAATATTTTATATACCAACTACTTAATTAAAGAAAAATCCGAACAAAAACAAATGCACTTGTTATTTATTATTATTATATATTTATTTCATATCTCAATTTATTTTTAAAAATTGCCAAAATTATTTATAATTCACCGGTGGTGATTTAAAAATTTTGCACCATTATCTAAGAATGGTGATTCAGGCCGACCCAGCCTAATCATATTGGGCTGAGCACATTTTGATTCCAAATCGAGTCTGTAAAATTAAGCTCGATCACAATCTATTTTAAAATTGGACGTTGACACGTTTTTTTAAAAAAATTATTTTTTTCTTTTTTTTAAATTTTAAATTAAATAATTATATAAAAAAAGTTATCATTTGATAGAATCAAAAATTGAACCACTAATCAACTACATATTTAATCAAGATATGTCTTGATTTTCGTCTTTATTTCATTATTCATTATATATAGGATTTAAACAAAAGTTACCATTTTAGGATAATGCATGTTTCAGTAGAAATTTCAAATCAGATCAGGTGCTGAAATTAATATATGTAGTTATATTAATTATATTATTAATAAATTAAATTATTATAATTAAATTATCAATGTACACTCAGCACCTCATGTGATAAAAATCTTATGAAAATTTCAAGTAAAATATCAAGTTCATTATAATCAGTTAACTAAATCAATTATACAGAGATTTATTTTTCAATTTGATGAGTCCGGACATGGCCCGGTTAATTGCTGTTCCGGACTAGGCATGATTCGAAAATTTTTTGACCTACTTTTTTAGGCCCAAATACAATTTTTTTGTAATGAGTTTGGATTGAATTTCCAGCACCTATTTTTACCAACTTTACCATTATCATCGTGATATAAAAGATTTATAAGACTCCATCGTGTTTTCATATTACACAAAAATTCTCTCACATTTTTTAAAAATATTTTATATAATCTTTTAAAAAGAAGATTCTATACAATATTTTCATAAAAATACAAAAAGTTTCACAATTTTTAAATCATGAAAAAAAAATCGTACAAACTTTTTAAATCACAAATGAATTGTAAATAATTTTGTCTTAAAAATTTCACATAAAAGGTTTATTTTATATACAAACCATTACATCTAGCATGTGGTGGTCAAGTTGATATAGTACATAAATATCGATATGAGTTCAAACTTCATCGATATTTTTTTATAGTTGAGATTATACAGCATCTACTCGAAGAGTAGTGGAAATAATAATATTAAAATTATTTAATAACTTCAAAAAAATTATTATTATCTATATATATATATATAAAAGAGATCAATGTGGAGTCCATTTCACCAAAATTTTTTTGTCAAATTTTTGATTTTTTAATAAAATAAATATGTATTAAATGCTATTAAGTATATCATAATTAATAAATTTATAATAAATACATTTTTAAAGATAATAAAATTATAATAAAATTATATTAAATATCCATAATTAATATACCATAACTAACCTATTTAACAAACTATAATTAACACAATAAATAAATATTTAAAAGTTGATAAAATTATTAAAAATATGATACTATGACGTATATATAGAACAGCATACTTATCTATTCAATTTAAAATTAAATAATAATTTTGAATTTTAAAAATAAATTTGCTATTATACACACACATATATATATTAATTACATAACTACTGATTACATCAATTTTAATTTTTAATTTTTTTAAAAAAATAATGGATATGTTCTTTTAATAAAAATTTAACAGAGACAAAAAAATATATATAAAAATATTTGATGTACAAAAAAATAAAATATAAAAAATGCCGTGCACCGCACAGATTTTCCGCTAGTTATTATTTAAAGGAAACGAATCCTCACGCTTTTACCTTGATTGTGTGCAAAAGTCGAAAGCACAAAAACGCCTGATTCG
Organism: Andrographis paniculata; assembly: GCF_009805555.1. NCBI lineage: Eukaryota > Viridiplantae > Streptophyta > Magnoliopsida > Lamiales > Acanthaceae > Andrographis > Andrographis paniculata. The sequence continues at coordinate 1,742,109 of NW_026137611.1, forward strand.
AGAAATGAGAGTGCAAAACCATGTGGATGTTGATGATAATTAAGATGTAAAAAGTTATTTTCTGGGGGGCCAAAAGTAAATATTGTGCAACTAATTCATAAAAGTAGCATGACCAAATTGTAACATTTGGCATGAAGCCTAGCTCACATTATTAATTCAACGACCGTTACACATGCCACCTATATTTATATTAAATATATTTATTAAAATATTTTAAATATTCCGTATAATTTATTCTTATTTTTTATTTTTATCTGTCCTACATAATAATTTGTTCTTTTATTTTTTAGAAAATTGATTATATATTTTTAATCATATTTTAAAATTTAAAATTTATATTTTTTTTAATTTTAATTAAACTATTGTTATCTTAATCTTAATATATATTTATTTTTAATATATAATAATTTTTAGTAATTATATTTTACTTAAATTCACGTATTTATAGTCATACGCTCGTATTATTTTGGACAGAGGTAGTATAATAAAATAATTTTATAAAAAAATATAATATTATGAATATATTTAAAATAATAGTATGATGTATTCTCTTTAATTATTCTTATGTTTAGTTTTATTAAGTATAAACTTCAATAAAAATATATTATTATTATTTTTAATAAAATATCAAATCAAAATAATGTTTTAATAAAAATTGAAAAATATATTTGTCTAAGAGTTTACATTTGAATTTAAATATTTATTTAATATGATATAATTAGGTATTTGTGTGATATATTGAATGTAAATTTAATTTTAATATAATATGACAAATAAAAAAATAATTTTTTAATTTTATAGTTTTGAAAAAATATATATATATTTTATAAATATAAAAAATGAAGATAAAAAAAAGTACTCTATAATCACATCCCAAATATGACGAGAACACACCCACCCTGTTTGGTTAGTCGTCGTCGTCGTCGTCTTCTTCTTCTTCTTCTTCTTTTTTTTTTTTTTTTTAAATAACACATCCACAAATAAGGAAAAGAGAGTGACTATGGTCCGTAAAGGATCACCTAGTGGTGTAGAGTTTGGACTTGTGACCGTGAGGTCATAGGGTCAAACCACCGACGTCTTAGGTCACCTGTCACGTATGGTTCGCCTAATGTGATTTTTCCGTCGAGAGTTTACTCATTGCGTACTGACTGTGGTTTCCTACGTCATTAAAACAAAATAATTAAATTTAATAATTTTAGTTAAATTACATAAAAGCTAAATTAATAGATGTGATTGGATTCATCAATGCTGAATTTGTAGCATTTACAAATTTAATATGTTATGCTATCTAATGGATAAGAAAATCAAACTTAAGGCACAACTTATTTGACTAAAACAAAAGTCAAAGGTTGACTCTTTACCTATATTTTAAGTGCTACCAAACTTGTCACTAAAATGCAAAAAGGGAACAACATGTGAGTATGTAATTAAAATCATATCACCTAATTACCACTTACCAACCCACCCAACACACAGCTCAAATATACACACTTTGTTTGGATACATTTTTTTTTTTAAGTTTTGAAAAAAAATTGAAATAATAAAATAATACATCTGTCCGGCTCTAAGTGTCTCATTTATTTTTTGCATGTTGATATTTAAATATTAATTATTATATCAAAACGTAGTACAAATTAAGAAAAAATTATAAAAATACTTTCATTGGTGTCTTATAATACCAATAGAATGACATTTGTATAAAAAATTATATAAATATATGAATAGTTTTAATATTAAGTATACAAAACGTAAATGTGATCTTAGTGACGGACGGAGGGAGTATTAATCATTTAATTTAATTATTTTGTAAAAAACTATTATTGATAATTAGTGATAAAACTTGCAAATATATATATTGAATCATATATATATATATTTAACTTGAATATTTTTTTAATTATTTTTTGATTTAATAATACTCTATATTTTCTTTTCTTTTTTTTTTTTTTTTAAAATAAATTTTCATTGTTTCCACACTTCTGCTTTTATCGTCAAAATAATTTTTAGTAACTTTTGAAAGTAGTTGACAACATTTTTCTCTAAACTATTTTATATACAATCTTATAAGTAGTATATTGAGTTTTTATTGGTTTGAATTCGAGGGGATTTTTTAATTTATAATTATGATTTAAATAATATTTTTAATATATTATTTTATAAATAAAAAATAACATATTTTTATTGAGACTTATGTCATTGAATAGTGTTTTCTATTTTTAGTGTTAGAATTTATTTTAGAGTATTTTGATCTTAATACAAAATTCAAGAAAAGTTAGGTCTGATAGCATATTAATATTTTAAAACAATATCTATGAATATTATTTGGTTGTAATCTAAAATAATTTATAATAGATTGTTAATTTGAATTTTTGATAGTATTTTAATATGATGTTTTACTGGCAAAATCGGGAGACATCAGGGGTCTGAATAACGACTGTTACACCACCAGATCATCTCGGAACAAAAAAAAAAATGTTATTGTTTATAGGCTTGAGAATTGAATTTTAAATTGTGAATTGATTTTTTTTAATATGATATAAATAAAATTAATATAATATAAAATTAATAAATAAATATTTGATTTTATGCTTTTTGCTAAAAATTTTTTATGAGTATTTGGATCAAAATCCTCAACCACAACCAAATAATTTGGTTGTACTCCAAACTATTTGTTTTATAAATAGTTTTAAGGGATATATATATATATATATTTATTTATATGAAATATAAGAAATTATATAGATAATAGAAAAATAATAAGTGTGTGTAGTTTTTTTTTGAAAAAAAAATGTGTTAGGTTTGTTTTCACATAACAAACAAATATATACACAATTTTCAATTAAAATATACTCCTGTCCGAGTCATATGTATTCATTTGATTTTTACATGTAAATTTAAGTATATTAGTATTTAATATTTAATATTACAATAGAAAGACAAAAAATAATCTTGCCCTTATAAAACCTCATTTGTATTGACTTTTGTCGGGGCTTTTGGTTTCTACTTAAAAAAAAATATATTTATACTCTATCCGTCTCATAAAATTGTACTCAGAATTTTTTTGTCTTTTATAGTAAAATAAATATTACAAATGGTATAATATTTTATTAAATAAGGAAGGAGAACATGTTTAAGAGACAAAGAATAATAAAATTGGGCACATTTTTAGGAGAAAGAAGGAGTACATATTGACTTCGGTCCGAAAACATAATCAGCTTTTGAAGCTCAAACTCTAAAATAAACATAAACAATTTTTAGTTAAAATTATTATTTTATTTTTATAAAAAGTAATAACTTTATATTTTAATTAAAATTCCAAAATTTAATTCTATTTTGATTTTAATTTTATATATTATACTGAAAATAAAATTTAAAATTATAGTTTAAATACCAAATTTAAAAATGTAAATTCTTAATTATACTAAAAACTAAAAATGATTAAATACTATAATTTATAAAATATAATAAGTTATAAAAATAAATTAATCAATATTGAATTATAATTATATTTTTAATTTACATATTTCTTTAAATGAAAATCTTAAAATACTATAAGTTACCAAAATTAAAAATTATTTTTTATACTAGTATAAAAACTTTTTATATATAATTAATACAATTCAAAATAAATTATAAAGAATTTTTTTATAAAAAATACAATTATATTAATGCGATATTCTTTTGAGTAATTTTAAAGTTCAAAGTATTTTTAATTTTATTATATTTAAATATATTTTTTTTTAAAAAAATATTTTTATATATTTATTAAATCGTTTCTACTTTTAATTTTTACTTTTACTTATTTTTTAAAACTAATTCAAATTGAACCTTATTATTATTATTATTATTGTATTATTTGTAATATTGTTTAAAATGTTAAAAAAAAATTTATTAAAATAAAAAGTAATTGAAATATATTTTATTAAATTAAAAATACTTTTACTAAAATTCAAAATAGATATATTTGAGTTAGGCATATAAAAATAACAAAATAGTCATATATGACTCAAACAAAGAAATATTATACTCCTTCCGTCTCATAACTAAATATCAATTTGCTTTTTGCACGTGGTTTTAGAAATATTAATATTATATTTAGATATAGTAGGAATAAAGTAAAAATAATTAAAATAACCTTATTAGTACGTGTGATATAAAAGTAATGATATTTTTGTAATATATTGAAAGTTGTAAGGGTATTTGTAACGTTAAGTAGATAGTACAATTACTAAAAAAAATAGATACTTTATTATAACACGAACTAAAATGAAAAAATGGATATTTTGTTATAGGATAGGAGTATTATTTTATAAAATATTATACTGTCTCAATATTATTTATTAAAAAATAAGAAATTAAAATTCACACAAATCAAACAAACTCAATCAAAGATTATTAACTATATTTAGAATTTAAACAAAAGTTACCGTTTTAGGATAATGTATATTCAGTATAAGTTTTATGAAGATTTTAAGTTTTCTAAGTTCATTATATCAGTTATACACTGAAATTTGTTTTTTACTTTTATAAATTTTATTCTCAACTAATTAGACAAATTTCAGTGCAATTCTTTTATATTATTGATTCGAAATCAATACTTTTGAAATTTTTATCATTTTTCATTAATAATATTTTTTTTAAAAAATAAAATAAAATTTACCGCATCAAATACATATACTCCCTTTCGTCCCATTGAAATGTTACTATTTTTTATTTTCGTCCCTCCTAAAATAAGGTTACAATTTCCTAATTCAGTAAATGTACTACCTACTTAACATAATAAATACTCTTTCAACTTACAATATATTACACAAAATATCATTACTTTTATATTATACCATACTAATAGGGGTATTTTTGTGTTTTTTTACTAGAATCCAATATAATACTAATATTAAAAAATCTACGTGCAAAAAGCAAATGTCACCCTTTCAACGGGACAGATGGATTATATTTTTTTACAAAATATCAAATTAAAGATTTACTGGTCTCAATCTTTATTAAGAAAAAGTTCAAAACTTAAAAATTTTATATCTAAGAGAAATCAATTTACCAAAACAAATGTATATTTTTAAAAAATTATGATATTAACCTGAATATACACTATTTATTATAAATATTTTTTTCGTTCCACTTAATTTGTCCTATCTTTATATTTTTGTTTATCCCATATAATTTATTTATTTTAAATATAATTATACACTTTAATCACATTTTAAAATTTATAATTTATATATATTTTTTTAATTTTAATTAAATTATTTAATCATCTTAATTTATAATTATTTTTAATAATATATTTCTTAGTACCTAGATAATACCTAAAAACTTATGACATACAAACCAATAAAGAAACAGGCTAAATGCACAAATAAATTACCCAAATCTGTCGCAACAATTAAGTGAAACTAAATTTAAATAATTGTCAATTAGATTATTTTCGATGCATAAAAAGTCCTCACCTACCCTTCAGTTACCTCAGCTCACCAAACTAATTTCGCCCAAACAACTCTTGGAACATCTTCCCGTCAAAGGGTATTTTTGTCATTTCATAATTCCGCGGCCATTTCCATACTCTTTGCCAAAATTAACGAGAAAACGCGGAAAGTGAAAATTCCATGAGGAGAGTGGGGTGGGGGGTGCCGGGAGGTGGGGAAGGGGGGGGGGGGGGGGGGGGGGGGAAGAGGGAGGGTCGGGTATATATATAGATGGCGGAGACGTTGCTTCATACTGCATTACTGCGCTTGTCGGTCTAATTTATTTCCGCGTCCTTCTTCGGATTTCAATTTGGATTCCTCAGTTTTGCTGGAGTAAGTAATTGGAATCCTTGCGCGCTGAATTGCTGCTCGGGTGATCCTGATCTGACTTCGCGGCGAAAAAATGTGAGTTTTCTAGAGATCCTGATTCGTTTGCCCATGATTGATTTTTCTGCAGGAGTTTCGTTTCGGTGCGATCTGAGTTGTGCGCGAATGTGGTAGATCTGTATGCTAATTTGGTGTAAAATTGATGTCGTTGATGCGGTTTTTTCAGATCTGTTCGTTTGTGTAAGGTTGTGTGAGTTTGCCATCGCCTTGGTGTGCGCGGCGGCGAACTTCGTGTTTGTAGTTGAAGTTGAAGATTTGTTGATCAGTAACGGAAAAGCTTAATTCTTTTGCACACGTAATTGAATCGTTAGGCAATTTAGTTGATCTCTTGGTGGTTTGAGTATCGTCATCTTCTAGTTACTTCGCTGATGCAAATTTGCCATTTCGACGGTTATTTGTTTAAATGTGGAATTTGTACAGTGATTTGAACTGATTTCGTGTTGCAATCACTTTCTACTTGACTATAAAATACTTGGAAGATCTGAACAGAGTTTTAAACGGATTTCATATCTTCGATGTAACTATTAGTTAATTTGAAATTATTATCCAATACCACGGATATGGATGTGAATTTGCTTTTGTTCTTCAAAATCAGTTGATTGCTTAGGGTTTTAGTCGATGGCTGATTGTTGTTGCTGATCTTAGTGCTTTGAACATTCCTGGGATCTAACATGACTTGAGTCAATGGTAATGTTGTTAAACTTGACTGTGTGTTCTATTGCAGAGATCAAACAAAAATGGCGCTGTTTACACCGAAAAATATCCTCATTACCGGGGCAGCTGGATTCATTGCTTCTCATGTTGCTAATCGGCTTGTTCGAAACTACCCTGACTACAAGATTGTTGTGCTCGACAAGCTTGATTACTGTTCAAATCTCAAAAATCTTCTTCCCTCGGACTCTTCAGCCAACTTCAAGTTTGTCAAGGGCGACATTGCCAGCGCCGATCTTGTGAACTACCTTCTCATTACTGAGAACATCGATACGATCATGCACTTTGCAGCCCAAACTCATGTCGACAATTCTTTTGGCAACAGTTTCGAGTTCACCAAGAACAATATTTACGGCACTCATGTCCTTCTGGAGGCTTGCAAAGTTACCGGCCAGATCAGAAGGTTCATTCATGTCAGCACAGATGAAGTCTACGGGGAGACCGACGAGGATGCTGTTGTGGGAAACCACGAAGCTTCGCAGCTCCTTCCGACTAACCCCTACTCAGCTACAAAGGCAGGGGCTGAAATGCTTGTTATGGCGTATGGGAGATCTTACGGATTGCCGGTGATCACTACGAGAGGAAACAACGTTTACGGTCCTAATCAGTTCCCCGAGAAGTTGATCCCCAAGTTCATCCTTTTGGCGATGAGAGGAAAAACTCTTCCAATTCATGGCGATGGTTCTAACGTGCGGAGTTACCTTTACTGCGAGGATGTTGCCGAAGCATTTGAAGTGATTCTTCACAAGGGAGAAGTCGGTCACGTGTACAACATTGGGACGAAGAAGGAGCGAAGGGTCATTGATGTTGCCAAGGACATTTGCAAGCTTTTCAACATGGATTCCGACAAGTGCATCCAGTTCGTTGAGAACCGGCCCTTCAATGATCAGAGATACTTTCTCGATGATCAGAAGCTGAAAAATTTGGGTTGGTTCGAAAGGACCACGTGGGAGGAGGGATTGAAGAAGACGATGGAGTGGTACACGAGCAATCCGGATTGGTGGGGCGATGTGTCGGGCGCTCTTATTCCTCATCCTAGAATGTTGATGATGCCCGGAGGAATCGAGAGGCATTCGGATGGAGCTGAAAAGTCTGCCACCGAAGGGTCCGTTGGGAATTCTAATCCGCCGAAAATGTTGGTTCCTGCTACCAGAAACAGCCCTTCGTCTCAGAAATCATCGTCACCCTTCAAGTTCTTGATCTACGGGAGATCAGGGTGGATCGGCGGTTTACTGGGGAAATTGTGCGAGAAACAGGGGATTCCGTACGAATATGGAAAGGGTCGGCTCGAGAACCGATCATCATTGGTGGATGATATCCTCGCTGTTAAGCCGACGCACGTTTTCAACGCTGCCGGTGTAACAGGCAGACCCAATGTCGACTGGTGTGAATCTCACAAGACCGAGACGATTCGCACCAACGTTGCCGGCACATTGACCCTGGCAGACGTGTGCCGAGAGCACGGTCTTCTGATGATCAACTACGCCACCGGGTGTATATTTGAATACAACGCGACGCACCCGGAAGGTTCTGGAATCGGGTTCAAGGAGGAAGACACGCCGAATTTCATCGGTTCATTCTACTCGAAGACCAAAGCTATGGTAAAATCTCGAAATCTCGTAAGCTCAATTTCAAGGATCAAGAAACTGATGGATGGTTGATTTTTTTTCTCTCAGGTTGAGGAGCTTCTGAAAGAATTTGACAACGTGTGCACGCTCCGTGTCCGGATGCCAATCTCGTCGGACCTCAACAACCCGCGCAACTTCATCACGAAGATCTCCCGTTACAACAAGGTCGTGAACATCCCCAACAGCATGACCATTTTGGACGAGCTGCTCCCCATTTCGATTGAGATGGCGAAGCGCAACCTGAGGGGGATATGGAACTTCACGAACCCGGGAGTCGTCAGCCACAATGAGATCTTGGAGATGTACAAGGATTACATTGACCCGGAATTCAAATGGGCCAACTTCACACTGGAAGAGCAGGCGAAGGTCATCGTTGCGCCCCGAAGCAACAACGAAATGGACGCGTCGAAGCTGAAGAAAGAGTTCCCGGAGTTGCTATCGATCAAGGAGTCGCTGATCAAGTACGTCTTCGAGCCCAACAGCCGGAAAACTGCTGCTGCTGCATAAGGTATCTCAACATGCTGATCTGATCTTTTAAGTTTTGGCTGTGGTTCTTATGATTTATGATTTATGATTTATGATTTATGGAATGCAATAATTTGTGATCTGAAATTGCTTGTCTCATTAGCATATATTGAATTTGATTCTTGAAATATTTGTTGGAATTGATCTGATCTGATCGATTAGCTGTTTGAAGTGATGATGATCTCATCTGATCTGATCTTTAGGAAGTGAAAAACATTTGTTATTGTGTAAACATTGACGATGAGTTAGTTAACTAGAGTTTTGTTAAATGATTGCTAGAAATTTATATATATATATATTCACAATACATCAAGTATAAGTCAGACCGTACAATTTATTAGGATATATTTTTATTAGTTTTAGTAATTACAAACTATTTATTTTTTATTTTTAATATGTATGGCCTTACCGTATATTTTAAATACTTTTATATTTATATTTATTTGTATCCATATCCATACATTGACTCTATATATAAATTGTTTTTTTTAGCGGGTGTCTGTTTTAGAATTCTAAATGGATCATTTTTTAAAATAGTATCGTAACTAAATTTTTTTTTGCTAAAATGGTCATTTGGTGCCGGATTCGTCACATTAACATGTCATCGCCACGTAGATGGTACGTCAACGACACTTGGAATTTTTTTTTTATTTTATAAAATGGTCCACTATTATCAATTTTAAATACACTTACAAATTATAAATCAATTTAATTAAATTTTTAATATTGGTCACTCAATTTTTTTTATTTATATCCCCTCTTTAATTAATAAATATTTTTTATTTAGCTTTAAAATTTTTATTTTTTTATAAAACTAATTTATAGTAATAATAAATAAATAAATATATTTTTATTTATTTGTATTATATAAAATTTTACTTTATACAAAATAATACACATATTATATATATATTTTGTTGAGATATAATATTAATATATTTTAAATTCTTCTTAATCATTAAATAACTTACATCTATCTAAATGACTAATCGGATACTATCTAAATTCTCGTACTCAAACAAAAGGTACCGTCTTTTTGTGAACGAAGGAAGTAACGAAGTATATGTTTACATAATACAAATCCAATATATATATATACACATACATAGATAGATCGTACAATATACTCCATCCATCTCATATTTATATGTCCATTTGCTTTTTGCATGGAGTTTTAAAAATATTAGTATTATATTGGGATAAAGTAAAAATAAAGATAAAAAGACTAATTTAACATGATATTAAAGGTAATGATATTTGTGTAATATATTGTAAATTGGAAGGGTATTTGTAATATTAGGTAAATAATATAATTTGTGAAAAAAAAAATGATATTTTTTATGGACAGATTAAAAAAAAAAGAAAGATATAGATTATTAAGGGTAGAGTATATATTAAAATTGATTAACCTACAAAAATGTATATATAAACTAGGCAATCTATACTATAGTTGTATACACATGGCATGTCAATGGTTTGTCCCTTCAAATGATTCCAATTTTCTTTTTCTTTTTTCATTTTTATATTTTTTAAAACATTAATATAGAATTCACTAAAATTTATTTTAAGTTTTATAAATAAATAAATATATATTCAGATCTTTATTAAAATAATTTACTTCATTCATCTCACGTACCTTGGGTGTGTTACTGTAGACACGAGAATTTAGGTAAAGTATAGTTAATAAGTAATTAAAAAATATATTAGTAAAAATAATTATTGTATATTAAAAATAATTGTATATTAAGATTAAGATAACTAAATAGTTTAATTAAGATTAAAAAAATTATAAAATTTAAAATGTGATTAAAGTGTATAATTATTTTCAAAAAAAAAGAAAAGATAAGTTATGTGAAATGGACGAAAATAGAAAATATGAACAAATTATATGAGCGGAGGAAGTGTATTTTTGTGTGTCAAACTTATGTAATTTTGTTTTGTTTGAACATTTCAAATAATAATATCTTAATATAAAAACTAAAAAGTAAGATGTAGTGTTATAAAAAATTTATATAAAAATTGATAAAAATATTGTGCGAGAAGAAAAAATAATAAATTAATTATTTGTTTATAATAATAATAATAATAATAATAATAAAATTATGGACTTATTAAACGTACAAAAAACAATAACTATAAGTTTGGTGGGAGAAAGCATTAATAATATAGAAATGTATTTTGTTAACTAATAATTATATCAAATATATTTTATTAATATATAAATTTTAAAATATTTAAATATTATGTTAATTAAATTTATATGACATTATTAAGCAATTTATACTATTTTATTTCAATCAAAACTTTCAATTATAATGTATTTATTTGTAAGATTTACAATAATTTTACTATTTTAATTTTTATTTTTTTTTATCGAAAATATGAAATCAAACACATAGGCTCCGTTTAAATGGGGTTTTATGTGAAACTTTTAGAATTTTGAAAATTTTTAAAAAAATAAAAAAATTAGTATTTGATTGATATTTTTTAGAAAAAAAAAATATTTGATACAGTATTTTTTTAAAATGAATAGTGCCAAATAAGTTAAAATTTGTTAAATAAGCAAAGCCTATTTTGGTAATGTAGATTAGCAAATTATAATTTTAACACTAAAAAAAAGCTATTTCAATTCAAAACTTTAATATTCAAAAATAAAAAATCAAAATGTTAGTACAACACAACTTTGTACAGATATTTTAACACTGTTAAATAAAAAATACAAAAAATTATACAAAATACTAATAAAATCGATGACACAGAAAAGATGAGATTGAAAGACTTTTATGAGAGTTCCAAAATATCTCTCCTTTTATATGTACTTTGATTTTATAAAATTATTAAATACTAATAAAATTTTCAACAATTATAACGTTAATAATATTTTTTATTTCATAAGATATTGTATTAGTTATTTATCACTCATTAAAAAAAAAACATAAAAAACTCTATCTAAATAAATTTAAGTAGAAAAAAATTAAAAAATTAAAAAATATGCGAGGAGAGAAGTTCTATGAATACATTAAAAACTTTAAATTTGATGACACAGGAAAGAGATAAAATTTATACATATGGGATTTCTAAAGGACTTTTACTATTTATTACTTATTTTTTCTCTAAAAATATTAAATAAAATTATATTATATTAAAAGTAATTTTATATATCAATATACATATTACATTCATGATTAAAAAATTATTCAAATTCAAATTTTTATTTTTCAAAACCTAAACTCAGCTACTCTCCAAACCCCAGATAAACATATTATGCGTTTTGAATTTGAAATATTTTTTATATTATATAAAAAAAATATTTTCTCAAATTTCGCGTTGTCAAAAGAATATTTCCAATATATATATTCATTTTCGTTCTATTAAAAATTATTTATTTTTAATTATAATAAAGTAATTACACTAGTATTAAATGTTAAAATCATTTTACATAATTATTTTTTAATATATACAAAAAACTAAAGGAGTACACTCGTGAAAATATTTATTTTTGGATTCAATCACGAGCCCTCAATATGGACCCATCTAAGCCTATTTATAAAATGCAGCCAAGGTCCAAACAACTTTAACTTGGCTAAAAATATTTTTGGTCTTATTCAATATCATAATTATTTATTTTGATTCAATTATCTGGAACTGAAGTTCAATGGAGAAAGCATTGATAGGATTTGAACTCATAAAGTTCATCTACCACGTCAACTTGACCACCTCTTTCATGGCGGTCATATGCTAAATTCGACACTAGCTGGCATCAGTGGTTAGAGTTGCAAATTCTAGTTTGGATTGAACTAGAGATAACCAAGTAGAGGTTACTCTTCGACCCATGCAACAAGATCTAGTAAATCACACTAAATAAAATCGGCCTAAAATTGTACATCACACAAGCTAGTGAGTGAATTCTGAGTATAATTCCTTAGGAAGATTATTCATGAACATCACAATCATCAATGAGTTCATTGCCTAGACTTACATCTCTCACAACCATCATAAATCACATTCTCCCTTAACTTCAAACATCATCCATTACTATTTTCACACTTTCACAACAAATATACTAATATCTACCAATAACCTTACAAGAATTATTATATATATTTAACCTAAGTACAAAACCTATTTCGAACTCTCTAAACATCTATAAGCTTGATGAAAATATAAAGCACTTTATTTTGAATATCTGTAGCTTGTCCATTTTTCTTTATAATGTCCATTAAGTAACCAAGCATGTACACTTTTCTTCCTATATATGCAAATGACCAAAAATAAAAAAACATACTGATGATGGATCAGGGGAAAGCAAAGCAAGGGTTGATATAATACCTGAGACCGAGAGTCCGAGAGGATGATACTATTGAAGAGCTGCTGCCATCTCCTTCAGAAGGTGAGCCACATCGTCTGAGGAATTGAGCATATATCGAGCTTTTGTGCAAGTTCGTCCCACAGTGCAAGAAAAATAGTTCTCCGCCTTCAGGTCCAACACTTTTAAAGAAGGTTTTTCAGTGGATTTCGTAACCGAGGGCGAGTATTGCTTTGGAGTTTCGCACAGTGAATGAAGACGCTTGATTGCATCTGGTGTTTTGGATCTACCGGCACTCCCGGGCTCTGGTTCAAAATATGTGTAGATGTCCTCGTCCTAAACCATCCAAAAGAGTGTTTAGTCGATGAGTTGAATTTGTGCATGCACACCAGCACTAGTGGTGATGGATACAATCTACCTTTGATAAGAAATGACCCAAGCACAAGACATAATCTATTGGGGTGGAGGTAGTCTGGCAATGGTGGATCTCGCTTATTATAGAGCATATAGCTACTCCCTGATGAAAAGCAACAAGAATATACTAAGTAATGCTCAAACAAAAGCAGGATTCGACAAACTTGAAATGTTGCACATAGGCTTAGCTACTACCTTTGTGATACCTAAAGCTCGAACCTCAACAGAGCGGCTTCCTTGGATGACATCGACATTGGAATTAGATATTGGGCCAGTCCAGAGATGTTCCAGCAGGACTCTAGCTTGAAGCCTCCCAAATTCTGTATCTGAAATCATTGATGAAAGATCGATGGGGGAAGAAAAGGAAATGGGAAATTAGGGTGTGATGATATTTCCAAGATTGAATTCAACTCCCTACTAGAGTATTTAAAGTTCCAGATGAGGGAATATTCGCGCAGCTCAAAACATGATCTTGGAGTTCTTTCGGTGAAGTACGCAAAGACGTGCTGTGGAAGTAGTGAAAAGTATTAGGCGAATTTAGAGTTAGAAATCGACAAGATTATATTGAGGCAGGACATGGCTGCTCAATATGCATACCTTAGCACCATCCATCCAATCTGTATTTGGCTCTGCCACTGTAATCATCCAGTCTCCTTTTGTTGATCTTAGATATATTCCATTCTCAGCCGCCAACCACACATCATACGCCCCGAATTTCTACCAAACCAGTGGGAGGTGTTGGTAAGGTAAATGGATCAATTAATGAAAATAGATGATGTACATACATTATCCAGGACCTTTCTGTCACTTCCACTGAGAATCAAAATAGTTGTGTTCGGATCACTGCTGAGGATTCTCAGAGGTTCTTTCACATCAGGATGCAGTGTAAGCTCCATTTCTTTAATCTGATCTCCTCTTTTTCCAGGAGACTCGATTGTTTCAGTTAACGCAGCATTAAAGCCCTGGAACAGAAAAGTTATCATGTTGATCACAACAGTGAAAGTTAAGCATGCAGATCACAACAGAATCGTAAATCACTACAATTGTTTCTATCAATCTGTGCTAATCCATGAAGTCCAAAATGCATAGATTATATTACATGATCTGTTAATTGTGTGCATGGTGTCAAGCACAGACTCTGCAAAATCACAAACAGACCTATGCAGATACTGATATTATTTTCTGTTTGTTAACTGGTAAAGTATTAGGACAATATCTTTCATCTCTGTTTTTTTCCCCTCTAAATGGAAAGAATATAAGTTCTTACATACAAAAAGATATTGCATCCCCAAATAATTCATATGTGATAAATCCTTATATATAGAACAATTTCTAAGAATTCATCATTACATTTACTATCACAAATTATAGCCTCGTACACAAATACACACAAAACATACAAGGACTAACAATGTTTCCTCTCTATAATCCAAATCATTTGATCATCAAATAACATCATATATAGAAACACACAATCAAACAAAAACTGCGGAGTATGGATAAGAATTCAAACAGAAATGCACGCAAAAGACACACCCAGCAATTTTCAGAAGCTATGGAGTTGCAATAAATGAAACAAAAAATCACTTAAAATTCTTACCAATCAAAGACACACAAGCCAATATATATTCCGACAAATAAAGGAAGATTGACTTTTGAATGCCAGTGCCTGATAACAGTGAGAATAATTTTACCAAATGCACATAAAGTGAGCTTATTTAAACACATAAAGCTTAACCCATAAGATGCGACAAAGATAAGTTCTCTGCTCTGCAGCCGATTATACATTGCATCGAGAACATTGTTTAATCTTGAAAGGCAAACTTGTCAAGTTGGTTATTCACAGGAATAGCAAAATGAGGGTCAGAGACGACTACAATCAAAGAGCCCCACTTAGACTCATAACTAAAACTCAAAAAATAATCTATACCTAAGAATTTAGTTGTGCTATGATAGACATAAGGTCCCACATTATATATGTGTATATATATATATATATATTAAGTTTTCATGTCTTTTAATGTGAAATACTTGGTAAGGAGCATACCAGAATAATTAGTCTATTCTTGGACTGCATGTAACGCTCAATGGCATCACTGATAACAAGCGGAGGTGCTGCTTGTCTTATTCTCCTCTGAGCTTCGAGGATAGTACGGGTGAGTTCGCTGCAAACATCAACCACGAAAACATTAGGTTTCAGGTTAAGCACAGACATCAGATTTCCAATTTCCATATCCTATGAACAAAATGAGGCAATAATTATTTTGGTCTGCTAGTTCTAATTGTGCTGCAATACATCTTTGATACCGACAAATAATGAGAAGATAAGACAGATGACTTAAAATCAACTTGGTAAGCCGGTTGCTAGTGGGGCCATCATCCATCAATGTCAGTGATGATGCAATTTTGGCATGACTCATAAGAAGAACTAGCATGAACAAACGGCGTAATGCGCTCAGCCATTCATCATGATAAAATAGAAATGGAAACATCAGTAATGCTTATAAGACATGCTGGTGCTTGCATGAATAATTTGCTCATGACAAATATTCAAGTTCTCAACCATTTTCTTTCAAATTAACAGTTGTGACAATGTTTCTGATTCATTGTTCTGCCAAGATCATTATTAGTGCATTAATAAACACATTTAACCATTATTAGCCAATGTAAAAATAGCATGCATGGAGTGGCATCAGTTAAGCATTTGTCGATTTAATCATCTTGTATAATATATAAAAAGAAGTAAACAAAAACATAAACCAAATAAGTAGCAGCATGACTCAAGTTTACATCACATATTACTCTCATAAAATAGTGAAATGCACTCACAAATGACTCAAAACACTAAAGCAATAAACACAAACATAGTTCTAATGGGCCGAGGAAGATATGATCACAGGTATGCTTCTTTTAACAAGGTTATTATAAATTATAGTGTTCATTTAAAATTACTATTAAAAATTTGGATATTATTATAGGCTATTATATCTATTACAAAACACTAAAGCAAAAAAAAATGAAAATGCAAACATGGTTCTAATGGGCAGAGGGAGACATGGCTGCTTCCTTTCATCCGGTTATGATAAAATGAAGATTTAATTTAAAGTTACCATTAAAAAAATAGGGTGTTAGTATAGGTTACTATATCTATTACTTACTAAATATCTTTCTCTCTAATAAAATTTATGAAATATGCATCGATAACCACCCGTTTGGCAAAAATAAAGCACTCAATGTGGCTTAGCTTAAAACAAGAGAGAAAAATGTACAGAGTGAGTAAGATGTTTGTGCAGATTATTTTTCCTAGTTCACTCTCATTAATACCTGCCATACATAAAGAAGTTTTACATGCTACAATGAAAAAAACACAAACTGTATTCATATGCTCAGTGAGATGCTATAGTGATTGAGAAATTGTGTGCTTATGAGTTATTCTCTAAACAACATGGAAGACACTTGATAGATTACAAAAGTGCGTAGTGAAGTACTTTTATGCAAGATCTTTTATTAGCCTTAAAAGTATGCTATGTAGAGTTTAGCTCTTTATAAAGTGTAATACATCCATAACTTAGAAGTTTCCCCATTGTATATTTTAATACAATAATGTGCTTACTCATTCAATACTACCGATGTTCTATGTTTCTAATCATATCCAAACTAATATTTCAAAGTTTATAAGGTGGTAATTTATCCAAATGCATTGCCACCTGATTTTTAAAATAAGATCTAATAGCTCACAAGCTTTGACATTTTATAAACTATAAACGCATATGGAATCTAACAAAGCAGCTTATACACTTCATAATAGTTCTCACTTATTCTCATAACAAACTTAATCTTGTAGATGAAGTTGTAATACACATTATCACTAACCACAAATAAAGAAAGCCCATTATGACCTAATCGTGTAAAATGTGATCTCGTGTCACTTATTAATTAGATATAATATATCTAATTAATAGTTTAAATATAATAAAAGTAATAATAACATTATTATTATTATTAAGTGGGACTTGGTCTAGTCATATTAAAAATAGTTTGAAACCACTTTATCATTATTTAACGTTGATAGAATATGGTTTAATTTTTAACGTTAGGAATCTGGTTCTTCATCGGCCTATAAAAGGGCCAAAATAAATTCATTCTATCACTCAAGATAACTAACTTATGTATTCTGACGTTGAGGCTAAGAGGGAGAAACCAAAAGATCCAACTCATCGTCCTAACCAAACCGTCTTGTTCACGTTCTATCAACATGGGATAATGATAAATGGTTTTAAACAACTTTTAATTTGACTAGACCAAGTTTCACTTAATCATAATAATATTGTTATTATTAAATTTATTATTAATTTCATTATATTTAAACCATTAATTAGATATATAAGTGATACGAGGTCACATCTTACGCAGCGAACTGTCGGTAGCCACCAACTTAGGTTTGTCCATGTTGGGTGTGGACTAGCAGAAATCTGTTGAAAAAAATGCACTTTCTGTTTGCAGAAATAGGGGAAATTCAACAAAACATACAATTCCTGTCCATTTTTAACCAGCTAGGTGCCGCTCCATCAAAACATCTAAAAAACTTATTATAGTTTTCATTTTATGAAATTATCCAAGTTTCCACAGTTCAAATTAACAGAAAAAAAACTCCGATTATACAAGTCTCTACACAAAAAAGACTCAAAAGGAGATTGATCATCTTAAAATAATACAAAATATGAGGGTGTGCAGGTTAATTATTTATCTCAGAGATTGAATTTGAGAATAAACACAAGATTGTGTCACACAACTACATCAAAAAACATATGGACTGTTTTCTGTGCGGTCATGCTCGTTGTCCAAATGGGCTTAGACAGAGTTCAGGTAAGGAATGCAATCTCTTTTACAAGAAGTGCAAATGAAATTCAATTTCAAATGCACAGTGTTATCAAGCTAAGCACAGGTAGCGACAGATATTAGGTACAAATATGTAAGAAAATCTATGTAATACTTGAATTGAGGAGAGGTAAGTGTAACTTGTTAGAATATAAAATTGAAATTCTCTCTGTCAATTATTAGAATTCGTACATATTTATAATAACGTACAAATCATAATACCATAAATATAATATATATTTTCTAAATATATTTTAACACTCCTCAAACTGAAGAGATGATCGAACAAACTAAGTTTGTCAGAAGTGACCCACAAAAATATAGCCGAAATCTTCCACGAACGAACTTGAATTTTCAAAAATTGATCGAAAGTGGTATAGCCGTCCACTGGGTCAAAGTTAGAATCAGAACTCAACACCATTAGAGTTGGAAACAGAAACCGCTCGTTCACAATGAAACTAAAGTCGAAAACAGGATTCGCTTACTCTTAATAGAGCTAGAGTCGAAAGCAGAACTCGTTTGCTCACAACAGAGTTAGAGTCGGAACAGGACTCTCAACGACGTTAGAGTTTAAAGTAGAACTTTATCAGTGGAGATCGAATTAGTAGAGACGGAGATGGCATAAAAATGACAGTATGATCGTAGATAGAAACAAATACATCAATAAAAATATAAAATTATATACGAGATATAATAGATCGGAGAGAATTTGGCTTTGACACCATTTAGAAATTTTGGGGGAAGATAATGAAATTGTAAATAATATAATCTATGGATAAGACCAAATTTAAATATAAATCTATTAAATCTAAAACCGAATATCTAAAATATCTCAATATCCCCTTCAAACTCAAGCGGTATAATAGAAATCAATTTGAGTTTGATAAAAAAATTGAATATAAATGCAAATAAAAATAACAGTTGACTTTTCACCAGCTACCGGAGCAAACCTCGAACGCCTAGTGACTTGCCTGGTGGTGTGGGGTTGGGCATGTGATCGTGAGGTCATGGATTCAAACCTCGAACGCCTCAGGTCACCTGTTACACATAGTTCACCTAGTGTAACTTGCCTGTCGGGGCTAGTTTGCAGAGTATTAGGTTCGGCCGAGGGTTTACCCAGTGTGCACTTTCGGATAGCGGCTACGGGTTCCCACGTTATCAAAAAAATAAAATAAAAAATAATACGACTCTCTACCGGAGTCGAAAACGACATGACTCTCCACCAGAACCGAAAACGATATCGATATGACTCGCTACCGGAGTCGAAAATAGTTGACTCTCCACCGGAGCAAAAAATAACACGACTCTCTACCAAAATTGAAAACGACATGACTTTTTACCGGAACAAAAAACGACAGGACTCTAAGTGGAATCAGAGTCAAACGCAGACAAATAGCACACAAAATAGATCGCAGGTATCGGATAGATTGTAGATCGCAGATATCCGATAAATTGTAAATCGCAAACATCGGACATATCACAAAACATATCGCAAACAACAGACATATCACATTGCAAAAATCGGAGAGATCATACAACAGATTGCAAACACCAGACAAGTCATAGAACAGATCGCAGAACAAATGCAAATATAATTCAGATCGCAGAACAAATGCAAGCAACGGACAAACAACTGACAGATAGCAGATAGATTTCAGATTGCACACAAACAACGGACAGATGACAGATAGCAGACCGATTTACAAAAAGACAGACTTGCAAAGGCATGATCTCAAAATCACAAGACCTCCGGATACAATCCAGGTTGAATGTACCCGGAGAAACGGGGGTTGGTAAGCTATAGAAAAATAATCTCTAATACCATATTAGAATATGAAACTGAAATTCTCTTTTTCAATCATAAGAATTCGTACATATTTATAATGACGTACAAATCTGAATAATGCAAAAATCCTACAAATCTCTTAAATAAAATAACTACCATAAATATAATATATTTTCTAAATATATTTTAACACAACTCAATGCAATAAATGACTTGAATGTTTAAGATGGTCCAAAAAATCCTCCAAGGCTGTGATGTAGTAGAACTAAAATGTTTTTGAATTTTGTCCTACATTGTAAAATTGTGGGAAATTCCCTTTAGATATAAGGGTAAATGACTACTCCACTTAGTACCAATTGATTTTAAATTAGTACCCGAATTTCTTCTTAACGTGGTATCAGAGCCATGGTGCCCGTATTAGCTATTGATTCCGATTAAGATTTTCGAGATTATCATATTGAATATTGTCCCATATTGGGAAATTGTGGGAACTCCCCTTTGGATAGAAGGGTGAAAGGTACTCCACTTAACACAAATTGATTTTAAGTTGAAACCACAAACCCTTCTTAACAAATATTCGAACACTGTTGTTTCCGGTGCAATTGTTATATAATCAGAAATTGTATTTACTGTGTGGAGAATGACAATTGATTTATGTACTTATTTATTTTTAATTCAAGCAGTTTTAAAGCTGCAGACATTTCTTTTTTTTTTTTTGTATTAGTATTGACTATTTATGAAGCAAAAGAACTGAGGTACCATTATGATCTGAATTCTAAGCAGAGGACAATGGTAAAACTTCTGGACCTTTATCCAAATAACTGAGGATTTGTTCTTTCTACAATTTTTTTTCACACGTTTTTCCAAAAATATTAATTCATTATACACATTCATTATTTTTATATTTTCTACACAGTTCCCTATACTTCACATAATTTTTTTTTCCAACAATCTCACTAAACAAACACACCCTTTTCTTATATACACATTACTCCCACCATTTATCAGGTATATTCAAACTATGTCATTATTAACACACCTTACGAAGAAATCAGCCCACATTTGAGCAGTATGAGTTGTCACATGATTGAAGTTAATCCGGTGCCGTTTCTCTCTTTCTTCTGCCGGCATATTCAAAGCTTGCTCTATTGCAGAAGCAACATCTGTGATGTTCCAAGGATTTACAAGAAGTGCTCCGGCACCAAGAGATTGTGCTGCTCCAGCAAACTGAGTAGAGGATAAACAAACATCAAAATGCGAAACGAAAGCATAATTGAACAAACATACTTGACATACATGTAAAATGGGAAATCTTACCTGAAAAAGGTTTACAAGTAATGCCAAAGCTTATGGATTCAATACAGTAATACCAAGGCTGATGAATATTTTATCAACCATACTACTGAGACATAACTGATTCATGCAACTTTGAAAAGAACCAAGAAATATGTGCCTGCATCTTTGCATTTGCAAGAAAGTGTGTGCCATATACAGATGCTGAGCATGTGCAGATAAAAAAAGATTCTGCATCTCTTCTTGAAACAATTGATAATTTTCTATTGTTATATTGAACAATATATATATATATATATATTCAGCTCAATCAAAGTAGATATATAATCATAAAGTATCAGAGTGGGATAATAACTTCACTGAGTATGAGAACCCCTTTATTGGAATTTTGACATGCCACAAACTCATAGCTGACAAGGTTCATTCCATCCCGCAAGGAAGTGACAAGTGCGACATCTATGAATCAATGAAACCAGGACACAAGTCATCAGAAAGGTTCTGTGCTTCATCAAATAGAGTAAGTAGCCAAGCATGATAAAATGAGATGTCATAAATCCTAGTTAAGGTATCCTCTTATAATTTAAACTAGAAAGAAAGACTAAGATTTGAGTCCCCCAGAATTGGCATATTGCAAAGTAGCTGTTCTATATTGTATAAGAGAAGATCAAAAACAGAACCAGTCAAAAAGGATATGAATAACTTAAGTACAGCAAAACATAGAATTGAGCCTTTTTTCTTGTTTTTTAAAATATAGAAATTCACAGGGAGGTTTTAGTGTTATTATGCACTATGAATTCTACTTGGTCCACCATAATAGCATAGTGCATTCCTTATTTCTTACAATTCTAAAATAGAAACAAAAATCATGGAGTACAAATAAAGGGAAACAATTAGTAGGACTATTTGAACTATTAGCACATGACATTGTCTAAGGAGCAATTTGAAGCAAAAGGAGAAATGCAATACAAGATATTTAAGAACAAAAAGATTTGGACATATAAATGATGAGTTTTCTCATTTAGTATCTCACCTAAAATATGGAGTTTTAAACCACTCTAAGCACTGCCACACACAATCAAAAGGTGATGTACATAAATTTGAATTGTAACTGGCCATTCTGAGGGTGTGTTTGGTTTATCACCTCAATTCCGGTTGGCAGTATGCTAACTTTTTTTTTTTCAAAATATTATATCATATGGAATCCACTCAAAATCTTTTATTTCTATCTCTCTTCAATAAAAAATATATATTTATATACATTTAAAACTCCCTATTTTTTTCTAAAATTAATATATGTTAATTATAAAAAAAAATTATACTTTTTTATTATTTGAAAATATATGTTAAATTTTGTTAATCGTATTACATCATATAGCAACGTTGATTCACTCCCAATTCAACTTCAACTTAAAACTCAACCATTACAGTTGACAATCAACAGGGATGCTACAGTTGCATATAAGCTGCACATGTAGCTGGGGCATTGCAGCCAAAACTACAAAACACAGAAGTTTTACTTTGTATACGAACAGGAGGAAATTTAAAAATTCAGATTTCAGTAGCAGCTAATATTACCAGTGACAGCATACACCGCACACAATTCAAGGAAGTTGATAGAACGGTCCTGCAATAAAAAATAAAAAATCAGGGGCATTAAAATAATAAGGAAAATTGCTTAGTAGTCACATTTTTATAATCAAAGCATGTATGCGTTGGAAATCAATCTTACTGGTCCTATTGGAGGGCTAAATGTAGCATAAGAAAAAAAAAAAAAAAAAAAAAAAAAAAAAAAAAAAAAAACCTTTCTGTTAATCAATTTTTGCACCTGAGAAAAACAGACAATAGTAAGATAACTTTCATTCATTCAAATTCTGCTGTATTCAATTTAAAGGGAAAAAAAAATAAAAATATATCAATATTATTTGGAAGGGGACCGACCAATCAACGAAGATGAAGTAAAGTCTTAGGTTCTAGAAGACAAACTTTATTGAGTTGCGCTTATTATTGATGCAATGTGCTAAATTTCAGGGATAGGCTAAGTGGAGTATTCAAAGTTGATAGATCATGTTATAGAATGGGCAAAGTAGACCTAATTATTTGGAATTTGCCTTTTAAATATTGCTAGGCATGTACATTGTTAATAACCATCATAAAGAGTATAAGATGCTGAGTATAATTTTCTAACCAGATGATGTATGGGAACGGTAGTCAAGGTTCCAAATCTTCCATTTATCCGCCCAACAATTTCATGAACCTCACTTGCAAGTTTTTGATCTGCAGATGACAATCACAGACAAAATTCCAGAACAATAGAGTACACAAATATCACCAGAAGCTAAATACTGGTTTGGGGGATGAATGCGAATCTGGAGAAGCCATCCTAAAACTTTACATTTAGGAACGTCTGTTCTTGTTGGCACAGCAATTTGCATCAAAACCACCTTTTCACGCCATTCTGGATTTTCTTCAAGAAACTTTTCAAAGGCAAGTAACTTTTGAGGAATTCCTTTGATCATATCAAGGCGATCCACGCCAAGCATTACCTGCCAGAATTCAAATTTAGTTGACAAAATGAAGTAAACTATGTGAAGGATGGAAAACTTGACACGGGAGGAACCTTTCTTCCAGCAAATCTTCTTTTCAAGTCTTTGATAATGTCCTGAACTTTTGGCTTCTCAAGAGAATGCGTGAACCTCTCGGGATTTATTCCAATTGGGAACTGCATTCAAAGAACATTGGAGACATCTGAGATTACTCACAGATCTACTTCTAGACCATAGGCAAATAGCAGCACTGGGAGCAAATTACAAGGAACAGGGCTCCAATAAAAGTTGTGGGATCATACAGCAGACACACGAGTTATTCTCCCTTGATAATCTACTCCGTCGGGAGTGCCTTCGAGTCCGAGAATCCGAGTGCATGCACTTAAAAAATGCCTGGTATAGTCATAAGTGTGGAAACTGGAAATAAAGCCATGTGTAATAGATTAGCATTCAACAAGATCCATGCAAGATAACAAAACAAAGTGCCCCAAAAGGACCAGATAGAAACAAATCACATAGCATGACAGAATTCTGCTGTGGAATCCCAAATTTAAGGGGAAGTTCAAAGGAAGGACCTTTAGGGTAAACAAAATATGTCAAGCCAGAAGTTAAAAACGATAAAGCATATCTTTAGGTCTTCACTATAACTGGCAGAATAACACGAGATATTGTTCAAATTATTGAATTCAATCTATGGCTTTCCACATAGATTATGCTGCATAAATGTTTTATTTCAAATAGCATATCCTTCTTAAGAAAGAGCAAATGGCAGATTATGTTATAAACTGTTAGAGCAACAGCATATTACCCAATCAAATCAGCAGCTAGAACAGCAAGGAGTACTTCTGAACGAGACGGCAGGGTCCGGTGGATCTCAGAAGATGGGAAAGGAGTATGTAGAAACCACCCAACTCTTATCCCACTGTTAGATTCCTTCAGGTACTTAGGCAGGAACATGAGATGGTAATCATGACACCAAATAATATCACCTTCTTTGTAGTGTTCTAAAACCACAGCAGCAAACAATTGATTTGCCCTCTTATAAGCATCAAACTGTGTCTGGAAAGACCTGGTGGTGTCCAGTCGATCTTCCTTGGGAAGGCCAAGATAATGGAAAAGAGGCCATAAAATGTTGTTGCAGTATCCATTGTAATACTGATGAAAGGTATCTCCGTCCAGGAAAACAGGGATGGACCTCTGCAGAGTGAACAAAAAGAACAATTCAATGGCAATATCTTGATGAAAACTCCATGAAATTTAAGATGTATAAAACCAATATCCCAAAACCATCCAACCTTCTCAGCCAGAGCTTTCGTAAGAGCCTTGCGCCCAACCTCGTCCGGCACGTTTACACCGGGCCAACCAATCCACCGTATATCAAAACCATTCACACCTATATCAAGACACAAACATTAACCCAAATGAACGAAGCATTCGAGACACAAAGATCCAGACATTTAGTGCCATAATTAAATTACGGGTCAAACTCAAAGGCATGGTGATGGAGCAGAAACAAGGAATTTCAATGCAGTGCAGTAAATGCTTGCTCACCCATAAGAGCGCTCACTAGACCTCCTGCACTTGTTTCCAGTGCCCAAGAGTCTTCACCTTTTCTTATTGCAGAGATTTGAAGCCTATTAGCAACCACCAACAATCTTGGCCCGACAGGCTTTGAGTCGCCATTTTCCGACTCTTGGCCGACGGCTCCCGGCCCTGCTCCTTCCGAGCCGTTTTCTACAGCGAGAATCTCTGAGATAGCATGTCCAGGGCTCTTAATCTCGTTGTCCCCACCATTGCTCTCTTCTGTAGAAGAAGAACTGCCATTTATCTTCAGCGCTCTTTTTTTCACAAGTATTTCGAGTCGGGTGACGGGGATTTGTGAATCGTTGCTATACGTGCCGACCACCATTTTTTATGACACGACTTCCGAAATGCTGCAAAGTTCACGTACGCCGCGAAGCAGTTGCCCTGCATTTTGATTAGCACGACAAATTGAGAAGCAGGCGTTGGCACAGTTTCTCCCCAGTATGAAATGAGGGGTAATTAATTGCATAATTGTTTCGCGGAAACAGAAATTTTTTTGCAGATTTTCAGTGAAATCAGTTTTGCTTTCTCAAATGGAAGTCGACGCTGAAAGGCACTTGCCAAAATTTATCCGTTCGAGAGAGAAAGACGTGGGAAGGAAGATATAGTGCACACAGAAAGAGATTCAGAGAATGGGATCCACAGCGGTTTCAGAAATATGGGCCCAAAAACCAACACAGTACCCAAAATTCATCGAACTGTGAATTATGTGTGTAGACAAACAAGAACAACGAACACTGGTGCAGTATGGATGAATGTGTGGACTCTGTAATCGCAGAGATACATACAGACATGAATATATACAAGACTTGAAGCAAAGAAAGAAGAAATTCGGTTCCACTGTCGAAACGAGAACGCGTTGCATGCAGAAAAATCAGAGTTCTAAATCAGCTTCAAGACACACACACAGCTCAAATTGAAGAAGAAGAAAGGAAAGATCAAATTCAATAACGTGCGTCGCGAAATTCACACAGTAGCTCTAACCTGATCACCAAACTAATTCGAATAAACAACGAGTAATGCTGCAAGGAAAAAGAAAATGAAATTCAACTATTCTCACCGCTTTGATGATCGCAAACCTAACAACAGCAACAACAACAATCACTCCAAAACTGGAAGAGCGTTCGCAGAGTAGTCTGAAAATCAAAATGAAGAGAGAGAGAGAGAGAGATAGGGCTGTGAAGAGCAACTCCATGCAGGCAGCAGTGAGAGTATATATATATATATAACAAACAATGAGCTCTCCCTCCATTAAAGAATGAGCGATCGCACATTACAACTATAAACTGCCTGTAACTAACCTGTAGCATGCATTATCACTCCAAATTCGATAATTATCTCAGCTCAGCTCAGCTCAGCTCATGCACAGTAGAGACCGAGGGCAGAGAAAGAGACAAAAGTGTTGTTTAGAGTTGAGAGAGAGAAAGAAGAAGGAAGGGGTACACTGCACTGCAGTAGCCACGGACGAGCCATGGAGATGAAACCAAACCTTTTCAGTTACGCTACCATTCATTGCTGACGTATAAACACGTGTGTATATATATATCTAGAGAGAGATAGAGAGAGATTATTTAAAAAGAAAACTCTGCTGGTCTGTGGTACTTGCGCCGTAGAGCTGGAAAATTAAATGGGAGTAGTATTTACCATAGTGATTTTTATTTTTATCATTTAATTTAAATATGGGAGTGTTTGTTTTGGATATTGGATTTTAAATATATTATTTATTTTATTTTATTTTTTTAAAAAAATATCAAATCAAACACCTATTTTTTATTTTCTATATTATACTCTCTTCGTTCCACATAATTTATCCATATTTTCTATTTTCGTCTGTCCCACGTAACTTGTCCTTTCTATTTTTGAAAATATAATTATGCACTTTAATCGTATTTTAAATTTTATAATTTTCTTAATTTTAATTAAAATATTTACTTATCTTAATCTTAATCTATAATTATTTTTACTAATATACTTCTTAATTATTTACTAATTATATTTTAACTAAATTCTCGTATTTACAGTAATACACTCATATTATATGGCACGGAGGGAGTACTAAAAATTAATTTTACATTCAAAATATCGTATCAACACCTATTTATATCACATCATACAACTATTCAAATCAAAATTTTTACTATTCAAATAAAATTTTTTACTATTCATCAATTTTGTTTTATTCCAAAAGTATCAAATCAAACAATTATTTTTTATTTTTTATATTTTATTAAAAAATTAATTTTATATTCAAAACATCAAGGTAACACATATTTATACCATATTATACAATTATTCTAATTAAAAATTTTATTATTCAAATCACAACTCAAAATCTGAACACCCAAATAAACACCCCCAGTATTTTAAGACAATATAAATATCAACACAATATATATAATAATATATTTTATACATTCACAAAATATTATTTTTATATTATTAACACTTTTTCTCATACTAAATATATATTTTTATATAAAGAATAACTTGATGTGGGAAAAAAAAAAATACTCACTCAATTCAAAAAAAAAATTATTATATTAATTAGTAGAAGTGTATAAAAGTTTTGATATTTTTACCATTTTAATTTATGTATAAATAATTGTACGTGTAATATTATATTTGTAATTTAAGTAAAAGATGAGTATTTTGATACTCTTATCTGTCATTCATATTTATTTTCACTTTTTTTTTTCATCCAAAGTTATTATTGTTTCTCTTTTAATTAAAAATATATCATTTTTTTATTTTTTTTTACTATAAAAAGAATAAATTTTTATTTTTAATTATTTTTCTTAAAATTCGTGCTCGATCAAATGAGCATAAATTTACACAACCGAGAGAGTATTAATATATAATTACTTTTTTAAAAAATAGGAAAAAAATATTTTAAAATAAAATAGAATAAAATAATAAAAATGATACTTTGAATTAAATTGAAAAAAATATAATTTTATCCTATAATTATATAAACTAAATAATATTGATTTGTATTTAAAAAATAAAACACACCCAAATTCTAACTCTTCAACTAAAAAAAATCAAAAGAAAATAAAACAAATTAAACAAAATCAAGGGAATTTGGGTTTACTATTAAATTGCAATATATTTCATTTTATTATTATTATTATTATTTTTTTTTTCATATTTTGTTGTGTGTTTGGTTGTGTTTTGCATGTGAGGTTTGGATCGAGTATAGATTGTAAATATTAAAATTTTGAATTGAAACAATATAAATATATAATGAGTTAATATTTTAAATATAAAATATATTTTAAGTATAATATAAAAATTATTATTATTATTATTATTTTGTCATACTTAAAGTATTTTTTTTTTAGAAAAATTAATAATACACTAATATTAAAATTCTCTTTAATTTTTACTTAAATTACTATAATTATTTTATATATAAAGTTAAAAGGCAAAAATATTAAAATCTCGCACTTCTACTAACTAATAAAATATTATTATTTTTTAATTTATTATAAAATTTCTAAAAGTCTTTTTGAATTTAAACGAAAAGATTAGTTTTTTTAAAAGATTACATTTTTATATAAATAAGAAAAATATACTACATAAGAAATTATATAACCAAAAGCTGTCATTGTATTTTAAATATAAAAAATATATTTAATTTGACAATATTAAAAAAAAAAAATAAGTAATTAATTTATATTAAATTCAATTCAACTCACCTAAACATCATCCTTAACATGGTTTCGCCTTCACGGGCAATGTTCGGCCCTCTTGGCCCGTCGAGCATACTTTTCTACCCTAGGAGTACTCCCTCTCTCATTACAAAAAGAATACTATATTTGTAACGGAATTCCGTCCCTAAAGTTCACATAGCTAACATAATTTCATCCTTAATTCCGTCTCTAATGTCATTAGTAACGGAAACGTATATTTAAGGACGGAAAAGTAAGATTTTCTTGTAGTGTATGGAATGTCAATCCTTAACGTGCCAACGGGCATGCTCCGTTACTGAGCAATGTCCCACTCTGTTGCTTCTTCGCCACTAGCGTCAAGGTCCGCTCTGAGATTATATGTAACGTGTCAGAATGCTGACACGTCCGGCGCGTAGGCCACGCATGTGTTGAGGCCCAAACCAGTTGTCTTTTATGCGCAACACGCTGGGATATACCATACAGTATGGAAGAATTATGCGGAACACGTACCTGCACCAAGATATACGCCGTCAATCATCCGTACAAGATAGGGACTCGCACACATGAGACGGACTATGGCTGAGAACTTGGGGCAAAAATGTCAACCTGTCACAATACTCCCCCACTTTAAGTCGCAGACGTCCTCGTGCGACGCTATTTAAGTGCATTGATATTGTTTCTTGCACTCTCGGTCTCCAGCGTCAGTTCGTCGACCCTTATCTGTGTACCTACAGTTTTTGTGTTCACCAACAACCAGTGAGGTTTTTCCATTCGGTCCCACTTAATTTGTTTATTTTTTCTATTTTTATTCGTCTCACGTAATTTGTCATTTCATTTTTTGGAATTATAATTATACAATCACATTTTAAATTTCATAATTTATAATTTTTTTTATATTTTAATTAAACTATTTAGTTATCTTAATCTATATTTATTTTTATTAAATTATAATTTTTTAACTAAGATACTTTTAAATTATTTACTAATTATCCAATACCTAAAAATCTAAACTAAATGGAACAATTTAAGTGAGACGGAGAGAGTATATATATAAAGAAAGTTATCATAAGTTAACTTATACTCCCTCCGTCCACTTACAATGTATACATTTACTTTTGACACAGTGTTTAATAACTAATAGTATATTAATTATAGTTGATAGTTAAAAGTAGTGTAATGACATTTTTGTCGGTAATGATGTGATGTAAAGTAAGGGTATTTGTGAAAAAAAATAAAGTATTTAATGAAATGTTTACTTAGTAATTGGACGTCCTAAAATAGAAATATGTATACTTTTTAGTTGGACGGAGAGAGTAGTAATTATTTATAATAATATTGTATAAGATATTTTTTTTATATTTTTAGCCTTTAATTTTATATATAAATAATTGCATATATAATAATATATTTATAATATAAATAAAAATTCACTAAAAATTCACTATATTTTAATATTAGTTTTGGTAGCCTTGCTTTTCTACTATTTTGCCAACCCGTATAGAACATTCAGTCTTCATCAAATGAATTTTTCCAATGTATTAAACATTTACAAATACATATACTATATTTATTTATATTTTTTATTATTATTATATTTCAAATATATAAAAAAAAGGAACAATTCTAGGCAGTATCATATTCGATTAATATATAAATATATAATGCAGAATTCTTCACTGCTAAGATATTTTCCGAATTTTGAAAAAATAATAAAAAATATATATATATTCTATGCAAATTACAGCTCAGCGCCTCTTAACACTCACAGACGGACACGTTCCTAACCGCCTTACCTTAAAACCATTTTTATTTTTTATTTTTTAATATATATATTATTATATTTAGATATAATTAATTAATGACTTTTCCCAAATATGATACTATTATTTATTTTAAAAATTGGAAAATAATCTGGCCTTGCTTCCTTACTTCCTTCATTCGCTTCCCTACTAGACGTAGCCGACGGCTGCCATTAAATCACCACCAAGCTCAGTACGCATCCTACTGAATCTGGACGCATTTCTGAAGGCTGAGGCCCAGCCTCGGGTGCTCGTGCTTTGTTCCTTGAAGTTTCTCTATTTTTGTCCAAATTCAGTGAAGGATCGGGGCGGTGTTGCTGCTTAATTTCGAGCTGGAGTTGTTGTTATATAGGAGCGATGAAAATTCAGTGCAACGTGTGTGAGGCGGCGGAGGCGAACGTCCTCTGCTGCGCCGACGAGGCGGCGCTGTGTTGGGGGTGCGATCAGAAAGTGCACGCGGCGAACAAGCTCGCGAGCAAGCACCAGAGGGTTCCGCTGTCGAGCTCGTCTGCACAGATGCCGAAGTGTGATATTTGCCAGGTTTTTGGATGATCTTCTTCTCCATTACTTTTTTTTTTTGGGAATTAGATTATGAGTATAATAGATAACAGTAATTTCAGTGATTATTTTAATGTTGATGAGTATCTTGGCGCGTATTTGTTGAACTTGCTTGTGATGCATTATCGAGGACTGATTTTTTTGTTTCTGTGAATTTTTTGATTTGATTATAGTGATTTTGTCTTCATTCTAATGCTTGTTGATGTTCTTGAGGCTGAGCTGCTTTGACATTACACTCAATTCATTTCACATCTGTTTTTAAATTCTTCTGTTGTGTTCAGTCAACTGTGATGCTGATAGATGCTAAAAATCCCAATTCCCACTTGGATTTTGAACAGGAAGAAAGATGAGAACAAGAAATAAGTAGATAACAGAGGATTGATCTATATATCAATTAATTAGATCCAAGTGTTTTGTATTG
The DNA here is from genome assembly GCF_009805555.1 of Andrographis paniculata. Taxonomy (NCBI): domain Eukaryota; kingdom Viridiplantae; phylum Streptophyta; class Magnoliopsida; order Lamiales; family Acanthaceae; genus Andrographis; species Andrographis paniculata. Next base: position 1,774,090 of record NW_026137611.1, read on the forward strand.
CTGATATGTTTTTGTCAAATAGTAATCAAATCAAGTTTTTGAGGGCCTGCATTAAGGCCAAGGGCATAATTTTTGGAATGTTCGTAATGTATGTTATGGTTAGTTAACAACCGCGGCCCACTGCTCGGTTTCGAGTCTTGAGTACACGATTATTAAATTCCGTACTAACCTACTTCAATTTAAAGGTTTGTGGTCTTGGGATGGGAGGTGGTGTATAGGATCGATCAAAATTTTGTGCCATGCATTTCAATCAGCATATTGGGACCGTCGATGATGCATTTTGTCTTTCTCAAGTGGGTCGATTGGGGAGCAAAACCATGTGCTATCATGACTAGACATTTTAGGTTGCCATGCTTGTGCCCCATGCTGTTATCATACAAAGCATATGCATCGTGTCCCTTTAGCTCTAACACCACGTTTAATGGCCACTTTAAAAGTTTTAGGTTTATAGGGTCATGTATCTGTTTATATTATTGCCCTTTTTTCTATGTTTATGTTCAACTAATCTTGAGGGGCCCTTCTGCAAATGTTTGTGAAGATTATGCTCGATATATATTTGAGAGGAACTCTAGTCATGATTAATAATGTGTGGATTAACTGATACCGGATGTTTCTGGTTGTTACGCTGCATACTAATGATGCATTATACTTTGATTTGCTATGTACAAACAGCATCAAAGTAAATATCCTTTCTTTGGTTGCCAGGATCGGATTCACTGGCATTTTGTTACTATAAACTGATACGTAGTGGGTGACAACATACCTGTTGTTTTATGTTTATTGATTCGGTAGGGTATAATGCTCGTGTTGTAATCTTTCCCAGGAAACAGTTGGCTATTTCTTTTGCCTGGAGGACCGAGCGTTACTTTGTAGAAAATGTGATGTTGCTATACACACAGCGAATTCTCTGGTTTCAGCTCACCAGAGGTTCTTGCTCACCGGCGTTAAAGTAGGCCTTGAAGCTGCAGAGCCTGGTACACCTTCATCATCCTCGGGGAAATTGCATTCTCAGTCTAATGAGAAAAATGTAGGGCCGGACCCTCGCTCTCAGCCGAAGAACGGTTCGGTTTCACAAACTGGTCAATGTGGTAAAAGTCTCCCTGTTGAAGCTACTGTACCAGGCGATTATTCATCATCAAAGATGCCTTTTAATGGAGGATCTGTGACCGGAAGCGTTTCACAGTGGCATCTGGATGACTTTCTTGCACTTAGTGATTACAATCCGAATTATAATTTCATGGACGGTGGCTCTTCTAAGGTATTATTAGGATTAATTTTTATCGGTTATGTTTTCTCTTATTTTGTGATGATCGATCTTAAGTGCTAAGAAATTTCAATTTTTCGAAAAAATTTAATCAGGCTGACAGCGGGAAGCTCGGAAGTGACTCCGACTTCTCCCCAGTACTCCGGGCAGCTGATGCAGAATTAGATGGCAGCGATGAGTTTTTGGGGCAGGCCCCGGATTCATTCTGGGCAGTACCACAGATGCCGTCTCCACCAACAGCATCGGGGCTTCACTGGCCTAGAAGTTACAACGAGAATATATCTTACTCCACGGCATATGTGCCTGATATAAGTTCCTCTCCCCGGCAGAGCTTCCAATATCGTAACTCCAATGCTCGTTCTTCTAAGCGAAGAAGACATTCGTGATGATTCCCGACTGCCTGAGGGAACTATCTGTCAGGTGTGCTCTCTATTTAATATATTGAATAGGATTGTTTCATAGCTCCCGAAAATTTGAAAAATAAAAAATAATACGAGTCCAAGAGTGCATTTTCATTGATTTGCTTTAGTTTGTGTGATTTCCATGCTCTAGAAACTATCGTCGCAGGATTGAAATCGATCTGACAGGTTGAAAACACCGGCCGATGATGGGATGGGAAAGGCTTATTTTAGTGGTAGTGTGTGCTTGATAGTTGATCCTCCATAGTTGTGTTATGGCTACATTTATAGGTAAGACTTAATGTGCAAAAGTGAGAGAGGATATTTCTTCTTTAGAGTTTGTGTGTTGTATTATGTGGATGGAAGCATTCTTTTGATGCTTTTTTTATTTAAATTTTGTTTGGTGTAATGTTGGGAGATAGTTTTGATTAGAGTGTTAGATTCATGTCTTTGTATCTTCATTCACATACATGATTGTATGAATTAAAAAAATACTAAGAAAAAAAAGGGTCATTTTGTGTCTTTGTTATCTTTGTGGAAATGCCCGTCTAAATCCATAACTTTACGATGACAAGTTTATCCTAAGACATAATGCTACCAATTTTCCATTGTTTATAATAGTTTAAATATATGTCTTCTAAATAAACAAATGTATACATATACATATATATATATATATATATATATGAATTCTCATATTTTTAATAACTAATATATGCTAGTTATGTATTTCTACATCTATGATATATATTCATTTTGTAGTAAATCTGATAAACAATGATAAATTTATTCAGTGGCGATTTTGATTATGACGATTATTTCTGTCAAAATTTTACAGGTGAAAAATTAAACATATACAACTTTCAATTATCACTAAAATAATAAGAGATCAAATACATGATTTTAAAATTTAATACATTAATAATTATAAAACTACTTATTTATATATGTGTATATTTAACGAATGAGATAAAATTGTTGTGTTACTTTGGTAATTATCATTGAAGAAATTGTCATTCTTATTACGACCGTGGTGATTCGTTGTAACTTGTTTTATTTGCGTCGTCTAAATTTATTTTCATTTATTTTTATTATTGTTATTAAACTTATTCTCGATTTTTTTTTAAATAAAAAAAATCATATTTTTTACTCTTTTTTTTACCATAAAAGTAATTTTTTTTTTTATATCCATTTTAAAAATATGTAACAGGTCAAATGAACCCACAATTAGATGATAAATAGAATTTTGTTTATGAAGCATTGTAGCTTGTGTGCAAAAGGATTAAATATTAAGACTGGCTTTAATTACAGTCAAAAAAATATTTTGAAAATTCAAAAATAGTAAAAAATTTAAATATAAATAATTATTTGGTGTAAATAAGTATAAGATGCAATATTTTGTATACCATTTGAAATAAAAAATAAATATTTAATATGTTATATTTTTTAAAAGTAATTTTTCATCGATAAAAGGATCCTTAAGTAAAAAAAATAATACCCCCTTCGTCATCAAATTGTATGCTCATTTGACTGGACATAAATTTTAAGAAAATAGATAAAATAGAAACTAATACATTTTTGGATAAAGAGAAAATAGAAAAAAAAATAGTTTTTTACTTAAAAAAATTAGAATAAATTTGGATAACAATAAAAATAAAAAATAAATAAAAAAACCTAAGAATAGATTTAGATAACAATAAAAAAAAAATGAAAATATATTTGGATGAAAATGGAGCATATTATTTGCCCAAATTTATTTTCCAATACACACGTTAGGACTTTATGACTTTATGCTGGTAACTAATATGCTATATAACAAGTGGTTCCACGTATCGGGGACACCGGCGAGGCACCAATGGCTACAATCGTTGCCCTTTTGGCCTCCCAATCCATACGCCGACGGGTGTCCATCTTTTCGCAATGCCGAAAGTTCTGTTATATCGAGAAGGCGTACAATCCCCACCTTCGTCATGTTATTTATCACTCCCTTGACCACCTCGACTGCCGGCAAATTGCCTCCGGACGCCGGCCCGATGATCGGTAGGGTTTCTCCGAGGCATGTTGTCCCTTTTGTAGATGCATTCCACTCGGCACCACTGTTAATTAATAATTTTGACAAGGCTTTAAACTTTTGTTTACAGAGATATTTTTTAAAAAATTTGTTATTTATCAATAGTAATTTTTTTTAAAAAAAATAAAAAATAAAAACAACACATCAAGTATATTCTTTTATCTTATAAAATATCACATCAAATATTAAATTTTTATTATTTTTGAAACTTTTCAAATCTCAAAAAAAGTTTATTATTATTATTATTATTATTATTATTATGAATTAAAATATTTATTGAATGTAATACTTTATATGAATATAGATGTGAAATGTATAATAATATTGTTGGAGAGAAAATAAATTGCATGATTAAAAGAGAACTTTAAGAGAAACTAACTCTAAGTATTCTTTCTATATTTTTTAAGACATATTTTTTCAAAAAAATTAATATACTATAGTTGTTTTTATATTTACTACACAATTTCTTATACTTCGCAATTTTATTTTATTTTTTTCATTTCCAATCATTTCACAAAACAAACAAAATTAGTGTGTTACTCGTGATTTGCATTACAAATTTTTACTTGTTGATCTTCCTCATAAAACACTATATATTATATTAAATACTAATTTTTATTTATCATATCACATTCAATATATATATATAAACATAAATATATATATATATAAGAAAATCACAACTAAACACACTAAAAAATATATTACACGGATATGTATATATATAGTTCACAAAATATTAAATTTAAACTACTATTTAAAAAAAAAAAAAAAAAAAACTAAATTGTACTTTACAAAGAAAGATAGAAAGGAAAGAATATTACTTGTAGTGAGTGGGAGAGATGCCCTGAAAATAAACTTTGGTAATAGAAGGATCTATGTTAGAATCAATCCATTTTGACCATGTCTTTAGTCCCTCCTTAAATGCTACCAATCTGTCCATGTCTTCATATACTTTACCACCAAACTCTATGTAGTCCCATCTGCATATATATATATATATATATATAATCAATAAAAAAATATATTTATAATTGTAACAAAATGAATATTTGGTTGATCAAACATGTAATTTTCGCTACAAAAAAAAATAATATATTTGTAATAAAATTTCGTCCATAAAGTTCACGTAGCTAACGTAATTCTATTCCTAATTCTGTCTCTAACGTCATTGGTAACATAAAAAAAATAGATTTAGAAATAAAAAAGTTCCGTTACAAAAATGATTTTTTCTTATAGTATTTGTTATATGCTTTATGTAATAAATAGTTAGGTCCGTACGCTTTTTGTTTCCCCTTGTGGAGCCACCAATGCCATGTGTTGAATACGAGCATATCGAAACCTTTCCACGTTTCTCCGTTACGGATAGACTCGAGCTTCAAAATTCTACTCTTATTGACGATGTCTAGATCGACTAGAAAAGCATTTCGAGATAGCATCAGTGATATGTTGTAGTCCTGCAAATAATTTTTTAAATGAATAATTATCGTTGTTTGAAAGAAAAAAAAAAAGTTCATGTATATTAAAATAGTAGATATATCAAACCGGGATATAAAATGTCGAGACATCTCCAACTTTGGCAAGGGTGAAATTTGATTTGGGAAGAGATGTATGAAGCATACATGTAAGAGATTGCCACTGATTGAGGCTAAGTGAGTCCCCTACAAACATAATTCTCTTCCCTCGAAACCTTGTCACGAAATCTTGCCCGCTAAATCTGTATATCAAATACAGTTTGCAAAAATAAACATGATTCGAAAATTTGATTATAGCATATGAAAATAAATATTTGGATTTATAAATTAGAGTTCGAAAGATTTTCGAATCAGACCAATTACATATTTGTAAAACCAAGTTGTTTTTTGGATTTATGCAAATTGGACCGTGTCTAACCCCGACCCGATTTATCAAAACAGTTTAAGTATAAGTAAAAAAACAACTTAATATAACTGAATATAAGTCAAGAAAAATATTATTTTATTATAAATTGTATTTATTTAGATTGATATAATTTATTTTTTAATAAAAAAAAATTACATAAAATATAACTAAAATTACTTTTCTTTTTAAAAAAATTGAACTGAAAATCAGGTTGTGTCTAGATCTAGATTTTTAGGCTTAATCCAAAACCGAGTCATCACGAAATGAGTTAAATCAACTTCGAATTGTCATATTTAAAATCAAATACTTTCAAATAAAGATCTTATAACGACAACTGAATAAATTATTACATAAACACAATATAATAATTCTACGCCTACTTGGGAAGTTGGCATCCGTCGGGCTTCCATCTATAGTTGAGGTAGGCTTTATCGGGCCTTCCGTTGCCTATACAATCAAATTGATCTTCAATAAACGAACATTGTGAGGCTTTATAGGAAGGATACGAATCATCGTAAATCCATTGGCCCCGGTAGAAGTCACACCCCGGATCAATGCATGAAGAATGTCGAGAATATAAGAGGGTTGATAGCATAAAAAAGTAAATATAAGTGAAGAAAATGAAGAACTTATCAAACCCCATTATTTAGCTATAAGAAAACATTGAAAACAATAAAATGAACACTTATATATGAATTAGTTAGGAAGTGTTGGTTGATGTTTGGTACTTACACTATATCTATATATATATTAACTTGGAGGGAAAGACAATTTTCTCTAACAAACTTACAAAAGGAAGATATATATATATATAGAAGTAGCACATTTGGTGTTAAAAATAATACTGATTTTTAATCAAAATATAATATAAATGCGTTAAAAATAATACTGATTTTTAATTAAAATATAATATATTATTACTACGTAGAAAAAAGTCATTGGTTGTATATTATAGAATATATATATATAAAAGATAATTCATTTTTTCTCCTAAATTGCATTGATTTATTCTAAAGATTTCATTTCAATTGGAATTTGGTTATTCACAATGTACGAGGATCTCCGCTAAGTATCCATAGCTGAATGTGATAAAAAATTAAAAGGAAATGATATTGCAGTCTATTTATATATAGAAAAAAAAAAGAGATAAATATATATTTGATTTGATATATCTTCATTTCATTTAATGTAATAGATATATAGTTCGAAAAAATATGTTAATTTAATAATTATAATATATGAAAATTTATTGAAAATATATACTGGATCCATTCTATTTTGGTAGAGTTTTTTTTTTATACTAGGTATAAAGAAGTATTTATGTAATATATATATAATATATTTTATATTTAATAATAATAATAATAATAATAATTATTTTACAACATTAATAGGAAAGTATATCCAATGACATTTAACAACAGGAAATTATTTAACATATTTTCATATATTTGTACTAGTTATTTAAACAATAAAATAAATTTGATTTGAATTTTTATTTAAATTATATTTTAATATGATATTTTATAAGAATTGATAATATATTTTTATTAAAATTTATATAAAATAAATAGTAATAATTTGAAATTCAAATCACAACCAAATAAACCTATTATTTGCCAATCCTTTTTACTATAATTAACTTTAAAATAAATGAAATCTAATAATTCATTTATTATGTACAATTGACTATTTTTATACTTTCTTTGAAGTTTCTCATAGTACATTTTGAGAGGCCGTAAAATTTTAATAATTTTCTCTTATTTTTGTAATTTTGATTTTACAAAATTATATTTAAAATAATAAAAAAAGAAAATTTTTCATGTATATATATATATATATATTGTAAAATTGTTGGAACATCTTAATTTAAAAATAATAGTAAAACTTTGGGATGGATAAAATATTTAATACTATTCATTTTATAGAAGTAATAACTTTCTAATCTAAAAGGTCATGATTAAGGGTGTGTTCTTTTTATATTTTGTACTCGTCCGCCTCTAAGAATTATATTTACCTTTTGTGTAATTGTATTTAATATTAAAAAAAATTATATTTGTATAATTTCTAGTACAAATATCCTTCTATTAGTATTATAAGACACCAATGAAAATATTTTTGCAATTTTTTTTTTTAAATTTGTACTACGTTTTAATATAATAATTAATATTCAAATATAAAGTAAATTAGACCCTTAGAGCCAGACGACGGAGGTAGTATATTTTAATTTTTAACCTACAGTCATATAAAAAAACAAATCCAATATTTGTTATACACTTACTAAATGGAATATATCATATGAAAAATGTATATATTTTTATTGCATACGAATAAAATGTATAATAAAAATAAATAAAAAATGTAATCTACTTTATCACATCAAATACACATAGAGCTAATAAATTGTTTTTAGTTACGAACTAAAAATATAATTTTTTTCTATAATGTATAATATATATATATATATAATTCGAGCCATATTTGAATTTTAAATCTTATGAGATGAGTTTGAGCTTGAATTTGAATCTAACGAACTAAGATCAAGCATTAATTTAGTTTGAATTCTTAATAAGCTAAGTCGCATCGAATCTATATTGCTAACAAACTCGGATCGAGTTCAAACAACCGATATCCGAGCTCTAATTATACTCACATGTATATTTATATGATTAGTGTTATATATACTCCCTCCGTCCCATAACAAAGTATCTATTTTTTCATTTTAGTCTGTCTCATAACAAAGTATTCATTTCATTTTTTAGTAACTGTACTATTTACCTAACATTACAAATACTTTTACAATTTACAATATATTACACAAATGTCATTACCTTTATATCACACATACTAATAAGGTTATTTTAGTCATTTCTATTTTATTTATACTATATCCTAATATAATATTAATATTTCTAAAACTATGTGCAAAAATCAAATGGATATTTTTTTATGGGACGGAAAGAGTATATCTTTGCCTCATTTGTTAAATTGATGATTAGTAAGTAGGAGTCCACTGCTCATTTTCATTCTTCTAAGACAAGCATTGCATTCTTTATATGTAATCTTACAATCATAGAAATATATTAGTTTGTATGTTATTGTTGTACTAATTTACCAATTTTCAATATAATTTAAATATTGGGTTTGTTTAATTAGGTTTAATAAGTATTTTGAGATTTTAGATGATTTTATAAATATTAAAAATTTGAATGAAAATATATATTGCATATCATCTAAATAAGTGTAATAAGTAACATTTTGAATAAACTATATTCAAATCAACATTATTTATTACGTATATATTTCAATAAAATATATTATTTTCGATCATAAAATATTACATCAAAATAATATTTAAATAAATATTAAAATTAATATTTCATATAAAATTAATAACGAGTGTGTTTGTTTGTGAGTTTGAATTTTTTGGTTTCGATTTTTAATACTAAAAAATTGAATTTGAATAGTTATTTGATGTGATATAAATATATATTAATGTGATGTTTTGAATATAAAATAAATTTATAGTATAATATAAAAAAAAAGGAAAATTAATTATTTGATATGATATTTTTAGAAAAAAAAAATCCGAATAGTAAAAATCTGTTTTAAAACCCACAAAAGAATACAACCTACATGTTGGATATAATGTTTTAGTATAATTTAAAAAAAAAAAAAAATAAGACGTAAATAAAATTAAAAATATAGGTAAACAAAGATAGCCTTTGGATACGAATTTATGAATCATAGTCAACAACTCTAATAAAAACAACGAAGCCAGTGCGCACTTTCGGATAACGACAGTGGATTTTCACGTCATAAAAATATATATATATATATATATAAGCTTATGTTTGGATGACTTTCCAATTCTTTGGGCGCTTTGAGATATTGTAATAATATGTATATTATAATATTTTGATATTTGGTATATTGATTTTCTTTTTTCTATCTCAAAAGGTATATTGGTTATCATTTCAAAAATTATATTTCAATAAATATATACAATAGGAGTATTGTTTTATAATGAATAAAATTTTATATAATACAAATATATATAAAAAATATTCATACTTAATATAAATTAATTTTATAAAAATAGAAAATTTTAAATACATATATATATATATATTGAAGAGATATAGAAAGAGAAAATTTTAAGTAAATTTAGATGGTATAATATGCTGGGATGTTAATTAAGTTAAATAATACTCTCTCCGTCCCACATACCGTGTCTGCTATACTGTAGACACCGTATTTTAGGAGGGATGTAATTAGTAGATAATTAAGAATGTATTAGTGAAAATAATTATCCTATAATATAAATAATTATAAATTAAGATTAAGATAACTAATTAGTTTAATTAAAATTTAAAAAATAACTAATTACTTTAATTAAAATTTAAAAAAATAAAATTAAAAATTTTAAAATGAGATTAAAGTGTATAATCATTTTCGCCAACGTGGACATAGTATGCGGGACGGAGGGAGTATATTTTTTAATTATGTTTTGGAAGTGTGTTCTTTTGGCAAGAAAATATATATATATATTCCTTAAAAAATTACTTCTCCGTCTTATTTCAGAGTATTATTTTTAACATTTTTGTCTGTCTCATTTCAAAGTATTCATTTCCTATTTTAGAAAAAATAATCATATACTAATACTAAAATACTCTTAACTTTTACTTAAATTACAAATACACCATTACACATATAATTACTTTATACATAAAATCAAAGACAAAAATATCAAAATCTCTTACACATTTCCATTCACTAATAAAATATTATTATTTCTTGATCTACTATAAAATCCCATAAGGCCATTTGAAATAGACAAGAGGGAGTTATATATTACAAATATTCATTATTTTTATATTAAATATTTTTTATACCTCATATAAAAAGTATTTATTCCAACTATTTTACAAAACAAATAGAGTATTTTATTATAAATAGAAACCTTTTAACTAATATAAGATATATTAAAATAAAATGTGTCAAATATTATGAGACGAAGTTTATATATAAATTTAAAATGATATTATCTCTATCATCTAATTGTGTATTTATTTGATCGGACACAAATTTTAAAAAAAAATATATAAATTTTTTTTTTATTTTTTAGACTAAAGAAAAGTAGAAAATAAATTTTTTTACTAAAAAAATAAAACCAGAATAAATTTAGACGATACAAAAAAATAAAATAAATTCGGATGAAGAGAGGAATATAATTAAATTTATTAAAATGATTCGATTAAAAATATTTTAAAATATACAATACTATAATTTAGATGTGTAATTAAATATACATACAATATATACATTAATACTTGAATATCGGCATAGTATTAAAAACAAAATAAATAAATATTTTAAAATAAAAAAACGTGTGTTTTAAAATTAAATAATTTTGTTGTTGGACATAATTCTTAATATATATAATATTTATACTCTCTCACTCTCATTGGAAGAGTGATATTTGTTTTTGGTAGGTAGATATTTTAATATTAGTACTATATTGGATTGCAATAAAAAAGACAAAATACTCCTACTAGTATGTGTAATATAAAAGTAATGACATTTGTGTAACATAATGTAAGTTGAATTTATGTTAGATAGGTAATACAATTATTAAATTAGGAAATGATAACCTTATTTTTGGGACGGACGAAAATAAAAAATGATAACATTTCAATGGGATGGAGGGAGTATTATATTTTCATATAAAAACTACGATGCCTCAAAGTCCGCAAAATTGAGTTTTTTTAATTAAATTTTAATTTAAATAATATTTTAATATTATATATTATTATATTTTTTTATAAAAAATCTGTGCAATAAATACTCGAATTATTCGAGTGTAATAGAGAGGGAAGAGAATAGAGGGATTCTTGGGGTGTGTTTGTTTGTAGGATTGAATTTAAATTTAACTATTCATCCAATTTTTTTTTCCAATAAATCAAATTAAACACCTATTTTTCATTTTTTTATATTATAGTAAAAATTAATTTTATATTTAAAACATTACATCAACACATATTTATATCGCATCATATAATTATTCAAATTCAAAATTTTTACTATTCAAATCCCAATCCAAAATTCCAAACCCAAACAAACACACCCGTCCCAAATTTTTGTACATATGCTAATAATTTGAAGAAATCACTCAAATCCCAACTAGGATGAAGCTTTGCCAATAAAGACCCAAATCCCGAAATAGACGACGGTAAGCTTCGCGGGTAAAGACTCAAATCCTGAAATGGTGACTCAAAGCCAATGGAGCCCGTGTTAATGTTACGTGGTCTGTGTAAATTAATGGATCTATGTGAAAAGTCTCTATTATTTCACTATTAAATACTCCATCCGTCCGCGGATTTGTGCGAATTTTAAGAAATAATAATATTTTAATTATAGTGGGTAGGTAAAAGCAGTGTAATGATATTTTTGCCCTTATTTTTTGGTATAAAAGTAATGATGTGATGTAAAGTAAGAGTATTTGTGGAAAAAAATAAGGTATTTAATAAAATGGTTACTTTATAATTGGACGTTCCAAAATAGAAATATGTATACTTTGTAGTTGGACGGAGGGAGTATTAATGTGGTCTATATGAAAAGTCTCTGTTACTTGACTACTCTGTCCACTCTCCACTCTTAAATACGTGATTACATCCTTGATAGAAGAAAGTAACTGAGATATGAATTTTAGAGTTTCTGGTCTTCTATACAGAATAATCAACTAAAAATATAGTGCAAATGCTTAGAAGAACCAAATAAAATATTGCATTCGGATTTGACACCAATAGTCAGAGGTATGTTCTTGGAGTTTATTTTAGTTTCGATTCTTTAAGTTTTATTCCGCATTGAATCAATCATTATGTCTTTCATTCGATATCAAAGCATGTTTTTACTTCTACCTTGATATTTTTATTTTATTTTATTTAAATGGATTTTTTTTTTTGTTTGAGATATTTTTGAGAAATTGATGTTGAAAATCATTATAAGATCGATTTTCTTGCCATGTTATGTGATTAGTGTAGTTTTAATTAATTTTGAAATCACCACAGCTTTTGTGATTAATTAAAATTATATTTTATATTTACAGTTGCATATAGTAAATAACATAAATTGTAATCATACCTGATATAATAAAATTTACCATATGAATTTTGTTATATTTGTATGGCTAATTAGGATATTATATCAACTACATTTCTAATTTACCCACATCAATTAAAAAATGAATATAGTTGATAGTTTTATTATATGATTAAATGAGTCTAATAGAATTAAAATTTTAGACCACATGTATGTTTTATGTAAATATATTTTCATGTTGTATGATCTTTTTGTGCTTCGATTTAATTATAATTTGAGCATTATTATTATTATTATTATTATTATTATTATTATTATTATTTACTCTAACAATTCAATCTATTAATGTCTATAAAATGAAATATGATATTTCGAAATTTTACATTGATAAAACATCCTATATGACCTTTTATTTACATACTTAAGGCTAAAAAAACATCATTTTATTAATATTATAACACACTCATTTTTGTTTTTTGTTTTTTTTTTTTAATTTTTACAACGTTTTAATATAATACTTAATATTCAAATATCACTACTAAAAAATAAATATAAACTTTTAAAGTAAAAGAAAAGAGTATTATTATTTTTAATTATTATTATTTTTTTTGTCATTTAAGTATATTTTCATATTTTTAATAAAAAAATTATCCTATTTTTTTTATTCTAAAATATAATAAATTTTATTTTTATCTATTATATTCATTTTTATCAATTTTTTTTTCAAAATTCATACAGAGTCAAATGAGCTATCAAAACGACGAAAGAGGAAGCAGAACATTGTTTTATTTATTACTTCCTCCGTCCCAAGAAATATGGGTTAGATAAAATATAATTAATAAGTAATTAAAAAATATGTAATAATTATAGTATAATAAAAATAATTATAAATTAAAATTAAAATAAGTAAATAGTTTAATTAATATTAAAAATATTACAAAATAAAAAATTTAAAATATAATTAAAATATATAATTATATTTTTTAAAAAAAGAACAAATTATGTGGACAAAATAGGAACAAATTATGGGTGTGTTCGGTTTTAAAATTTTACTATTCATCCAATTTTTTTCCCCCAAAAACATCAAATCAAACATCTATTTTTCATTTTTTATATTATACTAAAAATTAATTTTACATTCAAAACATCACATCAACACCTATTTATATCACATCATACAACTATTCAAATTCAAAATTTTTACTATTCAAATCCCAACTCAAAATCCAAACCCCCAAACAAACACACCCATGAACCCAAGAAATATGAGTCAAGTAAAATATAATTAATAAATAATTAAAAAATATATAATAATTATAAAATAATTATTATATAATAAAAATAATTATAAATTAAAATTAAAATTAATAAATATTTTAATTAATATTAAAAATATTATAAAATATAAAATATAAAATATAATTAAAATTTATAATTATATTTAAAAAAAAAAAAAGGGCAAATTACGTTGATGAAATAGGGACCAATTATATTGACGTACGGAATAATTATTTTAAAGAAATAAACCCTAGTCGCGTTTAATTTCCTCCGCATCCGTCGTCTTCCATCTCCGTCGTCCTTCTGCCGCCGGTTTTGCCTCCATCGTCGTTCTCCTCGTTTTCTGCCAACATCATCTCTATTTTCGTGGCGGGGCAGGGAACTTTTAGTGGAAAAGGAAGGGTGGCGCCGACCGGTTCTCTGCTCGTGTGCAACAGCGTTGACGGCCAAAAATGTTCTCATAAGGAAGGAAAATCAACAAGCGCACTCTTCCCCTGATGGCGTGAAATGTTTTCCAAATAGAAGTAACGGGCGACTACGAAGCCCGATTCATTCCCGCCCTAATTTCAGCTCCTTCGCGTCTGCAATCGTTGCCTTCAAATCGGTTTGAGCTTGCCTTTCGTTTTCTCGCTCAATTATATAATCGTTGTGTTGAGTTCCCCTAGTTTTTGTTTGACATAAATTGGCAATTTTGGATTCTGAAATAATGTTCCGATTAGCCTCCTGCCGATCCGGCGAAGCATCGATTGTGGAACCTTAACTTTTTCACTCGAATCTTGATTCAGTAACTTGAAGAATGAAACAGAGATTTATACTTCATTTGTTTTAGAGAAACACATACCTTCTTGCTCTTGGGCCGAGATGTTTGATTGGTGGTGCATTTTTGGAGTCATTTTATTTGGGATTTGTGATGATAATGCTTAGAATGAGTCATTTTATTCAGCTTGATGAAGAAATTAGTTTAATACTCCTTGTTAGGGTTAACAATGGCGGGAGCAGTTTCATCATCAACCTCACTTAAGGAGTATCTAAAAAAGTACACAAGTAATGATGATGAAAAGAAGAAAAGTAAGAAGAGGAAGAAGAAGAAAGATACTAAAGCTAATGCTGCTGGAGTTCTTGTACTGGACGAAGATCCCGTTTGGCAAAAGCCTGTCAATCTTGATGAAGAAGAAGAAGATTCAGCAGGCAACTAAGCTTATGTTTGTTTATTTTTTTGTTCTGGTTTATAAATCTTTGTTCTCTTGTATATTGATGCACATCGTTGCAGATGAAGAGAAGCCACAAGTTGACGAGGATATTGAAGTGAAGCGTATGAGGAGACTAGAGCTACTTAAGTTGAAGCGCCCGTATGGTGCCATTTCTGAGGACGGAAGCGGTTGGGTTTCTGTGTCTGAGACACGTAGCAGTTTAAAGTCTGAGGACCAAAATTCTGACATTTCCCCTCCTCGCAAAAGCAGGCAACGAAATGATACTCCATCGCCAAGACCTGACCGGAAATCCGAAATTCTTGCTGATACTGATTTATCTCCACCACGGAAGTCACACAAGCATCACCAGAGTCCTCCAGGTACAGAAACAGGACCATCTCGCTCTACAGGTGCTCGGTCTGCCCGCTTCGATACACCATCACCTGAGCCACATCTGCGCGCTTCAGTAAATGATAGAGAGACAGATTTGTCGCCACCCCGACGGAAACAAAGAGAATTGACTGACCCTGAAAAAGTACTCTCACATCCTAAGCTTATGGATTCTGACATTTCTCCCCCTCGACGTTCTCGTCGTGATCCTAGAAGTGAAAATGATTCTCGAGCTTCAGCAGATTTTGATCTTTCGCCTCCTAGGAAGACCAAGAGTGATAGATCTGGTTCCGTTCGATCTGCAAGGAAGCCAGTTCACTATTTAGAAGGCCAACATACATCTGATCGTACAACTTCAGTTTCTGATCTATCTCCTCCAAGGAAGAGGAAGAACGAATCGCCAAGTGTTGTGCATAAACGAAAAACTGGATTAGTCACTGGTGGAGACATGAAAGATGAAAACGAGAAGAAGATGAAGGAAGACTTCTTGAGGTAAGCCCTTTGGTTGTCATCTAATGCAGCTTTAATTCTCCCTAGTATTCCTTTAATATGGTCTCCTCAATAAGACTACTTCATTCTTCTGTGTGTTCGGATTATACATTTAAGAGTATATTGTCACTAATTTTAACCTGAAAATTGGCAGAACCATTATATAGTATTTTATATTTTTGCACTTCTGGGTAGCAGTTAAACATTAGCCAGGTTACTAGACAAACCTTGCAGTCCTTTTTGTCATGATTTCAGTTTTTACATGTTTAGATTATGATTCTGCTCAAACTATTTCACCACACACATTTAAAAATTTGGTTACTTCGTTCTAACATGGATTAACTTTCTTAGGTCTGCAACTATTTGATCAAATGATCTTATGTATGTTATACACTACTTAACTGAATGTTATTGAGCTTACTTTGTAATACTTGCTATAATCTATTTGGTTTTGTGCTCTAATCTCATTTTCCCTGCAATAAGATGTGTGTACGAACTAATAAGTCTTTGCTATATGCCACTATAGGTTTCAAGAACTGGATCCTTCTATAAGTGGTCGAGATGCTGAACCTGTTTACCGCGACAAATTAACTGGTTTGCTGAAGGCTTTTCTCATCGTTTTTCTATCCTCTGTTATCAATGAAGTACATTTCAGGAATCCAATTTTCGTTTCCAGGTAAACGCATGTCAAAGCAAGAGTTTCTCAAATCTCAGAAGAAAGAAGAGAAGCCCAAGGTGCTTTGTTTATTTTAATTTTTCCAGTTTCTTTGTCTCTCCCTCTACCCCCTCTCATTGCACTCCTTGTTTTATAATTCAATGTTTACTTCTTCCTTTTATGTGGTGACTGGGAAATTGTTAATGGGGGTTAAGATTTGCGGAATTAGTAACCAAAATATGGTAAAAGCTGCATTAATTTCTGTAATTTTCAGTTTACTTCCTCTGATCCATCAGGTTTTGAGAGATGATATATTTAGGGTGTGTTCTATTATCAAATTTTACCAAATTTCTATTATTCATAACAAATTTTTCCCCAAAAAATATCAAATCAAACACCTATTATTTATTTTTTATATTATACTAAAAATAAATCTTACATTCAATACATCACATCAACACCTATTTATATCACATCATACAGCTATTCAAATTCAAAAATTTTTACTATTTAAATTCCAAACCAAAATCCAAACCTCCAAACAAACACACCCTTGATACAAATTTCTCTTGTAAATGTACCTGGCCTAGTCTACATTTGGTTCCTTATCATCTTGTTCTTTCCTCTTTAAAAGAGAGAAGAAAAAGTAGTGACAAAGAAGAGGAAATAGCTTTAAACATGTACACATGGAGGGGAAATCATTAATTAGTACACATGATTGTTGATACGAACTATCATCATTCAAGTTCTGATTATGGTTTTCCACAGGAAATAAAGTTGGAATGGGGCAAAGGATTGGCTCAGAAGCGAGAAGTTGAAGCTAGGTTGAAAGAGTTAGAAGCAGAGAAGGAAAAACCATTTGCTCGGAGCAGGTATTTTAAAGATAAAAGTGGCTCTTGTTTCACTAATTTAATGGTTGTAAGTGCAAAGCAAGCGGTAAGTTTCAGGGATTTATACACACTTTAGGTGTACATACATATTATGTGCTGTAATATGCTAATCTTGAAGACTTAATAACATAAACATCAATCACATTTTAAGAATCAAGATGAAAGGAGATAAGTAAACAGTGTGAAGCTACTTTCTACATGGTTTGTTTAGTATTAGTTTTCAAACATCTTAGCTCTTAGGTATCAGAAGGCTATCTCATATGGACATGGTAAGTAGATAGTAGCGTGTAGTCCTTTTAAATTAATTTTTCTAGGCTAATAAGACAAAGTTGATTGGGTAAAGTACCAAAAAAAAAAATTTGTTTGTTTCATAGCGGTGCTGAGAAAGGTTTATGTTATATTTATGACGTTTATTCATTCTCATCTGAATAACTTCAGTGATGGTACTTAGCTTGTGTTAATCTCTTTGTTGTAAGAATTGAGCCCATCATGTTTAATGGGATTGTAAGGTGATATGGTTGCAGCAGTTGTTTTGTTTGTGACGTATTTGTGCTTGACATGTCCCACTAAAATATGGGCATGATAGGAATGCAGTCTAAACACTAACAGATCATTGACATTGAAATCTAGGCAGAGGATCTGAAGGAAGTAAACAATCACTAATCGATAGAGTTGGAAACCACTCACTTACCTTTTAACGTTTAAACCTTATGAAGTTGTGTACTTCATAACTTTGAACATGTAGGTGAGAGAATTGAGCTAGCCTGCTTTAGCTTCCTCCACCAGAAAATCCATTGATATGATGAACCGTGCATGTATAAGTAGAGGACTTGATTTCAAGTATCACTCTAAGCCCTCAAGTGGCGTTAAAAAGCAACACCAATTGTATAAAATATTAAAGTTAGAGAGGTAAATTGAGAAAATTCATTTCAAACTTCGCAAAATTTTAACAAATTATTCAAGGGTTGTGGAAAACACAAGGAAAGCAACCTATTTAGAGGTGCTCGTAGAACCTCGAGAAAAGCGAGGTGGTTATAATGAATGGTCTTTGCCAGGTTAGGACTTCGTTTGGGTATATTTACAAGTTACTTAACTGGACTTGTGCACCCTTTGCAACCTTCCCATAAAATTTTCACCGAAGTTCTCGGATGGATTTGAAGTCCTATTGTTTAACTCGTCTGGTTGTTTTAACCTTACCATGTCAGTGTTGTACCAATTGACTAGATCTGGTGCCTTTCTCTTCACTATTGACATACATTAGATTTTATTTCTTAATAGGAATTTCCTTAGCTTTCCGACCTTTATACACAATAAAAATGCCTTTCGTGTGTTGCAATTCTGACTCTAGGGATGACCCTGATCTTGACTCAATGCTGAAGGAAAGAGTCCGATGGGGTGACCCCATGGCACATTTAGTCAAGGCAAGTAGCTAGTGCTATGTCTTTTTTATTTTTGGTTACACGGATTATTATTCTGCAGTATTTTGCTATCTTTTTGTGTGATAACTCACTCTCAAGATTATTTGCCAATGCTTCAGAAAAAGAATGTGGAGCCAGTTCTTCCAGACCTCGGTGATAGTGAGAGGATGAAAGAATCCGGCTTCATTATCCCACAGGAGGTCCCAAGCCATAGCTGGATAAGAAGAGGAGTTGATGCTCCCCCAAACCGTTATGGGATCAAACCAGGGAGACACTGGGATGGCGTAGACCGCAGTAATGGTGAGAATTTATGATAGGAATTCGATGGGGTTGCTTTCTTTTCCCACCATCATCTTTGTTTTTGCCTCTTGCCATAGCCTGTTTTGTTGTATTGGCACTACCAAGTGCACAATTGCTAAAATGAAAAAAAAACAAAGAAAAAAAAGAAAAAAAGCGAGCTATCTATTAATTTCATTTATTCATTTAGCCAATAAGAAATAATGATTTTGGGCTACTCTTGTAGGATACGAGAAGGAGATGTATAAGAGGATGAACGAAAAAAGTGCTACTGAGAGAGAAGCATACTTGTGGTCCGTTTCGGAGATGTGATGCGCAGAGTTGAGCTGAACTGAGGCTGTCCTAAAAAAACATCACTTATTGACTCAAATTCATCGTGGGTGTCGTATTCTGAGACAGAAAGAGTTCGCCCGGAGCTGTCTTGTCCTGTAACCAGTGACTCTGGAGACGTAACTCGGACATACCTTATACATCTATCTTATTTATCATGTTTGTAACACAGCATGGTAATAGTAAAACAAATTGAACTGATCCCTCGTTCGGATGCTACTCTCGCTCGATAGGTTCCACAGGCGATGGTTGTCATTGAGGTAATGTTTGTGCTTAGACAGGTACCTACTGCTTCTAGTTGTTATATATATTTATATATATATATATATATATGCTTATAGCAATAGCTCAGATGATGCTCTACCCAATTCAATTCAATTAAGCTTCATCTCAGAATTTGTGATGTGTTCTTTGCTTTTTCTAGTTTGAGATGTACTATTGAAATGAATATGACCCTCTTTGAATCCACTTCTAAAAAGGGTTTTTGCTTTAAATATATATATATATATTATTTTGCTTAGATTGGTTTTTTTTTTTCGAAAGTGCTTCCTTTGTCACAGTGAAATATTTGGTTTTTGGCACAATAAAGTGGATAGTATTAAATAGATTAAATTGATAATTAAATAATGTGACAAGAAAAGTGCTTGTGGGATTAGGCATGTCAATTGGACCTGTCTCAGACCCGGATCTGACGATCCTGTATATTTTTCTCAGATCTGGAATCTCATATTGATACGGGATACGGGCTCCGAATCTAGATCCAAATCCGTTTTATATGGTTCTAGATCTGGTATTCTAGTTTCAATATTGAATTGATCCGGATCCGGATGTTTATATATATTATATTATTTGTTAATTTTTTTTTTTTATATATTTGTAAATAATGTTAGTTTAAATTTTCTTTGGCATTACGATGTTGTTAATTACATAGTTATTTATATTTAAGTTAAAAATTATGATACTTAAATGTAATTGCTGATTTTTTTCTTATAAATAATTTCTTGAATATTAGATTCGGATCCGGTCAACATTTTTTAGTTCCGGTTTCGGAAATGGTAATGAAAGGTCGGATTTAAATTTGGAACATCATAATTCAAATCGGATCAGATACGAGGTCTACATGGGTAGGACCAAAATAAAAAAATATCAGAAATATCGGATATGTATGTGGAAACGGGGGAGTAATATTTAGGGTTTAAAAATTTTGTGTGTTGTTGAAGTAGTTTTAAAAATTTAAATTATTAGTTTATTCCTAATAAATGATAATAATAAATTAGAGAAGTATAATATAAAAATATTGAATTTATATATTATATTATTTCACGGTTGTCTAATTTGACTTTCTTTGGTGTGCTTCGGTCTTGTTTGTCATATATATTTACCTAATATAACTTATTTTGTCGGATCTAGAAGAATAGCAGTTGTATGTATGTTGTAATTTTATAAAAATCGTATTAAGAAACGTTGGCCAAAGAAACTTAAAATTTATATTCAAATTTATTTTTACTTGACATATGAAGTATTAAAATTAAAATGTAAAATATATATAAGCTATTAAATTTAAAAAATTATTTTGAATTATACTTAAATATAATTTATAAAATTTTCAAAATAAATTATTATTTAAAAATATATTTACATTAACAATATATAAGTGTGTATATATTTTGTGCTTAAAGATTGAGTTGTTGTTTATGATTAATAATATAAAAAGTAATTTTT
Organism: Andrographis paniculata; assembly: GCF_009805555.1. Lineage (NCBI taxonomy): Eukaryota > Viridiplantae > Streptophyta > Magnoliopsida > Lamiales > Acanthaceae > Andrographis > Andrographis paniculata. The sequence goes on from NW_026137611.1 coordinate 1,795,464, forward strand.
TTGTTTTTATTAAATTGTTAGGTATACTTATTTTAACTCATTTTTACGGAAGAAAATAGTATAAGAATTCAATATATTAAATTAATCAATAAATAAAAAGCAGTTAAAAATCAGTAACATTATGATACAATACTATCACCACATAATCATAATTTGTGTTTTGATTTGAATAATTATCTAATCTGATATGACTAAAACTTAATGTAATATTTTCAATAATGTAAAATTAATATTTAATGTAAATAAAAAAATAAATATTTAATCTCACATTTCTTAAAGAAAAAATTACAGATAAATAGAAATTAAATAAAATCACCCAAACAAATATATCCTTTAGTTCAAAGAATGAGAAGGTTGTAAAGAATTAGATTCCAAGTATCGGGCACTCCGGGCAGGCACCAATGGCTGCAGTCGGACCTCCCGCCGAGCCCGTAAATTGACGGGTGTCCGTCTTTCCTAAGCAACGACAAATTCGTTATGTCAAGAAGTTGCACAGGCTTCTTCACCTTACTCAAAACTCTCTTTAGCACGCCCAACGCCGCCGGCAACCCTCCCGGATACGTCGACCCCGCCACCGGCTCTTTTTGTCCCGCGCACGACTTTGCCCTTGGTTCGTTCCACTCGCTCCCGCTGCATGCGCATTAAAACACGACCGAAAAAACACACTTTTAATATATGATCGAGACGATCTATTGTCACGACATTGCTTAAAATGATATGGTCGATGCAGGAAGACTATGTAATACTCATTCAGTCTATTAAATTTTGTGCTCGTAATTTTTTTGTATGGATTTTAATGTATGAGTTTTGAATTGATACTTTTTATTATTATTATTATTTTTTATAATAAAAAATATAAATGTAGTATAAATTTTTTTACTGAATAAGAAAAACCGAAAACTTTTTTTAAGAGAAAAAAAAATTGAGCACAATTTTAGGGGACATGACGAGTATATAACTAATACTTCCTCTGTCCCATATATATATATATATATCCATTTACTTTTTACACGAATTTTTAAAAATATTGATATTATATTGGAATGTAGTAAAAATAAAGATAAAAAAAACTGAAGTACCCTTATTAATATTGTACGATATAAAGGTAATAGCATCTGTGTAATATATTGTAAATTGAAAGGGTATTTGTAATATTAAGTAGATAGTACAGTTACTAAACAAACTAAAATAGAAAAATAGATAGATTGTTAAGGTACGAAAACAATAATATAATTGGTGGTAATTTTGTATAACTCTTTATATTTTCATTTATTAGAATAATATTAATGTAAATAAGTATAAGTTTTAAAATATTTCTAATATGTAATGCGGTAAAATTTACTAAAAAGGAAAATATAAACTTTATGTTCGTACAGATCAAATGAAAAATATATATTTTGTTAGCAGACTGAAAAACTATTTAATTAATGATATTTTTTTTTTTACAAGTTTAAATTTTTAAGTTAAATGATAATTTAAGATTCAAACTTACTTGTAATGAGAAGGAGAAATTCCCTGAAAGAAAACAGAGGTTTTGGTCGGGTCAATGTTGGCATCGACCCATTTGCCCCACGTCCTCAAGGCTTTCTCGAAGGCCACGACACGGTCCATGTCCTTGTAAAGTTGTCCCCCGTCTTCGATGTAATCCCATCTGTATGCATATTGTTTTACGTTATTGTAAATTTTTATATTGTTCGTTAAGGCACAAAAATTATTATCGAATGCATACGGTTGTGTTGGCCCTCGACGGTTCCACCAATGCCATGTGTTGAAGATCAGCACGTCGACGCCCAACCAGTGTTTGCCACGTGTGATCGAATCCAATTTTAGGATCCGACCTTTGGGTTCTCCTACAACGTCGACTAAGAACACCGCATGATCCAACATAATATTGACATCGAAATCCTGAATAGAATACAAGGCTTTATTTAAGGTCTATGATTAACTTTGTGTGACTTGCCTTTTAATTCGCAAGTTATAAAAGTTAAATAAATAAAATATAAAAACATATAAAAACTGTGTCTGTGCATCTAAAATACTGACACTTTTATTTATAATATTATTTTTTAACAAATTATTATATTAAATATATATTTTTTTATAAAATACTATATTAAATGTTCAGTTATTTTATTATTTATATATATATTTTAAAATTTTGCCACTAATTATTATTACTCCTTCATTCCACTATTCCACTATTCCCATTTCTTTTTATTTTACAAATGGAATGTGAATATTTTTGGTGACCCTAGGGAGTAATACTTTTTTTCCAAAAAAAATCTTATCAAATAACCAATATTTTATTTGCAAAATTTTCCAAATTTCTGGGTTTTTTTTTTTTATTTGAATTTGAATTTAAAAAATATTTTGTAAACAAATAGTATATTTTAAAAAATCGTACTAAATTAATAAAATTGATTTGTATTTAAAATACAAACCAAACACACCCTCAAAACTTCAAAAAATTCTCTCAAAATGGAATATAACCCAATTAAAATATATATGTGATACTCAATTTATTTCAACTTAAAAAAATATTAAAATAATTTTCAAATTAAAAATGTTCAATTTGATAAAATCTTAACATGACACTATATTTATATATATACTTTTTAAAATAGTGAGGATATATTAAAATTAATAAAAGTCGAAAAAATGAAAATGAAAATAATTATAATTGGGCTCATCAATCATAATAATTGGTTGAAACAAGCAAATGGAGTACAGCCAAAAATGTCATGCCCACTTAGATTAGGACCACATTATTATTATGACATGTTAATGATGCATCATTACAAATTGACATATTACATTACATGATGCCTTCTTTTCTTTGTCCATATAATATACATACGTACATACAAATATATATATATATATAGTGTTGATTGAAATTAATAGACGAATACTACCTTCGTTTTAATACAATAGTCATAGTCTTATTTACTATTTTTATCTGTCCCAAAATAATAATTTTATTTTCATAAATAACTATATCACCATAAAATTATCTCTACTTTTTCATTATTATTACACAATTGTCACTATTTTTTATACTAATATACTCACAAGGGCAAAAAAATCATTTATTCTTACTTTTTACAAACTACCAATATAATGTCAATATTTTTTTAAATTCCGCGCCCAACACAATAAAACTATAGTTTTGGGACGGAGCAAGCATATTTTATAAATGTCTACTATGAAAATATCTTTTGTATTAAAATTAAATGCAATAATTACTATGTATTGTTTTCACTATTGCTATTATCAACACAATACTAAATAATAACATTCAGCATTGTAATTGTCAGTCATATATAATAAATTTATATTAATTATTTGGTTCATAAAAAATACATTTATTGGTATCAAATTTTTTACTACTACTTTTAATTTAGAATCCTGTTAGAAAATTTTGTAATTTTTATTTATTTTTTACACACATATGTATACTTTTATATTTCTAAATGTAATTTATAAAATTATTTCAAAATATAATAAGGGTAAAATAATATATATATATATTGAAATTATCACCTAAAATAATCAAAGTAAAATTAAATTAGATAAAAAGAATAAATTATCAAGACGAGCATAATTTTAATTTCGAGGGCTATACTAACCTTAAATGTAAAGCTCGAAATCTCGTCGGATATGGTTTGAATGTAGTTTATCCCCGGTACCGAGGAATAAAGCATGCATACGAGTGATTGCCACTGGTTACGGCTCAAGGAATCACCCACGAACATTACGCTCTTACCTTTTAATTTCTTTAGAAACCCGACCCCATCAAATCTGCTAAATAAATGGTTGAATTTAGCCTTGAATCGAGTTCTTTTTTCTTTTATGCGATAAAATACACTCTAACAAACAATACATAAATTATATAAACTATTGAAAATGTAAATTTTTGTTACTATGAACAAGAAAAACTGTTCGAGTTCAAAACATTTGAACTGGAATAAATTGAACTAAATGAATCGGGCTAAATATTGCAAAATTCATTCTACTTACTCTCAACGAGTGCTGACAAATATATACAAGTGAAAAACTCAAAATGTTCAGGACTTATCGAATCAAAATTCAAACTTAAGGCTTGAAGTATACATTTATTTTTTTGCATGAGTTTAAAAAAACTAATATTTTAATGACAGTGGATAGTTAAAAGTAGTGTAAAGACAATTTCGTCTTTGTTTTTTTTTTGTATAAAAGTAATTATGTAATGATAAAATAGAGGTAATTATGAAAAAAAAATAAAAAAATAGAGTATTTAATGAAATGATTATTTTATAATTGAACAATCCAAAATATAAATATGAATGCTTTATGACTGGACGGATGCAATAACCTTTACACAACAAAAATAAATTGTCTAAATATATTGATACTTATTAAGAAATTTTTTTTCCATGAATATATATTTGTAACAAATATATATATATATATTTTAAGTCAAGATACTATGAACATTTTTATTAGCATATTTGGTTGGGTGTTTGTATTTTGATAAATAATAAAATTTAAAATAGTTATTTGACGTAATATAAATAGATAGAAGATATAATATTTTGAATGTTAAATTAATTTTTAATATAATATAAAAAAAACAATTAATTAATTTGACATTATGTTAAAGTAAAATAAATTTGATCAATAGTAAAAACCCACCAAATAACAAGTTAAGTGGCTTGTTAAGTTTTACTCTCAAAACACTTTGCACAATATATATCTTCTAATTTTTTCCTTAAATATTGGGGCTCATTTGTAATCTTTCAATTCTATCTATTTTTTAAATACACAAATAGATTTCTACACATTTAAAACTCTTTCTATATACTACATTAATTTTAATTATATTAATAATTTATAAATATATAGTATTAACATATTTATATTATATAAAATTTTACATTGTCACTAAGGGTGTATTTGTTTGGGGAGATTGGATTAGATTTCTACTATTCATCCTATTTTTTCTTAAAAATATCAAATCAAACAACTATTATTTATTTTATATATTATACTAAAAATCAATTTTACATTCAAAATATTACATCAACACTTATTTATATCACATCATACAACTATTCAAATTCAAAATTTTTACTATTTAAATCCCAACTCAAAATCCAAATCCCCAAACAAGCACACCCTAAGGGTGTGTTTGTTTGAGAAATTTTATTTGGATTTTCACTATTCATCCTATTTTTTTTTCCCCAAAAATATCAAATCAAACACATATTTTTCATTTTTTATATTATACAAAAAATCAATTTTACATTCAAAACATCACATCAACATCTATTTAGGGTGTGTTTGTTTGAAGGATTTTGGTGGATTTCCACTATTCATCCAATTTTTTCCCCCAAAAAACATCAAATCAAACACCTATTTTTCATTTTTTATATTATACTAAAAATCAATTTTACATTCAAAACATCACATCAAACCCTATTTATATCACATCATACAACTATTCAAATTCAAAATTTTTACTATTCAAATCCCAACTCAAAATCCAAACCTCCAAACAAACACACCCTTATATCACATCATACAACTATTCAAATTCTAAATTTTTACTATTCAAATCTCAATCCAAAATCCAAACTGCCAAACAAACACACCCTAAGTAGACTTGGCAGTATCGATTTGGTGCTAACATGACTACTTTGTAAGCACTACATTAGTACCAAGTGGATTTTATCAATGTAAAAATCCACTTGGTTCTAACATGTGCGTGCGGACAGATTAACTATATCAGCGTCAAATCTACTTAGCAACATGATAATAGAGAGAAGTATAGAATTAAAAAAAAATAAAAAAATAATACTTTCTTTGTCCATAACAAAATATCTATTTTTTCATTTTAGTCTGTCCCGTTACAAAGTATCAATTTTCTTTTTTAATAACTGTACTATCTACTTAACATTACAAATACCCTTACAAATTACAATATATTACACAAATGTTATTACCTTTATATCACACAATACTAATAAAGCTATTTTAGTTATTTCTATTTTATTCCTACTACATCCCAATATAATACTAATATTTCTAAAATTTCGTACAAAAAGCAAACGGATACATAATTATGGGACGGAGGGAGTAAAAAATAATTTACCTTTTAAATGATTTAATATCAAATCAAATCTTCAACCACAAATCCATGATCAAACACATTCTAAACTAGAGGATGGATTGAGTGCTATTGAATCATATACTGAAATTATGTTGAATACCTTTCAATGTAATATATTAATTTTTATAATTAATTTATATAATTAATATAATTAAAAGTAATTAATTTCTAAGGCATTCAGCATCATGTGCTTAAATGCAGCACCTTCTAACTAATCTCTTTGTAAAATTAAGAGTGTGTTTTTCAATTAAGTTTGACTAATGATTACTTAAATGATAATTGTTTGTTTGGTTGTATTTTTTTTTTTTTTCTATTTATACTACTTATTTATATATTTTTTTCTTTTTAAAATATCATATATATATATTATTTAAAAGATTATATACAAATAATTTTTTTATTCAAAAATAACATCAAATATATATTTATATCAGATTAAATAATTATTAAAATTTTAAATTTTTATTATTCCAATACAACAAATCACAAACATTATTATATATACTTTCCTATGGTTGAGACACATGAAAATCTAGTTCTGAATTGATTTAAAATTTTTTAAATAATATTTTGATATTATATTAAAAAAATATAATAATGTACACTTATTGAAAATCTTACTTAGAGAATATCATTAATTTTAATTTAAAATCACAATTAAATAGTTAAATGTATATATAAGAATATATTAGTGCTCTTTTGAAAATAATTTCTCATTTTTTTAAAACTATTTTATTTATGTTTTCAATAAAATATAATATATTTTTATATCTATAACATCATATTCAATCACTGTTTAAACAATATAATATAGCAATTCATAAACCAAAGTACCTAACACACCCCTAGATGCTTGGAATATGATTTTTTTTAAATATAATAATAATATATAAAACAATATATTGCTTCATTAGTCTACTCCAAAAAATATACTCCCTCTTAATTTAATAATTGTAATACCTACCTAACATAATAAATATTTTTTCAATTTACAATATATTACACAATACCAATAAAGATATTTTCGTCTTTTTTATTACAATTCAATATAATACTAATATTAAAAAATTTACGTGCAAAAAGCAAAAGTTACTCTTTATATGAGACGAAAGGAGTATATATTTTAACAAATATTCTACTTTACTATGCATTATCATTTTTACATTAAAAACTAAAAAATAAAGAGTGCCAAAAATAAAACATCACTAATTGAAGAATTCAGAAAACATCAAAATGCCTAATGAATATTAATAATAATAATGTACTTCCTCTATTCCACATAATTTGTTTCTATTTTTTATTTTCATCCGTCCCGCATAACTTGTCCTTTTTATTTTTGGAAATATAATTATGCACTTTAATCGCATTTTAAATTTTAAATTTTATAATTTTTATAATTTTAATTAAACTATTTACTTATCTTAATCTTAATTTATAATTATTTTTACTAAATAATTATTATTTTTTAATTACTTACTAATTATATTTTACCTAAATTCTCGTATCTACATCAATACACTCATATTACATGGGAGTAATAACTACGAAAAGACAGCGAATATATGCGTGCGGTGGGATCTGTGAAGCTCACAGTCACGAGGCACCCCGTGACTCACCGACGGTAACGTTAAATACTTCCCGCCCTCCAATCAGAACACTCTAGAGTCTATGCACAATATATGTTCATATGCCAACCATCTTTCCCCACTAATATTTTTTTTATAAAACTTAATTAAATAATATCTAAACATATGCATATAAATAAAAATGCTAAATTAAATGAAAATATATTTTAATGATTTGATATCACCAAAAAAAAAAAAAAAAACATTTTCTAACAATTTTTGCGCTGGCAACAAAATTAAAATTATCGAGCAAATTAATTGTAGTGGAATTATACAAATTTTAATAAAAAATAATTAATATATACATACAAAAAAGGCACTCAAAGCACTGAGTATAAGCAAACAAAACGACAACAGCAGAAAGAGCAAACGACAGTACATGATTATACACGCATACCTTGACAGGCTGCAGGAGCGCGGTTGCCACTTGTACCTAAGGTACAAGTCATCGATGCGTCCATTCTTCTGGCAGTTAAACTCCTTCTGAATGAAAGGACACGACGCGGCGGTGTAAAACGGAGCATCGCCGTCGCCGTTGCCGTCGCCGGCGAGCTTCCAGCTTCCCTGGAAAACATCACAGGCTCGTGAACGGCGGAAAGGAAGCTGCAGGCTGAGGCTCGCGATAATCGCCAGAAAACGAAGGTAGGGATTCATCTCTCTACTACCTGTTAGGTCGTGTGGATCGATCTCATTGAGGGAGAGAGAATCGTGAAATTGGTGTGATTGAAAAGCGAAATGCACAGCTGCCGCCTGACCTTCTGCCTGCCGATATATATATAATGCGGCCGGTGTAGGTACACCGAGCATGGCCCCCACTTAGATTTCGGCAGTTCCGCGGTAAAATTTAAATGCGAATTTATCAGCATTCATTAAACGCGTCGTACTACTACTGGGGTTTGTGCAGAGCTGAACAAAATATTCGAAAGCTATTAAATATTTGATAAATTTTGAATTTTCAAATTGTTTCTCATGATATATTAAAATTCTGAATTAAATTAAAATATAATATTTTAATATATTTTATTAGTATATATATTTAATATTTTAGGGAATTAATGTGTAGTTTAATGGGGAAATTTTTAATCTGGATTAAAATGACTAAATAATTTAATTAAAATAAAAAAATTTATAAATTTTAAAATTTAATGAAAGTATATAATAATATTTCAGAAAAAAAAGAGATAATTTATGTGAAATATACGAATATATAAGAAAGAATAAAGAAATTAAGTGGAAATGTAGTAATATATTAAAGATATTTTAGTTTTGTAAAAACCTCATATTTAATAACATTTTTTTATTAAAAATATCAAATCAATAACTATTTTATTTAAAATATATCAAAACTCAACACAAATACAATATATATATATATATATACTATTTCTAAGTATTGACATACTTTTTAAAATATATATGATCTAAAAATGTCTACAATTTCTAAGTATTGACATACTTGCTAAAATAGATATATATGATCTAAATAAATTATATAAAAAAAATAAAAATGAATGAATAAAAAAAAAAAGAGAAAAAAAAAAAGAAGAGAAGAATTTGTTTGTTTTCTTTAATCAAATTTTTCTAATTTTTTTACAAAATATATAATCAAATATTAGGTTAATATCAAACTTAACTAAAAGAAACACGCCTAAATTTTTAAATAAATTTAAATATAGTAAAAAAAAAAATTCTTTTAATTCTTTTATTTTTATTTTTTAAATGATATAGACTAATAGTATCACAGGCTTATTATACAACACATAATATAACAACAGCAGAGCTGGCAAAAATTGATATATTACAATAATCCGACACAAATTCAATACAAAATAATTTGATTTGAGACAAAAATTTCAGCCCAATTATATAGACGAGTTGAAACGAACTCGACACGATAATAAATGAGTTGGGTTAGGGTTGAAGCTTGGAACTCAAATTCGATACGACAATCCGATTATAATATACTAATATATTAATTAACATATTTATTATATATGTAGATTAATTTTAATTTGATAATTAGTTTACCTATTAATTTAAATTCAATTTTAACTAATCTAATCTAATTCATTATACACGTTACACTAGTACCGATAAAAATTAATATAACACGACAATCCGACAAAAAATAATTAAATTTGAATCAATGATTTCAACTCAATTATGTACACGGATCAACGCGATAATAAACGGATCAACATGAACTCAGATAATAAAAACGGATCAACATGAACTCAGAACTCAGATAATAAAAACGGATCAACATGAACTCAGATAATAAAAACGGATCTCGCTTAAAATATTCATTGCCAGGTTTAAAAAACAGACCTTATATGAATTAATTATGGTAGCATAATACAAATTGAGCAAATGAATTGTCAAAACCCATGATAATATTTTTACCCCAACCCATAATATAATGATAAATAACACATTATAAAGAGACATACAATATATAATTATACTAATGTAATACAAATATAATACATAAACTAACGGCACGTGACATATTTTCGCATAACATATGTTATAATTAATTTCAACACAAAAAATATATATATATATTAATATAACACTTTTTTTTTTTATTTAACAAAATATATTAGGTAAAAATATATATTTCCTCTGTCCCAATTATGGTGTCCCTTTTACTGTAGACACGATAATTTAGGTGAAGCATAATTCGTAAATAATTAAAAATATATTAGTGAAAATAATTATTATTTACTAAAAATAATTTTAAATTAAAATTAAAATAACTAATTTGTATAATTAAAATTAAAAAAAATTATTTAAATTTAAATTTTTAAAATGAGATTAAAAATTATATAATACTTTTCTAAAAATGGAAAGTGATAGAAGTGAAACAGACGAAAATGAAAAGGTGGACACGATAAACAGAACAGAGAAAATATTATTTATCTATTTTATATATAGATAAATCAAAATGACGTCGATTTGTAATAGTACCGTGACGGTAATCATCCTATATAATCATCTAAGACGCTATTTATATATTTTAAAATTATTTTAACAATATCAATATATAATATCTTTAAAAAATAAGAATAATATTGCATCAAATGTATTTTTTTTTTTTTAAAAAAAAGTATCATATTAGATACAAAACTTTTTAGTAATTTTTAAAAAAATTTTACTAACTTCCAAAATTTATACACTCAAATTACCTTTTTTTATTTATTTATTTTTTTGGAATTTTGTAATAGATTTAAAAATAATACTAGTAATATTAATTATTAATCAAGAAAAATATATAAGAGGTTTTGATTTTTTACTTATGTATAAACTAACGGTATGTATAATGATATGCTTATAGTTTAGATAAAATTAATGATATTTTAATATTAGTATATGGTTAATTTTACTAAGATAAAAAAAATAAAAAATAAAAAATAAAAATAATACTACTTGATTAGAGATTGATGTAATATTAAGGATTGTGTGTATACTTACTATTTCCAATTATATCATTTTTCAAAAATAATTATTGTATAATAAAAATAAATTAAGATTAGGATAACTAATTAGTCTAATTAAAAATTTAAAAATTAAAATTCTAAAATGAGATTAAAATGTATATTTTTTTTAAAAAAAAATTGACAGGATAAGTGAAATAAACAGAAATAGAAATGTGGACACGATAAGTGGGACGAGGGAAGTAAAATATTATTTTGTATAATACTTTTACAATTCCAAATACTGCGCAACAAAAACATTTAAAATTATTAAATACTTAAAAAAAACATACTCTAGAATATTAAAAAATTATGGATATATTATATACACATATTTATCATATTATATATATATATATATGTTTTCTTATCAAGAAGTAGCATTGTATAGACGTACAAACAAATGAACTCAAATTTCTTATACAATAGGATTGTTTAGACGTACACGTATATGTCCTTTTTTTAAACAAGTCTTTAAAAAAATTTAAATAAATTCAATTTTATTATTTTTTTTTTAAAAAAATATTATAGCAAATGATAATTTTACAATAAAACCAATACACTAATATCATAGCTTCTAAATAGGGGTGACAATTCTGGCTGGTTGATTTTTTGTAGTAGCTGGCCCGACCAAACCAGATTGCAAATAGGGCTTGGAAAGGCCAGCCTAACCACAACTTGATTTGAAACCGGTCATGTCGGCTTGGTTGTTGTTTTTTTTTTTTTTTTTTTTTTTTTTTTTTTTTTAATTTTAAAATTATTATTATTATTTTTTATTTTATTAGATTTGAATTAATATATATATATTTATTAAAATTTTAATTTTAATTTTCAAAACCTGGTTGAGCCAGACACGACTCGACCTTCATGAGTCCGGCCAGGCACGATCCAAAAATTATCTGGCTTATCTTTTAAAGTTCAATTTTTTATGCCGTGTTTATTTTTGTCACTCTTAGTTGTAGGTACAATCAAATAAAATATATTTGTCTGATTTCAATTCTAAGTTTATATTTTATATGCAATATACTAGATTTCTAATAATAATAATAAATAATAATCATATATTATATAAATCATATTCAAATATAAAATTCAAAAACAAACAATATATGATCATATATTATTTGGTTATAATTTGAAATAAAATCCTATTTGATTTGAATTTTTGTTTGATATGATATTTTTAAGAAAAAATACTATATTTTCATATTATAGGTGAATGTAAATTATGGAATAGCACAGTTGCTGAAATTTTCCTGTTGCATTCTATAATTTTTAAGATTTGGATTTATTCCAAATTTGTTTCAATACGGTTTGAAATTGATTTGAAATAGAATGTTAATTGATTTGTTTTATATATAATATTTTGATGTGATATTTTGTAAAAATAAAAAAAATATATATATATATATGTATTTTTATGTTATAGGTGAATAGAAATTATGAAATAATACATACTGAAAATTTCCAAATTTGGATTTATTCTAAATTTATTTGGTTGTAATTTAAAATTAATTGTTAAATTTGAATTTTAGTTAAATAATATTTATTCATGATCTTGTGATATTAATAATAATAATATTTTTTTTAAAATTAAAACTTTTATACCAATTTAAATAATATTGAAATAAATTTGAAATCATAACCAAAACACAGTGATATCCGGACAAAATTGAAGTACAAAACTATGATCTGATCTCCCTTTTCTTGCATTACATACAAATTTACTGCAACACAAAACTGTACAAAATTGAAGTAAAATTAATTAATCTAATTTCTGTACAAAGCTCAGCTCTCTCTCTCTACGTATGTATTTACTCTATTAACTCATTCTCTATTCTCAAAGTAATTTGAGCTCAAAGGCGCTGTACAAGAATCCGCACTCGAACTAGGGAACGACTTCATAGCGAAGCCCCGAACATCGTCGAACCCGTACCCGTACCCGAGCCCGACCCTGTCTCGTTGCTCGACTCCCGTTTCCGCGACGAAATCCGATAGCTGAACCTCACCCTCCAGCATGCCCACCACAGCCGCCATGCTCGGCCTCCCCACTGCCGTCGGGTTCGTGCACATCAGCGCCACGTTCACGACCCTCCGAACCTCGTCCCTGTCGAAGTTCGACCCCAGCCGGGGGTCGACTATATCCAGCAAACGCCCTTTCTCCCGCAATAAATCGACCTAATTAAACACCCAACGCATAAAGATCGACGCAATCTTATAATATTCTTTTTTCCATTCAAAAATATAAAATCATAATTACTTTTTTTTTTATATTATATTGCAAATTAATTTTACATTCAAAACATCACATCAACCTCTATTTATATCACATCAAACAACTATTCAAATTCAACTTTTTACTGTAAAAAAATCTAAACCCACAAACAAACACACCCTTAGAGATTTCGGTATACCAAAGTTTATCATTACCGATATTTTTTCGTATGATATCGACATATGATTTTCAAATGTTCGGTATATCATACCGTATCGATATAGAATTTAGCATATCAAAAACTTTAGTAGTGTATATGATAAGACGTGAAATTTTCGATATATAGAGGATTATTAAGGGTTCTGTTTAGACAGAAGTTTTTGAAGAGTTCGGAATTTTGAAAAGTTTTGAAAATAATAAAAAATTGAATAGTATCAAAAGTTTCAAAAGTATCGAAGTTACCCAGTCGAGAAGGCACAAGCAATCCTCGTCGGGGGTGAAAACGATGATGCTTCTTCCGCTTACGATCTCCAAGAGAACGACCCCGAAGCTGTACACGTCGGCCTTGTCCGTCAAATATCCTCGCACAGCGTATTCGGGTGCCATGTAGCCACTTCGAAGCCGAGCACCGTGTTAAAAACGACAAGACAAGAAAGAACCTAGTACAAGTACGAGGTAACAAGTACTTACAGCGTCCCGGCGATGCGAGTGCTCATATGCGTATTGCCCTCTTCATGAAGCTTTGCGAGGCCGAAATCAGATATTTTCGGGTTTAGATATTTGTCAAGAAGCACGTTCGTCGCCTTGATGTCGCGGTGGACGATCTTGATTCTCGATTCTCCGTGAAGATAGGCCAAGCCGTGCGCCACACCGATGCAGATTCTGAACCTCGTCGGCCAATCCAAATGCAGCTGTTGCGACTCCGGACCTGCAAGAACGCAGAACGATACATAAATGCATAAATCGAAACCCTCGGCAGAAGAACGCACGTCGGAGCAACGAACAGACCAAACAATGCGCGAGCGAGGCTGTTGTTTTCCATGTACTCGTACACGAGTAGCAACTGATCGCCGTCAACTGAGCATCCGTATAGCTTTACAAGATGAGGGTGCTGTACTGCAGAAATCATTCCGATTTCATTCACAAACTCGCGGTTCCCTTGCCTCGATTTCGAAGAGAGCTGCTTCACAGCAACGATGGTGCCGTCCGGCAGATAACCCTTTGTACAAAACATAACCGGAGTCAGACGAATCACCGGCTCTATCGAGCTAAACATCGAAAGAAAAACGATATCTCATCGGTTTAGATTGTACCTTGTACACGATACCGAAGCCTCCTTCTCCGATTTTATTAGCAGGATCGAAATTGCTTGTCGCTGCCGCAATTTGCCTCAACGTGAACGTCCCGGTGTTAAGGTCGATACCTTCATGATGCGCAGGACCGAGATGTTAGAATTTTCGCTTCAATCGGACAAAACAAGTACGGCTGTTTCATGTTGTTATTACCGTCTAGTATCGAGTCTTTGCGCCCGAGCCAGCCCTTCCACCATAGAATATGCACGAACACAAGGATCAAGAAAAAGACTGCGACAACTATACCCGTTGACAAGCTTTCCGCAGATACCTTATCGGGTGGTGTAGTAAAATCTGCGCACAACGGAGAGACGTTAGCGCGAGCTTCTCGTAACCCATTTAATGAAATGAAGTTTCGTTAAAAAGAGCTCGGATCTTACTACCATCCACTGATATTGCTGAAATTAGAGGACCGTATTCGCCGCTGTATGGAATGCTCGTTGTCCCTTTCCCAGCCCAATAGAGGCGAATATCCAACGTATGATCGAACACGTATACGGTGAAGTTATGCACTATTCTGGTGTATGCTCCCCCGGCTTGGCTTCTAATGTCGAAATCCTTGAGCACCAACTTCTTCTGATGATTTTTCGCAAGAAGTTAGTAACGATCTTTCAGATTAAGTTTGGATATTTCGAAGATACCTGAACGTAAACATCAAACAGACGCCTTGCATGGCTCCGGTACGTGGTGTCATCATCCGTAAGTTCGATCTCTGCAAA
The DNA here is from genome assembly GCF_009805555.1 of Andrographis paniculata. Classification (NCBI taxonomy): domain Eukaryota; kingdom Viridiplantae; phylum Streptophyta; class Magnoliopsida; order Lamiales; family Acanthaceae; genus Andrographis; species Andrographis paniculata. The sequence goes on from NW_026137611.1 coordinate 1,811,002, forward strand.
ATGAAGCCTTAGAGTGTACTGTCCGTTTACTAAACAAGAGGCGAAGTATGTCAACGAGAGAGGGGAACGTCTTGCGTCTGCGTAGAGCCCGAGTTTCTTCTCAAAACTTAGTGTACGGTTCGTAGAGATCAACATCGAGTCTGTTAGGCGCTCGTCGTCTAAGAAGTGGCCTGTGCTGCTAAATCCCCAGCTTCTACTACTGAGGTAGAAATTCGAGGGTCCACCAGGACTCATGTCAGCCTCGTATATTTTCCCTCCTTCCTTTACTTCAGGACCGCCGCAGTTTATGTGCAGATACGAGTACTCTGTGAAAGAACATCAGACGCATCCTCAACTTCTATTAAAAGATCTTAGTATAGCGCGATAACAGACATGCCGAGCAATCGAATCATGGCTTACTCTTTTCACATTTGATGTTTCTTAAGCAGGAAACGTCGCTGCTGCACCCCGATATCATACACAAAACAGCTCAGATTCATGTTTCTTAGGAAAATCGAAGGTGTTGCTAAATGAGGAACGAAGAACTTACGATTTATCTCCCTTTGAGCTTGCAAACAAGTTTCTGAACATCAGATCACACATTAGTTTGAACACGAAAATTCTAAAATCAAATAAGACTCGAGTTCGTTAGATATCTCACACATTTCTCCAATGACAACTCAGGTCTGAACTTTCCGATGTGAAGTTGTTGTAGGATAGATCACTGCATACAAAATCGAATTCTTAAGCGTTACAACTGTACTATTTTCTACATTCTTTCACCATGGATGAATGTCCAGAAATTAAATCAAGTACTTTGGTAATCGATAAGTAATGAGGAAGAGGTAAAGAGCCATACATTATCTTCCTCTCCATCCAACTTTGACGAGGCACAGCTCCAGTTAACGAGTTCCCGGTTAAATATCTGAAAACAAGAAAGTCGCAAACCATCATATAGTTGAAGAATTAAGAGTCTGATTCAAAGCAAGCCTCAACATAAACTCAGGACTTACATGTAGTTTATGTTTTGCAGCTTTGAGAAGCTGTCGGGAATTGGTCCTGTTAAATTGTTGAAGCTAAAATCTCTGCAGTAAACAGTGGTTGTGTCATTAAAGAACATAGACAGTTCGGTTTTTAGCTTCGAACAAAGACGAAGATCAAACTCACAAGACAGTTAAGCTTGTCATTTCACCAATGTAACTCGGCAACTGCCCGATTATGTTGCAACTCCTCAATATTCTACATGAAAGGATGCATGAATTCGAATGGAAGAACTGATGCATTCTGTCGATAAAGTAATGCAACAACATTATTATACTCACAGAATTTTGAGCATTCTCAAGTTACTGATCAGGGGAATGGTCGATGCAGTCTCATTCCCCCTCAAGTCGCTGATTCTCCTGAATATCGAGAATTACAAAATTATGATAGATGATATGATCAGTTTTGTTTCTTTTAAGTAAACAGAGAGTTCCTCAGTCATTCAGTTTATACTCACAGATCAACTAATTTGGTCAAGGAAGCAATGCCGGGAGGGATCGGTCCAGTCAAGCCACTGCCCTGAATCACTCTGGCATTGTATAGTTTGAAATTCGAACATTTACAAAAAGAATCAGACAACAATCATAGTAACAAACTATCAAGTCTTACAATTTTTCAATATTTGTCCAGTTCGTAATGAAACTCGGTATTTGCCCTCGAAAGTTGTTGTCGCTGATACGGCTGCATTAAACCAATTAGATGGACAATCACAAACTGTCAACAGAACAAGAAGTAGACAAGAACTTAAAAAATCATAAAAATCTTACAAGTCTTGTATTGTGGACAAATTTGCTAGACTTGCAGGTATCGGGTCGGTAAAACTGTTCGAACTAAATATTCTTCACACCACCGAAAAAGGAAAAGATCAAATCAGATTAGCTCAAAAAAACAAAGTTTGTTTATAACATAAGATGAAGACATTAAATCTCATGAACATGTTGAATCTTACAATGTTTTTATTTGAGGAAGAGAGCCAAACTCCCGAGGAATAGTACCCGATAAGTGATTGGCCTCGACATTTCTGCAGTTTCAAAAGGGCAAACAAAAGCCATCATACATGTAAATATTCTCGTCTAAACAAAAATTCAATTATATAAATTTTTACTTCTCACTATCTTCTTTCTCCAAGTGAAGAATCACAATAACACAAAATCGAAACCTCAAAAGTAACACATAACACTTATGATGAACAAAAGAACACTTACAGATTTGTAAGTGTAGTGATATTGGCAAGCTCTTTCGGTATTGACCCTGTTATCCCATTTCCAAAAAGCGAACTGCATCTCGACTCCATTAATCGACAAATACAAAATATGTCTGCATCATTACATACACACAGACACCTAAAACACACACGCATATATACACACATGCAAGAACAGCATACATGTTTACAAGCTTCATGGAGCCCCATTCGGAAGGGATGGTACCACTTAGTAAATTCCGACTCAAATCACTGCATAAGATGGAAAAATTCATACTCAGAAACTGAAATTAAACATAATACATGTATATATTCACATATTTGAAGGAGACAAGTATACATTTCTTGAAGAAAGGGGAGATTACTAAGCTGTCTGGGCAATTCTCCTTCCAAATTTTCACCTCTAAGAACACTGCATAACAAATTGGATGATTTGAATTTGAATTATAACAGTGATTGAACGAACACCATGAAACCCTAAGCAAAATTAACATTAAGAACTTCTCACATGCTGACGATATGGCAAACAGTATTGTTTTCGAAAGCGCAGTTACAGGCGACTGCATTGCCTGCCCCCCGTCGATCCGGGTCCGGGTTTGAGTTCGCCCAACCCGAAAGCCCGCTACATGGATCCACGTTAAAATCCCAGTCTCTCTTCTTCAAAATGTCTGCAATTACCCTCAAATCCTCCACTGCTCCAAATAAATCAAACAATCAGAAAACACATGAACAAAAAATTATTCAACAAATTGAGCAGACATTAGCTATAAACCCTAACCACGCCATCCATGTACAAGTATATCAAACAATCAGAAACACACAAACACAAAATTATGCAAAAATTATGCACGCATTCAGTCGATAAACCCTACCCACACCATCCATATATCTACGTATACCTTCACGAGGAGGGAGACGTGGTTGTGCTGCAGCAAGAGCAAGCACGGCGATGAGTATGAATGCGACGACTCCTCGGAGCAGCCACATGATCAGAGGTGGGCGATTGTTTCACTGCATCAATTGAGGGGGAATAATGATTAATAATGATGATTATTGGCGCAGGAAGGAAGGAAGGAAGGAAGGAGGATGGTGAAGAAAGTGGAGCGATTGTGAGGGGAGTGAACAGTGGTCGGAGGTGCAATTGTGTGTTGCCTGTTGACGAAGACGACCCAGACGTCGCCACGTGGCGGTTTTTGATTGGAAGCAGAGTTTGAATTCTGAGGACGGCGTTAAGAAGAATTGACAGTGGGCCACTCTGTTACGACGTCGTTGCATCCTCATTTCTCCACAGCCAATCATAATATTTGTATATACTTCCTTGCCTCTCTCATTCAATTTTCTTTTTCTTTTTTTTTTTTTTTTTTTTTTTTTTTATCATTTAAATTTATTTTTGTTTTTGTTTTCGTAAAAAAAAAATATATTTTTTTAAAAAAAAAATAAAAAAAATTTTATTTTTATTTATTTTTTTAAAATCTGTGTTCGATTAAACGAGCACATAATTAAATGACAGGGAAGTATTAAAATGTGAGGATTTTTTTTTTTTTTTAAAATGTAATTTTGATTCAGGGTTGTTGATCGGTATAAATATATTTATTGACTTATGGATTCAATTTAATATATGTTAGTTAGCGTGTGTATGTCTATTTACTATTTAAAATATAAGGGAACAGGTTCAAGATTCTTAGAATTAATTTGTTTTAGTAAGGGTATTTAAACAAAATTCGTTTTGATTAAAAAAACAAGTAAAAATGTTTGTTATAAAATCTTTATGGCTCGTTAATATGAATATTAGGCGCTATTCATTAAACTATATTCTAAATAAAAAATAAAAATTCAAATTATTTTACAAAACAAACATAAGCTTAGTAAAAGGGGAAAAATAAAAGGGAAGGTAAAATAAAATTAAAATTGGGTAAAATTATAGAAAATTCACCCGTAATTTTATAAAATTGTTTCATAAACTCTGTGTCTAACATCCTTTGTTGTTCTTGTATGCGGGGGCAAGGGGGCTCCAGCCCCCCTCTCCCCCCACTCCACCCCTTATAATTTTTAATTTTTTGTTTTTATTTTATAATATATAATATAAAAATAATAAATAAATTAAAAAATTACAAAAAATTAATAGAATATTTATGTAAAAATTTAAATTTTAAATAATAAAAAAATTTATATTATAATAATTTGATAATATAAAAATAGATATGAACAAAAAAATAATAAATAATAATAATAAAAAATCTTCAAAATTTTTTCAACCAAATACACAGAAAATTATACTTTTAACAGCTTCAAAACTTCTAGTTCTAAATTTTTAAAATTACAAATATATATATATTTATATTTAACTTAAAGAAATAGTAAAAATATATTCACAAATAGTTATTTTTACCTTGTTCCAATAATTTTTTGCATTCTTTTACACTAAATATAAAATAAATTAATATATTTATAATTTCATGAATTTATAAATAAGAATTATGAAATTCATTCGCAATTTGGGCGGATGTAAGTCAAACATCGTTAAATAAAAACGATTAAGGAGTAAGAATTAGGGCTCATGAAATCATAAATGAGTTAATGCAATTTTAAAAGTAAATTTTGCGCAATTTCATAAAATTACAATTTTTGTGCAATTTTGCTTTAAACTTATAATGATATGTTTAGTTTATATGGAAATGAAATAGAAAGAAAGATATGAAAATTAGTATTTTTGTGTTTAGATAAAAAAATGTGAGTGGAAAGAAATAAAATAGTTTTACCTTCATATATTTTTAATAAAATACTATTTAAATAAAAATTTAAATAAATATCTTATTTTAATATATTATTGTGTTTACTACTATAGAAAATAATAGTATAGTAATAATAACAAAATTTGAGTGGACATTTTCAACGCTGCCTTAGATTTCTTGCTAATTGAGTCAACAATTTGTGACACATACCATCAATTAGAACCATCCAAATAAATTCTTAATAGTAATAATAAAGAAATATATTTATGGTGTCGATATAAATTTTAAATTTTGAGTTTGAGATTAATTTTGAAATAATAAAATTTTAAATTTATTGATATGATATAAATAAATATCGATATAATATTTTAAATAAAAATTACTTAATTTGTTTTGGTGTAAAATATACAACTAATTTTTATTCAGAGTAAAGAAAAAATATATATATTTGTAGTTAGGTAACTAAAAATAGAGTACAGACTATTTTCTATTTACTTTTTAATATAAATATAATTATTTGATGATAAAATATGAATATTTTAAAACATGCAGAGTTCATAATTACTAATATATATATATATATAAATATTAACGCGGAACGAAAAAATATATATAAATATGCACACGTTAAAGCAAGGCGGGGAAAATAATACTAGTATTTAGTATAGTATAAAAAATAAAAATTATTACTTGAATTGAGGATGGTAAAAACTTCACAGATTAAAATATCAAAAGTGTATTTTTTTTTTTATTTGAGATTATTTTTATGTTAGGTATAAAAAATGTGTCTATAACATAAAAATAATATTTTATATTGAATTATTTATTTTTTAATTGATAATATATTTGTATATATTTTATGTGATACATAGTATTTTCTTTTTATAATATTAATTGGGAATAATGCATTCCAAATTAAACTCCTTTTTTCCGTATCATATAGTATTATATTTAAAATATTATGTTATATCTATTTATATCATAGTAAATAATTATTTAAATTTAAATTTTTATTATTCAAAATTTAAACTTAAATTCAAAACATAAACATCCAAACAAGCGCCCTTTTTTTTTTTTTTTTTCTGCTGAGAATTGTAATACTTTTATTAAAATATTTATTTTTATTTTCTATATGTTTTATAAACTATAATACTATTATATTTTTGTTGAGTACATTATATATTAAGAATAATAAAATTGATTCTTAATAAAATATATGTTTATTTATAAAATATGAAGTATATTAATTAAAATACTTTTTAAATTAAACTTTAAATTAAAAAAAAAAAAATCAAACTCTGTAACACAAACCAAACAAATCATTGTTTGCTTAGTGAAATTATTTGAGAAAAATATTTTTTACGTGAGTTACAGAGAATTACGTAATTAATAGTATAAAATAATAAATGTGTATAATATATTAACGTTTTTAAAAAAAATATATATTTTTAGGAATTGTAAATCTTAATAAAGAACACACCCTATATTTTTATATAAAAAACATATTATTATATAATAAAAATATTGAAATCAACTTTCAATACAACATACCAATACAAATGTTGATTCTCTGAAAATATATACTTTATGTTGTACATGAGTTTGTTTTGATTTATGTTATTTATTTTTTTATTATTTTTTTTATAAAATAATTATTTGATAAGATATTTTTTTTAAAAAAATAATAATATTTTTTTTTGAAAATATTAAACATTAGAAAAACGATAAAATCTTTAAATAAACACATTACAATTATAAAATTTAGAATATATTTTCTTATATTTTAATTATAATTTTGTATTAGGATATTAATATTTTATGTTTATAATATAGTATTTCATCCGTCTCATATTAGTTGACATTGTTTCTATTTTTATCTATATTATAATAATTGATATATTTTTATTTTAGATAAAATTTATTAAATTAAAATATATTTAACAAATATAAATCAATTTAATTACATACATAGCATATAATATTATACATATTATAAAAATTCACTTAAAACTCTTTTATTTTTATCTATCTCTTAAAAAATATAAATAATTTTATCTACATTTATAACTCCACTTCTTTTATAAAATTAATTTATATTAATTATAAATAAATAATATATTTTCTATTTAGTTGTATTATAAATAAAATTATCTTTTACAAAATGATATTCATATTGTTATATTTTTTATTGTCAAATAATTTTTAAAATATTTAAATATATATTTTAATTTTTTAATTATATAAAAAATAATAAAATAATATTATAACTTATTATTATTAACTAATAAAATATCATTATATTAGAGAGGGAAGAAGTATTTATTTAATTATAAAAAAAAAAAAAGATTTCAAAGGGTCCATAACACAAACAAAGACACGCTAAATTCGATGGAAGTTTTGCAAAATTATGGGTCCGTTTGTTTTTTCTATAATTTTTTTCACACGGTTATTTTTAAAAAATTAATACATTATACACGTTAATTATTTTTTATGTTTCTTATACATTTTTCTATACTTTATATCAAAAAATTACTTTCCAATAATATCATAAAACAAACAAACCATATAATTTTAAAAATAATAAAATAAATACTTAATAAAATTTTATTCCTTCCCCAACAATTGACATATTTTTTTTATTTTTTTTTGTCTCATAATAATTGACTTTTTTTTTTAACTTTTAATAAAACTCACTAAATTAAAATATATGTAACAAATATAAATATAATTTAATTAAATACATAACATATGATATTGTATGTTATGTAAGATCTGTTGGTTATTTTGTTGTTATTGAATTTATTCGAAGATAAAGAATGTTGTATTGAGCTATCTTCGGGAAGGGTCGCGTGGGGTGCGCGCTCGAGAAAGCCTATATGATATTGAACGAAGTATGAAATAATATGATGAAGGTAAAAATTATGGTACATATTGTTGAAAAATTATTATTTTCAAATGAGGAATTAAATTATTTAATTCCTGCATAAAACCTTGTAAATTCAAATTTACTTAAATTTGAATTGATAATTTAATGAATAAATTGAATCTTTTCAATTTTAAATTAAAGTTGCATATTTTCATGATTGTGTCTTTTGGATTTAAAATTCAAATTCAAATTTTTTCATAAAAAATACTTTCAAGTATATTATTTATGTCTTATCTTCACGTAATTTTTAGAGAGAGAGGAGATAGGATAGAGAGAAAATAGAATGAGACAGCGAGCTATAGAAAGTCACAGAATTTGGGTGAAATAATAGTCTCTTCTTTCTTAGGATTATGTAATTTAATCTGCACATGCAAATAATCTCTCAACCTTTTTATTTGCTCGATTTTTGCCTAAAATTCGAGTGTTATTTTGTTTTATCCTCGTACGAATTTTGTGTAACTCCGGGCGTTAATAAGGTCGAAAGATCGTATAAGGAAAGCGAACTACGCGACTCAAAGTATATCCAATATCGTATATACCCTGCGGAATTCGATTTCTTCGTATTTTCATTCAATTCAGATTATTTCTCCAACAATCTTATACGATATTTTCGAAAGATCTTGGATGTGATACTTTGGCGGATATGAAAATAAAATTTGGAAGGCAGTCCAAATTTGAAGATATTGGAATATATTATTTCCAATGATCAAATTGAGAAAATTGATTTTTAAATTTTGAAAACTGAATCGATGTGGATTCAGAATTTTTATTTAAGAGAATAAAAATTTGCATCTCGAAAAGAATGCAGACAATTATTTTACAGCCAGCAATATATTTCGGCTTGTCTACAGTGCAATTGATCATCGATCATCTAACGATTAAAAATAAAAAAAAAATAAAAATAAAACAAACTGCAGCAAATGGCAGGGCAGATTGGAAGCAGTAGAACGGCATTGGGAAATGACGTTGTATTCAATTATCTTTTCGTAGAATTTTATGGCGGTTTGTGAAAAAACAACACCGTGGAAAGGAATATGATTAAAAGGTTTATTTCTTCCCAAGTTTATGTATGAAGGATGCAGGGGAGGTGGATATAATTCTGAAGTTAAAATTAACACGAGAATTATTGATAATATCGGGCAAAATGATGTAATAATCTTTTTAGTACGGAATTAAAATTCCAATGGTTCAATTTTATACATATAGATGTATGCTAATTGAACATATTTTTGTTTTGCCAAAATATCATGTAATTAATTTGATTAAATTAATTGATGTGTTTGCAAAACATATGGTATGACAATTTTGGTGTCGTTAAAATTAATTTTGTATAAATTAATTTGCGAAGGGTTGGTTTGCAATTCTTTTACGAGAATTGGTCATTAGTGATTATTCGATAATCACTTGAGTACACTTTAAGAATCGTCAAATATAATTTGACTTCAATTAAATGTGGAGTTCGTCAAATATTTTGTCCACAATAATAATTCTTGGAAATATTACTTGTGCACAAAGTTGAGAATAATATTTTGATGGCTCATGAGGATGACAAATCGCGGTTAGGCGTGAGGCTATCGTTTATCATTCATAAAATGTTACCGCTGTTTGAATTATCATGAAGCCGAAGTTTTGTATGTCGAATTGTGTAGAATGTGGAATCACCGACATTCATTGGCCAAGAAACTGACATACAATATGTTATTGGGATGCTTAAAGTCCATTAAATTGTCTTAGTGTGAGACACCCAATTCCCTCCTGGTGATGCTAGGAGCTGAATTCAATGTGGAAAGCTTACGTTTAGAGGATTGGAGCACACGTGATTTATTCATCCCTAAAAGTGTGTTCAGACTTGCAAGAAAGTTAGGTTGAGGTTTAGCCTCTTAATAATTTCTTTGAAAAATCGTCGTGCAGGGGCGAGACTATAGGAATTACCTATACGAACATGAAGTTTTGTCGCTTCAAAGAAATGCTACGGACTTGGCTTTCGATATGTTCTTGAATGGATTGGGACACATGACTTGTAAAGTGTGAAGTGTAAATTGTTGGGAAAATGGAGCTTTTGTGTATATTATCTTCATGTATTCAGTATGAGTTGATAAATTCAATCCTTTGGACACCTAGATTCTCGGATGCTTGGAATGTGTAATGCACTAAGATGAAATTCAATCGTTATGATATTTTCATTTATGTATTAGCTTGTTGTGTATATTGATAAATTTGAGAATAAATCATGGATAACGACAAAATGGGGGAGGATTGTTGGTTATTTTGTTGTTATTGGCTTTATTCGAAAATAAAGAATGTTGTATCGAGTTATCTTCGGGAAGGGTCGCGTGGGGTGCGCGCTTGAGAAAGCCTATACGATATTGAACGAAGTATGAAATAATATGATGAAAGTGAAAATTATAGTACATATTGTTTGAAAATTATTATTTTCAAATGAATAATTAAATTATTTAATTCCTGAAAAAAACCTTTGTAAATTCAAATTTATTTAAATTGGAATTGATAACTTTAATGAATAAATTGAATCTTTTCGTTTTGAAATTAAAGTTGCATATTTTCATAAAAAGATTTTGTCTTTTGGATATAGGACATAGAGAAGAGAGAATAAAACAGAGACAGACAGGCAACGATATAAAATCTATTTTTTCTTAGGATTTTGTAATTTAATCTGCACATGCAAATAATCTCTCAACTTTTTACTTGCTCGATTTTTCGCCTAAAATTGGAGTGTTGCTTTGTTTTATCCTCGTCCGAATTTCGTGTAACCTGGGGCGCTAATAGGGTCGAAATATCATATAAGGAAAGCGAATCTATGTGACTCAAAGTATATCCAAAATCGTGTATATCCTGCGGAATTCGATTTCTTCGTATTTTCATCCAGTCCAGATTATTTATCCAACAAGATCTACTCAAAATTCTTAAATAAACATATTTTTTTTATTATTTACTTATATTATATTTCATCCGTCGTAATTCAAATTACCATTTATATCATTTTGTCCCGTTCCAAAGTATCACTTTCTATTTTAATAAAAATAGTCATACATTAATATCAAAATATCCTTAATTTGTACATAAATTAAAAATATACAATTATTTTATATGTAAAGTCAAATGACAAAAATATCAAAACTTCTTACACATTTTCACAAATTAATAAAATTTATTATTTTTTAATTTACTACAAAATCCTAAAAGACCCCTCTCGAGTGAGACGGAGGAATAAAACGTTTTGTTAGCTACAAAATAATATCAATATACATTACTTTTATTGCAATATAATTTTTAAAATATTTAAATACATATTCTAGTTTCTTTTAATCATATATATTAAATTTATTTTAAACTATCGACATTATTTAATTAAATAAAAAATAATATTATAATTTATTATTATTAATTATTAAATATTAAATATTATTATCTTAAATAGTGTATGTAATATTTTAAAACGAATAACATATTTAAAAAATTAAATACTCCCTCTATCCCATTGAAAGGTTACCATTTTCTATTTTCGTCTGTCCCAAAACAAGGTTACCATTTCATAATTTAATAATTGTACTGCGTACCTAACATAATAAATACTCTTTCAAATTACAATATATTACACAAATATCATTACTTTTATATTACACAATATAAATAAAAATATTTTTATTTTTTTTTACTCCAATTCAATATAATATTAATATTAAATAATTTATAAAAAAAATATATAAATAAATAAATGTCACCGTTCCATTACAAAAAGAATCCATGTGTTACTAAACTCTGACCAAAAAGACAGAAATTGACCGATGAATAAAATTAGTCAGAAATTTACAACAATGACAACGACGTATGTACGAATATGGAATTAATTAATAAGCTATTTAAATAAGTAATTGTAGGAAACTTCCATAGGGAATATTTTCTCTACCTTTTTCTAAAGACGTGTTTCTAGATTTCTTACCAAACCACGCTTTAGTCACGCCCATTGATCCACACATAGTTTACTCGTCATTTTTTATTTTTTATTTTTCAGTTATTTAAATGTGATATTTTATAGAAATTATTACTGTTTAAAATCTCAAAATTCCTACGGGTTTGTTTGTTTGTTTATCGAAAAAAATATAATATAAATTTATGAGAATAAATAATATTACATCCGTTCGAATATAAGAATCTTATTTATTTTTTGTCGCGTTAATATTTAAATATTAATTATTATATCAAAACGCAGTACAAATTAACAAAAATTGCAAAAATACTTCAATTAGTGTCTTATAATACTAATAGAAGGACATTTGTAAAAAAAAAAAATTATACAAATATAATAATATTTTTAATTAAGTACAATGATGCAAAATATAAATATGATTTTTAGAAGCGGACGGAAGAAATATATATTTGAAACTATATAAGTCGTTGATTTAGGTTTAGGGTCAATATAAAACAAATATCAAAAAAAATTTAATATAAAAATATATTAATTTTCTTCGAGTCATATGTATCAATTTATTTTTTATACATATATTTTAATATATTAATGTTTTTATAGGTAATAATACAATTGGTATTATGGCCAGCAAAAATTAATCCGATCCAACCAGACTCGAAATAATTAGGTTTGGATTGAGATTTTTGACCTAATTAATAATTGGGTTAAATCCGTTTAACCTATTTAATTAAATGAGTAAGAGTTCATTTCAAATTTTTAACTTGAAAATAATATGATTTTAAATTTAAATATATTTTTAAAAACTTTACTAATCCAATTCAAATATTCATAGCCGTTTTATAAAAATAAAAATTTCAAAAATAAAATTTAGGTTAAAATTTTATAAAATTAAGGTTAAACAAAGGAAAGGCATTGATTTTTTATTTTTCCAATACATTTTAAAATAATTCACGGTATGTTTACGTTGTATACTACTGTGTAGTGTTTGTTAATTTGACTATTATACATTAAAAAAATTTGTTAGTAAAAATGGTTATTTTAAATTAAAATTTAAAAAATTTAGATTTAAACATATTATAAAGGTCATATTCAAAATAAAAAGTCAATACCCATTTAATTAAATGAGTCAGGTTCAGGTCAAAATATTTTTAATCCGTTTATAGTTGACTTGAACCCGAACCCGTTTATTGTCGGCCTTAATTGATATTGTTTGTAATATTTACTCCATTTGTTTCACCATTCACCACAAATAACATTTTTTCCCTTACATTTTCTATTTTTAGTAACTTTAGTTATTTTAAATATATTTAATAATTATAAATCAATTTAATTAAATTTCTTATTTCTGACACGTAAGTCATTTTCAAAACTCATTTATTTCTGTATATCTTCTCAATAAAAAAAATATATTTATCTATATTTAAAATTTTTCATTTTTTATAAAATTAGTTTCAAGTTAATTATATTAATTAAATATATTTTTTTATTTGTTTGTAATATATAAAATTTTATTATCTACAAACTGATATTTATATTACATATATTTTATTGATATATAATTCTAAAAATATTTAAAATACTAACAACTCTATTTATACAAAAATATAATAAAATAAAATTATAACTTAATTATTAATAACTTATTAATTGACGGAGAGAGTACAAAATAAGTAAAATGTACTTTTACTAAAAAAAGAAATTAATATATTGAGTTGGACAGACTAAAATGATAAAATAATTATATATGACTCAGACGGAAATAAATATAATTTTCTCTTATAAAATATTAAATTAAATTACTATTTAAAGAAAAAAAAATCACAACTTCATTTATTTTGGGACGTCCAATTACAAAGTAAACATTTCATTAAATACCTCATTTTTTTTCAGGCTAAATTGCACAAAATCTACCCGTGATTTCATGAAATTGCACCAAATCCCACATACTTCTAAAACTGCATCAAACTCCCTCGTGGTTTCATAAACTTTGCGTCTAATCCCCTTAGCGGTCCTTATTTAACGGTATTTGACCTAAATGCGCTCAAACTGCAAATAAATTTTAGAATCTCAATTTCTAAACCCCTAAAATTACAAATATATTTATTTTTTTATATATATTTAGTCTAAAAAAAGTAAAAATAAACTCTTAAAACCTGATAAAAATAACTATTTTTGAGTATATTTACTATTTTTTGAGGGTAAATATAAAAAAAATATATATTTGTAAGTTTAGGGGTTTAGAAATTGAGATTCTAAAATTTATTCGCAATTTGAGCGCATTTAGGTCAAATACCGTTAAATAAAGACCACTGAGGGGGTTAGACTCAAAGTTTACAAAACCACGAGGGAGTTTGACGCAGTTTTAGAAGTATGGAGGATTTGGTGTAATTTCGTGAAACCATGGGTGGATTTTGTGCAATTTAGCCTCTTTTTTTTTTCCATAAATACCTCTACTTTTATATCACATTATTACTTTTACACTAAAAAACAAGAGCAAAAATATCATTACACTATTTTTAACTACCCACTATAATTAAAATACTATTATTTTTTAAACAACGCACAAAAAGTAAACGTTTATTTTGTGTGTGGACGGAACGAGCATCATTTTAAAATATATGTATTTTTCATTTTGATTTATTGGTACACATTGTAATTGTAATAGATTTATACTTAAAAGAATTGTACATTTTTTTTCAACTATCCAATCGATAATTGTCAAATGTTTTCGAATGAATAATGCTTCTACTTTGTCCCACATTTCATAGGTGGAATGTATTTAATTTAATATAAAATATTTTATTTATATAAATGGAGGGATCTATTGAGTCAACGCATCTATGGTCAAACGTCAATATCCAAGATCTTTTGTCCGGTTAAGGCCGCCAGCCAAGATTCAATGCACTCGCTCCGTTCCGAAACTATGATCTTATTTGAATTGCATACGAAATTTAAAAAATATTGATATTATATTAATAGTCGATAAAAAATATGAATAAAAGATAATTTTTGCCCTTGTGAGTGTATTAATATAAAAAGTAGTGACATTTGTGTAATAATAATGAAAAAGTAAAGATAATTTTATAGTGATATGAGTATTTAAGGAAATGAGACTATTGTTTTGGAATGAACAAAAATGATAAACAAAACTATTGTATTGAGACGAAGAGAGTATTTTTTAATTGTGTTATATGATTTTATAACGTAAATAAATTTAGTATATATTTAATGTTTTAATAGTGTATTTTATTAGAAAAAGCACGGGAAGAAAAATTTAAAACAAGAATCTTTATCACAATAAACATGTTTTTCACCTCGACAAAAAATATGTTAAATAATTTTTTACTATTCCCCAAAATTTTAAAAACTTATATTCCAAAAATCATATCATAATATAACTTAAATTAAAAGTTTTTATTAAATATCAATAACAAAAATATATGTTCCACGAGTTTTTGTAAGAAGTTGAAAATATTAATAAAAATGATCAATGAACTATATATATATTGCAAGTTTAGGGTAGAATTTATGACATTAATGAATAATGTCAATGAAAATATTCCAAGTAGTGACAAACAAAAGCATGTGTCTCAAAAAATGAAGGATTAATTAATTATTTATTTATTTTATTTTATTTAAAAAAATTATTTAAGATATTTTAAGTTTTTTATTTGTATAAAATTTATGTAATTTAGGTCTCTATTTAGAATCAAATATCAATTTTGGATAAGAAGGGTATTTTATACAAATTTTATATTAACACAAAAGAATTTCAACGCAATAAATAAAACACAGAGTATTTTGTGTATTTAAAATTTATGTAAAAATTAAAAAATATTTTGATATTAGTTTATAATTATTATTTTTTTTCAAAACAAGAAATATATATTTTTCAATGAAACATACAAAAAAGGTGAAAATAATATTTTGTGTTGAGACGGAGATAATAATTCTTTAGTGATAAATGCATCATAATAAGAGTAATGATAATGTTGATTGATATATTATTAAAAATCAATAAATTAGAAGAAAATAAGGATACAATATCTCGTACATTAATTTATACTCCATCCGTCTCATAACAAAGTATCCATTTTTTCATTTTAGTCCGTCCTATAACAAAGTATCCATTTTTCCATTTTAATAACTATACTATCTATCTAACATTACAAATACTCTTACAACTTACAATATATTGCACAAATATCATCATATTTATATCACACATACTAATAAGGTTATTTAAGTCATTTCTACTTTATTTATACTATATTATAATATAATACTAATATTTTTAAAATTACGTGTAAAAAACAAATGAATATTTACTTTTTGAGATAAAGAGTATAATAAACTAGTATATAGTTTGTTAGTATATAAATTTATTTTATAGTATAATAAACTTAGAAAAATATGTATATATATATATATACTCATGAAAAGACACTCAAATATATACACTTTATATACCTCAATTGAATAAAAAAGTTAGTCGTATAAAAAAAGCAGTTTGAATATTTGTATAATATTATACTTCATCTGTCCGCCTCTAAGGATCACATGTACGTTTTGCGTTATTATACTTAACATTAAAAATATTCTTATATTTGTATAATTTTTTTTTGTACAAATGTCTTTGTATTAGTATTATAAGACACCGATAAAAGTATTTTTGCAATTTTTTCTTAATTTGTACTATGTTTTGATATAATAATTAAAATTCAAAGATCAACATGTAAAGAATCGGATGAAAATAGTATTTTTTTTTTTTTTTTTTTTATGTAATTGAAAGCATAATTTTTCCTGCAGTTGAGTTGGACAAATGAGATTGAGGAATGAAAATGACAATACAAAAATACATGTAATTGTTTGGGTGTGTAATAAACATAGTATATTTGTGCCATTAAATTTTAAAATAAAAAATAATAAACATACATAAATAGGTAATTTATCATTCAACAGTTCATGAGAAACAGTGTGCTTGGTGATTGAATTTTAAATACATTATTTATCTCATTTTTTTCTCTAAAAAATATCAAATTAAATTATATAACACTCCCTTGTGTTTTAATAAAAATGTACAAAACACCCTGTGTTTCATTTATTATGTGAAATCTCATTGTGTTAATGTAAAGTTTGTACGAAACACTCTTCTTGTTCAAAACTGATATTTAATTTTAAATAAATATCTAAATTATGCAAGTTTTATACAAATAAAAAATGCAAAATATCTTAAATAATTTTTTTCATTAAATAAATAAATAATTTATTAATTCTTCGTTTTATAGTTTTTTGAGACAAATTGTTGTCTGATTTTTATTAAAATTATAAAAATAAGTGATTGATCAATTATTTATTTATTTATTTTATTCAAAAAAATTATTTAAGATTTTTACATTTTTTATTTGTATAAAATTTAAGTAATTTAGGTCTTTATTTCGAAACAAATATCAATTTTGGATAAAGAGAATATTGTATGCAAACTTTTCAGGACGGAGAGAGTATTTATTAAACTTTAAAATTAAAAAAAAAATTAAAGGTGACCGGGCCCTACAGTATAACTGCAGTAATTGTAGGTTGCAGAGGCAGTTTGACCCCTAAAACGGGTTGCAGAATTTTGTAACATTTTTTTTTTTCAATTCTTATATACAAATCAAGAAAAAGTAAAAATAAAAAAATAAAAAAAAAATAAAAAAAGTTTTTATTAGTCTCTTATCACGTATATATAATAATATTTGTCTAAGTAAATTATTTAAATATAAAAATATATTTTAATATTAACTATAATAACGAAAAAATTAAATAACAATCTTCTTGCAGAACGGATAAAATATTATATTTTCCACGTTATTTTGAGAGTATGTGATGATATTATAGTACATAAAAATTTTTAGATTTTAACGCAACAAAAAATAATACTTCCTTCGTCCCAGATACCGTGTCTGCTGCAGTGTAGACACGGTATTTTAGGAGAGGTGTAATTAGTAGATAATTAAGAATATATCAGTGAAAATAATTATTCTATAATATAAATAATTATAAATTAAGATTAATATAACTAATTAGTTTAATTAAAATTTTAAAAAAAATTAAAATTTAAAATGAGATTAAAGTGTGTAATCATTTTCCAAAAAAAGAAAGTGACATGGTATGCGGGATGGACAGAAACGGCTATGAAACCGAGGGAGTAGCATAATTATAAATAGGAATTTTTGGATTTTTTTTTATTTTAAATAAAAAATCAACATTATTCATTAGACACAATTTTTAATAAAAATATTTTATTTTTTTTATAAAATATTAAATCAAAATATTACTACATCTGTCCCAACTAAATTGTCATATTTAACTTAGGCATTAAGTTTTAGATATTGTATAATTAGTAAATAATTAAAAAGTGTATTAGTGAAAATAATTATAATTTAATAAAAATCATTATAGATTAAAATGACTAAATAGTTTAATTAAAATAAATATATATATATATATAAATTATGAATTTTAAAATGTAATTAAGATATATAATTATATTTTTTTTAAAAAAAAATGACAGTGAGACGAATGAAAATAGAAATATAGAACAAATTAAGTGGGACGAAATGAATACTATTTAAACAAAAACTCCAATCTAACGTCTTATTTCAAATCAATTCCAAACACAACCAAACCAACCACAAATAAATAATAATAATAATAATAATAATAAAAGACTGCAACTGAAATCCAAATTATAACTCTGAGAGGGACTTTAATGAAGTCATGCTAAAATTATTAAATTAATTATAATGATTTATCATTAAGATTTGTCCTAAACCGTAGGATGAAGACGTAACAGCGAACCTGCCACCACGTGTTTTGACAATGTGCATTAACTAATTTATCCGTCAATATACTCTCTCCATCCCATAAATATAATTAAAATTGGATTGAATAAAAGATTTAAAAAAATATTAATATTATATTAGTAGTAAGTAAAAAGTATGAATAAAAAACTTTTTTGTCCTTAGTGTAAAAAGTAATGAAAATTATGTAATAAAAATGAATAATAGAGGTAATTTTACGATGATATGGTTAATTTATGGAAATAAAACTATTATTTTAGGACAAAAAAATGATAAACAAGACTGATGGAGTACTTTTTATTTTAGTCTCTTTTATAAGAATTGTTACAGTAGCCTTTGTTTAGATGTTTTCTTTTCCCTTATCGATATTATTTTCGTGACCCTAATATTTATATTAAATATAATTAAATTTCTTAACATCGTATAATATAAGATTGATTCAAAAAACTATTTATTTATTTTTATTTTTTAATAAACAATGATTTTTATCATATACTTTCCTGTTCAAAACTAAATTTTTTATTTTTTTTTCATTGATATGTGAACATTGATTATTATATCAAAATTTAGTATAAATTAAGGGAACTAAAAAATACTAGCGTCTTATAATGACCTATGTACAAAAAATTATACAAAAATAAAATATATTTTTAATGTTAAAAACAATGACACTGAATATAAATGAGAAGTTTAATTTTGGACGGAAGTAATATTTAAAACTCTATTCTTTTATAAAATTAATTTATATTAATAATAAATAAAAAAATAGTTTTTTTAATTTATTATATTTTATAAATTTCTATTATATTTAAAACGAGATTCATATAATAAATATATTTTGTTGATAAAATAATATTTAAAATTTTAAATATATATTCTTAATTTTTTTAAAACATATCTATTATTAATTTTTATTTTAAAAATACTAATGTCATCCCTCGTAATAAAAAGTAATAAAATAATTTTGTACTTTAATATAGTTAACTTAGAAACTACATGCGTCCCACAAGTATTCTTTTTGTTCCAATTCAAATACCTTTTTTATCATTTCTATTTGTTTCACTTTAAAATAACTTTTCATATTTTAGAAAAAATAATTATATATTAATACAAAAATATCTTTAATTTTTATTTAAATTATAATATACATACAATTAATTTATAAATAAAAGACAAAAATAATAAATACTCTAACAAATTCTTACCAACTAATAAAATATTATTATTTTTTAATTTAGTATAAAACTCCAAAAATTGTCTGAACGGGACGGATAGAGTATTACTCCTACTCCTTCTGTCCTAGATAATATGAACATATTATTATTAATACAAAAATTTAAAATAAAATATAATTAATAAATATTTAAGAAGTGTATTAATAAAAATAATTATTATATTATAAAAATAATTAAAAATTAAAATTAAAATAACTAAATAGTTTAATTAAAATTTTAAAATTTATAAAATTTAAATTATAAAACATAATTAAAGTATATAACCAATTTTTTAAACAATAAAAAAGATAAATAATTTGCAACAAACAAAAATAGAATATAGGAATAAACTACGTGGACAAATGGAGTATAAACACCAAAAATCCCGCTTAAATTGGAACGGACTAAGTATAAGACAATTATTTTACAAGGTAAAGAAGCAACACCTATTAGCCGAGCTCCAAAATACTGCTCTTACGGTAATAATAATGTCAAAAATACGTACGTATTCCAGCAGGTTTCAAGCATCCCTCTTCGCCCAGTACTCTGAATTAACCGATATCGGATACAGATCGCCGGCGGCGGATGCCGACGATGCCGTCCACGGAAAATCCATCGACAAGCTCTCCCCATCGCTGCCGCCGCCACGCCTCATCATCGGTGCATCCTCCTCGCTCATCTGGTCGACATGCTCGAACTCGAAAAGACCTTCCTTGCCCTCCAGCATGCTCACCACAGTCGACATGCTCGGCCTCTCGGCAGCCACCGCATTGGTGCAGAGGAGGGCCAAGTTGATCGCCGCCATGGCTTCTTTCCTGTTGTAGTTCGACCCGAGTCTCGGGTCGACTAGTTCCAGCAATTCCCCCTTCGCTTTCAACGAATTTGCCTAAGACCGGAAATTCGAAAAAAAAAAAATACGATCCGTTGCAGTCGCGGAGATAAAAACGGTGGCGATGAATGAGAAATGATGAAATTACCCAGTCGAGAAGATAGAACGATGCCTCCTTCTGCTTGATGCTCGCGTTGCTTCGTCCGCTGACGATTTCTAGAAGGACGACGCCGAAGCTGTACACGTCAGCCTTGTCGGATAAATGACCTCGCATCGCGTATTCGGGCGCCATGTAGCCGCTGCAAAACAAAATAAGATCGTAACATTTCGATTGCTGGTCAGACTAGACTGTAAAGATATTTCAACTACTCACTAGGTTCCGGCGACACGGGTGCTTATATGCGTGTTATCTTCTTCATCGAGCTTGGCGAGGCCGAAATCCGAAATTTTAGGAACGAGATTTTTATCGAGAAGCACATTTGTAGTCTTGATGTCGCGAT
Source organism: Andrographis paniculata (assembly GCF_009805555.1). Lineage (NCBI taxonomy): Eukaryota > Viridiplantae > Streptophyta > Magnoliopsida > Lamiales > Acanthaceae > Andrographis > Andrographis paniculata. The sequence continues at coordinate 1,832,218 of NW_026137611.1, forward strand.
GGACGATTTTGAGTCTCGATTCTTCGTGGAGATAAGCCAAGCCTCTTGCTATGCCGATGACAATCTTCTGCCTCGTCGGCCAATCCAAATGCAACTGATGTTCTTCCGGGCCTGCAAGAATTCAGCTCGATTTATAAGTAAAGATGTGAAACGCAACACCAGATTTGTTCCACAATGCCTGAGACATGAATGAACTCACCAAATAACGCACGAGCTAGACTGTTATTCTCCATGTACTCGTACACCAGCAATAACTGGTTTCCCTCGATGCAACATCCATACAGTTTGACGAGATGGGGGTGTTGCAGAGCAGAAATCATTCCGATTTCATTCAAGAACTCGCGGTTTCCTTGTTTTGATTTGGAAGAAAGCTGCTTCACAGCAATGATGGTACTATCTGATAGATGGCCCTGCAAATAAAAGCGTCGAGACAGAATCAGACACACCTCAGGAAATTGAATGAAGCGAAGAACAAAGCAATTATAACTTCATTTAGTATTGTAGTTTACATTACCTTGTATACTGGACCAAAACCACCTTCTCCGATTTTATTTGCAGGGTCGAAATTGTTCGTGGCTGCTTTAATTTGCCTTAGGGACAATGGTCCCATGGGAAGGCCCAAACCCTTGAGATCTGCACAAAAAATTTCGGATAGAAGATTGTTATAAAAATCATCGGTTTATTTCAACATCATCAATTTCTGTTTAAAATCTATTGAAATAACGTAACAGCATATAATATAATAGCAAATGAACCCTCTCCATTACCACGGAGCAGTGTGTCTTTGCGTCTCAGACAGCCCATCCACCAAAGGATAGCTAGGACGAGAAAGATACCAAAAATGACAGCTGCAACAATACCAACTACAGCACCTGCAGATATGCCGCCGCCGCCGCCGCTGCTGCTACCAATTTCCGGTGGTGGTGGAAAATCTGAAAAAATTTGAGAAGGGAGAATTTTGTAAATGAAATGTTTGGCACAACTTTTTATTCCCCTAAAAGATTTAATAAGTGTAAAATGTTCTACAAGATTTTTAATGAGTATGCAATGTTCTACTTCATTGTTTCAAAGAATTGCCGAAAGTCGAGGTTATCCTAAGTATTAATAAACATAACCTCAATGAGTTAGGGCTATAGAGAAAAGAGCATTCGCGTGTGCTTCAAAAGCTACAGGAAGCTCAAACATGGAAGAAAGCATACCGGATTTCACAGATATGGCGGAAATCAGAGGACCATATACGCCTCTAGAAGGGAGAGCAGTCGTGCCTTTTCCAGCCCAATAGAAGCGGATGTCCAAAGTATTATCATCCACAATTGCGGTGAAATTTCTTACGATTCCCTTTCTAACTCCTCCTGCTTCATTAGCAATGTTGAAATCCTTCAGCACGAGCTTTCCCTACGATCATTTATTTCAAGAACCATCAACAATATGTTAGACAGAATCTTCAGCAATTGTAAACTATTTAAGACTTAAAGAAGTACCTGAATGTAAACATCGAATATACGCCTTCCAAGGCTACTGAAGGTACTGTCATTAGTAAACACGATCTCCGCAAAATAAAGGCTAACTGTGTAGTTCCCATTTATCAGACAATATGAATAGTAAGTCAAAGACAGCGGGGATTGTCGCGCATCCTTGTAAAGCTGGGGATTCTGCCCGGAAACGCTGTCTTTGGTTCGCATGATGAATGTGTCTGTAGTGTCATCATTATCCATGAAGTGGCCAGTGCTGCTAAATCCCCAATTTGGCTTACCTTGGTAGAACTGTGAAGCACGGCCAGATTCCATGTCATCCACATAAGTGGTATCTTTATCCACAGCCACTTGTCCTCCGCCACAGTTTATGTAGACAGAGGTGAAATCTGAGAGAGCATGAAATGAATCCTCGATAAACCCCAGTTTAGCATCTACATTCCACTTCAATACCTCTTTTTTGTGTGCCAACAAACCACAAACCCCCTCAAGCATAACACCATTAGAACATTAATGCCTCAGTCGTCTATATCTCAGAACAAATTTGAGAATATTATGTTTGAAAGAAGGATAGAATGCATTAATTGATTATCTTTTCAATTTTTGTGTCAACAGGCCTCCCAAAGTATTGAATTTTATAAGTCAATATATCTGGTAAATAGAATTAAAAGCCTAATTCGAATCTTGACCTACCAGTCTAATGCACAGAAAATGATAGTTTTTAGCCAACTGCACAAAAGTATCTTGTTAATTTTATTGTAGATATATTATACAAACTTACATACTTTAATATAATATATATATATATAACATCTATTTATACTAAAATTAATGTTATTATATATATACAATGAATATATTTTTATACAATGCTTACGTATTTAGAATAAATATATAGTATTATTATATATACATATATCTTATAATAAACATGAACTTATGCTATATAACAAATATATAAAAGTCATATACATTTATAATATAACATCATGTTAATATTCATAAAATAGCTTCATAGTTATATATAATATGTTGTATAATAAATATATCTCAATTTTTATATTCATCAAAATATTGAAATAACATATACATTATAAATTTATAATGTGCCAAAAAAGCAGTACATAGAATGTGTCAATAATAAATTCAAGGAATTTGCTTTGACTGATTTAACAAAATGCAGCAGGTAGTAACATGTAAAATTTATGATGTTTTTAGGGACTCTGTTGACATAATAATATGAAAGCTCATAAAATGACCAATATATCTTTCTTCCCCGGCCTCAAACAGAATATTATTGATTCATATGCTCTCAATTTTGGACAGAGGATTTAACATTCAGATTTTTAAAAATTTGCTTGCAAAATGTTGTTGCACCAAAAAATGGAAAAAGGTAGCAAAGTGAAAATCTATAAGCTACGAGTAAATGCTTTTTGCCCTTTGAAACATTATGAATTCGACAAAACTAAAAAGCTATAGATGCATAAACCTAACCAAGACAAGTAAACTGTCAAAGTATATATTGTAAAGCACATAATACTTACTTCTCTCACAAGTGGTGGCAACTTCCCTTAAGCAAGAGACAATGCCACTGCACCCAATATGATCATTGAAAGGGATCAAATTCAAGAGATATTGATAGATGAGTTTTAAAGTGGGTTTTGTAATTTAACCGAAGGTAGAAACTCACGAGTTATGTCCTTCAGAACTTGCAAACAGGTTTCTGAAAAATAGTTGGCGAATTTTTTTACTTAGTTGCGAAATTGAAAGATAAAAAGATTGAAAGGATGAGTTAGTAAACTCACGACTCACGAGGCTGACAGATTTGACTCAAACCTTCAGATGTTAGATTGTTGTATGATAGATCACTGCAGGAAATTGAATAAATTTAAGCTATATTACTCATCTCGGAAATAAAATTTTAATCTATTCTGAATAGGTACTGTAGTTCTAAAGAAAAAAAATAGTGTAAGGTAGTAAATAAGGGAAATTCTATAGGGGATGAAGGAGCATACATATTTTTTCCTTGTGAAATCATCCAAGATGGCACGGGTCCACTTAGGGAGTTTCCCGTTAGATATCTGAAATGAATATACGAATTAAGAATATATGGGAATGCTATTATCCTGGAAGCGAATTACCGAAACCTCTTACATGTATTTTGTTCGGAACAAACCACCATAACTATCGGGAATGGGTCCACTTAACTTGTTGAAACTCAAGTCTCTGCAAAAAAAAGAGTACAGAATGGTTACTAATTAAAGAACGAAAATTTTATTCTTCTAGGTTTAAAAATAACAATATTAAGTTTACATATATAAACTATAAAGGCTTCTTATATTAAGCAAAATAAAATGATACTAACAAAACTGTTGGTTTCATTGCACCAAGATTCTTTGGCAATGTCCCTACAATATTGCAACTCCTCAATATTCTGCAAATCAAAATGAAACGAAATCATACAAAGATGCAATTACATTTTTTTTTTATAGGGAAAAGAACCAACATTCTACTCACAGTGTCTTAAGCTCTGAAATGTTACTAAGATCTGGAAATGTAGTTGTATCATTCCCACTCAAGTCACTGATCCTCCTGCACGTTAAGAATCACAAGACATCATATTTTCTCTCATCCATACACAAATATATATATATATATATATATTGTCATAATTTTTACAAGCTTACACAATACATAATCAATCACTAGCACTCACAAGTCAGTTAATTTGGTCAGATCAGCAATGCCAGGGGGGATAGGTCCAGAAAGACCACTAGCCTGAATCACCCTGTCATGAATACTTCCATTTTCAGCATTGATGAAAGCTAAACAACATCAAGATCCAAACAACAAATGAAGGATACTAAAACTCTTACAGTCTCGTAATATTTTTCCAGTTCTGAATAAAATCGGGTATACGCCCTGTGAAGTTGTTGTCCCCAATACGACTGCATTAATTTTACAATTTCACAATTAATCACAATCCTATAAAAATAAGTAAAAGAAAAAACCAAAGCGAAGAGAAAGAATCAATAAGAAAAATCTTACAAGTCTTTCAATGTGGTCAACTTTCCCAATTCAGGCGGTAACTCCCCCGTAAAATTATTCGACAAAATTGAACTTCACATAACAACATCAGAGAATAAACCAAATTTAGCTTCAAAGCAAACTTGTTCAAAGAATCTAATCAACCAAAATTAAGACTTACAATTTTGTTATAGATAACAAATCCCCGAGCTCTGTAGGAAGTGGGCCAGACAACTGATTGTACTCCAGGGTCCTTCAAAACACAATTCACCGATAAACAAAAGCTCCCTAAACAAGATATCCATCACCTAACTACTAATCAACAAGAACAACGATCAAAACAGGCGCAGGGCATTCGAAAGAAGAGGAGAAACTTTACAGATTGCCAAGTGTGCTGATATTGCCAAGTTCCTTCGGTATCGATCCCGTCACTCGGTTTCCGAGAAGAGAACTGCATTAAAAACACCATTTTTGTCCATCAATACCCACATCAATAATCCAAAATCCCCGATTTTCATCAATAACCCAAAGGAAAACAGCGTACATGTTTCGAAGCTTCAGGGTACCCCATTCTTTAGGGATTGTGCCGCTGAGATAGTTCCGAGAGAGTTCGCTGTGAAATGCGATCGAAAAGTAGAGAATTAAGATCGATCCAGCTGAAATTAATTGGGAATTAGGGTTTGCTTACGAAGATTCTTACATTTCTTCGATGAATGGAAGCCCGATTATCTCTTTAGGGACTGATCCATTCAGATTTTGTGCTTTCAGTTGTCTGCAGATCACTCAAAACTATATCAATTAAATAATACGTCCCTATAATGTAGAAAAATAACACTTTACTCCTTTCATAAAATATGCAAAGTTTTAGATGTTTTTTTATAAATAAATAAACTCCATAAGTTAAATTAAAAATAAAAATAAGATCCAAATAAACATACTCTAAAATTTTAAAAAACAAATAAATTCATATTCTCAAATTCATAGTCCGCATGTTTATATTAAAAAAAAATAATAAAAATGTATTTTTTGCTTTGATATTTTGGAATTCAAAAATATTAAAAAGTAAAATAAAAAAAATATACATGTTATAATATAAATATACTATATTAAAAGTAATATTTTGATTAAAATATTAAAAATGTATTGTTTTAGACATGTCAAATCGAAATAGGTATTTATTGGAATATATTGTTTTATGTCTCCATGAACATAAATATACGAACATTTTCGTGCATGTATGGTGTGTTCCTTCATTGTTTTTTTAAAAAAAAAATTGATATGATTATTATTATAAAAAATATAATATATACATATATTTACATAAATATATAAATATATATTTTCATAAAAATTAATATTTCCTCAATTCAACTAAAAATATACATTTATTTTTTGGTCGTGGTTTATATAATATTTTTTCTTCTATTTTAAAAGTAACATAGCGCATAATTTTATTCTTATTTTTTAGTATAAAAGTAATAATGTGATGGTAAAATATGAATATTTATAAAAAAAAAAAATGAAAGTTTTTTAAAATTATTACTTTATAATTGGACAATTCAAAATAAAAATATATAAATTTTTTAAATGGACCGAAGTAAAGTATAATGTAAATGACTAAAATGCCTTTATTTTTTTAAGTATTTTAAAGAATATGTTAGAGTAATAATTAGGGATAGTATGGAAAAGTATAAATAATTTTGTTATAAAGTGGGGACCACGACTACTAAATAAAGAAACAAGACAATTGTTTTGAAATAGATAAAAATGAAAAAACAAGACAAATCTTTTGAAACGGAGGGAGTAGTATAAACCGGCCGCTGCTACAGTCACATTAGGTAAATCATATTTACTTCATAAGTTCAACCCTCGCAGCATCAGAGGATCTACTACTTTTATTTAATATTTAAAACATAGTGCAAGAGAATTTCTTTTAGTTTTGAAAAAAAGTAATAATAAAAAATTAAATATTTAATTTTATTTATTTAGAAAAAATAAGTACTCTCTTTTGTTCAAATCTTTTTTTTTTATTGTCATTTAAAATTATTATTTTTTCATTTTTTAAGTAAAAAATACTATTTATTTTTTTTATATAAAAAAAATTATTTTTATATATTTTTTTTAAAATTTATGTCCGTTAAATAAGCACACGTCCGAAGGAGGGATGGAGTATTTGATAAAGTGTTTTAATTTAAAATATATATATTTTTTTAAGATATGAAAAATTATATGGTAATATAAAAAAAATGTATATTATATATTGAAAATCATGTTTAAAAAAAAACTATTGGACAAGTGTTTGGTTATGTTTTCAAAACCAAAATCTTAGTATTCATTTAATACGATTCCTTACAAACATATCATATTATATATGTATGATAAACAAACCAAAGTACAGCGTGTTATTTGGTTTTTTTTTTTAAAAAAAAATTCCAATTTAAATTGAATTTGAAAATTTTAATTTTATTTAAATAATTTCTTTGATATTTCATCAGTAAAAAAAAAAAAAAAACATTTATACTTAAAAAAAAAAAAAAAAAAAAAAAAAAACGAGGTTCAAACCGTAAAAATTAAAAATAATCAAAAGAAATATGAAAAAATAAATAAATAAAATGAAGAAGGGTGAACTGACATGCTGACCACATGGCAAATAGTGTTGTTGGCGAAGGTGCAGTTACACGTCACTGCAGTCATATTTTCCTTGGTCCCAAACGGGTCGGTCCAACCCGATAACCCGCTACATGGATCCACATCAAAATCCCAATCCATCTTCCCCACTGTTCTCCCCACTGCCCTCAACGCTTCCACTGCATCCATTTATCTATTCCATTACTAATATATACTCCATATTCAGACAATTAACCTAGCTACTAGCTACCTCCAAGCTCCAACCAACATGTCTTAATTAATTTATTAAACTAAATATTATTCAGGCATACATTATACGTACGTATACCTTCGTTTTGAGGCAGAACGGCGGTCGTTGGTGCGCAAATGAGTAAGAAGAAGACCAGAAACCTCGGCGGCAACTTCAGCAGCATGATCATGCGCGGTCGGAGACGATGATGTTTAATTTTGTGAGAGAATTTTTTGAGGAAGAGACAAAGTAAGACGAAGACTCTTTTGCAGAGGAGGAGAGAAATGCGAAAATTCAATGTGAAGAGAGACTGTATGTAACGGAGATAAGTGGAATTAATTAATTATTGTAAGGAAAATTAATGCAACAAGAAATCGCTGTCTGTAAATTGGAAACGCGCTTTTTAATAATGTGTGTGGGGGAACTGATGTCGCTGTTCTGACCAGGATGTAGTTTTCTGTACTTAAATTTAATTTCAACTTGTTATTTTATAGTATATTTTAAGAAAAATAAATAAAAATTAAAAGATTTACTTTTTAAATACAAAATGAAATATTTTCTTATTTAAGAAAATAATAAATTTAGATGAAAATAAAAAAGAATTAATTTCTATAGATTTTTAGATTTTAAACAAAAAAATTTTATCATGTATTTCCCCATCCCGCATAATTTGTCCATATTTTCTATTTTCGTCCGTTCCGCATAATTTGTCTTTTCATTTTTTGAAAATATGATTATCCATTTTAATCGCCTTTTAAGTTTTAAATTTTATAATTTTTTTTATCTTAATTAAACTATTTACTTATCTTAATCTTAATATATAATTATTTTTACTGATACACTTTTTAATTACCTATTAATTATACTTTATTTAAATTCTCGTATCCACCGTAACACAACCAAAATATATAGGACGGGGGGAGTTAAAATTTATAAATATATAATATTTATAAATTACTACTCCATTATATTTAAACAACTGCTCCATTCGATTCTATATAACAGTTGACATATTTTTTATTTTATGATATAAACAAGTTAATAAGTTCATATTTTTATAAATTTATTAATTTTAAATATATTTAACAAATATAAATTAATTAATTAAATTAAATTTTTAATATTTTATACATTGGATTCATTCAACATCCTTTATTTTTATTTATATTTAAAATTTTCTATTTATTTATATAATATTAAATTTTATTCACTACAAATAATATTCACATTATATATTCTCTCTCCCATAACAAATTATTCATTTTTTTCATTTTAGTTCATCCCATAACAAAATATCAATTTAATTTTGTTTTTATAACTGGACTATCTACATAATATTACAAATACCTTGTAACTTATAATATATTACACAAATGTCATTACTTTTATATCACATAATACTAATAAGATTATTTTAGTCATTTATATTTTTTCCTACTACATACACTAAATTCCGTACATAAAGCAAATAAATACTTAAATAAGGGAATGATGGAGTATATATTAAAATATAGTGTTTAAAATATTTAAATATATATTTTAAAATTTTAAATCATATTACATTCACATAAAAAAAATAATGAAATAATACAATAATATACTATTATTAATTTATTAAACTCCATTACTTTAAAAATCGTATCACTGTCCAAACACGGTAATTATTTAAGGACATATAGAGTATTTTAGAAAAAAAAAAAAAAAAAAAACTCAAAAGCGACGACTAGTGTCAACACTCTAACTACAAGACAGAAAGCACGCGATTATGTATAACAGAATACACTGTTATTTTATATAAAAGAAAAATATGTGCCGTGTTGTTTATATATTTATTTTATATTGTATAAATATGCTTTTTTATATTAAAAATCAATAATATATTATATTATATTACATATTATGTTATTATAAGATGTGAATATGTATTGTATATTGTATTAGTAAGTATCGTTACTTATGCTTTTAGTGTCATATATATATGGTAACCGAAACAAAAAAAAAAATTAAATTAAAAAAAAAAACGAACACATTTTATAATTCCTTGTAAAAATATATTTTTTCCTATAAAATATTATATTCAAATCATTTGTGAAAGCAAAATTCAAAACTATAAAAAAGTTTAATTTGTTTGGTATAATTTAAATTTTATAAAAATTAATTTAAATAATATTTTAATATAATGTGAAAAAAATAATTTATTCCTTTGGAACTGGACATATTAAAGATAGTAAACAAATTCATTTGAAACTTAACCAAACAAACCGGAAAATCCTTTGTTTATTTTAAAAAAATTTGGCACAATATTCATCAATAGTAATTTTTTATTTTTTTTAAAAAAAAAGCTAAATCAATTGTATTTTTTTCTTATAAATATTACATTATCAAAATTTTCTAAAATTTTAAAATTTTTATTATTCATTTAAGACGTTTCTCATTAAAAAAATATATTCAATTGTTTTTGGTGTAATATGCTGTCGATTGCAATAACTGATTTTTTTTTTCCTAAATATTAAATCAAATTACTATTTAAATTATAATTTAAATTAAAAAAAAAAATTGATTTCAAATCTAAACCAAACACACCCAAAATTTCTATCTTACAGTCTCAAGTAAACAAACCCAATTTGCTTGTCATTTGAATTTTTTAAAATATTTTTACAATTATTATATGTCGTATTTTATGCGTATTTTATAATGAAAATTTTCCATTTTAATATCTTAACATAAAATTAATTTTTATATTTCAAATTATAAATAAATTAGATTAATTGTTATTATTACAGACTGCATGGTAATAACTTATGCGGGAGGCTCGGCAACTTGCTCACATGCCGAGTTTGGAAATATGAAAATTAGGGTGATCCAGGACCTTAAGTCCCGGGATGATCCAAAACAAGATCCTAGGTCATGAATGTGCTGCAGATCGTTTTCTGGAGCGGAAATCCTGTGCGCAGTTAGAATTTGGTTGAAATAATTTAATTAATATATTTTTTGGGTGCACAAATTTATTAAATCACAAGTTGCATTGTCGATCAATTTTTTCCATGTCAATTATAATTAAATATTGTAGGAAATATGATATAAAATAAATGTGTATTATATGAATTTTTGAATGATAATATATTATTTCAAAATATACTGCTCATTCCGTCTCATAACAAACTATCAATTTTTCCATTTTAGTCCGTCTCATAACAAAGTATTCATTTTATTTTATTTTTTTTAGTAATTGTACTATCTATCTAACATTATAAATACTCTTACAACTTACAATATATTACACAAATATCATTACTTTTATATCACACAATACTAATAAAGTTATTTTAGTCATTTCTACTTTATTCCTACTACATCCCAATATAAAACTAATATTTCTAAAACTCGTGCAAAAAGTAAATGGATACATAGTTATGGGACAGTGGAGTATTAAGTAAAATATGTATTTGATTTAATAATTTTGAAATAAGAAAATTTTGATAAATAGTACTCCCTCTGTCCGCCTCTCAGGGTTACATTTATCTTTTGCGTCATTGTACTTAATCAACATTAAAAATATTCTTATATTTGTATAATTTTTTTATACAAATATCATTCTATTAGTATTATAAGATACTAATAAAAATATTTTTATATTTTTTTCTTAATTTATACAATATTTTGATATAATAATTAATATTATATTTATTCGAAGATTGACTTCATTTTCTTTGCTATATATTATTTCGTTATTCAAAAATTAAAATACAAAATCAAATCCCAACAAACTCTAAAGAAGATAGCCATAAAGTTTATGCATAAATATGACACCGTTTATTACCGATTTGTTTATATTCTTTTCGTCTTTCAAATTTATACTTAAAAATTTTTTTGGTACAAATATTAATATATAAAATTTGATTGATATTTTTTGTTATTTTCTATCATTTATAATAAGAAAAATATAAAAAATAATATATTTTTTTTATTAAATAAAAAAAATAAGAACATTTTAAAAGATAAACAAAAATATAAAATAGACTCGATTTTTAAGAGAATATGGAGTATTATTTTTTCGCAGCCTTTTTCGATGAATGACTTAAAATAGGTGTGTTAGGTTGTAGTTTTTGAAATTGAATATTGTTTTTAAATAGTAAAATATTAAAGTAAAATAATTATTTAATGTAAAATATTTAGGTATTGCTATAATATTTTTGATGTAAAAATAAATTTTATTGTAATATAGAAATTAAAATAAAAAATTGATTTTTTTTTCTTTCTAAATTTAAAAAAATAGTCACTCTATTTCAATTTTTTTTTTTTGTTCATATTGATGTTTTAGTACGTTTCACATATTATGTCCCGTTGTCTTTTTTGAAAAATAATTACATTTAAATTTTTTAATTTTAATTAAATTACTTAATTATTTTAATATTATTCTATTATAATTACTCTTATAATAATATAATTATTTTTATTAATGTGATGAGAATATAACACAATATAAAAGACAAAAAGAGTAGTAAAAATCATATGAAAAAACTGAAAGCAAACTCAAAGTGTGTTTGTTTTGTGAGATAATAAAAATACAAAAATAATAAATATGTATAATATATTACTATTACTTTAAAAAATATGTGTATATATTTTGTTAAAAGAATACACTCTCAAGAAAAAATAAAAAAATAAAAAAATGGAGCAGTATTTTGAGTGTGTTTTAGATAATATATATATATATATATATTTAATTATACAAAAACTCTACACAAAATAAAAGAATTAAAAAGTTTGAAAGTAATACTCCTTCGGTCCCATATTTTATGTTTGGTCTCCGATGAATATAAAAATTTAGATAAAATATAATTAGTAAATATAAATGTATTAGTAAGTATAATTATCATATAATAAAATTAAATAAATATTAAAATTAAAATAACTAAATAATATAATTAAATTTAAAAATTATAAACTATAAAGTTTAAAATATAATTAAAGTGAATAATTATATTTCCTAAAACTAAAAAAACAAATAAAATGAAACAGACCGAAATAAAAATAGTAGACGAAAGAAGTGGAACAAAAAAAAGTAAAATATTTGGATATATATGCAATACTATTAATAAGACCGGATAAATAGAAATAATCTCATTTCTCTCAAGAGAATTGAGAGTTGAGAAGTAAATTTTATTCTCTCATTTCTCTGTAATATATAAAGAAATAAAAAGAATTGTATACCGTATATTTATTTATTTTTTTATTATATTATATTATTTAATTTTTATATTTTTTAAATTATATTATTTCAATTTTATAAAACATCATATTTAATTAATTATTCAAATATTTATATTTTTTACTATTTTTCAATAAAATTACACAAATTTGATTTTAGAAAACATAGTATCTAATTTATTATTTAAATAAGAAAATTATGAAAAGTATTTATTCATAAATTCTTACTCGTTAATCATTTATTCATGATCGATCAATTTAAATAGCAGCATTATTTTACATTTTTCAAACGAATTGTCTATTTTACCGAACAAGAAGAATAAATTCTAATTCTTTATTAAATTCTATTTTTTACAATTCAATTCTTTATTCTTATTTACTTGTAATTTTATTTTTTTGTACCAAATTTTCATTAAATAGTAAATTATTTATAAATGTTTAAAGTGTGCGCCGTAAACAGGAGAACCTACACCAACCAATAATAATACTCTCTCTTTCAGTTAAATTTATCACATTACTAATTTTGACAATATATATTTAATTATTATCCTTAATTCAATGCTTATTTAAAATATATACCATCAATTTTATTACACTATGTCTCTTCATATACTTTCATTTCTAACTAAATTTTCAAAAATACTCGCAACTACCTTTCATTTTTTTCAATAAAATATTTATTTTTCTTAAACTCCACGCTGAACCGAAATAGGCAATTTTTAGTGGAAGGGAGTAATAAAAAGCAAACATATACAACTCCAAGTAAACACTAAAAAATACTCCCTCTATTCCATAATTATGTATCAATTTGCTTTTTGCGCGAGGATTTAGAAATATTAGTATTATATTAGGATGTAATATGAATAAGGTAGAAATGACTAAAATAACCTTATTAGTATTGTATGATATAAAAGTAACTATATTTGTATAATATATTATAAATTATAAGAATATTTGTAATATTAGATAGATAATATAATTATTAAAAAAATAAATACTTTGTTATGAGACAAATTAAAATAAAAAAATGAATAGTTTGTTATGAAAGGACAAGAACATTAAATAATTAGATATGATAATCGAGGTCAACGGATAACCTGGTCAATGTTCGTACAGTTCATCATTAATTGGTCAACTTTGTGAGGCTTACAAAGAAAAGATTTCGTGAGAATTGGTTCGTCTTTATTTGTTGGAGTTAACTTTTACTTTTATTAATATCTATTTCTATGTACTATAATAAATTATTCATTTTTTTTATTTTAATATGTCTCATAATAAAGTATTTTTTTTTCGTAATTGTACTATCTATCTAACATTACAAATATCCTTACAATTTACAATATATTACACAAATATCATTACAATTATATCACACATACTAATAAAGTTATTTTAGTCCTTTTTACTTTATTCCTACTATATCTCAATATAATACTAATATTTCTAAAATTATATGCAAAAAGCAAATTGATATTTATTTATGGGACGAAGGGAGTATTTTATTTATAAAATATTATAACTATTATGTCTATACAGTTTGGTACAAATTTCAATAAAAATAGTTACTTCATCCGTCTCAATACGATAAGTTTTATTTATCATTTTTGTTCGTCCCAAAATAATAGTTTTATTTTCATAAATAATTATATCATCATAAAACTACCCCTACTTTTTCATTTTTATTACACAACTGCCACTATGTTTTACACTAATACATTCACAAGGGCAAAAAAGTCTTTTATCTATGCTTTTTACCAACTACCAATATAATATCAATATCCATTAAATCTCGTGCCCAATCCAATTAAGACTATAATTTTGGGACGAAGTGAGTAATATTTTTATAATAAAAAAAGTGTGATACTTCATTTGTTCTTACAACAATTATTAAAAGAAAACTTAATATAAATTTGAATGAAAGAGTATCAAAATTACTGTTATAAAAAAAAAAAAAACATATTTTTTTATACTTCACAAAAAAAATAACTACGAATAAACAAACACACAGAGGTCTGAGGATGTGGATTTTATCAAATTTTTATTATTTATCAAAAAAAATTTCTCCAAAAATATAAAATCAAATATCTATTTTTATTTTCTATATTATACTAAATAACTATTTTTATATTCAAAATATCATATCAACATATATTTATGCAAAATTTTTATTATTCAAATCTTAAATCAAAATTCAAAACTCCCAAACAAATCCTTAAAATCTGTTTGCTTTTTACTTTTGAATTTGTTTTGTTTTGGTTAGTTATTAAATGCAAAATAAAATTTAATTTTTATTTTATTATTATTATTATTATTATTAGCCTTAGATCTATTCCAAACATTCATGACTAGATAAATAAATAAATGAAGATATTTGACTACAAGCACGTAACACAACTTCATGCATGCATGCAACAACAGCTTGATTGTTTAGAGCTCCATGGATTCTATGAACCAGATTGATCCACACCGTTCAGAGTGCTGACTAGCACAAAACGAATCGTCCGGTGTCGGGGTCCAGGATCTTCCTTCAATACACAAGCAGACAGCTAGATTCAGTTAATCATAAAAAGAAGTTGACTAAAATATGTGAAAGAGTCTACGTTGATTACTCTAAATTATTAACATGTTACTCGTTCATATATAAATATCTCTAAGAAAAGTCAAAACCCCTAGTCAAACCACTTTTGGTAAAATAATAAATAAATAATACTATTCCATCGTACATTATGGTTGCGTTTGTTTGAGGATTTAGATTTTAAATTGAAATTTAAATAATAAAAATTTTGAATTTGACTAGTTGTATGATGTGATGTAAATAGATATTGATGTGATATTTTATATGTAAAATTGATTTTTAATCATAATATATAAAATAAAAAATAAGTGTTTGATTTGATATTTTTTTAAAAAAAAAATTATGAATAATATATTTTGGGAAAAATCTTTAAAACGAACACACCCTATATAAATATCTTATTCATGAAATATGATGCACTTTTAAGATACATTAGCGGTGAAATGGTCGACACACGAGATTCAAAATCTTATGCTAAAGAGCGCGGAGGTTCTACGTGTAATATATTAGCTTTTTTGAAAAAATATATTAAATATTTGCTTTTTTGATAAAAAGAAATATCTATATCATTTTATTTATTAATTTGATAGGTAGGTAAAACAAGGAAAAAGAAAACTATTAATAAATGAAGAAAGATTTGAATATTTTAAAGTAGAAATAATAGTAAAAAAATTAGACAAAGTAAGAAATATGTAGATCCTTGTTAGATCGAAAAATAATTAACAGTTGAAATTTATGCTATGTATAATCTTTGAATGAATTTAGGGTTTGGTTGTTTGGTGTTTGAATTTTGAGTTGAGATTTGAATAGTAAAAATTTTGAATTTGAATAGTCGTATGATGTGATATAAATAGGTGTTGATGTGATGTTTTGTATGTAAAATTGACTTTTAGTATAATATAAAAAATGAAAAATATGTGTTTGATTTGATATATTTGAGGGAAAAAAATAGAATGAATAGTGTATTTAAAATTCAATCCCAAAAAAATAATAATCTATATTTTATTAAAAACTATGTAGACTTGTTGAGATATTTCAGATATTTAGTTTTAGATTTAGTAGATTTATATTTAGATTTGATCTTATCCATATATTAGATTACTTAGATTTGAATATATCGAGTATGTTTTGTGTTGCATATATATAAACTCCTTCATTTTGATGATCAATAATACGATTTCATTATTTTTCTCCCAAAATTTTAACATAGTATTGGAGTTTAATTTTTTCATACCATAAATATAGCCTACCAACCCTCGTTTCTTCGGATACATTCAACCTGGATTGTACCCGGAGGTCTTGTAATTTTGAGATCATGTCTTTGAAAGTCTATCTTTTTGTAAATCTGTTTGCTATCTGTCATCTGTCTGTCTGTTGCCTGTGTGCTATCTAAAATCTATATGTTATCTGTCATCTGTTCATTGTTTGTCTGTTACCTGCGTGCGATCTAAAATCTGTCTTGCGATCTGTCATCTGCCTGCTGCTTGTCTATTATTTACGTGCGATCCGTTTTGTCTCTTGAATTTGTGTAAGATTTGTTCGAAGTCTGCGATTTATTCTATGATCTGTCTGGTGTCTACTATTTGTTTTGTGATCTTTATGATTTTTGCAATGTGATCTGTTTGTTGTCTGTGATCTGTTCTGTATTTGTCCGATGTTTGCGATCTGTTCTGCAATCTGTCCGATGTTTGTGATCTGTTTGCTATTTATGATTTGTCTGATGTCTGCGATATGTTTTGTGTACTATCTCTCTACGTTTAACTCTGATTTCATTCAGAGTTCTATCGTTTTCGTGTCTGCGTTTAACTCTGATTTCATTCAGAGTTCTACCGTTTTCGGCTCCGATGGAGAGTCATGTAATTTCGGCTCCTGTAGAGAGTCATGTCGTTTTCGGCTTTGGTAGAGATCATGTCATCTTCGGCTCCGGTGGAGAGTTATGTAATTTTCAGTTCCGATGAAGAGTCATGTAATTTTTGGCTCTGGTAGAGAGTTATGTCATTTTCGGCTCTGGTAGAGAGTCATGTCATGTTCGGCTCGGTGGAGAGTTATGTCGTTTTCGACTCTAGTAGAGAGTCATGTCATTTTCGGCTCTGGTGGATAGTTATGTCGTTTTCGGCTCTGATGGAGAGTCAAATGTTATTTTTATTTGCATTTTTTATTGTGTTTATATTCAACTTTTTTATCAAAACTCAAGTTGGTTTCTGTTATCCCACTTGAGTTTCAGATGAATGTGGAGATATTTTAGATATTCAGTTTTAGATTTAATAGATTTATATTTAGATTTGGTCTTGTCCATAGATTAAATTACTTATATTTGAGTCTATCGAGCCTGTTTTGTGTTGCCTATATATAGACCCATTTATTTTGATATTTAATAAAAATGATTTTATTATTTTTCTCCAAAATTTCTAACAAGACTGAATAATGATGATTTGAGTTTGAAACGATAAACAAACATATCCTAATATTATGATATTTTGTCCCTATTTCTTTTATGCTGAAAAAACTGCACAATTAACGCAACATACATAAAAATGCGTGTAGAACAAGACAATATAGGCGCGATTTGAGTTCTGTACGCAAATAACTGAGAAAGATATATAATCCTTCAAAACTAAGGGATTAGATCAAGAGGGATAAAATCACTCATCCCACAGTGATATGGTTTATTTGAAGAGTCAGAAGCCTTCCACCAACTTCTTCCTCGGCCAATGGAGACATTTACCAAAAGTTATTTCCACATGCTTGTTCACAAAGCTTTTTCAAAAGCCACTGAAGAAGATTCCTATACCAAGGTATGCGTTATGGCTCCCCGAAAGATGCAAAAGTTTTGTCGCATATCCGGATGGTACCTTGCACGGATCGAAGCGTAGAGCAGGTTTCGCGCAGTTCTAAGAATGCATACAGGTGAATGGATTGCCGGAGTTTCAGGCTCCGCATGATAGATCACAGTTTTTGAAAATGGAGCTGGTGGCATATACCATGCTATTCATTTTGTTGTCAACCGTCATGCTTTGCCTCTACTTTGCTACTCGGACTCAACCACAACCATTAGTATGCTCCAGGGTGAAATAGGAGACATTCACCCTTATGTGTCTATCATTCTATCAATTCAAAGCATGTTTTGACAATACCTTATGATTCTAATACGATACATTCATTATGAAGAAAATGAAATAGCTAACCTTCTAGCCCGTCTTGGATCACTGGGCGACGAACTATTTACTACTTGGGCATACCCCCGGATGATGCCTTAGCGCTGCTCCAAGCCGATAGAACCATCTCGACAAAAAAAAAAAAAAAAAAAAAAAAAAAACTAGTCAATTATAATTACATAAACAAAGGCATGACTTATTGGTCATAATTTAGTCAATTGATTATATAAATTAAGAGTTATGAATTAGGGCTTGTTTCTTTAGCCAAGGTTTGGGCGTTTTCTGTAATGCCCTAATTTTGAAATATATAAAATAATATTATTATAGCAAATAAATATTTTTATAATATTTTAAGATTAATAAATTAATATTTTAGAATAAATTTTATTTCTATTTTGTATATTGGTTATAATTATAGAGACGGTTAAACGGATAAATATCGATAAAGATAAAGATAAATATAAATAAGGATAAATATAAAATATAATTTAATAATTTAATAATATAATATAATATAATAAATAAATAAATAAGATAAAGATTTTGTTATATAATCGCTTTTATGGTTAATTTTAGCCTTTAACATTGTATTGTGGGCCGAATTAGAAGGTGACGACCTCATGATGCAGTGTGGCGGTAGCATTTTCAGTATGAACCAAATGGGGATGTTACATTTTCACTGTGAAAATGCCCAAACCTGGACTGTTTGTGTTTTGGAGGACAAAGTCTGAAAAAGCCTTGTCCTTTTTTTTTTTAATAAAATAATAAAATTTTTAAAATTATAAATGTAAAAAAAGATTATAATAATTATAATTGAATAAAATATATATAATATATATATGTCATTTTGTAGAAAATAAATTTTTTTATAATACAAATAAACAAAAATTTATAAATATATATATGTATATATAAAATATATTTTATACAAATTAATATACATCTATATTATTATGAATCTGTTGTCTACAGTTTGGCCGACCCAAACTGCGGCAGATTTGACTTTATTTTTTATTTTTTTAAAATTAAAATATAATGTGTGTTTCTTTTGGTTGAGTTTGAGAAATTTTAGTTTGAGTTTGGTATTAAAATAATGTTTGATGTTATATTTTGTGAGAGGAAAACATGTATTTTTTTTTTCGGAAAACTCATCGTCCAAATAGTAAAAATTGAGAAAATTGGGGTAAAGAAACATAACCTTAATATTTATTATAATTATAAGGGAAAAAATATATAAAATATATATGTCATTTTGTAGAGAATAAAATTTTCTATAATACAAATAAATAAAAATTTGAATATATATGTTGGGTATAATATAAATTCATAATCAAATCATACAATATAAATTTTATCAATTAAATTTAATACACATTTATATTATTTTATTCATTATCCATCAAATCAATACACATAAAAAACTCCCAAAATCTCAACCAAACCCAAATACAAAAGAAACAACAAAATTCAAACCCATTTCAAAATTCAAATAAAAATCAAATCCAAACCGAAATTTTTCCAAAAAGCCCATAAAGAAACACACCCTTTGGGATCATAATTTCGATATTTTATAATTTAAACTTGCACAAATCAAAGGTTTTGAATTCGGGGTTAAATTTTAAGTAAATTATCCTAATTTTTCTTCAAATAATAAATCCAATTAAGTTTTTTTTTAAAAAAATCATCCTTACAAATTTTCTTCCTATCAAAAATTAAAATTAATTACCTTGTACGCTTTTTTATCCATAAAAAATGATGACATTTTAATATATACCGAGTGACATATTACAATATTTCAAAGATCATATTTTATAGATCATGCCATCATCTGAATTGCATAAATTATCATGACCCGACGATTGTATAATTTTTATGTCCTGATTATGTGTACACATCATATTTCGGATACGCTGATAATAAAAGTTTTTCCATCCGGATAAAAATATAAAAGAAAAACAAAAGCTATGGTCCGTGGAAAGAGGTGGTGAATAATTTGGTGCACTTAGATTTGTAGGAATAATTGCTTTGTGAAAGGAGGTGGCGGATAATTTTGTGCACATGATCTATAAGAATAATTGTTTTGTTAATAAGTTAATAATGCATATTAGCAATAACCTTTTAGTAGTACTAAATAATTAATAAATAACTATTATATACTATTGCAAGAGGATAAAGATAAATGAGTCAATTATATACTCTTTTTGTCTCATATTTATCTATTTATTTATTTTTTCACGGAATTTTAGAAATGTTAATATTATATTGGGATGTAGTAGAAATAAAGGTAAAAAGACTAAACTAATCTTATTAGTATTGTATGATATAAAAATAATATCATTTGTATAATATATTATAAATTGGAAGGGTATTTGTAATATCAGGTGGATAGTACCGTTACTTAAAAAAAATGAATACTTTATCATGAGACAAACCAAAATAGAAAAATATATAGATTGTTAAGGGACCGAGAAAGTATATAATTGTTAAGGGACCAAAATAAAAAAGTGTATTAACTTACTAGTTGCAGATTAAGGAATTGGATAATTTGATGGGTTGATTTGGAATAATATCTTTTATCTGAGCTATATAAAATTATATATGTAATATAAAAATAATAAATGTATAGCGTATCAATTATTTTTTGGATAAATGTTCTGACCCTAATTAAAATTGAAATATAAATTAATTAACTATTAATTATATATACAGCTGTAAAATGGGACCATGGCATGAATATTTATGTCCCTCTATGTATATATTTCAAGAAATACATATGATCCACTTGTGCAATTATTTCTGCAATATTTACAAATTTAATAATACTAAGCATATTTGCACTATTGTTTTTGGGTGTTTTAAATTTACTGCCTTTGTTTATTATTGATATTTCATAACAATTATTAAATATGTGGGTTCAAATCCTTTGTTTTAAATTAAATTTTTATATTTAATTAAATAAAAAAGTAAAAGAAAATTCAAATATCCTTTCCAAAAAGTCAAAAAAATTCAATTTAAAATATTATATTTTATTTTTTTATATAATTTTTTGTTCCACGCACTAAAAATCAATTCATTTAAACATGTAGGATGAACCGAACCAGTATTAATAAGAAACAACTTTAAAATATAATTTTTTTTAAAAAAAAATTATTTTTACTATATACATCATTAAAAAAGAATAATTAAAATATGGGTGTGTTTACTTATAATGCTTTTTTATTTTGATTATGAATAGTAAAATTTTAAATTGAAATTGTTGTTTGATATAATATAAATATACATTGACGATATGTTTTGCATATGAAATTAGATTTTAATGTAATAAAATAAATAAAAAAATAAATATTTAATTTAATATTTTTTTTAAAAAAATTAAAATACTATAATAAAATTAAAAATAAAATCTCATTAATGAAACAGAGCCGATAAAGTATTACATAATTAAATTTAATAATAATGTTTTCTTTACAACTAGTTATGATATATGCATTGATTTCGGTGAGGGTGGGCATATAAGGGACTGCCTAGAGTGGAAATTTTTCTAAGACCAGGACTACAACACCAGAAAAGATCCAAACCATCCATACTTGTGAGATCTACGTTCTACACAACACAATTGTTCTCATTGATCGATTCCGGTCCTTGTAGTCCCGGGACCATCATCTTTCAGTAGAACCCCCTGAATTCAGACAAAACCGGGTAAGAAGTTAGGAGCTGTTTGTTTGGATTTTTATCCAGTAAATTTGTTTTCTTGTCGACTTGAGTTATGTCGTACTGTTTCTAGTTATTTTTATTTTGTTATGTTCATTTACAATTTCTTTCTCTTGTATAAATATGTCTATATATATATATATTCATATGGATTATAAATAATTTACGGTTAATTATGTAGATATATTTTTATTTTTAGACTATTGGATTTGTATTTTTTATTTTTTTTATTTTTATAAAATAGCATGCAATGTATCTTATTAAGGTATAATATTAAAAACAATTAATTAGGTTGTGTGGTTTTTTTTCTATATATATAATATATTATATTTTATTATTTTATAAAAAATAAATATTCAATATAAAATATTAATTTTTATGTATTTACACAATTTTTTATAGTTCACACCAAAAAATAATACATCAAATCAAAACACTAAACAAATAAATCCGTAGTGTTTATTATTATTATTAAAAAAACTATCTAATTAAATATTTAATTTTTATTTAATATATTACTAAAATATTAAATACCCTTTATTTGGTATTATTAGTAATAGCAACTTTTCAAAAAAGTATCTTACTTAAATAATTATTTTATAGTAAATGTCAATCTTTTTACTTTTCACAAATTTTTTAAAACTTAAAAAAAACTATTTCTTCCTTCTAATTTGAACCGCGTCATATTTGAAATTTTATAATAGATTAAAAACTAATATTATTTTATTGGTCAGTAAAAATTTGTAAAATTTTTTAATATTTTTGTCATTTGAGTTTTTGTATAAAGTAATTGCACGTGTAATAGTATGTTTGTAATTTAAATAAAAGTGAGAATAATTTGTTATTAGTGTACGATTACTTTTTCTAAAATAAAAAAAATAATACTTTGAAATGGAAGAGGTGAAAATGATAAAAGTAATACTCCCTCCGTCCCGGTGCAAGATTGATGTTTACTTTTTGTACGTAGATTTTTAAATATTAGTATTATAATGGGTTGTAGTTAAAAAGACGAAAATGCCCCTATTAGTATTGTGTAATATAAAAGTAATGACATTTGTGTAATATAGTGTAAGTTGGAAGGGTATTTATTATGTTAGGTAGGTACTACAATTACTAAATTAGAAAATAGTAACCTTGTTTTGGGACAGAAAAATAAAAAATGACAACCTTTCGTTGGGACGGATAGAGTATTTGAATTGAATTGAAACGAGAGGAATATTAATTTTCATTCAATAATAAAATATTATCAATCAATTATTTATATCAAATTAAATGTTACTACGATATTCAAACAACTACTATCTTTAACTCAAAATTTTATCCCTTTCAAAATTCCAAATCCAAATTCAATCCTACTATATACATTACTCCGTATTACCGTAGACACATAAATTTAGGTAAAATATAATTAGTAAGTAATTAAAAAGTATATTAATAAAAATAATTATAAATTAAAATTAAGATAAGTAAATGGTTTAATTAAAATTAAAAAAAATTATAAAATTTAAAATATTAAAGTGCATAATTATATTTTCAAAAATAAAAAAAAACAGTTATGTGAGACGGACAAATATAAAAAATAAAAACAAATGATGTGGATCGAAAGTAGTATTATTTTTCCCAAACCATGTGGGCAAATAGAAAATTCAACAAATTGACAATAAAGGCAAAAACTACCCACGGAAGATAATCATAATAATAATAATAATAATAATAATAATGGGTACAAATCCTCGCTTCATTATCACCTGCTACATATGGTTAGCCTAGTTTGTCTTTCTAGTTTACAGGTATATATTAGGTTCGATCGCACTTTCGGATAGTGGATACGATTCTCACGTCAAAAAAAAAAAAAAAATAATAATAAAATAAAATAAAATTAATAATAATAATAATAATTCCTGTTTTGGAGCAACCAATACTTGTTATTCTTCCTTACCTGAATTCGTCTTCTTCCTTTTTCGACAAAAAAGTTTCTGCAAATCGTATTTATCATCGTTCCCAAATTTGATTTGACTCCTTCAATTCTTCATTACTTTTTTTTTTTTTATATATATATAAAATAAAATTGTTTATTATTATAGGGTTTCAGACGTACTGTATTAATTTCAACTGCTCCATTTATTCATTCCCAAAACTGCTTCCTTCCCATTTCTCTCTCCATCTCTATCCCTCTCTTAACTGCTGCATTTTGTTTCTCACTGATAGATATATAGAGAGAGAAAGCAATATATATATATATATAGAGAGAGAGAGAGAGAGGTTCAAGTACCGCAGAAGAAGAAGAAGAAGAAGATTAATAATGGCTTATTTGGGGGAAAAAAGATTTCTTATTAGAATCATTTTTGCAGCTTCTCTGCTATTTTTTACTTCATTTTCTCAGCTTCTTCCTCAAGATGAAGGTAATATACATACACCCATCTGTATCTATTTATATATATATATGCTCTCTATCTAGAACCATTTTCATTTTCATTTTCTATATATTTTTAATTGAATTTTGAATTAGGGTTTCTTATGCGTAATTGTTGCAGTTTATGAACATTTGGGGATCAATTTTCTGTGTTAGTTGAAATAATTTTGAATGTGATGAAATTTTATGTGAAAATTTAGTGCCAAATGTTACAGTAGTTGGAATTTGGAATTTTGATTGAAAATTATGTGAAGGATTGTACTATTATTTTTATTTTTATTTTTTATTTTTATTTTTTGAAGATAACAATGGAGGTTGATGTGTGAATTTTGTCGTTGTCTTTTATTTAATATTATTTATATTTATTTATTTATTTATTTTATTATTATTATTTGGATCTGTCAGCAAATGGCAATTATTGTAGCTTTTTTCTTGATGACGATGAGGTTGCTCTGTTAATGTCTGGAAATGGATAATATAATAATAATAATAATAATATAAAAAAATAAAAATAATAAACTAATAAATAATTGATTTTGAAATGAGAAAGATCTGTTTTGACTTTTCGTTGGCGTCTCTCTCAGACAGCTTTGGTTTTGTCAGCAGTCTTATATGAATTTATTTTTTTTGTATTTTCAAGATTAAAAAAATATCTTAATTTGTTTTCTTTTTTGGATGCGTTTTGTAATATATATATTTATTGATTTACAAAATCCCTTATGTTTAACGTGATTGATTTGAAATTATTTGCTTTTAATTTTCGATCAACTTCTAATTTAATAAAACCTTTAGTCCTAAACTGAAGTTTTAGTATTTGAATTCTAAGTTTGTCGATTTTTCTCTTGCAAAATATCTTATCATATACTCCGTTCCATTGAAAAGTTATCATTTTTCATTTTCGTTCGTAACAAAGTTATCATTTTTTAATTTAATAATTGTACTACCTATTTAATATAATAAATACTATTTCAACTTACAATATGTTACACAAATGTCATTACTTTTATATTACATCAGTATTTTTGTCTTTTTTATTACAATCCAATATAATAACTGTAAAAAGCAAACACCACCCTTCCAGCGGGACGGAGGGAGTATTATTTTATTTCTAAATTTAAACCAAAATTTTTTAAACCCCATAAAAAAATCTTATCTCAAAATCAATTTCAAACACACAAACAAACTTAATTGTTTTTTAATTGACATGTTTTTTTATATAGAGTATAAAAAATTGTGTCCTTAGTATAAAAAATAAATAAAATTTTGTGTTATTGTTAAGTTGTTGTGAATTTATATTATATATTGTGTGAATATTTATATATTACTCCCTCCGTCCTAGATAATATGTGCCTACAATAATTTAGGTAAAGTATAATTAGTAAGTTATTAAGAAATGTATTAGTAAAAATAATTATTATATACTAAAAATAATTATAGATTAAGATTAAAATAACTAAATAGTTTAATTAAGATTTAAAATTTTTTAAAATATGATTAATGTGTATAATCAATTTTCCAAAAGAAGAAATAACAAATTATGTGGGACGGACGAAAATATAAAAAATAAGGACAAATTATGTGGGACGGAGAGAGTAGTATACTTGTGTTTGTTTGAGGGATTGAATTTTGAGTTGATATTTGAATCGTACAATTTTTGAATAATAATAGTTGTATGATGTGATATAAATAGGTATTGACGTGATGTTTTGAATGTAAAATTAATTTTTAATATAATACTTATAAAAAATAAAAAGTAGGTATTTGATTTGATGTTTTGAGAGGGAGAGAAATTGGATGAATAGTAGGATTTGGCAAAAATCGTTTGTCCTTTAAACGAACACACCTATTATGATGTGTTTGTTTAGCAGATTGGATTATAAATCCAGTATTCATTCCAATTTTTCTCCTAAAAAATATTAAATTAAACACCTATTTTTTATTTTTTATATTATATTAATAATTAATTTTACATTGAAAACATCACATCAACGATACAATTATTCAAATTCAAAATTTTTACTATTCAAATTCCAACTCAAACTCCAAACAAACACACCCAGAATAAAAATAATTTTTAATAAAATATTTTATTTGATAAAATAAATATCAAATGTGGCATATTCTTTAGAAATAAGAAATACTCTATACACGCTTTCAATCTATTTATTTTTTTTAATGTAAATAATATTTGATAGAATGTTTTGTGAGAGAAGAAAATGTATTTTTTTCTGGAAAATTTGGTTAAAGAAGCATACCCTAATATTTTGTGTTTGATGGGTACACTGCAAGTGTGTTGACTTTGGAGGTTTGGATTTTGAGGTGAAATTAGAATAGTAAAAGTTTTGAATTATAATGATTGTGCGATGTGATATTAATATGTATAAATATGTATTGATGTGATATTTTTAATATAAAATTAATTTTTAGTATAATATAAAAATAAAAAATAAGTATTTTATTTTATACTTTTTACAGAGAAAAAATTTGATAAATAATAGTAAAATTTTACCAAAATCCTATAAACGAACGCACAGTAATATAGTATTACCTTAATGCTTTGTGGAAATCATATCTACACAATTATAAAATAGATCCGTTAGATGTGGTCAATCCAAAATAATAAAATAATATATTGATAAAAAAAAAAAAAAACAAAAATAGGAAGTATAACAAATATAAATGGTAAATAAACAATAGTTATTTATTTATTTTTCAATTGAATTCTTTGTCCAAAATAGTTAAAACAACGTTCGTACTGACGAACAACGTTGTCTGTAACAGTTGAAACTCTTCGAACAATATCCTCGAATCTTCGGATCCCGTATTGGAATCTTAGTCGAAGCGCTTGCAACGATGCCAAAGGTTTCAACGTAACCATTGTCGATGGCGACTACGACATATATAGCCGCGTGGGGTGCGATTGTTCATTCAATAGCAACACCGTGTGCCATGTCACGGCCATGTACGCTACGCGCCGTTTTTTCACTTAAAATTCTTATTCTTACATGCGCGCGTATACTTATGTATGTGTATACATAACTCGATCTTTTCCTCATTGTCTTTGCCTCGACAGCGAATTGAAGGGACTTAATCTAACCGGAAATTTGCCTGAAGCGTTCGCGAATCTCACTCACCTGAACTTGCTGTAAGTATCATTGCTGACGGTATTCGCCATTCGAATAATTGGCTTTGATTTTGTTAATATATATGTAGAAGCAATATATTATATTTATGGTAGTTGTCTTATTTAAGAGATTCGTAGGATTCTTAGACGATTTGTATATCACTCATATTCTTATGATTGAAATACAGCATTTCAGTTTCATATTCTAACAGTTTTGAACATTCTGTTTCCCCGTTTCAGCGATCTAACACGGAACTACCTCAACGGTTCGATTCCTAGAGCGTTTGGACGGCTTCGTGTTAAAACATTGTAAGTTTTTTTTTTTTTTTTTTTTTTTTCATTTTTTGGAATAATTGCTTATAATCTATCGGTGGTTTGAAAAATATATATCATAAACATAAAAACTGCGCAATCTTTCTCATGTTCTAAAAAATATTGTATAAAATTTCTTAAACTACAGTGTTCGGACAACAATCATCTTCACCGATCATTAAGTGTAGACATTTCGAAGATTTTGTACAATATTTTTTAAAACATGAGAAAAAGTTACACAATTTTTAAATGTCCGAGGCATCGAACGATGCTTACGTGTTTTGTTGTAATAGATCACTTCTCGGGAACAATCTCACCGGTCCGATCCCGGATGAGATCGGCGACATCACAACGCTAGAACAGCTGTAAGTATTCAGAGCTATACGAATCTCATTTCTCGAATACGATAACTTTATACGTTGAATACCGTCTATTCATATGCTGAGTAACGATCATTTCATGGCACCGGTGTTGTCCGATTTCTTGCAGGGTTTTGGAAGACAACATGCTCGAAGGAAATCTCCCGGCGAGTTTGGGACGGTTGAGAAATTTGAGTCGAATGTAAGATTTCCTCGACCATTATCCTAACATTGTCGTTAGAAAAAGTTGATTCGATCATCTCGTCTAAAAGCTTTAAATTTGAATGCTGCAGTCTTTTCTCGGCGAATAACTTCAACGGGACGATACCAGTAGAGTACGCCAACCTAACGAGCTTAACAGATTTGTAAGTAACAAAATCGTCCTTATCCAAGACATCAACGAGCTAGTCGCATACGAAGCTTATATCTACGCATATATATCGATATACTCATCGAACATTCTTACTATCCGCAGTAGGATAGACGGGAGCTCGATATCGGGAAGAATCCCGGATTTTATAGGCAACTGGACGCTACTCGATCGATTGTGAGTCTAGACTTTCGTCATTACATCATTCGATATTTATCCCGGAAAGACTAACGAAATCTTCCACAGAGATATACAAGGAACGTCGATGGAGGGCCCAATCCCAGACACCATTTCCCGGCTCGTAAACTTGACGGAACTGTACGTAAGCCTAATATATCGTCGAGACCGTTGAGAGGTCGAGATATTCGTTCGATGATCTCGATTTTGTTCAATTTTCAGGAGGATATCGGATCTACATGGCCCGAGTATTCGGTTTCCCAACTTGCAAGGCCTAAAGAATATGCAAGAGTTGTGAGTACCGTATTTCGGATCGAAGCTAGGCTGCATTTACTTTTCGACTACGGGAAGCTAATCTTTGAATCGAATATTGATGCAGGATACTAAGGAATTGTTCGATCAACGATTCGATCCCATTTTACCTCGGCGACATGACTGAGCTCAGAAATATGTAACGATGTTCTTCCCCTGTTTTTTTCTCGACTGTTTTCGCTGTACATCGGGAGTTATATCGCTGACGGGCTTCGTCTGGGAACTATGTTCTTGCAGAGATCTAAGTTTCAATGAGTTGCGCGGAGAAATTCCGGGGAATTTCAGTTTGCCGAGACTGAATTATCTGTACGTAGTTCAGATCGAGCTCGATCCGCGTCTTTCTTACTCTTCGTTTAAGTATACTTATTCGACGATGAATTCCTACCGTGTAGGTTTGTGTCGCACAATTCATTAACTGGTAACATCCCAGGATGGATCGTGAATACCCGACAAAACATGTAAGAATTCTAGGCCGTCATCGACTTCTTAAGGACATGTTTCGATACTTACATTGTTGTCGCTTCAGGGATCTCTCGTACAACAACTTCACCGGGTCGACTCCAGTCGGGTGTCAATCCTCAAACTTGTAAGCATTCATAATATACATTTATCGATCTTTTTCTGGGCGCTCAAACAACTAACCTAACATCGTCGCAGGAATTTAGTCGCCAGCCACTCGGCCGCAGCCCCCAGTTCGTAAGTGTTTTCGCTATTTTTCGATCGATCTTTCTTACGACGCTGGACTAAATTACGAAGCCTATTGGTTTTTGGACAGCATTCCGTGGTGTCTGAAGCCGGACATCCCCTGCGATTCAAGCTCCCGATGTAACTACAAACATGGCATCTGTTTTCTTCTCATATACTTCGTGCGATTGATGCCTTCATAACCATCGCATCATTTTGCAGATCACTCGTTCTTCGTGAACTGCGGAGGCGAGAGGACGACATTCGAAGGGGAAGAGTATGCGGAGAACTCGAACACGAATGGACCGTCGCATTACGAATACCACAACGAGTGGGCGTATAGCAGCTCGGGGCGATACATGGGGAACGATCGAGCGCTATTCATCGTACGCAACGACTCTCCAATGAATTCGCCGGATTCGGAGATCTACCGAACCGCTCGACTTTCCCCATCGTCCATCAAATACTACGGCCTTTGCTTGCGCTCTGGGAATTACAGAGTTCGCCTTCATTTCGCCGAGATAATATTCTACGACAACGCAACGTATAATAGCCTCGGTCGAAGGCTATTCGACATAGCGATCCAAGTAAGTCATCGTATATATATAGTCGAATTCTTTGCAAACTTTCTACAATTAGCTAACGATACCGGGATTTCTCTAATAGGGGAGGGTTGTCGAGTCGGACTTCGATATTATGAAGGAAGCGAATGGCGTTAGAAGAGGGATTTATCGGGATTACAACGTCGACGTGAACGGGAGCACGCTCGAGATTCACTTGTATTGGAGAGGAAAGGGGACTACGGCTATTCCGATTCGAGGTGTATACGGTCCTTTGATCTCGGCCGTTGCCGTTACACCGAGTATGTATTCGTGAAATCTTGATATTTTTGTTCTCTTTCGATACACATTATCGATACTATTCTTTCTATATCTCTAGATTTCGAAGTGAAGACGGGAGAAGGGCTATCGGCGGGAGCGATTGCTGGCATCGTCATTGGGTCGTTATCCGTCGTAGGTTTGATCTTAGCCCTTCTTTGGATGAAAGGCTACTTAGGAGGAAAAGAAGTCGAAGACAAAGGTATTACATCCGTCGCGAAAATCGCTTTTCTTGCATGCGATGAAACTAAGTCGTAACTACTTGTCTTGTCGATACAGAACTCCGAGCACTCGATCTTCAGACAGGTTATTTTACCCTACGGCAAATCAAAGCTGCCACGGGAAACTTCGACAGCGCTAATAAGATTGGCGAAGGAGGTTTTGGTCCCGTCTACAGGGTAAGTTAACGTAAAAACCGTACGCGTATTCTTACACCGCTCGATTTAGGACATCTTCGAAAGTAAGTCGTCGTGCTCGCTGTTTTAGGGCGTTCTATCGGACGGTACAATTATCGCAGTCAAGCAGCTGTCCTCAAAGTCAAAACAAGGGAACCGCGAATTCGTCAACGAGATAGGGATGATATCCGCCTTACAACATCCGAACCTCGTTCGACTCTTCGGCTGTTGCATTGAAGGGAACCAGCTGCTCCTAATCTATGAGTACCTCGAGAACAACAGCCTTGCCCGCGCACTTTTCGGTATTTTCTAATCCTACTTTTGACAGCTCATGTTTTCTGTTCTTGTCGACAATCTCACTCATGCTATATGTCATTCCTCGCTAAGGTCCCGAGGATCAAAGGCTGAAACTCGACTGGGGGACGAGGATGAAGATATGTGTAGGAATAGCGAGAGGCCTCGCGTATCTACACGAGGAGTCGAGGCTCAAGATTGTCCATCGAGACATAAAGGCGACCAACGTTCTTCTAGACAAGGATTTGAACGCTAAGATATCGGACTTTGGATTGGCGAAGCTCGACGAGGAAGAGAACACACATATCAGCACGCGGATCGCCGGAACCATGTACGTGTCTACCTCTCGAAACATCTATTTTATCGATATTTCGCAAATTCGTCGAAAATAAATTTCGATTTTTTTTTAGAGGATACATGGCTCCTGAGTACGCCATGAGAGGCTACTTAACAGACAAAGCAGATGTCTACAGTTTTGGGATAGTTGCACTTGAAATTGTAAGTGGCAAAAGCAACACTAACTACAGACCTAAAGAAGAGTTCGTATATCTTCTAGATTGGGTAAGGTTTTTCAACATTATGCTATATTACTATGTATTGGTTCTCTTACATGGCTTCTAATCCTAATTGTGGTATCTCTTACAAAGGCCTATGTCTTGCAAGAGCAAGGGAACCTTCTAGAGCTCGTGGATCCAAGCCTCGGCTCGGATTTTTCCAAGGTAGGGGCGATGAGGATGTTGAACTTGGCGCTGTTGTGCGCGAACCCCTCCCCGACTCTGAGACCGTCCATGTCAGCAGCGGTGAGCATGCTCGAAGGGAAGAGTCCCGTTCAAGCACCGCTGGTTAAGCGCGGAGGGATGGGGGAGGACATCAGGTTTAAAGCACTTGAAATGCTGTCACAGGACAGCCAGACACATGTGTCGTCCGCGGCTCATGAGAGCCGAGAACAAAGAGGTGTATCCATGGACGGGCCGTGGATAGACTCGTCTGTGTCGTTGAATAGTAAAGAAGACAGTAGGGATGATTCTTCGACAAGTAAACTTATTCCGGATGTGAAATAGTCGACGAATATAGCAACTATATACTCATAGGGACACATGGATTCGTAAATTAAACCTTCTATGTACGAGCATTCGACAATAGCTAAATTCAGACATGTTGTGCACCAACTAATAGCCACTGAAGTTATATCGAATGCAGAACTTAACTGAAGAAAAGGTAGCATAGCAAAGTTTAAACTCAATCGATGTTGCATAGTTTTGTTTTCTCCAATAACAAATAACAAACTACCGGCAGCTAAAAACCAGATGTTGATGGAAACGTTAAAACTTACCTGGCTTAAATCTTTTCGATGTGACCATGGCTGTCTCCCTTGGATCAAATGTGTTATCTGCAAATGGAATTTACTCAAATTAATATTTTATACACTGTTGCTTCGATTCATCGGTAGCAGCGCATGTACCTGGTTTTCGAGCATCCAAGAGTGAGCTCAAGATCATCGGAACCACATTCTTCGTGGATCCTCTCCCCTTCCCAAGGCTTGACAAGACCATCTGCGCTGCTTCCAAAAGCAAATTCGTTCGTGATCATTTCAGCCATGGGAATATCTGCAGTTTGATCCAAGGCAGCAGCAATAGCAGGGGAGCACGTCCCGCTAGGCCCGGGAGTGCACGCAAGAGAGCCACCTCGGGATAAGTCATCCACCTTGAAGCCAAAAGGGTTGGAAGAGATGAGGCTGAATGTTGGGGAAGATGGACGGCTTTGAGGAATCAACCATTTCGAATCAGGGAGGATCTGTCGGCCGGGGCTCGGTGGGGTGGATAAGGGAAGGAAGGGGTGCTGATTAGGCCCTCCTATAGAAAAAGTGTTGTTATCCCAGTTGGTCTTGATTCGCGGGGATCGGGCAGTAGGAGAGCTTATTGGAGGGGTAACGGGTGCACTGATGGAGCCGCTGTGCATGTAGTGATGGATGAACTTCGATGCTGATGCTGATGCTGATGAAGACGACGATGCAGAGAGGTTCCTGAGCCAGGGGATGAGGGAATTTCCATCGGCATTGTATGCAGATGAAACCGGGCTCGGAAAGGAAGATGACCCTGGGCTCGGGTTGTAAGAAGTGAACGGACTCGGTTGGTAAGAAGAGCAGGGACTAGCCGATGCAGAGCCGCCGCCCATGATGTCCATGGATTCCACTGGTCTGCATCCCTGTGAAGCCAACTCATTAAAACATGTTACCTTCACAAGCTACATATGTATAGAATGTTCAGAATCCAAAACTTGTCACTCGACACTCATCACTAGTTTTCGACTTTAAAACACTCATCATGATCGATCACATATCACTAGTTCAAAGCTTGAATATAATTGATAGAATTAAACATCAAACCTCAGCAAAAAAAAGAAACACAAAACTATTTTACATTATCAAGAGATAGAAAATCCAAAACAGAAGCAAAATGCTTTTAATTTTCAGCTCAAATGCATACTTCTCATCAATATAAACATAAACACTTGTCACTCATCATTAGTTTTCGACTTTTAGTCTCGAAAAACACTCATTATCATCGATCACAAAACCAACCTATTTGTTAAACAGCATTGTACACTAATTCAAAGCTTGAACATAAACAAAAATATTAAACTTCAAGCCTCAGCAAGAAAACAAAAAACACAGATATATTTAACAAAATCCAAAACAGAAACAAATTGTGTTTGATTTTCAGCTCAAATGCATCATTCTCATTAGTATTCAATATACTGAAAAATTACTCAAGATTAGGCAACAAATATCGCTATCAATTTTCTGCAACAAGCAATCTTGACAACATAATTATTACTGAAAAGATTCGTGTTTTTCATTCCAAACAAGCTAAGCATTGCAAACAGTCATGTGCCTTTGCAGGGGCAAATTCTGAGTCCCCAAAATGGGGCCATGGTGTATATGATGAAAGCTGACAGAGGGCCCCAAGAAACAACCCTACTTTAATTCCATCTTAGGGGGAAAATGCAAAAAAGCAAAAGGAAGGCCAAGTAATTCAACAAAGTTTCACGATAGCAGTAAAGAGGATAGATAGTGGAATAGAGCCACTCGGGAAGCAGTAGCTGAAAAAGAGGTCTGCTGCTGCTGCTGCTGCACTTCTTCATCTATCTATGGAAAAAAAGTGAAAGAAACCTCACCACCAAAGATGCTCCCAACAAATTCTAAATCTGTCACACAGAAGAAATAAGATGGCATAGAACAGTAACAACATGTTGAGATTGCACGTTTCTCCAGACATTCCATTGTTTTTAGGTTTTCCTTTTTATTTTCTTTTTCATTCACTAATTTTTTTCCCAATTCCACCATTGTTGAAGAAGAAGAAAAAATCAATAACATTGTGTCCAGAAGAACATACAAATTCTATATACACTGTATTTGAATTGTTCATGGATCTCGTAATGAACATCTAGGGTTAAACAGAGCATTGAATTTTCGAGTTCAAATTCTTCTACTAAACAAACTAAATTCCAACAGAACAGTAAGAATCATGTGTGCGTGTGTATCCTAGAAATCGAATTTGGAGAATAATGGAAAATGAATCAAAATGTTGGTTAATTAAATTAGCAAGTACCTTACGGTAGGTGGTACCGTCAGGTTCAACAGTCCACCCAGCCTCATTGCAGAGCGCCTTGAGGACCTCATTGTTATCGCAATGCTTAGGAAGCTTGTAATTCCCGTAGAGGCGGAGTCCGGCGAATATCTTCGCGGCGATCGCCCTCCGCCGCCGCTCACGACGCTTGTTGTTCTCCCTTTCTTTCCAAGTCGGCGTCCGAGTTCCCCCTGTCATCCCCGCCAACACAAATTACACTCACCGGAAAACGAAAAACTACAAACGAACGTGGAAAATTTACAAAGACGGCGCTCGGTCCTGCGCCATGGCCGGCAATTAGACTAAAAGCAAAAAGCAGCTAGCGGAGAAAACCAGGGGAATAGGGATTCGAGCAGAGCAGGGGAGGGGAGGAATCTAGGGGGGAAATGGAGAATTGAATGATGAGAAGAAACATTAATTAAAGAAGGTAGAAGTTATAGTAGCAGTAGAAGAAGAAGAAGAAGAGCGTAGCCATAGCCATAGGTGGTGCAGGTGATGGTGCAGGTGGGCTACGTCGTAGGCAATTATAACCCCTTTCTCATGTGAATGCCTTTCCCACTATTGACTCAAATTACTACTATAATAATTTTCTTTATACTACTTTTTTTTTTTTTTTTTTCATTATTTAGAATGTAATTTTATGTTTAAAAAAAAATTACATATAAACATATTCAAATATTTTTTACACTGATTTTCAGATTATATATGATTTTGAAATCTTTTGTTATCGTTTTTCAAAATAATTTTATAAATTATATTCAAAAGAAAAAAAATTATGTACAAACAAATAAAATTGTAAAAATTTTTAAATTTTCAAGTTAAAGATAATATCAAATATTTAAATATAATTAAATTTGTTTGCTTTGTGTTTCAAATTAAAACTACTAATACTCACTATTTATCTTATATTATTCTTAATAAAATATATTATTTTTTTAAAGAAAAATATTATATTAAAGTAATACTTAAAATAAAATTAAAAAAAATAAAATAAAACCAACTGATCACACTTTTATAATAACAATAATAATAAAACATTCATGGCATGTGATATTTGGAAAAAATGATGGGTTTATATATATTATTTAAATAAAATATTATATTCAATATTTAATTTTATAAATAATATTATATTTTATTTAAAAATATTAAATGTATATAGCAAAAAATAAAACCATAAAAGAAATGTATTTTTGCCTATGAAAATATTTAGTATGTTGACTTTACATATATATTTTTCAAATATATATCAATTCAGTTTATATAAAACATACACAGCTAGTATGCCTCACTTGTATTTCTACATTTTGGATATCTTTTTAATTATTTTTATAAATAATTAAACACATTTAAAAAAATAAAAAATATTATTCTAATTTACATGATACAAATAAAATACATATAAAAAATACTATTTTTATTTTTTTGTTTTAATGATGTGGTCCATTTTAATTCAACCGTGAATTATAGTGTGAATTATTAGTATTATTATTATTATTATTATTGTTGTTGTAGTTGCTACACACTTGTGTGTGTAAGTGTAATAAATGCTCCCACGGAGGTCAAAAGGTAACAAAAGAATCAAAGGCATGGCCTTTGTTTAAAGGGCATTTAGGGGATCACACACTTTTTTTTCCTTAACCACCGAAAAACACGACCTCGGTCAATCCACACCGTTCATACCAGTGGACGGCGTGGATTCATCCGGACAGAGATAAGTGGGTGGTGGGGCCCAACTCTGGGGGCAGTAGGGTAGGACCTGGACATCTTTAGTTAGCCGCTACATAATAAATAAATAAATGATTATTACATCATCGGATTCGATCCGATTGTCCTCTTTTGCCTTACCAATTTACTATTGCGTCATCATGATTTTCTCACTATCTTTAATAAATAAATAAATAAATAAATCGAAGAAAATACTTCTCTCCACGTATGAATTTTCATTGTAAGTTTGTATTCTTGTAAAATTTTCAAATAGAGAATATTATTTATTTTTTTAAAAAATATTAATATATGATATACTTCATTCTTTATATTGAAATATTATCATTATTTTTTCACCTAAAGTTTTTAATATTAGTATTATATTAAATTATATTAAAAATAATAAAATTATTCCTATTAGTATTATATAATGTTAAAATAATAATAGTTGTGTAATATATTATAAGTTTAAAGGTATTTATTTTATTAGATAAATAGTACTATTATTAAATTAGAAAATAGTAACCTTATTTTAAAATAGAAAAGAATATAAAATAACAATTTTTCAATGCGACAGAAGAAATATATTTATTAATTTATATTTTCTATACAATTCTTTATACATCGCATTAGAAAAAAAAAAAAAAATCCGTTCAAATTATCTTACAAAACAAACATCCCTGCTGCTTCCAAGTCTAACATAAATTGTCCATTTTTTATATTTGGTTTGTCTCACATTATTTGTTTTTTTTTTTTTCAAAAATATGATTATACACTTTAATCGTATTTTATAATTTAAATTTTTTTATTTTTAATCTTAATTAAATTATTTACTTATCATAATTATTTACTTACTAATTAGTACTACTCAATTTTATCTAAATTATCGTATTTACAGTAACGTGAACATATACGGAGGAAATATTTATTAAAAAGTATTCTTTTTAAAAATATCAAATCAAATATTTATTTTTTATTTTTTACTTCCTCTGTTTCACATTTTTTATCTAATATTTCTATTTACGTCCGTCTTACTTTATTTGTTATTTTTTTTAGAAAATATAATTATACACTTTAATCACATTTTAAATTTCATAATTTATAATTTTTAATCTTAATTATACTATTCAGTTATCTTATCTTAATCTATAATTAGTTTATTATATAATAATTATTTTCATTAATACATATCTTAATTATTTACTAATTACACAATATCTAAAACTTTGTGTCTGGGCTAAATGAGACAAATTAGCTGGAACGGATGAAGTATTTGATTTATGATGTAATATATATAAAGTTTAAAAAAAATAAAACGTGTAATTAATTATTTTAATTACTTAATTTTAATAAAATATATACAATATGAATATAATTTTATAGATGATAAAATTTCATATAATACAAATAAACAAAAATAAATAAATATTTATTTATAATTAAAATAAATTAATGTTACGAACAAATAGAAAATTTGTTTATTGAAGAGATATAAAAAATATAAAATTTTAAATAGATTTTGAATGTGTTCCATATGATGTACTCCCTCCGTCTAAAACAAAGTGCAACATTTACTTTTGGCACGAGCTTTTAGGTAGATAGTATTAAGTAGGATAATTTAGAAATTAGGTGATGTGACAGAAAGAGAAATATATATTTTATTTTTTTATTTGGATGATGTGAGGGGATAAAGTGTGGGGTAGAGATTAAGTATAATTAATTATTTCCTATTTTGAAAATATTACAGGGTGTTTGAGACATAGCAAAAAGAAATGTTGCAGGGTGTTTGGGACAGAGGGAGTAATATTTAAAAATAAAAATAAATTGAAAGCATGATATCAATAGGCAACGAAATGGCAATCAAACACACCCTAAAAAATAGTGAAGAGAATGAATGAGAATCATGTACAATAACTATATAAATGTAAATGAAATGTAGAGTTTGTTTGTTTTGTGGAAAAATCAAATATCTATATATTTTTAAAAAATTAATATATTATACATATTTATTATTTTTATATTATTTATAAAATTTCATATACTTCACATTAAAAAAATCTTTTCAAATTATTTTTTTTTTAAAAAAAGTCCCTAATAATTCAATTTGAATTTTTTGTTCAAAATTAAGAATAAGGTGAAATTAACTTAGAGGCAAAAGAAAGAAAGAATAAATCTATCAAATGAATTAAGTATTAGATATTTAGTTTTAATTTAAAATAATTTAATAATTATTTTACTTAAAATTATCAAATTTTTAAATGTAAATTTGTTGTTTTATTATTTTAAACTAAAATCAACTTTATTTATTTGATACAATTTTTTTAAAAAATATATTCTTATTATTATTATTTTACATAATATCACATTAAATATTATTTAAATAAAAATTCAAATCAACATCTCATTTTAAATCAATTTCAAACCATAACCAAACAAACTATATATATTTTTATTGTATTAGTATGAAAAAATACATCAAAAATATAAAAAACAATATATGAGGTTAATTTTATTATTATTATTTTTTTACTTTATTGAGTGTGTAGATTATAAATATTATTTATATATTAGATTAGCAGGTGAATATATTTTATTTTTTGAATAATATTAATTGAAAAATGGGTTATTATTATTATTACTCCCTCCGTCCCACATACCATGTCCACGTTGCCGTTTCTGTCCGTTCCACATACCATGTCACTTTTTTTTCTGGAAAATAATTATACACTTTAATCTCATTTTAAACTTTTTAATTTTATTTTTTTAGAATTTTAATTAAATAAATTAATTATCTTAATCTTAATTTATAATTATTTATATTATAGGATAATTATTTTCATTAATACATTCTTAATTATCTATTAATTACATCCCTCCTAAAATATCGTGTTTACATTGTAGCAGACGCAGTATGTGGGACGGACGTAGTATTATTTTCATTGAGTGGAAAATTCTAAATTTTACAATGGTGAAAAAGTAAAAAACATTAAAAATTTCTAATGTACTTGTTACTATATACATATATAAAGGTGATAGATAAATAATAAAATTGGAATAAATGTAAGAATTTTAAACAAAATATGATGTTAATTTTTGGTATTGCTAAAGGCTACATTTATACAAAACTACCACTTGTACAACAGCGGACCTAAAAAGAAAAAAATAAAATAAAATAAATTGGTGATACAATATATAAATTTAAAATAAAATAAATTAGAAACTCAAATTCATTAAACAATAATAATAATATAATAATATTATGTTTGCATATAAAATTTTAAAATATAAATTAATTATTTTAATTGGATAATTATTTGAGTATTAGTTACATTAACATTTTAAAATTTAAATTATTCACTCACACTTTTTAACTAATAGTATAATTTTAAATTTTTAGTAAAAGTGTAAAACACTATAGGTTCTGTTTATTTTTAAGATATTATTCATAATTTTATTATTTCAATTTTATTTTTTCTTCAAAATATAAAATCAAATATTTAATTTTTATTTATTTTATTACATTAAATTTTAATTTTACATTCAAAATATCATATCAAACAACTATTTCAATTCAAAATTTTACTATTCATAATTAATACTCAAAATCAAAACCTCTCGTGGAAACACACCTTATAATTTTTTTAATGATAGTACAAGTATTAAATTATACTCCAAATTTCTTTTTGCTCGTCTAAAAGTCATATTTAGCTTTTGCTGCATTATATTTAATATTAAAAATATTTTTATATTTGTATAATTTTTTCATATAAATATTTTTTGTATAAAAATATTTTTTGCAATAATTTTTTAACTTATACTATATTTTTAATATAAATATATTTGTGGGAGCTTTTTTTTATGATGATAATAATAATAAAAAAAAATTATATATTAATAGAGGGGGTAGGGGGACCAAATAGGGGTGGGGTCCAAAATGGTGATAGATGTGTCTGCCACCACACACACAGACACAGCCTCAATCCCTATCACACAATCATGCTCACCACTTTGACTCTAATAAAAACACTTTAAAATAAAATATTTCCTTGGTCCCAAATATTGTGTCTGCTACACTGTAGACACGGTATTTTAGGAGATATATAATTAGTAAATAATTAAAAATGTATTAGTAAAAATAATTATCATATAATATAAATAATTATAAATTAAAATTAAGATAACTAATTAGTTTAATTAAAATTAAAAAATAAAATTACAAAATTTAAAATGAGATTAAAGTGTGTAATTATTTTCCAAAAAAGGAAAGTGACATGGTATGTGGGACGGACAGAAACGGCAACGTGGACATAGTATTTGGGACGGAGGGAGTAACACTTTTATCATAATAACAATAACAATAACAATAACAATCAATAACAATAACGACAATGATAATACTCTCTCCGTCTCAATATAATAGTTTTATTTATTATTTTTATTCGTTCCAAAACAATAGTTTCATTTCCATAAATAATCATATTACCATAAAATTATCTCTACTTTTTCATTATTATTACACAATTACTACGTACTTTTTACACTAATATACTCACAAGAGCAAAAAAAAATCATTTATTCTTAATTTTTACCAACTATCAATATAATATCAATATTTCTTAAATCTCGTGCTCAACACAATAAGACTATATTTTTGAGATGGGGAGAATAATAATTATAGATTTATTTGTCCAATACAATTTTTTCTAGGGCTATTTTTAATATATATTTTATCGTTCTATATATAATGTTATATTTTTTATTTTTGTTTGTTCCATATATATTAGAAAAAAATTATACTTTAATTAAATTTTAAATTTATAATTTTGAAATTTATTTTTTTTTTATTTTTTTGAATTTTTGTGCGTATCTATTTATATGAATTTGTGGTTCGAGTTTTGGTAGGAATTGGTATTCATTAACAAAATTGGTGTATTTATGTGCGCAATTTATTTAGGGTTCGATTGCGATTTTTTAAATTTATGATATTAATATTATTAATATAATTTCACATAGACATAAAAATACATTTAGGCCAAAATACAAAATGAAAGAAACCCAATATATTATCCAATCTCATCGTATATTCCCTTCGTCCTATAAGTAAATATTCATTTGCTTTTTTCACGTAGTTTTAAAAATATTAGTATTATATTGGGATATAGTAAGAATAAAGTAGAAAGGACTAAAATAACCTTATTAGTATGTGTGATATATTGTAAATTGCAAGGGTATTTGTAATGTCATGTAGATAGTACAATTAGTAAAAAAAAATGGATACTTTGTTATGGAACGGATTAAAATGAAAAAATGAATACTTTGTTATGGGACGGATTAAAATGAAAAAATGAATACTTTGTTATGATGAGACGGATTAAAATGAAAAAATAATACTTTATTATGGGACGGAAGGAGCATTAATTTGAAGTCTTGACCAACAAATACCACCCACTCAAACTACGTACAAATCTGAATTAAAAATACATACATTTTATTTATTTTCTCTTCTGCAAATTAGAAGCATACTATCAATATCTAAATAAACTCTTAAGATAAGTAAGAATTATACTTACAGA
Source organism: Andrographis paniculata (assembly GCF_009805555.1). Classification (NCBI taxonomy): domain Eukaryota; kingdom Viridiplantae; phylum Streptophyta; class Magnoliopsida; order Lamiales; family Acanthaceae; genus Andrographis; species Andrographis paniculata. The sequence continues at coordinate 1,874,453 of NW_026137611.1, forward strand.
TGACATATTTGTTAGATTTTCTTATACTTTTATTCATCAATAAAATATAATATTATTCTTTAATTTACTTAAATAAATTAATGTATATATTTGAATGAGGAAAAGAAAATCAATTCCATTAAGTGATACTAATAATAATAATAATAATAATAAAACTTTTATAGCTTTTTTCAAAGTGCAATTCTCGAACTATACACCCCTAGTCTCAATTATATGATTATTATTGTTAATATTATTATTTAATTTGACAAATATTTAAAATTGGAATATATGTATAAAATTTAAAAAAATGATATATATTTATTTAAATGAAATATCATTTAATCTTCTATAAGATGGAAGACGTGTATATACATATAAGATTTTGATTTTGACAGTACAATTTTAAATTAAATTAAAATAATTGTTTGATATGATATTTTAAATTAAAATTAAATTTTAATACAATATAATAAATAAAAAATAAGTATTTATTTGATATTTTTTTTAAAAAAAATTAAAATAGTAAAATCAGAAGCAGTAAACTCACCCATATTATAATTGGACAAGTACAGCAGATCAAACAGAACACTCCTCACTACACATACCCTAGCCCAAAAAAAAAAAAAAAAAAAAAAAAAAAAGAAAAAGAAAAAAAAACACAAACAAACAAACAAACATGATCACCAAAAATGAAAAATGTTCTAAGGATCTGGGATCAAGTTTTTAGGCTCACTCAAGACATACTTGGGCAATTCATATCTTGCACCTGTTAAAGTTAAAAACATTCATCCATCAAAATCACATCCATCCATTCAATCCAATCCAATCCAACGGCTATAATTTGATCAAACTTTCGTACCTCGTTCGTCGAAGCAAAGCGTTAAATCCGGGTTGTGAACGATGATTCCGGCGCTCTCGATGATGGCTCGACCGAGGGTGAGATCAGCTTCCGCTGCAGCCCGGAGCGCATCCCAAATTTCTGCCTCGAAAATATGTGAAGACGCCTTTTTTTTATTTTTAATCCAAAAAAATTTAGAACAAATTCGGAATACTCACTCATGTTTTATTAAATAGATCTATATTTTATTTATTGTATGATATCATCGTATTAAATTACATTACAAATAAAATATTTTTCAGTTTAAAACTAATGTTGGTTGTAAATACTCCCTCTATCGTTCAAATCTATGCTCACTTTTTCTTTTGGGTTGTTATCGAAAAATATATATATTTTTTTTTAAGAAAAAAATCATTTCACTTTTGTACAGTTTTTTACTATAAAAAAAAAAAACAATTATTACTAATTTTTATTAAAACTCGTATCCAGTCAAACGAGCACACATTTGCCGATGAAGCAGCAAAAGCTTTGATTATTTTAGATGGATTGGAAGACGAAACGTGGCTTTGTTAGTATAAACGGTAAAATAAAAGATTGGCTATTAATTTATTTTATTTAAAGAATATTATTTTAAGATATTTTATCTTGTTTATTTGCATAATATTTATAATTAATAGTACATTTATAACTAACATTAATATTTTTGTGCGTAATTTAATTAAACACAATAAAATTTTACGGAACAGATAGAATATACTAAAATTTACATGTAATTTAAATTAAAACAAGAGTTTCACATAAAATATAAAATATTCTACCCATTTATATTTAATTAGTTTATAATAATGAATTTTGATATTATTATATTATTTTTTATGTAATTAATAACATTTATAATTTTAAAGTAAATTTAATATATATAATTAAAAAAATTAAAATATATATTTAAATATTTAAAAATTATATAGCAATTAAAAAATATATACAATATAGATATCATTTTGTAAAGAATAAAATTTTCTGTAAATAAAAAAATATTTTTGTTTATTTATAATTAACATAAATCAATTTTATAAAAGATGTGTAATTTTAAATATTCATAAAAATATTTATTTATTAAGAGAAATACAAAAATAAAGAGATTTTGAGTGATTCTAAATGTGATTTATGATATTGTGATGATTTATATTTGTTAAATATATTTTAATTTAATAATTTTTATCAAAAATAAAAAAATACCAATTGTTACCCCGATAAACAAAAATAAAAATAGTGTCAGTTGTGATGAAACAGAGGTACAATTTAACCAAAGAAAGTACCTTTCCGGCCACCATAGTGAGGCGCCGTGTCCCAAAACTCTTCTCTCAGCTGTATCAACTGACTTTTCGTGATCGGTTGGGGATGTTTCCAGGCTTTTGGCTTTCGGATATCTGTAACAGTTCCTTCCAAGAACAAACATCACTATTACAAAATCATTCTATTAGATCTAATAAGCATATTCGATAGGGTTCGTTTAACCGCTCTACTTTCTTACCTGTAGAATTCGCCTGCGACGATCCAACACATCCCATCTTCGACGACTCCAACGAATCAAATCAAATCCAATCTTTCGACAAACTCAATACAGACAATCTGAACACAGTAAGTACATAGGCGGCGAAAAGGTTTAAGGAAAGAGGTTCGTACCGATGCTCCATGTATAATGGATTGCGATAAGTCGAGAGCTCTTTAAAGATAATACAGAACATCCTGAAAAATACTGTCCACAAGAAACAACAATCTTCAAATCGAAAACCAAAAAGCAGTTAAAAGTAAAGCTGTTAGTTGGCTGTCAATCTTCTTCGCTTTCTTGTGACCTGCAGTTGGTTCTTCGACTTTATCGAACACGCAATAAATGTCGAAGCGAAAATAAACAACACTTAAACCAACTAACACAGAAACCTCCGGGAAATTTCTGCGCGCAAACAGCCTGAGGATGATAAATTAGGCGAGAGCGTACTAAGATAGGCGCAATGCAGAGTTTAAACAGTTAATCTAGTCAAGAGGCGGGCGAAAAACAGTAGTCTACATTTCCTTAAAAGAACAGAACCTCGGACAGAATCAATACCCATACTTGCTCCGGAAATTGTAAGGATCGTATTTGGCGCTGTCGTAGCCGCTTGGCTTGATCTCAGACGGCTTAGGTGGATCGAGTGCGGATGATGCTGTCGGATCCCCGGTTTTGTCTCGGTGTCGATGTTTTCTTTCTTTCTGACCCTTCGATCGGATTTGTTCGTACTGAGGAGCTTCACCTGATCCGTAATATTCGGCGTACTCCTGTCGTTTCGAAGATCGGTGCTTGGTCGATGGAGATGGATCTTTTAACGTAGACGACCTCGTTTTCGGTGGCCTGACTTCGGAAGAGAATCTGTCGCCGTAAATCGGTCCATTTGCTTGCCGGGTTTCGGCGAGGGGAGTCGGGGCTCTCTGCTTCAAAGCTGAAGGAGGTTCGGGTTCGTCTTCAGGCATAATAAGAGAATCTTTTAGAGGAGTTAGGCCTTTCTTCGAGATCCTCCTATTAAAAGACTGGGGAATGAAATTAACGAAGATGCCGCTGACTGCTTCCAGCGCAAATTTGGCGAGGTCCCAGATCAATTGTCCGAATGACGGCCACCCAGCTATTTGCTCGTCTTCGGCTGTCACGTCGACGGGCGTTGGTATCTCGTTACTCGTCGATTGGTCGTTGAGTTTGCCTTCGGTGCCGCCTTTCTGAATATTCGAAAAATTTATTATTTATAAACCGGAAAATTAATCTAACGTAAACGACAATATATATGTTTCGGATATGCATAAAATCGCTTTAATATTACCGTCGACTTGGGGAAAAACGAGGTGCCGAATCCTTGTTGTAGTACGCACGTCGTGTATCCAATTAAGATGGCGCCAGCGACCATAAGAAGATCTGCATTTACGAGGCTTAACGAATTATTTAACGAACTCCTACTACAAGACATTGTGTCGAAAATTTAAAAGACACAAAAAGCCGCGGAAGTTTAAAGCAATCGACAAACCTGCGAGTGAGCCGGAGCTGTTGTTGTAATAGCAATCCTCCTTGCTCAAGGAAATTTGACGAAGAGCGGCATTGCCTCGATCAATAACTAACAAAGAACATGTAGACCTAACATAAATGACGTCAAAATCATTCGAGAACTTAGCGTCTTCACTAGGACCGTCATTGTATCCTGCAACGTGCGATTTTCCTCCAGCAATAGTCGTCACGCCTGTAACGACGGATTTTCAGGTTTAGGTGCCTTTTAGGGCGAAATTAACATTAGTAAGGTTCACAAATAGAAACTCGTTAGCATTGCGACAACCTGATTCCCCGATCTTTCTAATCGCGAGATTTGCTGTATCGGCAACATAAACATTCCCTTTATCATCCATCGTAACACCCTTCGGGTGATTAAATCGAGCATCACTTGGTTTTCCATCGACGTGGCCCGTGCGACCCTGGAATGATCCAGCAACCAACCTTGCCCTGCTATCTGTATTCATAAGAAAACCGAGCTGTGATTTGGGAAGCTAGAAATGACTGTTTACGACACGTGTGAACATCTTATCGAAATATATCCATGCGGATCCTCGATTACTCATTCAACGACATAATCCACTATTAGCCAAGGCAATTTCTATACCAGTAGAAAACAGAAGGGTCCGAAATTACTAACAAAAACCCAAATCTTGTACAGTCAAAGACATCTTCAATCGACAACACAAAATTCTTAGGAATTTGTCTTCGAACTCACCCTTTTAAATTTTCAGCATTTGTCCTTGTATTTATATCTAAACTTGGAAGACTTTTATATCTTCAAATTATTAATATCAAGTTCGAGTTTTGCCCGAATTTTACCTTTTGTGTTGATTTTTGGAATCTACTTTTCGAAAAAAAAAAAAAACATCTGTACCTATGTTTTCAACTTTGTACTCGGATTATTCACAATTTTTTTATTTCTCTAAAAACATCATATTCGTAAACCTATTTTTAACATATTAGATCAAAAACATCGCATATCGCCTATTTACGTCCCATCAAATATCTATATTTAATTCAAATTTTTACTATTCTCGAAATAGACTAGAATACTTCCAAAAACAAATTTACACAGCCCAAAGACTCACAGTGCGACAGTGGGGGCGTAATTCGGACAATGTTGCTGTTAACAGCATCCACAGCAAAGAGATCTCCATCCTGCGAGACACGAATCTTGTATGGCACAGTTCCAAGTTCATTCCCTTCGACAACGGTCTCGACTAAATATCCATCTTCAAACTGCAGGACATTTCCATCTGCAAGAAGCCCAAACAGACGAGACAATAAACAGATGAAAATTAAACATCTTCCACCACATTCCAATCCAAATATCTCCTGTAACTAAGAACAACCCTGCCAAATTCCTATCTTACACTCCATTCTCCCAACACAAATCACGTTCTCATAAAATGAAACATCCAACTTAAGCAAAACCAGTCAAAAACTTCGACACTGCAAACGCATTGTTACATTGCAAAATTTTAGAATTGCGTATATTAACAATGATACAAACTTGATAGACTCAAATAATAACAGTGGATAATAACCGAATTAAACTAATCTAAACAATAAACCAAATATACAAAATATCTCAACATCCCTTCAAATAGTGGTGTTGCAAACTTGAGTTTACTAAGAGACATCGAAAATGGTGTAGCCAAAATCGTTCACTGGGTCAGAATAAAAAATAGGACTCGCTCGCAATAAAATTAACAACCGAAAACAAACTCTCTCACAACGAAGTTAGAATGAAGTAGAATCAGAAATAAGACTAGTTCACAACGAAGTTAGAGTAAAAAACAAAGGTCACTTTCAACGGAGTTAAGAATCGGAAATAAAACTCTCAAAGCATTTTACAGTCTGCAAATAAAGTCTAGAGACCTCAGGTAACTTCCGGGTTGAATGTACCTGGAGGATGTGGCTATAATACTACGTTAATACGCCCTCCCCGTCCCGTAACTACGTATCAATTTACTTTTTGTATATTAGACTTTAAATATTAATATTATATTTATAGGCGGTACAAATAAAAATACATTTATTAGTGTTTTATAATACAAATGTTATTACAAATATAACAATATTTTTAATGTTATAACAACTTAAAAGTCAAATTGATACCTTGTTAAAGATTAAAGAACAGAGAGAGTATTACTCCCGGATACCGTATTTTAGGAGGAATGTAATTAGTAGATAATTAAGAATGTACTAATGAAAATAATTATCTTATAATATAAATAATTATAAATTGATTAAAATAACTAATTAATTTAATTAAAATTAAAAAAAATAAAATTTAAAAATTTAAAATGAGATTAAAGTGTGTAATGATTTTCCAAAAAAGAAACTGACATGGTACGTGGGACGGACAAAAACTGCAACGTGGACCTGGTATCTGGGACGGAGGGAGGGAGTATTATTAATGGAAACAGAGGTATGGTTGTCATATATTCAAATAATAACAATCTAATTTAATTGATATAATCAAACAAATCTAATATAAACCATAAAACAAATATCTAAAATATATCACAACACTTTGAAAAATTAACAAAGATAGTATACTACCTGACTGATGGGGTATTCTGGAGGAAGACTTGGTCCATTTTACCAGGGACGACAGGTGCTTTACCAACGGCCCTGAAAAATAATAATAATAATCTTCTCAATAACTAACTTAAAAATGGCTGTATCAAGCTATCATTCAGAAATGCACACAAGAACAAGCACATCGATTCAATAAAATCCCCAATTGCATAAAACCCTAACCATAAAATTAGGGTTTTATGTTTTTTTTATTTTTTTCACGGTTAGAGCAAACGTTTTATTTATTCATTTATTTTTACAGGAATCGAACGAGAGGAATACATTACCCGCTGGAGCAGCTTCAGCTCGAAACTCAACGATGGAGGCGATTGAGGAGGATAGCAAAATGAGAAACAATAGGACCGACCTCATTCTTGCCTTTTTCAAGCTTTCCCCAAAATTGAAGCTCCAAAAAATACCTTTTGGTGTATTCTCAACGCAGATCAGAAAAAAAAGGGCACAAATCAACATTTCCGAAGGTAATTCACTCCAGATTTCTTCATGTAAACGAGAATTGAAGCAATGTGGCGTAGATTGCAAGCACGGTGAATTGCAGTTCTCGCCTAAAACCGACGGGATTTACAATTCACACCACCGCCATTGCTGCTCCGTCGCTTTTGGCTCTTCATCGGCTCGTCATGATTGCGTTCTTTTGGGAGAAATTTGGAAACGAAAAGGCGCAACTTTCGAGGAATTTGGGAAAGTCGAATTCAGTACTGACAGCAGTGATGCTTTTACACTTGAGAAAGGCGAAATGAACTGTGAACTGGTCTGAACTACGCGCTGCGGTGATATCCCGCCCGACCCGATTACTCGTTCTGGATAATCCAGATCCGATTCAACGTTCACGCAAGCACTAGCACTAATTGTATCGGGAATTTTGGATAAGTTTTCATTTCGGGTGTGTTTGTTTGGAGGTTTGGATTTTGGATTGGGATTTGAATAGTAAAAATTTTGAATTTGAATAGTTGTATGATGTGATATAAATAGGGTTTGATGTGATGTTTTGAATGTAAAATTTTTAGTATAATATAAAAAATGAAAAATAGGTGTTTGATTTGATGTTTTTGAAGGGAAAAAATTGGATAAATAGTGGAAATCCTCCAAAATCCTTCAAACAAACACACCCGCATATCATTTCTGTGTGATTGCAAAAGGTAATAAAAATTCATAAATGGACACTACTACTAAATTATTAAAAGTAAATTATGCTATTATTATTTTATTATTTTTTATATAAATAAAGTTGCTGATATTTAAAATAATTTTAGTAATGTCTTACTCCTCCGTCCAGTTAAAAAGTAAAAATATTTTTATCTTGTCCAATTACAAAGTAAACATTTTATTAAATACCTCAATTTTTTTCATAAATACCTTTACTTTAAATCATATTATTACTTTTATACCAAAAAACAAGGACATAAATATCATTATATTATTTTTAACTACCTATTATAATTAAAATATTATTATTTTTTAAACACCACGCTAAAAGTAAGTATATACTTTATGTGTAGACGGATGAAATATATATCAATAAAATATATTATTTCATAAATAATAAAATTTTATAGTATAATATAATAAATAAATATATTTATTTATTTATAATCACCTTAACATTAATTTTATAAAAGAACAAACATTTTTAATTATAAATAAAAATATTTATTTATTGATGAGAGATATAAAAATAATAGGTTTTGAGGGGTATTAAAAATTTAATTAAATTTATTTACATTTGTTAAGATGAATAAATTTATAAAAATAGAAAGATATCATCTTTGAGACGGCCAGAAAAAAAATATCATCTATGAAAGACCGAGGGATTAATAATTATAATAATATTATTTTATTTTATCCATTATATATTTGTATTAAATATTTTATGTAAAAAATACACATTAATTAAAAATAAATTAAAATATTTTATTAATAATAAAATAAGCACAAAATACTAGTACATAATAAAAAAACGTACTAGATTGTTCTATTAAAAACCCTAAACTGCAATAAATATATTAAATTTCTTAATTTTTTTTTTAAAAAAACTTCTAATTATTTTTTAATAATTCTTTCAACAATTTTTCCTTAAATGCTTCTTCATTTGGAGTCGGTTGATAATTTGCAAGTAAATTGTTTAAATTATATATTTTTTCAGTTGATTCTTTTTTATTGCTTCAATTGTTATTTCATTTTTTGTTCTTGAAGGTAGATGATTTGTTCTTATTATTTTGTTTCTGTTTGATTCTTTCTTCTTTTAAATCTACAAGACCTCCTAAATATGATATAACTTGTGTATATGTAGCTTCCATATCTGCAAAATATTTATCGTAATTGTTAGAATCTTGATACTTTTCTATACTATTTTTCCCTTCTTTTTACTCGCTTGTGATTCTTCATAAGAAGCTTTGAAACTCCCTCGCCATTTTGGTTCCTTTTTTAACTGACGTCATGCATGTTCAAATACAAATGACTTTCGACCATCATCGTAATAAATATTGTGTGTGGTATTTAACACATTATTTTGAGATTGTCCACTAATTTTTTGTCGGTTAGCTTTCTCATAGCAATTAACAAATTTTGATATTGCTTGATTAATTTCATGCCAACGAGACTTACATTGAGATATGGCTCTTGAAACCCATTGATTTTTTTTATTTTCGTATAATAGTCCACTACGCATTTTCAGAAAGTAGAAGTGTTTTTTTATCGGTACTTATAATGGTATCTTTGTTTGTGTTGAGCCATCCATTGATGAGGAGAATATCCTCTTTTGGGCTCTACGTTTTTCTTGTATCTTCGATAGAACTGATAACTTACACATCTTCATCATCTTATTTATCAAAATTGTGAATAGGAACTTGTGTGCTAAATTACGGGATGTTCACACCCTCACTTCTTTGGTTTGAACCACTTCTTTAAGTAGCCGGACGTTTGGAGATTGGTTCATAGGATACGGTGTACCATCAATTGGTCAGAAGTTTGAAGGATGAGAAAAGTTTAGACCAAATGAAAAATAATGGTTGTGGATAATAAAAATTGGTGTAATTCGGTAATTTAGGTGATTGTTTGAATATTGAGAGTTTTGTGATCTTTTTGTTCCCCAATATTTTCATAAAATTTTAAAAGAAAAAGAAGTTTGAGTTTTTGATGAATTGAGATGCATAATTAGATAAAAAATAACTAGAGGAATATTACATATACTAACATATGCACACCAATAGTATATTTATATAGATTTTTTTGCTCACATGCATTTGTGTCGTCATTTCATTGTACTAAAAGGTATTAAAAGCATGTTTATTTTGTGGGATAATTTGAAATTATTTTTTTTATTTTTTTATTATTATTATTTTTTTTATGTTGAGGTATGAGAAATTATGTAGAAATATAGAAATAATGAATTTGTGTGATATATTAATATTTTTGAAAAAATATGTGTTTTATTGTTAAAAGAACACACTTCATTGTACTAAAATAAAATGATTCTTTAGATTTTGTATTGTCATTTCTTATAATTAATACACAGTGTATATCATATTACTTCATTATACAAAAAAGAATTAATCATTGAGCATGGTATTGTCATTTCTCGAATTAATATAACTAACATACAATGCATGTTATATCTCCTTCATTGTATTTAAAAGAATTAATATTATGTTTAAATTTCAGTATTTACTTGTTATGTTAATTTTATTAGAGACTGAAATTATGGTTATTTTCAAATACCTTTTTTTTTTTTTTTTCAATAGCTTCATGTAATTTTTCATAAATTAATTTAAAATAAATTATCTATAAAATCATACATAAATAAATCTATATTAAACACTAATAATATGAATGTAATATTAAAATTTTATTTATTAAATTATTTTAATTTAAGTATTAAATAACTATTATTAAAATTATTTTATTAAGTAGAAAATATTATAATGTGTATATAATATATTATTTTAAAAAGTATTATAAAATATTATAAAGTTTGTAGTAAATAAAATAATAAATTTATTATATAGAATAAAAAAAAATCTGAGGAACGCGAAACTCGGTTCTACAATGTGAGTAAAAAATTGAATGAATTTTTCATGAGTTCTTGAGCTGACTTGATATAACGTGAAAGAGAAAGAAGACTCGGGAACAAAAAATTATATTTTGCATTTTTTATGGTCTTATAGTAAAATGTCAGCCGATGGTTTAAAGAAAATAAAATGAAGTTCAATAGGTGTAATCAATTTTCTAAGAAAGACGAGTCAAATACTGTACAAATTGATTGTGCGGGACAGTCTTGTGAATACGGTGGATACTTAGATTTTTATAGTAAAAAAAAAAGAAGAAAGTATGTTATCTTTATATTCAATTATTTTTCAATTTTTTTATTATTATTACTCTCTCCGTGTCCCGGATACGTATATGTTACACTGTAGACACGGTATTTTAAGAGGGGTGTAATTAGTAGATAATTAAGAGCGTATTAATAAAAATAATTATTCTATAATATAAATAATTATAAATTAAAATTAAGATAACTAATTAGTTTAATTAAAATTAAAAAAAAAAATAAATTAAAAAATTTAAAATGAGATTAAAGTGTTTAATCATTTTCCAAAAAAAAGGAAAGTGATATGGAATATGGGACGAACATAAACGACAACGTAGACATGGTATGTGGGACGGAGGGAGTATTAAAGTGTGTAATCATTTTCCAAAAAAGGAAAGTGACATGAAATATGGGACGAACAGAAACGACAACGTGGACATGATACGTGGGACGGAGGGAGTATTAAAGTGTGTAATCATTTTTCAAGAAAAAAGAAAGTGACATGAAATGTAGGACGGACAGAAACGACAACGTAGAAATAGTACGTGGGACGGAGGGAGTATTATTTTGTTAAAGATGACTCAAAGCTTTCATAGTTATTTAAAGCTCGTATGGAAATAAAAAAAAAAAAATACAGTTTTCTAAAGAAAAAAAATTAATACAAGAATATGTTTACTTTCAACAATATAAGAGGTTCTGCTACTGTTTAGTTGTAGTTTGATCATTAATCTTTTTGTAAATATATATTCAAAGAAGAATATAAAAAATTCGAAACATTTTTTTCTCAAGAAAAAAAAAAAAAAAAAAAAAACTAAAGTCGCGACTAATCTTATGATCCGCAGCTTGCAAGATATGTTGGCGATCCGATCCTTTCCACGCGTTATTCTACATCGTGTTTATGCTATCGGTGTGCGCTTTATTCTCGAAAACTTGGATCGAGGTCTCGGGATCCTCCGCCAAGGATGTCGCAAAGCAGCTCAAGGTATGTTCTTGGCTCGCGCTAATTCAAATCGAATCTCTATTCTGTAAAAAACTGTTCTAAAACGCTGAGCTTTCCAGGAACAGCAAATGGTGATGCCGGGGTCGAACCTGTACAACCAGCTGAACCGCTACATCCCAACGGCTGCGGCATTTGGCGGGATGTGCATTGGCGCGCTCACCGTTTTGGCGGATCTCATGGGCGCGATCGGCTCCGGGACAGGAATTTTGCTCGCCGTGACGATTATTTACCAGTATTTTGAGACATTCGAGAAGGAGAAGGCGAGTGAGCTTGGCATCTTCGGGTTCTAAGGCTGCGCCGCCGGTCGATTTCTGGCCGGCCGGAGCTGCCGGAAAGTTTCGACGGTTGTGGGAGCGGGAAGAAATCTGTCGGATATTCCCACAGAAGGGGAAATATTATAGGTTTAAGTTAGTTTAGTTTGTTAGCTTGGCTTGCCTAGAATCCAAAATATTTTCCTGATAATTTAGCAAATTTTGAACTACAGAAAGAACAAGGCTAGTTTAATCTTGAAAATGAAAATAATAAAAATAATAATTATTATTATAAGTTAAAAATCAAATAAAATAGAGAATCTTAGAATTTGTTCTAATGCATTTTTAATCTAATAAGATTACAAGCACATGGCTTGTTATTTTATTCCTTTATAATTTTATTATCATAATTTTAATAAATAATAGTAATTTTTTATTATTATCTTTTTAGTATTTTATATAAAACCTTTTTTTTTCCTCTCACCAAAACTTTTCGTTTTCTTTTTTGTGAATGTAACTTAAATTAAATACCAAAATAAGAGACGATTATTATTATTATTTTTTATCTAATTAAAATTACATAATTTTTAGAAGACATATATGTTTTTTTAAAGGATAAATTATATTATGTTTCAATAAAAATACACAGAACACTTATGTTTTATTTATTGTATGAAATTTTTTAAAATAATTTTTTAATAAAAAAATAATTGATCAATTATTTATTTTATAATTTTTATAAATTTCAGATGACAAATTATCTTCAAAATTTATAAAATTAAGAATTAATTAATTATTTACTTATTTTATTCCTTTAAGATATTTTAACTATTTTATTTATATAAAATATAATAAAACAAAAGGATTTTATGTAATAACTAAAACACTAGTGTTTTTCTATATAGGGATATTATATAATTTACTATTTTTAAATCCTCGGTTCTGCGGTAAGTTTGACGGGTGTTTTCAGGTAAGATCGGGTAGGGCCGGTCCAATAAGTATCGGGTCGGGTATAAGAAAATACCATCCCTAGATAGCTCTTGCTGTTTGCATTAAAAAAAGTAGAGGATATATTCTGATCAATAATTATCATCCATTCTTTAGTTAATTCTCTTTCTCAGAGCTTCCAGCGAATTCCTCTCTGAGGCCGACTATAAATATAAGCGCTCACGGAATCTGCTCCATAATACTGAATTTGGTGTAATTAATTCGATCCTCAATTGGCATGGAGAAATCCGTGATTGTAGTTGGTGTTGACGACAGCGAGATCAGCTACCACGCTTTGGAATGGACTTTGGAGCATCTGTTTCCTCCTGCGATTCAGAACACTCCTTTCAACCTCGTCGTCGTGCACGCCAAACCTCAAGCGGTTATGGCAGTCACCCTCGCTGGCCCTGGTATGTTTGTAGTTGACCAATTTTTCGTCGTCTAGGTTTTTTTTTTTGTTTTATTGGGGTGCGCGCAACGTCGATTGATTGTTTGAGTGCTAAGCAAGTTAAAATTCGATTTCCAGAACCGATTGATGATTTTGATAATTCGATCATTTTTCGCGGATTTCAATTTTGCATTGACTGATTGCTAACAGTTGCAAGTTAAAATTCGAATCCAGAACCGATTGTGATTTTGATAATTCTCGATCATTTTTCGCGGATTTCAATTTTGCGTTTACTGATTGGTAACAGTTGCAAGTTAAAATTCGAATCCTCAGACCGATTGATGATTTGATCTGTTTTTTGCGCATTACAAATTTGCAGAGCATTGTTGTTTCAATTTTGGATTGATCGATTGGTAACCGTTGTTTGTGGTTGCGTATATTGCAGGTGCTGCTGACGTGATACCTTACGTGGATAGAGATTTGAAAGCAATAGCAGGCAGAGTAGTGGAAAAGGCTAAACAAATGTGCTCAGCTCATTCGGTAACTTGCGCAATCATCATTTATATTTCTCCCTTCGACATACAGATGTGTATATTAAGAAGGGATCCGAGCATCCAATCTAAAATCAATTGGTGATAGGTGGAGTGGTCATTCGCCTTTATATATTAGAGGAGATCCCACACATTTAGCAATGTGGATAATATTCAACACTTCCCCTCGAAAATCCATACAGGATCCAAACCCAATACGGACACCATGTCTCTGATACCATATTAAGAAGGGATCCGGGCATCCAACATGGTATCAAAGCCTAGGCTAGGTCTCGAGTTCGAGTCCCACCCGTCCCTATTTGTGGCATATGCATGTGCAAGTTTCGCAGACCCACTTGCACCGAGGGGGCGTGTTGGGGACTCCCGTTTGCGGGATATATAACTAATGACTTAGTTTCCCTAAAAAAGTTCGAGCTTTTAGGTGAGACGGTCATTAGCATCCCACAGTGTACACATTTGACTGGACACGAGTTTTAATAAAAGTGAGTAATAATTATTAATTTTTTTTATAATAAAAAAGAGTACAAAAATTGAATAACTTTTTATTTAAAAAAAATAATAATATTTTTCGATGACAACGTAAAAAGAAAAGTGAGTATAGATTTGAACGACTAGGGGACTAGAACCATTTGCTTCTGAAAATTAATTTGTGCTAATTATCAGAGATATTTATGGGTGTTTTTGTTTGGGGTTTGTTTTTTAATTGAGATTTGAATAGTAAAATTTTAAATTGAAACTATGATTCATGTTCTATGTTCTGAATGTAAAAGTGATAAAAAAAATATATAGAGAATAGATTAGTAGTTGGAATTTGGAGGAGTCAGTTTGCATGGCTCCTTCATATTCATGGGCTTAATTCTCTTCTAGCAAAAATAAATAAATAAATAAAATAAAATAAAATAAAATCTCCTCTAGCTGTATATGGACAACTGGTGTAGAGGTTTCATGTAGGGCAAATTATACCAATTAAAATTCAACTAATTAAGATAACATGATCTGGTGTTCGTGTCTCACACCCTCGTTAATGGAATATATATTTAAATATTTTAAAAATTATATTGTAATAAACAATACATGCAAGATGGATATTAGATTGCAAAGATTAAATTTTTTATAATAAAAGTAAATAAAAATATACATATATTTATTTGTAATTAAAAATAAATTAATTTTATAAAAGACACGAGTTTTAAATGTAAATTAAAATACTTATTCTTTTTTTTTAAAAAAAAATAAATAGAAATAAAGTGGTTTTGAGTGAGTTTTAACAATGTAACGTATTATAAGTTATGTATGTATAGTTAATTAAATTGATTTATATTTGTTAAATATATTTTGATTTAGTAAATTTTTACTCAAAATAAAAATATGTCAATTGTTACGGGATATACAAAAATGAAAAATATATTGATTATTCTGGGATGGAGGGAATATATAATAATTAATGATGTATTTTTCTATTAATTTAAATTTTTAAGTGAAATTATCATTTAATAATTAATAATTAAACACAATTTAGATAATGATGCAAGACTTTATATATATATATATATTGATAGAAGACTATATAATATGTAATTAATGATCTAGTGTTTTGTATGTGATACAATAAAAAGGTAAATGATGCAATTTTAGAAGTTGAGGAAGGCGATGCCCGAAACATTCTGTGTGAGGCTGTGGAGAAGCACCGTGCATCTATGTTGGTTGTGGGCAGCCATGGCTATGGAGCTATAAAGAGGTTTTATTATATATATATATATATATTATTATAAATAGATTGTTAGTTAATTGATTAAATATATATATATATATCTGTAAACAAATTAAATGATTTTTAATTGTTTAATAAAGTTGATGAAGATGCATTATAAATTATTGCAGGGCTGTTTTAGGCAGTGTTAGCGATTACTGCGCCCACCACGCACACTGCACGGTCACCATTGTTAAGAAGCCCTCTAAAACCAAGCACTGAGGATCACCTCACTCACCATCTACTGCTACCTACTCTCCTATCCTAAGGTAAGTCAATAATGGAGTATTATTTAATTATAACCACAATAATATGTCGTCTGTCTTGTCTTATATACGGGCTATGGCATGCATGTTTTAACATCATCGTATTTGTTTGCCCAATATCCTAAATTCCCACTTCTCTCTCTCTCTCTCTCTCTCTCTCTCTCTCTCTCTCTCTATATATATATATATATATATATATTCTGCTTAATTGTCTGACTAATTGTAATATTGTCGTGAGATAATTTTACTTGCATACATATATATTACCCTTGGGTTCAAGCCGGAACTAGGGTTCTAAATAAAGGGGGCTAAGAATTTTTTTTACTTATTTTATTTTTTATAAATAATACACTATTTATAGTCATACATATAAAAGGACATGTCGTCTATTTGCTGTCGTATTCTTCGAGTTGTCATATTTTGAAAATATTGCAAAATAGTTTCTGTATCAATCTTTTCAAATAATTATTTTTCCATATAACATAGCAATAAATCTGCCAAAAATTTATCTCTCGTCTTGTTGCGCAAATCACTTGATAATCTTCATCGCAGAATAAGAGGTAGAACTAACGACAACTCCATAAGTAGATACACTAACTTCAAAGTAGTATGTCATTTTCTTTTGACCATTCTTTCATCATCAAAATCATGTGAATATAACTTAGTAAGATGGAGTAGTTTTTCAACATCAAAACTAGCAAATGAATATCTAGGATTAAGAAATGCAATGCCTAAAATAAACTTGTCTCCTTAACGATTATCTATTTCTTATGTGATATGATCAACAACCTAATATAATAATTAAAAAAAATAATGATTTGTAAAGGAAATGAAATAAAATAATTGATAATTATAAAATAAAATAAAATATACATGTACATGAAGAAAAATATTGCGATAAAAATACGTTTTTGGTTGAGTATCAATTTGCCTTCGAAATCTAACTTGGATAGGCATAGGATCTTCCATATTCGGCAAAAAAATATCATTACTAAAACAAAAGTCCAAGACAATTTTCAAAAATTTCTCCCAACTATCATCCTTAAAAAATTCCTTCAATTCATCATTTAATACTATAATCAAAGATACAATATTATCAATATTCTGAGATTTTCGTTGCAAGACAACCGAGAATGCACTTGTTTTCGCCAATAATGTGAACATCAAATTAGCAATGAAAATAAATTCAAAATTCAATATTTTTTCAATTAAACCTGCATAGCACCCCGACTTCTTTGATCAATGTCATCTTCAACAATAATTTCAAGAACATTTGTAACCACATCCCATATGTCTAAAATTCGATTGATTGTCCTATAATGTGAGCCCCAATGAGTATCACCTGGCCGAGTTAAACCCATTACCTGATTTTTGCCTCTTTTCGTATCCACTTTACCATTTTCTATGCATTGTGCAAGATCATCATGATATTTTTTTCAAAGAACATCCCTTCTTTTACACGAAACTCCAACAAGATTCACAATCATAGTTAAATGACAAAAAAAGTTACTCTATGATCCTTTGAAGCTGACACAATTACTAACTGAAGTCGGTAAGCAAAACAATGAATATAATGTGCTTTGCGGTTTTCATTTAAAATAAGTGTCTTCAAACCATTGAACTCGCCACACATATTGGAAGCTTCGTCGTAATCTTGACCTCTAAGCTTTAAAAATGATATATCATATTTTGCAAAGAAATCGTCAATGGATTTCTTTAAAGCCTTTGAAGAAGTATCTTTAACATGCACAATTTCAACAAACTGTTTAATCACTTCTCCCTTTTTTGTTTACAAATTTCAAAATTATGGACATTTGTTCTTTTATTGAGTTATCTCGAGCTTCATCAATCAAAAAAGAAAAAACACTTGTCTTCAATCTCATCAAAAATAACTTTTCTCACCTGTGTTGCACAAGATTTAATAATTTTCTTTTGGATCTTAGGAGATGCCAATTGACTATTTTCCGAAGCATTTAAGTTCATCATTTTTTTTTTCACTTTTTCACTTCGATCACAATATCATTTCAATAATTCAAGAAAAATTACCTCGCTGCATTGATTTATTTGACTCATCGTGTCCACGATGGGCCAAACCTTGTTGTAGAAGAAATGAACTACATCCACAACGGCTGTTAATCAAATCGGGTAATCAACTTTCACCTTATTGCTTCTTTGTTCCAACATATCAACCTTAGTCGTTGATGTTGAAATGAGGAACATTGAATTTAACATAACGATGTGCACTTGTTGAAGGTCCTTCATGTTTTTAAAAATTTTCTAGGGCTTTTTTCCAAATTTCTAAAACCAACTTCAATAAAAGTAATATCTCCACCGTACTTGTAACCTCTATTAAACAAGAGCATACAAAATAAAACGCAACATCTTTTTATACACTATATTCAAGTCACTCATATTGATTGAACCTCGTTGATTGAAACTTCTCATAATCTTACCAAATGAAGTCCTCGGAAAATCATTATCATATGGTTGACATGGCCTTTCTCCATATACCGTCTTTTTAATTCATGTTTAACATCAATACGATAACTATCAATTAGTTTAAGTAACCCTGGATTACCAACACATCATTCTTGATAATTCTATTTCTACTATGCGTTTTTTAGCACATTCTTTATCATCGGTAATAATCTAATTACCAATCACACTGTTTGGTGTGGGGAAAGATGTACTCGAAGCAGAAGAAACTAACTTCTTTGATTTAATAATAAATTTATCTATAAATAATAAATATACACCTAACAAAAAGTTAAACAAATAAATCAATATAAATTTTATAACATTAAATTATGAAATAACACTAGTATATATACCAATAACGATGAAACTAACACATAACATAAATAAAGCTATATTCTCGAAAAGAAAAAAATTACCCAAGAATCCAAAATTCACGCTCAAATCCAAAAATATCAAACCCAGAAAATCAGAATCTGATCCACCGACGTTCTGAAGCTCCGGATTCCGATGGAGCGCAGACAGAGAAATTTGACAACAACAAAATCTTCTTCAGCGACTAAACAACAAATTCAGAACGACTCTTATCGTCTTCTTCCTCAAGGCTAACAGGGAAATCGACCAAATTAAAAGACAGAAGCTGGAGGAGATTTTTCCAAAATCTGAGAAAAAAGAGAGAAAGTGAATGAATGTACATGCAGCGGCGTAGATTAGGTTAAATTTCTTTGGTTTTTTATAAATTAAATTATTATATATAATTAATAAAATATAATATAATATACATTTTAAAAGTGAAAAAATGGTTCATGTCTGCAGCAGCAGCAGCGTGTCAAGCATCATATGTTTGCTTTGGTAATTGAAGACTGACATTAATTGTGTATTTGTTTTGATTATTAATTGAAAATTTATTTATGTAAAATAACAGTTTTTATAACAATTAGTATATATTAGTAATAAAAAATTTGTTAAATTTTTTGATTATGGGTTGAGTGGTTTCGCCTGTACTGTGCTTGGGTTGATGCATAAACAAATAAAAGAATAATTTTAGGGACATGTAAGATGGAATTGTAAAGGGTGTGTTTGTATTTTGTAGAATGTTTTGGCCCAACTTTTAGTGTGTGTTCTTTTGATGGCTTGAATTTTGTGTTTTAACATTTGAATAGTAAAAAATTTAAATTGGAATAAATAGATATTGATGTGATATATGCTTTTGATTTGATATTTTTGAAAAAAAATTAATTAATAATAAAAGACTAAGTTTTGATAAACTTGATAAAAGAAAATTTGTATTTGATGTGCTATTTTGTATGGAAAAACAATATTTTTGATTTGATGTTTTTACAAAAATTATGGTAGATAAATTGTGCCAATAGTTCTAAAAGTCAATGTGTGTATATAGAGCCCAATTTGGAATATATCATAGGAATATATATATATATATATATATTGAGTTTGATTTGAATATAATATTTTTGTAAGATAAAATAATACTCTCTCCGTCCATTACTAAATTTTTCATTTTTCATTTTAGTTTGTCCAAATCAAACTTTCACATTTCTTTGTTTAGAAAAATATCTCTCAATCAAATACCAAAATAATATTATTTTTTTATCTTTCACATTACTTTTCAAAGGTAAAATAGATATTACATTACTTTATTATACTACATATCTATAAAATGCTTATTTTCCTTATTCAGTATGAAAAATCAAACGGAAAGTCTACCACCGGACGAAGGGAGTATGTTTTTATATGAAATAGTAAAAAAACTTGAAGTCAAATTAAAGAAGAATACGAGTTGCGGATCCGGTGCTGACCCGATCCAATCAGCATAGTGCTGATTTGATTGGGTCATCATATAATCAACATATTATATACTATCATAGCATATTTATAATACTTCATATGCAATATTATAACTCAATATATGATATCTTATAACGCAATATATCTACGCGATCAACACTTGATTCGTGCCCAAGAATATACCCTGCATTGTGATTTCTTTGAATATTATGTTTGTGTTTTTGGTTTAACTAATGGTTTGATATTCCTCCTGTAGAAATAAGTGTAAATAATAAATTTCTATAGGGAGAACTAACAAATAAATAATGTATAAAATTATAAAAAGATATAAAAAGAATAAATCTATAAAATTGAAATACTATGATTTACATAGAAATGACTATGGAATATATTATATATATCTATATTGAAAAAATACGCTCAAAATTCTTTCATAAGGCTTTATTGCAATATCAGAGAACTCACAAAATTATTCAAATGTAAGAAAAAATATTTTTCTACTCCTTCTATTCCAGTATAGTTGATATTTTTCATTAGAGACACTCTATTTAAAGAAATAATGCTTAATTAGTTAATAATAGCGAACTATGCTATTATTTATTATTTTTTTTAATAAATAATATTGATAGTTTTAAAATAAATTTAATATATATGATTAAAAATTAAAATATGTATTTAAATATTTTAAAAATTATATCGTAATAAAAAATATATGCAATATATATATCATTTTGTAGAGAATAAAATTTTTTATAATACTAGTAAACAAAAAATACTTTTATTTATTTATAATTAACATAAATTAATTTTATAAAAGATGTGGGTTTTAAATGTAGATAAAATATTTTGTTTTTTGAGGAGAGTTATAGAATAATGAATTTTGAATGAGTCCTACATGATAATGTTATAAGTTATGTATTAATTAAGTTAATTTATATTTGTTAAATATATTTTGATTTAGTATCCTTTACCCAAAATAGAAAAGTATCAATTGTTATGAAATAAACTAAAATAAAAATAGTGTCAGTTGTGGTGGGACAGAGAGATTAACGTATTTCCCTTAACAAACAGAAAATGCTTATTAATATTTTTTTTCCTACTTTAATAATTGTATATATCATTAAGATTTGCGGAATTTTGTGAAAATAGGTTTTAAAATGATATATTTGTTGATTCATAAAACATAGGGAAATGGAAACAAAATCACATTGTGAAATAGATAAGTACCTAAACTCCGCTTGAGAGTTGGTAGTCATACATCGGCACATGTGTTTTTCTCTCAGTGTCTTATTTGAAATGTTTGATTTTGCAGATGATATGTTGAAAGATATGTCACAATCCTTTTTGGATATACCTGTAACCTCGGGATTTTTAAGTCTCAATTCTTACGGACTATCCAATCCTTCAAAATTCCCTTAAATATTTCCGAGAAGAAAAATTCATACCTATGGCAAGATCACTGGTCTCCATATCCATATATACGTCCCACTCACTATACTTAGGAAACATATCTTCTTCTATACTCCATGCTTGACTTCTTGTGATGTTGTTTAACTTCTCGATTGCTTTTTCTCTGTTCTCTTTTTCTTACTTTACTTATCATGTGGTTCTTATAGCTACTATGTGAAAATGTTATCATCATTTAGATCATCAAATTAATTGTACATCAAAGAGGGATCATCTCACTCTTCGTATCTTTCTCAAAGTCGCTGTCATCACAATTATAAAATTATGAGCATTCATCATCAATATTTTCTGGCCGAACGGTCTAACTGGACATTGTTTTTATTCTCTCACCAATCTCAGCTTTCCGAACACTGCCCCATCCATGTTCCATTGCATCATTCACCTTCTCCACCTATTTGCACTTCTTCGGGCCCATTGTTATCGCCCATCATAGTTTCATCATCACCATCACCATCACTATCTCTATCAACTAATTCAATTTCTATCTATGTTTCAATCCCAAAAGCCAAACAACCAATCGGGTGTTTCTCCCTTTCACATCGAGACATTCTAAAAAAAGGAATAATAACAAAATTGAGATAAGAATAATATACTATACTACAAATATTATTTAATAATTTCAAGAAATGTACATTGGAACTGATGAATATGAGTCTTTTTTCAGAAAGCCAAAGTCACAACCTTACTATTGGGGCCGTAATAGGTAGAGTAGCTGCAATTTTTTTGTTGAGTTTTGTACCTATGGTCCTTTATCTAAGATGTAAATATGCGACAGGAGTATAATAAAGCTGATGACGAGGACCTGTCCCATGGCGAGGACTGGTCCCGTCACACTACATTATTCACCCTAAGGCAAATAAGAGCAGCTACAAACAATTGCTCGAGGTTTGTTCTTCCTCATGAAGAAGCAACGATCAAATTTATCCATCGTGACATCAAAGCTACGAATGTGCTTCTTGATAAAAATCTTGTCCCAAAAATATCTGATTTTTGTATTGCCCGGCTCAGATGAAGAAGATTGCTCGCATATAAGCACTCGCATTGCTGGGACTTAGTAAGCAATCAATCATCGACATTCTTTGATATTTGTGTGTGTGTGTGCACATGTATAATTATTGTCTCATTTTTTACATTTATATTCATGTGGATACATGTCGCCTGAATACACTATGCGAGGTTATCTGACAAACAAGGCAGATGTTTATGCATGTCAAATGTTGTCGACATACTTGAGGGAAGAACTAGTGTTCATGAATTCGACTTTGGTGACGACATGACCGTGAACCAGACTGTGAATGAGATCTCCGTAGAGCCCTCACCCTCTTATGCGCTTTTACAATAGAAAACTTGGGTTCAATTCGATGCTAAAATTGCTCAAGAAACTATCATTGAAACAATAAATTTGTATACATATCAAGTTGAGATATCTCTAATTTGTAACGAAAAATTCTTGCAACTTTTATTTGATATAGTTACTATTACAAACATGTTTCTTATTTATTTTATTTTATTTTATGACTGCGGATCTGGCGCTGATACAATCAAATCAATATGATGTTGATTCGATCGGGTCAGCATATCATATAAAGGTAATCATCACATATTATATACTATCAGAGCATTTTTATGATACATCACATACTAGATTATAATTCAACATCTGATATTTTATAACACAAAATTTATATTGTACGTCTTTATAGTATATGCTGATCGGGTCAAATCAGCAATAATTTTCCGATTAAACATGAAACATGTTTCCAATCTTACATTTTCAATTTTCCAATCCTAATAAAGAACAAAAAGTAAATAAATAAAATAAGGTGTGGATCAGGTGTTAATTGGGTCAAATCGGTAAAAATTATTAAGAGTATTAATTAAAAATTTAGGTAAGATAAGATGGATTAGGATATAATTGGATTGGGGTATAATGCAATTCTTGCACGAGGCTATTGGGACGAGTTGCTCTAAATTCAAATTCGACATCACTGTCACCATAGGTGCCAAAAAATGATTTAGTTTAAAATACATTATACTCGAGTCAACCTACCGGATCTAAATTATTTAATGACATCCATACTGGTTATAAGTTTAGATATGATGTAATATGTATTTAATTAAAGGTAAATTTACAATGCGTCTTGAATGTTTAAAAAACATAGGGTTTGTTCTACTAATTTTTTTTTTTTTTTTTCGATTCTCAATATATAGATATAATATATTTTTATCATCTAAAAAAATTAAATTTAATATAAAATATTATTTATATATATTGAAAATCGGGGCAGCGATCAAATAAGAGGTCCAATGCCTTCGAGTTATTTACACAACATAGTTGTAACACGTATCGACGTAAATACAACTTTTACGACGAGGTTGTCTAGCGGTTGAAACAACAATGCATGTATGTGCATAAATCAATGGATGAGGAAGTGCAAATAAAGAAAAAAATACACACGATTTGTTTATCCAGGTCGGTATTCAAATCTACGTTTGGAAGATTCCAATGAAGGAATGTTAACTAAACCAAACACTTGGTTTACATCATCCAAGATACCAAACAAATCAATAGACTTATCTTCTAACCAAGTTCCATGTTGTTTTACAAGCTTAAATGGGCTGGTTGTTACAATGCGGTAAGACTCCAACAGACTAGCAGTTAAAGCTAAAACTAAGGTGGCATAACAGTTTATTAGCTCATGATTTGGTTTTGACTTTATGAAATTTTCTTCTGGTCGACTTCAAACCTCCATAAAACACACCTCTCAACTCACTGTGATGAGGAGAAAATATTTCACATTTGAAGTGAGAGAAACCGATGTTTCATCCACTATAATCCAATTCAATACACTCTACACAAATTTCTCACATGATGCTTTGTGTACATTTTTGTGCAGTGTAAACGAGGCATTAATTGTCATGCAGGACGAGCGTGACACACTATTGATTTCTCCTGCATGTTTCCTATACGAGACAAGTTGATTTGTCTCATTTTAACATGTATAAGACACGTTTTGATACAATTAAAGTTGGCTTTTTGGTCAAATATCTGTTTGATTTTCCAAAATGGCGTTAGGTGCAAAACGGATTTGTTTTTTTGCATAATACAACATTTTATTACATATATAATTTATTATATCTCACATAAACAAATATACGTCAAACCAAAATACTAAACAAACAAACAGTATATTTTAATAAATTAAGTATATTGAATATGAGTGTCCTTTTATAAATAATCATTTTTTTTTTAATACAAATCAATAAAAACATATGTCTATATATATATATATATTTATCTATAATTAATATGAAAGAGATTGTAATATAAATTTTTTTAAATAAGTTGGTTTAATTTTAAAAATTTTTGAGGAAACAATTGAGATGAAAAAATCTTCCAGTCTAGTGCCGATTTATGCCTCAACTACTCATCGGTGAAACTTTGGCTTTATTAAAAGCTTGCAATGCATGTTTTCCACCAAAACGCTCCAATATTTTCTTGGCAAAACAATCGAAATGGTTGATGTTTTAGCTAAAGAGAGGTGTGGTTTAGCATTCAAGAATGAATATTTTCCTTTACTCTTCATTTCGTTGACACCCGAAAAATTGGTTTCGCCGCTGTCAATTTCTTCTCCGAGGAGTAAAAACAATAGAATGAGTGTTCATACATTTGCATATAGACAGCATATTTTACACCAACATGGCCGTGTCAACATCAACACGGGGTATAAAGTATTTTTTTTTTTTATCCTTGTTATTTTCATTGAGAGTTATATATACTCACTCTTCCAATTTTCAATGAACCAATAGTCCATTTGAAGATAGGATTAATGCATACGACTTAGTTATTAGAACTGGTCATCGTCAACCTCTATATGATCTCATCAATTAATTAGTAAAATAATTCTCTCAAAATCTACATGACTCAAGCTCTTCTTCTTACACTGCCATTTCAGTTGCTGCAGCTTCTTCTGTATGTTCATTTCGAATTCGACATATCTGTAAGATTGGCTGTATGTAATGATGCTGTTCCAATGGCTTTTTGTTGTGTTTGTTTGCCTATGGGGTCATGCTTTTGGACGAGCCGTTCCACCTACTTATCATCATCAAGGTAACGATCACGCACAAGCACGTGTATTTAGATTTATTGAAATGGTTTATGTTCATTTATATTCATGATAGGTATTTATGAAACTTCTGTAGGCACTTTTAAGTCGTTGACGAGTTTGGGGAAGAGTGATTGGGATCGCAGTGTGGATTTGTCGCGTTCGATTGCTATCAGCCCGAGTGTGGCTCTAGAGATTGATCATGCCATTCTAAGTGCCAGAACAGGTTGGATCAGTAGTCCGAGCTCGAGTTTGGATCCTAATGATAACAGAAAGGGAGGTGCATACAATACTAAAAAATATATCGGCAAAAAATAAAATAAATGAACAAGATACATACATATTTTTTAAAATTTTGATACTATTTACCGTCAGTACTTTTTAAAAAAGTTTTCATATCAAATAGATATCTATTCTTATAAAATATTATATCGAATATTCAATTTTTTACTATTTTAATATTTTTTCAAAATTTAGAAGAACTGCTAAGTAGAAATTTATAAAATTGTATGACACTACAAAAATAATAAAAATAAAATAAAATCCAAGAAACAATAATTAATTCATCATTAAGATTTCTTCGTTTGTCCAAAATGACATGATGCTCTTTTTTAAAAATAAAAAAAAAATATATTCGACGTGATATTTTTAAAAAATTATCGTTGATTGAATAATATATATTTAGAATTTTCGGAAGTATATATATAAATAGAGCGAAGGTAAATAACAAAAGGTGTTCCTCATTTTCTGATTTAAATTGTGACATATATTTCGATTTTATTTTATAGAGATGGTGAAGCCATTACGAAAGCTGAGTTTGGAAGAGATGAGTTCTAGTATCTCCAAAGATCGATTTATTATTAGCTCAAGCTTAAGATCAAGCTCAAGAGAGATGTTGGCATCTATTGGTGATCCTATTGATCCTAGGAAGTATCCCGGCGGACGTGCTTCCGGTCTGGCTGCAGCCCCGTGGCCCTACAGCCCGGCACATGCTCCAATCCCAAGCACGCGTAAGGGATTGAGGTTTTGTTTGAGTTTGTATTTATATTTGTGTTTTGAATTCCTACTTTTATTGTTGTTTCTAATGAATGTGCTTATTCTCAATTAATTGTTTTTTTAATATTAATTATTATATGAATACGTAGTACAAATTAGAAGAAAATGACAAAAATACTTTTATTAGTGTCTTATAATACTATTATATTGATATTTGTGCAAAAAATTATAGAAATATAATAATATTTTTAATATTAATAAAATGACGCAGAAGATAAACGAGAACCTTAGAGCCAGACGGAGGAAATTTTTTTTTTTTTTAAAAAAATAATTATTTAATCATTCAAAGTAAATATACTTTCAGGTAAGGAGTCGTCTACATCGACAAGTCATTCTACTGGTATAATATTAGGTGTGGTAACATCAATTGTTATTGTGATTTTTCTACTTGGGGCTCTTCTTTGGTGGAAGGGTTATCGGCCATGTAAATACGCGACGAGGCATGGTAAAACTGATGATGAGGGTCCATCCCTCCATACTACACTGTTTACTTTGAAGCAAATTAAAGCAGCTACGAATAATTTCAACCCCAAGAACAAGGTTGGGGAGGGTGGTTTTGGTCCCGTGTATAAGGTGACAATTAATTTGAATATTGCATGTACAAGACTATAATAGCGCGTAGATTTTGATTCGTTTGTTTTATTTGAAGGGATGTCTAAAGGATGGCACCGTAATCGCGGTGAAGCAACTTTCTACCAAATCGAAGCAAGGGAACCGTGAGTTTGTGAATGAAGTCGGCATGATTTCTGTTCTAAAACACCCTCATCTTGTTAAGCTCTATGGATGTTGCATCGAGGCCAATCAATTATTGCTTGTCTATGAGTATATGGAAAACAATAGTCTTGCTCGTGCTTTATTTGGTACGCTTTTATTCAATCTCTTTATCTGGCGACGGTAGAGTCTTTTTAAAAAATTGTAAATCGTGTTTGCAATTTTTTAGGTTCCGAAGGACAACAATTACACTTGGATTGGCCAACAAGGCGCAATATTTGTCTCGGAATTGCACGAGGTTTGTATTTCCTTCACGAAGAATCAAGGATCAAAATTGTCCATCGGGACATCAAGGCTACTAATGTACTTCTTGATAAAGATCTCACACCCAAAATATCTGATTTTGGTATTGCCCGGCTCGATGAAGAGGATTGCACGCATATAAGCACCCGCATTGCCGGAACTTAGTAAAAATTCAATCATTCACTTTATTAATTCTACTTTGGTTTTATTCATATACCTCGATGTATATAATTATTGTCTTGTTTTCCTATTTCAAGTGGATACATGTCGCCCGAATATGCTATGCGAGGTTATTTAACGGACAAAGCAGATGTTTACGCATTTGGGATTGTTCTTTTGGAAATTGTTAGCGGGAAAAGCATAGCCACAACCCGTGGGCCGAATGGCGATCCCTTCTTTCTTTTAGAATGGGTAAATTCATTATCGCAATTTTAAATCTATCGATTTTTTTTTTTTTTTTTCGGATTTATAATTTGCAAAATGTAATATTTTTGTGTACAAATTTAGGCAAAATCTTTGAAGAAGATGGGGAAATTGCTAGAACTAGTTGATCCAAGATTGGAATCTAACTACAAGGAAAATGAGGTAAAAATAATTATCGAGTTGGCGTTTGTTTGTACGAATGTTGAATCTACGGAGAGGCCGAATATGTCAACTGTTGTCAACATACTTGAGAAAAAAACTTATGTTTAATTGAAATTTCACCAACAAAAAATTGTAAATAAGATGTCAACGGGGCTCTCACCTTCTCTTGCTTTCGTAAGTAGAAAATTTGGGAATGACATATTGTTGAGAATACTTCTCAAAATGAAATTGACATAATAAAATTAGTGTTTGATTGTCAAGTTGGACTATTTTAGTGTAGCAATATTTTATATACACTCTAATTGTAATATGTGCTATACATTGGCATTTTTTATTTATTCTTTGATATTTTATAATATGATATATATTTTAAATAAATAGTTTACATAATTGTTGAACTATTTTTATTATTAAAAAAAAATAAAGATAGATATTAATGAAATTACTAAAGATACATTGATAAATATATTCAAATAATATTTAAACTATCACTTTAAAGTTCTTCAACAAAATAAAATTAAATGGATATAATTCTATATATTTTCTTTAATTTTAATTAACAAACTATTTTACATACTCTCAATTTTTAATACTGCTGGACGTATTTTTTCACCAAAATTTTTTTGATATATATATTTTTTAATTAATATTAATAGATTTGTTTGTAAAAAAAAAAAATTCTACACAACTTTTAATATATATATATATATGTATATTATCATCTTAAAAAAAAATCATCTTAAAAAAAAAAAAATTAAACCAAAACACTAAACAAACAAATCCATTATAAAAAGAATTTGATATATTTTTCAATTAATATTTTTAAATAATTATAACATACTCAGATAGGCAAGCAAAATATATATATATATATGTATAATATACTCTATACATTTAAAAAAATTAATAATTCAATACAAAACCTAATTTAAAGACTAAATCAAACTAAAAACAAACAATCATACTCCTCATATTTTGTAAAAATAGTTATCTCAATTCTATTTAGAAATTTGTTAGAAAAAATCCATTTTTGTAGCTACAATTGTAATCTTAAAAAATTTTAAATTCTTAAAATAATTTGAAAATAGTGTACATGAAGTTATGAACAATTCAATTTAAGTCTCTTATTATTTTATTTCTAACTTATATTGCAATTAGAATTATACATGTGGGCGGGGTCATATAAATTTAATTTACAAAAATAATATATTTATACCGAGTGGCCCCACAAATAAATATGTCTGTATTATTTGGTTTTTACTCACCATGCACTTACAAAATTTTTTCTCATACTCAAGCATGCACGCATCCATTCAAAATCGAAAAAAATAATTGGTTCTATTTGATTGTAGTTTGAATTTGAATTTGAATTTTTTTTTTTTTAATTTGTATTTTGATGTGATCTTTTATGAAAAAATAGTACTTCTTCCGTCCCAAAAGAGTTGTCTTATTTTTTCATTTTTGTCCGTTTCAAAACAATTGTCCTGTTTCTTTATTTAGTAACCGTGGTCCCTACTTTATAACAAAATTATTCATACTTTTTCAAATTACCCATAATTATTACTCTAACCTACTTTTTAAAATCCTTCAAAAAGTAAAGACATTTTAGTCTTTTACATTCTATTTTATACTCACTTTTAATTAAATACTATTATTTTTTAATTTTCGTGTCAATTTCCAACAAGACACTTCTTCTGTGACGGAGGGAGTAAATGTTTATTAAAAACTGTGCTAAGTTACTACGTAGTTATTTTTAAAAAAAGAAAGTGAGATGAGATATATGACGGATAGAAACAACAATGTGGACACGGGACGGAAGGAGTAATAGAGTTTAGTAGGTTATTATATTATTTTATTATTTTTATATCAGTGGGTATTATTGATATTTTAAAATAAAAATTAATGTATATGATTAAAAAAATAAAATAATATTTAAATATTTTAAATATTATACATCAGTGAAATATACTATCTCCGGCTTTAAAGGTCTTATTTACTTTTTGCGTGTTGATATTTAAATATTAGTTATTATATGAAAATATAGTACAAATCAAGATAAATAAAAAAATATTTCTAATAGTGTTTTATAATACTATTATAATGACATTTGTACAAAAAAATTATACAAATATTTTTTTTTAATGATAAATACAATTACGCAAAAAGGTAAACGAGACATTTTTAGAACAGTACAGAGGGAGTATATAATATGAATATTATTTTGTAGAAAATAAAATTTTATATAATAAAAAATATTTATAATTAATATAGACTAATTTTATACTCCATCCGTCCCTTAACAATCTATCTATTTTTTCATTTTCGTCCGTACCACAATAAAGTATCCATTCTTTTTTTTTTTAGTAATTGTACTATCTACCTAATATTACAAATACTCATCCAATTTACAATATATTACACAAATGTCATTACCTTTATATCATACAATACTAATATGGTTAATTTAGTCTTTTTACCTTTATTTATACTCTATATTAATATAATACTAATATTTCTAAAACTTTATATAAAAAGCAAATATAAACGTGGGACATGGCATGTAGGAGTATAATATAAGGAATTTTATATATAAATAAAAATATTATTATTTTACTGAGGAGAAATTTAGGAGTATAATATAGGGAATTTTATATATAAATAAAAATATTATTATTTTACTAAGGAGAAATAGAAGAGATTTTAAGGAAATCCTAATATTATAAATTTAATTAACTTAATTTATATTTATTAATAAATTTATTAAAAATAAAAATATATTAACTGTTATAGTGCAGATAGAGTATATAACTATTATTATTAGTTGTGGATCCCGCGCTAAAATATTCAAATATATATACATAGATATATAAAATTTAGAAAAAAAGTGATATAATAATATATATATATATATATTACTCGCTCCGTCCCACATTGAATGTATGGATCATTGTAGACACAAAAATTGGGATAAGTATAATTAGTAGATAATTAAAAATATATTAGTGAAAATAATTATCTTATAATATGAATAATTATAAATTAAGATGATAACTAATTACTTTAATTAAAATTTTAAAAAAAAATTAAAAAGTTTAAAATCAGATTAAAGTGTGTAATCATTTTCCAAAAAATGAAAGTGACATGGGATGTGAGACGGACAGAAACGACAATGTGAACATGGTACGTGGGACGGAGGAAATATATTATAACAAAGGGTAAACTGTTTTTTAGTATGTAATTGACCCTTCATTATTTTAGTCATATAACTGGAGGTAACCGGAGGCTGTTATAAACTAATTCCGTAAGTAAAATTTTTTCTCAATTTAGTCCTCAGGTGGTATCTGCGCGACAGACTGGCTGACACATATCTGCCACGTGGATTATTTTTATTTGTATTTTTTTAAAATATAAAAAATTACAATTATAAAAATAAAATAAATAATAAATAATAAAATAAATAATAAAAAATAAAATTATCCATATGTACGTCAAGTCAGCACTATGTGACTTTTAATAATTTATATATTAGTATATTTTTTAATTGTATTTTTTATATTTTATTTTTATTTTCAATATAAAAAATATAAATTATTCATATAGCGGCCATGTGGTAGTGATCTGACCGACATATGGATAATTTTTATTTTGTCATTTTAATTTTTATATTTTATTTTCTTATATTTTGAAATTTTATTTTTTTATATATTTTATATATTTAATTTAACTTTTATTTATTTATTTTAAAAAAAATAGAAATAAAAAAAATAAAAATTATCCATGTGTCAGTCACGTGGCGCGCGCTGATCTGGCCGACACGTATCCGCCAGTTTGCCACGCAGATGACCAATAGGCATTCCGGACTAAATTGAAAAGTTTTTTTCACTTACGAGATTAGTTTAAGACAACCTTCATTTACGAGACTAAAATAATAAAGTGATCCAGTTACGAAATTAAAAAAATAATTTTCCCTATAATAAAATATATAATGTGTTATAAATATATTGTATACTATATATATATTATATACTTTAATAACATGCATGGATTTGATTAAATCAACACCATAATAATTTAATTCAAATCGACGTGTAGGATGTATAATCCGTTGTTGTAGTACTTAAATATATATTTGAATGTAGATGTTATACTATATTTTTCATAAGATTCAATATATGTAGGTGTGTTTGTGATTGGATTTTAAATCCACTGTTCATCATATTTTTTCCCCCCAAATACATCAAATTAAACACGTATTTTTTATTTTTTATATTATACTAAAAATCAATTTTACATTCAAAATATCACATCAACACCTATTTATATCACATCATACAACTATTCAAATTCAAAATTTTTACTATTCAAATCCCAACTCAAAATCCAAACCCCCAAACAAACACACCCCGAATACTACCACCGTCCCATAACAAAGTATCAATTTTTCTATTTTAGTCCGTTCCATAACAAAATATCCATTTCCTTTTTTTTAGTAACTGTATTATTACCTAATATTACAAATACTCTTACAGCTTACAATATATTACACAAATGTCATTACCTTTATATCACACATACTAACAAGATTATTTTAGTCATTTCAACTTTATTCCTACTATATTCCAATATAATACTAATATACCTAAAACTGCGCGTAAAAAGTAATTGAATACTTACTAATGAGACGGAGGGAGTATTACTTTATTGGTCCCAGTTGATTTGTTCATTCTTTCAGATTGGTGGTCTCATATAAATTGTTTCTTTTTTTTTTAAAAAAAAAATAATTATACACTTTAATCACATTTTTAAATTCATAATTTATATACATATTTTTTTATTTTAATTAAATTATTTAGTTATTTTAATTTTAATTTATAATTATTTTTATTATATCATAATTATTTTTACTATTAACTTTTTAAATAATTATTAATTATATGGTATTTAAAACTTTGTGCCACTGTTAAAATGAACAATTAACTGGACGGAAGGAATATATATTTTCAAATATTTAATTTTTCTCCATTTCAATTCAAAATATTATTTTACCATTTTTGTTTGTCTTTTTCAAAGTATTTTTTCTTATTTTAGAAAAAATAATTATAAATTAATACCAAAATACCGTTAACTTTTACCTAAATTACAAACATATCATTGCAAATATAATTACTTTATACATAAAGTTAAATGATAAAAATATCAAAATATCTTATGCATTTCCACTGACTAATAAAATATTATTAATATTTATTAATTTACTACAAAATTTCAAAAAATGATTTGATAATGGACGGGTGGAGTAAATAATTTCAGTATATATTGTTTAATACTCCCTCTGTCCCAAACAAGGTGCAACATTTGTTTTTGACAGGGATTTTTAGGTGGATAGTATTAAGTATGATATTTTAAAAGTAGGTGATGTGATGGAGAGAGAAATATATATTTTATTTGGACGATGTGAGAGAATAAAATGTGAGGTAGAGATTATATATAATTAATTATTTTCTATTTTAAAAATATTGCATGGTATTTGAAACATACTAAAAAAAATGCTGCATAGTATTTGAGACTGAGAGAGTATTATATAAAAGTTAAATCATTTGATATTTATTTATATGAAAAAATAATTGTAAATTCAAACTAAAAAATCAAAACAACAAAATATATTTTAGGTATTTAATTACATATTATCATAATAGTATTAGGAAAAGCAAACACCTCCCTCGTGGACATTCCCCCAAAGCCAAACCGCGTCATTAAGGCATCAATCGAAATTACCACACTACCCCTACTCCAGCAGGGCAAATCCGTCCAACCATGTCAAAGAAAGAAGAAAACAGCAAACTGAGGAGGAGAGTTGCAGAGCGGAATTCGTCCCCACGCTGAGTGCTGCAGGTTTTTGATTCTCCCAATGCCCTGTCCTCTGACCGCCATTTTCGTCCTTTTCCTCTCCTCCGCCTCACCTTCTCCCCACCACTCCAATTTCCCATTCATTCTCTGCGATTCAACAAGACTCTCCATGAAATGAAATGAAAATGCTTTCATCTTTCTTCTCAATGGCAGACCTCTGAATGAATCTGATTTCACGAACTGTCTTAATGAGGTTAGTGCAGTTTTCCTTTCCATCGTTTCGATTCCGTTTGAAGGTTAGATTTTGCTGAGGGAGATTTTCCTCGGCGTTTTGTGGCTTTTTAGTTTTTTAAATCAACTCTGAGATCCTTTTTCCCTTTCGGGTTTAGGTATTTTTGTATTCATATTTCACTGCTTAAAGATTCCATCTTTTGTTTGTTTTTCTAATTGGCTTCATTCCGGAACACACACTGCCCACCCACGTGTGTATGTGTGTGTGTGTGTTCATTTGCATAAATCTTTACATTTTATTTTTTTGGTTTATGGTGTTTTGCATCAGGTGTTTGGGAGAAATCTGATGATGACGATGATGGTGTTTTGTTGATTAAATCAGCTGTTCATCTCGATTTTTGAGGGCTTTCTAAAGGTAACTCTATTTTTACTTTTCTTGTAAAAGTAATTTTTAGATGTATGTTCTTTTTAAGCTTTTCTTGAGAGCTCCTCCCATGGCCGAATGGATCATGAAGTGGATCCATCAAGAATGAATCACGTGAGCACCACGTGGGGGTTGGGGGGGTGGGGTTGGGGGACTGATTATGTGAGTGAAGAATGTTGGATTAAGAAATGTGCGAAGAGTTGAAGTTAAAATGTAAAATTTTCATCTTTGAGTAATTTTAGGATTTTGAAATGATGATGTGAAAGGACTTTCTTGAATAATCTTTGTAATGAAAGTGATGGATGAGCGTTGTAATAATTTATGGGCCATGGAGAGATTTTAACAGCGGATTTGACGAGGTAAAAATGT
The DNA here is from genome assembly GCF_009805555.1 of Andrographis paniculata. NCBI lineage: Eukaryota > Viridiplantae > Streptophyta > Magnoliopsida > Lamiales > Acanthaceae > Andrographis > Andrographis paniculata. The sequence goes on from NW_026137611.1 coordinate 1,909,826, forward strand.
GATGAAAGAATTCAAAGAGGGATAGCTAGTTTGGGTTTGTTTCTATACATATGTGTCGAAACTTTTTTCGGGTCGTTATGATCGATTTGTACCTCCATTTGCCAAGCTATACTCCGGTCCTTGATCACGTTGGGAATGGAAATTCGTGATCGTGTTTGCGACTCTATTGATTGTGGTCCGTGCATGTGTGTGTGTCGTAATGTGGTTACAAATGAGCTGATATGTATGCTATCTAAGTTTGGTTGTTGCTGTTATAAGTCGTTAGGACCGAATTCCATGTGTCAAAAGTTGACAATGTCATTGGCTGTATTTTATCGGCTTTTGGTTCATCGGTTTATGCATAATAAAAAGGGTAAACTAAATTTGTACCTTATGAAATACCGAATGATCTGAATCCTCGTGTGCTTCGATGCAATTTATGTTTCCTAAGAGTTCTCTTACCGGTTAACATTTTGTAGCTTTTGGATTTATAATTTTGTTATGTAAATATGAAGAAAAGGATTCTTGTTACTTCGACTGAAATCGAAAAGGCCCAAATTTCAAGTCAAGTGTTGTACTTGAAGAGATTGAGTTCAACTTATGCTCGTGTTATAATACCTATCGTTTTCTTGCTGGAATGTTGTCATTATTCGGTCTAATGTGATAATTCTAGATTCCGTTTTTCGTTGGTCAAAGATTTCGTGGAGTTCTGAGATTGTGACGTTGATCAACGAATAAAGTTTATGCCTTTTCACTCTAGTTGAAACTTGGCCGTCGTGTTATGACTATTGTTGTTGTCACTAGTTCGTTTTTTGGTTATTTTTATTGTTTTAAGATATTGTTTATTTTCTTGTTTCAGATGGATTTGGATGATAATTTGTCGAATAATAAGAGTAGACTGTCCGGCCCATTTTCTAAGGTCTTTCGAGTTCAAGCTGCTTCCGGGGTACCTCAAGATGAGGGAATGAAGAGGTCGAAGACCCTCGAAAAGACAAATTCCGATGTAGTCCAAAAATCCCGGCTTCCTTCTGAAGATGAAAACGACGAGGCTGTTAGAAATGAAGCATTTTTCGCGCAACTGTTCGCCAGCATATCCACTGTTAAGGCTGCGTACGCACAGCTGCAATTTTCCCAATCGCCTTACGATGCGGACGGGATTCAATCAGCCGATCAGATGATTGTATCGGAGCTTAAGAATGTGTCAACGATGAAACAGAATTACTTGCAGAAACCGGCGTATGCTATCCCTCCCGAAACGTCACTTCTTCTGTCCGAGATTCAGGAGCAGAAGAATCTCCTGAAAATTTACGAGATCACCGGTAAGAAATTGGAATCGCAGCTGAAACTCAAAGACGACGAAATTACCTCTCTTAAGAAGAAATTGTGCGAAGCCGAGAGGGGGAACAAGGTGCTAGAAAAGAAGGTGAACGCAAGCGGGCAGTTAGTCCATCCGGAGAATATACGATTATCAGACCTACAGCCGAGCCATTTCGTTGCATATTTCCGACATATGCTTAAGTCCGTCCGTAGCTTTGTCCGCTTGCTGATCGGAGAAATGGAATCCACAGGATGGAATATGGATGACGCAGCCTGCTCGATCGAACCTGATGTCTCGTTCTGGAAACCGAGTCATAAATGTTACGCGTTCGAGTCCTTCGTGTGCAAGAAAATGTTTGACGGATTCAACAACTCCAACCCAATCGAGTCCATGCCGAATCAGGGCGATCACTGCGGTCGCCAATTTTTCGAGAGATTCACGGAGCTAAAATCGGTTCGGCCCAAGGATTACATATCCCGAAAGCCTAAATCGCCGTTCGCTACATATTGCCGTAGAAAGTACGCGGAAATTGTTCATCCGAAGATGGAAGCATCCCTTTTCGGTAACTTGGGCATTAGGGATTCCGCGGATTCGATTAATTTTCCTGATGCTCCGTGTTTTTCGGCGTTCATCGAGATGGCGAAGCGTGTATGGGTCCTACGTTGCTTGTCGTTGTCGTTCGATCCGCCAGCCTCGATTTTCCAGGCGGGAAGGGGAAGCCGTTTTTGCGAAGTGTACATGGAGAGCTTAAGCGACGAGGCTTTCTTGATTTGTGATAGCGCCGGCCCGGAAGCCGACCCTCGTGTGGCATTCACCGTAGTTCCCGGGTTCAAAATCGGGCCAACCGTAATTCAATGCCAGGTATATCTTCGCCGTTAAGTTCTTTTCTTTAAGCTTTTGGATCGCGATCGATATCTAGCAACTGTATATGGATAGCTAAAAACTTTTAGTTTAAGTAGCGCCGTCTCCAAGTGTTTTGACATAAATATAAAAGCGCGATGATAGTATTTAGACATTCCATTCGAATCTTATAACTCGAACCTTGTGTTATATGCCTATATATATATATATATGTATGTCGATGTACGTAACAGATACAACCATAATTGGCGCAACTCCGAGCTACCTAAACATTAAATTAACTAAAATCGACATAGACATAGCGAATTATTTGTTCGTTCAATGGATTATTGCGCATCAAATATTTAGGCTATGGTCCGGTGTCCTATATTGAGGCTCGGAATAGACTTTCTTGATCCACGGGGATGGATGTCTTGTACTACATTGGATTGGGCTCGATTTGAGTCGACATTTGGGTTTTCGATGTCCGGGACGTTTTCATATCTGAGGATTGGAGACGGTAGGGATGGCAATGGGTGGGGTATTGGTCAGATCCAGTCGGACCCGAGACCCGATTCGAATACACATATTTGGATCTGAGACCCAAATCAGACTATATCCGGACCTGACCTGAACAATACTCGACAAGATCCGTCAGACGCAAAAATGTTCTTACAATTCTTAAAATTTAACTTAAAATTGGATTCGGATTCTAACATATATTAAAATTTATATATTTTATTCAAAGTATTATATTAAAATAATTAATATATATAATTAATATATTAGTAATATATTGATCGGATCCAGACAGGTTCACTTTTGGACTCGAGACCTGATAAGAGTACACAAAATCCGACCGGACTCAGACCCGGATTCAATAAGGACACACAATACCCGATCGGACACAGACCCGGATCCGATATCCTAATAATTGGACCCAAACCCGGATCCGATCTCCGAATTGGACTCGACCCCAAATAAATGGATCGGGTCCGGGTCAGGTCGGGTGTCAGGTCTACCCGGGAGTCCGGGACACATTGTCATCCCTAGACGTGTGGGTAGAAATGAGAAGTAAAAACATCGTGAGCGCAAGAAATCGAACCATTTTTCAGACAATGTTGGATATAAAATAGTGTCGATTTGAGTTTGAGGATTAAGAAATTCATTTGAACTATACATAAAGTGAGAAGATCAAAAAGTGGGTGGGTACCTTAAAGAGAAAGGGTTTTGAAAATATGACTACACTTAGCATTCAATCGACACAATTTAGAGTAGCCACCCGTTGAAAAAACTTAGCGGTTGTGCTTCTGTTGGATAAGGTTCAAGTATTTTTACTATATAATCATCGCACTTTTTTTTGTAAATATATATATATATATATGTATATTATAAATATTATCATTGTTCAAAAAATAATAAGTTCAAAAAACACAATCAGATCTGTTTTTTAAAGGTAAAATCATTATTAAATACTCCTTCCGTCCCGCGAAAAATGGAGCCTTTTGTTAGGGACACGGTATGGTAGACAGTGTAGGTTATTAAGTTATTAATAATAAGTTAAGATAATATTTTATTATTTTTTTATATGTGTAGTGTTGTTGCTATTTTAAATACTTTTAGAATTATATCTCAATAAAATATATACAATATGTATATCATTTTGTAGACAATAAAATTTTATATAATACAAATGAATAAAAAAATATATATTTATTTATTTATCATTATCATAAATTAGTTTTATAAAAAAATGAAAAATTTTAAAGATAGATAAAAATATTTGTTAATTGAGGAGAGAGATAGAAATAAAGAGGTTTTGAGTGGTCCTACTTGTAAGACGTTAGAAGTTTAATTAAATTGATTTATATTTGTTAAGTATGTTTAAGATTGATAAATTTACCAAAAATAGAAAGAGATTATCTTTCGTGAGACGTACCAAAAATAAAATGGGGTCGTGGCGGGACAGATAGAATATTATGTTTTATACTCCTTCCGTCCCATAATAAAGTATCCATTTTTTCATTTTAGTCCGTCCCATAACAAAGTATCAATTTTCTTTTTTAGTAACTGTACTATCTACCTAACATTACAAATACCCTTACAACTTACAATATATTACACAAATGCCATTACATTTATATCACACATACTAATAAGGTTATTTTAGTCATTTCTACTTTATTCCTAATATATTCCAATATAATACTAATATTTCTAAAACTACGTGCAAAAAGCAAATTGATATTTTTTTTTGGGACGGAGGGAGTATAACAAAAGTATGTACTTCCTCATTCTATTTAGTAATTATATATTTTTGTCATTTTTCATTGTCTAAGCTCGGAGTAATATATAATTTTTTTAATGTATGGACAACAGAGTATGCACATTACAAATATCCTTATATTTATATTTATTGAAATGAATATTCTCACATTAATTTTACATATTATATAGGTAAAATAGTCGATCGGGGCGGGTCTAGTTTCTCACATTAATTTTACTTATAGACGCCTTCGAATTTTGTCTGCCACACATGGTTCGCATAGTGTGACTTCCTTTGTCGAGCATAGTTTGTAAACTATTATGTTCGACCAAAAGTTTATCCAAAGTGCATTCAAAAGGTAGCGACTGCGGATTCCCACGTTATAAAAAAAATAGTCAGAGGCGGATTTAATTTTTTTTTACTAATAGCACAATAGATAAATTAAAATTAAAATATTAATATTTATAAAAAATAAATTATATTGATAATATAAAAAATAATACTCCCCCCGTCCCGTAAAAATGTTACTGTTTATTTTTTGCACGTAGATTTTTTAATATTAGTATTATAGTAGGTTGTAGTGAAAAAGACAAAAATACCCCTACTAATGTCGTGTAATAAAAAAATAATGGCATTTTTGTAATATAATGTAAGTTGGAACGATATTTATTACATTAGGTAGATAATACAATTACTAAATTAGGAAATAGTAACCTTGTTTTGAAACGAACGAAAGTAAAAAATAACAATATTTCAATGTGATGGAATGAGTAATATAATAATGGATTAATCCAACTTATTTTTAGATAGTATGACTCTACATAAATATTATCAAAAATAAAATATATACGTACTGATACAACATATATAATATTGGCAAAATAACAAAAAAAACCCTGTAGTTTTTCGAATTTGTTGAAAATTCCCCATGGTTCTAAAAATCTAAAAAACCTCTCCGTGGTTTCTAAAATGTTGCAAAAAATCCTCCATCCATTAGGATTTAAAAGTGGTTGTATGTCACGCGCGTGATATATTTTTGTATAAAATTACTAAAATACCCTAATAACTATTTCTACAACATCTTCTTCTTCCTTATTCTTTTTCTTCCTTGTTCTTCTTCATACTTTTAAAAATTAATCTCAGTTTATTTTTTTTTCATTTTAAATCCACTAAGCATAACCAAATTTGAAATAGATCCCAAATTTATTGTTCAATTTCTTCTTCTATTTTACCAAATCCAGAAATCAAAGAAACCAATTTAACATCCAGATTTTAAATCAATCTAAAAAGAAGTGAAAGAATTTGGCATTGTTGGTTGCAGAAGAAGAATTGAGGATGAAAGAAGAATTGGAGAGGAAAAATAAAGAAGAAAGAAAATTGGGTGAAAAAAGAGAGAAAGAAGAAAGAAATTTGAGGAAAAAAAATAATAAAAAACCTGGTCCAGCCCGCTTCTTCTTCTTCTTTCTTTTCTTGTTCCGCTTCTTCTTTCTTCTCTTTCTCTTCTTTGTTCCTTCTTCCCTGCTCCAGCCGTTTCTGCCGGTCGTCTTCTTTCTCTTCTTATTATTTTCCAGTTCTTCATTTTTCAAAGAAGAATTGGAGATGAAGAAGAAGGAAAAAAGAATTGGAGAAAAAAGAAGAAAAGAAAGAACAGGGTAAGGCTGCGGGGCGCGAAAAAGAATTGGAGAAGAAGAAAAAAAAATTGCGAAAAACCTGCGTGTGAAGAAGAAATTGGGGAAGAAGAATCTCTTGGAGAGAAGAGAAGAAGAAAGAAATAAATTAAAACATATATAAATAAAGATATAACGGTCAAATGTGATAAAAATTAACGTCCGTTAGTCAAGTTTAGAGATGGAGGAGAGTGTGTAGCATTTTGGAAACCACATGTAGGTTTTTTGGAATTTTAAAATCAGAGGGGGGTTTTCAGCTAATTCGAAAAACCATATGGGGATTTTTTACTATTTTGCCTATAATATTTATGAGAAAATTGCAACAAATATCTATACTTATGGTCAATTATCATTTTTGTCTCTTAATTGTCACACTGAAAAAATATATTATACATTAGTCACTTTTTCGCAATTTTTATTTTCCTTAGCACCATTTTACTCACACCGACACCGTCATGAACTTGATGCACGGCTAAGGACAAAATTTGCAAAAAAGTGACACATATGAGATATATTTTGTCAATGTGACAATTAATTTAAAGACAAGACTGATAATTGTTCAATTTCGAATATAAAATTAATTTATATTTTTTTAGCGTTTTGGTTTTTTGGCTCTAAACAACTTCGGATTAACAAGAAATCGCTGGTTGATTCGTATGCTCATTTCGGATGAACCGTGCGAATTTTGTTCATTTCTTTATCTAATAATTAATTTATATATATATTTTTATCGTTTATGGTTTTTATGGTCCAAAATGAGTTTGAATTAATAAGAAAAATATTATTGGTTGGTTTGTTTGATCATTTTGGATGAATCATGCAAATTTTGTCGAATTTTGAATCTAAAATTGAGTTTACGTTTCGGTTTTTCATTTTGGATAAATCATGAAAGTTCTATTTAATTTAGATTCAAAAAATGAGCTACATTTTTTTGCATATAGGATTTTTAGAGCCTTTAACAACTTCGGATGCACAAAATAATATCTTTGGTCGATTCGTTTGGTCATTTAGGATGAAACGTGAGAATTTTTTCAAATTCCAATCTAAAAATGGTTTAATATTTTTTTAGCGGTTATGGTTTTTAGGGCCCTAAGCTATTTTGGATGGACAAAATAATATCACTAGTTGATTTTGTTTGGTTGTTTATTATCCGTGCAAGTATTGTGTAATTTTGAGTCTGAAAACATATGTACAATTTTTTTAAGCCTCTAGAGTTTTTGGGGCCCTAAATAACATCGGGTGAACAAAACAATATCGTTGGTTGCTTGGTTCGGCTGTTTTAGATTAACCGTGCGACTTTCGTGTAATTTCGAGTGTAAAAATAAGTGTACTTATTTTTAGTGATTAGTGCTTTTGGGATACTAAATGACCTTGGATGGACAAAACAATGTCGTTGGTTGCTTTGTTTGGTAATTTCAGATGAATCGTATAAATTTTCTCAAATTTTGAATTTAAAAACGGATTTACATTTTTTTTTTATCGTTTATGCATGTTTGGTTCTGTTCAAATATATTTTGGATTTCTATAGTTTCTAAATAAAAATCATAATGATTTTATACATATTTAATATATATTTTATTAGAAAAAAAAAGTCTAAAAAAATCAAACAAACACTCCTTAATTATGTACTTTTTTTAGTCATGTAAAATTATTTATGTATACAAATTAGTCAAACATCACTCATTTACTTACGCGTAGATGATATATTTATGTATAAATTTTATTAAAAAATAAAAATTAGATTAAATCGGTTTTTTTCCGCCTATGTATATATCCGTCCGGGCAGTGGCAGTGGCATAAGCATCCACTCTCACTTTTTCTACGGCTGGTTCTCGTGTTCTTCTCTTAATCGATCTTTCTCCGTTTTCTCGCCGGCATAATGACGACAAATATAAATGTTTTACTCGTCGATAATGACTCCGAGCATCTTACCCGTACAATTAAATGCTGGAGGCATGCGGATATAGAGGTTACGAGCGTAAATATCGAAATTACATACAATTTTTTGTCGATAAACTTTTATGTGTTTTTCTCTGACCGTTTTAACTCCGATGATTTTGAATTTCATTGTTTTTGTGTTGCGATCTTATGTTTTGAGTTAATTCATCGTGTAGATCTCGTGCGCGTGCGGTTTAGAGATGGATATCATGATTAAATTCTAAATTTTCTCCGGCGAACTTTTGTTCCGTCACTTAATTTTCCGATCCGGGGGGAATAAAGTATAACTTTTAAAATTTACAAATTTGGGGTTTTATTTTTGTCCAATCGGTTGAATTTGGAATTTCACATGCCTTTTGTTCAAATTTTCGATGGATATTATATATATTTTTTATAAACGACACTAAAAATAATTTGATAGTTTTTGAAACAACCTTCGAATATTTGTTTTTTTTAAAATGAAAAATCTATAAAAAAATAATTAATTATTGCATTGACGAGGGTTGAGAATACATGTAGATGAAATTAATTATAGTCTAAAATATTTAATATTATATTCATATACATAATTTTCCATTTATCGATATGGACGATGATTAAATTTTAATTTCATCTCATTTTCTTTATTCCGTAATACATTTTTGTATCCTTGTGATAATTTTTTTTTTGAATTTATTAAGCTTAATTATTGTCGTCGTGTCTTGATTTTTACCAGTGGAGAATGTTGGATAAAGAATGTGCGAAGAGTTAATTTGAAATATAATATTTTTCATCTTTGAGTAATTTTAGGAGTTTGAAATGATTATGTGAAAGGAGTTTCTTGAATCTTCGTTGTAATCAAAATCATGGATCAGTGTTGTAATAATTGATCGACCATGGAGAAATTTTAACAGCTGATTTGATGAGGTAAAAAAGTGTGATGAAATAATTCGTAGAGAGATAGCTAGTTTGGGTTTGTTTCTATACACATGTGTCTGAAACTTTTTCCGGGTCGTTGTGATCGATTTGTACCTCCATTTGGAAAGCTATATCTCGGTCATTGATCATGTTGGTAATGGAAATTCGTTGTCGTGTTTCTGACGTTATTGATTGTGGTTGCGGCGCAAGTGTGTGTGTGTCGTAATGTGGTTACTAATGAGCTGATAGGTATGCTATCTAAGTTTGGTTGTTGCTGTTATTAGTCGTTAGGACCGAATTCCACGTGTCGAAAGTTGAACAATGTTGTTGGATGTATTTGATCGGCTTTTGGTTCATCGATTTATGCGTAATAAAAAGGGTAAACTAAATTTGTACCTTGTGAAATACCGAATGATCTGAATCCTCGTGTGCTTCGATGCTATTTATGTTTCTTAAGAGTTCTTACAAAATTTAAGGATGCTATTTGATAATGTCTCTTACCGGTATACATTTTGTACCTTTTTGGATTTATAATTTTTTTGTTTTTTTTATGTAAATATGAAAAAAAAAAGGATTTTTGTTACTTAAACTGAAATCGAAAAGACCCAAATTTGAAGTCAAATTTCGTACTTGATGAGATTAAGTTCGACTTATGGTCGTGTTATAATTCCAAATTCCGTTTTCCGTTGGCCAAAGATTTCGTGGGGTTCTGAGATTGTGACGATGATTAACGAATAAAGTTTATGCCTTTTCACTCTAGTCGAAACTTGGCCGTAGTGTATGACTATTATTGTTGTCACTAGCTCGTTTTCGGTTATTTTTATTGTTTTAAGATATCGTTTGTTGTCTTGTTTCAGATGGATTTGGATCTAAAAATAATTAAGTTATTAATGATCGGACGAAACCAAGAAATCACAACTCATGTGCGAAATTATAGAAGATCTCCTTTATTAAAAATAATTAACTTTATAATATAGATTTTCTTAATAATTGTGCCCAAATGAAAGTCATAATAGATGGGAAGGGGAATACCTGTTTATTAAAATTATAAACAAAAATACTTTTATTTACAACAATATTTTGTATTGAATTATTGATTTTTTTGTAGTATGTATATATATATTATGTTAATATATATTACTTCCGTTGTCCCATAGAATAGTCTTGTTTACAATTTTTGTCCGTCCTAAAACAATAGTTTCATTTCCATAAATAATCTTATCACTATAAAATTATCCTTATTTTTTCATTATTATTACACAATTGCCACTACTTTTTATACTAATATACCCACAAAGGTAAAAAAGTCTTTTATCCGTATTTTTTACCCATCCCGTGTCAATCACAACCTAGACTATAGTTCTTCGACGAAGGGAGTATATATTTTTAATAATATTTATGTAGGATAATTCCACCTAAAAACACTAGGGGTGTGTTTGTCGGGGGTTTGAATTTTGGATTTGGATTTTTGAAAATTTTGAAGTAAGAATTTTTAAGTTGTGTTTGTTTGAGGGTTTGAATTTTGTAATGTTATGTTGAAAAAAATTATTATTTTATTGAAATATTTGATATATTGATGTGATATTTTGAATAAATTAATATTTAAATATTATTTAAATAAATAAAATAAATAAATAAATAAAATATAATTTGATTTGACGTTTGTGATTAAAAAAAATCCTATTCCACAAATACATTCTATCTGCTGCGACCTCAATCTCTTTTCCTTTCTTCTTTTTTCATTTTCTTCTCTTCGTTATTTTTTTATTATTATTTTTTTCCCTTTCCCCATCTTCTGCCGCCGCTTTCTTCCAGAGACGAGGTCCGCCGCCGACCGCTGGAACATCTGATGAGTTTTGATTTCTTTTCTTTTTTTTTTACCTTATTTTAACAATTTTGATTTCTCATTTTTTTATTTTTATTTTTAAAAATTCTACACCTTCTTCCGCCACCTTCTTTCGCCGGTTGTTGCCGTCGCCGGCACCTCAACATTCTTTGGCCGAAGTAGAAGGCTGATTTGGAAATTTGTAGTGACAAAAATAAAATATGAAAAAAAAAAAAAAGAAAAGTTGAAAAGTGATTTGTGGCAAACCTAACAGGAGAATATGATTTGTAGGTGGGGAGTTTTGGGATTTGTAGATTGTGGATTTAAACAGTAAAACCACGGTAAAATTCTGTGTAAATCTTACAAACCAACACACCCTAGGTGAACCCACCTATATACATTTGCATATTTTAGTATAAAATGGATATGGAATGATAAACGAACACATAATGAAACCAGGGAGCGTATTCAATCATAATTTTATAGGATTCCGTTGGATTTTCAAAATTTGAGTGTATTTAATCCAAAATTTTAAAATCTAAATGTATTTAATCCAGACTTTATTTTAAAATTTGGAGATATTCAATCGCAATTTTTAAAAGTCTTTTGAAATTAAGAGTATTCAACAATTTATAAACTTTAAAATTTTATGAATTTTGTTAGATTCTTATAGAAAATTATAAATAAACAATACGGTAAAAAATCTCTCATTGTCGGGAGAAACTTTAATAGAATTTTAAAATTATTATTATTATTATGCTTTTAAAAATTAATATACTAGCAAAATATAATAATAATAATTTCAGAAATTAAAATATAATAGCGAATTATTAACAAAATTTTCAAAAATATATGTTTTTAATTGAAATTCTAAATTAATTGTTATTTTCTCTAGTATAAAAAAATATTCAAATAGATTTAATTAAAAAAAAAAGATAAAAGAAAGAATTTGAACCCAAATCACTTGACAATAAGATATATATTTTTTTCATATCTATTTTATTATATTGTTATTTCACATTAAATTTGTTAAATTAATACTCCACACGTACACATGTAACAAACACGTACACATGTAACAAATGTGTATAATGGTGATAAAAATGAAGATAGTAAGAATGAAGATTAGAATAATAGATAATTTAATGTATCTTTTAACTATTATATTTTTATTTAATTATTTGAATATTTTTTTAATTATATACAAATATATTTCATATACATTTATACAAATTATATAAATTAATAAAAAAATTATTCTACAATACTATGAAATTCATATAAATCTATAAATAACCCAATCAAATTTATAAAAATTCAGTTAAATCAATAAATAAAATTAATAAAATTTATTAAATCAACATAAATCAATAGATTTTTTTAAATCTAATAAAATCCAAAATAAATATACCTCTAAATTTATCTATGTAAAGTTTATTTAATTTGGAAATTATAACAACCACGTCGACTATTATAATCTATCTATGTTAAGTTTATTTAATTTGGAAATTATAACAACCACGTCGACTATTATAATCATATAATATTTTATAATTTTATTGAATAATTATTGAAACTTTGATGGATGCATGTCTTTTTTGATCTAACAATTATGGGATTCGTCAAATTAATATGCACGTCTTTACAGCATCCTCACGTCAACCCATATATATAAATCAATACTAAAATACACATATTTTATATATATATATATATACATATTTAAAGCATGGCTAACTTAGGGTGAGTTATTTAAATACTCCATCCGTCGTCCAATTGTGTATTCATTTGACCGGACACGAGTTTTAAAAAAAAAATATGTAAGAATAGAAATTTTTATTTTTTTTGGTAAAGAAAAGTGATATTGAGTGATGGAGTATATCTTTTCTATAATTCTATGTTCGGGATATTTATATAATTTAACTGAATACGAAAACCAAATTAATAATGTTTTAATATAATGAGAATATAAATAAAAAATAAAGTAAGTGTATTATGAAAAAAAATATTAAAGAGTTGAATAAAGGAGTAATAAGGTAAATTGAAAAAAGGCAATGAAAAAAATGAAAATGAATTTTGTTTATTTTTTGCTTTTAGCTGGAAGTGTTTTTTATATTAGATATCTAGAATTATATTAGTAATATAAAAAATATTATCTTATATTAAATTGTTGATTTTTTATAAATAGATAAAATATATATTATATATTATATTAATGTATATGTTTATTGTATTTTTTAGTATTATTTATAAAAAATAATTAATTTAAATATGCTAAGTGAACAAATTCATAGTTCATTATAATATAAATAATAAAATTATGGACGGATAAAATAGTTAATATCTATTTTACCTCAAATTATAAAAAAAAAAGGGTAAAATATTATAGGCCTTCGTTCTCCCAACATGATTTGTGAATAACGATTGCCCAATAATATAAAATAAACAAATCATAAGTATTTTCTGTTTGTATTTTATTTTATATATGTATTTTTATATTTAACATGTTCACTTAATATTTGCTCTTATATGATTCCATAAAACTATTACCAAAAGATATAAAAATATAATACATCATATATACATATAGTAAAAAAAAAAAAAAAAAAACACAAATCTGTAAACGTATTTCATAATAAATTTTCCTATTTTTTATGAAGGAAAAAGATATCTCCAAATAGAATAAAAAAAAAAAAAAAAAATCCAACTATAGCCATATATATATATATATATCAAATCCCAAAAAGATTTGAACCCTAAGACGTGGTGGCTTGATTTCCAAATCCCTTATGCATTTGAAGTGCTTAGTTTAAATTATCTATAATGAACTAATGACAGCCAAATAATCAAGGCATATCAAAGCATTATAAATAGGTCCAATGAAGACATATCCAAACATCTTCAAAGTACTTCTTAATCAAATATAAACAGTTTATGTTCTCTTCCTAAGTTTTTATCTTCTGACACTTCGATTTGGATTAAATTTGCTTCGATACATAAAATGATGGGAAGAAAGGGCAGCTCCAAGCTGCAGTCTACATTCATTTTGGTTGTCATGGTGATCGCCATAACAAGTACTCGAAAATGCGAAGCTGTTGCGCGCCGCATGTTACATCTTGGCGATCCATCGACAAAGGGAGAGGGCTATGCCCATGGAAAAGGGCTTATAGGTGGGCATGACGACGACTTTCTAAAGGGAGAGAGATCTACTTATGGGGAAGAATCACCGAAGAGTGGCTTAAATAAGGAGGGTTTGGATTATGGAAAAGGATTGTTGCCGCATGATGACAAGTTGGGAGGCCTAGTTTATGGGAGAGGATCTTCTGAGCAAGATGGCAAAGTGGAAGGCTCAAGTTATGCGAAAGGATCATTGGGAGATGATGGCAAAGCAAAAGCCTCGGCTTACGGGAAAGGCTCTTTGGGAGAAGATGGAAAATTAGAAGGCTCGGGTTATACGAAAGGATCATTGGGAAATGATGGCAAAGCAAATAGCTCGGTTTACGGGAAAGGCTTTTTGGGGGAAGATGGCAAAGTGGAAGGCTCAGGTTATGCGAAAGGATCATTGGGAGATGATGGAAAAACAAAAGGCTCGGTTTACGGGAAAGGCTCTTTGGGTGAAGATGGAAAAGTGGAAGGCTCAGGTTATGCGAAAGGATCATTGAGAGATGATGGCAAAGCAAAAGGCTCGGCTTACGGGAAAGGCTCTTTGGGAGAAGATGGCAAAGTGGAAGGCTCAGGTTATGCGAAAGGATCATTGGGAGATGATGGAAAAGCAAAAGGCTCGGTTTACGGGAAAGGCTCTTTGGGAGAAGATGGCAAAGTGGAAGGCTCAGGTTATGCGAAAGGATCATTGGGAGATGATGGCAAAGCAAAAGGCTCGGCTTACGGGAAAGGCTCTTTGGGAGAAGATGGCAAAGTGGAAAGCTCAGGTTATGCGAAAGGATCATTGGGAGATGATGGAAAAGCAAAAGACTCGGTTTACGGGAAAGGCTCTTTGGGAGAAGATGGCAAAGTGGAAGGCTCAGGTTATGCGAAAGGATCATTGGGAGATGATGGCAAAGCAAAAGGCTCGGCTTACGGGAAAGGCTCTTTGGGAGAAGATGGCAAAGTGGAAGGCTCAGGTTATGCGAAAGGATCATTGGGAGATGATGGAAAAGCAAAAGGCTCGGTTTACGGGAAAGGCTCTTTGGGAGAAGATGGCAAAGTGGAAGGCTCAGGTTATGCGAAAGGATCATTGAGAGATGATGGCAAAGCAAAAGGCTCGGCTTACGGGAAAGGCTCTTTGGGAGAAGATGGCAAAGTGGAAGGCTCAGGTTATGCGAAAGGATCATTGGGAGATGATGGAAAAGCAAAAGGCTCGGTTTACGGGAAAGGCTCTTTGGGAGAAGATGGCAAAGTGGAAGGCTCAGGTTATGCGAAAGGATCATTGGGAGATGATGGAAAAGCAAAAGGCTTGGTTTACGGGAAAGGCTCTTTGGGAGAAAATGGCAAATTAGAAGGTTCAGGTTATGCGAAAGGATCATTGGGAGATGATGGCAAAGCAAAAGGCTCGGCTTACGGGAAAGGCTCTTTGGGAGAAAATGGAAAATTAGAAGGCTCAGGTTATGCGAAAGGATCATTGGGAGATGATGGCAAAGCAAAAGGCTCGGTTTATGGGAAAGGCTCTTTGGGAGAACATGGCAAAGTGGAAGGCTCAGGTTATGCGAAAGGATCATTGGGAGATGATGGAAAAGCAAAAGGCTCGGTTTACGGGAAAGGCTCTTTGGGAGAAGATGGCAAAGTGGAAGGCTCAGGTTATGCGAAAGGATCATTGGGAGATGATGGAAAAGCAAAAGGCTTGGTTTACGGGAAAGGCTCTTTGGGAGAAGATGGCAAAGTGGAAGGCTCAGGTTATGCGAAAGGATCATTGGGAGATGATGGCAAAGCAAAAGGCTCGGCTTACGGGAAAGGCTCTTTGGGAGAAGATGGCAGAGTGGAAGGCTCAGGTTATGCGAAAGGATCATTGGGAGATGATGGCAAAGAAAAAGGCTCGGTTTACGAGAAAGGCTCTTTGGGAGAAGATGGCAAAGTGGAAGGCTCAGGTTATGCGAAAGGATCATTGGGAGATGATGGAAAAGCAAAAGGCTCGGTTTACGGGAAAGGCTCTTTGGGAGAAGATGGCAAAGTAGAAGGCTTAGGTTATGCGAAAGAATCATTGGGAGATGATGGAAAAGCAAAAGGCTCGGTTTACGGGAAAGGCTCTTTGGGAGAAGATGGCAAAGTGGAAGGCTCAGGTTATGCGAAAGGATCATTGGGAGATGATGGCAAAGTAAAAGGCTCGGTTTACGGAAAAGGCTCTTTGGGAGAAGATGGCAAAGTGGAAGGCTCCGGCTATGCGAAAGGATCATTAAGAGATGATGACAAAGCAAAAGGCTCCGTTTACGAGAAAGGCTTTTTGGGAGAAGATGGCAAAGTGAAAGGCTCAGGTTATGCGAAAGGATCATTGGGAGATGATGGCAAAGCTAAAGGCTCGGTTTATGGGAAAGGCTCTTTGGGAGAAGATGGAAAATTAGAAGGCTCGACTAACGGAAAAGGCTTTTTGGGAGAAGATGGTAAATTAGAAGGCTCGGCTAATGGAAAAGGCTCTTTGGGAAGAGATGTCAAAGTAGAAGGTTCGTTTTATGGGAAAGGATCTTTAGGACAAGACGACATAGAAAAAGGCTCAATTTATAAAAAGGGATCTTTGCGGCATGATGGTAAAGTAGAGGGCTCGGTTTATGGAAAAAGATCGTTAGGAAAAGATCACAAAGTTGAAGACCTGACTTATGGAAAAGGACCATTAGGGCATGATGGTGGATTAATCAATGGGGAAGGCTTTACTCATGGGAAAGAATTTCAAGATCATTATTGGAAGGATGAAGATTTACCTCATGGAAAAGAATTTTTGCCATACGAAAACGATCAATTGAAGGGAGATGAAAAGACATGTAAAAAGAAATCTCAAAAGAAAGATTCTTTCTATGAGAAAGTGAAGCACGCCGAAAAGCAAAAAAAAGATGAAAATGAAGAATTCAACAATGGCTACAACTAGTATCGCTAAATCTATCGATCTTTTTAATTCAAAGAATATGATTTGATTTCAATTATTTCATTTAATATTTGTTGTCTTCTTTGTTTTTATAATTTAGCCTCCAATGGAATGGCAGGGCATTTGTTGATTTTGTATTTTATTTAGTTACTTATGTACTTTTTTTCTATGTTTCAATATTTTTTGTTTTTGTAATATATGAATGAAAATTGTTGCATTATATTCATTTTAATGAAATTTAATTTTTATATAATGTAATATATCATTCCCTTAAGTCACTAGAATAATAGTGAGAATTCATCCGTATATTTATTTTGGTACAAGAATTTTCCAATATATTTTGGCATATGGGCACCTGCATGTTTACTTTTCTTGTTGTCTTTCTCATTTTAACATTTTTAGTAATGTGTCTTGTTTAGTTGCTGCATCAACCTGTCTGCAACATGCTGGTTCTTCTCTCTTGGTTAGGGAAGTATAGAAAAGACAAAAGAATATGCTTTTGGTTAGTCAACTTGGCAACATAGATTATGCAGAGATACAATACCTTTTTAGTGTAATGGATTTTAATTAGGTTTGTCTTGCATGTCTTACATGGCTGCTAAATTGTAAGACGTGTGGAAAGTTTTGTTGTTGTAAGGGTTTAGAGAGTGAAGTGTAGTGAGAGAAAGTGTATTTAATACTCTTAACCCCAACCTTTCCCTTCTCCATTCATTGAGTGAGTGTTATACACTGCTATCTCGCTGGAGAGTTCGTCGGTCAAAGGGAATTCGGAGTTCCGATCAAGGGAACATTCAAATTCTGAGTAGCTCAGCTATTTGTTAGTTGTCATTACGCGTTTGTGACAACTTATACCTGTGGAGAGATTTTCCTAGGTAATTGTAGTTTGGGTAAAAGGAGTAGTGAACTTCTCTTGAATTGGAATCCTCCGTATGTAGGTTGGTTATAACCGAACCGGATTACCAAAATATCTTGTCATTTGTTGTTTTGGCCACTATATTTATTTCGTTGACAAGATGTTGTTACAACTGTAATATAACTACGCTTCGGAAGTTGACCCTTGAATAGGTGTTCGAAGGTGATTTGGTGCAACACCTATTTTCCCAACATTTGGAATCAGAGCAGTGTTCTCTAAGTTACTGAATAGATTCTTTCACAGTTGCAAAGATGCGAAAGGAAGGTCGTTCAACGTCGAGACTTTCATTGTTTGATGGAACAAACTATCGAAGTTGGAAAAACAAGATGAAAGCTTTTATGATGTTACAAGGTGAATATGTTTCTGATGCTGTGGAGTTTGCATGGTCTTATCCCGTGAAGACCATCCAAGATGAAAATGATATTACCTCTCTTGTGAAGAAACCAAAAAGAGAATAGACTCTAAATGAAAAATCTTCTTCAATCGCCAACTCAAAAGCTCTTTTTTCGATCTTCAACGCTGTAGATGAAACTAAGACAAAACTGATATTCAACTGCAAATTTGCTAAGGAAGCTTGGGACATTCTGGAAAATGCATTCGAAGAATCAATACAAGTTCGGGAATTAATCTGGATCATGTGGAAACTTTGTTCGAAGGAATGAAGATGAATGAAGATGAAACAATCGTTGTTTATGTGTAACATTTCAAATAATAACTTTAGGATCGTATCCTCGTATATTTAATCATATGTCCAACATACCCTAAATTGCATAATATTCATCCATCCATATTATGTTTTAAATATAAAAATATATTTTTTGTTTTATGTATTACATTATTTTTAATTTATATATTTTAAAAATTAAAGTACATACAAAATATATTTATTATCCATCGGTGATGTTGTAAACACCTGACTAATCATTCAAGTTTTATACCAATAATAAAGAAAAATAATACTCCATTCGTCATGATTACACACTTTAATCTCATTTTAATTTTTTTAATTTTATTTTTTTTTTAATTTTAATAAACTAATTAGTTATCTTAATCTTGATTTATAATTATTTATATTATAAGATAATTATTTTCACTAATATATTCTTAATTATCTACTAATTACATGCTTCTAAAATACCGTGTCTACAGTGTAGCAGAACACGGTATCTGGGACGACAGATTGAGTAATATATATAAAAAGAAATAAATATATCATTGATAATTTTTCATGTCACAGTGTGTAAAAATTAGATCACTGACTTATCTTCAAATTCATCTTCAATAATTATTTATATTATTTTATTTAAAAATTTTTATTTAATAGTACTTTATTTGTTCGAATTCAAACTATTATTTTTATCATTTTCGTCGTTTCATTTCAAAGTATCTTTTTTCATTAAAAAAATTTAAAATTACGATGGAATTTTGCAAAGGTTTATATTCTGTTACAATGTTTCAACGGAAATTGCAAAGGTAAATACAATCTGTCTTAATTAATCACTTTTGCAATGTAATATTGGGACCGATATAACAAACTGCAATGTAACGATGGAATTTGCAATAAAAAATGTTTCATCGCAAAATAATCAATTTAATTTGACATAATTCAGTGAAGGATTTTGCAAAAAAATTCAAATTGTCGCAAAATATATATTCATACCAAGTTTTTTAATTTTAATACGACGAATAAAGGAAATCCGTTGCAATATTGCAATTGACTGTGCGACGATACGCCATCCGTCACAACAAATATTTTCCCCAATCTAAACCCTAAACCCACCCAACTCCAACTCCGCGGTTTCACGTTCGCCGATTTCACGAACTCCCTCATCTTCCCGTCTCCCCACTTCCATGTCTTCCACTCCCAAACGCTTGCCTAATCCATTACTTCGCTGATTCAACCACCACTACCGGCATCGCCTTCTTCTCCCGTTCAGCTGCACGCGACCCCGAAGCCTCCGCCACTCAATCCTTGCCACTGCGGCCGCACCTCCGCCATTCCTCTATCAATCGCCGCTCTTCTCCGGTGCCTCCGACCATTGTCCGCTGCCAAGTTTCAGCTGTGAGACGCCACTCTTCGAAATTTCATCTTCATTGGTGTAAGTTATGTGTCGTTTTCATTGTTTCTTCCATTTTGTTTGTGTGTTGGAACATGTTTTTGGAAATAGATCGATCATTGATTATCTAATTCAGGATTCGGTTGAATCACTGTAGGTTTTGTTTGCTTTCAGTGGTTGAGTTTTAGGTAGGATGATGTATGAGGTTGGGGAATATAGATCAAATTAGGTTTTATCCAAACATAGACACTCAATTGAATTTTGAAATTTTCATCTTAGTTTTGATGATGATTAGAAAAACACAGCTGATTGGCGAATCAATTTGGCTGAATTCTTGGTTTCATTCTTGCATATGCTAAATGTAAATACCATTCCGAATAGATGATCACCTGTATTGTATGGTTTTGTTTTGCACTGTCTAGTGAGCCAACTGCGGGAGAGCCTGAGGTTCGGGTGTTCATTTCGGACGGTGACGATACTTGAGGCCATAGGATCTATACTCATCTCCTGCCTCGGTGATTACACCAAAAGTAAGTGAGCTCATTAGTTCCTTTAAGTAATTAGCTATTTTCTAATTTGAAATCGTATTGTTTTAGATATTTTGCATTAATTTGTGATATGTTGTTTATGTCAATATTATAGTAGAATGGATGGATGATTTTCAGTTATTTGTATTGTTTTATTATTGGAATTGTGCAAATTAACCAAGTGTCATCCAAAAAAAAGAAAAATGAGCCAACCTCTTTGCTTGGCCATCCTCCCATTTCTGTATAGAACAAACATGAATTCCAATATTTTGGTGCTTTTGATTCTACTTCTAACTTTGTTTATATCTGGTTTCTATATATATATATATATATGTTAGAAGTGTGGCCAAAATATGTTGCAGTATCAGGAAAAGGGACAGAGAGCATTTGAGGATATGTTGTAGTATCATCAGGAAAAAGGCACTGTAAGTATTTGAGGATCAGTATGCAGTCTCAATTATGGACCCATTAGACAAATCTTAGGATTGTGATTTTATTCCATGTTTGAATACTAAATGGTACTTTTGCCATTCCTTTTTGAACAAAACAAAATTCAGAATTTTTACTTGACAAAGTTAGTATCTAAAATGCTCTCAAGCACATTGATTCTTTCTTTCAGCATATTTATTTTGAAATATTTCATCATAAATAAAAATACTGAAGGGTATGTTTTGAGTTGTTTAAAATGTTTGTTATGAACACATTATTATTTCATTGTGCAAGTACAATGTATATCATAACTGTGTCTCAATAGTGAAACAGTCTATAGTTTGAGTTTTAAATTTAAATTTGTATAGTTCTTTATTATTTTTCAATGCATTTGTTCATCCTCTGCTCTTAACATTTTCCAGATAAGCTTTGTAGATAAGGAACTAAAGACGTTGGTGTGCTCATTGTCTTGGTAAGACCATATTTAGCGATTCAATTTTGTTTGGTCATCTCATGTATTTACGTCAATTCTGATTAATATTTAGGTCATGTCTAGTTTTCTATTTTGAGGGGTGGAGATGGTGCTGATGTTTTTGTTTATGCTTCTGGACACACTCAAAGTGTCTTTCATCCTGATGACTTCTTGAATTTTTATTATTTTTTTGCTTCAAACTTATGGTCTGCTAAAGCCTAGTCTTGGCAGGTAGGTGGTACTTTTGGGACTAAAGATTTTAAATTTATCTTTCTCTTACATTCTTTATCATGGGTTTTGTTCATTTAGTTATTCTAGCTTTTGTATTATTAAATTATTTCATATAGGTATACTATCTAATGGAGGAATGGATTCCTTGCTGGTGAGAGAATTCTTTGATACATAGTGTCGGAATGATGTAATAATTTTTGTTTCTTTTTCTTGTATATGTATTGATGGGGTTAACTTATGTTGTGTAAAATCATAAAATCAATATCTTTAAGTATAAGAGTAGTTGCAACATATCTCTGAAATTTGGTGCAGAGGTATCAGCACTTATTTAACAAGTATGTTTTGGCTGCACTTGTTTTTCTTTCTTGATTGAGTTTTTGTTTTTTGATATTCTGATTCATTTTTCTTATCATTTGTACATATCATAGTTTGTCTTCTTCCTGGATGTTTGGTTTCTTTGATGGGAATTGACCTTTGAAGGCAAGCCAAAACAAATGCCTTCATATTTGAGAATAAGACTAATCTGTTTAAGGCCATGTGATATAGCATATCTCTGTCAAGTTTGATTATTAGAGAAAGTTTCTTCTTTATGTCTAATTGTCTCTTATCAATCTAGGATTTGCAGCCTCAACAACACTATGAATCCATTTCATATTTAAAATGTTTTGTCTCTAGGTAATGCTATTGCTCTGTCACTGCAAGAGAATTTCAAAAAAACTATGATGCTATATTATATTTATGGTTGTTAATAAATTTTCTTTTTATTTATTTATTTTTTGTTTCAGAAGGGAATCCCCTTGGCAAGATAATGGTGTCTCAAAAATGGAGTTTTGCCTAAACTTAAAAAGCTGGAGCAAGAGCTGCTGAATCTCAAAAGATTTGCGGGTTCGGAGGAGCTATCTAAGGTTCAATTGCAAATGCATAAACAGGCCAAGAGATATCAGGGATTGGCAGTTCCTGTCTGCGATCGAATGGTAATGGAAACTTATAGCCATCTATGCTTAAAACCCTTTTTTTTTTTCATAATCAAATACTAAGCTCATGTTTACTGCAGAAGCTAAGCAATTCGAATGAGGCCGCTACCAACTTGGAGTTTCAAACGCAATGGCAAACTAAGTTCTTGCTTGAATGGTAATGAAAAACTTATAGCCATTTATGCTTACAATCCCTTTTCTAGTTGAGTTGACGCAGACAGGCGGCTCGCAATTTTTTATGGAGTCACCGCAAATGCTGGTATTTCTTTATTTATTTGTTGACATTGATTAATAATTTTTTCAAATTTAATTATTAATTTTATTTATCTATTGTAAACATTTATGGGATGAATAAGGTTGACACATGTACGTGGGTCCATACTAAAGGTTACAATCGTCATGAGTATATTAACCGAAAGCATCTAAAGTAATTGTGAATTGATTTTCATTATCGCTTTCATAATCATTGTAACTAAAATTATTTTTTTATTTTTTAAATTATGTTGGATGATAGATTTGTTATATTGTTAAACAAGCTTATTTTTTTAAGTTGCTGATGAATTTCGATTGGATTTTTATCATAATTTAGATTTTTGTTGTGTTACTATTATAAATGTTGGGATAAGTTATTCTTAGGTTGATTGGTGAGTTAAGTTAGATGGTTAGACCTAAGTGAAATATGATATTGAGTAAATAAATTATAGTTTGTTAGCTACGATTTTACATATTTTTATATGGTATTTGCTAACTTTTACATTTGTTGATATTTGCTAATGATATTTTGTTCATAAGACTCATTTATATTTGAATATATATTAGCTATATATATATTTGGAAAAACGGACAAAAAAAGCAAAATAATTGAATTGTGGCATGAATTTTGTGATAGAATTAGAAACAAAATTATTCTCTTGTAATACTTTTTAAATATTGTGATGGAATTAACAATAGATTTATTCTTTTGTAATATTCTCTAATATTACGATGGAAATAGTAAGAGATTCTTTCCAATGTAAGTCCTATGATATTGCGACGGAATTCCCGTTGCTGCTTCCATTGCAATTTTCTGCAACGGAATTCAGTTTAGTTGTATGGAAATTACAACAAATAATTTGAGACGGTTTCCATTTTGATGTACAATCCATCACATAATGAATTTGCAATGAATTTTTTTGTAGTGTTCATATTTTAAAAAAATGTAATCATATACTAATATTCTTAATTTTTATCTAAATTACAAACATAACACATACTTACACTAATTAATAAAATATTATTATTTTTTAATCTATTATAAAACTCCAAATGACTTATTTGATAAGGGACGGAAGGAGTACTATATTTCAACTTTTTTATTTGTATACTATTTACATAATCAACATTGTATAAAAAAAATATTTTTGGACATATATATATATTTTTTATAATGTAAAAACTGTAGTTGTTACTCGTTGAGTGTACTCTAAGTGAACCCCCAACTGAATCTAATAGTTCGCAAACTAAGCCGACAACATATTTTACTTTAATATAATTATATTATGCAATTAGCCCTCCAACATATTAATGATTCTCCCTCTTTTTCTTTTTCTTTTTATATTTTTTTAACTAGTGTTTTAAATTTCGTGTTGAAATCAACAAATCAACACTCTTTGATTTTAAAATAAAGGAAATACACGTTAAGATATAAATTTTGGAAATTTTTAGAATAATCAAAATTAATTATTTATTATAATATTTTGTAATAAAAAAATCAATATTAATGTAATAAAATTTAATATTAATGAATAGCCTATCATTTTTAAAAATATTTACTCCCTGTCCACATAATTTGCCCCTATTTTCTATTTTGATTCGTCTCACATAACTTGTCTTTTCTTTTTTTGGAAATATAATTATACACTTTAATTACATTTTAAATTTTAAATTTTATAATTTTTTTAATCTTAATTGAACTATTTAGTTATTTTAATCTTAATCTATAATTATTTTTACCGTACAATAATTATTTTTCCTAATACACTTGTTAAGTACTTACTAGTCATACTTTACCTAAATTCTTGTGTCTACAGTAACTAGCTCAAATTACCTAGGACAGAGGGAGTATATATTTTACGTAAATATATAGATTGCACCTTCCACTACCATGAAAATGTCAATTTATCTCGAAATTTTGTCTCGGTAAAAAAGTTTCGAGATAATTCTGTGTCACGGAATCTTTTGTTGAGACAAAATATAGTCTCAATGGCATTTGTGAATATTTTTGAGACAATGAATTGTCACAACATTCTCTCAGTTAATTAGACGAGACAATTTGTTTTGTCATTCCGTGACTTTCCTTATTGTCACAATGAAACGGCCACGGCAAAGGTTTTGAGACAATTGCCGAGAGTATTCAATTAATTGTCACGTATCTATATAGATTTCGAGACAATTTATTCGAGATAAATCTATGTAATTCTGGTAGTGTTCGTCTCACCGTAATCCTCCCACATTCTTAGAAGAAAACATTATAGCACAATTAACTTATAAGAAGTATTGAATTGTGGACATAACTGAAAAAAAAAAAAAAAAAAAAACACATTTTCACATCATACAATTAACACTGAAATTAGTTTTTATCCATAAATACATATCATCCAAGTTTTATTTTCCATTAAACAACATAACATCATATACCTATATAATAACTCAAAAAAAAAAAAAAAAAAAAAATCAACATTCAAACCATACATAAACATACTCATAGAGTTATCCTTTAATTGTACCAATTTATTCGATTTGATTTAATGATGGAGAGGACATTTAGAGGATGTCTGATCGCCATCGTTGACGGGAGGACCTTTAAGAAGTCCGGCAAAAAGTTCCGCCGGATCGTAGTAAATTTCCACATCTTCTACCCTCAATGATTCATCCACCTACATGTCAGATCAAATCTAAAATAAATAGGTATTTGATGTAATATAAATAAATATTACATATAATGGTTTTTTAGCAGAGAAAATTATTTTGTTTTATATATACAATTTTAAAAATCTTCACACTAACAGTCAATTGTAATATTATATATATATAAATCAAATATTCTTCTTCATTTAGAATATTGTATTAAAATTTTATATTTAATATAAATACTCATCCAACACTTAATTACATAACATTATATATATATCATTCATTTTTTTTTTCTATAATTCAAAACTTTTATCTAAATAGAGACTATATTTTTTATTTAATAATTTAGATAAAAGTTATGTTTCAAATATGATATATTTTAGAGAAAGGATTTTATATATATATATATATATATAGTGAGGAAGTAAAGTTGCAAAGGGGTGTTCTTAGATAAATATTTTGGAAGTTTCGGAAAATTTTGAAAATAATAATAAAAAATTTGTATATTTGATGTGATTTTTTTTTTAAAAAAATAATACTATTAATAAATAATCATTAAAAGAAAATATCATTTTTGTAACGAGATTTTTTTGTCCCTAAATTTACTTTTTTTCATTACTAATGACATTGAAAACATAATTAGGAATGAAACTACGTTAGCTACGTGAATTTTAGGGACGAAATTCCGTTACGAATATACTATTTTATTTTAGTGAATTTTTAAATTTTTAAAAATATCTATGTAAGTCCAGCTTAGTTAAAAAATATATATATATCCTTCATTCTTTCGAATATTATTTTAGTAATTACGTACTTTGAGGGTTCCGACACCGTAAAATTGGACCATTTCTCCGGTGGGAGCGTGGGCCTTGAAGGGGCCTTCGAAGAATCCCCAATGGCGAAACTTGAAGGTGATAAGTGGGGGGCCGGAGTAGACGGCCAGAACTTCCCAGGCGAAGCCGCGGGGGAAAGCCGAGCGGAATGCGTCATGGGAAGAGTCGAAAGTCTCCTTGTCGGCGTCGTAGAATTTAAGGTGGTCGGGAATGGAGGTTTTCAGCAGAGCATTGTAGCTTCCAAGTTTTAGGGTTTCTTCTGCTGATAGCCCCTCTCTTCCTGCATGCATTGGTCCAATCCATTAGCTTGATTGGCTTGTACCTCGTGCTTTTGTGAGTGTACTGTAACTTAAACGTTCGAATGTAGTAATATTTTTTAAATAATAAATAATAAATAATATATATATATATATATACATTTATATTGATGTGGATGGGAGTGTATTTACACTAATGGTTTTTATTTATTTATTTTGCAGATTTGTGCTCGGCGGTTTTGATTTTTTAATTAAGACGTGACATAAATTTAAGGGACGAAAACTATAGAACAGACTAAAATTAAAATTGAAATAATAATAATAATAATAATAATAATAATAATAATAATAGAGACGTATATATATATATATACATAGGATAAATTTATTATATCAAGGAACGCGTAATAATTTTGAGAGATTTTTAAATATTAGATCAGTTATAAAAACATTGCTATTTAACTTGAGAATTGGTGATGATTGTAGAAAAATAAAATAAAATAAAATTTAATGATATTTTTATTTTTTATTTGTATATTGGCTATAGTGGGATAGAATGAACATTTTTTTAAATCATATTAATCAATCTATCAGTTCACAAAATGTATATTTATTTGAACTGAAAATAGTATTAATAAATATATTATTATATTGGTTAATTTTAAGATAAAGTATAAATATGTTTAAAAGTATATGAGTGAGTAATTAAATTTTTTTTTTAAAAAAATTATAAATTGAATGTGTAAACTGTTGTGATAAATTTGTAAATAAATATAATATTGAAACATATAAATTTTAAAAATATAAAAGATATATATATATGTTTGCTATAAATAATAAATAAATATATTTTCTGGACAAATAAAAAAGAAAATATGACATATTTGATGGATGTAGAAAGTATTAATTATATAATTAAGATTCCTAATCTACATTACAAGTAAAAACACGCAAGTAATTTTTAATTAAAGTAGTACAACAAGTCGAGACTAATTCAAAACGTACTAAAGACACAAGTTTCCCCAAAAAAATTGTGTTTGGTTTGTACTTTTAATAGAAATTAATACTCTCTCCGTCTCAGATATCGTGTCTGCTACACTGTAGACACTGTATTTTAGGAGGGTTGTAATTATTAGATAATTAATAATGTATCAGTGAAAATAATTATCCTATAATATAAATAATTATAAATTAAGATTAAGATAACTAATTAGTTTAATTAAAATTAAAAAAAATAAATTTAAAAATTTAAAATGAAATTAAAGTGTGTAATCATTTCCCAAAAAATGAAAGTGACATGGTACGTGGGACGGACAGAAATGACAACATGGATATGGTATCTGGGACGGAGGGAGTAATATTTAATTTATACTCTCTCTATCCACATTTGAAGATTATATCTGTATAATTTTTTTTTGTGCAAACGAAGTAGTATTATAATACATTAATAAAATATTTTTGCTATTTTTTTTTTAGTTGTACTACTTTTTTATATAATAATTGATATTAAAAAATCAACACGTAAAAAATAAACGTGGCCCTTAGAGCCGGACGGAGGTAGTACAATTTTTAATAAAAATATACTCCCTCCATCTCACATAATTTGTTCTTTTTTTTTTTCTGCAAATATAATTATACACTTTAATAACATTTTAAATTCATAATTTTAAAAAATATATATTTTAAATAAACTATTTAGTCATCTTAATCTTAATCTACATTTATTTTTATTAAATTATAGTTATTTTTACTATAATACACTTCTTAATTACTTACTAATTATTCAATACCTAAAACTTCGTGCATAAGTTAAAGTGGACAAATGAAGTATTATTTTATATCATAAAACATCTCATTAAAACTAAAACTCAAATCAAAACCAAACAAACCATATTATTACATGCCCCATTAGATTTAGAATAGATAATATAATTTTACTTTCATTTTTCGATTATTTTCATTGGCGAATTTTCTCTTCTAGCATCGTTCAATCTTCGTAAAGTATCGTTCAATTATTTTGATAGTATCAATAAAAATTTAGATAACACTATATATATATTTGTACAGAGCACGGTATATACTCTATAGAACACTAGACATACTTCTGTAAAGTATCAATTTAAAAAAAATAAACATATAATACATAAATTTTATTTTAAAAAGACAACGTTATTTGCACTAAAAATTTCTCTGGATAAAATCAATACGTCCTTTTCAGAAAAATTAGCACAGTGCTGCTGACGTTTATCTAAATTACTTTTTTTTTCTTTCAAAGCCCACAAACAAACAAACAAATACCCAAACACAAACAAACAAACCATACTTTTTTTAAAAAGCTATATATATATAATAATCTTTCCATTATTTCCTATGAAATATATTGAAACTTAAAATATTGACACATCAAAAATTTTAGGCAAACTTTAGGCAGCCATTAATTACTAAATTAATTTGTTCCACGAAGGCAGATTGATACCCAAGAGTTTTGTGAGGTTACAATTAATTTCGAAAATTTTTTGTCCATAAATTGTCAAATGGTAATGATATTTTCCCATTTATATATAATTTATTTTATCTTGTTAAGACAACTATAAAAATAAGAAAATTTAAATAAATTGCATAAAAAAATAATATATATATTTTTTTTCATTTTTTTCACAATTTAATCTTTATAATTCTATATAAAAACAAAATAATATTTACACTAATAAAATATTGCGTCTAAATCAGTGTTAAGATAGATATACTAAAAATTGTTCTTTTATATTTTATATTATTTTCAATACAAAAATTATTATCTTTTTTGGTAAAAATATATTATTATTTTACAAAATATTTAAAATAGCAAAATAAATATATTAACATTACTTTCACAATTTTAGATAACCAATACAAAAAATTATCAAAAATTCTAAACTCTAAATAATATAATTTTTTAAATATAATGTAAATGCCCCCGATGATCATTTTACGTATAAACAATTAATACCAAATCACTACTCGAATCAGCTAATAAAATCAGTTAATTGAATCAGCTAACAACTAACAACTAATCGAATCAGCTTATAGCTAAAATTTACTCGCTAATTGTCAAACACCTTTAGTAATTACTAAGAGAGCATATTTAATTTTGTGTAAATTAATATTTATAATCGGAAGAAATATATATATATATATATGTATACATATATTCATAAGGTGTTATTCATAAATTTACTGTAAAACTTGATTTCATTTAAGTTAAAAATAAGCATAGAATTCTTATTTTGTTAAAATTTATACATTTATATTATGTATCATTTAAATTCATATGAAGATGATATATACAATTATATTCATCAAAATATTTTATTTATTTAAAATCAAATATAACTACTATACATGTATTTTACCTAATAACCAAACCCTATTTTATACAATGAAATTAAAGGAGTATATTAATTTCAAATCTTTCATTATTATTTTAAATCTGAAATATTGTAAAAATGTTAACTCTATTTTGATTCACACCCAAATTTTCTTCTCTATTTGCTCAAAATATAATTTATAAAATTATCCCAAACAAATATTAAAAAGAAAAATAATTTAAAATTTAAAATTATCAAAAATAAACTTTCAAAATTTGTATCAAAGGTATATAAAATAAAAATATTGCAACAAAAAGAAGTATTATTTGATTTCAAATATATCAAAGTCAATCGTTCATAAACAACATAGACATCACCAATCAATTGTCTCAACCCCACAACATTAAATAAATTTGCCCAATTCAAAGTATGAAATATTAATAAAGGTAGGTATCATTTTCAAATCAATGGAAGAAGTTTCATGATGAACATCATGACTCAATTTTTCTTGTAGCAATCAAAAACTCTATCCATCAAATTATATATATATAAAGCTTCGAATATACTCTATACGTCTCAAATATGATGCAATATTTGTTTCCGACACAGAAATTTAAGTGGATAGTATTAAATACGATAATTTGATAATTATATGATATAATGAGAAGAAGCATATATTTATTTTTTATATTTTAATTATTTTCTATTAATAAATATTAGTTTAAGACATACTAAAAGTAAAAATATTGCAAGGTGTTGACGAAATAAGTATTTTGCTTTCAATTTCAGTTACCAATTTTATTTTATAACTATTTATATAATTTTATGCATTAAGTTTTATATATCTAAAGTTTTAGCCTAACTATACACATGCATGTCGCACTAAGAATTGTAGGATTCGGCAATCAAATGAACAGTTAGGGTTTAGATTGCAAAACAATTGAAACTTAATTATATATTGGAAAAAAAAATCATTAAAATTAAGCATGCATATAAATATATATATTTTTTATAAAATTTAAGCAAAATTGTCCATAACTCCCCTGTGGTTTCGAAACTCAGCGTAAATTTCCCCTCTACTTTAAAAATTTCATGATGCCCCCTTATACTTTAAAAAATATTGCATGAAACCACTTTGTGGTTTCGAAACTCAGCATAAATTCTCATTTTACTTTAAAAAATTGCATGACGCTCACTTATACTTTCAAAAATATTGCATAAAACCCCCTCTGCCATGAAAAACATATAAATAGGAAATCTTCTTATCACAGGAGGAAAGTTTCATGGTGGTGGGGTTTCATGCAACGTTTTTTAAAGTATAAGGGGGTACCATGCAATTTTTAAAGTATATGAAAATTTTATGCTGAATTTTAAAATCACAGAGGAGTTATAAGCAATTTTACCTAAAATTTAAGATGATTATATGTAAAGCAGTGAACTTATTGAATTTAGTTACCATTAACAATGAGTTTGAACTTTTGAGGACTTATTGTCCTAAAATCTTGAAGGCGAATCTTGTGAGACAACTCCATCTCCCACGACTTGATCGCATTTTGTACCACCTCTTCCAACGATCCCTTTTCCCATTCCTACCTCGAAATAAAATCAAATTCAACATTCATACAACCGCGCGCACACAAGCATATATATATATGGAAGCCGGGGAGATCTATTGATCTTTCTTTATATATGGTTTTGTTTCCATGTATCTAACAAATAGGTATCAGATCAAATATTTATTTTTTTATAAAATATTGCATGAAAATAAACAATATTTTACTATTTTAAAAAAATTTCAAAATTCTAAAACTTTCAAAAATCATATCTAAATAGATCCTAACTAATCGGGGTGCCTCACCTTGGACCGGCCTTGTTCGAAGAGGTGGTTTACGGCATCATAAGTGGGGGGGCCACCATGGCGCCATACTACATCGTCGGGTTGGTCGTGTAAGAAAGACCGGTACTTGTCTCCGATTTTTGTATGCGAAGTATCGGCCATGTTTCGAACAATGGTTGTGTGTATATGTGTGAAATGGGAAGTGTGTATTTATGTTGTGTTTATGTTCAAAGGATAAGGCTACATATATATATATATATATATATATATATAGGCAAACCAAGAAAGCCCTCTCCATTGAAGAGTATAAGGTGTATTTGTTTGTTCGTTTTCTTTTAAATATTACAAATATTTTGGGTTAATTTTGGTATGTTTGGTTTGTATTAGATTTTGTATTATAATCTTGATTTATATAATGTTTTGAAGAATATAATATTATGTGATATAAAATATTATACACTTTTTTATAGAAAATGGTGAATTACATAGTTAAAAAAAAAAAACTAAAAATATATATTATGCTTTATATTTGTAATAAAATAGATTTTGATGTGTTTTTTTTTTGTTTTTAAATATAAATAAGAACGGTTAGGGTGCTGAATTGAAAAAATCAGCACCGTGCAAACCAGCGCTCGTAATATATACAAATATCATACAGTTTTATTATACACACGTGTTCTGTATAATAAAGACATATGTTGTTGGTCCATAATTATAAGTGTGTTGTATAACAACAGTATATGGTTTGTTGAAATCAACTATCGTTTGTGTTGTGTAATATTATAGCATGTGTTGTAGTTTATGTGTTGTGTTTATATTTGAGTAATATTATAACAGTATGTGATGTTCTGAAATCAAATATTGTTTGTGTTGTGTAAAACTATAGCATGTGATATTAGTTTATGTGTTGTATTTATATTATATGAATGCATATGATGTGTTGTCTATAGCAATACCGTGTGATGTCTGACCGCACACCGTGTGCTGCGAAGTGGTGTCAGCATAGTGCTTAATTTATTGAAGACGGCTACGTTAGAGATTACAAATTTTATATCTCTAAGTCTATTTAAATAAATCAAGAGAATACATCAAACAAATTCAACCCAATACTAACTCAAAAGCCTAATACTACATATTGTCGGGTTGGAGGCCACTCCGCGCCCCCGGATCCCCAAGAAAGGGGGCGCCCCCTTGACCCCAGACTCCCTAACCGGTCAGCGATATCCTTATGAAAACTTAGCGAAGTGATAAACTAGATTTAAGGTATATCAATAGTTATAACGGTAGAATTCAAATTTTATATAATTGGTAATATAATATTTAGATTAGAATATAATATATGTATATATACATATATAGGGTTCATCAATAGTATTTATATAAATAAATAGAACAATAGTGAGTATAGATTTAAGTAAAAATTATATTTCATATTGAATGTAGTAGTATACTTTTGATAGATAGACTAAAATTATAATATGATAGATTGAACATAATTTTACAAAACATTAAAATGTTGTGAAAATTAAAAAATAAAGAACAATAAAGAAAGAACACAAAATACAAAATACATTTTGGATCAAATTCGATTAGAATAATCTACGTCCGAAGGATGATCAAGTCAAATATTTCATAAGTAATTCCAATTGTTAAAGATCATATCTTATAACAATTCAGTCAAGTTGTAAAAATTTACTTCCAACCTTGAGGTTTAAAACTCTGCCTCAAAGTCAAATTCAACTTACGTTCGTTTGCGGATTCTTTTTAAATTTTAAATAATACTGTTTGTTGGAAGTCTCTTTGTTACAATTTTTTTTTTTTTTTTAAATTTTCATTATATATATATATATATAAACTAATAAAATTATACCACTTAAAAATGGTGCCAAAACTAATCAAAACAAAAAATAATAAAACAAATGCTTTTGTCACTTAAATAATTTTTTTACTGATACAAGTTTCAATATATATAAAATATACTTCCTCTGGGACATTTGGGATGGTCGGACACGATAATTAAAAAATAATAGTATTATATTGATAATAGATGTAAAAGTGTTTCTAAAAGACTAAAATACTCTTATTTTTATATAATTATTGTATAAAAATTAAAATAATTATGTAAAAGACAGGGAGGTAATTATTTTAAAATAAGGCTATTATTTTAAAATTGACAAAAAATGACAAAATAAAATTATTATTTTGAAACGATTGGAATATGTATTCTATTCTCTTATACAAAAAGTTAACATCAAATTCAAAATGTGACTATTATCAAGTCAATTTTTTATATTTCTAAGTAAAAATTACCTCAATTAAAAAAATTAAGCAAACATACGTAACAATATTATTAAATTTACGTATGGCTGCATTTTAATTAAATGGTAGCCTTAATTGACCATCCAACTTGGCGGTTGGGATATAGATGCCGCATTTAATATTAATCTCCCAGTAAAACTGTCGGTGTTGGCGGTTATTTTTAAATACTATTTCAATTATTTTTGTTTTCCGTTTTAAAAAAAAATGGAGACATAAAATTTTAACGGTTAGTTTGGTTTTTTTTTTTTTTTTTTTAATTTCCAATTTTCATTTCATCAATATTATTATTTTCTCCTTTACTCTTTCCATTATTTTTTTTTTTTTTTTCTCAAAAGTAAGAATTTAGAGTTGTTTGTTAGCATATTTTTATATATTGTTATTTGGGGCTCACATATATATGCCTATATATATGCACTCTATTTTTAGATTAAAATATAATTATATTTTCCGCTGTTGTTATTAATCCAAGATCAACAACACATATTCGCATAAGAATATTTCGAATCTAACAAAAACTTAAAGAATTTTTTATTATTACGGAAGCAATCTACTCGGACTCAATTTTACCCACGTATCAACCAAACCGACATGGAACATACATCCAAGACCCAAGCCACAAATGACTCGCCACAGAATCGCAACTAACACTCAAATCCGAACTCTAATCTAAGGAAACATTGCCGAAATTAAAGCCTAATACCATCGCAGACAATATTACACTGCGAACCAACAGTAAGACGCAAATCGAGCAATCAAACCGTAGAAACACCAAGGGGGAAGGTGCGTGTCGAAGGAGAGGGAGAGCTTCCCAAATTGCCGAACAAAATCACTGGAGAACGCAGGCGACGTCGACGGAATCGCCTAGGGCTTGAGAGAAGAATCGTGATATGTTCTATCTCTATTCTGAATTGAATGAATGAGACGGTCCAACCTATATATACAGAATCAGATCAGACCGGTTCAGTCTAGATCGGTTCAAACCGGTTCAGCGATCCAACAGATCCAGCCAACAAGTCTCACAGAGATGTTCGGGTCGGGTTGCGAGTTACGGATTTGGGCTTCAAATGGGCGGGTCGGTTGTATTTGTATTGGGTCTCTTTTTCATTGGCCCAAAACTCCACAAATCTCTACATTTTTGGGCATGAAGAATGTGCTTTAAAAGTGGCTGTTATCACAGTCCGAATCATCAATTGCTTCCAGTCTTTTAACCTGCGGACTTATTAACACGATTAGTATTTAGACATTTTATCTACATAAGAAAACAACAGCAAAACATCCTTTTAAAACAGTTAAGAAAAACAGTGTATTTTTACTTTCCAAAAAACAGTGATTAAATTACTATTTTTACAGTTTCAAACACATCTCTAATCAAAGTATCAATATACACCATTTTCTTACCCAATTCCAATTTCGTAACCGATAAAATCTTTAATCCCATATCCACAGGGTTATTTTCAAAAAATATCTTTTCAAGTTTTATCAAACATTTAGACACTACCTCATGAATGAAATGACAACTAATGTCTATATGTTTCAAAACATAAAGATACTTTTTCAAAAGACCATGTCCAATTTTATTTTCATTAATTTCCTTAACCAACTCATTTCTATATGTTGATTTTATTGCTTTACTATATTTTTTGGTTCAATCCCACTTGCATATTCAAAAACATCAAAGGCAAGAAAAATATTAGCAAAATCATCAAACATAGATGATTTTCTAATTATCTTACTAGTTCTATCACTAGTCAATTGATTATTCTCTAATCCAGGGCTTTTTATATTTAAATCCGAATCTAAACAATCAGAATTTTCATGTAAATCAGACCGTTCATGCAAATTCTCAAAATTCAAAACATTTTCAAACAGATTTTGCACATTTTCAAAATTTAAAACATTTTGGGACAGATTTTCAGAATTTTCAGAAGTTAAATTTGGTCTCGGCATATTCTGGAAATTTCTAGATTCTCTTTTCGGGTCAGATTTAGTCTCGGTGCGTGCTGGAACATTTTCGAATTCAAACATAACACTTTTATTATGCTCCACCTCATTTGAGGTCTTATTCAAATCACTAAGAGTTTCATTTATCTCATTTAGCACATTATTCATCAAACAAGGCATCACATGTTCATTGAACATCACATCCCGACTCACAAAAGTTTTGAATCCCGGTTTAGAAGTTAGCCACAACCTATACCCCTCAACTCCCTCGGGGTATCCTAAGAAAATGCATTCTAAAGTTCTAGGTTCCAACTTATCACTAGAAACACGAATAACAGCGGAACAACCAAAGACTCTAAGGTTGGACAAGTCTATATCTTTCCTACACCAAATCGATTCGGGGCAAGTTCCCTTCAAAGGGACCGACGGGGACCTATTGATTAAATAGGCTGCCGTAATCAAGGCTTCTCCCAAAAATCCTTTGGAATTTGGAGAAAACTCAATTAATAATCAACACTCCAGAATAGAATTTGAAGAAAACTCCCTTACGAGATTGATACTCACGACAGCTTATTCCGACGATTCGACGAACAACGGCGATAGCGACTCTCCTTCCGGTAACCAGCAGCTAAGCGCGGCTGGATAGCATCGGCTCTGCAGCAGACTCCTACGGACAGCGCCGAACAGAGACTACGATCGTCTTCTCCAGAACTCCTTCCGACAGTGACGAAAACCTTCAATCGACTCTTTTCTTCATTCAATCTTTCACTGGCGGCGAAGGGACGGCGGATATCGGCTCAGTCCATGGTGCAAAGTGGCCCGAGGTAATAACGCCTCAGGGTTGGAGGTCGGCTCGTTACTCCAAGCCTCGACGCCCACCGGAATCGGCACAAGAAAAGAGTCCCGAACCTCACTGGGAACTCACTGGAATAGCTCGGCTCACCGGAAAACATTCGTCGGTTCTTTCCCTCACTCCAAACTCTCTAACTCAGTTATGGTGTATCTCACCTCTCTTAATTCACCCATAAACCCATTCTTTTATATCTATCAAAACTAACTCACCGTAACCAACTCACTTACGGTTATAACATAATCAACAACCTAACTAATTGTGTTCAGAGTAAGGTGGGTTTGGGTAAATGGATTTGGTTTAAAGGGTTTGGACCAATCCGGTGGGTCGGGCTATGGAGTGGGCCAACTAATTATTTATCCAGGGACTTATCGGGTTAGGCCTCGAACGGCCAAAATTCCCAACATCCGCAAATATTCAAACATGGTATCAGAGCTTATTTTTCTTCAGAGTTAGACATAACTACTAATCCTCATTGTTTTCGCCGCCAACGCCGGCGCATGGCAGCCGCAGTCAGATTTTCTGCACGATTCTTTTGCGCGCTCTATACTATTCTTGATTTTTTCGCTTCATAGTATGGTTCTTAATATGGATTGTGTAGACACTTCCGGGAATATTGTTATTCTTTCTGGTGATAATTATGATTTTTAGGCTGAATCCATGAAGAGTTTATTGATTGGTAAAAAATTATGGCGCTATGTTACTAGCTACTTTTTTGCGCCGGTTGCTCATGTTGTCACTTCTACGGCGCCCCTCAACAATAAGGATCTCACGGACTATCGGAATGCCTTGAATAAGTGGGATAGTAAGAATCAGATTATTCTTACTTGGATTCGGAATACCTCTTCCAAGTCTATTCAGATTCAACTTTGCCGCATGGTCACTGCCAAGAAAGCTTGGGATTATTTGCAGCATCGATATCAGGCCACTGGAGGCATGCATTATTATCATCTTATAGGGTCATTGAATGCACTGACACATGACTTGAACCAAGATATGAATGAGTTCCTCTCTACTATACAGTCTATGTGGGATCGCATTGATGAGGCCGATATACAGATTCAGCACTTTCGGTTGATTCAGTTCTTGATGAAGCTTGGTCCAGAATATGAGTCTGTGTGTGCTTCCTTGCTTCATCGTCATCTCTTGCCTTCATTGGAGACAGTGATGAAGGAGATTTTGTTTGAGGACAACCGTCTCAAGATGCTCAAGGCTCCTACTTTTGATTCGGCCTTAGCAGTTTCCTCTTCTACTCCTCATTGCAGAGATAATCGCAAGGATGCCCGACCACCGCAGTCTGATAAATGTCGCAGTTGCACGAATGTTGATCATCTTAATATCTATTGTCCTAAGGTTGGGTGTCACCACTGTCATCAGAAATGCCACATCCGTCCGCATTGTCCCCAGAATCCCAAGGCTGGTCAGTCATCTTCCGGCTCTTCCTTTGCCATTGTTGCTGCCACTAGCGTATCACAGCTGCCTCAACCGTCTCCTACTCTTGAGGATCTACGTCACATGCTCACTCAAATTTTATCAAATCATCCTTCATTAGTCTCGACATCAGGTAACAACACATGGTATATTGATTCTGCTTGTTGTAACCACACGACACTTGACCCTCGTCTTTTACATTTCTCCTAACCCGTCACCTCATCCCTTCCTATACTTACCGCTGATGACACCTCCATGCGCATTACCCATATTGGCCATATATCGTCCCCCCACCTCGATGATATTTATGTCATTCTCAAATCAGCCCTAAACCTTGCGTCTGTCGGTCAGTTGGTTGAGTAGGATTTTACTGTAATTTTTTCTTCTTCTGGTGTGTAAGTTCAGGACACACAGATGGGTCAAATACTTGGGACGGGTCGCAAGACAGACCGCCTATTTGAGCTTGACCACCTTTGCCCTCATCAGACACCATCTCTTTCCGCTGCAGTCTATTCTTCCTCTTCCTATTACTGGCACCTCAGACTTGGTCATGTCTCCCTATCTAAACTCAAGTCTCTTGTAAATACATGTGTTTTAGGCACAACTCGTTTGAGTCTTTTGATTGCTTGCATAGTAAACTTGGAAAACAACCAGCTTTACCTTTTTTGAATAACTTGTCTATTGCTGATAAACCTTTTTCGTTAGTACATTCTAACATTTGGGGGCCCTATCATGTTGCTACTCTTATTGGGTTTCTTTACTTTTTACTTTTTATTGATGATTACTCTCGCTTTACTTGGATTTAATTTATGCGTAAGCGGTCTGAACTTGCTTCCATTTACTCTGCATTCGCTAAAATGGTGCAAACTCAATTCTCATGTCCTATTAAGACTCTTCGCACTGACAATGCTCCCGAATATAATGATTCTGCCTTTCTTAGTTTTCTGTCCACCCAAGGTACTCTTGTCCAACGTTCTTATCCCTACACATCTCAACAAAAATGGTAGAGCATAGCGTAAGCATCGTCATATTTAGACACAGTTCGAGCCATGCTATTATCTGCTAGTTGTCCAGATCGGTTTTGGGGCGAGGCTACTCTTACTGTTGTTTATAATATTAATCGCTTACCCTCATCTGTCTTTCAGGATACCACGCCTTTTGAGAGCTCTTCTATTAGGTACCTGATTACTCTTATATTCATCCTTTTGGTTGTGTCAGCTTTGTTCCTCCTCATGAAGTAACAAATTAGAACCACGCACCCGTATGTGTTGTTGTTTTGGGTAAAGGATAGAACATAAAAGTTATCGATGTTGGGATTCTATGCCGAATCGTCTACGTATCTCTTCGGATATTACTTTTTGGGAGCATAAGTTCTTTTCCTCTGAGTCTAAATTTTTCATTCCCTTTGAGTAAGAATCCCCGTTCTTTTTTTTTTGGATTCCTCTTTTCCTCTTGCAGGTCCCGAAACCCCGTCCGTTCCTGTTCTGGATTCCTCTCATCCTCCTACAGGTCCCGAACCCCCGTCCGTTCCTGCTGGTCTGTCTGATGTTGATCCTTCCCCACTAGTTGACCCTCTTGCGCTTCCTGAGCTTGTGTCCGACCCTCCGGAAATTTCAGTTCCTGCCGTCACTGATCGGCGACCCACCCGTGTAAGTCGTCCTCTCTCTCATCTACTTGATTATCATTTTTTTCTGCCATTTTATCTTATCATGAACCCAGGATCTTTCGTGAGGCGAACTGTGATCCCTTGTGGCGCGACGCTATGTCTGAGGAATTGCAGGCTCTTGAGAAGACCGGCACGTGGGATATCGTCGATCTCTGTCCTGGCAAGAAACCTATTGGCTGCAAGAGGGTGTACAAAATCAAAACTCACTTCGATGGTTCTGTTGAAGGCTACTAGACTCGCCTTGTAGCCAGAGGTTTTTCACAGGAGTATGGTATTGATTATAAGGAGACATTTGCACTAGTTGCTCGTTTGACATCTGTCCGTTGTCTCCTTGTTGTTGCCGTTGTTCGACGTTGGAAATTATTACAATTGGATGTGAAGAATGTGTTTCTTCATGGAGATTTGTCTGAGGAAGTCTACATGACCCCTCCACTTGGCTCGGATTTTTCAGGGAAGGCATGTTAGCTGCGCTGTGTCTTTTATGGACTGAAGCAGACGCCCCGAGCTTGATTCGCCAAGTTTAGTGTTGCGCTCATTCAGTATGGCTTTTCTGCATCTCCCTATGACTCTGCTCTCTTTATTCGTCGTTCTCTTTCCGGGATCATTATTCTCTTGTTGTATGTGGATAATATGGTTATTACCAGCGATGATACTTATGGTACATCCGATCTACAGACCTACCTTCATAGACACTTTGACATGAAGAGTCTTAGTCAGCTCCGCTAATTTCTCGTATTTGAGATTTCTGACGCTTCAGATGGCATATATATATCTCAGGCGAAATATGCATCTGATCTCATATCTCGTTCAGGTCTGACTGATAGCCAAATTGCATCCACCCCTCTCGAGGGGAACTACCGACTTGCTCCTTTCGACGGCATTCCACTAGAGGATCCCTCCCGCTATCGGCAGTTAGTGGGATCCCTGATATGCTTGACGGTCACTCGCCCTGACATAGCTCATGCGGTTCATGTTGTTGCTCAGTTCATGACTAATCCTCTTACAATTCACTATGCTGTTATGTTGCGCATCATTCGTTATTTCAAAGGAACACTCCTACACGGTCTTCATTTTTCTGCTAACTCTCCATTGGTTCTTGCAAGTTTCTTTGATGCTGATTGGGCAGGTGATTCGACTGATCGTCGCTCTATCACAGGTTATTGTTTTTTTTCTTGGGAGTTCCCTTGTTTTTTGGCGCATCAAGAAACAAACTCTCGTTTCTCGCTCTAGTGCAGAGTTTGAGTATCGTGCTCTTGCGAATTCGACTTCAGAGCTCCTTTGGCTTCTTCGGCTTCTTTATGATCTCGGGGTTCCTCAGCCATTTTCCACTTTCCTCCATTGTGACAACACGAGCGCAATTCAGATCTCTCATAATGATGTATTTCACGAACGCACCAAGCATATTGAGATTGATTGTCACTTTGTTCGTCAGCATGTTCGTGCAGACACTGTTCATCTATCTTCTGTCACTTTCGAGGATCAGACTGCGGATATCTTTACCAAGTCTCTCTTCCCAGACCATTTCTCTACATTGTTGAGCAAACTCAAGTTGGTTTCTACTTTACCATCTTGAGTTTAGGGGGGTGTTAGCATATTTTTTATATATTGTTATTTGGGGTCCACATATATATGCCTATATATATGCATTCTCTTTTTAGATTAAAATATAATTTCTATTTTCCGCAAATATTCAAACATTGTTTATTTCAAATTTATTTTACACGATTTTTAATATATATTTTATCCTATCACAAAAATCAATATTTAATATAATTATTTTTTATATTACCGACGTAATTCTTTATACCTTATTTATATACAATCAATCAAATAACTAAACAAGCAAACCGTTATTGTCGTTATTTTTCGACTTCGTTCTTAATTTTACGGTCATAGACTCGTAGTTATCTTTCTTCTCATTTTATCACTTGGTGCTATCTTTTGTCACTTTTCAGTCATATTTTCTTGTATGTTGTCATGTTTCATTGTCCTTCGTTGTCTACTTCTGCTATCTTAAAATTCAATTAATCTATTTAATTTATTCTTCATGTCATTTGTTTTAATTGATTTTAATATATGATGTAAAAAAAGTGTAAATAGACAATTTTACTTTAAAGAGTATTTTGAATAATATTTGTTATGATTTCAAACTGAAATCAGCACTATTAATTTTGTATATTTTTAATAAAAGTATATTATTTTTTTTATATAAAATATTACGTCAAACTATTATTTTAATAAAAATAAAAATTTAAATTAATATTTAATTTTAAATCAATTTCAAACTATAACAAAAATATATACAAAGTATTAAATTAAAATTAAATGTGTGAAGAGAAAATTTTGGACTAAAATTAATATAGAGAATTATGTAGAATTTTTTTGGTAAAAAATATATATAAGAGAAAGATTCTCTTATTTTAACATTTTTTAAATATAAAATATTTTAATAAAAAATATGGCTTAGTGGAGAAAAAATATTTCAATATATGATAGATAGTGTATAAAAAATGTAACAACATGCCAAGGCAAATGACTATATAATGAAAAAATAAAATAAAATAAAAAAGCACACAAAAGAATGGTATGGATTCGATGTTGTCACTCATAAATTGCATTACCACCATGATCATTCAATAACAAATATTCAATTGTACAAGAACAAATCTAATAATAATAATAATAATAATAATAATAGTAATAAAGTTGTTAGATACTCTTTGAATAATTTTAAATCTTTTTTATTATATCATATTTTTATTTTTAATAATTTTTTAATACTCCCTCCGTCCCACATGCCATGTCCGTTTTTTTCCCACATTCCATGTCACTTTCATTTTTTTAAAAATGATTATACACTTTAATCTCATTTTAATTTTTTAAATTTATTTTTTTATTAATTTTAATTAAACTAATTAGTTATCTTAATCTTAATTTATAATTATTTATATTATAAGATAATTATTTTCACTAATATATATTCTTAATTATCTACTAATTATACTCCTCCTAAAATACCGTGTCTACGGTATAGCAGACACGGTATACGGGACGGAGGGAGTATAACTTTACTTTTAATGACAATTTTACTTGAAAAAAACCCCGTTGTTCACAGTGTGTTTTAGATAATTGATTTTTTTTTTTTTTTTTTTTTTGTGGTAGGGATAATTGTATCAAAAATATAAAATTTATTATTTTAAGTTGAATATTTTGATTTTTTGTAACAATTATTTGAAATTTTCTTTTCTTTTTTTATTTTTATAAAAATATACTCCCTCCGACCCTTAACAATCTATCAATTTTTCATTTTTGTCCGTCTCATAACAAAGTATCAATTTTTTTTTTAGTAATTGTATTATTTACATAATAGTACAAATATCCTTCAAATTTACAATATATTATACAAATGTCTTTACCTTTATATCATATAATACTGATAAGGTTACTTTAGGATATGTTTCTTTTGCTTGAGTTTGGGAAAATTTTGTTTGAGTTTGATATTAAAATAATATTTGATAGGATGTTTTGTGAGAGGAAAAAATGTATTTTTTTTTTGGAAACGCAAAATCTAAATAGTAAAATTTGAGAAAATTTGTCAAAAGAAACATATTAAGCTTTATTTCTACTACATCTCAATATAATACTAATATTTTTAAAATTCCGTATAAAAAAATAGATATATAGATATGAGACGGATGAAATGTTTTGTATTAATATTATTTTTGGAGAATCGCAAATGAAAATTAGTGTTTGGTGAACAAAGCATTTGAAATTAATTTTGAAATAGTTGTATATAAATGGTTTTTGAAATAATACTCCCTCCCCTTGTTTCAGCTAATTTGTCTCTCTTAGCTCAGGCACAGAGTTTTAAATATTGTGTATGAATTTTAAAGTATGATTAAAGTGTATAATTATATTTTCAAAAAAAAGATAAATTATTTATAATGGACGAAAATAAAAATAATGGACAAATTAAATGAGAGGAGTATTATTTACTCCAAATACACTGATTTTTTTCTTATTCTCTTCATTTAAAAAAAAAAAGAAAAAAAGAAATTCACTCCCCACACATAAAATTACTAATACCCTTACTAATTTTTCCTTCTTTTCTAAAAAAAAATATATTCTTTTATTTATAGTACATTTTACATGATTATATGTCACCCCGATCCGCAAGCTACGCAAAGTCGAGCGTGTCGGGATTGTAGACTGGTCGCACAGGTCAACACGAGTCTTTCATGTGCGCTTTTGTCGTCACTCATGCGTACCTAAGAGACTTCCCGAGTCATTCATCCTTAAATTACTTTAGAACAAACACGTTTAACTCTAGAATTTTTTCAGTAGGACTCCCGAAAAGAAATGTGCACATTGTTAACATTAGTAATCTATTCAATCCATTAATTTAACCTATATTCAACCTCGGATGGTATGACACCGACTCATCCATACACGAAAATTGGTGAAGCAACATCTCCAACTCTGGGGATATTACACTACATCATAGTACTATAAAACAAACAATTTAGTTTGAGTTGTTTGCTAAGTTAAATGGAAAACACAAACATATAACTTTAGGTCATTATATTCATGAACAAGTTTAAATTTGTTAATACATTAAAATTAAGTTAATAGGTTTACATTTAATAAATATATATTTTTGATATTATAATTAATTCAATTTTCCATGTACTATTAATAGAATATATAATAATTATTGAGGAAAAATACAA
Organism: Andrographis paniculata; assembly: GCF_009805555.1. Lineage (NCBI taxonomy): Eukaryota > Viridiplantae > Streptophyta > Magnoliopsida > Lamiales > Acanthaceae > Andrographis > Andrographis paniculata. Next base: position 1,954,329 of record NW_026137611.1, read on the forward strand.
ATTTTGTGAGACATATTATCATTTTAAATTTTTCTTTTTAATTTCACAATTTAGGATAATATCTCAATGGTAGATCTTAATTTTGTTTTCCAATGTCGGAAAATTGATGGGCAGATAATGTGTTCTTATGCCCATTGCAAGCCCTGAAGTGAACGCTAAATGGTATCGTCGAAAAAATGCCACTTAGCGTCCATTTCAACTCTAACATGTCCAACTTGGTGCCGACACTGTCATATAAAATTACGTGATTTGTACGTGATTTTTCCTAATATTGAAGGACAAAATTAAAGTCTACTGTTAAGATATTGTCTTAAAATACAAAATAAAAAATATCTAAAACTAATCATTTATTTCACATCTAAGGCAAAATTTATAAGTTTTTCTAATTATTATTATTTGAATTTAATTTTAAATAAAAAAAAAAAACATTTTACTAGTCAAGCTAATAAAATAATTCAACTCGTATATATTAATTGAACAAATATGAATCGAATTCAAACATTCAATATTTAATGAGCCGAGCCCAAATCTATAAAATTCAATTCAATTAGACTAGTCAGCAACTTAATTGTCAAATCCTTGTACATCAAGCAGTAAGACATCCCTCGTTTGAAGATTAGACAAAAATTCAGAAGAACAAACAAAAAAAAATTATTGATGAATAGTAAAGATAAATTTAAAAAGAGTCTAAAATTACTCTTTCTATCTAGAATTCATCCATCTATTTTGATTTTTTTTTTTAATAATTGTGATCCCTACAAATATTTAAACAAAAAAGAAAATTATTATCCCATTATACAATAATTCATCAATATAATTTAATTACGGTTACAAAATATTCCTAGAGATAAAATTATATTATATACTATAATATTAATATTACAAAACTTAATTAGAAAAAAGTAAATTGATACTTTCATAGGAATTAGAATAATAATTTATAAAAGTTATCTCTATTTATCTATTTATATATATATATATATATATTTGTTTTTGGCACTATTAATAAATCATATTTTTAAAAAATTACATCAAATATATATATATATTCGTAAATTATTGTATTAAATATCTATTACTAGTTATTTTCTTGATTAAATTTTAATTGATATTTACATATTATCGAAACGTATGATGAATTATTATAAAAAGATTGATTGTCTATTTATTGAGGAGAGTAGCTCAAATTGTATTTTCATTGCAGCCACAACTTCATTTATTTATATTTCCCACAACTTTTTTATTTATTTATTTTTTTTATTTTTGTTTATTTATTTATTTTTCATAATTTTACGATAGTGTTAACGAAAATTAAAGAAGATAAAATGATATTAATTTAACTGTAGTGAACTCACAAGTAGATTTTTGTAATTTTCTTTTTTCTTTTTTACATACATAAACAAGTCAAATCATCGATTCAAATAAAATATCAATAAAAAATTTTTCAAAATATACTAAAATTGAAAGTCGAATAATAAAAAAAATAAATTTAACATATCAATTTTGCCCTCCTCCCCTTGAAGTTCGGAAGCTAATTCCATCAATAGGCTGATGCAACCGAATTGGGTATTAGCAGTTATCCAACAAGAAATTTTTTTGTGTTAATTTTCGAAATTTACTATTGCGGTGAGTTTATCGAAATTTGGAGCCAACAATATCTATATTTTTTTTTTTGGATTTTTTAAATTAAATTTCAAAATCATCTACGGAAACCTCGAGCTTTTGACCCAATAAAAATAGAAATCGCCAAATAAAATTCCATAGCCCAATCAATGAAGGCCCATGTCCATATTCACCAATTCTTCCTCTCCCAAGAGCAGTTGAGACTTAGCGATGAAGATTCCAGTTCCCGCCGGCGAAGAGGTCGCCCCCAAGCTCATACGCCTTCTCTTCTTCATCGGTCCTGCAGGTACATACTTGCTTGCTTTTTTTCTTTGCAATCTCTTTCAATTGATTCATTTTCATACTTTCTTTCTCTGCGTATCATTAAATTACAGACTTCGATTTTCGATGTTTTTGGTTGAAGTTGTGTGCACCGTTGCGATTAACAAGTGGAAAGGAATAGAGAAGGATAAATCGGTCCAGAATCAGGAGGAGCTTCGAGTAGAGAGAGCGTCTGTAGAGAATCCATCCAACGTGCAGAAGGCTGTTGAATAAGCGTAATTCCTACGAATGGATGTGGATTTGGATTTGGAAGAGCGATTGTTGATTGTTACGTAGTTTAGAACTCCGAAATAACTGATTCCTTGTTTAATTAGGATCTTATGATTGAAGAAGTTTGTTTGATTTTTTATGCTATCTGTTTTGGGATTGTTTGCTGATTTTGACCAATACATTCATACATATATATATATATATATATATAGTTTCTCTTTCATTGAATCCATCAGTTTATGATTTCTCGCCATTCTGCATATGTATTTTGGATAGAGATTCTTGGATAAATAGGTCTGTATTTTGGGATGTTTTTACTGAGGCATGTAATTTTGGATTTGATATTTTTGGGAGTGGTAATTAGCGGGTTGGATTTGATATTTTTCGATAACATTTAGGCACAGACAATGGTGTGTTTTTGGAATTTCTTGGTTACGGGGATAATCTTTCTTACCATGGAGTGTTTGTGCAAGAATGGTGGCTGCTATAATTTCTTTGTATCCAAAGATATGTTTGAGCAAATTTTAGTTCCGGGGGCGTTGCAAATTAAGTTTTCGGTATTTATTTTTTTGCTTTGCATTAGCATTGATTCAAGAACATGTGTGAAGTGTAGAAGAATCATTGCTCGGAAACCTATCTTTGTTGCATATCTACTTAACGATTGATGAGAACTGTTCATATTTGTTGGTCATGGGACTAAGGCCTTCGAAATTTCTGTTTGTATTATTGCCTGTAAGAAACTAACTGTAAGGTCTTTGTTCGACCTATTGCCATTTTGAGATCTTTCTTGTTATACATTTGAATTGAGGAATATCCATTTTCCGGGACATGCTTTGCGGGAATTTTGTTGCAGGAAGCTCTTTTGTGATTCTTAAATTGGCGCCTGCGAAAGTTGTGATCTTTATCTAGTCGAACCTTGTACAATAATTGCTCATCTAATCTATAACATTCTGTTGATGTTTTAACCTATGTTTGTTATTATTATTATTGTTGTTATTTTCGACATTGTCCACCGTATCTCTAATAAGCTCTACAACAGTGTTATAGTCGCATGGAACAGTTCTCGGGGGGCTCTCAAGCCGAACTCAGTTAACTGCACAGGATGGATTCAGGTATATCTTCTTAATGGTATTTGATTATGGTGCATTTCTTGTAGTCTGCCGCGATAATTTCCTGTTTCGAATTTACTTCATTTAAACCATGGCAGAACTCGAACTTTTGGCTGTTCTCTTATTATTTCTGCAACATCTGTATCGCAGTATGAACCTGAATCTGTTGTGTAGTTACATTGTGTGGGGTACATGATCTGCTCGGCTGACCGCGACAACTTCATGTGATCCTTGTGGGCTTGACCTGAGGTTTCAGGGGCTGATGCTGATCGATATGTCTGCAGGATTTTGTTGTGTATCGTTATCGTCGTTCTTGTCTTGGAAATATAAGGTGATCCTATTTTACTCTGAAGGCTCTGTCTCTCTCAATTACAGTTTAGATATGCATCTCTTCTACATAATGCCAAATGTTTCAGTCAGTTCAATGATTTTCTCTCATATTTTTGTCTGTTTTTCATTGTGTATTCCCAATGTTTTTGTATGTATGTTATGTGTAGTTAGGGACTGGTTAGTGCGTTGATTAGGGCTAATTAGCACCGATAGAAAATAGTAAGAGAACATATAGTCTAAATTGACACAATACATGTATGTAAGAACTTATTTTGTGGTGAATTTAATTGTATTATGTGCTGTGTTGATCTAAATTGTAATATGTGCTATATGGATTATTGAGAATATGATTATAGTATATAAGATTATTTTAAGAAATTATATAATTAATAGATTATTAATAGTATAATTTTTATTTTGTTTAATTAAATATATAAATTTGATATAATTTTTTAATATTTATTAAATATATTTAATTTTATTCTCAAAATTCTAAATTACTTTTTTGCAAATATATTATACTATTTTCTTTTTATCCCTTAATGAATGGTAATTTTGATATTTCTATTACATAGGATGAAATGATATTAGGGTATTTTATCAAATTTATAGTTATATCATACCCGGGTACATTAAAGTAAATATGAGATTAGACTGAATAAAATGATATTATCCATCATAATTTCATGCAATAGACACATAAAAGTAAAATATGAGATTAGACTGAATAAAATGATATTATCCATCATAATTTCATGCGATAGACGATATTGCATCATCTATGCACTATTAGCCGTTAGCATAGTCCTGAATAAATTTATTCAGTACTATATGGTTATGTCTATATGTAACACCCCGGCCCAGGCCCTTTGCCCTGAACCTGTAGACTCGTTCTACAAATCGACTAGAGCACCATTCATGATAAGTATGCTTAATTTTGAAATTCTTATTAATCTACTCTTGAGAATGTATACTTCATTGACACGAGGAATACAATGAGTCCATCATAAGTTGTATGAGCGGATATTGAAATAGTCGGGTAGGCTAATATCACGGTGCCCTCCGCATGTGCATTTTACATACAACTAGACGAGCCCGCCCATAAATGTATATTCTCCAATTCCCGACATTGATATTTTTTTGGCTGCTTATGTAGGAAAGCTTGAGCTCACATAAAATGGCACCACGGCGACAGATGGCCTACTATAAAACTCGGAAACCTCTCCGCCTGTCTCGACACCAAAAACCTACTAAAAAATGGCTGCGGGCTTCGTCTGGGGTCACTTCCAGTTGTCCTTCAAAAACTGGATCGCCCAACAGTACGAAGACCTTGATGAGCTCCTCAACGCCATCTCCCCTCCTTCCACCATAACTGATGAGAAGCTGAAGCTTCTTGGGGACAAGGCCATAAAACACTTTGAGGAATACTATGAGAACCGCGGAAGAATGTGCAAGCGCGACGCCTCGTCATTTCTGACGCCCTCGTGGTGCTCCTCGCTCGAGAATGCCTTCATGTGGATTGGAGGCTGCAGACCTTCCTTGTCCGTCAGGCTTGTTTACTCTGTCTGTGGCTCGGAGGTGGAGGATCAGCTCACCGGCGTCCTGTCCGGTGACCGGAAAAGCAATCTGGCGGAGATATCTTCGGAACAGCTGAATATGATCAATACTCTGCACTGCAAAACTGTTCTGGAGGTAGACGAGCTCTCTGGCCGCCTTGCGAGTTTACAGGTGCGCATCCTCGTCAGTTGTTCGATTCTGAATTAGATTATCAGATATCGATCATGAAATTGATGTTGGATTCGAATCATTTCTGAAGTAATTAACGAACGAAGATCTAATTGATTCGTATCAGTAGAGATTGAATGAACTGGACCTGGTGAGTGTTGATTTGTGCATATTGCAGGAGGACATAGCAGACGAGCCACTGGCGATAATGGCGAAGAGAGTGGGTGAAATTGGGGTGCCGAGTAAGGCGGTGGATCGCGCCATGGATAAGCTCTGTGCGTCGCTGGGTCGCCTGCTGGCCAACGCGGATCGGCTGCGGCTCCGGACGTTGAAGGACCTGATGGCGATTCTGACACCTGCGCAGGCGGTGGATCTTATCGTGGCCACGAAGAAGCTTAACCTCTCGATTCATGAATGGGGAAAGCGAAGAGATCAACTGCTGGCCGCACCTTCTTCTCCGTCATGAACGAACCCTAGTTTTATGTATGTATGTTGTATGCAAGTGGTCGGAGAAGACTGCTCTGGAAGTAGTAATAATAATAATAAAGTCCAGAGAAGTATCTCTGGCGTTGATGTTATGAAAGGATCTAAGGGTGTGTTTGTTTGTCTTCTAATGTATTTACTAAATGCTTGTTTATAAGCTATAAGTTTGGGAGATGCAGTTGGAAATTAGTTATGAGTACCATCCAATCCAGCCTTAAGCCGATCAAATTTGCCATACACCATTGCCTATCTACAACCAGTGAGAGAGAGCTTCCCAGACTAACTTAGAGAGAGAAATAGATTCTAAAGTAGTCACAAAATTGTACTCCGTCTAGCTAATTTATCTTCATTAATTTAGGCAGAGATTTAGCTATTGTATAGTTAGTAAGTAATTAACAAATGTATTAATTAAAATAATTATAATTTAATAAGAATAATTATAGATATTAAAATGACTAAATAGTTTTTATTTAAATAAAAAAATTATAAATTATGAATTTTAAAATGTGATTAAAATGTATAATTATATATTTTTTTAAAAATGACAAATTATGTGGTAGCTTAAAAAATTATACTCTAAAGAATGTTCCCTTTTGAAATCTTGCAAGAAATTACAAAATAATAATATTTTATTAGATAATTAAATTGGATAAGAAGTTTTGATATTTTTGCTTCTAAATTGTATGTCTAATGATACGTTTGTAATTTAAATAAAGGGTATTTGGTATTAGTATATGATTATTTTTACTAAAATATAAAAAAAAAATTTAATAAAATATACGAAAATAATAGAAATAGTACTTTTAGTTAGGACGAAAAAAATGAGAAAATGTGAGAATTACATGTGAAATATATACCATGCCGGGGGGGGGGGGGGCAATGGGAGAGTTTTCCGATGCCAAATAAAACAAGGTTGGCATAAGTTGAAGATCACGAAAGAAATTGTAGGACGAAGACATCAATAATAAAGTTGCAAGGGAAGGCGGTGGTAATGAGGGGCTCGGTTGAAGTAAAAGAAAGGGCCATCGGGAATAAAACGAGACGAGGAGGAAAGACAATGAAAAGACGATGATTCGAAGAATGTGTCATTAGCAAAAAAGTGATAATGACGATGTGTAAGTGGGCACACTTGTATTTCTTTTAAATCCAAAAGTAACTAAGGAAAATATACTTAATAGATCACATGAAGAGTTTGCCGAGACCAAGAGTGTGATCATGAACGAAACAAGTACACTAAAATAGACGCGATAAGGCAAAGGAAACAATAGCACAGATGAAAAACGACATTGATGAGAAACCTCACTCTAAAAGATATAAGAAGACATGATTGATTATGTAACAAGTTGTCCCAAAATTATGATGGACATGATTATAGATAAGAAGAGTCCAGACAGTCTCAATGAGATGATGGTTTTTATACTTTGAAACTCTATTTTGTTAGGCTGTATAAACACAAGAATATCGATGAATAATGTGGTAAGATGACATGTATTGAGTCATAGAGGAACAAAAAATACTTTGAATCATAATCATTACGTAAAATATTTATAGATGCGCCAAATTAAGTTTTCCATAAAGGAATAAAACGTATAGAAATCGTTTGTCATCTTTTTCAAAATTTTTTATGGTGCCGATTAAATTTTCCTCCTCACACTTGCACCAATGTTCGTCCTCAAACAACAGAGGGAGCTGCAATCAAATCTAAACAATATTTCATAATAGCACAATTCATTATAGATGTAATTAATCAAAATATGATGCAATAGAACTCTCTTTTCGACAGGCTTAAGAGTTCTTAAAATATTCCTCTCCTCACACTTATTGTAAAATAAGTATCGAATCATGATGGAATAAATTTGAAACTCTCAAATTATGTGACCAGCAACAACAAGTTGTTTACAAAATTTTTCATTGAATGCCCTATATTCAAACAACAAATGTTATCTATTGTAATATCTCCACATTAACAATATATGTTCAAAGTAACATGACTTTCCTCGATTTCGGAAATTAGAAGTGCACAATAACATTTAAATGAATAATCCTTGAACTAAGATATTTTTTCTTTCATAACAACACTTCTAGCCTCAATTATCAATTCTCAAATCGAATCAAACCCAAAACAACCTGCAAGGGCTGATTGTCGGCTATTTATACTTTGCCTAAATTCAACTAATCCTAAAATCAAAATAAGAAGTTCCTTATCAATTATTCACACTTTCGCCAACTTAATCTCTACAATTCACCAACTAAAATAATGAGTTCAACCTCACCGACTAATTCCAATTTAAATTAGATCCAAAACTTCAACATAATTCTCAACTTAATCACAATTACAACTCTAGAATAAATATCAACAAGAGAATAATTAACATAATTAAAAGAGGTACTCCAATCCCATGCAGCCATGCAGATTTTCAGAATATTAGTAATATGTTCGAAGTTAAGGAAATTCGAGAAAAATAGCAAGAGAAGGGGGAGTGAAGTAATACAATCTTCTTCTTCTTCTTTTTATGCTTACCATTTTATAGACAAGATGAATGGTGGTGGAATAAGAGGCGGTTAGAATTGGTGGAGGTGGTGTTATTGATTTCATCGAACATCGTTGTTAGTGGAGGAATTAGGGGAATTTACGGTAAAAGGATTAGGACTGGGCGAAATTGAAAGGGAATCGGATGTGAAATTATGATTTTTTCTTATAAATAAAAGATGAAGATGGCGGAAGGAAGAGATTGAAGGTGTAAGTAGCTAGGGCTTACCGAAATGACGGAAAATTTTTTAGAGGAAAGAATTGGGTGAACTATGGTAGAAGGAGAAAAAGAAAATAGAGAAGAAAGAGGAACATAAATATTTATTTATATATATATAAATTGATTTCCTTACTTAGAACTTATTCATGGTGCAATAGATTGAATTATGAGAATTTGAGAATTTTTTTATAGGAGCCATGAAAGGAAATGAATTTTTGCCTTAAAAAGAGAAGAATAAATCCATAGTCGTTACTTCGTTTAAAAAATGGGTTGGTTTGCGCCGTTGAGATGAATGTAGTCGTCGCTTTGTTCACCACCATGTAGGGACTTCCGCTTCGCACACAGATTCTGCATCCGTTGGCATTTGTGAAGCCGCCGCTGGAATTCCGTACTCACTGCTTTCTGTGCTACCGTTGATCGTTGATTTTGACCCCATGCTGTTGACTTTTTGTTGAATTGTGAGCCCGTGGCCAAGTGTCGCTCCAGAAGCCATTATTTTACTTTTTGAGGCCAAGTTTGGATTTTTAGATAAATTTTTAAGCATTATTTTATCTTTATAAATTATAAACATTTATTTAAATAAATAAACTTATTAAATAATATTAATTTAGCTAATGAGATGATGATTTCTATGCTTTGAAACTCTATTCTGTTACGGTGTATATAAGCACAAGAAGACCGATGAATAATACGGTAAGATGACATGTATTGAGTCATAGAGGAACATAAAATACTTTGAATCATAATCACACGTAAAACATTTATAGATGTGTCAAATTAAGTTTTCCATGAAGGAATAAAACGCATAGAAATCCTTGTCATCTTTTGCGACATCAATATCTAAAATGATTTATTAAACCTATCCACGTTAGAAGCAAACAACATATAGCTAACATTTTCATTGAGACTCTCATTTGACTCCATTCAAAGGTCTTTGTATTTAGCTCAGTATGATTAAATTTGGTTTAAAAGAAAGTGTGATGACAACTATGTGTATAGAAAATTCACAGAAGCTTAATCAAAATAATAAAAATAGAGTGTCAATAAAGAAACATCTTTGTCAATTTAAAATTGGGTTTAGTAACTTTACCTTACTTTTATTTTAAATGTTAGCCCAATATATATAAATTATTGTGGGGTTATAACTTGGACATTAAGTGTAATTATCTTTTAGAATATATTAGGTTGTTGAAATTGTTATAAACGAATATTCCAATAGTGGTAGATGGATTGTATATATATTTTTGTATTATTTTCATCCATTGATTAAGACGGAAAATCTTTCTTTATATATAACTTTTTAGAAATTTATAGTTGAGTTTATGAAGAACATATACAAAGAATAATAATTGGATGAATTATGCACAAAAGAACAAAAATAACAATTGATCAGAAGAAAAGTTGTGAAGTTGCAAGTATTGGCAACCTCTGGACGCACTCAAACTTCATGTGTGAGAAGTCTATTTTTATAACTAATCCTCAGTTATACTCGCTTAATTTTAAAAATACGTTATCGAATTTTTTTTCTTCATGAAATTAACATACTCATCATTTAAACAATGCTTTTATCATGTCGTTCTAAAGAATTTTAACACAAATGAACATATATCAACTGATTGTTCCACCTATAGGTTTTGTATAATTACTATCATAAACAATCTAAAAATCCAACATATAATAGGTCAATTAAAAATGTTGACGAAGTTGCAGCTGCTATGGCATCCTCTATACATACTCAAATCTCATGTTTGAGTGCTCATTTTTCTTAACGAATCATCAATTATGCGTGCATAATCAGTCTTTAAAAAAGATTTTTTGAGTTTATGATAAACGTGTATAAAGAATATTAGTTTGATGAATTATGCGAAATAGAGCAAAAACAACTACTCCCTCCATCCACCAAATGTATATTTATTTGGATTAAACACGAGTTTTAATAAATATAATAGTATATTAGTTGATTGTGATATAAATTAGAAATATTTTGAAAAATACATGAGTGAGTTAATGAAATGAAATTTTTTTTTATAGTTGAGTGTGTAAGTAGTTATGGTGTTTATATAAATAAATGTAATATTGAATGGTATAAGACGTCATGACAATGCCACTGGACATTACAATGTGTCCAGATCAAATCAATCCTTTCATCTCAATCCAATACCTTACGGTCGATCGAATTGAGTGTTCGGATCTAAATTTTAAAACCTACATCAGTCGATCGAATTATCAAAATAGTCATTCCTCCGTTGCTCAGTCGTTCTAGCTCCGTCGTTGTTGCCTCTCTAATTCTCTCTCGAAACATTTACATTTGACCTATCAAGGATCCTAAAAAAAAAAGCCAAATAAATGATCCGAATTGAAAATATAATTTTTGGCCGGATTTGGAAAATATAAATTTGGTAGAATGCTCGTTCTACCACTAGTAAGTATAGTTGGGAATAAAGCGACTGAAATAACACTTGATAGGAAATTCTAAAATATAGAAAAATATCTAAAGACTATAGAAAAAATCCAAAATGAGATGCAGGAGTTCTTAAAAGAGACGTTGGTAGAAAAATAATCTAGTCACATTGATTTAGAAGCAAGAAGCAAGGCAAGAATTATCGCACGAATCTATATCTTATCTAAGTTCGGGAATCTTGAGCAAGAGAAAACCTTCACAATTGGTTCTAAATTTTCCACAAATATCTTCACAAAGTGGAAAAGATAGTAAGTCAGTTGCTCAATACTTCGAAAAAACCCAAAAAAAGTTATCGAGGAAATACACAGTACAGAGAGTAGTAGCACTAAAAGAACGTTGAAAGCTTGTATGATGAGTAAATAGGATATTGAAATATTTCATTCACATATTGCTGATTTTTTTATGAAAATGGCATACCATTTAATATGGCAAAATCTCGAAGCTTATAGATTATTATTGAGTTGGCGGGACATATGGAACTTCGTGTAAAACGTCCAAGGTATCATGAATTATAGGTTTTTCTTTTGCTGAAAACAGTAAAAAAGACAAAAATATTTATGAAAAAATATGTAATTGCTTGGGAGCAATACAGTTGTTCGCTTATGGCTGATGGGTGCATAGATAAAAAATCGGCATTTGATCAATTTTCTTGTCACCCAAAAGATTTTTTTTTTTAGTCAATCGATGCATCAAGTTAAACTCAAGTTGCTTCATTGCTAGTGGATTTACTTTAGACTAAAATTGAAAAAAATGACAAAGAATATGTGGTTTATATAGAACCGACAATGAGGCTAATTTCAAGAAAGTGGATAAATTATTGAAGCAATTTGTACCAATATTATATTGGACTCCTTGTACAGCTCATTGCTTTAAACTTATGTTGGAAAACATCGGAAAATTATCTATCTTCGGGCAAAGATAGACAATGCAAAAAGAGTTACTATTTTTATTTATAAGCACGTGAGATTTCTTAATGCGATGAAAGAGAAGATAGATGTCAGAGACCGTGAGGTCCGGACTTATCCGGTTAGCTACTTCATTTTTCACTTTATATATCTTATACAAGTATAAGAATGCTTTGAGAAGCTTGTTATTTTTAGCAAGGACAAGACTATTTTTGGGAAAATATAAATGCTCAAAAATTTGTAGCAAATACAGTATTGTGATTGTCTTCTCTTTTACTGGTGTGGATACTATATAAAAATTTCACATATATTTTTAATTGTTTTGAGGATAGTTAATAGGGATAAGAAGCCAGCGATGTCGGAGCTTGTTATAGTGATGAATGTGACTGAAAATGAAATTAAAGATAATTTTGAGGAAAAAAAATTCAATTTTGTTGAGATAAATTATGCATATTATCGATAGCCGATGAGAAGATCAAATAGAAGTCCAGTTGTATAGAGTTGCATTGTTTCTTAATCCTTCAAAGAATTTTGATATCAATGTAAATGATAATACGTATGTTCGTAAAGTACGAACTATGTTTAATGATATTCTTGAAAAATTAATCATGGATGATGATTTGCAAACAAAAATATGTGATCAAGTCTATAATTATTTTTATTTATTTCATCATTTCAGTTGATTGATGAAATGCTTTTGAAGGTCTTCATATCGAACTTCAATCACTTGCATTTCGCAAAAGTAGTTATTGTTGTTATGAATGCAATTGGAGTTCATTATTAATATTATCATAGTAACATACTAATATATTATAATTTATTATTTTCTAAATAAAAAGATTAAGCATAAGAGATTTAAAAATTTAGTTTTCGTTCAATACAATAAAAAAAAATACAAATAGATTTCAAATGATGTATGATGAATGAAAGAATTTTAATATTTTGGTGTTGAATGAATTTAAATGGGATAACGAGTGAGTACTCGACACTAATGATGTAGTTCATCCGAAAAAGAATCTTACATGAAGTTATGTTGATAAAGTCATAGATGCATTGATCAATCTTGAACGATGCACCATTTCTAGAAAAGAAAACATCGGTGACACATTAGGTTCATCAATACAATTATAGTTCTAACATCTCAGGAAAACCTCAACTTCGGCATGAAACAAGAATTAGATGATGAAGATGTATCATTATATGATGATATTTTGGATAATATTCCTAGTTGTAGCGGTGGACGAAAGATATTTGATTATTGAGATTTGAGATGATATCATTGATGATTTGGAGATTTATGAATAGTATTTTATTTTGTTTGATATAATTGAAATTATATTTTTTATGGTATAATATTTCATGTTATGATTTAAGGTATATGAAATTTTAAAGATTAATAGAAATTTAATAATGTAATATTCCGAAGATTTATAATATATATAATTTTATACGTAGTGTGTTGCGTTTGTCATTTTGTCACCATGACGGTTTGATGGTCCGCAAACACCATGTTACAGAAGGATGTCGTAACATTTTTTGTTGTAACTATTGGGGCAATATGTTGACACGTTTAAACTTCATGTTTGAAAGACTTATTTTTTATACTTAACTCTTAATTATAATTATTTAATTTTAAAAGTACATTATTGAGTTGTTTACTCATAAGATCAACATACTCACACACTTCATAAAGAAATTTTGAAATTCTAGTTATTTAATTCCTTATTTCATTATATTTTCTAAACAATGCTTTCATAATATTAGCTCAACTTATTTAACATAAACCAAAATCTATAAATCCATTGTTCTTACATGTAGGCACACGTATAATTACTAATATAATCAACTTAAAAAGCTATATATAGGCATGCAGATCGATTACAATGTTAATTGAGTCAAATTAATAGGGTGATAATTTAATTCAATCAACACATATAAGAAAAATACACATTGTATATAATAATATAATTACAACATATTTCCTAATAACATGTATAATTCCACATATTACAATATACTATTAATTTCAGCAAAATAAATATATTTATAAAATGCAGTATATGACATAAATTGTGAAATGCATGTTTATTTAATATATTATATATTGTATTGTATAAAAGCATGTGTTGTGTTCTTTTATTATATACTAACCGAATCAAAGTGATCATGTGTTGGTTTAATCTAATCAACATTCTAACCACTGCTACCGTATAATTACAAAGACGAACAACTTAAAAATCAACGCATACGCACTATATTTTTCAGTCAAATTTTTAGGCAAATATAACAATTTAACAAATCCAAACACATTAGATATGAAATTATATTAAAAATAGTTCAGCAAACAACTATAAATTCCCACAATTTGCTATAAATTCATAAAACATCGGGTTTTATTTTAATTTTGAATTAAATTAAAATTATTTACTATATACAATATTTAATAAAAATATATTATTTTTTATATAAATACCGCATCAAAATATTATTTGAACAAAAAATTAAATCAGGTCATAATTTCAAATCAATTTTACCTTAATTTAAATCAATTTCAAACTAAAACTATATTTATTTCTTTTATTTATTTATTTATTTATTTGTTTATTGGTATTTTGTGATTTATTTTTTATGATATAAATATGTGAAAAGTATAACATAAAAATTGGTCTAATTATATATACTTCGTATCTCATCTAAATTTATTTTCACTTTATCTTTTTTTATCCAAATTTATTCTCGTCTAATTATATATACTTCTGTCATTTAAATTTATTTTCACTTTATATTTTTTGTCATCCAAATTTATTCTCGTTTTTCTCTCTATTAAAAAAAAATCAATTATTCTATTTTTTATACCATAATAAAAAAAACTATTTTTATCATAAATAATCAAATAAATAAATAAATATATAACAATAATGCTGGAGAAGCAAGCTGAGGCGTATGTTCGTAAAGTACGAACTATGTTCAATGATGTTCTTGAAAAATTAATCATGGATGATGATTTGCAAACAAAAATATGTGATCAAGTCTATAATTATTTTTAATTATTTCATCATTTTAGTTGATTGATAAAATGCTTTTGAAGGTCTTCATATCATATCGAACTTCAATCCTTGTATTTTGCAAAACTAGTTATTGTTGTTATGAATGCAATTGGAGTTCATTATTAATATTATCATATTAACATACTAATATATTATAATTTATTATTTTCTAGATAAAAAGATTAAGCATAAGAGATTTAAAAATTTAGTTTTCGTTCAACACAATAAAGAAAAAATACAAATAGATTTCAAATGATATATGATGAATGAAGGAATTTTAATATTTTTGTGTTGAATGAATTTAAACGGGATAATGAGTGAGTTTTCGACACTAATGATGTAGTTCATCCGAAAAAGAATCTTACATGAAGTTATGTTGATGAAGTCATAGATGCATCGATCAATCTTGAACAGTGCACCATTTCTAGAAAAGGAAACATGGGTGACACATTAGGTTCATCAATACAATTATAGTTCTAACATCTCAGGAAAACTTCAACTTCGGCATGGAACAAGAATTAGATGAAGAAGATGTATCATTATATGATGATATTTTGGATAATATTCCTAGTTGTAGCGGTAGACGAAAGATATTTGATTATTGAGATTTGAGATGATATCATTGATGATTTGGAGATTTATGAATAGTATTTTATTTTGTTTGATATAATTGAAATTATATTTTTTATGGTATAATATTTCATGTTATGATTTAAGGTATATAAAATTTTGAAGATTAATAGAAATTTAATAATATAATATTCCTAAGATTTATAATATATATAATTTTATACGTAGTGTGTTGCGTTTCTCATTTTGTCACCATGACGGTTTGATGGTCCGCAAACACCACGTTACAGAAGGACGTCGTAACATTTTTGTTGTAACTATTGGGGCAATATGTGGACACGTTTAAACTTCATGTTTGAAATGCTTATTTTTTATACTTAACTCTTAATTATAATTTTTAAATTTTAAAAGTACATTATTGAGTTGTTTACTCATAAGATCAACGTACTCACACACTTCGTAAAGAAAATTTAAAATTCTAGTTATTTAATTCCTTATTTTATTATACTTTCTAAACAATGCTTTCATAATATTAGCTCAACTTATTTAATATAAAACCAAAATCTATAAATCCATTGTTCTTACATGTAGGCACACATATAATTACTAACATAACCAACTTAAAAAACAATATACAGGCATGCAGATCGATTAGAATGTTAATTGAGTCAAATCAACACGGTGATATTTTAATTCAATCAACACATATAAGAAAAATACACATTGTATATAATAATATAAATACAACATATTTCCTAATAGCATGTATAATTTCACATATTACAATATACTATTAGTTTCACAAAAATAAATATATTTATAAAATGCAGTATATGACATAAATTGTGAAATACATGTTTATTTAATATATTATATATTGTATTGTATACAAGCATGTATTGTCTTTTTTTATTATATACTAACCGAATCAAAGTGATCATGTGTTGGTTTAATCTAATCAACATTCTAACCACTGCTACCGTATAATTACAAAGATGAACAACTTAAAAATCAACGCATATGCACTATATTTTTCAGTCAAATTTTTAGGCAAATACAACAATATAACAAATCCAAACACATTAGATATGAAATTATATTAAAAATAGTTCAGCAAACAACTATAAATTCCCACAATTTGCTATAAATTCATAAAACATCGGGTTTTATTTTAATTTTGAATTAAATTAAAATTATTTACTATATACAATATTTAATAAAAATATATTATTTTTTATATAAATATCTATCAAAATACTATTTGAACAAAAAATTAAATCAGTTCATAATTTCAAATCAATTTTATTTTATTTTAAATTAATTTCAAACTAAAACTATATTTATTTATTTATTTATTTATTTATTTGTTTTTTTTATTGGTATCTTGTGATTTATTTTTTATGATATAAATATATGGAAAGTATAACATAAAAATTGGTCTAATTATATATACTTCTTATCTCATCTAATTTTATTTTTATTATTTTATCCAAATTTATTCTCGTCTAATTATATATATACTTCTTCTGTCATTTAAATTTATTTTCACTTTTTTTTTATCATCCAAATTTATTCTTGTTTCTCTCTCTATTAAAAAAAAAATCACTTATTTTATTTTTTATACCATAAAAAAAAAAAACTATTTTTATCATAAATAATCAAATAAATAAATAAATATATAACAATAATGCTGGAGAAGCAAGCTGAGGCGTCCAGGAAAGAAAGGCTCACGAATAGCATCCGTACAACTGTGCGCCACGCGCCACTACCAGAGCGTCCCGGCTGCGGCGGCAACCGCTATAAACCCTAACCTCCCAACGCCACTCCTCCGCCGCGTACAACTTCAGCCATGACTTTCCAACGCTTCTACGCCGCCTGGTTCGACCAATTCCGCCACACCATCCATCAGCTCACCAATTCCGCCGCCGCCGACGACCACCACCGCCTCCAGCTCGTCCACAAGACCGTCGACCACTACTCCGGCTACTACCAGGCCAAATCCGCCGCCGCCAAGCACGACGCCCTCGCCTTCTTCGCGCCGCCGTGGACCACCGCCCTCGAGCGGTCCCTCCTCTGGATCGGCGGCTGGCGTCCGACCACCGCCTTCCACCTCCTCTACACCGAATCCAGCATCCTCTTCGAATCTCAGGTCGCCGACATCCTCCGCGGCGTCCACACCGGAAACCTCGGCGACCTCTCGCCGGCGCAGTTCCAGCGCGTCAGCGAGCTCCAATGCGCCACCGTCGGCCACGAGAACGACATCTCCGACGAGCTCTCCGATTGGCAGGTAATTTTCATTTTCTCAATTTCCGCATCCAATTCCACAATCGAATTAATTTCGAAATCGGAAGAATTAAAAAATCCATCAATTAATTAATGGATCGATCGAACGAACAGGACAACGCGTGCGATGTGGTGGGGATGTGCGGAGATATCGAGAGCAAGATGGAGAGACTGGCGGCGATTCTCGACAAGGCCGATCAGCTCCGTCTCAAGACCATTAAAAGCCTGGTGGAGCTTCTGACGCCGCAGCAGGCGGCGGAGCTGCTCGTCGCCGCCGCCGAGCTGCACTTCGGAATCCGCGCTTGGGGAATTCAGCACGACGGAAACCGCCGCCGCCGTAATATCTGACTCATAATATATATATTTATTTATGTTTTAATTATATTATGATAATTTGGGTAAAATGAATATTCCGTATATTAGTGGGTGAATTAATCATTTTATTTATGGGTAATAATTCGAATGAGAACAAGTTTAATAAGCAATTTTTTTTATGAAATTATTTAACACTAATAATTTATATAAGAAAATATATTACATTAAATAATTAATTTTGTTAAATTTTGAAAATTTACTGTTGTGAAATACAGAGAAACAGTTGAACATTTGCATGCATGGTGACACGTATCGTTATCACAATCATGTGTGATGACAAGTGGATATCAGTGTACTGTATTATTTGTATTATTATTATTATTATTATTATTATTTCAGAGGAGAAAATAGATATAAATATTTTATCATATATTGAATTATACTATTATTATTATTATTTCAGGGGAGAAAGTGGATATCAATAATTTATCATATACTGTATTATTATTATTTCAAGAGAGAGTGGATATCAGTATTTCATTATATATTGTATTATTATTTTTATTATTATTATTATTTCTGGGTAAAAAATGGATATCAGCATTTCATTATATACTGTATTATTATTATTTCAGGGAGAAAGTGGATATCAGTATTTTATTATATATTGTATTATTTATTATTATTATTATTATTTCGAGGGAGAAAGTGGGTATCAGTGTTTCATTATTATTATTATTTTATGGGAGAAAACAGATATCAGTGTTTCATTATATATTGTATTATTACTATTATTATTTTAGAGGAGAAAATGAATATCAGTATTTCATTATATATTGTATTATTATTATTATTTCAGAGAAGAATTAAAATAAAATATCATTTATTTAATACTTTTAAATTTTTATGTGATAAATATCCATTTATATATTTAAAATTAATTTAAAATATAAATTTACTATTTTAATATATTTTATTTATTTAATTTCAATATATTTTTAATCACTAATAAAAATATATATATATTGCTATCAATTTTTTGTCTTAATACGTAAGATTTTATTTTATCTTTTATTTTTCATTACTGATACGATGATCGCACAAATATATATATACTCATACTCATATACGTTATTTATTTTTTTATGTGTATGATATTTACACATAAAATGCATTATAAGTTATAATAATATATACTTTTTTCATACGCAACAATTAGCTATTTGGAGTCGTCGCAGAGAGAATGTGAAAAAAATAAATCGGTAGTTAGAAGTATTTTTAAAAATTTAGTTAGTAATTTAGAAAAATAAAAGGAGAGAATATAATAAAATTAATAGTATTTATTGTAAATAAGTATTGAGTAAAAGGTAATAATTAAATATTAAATTTTGATTTTTTCAAATATAATAATGAAATACTTAAATTTATCGGACAATCGCAAAAAGATAAATACATTTACCAAACAAAAAAAATATAATTTTAAACTTTACGCATAAAATATATACGAAAAATGATTATCGTATCATATATTTTCCGAAAGGTAAGTGTAGTCGTGAAACGATAATAGAATAGTTGGCTGGCATTGCATGATATGTTGCGAACATAATAAATATGTATTTTATACAACTATTTTTACATAAATGGACACTATTAATAAATATGCAATTCGATGTATAATTCGTGTAACTAGAAAGCGCTTATGAACTACCAAAAAAAAAAAGGAAAAATTTCTATTGAAACAATGCAATGTTGTTGATGCGATTTTTCAAAAATAAAAAGTAAAAATCCGAGAATATAAATTATTTTCAAATTTGATAAATTAAATGGTTGAGACTAAGAATCCCTAAGCACTGTAGGATACATAGATAAACTAGGAAATAAAATACTATAGACTGGAAAAATAAAGTGGTGATCCCCAAAAGTAATTCACTTGAATTTGATGTCAATTGAAGATGATTTCTTAGGTCACGAACAAACCTATTTAAAACCCATGTCAACTGCCACCACCAAGTCGTCCCTTCAAATCCGCTCATCGGTTGAAACTTCCTTCAACTGTCCAGAAACTGCTTTTTCGCCCGACCTGCACACCTGCTGCTACGTCTCCTCTTGTCCGTCTTCCACTTGTTTGACCTCCTAACTTGCCTGACTTCGCTTCGCCCGACCTTATCACATCCGACCTCCGTACCCGACCTGATCACATCCGACCTCAATGCCCGACCTTATCACGCCCGACCTCCGAGCCCGACCTGATCACGTCCGACCTCAGTACCCGACCTTATCACGTCCGACCTTCGTGCCCGACCTTACCACATCCGATCTTAACGCCCGACCTTATCACGTCTGATCTCTGTGCCCGACCTTATCATGTCTGACCTCCATGCCCGACCTAATCACATCCGACCTCAGTGCCCGACCTTATCACGCCCGACCTTACCACATCCGATCTTAACGCCCGACCTTATCACGTATGATCTATGTGCCCGACTTTATCATGTCTGACCTCCGTGCCCGACCTGATCACATCCGACCTCAGTGTCCGACCTTATTACGCCCGACCTCCGAGCCCGACCTGATCACGCCCGACCTCAGTGCCCAACCTTATCATGTCTGAGCTCCGTGTCCGACCTTATCACGCCCGATCTCTACACCCGACCTTATTACACCCGATCTCTGCTTTCTCCCGAGGAAGCCTTTTCCTTAATAGCATTTCGAACTCTCTTTTTAAAATCCTATTACTATTAACAAGCTCATTAAACTCTGCACCACTCCTTAACCTAATTTGATAGGCCCATTCTCGAAAACCCTACCCATCGTTTTTTTTTTGTGCTCAACAACTTGCCTCCTCCCGCCCAACTCCTAAACGTCACTCCTTGAACTGCGTGAGATGCGACGTTTAGGGGTTTGTAACACAGTGCTATCATTACACTGTGTTATGTCACATCGCAGGTTTTATGGAAAACCCTTCTCTGATCCAGCCATACTCATGCCCTCAAAATCCTAAAATTCTCCTTTTGCTCCCCAGCGATCAACTTCCAAGAACCCTCTACTTATTCGTCTTCTGCAACTCCTTCTCAAATGGCTAACCAATACGTTCCTACTCTTCTTTTCGATGGGGCTGATTCATCAGTGCCTTCCGTGGCTTCGAGGGTCCTTGCCCCACCGTACGCCCTTACTGCACCACCACCGAAGATGTTGATCATATGAGATCCGTCATCTCTCAGGTTTCTCTAATAATCGTCAACGATGTTGCGTTCAAGCCGGAACGTCTTTGGACAGTATCAGAACTCACCTCATTGATCCGAAAGCGCCTACCGTAAATGGCACGCGAGGCTCCTCCCCCACTTTGAAGAACAGTGGAAAAAGCAAAGCATTGACAAAGCCATCCTCCTCTCGACTCAGCCCCTTTATCTTCACGACAAAGCCCTACTAGCGATGGCGGCCTTTTAGCATTCTCAGATGGGCATATTCCTCCTCCCCTCTGGTCCTATCGGCCTGACCCTGATGGACGTGGCTATCATTGCTCATTTGCCAATCGTAGGCGATGATCCTGTTCTGGTTTCTTTTAAGGGCCGAGAGCCTTCACCCAACCATGCTAGTTGGGCCCTCGCCAAGCTTCCTAAGAAAGAGAGAAGCTGGACTAATTTTTTCAACAAATATCAGGGTAAGGAAGGCACCCCTGTTTCTGAATTGGAACACACAACATTCCTTCTTTTCTGGCTCTGCAGGTACGCTTTCTTCCTTTTGAAATCTCTTTCGTAAGTTCGAAGTTGGATGTTTTGGTTGAATCTCTTCTTTCTTTACATATACATCATTCTTTCCCCCTCCAAACTCGTCCTTTCTACCCAAGTTGATCTGGCCATTAAACTGGCCAACGGCCAATTTTTCTCATTGGGAACCCTCTTTTTGGCTAACCTCTTTGAGGGGTTAACCCGAGTGAGCACCCGCTTGATTGATACTAAGAAGGCGGACACAGCAGCTTCGGGACCATTTTGGTTCATGGAATTGTGGCTCCGTCTTTACTTCCCAAACGCCTTTTTTGGCCGACTTCTTATCACCCCGAATCCTTATAGGTCTATAGGATATGCCTTGGCCAGATTAACTCCTAATTCCTCTTATCTCTATCCGTCCGATCATGTCATCGCCCAAATCCTGACTGAGAACCGTAGCAATTCCCGTTTCTATGTCTACGAAACCCTTATACAATATTCGACCGATCTTTTTTGGCTTTATCTCGACACATCTTATTCCCAAATTTATCCTGATCCTCTTCCTCATCCGACCTATCCCTTCTCTTGGGACTCCGCCATGAAACCCCGATCTCTATTTTCTAGTAAGAGGTCGGACAAGAAAAACCACATATTATTTTATACTTTCAATTATTAGCCCCAATTTTTGGTCCGACAGTTCGGTTGTTGTCAGGGCCTGCCGGGACCACTAGCCCAACCTCACCTTATACCTCAAAGCCCAGAAGGGCTGGTGATTCCCGAGCTTATCCTGACCTACCTTTCCCAACTCACCGACTATATCACCTCTAACTCGTACTTGCCTTTCTGCTTAAAACCTTCGGCGACCGAAGCATTTCCTGCCTGGTGGTCGGCCACCTGGTCTTTTATTGCTCCCCCAACCAACCAATTGGTTGGAAAACTTGCCCCACCCCCAGTCTTGGCGCTGGGTTCTCCTCGATTGGCTGTTGCCCCGAGAAGAAAAAGGCAGGCACCTACCGTAGGCGGATCCGGAGCAAAGAAACAAAAGCAGAAGGCCGCCCCTGCCATTGATAGGCCGGTCATTGAGGAATACTTAGCATCTCTACCAGTGGATACAAGTGGGATGCCAAAATACTTGAGGAAACAATTTGGTAAGTCTTTTTCCTTCCATATTTTATTTTCCTTGCAAGCTTTTCTTAACTTTAACAGCTTCTATTCCAGAGGACCCTCCATTGCCGCCGACCACAACCCCAATTGTCTCTCAACCGATTGAGACTCAGCCGACCATGACTTAATCGACTGCGGCGCACTCACCCATCCATCTGACTTCTTCCCAGTTAGCTGCAGTCCCGATCACACACCAAACGACTATGATGCCGGCCACAAACCAACCGACTATGGTCCCATCCGTAGTACTACCAATGACCCGTCGGGGAGAGGACCCGACTGCCAATCAACCATCAGTTGCACCAACGACCCTAACTGAACAAAGACCTGCTCAACCGGTTGGTCCTCCAGAAAACATCCCGATCGCTGGTCAATCGACCATCACACAACCGATCTCCTTGCAAGCTGAGGTAAGTATTTCCTAATGCTCCTAAGAAAAAAAAAGAGAATACTTACTTCGGCCATTAACTTCAATTCTCTTACTGTAGGTACACCGATCGGAGGAATCGGCGGGGAGGCAAATTTCTCCTACAATTTCGCCTTTACCTGCTCTTCCACCATTACAAATGACTGATGTGGTCGCAGCGATGCCCGACCAACCCGTCGCCTTCCCCGACCAGGTTGCGGAACCATCACAGGTAACTTTCATGATTTTTCCATATGATTTTTTATAAACCTCTAACTCTTGTATGATATTTCAACTAGGAACCTGATGCAATTGTGGTGGTGCCCGAACCCGACCAGGTCACAAAATTGCCCGACCCAGTCGTGGCACCACCCGACAAGCTGCTGCCGCGCTACCCTTACAACCAGCCGCTCAGCCTATTGATGAGGTTCCTCCTATTGCTCCTCAACCAGTCCAACCGATCCCACCGCCTCACGACATAGATAAGATTTTTTCCTCGAAGTCGGGCGAGGCTTCAGTCAATTTTGTCCCAAGGGGTTCGGTTAGTATTCCCTCTCATCCATTTTCTAGCTTTCTCCCCTTCTTCCTTGCTTAACTTTCTTCGTTTAGGGGATAGAGCTGGCCGTCGCTCACCTTCTTCAACTGGGAGACGAATCAGTTGCTGGCCCGACAACTCACCATGGTGCCTCAACGACGTTCCGACTCATGGCCCTTTCTGAAGCCACGGCCGCCTTAAATCAGGTAAACTTTATCCTTATATTGTAATGAGTTAACCATATCTCTCTGACTTAACATTTTCCTTTTGTCTCAGGCTGCTCAAGAGATGAACATTTTGGCCCGAGTGAACCTTCCGACTCCCGTCAGATCTATCGTGGAACGCTGCGCCGACCTATCTTTTGCCGACCTGAGTTTAGCCGACCTCGAAGCTCTAGTCCACGTCATCTCAACCGACTGCTGATCCAGCCAGTCTTGAGGCAACCTTGAAAAAGTTCGATCAAGACTTTAATCTTGCCAAGACTACGTTGGACGAACTTCGACAAGCGCGACACACATTAACGGATAAGATCTCCCATAAAATGGAAGAACTCAAACGCCTCCAAGAACAGATGAAGTCCCTAGATGACAGCATTCAGGAAGGGAGTCGTCTGGTGGAGGCACATTACCATACTCAGACGAGTCTCTGCCAGTAACTCCAAACAGCCATACAAATAAGACTCGTCCGGAGACACCAGGAAGCTTATCAACATCGGCGTGCCACTAAATCGGAGCTAAAGTGGACCGATCTCCAAACTGCCCTTAAGGCCCTACTTTCTCTGTAACCCCGACATAATTTGTATAGAATTGTCAGACTTCATCTATATATTCTATTTTCAGAACAAGTATCCTATGTTTTTGCATTTTTACTAAGTCAAACATCAAAACCAAGATCCATATTTTTTGCACATTTAATAAACCAAAAATTAAACACCATAACACCTATATAAACTCCATACCTCTCACTGCAAATATCATCAGCACATCCATATCATCACTCAAAATGGTTTCTCCTCGCAGTTGGGTCCCTTCGTCCAACTGGCAAGGTTCTTTGCAACCATTCCTAGTAGGAAAATACCCCATAGGTCATCATGCTGAAGACCTGATACAGGTGCTAAAACAACTGGACTTTAAATTTAGGTTCTCCGGCAGAAGCGGGAGAACCATACATCGTATGATCCGACTGATGGAGCGTATATCCACTGGCTACGAACCCCTTACTGACATACTCACCCGCATATCTGACCTTGATCATCATCTGGACATGATAGATCATCATGTATCAGCAATCCTTCCAGACCTCAGTTGGAACAACATTTTCCATCATCAAAGATCAACACTTTCCAGACTGCGCGTCCTTGTCGAACGAGAGAATCAATCTCTGCAAGATATGAAGGTCCGCACCGAACAAGATCTTCAAGAAATGCAGGATCAGTGGGATCGCTACCGTCTTGATTTGGACGACCTCTTGGACGAAGAACCTGAAATGGTTTCTGCGAGTTGGGATAAAACCTCTGAACCAGAGGACAACTATCCTTCTGATGATTAGAGAACCCTTTTCTAATAGGTTCGAACCCTTTGAGGGGTTCCTAGATTTTATAATAAGAACTAATGACAATGTTCTGAAAAGGCAGGGTAATACCTTTTCAGATACTTAGCATTAATATTCTCATGTACCAGCTTTCCTTCTTGATTTACAATAATAAAAGCTCCATTCTCAATCACTTTATAAATGATGAAAGGACCTTCCCAATTGGGAGACCATTTCCCTAATTGGTCCACCTTCTTATACGTAGGCAGAATTGTTTTCCAAACCAAATCTCCTTCTATAAACAACCTTGGGGACACTCTTTTTCCATAATATTTTGCTCTAATCTCACTCTGTCTAACCACTTGATCCAACGCATTCAAACGATCTGTGTCCACCTCCTCCAGTTGTTGCCACATCCTTTGTGCATATGCCTCATCAATACATGTTGTTGTACTAGCCACTCTGAGTGAAGACACAACAAATTATGCCGGAAGAACAACATCTTGCCCAAATGTTAACTGGTATGGGGAAAATCCAGTAGACGTATTTCTACTATTTCGGTAGGCCCACAACGCCTGAGACAGCAATGTGTGCCATTTCCTTTGATTTTCTTCTACCATTTTTTGAATGATACCGATGACAATCTTATTTTCTGTTTCGGCCAACTCATTAGCCTGTGGGTAATATGGTGACGAGTGATGCAATTTGATATTAAATTCGGCTAAAAATCAACAAATTTCTCCCCAGTAAACATCAACCCTTGATCGGTTGTAAGAGTGTGCGGAATCCCAAACCGATAGACGATGTGATTAAGCACGAACTCAATCACCTCTTTCTGCGTCGAATTCTTCAAAGGGACTGCCTCTACCCATTTGGTAAAATAATCAGTTGCTACCAGAATGAATGAATGTTGTTTTGACGATGTCGGATGAATTTTTCCTATTACATCCAACGCCCAAGCTTTGAATGGCCATGGCTTAACCATTACCTGCAGTTTTACAGTTGGCAGATGATTTAGTGGACCATGCCTCTGGCATTCCTGACATCCTTTAGCAAATCTGATACAATCGTCAAAAATCTTTGGCCTATAGAACCTCATACGATGAATAGCCCATCGCATATTTAATCCTGCTCGGTGCGCCCCACAAATTCCACCATGGACCTCTTCCATTACTTTAATGGATTCTTTCGGCCCCAAACACCTCAATAAAACTCCTTCCAAGGTTCTTTTATACAGAGCCCCTTCAATAAGCTGGAAACGTAAGGCTTTCAATCGAATGCCCACAGGAGTCACAAAACTTGGTGATTCCAAATACACCATAATTTCTGTTCTCCAATCAGTCCCAGAATCGATGCTCCCGATCATTTGTTGGCAAGCATTCTGAGCCAAATTATCCGCCAACCTATTCTTTGTTCTTGGTACATGCTCGAAAACTACCTCCGAAATTCTGTATAACAGATGACATACCAAATCTCGGTATCGATGCAGATGAGGATAATTACAAGCGTACCGTTTTAACACTTGGTTGATGACAAGTTGAGAATCTCCACAAATTAGGACCGATTGTACTCTTTTAGCGATAAGTGCTTCTAAACCCAAAATCAGTGCTTCGTATTCCGCAGAGTTATGAGTCATCTCTTCCATTTGAAGTTGCAAACTAATTTTACTGGCTCCTGGTCCTTCTAGTATCACCCTTGCTCCTGACTTTCCTTTTGAACGAGAACCATCAAAAAATATTTTCCAAGGATTGGTGCCTATATACGGCACTACTTTGTTTTCCAATGATTCATCGCCTGCAAATTCATCCAACAAGTCGGCTACAACCTGCCATTTTACCGCTTTGATAGGTCGATGTTGCAGCGCGAAAGGAGCCAATTTGATGGCCCATTTCATTAATCTTTCCTGCATGGTTGGTCTGTGCAAAATTAATCTGATCAGATCCATTTTAGAAACCACCTCGGTTTATATTGGCAGAATATAATGCTCCAGCCGAGTACACGCAAAAACTAAAGAATAGCACATTTTCTCGGGCATAGTATAATTTAACTCTGGTCCTATCAGAGTTTTACTTAAATAATAAATAGCCCTTTTTTTTACCATCTTCCCATTCTTGCGCAAGAAAACTACTTACCACATCGAAACTGTTTGCAACATACAATCGGAGGGGTCGATCTCCATTTGGGGGAACCAATACAGGTGGTTTGGTTAATGCTTGCTTGATTTCTTCTAATGCCTTATGCTGCTCCTGACCCCAAGAAAAATCGGCCGCCTTATTCCATAGCAACTTTGTGATAGGTTTTAACTTCCCAGCAGCATTTGATATAAAACGCCTTAGGTAATTTATCTTTCCCAACAAACTTTGCACTTTTTTGACCGACCGAGGTGGCCGCATTGTCAAAACAGCCTTGGCTTTGTTTGCATCAATTTCTATCCCTTTTTCATGCACTAAAAACCCCAGGAAATTCCCTGCCGAAACTCCAAAGGCACATTTCGTTGGGTTCATTTTCAGGTTGTACTGCTTCATCCGTAAAAAAGCATTCTTTAAATCAAACAAATGTGTGTCAAAGTCAGTAGACTTAATGATCACACCATCGATGTATACCTCCATTGGCTGCCAGATCAGATCATGAAAGATGGTATTCATTGCCCGTTGATATGTTGCTCCAGCACTCTTTAAACCAAATGGCATAACCGTCCATTCGTAGATTCCCAAAGCTCCTAGGCATCTGAACGCGGTTTTGGGGATATCTTCTTCCGCTAATGAAATTTTATTATGCCCTGCATACCCGTCCATCAAGCTTAAAATTCGATGCCCTGCTGCCGAGTCGATCAACATATCGGCTATGGGCATCACATACTCATGTTTCGGGGTAGCTAGATTGAGATCTCTGAAATCAATGCAGATCCGAATCTTTCCATTCTTTTTGGTTACCAGAACAATATTGGCTAACCATTCTGCATACCGACAAGGTCAAATGAATCCCACCTTCAACAGTTTCTCAATCTCTTCTTTGATCTGAGGCAGCGATTCTGGACTAACTTTCATTGGTGGTTGCTTATACGGTCTAAATCCTTTCTTAATAGGCAACCTATATTCTATCAAATCGCGTGCCAATCCGGGCATCTCAGAGTAATCCCATGCTAGACACACCATGTGATTCCGAATTAGCGTTACCATTTGCTCCTGCTGGTTTTTAGACAACAAACCACTTACCCTGACCGTCTTGGGTATCTGTTCGGTTCCTACATTGTATTCAATGAGCGGATCCTAAGTTGACAAGGAAGGTTCTGTCTTTTCCAATAGATCAGGCCAGCGAAAACCTTCTCCCTCGCCATCATTATTGTTGGAACCTTCCCTATTATGTAACCTAACCATTAATTGGTTTAAATAAAACTGCCTAATCATCTTATCACATTTACTTATTTCTTCCATAATTAAACTTAAATAAATGAAAAAGTTTTTTTGGCTAACGACAGAGCCATAAAACAGAAGAATATTTCTAATGAAACATATAACCCTGGGCAGTGAGCCTACAGCCCTTCCAGGGATATTCGTCTACCACAGTTGTCCGTAAAATCGGCGGTACGTACTTTGAATAAAGCACTGACTCTTCCACACCTTCTATGGAGCCGAACGGATTGGTGCCGGCTTCCATGGTGAATACCTAATCTCCTTCCCAAAATATGATCTGTTGATGGAGAGAAAAAGGCACGCATTTGGAAGCGTGAATCCAGTCTCGCCCCAACAAGACCGAATAAGTAGTGCTGGCATCTACCACGAAGAATATTGTTGAAATCATCTTTGGTCCGACTTCAATGGGTGCCACCATCATCCTTTCTGGTTTGGTTGGTTGTCCCGTGAAGCTTGTCATCTCGATATCTACTGGAGACAGGTCGCCAATCCCTTTGCCCAATTTTCTCAGAGTTTTAAGAGGCATGACGTTGAAGACGGCCCCATTATCAATGAAAACCTTGTTAATCGGCTTACCACAAATGTGAGCGTTAACATACAATGGTTTCCAGTGTGGGATTGCTCCTTCTGGTATAGGCGGAAAAACCATAGGTGAAGGACTGCCAGTCATCGCCGCCCACTCTGGTTCTTCTTCTTCCTTGAACTTTGCGCAGATGGGCTCTTCTTCTTCCTCGAACCATCGCATATCCGTCATCCTGACTTCGAACCGGCTTTATCAATCTTCACTATCTTGCTGCGCAAAACTTTTGTTTCTTCTGGAGCAAATGACCCGAAGATTATCTCAGGAGTCTCTTCCTCGACATCTCCTATTTCAGGATCAATGTTGATCCGTCTGCAGAACCTGGCCTTCTTGATAGGCTTTTCAATCTTCCAGTACTCCTCTAGTCGGTCACTCGAGGTTTTCCTTTTGGGTGACGACGCCTTCTTCTCTTTCCTTTTGTCTGCTCGCTTTAAATGTCGAGCCGCATACCTGCGCTTAGCATTACGGATTTGTGTATGATTCATACCTGGAAACCGGGGATCTACGTCTATTGGCAGAGGCTTTCTGTTCCGGCTCCATTTGTCATGGACTGGTTGTGGTTTGCACGTTGGTCGATCTCGTACTACAGCTTTATCCTTCAATTCCACTTCGAAGGATCCATATTCTTTATCCCATTTTCCTGCCACTCTAGTTTCGCAAACTTTGAACTTTTCTTCCTGATCGTGTTCCCGCTCTTTGGGCTTACGCTCCTTTCGCTTGGTATTTTCTTCATCATCACTTTACGTATCTTGTGAAGAGCGCAGAGAGATCACCGCAGTAGTCACCTTTGGGAACGGCTGGTGCTCCACTCCCATTGTTACATACTTGAATCTCTCTGCTTTGATAGCCTTCTGTATTTCCTTTCGGAAATGCGTACATTGATTAGTGTAATGCGTAAAAGAATTATGCCACTTACAGTATGGCCTCCCTTTTATCTCTTCTTTCGTTGCTAAACGCTGCCCTTTAGGAATGCGAATTTGCCCATCTGCTAGGATAATATCGAAAATTTCGTCTGCTTTAGACGCATCAAAAGTCGGTTGTTCCTTATCTTCTTCCCCAGGAAGGGGCTTTAGTTTGGAACACACATAAGGCTTGCCGTTTACAATTTCAACTGCCATTTCTTCAATGCTGCTTCCCTGCTTATCATCTGGCGCATACATTTCTGTATCAACACTGGCCATCTGTTGGACCCTGTTCCGCCAGAAATTATGATATTTTTCTCTAAAAAGAGATTCTAACCTTCCTGCTTTGGAAGCCAAACTGGCCAGATCCTGAACATCGTGGGCTGTCAACGCCTCCCAAAGTCTGGTATGCATATTCCTGACCACTAAATTGGTCATCTCGTTTTCTTCTATGATTGTCGGGCACCGTCCCTTCATTAAAGGTATTCGCTCTATAAATTGATAAGCAGTCTCTTCGGGCATCTGCCGGATCTCCAAGAGATCTGTGAGTGAGACCGTCGGGAGTGGATTAAAGAATCTTGCATGGAACGCGGCCTCCAGACCTTCCCAAGTTTGCAACTGTCCTGGCGGGAGATTGGCAAACCATGAAAAAACGGTTCTTGTGAGCGATAATCCAAACAACTGTAATTTGTAAAACGAATTATTGCTCACTTCCCCCAATTGGGCCGTGAAGCGTCCTACATGCTCAATGGTTGATGCTCCATCTTCTCCTGAAAACAAATGAAAGTCGAGTGGTATGTAATTCCTCGGAAGGGGGTGCTCATTGATGATTATTTCTGGGAATGGCCTCTGATATGCCTGTCTGTTGACCGTTTGAGGATTCATTCCAAAATGCACCCTCAAGACTTGCGCAACGTCTTCTGGATCTACCCTGGGTGGAACAGGATCGAATACAGGAATAGGATAGTAAGCCTGACCTCCCGACCTCTCTTCTCTGGGGTCGTTTGGTTCGGCCCTAACACCCAGTGGAACATTATTTGGGTATGTCAGAGGAGTTTTTCCCCTGTCAACCCTAGTAGCAGTAGCAGTTGGAAAAGTGCTATCTACATATGAAGGACCTGCAAAATTTTTCTGTAACCTGGACGGTGACAACCCTGCTGGAGACTGAGTGGGTTGAAGAGTAACCCTTAATAGAGCTTGATCTAGCATATTTTGCATAAGATTTTGTTGCTCACGCAACATGAGGGTCTGCTGCTCTCGCAACATGTTTTGCATAGCCAGAGCTTGTTGATTGCTCAAATGTTGAACATAAGACACCCAATTGGCGGGTGCTTGGGGGATATCCCCTGCATTTGGCATGACAGGTGGTACAGTTTCTCCCACCGGTGCTGAAGATGCTTGAGGCTATGAGCCTGCCATATGGATTCTTCCGATGATTTGGTCGGACCTCAGTCGTATGAAATTCTCTGTTGACGTAGGATCAGCAATATTGCCTCTCTCTCACTGTGGTCGCCAAATTGTTGATGCGATTTTTCAACAATAAAAAGTAAAATCCGAAAATAGAAATTATCTTCGAATTTGATAAATTAAATGCCTGAGATTAAGAATCCTTAAGCACTGTAGGATACATAGATAAACTAGGGAAATAAAATACTATAGACTAAAAAAATAAAGTGGTGATTCCCAAAAGCAATTCACTTCAATTTGATGTCGATTGAAGATGGTTTCTTAAGTCACGAACAGACCCATTTAAAACTCATGTCAACCGCCACCACCAAGTCGTGCCTTCAAATCCGCTCATCGGTTGAAACTTCCTTCAACTGTCCAGAAACTGCTTTTTTCGCCTGACCTGCACACCTGCTGCTCCGTCTTCTCTTGTCCGTCTTCCACTTGTTTGACCTCCTGACTTGCGTGACTTCGCTTCGTCCGACCTATATAACGCCCGACCTTATCACATCCGACCTCCGTACCCGACCAGATCATATCCGACCTCAGTGCCCGACCTTATCACGCCCGACATGATCACGTCCGACCTCAGTACCCGACCTTATCACGTCCGACCTTTGTGCCCGACCTTACCACATCCGATCTTAACGCCCGACCTTATCACGTCTGACCTTTGTGCCAGACCTTATCATGTCTGACCTCCGTGCCCGACCTAATCACATCCGACCTCAGTGCCCGACCTTATCACGCCCGACCTTCGTGCCCGACCTTACCACATCCGATCTTAACGCCCGACCTTATCACGTCTGATCTCTGTGCCCGACTTTATCATGTTTGACCTCCGTGCCCGACCTGATCACATCCGACCTCAGTGCCCAACCTGATCACATCCGACTTTAGTGTTCAACCTTATTACGCCCGACCTCCGAGCCCGACCTCAGTGCCCGACCTTATCATGTCTGAGCTCCGTGCCCGACCTTATCACGCCCGATCTCTACACCCGATCTCTGCTTTCTCCCGAGAAAGCCTTTTCCTTAACAGCGTTTTGGACTCTCTTTTTAAGATCCTATTACTATTAACAAGCCCATTAAACTCTGCACCACTCCTTAACCTAATTTGATAGGCCCATTCTCGAAAACCGTACCCATCGTTTTTTTTTTTTTGTTGATGCAATTCCGCCACACCATCCATCAGCTCACCAATTCCGCCGCCGCCGACGACCACCACCGCCTCCAGCTCGTCCACAAGACCGTCGACCACTACTCCGGCTACTACCAGGCCAAATCCGCCGCCGCCAAGCACGACGCCCTCGCCTTCTTCGCGCCGCCGTGGACCACCGCCCTCGAGCGGTCCCTCCTCTGGATCGGCGGCTGGCGTCCGACCACCGCCTCCCACCTCCTCTACACCGAATCCAGCATCCTCTTCGAATCTCAGGTCGCCGACATCCTCCGCGGCGTCCACACCGGAAACCTCGGCGACCTCTCGCCGGCGCAGTTCCAGCGCGTCAGCGAGCTCCAATGCGCCACCGTCGGCCACGAGAACGACATCTCCGACGAGCTCTCCGATTGGCAGGTAATTTTCATTTTCTCAATTTCCGCATCCAATTCCACAATCGAATTAATTTCGAAATCGGAAGAATTAAAAAATCCATCAATTAATTAATGGATCGATCGAACGAACAGGACAACGCGTGCGATGTGGTGGGGATGTGCGGAGATATCGAGAGCAAGATGGAGAGACTGGCGGCGATTCTCGACAAGGCCGATCAGCTCCGTCTCAAGACCATTAAAAGCCTGGTGGAGCTTCTGACGCCGCAGCAGGCGGCGGAGCTGCTCGTCGCCGCCGCCGAGCTGCACTTCGGAATCCGCGCTTGGGGAATTCAGCACGACGGAAACCGCCGCCGCCGTAATATCTGACTCATAATATATATATTTATTTATGTTTTAATTATATTATGATAATTTGGGTAAAATGAATATTCCGTATATTAGTGGGTGAATTAATCATTTTATTTATGGGTAATAATTCGAATGAGAACAAGTTTAATAAGCAATTTTTTTTATGAAATTATTTAACACTAATAATTTATATAAGAAAATATATTACATTAAATAATTAATTTTGTTAAATTTTGAAAATTTACTGTTGTGAAATACAGAGAAACAGTTGAACATTTGCATGCATGGTGACACGTATCGTTATCACAATCATGTGTGATGACAAGTGGATATCAGTGTACTGTATTATTTGTATTATTATTATTATTATTATTATTATTTCAGAGGAGAAAATAGATATAAATATTTTATCATATATTGAATTATTACTATTATTATTATTATTTCAGGGGAGAAAGTGGATATCAATAATTTATCATATACTGTATTATTATTATTTCAAGAGAGAGTGGATATCAGTATTTCATTATATATTGTATTATTATTTTTATTATTATTATTATTTCTGGGTAAAAAATGGATATCAGTATTTCATTATATACTGTATTATTATTATTTCAGGGAGAAAGTGGATATCAGTATTTTATTATATATTGTATTATTTATTATTATTATTATTATTTCGAGGGAGAAAGTGGGTATCAGTGTTTCATTATTATTATTATTTTATGGGAGAAAGCAGATATCAGTGTTTCATTATATATTGTATTATTACTATTATTATTTTAGAGGAGAAAATGAATATCAGTATTTCATTATATATTGTATTATTATTATTATTTCAGAGAAGAATTAAAATAAAATATCATTTATTTAATACTTTTAAATTTTTATGTGATAAATATCCATTCATATATTTAAAATTAATTTAAAATATAAATTTACTATTTTAATATATTTTATTTATTTAATTTCAATATATTTTTAATCACTAATAAAAATATATATATATTACTATCAATTTTTTGTCTTAATACGTAAGATTTTATTTTATTTTTTATTTTTCATTACTCGTACGATGATCGCACAAATGTATATATACTCATACTCATATACGTTATTTACTTTTTTATGTGTATGATATTTACACATATAATGCATTATAAGTTATAATAATATATACTTTTTTCATACGCAACAATTAGCCATTTGGAGTCGTCATAGAGAGAATGTGAAAAAAGTAAATCGGTAGTTAGAAGTTGTTGATGCGTTTTTCAGCAATAAAAAGTAAAATTCGAAAATAGAGAAATATTCCCGAATTTGATAGGAGAGTGTCTGAAATTAGAAACTTCTAAACACTGTAGAATGAAATAAGAATAAAATAAAGACTGGAAAATAAAGTGGTGATCCCCAAAAGCGATTTTCTTGAATTTGATGTCGATTGAAGATACCCTCTCTATACCATACAGAATCTTTAAATAACTCCTTGAAGATACGGTTCGAACCGCTATCCGGTCGGTTACCATAACCGCTGTTAACTCCCAAAAAATTCTCTTCTATCGACACGTATGAGAACCGTCACGTCACGTCCGACTTTAAAAATCGCTCACCAGTCGAAACTACCTCCACTATCAGAAATTGCATTTTACCCGACCTATAGGGTAACTATTTTTGATACCTAACCTTCTTATGCCCGACCCTTTGGAATTTGTCCCGACTAGGTCCGACTTCTAAATCCGATCTATTTGGTCCCGACCAGGTCCAATCTTATCAACCGTCCGACTTTCTTAAATCTGACCCTCGGACTTTGACCTGATTAGGTCCGACTTTTGACGTCCGAACTATTTGGTCCCGACCAGGTCCAATCTCCTCATCCACCCGACCTGGGGGATTTACCCGACCAGATTTGGACAGACTCAAAACTCATCCGACCTGGTTACTACAATCATATTTGGACTTTCAAAAAGCCCATTGGACGTTTCGAATGACCTAATCTTGGCAGGCCCATTTCCTAAAAACCTATCCATTATTTTGTGCTCAACAGAAGTATTTTTAAAAATTTAGTTAGTAATTTAGAAAAATAAAAGGAGAGAATATAATAAAATTAATAATATTTATTGTAAATAAGTATTAAGTAAAAGGTAATAATTAAATATTAAATTTTGATTTTTCCAAATATAATAATGAAATACTTAAATTTAACGGACAAACGCAAAAAGATGAATACATTTAGCAAACAGAAAAAATATAATTTTAAACTTTACGCATAAAATATAACTTGAATATTATACGAAAAATGATTATCGTATCATATATTTTCCGAAAGGTAAGTGTAGTCGTGAAACGATAATAGAATAGTTGGCTGGCATTGCATGATATGTTGCGAACATAATAAATATGTATCTTATACAACTATTTTTACATAAATGGACACTATTAATAAATATGTAATTCGATATATAATTCGTGTAACTAGAAAGCGCTTATGAACTATCAAAAAAAAAAAAAAAAAAAAGGAAAAATTTCTATTGAAACAATGCAATGTATTATATTTGTGTTTGACATGTACTTTATTTATTTCTCATATGCACAATAGATGTACTTTTCAAAATTTCATATTAGATGTCCGTAAAGAATGACTTGGTGGTGTTCAAGTTGAATTTATGACTGTGAGGCAATTTAAGTCTTTATTTAGAACTAAACATTAGTTTTGGACAATGAGGTGTTTCGTGCAAATTTTATGGTTTCACGCAATAAATAAAATATAGAATTTTTTTTATATTTTTACTAAAATACAATTGAGAATTATATAATTTATCTTATATAAATTGTAAAGTTATCTGCAATAAAAAAAAACTTTATTTATATTATTTGTAATTCCAGATACTATAATATTTTTAATCCAATTCAGAATTTTTAAAATGAATATTTTTCTTTAATATTTCATTTTATATATTATTTTAAATAACTTTTCCTATTCACAATTCACACCTTACTATTAATATGTATTCATCTAATTTAATAAAACGTTTATAAAATCAATAATATTTTATTTTTTTATTAAAAAAGTCATTTTAAAAAAATGATATTTGTTTATTATTTAAGAAAATATTATATACTTTAATGATTATTTTATTTAGAAAATTGAATAAAATTTAACGATATATTGTTGGATAAACTAAAGTTCATCCAATAGCTATCATAAAGATAAAACCTGACTACATATCAAGTGTAGTGTCGAACCAAATACCTGCAAATTAGGTAAAGTAGACCCGACAAGGCAATTAGGCGAATATGTGTGGTAGGTGAAACCTAAAGACGTTTGATCCATGACTTCACAGTTATAAGTTCACTCCTATACCATCAGACAATTCTATACGAGACATTTTTTTTTTTTTATCTATTCGCTTTTGATTTATAAACGTGGTTTTATTTACATCCTATCTCACCACAAAATATTGAAAATCTAAAACAATGTCATTTAAATGTTGTATTGGAATCATCAACGGTAAACGATCATTGCTCGTCTAGAAATTGTTAGATATAATTATTGAAATAAATTCGATAATCACAATAATTTATCGAAATAAAATTCGATAATCATGTCGAGTTCGAGGTATAACTTCTATCCGTAAAAACGATTATGTCCCGATAGTGCCTCCGGTTCGTGGCGCAACGTTCCCAAAAATAAAACGACGTTCGTCTCTAAATTAGGTGGCACCCTAATATTTCAAAACTCCGATGAACTAATACTATGTCGAGATAATTAAATACAAGGAGAGCTACCGGAAAATATAACCGAAAAACTCGTCAGAAATTCAGACCCTCGCCGGAATGTTGGAAAAAGAAGAATGTATTTGAGATGAGAGGAATAAACTTTGTTGTGGTGTGTTGAAAAGAATGAATCGAAAGCCTTTTTAAGACATGCTCATCAGAGGTCTATAAATCTCATCCAAAATGGATGATTTATTGTGAAGATTACATTTCCTGAAACTGAATACATCATCAAACCCATGTATGAATTTCAAATGAATGTGAATGACATGAAATGGACACGATATGCACATTAACTCAATAG
Source organism: Andrographis paniculata (assembly GCF_009805555.1). NCBI lineage: Eukaryota > Viridiplantae > Streptophyta > Magnoliopsida > Lamiales > Acanthaceae > Andrographis > Andrographis paniculata. Next base: position 1,992,120 of record NW_026137611.1, read on the forward strand.
TTGTAAATGCATGGATGCACTCAAACATGCATCTTGATCTCTCATTTCAAAATGCATTTTATGCATTTATAATAAATAATTTATATTTGAAATGATGGTGAGTTACAATGTCAAAGTAAGCTCGACTAGCACTTAAGCTTTTACAAACCATATAAAGACACATGACAAAGAAACTAGAGTATACCACGAATTCAAAAGAACAAAACTAAAATATTGTTTTTACCAAATACAAAAACTTTAACTTAGTTTTTGAATTTCATTTGGGAGAGTAAACCATCTTCGATATTTCGAGCAGACTGTGCAGATTTGTTTTGTTATCTCGGTTGGTCTTTGATAAAAAAATATATAAAAAAAAAACTTTCAATGCAGTAGCGGTGATGATTTCAAGGACGACGGTCAGAGACAACAACCTGAAAATAAGAGGATAAAAGTTTTTTAAGAAAAAAAAGTGATTGAGATCATGTATATTTGTTAGATTCGGTTATTTTTGTTTGTTATTTTTATAACCGATTATAATATATAAATAATAAACCAAGGTACATTACTTTGCAATTAAATTTGTATAGCACAATAATTTAGAGTACGCAAGTAAATAATGTAGGTTTACATAAACTGAGCGGGAGTATATAAGATATTCGTTACATAAACTCATCATTTCAAGGGCAAAATGAGTCGTAGGGAGCCTATATGTAAATATTTTACAAAACTAGGGAGTGCAATATTTTAAAATAACTCGTAGGAACTGAACTTAAATGTATTTATTTGACAGTTATTGAAATCAAAGTGTCTCTATATCATTCCGTAGCCCATTTTTCTCTTTTTAGTCATCTCACGAAATTAGTTCATTTTCCTAATATAATAATAATTAAAATAATAAATTTAACTACATTTAATTAAATTACTAATATTTCTATTACTAATATTTCTAATTTTATTTTTTGTTTAATTGTAAATTTTAAAAGTTAGGCTAGTATTTTGAATAACAAAAATTAAAAAAATAAATAAATAACTTAATTTAATACTGATAGATATTTATGTAATATTTAAAATCTTAAATTATATTTAATGTAATATTAACGTTTTATTTAGTATTTTATGAATGAAAACTTAGTTAACATTAACGAAATTTGATTTTAAATTTATTTTTTTTAAAAAAAATAATAAAAAATAAAATTCATTTACGCTGCAAAATTATAAAAATATTTTTTATTTTAGTATTTCAATCCCGGTATTATAAAAATTATCGGTTAGAAATTCTTCGGTATAGCATATCATAAATTCCAAATTAGGTATAGAATTTTTTTGGTTTGTTTAACAATCCCGCACAAAAAATTCGATATATACTGAAATATTGATTTTTTAAAATTTTCTCAATATTTAAAATATCATACCATACCGAAACTTTGAAATTTTTAATATTTTTTATATGGTATGCACGCTATTTTCGTAATTCGGTATACTTTCATCCGTAAATTTGGTATATCAAATTATTGATGTGGTACCGAAAAGTTAATATTAAATCAAAATTTTGATAAGATATACGATATGCGTTATAAATTTTGATATAATATAACGAACCATTCCTACCAACAATCAAATTCAAAAAATTTGAGGTATTATTTATTTTAAAATTTTTATAATTAAAATTTTTGTTGTGTTAATTACATTTAAATTATTAAAGTCAAATTTTTTTTATTATATAATTGCATACATTGATTTCAACATTAAAAAATTAGAATAAAAAATATAATATAATATTTATTTTATTATTGCATTGAATAAAAATATTTAATATAATATTCTATTACAAATATTACATCACTTAATCAAACTATAGTATTTCATTAAAATTTAAATTACCTTCCCATCAAAGCTAATTAACACTTCCGAACAATTTCTTAATTTTATTAAATTGTGCTTTAAAAAACAATGGAAAAATTTAAACCTATAAAATTGCAAATTTCATTTATTTGAACTTTATACCATTATTGATTTTTAATAAAATATCATCTAATTTAGTTTCTTTATATTATCTCTTACCCAATAACATTCAAATTATTTGTTTGCTTGATTTTTTTTTTTTTTGGTATTTATTTTGATATTTAAAGTAAAATAATTATTGAAAATTATAATTTAAAATAAATATGAGATATTGAATAATAAAAAATGCAAATAAAATTAAGTGAAATAATATCTATTTTTTTACTCAAATGATATAAAAGATTATTTTTCAATATAAAAAACTTTCAAATTAGAGACATCATAAACGAAATAATAAAATTATATACAACATAATTAATACTCCCTCCGTTGAGTTAGAAAGTATACATATTTCTATTTTGGGATGTTCAATTACAAAGTAAATATTTCATTAAATATCTTATTTTTTTTCCACAAATACCATTACTTTACATTACATCATTACTTTTACATCAAAAAGTAAAACAAAAAATGTCATTACATTACTTTTAACTACTCACTATAATTAAAATACTATTATTTCTTAAGCACCGCGCAAAAAGTAATTGTATACTTTACGAGTGGACGGAGGGAGTATTATAGAATCATATAAACAAATTATGGTTGCATCAAATAAAACAAAATGAACTAATTTAAATTAGTTATTTCCAAAATCCAGGTGCTTTAATCACTCAAAAAGCAATATGTTTTGTCACTCAAATTTTCCATGGTTCTAATTAAGTATCAAATCACTATAATTAAATTAGTTAGCTATCATATTAAATTGCAATCATATAATTAAGAAGCAAAATACAACATTAGGCTCGGCCAGGGGTTTATCCAGTGTGCACTTTTGGATAGCGGCGGCTGGTTCCTATGTCATTAAAAAAAAAAAAAAAGCAAAAGAAAAAAGCAAAATACAACTTAATAATGGTGTCTTTTTTTTTGTATTTTAAACCAAAATTAATTCTATCGGTACGTACTACTTTGAATAAAATACATTATTTTATTTCAAAACTAAAACAAAATTTCAATTTCAAATCAAAAACAAAATCAAAAAAGTTTTTCTTGGTTTTTCTTATTCTCCAATAAATTAAAATTATGATTTAAATAAAAATTTACTCCAAAAAATTTCAAAAAGAAAATCAAGATCGGGCTTGTTTTCTTAATTTGGATTTGTGTAATAATGATTTGAGTGGTTTGGAAAAAAATAAAATAAATAAATATAAATATTTTATTAAAACAATACAAACTCAACCAAATAATGTGTTTTTTCGACTAAAGTTAATTTCTCAAATTTTATTATTTAAATTTTACATTTTTAAAAAGATAGTATTATTTTAATATCAAATTCAAAAACGAAATTTACACCATCCAAATCCAAAAAAACACCTGTTTATATAATACTAATAATAAATTAAACATAAATATTTCATATAATATTTTCAGAATATACAATCGAATATAATAGTAGTATTTTATTTTATTTAAAATTTAAAGAGTGGAAGAATAATAAGTTAAAATTTGCAACGGGATTTTCAGAACAAAACGACGTCGTTGTAGTGGAACCATTCAAAAAATATTACCCTAACCTAACCCACCACTGCCTCCGTAGAAAATGACGTGTCCATTTGTCTGTAGCGTACACGTGTCGATATTTCCATTCGTCCGTCACCAGCATTTGGGTGACAGGCAGAGCACGTTATATCCGGTTCTGCTCATACATATATATCACGTGTTTGGTGTCTCATGGTTTGTTCTCCTTCCCCTCCGTAGAGACAGATTCCTCCGATATTCCCTCCTCCGCCCCGCCCGCCCTCTCGCCGGGCCGATCGATCGAGATGTCGCTGGTGCGATCGATTTTGTGGGGAGGAATCATTTCCCATTCCTTCGGGCACTCAGAATCACGATCGGAATCGGATTCAGAATCAGAATCCGAATCGCAGAAGAAATGTTATGATCATCATCTCGGCGGGGAGGTTAAAAAGGCGGAGAACGATGAAAATAATCGTGACGGTGGAATCATCCTGCGGAGGCAGCAGTGCGGCGTCGTTCCGTCAGGCGAATCTGGGGGTTCCTGGGGAGATATGCTACCGGAGCTGTTAGGGGAAATAATGCGGCGAGTGGAAGCTAGCGAGGATCAATGGCCGCAGAGACAAAACGTCGTCGCATGTGGCGGCGTCTGCAAGCAGTGGAGGGAAGCTATTGGGGAAGCCGTCGAAAAGGCTTCCCTTCGTCAGCCAGGGAAAATTACGTTTACTTCTTCTCTCAAAAAGGTACACTATATTATATATATATATATATATATATAACTATTTTTGTAGATTGTATCAATTTTGACTGATCCTTTCGATTTGATTTCGGAAATGTTCCTTCGATTATTCAATTATTATTTTTGGTTCGAATTGTTTATATGAATGCATTTCGTGGTTTGATGTTCAACATGTTCTGGTTTGTGATTAACAATTTTGATCAAACTGTTGTTAAACTATTCAGTCTATCCCTAATTCTTCATGCTTCATTCAATTTCCCATTCAATCCAATGCTCTTCTGTTCGTATATTAAACAAAACATGAAAGACAACGTGGTAGGTTAAGCACGCTTTCAATTTTCAAGGCTCTGAATATCTAAAATGGTGGGGAGGTTAATGAGAATTCTACGATTTGCTTCTCTGTAGTGCATAGTTTCTTCAAATTTACAACTCCTGGCAATACTGTTTTACAATCGATAACAGGCTAGCACATATGAAGTTCTTCGAATTTCCAATTCCTGGAAACATTGTTTTACAATCGATAACAAGCTAGAACAAATGATCCTCTGGTTTAACCAATTCAACCAGAGATAATCCTTGTTTCATGGTTGTTACTTTCTATGATATGTTTTGGATTAAGAATGCATAGTTCCATCAAGATATGCCAAATTTCTAAGCGTTTCGAGCTTTTTATATGTAATGCAGCCGGGGCCGGAAGACTCTCCTGTCCAATGTCTTATTAAAAGAGACAAGAGGAACGAGACGTACTACCTCTATCTTGCTCTGCCTCAGTGTAAGTAGACTTTCGCAATCCTTGATTATTTTAATTGTCGAATAACTCCATAGCCATTGCTCTACCTCTATGCACCGTGTCTCTTTCAAATTCTGCATTTCTCATCTATGGTTCCAACAGCATTCACAGAGAAAGGAAAGTTTCTCCTCGCCGCAAGAAGATACAGAAAACGCGTACACTCAGAGTTCATCATATCTCTCGATGCTGACGATTTATCGCAAGGAAGCAAATCCTACGTCGGGAAAATAAGGTAATGAATTCACCCCGAACCATCCGCATACTCATCGGCGCAACATATGTTGGTTTAGTATCAATACATTGTCATTCTTTTGATACATTTGCGCGCCCTCTTCGCTAAATTCGACTACTTACAATGATCTATACAATACAATTATCTGCAGGACAAATTTCCTCGGCACTAATTTCACGATCTACGACAGCAAAGCGCCCCACAGGGGCGCAAAGGCGTCGACGAGTCGAGCGAGCAGGCGAGTCGGGAGCAAGCAGATAAGCCCACAAGTCCCGGCCGGGAACTTCGAAGTTGGCCAAGTTTCTTACAAGTTCAATCTCTTTAAATCGAGAGGTCCGCGGAGAATGGTGTGCTCGATCTCGACCCCATCGCCGTCGCCGGACAACAAAGGTCAAGACGACGATCCCAACGATCGCGTGATTCTGCAGAACAAAGCGCCGAGGTGGCACGAACACCTGCAGTGTTGGTGCTTGAACTTTCACGGCAGGGTGACGGTGGCGTCGGTTAAGAACTTCCAGCTCGTCGCAGCTGCCGCTGATCAAGGCGGGAAGGGCGACGGTGACACCATGCTGCTTCAGTTCGGGAAGGTCGGAGATGACACTTTTACGATGGACTATCGACACCCTTTGTCGCCGTTCCAGGCGTTTGCCATTTGCCTGACGAGCTTCGGGACGAAACTCGCGTGCGAATAGGCCGCGAAAGCTCGGTGGCTGATTATCGGAATCGAAATCGAAATCGCAATCGGAATCGAATTGAAATCGGAGAAGTGAAATGGAGTTCGAATATGAAGGAACTTGTGAAGGGAGGAGTACGAGAGTTTAGTAAATTTGTGTGAATCAAATTATGGTGTTTTTATTCTCTATCTCTAGATCTCTCTTTTTTTTCTCACTCATATATTCTTACAAGCGAAGTTGTTGTGGTCATGTTGAAAACGGTTTATACCGATTGTCGTTGTTGTTGATGTCCATTTGGTTGTCTGAACTTTGAAGCAGCCTCGCCTCGCCTCTTCTCTTCTTCTGTTTGTAATATTCGTGTCGGTGTTTTTGTTCAATTTTTGGTCATTTTCGAAACTAAGAAATTAAAGAATTATGCTATTTAATACTCTACTATATAAAAATATCTTTTTTTGATTGAAAAATAAAAATATCTTTATTTTTTTTAGAGTATTACACACCTTTGTTTTATTTAAAAAAAAATATTGTATATACTTATCTTTTATTTTATAATATTGGATGAAATCTTTTCACCACATGGTTGTTGATGTGTATACTAGTTAGTTATAAGTTTGTTGTATGATAGATTCTCTTTTAGAATTTTTTGGATTAGCTATATATATCTTTTCTGTAATTCCTCGATAAACTAATTTATTAACTCAGTCTAAAAAATCTAAAAATACCTCTTATATTTCTTTGTATTATGATTTTCTTTTTCTCTGTTCATCATCGTATCAAAACAGGTTTCTACTTTCCATTGATTTCCTATGTTTGATGCTCAAAAAATCCCTTGCTGTTGTTCATATGCTCCATAAATCCTTGATTCTGGAATCTGATAATCCTGTGGGTTTCCTTAACTAAGCCACTGCATATATCACTTATGTTTTTCTTTTTTAACCATTCCCCTTAATGGCAACAACTTCATCACATAGTTTTGTACGGTTCGGGACCTCCCTTATGGCAAAAGGTAACCAAAGCTTCATCACAAATCAATTGCCCATGCCTTCAATTGATGATTAAACAAATGAAGCTTGGATTGAAGCTAATGCAATAGTTAGAGTCTTGATTAGAAACTCAATTGCACCAGATCTTCAGGATGTATTTGTATTTGCTCCGACAACCAAACAACTCTGGGACAATCTAGCAGAGAAGTATGGTCAATACAACTTATCTCTCATTTTTCAATTGCGTAAAAATATCTCTACAATGACTCAAGAAGAAGACTCAGTCTCCATTTACTACACCAAAATGCAGAAAATATGAGATGAAAATTAACTGCCATTGATCCTCCAGTCACTTGCTCTATCCACAAGTATAAAGCTCTCTTGGTTGTCAAGGGATTCCTCCAAATTCTAGGTCGTGATTTCATGGAATCATATGCACCAGTTGCTAAAGTTTTGATTGTGCGCTTATTACTTGTCATAGTTGCGACAAAGGATTTCGGCAATCCATCAACTTGACATCAACATTGCTTTCCTCCATGGCCATGTTTAGAAGGATCTGCACATGGTTCCTCACATGGTATAAAGAATTTTTAGATAAGATTCTTCACTTTGGCTTTCAGAAGTCTACTCTTGACAATTGTCTCTTCTTTATGGCATTCTTCTCTGGCTACACTGCTTATTGGTCTATGTCGATGATGTCTTAATAATAGAGAATGATCTCTCCACCATTATTCAAGTTAAAACTTATCTTGACAAAGAACTCACGATCAAAGACATTAGTTGTGCAAATTTTTTTCTTGGCATTCAGATTGACTCTACCTCATTTGGTCTTTATGCTCACACCACAAATTTATTGAGGATATATTGGCTTATGCGGGTTTGAGTGAATTCCACTCCTTTCGTCTCTGGTTGTAAGCTCCAACAAGAAATGACTCCCTTTGACAAGCTTACTCTGTATCGTCGTGTTGTTGGAAGGTTGTTATATCTCACTATGGCTCGGCCCGATCTATCCTTTGTTATCCAACAATTCTCTTAATTCATGTCTTGTCCGACAGTCCACACTAGAAGGCTGCTCAACCTCTGTTGCACTATATTCATGGCACCAAACACCTCAAACTTTTCTTTCCCTCCCAATATGATATTTCGCTCACTTTCTTCGCTGATGGAGATTGGTGTTGTTGTTTAGACTTTTGTAAATCACTCACTGGTTTTGACATTTTTTTTGTTCATCTCTAATATTATGGAAGACGAAGAAGCAACTTATTGTCTCCCGTTTATCTACCGAAACTTAATATCAGGCCTTAGCCTCAACTGTGTCAAAGATTTTATAGATCACCTATCTTTTAGGTGACTTTCAAATTTTCATTCCTCAACTAATATCTATCCTCAGCGAGTCTATCCACCATAGAGATGGTGAAGAATCTGGTTCATCATGAACACACATCAACATAAACTGTCACTTTATCCATCATCACTATGCCAATGGAGTCATTAATCTTGTCTATGTGCCTTCCTCTCAGCAGCTTTCAGATGAGTTAAGTTTGATGTATGATATATTTTTTTAAAAAATTTTCTCAATTAACTATATATATATATATGTATATAACTCCTCAAGAAACCAATTCATTCATTCAATTGAAGAAATTCAAAAATATCTCTTAAATTCCTCTCTGTTGTGATTTTCTTTCTTTCTCTTTGTTCATAAAAAATATCTAGCTAGTTTGCAAATAACTTTTGAAGATAAATATATGATTTTAACTTTTTAGACAAAAATCACAAAATTAGAAAAACTTGGTCAACATAAACTATTTACCTTTTTTAAGCAATAGACTGTTATATTTCCTCAATTCCCAAGAAAATATTATTTATTTTTTTTAAATGTAAATTTTTTAATATTAGTATTATATTGATTTGTAATTAAAAAATAATAAAAATACTCCTATTAGTATTGTATAATATAAAAATAATGATATTTGTGTAATATAGTAACGATATATTATATTAAATAGGTAGTATTATTACTAAATTAAGAAACGACACTCTTGTTTTTAGACAAATATAAATAAAAAATAATATTTTTTTATGAGACCAATGAAATATTATATTTTTAATAATATTTTATTTCTATATAATATAAGATCACGCATCTCTTATTAATTTATCTAATTTTTTAAATAAAAATAAAGATATAATATATTATATCAATATTATTTCTTTTGATTAAAAAAAAAACGATTCTAATAAAAAATTTACAATATTTATATTTTCAATACTAAAGTCATTTACATAATAAGTGTCCGATTCTCAATAATCACTATTTTTAAACAACAAAGATACATTATGCAATAAATAGAACATATGATTTTCGATGCAATTTTCATAAAACAATGTATTATGCAATTTATCTTATTATTTATTATTTCTAATTTTTGAGCCTTTAATATTAACCTCAATCTATGATTTTGTCATACAATAAAGATCCAATTTGTTTGGACTCATTAGGTTTGGCCCATTATCTTGAGTTAGGCCCAACATGTACACTTTGATATATTTTCTTGTATACTTATCATTTTTGTCGGTTTCAAAAGAATAATCTCATTTCCATAAATAATCGTATCACCCTAGAATTATCCCTATTTTTTTATTATTATTACATAATTGCCACTACTTTTTACACTAATAAACTCAAAAGACAAAAAAAATCATTTATCCTTACTTTTTACCTACTATCAATATAATATCAATATTCTTTACATCCCGTCCCGTGCCCAATACAATAACACTATAATTTTGGGACGAAGGAGTATATTTTTCTGCACAAAATATAAGAAATATAAATATTTTTATTGATAGTGAATACTATAATTTAACAATTGAAAAATTATCCTTCTTTCCCTTTTTTGGTGGCAACACAAATGTCTTATTATTATATAGTATTGTATTTATTAAAAATACATAACATATATTTTACATTCATACTTAATTATATTGATTTAAGCTATATAAATTAAATGGTGAGAGGTTCTCTATTTTATGTCCCAAGTGCAATAGGCAGTATTTTCTTTATAAAATATTATACTCAAATTCAAATCAAAACAAACAAATCCAAGTCAATGTAATAATAAAAAAATTTACCATTAAAAACTTAAACCCAAATCCAAATTGAAGCAAAATACGCCCTTATCCCTACTAGTCATCGATTTCCAAAAGAGACTAATACAAATGTTTCTCCCTTAATACTTATTTTGTTCTAAATTTTAACTTATAATAAATAAAATAATTCATTGAAGTTTTTATTTAAATTTCGTCTGATCATTACAATGCCGATCAGATCTCGTTTTTCACTCCAAACTCCACTAAATATCCAAACCACCGTACCCCACCGTACCCCCCCCCTCCCCCAATGGCTCCCCTTCTCCTCCTCCTCCTCCTCTTCTCTCCGCCGGCCGCCGCCGCCGCCAGCCTCCGCGAAACCTCCGCCCTCTTCCGATCCCAAGCCACGGCGGAGCCGCCGCCGCACGCGGCTCCGACCACATTCTTCGAGGTCACAAAACCCATCTCCCTCCCCAAAACCACTCCCTGCTCCTACCTCCTCCTCCGCCACGACTTCGCTTACACCTACACCCGCCCGCCGGTCGCCGCCGCCTACTCGCCGCCGACGGACTGCCCTTCTCAGACCTTCGACAAAATCGTCCTCGAATGGTCCGCCACCTGCAAGGGCCGCCAGTTCGACCGGATCTTCGGCGTCTGGCTCGGCGGCGTCGAGCTCCTCCGCAGCTGCACGGCGGAGCCCACCGCCGCCGGCATTTTCTGGACCGTCAAAAAAGACGTCACCAGGTACCGTTCCCTCCTTCTGACCGGTAATCAAACCCTCGCCGTTTATTTGGGCAACGTCGTCGATAAAACTTACACCGGCGTTTATCACGTCAACGTTAGCCTCCATTTCTACCCCGCCGAGGTCGTCCGCCATGGGAACAACAAATTGGGGGAAAAATTAGGGTTTCCAATTTCAGCCGATTTGATACTTCCAATTTCTCGAAACTTGCCATTGAACGATGGATTGTGGTTCGAAATTACCAATTCCACCCAAATTATGTCCAAATCGATCGAGATTCCATTGAATTCTTACAGAGCTGTGTTAGAACTCTACGTATCTTACCATGAGAACGACGAATTTTATTACCAAAATCTTCCAAACGACTACATTGCTGCAAACAATATCTCCGGCGCCGCCGGCAACGGCCCTTTCCGGGAAGTCGTCGTAAGTTTAGACGAATCGATTATCATCGGAGCAATATCTCCGTTCACCGTGATCTACACCGGCGGCGTCAACCCACTTTTGTGGCGTCCGATCACCGGCATTGGCTCGTTCAACGTCCCGTCTTACGACATCGAAATCACGCCGTTTTTAGCGAAGCTTCTCGACGGGAAGTCGCATACGATCGGGTTTAGCGTAACAAACGCATTAAACGTTTGGTACGTCGACGCAAATTTGCATCTATGGTTGGATGGGAAAAGTTCCGCGACGCACGGGGCGTTGTTAAAGCACGAGAGCTCGCCCCTATCGTTGTCCCTCGTCTCGAACTTTACGGGCCTCGATGGATCGTTCGTAACCAACGCTAGCCGGTCGATCGTGTCCGTCGGATGGGTGAACTCGTCGCACGGGATGATCACGACCCATTCGCGACAGGGATTTACGTGTACTAACGTTATGACTATCGATAACGACGGGAACTCGCAGGCCGTCGATCAAGTCGTGAATTTGAACGCAACCGTCGAAATTAAAACCCCATCTTCTCCCGCGGGTTCCTCCGCCAAGTTGAGGAAAAAATTCACCATTTCCCTTCGCTCCACCGACGTGGACAAAGGGAATGGAACTTACGACTCTGTAGCGAACGTGACATTGGGAATGAACGAGGATTCGGAAAGGGTGTCAGAATCGGGGCTAACGTTTTACGGGAAGGTCAAGAACGTGCAGAAAGGCGACGGGTATATGGTGGTGAAGGGGAACTTGGTCTCGAGCGGGTTAGGAAGTACGAGGCAAGAATACGAGAGCGCCGCAACCGGAGAGACGTGTTATTACAGGAATGTGAGCAGCTCGAACTATACTATTATTTACGACGAGGTGAGCGATACTTGTAAGAACAAATTCGCGAGGTTTCGACATTCTTATTTTCCTCGACGAGCTTTTCTTGGATCAACCTTGACGTGGTAAGAACAAAAGGATGGTTTGATTGTGGCTTATTGTATGTGTTGGATGAGCTTTCTTGTGTTTGTTTTGTTATGTAATTCTCTTGCCTTGTTCGAAAAGTATCGAAGAAGTCATTGTTGGTGTCTCTAGAAACTTTCATTTCAACTTTAGATCTATCAATCGATCGATAAATGTTATTGTTAGAATCTCTAGAGACTTTTATTTTTATTTTATTTTTATTTTTATTTTATGACGTGGAATCTGCCGTCGCTATCTAAAATATAAAAATTTCATGTCGATGAAGTATTAAAGTTGGGTTTCTAGAAACTTCCATTTCAACTTGAGATGTATTGTTTGTTCGATAAAATATTATTGTTGATATTTTTAGAAGCTTTTATTTTAACTTTAAATCGATGGATGGAGTGTTATTGTCTATAGAAACTTTTATTTTAATTTTAGATCGTCCTTAATCAAACTTGAAGAGTAATATTTAATTAAAAATGGTAAGCTACTTCAATTAACTTTATTTATTTATTTGGTACCTTTAAAAAGTGATTTTGTAGTTGGGCCTTTTCCCTGCCCATGTTTTATTTAATATGGGCTCTTATTACATTTCTTACATTGTTACTATCACGATCCCTAATTTTTTATAACAAAGTAAATTAAATTATGAATGTATAAAAGAATATCCAAATTTTGTGTATTGTTTTACTAAATACACATATAATTTATATAATAAAATACATATATTTATTACTGTTCAAAAATTCACTTTGGACGATCACTTGAATTTCCCACGCCATCCTTTAGCATTTAAATATATATATATTATATATATATATTTATATATTTTTGTTGTTGGGTTGCAGCAACCCAACTAGGGATTGCATGCAATACTGTACCGAAAATATGTGTCCATATCGATTTCGTATCAAACTTTTTGGTATGACTAAAATATAAATTGGTATCGTACCGAAAGTTTCAATATACCGAATTTTGGTATATCGAAATTTTCGGTACGGTACCGGTATATACTGTTTATACCGAAAATTTCAATTTCGATACGATACCGGTATATACCACTTATACCGAAAATTTTGATTTCGGTAGATACCGGTATATACCGATTATACCGAAAATATAATTTTAAATTTCAAAATAATTAAAAGAATTAACAAAAATCACTATTCTCCACCACAAAAATATTACGAAGAAACCAATAAATTTTCAATAGTTTACATTTTTTTTTGTTATAATTTTAAAAAATATTAATAATTATTATTTATATTAATAATTAAATTATTTAATAAAAATAATATCGGTACAGTATCATACCGAAATACCGAACTTTTTGAAAATTCATACCGATACCATATCGAAAACTTCGGTACGATATCCATACTATACCGAGATTTTCGATATTTTCGACACGATACGGTACGATAAGTCGGTATTTCGATATGTTCGGTAACTTTATCCATCCCTAAATCCAAAAGTACCTTTTCTTTTAATATCTATTTTTATTATATTTATTTTTATATCCTTGTGCTATATAATATTTTATTTTTTATAAAATAATATTTATATTAATATATTTTTATTAAATTTAATTTTAGAATTAAATTATGTTGAAATAACTATAAATACATATGTTTTTTTTTTTTTTTTTCTTTTCTTTTGGGCAAGAAAATAGACTATGATGATATAAAAGAGAGTACCATAAAAGAGAGTACCGATATGTGTTTTTTGATCGGTTTGGAAAAAAAATTAGTTTGATTTTGATATTAAAATAATGTATATAAGATATTTTATGAAGAAAATATATATATATATTTCGAAAAATACAGAGTTAAAATAGTATACTGAAATTTTTGGGGAAAAGAAACAAACCCCGTATAAGGTGGAAGTGAAAAATGTGTTTGGAGACTTTCTTCTACGTGGAAGTTTCTTAGAGCACTTGTATCAAAAAAATTTATTGGAAGTTTCTTTTCACTTTCACCTCATATTTTATTTTATGTAAAATAAATGATGTGCATATATTTATATTTATATCAAAATTATTATTTTTAAATAAAATTAAGTACAAATATAACTATATGTATATCATTGTATAAAAAAATGTCATATATTAGAAGAATACAAAAGTACTCTAATATTTGTTGAATTTTTTGAAAGATGTATGTGCCAATTTTTCTCTATTTCCTTATTCCATCTAATAAAATAATTATATACTCCCGTCCCAATAAAGTTGTATTGTTTTTTCATTTTCGTCCGTTCCAAAACAATTGTCTTTGTTTCCTTATTTAGTAATTGTGGTCCTCATTTTATAACAAAATTATTTATATTTTTTCAAACTACCAATAATTATTACTCTAACCTACTTTTTAAAATCATTAAAAAAAAACAAGGGTATTTTAGTCTTTTATCTTCTACTTTATACCATTTTTTGGGACGGAGGGAATATATAGTAGTAATAAATAAGAGAAAATAGTATAGCATTTAGCTAGAATTAAAAATGTTTTTTAAATTCAATCTTCATTATTTTGTATGTTCAGTCTTTTTTTTTTAAAAAAATAAATATTATATCCAATTTTAATTTTAATTTTAATTTTTTTCATGTTACTTTACAATTTTTGTAAAAATTAATTATTTTTATACATGCAAAATTATATAATAAATTAAATACATTCAATTTTTTATATAATACTTAAGGATCTATAATTTCATATTTAATTTTTTTATTACATAGGTAGGATATTTTATTAAAAGAAATAGTAAAATAGCATAATAAAATTATATAATTCATTTTACATCAATTTTTACTATTGTATATAAGTCATTTTAAATGGTAAAATAGCATAATTGTTATTTTGTTAGTTTCATTTCAAGATTTGAATAGACATTAAGGACTAAATATTATTTTTAGTAAAAAATATTTTATTAAGGGTATAAATTATTTTACATAAGTTGTATTATAAACAAAATAATACTAATATATAAAAAGGTTCATGCTAAAAGTAAATGACATTTTTATTATGGGACGAAGAGAGAATAAAAATATAGACTTCTATAATATTGGATGAAATTAAATTTAAATATATATATTTTAAGAATTTACTTTGTATTAAATTTTTTATATATAATGTTGAGTGTAATATTTTGTAAAAAATAATATATATTTATAAAAAATATAAATGAATGATAATAAAAAAATAAATACAAATAAGAATAAACTATAAGTTTTATTTTATTTTTAATTTTAAAATAAGTGAAAGGATTAAATAATTAATATATAATTCAAAAAATATATCTAAATCTAAATAATTACTATATATATATATATATTCTCTCCTATTTATTCTTACAAATGTAATCATTTTATTGGATGGTATAGGAGAATAGAAAAATTACCACGGAGGATTTGGTGTTTACTTTATTGAATCTCGTTAATTTTTCAAATATACTAAAAAAATCTGTTTTGTTTCTTAAATTAATATCAAAAGAATTTTGGAATTTCGAATTGACCTTCTTATAGATGGAGACCCTCAAGGATGGACATGTGTAGACCTAACCTTGGCTCGTTCATATCAAACAAATATCCTCTTAACTCTTTTTCGATGTCAAGATCGTTTTTTTCAACCCCCACATAAAATGGGGCTCGAGAGGTATGGACTTCATGAAGGAATTGTTCAGCCCTCACAACTTTAGAGGTTAATCGGCGGACGTCATGGTAATCTTGACGTGCAAGTTTTTTCTTCTCGTGGAAATAGATTAGTCACTAAATCACTGGCATTCTATCCTTCTTTAGAGCTGTAAAATAAATGAATAGTTCATGAGCTTGGCTCAGTCTGGTTTGCTTGAGCTTGTTAAGAACTCGTTCGTCAAGTTAAACAAGCCGAATAGGAACATAAATTTTGGCTCGTTATGTTCACAAACGAACTCGAACTTGTTTGCGAACGTTCGACAATATTTATTAGAAAAATTAAATTAATATTTTTATATTTTTAAGTATATATAATTTTATAAATATTTTATTTCATTCTATTTTTTATTTAAATTTATTAATGAAAAATTATAATTATTATTAATTGAATTTATTTTTTAAAAAAAATAAAAAAAATATATATATATATCTTTTTAACGAGCCGAGCTGAACACGAACAAAAAAATTGCAAAACGAGCTGAGCTCAATCAAAAATTTCAGCTCGAATCTTTAACGAGTCGAACTCGGGAGGCTCTTTCATTTGAGTCAGACCTTCGAAGGGCCTCTCTCTCTCTCTCTCTCTCTCTCTCTCTCTCTCTCTCTCTCGGAGGATGTTCTCTTACATAGTAATTGTATTTTCACCACATGCCTTAGTCGATGCGGAGGCTTCTAGCACCCTAGAGTCTCAAAACTCATCACTTCTATAGTGGGTTTACTCTTGCACTTAATAATAAGTTTGATTTTAAGCAATAAAATAATAAATATACATATATATATATATATGCATATTTTTTTAAGGTGGGAAAGTATGGTAACAAGATAATTTTCAAGTAACAAATGGGGAGGAAATGTGGATGATTGATATAGTACATTGAACGTTTTGTTTTGTTTTTTGTTTTTTTAATGGCGATATAAGTTTCACTTAGAGTTTAAAGAGCCAACCAATTGTCATGTTGTGCACTTGTGAGGCTAAGCTTGTTCTCTAATAGCAATCGTGGATGAAATATATATATATATATATAGATGATCTAAAAGTAGATCGAGTTTTATTTTCTTCTATCGAAATGTAGGATTCACTTAAAGTTTTAAAAAAAACCAACAAATTTTTATGTTGTCCACTTGAGGCTAATCTTGTAGCAACAATTGAATGTGTGTGTCATATAATTTGATTGCAAGCACTCTTGAAGGAAGTCCGTTTTCCATATAAAACTACCTTTGAAGCCTTTATTGGCAATTTATCAGGATTAATATTGGCAAAAACCTAATTTCACAATACTAGAAAGGAAGTTGCCACATGATATTACCGGCAAAGAATTCAAAGTCGCAAGCCGAGAAAGACGTTAGTTAGGTCAATCACTTACAAATAAAGAATGATGCTATCGGCATTTTTACCAAACCATTGAAGTATGAGAATTTTGTTTGATTCATAAGTCTCATTGGAGTGCAAATTTAAGTTTAAGAAGGGATGTTAGAAATTGAATAAAATTTAAATTATAGGTTGATGTCCGTATTCGAGTTTCATCATCCTCATTTGTCGTCGTCCACGTGCAAGATTCGTATGGTGGCGTATATCCTCTTGCACGGGAGAGAGTGTGTTGGTTGACTCCCGTTAATATAAATATATAAATTATGTATATTCCTTTAAATTTAAATTTTTAGATAAGACGATCATTTAATATCATCTAACATTAACAATATTAATTAGTTTTGATTAACTTATTCTTTCGTTATTTCAAAAATTACAATTCAGACTATTTACTCGGTACCGTCTCTAATAAGAATATATTATTTATTTTATAAAATATTATATCAAAATACTATTTAAATTAAACTTCAAATCAGAATTACAATTTCAAATTACAATCAAACATACTTCTTTCATATATTGATATATATATATATATATATTATCGTCTTCAATCGTGTCCTATTCTTTTTGCCTTTGATCCAATAAAGTGGTATCAAAACACTTTGGTTTTACTAGAAGGGACATGAAGGATTATATTCTCAAGCATAAATAGAAAGAGAAATCATGATAATAGGTATTATAAGATCTCTTGGGAGAGCAAAGATTAATGTATGCCTGGTGGTTTGTTTTGTTTGGATTTGTGTTAGTTTGAATTTATATATATATATATATAATAGTATTTTTAGCCGATATTTTGTGAAATAAAATAATATATTTTTATTAGATTATATGTGTAAAGTGGTTATTGAAAATAATAAAAGTAATTGCAAGCAATTACACAACTCAGCCAATGTGTATAATGCCATATTATGACTATCTAACACATAACCATATAATTTATAAGAATTTTCTGGCATTATTTCATCCTACTTGTGTTTTTTATTAATTCATATTTTTGTTTTACAATTCGTTACAAAAATTTCAAGTTGGTGATTTTTTTATTTTTTAAATTGTAGTTTAGATTTGGTGTTTGTTGGAGAAAATAAAATATTTTTAGAAGAAATAATATTGAATATTGTGAAGAAGGGAAGAAAAAAAAAAAAAAAAAAACACAGTCAATTACTATCCCAAATTCTTACGATGAAATAAAAATTTGATATACCCCAATCTATTAATTATCCTCAAATATTCGATCGGTTACATTATAAAGTAACCTTAAATATTTCACAAAATTATACCTATATATTTTTTTGACTTTCAAAGTCAGGGAAATAAATAGTATAACATTATATATATATATATACAAACTACATATAAAATCTAGGGTAAATTGTTTTTTTAGTCCCGTAATTGGACCCTCTTATCATTTTAGTCCCGTAAGTGGAGCCTGTCGCAAACTAATCCCATAAGTGAAAACTTTTCGCTGTTTTAGTCCTCCGGCGCCGGAGATGCCCGCGTGGCTCGCCGGAGGTGACGTGTCCGCCAGGTGTCACTG
This sequence comes from Andrographis paniculata, assembly GCF_009805555.1. Taxonomy (NCBI): domain Eukaryota; kingdom Viridiplantae; phylum Streptophyta; class Magnoliopsida; order Lamiales; family Acanthaceae; genus Andrographis; species Andrographis paniculata. Next base: position 2,010,827 of record NW_026137611.1, read on the forward strand.
ACCTGGCGGACACGTGGATTTTTTTATTTTTTTTTTCATTTTTAAATTTTTTTTTGAAACTTATTTTTAATTTATTTTTAATTTTATTTGTATTTTATTATTTGGTCCAATTAAAAAAAATTAAAAAAATGAAAAAAAAAAAATCCACGTGTTCGCCAGGTGTCGCTGACCTGGCGGGACACCTAACGGACACGTCACCTCCGGCGAGCCACACGGGCGTCTCCGGCGCCGGAGGACTAAAACAACGAAAATTTTTCACAAGAAGGTATTAGCATTTATTCTATTGGAAATGTTTGGAAGAACAGATGAGGAATTTAAGAAGATACAACACATTATTAAAGACATTGAGGATATATTGCTTTCATTAAAAGTTTATATTGAATATGTCCCATATTGGAAAACATACGAGAATAAGGATAAATAACCATTCCACCTATCATCAATTGGGTTAAGATTAAAAAAAAAAAAACTAAGGGTAATTATATAACACCCTATTGTGTTTAGTAAAAATGTATAAAACACATCGTATTCTATTTATTGCATGAAACTTCCTTGTGTTATGTAAAATTTGCACGAGACATCCTCTTTGTCCAAAGCTAATATTTGAGTCTAAATAAAGATCTGAATTACTCAAGTTTTATACAAATAAAAAATGTAAAGTATTTTAAATAATTTTTTGACCAAAATAAATAAATAAATAATTGATCAATCATTTATTTCTATATTTTTTTTTAAAAAAAATTAGATAACAATTTGTCTCGAAATAATTATAAAGTGAATGATTAATCAATTACTTATTTATTTATTTTGTTCAAAAAAATTATTTATAATATTTACTTTTTTATTTGTATAAAACCTGGGTAATTTAGATATCAGTTAGACTCAAACATTAGCTTTGGACAATAGGCTTTTTTTCATGCAAATTTTACATTAACACAAGAGGATTTTATATAATAAATAAAATAAATAGTGTTTTATGCATTTTTACTAAAAGATATGTATATATGCATGGTTTTATATATAATCACGTGCTCATTGATAATTTAATCGAATCAATATATATATATATATATATTTGACCTAAAATACACCAAAACTCAAAATATTAATGATATTGAGAAGCTATATAAGCTTAATTAATTCAAGCATTTCAATAGTTACAACAAATATACAATTTAATTTCTTTTGTGTAAACATTTGATATATAAAGATATTATATCCTAGATAATTATATTAAGTTCATAGAGCTTTGTCAATTTAAGTAATATACACCCGCGACTCACTTACACTAAAAAATAAGTTATATGTTTGAAATCGACTAACTTAAATACTTTTCGAGCAAAATACTAAGCACACACGAAGATAAAATCCAAGTGCGGAGTGAAATCCTTTGGTTATTGGTCCAAGCTAAACTCTAATTTAACATGAAAATAAATGATATTATATATATAAAACTGAATACTTAGTGTGTCGATTAAGGTTAATTATTAAATAAGTTATAATCAGTACATAAAATATGAATTATTAATACATGACTTCAACTACTACAACATATACTAACAAATTATATTTACATGTATGTAGTATACACAAATTTATTGTGTTAGAGTTAATAGTAGTAGCATATATTGCAAAACTATTGTCATATACGGTCACTTCATATATATATATATATTGCATTTTGTATCAAATTAGCATAAATTTTGTATTATTAATTTATACTACGTGTTCTATCTGCCTATATCATTTAGCACCTAACTATTGCTATGTGTAGCGTGTCTATATAGAAAGAGCGAAAAAGAAAGAAAAGAAACGTACATGAACATATGTAGGTCATATAAAACGAAAAATAAAAATGACGCAGGTTAAAGAAATTCAATTATTGTAAAAAGCATATCCGACATCTAAAACAAAATTATTGATTCATAAATTGATGCGGACATCATAGCCGAATTATCTAACAAAAGAATGGAAATGCACTATTTCAACTACGAATCGTATTGAGCTAGGGTTTCTAATGTTTGAACAAAACTAATCCCGATCAATCGCTTTAACTAACTAAAAGTCTTAAACAAGCGACACACTATATATTAACAGCTATTATCTTTCTCGCCTACTACAATAATCATTAAATAAACGAGCAATAACTAGATGCAAGTTGCGGGCCAAAAAAATAAAATAAAATGATCCTCGACATAAATAAGTTGTACGCAATAATTTAAGTACTAAGTTACACTTAATTCATCGAACCCAATAATCTGTCAAACCAATATATATATATATATATATATATATGAAAATAAAAATAAAAATAAAAGAAATGGGAAAAAAGGGTGTGAGAAAAAGGAATCGTATGTTGAAGAAAAAAAATTGAAAATGATTGAACAAAAATGGTAAAAGGAAAAAGACATGTCTGAGAAAATGAAGAGGGAGGAATTGATCGAAGCTACTCAACACACACACCTGACCTGATATCATAATTAAATACTGTTTCATAGAAATGATATAGCAACAAACCCCATCTTCCTCATTTTTATAGACAACAGACAAAAGGACAACTCATGTTAATTCTGGAAAGAAAAAGACAATCCTATGCTAATGTCCGATCCTAATTATATATATATATATATATTCAAATATTAGTTTAATTAAATTTCATTCCATGGATTCCAATTCAATCGAAATATATATATGAACATAAATTATTTTATTTAATTTCATGTATAATAGTAGTTTATAGTTTTCCTGTAGATGATGAATATATATATATTTGTGTGTTGTGGCCTATAATTGGATTAGCATTAAGATCGTGCAGAATCCCAAAAGACAAAAAAGTGAACAATAACAGATGATTTAAAATACTAATATATTTTTATTAAATAAATATTATTAATGAAAAGAAAGGAAAAGAAAAGAAATTGAAATCCCTGATGTGTTTCTTAGCTTTGTTCCTATTCCTTCTCTTAATGGGGAGAAAAAGTGAGTGTTTTTCTAAGTGTTTCAGTCTCTGATTTGATTCAAAGATCAAGATTTCATGTCTAACAAATATATATATATATATATATAAGTATATGTGTTTTCCAGATTAGGGTTTCTGCCATGGCCAGAAAATTAGGGTTCTTAGCTTGAGAAGATGGATGAGAAATTAATGCACAATTGGAAAGAAAAAATCATACAATTTTGATAAACATTAATTAAATTTAAGAGCTTGATTTTAGCTACGATGGTCGATCGTCGTCGATGGAGTTTCGGAAAATCGAAGAATTTAATGGAATTAATTAAAGCAGAGAGGTAAAAGTTGAGAAAATCAACTATATATATATATATATTACCATTGGAAGACAGCGATTTGATCGATCATGACATTCCGGCGGAGGACTGGAGGCCGGAGGTGGAGGCTGCGGCGGCCGGAGATGGGTTAGGGGCGGCGACGGCGGCGGTGGGATCGTTGGGCTTCCGGCGCTTCTTCTTCTTCTTGTACGGAATCCCTCTGGCCTTGGCCTGCAGGTCCCGGACCTCCCTGAGATAGACGCGTATGGCGCCATTGGCGAAGGGGTTGGTCTCCGGCGCGCCGCCATTCTCCTCGTAGGCGGCGCGTAGGCGGCCGATGAGGGCGTCGAGGCTGCCCCAGGCCTGGCGGAGCGGGCAGGTGCAGGGCCCGGCGGGCTCGGGCTGCCCGAAGAAGACGCAGCCATTGATATGGACCTTGGTCTTCCCGAACTGGTCCAGGTACCTCATGAAGTCCAGCACGTGACCGTAGTTGCACTGCGACAGCGCCACCGCCGGCCGCTGGTTCCGGAGGTACTGTCCAAACGTGTTCCAGTCGCGCCGCTTCTGCGACTCGTACCGGCTCAGCTGCGGCGGCGCCGGTGCCGGCGCCGGCTGAGGGTGATCGGCCGACGGCGCTGGTCTTGATGATGTGGAATTCGACGGCTCGCCGCCGTCGCCGCCGGCGGGGTCATTGGGCATCATCTTCTTCAAAATTTTGAATATATATATATATATATATGTATTGGGGATTTTGATGAATTATATGTATATATATATTTTTTTTGATATATTTTGAGGTGAAAAGAATGGATTTAAGAAAATGAAATTTGGAGAGAAAGGGGGAATGGAAATGGAAATGGAGGAAATTGATTTTCAATCAAGTGGGAAGTTATCAAATCAAAGGGGGCAATGGAGGAGACAATGTATGGGCCAATATGAGGGACAAAGTGCTTTAATATCTTTTATTATTATTATTATTATTATTGCAATTTTAATTACTTGAAAAACACTATTTTCTTCCTTTAATGGTAATAATAAATTAATTGTGATGCTCCCTCTACATTTTTATCTAAAGAAATGTATGTATGTATGTGTATGTGGGGTGGGGTGGGGTGGGTCAATAGCATCTTTGAGAAGCAATCAATCATTGTGGAGGTAAAAGAAAATGAGACAAACTTTAGGGGTTAAATTTCTAGGTAAGTTATATTTAAAAAAAATTGACATTATATATTAATAATATTTTAAAAAATTGACATTATATATTAATAAATATTGAATGATATTTTCAAAATCTATTATTTATAGTTTTTTATAACTTCAAAATTATAATATTTTTTATTTAAACGAACTGTAAGGTTATTTTTAGAATAACTATAAGCAGATGAAATTAAAAATTTTAATGGCCGATTAGGTTCAAATGTATTTTTATTTGAATAATAATTTACAATTGATTATTTAATAAAAAATAATGTATTTTTAAGATTGTAAAAAAAAAAAAAAAAACACTTAGAATACATCCGTTATGAACAAACAACTCAATTGTACATTCGCGTAAGGGATGACCTAGTGGTGTAGGGGGTTGGACTTGTGAATTCAAACCTCCGACGCCTCAGGTCACTTGTCACACATGGTTCGCCTAGTGTGACTTTCCCGTCGGACTTGATTTGCAGGGTATTAGGTTCGACCGGGGGTTTACCCAGTGCGCACTTTCGGATAGCAGCTGCGGGTTCCCACGTCATCAAAAAAAAAAAAAAACAACTCAATTGTACAAAATTTTACCGTTTGCATGGAGATTTTAATTTCAGTTCATCCAACCTTAATATAATCATTTACCTTTTGCAAGTAAATTTTAAAATATAAATATTTTACAAACAAAATACAAATAAATTTTTTATTCTTCAATTTATTTGCTTTTTAATGACATTGAATGCATTTTTATATTACATTAGCAACTTATGATACATTTGATTTGTATTTGTTGTTTGCATAATAGTGTAAGATGATCTTTAGTGATATTTTACAAGGGAGAATAAAATTTTATTATTTTTATTTAATTTTGTACTTTTTTTAAAAAAAATAAATTCAAAATTTCAAAATATATTTACATGCAACATAAATATTTATAAAATAAATTCTGGGAATTTCCAAGAATTATATATGATGGAAAATAAATCAATTAGACATAATAAAAATTCCTACTTTAATTACTAGGGATTAAAGTGAAACATACTAAAACTTGTCTCCCATAAGATTTGATTTGTTTTGGGCTTTAAGAATCATTAAATAATTAACTAATTACTTAATTAATTATACTAAATATTGATGATAAATAGTAGGGTGTCAATTCGTGTGTTTGAGTCGTGTTCGTGTTGGGTTGAGCTACGGGGATAATAAAAAAAAACTGTCAACTCGAACTCGAAATTTGACCGAAACCCTAGACCCGAACACGACACGAATTCTTTCAAGTCGGGTTCAGATTGACCTGAATTAGTTTCAGGTTATCCGAAACCCGAACAAACCCGATACGAACCCGATACAAAACAGACCCAAAATTTTTTAAAAAAAATTAAATTGATCTAAAAAATATTATTTTATTTTAATTTTTATATTATTTTAAATATAAAATAATATAAATATTATAAATTAAAATAATAATAATAATAAAAATTTCAGGTCAACCCGAAACACGAAATCCAAAACCTAGCATGATTTTTATATTTCATATTATCAGGTCAACCCAAAACACAACCCGAACACAACACAAATTTTTTTCGTTCGGGTTCGAGTCGACCCGATTTTTTTCAAATCCGAAAATACCCAAACCCAAACCAAATTTCAGGTCGAACGAGTTCGATTTTTCGGGTCAGGTTTACTTTTGACACCCGCAATAAATAGTAGAGAAAGAAAAAAAAAAAAAAAAAAAAAAAAAGGAAGTAATAATTTATTCATGCCCCCTAAATTATTCTTGCTAGTAGTGATGACTAGCTTCATTTATTTAATAATAATTTGTACAACAATAATTTTAATTATTTTATTAAATAGATAAATTCCATTTTTTGCCCCTTAAATGGGTAACAAAAGGGGCTGTAAAAAAGAGGGAATCTACTTAGTATATATGGTCTAAGATTTAATTAATAATTAATAATTTGACTCCTAGGAATTAAAGTTAGGGTTTTTAATTAATAATTTATTTATTTTCATATAATCCACTATGATTTGGTTGACCCTTTTTAATTAATAAAAAAATAAACTTGAAATATTGTGACGACACGTATGTGAGATTAATTTTTTGATTTTGAAATTGGATGTTACTTGAATCAATTGTATTAATTTATTTAAATTTTAGAGGGGGTGGATTGAATAAAATAATATATGTATAGAAAAAATCACTTTTATTCATTTTCAAATTTTAAAATGATAATAAAACCAAAAAAAATGGTTACATCAATCATGACTTCAAGAAATTAGAAATGAGTGGCATATATAAATAAATGTGTTAATTAATTAGTGGGACTCAATAGATAGGTGTAATTTTATTATTATCAAATATGTATTCCTATGCTTTTTCATAATTGTAATTTAATTCTTTTAATTTTAAGTATAGTTTTATTATTTGGTTTTTATGTTTCTCATAAAAAATAAATTAATTAATTAATTAATTAATTAAAAATTATATAATATTACGTAAAATATTATTTAAATAAAAATCACAAACCTCAAAATCCAAATCCAGTTCAAACCTCAAAAAACACAATGAGAGGTTGTTCTTTTAAAATCTACAAAATTTTCAATTTTTTTTTAAAAAAAACTTTAACTTATATTATATAGTAAAAATATATTAGTTTCTTTAACCTAATATTTAAAAACAAAAAAAATAACTCATATAACAACACAATTCTTTATAACATTTTAACAGCTTCAAATAATTAATAACAAAAATCTTAAAAAAAAAAAAAAGGAAACCCACAGAAACTCTAAATTTACAGGATAAGGGTTTGCTTTCTTGAATTATATAAATGTTTTATTATTTGTAATAAAATAGTCCTTAACTATGATATTTTTAAGGAAAAATGAAAGATTAAATTGTTAAAAATTTGGGTAAAATAAAATAGATTTTGTTTGGCTTGCGTTTGTGTTTGAGGTTGCGGTTGAGGCTAAGGCTGAGTTTTTTTTTTTTTTATTTCAATATCGATTTAAATAATATTTTTATATCATATTTTCTAAGAAAAATAATATATATACTAATTGAATTAAATCAAATTGCTTTAAGTTTGTTACAAGTCGTTCTTATTGAAAACTATACATACTGAATAGCCAAAGTTATTATTATGTATGAATATGAAATTGCAATATATAATCAACCGTGTTGCCAAATCGATGCATTTTTAATAAGTTTACATGACTAAAACCCTAAGCTAATACAATTTACAAAACCATATTATAGTAATATCACATGATAAAATCACATTCGATATATATATATATATATATATGAGTAAACACCTTTCACGTTGTCGTATTAATTCAATATATAGCAACACGAAATTTGATGTTCTAATACAATAGTGCGCACACAATATTTGTTTGGTTTTGATTTGAAATTTGAGTATTAATTTGAATTTTGATTTATATAGTATTCTAATGTGATATATTGTAAAAATAAATTATCATATTTTTATTAAAATTGTACAACTACATAATATTTCCTCCTAGCCAATACATATATATTTTGTCATTTTCGTTTGTCCGGTAACTAAATATGCATTTCTTTCTTGAGAACTCTATTGTTCAATACAATTTCTTTTTTACATATTTACTATTATATTGTTACCTTTTTATTAAAGTTAAGGCCAAAATTATTATATATTTTTTACTACTTAGTGCAATTAAAGTATTATCAATTTTTTAAATTCATCACAGAAAGAAAATGTATATCTACCGCCGCCGGAACATAAAGAATATTAATTTGAGTTTGAAATTCAAACTAAACACGAATGTTCCAGTGGCATATGAAATATTGTAAATAGTAATTTTGAATATTGGTTTGAGTTTATCAACACAATTAATAACCTCATGTCAATTGCAACAATGTGATTATCATTGTCGCACAATCATATATGTCACTACTCAATAACTTTATATTAAGGGTTTGTTTGTCTGGAGTTTGGATTTTGAATTGGGATTTGAATAGTAAAAAATTTGAATTTGAATAGTTGTACGATGTGATATAAATAGGTGTTGATGTGATGTTTTGAATGTAAAATTAATTTTTAGTATATATAAAAATTGAAAAATAAGTGTTTGATTTGATATTTTTTGGAAGAAAATTTTGGATGAATAATAAAATTTTGTTAAATTCTTCAAACGAACAAACCCTAAGAGCATTTCTAGAACACATTATCGACATCGAAGACTCATATCTTCCTCTCCGACATCGTACTAGTCCAAAATGCTCGTTACTAATGAGCCAACTAAATCGACACAATATATAAAGCTCAATTAAATGATACTTTTATATCTTTATTACTAACATATGACATTTGAAACTTAACTTAATTAAAAATTAAAAAATAAAAATAAAAACCCATCAAATCAAGTTCGAATTCAAAATTTATTCAACTCAACTCGAATATCAACTATAGAGTATAGTTCATCATGTAGAAGACACTACACTTGATAATCTAAGATCAATCATGCATGTAAAATTTTGAACCTACAATTTATTTAAGTACTTTCCTACTTATACTCATTCAAAAATAAAACAACAAGTAAATTTAAAATGGGATTATTATAATTATGTCTAACAACAAATTGATATTTTATTTTATTTTTTTGTTTTTCATCATAATCGAACAAATTCCATCTTGGCTTTTACTTAATAATATCAAAAGATTAATAACTAATGAAAATATTAAGGAAAAAAATAATTAAATTAGAGTGTGGCCCTAATGGAGCATGACTTTTAGGGAAAAAAATAAAAAGTCTCCCATCAAAAATCACCAATACCAAAATCAGGTAGAGATTTGTTAAAAAGGCTTAATCAACATAATGCTTCACTGATTAGACAATCAATAAATATATAATTCTTTAAATTGCAACAAAAATAAAAATAAAATGAAAAATGAAAAATAAATAAATAAATACGTTTGAAAACAGTTTTGTGTTTTATTAATTATTAATATCTGTATATATATATATATATATAAAATAAAATAATGTATCCCAACTTTGTTGAAATTTCTATTTTTTGATTGAATTCATTCTCAGTTAGGGTTTCCAAGTGTGCCCATTTTTGCCCCACAGTTATATTTCCTTGTGGAATGTAGTTTTTCTTAAGTTTCCAACTACTTCATTTGGATAAGTGTTGAAATTTTATTTTTCTTTTCAGCTGTGCAATAAAAACAAATCAGATTTTGATTGTAGGTTAACTTATATAAATTGGACAATTAAAATTTGTATGGTTCATCCAAAATGACCTAAGGAACCAAACTTAACTACAAGCCAACTAATTGTGATGTTTTCCGGCCATCAAAAGTTGTTTAGGGCTCCGATCTGCAAAATGCTAAATGCTAAAGAATCGTAAATCCATTATTGTTTCGGAATTGGACAAAATTCTCATTCATCCAAAGCAACCCAATGAAAACATATAATTAGGTATAGTTGTTAGTAGAGTCTTTTGTCGTCGCAGTCCAACCGATTTAGTTGCTCGTTTTATATATATATATATATATGGACATTGCTTATCGAGTGATATATACTGGTTAGGATTCCCGCCTAAATCTCCCGCTCGGCTTATTTTCTTTTTTAAAAAAGTAATAAAACCTATAAGTTTTGTGTTGGTTTTTTTTTTTTTTTTTTTTTTTACCTTTTTTAAATAAAATATTCACGGTGTAATTTTATCATTTCACTAAAAACATACTCATTTTATACATAAAGTATCGATATGAATATTGTGCTAATATAATTTTATCAACATTGTGTCAAGGAGATGTATATATATTGTATGTTTAACGTAGTTTTCTTTGGTTGAATGTTATGGTAATGTATGTGAGAGAAATTATTTTGATAATAGACATAAATTTAAAATACAATATTTTCACTATATATTTTGAATGAATATTTTTTTATATTAGATATAAAAAATTATTTCGATAATAAATAAAAATAATATTTTTTTATTAAATTCTTAACTATTTGTGAATAGATAATGTATATGTTTATATACTATGTTAAAACGTGTATATGCTACTCTCTCTGTCCCATGTAATATGAGTGTATTACGGTTGACACTAGAATTTAGGTAAAGTATAATTAGTAAGTAATTAAAAAATGTATTAGTAAAAATAATTATAGATTAAGATTAAGATAAGTAAATTGTTTAATTAAAATTAAGAAAATTTAAAATTTAAAATGCGATTAAAGTGCATAATTATATTTCCAAAAATAGAAATGACAAGTTATGTGGGACGAACAAAAATAAAAAATAGGGACAAATTATGTGGGACGAATGGTGTATATTTTTTGGAAATAATTATCAAGATTCGTGTTATCAAAAAATTGTTTGGTAAACAATTTCATGATGTATACTAAAATTAAAAAATAATAATAATAATATTGTTGAATCACATATAATAAGTTACATTTTCTCTGTCATAAAAAAATTACATATTGTATATATATTTTTTTATTTCAAATATTATTAAATAATCAATCGTATTTTTATAGATAAAAATATACTTTTTCTGTCTTTTATTATCCTAAATTATATCTTTAGGATATTTTAGGCAGTTGCTTTTTGGTTATGAATGGACAATTTTACTATTTTAGGGTAAGGTAGATTTAAAATATTACATTCGTCCGGCTCTAAGGGTCTTTTTTTTACTTTTTTGGTATTGATTTCTTAATATTAATTATTATATCAAAATGTAGTATAAATTAAGAAAAAATTGCAAAGGTACTTCCATTAGTATCTTATAATACTAATGAAGGACATTTGTATAATTATACAAATATAAAAGATTTTCTTAATGTTAAATACAATGACGCAAAAGGTAAATGTGACTCTTAGAAGCGGGCGTAGTGTGTAGTAAATGAATAAAGAGTATAAAAGTAAAATTTGTGTTTAAAAAAATATATATATAAAAATAATTGTTGTACGTCCCAAATAAAAAAAATATGACAAATGGAGTATTATTTCTCTTATAAAATATTATGATAAAATAATTTTTAAATTAAATTATAAAAAAGAAAAACTTAATTTCAAAGCAAAACCATTCAAACTCCCTCTATTCCAATACAATAGTATTGTTTACTATTTTTTTTTCGTCCCAAAACAATAGTCTCATTTTCATAAATAATCATATCGCTATAAAACTACAATTATTTTTTCATTATTATTACATAATTGTCACTACTTTTTACACTAATACACTTATAAGGACAAAAAAAACTTTTACCCGTATTTTTTACCCACAACCAATATAATATCAATATTTTTAAAATATCATGCCAAAATATAGTTTTGGGACGAAGAGATAAATAATTAGTATCTTTTGGAGGAATATGTGTTGGAACTTACCAGGAATTTAACCCTAAGCCCAGGATCTACTGTGTTGTCATAATTGAGATAAAAATAAAGCAAAATAAATCTAACCTTATTCCATTAGTATAGTCGAATTCGGATCTGCAAACAATGGAGGGTTTTGTGTTCTTCAAGCCTATGGCGCAACCCCTCATGAGAAAACCGCTAGGGTTTCTGCCGTTACTCCCACGATGAGATATGGAACGTAATGGATGTTGCGGCTAGACCTGGGATCACAACCCTATTTATATCCCTTATTATTAATTGACCTCATCACCCAATTAATAATTTACCGAGTTTCTGCACATTGGAGGCCCGCACTTACTAAATACATTTAAGCCCAATAAATTTATAGATCAGTTAATATAGGCTTAATCTGACTGATAGCCCAAATAGTTACATTTAACCCACAATTGGATTTTTAATCCAACAATCTCCCACTTGGGTAAATGTACACTGAATAACCTAATAAGCCCATGAAAAAATTTGCTATCAGATTCTTTAATGTATATTACTAATCTCATCTATAAATCACATCAATGCGGATCAAAGCGGCCGTCACTGCATTTATCGCAATGGGACCGATCAGTGGTCACAACACTAATATAACCTAAGATTCGATCAAGTGCGGATGCACAGCATGGAAACTTCATGTAATGTGATCTTAACATGCCTATTTCCAACTGATCCACCTTAACTTTAATTCAGAACAACTGAATACTGAATTAAAATTGAATACTGAACAGTGCATACTGAATACTGCAGTACAAAATAAAGTAACCTTAGTGTATTTGAACATTACTAATTAGTTCCCACTAAACCGAAGTATCGAAATATGGTTCCACTTTTCAAACGAGCAATATGCTCACTATAGAACTTATGTGAAAGCCCTTTACTAATTAATCGGATCCGCAATCATGAAAGCTACATGAATATGTTCAATAACTAATTCATAATATAAAGTCATACAATTAAGCAACTGATTATTATTATCAAATAAGGTACTAGTTCTAACGAATTTTGAATTCTGGAAGAAACAAAACTTTATATCCGAATGAACAATAATAACTGAATTTGTTCAAAATAGAGATCTAAATTAAATTTTGACTGAATATGGTACCATAAAAAATGTCCCATCCAAATTCAATTAGTAACCAATACTCAGTAATAATCTAAAATTGTCAATGACTTCAATTTGAACTTTCCTGTCGTCACCCATATAGATGTATCTTTCAACATCAATTGATTTCGACAATAAAATAATATTGCATAGACAAACTGATGTGAATTGTTGCACCAAAATCCCCCCAGGTGTGTCTATGAACTGAAATTAAATTAATTTCAAGAGCAAGACTAATAGGACAAACATGTCCTCTGAAATGTCTAACTTAATGCCCTCAATTTAGTAGCAATATTACACATGTTCAGGATGTACTCCTTTATATTTCCTTTGTCGTTGTATTTCATGGTAATGAGACTTTTGAGAAGAATACTCATTTTCCGCCTTATCGCTTTTGGTAAAACGTTTCTTAATTGCGACAAGGAATCCACATCATCATACATAGAACTCCTAAAATTTATGGAGTGTTTTTACTAATGATAATCAGACTTAGGCGTTGGAACTATCCCACTGCTCAAATAACTGTTTTTCATATGCAGTGTTTCTCGCCGTATGAGTGAATTGGTCTACTCTTAATGCCAAGTCAAGATTCATGCAACCAAATGAATCATAATGAAGCTCAATAATAATGCATTCTTATCCCAAGACACTAAGTGCAACATCAATGATCAATCTTTGGATCAATAACATTGATTGCTAGCAGTCATCTTGTTGCAATAATCATATACGGATAATAAGGTAATATCAAACAACAACCAATCTTTGGACTAATTTACTATTCACATAAGTTAAATCCATATAACCATCTCATACATATTATCGCAGATGTATATTTCATTCTGTCAATTATCAACTGCCTTTGGGCCGAAGAATAATCACATGAATTAAAATACACATAAACACTTACGTTATCAAGAAAAAATCTTATATAAAAGAGGTTACTTTGGCAACGTCAAATACTTGATCTTCACCGTCAAAACGCAGCATGCATTATTAATGAATTTATAATTTTCTTAAACTAAATTATAATCAGAATCATGTTCAATATATACGGGTCTGATTCCATAGAAAATAAAGAATGCTTATTAGCAACTGAATGCACGTGTCTATAAGCTACTGAATGTTTCGTATGTGAATTTATAAAATAAAGTAGCAATTATATCACAAGTTATCGAGCAACATCAGCAAATGTCGTTGGACAAATTACTGACTCGCCAGTGATAAACTTATTTTGACAATTAAATGTAGACAATAAAGTAGTGTGTCAAACAACACTCCATCTTTGGACAGATCTATTATCCACACACAAACAATCAAAATTATCATCACCACATTCAATGTCACTAAATATGTATGTAACTACTTAATGACTGAGTTGCCTTTGGATCAATCAGGAGCTTTATAAGTCACAAACACAACTTTTTAATTCACAAAATAAACTGATTTACACAGCAGATGTTGCTTTGGCAACATAACTGTTTCAACCAATTCATAAAATATAGGTAAAATTGCTTATAACTCCCCTGTGGTTTCAAAATTCAGCGTAAAATCTCCGTATACTTTAAAAATTGCATGGTACCCCCTTATACTTTAAAAAACGTTGCATGAAACCCCACCACCATGAAACTTTTCTCATGTGATAAAAATATAATTTCCTATCTATATGTTTTGCATGGCAGAGGGGGTTTCATGCAATATTTTTGAAAGTATAAGGGAACGTCATGCAATTTTTTAAAGTAAAGTGAGGATTTATGCTAAGTTTCGAAACCACAGAGTGGTTTCATGCAATATTTTTTAAAGTATAAGGCGGCGTTATGCAATTTTTAAAGTAGAAGGGAGATTTACGCTGAGTTTATAAACCACATGGGAGTTATGGACAATTTTGCCTAAAATATATTATATTATTTAGACAAAATTGCCAATAACTCCCTTGTGGTTTCAAAACTCAGCGTAAATTCCCCTTCTACTTTAAAAATTGCATGACGTCCCCTTATACTTTAAAAAATATTGCATAAAACCACATTGTGGTTTCGAAACTCAACATAAATCCCCATTTACTTTAAAAAATTGCATGACGCTCACTTATACTTTAAAAAATATTGCATAAAACCGCCCCAGCCATGCAAAACATATAGATAAGAAATCATCTTCTTATCAAACGAGGAAATTTTCATGGTGGTGGGGTTTCATGCAACGTTTTTTAAAGTATAAGGGGGTACCATATAATTTTTAAAGTACAGGGAGATTTTACGCTGAATTTCGAAACCATAGGGGAGTTATAAGCAATTTTACCTATTATTTATTGCTAATTCAATTCGCCTTAAATAAATCATATATGTATGTCCAATACATATTAAAACTATAACAAGAACAATTAATTTATGGCCTTATTAAAATAATCAAGTAGTCCAAGAAAGTACTAAATGCAGCAGAATCACATAGGCAAAATTTGTCACCCAAAGAGACTATAAATTTAATATAATTAATATTTATAGTCAAATTTGCACAAATGAATAATGTCGAAAATATATGCTACTGTATCCCAAATTTCATTGGATTATTCAATGAATCACAATGAATATTCTATTATCACAAAAATTAGCGATAAAAAATAAATATGGTCTGCATTGATTATCCACGTAATTGCAACTTCAATCATAGCATTAATTATTGGTACCAAATTGCCTGATTAGCTGCCAATTAATTGAATAAAATCCGATCTGATTCTATAAAGTACCCCAAAATAAATAAATAAATAAACCATCGTCCTGATGATGGATATGCATGTGCTATTCCAATTGCATGTATATAAACTTATAATTGCATACACATATGCTATACTTGAATTTGATTTTCATGCAATAATTAAAATGAAATTATCAAAAGTTTCAAGCTGCAACAATAAAAGAATGAATTTGAATAAATAAACTAACGGCACCGCCGTTATATACCTAATTGCAAGTACAATGCGAATTCGAATCATTCAATTGAATCCCATCTTCCAACCAATCCATATTTCATTTATATAGATACATATATCATCGGCAAATACAAATATAAATACAGCGGCCGATCAGTCAATGCGATAACCCAAAATTAAAGATGCAAATTTACTTGATTAGACATTAAATAATAGATTTAGATATCTAATATATCAATTAATAATACCAAATGTCCTATCATGATAGCCATAGAGATGCACACAGTGCATCCATATAGAAATATTAGATTAAATTTCAACCGACTTATGCATTTAAAATTAATGACCTATTCGAGTAGAAAGTCATGTATTTTCACAGAAGAAAATCACACGTCATTGTTCAACTACATTTGAATGCATAGGCACGAATATCAAGATACAAATGTGTTGTTTTATGATCAATCGTCAGTAATAAACTTGAACCTAACTTATTCTTGACAGCCAGCATAAAACACCAAAACAATAAATATCATATGAAGAATGTATGCATAAATGAGGAATCACATGATTACTCAGCATCCGCATAGAAACCAAGAGAAATCAACCAAATAATAATTTACTAGTTCCAATCATGATTCCTCAGATATGGGTATGTATATCCTTTGCAACGGCGGTCCGAAAGTTACGACAATGATGACCCAAAATTTAGTTCCGATTAAATGCCAAGTGATCTAATAGAATATCTCAATAATTCAACACGAAATGGCTTTGATACCAATTGTTGAAATTTACCAGGAATTTAACCCTAAGCCCAGGATCTACCGTGTTGTCATAATTTAGATAAAAATAAAGCAAAATAAATCTAACTTTATTCCATTAGTATAGTCGAATTCGGATCTGCAAACAATGGAGGGTTTTGTGTTCTTCAAGCCTATGGCGCAACCCCTCTTAAGAATACAGGTAGGACTTCTGCTGTTACTCCCACGATGAGATATGGAACGTAATGGATGTTGCGTCTAGACTTGGGATCACAACCCTATTTATATCCCTTATTATTAATTGGCCTCATCACCCAATTAATAATTTACCGGGTTTCTGCACATTGGAGGCCCGCACTTACTAAATACATTTAAACCCAATAAATTTATAGATCACTTAATATAGGCTTCATCTGACTGATAACCCAAATAGTTACATTTAACCTACAATTGGATTTTTAATCCAACAATATGCTCCAACGTACTCCATTTATCGCTCCAAATTTTGAGGGATTTTTTATTTATTTATTGTTACATTTTGGACATTTTTTTATATTTAGCATTTTTAATTTATCACTTATATTTGATACTATTATTATGTAAGTTATAAATTAAACATAAAATTAAAATTAATACTTTTTTCATTTCGAAACCGTTAATGTATTTGATTATTGATACAATAATTGAAGTAATAGATATGAGTAATTCAATTATAATAGATTATTATGATATTATTTTATTATTTTGTGAGTCATAATCTTGATTCTTTTAAAATAAGAATTAATGTATTTGATTAAAAAAATTTGGAATATTATATGCTTAAATTATTTAAATATTATATCTCAATAATATATACTCTCTTTGTCTTAACTTAAAATATTTTTTATCATTCTTATTTGTCTCACTTAAACGTATATAATCATATAAGTAATCACGTTCAATTTGGGTCTCGAATCTAACAACATATATTCGGATCGAATCTCAATTCCGACTCAACCCGACCCATTACCATCTATATAATTTTATAATTCAAATGAAATTAATAATAAATAATAATTTTATCTGTAAAAACTAATATAAATTTATTTGTATATATAATTCAAATAAAAATTATTTAATTTTTATTTTATATAAATATATTTATAATATATAATATTATTTCTTTAATAGGATGATATAAAAGTAAAAGTTAAAATCTATGGGTGTGTTTGTTTGGAGATTTTTCTCAAATTTTACTATTCATTAAATTTTTTTTATCTAAAATATTAAATCAAACACTTATTTTTTATTTTTTTATATTATACTAAAATTCAATTTCACATGCAAAACATCACATAACACATGTTTATATCACATCATACAACTATTCACATTTAAAATTTTAACTATTCAAATCTCAATCCAAAATTCAAATCATTCAAACAAACACACCCGAAGTTGGAATTTAAAAGTAACTGGGTAACCCATTACTTAAAAATCCCTCGTCCGTAGGATTTTGGACCATTTTTATAAATCTCAGCATTTTAAGAGGGTGCATTCAATATGGATTTTATTGGATTTCATTGGACTCTCAAAATCTGGGTGTATTCAATCTAAATTTTAAAAAGTCTTTTAAAATTTTGGTGTATTCAATCCACACTTTTAAAAGTCTTTTAAAATTTGGGTGTATTCAATTCAGATTTTAAAAAGTCTTTTTAAAATTTTGGTGTATTCAACAATCCATGAATTTTAAAAATCCATGGATTTTGTTGGATTTTTTAATAAAATTATTAACAAATTACACTCTATAGAATCTCATGTGAAATTTCAATTGATTCTCAAAATTAATAAAAAAATACATATAATTTTATTTATTATATTAATAACTATTTATTATTTTATTATAATAATATTAAGATAAGAAAATTTAAATGTTTAATATAAAATTACAAATATTTTAACTTTTCATATATTTGAAACAATATTCAAAATTATATATATATATATATAAGATAACAAATAAATTTGCTTGGATAGTTCGAATTAAAATTATCAGTTTTAATGTTTGAAAATGTCAAATCAAAATTAAATTTTCCATAATTTAATTTATATTTTCTTATTTTGATTTCAGTTTCGACAGTTCAAAAATTACCGATTATATTTGACAATGTTAGTTTATGTTTATTCCTTTTTAATTATTTTATTTTTAATTTTAATTAATAAAAATTGTAATTTTAATGTGATTTTATTTATAAATATATTTTTTTGTTTAAAAATTCATATAAATAATAATAATAACAATTAAATAGATTGTTACAAAATAAAAATTAATTACGCTGAATATATGTAATATAATAAATCTGATCAAAATTATACTTTCACAAAAAATATAAATTTAAAAATATTATTATTAATAAAATAAAATAAAAGTGAGAATAATAATAAATATTTTTTTTTAGAACTAATGTACTTTTAATATTTTTGTTAAATATTTGAAATTTTTTATATACATACAAGTGTACTGCATATATTTAAAATTATATAAATCAATAAAAAAATATTTAATTTACAAATTTATAAAGTCTAATGAAGTCCAGGGAAATTAATAAATAATCCAATCAAATCTATCAAAATCCATATAAATCAATAAATAAAATCAATTAAACTATGCATAGATTCTGTACAATTTATAAATCCACTCAAGTCATATCAAATCCTTGAACCAAACAACCCACAAGAGTATTTTAATATTTATATATAAAGTGTCTTGACTATAATAAAAAATAAATATTTTTGAGTGAGACAAATAAAATTGATAAAATAGTACTTTGAATTGAGACAGTTGGAAATAGTATTTTAGTAGTGAGTAGGAATGTTAAGAGATTTTCATATTTTTGCTCTTGTAAAATAATTATGTGTAATACTATATTTGTAATTTAGGTAAAAATTAAAAATCTTTTGATATTAGTGTATGATTACTTATATGAAATATATACGTCCATTCATTTTAAAATTAAATAGTTAGTTTAAATTAGAATTCAAAAAATAAATTCGTTATTATATATATTAATTACGTCACTATTGATTACATAAATTCTAATTTTTAACCTTTAAGAGAAAATTCTGAATATATTCTTTTAATAAAAATTTAACAATGACAAAAAAATATATATAAAAATATTCGATTAATAAAAAATAATATAAAAAGATCGTGCATCGCACGAATTTTTCACTTGTTATTATTATAAATGGAGTCCGGGTTCGCCTTTAGACCCTAGACCCGATTCGGATCCGATTAGAATACCCCAAACATGATCCGAACCCATACCCAAACTCAATACTCTACAATTGGACCAAATTTCAAATAAATAGGTCAGGTTTGAGTCGGGTCTCGTGTTTAGCTGGACTTATTGTCATCTATCCCTATATATTATTGATACATTATTAATTTATATTAATAATAAATTGAAGTTTAATTTATCAAATTCATACGAGGATAATTATGTCAATTAGAATATAAAAAATCCAAATTCTTCCACTAATATGAAAAATAAATCAAATTTGAGAAATATAAATTCCACATAATCTTACCAACCAAATATATGATAGAATTTCAAATTCTAAATATAATAAATCTCATCGCATATAAATTCTATTGTGAAATCTCAATCCCGTAAAAAAAAGTCCATAAACCAAACAACCTCTTACTTTTACACCATTACAAAAATATTACTCCCTCCGTCCAGCTAGAAAATATACATATTTTTATTTTGGGACGTCCAATTACAAAATAAATATTTCATTAAATACCTTTTTTTTTTTCCACAAATACTCTTACAAGTGTACGGAGGGAGTATTACTATATGTGTACTTTACAAAGACAAAAATGTATACGTTATAAGTGTACGGAGGGAGTACTGCTTTATTTATACTTTACAAAGACAAAAATATTAAATCATCTTATACATTTTCACTAACTAATAAAATGTTAGAAACGTCTTGTTGGGTATTGACACAGGAATTAAGTAATAATACTAGTATTTAATTAAAAGTTTGTATAAAGTAAAATGTAAAAAACTAAAATGCCCTTATTTTTTTATGGATTTTAAAAAGTAAGTTAGAGTAATAATTATTTGTAGTTTGGAAAAGTAAAAATAATTTTGCTATAAAGTGAAGACCGCGATTACTAAATAAAAAAACAAGACAATTATTTTGAGACAGACAGACAAAAAAAAAAAAAAAAAAACAAGACAAGGAATGGAGAGTACTATTTTTTAATCAAGTATTAAAAAAAATAATAAATGACACATTTGAAATGGGACAAAAGAAGTATTATTATCTAATATATTGAAAAAACTCCAAATAATATTTTAGGATGGTACAGATGATGTATACAATATGAATATTATTTTATAAATAATAAAATTTTATATAATACAAATAAATAAATAAAAAGTATTATTATTTACGATTAATATAAACTAATTTGATAAAAAAAATAGAAAATTTTAAATATAAATAAAAATATTTATATATTGAAGAGATAATAGAAATAAGGAGTTTTAAGTTAATCACATAAAATATTAAAAATTTAATTAAATTAATTTTTATATACGTTAATATATTTAAAATAAATAAATTTATGTGTCAATTGGGATAGCATGAAAAGTGTATCAACTATTAAGGAAGTATTAAATATTGTATTATTAAAATATTATATATTATATCAGTTCGGTTTTAAAGTATTATTTATTTATTTAATTATTATTTTTAATATTTATTTATAATAAATATCATTAAATTTATTGTATTTTTTATTCTATTTAATTATTAATTAAATTTTCAAAAATATTTTTAATTTTTTTTATTTTTTTATTTTTTAATAAAATATTTATTTTTTTAATTCTCGTGTCTATCTCAAATGAGTTAAATATGACGTGCGAAAGGAGTATAATATAGGTAAACAAATATTTTTTTTTATGCATTTTGCAATATACTACATAATATAGTATATACTATGTTTATTTAAAAATGTATCTTGTTTACTTTTATAACATGATCCGATCAAATCGGTATAATGTTAATTTGACTAGATCAATATGAGATCCACGCCAATATATATAAATGTATATATTATAATTCTCCGTCCTACTTAATTTGTCAATTTTTTCTATTTACGTATGTCCACATAATTTGTCATTTTTTTAGAAATATAATTATATACTTTAATAATATTTTAAAATATCTAATTTATAATTTTTTTATTTTAATTAAAATATTTATTTATTTTAATCTTAATTTATAATTATTTTATTAAATTATAATTATTTTTACTAATATATTTTTTAATTACTTACTAATTACATAATATCTAAATACTAAAATTTCGTGGCTAAGTAAAATGAAACAATTTAAGTGGAAGTCACATGGTATTTTTTTATACTACTAATATTTATAAAAAGAAAAATAATTAATTAAAATTTCAAATGTCACTGATATAGGGTCAATGTAACAACTATTTCAACAATTTTATTTTTATTTTTTCACACTGATTAATTTAATATTCTAGGATGATAAATGTCAGTCTGCAGGAATGCTGCATAACACATTTACAATTTACTAATATTTTTAAGATTAAAATATATTCTATTTATATTATGCTAAAGTATATGTTTATTTTGGTGTAAAATTTAAAAAATAATAGTATTTTAATTAAAATAATTTAAATAATTTTTTTTATTTTTTGATTAAAAAAATGATAATATAATATAAATATTTATAAAAAAATAGTGAAATTATAATTATTAAAAGGAAAAATATATACATTTACGCTGAACTGTTAGAAAAATAAAAAAATATATACACTAAGGAAGGACGAAGAAAGTATTTATATACTACCTCTATTCTATAACTAAATATTCATTTAATTTTTGTGCATCAAACTTTGAATATACATATTATATTTACACGTAGATACAAATTAAGAAGGAAAAAAAAAAAACCCTCAGTATTAGTGGGTATAAGACAAATACAAGTATTTGCTTAAAATATTATTAAGATGTACCTATATTTTTAACGTTAAATATAATAAATAATAAAAATTGAAAAAAAAATATTTTTGATAATTTTAAAATTTTATAAATAACACCAAATATTTTAATATATTCTTCATAAAATAATTTTAATATAGTATTAGTATATCTATAAATTATATTTATGATTTTTTTAAAATTATTTGATTGTAAAAAAATAATAAATATTTTTAAATTAAATGAATTAGAATTTTAGTTCTTATTATATTTATATAAAATAAAAATAAAAATATATAATATTATTTTGTTTAAATATAGTAAATACAATATAAAAATTAATTTAAATTATAAAATTAAAATATAAATATAAAAAATAATTTATTGTATAAATAATAAAGTAAAAATATTAAAAAATAAATCCTCTCGGATGAGACTTGAGAGGTTGGAATAACCCAAGGGGCGGGTCGGATATGGTCTTCGCCGTCGATATATTTTAACCCTACCCGCTGCGACCCTTCTTTCTTGTTCCTACTTCTTCTCCCTCCGTCTTCTTTTCCATCTTCTCTCCCTTCTGCTGCCGCCGGTTGAGAATCAGTATCTCAGGTTTGATATAATTTTAAATTATATTCTCCGCCGTCGAATTCCATTGGAATAATTATGCCAATTTTGATTTCTGCGGTGATATATATATATATATATTTTTTCAATTTGAACTTGTTATTTATTGTGTTATGGCTTGAAGAGAAGTGAGTTTAAGGATTTTAGAGCATTTCCCAGTTTGTTTTGTTCTTTTCAATTAGATGAACTCAGCGGGTTAGTTAACCATCCCTCATTGATCTGATCCATGATTTTTCGTCCAATTTTGTAGAGATTTGAGGTTTTCTCGCAATTTATTCTGAGTTTTCGACTTCCATTCGACCGTGAACATGCAGGTAACTTGAATCAAACCTTAAACCCTAATTTTCTGTATTTTGGATTTTCGGTGTGCCTTACGGTTTTTGGTTGTTTGAATTGGATTGTTGCAGGCGAGTGATAGGTTTAACATAAACTCCCAGCTCGAGCATCTGCAGGCTAAATATGTGGGCACAGGGCATGCCGATTTGACACGATTGTAAACACTCTGTGTTGATGTTTTTTATTCTTGAACTGCTTTGTAGTTTTTTCTTTTGTTAATCTTTTGTTTTTTCCTTTCGAAAAATTCTTCCACAGTGAATGGGCTCTGAATATTCACCGAGATAGCTATGCATCTTATATTGGTCATTACCCCATTTTGGCATACTTTGCTGTAGCTGAGAACGGATCTGTTGGGAGAGAACGCTACAATTTTATGCAGGTTTGAATTTTGCTGTATATACATGTGTGTTTTTAGTATGAATTCAGGGGTGAGACAGATTCAAGTTGAGATTGAGCAGATTATGACTAAATTGTGTTCTCATTTTCTCGTATGTGAACTCAGTACAATGTGTTATAGATTTCGACGAGCTGAGGCTGAGCTCATATATGTTTGTAATACTTGTCATGTGGCTTGAATCTTTTCGAGAAAAAGAGTTTGATGTGAAAACTGAGTTGAATTACTTTAAATTGAGCTTGAATAGATTGTTTTTCAAGTTGAGCATCGAGTCAATTTGATAAGATAATCGCTTGTTACTGAACCATATTCTACCCTGTGACTTGTGAAGTAATAAATCTATTGAGACGATATGATTAGTGTTATTGACTGAATTATGTTGCAAATGATGTGGCATTCCTCGAGTAAAAATCTGATGCCTATTATGATTGTCTTCAATACATTCAAGAGAATATAGATTATTTATGAAGCGCCTCTTTGGAAAACGCCACAGGATGTTATGAATTATTGGGGAAGTAATTCTTTTCTTTTTGTGAATCATACAAATTAGTTGATAAGAATGAGTGGAATGGTTGTTTCATTTCGTAGTCTTTTGTAACTTTTAACTTTGATTGTGTGTCAAATGACATAATCTTGTCTGTTAGCTATAACCTACTTTTTTTGGCTTGATTGATTGCATGGTATGGTATGATTTAGTTGGTCATTTGCTTGGATACTGGAATGGTCTCTTGACATTGTAATTGCACAACATCCTATTTGCGGATTATATATCCAATGCCTGATATTTGTTGTCCAAGTGATCCTTAAATACTGTTTAGACAATCCATTTTGTTCACTTATTGTCACTTGAACGCCTATGTGGAGATGCTCTTAGGTTAAATTTCGCTTGCGTATAGTTCTTTTATGGTTTTTCATTTAGTTATTGATTGTTTTCTGGACACATAACAAGTTATAATATATGAATTTACTATTATGCACAATTGTTTTCTTAGTCCGATTGCCAGCAGTTCCAACACTGCCTTGCCTGCTCCAATTGTTACCTGTAAATCAACCTGAGGCCATACCTATATATGTTCTTTATTATAACAGCTTCCCTGTGTCGATTATTTTCATTATAAGTTATTGCATCATTTGTGTGACATCCGATAATCTCCATTTATCTTATTAAAATTAATAGAGTTCAATATGATAATCGGGGAGTATATGTTATGGGATTGGTACAGCAAAAATTTATCATGCCATCTAAAATTAGCCTCCATTCTTTTTTTGTTTATTTTATTGAATTATCATTCTAAGGTTGTGATGTACATTTTATATTCTCTTTTCAGATTTAGGATGCATAGTTAGTAGCTCACTGTATAGAAATTGCTAATTTTTCGACACCCTTTACATTGCATATGCAGAAAATGCTTATGCCGTGCGGGCTCCCTCCGGAGAGGGAGGATGAATGAGGCGAATTCCATTGTTGTTTTGGTAATCGGAAACTATTGGACATGTTGTTTTATTGTCACTGAAGGTATGTTCCGAATTACTTTGAAATGATCGTATATCTGTGCTTGCTATGTTAACCATCTCATGCCCGGATTAGGTTTGTGTTTATACGTGATTGTTTTCGTATATTTTGGCTTTCATGTTTTTTTTATAGGTAAAATCGTTTCCGATATCATATTTTTATTGAGAAAGAATGATGTTTGATGTGCTGTTTTTAAATGAAATTTTATGGACAGTCAAAATTATTAGAGTTTAGTGTTTTAGATGAATTTTACTCTTTTTTTTTTTTTTTTTCTTCCTTTCTTTTCTTTAAAGAAGTTTAGGGTGGAAAAGAAGCTTATGGAAATAGAGAAAAATGATTACAGGGAATTAGTAGAGACGAGTTTGATTTACTTTTTATGGGTTATCTTTGAATATTAATAATTATATTAATATAAATTTAAAAAAAAAATTGTCAAAAAAAATGCATTAATCAATAATAATAATAATAATATGTTCATCATAAAATTTTACCATCTATATGTAAAATTCCTCACGTTGTGGCTGAAGGAGATAGGAGGAAAAAATTTCTCGAAAGACATAACAAAGAAGATTTTTCTACTTTCATTGTTTGATGTTGAATGAAAATAATTTTAGATAAATTGTGTGTTTGTTTTGTAAGATAATTTGAATGAGTATTTTTTAATGTGAGATATGGAAAAATGGGTAGGTAATATAAAAATAATGAGTGTGTTATATTAATATTTCAACTCAATGTATTTTTTTTTAGAAGATAAAAAAATAATAATATTTTATTTATTAATAGAAATATATAAGATATTTTTGTCTTGTAAGTACAAAGGAAATGAATATTTTTATACAAATACGCATCTTGCATTTATATATGGATTATCTTTATAATAATAAGAAAATAATATTTTTAGACAGACAAAAATAATAAAAGATGTGTTTGTTTTTAGTTTTGGTTTGAAAGAATATTTTTATACGAAGTATAAAGAATGTGCAGGTAATATAAAAATAATTATTATGTATACTATATTAATTTTTTCGAAGACTTTTGGGTAAAAGAACGAGGGATAGTTGGGATGGATAGAGTATATATATTTCTACAAATTTAATTTCCTTCAATTTTCCATATATATATATATATTAGAGAATTGATAGTAAAACTTATATTTTTTAATTTTTAAATCTCATGGAAAGACAAATAAAATGAATAAATTTATATGTAGTTTTTGTAATCATATTCATGTACCAAAGACTCACTTAATGTTTTGTGCTGGAAAAAAAAACAACCATAATTTTTCATATTTAATATCAAAATCAAATTCAACAAAAAGAAAAAGTAAACAAGCTTTTTATTTTTTTTCAAATTGTGTCCAATTGGTAATAGAAAAAATGAAATGCTTGAATAATTATTTTTATTATTTAAATTAACGAATATTATTATTTTATTTATAATAGGCAATACGTAGGAATATAAAGAAATGATTAAATAAATTGATGGACGAAAGGAAATACTTATGAAATATGAGTATATTTTGGATTTAGTGTACCTTATTGGATATAATGTTTCTGTCCAGCCCCTAATATATATATATATAATACTCTCTCCATCCAGCTAGAAAATATACATATTTTTATTTTAGGACGTCCAATTACAAAATAACTATTTCATTAAATACCCTATTTTTTTCACAAATACCCCTATTTTACATCACATCATTACTTTTATACCAAAAAAGTAAGGACAAAAATGTCATTTCACTACTTTTACCTACCCACTATAATTAAAATACTATTATTTCTTAATCTCCGCGCCAAAAGTAAATGTATACTTATTTTGTGGACGGAGGGAGTATATAATATATGTATATATGTATCTCATATATATTATATAAGTATAGTACATATATATTACTCTCTCTGTCATTCAACTGTGTGCTCATTTGACCGGGCACGGGTTTTAAAAAAAATATGTAAAAATAGAAATTTTTACTTTTTTTTTAAAAGAAAAGTGGTATTTTTTTACTAAAATAGGAAATGACAATAAATTTGGATGACAGCCAAAAAATGAAAGTGTGAATAGATTTGAACGACGGATAGAGTACTTTGTTTGAGATGAGAGTGGTCCTATACATGTGAGCGGCTATCAGGAACATAATTGCAATAACTAAATGATGGTGTGCAATATCTGTCAACCATAAGCCTCAAGTTACGACAGCGGTATGATAATACGATATGATGAACGATTGGTTTCTAAGATCACTTCCGATTTTAGGCCACGCCGAAATCATTCTATTAAATGGAATATACTTTTATTATTATTGGAACTATACCAAATGAATAATGTTGCTATTTCTTCACTTCTATATAAAAAGTGTCCATCTATTTTTATTTTGATTTATCTCACATAATTTATCTATTATTTTTTTAAAAAATAATTATATAGTTTAATTACATTTTAAATTTCATAATATATTAATTTTTTATTGTTAATTAAATTATTTAAGTATTTTAATTTTAATTTATAATTATTTTTATTAATATAATTTTCTAATTATTTATTATGATCTTGTTAAATTTTCGCATGTATTATAAATAAGACCCATTAGGAGACAATGGAGTGTATTTTAAAGAATTTTTAGTGAATATTGATCAAAATAGTTTGAAATATTGTTTTTCATTTCAAAATAAAAATTTTATTATTTATTTCGTATGATTTTTAATAAAATATATTATATTTTTTTTTTATAAATATTATATTAAAATATTATTTAAATCAAAATTTAAATTATTATTTTAATTTGAAATCAAAACCAAACTAATAGATAGATAGGGTTTTGTCTTTTTTTGAAAATAAAAATATATTAGGTCTAAACCAATCAAAAATGGTATTGAATGTGTTTGTTTTGTATTTTGATATTTTTTATACAAGGTATGAAAATTATGTATGTAATATAAAAATAAAAAATGTGTAGTATTAATTTTTTTGAAAAATATTTTTAAAAAATTTTATTAAAAAATTATTAGTGCGATCGTTGTGTTTATAGTTTACACGGTTTATTGTTCATAATTTACACAATTTTTTTTTTAAAAAAAAAATTATTATTCAAAAAATCGGATATATAATAATAGAAGTTGATAAAAATATATATAATAATCTCCTTCTTATAATAAGGATATTATTTGTCTTTTGTATCATTGTATTTAACATATTAATATTTTATTACTCGTCATTGTACTAAACATTATTAATATTTTTATATTTGTATAATGTACTCTACAAATGTCATTGTATTTGTATTATAAGAGATTAATAGAGATATTTTTGTCTTTGTAATAAACAAAAAACTCATGATACTCTGTTGTGAGACGAAAGTAGTAAAATATTATATACTAGAATAATAAATTTATAATTTTTATATTTACAAAATTTATAATTATAAATACTAAGAGTCTTTCTTTTGTCATTGTTTTTAATTTACTATTTAAATTATATATTTTTCAAAAAATATATATATATTTACTTTTTTTTCAATTAAATATTTGATCAAATATTAATCTGATACAAAATTCAAACCTTTTTTCTTCCTCAAATTTATATTCTTATAAAATTCAAACCTTTTTTTTTTTCTCAAAGTTATATTCTAAAATAAAGATTATTTTTGTAAAAAGGAATTTGTAGTGGTCAAATTGAATCCTACCAGGCTACCAGCAAAGACTCGTTTTACAATCATGGACCATCATATTAAATATATATTTAAATTATTTTAGAAAATTCGACATTCATTATCATTATCCATAAATTGATTATTCGTCGTATCTATTGACTGGATATATACGCTTGTCTATTAATTCTTCCGTCCGCTTACAAAGTTTACATATTTATATTTTGGAACGTTCAATTACAAAATTTATATTTCATTAAATACCCTATTTTTTTCCATAAATATCCTTACTTTATATCACATTATTACTTTTACATAAAAAAGTAAGGGCAAAAATGTCATTACATTATTTTTAACTGCTCACTCTAATTAAAATACTATTATTTCTTAAACACTGCGCCAAAAGTAAATGTAACCCTTGTAAATGGACGGAGGGAGTATTATTCCTAAATGTATTACTCACTCCGTCCCACATAATTTGTCCCTATTTTCTATTTTCGTCCGTCACACATAACTTGTCCTTTCTATTTTTGAAAATATAATTATGCACTTTAATCGCATTTTAAATTTTAAATTTTATAATTTTCTTAATTTTAATTAAACTATTTACTTATCTTAATCTTAATTTATAATTATATTTACTAAATAATAATTATTTTTACTAATACACTTTTTAATTACTTGCTAATTATATTTTATCTAAATTTTCGTGTTTACAGTAATACACTCATATTACATGGGACAGATGAAGTATTAATTAATTATTTATTATATAAATACTACTCACAGCGTAGCACAGGAAATTTTGAAGGGGCAGAGTGGGGGTACAACATATGTGTTTGTATTATGTGTGTTTGTTTTTTATATTAAATAAAAATCAATTATTCAACATAATTTTTAATAAAGTATATTATTTTTTATAAAATATTATTTAAATTTAAATTTTATGTTAAATCGATTTAAAAAATGTTAGTTTTTTTTTTCTTTTTTTTTTCCTAAAAAAATGTCAATTAACTTTTAATACTATACTTCAAAAGAATATGTTGGTCAAAAATTTCAAAGATTTTAGCGTGTCAACAAAAGGTGTGTAGTAAACAAACATCAGCTGAGGAGTCGAGGTCACAAGTCCAACCCTTACACCACCGTACTAGCTATTATGGAACGAAACACACCCTACATTTATATTTATTTGAATGTCATTTGTAGAGAAAATCTTTTTATATAATATAAATAATATATATATTTATAAACAATGAACATAAATTAATTGGTAAAAATAGAAAAATTCGGATATATGCATATATTTGTGTATTTAAGAGAAAAATAAAAATAAAAACTTAGTATAAGATAATTTCATGTTAAAAATTGAAGATATAATCAAGAATTTAGTTGTGATTTCAAAATTAAAACCAATAATATGCTTTCTTGTTCTAATTCAAATCAATGTATTTTAGCATTTACGTCCGTTTTATTTAAAAATATATTTTTATTATAATAAAAATAATTAATATATAAATATCAAAATATATTTAATTTTTACAAAAAAATTATATTTTTTCTTTTATATCTGTAAGGATGAAAATATTAGAATTATTTTACAAATCTTACTAATTAATAAAATATCATTTCTTAATCTACTTTTGACTTAATTAAGAACACTTGGGAAGGGCCTCTGCTTTAGGAGGCTTCATCCCTTGTGCTTCCATTTTTTCATTCCGAAAGAAAGGTATGTATTTGTTCCTTCGTTGTTTTTAGATAATGTTTTTTTTTTTTTTGGTACAAAAAACTGTGTTGATAATGTAAAAAATACTCTCTCCGTCCACTTACAATGTTTACATATTTCTATTTTGGGACATCTAATTACAAAGTTAACATTTTATTAAATACCCTATTTTTTTAACAAATATCTTTACTTTACGTCACATCATTACTTTTACACAAAAAAGTAAAGGCAAAAATGTCATTACACTATTTTTAACTACTCACTATAATTAAAATACTATTATTTCTTAAACACCGCGCCAAAAGTAAACGTCAACATTGTAAGCGGACGGAGAGAGTAATATTTTGTATTGAATTTTTGACTTTTTATAAATGGATTATATATATATTATATTAATATATGTATATATTTTTTTTAATAATATTTATGAAAAAATTTTATTGAAAAATGCTTAGCGAAGAGACTGAATTTGATTTTTGGGATATAAAAAAAAAAAAAAATATATATATATATATATTTGTTGTCTGTCCATGAAAAGTCATCTATAAATCGGCTATGTGCTTAGCTCTAACAAACCTCCGCCACATCATTGAAATTCATTATTGAAGCAGAGCTTAGTAATTTTTAATTTTTATTTCTTTTTTATAATAAATAAAAAAAAAATAAAATGTACTTGTAATAATCTTGTCATAGAACTTTAATTCACTCATTTCTGTCTAAATTAATGTATGAGTTAATTAGTTTATAGTAGCCTCGAGTTTTTATCATAAGTTCGTGTTTGTTTGGGAGATTTGTCTCTAAATTTATTATTTATTCAATTTTTTTTTTAAAAAAAAAATATTAAATCAAATATTTATTTTTTATTTTTTATATTATATTAAAAATTAATTTTACATTCAAAATATCACATCAGTACCTATTTATATCATATTGTATAACTATTCAAATTCAAAATTTTTACTATTCAAATTCCAACTCAAAATTCAAACCTCCTAAAAAAGCACAAAGGGTTCTCTACAAGTCAATTAATGAATCAACTATTTTTCTATTACCTTCGCTCCTTCCTATCTTCTTCCTTAGATGCTACTTAGCTACTGCATGTTTGCTGTGTTTTTTTATTCAAAAATTCTTAAATTTTATTATTTGAATATTTTCTGACAAAAAATAATATATATATTTATTTTATTTTATTTTCATAAAATATCTCGTCAAATATTTGATCGAGAAAGATTAATAAGTTATGATATTATTTTATTATTTTTTATATAAGTAATTTGTTGGTATTTTAAATATTTTTAATATTATATCTCAATAAAATATATGCAATATACATATATTTATTCTATACAATACAAATAGATATAAAAATATATTTATTTATTTATAATTAATTTAAAACTAATATTGTAAAATATAAAAATTTTTAAATATAGATAAAAATATTTGTTTATTGAGGAGAGAGATAGAAATAAAGAGGTTTTGAATTGATCTACTTGTAAGAAGTTAAAAATTTAATTGAGACGGTGTTTACAGTTTGGTAAACAGCTTTTTCAAAAACTTTTAACTTATTGAAGAGCTTTTAGCAATTTGACCAGTAACCAACTAATTTTGGTGTTTGGTAAATTAGCGTTTTCATTTAGCTTATTGAGTCCAAAAAGTTAATTTTGAAAAAGCTGTATATACCAACATTTCAGATTAGCTTTTTTATTTTAATTTTTCTTATTCCTTATTTGCCATTAAAATTAATTAATTCTTTCACATATATTCATATATTTTTTATTACACTATTTATTAATTATTTAGATATATTTTCTTCTAATAACTTATAAATTAATATTTATAAATTTAAAATAATTATTTTTTTATATATCAATTATTTTATTTATAATTTTTTTTTAATTTGTTAGAATAAAGATAATATAGTATTTTTATCACATAATATGTTTATTAAAAATGAATATATTTATTTAAAACTATAAATTTGATGTAAAAATATATTAACTAAAATTAATCTAATAAAAATACATATGTTACTAATTTTTTGCTCTTTTATATTTATACTATTTCTAATGAAAAAAAAATATTTTTCAATAAATTTGTATTAATTCTTTACAAAATATTTTTAAAATAATAAAAATAAATATCTTACTAATTTTTTTTTTAATTTTTAAAATTAATAATAAAATTATAAAAAAAGTCTACCCACTGAAAAAACTCAACTAAATATTTTAAAAATAAAATATAAAATGTCCTTAATTGTCATTATACGTATAAACAACTAATATCAAACCGCTATTTTACCAAACACTTTAATACAAACAACTAATCGAATCAGCTAAGCAAATCTGCTAATTGAATCAGCTAACAACTAACAGCTAATCGAATCAGCTAACAGCTAATAGCTATCAGCTAATTGCCAAACACACCCTAAATTGATTTATATTTGTTAAGTATGTTTAAAATGAATAAATTTATTAAAAATAAAAATGAATCGTCTTTTGTAAAATGAACAAAAAAAAAAAAGGATCATTAGAGAGTATCTTTTAACGGACAAAAAAAATATTAATTAAATAAATAAATTATTTTTAACTTAATTTTCAATTTAAAATCCAACGCAGTCATTGCTCAAGCCTCTCTTATTAATTTGTTTGCTAGGCTCACGCATTCCGATTGAACTTATTAGTAATGGTTATTTTTTATTATTATTATATATATATTTATTATCTTCGTTCGACTTTAAATGTCATATTTATTTTTTGTGTGTTGATATTTGAATATTAATAATTATATCAAAGTGACCCATGACCCAATTTTCCCCAATTAGATTCCAACTGTCCATCATAGGGTTCCAATCTTAGTCGTCCGTTACATTGATATATTGTTGCCCCTCTCATTTGCAGAGCAACTACTCATATTCTTTCTATCTCAAAAATGATTCTTTGTCGCGATCGTTCTTCATCTTCTTATAGTGTATCTCCAACGTGTATTTTCCGGCGACATTCACTTCGATTTAGTTAAGCCTTTGTTCTATAGGACATTGGGGAGTGTGTGGCGAGGTTCATACGGTCCGATTCATTCAAACCGTGTTGTTCAATTTCGAGGATTTGAGTTTCTTGTTTTTGGGTAGGAGATAGGCTCGTCGGGTGTCCGTTGGCCGTCGCCGTAGCAGCTCTTCCTTCCTATCGGTTTATTTGTTCGATAAAGTGAACCGATTTTAAATTTGAGCCACATTATTGTGTTCTTTGTGTTATACATTTTTTGTGTTCTTTAATAAAGTTTTTTTTTTTCCTTTCAAACTTGTTTTTTATTTTATTTTTTTATCCTAAATCAAATAGTGGTACAAGAGCTATTAGATTTTTTTGTTAAAATCGAAACACAAGTACTTGGGTGTTCTATTGTTGTTCTTAAGAAGAGTTGATGTGTTATGTTATTTCTAAATCAGAACTTGAAATATATTTTCTTCGACGAAAATTATTGTTTCTGAATAGACTCATATTATAACTTTTGTTCTGGCAGTGAAAAAATTTATTTTTATTTATTAAATTTTGTTGCAAACAAATTTTGTTATTAAACCTATTATACATTAGTTTTTTTCGGTTATGAAAATAGGGTTTAAAATCTTTTGCGAACATATTTTGGTTTTAATAATCTGTTCTGCTATTTTATTTTATTTTTTTGTTCTGAAAAAATTTTTAATCAGGGTTTTTGAACAAAACTTTGAACAGTTTTTGTTAAAAGCCAATACTTATTCAGTGTGTCATCTTTTTTAGAAACATTTTTCTTTTAATTTTTCTTTTGTGATGTGTGTTTTACAAATCGAATGATTTTTTGAAAAAAGGGAACTAATATTTGTTCTCTGTATTGAACAAACATTTGTTGTGATTTTCAAAGCATGCTTTAGACAGGCCTCAAAGAATTGGTACTACGTGTGAACTCATTGGTAGTTCATATAAGATTTTTCATGAATTTTGAAAAATCTATTGGTAAAAGGCTTAACACTTCCATTTTATGTGATATTTTTGTTTGTTTGTTTTTTTTTTTTTATGTGAATTGGAAACCCGGTGTGGTTTTAGTCACTGCTGATTGCAGTTATAGAAATCTTGATTCGTGTGATTTACCTTACTACAATAGTGGGCTGCTGGTTGTAGTCATAGGTTGATTGTTGTGTGAATATCTTATTTGTGACTAATTTGTTGCGGTTTTAAATTATTTTGGGGAAAATAGTTGGTCTCGTATTTTTTGTGCAGTTATTATTGTGTGTGATATTGTTTGAGCTTTTTGTTTGTTTGTTGTGTTAACTGTTTTTGGGTGCAACGACTTTGATTATGTGTTTTTTTCAAATCCGAATATTTTTAAATAAAATCTATCTTTTCAAAATGTTTCAAAAGCATCTTTTAAATTTGAATAACTTTGATAGAAAAAACAGATTTTCCTATATATAAACAGAAAATGAAATATTTTTTTTATCACGCAAAAAGTTTTTAAGGCAATTGATGAAAATTATGTTGCAACTGTTTCCGATGAATGTAAAACAAAAATAAATGAGCAAGCACATTTCTTTATAATCATGAATCTTGTTGATTCTGTTATTAGAAAATTTGGAATGGTTAAAACTGCAAAAGATTTGTGGGAAATATTAGACTACTAAAACTTCTTTGCCAAGTAAATTTTATTTGTTGAAAATATCTGTTAGTTGTCTTGTATTAATTTATGAAAATATCTGTTAGTTTTAAACTTAGATTTGCAAAAGAGCATGATGAAAATTTAGATATTTTTCATAAATTAATACAAGACATAAAGTTGACTAGGGATACTACTATTGATATCTACAGTCCTATTGTCTTGTTAAATGTTTTACCTAATTCTTATTCAGATGTAAAATCTGCTATTAGATATGGTAGAGACAATATAACTTTGGATGTTGTGATAAATTGTTTGAAAAGTAAACAATTGGATTTTGCTATTAATAAAACTCATATGTCTTCATCCGGTAAAGTCATATACACTAGAGGTAGGTCTCTCGTAGGAAAGGCAATGCAAATCAAAAGTGTAATAATAAAAATTCCCAAAAAAATAATAATAATAAAAGGAAGAAGAATTATAGAGGTAAGTTTATGTCTAAGTCTAGAAACCCCAAAAGAAAGTGTTTTAATTGTGGAGAAGTTGGACATTATGTGAAATAATGTACTACAATAGATGGGTCTAATAATAAACAACAATCTAATGAACATGTTAATTATACTTCTGATTTTTAAAACTTTGGTGATGTGTATATGGTGAAATATAATTGTTGTAATATGTATTCGGTGTGTATGAATGAGTGGTTAATTAATTCAATTTGTACTTATCACAGGACACCTTTAAGAAAAAGTTTTTTCAAACTACAAGATACTAAATAATTGCACGATTTCTATGGCAAATGATAACATTTGTAAAGTTGAAGGTGTTGACACTATTTGTCTTAAATTTGAAACCAGTTTTGTGTTAGTTTTAAATAATGTGAGACATGTGCTCGATTTGTGCAATAATTTGTTATCTTGTGTGGGCTTAGAGGATATAAGGCTGGAAGGTAAATAGGGAAATGATTTTATGAAAGTTTTAAAAGGTTATTTAGTTGTTTTCAAAGCTAAATGAAAAAATAATTTGTATGTCACTAAGGTGGAGCCTGTTTTAGATTTAGATTTTTCAAATAAAGTGTGTGATGATTAAATTGAATTATGACATAAAAGTCTTGGGCATATAAATGTTAAATGTTTAGAAATTTTACACAAAAATTAGTATTTTGGAAAAGATAAAATTTCTTCTTTACCTTTTTGTGATAAATGTGTGTATGAAAAACAACATATAGTCCAATTTCCTAATGGTTTAGCTCCTAAATTGATTAAATCATCTCATATATTGGAATATTACATATTGATGTGTGGGGCATTTCTAGTTAGCCCACATATGATGGTAGTAGGTACTTTCTTTCTATTATTGATAACTTTTCAAGAAAAGTTCGGTTATTTTTTATGAAGAACAAATTTGATGTTTTCAAAATATTCAAATAATGGAAAATTTTAATTGAAAATCAAACCGGACAGAAAATTAATTTTTTAAAGACTGATAATAGCCTTTAATTTTATAATCAATGGTTAGATTATTTGTGTGTTGAGCATGGTATTGTTAGGCACAAAATAATCTCTTATACACCCCAAAAAATGGGGTGACTGAGAATATGAATAGAACTCTTCTAGAAAAATTTAGAAGCATGTTGGTTTCCTTGGGTTTGCCTAAAATGTTTTGGGGAGAGGCTATTATAGCAGCAACCTATTTAGTGAATAGGTCTCCAACAGTTCCCTTGAATGATAATTGTCCTTAATCCGTGTGGTTTGGAAAGCCTATTGATTTGTCAAATTTAAGGGTGTTTGGTCGTGTTGTGTTTGCTCATATTCTAACTGATAAATTAGAACCTAGGGCAAAAAAATGTATTTTTCTTGGTTATCCCGAATGTGTTAAAAACTATAGGCTATGAATTAAAAACTGTCGTGGTTTTTAAATAAATGTAAGTCATGATGTTACATTTAATGAGCTTGAAATGCTTTGTGATGCATGTGTTACCTGTTTCAATTTCTGAAATTGATAGTATTTAAAATAAGGTAGAATTGATGGTTTTTCATTGAAAAATAATGAAAAGACAATTCTGAAAATTCTGAAAATTTTCAAACGAACTTAAGCAACCTAAAATAGTTTTTCAATCTGAAAATGTGGGTTTATATTATGATCTTGTTGTTTTTAGTAACCAATGTGCTTATTTTCAACAAGAAAATATGTGTGATCGTTTAAGTAATAATTTGAATTATGGTATTTTGAGTAGACCCTAAAGAACAATTAAACAACATGTTAGATTTAATGATTTTGATTTGACTTTATATGCTTTTAATGTATTTGATACAATTGATGGTAATGAACCAAAGTCATATGAAGAAACAATCAATTCAAAACATAAAAATAAGTGAATTAAAGCAATGGATGATGAAATAAAATCCTTACATGATACTAACACTTAAGTTTTAGTTAACAAACCTGAAAGTTGTTCATTGGTGGATTGTAAATGAATTTTTTAAGTGAAAAATAAGGAAAATAATATTAGATTTAAAGCTAGACTAGTAGCTAAAGGTTTTACCCAAAAAGAGAGTATTGATTCAAATAAAAAAAAATTTCCGCCTGTAAAGTTTTCTACCGTTCGTGTCATGCTTGCTTTGATTGCTTATTTTAATTGGAATCTAAAACAACTAAATGTTAAAACTGTTTTTTTTCATGGTGATTTAGATGAAAAGATTTATATGAAACAATCCGATGATTTTATTGACAAAAACAAACCCGATTTTGTGCGTTTGTTAAGGAAATCTCTTTATGGCCTAAAATAATCACATAGGCAATGTAATTTAATAGAAGTCAATTTGATCATTGTTTGTACTTTAAATCAGTGAATGATAAACCTATTTTCTTGCTGATTTATGTTGATGATGTACTCTTAATTAGTTCTGATATGACTGTTATAAATCATACTATTAATAAATGTTTGAGTAATCAATTTGATATGAAATTTTAGGTGCCTAAAAATTATTATATGCATGCATATAGAGAAAAATATGGAAAAATCTGTTTTGTTTTTAAATCAATCATCATATGTGAAAAAAAGGTGAATAAGCAGTTTAATATGACCGATTCCAAATATGTTAGTGTGCCATTAGCTTCACATTTTTCTTTAAGTAAAAGTCAGTCACCTTAAACACAAACTGATTTAGAATATATGAAAATTATGTCCTAATCTAATGCAATAGGTTATTTTATGTACCTTATCGTTAGTACTAGGCATGATATTGCTTATGTTGTGAAGTGTTTAAGTCGATTTATGTCAAACCCCGGTGTGAAACATTAGTGTGCTTTAAAGTGGCTTTTGAAATATTTGTCTGGTACAATGAATTTGAGCTTAAAATACTCTAAATCTAATTGTGGTGTGATTTTGAAAGGTTTGTTGATTTAAATTATGCGAATGACAAAGATAGTAGAAAGTCTACTATTTTTTATGTGTTTACATTGTGTGGATCTGTTATTAGTTGGAAATAGCAATTAAAATTCATTGTTGCATTATCTACAACTGGATATGAATATATTGTTATTACTGAAGCCTTGAAAGAGGCGTTGTGCTTAAAAGGGCTGCTATATGAAGTTTGTGTGTTATCGGGTGATGTTGTAGTGTATTCAAATAGTCAAACGGGTATTCAACTTTACAAGAATCCTGTTTTTCGCGATCGAACAAAACATATAGATGTTTGGTTTCATTTTATTTGTGATATAGTCGCTAAAGGTTTCATAAAGTTAGAGAAAATTCCTTCGGAACTTAATCCGGCTAATATGGGTACCAAATCTTTGTTTGTCTCAAAATTTGAGTCATATTTAAAAATTTTGAATTTTGATTACTTTTTCAAATTCTATTTTAAATGTGTATTTACATTATGATTGAGTAATAGGTGTGGCTACGATGATCTTTATCCGTGTGAATCTCGACAAAAAGGTGGAGAAATGTTGAATTTTGGCCAAAATCCGACTTGTCTGGCTCTGACTTGACCCGCGGCCCAATTTCCCCGGATCAGATCTCGGCCGTCCATCCTAGGGTTTTAATCCTAGTCGTCTGTTGCATTTATATATATATTGTTGCCCCTTTTATTTGCATCACAGCTACTGATATTCTTTCTCTCTAAAAAAGGGTTCTCTGTCGCGATCGTTTTTCCTCTTCTTCTAGTATATCTCCAATATG
Source organism: Andrographis paniculata (assembly GCF_009805555.1). Lineage (NCBI taxonomy): Eukaryota > Viridiplantae > Streptophyta > Magnoliopsida > Lamiales > Acanthaceae > Andrographis > Andrographis paniculata. The sequence goes on from NW_026137611.1 coordinate 2,050,523, forward strand.
TGTTTTCCGGCGATATTCTCTGTGATTAGTTAGGCCTTTGTTCTATGGGACATTGTGGAGTGTTTCGCGAGGTTTATAGGGTTCGATTAATCTAAACTGTGTTGTTCAATTTCGAGGGTTTGGGTTTCTTCTTTTTGGGTAGGAGATAGGCTCGTCGGATGTTCGTTGGCCGTCGCCGTAGCAGCTCTTTTTTCTTATTGGTTTCTTTGTTCGATAAAGTGAACCGATTTTAAATTTAAGCCACATTATTGTGTTCTTTGTGTTCCATTTGTGTTACGCTTTGTTTATGTTCTTTAATAAAGTTCTTTTTGGTTCTTTTCAAACTTGTTTTCGATTTCATTTTTCGATCATATATCTAACAGTGGTATCAGAGCTATTAAGTCTTTTATTAAAATAAAAAACGCAAGTTTTTGGGTGTTCTTCGGTTGTTCTTCAGAAGAGTTGATGTATTTTATTATTTCTAAATCAAAACTTAAAAGATCTTTTGTTCGACGAAAATTATTGTTTCTGGATTAGCTCAGATTATAGTATTAAAACATAGTACAAATCAAGAGAACTTGACAAAAATATTTTTATAGTGTCTTATAATACTAGTATAATGACATTTATATAAAAAATTATACAAATATAAGGATATTTTTAATGTTAAGTCAATGACACAAAAGGTAATGTTACTCTTAAAAGCGGACCAAGGAAGTAATAAAAATAATAATAAAAAAATATAGTTCATATGTCCCATAATAAGGATATCATTTTCTATTTTTTTATGTTCCAAAAGAAGGGCAATATTTTAGTAATTGTACTACGTACCTAACATAATAATTATTATTATAATTTACAATATACTACACAAATACCACTACTTTTATATTATATAATACTAATAGAGATATTTTTGTATTTTTTATTACAAATTTATATAATATTAATATTTAAAAATTTACTTAAAAAACATAAATGGTAATAAAAAAATTATAATACTATAAAGTATTACTCCCTCCGTCTACAAACTAATGTCCTACTTTCTTGTTTGGGACGTCCAACAACTATTGTCCTATTTTATTTTTTAAACACAAATTTTATATTTTTACTTTTCATTCATTTATTACTTTTAGGGTGTGTTTGTTTGAGGGATTGGATTTTTCTTTTACTATTCATCCAATTTTTTCCCCCCAAAAACATCAAATCAAACACCTATTTTTCATTTTTTATATTATACTAAAAATCAATTTTACATTCAAAATATCACATCAACACCTATTTATATCACATCATACAACTATTCAAATTCAAAATTTTCACTATTCAAATCCCAACTCAAAATCCAAACCTCCAAACAAACACACCCTTAATATCTACCATAGAATTAAGAGCAAATTTATCAATTTATAACAAAAAAACAAATCACTTAAAGGAAAAACCGTACAAATATACTTTAGAACAATAGAAATTGGACGAAGCTGGATATTATTTTTATAATAAAAATTAACAAAATGTACGCATCATACCAAATACAGTGGCGAAAAGTTTTTAGCCTGCGGTTTATGACACAAAGGTTCAATCAATTGAAGCCAAACAGCTACTCTCGAACATTCAATTCGATTCGTCGTCTTCCTTGACTTTTCAAACCTCCAAAATCTCTTATAAATGGCGTTCCCAGTTTCTTCAATATCCAACAATGGCGCCTCTCTCCCTTCTTCTTCTATTCCTGACGCTGCAAAGTGCCAATTCTCAGATTCCGGCGACCAAAACTTTCACCTTCACAAACGCCGGCGACCTGGTTTACAACGTCGCCGAGTACGCCGCCAGCTACCGCGAAGTTCGGGCCGCCGGCTACACCTTCTCCACATTCCCATTCACTCTCTGCTTCTACAATTCCACACCGGGAAAATACATCCTCGCCGTGCGCGGCGGCGTCCGCCGCGACAAGGAGCCGAACCGGTGGGTCTGGGAGGCGAACCGCCGCCGGCCGGTCGGGGAAAAGGCCACACTCACCCTCCGCCGCGACGGGAACCTCGTCCTGGCGGAGGCCGACGGCGCCGTCGCCTGGCAGACCAACACCGCCGCCGCCGGCGTCGACGGAATTAAACTGTTGGGAAACGGAAACCTAATTTTGCACAGTCAAAATGGGATTCCTATCTGGCAGAGCTTCGACCATCCCATCGACACGCTCCTCGCCGGAATGTCGCTGAAACTCCGATCGACGCGGCTAATCAGCCGGAAATCCGCAACCGACGCGGCGGACGGGAAGTACAGCCTCATCCTCGAAGACAACGGCGTAATTGTGTACCTCAACAACTCCGGCGACCTCATCAGGTACGCCGATTTCAGCGGCTACAGCGGCACCGCCGCGACGTTCACCACCGTGAAGCTCAATACGACGTCGTCGGACCTAATTTTCAAATACGAAGGTCCGCCGCCGGGGACGAGCGTCGGCGGAATCCGCCGCCTGAAAACGCTAAATTACGACGCTAAATACTCATTCCTCCGCCTCAGCGCCGACGGCAGCGTCGACGCCTTCACCTACACCTCCGGCGGGTGGATCCAAAGCTTCGCCTATTTCGGCGATTACCATGACCGGAAATGCGCGCTGCCGGCGAGTTGCGGCGAGTTCGGTCTGTGCGAGAACGGCACGTGCGTCTCGTGCCCTAGCCGGAAAGGGCTGCTGCCGTGGACTCCGAACTGCTCGCCGCCGCAGCTTCCTAATTGTGGCGGCGCCGCCGGAATCCGGTATTACAGAATAGATAGGGCTGAACATTTTCTGACCCTGCAGATGTCGGCGGAGCGTTTGAAGCTTCGGGAATGTCGGGAAAAGTGCAGCCGGGACTGTAACTGCAAGGGGTTTGTTTACCAGAGGGCGGAGATGCTGTGCCTGACGGTGCCGGTGCTGGCGACGCTCATCAGAGATTCGCCGGAATATTCTGTTTATGTCAAGTATTCCAAGTGATACCCTACCCTACCTTATCCCCTACACATGTAATAATAATATGTTCCCACGAAATACTTGTCAAAGCTTATTAACGAATAAAGACAGTGGTTTTAACTTTTAAATGGTTTGTTCAATTATTAAGGAAATTTTTTTTTTTTTTTTTTTTTTTTTTTTTTTTTTTTTTTTTTTTATCAACACAACGTTTGGCAGAGAGAATGAAATTACAGACAAATGAGAATATATAATAGAATTACATAAAAAAAGAATTAAATAGAAAATGAGAATTAATTATCTTGTTTAATAAAACTGAAAATTCAATTGAGAAATGTAAAAAAAATAAAGTTATCTGAATGGATAGAATAATAATAAATAATTAATCTGACAAAAAAGAGTTTTAAAAAATGATAATTCATGAAAAAATATTATTTATGATGTTTTTTGAATAATTATAAATTACATACTAGTTTTGTAAGATTATATTTTAATATATTTTTTTTCAAAAATAGTAAAAATTAAATTCTTATAATAATAAATTTAGTGTGATTTTTGTCAAATTGAAATAATATAATTTTTAAAAATTATAAAAATTAAATAGTAAAAAAATATTTAAAAATAATAACTATAATACCGCAATATTCATTTCTCTCTATTTATCAGGATGTGGGAGAAAAATGAAATCAGAGATATGAAAATGATTTATTTCTCAATTTTTATTTCTCTGACTCAAACAAACAACAGAAATAGAAACATTTCCATTTCTCTCTCATGTCATATCTCTGTTCCAAACACCCTATATATTTAAATATTAATTATTATATAAAAATACAGTATAAATTTAAAAAAATAATAATAAAATACTTATATTACTATCTTATTATATTATTATAATGACATTTGTGTAAAAAATTATATAAATAAAAAAATATTTTTAATGTTAAGTATAACGATGCAAAAAGGTAAATGAGATCAAGAGGGAGTATTAGACACTTCACAAATAAAAGATATAATATTTTATAGCATTATATAATATATATATATATTTTTTCTATAAATAATTCAAATATTATATATTGAATTAATATGAATATATATTAGACTTTTTATAATATTTATAAAAATTATACTATAAAAATATTGAATGAGCAAATCTAAATTTGATCAATATTCATCTCAACTCTTCACTTGGCATTAGAAATCTTGAAAAATGAAAAAATAGATGAAAATGTAACATTTGTTGAGATACTAAGATGATTTTATATAAATGTTAATTTTAAAAGTTTAAATATAGCAAAATTATTACAACATATTAATAAAGTAACTATTATTAAAATTATTTAGAATATTTGCATAACAATCTATATTTTTAAGAACATTTTAAAATTAATTGTTTTAAATTATTTCAAATATATTCTTTTTATTATATTACACTTTTCATCTTATTAAATTTATTTATTTTTTTAAAAAAAGAACATATACTTATATTTTATTTATAGCAAATATTTTATCACTATCTACACATTTAATTTATCCCAATTTTTTTTTACCCTGTTAAATGGTGTGTTTATTTAGTAAAATTATTTGAAGTAATTATTATTATTTTTTTTTATGTGAGATAAAATTTTATAAGTAATATAAAAATAAAAATAGTAAATGTATGTAATATATAAATTTTTTGGAGAAAATATATTTTCTAAAAATTGTGAGAGAACGCCCAAAATTTTCCTATGTTTTTAAGAAAATTATTTATGCTAATTATAAATAAATAAAAATATTTTTTATTTAATAATATTATATAAAATTTTATTCTTTATAAACTAATATATGTATGGTATATATTTGAAACATAGAATTTAAAATATTTAAAATACATATTCTAATTTTTTTAATTATATATATTAATTTTTATTTTAAAAATATCAAAATTACTACTCATATAAAAAAACAATTAAAATAATATCACATGTCACATTCATTAATTTACTAAATTTTACTATCTTAAATATTATATCACACAAACCAAATATGTCAATTAAAACTAAATAATGTGTTTGTTTGTGTTTTGATTTGAAAAAAAAATTATGTAATGTATTAAAAATTGTTCCAATAATATAAAAATAATAAGCGTTCATATTATATTAATTTTTTTTGAAAAATGTGTTACGAAAAAAATTTCTCAAATCAAAGAAAATGATAGCCGTTTTGAAAAATAAAAAAAATATAAATAATATATTTATACTAAAATATTTTTAAAATAAAAGCTATTAAATTAATATTAAATAATTTATATAAAATGTAAAATATTAATACAAATTTATTTAACTTAAACTACAATTTTCTTTGTTATATTTTTTATTTTATAGATAATGAAAAAATAATAAACAAAAAGACTTGGGGCCAATCACAAATGGGCCTTGCCCAAAGGCAGCCTTGTAAATAATAATTAAACTATCTTTTAATTTTTATTATATTACATAATTATTCTCTCAATTTCAAAACTATAGTTGAGTTCTATTTGACACGAGATTTAACGAATATTGATATTATATTGGTAGTAGGTAAAAAGTACGGGTAAAAGACTTTTTTGCCTTTGTGAGTGTATTAGTGTAAAAAGTAGTGACAATTGTGTAATAATAATGAAAAAGTAAGAGTAGTTTTATAGTGATATGATTATTTATGGAAATGAGACTATTGTTTTGGAACAGACAAATATGGTAAACAAGATTATTGTATTGGAACGGGGAGAGAGTAGTATTTAGTTCGTTTCAATTCAAATGATTTTTTTACTATTTTCGTCTGTTCTACTTCAAATGATTCATTCTCTATTTTATTAAAAATAATTATACATTAATATCAAAATACCTTTTAATTTTTATTTAAATTAGAAATATACTATTATACATACGATTACTATGAAGGATAAAAATGTTAAAACCTCTTATATACTTTTACTGACCAATAAAATACTATTATTTTTAAATTTTCTATAAAACAAAAAGACTCATTTGAAATGGGACGGATAAAGTCTTATTTTTAACTCTTAAATTGAAACATAAGTTTGGAAACTCAAAATAACTTTTTACTGGAAATAAAAAGAGACATTTTAAATGAGATGAACGAAAATGATAAAAAAAAAAAAAAGTACTTGAATTAGGACGAAGGGAGTATAAAATTATTTTGTTTTTTACAAAAAGCTAAATTAAATATTTAAAATCTTACTGTTTCAAATTTTTTTCTAAATTTCAAAACTTATATACCTAAGTTTGTGAAAAGACAAATAATAAATTATGTAAAATTATATTTTTATTAATATTTAATACTCGTGTAATATACAGGTAGTAGGTTTTGACACTTGAATTTTCTATTTTACCTTTGTCCAATTTTTCTTTTAGTTAATTACAATGACCCATTTTTTCACAAATCTATTATGTGTTGCAGTTTCTTGTTTCGCTTCTTCCTTCCCCAAACATTCCATCCACCTGCGTCCTGCTAGGGTTTAGCACCGCCTTTTTACTCGTCGATGTTGCCTGCTTTTCCGTTGCCCCCAAACGGTCGTAGGTCATCCCACTTTCTACCCGGGGATTATCGCCGCTCTTCTTGACAAGCCGCCAACGAGGCTTTGCCAGTTCAATTAATTGAGGTATGTGCTTACTCAGCCCTCCGGTTGAGTCTATGCTTCATGTGCGCAGATCTAATGGTTTACACGGGTCTTTTGTGAGGGTCCTTGCTATGAAGATTTATTCAATTTGCTTGACCTTTTCGGCACTCGAAATCGACATTTTCTACTCATTAATGAATTGCGGAATCACGGTTCCTATGCTGCGTTGTGTCATTGTTTTCTTTCGGTTATTTTTCCCACTGCGAACAACCAAATGCTATGACTGTTTTCGAATAACTGTGTCATACTTGTTTTCTTGCTATTTTGTTTAGGGTTACAAATGGGTCAATGGAAAATGAGTTTATTTCCAATTGATACATTGGTTTTTCTTTTCCAATCAAATTACTCATTAATAATAAATAATTGGCGTGTTTTATGTATATTTTAAATCGTTATGCTTAGTTCCTAGAACTACAGCCATTTCTCGATCCATATGTTTTTTTTTTTTTTGTAAATTTGTATGGTATTTAATTGATAGCGGAAGTGGCTCACTTTGTGCATCTATTACTTGAGCTCGTTGGTGTTTGTTTAATGAAAATTTGCAATAGACACTAATTTTTTTTCGAGTTTGATTACGTTATCTGCTATTTCAACTTAGTTTCATATTTTTTGGCTTCCTTTTACCTTCTGTTTGTGAAAATAGTTCGGGAAAATACCTTCAAGAAGTGCATAACTTGTTTGTTGCATATCATTTTAGTGAAAGAATATATGCTAGCTCTTCTTATTTTTATTTTTTCTTGGTATTTTGATTCTACGTTATATATATCCAACTTCATTATTGTATACCATAAATATGTTAACTTGCCAATATTATGGTCCAGAAGTGTCGCACGTCACATTGAAATAGATATTAGCATGGCCAAGCTAGAGCGACATGTCTTTCACAATATATGAATTCTTCACAATAATGTTACTTCATATACACATCCAAGTTGAGGTTTCAAATACTTTTTCAATTTGATCAGATAAGGTCTTACTTCAGATTTTCGCTATTACAACCAATATAACTTCTATTGGGTGATAAGCATAAGAAGACCGATAGTCCTTTATCCATCTATGTCATCATGGATACCGTCGAATGTTAGTTATTTAATAACTGCTTAGAAATGTTTATATTGAAGCACCTATCTTGTATGGCTTCTACAACTACAACAACAAGAAGAAATAATTCACTCTATGATTAGCTAAGTTTACACAAGTGCGTATTCATTTCCGAATCTATTTATTTAGTTTCTTTGCGAGGAAATTCCGGTCAAATATTTTTCAAAATTTGCCATTAATTGGCCAATTGATGCTCTTCATTGGCATGACCCATTTTATGCCGATGATATTATCAAAGTGAAGGTTAGCAACCAAAGCAAGGATAAATTAGCATGGTATCACCATCGGTCCAGTAGCCATTATTACAATCATCATCAGCTTTTGTATGACTTTACAAAGATACAATTGCAATATTTATATCTGAAATTTTATATGCGTGCTTTTATCTACTATATTAATTGCATTTACTTATTGTATTTTAAGTTCTTCTTGAATTTTTACAATTTCTTTGCAATAGTAACTGTATGAGCTAGAATTGAGAATTAGATTTAATTAAATTTGTAGGTTGTACTTTACGTTATTTACTTGTTCTGTGATTGATTGTACGCTCAATATTTTGCTATTTTGTCTATTGGTGTTGTTTATTTACAAAAAAGTTTCAATAATAGTTTTTTTCCCCTTCATATTTAGTAATTACATAGACAAGTTTACTGACTTATGCTAATTTCATCTTTAATTTTCTTGTATACAATGTCCACCATATATCTTTGCTACTTCATCATAATAGCAACATACAGATGATTGTTTGAAGGATTCAAAGATATGTTCATAATCATTGCATAAATGCATTTAGTGTTAATTTAATTGTGGGATATAGGGAAGAAAAATATCTCATTCTTATTAATCTGTCATCCCTAGTAACTTCTCATTGAGTTCTGGATAATTATTCATGATCTCATTATAAGCTGTTTTTTTTTTCTGGCATTTGTTTTTGGGAAAATCAACTTGCATGCACTTGGTTAACTGTGGTATAATTATTTTTATGATACAGAATATGTTATAAATCATTGTAAGCTTTTGTACCTAGGAATATCTATTTAATACAATTTTGAAAATATCACTTCTCACTTCATATAGTACATTTGTGTCCTAAACTACTTTCTATAACAAATGTTATTATTCTTCATGATTTGCAGATCTAATCTTCTTTATATGTAAAATATGGATTTTTTTGGGTCTATTAATGATATATTTTTCGTCCAAAACACAACGCTCTTCATTATCAATGTTATTCGTATCAAATCGCATGTCATCGAAACATTCAAATTTGTTAATTGATACATTCAGACAGATATGACCCATTTCAGTTTTATTGCGTTCATGCTCCGTTAATTTTTTTTGGTTTTTACTCCTAAGTGGTGTGCTTATTTTTTTTCTTATAGAACATCTTCACAGATAACATTTTACAGATTGAGGTGTGCAAAAGGTAATTTGAATCCCGGGTAATGGTCATATTTATTGTTTCATTCTCTCAAAAAATTTATTCATTGTCTTTCCCGAAGAATCTTTTCTTAATTAAGCTTTGCACTATCTAATGTTGTGTTCGATCTCAAAACTATCCGATGTGCAATACATACGTTATTCAATAATAATAACAATAACAATTGTCCAAAAAATGCATAATGCTCAATAGTAGACCATTCAATCTTTGTAAATTAGAGGCTACTCATTTGTTGCTTTTTTAAAGTGGTGGCTACCCATCTCTACAATGACTTCTATTTTCTTGAATATGAGATTCTATGTTTAGGTTCCCTAACTTATATTGGGTTTATGTGTAGGAGAAACCTTTTGATGACTCCTACAATTTAGCTTGCTTATTTCTTGAATATCAAGGATATAATTTTTTTTTTTTTTTTTTTTGTTTCTTCTAAGAACTTCTTTTTATCATCTAACCTCATTTCTTTTCATTGTGGCTTAAAAAATAAAGTCACTTGTATTACTTGGTGTTGTTCTGTCTATGCTGACATACCTCTAAATCGAATATAGTGTTGATGGTTTGACTCCTACTTTTATTTAGAGTTGTGTAAATGGTACGTACTTGTTGAACTTGTTACCCAAATATAATGTCTTCAATGTACTTATATTGTGCTAATTATGTAGACAATTTAATTGTCATTTGCCACTATGATTAATGTAGATGTCAGTTTTAACATATTTCTTCATTTTGTCAATGTCTAAAAAAAACAACAACAAAAAAAATATATTAGCAATTTTTTCTTTTACTATTTATGTATTTTATGATTATTATGTAACTTCATGTCCTTAAAAAGGCCCAATAAAATACCTTAATTTTTACACCACTGGCCTTAGGCCCAATTTGGGCACACTAGGCCATCAACTTTTTGGTTCATTATTTTGATATTATTTTATTAAAAAATATCGATTATTATTGGTTTTATTATTATAATAATATATGTTGTTCAAAGAATCCAATGTTTCGCTAAATTCATTTTATAAGAGAATTCACATCCAGATTCTCATACTACTGTCCGACTCTAGCCAATGTTCGGAGTGTATACTTCCCATCTTCCAATTTGAAGATTGCATTTTTCAAATACATCTCTCCTTATTTGTTGTGCATTGCCTAATCTTTTTGGATCCATACCCTAAATTCTTTTACTTATGTGTTCTTGCATTTCTTACGTAAGGCCATTCTTCTTTTTCGTACCAAATAATTGTTGATAATTTGTGTTCATTTACTTCAACTTGTTGTTCTATAGATTGGTACATCTCAAGGCTCCTTATGTCAGAAGTTATCTCCACAAAAATGGTTGGTTTGTCATCCGCCAAGTTCCCATACAACCAGTCATATCGACCATTCAAATGTACGCGTTTGTCATACAACCATATATTGTAGAAGTAAAAAGATTTTCTGCATACTCTCATTATTTCCTTGATATTCAGGTACCAAATCCTCGGCATTAGATACATAAATTTTATGATTTTTTCTTTCCTATATAATCACATAATTTACAACTAAATATTTTACATTCTTGGGCACTACTCTCAAACCCTCTTTTCCGCCATGGAAGAAGGAAAAAAAAATGTTAAAGATCACTTCGTCACGAAGGTTGCAGAGCTCACTCCAGATACAAAAGACTGGACTATAAGAGTTATGCTTCTTGAATTCTTAGCAGAGCGTGTGTCTGGATGTACTGGAAAACATTACAAACGGTTTATCTTTGTTGATGATCAGGTAATAGCTATTTCTATATGTCTTTACCTTTGATATTCATGTAAACTTCCTCATTCTATATAAGGCACAAAAATTCAGGCGTGTGCGTTTCATCCGGATCTTAGCCTTATAGATGATTGCCTGGAGCTTTACAAGTCCTATGATCTCTGCACAGAAACCTAGCAGCCCTTCACAATAAACACTATGAAAGGTTACAATACATGTGTCCAATTTTTCTTAAATAGGAGACCAAGCATCAATCCTATCACCGATTCTCCAATTAATGCCATGGTGGGGAAGCCAACATTCATACAATACTCTGTCACCAATACCTGGAAGAAAAAAAAATTATATAGGTAATATTACTTTTTACAGTAACAAGGGTTGCAAACAACATGTATATTTGGTCTATGCATAATTTTATATTTATATCCAACATTTTCATTTTCCTCAATGCCTTACTCACTTGACAGATGTTGTAGGAATTGTCATTGACATGGAAGAGCCCAAAAGAAAGGGGTTTTACTGCCTGCAAGAAATGATCATTGTTTCACAACTCCTTTTTATTCAATTCACTTCACTTTATTTATTCACAATAGAAATGACTATTTCTTTCTTTTAATTCTAGAAAAACACATACAAGAATTACTATGTTGAATGATGTTTTGTAAATATTGAAGGCAAATTTTTCACTGCACTTATGGATAATTGTCCAATAATTGCAGCGCTCAACGTTCGCCCCTTACATCTTGATGGTAATCAGTACAAACCTTTCTTCCAAAAATATATGTATACCTTTACACATTATCGATATTAATGTATGTAACCAGTTTTAGCAGTTGAATCTCTTTTTCCTAAAACATATATAGCTTATCATTATCTGTCATTACAACGGTTAACTTCTTTGTACAACCTTCATATTCTGAATGCACTGACCTACTGAAATGGTAAAGTTTATTGCACCACTTACAAACTAACACCATATTAACTTCCGTCATCTATTTTTTTTTTTTTTTTGTAGGAAACTTAAAAATATGGCCTACTTGGATGTTCTTGTTCTGAAAAAAGATTACTTTAATGAAAAGTTTTTACGTTTGGGTTTCGTCGAAGCTGGCAAAACTACAACCATTTCTCATATGCTTGCATCTACAAGGGTCAGCATCACATTGTAAAATATAACTACTATTACTTGCATTGCTACACAATTCTAACTTTTTTTTTTTTTTTTGTAGAATGGAGAATTTCACTGCAAAGCTTCCTTCCAAATTACCATCAATTCAACAATGAAGCTGTCATATAAAGCATGTGCAAAATGCCACACCCCCATCATGACACATGACAAACACAAGTTCAAATGCTTCTGTTGTGCAAACATTCAAGTTTGCGAAATCAGGTTACCTACTCTTTTGTATGTGCTAATTACATAGTGTTCAAAAGTCCATTTCTCATTATATGTATTTTCTGTATGTACCTCTTGCGTGGGGAACTGCGAGACTCAACAAAATTTGTTAAATGCGTTGCTTATGATGAACTTTCATCCCAATTACTCAACATTGACACAAGTGAGATAGCTCACCAATCTAATAAGGTAATACAGGTTTTGGGAACTACTATCATATAATGATTCCTATATTTTCCAATGTTTATTTCCTTACAACTTTCACTTTTAAATTATTTGGTAATTCATGCATTGTATTTTCTATTCTAAAGTGCATTGCATCATTCACTTCGTTGAATTTGTTACTGTTCATGTTAAAAGTTTCATTCATATTATTATATTACACTACATTTTCCTACCTATATTTTGCTTCTGCAAATATAGTCTTCTGAAATTGAAGTCTTTTTTCACATTTCTGTCTTTCACAATTTATTTGCATATCGCTTACTCATGTCTTCCAAACAACCCAACCATTCTCCCCCTTTTATACTTATATTTGCATCTTTTTAAATTGAATACATTATATATACACTTTTATATTGTAAATATTTATGCAACTCTCTTCTTACAGGATATCATTGCAATATGTCATCTGCGAAACATGTCTGTAAGTAATATGGAGTTTCTATTCACAATTGAAAAAAATGACTCAAAATCCACAAAGTTTGAAACTGGTGCCTACATAATTGTTGCCATGCAAACTTTACAATCAAGTGCATTATTCGAATATCTAATTGTCCTATATTTTTGGCCCAATAGATAAGTAATTTATTGTCTATTTTTTTCATAGTAACAAGAAATTTTACAGAGTCTACTGAACCAAAAATCCCGGCTCCTACTTCATCCATGTCTACAATATACAATTTTAGTCTTACACTCAATCTCAAACATTTAGCCTTTTCATAGGAATATTCCAAAGAAGAAAAATGATATGTAAATTTGCACGTCTATTCAAAATAAGAATACATGTATTTGCTAGTATAATAGATGTGCACTCTATAAAATATAATTGCCTTTTACAGTTGCTAATCAAATTATAAACTTATACCCTGCTCGAATTTTGTATAATTGGTTTCTCATTACAGTTTTCGTGGACATTGAAGTTTCAAACATTTCAACGAAGAAAGTCCAACATCTACAGGTGTTCAAAGCCCGGCGAAGATATCCAAATCTAGAGGACAAAAAGTAATCACCACATCTGCTCACAACCCCACCAGTAATATGCAATAGCAAGATAAAATAAGAAAAAATGCAAAAAAATAAATATTATTATAATGTTAGATTCCTCGATGTTTTCCTTCTACATTTTTTTTTTTTTTTGGTTGCTAAAAATGTGTGAAACCTTGGTGTGTTTTGGATTGCTCCAACTACAACTTTCATATTAAGGTGATATACTTGTCAAAAACTATATTTTGTTGCATTGCTTCAAGAAATATTATGCTTAAATCCTAACTGGAAACGATCAATACATTCTCTTACTCTTCTAGATTTGTTATACTTATATATATATATACACATATATTTTTTAATGTTTTCTATCTATTATGCTTTTTTTAGGGTTCCTTGGTACATTTATTTCCCATTTCATTATACTCGTGTTTCCATGGCTTTTAAGTTATTTAATACATGTTGGGGTGTGTTCGTCGGTCCTAAAATTTTTGCTATGGCAAAATAGCATAAAATCTCTCTGTGATTTGCTGAATTTGTTGAAAACTCCATGTAGTTTGAAAACTACAAAAAATTTACTCGTGGTTTTCAAAATGGTACACACTCGCCCCTCTTCTAAATTGCAAATCACAGCGTTAAATATTTACAAAAATTGACCGTTATGCCTCTATCTTCTCTCTTTTCATTCTCTCTTCACATCCTTTCTTTATCTTCTTCATTTTCTATCCACTTAATTTTTTTTCTTCTTCTTCGTCTTCCTCACCACCGCTGCCGCCAACCGGAGACTCTCCACCCACCTTTCTTTTTGTCGGAGTCGTCCTTCCCATTGCCGCCACCATGTCTGACCCCTACCCTACAATCCCGTCCTAAATACTCACTCTCATCCACCCTTTCTTCCCTTTCTTCCCCTCTTCGACACCACCGCCAGAATCCTTCACCCTAAAAATCCTCCGCCAAAAATCAATTGCCTTTACAACCTTCGAACACTCCACAAATCCTCAACTCATTTGTTTTTTTTAATAGTAGCATTTGTTTCTTTTAGTAGTACTTACAGAAAATTGATTTACAGAAAATCCATTCCCACATACAAAGAATGAAACACAATAGTTTAGATATCAACAACAATACATTTCCAGATAACACATACACAACAAGCACTACAAAAGAATAATATATTTGTAACAGAATTCCGTCCCTAAAGTTCACGTAGTTAACGTAATTTCATCTCTAATTCCGTCTCTAATGTCATTAGTAACGGAAAATTTGGATTTAGAGACGAAAAAACCTTGTTACAAAATTGATATTTTCTTGTAGTGAAGAAACAACCAAAATTGTTTTCCAAGGAAATTGATTGTATTGAAATGGAAAAACACGTATGCCTTGCGCTCAATTTCTAAATTGTTTTTAAGCTCCAGAATTTGTGCCATAACCTTGTTCGATTCCGACGACATATCAAACGGCTTTTGGTTGGAGACGCGATAATGGAGCTGGTTTTGCTCCCAGCTTTCTCTGCCGCCGCGTTTCGAATAATCACCAAAGCTGTGGTCTTCCTCGATCTTTAAAATCCGACATTTCGTCCGCAATTTATGTAATCATTGGACTCTTAGCTTGAGGGTGTCGTTTCTTTGTGATTTCCATATGGAATGAATATATCTCTGTGTATATAAACAATTGGGAAAAAGTTTTGAAAATCTTGTCCGGCTCCTCGATGTTCAGTGTGACCAGCTTCTTCAGCAGCAAGTTATTTTTCTTTACGACTGCCATAACCCCCCACTTGAGATGCAAGTTGGTGGGGAGAGGCATGTAAACTGCGTCTATTTCTGGATCGTCGAGGATGGCTTCGTAGGAGCCATAGACCTTGGCGGAATCGGGGAAACTATTTTCCTTAGCGAATTTCTCTACTTTCTCGGTGTACGAAATAAGAAGGTATGGGAAGATTAGGTGAAAATGGAAGGCCAATTTTGTAGTTTCCTTCTCTTGACTTTATGAATTTTCAACAATAATTGCAGTGACAGCGCGTGTGATACATTCACCGTTAAGTATTAACAGATGATGTGTTTTTTGCAATATTTTAAAAACTACGAGTAGATTTTTCGGAATTTTTGGACCACGGGGGATTTTCAGAAAATTCAACAAACCACATGAGGGTTTTATGTTATTTTGACTTTTGGTATTGTGAACTATGGAAGTGCTAAGGAGACTTTAAGATTATCAATTATTAATTCACTGCTCTCAACTTCTTTTCTTTGTTGCCAATTTACTATTATAATTCATGCAGTCCATTTTTTAAATGCCAAAATTTGAACTTAGATGTAGGAATCTTCTTCAAGTGGTCCCCGTGAGGTTTGCATTGTTCTTTTTTGAGTGGGGAATAATTTAAGTCAATATTTTTTTTTTGATTATGAAATTAATCAATTGCAACTCTTTCGTAGATGATGCTTTATTTCTTATAAGCAGTCTTCTCATACAAGGAAAGAGACATTGTGGATTTCTTTTATACTTTTTTTTTGGTTCACTTTTCTTATACATAGTGTAAAAAAACATGGGTGATACATTTGTTCACCTTCAACATATTATAAAGATTTTAGCCCGAACCGCAACACTTTGTTAACACAATTTTAAGGGAATAAAAAAAAAAAAAAAACACGAATTTCAACTATATTTATATACGTCAAATACTTGTTGGATAGATATTTCACTGTAATGATTTTATTGTTTTATGTCATACCTTTCTTTATTTAACATTATTAATTGCATGTGAGAAATTACTTAGAAATTACTTTAGATTGATTTAATCTTTTAGTTATTTATCTTTTTTTTTTTTTTTTGAATAGACCCAGAGTTTTCTTTTGGATTAATTTTTATCATTCCAACATAATTACTTTTATTTTCCCATCGTATATAATTGGCTCAACATAATGATGCAAATATTTAAATAGGTCGAGATTTTCCACATGAACATCTATATTCATTACTCCGTCTTTTTTTTTCTTTCCCATTTCTCCACATCGAATGTACAACTTCATTGTCTTTTCTCCCATTCCATATTTCGACATTGAATATACAACCTCAATATATTATATCACGGTAGGTGCTAGTATATATATATATATATACCCCTTTATCCTATAGCAATTAATATGTATGTTTTTCATTTTAGTTTGTTTTGACATATTTTTATTTTTAATAAATTTATCACTATTAAATATATTTAATACATATAAATCAATTTAATTAAATTTTTAATATTTTACATATAAGACTCATTCAAAATTCTTTTTTTTTTTTTTTACTTTTCTCAGCAATAATTTTTTTGTCTATATTTAAAAAAATTTATTTATTTTTATAAAATTAATTTATGTTAATTATACATAAATAAATAAATAAATAATTTATATTATATTATATTCTTCGTAAAATAATATATTAATTTAGATATAATAGTTCTGTTCACTCAACTTGATGGATTGATTTTTGGTATATGGCAGAGAGAATTGTGTCAAAAATATAAAATATATTATTTTAAGTTGAATATTTGACTTTTTGTAACGAGTATTTGACTTTTTTTTTTTTACTTTTTGATTTTTCGTAATGAGTATTTGAAATTTTTTTATTTTTGATTTTTATAAAAAATATTTTGTATTATTTATTATTATTTTGGGAGAATTGTAATTGAAAATTAGTAATGTTTAAAATATTTAAATACATATTAATTCTTACTTTCAAAAAATCAATAACATTATTCATAAAAAATTTATATAATAATATCATAATATACTATTATTAACTTACTCAATTTTATTACGTTAAATAGGATGTCACTAATAAAATACGTCAACTATTTCAAATTAAATTTTTTAAAAAAATAGATAAAAGATAAAAACCTTTACTAAAAAACACAAAAAATTAAAATATACAAGTTATATTGAGACATAGGCCTATGACCGTCAGAGCAAATGCAATAGTTCATGTTGCGAGGTGAGAAAATAAAATCATGCAACAAGAATAATTTCGAGGCCAATTTCGGAACGCCTCTTCCCACCGGCTTGGAGAAATAGAGGCAAAATCGATGGAATTTTTTTCTTTCTCTTTTCTTCTCTCCCAAAAATATCTCCCAAAAAATATTATTGGATGTATGATTCTTTGTATTGTAATAACCGAGGACACCAACCTTAAGTTACGTTGCCTCAATTGTCGCCGTGGAATCAACCGTGAGGCCAATCTTTGTCAATGTCGCAGGCTCTTTCTCTCGTCGTTGCATGGTTGAAAGAAAAATCAGTATATTATTTACTAACAAAAGCTTAAACTTTTGTTGAGTTTATGGTTTCTTATGCTTGTCTTGAACGTGAGAGGAATAAGAAAAGAGTGGTTGAAAAAAAAACGTCAAAATCATGCCGGAATTCGAATCACCTGTATGGACGAGACCCCTGTCATCGACGAATTTCGGATTTCCTGTTTGTTCTTCTATAGCGCCGATAAGGAATGTCAAGTTAAAAATATGAAGCCACCGTGTGACTTTAAGTCTACTTTCAAAGGATGAGGAAGTTTGGCCTAAGCACATGTATAACACCCATGTTTTAAATAATGAAAGTATTTTTGCAATTTTTTCTTAATTTGTACTATATTTTGATATAATAATTAATATTCAAAAATCAACACGCAAAAAGTAAATGAGACACTTAGAGCCGGACGAAAGTAGTATTTAACAAATGACCATTGTGTTTGCTTTTATATCTGAAATTCATCTATCGGTAGGGACGAGTGATTGTGAACTTGGTCAGTCACAACCTCTCTGATATGAACTTAGTAGTTGTGAAAAATGGTGAAAATGATCTCCCTGGGCATATTGATACTGAGAAGCCGGGAGTGAGAGCTTCAAAGATTCGCAAGCTCTTCAACTTATCCAAGGAAGATGATGTTTGTTACCAAAATATCATGGGGTTATTCTCTTTATATTTTTTTTATTTTATTTTATTTATTATTATTTGTTAAAGTATATTTATTTGAATGACTTCGAAATTGAAAATACTTTAGAATTTTCAAGTCACTGTTTGGTATTAGGGAGGTTTTGAAATAAATAGTAAAAGGGGATGGATTGTATGATTGAAATCCATTGCCAAATGGAGTTAACAGTGTTATTTTAAATCATTTTAGTTCGTTTTGTGCTTTTTAATCAAATATTCTGAATTGATCTATTATTTGAATTAAAATGATTTAAGTAACAACATGAAGAACATCATGTACAGGTTCTATTTCCTGTTAAATAGTCACAGAGACGCTTTAGCTTCATATTGTGTATAATATGTAACTTGGCTGAGGTTGAGTCTTGAGGTTTCCAAATTGTAAAAAATGACCTGTCTCAATTATTATTTTCGAATATTTTTTTTCACTTTTGCAATTTAGGATATTATGTGTACTTCGGGCATTATTTTTAGTCTCCGGCGCCAGAAAAACGCACGTAAGTATCACGTGCGCTTATGTGGCATAGCCAGCGCATACGTGACGTCGCCGTTGCTGTGCTGTCGTCCGTGTGGTCATCGGACAGGTGACGTGGAATTTTATTTTTACACTTTCGCAATTTAGGATATTATGTGTACTTCGGATATTATTTTTGCCCTCTGGCGTGGGAAAAATAATTTGTTCTAGGTTTTTTTATTTTAGTTTGGTCCAATTGGGCCAAATTGAAAATTAAAAAATATATACAATTTTTTTTAAATAAAATAAAATAAAATAATTCCACGTCACCTATCCGATGACCTTAGAACAAATTATTTTTTCAGAACCGGTGGGCAAAAATAATACTTGGAATAGATATAATGTCCTAAAGTGCGAAAGTGAAAAAAAAAATACTTCTACGTCACCTGTCCGACTACCACGCAGACGATAACACAACAATGGCGATATTCACGTATGTGCTGGTCATGCGACGAAGGCATACGTGACAGTCACGTGCGTTTTTCTGGCGCCGGAGGACAAAAATAATATTCGAAGTACACATAATGTCCTGAATTACAAAAGTGAAAAAAAAAAATGTTTAAAAATAATAATTTGACCTACATAGGACATTATTTGAAACTTTCCCTTGTTTTTATTCAATTTTGCAGTAGTCAAATTTTATTTGGATATTGGGTCACACAATTGGAGAATGACTACCAATTCACTTCAAGCAGAGGTACACTGTATCTCTATGTATATTTCTTCCATATGAATCGCAATTTTGGATATTTGTTCGATTCGGATATCAAATATCTGCATATTTGCAAATAATCGAACTGTGCTCACCCCTAGCAAAAACCCCACCAAGCAAAGCCTTACCTCCCGTGATTAGTAATGATAAAACACACATTACACTTAACATGAAAATAACTTCTTGAGATTCAGCCAATCATTGGTTCATATATCATTAAAATTGTCTTCAAGCATAGAAGAAATATCGACAAAAGTATTCTTAACAAAAACATCAGAGAGCACAGTTTAAATTATCTTCAAATACTAAGCTCTCATTTCAAAAAGTTGGTAGAATACGCGCTCTTAGAAACTCTTGCCAAAGTTGACGAATATTGCGCGAGTTCCAGAGTTTCGATACACGACATATTCTACTCGTACCAATCCTAACTTTACCCCAACACTGTATGAGGATCCTTGAGCCATTTTCCTAGCTAGAGGTTTCAAGATACACGTGTGTTTCTAATAGGTATCCGCAGCTCAGCAGCCAACTAAAAAGATATCGATCAAAATAAAAATCAATCATCAATGGTGTTAGTGTAACAGATAAACCCTTAAGCAAGTGTCAAATATATCAAAATGCAACATGGTACATTCTAGTATATTTTCTTGCAGCAGCTCTCAACAATTATTCCCTCTTTAGTTAATTGTTGATTTGGTAGCATCAGTCAGGGCACTCCTGGATTACCTACTATATCTATATCTGCATAATTAATCTATATCTAAATCATTACATGATCAACTTTGAGATTCAACAATAAGACAACAATAAGTCCCAATAGAATTGCCCAATATTTACCTTAGACAGCAGCAGCAGCAGCAGCCTAGCCAGATGAAACAGAATGCAGGAGACTCCTGCGGCCACCCACACCTACCGATTTGGAGAAGGAGGAGGTGTGAGGAAGAAGATGAACGCGTGCGGCCAAGGACAAGGACGCCATTGACGGTAAGAAGTTGCAGGTACCTGCAAAAGAGTAGGATCATTATTGGAGTAATATTAACTTATTCGGTTTCGATTTGTGTTTTTATTTAGAACCTGCACACGGATGGCGACTGTGAAGAGGAAAGAGGAGGAAGATGAAGAAAGAAGGAAAAATTTGGGGAAGAAGAAGCAACAGGAAGAACAAATCCGGTGCAGCTGGAATGGAATCTGGATGTGTACTCCTCCGCCCGCTTATCTTGTGCTGTTTTTCTGTTTCATTTCCATTCCACTTTCTTTTAATTTTTTTTATTTTAATTAGACTAATTAGATTAATTTATAATTCCTTAGTTAACTTTTCCATTTATTTAGTGAAAATTTTTTTAAGTATAGTATAATTAATAAGTGATTAAAAATTATATTAGTTAAAATAATTATGATTTAATAAAAATAATTATAAATTAAAATTAAAATGATTAAATAATTTAATTAAAATAACAACAAAAAAATTATAAATTTTAAAATGCGATTAAAATATATAATTATAAAAATGACAAATTATATAGAAAAGATAAAACTAGAAGGAATGGATAAATTAAATGGGACAATAATTATTTTTACTATACAATAATTATTTTCACTTATATATTCTTAATTATTTACTAATTATACCATCTTAAATTTATGTGCTTATAATTAAAATTGTTATTGCATATATTATTAGATTGCTATAAAAATAAAGATAACATGAATATTAATAAAAAATAAATAATTATTAATAACATTAAAAAATAATATATTATTGTTTTATATATTTAGATTTTATATTTTATATTTTATGATTATATTTAATTTAAATTATCTTATAAACTAATATATCACTATTTTTATAATTTATTTTAATTTAAAATTTAATTATATTACTTACTAAATTTATTATTTTATCTTAATTTATAATTTAATTTAATTAATTTCTAAATTTATTCTTTTATATGGTAACAATCTATCAATTATTCACCGGTCTCATTTAATTTGTCCATTCTTTCTATTTTTATTTCGTCCTACATGATTTGTCCTTTTTTTTTTTAGAAATATAATTATACACTTTAATCACATTTTTAAATTCATAATTTATAGTACTTTTTTTAATTAAACCATTTAATCATCTTAATCTTAATCTTAATCTATAATTATTTTTATTAAATTATCATTATTTTTAATAATACATTTATTAATTATTTAATAATTTATACAATATTTAACCCTCTGTGTCTAAGTTAAAGGGGACAAACTAATTGGGATACGGATGAAAGATTATTTTATGATTTTTACATAATAGATAAATAATAAATGTATATCTAAATAAAAGTTAGGGTGTGTTCTTACACTATTTTCAAAAAATTATATTTTCTCAATAAAATGATATATTACACGCACTCATTATTTTTATTTACTTATAAAATTTTCTACACTTCACATAAAAAAAAAAAAAAAAACTCTTCAAACAATTTAACTAAACAAATATACCCTAAAATCGAAAGTAATTGTTTTTTAATAAATATAAAATAAAAATGAAAAAAAGTACAATATTAAATATGAATATACATAAACCGACGGTTTAAACCGTATCCGCCAAATTTTAAACCGTCATTCGAAAAATTCGATTTCGATTTGATATTTTGACAAATTGTAACACCGTTTGAGCAAGTATATATATAGTGCTATAAAATAAATCCTAATGTATTTATTATTTGTATATATTTATTTTAAGGGTAAATTCAAGTTTTGTCCTAATATAATTAAAATATATCAATTTTGGTCTCAATATAAAAAACTCATCAATTTTAGTTTTATGATAAATAATTTTAATCAATTTTGATTTCACGGTTAAAAATATAACGGAAATTGCTGACATTGACGTAACGGGATTGACATGGCAGCTGACCTGAAAACAACATGGTCGTGTACAATTATACAAGTCCATGTTGTCATATGACCGTGTTTAATTGTATACGAATGTGTATCTTTCTGTTTTGGTAAAAAAAATTTATTTTTATTTCTTTAAAAAAGTAGACACATTTTTCCAAAAAAAAAAATCTTTTAAACTATTTTACAAAACAAATACACCTATATTGAATTTAGAATAGTTGATATAGTTTAAATGGAAAAAATAATAGTAATCCCAATATAATTAAAATATTTGAATTTTGATAAAAAAAATTAATAAGGAATGTTTTTTGAAAATTTTTGTCTAGAATTTTATTATACTCTTGTTTTCTCTATATTATATTAAAAATTAATTTTTCATTCAGACCATCAATCGACACATATTTATATCACATCATACAATTATTTCAATTCAAAATACTATTCAAATCCCAAACTCTCGAAAAAAACACACTCGTCAATTTTAGTCTCAGCATAAATAATTTCAGTCAATTTTGGTTTCACCGTTCAAAAATTAATGAAAATAGTTGAAGTTGACGTAACAGGGTTGACGTGACATTTTACCTAAAAACAGCACGACCGTGTCCAATTATACACGCTCATGCTGTCACAGTCATTCAAAATTGATACATTTTAATTATATATAGATTATTATTGATTTTTTTTTATTTTAACTATATCAACTATTTTAAATTCAATATACTATTTTTTTTTCAAAAAAAATAACTAAAAGAATAAAATTTAGACAAAAACATAAAGATACACGGTCGTGTCCAATTAAATACGACCTGTGATAACATTGATGTGATAATTGCACACAACATGTAGTTTTCAGGTCAGTTGTCACTTCGACTCTATTACGTCTACGTCAGCAATTTTCGTTAACTTTTTAATATTGAAATCAAAATTGATTAAAATTAATTATAATAAGACTAAAATTGAATTATTATTTTTTTTTATATCGAGATCAAAAATGATTTTTTTTCTTTATTTTTGTTCAAAATAAATAATAAAAATTTACAATTTTCTTTAACTTCCTAATTTTCATTTAATCTAAATTACTTTTTTCACGAAAAATATA
Source organism: Andrographis paniculata (assembly GCF_009805555.1). Classification (NCBI taxonomy): domain Eukaryota; kingdom Viridiplantae; phylum Streptophyta; class Magnoliopsida; order Lamiales; family Acanthaceae; genus Andrographis; species Andrographis paniculata. The sequence continues at coordinate 2,074,160 of NW_026137611.1, forward strand.
TATATATTCTCATCGTACCAACTATTACTTATCAATTCATTATTCATCAAAATCTCCAAATTTAAACAAAACTTATTAAGCCAGATGAATTGCAGCTTCCCAAAACTGAAAAAAAAAATAATAAAAAAGTAAAATTGTTCATAACTCCCCCGTAATTTTAAAATTTAACGTAAAGTCTCCCTATACTTTAAAAATTGCATAGCACTCCGTTATACTTTTAAAAAGAAAAAAGTTGAATAAAACCCCACCACCATGAAACTTCCCCTTTGTGATGAGAAAAGAATTTTCTATCTATATATTTTGCATGGTGGGGGGTTTCATACAATATTTTTAAAAGTATAAGGGAACACCATACAATTTTTTAAATAAAAATAGGAATTTACATTGAGTTTCGAAATCACAGAGGGATTTCATGCAACGTTTTTTTTAAAGTATAAAGGGTTACCACACAATTTTTAAAGTAAAGGGAAAATTTACGCTGAATTGCGAAATTACAAGGGAATTATGAGTAATTTTGCCAAAAAAAAATAGTTTCAAACCAAATCTTTCCAAACAAACGCAAAAAAAAAAAAAAAAACACTTAATGGTGTATGTGAATTTTTTTAAATCATTATATAAGTTAAAACAATTTTGGGGAGAAAAATAATTAATTGCATTAATAATAAAGTTAAGGTCTATTTATAGACATAGTCCAATAAAAGAAAGAAATAAATATATAATACTAGATATTTCAATATCTCATCTCAAACTCAAGTAGGCATTAAATAAGCCAACTTGAGTTTGTGTAAGAGATATTGAAACCGAGCTGGATGATGTGACTTGGTGAAAACATCTATAGTTTGATCGTCGGAAAAGATAGGGCATAGCCTGATGTTGCCATAAGTAATATGATGACGAACAAGATGACAATCAATCTTGATGTGTTTGGTGAGCTCATGAAAAACATCATTATGTAAAATCTGGATAGCACTCATTTTTTTCGCAATGCAGAAAAATAGGAGATAACTGCGGCACGCCAAGATCATCAAGTAATCAACGAAGCCACAAAAGCTCAGAAGTAGCATCAACAAGGGCTTGATATTCGGATTCAGTACTGGAACGAGAGACAACTATTTGTTTCTTGCTACACCAAAAAACAAGAGAATCACGAAGACAGTTAAGGGAGACTGGTCTGAGAAGTGTAATCTATGCAATAGTGTTCCCTTAACATAATGAAGAATACGCTGAACTGCAGTTTAGTGAGTGGTGCGAGGTGCATATATAAACTAACTAACCAGATGTACAGCGTAAGCAACGTCAGGACGAGTTACTATCAAGTAAATCAAGCTTCCTATAAGTTGGCGATAAAGAGAAGGATCGTCAAGAGGAGTCTCATCCATTGGTGTAAGACGGCAGCCAGGTCAATGGGTGTCGAAGTTGTCTTGCAATCAGTGAGATCAGCACGAGACAACATATCAAAAGCATATATAGCCTGAGACATGTAAAACCCATTAGGACTATCAGAAATCTCAAGACCCAATAAATACTGAAGGTGGCCAAGACTCTTCATATCAAAGTGTTGTTGAAGGTACCTTTGTAAATCAGATGTACTTGACTGATCATCCCCAGTTATAATCATATCATCAACATAAAGAAGTAAAACAATAGTTCCAGAAGAACTTTGTTAAATAAATAAGGCGGAGTCATGTGAACTAAAAGTGAAGCTAAACTTAAGAAGAGTTGAACTGAACTTATAAAACTAAGCACGTTGAGCCTATTTCAAACTATAAAGAGCACGCCGCAACTTACAGACTTTAGAAGAAGAAGGAAAACCTAGAGGCAATGTCATATAAACATCCTCAAATAGATCACCATAAAGAAAAACATTTTGTACGCCCATCTGCAAGAGACACCACTTACGAACAACTGCAATTGCAATTAAACAACGAAGTGAGATAAGACGCGCCAACAGAGCAAAGGTCTCATCGTAATCAATATCATATTCCTATTAGTAGCCATTCGCAACCAAACGAGCTTTGTAACACTCAACCAACCCATTAGACTTAGTTTTAATTTTGAAAACTCATTTGCAACCAATATGTGTTTTATCTGAAGGTAAATTAACAAGGTTCCATGTATGAGTCTTCTCTAAAGTCCACCTACGCAAATGAGTAGGTGGACTTACTCGATGTGATCGACGAGGTATGACAGGTCCAAGCACCGTAGTCGGCTCAGTAGTTGGAAACGAGGTCGGAGGTAGATCAGAAGCTTCAATTGGAACAGGATCCGAAGGTGTAGATGGATTCGTAAGATCAGAATCAAGGAACAAAAGAGAACATGAAGACATGAATGAAGGTGAACCAGAAATAGATGAGACATGAAATTTAGACAGGGTGGAAAACATGTCACTCTCCCAAGAGGTAATATGACGAGATATACACAACCGTTTAAAGATCGAATCCCAAAGCCTATAACTTTTATGCTCTATCCAATTACCAAGAAGACAACATAAACGAGCACGAGGTTTCATTTTGGAACGTTCATGCGAAGGGATAAGAACGAAATCGACACAACCGAAGAGACGAAGGATACTATAATTGGGTGACTGACCATATAGCCATTCAAAAGAAGTACTATTATGGAGGACAGATGATGAAATACGATTTATGGTAAAGATAGCAGTAAGGTCAACTTCCCCCCAGAACCTATCAGGACAAGAGGCAGACAAAATAGACGCATGGACAATATCTAGAATGTGACGATGTTTACGCTCAACGCGATCATTTTGTTGAGAGATGTATGAACATAAACGCTTAATCAATGTACCTTGAGCAGAGAGAAATCTTAACAACGTAGAATCTCTATATTCAAGGTCATTATCAGTACGGAGGGTTTGTATGGAATAGGAAAACTAAGTTCTAATTATTTGAGCAAATTGAGTGTATATTTGAGGTAATTCTGAGCGGTATTTCAAAAAATATATCCATATGAAACGAGAGTAGTCATCTATGAATATGACATAATAACGCCACTCACTCATAAAAAGAATAGGATAAGGACCCCAAATATCACAATGAACCAGAGAAAATTGTTTACTTGCGACCAATATATTTTCTGAAAAAGATAAAGCTGGTTTTTTTTTTTTTTCCAAGTAACAATGTAAGCAAATCAAATTACTCAAAACGAGTAGAACCCAAATAACTTTCACTAACGAGAGACTAAATTTTAGAGGAAGCTGACCAAGACGAAAGTGCCACTAGAGACTATAGGAACGAAGGGTAATATGAGGGGTATGAGTATGATCAACAGAAAAATTAAGGGAAGAGATTTTCAAATATTGTACCTCAAATAGTTGACCCACCTTTCAATTTGTTCCAAAAATTTGACCCATATGTGGATACTAAACCTACACACCAGAAGATGATAAAGTAACAGTAAGTACGTGGTCAACTAATTGGCCAACTGATACAAGATTTAAAATCAATCAAGGAATGCAGTAAATATCAGAAGATATATAAATGGTAGAGATACATATCCTGCACACCAGAAGAGGAGAAAATAACAGTAAGTCCCTGGTCAACTAATTGGCCAACTGATACAAGATTTAAAGTCAATTGAGAAATGTTGTAAGTATCAAGAAGATATATAAATGGTAGGGATACAAATCCTGAATGAGTGATATCAATGTGACTCCCGTTAATAGTCTGTATAGGTAGTGAAGAGGGCACATGATGCGCACCAGTCAAAAGACCAAGTGTATGTGCCATATGATTGCAACAGCCGGAATCAAAATACCACTTGGGACTACCTGAGTTATCCATGACAAGAGATTAACTGTAAGTAAGAACTTGATGCGAGAGAGTCACAATATTCTAGAGGGTTGCAAATGCAAGCTTATAAGATTATCGAATATTGTGCACATTCCGATGTTGTCGAACACAACAATTCTGAATGACATGACCTTGACGATAACAATAACGACACTTCACTGTCATAATACAACTATCGACAGATTACAGAAAATAGATAAAAAAATCCGAAAAAAATTCTTCAGGCGAAAATACAAATACACCATCGGATAGAGAATATTTTTTCTAAATTAACGCCAAAAAAATCACTGCAATCGGAGCTGAACGCACCACCACGCGCCAGTCAAAGTTTCGGTAGCCTGAACTTTGACGCCCGTGTGGGCCCTACATGCGCCACCAAATTTTGGTGGTGCGCCGGTTTTTGGACGGAGGTTCTGATGGTGCCGAAGGTGTCGATCGGATATGCTCGGAAGTAGGAGAAATGGCAATGGCTCTGGTTGTCAAATTTTAGGGTTTATTAGAAGAAATTTGACTCTCATACATATTAAAATAATTTTTGAAAAAAAATTATTAATTACATTAATAATAAAGTCAATATTTATTTATAAATATAGTTTAAAACGGATAAAAGCAAACAATAAAATAAATAAATAAATATATAACAATAAATATTCCAATAATATACTTTTTTTTCTTTTGAGATATTTAAGTTAGAATGTGCAAGCCAACACATAAGTTAATATGTACATATTCTACTTTTGTTGGGTGCATTTTCTTATGTTCTTAGTGTGCTTTTGAGATTGTGTGCACGATTGTACTAGCAAATTTCTCGTAAGAGCCGAGGAATTGCTAGACCGACGAGAAGGTGTTCGAGAAGGAACTATCCAACCCGTTAAAGTAGGAAGTATCATACTAAGTTTAGATAGAATTTTATGGAGATTTTTGGAATTTTGAAATATAAAAAATTGTATTTGATATAATATTTTGTGAAATTAAATATATATTTGATTGATAACTTTGAAAAAAATAAAATAATACTTTTTCGGTCTCATCTAATTTGTCAACTTTAGTTGATATACAGAGTTTTGACTATTATGTAATTAGTATTTAATTTAAAAAAATGTATTAGTAAAAATAATTATAATATAATAAAATAATTATAAATTGAAATTAAAATGACTAAATAATTTAATTAAAATAAAAAAATTTATAAATTATAAATTTGAAAATATTATTAAAATATATAATTATATTTTAAAAAAAATAAATAAATTAATTGGGACGAATTGAAATAATAAAATATATATATATATATATAAAAGAAGAAAGAAAGTATCAAATTTTTCTACATTTATTTATATATATATATAAAATAAGCCAATTATGCATTTAGATATTTATTTGTGTGGTGGGAAATGGAATTGATAAGTAAATGAGCGTGTAAGATGACACAAGAAGTCATGCGCAACTTCCACATCAATAATTACTCCAACTTATCAAGTAAAGTCAATTGATAAGCGTGGAATCAGATCTCCCCCACCCCGATTGTGACACGTGTACGAAGATCCTGTACCGTCGGACAACAACGCCTGATTTCAGTCACTCCCACACTCCAAAGTCAACGTTTATTACTTTCACACTAATTTGTGTTTGTTCTCACATTCTCTATTTATTTATTTATTTAGGGGGTGTTTGTTTGAAAGATTTTAGAGGATTTCCACTATTCATCCAATTTTTTCCCCCCAAAAACATCAAATCAAATACCTATTTTTCATTTTTTATATTATACTAAAAATCAATTTTACATTCAAAATATCACATCAAACCCTATTTATATCACATCATACAACTATTCAAATTCAAAATTTTTACTATTCAAATCCCAATCCAAAATCCAAACCCCCAAACAAACACACCCTAAAAAAGAAAAAAACCAATTTGATTTATTATTCCTTTCGTCTAATTTCGTTTGTTCACTATTTTTATTTTTGAATGTTTCATATAATTTATTTTTTTAAATATAATTATATATTTTAATTACATTTTAAAATTTAAAATTTATTTTTAATTAATTATTTAGTCATTTTAATTTATAATTATTTTTATTAAATTATAATTATTTTTATTAATATATTTTTTAATTACTTACTAATTATACAATATTTAAAATTCCATGTCTAAACTAAATGAGACTATTTAGCCAGGACCGAGAGAGTATTTGTTTTACAAAAGTAATAGATAGTTGTACCATAAAGTAAAATCGATCGCATCCTTTAATTAAGGCTTTATTTATTTACATTCTCGAATCTAGAGTTTGTTTGTGTGGTGATTTAGTTTAAAATATTTTTTTAATATCAGATATAAAAAAAGATTGTTGATAATATAAAAATTAATATTTTGTGATAAAATAAAAAATATATTTTATACATTAAAAATTGTGTCATAAACTGGGCAAACAAATCATTAAATTTTACATTATTCATTGAAAATTTTCTCTTTAAAAAATTTATATCTAAAATTCATTTTTTATTAAAAATATTCTATACAAAACTACTTAAAAATATCTGAAAAAAATTAAAATTGACAGTATAATGCCAACAAAAATTAAGATAATAATCATGTTCACTATAATTACTTTTTGTTTTCTAGTTTTTTCTTTAAAAAAAAAAAGAAAAAAAAAAAAAAAAAATATATATATATATATATTATTAGACTGTACTTTCAAGGGTCTTCCCAATAATTCAATTTAATACACGAAAAATAATTTAATAGTGAATTATTGGAATATGTAACGTGGTAGTTAGTGCTTCTAATTTGGGTAATTAACAATAATAGAAGTATGGTGTGTTGGCTCGTGTTTTTAAATAAATGCATTTTTATATTAGATATAAAAAATAATAATATTTTATATTAAATTATTAATTTTTATAAATGAATAAAGTATATATATGTTTGTTAATATATATTGTATTTTATTAATATAATATTTATAGAGAATTATTCCAATAAAAAATAAATCGGATGAACCAATCCTATATTCATTGTCTATTTTTATTTTATATATTATATTTAATTATTTTTACAACAAAAAAGCATTAAATAGAAAATAAAATTATAAAAAAGGAAAATGTCAAGTGAAAAAACTCAAAGCATCATTCTCTAAATAAAGAATGTGTTCATTTAGGGTGCGATTGTTTGAAAGATTTTATGAATTTTATATTATTTATACCGTCTATTTTTTTTTAAAAAAATATCAAATTAAATTATATTAATAAATGTAAAAAATATATATTAATAATTAGCAGTAGGATCCACAGTTGCTTAAAAAATATATATATATAATCATTAGAAGTGAACGGGAGATTATTAAACTTAAATAAATATAAAATCAAAAATGTATCTGGTCATTGTATGTCCTACTCATGCTTCTACTTGATAACCAACTTGGATTTGTTTGTTTATTCATCATCACTATTTTAGGGTGTGCTTGTTTGACGGATTTGTTTGTATTTTTACTATTTATTCTATTTTTTTTTTCAAAAATATCAAATCAAACACCTATTTTTTATTTTTTATATTATACTAAAAATAAATTTGACATTCAAAACATCACATCAACACCTATTTATATCACACCGTACAACTATTCAAATTAAAAATTTTTATTATTCAAATCCCAACTCAAAATCCAAACCCTCAAACAAACACACCCTTAATGTATTTCATTTTATTTATTTATTTTTATTTTAAATACAAATCAACACTATTCAATAGATATTATTTATGATAAAGATATATTATATTTTTTAATAAATTATTATATTAAAATACTATTTAAATTGAAACTCAAATAAAAAAAAAATTTAATTTCAAATCGAAACCAAACAAACTCAATTTTTCAATGCAAACACTATTTTACAATTATATTTTAAAAAGGGTGTATTTGCTTTCAACAATATTTTGCATAATTTTTAATATTTTTTTAATTGATATATATTAATCTTTTTATAATATTACATATAACTGCATACTTTTACAATTCTCTATATATTACTAAAACAAAAATATACTGAGGGCCGTTTGGATTGATTTAAAAAATAAGTAGGAGCTAAAAGTAGAAGCAGAAGCATAAGTCAAATTCGATTTTTGTATTCGGATGAATCATTATAAAAATAACTTTTGATAGAAAACTGTTTTGATGTAATAGAGTTGAAAATGTTTTTAAATCGTTAAAATTACTCAAAATGACATGTTGTGAATATAATTGTATTTTTTAATAAAATATATATTTTTTTAATTTTTTTAGTTATATTTAAATATTTAAATATTTTAAATAAAAGTATAGAAAATATATTTTTAAAATTTAATTATTTATATTTTAAAATTTTAATTTAAAGAAAATATATAAATTAAAAATAAAATTACAATATAATAGAAATATTAAATTTTTCATAATTTTCAATTTATTTTAAAATTTTATAACTTATATTAATAAGTTTAGTATAATTAAAAAAAATTATATACTTCTATTTAAATTTGGTATTTCAATTATAATTTTAAATTCTAATTCAAGTACAACATATATAAATTAAACATAATAATATAAATATATTTTTAAAATATAATATATAAATTAATTTATTATTATTATTATTATTATTATTATTATTATTAAGGATAAAATAATAATTTTAATTGAAAAATATTTCTATTTATTTTAAAAGCAACATTTCTAAAAAATGGCAGCCTCGGCCTCAGGATAGAAGTCAATCCAAACATATACAAAGTGTTTATCAGAAGCAGAAGCTGTCAAAAGCCAATCCAAATAGAGCCTAAGCTATAAACACTAAAGATGTATTTTGTTTGAACTTTAAATTTAAATTATCAATTTCACTAAAAATATCATAGTAGTATTATTGTTTTTTCTATAAAATACTCCCTCCATTCCAAACAAGGTGCAGCTTTTGGCATTAGTTTTTAGGTGGGTAGTATTAAATAGGATAATTTAGAAATTAGGTGATGTGATGGAGAGAGAAATATATATTTTATTTTTTTTATTTGAATGATGTGAGCGGATAAAGTGTGTAGGGTAGAGATTAAGTATAATGAATTATTTCATATTTTAAAAATATTGCAGGTGTTTGGGATATACAAAAAAAAATATTGCATATTTGGGATGAAGAGAGTATTATTTAACACAAATTTTAATTTAAAATCAAAATAAAATAAATTCTAAACAATCAAATAAAAGCAGAATATTATATTAATAGATCCAAATATAACGATGTCACGTCGGCGGCCATATGCTTGCTTTGTTGACTTTATATTTTTTAAAGTTTAATTTTGAGCTTTAATTAGCGGATGAGGGGCATGAACAACGATGACCATAATAAAGATTTTCTTAAAGACTTTTATTGTTTATATATATATATATATATATATTTTAAAAATATATATATTATACACTACTATTATTATTATTATTATTATTATTATTATTATTGTTGATGTAATTTTTCAACAAAAATAAAGTAAAATTCAAAGATATAGAAAATATCCTTAAACTTAGTGCCTGAGATTAGGAATCTCTAAACACTGTATGGTACAGAAAATAAATTGGAAAATAAAAGACTGAAATTTAAAGTGGTGATCCCCAAATCTGACTTTGCTTTGTTGAAGTTGATTGAAGATGCCTTGCCAAATGATGATCCAAATCCTTAAATATTCTTTGAAGAAAACGTTCAGAACCGTCGCACTGTTTCACCAACCGTTCCCACCAGTTACAGAACTCAGAACTGCCTCTTTCATTGACACATGTCTTTAACCGCCTCGCCAACCGCATAACCCAACGACCGACCAACCGACCAATCTAGATACATAATTGGTCGCCAGATCAAAAGACTCACTGGTCGCCCCATCAAACGACCACTATTTGGTCTCTTCAATCGTCTGACCTATCAACAGACCTTTCTTCGCCCGACTTCCTTTTTCGACCGACCCCCATAGCAGCCAACCTTTGTATCAACCGACCCATTTATCCGACTGCGGATAATCTGACCTGCTTGCCCGACCGCGGACCATCTGACTTGCTTATCTGATTGAGAACCAACCGACTGAGAACCCCACCGACTGACTCTGGATACCTTATTATTATTATTATTATTATTATTATTATTATTATTATTATTATTATTATTATTATTTTTTGTGCGTAACAACATGCCTCCTCCTCAAGACTCCTAAGCATCATTTCTTATGATGTTTTAGGAGTTAGTAGGTTAGCATCCGAGGCTACGTCAGCCTCAGATCCGACCTCTATCCTTTGAGGCTACGTTGGACCCGACCTCCATTTATCGCGGACTGGTGCTGGCCTGGACGTTGGTCGATCTTGCACTACCATTGTATTCAGACTCCCGTCCGACTTATTCCTCCTTTCGGCCACTGTTGTTCTGTCATTCTTTTGCTCGCCTGAAAAGTTATGGTCGGCGACCTGACCCGTGTCCGTCCATTCGGCGGGGTCCTCCTGACCTGTATCCGTCCATTCGGCGGGGTCCTCCTGACCTGTATCCGTCCAGGTTACGTAGTCCTCCCGATTTTTGTCAGTCCAGTCGACGTGGTCTTCCCGATCTGTATTCGTCCAGTCGGCGTGGTCCTCCCGACCTTTGTCCATCCAGTCGGTGTGGTTGTCCCGACTACGGTCCGTCCATTCGGTGTGGTCCTCCCGACCATGGTCCGTCCAGTCGGTGTGGTCTTCCCGACCATGGTCCGTCCAGGCGTCGTGATCCTGCCGACCTGTCTCCGTCCATTCGGTCGTCCCTGGTCGGGCCTGTCCTCCTGTTTGGTCCTATCTCCAGTCTGTCTGACTGGGTATATGCTCAGGAATGGCGTTGTCCGTTTGGGGGCATGACATTTCTGGCGGTGCAGGAACCGAATTCAACATGAATTTTGATTGCTCCATCAAGTTTTGCATTGCGTCATGTATTGCCTGCAGATTTGCTATCTGTTGGTCGTACATTTGCCGAAAACCTGCTGTCAATTCGGCCCGTAGTTGGGAAGCTTCTTCTGCCGTGATAAAGCCAACGGCTGTACTGTGGAATTGAAAATTTGCCATATGGATCAGCAATTTTCTCCCACTGTGGTCGCCAATTTGTTGATGTAATTTTTCAACAAAAATAAAGTAAAATTCAAAGATATAGAAAATATCCTTAAATTTGATTAATTAGTGCCTGAGATTAGGAATCTCTAAACACTGTATGGTACAGAAAATAAACTGGAAAATAAAAGACTGAAATTTAAAGTGGTGATCCCCAAATCTGACTTTGCTTTGTTGAAGTTGATTGAAGATGCCTTGCCAAATGATGATCCAAATCCTTAAATATTCTTTGAAGAAAACGTTCAGAACCGTCGCACTGTTTCACCAACCGTTCCCACCAGTTACAGAACTCAGAACTGCCTCTTTCATTGACACATGTCTTTAACCGCCTCGCCAACCGCATAACCCAACGACCGACCAACCGACCAATCTAGATACATAATTGGTCGCCAGATCAAAAGACTCACTGGTCGCCCCATCAAACGACCACTATTTGGTCTCTTCAATCGTCTGACCTATCAACAGACCTTTCTTCGCCCGACTTCCTTTTTCGACCGACCCCCATAGCAGCCAACCTTTGTATCAACCGACCCATTTATCCGACTGCGGATAATCTGACCTGCTTGCCCGACCGCGGACCATCTGACTTGCTTATCTGATTGAGAACCAACCGACTGAGAACCCACCGACTGACTCTGGATACCTTATTATTATTATTATTATTATTATTATTATTATTATTATTATTATTTTTTGTGCGTAACAATTATTATTGTTATATTATTTATACAATTTTTTATATTTTATATAGGAAAATATCTTTACAAACTATTTTATAAAACAAACCCTTTAGGTTTGAAATTTTTGAAATAGTATAAAATTTGGTATTTGATATATGAACATTTAGCGTTTTTACATTAATTGATTTTTTTATATATAGTATGATAAATTATGCTGTTAATATAAAAAAGATTTCATTAGTCATTCAAATTAATTTTCACTTTTTTTTTTTGTTGTTGTAATTCAAATTTATTTTCGTTTGTTTCTAGTAAAAAATATTCCATCTTTTTTTACCAAAAAAAGTAAAATTTTTATTTTTACATATTTTTCTTAAAATTCGTACCTGGTCAAATGAGCACACAATTTGATGACGGATGGAGTAATATTTTGTATTGAATTATTAACTTTTTATGAGTGAATAATGTATATATTATATTAATTTGCATGTATATTTATATTTTTTCTAATGATATTTACGGAGAATTGTTCATCGAGAAATAAGTAGTGAACATATTGAATTTATATTTTAAAAAATATACATATAATTGATGTTATACTTTTACAAAAATTGAATAGTTTGGGATCTGTTCTTTCAAGAATTTTTTTTTTTTTTTTTTCTCACTTCGATTCACAATATATATATATTTTTATCATCTCATAAAAAGTCAATATTCAGTATAAAATATTATTTTTTACATTACTAGCACAATTTCATATACTTTGTATATAAAAAAATTCAAATCAAAATACACAAACAAACCTATCAAATTTCATTTATTTAAAAAAACAAAGTCGGATTTCTTCTTTCATTGTTTTGCTCTAAATCTTTTACATCGACAATTTATAATAAAAAATTTATTTATTTATAATTTTATTATATATATGTTTTTTTTTTTTAAAAAATAATTTACTTATGGTATAATTTTTTATTAATTTTTATTGATTTTATATTACTATTTTCATCTCACATAATATGTCATATTTTTTATTTTCGTCCGTCCCATATATCAGACCACTTTCTTTATTAGAAAAGAATCATACAATTTAATCACATTTTAAATTTTATATTTTATAATTTTTAAAATTTTAATTATACTAATTAGTTATCTTAAATTTAATTTATAATTACTTTTAGTAGTACATTTTTAATTATTTTACTAATCATACCCCTCCTAAATTCTCGTATCCGGAACAAAGGAAATATAATTTTATATTAGAATATCACTCCCTCCCCACTTAATTTATCTATTATTTTTGTTTTCGTCAGTCCATCGTAATTTATCATTTTATTTTTTGGAAATATAATTATACATTTTAAATTTTAAAATTTTTTATAATTAAACTATTTAAAAAATTTAATTTAATTTATAATTAGTTTTATTAAATCATATTTATTTTCACTAATATATTTTTTAATTACTTACTAATTATACCGTACCTCAAACTCAAACTCAAACTCGGTGGATGGACAATTTAACTGAGAGGGATGGAGTATTATTTATTAATATAGATAGTGTTTATTTTGACGTCAAATAAATTAAAAAATAATTCAGATAACACGTCCATAAAAGAAAATTTCCGGCCGTTATTTGCGTAAACCCTTTGACTAACGTACGAAAACGACAAAACGGTACAACGTTTTTAACGCCCGTTACCGTTTGGAATAAAAAGGGAATCTGGAAAGGAATATTCCCTCAGTGAAAGTGAGCTGAGAAGAGAACTTCTACCGAAAAAATGAATGGCCGGTGATTGTGGAACAAAATTTCAATGTCTTCTCTTTCCCCATAATTTCATTAACAAATTTGATTCATCCATTAGAAGAATTCTGATCCGAATTTGACTGCTCCTAGGCTGTCTCGACTTCCCCCACTATAAATTCAAACCTCACAACGGCGTCGTTCGCATCTCAAACTTTTCCCCCTTCTTAATAATCAATTTCCGATTTGGGGTTTTTCCTGGGAATTGATTCTTACAGGCACTGCTGCTGCAATAATGGCGACGAGGAACGTGGAGAAGATGGCGTCGATCGACGCTCAGTTGAGGCTTTTGGCTCCTGGGAAGGTGTCCGAAGACGACAAGCTTGTTGAGTACGATGCCCTGCTTTTGGACAGGTTTCTCGACATTCTTCAGGATTTACACGGCGAGGATCTCCGAGAAACGGTACATATATATGTCTGAAATGGTTTAATTTTCAAGTGAACGAAGCAAAAGTCAAATCCTTAAACTCTTACTGATAGAAATTAAACCCTAATTTTTGGTAATGTTTACGGCATAATCGGCGATGGATCGGCTACTGAAACTGTGTTTTTAGTTCAATATTAAAAAAAAAAATGTTACTTATTGTAATGAAATTCGTATCTATTGTTTGATAATTTAGGGTTCGTTTAGATCGAAATTTGCAAAATTTTGGGAAATATAGTAAAATGTTGGTGATTTGATTGTATAATGTAATTGTGAGAGGATCAATGAATTAATAGTCCTAAAAAGTTTCAAATAATACGAAAATGTGTCTTGTAAGAAAGCAACAGCTGTAAATTCTTGAGCAGATTCGATCTTGTAATGTGATGTAATAATGTGGATGAAGGTGCAAGAATGTTACGAGCTGTCGGCGGAGTACGAAGGCAGCCATAATCCCGACAAGTTGGAGGAGCTCGGGAGTGTGCTGACAAGCTTGGATCCCGGCGATTCGATTGTCCTGGCGAAAGCATTTTCTAACATGCTTAACCTGGCCAACTTGGCCGAGGAGGTCCAAATTGCGCATCGTCGTAGGAACAAGAAGAAGAAAGGAGATTACACTGATGAGAGCTCGGCTACAACCGAGTCGGACATCGAAGAGACTCTCAAGAGACTTGTGGTGGACTTGAAGAAATCCCCCGAGGAAGTTTTTGATGCATTAAAGAATCAGACAGTCGACCTCGTCTTCACTGCTCATCCGACTCAGTCTGTCCGGAGATCGTTGCTCCAGAAGCACGGCAGGTTGATTCTTACATCCTTGTTCTTCTTAAAATGAGGTGCGATGAATTTTATGCTTAATGTGTCTACTTTCTGTGTTAGAATTCGAGATTGCTTGGCTCAGTTGTACGCTAAGGACATAACTCCGGACGACAAGCAGGAGCTCGACGAGGCGTTGCAGCGAGAGGTGACGATTCGTGCGAGAAATTTGTTTTGTACTATGAATGGTTGTGTAATAATGTTTTTGTTACATGTTTTTTGCAGATTCAAGCGGCTTTCCGCACGGACGAGATCCGGAGGACTGCTCCTACTCCCCAAGACGAAATGAGGGCCGGGATGAGTTATTTCCATGAAACGATCTGGAAAGGCGTCCCCAAGTTCCTACGACGTGTCGATACGGCGCTGAAGAACATCGGGATTAAAGAGCGTGTCCCGTACAATGCGCCGCTGATCCAATTCTCTTCTTGGATGGGGGGAGACCGCGACGGTACTTAATTCATTATTTCTCGAATTATTACAACCCCAAACCCCGTTGGTTTTTCGTTTGAATGTTCGAATGTCTTTATTACAGGCAACCCGAGGGTCACCCCCGAGGTTACGAGGGATGTTTGCTTGTTGGCGCGAATGATGGCCGCAAACTTGTACTATTCTCGGATCGAGGATTTAATGTTCGAGGTATTCAATCGATTACTTCATTCCTTACGCGGCTTATGTTGTAGTAACTCTGTCTCCGTGTTTTTTAGTTGTCCATGTGGCGTTGCACCGATGAGCTCCGACTACACGCGGAGGAGCTTCACCGTTCTTTGAAGAAAGATTCGAAGCATTACATTGGTAATTCTCCTCGGACCCTATCAATCGAATTTTCAATACGCACGAAACATATGACTTACTTATACATGTTTGGTTGTAGAGTTTTGGAAATCGATTCCTCCGAACGAACCCTACCGCGTCATTCTTGGAGATGTTCGCGACAAGCTCTATCAAACGCGTGAGCGCTCTCGTCAACTGCTCGCTCAGGGGACTTCCGACATCCCGGAAGAAGCTACTTACACCAGCATTGATCAGGTGCCGTTTTCGTAAGAAGTAGACAACATTAATTTCGTGTAACGTTGCGTTTCTGTTGCTGAATCGGGACGACATTGTGCAGTTCTTGGAACCTCTCGAGCTCTGCTACCGTTCTCTCTGCACTTGCGGAGATGGGCCAATAGCCGACGGAAGCCTTCTAGATTTTCTCCGGCAAGTGTCGACATTCGGGCTCTCGTTTGTCCGCCTCGACATAAGGCAAGAATCGGACAGGCACACCGACGTTCTCGACGCCATAACCAAGCATTTGGACATCGGCTCGTATCGTGACTGGTCTGAAGATCGCCGCCAGGAATGGCTCCTCGCCGAACTCAACAGCAAACGGCCCCTCTTCGGATCGGACCTCCCCAAGACCGAAGAGATCGCTGACGTTCTCGACACGTTTGCCGTCCTCGCCGAACTCCCGTCCGACTGCTTCGGCGCGTACATCATTTCGATGGCCACCGCCCCATCCGACGTGCTGGCCGTTGAGCTTCTCCAACGCGAGTGCCATGTCAAGCACCCGCTGCGAGTCGTCCCGCTCTTCGAGAAGTTGGACGATCTCGAGGCGGCACCGGCAGCCGTAGCGCGGCTCTTCTCCGTCGACTGGTACAAGAATCGGATCAACGGGAAGCAAGAAGTCATGATCGGGTACTCGGACTCGGGGAAAGACGCCGGCCGGCTATCGGCTGCTTGGCAACTCTACAAGGCTCAAGAAGAGCTCATCAAAGTCGCGAAGGAATACGGTGTAAAGCTCACGATGTTCCACGGTCGCGGTGGGACCGTTGGACGAGGAGGCGGCCCGACTCACCTCGCCATTTTGTCGCAACCGCCGGAAACCATTCACGGCTCCCTCCGCGTCACCGTTCAAGGCGAAGTCATCGAGCAATCGTTCGGCGAGGAGCACTTGTGCTTCCGGACACTCCAACGTTTCACGGCCGCGACGTTAGAACACGGGATGCATCCGCCCGTGGCGCCCAAACCCGAATGGCGCGCCCTTCTCGATGAAATCGCCGTCATCGCCACCAAGGAGTACCGGTCCGTTGTCTTCCAAGAGCCTCGCTTCGTCGAGTATTTCCGCTTGGTAAGTAACGGGTCGATTCGTATCGAATTATCGATACCGTGCTAACTATTGATACCGTGCTAACTTGTTTTATCGGTATTTGTTGAAAATTGTTGTCTTTACGACGTTTTCAGGCCACACCGGAGCTAGAGTACGGTCGAATGAACATCGGGAGCCGTCCGTCGAAGAGGAAACCGAGCGGAGGCATCGAATCTTTAAGAGCAATTCCATGGATCTTCGCGTGGACGCAGACGAGATTTCATCTCCCAGTGTGGCTGGGGTTCGGTGCGGCGTTTAAGTACGCGATACAAAAGGATGTCCGGAACCTCAAAATGCTGCAAGAAATGTACAACCAATGGCCCTTCTTTAGAGTGACGATCGATTTGGTCGAAATGGTGTTCGCCAAGGGCGATCCCGGGATTGCTGCTCTCTACGACAAACTTCTCGTTTCCGAAGACTTGTGGTCGTTCGGGGAACGGCTGAGGGCCAACTATAACGAGACGGAGTCTCTTCTCCTACAAGTATGCACGCATTCTTCGATTTCATTACAATGAGCTTGCTCGCTCGCTTGCTCTTACGACATTCTTAAACCGTCGAATGTTTTGTCTGTCTGTTTTTCCAGATCGCCGGACACAAAGACCTTCTAGAAGGGGACCCGTACTTGAAGCAACGGTTGCGGCTGCGCGATTCTTACATCACATCCTTAAACGTGAGCCAGGCGTACACTCTGAAGCGAATCCGCGATCCCAACTACCATGTGAAGCTGAGGCCGCACATTTCGAAGGAGTACGAGGAGTCAAAGCCGGCGGCCGAGCTGGTGAAGCTGAACCCGACGAGCGAGTACGCGCCGGGATTGGAGGACACCCTTATCTTGACCATGAAAGGTATTGCTGCGGGATTACAGAACACTGGTTGAAACGATCCATCTTTTCTTATATGTTTTTTGAAATTGCTACGACATAAAAAATGTCGGGTTTTGTTTTTTCCATAATGTGGGAACCTGCCGTCACTATTCTTTGAGTGCACGTTGCGTAGACCCCGGATCGAACGAATTTGTTGTGTGTTCTTGTTCGATTGATGTGTTCGAATTTTAATTATGTGTATCCAATCTTGTCTTGTTAATTACCATTGATGTAATGGTGATTCTGTCCTCTGTTTTTGGGTTAGGGAATCATCATCAATTTGTGTTCATGCTTGGGTGTGTTATTTTATTTTCACATGTTAACAATAGATATATAGTATTTTTTTTTTTATGACTAATAATAGATACATTTGTGATTTAGGATATTTACAAACAGGCAATATGTATATATTTTTTTTAACGTACAAGGCCCAAGGTAAGTCACAAAATTTCAGTTAAGAGTTCACCACTAGACTATCTTTTACGGGACAGGATATGTGTACGCGGTATTTTAATATAAAGATATTTTTATTATTGTATAAGAACTTTATTTATTAAATTAATATATATATATTGACAGTGAACAATTTGAAATAATAATTATATATACATATATTATAATTTATGATCTTATAACTATAATTGGATTTAAACGTGAGTAATAAATTGGTAACAAATTCCTCATAGTCAGCAAGATACTATTGAAATTAAAGTTTCACTGTGACTGCATATACATATTGTCAATCTTCAATTGAAATTTTACAACGGTGAAATCGACTTTGCTTAGCCGATTTGGCAAGTTTAGTGATTGCATAATAATACATATATATATATATATATATATAATTCAGCATACTGAACAACACTCAATATACTAATAAACAACAACTTGATTTACTATTGGCAGCATATCATTTATATTATACAATACAATTATAATACATGAACCGAAAACACATTACACAACACATGGAACGATTGATTTTAGCACCTGACATATTCTGATACAGCTAGAGCTGTTAAACAAATCGAGTAACTCGCGAGCCAAGCTCGACTCGGCTTGTTTATAAAGATAAACGAGCCGAGCTCGAGGCACTATTTTGGCTCGAATTCTTAACGAGCCGAGCCGAGCCTGTACCATTAACAAGTTCGAGTCAAGCTCGAACAACCGATACTCGAGCTCGCTCGGCTTGTTTAACAGCTCTATACAACATACGTTGTAATTATGAATAAATATCACATGTTTTTATTACAAACTGCCCAGACTGTATATAACAACTAACATGTATTATTTCTATACCTTTTGGATATTATTTTGAAAAATAAGGACGGTGCAATTAGCACCATAATCCTTCCCATTTATATTTTTATATATATATATCCGATTAGATTACTTAGCTACCGTCCGATCTCATCATTATCCTATCATATAGTCAATAAAAAACAAGAATAATTTTATAATTTTGCCATATATCTTTGAAGAGATAATTAACTTTATGACTAAGAAAAGAATACATTATGTTTTTGTCAAAGACGATACTAAAAAAAGTACGAGTAGAGTGAGAAGAGTCTATAGAAACAATAACATGGTATTTTTTAAAATATATTTCATGCTCTCTATAGTCAATCACAAATGTTCTTATAATAAATCAATATAATTAATTCTCTTGTAACAGACTTTTCTATAAAAAATAATAATAAAAAAAATCTATAAAAATAATAACTTTGTGCTTTTTGCAAATATACTTTGTACTATAATTATTATGTAATTACAATCAAGACACAAATTGAGTATATGATAATTCAGAAGTGCAACCTAAACAAGTAAACTTATTAATCACTGTGACATTATCACCAAGATATAAGAGACAGAAAATTTAATATATTTCATATTCTAATTATTAAATTACAGTACTCTTATAATAAATCACTTAAGGAGAGCTTTATTGCATGAAGTTCCCACTTTTAATACGTATTGGAAAATGGGCATTATTTTAATTCTTCCGGCAATACATTCTCTTTTGATTTTTATTTTGATTTTTATTATTATTATTTTTTTTTATGTGGGAATTTGCACTATTATTCACCGAATGCATTTTAGGTAAATTTTTGACAAGACCTAATACTCTATAATTTAGACTCAACAAAATAATTCATACTACAGGAACCATGAGTAACAGACAAAATCTAAAGGCGTTAAAGTTTCAACTCATAATTCACAATCATTGGTATAGTATTATGAAGCTTTGCTCTTCAAACAAATCATCTTCAACCATCCATGCTAGGCTAGTTCTTACATTCATATTTTTTTCACCTTCCATTACTACCC
This sequence comes from Andrographis paniculata, assembly GCF_009805555.1. Lineage (NCBI taxonomy): Eukaryota > Viridiplantae > Streptophyta > Magnoliopsida > Lamiales > Acanthaceae > Andrographis > Andrographis paniculata. The sequence continues at coordinate 2,094,128 of NW_026137611.1, forward strand.
TCTCTACATCCTCTCTCAACCAATAATCAGCTGGTTCCTTGGATGTGCAACCATCGTCAATGTTAAACCTTATCCTGAAATTATCAACCATCGTCATTATTGTACTCCGCCTCTACAATGTCAGTTACTAACCCGTAATATGCGATCGAACCTGCACGAGGATTTAAGTCTCTTGCACTTGCGTAGCTAATGGTCTCCACATTGACCATCAAACCAGCATACTGAGTCTTTTTTCCTTCGTATTTTTATTTAACTCGAAATCAGATTTTGGAGATGATGCAAGACGTGAATCTTGTTTCATGTGTACAAGGTCCTTGTGCTAGTGTCTTCATATATGCAGTGATTGTGCCATCGATATTGTGGGCAAGATCCTCTACCTATAGACAATTTAAGTATGTTTACATTCACATAAACGTGTTCAATACTTATTGTACCCCTAACTCTTAATTGTGATGTTCATGTACGCACAAAAGTTTGAAACCACCTTGGAAATTGTTTATTGTGGATCTGCTGCACTTCTCGGGGACTTGCATTAGTTCGCATTCTCTTAATACTTTCAAAATGCACGCTATGGATGACAGAGAAGTATCCACGGAGTTTAGACATGGTAACTCATAATAAGACAAAATAACATTGATTGAAGATATATACCTTCCGAGTGGACCAATAACTTCCATATTGCCTAATATGTATCAATGTATTTGTTGCAAAGCGATGAAATCAAGGTTACACCGGGTCTCAAAAAGCCCTCTCGTTGATCCAAGATCATCATTTTGTACTCCTCGATTCTCTTTAGTCTCTAAATCCCCAAAATATCTCAAACAAAATATCATACACTCTTCCATGAGGTATCCGCGTACAATCGAACCCTCCGGGTTTGCACAGTTTCGTACATATCTCTTGAGAGTACCTAAATACCTTTCGATTGGATACATCCACCTATACTAGACAGGTCCTCCAAGCATTGCCTCATCTAGTAGGTGAATCGGAAGATGTTCCATGACATAAAAAAAAAAGAAAAAACGGAAAAAGTTTCTCTAAGTGACATAACGTAAGAGCAATTCTATCTTTTAACTTTTCAAGATCCTGTAATGTGTTGTTTGTTGAACACATTAAATTGAAGGTGTATAGTTCCATCAACACAACAACATCTTTGGAGAAACCCTACAAGAATAGAAAGAATCATCATCCACAAAGTCATACAACTATAGTGCCAATAGTACAAAAACAATGGGTTGGGAAGTGCGCAATATACCGTCTAGCTGCAACACCAAAGATTCATTGCATTAGAATGTGGCAATCATGGCTCTTCAAACCTTATATTGTTTGTTGTTCTATTCTGACTCGACGAGCTAAATTAGAACTAAAACCATATCGGGGTCTCAAAATTTTCAAAACTGATAGGAATGTTTTTTTCTCAGAACACGACATAGTGTATGCGGCTGCCGGTAAGTAAACCTTACCATTAGGCTTGGAAATTGGATGCAGAGAACTCAATATATTCATCAATTGCAAGTCCTTCCTCGTACTAAGGTTGTCCTTTGTCTTCCCCTTAGTGCTCAACAAAGTATGCAAAACATTTTCACTAACATTATTTTCAATGTGCATCAAGTTAAGATTATGTCGTATATCATGATCAGCCCAATATGTTAATTAAAAAAAAATGCTTTTTCTCTTCCATGTAGATGCTTGTCTTTGTTCTGCCCGACATAGTTTTCTAGATTGTTGTGCCGCTTGTTATGCAACCAAGTCCTCCTTACGGTAGGCAATAGAAACATCCCTCAACTGATCACGTAACTCAACAACAGTTATGCGTGTGACGCGGGCCTCGAAGTTCATCGTTCCATCAAAGGAATGTCGATTACGTTGCATCCTATGTCTATCGGGTAGGAAACGCCCATGGCCACAGTAGCAAAATTTGTGCTCATTCTTCAAATAAGCAGAATGTGTCCGCACACCACAATTTGGACATGCATTTCCTCCGCGGTTGGCCATCCAGATAACATAGCATAAGCTGAAAAATAACTAATGGTCCATAGTAAGGAGACACGCATTTGAAAATGCTCTTCACTTACTGTGTCAAACGTACTCACACCAATGTCCCATAATTCATTCAACTCAGCCACTAGAGGCTGCAGAAACACATCGATCTAATCGCCCGGCCCTTTAGGACCGTCTATTATTGTAGAAATGAGGAAGGATGGTTGTTTCATGCATAGCTATGGTGGTAAATTATAGATCACGAGCACCAGCGGCCATATGCTATAACTAACACTCATATTACTGAAATGTTTGAAGCCATTGGACGCCAATCCCAATCGTACATTTTGAATGTTACCGGAAAATAAAGGATTTTGAAGATCAAACATTTTCCATGCCGAACTATCAGCCGGGTGCCGCAAACACCATCATCAACACGAGATTCAGCATGACACCACATTAACATTTCTGTTTTCGAGGACAAGAACATTCGTTGCAACCGATGAATTAACAGAAAGTATGTCCTCTTTTTTACTGACCCGATGGACCTACCTTCGACAAACCTCCTTTCACCACATACAACGCATGCTTGAAGATATGCATCATCTCCAGTGAACAACATACAATTGTTCATGCATGTGTCAATAGTCTTACAAGTAAATCCCAACTCTTTCGTTATTTTATTTGTCTCGTAGTAGTTCTTCGGCAACACCACATCATTAGGTAAAACATCCCTCAACAAGGTTAGCATGAGGAAAAATGATTGATTTGACCATTGACACAAAACCTTCAAATGCATAAGGCGTGCGATAAATAATATAACCTACTCAATTTCTTACACCCCGGTATTAGGTCGTTTGCAGATCTTCTAACATATCTTTCAATCCCTTCCTACCGCTCTCTAACCCATCTTCAGGATACACATCATTTATGTTTGCATGACAGTTCTTTGGGGTTACATCATGTGAGACAGCGCACTCCCACAGTAGCAGGTCTAATTTGTCTTCCCGTTGCGAAGTCATCACATCGTGAACTAAATTACTAGTAGTTGTCTAACCCCGCGCTTTCCCATGCCAAGCCCACACCTTGTAAGAGGGGTCAAACCCGTACCTAATACAATAGAGCAAGATCTCCCTACAACTATAACTTGCACGATTGCCACAAATCTTACAGGGGCAATGTGCAACTGATTCCATAGTTTTTTCATTAAAAGCATAGCTAAAGAACTGGATCACTCCGTCTAAGTATCTGTTAAAAGTGTAGTTGGATTCTTCTATCCAAGTCATATCCATCTTATAAATTTTTTTGGAAAGAATCTAATCAACTAGCCACCAACATAGTTATGGGGTAATGACAAAGCACTATGTGCTAGTTATGTATGTATTGCACGTGCGACAATAATTTGACTTATCTATTTCAACTTTCAACTATACGTGGACATGAGGATCCCTATTCTTGTAAGAAAACTTGCATGTTCCTTAAAAAATTAATAGTTCATCAATATGTTCTAGAATGAAACAACCGACAATGTAATACAATGCAAAGTGTGTAGCAACAAGCAAATAAGAACTATAGCCACTTGACAGTAAAACAAAAAAGAGAAAATTCAGTTATTGTCCGGTGGTGTTGTTCTTTTATTGTTTTATTTATATTTATAATTTTTTAAAATTCTTTCTAAAAAATATTTATCAGGAAGTGAAAAAAAAAAGAACCATTAATAATATCACAAAAATAAGCTTTAGATAAATTTTTCAATAAGAATATAGGTCCTTCTACGAGTTTTGACGAATTAAATGATAATTGTATTAAACATTCTAAATCTATTGAAAATTTAAATAGCAAAAATATTGTCGTTAATAATATTATCAATAATACTCCCTCCGTCCCATAACAAAGTATCCATTTTTTCATTTTAGTCCGTCCCATAACAAAGTATCAATTTTATTTTTTAGTAACTGTACTATCTACCTAACATTACAAATAACCTTACAACTTACAATATATTACACAAATATCATTACCTTTATATCACACATACTAATAAGGTTATTTTAGTCATTTCTACTTTATTCTTACTATATCCCAATATAATACTAATATTTCTAAAACTACGTGCAAAAAACAAATGGATATTTAGTTCCAGGACGGAGGGAATAATAATAATAATAATAATAATAATAATAATAATAATAATGACATAGGATTAGAGATTGATGATAGTGTTATTTCTTATTTAGATATTTATGATCCTAGAATTTGGGATAATTTTGATAATATACAAAAATATATTTTAATTGAAAATGGACCTAAAAGAAAATTAGATCATACTTTTCCATTATAAGACTTCTAGACATTTTTCATATCTTCATTACTTTAGAAAATTATATACGGGAGAAATTAGTGAGAGAAAATTGTTAGTTTATTCTAAAATGTAGATAAAAATATATTGTTTTTGTTGTAAAATATTTAAGAAAAATAACAATAAATGTTTGTTGGCAAATGATGGATTTAAAGATTGAAAACATTTAGCCGAAAGATTTAAACAACATGAAAATAGTATTGAACATATAACATATATGAATACTTGGAATGAATTAAAAATAAGATTAAATAAAAATCAAACAATTGATAAAGATATTCAAAAGAAAATTACAAAAGAAAAGGAACGTTGGAGACAAGTTTTAATTAAAATTTTTATGTTGTAAAATTGTGTTTCTAAACATAATTTAGTTTTTCGAGGTTCAAATGAAAAATTTATCGAGACAGTAATGGTAATTTCTTAGAAATAATTGAAATGATTGTCGAATTTGATATAATTATGCAAGATCATATTAGACGTATTCAAAATAATGAAATTCACTATCATTATCTTGCTCACAAAATTCAAAATGAATTAATTTCTTTTTTGGCTCATAGTGTTAGAAGTTCAATTATAAAAATTATCAAATAGTCAAAATATTTTTCAATAATTTTATATTGTACCCCAGATATTAGTCACCAAGAACAATCTACTTTAATTGTACATTGTATAGATATGTTAAGTAGTAAAATTATAATCGAAGAATATTTTTTACAATTTTTGCAGGTAGAAAATACAAGTGGTTTAAGAGCTTTTAATTAATTGAAAAATGCACATGAATACATTGATCTTAATATTGATAATATAAGGGTCAATGTTATGATAATAGATCTAATATGAAAGATAAACACCAATGAATTAAAAAAAAGATTACTTGATATAAATCCCAAAGCATTATATATGTCATCTGTTTGTCATAGTCTTAATCTTACAGTTTGTCATATGACATATTCTTGTACAAAAGTAGTATCATTTTTTGGAATTGTGCAACATATACATATATTATTTTCAAGCTCGACAAAAAGATAGAAATTTTTGCTCGATAATATTTCAAATTTTACTTTAAACACTACAAGAAAATATCATTTTTGTAACGAGATTTTTCCGTCTTTAAATTCACTTTTTCCGTTACTAATGATATTAGAGACGGAATTAATGATGGAATTACGTTAGCTATGTGATCTTTAGTGACGAAATTCCGTTACAAATATACTATTTTTTTTGTAGTGAAAATCTTTGTCAAACACTCGGTGGGAAAGTACAATTAAAAGTGTTAAAGCTATTAGATTTCAAACCCCTCAAATTAGATTAGCTTTGTTAGATTTAATTAATTCATGTGATGATGCTAAATCAAAATGTGAAGTTGAGAGTTTGATTGGTTCACTTGAATCCTATGAATTTTTACTTGGTATGATTATCTGGTATGATATTTTATTTTTTATTAATAGTGTGAGTAATAATATGAATTTGTAAGTATTGCACTACAAAAAAAATAATATATTTGTAACGGAATTCCATCCCTAAAGTTCACGTAGCTAACGTAATTCCGTTCCTAATTCCGTCTCTAATGTCATTAGTAACGAAAAAAATAGATTTAAAGACAAAAAAATTTTGTTACAAAAATGATTTTTTCTTGTAGTGTTGATACGACTATGAAACAAATAGAAGATGCTTTATTATTTTTTGAAAAATATAGAAATGAAGGATTTTGTAATAGTATGCATATTGCAGAAAAAATTCCTTTAATTATGGATATCGAATGCGTATTTCCAACTAAACGTCGTATTTTTAGAAAAAAAAAATAAAAAATTGATGATAGTGGTCAAAATGAACAATTACAAATTTATTAAAATTATTAGTATCATAAGCCGAAAGAAGTTTTTTAAAATTAAAATTATTAAAAATTTATTTAAGATCGTGTATGTCTCAAGAATGATTAAATGGTTTGACTATGTTGTGTATTGAAAAAAAAATATTAGAAAAAATTAATATTAATACTATTATCGATGAATTTGCATTTAAAAATGCTAAAAGAAATTATTTTATTTAATTATTTATATATTTATTATTAAAAATAATTATTGTGATATATTTTATTATTGGGACCATAATATGAAATATATGCTCCCCGTCCAATAAATTTAGCCTATTTTTACAAAATACAAAAAAGTTGTACTAACTGTGGAAATTTGGTTGAGGAAACTAACCAACACAATCACTTATATATATATATATATATATATAACTATAATATAAGTAGGTTTTTATTTTGTGCTTCTCAAATATACAACTAAAAATTTATATTTTATATATTGATAATAAAAGATAGTATGTGTTTACCAAATAAATGTAAATAATCATGAATTCGGATACTAAAGTATTTATTTTTAATATTAACGTTTTTTAAAAAATAATTATTTTATTGAAAATTGTGCGCATTTTTATAAAAAAGTCAAAATTAAATTCAATTAAAAAAATCAAACTTGTTCGACTTGAAATTTTTTGATACACAACATGATGGTACATTAGTTCATAAGTGTTCATAACACTACAAGTTATCAATAAAATTATCATAGTAAATAGAATTAGATTTTCCTAAATTATGGTGTCCATCAAAGGTGCGACAAGTTCATGATCTACTATTTATATTTTATTTTTCTAGCCTCTTTTTTTTTTTAATACGCTATTTTTTTCGGCGATTTTCTTGTTTTTGTCTGTGGAGGTTATATTTTTTGTGTGTCGAGTGGTTGTAGACTGGTTTATTTTTGTCCGTCGAAATTTAGGTGTGAGTTGTAATATTTTTGAGTTCCGAGTAATTTGGGAGCTGAGCCCGTAAACTAAATCATAATTCTTTTTTTTTTTCCTTCTCCTTATTCGTTGATATTTTCTTCCTTTTTTTTGACATAATATCATAATCATATTATCTTGTTCAATTAATTAATCAATAGTAAAAAATGATCAATAAGGCATTAAAGATTTATGACAGCGTTTAAAAAATATTATTTTTTATATTATCAACACAATTGTTCACGTTTCATATAAAAAGAACATTTCAAACTAATATATTAAATAAACGCACTTGGATTTAAGTTTTGATTATATTTGAATTTTAAAATATATTTGCATTTTGTGTTCCTTTATATTTGTATATTTGAATTGAATTTTAAAAATCTTGATATATTGATCTCATCTATAATAATTGTATTAGTATAAAAATATAATAAAGTAATAATTTATATATATATAAATTAAAGAGCACTGTTAAGAAAAATTTTGTTAACCCAAACATATTGACAATTTTTTGTTATTTTTTTTTATTTTTTATTTTAAAAAGAAAAAATATACCCTCAATTCAGAGTTTACCATTGTAGGTTGTCTCCTATTGTGTCTTTCGCGCGCTGAACAGTAGGCTTTACATAAAATATTTTTTATTATTAAAAATATACAATAAATAAAAAGGAAAGAAAAAATGTTACAAATTTTATACTCCTTCCTCCTACATAAATTATTTATATTTTTTATTTCGGTTTGTTTTATATAATTTAACTTTCTTATTCTTTGAAAAATTATTATACATTTTAAATTGGAAAATTTGATTTTAAATTCGTACAATTGGTCTGCCTTCCCTATAGGTAGTGTTCAATTATAATTCAGTCCCTATTTTAGAACAATTGATCTGTACTCCCTCCTTTACATATTTAGTTTAATATTAGTCCCTGTTTTAGATTTTCTCAAATAAAAATTGAATGTACCTCTAGAATATCTTTAAATGTTTTCAAATTTATTTTATATACTTACAACACATTCTGTTTAAATTTGTCCACGTAACTCCGAATCTTCGGTTTACCAGTTTTCGAACCTCTTGTTACGGTTTATATATTTGTCAAAGTGCAAACTGCTGGTTCAAACCGCCGGTTTACGGTTTCAACCGACGGTTCGGCCATTATTTTTTTCTTTTTAATTTTAAACCTGCACGCCGGCTGCGATTGTGGATTATAGAATGTTATGGGCAGGCGGCGACAGTGAAGAAGAAGCAGGAGGAAAGAAGAAAAAAAAATGAAAAAGAAGAAAATACAAAAAAAAAAAAAAAAACGAAAAACGAACCCTTGCAACTGTAGCTGCGGTGGAATGTGGAGAGTGGATGTTCAGAGTTAAAATTGTATATTATATACTTGTAATTAAAATTACTATATATCATTAAATTGTTATAAAAATAAAGATAATATTAATATTAATAAAAATAAATAATTATTAATTATATAATAATAATATACATTATTTTGGTTATTTATATTTTAGATTTTGTATTTCTTATCATACAATTATATTTAATTGAAACTATCTTATTATCTAATACACATCAATTTCTTAAAATTTAATTTTATTTATTTTAATTTAAAATTTAATTTGATTTAATTACTTAGTAAATTTATTATTTTAATTACTTTTATATTGTAACAATCTTAGCAATTATTATTTATATGATTTTACATAATAAATAAATAATAAATATATCTGAAAGAAATTAAAATCGAAAATAATATTTTTGAATAAATTTTTAAATTTAGAAAAACTTAAAAAGGAAAAAAAAATATTCAAAATGAATGTACATAAATCGGCGATTCAAACCGTAACCGTCAGTTTTTTAAACCGCAATCGAAACCGTCATTCAGAAGGTTCGGTTTCGGTTTGACATTTTGATAAACCGTAACCGACGGTTTGAACTGTTTTGGTGTACCTGATATAACCAGGTTGAAGGTACAACATAGCTACTCTAAAATACTCGTCTGCTTAGCCAAGTCATACCCTATGCTTAGATGCCCTTGACCAAAAATTGTTGTGTGCGCTACGGTGTGAATTAATATGTAATAGATCTAAATATTTTCAATTTGTGATAGCAATCATGTACTCTAACGACCAATATAATTCAATTTAGTCACTTATGACTTTATTAGACATCTACTAGTTGAGGTTGGACTATAATAGTACATATATCATACAACCTATCAAAGTCATTTTTTACTTGGTTAACCATTAATAATAAATATGTTGTTTACCTTTTCTGACAATTTGAGGTGTCACGGGAAGACTATGATAATGAACGCATCCTTACTTATCGTCAACAAATGAATATTTTGAACAAAAAATTATTTTTTTCCAACCACATGTTATTGGAGCATATATACTCTTTACTGAAGCATATGAGACTATTATTATAAGTAGTTAAGATCTGCGCTAGGGTATGTCGATATTTTATGTAGGTACATAAGAATGTGATATGGGTACAAACACCTACATGCGAGGTATAAATAATGGTTTCTTAGGTATTATTTGTGTATTATCAGGTATCTTCAAGTGTAGTTAATTTCAGTTACTTTTATGGAGAGGGCCAATTCGCATACTTGGTGAGAACACTTCATCTCTCAGCCTTGGTGAACTAAATGTTGTTGTGTGTGTTACGGTGTGGATTACTACGCAATATGTCTAAAAAATAATCAATTTGTGAGAGTAGTGATGCATGAGTAACAACCAACAAACTTAACAACGTCATTTCTTACTTGTTTGGCCATCTATAGTAAACATGTGTTCTTTTCTTTACTTACATGTCAGGAAGTCGTGAGAACACAATAATGATGAATTTATCTCTGGTTACTAAGAGCAATTGAATATGTTGAACCGAACACGATCCATTTTTCCTACCATATATAATCAGAGCATATATACGCGTTAGCGGAGCATATGACTTTATATTGCAAATACGTAACACTTACACTAGGGTATATCTTTAGTGCACATATGCAACAATATCCTCGAGGTACAAACACCGGTAGTCAATGTATAATTGGTGGTTAATTAAATATTATATATATAGCTGAAGGTATTTTAAAATGTAGTTGATATCAATCAATTTCCCAACGAAGAAGACAATTAAAGCACTCCGTGATACCACTACCTCTATCAGTGGGGTATATGCATGAATGTTAAACTGATATATGCATAAATGTTAAAATGGTATATGCATAAATATTTAGAATGTGTATTTAAATAATTTATTTTTTATATATTTACTTTTTAGGTGTATTGTTATAATTAGAATTGTTGAATAAGAAAAAAAAAATTGACTCTATCTGTTTTTATTAATTCTTTTAAAAAATTAATTTACTTTTTTTAATAAAATTATATTTATATTTATTTTATTTTCACGTTTTAGAATAAAAAAAATAAAAATATTAGTAAAGATTAAAAAATATATATATACAAAATTGTGACCTATTAGGGTGTGTTTGTTTGGGGGTTTGGATTTTGAGTTGGGATTTGAATAGTAAAAATTTTGAATTTGAATAGTTGTATGATGTGATATAAATAGGTGTTGATGTGATGTTTTGAATGTAAAATTAATTTTTAGTATAATATAAAAAATGAAAAATAGATGTTTGATTTGATGTTTTTGGGGGGAAAAAATTGGATGAATAGTAGAATTTTGTTAAAATTTGACAAACGATAATATAAATCTTTGATAGGAAAAATTATTTAATTTTATTTTTTTGTAAATTTTATTTTCTATAGAATAAGGATTTGTTTGTTTTTTGAAAAACTTTTAACATATTTTTCTACAAAAATTAATATATTTTAGCACACTCATGATATTTATATTATTTATATATTTTTTTATATTTCACATAAAAAAAATAATTCTTTCAAATCAAAACACAAAACAAACGAACTCTAATCTTTATACATAGTAAGTATTTAAAATATATAAAATACTATAAATAAATTTTATTACTAGTATTAATATTTAAAAAAAATTGTATCTTATATATAGGATTTTAAATTTTTGATAGAATAATTATATATATAGATAGATAGATATTTATTGTGCTAATATTATATTAAATCATCCGATAAAGTTTATATTATGTATAATATTTTTATAATATTTACGTAATATTTTATACTTCTTCCGTCCCAAAAGAGTTATCTTGTTTTTCCATTTTCGTCCATCCCAAAACAATTGTCTTATTTCCTTTATTTAGTAACCGTGGTCCCCACTTTATAACAAAATTATTTCTACTTTTCCAAACTACCCATAGTTATTACTCTAACCTACTTTTAAAATCTTTCAAAAAGTAAGGAATTTTTAGTCTTTTATATTCTATTTTATACCCTACTTTTACTTAAATACTATTATTTTTTAATTCCCGTGTCAACACCCAATAAGACATCTCTTTTGGGACGGAGAGAGTATTATATTAAATATAATTATGAATTTTGTACAAAAATAATATAAATTACTAATATCAAATTTTTTCATTTTATAGGTAGAATTAAAAGAGTAAGTAAACTAATATTGATAAAATGATATATATAATCATTGTTGTATGTAAAATCTATATATTTAATTTTCTATTGCAATTTTTTTTAATATAAATTTGTAATTCTATTGATTGAATGAATATATATATACACACATATATATATATATAAATATCATGATTTTATTTAAATTCTACGTACCAATTTTGGATTGTATTTCAATAAATTAGTCATATTGTAATTTTTACATTATGTATATTTTATTTTACAATTAGATTCCGATAATACAATAATTTTAGTGCAAATTTAGAAATCTCAATGAATATGAATAAATTTGAGGGGAAATAAGAGCGATCGATTGCATAAAGGAGGAAAAATTTCAATATATTGTGGTACATGAACGAGAATGACGGATATAGGATTTTCTTTGGGATATGAAAAGTATGTAGTTGTTTTTTTTTTGTTTCATCCCATAATAAAACATAATTATAATTATTTATTATTATTATTATTATTATTATTATTATTATTATTATTATTTTTAAATACACATACAAAAGTACACAAAGCATAAATAAAGGTATATCAGTAGAACAATTTAGGTAGAGCGAGACGTAGTATAGGTAGAGCGGAATGTGCTATAAATATATAAAAAAATGTTAAAAGTATTTAAATATATTTTAAGGGTACATCATATTTATACTATAATATTTAATGAAAAAATAAAAAAAAAAGGGATTAAATCTAAATCAATACTGAAAAGGAGGGAGTGCGGATCAATTTTTTAATAATTGGGACTGAATGTAAATTCTATACTACTGACAGGGAGTGCAGACCAAGTCCCTTTTAAATTCCTCTGACACATAATAAGTTGAAGTTCAGTCCTTCTTAATAATAAATTGACCTGCACTCCCTTCTTCGGATTTGATTTGAATAAACTCCCTGTTGCATCTTTTTTTTTTGAAAAAAAAATAATAATTAAAGAACAGTTACAAACACGATTTGATAGTGGAGTGAGGAAAAACCAACACTCACAGCTCTCAATCGCAAACAAAATTCTACCCAACTTTCATAATTCTCACTGGCAGCCGATCGTTCTTATTTCCGCTCACCGTCTTCCGAACTGAAAAAATATGGTAAAGGAAGCTGAAAGCGAGCCCATCACTCCAACATAGCGCGAAGAAGTAAGTTTTTTCGTTCTTCCAAAAATTTTTATTATATTCACAATTTTTTACCCTAGATTGTAGGTTCGATTGCGGTTTAAACCTCGGTCGCAATATTGTATGCCTCTGTTCGTCGTCGAAAAATCCTCATTTTCTAGAAGTAGTGCTTGGGCATAGTTGTGTGTTTAGGGTTTAGCGTTTTATATTTCTGAAAGGTTTTACAGGACAATGAGTTTGATTTGGCTAAAATTATTTAATTTTTACATATTGGTTTGCTGTTTTAAGAATATTAATCATATTTAGAGGTCGACACTTGTGTTACAAGTTAAATCGGTGAGAATCAGTTATGATATTGTTATGTACCCATAATTGCATCTTTTAAACCTAGCATGTTATGGCATATACCTACAGGGGTTATATGTGTACGTGTATTTTATTTTTAAGTGTTCCCCAATATACTTCAATAAACCTATAAAATATTTCGAGATACCCCTATTACTGACTAATATTTATTTTTTCACAGAATATGGAATGAATATAAATTTATAGTTAACCGGTTTTATGTTCCTCACTTTTATAAATGAGGTAGAGAAGTTGAAGAACAAAATGTCAGATTCTCACATTAAGGAAATAAAGCACGGACTCTGTTCGGATACTTTATCGATTGTCCGAAAATGAGATTCCCGTGGCATCGATTATTGACTTTGGTCTATAGTTATCAGCCGGACAACATGGCCTTTAATATTAGCACGGACATGGAGTTGCTATTTTCTATAGTGTAGTTTTCAGTGGTGCTTGGACTACATTCGAAATAAGTGTACGTTAAGGATAATGCTATGGTTCATAGCAAGAGCTTTGTCCGTATTTTTTTAGGGAAGCCACCCTCCCTACCTCTGTCCGACATTTTAGAGAAGTTGAAAGAGGCTCTAGCACAGGGGCCGGAGACTCTAGCTGTTTCTAACATTGCTTGCTTATTTATTTTGTTTGGTTTTTGCAATATTTTATTCGTAACGGCAAACTATCATGTCCCTATTTTTCTTCCGGGGTATGTTGATGACCTACATGTATCGGTTGTATGTAATTTACAGTGATTATCTGACCATGTTATGATTGATCTTATCCGTAATTTTCATTATGCATGAAGTTTTTAGACATGATTAATATATTAGACTGATTACCCACAAATACTTTCTATAAAAACATATATACCGACTTAACACTCATGCACATACCCCTATTGTTAGAGTGAGTGTTCCCACGAAGTTTCTTAATTGCCTCAATCGTCAGAGGATTGACTGCTATCGACCACAAGGATACTTGTAGCTATACATATAATAGTTAAGTAACTACCAATCATACTTACAATATCGGTGTTTGTACCGCGAGAATATTATTACATGCGTGCACAACGGACATACCTCAATGCAGTCTTTACGTACCTGCAAAATGAAGTTATATGCTCCGCTGAAGCATATCTATACCCTGGTTATCTGTGGTTGGGAAATAAATCATGCTTGATTCAAAACATTTAATTGCTCTTGGTAACCAAGAATAAATTTATCATTATTGTGTTTCCGCTATACGTCGAACTGTAAGTGAAAAAAAAAACATATTTTTACTGTGGATGGCTAAACAAGTCACACATGACATGATTAAGTTATGTAGTTTGTTACTCATGCATCATTAATCCCATGGATTGATTTTTTTTTCAAACATATTATGTAACAATCCGAACTGTAGAACACACAACAACATTCGGTCTACAAAGGCTGAGAGAGGAAGTGCTCTTACCGAGTAAGCAAATTGGCCCTTATGTGTAGCAATGATTGAAATCACCTACACTTAAGGATACCTGGTACTACATAGATAATATCCAAGGAACCATTATTTATACCTCGCATGTCGGTGTTTGTACCCTTATCACATTCTCACGTACCTGCATAAAATAGCCACATACCCTAGAGTTGATATTGAATACTAATAATTATGGTCTAATGTGCTTCCTTAAAGCGTTTATATGCCCTGGTAACCCGTGATTAGGGTAGGGCCGTTTGCGGTTCGAAAATTTTACTTTCTGACGGTATTCAGAGATGAGTTCATCATAGTAGTCTTCTTGAGACACTCGGAATTGTCAGATGCGGTAAACAATACGTATTTGTCATAGATAGTTAAACAACTCAGACTTAACTTATTTAGATTGTATGATTTATATGTATTATCATAGTTCAACCTCCATTTGTAAATGTCTAACAAAGTCATAAGTGACTAAGTTGAATTATGTTGATTGTTAGAGTACATGATTGCTGCCACAAATGGAAATTTTTTAGACTTATTACATATTAACCCAGATTATGGCGCACACAATATTTTTTTGGTCAGGGGCATCTAAGCATATGGTCTGACTCATGGCGCAAATGAGTACTCCAGATCCGATGTGCTATACCCCTAATCTGGCTTCGTGTAATAAATTCTACTAGGTGTGTACCTACTACAGTGTTTCATGTAACTGAAAAATCTAATCTCATGACATGATTTCCTAACTTCCTACCTTTATAGCTCTTGTTAACACTTGTGAGGATTTAGCATACGATCGAAAGTGACATTTATACGTTAGTACCTACGCTACTATGCCAACGTGTTTCGATACACCAACTGAAAATGTTAATATAAAAATGAGTTGTGTGGCTCTAATATGTTGTCAGAAATCCTTGGCTTCAAGTATCATAGAAAAATAAGCACTATTTCGAACACGTTGTTCGTGTCTATGTACGTCAATCCATTCTACTGTTCCCTTTAGTGTACCAATTACAATCAATTGTGTATAAGTATAATGGATGCAACACAATGTGCTTCGATTCCTTCGTACAAATTACAATCAATTGTGTATAGGACAGTAATACCAAAAAAATATCATTGTGCTTTGAGAGGACAACTAAATACCCCCCCCCCCAGATAACCCGTATGCCTCTGTTACGTTTAATGATACCTGTATTATTGAATTATTATACACAAAAAGAGAGTGTCAAATACTCGTTGTTCGTGTTCATGTACCACAATACATCCAAATTACAATTGCGATTCTATGCAAATGAGGTCTTGTTGTTGTATAATTAACTAAAATATTGCATTATATCAAACACACCAAAAGTAATTACATGTCAAATGAGACGTCCTTGACAAAACCAAAAATTACAACATTCGAAAGGAATATGGCAACCGATCTTTATAGCTTTTTATGTTGTGCTCGAAATGACCACAACGATAGCATTTTCTTGATTGCTTTATATGTTGGAAATATAACGTTGTTTCTTTAGTCGACCAGGTTACACAGACGAAACATGAGAATTAGTACATTGATTGGAACAATATAAAAACAAATTTATGAGAACCTCTCATCAAGCGGGCATATTCGACACAAGAAATGAACTACATCTGCTTGAAGACAAAACTCATGATCTTAGTTAATATGTTAAAATGAGTTATTATTCGCACAATTTTCAATATCCAATTGCATGAAAAACCAAATATTTGCAAATAGGGTTTGAATATATTTATAGATGGATATCTTTGAAATTTTGTTAAATGTGAGCAAACATCTTCGAGTATAGCATCATAATTTCCCACAAAATACCCTGATTTTACCTCTAATAGAAAATCTACTCATTCCAAATAGAGTTATTAACCTTAAAAAATTATGAGGTCCGTCGATTTTGGCGCGGAGCGATAGGTGTTCGAGATCGAAAATCGGGGAATGAATGGGTGTCGAAGATCGAAAAGCGTGAGCAAACACACAGTAGGTTCAATTTCGTAGTCGTCGGTGTTTCTTCACCAATTTCGCGATTGGAAAATAATTGCAGAGATTTCATTTCGTTGGGGTGGGGAAAAAGGGTAGAAAGAGAGTAAAAAACAAACAATACAAAAAATAGGGAGTGCAGTCCAAATTTTATGAAATCGGGACTGAATTTAAATACTTTTGGACAAATAGGGATTTAAATCCAATTGTACCTTTTAAAGAATTTCATAATTTATAATGTTATTAATATTAATTGAATTATTTATTTATATTAATTTTAATTTATAACTATTTGTATTATTCTCTCCGTTCCATAACAAAGTATCCATTTTTTCATTTTAGTCTGTCCCATAACAAAGTATTCATTTTCTTTTTTTTAGTAGCTTTACTATCTACCTAACATTACAAATACTCTTACAACTTACGGTATATTATACAAATATCATTACCTTTATATCACACGTATTAATAAGGTTATTTTAGTCATTTCTATTTCATTCCTACTACATCTCAATATAATACTAATATTTTTAAAATTACGTGCAAAAAGCAAATGAATATCTAATTATGGAACGAAAAAAATATATAATATTTATTTTTACTAATATATTTTTTTTTATAAATTCTCGTATATAGTTAAAAATGGGACTAAGTAAAGTAGTACGGTGGGATTATTAAATTATACTAATATTATTCAAACACTATAAATATTGAACGTAAAATGCATACAAGGTATATGTGTATATATGTATACGTACGTATGTATCATGTATGTATACTTTTTTTTTACTTTTATTTAATTTTGCTGTTGCTATAACGTGATGAGTAAAGATTTAGAGTTAGTTGTAAGTTGGACATGTTTGATTGAAAAATATTTGCTAATATATATTTGATAAAAATAATATATTTTAAATTTTATATTCCATAAAATATGTTCAATATATATTATTTTATAAATAATTAAATATTATGTATATAATATACAAATAGAGAATTTATTTAAAATTAATACTCCCTCCATCCAGCTATAAAATATATATATTGTTATTTTCGAACGTCCGATTATAAAGTAAATATTTTATTAAATACCTCTTTTTTTTACAAATAGTTTTATTTTACATTACATCATTACTTTTTTACACCAAAAAATAAGGACCAAAATATCATTATACTATTTTCAACTACTAAAAGTAAATATTTAGTTTATATATTGGACGGACGGAGTATAAATTAATACTTTATAAAAATATAACTGTCTATAAATATATTTATTTAAAAATATATAAAAATAAAAAAAAAATTATGAAAGAATTCTCCTTAAAAATATTAAAAATAAAAATGTAGAAAAATAATGTCAATGGATGTTTCTACCAACAACTATATAAAAATATTAATAAAATAGTAGAAAGGAAAAAGAAGAATGTGACAACACAACACAAAGAGAGAGATAGAGACAAGTAACATCAAATTTAATGCAATCAAATTGCAATTAATTATTAAATATTTTTTTCACCCACTATTTTGTTTTGCACTCTTTTGCTACTATTTTTTTAAGTCTTGAAAAGCCACAACATTTTAATATTAATGCTTTCATGTGATTTTTGGTAAACCTAATGTACTTATTAAACCTCCACCACACATACATTTTTTATTTTATTTTTAATAAATACTCCCTCCGTTTCAGATACTATGTTCACGTTGCTGTTTCTGTCCGTCCCATGTACCATGTCACTTTCTTTTTTTGGAAAATGATTACACACTTTAATCTTATTTTAAATTTTTTAATTTTATTTTTTTAAATTTTAATTAAACTAATTAGTTATCTTAATTTTAATTTATAATTGTTTAATAGGATAATTATTTTCACTAATATATTCTTAATTATCTACTAATTACACTCCTCCTAAAATACTGTGTCTACAGTGTAGCAGACACGGTATCTGGGACGGAGGGATTAATAATAATAATAATAATAATAATAATAATTCAGCCAATGCACAAAGTCCGAGTAAGGATTACATATATATATATATATATGGTCTTAATTAGTAGATAATCTAGTTTAGTGTCATATGAAATTGTCGGTCTGAATATGCTTATTATGAATAATAAATACAATGAATAATAAATACATTGTACTTCATCCGTATTATAAGCAAATATTTATTTGTTCTTTTACCTAGTTTTAAAAATATTAGTATTATATTGGGATATAGTAGAAATAAAATAAAAATGATTAAAATAATCTTATTAGTATGTGTGATATAATTGTAATGACATTTGTGTAATATATTATAAGTTGTAAAAGTATTTGTAATGTTAAGTAAATAGTAGTTACTAAAGAAAATAGAAATTGATACTTTGTTATGGAACGGATTAAAATAAAAAAATAAATATTTTGTTACGGAACTGAGTGAGTATTATTATATGTTAATTATTCATTCACTATATTCTTTTGTTTCAATTCGAAGAAACCTTTGATGTTTTTTAGTATATTTAAAAATAATAATATTTTATTAATTAATAAAAATATAAATTATAAAAATATTAATATTATCTTATAAAATATTAATGATAGAAACCTTTGATGTAAAAGTAGCACATTCAGTTAGGATAAAAAAGAATATATTATATTTCAACACAAAAAAGTAAAATAAAATACACTTATACTAATATAATAGAAACATGCAATATGAACCGATAATATATGCTAATAATTTATATAATATAAAATATATTTTAATATAATACAAATATTTGATATAAACAAGCAACATCCCTAAATAACTTTATTACTATATTTGAAAAAAGAAAAAAAAAATCATATTTAATTATTACTTTTTATTTAACATTTATTTACCACAAATTGTCATTAACTTTATTATATCATCTCTTCATTTTTAACAATTATAAACTAAATTTTCAAAAATACTCTAAATTATATTTTTTACTTTTTCCACTTTCAATAAATTATTTATTTTTCTTAATTCATATGCGGAGCCCAAATGAAGTATTATTTAAAATAAAAAAATTTACCGTACTAACACGTAACAATTATTCGCATAATACATACTATTATTGATAACACAAAAAAAAAAAAAAATTTATTCAGCAGGCCCTATAAATATAAACAATGTGCCATCGGCCTAATTTTCAATGAATTAATTTGCTCCGATCAACATCATAACCTCTTGGCTCCCGCTAAAATTCAAATATCACATAATTGCCCCGTAATGAAAAATAATATTCCCTCCCCGTCAAATTTATGCATATTTTCATTTAAATTTATCCATCAAAATTATACCATAAATAGCAATAATTATAATGAATTTTCAAAAATATCCCTACATATATTTTACTTTTACACTAAAATATTACACTTATTTCTCGTAATATCCAATCAATAACTACTACTTCCAAAATATCAAAACATAAACCAAAAATTTGAAAGCGAAACCACAAAAGAACACAATAGTAAAATGCAGCTCCAATGCAAGTAAGTTTTTATAGTAACAAATAACTCAGGAAAGAATGACAAATATGGAGTCTAAAAATGTTACAACAAGGACCCGATGTGAATGAATGAATTATACATATAAATATATATATATATATATATAGAGAGAGAGAGAGAGAGGCGAACAGGAAGCGAAGCACGTATCGATGCTGTCTTTATGCCTTTCGACTCTACGAATGAGCTTCTAATAAGAAATCAGGCGAATCGATCTAACAGCGTATGTCACAGTAAGGGATGCAATCATGAATGTGCATTAATTTAAACACCGTAATGCCTCACCGATGATTCCAGAGATTCCGGGCTCGGACGGATCATTTCCTTCAGTTGAATTCCCTTTTTGTAGATCTTGAACGTAGGCGCTACTTGTATGTTCTCAGCTCGAGCGATGGCATTTCCCGTGTCAACATCCACCTTTTCAAATAATCAAATCAATTTAAAAAGAATATCTCATCAACTTCGATTAAGATAAAAAAATCGATAGTTCACAGTGATCTACCTTGATGAAGTTGATAGAAGGATAGCGAGTGCACATCATGTCGACAAACGGAGATATTTGTTTGCACTCGACACTGGAGCAGGCTTTAAAATGGACAACAGAAGCGCCTGTATTTAATTTAACGATTTTTCACCGGATATAATCATTACCATCGAGAAGATAACGAATTATCTGCAAAATTAAAGAAAACGACATCCTTACCCGGCAAAGAGATTGCAGCACGAAACTCGTCTAGGCTTGAAATAGACTCGACTTCCCCGCCGAATGTCATTTTATTCACGTCTTCTCCGCGCGATTTCTTCAGTTCAACTTGTGCATGAAATAGAGATTCGGCAACTTCAGCGTCGTCGGGGAGCTCCATTCTCAAAACCTCGTAATCTCTCACAGCTTCCACCCATTTTTCAAGCTATCACAAGAATTAAAATTTTCGGGCGTTGGGATTGAAAGGTCTCGTAATAAAGATACTTATATATGTATGTACTGATGTATAGTACCTTGCTGTTCGAGGCGGCTCTTCGAAGTAGAGCTTTGATGTAATTCGGCTTGATATGGAGCGCTTGATTGCAATCATCCACCGAGCGTTCCCACTGTCCGAGTTTGAACCAACACGCTGCTCTATTACAGTACAGAACAGAATTCGAAGGATCGAGTTTGAGGCCTTCTCCATAAGCAGAACAGGCTTCAGTGAACCTTTCGGATTTGAATAAATCGTTCCCACGAGCACGAGCTCGTCCCACCAACCTCACATTGTTCTGCAGAATCGAGATTTCGACGTTCTGCGGGTCCATCTGTCTGGCCTTTTCTACAGATGCAAGTGCACTGTCGAACCTGTATGCAATTTATCATTCATCTTAAAAGTTCGAATCGTTTTTCATCGCTTCATAATTTGATAGACTCGCGCAAATGTACGCCTCCTCTCTCACCTTCCTTTGGCCAGCTCGATTTGGGTAGTAACAAAGAACAAGTATGCTTCAAAAAGCATACCGAATATCTTTGGCTGCGAATGGGAACTAGCAGGGGGGGAAGATTTAGGAATGTTGGAAAATGCTAAAAATGCGTCGTCAAGTTGATGGAGCTTCAAGAGAGCTTCGACCCTACACGCACAAAGCTTGAATGCAAAATATACAAACAGTTGAGTCAGAGTTCTTGCTCCGGATCTCTGATATTAAAACATACAAAAGCAGTCATCGAAACTTGAGACATCGAACCTGAGGCGAAGCATCTGCACCAGCTGCAATGGCAGCGTCAACCTCCCTCAGAGTACTCTTCCAGTCCCCAACTCTCCGGGCATCGGTGCACTTGCTCAGATGCTTCTCCACAGACTGCAACTTTTGTAATTCCGTAGGATCTGGTAGGTGCCCGGCGAAACAAATGTGTTTCCTTGCAGTCTCAATCTGTCCTAAACTGTGAGCATTTGAGAAATCAAAGATAGTCTACGACGTAATACATACTAGATAACCATTACTTTACAGAAAAAAAGACAATTAAACCAGAGAGGCAGAGCACTATAAGCGACAAAGACCGGTACCCAAAACCAATGCTTTAATTATGCTTTCCTCGACACAAACTAAAAAAACTACCGCAATCAATATAATGATTAATCCCACTGCCGATCAACCATAAATTTAACTGAAACAAACAAACATTGCTGTCACTATCCCAATCTAGAAAACGTCGTGTTTTTACTCACATAAGCAAACTACACTATCCTCGCCTTTCTGTCGAATAAAACAAAGATGGATGGATGGATGGGTAATATGCATATGGAAACACATGGAGAAAGCAAGAAAATGCTCAAACCACCTTAAGAAGGAATGGAAATGCATCGAACATCTATTCAAACATAAAAAGCGCAGCAGTTAATGGTGATGCAGATCAATGCTTAGACTACTTCCACTCCATCACAAATCAAACAAATTATGACAAAATTACCGGTATTAAACAAACATACATACTAGTTTCACCAAATGCAGATCAGAATCAAAATCAGCAAATCCAACAACCAAGCAACACGAAGAGCATTCGAATGCAACAATTGGTTACCAAGATGATCCACGAACGAACTACGAACGAACTCACCTAAGAAGCAGAGATCCTAACCGATGGTGTGCCCTAACATAGCCTGGATCCAACCTGATAGCCTCCTCGCATTCCCTGACCGCCTCCGACAGACGCCTCAGCCCCATCAAAGCTGCGGCGCGGTTGAAATGGTACGCAGCAGTGTCCCGAGATATGGCTATGGCCTTGTCATAAAGGCTCAAAGCTTCTGCAAAATTACCCTTCTTGTAATGATCATTTCCCATCCTTTTTAGCTCCTCTGGATCACTACTGCAGGCTGCTTTTTTCTTCCCCATCTCTCCGCCAATCATTCCTCCTTTATCTAGCCCTAACTTAGGTCGGATTATGCTGCCGTGGCCGTAGTTAGCGGAGCCGGACCCTAACACATCGGACTTCGTAGTTCGGCTGGGGATTGAACCCTTTAGAACTCGGCCGGAGGGGCAGATGTTACCGGCGGGGAGGACGTTCACGGCCGGGGAGTTGACGGAGGCCGAACCGGAGTAAATCAGTGGATGAGATCCAACAGAACTGGAACGGGAGTTATCGAGCTTTAAATTGCGTGAAGTCAGAGGAGAACTGTCAGCGGAGAGTTCGCCGGAAAGGCTATGGGGATTGGAATCGGACTTTCTAGTTAAATTGGAATTAGGTACTGCCGACGTCCGGCCGGAGACCGATCCGGACGAGCCGGAACTACTGCTGCTCGAGGTAGCAGTAGCGGAGACGGCGGCGGCGGTGGCTCCGCCACCGGTCCGAGTCCGTAGCGGAGAAACCGGCGAACCTAGATCGAGCTCGCGGAAGTCCGGCTTGTTGACATCGCAGTTGACGGCGTCCTTGAATCGATCCGAGAGCGATTCCCCCGCAGCAAACTCAGGTTTGGTCCTCCCGAGTTGCGACGCCATTTCGGGATTGAAATCGGGGTTTTAGTTTACAGGTCCTTCTGCTTCTCCTTCTCCTTCTCCTTCTCTTCCTCCGGGGGCGCCTCTTCTTCTTCTTGGGCCTGGGTCTGGGTCTGCTCCGGTGGAAGCATCAAGGAATGGAATGGATCTGGCGAATTGAGATGGAGATGGAGATGGAGATGGGAATATGGCGAGAAGGTGTGGGCACTAAAACTGGTTTTGTTTTCCTCTCCTTCACGAGACGGACAGCTCTTTCTCTCTCTCTCTCTCTCATTTACTCATATTCTTCCCTCCGCTACATTTCACTTCACTTTTTTTTTTTTTTTTCTTAAAATAATAATATTTAAAATAAAAATTAAAATACTTTAACAATTATTAAAAATTAAAAAATTATGATGTAATAAGTAATACTGATAACAATAATAATAAATTTATTGTTAATTTTTACTGAAGTATGTATAATAAAATTTTAAATGGATAAAATTATCTAAAATAAATAGATTATATTAAATTTAGTAAACAATCATAAAAAATATAGGAGTATTGACATGAATTTTGTGGAATGATGAAATATTTTTTATTTGTTTGATTTTATCTGAAATCAATTTTTTAAAAGAATTTAAAGAATATTTGATATGGAATTTTATTAATCTAACATTGCTATTTTTCTAAAAGAGCAAGCAAACAAACAAAGCGCTTAAACTCTATATTCTTAAAAGATGATAAATTAGGTGCTGAAATATAAATTTCAACGTTACGTTGAATAACTATAAATTAATTTTGTAAAGTAACTAAAATTTAAATATTCAGCACAATGCTGACAATGCTGAATGAAAAACGGTTTAATCTGTGATATGTGGTGATTTTTACAATATTTTTACTGCCATTAAATATTATATGAATAATATTCATTTTTTACATTATAATTTTTTTCAGAACACTTTTTTCAGTCTCGCATGGGTCACTTATCTTCAAATTAACTTTAGAGTTCAATTTTCGAAAAAAAATAATTTATTCAATCCATTTAACATATATTAAATCTATGGAAGTTGGCCTAACACTGACCCAACTTCGAGAATATTACATATACAAATTATTTATAATATAATATTTTATTAATTTATAATTTTAATATTCATTTTATGTTTTATTTCAATTGATTTTTTTTTTTTTTCCTATCTCATTTCAATCGAAGCTTTTTTTATTTTTGGTAAAAGGATCTTATCCAAGGGGAAAAAAATGGAATATTTAGAGTATCTCTTACAGTTACCTTCTTCATTGGTTTTATCATTACATTTTTAATTTTTACTATAACAAAACTCATCTATTTTAATAAGAAATACATTTATCAAAATTTATTACCTCTATCGAAAACTGGTTACCTTAAAAAATATATATATTTAAAAATTAAAAAGAAAAATTACAGACTATCCAAAAAATTGTTACATTTTAAATTATAAATTTAACATAAATTATCTATAAATATATTTAAAATTCATTAACCAATCTTTCTTATCTATTATATTTTAAAATTATTTGTTGTACTCTACCTTTTTCATATTCAATTTGCACGAGTGTCACACAGTGCAAAATAAAATATTAATTACTACGCCACTGAAAATACAAAATGAAGTAAGGCTGGTGAGTAGGGTCGTCTCTACATGGAACAATAATAATTTAAACACTCGGTTGAATATAATTATACTAATATATATAATGGGGGGTTTTGATTTATCACACTAATTTAAGGAGAAAATAAATTCGCTCAACTAAATAAAATAAAATAAAATGCAATGCGGATTACCAAAGATTGATTAGACTCTAGCATAGGCATGAATTTTATGTTCGAGATATCAATTTTGTTCATCGACTAAAAATCAAGTTCATTGACTAATTGGATAAATTGGTTATAGTTGATTTACACGCGTTCACAACCAACATTTCCTAACTTTTTCGATAGCTAAGGTACGATCATTAGCTATTTCCCTAATCGAGTGAGAATCCTAGGTACAACCGAAGTTTTACTTACTCGACAGCTTTAAGTACTAGAAAGACCCAATTCATATAACAAAATTCCTACGCGGATTTGTTTAAAATTGATTCTAATTCTTCCCTAAAGTATTCCTCTAGGTTGCTACACCTATTGAAAAATTACACAATTACGGGTGCCAATCTCCAATTTAGCTATGAAATCTCAAATCAATATGTGCGCAATAATCAATTTAAGATTTCTAAACTTATAAATTAGAAGAATTAGAAATACTCAATATCGATGAACACCAAATTAAACAAAATCAAGTCTCACAAATTCAATCTCAAACATCAATTCACACCTACGCTAGAAATAAAATTAGTCGGAATTCATAAAAATTGAAAACACAAAAAAAATAAAGAAGTTCATCATGCCTTCAATTTCGAAATCGACAAAGAAGAACAATATGAAGATAGAAGAAGAACGCCCCGAAAAGTCGTTTGCAATCCTCTTCCAAGTTCTCCTCTCTTCCGTGCCATTCTTTCTCTCTTCTCCCCTTTAAGAAAAATGATGTCGTGGTAGAAGTGGTAGTCCCCTTCTCTTCCCCTATTCAATTGCAAATCGTGTCTCTACAACTCCATCCCAAGACCCCTTTTAAATAGATCTCCTTTGCACTTCAATCATCACATACTTTTTATATTGTAAATTTACCCCGGATGGCCTTTTTGTAAATTTCACATTTCTCACATTGTGTTGCGTGATCACGCCTAAAGCCTT
This sequence comes from Andrographis paniculata, assembly GCF_009805555.1. Taxonomy (NCBI): domain Eukaryota; kingdom Viridiplantae; phylum Streptophyta; class Magnoliopsida; order Lamiales; family Acanthaceae; genus Andrographis; species Andrographis paniculata. The sequence continues at coordinate 2,120,456 of NW_026137611.1, forward strand.
CGTGCGTTCTGCTCATTGTCTCCCAAATACATCCCAAATCATGCCAACTCCATTAAATCTATTACAAAATTAAAAACACACCATGAGTTGCATATATACGAAATTTTGTATCTCAAAAGTCGCCCAAAACAGAATAAAATATCATTATATACAATACATATCACAATTCAACAAAATGACTAGTAAAAATAATGATTCTTTCACTCATTTCTTAAATCAAACGGTTGAAAATGAAAATTTTTCAGGCAATGAATCAAATCAAATTTCTTTTGATAATCCAAATTTTCAAATATTACTATTAATTATATTGATAATATATTTATTTTATACGTTTATATTATAGTATGATTCTTTTGGTGTTATTTCTAATTAATATATATGTTAATTTATTCCAAATAATTTCAATTACTAAAATTTATATAGGTTAATATTTAAAAGTTAAAATATAATAAATATTATGTAAATATATTATTAGACAATAAAAAGATATAGAAATATGTATAAATAAATAAATTAGTTATATATTGTTTATATATATATATATTATTACATAATAAAAATATATATAAATGAATAAATTATTATAAATTTATAAAATAGCAAAGGTAATGGGTTGAAGATGATTTACTATAATCGGTGATAAATGAAATGATTTGAATGTTGAAATGAATATGATCTAGTCGAGAAAGATAAAAATGATAATGAAGTAGATATAATTACTATAACATATACTCTGAGGGGGTGTTTAATAATTAGTTGTTAGTCCATTCAATTAATTGGTTTAACTAGCTGAACATATTAGCTAGCTAAAATATGGTAAAATACTAAAATAATTGTTTATATGTAAAATGACAATTAAATATATTTTGTATTTTATTGTAAAAATATTTAATTGCATTATTTTGGTGGAATTTTAGAATTTTAGAATTTTTATTATTAACTATCGAAAATCATCAAAATTTTATTAAAATATTTTACTTTTGTTATTTTTCTAAATATTTTTAAAACAAATTAATGTATTTTAACCTATAAAAATAATTCTTCCAAATACTTTTAACTTATAAAAGTAAATTTATAGTTACGTTGATTTGGTCGGGCATGAATTTTAAGAAAAATAGATAAAAATAATTTTTTTTATATAATAAATAAAGAGTAGAAAATTGATATTTTTTATTAAAAGGTAAATAAAAATATTTTTTTATGACAACAAAAAAAATGAAAAATAAACACAAATTTGGATGAATTAATAAATATTGTAATAAAAAATATATATTAATATGTAAGAAATGAACATTTAATTCTTATGATAAAAAAATAAATAAAGTAAAAAAAATTATTCTGAAACATTAAAATATCCAACGTTTCAAAATTAACTTTTGAGACCAATAAATAAATTCAAAAAACTAATTTACCAAATGTATAGATTAGTTTTTGATGGGTCAAACATCTAAATTTCAAAACAACTAAATTCTTTTTTGAAAAATTATTTTTTAAACAACCTCTAAATATATTGTTGGCAAAAACTAAAATTTTGAATGCGGACGAAAAAAAATTTGAAGATCTTGGACGTATAATTTGAAATTGATTTGAAGCAAAATATTGTTTAAATTTTATTTAAATAATATTTTGATATGATATTTTATAAAATAATAATAATAATAATAATATGTTTTTATTAGAAACCATACATACTGAAGATTTATGTTTGAAATCATAAACAAGCATAAACAAAAGCAAGCAACAATTTAACGATTGTTTAATTAGTGTTTAGAGTATTATTTATGTTGTTATATCTATAATTTTTTATATTATATTCTCAATGTCATTATGTTTGTTATTTTTATTATGAATCTTGTTATTTATATTATTTTCAAATTTATTAAAAATTTAAATACATATTTAATCATTATAGTATTTTTTTTTCATTATTTGTGTAATTTATTGAATATTTATAAGATAATTAAAAATTAAACTAGTATGATTAAAATTTTATTGAATAAAAATATATCAATATTGATAAAATAGACAAAGACATGTTATAAAATACAAAAATATTAAAGAATATTACTCCCTCCGTCTCATAACAAAATATCTATTTTCTATTTTAGTTCGTCACATAACAAAGTATTCATTTCCTTTTTTAATAACTGTACTATCTACCTAACATTACAAATATCCTTACAACTTACAATATATTACACAAATGTCACTACTTTTATATCACACGTACTAACAAGATTATTTTAGTCATTTCTACTTTATTCTTGCTGCATCCAAATATAATACTAATATTTCTAAAATTACATAAAAAAAAAACAAATGAATATTTAGTTATTGGATGGAATGAGTAATATATATATAATTAAAATAAAAAATACAAATATACTATTATAATTCGTTTTACATGAAAAAAAATAAATCAAATCAATATTTATTTGTATCAAATTAAATAATTATTCAAATTCAATATTCCACTGTTAAGAACAAAAACCTAAACCCAAATTCAAATCCACTAAAAAACACACCTTGCAACTTTTAGAATATTTCGGTTAGTACTTTGATAATATAAAAATACTAGTATTTAAATAGATATATTTACTTTTATGTTATATAATAAATATAATATATATGTTGGTAAGTATTGATAAGTATATTGGTAAATATAGATATATGTATTTATATATTAGTGTAGTATGTATATTAATGTATTATAGTATAAAAGAGAAAAAAAACCAAATGAGGTGAAATAGAAAACGAAATGGGGTGAAAGATTAAGTGAATTGATTGTCTATTTGTTCATTTCGTACATGTATATTTATAGGCAACAAGGTGAAATGAATGTATGGTCAGTGAAACAGTTGCCAACAAGGCATCCACACCACTACTACATATACATTACATAATGAGTTTGTAATAGCTACGTGTATAATATTTTATGTATTTTTAAAATATTTGATAAAAATGAACGCAAATTAAATAATCAATCAAAGCAATGATATTTTAACAAAATAATTGGTTTGTTCTTTATATCATTTTAAATCTAAATATCATTATTTATTTGATACAGTTTTTAATAAAAAAATATATTATTTTTTTTCTATAAAACACAACATAAAATGTTATTTAAACACATATTTAAATCAACATTTTATTTTAAATCAATTTCATAGCATAGTAAAAGCACAACCAATATAATTTTGAAAATATATATTTATTGATATTTATTTAAATTAAATATGTTGTATTAGGTGAATCAATAAAAGCATCATATAAGAATGATGATGATGTGATAAATTGATAATGATTGGTGCTATTATTGTATTAACATGTTTTTATAATTTATGCAATAAAATATATAAGATTAAATATACGGACAATTGAAATTGAATCATCAATTCCACAATTTACTTTAAAATCAGTCTCTATTTCTAATCTAAATCTGCATTTCCTCTTTTTGTATTTCTCTTTATTTTAACTACTCATCCATTCGATTTTCTCTCTGCCTCTAAATCTTCCGTTAGATTTCGTACAAAATCGGTATGGATCCAGCAAATAGTTACCGGCAATCGCCATCCGATCGGCGATTTATTCTCATATACTCTTAATGAGATCAACACTTCAAAGCAACAACGGTAGATGGCGTATGAAGGCAGAGCAAGTCCGGACTTCAATATGCCGGACGAGATATTGTTGGTAATACCGATACTCCTATGACCGGTTGGATCTGACGCAGAAGATCACTTCCGTGGGGCTTATTAGGATGTGAGTTGCGGTTGAAAATCCTATGCAAAAATAATACTCCATCCATCCCATAACAAGGTATCTATTTACTTTTTGCGTGTTGATCTTTGAATATTAATTATTATATCAAATCGTACTACAAATAAAGAGAAAGTGACAAAAATACTTCTATTGGTGTCTTATAATACTAATATAATGACATTTGTATAAAAAATTATACAAATGTAAGGATATTTTCAATGTTAAGTACAATGACGCAAAAGACAAATGGATATTTTGTTATGGGACGGAGGAAGTATAATTTTTGAATTTCAAGTATTTACTTGTTTAATTTTTGTAAATTTGATTGTTGTATTTGAATGGTTGATTTTTAGGGAAATCTAAATTGCAGATGAAATTGGTGAAGGAGAGGGATTCTTTGGCCTGCAAACAAACTCAATCGTGATTTGGCAAAGGTATATTTAATTTGTTTTTGCTCTTTTGTTTCAATCAGAAGGTTAATTAATCAATAACATTTTTTTGTACTTCTATAATTATTCTTAACCACTATGCTCAAGAACATATGTATGTATATAGGTGTAATTATTAGACTTATTAGTTTCCTCGAATTTCTGCTCTATTCAGTTCGGATTGGGAACTATATTATCAATTCTCGAAATTGTGAATTTATAGAAAATTTAATTGTTTATTTTCTCAAAATTGGGAGTTTCATTCAAATTTTTTTGTTGATGTTCGCTTGGTTTTGATTTAATTTGATATCTATATCCATTTTTAAGAAATTTTGTAATAATTGATGGTTTTATGCTTTTGTTACTTTTCCTTATTTGAAAATTATTATTTTGAATATTTTGCTTGTGTAATTTGTTTGCCTAAATTACCATTTTTGTTAATTTTTCTTTTGTCTATAATATGTAGAATTATTTTTTGGAGGAATTGATTAATAGATTTGCAATGCACTATACATCAAGAAAAAAAAAAAAAAACCTTGTGTACACATTATTTTTTATTCTCACATGTCAATTGAAATTTGTAAATGCAAATGATATTACCTCTCATTAGGTGTTCTCAACATTTGTTTCGATTATGAAAAGGTTGTGTGATGTCAGGAGGTTGAAGGAATTGGTAGCGTTTATTAGAATATGAAAATGCAAGGGAGGTGGAATCTAGCTTTTGAAAAACACTTACAAACATTTAAGCATTGTGAGGCAAAAAAGAAAAAAAAGAATTGAGAAACATATATCTGATTTCATTTTGAATTGAAGTAAGATGGACTCTAAAATATTCATGTTTATGTTGATATATATGTACACCACAATATTAATTGTGTAGGTTCTTGATTTTTTTGGACTGATTTGATTGGTGCACATGAGATGTTTTTTTATACTATTGTCACAATTGAAAATGTAGAAGATGGAATCAGAAAGTAGTGTTTTGGTTATAAATTTTAAGTATACAACCTTTGTATGGTAAATGAAAAAAAAAATAATGCAAATAGTTTGTGGAACCATTTATTTATATGCATGCAACTTGATTGAAGGAGGCACACATATGTGTTTTCTAATCATAGATCATGGATGTCAACAAATTGGAAAAGCAGTGAAGGAAAGCATATATGTGTGCTCAAGAATGAACTCAGTAAATAAATAATTAAGTTTGACATATAATAAGTTAATCAAAAGATTATCATATAACTGACCTTATCTTTATGGTTTGTTGCAGATTTGCAAACATTCTAACCGAATTCAAAGGAAAAAAAAATAAAATCCAAAAGAATGATAAAACTAGTAAATTCCAATTCCAATTGCACCAAGTCATGATACCTAGTGCCAAAATCTAAAGCTCGGGACTCTAGCTGTATCCGCCTGAAGAATGCCACGAGCCGCCGCCGGGATTGCTGAAGGGCTAAGGATCCAAGAACCAGTGATAGAACAAGTTGTTGTTGCGCATCCACACTCGGTTTCCCTCTTCATAGATATGGAAAATCCGCCAAGTAGTGCCGCGTAGCCGTAATCGAAGTCGGAGAAAGCAATCCTGCAAAGTCCAATGTATTGTCGACGAAGAATTCAAAGCAATGCTAGTCGCCGAATCTATCTCAATTCATATCGGCAAGAGATCATGCTTGACTGCCAAGTCAACAACTCTCCGAATTGCCTCTAACTTTACAAAGGTATTCATCGCAAAAGAAATCGGCAATTGGAAAGCAATGACCGCGCTCCCAAAGAATCCCGGATGATGCCTAGCTCCCGCGGGTCCAGGATTTCCCAATGATGCACCATCGATGTTCAATTCGAACAATCCCGGTGACGGAGCCTCTCATCAGACAAGAACTGAAGGTCGAGTAGGGGCGGAGGATATCGAAACCCAAGGCACGCCGCCAAAGCAAGATCTCCCTCCTAATGCTTCCGACAAAGTATGTTGGCACGCCTCAGTACTTGCAAATGGAAATGCATGCGCTAAATGATCCTATCGAAAAAAATAGTATACCTCGGTGTTTAGCATTGTTTCGGACGGTCCAAGTAAACCACATGATCAACATGGGAATAAGTGTCCTGATGCTCCGAGGATGTGTCGGCGATAATCGCCACTAAGATATTACAAGGTGCGGAACATATGTCTCTGGCATAGAGACATGAAAAAGCTCCGCAAAGTGGGGCCAAACTCGCCGAATGGTCTCCGACTCCAAGAAAATGTGGGAGATCGTCTCCTCCAATCGACAACATTGACATTTTGACACAATATATATACCATAGTGTCTAAGAACCTCATCCACCGGAAGTCGTTGGCGAAATAAACGCCAAAGAAAAACGAAAATCGTAGGGGTGAGGAGGCGCGGCCATAAAACTCCCGAAAGCCAACTCCGCGGCCTAACCTTTCTAAAAGAATCCCAAGCCGATGATGTAGTAAAAACCCCAGAGCTGAATCCCTCCATATCATCCAATCATCAACATCTCTGTCAACCGGGACATTCGAAACCCGGCGAACTATGGATTCTGGGAGGTACACCCGCAATCTCTCCAAATTCCAAGAATCGTTCCGCCACATGTCACGAACAAGACAATCCGGCGGGCGAGTGTCACAAGGAGCGGATAGGGGCTGCTCCCCACACGAAATATCACCCCAAAAGAAGCACTTTCCCCGACCTAAACTCCAAAAAATACGAGATTGTGCCTCCTTGTGAATCCCGCACAAACGTTTCCACACCGGACTATTATAACTCTGGCATGGAGCGTCCCCCGGGAAAGATGTACAAAAATACTTGTGCTTCATCGCACGAGCCCACAAAGAAGAACAATCCCAAATTCGCCACCAAAGCTTATGAGAAAATGCCTATACAACATCCGAGAGTCTCCGAATACCCAAGCCTCTCTCTTCCACCGGCCTCGTGGCATCCTCCCAAGCAATCCAATGATGCCGCCGATGGCCATGGTATGATCCCCAAAAGAACCTTGTCATCAACTGCTCCACCGAGTGAAGGACTGTATTCGGTGGCCGAAGAACCTCTAGCAAGTATAATGGTAGAGAAAAAAGGGTGCTCCGGATCAATTGAAGACGACCTCCATGCGAAAGAACAACCCTACCCCACCTTGCCAAGTACCTCTGGAGCTTGTCGAGGAGCCCTCATACAAGATTTTCCGCCGATTTCCCACATAAAGTGGGGCTCCTAAGTACTTCAGTGAAAGTTCTGCAACTCCGAACCCCGAAGCCGTCCCCGAATTTCCTCCGAACACTGGCGACTAAAGACTATATGGCTCTTTTGACGATTCACATTTTTCCCGGTGATCCGTGTATAATCGTCTAAGAATCCCGTCAAAGAATCAATTCGCAAGCTACTGGCGTTAGCAAAAATCAAAACATCATCCGCATACGTCAAGTGAGATAGTCGAAACCCACCCCGGCATCGGTAAAAGAGATTCGAGCTCCTAAAAAACAAACGCTCAAGTCCTCTTGATAATAAATCCGCCGCCAAGACAAATAAAGTCGGTGATAACGGATCTCCTTGTCGCACACCCCGAGAAGATTTGAAAAATCCACCCCAGTTTCCATTCACTAAAACCGAATACCAAACGGTCTCCACACAACCCACAAAGCATAACGAATCTCTCCGAAAATGCAAACTGAACAAGCGCATGCCTCAAAAACCTCCAAGATACCCGATCATACGCTTTATTCAAATCCAACTTCATCAAAACATTATGGGCAACCCCCCTAATATTCAAATCAAGCACCATCTCCAATGCCATAAGAATATTGCCGGAAACGGCGCATCCTTTAACAAATCCGCTTTGGTGCGGAGAAAGGAGTTACAGCAACAAGGAACCAAATCGAACGGTGAGCAGCTTCGTAATGATTTTATTACTCAGATTACATAGACTAATCGGCTTGGTATCCGCCCAAGACATCGGACTCTCTTTTTTCAGAATTTTTTTTTTCACTCTTTTTTTTTTTTTTTTTACAAGAGTCGGTGCATAGACACTAATTTTTAAATTTAAAAGCAAAAGGAAAAAAAATTGTCGAACGCTGCAACCGCAGGTTGCAACCCAGGTCTCGCGCCAATTCCCAAGCCAACAATATTCACACAGTAAATAAACATACCCAAAGCGTTATGTACATCTATATTAAAACAAAATAAAATATTATGTAATTTACCAAAATATAATCCTATTTTATAGAAAATCGTAAGATTCATATTAAAGTCAAATTCCATATAAACATAATTTTATTTAGTATTTGTATTTATTTAACTTTTGTTGAGATTATTATATATGAAATATATTTTAGTATTTTATTATTATTATTATTATTATTAAGAGGGATAGAATATCCTATTTAGGGTGTGTTTGTTTGGGGAATTGGATTGGATTTATACTGTTCATCTAATTTTTTTCTCCCAAAAACATCAAATCAAACACCTATTTTTTATTTTTTATATTATACTAAAAATCAATTTTATATTCAAAACATCACATCAACACTTATTTATATCACGTCATACAACTATTCAAATTAAAAATTTTTACTATTCAAATCCCAACTCAAAATCCAAACCCCCAAACATAAACACCCGTGTTAAATATGATATATTATTATTATTTCAAATAATTTATTGTCTATTTGTGGAGTGATATGCTTTCAGTTCTATTTCTTTTTAACTTTTTTCTTTCTTTTTTTTTTTTGTTTTTTCAAATTTTAATTTTAGAAGTGCAATTCACTTTTAATAGTTTATTTCTATTCACCTAAATAAGAAAATATATTTATAAATATTTTTTTTCTATAAATTAATTTATATAATTATATATAAATATATACTTTCTATCCAAAATCAATCTATTCATATTTACCATTTGATCAATCCACAAAATTAATCTATTCGGTTATACTTTTTTGTAATTATATTTCTCACATAACTTTAAAATAAAAAATAAAATAAAATAAAATAAAAACTCTTACATCTTCCATATTATTACAAATATATTATTATAAATATTTAACTAACTTATCATTTTTAAGAATAAATTTGATTATTCATACTTCTTTTATATTACGATATTAAAAAAAAATAATTTGCAAAAACAACCAATTAGATACATTTTGAAGTATTATTTATTTATATTATATCATTTCTTTTACAAAATAACATTCATATTAAATATATGTTTTATTAAATTATAAATTTTAAAATATTCAAAAATTTATATTAATTTAAACATAAAAACTAATATATGATAAATAACTAAATATATTTTTTTTATTTATTTGTATTATGTAAAATCTTATTTTCTAAAAAAATGATATTGATATTATATATATTTTATTGAGATATAATATTAAAAATATTTAAACACATATTTTACATTATTTTTAATTATTAAATAACTAATATTCACTATTTAAATAACTAATCCATACTACCTAAATTCTTGTGTCCAAACAAAAAAAATTCATCTCTACCGAAACAGAGAAAGTATTAAATATAAAAATTATTTTTGTTTATATTTGTATAGGTGTAGTTATTATAATCACATATAAAATTAACACATAATATAAATACAAATAATATATTATAGAAAAATAAATAATATATAAATTATATTAATACCATACAAATACATGAACTATTGAGATTACACAGTATAAAGATAGATAGCAAACCATATTAAATAGTTCTTAAAAGTATGAATATTAATAATTTAATAAAATATAGTTAAAGTTTTAATTTAAATTATTGTTTATCATCTTACTTTAAAAGAAAATAAAATTAGTTTAGTGGAATAATTTTATTTTTATATTTTTAAAAAAAATTGTTTTTATGGTATAATTCTCTATAAAAATTATAAAAATTATAAAAAATATAATATATACAATTTATTTATTTCAAAAAATTAATAATTTTATATAAAATATTATTTTTTATATTATCGAAATAAATTTTTAAACTTAATATAAAAAATACATCCGTATAAAATTTAAAATAAACATGAGACAATAAGAGTATTTATTAAATAAAAAATAGTAATATTTGTAATTTACGAAACATAAATATTTTGATATATATAAATAATATACGAGGATATCATATACTAGTAGTAATATTTAAATAAAATAATTGTTAGATATTTATTTAAATTGAATTTGAATTTAAATTCATAAATTAATTTAAATTTAAATTCACAATATATTACTTAATAAATAAAGTAATATGATTATATTTATTTTATTTATTTTAATTGGTACGGTTTTTAATAAAAATGTAATATTATATTTTTTTATAAAAAATATTAAAATATTTTATTTGTTTCAGCTTGATATATTTGTTTCTGTTTTATTTAAAAGTATTCATTTTCTAATAATTAATACCGAATTATCAAAATATTTTTAATTTTCTTTTAAAAAATACTCTCTCCGTCCATTTAAAATGTATATATATTTCTATTCTAGGTTGTCAAATTATAAAGTAACTACTTTATTAAATATATATTTTCACAAATACCCTTATTTCACTATAATATTATTACTTTTATATCAAAAAGTAAAAGTAAAATTATTTTTACATTATTTTTAATTATTCACTACAATTAAAATACTATTGTTATTCTTTAAACTCTACACTAAAAACAAATATAAACTTGCTAAATGGACGAAAGAATCACTACTAGAAAAAAAGGTTGATAATTGCGAAAATTTGTCGCAAATTTTAATCCGTGACAATTAAAAGTCACGGAAAGTAATTTGGTAACAAATTTATATCACAACTTTTTGCTTTGACTATTCTGTAAGCAATATTTGCAGAAAAAAGCTACAAACAACTTTCCGTAACTATTTAAAGTAACGGCTAATGTAACGAAAATATCCAAAATATTTTTATTCCGTGTCTTTTAACTATTTCGTCACAAAAATTGTCACAAATTTTTTTTAACTATTTTAAGTTGCAGCAAAAATAACCAAAATATTTCCAACATTTTAAATTATTACAGATATTGTCATAGTATAATTTTCGTGACTTTTTAAAATCAAATGTCACAAAATAAGTAACGAAAACAATTATAAATTTTTCTTATTATTGTTCGTAGCTATTCAAAGTAATAACAAAATAATAAAATCATCTTCAATATCTTTATTCAATATCTTTCGTAGCTATTCAGTTTTTTGTTAAAAATTCATGATGATATATTAAATAAATATGTATATATTTTTAAAAGATAAATTTATAATCAATAATATTTATATAGTTAAAATACAATAACAAACAAAAAATAATACTTTAGAGTAGATAGCTAAGTTGACATAACATGTCGTGTAAATCTTTAATAACTATAAGGTCACTAGTTCGAAACCCTTCGATGTGGTACGAAGTAATTCTGAAAAAAATAATCGTGTGTGGTTGCATTGAACAAAAATTATAATATAATTATATATTTTTTTCAAAAATATAAAATCACAGAATTTTTACAGCTTTCGTTAATATAAAGTCATAAAGGTGTAATGATATTATTTTGTAACTTATTGTCACGAAAATGTCACAATTATAAAATATGTACGAAATTTTGTTGCAGCTTCTGTTGCTATATAAAGTCACGGACATGTCATTCTATTATTCTATAACATATTGTCACAGAAATGTCACCACTTAAAAAAAGTCATCAGCAAAATTCTACGGAAATGGTTCCGTATATTTTTCCGTGATTGTTTAGTAAAAAATCACCAATTTGTATTAAAACCGTGACTTTTTTATCGCAACTATAGCATAATTTTCTGGTAGTGAATTATATATATATTTGTATTTACAAGAACAAAATACTATTTCTGTTCGATTCTAAGAGTTCATTTACTTTTTGCGTGTTGATTTTTAAATATTAATTATTATATCAAAACATAATGTAAATTAAGAAAAAAATTGCAAAAATACTTCAATTAATATTTCATAGTACTAGTAGAAGAATATTTGTACAAAAAATTATACAAATATAAAAATATATTTAATATTAAATATAATAACGCAAAAGGTAAATGTAATCCTTAAAAACAGACAGAAGAAAAACTAAAATTAAATTTATATATTTTTATTAATTAATAAAACATTACTATTATTTTTAAATTATTAAAACATTAAATGCATTAAATTAAAATAAAAAATTATTAATAGAAGCATGCTAAAATATAAATATTGAGATGACAAATAATAATTACTAAAAAGGAATAATTACTGATAGTGTCTAATGGAGAAAACAGATAAAGAATCAATGCTGGGCCCAAAGGTGGGTCCCAATTGCAATTATCATTGACTAATTGGTCGATGTGATCTGTCACGTCATCGTCACCCCCAACATTATTACTTCCACAGTTCTCCGGACCGGCTAGAAAGTATATCTATTTTTATTTTGAAACGTATAATTTTAAAATAATTAATTAATTAAATACTTTATTTTTTTCTACAAATATTCCAACTTTATATTACATCGTTATTTTTAAATAAAAAAACAAAAGAGAAAATATCATTACATTTTTAACTACCCATTATAATTAAAATACTATTATTTTTTAAACATCACATCAAAATTAATTTTATATTTTATGTGTGGACGAACGAAGTAGGAGTTACTTGACTATTAACTTTTAGCTTTCGTTGATTCAATTAGCTGTTATCTAATTTGATTAACTAAATTTATTAATTGTTTGTATTAAAATATTTAATAAAATAGTATTTTTGTATTAACTGTTTATATGTAAATTGATAATTAATGATATTTTATATATATTTTTAAAATGTTTAGTTAAATGTTTTTTATGGGTAAACTTTTTATTATTAATTATTAAAAATTAGGAAAATTTTATTAAAAATATTACCTCCGTCTCACATACCGTGTCTGCTACACTGTAAACACGGTATTTTAGGAGGGGTGTAATTAGTAAATAATTGAGAATGTATTAGTGAAAATAATTATCTTATAATATTAATAATTATAAATTAAGATTAAGATAACTAATTAGTTTAATTAAAATTTTAAAAAAAATTAAATTAAAAAGTTTAAAATGAGATTAAAGTGTGTAATTATTTTCCAAAAAAAGAAAGTGACATGGTATGTGAGACGGATAAAAACGACAACGTGAACATGATATGTGGGACGGAGGGAGTATTTATTTTTATTATTTTTTAAACATTTTGTAAAAGTTTAATGTAACTTTATTGAAAGATATATATATGTTTATATTAGAACTAGTATAAATATAAAAAAACAAAACTTATTTGTATATATATTTTTATTAGAATAATTTTTAATTAATACTTATCTGTCTGACTATAAGGGTTTTATTTATTTTTTGTGTTATTATACTTAACATTAAAAATATTTTTATATTTGTATAATTTTTTGCACAAATGTCGTAATAGTATTACAACACTAATAGAAGTATTTTTTGTCATTTTCCTTTAATTTGTACTACGTTTTTATATAATAATTAATATTCAAATATCAACACGTAAAAAATAATATGACCTTTGAAGTCGGACGGATGTAGTATCTATTTTAATTAAATATATAATTTTAAATAAATATATTATTTTTAGGAAGTTACTAGAAGATAATATATTCAAATATTCAATAAATAGTGTAATGAAAAATATATTAATATATTTGAAAGAATTAATTAATTTTAAAGGAAAATAAGAAATAAGAAAAATTAAAATAGAAAGCTAATCTGAAAATTTCAAAATTAACTTTTTGGGTCAAATGAGCTATTTGAAAACGCTATTTTACCAAACATCAAAATTAATTTATTTACTAATCAAACAACTAAAAATTCTTGAAAAAATTATTTGTCAAACACTCTCATAATCTTTCAGTCACAAATTATTTATTTATTAAAACATGTACAGAGAGACTGAATACAAATATGAAAATAGACAAGGAATTTATTCAAAATTGTCCAATTTTTTTTTTTTTTTTTTTTTTACCTCTAAAACTACACTATTCTTGTGCCTTTAGTATAAAGGAACACACGAGTGTTTTTACTTGTAAAATTTTGGTTTTTAATTTTAGTTTGAACAGTAAAATTTTGAATTGAAATTATTGTTTTATGCAATTTAATATGTATTGATGTGATATTTTAAATATAAAATTAAATTTTAATGTAATATAATAAATAAAAAATAGATATTTGCTTTACTATTTTTTTTTGAGATAAAATAAAATTAAAATACTAAAATCAAGTGAAAAATTGTATTGGTAAACATACCCATTATTATTTGTTTGTTCATGTGCATCAGTGCATCAATATGTTAGTTAAACATAACCCGCTCGACATTAATTGCATGATCTAAGATATATGTTCTTGCGGATTTGTTTACTCTGTGTGATTTTGATTTTGAGTTTTGGTTTTGAATAGTAAAATTTTGAATTGAAATAGTTAGTTTGATATAATATAAATATGTATTGATGTGATGTTTTGGACGTAAAATTATATTTTAATGTAATAAAATAAATACAAAAAGAGTGTTTGATTTGATATTTTTGAGGAAAAGAAAAATTAAGAATAGTAAAATCGAAAATGAAATTTCACAAGTAAACACACCCTGATATTATCTCTACTGTATTATGGTGGGGTTATGAATCCAAATTCAAATATATATATATATATTCACAATATAAAAATTGAATTGAAATGTTCTAAACTATACTCTCTCCGTCCCATATTTATATATCAATTTACTTTTTGCACGGAGTTTTAGAAATATTAGTATTATATTGGGATAAAATATAAATAAAGGTAAAAAGAATAAATTAACCATATTAGTATTGTATGATAGAAGTGTAATGGTATTTGTATAATATATTGTAAATTAGAAGAGTATTTGTAATGTTAAGTAGATAGTACAATTACTAAAAAAAAAATAAAAAATAAATACTTTTTTATAGAACATATCAAAATAAAAAAAAATAGATAAATTGTTAAAAAAAAAAAAAAAAGCCAATGATGATATATAGTGTAAAATTATTATAACATAATATTTATTTGACAAGGTAAGATATATATATATATAGTGCCACATCACTTATTAAATTACTTATTACGAGAATATTGCGATTGAATAATCATACTATAATATATATATATATAATTATGGTTATATTACTAATTTCTTTTTCCAAATATACTCTTAAGATATAGTTATATTACAAGATTAGTCTTATTTATTAGTAACTATACAATATACCATTAATAATAAAATCCGACAGTGAAAATTTAATAAGCACCATGTTGACACCTTAGGCCATTTCTAATCGAGTATAACTCTAAAAATACAGTTGTTACAGTAATTTTACTCCAACTCACAGTTCTATTTTTTACTCCAAAACTAATATTCTTTTTCAAATATTCCATATTATATATTATTTTAAACAACTTTTTATATCTACAATTAATATTTTCTTTTAACAAAATTTAAAAAATAAATAAATAAATTAATTAATTAATATACAAATTAAAAAAAAAACACATCATCATTTTTGGTGTTACACCGTAGCAAACACCATTTTTAGTGTCAAAAATATCGCCCGGTTGAAGATTGAGAACTCCATTTATAGGGTTGCAATGTCAAGATTGCATACCCGTTGGAGATGGCCTTAGGCATTAGCACGGTAACCAAAGCCGCATGGATGTTTATCATAGACTGTGTTTTATATATATATATATATATATTTTTAATTGATAGGATTTGTTTGTTTAGTATTTTGATTTAAATTTTATTTTGATAAAATTATTCATAACTCTCGTATGTTTTAAAATTCTAACGTAAAATTTTTTTATATTTTAAAAATTGCATGGTACCTTTTTATACTAAATGTTTCATGAAACTCCACCACCATAAAACTTTTTTTATGTGATGAGAAAATAATTTCCTATCTATAGTTTTTGCATGACAAAGGAGTTTCGTGCAACATCTTTTAAAGTATAAGCAAATGTCATGCAATTTTTAAAATAAAGTGGGATTTACACTAAGTTTCGAAACCACAAAAGAATTTCATGCAATATGTTTTAAAGTATAAAGAGCATCGTACAATTTTTAAAGTAAAAGAAGATTTACACTAACCATAAAAAAATTATGGATAATTTTGCCTTTATTTTTAATGTGAGATATAAAAAAATTGTGTTAGTAATATAAAAAATACTACTATTATTTTTATATTGATTATTGACTTTTATAAGAGAATAAAATATATATCTTGAAAAAGTGTAGAAAAAAAATATTGAAAAAACAAAGTTTAAATTTAATTTTTCTTGAATTAACTTAATAATTTAATATAATATTTTTAGAAAAATATAAAAAAGAAGCAATATTTTGAATAAAAATATATATTTCTATATAATATTTTTTAAAAAACAATAATAAATAAATAATACCAAAACAAAGTCCAAAAACACAAGCAAACAAAACAAAAACTATTTGAGACCAAGTTGTACAATATCTTTCTCTCTAATGTCACACGGGTCCAACTATTTCTAACCGTATGTTCGAATAGTTCGACCACTAATTTAGGCACGAATCGAAAAGAGAACAAACGACGCACACGGCCCAGCCCGGTCCCAGCCGTGTGCGCGTAAATTTGCAGTAGCATTGTTTTCTACCAACAAAAAATTCGCTCGCCGGCGAGCATAGGAACTACTTCAAACTTTCCCGGCGAGTTTGCGAGGCCGGCCCCTACCCCTACCCCTACCGGAGCTACCCGATATCTGAGTATTCAATGAGTTACCTAAACCGGCGACGGCGTCAGCCCCCATCAGCTTCAGGCCAAGATTCCGCGACAAGAAGCCGAGTTTATTCGAACCTGCGCCGGTGACCTGCTGCAGCTGCAGCGCCTGTTCTCGGGAAATTTGCGCGTAGAGTCGCAGCGACGGGTTCGATGAAGGCTGGTCGCGCTCGTCGGTGCCGTCGCATGATGCCGTCTCTCCAATAGTCACCATCATTAGTCCCAAAGATTTCGGGTCTTCCGACGGGGGAAACACGAAGGAAAATCCTTCGAATGCGAGATCAGGTTTCTTGAAACGAGTGAGCAGTGCGTCGATGCTTGGCGCCGGATTCTTCTGTAGGTACCTTCGAATATGATTTTGTTGCCGTCGAGCCCGTGTAGCTTGGAGGATTCGGGAAGCTTCTCGAAGGCCACTTACGTAGGCGCCGTGCATGGTCGCAGGGTATTGCCGGGTCGTAGCCTCGCCGCCGAAGAATAAACGGCCTCCCACATTTTCAGCGAGGATGTCGTAGTCGACGCCAGATGACCCGACTTGGATATGCGAGTATGATCCGCAGGAAAGAGGATCGGCTCCCCATCTTGTGCATATCGATTGTATTGGGTCGGGGACTTCGATCCCTTTCCAGCCATATATACCTGCAGCAAATGTAATACAGCACAATGAATCGAGAAGATAAACACGAATCAAAATATAGAAAACGCATCGAAAATGTACCGCGAAGAATTCCCAAAACTTGACGAACGGAAGCAGTCGGTTCGGTGTTTTCGAAAAGCTGTGCGGCCTCTCCAGCAACCAATGCAATAAGAACGGGAGCACCTGAAACAGTGTGGTAGCTGTAGAACAGAAAATATTCGCCCCTACGGTGAGTCGATTCTCTCACAGAACCGAATGTATCCAACTCTTCGCCCCAGAAATTGTACGGGAACACCATGGCGACCTTATTGAGCAGGCCAAAACCGAGCCGGCCTATCGCTGCTAGCTTCCTTTCGGGTAATTCCGGTTCAAACTGTATACTTCTCTGTTTAAGGACTCCAAGGGGAACTGTACAAAGGACCATATCTGCCTGAAAAACTTGGTCTCCGGCGACGACCTCAACGCCTTCAGCTCCATACCGAATCGTCTGAACAGTTTTCCCATAGAATATCGGGATTCCTTGGCATAAAGCTCTAATCAATCTCCAATTTCCACCAGCAAGAAAACAGTGATCTCCACCCATCTCATAAGGATCATCCTGATCCCAATAAGCAGCCGAAAGGTTAGAGAGGCTCCCGGCATTCGAAAATTCCAAGTTAGCAAAGTGCCAGTCGAGAAGTTGCCTTTCCTCCTGGCTTCTAGCAACGGCGTATAACTGTCTAAGAGTTTCGAGAACTGAACCTAAGGAAATACTAGCTGCAAATCCACCCATTAGTTGTCGAAGCTGGGTAACTTTGTCGAGCAGCTTGTTGAAAATCGTTTCCACACGAGAATCGATTTCTTCATCAACAGGACTCCCATCAGCCCTGTACAGAGGACATTTATCTCTAACCTTGTGAAGAGGAATGGAGAGTTGTCGAGCTAAAACTCCTAGAGGGTTGGCATCAATACCGGTTATTACACTACCACCAAGATCAACAGCAGCAAACTTGCCCGTCTCGCCCATCTTTTGAGTATAAACTCTTCCTCCAGGGCGATTTCGACCTTCAAGAACAAACACTTTGAAACCAAAGGACCTAAGCTGCCTAGCTGCCGCCAACCCGGACAGACCCGCACCTACTATTAGTACAGAAGTATCATTATTTTCCTCAAAAATTTCAGACTCAAAGGACGGAGAAACCCCGAAATTTATATATCCGTTGTTCAAAAGAAAGTCGTAAGCTGCATTTATCAAGTGAGCATATTCATTACTTACAGTTTCCCTTATCTGTCCTTTGGACAACCATGACTGAACATTATCCCTCCATCTTGCGAGGATATGGTTCCTTACAACTATATAATCATTCTGCTCTTTCCCGCCCATTTCTCTAACGACGCCGGCTTTAATTTCTTCCTCGAGTAATTCATCAATTGGAAACCCCAATGACAATGCTATCATGGCTTCTATCTCAGTTTCTTTCTCTAATTCTTCCTGCGTCCTATTTTTCTTCCTCAATGAACCACCCAATTGTTTCTCTATCAACTCATCCATCAGATTCTCGTCGTAATTTTTTAAGCCTGTTTTCCTTCTCGATGACCTTTTGAAACCTGGATTACTTGATACCTGGGTATCCCTAATCTCCCCCATAGTTCCGCAATGTCTGTATATTGATCGGAATTCAGTGACCTGAGCTTTTATCAAAAAACAGAAAGCTCATTAGAATTTTCTTCGAAAGAGCAATCACATTTATAAAAACTCAAAGAAACTTCTGCATTCATGAGCAACGCATGAAACAACAAAAGGAATATAGAACTCTTTTATCCAAATTACGAACATGTATTGAGGATTCAAAGTGTTAAATGCATGATCTAGGCTCAAGTGCTGCAGAGTGGAGTCAACAAACAAATAATTTTGTTCAAAGTAGAGATTTTTATAGATATCCTCAACAAGTTGAATTACATACACATGATTATTTGGTTACTCAAACTGTCTTTTTCTACTTCACGACAAAATTTCCATCCAATTATATTTACATCTGCGTTAAATGCTAGATCACCGCTTAAAAGGATCAGCACGTAGAGACGTGTGCCATGTGGAGGGATCCGTATACGAACGGATTTACACAGGTATAATCCATATATGGAAAGAAATTGAATGTTAACGACTAAGATTCGCTCCAACCTAGAACAAACAGATTAAATAACTCATAATTATCATCGCTCTATTATTTGGAGTGGAGAAGTTCAACTAACGCGAAACCTCGAAAAGCCTGCCAATGCATTTAAGTACAAAATCTACCATGCATAGAATAATTACGTCTCACAAGACCTATGAAAGTTAACAAGGAGATAAACATGAAAAACAACAAAAAAACAAAAAATCTCATATACGACATTTGGTGTTTCTCACAGTTGCTGAAAGTATGGAACTTAACCAGTATTACTTGAGCCTCCTAAGATCTTTTTGTTCATATGATGGCTTAAATGCCCTCCACAGTACACATCTAAAAACAGATTTACAGAAATCAGAAAAAAGGCAAGCTTTCTTCTCCCAATAAATGAAACAAGAATGTTTACTCTTGGGTAAAAATGTTATATGTGTGTCATATACCAAAGAGGTCAGAAACTTCTAGAAATGGGGTGTACATTTCAATTGAGCAGTATAATCTGTAACAAAGGGTACAAAAATCCTAATGCTAAACACAGTTTATCGTTAATTGGTAGTGCTTTTACCTTCTTTCTTGTAAATTAACAAATCTATTCACTAATGCAACTCAATGTGTAATCCCTAAAATCCGATCATGTTTATGCTATTTGGTTTCACTTTCGATCGTTTCATTGGATTGAGAGATATACCCATACCACGAGCCTTTGACCAAAAAACAAACGATGAGACTCACTCTCCGCAAAAACCTAACCCTTCACCAAAATACGACAACTGTTCGACAGCCAAAACAATTCAAAATTACTCAAATGCAAATCACGCGGTAAAATCCACCCAAAAACAGATGGTGATACAGAAAACAAACGAAATTATCATACAAGAAATCAGATATTCAGCTACCAAAGATCCGATTAAAAAACCAAGAATTCGACAACAGTTCTAGAAAACAAAAAAAAATTAAATAAAATTGCACCACCAAGCAATTAAATTGCTACATCCACAGGTGTAAACAGCATCAATCAAAACATAGAGCAGCATCGAAGAGCACTTACAGAAGTGAAGTATCGCTAGCAAGTGAATTGAGAAAAAATCGATAAAACTCTGAGACAGCTTCGAGTGCTCCGCTTCAGAAATGCGAAGAGCGAAGATATAAACAGTGGATCTGTATTTATAGCCCGGATTTTTGGGGGCGGGGATATAAGGTACCGGAACAGCCGGTGACGGAGGCGGGGAATTTTGCAAGAAAACTAAACCAAACGACGTCGTTTTGTGGGTTCTACAGTTCAACACAGCACAGAAAATGATTCCCTGTCATTTCGGTTGCCGTCGATGCTGAGTTGGATTTCTTTAATTTGTTTCGATTTTGTTTTAGGGAGACTTGGACTAAAATCCCTGTCAGTGTATTTTGCTTGCAATTCAGTCCCATTGTAAATTAATTGATCTGTAATCCCTACTTTATTGATTAGATATGTTATAACTTCCTTCTTGTATTTTCTACTCAATCACAATTGTATATGCAACATGTACTTACGATTGATTAATAAATACTTCCAATTTTATAATATATACATACATTACCTCCCGCTCTACCCCCAGTATACGATTAGATAATTCCATTTAAATACTGCGTACCTTATTTTGTGAATTTTTTTTTTAAAAAAAAATCACAGAAAATATGCACGATTTAAAAACTGAAACATTCCCTTAACTCCCCTCACTCTCCGTTCAAGCCCTAGTTCTTCGAGAAGGAAATCGTTCCTCGCGAACTCGACGATCAGCAGTAAGACATTTTGTTCAGCGAAATGGTGCGAAAAACCGCGAATCCGCCGCGATCCCCCACGAGGAGTTCAAAAAAGTAAGTGTCTGGTCGAAACCCTTTTCGTTTTATGATTTTGTTGACAATCGAATTTTATATCGTAGTTTATTCGATTGTTTGGGGTAGAAGCCTTGGTCCCGTGTTTGTATGCCTCGGTTCAGTGATGAGGAGCCCTGGGTGTTCGGTGTTGTGTTTGTTCAACGGGTGGTTTGAAATTGTTCGAATTTTTGGCCAGGAAACCCGGTTCGGCCGATTTTGGGTGAATTTATCTGTTTTATCTTTGATTTGGTTAATTTTGGAGATGTATATTTTGTTTAGTTAGTCGAAGTTGCATATTTTAGGTTTTTTGGTGGATTGTTCGGTAATTAGTCATATTTGTGGGTTGATAAATGCGGTATTATTAGGCACCAGGAGTTTCATTTGTTTGGTCTAATTTGCCAATTAATATACCTGAACGGCACTATTGTATACTCGGAATGCGTTTTTACTCCTGCTAAATTGTGAAAAACTTTTAACTAAATTAGAGATTTACTTACAGGCCAGGGAAAGAGCACAAATCGGTGATCAGCCGATTTGCATTACCATTTTTTCATAATGAGTTGGGCAAACTGAAGCAACACATGACAGACGAACACCTCACAGCTATAAAAATGACACCATTCGGGCATTTTCTGGATTGCCCGAAAATGAAGTTTCCATGGCACCGACTTGTTGCCCTCGTCAATAGCTTCAGTTCGGAATCTATGTCCTTCAAGATTGGAAGTGACATTGAGCTTCCGTTTGAAGTTGAAGAATATTCTGTAGTCTTAGGACTACATGCGAAAGGAGTCTACGTGACCGAAAACACATCGGTCGAAAGCGAATGGTTTGTTCGAATTTTTGGGAGCAAGCCACGTTCTGTAACCCGCGGGCAGGTGTTGCAGAAGCTGCGTGAGGCTCTGTTGCAGGGGCTGGAGCCTCTTTCTGTTGCGGATGTTGCTCGTCTTTTTATTTTGCTTGTTTTTGCAAATATTTTATTTTGTTCTGCGAATTATTCTGTACCCTTTTTTTTGTTACCGTATGTGGAAGACCTGAGTGCGATTGGTGACTACGCGTGGGGACCCGCAAGTCACCGTTATCTGTTGAAGTCTATAAGCGACTTCAAGTCCGGGAAAAAATATTTGACAGGCTGCACCGCGGGTTTGCTGGTAAGCAATGTAATATCGGATTTGTTAATTTTTTCTACTTATTTTGGTATATTGCACAATATGTATTATTGTTGGCAATAATGTCTATTACAATATGTGCAGGCTTGGTTCAATGAGAGGGTCCCAACTCTGGACAAGGCACGGTGCCTTCCGAAGGTACCGCGTCTCTTTCGGTGGCTGAATAGCCTCGGTCCAATGTCCAGGGTTCATGCAGTTGGTGAATTGACATCCCTATAGCGGTCAGATGTTCAGGAATTCTATCGGATAGGCACGGAAGAAAAGTTCGTTCGTGCAATTTGCCATGCTTCAGAGGTAAATGCATTATTCAATGTTGCTACCGTTGTAAATGGATAAAATAATTTCTTATATGACATTATTAACATATGTTGCAGGAAGCAGCGCAACAAATTGCGGCATTGAAGGTGGAGCTGCGGAAGAAAGACACTGCAATTGCCAGACTTGCTCATAAATTACAAAGATCTAGAGCCGGTGTTGTCGATGACGACAGTGAAGGTGAGGGTGAGGACGAGAGCGATGGCGAGGAGGGTGATGCAAACTATGGGGATGAAGAGACAGCAGACCGGATGGCTGTGGAGTCTGAGAGGAAAGAGAAGCAGGCCGACATGGAGGAGAAGCAGGGTCAGGAGGAGGAGAGTCAGGGTGAAGAGGAGGAGGAGGAGGAGAGGGAGAAAAAAACTGGGGAGGAGGAGAGTCAGATTGAGGAGGATCCCGAGGAAGCAGCGGAAGAGCAAGCGAATACCGAGCGCCGAAGCAAAAAAAAAATGGACATCCTTTTGGCCGAAGTTGATCCGATAAACGAGTCAGATGACGAAGGGGTTGGTAGCCTGCTAGAGTTTAACCAATTGATGGCCATTGTTCCTTATGTTGCACCGATAGATGTCAAGGTAAGCTAATTAAATATAGTAAGTACAATTTGTAGGTCGTAGTTGTCTATCTGTTGAATGATTATTTGCTTTGTTGAAATTGTAGCAGGGCGATGACTCCGACCGTGAGACTTGTAGCAGGGCCGCAGATTCATCGATTGTACGTGGTGTAATGGCACGTAAGGATAGGAAGAGAAAGAAGAAGCCTGAATTCGTGACACCTGTGTCGACACCGCGAATTGAGAAAGCGAGAAAAACACGGAGGGCGAAAGGAAAGTCAGCGGTCGACGTCAATAATGAGCAGGTACGTAGTTCCATACAAATATAAGTCGTCTGGCTCAAAATACTTCAGATAGATTCTTAAATACCTAGTGTTTCTGCGTCAATACCTATACAATAAATACAGATACCTACGGAAACATGATTATCTTCATTGTTGGTTCAGGAACCATTTGTCGTCGGCGACGATGGGGACTCGGATGCTAAGGTTGTAGCAGACCCTGGAGCACAAAAGTGGGAGGGATATCGCAATAATGACAGCTACTGTGGAAAGGGTTCCTTATCTGAGGATGAGACGAACACCATTGAACATTTTCTCGCGTCATTCGCTGTCTGGTATTGCTATTCACTATTAAGGCTTTATATATTTTTCTCAATCGATGTTTTTATCCGTTTGCGACTATCATGTTGTAGGGACACTGTATGGCAGCAAGGCGTCGTGTCTGTCTCGTCCGATGCCATTTTAGAACTACTGTTTGACGAAGCTGTGAAAGGCGAAGTCATCGACGCGTACCTATATCATCTATGCAGCAATGAATATCAGCTCCAACACAATCCGCAGGTGCGGTGTGGTTGTGTGCCATGGTTCGTAGCGGTGAGTATCCTGTTTGGAATTTATACGGTTAGTATTACAAATCACATTGTTATTATTGCGTTGGTTGCTGTGTTCGATTTTCAGAAAGCCGTGAACGACGCGCTATCACGACCAAGCAGGGGAGCGAAAAAGCCGAGCATCAATAAGGGTAATGTACTCGCGTTTGCCAACTCGCTGCAAGTGACCGTAGGCCAAGAGTTTGCCGGAATCATGGACAAAATCCGGTCTGGGTGCCGGTACATATTTCTACCCGTACACACCCGGTTCCACTGGCATCTCTGCATACTGGATACCGTCAAACGTGTTGTGTTGGAGTGTAACTCAATGCGCGACCCCTTCGGCCAGGGGAATACAAAGAAATTGGTACGTCTTTCGAATGATCATAATTAATTGCCTATGGGTAGGGTGAATTCCTTAACGAAAGAGTAACGTTATTTGTGCAGACGCGATTTTTATCGTTGTATATGAACGCGTCACGACTATGGCCTATGGTCAGCGACATGCCCGAGTACATTAGATGCCGACACCAGGGTGAAACGTTGGACTGTGGACCTTTAGTCTGCATGTTCGCAGAGTGTTATGCGTGGGCAGGTCCAGATGTCAATCTCGTTGGTGTCCTCGGCGAGGACTTCGGCGATGTCAAGAGCTACCGAGGCACGATTGCGGCGAGGATATTGAAAGGTCCCCCCTTCTGAAACGTAGACCCCGATGGAAAAATAGGGCAGGTTAACACATGTAATGAATTTGGATTGATTTGGGAAGTTTTTGCGTTGTGTGGCGAGGTGATGGATTTGTTGAATGTCTTCAGTTTGGATTAATCTGGGAAGTTATTGTGTTGTGTGGAGGTGATGGATTTGTTTAATGTCTTCAATTTGGATTGATCTGGGAAGTTATTGCATTGTGTATCGAGGTGATGGAATTGGTAAATGTCTTTTATGTGGATTGATTTGTCATCTTCATTATATACCTGCGTTGTGTGGTGATACCCGTTGATAGCTTTTATGTGCCTACGGAAAACTAGTATGTACTTCCATTTATATATTACATGCTCCAGTCATTTGCGTTTGTGGGACTGGTCATTTCTTTTGCACTGATCACTGAAATAGCGTTCACTTTGAATCAGTTCAACCGTGTCGGCGTTTCTCATAAAACCCTACTGGACGTCATGTTTTAATCGACCGGAGATACTGCAAGGGCTTACTCGTTAATTTAAAACAAACAATACTAAAAAAACATGATCATATTACAACAAAATATTTGTGCGGGACATAGGTGTCTGGTAATTGCGTGTGGGTCAACGTCTAGATTACAATCAACTATTTCCTGTGGAATGCTAAGCAACACGTGGTTACAGAGAAGTGCTACTATACCTACAACTACAACACAGATGCCCGCATACGCAATCTGTGTACCTCGTTCAGCGAGTCTGGTACTTAGCTCAGATGCATAAGTAACGGAGTCATTATTACAAATACCCTATAGTATCTATTATGTACCTACGGAAATAGCCTTTATACTTCCGTTACCATTTCAAATGCTCTGGTACCCTACGGGTGGGGACTCGGCCTTTTCTCTTAAAATATTCATGAACTGATGGTAAGAGTGTATTGGCTTAACCATGGTAGTGTTGCTCGTCAACCCCATAATCTTGAATGGCGTGTTTTAGGCCACAGATTATACTTACATCGCTTACCCGTTAATTGAATTAGAACACAATAGAATAGACACGATAATATAACCGCAATATAGTTGTGTGGCATATGGAAGTCTGGTACGTAGCTGTGTGCTGAATTTTAATCAATGCTACGCCTCCAAATTATTACACGGTAATACAATTAGAATACTGTATAAACAAAATAAAATATGGTTTGTACTCGGACCGCAACCCTATATGTTGGAATCATTATTCATATACCCTCTGTAAGCTATTGCGTACTTACAACAACCGTGACATTATACTTCAGTTGCAATTATGTATGCCCTGGTTACCTGTGGCTGGGGAAACGGTCTTTTTTTTTTTTTTTCTTCAAATAGCATGTATTTACTGCTGATGGTTAAAGAAGGCATCAACAAATACTTAAGTTGATGACACATGCACTTGGTTAGTATGACGAGTTTAATACAACAACTATACCTCCTAGTAATAACCCAAAAATAGGATAGCATGTACTTTCAAAACAATTAGAGATTACATTAACCATCCGTCCCTACAGAGCTACATCATCAAATGCCTCAGTACATGAAAAATATACCTGCAGAATATAACTATGAACCTTCACAACTTCATCATATACCTGCGTGAGAGGGCTACATACCACTTACTACTGCAAATAAGTCGATGGATCCAACCGGTTACATCCTAGAGACACAAAAAACAATTACAATATAGCTATTGAATATGTACCTACTGTCTTAATATATACTCCTGGAAGCCAAAAAGATGTACAATGAAAAAAAGGTTCGCTAAACTATTTGTTGCTTGCAACTTCTTCTATTATGTCCAAGACGCCCACAACGACCACATTTCCGTGCATTCTTTACCTGCTGGGACTCGAACCTTCGCTTATTTGGCCGGCCTGGTTGGACAGACGACGGAGGAGGGTGAATTTGGTCCGCCTGAATTTCAACAATCACGTCCATATCATGCGTCGGTACGGGATTTATTGGCTCCTGGTACGTTTTTCTGTAAGATTCAATGCTATAGTAAAGATCGCAAAAATCATAAATTGACATACTGCATTTTTCAATGCAAGCGCAGGCATGCTTGCAGGGCAATCGGAACATTTGCCATTCTCGACAAGAGCATTTGCGCGCCTCCAAATCGACTGCGTATCTTTCATTACAATCTGTTACCTCGAATACAGTTCTAGAGGATGAACTGCACTGTAGCCGTCGAGACGCCATGTACGATAGTGCCAACTTGCTCTTCTGTTTTGGACAGAGCCTTCCGTGCATTATCTCCGACTTTTCGCGGCGTTCATTCATCATTACCATCACTTGCCTTCTAATGGTATCCAACATCCCAACGAATGGCATTGACCTCGCGGATCTCACCCAACTATTCCATGACTCAGCAATGTTATTATTTATTATTCCCCAACGAGTGCCTCTGAATAGTGAATTTGCCCAACATTCTGGGTGTGATTGGGTAATGAAGTCCCTGGCCAATGGCATTGATTCGACCACAGAACTAATGTGGTTTTCGAAATCTCTCCTCAACGGAGCATAGGCGGCCTTATTGAAGACAGCGGTCCATCGTTTCTTATTATGCATTGGGTATCTCCGCATAACCTAAAAAAAAGACATTTTATGGTTGATCATAACCAGTGATGTTCATTACAGATTAATATTGACGTACATATACCTGGGTACGGAAGTTGTCCACTAAGTGTCGGAGACAGTACGCATGATGTGCTCCGGGAAAGACGCATGAGATTGACTTTAGTAAACCCGAGTGCCGATCCGAGAAGAATGTGTACTGTTTCCAATCCGTACGTCCCTCACATTCTAAAACAGATCGCAGCTTCCAGCAAAACCACTCCCAATTTTCATCATTTTCCGTAGACACAGCTGCAAGTCAACAAATAAGAACACAAATAACTACAAAGGTTTCCAACGTATAAGGGTACATACGTGCCTAAAGAGAGCATGGAAAACAGCATACACGAACAGCTATACCCAGCATTCTAACAAAATGACAACTGTAGCTAATATCAAATTACGTACCAGAAAATGCTAAAGTAAACATCCCATCATCCTCATCCACTGCAATTGCACTTAGCAGACACCCTTTGTGTTTGTTTTTTATATGTGTCCCATCAAGAAAGAGTAGGGGCCTGCAACCCCTCAAAAAACCCAGCCGGCATGCACCTAAACAAACAAAAAGGCGTTGGAAACGTTTGGTTGCCTGCTCAACTTCGCAGTCTATAATACTTCCCGGATTTGACTCCCGAAGTGCATGACAGTACAACGGAAGTTGTGAGAAACTGTCTCTACCTCCACCATTAATTGCCCTTATCGCATTCTCTTTGCCACGCCATGCTTTATGATATTTCACGTCAATCCCATAATCTGTTTGGATATGCTCCCGGATGTCGGATGCCTTATACGCTGGCATAGAACGTATCTTATCTTTGTAGACCTCAGAAATCCAGTTCGCATCGGCTGCTGGATGATCTCTTGATTGCAATAGACTCATAGTACATGTGTGATGTAAATTGCACTTACGAATGCTGAATGATGCATCACGAGCATGGAAGGATGCATAAATACGCCAACCACAGCCTTTGTCGATGCACACCGCAATAATTTTGCTTGAATCATTCTTTTGGTACCTGAAGTGTTTCTGAGTGGCAATAGAATAATTCTTCAGTAACTTTCTAAACTCCTGCGGTCCCTTGAATGTCTGCCCTTCCCCGACAATGCATCTCGCATTGCAATTAGACTAGTACTTTCGTCGGGAATAAAGATACCATCGGCGCAATCTTCGTTCAATCCAGAACATTCGGCCTCACCCCTACATTACAAATACAATAATAAGAATGAAAATTATATCAGATGTAAGTAGTTCTAATTTTATATGGTAATAGATATTTTCAGAGTAAATGGAAAAACATGGGTACCCATCTTACTCAACCGAGTATGTCCACGGTGTCTATGGTTACCTACCGTGTCATCCAGGGTATTTAAAAGAACAACTGCATCTATTCACCGCAGCAGGCTACGTGATGCAGTAAATGCCATGGGCTACAAAAATTTCAACGCATCGATCATGGTACACCTACCTAAACCGGATTGCTAGAGGATATTGACAGTGGCGTGTGAAGAAGGAGTGAAAATCGTTAAATACCTTCAAGACGTTATATCCCCACTACATATCTTTACAATCTCTTCAGTGGTTCGTTCTGCACTGCGCTACTACAAAATCGCGGAGGTGGATACTTACTACCTACAAACAACATCGCAACAATATACCACGGTATTGTTGTATGCCAATATCATAAAAGAATTATTACTAACGTAACCTATAAACAATATGTTTTTAGATGTGTTGAACATGACATTATAAGCGCTTACAGACTGCATTCTTACATACTGCATTATAAGTGCTTACAGACTGCATTCTTTCATAAGGAACAATTGTGACTGCATTCTATAACAAAGTTTAATAAAGACTACTTAATTACAAATGATGAGTAACGTACCTGCGTCCAACCGTGCTTCGGAGAGGCACGCTCTGGTGCTCGCTTCTGCACCGTGCAATCATATCCACAAACATTACCTTTAACAAGATATGCATTCTCCACATATTGGCGACATCATCGTCACACAATAACGTCACGTAGCTTTTCTGAATAGGTGCAATATATTGGAGTTTTACCGCCTCAATACTCACTTTATTCCATCTTTTCGATATATTCCGGTAAAGATCCTCCAGCGTGGTGCCCTCTTCTAAACGAATTACATGATGCTCACCTTCGTAGGAACATATAATTAATAATTTCAGACTACTTTGCTCCATGTCCATCGGAACCTAGCGATCCAACCGATGAACGTATGAACTATATTAGGTCGTATGGGCGATTAGATAATCTTACACAAAATACACTAAAATCATATGTTCTTACGGAATTCTAGTAATGTCTTGATCCTCAATAGCAACAAATTACCCATTTCACAAAATAAATATTACCCTTAAACCCTAAATAGCAACAAAATTTATTATCAAAATCACCCAAAATAATACCCAAACATTTTCTTCCAGATAATAATTTTCCAACTAAGATATCGATACAAAAACACACCTGGTACATCTAATTTCGCCGGAGAACAAGAAAGACGGGCCAGGGAACCGGTGACAGCCTTCGGTAGTTCTTCGACCGAATCAACCGACACAAAAACACACTTGGTACATCTAATTTCACCGGAGACCAAGAAATACGGGCCACGGAACCGGTGACAGCCTTCGGTAGTTCTTCGACCGAATCAACCGACCGCCGACGACAGGGAACCGGAACAGGATTCGGAGAGTGCCCTAGGAAATTTTTCAATCGAACCAGACAAGAAGCGGCGATGTAAAATCGGGCGAACAATTAAGAACCTTACCTGTGCGGGATGTGGCTTTCGAGCTCACGGAAGAGGACAACGGCTTCACAAGAATTTTTTGCGCGAAGAGAAACAGAATGAAGAGAAATACGATTAGGGAGGAAGAAGAAGGAAGAAGGAAAAAGGGGGAGTGCAGAGCAAGTTTTTATCATTAGGGACTGAATCCCAAATGATAAATGGACAGAGGGATTTTTGCCCAATTGTCCGTAAATATAATGATTTTGGTTTAAAATTTTTTGAAGAATAATATTTTAGGATATGTTTCTTTTGATAGGTTTAAAAAAAATTTGATTTAAATTTAATATTAAAATAATATATAATATAATATTTTGTGAAATAAAAAAATATTATTTTTATTTTAAAAAAATACAAAATGTCAAACAGTAGAAATCTGTTATTGATGGAGTAAATTGCAAAAAAAAATATCTCATATTTATACCCTATTATCATTTTTGTCATGTATTTATCTCTCTGGCAAAATATATCCCACGTGTTTACAAAAGTTGTTATTTATATCCTTTTCTCGCGTGTGAAATTCACATCACGCGCAATCACGCGCGGCCACGCGCGGTCAAAGAATAGAAATAGCGAATTTTGAAAACATGTGGGATATATTTTGCCAGAGAGATAAATACAGGACAAAAGTGATAATGAGATATACGTGTGCGATATTTTTTCCAATTTTCCAGTTATTGATGTAAAAAAAATATATCTTTAATTAATTTTTTTAAATATTATTTTGATACAATGTTATAAGAAAAATCTATAAATATTTATTAAAACTAAAATTTATTTTATTTAAAAATTATAAAAGAACTATATTCAAATTTTGTTTTCGATTATATCTTTTAGTATTTATAATTTTAAATTTTTTATGAGGAATAAGGAATAATAATAAAAAAAATACCATAGTATTAAATATTTTATATATTTA
This sequence comes from Andrographis paniculata, assembly GCF_009805555.1. Taxonomy (NCBI): domain Eukaryota; kingdom Viridiplantae; phylum Streptophyta; class Magnoliopsida; order Lamiales; family Acanthaceae; genus Andrographis; species Andrographis paniculata. Next base: position 2,152,018 of record NW_026137611.1, read on the forward strand.
TGCAATAATCCTATCAATAATTTTATTCATTCACAATTTTCATACTATTATTTTAATTAATTGATAATCAATTTGTTACTATTTTTTTTTATCAAGTTACTTTGGGTTTGTTTGATCAGTAACTTCTTATTTTTCTTTTTCAACATAATTTTTAATAAATATTTTATATTCTTACAAAAGTAAATATTTAATAATATTTTTTTATATTATGGACACAGTTTTTTCTATCTCATAAAAAATTTCTTTAAAAAATATCAAACAAATAAGTTTAACTCTTTAATAAATTTTTTATAATATAATATTTTACTTTTTATCTACCAAATTTTATATTAAAGTACTATTATTTTTTAGTCTTTTAAGCCTCCGAATATTGTGTCATAATTAACCCGGGCAAATGACTCGTCTGTATATTTAGTAAATTTATCAATTTAAATATATTTAATTAATAATACAAATAAATGTAATTGAATTCCTAACTTCATTAAGTATAAAATCTTAGGGTCGGTTTTTTCAATCTCAAATTTGAGATTTTTATTGTACAAACAGTGGGGTTGTCCACGGTTTGGCCGACGAGCTGCATATATTATTTATTTATTGATTGTTATTAAAAAAAATTAAAATATAATTTAATATTTATTATAATTATAGGGGAAATATATATATATATATATATAATATATGTCATTTTGTAAACAATAAAAAATTTTATAATACAAAATAAATAAAAATTTAAATATATATATGTTAATATAATATAAATTTATAATCAAATCATAAAATATAAATTTTATCAATTAAATTTAATACACATTTATATTATTTTATTCATTATTCATCAAATCAATACACATCAAAACTCCTCAAATCCCAACCAAACTCAAATACAAAAGAAATAACAAAATTCAAAATTATTCCAAAATTTAAATAAAAACTAAACCCAAATTCAAATTTCCCCAAACATCCCTAAAGAAACACACCCTTATTATAATTCTTTTATTTTTATTTGTTTAATAAATAAATATTTTAATTTATATTTAAAACTTTTATTCTTTTTTTAAAAAAAATTAGTTTACTTTAATTTTAAAAAAAATTATTTATTATTTATTTGTATTATATTAAATTTTATTTTTTTATAAAATATTATTTATATTGCATATATTTTATTGCGATATAATATTTAAAATATTTAAACACATATTTTATAAATTGTTTAACTACGTATATGGATTCTTATTAAAAAAATCAATAATACAATCTATCTAAAAAAAATAATAAAATAATATTATAATTACTGTCATTAATTTACTAAACCCCATTACTTAATTGGGGACACAGGATTATTTAGGTAGTATTTTGGAGGAATTGTTGCAATAGAACACTTAATGTGTTTGTCTAAGAATTTGGATTTTGAGTTGGGATTTGAATAGTAAAAATTTTGAATTTAAATAGTTGTATGATGTGATATAAATAAATGTTGATATTATGTTTTGAATGTAAAATTAATTTTTAATATAATATAAAAATAAAAAATAAGTATTTGATTTAATTTATTTTTTTTGGAAAATCCTCCAAACAAACACACCCCTTACTGTTACAATTTACACACTGCAGAAATTTTGGTATGTATAGGGTGTCTTTCAATTATCGCTGTTCCGGCACTATTTTACTCTGACTTGACCGTGAAATCAAATTCTTGCCGATAAATTTTTATTTACACAATACATTTTCATATAGACATATATATATGCGAGTCCCAAATGACAATATATAAAAAAATATACTACTATTTATTTTTAAAAAATATCACATCAAATATATTTTTTTCTCTAACCAAATAATAAATCAAATACTAACTTTTTATTTTTTTCAAATTTCCAAAACCCTCCAAAAACTATGTAAACAAACCCTAAGTATTGGGTGGGGTAAGTCACTGTGCTTCAGCTTTTGACATGTTTTATTTGTAGTTTTTAATATTGTTTCTTTTTAATTTTTAAAAATAGAATGTTTGCATGGCTATGCAAAATTAAAACAAATTAACTGTTTTGATATTTTAATAACTACAATTGAATAAAATATATACAATTATTTATAGAATTTTATATGATAAAAATAAATATAGATATATAAAATATAAATATATGATTAATATAATTTAGTATTTAAACTATACCATTATTAATTTCATAAATTTAATTAATACACAATTATATCATTATATTAATTATATATCAAATTAATACATATAAAAACTCTTTAAACTCAAACCAAATATATACACCTAAAAGAATATAAAAATTTGAATTCATTTTAAAATTCAAATCTAATCCAAACCCAAATTCACTATTTTTAAACCCCTGTCCACACCAACCTTCCTCAAGACCTTTCATCGGGCATTATGAGTTAATTAAGGCAAAAAATGTTGGATTAAAAATCTAATTGTCGGTTAAATGTAACTATTTGGGTTATCAGTCAAATTAAGTCTATATTAAGTGATCTATTAATTTATTGGGCTTAAATGTGTTTAGTAAATGCGGGCCTCGAATGTGCAGAAACTCGATAAATCATTAATTGGGTGATGAGGCCAATTAATAATAAGGGATATAATAAGGTTGTGATCCCAGGTTTAGACGCAATATCCATTACGTTCCATATCTCATCGTGGAAGTAACGGCAGAAACCCTAGCGGTTTTCTCAGGAGGCGTTGCGCCATAGGCTTGAAGAACACAAAACCCTCCATTGTTTGCAGATTTGAATTCGACCATGCTAATGGAATAAGGTTAGATTTATTTTGCTGTATTTTTATCTCAATTATGACAACACGGTAGATCCTGGGCTTAGGGTTAAATTCCTCATAAATTCTAACAATTGGTATCAGAGCCTTTCCATGTTGAATTATTGAGATATATATTTAATGGGTAGATGTTTAATCAGAATCACTTTGGCCAAGGATCGAAAATATTTTCGATTGATTAAATTCATATATGTTACAATTAATTAATTGAACTTTGTTTTGATTGTTACTGTTTTGGTTGAATTAATTAATTGTTGAATAAATTAATCAATGTTGATGTGATTGTATGAAAATTTACCTGCAATTTTATGTGATACAATTTATGGTCGGTGCTTTGATCATTTCATAATTTGATTAGAGATGCCTGCAGCGCCGCCAAAACTGTTTGTTGTTGTGTGTTTCCTCGGTATTTTCGTATCTAGTTTCCTGGTTCATGATATGGATCTAAAAGTAAATAAGAAATTGGTTATAAAGTCAATGGATCTATATTGTTTCTTACATGCACCGACATTAATTCTCAAATAGGTTGAGTGATTCATTAATTGAAAACAACTAATTGATTTTGAATTAGAAGGATCCAATCATGCCCATTGTGCATCGATTATATATTTATTTATTTATTGATATTATGATTTTAAATAATTTTGGTGGCAAGGCCTAAGCTGTGTAATCCTACTAACGCAAGTACTCGTTGCTATTTATTTTTGGATGAAACATTTTTTATGGTACTATCTTTAGTCAAAATTTAATTTCAATTTCAATTTTGAAAAAATTCATTTATTATTATTCATTCGGATATAGAGTTTTGTCTCTTTCAGAATTCAAAATTGGTTGGATCTAGTACATCATTTGATGATAATAATCATCATTTGCTTAACAGTCTGACTTCATATTATGAATTAGTTATTGAACATATTCGTACAGCTTCCATGATTGCGGATCCACTTAATTATTAAAGGGTTTCCACATAAGTTCTATAGTGAGCATATTGCTCGTATGAGAATGGAACCATATAAGATACTTCGGTTTAGTGGGAGCTAATTAGTAGTATTCAAATACTATTAAAGTTACTTTGGTTTACACTGCACAGTTCAATATTTAATGTGTAGTATTCATTTTTAATTCAGTATTCAGTTGTTCTGAATTAAAGTTAAGGTGGATCAGTTGGAAATAGGCATGTTAAGATCACATTACATGAAATTTCCATGTTGTGCATCCGCACTTGATCGAATCTTAGGTTAATATTAGTGTTGTGACCACTGATCGGTCTCATTGCAATAAATGCAGTGACGGCCGCTTTGATCCGCATTGACGTGACTTATAGATAAGATTGGTAATATACATTAAGGATCTGATAGCAAAACATTCATGAGCTCATAAGGTTATTCAGTGTACATTTACCCAAGTGGGAGATTGTTGGATTAAAAATCCAATTGTGGGTTAAATGTAACTATTTGGGCTATCAGTCAGATTAAGCCTATATTAAGTGATCTATTAATTTATTGGGCTTAAATGTGTTTAGTAAGTGCGGGCCTCCAATGTGCAAAAACCCTGTAAATTATTAATTGGGTGATGAAGCCAATTAATATAGGGTTGTGATCCCAGGTCTAGACGCAATATCCATTACGTTCCATATCTCATCGTGGGAGTAATGGCAGAAACCCTAGCGGTTTTCTCAGGAGGGGTTGCGCCATAGGCTTGAAGAACACAAAACCCTCCATTGTTTGCAGATTCAAATTCGACTATGCTAATGGAATAAGGTTAGATTTATTTTGCTTTATTTTTATCTCAATTATGACAACACGGTAGATCCTGGGCTTAGGGTTAAATTCCTGATAAATTCTAACAAAAAAGGCCTCTCATTTTTCCACCTCCCAGTTTAGTACTTCTCTACGCCGACTAACTGACGAGCACCACGATCCGCCCACCCATTTCCCGAAAGAAGAGACGTATCCCTCATTCAATACTGATAGCGTACAAATGCAAGGGAATAAGGTTTTAAGATTCGAGTATCCTACCCACGTATCTTGCCAAAATCTGACTTTAGAGTCATTTCCAAGGATAATTCGCATCCGGGATCCCGCTGGTAGCAGATTCTCAAAATCTGCCCATGTTTGTCAAATGTGATACCAAATTGATCATTTACCTTCTCCCGGTTTAGAAATAAGCTCATCTCTACTCGCCTCTTGATAATTCTTGATTTTGCCATATTTTATAGCTTATATTTATTTAATTAATTATTTATTAATGTCAAATTTTGGTATTATTTATGTTAATTTACTCTAATAATTGTATTTATTTCATCTTGTGTGTATAATATTAATTTATTAGTTTTTAGGTGTAATTTATAATTATTTTGATGTATAATCTAAATTAACTGATTTGTTTCTTGAATTATATTTTTAAGCATTATTTATATGCTCTTTAAGTATTTATTTTTGGCTAAATTAATTTTATTTATTAATTATTTAAATAAATATTTATAAGGTGTTTATTATTTATACATGTGAGATAATGCTTGAAAACTTGTTTGAGAGTTCAAAACTGACTTTAAAAAGCGAAAATGGCGGCTGGCGCGGACTCCGTGAGCGGCAGCTGCACAGAAATATGAGCGGAGCGAAAATTTCTACATAGAAGTGAGTGATGACGGCTATGCGGAAAATAAACGGTGACTGCATTAAATCCGTCCAACCTCCCTCAGCTTCTGCATTTATTCCAATCACTCTTTATTTATTCCTGCACTCTCTCAGCTTTCATATTTAATTCCTACATCATCACTTAGCCAATGTTTGACTATTTTTGTAATATTTATTCTAGAACATTCTAGAAAATAGGTAGTTTTTAGTAAGTTATTAGTAGTTATATTAGTTGCTACTTTTAGAGGTAGTTAGTAGCTATTTTTAGAGGTAGTTATTTATGGTCATTTTTAGAGGTAGTTAATAGCTATTTTAAGAGGTAGTTATTTATGGTTATTTTAGAGGTAGTTAATAGTTATTTTTAGAAGTAATTATTTATGGACGGTTGTAACCGCGAAGCTTCTAGAAGCTTTTTCCCCTATAAATATCCCCTCTAAACACCCATATACACACCATATATACACAACAATATACATTACATACACTCCATTTTTTTTCATTTCTTTTCTCCCATATTTTTATCTAGTTTAATAATACGAGATTTTCGGTTTTGTGTCGCGAGCAAACTGATTTTCTCCCCCTTTTTCTTTTAGTTCTTGCATATTATTATTACTAGTAAAATTCCTATCATATTTCTCCACCTCACCTTCACCCAAAAATTCCATGTTCGATTTGAATTGTTCAAGTTGGATTCCAACAAGGTTGCGGAAGGGCGATAGAAGAATCGACTATTTCAGCTCTATTTCGTGTCACAAAAAGATTCCGGGTAGTTCAACGTAGCTAAGTACGCGGGAGCCTTATCGACCTGCTTAGTTGCTGTTTTGAATTCGATTCCGATTAAAGAGAGGTATCAGAGGGGTAGAGCCACTAGCGAAACGGTTGGAAGAATAATTAATGGGGCATAGGCGGTGGTCTATTGGGTCACAGAAATTTCTAGTAACAGTAGAGTTTCTTGCTTATAATGTTCTTCGCCGGGTGTCGCTGAAGCCTCGTTGTAAATCCCCTAAGGTCGAGTACCAACCGAGTCGAGAATCGGCTTAAGCGAGCAAATGCGATCACATTCATTCCTCCGATCCGTCCCACAATTATACATATATTTTTCGCTATCATGCCATCGTCATCCCGCTCATTTCATCCATGGAAATCTAGCCATTAAGGAACGCAAAAGTCAGACACAAACGCCTCGCTTCATCCTTTTCGAGATACATATATTTTATCGTTTTTTAGTTAGATTTAATTTCTGCAATTTATCTTTTCAGCTTCTTCGATTGCATGAACTCATTGCACTTTTTCTAATTAAATATAGGATATTCGCATATTCCCTGAGTTTGACCCGGACACTCACCGGTTAAAGATATTTTTTTTTTTTTGACGAAGTTTTTGGAGTTACTACACGAACACGCACGACACTATTTTCATTTTATACATATATCATTTTTTGTATCTTACAAGATATTTTTAAAAATCTCCAAAAATCTTCGATCACCTCTCTAAAAGTCCCCGAGCATTCCACCACTTTTTTCCATAATTGATTATTTCTTTGATATCTCTATTTCCATTTATATAACATAACGAGATTGGATAATCTTATATTTCACAATCCTAATCCTCCTACAGCCTTAGGGCGTTGGATTAAGCACCACTTCGCCATTCTCAACTTAGTTTTATCTTCTCTATCCCTAAAAAAAATAACTTTCTTTTAAGCTCCTCTATCTTTTCTGCAACTCCTTTCGGGATCCGAAAAATAGAAAGGAAGTAGGTTGGCTGAGCATTACAAACCGCTTGAATAAGACAAGCTCTTCCCGCATGTGAAAGCAATTTCTCTTTACATTGGTTTAGAGTTCCTTGAATTTTCTCGAGTAAAGGCTTCTATAAGTTCATCGCAACATAACTCCCTCCGATAGGTACCCCAAAATATTGGCAAGGCCAGTGCCCAACACCACAGCCTAGCACCTCCCCCCTAATCGCCAGCTCTTCAGTATTGACGTTTATCCCATACATCTTGGTCTTCATCATATTAACCCGAAATCCAGTGCATATCCTAAATATCCTCAGAATACGCCGCAAGACCACAATCTGCTCCACGTCAGCTTCCACAAAAAGAATTGAATCATCAGCATACTGAATATGGCTAATTGTCTCTCTCTGCCTCCAAATTTTGATACCTCTCAGATAATGTAATTCAATTGCTCGATTAATTAGAATACTCAGGATCTCCGCCACCAACAGAAATAAATATGGGGACAAGGGGTCCCCTTGGCGCAGTCCCCTTTTCAACTCGAAAAAAATCTGTTGGAGACCCATTGATTAAAGTAGCCGCTGATGCCGATTTAATGCATTTAAGAATCTAAGAAATCCATCTTGCACCAAAATTCATCATTTTCAATGAGTTTTCCAGCGTTTTCCATGATACGCTGTCATAGGCTTTTGCCATATCAAGTTTAGTAACAAACGATCGAAACTTGGCTTTTCTCGCCCATTGAATAGTCTTTGAAGCTATAAGGATGCAATTCAAGATTTGTCTTCCTTTCACAAAAGCCATTTGCTGAGGGCCAATAATATCCGGCTATCACCTGCCGAATTCTGAGACTGAGAGTCTTTGCCACAATTTTATACAAACTTCTAAGAAGAGTAATAGGCCGAAAGTCATCAAATGATATCGGGGATGATGCTTTCGGGATAAGCAATAAAAGCTGCCCTAAAACCTTGGGGGGTTTGAAGTTGCCACTGGAATTTATTCACAAATTCCACCACCCTTTTACTTAAATGATTTCAGAAAATTTTGAAGAATCTCAGATTAAAACCATCTGGACCCGGGGCTTTCTCACCTTGGCAGTTTTGCACCGCATTCCAAATATCATTTTCTTCGATAGGACGATTTAACCATGCTTTCCACACCTCAGAAACCCGCGTAATCCCCACTGGGGACAACCGGGGCTAACACCCCATCACTTCTTGAAAGTGATTACAAAAATAGGCTTTAGCCGCCATTTTAATTTGTGACGGTCCTTCCCATGATTCTCCATTCTATAAAACTTGTAAAATCTGGTTTTTGGAGTACCGAATCTTACAACGAGCGTGAAAGAACCTGGTGTTCCTATCATCTTCTTGGATCCAGATATCTTACGACTGTTGCTGCCAAGAACATTCTTCATTAAAATAGGTTCACCACAATTCCTTTTCTTCTTCCAGCAACAATTCACTAAATCCGCATCTCCCGATTTTTCTTTCAACCTTTCGTCCAGCACCTCCAACTCCTTTTCTAATTTATTAATTCTGATCTTGAATCCACCACCACAACAACCCTCCCACCCTTTGATAACTATTTTAAGGTTCCACAAAGTTTTCCCGACGTCTTCTCTATAATCTTCTTCCTCGCCATCTCTCCCCCACTGATCTTCCATCAATTTATAGAATTGTCGATCCTAAAGCTTGTGGTTGAAAAATTGGAATGGTTTTGGGCCCCAATCGATGACCCCCAACTCCAAGGATACTGGAATGTGATCCGATAGACAATTGTCTTTACTTCTTTGGGACCATCCCCTTTCTTCCAAAATCCAATCCACACTCAACAAGAATCTATCTAAACGAAAAAAAGATCGTCATTTGTTCCCATCCCAAGTAAATTTCCTACCCACCATTGGGATATCAACCACTTCTATACTGTTAACCAACTACAGGAACTCATGCCTAGATTTACCATCGTCACTATTTTCGATCATTTCTTCTTCACAGAATGTGGAATTAAAGTCACCCCAAACACCACCTCCCTGCCCTTGAACTCATATCTCTCTCTGGCAGTCGTTCACCTGTCTCCTTGCATTGATTTCATTAGGAGTATAGACATTAACAAAATTTAAACTTTCCGTCTTCCTGATCTTTCTTCCTTTTAATCAAATAAAGTGTTGAGTATCTTCCATCAATTCTAATAGAAATAATTTTATATTAAAATTAAGATAATTAATTAATTTAATAAAAATTATAAAATATAAAATATAAAATATAAATAGTAAAATACTTTTCTAAAAATAGAAATTGATATAATATGTTGGACAAGTGTGTAAAATACTTTTCTAAAAATAGAAATTGATATAATATGTTGGACAAGTGTGATATAATAATTGTTTATTACAGAGTTTGTAATAAATATATCTATTTATTTTAAAATAGTATTTTATAAAACTAATTAAACTTTAAACCATCATCACATTTAAATTATGTACTTCCTAAATAAAGTTTAGGATGTGTTTGTTATAGGAAAAGGAGATATAAAAATTGGAGTAGGTTTGGTTTGTATCTCAAATACATTACTCAGTCTAATGATTATAGTAAAAATAGATTATTATAAATTGTTTTTTTCACTTTTTTATTTATTTTTATTTATTTCTCATATATAGAGAAATAAAAATAAATAAAAATTGAGAAATGCATATAAATGTGTTTATTTGACAATTCTTTTGTTCATTTTTTTTACGGTTTTTCTTTAAAAATAACTCTTTTTTTTTTAATAATCCAAAATAATAAAATCTTCAAATATGCAACTACACAAACATGAGTGGTGTTCATTCTGAACTTTTAATTGTTATTATTAAAGATTAATTAATTGTTTAATTCAATATTTTGTGCGGAAAGTATGTATTAATATAATCAGTGACCAAATTAGCCCCGGAGATTAGGAGAGAGGAGGCAAAATATAAGTTTATTTCTATCCATTCGACTTTTTTTTTTCTTCTTTGGTGCAACAATATAAAGTTCGTATGAGAAAAAAATAAAATAAAAAAATTTTTGAACAAAAATAATGTGCTTGTAGCAAAAAAAAAAAAGGAACTAACTATATAAATTTTATTATTTTTTACTAAAAAAAATTGAATACTAGAGTAAATCAATAAAACTACATAAATTTTATTATTTATACACAAATAAAAATAGAATACAAAACCTGGGGAGATAAATTATTAAAAATATATAACTTTTTTATGTTTTAAACTAAAAAAAACAAAATATATAACTTTTTTATGTTTTAAACTAAAAAAAACATATTTTGAAGTTTGGGAGAGCAGTTGCCCATAGCCCTCATATAGTTTCGACAATAAATCTAATTTCTTTAAAGAAAATTTTTAATGATTTATGATAAAAACTATTCAAAAACTCAATAATAATAGTAATGTTAATAATAAAAGCAAAATTGTTAATAAGATTAACAAGTTGATATTTACATAAAAGGTTTTGGATGTTTTGATATTATAAATCAATAATAAGTTTTTTAAAATCATCACATTATAAACTTATTACTTTTCATAAAACACATCATATCAAATAATCAATTGTACTATTCTCTCTTTTATTTATTTATTTATTTTTTTTGTCAAAATTTAAAAATTTTCAAAACTTTTATCTGAATTGAAAAATAATTATAATAAAAAAAAATCATGCATGGGTATGATTGTTTGGAAGTTTGGATTTTGAGTTGAGATTTGAATAGTAAAAATCTTGAATTGAAATAGTTGTATGATGTGATATAAATAATGTTGATGTGATATTTTGAATGTAAAATTAATTTTTAAAATAATATAAAAAATAAAAAATAAGTGTTTGATGTAATATTTTTAGGAAAAATTATTTGGATAAATAGTGAACTTTTGGCAAAATGCCTCGAATAAACACACGCATTGATGTGTTAAAGCAAAAGAATAATGATGGCAACATTGTAATCATAAAATATAAAAAACAAAAGTATGTGTTGTATTTGAATGAATGTATATTACAACCTTGATTTCATAGAAAGCCCTTATTGATTCTACAACTTTTATACCACAAAATGCAAAAACACAAGAATCTATACCCCAAAATGAACCCTAACATGACCCCTAAATTGGTCCATTTTAGTGTCTCCTTCAATCCTTGTTGCCTCAAATAATCTTCACCATACACAACACATTCACCGTTCCTTAATTTTTCCAAACACTTGTCCCTACCCTTCCCTCCATACTCATTAACAATCAAGCTTTCAAAAGGGTACTTAAAAAGGCTCACATAGTGCATAAATAACCAATATATGGGTATATCGGCGCGCGCGATGAAGTAGCCCGAGAACAAGAAGAAGCTCCCCATGAGGCCCGCGATGATCGATGTTCCCATTATGAAGTTTGGCACGAGAGCACTACAAAACGCAGTAAAAGAATTTGATGTCAGAACGACCAACCAAACGACTAAGACAAAGTAGAGAAAGCCATCTGTATCCCTCCTTAGCCCGACGAGCCAATATGCCGGCGTGCTATATAAAAGGCTTATTAGGAGCAAGAATGGGAGGAAAACGAGGGTGTTTGCCGTTACGTAGGATGTGACTCTATAAGATCCACTTGAAGTTTCTCTGTTAAATATACGGCGTTCTTGGAGAAAGATTGGTAGGCCTTCTGTCGTGGATGATAAGAGGAAACTTAGAGTAAAGGCAAAGAACCCTAGCCGAGTTTGGAGGGCTACTTGGCCGTGATTGTCGTTTAGCTTTATGTACACGGTCCCTAAAATGGATCCGACTAGGATGGATTGGATTGCTTTGGTCGCGAAAAGTTCCTTGGTTCGAAAGATATTCTTGCAAAATCTATCTCCGAGTATTTGAACCTCCTTAATGTACGAGTTTGTGTAGGACGGGGTTGTTTCTTCATTTCTCGACGAATTGTGATCGAACTTCATCCTATCATCAATCTTGCATTGTGTGGCTTCGTCACAAATGGTGTTTGCAACTTCAATGGCGAATTCGAGAATATTGATGTGAGAAGGGATGCGATGCCCCGCGCGCAACAATGAGTTCTCAAGTAGTAGCAACGAACCGTTGTGCAAAACCCGTCCATGCGACAATAGGACAAGGCGATCGAAAAGTTCAAGGATTCGAAACCCGGGTTGATGGATGGATAAAACGACCGTTTTTCCTTGATTCAAGACCATCAATTTTAACAACGAAACGATATGAAGAGCCGAGGCAGAGTCCAAACCCGACGTGGGCTCATCGACGAGCAACACGGGAGGATCGTGGACCAACTCCACCCCGATCGACAAACGCCTCCTCTCGCCCCCGGAGATCCCGCCGCTCGATCCTTGCCCGACCCTCGACCTCGCCACTTGATCGAGTCCGAGATCATGCATCAACATTTTTACGCGTTGCGACGCCACTCGTCTCCCGCCACGCATCCTCAAAAGCGCGCTATACGTAAGCGTTTCCTCGACGGTTAACAAAGGGAACAACGCGTCGTCTTGAGTGACATAACCGGACAACCTTCGAAACATCCCACGCCGGACCGGACAACCATTGACGAGCACTTCGCCGGAAACCTCTCCTAAAGGGATCTTTCCGGCGAGAATCTCCAACAACGTCGTTTTTCCGGCCCCACTCGGCCCCGCAATCGCCGTGATCTCCCCCGGCTTCGCGACAAGGCTCGCATTCTTTACGATAACTCTACTCGACGAGACATTCGGATCGGTATCGCGGCCGAAGAAAGGCCAATGCATAGGATCGTATGGACTATGCCAAGTGTAGGACAAGTTTCTAGCTTCGATAGTGTAGGAATTTGACCGGCGGACCGGCGCCGGAGCCGGAGACCTCACCGGCAACTCCATTGAGGCAAGAACGGTGGAACCAAAGGGATGAATGAAATATGTTCTTTCTTGGGAGATAATGTACAAAGGAGATGAACTAACACAACAACTTCATTATATATATATATATATATGTATGTGTTAATGTATGGTTTCGAAAGACATCTTGGAAGATCAACAAAGGGCTTGAATTGGGAGTGTTTCTTGTGGGATGAACAAACATTCTGAGTGTGTTCTTCTCTTTCTTGGTAAACCATATTTTGACAACCCAAGTTTGGTGCTTCTTGTTGAGCTTTTCATCGGAGGTCCAGGGACTCCAACGCCTACGTGTATCTGCAGCATGGGTGAGTAGTACCTGTGCTAGTTCTGAGGTCCCGGACTCGCTGCGTAACTTTCTTGAATTGTAAGGGTGTATTTAGATAGAAATTTTAGAAGTTTTATTTTTTTTTAAAACAAAACTAGAGTAATAAAAAGAAAATTATTTAATATAATAATTTTTGACATGATAAATATTTGATTATATATATATTTTTAATAAAATTACTATTAATTAATAGTGTAAAGATTTTAATAAATGTGTATATTGGCTATTTCTCTCTATTGTGTATATAATTGGGTTTGGATTTATTTATTTATTTTATTGAATAATTAATTAGGTGCTAATAACTACTTTTGGTAGTCTTTAATAGTAAATGATTACTATTTAGTATGTACCTAACCCAACTAACAATTTTCTGCCATACCCTAAAACTCACTACTTCACAAATTGGATTTGGTTGATAGTTTCTCTTACTTGTTCTTTTATTTTTTATAATATATTTTTTAAAAAAATATTCTATCATAAATTCCTTTTTAATATATTACATACACATATATATATCACATCATATTATTATTATAATTAAAAATTTTACTATTTTAAAAACACTAAAATAGAACCAAACAAATTTTGTCTTTTTTTTTTTTTTAGTTTTGAATATGAATTGCGATTTATTTAGTATTTTAATATAGTTTATTATCAGAAAAATATAGTTATATTTTCATTGACAATTATAAAAGTGAAAAGTGAGAGAAGAAGGAGCGGCAAAGAAAAAATATTTTAAGTAATATATATTTTATTTAAAAGTGTGCTTTCTCTGTTCCGGTTCAATATATTCAATTTTTTTTTTATTTTTTATTTTATGTAATAGAATTAAAAATAACAACATTCTATTAATAAACGAAAGTATTTAAGATTATTTTGATATTTATATTCTTGAAAGTACAATTGAAATTAAATTTTTTATTTTTTATTTTTTATTTTTTTTTAAAAGTTAAAAATATTTTAATATTTAGATATAATTATTTTTATTATAATTGTAAATAAATGCAAACTAAAAAAGAAAAAGGATATGTTGAATTTAAATGGAGAGCATACTAGGTCATTTCCAACCTAGGAACTTTATTTATGCATTTTAACTCCAAAAATGTAATTATTATAGTATTTTTATTTCAACTCATAACTCTATTTTTTATTAAAAAATATATTTTTCAAATATTCCATATTATTTCTTTTTTTAAATCACTTTTTATACTACAAGTAATATTAATTTTAAAAAAGATAAAAAAATATTTTTTTCTAAAAAAACAAAAATGTAAAAAAAAGAATTAAAAAAAAATTGACACTCTTTGATCCAAAGCTGCAGCGGAAAAAATGCAACCCTATTGGAAATGCCTAAAATGCATAAAATATTTTATATTTTTTCATTGCATTAAACACATGTGTTAATGTAAAGTTTGCATAAAATAATTTTTTGATTTAGTCCCAACAGAAATCTAAATTACGCAAATTTTATTTATAAAAAAATAAAATATTTTAAACAATTCTTTTGAATAAAATAAAATGCATGAAAAATAAGTGTTTGATTTGATGTTTTTTACGGGGAAAATTGGGATAAACAGTAGAAGTCCACCAAAATTCTTCAAACAAACACACCCAAAGAGGTTTCACGTAATAAATAAAATACAGAGTGTTCTATGTATTTTTACTGAAACACAATAAAGTTTTATATAATTTACACTTTTTTATACTCCCTCCGTCCACGGATAAAGTATACAGTTACTTTTGGCGCGGAGTTTAAGAAATAATGGTATTTTAATTATAGTGGATAGGTAAAAGTAGTTTAATGACATTTTTGCCCTTGCTTTTTGGTATAAAAGTAATGATGTGATGTAAAGTAAGGGTATTTGTGGAAAAAAGTGGGGTATTTAATGAAATGGTTACTTTGTAATTGGACGTCCCAAAATAGAAATATGTATACTTTGTAGCTGGACGGAGGGAGTATTATATATGCATTTCTCTGTACCTTATATAAAACAAATGTACTATTTTATATTTTTTTATATTATACTAAAAATCAATTTTATATTCAAAATATCACATCAATACCTATTTATATCACATCATACAATTATTCTAATTCAAAATTTACTTCATCCGTTCCACTTATCATGTCCACATTTCTATTTCCGTCTATCCCACTTATTTTGTCACTTTTTTTTATAAAAGAATTATATATTTTAATTTTTTTTTAAATTTTTAAATTTAATTTTTTTTTAATTTAAGTAAATTAATTAGTTATTATAATCTTTAATCTATAATTATTTTTTTATACGATAATTAATTTTAATAATACATTCTTAATTATTTATTAATTATATCTCTCGTAAATTCACACATATAATCCAGAATGAAAAGAGTACTATATAAAAATCCCAAATTAAAATGTTCATATATAAGTATATATATATGTATATAATTTTAAAATTGATCAAAATATTATGATATTATTTTTTATGTTAAATATGAAAAAACATATCAATAATATAAAAAATAAATATTTTGTATTGAATTATTTATCTTTTAAATGACTAAAGTTTCATTAACTTCTAAGGATTATATTTACATTTTGTCTCATTGTATTTAACATTATAAATATTATTATATTTGTATAATTTTTTGTACAAATATCATTATATTAGTATTATAAAATATTAATAAAAATATTTTTGCTCTTTCCTCTTAATTTGTATTACGTTTTGATATAATAACTAATATTCAAATATCAATATAAAAAAGCTAATATGACCCTTAAAATATGACAAAGATGGTATTATATATATATATGTATTTAATAATAGTAAAAAATATTTCAATTTTTTTTGTTGAAATAGTACATCCTACATAATGAAGGTAATACTCTATTTGTATTACTCAAAAGTCATGTTTTTATTATTTTTGTCTATTGAATTTAAATATATAGTAAATGAATTTCATATTGATATCAAAATAATTTTAATTTTTATAAAACTAAAGCTATACTATTATACATGTTAAAAGAAGAATTTTTCTTTACATGTTTTGTCATGTGCGCATCACACATCATTCTTGTTGTTGTCGATTTCAGTTTTCAAATGCAACAAAGTTGATCCATCAGGTTGCTGCAACAATCTGTCAGCAATCATGATCTATTTTTATCTTTTTTCGGTCGGTGGATACACAAGACAAAATGGATGGTTTGAGGTGGTCAACTTGTCATCAGAAATATGCAGAAATACTCCATACCATTTACATGCAAAGAGAAATTAATGGGTTTTTTTTTTTTGATGCACAATATGGTGGTTGTTTAGTCGGAGGAGAAATGTGTTTTGGTAGTTACTAGGGTTTTGAAAAATTTGTTTAAAGTGAGAACATGTTGTTCAATCCTCTCACTCCTACCCATTTTCTTCTGCATGTTCTAAATGAGTGTTTGACATTTTAATCCACCGGATAGTTTGTTAGATGAATGAGTCACTGGAGTTCCGACTAGAAGAGATGACGAAATTTTGAGCAACCTTGCTCTATGGTAATTGTCAGGACGAGCGTGTAACAACGTGAACCTGTGGAGGGGTTTTTCAAAGTAGACCATTGTGGAGGTATGGGTTGAAGGAGTTGCGGTTTTTTATATTCTGTAATCAGTACTCATTAGTAGAACTCTTTCTACATTGGTATGCCCTGGATGTAGGTCGATTTATAACCGAACCAAACTAACAAACCATTGTCTCATTTGTTGCTTTGAACTTTTGCATTCATAATATTGACAATATAGATTATTATAATTTTGAACTAACCACGTTTTGAGAGTTGACCCTATTTAAAGTGTTCAAAAGTATTTCGGTGGACTATCCATTTTTCAACAATACATATTATTTTATACATAAAATAAAAATAACAAAAATATTAAAATATCATTACATATATCTTTGAAATAATAAAATATTATTATTTTTTAATATCCCGAAAAAAAAAAAACAAAATATTATACATTTGTTGAATCAATGGAAGTATTATTTATAAATTAGAGCACTTCCAACATAAATTCAAGCCATGAATGTTTTGTATGTTGATATTTAGATGGATTTTGTAGAAACATGTGTATTTTATTTTTTTTTATTGTGCAATTTTAACCATTATTCAATTTTGTTTGTAAGTTTTAGATTGATATTTGTATTATTAATATTTTTAAAAAATAGATTAAATTTAATATCTATTTCTTATTTTTATAATACACAACAAAATTAATTGTAAATTTAAAATATTATATAAATATTTATTTGTATGATATCAAATAACTAATTTAATTTAAAATTTTATTAATCATATATTTCTCACGATTCATTAGTTTTACTTGGTTAGTTTTGCCGCAATCATGAGATATAAGGTTTGTTTGGTTAGTGTTTTGATTTGAAGAACCTTTTTGATGTAAGAGATAGAGGATTGTGTCGGTAATATAAAAAAAAAATTATTTTATGTTAGAATATTGATTTTTGTGAGATGATAAAATATATATGAAAAATAGTATAAATTTTTTTTTAAGCAAACAAACACTATAATTTTGTTGATTTTAAAAATATTTTAAATTTATTTTTTATTTAAAATAATTTTATAAATTATGTTTAGAATAATAAAAATATATATAATTAAATAAAGTTTTCAAATCAGAGATAAATATAATATTATACTTCATACTTCCTTCGATCCAATTTAAACTAATTTTTTACTATTTTCATCTATTCTACTCAAAACTATTACTTCCTATTTTACCAAAAAAATAATCATACATTAATACTAACTTTTACTTAAATTACAAACATACTATTCCATATACAAATACTTTATACATAAAGTCAAAAGACAAAAATATCAAAATCTCTTGTACTCTTTAACTAACCAATAAAATATTATTATTTTTTTAATGTCCTCGTACCTATATTACACAATCTAAACTATTGGACTACACTTTCATTTTTAATATAAATTTATTTTAGTCTATTTATAAAATTACTTTTAAAATTATACTTCATTTTTAAAATGGGGGACTAGGCACCGGCTGACCTTGACGGGCTACGGCACGGCCCAGTTCATACTCGTGTCGGGCTAAACACGATTTAATTTTTTTGGGCTTATTTTTTTAGACCAAACACGATTTTTTTTTGCAGAATTTGAGTCAAATTTTTGAAACTTTTTTTTTTTTGTTATTTCTATAACCACTTGAAAGATATTAAACTTATAATGTCACAGCATGTCAATCAGTATTTAACTGATTGAGCTAAACTCCTTGACCGTTATTTGCAAATATATGAACCTAATTTTTATTACGAGTTTTTTTTTTAATGATATATTTTAAATTTATATAAAAGTTAAAAAGAACTTTGATATTAATATAATTTTTTTTAATATCATACAAAATTATACTTCATCACTTTGTGTCATATATAATTATTTTGTCATTTTTGTCTTTTTAACTCAAATGTATCCGAACTCTTTTTAATAAAAATATTTTTTATTTTACAAAATATTACAAACAATGCTACATAAAAAATATTTAAGGGAAAAGTTATCTTTTTTATTGTACTATTACCTAGAAAATACTAATATAATATTAATTCCTTCGTCCAAACGTTATCTATACATTTGTGTTTTATGCATTAAATTTTTAAATATAATATTTAAATAGTGATTGGTGATACATTTTATTTATAATTTTTTGTACTGTTTGATTTTAAATTTGATGTAATACTTTATTTATCTCAATTGAAAATACTAATTTTATGGTCTATCCCATATTAATATAAAAATATTTTAAATTTTTACATAAATTACAAAGATACAATTACATATATATGATTAATTTATACATAAAATATAAATAACAAAAATATCAAAATTGGCGGCGGCTCTGGCCCAAAAAACAATATGGTCATCGGCTTCCTTTGACAATCTTATATACTTCAACAGTTTTACTAACCAATACACTATGGGTGTGTTTGTTTGAAGGATTTTGGTGGATTTCCACCATTCATCCAATTTTTTTCCCCCAAAAATATCAAATCAAACACCTATTTTTCATTTTTTATATTATACTAAAAATCAATTTTACATTCAAAACATCACATCAAACCCTATTTATATCACATCATACAACTATTCAAATTCAAAATTTTTACTATTCAAATCCCAACTCAAAATCCAAACCCCCAATGATATCAGAGACGGAATTATAAATAGAATTACGTTAGCTACGTGAACTTTAGGGACAGAATTCCATTACAAATATATTATTATTTTTTTTAATCATAACATTATAATATTTTTTAATCTACTAGGCAAATTCAAAAGATTACATTGGAGTGAAAGAAGGAAATAATATTTATATAAATAATCATAAATATGATAGGTATTTATAATATATAGTATTGTCACATTTATCCAAAAAAAAATATAACAAAAATACATTGTATATTTAGATGATAAAACTAAGACAAATTTACACAAAATCTATATATAATTTCACGAAATTGAGTTAAATATTCCATATAGGTTTTATTGTCAGTATCCTCACACTCGATAATTTTTTATTCGGATGTAAATGCAAAAGAAATCAAGAAATGATCTTGATCACATATAGTACACCGTATACTGTTGCAATTAGCAACATCCATCTAAAGTGTGTAAACATATATTGTTGAATAGAATAACAATACTAGTATTATATTTTGCGAAATATATATATTTTCCAATCATTATATTCATATAAGTTAAATATCATATCAACATAAAGAATATAACAAATATTGTTGAGTAGTACAACAACCGAAGTATAATATTTTTTGAGAAAAAAATTGTGACAACCCGCATTAAAGCGTAAATAATTACCACATCTGTCTAAAATGTCTAGCATATACTTCTGAATTGAACTAACAACAGTAGTATTATATCTTGCAAACAAATGTATATATATATATATTGATTATCATATTCATGTAAGATAATTGACATATCTACCTAAATAATATAATATATTATTGACTAGTACAACAATAGAATTATTATATTTTTTCAAAAAAGAAAAAATTGTTTCAACCATCATTTTCGCGTAAGACAATTATCATATTCATATAAAGTGTGTAGCATATACTTCCTCCGTCCATTTACAAGAGTTACATTTACTTTTGGCGCGGTGTTTAAGAAATAATAGTATTTTAATTACAGTGAGTAGTTAAAAGTAGTGTAATGACATTTTTGCCTTTACTTTTTTGTGTAAAAGTAATGATGTGATGTAAAGTAAGAGTATTTGGGAAAAAAATAGAGTATTTAATGATATGTAAACTTTGTAATTGGACGTCTCAAAATAGAAACATGTAAACTTTGTAAGCGGACGGAGAGAGTATTTTTTAATAGAATAACAACAATACCTATTATATCTTGCAATAAACAATACCCATAGATTTGCATGATAAAATGAAAAAAAATATATATATATATATATACTATAATAACAGAACAAAGTATTAAAGTTTAGAAAAATGTAGAGCAATGATAACCAGTAGCAAGAATGATATGAAATAAGATAACAATATTGTCCGAAATACTAAAAAATGATGTCATTTATTTACATAGCATTTTCAATGTGATGTTAGACTATATAAACGAATATTAACAATATGGATTTGAGTTTAACCATTTACGTAATCAACCTTCAAAGATTCTTCCCGTCATCGCCAAGATATGATTGGCGGACTATGAAATTCAATCTGCAAAAAATTCTGCCGCAAATTAATTAAAATATAATATAGAATATTTTTTAGGATTTTAGGTATTTTATATAAAAAAATAAATTCATAAATAATTGTAATTTATTTTTTTAAATATAGATCCATAAATTGGGGATGAAATTTTTGTTTCCTAAAAATAAATCCACAAATTTAGAATGGAATTTTTGAAATCAATTAATTCCATAAATAATGACTGAGTCATAAAAAATATATATCATATCTTTGGTTTATTAATTACATTATTTTTTAATATTCATTGCATCATCATTTAAAATGATATGTCGTATTGTTGTTTTCTCGTGAGCATATAATTGTTTTTTATTTGATACTTTAAAAAAAAAAAAAAAAATTAAATATTAAAAAATCCATCGAAAAAGACAACTGAAATTTTGAATCAACGAATTTTTTTTTTGCCAAATTCTAATGTTGTTATTTGAATTGGGGTAGTCGATGTTGTGTTAGTAATTATTTTTTAAAAAAATTATTATTTATTTTTTAATTTTAAAAAATATATATTATTTATTTGTAAAAGAAATTATATCCAATCATTTTTCAAACTGAGTATTCATATAAAGAAACACCAGAATTATTTTAATTTTCTTCGTATAATTATTGCAAAAAACTCAATAAAAATTAAATGTGTTCTTTTTGCAAAATAAAAACACACAATTTCCAAAAAAAAAAATAAAAAATAAATCAATATTTTACATATATTTATTATATTTATATTATTTATAAATCAAATTTATACTTTATAACTTGAAATAAAATTTAGTATACATATATTACAATAAATAAAAATATTAAGATGAGAAATTAGAATCATATTCCAATTATTTTAATTCACTATATATTTAAAATTAATCAGAACTATATTTTATTTAAAATAATCTGTGACAAATAAAAAAAATATCCAAAACCTCTTATATTAAACCCCTCTATTAGATAATACACTCACCAGACCGCAAAGCACGTGTGGGGAACATATATTCCTCTTCCGCCGCGGCCCCGCCGCCGCCGCCGCCGCTCATCTCCTGCCGGCGGGTGTCAAAATCTGGTTTCTGCTTCTTCTCTTACTCTAGGAATTCTTGTCTCCTATATGAGATTTCTGAGAATTTCGGTTTTATTTTGTTCCTGTTGCGTTAAATTGGTGAATTTTGGATGATCAGCGTAGGATTGTGGGGATAGAAACTTTCGCTTCTTTGCTGTTCTAGTTTGAAAGGAAGGGAAGAGAAAGTTTGAGGAGTTGAAAGAGTGATTCAGGTGCGAGAATCTGCTTTCAAATTGATGGAATTTATTTATATTCTGGAGCGGTGTAGTTTGGAAGGGGGGAAGCTTTTTCTTTTTTTTTTTTCATGCGGAGATTTGTGAATTCTGTTTCGAATTTGTTGATCGTTTTCCGAGTGAATCGCGTAATTTAAGCTTGTGTGATCATCGTGTTTATAGTTGTTGTGGTTGGGCTTAGTGTCCTGGTTGCTTGATTTATGGTGGTTGTTTCGAAGGTGAACTTATGGTTGTGATTTGATGATTTGTTCGTATAATATTTGGTGCTGTTAGGATTTTTCCTTCTGTGCATATAGGGGATTATAGTATTCAAGTTCAATTAGTTTTTTCATCTTTTGTGGTTATGGAAATTTGGTTGATTTTGATGAAGATTCATTACTTTTAGTTGATAACTTTTCTTTGATTATTACTATTATCGTTATTGTTGTTGTTGTTATTTCCTGAGTTCTTAATGAAGATTTATTATCTCAATGCTTTCTGGTTTAACCATACTGTAGGGGTTTGGTGTCACTCCTGCTTGCATATTGGAACCATCTTGATTCGACTTTTCGAAACATCTTAGGTCTTGAAATGGATTTCACATTGAAAGGCAAATCTTGGGCTGGCAACATATACCACCGGTTCGAGTCTATTTGTCATGATGTTGATGATTTAATCAGTAAGGTAATGTCTCCGATCTTTCATTTTTCATCATCATATTGTGTATTGGTGTGAACAGCTCTATTTTTACAATAATTTACGCTAATTATGACAAAGAAGTTGCCATGTTTCTGTGTAGCCCTATGTTCCTGTAGTGTATGTTCTTCAAATTTCTTTCGGGAAATTCAGCGATGTTGCTTACATAAGTAGGGAGGCTTAGCCAATGGATTTCTTTTTCTAATTTGTGCAAAATTGCAGCCTATTGGACACGACACCGTGAAATTCGTTGAGAACCAGGTGCAAAGATTTTACTCTAATGCCGCACAAGATATTACTCCACCTTCTGGGGACACTGTGAAATCCAAATCACAATCTATGGACTGCCAACAATTTGAAATTCCAGATTATGCAAGTTCAGTTCTAGACTTCAGGGCGGAGCCGGTCTGTGTTAAAGAAAACCACTTATCTGCATACAAAAAGTGTAGTGATACTACAAGAAATTCGGATGCACAACTACAAAATGAACTTGGCCAAGGAATGCAATCTACCGGGAACCCGTCTACAGATGAATCCCAAGAAGAGGAAAGTAATCCGCAGTTTAGAGAAGATGGCAATGACATAGATCCACATGATGATAACACTAAGAATTCAATGCAGCTAACTGCTAGATCAAGTTCTAGTAAGGGTATATGTGCTGAAATATCTGATGATGGTCGTACCAATTCTTCATGGGTATCAGATTCTCTGCCTGTTCCTTCTTCTCATGAAATACAAACATCTGGTGAAGATCTCAAGGTTTCCAATCTCAACATGGATTATTTTCCCGAGCTTGAAACTTTAAAGAAAGAAACTATCACTTGCCATAGCTCTTCTGATGACATTGGATCTCCATCTAATGTTTCTGTTGGTGTCTGTGGATCCACACGTAAGTTGCCAATGGCAGGGAAAATAAATCCCTACTTAAATATAGTTTAATTAGCATTGTTATCTAATTTCAGCTGATAAAACTTGTGCATCCTTGACAGCAGATTCGCCGACTCGTTCCTCTGTTTCTGATGATAATAGAAGTGGATCTGCACCTTCAGAAACTTCAGCTGTTGAGTTTAATGAACTCGAACTCCTGACAATGGATTCACCTCTGCCTTCCACTAGCAATGCAGCTGACAGATCATTGGGATCAGATGGGACTCTGTTCTCCCAGAGCTTTTCAACTAAAGATGAGAACTTTGAGTCATCGAGCTCCATCCAATCATCCAACCCCATGAAGTCCCGTGATTGTTTGAGATCTAAATCTGCAGACTCTATGATAAATGTCAAAGATACCGAACACTTCCATCAAGAGTTTCACCCCTGTGCTTACAATAGCTCAACTCCCTTGGAAGGTGTGGCTGATGATACCAGGGCCGTGGATGCATTTCCCACTCTTTTTATCTCGGAGTTAAATGGTTGGTACATATTGATTTCTTTCGTCAATCCTAATTGAATACAATGATTGCTCCTCTTTCCATTCGTTTCATGATTTATGATAGGTTCTGCGCTACTAATGTTTACTTTGGCAGAGAAAAATGCTTCCCGGATCAATGCATCAAAGCTGGAAGCTGGTTTGTCTGAAATCAGACACAAGCAGCAGCCCCAAAATGGCGACTCAAAAATTTTGATGCTATCCTCTAAAATTGGTACGCTTTTCAGATGGTTTTATGTTTCTTGATTTGATAGGAGTTCTGCACTAGTAACTTTAACTTTGGCAGAAAAAAATGTTTCCTGGATTAATACATCAAAGCTGGAAGTTGGTTCGTCTGAAAGCAGACACAAGCAACAGCCCCAAAACGGTGACTCAAAGCTATTGATGCCTTCCTCAAATATTGGTACGATTGCCTGATTCCCTGAGTTATGATCCTCTAATGCAAAGGATATAATTATTCGATTAATTATTTTTGTCCTACCCTCAATTCTATCTTAGTAACTTAGCTATTCGAGCACAACTGTTCTTAGTGAAAACACAGCAAAATCCGGCTTAACTCCTATAATTATTTCCTTTTTTTTTTCTAGTCGAACGTTGTAGTGTGCTCACACGACAATTTTGTTTTTTCATCAACTTTAATGCTCAAGGTGTTATGAGAATAATGGATTGAAATTTGACAGATTTATACAACCGTATAAATTTAGGGGATTTAATTTAAATGTTCTCTAAAACGTGCTATTATAAATCGAGTCGGCTTGTTTGATAAAAAAAATGAAACTTGATTCTAAATCTCTGATGAGTCCATTCTCTGCTTGCATGCTATGTTATGATCGAACGTTTTATCAATTTCTAGTTTTGTACGGTTTCCTCGTGCCTTTTCCTTTTCTCTTTTCAATTCGACTAGATTTTCATGGATGTCGACTGCATTCATTAACCAGGGAGCCAATATGTATTTGGCATCGATGATCTCAACATGGAAAGCATCGATCTTACCTCAAACACCAAGTGCTGTGAACAAAAAGCCATCTTCAATCCTATCCTTACTACCCAATTCATCTCCCATAGAAGAAAAGGCTTCAGATATTATAAGGTACCGACACTTGTTACTCTTGAGTCATCTTAATCATTCGAACAAGTTGTTTGACAAACACGATATCTTCCCCAGAATTTAATACAGGACGCCCTCACTTACCATAAGAGAGTATCCAATGAATACAAGCACTTGTCCATACTGTACGAGGACATTGACAATGAGTCAAGCTTACAGTTCGACCCATGCCCCGTGTCCTCTTCTCCCGGCATACATCTCCACGCCATCGGGACACAGCCATCTCAGGAAACGCCCGATCCCGACTGGGAACTAATCTAACGGGTACGTTTTGAAAATCATTGTATATTTATTTATTTATTTTTGCCTACATATAGTTGGTATTTAGAGCTCAATTTGGTGACGAGCATAATTTTTTCGAAGAATGCTATTGATGAAACTCAAGAAAGTTTATATGCACGACTTGATTGAGATACATATTTGAAATATTTGCTTGATTAATATTTGTCTAAAAAGTTTTGATTTTTTGATTTTGTGTTTTTACATGATCTATATAGAATTGTATGAAGAATACAAAAAAGAATATTTTAGGTTAGAATTAGTAAAATTATAATAGATGGAATAACGAAGTGTAAAATTTGAATGAATAATCTATTTTAATTTATTTACTTACTTTAGATCTTAATATAACTCAGATACGATTGTTTCAGAAATATTCAATGATAATATAATTAATATGAATATCTATTTTTATGAAAAATTATTTTATATATTAAATTCAATTGCAATAGACTCTATGATATATTTTTTTATATAAATAAATTAAGTATATATAATACAATTATACATAATTAAAAATAATTGAATTTATGTGATTATTTTAAAATTAACATACTCCTTCTACTCTTTTAGCAAATTATCTATTTTTTTAAATATTTTTGTCCCTTCTCTTTTTTATCTTTAAATAAAATTTATCTTTACTTTTAATAAACAAAAAATATATAATATTATTTATATATATATATATTTTTTTAGAATTGAGTTTTAAATTTTTGTTTTAATTATATCCTCATTTATAGTAATTTTTTTTGTTTCATTATTTTTTACTATTTTTTCTTTCAAATTAGTCTCATATTTTTTCTTGTTTTATTTCATTTTTATTTATTTTATATCTTTTTTTCCAAATAATTTAAAATTTAAAATTTGAATTTGGAACCATATGTTTATTTTTGTAGTAGTATTATTTTTTATCTTCTTTAATAATTTTGAATTTAAAATCTAATTTGAAATGTATAAAATTTTGGAATTATATATATATATTCTAAGGAAGTAATTTGGACAAAATTAAATTTCAACAAGTGGGTTATATACTATAATTTTTATAAGAGTAAGTTATATTAATTATTATTTATAAAATTATATTTTATCTCAAATTTCTTGCAACAATAATATTAATTTAGGAAAGTTTTTATTTTTATTTTTTCTAATTAGTGTAAAGGTGAATCATACTAATAATTATGATATTTTGTCCCACATCAATTTTTAAAAACAAATCATAATTATCATATTAATATATATTTGAATATTATATGACCATATATACTTTATCTCACATAATTTTCAACAAAAAACTAATTTCATAATATAATTATTATAAATATAATAATCTATATTATAAAAATTTTAGAACTCCATATTTAAGAAAGATAATATTAAATTAATTATTTTTAATTTTTAAACTATTTTTATAAAAATAGGTCATTAAAACAATAATATATAATGTTATATTTTGTATGAAAGTACTTCTAACAATAAAAAGTAATAATGATTAGTATCATATCATATTAACCATATTAATATATATTTGAAGAGTATATTAATATATCTTTGAAGAGTGTATGATCCACCATGGACAATATTAATATTAATTTCACTTTTATTTTATTTTACTCTTTCCGTTTCCGTTTCAATTCAAATTACAATTTTTACTATTCTCGTTTGTCTTATTTCAAAATATTCATTTCTTATTTTAGAAATACTAATCATACATTCATACAAAATAATTTTTAATTTTTACTTAAATTACACATATATATCATTACACATATAATTATTTTATACAAAAAGTCAAAAGGCAAAAATGTTAAAATCTCGTGTACACTTACAGTAACCAATAAAATATTACTCCCTCCGTCCCATAACAAAGTATCTATTTTTCCATTTTAGTCCGTCCCATAACAAAGTATCAATTTTTTTAGTAATCGTACTATCTATCTAACATTACAAATACCCTTATAACTTACAATATATTACACAAATGTCATTACCTTTATATCACACATACTAATAAAGTTATTTTAGTCATTTATACTTTATTCCTATTATATCCTAATATAATATTAATATTTCTAAAACTAGGTGCAAAAAGCAAATGAATATTTAGTTTCGGGATGGAAGAAGTATTCTTTTTTAATTTATTACAAAATCAAAAGGACTCCTTTAAAAAGAGAGGGAGTGAATCTCTATTTTAACTGAATATATTTGTTTTCAAAGATTTTGAAGAATTTTCACTATTAATATAAATTTTTTTTCCCCAAAAATATCAAATTAAACGCTTTTTTTTTATATATATTGTTTTAAAAATTAATTTTACATTCAAAATATTAGATCAATATTTATTATATCACATCATATAACTATTCTAATTTAAAAGTTTTATATTCAAATCTCAAGTCAAAATCCAAACCTCCAAACAAACACACACTAAAAACGTAATATATAAACACACCATTTATTAATTAATATATGATTTTTTAAAATGTTATTTTTTTTATATTTTAAAAAAGTAAATAAGTTGATAGAAAATTAATAAAATTATATAATTAATATTAAAATACCAGTGCATAGCACGGACTACAAGGTAGTATATATATATATTTGATATGACATTTTAATTTATGCATTCTCATAATTTTGACAATTTTTAAATTAAAAAAATTAATTTGAAAATTTTATATATAAAAAATAATAAGAAAATAATATATATTTAACAATAATAAACAAATAAACAACTTTTGAAATTCAGATATTTTTTAAATATTTATCAACTAAATCAAACAAATTTTTCAAATCACATAAAAAGAAAAAAAAAAAAAACTTTATCTATACATACGAAACCTTAATATATATATGTATAAATATATAAATAGAAGAAGATTTGAATTAGAAAGGGTGCAGTTAAGATCTAAGACTTTGATATCATATTAGATCGTGAAAATGACCGTTTCACCTAAATTTTTAGAGATATGTATCGTTTATTTATTTATTTACACCGAGAGTCCATCAACTTATTGCATCTTGAGGCAAGTGCGTGTTTGTTTGTGATTATAGAGAAATTTATCTTTTTTATTTTTTTCGATTGATTTTGAAAAATTTAAAAATTTTTTTGAAAGATTGAGCTGTTTTAAGAAAATGAAACTTAAAGTATCTCAAGAATGAAAAATATGTGGTTAGTGCAATTTAAAAGAATGGATGTGATTGGTCCATTCGTGCTTAAGTATAATAAAAGGGAATACTTTTCAAATAAAAACTTTTAAGAGAAAACATACTTGTGCATCCATGACAAAAAACTCACAACATACTTCAAGTGTTATTATGTAATTACATATATTTATGGTTATTATTATTATTATTATTATTTCATATGTGTTTTGATGAAATAATTTTTTAACACAATATTATGGTTGTAGAGTGGTATATGCAGTAACGGAACCAATTTTGGAATGTAAGGGGGGCCAAATACCTGTCAAAATTTTTAATAGTCAATAAATAATAAATCAATAAATAAATAAAACCAAAATAATAAAATAATTTTATCTTCGACAAAAGTTAATGCCATAAACTAGAAGTATTAAGAGAGCAATTTATGTCTTCGATGTCCCATACTTTGAAATCGCTTCATAATAACATCGTTTTCAATTTTCACAAAAACTTCTTTCTCAATGTAACATACCAAACAATCTGTCAAAAATTCGTCTCCTATCTTGGTGCGCAAGTCATTCTTAATAATTTTCATCGTGGAGAATGATGTTTCAACTGTAGCTGTCGTAACGGGTAAAATGAATGCCAACTCAATAAGTCGATACACTAACCTATAAGTTGTGTGTCATTCCATAGCAACTATCTTTTTTGCCAAATCTCCAATATTTTCCAATCCCGAGAAAGGTGAAGATGATTTAACAAATGTAATGAATAGCTTGAGTTGTTCTTCCAATTCACATTTTTCCCTTGAATTGAAATCATCCGAATATAATTCAGTAAGACGAAGTAGTCGCTTTTGATCAAAATTTGAAAATGAGTCTTTAGGGCTTAAGCATGCTATGCACTACGAACTTGACTCTGTAAAGCGATTATTCATCTCTTGAATAAGACGATCAACAACCTATAATTATAAAAATTAAACCAATGATTCATAAATATATATATATGTTAATATCAAACAAAGCAGAAAAATATACCTCAAAAAATATATCAACCTGTTGAACAATTTTCATATTCGACACACCAATATTATGTTTCGAACAAAATGCAGTGACTTTCTCAAACAACTCCTCCCAACCATAATTATTCCTATAATTATTCAAGTCATTCTTCACACCTTCAACAAGAATTAAAATATTACCTATGTTCTGATTCTTTTATTGAAAATTCTTTGATAACATATTTGTTTTTTACAACAATTGCATCATTAAATGAGCAATGAATACAAAATCAAATGTTACCATTTTCTCAACCAAACTCAAAGCAGATTTACTTTTGAGATCAACTCCATCATTGAATATAACTTCAAGCACATCAATCATTGCATCTCATATATCTAGAACTCTTGAAATTGTTTTCAAATGAGAACCCCAACGAGTATCACTAGGTCGAACTAGAGTTTTTTCTTGATTTTTCCCCTTTCCGGTGCTAATATCACCACTTTTTATACCCTCAACAAGATTTTCGTAGTGTCTTTGTAAAAGATCGTCTTTTCTTTTAGATGATACCCCAACTACATTCACAATCATCACAAGATAATCGAAAAAATTACCGACTATTCCATTATTCTTTAAAGATGTCACAATCACTAATTGAAGTCGGTGAGCAAAACAATGAACATAGTGTGCTTGCTTATTTTCATCCAAAATTTTTTGTTTTAAACCATTAATCCTACCACTCATATTAGAGGCTCCATCATAACCTTGAGCTCGAACCTTAGACAACGAAAGCGCATTCTTTGCAAAAAATTCATCAATCGCATTTTTCAATGACTATGCAGAAGTATCAGTTACATGCATCATTCCAAGAAATCTCTCTATCACCTCTCCACGATCATTAACAAATCTCAAAATTATAGATATTTGCTCTTTTATTGAACTATCTCGAGCTTCATCAATCAAAAGCGAAAAATATTTGCTACCAATCTCATTAACAATAGCTTGTCTTACCTCGGTTGCACAAGCATTAGTAATTTCCTTTTGAATTTTAGGAGAGGTTAATTGACTATTTCCTGGAGCATTTGAGTTCATCAATATATTTATTTGCGGATGCCGATGACATTCTCATTTCAAAAGCTCAATAAAATTACCTACAAATAAGATAGACATTATAAATATATAATGTAATAAATAATGTTAATAATGTATAAATAAAATAATAATTAATTACCTGGATGCAATGAACCAACTGATTCATCGGATCCTCGAAAAGCCAAACCTCCCTCTAAAAGAAACCGAACCATGTCCACTATTGTTGCTAATCTATCTCGATAATCAATCTCATCTTGTTTACTTTGATGTGAGAGCATAAAATCAATATTTTGCCCTTGATTTTTAAACCCAACATATATGATTTTTGCATAACGATGCATACTGCCTTGACCTCCTTCGTGTTCACGAAATTTCTCTTTAGCTTTCACTACAAGAAAATATCATTTTTGTAACGAGATTTTTTCGTAATTAAATTCACTTTTTCCGTTACTAATTATATTAGAGACGGAATTAATGATGGAATTACGTTAGCTACGTGATCTTTAGTGACGGAATTCCGTTACAAATATACTATTTTTTTTTAGTGTTTTTTCCAATTCTTAAAACAATTTCTGTAAATATATTGTCTCCAAATTTACCACCCTTTTCCAAACAAGTAACACACTTAGCAAAATGATGCATCTTTAGCAATGCTGCATCTTTAGCAACACTATATTCCAGCCAATGAAATTCTTCAAACCACTGCTTTCGGAATGATCTCATTAACCCACCAAAGTTAGTCTGTGGATAAATAAATTCATGTGGTTGGCAAGGGCCTTTTGTCAAATAACGCCTTCTTAATTCTTCTCTCATATTAACCAGATAACTCTCAATTGATTTTCGAAATCCAGGATCCCCAATTATGTCATCATCGGATAATTCAACTCCCGTTGAAATTTTAATTTTGTCTTCAACATTACCGACCACATTATCAACCGGAGCACTTAAAGGATTCGATGGAGAAGATGCCGTCTTCGATTTTTTAGAAATTGGTGTAAAAAATCGTTCCATAACAATTATTTTTTGTTCTAATAACCTGCACTTAAAATATAATAATTTCAAACATTAAAATAATAAAATAAAAATACAACGAATATATATATATATATATATGCAACAATGGAAAATAATTAAGTCTACTTTCAAGAAATAAAAAAATTAGGACTGCATAAATAAAATAAAATCTACTTTTTAAACAAATAGTAAATTTCAAAAATAAACCCAAATCATAATACTGACTTCATCACTTCAATTTTGAAATAAAATCTGCACTTCTAAATTCTAATAGCATGATTTCTCAAATGATAAAAAAAAAATTTAGAATCTAACCTTGAGTTCTTTTCAATCCGACTATCCAGTATTCATCTGTTTTCTTCAATTTCTCTTAATGCAACAAACCAATAACCGATAGATAAAGAAGAAGAAAATAAAAAAGAACAATTTTGTTGAAATAGAAGAAAAAAAATGAAAATTAAAAATTAAGAAAAAGAAAGAAAGAAAAACGAGAAGACGAACGGATGGATAAAAATGGGTTAAATTAGGTTTAAAATAATTTTTTGTTTTACTTTAATTTTTTATAATATATTTATAATTAAAATTTATTTCATTTTATATTATATTATAAAAGTGATCAAATGGAATTATAGTTGACCTGTTTGGCGATTTTTTTGAAAGGGGGCAAATATCATATTTATAAAATTTTATTTTATTTTTTATATTAAAAAAAGAAAAGGGTCATGAACTATATAAAATTGTGTAGATCCGTCACTGGGTATATGTATTTGGCGAAAAGGGTCATGAACCATCTAAAAGATAATTCAAATGAATTCATTGAATCCTTGCGAAGAAAGATCAGACGAAATGTTGATGTTAGTAAATTTAAAGTTTATCGTGCAATACAACATGCCCTTGAATTACTTAGAGGAGATGTTAAGAAACAATATGCAAGACTTTACGACTACTGCCACACAATTGTAAAGGGCACCCATAGAGTTCTTATATTTTACATGTTGACCGAGGCTTGAATCCACCAATTTTGCGAATGATGTATATATGTTTGAAACCTTTAAGTGATGGTTTTAAGTCCGGGTGTAGGCCAATTATTGATTTAGATGGTTGTTTTTTGAAAGGTATGTACAAAAGTCAGCTTCTTTGTGCAGTTAGTAGGGATGGTAATGACAACATCTATCTGGTTGTTGTTGTTTTTATTGAAATTGAAAAGTACGATAGTTGGAAATGGTGTTTGAACTTACTTCTTTGGGATATTGAAGAACCAAGTGTGGATGTTTGGGTTTTCATTAGTGAGAAAAAAGGGGCTAGTCGAGGCAATAGCAAAGGAATGGAATTGAAGAGGTTGTTTTGAAAAGCTGCATCTACTTATAATGTAAATGAACATGAGAAAATAATGAATGAAATTCTTAAATGTAACCAAAAGGTGGGTGATGCAAAGAATGATTTTGAGTGGTTGATGAACATACCGGAGGATCAATGGACTCGTGCATACTTTCATACAATGACAAAATGTGATGTATTGGTGAACAATATAACTTAATCATTCAAGAATTACATTATGAAAGCACATGACCTTCCTATCATTGACATTTTTGAATGGATTCGAAAGAAGTGTATGATACGTATTCCAATCAAGAGGGAGGGCATGCAAAGATACAAATGTGCTATTTATCCAAATATTGTCAAGAAAGTGGAAATACAACGAAGAGAAAGTCGTCATTGTTATTCAAGTTAGGCTGGGGGTGGCAAATTTAAGGTGGTTCATTGACAATCCAATTATGTTGTGCAGCTTGCATCGAGACACTGTAGTTGTGGTATGTTTCAGTTGGTTGGGTATCCTTATTGTCATTCAATTGTAGCCCTTATGACCCTCTTGAATATGTTGATACATAGTTTAGCAAAGAAACTTACATAAAATTCTATAGTCCTATGAATAATCCAGTCCCGCGGGTATCTATGACTATGAGCAATCATCATTTGGCCCTGTAGACCCCCTACAAGTAAAGAAACGTACTTGAAGACTAAAAAATACTCGTAGGTCTTATGCTAATATATTTTAGATACCATAAAGTCCTCAAGAAGGGGGTTGACACATACATGTCGTATATGTTTACAACATGATCATAATAAAAGAAGTTGCAAAATGTGGCACATCCCAACTTAAGATTTCAAAAGGTTTGCTATATTATATAATAATATATTTGTTCATGTTATTTAAAATTCTTAATGTTTATCAAAATTTTTGTATTCACATTTATACATAATGGTTCGTGCGAAACACATGAAGATAAGATACTTCGAGGATCTTGTGTGCCTTTTTCTTTCACAAAATAGCATTATTATTGAAGAATATGTTATTATGTTTTTTTTTTTTTTTTTTGTATTATTATTATTATTATTACATTCTATTTTTATTTTCTTTTTACCAACTTTTGTTTCTTATTATTATGTTTTTATCTATACCCATTTTTTGTATGATCTAAAAGAAATTAAAAAAAAAAAAAAACCTCAAGAGGTGGTTTAAATATAGGCAAGGTTCAAATACCTTGCCAGAAACACCATCAATCAATCCATCAGAGGTGATATTATTTACATTATGTTTAATATTGTAAGTGATAACATGATATTAATTGAAAAAGTTGCACACATTATTAGGAGCATACTTAAGGAAATTAATTCTCAAGCAAAAAACCAAAGTTTTAAACTTAAAGAAGACAGACAGTGCATCTAGGCCCCCAACTGACATGATACGATTACAGAGCAATCTTAGGATTGGAAATGACACGCCATTCAATACAATGCTTAGAAATGTAAGATTCTCTTATAAGCCAAGGACTATTTCAATGACGAAAGATATAGTTGGCAAGCCGTAGTTTTGTTGCTTAATGCAAACTTGATGTGTCTTTAATTTAGGGATGTCATAAGTAAAATCGATCCGAAAAATCGAACCCGTTCGACCTGAAATTTTTCAAGTTCGGATTTGGGTATTTCGGGTTTGAAAAAAATCGGGTCGACCCGAACCTGAAACGAAAAAAAATTCGTGTCGTGTTCGGGTCGTGTTTCGAGTTGACCTGATAACCTAAAATATAAAAATCAGGTTAGGTTTTGGGTTTCGTGTTTTAGGTTGACCTGAAATTTTTATTATTATTATTTTAATTTATAATATTTATATTATTTTAAATATAAAATAATATAAAAATTAAAATAAAAATGATATTTTTTAGGTCAATTTAATTTTTTTTAAAAAAATTTTCGGGTCTGTTTCATGTCGGATTCGTATCGGGTTTGTTCGGGTTTCGGGTGACTTGAAACTAATTCAGGTCAACCTGAACCTGACCTGAAAAAATTCGTGTCGTGTTCGGATCTAGGGTTTCAGGTCAGATTTCAGGTTCGGATTGACAATTTTTTTGTTATTCTCATAGCTCAATCCGGCACGAACATGACCCAAGAATACGAATTGACACCCCTACTTAAACTAAGTTGACGTGTGATGGACACAAGTAATATGTCATTTTTTTTCCATGTATTTGGATCAAACTTTTTACTGTGATTATCAAGTTTCAAGATTTGATATATTAAGTGTGATTTGAAAATTCAAGGTGTGTTAGAGAATACAATATAGGGGTATATTTGATATATTAAGTGTAAGTGCAGGTGTATATTTATATATTAAATTATTCCAATATATTTTGGTTATAAAGTTTCAATTATTTTTTTTTAAAGTTCGGACGAATTATTTTGTCATTTTTATTGACTTGTTTGAAATAAGATAAAAATAAAAATATACAAAGAACAAAAGTATGTCCTAATTTTTACAAGTATAAAATGAAAGATTGATCAAATTTTTATTTATTTATTTTATTAAAAAGATTATTTAAGATATTTCATATTTTTATTTTGTATAACACTCTCAAGTTGAATATTTCCTAATTATGTATTAATATAGTAAAACACTATTGTACCTCTATTTATTAAATGTGACAATTATATTTTTACTTTTTATGCTAATAAATTTTATTTTTTACTAAAAATATAAAAAATATTTTCTCATTAAATATAACAGTTATATCTTTTTTATGTATTTTATCTTTTTTAATAGCAATTAACAATTAATTTTATAGTTTTATTTCTTCTATTTAAATTAACACTCTCTTTTTCATTTTTAACATATCAATACGGATATTAATATAAAAAATATTATATACGATGTATTTGGTATGGATTTAGAAGAAAATGATCTATACGAAGATTTTCAAGCGATGACATCGTGAATGAAGATATTCAAGCGCAAGCTCTTGTTGACCTAAATCGCAAATTTGTTGTTGAGTTGGTTAGTAAATTTATTGATATTTCTTTTTCTTTTTTTAAAGATAAATAAGAACATAAAAATAAAAAATATCATAAATTTTTTCTCAAAACATAACTAAACACAAGTTTTATTTTATTTTAAAATTTAGTCCATTCATTCAAACCATTTTGATCATTTTATTTCTTATATGTATAGAACATTATATAGTTATATATTGATCAATAATCTTCTCTTTCTAAATAATGTATTTTATTTTTTAATAGCAATTAATAATTAATTTTTTCAGTTTTATTAGTGTTAATAATGTATGTCAGTAAACGTCACTTACCATAAGAATTATTATTATTATTATATATTCTTAATTTTATTTTGCTTCAATGATAAAGTGAGCTTTGATACAACATATTTTTTTAATAAATATGAAATATTGTTTGGAGCTTTTGTTGGGATTAATCATCATGGTCAGTCTATATTGCTAGGGTGTGCTTTGGTGATACGCGAAGACTCGACTTCAATTAAATGACTTTTTGAAAACTGGGTTCAAGCAATGAATGAGTGCGACCTAAAGACATATTGACTGATCAATGTGAAAACATTAAAATAGCAGGAAATGAGGTGTTGCCAGACACTATACATCGATATTGTTTGTGGCATATAATGTCGAAATTTCCTTTCAAGTTTAAGGGTATTCAAGAGTATAATAAGACGATTGTCGAATTCAAATGAATCGCGTATATGATAGTATTGCAGTTCCTAATTTTGAAAGAAATTGGGCTGACTTTTTAGCCAAATATGGATTGAAAAACAAAGTATGACTTCAAGATTTATACGCTGAGAAGGAAAAGTGGTTCCAGTTTATTTGAATCACATGTCTGGATTGGTATGATTTTTAACACAAAGAAGTGAGAAATGCACGCATATTTTGATGATTATATCCACACAAGATACACACTGAAGAAATTCATGAAACAATATGAAGTGACAATTTGCAAGAAGATTCAAAAAGAATTTATGGCAGACTTTCATTCAAAGACAAAGATTAAGACATGCAAAACTGAATTTTCATGGGAAGTTCAATTCCAAAAAGTTTACATTAAGAGTTTAGAAATCATGTACGAACGTTTGAGGATTCAACATGTTGATTTAGAAAAAGATGTTTTAGAGCTATTGAAGCAGTTTATTTCATACTGAGGGAAGCAATATGTGAGCCAAATTCTTCTGGAAGAAGAGTTACTGATGAATGCATATGATTCATTTTTAGAGGTTGTCGAAAAGAAGAAAAAAAAATCCTGTTATTGTTCTTTCTGATTCCATCAGTATTACTCTTAAAGTTTCTGCCAATCGCGATAATGTTCATAAAGATTTGTTGGAAGAGTTCCTAGTTTCTTTTCTATTATTCTTATTTTTTTGACAATGTATCGTTTTCCTATGGTTATGAATAAAATTTGTTGTCGTTAAATATTTTTGTTATTCTTTCTTCAATTTTTTATACGAATACTCTGTGCAAGAACAAATAAAATTATACATTTTGAAAAAAAAAAAGTTTGGATGCCATGATAAATCAAATTAATTATGAATAAAACTCCGAAGCAATCCAACAAATCTATTTATATTTATTTATGAGATCTTTTATAGCAAGACTCCTCTCTTTATCAAAACTGAAATTGATTAGTGAGTGGAAGCAAGATGCTTAGTCAATAGAACCTTGTAAGACTCTGAGTGCATAAAAAACAATATTATTTTTAACGGTTTTCCTAAATATTTTTCCTTTCATTGAAGTAAAGTTGGGCTTCAGCCATCCGAATTCAAATTTTTAAAGAAGATTTTTCTAAGTTAGTAAATTGGTAACATAAAATGTTTTTGAGATAGAATATAACTTAATTTGTCTTTTCGGTAATGAATCCGAAAACAGAGAGTATTCGGTTCGTCGGTTTCAAACCGAAACCGTTATCGACCAAAACAGATTTGGTTTCGGTCGATAACGGTTCCGATTCCTGCTGGACCGGCCGTTTTCGGTTCAAACTGGTAGATTATTTATTTAAAAAAATATATTTATTAACCTAGAGGAAGAAGAACCTAGCGTGGGCGGCTACAGGCTTTGAATGTATAATGAATTAGGGCAAAAATATTCTTATAATATCAATTATTTATAAAATTAAAATAATATTAATTTTAATAAAAATAAATATTTAGTAATGATACATATTTTAAATTTTATAAATTTTTATTATATAATTATATATAATTTAAATTATATATTATTATCTAATATATTAATATTTTTTATAATTGGTATTTATTTTAACTACTTATTAGATTTGTTATTTTAATTATTTTTTATACCGTAACAATATAATTAATTAATATTTTTTATATAATTTTTACACAATAAATAAACAATATACATATTTAAATAAAAACAAAATTGAATTTATTGTTTTTTTTAATAAAATTAAAATTTAGAAAAATTAGAAAATATAAAAGACGATTCAATTCGAAACTAACTTTTTTAAAACCGAAATCGTTGGTTTCGAAACTATAACCAAAATCAAAACAGTAATTCAAAACGTTCAATTTCGGTTTGAAGCTTCTAATTTCTTATTTCATTTGACATGTCTAAACATAAATAAGGGTTGAATATTATTATTATTTGTCTTTTAAAAAAAAATATAAAATATATCACTTGCACTTTCAAGAAATTAAGTAACATTTTACTTTGAATATAATTTGTAAAATTTTCTTTTTTTAAAAAAAAAAATCATCAGTATATATTTATATTCATTTCATTTAATTTTTTGGTTTATTTTGGTTTTGTCTTTGAATAAATCGTAATATAATTATCATTATTTATTTTATATTAAATAAAAAAATTAAGAAATTTTGAAAAATAAATTAAATAAATTATTTTTATAACAATTATTAAATTTGAATTTTTGAGAATTTAATTCGACAAAAAAATTTAGCAAATATATATAAAAAAATGTTATATATCAAAAAAATTAATATTAAACAATATATATATTAATAAATTATCAGTGCATAAGTATACAATAAGATATTAATAGACTATAGAATTAATTTACTCCATATTAGTAATTATATCTCGTGTTTATAATTAATCATTATCGATAAAATATACAAATGATTGTCCAATTGTTTATAATAGTATAAATAAAATTTTTTAATTAAAAATATAGAAATCTTTTATTAATATTAACATTTTATTAATTATTATTTATTAATAAATAATCACCAGTGAACATACATCATCATTCATCATTGCCATTTGCCATTTGCCATTTGCCATTTCGTTTCCGTATTAATTTCATTCATAAAAATTTCCGACCGATGAAGGCCGCGTTTTTGAGATCGGTGCTCAGGAGAGGCGGCGGCGCTTCCGCATCCCTTATTCCGCGGCGGAGGTTCTCGTCGGAGGCCGCGCCCGCGCGGAAGGTCGCCATTTTGGGAGCTGCAGGAGGTATCGGCCAGCCGCTCTCTCTTCTACTCAAGCTGAATCCTCTCGTATCGAGTCTCGCGCTTTACGATATCGCCGGCACCCCCGGCGTCGCCGCCGACGTTAGCCATGTCAATACCAGATCCGAGGTTCCACGCTTTTCATCAATCTATTTGTCGCAAGGAATTTCGGTTTACGATGGATTGTTGGCTGTTTCATTTCGGTGCTCGATGAGGATTTTGCACTTCACGTCCAATTATTTAGGTTGATTCAAGTTCTAGGGTTTCCACATTGTCTATCGTCATCGTTATTAATCAATTCACTGTCCAATCGAGTTCAAGCAAATTTTCGATCTATCACCAGAAATAAGATGTGAATTCGTAAACCTCTGTTTTCCATTTTGCTTCTGACGAAGAAATTGGGAGATCGTCTGCATTAAGTTATGCTGATTTGAGATGAATGTTTAAATTCCGTTTAGTTATTATCTGCTTCTTCAAATTAGTTTTTATCAATTTTAGTATAGTTCTTATTGTTCAGTTATTTTTCGATTTCGATTATATGTTTCGATCATCCGCTTGGGTGCATTATTTTGAGCATGTGTTTCCATTTTTTTTTTCTTTTTTTTGATGACGCATGTGTTTCCATTTTGATTATATGTTTCGATCATCATTCATCATCTTGTTTGCATTATTTCTATCATATGTTTCGATCATCCACTTTGTTGCAATAATCGTCCACATTGTTGCATTATTTCGATTATATGTTCCGAGCAGAATATCTTTATTGATGGCTTATACTTACAGGTGAAAGGGTATGCATCAGAAGACTATCTAGGGAAAGCTCTGGAAGGTTCCGATCTAGTTATAATACCTGCCGGTATACCTCGAAAGCCAGGCATGACCCGCGACGATCTCTTCAAAATTAATGCCGGAATTGTTAAATCACTTTGCGAGGGCATTGCCATGTATTGTCCCAATGTAATAATTCTGCTTCTTGAAAACCTCTGTTATTCTTTAGCTACATATTTGATTCTAGTAAGAAAGATTTTAATTGAACTCTCGATAAATTTCAGGCTCTTGTAAATATAATTAGCAACCCCGTAAATTCAACTGTTCCAATCGCTGCCGAAGTTTTCAACAGCAAAGGAGTATATGACGAAAAGAAACTGTTCGGTGTTACCACCCTTGATGTGGTCAGGGCTAAAACATTCTATGCCGGAAAGGCGAATCTTAAAGTTGCTGGTATGTCTATATTGTCGATTTGTGGCAATGATTCTTGTTGATGCATAATTGAAATTTGATTGGGTTCTGTTCGGCAGATGTCAATGTTCCCGTTGTTGGTGGTCATGCTGGAATTACGATTCTTCCGTTGTTTTCGCAAGTACTGACTTCTGTGTTTCTTATTGCACCACATTTTGTTTGAGAAAGATAATAAAATGGACCTGTTTGATCAATAGGCCACACCTAAAGCAAATCTTGGGGATGAAAAGATCGAAGCTCTTACAAAAAGAACTCAAGAAGGAGGAACTGAAGTCGTTGAAGCCAAGGCTGGAAAGGGTTCGGCTACGCTCTCAATGGCGTAAGCGCACTTAATTCAATTTCTATTTTGCTCATTAGAGTTCCGAGTTTGCACATTGCTCAATTGTTGGCGAATTTGAGAAGTCGATTTTATCTTGACATTAACTTTATATGCCTGTAGCTATG
This sequence comes from Andrographis paniculata, assembly GCF_009805555.1. Lineage (NCBI taxonomy): Eukaryota > Viridiplantae > Streptophyta > Magnoliopsida > Lamiales > Acanthaceae > Andrographis > Andrographis paniculata. The sequence goes on from NW_026137611.1 coordinate 2,193,648, forward strand.
CTGGCGCGATATTCGCTGATTCTTGCTTGAAGGGACTTAACGGGGTCGAGGATGTCGTGGAATGTTCGTTCGTGCAGTCCTCTGTGACCGAGCTACCTTTCTTTGCATCAAAAGTGAGTGGAAACTTAAATATTCCATTTAGATTTAACTAAGAATGCCTAATGAAACTTGAATATTGTACATAGGTTAGAAAGATTAGTGTTAGACTTGATATGCTTAAATAAGTTATTATTGATGAATATGTTAAAATTTCTCAAAATATCTAAGCAAAATTGCCCATAAATCTTTATGGTTTCGAAACTCAGTGTAAATTCTCATTTTACATTGAAAATTGCATGAAACCTCTTTATACTTTAAAAAACGTTGCATGAAACTCCTGTGATTTCGAAACTTAGTGTAAATCTCCACGTTACTTCAACAAAATTGCATGGAAGCCCTTATACTTTTAAAAACGTTGCATGAAACTCCTATATATTTCAAAACTTAGTGTAAATCTCCATTTTACTTCAACAAATTTGCATGACCCCCTTAAATTTTAAAAAATATTGCATGAAACCTCCTGCCATGCAAAAAATATAGATAAGAAATCATATTTTCATCACACAACGGAGGTTTCACGAGGGTGGGGTTTTATGTAACGTTTTTGAAAATTTAGGGAAATGCCATACAATTTTTAAAATATAAGATGAATTTACGTAGAATTTCAAAATCACAGAAAAATTATGAGCAATTTTACAAAATATCTATATATATATATATCCTTTTGACGTAACATTTTAAATGAAAAATTAGTATTTGACGTGATATTTTTTACGATTCCGCTAGTTTTAGCATATGAACAAAGTCGAGTTTTGTTAAACAGGTGAGGCTCGGCAAGAAAGGCGTAGAGGAAGTCCTCGGGTTGGGTCCTCTATCCGATTACGAGCAACGACGGCTTGAAGCCCTGAAGCCTGAACTGAAAGCTTCGATCGAAAAGGGAGTTGCATTTGTTCGCAACAATTGAATACGATCAGATCCATGATCCAATGAATATTTTCTTTTAGTATGTTCTACTGTAATATTTTTAAAATAAAAAATAATTAATTATACTTTTTATTCAATAAACATACACTATTTTATCATCATCGTATCATTCAAAAAAAAATGTATATATATATATACTTTTTCTTTTTATCATATCATTTAATTATCAAATTATAGTATTGAACAAATATTGAACTATGTTTAAAACGAAAAAGAATATAAAACTTCAAATAACCTAATTTGGAATAATTTTTTGGTAAGCTATTTTATGTTTTATTAAAAATTTTTAAAAAGTAAAGAAAAAATAACCATAGAGAATTTAATTGATATGTTATATGTAAATTAGGCATCGACCCGTATTACTATTAGATGATATATACTCCCTCCGTCCCATAACAAGGTATTCATTTACCTTTTTGTGTCATTGTACTTAACGTTAAAAATATCCTTATATTTCTATAATTTTGTATACAAATGTCATTATATTAGTATTATAAGATAGTAATAGAAATATTTTTGCAATTTTTCCTTGATTTGTAATACGTTTTGATATAATAATTAATATCCAAAGATCAATATGCAAAAAGTAAATGGATACTTAGTTATGGGACGAAGGGAGTGTTATTTTATAGTACTTTTTCATTTACTAATTTTATATTGATTTTATTTTTTACTAATTTTATTTCTTTAGTTTAACATAATTTGTCTTTTATATATATATATATATATATATAAAAAGATAATAATTATAAACTTTAATCAAATTTTAAATATCATAATTTATAGGAGTAATTTTTTAATCTTAATTAGATTAAATATTTATTTAATTTTAAGTTATAATTATTTATATTATATCATAATTATTTTTACCAATATATTTTTTGATTATTTAGTAATTACACTTCAGTATCTACATGAAACTAGACAGCTTAAATGAGACTAAAAAATTACAAATATTCTAAAATTTTCTAAACATTAAAAAAACACAGGCAGGCCATAAAAAAATTTAATATATTTTTTCTAAACTTATTTAAAGGATAAATAAGTATAGAAAAATGATAAAATAATATAGGTGACATTTTTATTGAAAAAAAAATGAGAGAAAACTTCCCAGGCCAAATTATATATAGTACTTTTCTCATCTCACACCAAATATCTTGTATACGTAAATACAAAAATAAATAATTAAAAATATATTAGTAAAAATAATTATTTTATAGTATAAATAATTATAAATTATTATTAAGATAATTAAATATTTTAATTAATATTAAAATTTCAAAATTTAAATAAAGTTTAAAAAAGACAAATTATTTAGCCGTACCAAAAATACTGAACAAGTTGGATGGAGGAATTATAAGATTGGGACAATAATTATTTAATTATTTAATTTATTTTAATTATAATTAATGAGAAAAAAGAGCAATTGTTAGTAAAAATAAGCGTTTATGATAATATTTCCATGAAAACACACATTTCTTCTGTAACATATTAAGATAAGGTCCATTATATTTTTATTTGTAATTGGCATGGCTAAGTGTTAAATACAATATATATATATATATATGTTGTATGTAATATTTTTAAAGATAATTTTAATAAATAGTCCAGAAATAATCAGCAAGTTCACTCAGTATTTTGGATAAATTAATTTTTTGAGATAATCAGCAAGTTCACTTAGTGTTTTGGATAAATTAATTTTTTATATGTAGTATAGAAATATGTGTTAGTAATATAAAAAAATAATATTTTATGTTGAATTATTAATTTTTTATAAATGGATAATGTATATATTATATTAAGGTGTACGTATATTTGTATTTTTAAATACTCTCATTGTCCCACTTAATTTGTCTACTATTTCTATTTTTTCCATTCCACATAATTTATCCTACACTTCTTTATTACTTACTAATTACACATGTGTTTAATCTAAATTAGACAATTTAGTTGTGACAAAAAAAAAGTAATATTTATGAGAAATTGTTCTATTAAGAAATATTGAGTAAACAACCAAATGTTAAAAATTAATGTTTTTAGTGAAAAATAGGTATTAGATCATAAGGTAACTTTTGTTTACTGTTTCTTTGTAAAAATTGTATTTGTTGTTTGATTAATTTTCTTAAGAATCCATCACAATATTGGACAAATAAATATAAGTAAACCCATAAGATATTAAAAAAAAAAAAAAAGAGAGAGACAAAATTACTTATAATTTATCTTTAAGTCTAAAAAAGTTGCTTCAATTACCTTCGTAATTTAGAAATTATGCAATCACCCCTAGCATTTTTTAAAATATTATAGCGAATCTTTCAAATTGTTGTAATTGCACAACAATAGCCTTCACCAATCTTTTATTATAAGTTTAAAATATTCTTTAGAATATTTTTTAAAATACGAGGATAAATTACAGTGTCTAAATTATGAAATAAACAATGCAGAATTTTCAAATCACAAGTGAATTATAAATAATTATACCAAAAAACAAGAATCACAGATCAACGTCTCTTGACATAAAATCCCACATAAACATCCAAAAACATCAAAAACATCAATCCACAAATTTACGACAATGCCGGCGATCTAGAATGGTGTTGACCATCTGGCCCCCCGGGCGCCGCTCTTGTGGTTCCACCATACACTCCCGACAATCCTCTTCCCCGATAGTATCTAATCCTCGATCCCTCCAAAACCAAACGTGTGCGATAGCCGTCATCTTGTCCTTGCCCGGACAAGAACAGACTGCGCGCCTCTAAGCTTGCCCCACACAACGATAAAACGATCATCGCACCAAGAAACAAAACCCTAAAAATTCCCATCACTTAGTAGCCAAAAAAAAATTATTTTGATCAAATTTGTAAGAAATTAAGATAATGAAAATGAAAGGGTTTAGTTTGAAGTGCCCAAATGATGAGAATGATTCGATATTTATACATGCAAAAAAAAACATAGAGACAGATCAGATTTGCACAATGCATCAAATTAAAGGAAATAAACAAAAGACACAAACCCAATATTATTTTTGGCTATTTAAAATGCAATGATGTGGTGTCAAAATAAAGGTTGTCTGACCAAATATACATGAATTGATGATAAGCTTAACCCTTAAACTATGTATAAATATATATATAGGGGGTTTATTTCGATTAAAATATAATATATATATATATTATTCACTCATAAAAATTAATAATTTAATATAAAATATTACTTTTATATTACTAATACAATTTATCTTACCAAATATAAAAAAAATGTAGTTATTAAAAAATACAAAAATATACACACTCATGTAAACCCTAATCCAAGGTTTATTTACTTTGATTTTGTATTTAAACTTTTATTTATTTTTTATTTAAATAGTACTTACATATCACTACAAAAAAGTAATATATTTGTAACGGAATTCCGTCCCTAAAGTTCACGTAGCTAACGTAATTCCATTCCTAATTCCGTCTCTAATGTCATTAGTAACGGAAAAAGTAGATTTAGAGACAAAAATATTTTGTTACAAAAATGATTTTTTCTTGTAGTGTATACTCCCTCCTAGATAATATGGATTCGATACAGTAGATACTAGAATTTAGGTAAAATATAATTAGTAAGTAATTAAGAAGTATATTAGTAAAAATAATTATTATGTAGTAAAAATAATTATATGTTTTAACATTTAGATAACTAAATAGTTTAATTAAGATTAAAAAAATTTAAAATTCAAATTTTAAAAAATGATTAAAATATATAATCAATTTTCCAAAAAATGAAACAAAACAGACAAAAATAAAAAATATGAATAAATTATGTAGGATGGAGGGAGTACTATTTTATAAGAGAATATTATATATATATATATGAATAATGGGAATTTCTTAATAAAAAATTGGGGGTAAAAAATTCAAAGTATACTACAAGAAAATTTTTACTTCTGGTATAGAGACTAAAAAAGAATACTTTATCTGCATGGTAAAATTAATTATATAATTATATAAATTTGGTTGGGCACATAGACTAAAAATATAATACTCTCAGTTTTAAACAGTGTGCAACATTTGAGTTCAGCATCAGAATTTAAATGAATGATAGTAGATAAGGTAATTTGAGATAATTTGTAGATTAAATCATGTGTTGAAGAGAGAAATATATATTTATTTATTTATTATTTGAGTGATTTAATAGAATAGAATAAAATATATTTATATATATAATTAATTATTTTTAAATTCGAAAATGTCACGTTGAGTTTGTGACAAATTAAAAAAAATAATAATTGTAGAATGTTTGGAATGAAAGGAGTAATATTTTAATGTTAAAGGCTAAGAAAGCAAAGTGGATATATTATAAAAAGAATTATTAAAAGAATAAAAAAAAATAGTGGCAAATTAATTATTTTTATTAAAGTAAGAATAATAAAATTATAGATGGATAAAGTTTTTTTTTATTATAAACAGATGACACAAAAAGGAATAATTACATAATTTTAGCGGACGGAAAAATTGTACTTCCTTCGTTTCATAACAAAGTATTCATTTTTCCATTTTAATCCGTCCTATAACAAAGTATTTATTTCCTTTTTTTTTTAGTAAATGTACTTTCTACCTAACATTACAAATACCCTTACAACTTACAATATATTACACAAATATCATTACTTTTATATCACACATACTAATAAGGTTATTTTAGTCATTTCTACTTTATTCCTACTATATCTCAATATAATACTAATATTTCTAAAACTACATACAAAAAGCAAATGGATACTTAATTTCGGGACGGAGAAAGTATTTAAATAGTAATTTGTAGTATTTTATCTTATTTTATTTTATATATATATTTTGTATCTAATGACTTTTTTGCTATTGAAGTTCAATTTAATGTAATAATATTGATATAAATAAATATAAATTTAGAGTATTTATAATTTATAGTGTTATCAACCTTAGTATAATGTGACATTACAAAAATAATAAAATAAATAAAATAAAATGTTGAACTTTTGGAAGAGAAAGGAGCAAATTAATGAATAATGAGGTTTCACTTTGAAAGACACATACAAACCCAACCTCAATTCAGCTAATTTTATACCTTATTAAATAAAGTTATTTGGTTTTTGTTTAGATTTGATTTATTTATTTATCTTTAATTTTAATTTTAATAATATTTTGATATAATATTTTATTGAAAAAAACAGTAATATATTTTTATTAAAAATATTTAATAGTAAAAAAATCGTTTAAAACACAAGCCAAACAAACTTTAGTTGATTTATTTAATAGATGAATGTTGAAAGTTGTTCATATTATTATTATTATTATTATTATTATTATTATTATTATTATTATTAGTAGGTTTAAAATTTTATAATTCTAAAACTACATAATCATCTAACCATTATTAAATTAAAAATTAATTAATTAACATTTTGAACGACATTAGCGTTATACTACCTAAGTTATATAAATTTAAGTTTATTTTTCTTTTTTTAATTATCATATAAATTTATTGTCAAATTTTTTTAAAGTAAAAAATATTATTTTTTCGATTTTTTTTACCTTAAAAAAATTCCTTCAAATGAGCACATATTTTCATGACGAATAAAATAATATTACGTGATTTAACAAATTTATTTATACCATTCATTCAACAGCATATTGATAAATTAAATTCACACACATAATCAATATAATAAAGTTGGGGCATATGTTATTTATGAAATCTTTTATATGAACAATAACTATATATTTTAGTTATAATCTAGTCATCTTCTTGGCTTTATTTCATCATTCACAAAAGGGCTAAACAACAACAAGAAATGACAAACTATTACACAAAAATTAACCCCTTTTAGTCATCATTATATATATATATATATTATGGCGCACGTAGTGACGGAATAAACTTTTGAACGCTGGGGCGAAACTGTCTAATCAATCAATTTCTATAATTTGTTTTTAATTTTAAAATTTTTGAATTGTTATTTTTGGTTGAACCGACAATTTAGTGTTTATAAAAAAAAATAAAATAGTAAGAGATTGTAAAAACATGAAATAAAATAAAATTTATACTTTGTAAAATAAATTCCTTGAGACTTTGAGGGACAATTTATTTAAATTATATATAAAAAAATATTCCCACCATCTCATATTTATCTATTTATTTTTGTCCACGGAGTTTCAGAAATATTAGTATTATATTGAGATGTTGTAAAAATAAAGATAAAAAGACTAAACTAACCTTATTAGCGTTGTATAATGTAAAAATAATGATATTTGTGTAATATATTGTAAATTAGAAAAGTATTTGTAATATTAGGTAGATGGTATAGTTACTTAAAAAAACGAAATGAATACTTCGTTATGGAACGGACAAAAAATAATAATAATAATTTATCAAGGAACAAATGGAGTAATATTTTATACTAAAAATAAATAAAAATTGAAACTTGGGGGTCAGCTGCCCTTCAAGTCCCTTGGTAGATCCGTCCGTGGGTGCAAGTGCTGAATTTTATAATTCAATGCAATTATGATATCACTGCATATATAATGACAAATAGTATATGATATAATGAAAAAAAACATGCAAATTACACTAATATCATACAAATATCGTATATTAATTGACAATACATGTTATCGTTGATTTCACCGAAAAAAATATATTCATATTTCTAGTAAGTATGAACATAGGAACATTTAACATAATAAATAAAAGTATGTACTGTTTGTCTATTTTATATTTGCATAACATAATCATCTCTATAATTTATTTTTGTATCTTGTTTATAAATGTTTAATTGATTTGAATGTTCCTTTTGATGAAATTTAAAATTTTTAATTTAGATTTGGTATTAAAATAATACATGATATAATATTTTATAAAAAAAATTAAAAAAATATAAAGTTCAAATAATAAAAAACTGTTGTTTGTGGAGTGTAAAGAAATTTGATAATCAATCTTTTGACTCAAGAAAATTTCTATATCTTGTTTACATTATTCATAAAATATTTTATCTAAACAATATCACATTTAAAAGTTATTTATCATTTAAAATATAACATTTAAATTTAATTATCTATTCCAAACATTATATCCAATATATATTTATTAAACTCACATCAAATATTTATTTTATATTCAATTTTTTATTATTCTAAAACATATTTGAACAAAACATTTTTAATCATATTTATAATATCTACTCTAAAATTTAGAAAAAGACAAATAAGGTATAACATACGAAAATAGAAATAGTTGATAAGTTTTTTCCTATTTTTCTATGTCTCATGACAATAGACACTTCTATTTTAAAAATTTAATAAATCAAAACATACTTAACAAATATAAATAAAAATTAATTTTTTAGTCACATAACTGGACCTCTTTTTCATTTTAATCTCGTAACAAAAATCTGTCGCAAACTAGTCTCGTAAGTGTAAAATTTTCGCAATTTTAGTCCTTTGATACCGGAGATGTCTACGTGGCACCCATTTGGCTCGCCAGAGGACACGTGTCCACTAGGTCAACTACAACCGGTGGATACATGAATTTTTTTGTTATTTCAAAGAAATTTAAAATTTTTTAGATCTTAAATTTTTATTTTTACTTTTTTTTGAAAATTTTTAAATTTTTAAATAAAAAAATTAAAATTACCTTTTTTAAAAAATTAAGAAAAAACAAATTCACGTGTCCAGCAAGTGTCGCTGACCTGGCAGACATGTGTCCTTTGGCGAGCTATGCGGGTGCCATGTAGGCATTTTTGGCGCCGGAGGACTAAAAGTATAAAATTTTTTCACTTACGAGATTAGTTTATGACAAACTCCAGTTACGAAACTAAAATAATAAAGGAATCTAGTTAGTAGACTAAAAAATCAGTTTACTCTTTAATTAATTACAAAACATAAACTCCCTCGTCCCACATAGTTTGTTCTCATTTTCTATTTTTGTTTGTCCCACATAATTTGTCATTTTTTTTTTCGAAAATTGATTATACACTTTAATTATATCTTAAAATTTAAAATTTAAAATTTTTTTAATCTTAATTAAATTATTTAGTTATCTTAATCTTAATTTATAATTATTTTTATTAATATACTTCTTAATTACTTACTAATTATACTTTACCTAAATTCTCGTATCTACAGTAATATCCATCTTATCTAGGACCGAGGGAGTAATATCATACGACTCATTCAAAATTCTTTCATTTCTCTCTCTCATTTAAAAAATAAATATTTCTATCTAAATTTAAAACTTCACATCTTTAATAAAATTAAAGTTTGTTTGTTTAATGTTTTGATTTGAATTTTTTTATATAGAATATAAAGAATTGGGTCGATAATTTAATAAAATAATACTTTATGTCGAATGTTGATTTTTATAAGAATATAAAATATATATATATATATTGGGAATCACATTGAAAAAAATTTTGAAAAAAGAAATTCTAATCTACTACAAAATTTTGAATAATCTTTTAGAAAATAGACAGAGAAAGTAATTTATATTTTTTTGTTTTAATCAAATTATTAATTATATTAATTTTAATTTATAATTACTTTTATTAATATATCTTTTAAAAATTTATTAATTACATAATATTTAAAATTTTGTGTCCAAATAAAATGGGCAAATTAGACGGAATAGATGAAAAAGTAACTGGAAAAAGTTAGTAGATGAGTGTGGTATGGATAAACTTAGAAAGAACGTCGGCAGGCCGCAATATAATTAATGATGGCGTCGGTTGTGGATAATACGTCGGCTGTCGTTACTCCGCCGCCAAAAAAGCACAATCGTCTCGATTCATTCTAATTAAATAAATAGAAATAATAAATTAATAATAATTATTTTATTTTATTTTATTTTTTTTTTTTTTTAAAAAAGGAGGTCATCAGTCATCAAACACACATATCAACTACCATAATATTCTTATAATTTAATTTTAATTTGATTTGATTTAATTTTAATTAATAGTTCGTCTTATATAATTTGACTATATTTTTTATTTTTGTCCACCTCATTATAACTTATCATATCTATTTTTAGAAATATAATTATTTACTTTAATCACTTTTTAAATTTTTAATTTTATAATTTTCTTAATTTTAATTAAACTATTTATTTATCTTAATCTTAATTTATAATTATTTTTATTAATATATTTCTTAATTATCTACTAATTATATTTTACCTAAATTTTTGTATCTACGGCAATATGCCCAAAAATATCTGGGACGGAGAGAGTAAATTACTTTCTCTGTCTCATAACAAACTATTAATTTTTTCATTTTGGTCCGTCTCATAACAAAATATTTATTTATTTTTTCAGTAACTGTACTATCTACCTAACATTATAAATACCCCTACAACTTACAATATATTACACAAATGTCATTACATTTATATCACACCATACTAATAAGGTTATTTTTGTCATTTCTATATTATTTTTACTATATATCAATATAATATTAATATACCTTAAACTACGGGAAAAAAAAAAAAAAAAAAAGTTGAATTTTTATTTAAGGGACACGTAGGATGCATGCAATGTAATGTGCATGTGCGGACAACTTCATGCTGGAAAGTGTGTCTGTTACCGTCACCACCATTTGCTTATTCGTCTCTTCTTTTAGGATTTCCACACTTATTTATTTATTTATTTATTTAATATTTATATATATGTATATATGTATAATCACACTTTCCTAACCAAAAACCATTAATTAATTAAGCTTATAACTTAATTAGTTGGTTGGTTGGTTAGTTAGGCTCCATTCAGATATGGACTTTATTAATTACATCAACTTTTTTAAAAAATTATATTATTACTAGAGATTAAAAAATTATATTATTTATTACTAGTAACTTTTTCATGAAAAATAAAAAATAAAAAAATTAGATACTTATTTAATTTTACAAAATATTATATTCTCTTAGTCTCAAAGAAAAATATTTTTTTTATTATTTTCGTCTATTTTATTCAAAAGTATTTTTTTTTTAAGAAAATTTTTTATACACTAATACCAAAATATCTTTTAATTTTTATTTAAATTACAAACATACTATTATACATGCAATTACTTTATCCATAAAATCAAAAGCTACAAATGCGAAAACATCTTACACACTTCCTCAGGTCACCTGCCAGGTTCGCCTAGTATAACTTATCCGTCGGACCTAATTTGCAGGATATTAGGTTCGACCGGAGGTTTACTCAATGCGCACTTTCGGGTAGCGGCTGTGGATTCTCACGTCATAAAATAAATAAATAAATAAAATAAAATATTATTTTTAAATCTACTATTAAATCCCAGAAGGCCGATTTGGACGGAGAGAGTATCAAATATTTAATTACTATTTATTGTTTTTTATTATTGTTAAAATGTACTGTTGTATAGATATGTATTATCAATTATTTATCATATGATAATTAAAGTTATTTTACACTATCGTTATATTCTTCCAACGCTATTTTTCAATTGCAATTCTCCAAAAAAAATAATAATAAATAAAAGATATTTTATACAAAAATTAAAAAAAAAAATCAAAACACTCGTTATAAAGAAAAAATAAAAAGATCATTTAAAAAACGTCAAATATTCACACTAAAATAATATATTTTATATTTTTTACATCAAAATTTATTTCATTAAAAAAGGTAGGAAAAGATCATATTTTTATTTATATTAGCAAAAGCCCATTAATTTATAATACTCAATTCCTCAATTAAATATACACTGAATAATATGAAAATATTTCTAGCTTCAATACATTAATAATTTTGAACATTATTAATATGATATTTTATAGAAACCTTACCATCTTACACCTGTGTATAATAAAAAAGACCACAAGTAACAAACTTAAAATTTTATATTTTTTTCGTTCGTCAAAATTATCTCACTATTTTTTATTTGTTTGTATGTTAAACTTATGTACAATTTATTTATAGAAAATAATTTTATCCATCTACAATTTTATTATTCTTACTTTAACAAATAATAATCAATTTTTTACCATTTTTTTACTTACCCTACTACTTCTTTTTTTTTTTTCTATCGAATAGTAATAAACTGGCTATAATACTTCTATTTTACTTTTTATTTACCTCAAAATATCATCATTTTTTAATATTTGTGTCCAATCAAACTCACGTAATTATATTTTATCAACCGGAAAGAGTATATCATTGAATTGATATAAATATGAATGATATAATAAAATTTATACGACATTATTTTTTATATTTATAAAAGTGAACGTGTATAGATACATGCATTAATTTCTTAGGATGAATCAGCATCAAATAGGATCTTAATCAGCATCATCATGTTAGGTTGACTCTTTATATATATATATATATATAATTAAATAATTAAAATAATTAAATGGATATTATATTTTATAGAGAATAAAGAAAAAAAGAAAAAAAGAAAAAAAGAAAAAAACTGAAACTAATTTTCAAAAGAACCGAACCATAAATTGTGTGTTACAAGCGTTTCAAAAATAATAATAATAATAATAATAATAATAAAATTGTGTATTACATATTAAATTTTAGTTCATAATTGTATGATGAACCATACGTTTGTTTGGGAGTTTGGATTTTGAGTTGGGATTTGAATAATAAAAATTTTAAATTTGAATAGTTGTATGATGTGATATAAATGAGTTTTGATGTGATGTTTTGAATGTAAAATTGATTTTTAGTATAATATAAAAAATAAAAAATAAGTATTTGATGTGATATTTTTTAAGAAAAAAAATTGGATGAATAGTGGATTGGAAATCCAATCCCCCAAACAAACACACCCCGAATGCTATAAAATATTAGCACATGACTAACTTGTCAATATAATAATATAATCAAAATAAAGTTTAATAGAATTGATTATACTATAAACTTATATTGGACGTATATATTTTATACGATAAGGAAAAAATGATGAATTCGATAAATATATATATATAAGGGTAAACTGATTTTTTAGTTCGGTATCTAATTCCCTTTATTATTTTAGAATTTTAAGTGGACCTAATTTGAAAATAGTCCCTTAACTAAAAGAATTTCACTAAAATGGTCATTCGGCGTAGGACTTGACACGTTGGCTTGTCGTTGCTGATGTGGCGCTGACATGTAATCGTCACGTCAGCGATACGTGAATTTGTTTTTTTCAAATATTTTGGTAAACTATTTATTTAGTCTTGTAATGACATCCTTTATCATTTTTAAGACTTTAAATGAATTATGTTTGAAATATCGGACTAAAAAAATAATTTACCATAACTATATATATATATAGTGACTATTGAACATTGGATTTAGATTATTATGTATTTGCATATAATTCATTTGTCCTAATATATTTTCTATTATTTCTATTAAAATGCCTATAATATTTACAATTTTTCTTAATTTATTCTCAATATTTTCTTTTTCTTTGCTTTTATCAATGCAATTTATATAAAATCACCATAAATAAAAAAGTAAGAGTAAAATGTTCAAAAATATTAACAAAATTATATTATCTAAACAGCCATATTGAAACAAAAAACACAGCCCTATAAATTGAAATGAGAACAACATAATACAAGTAATAAATTAATTAACCAAGGGGATTATCCTTTTTCATAAGATCAAAATATCCCCTAATGATGAATTACATTTAACGAATGCAACCAATCGATCGATGGATCAAGTGCACGAAGAAGAGACACAAGATGAAAGGAAAAAAAAAAAAAACCCTAAAATGAATCCAATGTGAATTCTTGATAATAAAAAATCGAAAAGTCGACTATGAAAAGCTCTACGCCGTAGTGTACTCTAAATGAAGAGTACTAAGATTTAATGATGTCTCGGGTCGGGTCCACCGGGGCTAACCCTAGTGAAGCGATACCCTTCTTCTTCAAGATCTCTTTTCTTGATGATATCTTTGATAATATTTTTAGACACTTCGATCAATCCACGATGTTGTTGGGAATACGCTATCGGTGGTGGAAGAGAACGCGATTCACAAAATGTAATCGACAAAATGGCGATTAGTAGTAAGCAAAACCCCGATGTTAGATGAGTCATCGATCGATGTTGCATGAAATGAACCTTCATTTATACAAACTTTTGAAATAGCATATAATGATATGTGAAACAATGTGATATATATATATATATAGAGAGAGAGAGAGAGAGAGGGAAGTCAAATTCATTTTTTGTTTTTTTAAATAAGAAGGTAAAGAAAATTAGTATACATATAGATTTCCACTAAGATCTTCAAGTGGAAAAGCAAAGCACTAAAAAATAAAATGAACACCACCTTGTAGTACTTTCTTTATCCGATATTAGTTTATTCATATATATATATACATATTATTGATTTGATCGAAGTCGATATATTCATTACATTTTCTAATAACTGTGGTTTCTAATTTTGTACAATTAATTTTTTTATTTTTAAAAAAATATGATATTCAATCCAAAATATTTTAATTATATTTTATACTTTTTTTTATTTATTTAACAACTTTTTTTTTTAAATCGAGTGGTATCATCATTATGGTAACTATTTGACCCTAAAGTGAGTTATCACTTATCACCTTACAATATATATATATATAATAATAATAATAATAATAATAATAATAGCCAACATCATGCATGCTTATCTAAATTAAAGATGAAGTACTTTTAGAGTTTTTGTTGTTGGAAATGGTTCGAAGAAATATTTTTTTATATATTGTATAAAAAATTGCTTAGATAATATAAAAACGAGTATGTATATTAATTTTTTTAAAAAATATGTTAATTTGTTTTTAAAAAAGAACACACCATTTTACTTTCTCCAAGAATATTTTGAATTAGCTATAAGTAATTTGAAAGTAAAAACATACGATAAAAAGAAAAAAATAAACGGAAAAAATAAAATAGTTTGTGTATTATTATTATTATTATTATTATTATTAGTTGGATGATATTTGTGTATGAAAAGCAAATGCTTAATTAATGTATATTATTTAAACTAATGAAATTAATCTACGAAAGATTGATGCTAAATATGAAGGGGTTTTAAATTTTGAGATTATTATTATTGTTGTTTATTTTGAGATTTTTATTATTTATTTATTTTTCAAAATATTATATTTAATAATTATCATATTATAAAATTTATTAAATTTAATTACCACTACAAGAAAATATCATTTTTGTAACGAGATTTTTTCGTCTTTAAATTCACTTTTTACGTCACTAATGATATTAGAGACGGAATTAATGATGGAATTACGTTAGCTACGTGATCTTTAAGGACGAAATTCCGTTACAAATATAATATTTTTTTGTAATGTACTTCATTATTTTAAATGTATAAAATATAAAATAAAACCTAAAATAAACAAACTCGAGTTAACTTGAAGATTTGTTTAATTTGTGTTTGAATTTGAATTTAAATAATATATTTAAATGATATTTTATAAATATATATATATTTTTTTATTACATAGTAAAAGAAATTATTTGGGTTTGAGTTACAAACCAAACATCACAAATTCAGGCATTCCATAATTATGTTAAATGATGCCTAATTGTATGTGATGTTTTGGACTTATTCCTAGCTTGGTCATTATTTATATTTGTTATTTTAATTACAATCGAATAAAAAGTATTATAAATTTGTCATTCAAATTTATGTTAATATATATATTTTTTTGTTTTATAAAACTTGTTTATTTTATAGTAAAAAATTATAGTATTTCATTTATGGTCCAAATCTATAAATACATATTTTTTGAATTGTCATGAAAAAAATATACTTTTATCTTTTTAGTAAAAAAATATATCAATTTTATGTGTGTGGTTCTACGACAGATTATCCCAGCAATCAAAGAAAAGTGGCAACCAATTTTTCTAAAAATATTTTCATTTAGCAAGAAAATGCCAAACCACAAATAAAGGAGGATGATGCAAACTTTGTTTATGTAACAACTAGCAATAGTTTCAACATTATTCTTATTTAGCAATCCTCTGATTCTTCTAACATGCATGTGAATGACTTAGGATGATTTCGAACAATTTAAAATTTAAAAAATAAATAAAAATAAAAATGCAAGAATGTCAACAACTTACTAGATGATGTCATTAGTTGACACCACAAAACTTGAACAAGGTATTTTTAAGTTTGCAAGCTTACATGATTAAAGTAATAAAATCGAAAGGAGAAAACTCATATAAGCTTTCAGATATTAAAAATATATATGTATATATATATAGTTTATGGAGGGTTGAAAATCTCCCAAATGAGCTAAATGTTCCCATGGATGTAGTGCATGAATGCATTCACTATTTAATTGAAAAGGATGAGGTAAAATGAATCGAAAGAGTTATAAGAGATCTAGGTTATTTGAACTAGGTAAATTTGCTGAAAATTTATCTACTTAATGTTTATACTTTAATAAACCTGTAAAAATACTAAAATGTATGTCTATAGTGTAAACATTTTTTTGTATATGATCAGTGAATACATATTTTTGTGGCATACTCTATATATGTATAATAAAATACAATGCACAATATGTTTGTTTTCACACTTTTAACTCAAATTAATGCTTAACAAATTGAGTTTTTAAATGAGAACATATTTGCTATAAGTATATGTATTAACATCCGAACCATAACAATGAACATCAACTAAACTCCAATCATAACATACCAGATAAATCGATCAAAATGAAGTATCAGAAAGAAAATAATTCAAATTCAAACTATAACACTTAAATAAGGTATAAACTATAATATACTCCAACTGAAACTCAAATTACACAAATCTTTGAGTAGATGTTGAATTAAATCTCACCAAAGTTCTCAAGAAGGACATGTTTGTAGGGACAATTAAAATAAAAAACTCGGTTGCTCCATATCCAACTCACGCTCATCCTTTGAATCAAGAACAAAGCCAAGTACGAACCAAGCATCATCACTTTCCATCAAAGATCTGGCGCCACCATCAAGCCATCATCCATTTCCGGCAAAGGTTGAAGATGTTAACCAGTTGTAGGCTTTTTTTCACCAAATCTATCACTGATATCAAAATTAAGCCCAAATTGAATGGTTTGTCCGTGTCCGGCTTCCAACCACCGTTTCTCTCAGTCGCATTCAAATGTTCTCCTGAAAATAGCCCTGTATCAACCTCTCCGGAAATTAAGACCAAAAGGAAATGACTGTCGGTTCCTGAAACACACAAAAGAGGAATAACCACAATTATGACAACAAGGATTGTCGGTGGGTTTAGGGAGGAGCGTCATACGCATAATTAGGGTGGAGCGACGACATCGGCGTTCGGCAGGGAGGAGTTTTCAAATCACACAGAGAGAACGAACAAGAATACGACAAGTGATTTAAGATTTTTGAATGAAATGGATGATAAAGGGTGGTTGGATATAGATAATGATTTTTATGAGCTTATTTATTTTAATATGTGCGGAAGGAAATAGAGAGAATGTGTGTTAATAATAGATTAATAATTTTAAAATATATTTCAAGTGTATAACTTTTTATCAAACAAAGAATGTGTTATGATACGATGTGATCGTACTAAAATGCAGGGGAGGACCTAGAGGGAGGTAAGGGGCCCTCTCCCTCTTCTATTTTGTTTGGTGATTTTTCATTTTCTAAAAAATAAAAATAGTGTAAAAACAATAAATGTAGTGAAAAAAATTAAAATTTTTGAAATAATAAAATGTTCTTTATAATGAAAATCATATTTATAATTTTAAAAATATAAAGTAAATATTTACAATATATAAATACTAAAGTTTTATAATTTGTTATCGTGGAATATTTTAAAATATAGTTATAAGACAAAATAAAAATTATGTGAAAATAAACACACATGTATCGTGTGTATATATATATATATGTATAAATAGACTTTATTATTTTGTAAATTTGAAAATTAGCTTCCTTTTCTTGACTTCTGGTTCCGCCCCGCTAAAATGGATAAATAAATATTATAGGTGGGGCCAATGAAATAATATTTTATTGGTTAGTGCTTAAGATGATTTTTATATATTTTTTTTCTTTGCACTAAAACTAATAGGTATTTAAATAGCAATTTATGATTACCTTTACTATAATAAAAATAAATATTTTTAGTAGAACAGACGAAAATGATTAAAAATATATATATATATATGAACATGAGTGTTTTTTTTCAAAAAACTTTAAATTTTATTATTTGAACCCCCATATATTTTTTATAAAAATATATTTCGATCGTCTATTCAAAATATTTATATTTACTTTTGATGCGAAGTTTAAAAGATCTTGTATTTAAATAGCTAGTTGATAACTACTTTTTTTACGTGTAAAATTATTTTGTCTTTATATTTAAATTTAATATACTAGTAGTGTTGGACATAGATCCAAAAGCACCTGAATGTGAAGGAGGCTCAAAGACAAAAATGGAGTCAGAGCTCTTTGGCTACGGAGCCGCCGAACAACAATGAAACTTCATGCCTTGGAGTCAAAGACTGCTACCTCCACAAAGTCGAAGGCAACAGCTTCCATTGGATTGTGGTGCTTTCACAGGGTCGAAAGCTGAATCCTCCATGGACCTTAGGGCAGCAACTCTTTAGACTATGACGTCTCCATCCCGGAACAATGTTTCCATAAGGTCAGAAATTGATGTCTTCATTGGGTTTGTAATATATTTTGGCCGGTGATTATTGAGGCCTAAAACACACACGACCAACCCGCCCAAATTGAAGCCCGGACCCGGCAACCCGCTACCCGACCCAAACCTTTGCGAGACTCATCGGTTCGCAGGCTGCCTTGCTGGACTGGTCTGAACCAATATGCTTTTGTTATATATATTGCTGGACCGTTCAAGTTGAACCGGTCTGATCTGATCTATATATATTGCTGGGTCCTTGAACCAGTTTTTAGAATATACGAGAACAAAACAGATCATCTTCTCACGTTTATTACATTTTCCCTTACCCCATGTTGACAAACGTGAATGCTCTAAAGATGTTTTAGAATATATACATTGTGATTTGTGGGGGCCCTTTTGTGAGTCTGCTTTTGGTGGTTCTAGATATTTTTTAACCATTGTTGATGATTTTTCAAGAAAAACTTGGGTTTTCTTAATGAAAAATAAATCTGAAGTTTTTGGGATTTTTAAAAATTGGAAAATTCAAGTTGAATCTAAAACAGGCTGAAAAATTAAATGTCTTCAAACTGAAAATGGTTTAAAATTTTGTAACACCTAGTTTGATAACTTTTGTGTGCAAAATAGTATTAAAATAATTAAAACAGTCCCCATTGCACCCCCAATTTAGTGGGGTGGCCGAGAAGATGAGCCGGACCCTTTTGGAAAGGGTTAGAAGTCTTTTGACTTCATCCGGCTTACCCGAAATGTTTAGGGGTGAAGCTGTAGTTATAGCAGCGTATTTGATAAATAGATCACCCTCTATCCCCTTCAAGGTGTATGTCCCGAAAGTAAATGGTTGGGTAGAAGAGTCGACATTTCTAATGTTCGTGTATTGAGTGTTATGCTTTAATACATGTTTGCACTGATGGTTTTGATTTGAAAACTGAAAATTGTGTTTTCTTAGGTATGGTGTTACGGGGTATAGATTGTGGTTTTGTTCTAGACCCGGATTTAAAACTATTTTTAGTAATAATGTGACATTCAATGAATGTGAAATGCCATGTTTGAAAGCTGAAAAATCTGAAGTTGTTGTTTCTGTTTTTAGTGAAACAAACATAGATTTTGATAATACTCGAATTAAGGTGGAGCATAATATGATTGATATAGAAGAGAGAGGAGCTGAACTTTTTAGTCTTGTTTCTTGTTCTGTCGAGCAACGGATTATTTGTGAATCTGAAAGTGTACAATATGATAACTTTGAAATTGATGATATTGATTCTGAAACTGATTCTTGTGTTTTTTTAGTTGTTGAAATACAGACTGTTTTTAAAACCAAAAAGGCTGATTTTGATGACAAAAATGTTTCTGTATTTTGTGCTAAGTTTGTTGTTATTCATGAATTTAAATCTGATTTTGAAAAAGTGCAGTCTTGTGATGTAAATTCAGTTAATATTAATTGTGAATCAAAAATTGTGCGTTTTGATGACTTAAATAATGTTGATATTGATTCTGAATATGCGTTGAATGTGCAATTTGTTACTGAGAAACATGTTGAAAGTGAAGATATGTGTTCTTGTGATGATAAACCTCTTAATATTGATCTTGAATCTGAAATTCGTGTTCAATCTGCTTATACTGTGCAAATTGATGTTGAATTTGATTATGAGGTTGAAAAGGATAACACTGTTTTTCTTTGCAAGTCTTTGAAAATTAAAAAGTTGTTGCTGATTACAAATATGTGCAGTTTTGTGATATACATGTAGATAATACTTGTTGTGAATCAGATTGTGTGCATTATAACATTTTAGTTAATGCTGATATGACTTATGGTTCTGTTTTGAGAGTGAAAACTGCTGCTGAACAACACCTTGATTCTTTAAAAGAAAATGTTGTTATTGCTGATTTTGACAATTGTGTTCAAAATGTGGTGGAGTTTGATAAAAATAGTGAAACTGAAAGTTTTGTTGGTGATTTTCAAATTGGTGTTGCTGCTGGGCAGCATGTTAAGAACAATTTTGAAGATTCGGTTTCTGAAATTGAAAGCAATGTTAGAACTAATTTAAATGAGAAAATTGAGATTGAAATTACCTATTTGTTAGAGATGGAGTTAGGAATGATCCTATATTATTCTCTATGTTTGGTAATTTGTAGTTATCTGCTTTAACTTGTTCTATGTTTGATGAACCTATGATTTTTAGGGAGACAAGTAATTCTTGATATATGCGTCAATGTTTGGAAGCTCTAAATGAAGATATGAACTCATTGCTTAAGAATAAAAAGTTGAATGTAGTTCATAGAAATTATGATTGCTTTGATTGTGTTTTTTTATCATTGATTGTAAATGATATGTGCACTAGAAAACTTGTTGTTTTCCGTGTTTATATATTGTGTGATGCGTGTTTTTGTTGTAAGACACAATTACAATGTCTAGTAGCTTTGTTAATTGTTGAATTTGAGTATAATCCTATTGGTGAAGATACAATGCTTTGGAAAGTTGATAAGTTTGTATCTTGTGTGAAAATTATATGCTTTGATACATTTGATTAGCCGGTGCTACTTGTGTGTAGCTTTAGGTTTATTATGTATCATAGTAGGTTTTCATATTGTTTTAAACCTAACTTGATTTCAATTTTCTTTGTGCAGGACAATAATTCAAAAAAATTGGCTAAAATGAATTGTTTTTAAAATGAACTAAAATATAAGGAAGCAATGAAAGTTCGGACTGTGATAACACCCGAGAAAACAATATTTCACATCCAAAATAAGGTGGAGATTTGTTATATATTTTGGCCGGTAATTATTGAGGCCTAAAACACACAACCGACCCGCCCAAATTGAAGCCCGGACCTGGCAACCCGCTACCCGATCCAAACCTTTGCGAGACTCGTCGGTTCGCAGGCTGCCTTGCTGGACCGGTCTAAACTGGTCTGCTTCTGATATATATTGTTGGACCGTTCAAGTTGAACCGGTCTGATCTGATCTACATATATTCCTGGGTCCTTGAACCGGTTTTAAGAATATACGAGAACAGAACAGATCCTCTTCTCACTCGATTCGCGATTATCTCAAGCCCTAGCGCCGACGCGTTCCGATCGGTCTCTGCTTGCCTTCTCCGGTGAATCTGTCCGGCGAGTTGGGAGTTTCTTCTTCTCCTTCGATGCGCGCCTTCCCTCTTGGGGTTTCTATGGTTTAGTTTGTCGATTTGTGCTTTATTGTTGGTTTGCGGTGTAACTTGTCTGCGATGTTGTTTAGGTTTTAATTTCGGCAATGTTTCCTTAGATTGGGTTTCGGTTTCGCGTGTTTGTTGTGTTTCCGTGACGTGTCATTTGTGGTTGGGTCTTGGATGTGTGTTCGGTGTCGGTTGGTTTGATATTAAGGTAAACTGAGTCCGAACTGTTGCTTCCGTAATAAATCTAAGTTTTCTTTAAGTTTTGTTCGATATTGATTTGATTTCGAGAGAATATAGCTTATTGGATCTTGGATTAGTAATAATAGGGTTGAAAACAACTACCTCCATTGGACCGGAGTTCTTCCACAAAGCAGAAGAAGGTTGCTTCCACAAGATAGAAAGCAACAGCTTCCACAGATCATGGAATAACTACCTCCATTGGCCCTGAATTAATAATTTCGTAGTGAACATTAGTGCAAGGCCTATGCACTTTCATACTTTATTCAAAAAGCTCCATGGAAGAAGCCAACAAGAGGAAAACCGAAGATTCCATGTAACTCGAGGCTGTTGGGGATACATCCACGTGGACCGGCTAGGAGTACGATGGAAACAAGTCGGAGTAAGCGACAGATCTGGTCTAAAGGCAATGGAAGAAGTTTGGAGCAAGCGGAACCCGGTCCAGAGGCAATGGAAGCGGTTGGAAGCTGATGGAAGGAGGTTACCAGGTGGTTGATGGAAGAAGGTTGCCAGGTGGTTGATGGAAGGAAGTTACCAAATGGTTGATGGAAGGAGGTTATTAGGTGGTTGACGGAATGAGGTTACCAGGTGGTTGGGAGATGATGAAAGGAGGTTACCAGGCGGTTGAGAGTGGTGGAGGAATAATTGGAACTACCCCTCTTAGTGGGAAGATACGGTTATTCTATCTTAGAATTAAAATTAGAAAAAAAACACATCACACACACGCACAAAAAGATAAACTCGCATATTTCTTTACTTTTTCGTAGTTTTTAGTTTCCATTTATGCATTTTAATTCGAATTACTTGCCTTTGTGCTTCTTGCAACATATTTGAAGTATTTATATGAATTTACTATTTATTTTATTTTGAGTATAATATTTTATATTCAAATAATAATTTTACAAAATTTATAAAGTAATAAAATTAAAAAATACTCCCTCCATCCCAGTACAATAGTCTTGTTTACTTTTTCATTTTTTTTACACTAATACACTCACAAGGGCAAAAAAGTCTTTTATTTATATTTTTTTACCAACTATCAATATAATATCAATATTTCTTAAATCTCGTGTCCTACGCAATTAAGACTATAATTTTGGGACGGAGGGAGTAATATAAATTAAATTAAATTTTAATATACTTTTCATAATTGGTTGGAACAGTGAGAATAGAAAAAATTTTAATATAAATTAAAACTTAATATACTTTTCATAATTGGTTGGAACAGGGAGAATAGAGAAAAATCTTTCACAATCCATTCTCTCTACCCAATTCCTAAAAATCTAAATCTCTTACCCCTGACTTTGTCCTTCTGATTTTTACTCTGGTCACCTCTGTACGATATCGTCGGTCCACCGAGCTCTAGAAATTCCTCCTCCGATCTTACGGAACCCATGCCCTAAGCCGATGTACTTCTTCTAAATCAACCAATGAGCATTTTCCGTCGATCCAGCTTTCGGCAATGGTTTTTCTTTTGATTTTCTAGAAAGGAGTTAGGTGTGAGTGAAGGTTTCGCTGAATGGATACCGGACACTGATGAGCAATTCAATATAGGGTTGGATCTCAACGGGGGAGCGAGAAAGCGCATGCAACTACTTTTGGCTTCAACTATTTCTGAAAAGGGTGGGAGAGCTTAATGGCGGCGGTAGAGCCGTCCCAGAAATTGGCGATTTGTGGTTAGTGCAAGGCTATGTTCTGACTCAAAAGATGATCGCGACGATGATTTCGACCAAACCCCTTTCCGATTCCGATTGTCCTAATAAATACGTTCTTATTTTGAACGCTTGTGAGATCTAAACTAACTTTGACTCATATTTGATTTTTGTTCAGTTGGGTTCCTTTCAAGACCATCTCTAACCATAACTTTATTTTCGCCAGAGCTAAAGTACATTTCTTTATTTTTGCAGAAGCTCTTACCGTGACTTATTTTCAATCATTCTCATTTCTAATCACACCCTCTATTTTTCAGGTTTAAATAATATTTTATTTATATTTTATTTTATATATTACTTTTTATAATTTTTTTAATTTATAAACACCAAATATTTTATTGTTCTTATATATTTGATTTATAAAATATTTTAAATATTACATCAAATATATAAAAAAAATATTATATCAATATATTAAATTTATAATTTTTTATATCATTTGATCATATAAAATAATAAATATAATTGTTTTTAAATTAAATAAATTAAAATTTAATATTATTAACACTATTAGAAAACAGGCCAATAATCACGGAGAATTGTTGCAGATTTAAATTCCACGACAATAAAAAGTCACGGACAACCAAGCGATAACAATATTACGTCATAACTTTTTTGTTCGAACTATTATGTGTCAAATAATTGCAGAAAACATCGCAAATTATATTCCGTGACTATTTAAAGTAGCGACATAAGTCACGAAAATATCTGTAGGATTTATGTCTTATGGATTTTGTTGCAAACAAATGCCGATAAATATGATATATCACACAGATTGTCACGGAATTGTTCGAAATTAAATTAAGTTGCAATACAAGTAACAAAAATATCTGCTATATTTTATTTTGTTACTAATATTTCTAGGGTATATATTTCGTGACTCTTTAAAGTCATAACATAAATAATGAAAATATTCGTAATTTTTTAATTGTCACGGATTAATTTTATTGGCAACTATTTAAAATAATAAAAAAGTAACATAAATATTTACAATATTTTTATTTGTTACTAATATTGTTATGGAATATATTTCGTGACTATTTAAGGTACGGCAAAATAACGATATCTCCACAATATTTACGTTATAATGTCCTTGTTTCATTAGAATTCCGATAATTTTGATATGTCACAATAAATGTCACCAAATTTTTCAACAATCTGAATTGTTTCCCTCATAATTATAGTATATATTTTGTGAGTATTTGAAGTTACAAATAAGTAATGAAAATATCCACAAATTATTTTTTTTCTTACGAAAATTTATTCGCAACTTTTAAAATAAAATAAATATTTTTAATATTTTTATGTGTTACAAATATTGTTATTTAATATTTTTTATGGCTATTCAAAATTTGGGCATAAATAATAAATTCTTTTGCAATATATTGATTACTACGTATATTTCTATGATCTTTTATATAAATATTTAATAAAATTCACATAAATAAATATATATTACTAATATTAAATTAATAGACTATATCAACTTAAGATACAATAAACAAATATAAATAATTTAGGAAAGAATATATTTATATCTATATATATATATTTATATTTTTTAATTTAATTTTTGCTTTGCAATATAAATTGAAATACAAAAGAAAATTGTAAAAATAGCAGTATTTTTTTAAAAAAAAATATTCACAACATCGTAATACAATTGGCAACAATTTTTGTGATAATTGCAAATTTTGTAACTAAAACAAGTTACAACATTGTTACAATTATCGTGATTAAAATTCTTGAAAAATGCTACAATTTTTTGTGACTATATAATAATTATGGTATTGTTGCAATATTTGTCACGAAAAAAAAGTTACGACATTGTTGCATTATTTATCACTAAAATTTTTCACGATATTGTTACAATGTTCATAAGTAAGAAAACCCATGACATTCTTGCAACATTCGTGACAATATAATAAAAACGAATTTGTTGTAACTCTCGTGACTTAAAAATCTCAGCAATCCCACAACCTCTGTGACGATATAGAGTCAAGGGATTGATGCAACTTCCGTGGCTATTTTAAGTTACGAAAATGTCATGAATATTATTCTGTAATTTATTGTCACAAAATTGTCATAGTTTTATAAAAAGTCACCAGCGAAAATCTGCGGTGATGGTTCCGTAAATTTTTCCACCAACCAATAGTAAAACCGTGACTTTTTTTTACCGCAGCTTTAGCCTATTATTCTGGTAGTGTAAATAATATTTATACAAAATATAAATAAAATACTATATAATATCTTTAGTTAAATATAATATTCAAATTAATATTAATTATAAAATTAAAATAAATACATGAACAACCAACACTATGATAGACATATCAACAAACACCTTTAGTAGTTAAAGAAGTCATTCCATATAAGAAATTGACACCAACGGTATTTGAAAAGAAATATCGAACTCCACCCACCTCATATCGCAACTATTTCATGACAAAATTAAACATAATAACATGAAAATAAAGTTAATTCTATATATAATAAGATTACTTACAGTTTAAAACACATCAAAATAATCTTATTTGAAATGATGATGGGTTACGATGTCGAACTAAGCTCGACTGGAACCTAAGCTTGTACAACCATATAAGCACACATGACAAAGTTAGTAGAGTATACCACAAAATCGAAAGTACAAAACTAAAATATCGATTTTACCAAATAAAAATACAAAACTTTAACTTAGTTCTTGAACTTCATTTGGGAAAGAAAATCATCTTTCATATTTCGGGCAAACTATACACTTTTGTTTTATCATCTTGGTTGGTCTTCGATTAAAAAAAGAAAAAGATAAAAATTTCCAATGCAGTAATGGTGATGATTTCAAGGATAACGGTCGGGGACGACAACCTGAAAGTGAGAGGAGAAAGATTTTTTAAGAAAAAAAATATTGAGATTGTGTGTAATTTTTTTGTTCGGTTATTTTTATGTGTGTTATTTTTATAACAGATTACAATCTATAAATAATAAACCAAAGTACATTAGTTTGCAATTAAATTTGTATATCATGAAAATTTTAGAGTACGTAAGTAGAATGTGTAGATTTATGTAAGCTTAGGAGTATATAATATATTCGTTACATAAACTCATTATATCATGGGCAAAATAAATAGTAGGGAGCTATCTGTAAATATTTTACAAAAATAAAGACGGCAGTGTATTGAAATAACTTAAGGACTGAACTTAAATATATTTTATCTTGACATGAAATTAAATCAAAATTTCTCTTTAAATTATGTCAACGAGAATACAAGATATTTATAAAATCATAGGTATATTTGCCTTGATTTTCAAACACAAATTATTATCGATGAATTGTATAATTTTCGATAGAAATATATTACTTTTTTAAAAAATAATATATCAAAATATTATTTAAATTAAACTTCCAAATAAAATTTTAATTTGAAATCAAAACACACGAATCTTATATTACCTAACAACTTTTAAATTAATTGAGATATAATAATTTTCTAAATAATTTATAATGATATTCCAATATGGAATTAATAATAATGATAATAATAAACACTTTTAAAAAAGCCTGTTACTTTTCACACGCACACGCACTATGTCTATCTTATCGGTTTTTTTTTTTTTTTTTTTTTTTTTTTTTAATTTAATTTTTATAAAGTTATTTTGTCTTCTTCCTGAGTGGTGACTGTCATGAAAATGGACAAACCTAAAGGATAATTTTATTTATTTATTTTACATGGAACCGAAAGGATGATACTTTTGTAAGAATTGGATTGATCACGGTATTTATTTGTTCTAATCATCACATATAAAAATAAAAAAATAAACGAAAATAGGCCGAGGGATTTTATTCTTTTCCAAAAGATTCGCAATACATTTTTTTTTTAAATATTAATATATTATACATATTCAGTATTTTTATATTATTTATTTAATTTTTTATATTTTATATATATAAAAAAAATCAAACCAAAACACAAAAGAAAAAAACAAGGTACGGACCGAGGTTCGGGATTAGTTAATACTTATAAATGTGTTATATTAACATATCTTGAGTCAAAAATCAATAATTTTATACTCTATCCGTCGTACAAATCTACGCTCATTTGACCGGACACATGAATTAATAAAAATGAGTAATAATTATTAATTTTTCTTTTTATAATAAAAAAAATATAAAAATATAATAATTTTTACTTAAAAGAAAAACGAAAATAATTTTCAATAACAACCCAAAAAAAAAAAGTAAACATAAATTTGAATTACCGAGGGAGTATATTTTATGGATTATATATATATATTTATTATATTTATATTTTATTAATATAAATTATTTTTTATTATGATTATATGACATATTATGTGCAGCAATAT
The DNA here is from genome assembly GCF_009805555.1 of Andrographis paniculata. Classification (NCBI taxonomy): domain Eukaryota; kingdom Viridiplantae; phylum Streptophyta; class Magnoliopsida; order Lamiales; family Acanthaceae; genus Andrographis; species Andrographis paniculata. Next base: position 2,221,790 of record NW_026137611.1, read on the forward strand.
TATACTGAATTTTACAATTCAAAGTCACATTTAAGAATGGAATGTATTATGCTTTAACAACAACAACAAAAAAAAAAAGTTGTATTATGTAGCACCGGCCTTTATTAAATATAGCAAGTCCCGGGACTCGAGATATCAGAAATCAGATCTATCCATCGGGTGTTTGTAGTCCCAGGAGCTGGCAATAATAGACTTTTTTGGTGTACGGACGGGTCAAACCTACACGTGTAAATCAATTTTTTTTTTTTTTTTCTTTTAATCCTTTAATTACTCCCTCTGTCCCATATAATATGGTCAGTATTACTGTAGACGGAAATTTAGGTAAAGCATAATCAGTAACTAATTAAAAAGTGTATTAGTAAAAATAATTATAAATTACGATTAAGATAAGTAAATAGGTTAATTAAAATTAAAAAAATTATAAAATTTAAAATGTTATTAAAATGCATAATTATATTTTCAAATATAGAAAGGACAAATTATGTGGGACGGACGAAAATAGAAAATAGGGACAAATTATGTGGGAGGAAATGAGAATGATTTTGAGCATTTGTTATATTCAGTTTCTATTGATTTTTTTTACGTCATATTTATGTTAATATTTAAATTAGTTTTTTAAATATATATTATAGCATTATTATCTAGATTCATTATCTTTACATTTTTATAAAATTTATAATAATTATTTATTTTATATATTTTTATTATCTAATAATATATATAATACTCTCTCCGTCCCTTAACAATCTATCCATTTTTTCATTTTGGTCCGTCCCATAATAAAGTATCCGTTTCCTTTTTTCAGTAATTGTACTATCTACTTAACATTACAAATACCCTTCTAATTTACAATATATTACACACGTGTCATTACTTTTATATCATACAATACTAATAGGGTTAATTTAGTCTTTTTACCTTTATTTCTATTTTATCCCAATATAATACTAATATTCCTAAAATTTCGTGCATAAACAAAATGGATAGATAGATTGGGGACAGAGGGAGTATAAAGTTTAATTTTAAAATATTCCATCCGTTCCATATTATATATTTATTTATTTTTGTACGGAGTTTTAAAAATATTAGTATTATATTGGGATAAAGTAAAAATAAAGGTAAAACGACTAAATTAATCCTATTAGTATTGTATGATATAAAAGTAATGATATTTGTATAATATATTATAAATTGGAAGGGTATTTGTAATGTTAGATAGATAGTACAATTACTAAAAAAAAAAAAGAAATGAATACTTTGTTATGGGACAGACCAAAATGGAAAAATGGATAAATTGTTCCGTCCCATTGAAATGTTGTCATTTTCCATTTTCATTCGTCCCAAAACGAGATTACTATTTCTTAATTTAATAATTGTACTACTTACCTAAAATAATAAATACTCTTCCAACTTACACTATATTACACAAATGTCATTACTTTTATATTAAACAATACTAATAGGGGTATTTTCGTCTTTTTCACTACAATTCATTATAATACTAATATTAAAAAATCTACGTGTAAAAAATAAACGGCAATCTTGCACCGGGACGGAAGGAGTATATAAATTGTAAAAATATTATACTACTTCCGTCCACCGTCAATTTATCCATTTACTTTTTACATGTTAATTTTTAAATATTAATTATTATATCAAAACGTAATAGAAATCTAGAAAAAATGAGAAAAATACTTCTATTGGTGTCTTATAATACTTATGTAATAGTTTTTACAAATATAAGTATATTTTTAATATTAAAAACAATGAAGCTAAATGCAAATAAATATATTAGAGGTGGACAGAGGTAGTATAATTTTTTTAGTACTATAAAATATTAAAATTATTCGAATTTGTGAAATTAGTGACATTTGAAAATTTGAATGATTAAATAAAACTCAAATTAATATATTACCCTAATAATTTTTCGTTTTTGATAATTTTATTAAAAGGCTAGTTGAATAAAAATTGATATAAAAAATTTAAAATAGTTACATATTGAAATTAGATACTGTATAAAAAAAAAAATTAAAAAATATATAAGTGAGTAGTGATTGTTTAAAATAAATTTGATTTTGTATTTGTCTAGATACACATTGTTGATAAATTTAAATTTTTTAATTTTTAAATTTTAAATTTTGGATAATAATTAATTAAATAATTATTTTTTTATGGTTTTTATTAGAGGTAATGGTTTCTTAAAAAATGTAATATCTGCGTGTTAATTATTTTTTTAATAGAAGTAATACACATCATTATAATAAAAACTAAAAAGGTAAAAAAAAAAAAATAATAATAACAAGGAAGATGACCGATGCTCTTAAAACTTAGTATTTCTAATTTATATTATTAAAATAATATTGTTATCCTGTTGTGCTAATTAATTATTTATTTTATTTAATATTAAGAGTTAATATTAAACCAAATTAATTTTGTAATTTTGTTATATATTTTTAAAAGATTAATTAATTTGTATATGGTGTTTTTGTTTGTGGGTTTTAATTTTTTTTGTTTAGATTTTTTAATAATTGAATTTAAATAATTGTTTGATTTGATATAAATAAATATTGATGTGATAGTTTGAATGTAAAATAAATTTGTATTATAATACTAAAAAAATTAATTTTTAACATGATATTTTTGGCGAAAAAAACAAATTTAAATAGTAAAAATATGTGGTAAAAAAAAAAAAAAAAACATACACACAACCATTGTTAGGGGTGGGCAAAAAAACCGAACCGAATCGTCGAACCGTTGAACCGAACTGAATCGAACCGAATTTTCGGTTAACCGAGCAAATTCGATTCGAATACAAATACTGCATATTTGATATTTGTTCGGTTCGAATACAAATACTGCATATTTGATATTTGTTCGGTTCGGTTTCAGTTTTTCATATTTTTTTCGGTTCGGTTAACCGAACCGAATATATTTATATTATTATATTTTTAAATTTTATATTAATAATTATATACGGTTCGGTTTCGGTTCGGTTAACCGAACCGAATATATTTATATTATTATATTTTTAAATTTTATATTAATAATTATATACGGTTCGGTTTCGGTTCGGATATTTGAAATATTTTTAAATATTTTTTATTTAATTAGAATTTTAATTTTTTTTTATATATTTTTTCTTAATTTCGGTTCGGTTCGAATTATTTGCAAATACTACAAATATTTTCGGTTTGAATACGGTTCGCGATTTCGGATATTTGTTCAGTTCAATTTGATTATCAAATACCTGCATATTTGTAAATAACCGAACTGTGCCCACCCCTGACCATTGTATTTTATATTATTATGATCTATGCTCTCATTAATAGTAGTGTTTTTAATTAAATTATATTTTACCTCTTACAAGAAACCAAACCAAATAATTTTATTTTTAAAACCACATTAGTAAATTAAAAAAAAAAAAAATGACTTTCATTCATTCTGATTAATTCGATGGGCATTATTAATGCCTAATTTTATTTGGTAGCTAAGCTAGATAATGATGATGAAGAAGAAGAAATTCTTCCAATATTGTTTCTACCCAGCAGATATAAACAAAATTTTCTTTTTCTAATATTTTAGCCATCTTCAGCCAGTCATTCTATTTTTACAGTTGCTACGGTACAAATACAGTTGATCTACACTACTTTTATTTCAACAATAAACTTCAATTTTTACTTCAAAAAGTATATTATATATATATTATTATTTTATATAACTTTTCATATTTATAAATTACATCTCAACTTTAATTATTTTTTACATTATAATCCATACACATATAATTTATATTTTATTTAAAAATTACATATAATTAAATTAACATTTATAATTAATAACTAGTACAGATAAAATAATTTTAAATAAATAATTAAATGCTATCAAGACAAATCGGATGATTTTGCTACAGTGCAACGCCAAAAAATGGCGTTGCTTCCTTATTTATTTATTTTTTAAAAAAATTTAAATTTTATTTTTAAGATTTATTTTTTATTTTTCTAATTTTTTTTAAAAAATATTATTTTAAATTATAAAAAAAAATTGTTTAAAATAATAGAAAAAAATTGAATATTTGAAGAATAATAGTGAAAAATAGAGTTATGATTGAAATAAAATTAGTATAGCAATTACATATTTAGAGTTAAAACTGCATAAATTGAGTTGGTGTGTTGGAGATAGTCTTATCCATTGTTACTTTTGTTTCCAGATTCCTAATTATCAATCAACAGTACTCTTAAGAATATAAAATTGAAATTATTTTCCATCATAAGAATACGTGTGTGTATATAGTGATAAATAAATCGTCTAAATAAGACAAAAATTCTACGAATCTCTTAGATAAAATAATTACCATAAATATAATATATTTTAGATGCGACGGCAAGACCATCAACGATAATTCGAAGAAGCGGGCAAGTGTATGGTTGGTGTTTGTGTTTCTTTCTTCTCCACCATTTTAATATATAATGATTATACATAGAAAATAATATAGAGTGACATTAATAGTCTCAAAATAATAAAAAAAAACACATTAAAAGAAAATTAAATTTTTTTCAAAAGTACAAAAATTGTATCAAGTGAGTACAACATTAATTATAAAATAATACAATAATAATCCCAAAAGAACAATAATAATACCAAAAGGACATAATAATAATAATAATAATAATAATAAAATAGTCCCTCCATCCCACATAATTTATCTCTATTTTTTATTTTTATCTGTCCCACATAATTTGTCTTTTTTATTTTTGGAAATATAATTATGCACTTTGATCGCATTTCAAATTTTAAATTTTATAATTTTCTTAATTTTAATTAAACTATTTACTTATATTAATCTTAATCTATATTATTTTTACTAATACACTTATTAATTACTTACTAATTATACTTTACCTAAATTCTTGTATCTACGGTAATACACCTATATTATATAACCTTCCTAAGCCAGAAAAAAAATATTAAAATATAAAATTCTCTGTAACCTTTCTAAGCTAGTGGTTAGTGGAGTAGTACTAAGTAATTATTATACCTACAGAAAATAGTTAAGAATTACACTAATTGACTTTAAAATAAAATATAAAAAAATAATACGCCCTCCGTCCAACTAGAAAGTGTACATATTTTTATTTTACGATATCCAATTACAAAGTAAATATTTCATTGAATATTTCATTTTTTCCACAAATATTCTTACTTTACATCACATCATTACTTTTATACCAAAAAGAAAGGGCAAAAATATCATTATACTACTTTTAACTCCCCACTATAATTAAAATACTACTCCCTCCGTCCCATATATCATGTCCACGTTGCCGTTTCTATCCGTCCCACATACTATGTCACTTTCCTTTTTTGGAAAATAATTACACACTTTAATCTCATTTTAAATTTTTTAATTTTATTTTTTTTTAATTTTAATTAAATTAATTAGTTATCTTAATCTTAATTTATAATTATTTATATTATACTATAATTATTTTCACTAATACATTCTTAATTATCTACTAATTACATCCCTCCTAAAATACTGTGTCTACAGTGCAGCAGACACGGTATCTAGGACAGAGGGAGTATTATTTCCTAAACAATGCACCAAAAATAAATGTATACTTTATCCGCAGAGGACGGAGGGAGTATTATTTGCAAGAGTGAATTTTGTAAGAGTATAGTAGTACTGTCAGGAGAGTACAATAGTATGTATAAAAAAGCATAACAATTATTTTTTAAGAACACATAAATAATTTATTATAGCACAATAATAAAAAAAAATAATATATACTCTCTCCGTTGTAAAATTATAGTTTAAGTTGTACTTGACACGAGATTTAAGAAATATTGATATTATATTGGTAGTGGATAAAAAGTACGGGTAAAAGATTTTTTTTGCCCTTGTGAGTCTATTAATGTAGAAAATAATGGCAATTGTGTAATAATAATAATAAAAAAAAAATAGTTTTATAGTGATATGATTATTTGTGGAATGATACTATTGTTTTGAGACGGACAAAAATGGTAAAGAAGACTATTGTATTAGAAAATATTTAAATTTTATTTTTTTAGAAAATATTTAATAACATTTTTATGAAAAATCTTATTCGATATGCCAAAATTTGTTATTCGATATGCCAAATTTGACTTCTATATATTTTTCACAAAGTTGAACAAGTTTTTGGAACGCAAAAAAGAAATGTCTTCGCCAGTCCTAAAAAAGAGAATTCAAATAATTTCGAACTTAATATTTTTAAAAGAAGTCCATATTGTAGTGTTTTTTTGTGTGTTTTTTTTTTTTATGATATTTTTTATATAAGGTATACATAATTATATATATGTAATAGAAAAAATATTGAATGTGTGTAATATATTAGTAATTTTTTAGAAAAATATATTGAAAATTTGTAGTTAAATTAAGGAACACAAGTATTTCGAGCTAAAGATATGTATATTTTAACTCATCATATGTATATATATATATATATATTTATATGATGAGTTATAGGGAATTGTTAAATAATTTGAAATAATATATTTTATGTAAGATATAGAAAATTGTATAAATAATATAAAAATAATAAATATGTATAATATATTAATTTAAAAAATATATATATTGAAAAAAAAAATTAGAACACATATATGTTTGTATTTGAGAAGAATGTGTCTTTGACAAGTAATATATATTGGGAGATACTATCTCTGTCATCCAAATATGCATTCAATATCTTTGTAAAATACAAATAGAATGAACACGAATTTTAATGACAGAGAAAGTATAATAATTATTATTCTTTTTAATCTTAAATATTTTGTTTTGTTTTTTTTTCCATCTTTTTCTATCTATATGAATATACACAATATTTTAAATTGATGAGATGGAAGTGAAAGCCAAACTTTGAGAGAAAAAAAAAAAAAAAAAAGTGTATAGTGTATAATATTTTTATATTTTATAGATATTTTGTATTATTTAATAAATAAAAATCCATAATAATATAAGGACTTTATTTTTTCAACATTATTTTTTAATTACAATTCTTTAAAATAAGGCTAAATTGCACAAAATTCATCCGTAGTTTCGTAAAATTGCACCAAATCCCCATACTTCTAAAAGTGCGTTAAATTCTCTCGTGGTTTCATAAACTTTGCGTCTAACCCCCTCAGTGATCCTTATTTAACGGTATTTGACCTAAATGCGCTCAAATTGCGAATAAATTTTAAAATCTCAATTTATAAACCCTTAAAATTACAAATATATATATATATATATTTATATTTACCCTAAAAAAATAGTAAATATACTAAAAAAAATAGTTATTTTTCTCAGATTTTAAGAGTTTATTTTTACTATTTTTTAGGCTAAATATATAAAAAAATAAATATATTTGTAATTTTAGGGGTTTAGAAATTTAGATTATAAAATTTATTCGCAATTTGAGCGAATTTAGGTCAAATACCGTTAAATAAGAACCGCTGAGGGGGTTAGACGCAAAGTTTATGAAATCACGAGGGAGTTTGACGCAGTTTTAAAAATATGGAGGATTTGGTGTAATTTCATGAAACCAGATGTGAATTTTGTGCAATTTTATGAAACCATAAGTAGATTTTGTACAATTTAGCTTAAAAATAATAGTAATAAAGAACAAAAAATACTTATTACAAAAGTTAAATAATAAAAATTCAAATTCAAATATTCATTACAAAAAGTAAAAAATAAAAAATAAATAAATTCAAATATTTATTATAAAAAGTCAAATTCAATTTAAAATAATATATTTTATATTTTTAATACAACTTCACACATCACAGGCCAAAAATCAATTATCAATTAATCTAAAACACTTTAGTATTCTTTGTTTATAGAGAATTTCACCGATTTTTATTTTTTATGTTAATATATTCAGTTTGTTTACTCAATATTTAGATGAATTGATTTTTTAAGTAAGAAGAACTGTGTTGGTAATATAAATGATAATAATATATATTATATTAATATGCGAGTATATTTGTATTTTTTTAATAATATTTATGAATAATTATTTAATTAAAAAATATTAAGTGAAGAATCGGATTATATTAATTGAATTTTGTGTATATTTTGTACTTTGTGCTTACGTGTTTTTATTGGTGTTAAAATTGTCAGGATTAATCTGATAATTTTATATTTAAAGCTCCACTTCATATACATTCTTTTGTTCTTTATTATTTTATTTTATTATTATTATTTATTTATTTTTGTTAATCATGGTGTTTTTCATATATTCTATTTCTTTAGATATATTTTTGTAAGCTATATTTATATATAAAAATACTATGTTATAAAAGTTTTATTATTATTAAATATATCTATAAATATTAATAAAGTGTAAAAAATTATTGAATATGATTTTTTTTTTTAAAAAAATATTTTATATATTAAATTGGAGAATAAAATAAGATTATAAATAATTATAATATTTTAAAAAATATATTTCATCAATTTGGTGAAATTATCTTCATGGGGCATACAAAGATTACAAATTAAATAAAATTTTAAAGAATAACTATATATATATATATGTATACATATATATATATATAAAGGATTGTGCATCCTGATTTCTGTCATCTTCCTTCAACTGTTTTCTTCATCTTTTATATTGAAAATTTCATTGTCCTAATTTCATTATTACCATCTTCTTACAATTGAAGTTAATTATTATATTGTGCTATTTTAAAATTATTATTGTGTTATTTTAAAATAATTATTATTATATTTTTTTATAATTAATATTGTGCTCTCGTAATATAATAAAAAGAGAACCAAAATTTCACCAAAATAGGGCTAAACTTTAAAAATAACATTCCGTCCTTACATCATACATGTAAAAGGACGTACAATGTATTTGTTGTCCGACGAGATTGTATTTTTTGAATTGATATATTTTAAAAATATTAAAAATAATTTCGGTTTCAATTTTTTCAAATATTTTATTTCAATACAATATAAGTAAATAATATATTAAACAGTCATCTCCTATTTTATGGCGCAAATTACTTTTGACAATCTTCACCACATAAAAAAAAAAAAATCTACAATACTCTTGATATAGAAAAAGAAAAAAAACAAAAAAAAATACACAATCACATTTTAATAACTATGAAAATGTATTATTTCAGTTCCGTAGGCTAACTTAACATCAATATTATTTGAAATGCAAAATCTAGGTTTTTTCTTTTTAGAAAAAAAATAACCTCGACGAAACAATTATGTTTATTTTGTGAAATAGTTTTAAAAAATAACTTTATATAAAATATAGTGAATTGTATAAGTAACATAAAAATAATAAAGATATATAATATACTCCATCCGTCTTATTGAAAGAATAATGTTTTTTTTTTTGCACGTAGATTTTTTAATAATAGTATTATATTGAATTGTAGTAAAAAGGACAAAAACATCCCTATTAGTATGATGTAATATAATATATTGTAAATTAGAAGGATATTTATTATGTTAGATAGGTAATACAATTACTAAATTATGAAATAGTAATATTGTTTTGAAACGAACGAAAATGAAAAATAACCTTTCAATGGGATTGGAGAAGTATTATTTTTTTTTAAAAAAAAAAAACCATATGTATTTTATTCAAAAAAAAATAAAAATGCACCCAAATCAATAACCTAATATAATAATAAAATAAACTTGTAATTTATAAAGAAAATAAACTAATTAATGTTTTAATATGAAATTCAAGTAATATAAGTATCTTAAGAAATATACTTAAATGTCTAATATGAAATTATGTGTGTTTGTTTGTAGGTTTGAATAATAAAATTTAAATGATATTTTAAATGTAGCACTAATTTTTTATAAAATATAAAGGAAAAAAAATCAAAATAAGAATCTTTCAATGCAAAAATTTGATAGAAATTGTCTCCGTCATCGAAATTGTCACATTGTCGCAGATTAGGCTCGTCGGTATTGATTTGGCGTTGACATAACTATTCTATCAACACCATATAGACGAAAAATGAGTTTTTTTAATTTTTTACGTTTTTAAAAAAATATCGTCCACATGGCATAGACATATCAATCACATCATCGTCAAATCAGCATCGACAAGCCTATTTAGCGACAACATAACGATTTTCATGACAGAAAATCATGTATGTCAAATTTTTGCAATTAAAATAATAATTTACTCAAACTTTTAATGAGGAGACATAAATGTGAGTTTATTAATATATTACACTAATTATTTTTATATACTTGTACAATTAGATAAAAATAAATTTTTATGGAGTGTCCCTTCTTCCAATTCCAAAATGGTGGGATATTACTAAATAAAAATTAAAAATGGTCCCAGCGGGGCTCGAACCCGCGACCTTCGGCTCATAAGACCAACGCTCTAACCAACTGAGCTACGGGACCCTTTTATAATAAAATTCTTTTAATTATATTAGATAATACTTTTAATCTTTTCTTCTATAAGAATACCGCTCCTATGTTTTGTACTCCCTCCGTCCCAACAAGATGCAACATTTACTTTTGACACAGGTTTTTAGGTGAGTAATATTAAGTAGGATAATTTAAAAATTAGGTGATGTGATGGAGAGAGAAATATATATTTTATTTTTTTATTTGGATGATGTGAGGGGATAAAGTATGGGGTATAAAATAAGTATAATGAATTATTTCTTATTTTGAAAATGTTGCAGAGTGTTTTGGACATATCAAAAAAAATATTGCAGGGTGTTTGGGACGGAGATAGTATTATTTATCCAAAATTTCATGATTGTTTTATAAATAAATATACTGTTATTTTTATTTATTTATATTGTATAAAATTTTGTATTTTATATATGGGTGTCATTACATGTTTAAACAAACTCTAAGAGCTTTTTGGTTCATGGGCTTGATCGAATTTTATGGAATTTGAATTTTAAAATTCTAATAAATTTATATTTGATTTAAAATAGATAATAAAATTTAAAGGGGATAATCGAAGGATTTTTTAATAACGGGATACCTCCTATTACTTTCAAATTTTATTTTTATTTTATTTTTATTTTTTACCATTATACCCTTCTATCTAATAAAAAAATTATTTCTTCTTTTTTTTAATATTATATGTATATATTTTTATATTTAATTATATTTATTGGTTCTATAAAATATAATATTTTATTTAAATATACTAGTGCAAATACATATATTTATTTATAATTATTAATTTTATTTATATTTAATTATATTATTTAAATAACTTAATAATTTAAATTTATTTGACTAGCATGTTTTTTGTATTTTTAATTTAAAGTATTTTTTATAGTAGATATATGAAAGAATGTCGGTAGGTTAAAAATTAATATTTTATATTAAATTGTTATTTTTTTAATATAGAGATTGTATATTATATATTTTGTATGAATATATATTATATTTTTTTAATATTAATTGAAAATTATATTAAATCTTTTTTTGTTAGAATACACCAAATTTGGCTAAAAAAAAATAAATTAAGTTAAAAAGAAATAAATGTAAAGTTTAATTTATCATAATTAAAAAGAAATTGTTGAAGAATAATTCTGTCATTAAAATATAAAAAATACAAAATTTTCAATAAATCTGCAAAACAGACTGGATTTAGAAGATATAAATCCCCGATTATTTTACCAATCAAACATACAATAAGATTTTAAATCAATAAATCATATCACATATAAATTTTATTGTAAAACTTTAATTTCATTAAAAAAATAAAATAAAATAAAATAATAATAATAATAATAATAATAATAATAATAATAATAATAATCATAAACTAAACAGGACCTAAATATCTTTAAATATGAAAATTATTATTAATCACGTCGAAAATAAGAAGGTTGGCAGCATTGGCGGATCTATGCCTAGGGGAAGAGGACTCCAGCACCCCTTCCCCCTTCCCTTCTTATTTATTGCTATTATGTATATAATATATATATATATATATATATTATAAAAATAATTGAAAGGATATTAAAAAAAAAATACTGTAAAATAATATGTACTTATTCTGTTTGTTAAATTTATTATTATTTTTTTTATTAGTTAAATTTACTTTATTATTATATTTGAAAAAGTAAAAAATTTATTATTTAATTATTATATTTCATTAATACTTATTTACAATAAATACTATTAATTTTATCTTTTTTTTTCATTTTTTTAATTATTAACTAAATTTTCAAAAATATCTTCAACTATCTTTTAATTATTTTTTATTTTTTTAATAAAATATATTTTTTTTAAATTTTGAGCCCAATGGGCTAAGTATAGGTGAGGGATAAAGTAATTTTTATACTTTTTCTATTAATAAAATATATATATATATATTTTAATTAAATAAAAAATTATTTTTATTTCATTTTTGAGGAAAATTTTATATATTTTTATTTCATTTTTTATTTAATAAAAAATTTATATAGAAAAAATTTATTTTTACTTTTTTTAGAAAAAAATCTATGTCCAAATAATTTCCACGACAATCTTAATGATTTTGGAAGTTTATTTTTTTACTAAAAAAATGTATTATTTGTCGATTTTAAACAATACCAACAAATAAAAGAAAAGTTACTTTCTCCGTTCCACTTAATTTGTTCGCTATTTCTATTTTTGCAGTTCCGCATAATTTGTCATTTTTCTAAATATAATTATACATTTTAATCACATTTTAAAATTTATAATTTATTATTTTAGTTAAACTATTTAGTCATTTTAATCTTAATACTCCCTCCGTCCCAATAGAGTTGTCTTATTTTTCTATTTTCTTCTGTTCTAAAACAATTGTCTTGTTTCTTTATTTAGTCATCATGGTCCTACTTTATAACAAAATTATTCTTATTTTTCCAAACTACTCCTAATTATTATTCTAATATACTTTTTTTTTTAAATCATTTAAAAAGTAAGAGTATTTTAGTCTTTTACCTTCTACTTTATACACATTTTTAACTAGATACTATTATTTATTGATTCTCGTGTCCACTCCCAGTAAGACATTTTTTCTGGGAATGAGGGAGTATATAATTATATTTATTAAATCATAATTATTTTCACTAATACACATTTCAATTACTTCCTAATTATAGAATACATAAAACTTTGCCTAAATTAAATGAGATTGAGGGAGTACAATATATAGTCGCGCTATAATTGTTACTCCATCCGTCCAACTTAATTTGTCAACTATTTCTATTTCCGTCTATCATACATAATTTGTCTTTTCTTAAGAAAAAAACAATTATACACTTTAATCACATTTTAAGATTTTTAATTTTTAATTTTTTATTTTAATTAAACTATTTTGTCATCTTAATTTTAATCTATAATTATTATTATTTAATTATAATTATTTTTACTAATATATTTTTTAATTACTTACTAATTACACAATATCTAAAACTTCCTACTTAAATAAAATGAGACAATTTAAATGGAATGGAGATAGTATTTATCAGTGCTTGTAAAGACTTTCAATAAAAATATATTGTGTATATTATTACAATATGTTATTGATAGAGGATTAGCTCCAACCAATACCATAAACAAACTGTATTAATTTAAAATATTAGAAAATTAGCCTCATTTGGACAAAGTTCTACTTCTGCATATGGTTGATGTAATTCTCCGATTTCGAAGTTTATAAAATAATATTATTATAGCAAAAAAAATTTTTTATAATATTTTAGGATAAAAAAATTAATATTTTAAAATAAATTTTATTCATATTTTGTATATTAATTATAATTATGAAGACTGTTAAACAGATAAATATCGATAAAAATAAATAAAAAGATAATATAATAATAATAATAATGATAATAATAATAATAATAATAAAGGTGATGATGATGAAGATAATGTTTATAATAATAATAATAATATAATAAAATATATATATACACATACAAACAAATATATTCATCCTTACCGTGGGCAGAAGGGAAAGACGCAGGAGAAGAAGGCATAGAAGAAGAAAGGAGAAGAAAAAAAAAAAAAATTAATCGTTTGATTTTGATTGATTTCGGTATTGTATTCATTGTTATACGTAGAATTTAATTATAAATTTTAATATGAATTTTGATATTGAGGATATTAAATTATAAATTTTTCAAAAATTCATAACTGGCTATTTGACTATTTAATCGACTAATTTCTTTAGTTTATAGCCTATTCGTAGTCCTAGTATTATATTTTGAGAATTTCGTATCGATCCAAGCCGAATTGAAAACGGCAGTGCAGTGCACCTGTCTGTTTATTCATATCATTAAATATTTTTATTTAATAATCGGGCAATATAAATATTATGAGGTATAAGAGTTTTATAGCTAGAATCTCGTATTCTACTACATATAAAAATTTGAAACCCAATGAACTAATTATAAAAATTAGCTTTTGAATAAGTAGGTAGCTCCTATGAATAAATATATAGTTCATATGATTTGAGTAAATAATGTGGCAGGTGTACGTTGAAGGAGATTTATGTGAGATTGTAAAAGTTATGGAGTGTCGACAAGAGGTAAGCAGTAAGGAATTAAATCTAATTAAAAAAAATTAGGTATGCTTGTTGCATGCGATTCTGATTAATATGTTAATATGATATTATATGAATCATTTTGTCAGTGCATGTATATATTTATATATATGTGTGCGTATGCATGTGGGAGAATTCACGGTTTATGATATTTGATATACGTATTTGATCGCGTTGGTGAATTTATGAAAAATAGGATAGGTGAGCTGTCTCACCAGCCCTTTTCGGTAAATTCACTTATTTGACATGTTGCACACATATTGTACAGTTTATCGGTTATGTTTTATGGATCTATCGTTTAGTCGTCATGTGCAGTAGTGCTAGGCGAGGGCATCATATGGGGTTAGGATATTCGACCCCGATGTACCGTATCACTTTGGCGATAGTGGACAATGGTAGTCGGACAACTGGGTGACTTAGTCGCATGGATTAGACCCATGGTAGTTGAGACGTACTTGGTCTAATCATTCGTGTTCAATGTTGTTCCACTCACTGGAGTAGCTACTAGTAAGGTCTACTGGTAGTTTAGGATCATATGCCAAACTTCAAACGTGATCCTGTTAGGGCGCGCGAGGAGGAGTAGAGTTTCCGGTTTTCCTTGGGTGATTCCAGGTTGCACAGATTCTATTATATTACACGGGATAGGGCTAGTCAGTGGGAGTCATATCTTCGCTATCACAGACTATGGGGCGTCTTGTGGTTAATAGCGACAACGTTCGGTTATCCATGTATTGATTGTGGGAGTCGTATAGTGGGTATATGGAAGTGACCGGATGACCGTTATATTATTATGGGTTTATCAAGTCCTTCATTGAGCCGATGATTTTCCGGCTATTTATTGATGATGGTCCAGTGAGCTTGTTATTACAGGGCCGAAGTTATTATGACTGCTCACTTAGACAGATGCAGTGAGCCTATTATTATGGAGTCGAGGTTATTCCGGCTGCTCACTTCGGCGGATGTATATATATATATGTGCATGTGCATTGTTGTCGAGTTTAGTATCTTTGTTGCTTCATTTCACTATTGACATGACATGACACGTATTTTATGATTGACGGGAATTAGACTTTATTTTAAAATGCATGAAATGACATATTTCACGTTAGTTCTTAAAATAGATTTAATTCTAGACTGATTTTAAGAAAAATATGTATTTCAGGTATGCATGGCACCTCCGGGATAGGGGACGTTTCGGGATATAGAAAGATGGACTGAGTGAGTGAACTTACATCTATTGTATTATATGTAACTTTTTAACTGGAAAAACCTCTTGTTTAGGAGTGTGTTTTGTAAATATTCATAAATCAGATCTTGTTATATAATAATGCATTTTTATAGTTAATTTTAGCCTTAACATTGTATTTTGGGGCCCGAAGTAGGAGGTGGCGATCTCATGATGCAGTGTGGCGGTAGCATTTCCAGTATGAGTTAACTAAGGGTGTTACAGTTGAACTGATATACATTATGTTGTTTAATTTTGAGTTGAAATTTAATTTATTTTTATTTTTATATTTAAATAATAAATTCATGTAAAATTTTATTAAAAAAATAATATATTTTCATTTCAAGATGTATAGACTAGTCATTAAAATTTTTAGTTTTAAATAATAAATAAAAAAACACCCAATATAAATAGAACACATAAAACATAAAGTTAATAAATATATTAGTGATTATATATAATAGTGTTGTGATATTATTATAGGGATAGTCAATAGAAATATTAATTATCTCTATCGCTAACCACTATATAATATATATATATAATATATAATATAATATGATATATGTATATATGTTGTGTGTATGTAACGGATGAAAGTGTAATGATTATGTATAATTATTATATGTGTATGTATATATGTTATGTATTAAATGTATGCTGTGTAGGAGAAAATTTGAAAGAAAGATTAAGTGAAATGGTGGGGTAAATTTATTTCATTCAAAACTCATATATATAGCTGGAGGTATGGATACATATATGGTAGTAAACTATGCTACATCACATCGACGTTGGTGATATGTGTAAATACAATTTGTATCCATATTTTGAATACGTGTACAACACTCCCCCTTGGATGCATTTGTATGAGAATGTATCTCGTTAAAACCTTACTATAAAAAAATCCCGCGAGAAAAAAAATTCTAGTGAAGGAAAAAGAGTACAACATTCTTGTATTTATTTGCTCTCCTTGATCTGAGCATAATTTGAGATTTCTAAACCGACGCATTCTAATTTTCTTTACCAATTTTTCAAATGTAGCACTCGGTAATGCCTTGGTTAATATATCCGCTAAATTATTATCGGATCGAATTTGCTACACATCAACTTCACCATTCTGCTGAAGATCATGAGTAAAAAAGAATTTTGGTGAAATGTGTTTCGTTCTATCTCCTTTAATGTAACCCCCTTTTAGTTGGGCTATACAAGCCGTATTATCTTCATACAATGTAGTTGGGAGAATCTTATCATCAGGTATTAATCCACAATTTTTCAGAATATGTTGAGTCATTGACCTCAATCAAACACATTCTCGACTAGCATCATGTATTGTCAATATTTCAGCATGATTTGAAGAAATGGCTGTTAAAGTTTGTTTCATTGATCTCCACAAGTGAATAATAGCCAGTTTGAAACTTGGTTTATGAGGATCAATAAATATCCTACATCAGAAAAACCAATCAGTTCATGTCGAGAATATTTCGAGTAATATAGCCCGATATCAATTGTTCCTTGAAGATAGCGAAAAATATACTTAATTTCATTCCAATGTCATCGAGTAGGCGATAAGCTGAATCTTGCCAATAAATTTACAGGAATTGATATGTCAGGTCGGATGCTATTAGCAAGATACATCAATGCGCCTATAACACTCATATATGCCACTTCTGGGCCAAGTGTTTTTTTATTTTCCTCTTTCGGTCTAAATGGATCCTTTGTTGGATTGAGTGCTCTGACGATTATTGGGGTACTTAGCGGATGTGACTTATCCATCAGAAATTGTTTCAGTACCCTTTTGGTATAATTTGATTGGTGGATAAGGATTCCACTTTCTAAGTGCTCAATTTGCAAATCAAGACAAAATTTGGTTTTTCCAAAATCTTTAATCTCAAACTTCTTTTTCAAATATTCAACAGCTTTCTGGATTTCATCAGGAATTCAAATTAAATTGAGATCATCGACATATACAGTGATGATTACAAATTCTGACCCATTTATGAAAACACATGGATAGATATGGTCATTTATGCAACCTTCTTTTGTTAACCTTTTGCTGAAACAATTATACCATATTCGGCCTGATTGTTTGAGCCCATACAAAGATTTTTGTAATTTGATGGAATATAATTCTTTTGGTTTTGATTTGAATGATTCAGGTATGTTAATTCCTTCTGGGATTTTCATATAGACATCATTGTCTAAGGACCCGTAAAAATAGGCAGTAACCACATCCATTAATCACATATCAAGATTATTGTGTACTGTTAGGCTCATCAGATACCTGAATGCTATTTTATCCATGACCGGTGAATATGTTTCTTCAAAATCAATGCCCGGTATCTGGGAAAAACCCTGGGCTACAAAAATTGCTTTATATCTTGTGATATCATTATTTTCATTTCTTTTTCTCACAAACACTCATTTGTAGCCAACAGGTTTTACATTTGTAAGTGTTTGGACTATAGGGTCGAATACTTGTCGTTTATTCAATGAATCTCCGTTGTTGGTTCAAGATATTTTGCAATCGAGGGTGATTCATACCCGACATATATACCCAACCTTTTTTTAGGTCTCATTTTCATGTGTTGGGGTAGCGCAATTGGCACATAAACAGCACACCCAAATATTCGCAGGTGAGATATATTTGGTATTTTTCCAGATACAATTGAGTGGGGAATAACAGTAATAACTTGTCGGCCTTATTTTTGCGAGAGTTGTTGCATGTAATATGGCATGTCCCCAACATAATACGGAAAGTTTAAACCTCATTAACAATGGTCTAGCAATTAATTGCAATCTTTTGATAAAGGATTCAGCGATGCCATTTTGCGTGTAAACATGGGGAACAGGATGTTCCACAGTAATCCCAATTGACATGCAGTAATCATCAAATGTATGTGATGAATACTCTCTAGCACTATCTAGACGTATTTTCTTTATCGGGTGATCTGGAAATTGTGCTCGCAATTTAATTATTTGTGCGAGTAGTCTAGCAAAAGCTAGATTGCAAGTAGATAACAGGCATACGTGGGACCATCGCGTTGACGCGTTGATTAGTACTATAAAGTACTTGAAGGGTCCACACGGTGGATCTATTAGTCCACAAATATCACCCTGAATTCTTTCTAGAAAAGCTGGGGATTTAAATCCAACTTTTGTTTGAGATGGTCTGATTATTGACTTCCCTTGGGAACAGACAGCACAAGCAAACTCATTCGGACTCAAAATATTTTTCTTTTTCAATGAGTGGCCATTGAATTTTCAACAATTCGCCTCAGCGTTACATTGGTAGGATACCCAAGTCGATCGTGCCAAGTTTTAAATTCGCTAACAGCCATTTGGTCTACTAGGTGATATATTTCAACGGCACTAACTTTTGAATAATGCAAGCCGGAAGAAAATGATGGCAATTTTTCTCTCACAATTCTTTTGCCATTCACAACCTGAATAATCAATAGATACTCGTTTTCTGCCTCATTCAATATTTCAATGTGATATCCATTTTTCCAAATATCACTGAAGTTCAGTAAATTCCTTCGAGCTTTGCTCAAGAACATAGCATTTTGAATTGCCATTTTTGTCCCTTTAGGGAGAAATACAGTAGCCTTTCCTGAGCCTTCAATCATTTTCGATGCACCACTGATAGTAACAATAGAGGTATTTCCTATATTCAAGTGGGAGAAATAACATTTGTTTTTCAAAATACTGTGAGTTGTAGCACTGTCGATAAGGCAGATATTGTCATGGGCTCTCAAATATTTGGCATCCATATATTTGCAAAAACGTAAAAATAATAAAAGACATGTATTAGTAATATAATTAAAATAGACTTATATTACGGGGGGAAAAACAAAAATGGGCAGAAAACATTAAAATAACAAAAGAGATACAACAACATTTCATCATTTAACATCATCAGCTATGTCAAGTAGATCATCTCTATCTAGGTGCGTGATATTTTCATTCATAACATCGTCAAAAGTGTCATCGCGGCAGCATGATTTGTTTCGGCAGCAACTCTTCCCTGCATTTCTTTTGAGGCCCGATACAGTTCAGCCAAATGACTGACTGTGCGACAAATATGGGCCCAATGACCTTTAATTCCACACCGGGTGCATTCCTCGTCATTGTTTCTGTTTCTCCCGGTGTTGAACCTCTGTTGAGGTCTATACGGCCTTCTGTCATTATAACACCGATTTGGCACATATCGGGGTTTGTTTTGATAATTATTGTGAATGTATATGTTTGTCTGGCCCCGTTTGCGATTATCATTTTGATCGTGATCAATTCGCTGATTTCTGACTTGCCCACGACCACGCACCGGATTTGCCGGCTGTATTGCATTTGCCTCTGAAAATGGATTTGCACCTGTCGGCCGAGATTCGTGATTTTTCAACAGCAATTCGTTATTTTGTTCGGCCAGCAAAAAAAAGGTGATCAGCTCCGAATATTTCTGGAAGCCTCTTTCGCGATACTGCTGCTGCAAAACCATGTTAGAGGCATGAAAAATGGAGAAAGTTTTCTCCATCATATCAGATTCAGATATATTTTCGCCACAGTGGCGCAACTGTAATGTTATTTTAAACATGACAGAATTATCTTCTTTGACTGGATCCTGAAGCCGTAGGTTTTGCCATTCGCTTCGTGCCCTTGGCAACAATGTCAGTCTCAAGTGATCGTATATTTCTTTCAATCTCTCCCACAATTCAAGTGGGGATACCAACGTGACATACTGCATTTTCAGTCCGTCATCGATGTGATGGTACAAAAAGATCATGGCCTTTGCACGATCTTGGCTCGGGGAATTTTTATCCCGGGAAATGGTATTTTCCAAGCCCATTGATACTAAATGCATTTTCACGTCACGAGCCCATGTCATATAATTTTGGCCTGAAACGAGGAGAGGGAGAAATTCCTATTTGGCAAGGTTAGTCATAATAAACAAATAAAGATAAAATATTACCTTATGGAAATTAAATATATAATCGTGCTGATAACGTGTTGTGATATTATTATAGGAATAGTCAATAAAAATATTAATTATCTCTACCGCTAACCACTATTTTATATATTGTATATAATATATATATAATATAATATAATATAATATGATATATGTATATATGTTGTGTGTATGTAACGGACGAAAGTGTAATGATTATGTGTAATTATTATATGTGTATGTATATATGTTATGTATTAAATGTATGTTGTGTAGGAGAAAATTTGAGAGAGAGATGAGTGAAATTGTGGGGTAAGTTTATTTCATTCAAAACCCATATATATATATATATAGGTGGAGGTATGAATACATATATGGTAGTAAACTATGCTACATCACATCGACGTTGGTGATATGTGTAAATACAATTTGCATTCACATCTTGAATTGAGAGCGACTTTTGGGGATATGATATTTGAAATGGTCACAGTTTCGGATGTACTCAAATTATATCAATAATCAAATTTTCAATTACATAAATCAATAATTCAAAGTGAACTTAAAGGTAGATCATGGTGCATAAAACAATTGTATGCATTTCGATTAGAATGATATTCTATGGTTATCATTTGACTTTACATATCTTGTTTATTCCATCCAAAATTGGTTTGATGGTATAGAATACTTAAGAATCAAGATTATTATATCATAAAAACACTACATTAGATCAATGCCAAAATTTTGGCACAATAAGAATGTAGTTCAACAATTTTGGATCTAATGAGTTTAGATCCCATGTTATAAAGCCATCTCCAATTGAGCACCGTCAGTCAATGGCGCTCGAGAGATTGATATAGCTTACATTTTTGCATTGCTCTCTTTTTATTTTCCTATTATTTATTTTAAATATTTTTTAAGTGAAAAATAAAATGTGTTAGAATAAAATTATGGTAACAACTACATTATTAAAGTTAAATATATATAAATGAAATTTGTAGGTAGGAGATCACCTAAATTACAGAGTCACAATTTTGGACTGAATCTCACATAAAAGGCTTATGATTATCAAACACTATAAAGTTCCAAGACCAAAAGGGGTACTGTATTAATCCCCACATTATATAAAACCATTCAAAACTTGAACTTGCATACAGAAAAGGCTAAGGTAAATATGTATGTATGTATGTATACACATCACATACCACATTAGCATTGCATCTTCTTCAAAATCAGTGTAAAAAGTGAATAAGGTTAATGTGGATTGTCCTAAGAAGGAAGATTAAGACCAGCCAAAGACATAGTCAAGGACATAGACGAGGGCGAGGGACAAGGGGTAGAGAGCAAACGCAAATAGGGAAGTCCAAAGAGGGAAAGTTGTGCGAACACTGGCGAACACGCCCATCACGACACACACGATTAGAATGACCAACACTTCGGACGTGAAGTCCCAAACCAGCCCCCTTATGTATACCAGAGCTAAGAACACCGATAGGCAGAGGACGTTGTTCATGGTCACCGCGCCATACAACTGAAATCACAGATAGATAACGAAGATGTTAGTTAGATCTGAGTACAAGTGTTTTTTGAAACGTGTAATTTTGATCTTGTAAATGACATGGAAATAAATCTTTGTATGGTTGCAGATCCGATGCTGATCTAATCAAATCAGCATAGTGCGGGTCAGCATATCATATAAAGATAATCAAACATATTTATATCTAATTGTTTTGTCACTCTAATAATCTTTTATAAGCCTAACAAGACTATTAGATCGGCAACAAATGAAATATAAGACTATATTTCTCTTCTAGCATATCATATACGACTAAAATGATCAATGCAGTAACACTTACAGGACCAAAATAAAAGAGAATACCATTTAAAGGGTGTGACACATGAAACAGGCGAAAAGTTCTAACATTTTTTTCCCTTATATTTTGATACCACAAGATCATGGAAACTTGAAGCCTACTCATGTTCATTGTAAAAGATCTTTGTATGATTGAAATTGAAATAATTTGCAAAATATTACCTCGGAAAATGTCAAGGAAGCAGATCTGATCTTCTTCCTGCTGGCAAATATGATAGCAGACACTGCCTCGCTGGAGTTGGTAGCCAATGGCAGCACGATGAAGGATATGAAGAAAGTCGGGGTGTTTGTGGCGCTGGAGAAGTTATCGACTGCATCAACCAACGGGTCTGCAAAGGCAGCTGCAATGGCAGTTCCAAGCAGCAGTAGCAGCCCGGCTTTAGTTGAAATCCAACGGGGATTATCAACAGCCTCAACAGTCTCGTCGTTTTGTTCTCCCAACTGATCGTGTTCCCTCTTTGTTTGCTGATGAGTATAAATAAATTCAAATCTTGAGTAGCAAAACATTAAGTTATACGTGCAGGGGTGTGTTTTCTCGATGGTATCGAAGAACATAGAAAAATGTTCATACCGTGTGAAATTCATCGATATACTTCATTGAATCAGCATGATTTGAAACTGTGGTAGCACCCCTGGCCTCGGTCAGCCATCCCCCAATTCCGGAAATGAACTCATCGATATCGATTCTCATGTCCTGAGATGTGTCGAAATCCTTGAGCACTTTGGCAACAGCGTCATTTGGATCCATATCAAACTCATTGAAGTGAATTCCTACGATCAGAGCTTTTAGCTCCGAGTATGATAGGTACCCATCCTTGTTTTCGTCAATGGCTTCGAACAGGCTGCAGCGTACATGTAAGAGAGATGATCGATGATAATAACCGAAGGGAGCTGAATTAGGATGAATCATGAAATGAAACTCACTCTCTGAGGACGTCTTCATTAGGCCTGCCGTCTTCCCTGGAAAGCCTACCGAGTGCGCGTTTTTTCAAATGTTTGAGGATTCCGGACATGACGTGCTTGTGCTTCGTGTACGCTAGTCGCCTCCTCTGAATCCATGGCTGGAACACCTGCGCGGAAAGTTTGTGAAAGGATGGAGATTAGATGATGGTGGAAGAACAAGATGGAACAAATTGGGAAGATGTGTAATGTACCTGGTAAAGGCAGTAAGAGATGAGAAGTGAAACGGAAACAACAAGGCTAATCAAGACAGCCAAGTGCCGTCCCGAATTCGAATGCAATATCTGCGGCAACTGAACTATTACGAATGGAATCACTGAAATCGCCATAATAATGCCTGCGTAGCTTGTGTACACATCTGTGGTGATTCCGGAGCCTGCAGCGACAAGTGAAATTAGGTAAAGATGTTAAACATTAGTTAGAAATCAAAGAGAAATTCGGTGATTGAAGTTACTGATTTCATTTTCAAGTTAATGTTTATCGAAGTTTATGAACAGATCTGTGATTTCTCGTGGATTGCAGAATTCAAATTTGGCAACACATCGAAAGAGATGCAACTATTTCAACCTACAGTGCCTTGAGACGAACTGTAGCAGATTTGGTAGATCAGGCGGAGGAGGAACATATCAGATTAGACGGTGAGGATTGTGTCGGGCGAAATGTCAACATTGAAAGGACTAATTTAAGAGTAGAAATTGGAAGAGACAAGGGAGACGACAAACCAGTTAGACTAAAGGCTTTTGTGTCTCTCGAATCGATTGCGACACCATTTTCAACATCACACTTGCCAACGATTATACAGGTTCCCCAAATTGCAGTCAGAAGCATAACTGTTGAACCTGCTAGAAGCCCCATTCCAACGGACACTTGGCTTTGAGCAGTTTCTGCGCTTCCAGAAAGACCGGACACTGAAATTCAAAAGCATAAATCGGTAAATTGATCCCTACGCAAAGTGAAAATCCCCAATTTCATACCAAACATCCATTGATGCATAAATCAATCTATACATACATACATATATATATATAAATACAGAGAGAGAGAGAGAATACCTAGAATAAGCATAGCATCCGGAAGTGCACCGAGGATTGGGAGGAAGAGGCCGCCGACAATTCCAGGGCCGAGAATCTCGAGGAGAAGCTCACTTCCGGTGGAGAGATACGTAGCGGCGAGGTACATTAGGTAACCGTATACCGCAATTAAGAACAAGTTCCCCAGTGCGGTGGAGGTGCACGGCAAAAAACCGTACGACTGCTCACAGTTCTCCTCGGCGGCGGGGAGGCGGAGGAAATCCGGCACTCTGGAGGCGGAAAATCCATCGGAGACTATATCGAATTGGTCGGAAATGAAGCGACCATAGGACAGGCCGCAGAGAATCAGGAAGACGACGATCGTCAGAAGAGCTCTCGACTCCGTCCGCCGGCGCATCGTAGAGCTGAAGATTTTCAAACTTCTTCCCGAGCTTATCAGAATCTCTCTCTTCTCTTCTATCTATATAGATAAAATAGATATATATATATATATATATAAAAAGAGAGAGAGTTGAGGCTTGGAGAAGAAGAGGTGTAATTTGACGAGACCCGGGAGTTGAAGTCCTGAAAGCTTTATCATCATACTACTTTCATTTGGGGAGTTGAAGTCAGGGAGCTTTTTGAATAAAAGTAGCAGTTATTCGAATTAACGCTTTCTAAAAAGTATGCCGAAGAATCCATTCATTGTTCACTGTACATTTATTTAGGGGTTTCCGAGGTCAGATCTCATAAGTCACTCTCTAAAATGTTGTTCGAATACAAAGGATACAGTCCGAATTTCCATATTATTAAAAAAATAAATAAATAATAAAAATAAAAAATAAAAAATAAAATTTAATAAATATTTAATATTATCCTAGTTATAATTTAAAATATTATTTTTACTATTTTTTGTTTGTTTTATTTTTTTCCTAATATAATAAATATTATTTTCGTTCGGCTTTAAAGGTTTTATTTACTTTTTGCGTGTTGATCTTTGAATATTAATTATTATATCAAAACGTAATCCAAATTAATAAAAAAATTACAAAAATACTTTTACTGGTGTCTTATAATACTAATAAAATAATATTTGTACAAAAAAATTATACAAATATAAAAATATTTTTAATGTTAAATACAATAACACAGAATGTAAATGTGACTCAGAGACGGACAGAGGGAGTATTATATTTTATATGTAAATACTAAAATATTTACTTTTATACAAATTACAAAAATATCATTGTTTTATTTATATGTAAATTATTTATTCCTTTGCTTTTCATATGAAATAATATGCTTTGTTTGTTATGGGTTCAAATATTTGACGCCTTGAAGTTTTGTTTATCACACATGATTGTGCGACTTGTCTTATTGGATTTAATTTGTAAATTATTAAATTCGATTAGAGGATTTATTCAAATCATATTCATCTAGTAACAATTTCAAATTCTCACATTATAAAAAATAAGAGCAAATAATGTATATCTTTGAAAATATATATCAATCCAGCATAATTAGGGGTGAGCAAAATATTCGAAATCCGAAAATTCAATCCGAACCAAACCGAAATTTAAAATTTGATTAGGATTTTCAGATTGGATCGGATTGAATTTTTAACCAATTTCGAATTTTTTGATTGGATCGGATCGGTATACTTAAAGTTCGAACCAATCTGAAATCTGAAATATAACATTTTAATATATTTTTTTATTATACATATTTAATATTTTATTAGAAAGTATTATATTTTAATATAAAAAAACTCCAATTTATTAATTATATTTTAATATATTTAATTTTTATATTATATATATTTAATAAAATAATAATAAAATTTAAAAGAAATTTTAAAATTAAAAAAATAATAATAAAAATATTTAGAATTTTCGATTTTTCGGTTTGTTCGGATTTTTTAGTTCGGATTACGGATTTTCGGATGTCGAATTTCGGTTATTTCGGTTCGTTTCGGGTTGATTTTTTCAAAAATTTCGAATTTTCGGATCGATTCAAATTTGGCGAAATCCGAACCGAAAATCCGAATGCTCGCCCCTAAGCATAATATTGTTAAAATAAATTTAGAAAATTTATAGTAATATATAGAGAAAAAGATACAAACAATACATCATTAATATATAGTCACAATATATACAACAAAAGATCTATTGAGCGGATTTTGATCAAATAAATAACATTTAGAATATTTAAATATTAGTACATACAATAAAACGTTATTTTGCAATTAATAATTTATCTAAATACAAAAAAATATTATTTTTGATTGTGTTACTAAATTTATTTTTTCTTTCTTATTAAGTAAAAGTAATTTATATATAAATACTAAAATGCCTCTAATATTTACAAAAGTCTTTTTTTTTACTTATAAAAATAAAAATATCAGCTTATCAAAAAAAATATTATTATATTTTAATATACTAAAAAATACAAATATAAATTTTTTAATTTCTAAAAATTTCTCACATTTATTTATGCATAAACAATAAAATGAAAATACAAATATAAATATAAATTAACAAATTAGTACGTGATTCCAATTAAATAATTATTTAATTACAGGCATGTTTTGTTGCCAATTTAAGGATATTAATTAATTAATTACCTATTATTTTGTGAACGTATGAAGCAATTAGTAACCTGCTTGTAATAACCTAATCGATTAAGGGAAGCATTTAATTTTAGTATTATTTATTTTTTTAAAAAAAAAAAGAAAGAAATTAAATTATTTTACTTGCTAAAATAACGTTAAAAACGTGTTTGGATGTTGGTTGGAATTGTATTTGAAGATTAGATTGGTTGGAAATTAAATTGGATAAAATGTATTTAATTGATATTTGATTTACGATGTTAACATATATGTTTAAATTAAGTTAAAATTTCTTGTAAATAATATTCTTAATTTAAAGAATAATTATAAATTTTAAATTTTAAAATGTGATTAAAATGTATAATTTTATTTTCTTAAAAAATGATAAATTATATAGGACGAATCGAAATATAAAAAATTAGACAATGATGTGGCAGTGAGAGTAAAATTTTGATTGTTTTAAAAAATGAATCTCAATAAAATACTATATTTCTTCCATTTTGGCTAAATGTACTCTTTTAGGTTTTGCAGGAAATTAAAAAAATAATCGATAAATTTTGTCCTTTCAAGTATAAATTTTGAAAAAATTAAGGGTATTTTTGTATTTATATATTGGTTACTTCTATTATACTCCCTCCGTCCACTTACAATGTTTACGTATTTCTATTTTGGGACGTTCAATTACAAAGTTAACATTTCATTAAATACTCTATTTTTTTCCACAAATACCCTCACTTTACATCACATCATTACTTTTACACAAAAAAAAAGTAAGGACAAAAATATCGTTACACTACTTATAACTACCGACTATAATTAAAATACTATTATTTCTTAAACACCGCGCCAAAAGTAAATGTAAACATTATAAGTGGACGGAGGGAATATTATTTTCCCAATATTAACTTGAAATGTAATAATAATGATAACAATAATAATAATAATAATTATTATTACCAACATCATTCACAACATTAGGAAATGATAATAATGAGTTATATATATATATGTATGATATTCATATTTTTTATATCAATTTCGGTAATTATTTTCTATATACAAATTAAAACCATTATTTTTTAAAATAAATATAAGAGTACATTTTTAAATTTTTTTTTTGGTTTTTTTAAAAAAAGGGTCACCCCACATGTCGTGGCGCGTGGACAATTTTTATGTTCAGTTATTAAATTAAAGACAATTTTAGGAAGGGACTGCTCTAACGCTACCTCTTTGATTTGTAATTTTTATTTTTAATTCTTTTATATCTTAACTTAATGCAATATTTGACTTTTGTTCTACTAGTGATATATATATATATTATAACTGTTAATCCGCAACTAGTAATATTTTATTTTATTTATTTATTTATTTATTTTTTATGACGTGGGAACTCGCAGTCATTATCCAAAATTGTGAATCTCCGATCGAACCCAATACTCTGCCATAGTAATATTTTATTTTGTTTTTACGTGTGACGTCGTTTATTGCTCTATTTTGATTATTGCATTATAATTATTTGACACAATCAATCCAAATTTATATTGGAACGTTTCCCAAATATATAGGAATAGATTATGAGGTTGTTTGGTTCTCGGGGTTTTTTTTTTTTATTATTATTAGCATAATATTTAAAATTTTATTTTATGTTTGGTTACTAAAATTCTTCAGTATTTATATTTTAAAATTTTAATTTATTTTGCATATTAATTGAATGGTTAATTTTTTTTATTTTAAATAAAATAATTGTCTAAATTAAATTCATACATTCATCTCTTTTCTGTGAATTTTATTTATTTATTTATTTTTATCAAATTAGGTGTTTTATAAAAAAAAATGATATGATTTTTTTATTAATATTTAAAAAAGTAATATATATATGAATTTATACATAATATATAATATAATCTATACAATATAAAATGATAATTCAACATAAAAATATTATTTCTTATACTACCAATATTTTTTCTCATACCTGATGGTGTCGTTACCGTACTGACACTAATTGAGTCTGAACCATGTTGATTAAACAGGAGCGGTGATAACAGAGGTTTTGTTTATATTCAAATATAGGAAATTTTGTTCGAAGATTGTGATGTAAGGAATTATAGTGAACGATCAGATATAGCAAAAATTTATGGTTGTAGACCTTGAACCGTTTATCATAATTATTTATACTCTTGGAGACCGGTGAGTTTCCAGGTCGAACACATGGATTTTAAGTCGCGATTTTAAATCAAGTATTGATCTCATAAAAGCTGCGAAAAAACAGTAAAAGGACCTGCTTTCCAGCGGGCCTGAACCCTAAACTACAGAAAGCTGGAAATGAAAGCAATAAAAAGTGAGCGACGGTGAGCGGAGCGGTGGTGACCGGACAAGGTACCATCGATGGGTGAGCAATAGGGACATGAGCGGATGACACAACATATATTTATATAGATTGAGCGG
Source organism: Andrographis paniculata (assembly GCF_009805555.1). Lineage (NCBI taxonomy): Eukaryota > Viridiplantae > Streptophyta > Magnoliopsida > Lamiales > Acanthaceae > Andrographis > Andrographis paniculata. The sequence continues at coordinate 2,251,414 of NW_026137611.1, forward strand.
TAGAGAGTGATGGAAAGATGCTGAGTCTGAACTGTGCGTTACTCAATGACTAGGTTTTCCTCGATTAAATGAGCGAACGATGGTGCTGTGTTATCGAAACATATATGTATAATACGAAAGTGGTAGGAAGGGGGTAATGTAAATATATAAACTAGATTATAAGGAATTTTGATCGTTGGTACTTGACCTTAAAGGATTTACTACAAGACTTCAATGACACCCATAATTAGAATATTATAAGAAAGAAACTCTGCTGTCACTAGGAGTTTCTGCGACCCAATAGACTACCGCTTATGCCCTATTAATTATCTCAAATTCTGCCTCATTAGTGACTTTACCCTTCTGTTACCTCTGTTTAATCAAAATTGAATTTAAACGAGTAGTTAAGCAGGTCGACAAGGCTCCCACGTACTTAACGATATTGAACTACCTTGAATCTGTTTGTGACAAAAGACAAGGCTTGGATAATTAATCTTTTTGTGCTCTTTATCAGCGAAGTGAAATTCTTTACAATTAGGGTTTATATAAATGTGAAAAGTATGGAAGAAGTGATTGACAAAGAACAAATGATATTTCATTACTTACTGCTAAACCCGGAACTTCTAATTCTACAAAAACTGTAATTAAAGCGATAAACTAAGCTAAGTAAGCAGAAAAGTGGTGGCCAAGGGAGAGAACAGAAATCTCAACTCCCCTGGTCATTCTTGCTTAGAACTCCCTTACAGGGTTGGAGCTCTCGGGAGATATGAAGACAACCAGAATGCGCGAAACAAAGTGCTAGTATACTCCTCTTTTTGTATATTTTACATACAGATATCTGGCTATTTATAGCCGGTGGAAGAAGCGGTTACAAGCAGTTACAAAGTGGTTCCAACCGTTAGGTAATTAGGCCAGTTGGTGGCGGTTATTCTGTTAAAGCAGTTGCTGGCCATAACTCCCAGGGTGTTCGCTTTGCTTGCTTGGGCATGTAAGGGCGCAGATCTTCTTCGCTTGCCGGATGGTTGGAGGGCATCAGTGCAGCTAAGCGGTTGTTTGTACTGGTCGGTAGTGGAATGATTGTACCGCTGCGGGTTGGACACTTAGGCAATATCTGCGCTGAGTTGCCGTCGTTTTGCTGCGGTGGGTGTCTGGTCGCTGGCCTGAGCGCTGGAGCGTCGCTTGCGAGCGGTGGAAGCTATCGCTTCCTTCTCTTGCCTTAGCTTTTCAGGGCGATGGAGTCATCGCTTGTGAGCATAAATGACTATCGCTTGTCTCATTTGCCTTAGCTTTTCTGGACTCAAATCACCGCTTAAGAGGACAAAAATTGTTAATAATCTCAACAAATTAACTCTGGATCGTGCCAAACGAGATATATCAATAAAGTATGTCATAAATCAGATATTGTGATAGTTTTTATACAGAAATTCAAGTAATATATAGTTTTGTCAAGCGGGAAATATGCTCATATTTGTAGTCATTAAGCGGTTAGATTTTTTATTTTTTATTTTTGGATGACGGTGGAACCTGCAGCCGCTACCCGAAAGTACGCACTGGGTAAACCCCGGCTGAACCTAATATCCTGCAAACCAGGCCAATAAAAAAATTATTTTCATATTATGTGGTGCAGAATAAAAAAAGTTATTTAAGTAAATCTATAATGCACCTTAATATGACAATTAAAGCTTTTCTAAAATAACAATATAAATATATTTTATGTGAGTATAGTTTATACTTTCTTCTTTCAATTACCGTGTTTTCGGTAAATATATTTGTTGGTCTCCCTTTTGTTTACAAATCTTTATAAAATAATTAAATAGCTTGAATTTTTTACAATATAAGTTTTACTTCATAAAAAAAAAAAAAAATTATATTTGTACTTTAAAAAAAAAAAAAACATAATTTATTCTCTTATAATTTAATTACAAAAATATTGTGTTGATAAATTAAGAGAACACTAACTCTTTCAAATGGAACAATGCTTATATTGGGTTGGAAAATTTAAATAGCATTGTCTCTATTAACTGAGAGCATTGTCTGTGTCAATATAGAGCACTGTTTTTTTTTTTTTTTTTTTTCTCCAGAAAATACTATTTTATTAACAGAGATTATTAATTTTAGAGTAAACTATTTTTTTAATCACGTAACTGGACCCCTTATCATTTTAGTCCCGTAAGTCTGTCGCAAACTAGTCTCATAAGTGAAATTTTTTTGTTGTTTTAGTCATCCGGCGCCGGAGACGCCTGCGTGACTTTCTGGAGGCCACGTGTCCGTCAGGTGTCCGCTGACTTGGCGGACACCTGACGAACACGTGGATTTTTATTTTATTTTTTTCATTTTTTTAATTTTTTAAAAATTTGTTTTTAATTTATTTTAAATTTTATTTACTTTTTTAATTTTTTTTTATTTGGTCTAATTGAAAAATATATATAAAAAAAAATAATAAAATCCACGTGTCCGCCAGATGTCGCTGACCTAGCGGGACACCTGACGGACACGTGGATTTCGGCGAGCCACGCGGGCGTCCAGCGCCGGAGGACTAAAACAGTGAAAATTTTCCACTTATAAAACTAGTTTGCGACATCCTCCACTTACGAGATTAAAATGATAAAAGAGTTCACTCACGGGACTAAAAACAAATAAACTCAAGTCAACTATATATTTTTTTTATAACGTGAAAATCCGTAGCCGCTACCAAAAAATGCGCACCAGCTAAAGTCTGAACGAATCTAATATCCTCAAGGCAACTATTATTGATAATTTAACAAATGCGTGTAGTTCACACGAAACAATCAAGGCCAAGGTAATTAAAATTAAAATTATAAAATTATGACAAAAGTAAATGTCATAAAAGTAGCAATTATATATGCCTATAAATTAATTCTATGCCTTATTTTATTTATTTTGAAATTTTCAAGTAATAAAATATAGTTTGGGATAAAATATTTCATAAATAATTGGTTCACATATACCCACCCACGATGAGATAATAAAATAAGTACGTACTTCTAAAATGTAATCATGACATGGCCATTGAATGGATCTTGTCAATATGTTTTCTTTTTTCAAAAAAAATATATAAATATATATATTAAAATTGTGAACAAAAATTATTTTTTTGTCTCATTCAATAGTGTAATTATTAATTTTATCATATTTTTAAATATTTTTTTATCAATTTTGGTCTCATTCAAATAAAATTTTATCAATTTTAGTCCAAGATGGTAGATTACGACTGAATACGGCCGTGTTGGATGACTCAAAAAGTGACTGGGCGTTCCAGGCAGCCAACACGGCCGCGTTGGGCTCAACATGGCCGTGTTGGTTATCTTGCACTTTTGAACACGGTCGTGTTCGTGCCAGTGTTCTGTACACAATCATGTTTCTATCCATGTTCTCAACACAACCGTGTTCTAGGTTATGTTCACGATTTGTACTGAACACAATCATATTTTAGGTCATGTTCACGACCATATTTTTAATAAAATCATATTGTAGATTTTATTCATTATTATTTTCACTTATCGGTTAAAATTATTTGATATATATTACTTTAAAATTTTTACTATAAACTTTAAAAAGAGATATAATAATGATTATTAAAAATATATATTAACGTATTATTATTTTTATATTTTTTTCAATTATTTTTTTTAAATATTAAAATGATTATTTTTTATATTATAAAATAATTATAAAAAATATTTTTGTTGAATTATAAATATATATCAAATAATTTTAACCAAGAAGTAAAAATAATAATAAATATGAGCTACAATATGATTATATTGAAAACATGATCATGAACATAACTTAAAAAATGACTGTGTTCAGAACAAAATCGTGAATATGACCTGGAACACGGTGCAGACCGGTCTGGGCCAGTGCCATAGGGCCCATTCCCTCTAGGGGTCCACAAAGGGCCCAATATTATATGTATATATATACTCCTATATATTAATATATATTATTATTATTATTTTCATAGAATATATAAAATAAAATTTTAAATAAAAAATTTATTTAAAAATTATTTTTTAAATAAATGATTTCTACATTAATTTTTTAAATTATTTATTTGTATATTTTAGTGTGTTTATTTAATGGTATAATTTTATATATTTTGTGAATTATGTAAAAAAGAATATATAATAGAGTAATATTTTGTGTGTTCTTGTTATTTTTATATCTATATGTTTAAATTTGTATTTATTAGTAGTTTTTTTAAAAATTTGTGTATTATATAAACATTGAGTTTATTTCTTTAATCTAAACTTTTTTAAAAAAAATATATATTTTTCTCTTTCACAAACATCCATCAAACATTATTTTAATATCAAATTCAAACCAAATTTTTCTCTAAACCAATAAAAAAAACAAATTCTTAATAAACTTTTTTGTTTAAAAATTTTCTTTTAAAGACTTTTGATTGTTTATAAAAATATTCTTGAAAAGATATTAAATCAATTTTTTTTTTATATATTATACTAAATATATCAAATTAATTTTTATATTCATATTTTGATCTTTTAATAAATAAATAAAATATTTTATTAATACATTAACATTATGTGTTTGTTTGGGGGATTGAATTAGATTTCCACTATTCATCTCATTTTTTTCCCTTAAAAACATCAAATCAAACATCTATTTTTTATTTTTTATATTATACTAAAAATCAATTTTACATTCAAAACATCACATCAACACCTATTTATATCACATCATACAACTATTCAAATTCAAAATTTTTACTATTCAAATCCTAACTTAAAATCCAAACCCCACACCCTAAAAAAATATATAAAATTATTATATTATTATTATAATAATATAAAAAATATTTAAGGGCCCAATATTCTAATTTTGCTCCGGGCCTAATAAAGGTCAGGAACGAGTCTGCGGCTGTGTTGATAACATGGACAGAAACATACAGAAGTGCAAGGTAACCAACATGGCCGTGTTGGCTGCTCCAATCACTTTCTGAGTTATCCAACACGGCCGTGTTCAGTTCCAGTCAACCATCTTGGGACTAAAATTGTAATTTGAGTGGGACCAAAATTGATAAAAAAAAAAAAAATTAAAAAATTGAATTGAACTAAAATTGATAATTATGATATTGAATGAGACCAAAAATGATTTTTTTTTTCTCTAAAATTGTTCATAAGTCTCATGTGATTTCAAAATTTAGCATAAAATTTATTTATATTTTAAAAATTGCATGGTACCTCCTTATATTTTAAAAAGCATTGCATTAAACCCCACCACCGTAAAACATGATAAGATGTTTTGCATAGTACCTTCTTTTTATCTATATGTTTTGCATGACAAGATGTTTTATACAATATTTTTTAAAATATAAGGAAGCGTCATACAATTTTTTAAAGTAAAATGAGAATTTACTCTGAGTTTTGAAATTACAGAGGGATTTCATGCAACATTTATTAAAATATAAGGGAGAGCTATGCAATTTTTAAAATAAATGTGACTGAATTTCGAAACTACAAGAGAGATATGGAAAATTTTGTCTATATAAATATGAGAATTTAAAAATATATTAGTGACTAATTTAAAAATATAGCAGTAAAAAATAATTATTTTTAATAACAAATAATTATAAATTAAAATTAAAATAAATAATTTAATTAATATTAAAAAATTATTAATTATAAAATTTAAAATGTGATTAAAGTGTATAACTTTTTTTTCCAAAAAAAATATTATCTCCGTCGCATAAGAAGAGTACCATGAGTTTTTTTGTTGTTAATATTTGAATATTAATTATGATTTCAATACGTAATACAAATCAAGACAAAAATGAAAAAAATACTTCTATTAATCTCTTATAATACAAATACAAAGATATTTATAAAATAAATTATACAAATATAATAATATTTTTAATGTTAAATACAATGATTTAAAATAAAAAAATACAAATTTTATGGGATGGAGGTTATATAAAATAGATAAAAATAAAAAATAAAAAATAAAAAATAAAAAATAGACATAATGTGAGCGAAGGGAATATTGAATATATTTTTAATAAAATACAATAATGTAATATAATAATATAAATAAAAATATACTACATATATTTAAGTTAATATTTTAAATAAATATATATATATTTTAAATACTTTCTCTGTCTTTGGATCCTTTGGAGATATAATATATTAAGAATTAATAATATTTTACCTTTTGTAATTAATATTAAAAATATTATTATATTTATATAATTATTTGTACAAATATTATTTTATTAGTATTATAAGACACTAATATAATTATTTTTGCAATTTTTTGTTAATATGTATTACGTTTTGATATAATAAATAATATTCAAATATCAACATGAAAAAAAAGTAAATGAGACCCTTAGAGTCGGACGAAGATAGTATTAGTTAATAAAAGTGTGTAAGGAATTTTGACATTTTTGTCTTTTAATTTTATAATAATAATATGTTTATAATTTAATAAGTAAAAGTTAAGGGTATTTCAGTATTTGTGTATGATTATTTTTATTAAATAGAAAAAAAATACTTTTAAATAGGACAAACAAAAATAATAAAAATAGTACTTTGAATTGTGACAGATGGAGTATAATACCTTTTAATTAATAATAGATATTAAATAAAATATATATTAATTTTTTTTTTAAAAACCATTTGTTATCTTTAAACTTTAAAATGTCCAAAAATTTCTGTAATTGTTTTTTTATATGTTATTATTATGTTTTGTTATTTTATTTTTTCATATTTTTAAAGAAAATTATTGTTAGTTCTAATACTATTAAAATTTGATATAGTATTTTTTTTATAAAATTGTCATTAAGAAAAGAGGCAAAGTAATGGAGTATGGTTTTAATTTTAATTTAAGTTTTCTATTATTCAATTCATTCTAACTCATATACTATTTTTTTTAATAAAATTATATTAGTTTTTCATAAAATTTTTATATCATAATATTATTTAAATAAAAATTTTAAAACACAATACAAACCAAACAATTGAACAGGCTTTCCAATTCTTTCAAATATATATATATATATATATATTTTTCAATACATATATATAATAATTTTAATGTGTATGGTTTTTGTTTCGAATATAAATTAATATCATTCACTTCTCCTGATTTTTAATAAAAATATATTATTTTATTTTATAAAATTTTACATCAAATTATCACTTGAACCAAAACTCAAATCAAAATCAAACAAATCATTTTGTTCAAAATTTTGAGAAAAAATAATGAGATTATTTCATTGATCATTAAAATAAAAAGTCTATATATAGGCGATATAAACAAATTCGAGAAACTCAAATCTAAATAATATAATATATTAATAAGATCAAATTTAAATATCTAAAATATCTCAATACAATTATTCTTCTTTTATGCTTCGATGAAAATATATTTTTTTCATCAACTTAATAAATATACATTTTGTCATTTTTTATACTTATTTAAATCAATATTTTAACAATAACTTTACATATTAGTAGTCTTTATGTACAAAACTATCACTAACTATCCTAATAATTAGAATTTATTAAACTACATGTAAAAATAAATATTTATTTTTTAAGTAAAGTGATTTTTTTTTTCAAAATAATATTTAAATTAAATATTAAATCAAAATATCCGTACTCAAATCAAGGCAAACAAACTACGTATCCTTTTTTACAATAAAAAATTAAAATTAAAAAAATACCGACACCAAATCAAATGGACCACCAACTTTCCTTAAATTGCATAGGACATACCCTTGTCATCATATGCGAATGCACTTTATTCTTTTTGTATATATATTATTTTTATTTTGAAATTTTTTGAAGTGATTATAATAATACAATGTGATATTTTATATAAAAAAAAAATATCATATTTAATATTTTGTAAAGAAAATAAAATATAATAGCTCTAATTTTTTTTTTAAAAAAATAATAATAATTTTGTAACATGTACTTTTAGCAAATTTATAGGAGTACAAACAAATAAATAAAAATAATATTTATCTTCAATATTTTTCATGTCATCACATTATTGGTCGTAATTGAAGAATTTTCTGCAAATTAATAGTAAAGTCTTACACTATTTATTTTTATTAAGATATTTTACATTACTAATTTATACATATTTTTGTGTATATAGTGCTCCATCCGTCATGCAAAATGTGTGCTTATTTGACCGGACACAAGTTTTAATCAAAGTAAATAATAATAGTTACTTTTTTCTTTTACTTAAAAAGGTAAAGAGAATATTTTTCAATAACAACCCAAAAAGAAAAATGAGCATAGATTGGAACGACGGATGAAGTATATATTATTAATAGATTAATTTCTTGTTATATATATATATATATTTTTTTTTTTCTTTCGAATTTTTTATTTTACTAAATAAAAAATTATTTATTATTTTCCTAGTCAATTATATATTTTTTTTTCAATTATATTTCTTTATCTTCATTTTTTTTACTATTTTTTTTTTTTAATTTTATTTAGTGGACCCTAAATGTGGGAGTGACCAATTTGAAAATGAATTAATTATTTTTTAAAAAATAATAAGTAGTTGGTGAGTGTGTGTTGAAGACGTGGAGAGTGCGTGTGGGCCTACAGGCTCTTGTGTATTAAGTTCACACGTGGTTACACTTATTCAAGATTCAAAAGTATTCCCCCACACCAATTAATAATTGATGTCCCTATCCAGATTTTAAAATTTATAACTCTGGGATTGTTCTTTTTATCTTTTTCTCCAATGGGATTTAAAAAAAAAATAATAATAAAATTAATATATTATATATATTTATAATTTTTATATTCTCTACGTATTTTTTTATATTTAACATAAAAAAAAATATTTTTAATTATTTTACAAAATAAACACACCTCGTATTTCTACTTGACATAAATGCATAGGCTTGTAATGAATTGTTTAGTCGTTTGAGTGAACTTATGATTGTAATTTAAATTTTCGATATCTCTTAATTTTATCTGTCAGATACAAGACATATATTACTAACTTAATTTGTTAATTAATATATTTAATCAAAAATTTATTTAAAACACATGCAAAGAATAGAGCGGGCAAAAACTGATCCGACACGACAATTTTATACGAAATAATTGGGTTTTGGTCAAAAATTTCAACCTGATTATGTATACGGGTTGACATGAACCCGACACGATAGTAAACGGGTCAAGTTAGGGTTGAGGCTCTCAACTCAAACCCGACACGACAATCTGAATATAATATATTTATATTAATATTAATTAATATATTCATTATATATGTAAAATAATCATAATTTAATAATTTTCTCATAAATTAATTTAAACTAAGTTCAATTTTAAGTAATTCAACCTAATTTACGATCAAACCAATAAAAACTAACATAACACGACAACACAACAAAAAATTATTTAATTTAAATAAAAAAAATTGACTTAATTATGTATACGAGTTAACATGAGTCAACCCGAACACGACACAATAATAAACGGATCAACCCGAACCCGACACGATAATAAACGGATCGAGTTATTGTTGAGTAATTTAACTCGTTTAAAGTATTCAAATCGACACGAACCCAACACGAATCGACCCATTGTCTGCTCTAGCAAAGAGTAACAATTATGAGTTTTATATTATAATAATAAGAAATGCATATACATATATACATAAATACACACAACGCCCTTAAATTCCATTAAATACACTAACTTCTAAATTATATACTCTATCTCTATATGTCTCAATCAAATTTTGTTATTTTTCATTTTTATCCGTCTCAAAACAAAATTATTATTTCCTAACTTAGTAATTATACTACTTTTTTAACATAATAATTACTCTTTCAATTTACAATATATTACACAAATGATATTACTTTTATATTACACAATACTAATAGAGATATTTTTCTCATTTTCACTAAAACTCAATATAATACTAATAATATTAAAAAAAATTATGTGTAAAAAATAAACGATAATCTTTCAATGGGACGAAAAGAGTATATTACATATATATATATATATATATATATGCTACTCGGATGTGGATCCCCTAATGATGGCACATCTATCAGCATGATGCTAAATTTAATTTCAGCCAATGATTGAATTTAATATAAAAGCGATGGTGTAGATTAAGTAAGAGGGAGATTGTCTTCTTATCTAATTTATTTATCCAATTTAGATTTCTCCAAAAATCATTATTTTTAGCGCCTTCTTGTTATTAGTTCGTCGTTGTTGTTGTCCTTACTGCAGTTGCTGTTCTCGTTGCTGTTGTCCTAGTGGTAATCTTTTTCTCTGTGAGAATATATTGACTTGGTTGATGGGTGAAAAGCCACTAATACTGAATGGCAGAACGTTGTTGTTGAGCGATTGAGTAGTACGAGAGGATTGAGAGGAAGGTGACGGCGATGGTGGAAGAAGGGTGGTGATGGTGATCGGAAGAGTAGTGGGAAAACATGTGTCGACAACTGATATTATGTTGTAAAATGCTCCCCATAAATGCTGAAATTAATGAAACATAATGCTGATTTATTTTAATTAACAATAATTTGAATATTTTTATACAATAATGAATGCTGAATTTTTTCTACATCTTATATCTAACTAAAAATCCCCATTACGTGCGTACTCACAATAGAAATTGTAAGCATCATCTGATTTTGTTAATTCTATTGCATTCGAATCAATATATCATATTTATATAAGATGCTGAAAAATATCAAACAATATGCTCCATATTTTTTAATAATAAAATGTTGTTACAGGTTTTAGAAAATATTGATTATTGTATAGGGTTGTATAATATAATATGAAATGCTCTCTCGTGCACATGCAAATGCTAAATTCAACTGAACAAGATACTATTTTTTTTTAATTAACAAAAATTTGAGTTTTCTTATACAACAATGAATGCTGAATTTTTTTATGCATATTAATCTTTACTACAAACTTCTATCATGTGCATACTCGCAATAGAAATTGTAAAATTTTGTTAATTTTATTGTATGTTAATCAATTGATCATATTTTAAAAAATGTTGTCTATTTAATATTAATTATGAAAATAGTTAAATTACTCTTATACCATTAAATTAATACAAACTATTGGATTAATTTTGTAATCTAATTGCTAGTTATAAATCAGTCTGGTGTTGATGGGTGTCTTTCAGCACCTAATTCCACCCATGGTGCTCTATTCTTCGGTTCTATTTATTTTCTGCGTGTTGTCCTAATATTTTAAATATTATAATATGGATTATTTTTTTTACTACTTCGTTTTAATTTTTTATTTAAGATAATTTTATAAATTATATTAGAAAAAATAAATATAATTAAAGGAACATTGCAAAATTACATTTCATCTGTCTTAGTTAATTTGTTCACTTTTTAGTTAGGGCATAAAGTTTTAGATATTATGCAATTAATAAATAATTAAAAAATATATAAGTAAAAATAATTTATGATATAATAAAAATAATTATAGATTAAAATTAAGATGACTAAATAGTTTAAATAGAAAAAGTTAAAAATTATGAATTTTAAAATGTGATTAAAGTGTAAATTATATTTTCCAAGAAGAAAATATATAATTTATGTGGAACAAAATAATATAGAAATAATGGACAAATTAAGTTGGATGGGGAAATATATAAAAATAAAAATAAAAACTCCTTTTAGACGAAACTTTAGGTTGTATTTTTTTTTTCTTTTTTTGTTAGGTGTTACTACAATTTTTTTTATTTATTTTTATGTAAAAAATATCAAATCAGACAATTATTTTCTTTTATACTCATTCCGTCTTAATTCAAAGTACTCCCTCCGTCCCATTGGAAGGGTAACATTTGTTTTTTGCAAATAAATTTTTGAATATTAGTATTATATTAGATTGTAATAAAAAAACAAAAATATCTCTATTAATATGGTGTAATATAAAAGTAATGATATTTGTATAATACATTGTAAATTGAAATGTTATTTATTATGTTAGGTAGGTAGTATAATTACTAAATTAGAAAATAGTAACCTTGTTTTAAGACAGACGAAAATAAAAAATGGTAACATTTCAATTGGACAAAGGGAGTATCTTTTTTTTATCATTTTCGTTTGTTCCATTTCAAAGTATTCATTTTTTATTTTAGAAAAAATAAGCATACACTAATATTAAAATATCATTAACTTTTACTTAAATCATAAATATATTCTTACGTATACATAAAATCAAAGAGCAAAAATGTCAAAAACTATTACACTGACAAATAAAATACTACTCCCTCCGTCCAGTTAAAAAATATACATATTTCTATTTTAGGACGTCCAATTACAAAGTAACTATTTCATTAAATACCCTATTTTTTTCCACAAATACCCCTATTTTACATCACATCATTACTTTTATACCAAAAAAATAAGGACAAAAATGTCATTTTACTACTTTTACCTACCCACTATAATTGAAATACTATTATTCCTTAATCTCCGCGCCAAAAGTAATTGTATACTTTTAACTTGGACGGAGGGAATATTATTTTCTAATCTACTAAAAAATTCCAAAAAACTCAATTGGATCGGGACGGAGGGAGTATATTATATTACAACTTTATTTTACATTAAAAATATCATGTTAATATTCATTTATATCACAGGATACAAGTATTTAAATTTAATTTTTACTATTCAACAATTCAAATAAACTAAATTCTCAACAAGGGATGAACGAATATAGGATTCTTGATTGATTATTTAGACGAATGAAAATATTCTTCTGCAGAAAATGTTGTTGGAGTTTGTCGTCATGACGCAATTTTAATTAATTTATTCATGTTCATTTCGTCGTCCTCTTCGTCAGTTGCTATATATCATTTGGGGACTGGAGTTTAATTTGAGGTGTTGTTGGATCAGGACATAGACATCTTTATCCAGTGACGACGTGTTGTTGGCTCATTTATCTGTTTTTGGATAAGTTTATACAATGAATTTTTACTAATTGATTATTTTTTTTTCTTAAAAAATAAATTTTATTATTTAAAATATTATATCAACATTGGCAAATAAATATATTTCAATTCTAAATTTAATTTGCAAAGCTACATCCGAACACAAGCGATGTCGATTTTCATTAGTTATTACATACGACTGTTTTCGATATCTAATTTGACTGTTTTCCAAACACTTCACTTACTAAATATGATAATTTGCTTATCAATTATGGCGTGTTTGTTGGCATATTTCGATATTACGTAATACACAATATATTTTAATTTTGAAGTATAATATTCTGAATTCATTTTTTTTAATTAAATAAAAAATTGAAAATATAAAATAGTAGTAGTAAAAAATTAATGATCCAAAAACAAAACCCAAACACCCTTCCTTAAGCATGTGTAGATACGTAAGTACAATAAGCATGAAACCAAGAATACTGCAAATATAGAGAGGTAGATGGATATATACCTTCACTTACCTTGAGCCTTCGACCTCGCCGTCGCCGTCGACATCCAACTGGGTTTCTTCGGGGCTTGTAAAATGCGATTTCAAGCCAATCCAGCACTGGTAGTAGTCGTGATCCCTGAACGGAGACTCGAGTGCCCATGGACACACTCTCGGCATTAGACACGACTCGAACATGAACGCCATCGTGTTGGAAATTCGCCGCGGCCCTGGCTCGTTTCCATTTGCAATTGTGGCCTGATCGTTGAAAGTTCACTAAGTACACAATTGTATTGAGTGCACAACTTGATGAAGTGAAAAAAAAAAAAAAGAAATACAAAAACATCCCTTTTTTTTTTCTAAATACTTTCTCCATTCTTTATACTTGACAGTAAAAATACTTAAAACTATAAATATTAAACAAACAGACTAGTATTTGGTGAATTAATCTCAAGCTATTGCGAAAGAGAGTCTTATCAAGTCTAGTACTAGATTCCTACAACCCATAGAAGCTTAACACATCGAATTTCCCCAGAATTCGGGAGTAATAGTAAGATGGGTGACATTTTGGGAAGTTCTCATGTAGCATTTTAAAAAAAAAAGTCTAGTAGTCGATGTTTAAATCATCAAGGCTAAGATAATATTAGGATAGGTAACCTCCTAGAATGTGCCCGTGTTGCACTACAAAAAAGTCTAGTAGTTGATGCTTAAAGTCGTCAAGGTTAAGGTAGTACTAGGATTAGTAACCTCCTAGGAAGTCATCGCGTTCACCAAAAAAGAAAAGAAAAATATAAAAAATAAAAAAATCCTCTAGTCAATGCTTAAAGTGATCAAAGCTAAGTTGAAGATCGATTGCATAGTTGATAACCATTTTGGAACACTAACTTGACAAGATCGAGCGCAAATATCGTGTTACTTAAAGATAATGTACTTAAGACTCGGTTTCATTTTGAAGAATTGATTAGACATTCTTTAAATCTAATCATTAGATCGTGGGATTGAGCAACAGAGAACCTTACCTCATATGTTATTGTGTCGGGTCCATGGGGAGTCATGCAGCTGTGAAGGCTTGCACCGCCAGGAAGAAATCCATCGGCTTTTGCCTGAAATCAAGAATTGATATGATTCAAGCTTCTATTTAAACTTCCCAATTAGCATTTCTTACGGACTCGGGAGCATCATATTGAGCAGAAGCAGCAAAGAATGGTCTATAGTTTGAGTTGTCTACGTACCTCGTATCCTCCATATATTAAGCCCATGAATTCACTCATACAGTTGCGATGATAATACGGAGGCCGGAATGTGTGTTCAGCAACCAACCACCGGGGTGGAAATATGACAAAATCAAGCAACGCCACACCCGGTCGATCAGTGGGAGCAGTCAGAACTGCATTTGTGTTTGGAACATTTTGATTTGAAAATGAGTACTCTTGCTCGAACAATATCATCACAAATAGAACATCGACACCATGGCTGCATGAAACATACCCGTATTTATGGATGGATCAGCATGGTCAATCAGCACCGTATTATACGGGCAGAATTTGCTCAGATCATACTGAAAAATTCAATGTGCTTCATCAGGGCAAGTTCAAGTCATTGTACAAATGCAACAAACAAACAGATAGCACACAACATAGAGACACACAATACACAATGTAGGGACGAAAAACATATGATATAGAAATAAACATAACATAAATTATATTAACACAATACAAATGCAACACATGAAGTGACATAGTCCCACTACAGGACAGACCACACACGATATAAAGACAAACAACACATGTATTATGTTAACATATACAAATGCTACTAACAACACATAATATAGTCTTACACAACACATGATACAAGGATAATCAGCACACACGATATAAAGAAGACAACATATGAATTATATTAACATACTAATACAAATGTAGCACATAGATTGCCAATAGACGATATACCACATGACAGATGCTACAATTAATTTCAGCACAAAAGTATATTCATACAGCACACCTACGTGAATAAAAACATATTTTGTTCGGCTATCTTATATGTGCTGGGTGGGGTTAGCACGGTAACCATCCCACATTGTAGAATATAATTCTAATCCATATATGGACAAATATCCTAGAAATACCAACCTTATATGGAACATAATTCCCATGCCAAGCTGCTACATTGAAAGGAGAGAAATCTTGTTTAGCAGTAAAAAGCTTGCCACCAAATTTCTGCACAATGGTGTAACCTGGTCGGGAAACATGATCGAACCAAGCCACCGGAGTTAAAAAATCCCTTGAAGCAGCAAGACCATTAGCACCTACAGAGGAAAGTACATACTTGAGCAGCTATTAAAATTTGTTTATATTTTCCAGAGAATGGCCTTATGAAGTCGAAAAGCTCTAAACAAATTTAGGAATGCACCTATTGGTCCGAGATCAGGAAGTTGAAAATGAGTTCCAAATATTTCTGCTGCATATCCCCTTGAGGGTCCATCCGGTAGATCAACAGCAAAACGGAACCCCTGAGGAATGACAACTATTTCTCCAGGAGATACTTGCAATCTTCCACATTCGGTGGTGATCCACAGCCCTAAAAGATAAGCAGTGGAAGGTTTTCATAATAGTTACAAGTCTTGCTAGAATCATAACAGAAATAGTGAAGTAGGAAACTAGTCAAAATGACACAAGGAAAAATCAAGGGTCCCTATAAGACATATAAAGGCATTTAGATCAAAGAAGAAGAATTAAAATGATCCATTGAAAAGAAGGAAGAATTAAAATCAACCAAGATATATAGGCTTTTATATCCATTGCAAAAACAGCCTTTTTTCAGACATGGTTTCATTTCAATAAGTCAGATCAACCTATCTAAATATATCATAAATGTGTCAAGCAGCTCTGTGTCTGCCCTGTTAAAAAGGCACACTTAGGAGTGTACAATAATGCTGAAATGAATGAAATTTTATGAATCACTTACTTCCTTCTTGAGGAACTATCAGAAAGTCTCCATCAGCACTGCAGAACGCACAATTGTCCATTGATTTGTTGGCTGTGTACCTACATGAAAGCATTCAACAAGAACATAAATGGAAATACATTTTCTGCCTACCCAAAGCCAAGAGCAGTGATTCTAAGAATCATAGTATAAACAACAAAGGTGAGAAATCAGCGTGTGGGGGACACAGTTGCAGGTGGAAACACAACCAAAATGTAGATGATTAAACAAATTGAATTTCAGGGTTAGCTTGACATCATGTAAATACCCTTTTCAATACCTGTCTCTCAACTCACCTTTAAGCTAGTAAACATGAATTAATTTGCCCCACGAACTAAACTTTCACCTGAATCGAGGTGCAACTACTCAGCCAGACATGATTGAATAGGCTTAACCTTAATTTATTGATGTGGCATGACCCCTAAACAATGAAGTTAGCATTCTTGCCAATTCCAGGATAACATAAAACCATTTAATCGAAAACAAGCCCCTTGTCAAATACAATTTAAACCAATTCCTCAATGAAATAGCCTTAAAAGATGAGAGAAACACAGTACGAAAGTAACATAACTAAGGGTGTTATTTTCCCTACACTAGCTTGAGCCACTATTGCATTTATTCAACTCATGGAACAGCAGTTTTCATTAATTGACCAGTTTTTTTGTATATGATACTGCTAAATCAATTTTCAAACTCTACTATTAGATCCTAATACGTAAGCAGTGATATTAAACCTAATAGCCATAATACTGCTGAAAACAATTCTAACCAATTGGACTGAGAATCGGAAAATACGAATGACCAAAAATAGAATGGAAGTAATTACATGTGGACTGCGAAGCCATGCCGTAGATAGGAACTTCCAGCGCCGCATACGGTGTACAATCCATCGATAAAATCGGTCGGAGTCACCGGAACTTCCACCGGCTTCCACCTGAGCTGTGTCGGAGTTGCGTAGCTATTTGACTCATCGAATTCGCTCACTAGCCTCTCGTGCTCGGGAATTCTAGGTTTGAACGGCTCGTGCGTCACCGAAGGCTTCACACGGTACAGCCAACTGATTTCACAAAAAATTACTTCAACAATCGATCAAAAACCAAAATACTTACGCGAAATACTCCGCGGTACCAAACATTTACAGCACCTTCGTTGATTGAGCTTGCGCGGAGTGGTGAAGGAAGTACCGGAGATCTGCTCAGCGTAGAGGCCGTAAGGACAGACTAGAGGACTATTCTGGTTACCAGGAAGAGCTCCGGCGATCGCCTCCGACGAAAAACTGTTCCCGAAGCCTGATTGGTACTCCAAGTCCACCGGAAACGATGGTCGTGCATCTGATACCGTGCTCTCCATTAACAATCAGTAGCGAAATAATTCAACATACACTTCCGGAAAGCTCGTTGGAGAATCGAAGTGCAGATTGAACCAAAGCAGCAGCAGAGACGCACACGAGACGATTTTTTTTATAACGTACGAGACGAAAACTTTTGTCGTAAAGAGCGCTTTTGGATAAATCTGACAACAAATCGTGGGACACTGGGACTAGACTTGCCTATCCGGTTTCGAACCGGACGTTACTGATCAAACCAAAATCAAGCTCGTTTCGAACCGAAACAGTCAGTCCGGTTCGGTTTATCAAACCGCGAACTGTCGGTCCAACCGATGGTTTAGCGGTTTGAACCGGATGTTCGGCCACTAATTATATTTATATTTTTATTTTGCACGGCCAGCAGTGCAGCGGTTCTGCAATGTTGCAGGACAGACGGTGCGGGTTATCAAACCGCGAACTGTTGGTCTAATAGTCGATTTAGCGGTTTGAACCGGAGGTTCGGCCACTATTTATATTTTGAACGAGCCAGCGGCGCAGTGGCTGTGGAAACAGGACGCGTGAACGGCGAATATGAAAAAGAAAGAAAATGAAAAAGAAAGAAATGATAGGGATTGTTTAAAGGTTTGGATTTTGAGTTTTGGTTTTGAATAGTAAAATTTTAAATTAAAATAATTATTTAATGTAAATATGTATTGATGTGATATTTTAAATATAAAATTTAATTTTAATATAATATTATAAATAAAAAATAGGTGTTTAATTTAATATTTTTTTTAAAAAAATAATTAAAATAGTAAAACATAAAAGCAAATCACTCAAGTAAGCACACCCACCCATAGTATTGGGCAGAAGAACGATGTATCATGTATTAGCTACTATGGTAAAGTTGTAGTTTGCAAGTTTATATTTACCTTTTGTAATTAATATTTTTAATTTTTTTACTTTCGTTCTATTAGTATTATAAGACACTAATAAAAGTATATTTATTTTTTTCTTTTTAATTTATATTATATTTTGATATAATAATTAATTTTAAAGATCAATACGCCAAAAAGTAAATGTAAACTTTCAAATTGGACAAAAAAAAATATTTTACAACAATAATATATTTTATAATTAAAATTATTATATATTACTATCTCAGTTCCTTTTAAAGAGGCCTATTAGTTTTGCAGTAAATTAATAAATAATTGTATTTTATGGGTATATTCGTTTGAAGAATTTGTGTGGATTTTTATTATTCATACAAATTTTTTCCTTCAAAAATATCAAATCAAACATCTATTTTTTATTTTTTACATTATACTAAAAATTAATTTTACATTTAAAACATCGCATCAATACATATTTATCACATCATACAACTATTCAAATTCAAATTTTTTACTATTCAAATATCTATCCAAAATCCAAACCCCCGAACAAACACAGCATATTAGTTAGTGGAAATGTGTAAGAGATTTTAACATTTTTGCCCATTAAATTTTTTTTATAAAGTAATTGTATGTGTAATAGTATGTTTATAATTTAAGTAAAAGTCAATGATACTTTGGTATTAATGTATGATTATTTTTTCTGAAATAAAAGAAATACTTTGAAATGTGATAAATGAAAATAGTGAAAAATAGTACTTTAAATTGAGACGGAGGGAGTACTATTTCTTCATCCCATATAAATTATCTATTTTTTCTTCTCTTCGGTCAGTCTTAATTTATCCTTTTTTTAATTTTTTAAAATATTATTATACATTTTAATTATAATTTAAAATTCATCATTAATAATTTTCTTTAATTTTAATAAAATTATATAGTAATATTAATTTTAATTTATAATTATCTTTTATACAACAATTGTTTTTTATTAATACATTTTTAATTACTTATTAATTATATTTTAGTAAGATACGATTTATTCGGGAGAGTATTAAATTAATAAAATAAAAATAATACTAATATTAATAACAATAAATAATTATTAATTATATAATAATAATATATTATTATTTTCATATTTATATCTAAAATTTTGTAAGTTTTTATTATATAATTATATTTAATTTAAAGTATTTTAATATCTAATACACTAATATTTTTATGATTTATTTTATTTATTTTAATTCAAATTTAAATTTCTCTTATTAAATTTATTATTTTAATTATTTTTATATTTTAACAATCTAATCGATTATTCCGTCTATCCCAAATATAATGTAATATTTTTTTTGTTACGTTCCAAACATTCTTGCAATATTTTTAAAATAAAAAATAATTAAATATATCTAATATCTATCCTACACTTTTTTCACATCACATTATTCAAATAATTCAAATAAGTATACACGTTTCTCTTATTTAATTCTCAAATTATCATGTTTAATATTATTCATCTAAATTCTAGTGTCGAAAACAAATATTGCACTATATCTAAGACGGATAGAATATTATTTATATAATTTTTACACAATAAATAAATAATAAATTCCAACACCAAGTCTGTCTCCCCCTCCCTCTCTTTTTCCCTCCCTCGATCAGTCCTTCTTGCTTCTCTAGGCATCACTGCGAAGTGCGTTCGCCGATCTGCTTCCATTTTCTTTGTCATCATTCCGCCATCCTTCTTCTTAACCGAAATCGACACCCTTCACATCTTATCCATCCGACACCGGCGTTGGTGATATTATTTTAAAAATACATTTAATTGTGTGTTTATTTTTGCTCGAAAATCCGAAAAAAATCCAAGACACCGTGATGATAGACTTAAAGTAGGGGGTGTACTTATTTTTATCTTCATTCGCGTCATTATCATCACGGTTATACATCGGCTTCGTTTTCCACATAACATAAGAAATACACGTTTTACATGCATTAGATTTTCTTGTTTATCGTAGTTTAGTTCCAAAAAAAAAATTCTAAATTTTTATATCTTATGTTGAGATGTGGTAAATCTGCATCTTCAGAATTTACTATTTTTGAAAAACAAAGTTAAAATTTAAATAAATAATAAATATAAATTAACAATTCAACGAAAAAAAAAAATATTGATATCTAATTCATTTTTACTAGAAAAACAACACAGTGTAATCAATAAATGAAAATAAGAAGACAATAATATATACTCCATTTATTATGATAAAATAATAGTATTTTCTAAATATTTATTTATAATATAAAAACATACTATATTTTTTAAAATTTTGATAATAACTTGCTAGTATATTTTAACTTTAAATTATTGTTTTTATTAAAAAGTCATAATAAATATTATTATGATTATTATTTATATATCAATAATAATAATAATAATAATAATAATAATAATGATTTAAAAAATTCATCCAAAAATGTTATTACGAGGAGATATTTTACTCTATGCATTTCTTTTACAATTTTTCATTAATATCCAATTTATAAATTTTTGAATACTCTATGATTTTAAAAAAATACTATATAATTAAAAGTCTAAATGAATACCTCTATATTTACAAAAAAAAAAAAAAATCATATTAAAAAAAATTAACATTTTGAATTAAATACACCTATATTTTAAAAGTTCCGGTGACAAGTCAGTTGCATACTTTCTCTAAATCAAATAATTATTTGATATTTCAAAATTCTAAGCTAAGTGCTCACAAAGTTTTATGAGAAAAATGGATCTTTGGAATAAAATCCTATAAAATTTTAATTAAATACATAGTTTTTTTCCGTTCTTTTTACTGTGCAACATTTGCATTTTTTATTTTTTATTTCCATCCAAGCTATCAAGAACTCCAAATATATTTTATACTCACATCAAATGACCTCCAAAAATCTATATGGGTGTATTTATTGGTAAATTTTCTACTTGGTTTTATTATTTTAATTTTTTTCTTTAAAAAATATATTTGATTTATTTATCATATATTAAAATTTAATTTTACATTAAAAATATAACATCAATATTATTTATGTCGTATCAAATTATTATTTAAATTAAAAAATTTACTATTCAAAATGAAAATAAAAAATTAAAATTTTATAAGTAAACACATCCCACAATTTTCATATCATTAAATGTTTCATATAAAAATAAATTTATATGTTTTATCAATACAAAAAAATTAAATAAAAAATAATTTTTATTATATCTTTTAAAATTTAAAGGTTTATTTGTTTAGTGAAATAATTTGTAAAAATATTTTTTTATAAAATATATAGATAATTGTGTAATTCATATAGAAATAATAAACGTATGTTATATATTAATTTTTTTTGAAAAAAAATATATTTTTTAGAAATTATGTTATGCACTAAAAGAACAAACCTTAAATTACAATATAGTTTACCAATAAATCAATATTAAAATTGATATTTTTTAATAAAAATTTAATCTAATATTTTTAATTCCTAAAAATCTACTGTTTTATAGAATTTGTTTTTCAAAATATTTTTTTCATACAATTTTTAATATATTATATTATACAGTATTTTATTATCTTTAAAAAAATCAATATTTAATATAAAATATTATTTTTTATATTAATTCTATAATTTCATATAAAAAAATTTATTCATACCAAAACACTACAAACTCATAATATAATTTATATCATAATTAAATTTAAACATAAATTATTTTATAATTAACGCAATGAGAGTTTTACCAAAAATAAATTTATTTAAGAGTAATTGCAATAGCTTTAATATAAACAGCTTCTTTGTCATATTAGAAGCTTTATTTCAGGATATTTCAAAAAATACAATGCAATGGCTTATATTTTGATTGAAAAAAAAAAAAAAAAATTGATCGTGCTTTGTGCAGGCGAAGCCCAATTTACTTATCTCTCTCCTCTTCCTTTTTTCTCTCTCTACATTCTTATTTTCTTCTCTCCTTTTTTTACTTTTTTTTCTCCTTGTTGTGTCTCCTCTTCTTTCTTTCTCTTTCTTTTTTTTTTTTTTTTCTCTCTCAAATAGAGCTGTTGTTCAATTTCTCTCTCTTTACCTATAAAAATATAGAATATTACTTGGACAAGTAAGCTAACGAAGTTTTTTTCTTTCTATACCATTGCAGTTGCTCTTAGAGGGCCCCACCCATACCTAGATCTGACATGATGGACGGTCCACATTCATCTTGAATAAAAATTTGAATTTATAGGAGTTATTACTAAAAATATAAATTATAAAATTTAAAATATGATCAAAATATAAAATATTTTTTTTAAAGAAAAAATAAAATAATATATGAGACGGACGAAAATAAAAAAATATGATATGATATGTGGGGACGGAAAAAGTAATATTTATTAGAAATTACTATAGTTCTGGACGAAATTACTTATACAAAATTAAAAAATAGTAATATTTTCTATAGTCTAAAGAAGAATGATTTTTTATATAAAGGATGATTGAATAATTGATTCTAACTTATTAGAAGAGATTGTTTGCATAATATTTTTAAAATAATTTTCAATATATATTTTATTCTGTCGCAAAAATTAATATTTAATATAAAATATTATTTTTATATTATCGACACGATACTTCACATAAAATGTTGCTGGTATGGTTCTAATCTTGCTGAGACATCAATTGATACCAATACCAGTACAAAATTGACTAAGAATTTTATAGTATGGTGTAAATTACTAAATTATATTTAATAATTCATTAAGAATATATTACTATAGTCCTTGATGAAATTACTCGATTAATAATTTTAGTTGTTATCCTCCATTCAATATTGATTTATCATAATTGTCAATATCCTTATTATATTTTTTTTCTTCATTTTTTTTTAGTTATTAATTAAAAATTTTAAAATATGTTTAATTATTTTTTACTTTTTAAATTTTTTTTAATAAAATATTTATTTTTTTTAAATGTCGCATCTAAGTCTGATGGGGCTCTTTTTGTAAGGACAGAAGAGTTGTATATTTTCATGTCATGTTTAAAGAAGAATTCTTCCATTTTAATTGAATAATTAATTCTAATTTATTACAATTGAGTATTACATTAAAGGGGTTGTTTATGTTATATTTTTGCATGAATATATTTTTTACATTAACTATAGAGAATTGCGATAGCTATATAAAAATAATATTTTATGTTAAATTATTGATATTTTATAAATATATAAAGTATATATATTATATATTCTATTAATATGTGTATATTATATCTTTTAAATAATATTTATGAAAAATCGTATTACCGTAAAATATTAAGTGAAAAAACCCTTGTGTTGATTGAATAATTTCCCACGAATTCACTATGATTGACTCTTATATTTGGGTGTGTTTGTTTGGGAGTTTGAATTTTGCGTTGGAATTTGAATAATTGTATGATGTGCTACAAATATGTGTTGATGTGATATTTTGAATATAAAATTGATTTTTAGTATAATATAAAAAATAAAAAATAAGTGTTTGATTTGATATTTTTGGAGAAAAAAAAAAGAAATGAACAGTAAATTTAAAATCCAATCTCCAAACAACACACCAGTACTATATGATGTGTATTTACTAATTATAGTTGTTTTCGTTTTTTGTTTTTTTTGTTATTTTGTTATTTTGTTATTTTGTTTTTTTTTTTTATAATTTTGATTTATTTATATGAATTAGACTTTTATGTCGTGCGAACCGTTAGAAACAATATACATATATTTTTATTTTCGTTTATAATACAAAAATGCTCCAAATTGTTATATTGTTCGAATAATACAAATAAGACAAATGCCATGCAGAGTTGTTTATATCATATCTGTCTGGTGTTTGCGATTTGTTCGGTGATCTTTCCGATTTTTGCAGTGTGATCTGTCTGTTGTCTGCAATCTGTCCGGTGTCTGCGATCTGTTTGCTGTTTGTGATTAGTCCGATGTCCGCGATTTGTTTTTTGTGCAATTTGTCTGCATTTGACTTTGATTGTATACAGAGTCTTGTCTATCTAAGTTCAACTCCGATTCAGAGCCTACTTCTCTCACACCAATATGAAATCTATCTACTATATGTCATATGTCCGTTGTTTGTCTGTTGCATGCGTGCGATCTTTCAATTGTCAATGGCTTATCTGTTGCATAAAATTTTTCTGTTCCTTGCTTGTCTGTTTTATGCATGTGATCTGTTTGGTGTTTGCGATCTATTTGTTTCAACTCTGGTAGAGAGAGAGTCATGTTGTTTTCAGTTCCGGTGGAGAGTCATGTCGTTTTCGGCTCCGGTGCAAAATAACTGTTTTCAGCTTCGGTGGAAAGTCAACTGTTATTTTTATTTGCATTTCTTGCGTTTATATTTAACTTTATATCAAGCTCAAGTTGAATTATGTTATATACTTGAGTTTTAGGGGATATTGATATATTTTAGATTTAGTAGAGTTATATTTAAATTTGGTCTTATTTATATATTATATTATTTAGATTTGAGTATATCGAGTCTGTTTTGTATAATTTATATATAGACCTATTTATTTTGACGACGAATAATATAATTTGATCATTTACCCTCAAAATTCTAACAGATTCTATAACATTTTTAGAATGAATCCGTATCTGTTGCTCATATATATATATATATATATATATGCTACAATGACATGGAGAAAAGCATAAGGATGCCTTTGTTAATAATTAGTAAGGATGTGACTTGTGAGGGTAAAAAATTTATTGACGCTTTTTGTGTTTTTATTTTTCCTTTTTTCGTAATATTAATTGTTTTCGATAAAATATACGTCCAGCTACAAAGTATACATATTTCTATTTTGAAATGTTCAATTATAAAGTAGTCATTTAATTAAATATCCCATTTTTTTCCACAAATATCCTTATTTTACATCACATCATTACTTTTATACCAAAAATCAAGGGCAAAAAATATCATTTCACTACTTTTACTTACCTACTGTAATTAAAATACTATTATTTCTTAAACTTCGCGCCAAAAATAAATGTATACTTTATCCGTGGAACGGAAGAAGTATTAGTTTTATAAAATATTTAAAATAAACTGTTCTCAATAAATAGCTACCAAAACTTCAAAATTTTTTAAACACTTCTTATATTTTATTTATTTATTTAATTTTGATAAACGAATTGTTAGATTTGATATTTTTATATGAAATTGTATTGTTCATCTTGTTTTACTATTTCCAATATTATGTACCTTCGGGTCTAGCAGTTTCATTTACTTTTTGTGTGTTGATGTTTGAGTATTAATTATTATATTAAAATGTAATATACAAATAAAAAAATTTGCAAAAATACTTATATTAGTGTCTTAAATGATGCAAAATATAAATGTGACTCTTATACACGAACAACGAAGTATAATTTATTATTTTTAATAAAACAAAATATTTACTTAACATCCAATTATTATATTACTTAAAATAACAAAAATTATCCTTTCAATATCACATTCCTTATCTATGTTGTCATTTCCGGATAGACATCTTTCTATTTTTATTATTTTTTTAAAATTTATATATTTTAATTATTATTATTATTTTTTAAGTTTAATTAAATTAATTAATTATTTTAATTTTAATTTGTATATTTATATTGTAATAATATAATTTTTTATTAATAAATTTTTAATTATTTACTAAATATATTATTTTTAAAATTATATATATTTAGGGTACAATGTACAACATAGAATATCAACAACATAAGGAGTCAAACCTAAAAATACAAACAGACTATATTTTGGATAAAATGAATTTTTGGTATATGGTACGGATAACTATGTCAAAAATATAATACATATTATTTTAAGTTGTATATTTAAAACTTTGACTTTTATAACAAGAATTTGATTTTTTTTTTTTTTACTTTTTATAATATGTAATTTTTCTTTTTACTTTTTCATTTTTATATAAAATATTATTTTTTAATTATTGTTTTTGAAAGATTGCCCCAGGCAACAAAGTAGGGGTGAGCATTCGGATTTTCGGTTCGGATTTTGTCAAATTCGAACCGATCTGAAAATTCGAAATTTTTGAAAAAATCAATCCGAACCGAACCGAAATAACCGGAATCCAAAATCCGAAAATCCGTAATCCGAACTAAAAAATTCTAAATATTTTTATTATTATTTTATAATATTAAATATATATAATATATAAAAATTAAATATATTAAAATATAATTAATAAATTTGAGTTTTTATATTAAAATATAATATTTTCTAATTAAATATTAAATATGTATAATAAAAAAATATATTAAAATGTTATATTTCGGATTTCGGATTGATTCGGATTTTAAGTATACCGATCCGATCCGAAAATCCAAAATTTGTTAAAAATTCAATCCGATCCAATCGAAAATCCGAAGAATCCGAATCAAATTTTAAATTTTGATTTGATTCGGATTGAATTTTTGAATTTCGGATATTTTGCTCACCCCTAGAAGAAAGCCTTTGTATCATAAATAAATATCTAACTTCCAAAATTGGACCAAATAGTTAAAAAAAAAAAAAAAAGTTTAGATTTGTAATTAGTATTTAAATTCTAAAAAGTTAAATTAAATTTGTGAAATATTTTTTTTATTCAATATAATTTGTTATAAATTATATAAACCTTAATATCATTATTACCTATAATTTTAAAATTTACCATTCTAAAATAATTATTCAGATATATTCTTTTCATTCCTATTAAAGTATCTATTTTATCATTATATTCTTTGATATTTATATAAATTATAAATATATTATTATATATATAATTATTTTATAAATAAAATATAAAAAACCAAAAAAAAAATAAAAAATAAAATTATCTTGCCGTTAATCAATAAAATATTATTCTCTTCTTCCGGTTTAAAATATGGAGTACTTTTTTTTTTTTTTCCTATTCAGTCCTACACATATATATTTTTTTTTGGATAAAAGTAAACTAATACTAAAATATTCTTAATATTTATTTAAATTACAAACATATCATTACATATATATATATAATTACTATTTACATAAAATCAAAGAATAAAAATATCAAATCTATTATACGGCGGCGGCTACAGTGCTGAACAGTACATCGTGTGCTACCGGACACCACACAGTGTTACTATGGACAACACACAATATATTTTAAAATAATACAAATACAACACATGACTTAGCATAACATCATATAGTCTCACACAGCTCATCTAGTATTTCATTTTAGCATATAACATATTCTCATTAAACCAATGCTGCAATTATAAACAAACCACACATATTTTTACTACATACAACATATTATTTGTAATAAAAATATATACTATTTTTGTATTTTAGATGTTCTTATTTAAAAAATAGCATGGTGTATATTTTCACTCATAAATAAAATATTATATTTTTTAATTTATATGATCCATTTAAATTATTTCTTTATTTATACCAAATAATGCATTTGGATTGATAAAACAAAAACAAATAAAAATTGAAAAAGGCAGTTAAACAAACATAATACAGTGGTAAAAAGAAATCCTTACCAATTAAGTAACTAATTAATCAATACTTTATCCGATATATAAGAGCTCACATTTATCTTTTACGTTATTGTACTTAATATTAAAAATATTTTTATATTTATATAATTTTTTGTATAAATATTTTTCTATTAGTATTATAAGACACTAATTAAAATATTTTTGCAATTCTTTTTTTAATTTGTACTAAGTTTTGATATAATAATTAATATTCAAATATCAACATGCACATAGTAAATAAGACTCTTGGAACCGGACTGAGGTAGTATATATATATTTTTTCCATTTCGAATTTAGTTTAGAATATGTTTCTTTTGATGAGTTTGGAAAAATTTTATTTTGAGTTTGATATTAAAATAATATATAATGAGATATTTTGTAAAAAAAATAATTATATTTTTTTTCAAAAAATATAAAATTCAAATAGTAGAAACAAATATTTGGTTGTATTCTTTTGTGAGTTTCACTGCAGATTTTTACTATTCATATATATTTTTTTCTCCAAATATATTACATTAAACAATTACTTTTTCTTTTTTATAATTATACATTTATTTTATATTTAAAATATCACATCAATTTTTTAATGAAATATTAAAAAATTCAAATAAAAAAACTAAAACCAAGAACAAACACACCCTTAGTTTTTATTACTGACACTTTTCCATCATTACACTCTCCATGAATTTCTCGAGAGTCTCTCCACTATATATATATATACACATTATATTATACACACATTCACAGAGACATCGCACTCAGTGTTGGGGTTTACATTTTCCGTATAAATACGTATTTTATACGCAGGCAGTACGTACGTTGTGAGTGGTGGAGATGGCGGGGGGTTACAGGGCGGACGACGACTACGACTACCTCTTCAAGCTGGTGCTGATCGGCGACTCCGGTGTCGGGAAGTCGAACTTACTGTCGAGATTTGCTCGGAACGAGTTCAGCTTGGAGTCAAAGTCCACGATTGGGGTTGAATTCGCCACGCGGAGCATTCGCGTCGATGATAAGGTGGTCAAGGCTCAGATTTGGGATACGGCTGGCCAGGAGAGGTACTGTGCGTGTTTTCCTGTTGTCGATTTGTTGTTTGGAACTGCGATTTGTTCGTTTTGCTTTGATTTGTGTTGATTTTGGAGCATCTCGAAATTTCTGCAATACGAATTTGGGCGGGGAGGGATGCTAGGGTTTGATGCTAGTGCTGACCGATGGATGACGAGAATAGTGCTGATGTTAGGGTATATTTTTCGAATCTTTTGCGTAGATTAGGGTTAGGTAGTCCAAAACCTGCAAAAACCAGATCCATAGCGAAAAAAGTGCCTCGATTTGGTTGGTGAAAATTCAAATTTCAGAGGAGTTGAATCTTTTACTTCTGTTTTGTATACATTGTCGAGATCGGATGAAATGGATGGTTGTGGAGGCAGTTTCTAAAGCAGGAAAATTGTACAGCATTTACCTATTACTTTGTAGGTTGAATCTTTATTCTGTGTAGCAAACATTTGCAAATGAGGATTTACCCTTAATTTGGTTCGAATTTGACACAACATTCTGGTTTTTTGGTTGAAACCAACTTTAGGAATTAGGTTCTTAACAAATTTTAGTCAAATTAGGAATTTCTTGGTGTTTCTTCATCTTTTTCTTCTGCCATTGTTGAAGTTCCAAAGTGAGATTGTACCTCTTGATCTTGTTGATAGAGTTGACTGTTTAGGACTAGTACTTTGGTGAATGGATTGTTTGATCGTGCAAAAATTGTGTTTTATGCATATATGATATAATTGTCCTTGTATTTATAAATGTTTACTTTGATTTTTCGATAGAAGTGTGAAGCAGTTAGTTTGATGGATTGCTTTATATTGATGGTATAGTTCTTAAGATTGTTTATTTGAGCAACTTTTTAGGGTGCCGATATATATATATATATATATGCTAGTATGCATTTATAATTTCTTGGACTTCTTTGTACATATTTAAAGATAGAATATTTTGTTTTATTTTATTTTTTTTGCGAATTCATATGCCTTTGCGAAGTTGTAGAAGTAAAATGAATAGGATATTTGCATTAACTAATTTTAGATCTTGTGTTGATAACTTTGGATGATGATTTAATAGGTAAGTCATTAATTTTCTGTAGTCATGTTCATTCGTGAAGGCTGAGTGTGAGGTTTCGTTTCTACTTTTCCTTATTTTGGCTAAAGTTCAAGATAATGGATTCTTTGATCTGATTTCTATGTTGGCTTAAGACAATGTTAAATTTCCACTGTCAAGTCTGAGGATTCAATCGTCCTAAAATGTAGTAATGGAACCTATCTGGCAATGGTAGTCTTTGAAATGCTAACTGCAAGATATATGCTCAATCTCTTTATTTGATCTCAAATAAAATGTCGCGCCCCCTGAGATGAACATAGATGAAACTTATTCAAAGGGTTAACCAGTAGGATTTGGTATTTATATATATAATGTAATTTTCAGGAGTAAGCAGTGGAAAATTGTGTGTGTGTGTGTGTGTTGTGAGAGAGAGAGAGAGAGAGAGAGAGAGAGAGAGAGAGAGAGAGAGAGATTAGTGGGACGTAGAAAAAAAAAAGAGAGAAATACACATGCATGAATTTAGCTTTCATTTTTTCTATACACTCTACCTTATACCAGTCTTATGCAATGCCCCTACTCCTGTTAGATCAAAGATTTCATGTATTTTGACATATTCATTTAATATCATACTCTTTTCACATTTTAGTTTTTATGCTACATTTTAGTTTTTCTCTCATTTTTCTATGAATTGATGACCTGTGTAGCCCTCAAATTGATACCCTGTGTACAGAATTACTAAAAGAATGTAGCATTTTCTTAAGACTAAAATTGCATATTGAACACATTAGTATATAAAATGGTCTCAGTAACATTTGTCTTCTAAGCGTAAATCCATGGTGTGTTTTTTGGTTTGGATTCAAGATAATTTTAGTGGAAAAATTGATCGATACCCTGTCTGATATGATGTTTTGAACATTTTGGATTTAATCTTTTATATGGAAGATATATCTGTTAGATTCAATGCTTTTTAGTGGGAAAAAATAAACTATCATATTGCAGGATGCAGAAAACAAAATTGAAAAACACAAACATACCCTTAGTTATTTTAGAACTTTTGAATTGCACTTTGTCACATTTTTTCTACTTAGGGATGATGTATCAATAAGACAAATGATCGATTTTAAGGGATAAAAGGACCTTTTTTATTTGATTTTTTTCCTGGCATTTATTTTTTGTGTTTTATTTATTATTGTTATTTGCTTAATTTGTTTTTTTTTAACTGTGTATGTTTGTTTGTCAATCGTCTTGTCTAAATTTTAATATGTTTTACTCCCCCAAGATACCGGGCAATCACAAGTGCATACTACCGAGGGGCCGTCGGGGCTCTGCTCGTCTATGACGTGACTCGACACGTAACATTCGAGAACGTGGAGCGGTGGTTGAAGGAGCTCCGGGACCACACGGACCAGAACATCGTAATCATGCTCGTAGGCAACAAGGCGGATCTGCGCCACCTGCGGGCAGTGTCGACGGAGGACGGCAAGGCCTTTGCGGAGAAGGAAAACACGTATTTCATGGAGACATCGGCGCTGGAGTCGCTGAACGTGGAGAACGCTTTCACGGAAGTCCTCTCCCAAATATACCATGTGGTTAGCCGTAAAGCTCTGGACATCGGAGACGACCCTGCGGCCTTGCCGGAAGGGCAGACCATCAACGTCAACAAGGATGACGTCTCCGCCATGAAAAAGGTCGGGTGCTGCTCTGTATAAAAATCCCGGGTTTTCCGGCGGCGGCGGCGGTGTTTCTTTGGTGGAAGACTTTCTCCTCGTCATCATCATCGGATGCTCAGACTGAAACTCGCAGAGAGTGAGTTTTTGAGGGGTAGAAATGGTGAGTTTTCTTTCTTTATTTGATTCAAAGTTCTTCATATTATTATAGTTAGTATTAGATATTGTCTTTGTTACATTTGTTATTTGGGCTGATTTGGGGTTTTGTGCTGCTGTACTATGTTTATTTTCATGTCTTTGTTATGCATTTTGGACCATTTTTGCACAATGTTGGTTACTAACACTTTATAGTATTAGTAGTGATGGAATGGAATTATTCAAGCGGGTATTATTTGCTACTAAATTATCTCTCTCTCTCTCTCTCTCTATATATATATATATATATATTAGAGCCGGCAATGGATCTATTTGTGTCGGGTTCGTGTCGAATTGAATACTTTAAATGAGTTCAATTACTCAACCCTAACCTGATTCGTTTATTATCGTGTCAGGTTCGTGTTGATCCGTTTATTATCGTGTCTCGTATACATTATCAGGTTGAAATATTTGACTCAAATTCAATTATTTCGTGTCAGGTCGTGTCGGGTCAGTTTTTGTCAGTTCTAATATATATATATATTTGTATATACATATAATTATATTTTTTTAGTGTTAAATAAAACTTTGATGTTTTTATTTTTAGTTATTGATGATAGTAAAGAATTATTAAAATATTATTTCTTCCATTATTACATTTACCTTTTCCATTATTATGGTTTAGAAATATTTTTATATTTGTATAACTTTTTGTACAAATGTCCTTCTATTAATATTATAAGACACTTTGTAAAGTATTTCTAAAAAAAAAAAACAAATTTTAGTTTGTATTATGTTTTGATATAATAATTAATATTAATAGATTAACACCCAAAAAAAATATATGAGACATTTAGAATATGATGGAGGTAATATTTTTTATTGTTTATTTTAGATCTTTTGAGAGATTAAATATGATATTTTTATTGAAAATTTTGGATTATAGTGAAAACAAAAACTCTCAGGCAAAGGTTTTTTTATTTGTTACAATCACCTTTTTCATTACTTTTATCCTTTTTTTATTTTTTATTTTTTCATTTTTTACTATAATAAAACTCATTAAAATACCTTCAACAAAAATTTATAAAAAAAAGAAATTAAATTAATACTGCCCAAAATATTTTAAAATTTTAAAATATAAATTTAACATAAATTATACACATATTTAAATTTTATTAACTAATTCTCACGCTTTATTCTATCATATTTTAAAATTATTTGTTATTCTCTATTTTTTCATTGGCTCCATAAATTATTTGGATACCATACGACAATTAAAATAATAAATTATTATTTTACACGTTTATATTATATTATAATTCTATGTTATTTTTATATACAATTATTAAAATTTATATATGTTAATATTTAAAATTTAAAATATAATATTATATAAAAATATTATTAGATAATAAAAATATATAGAAATATATATAGATAAATAAATTGTTTATATATTATTACATAATAAAATTATATATAGATGAATAAATTATTTTGAATTTATAAAATAGTAAAAGTGTTGGGTCGAAAGTAATTTATTATAACAGGTGATAAATAAAATAATTTGAATTTTGAGGTGAATATAATATTGATGAGAGAGATAAAAAAAATAATGACTATTAGAGATGCTATAAATTGAAATACTTTGCAAATGTGTTTTGAATATATATTTGAATCAGATTTGTTTTTTTAAAAAAAAATTAATAATTTAATCACAATATTTTATAGGAAGAAAGTCTTTTTTTATTTTTATTTTTTATTTTTTTTTATTTTATTTAAATGACTGAAGTATTGAAATCATGTTATAAAATATATATTATCTAATATAATATATATACATATGCATTTTTAGTACATAATATTATATATGGAGTAATATACAGATATTTATATATATCTATAAGACATGTGTGTATTATTATTTTAAAGAGTGAATGTATATAATATTTCTTGATGATCATTTAAAATTTACAATGCAGTATTTATAGATAATAATAAATAAATGTCATCACATTAGAATGACATACTAAGACCAATACACATGACACATTACATGCCAATTTGCATGAATAATATGTATATAGTTATAACACCTAAAATATATGACTCATAAATATTATGATGAGTCATTTATAATAAAATTAAATTTAATAACAAAGTTTTTGTAGTACATCTATTCATAATTAATGTTTATTTTTTAATTGAGTAAATGATCCATAATTTACATGCAATAATAATATATTTTTATATTTTATATAAAATTATAAATACTATATCATAATGTTATTTTATACTATTTTCACTTTCGTCTATTTCAATCGAAATATTTGATTAGTGATACAATATTTAAGCTATAATGAAGTTAAATAAATTAATTATTTAATGAATTATGAAATTATTTATTATTTTTTGGCAATAGTTTGCTTCTTTTTGCATATAGTGTCGTTCAAATCTTCATAAAATATTTTTTTATTGTTAAGATAACATCGGTCAATTTTTTGATTTTTTAAACTCTTGATTAGTGCCTTTTAATTCTTATTGATGTTTTATAAATTTTTAAATCGATCGTATTTGGAGAACTAACAACACAGTATAAAACATAATATATACTATACGGAGCACCATATACTTTTGTAAATTATTAGTCATATTTCTACAGAGCACCCAAATATATTTGTAACACCCCAGTTGGCTCATACTGGAAATGCTAACGCCACACTGCATCATGAGGTTGTCACTTCCTACTTCGGGCTCCACAATACAGTGTTAAGGCTAAAATTACCAAAAACGCATTATTATATAGCAGAATCTGATTTATAAATATTTACAAAATACACCTCTTAACAAGAGGTTTTTCCGGTTAAAAATTTATATATAATACAATAGACGTAAGTTCACTCACTCAGCCCGTCTTTCTATATCCCGAGACGTCCCCTGTCTCGGATGTGCCATGCATACCTGAAACAAATATTTTCTTAAAAGCAGTCTAGAATTAAATCCATTTTAAGAATTAACGTGAAATATGTCATTTCATACCCTTTTAAAATAAAGTCTAATTCCCGTTAATCATAAAATACGTGTCATGTCATGCCAATAGTGAAATGATGCAATACAGATATCAAACTCGACAATAATGCACATCTACATATATATATCTGCCAAAGTTAGTAGCCGGAATAACCTCGGCTCCATAATCATAGGCGTTCTTTCTCTTCTTTCTCTTCGCGTTCTTCTGCTTCGGCCTTCCTTCACAGGTGGGTTTGATTTGTTATATATATATATAATTATATTATTATTATATATATTATATTATATTATATTATTATTATTAACGTTGTTGTTGTTATTATTATTATTATTATTATATCTTCGTAATCATCCATCCTTATCATTATTATTATTATTATTATTATTATTATAATATTATTATATATATATATTATATTTTATATTTATCTTTATCGATATTTATCCGTTTAACGGTCTTTTCAATCATAATCAATATATAAAATAGGAATAAAATTTATTTCAGAATATTAATTTCTTGATCCCAAAATATTATAAAAGTATTTATTTGCTATAATAATATTATTTTATACACTCCAAAATCGGGGTATTACAATTCACTCCCCCTTAAAAGATTTCATCCTCGAAATCTAAACTCAAACGCATAACAACACTACTTAATTAAACAAATGTGGGTATGCTTTGAACATCTCTTACTCTACTTCCCACGTGGCCTCTTCTGCTCCATGCCGGGACCACATTACCTTCACCATACGAATATCTCGGTTCCTCGTAGTTCGAACCTTTGTGTCCATGATCCAAAGAGGCGTTTCTTCATACGAAAGATCCTCATTTAGCTCTAACTCATCCGGAGATAAAATATGAGAAGGATCTGCGACATACCTACGAAGCTGTGATACATGGAACCCATTATGAATTCGTTCCATGGAATTAGGAAGTGCTAACCGATAAGCCCAATCTCCAACTCGATCGAGGATTTCATAGGGTCCAACATAACGCGGACTCAATTTTCCTTTAATTCCAAACCTTCTAATACCTTTCATTGGAGATACTTTTACTAGGACGAAATCTCCACTTTGAAATTGACCTTCACGTCGGGCTTTATCGGCATAACTTTTTTGACGATCTTGAGCTATTTTCATCTTCTCCCTGATAACTTGAATCTTATTTTTTTGATTCTTCGATCATTTCTGAACCTAATATCAGTCGATCACTCATGTCATCCTAACTTAAAGAAGTTATGCATCTTCGTCCATAAAGAGCTTCAAAAGGAGTCATTCCAATACTTGTTTGATAACTATTATTATATGAGAATTCCACTAAATCCAAGTGGTCCTCCAAACTTCCTTGAAATTCTATTGCACAAGCTCTTAGCATATCTTCCAGAATACGGATAGTTCGCTCTGATTGACCATCAGTCATTGGATGAAATGCAGTACTCATATGCAACTGAGTACCAAAGGCTTCTTGCAATTTTTGCCAAAATCGAGATTGAAAACGTGGATCACGATCCGATATGATCATTTCAGGAATACCGTGTCGTTTAACCATATGATGAATATATAATTTAGCCAACTTCTACATGCTCCAAGTCATACGTACTGGGATGAACACTGCTGACTTAGTCAATCTATCTATAATCACCCAAATTGCATCTGTTCCCGACTTCGCCCTTGAAAGTCCTGTCACAAAATCCATTGCAATAGAATTCCATTTCCAGAGCGGAACTTCTAAAGGTTGTAACAACCCCATTGGTCTATGATGTTCTGCTTTTACCTTTTGGCAGTTTAAGCATTGTGCAACAAATTTGGCTACATCCTTCTTCATGCTCTTCCACAAAAAATGTTGACGTAAGTCTTGATACATTTTAATCCATCCTGGATGCACTGAATGTGGTGTATTATGAGCCTCACTCATAATTTTCTCCTTTAAATCGCTTCGGTCCTTTGGGATACACCACCTCCCATAGAATCGAAGACTCCCATATGAAGCAATATTAAAGTTTTGAATCTGACTGCACTGAACTTTTATAGCCAACTCGACCATCTTATTATCTTCCATTTGAGCCGCTCTAATATGATCATAAATTTCAGGCTCAACTTGCATCATTTGCAAATATCCCCGCGTCATGCCCCGTCCAAGTACTTTAATTTCCATCCGTGCTAAATCTTGACACAGTTCATCGGCAACTGACATATAACCCAACTTATGCCTTGGTTTTCGACTCAAGGCATCGGCTACAACATTTGCTTTGCCTTCATGATATACAATTTCGAGATCATAATCCTTCACCAATTCTAACCATCTTCTTTGTCTTAAATTTAATTCTCTTTGGGTGAAAATATATTTCAGACTCTGATGGTCAGTAAAAATTCTACAATGGGCACCATAAAGATAGTGCCTCCAAATCTTCAAAGCAAACACAACTGCTGCCATCTCCAGGTCATGTGTAGGATAATTCTCTTCGTGAGGTTTTAGTTGTCGTGACGCATAAGCAATAACTCTTTGATTCTGCATTAAGACACACCCCAATCCTCTTTTCGAAGCATCACTATAAACTTCAAAATCCTTACCTTCTTCTGGTAAAGCCAAGACTGGTGCTGAAGTTAATCGATGTTTCAATTCTAAGAAAGAGGACTCATACTCACGATCCCAATTAATCATTGCGTCCTTATTCAGCAAATTAGTTAATGGTTTCACAACCTTTGAAAAATTAAGAACGAATCTTCGGTAATACCCTGCCAAACCTAAAAAGCTTCTTACTTCTGATTGATTGGTAGGTCTTGGCCAATTTGAAATTACCGCAACTTTAGAAGGATCTACTGAGATACCCTTACCATAAATCACATGCCCCAAGAAAGCAACCTTTTTCAACCAAAACTCATATTTGAATAACTTGGTATATAACTTCATCGCACGCAGTGTGTTTAGTGTCACACACAAATGTTTTGCATGTGTCTTTTTATCTGGAGAATATACCAAGATATCATCGATAAATATCACCACAAACTGATCGAGGTATGGTTGAAAAATTTGATTCATCAATTCCATAAACGCAGTCGGGGCGTTGGTCAAGCCAAAGGACATAACCGTAAATTCATAATGACCGTATCTAGTGCGAAAAGCTGTCGTAGGAATATCATGCTTTGCAACCCTTAGTTGATAATAGCTCCCCGTCCAGCCCAATCTCCATGTGGATCCAGTAACCGAATTTGCACGACTTTTCCAGCCAAGCATTATGTTCCAACTCCCACTCGAACTGGAAGAGGTGGAATAACAACCGAAGGCTGAGCTCGCCATCGGCCTATGAATGTGGTTTCGATCCTTCCGGTGATGCCGATCCTTGCGTTGACCCTTTCCTGAACCAGAACCGGGTCCGGGTATCTAGACCTCAAGTCAATCTTGGAGAATACACTTGCACCTTTCAATTGATCAAATAGATCATCAATTCTTGGAAGAGGATATTTGTTCTTTACCGTTACTTTATTCAGCCCATGGTAGTCGATACACAACCTCAAGCTTCCATCTTTCTTTTTCACAAATAAAACTGGAGCTTACATCCAATGTGACATACTTGGATAAATGTATCCATTGTCTAACGATTCATGAAATGACAACTTAACCATGGGGGCTTAAGAATACCATATGATGTGGGGTTCTTATCACTTCACCATACTTAAAACATGTTAATGGAACTTTATCACAACGGGTACCTGAATGACTTATTCCACAACGTCGACAAACAACCCCCGATTGTTGAAACCTCTCTTGACTTGGTTCTTTAATCGAAATCCCCTTATACGATGGCCCATATCTGAATATTTGCCACCATTTATTTTTACCCTTTGGTTCGTCCTCAACCTTAGCTTTTCCTTTATCTCGAAACTGATGTTGATACCCCATTTCCTTCTTACTGTCCTTCTGTCTGACTTTCTGCTTCTGATAGAATCGAGTAGCACGCTCGTAAGCCTCATACAACGAACTCATATCCAACACAGCTAAAGCTTCTTGAATCCTCTGCTGCAAACCATCTACAAAATGATCAACTCTATCTGCTCACAGGAAAAGTAGTCAGGAACATACATCTCTAGCTCATTGAACTTTACAAAATAATCCTCGACTGACATCGAACCCTGCTTCAAGTCCAGCAGCTCTTGCTTATTTGCTTTTCGAACATGAGACGGTATAAACCTAGCTTTTAATTTTGCTTTAAACTCTTCCCAAGTCATATCCACTTGGTCCACTCATGCAGCTTCCTCACCTAATCACCACCGATTTGCTCGACCTTCCAAGAAATAAGCCCCGATATTGGCTCGTTGATCTGGTGGAACCTGAACAACATGAAATATCTTTTCCATCTTTTCAACCCAAAACTCAAGAACTCCAGGCTCTACGGAACCAGAATATGTTGGTGGGTTACGCCACATCACAACATCAATAAAACTCCTCTGTTGAGGCATCATCGCAGCCATAAACTGCCGGAAAAAATCCTGACCAGGTGTCTCTATTGGTACATGCTCTGGCACAGGATATTGTGACTCATCAGACGAAGGATCTAGCTCTGGGCCTCGAATAGCCCTACGTAAACCATCACCTCGAGAATTTGACATACTGCTCCCCGACTTCCCTGATTCAATATCAACTCAGCAAGACAACTAAACCAGATATAACATTAAAGCATAAGCCACATTAACATGAATGCACCCACAAAACCCAAATCTTGCCAAACCAATTCAATATCATCATTATTTTCAAAATCTTTTTAATCCAAAGAGCCAAAATCTACCAAACCTACGCTCTGATACCAACTTGTAACACCCCCAGTTGGCTCATACTGGAAATGCTATCGCCACACTACATCATGAGGTCGTCACCTCCTACTTCGGGCCCCACAATACAGTGTTAAGGCTAAAATTACCATAAAAGTGCATTAGTATATAACAGAATCTGATTTATAAATATTTACAAAACACACCCCTTAACAAGAGGTTTTTCCAGTTAAAAATTTACATGTAATACAATAGACGTAAGTTCACTCACTCAGCCCGTCTTTCTATATCCCGAGACGTCCCCTGTCTCGGATGTGCCATGCATACCTGAAACAAATATTTTCTTAAAAGCAATCTAGAATTAAATCCATTTTAAGAACTAACGTGAAATATGTCATTTCATACCTTTTTAAAATAAAGTCTAATTCCCGTTAATCATAAAATACGTGTCATGTCATGCCAATAGTGAAATGATGCAATACAGATATCAAACTCGACAACAATGCACATCCACATATATATCTGCCAAAGTGAGCAGCCGGAATAACCTCGGCTCCATAATCATAGGCTCACTACATCTGTCTAAGGGAGCAGCCGAAATACCCTCGGCCCCGTAATAACAAGCTCACTAGACCATCATCAATAAATAGCCGGAAAATCCTCGACTCAAGGAAGGACTTGATAAACCCATAATAATATAACAGTCATCCGGTCACTTCCATATACCCACCATACCACTCCTACAATCAATACATGGATAGCCGAACGTTGTCGCCATTAACCACAAGACGCCTCATAGTCTATGATAGCGAAGATAGGACCCCCACTGACTAGCCCTATCCCGTGTAATGTAGTAGAATCCGTGCAACCTGGAATCACCCAAGGGAAACCCGGAAACTCTACTCCTCCTCGTGCACCGTAACGGGATCACATTTGGAGTTTGGCATATGATCCTAAACTACCGGTAGACCTCACTAGTAGCTACTCCAATGAGTGGAACAACACCGAACACGAATGATTAGACCAAAATACGTCTAAACTACAATGGGTCTAATCCCTGAATGACCGTGCGACTAAGTCACCCAGTTGACCGACTAATATCGTCCACTATCGCCAAAGTGTTACGGTACATCGGGGTCGAATATCCTAACCCCAGATGATGCCCTCGCTTAGCACTACCGCACACGGCGACTAGACGATAGATCCATAAAACATATCCGATAAACCGTGCAATATGTGTGCAACATGCCAAATAAGTGAATTTACCGAAAAGGGCTGATGAGACAGCTCACCTATCCTCATTTTCATAAATTCACCAACACGATCAAATACGTATATCAAATATCATAAACCGTGAAGTCTCCCACATGCATACGCACACATATATATAAATATATACATGCACTGAAAAAATGATTCACATAATATCACGTTAACATATTAATCAGAATCGCATGCAACATGCATACCTAATTTCTTAAAATTAGATTTAATTCCCTACTGCTTACCTCTTGTCGACACTCCCTAGCTTTCGCAATTTCACCCAAATCTCTTTCAACGTACACCTGTTCCATTATTTACTCAATTCAGCTGAGCTATATGCTTATTCATAGGAGCTACCTGCTTATTCAAAAGCTAATTTCTATAGTTAGCTCGTTGGGTTTCTAACTTTTATATTAGTAGACTACGGTATTCTAGCTATAAAACTCTTATACCTCATAATATTTATATCGCCCGATTATTAAATAAAAATACTTAAAGATATGAATAAACAGGCAGGTGCAGTACACTGCCGTTTTCGATTCGGCTCGGATCGATGCGAAATTCTCAGAATATAATGTTAGGACTACGAATAGGCTATTAGCTAAAGAACTTAGTCGATTAAATAGCCAAATAGCCGGTTATGAATTTTTGAAGAATTTCTAATTTAATATTTCCAATATCAAAATTCATATTAAAATCCATAATTAAATTCTATGTATAACAAGAAATACAATACCGAAGTCGAAATCGAAATCGGACAGCTAAAGTTTTTTCTTTCTTTCTTTTCTTCTTTCTCTTTTTTCTCTTCCGCATTCTTCTGCTTCGGCCTTCCTTCACAGGTTGGTTTGATTTGTTATATATATATATATATATAATTATATTATTATTATATATATTATATTATTATTATTTACGTTATTATTATTATTATTACTGTTATATCTTCGTCAACATTCATCCTTATTATTATTATTATTATAATATTATTATATATATATATATTATATTTTATATTTATCTTTATCGATATTTATTCGTTTAACGATCTTTTCAATCATAATCAATATATAAAATAGAAATAAAATTTATTTCAAAATATTAATTTCTTAATCCCAAAATATTATAAAAGTATTTATTTGCTATAATAATATTATTTTATACACTCCAAAATCGAGGTATTACAATATTTGTATAGAATACAATATACATTGTATAAAGCATAAAATATATTTTTTTTAAAGCATCAATTTAAAAGGTAAACAAATAACATATCACTCTTATTTCAAGAGTATATGCTATTTGCACTAAAAATTGATATTATCTGCACATTCAATTTGTAATATATTGATAAATGAATTCAAATTTGTTGATTCTTTAGTTTGATTTTTAACGTGTCCGATCCCAACATTAATCCTCTCATACCTCTACTAATTGATGTACTTGAGATGAGCCTATGGATTAGTTCGCATTGATATAAAATTATACCTTCATGCTCGAATTGAATATGACCATAGGGGATGAATATCAGGAATACGGAAACAAAAATAACAATTGGACCAGAAAATAAGATTGCGTTAATCTCTAAACTATGTGGATGATGACAAAATTATCAACAAACTAGAATCCCGACAAATGGAATCTCATCATTTGATGAAATATCTTGGAAGGGCAGAGGCCCTTGGTGTCCCTTCCTTCCTTCCGAAGGTGTTACACAAGACAAATATCATTGTGCTTATGAGGAAGATCAATACGGTATTGACATCTAAACACCATAATCAAAGCGTTATTTTTAATATGAATAGTGATGCTACTTATAGTAGTTTTAAAATACATATTTAATATACATGATTAAAAAATTTAAACTATATATATATCAATCGAATATATATAATATGAATATTATTTTGTAGAAATAAAATTTTATATAATACAAAATAAGTGAAAATTTATATATTTATGAATGATTCATATAAATTATTCTTATAAAAAATAGAAATTTTTTTAATATAGCTAATAAAATTGTTTATTGAAAAATATATAAATAAAATAATTTTGAGTGGTTTTACACAATGAATGATAGGCGGCGATTATAGTGCTGAACAACATATAACGTGCTAATAAACAATACATGGTATTATTATTGGTAACACAGTATTTATATTAATATAATACAAATATAACACATGAATTAATAGCACATGATGTAATCTTACACAAGACGTGCCACAGTTAGAGCTGACAAAATTTAGCAAGGCCCGAAAGTCTGATCCGAACACGACACGAAAAATTTGAATTTAGGATTAAAAAAATTAGCTCGAAAGAAATTCAAATTGGGCCGACCCGGGCTGTTTGAAAAACCATGCTGGGCTTGAGCCTTTAAGTTTTAGGCCGTGCCAAACTCAGTCCAAAAATTGTAAATAATTTTTTTTTAACATATATGTAGACTAAACTTTGAGTCTTTTCCAGCTGCTCTACACTCTGCAGCCTTGTATAGTTGTCAAACTTATGCAATATGCTTATACGTAGACTTGCTCAAAGGGTTCAAATCACCGATTACGGTTACAAACCGTCGGTTACGGTTTATAAACCGACGGTTTCGATTTAAAAACCGCCAATTACAATTTGAACTGTCGGTTTATATATATTCATTTTTTTTATTTTATATTTTTGAATTTTATTTAAAAATAATTAAATTCGATTTTAATTTTATTTAGATATATTTTTTTTATTTATTATGTTAAAATCATATATATATAAATAATTAATTAGATCATTACAATATAAAAATAATTGAATTATAAATTTACTTAATAATTAAATTAAATTTTAAAATTTAAAAATAAATTATAAAAATATTGATGTGATCAATAATAAAATAATTTAAATTAAATATAATTATATAATAAAAAATTATAAAATTGAAAATATAAAAAATAACTAATATTATAACATTATCAATTTTCAATATATTAATAATTATTTATATTGGTAATATTAATTTTATTTTTATAAAAATTTAATGATCTATAAAAAAATTAATTATAAATATATTATCATTATTATACAATACACGTAATTTTATATTTTACCCTAATAACCTAATCAACATTTAACGCATCACATATGTACCGCGCTGCAGCCGCACCAACGACCGGGTTATCCACTTTCTCTCTTTTTCTCTTCTTTTTCTACGCCCTGTGCAGGTGAGAAATTAAAAAGAAAAAAAGAAAAAGCCCAAACCACCGATTCAAACAGTAAACCGGCGGTTCACGGTTTGGGGAAATGACAATATGGCATGGTGCTCCCGTGTTGAGCCACCATTGTTTCTTG
The DNA here is from genome assembly GCF_009805555.1 of Andrographis paniculata. Taxonomy (NCBI): domain Eukaryota; kingdom Viridiplantae; phylum Streptophyta; class Magnoliopsida; order Lamiales; family Acanthaceae; genus Andrographis; species Andrographis paniculata. Next base: position 2,295,877 of record NW_026137611.1, read on the forward strand.
TTTGATCCCACCAGATTTACCTCAGAGACAATACATGTCAGTCGAGTGACTCTTCATCTTTAATAACGACGTGTGCATGACTCATCTCTTTCTTTTTTTTCAGCGCCTTGAAGTCTATCGAACGGTGTCCGACCTTTCCACAATTGAAAGAGTTACCTTTGAAGGTACTTTTTGCCTTTTCAATGCCGTCAGATGGTTTCAACTTCTCTTTTCCCTTGTCCGTTGGCTTCTAGTTCTTTCCAGACTGCTCATTGTTTTCCGGAACAGTCTTGAAACTAGAGCCTTGGCCTTTGTGTTCGACCACATTGGCCTTACTGCCGAGCATTAGATGCCCCTTGCTTGCCAAGTTTGATCTATGCTCCTCTACAGTTTGGAGACGATTGATCAGTTTCGCCATAGCCATTTCCTTTCGTTCGTGTTTCAAATAAATCTTGAAATCACCTCGACTAGGTAGCAATTTTTCAATTATCGTCGCCACTTGAAAGGCTTCACTTAGCTCCATTCCCTCAACCTGGATCTCATGCAGATTCAGCTAAAACGCATCAAACTGTTTCGTAATGCTTTTTCCATCGACCATTTTGAAATCCAGAAACCGTCCGACGATAAATTTCTTTGCACAAGCATCTTCGGTTATATACTTTTTCTCCAGCGTCTCCCATAGCTGATTAACCGTTAGCGCATTCCGGTAGACACCGTACAGGGAGTCGCTCAAGCCGTTCAGTATATAATTTTTGCACATAAAGTCTGAACGGTTCGAGGCTTTCAGAATTTGTGCTTTCTGTTCTTCCGGAAATCCTTCAGGCACAACAGGTGCATCATCTGTCAGCCAATTTTCCAGATTCAGTGTCGTCAGATAAAACAACATCTTTTCCTACCATGTTTTAAAATTCTGCCCGTTGAATTTTTCTGGCTTATCGGCTGCCACAGCAACAGGCTGCATTATATGGTCCGTAACAGAAACAAGATGTATACCCCCCAACTCGTCTAGTTGCTGTCCGGTAGATGCAACGAGACCTTGCGTAAGTCCTATAGCCATACGCTGCGGACGAAGCAGAACAACAACAGACTGTTTCAGTCGAGCATCAACAGGATGCCGTTTCTGCAGTCCAGCAACAAGCTGGTTGAAGATAGCAGCAACAGGCTGCGCCCCATCCGTCGTGGCCTTGAAGGTCTGTTCGTACTTTGTCTTTGCATCTTTTTCCGTAGAAGCCCTCCTGGACGCCTCGCGTGCTTCACGCCTGGCAGTAGCGATTTCAGCGGCTTCACCGGTTGTGCGGGATGGTTGAGATAATGAAACCGTAGAAGCGGGAGTGTGAGACTCGCTGGAATTCACCTCCTCATTCTTGTCTCCGTCTGCACCATTCTAAACGTCATCATTCTGATCATTCAGATTTCTGTAAGGATCGTTCATCGCGTTGATCATTGTTTCATCTTCAAGTACGATCTGGGCAGCCGCAATGCAACAACAATTTGATTGTGGATCTGGGGAATTTTGTCAGTCATCTCAGATTTCACCACGCGAATTCGCTTCAAGATTATTGGAGAAATCAATAGAGAATCCGAGATGTGACAAATCAGATCACCAAATTTGATAACGAGATCGAATATCATATTTAAATAAATTTGAGCCTCGCGTAGCACACGATTTCTGTGAAGCGAATTCGGTCTCTCTACCGATTGCCTCCCAGGATAGAACAAATTCTTTACGGAATAACAGATTCTGCGAACCGAAGTAGAAAGCTTTTTTGGAGAGAAAAAAGGTAGAGAGAAATTAAATTTTTAGGGAGAATTTTTTCAGATGAGAGTATTTTTCATAGAAAAGAGTTATTTTTCTCAGATGTTTTAATCGTGAGTTTTTAAATAGGAGAAAAATAAATTAAAATCATGTTTTTGGGATTATTTTTGTTTTAATCACGTGAAGAGAAAAATGTCAATCTCGCACCCACTTTTGCACGTTGCAATTCAATTGCAACAATAATATTTTATCTGATTATTTGATTTTCTAAGTCAAATTAAATTAATAAGATAAAATAATAAAATACAAAATTAATTTTATTGTTATTGGGCTCAACTCGTGTGGCCCACGAGCCCCAAGGCCCTATCTTTGACTATTAATTTAGCCAAAGTCGAAGCTTAAATAAGCCCAAGCCCAAGCAAGCTCTAGTCCAAACCAATTTTGTCATTTATCATAAGTGGGATTGATATTCATATAAAGAGACATAAAATTTTTCATGTTTTTAATGTGGGATAGCCTTTTCATTTTCCTCTTTCATATTTTAAATACCCAACAATTCCCCACATGAAAGAGGAAAGACGATGACTCGATGAAAAAAGATGAATTCTACATGGGATAAGTAAGTTTTCTTTTCAACTTTCATTTTAGCAGTATGTAGTCTTTACCAACTGTCTAATGGACAAGTTGTCCTTGAACTATTTAGTATTTTAGTAAGTGAGTTATATACTGATACAGAATTCATGTATCTAGTTCGGTTCTCATAGTTTGGTTCGTTTTGGCCATGGAGCTCGTCCTGGTTCTACAAGAGTTTCTAAAGAACTAAGTCTGAACAGTTCTCTTTTGAAGCGACCTCACTTCTCTCTCATATATGTGATCTTTCTAAGTTTTCGGGTAATATAACTCTTATTTAGTGATCATTAAAGCAATCATTTGCTATTCTTCTTACTCTGTCATCGTTTGCTGACAGGAATGGTGACGCACATAAGTCTTACAGGGAGATTGCCTATTGAACCTAGTTCTTAGGATCTTCAATCTTTATAGGTTGGGTTTTCTTTTATAAGACTTATATTTCACCAGGCTTGAGCCACATTTCTCTAGTCAATTTGTAAACTGCATCACGGTTTAACTCTCTGGTTAGCGGATCCGTTAGGTTATCTTTTGACGCAATATGATCTATCGAAATAACCTTAGTTTTGATCAGTTGCCTTATGGAATTATGTCGACGACGAATGTATCGACTCTTTCTATTGCATATTATACTCTCTGCTACGTTAATAGCAGATTTACTATCGCATTAAAGAGTTATGGCAGAGATAGGTTTGTCTCACTCTGAAATGTCCTCGAAAAAGTGGCGAATTCATTCCGCCTCTTCTCCATCTTTATCTAAGGCCCTATCTTTGACAATTAATTTAGCCAAAGCCCAAGCATAAATAAGCCCACGCCCAAACTAGCTCTAGCCCAAACTAATTTTGTCATTTATCATAACTTCATAAATGTGATCGATATTCATATAAAGAGACATAAAACTTTTAATGTTTCCAATATAGGATATCCTAATTCTGTAGATAATGAAAATGTCTCTTAGGTAGCATCAGAAGTGCACTTGATATCCTAGAGCATGTGAGGATGAAATAAGATGTGTTTTAGAATTGGGAATCTTCAAGAAATTTGGGAGCATTGATTTATTCAATGGAGCTTTGATTGTATTTCTTCGAATATTTTTATAATAAATCTCGAATTGATTGAAATTCTAAATGTAGGTTGGTGTAGCCGAATTGAATTAATATTTGCTTGTCTTTTCTATTCTCTGAGTTATCATTGTGTGCATAGAGTGTGATCTTATATCTCTTTGGAGGTGAATTGTTGATGCTCCTAAGAATTTAATTGAAATTGGGAAAAACACTTTCAAAATAATTTAAAATACAAAATATAAATAAAAGTAAATATCTATCATTTTTCATCAATCTCACAAAAATATATATATATAATTCTATTACTGCCTCACTCCGAAGCATATTTAAATATATTAATATTTAATAAATATGTAGTGTAATAAAATAATGTAAAATTTATTTTATTTTTGGCATTAATGAAATTAGAAAAATATAAACAATAAAATAAAAAATATTTTTATATTTAATTGAGAGATACTTTTACTAAAAAAAATAAAACAAATAACTTCGATTTAGACAAACAAAAATTGTAAAATAAATACTTTTAACTTGGACAAAAATTATAATAAAAATTAATGCCAAAATATTTTTAATTTTTATATAAATTACAAACAGATGATCAATATTTAAATATTAATACAAACAAAATTTTATGTTATTATATAATACAAATTTGTCAAAACATTCGTACCACAGTAACCAATAAAATACTTTTTGCCTTGCCAAAGTAGACATTTTTCATTTAGAATTGAAGCAACTAATTAATACTTTCAATTTCTAACATATATCCCCTCCCAATTAACAATTCTCCTCATTTTTATCACTATTTACCAAAATACCATCTCACAATATACATAAACTCAAGATTACTAGTGATAATTATATCTTACGTTAATCTATCATCAATATAATACTATTATTTTTTTAATATACTAAAAAAAACAAAATAAAAAGATAACTATTTAAGTGGACAAAGAAAATATTATTCTTTAATCTAATAAAAAAATAAATATATACATTTGAACTGCTCTAATTAGGCCTGTCTTTATTCGTTTGGGCAGGTCTAAGTACTAAAAACCTCTAAATCCAAAAAGACTTCAAAACACAAAATCACCAACCAATTATGCACCTATATACACATCCATAGACACATACAACCCTAAGTACAATTCTACAAAGTTTCCGGCAAATCGCCTGCATCATCGACAAGTCCGAAATGTCGGCATTCAAGCAAATATATAACAAAAACAACAAAGAAACCAGTCTGTACAGTTGAGAGACAGATGCAGTGCAAGTTCAAACACAAGATCATACACGCACATCTGCTTGTCTATACATACATACACATATATATATTACATGTTCGATATCCCGATATGCATATGATATATATATATAGTTCTGTAAGAGAACCAGGGGGGTGGGGTGGGGTGGGTTGGGGGAGACCAACTTACAATCGCTTCGCCTTGCTGTTCAAGGCCGTGGATTTGCATATGGGACAAGTATTCTTTAGGACCAACCATTTTGTTATGCACTCCCGGTGATATTCGTGGCTGCAGTCGAGGGTTCCAATTGTTGCTCCACTTTCATAATCAGTCTGCGTAGAATCATAGGTCGGTTAGTTCATAGCCAGGGATAATTTTTCAGCGGATGTAATATTAAGAGGTTTTACTCGACCAGCTACTCTTGAAGTTTTGGTAAAGATTACAATGGGATTCTATTTAATCGAGTCGTCCGCACTTTTCAAGACCAACTATGCTATAAAATCGAATATATTCGTAGAAAGACATGATGAAACCAATCACCCTATTGTATTAATTGAGCCGATAATATGTAGATTACGGCCCTACACCTTACTTTTTGTTTCTTCGACAGAAGACTCGCATATCCATCCCAACTAATTTGTAAAGTTATACTTCAGGCATTAACAGTTAATAATTTTAAGATCAGCGAGACAGAATTCAAGTAGAGAATGGAAAACGAGTAAATAATATCAAAACATAGTTCCATCGTATAGGAAGCTGGGCATATATATATATGTATATATATGTACTATACGTGCACAGACCTGGCACACGACGCAAAAATTGATCTTTCCCTGGTCGTGGCAATTTGCATTCGCATGTTCAGTTTCGACACAAGCATTTGGGGTGGTAAAAATTCTTGCTTTCATATTATTTTGAATGAATTCCTCAGTTAACCCCGTGCCAACACTCCCGATGTGTTCTCCCAATTCAAGAAGTTCCTGTCACATAATCTCACAATCAAAATTTAAATCGAACACTTACAGATACAGAGCATTGAGTTCCAAGTGAAGCTGTCTAAGTTCTTGTTCACAAAGAAACACTTCTTTTTTTTTTTTTTTTCAATCAAGTTGCTCGACAACTTGGTTCTCTACTTAACTGCGTTAATCATATCATTCTAGTGACCTTGAGCCTGAAAAACTCTAAAATTTATTAATTGCCCCCAAAATACTTTAGTTGGCATCATATTGTCAACTTTTTTTTCAAAATATTACATTGTATAGGATGTACTCAAAATTTTTATTTCTATCACTCTTCAATAAATAAATATATTTATATATATTCAAAATTTTCAAACTTCTTATAAAATGAATTTAAGTTAATTATAGATAAATACTTTTTATTTTTGATTGATTTGTATTATATAAAACTCTATAATAATATCTATATTGTATATATTTTTATTTAAATATAAATATTAAAATATATTAATCATATACAGCGTAAATTAAATATTAATTAAAACCGACCAAACTTCCAACTTGAAACCAACCACACTAACCAAACACCATAACACACCCTAATAAACCAAATGCACACAACTAACTGAACCAAATAGGCACAAGTCAATGGGGCTCAGTGAAATTGGTAAATTTATAATATTCAGTTAAATAATTGTCCATTTCAATAGAATTTTTCAAAATTTTACTCTTCAAGTTGTATTCAAAATGTAAGTTCAGCTTGGCTATCAGCTCTACCTCTACATAACTGCTTAGAACAACATAATGGCGAAACATATTTAATAGAGGGTAAAAAAGAGCAGACTTAAATTTCCCTGACTACCTCATATGACATGTGATCGATATCCAATCTCATATCCCTGTGTTGATCAACAGAAGCTTCTGCTTCACGATAATCATGAAACTCAAGTATAGCAACTTCCTAGAAAAGAGAAACCGTATGAAACATTAAAGTTTTGCGAAAAAGAAAAATGTGTTGCGGTGAGATCAATATAACTTGATAATGAAATAAAATTGAAAAGTAGTGAGTAATTACATCTTCAGGCAAAACTCTCAAGTGCGGATGATTGCGTTGTCTTGCATTAGGATCCATTATGATTTCCCTTTGCTGAGGCTGATGGAGCCGGAAGACTGTCGGTGGAATGGGAGCTAAAAATGTGGGCACACCATCCACACCTTCGCGGAAAGGACCAACGCCAGCATTCAAAGAATTCAATGTTGAAGTCCTGTGTGAAGACGTAGCCACCTGTGACAGGTAGTTACTGTAGTTACCTCTGAACGCTTGCATAGGCGGGGTTGGATGAGTAGGACTAGAATGGGCCCGAGCAACAGGAGGGTGCAGAAAACCAGCAGCAGTTCTGTTGATAGCTGTTGATTGATAACCTTGCAGGCCGATATTCCCAGCTTCGACACAAGCTCCATTTACACCACCTGATACGAAAAAAGTTCAGATTCAAGGCAAATACTGATCCAATCTGGTGCAGAAGTTATATTTGTAGATAGTTACCGTGCACATATGAAAAATTAGGAGGCTGTGCTGTCCATCCGAAAGTGCCAATATCACCATTCGTTGCACTGAAATGCATATTCAACCAAGGGTTTCCGGGAAAGTGTACAGGAGGAGAAACATAATTTCCGTGAATAATGGTACTTGCAATATGTGAGAGGGCAGGTTCAGATCGAATCAAAGCATCTCTGTTCCTAGCACCCCTCCACGATCCATTTTCAGTAGCTGATGATGGATCGGTCCCAAGATATTCCGGAGGAGGAAAAGAAGCGGAATCCATCTGAGAAATGTCTGGTTCGCACACAGGAGCGACAGAAAAACTAGGGCCTGCTGAAGCATTTTGATACTGGTGATTTGAAGAAGCCCCCTCGGCAAGTTTCCTTTTGAATAACCTGAAATCTTCCATGTGGCTCGCGTTTTGGAAGTAACCTTCTACCGAAATACAAGCAATTTAGCAAGTGATAGAAAGGGATATCAGGTCATGTGCTTCACAACTGATATAAACATGAAAGAGAAAAAAACAAAGAAAATCTAATACCTGTCAGGGGTCCCATATATGGATTGTAATGTCGAGATGATGCAGCAACAGCTAAATCTAGGTTTGCCGGCGGGTGCTGAGGTTGCATGCCATTGTAAGGTGGTATACCATAAACTAATGCACCGTCGTTGTGTCCTGGCACCGGATGAAGGTTAAAATTACACTGGATTGCAGGTACAGGAACTATGGAGTGATGCTGGGGATGGTTTGCCACACTCCCGTAAAAGACGCATGGATCGGTCTGTACATGGTGACGGCCTTGCTGATCCGTCTCTGAGTCAATCACATGACCAAGGAACTGAATGTTTCGGTGCCCCATTTCGAATGAGATACCTGTGCATCACATATTCGAGACTTAATTGAACCAAAATTAATAATATATGTACAAACACCCAAATATTGCACTGAAAAACTGTCCTAAACCTATTACATTTGGAACTATCGCTCATTAGTGAGAAGGAAGCGAATTCCAAAGGGATGATAGGATTGATGCAACATAGCTTCTCCCCTCAGGCAACCCAACAGCTAAAATAAAAATGCGAATGACTGTTATAACTTAGGGTTAATTGAAAAGAGGCACTTTGTCATTAATTATTATTTTATTTTTTATTATTTCTCTTATTATTTTATTTTCTATTTAGTTCTTGAATTATGAGGCTTGGGATTAGTCCATGAGCCCGCTTATATATATGGCGCATCTAGATTAACCAAAACCAAAATAATAACGACCTCCCCTAACCTGATCTAGACGCACCCTATCTATAGGCGGGCTCATGGATCAATCTCAAGAGTCATAATTCAAGAACTAAATAGGAAATAAAAATAATAAGATAAATAATAAAAAAATAAAATAATTATTAATGACGAAGTGCCACGATCAATCCTAGGTGAGTACGGTCCTTCCTCTCCCTTCTAGTATAGACTTTGACCTTATTTGATTCCGTAACAAATTAACAATGAACACAATATATCGCAAAGACAAATGAATTTTACACATAGGCTATGCTTACTTCTAACGATAATATATTTGTGTTATTAATTATAAGTAAACTAGAATTGAGATTATATTATCATTAGAGCTAAGCATTACTTGAGAGACATTCTTCTAGACATTGACAATTGCAAATCGCTTAATATTTTGTGTTTCTAACAATTTCAGTTTTTGAACTCTCAACGATTAATATAATCGCAAAGACATACCATTTCCCTTAACACAGACTATTTGAGAGATCAATGGTTCATTCTCCATAAGAAAAGAAGAAAAAGCCATCCGAGAGTAAAAGTAGACTAGAAAATAAATGTCCCAACATATATGGCTAGGCTGAGTCAAAATCCTATAAATGTTTCAAAAAACCACCACAATAAGGTTCTCACCTACAGGACAATTGGGTGGGTACTTCAATACGCCAAATTTCCCAGTTCAAAAATGTAAAAGAGATAAAAATTTATGCAAAATTGAGGAGAAAACTTTGTTGATGTAAAGTACAATTTGATGGAACAGCACCTTCAGATCACAAATTTTCTTCTAACAACACCGACATACGAATTCAAAATATCAGACAAGTAGAAGATAAAAGGCAAAGGACATGATTTATGACAATGATAGAGTACTTTCCAAAATCACATTTTTGGCCATTACCACTTTATGCCAAAGAGTTAACAAAATCAAAAGTAACCGAATACGGAATTGCCAGATGTCTCGAAGTTAAACAGAAAGTAGGTAAAACTTTTTCGAAAATGTGGGTCCCAAAGCTTCTCGTAGATTGGACTTTTAACCATATAGATCTAGAGTCATATAAAGAAACTAAGTTATATACTACACAACGGCGGAAACAACTTCAGTAAGCCCAGAATAATGTAGTTGCAACTAGATGAGAACTACCCAAACAATCCTTACAGAAAAAATAAAGCAAAAAAAATGCTGCATCCAAAACGGAAAAACAACCTGATTCAGAAAATAATGATCAATCAATATTTATAACAAATGTTTAAAATGTTATCAAAATTACCTGATGCAACAATTCTCTGCATTCAAAACTTGTACCTCAATCATACAAATATATATATACACACAGTACACACACACAAATATACATATATCTTCTGTATACAATGCAAGTTTACATTCTTCCTCGACCAGAAATCAACCAGGGAAATAAGAAAAACCCACCCACCCAAAACCATTAATATTCTTCATTGAATCATGGCCAGGCAGGAAATGCATAATGAAGAGAATCAAAAGAGTCATCAAAGCTGGAACCAAAAAAAAGGCTAACCTTTTTACCATGAAAAGCCCCCAAATTTCTCAATTCTCAACCCTCAATTCTCTCCAGAAATTAAATAAATTAAATTACTCGTAGCTCCTGCAAAAATGGAAATTAAAAAATAAAATCAACAAAAAGGGGGCAAAAACCCTAACATTGAGGCATTCATAAAAAACTGATCAATCATCCCCGAAACCATCACGAAACAGCAATTCGAGCTAGACACTATCCAAAAATGAGGAATGTATCAATTTCCCATACGAATTCGAGCGCAAAAACACGAACACCAAAATTAATTTTTTTAAAAAAGTCCAAAAACAAAATACGAAACGGCAAATCAAAACGCGATCATAAATATCCAAATATTACAACCAAATTGAAGGACGAACTGAGGAGAATGGATGAGGGATCCGTATCAGAAACGAAGGGAGACGAATTCTCCGCAATTCAACAGACAAAAAGAAAGCTTTGATGGAGAAATCACCTGTGAATATATATATATATCTATATTTTGCCGTATCGCTCTGTGTAATGCCTTTTCTTTATTTCCTCGTGCCTATTTATATTTCTACCGTTAAACTGCTACAAGTCAATTTTGTGAAATATCATTTATGCCCTCGACTTGGGCTCCAATTCTCGTGGGTGCCCCCGGGTTGTGTCGCTTGGCCATTCTTCAAGCAAGGCTATTTACGTCATTACGCCTGTTGCCTCGACTGTAACGCCAGAAAACAATTTAACATTGGCTTTGTTCATTCTCCTATTATTTCCTGCACGATTAAAAAAAAAACAATTAATATACTGTAAATATTTTTTTATTCCGTCCCATATAATTTGTTCGTATTTTTTATTTTTGTCTATTTTACATAATTTATTATTATTTTTTAGAAATTTGATTATCCATTTTAATCGCATTTTAAATTTTAAATTTTATAATTTTTTTAATCTTAATTAAACTATTTACTTCTCTTAATCTTAATCTATAATTATTTTTACTAATACATTTTTTAATTACCTACTAATCATACTTTATCTGAATTCTCGTATATATATTTACTATACAATTATTTCTTTTACCTCACAATTTTTTTTTTAACAATCTCACAAAACAAATACATAATATTAACTTTTTAAAAAAGAAATATGACTTAATTTTTTAAAATTTTTTATACAATTTTCATTTTCAGTATAAATAGTATATTTTATTTTTTTATAAAAAAATTAATATTTCATAAAAAAATATTAGTATTTTTATATTAATGACATAATTTTTCGTATCTTATATAAGAAATTTTAAACTAAAACACTCAAAAAAACACAAACCCTATATCATTATAATATAATTTAGAGTATTTACTTTATTCGTTATAATTCAAAATATTATTTTTATCAATTTGGTTGTCTCATTTTAAATTATTCATTTTCTATTTTACAAAAAAATAATCATATGTTAATAACAAAAAAATTTTAATTTTTATTCAAATTTCAACATAATATTACACAAACAAATATTTTATATATATAGTCAAGACAAAAATTTATAAAAAATTCTTACATACTTCTATTAACTAATAAAATATTATTATTTTTTAATTTATTAAAAAAAAAAAAAAAACTCAAAATGCCCCTATGATTTGGGACGAAAGGAGTATTTGTTTTGGGTCTATTTTTTTAGATTTGAGTTAAAATCTAAATAATACTCCTTTCCATTTCAAGACATTTTTTTTAAATTTTTATTTTACTTTAATAATTGATATTTTTTTATTTCTGATTAAATTCACTAAATTAAAATATACTTAATAATTATAAATCAACTTAATTAAGTACATAACATATAACATTTTACATAAGAACTCACTCAAAATTCCTTTGTTTTTTATTATCTATATTTAAAACTTCACTTTTTTTAAAAAAAATTAATTTATGTTAAATATATATATAAATATTTTTTTATTGTATTATAAAAAAAATATTCTTTATAAAATAATATTCATAATGCATATAATTTTTTTTATATCGATATAATCTTTAAAATATTTAAATTCACATTCTATTTTTTTTGTAATTATAAATATTAAATTTATTTTAATACACCATCCCCCGAAAATACACCATTGCAGCAGGCGCCAGTCCTTGGAGAACCTATGGAAGACCACCGAGTTCGTTTCCCATAATAGGGATCTACTTATCAAGTTTTCCCACAGCCGGTGTTACACAATCCATTGTCCGTTCAAGCAGCTTCCGAACAGCCAGGGGGGCAGGCAAAGATGGTGTCGCTGCCACATCCCATCATAAATTCACAGGTAATCGAAGATGTGATTCATACGATGTATGATGATCGTCAAAACAAGGAGTCGGTCGAGTAGTTCTTGGAACAATTCAGGAGGGCAGATTCTAGATGCCATGTTCGTGTACAAGAGGACCAGGTGGTGAATGTGACGATAAATAACACGACGCACCAACTACACGATAGGTTGACTCTCCAGGAGTGTCACGCTTTCGGTAGTCGATGTCCAAAGCTGCGAAGGCCGAACAACTCATAAAAGAGGCTTAAGCAGCCTGGAATCATAATTTTCAGAGCGGAAACCACCTTACTCATTCCAAGGGAGAAGTTGCCGAAGCCGAGGATGAATCGAATGAGACTTTTCTGGCTAAATCCCAGAGAGAAATCATCAAAGAAGGCTGCCTCAAGCTAGCCGAAAAGCCTTATATGAGAGTAGACACAGAGTCTTTCCCTACGCCAATAAACATTGTTGGAATGCGTCTATCCAGGTCCAAAAAGTCAAACTTAGGGCTTGGTGCAAATGGCAGAGGAACAGACCTTCAAAAGCCAGTGTTTGAAAGGCTTGGAAGGTCGATCAAACCTTCGAAGAGGAGTTCGGTGTGGGATAGACTTTGCCCCACAAACACGGTTGCGGAAGTAAGTTTCGAAAATGGAGGTGAGGTTTGGCGAGTGACCTCCGTGGATCAAGTGGTAATCACACCCCATCAGACTCGTCTTCCTGGGAAGGCTCCAGACGACGGAATCTGGACAAGGAACTGAAATGAGCAGATGATGCGACCTCCTACTATGACTCAAAAGAGGATAATGCAGCGACAACGCTTCGTCGCTCTCTTTTTCCAAGAGTACCAGGCTGGGGGGCAGCAGACTGATGACCACGAAGATTAGGTCAGGGGGCAGTAGCCCCAGGACTCAAAAAAAGTTGTTGCTGGACGACCGAAGTTTGGTCGCGAGGACCTTCGTCACCAACTTCAGGCCCAAAAGAAATGGACACCAAAAGGAGTTTTTGCAAGGGTTGAATACCCTACCGAACCTCACTTTATTGTGACACTAGGGGAGGATTGGATTTTTGAAAGTGAGCCGATGATCGGTACTCTTGATTACGATGAGACGTCGGAGGGTAGTTTGGACATTAATGTCTCCGACCAGGACCTCGAACGAGCTTTGTATCGTGAGGGAGATCTCAAGGTCAATAAAATAGAGGTGTTACCTCGGAAATTTGAAGCCTCTCAGGTCCAGTCCGATTATCTTTAGGGGGATGTGATGTTGGAAAGAGCTGGTCCATTATATTGGGTGGAGCAAGATTCCGACATTCCGAAAGAAGGTCCAAAACCAGTAATCTTTCAGAAATTAATGGACAAAAGTACGCGTTATTTGAAGCCTTTGTTTCCCACCGTACATCTTGACGGGCGGACGGTCAACAAGGTCCTAGTCGACGGGGGAGCTTCCGTCAATGTCATGACTTTATCTACCCTAAGGAAGATCGGGAAAAATAGAAACCATCTCGTCCCGACCACTATGCGAATGACCGACTTTACTAGAAATACGCATACGGCAGTAGGCGCATTGGTGGCGTAATTGACAGTTGGAACAAGGACGGACCAGATGAATTTCTTCATCATTGAAGGGAAGCCAACTTATTCGGCCATCATCGGGAGGGACTGGATCCACACTACTCAGTGTGTCCCTTCAACTTTGCACCAAAAAGTTATGTTTTAGAACAAAGACCAGGTCAAGATGGTGGAGGCCGAGACTGATCCAGCCATGAAGATGCACTCCGCAGAGGCCGTTTATTATTCCCCTAAGGTATACTCGTTGTCCATGATGTTGGAGGACGCTGAAATGTGGAAAGAATGTAACCTAACCATGAAAAGGTTCGAAATCAAAGTCGAGGCCAACGCACGGCCTAATAATTCAGGTATTTATTATGTCTGACATCCTGATTTTACAAGATTTGGAGGCAAGAGTAGGCAGGTCTAGATGTCCATTTATACTGGTTGGAACTCATGCCGCTCAGCCTCTTGACGGGCAGGAGGGGACATTCTCCCAACCGCCGATTTGTGATAAAGACGAAGAGGATATCCACTCATCGATTGAAAAAGCTGCTCCGCCTTTCGAAGCGCAAGATCCATTGGAGGAGTTCAACTTGGGGGATGAGACAGCCCCTTGGACGACAAGGATCGGCGCCTTGCTAGATGTCGAGAAGAACAAGCAAATGATTGCTTTGATTCGAGAATTCAAAGATTATTTCGCATAGGATTACGATGAGATTCCAGGGGCTACCAAGGAGCTTAGTGGAGCATCAATTACCTACTAAAGCTTAGTTTCGGCCGCACAAACAACTCTCTAGGTGTTTCAACCCGGAATTATTGCCGAAAATGAAAGAGAAGGTAAAAAATTTCCTTAAAGCTAACTTTATTCGAATATTCAGGTACACCGAGTGGATTTCTAAAATTGTTCTAGTTGTGAAGAGGAATGGAAATATCCGGATTTGAATTGACTTCCAAAATCTCAATTTGGCAAAGCCGAAAGATAAATACGTGATGCCCATCGCCTACATGCTCGTGGATTCTATGGCTAGAGACAAGATCCTCTCTTTTATGGATGGTTACTCTGTCTATAATAAAATATACTTGGTTGAGGATGACGCTCATAAGACAGCTTTCCGATGTCTCGGAGCAATCGAAATCTCGAGTGGATAGTAATGCCCTTTGGGCTCAAGAATGCCGGAGCGACCTACCAAAGGCGATGGACACAATTTTCCACGACCTGATCGGTGTTTGCATGAAGGTATACATAGATGACGTGATCGTGAAGTCCATAGCATTCGATCACCACCTGTTGGACCTTCGGAAAGCCTTTATGCAGATAAGACAACATGACCTCAAGATGAACCCAACAAAGTACGCTTTTGGAGTACAAGCAAGGAATTTCTTAGGCTTTATTGTCCATCAAAAGGGAATTTAAGTTGATAAAAATAAGGCCAAGGCTGTCTAGGACCTTGGGCCCCCACGCAACATTAAGGAATTGCGGAGCTTGATGAGGAATGCCAATTTCTTGAAGAGATTCATCGCCAACGCTGCAAGGAGAACGAGGGCCTTCTCGGTGCTGTTGTGTGGGAATAAAGACGTGTTCGAGTGGGGAACAACCCAACAAGAAGCCTTGGACCAGATTAAGCAGGTGTTGGCATCTCCTCCGCTGTTAATGCCGTTAATCAGAGGAAAGGAGCTGAAGCTGTACACAGCCGCGACAAACGACACGACGGGCTGTACATCGCCCAAGACGATGATGAAGGCCAGTCCTCAGAGGCCGTTTAGTTAAATGGGCGCTGAAACTAGCATCGTTCACATTAACGTACCAGCCCCTTAAGACCGTGACAACTTGGTTGGTGACCTTTGATGGGTCTAGCACCTCAGGAGCAGCCGGAGCAGGCGTGGCGATCTTCTGTCCAAAAGGAGAAGTATGGCACTTTGTCCACCAACTTTCGCAAGGTGTCACGAATAACCAAGCCGAGTACGAGATGTTGCTATTAGCATTGCGATTTTTGGTCAAAAAGAACGCTAAGAAGGTTGTTATTTGAGGGGATTTTCAGTTGGTTATTTGACAGGCCCTCAAAGAATTTAAGTGTAAAGAATAACGACTTTAGGACCTTCTTCGAGAAACCCACGACCTTCTTCAGCAACTCACGGAGGTGACGTTGGAGGACATACCTTGGAAAGAGAATTTAGAGGCAAACGACTTGGCGTAATGGGCTTTCGGGTTTAAGAGAAAAAGAATACAACCAAGATACGAATGTTTGCAAATTGACCATGACCTAGATTGGCGAATCCCACTGCTGGAAGGCCTAACAAACCCAGGGAAGGTTGCTTCAAAAGTAGTGCGCCATTAGCTTTTAAAATACACTCAAATCGATGGGAGTTGTATCGACGGAGATCCGATGGGACTTTAGCACATTGCCAGGGTCACGAGGATGCTATGAAGGTCATGGTCGAGGTCCAAGAAGGTGTTGGAGGTGCTCATAAGGCTGGACCCGCTATGAAGTGGACAATTTTCTACTATGGCTATTTTTGGTCACAAATCTCGCAAGATTGAGTGGATTATATGCTCGAGGATGTCCAGCATGTCAGCGTCATGGACCACTTCGACATGTCCCCGTGGAAGAACTTCACTTAATTATCAAACCTTGACCTTTCCGTGGATGGGCAATGGATATTATCAGTAAGATTCATCCTTCATTTTCCAAGGGACATTCCTTCATCCTCGTGGCCACCGACTACTTTACGAAATGAGTGGAAGTTGTTCCATTGGCCAAGGTACAACATAATCACATTATACGTTTTACTAAATTTACAAGTTTGGTATTCCAAAGATGATAACCACCGATCAAGAAACCACATTTACAAGTGCGAAGGTCAGGGCCTTTACGGCTCAGTATGGGATCCAACTACTTCACTTCTCCCCTTATTATCTTCAGGCTAACGGAAAAGCCAAAATGACAAACAAAGTTTTGATTTCTATTATCAAGAGGGCGTTGGAGGACAATCCGAGAGGTTGGCACGATACTTTGGAGGAGGCACTATGGACATATAGGAATGTTAAATCCTTTATAATCGGCAGCATCCCTTACAGGCTGACCTACGGCCATGACGATGTGCTTCCGTTAGAGATTATAGTGTCTTCTCTCCAAATTTTGGAAGATGAACCAGCTGCCGATGGAAGAGCAGGACCAGACTTTCTCCAGGAGCTCGACGCTTTGCCCGAAGAGAGACTGCAAGCTCTTGAACGCATTCAACATAAAAAAAATGAAGGCTGAATCGACCTTCCGAAAACACGTGAGGCCTCATACCTTCCAGGAATGTGACATGGGCTTGAAGACCGTCCTCTCAGAAAGCCTCAAAGATGCGAAGCTTGGAAAGTGGTCCCCCGCATGGGAAAGGCCGTTTATTATATCGGCCAAGTCATCTAACGGCGCATATAAATTGATGGAGCCCGAAGGGGAGGAACTGAAGATGTTTATTAATGAAAAATATTTTAAAAAGTTCCATATTTCTCTTTAGAAGCTGAAAGGAAAGTACAATCAGATTGTGGTTGACTACAACCTTACGAAAGGCAAAAACATGTTGAACAGGCCGAATAAGCAAAAATCGACCTTCCCGAATGCAGATCTTGGATGTTGGCTATCAGTGGATAACCAGAAGGTGGATATAGCAGCGAAAATGAGATTTTGGAGGTGAGAATGACCTTGGTGCTGGACATGATCCGACACGGATGAGTTGGCTATGATAAAAAATTTAAAACTCGCACGCACCAGTCGATTCAAACACAGGGGAGTTTTAACAAAATTATCCAGACCACAAGTTGATTGTATCCAAATAAATTTTATGGGGGGTATTTGTACACACCCAAATAATTAATTGGGCTGACCCAGTACAAACGCAACTCATAATGGAGGTTCGCAGACCAGCGTGCGGCCCTGATCAGCAAGTCGGCCTATATGTCCAACCAACCCGCTGACCCAAATAACCCAGTCTAGGAAGTAACTTGTTGGGAAGGTCGGGAGAACGAATATGTTAGGATAAAGAGGTTTTTAGAGGAAATTTAGGGATAAAGTTTTTTTATTCAAATAAGATTCAAAATTAAGAAGATTTAAAGAAGATCCAAGAGAGCAGAAAAAAAGCGTCATTCACATCAATCATCTTCTTCTTTCTTTTTATTTTTTATCTGCATTACTTTCCGTATTATTTTCAGATTTTTTTAAAAAAAATCCCATTAATTCCAATTTATTTTCTAGCTTCTTTTCTTGTTTATCAGCCTTATTTTGCTTTCTTTTCATTTTAATTATTCGTTTATCGCGAGATAGACATGATCATTTCTTGAGGAGGTCCGGGAACCCTTCGAACAAATCAATTCCGACAGACTTTTTCAATTAAACCGTCTGTGACGATTTTTTACGACAATGGTTGTTGTTGGACATAGGCTGCATACAACTCTAACCGATTCCACAAAAATTTAAATAGATAACTGATTGGTTGAAATTAACAACTCCATATTCCACCGAAGGTTAAATAAATAACTAATTGGTTAAAATTGACAACTTAATAATCAGCTCAAGAAGAATCCATTTTAATTTTGAACCAGCTCAAATAGGCAGATGGTTTCAAAAGTAATGTTTTAACCAATTATAAACATATTTTCAATTGACAATTATACCATCTTAAACTTACCTACTATGCGACAAGATCATCAGCACCATGCTGAATACTTGTAAATTAATTATATGTATTTATATTAATTATATTAATTAAAGATAATTTTATATATTCAGCACCCTACTGAATTATGATATATCAGCATAGAATCCTTGCCGTGCAATAATTTATTCCAACTGAGCTCCATAAATCTCCTATAACATCCGATTTAAACCAAACCAATTTCCATATTCAATTACACAAATTTTTTACTAAATTTATTGGAAATCACCACTTTATTTTTTTCATAATTTTAAATTTACAATTATTTTATCTAATCAATTTGAATTTTAATTGAGTTTATCACTTTCATCTAATTCTCAATATTTCGACTCCATATATACTGCATTCCTATTATCGATCGTGAGAGAAATTCAAACATTTTTCTTAAATAGGACGAAAGATCCTGCAATGACACCGACATATTCACACTCGACCGACCCACGTCGAAGATCACCACTTTATTTTCTAAACATTCCAAAAATTATTTAAATAGGACGAAAGATCCGATTTAATATTGATACCGACATATCCACGGAAGATCGGATTTAATATTGACTCGATAGACAAACACCGATTAGATTGTATGATAAAGTTAATATGATCAAATTTATTAAAATATAAATTAAAACTGGGTTTGAACAAATAAAAATATAAAATATAAAAATGTAAGTAGTATATAGTTTATTCTTTTATAAATTATGCTCATCATATAATAGAAAAAATTACTCACCGTTTTTTTATTAAAAAAAACATATAATTTTTTTTTTTTATCAAATATTTAAACAAAAATAATAAAAATTACTTTATTTAAATTACACCACACTTCTCCGAAATTTTTTCATAATCTCAAAATAATTAATAAAAAAAAAAAACTCACTACCTAAAACAAGAGAGAGAAAACAAACATATATGCAAGTGAGGTTGAGTAGGACAAATTGTTTTATTATGTAAAATAACAATAATAATAATAAGATAAAAATAAAATATAAAACAAAAAAAAAAAAAACAAAAAACTACCAATCATGGTAAGAAATAAAAGTAACATACCATTATTCCTATAATCCGTAATAATAATAATTAAAAATTTTACATATATATATATATATATATACACATTACGACATTTTCCATTGGCCCAAACCGCAACAGGACTAATGCACCGCTTCTACTTGATCAGCACCATAACATAACACAACCAAACAATGCCCGCCGCGTGGACACTCCGGAAGCCGGCTCGACTATCCGAGCCGACGCCTCTAGCCGAATTGTCATTGTAGGGATAATAAAACGGCGGCGGCGGCGGTCCATAAGCTTGGCCAACGCCTCCACCCCCGCCGCCGCAGCATATCACCGGAGCCGCCGGCGGGCACTTACCCTGCTCTATATTCGGCGGCGGCGGCGGCTGGCCGTGGCAGGTTGCACAGGCGGTCGCCGGAGGCGCTAAGATGCTTGAGTCGCCGCCGGGAGGGTTGCCGTCGTCGCCGGAAATCGTCGCCGGGAAGTGCATAATTATAATGGGAAGCATAGAGAAGAATAATAGAACTGAAGGTCGCATTTTTTTTTTTTTTTAAATTTAAATTTTTAGTTTTTAATTTTGAATTTGTATTTTGCCGATGGCGAATGTGTTATATAGAAAAAATGCATGTATTTTTTTATTTAATTAAATGCCACGTGGAAGATGGGCTTGACACGTGTCGTGGAACTCGAATGTGCATGCTAAAAATAGGAAGAGTCCAGCCGTAGGCAGTAGGCACCGAATGTATAAATTTAGGTTGCGTTTGGCCTTGTTTAATTAGTTGTTATGTATTTTTTGTGTTCACAATCCAAAATAAAAATGAAAGAAATATGTCCCTATTTATATTTTAATTTTTAAATATTAATCTCAACAATTTTAATACTATAATTTACTATTTTAAAAATTAAAATTATTCGAAATAAATCAATATGTATATGTATATTGATAATTTCTATTCAATTTAAAATCTTAAAATTGTTTGAATAATATTTAATTATTATTATTATTTAT
Organism: Andrographis paniculata; assembly: GCF_009805555.1. Taxonomy (NCBI): domain Eukaryota; kingdom Viridiplantae; phylum Streptophyta; class Magnoliopsida; order Lamiales; family Acanthaceae; genus Andrographis; species Andrographis paniculata. Next base: position 2,316,412 of record NW_026137611.1, read on the forward strand.
TTAATTTTTGTTAAAGATAACTAATTCTTAAAAAATATAATAAATAGTAATATTTCTCATCAAATGTAACGAGAAATATAATTAATTTTTATAATAAAAAGTAAAAAGATAGTAATAAAAGTAATAAAGAAAGTGACGTAATTGTTATATAAATAATAACTTATATAATATATATGTATATATATATTGTGTGTGCTCGTTTAATGTACATATGTAAATATGCATGTGTGAGTACGATGCATATATATATATATATATACACACTAGAGGGAAGCCATGTTTTGTACAGAGTAGATATAAATTTTATTGAATTGTGAAAAATTAATTATTGTTATTAAATATATATAATATTTTAATATGAGAATTATTGAATGAATTAAAATATTTTATACGATTAATTTTTAATATTTTAAATATTGGAGACTGATGAATTATATCGATTAAATATAAATATTGCAAAAATAATGTTTATATACAATATTATTGGTGTTTATTTATATTTTTATAAGCACCTTTTAAAATTATAATTTAGTTGAAAATTGTGTAGATAGAAAATTTAAAATATTTAAACAGAGCTAAAGTCAAATTTTATTAACTTGTCACTTTCATTTTAATATAACTAAATTATAAATTAATTTTTTCATTCGGGACAATTATGCCGTATTTTTATCAATTAACTTATGCGTAATTCATTTATAATAAAAAATTATTCACCCACAATTTTGTTACCTTATTTCTTAGTTTTCTTGTCCGGATCCTGACGAAGAAAGTAAAAAAATTGTATAATCTATTTGTTTATCCTATATTGAACAATATATATTTATATCAACTAATTTAAATATTACTATCCAAAATTTGATTCATCATATTCTCAATATATTTATCTTTCTAATAGAACAAGTTATTACCTATTAGTTAATTCTAAACACCAAAAATATATTTTATTTTTTTTTATCTTTTTAATTAAATTTGACATAAAATTATTAATCCTCATAATATATCAAAATTAAAATACAAAATCAAAATTCTACCAATAAATACATCATTTATATAATAATAAATTATATTTATAAAATTATATATAAATATAATATATGCAATTGTCTATCTCCTCTTCCCATTTTTTTTTTCTCTTTATTTTTATTATTATTTTAAAATAGTGGGGAGGAAATTTTTTAAAAAAAAAAACAAAAAAAAAAAAAAATAGAGAAAGGACGTGGCGGAGCACTTTCGCCTCCAAATATATACTATCTTAGATAGTAAAAGAAGTTTATAAAGAAATACAAAGAAAATTAAGATGAGGTGATCTTAATTGAGTAATCTTGTATTCAATATTGGGTACAACAATAATCTATTTATAGGCAAATGATTGAGTAAATTGATAGTTAGAAATTATACCAATCAAACATTCACGTAATATACACATCTATACATAGTGTCTACTATCAAACATTCACATAACATAGATATTTGTTTGAAGTGCATACTATGTATACATTATGTATATAATACTTCTCTTTAAATGTTTTGTACATAGTATCTGTCTCATTAAAACCTAATTAGGAAAAAATCATGTAGAAAAAATTTTAGCTAAGAAAAAAAAGTACAACATTCTTATATAAATACACTCCCTTGTTTTGTATTTTAGTTTATATCTTTCAACCAACGTATTACAATTTATTATGCCAATTTGTTGAATATTGCAGTCTGTAGTGTCTTGGTAAATAAATCTACAAAATTATTAGATGATCGAATTTGTTGCACATTAATTTCACCACTCTTTTGAAGACCGTGAGTAAAATTTTTTTTTTGAAGATATGTGCTTTATCCGATCGTCTTTTATATATCTTCATTTGAACTGGCTATACAAGCTGCATTATATTCAAATAATATTGTAAGAGGTAATATATCATCGGAAATTAAGTCACAAATTTTCTGAATATGGTGAATCATTGACCTCAACCAAACGCATTCATGATTGGCTTTGTGAATTGCTAGAATCTCAATATGGTTTGAAGAAGTAGTTGTTATCGCCTGTTTAGCATATCTCTAAGAGATTGCAATTCCACCACAAGTAAATAAATACCTAATTTGAGATTTTGTTTTGTGTGGATCAGACAGATAACCAGCATCAATCTAACCAATTAATTCATTTTGAGATTCACTCAAATAAAATAGACCGATGTCATGAGTCCCCTGAAGGTAGAAAAATGTGCTTGATACCATTTCAATGACGCTTTATGAGGATGTGCTAAACATGACCAGTAAATTTACTGAAAAAGATATATTTGGTCTGGTACAATTCGCAAGAAACATTAGTGCACCAATAGCACTGAGATACGATACCTCTGACTAAATATCTTTTAATTTTTTTTTTCTCTTGACCTAAATGGATATTTACTGGGATCAAAGGATCTGACCACCATTGGTGTACTTAGAGAGTGAAATTTATCCATATAAAATTATTTTAATACATTTTGAGTATATGTGGATTGATGAATAAATATCTCATTATTTATATGATCTGCATGTAATTCCAGACAATATTTTATTTTTCCAAAATCTTTGATCTCAAATTCTTTCTTTAGATATTCAATTGTAATTTGGATTTCTTCACGAGTGTTAATTAAATTAAGATCATCAACATATATTGCAATAATGACAAAAAATTTTTATTATAAAGACGCATGAGCATATTAGATTATTAGTATAACATTATTTTATTAAACATTCACTGAGACGGTTATACCACATTCGCTGAGACGGTTATACCACATTCTCCCTGATTGTTTAAGTTCATACAATGACTTTTTCAATTTGATGGAATATGATTCCTTTGAGTTTGATTTGTATACTTCAGAAATTTTGAATCTCTCAAAAACTTTCATATAAATATCAATATCCAAGGAGCCATAAAGATATGCAGTAACTAAATTTAAGAGATGCATGTTGAGCTTTTTTCGCACTGTTAGGCTTACAAGATATCTAAATATTATTCCATCGACAACTGAAGAGTTATGTTTCATCAAAATTTACTTCAGGTCTTTGTACAAATCCTTGAGCCCCAAGACGAGTTTTACATCTTACAATTTCATTAATCTATTTTTTTTTTTTTCGTACAAATGCCCATTTGTATTCCACTAGTATTTGAACAATTGGTTCAAAGACCATTTTTTTTCCAATATTCATGAACTAATTTTTGTTCTGGATCCTCATTTTCTTCTATTATATCAAGTGTTAAACTGTATGCAAAGATATTATCAATAATTGCCTTTTGAGGTTCCAATATTTCCTTGAAGGAACATAATTAATTGAGTTTTCAATAATCTCATCATATTATTCAAGATTGTGCTCTTCTTGAGAAATTATTTCAGAGTTGATGTAACACCCCCAGTTGGCTCATACTGGAAATACTACTGCCACACTGCATCATTAGGTCGTCACCTCCTACTTCGGGCCCCATAACACAGTGTTAAGGCTGAAGGAATAGAGTTTTCGGGTTTCCCTTGGGTGATTCCATGTTGCACTTATTCTACTACATTACACGGGATATGGCTAGTGATAACTCTTGATTTTGTCATATTTTATAGCTTATATTTATTTAATTAATTATTTATTTATGTCGAGTTTTGGTATTATTTATGTTAATTTATTCTAATAATTGTATTCATTTCATCTTGTTTGTATAATATTAAATTATTAGTTTTTAAGTGTAATTTATAATTATTTTGGTGTATAAATTAAATTAATTGATGTGTTTCTTGAATTATTTTTTTTGCATTATTTATGTGCTATTTAAGTATTTAATTTTAACTAAATTAATTTTATTTAATAAGTATTATTTATTTAAATAAATATTTATAAGATGTTCGTTATTTATATAGGTGAAATAATGCTTGAAAACTGATATGGGAGTCCAAAACTGGCCTTAAAAGTGAAAAAATGGCTTCAGAAGCAAAAAATCACCGGCGTGAAAGTCAACAAAAGTCAACGGTCAATGCTAGAAAGTCAATGTCAACCGAGCGCGTAAGACAAGCGACAACCGCGCGGAAGACAAGCGACGGCTGACACGAAAGTGCGCAAGCGCGGAAGGCAAGCGAGCGCGAAAGGCGAGCGGCGACTGTATTTATAAGCGCGGAAGGCAAGCGGCGGCTGCATAGGAGTGCGCAAACGCGGAAGGCAAGCGAGCGCGGAAGGCGAGCGGCGGCTGTATTTATGAGTGCGAAAGGCAAGCGACGGCTGCACGGAAACTTTGGCGTTGAAATGAGCGAAGCGATGCCGGCTGCACGGAAACAAGCGACGGCTGCACGGAAACTTTGGCGTTGAAGTAAGCGAAGCGATGGCGCTTGGCACGGAAATGTGAGCGGAGCGGAAGGCCATGCGTGGAAGTGAGCGAAGCGGCGGCTGGTGCGGAATTTGAGCGGCGGCTGACGCGGACTCCATGAATGGCGGCTGCATTAATTCTCGTTGCAATCATTGCCTGTATTTACTGCTCTGCACCCCCAGCTCCTGCATTAATTCTCGCTGCATTTATTGCCGCTGGTCAGCGGTGCATTTACTGCGCCATCACAATAATTCATGCACAGAATTCCGCTGCATTTATGTCTCCTGCACCCTCAGCTCCTGCATTTACTACACTCTCCCAGCTCCCTTAATTAAATTCCTGCACTACTTTTTAGCCAATTTTTGGCTATTTTTATTCTAAAACCTTTTAGAAAATAGGTAGTTATTAGTAGTTATATGACTAGTTAGTGGGGGTCCTATATTCGCTATCACAGACTATGGGGTGTCTTGTGGTTAATGGCGACAACATTCGGCTATCCATGTATTGATTGTGGGAGTCGTATGGTGGATATATAGAAGTGACCGGATAACCGTTATATTATTATGAGTTTATCATGTCCTTCATTGAGCCGAGGATTTTCCGGCTATTTATTGATGATGGTCTAGTGAGCTTGTTGTTATGGAGCCGAGGTTATTCCGGCTGCTTACTTAGACGGATGCAGTGAGCCTATTATTATGCATCCGAGGTTATTCTGGTTCCTCAATTCGACGGATGTATATATATATGTGGATGTGCATAGTTGTCGAGTTTGATATCTTTGTTGCATCATTTCACTATTGGCATGACATGACATGTATTTTATGAATGACGGAGATTAGACTTTATTTTGAAAGGTATGATATGACATATTTCATGTTATTTATTAAAATGGATTTAATTCTAGACTGCTTTTAAGAAAAATATTTAGTTCAGATATGCATGGCACCTCCGGGGCAAGGGACGTCTCGGGATATAGAAAGACGGGCTGAGTGAGTGATCTTACATCTATTGTATTATATGTAAATTTTTAACCAGAGAAACCTCTTGTTTAGGAGTGTGTTATGTAAATATTCATAAATCAGATTGTGTTATATGTCAATGCGCTTTTATAGTTAATCTTAGCCTTAACATTGTGTTGTGGGGTCCGAAGTAGGAGATGAGGACCTCATGGTGTAGTGTAGCGGTAGCATTTTCACTGTGAGCCAACTGAGGGTGTTACAAGTTGATACAGTTGGTATCAGAGCCGACCTACAACTGCCCGCAGTCGTTGACTAGAGTGGGGACGGGCCTAGTAGTTAAGAGATCATTGGGGTGCAACGGGGATGTTGCATTCTTAAGTGAAGGATGATGTAATACCCCAGAGTTGGGCCGGTGCTAAGCCAACTCCCGTGGATGAGTCGGGGCCATGCCACCTAAGGTTGAATATAGGTTAAATGGATTGAATAGACTACTCATGTTAACAATGTGGACTTTCATTTTCGGAAGCCCTGCTGAAAGATCTCTAGAATTAAGCGTGCGCTTGCGGGTCGGTAGCATTTCCAGTACGAGCCAACTGGGGGTGTTACAGTTGACTTCCTCATTAGATTGAGATGTATCAATGTCAACCCTGATATTTTCATTATTATCATCATTCATTTATTTTTTCTTTCCAAAATGTTTGTCTTTGAAATTAAATGGTCTACCACGCTTTAAGCGTATTGCTGATTTATTAGTATTTGCAATTTGTCAATTAGGGACAATTATTTTAGTCGGAGTATTATTAGCTTGGATATATGATCGAGTCGAGGCAGATCTAGAAATTTTTTTACTGATAGCACAATAGTTTAAAAATAAAATATATTTAATAATAATAATATTTTTTATATATTTATATTTTGAAAATATAATTTAATTATTTTAATTTGATTGAATTTTAATTATTTGGTATATGTGACATTTTAAATTTTAAATTTTAAACAACTGCTAATTTTTTTTAGATAAGGACGCCATTTTAAAATTTAAATGGGGCATTAAATTTTTTTAGTGGTATCACAATTATTAAATTATTAAAATTTTCTTTTGGTGGAATAAAATCACTAGTGGTACGTACCACCATTGATTTATATGTACATCTGCCCCTATGATCGAGTGACTTTACTCGAGTTATTGAAAACATCCAATAACTGATTTGTAATATTTTGCAAATGTATAATATGTTGAACTTTTTAGTGCATACTTCTTTGTATGAGGATCGCAAAAATTCAATGAGATTTTTCAATTAATATCATTTTTCGGTTCATTTATGTCTCCCCTAATATTGGAAAATATGATTCGTCAAAATGACAATGTAGAAATCTTGCAATAAATAAATCACCTGTCATAGGTTCAAGATATCTTATAAGTGACAATGATTTATACCATATATATGTTTAATCTATGTTGAGGACTCATTTTGTATATTTGGGAGGTAAAATAGGAACATAAACAATACATTCAAAAATATGTGATGAGATATATTCAGTTCATAACAAAATACTAACTACAAAGGAGAATAACTATTAGGGATGAGAATAGATTAAGTCTGACATAGCCTAATTTATTTATTAAAAAGGTCAGGTAAAAAAAAATTTTATAGTCTTTTTATTCAAATAGAGTAGACTTAGGTTTATAAAAAAAAAATCTTTTTAATTAACCGACCTATTTATTATTATTTTTATTTTTATAAAATCTTTTTTTTATTATTATTTATTAAGAATAATTTTATAATGTATCTAATAATAATATTATTAAATAATTTTAATTATAAATTTATTATAGAAAATATAATTTTTTAACTTTATATATATATTAAAAAATTGTATCTATTTTATTTTTTATTTCTAGTACTAATTTTTTTTTAAAAAAAACTAAATTATTATATAGTTTTTAAAATAGACTTGTAGGCCAGACCAAACTTTTAAAAATGTCATATTTAGACTTAGGCTTTTAAAATATATATATATATTTTTTAGGTTTATAGGCCAGACTTAAATTACATGTTTTTAAAACATGTCAGACCTATTTAGCCAAAGTCAAGTCTGGTCTAGCTTGACCTATTTCCACCCCTAATAGCTACGATGGTTTGTCGGTTTTATTCTTATAAGAGTTCTTATATGTAAAATTGTATGCCCCCAAGCTGAAACGTGCAACATAAACCTCATCAGTAATAATCTAGAAATCAATTGCATTATTTTAATAAGTGATTCTGTCAGGTCATTTTGTGTATGAACATGATGAAGTGGGTGCTCTACATTGATTCTAATTGATATGCAATAATAATCAAATGTATTTGATAAATATTCACTAGCATTATCTAGACATATAATTTTAATTGGATTATTGAGAAACTATGTCTGTAATGTAATGATTTGACAAACAATCTCGTAAATATCATATTGCGAGTAGATAATAAACAAACATGAGATCATCTGGTAGATGCATCAATAAGGATAATAAAATATTTAAATGGGCTACGTGGTAGGGTCCATTGGTTCACATATATTCTTGTGTATTCTTTCCAAAGATATAGATGATTCAATACTTACTTTAACTGGTGATAACCTGGTTATTAATTTTTCTTGAGTGCGGACAACACATGTTAACTTATTTGAGTTTAATACTTTTTGACCTTTTAATAAATGGTCATTCAAATTCTCAATTATTCGCCTCATCATTATACTTTCAAGATACCCAAAGCGATCATGTCATATTTGAAAATCTGTAGTCTTTTGATCTATCGTGAGGTGTGTTTCAATAACACTTAATTTTCATAATATAAACAAGTAGAGAGTTGGAGTAATATCTCAATGATGAATTTCATTTTATCAATGATATTGGTGATCAATAAAAATTTACAATTGGTATCACTCATAGTTTCAATATGATAACCATTTTTCCAAATGTCATGGAAGCTTAGTAAATTTATTCGAGCTTTAGTGGCCAACAGTGTATACTGTATCATAATTTTCGTCCCCGCTGGAAAATATATAATGGTTTCTCTAAAGCCTTCAATTAATTTCGTACTGTCGCTTATTGTATTGACATTCATATTTTTTCTTTTCAAATGAGAAAAATATTTTGTGTTTCAATATAGTATGTGTTGTTGCATTGTCAATGAAACACATATTAGCATCATTTTGATTGACATCTCTTTACCATTCAAATATAGATAAATGCAGTATTAATAAAAGAAAATATAAAAATTACAAAATATAGTACAAAAAGATACAAACACTAATTTTAATATTACAAAATATAAAATAATATAATTTAAAATGACATAATTAGTCTGTCACTGGAGGTTTGTTGAATCTATGACGAAATCCGTTATATCAAGACGTGTTGTGTCATAATCCAGAAGATCATCATCGAGACGTCCTCATTGTCGACATGATTAGTCTCGACATTCTTCCCCTTCTTTATGCAATGAGACTTGATACAGATCATTTAGGTGTTTGATTGTTCTGCAGGTATTAGCCTAATGACCTTTAATGCCATACCAATAACAAATGTTGATTTGCCTCTTTTCCTATTTAGCCTTTTCAACTACATCCCATATTGGAGTTTTCTCTATTTCCTATTAATATCAAAACTGTGATGATTGTATGGGGTATATCGATTGTGTTGATTCTTATGACTGCGACCACATCCACGACCTCGTTCAGAAAATATCACGTTCGCTTTTGGGAACGGACTGAAACTAGTGGGCTAGGACTGATGATTTTTCATCAACTTATTATTCTACTTAACTAATAAAAAATATGCAATGAACTATGAGTATTTTTAAAAGTTTTTCTCACGATACTTTTGTTGCAATACAACATTAGAAGTATAAAATGTAGAGATTGTCTTTTATTATTTATCATTCTTAGTTACATTGTCTTTTCATAGTTTTAATTGAGATGTAATTTGATGAATATCAGAGTTATATTCTATAAGTTTTACAATTTTACAAACGTAAATTAAGCCAATCATATAGAACTTTCGGAAGAGTGATATATTTTAAGTGTTCAAACCTATCTCTTTATTCATTTATCAATAAAGTGGATATTTCACCGTCAAATATTCATATGACATATATTATAATATTTTTGTTTCCACGTTAATTTTTTTGTTAACATTATTTGTAATACTAATGAATAGATATATTTGACTCTTATCTAATTGAATTAGAGTTTTGAGAATTTCTTTTAACTATATATATATTAATGTATTTTCTTTCTTTCTTAACTTTTAATAATCCATTCGTCTGCTTCTAAGGATCGTATTTACCTTTTGCACTATTGTACTTAATATTAAAAATATATTTATATTTGTATAATTTTTTTTTTTTGTACAAATGTCATTTTATTAGTATTATAAGACATTAACGGAAGTATTTTGCAATTTTTTCTTAATTTATACTACGTTTTAATATAATAATTAATATTCAAATATCAACACGCAAAAAGTAAAGGGGAGTTTTAGAGTCGGACTGTTGTACTATAATTTTTCTTTTGTTCATTATCTTCTTCCTAATGTATTTTAAGATATTTTTTTTTTATTTTTTTAATCTAAAACATAATTTTATATTTATTGGATATTTAATTTCTAGTTTTAATAAATATTAAAAAATATTTCATACACATTTATAACCATTTTGAATTTGTTTTTTAATTTTTGGATGATATTGATAGTTTTATATACTAGATTTTATAAATTTTTTTATTTTAAGAAATTTGTGTGTTCTTTGATTAATGTAATATTAATTATTATTTGATATTTATTTATTTATTTTTAATAAATTTTATAAAAGTAAATCATAATAAAAAAATTTACAAAATTATAGTTTATCTCATATTATTTTTAACAATAAAATATATAAATATAAATTTATCATACATATAAAGAGTTTTAAACTAAACAGAAAAAATTCAAAATTTAAAAAAGAAAAATTAAAATATAATAGTAATAATATTGCAGATCATATATCTTTTATATATATACTAATATGATATGTGTATAGATAAAATTATAACTTTTTTATATTTTTTTATTACTAAAAATAATGTAAGATAAAATATAATTTTACTAATAATTTTTATTATGAGTTACTTTTAAATAAAAATTATTCCATTCGTCCCTTTAATAAATTTATATTTATCTTTTATGTCAGTGTACTTAATATTAAAAATATTTTTATATTTATACAAATATCATTATATTTGTATTATAAAAATTTTTTTTTCTCTTGATTTATACTATTTTTTATAAAATAATTAATATATAAATATGAACATACAAAAAATAAATGTCAATTTATTAGTGGACGAAAATAGTATTAAAAATAAAAAAAAAATATAAAAACCAAATAATTATTAATATTATATTCATGAAAAATTATATATATATATATATATAAACCAAATAATTATTAATATTTTATAAACTAACAATAAAATACCCAACAAATATAAAATTAATATTTTATAAAACTAACAATAAAATACCCAACAAATATAAAATTATATTTTAGATTAAGAAAAAAAGAAAAGAAAAAAAATTATCTTAACAAGTGAGAACATGGAGAACAAAAGAAATTTTTTATTAAAAAATAAGAAGAAAAATAAATTAATATATATAGGATGTGTTCGGTTATGAGATTATACTCATAATTTACTATTTATTTAATTTTTTTTTCCAAAAATAGCAAAGTAAACACATTTTTTAATTTTTTTTATATTATACTACAAATTAAATTTATTTTTAAAATATTACATCAATACTATATTTATATAACATCACAAAATTATTTCGATTCAAAATATTTACTATTCAAATATAACTCAAAAATCAAACTACCAAACAAACACACCCATAATTAAAAAGAAGTTCTTAAAGAGTTCTGAGAATTCATTAAAATATTGTTAGAAATTATTAATTTACTACAAAAATGAGTTCTCAAAACTCCTTAAATTTACATTCAAGGAGTTCGGGGAACTTCTCAATTTGTTAAAATTAAATAATTTTGAGAACTATTTAAAATTTATTTTTTGAAAAAAATTATTGACTTAGCACGTTTATTTAAAAAACCCTAAAAATCGCTAGTAGGTATGCTTAAAATCGCGCGGCACAAAATACAACATTAGGGCTTTGGCTTCTCGCACAAAACTGAAGCTGAAGTAGAGAAGAATTTGACAATGGCGAGTAAATTAAAAAGCCTTAGCAAAAGCCTGAACCCTAATTGGGCGCAGCTCCTCGAGGTATTTTCAATGATTCGTTCCATTCCTCGAATATGAATAGGAGTGATGGATATGTTGTGTAGTTCGATTTTTTTATGCCTTAATTTGTATATGTATTTGTTGCAGAAGCTGAAAACCAGTGGCTCCAAGCATTCGCGCAGATCGAATGAGGAAACTCAGAGAAGTATATTAGGTACTGCAGTGTTTCTTCCTTTCGTCCTCGTCCCAGATCATTCGTTTAATTGGATTCTGCTGCATATAATGATAGTTTTGACGTAATTGATCCTGAATTGGGGGATTCGCAGGGAAACGCCAACGCCAGGAGAGATCAGATGAGGATTCGGTTGCGGGAAAGCCTAATCCATTGATTCCTACTTCGTCTGACTGCAGGTGTCTTTCTAGATGAACTTTTTTTTTTTTCTTAATCGTATTTGGCAGGAGATTGATGGATTGTTGAGGTTTCTCAGAGATGACATTCCACTTATATATGTATATATTTTCCTTTTCAATTTTGGAATTTTGAAGTTATAAATCAGAGAGTAAGGCAGCAAAATCAGCTAATTTGTCATACTGTAAACAATGCATACAAGTAGAAATTTACTGAAGACTTGATTCTCTGCTCTAACACTCACGTTTGGCAATAATGATCGTATTATGCTTGATTCATTAGCAGCGGAGAATTTTTATTTATTCGGAACTAAACATAACAGGAATAGTAGTACAATCTGTACCCTTAACTTTCATTGTTTTATTAAGTTTCAATTGTTAAGAGAATAAATCCTGATGTTAGTCTTTGACAAAGTGGTTACTGGTTAATAGTTTTTCATTATTATTTCTTTTTGGCATCAAATCTTTTGGGAATAGAAAAGGGAGGGATGCATGGGAAGAAAGCAGCTTAATTTAATATGAATAATCTACTTGGCCAAATAATAATATACAAAAGAGTACCTGTTGGTGTTTGGTATTGGGTGTTCTCGTGAATATATTCACGGGATGACAACAAAGGCTCGCTAAAATGTTCTGTTCTGAAATGTGGTAGAAAATGCTTTGAATGGACTGAGCATTAAATTTATACAGGAAAAGTTCCATAGCTCTTGCGATTCCCCATAAATTGTGAAGCCTCATCCTTCCCCATTTCATCTGGCTTATATCATTTTCTATTGTTTTTTATTATTATTTTTTATTTTTTCCCATGATTTTTCGTGTTCCTAATTGGTGAGACAGTGTCACAGATGTGGTGGCAATGGATTGTGAAATGGTTGGTGTCAGTTCACAGGGCAACAAGAGTGCACTTGGGAGAGTTACCCTGGTAATTTTGTCTTTCACCGTATGCTGCTGTCGTATTTTTAACTGTACAATGTTTAATTATATTGAGCTTTGAAATCAGCTGGAATTGATGGATTTAGCAGGAAACCACAGTTGCTTTTGCAGTCCTCAACTTGTTTTGGCCCTGATTACCACCATTAACATATTTAGAATTAGTAGCTTGATGTGTTGCATTGTTTATTCAAATGCAACTAATAATGCGATGTTTTGAGCCACAACCTTACCTATTTAGAATTAGTAGCTTGATGTATTGCATTTTTTTTTTATAAATGGGTGACAATTAGGATTTGAACGCAGGACCTGCTTCTCACTTTTATACTGTGTTATATTGACTTCCTCCAACACTGTCCTTTGAACATGCACTGCTGTGTAGCTTGTAGTTTTTTTTTTTTACCCCACACACGCACACCACGGGGATTTAACCCCCCAACTTTAAGGATGCCAAGGAGTGCTCAAGCTCTTGAGCTACAACCTCCCGGTCTGTGTAGCTTGTTGTTTCGGGTCAGAGTTTGAACTTAGTTTATCTCTGGATAGGGTAGATATGAACCTAAATTTTTTTTAGCTATTAAATCAACTTTAGCACATGGCAGGTAAACAAGTGGGGAAACGTTATATATGATGAGTATGTTCGCCCAGTGGAGTATGTTGTTGACTTCCGTACACAAATAAGTGGAATTCGACCACATGACTTGAGGAAAGGTCAGTGCTATTTATTACTTCGTCTGTAAAAATTATATAACTTTGGTTGGGCACAGAGGCTAAGAAATAATGATATTATAATATTAAGTTGAGGTAGGTAAAACATAAAATGAAGGTATTATAAGAAATTTATTAATGAGTAGATAAAAGATGGTGGGGTAAGTAGAAAAAAATAATGGCAAAATTGTTATTATTTGTTAAAATAAGGGTAATAAAGTTATAGGTTCATTAGGTGCTTTATGATAAATAGAATATGCATAAGTTTAACTAACAGTAAAATAAAGGAATACTGTTATGATTTTGGGAGACGAAGGGAGTGACTTTTTGTCCATAAAGAAGTTAATAACTGAAGAGTACATTGCAAATGCCCTTCTTGTGAAATACAAAACATCAAGAACCACTTCAAATGTCACGAAAAATCCCCTCTACGCCCTATGCTGTGCAATTTTTAAAGATTAGAGGAAATTTTATTGTAGTTGTCTGTATGATTTTTTTTATTTTTAAAATTAATAAGGTACTGATTTGTAGTATAAAATTAACTAAAACAACAATGATAAAGACTTTCTTTGAGCACCTTGAACACCCTGGTTTATTTGTTTTTTTTTTTTTTTTCCATCTGTTTCCTTCCATTTTTTTCTGTTGAATAAGGTATGAGGGATACTGGAGGAAGCCGCCAGTGTACATTCCTCAGACTCTCTTTGGATATATTTTCTTTACTATTACTCTGACTTCTTGCAGCCAAGAATTTCAATGTTGCTCAGAAGAAAGTGGCTGAGGTTATCAAGGGCAGGATCATCGTTGGACATGCCTTGCGGAATGATCTAAAAGTGGATTTCTGTAGATACAAAATTCTAGTCTGAAGATCTACATCTTACATTTAGTTATTAATCTTATAAATTGATTATCTTCAGGCATTGTTGTTGTCACATCCAAAGACGGATATACGAGACACAGCAGAATATGCACCTTATCTAAAGTATGTCTGTAACAGAGCGCATGTTTTTTCTTACATGAATCAAAACACTTTGAACTCAATACTTATATAATTGCTTCATAAATCAGGGACGGACGAAGCCGCTCCCTCAAGAAACTTGCTGCCGAGTTTCTCAATGTTGAAATTCAAAATGGCGAACACTGCCCGGTTGGTTCTTTCCCTCTGATTTTCCTGTTTTGATGTGCTTACAGACTTTTGACTGTACCCCCATTTGCTTAATTTAAGCACTGATTTGAGCATGTTTATTTAATGTTTATAGTTTTAGATGATTTTATTGTGAGGTACAGAGAGAATCGTAAAGGTATTATAGGAAATCATATTTTGCCTGTTTTTGTTGACTTCGAATTATTATGTGTATTTATTGTATTCTTTAGGTAATATTTTTGAGGAATTGTGTGTGAAGAAAATACTAGTGAAATATTTATGAACAAGATCATAAACAGAGGGAGATTGTGATTTCATAACTAATTTAAATTCACCAACATTTTCAATTTTATTTGTTGAAAAATCAGTGGCAGATACTGTTGATATAAGTGAATTATATTATGGAAATATTGAATTTGAATTATTTTGAACAAAAATAAGTATTTGAATGTAGATTACATAGTGCTAAATATGAGATTGAAAACACATCGAAACAGACTCCTACCTTTTTTTTTTTTTGAGGTGATAAGTCTTCTTTACATATATATATATATGTGGTGTGTGTATGTATTGGATTATGTTACAATATTCATCAAGAATCGTATAGAAAATTTGATGTTGGGTGAATACACTGGTCGTTTCCCTAGTGAGTTGTTAACATTTTAGCCAATTTTCAGATAGAAGATGCCCGGGCAGCAATGATGCTGTATCAGAAGAACCGAAAACAATGGGAAAAGAGCGTCAAGGATTTAAAAAGACTGATGAAGAAACAAAAAAGACGAAAGCATAAAAAGAAGCCGAGGGGCGTAGAAGAATCAGGTGAAGAAAATGCTGTAGCTGTTTCTTAGCATTACAGAATCTGTGTATCTGTCCAAACTCGGTTGGAAGAAACCAGTTCTATGGTGAGTTTGAAATAGTCTTCGGCTGAATTTAGGGAGGAGGGGTGGATCTTTGAGTTTTCGGGTTTTATAAAAATACCCCTTTTGTTGTGATTAAAAATGTATGACTACTATTAAGCAGTGGCTTGGATCGTATGGATTTTACTTTTTTAAAATAGATTTTGAATTCATAATGTTGTATTTGATGAGAAAAAGGATATTTAAAAATTTATTTTTATTATTGGGGTAAAATGATTTGAAAACGTGTTAAATGTTTCTTGTTAGGGTGTGTTTGTTTGGGGGTTTGGATTTTGAATCGGGATTTGAATAGTAAAAATTTTGAATTTGAAGAGTTGTATGATGTGATATAAATAGGTGTTGATGTGATGTTTTGAATGTAAAATTGGTTTTTAATATAATATAAAAAATAAAAAATAAGTGTTTAATTTGATATTTTTGGGGGAAAAAAATTGGATGAATAATTCAATCCCCCAAACAAACACACCCTTAGTTTGATACCTTAACTTATTGTGTTATAAAAATATATATTAGATAGTACTTGCCGCGTTTTGTAGTTACATAACAAAACAAAACTATTTATTCTATTTGTTATATATATACTGCGACGGCTGCAGTGTTAAATTTTGCTATTACTACAACATATTGTATATATACATGAACAAAAAATACATATTATAGATACAAAATATTACTACACACAATATACAGTATTAACACAGATAACACATTGTATAGGTTAATGTAATACAAATACAACACATGAATTAAGAGCACATGTTATAGTCATATAACACACACGATAGTTGATTTCAACACATGATATACTTGTATATAACATATTTGTTATTATTAAAAACACAATATATCGAATGTGTGCTGATGTAAAAAATTAGCATGATGTTGATTTTTTCGTAACCATTCCCATATGCATACATATTATTCTCCCCGTCTGCTTCTAGAGGTCACATTTACTTTTTGCTTCATTGTATTAACATTAAAAATATCCTTATATTTGTATATATTTTTTTTTACGAATGTCCTTCTATTAGTGTTATAAGACACTAACGAAAGTAATTTTGTAAATTTTTCTTAATTTGTACTAAGTTTTGATATAATAATTAATATTCAAAGATTAACACGTAAAAAGTAAATGAGACCTTAGAGCCGAACAAAGATAGTACTAATTTAAAAATAAACTATGTAAAGTCCAATTGTGATGATGTAGGGCGAGACTACGGCATGAAAAAAAAAAATGTAATGTTTTTTTTTTTTTTTTACAAATTTAATTATTTCATTTCTTTTATATAAAAATAAAATATCTTTCAATCTTTAATTAAGGACAAACACAAATAAAAAAAAATAAATTTATTTTATCATTTGCTATGCCAAATATCCTCTTAAACAGTATAGATGCAGATTCTATTTCTTTTGGTGATTTTTTTTTTGAATATATATTTCAACAAACATATATTGTTTTGTTATATAAAATCTAAAAATCAACACTTAAATTGAAAACGAATCACTAACACACCTGCAATATTTCATTAGGAGTTATGCTAGAACTTGATATTATATTAAGAAAAAGTGCTCCCTCCGTCCCACATACCATGTCCACGTTGCCGTTTCTGTCCGTCCCACATTCCATATTACTTTCTTTTTTTTAAAAAAAATATTACACACTTTAATCTCATTTTAAACTTTTTAATTTATTTTTTTTAATTTTAATTAAACTAATTAGTTATCTTAATTATAATTTATAATTATTTATATTATCTGATAATTATTTTCACTAATACATTCTTAATTATCTACTAATTACACCATTCCTAAAATATCGTGTGTAGCAGACACGGTATGTAGGACGGAGGAGTATTATTTAAATAAAAAAAATTTAATTTTCAAATTCAATTCAAACCTCAAATACACATTTAAATTGAATATTATTTGATGATGGGATATATAACATGTAGACCTTGTTGCAAATTATACATATGTTGATGAAAAATTACGGCATGTTTCGTTATTTAATTTTTTTTTGATATTATATTTTTAAATAAAAATAAACTACATTTTTTTTTAATATTAAATCAAATCATTATTTGAATAATGATAAAAAAAAAAAAAACAAATCCTTACATTTTATATGAGATATTTTTCAGTAGATGTAACAATTATGGTTTGGAAAGAGAACTTATTGATAATCTTACTTATATAACATGATAAATTTGTTTTTTTTGAAAATACAGTAATAATAGAGTTTTCTTTGTATGCCATGCCACCTACCAATTGTCGTCGGCTGGTACACCTCTCAGAGTTTCATGAGTTTTTGATATATTTTTAGATGAAATTGCTTCTAATTTTCTTTGCTATTTACTTTTAATTAATCTCATTTACTATTTTATATTACTATTTAGTACTTTATTAGATTTATAATACTCATTCTGTTTGTTGCCAAATATATATATATATATATATTAATTTTTCATGTGAATACTAAACGATCATCCGGTAAACACGAAAATTTATAAGGGGTATTATATGATAATTAGTAAAAATAATTATCATATAATAAAAATAATTTTAAATTAAAATTAAAATAACTAATTAGTTTAATTAAAATTAAAATAATTATAAATTATAAATTTAAAATTTAAAATAAGAAAAAGTGTAAATTTGAGAGTATTTATAATACTCCATCCGTCCCAAAATTATAGTCTTAATTGTGTTGGACACGAAATTTAAGGAATATTGATATTATATTTATAGTTGGTAAAAAGTATAGATAAAAAACTTTTTTGTCTTTGTGAGTGTATTAGTGTAAAAAATAGTGGTAATTGTGTAATAAAAATAAAAAAATAGGAGTAGTTTTATGATAATATGGTTATTTATGTAAATAAGACTATTGTTTTGGGACGGACAAAAATGGTAAACAAGACTTTTGTATTGGAATAGAGGAAGTATAAAATATGGTCAAATTTACTAAAAAAGAAAATATATGCCTTGTCACGAGATAAACAAAAATAACAAAATGTATACTTTATGGTAGGTCAAATGGGGAGAATTGTTATTTCTATTTATTTCATGACAAAACAGAAAACATACATTTACTCGTAAAAAATAAGTAATTACGAGGTATACTTTAAGGCGGGTTAAATTTACTCAATATATATATATATATAGAATACATATAAATGGTCTCCTCCTTTATTTTCAAAACGTGGTCAATTGCCCTTTTTTTTAATTTGCAAAGTTTAGTACTTCCTTCGCTTTACTTTTTTTTTTCTTGTCCGTTAAATTTATCTTATTATTATATTTGAAAAAATAAAAAATAAATATTTAACTATTATCCTCAATTTAATATTTATTTACAACATATATCACTAATTTATATATTTCTCTCTTCATTTTTATTTTTAAATTATGAGCTAAATTAAACTTTTTTACTTTTTTATTTTTTTAATAAAATATTTATTTATTTTTAATCCCCGTGTCGGATCCAATAGAGCTATTTTAATCGGACGGAGAAGGGATTATTATTATAATCATAATAGATGGATGTTTTAGTTTGTGAAGGCATTTTGTACTTTTATTGATACAATGTTATAAAAATAATTATAGGTTTAAATTCCTTTTGGTCGAAATTGATGCATCGTTGACCCATCAAAGAATCTAAAAATAGTACTTAACTTATTAAGTATTCGGTTGAGATTGTATGTTGTTAAGAAATCATCAGAATGTAATAATGTAGTTATTACATTATGAGATTGTATATAAGTTGTTAAAAAATCATCGGAATGTAATAATGTAGTTATTACATTATCTTGTTTTAAATGTATGTTTTATTGAAAATAATATTAATATTGTTGCGGGAGATAATAAATTACATAATAAATAAATCAAAAATAGGATAGAGTAATGCTGACTAGAAATGAAGTCAAGTCGAGGACACCCTCTGCCTGCAAGATAAATTACGTCTCGGTAGTGCCTTCGGTGATGACGATTTGCCCCTAAAGGTAAAATAACTTTCGTCTCCGGCTTAGGTGACACCTCAATAAGTCGGAGCTCTGATGAACAAGAACGATGAAGGAACCAAGCTTTGCTGAAATGCTAGAATGAATTGCTGAAATATGACAGGAAAAACTTGCTGGAAATACTAAGAGAGGAGTAGAAGAGAAGGGGAGAGGAAATAGCTCAAGTGGTTGGTGTGTTTTAAAAATGAAGGGGGAGACCCTATATATAGACGTCTCCATTAAACAAAAATGACAGATGATTAATTACTATCATAATTATGGCCTTAATTACTAACGTAATTGGTGTCGTAATTTATGTTAGTTTTAAATCTTCCGTTTGAGACAGTAATAAGTTATGATAATTTAAAACCTTACGCTTGAGATGATTGTAATTTATAGTAATTTCAAACATTCCGATTGAAGTTATAATAGATTTGTCCACTGGATAATCCTGAGACTTAGGCCATATACCTGGATTTAACTTTTAGCTTCACAATTCAGTTTGTCTTGAATCAAACACAAATAGCCAAATATTACCCAAGTTCCATATCCAAAATATATATTTAATTCACAATTCAGTTTGTCTTGAAACAAACACAAATAGCCAAATATTACCCAAGTTCCATATCCAAAATATATATTTAATTCAAATTAATCGAATTAATTTGGTTCACCGGTCTATCACATGTTCACTCATTGATTAATTGGTAAATAATAACCAATTATCCAAAAATCCCTTACATGAGTAGAAATGTCCATAAAAAAGACAATGCACAAATCATTTTTAGAGAGATATCAACACATCAAGGCATATAGTTTGTTACTTTAAATCTTCCATAGTCAACATTACAGAGTGTACCAGTGGTGGTCCAGTTGACATGATGCATTGAACTGTTCAACCTCAGCATACATTAAGTTGATAATGTTGATGTGTTGCTATTTCAACTTTATTTTGTTATCAAATTGTAATTCTTTTCTGCCATGGATCACGTCTTTGAATTCATAAGTGTTTCTTTTGAAGAGGCCCACACTTCACAGTTATATATGTAATCATATCTTAAATATCTAACTAATATTTCTAGGATTATTAAGAGTCATTGACTTAACCTCACCGCTTTTGCACTTCTTAAAATTCGTTTCTTTTCATGGAATAGAGATCGAGTGTTCATGCCAAACCTTTATAGCTTAGTTTTTCCATTGAAACAAGACTTATATCTTCAAATGATTTGATTGGGTACCACTGTAATAGTCTCTAACTTGTAAATTTCAATTAATCTCCTTTAACAATCTGTATATTTGATCCATTTGTAACCATTTGGTTAGCCGATTCGCTAGATTTTCTGTTGACTTCAAATAATCAACGTTCAAAACCCACTTGTGATCAAATATTTCACAATGTTATGTCTATCGGGATTCACCATTGTAAATTTTATTTTTAGCCTTTGCTATCGCAACTTAGGCTATCATAGTGAATTATCACTGGAGGTACTAGTTTGGTCCAATTTGGAATGTCATCTAAGAAGTTCTTAAACCATTCAGCTTCTTCACCAATTTTATCCAAAACGATGAATTTCGATTCTATAGTGGATTGTGCAATACATGCCTATTTTGTGAATTTCTGCAAAAAATTCCACCTTTAATAGTGAATACATATCCGCTCCTAGACAACGAGTCTTTTGTATCAGAGATATTCAATTAGCACCACAGTAATCTTCAAATACTTGAGGACATCTCATATAATATATGCCAAAGTCATTATTAAACTTCAAATAACTCAAAACTCCCACTAGCGTTCATAATTAGGATTATTAGTGTATCAACTTAGCTTGTTTATAAAGCAAACTAGGTTAGGCCTTATAAAATTTGTTAAGTATATCAGACTTCCAATTATTTTGATATACTATTCTTGAACTATAGAGTCTTTTTTATTCTTGCTCAAGTGCAAACTGAGGTACATTGGAGTTTTTGTAGGAGTATTATCAGATACATTAAATTTTCTCAGTACTTTTCATGCGTAGTGGGACTAAGTTAAAACAATGTTATTGTCACATCTTAAAATTATAATTCTGAGAATAAAACGGCTACTCCCATGTCTTTCATGTTGAAATTCCAACTGCGCTTGACCTCATCAATCAAGCTATTATCTCTAGCCATTGATTTTGAAACTATTTGATAATATAACATTATCAAATTTCAAATTTCATTGCAAACGTTCTTATTTTAATATGTACAAGGATTTTTTCGGTTTACACACCTTTTTTTCTTGGCCTTGAACAACAAATTATTTCGGTTGTTCCATATACACTTCTTCTTCTAATTCACCATTCAAAAATATAGTCTTTACATTCATTTGGTGAATCTCAAGATTGTTCAAAGATGCAATCGAGAGAAGCACTCGAATGAATATTATTCTGATCACTGGTGAATGGGTGTCAAAAAAATCAAATCCTTCGGTTTGTTTGTAGACTTCCCCTATAAGACGGACTTTATATTTATCAATAGACCTATCAGTCTTGAATTCATTTTTCAAGACATATTTGCATCCCAAAGGTTTACAACCTTCGAGTAGATCACATAATACCTAAGTGTCATTCTGCACAATTAATTCTATTTCACTATCTACTACTTTTTTTTTTCCAGAAAGGAGCATTAAGACTCGACAACGCTTACTTGATTGATGTTGAATCATTATCCAACGTACGGAGAAAATTTTTTCTCAACTCTTGTTCATTTTCTATGTCTAGGTTTTGAAATCTCTCGATCAAAACTATTAGCCCTTTGCCTTTTTCCACGATGTAGTTCTTGACTAACGAGTTTTCGGCTGAACTGAATCTTTTTCTTATAAGGTAGATGCTCTCAACGAATACTGCATTACTTGATTCTATCGTAGTTCTTTCCATCATCTTAGGGATGTTTTATTTGTGAACTATAAAATGATATGCACTACTATTTAGAACATATCCAATAAAAATGCAATCTACCGTCTTCGGGTTGATAGCAACTTATTTAGAAGATAGAACTGAAGCACTACACACTTTCAAATATTTATATGTAAGAAGTAACATCCTTATCTTTAAGTGAAATTTTGTTCAAGATGTAATTCAGAGTTAATACTGCCTCCCCCACAAGTTTTAGAGTAATCTTGAACTTATCAACAAAGTATTAATTATTTCTTGAAGTATTCAATTTTTGTGTTCAACAACACTGTTTGATTGAGGTGAGTATGAAGCCATTGACTCATGAATTATGCCACTTTAGTTACATAATCCTTCAAATGGTGCCACATAATCTCCATCTCTATCCCTTCAAACAATCAAGTTGATTTTCTGCCTCAATTTTTAAGTTTACGAAGGCTTCAATTGCTCGCTCTTTTCCATTAATAGGTAAACTATCAATATCTTGTGCATTTGTCAATAAAAGTGATATAATATTTCTTCCTACATCTAGTTTGCACAAATTTGAAGTCACACACATTAGTGTAAATTAATTCAAATTGCTTAGTATTCATTTCAAAATAAGATAATGGTAACTTAGTCACTTTAGCCTCCACTCAAACGTCACGTTTATTTGTATGTTCCTTATTTGATGTTTATGAAATTTATATTTACTAATATTTTTATAGAATTAAAGTTCACATGACCCAATATACAATACCATAAGTTAGAACACTAAATTAAATACGAAGAAGAATAATTTTTATTATTCACAATAGGTGCCTGACACCCAAACGTTACATCTAGCTTTAATAAGCCATTATTAAGATAACCTCTAGCTAATAAAATCTCATTTTTTGATAAAATAAATATATCAATTATAAAGACTAGTTTAAAGCCATGCTTTACAACTAGCAAACCAGGTAAGGGATTTTTCTAGATGTCAAATACATGCAAAACATAATTTAATGTCAGATCTTTGCTGAAGGTCATCTTTAGCACTAAATTCCCTGCACCTTGACCTCGGAAGTCACGTGATTTTCCATGTATAACTTTCTTCCTTCGATCTTACTTTGTGTTGAAAAATTTGTCTTATTGAAATAGACATGACATATGGCTCCAATATCAATGAACTGTGTATTTAGACTTTCAATATGATTAGTCTCATATTTTATGATGACCAGATCACAATTTCCGAGGTCACAATCACTTTTTATGGTATATCTCGACAAAGTGGGAACTTTAATTTTTCTTCTTCTTATACGACAACAGTACTTCCCCAAGTGTCCTATTTTTTCATAGTGAAAATAGTTTTCCATAATTTGGTATGTCAAGGACACTTCTTGGAAGGCTCTCTAACCAAATTAGCTTTGAAAATTTTTCTGCCTTTGACCTTGTTTTCTTTTATGTTATTCTAATTGACAGAGATTCGAACAAATAGATCATAGAGCCCTATCTGCTTCCGCTCATGCTTCAGCCTAGGCTTGAACTTGCTCCACTTTTGGGGCAACTTATCGATCATCATATAAGGGATGATGATTCCGGTAGCATTGTATTCATCGAAGACATAGTGGACAAAATGATGAAATTCTTCCATATGTTCAATGAACGAACCACCCTCTATCACACCATTGTCTACAAGAGGGTCAATTTTTTTTTTAAACCCGACATACTCGGACTTCAATTTAACTTTTAAAGGCACAACCTAGTCCTTTAATTTAATAATACACATTATACGATATAATAAGATTATTACCAAAATTAACGCATCATCAGGAGAGCATGAGTTCTGGTCACTCCATTGGCATCAATGGAGACAATAGTGAGATTTTTAGAGAGTATCAACAATGTTGATAATTTGATCATGCGCTATCTCTCAATACAATATTAGACAAAGATAAAATAATTTGTCTTGCGATTGTTAGAAAATAATATTACTATTGTTATGCAAGATAATAAATTAAATAATAATAAATAATACAATACATCCGGGTAGAGTGATGTTGATTGGAAATGAATCCGAATCGAGGAGACCCTCTGCTCGCAAGGAAAATTACATCCCGGTAGTGCCTCTGAAGATGACGATTTGTCTTAAAAGGTAAAACGACTTTCGTCTCCGGCTTAGGTAACACCTCAATAAGTCAGAGCTCTGGCGAACAAGAACGAGGAAATAACTAAGCTTTTCCGAAAGCTTAGGATGACTTTTCGGAATATGGCCGTAAAATTTGCCGAAAATTCTAAGAGAGGAGTAGAGGAGATGAGGAAAGGAGAGAGCTCAAGTCGTTGGTGTATTTTGAGAATAAAAGGGAAGACCATTTATATAAGTGTCTCCACTAAAATTAAAATGGCATTACTAATGTAATTGATTCATAATACATTAGTTTCAAATTTTCTGTTTGAGATGGTCGTAATTTACGCTAATTTCAAATCTTTCATTTGGAATGATCGTAATTTATGATAATATCAAATTTTCGATTTAAGATGATCATACTTTATGCTAATTCCAAACTTCCAATTGAGGTTATAATATATCTATCCACCAGATAGTCTACAACTTGGGCCAAATGTCCGGGTTTAATTTTGGGCTTCACAATTTGGTTTGTCTTGAAATAGACAAAAATAGCCAAATATTAAACAAGCACCATATCTAAATATATATATTTATAAAATACATAGTTAATCCAATTTAATCTAATTAATTTGGTTCAACGACCTATCATATTTTCACTCATCGATTAATCAGTTTCATAAATTCTCAACAATTTGTACCTTCAAAAGAATGAAACTACAAACAAGTGTCTTTCAAAAAATGATCTGTTATATAATTTACTTTTATAGGATGTGAATAACTTCACCAACACAATATTATACATCTATGCAACATTGAAAAGAGCGAAGCTATACAATAGACAACTACAATGTAATAATAGAAAACATAAATAATAAAACGATTCATAAAATTATTTATGTAAACAAGGTAGGCATTGTTATCAAGAATCCACTAATAATAATATAAGATTTAGCATATTTAGTATGTAGTAATTTTAAAAATGATACCCATATCGCTTTGTAGAGTTTGTCTACAATTCCATAACACCTTTAATCCACTTTAATGAGGCTAAGTATCTCATACTTTGGTCATTGTTGCTTGAACTTGATTCAACCCTACACAAATAGCACACATGATATATTGTTACATTTCATCTATCAATTTCAAAGCAATATAAGATTCCTATATTTCTCAATGATGTAAACCATAACAAATAATTCTCAATGATGTAAACCATAACAAAGGGAAAGTGGTAGTGACAATCACACATTGAGCATGCTATTTTATAGATTAAGATGATGGTGTGTATCTAAGAAGACTAATATTTATCACAAAATTTGTATTAAGTCTTTGATTTTCACAAGTTATCATACTATCCCATTTTAAAATAATAGTATCGAGCATAGAGTATACCAAATGTGGAGACACCAGACTTCCGACATGAACGATTGCTTGATTAATTTTTGGCATTCCCTTGTACTCCAATTCCTTAAATCTTTTGCTACGAGGATCATACAAAACCAAACCATCTCTTCTATATTGCATAACTAATTCTCCACTCTTCAAGGCACACAACACCTTCACTATTTTCTTCGCCGACATGTTTGGCAATCGCTCTGAATTGTTGCTAATCGTCAAATTTGGGTAGTATATGCCTATTGAATACTCTTTTACCCACGATTCATTCACCCCATACTCTCTCATAACCCATATGTCAAATGTCCAACACCCTGAAGAGCGGGGCATAGAAGCACAAAGACATCCATTTAATGCCAAGAGTTGACTCTTAATCCTTCTACTGAAAGATTCAAAGCTTGGGAAGGCAATCTCAGTGAATGTATCATCAACCAAGTTGTATGAAACAATCACACGACCAGTGGGATTCCTTCCCCATATACTTACCCAATGGAGCTTGTGGTTCACTAAAACTCCGGGAGATGACCATTTCTCTAATAAATAGGGAGCAACCCCTTTATTCATCCACACATTGCTACGTAGACTATACACATCAACATTGGATGAAAATGACTCAATTGATCCTTGATTTTCCCTGATAGCATAAGGAGAATAAAGATCTTTATCGTACACGATTTGGACGACTTTATAATCATGGGAAATAGGATCGAACCCATATCCATGGATAATAATTGTTTCATGGAAATCGATCTTAGGTGGGAGCTCAGCGTATCCCCCTGTGAAGGGATTGTATAGAGAAACATGCGTAGGAAAAAATGGATCGATGAGACAAAGTAAACCATTGCTTGAAGCTATGATGTTGAAATCCGAATTGAAAAGAGCAAAGGGGATTTCAAATTTGCAAACTTTTTGGTCAGAAAAATTGAGGAAATAGAGTTGGTTTTTGAAGGGGCGATTGGAATGAATTATGATATATGATTCATCGGATCGAGAGAGGTGGAGAGTAATAAGGTGAGGATCGGTGGAAAGAGGATTCAAGGTTTTGCAGGTGAAGGTAAACTGGATTAGGGATTTGATGGGGAGTCTAGAGAGGATTTCGATGATTGTTTCAATGGGTATTTGATTGAAGGGATTGATGGAATTAGTGTTTGATATTGTGTCCGAAGGAATTGGTTTATTAATTTGAGAATCCATTGATGGGCGGAAAGTTAGGGTTTTCTATTTTCCTTTTCTTAAGAAGAAACTGACGACAAAGACGAAGACGAAGATGAAAATGACAAAAAATATATGATACGGTGGTCATTATATAGGAACAATGTACATTTTCAATAGAATCTAGGTCAAAGAGTTATATAAGGTAAGTAAAATTATCTCGAGGTATTTTAATTATTGTAAATTTACTTGATGGCAATGCCTTATTGAGTAATGCTTAGGGCCGCCCTGGACTAGAGCGAAAAGGCTCTTGTCCAAGGCCCAAAATTAAAATGGCCTATTTTTTAAGTTTAATGTATAATATATATATATATATGTATGTAACTGTTTGCTTTTACTTTTAAGGATTCATTTTAAAAAAATAAAAATAGCCTATTTTACAATACAAAATCTGGAATGATTTTTATATTATTTAATTTTCTTTTATTCTTTCACTACCGTACTTTAACTTCTCAATCTCTTCTAAATTTTGAATCTTTTTCTTTCTTGCATAATGGGAAATTTTTCTTTAATTTATTTGTGTCAAGTCTCAATTTCATTTAAAAAAAAATTTGATTTGATTTTTCTTCCAAGTTTCATTCATCCTAATATATGTTTAATCTTCTCCATTTCTTCTACGGTTTCTACTTGTAATTTGTTTTTTGTATTTTCTTCTAATTTTTGTTTCACTTTCTACTTTTTTCTTTCTTTCAAGTTTGTACCCGAGTTTTGCAATTTTTATTTTTTTATTAAATTAAATTTAAAGTATAATAATTTATTTTTTCAAATTTTCCAAGCAAGTGCATGCAAGCCCATCCATCTTCCAATTTTTGCTTTATAGAGGAATCAACTTAGATTTTTTCATTTTTAATTTTAATTTAGTGTCTTAAAGATTATGGCTTTTTTTATATATAAATTTTTTAATTATATTTTTAATAATTAATATAAAATTAAATTATATGCATAGTTTATATGAAAAGCCCTTCCTAAATACACCCTCAATAAAATTAAATTAACCTACATCCACCTAAATCAATCCCATGCAACCTACCGTGATTTTCATCTTTGACCCCGTGCCTCCGAGCCACCCATGCCATAGTTCATTTCAGTCTCACACCCCCCGTGAAGTTGACATTCACCTTATTCCTTTCCATGATGTTTCGTGCTTGTTACCCCGTCCAATCTTGACATCTTTTGGCATTGCATCGTTCAAGATAGAAATGACTAAAATCAAGAAAGACCCCAAGACATCGATGAAGCACAAGGGCAAGAGAACCAATTTCATACAATTTTCCCATGTGCTCAAGAAGGTGGTCGACTTGACCAACCAAAACCTTTTCATGTCAAGTGGGAATTCTTAAAAGTATTTTATTAGGGACACTTGTTTTAAGGGTTTATTGTTTTTTTAACCCAATAACTATGAGTCTTGATACCATTCTTAGACAATTGAGTTATTAAGATGTAAATCGTGATTATTTTATTTTTTTATAATGGTTTAGTAAGGGTTTACGAACTGTCCTATGAGTATAAAAAATATGTTCAACATTTATACATATTTAATGAAATGTTGTCTCTATTCGAAAACATAATGTATATCATTATATTCGAAAACATATGAATATGTTACAATATCCATTTTTAACCTTTTTTGTATTTGAATCCGAACAGCAACCATAGCATATGAGCATATTGACAATAAGATTTGTATATATCATTAGGATTTTGAAAAATTTGCAGTCGCCCAGTCATAATAATCTACACGAGTAAATTACACGGTTTGTTACACAATATAGCTTATTACTAAATTATAATTTTCTTAAAATATCAAAATAGAATTTTATGATTTTTGTAAATTTAATTTAGTAGGCAAATTTTATTAAAATTTAAAAAATATATAAAAGCTTTCTAAAAATGATGTCCATCCAATTTTTTATGTTTTAAACCTGACAATTAAGAAGTATTTAAGGATGAGAAACAAATATAAGAATGAAATCTTGCAATGTATTATGTATTTTAAAGATAGTCATGATTGAAAAACAATATCTTTGTTCTCAAAAAATACAAGTAATGATATACTCAACATCTATTATGGAAATGCTTTGTTATGCTTAGTAAAATGTTGTTTATTGAATAAATATATGATGCGGTAGAAAAATGCCAAAATATTTATATTGGAAACAAAAACTTACAGGATTCAAAGTTTTCTGAATGTAATTCTTATTCTCCACATTTTGAACTATGTTGGTTTTTCTTCAAGTCGATTTATAGCGTTGCACAATTTCAATTTTTGAACGTTATTATACTTGATTGAGTGATTTCGAGAGAAAAACTAATTTTATTTGTGTGAAATGATTCTCATACCGAATGAGAAATAATTTGTATACTTATATATCTTTAATATTTGTATTGCTTAATTTAAGTTAATTAATGATAAAATTAATGTCATAATTATTAATATTAGTGACAAATTGACAATTTTATCTACTAAATTAATTTAGATTCTTGGCCTACTTTAGAATCCAATTGGCTTGGGATGTATTCAATAGTGTGTTGAATCTAATAATCATTGAAACCAAAGGAATGAAAATAAAATGCGGGAATGAAAATAACAACGCGGTTACAGTAAAAATGTTATTGATTACAGTAATTTTTATTTCAAATATAAACTTCAATTTTTACTCTAAAAAATATATTTTCTATATATTCCTATTTTATATAACTTTCCATATTTATAAATTACACCACAAATTTAATTTATTTTTATATTATCATCTAAAAATATACTCTCCCAGTCCATTTTCTACCATTTTTTATTGTCCTAATTGATAATTTACATACATTTTAGGCAACTAGTTTTTTGTTATGATTTACAAATTTGCTCTTTATCTTGTCTATAAAAAATGAAAGAGTAAATAAATAAAGAGTAAAAGAGTAAATTTTGTGTATAAAAAAAAAAAAGAAAGAAAGGGGGCAATAAAAAAAAGAGTAAATTTACATACATTAGTTTTTGAACGGATGAAGTATATTTTATAATTTATAAAGTAATTATTTTCAAAATAAAAAAAAATTACACATCACTTTTTACAAAATACAATTACATATTAGTTTTAAAAAAATAAAATTATATCACTTTCCAAAAACTAAAATTATAGTAGTGGGTGTGTTTGTTTTGTGAAAATAGTTTAAAGGGGTATTTTTTATGTGAGTATAAGAAATTGGATAGAAAATACAAAAATAATAAATGTGTGTAATATATTAATATTTTTGAAAAAAATGTGTGGGAGAAAAAATAAAAAAGAACAAACTTACATTTTTTAAAAGAATAAAATTACACATTATTTTAAAAATAAAATTACATATTACTTTCTAAAACATAAAATTATATATCACTTTTTTGAAAAATAAAATTACATATAAAATTTTAAAAGATAAAATCATATATCACTTTTTTTAAAAATAAAATTACATATAAACTTTTAAAATATTAAATTATATATCATTTTTTAAAAAAATAAATTCACACAATACACTCCAAAATGACAAAAATACACAAAATACCACTGTACCAAACTGCAAAAATAAAGGGGAATTTGGGATTGGATTGGAGCCCCAACCCCCCATTTCTATCCAACTTACCGCAGTTATGCTCCCTAATTGTAGTGAATAATATTATTTTATACAACCTAATTACTGTTTATTATATGTTATTATAGTTTGGGTTGCTATTATACTCCTGACCCTATATAAGATCCAGGACCATCCTGAACCTGTTTCAGTTGTCCGATCAAAATTTCTATGATGTTATTCATTGAGGCTACTTTAGAAATATTGGAAGAAACTAATTAAATGTCAATTAATTAAGAAATAGTTAAATATGTTAATTAGTTGCGTTATAATTGAAAATATTTACCTACATAAATTAGAAGCATATGCAATTACGTTCTTTCCAAATATAAAACATTTGAAAAAGTAATTATGTACATACATTTCACACATGATGTCATAATATCGCTAGCATGATGTTTAATGTAAAATAGACATCATGTAAAATAGAGGTAATATGTACTATATTATTTTGATGCTCACAAATTTGTAATATAATGTAATATTTTCAACAAGTGAAATATTCACTATATTGAGTAAGTTTGACTTCTATATTTTTAAAAATTTCAAACCTAATCACAAATCAAATTTAACCTAATTTAACGAAATTATTTTTGAAAATTAACATCATAATCTCACACTGATTTCTTTTTTTTATTATGTATTAATTTTAGAATATTCCTTAAATAATTTCTTTTCCATAACTAATAATATACAACTATTTACTAGATGAAATAACCTCCATTCCCCAAAAATTCACCCAGCCCTACGTGTACCCCCCGTGCGAAATCACCCCCGTTGCGAATCTCCTAGCCACGCCGCCGTCGTCGTCCCCTCCCGCAATCACCCACATACCACCGCCGTCGTTTGCCTCCCATCGTCCACCAAAATAACCCGAGCCCTAATTCCATCGGACTGAAACCGTCCTTTGCGATTCCCAACCATCCCTCCGCAGTCGTTCCAATCTCCTCCTCGACCACACAGCCACCGCCGCCGTCAATGGACAAGATAAAGAATTTATTTCCAGAGCTCTCGGTGAAGCCCAAGCCAAATAAAACTATGTACATACAAGTCCCAAGGAAGGTTGCCGATTTCAATAACGACAAGCTATTTCAGCCTAGCGGCGACTCCCTAAGGATTTCATTAAAAGAATATGCTTTAGGGTTTTTTTTTTTTTTTTTTTTTTTTTTTTTTTTTTATAATCCGATGCCTATGTGTGTATATTCAATTTTAAAGTTAATATGTTATTGGGATGTCGACCGTAGGTGTTTTGTGTTTAGATGCTTGATGAAAAACTGTCTGCGTTGGTTTTTGATAGATGGAATTACCATTTTTATGCATAACTTGAATTTATATCAATATTGTTGTTTGATTCTTATCTTATATGATTATGGTGTGTAGAAATAGTGTAGATGGTGTCTATCAAAAATATGTATGCTATGTGAATAGTATATTAATGATTAAACTTGTCGTGTTCATTTTTGCATTATGTATACTTGTTATACTCATCAGGGCTAAATGATGGGCTATGTTAGATGAGACAATTGTTATTTTTTTTGCAAATGTCCCTATATATGATGCATATATCAAATAAATATGATGGATGCTTTAAAATTATATGATGGAGATATCATTCTCATGTACAACTTAAATTTTTATTCGTATACTTGATGATTTTTTCTTATATTAATATGATGTATCAAATTATGCTAGATAATGTCGATCGCACATGCGTATGCTACATGAATGTTAGATGTGACAATGGTTGTTTTCCAAGAAATGTTTCTATGTATGATGAATATCTTAAATAGATATGGTGGATCTCTTAGAATCATATGATTAAGATATCATTTTCATGTGCAATTTGAATTTATATTGATATACTTGATAATTTTTTGCTTATACTAATATAATGTATTAAAATATGCTAGATGATAGCGAACATATACATGTATGCTATATGAATGGTATGTTAACAAATAATTTTTTTGTATTACTTTGTGCATAATGTATATTACAAATATTTAAGATGTATATAAACATAATATATTACTCTTGCTACATCCAATATGCATCTCGTATCTCCTCAACACGGATGTATAAATGAAGCTTAAATATCCTCTAAACAGTGATGTTTATTAGTGGATCAATCGTACTTCCTTTTTTATACCCCTCTTTATTGCAAAAAAAGTGGATGTATTGCACTTGTTGGGGATCCGTTTTTGAATTTCTTTTTGCATTTTTTTTCACTCAGAAAATCCCCGACTATGTGCGTAATCATTGCATGGAGAAGCAAATGATACACAACGTTATAAATTATGATACACATAATCATGAATTGATATGTACTACAAAGTTATGATGTCAATTAAACGTAAACATTGTATAGGTAAATACTAAATGTTCTTTTACCCAACGTATAAAGGGATATTTATTATATACGATTATCTAATGTTAAAATAATGGATGAAATAGTTGGATTTGGTTTGATTTAAAGGCCGTAGCAACTCTCCAATTCTTTTTTGGATATTATCTCTAATATAAGGGAAATAAAATTGAATTTTTTCAATAAATCAATACTTATAAATTTTGATATGATGTGGTGTCTGTTACCTAATATAATAAAATCGATTTAGATTTAGATTTCTAAAACCACCGATAATCGTGATTTTAAGTTTCTAAGTAATAGTTTACCGATAAAAAAACGTAATGATATATAGTATTGTCAAGTTTGATATCATCATAGTACTAATGTGATGTTTTATAATAAACTAAACTCAGAATATATTTTTTTCGGTGTTGTTCAATAAATGAGAATATGATGCAGTATTCTCTACATATGAAATGAAATATTTACTGTTTTGAGTAAGTTGATTTTTTGCTTCACAATATACATTCATGCATCAAATCTAAATCAATTAATAAAATTATTTTGAAAATTATTAATCACACCGTTTTTTTAAATATGACATTTATTTTTAAGACATTATATATGTAATATTTATTTTCATACACAATAAAATCTAAAATTGACCAATAAAATAATTTTGATTTTTTTTTTTTGGTTTTCTTTCCACAAATTATGCTCATAACTATTGAATTTGATAAATAATGTTGAATTAAAACTTCGTAACATACTATTGAATATCCGTATCTTCTATTGATTTTGACTATTGTTACGTACAAAAATAATAATAATAATAATAAAAATAAGGATAGTAGGATATTGAAGGAAGTTAGACACGAAGTCGGGTGGAAAAGGAGAAAAATTTGCGCTCAGGTCGGTTGGTCCTCGGTCGGATCGGCAGGTCGGAAGGTCTGTGGTCGAATAGGAAGGTCGGTTGGTCCTCGGTCGGTTGGTCCGGTCGGTCGGTCTACAGGTCAGACTGCCCGCAGGTCGGAAGGTCCGCAGGTCGGATAGTCAGCAGGTCGGATCAATAAGTCGGATGGTTTGTAGTCAGTTGGTTCACAGTCGGTTGGTCCGCCATCGGTTGAGTCGGCCAATGCGGAGTCTGGACCAAGCGAAGGTCTGTTAATCAGTCGCCTAATTAAGTGAACAGTAGTTCAGTCGCTTGGTTGGGGCGACCATTGAATCGTTTGGAAAGACCAGAGGGTGGTCGCTTGATGAGGCGACCAAGGAGTCGTTTGGTCTAGCGACCAGTTAGTCTCTGATTTGGTCGGATGGGTTATGCGGTTGGCGAGACGGTTGCCGTAACCGACCAAATGACGTTTCAAAACGTTTCGTTGTGGGCGGTTGACGGCGGTTGCTGGCGGCGGTTCCGAAACGTCTCTTCTGAGGAATATTTAAGGATTTGGGTCAACAACTGACAGATCATCTTCAATCAACTTTAACAAAAGCAAAGTCAGATTCGGGGATTACCACTTTAAATTTCCAGTCTGTAGTTTTTAAATTTCCAGTTTTATGTATGTACTTTTCAGTGTTTACAGATTCCTAATCCCAAACACTAATTAATCAAGTTCGAAGATAATTTCTTATTTTCGGATTTTACTTTTTGTTTGTTGAAAAAATACATCAACAACTATGATTCAATATCATCTAATACGACCACCGACTTGCTGGATAACCAATAAGTTTATGTTGTA
The DNA here is from genome assembly GCF_009805555.1 of Andrographis paniculata. NCBI lineage: Eukaryota > Viridiplantae > Streptophyta > Magnoliopsida > Lamiales > Acanthaceae > Andrographis > Andrographis paniculata. The sequence goes on from NW_026137611.1 coordinate 2,351,343, forward strand.
TTTGTATGTATAATATGATGTTCAATGAATACAAATATGATGTAAAATAAATCCGCCCTACGTTACTTTCGTGATAAATCAAATACTAATAATAAAAACTTATTGCATTCATGACTTTCTTGAATTTTATCTTCGACCACAAAGTGTTGATACCCACGGGTATGCCCATCATTTTCATCCAAGTTCACTAGTATATTTTATCGGGTTGATCCATGTCGGCGGATAGCATATAATTTTTTTTTTTTTTGTATTTTTTGGTGTGTAAATGATCGAAATTTGGATTATGATAACCCCAATAATAAAGGAATATTACATCTATATTTACATCTTGATTTATGCATAGATTTATGATGGTCTTATTTATCATATAAGGTTAATTACTTATCCACTCCTACACATAATCTTGACCGTTTATCCATTTTCAAATCCTATGGCTATAATTGATTCAGGATGATCCTGAATTCAACGGTATAGTCTAAAATAAATTAAAGTAATTAATTGAATAATTAAGAATTTTTACTCCCTTTATTATAGATGAAATTAAGTAACACGAAGGTAATATTAATTTAAAAAGATTATTTTGGTCATTGTATAGCCAACTTATTATTAATTTTATTATAGAATTAAAAATATTTTAAACAAAATTAGACAATAATCAATTAAAATAAATATTAAATTATTTTATCATGTGATTATATAATCTATTAAAATAATAATATGCATTATAATCTTATCACACAAAATAAATAAAATCATAAAATATGACATAATCCAGTGACAAATTTTCAAAATAACCCGTTGACTTCCAATTTTGTTCTATAATAGAATATTCTAATGTGATTATATATGACATAATCGAGTGACAAATTTTCAAAATAACCTGCTGACTTCCAATTTTGTTCTATAATAAAATATTAGAATGTGATTATATATATATAGTCTTTATACTGTAGAGATTAGGGAAAAATATTGTATTGATTCACACTGAAGAAGATGATACAACTAAATATATATATACATAAAAATAGAACAAAACAACGAATACAACCTACTAATTATTGGACTTCTGAGCTATTAATTTAAATAAAAGGAATACACTATGGCCCATAAAGGATAGGCCCAAAAGAAAGGGAAATACAATAGCCTGCTGGACCTATCTTCTTCTTCGTGGCTATATCACCTTTACGTTCTTCATCAGCTTTTGAAAGTGAGGAGGAGCTGTCACCAATCCTGGGAGGATCAATTGCTTGACACCCTCCCCTCGGACCCAGTGTGTTCATACAAAGTCCGGTCCGAATATTTTTAAAAGCCGGTCCACATGGAGCTTAATGAAAGTATCCGCAGTTTGAAGCTTGATCCTCATGTGAACCAAAGAGATGAATCCATGCAGATAGTAATGTCGTACCAGATGGCATGCTATTTCGATGTGCTTCGTTCTCTCATGAAAGACTAGATTTCTTGCAATATGAAGTGCAGACTGATTGTCACAATGAAGCGGGATAGGCAATAGAATAGGCACCTTCAAAGCATCAAGTAGGTAAGAGATCCAAAGCAATTCACACATTGTAGTGCACATACTTCTGTATTCGGCTTCAGTAGAGGAAGTGCTCACGGTTGCTTGTTTCTTAGCTTTCCATGAGATGAGATTAGACCAAATATATATACAATAACCGGTTATAGACTTCCGGGAGTCAGGGCAGGTGATCCAATCAGCATCACAGAATGCTTCTAGTTGCAATGCTGAGCTGGAATCAAATATGAGTCTATAATTCATAGTCCCTCTGAGATATCGAAGCAGATGGAGGGTTGCTTTCCAATGTGAGGATGAGGGCCTGTCCATGAATTGGCTTAACTGTTGAGTTGCGAAAGCAATATCAGGCCTGAAAAAATTCGAGTACAATAATCTGCCAATGAGCCTTCTATATGGAGAAGGATATGAAAGTTTATCATCATCAAGAGCAGATAACTTTAAGTCTGCCGGTAAAGGAATGAAAACTGATTTTGTATCCAACATCTTCATATCCTCAAATATGTCAAATATGTATTGCCTTTGTGAGAGAGCTAGTCCATTCTTTAGTTGTGTAAGTTCTATCCCAAAAAAGTAACTTGCCTTTCCCAAGCCTTTGATAGTGAAAGCATCATGCAAGAACATCTTGGCTTCATGAATTAGACCGGTAGATGAGCCTGTCAAAAGAATGTCATCGACATAGACTATCAAAATCAAAAGACCTCCCCCAACATGCTTTATGAAGAGGCAATGATCATGAGTTGATTGGTTGAATCCAAATTGAACCACTTTCTCAGTAAGAGTTTTATACCACACACGAGGTTCTTGTTTGAGTCCATAAAGGGATTTCTTTAGTTTACATACATGCTCTGGTTTAATGTGATAACCCGTCGGTGGTTTAAGATACAATTCTTCTTCTAATGTGCCATGTAGAAAAGCATTATTAATATCCACCTGTTGGATATTCCAACATTTTGAAGCATCTATTGAAAGCACAAGTCTTACTGTCACACTCTTGATCACGGGTGCAAAACACTCATCATAATCGATCTCCACGCACTTGTAGATAACCCTTTGCAACCAATCTAACTTTGAATCTACTTATGAATCCATCTTTGTTCCGCATTATCCTGTAAACCCATTTGCTTCCTATTGCCTTCATTCCTTTGGGTAGATAGGATAGTTCCCAAGTGTCATTAGTTTCCAAAGCCTTAATTTCTTCATTAATAGCTTCTATCAATTCTCTTTTCTTTACTGCTTCTGAATAAGTAAGAGGCTCTTCTACTCCATCTTCAATGGTGGCACAAGCACAAACATAATATTTCATCCAGCGTGACATTTTAATTGTTCTGTGAGCTCTACTTAGCAGCTCATCAAGAGTAACAGAGATGTTTTTACCATCATTTGCAACATCTTTTGAGATGATATCATTGGATGAGCTTAAACATTCAGTAGGAAGGTCAGCATCACCATATGTTGCCCCCCCAGTACTTGGAGTGGAAGTTGGAATTGCAAATTCTGGCATAGAAAGATAATCATCACCATCTGTTGCCCCCTCCTCAGTACTTGAAATAAAAGCTGGAATTGCAGATTTTGGCAAAGAAGTATTTCTGCTTTGATCTTCTTCAAGTAGCACTTTTGACATTGGCAAAAGCTCTCTCTGATATGAATTAGGATGAGAGGTAGAGTTCTGAATCAAGCCTGGAAACAGATGTTCATAAAAGATGACATCTCTACTGATTAGTATCTTCTTTGTTTCAAGGTTAAGCACCTTGTAACCTTTTGTACCAGATTCATATCTTACAAAAATTCCCTTACCAACCCTTTTTTTTCCTAATTTTGTCATTGAAGGATTTGTATTGGAAGCATAACACAAGCATCCAAACACCCGTAAGTGTTCAAGGTTGGGATTAGAACCATGCTGTACCTGGTAAGGTGATTTCCAGTTTATCACAGAAGTGGGGAGTAAGTTGATGATGTAAGTTTCTGTAAGAAGAGCCTCTCCCCACATGTTATCTGGTAAGTGTGCATGAAACAACAAAGATCTCATCATTGCCAAGATGTGCTGATGTTTCCGCTCAACTCTTCCATTATGTTGCGGTTGATAAACACATATCCTTTGGTGGGAGATTCCATTTTCATGAATAAATTTTGGAAGGTATGACTCAAGAACTCAGATCCATTATCTGTTCTGGCAATTTTGATCTTGGTTCCATATTGAGCTTCACCATTTTAATAAAAACATAGAATACAAGGATAACCTATAATTTTAATCTCAATAAATAAGTCCAAATGCTTATGTTGTGATCATCAACAATTGTCAAAAAATATTTATTACCATTTGATGATGGCAAGCTGTAGGGACCCCATATATCAATGTGAATTAGATCAAAGAAAGAATTAGTGTGAGAAGGACTATTATTCAATGAAAGTTTCCTTTGTTTTCCATAGTGGAAGGCATCACAAGGAATATCAACTAAAATAGGTTTAGACAAGTGTGTTAACACTTTATTGGATGAATGTTCAAGCCTAGAGTGCCAAGGAACTTCATCACCAGCAACCATAACCTTCTGTGGGAGATTCAGACTTAGGTAGTAAAGATACCCCTTTAGCTTTTCTTTTCCAATCTCACATCTGCTTATCGGGTCCTGAATAGAGCATGAATCAGCCATAAAATTCACACATAAGCTAGAGTCAAGACACATCTTATGCACAGAGATCAAACAATACTTAAAGCCTGGTATGTAGTAAGCATCATAAAGAGTGAACAACTGATTTAAAAATTCAATAGTTCCTGTGTGACTAGCAATCTACATTGTCCCATTAGGAAAGTGGAGCTTAGCCAGTTCCTTCAAGATTTTTAGGTGCTTAAAATGAGAAAGGTCATTGCTCACATGAAAAGTGGCACCTCAGCCTAATATCCACATGCAGTCATCATAGAAGGTGTAAAGGTTAACAAATTCCTTACCAGAATGCTCAATTTCAAGCATGTTCAAGTGATCAAAAGGAGTTCTACCATTCTCAAGGACTTTCTATATTTCCCTCTGAATAAGTTCAGAAAGGGAATTAGGTGTCTAGACTGGATTGAAAGTAGAAAAGCCTTTTTCATCTGATCTGCAAAGCAAATATTTGCCTTGCACCTTGGTAACCTACTTTAGCTTTCTTCTTGTCTTGCATAGGCTTGTACCACTCGGGTATTCCATGAAGTTTAAAACAAGTTTCCTTGTTGTGCCCTATTTTGTTGCAATGCTAAAAAACCAGAGTTCTTTTGTCAATCTTCGTTTTGTCAGTGCCTTTGAAAGTAGCCTTGTGGGAATTCATTAGCATAGTAGGTTGTGCGTCATGATCCAAACCATGTATCTCTTGTTGCTTCTCCACACTTGAAAGCATAGCATACAACTTGTTAAGAGATGAAAGAGGGTCCATCATCAGGATTTGGCTTCTAACATAATCATAGGAATCACTTAAGCCCATCAAGTAATCAATGATATTTTGCCTATTGAGATATTCTTCCACTTGACTCTTGTCCTCAGGTATAGGAGCCAAGCATCTAAGTTCATCTTTTAACTTCTTCATTTTTGTAAAGTAGTTGGCCATGCTCAACCCTCATTGAGATAAATCAGAAATCTCCTTACGAAGTTGGTAGATGAGAGGCCCATTACACTGGCCGTACCTCTCTTTCAACATATCCCACAGCTCACGGCTAGTATTAACATAACCAAATGCATCAAAAAAATGAGGGGTGATTGAGTTGAGAATCCATTGAAGGATTATATTATCAGTCTTCCTCCAAATGATGGTTGATGCTCCATCAATAAGTTTGGGAGTTTCACCAGTGATGAATCCTTCCCTACCCTTAGCAGTTAAGGCTCGCATAATGCCTTTGCTCCAAAGTAAGCAGTTGTTATCGGTCAGTTGCATAGTGATCAGACTCATACCTGGTTGATCAGAAGGGTGGAGCTCTAGATGAGCCATCGATGATGCAACAGTTTTAGCTGAACTAGAGCTTAGAGTACCAAGTAGTGAAGTCCCCTAGGTAGTGATCTTGTTGTTCACAAGAGGAAGAAATGAATTCAAGTAATAAGAAAACTAGTAATATTGGAAGCTAGCTCTGATACTATGTAGAGACTAGGGAAAAATATCGTATTGATTCACACTGAAGAAGATGATACAACTGAATATATATACAAAAAAATAGAACAGAACAACAAATACAACCAACTAATTATTGGGCTTATGAGCTATTAATTTAAATAAAAAGAATACATTAAAGCCCATAAAAGATAGACACAAAAGAAACGGAAATACATTAGCTTGTTGGAGCTATCTTCTTCTTCATGGCTATATCACCTTTATGTTCTTCATCAGCTTTTGAAAATGAGGAGGAGTGTCACCAATCCTGGAAGGATCAATTGCTTGACATATACCTTATAATATGTATATCAACATACTATTGAAAAATACGAACAATCAGACTAGTATAATACACAGTCAAAATTGTTTGAATTCAGATTGAATTAAAATTATTTGATTATGAACATGAATATATAACTAATCTAGTAACTCAAGAATTATTCTATTTGACAGTTAAAACAAATAAATTAAGTCAAAATAAAAATCAAACTACTAGACTTTTTTTTTTTTTTTTGCTTTCTTTCTTTTTCTGTTCTTCCTTATGTTCGTTATCCTTTATTTGCATTTAATTCCCTTTGTTTCTTTAGTTTAGTTTTATTCGTTGAGTTTTCTTCGTGTTATATATATATATCTTACTCCATCCATAATTTAATAATAAACTTATTTGATTTAGTACGAATTTTAATATTATGTGTACTTATTGTCTTTTATAATAAATAAAAATAAAAATAGTAAAAAGAAAAAGATGGTATGATTTTTTTTGTTTTGCTAGAAAAATAAACCTTTTTTTTTTTATTATGAGATACAAATAAAAAAAATTAAATATATTTTTTTTATGACAAAAAGAATTATATGTTATTATCATTATTATATTATATACAGTATTTATATATATACATATTATGTTTTAATATATTATATTTCATATCTAAATTTATATAATAATATTACAAAAAAATAATAATATTAATATAATATTCAAATATTTATTTTCAATGAATATTTATTTTTGATAATTCTCTCAATTATGTTTTGTTGTTCAATATATCATATGAAATTTATTGATATTATTATTTATCTAAACAATAATTTATAAATTAAATTTATACTCTCTCCGTCCCTTAATAATATATCAATTTTTCTATTTTGATTCATTTGATAACAAAATATCTATTTTTTTTAGTAATTGTACTTTCAACATTTAAAATACTTTTACAACTTAAATATATTATACAAATATTATTACCTTTATACGATACAATACTAATAAGGTTATTTTAGTTTTTTTTACTTTATTCATACCACATTCCAATATAATATTAATATTCCCAAAACTCCGTGTAAAAAGCAAATTGATATATAAATATGGGACGAAGGGAGTATAAAATAACAATTTATTTTTTCACTAAAATTAAACAATTATATATATTTTTTCCTATAAATTGCGTTATTTTTGTTACTTGAAAATGTAAAATATTACAAAACACATTGTGCCCACCATGGGCTGTCTAACGAGCCCACTTAGCCCTATGCAATTCAATCCAGACTATGTGATTGAAGAATCATCTCTTCAGTTTCATGATTTTTCAGCATATGTTTTGAATCAAGTATTGTTGTTCTCTTAGATTTACTTTTTTATTACTATCTACTATAGTGCTTATTTAGATTTATAATATTATATTACTTCATCTTTTCTACTCCATGTATTCTTTGGAGTTTTTTTAGTAAATTAAAAAGTAATAATATTTTTATTAGTTAGTGAAAATATACTCTTTCCGTCCCGAAATTAAATATTCATTTGTTTTTTGCACACAGTTTTAGAAATATTAGTATTATATTGGGATATAGTAGGAATGAAGTAAAAATGACTAAAATAACCTTATTAGTATGTGTGATATAAAGGTAATGACATTTGTTTAATGTATTGTAAGTTGTAAGGGTATTTGTAATGTTAGGTAGATAGTACATTTACTAAAAAAAGAAATAGATTAATCTTAGATAGAGTAAAGTTCATAACCAACCATTAGCACGTCTAGTGGAACACCGTTTGAATTTACACGCACTTTTATTGTGGAAAAATTGTGAGAATGAAGAACACCGTAGGTAAAAACAACAACATTAGGCTCGGATAATACTCAAGCCGGTAGTTCTGGAGGTTGTGGGAGTAACAAGCAAAATTAACTTTCAGAGTTGTCCATGACAAGGATGTCTAGCAGGCCAAAACAATGGTCGTGATAATCCAAAGAGAGGTTAACCAATGTTTCCATGTTGCAATTGGAGATGTGGCCTACAAAATATCCCGCTAGCTGATGGATGCTTTGAGGTCAACTATTCAAAATGACCTGCTTAAGACTCGAGAAGAAGAATGAAGAGCCTCTTCTAGAAGGAATAATAGATGGAATTATAGTCAGGCCGTGGGAGCAAAACCCATGGCCTAAGAAAGTATGTAACGGCCAAGAGGAGCACTATTAGGAAATAGCCATGGGACAAACTTGAAGTGTGGATCTGCTCGCTAGAGTGCTATTTGGAGTGAAGAACGGCTTCGTGGTCAGTCCAATCTACAATGTGGCCATCTTGGAATATTGAAAAGGCCACACTTCAAGGAAGAGTTGGATGATAATTCCTTACCTCAGGCCATCTGTTTGGGATTGGCTCTTCTTAGAGAACAAGGATAGATTCACACTCTCTCATCGTTTTTGAAATCTTGGCCAAGAGTATTAGGCGGGTGTTCCCTAAGATCAAATTCAAAGAGGAACCTATTTATCAAAAGCTCCATCCATCTTGGGTACTGAAATGTATTGCCATCCAAAGTAAGACTTTCAGAGTTCACCTTGTTCTCAGGTGATGATGGGAAGTCCATGGTTGAGCATATAAACAAATTCACAGTCCAATGTGGAGATTTGGACATTAATTAATGACTGGTATAATATATGATAATTGTTGAGATAGTTTAGATATTTAGTTTTAGATTTAGTAGATTTATATTTAAATTTGGTCTTATCTATATATTAGGTTACTTATATTTGAGTCTATCGAGTCAGCATAGTATTGCCTATATACAGACCCCTTGTTTTGATGATCAATAAGAAAATTTTATTATTTCCCCCAAAATTTCTAACATGGTATCGGAGCCTATTTTTCTCCTGCTGTAGATATAGCCTACCAACCCGCGTTTCTCCGGATACATTCAACCTGAGATGTACCCAGAGGTCTCCCAAGTTTGAAATTTTTACTATAGTTTCTAGTCCTTTCTTTTTTCTGATTCTGATTTTGTCTTCGATTGAAGTCATGTCTGCGCATATGTCTGCGATTCTGCGATCTATCTGCTGGGTTTCTTCAGAGCCATGTTTCTGATTGCAATGAGAGTCATGTTATATCCGACTTCGTGGAGAGTACTCCTATCGTTTTCGGCTCCAATAGCGAGTCATGCCGTTTTTTGCTCCAGTAGAGAGTCATGTCGTTTTCGATTCTAATTCAATTGAGAGCATTGCTTTTTGCTTTGACACGGTAGAGCGGTGGCGGCAATGAGAGACAAGCAACTGTTATTTTTATTTGTTTATGTATTCAACTTTCTTATCAAACTCAAGTTGGTTTCTGTTATACCACTTGAGTTTGAGAGAGATGTTGATATATTTTAGATATTCAGTTTTAGATTTAGTATATTTATATTTAGATTTGGTCTTATCCATATATTAAATTACTTAGATTTGAGTCTATCGAGTCTGCATTGTATTGTCTATATAGGCACTTTATTTTAATGATCAATAAGACAATTTCATTATTTTCCCTAAAATTTCTAACAATAATAATATATATATAACACATATTGTGAATGATATCATCGCATACTATATGTCATCATAAACACAAATATAATGTATGAACTTGTATGAACTTATAATACATGCTAATAAAGTACACAACATGTTTTTAATTCGAGTTATGTGTTATTTGTACTATTATAATACATTGATTATAACTAATCAGTAATGATGCCTATTAAACCAGATAAATTCCTAATTTTAAATATTCGATTTGATATAAATAATTATTATATGTCATATTTTGAATAAAAACAAAATTTTATTTAATATTTTATATAAATATAGATATTGAATATTTTCTCCGTTCAATAAAAAATATTCGCTTTGTCTTATTTAGTTGTCCATGATAAATATTTTTGTGAATTTATTTCCGAATCATTTTGGATTTATCGAACAATACCTCGCATATAAAATACAAATCACTAATAGCCGAAGTCATTGATTCGAATAAAACCCAAATTAATACAAACCGTATTAAAATTGATCTAATTAAAGAAAGGCATAATTCAATAGTGGAATTGACAAATCAAATAACCAAACAAAAAGGCCTTAATTAATTGAATTGAATCAAAGCACAAACGACTCCCTGTTCGATGGAATGTGTTTCACCCAATCGCGCCGGAACAAATTGACGAAGACGACAAAATCGACGACAGCGGCACGTCGCGGCACAGCAGCAGATTGATACTCTGACAAACTCGATTAGCACCGGACAGAGATTGCCCCTCCTATATTCTCTTGCGAGAGGACAAATGACGTTCGGCTCAGACCATGGTACGTGGCGGAGCCAAAAAGTTCGGATCGGTGCTGAAGGAAAGGTAAGAGAGGAGGATCAAAAATGAAAAAAATAAATTTGTCTTAGCATATTTTAAATTTTATTAGGTTACTTATCTATGTTAAGCATTATATTTTGTCATTTTTAATCATTATACAATAATATAATCTAAGTTAAATATAATTATATAAAAATCTATTGTGTAATAAAAATGTATTTTATAAAAATTTAGTAAAAAATAAAAAGAAAATTATTATAGTTTTTTTTATTAAAAATGATAGAAAAAATATAGTTTAATGTAGAAAAAAAATAAAATTATTGTTGTACAGGTAGCACACACGAATGTGCTAGATAGTCGCTATGTATGCTTTTAATTACTTGGCATTGAGGTATTATTATATATAAATATCGGTGGAATGAACATCTTATTTACTTTATTTTGTTACTGTCCTTTCTCTCTCTTTCCACAAATATATATAATTACACATACATAGACTATCATACTTACATATATATATATACACACACACAGTAGCTTACACACATATATTCTATGTCTATAATATTGTTACGTACAAAAAATAATAATAATAGTAGCAGGATCTTAAAAGAAGTTAGGACACGAAGTCGGGTGGAAAAGGAGAAAATATGCACTCAGGTCGGTTGGTCCGCGGTCGGTTGATCCGGTCGGTTGGTCCGCAGTCGGATAAGCAGGTTGGAAGGTCCGCGGTCGGACAGGCAGGTTGAAAGGTCCGCGGTCGGATAGGCAGGTAGGTTGGTCCTCGGTCGGATAGGCAGGTCATAAAGTCCGTGTTCGGATAGGCAGGTCGGATGGTCTGCAGTCGGATCAGATGATTTGCAGTCGGTTGGTTCGCAGTCGGTTGGTCCGCCGTCGGTTGATCGGCCAATACGGAATTTGGACCAAGCGAAGGTCTGTTAATTAGTCGCCTAATTAAGTGAACAGTAGTTCAGTCGCTTGGTTGGGGCGACCATTGAATCGTCTGGAAAGACCAGAGGGTGGTCGCTTGATGGGGCGACCAATGAGTCATTTGGTCTAGCGACCAGTTAGTCTCTGGATTTGTCGGTTGGGTGATGCGGTCGGCGAGACGGTTGTCGTAACCGACCATACGACGTTTCAAAACGTTTCGTTGTGGGCGGTTGACGGCGGTTGCTGGCGACGGTTTTGAAACGTTTTCTTGAAGGAATATTTAAGGATTTGGATTTATTCTGGAAAGGCATCTTCAATCGACATCAAATTCAAAAGAATTGTCTTTGGGATCACCACTTTATTTTCCAATATGTAGTTTTATTTTCCTATTTTATTTATGTATCCTACAGTGTTTAGATCTCAGACACTAATTATATCAAATTCGAAGATAATTTCTTATTTTCGGATTTTACTTTTTATTGTTTAAAAATTGCATCAACAAATATAATATTTATATCTATATATTGGTGTATATATAATATATAAAATAGTATTAGTGGTATAAATAATCAATATTTCTATTAGCTAATCCTATAATCATATTACAACAATTATTATTATTATTACTTCTGTAAAAACTAATAATAATAATAAAATAATTTTCATTATAAATATATTATTAAAATTAAAAATTATTAATTCTAAATTCCTGCTGCTACAGCTGTATATGTCACCATCTTGTGTCACTAGAGTACTATTTATTTATTTTTCTTTTCTATTCTCTACTTTCTCTTCTTTTTTTTTTTTTTTTCTTCTCTTAGTTTTTTTTTTTTTTTTTATTTTTTTATTTTTTTATTTTACCTACGACTGTTAGGGTTTCCTCGTCTTTCTTGTTCTTCCCCATTCTCAAATTAGAAACTGTCTCAAACCCCCAAAACTTAACTACATAACAAACCTTCTCTATATGGATAAGTGATTGGGCTTGGGATATATGAATTTGGGCTTGGAATAAAAAGGTTAGGCCAATTCCGTAGAGTGAGCTACAAAATGGACCAACTAATTTATTACGGAGAGATTCGTTGGATTAAGCTTTAAAACTAACAAAATTTCCAAAACTATGTTCATTTTCCTTTTATCTATCTCTCACAAATAATATTCATACACTTCAATATATTTATATTAATACGGGCATTTTTGCCCTTTTAATCTAATACTAATTATTTTTACACTTATTTATAACTAAAATCTAAAAAAATAAATAGTCACATTTCTTCTAAACAAAAGGAGTAACACATATTAATCAGTGCGCACTTTCGGGTAGCGGCTGCGGTTCTATGTCAAAAAAAAAAAGAAAAAGAAAAAAAGTAACACAATTAAACATAGAAAAAACATGTAATTATTCATTCACATTTCATACATACATAGTTAATAGTATGTTATAAATATGTAAATCAAACTCATGCCCCATAATGCAGAACTTGAACATTGATCTCCACCGTGACTCTCCCCGCCCCCGCGTCGAAAAAGTACGTCTTCCAGGTGGAGATCCCTACGGCGAGCCGGAAAAATCCCGTGCCGCCCACCACTGGCAACTCCCGATATGCGTGCCGGTACGGATTGTGCCCTAAAACCGACAGCGTGCTGCCATTAAAGTCCCCATCGGTGAACACAAAAATCACGGCGAACACCAATGCCTCCTCCTCTTGCGACGCCGTGCCGTACAACCCTCTTGCGTACCCCACGCGCTTCGACAAGAACGCCGGTGTCACTGTTAGCGGAATGTCGGCCGCCATCCAAGCACCTATTACATTTTGTAAATTTTCAAAATTGTATATTATTACGATGAAGTTATTTATAATTTACCTGTAGTTTCAAAAGTCTGATCATACTTCTTCAATATTTAAAAATTACACGAGACTTTCTTCTATTTTAAAAAATATTATACAGAATCCTTAAAAGAATCCCTTACTAATTGAGATAGATTCTTTTGTATTTTTAAAATATTACACAGAATCTTTAACAAAAAAAAAATAGTTTGTGGAATATTTTGAAAATTATGAAAAAGTCCAGTAACGGTTTCTAAATTATAAGGGAAGAGTATGGTGCAGAATTTTCAAAGTTTACATAGGTTATAAACAATTTTGCATATTATTAATAACGAAAAATTGCAAAGAATATCCTTTAAGTACACCCCATTATCACTTTTGTCTTATATTTATCTAGCTAGAAAAATATCACACATGCAAAAATCGTTATTTATATCATTTGGCTACGGGTAGTCTGCGTGACCGGGAATGAATATCACGCTCGGCTAAATGATATAAATAACGACTTTTGCAAACATGTAGAATATATGTTTTATGCAATTTTCTCTTATTAATAATAAAATCATAATACCCTAATCTAAATAATGAATCAAAATATCTAAAATATTTCAACAATACCGAAGTACGTAGGCGATGATGCCGTCTCGTTGCCGTGGGCGATGACTACCGACGTGGAGTTCTTGCCGCCAAGCCGGCCCTGGAAATAGAACCGGAGTTTGGATAACTGGTCGGGCCGCCGGTGGGCCATTTTTCTGAACCAGGTATCGACTTCCTTGGGGCTTAGAGCATCATCCTTAATGGGGGCGGTAATAACGCCGGAGAAAGCGAAGCTGAGGATTCCGACGGCGGCGACGGTAATTAATGCGGTGGAGTTCTTCATTGTTTTGTTGTAATTAATCAATTTCTCTCGGAGTTTATACCGACGACGGCCGGGCTCTTGTTATATAGAAAATGCACGTTTGTTTTCTTTATATGTTAATTAAATGCCACGTGGAAGACGTACGTGGCACGTTACGTGGCACTCGAGTATGAATGCCAAAAATAGAAAGAGTCCAGCAGGCGGCACCGAATATATAAAATTTAAGGATATATTGGTTGTAGGTGGAGGTTGGGCTTCAAATTTGAATTTTATTGTTGTTTTGGTTTCATGGTTATTATGATATATATATATATATATAATATTTTTTCCATCGTAAAAATTTATGTTCATTTGGTTATGAGATTTAATAATATTTATTTTTTTACAGTAAAAAAATTGTTCAATAAATTTTTATTGAAAAAAAAAATATATATATTTTTATAACAATTCAAAAAGGTAGCATAAATTTAGATGAAATAAAAAATTTATTAAAATTATAAACAAATTTATATAGTATTTTGAATTTTTGTAACTTAACTAAAAAATAAATTAAAAAGGTTTATTGTGTGTTTGCTTTGTGATTTCTTTTATATTTTATAATTTTCATTTAAATAATATCCGATGTAATGTAATGTAAATAATGTGAGTTTGTATAGTAAATATACATTCTTAGGGATTTAAGCGCCTAAAGGTTCGATGAAATTGCAAAAGCAGATTGAAACACAATTAAAGCACAAACAAAATATTACAAAATACGAAAAGAACACAAGATTTACGTGGAAAATCCAAAACGGAAAAAAAACCACGACGATGAGGAATCCACTAGATGAATCGAATGTTTTCAATGTTACAAATCGGATGATTAACTTGTCTCAACCCCCAAAAATATTCCATTATCAATATCTATGCAAAATAAAAGTTTTTACCTTCTAACATGGAAGGTAAATCAAATCTATAAAAATCACCGATATATGGAAGGATGGAGATATGGAATCTTAGAAAATCACTCATTGATCACGCCCATGACTCTACTGATTTGGTGCCAAGTCAACCTTGCCATCTTGGTCACGCCTGTGATTAAAGCCTTCAAAATCTTCTGATTTGGCAAGATATATAAAATCAAATCTAGAACAGGAAAGTCCGCCTAGTCACGTCCATGACTAAGGCTGCCGGAAACTTTTGGAAATCTTGGCTTGAAGAGAATTTGAGACACAATCCCAACAAACTCCACCTTGCCACAAATTCGATTTAAAAAATAAACCTCCTTATCACCAAGTTCCCGATGGGACACTCAACAACTATTAAGATTAACCAAGTCCAAACAATATTGGAACTTGGCAACGGCAAGTGGCTTAGTTAACATATCAGCGGGGTTCTCGCACTTATGAATTTTGTCCACTACAACTTTACCTTTTAAGACCGTATCTCGAATAAAATGGTGCTTCACAGAAATATGTTTGGTCCTTTCATGATACCGATTATTTTTCGTCAAATGTATTGCACTTTGGCTATCACAAAATATAGTAAGAACCTTTTGCTCGTAATCAAGCTCCATAACAAGACCTCTTAGCCAAATCGCCTCTTTAACTCCTTCGGTACCTGCTATATATTCCGCCTCGGTGGTCGATAAAGCGGTAACCGACTGAAGTGAAGATTTCCATGAAATAGAATAACCACATAAAGTGAAAATATATCCCGAAAGAGAACATTTGCGATCAAGGTCTCCACCAGCCAAAGTCCAATCCTCTAATGTGCCGGGTGTTCCGACTCCTAACTACCTTCTATTCAAGATGCGATGTACCTTTCAAGTATCGCAAAATTCACTTAACAACATTCCAATGAGCCTTTCCCGGATTGTGCATATAACGGCTCACAACACTCACGGCATGCGCCAGATCCGGCCTAGTGCAAACCATTGCATACATTAGGCTACCAACTGTATTTGAGTACGGAATTTTCACCATGTCCTCAACTTCATCTTCATAGCAAGGACTCAAGTTTTCGCACAATCTGAAATGCGCAGCCAAGGGAGTAGATACAGCTTTGCAAGATCGCATATTAAATCGATCGAGTACCTTCTCCACATACTTTCTTTGGGACAAAAATAACTTTCCACCTTTTCGATCTCTAATTATTTCCATCGCAAGAATTTTCTTCGCAATGCCCAGCTCTTTCATATCAAACTCATTACTAAGCTGCGATTTCAACTTAACAGTACAAGACATGTTACGTGAGGCAATCAACATGTCATCGACATAAAGCAACAAGTATAAAAATGAACCGTAAGAGTACTTCTGAAAATAAATACAGTCGTCATAGTTGCTGCAAGAATAACCTTGCCCAATCATAAATGAATCAAACCTTTTGTACCCTTGCCGCGGGGCTTGCTTCAATCCATAAAGCGATTTCTTTACCAAATTTTCCTTTCCGGAAATGACGAAGCCCTCAGACTGCTCCATGTAGATTTTTTCCTCAAGGTCACAATGAAGAAAGGCCGTCTTTACATCAAGTTGCTCCAATTCCAAATCAAACATAGCAACAGTACCGAGCAAAACATGAATAGAAGTATGTCGAACAACAGGAGAGAAAATTTCAGTAAAGTCTATACCTTCACGCTGACTGAATCCTTTGACGACTAGCCGTGCTTTGCAACGAGACTCTTCAGCCCCCGAAATGCTTTTTTTTTTTCTTGAATATCCACTTACAACGTAGTGGACGCCTACCCTTTTGAAGTTCAACAAGATCCCAACTCTCATTCTTGTAGAGACTTTGAATTTCCTCTTTCATTGCCATAAACCATTTAGGAGATTCGGCACAAGAAGTTGCTTCATCATAATTTTTCGGTTCACCGACATCACCGAATTATTGTGCCACGGACAGAGTATATGCCACCGCATAATCCTCTAAAAATCTGGAATGAGGATGAATTTGTCTCCTCGGACAATCTCTGGCAATTGAGTATGTATCATGTCTCACCGGAGCATTCAATGTGGTACTCGAACTAGATTCATCAACTTGCAGGTCAGAAGAGTTAGAAACATCAGCAGTGGGTCGGAACATCATTGGTAACTCCACCTTCTCTCCAGATTGCTGTTGGTCATTTGACAAGGATTTCGAACCTGCAGCTGAACTATTTCCAGAAGACAACATAGATTTTTTGTCAAAAGTAACATCTCAACTCAAAACTACATTGCGTGATTTATCATCCGCGTTCCATAAATGATATCCTTTCGACTAAGTTGAATATCCAAGGAAAATACACTTCAAATCTCTCGGAGCTAATTTTCCTTCGTCAACATGCATGTACGCGTGACATCCAAAAATACACAAAGAGGAATATTCGACTGGGTTACCTGACCATATTTCTTTTGGGATTTTAAAGTCAATAGCGGAGTGTGGAGATCTATTTACCAAATACACAACTTTGAAACAACTTCAGCCCACAAATCACGCCGATTCCATAATCCTGCATTCGAAAGCATACACCGAGCTCTCTCCACTAAAGTCCGATTGACTCGTTCTGCGACGCCATTTTGTTGGGGCTTTCTCGGCAAGGTCTTATGCCTCATAATACCATGCGATGCGCAATATTCATTGATTCACCACTGCAAAATTCTAAGCCATGGTAAGTTCTAAGAAATTTTTCTTTCTCACCCGTAAGATTCTTCACAAAAGCTTTCCACTTCTTGAAAGTGTCGAAAGCTTCATCCTTCCGCCTCAAGAAATACACCCAAATTTTCCGGAAAAAATTATCAATCAATGTCATAAGGTATCTTTTCCCGGTAAATGATGGAACCTTTGATAGTCCCCACAAGTCGGAGTGAATATAATCGAGCACGCCATGTGTACGATGAGAGGTAATGGAGAAACCGACCTTCTTTTGCTTTCCGAAAATGTAGTGTTCACAAAATTCTAAATTTTTTATTCCTTGATCACCAAGAAGACCTCGAGAGCTTAACATCTTCATTCATTTTTCACTTATATGGCCCAAAATCAAATGCCATAATCGAGTGAAATCTGAATCATTCATTGATGAAGCCGCTGCCGCCGAACCCAATACGGTATGACCTTGTAGGACGTATAAACATCCAACCCGATTCGCATTCATAATTGTTCTAGATCCTGTAGACACCTTCAAAATTCCACCTGTAGCTGAGAACTTATAACCAAGCGAGTCCAAAGTTCCAAGAGATATCAAATTCCTTTTGACATTAGGAGCGTATCGAACGTTCGTAAGAGTACGAACACAACCGTCGTGAGTCTTTATTTGAACTAAACCAATGCCAAGGACAGAGTATTGGGCATCATTCTCCATCAATACTACACCACCATTCTTTGATTCGAATGTAGTAAACCAGTCCCGATTGGGACAAAGATGGAATGTGCATCCGGAGTCCAAAATCCACTCGTTCTTAATGTGAGTTTCCGATGCCGCTGTCAAAACTGGATCGCCGTCTGAATCGGGATGCACGGCATCAACTTGTGTTGCCTCTACAGGTTTTTTTCCTTTCTCGAACCCTTCATTCTTTTTTTTCAACTTCCAGCATTCGGAAATAACATGGTCATACTTCTTGCAATAATTGCAACTCTTATGCGCATTCGATCCCCTCGACTTAGACCGAGATTTTTTCTTGCCTCAATTAGCTTTAAACATAGACCTTCTCCTCACAAACAAACCTTCATCGTTGTCATTTAATTGGCCACCAAAATCAGTTTTTTTTCTTTTGAAAACAAATTTGATTTAACTTCATCAAATCAAAGAGTTTCTTGAGAACCATAAAGCATTATTTCTCAAAAATGCTTGTAGGAAGGAGGTAACGAGACAATCAACAACACGGCTTTATCTTCATCATCAATTGTAACATCCAAAATTTCCAAATCCATGAGGATTGTATTAAATTCATTGAGATAAGATTGGATCGGAGTACCTTCGGGCATTCGAATTGTATAAAGGCGTTTCTTCAAATGAAGTTTGTTGGCGAGAGACTTCGTCATATACTGTGTCTCTAGCCTCAACCACAGCCCTCGTGCGGTAGTCTCATGAGCAACCTCACGCAGGACTTCTTTCGACAACATAAGTTGTATTGCAGTCAATGCCTTCTCATCCAATTCAGCCCAAGTATTGTCATTCACCCCTGCACTCTCCTGTCCATCCAATGCCTTCTTCAATCTGTTCTGAACTAAAATCGCCTGCATCTGAATTTTCCAAATAGCAAACAAAATCTTGCCATCAAACTTCTCAATTTCGAATTATGCAATCGACATCTTTAACCGTTGAATGCTCTGATACCACTTGTTAGGGATTAAGTGCCTAAAGGTGTGATGAAATTGGGAAAGTGGATCCAAACACAATTGAAGCACAAACAAAATATGACAAAATACGAAAAGAACACAAGATTTACGTGGAAAACCCAAAACGGGAAAAAACCACGGACAATGAGGAACCCACTAGATGAATCGACTGTTTTCAATGTTACAAATCGAATGATTAACTTGTCTCAACCCCCAAAAACATCCCCTTATCAATATCTGTGCAAAAAGGAAGTTTTGACCTTCTAACATGGAAGGTAAATCAAATTGATAGAAATCACCAATATAGGGAAGGATGGAGATATGGAATCTTAGGAAATCACTCATTGATCACGCCCATGACAAAAATATCATATGACTATGGTTTGTTTCTAATTTTTTTTTTTTTTTAAATAATATTCAGTCTGTTCACTTGGTGTTTTTAAATAAATTAATTTTTTATGTATGGTACGGAGAACTGTGTTGATAATATAAAAATAATATTTTATATTGAACAATTGACTTTTAATAAGTGGATAATGTATATATTATATTAATGTATGTATATTTATATTTTTAAATAATATTCGTAAAAACTTATTCCATTAAAAAATACTGAGTGAACATACATATTATTTTAGATATACTGAGTTGCATTGATATTATTTATAAGAAATGAATGAAAAAATAGATATATTTGACGACTACTTTTTTCTTGGATGATGGGAATGTATAATATGAAAAGAATCTATATGTTTTAAATAGATCATCTTGAGTATTCTAATTATATCTTTTTTTAATTTTTTTAATAAATTAATATATATATATATTAATTACTCATCATTAATACTTAAAAATTAATTAAGTTACACTTATCATATAGTAAAATAGTGTGAGTCTGTTTCCTATATTCTTTCGTCAATTTTTTTAATATTTTTATTAAAAAATTGGATAAATTTTATTAATAATAGTTATATGGATAAAAAAAAAAACGTGATTTAAGAAAGTCATTAAAATTATATTAGTCTACACCATTGAAAGTAAATAGTTCTAAAAAATTCACTATTGCAAGTAAATGCTACGTGATAAGAGACAATAATCACTTTAGTGATATGGAATCTTCTAACGCAAAACCCACATCGAAGAGTTCCTTTTCCGTCATGGAATAGTTTAATTAGGTTTCATTAAGTGCCTCAAATGCATAGTAGATTACAAAGGGTGTCTTGCTATCTCATTGCTCAAGTACTGTTCCTACGACTTTGACACTGGCATCACACATTAATTCAAATAGGAGTCTCTAATTCGGTGGTTGGATGAAAGGTGGAGTGGTGAAAAGGTTATTGATTTGATCAAAAGCTAGCTTGCTACTCTCATTGAATTCGAACAGGACATTTTTTTGCAAAAGTTTGAACAATCGACTCGCCATCTTAAATTTTTTTTGATGAATTGATGGTAAAATATTGCATGACTAAGGAAAGTGCGCAATTCCCTCACCGAAATGTGGTAGGGTAAGAAAGAAATAATGTCTATCTTAGGTTTATTGACCTCTATCCTTTTCGAAGAAACTAAATGATCAATGACAATTCCATCTTCAATAATAAACTGACATTTTATTTTATTTTATTTTATTTTGAGAAGCAATCTCGTTTCAATCCATCTTTGTGAAAATCAAAGTTAAATTCTCAAGACATGCATCAAAACTGTCGCATGCATACTAAAATCATCCATAAACACTTCAATTATTTGACCAATATACTTTGAGAAAAATGCTTACTATATACCATTGAAACTTTGTTGGGAGTGTTACATAATCCAAAAGACATTCATTTCTATGAGAAGGTGCTAAAGCCTAAAGGGGCATGTAAACATTATGTTCTCTTGATCCTCCTGTGCTATGACAATATGAAAGTAACTTGAAAAAATCCATCTGAAAAAAATAGTGATATATTCGAACTAATCACTCAACCATTTGATCAATAAAAGGTAAAGGAAAATGGCCTTTTTTTTGTAATACTGTTCAACTTATGGTAGTCGATACGTTAGCGCCATCCAATTTGATTTCCAATAGGAATTAACTTACCATCATTGCCAGCTTCAACCATAACTCCTGATTTTTAGAAACTACATGAATTAGATTTATCCATTGACTATCCGCAATAGCATAGATAATCTCAACATCTAGTAACTTCAAAATTTCTTTCTTCACCATGTCTATCATCATAGGGTTCAATCATCATTGAGGTTGCCTTTCTGACTTTACATTCTCCTCCAAGACAATTTGATGTGTACAAAGAAAGAGGTTGATACCCTTTATGTTAGCTATGGTCCAACCAATAGATTTTTATGTTCCCTTAGTATGCAAATCAATCGTTCTTTTTTATTCAGGAAGAGAGAAACTAATATGATAACATGCAAGGTTTTCTTTCTTCTTAATAAGCATATTTTAGCTTATCAGGAAGCAACTTCATCGCTAAACCCGGGGTCTACTTAATAGAATACACTATTTTTTTTTTTAGATTTGGCCAAAGTAATGTTGCATGTTCAAGTCTAAGTGTCCTAAATTCGAAAGACTGCAGGGTGTGCACTACTTATCTCAGACTGGAATTCACCAATTTATTTGCACTAAATTGTGAATCGATGTAGTATACCAAAGCAACCTCCAAAGCTTCCCCTCCACTCAATTCAAAAATTTCCTACGCACTTTCATCAATGATATCCACTCCATACAAGGTGTTAGTTTCTTCAGAATATTTCATAGCATAAAATTATTAAAGTTCACTTTCTCACCATCAAATTCATTAAAAGTATACCTTATTTCACATCAGTTTTAGTTTGTATGGTGCACATGATGTTCTACTAAGTAAAATCGGTGAAAGATTTGAAGGGTTATTATTATGCATATCAACCACATAAAAATTAACTGGTAAAATCATTTTGTTAACCCGTACTAGGATATCTCTAATCAATCCTTCAGAGTAAGCAATGGGAACACTATCATGATGAATTCATCAATGGTTACCGACAACAAGTGAATATTTTTCGAACTGAAAATAGTCGATTTCCCAAGTACAAATAACTAGGACATAATACTCGTTACCGATACGTGCTCCAGATACAAACACCGACATTTAAGGTATGAATGATAGTTATTTAGGTATTATCTATGCAGTAGCAGATATTGTTGGATGTAGTTAATTTCATTCAATCCTCTGACATATGAGCCAATTTATGAACTCGATGAAAGTACTTTCTCTCTCAGCTCCAATGGAAAAGTTTGGGCACGGTACATTTACATTCAACAACTCATGCCATGTTTTTCAATAAGAAGACCACAAAACATGTATGAATACCAACCAACATAATTTAACTAAGTCTTTTATGTCTTGTTTATCCATCCATAGTAAATATGTGTTGTTTACCTTTCTATATAGTTATAGGATTCACGAGAATACTATAATGATGACTTTATCTATAGTTACCGACAACAATTGAATATTTCGAATTGAGAATGATCGGTACACAAACACAAGTTACCAGAGCATAGATACTCGTTATCGGAGCATATGAGATCGTATTATAGGTACGTAAACCTTCACAGTATATGTATATATTTTTATTTCTTAGTGCAACACTAATGTACTCAGGTATCCGTGAATGCACTTCTGTTCATTGTAGATATTACTTCAACCATTCCAAGGTCTTTTAATGAATTAGTTAATTCCAATTTAAGAGCAGTATGCATAACTTTTCTGACTCGTTGCTGTTTTTACAAAAATAACCTTCCTAACTAATGGGTAACGTGTATATAAGCATATATATGTAGTTTGAAGGTATTTCGATCTAGTTAGACGGGTACATCGATCCGTTGTGGAGGTACAACATATGAATTATTGCAATTCTAATAATTTGAACAATTAATCATATAATCATTTACGGCACAATTCATAGTATTACCCCAAACATTAAGTTTCACCAAATTAAACCCACGATTCAATCTCTGAATCAATCTTAATACAATCCCATCAAACATGAGGAAAAAATCAAACCAATTTAACAAGCAATTCAATCCGAAAATAACATACTACCTAAATCAAGTACAAACAACATAACCCAAATCCATCCAAATTAATTGCAGACGTTCACTTATCCTATGCTGCTCATCGGAGTCTACAATTCAGAGGGCGGACCTTTCATTATTTTGGCTGCAATTTTACCACGTAGCTCTTCACATTATCAAACTCACCGCCGATGCTACAATGGGATGGACTGCCGTATTCGCATGGGCGTAACACTTGGCGAACATGCAGACCAAAGCACCACAGTCAAGCGTATCACCTTGGTACCAACATCTTATGTACTCGGGCGTCTCTCTCACAATAGGCCATAGGTGTACTGCATTCAGGTACAAGCATAATAATCACGTTTGTAAAAATAACATGATATTTTGTTACGTAATTTGGTTTATCCACGGTAAATTAATTATGTTTATTTTGTAAATGTACCAATCTATTTGCATTCCCTTGCCCGAATGATTCGCGTAGTGAATTTCAAAACAAACACAACCGACTTACGGTATGTAAATAAATACCTCAGTCCACATTAGGGATGGTTCGGTACGGTATATTGTATACCGTACCGAAACGGTCGTATCTATACCGTACCAAACTATTCGGTATGCTAAAAAACACACCGATACCGTCCTGAAGTTTTCAGAATACTGTATACCAAAACTTTCGGTACGGTACCGGTTATACCAAAAATTTCGGTATATAAAAAATTTCGGTACGATATCGGTATATACCGGTTATACCGAAATATATCATAAAAAAATTGATTTTTTTAAAAACAATACATAAACAATCTTAAAGTATAATTAATCAATACAATCAAATAACTAAAAAAAAAATAAATATGTCTTCCCAACATCATAAATCAATTCCATCACTGCAATATCATTACAATCTCATTCAGTAATTCCAAACGCATTCAACAATTTCAATTCAAACACCACAAATCAATCCAATTCGGTCATTCCATATAAAATTCGCATTCGACCATAGTCAAATATTTGGAAAGAAAAACAAAATATCTTCGAAACTTGAAGAAATTTCAGCCTCATTCGAGTTTTCGACCATAATCTCTTCAATTGCCTCAACATTTTCCTCACCTGAACTCCAAAAATAAAATGAAATATCCAAATAAAAAATAAAATTAAAATTACAACTTGAGCATCTAATTCAAAATTTGAAAATATAACTTCAATAACTGACAAACCAATGCTAAATCTGAATATGTTTCTTCACAAGTCAACTCCAATGATTAAAATAACATCTGAATGAATCAAAAATAGCAGCTAAAAGAATTAAAATAAATTAAAAATAATAGCTCAATCGAACTTTATATTATAGTGAAATGAATTAAAAATAAAATCACTTATTTTGCAAATAAGGAAATCACTTACCTTGAAAAAACAACACTTAAATATTTCAACTTGCTATCATGGTCATCACCAACACCTAAGAACAATACATGAAAATTTTC
Organism: Andrographis paniculata; assembly: GCF_009805555.1. Taxonomy (NCBI): domain Eukaryota; kingdom Viridiplantae; phylum Streptophyta; class Magnoliopsida; order Lamiales; family Acanthaceae; genus Andrographis; species Andrographis paniculata. The sequence continues at coordinate 2,376,026 of NW_026137611.1, forward strand.
ATCATGATATATCAAAATATTTTAATAGGCTTAATAAATAAAAATTACAAGACTTACAAGTTTATTAGGGAGATGAACTTTCTTGGGCCGAAATCAAAGTTAAAGAATGATCTTGAATATTTTTGTACCTATAAAAAGAGACAAAATTTTATTAATACATTGGACAAACATAAATAATTTTAAATTAAAATTACTTAAACATAATAATACTAATTGAATTTCTTACGCATTTCGATTTCTTCAATTTTCTTGTAAAATTCTAGATCATCATCGGTTGGATCCTTATAGAAGCTTATCTCATCGGCTTTCAACCAATCACTAGTGTACACCAATGCTTCTACAATTTTAGAACTTAAATTACTTCTAAAAGGATCTACAACTCGTTTTTCCAAACTAAAAATGGACTCACTAGCCACCGTTGAACCTGGAATTGCAAAAATATCCTTAGTAATAGTTGAAAGAATAGGATACTTAGTTTCACTTCCATTCCACCACTCTAATAGATTGACACATGGATTAAATCATTTCTCAATATCATCTGCCAAATATTTGTCCACTTCATTGGATATCTCTTCAAGATGATATTCTTCATTTTGTGCATTCACACATTTAAATAATTCATCACAAAGGCCAGCACCACCACCGCGCCGAAAAAACCATCTTCATTACTGCACTCTATCTCCATATTATGTCCCATCAATTGAAGTTTCATTCATTCTCATATATTCCATCCACAAAACTATCAAATTATTCTTAACAATATCAACAACTTCTTGAATCTTTTGAGAACTTCCTTTCAATATCTTAATGCGCGCTTTAATCACTTGGAGTTTGTTTCTTGGGTCCTAAACATTGGCAATAAAAATCAAATGATTCATGTTATCCCAACCCCTTCAATACTTATCAAATTTCAACTTCATTGCATTTGCAACTTTTCTAAGTGTTGGATCTGAAAGATCATTGCACATTTTTTCAATTTCAACCTGGAGGGCAATTAATGATTGCTAAATCAATTGAAAAGTTAACGTTTTGGATGCACTTAATTCCAATGTAGCATCATAGAACTTCTTCAAAAAGTATGTAAAGGCCTTTGCATTCTCCCAATCTTTCTCATTTGGTGGCCCTACTATTTCTTTGCCTTTTTTATTCTTTTCAAAAAAATAATTCATAAAGACACCCATTCTTCCACCATCCTATCAAACACCCTCCGATACTTCAATGCAACATCAAGCATCTTATAAGTTGCATTCCAACGAGTTTTCACATCCAGGGGCACTGTTGATACGCTAGAAAACTTGGTTAGAACTCCAAACTCCCTAATTTTATTCAATCTTGCAGGTGAAGAATGAATAAAATTAACTGCATTCCTGATTGATTTAATCGAAATATTTATTTCTTTCAAACCATCTTTAACAATTAAGTTAAGAATATGACACGAACAACTCAAATGTAAATATGTTCCTTCAAACATCAACATATTTTCCATTTTCAGTCTTCTTTTCAAATATTCAATAGCAGTGTCATTAGAAAATGCATTATCAACTACTATTGAAAAAACTTTTTCTATCCCCCATTCTCTCAAACAGACTTCAACCATTTTTCCAATCTCATCTCTAAAATGGCAGGTAATTTTAGTGAAACTAACAATTCGCTTGTACAATTTTTCTTCACTATCTATAAAGTGAGCCGTGATCACCATATAGTTAATATTTTGAATGGAAGTCCAAGTATCAGTCGTGATACTCACTCTTTGACCATTTATTGCAAGTTTCAGTTTAGATTTCTCCTCTAATAATAAATAATAAATCATACCTGCAACCTTTCATCGACCAGGGAGCCTGAATCTTGGTTGTAGCTCATGTACAAAATTTATGAATCTCTTTCCTTCAACTGCTCGGAAGAATACTTTATCACTAATCACATATTCAACAAGCTTCAATGCACACATTTTTTGCAAAAAAAAAAAAAAAATTTACTATTAGCAATGAAATTTTCAATAATAAAAAAAAAAATGTTACTATATTCAATAAGAAAAAAAGGTCCAATACACACGGTTTTTTATTGAAGGAGTGTGAAACTAATGAATTTCCTTGCCGAATTCCTAGAGACTTATTTGTCATAACACATTGTTTTTCTTCCTTTCCAATTCCTTCGTACAATGGACTTATTTTACATCTTCTCACCAAATGATTTTTCAACCCACTTGTACTTCCATGAATAGCAGGAATCTCAGCTTTACAATATTTGCAAATACCAATCGGTTGTTTGATTCCATTGCTTAATGTTCGAACTCTTTTTTCACGAAGGTAAAGTAAACATGAATTTACAGTTTCCATGAGTTCACTTGACACGTTACAAGCCATGCGTCCCTATCCGTTCACGAGTACATCAAAAGCAATTCCATAACTTTCTTAAAGTGGAAAAATTTCATACTTGTATATGTAACTCCTTTTAGTCTCGGCCCTGCACGGAAATTTCTCAAAGGAACTATTAAGAGATTAAATCTCAACCTAAATTTCTTGCAGGTCCGAACGCACACCTCGGGATGCATAAACATTATGCTCTCCAATCTACTAAATGTGAGCTTTCCACATTGAATTTATCTCCTAACGTTGTATCAAGAGGGAATTGGGTGTCTTACCCTTAGCAAATTTAAATGGTTTTTAAACCCATCTCAATAGACAACTTCTGCACTAAGTCCCTAGCAGTCCTTTTGTCAAAGTGTCAGCTAGATTATGTTGTGACCGAACGAATGCAACCAAAATTACCCCATTTGTGATAATTTCACTAATCATACTATGTCTAACACCTAGGTGTCTAGACTTCCCATTATAAATTTGGCTATATGCTTTGACAGTCCTTGTTGCACTATCAACGCACACAATTCTCCGTATTATTTGTTATGTTAAGGATATGCTTCTTCATGGTTTTTATTTTTCAACTCACTCGTCCTTCGTTCTTGCAGGCTACTCTGATGCAAATTGGGCAGGTGATCCTAATAATCGTTGATCTACTACTGGTTTTTGTCCTTCCTTGGTGACTCTCTAGTTTTTTGTCTCCAAGTCTTGTGTTGAGTCCGAGTATCATGCTCTTGCTGATTCTATATCCAAACATCCATGGCTTTGTTAGTTACTGTCTGATCTTGGTGCCCCCATCTTGTGTTTGTTACTCTTCATTGCGACAATTAGAGTTCCATAGAGATTGCGCATAGTAATGTCTTACACGAGAGCATGAAGCACATTAAGATCGAGTTTCATTTTGCAACACGTGGTTGCCAAGACTCATCCGTTGCATACAATTTTCACGAAGGATCAACCAACAAATCTCTTCACCAAATCTCTTCTTCCGGGTCATTTTCATGTACTTCTACGCAAACTCAAGTTGATGTCTACAACACCACCTTGAGTTTGAGGGGAGATGCTAGTATATATATTTATATTATTTAGTATTTAGATATTGACTATATTGCCCCTATTTACAAATTTATGTGTTAATTTTTGAATGAAATAAACAACTCTATTCTCCAAAACCAATATCTATTATATAATATATTCCCTATAAGAGAGTTTCATTTTTTCTTACTAATTATATTACTTATTTTTAGAAATAAAAGGAGATAAAATAATATCTAAGAAAATATCGCATAAATTTGCAAACTTCCTCCACATATTTGAATTTTTTTTATGATATTATTGCAAACATCTTGACCAATTTGGTTTAATATTAAAGTACAAAAGTATTGTGCTGATTTGAATGAGTTAGCATATATACAGAAGAAAGATTATATTTTTATATACCACAACAATATATTATATCATATAAAAATATGTATTGTGTACGTTATATATTATATTGTGTTGTATAAATATATCTACAATGCTGAAATAAATAATATGTTGTGCTACATGAAATTATATTATGTGTTGTTAAAATATGTATTGTATATTTTATTATCCTATGCTGTCAGATATCCGTGGTCTGTCTTATATATATATGTATTGACTGAGTCAAATCAACATAGTGCTAATTTGACCCAATTAGGACTATAACTGAAGCGACTTTACTTTATTTGTCGTGGATTTTGTGCGCGTGACTAGAATGACAATTCTTTTTTAAGGAAACATTAATTTATTTTTGTTGAGATTTTTATTTCTAAGATATTTCTTATTCATCTTCTTGTTTAAAATGTCGTGTCACATGTTCTCCAATGTCTACTTTATTCTTTTCTTCTTAAGCTGAAAAAAAAAAACCGTAATTCCCAAACCATCAATGGATTCTCTAATAAAGAAACAAAAAATGAACCTTAGCTCCATCAACCCCTTCTATAAGTTGCCCCATGAAACCATCGTGGAAATCCCCTCTAGACTCCCCGTCAGATCTGTAATTCAATTTACCTTTACCTGCAAAACCCTATACCCCATTTCCGCTGATCCTCTTCTTGTCAAACTACACCTCTCTAGATCTGAAAGTTCCTACCTAATCCTTCATTCTAAGAACCCCATTAAAACCCACATTTATTTTCTTCACCTTTCAGACCAGAAAGTGTACAAACTTGAAACCCCATTTGCCTCTTCCATGCCAGAATTAAGCATCATCGGTTCATCCAATGGTCTAGTTTATCTAATCGATTCTCTATTCCCAGAGCATACTTATATCTACAATCTCTTCACAAGGGAGTACTTTGAGATTCCCATTAAACGTGAGAATTGTGGCCAAATTTTTATCCATGGATTTGGATTTGATCATGTTGGTTGCGACTATAAAGTTGTGAAGATTTCATATTGCTGGGACAAGTATAGTCATCATCTTAAGGATGAGTATAGAGAGCTTATACGACCTTTACCATTGGTAATCAAGGTGTATAGTCTACATAGAAACAGTTGGACAGATAACGGGATTGTTCCCTACACATTAGAGACATGGTCATCTCCAGGAGTTTTAGTGAACAATAGGCTTCATTGGGTGACCTATGGGTGAAGAAGCCCAACTGGCAATGCCACAAGCGCTTGATTGTGTCATACAAGTTGGTTGATGACACAATTGATGAAATGGCTTGTCCTTGTTCCGATTTTAATTATATGTTTGATAGATGGATTATCAGTCATTTGGCAATATTGGACAAACGCCTTTGTGCTTCAGTGCCAATGATAGACCGTGATGCATTTGATGTATGGGTTATGAGAGAGTATGGGGTGGATGAGTCATGGGTGAATGAGTACTCCATATGTATTAACTTTCCGTGGTCACTGGTTAGGCATATTGAGACAACACACCATATTTGGCGGAAAAGGTTTGGAAAGAAAATGGTGAAGGTGTTGGGCATCTTGGAGAGTGGATAAGTCATTTTGGAGTATTTAGGAGAATGTTTGGTTGCATATGGTACTTGTAATAAAAGCTTCAAGGAATTGAAGTATAAAGGAATGCCTAGAATGTATCAGAGAATGTTTCACATCCGCAGCCTTGTGTCTCCACATTTGGTATATTCCACGCTCAATACTCCACATTTGGTAAATTCTAATATTGTTTTAAATGGTTTATATTAGGATTAAATGATAAATCAATTATTGTAATGACATTACTCTTTTTTCAATAGAAAGTCAACCTTAGTAGATACCCAATATCATCTTAATATGCAAACATAGTGTTAGAAGATGTTTGATGTTCTAACCGCCTTTTCTTGTAATAGTTTGCTTTTGAAAACTATATAAATGTTTTCTTGCAAGTGATACAACGAAATGTAACAATATGCCATGTTTGCAATTTGTGAAGGGTGACAAGACACCCTAGGATTTCATCAATGGGTCAAAGTTGCAATGTGATTGTAGATTGACTTTGCCAATTATTACAAAGTCAGTATGATTAAGTATTGGGTTATGTATTCTAAAAAAGGAACATATAATCTGCTTATATAGGTGATATCACCGATACATTTAATTTATTATATGTATATTTTCTTTTCTAAAAATCCTAACAGGTTGAGTTCAAATTATCTAATCTGCTTACTTTAATATAGCATAGATATATAAAATTGGTTACATGAATTGAAATATAAGGGAATGCCAAGAATTTATCAGTCAACATTTCACTTTGGTAGCCTTGTGTCTCTGCATTTGGTATATTTTACGCTTAATACTGCACATTTGGTAAATTATAATATTATTTTAATTGTTTCAAAGTAGGATTAAATGATAAATATATGTAATAACATTACTCTTTTTAAAAAGAAAGAAACCTCAATAGATACCTAATAGCATCTTAATATGCAAATATGATGATATAAGATGTTTGATTGTTCTAACCACATTCTCTTGTAATATAGTTTGTTTTATTTGAAAATTATAGAAAAACTATATTTTCTAATCATGTTGAATTCAAATTACTAATCCTAACATGTTGAATTCTCAAAATCCTAACATGTTGAATTCAAATTACTAATCAGCTCACTTTAATATAGCATAGATATATAAGATTGGTTACAAGTTATTTACTCCCTGTAAAAGTAAATTATGAAATTGTTCATTATTTTAAAGACATGACTTTTAAGTTGTATTCATACGATGCTAGAAACATACAATACAAATGATATAATGCAATGGCTACATAATTTCATTTGAATGATTTCTTGACAATAGATAGATTTCATTTGAATGGTTTCTAGACAATAGATATACAATCTGAATGAGATTATTATTTGGCTAACTACGAACGTAGTTGAGATTTTTATATATAAATTCGAAGTTCATCAAAACATATATTGCTTTTCTAACTAGATTTAAATTATATCCTAAGCATAGTTATTCATTTGCTTATTTTCAGTGATTTAATAGTATAAGCTCATTACACGTTTCTCATTAATTTAAAATAGATCATATTCGCATTTTTTTGATGAGTTTTACCTAGCTTCTCACCTGTCAAATTTTCTTTTATTTTTTTTTTTTTTACAAAAATTTTTAAGTGAATACACACACCTAATATTTTAAGGTCTCGTTTGGATTACTTTTTCAAATGGTCTTTTGGTTTATGTTTCTAAACAAATATTTTATACTTGTTTGTATTAAATTTTAAAAAATTTAGAAGCATTTTTATATTAAATTGTTTGTATTAACTTTTATAAAAAATAGAAGCATTTTTAAATTAAAATTACTGTTACTCAATACTCCACATTTGGTAAACTTTAATATTGATTTAATTTGCTTTATAATAGGATGGAATAATAAATCATTATAAAATAAATAATTGCAATAACATTACTTCTTTTGCAATAGAATTTTAACTATAGTAGATATACAACAAAATCATTTAATCTGCAAACATAGTGCTAGAAGATGAGTGATTGTAACCCCTTCCCTTGTAATTGTTTTGTTTATTTGAAAAATATATAAAAACTTATGTTTCCATACAGGTGATAGAATCTAACATATTTGCAATTGTGTATGGGCGAATTGGGTGCAAATACTAATGAAGCATAGTATGAGACACATAACATTGTTGCAGTGGATCAAAAATACTTTATGATTATGGACTGTGTTGAAATTGTGCTTTAGTTTGCGGCAACTTTATTTTCTTTATTTTATTTATGTTTCAGTTTTTAAAATTGTGGACTAAATCAAATAACTTAGGGTTGTTCCTAGCTTTTAGGAAGTAGTTAGTGATTCAATTTTATTGCTATCTTTTAAAGCCTCTCCTCAAGCGAATAAATGTGAGATCCAGTTTCAGTTTCTCAATTTTATTTCTCCTTCCAATTCCTAAAACATACCAACAATATGGTATCAGAGCCTTCTTCTAAAAGGACCTTTGATCGACTCGGAGTCACTATGGATTCAGAAGTTGTCTTCACTGTGCCGGCACCGCCTGTGTTCAACAAGGAAGGATACCAAATCTGGGCTGCACGCATACAGGTTCATTTGGAGGCAAATGATTTATAGGAAACAGTAGAAGAGGACCACGAAGTTCCTCAACTACCTGAAAATCCAACTATAGCGCAAATCTGGAATCACACTCAGAAGAAAACAAGAAAGTCAAAGGCAAAGGCAACACTCTTTTCCCCTGTCTCACAAGAAATTTTTGTCAAAATCATGACATTGAAGTCAGCCTATGAAGTCTGGGAATTTATGAAAAAAGAATACGAAGGAGATGAAAAAATCAAAAGAATGAAAGTTATTAACCATACGAGAGAGTTCGAGCTTCAAAGGAGAAAAGAATCTGAAACTGTGAAAGAGTACTCTGACCGAATGCTCGGAATTGCAAACAAAGTAAGACTTCTTGGCTCTCAACTTTAAGATTCCCGAATAGTTCAAAAAATTCTAGTAACTGTTCCTGAAAGGTTTGAAGCCACTATATCTTCAATTGAAAATACTAAAGATATGTCAAGAATGAGCTTGACAGAATTGACACAAGCACTGCAATCACAAGAACAAAGAAGGTTGATGGGATTTGAAGAATCAGTTGAAGGGGCATTAGTTGCAAAAAATCAGAGCACTCAAGCTAAGAAAGGAAACTCAAATTTTGATTCTTGCAATACACTAAAGGGTACTAAGCCTAGGTTTACCTCCTTCCAAACATTGTGGAAAAAAGGGACATCCACCCTTTAAGTGCTGGAAACGGCCAGACCAGCCGTCTAAATTTTCCCCTTGCAATCATTGTGGAGAAAAGGGGCATCCACCTTTCAAGTGCTGGAAACGACCAGATCAAAAGTGTGAGAATTGCAATAAAAAGGGTTATCATTAGAGAATCTGCAAAAGTGACACTCAACACATGAATGCCGCTCAAACAACCGATCAAGAAAAAGAACAGCTCTTTGTTGCCTCTTGTTTCTCAACATGTCATTTGAGTGAGAAGTGACTCATCGATAGTGGTTGTAACAACCACATGACCTTTGATCGAGATCTCTTCAAGAAATTGGATACCACTGTATTTTCGGTGGTGAAGGTTGGCAATGGAGAACATATTGCATCTGAAGGACAAGGAACTATGGTGATTGAAACCACCTCATGTACAAGGTTTATACATGATGTATTGTATGTACCAAAGCTCAACCAAAATCTGTTGAGTGTTGCCTAGTTGATTCATAATGGTTTCAAGGTGATATTTGCAGATAATTGTTGTATAATAAGGGATGCAAAAGGTAATGATCTCTTCAAAGTAAAAATGGATGGAAAAAGCTTTGCACTTGATCCTTTAAAGTAGGAGAAAAATTCCTTTTTTGCAAAAAAATCAAATGCAGAAGTTTGGTACAAAAGGCTTGGACATTTCAACCACAAAGCAGTGCTGAATTTGAAGGCAAAGGATTTGGCTCAAGGTCTTCCTGATCTTGAATCTAAAATTCCAAATTGCAAAATTTTTCAATTGGGAAAACAATCACGACTTCCTTTCAAGAAAGCTACTTGGAGAGCTACTGAGAAGCTACGGTTGATACACACAGATTTAACCGCACCTCACAAAACTCCATCACTAAATTGAAGTAAGTATTTCTTGATCTTCATTGATGATTATCTAGATTTTGTTGGATCTATTTCCTCAAATAGAAGTATGAAGTTCCTGGTGTGTTTCAAAAATTAAAACAACGGATTGAACCACAAAGTGGTTGCAAAATTCGGAGCTTAAGATCTGATAATGGCAAGGAGTATACTTCCAATCAATTTAATATTTTTTGTGAGGAGGCTGGAATTGAACATCAACTCACTGCTCCATACACACCACAACAAAATTGAGTTAGTGAGAGGAAAAATTGTACCATAATGGAGATGGCTAGATGCTTGATGTTTGAGAAAAATTAGCTGAAGGAATATTGGGCAGAAGCAGCCCATGCTGTCGTATTTCTCCTTAATAGACTGCCTATCAAAGCTTTAGCTGACAAAACTCCGCATGAAGTTTGGTATGGATTCAAACCTTTCTTAAAAAATCTCAAAGTATTTTGATGTCCCTGTTTTGTTTATGTTCCACAAAACAAAAAGGATAAGCTGGATAAAAGAGCAGAAGCAGGAGTTTTCATCGGTTATAGCACAATCTCAAAGGCTTATAGAGTTTTCCAACCACATAGTAAGAAAAATCAATTAAGCAGAGATATGCATTTCATGGAGGATGATTCATGGGATTGGAATGCAAAGCAACAAATTACCTTGGTTCTTGATCCAACCCCAACATTGGAACTCAAAGAAAATGAGTTAATTGATGACCCCCTGTTAGAGGTATGAGATCATTATCTAATATTTATGAAAGATGCAATGTAGCTATTTTTTAACCTACAGATTTTTGGGAAACAAAAAATGATCCAAAAAGGACCTCTGCAATGGAAGATGAAATCAGGATGATTAATAAAAACCAGACATGGATATTAGTGAAAAGGCCAGCTGATAGAAAAGTAATGGGAGTCAAATGGGTGTACCATACAAAGTTGAATCTTGATGGCTCAATAAAAAAACATAAAGCTAGGCTTGTTGTGAAAGGGTACACTCAGATTTCTGGTGTTGATTTTAGTGAAAAAGCCAGCTGATAGAAAAGTAATTGGAGTCAAATGGGTGTACCGTACAAAGTTGAATCTTGATGGCTCAATAAACAAACATAAAGCTAGGCTTGTTGTGAAAGGGTACACTCGATTTCTGGTGTTCATTTTTTTTACACTTCTGCTCCTGCGAGGCTGGACACTATTAGATTATTGCTTGCAATAGCTGCATAAAAGGGCTGGAAAATTTATCAACTCGATGTTAAATCATCCTTCTTAAATGGTCTCTTGGATGAGGAGATTTTTGTTGAACAACCCAAAGGGTTTATTTTGAAAGAGCAAGAAAATGATGTTTACTTTCTAAAGAAGGCTTTGTATGGCCTAAAACAGGCTCCAAGAGCTTGGTACAACAGAATTGACGAGCACTTCATGCAATTGGGATTTAAGAAAAGTGTCAATGAAGCTACACTTTACATAAAAGGTGATGAAATCAATTTCATTATTGTTTCATTATATGTAGATGAGCTGTTAGTAACAGGTAGGAATGAAGAACTTGTAAGGAAGTTCAAGGAAAATATGAAAGTCTTTGAGATGACAGATTTGAGGGAAATGACTTACTTCCTAGGAATGGAAATAAAGAAAAACAATGGAGTGTTCATTTATCAAGAAAAATATGCAAGGGAGATTTTAAAGAAATTTAGAATGGATTAATGCAAAATTGTATGCACTCCAATGCCACAAAAGAAAAAGCTGAAGAAAGAAGATGGATCTGAAAAGGTTGATGAAACACTCTATAGAAGCTTGGTGGGTTGCTTGATGTATTTGACAGCTACAAGGCTTGATATTTTGTACACTGTGAGCCTTCTATTCAGATTTTTGAACTATGCAATTGACACTCATCTTACGGTTGCTAAGCGTGTCCTTAGATATGTAAAAGGAACACTTAGTTATGGAATCAAGTTTTCTGGGAATCAAGAATGTGTTCTACAGGACTATTCTGATAGTGATTGAGGAGGTTCGCTGGATGATATGAAAAGTACTTCAGACTATTGTTTTGAGTTTGGTTCAGAAGTATTCTCACGGTGCTCCTAAAAGATAACGTGGCTCAAGCAGAATTTATAGCAGCTAATGCAGCTGTAAATCAAACACTTTGGCTAAAAATGTGTTGGAAGATTTGAATCTGAAACAAGACAAAAGCATCAGCATTTTTGTGGATAATCAAACTGCAATTGCAATTTCTCATAATTCTGTATTTCATGAAAAAACCAAGCATTTCCATATCAAATTGTTCTTTCTTAGAGAAGTTCATAAAAAAGGCTTTGTTGGCTTAAAGTATTGCAAAACTGATCTACAGTTAGCTGACATACTAACAAAGCTTTTATCAAGAAGCAAATTTGAGTTTCTTAGAGAGAGACTTGGAGTTTGTAGCATTCAAAGCAAGGATGAGTGTTGAGATCGTGCTTTAGTCTGCTGCTGTAACTTTATTTTCTTTATCTTATTTATGTTTTAGACTTTAAAATTGTGGACTACTTCAAATGACTTAGTTAGGGTTGTTCCTAGCTTTTTGGAAGTAGTTACTGATTCAGTTTTTATTGCTATCTTTTAAAGCCTCTCCTCAAGCGAATAAACGTGAGATCCAGTTTCAGTTTCTCAATTTTATTTCTCTTTCTAATTCCTAAAATATACAAACAACAGGCTTTGCAAATCAACATGTGTACCAATTTTTAAATTTACAAAGTCAACATGTTCAACTATTATGTTATTATCAATGTATTCTCAAAAGACAACATATGTTTGCTATAGGTAATATCATCAATAATTTTAATTTATTATTAGTATATTTTTTTTATTCTTCAAAATCTTAACATCTTGAGTTCAATTTGTCTATTATCTAGCTCGACTCACTTATATAATATTGGTTGGTTATATGAAGTTATTTACTATTTGTAGAAGTACCTTATGGAATGGGATTTTGTTTCAAAGGCATTCACTTTTAGTTCATTCTTATGATGCTACCAACATACAATCTAAACGAGATAATGCAATGACTACAAGATTACATTTGAATGGTTTCTTGACAATGGATACACAATCTGAATGAGATCACTATTGGGATAACTACTAACGTATTCAAGCTTTTTATATATGAACTTGTCTTTGTTCATTAAGACAAATGAAATGAAAATATTGATATAGCAAGGCTGGTTAAAATTTTTTGTCACATTACAATTTTGATGCTCTAACAAGAATTGTCCAAATAGCTCCAAGTGGCATTTTTCGCTTCAAAGTATAATCATGAATAAATCATAAACAGGAAGTGCAATATATATAAATTAGTGAGATCGTAGGCACCAGACTTCTAAATCATATCAATGGCCGATGAGAGGGGCATCGCTAGCTCATAATGACTTAGTCACAATTCCTAGATCCACAAACCTAAGGACCCAACGGACCCTTGCTTAAATCTCTAGATGTGACTACATTCATTCTTTCGCTCACAAATATATATTTGTTTAATTCATTTAAAAACTTATTTATAATTTACTTGTGGTTTTTAAAGTCAGTACCATACTCTCTCATACTCCCTCGTGATTTAGAAATTGCACAAAGCTCTCTTGTATCTTAAAAAATATTGGACAAAATCTCTTAAAACACGTGAGACTCCGTTGTATTTTTAACAATATTGTATATAAAGAAGTATTATTAGTAAATTCTATCAAAAAAAAAAAAAAGAATAAGAATAAAAATAAGAATAAGAAAGAAAGAAGGAAAGAAAACCATTTAATTCAAAATCTCAAAAAATTTGAGAAAAAAAATGTAAATTATGAGGTCCATACCGTCTTGGCTACCATGTCTCACTTACTGTAGACACGAGAATTTAGGAGGAGTATAATTAGTAAATAATTAATAATGTATTAATGAAAATAAGTATCGTATAATGAAAATAATTTTAGATTAATATTCAGATAACTATTTAGTCTAATTAAAATTTTTTAAAAAAATGGGAAAATTGTAAATAATGTCCCGTATGTAGGTCAACTTATCATTTTCGAACATTTTTTTTTCCACTTTTGCAATTTAGGACATTATGTGTACTCCGGGCATTATTTTTGCCCTCCGGCGTCGGAAAAATGCACGTGACCGTCACGTGTGCCTTCGTGGCATGACGGCGCATACGTGGACATCGCCGTTGCTGTGTTGTCGTCCGCGTGGTGGTCAGACAGGTGATGTGAAATTATTATTTTTTTTCACTTCCGCAATTTAGGATATTATGTGTACTAAGTATTATTTTTGTCCTCAGTTTTCGAAAAAAACAATTTATTCTAAGGTCATCGGATAGGTGACGTGGAATTATTTTATTATTTTTTTAAAAATTATATATTTTATTAAGATTTTAATTTGGCCCTATAGGATCAAATTGCAAACAACATATTTGCAATTTGATCCTATTGGACCAAATTGAAATAAACAAAAAACCTAGAACAAACTATTTTTCCGGCGCCAGAGGGCAAAAATAATATCCGGAGTACTCATAATGTCCTAAATTGTGAAAGTGAAAATACAATAATTTCACGTCACCTGTCCGATGACCACACAGATGACAGCACAGCAACGGCGACGTCCACGTATGCGCCGGCCATGCCACGAAGGCGCACGTGACGCTCACATCCGTTTTTCCGGCGCCGAAGGGCAAGAATAATGTATGGAGTACAGATAATGTCCTAAATTGCGAAAATGGAAAAAATGTTCGAAAATGATAACCTACATAAAGGGCATTTTTTACAATTTTTCCCCAAAAAATTATAAATTAAAAAATTTAAAATAGTATATTCTCTTCCAAAAAAAAGGAAAGAAAAAAATTAACAAAATATGCTAATTTTTTTTCCATCCCATTATAGAAAGACAAAAACTAACAAAGTTAGCGTTATTAATAAATAATAATACTTTATATTAAATTGTTGAGTATTTATAAGTGTAAGTATATTTATATTATTTGGAGATACATTCTCAGTTGATTGAGTCAAATTAGTATGATATACGTTATTTGATTCAACCATCATATATAATAAATACAAACAGACATATATTACATACAACATATCATATTTATAACAAAATAATATTGTGTTATATTAATATATATATTGTCTCATTTTACTATATATGTTGATCGGTCAAATCATAATGTAGATTTGTTATATTGTTACACAAAATAATATTGTGTAAATATTTGTTATATTGGAGTATTTTATATATCAGGCACTTCACAACAAACCTAGTCATATTCAAATGCTATTTATAATCAGAATAAACTTTAACTTTATTTAATTTCTAAATAGTTTGTTATTCCAACAAATCATAATAATATTTTATTTCTAAATTGTTTGTTCGATCATTTTAAATTATATAAAACAATTTTCTTTTATAAAAAAAAAAGAAATATATAATAATGATTAGTATGCCCACATTTATGAACCAATAAAAACAAAAAAAAAGTTTAAAATTCTAAAAAATTGTATTTTGTAGGGTGGTCATACATGCATCTTTCAAATACTTCTTCATCTTATCAAACACTATTCCCCCTAAATTCACATCTTTTTCTTCTTCCCAATTCCAGATATGAACTTGAAGTAATTGAAAGAGAAAGACTCTCAAACACATCTCAGAAATGAAAATTTGAGCAATTTCAGAAAGATTTAAAAAAGAAAATCTGATATTTTCTTCGTACCAGAACGGTCCGGTTCTGGATTGGCCGAGTCGGACTGGACTCGGCGAACCATGATCCTATCCCCAACAATGCCGGTGGCTGAATTGGAGAGGCACAATGGCAGCGTCAATTCAATTGCGCGGGCACCCCATAGCTACCGGCACATATATACTCTGCTGGAGATGATGCTCAGCCCTTGCTTCGGGAGTTGCCCACCGTCTCCGGCCCCAACTGGATCGATCCCGTATTGATGTACGCCGCCGGGGCTGAGATCAATCAGGATTGGATCGCCATTGCATTTGGTAACAAGATGCAAATGCTCAGAGTGTAGCAGCAGCAAGAGATGAAGATAATGCCATAGGGGTGAGTAGATGTATATGTATATGAGTATACATTCCATTTGGATTGTGCTATCTATCTGTTTGATAATGGCTGTTTGGACAAGGGTTATACTTATTGTGCTTAACTTATGTTGTTGTGATTTTGGGCATGATTTGATTCGTTTCCACTATCAATCATGTGTTTGTTTATGCAGAAATGAATGCTCAACATTGATTTGGGTCCCAAGATTTATGGGGTTTTCTTGGCTTCTGCTTGTCCTATAGCTTACAGCAACATTGGCATACATACAGCTGGTTTTTACATTCTTGATTGATTGGTGTTGATGTAAATGTAATGTTGTGTGTTGTCTGGTGATTAGATTAGTAGATGAACAAGATTGGTTTTGGGGTAGAAATTGTTAGTTGTTGGACCCTAAAAAAAATAAAATAAACTTCCAACCTAACCGACCACTACAAGAAAATATCATTTTTTTTTTTAAAGAAATTTTATCGTCGTTAAATTTACTTTTTCCATTACTAATGATATTAGAGACGGAATTAACGATGGAATTACATTAGCTACGTGATCTTTAATGACGGAATTCCGTTACAAATATACTATTTTTTTTTTTTTTGTAGTGAACTAAAAACAAATTTATTCAAAATTATTATTGTTTTATATAACTTTACATATTACTAAATTATATCATATATTATAATTATTCATAAATAAATACTTTGTTTGTATCATATATTATAATTATACATAAATAAATGCTTAAATATATTATAATTATACATAAATAAATGTTCTTTTTGTTCTTTAAATTTAAATTTATGTTTGTTTTTTTTTCTTTTTTTTTTCACAAATATATACTACACACTCTTTAATTTATATTATTTAATATTATATTTATTAATTATAAATACAAATATTATCTTAGAATTATTTACACATTCAATTTATTATATATAAAAAAAAAACTCACATTTTTAACCCACTTATATATTATTCAATATAATACTATATTAATTAAAACACGTCCCAATTGAAATGAGCACACAATTGATGGATGGAAGAATAATAAATTATTACAAAACAAAATAAACATTAATATATTTTAAAATATATTTTTATATAAATTTGTAATTTAAAATAAAAAATAAATAGTTCTATTTATATATTACATTATTTTTAAAAATATTTAAAAAGTACTTTTATACATTTTATATTAATTTATTATTAAAAATTATCTACGTGTAATTAACATACTAAATTATATTTACAATATTAAAATAATTATAATATAATTAATTTTTTAATTTAAGATTGAATATAAATTTATTATTTTGTATATGTGCAAATACTAGTATAATTTAATTTTTTTTGTTAAAGCAAAAAAAAAAAAAAAATTGTGGCACAATGGCCTACTTAGTGAGACAAAAAATGCCGAAGGGCTTGGCCGTCCCTTGGTGCAGACGAAGGCTTGAAGAAGTGCAAAAATAAATACTTACTTGATATGCTTTCATTTTGAGTTTTAAAATTTTTAATTGAAATAGTTGTTTCATGTGATATAAATATGTATTTATGTGATGTTTTGAATATAAAATTAAATTTTAGTGTAATAAAATAAAGGTAAATTATATAATACCCGTGTTTTTAGTAAAAAATGCATAAAACACTCTATATTTTATTTACTGCGTAAAACTTCCTGTGTTAATATAAAGTTTGCATGAAATACTTTTTTTTTTTTTTTGTCCAAAATTGATATTTAATTCTAAATAAAGACTTAAATTATACAATTTTTATATAAATAAAAGGTGTAAAATATTTTAAATAAGTTTTTGAATAAAATAAATAATAAATAATTGATTAAATCGTTTATTTTTATAGTTTTTTATAAAAATAAGATAATAATTTGTTTCCTAAAAATTATAAAATGAAAGATTAATCAATTATTTATTTATTTATTTTATTCAAAAAATTATTTAAAATATTTTACGTTTTTTATTTGTATAAAACTTGTGTAATTTAGGTATTTATTTAGAACCAAACATCAGCTTTGAGCAAATAAGGTCTTTCATGCAAAATTTATATTAACACAAGGAGTTTCACACAATAACTAAAACACGAAGTGTTTTATGCATTTTTACTAAAACACAAAGGGGTATTATATAATTTACCCTAAAATAAATAAAAATTAGATGTTTGAGTTGATATTTTTGGAGAGGAAATAAAATTAAAATAGTAAAATCATGAATAAAATCTTACAAGTAAACATAGCGTTCTTGTGTTTGTTCTCTATGTAAAAAGGCTTTGTTAGTAGAAAAATTGATAAAGCCCACAGACAGGTCAGCGATTTGTCATTGCTAGTGCTCTTAATATTTTTTGTGGCACAATTTTTCATAAATATTATAAAAAATGCAACATATACACATTAGCACAATATATAATATGTATACTTTATTTACTCAAAAAAATTCAATTCCATACAAAATATTATTTTGTTATATTATTAACATAATTATCTATATCTAATATCAAAACACAAAAAAACGTCTTAATTATATATTAAGTTATTTTTAAATATATTTAAAAAGTACTTTTATACATTTTATATTAATTTATTATTAAAAATTATCTATGAATAATTAATACACTCAATTAATATTTATACTATTAAATAATTATAAATATAATTATTTTTTAATTTAAGAATTTATTATAAATTTATTATTGTAGGTGCAAATACTATAATTGTTTTTTGTCTAACAAATTTACTAAGAATTTTAAAATAATATTTTTTTCGTAACATTAAAATGTCTAATTGAAATTTTAAATTTTAAAAGGTACATAAATTTATAAATATAAATTGTAAATAAATATGTGTAAAATTGTTAAATTATTGAGTTTGTGCACTTAATTTCTTGTGTGGTACGATTCTCATAAATATTATAAAAATACAATCACACATTAGCATAATATATAATAAATGCACTTTATTTACTCTGCAAAACGACAATAATTAAATAAAAATATTATTTTTTATATTATTAACACAATTCTCTATATTTAACATCACACACAAAAAAAAAAAAATGCAAAGTGACCAAATTGCTTTCATTTTTTGAAGTGAATAAAAGATACTCCCACAATCCGGCGACAAAGTATAAAGACAAGTTTGCCCTTACTTCTTGGTATAAAAGTAATGATGTGATGGTAAAGTAAGGGTATTCGTGAAAAAAAGTGAGGTATTTAATAAAATATTTACTTTGTAATTAATTAGACAACTCAAAATAGAAATATGTATATTTTCTTAGTGGACGGAGGGAGTATATATTGTGTGAATACATCTATTGTATTTATAACAATATTCATCGTCCCGTAAGGAATTACCTGGTGGTATGAGAGTTGAACGTGTAACCGTAACATCATGAGTTCAAACTCCCGACGCCTTAGGTCAAACTGCTTGTGTGACATATCTTATGTTTGGATATTAAAATGATATTTTGTATCTATTAAGGTTGATTTTCTATTGCAAAAGAATTAAGGTTACTACAACTATTTATTTCTTATTGATTTATTGAGCATATAATATACTAAATGTGGAGACACAAGGCTACCGATGTAAAACGTTGCCTGATAAAATCTCGGATTCCCTTATACTTCAATCCTCGAATGTTTTACTATGAGGATCATATGCAACCTAATGTTCTCCTATATACTCCAAGAGAACTTCTCCACTCTCCAAGACACACTTTCTTTCCAAGTCTGTTCCACCAAATATGGTGTGGTAGCTCTAATTAGCTTATCAATGACCTGGAAAGTGAATACATAGGGGGTACTCTTTCACCCATGACTTATACACCCCATACTCTCTCATAACCCACACATCGAACATCCCATTCTGGGACAAGTGTGTTCATTGATTGTTTCATCAATCAAGTTGTATGACATAATCAAACGCTTCTGGTGGTTCCAGTTGGGCTTCTTCATCCATACGGTCACCCAATGAAGCCCATTGCTCACTAAAACTCCCGTAGATGACCATATCTCTAATGCGTAAGGAATAATCCCTTTACTTGTCCAATTATTGCTACGCTAATTGAACACCTCAATAATCGATGGTAATGGCCCTATCAGCCCTCGATATTCCTTTGTAAAATGATGAGTATACTCATCCCGACAATATGCAATCTTGACACCTTTATAGTCACAACCAACAAGATCAAATCCAAATCCATGGATAACAATTTGGCCACAATAATCAAGTTTAGTTGTAATTTCAATGTAGTCCCTTGTGAAGGGATTGAAGAGATAAATATACTTATTGCTCAAGGAATGGATGAGATAAAGTAGACCGTTCGATGAACCTAAAATGCTAAATTCCGATATGGATGAGGCAAATGGGGTCTCAAATTTGTAGAGGTAGGTTTGAGAGGGTTCTTGGAATGGATATGAGATTGGAGCTGTCGGATTGAGAGAGATGTAGCTTGACGAGGAAGGGGATCGGTGGAAAGGGGATTTAGGATTTCGTAGGTAAATGTGAATTGAATTAGAGATTTGACGGGGAGTCTAGAGAGGATTTCAATGATTGTTTCGTGGGGCAACTTATAGAACGGATTTATGGAATTAGAGTTCAATTTTGTGCTGAGAGAGTTTTTGGGGTTTATTAGAGAATCCACTGATTGTTTGAGAATTAGGAGTTTTTCATTTAAGAAGAAGAGAATGAATAAGACATTAGAGTTACAACATGCGACACAACATTATAAAAAAGAAGATAATAAAAAATGTCTTGGAAATGAAAATCACAATATAGTAATAATAAATATAATAATAATAACAACAACAAAAACAATAATTATAATAATTTTTCTTAAAAAATTGTCATTCCGTAAATGTGAACCAAATCCACGACATATAAAATAAATGGACTTCTTCTTTTTTCTTTTTTTACTAATTTGTACGATTGTTGATGCTTTTGTACTTTAATGTTCAACCAGATTTATCAGGACACCTACTATATTATCATAAAATTCTAATACAATTTTCAAATATACAGAGGACGTTTGCAACTTTCCGCAATATTTCCATAAATTATTATTTTTTTTCCTTTTAGTTAAAAAATAATTCATTTTAATAAGTAAGAAATATATACATAAATAAATATCAGTTTTTATTTCGTAAAATACATAAATTATTTCGTAATGATATTTTTATTAATCTTTTTCTTATTTATATAATATATTCCGTGGAAAAATTTAAATAATAATAATAATAATAATAACTAGTTTTATAAGTTTGTCATGATGGGAAGTTCCCAACAATTTCCTACATGTCCAAAATGGTTGAAAAAAATATGATAAAATAGAAAACGTTTATTAGCTCTATTGTTTTACATTTTATTTATTTGTTCATTATTTTTGTAGACCATCTCCAAGAAATTCCGGTATGCTTCTGAATTCAATATTCATGAACATCCCGAAAAAATTACAGTTGTTTGAAGATTTTAATCAACGGATGAAATTGCAGGTAAGATAGATATGTAATTTGATTCATATAATTAATAAGTCAATATTTTATTTTAGCATAAATCAAGATAATATAAATATGGATAGATGTTGGTCGTGTTCATAATCTAAACCAATTCACATAAAAAAAAGAAATGATAACTCCACATTCGTTCACTGACGTCCATAGAAGAAAATAAATGCAGAGAAGCCGGAGCGTAGAACAAGATGAAGCAAAATGATGTGTATTTCGGTAAGTTCCAGTGTGCTATGGATGAAGATAATATTTTCAAAATTACAGAATGTGGTAAGTTTTTTCCATCGATCGCGAAAATAACGTATTGGTGAATTTTTATTATATCATATCCCTATCTTTTGAACATCATATTCTAAATATATATGCATCATAATCATATTAGTCATTCAACGTATAAATAGTTAAACAAAAAAATTATTGAATCAATGGTTGAAACAATGGAAGATTTGCAGGCTTCTATTAGTACAATTAGATACATTATATTTATCCTAATTGTCGAATCCAATAGTTATGCGAATGATATGTAGTCTGAAATAAAAACAAAAAAAAATGGTTTATATTATTTTCTTAAGCGATTTTAGATCTCATAATATTTTTGTATAAGTTATGTAAGTACTTTAATTTTTTTTTAATACAATTTCATCGATTGCTTTATAAAATTATATTTGAAACTAATAAGGTAAAGGACATCATACTTTATCCAAATTTTAAAGTGTTGAAATAAATTATTTTGCCCTTAAATATAAGATCAACCTTCTAAAAGTATATAGAGTTGAAACAGTCTCCAAATTAAATTATATCAATTATTTTTTCATTATTTAAATGCCTAAAAAATATATAGAAGTAAAAAAAAAAAAAGCAATTAATTTAGTTACTCAATATTCGCGCTTGAGCAACATCATAATACTATATTCCGTAAACCATATTACATCGAAATAAACAGCGTATTTTATAATGATGTATATCATTTGACTCTTCAGGTGATGACTATTAGACAAATGCATCTTCTTCAGGCTCCAACAATGCGAACAACTCATATTGTAGATACGCGCATAGACGAAGATTTTCCGTGTGAAAACAAATGTAAAAAAGGCAAAAAATGATCATCAAATATACAATACATTCACTATTTCTGCAATAAAAATGGGTACAAAAATGGCAGTAAAGTTGACCCCAATAATAAACGAACATGTTTAGAGGATGTTATCACTTAGTCATACATATAAACATAATGGTGAAAAATATATATAGCATAGTCCATCATTTAAACTTGACTAATACATTATAACTATGCAATATATAAATCATAAATACGAGTCATAAAATGAAATATATCATAACTATACGTGCAACATCCCTATATGCAACTTATATTATTTATATCTGATTTATGAATTTTGGTATCCTTCTGATGTTATACAAAATTCAGGAGCATCGTGATTTTTTTAAATTTGTTGGATTATTTTGATTGGCAATCCAACAGTTGAATTTAAATGGGGTGTTTTGGTAATTTAATAAATTAATTAAGGATCTTTAATTAAGGAGAAATCAATTAGAAAAAATTATCTCAAATACTTCCTATATATTCGGGATTAAGTTAATCCTAAACAAAATAAAAAATGTTTGCAAATAATTAATTTCCAAAATCGTATACATTCAAAATATAATGATGTATACAGTATCAGAAATGATGTCTCTATAATATTCTCATGATATTTTATCGTGAAATGCTCTTCATATATAATCTACTCAAATGATGTTCAAATAAATGTATTATGATGTATTGTCTTAACTTGCAAATGATTTATTATAACGGAATAAATTTGACTGTATGTTTCCTAAAATACAAGATTTCCTCCCTACCCCCAATTTATTTGCCAACGCTAATTTTACCATGGAGAGACTTCCTTCTTCCTCTCATTGCCCTGCCTACATCGACCACGCATTCCGCGACCACCGACGACAACATCTTTAGCCGTGCCCTCCGCTGTCAAACACGCTAGCCACCTCCGCCCTCAATTCGCCTTATATTTACACCTCCGCAGTTGACAACCACCGCCGATGACATTTCTGGCTGCGCCCAACACCATCAAACATGCTAGACGCCTCCGCCCTCAATTCCCCTTCTATTTACACCTCCACAGTTGACAACGACATCTCTAGCCACGCCATCCGCTGTCAAACATGTTTCCCGCCTCCGCTCTCGATTCCCCTATTGTGCAAGGTAAGGGGAAGGGGAGAGGTACGGTTGATTGACGCTAAACAGATTTGGTGGTTGTTTTTTTGCGTAATTTTTTTATGGTGATCATGCGTATATATGTGTATTCTTTATTAGTCTCTTGCAGAAAAAAAAATGTCACCACAGTTATTCCTAAAAATATTTTTTTGGTCTCCGTATACGTACGATGTATATTCATGACATATATGTTGTTTAACTCAGAATAGACTAATGATACTAAATCTTATTATGCACACTTTTATTTCATATTATGGTTCATATTTATGATTTGTATATTACATAGTTATGATATATTGATCATAGTCTATGTTGGATATATTTTTCACCATTATATTTATAAATATAATATATAACTTCAATAGACATGATATATAAATTACCATTTCCGATATGGTCCTGAAACCACCCTAATTCAATTATAACCATAGGATCTATAATAGAAGAACGGTCAAGATCATATATAGGGGATGATTGAGTAATTTACATTATATAATAGATAATACAATCATTAAGTTATGCATAAATTAAAAAGATATATCTATATAATATTTATTTATTATTGTGGTTATACTAAATCCAAACTCAATAATTTTCATACAAAAAAAGAAAAATAAATTTATGCGCTCTCCACCGACGCCGATCGATCGACCCGAGAAAATATACTAATGAACTTGAAAGTTGGAAGAAGATGGATCAAAATGATGTGCATTTCCTTGAGTACTAGCAACCTGTGGTCGAAGATGAAATTCAAGAAAGTCATGAACTCAATAATTTTTATTTTTTATTTTTATTTATCGGGAAAGTAACGTAGAATGAATTTATTTTACATCATATTTGTATTAGTTGAGCATTATATTATACATATGAATACAACATAAATTTAGTGCTTATCTAGCAACTCAGTGGTCGTATTAAGTGGTACTGAATCATAACCAAAATCGATAGAAAATACGGATATTTAATGGTATGTTGCGAAACTTTAATTCTACATTATTTATCAAATTCAATAGTTATGCGCATAATTCATTGGGAATAAAAACAATTGAAATTATTTCATTGGGTCGATTTTAGATTTTATTGTGTGTAAGAATAAATATTATATAAATATTGCCTGAAAAACAAATGTCATATTTCACGAAATAGTGATTAATAATTTTCAAAATAATTCCATTAATTTATTTATATTTGATGCACAAATGTATATGAGGAAGCAAATTAAGTCAACGTACTAAAAAAAATGAATATTTCACATGTAGAAAATATTGCATCATATTGCGATTTATTGAACATCACTTGAAGAAATATACCTTGAGTCTAGTTTCTTATAAAACATCATTTTAGTACTATGATGACATCATACTTGACAGTACTATATATTATTACCCCACTGAATTGAAAAGGGTCCATGAATCTATGAAATAGTGACAATTCTTGATCCCTCTCAATTCCGATACAAGGTACTTATTAGATCGAATAAGTATAAGAAAAAACAAACAGCTAGGGAAGCTATAATTGTAAATCACAATCGAATCATGGAAGCTTTGGTTTATACATTCTTTATCGGTAACTATAACCTAAAAATTTAGAATCACGATTAATTGGTGGTTTTAGAAATCCAAATCTTAATTGATTTTATTATATTGGGTAATAGGCACCAGATCGTATCAAAATTTAGAAGTGTTGACATTTATAATTCAATCTTATTTCCGCTTAAATTAGAGATAATATCCAAAAAAACTGAAGATTTGATACTCACCTTAAATCAAACCAAATACAATTATTTTATCCATTATTTTAACATCAGATAATCGTATAGAATAAATATTCCGTTTTGTGTTGGGTAAAAAAAAAGTTTAGTATTTACCTATACAATGTTTATGCTAAATTGACATCATAATTTTATATTACGTATATCAATTTATGATACTATGTGTATCATAATTTACAATGTTGTGATAGACACCATCTAAACTATATCTATACAACATAATAATATAATGTAGGAATCAAATAACAAAATTGATATAAATTCGAGTTATACATAGAAATAGTAGTTCTATCTACTACAAAACCAACACAGACAATTTTTTTTTTTTTTAAATCAAGTATCTAAATACAAAGCACTTATGGTCGACATGTCAATAATCTATTAACTTTAAAATTGGATTATACATATATAGACATCGAATAACAAAAAGGAAACCCCTAAAGCATGTTCCCTTACTGAAATTCTTTAGGGAGTTGCCGCTAGACTGAAATAGCTTGTCGTTATTGAAATCGGCAACCTTCCTGGGGACACACGGGACTTGTATGTACTTAGTTTTCTTTGGCTTGGGCTTTACCGATGGCTCTGGAACTAGATTCTTTGTTTTGGTCATTAACGGCGGCGCGGCTGTGTAGTCGACGGCGGGATTGGAATGACTGCGGCGGGGTGGCTGAAAATTGGGAATGAGGGTTTCCGGTCCAATGGGATTAGCGTTCGGG
Source organism: Andrographis paniculata (assembly GCF_009805555.1). Lineage (NCBI taxonomy): Eukaryota > Viridiplantae > Streptophyta > Magnoliopsida > Lamiales > Acanthaceae > Andrographis > Andrographis paniculata. The sequence goes on from NW_026137611.1 coordinate 2,401,766, forward strand.
TTATTTTGGTGGATGATGGAAGGCGAACGACGGCGATGGAGTGTGGTTGACGGCAGGAGGGGAAGACGACGGCGGCATGGCTGGGAGATTCATGACGGGAGTGATTTCGCACGAGGGTTGGGGCTGGGTGAATTTTTGGAGTTTGGGGGGTTATTTCATCTAGTAAATACATGTATATTGTTAATTATGGAAAAACTTTTTATTATGAAATATTCTGAAATTAATACATAAAAATATTAATGCGAGATTATGATGATAATTTCCAAAAAACAATTCCGTTGATTGAGTTAACTTTGATTCGTGAGTAGGTTTGAAATTTTTAGAAATCAGACGTCAAACGTACTCAATATAATGAATATCTAAACTTGTTAAAAATATTGCATTATATTACGAATTATAAACATCAAAATAAGATAGTATATATTATTCTATTTTACCTTAGACATCATACTAGTGATACTATGACAGCATGTGTGAAATATATGTACATCATTACGTTTTTCGAATATTTTTTTATTTGGAAAAAAAATTAATAGCATACGTTTCTAATTTATTTAGATTAATGTTTCCATTTATAACGTAATTAGTTTAACATATTTAACTTTTTCTTAATTAATTGATATTTAATTACTTCTTTTTAAAATTCCTAAAGTACCCTCACTGAATAACAACAATTGGATCGTGATAAATTTTGATCGGACGGACACGACGAGTTCACAATGGTCCTGAATTTTATATAAGGTCAAAAAGATACCAACAGCTTTATCTTATAGTATTCAAGAGGGCATTTGATTGGATTAAATACAAAATCCAACAATCTTTATTCTTCAGCTACATCATTTGTCAAAAAGATAATTATACTCCCGACTAATCAAAGAAGATGAATGGTAGACATAAAATCGCCAAAATTTATTCAAAGATTGATAAGAAAGTAATGACAAATTAATTATTATATGATAAAGTAAACAATATAATGTTGTGGGTGAATAAAATTATTTACTATTAATAAATTATATATAAATTTAGGTGAAAAAAGAGAAAAAAAAAAGATGACATTGATTGTGTGTGGTTGATGATTTTTTTGGATTTTGATTTTTTAATTTGAACGTGATATTTAATAACAACAAATTATATAAATGCTTTCACAATAAGATATGAAAATTGAATTAAAAAAATTGTGATGCTAGCCCTTATTTGTAATACCGACTAAAATTGGTAAGTAGGCCATCATAGGTCTATTTTAGTGGATATAACAGGTTTGATCATAATTTTTCACTCGATTTTTAATATATATTATTAATTTTACAAAAATCAAAATTTAATATAACATATTATTTTTTATAATACCGATACGATTTTTATTATCTCATATAAAATAAATAAATAAAAATCAAAACACTAAACAAACAAACCCACGTGTTTGTAAAATGTTTGTTTAGATCTTATGATATTAAGTTTTGTTTTGCGTCTTTTTTTTTTTTTAAGGTGTGAAAATTTGTGGAAGTTTTATACTTCATCCGTCTCATATTTATCTATTCATTTGTTTTTTGTATGGTAGTAGAAATAAATGTAAAAAGACTAAATTAACTTTATTAGTATTGTATGATATAAATGTAATGACATTTGTGTAATATATTGTAAATTGGAAGGATATTTGTAAGGGACTGGAGGCAGTATAAGATATTTTGGATGTTTTATTATTATTATTATTGAATTTTTGAAAAAGTTATGAATTTTTTTATTTATTTTAAATATAAATCGATACTACGATACTATTCAACAAATGGTTCAATAAAAATATACTTATTTTCATTCACAAAACATCGAATTAAAATGTTTCACCATTAAATTAAATTTCAAATAAAAAACCAACTAAACTAGTGGTGTTTTTTTTTCAAATTAAAAATTCTAATATTCGTCGCGTATATTTTCAATAAAGATATAGTTTTCTGTCAAAAAAAAAAAATACTATTTAAAAAAATATGTATATCCTTAAATTTTTGCTTGTTTGTGAGATTTTAGTTTTGATTTTACTATTTAATTCAAAATTGTTATTAAGAAAAACAAAAATCAAACATCTATTTTTCATTTATTATATTAGATTAGAATTTAATTTTATATCAAAACAAAACATCATTACATATTTATCACATCAAATAATTATTTTAATTTAATTTTTTTTATTCAAAATCAAAATCCCACAAACATTATGTTGTAGAATTGTTTTGATCATATTAAAATTGAATATTAATAATATATAAAAAGAAAAATTAATCTAATATTTCCAAATATAATTGTCCAATTATATATATATATATTTGAAATAAAATTATCAAAGTCTAAATATAAGTGAACACACATTATTAATTAATAATGTGATACTTGTTTTGTTGCGTTTACTCAAACCATTAGTTTTGATGGAAACTTTAATAAATATGTTTATAGATATTTTTTGTGTGTAATTTTCAAGATATTCATGTAATATGTGTAATGTATGATTACATTTACTGAAGAGAATATATTCACACAAATAAAAATAACAAAATAATAATATTTTATTGTGACAAAAGAAATTTTATTTATTTATTTATTTATTTTTCTTATAAAATCATGCAACTAATTTTTTTGACAAATGGCATGCATGCAGTGAAAAGAAGAGGTACGATACAAAATACATGATGGGCGATGTAAATGCGAGCCATCAATACACCTACACCTACACACACACACACACACACCCATGCGGGTGTGTGATATGTCATTTGGTTTTGGACTCCATGGACCTCCGGAGGATAGCCGCAGCAGTATACGTAATATTATTTATATATATATAAGTACGGAGATTTTTTGAATCACACTTCGAGCTCATTTGCATATGCCCTTGGGAAAAATCTACTCCGAAGCAACGAGATGGATCGGGCGAATGCGGAAGCCAGAAAAAACAAAATTGATGATCGCATGGTTCAGAGGTGCTTTTTTCTTTTCAATAATTTCTTTTTGTTTATGGCAGCGGAAAATTGATTTAGGGTTTCAATCGGTGCGTGAATGTGAATGTGAATGTGAATGTGTATGCATGTTGTATGTATAGGTGCATTGGAGTCGTGGCCAAGGCTGAAAATAGGGTTGCAATTAGAGCAAACGACAATTGGAGTTCCAGTGTCCGTTTTCTCTCCGATATCGTGAGCAATGTTGTCTGTTTTCGGAGAAATCGCGCATTTATACCCACCAAATGCTCACGCATACTCAGAGACGGGTGCCTGCGGTTCCACCAGAGTCCAGACTGAAGTAAGAGTCTAGCTTCACTTTTTCTCCAAGTCGCTACTATCTGCAGCAGGTTTTGGTTGAGTAATTCTGGAAATTGTTCAGTAAGTAATAGTAGTTGCTCGTTTGATTTCATTTCGGTGAATAGTTCATGCAGACGAGATTGAAGTATTTTGTGTGTGCTTTGATTTTTTGCATGTTGTTGATTTATCCTTGGTTTAGAAGCTTTTGAGCTTCACCTTGTGCGGTGGTGGGATGATTGATTCTTTTTTGTGCCTTTGTTGGTTTTGGTGAATTTGTGTAGAATTTGCTTTCTCGAGTGTTTTCTGTGAAGCTTGATTCTGATGAAATGGATTTCTTTAAAAATATTACTATAAATAAAAATGGAAAAGCTTGATGGAAATTTGGGGACAGGGATCTGCAATAGTAAATGCTTATGGAAGTAATGAATTCCCTATGATCTAAATGTTTCTCTACACGAAGTATAGTGAATGAAGTCTGCTAAAACTCCATCATGTTTCTTCATGTTGTGTTTCTTGAGTTGTTTCAATGATGCTTCTTTTGTAACTTTGTTTGATCCCAACCATATTTCAGTTTTTACTTCGATAGATATAATTAATTATTAGAGTCTATGAGATTGTTGTTGGTTTAATTTGTTCTATTCTTTTATTGCATCTGTATCTGATCAGCATCAGTATTTCTGTTTTGGTGATTAGGTTGAATTATGGAATACTCAGAATCCACCAAGATTGTGTTTCAGAGAATTCAGAAATTCGACCCTGAAAATGTTTCCAAGCTCATGGGTTATCTCCTGTTTAAGGATCAAAGAGAACAAGAAATGATTAGGCTGGCCTTGGGTCCAGATTATATGATCCAGAACCTGATCGATCAGCTTAAGCATGAACTTGGAATTGCCCTGAAGTCAGTTGCCTCATCTCACGCTTCCTCTTCACAAGCCTCACGTCCTGCCTCAAACCTTCCCACTACATTCACTCCTTTTGTACCTGCTTCATCCCGTCTACCTGCACTGGCTCCTCTTCCAGCCAACAATGCCCAGTGGATTCCTCAAATCCCTCATGCCCAGCAATTAATCCCTAATGCTCAGTTTTTCCCTACACCAGGCTTTGTAAATCCAGTAGCTGTAAATCCGGCAGCCACAGGATTCGGTGTTCTGACGCAACCTCAGTTACCTCCTTTGGAAGATCAGTTAGGATCTCTCAGTTTAGCTGGTACATATGGCCACCCGCAGAGCTACAATCCTGATCTTGCTTTGCATCAAACTGTTGATCAAAAGGCTCCAACCGTGTCTCCTTCCTGTCCAGAAACACCTGAGATAGACTTGAAGATTTGTGAAAGCTACCAAAGTGGATATTGCGAGTATGGTGGTGACTGCAAAGACTTGCATGTCATTAGAACCAAAAGTGGTTATTATATGGTTCTGAACACCCCCACAGATGAAAAGGCGCTGAGTAGCAACCCCAACTTACCCCATGGAGACCTTAGACAGCTTGAGATAGATTTCATTGACATTCTGAAATCTAGAAGAGGGATTCCTGTTACCATCTTGTCTTTGCCATTTATATACTTCGATAGGTATGAGAAGGTTCTTCAGCTGGAACCTTATATAGCAGAAGCTCGGGCGCAAGGGTTCACTGGAGACGCAAACGACTTTCTTGCTCAAATGTCAAAGAGTTTTTGTGTGATCAACAGGTGCAATATGCAAATTTATAGCTTTTTTACAGTGACCCTCCATAGATAACAATCTGATGGTTGTGTTCTTTGTTAAATTTTGTACAGGCCGTACGGCATGCAATCTATAATCTTGGAGGATGACATTCCCAGGTACTTGAAATTTGTTGAAGAAGCAACAGAGCAGGACCCAATCGGAGCTTGCTCTCACCAGATTTATCTGACGTATCCCCCGCAAAGCGATTTTACTGAGCAGGATGTTCATAGTTATTTCAGGTATGGAAACTTGTATGCTGTCACCAAGTTGCAAAATGTTAACTGTCGGTCTCTTTATATGACGCAAGCTTCTTGTTTCACCGCAGCCATTTCGGCCCTGTCAAAGAAATTCGGATTCCTGTCCAGGAGAAGAGGATGTATGGATTTGTCACGTTTGCATGTCCGGAGACAGCTTCTCTGGTCCTGTCAAAATCCAATCCTCACCTTATACGTGGAGCACAAGTACTGGTCAAGCCATATCAGCACAAGCGAGCGACGCCCCCCGAGAGGTATAAAAAGCTTTCGTCACACTTGCCAAACGACCTTTTCAGGACAAAAACATAAATGATTGATTCGCTGCATTTGTTTACTTATTGCCTTCAACGCAACATGGATTTTGCAATATTGAAGCTAGTTGAATTTTTGCTGTTTTTGTCGACTTTATACCTCCCAGCGTGCAAAGCTCCCTGAGAGATATAAAAACACTTTCGTCACACTTGCCAAACTACCTTTTCAGGAGAAAAACAGAATGATCCATTGACTGCATTTGTTTGTTTATTGCCTTACACGCAACATGGATTTTGCAATATCGAAGCTAGTTGAACTCTTTCTGTTTTTTTCGACTTTATACCTCCCACCGTGTGATGCTCCTGAGAGGTATAAAAGACTTTCGTCACACTTGCCAAACGACCATTTCAGGACAAAACATAAATGATCCTTTCGCTGTATTTGTTTATTTATTGCCTTACATGCAACAGAGATTTTGCAACATTGAAGCTAGTTGAACTTTTTTGTTTTGTCGCTTTTTCGCATGACTTTGCTTTATTATTATTTTCCTGTTAAATGCTAGGCATCAGACATGACAGAAAAAAATCCACTAGGCTGTTGGCATGTCAGCTGTATTCTAGTTACCTTAGAGAGCTTCTTTTTTATATTTAACATCAAAATTAGAACCTTAACATCAAATATTATCTTGTAGGAATTTCGATCATGCTTATATAAACTTATAAGAAGCTTGATCGAACTTTCCTTATGATGAAGGATTTGCTTTTGTTCTTGTACACCTCTACTGATTATGAATAATTTAATGAAGAGCAAGCAATGTCCTTATTGGAAACTCTTTAATTACAACTGATTTCTTTAATCTTCCAGCTTGAAAATGACTTCGCTTCTCAAACAGAGTGAAAAATGGAATTTCGTTTGTCTGCATTCGAATGTCACCTCTTTTCTTAATTTCTAGAAATCACACGTAATGTTCTCACGTGTGTCTTCCCTTGTCGTATTTATTTCTGCGCAGAAAGCCGGAACAGAAAGTGCAACTTCATGCTTCTGCCGCACCATACATTCCTTGTAATGCACCTCTTATGATCTTCATGTTCACTTTACCTACACTCATTTTTAGCTCCGATGTTTTGTTTTTGTTTTTTTCATTTTTTTTAAAATCATTGTTCTACCCGATTAACTTGTTCAATTCATTCCTCTGTTGTATGTAGTGAGTCTCACTTCACTCAGGAAGGAGCATGAAGTGCAGGGCGACTACAAGATGAAGCACGTTGGTGCTTCATCGAGCCAGGGTCGCCCCCCAGCCGGCCAGACTTCAGGCAGCTCCAGCTTTCCCGAAGGTCCTTACATCGATGATTACTATGTTTTCTGTATATATATCACCATTATTACTTATTCTATTTCCTTACACTTCAATTGACATATAACTAGCTGGATTTTTCTCGATTCTTAACTTGTGCAGCTATGCCAAGCAGTTACAGCAACAGGGAAGCGCAGTTTGATCCCGCCCACAGCGCTGAACTGCAGAGGTAGAAAAACTTTATATTACGAAAATCGAACTTCACATATATTCTTTTATCCACATTTCGGACAAGCATGATATTTGCATCGATCAATCGATCAACTAGATGGAAACAACATACTCTGATTCCGGATGCGGATTTATGTGTTCCTTTTGTGTTGCAGTTTCAATGGCATAGAGCTCCCGGAGAGCCCGTTTTCCTTTTGAGCTGCGGGCTGGGCGTCGCTTGTGTAAGGTATTTTTGAATTTCTTTTTTCATTCTGCGAACAATGCCGAGACTGGGAGACGGCATAATTAAGCCGAATCTGCAGTCTGGCTGTCTGAGGCAAGATAATGTGTATGTATCTGTGGGGATTGGATTGTTGTGTTTCTGCATATGTGCAGTTTGTGGATTGTTGTATTCTTGTGCGTGCACGAGAATGGGAGGGGAGGGGAGGGGTGGGGTGGGGTGGGGTGGGGTGTGGTGGGGTGGGGAGGGGAGGGGAGTTATGTTGTTGCTACTTTGGGTGGGTGGTTTGCTGGACTTCTATCTTTTGTGTGCATAGCATTGGAGGAGAATTGTGTCTATGGTGGTGTATATATATATATATATTTATATGTGTGTTTAATTATTATTGTTGTTGTTTAATTTTTTAGGTAAGATGTTATATTTTTTTTAAAATGTGAAATACTCTATAAATTTTAGGAACGATTATTGCCAATCAACATCGTGCTAATCAACTCTAGTTAGTAAATGAATATTACTTTTCAACCTATTATTTGAATTAAATCATTATGTGCTACATGAATTGCTACTATGTGTTCTTGGATTATACTATCAATTTGTGATATATCAACATGCATATTGTGTTAATGAAGCGTGGCATTTTGTTGTGTGGATTTTATCATATGCTATGAGTTTATACCATGTACTTCATGTCATGACTTAGGCGGTGTCAATTTGTGTTTTCAGATCTGCGTTTGCGTTGGATTGAGCTGTGAGTGTAATAAAAAGTTTGTCAACCTGAACACGATCCGATATTCCAGATCCACGACAAGAACTTTTTCGGGTCAGGTTAAACAATATCTGATAGTTGGATTTGGAGGTATCGAGAGTTTGAACTTATGACCTCAGAGTCACGTATTTACCCACACTTCCCGACCGTCCCATATAAGACTAGTCAATAGTATTCATTACCTTAGTCTGCATTCTAGATATAATCATAATTTTTAAGATTGATATACAATTGCAAAAAATTACTAATAAAAATAATACTCTTAGATTGGCAACAAATTAATGTGACTAGCGCTACTCAAAAGCTAACTCGTTAAAACTTGAACTTGATTTGAACTTGGATTGTCAGCTATTCTAATAAGTCGAGTTTGAATTCGAGATACTACTCAAATAATTATTAAGCCTTAACTTGTCAAATTTCAGTTTGTTTATAAGTTTCAGAAAGTACAAACTCCTAGCTTATATTCAATTTGTATAAACTTTGGTATTTTAGATTGGTAAAAATTTCAAATCTCACATACTTTTTAGTTTGTATTTAGTTTAATCTAAATGACACTTTAGATGTGATAATTTATTAAAAAAATAATAATAATTTATTTTTCTAAAAATAATAAAGAAATGTATAATAAAAAATATAATATTTTTAATAAACATAAATTTTATACATAACATTGTAATCAAATGCATGTATGTGTGTTTACTTTGGTTATATATATATATATATAGATATACTAATGCTCGTGAAAGCGCGCTACGTCGCGCGTCTTTTTGCTGTAGTTGAACTTTTTTTATGGAATGAATTCGTATATTGTTGCGTCATGGTATTTAATTGTTGTATGTTTCGTTAGTTGAGGAATTTGTGTATTTGAATAAGGAAAACATATAAGCGTGTTTTTATAACTTATCTATATGATTGTTCGGGTGAATGAGTTTGCAATTAAATCATTTGTTTTCACAATTTAATTGGAACTAGATTAAGTATCAAAGTAATTGTATGACTTAATAGTATGTGTGGTTTAGTAGGTGAACCGAAACGTGTTATGAGAATCGTGCTTGGTAAGCTGGTTGTTATGAGCATAAGTTCATTTTATATTGGTATATAAACCCCAAAATTGGTGATGATATATAATTATACAATTTATATTATCTAATTGTGTAATTTTGACTATATAATTGTCCAAACATGTAAATGACATCCTCAAATGTTCTTTACACTGAATGTTGGTACGGTGTTGTTTATTTTGCGCATCGTATTACTCCCTTTGAATGTTGGATGCAAAAGTCATTGGTATATTTGTAAACTCCCTTTCCGTTGACTGACTACTTGGGGCATTGTTTCATTGATCGAAAAATGACTGCAACCTTTAATTTGTTAAATAGATGGTCTGGTGGTGTGTACCGATAGAGCGATTAGCTCCCGTAGATCATTACCGGCTGGCTTCTTTCTTCCGGCTTACTAGAAAGGGTGTTCTTCTGTTAGAGGTGGTTGGTTGTTCATGATGTCAAAGCTTTCATGGAAACTGGTTCATATTTCATTTATCATACAATCGACTTAACGGTTTGAGATGGTCTTGTTAGGAACGAGCTCTGAGTATTGTTACCGACCAAGGTCCTACGGGCTGCAATTGTAAACGACGATGGTTTGTCACTGAATTGGGTAACTTCTTCGGGATAATTCAAACAGTTGGAAATAAATCAAGAGAGTCGGTTGGAATTAGTGGGTATATTAGTTTATGTTCATAGAATTTAATTTTTTAAGTAAATTACAAATAAAAAATATTTCAATATACATATATTTTAAAAATATAGAAAAAAAGTTATCTAAAAGAAATATAATATAAACAGATATTTTGAAAATTCAAAATTTGGTTTTTTTTATTTTTTATTTTTAATTTGGTTGTTTGCACAATTTACAAAAATTATATTTATATAATTTCTTGCCTCAACTGCCGGAACTTTTGTGTCCCGAAGGTCGGCCTTTGGTTTTCAATTGGGGTGATTGGTCGGGAGACGACCATGTCTTGAGCATGGAAAACCATCAACCGATTGATCAAGTATAATTTTAATACGGTAAAAACGATTCTTACTAGGTTCGGTGGCTGCACAGTTGGTACTTTGGGGTGCGGCGACTGTGAGGAAGTATGCTTTTCGGTCGGTTCATGGCCCCGAGCAATCATCAGAGGTTTACGATGGGGTTGAGTAGACAGCGGCCTCGGCCTTGATATCCGGAATTTCGCAACCTCCTATGATGTATTTTCTTTCGGGCTACATTTTGTAAACTGGGAAATAGTTGAGGGTATGGGTTTAGGGTTTCGGGTTTAGAGTTTAGCCATGTCTCTGATTTAAGTGTTGTAGTATTATGTAGAGATATGTGGAAGCCTGAGATTGTAATATGTATGTTTTGTTGTCGTGTTTTTTATGTTGTGATAATTAGTTGGGATAATACGATAGGAAAAATATATTAATGTAAGGATTATAACAAAGCAGAAACAGACAAATATTTTTTGCAGAGAGCGGCTCCGCTGGTGGTGGAGGCGGAGCTGGAGAAGGGAGGGCTGTGCTGTCAATTGATAGAGGAGATGGAGGCCGCGATAACAATCATACACGAGGGGGATGGATGGTAGGGATAGACAACTAATGCCCAATTGAGGTCCAGATCTCAGCCGATGAGTGACATCCATATATCAGTGCATCACAAAGCTATTTCGGCTCTAGAGGATTTTAAATTACAAACGTAATAGAGTAACTACTTATATTAAGTCCATTGGGGATAGTAAAGGAAAGCATTTGTTCTTTAGAAAATAGAAAATCGCGGTTCTTAAACAAACATCGGCGTACATCTTCATTTCTTGGCAGCCAATTTTGTTTTCTTTGTTGATGTGAAAACCTCTGCTTGAGTGTCATCATCCAGTAGAAATGGCCATAGTTTCTTCCAGACTCTATCTATCAGAGAGAAGTGGAATGTAAATTGTGTACATAAAGATAGATTCAATAGTTGATTGTTATAGTTTAGGAGAATGTAAAAACCTTAAAAATATATCCAACATAGTCCATCATTTAAATATGATCAAAATATCATAACTATGTAATATATAAATCATAAATATGACCCATAACATGAAATAGAAGTGTGCATGATCATTAGTCTATCATGAATTAAACAACATATGTGTCATAAATATACATCGTACGTATACGGAGACCAACAAAAAGATTTTCAGGAATAACTGTGCTGATTTTTTTTTTCTGCAAGAGACTAATCAAGAATGCACATATACGCACGATCACCATAAAAAAAAAAAAAATTGCGCAGTATTGAAAAACAACCACCACAACTGTTTATTGTCAATCAACCCTGCCTCTCCCCTTTCTCCTACCTCACACGATAGGGGAATCGAGAGCGTAGGCGGAAAACATGTTTGACGGCGGATAGTGTGGCTAGAGATGTTGTTGTCAACTGCGGAGGTATAAATAGAAGGGGAATCAAGGGCGGAGCCGTCTAGCGTGTTTGACGGCGTTGGGCGCGGCCAGAAATATCGTCGGCAGTGGTCGTCAACTGCGAAGGTGTAAATATAAGGGGAATCGAGGGCGGAGGTGGCTAGCGTCTTTGACGGCGGCAGGCACAGCTAAAGATGTCATCGTCGGCGGTTGCGGAATGCGTGGTCGACGGAGGCAGGGCAATGAGAGGAGGAAAGGAGTCTCTGGATGGTAAAGTTAGGTTTGGTAAATAAATTGGGGCTTGAGAGAAATCTTGTATTTTAGAAAACATACAGTCAAATTTATCCCGTTATAATAAATAATTTGCAACTTAAAGAGAATACATCATAATACATTTATTTGAACATAATTTGAGTAGATTATATATGGATAAAATATCATAAGAATATTATAGAGACATCATTTGTGATATTGTATACATTATTATATTTTGAATGTGTACGATTTTGGAAATTAATTATTTGCAAACATTTTTTATTTTGTTTTGGATTAACTTAATCCTGAATATATCGGAAGCAGTTGAGATAATATTTTCTAACTAATTTTTCCTTAATTAAAGATCCTTAATTAATTTATTAAATTACCAAAACACCCCAAATTAAACTCAGCCGTTGGATTGTTAATCAAAATAATCCAACTGATTAAAAAAAATCAAGATGCTCCTGAATTTTGTATAACATCATAAGGATACCAAAATTCATCTCCAAGGCAAATGTAGTGTTAGAAATCAATTGTAAATGACTCAAAATTAAGAAGTGAGTTATTTATACCAAGCATTCTTCTTACGGCTAGATCCAATCTCCTGGTCCCTGCGGAAAGGAAAAAGAATTTCACGCTCTTCCTTCCAGGAAGGGAGAAATCCTATTGATTGCAAACCATTGAATTCGGAATATGGTAAAGTAGCTCCCGGTGGTCACCAACTTCCTTGACCTTCCGGCACTGGGCAGGCGTCAGCCCCCATACATGGTCTTACGACTATAGCATTATTATTCATAATCAAAAGAGAACCTATGTAAGTACCATGTAACATACTTGATATACTCAAATCATAATAATCTAATCTATGGATATAATTAAATATAATATAACTAAATAAAATCTAAATCTCAATAGCTAAAATATTTCAACATTCTCTCAAACTCAAGTGGTGTCAGCGAAACAACTTGAGTTTGCAAAGAGGGATCGAAGATGATGGAGCCACAAATCGTCCAAAATGTCAGAATAAAAAATAGTGTTCTCAATTGAATTATAGCAAAAAAACAACGGGACTTTCAACAGGGTCGGAAACATCGGGTCTCTCAATAGAGTCGGAAACAAAGATACTCTCAACGTAGCCGGAAATATGGCTCTGGAGAAATGTGGCAGACAGATATGCAGACATGACTTCAAATGTAGACAAGATGAGGACTCCAAACAAATTAAAAATCAGTTGAAAAACTAGAAACTATAACAAAAATCTCAAAATTGGGAGACCTGCGAGTACATTTCAGATTGAATGTACTAGAAACTTGGGTTTTTGACTGTGTTTATTCTCGAATAAAAGTAGACTTTTATACATGTTAAAAATAAACTGTAAATGACTAAAAATAACATTATCATTCATAATCAAAACATTAACTTATATATCCGATAAAAAAAAAAAAAACATTAACTTATATAGATATTATTTCAGATTTAATAGACTCAAATTATAATAACCTTACTTATGGATAAAATTAAATCTAAAATAACTAATCCAATCTAAAATTAAATAATTAAAATATCTCAAGATATAGTTTCCCCTGTATTTGTAGGATCCGCTCCTCCGAGTCATCTTTTCGTAGGCCAAATTTCACCTTCCCGGAGGCGATGGTGTTTATTTTTTTTAATTATAACTTAATTTTAGTTTATTATAAAATTTTGCTCCATTTATTATGGGTGTGTTTGGCAATTAGCTGATAACTTTTAGCTATTAGCTGATTCAATTAGCTGTTAGCTGTTAACTGATTCAATTAGTTGTTAGCTGTTAGCTAGCTGATTCAATTAGCTGATTTAACTAGCTTATTCAATTAGCGGTTTGTATTAAAGTGTTTGGTAAAACAACTGTTTGACATTAGCTGTTTATACATAAAATGACTATTAAGGACATTGATATGCTATTTTTAAAAATATTTAATTTTGTTCATTTTGGTTTGAAATTTATGAGAATTTTGGTTATTAATTATTGAAAATTATAAAAATATTATAAAATATTTATTTTTATTTTTATTATTTAGATCCGAGAAAATTATTTTTACTAAAAAATAATAATTTTTTATTGAAATTATGTAAAATATAAAATAATAAATCTTTCGTATATATATTTTTATTATGTTAATTATTATTTTAATATATATAAATAAATTAATAACCTTTCTTTTTTTTATTTGATTTAGTTTTAATTATATATTTTACAAATAAAATAATTTATATCTAATAATTAATAATAGTAATTATTTTAAATTTACAAAAAAAAATAAAAATATAATTTAATAAATTAAATATATTAAAAATAATTAATAAATACTGGTATAAAAATATATTTGTATGTAAAAAATAAATAATTAAGTTTTAAGGATAAACAAAGAATAACCAAGATTAAAATGAAAAAAGGTCTTTTAAAACGCTAGAAAGATGATCTTTTCAGAAATTAGCTTTTTGGGTCCAAAAAGCTCTTTCAAAAAGCTAATTTACCAAACACCTAAATTAGCGTTTTGATTGGTCAATTAACTAAAAGCTGTTCAACAAGCTAAAAGCTCTTCAAAACGCTGTTTCCCAAACACCTCATATATCTTTTGAAAATTTTAATTTTTTATTGATAAATAATTTATTTTTGCATATTTATATTTAAGTTTTGTAATTCATATTATAATAAATTTAATTTAGTGTTAGGTTTTGGTCGCTTATTGTTTTTCACTGACACATATTTTATAAATATTATTAAAAGATATAATATACAATCACATTAATAAAATATAATATATATTTTATCTACTCACAAAATATCAATAAACACAAAATATTATTTTATATTACCAACACAATTTCTCTTTTACAATATACAAAAAAACAAATAGATTAAAAAACACAAATTTAACAAACTTATTAAAACTAAAGGTATTTTTACTAAAATATTGGATATTATTTGTAAATTTCAAATATTATATAAAATAGAATATAAAAAGAATATTTTTTTTTTTCAGTAATCATCGACTTTAGATAATACACACTACAAGAAATTATCAATTTTGTAACAAGATTTTTTTGTTACTAAATTCACTTTTTCTGTTACTATTGACATTATAGATAGAATTACTTTAGCTACGTGAACTTTAGGAACAAAATTCCATTACAAATATACTAATTTTTTTTTGTAGTGACATGCCTCGAATATTTTTTCACCCAAGACTAAGATAACACAATACAATGAGGCATAATCTAGTGAAAACAAAACCAGAACCAGGGCATGCAATCTTATCAAATGTATCAAGTGGTTTTTCCTACACCTGTTTGGCTTATTAAACCATAGATCCGCCCAATGGATCCTATGGCTCATTAATAGTTCAGACTGTTGATCTAACAAATAAGGAATAGCTCCTTTATTAGTCCATATATTGTTGCATCGATTATACACATCAACCAGAGGCAACAACTGCTTGTCCGTCCCTCGAAGCACACCATTTGAACAAATTAAATTAAATTTGGACAATTTTACAGTCCCAACCAACCGGATCGCAAACCCATGGATTTTGGGATTGCAACAGAAATCAGGTTTGATTGGGACCTCAAAGTAGTCCCTAGTGAAGGGATATATAGAGATAAATATTATATTTAGGCAAATTGTTGATCTGGCGAAGTAGACTATTGGATGAACCTACCATAGTGAAACTCATGGAAGGATGAAAAGGTACTTCAAATTCATAGACTTTCGGGTCGGACAGATTGAAGAAATTCATGTGGCTTTTCGTGAGTGCATTCCGAATATGGGATTCAGGATTTTGCTGGTGAAGATGAATTGCATCCACGCTTATGGGGAGTTTAGAAAGAATTTCCAATGCACAATCAATTTGTAATGTAGGTAAGAAATAACTCTTAAATCAAATATCAGCGAAAACGAATATGATAATTAACAAACCTGCGGTCATTGTCTGTCCTTGAAATCTTCTTCTTCAAGCATTCGAACTATGGAAAGATATTGCCAAACATTGGAATCCTATGATGTTGCTAAACCTTGAAACCCTAAACCCTAAATCCTAAATCCTAAAACGATGTTGTCAAATCCTGAAACCCTACGATATGTTGTCAAATATGGTATTTTCTGAGAGAGTAAAAAGAGAAACCGTCCATACTCAAGTATATTTGAATATGGAGAAAAATTGGCCACGATTTAGGAATTTAAATATGATTAATTAATTAATTAAAGTAATAAAGGTAATTCATCTAAGAAATTGATGGAATTAGGGTTCCATTTTTTAGATAAAGACATGATCTCCCCTCTCATCAAATTAGTCCAATTTTAGTTTTATTAAATTATTAATATTCATAGCTTTATTATTTGTTTGGTTGTAAATTTGAAAGTTTTATTAAAATTTTGAATAATAAAAACTAAAATTAGTTATCTAGTATGATATAAACAAGTATTTATGTGATGTTTAGAACCTTAAATTAATTTTTAAAGTAATATAAAAAAATTAATATTTAATTTGATATTTTTATGATTGAAAATTAGTTAATATTAAGATTTAAATTTTGAATTTTACTTGTTTGTTTCAAAAAATTAAAAAAGAAAACTTATGACACTATCAACGACTGGAAATATCAAATTGCTCAAATATGTATATGCCATATTAAAAATATCAAAAATATTAACATTATTTTATAAAGTAAATTTAAACATGGTATGGTACCATAACAAATATTTTCAGTACAGTAATTGTATATGCATTCTAACTTTCTGTACACTGTAATTCATTTTTCTCCTTAGCAACTCTGCAAAAACTCACAAAATTATAAATTCAAAGTATTTCCATGCTAACTTCACGCATATTGCAATTCATTTTCACTAGTGAACACTTCCCTTTCAAGTGGAAAAATAGTTCCTATACGATTTTTCTTAACTGTCAAAAGACGACTAAAATATTTCTCTAGGCACCAAAAAACTCACAAAATTCAAACTTCAAAGTATTTCCATGCTAGCTTCCCGCGACTGCAATTTATTTCGCTCGTGAACACTTCCCTATCAAGCGTGCGAAAATAGTTCCTATAAGGTGGAATTTTCTTTTCAACTGCAAAAACACGACTAAAATATTTCTCTAGGTGCGCAAAACATCACAAAATTCAAACTTCAAAGTATTTCCATGCTAGCTTCCCGCTATTGCAATTTATTTTCGCTCGTGAACACTTCCCTCTAAAGCGTGCAAAAATAGTTCCCGTAAGGTGGATTTTTCTTTTAAACTGCAAAAACCCAACTAAAATATTTCTTTAGGTGCGCAACAAATTAGAAACTTCAAACTTCAAAGTATTTCCTTCCTACCTTGCTGCGCATTGCAGTTCACTTTCGCTGGTGAACAATTCCCACTCAAGCACACAAAACAAACTTCCAATAAGGCGGATTTTTTTTTTAAAAAAAAAAAAAAAAAAAACAAATTAACCTTAGAGAGTGGGGCAAAAGACAACTAATTAAAATATACTGAAAATTACAAATAATGCACTGTATATAGGTCAAATTATCATTTTTAATATTTTTTGCACTTTCGCAATTTAGGATATTATGTGCACTCCAGATATTATATTTTCTCTCCGGCACCAGAAAAAGACACGTGACCGTCACGTGTGCCTTCGTGGCATGACCAGTGCATACGTGGACATTGTTGTTGCTCTGTTGTCGTCTGTGTGATAGTCGGACAAGTGACGTAGAATTTTTTTTTTTTTTTACTTTCGCAATTTAGGACATTATGTGTACTTATTTTATTTTTGCCTCCTGGTTCTGAAAAACAATTTGTTCTAAGGTCATCGGATAGGTTAACGTGGAATTATTTTATTTTTTTAAAAAAATTATACTTCTTTTTAAAAATTAAAATTTGGTCCAATTGGACCAAATTGAAAAAAAAAAAAAAAGTTAGAACAAATTAGTTTTTCGGCGCCAGAGGGCAAAAATAAAACTTTGAGTACACATAAAGTAAAAAAAAAATTGCACGTCACTCAACGGCCACGCGGACGACAACAGAACAACAACGACGTCAACATATGCGCCGGCCATGCCACGAAGGCGCATGTGACGCTCACGTGCGTTTTTCGGGCGCCGGAGGACAAAAATAATGTTCGGAGTACACATAATGTCCTAAATTGTGAAAGTGGAAAAAAAAAATGTTTGAAAATGTTTATTGGACCTACGTACAGGGCATTTTTTACAATTTTTCCTAAAATATTTCTCTAGCGGCGCAAAAATTCACAAAATTCAAACTTCAAAGTATTTCCATGTTAGCTTCCCGCTAAATAATTTATAAACGTATTGTCAGATTCACCCTCATCTCACTTCCTGATAGGGCCTTTTCAATACCAATGAGATCAAACGGAGAAACTTAAGCCAAAGGAGGCAGAGGCCGTAGGTCCGACTCAGCGTTGGTGCGCCAGTCTACTTAGCAACTGTTTTAGATAACCTGGCTCTTGAGGTGATTTATCATATCTATTTTTATATGATTTCTGTGTCCTAATTTCTGGTCATTGAATCGGAGATTTTGCTTTAGTTTCTTGTTTCTTAAATTTAGGTGTTGGAGCTTGCAGGCGACACAGCACAAAACTAGAATTATTCGGACACAAATTCAAGTTCTTGTGCAAACTGATAACGAGCTAAGGGAACTGTTTGGGAATGCTACAATTCCCAGCGCTGGTTTATCGAGCAATATTTGTGCAGAGCTTTTTCCGAGTAGTAAAGAAAATCAATGAGAGGGTAGTACCTTATTTTAGGCATCAATTTTTCATTCCCCCTTTCTAACAATAGTAATTATCCATTTTGAATGAAAGTATCTATTTGCCTTGTTTATTTTATCATATTAATGATGTGTCAAGAAATAGAATTTAATCAAAATATAAAAGAGCAAGTTATCTTCAAATAGCATAATGTTAAAGGAAAAAATAATGCACAAACTATCTTCAAATAGCATAATGTTAAAGGAAAAAATAATGCACAAACAATTAACAAACACTATGATAGTCAAGAATGATAAAAATAACAATACATCCAAATTTACCCAGAGATGACAAAAGCCTGCCAAGATATAGTTCTGTGAGAGCGCAAAAAAATTCATAAAATTCAAAATTTAAAGTATTTCCATGCTAGATTCTCGAACGCTCTACAATTCATTCACTCGTGAACACTTCCATTCAAGCTTGCGAAAGTAGTTTCTATAAGATGAAAAAAAACATTGAACAAAATTAACTTTAAAGCAGGCAAAAAGATAAGATTATTTTGGGCACGTTTCAAGATTCAAGATATTTCAATGCTAGATTCCCGTGCTTTGTAATTCATTTTTCCTCAAAAATTCTCATTCAAGCATGCAAAAAAATGGTCCTATATTATGATAGCCAAGATGTTCCATAAGTGTCCAAAAACTCACAAAATTATAAATTAAAAGCACCTCCATGCTAGCTTCCTGAACATTACAATTCATTTTTGCTCGTGAACATTTCCCTTTCAAGCATGCAAAAATAGTTCCTATAAGGGGGATTTTTATTTTTTTAACTGCCAAAAGATGACTAAAATATTTTTATAGGCGCGCAAAAAATTCACAAAATTCAAACTTCAAAGAATGTCCATGCAAGTTTCCTGCAATTGCAATTCAATTTAGCTCGTGAGCACTTCCAAGTCAAGCGCACAAAAATAGTTCCTACAAGGCAGAAGTTTTTCAAAATTAACCTTGAACAGGGCAAAAGACAACTAGGTAAAATAATTCTCTAAGCGCGCAAAAATCCACAACAATTAAACTTCAAAGTATTTCCATGCTAACTTCCCACGCACCTCAATATATTTTCCCTCCAAACACTTTCCTTATAAGCCCATCATCAGATTCACCATCATCTCACTTTCTTGATAGGGCCTTTAAGTTTAATCCTAAATGAGCTTGAATGGAGAAATTTCACCCAAAGGAGGCAGAAGTCGTGGGTCCTCCAAGTCTCGCTCCCGTTCAAAGAAAGCTGATCGAATTTCCCTGTCCGAAGAATTGAAAGGTTTCTGTAGGAAGGCAACCCTACCACTCGATTCAGTGCTGGCGCGCCAGTCTACTTAGCAGGTGTTTTAGAATGCCTGGTTCTTGAGGTAATCTATCATACCTATTTTTATTTGATTTATGTGTCATAATGTCTGGTCATCAAAAATCGCTGATTTTCGTTTAATTTCTTTTTTTTTTTTAAATTTAGGGGTTGGAGCTTGCAAGCAACACAGCCAAACAGACCAATAAAGCTAGAATTACTCCAACACAAATTCAAGTGGTTGTGCAAACTGATAATGAATTGAGGGAACTGTTTGGGAATGCTACAATTCCTAGTGCTGGTTTTTCGAGCAATATTCGTGCAGAGCTTTCTCCTAAGAGTGGTGAAGGATAACAATGACAGGGATCATTGCCCACTTTTCGTAATTGTAATTCTCCATTCCTGAATGAAAGTACTTACTTTCCAAGTTTCGTCTATCATAATAATAATGTTTCGAAAAATAGATTTTAATTGAAACATAAAAGATCAAGTTATTCTCAACCAACATAATATTAAAGAAACACATGGTTCGCCTAATATGACTTGCCTTGTCGGACCTAGTTTGTAGGATATTAGGTTCGGCCTGGGGTTTACGTAAAGCACATTTGTTGAGTAGTGACTGCGGGTTCCCACATTATATAAAAAAAACAAATAATGCAAAAACAATTAACAAACATTACAAACAATTGTTTCAGATAGTAAAGAATGACAATAATAATAATGATATAACAAAATTCACCCTCCATGTCAAAAGCCTTCCAAAAAATTTTTCTAAGTGCGCAAAAATATCAAAAATTTCAAAATTTAAAGTATTTCCATGCTAGTTTCCCGCACACAGTACCATTCATTCACTCCTGAACACTTCCCATTCCAGCGTGCAAAAATAGTTTTTATAAGACCCAAAAAAACATTTTCTTAAATTAATTCTATAGCAGTCCTAAAGACAACTAAAATATTTTTCTGAGCATGCAAATATTCAAATGATTCAAAATTCAATATATTTCCATGCATGGTAGCTTGCTGTGCACTTTATTCCTTTTTCCTCCTTAACACTTCTCATTCAAGCAGGCAAAAATTGTTCCTATGATGGCAAAAACTCAACAAAATTAACCCTAGAGTTGGCTAAAAGATACCCAGGATATTTCTATAGACGCGCAAAACCTCACAAAAGTATAAAGTCAAAGTATTTTCATGCTAGCTTCCCACGCATTGCAATTCATTTTCGCCATAAACAATTGCGGGCAAAAATAGTTCCTAAGGCGGAAATTGTTTTATTTTTTATTTAACAAAAACAGCCTTAGAGCGGGCCAAAAGATAAATAAAACATTTCTCTAGATGCACAAAAATTCACAAAATTCAAGCTTCAAAGTATTTATATGCTAGCTTACTGCTCACCACAATTATTTTCAGTCTTAACACTTTCTTTATAAGCCCATCATCAGTGTCACCCTCATCTAAATTTCTTGATAGAGCCTTTTCACTCCCAACCAGCTCGAACAGCTCAACTTCAGCCATAGGAGGCAGAGGCCGTAGGTCCTCGAAGTCTCACTCTCATTCTGAAAAAGCAAGATTGAATCTCACGGTCGTAAGAATTGAAAGGTGTCTGCAGTAAAACAACCACGCCACTCGACTCAGCGCTTGTGCGCCAGTCTACTTAGCAGCTGTTTTAGGGTACCTGGTGCTGGAGGTGATCTATCTTGTCTATATTTGATTTATGTGCCATAATTTCTGGTCATTGAATCACAATATTTGTTTCGGTTTCTTGTTTCTTAAATTTAGGTGTTGGAGCTTGCCGATACAGCCAAACGGACCAACAAATCTAGAATTACTCCGACTCAAATTCAAGTTGCCATGCAGACTATTAATGAGGTTAGGGAACTGTTTGGGAATGCTATAATTCCCAGTGCTGGTTTGTTGAGCAATATTTGTGCAGAGCTTTTTCCAAAGAATGGTGAAGGACAACAATGAGAGGGCAGTACATTATTTTAGCCATAATTGTTTGATCCCCTTTCTGTTAATTGTAATTCTTCATTATTGAATTGAGGTATACCTATTTGCCTAGTTTCTTCTATCATATTAATTCTTTCGAGAAATAAATTTTAATCAAAACATAAAAGATACCCAGGAATGATAACAATAACAATATATCCAAATTTATCCTAGATATGTGAAAAGCTCGCCAAGATATTTGTCTAAGCGCGCAAAAAGATCACAAAATTCAAAATTTTTGAAGTATTTCCATGCAAGCTTCCTGCGCGCACTACAATTTATTCACTCTAGAACACTTTCCATTCAAGGGTGCGAAAATAGTTTCTATAAGACTAGATTTTTTTTTTAGAAAAAAAGATTAACTCTAAAGCAGGTCAATAGACAACTAAATAAATTTTTAGGCGCACAAAAATTCAAAACATTTCCATAGCTAAAGGGTTTGGGCTTTTGTTCTAGGTTTGGGCTTGGATTTTTGGGAATTAAGGATTGGGCCGATTTGGTGGGCCGGGCTACATAGTGGGCAACTAATATATCGAGGAATTCGTTGGAATTAGGCATCGAACGGCCAAAATTCTCAATATACTCCACCTATTTTGGCCGTAATTTAACCAAATCCCAAAATACGTATTTACTAGATATACACTTATCTTACACCAATGGATTTCATCATCGTCTTTTTGTCCGTCGCTGCATCCACAAACAAAGATTAATGCAGACAAAATACATCACACAATGAACACACAAATCGAGCAACATACATGCATATTTACAAAGGAAAGCAATCACAAGCCGAATACAAAAAACATTGAATCACATAATAGGAGCTCCACCTTATTTGACGCCAACTAGAACACTCAGCACTAGACATAAAGAATATCTTAGGCACTAAACTCTACGGCTCTAGCACACACCTCTATGGGCTATGCACAAAGTCCTACGACCTAAGAATCTAGATAGATCGATCACTAATACTAAGATCTCCGGAGACACAACCACTCATATATCTTACCTAGAAGAACACCGAGCAACTTGGATGAATCCTAAAGAACACCAAGCAACTATAAACATAGAGGAACACTTAACAACTAGGAAGAGAGCTAACCCTAGAAGAACACTAACGACTAGACTGAAAGCAAAACACTAAGCACCTAGTTCGATCGAACACTACCACGGAGAATACCCGGGAGGACAAACACAAAGCAAACAATCAATATATGCCATAACAAACAAATAATCACATAGCATACGAATCAAGAATTATGCATTATCACCAAGAAATCATGCAAGATTATCCTCCAATTATATATTTATTTTAGGCATTTTCCAATTAACACATAACATGCAATTTTCTACTTTAACAATTTGGCTAGCACAAAAAATTCACAAGGCTATCAACATAACAAGAATATAATCAAGGAATAAAAAACTTCCAAGCAATATTACCAAGAACAATACAATGAAATAACAATCAATTCTTAGATTATTCAATCTAATCACCAAGAAACATATATCCAATCAAACACCAAGAAATGAATAGCCAACCAACACAAAGAAATTCAACATATTATTTAACAACAATTTCACCAAGATTCACCAAGAAAAATAATATACCGAAAATAAAGAGACAAGGGTTTAGACTTTTACCACGATTCGAGTCCTACCATACTCGAACCAAATTTTCTCTCAATTTTGGAATCGGTTGTCAAGCTCTGATACCACTGTTGTGAAATTATTCATGGATCTTTTGGATTTAACGAACATACCTCATATACAAAATACAAATTATTATTAGAGGAAGTAATTAAATCGAATAAATCCAAATTTAATATAAACCGAAATGAAATTGAAATAAAAAATTAATATTAAAGGCTAAAAAACTGGAATATCAAATGAAAATCAAACAAACAGGGTTGCTGGAAAATTAATTCGAATTGAACAAATTCTTCCCTATTTCAAATTTCAATTTCGAGAGAGACAAATAGTACAAAATTAATTGGAATTGGGCTTTTGTTCTAGGGTTGGGCTTGGATTTTTTGGAATTAAGGATTGGGCCGATCCGGTGGCCCGGCCTACCGAGTGGGCCAACTAATTTATCAAGGGACTCGTTGGAATTAGGCCTCGTCCGGCCAAAATTCTCAACATAATGAACTAAAGAGAATTTGTAATCGAATTCATTTTACTATGGTGGCTCGGGCTTTTTTCGGTGATTTTATTTTTTATTTTAAATTTGTTTGCCTGAATTTTTTATTGTCAATGCTTTTTATTGTTGATTCATTTATGAATATTGTTTTGTTTTGCACTGGAATTGTTTGATTCCCATGTTGTTCTATATGTATACCTTCTTAATTTTGTTTTATTCATTCTTTTGACCATTCGAAGTTAGCTTCATATCTGTTGTTTCTAATCTTATATTGAAATCAATTCTATTCATCAAAGATTTGGCCTGCTTAGATAGAATTTGTTAGAATTTTGAAATTTTGGAAAATTTTGATATTTAATGTGATGTTTTGTGAGAGGAGATAGCCATTTGATCGAGATAAAGTTAATGTTTACGAATAGCGTCGAAATTAAAATAAACGTGTATTTAAACATATCAAAGTTAGGTTGCTAGCATATTTCCATAGCCTTTGTATCTTGCAATAACTATGGAAGAACTATGATTGTGATTATGTCTTCATTAATCTAGAGGCTTAAGGTAAAATCGGGTGAGAAACCTAATTCCATATTGCTTAGGCGGTGTACTTTTACGCATATGTTAATTCCTGTGTCACGCTGTGCCACAACACCTTTTGAGTCGCAGCAAAAAAGATTTGCATTCTAAGTATTTACAGAGTTGCCAAAATTGAGGAATACTAATTTATTTATTTTGGTGGGTGTTATGACAGATTAGGGTTAATGATCGAATAACAAACAGAAAACGTAAAGAACACATAGATTTATGTGGTTCACCAAAAATGAGTTAGCTACCTCGACGGACATAAACGGAGAAAAGATTTTATTACAGACTTTGAGCCACTTGGCCGCATGCCTTGGACGTATGGCCTAACTGTATGGCCTGGCCGTATAGCATAAGTCTACGCCAATAATATCTAAATCATATATCTAAATCTAGGATATAATATATAATATCTAAATCATATCTCTAGGATATAATACCTATTATTCAAATCATATCCCTAGATTCAAAGCATATTATCAAATCTCCACCTTGACTTGAATCCTACATCCAGATGCATCATTACAATTCCAATGAACAGACTCCACCATTCTACCCCAGATTTGCTCCTTCTCGGACAACTACCAGGATGCATCATTACAATGTCAGATGAACAAGTGGCAAACTAACTTGAAGGCATATCACCAGATCTCCACCTTGACTTGAATCCCACTTCCAGATGCATCGTTACAATGCTAGATGAACAAGTGGAAAACTAGCTTCAAGGCATCTCCACCTTGACTTGAATCCCACTTCCAAATGCATCGTTACGATACCAGACGAACAAGTGGCAAACTAGCTTCAAGGCATCTGCGCCTTGACTTGAATCCCACTTCCAGATGTATCATTACGATGCCAGACGAACAAGTGGCAAAATAGCTTCAAGGCATCTCCACCTTGACTTAAATCCCACTTTCAGATGCATCATTACGATGCCAGACGAACAAGTGGTAAACTTTAAGGCATCTCCACCTTGACTTGAATTCCACTTCTAGATGCATCATTACGATGCCAGATGAACAAGTGGTAAACTAGCTTCAAGGCATCTCCACCTTGACTTGAATCTCACTTCCAGATGCATCATTACAATGACAGATAAAAAAGTGACAAACTAGCTTCAAGGCATCTCTACCTTGACTTGAATCCCACTTCCAGATGCATCATTACGATGCCAGAGGAAAAAGTGGCAAACTAGCTACAAGGCATCTCCACCTTGACTTGAATCCCACTTTAAGATGCATCATTACGATGACAGACGAACAAGTGGCAAACTAGCTTCAAGGCTTCTCCACCTTGACTTGAATCCCACTTCCAGATGCATCATTACGATGCAAGACGAACAAGTGGCAAACTAGCTTCAAGCTATCTCTACCTTTACTTGAATCCCACTTTCAGATGCATCATTACGATGCCAGATGAACAAGTGACAAACTAGCTTCAAGGCATCTCTACCTTGACTTGAATTCCATTTCCAGATGCATCATTACAATGTCAGATGAACAAGTGGCAAACTAGCTTCAAGGCATCTTCACCTTGACTTGAATCCCACTTCCAGATGCATCATTACAATGCCAGACAAACAATTGGCACACTAGCTTTAAGACATCTCCACCTTGACATGAATCTCACTTCCAGATGCATCATTATGATGTCAGATGAACATACTCCTCCGTTCTACCTCAGATTTGCCCCTCATCGGGCAACTACCTTTGTAGCTTGAACAGACGTTGCTTCAAAAGCAACTTATTGGTTAGAGATTTCGTCATGTACAAACTCTCCAACTTCTTCCAGAGGCC
Source organism: Andrographis paniculata (assembly GCF_009805555.1). Classification (NCBI taxonomy): domain Eukaryota; kingdom Viridiplantae; phylum Streptophyta; class Magnoliopsida; order Lamiales; family Acanthaceae; genus Andrographis; species Andrographis paniculata. The sequence continues at coordinate 2,428,033 of NW_026137611.1, forward strand.
AACGGTAGTTTTCTGATCGGCAACTTCGATGATTACATCATCTGACAGACACAACATGATTTTTGAGAGGGACTTCTCCTCTGCGATATCCCATTCTTCATCATCTACGTCTTTACCTCTCATTTTTCCAGATAGCGGCGTCTACAAACCCTGCTGCTTCAGCAAATATCGCATCTTGATCTGCCATAAGCCAAAACTATTCCTCCCAGTGAATTTGTCAACCTTTACAATGAAAATAGACATTGTTGATCGACTCACGAAACCCTAATAGTGCGGAAATAAACAAAATTCTGATCGGAATGACCAGACTTTGATACCAGTTTGTTATGACAGATTAGGGTTAATGCTCGAATAACAAAATGATAACATAAAGAAGATACATATTACGTGGTTCACCAAAAATGAGTTGGCTACCTCCACGCACATAAATGGAGAACATATTTTATTGCTAGATTTGAGCCGTTTGGCCGCATGGCTTGGCCGTATAACCTAACCGTGTGGCCTGGCCATATGGCAGCCTTTCCGAATGGGAATATATGTCAATAATATCCAAATCATATAACTAAATCTAGGATATAATATCTAATATCTAAATCATATCTCTAGAATATAATACATAATATTTAAATCATATCATTAACAGTAGGGTGTTTTAGTAAATTTTGTATTCTGGTCCTGGCAATGGGAGAGATACAACCCTTATGCCATTGCCATATTCTTACTAAATGCTAAGAGTGTGAGGCTGTACCAAATAATTGTAATAGTACTAAAGTAGGGAGTCAAAAATTCAATAATTGTTCACCAATTAGAAATAAAAACGGATGATACGTGGTACATAAATATCAACTGGCAAGACGGACACCAACATGCTTGCCTTCTGTTGCTGCTCTTACTATTACAATGTAATCTAACAACTCACTCATACCCATACCATACCATTTTGCAAACTTGGATTTAATTTTCATTTGCTTTTATCATTTCAAGTGACTAATGTCTTTCGTTTCTTGTGCTTTTTCAATGGCAGCAAACTATAAAAGAGCTAGATTGTTGCATGCTATATCTATTGCTGTTCATTTAGGCCACTTTGATGTGTTTACATTTGTTTTCCTAGTGTTTGTATTTTCCCAAATCAGCACACTATGGCAGAGCTACCAATTATCGATGATAGACAACAAATAAATATTGTAAATATGTTTGAACTTTTATAGCTGATATGTATTCAACCTGCATTTTAATATCTGAAAATTTTAAGTAATTTCTTACACTTAAGTATAATACCTTTTTTTTTTTTTTAGAGGGGGGAGCCTGTGAAATACACAATTGCCATTTTGGTGTTCCGGTGTGTTTCTTTTGTATAATAACAGCTACATGCTCATCTTTCTTACTTTACAGGTTGCGCTCTGAAGGTAATTGGTCTGTACGAGAGAAGAGCTGTAAAGTACTTTCTAATTTGATAAGGAGGTATGTCTCTCTATTTATATCTTATTAGTAACACTTGGTTTTAGATATGGCTTACCTACCATTCTTGTTTTTGCATTTCCAATGGAAGACCTAAAGCTTGGGATGGTGCCATTGCTAGTGGGGCATCCGGTTCAAAGAAGAATATCACAACTATAGATGTGTTTTGAAGGAACTGGTTGAATGGTTGTGTTCACAGGTTTGTTTTTGTGCTCCTAAATGCATTAGTTCCCCTTTGTTGATCCTGTTATGATGCAAAATTTTGTTTTCAAATAACTGATGGCCATGGGATAAATCAAATCGTAACCATCACTTTTGCACATGCTGTTTGATGCAAGTAGTAATTAAAGATATTTATATTCTCATGCTATATAGTTATTGTTATATGAGTGTGTAGTTAGGGAATATTTTTTGCTAAGTTCAGTAGTTACTAGAAACATCTATATAAAGTCAAGACTGCTGTGAGTCCCAAGACAATAAATATTCAGCCAAAAAAAGAAAAGTGAAAAAATAAGTAGATGAAGTTCTCATGGGTAAAGCCATTTTTCTTCAAATACAGGGATGAGCATTGGTCAGTTCAAACCGAAAAAATCAAATTTTTTTTCCGGTTTGGACTGTTTGGTTTGGATTGTTCGGTTAATTGGTTCGGTTCGGTTCAAAACTGAATTTATGAATTTCGGTTTTGATTCGGTTATGGTTTTTAATTTTAAATTTTGGTTAACCGAAAAAACTGAACTTTTAAAAGAAATAATAAATCATATATTAATAATAATATATATTATAATTTTGAGTATTTATATTTAATTGTATATTAAAAATATATATTAATAAATAAAAGTTCGGTTTATTTGGTTTTAAACGGAACATAACCGAACTAGTTTGGTTCAGTTTATTAGGTTTTGAAAAACTTTGGTTCTGTTTCGATTTCAATTTTTATAAATCGAAAACCAATCAAAATTGAAAGTTCGGTTCGGTTTGAACCGAACCGACCGAATGCACACCCCTATTCAAATAGCAATAGGTTTTTGAGCGTGACCTCGTAACAATTCAAGAGTTATGGGCTTTGTTGATGTTAAAATGGTTGCAGGAATTATTTTTATTGTTCACATCATATGTTAATAACTTCACTAATGACTTGGTCACCTCATGAATAACATATATCTATTATCAAAGGACATGCTGTTAGAAATTCAAATAACAATGAATTGGATTAGAAAGACTTGTACTTATGCTTTTCTGCTATGCAGCTGAAGAAGCCATCTCATCCTACCTATGGCATTCCTACAGTTGTTAAAAAGCTTAGCAACCTTATTGAAGGAGCCTATGGTGAAATTTTCATTTGTTCAAGCAAATGGAGTGAAGTTGCTCATTCCTCTGATTTCTCCAGCATCCACTCAACAGTCCATCCATGTAATGTTACTGTATGTTTCACATGTACCCTACCTTCTTCTAGGGTAACGGATTGGAACTCTTCCCTACAAAATGATAAGTTAGTTTATAACAACATGAACTGAAAATTCTTCTTCAAATAATTTCTGTTAACTAAAGAATACTCAGAATTGTATTCCCTAATCTCAGCATCCATTAAGAGTATAAATGTTACTGTTCTATTGTAATAAGATTGTTCTATTATTAGTGAACTATATGTAATCTAGAGCGTAATGGGGGACAATTGGATAGTTATTTTTTATAAATTTGTATAGACAAAAAATTTCAAACCAACTAACAGAAACCGATACATCCAACTAGTGGAATAGATTGAGTAGTTCCGATACCATTTATTTACATGGTATTTCATTCTATTCTACACGTAAAGTTGACTAGCTTGCTTTTTATTGGAATAATATCTTCTTCTTGTGACTTGATAACATTTTACATATGTTGAGAACAACTTCTCTATGAAACCTGCCTTTGTGTATGGCTCCTGTCCTACTATAAGCCTGTCTTGAGTACTTGGCTACTTCTAGGTGCTTGCCGCGGTTGATTGAAGTGGTTAAAGGTTCCACAAGGGAAAAAGTAAGCTTAAGTGTTTATTATGGTGAACTTATAGTTTAACGGCTGTTTCTTTCATGGTTTAGTTTAATTAAGAAAATCTCCCAATCTTGATAGACTTTTGATATCCACTGCCTGTTGACCGTGGACTAAACATGTTACTAATCTTTCACTGGGAAATGAAAATCTGAGTGTCGACTTGCAGGTTGTTAGGGTGGTCATCTTGACTCTTAGAAATTTGCAACACAAAGGGACATTTGGTGCTCAGATGGTGGACCTTGGACTGCACAGATTGTTCAGAACTTAAAAGCTGAGGCATGGAGTGATCAGGTGAGTATTTATCTAGTGTTACAAACTCATAATTGTTATTTATCATTTCTCATGGAGAAAGAAAAGACCCTATAAACAAGATATCTAAATATACTTAATTTGATGCTATTCTCATATCAGTAAGGCTAGAATGGAATCAATGTTGTATCTTTTGTGAATTATTTCAAAGTTATGTATTTTTTGAATTCTGAGATGTTAGCTTTTATATCTTTGGCATTAATTAAAGTACAAATTTGTGTTTTGTGAATGATTTCAAAGTTATTATTCAATGTGTACTTGTTATTTGTATAATTGTGGGGCTTGACACATATGTATCTCACTACAAGAAAAAATTATTTTTGTAACAAAATATTTGTGTCTCTAAATCTACTTTTTCCGTTACTAATGACATTAGAGACGGAATTAGGAATGAAATTACGTTAGCTACGTGAACTTTAGGGACAAAATTCCGTTACAAATATATTATTTTTTTGTAGTGTCTACTGCATTTAAATTTATATTGTCACCCTTTATTTGTGTGTTTGATTTCTGCTTGCTTTTTAGGATTGTTTTATTTTTGTGTTCGTAATATTGTATCATTGAGAATTTATCCATTCAGTAGATTGTGTTTGAATATTAAATATAATGCAGTGTTAGACGGTGCATCCTATTGCAGTGTTTTTGGTTGTTGTATAGTGTTTCCTAAGTAGTCTTGTTGGTGGATCTTAGGTGTCATTCATATTGCGCCGTGTTCATGAATGCATGTTCATTTAAATTGTGCATATTCCACTATAAGAAAAAATTATTTTTGTTACAAAACTTTTTTGTCTCTAAATCTACTTTTTCCGTTACTAATGACATTAGAGACGTAATTAGGAACGAAATTACGTTAGCTACATGAACTTTAGGGACGAAATTCCGTTACAAATATATTATTTTTTTGTAGTGTTCCATAAATATATGCTATGATTTTAATGTTATTATTCTAAAGAGATGAGACTTAGGTGAGTCTTGATTATTACTAGATATTTTATTCTTAGAAAAACTTAGGGTTGAGTACTGCTGTTGGACAGTGTAATATTTTATTCTGATTTTGTTACATTGTCAATTATATGGATATTTAATAGATGACATGGATATAAATTTAATGGGATTTTTTGGATATAGCATGTAGTTGTATATGCTTTCATATTATTGACCTGTAGTATTTGTTAAGGGAGGGGAAATTCTTCTCCTTTGCCGGCATTTGTGAAATATATCCGACCATCTTTGTTATGCTTGAAATATTATCAATGGTTTAATTTATTATTATTTTTTATTTGTGAGTTAAGGTCTTTGTAATGGCTGCCACGGTTCCAGAGACCGTACTTATTCCGCCAACTATTGTTGGAGCATGTACCATCGGTGAGGTAGTCAATGTCGATCCCACCGAGTGGACAAACAAATATGTATGACATCTATCTTTGAAGGTTTAATTTTTTTTCAGTAATTTATTCATTTCGCTATTAAATACTTATATAATCTACTTATACATTGTAGCTGGTTCGCCACACCTAAATTCCTCCTCTGTACTTTTGATGTTGCATGAGCATCTGCACACTATGTTTATGTGTTGAACCTTGACTGATTACTTACTTGATTTTACTATATTGGATTGAACAACACTTGCATATAATTATGAAGTATCTAGGGCTTACTAGATGATCATTTTGCGCATAAATATGTAATTTTGGCTTGTTTGCCCTTTATGTAGTCTTGAGTTGACACGATTGTTAGTATAATTTTCTATGAATCCCTGTATTATAGGTTATATGATGGATTTCGTAAGGATTATGGGAAAAAAATGTTGTATGTTTATTGTCACGAAATAGATGTTACGAAAATCATTATAATTGTCCTTCAGGTCATAACAAAATGTTTATTGTCGCAAAAAGTTGTTACAAAAACCGTTACAAAATGATTGTTTGCATGTTAAAAAATATTCACAACGTATTATTTGTTGCGACTATGCTTCGTTACGAAAAAAAAAAAAAAAAAAACTTCTAATTTGTCATGAACAAGCAACCATAAAAAAAAAAAAAAAAAAAAAAAAAAAAAAAGCCATGAATCCTTGAGGATTTGAACCCATACCATTTGGCGTTGGAATTTTTAATTCCAATTCATACCCATTTGTCCTATTGTCATTTCACATTAAGTATATGAAATTATACATAGAATTTTTCTAAAATTTATCATTTGATGAATTTATAACATTGTTACACATTGTTATGTCACGTGCCTAAAGTGAGGCATGACAAGGGCATAGAAAGAGAGATGACACCTAGGGAAATTTATAAAAGATAAATAGAAGAGAATGAAATAAACGAGTGCGTGGAAGAGGAACAAAAAAAAGTGAGGGATGGAGAAGTTTATTGCCTCGTAGGGAAAGGGACTGTCTAAGGGACAAAAATAATGAATAAATAAACATATAATTAATATAGCAAAGAAACATTTTCTCTTTTATCATAATATGTTCAACAATTTTGTAGTTGTTAGTATATATATATATATATTATTGTATATTTTGGTATATTTGGATGGTGACTATATTGTCCCTTGTGTACATATACTCCCTCCGTTGTTTAAGTATGTATCCGTTTGTTTTTTGTACAGAGTTTAAGGTATATTAGTAATATATTGATATGTAGTATGAATAAAATAGAAATGACTAAAATAATTTTTTTATTAGTATTGTATGACATAAAGACAATAACATTTGTATAATATATAATAAGTTTTGTAATGTTAGTTAGATAAAACAGTTATTAAAATAAAATGGATACTTTGTTATGAGACGGATTAACATGAAAAAAATTGATAGTTTATTGAGGGACGGAGGCTGTATATGTTCTAATTTTGGAATGACATAAAAACTAGACTTCTTTTTATTCCTCCGACGCTGTCCTCTATTCACCGCCAACCAGCCACCACTGCCGCCATTAGCTCTACCTCGTTGAGAAGGGCCGGTGCCCAGATATTCGTCGCCGGAGCGTGAGGCCTTCTCCCGCCTGTCCACTGGTCCGCCGCCTTTGAATTGCCACCGACACTCACCAGCGTCCGACCAGCCGCCGCGCTAGACCTCCGCAGTTCACCGCCCCGCCGTTCCGTGCCTGCAAACCGCCACCGACGCTCCACCATCATTGACATTCGACTTCCGTCCAGCGCCTGTCCAGAAGTGCCGCCATCCATCTGCTAGTACCGGCGTTCGCCCGCTCCCACCCTCCTCCGGTGGCGACTGCCTTTTCACCGTTGCTGCAGCAGATTTGGGATGATTAAAAAAGAAAAATTGGAGAAACTTTCATCGTAGCAGCAGTCTACTTGGGAAATTGGAGGAATTTGGAATTTGGAGCCTGGAGAAATTGCCTACGCAACAATAGCCGAAATTAAACTTGGGAAATTGGGGAATTTGGAAAATTAGAGAATTATCTAAAGAGATAATTTATTATGCAGCGGAGTACTTCATCAACTGTAGCTTTCTCCACATATGTCTCATAGTTCGTTGTGACTTCGCCTCCCACTCTTCGGGACATTCATATATAAGCTAGTTACTCAGGTTCTTTTTGTCAATTCTAATTCTCAGACATCAACATGTAATGCCCGATGGTATTTTGATTCGTTCTGAAGTAATCATATGACTTCTAATTTTGAACTTTTGTATTCTCGTACTCCCACTACGGCCTTACCTCTTATACACACTGTCAATGGCTCACACATGCCTATAGCTCATATAGGTGATATTTTAACACCATTCTTATCTCTTACTAACACTTATTGCATCCATCAATTAGCTATAAAGCTTGTTTTGATTGGACAATTGGTTGTGCAAGGACTTACTGTCATCGTTTCACCTTCTGATGTGCAAGTTCAAAATTTGCAGACAGGTCAGCTTGTTAGGATTGGGCATAAAATTTGTCGATTATTTGAGCTGCAGTTTTGTCCTCCCCCTTCACCGTCCTTTTCAACTACAATTTTGTCCTCTCTTTCTAGTTATCAGTGACATTTTTGGTTAGGACATGCATCTCTAAAAAAAACTCCAATCTTTCGTCAATACAAGTATCATAGATCCTCTTCATCTTGAGTCGTTTGATTGTTTGCACTATAAGTTTGGAAAATAATTTGCTCTTTATTTTTTCTCAAAATTTATTTGTCATTGATAAACCATTTTCTTTGGTTCATTCGAATATTAGGGGCCTTTACCAGTCGAATCAATGATTGGGTATAAATATTTTTTGATTTTTCTTGATGATTTTTCTTGTTTCTTGGATTTATTTTATGAAACAACACTATGAACTTGCGTCCATTTATATGACCTTTCCAAAAATGATACATATTTAGTTTTCTTGTATTATCCAAATCCTGCGTACTAATAATGCCCTAGAGTATAATGATTCAGTGTTCCATAATTTTGTTTATGCTTGGGATACTTCAATTCAACGGTCTTATCCATACACCTCCCAGGAAAATGGTCAAGCGGAGCGTAAAGTGTTAGGATTAACTCTCACACGCACACAACAAGAAAGTAGAACACAAAGGATTACGTGGTTCGGCCGATAAAAGTTATCGACCTACGTCCACGGGGGCAACCAAGAAGCTTTTTTTTATTACTGCAATATGAGGCGGCTATTGTTTTACAAGTACAAGAGGGGGATATTTATAGACTAGGTTTAGGGTTAATAAAAATTGGGCCCAAACTCTTAAGCCCATTTGGGTTAAATACCTAAAGAAGCCTACACTTAACAATCTCCCACTTGAAGGCTTCGAAACACCTGCGCTCCATTGTACTTTCGTAAAATCCTCAGCTTCACTTGATTGCCTCGATCTTCTCATCATTTCTCATGAAGACCAGCTAAAGTCATGCATAACTTCAGCTTGTCCAGGTCACAGTCTTTGTGAACATATTTGTTGGATTCGTAGCACCTGAGATGTTTTTCAACTTCATCGTCCCTTCACTTATCAATCCTCTGATAAAGTGATATCGCGTCCCAATATGCTTCATTTTTCTATGATAGACCGGGTTCTTGACAAGTTTTACTCCACTCCCATTGTCACAGTGTAATGAGTAATCCGCCTGCCTTTTATCCAACTCTAAGAGGAAGTTCTTTAGCCAAACTAACCCTTTGCTGGCCTTAGCAACTGCCATATACTCAGCTTCACTCGTCGAAAGTACCACACTTTTCTGAAGTTTAGACATCCAGCTAACTGCAGCTCCTCTCACTGTGAAGATGTACCCTGTAGTGTTCTTAAGTGTCTCTTTGCATCCAGCCAAATCAACATCAGAATACCCTCTGAGAATCGTATCTTTGCCTCTAAAACATAACTTCATCTTTGAAGTACCCTTCAAATACCTTAGTATCCACTTGACGGCTTCCCAATGTTCTCTCCTTCGATTTGACATGTAACGACTAACAATCCCGACCGCATGAGCAATGTCTGGTCTCATGCACACCATCGCATACATAAGGCTACTAACTGCAGATGCATAAGGGACTTTAGCCATATATGCTTTTTCTTTTTCTGTTCTCGGAGACTAATCTTTTGTAAGCTTGAAGTGGCTTCCCAAAGGTGTGTTTCTCGGCTTAGTCTTATCGCTATTCATGTTGAACTTATCTAACACTTTCCCGATATACTTCTCTTGAGATAGTGTCAGAGTGCCATCCTTGTTTCTGATTATACTCATCCCAAGTATCTGTTTGGTTGGACTTAAGTCTTTCATCTCGAATGCGTCAGACATCTGTTGCTTTAACTTATTGATTTTTGTCATGTCTGCACCAGCTGTCAATATATCATCCACGTAGAGAAGTAGAATGATGTAGGAATCCTTAAACTTTTTCACATAGCAGCAATGGTCCATTTCGGATCTCTTGTACCCCATTCTCACCATGAAGTTTTCGAACTTCAAGTTCCATTGCCTGGGGGCTTGTTTTAGACCATATAAGCTCTTCTTCAGCTTGCAGACCCAATTCTCCTTGCCAGCAACCTGAAACCCCTCAGGTTGTACCATGTAGATATTCTCATTGAGATCATCATGTAGAAATATTGTCTTAACATCCAGCTGCTCTAGATGTAATCTCTGCAGCTACAATACTAAGAACCAATCTGATAGTGGTCATCCTTACTACTGGAGAGAAGATTTCAGTGTAGTCTACTCATTTTTTCTGCTGAAATCCTTTAACCACTAAACGAGCTTTGTACCTTTTCGACCCATCTGGTTCATCCTTGATTCTGAATACCCATTTATTTTGAAGCGCCTCCTCGTCAGAAGGAAGTTTAGTCAAAATCCATTTCTTGTTTTTTCGCAAGGAACTCGTCTCTTCTTTCATGGTCATTGAATCATTTTGCTTAACTGCTTCATGATAACTTTCTGGTTCACCATTTTTAGTCAGGAGGAGATAGTTTACACTAGGATCATATCTCGCTAGAGGTTTGGTGACTCTAGTGGATCTCCTGACCCATTGGGACTCGGTTGGCTGCGGCTGCACCGGTGAATGGGGAGGTCCTTCCTCCTCCAAAATTTCACTGTCAACAAAGTCCCCTTGATTGCCTTCAAACTGGTCAGTACTGGATTCGTTCTCCTGACTCCCACTGTCGTGAGGACCCACTGACTCTCTGGTTCCAATAACATCACTGTCAAACTTAACCTGTTCTCTCACAACCTTCGGACTTTTTATGCTTCTGTCTTTGAAAATTTCAGCCTCATTGAATGTGGCATTCTTGCTTCTGACAACCATTTTACTTTCAAAGTCCCATAGCCGATAGTCCATCTTCTCTCCACCATATCAAATGAAGGTGTGTTTTCTGGCTTAGGCATCTAACTTGTCACAATCTCTTGTCAAATCATAAGCACTACATCTGAACACTCTCAAGTGTTCATACTTTACTGCTTCCCCTTTCCACTCTTCTTCGGGTATCTTGAAACCCAATGGCACTGATGGTCCTTGGTTGATAAGATAAGCAGCAGTGTTAACTGCATCGGACCAAAACGCCTTTGGAAGTCCAACATTCAGTCTCATGCTTTTGGCCCTCTCATTCAATGGGTTGTTCATCCTTTCTGTCACTCCGTTCTACTGATGAGTGCCTGGGATAGTCTTGATCATTCGGATCCCGTGTTCAGCACAATACTTGGTGAACTCTGTGTTGATGTATTCACCTCCATTATCCGATTTCAAGCACTTCACCTTCAGGTTAGTTTCTAATTCAACAGCAGGCTTCCATTTCTTAAAAGTACTGAAAAATTCAGACTTGTTTTTCAGAAAATAGACCCATACCTTTCGTATTGAATCATCGATGAACATTACATAGTAGTTTGATCCACCAAAGGAAGAGACTGGTGTTGGTCCATAGACATCAGAATGAACCAATTCTAACTTATGAGCTTTCAATGTCTACCCCATCTTTGCAAAAGAAACTTTTTTTTTTCTTGCCAAGCACATAGGGCTCACAAAACTCGGAATCCACCCTCTTTAGATCTGGAAGCTTTCCTCTTGCGACAAGCATCTTCATTCCTTTTATGCTCATGTGGCCAAGTCCTTGGTGCCATAGAACAGATGGACTTTGCTTGCTGGTTACTGCATTCGCTTAATTTTCAGAATCGGCCATGTATAGAATACCCCTCTTCTTGCCTCTGGCAATTATGAGATTACCTTTGACGACTCTCTATTGCCCTCATCCAAACGTGATGTTAAATCCCTGATCATCTATCTGCCAAATGGAGATGAGCATTTTCTTAAGATTAGGGATTACGCTAACGGCCTTCAACGTCCAGATAGTGTCTGAATGAGTCTTTAGATCTATGTCAGCCATCCCTGTGATGTCAAGAGAGTCTTTATTAGCCAAACGAACTTTACCAAAGTTACCTGTCCATAGATTCTTCATCGTCTTCGTGCTAAAAGTAGCATGGAATGATGCACCAGAATCCATAATCCACGACTCAGTTGAATTCTCAACACAACAAATAAGTGCATCATCTGAGCTGTTTATAGTGGCATTCACCTTTTTTTGCTCTGGCGGTTTTGAACACTGATTTCTAAAGTGCCCATACTCTTTGCAATTCCAGCATTGAATGTCCTTCCTTGGCTTTGACTGACCCCTCATTCTGGAATTTGATCATCCTCTGTCATTTCCCTTTCTTTCTTTCTGTGCTCAACAGGGCGTTTGAAGTTTCACCCGAGTTTCGCCTTCGTATATCTTCTCCGATGATCAAGTCACGAATGCCTTCAAAAGTGAGTTTTAGAATTTCTTGCTGAACTACGAACGGCTGTGACTGTTCCTGACCAAATTTCAAGTAATGAGGATAACAAGAGCAAAGACTGAACTTCATCGTCAAACTTAATATTCACCAACAACAACTGGGATATTATAGTATTGATTTTGTATGTATGCGATGTAACAGATGCACCTTCTTTCATTCTCGTATTCACCAATTGTCTTATCAGAAATGCCTTGTTGGAAGTCGATGGCTTCTCGTACATGTTTGTCAATGTCTTCATCAACCCATATGCGGTAGTCTCTTTCAGAATATTGAGTCCAACGTTTTTGGCTAGTGTAGATCTGATAACTGACAGGGCTTTCTTGTTAAGGATTGTCCATTCATCATCGTTCATCGTCTCAAGTTGACTTTCTGTCAAAGGCAAATCCAGATCCTTCTGGCAAAGCAAATCCTCGACTTGCACCTTCCACCAACCGAAATATTTTCCGTCGAACTTATTAATCTTGGCCTTTCCATCCTCAGACATGATTTAACTATGCAAATACAAATTCTACAATTTGCAGGATGCATCGGATTGAATCTGCAGCGTGTTGTCAGCAATCAAGGCTACCGAGTAGATTGGACGACGCTGCTTCGGGATCTGACGAGCTGACAGGTCTGACGGCTTACGGCTGATGGGTTTGAGGGTTGATGTGTCTGACGGCAGACATGTCTGGCGTGTCTGACGCTGATCTGACACAGTTTTGCCCTGCTCCGATTGTGGTGTGTTCTGTTGCTCTTGAACAAGTGTGACTCGTGTGAACAACCTCGCTCTGATACCACTTGTTAAGATTAACTTTCACATGCACACAACAAGAAAGTAGAACACAATAGAACACAAAGGATTACGTGGTTTAGCCGATAAAGGTTATCGACCTACGTCCACGGGGGCAACCGAGAAGCTTTTTTTTATTACTACAATATAAAACGGCTTTTGTTTTACAAGTACAAGAGATCGGTATTTATACACTAGGTTTAGGGTTAATAAAAATTGGGCCCAAACTCTTAAGCCCATTAAGGTTAAATATCTAAATAAACCTACATTTAACATAAAGATCGTCACATTCTAGATACAATTCATGTCCTCATCCATCCACCTCATGTCCTAATCATTTTCTATTGCCTCTGTCTGCAACATTGAAAAGATCTTCGGTTAGTCCCTCGATTACTCTTTTCTTTGTCCATTTGGTTGTGTTTGTTTTTTTCTTCTTACACCTCACAAATGTAATAAGCTTGAACCGCAGGCTCATTCGTAATTTTTTTGGGTTAATGGGTAGAGCATAAGGGTTATTGGTGTTGGAATCCCGTGTCTAAGTGTCTCCGTATCTCTTGTCATGTCACATTCTGGGAGCATCAAGTATTCTCATATGTGTCCAAATTTAATGTCTCATCTCACTTTTCCTCTCAATTACACACCCGTGATCTTTCTCTGTTTTTTTCTACCTTTGCAAGTCGTGAGCTAACATTTACTGCTCCTGACACAGTCCCTCCGTCCCCGTCTCCTCCAATGGATCCGTTTGTGCCTCATGAACCAGTACCCAAGCCATCTTCAGATGTTCCTGCTGCCACTATCCCCCGCTCTACTCGTGTAAGCCAACCTCTCGTTCACCTCCTTGATTTTCACTGCTATTTTCCCATTTTGTCATAGCATGAATTCAAGTTCTTTTAGGAGATTAATATTGACCATTTTTTAGGCAAGCTATGTCAGAGGAACTACAGTCTCTTGAGAAGGAAGACACTCGGGATCTTGTGCCTCTACTAACGGGCAAATGTCATATTGTGTGCAAATAAGTTAACAAGATTAAGACTCACTCAAATTGTTTGAGTGAATACTACAAAACTTGTGTTTTAGTAAAGGGTTATTCTCAAGAGTATGGTATTGACTACGAGGAAATCTTTGCTCCAATTCTGCGTCTTACCACTATTCAGTGCTTACTTGTTATTGTTGTTGTGCATCGGTGGTCATTACTTCAGTTGGATCTTAAAAATGCCTTCTTGCATGGTGATTTGATCTAGGTTGTCTACATAAGTCTCTCTCTAGGTACTGAAAATTCCAGCAAGGTATGTAAATTATGTCGGACTCTTTATGGTCTGAAACAATCACCTTACGCTTGGTTTTCGAAATTCAGCATTGGCCTTACTCAGTATGGTTTCTCTTCTAGTACTCATGACTTGGATCTCTTTATTTGTAAGAGCTTTTCTAGGATTATTATTCTATTATTGTGGGTTAACAATGTGATTGTCACTAGGGACGACATCTTTAATATTTTTTAATTGCAGGCCTACCTTTGTCAGCATTTTGAGATGAAGCGTCTTGGTCCTTTTTGTTATTTTTTGAGACTTGAGATTTCTAACACTTCAGATGTCTTCTTCTTGTCTCTTGCCAAGTATGCATCTGATCATATCTCCTATGCTGGCCTGACTGATAGAAAGATCACCTCTACACCTCTTGAGGTAAATAGTTGCCTCACTCATCAGGATGGTTCTATACTTGATGATCTGATTCTTTATCGTCAGCTAGTTGGATCCTTGATTATCTCATAGTATCTCGTCTTGACGTAGCTCATGCCATCTATATTGTTAGTTAGTTTATGCTACTCCGTCCACTGCATATTATTCTGCAGTGCTCCATATTATTCGCTATGTTAAGGATATGCTACTTCATGGTATATGTTTTTCAACTCACTTGTCCTTAGTTCTTGCGGGCTACTATAATGCAAATTGGGCAGGTGATCCCACCAATCGTCGATCTACTACTGGTTTTTGTCCTTCCTTGGTGACTCTCTAGTTTCTCGTCTCCAAGTCTAGTGTTGAGTTCGAGTATCATGTTCTTGCTCATTCTACATCAAAACTTCTATAGCTTCGTTAGTTACTGTCTGATCTTGGTGCCCCTATCTTGCGTCTGCTACTCTTTATTGTGACAGTTAGAGCACCATAGAGATTGTGCATAGTAATTCCTTCTATGAGCTCATGAAGCACATAAAGATCGAGTTTTATTTTGTGAGGCAACACATGGTTGCCAAGACTAATATATTGCATCCAATTTTCACTAAGGATCAACCAGAGGATCTCTTCACCAAATCTCTTCTTCCGATTCATTTTAATGTACTCGTACGCAAACGCAAGTTTATGTCTACGGCACCACCTTAAGTTTGAGGGGAGATGTTAGCATATATATTTTATATTATTTTGTATTTAGATATTGACTATATTGCCCCTATGTACAAATATATGTGCTAATTTTGGAATGAAATATACAACTCTATTCTCCAAAACCAACATCTATTCATATAATATATTCCCTATAAGAGAGTTTTATTTGTTCTTACTAATTAAATTATTTATTTTTAGAAATAAAAGGAAATAAAATAATATCTAAGAAAAGATCGCATAAATTTAAAAACTTCCTCCACATATTTGCATTTTTTTTATGATATTATTGTAGGCATCTTGACATAGATAGTTAAATATTAACGTATAAAAGTATGAATAATATAAATCTGTAAGAAAAAAGGTTCACTTACTTTGATGGTGGTTACCATGCTCTTAGAGTCAAATCAAGATGGCGCTAACTTGACTCAATTAGCATATATATAGAAGAAAGACTATATTTTTATATACCACAACAATATATTATATCATATAAAAATATGTGTTGTGTAGGTTATATATTATACTGTGTTGTATAAATAAATCTACAAGGCTGAAATAAATAATATATTGTACTACATGAAATTATATTATGTTCTATTAAAATATGTATTGTATATCATATTATCATATGTTGTCAGATATGCGCAGTTTGTCATATATATATATATATATATTGACTGAGTCAAATCAACATGGTGCTAATTTGACTAATTAGCACTATAACCGAAGTTACTCTACTTTATTTGTCGTAGATTTTGTGCACATGACTAAAATAACAATTCTTTTTTAAGAAAATATTAATTTATTTTTGTTGAGATTTTTATTTCCAAGATATTTTTTATTCATCTTCTTATTTATAACGCCTTATTCATCTTCTTGTTTATAACGCCATGTCACATCTTCTCAGATGACTTCTTTATTCCCTTCTTCTTCAGCTGAGAAAAAAACCCTAATTCCAAAACCATCAATGGATTCTCTAATAAAGAAACAAAAATTGTACCCTAGCTCCATCAACCCATTCTATAAGTTGCCCCATGAAACCATCGTGGAAATCCTCTCCAGACTCCCCATCAGATCTGTAATTCAATTTACCTTTACCTGCAAAACCCTATACCCCCTTTCCGCCGATCCCCTTCTTGTCAAACTACACCTCTCTAGATCTGAAAATTCCTATCTCATCATCCATTCTAAGAACCCCCTCAAAACCCACCTTTATTTTCTTCAACTTTCTGACCAGAAAGTGTACGAATTTGAAACCCCATTTGCCTCTTCCATGTCAGAATTTAGCATCATCGGTTCATCCAATGGTCTACTTTATCTAATCGATTCTCTATTCCCACAGCATACGTATCTTTACAATCCCTTCACAAGGGAGTACTTTGAGATTCCAATTAAACATGAGAATTGTGGTCAAATTGTTATCCATGGATTTGGATTTGATCCTGTTGGTTGCGACTATAAAGTTGTAAAGATTGCATATTGCCGGGATAGGTATACTTATCATGTTAAGGATGAGTATCAAGGGCATATACGGCCTTTACCATCAATAATTGAGGTTTATAGTCTACGTAGAAACAGTTGGACATATAATGGGATTGTTCCCTACATATTAGAGACATGGTCATCTCCAGGAGTTTTAGTGAACAACAGGCTTCATTGGGTGACCGTATGGGTGAAGAAGCCCAACTGGCAATGCCACAAGCGCTTGATTGTGTCATACAACTTGGTTGATGACACAATTGATGAAATGGCTTGTCCTTGTTCCAATTCTAATTATATATTTGATAGATTGATTATCAGTCATTTGGCAGTATTGGACAAACGCCTCTGTGCTTCGTTGCCAATGTTAGACCGTGATGCATTTGATGTATGGGTTATGAGAGAGTATGGGGTGGATGAGTCGTGGGTGAAGGAGTACTCCATATGTATTAACTTTCCGTGGTCACTAATTAGGCATATTGAGCCACCACACCATATTTGGCAGAACAGGTTTGGAAAGAATATGGTGAAGGTATTGGGCATCTTGGAGAGTGGAGAAGTCATTTTGGAGTATGTAGGAGAACGTTTGGTTGCATATGATCCTTGTAATAAAAGCTCCAAGGAATTGAAGTATAATGGAATGCCGAGAATATATCAGGCAATGTTTCACATCGGCAGCCTTGTGTCTCCACATTTGGTATTTATACGCTCAATTATCCACATTTGGTAAATTCTAATATTGTTTTAAATGTTTTATAGTAGGATTGAATGATAAATAATTATTGTAATGTCATTACTCCTTTTTCAATAGAAAGTCAACCTTAGTAGATATCCAACATCATCTTCATATGCAAACATAGTGGTAGAAGATGTTTGATGTTCTAACCACCTTGTCTTGTAATAGTTTTATTTAATTGAAAACAATAGAAAAACTATGTTTTCTTGAAAGTGATACAATGAAATTTAATAATATAACATGTCTGCAATTTTTGAACGGTGAAGCGAACACTAATAAAGCAGAGGACAAGACACCCTAGGATTTCGTAAATGGGTCAAAGGTGCAATGTGATTTTAGATTGGCTTTGCAAATCAACATGTGTATGATTTTTCAAATTATTACAAAGTCAGTATGATTAAGTATTGTATTATCTATTCTAAAAAAAGAACATACACTTTGCTTAAAATCCTAACAGGTTGAGTTCAAATTATCTAATCTGCTTAGTTTAATATAGCATGGATATATAGGATTGTTACATGAATTGAAGTATAATTGAATGCCGATAATTGAAGTACTAAAAGACTCAAGGAATTGAAGTATAAGGGAATGCCGAGAATTTATCAGGAAACATTTCACTTTGTAGCCTTGTGTCTTTGCATTTGGTATATTCCATTTCAATTTGTAGTCCTGTGTCTCTGCATTTGGTATATTCCATCTCACTTTGTAGCCTTGTGTCTCTGCATTTGGTATATTCTACGCCTAATACTTCACATTTGGTAAATTCTAATATTATTTTAATTTTCTTATAGTAGGATTGAATGATAAATCGGTGAGAAATAAATATATGTAATAAAATTACTCCTTTTCAATAGAAAGCAACCTAAATAGATAACCAATTTCATCTTAATATGCAAACATGATGTTATAAGATGTTTGATTGTTCTAACCATCTTCCTTGTAATAGTTTGTTAATTTGAAAATTTTAGAAAAACTATGTTTTCTTGCAAGTGATACAATGAACTATGACAACATAACATGTTTGCAATTGTGCAGGATAAATCGGGTACGGACACTAATGAAGCAGAGCATGAGACACCATAGCACTGTCTCAATGGGTCAAAGGTGAAAAATGTGATAATAGATAGGCTTTGCAAATCAATATGTGTACCATTTGTCAAATTATTACAACTAGTATGTTTAACTATTGTGTTATTACTAGTGTATTCTAAAAAAGGAACATATACTTTGGTTACATATGTGATATCATCGATACTTTTAATTTATTATTATTATTATTTCTAAAAATCCTAACACGTTGAATTCAGATTATCTAATCAACTCACTTTAATATAGCATAGATATATAATATTGGTTACAAGTTATTTACTCCCTGTAAAAGTAAATTATGAAATGGTTCATTATTTTAAAGGCATGACTTTTAAGTTGTATCCATATGATGCTAGAAACATACAATACAAACGAGTTAATGCAATGGCTACATGATTTCATTTGAATGGTTTCTTGACAATAGATATACAATCTGAATGAGATTAGTATTTGGCTAACTACGAACGTAGTTGAGATTTTTATATATAAATTTGAAGTTCAGCATACATATATTGCTTTTCTAACTAGATTTAAATTATATCCTAAGCATAGTTATTTATTTGCTTATTTTCAGTGATTCAATAGTATAAACTCATTACACATTTCTCATTAATTTAAAATAGATCATATTCATATTTTTTGTATGAGTTTTACCTAGATTCTCACCTGTCAATTTTTCTTTTATTTCTTTAAGTGAATACACACACTTAATATTTTAAGGTCTCGTTTGGATTGGTTTTTCAAATGGGCTTTTGGCTTCTGTTTCTAAGCAAATACTTTATACTTGTTTGTATTAACTTTTATAAAATAATAGAAGCATTTTTAAATTAAAATTATTGTTACTCAATACTCCACATTTGGTAAACTTTAATATTGATTTAATTTATTTTATAATATGATGAAATTATAAATCATTATAAAATAAATAGCTGCAATAACATTGCTTCTTTTGCAATAGAAATTTAACCATAGTAGATATACAACAAAATTATTTAATTTACAAACAAAGTGTCGTTAGAAGATGAGTGATTGTAACCCCTTCCCTTGTAATGGTTTGCTTTATTTGAAAAATATAGAAAAACTTATGTTTCCATGCAAGTAATAGAATCTAACATATTTGCAATTGTGTATGGTTGAATTGGATCAAAAGTACTTTATGATTACAGACAGGCTTTGCAACTCAACATGTGTACCAATTTTCAAATTTGCAAAGTCAGTATATTTAACTATTATGTGTATACTCAAAAGACACCATATGCTTGCTTATATAGGTATATCATCAAAAATTTTAATTTATTATTAATATATTTTTTAAAATTTTTCAAAATCTTAACATCTTTAGTTCAAATTGTCTATTATCTAGCTCGACTCACTTATATAATATTGGTTGGTTATGTGAAGTTATTTACTCTTTGTAGAAGTACATTATGAAATAGGATTTTGTTTCAAAGGCATTCCCTTTTAGTTCATTCTTATGACGCTACCAACATACAATCTAAACGAGATACTGCAATGACTACAAGATTACATTTGAATGGTTTCTTGACAACGGTTATACAATCTGAATGAGATTTTTGTTGGCCTAACTACTAACATATTCGAATTTTTTTATATATGAACTTATCTTGTGTTTGTTCATTAACACAAAGGAATTAAAAAATATTGTTATAGCAAGGCTAGTTAAAAAATTTTGATGCTCTTACTAGAATTGTCCAAATAGCTCCAAAGTGGCACTTTTCGGTTCAAAGAATAATTACAAATAAATCAAAATAGGAAATGCAATTAATATAAATTAGTGAGATCGTAGGCACCAAACTCCCAAATCATATCAATGGCCGGTGAGAGGGGCATTGCTAGGTCATAATGACTTAGGGGGGTGTATTCAATCCGAATTCTGTAGGATTTTGTTGGATTTTTAAAATCTAGTGTATTCAATCCAGACTTTTAAAAGCCTTTTTAAAATCTGGAGGTATTCAATCAGAACTTCTAAAAGTCCTTTAAAATATGAAGGTATTCAAAACAAACTTTTAAAAGTCATTTAAAATTACGTGGTATTCAACAATCCTTATACTTTGAAAGTCTATGGATTTTAATAGAAAATTGTGAAAATTTTGTATAGTATAAAATCTCTCATGATCAGTAGAGATTTGATGGATTATTATTATTATTATTATTATTATTATTATTAATGATAAATAAAATGATAATATTTATCAATATTATTATAATTTTTAATAAAATAATAATTAAAAAATATATTAGCGAATTATTATCAATTTTTTTAAATATATATTTTTATATTATAAATATAATTTTTAAAATATTATTATGTCGTCTTTTCTTTTCGATTATCGAATATAATATATTGTCATTTCAGTGTTATTCTTCTTTTTCAATTATCGAATATAATATATTGTCAGTCCGGTGTCATTCTCCTTTTTAAATTATCGAATACACTATATTGTCATTCCGATGACAATGGATTAAATATTTCAATATATATTTTTCATTGAACCGTTAATTTATATTTATTTACTTTTTTATTTTAATATTTTTTCAAAAGTTGTAAATTATATTATTTTATTTTATTTATATACGTATTTATTTTTTATGTAAAAAAGTTATATAAATAATAACAATAATAACTAATAAAAATATATAAAAATAATTTGATATATTGAATGATAATATAATACTACAATTATAAAATTAAAAATATTAATATACAATATAGTAGTGTTACATATGTTATAATGCTTTTACGTTATTAATAATTAATATTAAATTTTATTTTATAAAAATATAATAATATAATAACTTTAATTATAAATATATTACATTTATAAAACTTGTGTTTTAATAATATATAAGTAACTTTAATTATAAATATATTATATTTATAAAATTTGAGTTTGATATAAATTTATATAATTATATATATCCATAAAAAAATTATTCTACAATCTCATTAAATCCGTGTAAATCCATAAAGAATTCAATCAAATATGTAAAAATCCATCTAAATCAATTGTTAAAATCCATCAAACTCCTAATAGACTCCGTGGATTTTCTGAATTTCTAGACGTGACTACATTCATTCTTTCTCTCACATCACCCATATATATTTGCTTAATTCATTTAAAAATTTATTTATAATTTACTTGTGGTTTTGAAAGTCGGAACCATACTATCTCGTACTCCCTCATGATTTAAAAATTGCACAAAGCTCCCTTCTATCTTAGAAAATATTGTACAAAATCTCTTAAAAACACATGAGACTCCTTTATATTTTTAAAAATATTGTATATAAAGAAGTATTGTTAATAAATTCTATTAAAAAAAGAAAGAAGAAGAAATAAAATTAAAAAAAGAAGGAAAGAAAGAAAGAAAACTATTTAATTCAAAATTTAAAAAAAAAATGAGAGAAAAAATATAAGTTATGAGGCCATACAATCCTTCTAACTATTTATATATAATATATAGATGGTAATTATTAATCCGTCCCACCAAAATATGATAATTTTCTTTTTTTTCTTCTTGTTGTTCCATCCAATTATACTACTTTTCATAAAAGACAAAAATTAACAAATTTTAATAACAATTACATTTTAATTAATTAAAATAATCTATGTATAAGTGTGTTTGTTTAGTTTTTTAGTTCGAATAGTTTTTATATTAGGTGTAAGAAAGTGTCGTTAATAAATAATAATATTTTATATTAAATTGTTGAATTTTTATAAGTGTAAGTATATTTCTATTATTTGGAGATACATTCTCGGTTGATAGTCAAATTAGCATTATATATGTTATTTGATTCAATCAACATATATAATAAATATAAACGACATATTACATACAACAAAATAATACGGTGTTATATAAAAATATGTATTGCCTACTTTTATTATATACGTTATTGGTCAAATCATGATGTAGATTTGATCAAATCAACAGAGATTTGCATCTAAATCATACATATTGTGTAATATTTTTTATATTGTTATCCGAACAAACTCTAACTTTATCTAATTTTTAAATTATTTGTCATTCCAACAAATCATAATCATATTATTTGTTCGATTATTTTAAATTACATAAACTAATTTTTTTCAAAATAAAATAAAATAAATATATAATAATGATTAGTATGCTCACATTTATGAACCAATAATATTTTTAAAAAATCAAAATTCTGAAAATTTTTATTTTGCAGGGTGGTCATACATGCATCTTTCAAATATATATTAGTGATATCCACATTAAAACTAAATTTTTCTATAATACTAATATTATATATAAATTTAATTATGCAAATATTATAAAATTAATGAAATGCACATCTAAATATCTTGTCTCTTATTTGTTTGCGTCAGAAAAATTAATTTTAAAAAATAGATTATTTTTCTCTTTTTATTTCATTTCTCCCCTTATAAAAAATTATAGATAAATGATAATTGAGAACCCTTAGTGTTTCTTTATTTGATTTTTTTTTACTATTTAAAATTTATTGTTTTTAGAAATACATATTATTATGATCTCATAAAAATAATATTTAAACTATGAATCAAATAAAAAAAATTATTAACTAAATTAAATAATATTTATTCATATATTCTCACTACAGTGAAACCCTCTCTTACCTGATTCATTGTTATTTCCCGTTCTATTCATTATTTTATTTTTCTCTCACAACACATCGTCCCTCCTGGATCAATTCATCCATATATTGTTGTATTTTTTTTATGTTTTTAACTAATTTTTTTTTTTTTTTGCCAAATAGAATAATTAGTTCTCATTCTCCATTTAATTTATTTTATTTACAATTTTATTATCTAATATCATTTTCATTTCATTCTCTGTCAAATGCACCCTTAGACATCTGTATTTTGTATTATGCAGTCTCCATTCTACCATACAAACAATGTTTTTATCTGACAAAACCATTAGACGAAAACTATTGTTAAAAATATTCAAAACAAATTCCAACCTAACAAACAAAAAACAATTTTATTCAAAATTATTATTGTTTATATGTTGTAAACGTAATAGTTACATGTATATCACGTAGTGTACACTTCTGTAGTATGTAGATGCTTTTGTATCATGTGTTTGACGAGCTTGTGCCTATAAATACATGTATAAATTGATGAAATAAGACAGTGCATTAAATTTCGCTTATACATATATATTACTATATACGTCATTTAAGTATATATAGCTTATACATATATATTATATACAATATATATAAAATAGTGATTAGTAGTAGAAGTAATTAATATTTTTATTGGTTATTTCTGTAATAATATTGCTAACATTATATAACTTTACATATTATTAATAAAAATATATATATTAATAATTTATTTTAATTATACATAAATAAATACTTTGTTTGTCCTTTAAATTTATGCTTTTTTTCTATTTTTTTCACAAAAAGTATATATATTCTATTTATAGCGAATAATTCTTATGCACTCTTTAATTTATATTCTTTAATATTATATTTATAAATTATAAATACAAATATTATCCTACAATCACTTCCACATTCAATTTATTAAAAAAAATAAAAATTCTCACATTTTTAACCCACTTATATATTATCTAATATAATACTATATTAATAAAATACATCCCCAATTTAAATTAAACATACAATCCGTGGATGGAAGAGTAATAAATTATTATAAAACAAAATAAACATAAATATAATTTTAAGATATATTTTTATATAAATTTATAATTTAAATTTTCTAAAAAATATATACTTCTAATTATATACTAAATTATTTTTAAAAATATTTAAAAAGTACATTTATACATTTTATATTAATTTATTAATCAAAATTATCCATGTGTAATTAACACACTAAATTAATATTTATACTCTTAAATATGTATATATATAATTATTTTTTTAATTTAAAATTTAATGTAAATTTATTATTGTATATGTGCAAATATCAGTATAACTTTTTTTTTTCTAACAAACTTACTAAAAATTTTGTAATAATTTTTTTGTAATATTAAAATGTCTGATTCTAATTTTAAATTTAAAAAATATACAAATTTTTAAATATAAATTGTAAATAAATATGTGTTTTTTTTTTTTTTTGCATTTTGAATTTGAAGTATTTTTATGTTGGATATAAAGGGAAGTGTACGGGTTAATATATATATATATATATTATATAAGAATATTTTGTTAAATTAATGGATTTGTTCACTTAGAGCAGCAACAGTGACTTTATTATCCATGTGCTTCTACCATTAACTCAAAGTTTTTTTTGTTAAAGCAAAAGAAAATTGTGGCACAATGGCCTACTTTGTGAGGCAAAAATGGCGACGGGCTTGGCCGTCCCTTGGTGCGGACGAAGGCTTGAAGAAGTACAAAAATAAAATACACACTATTGTGTTTGTTCTCTGTGTCAGTAAAAAAGTTGATGAGGTTCATAGACAAATCAAAACATCCGTGTATTTTGAAAGATTGACCATTGCTACTGCTCTGAGCAATTGCAATGGTAATAAGAAAAAAATGTTTCATTCGATTATGTGTCAAACAAAAATATTCAAGTTTTGATAATAAGAGAAAAAGGCTTCGTTCGATCACGTGTCAAACCAAAATATTCAATTTTCGATAGATAGAAAAGAGAAATGATTTAATAGCTTTTACTTGAGAGAGAAAAGAAGAAGAAAAAGAGAAGAGAAAGAAAGAGATAGAAATAGGGAGAGAAGTGAGAGAAAGTGAGGAAGAGAAAAGGAAAAATAGAAAGAGAAGAGAGAAAAGGAAAGAGACCAGCTTGCTTATGATTTCTTCTGCACCAAGTGTGAGTCTAAGTATTTTTATTTTTCTTTTATCCAAATAAAAGTTATTGTACTGGTTATTTTCAAAAATTTTAATACAAAACCTTGATACTGACAAAATGTCATTCTATTAAAGAGTCACTACAATTGCTTTTAGTATTCTTTGTGCCACAAATTTTCATAAATTTTATAAAAAAATTGCAGCATATACATTAGCACAATATATTATATATATATACTTTATTTATTCACAAAAAGTAAATTATTCAATACAAAATATAATTTTTTATATCATAACATAATTCTCAATATCTAATATCTAAACACATAAAAAAAAGTTTTATTTATATATTAAGTTATTTTTAAAAATATTCAAAAAGTACTTTTATACATATTATATTAATTTATTATTAAAACATATCTATGAATAATTATTACACTCAATTAATATTTATACTACTCCCATAATTGGAGGACAAAGGTAGTATTAAAATAAGTACAAATATAATTATTTTTTAATTTAAGAATTTATTATATATTTATTATTTTATGTGCAAATACTATAATTGATTTTTGTCTAACAAATTTACTAAGAATTTTATAATAATTTTTTTGTAATTTTAAAATGTCTAATTGAAATTTTAAATTTAAAACATATAGAAAATTTTAAATATAAATTGTTAATAAATATGTGTAAAATTGTTAAATTATTAAGTTTGTTCACTTGTATTTTTTGTAGTACGATTTCTCATAAATATTATAAAAAATACAAACACACATTAGCATAATACTCTCTCCTTCCAGCTAAAAAGTATATATATTTCTATTTTGGGACGTCCAATTACAAAATAAATATTTTATTAAATGCCTCATTTTTTTTCCACAAATACCCCTACTTTACATTACATCATTACTTTTACACCAAAAAGCAAGGGCAGAAATGTCATTATACTACTTTTAACTATCCACTATAATTAAAATATTATTATTTCTTAAATACCGCGCCAAAAGTAAATGTATACTTTATGTGTGGACGGAGGGAGTATATGATATCTACACTTTATTTACTCGCAAAAAGTCAATAATTGAATACAAAATATAATTTTTGATATATTATTAACACAATTCTCCATATCTAACATCAAAACACACAAAAAAAAAAAACCCCAAAGTCACCAAATTGGATTTCTTTTTTTTTTTTTTTTTTTTTAAGTGAATAAAAGATACTCCCTCCATCCGGAGACAAAGTATAAAGATAATTTTGCCCTTACTTTTTGGTATAAAAGCAATAATGTGATGGTAAAGTATATGTATTCATAGAAAAAAAGTAAAATATTTAATGGAATATTTACTTTGTAATTAGACAACTCAAAATAGAAATACGTATATTTTTGGACTGGACGAAGGAAATATATGTTTTGTGAATATATAAAAATATTGTATTTATAACAATATTAATCTGAAAATATATGTAAAAAGTATGTTAAATGAACACACTAATATGAGATGATCTCTAATTATTGGATAGCATATAGCAGTTTTATCTCAAATAATTTATTTTATATTTATTGACAATTTGAATATTAAAAATATATATTATACATAAACAATATTGAAAACATATTTCATAATTGTATGTCTGTAGCATCATAAGAATTAATCTAAAAAGTAATGCCTTTGAAACAAAAAATCTATTTCATAATTTACTTTTACAATGAGTCATTAGTAAGTCCAAATCACATAACTAACCACTGATATAGATCAAAAGAAGTTTTAAAGGCAGTTTTTCATTCATCACCTTGATTCATCCGAATTTGGTGATAGCCATTTTATAAATCAATTTTTGAAAAAATTACAGAACCACACAAATTATCAAGCATGTCATTTAATCTACGAATGTGATGATGATATGTAGCATTGACGGCTTGGAAATCCACACACATGCGCCAACTTTCATATTTTTTGGCACCAATAGGACAGGTACAACACAAGGACTTTGGCTTTCACGAATCCAACATTTGCTCAGTAGATCTTCCACTTGCCTTCGTATTTCTTTTACCTCATCTGGGTTGGCTCGATAGGCTGGCCGATTAGGAATTGATGCTCCAGGGAAAAAATTAATTTTGTGCTCAATTACATGAATGGGTGGTAAACCATGGGGTACTTCATCAGGAAAAACATCATCATACATCTTCAATAAGTTAGCAAAACTAGATGGAAGTTTCTTAGAGTCATCCATGGAAAAATAAGTAGGTTTAGAAAGTAATAGCAAACAATGACCTCCATGTTCTAAGCGTAAAGCTTCCTTCCTACACATAAAAATATTAGACCTCTCACTATCGTGTTTAAAATTCCAGCTAGTTTCACCCTGAATCACTACACTCGTGCTTGATTTTTTAGTAGAAGGCTAGAGTATTTGAAAGAGGCTAGGGGTAGATGTATTTATTGGTGAGGATGAAGATTTGAGAGGTTGTAGGGTAGTTAGTCTATATGAGAGAGTAGATGCACTTGTATGCAGAGTACCTTTTGTTACGTGTTATTCTAAGGAGGACTTCAAATTGGACTTCTCACATCGAGTTGATTCAGCGACATAACTCATCATCTTGTTGTCTTTCTTTTGGTTCATTTTCTCTCTTGCTTCATCAGCAAACTGCTTGTACAAGTATTTTTTATCTTCATTTACTTCTCGATGACTCAACGGCTTTAAAACTATGGTCCATCCGGCATGTGTGAAAGTATATCGATTACGGGGGTCATCCTGTACAACTTCTTTGTCAAATTGCCATGGTCTCCCAAATAAAATATGACATGTTTTAATTGGAACTACATCGCATTTTACCTCATCCTTGTAACCTTGTATTTCAATTCCCACCAACACTTGTTTGGTGGCATTGATTTCCCCACAATTATTGAGCCACTGTAGTTTGTAAAGCCTCGGGTGCAAATTCATCCTCAAATTAAGTCTTTTTACTACGAGGTCACTAATGACATTAGTACAACTACCACCGTCAATGATAAGACTACATACTTTAGTAGCAATCTTACACCTTCCATTGAATAAATTTTTGCGTTGTTGGGTATCTTCAACCTCCTTTGGAAAGGTGCTAAGAGCTCAGAGAGTGACTACTGTCAAATTGGACTCCAATATGGATTTTACAGCTTATTGGTTGTAGGAATTCGGCTCATTGACCTCTTCAATTTCTGATTTGGATTTGTACTCACTGAAGGTCGTAAGAACCATAGTATGCTTGTTTGGACATTGATTCGCAAAATGTCCTCGGCCTTGGCATTTGAAACATAACACATCGGCTATGGTTGGTGTTCTTTTGGGAATTTGTTGGCAGCTTAGGGCACGTTGAATCAACTCCCGTTACTTCTTTTTCTTTGTCGATATGTTGTGGAAGCGGCATTTTAGGCAACCCTACAATTGGAAAAAGTTTAAATGGATTACCTTGCATCCGCTTTGATTTTAGTTGCTTCTCCACCTTTATGGCCAATTGTACCATCTCCTCGAGATCCATGTATTGGTATATATCTATCGCATCAACAATATCCCTTTGAAGCCCATTCGAAAATCTAGATATCATTTTCTCCTGATCTTTACGGATATCGGCTTGTAGAAGAAGTGTTTCAAGCTCCTTATAGTAATCCTCTATTGACCGGGACCCTTGTTGTATACTTTGCAATCTCCGCAATACTTCACGATTATAACGAGGGGGAACAAACCTCATTCGTATCAGTGTAAGAAGTTCTATCCAAGTACGCACCGGAGTCTCCCTATTTCTGCAGCGGTTGATGCTCAATTGGTCGCACCATGCAAGGGCATAATCTAAAAACTCCATTACGGCCACATGGAGTTTTTGTTGGTCAGTTAATTTTTTAACATCAAATATTAGTTCTAACTTTCGTTCCCATTGCAAAAATGCTTCAAGGTCGGATTTTCCTTGGAACGGTGGCACTTGAAACTTGATCAAGTTGATAGCCTTTTCTCCATCCCGTCGGTTATGGTTATTATGATACCTAGGTCATTCCCAATTTCCTTCAAACTCCTCATCATCGGGTTCGTTAAATTTGTGTGGGAGTAAGGCCGGATGTTGCATCTTAGCCTCAAATGCGGTTGAACATCATTTCACCTATGAGCTTCAGGTAACGGTCATATATTCTCTTGTAACTTTTGTTGATTCTCTTCCAGTTGATCCATCCTATTATTCATCAATTCCAATCAAGAATGGTGAAGATTTTTAAACTCTTGTAGAATGGTATTGAAAAGACTTTGTACATCAATTTATTGAAAATTGGATCCTTCACCCCCTGCCATTAGAAAGAGAAGAAAGAAAGAAAAAAAAAAAAAAAAAACCTCACTAGAACCCTCGTGTATCACTCCACACCTCATGTACCTCTCCGTCTCGTAAAAATACTCAAATCAAATCGATGGAATTCTCCCAAAGACGATAGCCAAAAAATCCAAAACAGTAGTGAAAGCAAAAGAAATATAATTTCAGAATGGAAGTAGAAGACAAATAATCTAAATAGATTTTTTTTTTTTTTTTGTTTTTTTTGATAAAAGGAAAGATGATTTGAGAACTAAAAGTAAATCATAAATATCTTGAGATTTGATAACAACTTTTTTTTTCTTGTTTTTTTTTTTTTTTTTTGCTCTTTTTTTTGGCTTTTTTTTTGTGTCGTCTCTTGATTAGCACATACCTTTTTGTTTTGGAACAAAACTTGACTAGGTTCGACTCAAATTGATAGAAAACTTAAGCTTAAGGCTCTGATACCATATGAACCGGCCCGACCGTGTGTAATTATAACCAATGTAATTTTCTTACCCAAAAAGTTCAATAGAACAAATGGATTATGAATATGTATAAAACAAAAGAGAAGGAAGAAGAAAAGATAGTGCAGAGAATGTGAATTAGTATGGATGATAACCAACCACGAGAATAAGTTTCAAACCAGAAATCAATCCATGGGCTAAAACACAAACAATAGGCTAAATTCCACTACAAATGATTGGAAGCCACAAACCAATATAATCACTCCAAAGACCCGATTTGAGACTCTAAATGCGAGAAAATCACTCCCTAACACTAGAAATTTATAAAAGTGAAATTTGATTCAAGATGTAAAATTCATTACAATAATAGGCAATGACCTTATATAGAGGTCCTTGAGGAAAATAAAAGGCAACAAATAATAAATGAAACAAACCAAAATGTAAGTCTAACTATAAGGAAAATAATTATGAAAGTTTTAGATATGGAATTATACTATATGGAAACTAATAATAAAAGGAAATATATATTAAGGTAACTTCTAGAAGTCTGCATAAGTGATGATTCCCTTGATAATCTTCTATGATTAGCGATTCTCTTGATCTTTCAACTGAGATTCTTGCGAGTCCCATTGAAGGAGCGTTAGATGAGGGCTAAGTGGCCTCCAAGCATCATCCTTAAATTGATTCTCCATGAAAAATCGTCCGGTCAATGTAGTGACGGATTCTTGAAACTGACGAGCTCGACTTCGAGTGATAGGTTCCACGGGCATTTGAATCCTTGAAGATTGGACGTCCTCGTCAAGATTGGGCACACCAATCGTCGATCAACCACTAGTTTTTGTCTTTCCTTGGTGAGTCTCTAGTTTCTTGTCTCCAAGTTTAGTGTTGAGTCCGAGTATCATGCTCTTGTTGTTTATGTATCCAAACTTCTATGGATTTGTTAGTTATTGTCTGATCTTGGGCCCCCCCATCTTGTGTTTGCTACTCTTCATTGCGAAAGTTAGAGTGTCATAGAGATTGCACACAGTAATGTCTTACATGAGCGTACGAAGCACATCAAGATCGAGTTTCATTTTGTGAGGCAACACGCAGTTGCCAAGACTCATCTGTTGCATCCAATTTTCACTAAGGATCGGCCAACGGATCTCTTTACCAAATCTCTTCTTCCAGGTCATTTTCATGTACTCCTACACAAACTCAAGTTGATGTGTACGGCACCACCTTAAATTTGAGGGGAGATGTTAGTATATATATTTTATATTATTTTTTATTTAGATATTGACTATATTGCCCCTATGTAAAAATATATGTGTTAATTTTGGAATGAAATAAACAACTCTATTCTCCAAACCCAACATCTATTATGTAATATATTCCCTATAAGAGAGTTTTATTTTCTCTATATTCCAAACCCAACATCTATTATGTAATTATTTTTAGAAATAAAAGGAAATAAAATAATATCTAAGAAAATATCGCATAAATATGCAAACTTCCTCCACATATTTTAAATTTTTTTATGATATTTTTTAGACATCTTGACAAATTTGGTTTAATATTACGGTACATAAGTATGGTGCTTATTTGAATCAGTTAGTATATATACAAAAGAAAGGCTACATTTTTATATACCACAACAATATATTATATAACATAAAAAATATGTATTGTGTAGGTTATATATTATACTATTGTATAAATATATCTACAATGATAAAATAAATAATATATTATGCTACATGAAATTATATCATATGTTGTTAAAATATGTATTGTATATTTTACTATCATATGCTATCAGATATGTGCGGTCTGTCTTATATATATGTATTGACTGAGTCAAATCAAAATGGTGCTAATTTGACCCAATTAACATTACAACTGAAGCGACTTTACTTTATTTGCCATGGATTTTGTGCACGTGACTAGAATAACAATTTTTTAAGGAAATATTAATTTATTTTCATTGAGATTTTTATTTCCAAGATATTTCTTATTCATCTTTTTTTTTTTTATATAATGCTGTGTCACATGTTCTCCGATGTCTTCTTCATTCTCTTCTTTTTAAGCTGAAAAAAAAAAACCCTAATTCTCAAACCATCAATGGATTCTCTAATAAAGAAACAAAAATTGAACCCTAGCTCCATCAACCCCTCTATTAGTTTCCCCATGAAACCATCGTGGAAATCCTCTCTAGACTCCCCGTCAAATCTGTAATTCAATTTACCTTTACCTGCAAAATGCTGTACCCCCTTTCCACCGATCCCCTTTTTGTCAAACTACACCTCCATAGATCTAAAAGTTCCTATCTCATCATCCATTCTAGGAACCCCCTCAAAACCCACCTTTATTTTCTTCAACTTTCAGACCATAAAATGTACAAATTTGAAGCCCCATTTGCCTCTTCCATGTTAGAATTTAGCATCATCGGTTCATCAAATGGTCTACTTTATCTAATCGATTCTCTATTCCCAGAGCATACTTATCTCTACAATCCCTTCAAAAGGGAGATCTTTGAGATTCCA
The DNA here is from genome assembly GCF_009805555.1 of Andrographis paniculata. NCBI lineage: Eukaryota > Viridiplantae > Streptophyta > Magnoliopsida > Lamiales > Acanthaceae > Andrographis > Andrographis paniculata. The sequence goes on from NW_026137611.1 coordinate 2,460,642, forward strand.
ATTAAACATGAGAATTGTGGCCAAATTTTTATCCATGGATTTGGATTTGATCCTTTTGGTTGTGATTATAAAGTTGTGAAGATTTCATATTTCCGGGATAAGTATACTCATCATCTTAAGGATGAGTATAGAGGGCTTATACGGCATTTACCATCGGTAATTGAGGTGTATATTCTACATAGAAACAATTAGACAAATAACGGGATTGTTCCCTCCACAATAGAGACATGATCATCTCCAGGAGTTTTAGTGAACAATAGGCTTCATTGGGTGACCGTATGAGTGAAGAAGCCCAACTGGCAATGCCACAAGCGCTTGATTGTGTCATACAACTTGGTTGATGACACAACTGATGAAATGGCTTGTCCTTGTTCCGATATTAATTATATGTTTGATAGATGGATTATCAATCATTTGGCAGTATTGGACAAACGACTTTGTGCTTCAGTGCCAATGATAGACTGTGATGCATTTGATGTATGGGTTATGAGAGAATATGGGGTGGATGAGTCATGGGTGAAAGAGTACTCTATATGTATTAACTTTCCGCGGTCACTAGTTAGGCATATTGAGCGAACACACCATATTTGGCGGAACAGGTTTGGAAAGAAAATGGTGAAGGTGTTGGGCATCTTTGAGAGTGGAGAAGTCATTTTGGAGTATGAAGGAGAACGTTTGGCTGCATATGATACATGTAATAAAAGCTTCAAGGAATTGAAGAATAAAGTAATGCCGAGAATGTATCAGGCAATGTTTCACATCGACAGCCTTGTGTCTCCACATTTGGTATATTCAATGCTCAATACTCCACATTTGGTAAATTCTAATATTGTTTTAAATGGTTTATAGTAGGATTGAATGATAAATCAATTATTGTAATGACATTACTTCTTTTTCAATAGAAAGTCAACCTTAGTAGATACCCAATATCATCTTAATATGCAAACATAGTGTTAGAAGATGTTTCATGTTCTAACCTCCTTCTCTTGTAATAGTTTGCTTTAATTGAAAACTATAGAAATGTTTTCTTGCAAGTGATACAACGAAATGTAACAATATAGCATGTCTGCAATTTTTGAAGGGTGAAACGAACACTAATAAAGCAGAGGACAACACACCATAGGATTTCCTCAATCGGTCAAAGGTGCAATGTCATTGTAGATTGGCTTTGCAAAATAACATTTTTACTATTTGTCAAATTATTACAAAGTCAGTATGGTTAAGTATTGTGTTATTCTAAAAAAGGAACATATACTCTGCTTATATAGGTGATTTCACCGATACTTTTAATTTATTATTTGTATGTTTTATTTTCTCAAATTATCCAATCTTCTTAGTTTAATATAGCATAGATATATAAGATTGGTTACATGAATTGAAGTATGAGGGAATGCCAAGAATTTATCAGGTAACATTTCACATTGGTAGCCTTGTGTCTTTGCATTTGGTATATTTTACGCTTAATACTCCATATTTGATAAATTCTAATATTATTTTAATTGTTTCATAGTAGTATTGAATGAAAAATCTGTGGTAAATAAATATATGTAACAACATTACTATTTTTCAATAGAAAGCAACCTCAATAGATACCCAGTATCATCTTAATATGCGAACATGGTGTTATAAGATGTTTGATTGTTCTAACCACCTTCTATTGTAATAGTTTGTTTTATTTGAAAATTATAGAAAAACTATGCTTTCTTGCAAGTGATACAATGAACTGTTACAACATAACATGTTTGCAATTGTGCTGGATAAATAGGGTACGGACACTAATGAAGCAGAGCATGAGACACCATAGCATTGTCTCAACAGGTCAAAGGTGCAAATGTGATTATAGACAAGACAGACTTTCTAAATCAACATGTGAACCATTTGTCAAATTATTACAACTCAGTGTGTTTAACTATTGTGTTATTACTAGTGTATTCTAAAAAATGATTATATACTTTGCTTACATAAGTGGTATCATCAATACATTTTTTTTTATTATTATTACTATTTCTGAAAATCCTAACATGTTGAATTCAAATTATCTAATCAGCTCACTTTAATATAGCATGGATATATAAGATTGGTTACAAGTTATTTACTCCCTATAAAAGTAAATTATGAAATGGTTCATTATTTCAAAGGCATGACTTTTAAGTTGTATTCATATAATGCTAGAAACATACATTACAAACGAAATAATGCAATGGCTACATGATTTCATTTGAATGGTTTATTGACAATAGATAGATTTCATTTGAATGGTTTCTTGACAATAGATATACAATATTCATGAGATTACTATTTGGCTAACTACGAACGTAGTTGAGATTTTTATATATAAATTTGAAGTTCATCAATACATATATTGCTTTTCTAACTAGATTTAAACTATATCCTAAGCATAGTTATTCATTTTCTTATTTTCAGTGATTCAATAGCATAAGCTCATTACACGCTTATCATTAATTTGAAATAGATCATATTCGCTTTTTTTTTTCAATAAGTTTTACCTAACTTCTCACCTGTCAAATTTTCTTTTATTTTTTTTACAAAAACTTTTAAGTGAATACACACACTTAATATTTTAAGGTCTCGTATGGATTGCTTTTTCAAATGGACTTTTGATTTTTGTTTCTAAACAAATACTTTATACTTGTTTGTATTAACTTTTATAAAAAAAAAAAAAAAAAGAAGAAAATAGAAGCATTTTTAAATTAAAATTACTGTTACTCAATACTCCACATTTGGTAAACTTTAATATTGATTTTATTTGCTTTATAATAGGATGGAATAATAAATCATTATAAAATAAATAGTTGCAATAACATTACTTCTTTTGCAATAGAAATTTAACTATAGGTGATATACAACAAAATCATTTAATATGCAAACATAATGTTTTCTTTATTTGAAAACTATAGAAAACTTTATGTTTCCATACAAGTGATAGAATCTAATATATTTGCAATTGTGTATGGGCAAATTTGGTGCAAATAGTAATGAAGCATAGTACGAGACACCTAGCATTGTCGCAGTGGATCAAACGTACTTTATGCTTATAGACAGGCTTTGGAACTCAACGTGTACCCATTTTCAAATTTACAAAGTCAAAACATGCTTAACTATTATGTTATTATGAGTGTATTCTCAAAAGACAACATATGCTTGCTTATATAGGTAATATCATCAATAATTTTAATTTATTATTAGTATATTTTTTTAATTTTTCAAAATCCTAACATCTTTAGTTCAAATTGTCTATTATCTAGCTCGATTCACTTATATAATTTTGGTTGGTTATGTGAAGTTATTTACTATTTGTAGAAGTACATTATGCAATGGGATTTTGTTTCAAAGGCATTCCCTTTTAGTTAATTCTTATGATACTACCAACATACAGTCTAAACAAGGTAATGCAATGACTACAAGATTACATTTGAATAGTTTCTTGACAATGGATATACAATTTGAATGAGATTATTATTGGGCTAACTACTAACCTACTCGAGTTTTTTCATATATGAACTTATCTTTTGTTTGTTCATTAAGACAGATGAATTGAAAATATTGTTATAGCAAGGTTGGTTAAACAATTTTGTCACATTACAATTTTGATGCTCTAACAAGAATTGTCCAAATAGCTCCAAAGTGGTATTTTTTGGTTCAAAGTATAATCACGAATAAATCATAAATATACAATTAATATAAGTTAGTGAGATCTTAGGCACCAGACTCCCAAATCATATCAATGGCCGGTGACAGGGGCATCGCTAGCTCATAATGACTTAGTCACAATTCCTAGATCCACAAACCTAAGGACCCAACGAACCCTTGCTTAAATATCTGGATGTGACTACATTCATTCTTTCGCTCACCCATATATATTTGTTTAATTCATTTAAAAAACTTATTTATATTTACTTGTATCTTAGAAAATATTTCACAAAATCTCTTAAAACATACGAGACTCCTTTGTATTTTTAAAAATATTGTATATAAAGAAGTATTATTAGTAAATTCTATCCAAAAAAAAAAAATAAGAAAATAAGAAAATAAGAAAGAAAGAAAGAAAAATATTTAATTCAAAATTGAGAAAAATTGAGAAAAAAAAGATATAAATTATAAGGTCCATACCGTCTTTCTATATATTTATATACTCCATCCGTCCTAGCTACCGTGTCCAATTTTAGACAAGAGAATTTAGGAAATGTATAATTAGAATGTATTAGTGAAAACAATTATCGTATAATTAAAATAATTTTAGATCAATATTTAGATAACTAATTAGTCTAATTAAAATTATAAAAAAATATAAATTAAAAAATTTAAAATGAAATTAAAGTGTATAATTCTTTTAAAAAAAAAAAGTGACGGAATAAGAGGACAAACGAAAAGGAAAGGTGGACCTGGTAGGTGGGAGAAGGAGTATAATATATAGATAACAATAATTAATTTGTCCCACCAAAATATGTTAACTTTCTTTTTTTTTTGTTGTTTCGTCACATTACAGTACTTTCTATAAAAGACAAAAATTAACAAAGAAAAAGTATCATTAATAAATAATAATATTTTGTATTAAATTGTTTGAGTTTTTATAAGTATATTTATATTATTTGATATACATTCTCTGTTTTGGTCAAATTAGTATCATATATGTTATTTGACTCAACCAGCATATATAATAAATATAAACGACATATATTACATACAACATATCATATTTATAACAAAATAATATTGTGTTATATAAAATATGTATTTTCTATTTTTATTATATATGTTGATTGGTCAAATCATGATGTTGATTTGATCAAATCAAGAGTTTCGCATCTAAATTATATATATATTGTGTAAATATTTGTTATAGTGTATTTTATATATCAACACATGCCAACAAATCTAGTCATATTCATATTTATTATCCAAACAAACTCTAACTTTATCTAATTTGTAAATAGTTTATAATTCCAACAAATCATAATCATATTTTATTTCTAAACTATTTGTTCGATTATTTTAAATTATATAAAACAATTATTTTTTCAGAAAATAAATAAAAGAAAAAAAACATATAATAATGATTAGTATGCCCCCATTGAACCAATAAAAACACTAAAGAAAAATCAAAATTCTAAAAATTTGTATTTTGCATCTTTCAAGTATATACTAGTGATATGCACATTAAAACTATTTTTTATATATATATAATATTAATATTATACATAAATTAAATTATGAAAATATTATAAAATTAATGAAACTAACATCTAAATATCTAGTCTCTTATTTGAAAAATAATTTTTTTTTTTTTTTTATTTCACCCACCTACAAAAAAATTACAAAGATATCGTTTATTTGATTTTTTGTACTATTTAAAATTTATTATTTATATATATATATATATATACTATTATGATCTCATAAAAATAATATTTAAACTATTAACTAAATACGACAATATTTATTCATTGTTTTTTTCTAGTTTTATTCATTATCTTACTTTTTACTCACAATACATCGTCCCTCTTGGATGAATTCATCCATATACTGCCGGCGCTGCTGCTGCCATGAAATTCCATCCCCCGGCCAGAGCTCCCCAATCCCCTCCAGATTCCCGATTCCACCCAAATTCCATGGATCCGCCGGCGCCGGAGAATGTGGTCTCATTCGACTGCTCTTACCCCATCTACGGCATGGAGATTTCCACCGCCAACCGGGGCCACATCGCCGTCGGCAGCTTCATCGAGGAACTAAACAACAGTCGTCGTCGATCAATCTCCTCCCCTCCCTCACCTTGGAACAAGAAGGATTTGAGGTACATGGACACAACTTTGATATATGGACACCAACAAAATTGTGATATTAGACATCCTATCCGATCCCCAACGACAATGCCGGTGGCCGAATTGGAGAGGCACAATGGCAGCGTCAATTCAATTGCGTGGGCACCCCATGTATAGCTACCGGCACATATATATTCTCTGCCGGAGATGATCCTCAGGCCTTGCTTTCGGAGTTGCGTGGGTTCAGACCTTCTGTGGCTTGTCCAGCCTCCCTCCGGTGTTCGTCCAAGTCTCCGCGCCGATGCTCCAGAGGTGATCGGTTTTCTCTTCATCTTGGGCTTGGCGTTTTTCTTCAATATTAGATATCAGGTAATCCTCTGACTCACTGAATCCTCTAATCACTAGTGGGGAATGTTGGGAGTAATTCTGATTATGTATTTGGTTGATTATATAATTAGTTATATATTATAATTTGTCACTTATTCCATTAATTTCCTAGGTAGTTATGTCTATTTAGAATTCAAATTTAAAATTGTGTCTGTTAGTGTTGAAAGGTCGTGTCTATTAGAATTATAAGATTGTAGGCATTGGTCTTGTACGATGTATCGTAGAAATCATTTAGATTTGTTTTTGCATAATCCCGATCTTTGTGAATTTAATTTCTAACACTTGGTATCAGAGCCAAGTTGATGCCCAAGTATCTCAAACTGAAAAATATGTCGATAGAAGCAGAAGGAGGAAAGAAGGGGGTTCAGTCCCGTTTCAATGTCCCATGTTAACTCCGAAAAATTATACGACATGGCCGATAAAGATGGAAGCCATAATGGATGCTCAGGGGATCTATGACTCCATCGAACCACCGGCCGGAAAGGCGGTGAGCAATAAAAAGAACAAGATGGCTAGGGCCTTCATATTCCAAGCAGTTCCAGAAGACATCCTTCTGCAAGTGTTGAAGAAGAGGACCGCGAAGGAAATCTAGGAGGCATTAAAGACAAGATATCTTGGAGCTGATCGGGTGCAAAGAGCAAGACTGCATACGCTGAAGAGTGATTTTGAAAGATTGCGAATGAAAGACGGTGAGACAATAAATGAATTTGATGGAAACTTGAGCGGTATCAAAATTTAATAATCTTGGTTCAACAATTGAAGACAATACACTTGTTCGGAAACTTCTTGATTCAGTTCCGGACATGTATTTACAATTGGTTGCTTCAATTGAACAATGTTGCGACTTAGAGACCACGCCATTCGAAGAAGTTATTGGCAGACTCAAAGCTTACAATCTCGAGATTCCGGGTATAATCAACACAAGGGCAGAGACAAGCGCCACATAAAATATTTTAATTGTGAAAAATTTGGGCATTATGCATCAGAATGCAAGTCATCGTCGAAAGAGAAAAACAATGAAGTAAATCTAGCCCAAGCGCAAGAGGAGGAACCTGCACTACTTTTAAGTGTTTACGGGAAAAATGTATTGCTTAATGAAGATAAAGTGCTCCCAAATCAGATTGAAAGAGATGGTGATGATGTATGGTACTTAGATAATGGTGCAAGCAACCATATGACGGAGTGGGTCAAGTTTGTTTTGGTGACGGGTCCAAAGTACAGATTGAAGGAAAGGGATCCATCTTATTGAAGTGCAAAAATGGTGGACACGCCATCCTTGCGAAGCTGCCAACGCCAATAGCAACCGTATAGTTTCAAGTCTAGCCACCAGTGCAAACACTTCCTCAACGTCCACTCCTTGTCTTAGTGGCAAAGGGATATGTACAAATACAAGGAGTGGACGTTGAGGAAGTGTTTGCACCGGTGGCTAGACTTGAAACTGTACAATTGCTATTGGTGTTGGCAGCTTCGCAATGATGGCGTGTTCACCATTTGGATGTAAAGTCGGCATTTTTGAATGGCATTATACAGGAAGAAGTGTATGTATCCCAACCTGATGGTTTTGTTGTCACAGGAAAGGAAACATTTGTGTATAAATTACAAAGGCTCTTTATGGATTACGACAAGCCCCAAAAGCATGGAATATTCATCTTGACAGCACACTAAAAGTACTTGGCGTGCCCACAAGAGCAAGCTGTGTACAAGAAGTGCATGTCTAAAGATCTGTTGATAGTTGGCGTGTATGTAGACGATTTGATTGTGACCGGAACAAGTGAAAGTCTGATTTGTACATTCAAAAGGGAGATACAGAATATGTTTGATACGAGTGATCTTGGAAGACTCTCATACTATTTGGGAATCGAAGTTCACCAAAGTGAGAAAGGGAACACAATTGATCAAAGTGGGTATGCTAAGAAAATATTACAAACTGCACGAATGGCAGATTGTAATCCGTCGAAATATCCGATGGAACCAAAGTTACACTTATCTAAAGATGAAGAAGGTGTACCAACAAATGCAATTGAGCATCGAAGACTCATCGGAAGCCTAAGATATATCACTCACACTAGACCAGATCTCGGATATTCGGTGGGACTTGTGAGCAGGTACATGGCATCACCAAAAGAAAGTCATTATAAAGCATTCAAGCAAATATTGAGGTATATCAAGGGAACAATGAGTTATGGACCCTTTTATCATAAGGGAGGCAATGGAAGATTACATGGATACAGCGATAGTAGCCATGGTATGGATCCAGATGATCGTAAAGGTACAACCGGCATGGCATTTTATTTTTCGGGCAACCTTATCACTTGGTGTTTGCAGAAGCAGCGCACTGTCGCTCTCTCCTCTTATGAAGCTGAATTTATGGCTGCAACTTCAGCGGCATGCCAAGCATTGTGGCTACGTAACTTATTGGTAGACTTGACTGGTTGGGAAGCTCAACGTGTTAAATTATACGTGGATAACAAATCTGCCATATCCTTGATGAAGAATCCGGTCTTTCACGGAAGAAGTAAACACATTGATACCAAATTTCATTTTATTCGAGAATGCATTGAAGAAGGTTCGATCTATATAGAGCATATTAGTGGAAAGGAACAAAAGGCTGACATCTTGACTAAGGCACTACCCAAACTAAAGTTCTTAGAGATGAGAGATTAAATCGGAATTGAAGATCTGGAACACATGAAGCAGAATTAAGGGGGAGAGTGTTGGGAGTAATTCTGATTATGTATTTGGTTGATTATATAATTAGTTATATATTATAATTTGTCATTATTTATTCCATTATGTCTCTTTAGAATTCAAATTTAAAATTGTGTTTGTTAGTGTTGAAAGGTGGTGTCTATTAGAATTATAAAATTGTATGCATTGGTCTTGTAGGATGTAATAGTATACACACGATGTATCAGTCTGTTTCTTTTGATCATAGAAATCATTTAGATTTGTTTTTGCATAATCCCGATCTTTGTGAATTTAATTTCTAACAGGGAAGCCTGGTGTGTGGCTTGGTCTATTTTGCTTGGTGGTTCATTGCTGCTATCTGTTCTTTCTAGGTGAAATTTTCGATTGCTGGTTCCAGATTCTCTCAAATAATGGTTGTTGAAAAACCAATGTCCAGACAGTACAGTTCTTGGGTTTGCCCCCGTCATGATCCTTTGTAATAAATGTCTTCCATATTTACTGCGTACTACTATTGCTATTTATGTTTCTTTTATATATGTTTGTGCTTATGTTTATGTTTTTATTTGTGCTCAGCAGAATTTTATTTCCATCCAGCAAGCATCCATTTATTTGTTCTGTTTTGTTCTAGTTTACTGGGCCTGAAAGTAACAGTGGACTTGCTTTCCATATAAGGTTAGATTCATCGCTCTTTATTTATTTATTCATTTACTTGCTCATTACCATGGTTCCCATCCAAGTTGGAGAAACTGTATGATTGCTTGTATGCGGATGGAGTGTTGAAATACACACGTACTTAATGAAGATGCCGTGTGTTCAACAGCACGCAGCGACGTATATTGTCTATAATATGATAACCCGACACATGCAATGCAAGTTGCAGATATATGAAATTTTCATTTTGCAGCCCTCTCTTTGTGTGTGTATATATATATATATACATACATATATCATTGAAGTGGAGAGAGAGACATAATCATTGCTATGATGCCGCGTACAATTTGGTTAAATTATACATGCTTCTCGACATACTACAAGAAATTATCAATTTCGTAACGAGGTTTTTTCGTTCCTAAATTCACTTTTTCCGTTACTAATGAAATTAGAGAAAGAAACATACATACATTTAGGAGGCTATTATATGTAGTGTTTGTAAACTGGTTAGGAATATATATAGTAGTAGTAGTTGTTGTTTATCATATTATAACTATATATATATATATATATGTATGGATGACAAGGTCTGTTTGTTGGCTTACTATATATGTGAAGACTTCTAAATGTGATATTAATCATGGTTCTTTCATATGTATTGTCCATCTCTGCACTTAATTGTGTTCTTGTAGTATATGGACTTTGTTTGTCTTGTCTTCTCTGGGACAATAAAGTATTAATACCATAGGTATAATAAAAATATAATTAGTATTTTTTTTTTTTTTGCAGTTAAATGCATAGAAATGAAGGTCACACACTGCATTATTGCATTATTATTATTATTAATAGTAGTAGAAAATCATTAAATAAAATAATCTTTCTGTAACAAAAAAAATAATCTTTCTGTAATCTTTATTAATAGTGTTTTTTTCTGTAATTAGGGTGGGAAAATAGAACTTTCGAATTGAAATTAGATCACCTTAAACTATCACTACAAAAAAATAGCATATTAGTAACGGAATTCCGTTCCTAAAGTGTGTGTAGTTAACGCAATTCCCTCTCTAATTCCGTATCTAATGTCTTTAGTAACGGAAAAAGGGGATTTAGAGACAAAAAAATTTTGTTACAAAATTGATATTTTTTTGTAGTGTAAGTGTGTGTTCAGTTAGGCGACTGTATTTTATTTTTTTGGTTTTAATTTTTGGATTAACCAGTAAGTTGAATGTGAGTAAATAAAATATACTCATATAAAATTGTGAAGATTATGTAGTAAAGAAACAAAAAAAAATATATCCAAAGCAAGCAGTGCCATAACTATGCTTTTGGCTTACAGTAGTTTAAACAATTACTAGTATAAAATTTATTTATTTAGTCAACATAAATCAATCTAGAGTGCTCCAAGTGCCTTTTATCAAAACATAATAGAGGGACAGGACAACTTTGGAAAGGATGCACTTGTTGTTAAATACATATATATATATATATTTGCTTGGTATTATTTCAATTATTAACACAAGTTCTTGCAATTTTCTCTCTTGAGAATTACTTGTCTCCAAAGATAAATGTTCTAGTAAGATTGAATGTTAGAAATTAAGTATAATGAGGATGAAAGTGTCATGAGTCTTTGATGTTGTATTATGATTCCTCTCTAGTTTCGATGTGTTTAATTAGCCTATGATTTGAATTATTATTATCTAATTTCATATTTGAGACAGATTATTATTCCTAAGCATTGTTTTTTGTATGCATTTGATTAAAATTGATCACTTCATTAATTGTGTTTTGATTTCTTATCTATGCCTTGACAAAAATAAATAAATAAATAAATTATTTATCAGTGAGATTTAGCAAGCATGATTTCAAAAGAGAAGATACCAAAAAACCAAAAAGGTCAGCAGAGCCAATATGAATACATAGGTCAGGTTAGTATTTTTGAGCTTAAACTCTCACTCTTCTTCTTCTTCTGTATGTTTATAGCTTTGGTTAGTATTTTATGCATGTCCGGAGCTTAACACATTGCGTGTTAAATTTGAGGTGTTTTTGTGCTATTGTGATAGTAAAATATAAAGGAGTCTTGCAATTATGGTTAGTTCTATTCTATTATGCGGTGAACTAAATAGTGGATAAAAAATACATAAATATGTGAAGAACATGTAGGAACATAAAAATACTCCACTTGTGAGGCTCTTCTATGGCTTGGTTTGTCCAGTTACTTTTGTATATGAGTGCAGCAAGACAACCTGTTGAAGAAAACTATTTTCATTCAGAAATGTGTCCATGACCGATCAGAAAGTTTATGATACCATTGTAATATGATTACATGAGCTGAATTTAACGGAAAGATAGATAGATAATAAAATAATCCATGTGATCCAAACATTGATGGGCCCATACTGATCTCTTATGAGATAAGATACACCACAATGGGCCCATACTGATCTCTTATGAGATAAGATACACGACAAGATATTCTAATTCGTGCATTCTCATAATTTTGAATTTTTTTTTTTTTATTAAATTATAAGTTTGCATAATTAATTAAAATTTGTTGGAATAACAAATAATCTAATCAAATTCAGATTTATCGAGATAATAAATGATAAAAATATGGATAAAATTAGGGTTTCGTATATATATATATATTCGAGAAATTAAGCCAAAAAATTGTCGCAACAAAAAAATATTATGAGATTTTCGTCCAACATGGCGACGCAGGTTTGGAAAAACTCTCTTTCTTTTTCTTTCACTACAAAAAAATATCAATTTTGTAACAAAATTTTTTTTTCTCTAAATCCCCTTTTTCCGTTACTAAAGACATTAGATACGGAATTAGAGAGGGAATTGCGTTAACTACACACACTTTAGGAACGGAATTCCGTTACTAATATACTATTTTTTTGTAGTGTTTCTCTACTAATTATTTATTTTCGATTGTATCTTCGTTTTCTTTCTTTATTAATTTTTTATTTTCGATTTTCTTCTTCTCCAATTTTCTTCTTTACGGCTTGGTAAAGAATAAGAGGATGAAAATTTAAATTAAAAAATAATAATAATGATAAATGGAAATAAAGTGAAAGATGAGGAATGATGATACGGATGGGTGCAATTTTTTTTAAGCTTTTTTTTAATTACGAAGAGAATTAAGAAGAAAAATAAGATTAAGAAGGAAAAGAAGACAGACGAAATCATGAGGGCAAGAGGACAAGAGAAGAAGGAAGATGAAAGTAAGAGAATGTGAGGAGAAGAAAAAAAAGAAGAAGAAAGAAAATGCGATCGAATTGGGTTATATTTTGATCTTTTTATTTTTTATTTAAATTTATTTTATAGCCTTATTATATTTTATAAATTATAATTTTTCTTTGCCAATAAAAGAAATATGCAATACTAAGAATACTTAGAATTTATGTTTTTATATTTGATAAATTTATTGGATACTATATTATCCCTATTAATTATTTTCTTAAAATATAAGTTTTTTCTATTTATTTTTTTCAAATAGATAAACCAAAAAGACGGTATTTTTTATATATAAAAAAACACGAAAGAAAAGCAATGATAATTTTTTTTTTAATTTTTAATTTAATTTTGATACTCAATCCAGTTCCAATTAAATTGTGAAAACAAATGATTTAATTGCAAACTCATTCTCAGGAACAATCATATAAATAAGTTATAAAAACACACTTATATATTTTCCTTATTCAAATACACAAATTCCTCGACTAACTAAACACACAACAATTAAATACCACGACACAACAATATACGATTCATTCCATAAAAAAAGTTCAACTACAGCAAGAAGCCGCGCGACATAGCGCGCTTTCACGAGCACTAGTATATATATATATATACCCAAAGTAACCACACATACATTCATTTATTACAATGTTATGTATAAAATTTATGTTTATTAAAAATATCAAGGTTCTATTTATTTTTTATTATATATTTTATAATTTTTAGAAAAATAAATTATTATTATTTTTTAATAAATTATCACATCGAAAGTGTCATTTAGATTAAACTAAATACAACAAAAAAGTGGATGATATTTGAAATTTTTACCAATCTAAAATATCAAAGTTTATTCATATTGAATATAAGTTAAGAGTTCGTACTTTCTGAAAGTTATAAACAAAATCAAATTTGACCCGTTAAGGCTTAATAATTATTTGAGTATTATCTCAAATTCAAAACTCGACTTATTAGAATAGTTGACAATCCAAGTTCAAATCAAGTTCAAGTTTTAACGAGTTAGCTTTTGAGTAGCGCTAGTCACGTTAATTTGTTGCTAATCTAAGAGTATTATCTTTAATAGTAATTTTTTGCAATTGTATATCAATCTTAAAAATTATGATTGTATCTAGAATGCAGACTAAGGTAATGAATACTATTGACTAGTCTTATATGGGACGGTCGGGTAGTGTGGGTAAATACGTGACTCTGAGGTCATAAGTTCAAACTCTCGATACCTCCAAATCCAACTATCAGATATGGTTTAGATTTTTAGGTATAGTTTGTATCAGATTTGTTTGGCTTATCGAGTCACTTGAACAAATCAAATTGACTGAACCTGACCCGAAAAAGTTCTTGTCGTGGATCTGGAATATCGGATCGTGTTCAGGTCGACAAACTTTTTATTACAGCCACAGCTCAATCCAACACAAACGCAGATCTGGAAACACAAATTGACACCCCCTAAGTCATGACATGAAGTACATGGTATAAACTCGTAGCATATGATAAAATCCACACAACAAAATGCCACGCTTCATTAACACAATATGCATGTTGATATATCACAAATTGATAGTATAATCCAAGAACACATAGTAGCAATTCATATAGCACGTAATGATTTAATTCAAATAATAGGTTGAAAAGTAATATTCATTTACTAACTAGAGTTGATTAGCAAGATGTTGATTGGCAATAATCATTCCTAAAATTTATAGAGTATTTCACATTTTAAAAAAATATAACATCTTACCTAAAAAATTAAAGAACAACAATAATAATTAAACACACATATATAAATATATATATATACACCACCATAGACACAATTCTCCTCCAATGCTATGCACACAAAAGATAGAAGTCCAGCATACAACCCAAAGTAGCAACAACATAACTCCCCTCCCCACCCCCACCCCCACCCCTCCCCTCCCCTCCCATTCTTGTGCACGCACAAGAATACAACAATCCACAAACTGCACATGCAAAAACACAACAATCCAATCCCCACAGATACATACACATCATCTTGCCTCAGACAGCCAGACTGCAGATTCGGCTTAATCATGCCGTCTCCCAGTCTCGGCATTGTTCGCAGAATGAAAAAAGAAATTTAAAAATACCTTACACAAGCGACGCCCAACCCGCAGCTCAAAAGGAAAACGGGCTCTCCGAAAGCTCTATGCCATTGAAACTGCAACACAAAAGGAACACATAAATCCGCATCCGCAATCAGAGCATGTTCTTTCTATCTAGTTAATCGATTGATCGATGCAAATATCATGCTTGTCCGAAATGTGGATAAAAGAATATATGTGAAGTTCGATTTGCGTAATATAAAGTTTTTCTACCTCTGCAGTTCAGCGCTGTGGGCGGGATCAAACTGCGCTTCCCTGTTGCTGTAACTGCTTGGCATAGCTGCACAAGTTAAGAATCGAGAAAAATCCAGCTAGTTATATTTCAATTGAAGTGTAAGGAAATAGAATAAGTAATAATGGTGATATATATACAGAAAACATAGTAATCATCGATGTAAGGACCTTCCGGAAAGCTGGAGCTGCCTGAAGTCTGGCCGGCTGGGGGGCGACCCTGGCTCGATGAAGCACCAACGTGCTTCATCTTGTAGTCGCCCTGCACTTCATGCTCCTTTCTGAGTGAAGTGAGACTCACTACATACAACAGAGGAATGAATTGAACAAGTTAATCGGGTAGAACAATGATTTAATAAAAAATGAAAAAAACAAAAACAAAACATCGGAGCTAAAAATGAGTGTAGGTAAAGTGAACATGAAGATCATAAGAGGTGCATTACAAGGAATGTATGGTGCGGCAGAAGCATGAAGCTGCACTTTCTGTTCCGGCTTTCTGCGCAGAAATAAATACGACAAGGAAAGACACATGTGAGAACATTACGTGTGATTTCTAGGAATTAAGAAAAGAGGTGACGTTCGAATGCAGACAAACGAATTTCCTTTTTTCACTCTGTTAGAGAAGCAAAGTCATTTTCAAGCTGGAAGATTAAAGAAATCAGTTGTAATTAAAGAGTTTCCAATAAGGACATTGCTTGCTCTTCATTAAATTATTCATAATCAGTAGAGGTGGTACAAGAACACAAGCAAATCCTTCATGATAAGGAAGTTCGATCAAGCTTCTTATACGGTTATATAAGCATGATCAAAATTACAACAACATAATATTTGATGTTAAGGTTCTAATCTTGATGTAAAATATAAAAAAGAAGCTCTCTGAGGTAACTAGAATACAGCTGACATGCCAACAGCCTAGTGGATTTTTTCTGTCATGTCAGATGCCTAGCATTTAACAGGAAAAGAATAAAAAAGCAAAGTCATGGGAAAAAGCGACAAAACAAAAAAGTTCAACTAGCTTCAATGTTGCAAAATCTCTGTTGCATGTAAGGCAATAAATAAACAAATGCAGCGAAAGGATCATTTATGTTTTGTCCTGAAATGGTCGTTTGGCAAGTGTGACGAAAGTCTTTTATACCTCTCAGGGAGCATCACACGGTGGGAGGTATAAAGTTGAAAAAAACAGAAAGAGTTCAACTAGCTTCGATATTGCAAAATCCATGTTGCGTGTAAGGCAAT
The DNA here is from genome assembly GCF_009805555.1 of Andrographis paniculata. Taxonomy (NCBI): domain Eukaryota; kingdom Viridiplantae; phylum Streptophyta; class Magnoliopsida; order Lamiales; family Acanthaceae; genus Andrographis; species Andrographis paniculata. The sequence goes on from NW_026137611.1 coordinate 2,476,993, forward strand.
AAATAAACAAATGCAGCCAATGGATCATTTATGTTTATCTCCTGAAAAGGTCGTTTGGCACTGTGACGAACGTTTTTAATACCTCTCAGGGAGCATCACTCGCTGGGAAGTATAAAGTCAACAAAAACAGCAAAAGTTCAACTAGCTTCGATATTGCAAAATCCATGTTACGTGTAAGGCAATAAATAAATAAATGCAGCCAATGGAACATATATGTTCTTCTCCCGAAAAGGTTGTTTTGGCAAGTGTGACGAAAGTTTTTTATACCTCTCAGGGAGCGTTGCACGTTGAGAGGTATAAAGTCGACAAAAACAGAAAAAGTTAAACTATCTCTGATATTTCAAAATCCATGTTGCGTGTAAGGAAATAAACAAACAAATGCAGCCAATGATTCATTCAGGTTTTTCTCCTGAAAAGGTCGTTTGGCAACTGTGACGAAAGTTTTTTTATACCTCTCAGGGAGCATTGCACATTGAGAGGTATAAAGTCGACAAAAACAGCAAAAATTCAACTAGCTTCAATATTGCAAAATCCATGTTGCGTAGAAGGCAATAGATAAACAAATGCAGCGAATCAATCATTTATGTTTTTGTCCTGTAAAGGTCGTTTGGCAAGTGTGACAAAAGCTTCTTATACCTCTCAGGGGGCGTCGCTCGCTTGTGCTGATATGGCTTGACCAGTACTTGTGCTCCACGTATAAGGTGAGGATTGGATTTTGACAGGACCAGAGAAGCTGTCTCCGGACAAGCAAACGTGACAAATCCATACATCCTCTTCTCCTGGACAGGAATCCGAATTTCTTTGACAGGGCCGAAATGGCTGCGGTGAAACAAGAAGCTTGCGTCATATAAAGAGACCGACAGTTAAGATTTTGCAACTTGGTGACAGCATACAAGTTTCCATACCTGAAATAACTATGAACATCCTGCTCAGTAAAATCGCTTTGCGGGGGATACGTCAGATAAATCTGGTGCAAGCAAGCTCCGATTGGGTCCTGCTCTGTTGCTTCTTCAACAAATTTCAAGTACCTGGGAATGTCATCCTCCAAGATAATAGATTGCATGCCGTACGGCCTGTACAAAATTTAACAAAGAACACAACCATCAGATTGTTATCTATGGAGGGTCACTGTAAAAAAGCTATAAATTTGCATATTGCACCTGTTGATCACACAAAAACTCTTTGACATTTGAGCAAGAAAGTCGTTTGCGTCTCCAGTGAACCCTTGCGCCCGAGCTTCTGCTATATAAGGTTCCAGCTGAAGAACCTTCTCATACCTATCGAAGTATATAAATGGCAAAGACAAGATGGTAACAGGAATCCCTCTTCTAGATTTCAGAATGTCAATGAAATCTATCTCAAGCTGTCTAAGGTCTCCATGGGGTAAGTTAGGGTTGCTACTCAGCGCCTTTTCATCTGTGGGGGTGTTCAGAACCATATAATAACCACTTTTGGTTCTAATGACATGCAAGTCTTTGCAGTCACCACCATACTCGCAATATCCACTTTGGTAGCTTTCACAAATCTTCAAGTCTATCTCAGGTGTTTCTGGACAGGAAGGAGACACGGATGGAGCCTTTTGATCAACAGTTTGATGCAAAGCAAGAACAGGATTGTAGCTCTGCGGGTGGCCATATGTACCAGCTAAACTGAGAGATCCTAACTGATCTTCCAAAGGAGGTAACTGAGGTTGCGTCAGAACACCGAATCCTGTGGCTGTCGGATTTACAGCTACTGGATTTACAAAGCCTGGTGTAGGAAAAAACTGAGCATTAGGTATTAATTGCTGGGCATGAGGGATTTGAGGAATCCACTGGGCATTGTTGGCTGGAAGAGGAGCCAGTGCAGGTAGACGGGATGAAGCAGGTACAAAAGGAGTGAATGTAGCGGGAAGGTTTGAGGCAGGACGTGAGGCTTGTGAAGAGGAAGCGTGAGATGAGGCAACTGACTTCAGGGCAATTCCAAGTTCATGCTTAAGCTGATCGATCAGGTTCTGGATCATATAATCTGGACCCAAGGCCAGCCTAATCATTTCTTCTTCTCTTTGATCCTTAAACAGGAGATAACCCATGAGCTTGGAAACATTTTCAGGGTCGAATTTCTGAATTCTCTGAAACACAATCTTGGTGGATTCTGAGTATTCCATAATTCAACCTAATCACCAAAACAGAAATACTGATGCTGATCAGATACAGATGCAATAAAAGAATAGAACAAATTAAACCAACAACAATCTCATAGACTGTAATAATTAATTATATCTATCAAAGTAAAAAACTGAAATATGGTTGGGATCAAACAAAGTTACAAAAGAAGGATCATTGAAACAACTCAAGAAACACAACATGAAGAACCATGATGGAGTTTTAGCAGACTTCATTCACTATACTTCGTGTAGAGAAACATTTAGATCATAGGGAATTCATTACTTCCATAAGCATTTACTATTGCAGATCCCTGTCCCCAAATTTCCATCAAGCTTTTCCATTTTTATTTATAGTAATATTTTTAAAGAAATCCATTTCATCACAATCAAGCTTCACAGAAAACACTCGAGAAAGCAAATTCTACACAAATTCACCAAAACCAACAAAGGCACAAAAGAGAATCAATCATCCCACCACCGCACAAGGTGAAGCTCAAAAGCTTCTAAACCAAGGATAAATCAACAACATGCAAAAAATCAAAGCACACACAAAATACTTCAATCTCGTCTGCATGAACTATTCACCGAAATGAAATCAAACGAGCAACTACTATTACTTACTGAACAATTTCCAGAATTACTCAACCAAAACCTGCTGCAGATAGTAGCGACTTGGAGAAAAAGTGAAGCTAGACTCTTACTTCAGTCTGGACTCTGGTGGAACCGCAGGCACCCGTCTCTGAGTATGCGTGAGCATTTGGTGGGTATAAATGCGCGATTTCTCCGAAAACAGACAACATTGCTCACGATATCGGAGAGAAAACGGACACTGGAACTCCAATTGTCGTTTGCTCTAATTGCAACCCTATTTTCAGCCTTCGCCACGACTCCAATGCACCTATACATATAACATGCATACACATTCACATTCACATTCACGCACCGATTGAAACCCTAAATCAATTTTCCGCTGCCATAAACAAAAAGAAATTATTGAAAAGAAAAAAGCACCTCTGAACCATGCGATCATCAATTTTGTTTTTTCTGGCTTCCGCATTCGCCCGATCCATCTCGTTGCTTCGGAGTAGATTTTTCCCAAGGGCATATGCAAATGAGCTCGAAGTGTGATTCAAAAAATCTCCGTACTTATATATATATAAATAATATTACGTATACTGCTGCGGCTATCCTCCGGAGGTCCATGGAGTCCAAAACCAAATGACATATCACACACCCGCATGGGTGTGTGTGTGTGTGTGTGTAGGTGTATTGATGGCTCGCATTTACATCGCCCATCATGTATTTTGTATCGTACCTCTTCTTTTCACTGCATGCATGCCATTTGTCAAAAAAATTAGTTGCATGGTTTTATAAGAAAAATAAATAAATAAAATTTCTTTTGTCACAATAAAATATTATTTTCTATCAAAAAATACATTCTATTTATTTTGTTATTTTTATTTGTGTGAATATAATTTATATATTCTCTTCAGTAAATGTAATCACTATATGTTATACATATTCTCAAATTACATTTATTAAATCAATTTCGTTACATGAATATCTTAAATATATGGAAAGAAAATTACACACAAAAAATATCTATAAACATACTCCCTCAATCCCAGATACCGTGTGTATGCTACACTGTATTTTAGGAAGGATGTAATTAGTAGATAATTAAAAATGTATTAGTGAAAATAATTGATAACTAATTAGTTTAATTAAAATTAAAAAATTTAAAATGAGATTAAAGTGTGTAATTATTTTCAAAAAAAAGAAAGTGACATGTATGTGGGACAGACAGAAACGGCAACGTGAACATAGTATTTGGGACGGATGGAGTATTTATTAAAGTTTCCATCAAAACTAATGGTTTGAGTAAACGGAAGAAGTATAAAAAATTAATAATGTGTGTTCACTTATATTTAAACTTTGATAATTTTATTTCAAATTTCTTTTACATTATTTATATATATATAATTATATTTGGAAATATTAGATTAATTTTATATACATATATAATATCATATTCACTGTTTATTTATATTCAATTTTAATATGATCAAAACAATTCTACAATATAATGTTTGTGGGATTTTGATTTTGAATAAAAAAAATTTAAACTAAAATAATTATTTGATTTGATAAATATATAATGATGTTTTGTTTATAAAATTCAATTTTAATATAATATAATAAATAAAAAATAGATGTTTGATTTTTGTTTTTCTTAATAACAATTTTGAATTAAATAGTAAAATCAAAACTAAAATCTCACAAACAAGCAAACATTTAAGGATATACATATTTTTTTAAATAGTATTTTTTTTTTTTATGTAATGTTTTTTTTGACAGAAAACTATATTTTTATTGAAAATATACACGACGAATATTAGAATTTTTAATTTGAAAAAAAAAACACCACTGGTTTAGTTGGTTTTTTATTTGAAATTTAATTTAATGGTGAAACATTTTAATTCGATGTTTTTTGAATGAAAATAAGTACATTTTTATTGAACCATTTTTTTGAGTAGTATCGATTTGTATTTAAAATAAAAAATTCATAACTTTTTCGAAAATACAATAATAATAATAATAATAATAATAATAATAAAACATCCAAAATATCTTATACTGCCTCCGATCCCATGATTTTTTTTTAAGTAATTGTACTATCTATCTAACATTACAAATATCCTTCCAATTTACAATATATTACACAAATGTTATTACATTTATATCATACAATACTAATAAAGTTAATTTAGTTTTTTTACATTTATTTTTACTACCATGCAAAAAACAAATGAATAGATAAACATAAGACAGATGAAGTATAAAACTTCCACAAATTTTCACACTTTAAAAAAAAAAAAAAAAAAAAAACTTAATATCATAAGATCTAATCAAACATTTTACAAACACGGGGGTTTGTTTGTTTAGTGTTTTGATTTTTATTTATTTATTTTATATGAGATAATAAAAATCGTATCGATATTATAAAAAATAATATGTTATATTAAATTTTGATTTTTGTAAAATTAATAATATATATTAAAAATCGAGTAAAAAATTATGATCAAACAAATCTGTTATATCCACTGAAATGGACCTACTTGGGCTAGTTACCAATTTTAGGGCAGTATTACAAATAAGGGCTAGCATCACAATTTTTTTAATTCAATTTTCATATCTTATTGTGAAAGCATTTATATAATTTGTTATTATTAAATGTCACATTCAAATTAAAAAATCAAAATCCAAAAAAGTCATCAACCACACAGGCAAGTAATACTACAATACATGAGAGATTGGCTACTAACAGAATGACAATTGTTCTTTAAAGTTGTTACTTCTTTTATTTAATTACTGAAAGTGTCGTTACGTTTCCTTCTTTTCTTTGTAAGATGTATATATGTGTGTACAATCTATTCTTTTATTCAATAACAGAAAATACCCAAAAACCTTCTCGTTTCTTCTTCTCTCTTGTTGGTTGGGTTGTTCTTCATGATATCAGAGCCAGGTTCTCCTCTAGCTCTCTCCTCTATGACGTCTGAACTCCACAATCAAGCCGCTATGTCTGCTGATTCTACAGTTCAGCAAACCAGTAACTCTCCTATTCGTGAGGAATTTTTTATTTTCTCTGCTGACCACCCAGGGTTAGCTCTCGTCACTATTCAGTTGAGTTCTTCCAACTGGATCGCTTGGAAGGTTGCGGTAAAGGCTGCGCTAAGCTGCAAATTTAAGGAAGGATTTATCAATGGTACTATTACTCCACCGTCGGTGACTGATCCAGAATACAGGTATTGGCGTAGAGCTGATAATTTGGTTCTCATATGGCTTAAGAATTCTATTGCGCCTGAAATTGCCAGATCCTTCGTGCACACTCCCTCGGCTCGTGATTTATGGCTCGAACTTGAAGATTGGTTCGGTCGTGTAAGTGGACCTCAACTCCTTATGCTTAAGAGGAAGATTGTTAATCTCTCCCAAGGTAACAACACTATCACCGAGTATTTTGGTTCGTTGAAATCTCTTTGGAGTGATTTTCGTGCTTTGCAACCTTTTCCTGATTGTGATAAATCTGTGCTGCAACTATTGAGAATTGAAGATGAGCGGATGCTATTGTGTCAACTATTAATGGGGTTGAATCCTTCTTATGAACATGTCTGCAATCAAATTCTCATGATTGATCCTCTGCCCTCTGTGAGTGTTGCTTATGGAATGCTGTGCAATGTAGAGTCACAGCGTGATGTTCTTCTGTCTAATTCCATCACTCCTGATTTAGCTCTGTCTGCTGCTGTTATGCCTTTTCACCCAACATCTCAGAAGTTATTTAAGAAGAAACCTTCCAATGGCATCTGTGCTTATTGCAAAAGGCCTGGACACACTAAGGAAACTTGTTTCAAACTTCATGGTGAGCCGGATTGGTATAAAGAGTTCATCGATAAGAAAAAAGGGAAAAGCATTGTTGCTGCAGTGGTCAATTCAACTTAAAAAAAAAAAAGATCAAATGTGAAGAGCCTTCGTCTTTTGTCACTAAATCTGAGATTGAAGATATATTCAAAAGGTTAATGCAGACATCTGCTCTTTCTCCAGTTGACTATGTAGCAGGAGCTTATGGCTGCTCAGGTAACTCTACGTTTTTTGGAACATCTCTCCGTGTGTGGATCCTTGACACAGGGGCTTCCAGCCATTTGTGCTCATCTCTTTCCTTGCTTGCTGATCCTAAGCCTATACTTTCATCCACGAATATTCATCTTCCCGATGGAACCACCAAATCTCCTACTCATTCTGGATCTGTTGTTCTAAATTCCTCTATTACTTTACATAATGTACTTTACATTCCTGGTTTTGTCCTGAACCTTGTGTCTATTAGTAAACTGGTTGTTGATTTAGGTTGCCTTGCTAAGTTTGATGCCTCTTGCTGTAACTTGCAGGACCTGAGGACTAACTCGACTCTCTTGCATGCCAAGCTTCATCATAATCTCTATATTTTTTACTTGAGCTTATCATCCCAGGTTCTATGTTCCACTGTTTACTCTGATCCTTTATTTCATACCTTATTATGTCATGAGAAATTAGGCCATCCATCTTGGAATGTTATGAAACACTTACCTATGGAACTTATTGTTTTTCCTTCCTCACCTTGTGATGTTTCTTCCACTTCAAAATTTCACAAACTTTGCTTCAATAAAAGTGTTTCTCATGCCACTAATATTTTTGATCTTATTCACGTTGATCTTTGGGGTCCTTTCTTGCATCCTTGCACCACAAATAATAGTTATATGTTGACTATAGTTGATGATTGTTCTAGAGCTACTTGGCTATACTTGTTAAAGCACAAAAATGAAGTAGCAAGTCTATTGTCTAAGTTCCTGATTTTGGTTAATACTCAGTTCTCCAAATCAGTGAAAGTTATTCGTAGTGATAATGGATCTGAATTTTGTAACACTGCTTGTGAAGAATTATTTGCTCGGCTTGGGGTAGTGCATCAAAGGAGTTGTGTTTATACACCTCAACAAAATGGGAGAGTCGAGAGAAAACACAAACATATCACTCAGGTTGCTAGGTGTCTGCTTTTTCATTCAGGTTTATCCAAATTTTATTGGAATGAAGTTGTTCTTGCATTTGATTAATAGATTACCCACTCCTATACTCGATTGGAAAACTCCATATGAGATTTTAGATAACACCAAACCAGATTTTGATAGACTGCATGTCTTTGGCTGTTTGTGTTTCATGAAAGCTCCTAAATCTCAGTTGGGTAAACTAGATCCTAAAGGGTTGAAAGGTGTTTTTCTGGGATACAGCGGGACATACAAAGGTTACAAAGTCCTCGATTGCTCTACTAATAAGATCTATATAACTAGAGATGTGGTGTTCTATGACTCCATACTTCCTTTTTCGCCCAATGTCTGCCCCCTTACTTCTTCTACTTCTGTTTTAGAGCCAATAATTTCACCCAATATTGCTATTAATGACTGTCCCTCCTCTATATCTGCCTTACCCAAATCTAGTGTCTTTGATTTAGCTTCAACTTCTCCCCATGTCTCTGCTCCTTCGCCCCAATCCTCTCCATCTATTTCCTCTCCAGCCTCTTCTTCAGCTCCTTCCACTCATATTTCCATCTCCCCTGTGTCACTGCCCACTAGACCGCAGAGATTAAGGCAAATGCCTGCTAGATTTCGGGATTTTATCTGCAAAACTCAAGAAGTGCAGCTGCCTGTTTCCTTTAGAGAAGCTAGTCAATCACAGGCCTGGAATTCAGCCATGACTGAGGAACTTGATGCTATGCCCCGGAATGGTACATGGGATTTGGTCGCTTTGCCTCCTTTGAAGAAACCTATTGGGTGTCGATGGGTTTTCCGGGTGAAATATAATCCCGATGGCTCCATTATCAAGTACAAAGCTCGTCTTGTAGCCAAGGGGTATCATCAAAAGTTTGGAGAAGATTATCATGACTCTTTTGCTCCTGTAGCAAAGCAGATCTCAGTCCGATTAGTTCTTGCATTGGCTGCCTCCATGCAATGGCACTTACATCAATTAGATGTGAATAATGCTTTTCTTCATGGGGATATCACTGAAGAAATTTACATGGTCTGTCCACCTGGATTGCAGGCACCTTCAAATCAGGTTTGTAGACTTAAAAAGTCTATTTATGGCCTCAAGCAGGCCCCGAGGCAGTGGAATACTACCCTCACTGCCTTCCTTCTATCCTTGGGACTGCAACAACTTCCTTTCGATCATTGTCTATTTTTGGAATTCACTGGTTTAGGTTCAGTTATCTTGGTGGTTTATGTTGATGACATTCTAATTGCAGGAAAAGATGAACACAAAATTGTCAAAATAAAGCAGGCACTGCATGAACAATTTACCATGAAGGATCTTGGAGCTGCTTCTTATTACTTGGGTCTTGAATTACGCCGAGGTAATGATGGAATTCGTGTTTCTCAATCCAAATTCACTAATGATCTCCTCGAAGAATTTCAGGTGTCTCAAAATTGTCGTGCTCATACTCTTCTTGGCATTATAAAGCCACTGCACCGCGATGGCGTTCTCGTTAACCAGCCACATCTTTTTCGAAAGCTGGTTGGAAAGTTGATTTATCTTGGATTTTCTCGCCCAGATTTGAGTTTTGCAGTGCAACAACTCAGTCAATTTATGCATGCCCCGACAGAAGACCATTGGCTCGCTGCCACTCACATCCTTCAGTACTTGCGCAACACCTCGTCACTTGGTCTTTTCTTTCCAACCCGCAGTCCCTTGGAGCTTACTGGTTATTGTGACTCAGATTGGGGGAATTGTCTTGATACTCGTCGTTCGTTAAGTGGATACTGTGTGTTTCTTAGTGGTGCCTTGATTGCTTGGAAAACTAAAAAGCAACAGGCTGTGTCTAAATCCTCTACCGAGGCGGAATATCGCAACATTGCTGCGGCAACTTCGGAACTCCTTTGGATCCATTATGTTCTTGAGTCGCTTCGTATATCGGTTCCTCGTCCCATTCCTTTGTACTGTGACAATGAATCTGCCATAAAGTTGGTGTGCAACCCGGTTCACCACGAGCGGACAAAGCACATTGACATCTCTTGTCATTTTATCCTTGAGCGCTATCAATCTGGTTTCCTTCTCCCTACTTCTATTGACACTGTTGTCCAAGTTGCTGATGTCTTCACGAAAAGCTTATGTGCACCTCTTTTTCTCCGGCATTGTGGCAAGCTCAATTTGGAGGGTTTCGCTTGCGGGGGGGATGTAAAGGCAAGTAATACTACAATACATGAGACATTGGCTACTAACAGAGAATGACAACTGTTCTTTAAAGTTGTTACTTCTTTTATTTAATTCCTGAAAGTGTCATTACGTTTCCTTTTTTGCTTTGTAAGATGTATATATATGTGTACAATCTATTCTTTTATTCAATAATAGAAAATACCCAAAAACCTTCTCGTTTCTTCTTCTCTCTTGTTGGTTGGGTTGTTCTTCACACACAATCAATGTCATCTTTTTTTTCTTTTTTTTTTCACCTAAATTTATATATAATTTATTAATAGTAAATAATTTTATTCACCCATGATATTATATTGTTTACTTTATCATATAATAATTAATTTTTCATTACTTTCTTATCAATCTTTGAATAAATTTTGGCGATTTTATATTTACCATTCATCTTCTTTGATTAGTCGGGAGCATAATTATCTTTTTGACAAATGGTGTAGCTGAAAAATAAAGATTGTTGGATTTTGTATTTAATCCAATAAAATGCCCTGTTGAATACTATAAGATAAAGGCTGATGGTATCATCTTATATAATATTCAGGATCATTGTGAACTCTGTCATGTCCGACCTATCAAAATTTATCACGATCCAATGCTTGTTATTTAGTGAGGGTATTTTAGGAATTTTGAAAAGATGTAATTAAATTTCAATTAATTAAGAAAAGGTTGAATATGTTAACTATTAAGTTATAAATGGTAACATTAATCTAAATAAATTAGAAACATATGCAATTAATTTATTTCCAAATAAAAAAAATATTCGAAAAATGCAATGACGTACATATATTTCACACATGTTGTCATAGTATCACTAGCATGATGTCTAAGGTAATACAGAGATAATATATACTATCTTATTTTAATGTTTACAAATTCGTAATTGATGCAATATTTTTAACAAGTGAGATATTCCTTATATTGAGTAAGTTTGACTTCTGATTTCTAAAAATTTCAAACCTACTCACGAATCAAATTTAACTCAATCAACGAAATTACTTTTGGAAATTATCATCATAATCTCGGATTACTATTTTTATGTATTAATTTTAGAATATTTTTTAATTAAAAGTTTTTCCATAATTAACAATATACAATTATTTACTAGATGAAATAACCCCCCACACTTCAAAAATTAACCCAGTCCTAACCCTGTTGCAAAATCACTCCAGTCACGAATCTCCCAACCACGCCGCCACCATCTTCCCCTTTTGCCATCAACCACACACCATCGCCGTCGTTCACCTTCCATCGTCCACCAAAATAACCCGAGCCCTAATCCCATCGGACCGGAAACCCTTCTTTGCGATTTTCAGCCACCACACCGCAGTCATTCCGATCCCGCCGTCGACTACACAGCTGCGCGGCCGTCAATGGCCAAAAAAAAGAATCTAGTTCCAGAGCCATCGGTGAAGCCCAAGCCAAAGAAAACTAAGTTCATACATGTCCCGTGTGTCCCAGGAAGGTTGCTAATTTCAATATAATAATGACAAGCTATATCAGTCTAACGGCGACTCCCTAAGGAATTTCAATAAGGGAACATGTTTTAGGGTTTCCTTTTTGTTATTTGATGTCTATATGTGTAATGCCCCGATTTCGGAATGTATAAAATAATATTATTATAGCAAATAAATATTTTTATAATATTTTGGGATCAAGAAATTAATATTCTGAAATAAATTTTATTCCTATTTTATATATTGTTTATGATTGAAAAGACCGTTAAACGGATAAATATCGATAAAGATAAATATAAAATATAATATATATATATATAATAATAATAATAATAATAATAATAATAATGATAAGGATGGATGATTACGAAGATATAATAATAATAATAATAATAATAACGTTAATAATAATAATATAATATAATATAATATATAATAATAATATAATTATATATATATATATAACAAACTTACCTGCGAAGGAAGACAGAAGACGAAACGCGAAGGAGAAGAAGAAAGGAGAAGAAAAAAAAAAAGGAAGAAAAAGATTTAGCCGTCCGATTCCAATTCCGACTTGGGTATGGTATTCCTTGCTATTCGTAGAGTCCGATTATAAATTTTAATACGAATTTTGATATTGGAGTATTAAATTAGAAATTCTTTAAAAATTCAAAATTGGCTATTTAGCTATTTAATCGATGAATTTCTTTAGCTAATAGCCTATTCGTAGCGCCGACGTTATATTTTGAGAATTTCGTACCAATCCAAGCCGAATAAAAAACGGCAGTATATTGCACCTGCCTGCTTGTTCATACCTTTGCGTATTTTTATTTAATAATCGGGCAATATAAATATTATGAGGTAGAAGGATTTTATAGCTAGAATATCATATTCTACTAAATATAAAAGTTTGGAGCCCGACGAGTTAATTATAGAAATTAGCTTTTGAATAAGCAGGTAGCTCCTGAGAATAAGCATAAAGCTCATCTGATTTGAGTAAATAATGGGACAGGTGTACGTTGGAGGAGATTTGGGTGAAGTTATAAAAATCCAGAAAGTATCGGTAGGAGGTAAGCAGTAGGGAATTAAATCTAATTTTAAGAAATTAGGTATTTATGTTGCATGTGATTCTGATTCTGATATTGATATGATATTATGTGGAATCATTTGGTCAGTGCATCTATATATGTATATATGTGTGTGTATATGCATGTGTGAAACTTCGTTTTACGATATTTGATATACGTATTTGATCGTGTTGGTGAATTTATGAAAAGGAGGATAGGTGGGCCGTCTCACCAGCCCTTTTCATTAAATTCACTTATTGACATGCTGCACACATCGCACGATTTATCGGATATGTTTTATGGATCTATCGTTTAGTCGCCGTGTGCGGTAGTGCTAGGCGAGGGCATCATCTGGGGTTAGGATATTCGACCCCGATGTACTGTAACACTTTGGCGATAGTGGACGATAGTAGTCGGACAACTGGGTGACTTAGTCGCACGGTCATTCAGGGATTAGACCCATTGCAGTTGAGACGTATTTGGTCTAATCATTCGTGTTCGGTGTTGTTCCACTCATTGGAGTAGCTACTAGTGAGGTCTACCGGTAGTTTAGGATCATATGCCAAACTCCAAACGCGATCCCGTTAGGGCGTGCGAGGAGGAGTAGAGTTTCCGGGTTTCCTTCGGGTGATTCCAGGTTGCACGGATTCTACTACGTTACACGGGGTAGGGCTAGACAGGAGGGTCCTATCTTCGCTATCACAGACTATGGGGTGTCTTGTGGTTAATGGCGACAACGCTCGACTATCCATGTATTGATTGCGGGAGTCGTATGGTGGGTATATGGGAGTGACCGGGTGACCGTTATATTATTATGGGTTTACCAGGTCCTTCCTTGAGCCGAGGATTTTCCGGCTATTTATTGATGATAGTCTAGTGAGCTGTTATTATGGAGCCGAGGTTATTCCGGCTGCTCACTTTGACATATGTATATGGGTATATGTGCATGAGTTGTCGATTTTGACATTATTGTTACATTATTTCAGTATGGGCATGGCATGGCATTTATTTTGCAAATGACGGAAATTAAACTCTACTTTCGAGCATGACATGGCATATTTTATGTTAGTTCTTAAAATGGATTTAATTCTAGACTGCTTTTAAGAAAAATATTTGATTCAGGTACGCATGGCACCTCCGGGACAGGGGACGTCTCGGGAGATAGAAAGACGGGCTGAATGAGTGAACTGCATCTGATGTATTATATGTAAATTCTAACTAGAAAAACCTCCCGTTTTGGGAGTATGTTTTTGTAAATATTTATAAACTTGTTTTTTTGGGAATAATAAAATGCTTATATAATTAATTTTAGCCTTAACACTGTGTTGTGGGGCCCGAAGTAGGAGGTGACGACCTCATGATGCAGTGTGGCGGTAGCATTTCCAGTATGAGCCAACTGGGGGTGTTACAAGTTGGTATCAGAGCCTAGGTTTGATAGATTTTGGCTCTTTGAATTAAAAAGGTTTTGAAAATAATAATGATATTGAATTGGTTTGGTGAGGTTTGGGTTTGCGGGTGCATTCATGTTAATGTGATCTATCTTTTATTGTTATGCTTGGTTTAGCTGTGTGCTGAATTGATATTGAATCAGGAAAAATTGGGGGCAGTATGTCGAATTCTCGAGGTGGTGGTGTACGTAGGGCTATTCAAGGCCCAGAGTTTGATCCTTCGTCTGATGAGTCACAGTATCCTGTGCCAGCGCATGTACCAACAGAGGCACCTAGTCAGGATTTCTTTCGGCAGTTTATGGCCGCGATGATGCCTCAACAGAGGAGTTTCATTGATGCTGTGATGCGGCATAACCCACCAACATATTCTGGTTCAGTGGAGCCAGGAGTCCTTGAGTTTTGGGTTGAAAAGATGGAAAAAATATTTCGTGTTGTTCAGGTTCCGCCAGATCAACGAGTTAATATTGGAGCCTATTTCTTGGAAGGCCGAGCAAATCGGTGGTGGTTAGGTGAAGAAGCTGCAGGTGTAGACCAAGTGGATATGACTTGGGATGAATTTAAAGCAAAGTTAAAGGCTAGGTTTATACCGTCGCATATTCGAAAAGCGAAGAAGCAAGAATTGCTGGACTTAAAGCAGGGCTCGATGTCAGTTGAGGATTATTTTGTGAAGTTTAATGAGTTGGAGATGTATGTTCCTGACTACTTTTCCTGTGAGCGAGACAGAATTGACCATTTTGTAGACGGGTTGCAACACAGAATTCAAGAAGCTTTAGCGGTGTTGGATATCAGTTCATTGTATGAGGCTTACGAGCGTGCTGCCCGATTTTATCAGAAGCAGGAAATCAGACAAAAGGAGAGTGAGAAGGAAATAGGTTATCAACATCAGGTTCGAGATAAGGGAAAAGCTAAAGTGGAGGATGAGCCCAAGGGTAAAAAGAAATGGTGGCAAATGTTCAGGTCTGGGCCATCGTATAAGGGGATTTCGATTAATGAACCGAGTCAGGAGAGGTCTCAGCAATCGGGGGCTGTTTGTCGGCGTTGTGGAACAAGCCACCCAGGTACTCGTTGTGATAAAGTTCCATTGACATGTTTTAAATGTGGTGGTAGTGGTCACATTGCCAGGTTATGTCCAAGTGTGGTAACTGCAAGGGAGTTTCCAGAACCGAGGTTTAGGCCATGGCAGCCGCCGTCTTCGCAGTCACAAGGGAGAGGATTAGGATCATCTTGGCGAGGGGGACGAAGTCAGTCACGTTCGTCATCTAGGCAGCCAGGCAGAGGACCTGACCAGCGTGGTCGAATAAATGTTCTTACCCAAGCAGAAGCTGATTATCATCCAGGTGAGGTTTTAACGGGTAGATTTCTGGTTTGCGGTTTTCCTGCTCTTGTGTTATTCGATTCGGGTGCAACGTTCTCGTTCATATCTAAGCGTCTAGTTAGACGATTGGGTCTGAATTCATCAGTAGAAGTGGTAGTGGAAGTTTTACTTCCATCAGGAGAAGTGCTGGAATGCCGAGAGCTTTTTATGCAGATTCCGGTTAGTATTGAAGGGGTTGATTTTGTTACTAACTTGTTGGGCATCAAGCTATCCGAGTTCGATGTAATATTGGGGATGGATTGGTTAGTGGCATATCAAGCTCAATTTGATTGTCGAAAAAGATCAATTTCGCTGGTTGGAGCGATGGGCGAACTGGTGAATTATGCAGGATCTGCCAGACAACCTTTTATGAAGGTAATTTCATCCCTATCATTTCAATCATTTATTCGTAAGGGGTTTCCAGTATATCTGTGTGAGGTAAGAGATTTGACGCAAGGGGAGCAGCGATTGCAAGATATTCTTGTAGTCCGAAATTTTCCTGATGTATTTCCTGATGACATTCCGGGTATGCCACCAGCTCGTGAGGTGGATTTTACTATTGATATTGTGCCGGGTGCTGAGCCAGTATCAAGGGCTCCATACCGGATGGCACCTTTAGAACTAGCCGAACTTAAATTGCAACTACAGGAATTGCTAGATAAGGGTTACATTCGGCCTAGTACATCGCCTTGGGGAGCTCCAGTTTTATTTGTGAAAAAGAAAGATGGAAGTTTGAGGTTGTGTATTGACTACCGTGGACTGAACAAAGTCACGGTGAGGAACAAATATCCTCTTCCGAGGATTGATGATCTATTTGATCAACTGAGAGGAGCAACTATATTCTCAAAGATTGACTTGAGATCTGGATATCATCAGCTAAGGATTGCAGAGCATGACATTCCGAAGACAGCTTTTCGGACTAGATACGGGCATTATGAATTCACGGTTATGTCCTTTGGGTTGACTAACGCCCCGGCTGCGTTTATGGAGTTGATGAATAGAATTTTTCAACCATACCTCGATCAGTTTGTGGTGGTATTTATTGACGATATCTTGGTCTATTCCCCAGATAAAAAGACGCATGCAAAACATTTGCATGTAATATTAAACATATTGCGTGCAAGAAAGTTATATGCCAAGTTATCCAAATGCGAGTTTTGGTTGAAGGAGGTTGCTTTCTTGGGGCATGTTGTTTCTGGAAAGGGTATCTCAGTAGATCCTTCTAAAGTGGCAGCAATCTTGGATTGGCCAAGACCTACCAATCAATCAGAAGTAAGGAGCTTTTTGGGTTTGGCAGGATATTATCGGCGATTCGTTCTTGATTTTTCGAAGATTGCAAAACCATTAACTAATTTGCTGAAAAAGGATGCAAAGATTAACTGGGATCACGAGTGTGAGTCATCCTTTTTAGAATTGAAACATCGATTAACTTCAGCGCCAATTTTGGCTTTACCAGTGGAAGGTGAGGAGTTTGAAGTGTATAGTGATGCTTCGAAGCAGGGATTGGGATGTGTCTTAATGCAGAATCAAAGAGTTATTGCTTATGCATCACGACAACTAAAACCTCACGAAGAGAATTATCCGACACACGACTTGGAAATGGCAGCAGTGGTGTTTGCTTTGAAGATTTGGAGACACTATCTTTATGGAGCCCATTGCAGAATATTTACTGACCATCAAAGTTTGAAATATATCTTCACCCAAAAAGAATTGAATTTAAGACAAAGAAGATGGTTAGAATTGGTGAAGGATTATGATCTTGAAATTGTGTATCATGAAGGCAAAGCAAATGTTGTAGCCGATGCCTTAAGTCGAAAACCAAGGCATAACTTGGGCTTCATGTCGGTTGCTGATGAACTGTGCCAAGATTTAGCGCGGATGGAAATTGAGGTACTTGGACGGGGTATGACTCGGGGATATTTGCAAATGATACAAGTTGAGCCTGAAATTTATGATCGCATTAGAGCGGCTCAAATGGAAGATAATAAAATGGTTGAGCTTGCAGTGAAAGTTCAGTACGGTCAGACTCAAAATTTTAATATTGCTCCAGATGGGAGTCTTCGATTTCACGGGAGGTGGTGTATCCCAAAGGATCGAAATGATTTGAAAGAGCAGATTATGAGTGAGGCTCATAATACACCATACTCAGTGCATCCGGGGGGAAATAAAATGTATCATGACCTACGTCAACATTTTTGGTGGAAGGGCATGAAGAAGGATGTAGCCAAATTTGTTGCACGATGTTTAAATTGTCAAAAGGTAAAAGCAGAACATCATAGACCAATGGGGTTGCTACAACCTTTAGAAGTTCCACTCTGGAAATGGGATTCTATCGCAATGGATTTTGTAACAGGACTTCCAAGGTCAAAGTCGGGAACAGATGCAATTTGGGTAATTATAGACAGATTGACCAAGTCAGCAGTGTTCATTCCAGTACGTATGACTTGGAGTATGCAGAAATTGGCCAAATTATATGTTCATTATGTGGTTAAACGACACGGTATTCCTGAGGTGATCATATCAGATCGTGATCCACGTTTTCAATCTCGATTTTGGCAAAAATTGCAGGAAGCCTTTGGTACTCAGTTGCATATGAGTACTGCATTCCATCCTATGACTGATGGTCAGTCAGAAAGAACTATCCGTATTCTGGAAGATATGCTAAGAGCTTGTGCTATGGAATTTCAAGGGAGTTGGGAAGACCACTTGGATTTAGTGGAATTTTCATATAATAATAGCCATCAAGCAAGTATCGGAATGGCTCCTTTTGAAGCTCTTTATGGTCGAAAATGCAGAACTCCTTTGAGTTGGGACGATATGAGTGATCGACTGATACTGGGTCCGGAAATGATTGAGGAATCGAAAAATAAGATTCGAATTATCAGAGAAAAGATGAAGGCAGCTCAAGATCGTCAAAAGAGTTATGCCGATAGAGCCCGACGTGAGGGTCAATTTCAAAGTGGAGATTTTGTCTTATTGAAAGTATCCCCAATGAAAGGTATTAGAAGGTTTGGGATTAAAGGAAAATTGAGTCCGCGTTATGTTGGACCTTATGAAATTGTCGATCGAGTTGGTGATTGGGCTTATCGGTTGGCACTTCCAAATTCTATGGAGCGTATCCATAATGTGTTTCATATATCTCAGCTTCGTAGGTATGTTGCAGATCCTTCTCATATTTTATCTCCAGATGAGATAGAGCTGAATGAAGATCTTTCGTATGAAGAAAAGCCTCTGTGGATCATGGACACAAAGGTCCGAACCATGAGGAATCGAGATATTCGTATGGTGAAAGTAATGTGGTCCAGACATGGAGTGGAAGAGGCCACGTGGGAAGTAGAACAAGAAATGTTCAAAGCATACCCACAATTGTTTAATTAAGTTGCCTTGTTATGTGTTTGAGTTTAGATTTCGGGGACGAAATCTTTTTAAGGGGGAGTGGATTGTAATGCCCCGATTTCGGAATGTATAAAATAATATTATTATAGCAAATAAATATTTTTATAATATTTTGGGATCAAGAAATTAATATTCTGAAATAAATTTTATTCCTATTTTATATATTGTTTATGATTGAAAAGACCGTTAAACGGATAAATATCGATAAAGATAAATATAAAATATAATATATATATATATAATAATAATAATATAATAATAATAATAATGATAAGGATGGATGATTACGAAGATATAATAATAATAATAATAATAATAACGTTAATAATAATAATATAATATAATATAATATATAATAATAATATAATTATATATATATATATAACAAACTTACCTGCGAAGGAAGACAGAAGACGAAACGCGAAGGAGAAGAAGAAAGGAGAAGAAAAAAAAAAAGGAAGAAAAAGATTTAGCCGTCCGATTCCAATTCCGACTTGGGTATGGTATTCCTTGCTATTCGTAGAGTCCGATTATAAATTTTAATACGAATTTTGATATTGGAGTATTAAATTAGAAATTCTTTAAAAATTCAAAATTGGCTATTTAGCTATTTAATCGATGAATTTCTTTAGCTAATAGCCTATTCGTAGCGCCGACGTTATATTTTGAGAATTTCGTACCAATCCAAGCCGAATAAAAAACGGCAGTATATTGCACCTGCCTGCTTGTTCATACCTTTGCGTATTTTTATTTAATAATCGGGCAATATAAATATTATGAGGTAGAAGGATTTTATAGCTAGAATATCATATTCTACTAAATATAAAAGTTTGGAGCCCGACGAGTTAATTATAGAAATTAGCTTTTGAATAAGCAGGTAGCTCCTGAGAATAAGCATAAAGCTCATCTGATTTGAGTAAATAATGGGACAGGTGTACGTTGGAGGAGATTTGGGTGAAGTTATAAAAATCCAGAAAGTATCGGTAGGAGGTAAGCAGTAGGGAATTAAATCTAATTTTAAGAAATTAGGTATTTATGTTGCATGTGATTCTGATTCTGATATTGATATGATATTATGTGGAATCATTTGGTCAGTGCATCTATATATGTATATATGTGTGTGTATATGCATGTGTGAAACTTCGTTTTACGATATTTGATATACGTATTTGATCGTGTTGGTGAATTTATGAAAAGGAGGATAGGTGGGCCGTCTCACCAGCCCTTTTCATTAAATTCACTTATTGACATGCTGCACACATCGCACGATTTATCGGATATGTTTTATGGATCTATCGTTTAGTCGCCGTGTGCGGTAGTGCTAGGCGAGGGCATCATCTGGGGTTAGGATATTCGACCCCGATGTACTGTAACACTTTGGCGATAGTGGACGATAGTAGTCGGACAACTGGGTGACTTAGTCGCACGGTCATTCAGGGATTAGACCCATTGCAGTTGAGACGTATTTGGTCTAATCATTCGTGTTCGGTGTTGTTCCACTCATTGGAGTAGCTACTAGTGAGGTCTACCGGTAGTTTAGGATCATATGCCAAACTCCAAACGCGATCCCGTTAGGGCGTGCGAGGAGGAGTAGAGTTTCCGGGTTTCCTTCGGGTGATTCCAGGTTGCACGGATTCTACTACGTTACACGGGGTAGGGCTAGACAGGAGGGTCCTATCTTCGCTATCACAGACTATGGGGTGTCTTGTGGTTAATGGCGACAACGCTCGACTATCCATGTATTGATTGCGGGAGTCGTATGGTGGGTATATGGGAGTGACCGGGTGACCGTTATATTATTATGGGTTTACCAGGTCCTTCCTTGAGCCGAGGATTTTCCGGCTATTTATTGATGATAGTCTAGTGAGCTGTTATTATGGAGCCGAGGTTATTCCGGCTGCTCACTTTGACATATGTATATGGGTATATGTGCATGAGTTGTCGATTTTGACATTATTGTTACATTATTTCAGTATGGGCATGGCATGGCATTTATTTTGCAAATGACGGAAATTAAGCTCTACTTTCGAGCATGACATGGCATATTTTATGTTAGTTCTTAAAATGGATTTAATTCTAGACTGCTTTTAAGAAAAATATTTGATTCAGGTACGCATGGCACCTCCGGGACAGGGGACGTCTCGGGAGATAGAAAGACGGGCTGAATGAGTGAACTGCATCTGATGTATTATATGTAAATTCTAACTAGAAAAACCTCCCGTTTTGGGAGTATGTTTTTGTAAATATTTATAAACTTGTTTTTTTGGGAATAATAAAATGCTTATATAATTAATTTTAGCCTTAACACTGTGTTGTGGGGCCCGAAGTAGGAGGTGACGACCTCATGATGCAGTGTGGCGGTAGCATTTCCAGTATGAGCCAACTGGGGGTGTTACAATATGTGTAGAATTCAATTTTAAAGTTAATAGATTATTGAGATATCGACCATAAGTGTTTTGTATTTAGATACTTGATGAAAAAATTGTTTGTGTTGGTTTTGTCGTAGATAAAACTACTATTTCTATGTATAACTCTAATTTATATCAATTTTGTTGTTTGATTCCTACATTATATTATTATGTTGTATAGATATAGTTTAGATGGTGTCTATCACAACGTTGTAAATTATGATACACATAGTATCATGAATTGATATCATAATTTAATTATGATATCAATTCAGCATAAACATTGTATAGGTAAATACTAAACTTTTTATTTTACCCAACACACAATGGAATATTTATTCTATACGATTATCTGATGTTAAAATAATGGATAAAATAATTGTATTTGGTTTGATTAAGAGGAGTATCAACTCTCCAGTTTTTTGGGATATTATCTATAATTTAAGTGGAAATAAGATTGAATTATAAATGTCAACCCTTCTAAATTTTGATATGATATGGTGCATGTTACCCAATATAATAAAATCAATTTAGATTTGGATTTCTAAAACAACCGATTAATTGTATTTTTAGATTTTTAGGTAATACTTACTGATAAAAAACATAATGATGTATAATACTGTCAAGTATGATGTCATCATAGTATTAATATGATGTTTTATACTCCCTCCGTCCCACATACCGTGTCTGCCACACTGTAGACACGGTATTTTAGGAGGGATGTAATTAGTACATAATTAAGAATGTATTAGTGAAAATAATTATCCTATAATATAAATAATTATAAATTAAAATTAAGATAACTAATTAGTTTAATTAAAATTAAAAAAATAAATTAAAAAGTTTAAAATGAGATTAAAGTGTGTAATCATTTTCCAAAAAAGGAAAGTGACATGAAATGTGGGATAGACAGAAACGGCAACGTGGACATGATATGTGGGACGGAGGGAGTAAGAAACTAGACTCAAGGTATATTTCTTCAACGATGTTCAATAAATCGCGATATGATGCAATCTTTTCTGAAATATTCATTTTTTTTTTAGTAAGTTGACTTTTTTGTTTCCTAATACACATTTGTGCATCAAATATAAATAAATTAATGGAGTTATTTTGAAAATTATTTATCACACTATTTCGTGAAATATGACATTCGTTTTTCAGGCAATATTTACGTAATATTTATTCTCACACACAATAAAATCTAATTTCGACCCAATGAAATAATTTCGATTGTTTTTATTCCCGATAAATTATGCGCATAACTATTGAATTTGATAAATAATGTAGAATTAAAGTTTCACAACATACCATTGAATATCTGTATTTTCTATCGATGTTGGTTATGATTCAGTACCACTTAATACGACCACCGAGTTGCTGGATAACCACTAAATTTATGTTGTATTCATATGTATAATATAATGTTCAATTAATACACATATGATGTAAAATAAATCCATTCTACGTTACTTTCCCGATAAATGAAGAAAAAAAAAAACAATTATTGAGTTCATGACTTTCTTGAATTTCATCTTCGACCACAGAGTGCTAGTACTCAAGAGAATGCACATCATTTTGATCCATCTTCTTCCAAGTTCCAAGTTCACTAGTATATTTTTTCGGGTCGATCGATCGGCGTCGGCGGAGAGCGCATAAATTTATTTATTTATTTTTTTTTGGTGTGAAAATGATCGAGTTTGGATTTATTATAACCACAATAATAAATAAATATTACATATATATCCTTAATTTATGCATAAATTAATGATTGCATTATCTATTATATAATGTAAATTACTTAATCATCCCCTATATATGATCTTGACCATTCATCTATTATCAGATCATATGGTTATAATTGAATCAGGATGACTATATCGGAAACGTTGATTTATATATCATGTCTATTGAAGTTATGTATCATATTTATAAATATAATGGTGACAAATATATTCAACATAGTCTATGATCAATATATCATAACTATGTAATATATAAACCATAATATGAAATAAAAGTGTGCATAATAAGATTTAGTATCATCAGTCTATCATGAGTTAAACAACATATGTGTCATGAATACACATTGTACGTATACGGAGACCAACAAAAAGATTTTTAGAAATAACTGTGCTGACATTTTTTTTTCTACAAGAGACTAATCAAGAATGCACACATACGCACGAGCACCATAAAAAAAATTATGCAGTATTGAAAAAAAAAACCACCAAATCTGTTTATCGTCAATCAACCCTACCTCTCCCCTTCCCCCTACCTCGCACGATAGGGGAATCGAGAGCGGATGCGGCAAACGTGTTTGACGGCAGATAGCTCGGCTAGAGATGTCGTCGTCAACTGTAGAGGTGTAAATAGAAGGGGAATCAAGGGCAGAGGCATCTAGCGTGTTTGACTGCGTTAGGCGCGGCCAGAAATGTCATCGAAGGTGGTTGTCAATTGCGGAGGTGTAAATATAAGGAGAATCGAGGGCGGAGGTGGCTAGTGTGTTTGACGGCGGCAGGCACGGCTAGAGATGTCATCGTCGGTGGTCGCAGAATGCATGGTCGATGGAGGCAGGGCAATGAGAGGAAGAAGAGAGTCTCTACGTGGTAAAATTAGGGGACTAAAATGATAAAGGGGTCCAGTTACGGGACTAAAAAATGAGTTTACTCTTTTTTTTTTTATTTCAGTCTACATATCATTCGCACAACTATTGGATTCGATAATTAGTTGTTTGGGGGATTCCTCCCCAAATACACTATTCATCCCATTTTTTCCCCAAAAAATATCAAATCAAACACCTATTTTTTATTTTTTATATTATACTAAAAATCAATTTTGCATTCAAAACATCACATCAACACCTATTTATATCACATCATACAACTATTCAAATTTAAAATTTTTACTATTCAAATCCTAACTCAAAATCCAAACCATCAAAAAAACACACCCTAATGTATCTAATTGTACTAATGGAAGCCTGCAAATCTTCCATTGTTTCAGCCATTGATTCAATAATTTTTGTGTGCAACTATTGATACGTTGAATGACTAATATGATTATGATGCATATATATTTAGAATATGATGTTCAAAAGATAGGGATATGATGTAATAAAAATTCGTCAATACGTTACTTTCGCGATCGACGAAAAAAACTTACCGCGTTCTATAATTTTGAAAATGTTATCTTCGTCCATAGCACACTGGGACTTACCGGAATGCACATCATTTTGCTTCATCTTATTCTACGCTCCGGCTTCTCTGCAATTTATTTTCTTCTATGGACATCGGTGAACGAAGGTGGAGTTATCCTTTTTTTTTTATGTGAACTGGTTTAGATTATTAACACAACCAACATCTACCCGTATTTATGTTCTCTTGCTTTATGCTAAAATAAAATATTGACTTATTAATTATATGAATCAAATTACATATCTATCCTACCTACAATTTCATCCGTTGATTAAAATCTTCAAACAACTGTAATTTTTTCGGGATAGTCTGAATATTGAATTCAGCAGCATACCGGAATTGCTCGGAGATGGTCTACAAAAATAATAAACAAATTAATAAAATATAAAACAATAGAGCTAATAAACTTTTTCTATTTTATCACATATTTTTCAACCATTTTGGACATGTAGGAAATTGTTGGGAACTTCCCATCATAATAAACTTATAAAACTAGTTATTATTATTATTATTATTATTATTATTATTAATTTATTTTATTTTTTTCCGCGGAATATATTATATAAATAAAAAAAATTAATAAAAATATCATTACGAAATAATTTATGTATTTTACGAAATAAAAACTGATATTTATTTATGCATATATTTCTTACTTATTAAAATGAATTATTTTTGAAATAAAAGACAATAAAATAATAATTTGTGGAAATATTGTGGAAATTTGCATACTTCTTCAGTATATTTGAAAATTGTATTAAAATTTTATGATAATACAGTAGGTGTCCTGATAAATCTGGTTGAACATTAAAGTACAAAAGCATCAACAATCGTGCAAATTAGTCAAAAAAACAAAAAATAAGAATTACATTTACTTTATTTGTCGTGGATTTGGTTCACATGTACGGAATGACAATTTTTTAAGAAAAAATTATTATTATTATTATTATTATTATTGTTGTTGTTGTTGTTATATTTATTGTTACTATTTTGTGATTTTCATGTCCAAGATATTTTTTATTATCTTCTTGTTTATAACGTTGTGTCGCATGTTCTAACTCCGACGTCTTCTTCATTCTCTTCTTCTTAAATGAAAAACTCCTAATTCCCAAACCATCAATGAATTCACTAATAAACCCCAAAAACTCTCTCAGCACAAAATTGGACTTTAATTCCATAAATCCGTTCTATAAGTTGCCCCACGAAACAATCGTGGAAATCCTCTCTAGACTGCCCGTCAAATCTCTAATTCAATTCACATTTACCTACGAAATCCTAAATTCCCTTTCCATTGATCCCCTCATCATCAAGCTACATCTCTTTCAATCCGACAGCTCCTATTTCATATCCATTCCAAGAACCCTCACAAACCTACCTCTACAAATTTGAGACCCCATTTGCCTCATCCATGTAGGAATTTAGCATTTTAGGTTCATCCAACAGTCTACTTTATCTCATCGATTCCTTGTGCAATAAGTATATTTATCTCCACAATCCCTTCATAAGGGACTACTTTGAAATTACAGTGAAACATGATTCTTGTGGCCAAATTATTATCCATGGATTTGGATTTGATCTTGTTTCTTGTGACTATAAAGTTGTCAAGATTGCATATTGTCGGGATGAGCATACTCATCATTTTACTAAGGAAATCGAGGGCTGATAGGGCCGTTACCATCGATTATTGAGGTGTACAGATAGCGTAGCAATAAGGACAAGTAAAGGGATTATTCTTTACACATTAGAGATATGGTCATCTACGGGAGTTTTAGTGAGCAACAGGCTTCATTGGGTGACCGTATGGGTGAAGAAGCCCAACTGGAACCACAAAAAACGTTTGATTATGTCATACAACTTGATTGATGAAACAATCATTGAACACACTTGTCCCAGTTCTGATTCTAATAGTATTTTATTTGGAAAATGGGTTTGCAATCATTCGGCGGTATTGGACAAATTGCTTTGTGCTACGGTGCTAGTACGAGAGAATGGGGTGTTCAATGTGTGGGTTATAAGAGAGTATGGAGTCGTATAAGTCATGGGTGAAAGAGTACTCCTTATGTATTCACTTTCCAGGTCATTGATAAGCTAATTAGAGCTACTACACCATATTTGGTGGAACAGATTTGGCAAGAACAGAATGAAAGTGTTGTGTGTCTTGGAGAGTGAAGAACTTCTTTTGAAGTATACAGGAGAACATTAGGTTGCATTTGATCCTCATAGTAAAACATTCGAGGATTGAAGTATAAGGGAATGCTGATATTTTATCAGGCAACATTTTACATCAGTAGCCTTATGTCTCCACAATTTGTATATTCTATGCTCAATACTCTACATTTGGTAAATTCTACTATTGATTTACTTGTTTTATAATATGATTGAATGATAAATAAATAGTTGCAATAACATTACTTCTTTTGCAATAGAAATTCTACCTTAATAGATTCAAAATATCATTTTAATATGCAAACATAAGATATGTGATTGTAACCACCTTCCCTTGTAATGGTTTGCTTTATTTGAAGATTATAGAAAAACTTGTGTTCTTTTGCAAGTGATAGAATGAAATGTAATAATGTAACATGTTTGCAATTTGTGTAGGGATGAATCGGAAGTGAATACAAATGAAGTAGAGTATGAGACACACTAGCAGTGTTACAGTAGATTAAAGGTACCCTATGATTGTAGAAAAAATTTGCAAATCAACATGTTTACCAATTTTCAGATTAATATAAAGTCAGTATGCTTAATTATTATGTTATTATTAGTGTGTTTTTAAGAAAATAATATATGCATTGGTGACATAGGTAATATCATCAATGTTTTTAGTTTATTATTGTTTTTTTTTTTTTTTTTATCAAAATCATGACATCTTGAGTTTAAATTGTCAATTATCTCCCTTGGCTCACTTTAATATAGCATATATATATATATATATATATAAGATTAATTCTGTGAAGTTATTGTTTTTGTTTTCAAGGCATTACTTTTTAGATTAATTCTTATGATGCTACGGACATACAATTATGAAATGTGTTTTATATATTGTTTATGTATAGTATATATTTTTAATATTAAATTGTCAATAGATATAGCATAAATTATTTGAGGAAAATTATAAAACTACTATATGCTATCCAATAATTAGAGATCATTTCATTTTAGAGATCATTTCATATTACTATGTTCATTTAACATATTTTTTTGGATATATTTTCAGATTAATATTGTTATAAATACAATATATTTATTAACACACTATATGTTTTCTCCGTCCAATTAGAAAATATATATATTTCTATTTTGAATTGTCTAATTAATTACAAAGTAAATATTTTATTAAATACTCACTTTTCTTCACTAATACTTCTACTTTACCATCACATAATTACTTTTACATAAAAAAGTAAAGGTAAAATTGTCTTTATACTTTGTCGTCGGAATGAGGGAGTATCTTTTATTCACTTAAATAATAAAAGCAATTTGGTCACTTTGCATTTTTTTTTGTGTGTGTGTGTTTTTTTTATGTTAGATATGGAGAATTGTGTTGATAATATCAAAAATAATATTTTGTATTTAATTATTGGCGTTTTGCGAGTAAATAAAATGCAGATATTATATATTATGCTAATGTGCGATTGTATTTTTTATAATATTTATGAGAATCGTATCACAAAAGATACTAAGTGAACAAACCAAATAATTTAACAATTTTACACATATTTATTTACAATTTATTTTTAAAAATATATGTACTATTTAAAATTTAAAATTTCAATTAGACATTTTAATATTACGAAAAGAAAATTATTTTAAAATTCTTAGGGTGTGTTTGTTTGAAGGATTTTGGAGGATTTCCACTATTCATCCAATTTTTTTTCCCCAAAAATATCAAATCAAACACCTATTTTTCATTTTTTATATTATACTAAAAATCAATTTTACATTCAAAACATCACATCAAACCCTATTTATATCACATCATACAACTATTCAAATTCAAAATTTTTACTATTCAAATCCCAATCCAAAATCCAAACCCCCAACCAAACAATTATATTTATAATTATTTAATAGTATAAATATTAATTGAGCGTATTAATTATTCACAGATAATTTTTAATAATAAATTAATATAGTATGTATAAAAGTATTTTCTAAATATTTTTAAAAATAACTTAATCATATTTATAATTATTTAAAACGTTTTTTGTGTTTTGATATTAAATATAAATAATTATGTTGATAATATAAAAAATAATATTTTGTATTGAATTTTTGAATTTTTACGAATAAATAAAATCTATATATATATATATTATATTATGCTAATATATATTTATTATATTTTTTATAATATGTATGAAAAATTGTGTCACAATAAATACTAAAAGCACTAGAAATGGCCAATCTTTCAAAATACATCGAGCGTGTGCTGACATGTCTCTGGGTCTCATCAACTTTTTTACTTACAATCTTTTGACATAGAGAATAAATACAACAGTGTGTATTTTACTTTTGCACTTCTTCAAGACTTCGTCTGCACCAAGGGACGGCCAAGCCCTTTTGGCATTTTTTGTCTCACTAAGTAGGCCATTGTGCCACAATTTTTTCTTTTTTTTTTCTTTTAACAAAAAAAGCCGAGTTAATGGTAAAAGCCCAGGATAAGAGAAACTGTAGTGTATTTGAGCAAAAAAGCCTCTTTAAGGGTACGTGTCCAAGCAAATTCATTTCTTAATTTATGGGCCAATACAATGGTTGCTTTTAATAACTTATTTTAAAATAAACTTTTAATAAATTAGAAAAATCTCTCTCTTTTTCATGTCTGTCTTTGTATGTGTTTGCGAATTTCTTTCGATTCAAATCGAAGTCAACTTTTTTATCACATCTCTCGGATTGTTGTTTGTCTTCTTCTTCCATTTGCTTTTATGGTTCGGGTAAGTTTATATATTTTATAAATCCAGTACTAAATCATTTGATAGTTCAACCTAGGGTTGAAATAGTTTCTATAATTTTTTTTTATTACAATAGGGTGTGTTTGTTTTAGGGTTGGATTTTGAGTTGAGATTTGAATAGTAAAAATTTTGAATTGTAATAATTGTATGATGTGATATAATAGGTGTTGAATGATGTTTTGAATGTAAAATTAATTTTTAGTAGAATATAAAAAAATAATAGGCAATTTGATTTGATATTTTGGAGGGGGGAATTGGATGAATAGCGGAAATTCTGAGAAACCCCCAAAAAAACACACCCTCAATGAAAAATATTTTTATCAAATTTTCAACTCTATGTTTGGTTATGGATGGTAAATTTATCAATTGTTCAGTGATATGAGTACTATTAGACTTTTTTATTTTTTTTACCGGCTGTTTTTTTTTTTTCATTGTGTTATTATACATTCGAAATTATGAGTTCCCAATTTCTCTCTATTTTAATTTAGGTGATTGTTTGATTATTTTAATTTAGTGTTTATTAGGGTTGGATTCATCGATAAAGATGGAAAGTGATGATGATGATGATATTTGGAAATCGGATGCAGCTGCCCAATTTTGGGAAGACGAACAAGTTGCTGATATTCAAAGGCGGAGAAGGAGGCGACATTTGTCTAGGCTTCAAGAAGACTCCAATCAATGGTTGTGATCATCACTAATGGTTGTGTCTAACGTCAAAGAGACAAATGCTCCTGTGCGAAGAAATTATATTTTCCACGACAGAGAAAAAAGACATCAAGATTTTTGGGAGGACTACCTATCTGCTACACCTCGCTTTCCCGAGTCTTTTTTCAGGTATGGATTTCGGATGCGTCGTGAACTATTCACTAGAATAATGGGCGATGTTTGCAACAATAATACATACTTCACACAACAGACAGATTATACGAATAGGAAGGGTCTTTCACCCTTGCAGAAAGTCATGGCCGCAGTTCGCATTCTCGTGTATGGGTATTGTTTCAATAGCGTGGATGAGATTCCAAAAATTGGGGAATCTACGGCGAAACAGGCAGCAATGGAGTTTTGTGAAACGATAATATATATTTATAAATCACAATATTTAAGTGATCCCGCCTCATATTACACGTTTATTGGTTGAAAATAAAGAACGTGGTTTTGCAGGTATGATAGGATCACTGGATTGTATACTGGTGCTGGGATACATGTCCAATATCTTGGAGATGACAATACAACGGTCGTTATAAATACCCAATGCTTATTTTAGAGGCGGCTACTTCTCAAAACTTATGGATTTGACATGCCTTTTTTGGAATGCCTGGAACTAACAATGACATCATAGTTTTGGATCATTCTTTGCTCTTTGATAAATATATGGATGGCATTGCACCACTTGTTGAGTATGAAGTGAATGAAAAGCTTTATAACTTACCTTACTACTTGACCGGTGGAATATATCTATAGCATGCAATATTCATACAAGCGATACGGAATCCTGTCACTGCAAAGGAAAAACCTTATACAACACTGTAGGAGGCTTGTCGCAAGGATATAGAAAGAGCTTTTGGTGTTATTCAACAAAAGTGGCGAATATTGCAATTATCTGCACGGTTGCGCAAAACAAGTGATCTCCTAAACCTTATTTCTACGTGTATTATCTTACACAACATGATAGTTGAAGATGAACATGGCCAAGATTTACCTGAGTGGATACCTACTAGTGAAGAAGATCAAAGTCTCCTGGGATGCAATCAATCGGTTGATGAAGTTTGTCTCCTCTACCAAGTAAAAATGGGAAGAATTCGTAATACATAAACTAATGAAATATTGCGCGAAGATCTCATAAATCACCAGTGGATGGCTTTTGGGGGGTGATTGTGTTTAGCAGTTGTACGCTTGGTTGTTAAAAATTAGGCACTTTAAATAAATATTTGTGTGTATTGATCTCTTACACAAATGTGTGTGTGTATGTTTTCAAACTTGTTTCCCTATTCAACAAATATTAGTAGTAGTGCTGGTGTTGGTGTTGTGATGTTTGCACAGGTATGAGTCTTGTCTGACTGAGCAATCGAGAGACATAGAGAGATACATACTGATTTCTCCTGCTCCTCGTGTTCTTTTCAATAGCATTTTACTTAGTTGAGTTGTGTATGTTGTGTGTTAGGTTGAGAAGAAAGCAAGCACACAGCAAGCAAGCAAGCTGAAGTCTACTTGAACTCTTATGACAGACAATTTACTGCATTTGGATCTAATTTCTATCCATCGATTCTCACACCCACCTGGAGTTTATTTTCAATTTTACTTATCCCGTGGTTGTTTTCCATAAGAATAATAAATTTCTCATATACATGCTCCCATAATCTTTGCTTCTTCTGACCAACACCAATGCGTGCATCTGTTGTCACATTGCACCAAGCTGAAGTCAACTCCATATCCTCATCAATCGTCCAATTTTTGTTTGCTCGTTGGTTAGGCTCTTGTGGCCTTGTTAAGGGATTACCAAGTGAAAGAGCTTCAGGTTAAGAAAACGGACGTTGGGCATGGAATGAGGGTGTAATAGCTTGGGATGATTGGCTCTCATGGTATGGTATATGAGATGATGGTATGGGTGCTGAGAAATTCCACATATTGGGGTGAAGAAAACATTCATTTAGTTGCGGGTAGTACTGGATAGGTGAAAATGGACGATTGAGAGTCATACCAAACTGCTTTGGGAAGAGGTGCCCTTGACCAGAAAAGTTTGGAATGCTTTGGGTACAATTAGGTAAGTTGGATGGATGTGATTGAGACATATTATTTGCCTGAGAAAGATCAACTATGCCATGTCCGTCATCCACTGCATTGTCTTTGACTCTATCTGACATGATTTTGCACACCAAAAATTAGACACTAACAATTGATTACCTCAAAAATTTTAAATACATACAATAACAAATCAAACTGAATAATACACACAACATAGTGAAAAACACATCTTGCACTTGAACTAATCTCTACAACGTAACAGACCATTTCTGCCAACAAAGTAAAATCATGACAAAGTTTAAAGAAAAATTTGACAAGTAAGATATATAAATAAATTGGTGTTCAAGCAAGATTTAAACTCAAATTATTTTTTTTTTTTACGAAATGGGATGAACTTCAATCTTTCAGAGTTAATGGCGATTTTGAAACCCTAAAGCAAAATTGAGCCAAAACATGCGAAATTAATTAGGTTTCGTAAAAGATATTTTAATCCTTCTGCAATATCATAAACAAACAATGAAAATCAAAATAGAAATTGATTTAGGGTTTAGGGGAAAACGCGTACAAAAATACAATGGCAGAGCGACGTCGAAGAAGAAGAGAAAAAGAAAGCGAGAGTGGAAAAAATAGCCCTCACCTGATGCAACAAATCCGGCGAGCTTCCGATTGCCACAGAACTTTTGATGGGTGTGGGGTGTGTGAGAAATGCGGAGAGAAGGTATAAGAGAATGGAGAGAGAAATTGCTTCAAGTAGATCGATTTTTTAGCCTGAAAAATTTGGCCACTGCGCTGGAAAAAAATTCACCGCCTGCCAAAATGCTTGGGGTTAAAGAATAGAAGTCCTTTGATAAAAGAGTCACTAAAGTTGCATAAAGCCATTGTTGCTGCTGCCCTAAGTGAAAAAATCCAATAATTTAATAAAATATCATTTTTTTTTATATATATTTACCGATATATTTTTTTCTGTATCAAATATAAAACTACTTCAAACTCAAAACACAAAACAAACATACATATTTATTTATAACTTATATTTAAAAATTTGTATATTTTTAAAATTTAAAATTAGAATCATGCATTTTAATATTACGAAAAAGTTAATACAAGATTTTTAGTAAGTTTGTTAGAAAAAAAAAATTAAAATAAAATTATACTAGTATTTGCACATATACAATAATAAATTTATATTAAATCTTAAATTTAAAAATTAATTATATTATAATGATTTTAATAGTATAAATATAATTTAGTATGTTAATACACATGGATAATTTTTAATAATAAATTAATATAAAATGTATAAAAATACTTTTCATATTTTTAAAAATAATGTAATATATAAATAGAACTATTTCTTTAGATTTTAGATTACAAATTTATATAAAAATATATTTTAAAATATATCAATGTTTATTTTGTTTTATAATAATTTATTACTCTTTCATCCACCAATTTTATGCTCATTTAAATTGGGGATTCGTTTTAATTAATATAGTATTATATACATTTTTTAATGAGGTAGGAATCTGCAGCGGCTACTCGAAAATGCAGACGGGATAAATATTTGTAAGTGAGTTAAAAATGTGAGACTTTTTTAATAAATTGAATGTATAAATAATTGTAGGATAATATTTGTATTTATAATTAATAAATATAATATTAAATAATGTAAATTAAAGAGGGTGTAAAAGTTATTTGCTATAAATACAAAGTATATATTTTGTGAAAAAAAAAAAAAACGAGCATAATTTTAAAGGACAAACAAAGTATTTATTTATGTATAATTATGATATATGATATATATTTTTATTAATAATATGTAAAGTTATATAAACAATAATAATTTTGAATAACTTTTTTTTTTTTAGTTTGTTAGGTTGGAATTTTATTTTATTGTTTTTTAGGCTCCAACAACGACAACAATTTGTACCACAAAACTCAAAAACCAATCTTGTTCATCTGCTAATCTAATCACCAGACAACACACAACATTACATTTACACCAAAACCAATCAATCAAGAATGTAAAAACCAGCTGTATGTATGTCAATGTTGCTGTAAGCTAGGACAAGCAGAAGCCAAGAAAACCCCATAAATCTTCGGATCGATCTCCGAAAGCATGGGCTGAGCATCATCTCCGGCAGAGAATATATATGTGCCGGTAGCTATGGGCTGCCCGAGCATCATCTCCGGCAGAGAATATATATGCGCCGGTAGCTTTGGGCTGCCCACGCAGTTGAATTGACGCTGCCATTGTCGTTGGGGATCGGATAGGATGTCTAATATCACAATTTTGTTGGTTTCCATATATCAAAGTTGTGGCCATGTACCTCAAATCCTTCTTGTTCCAAGGTGAGGGAGGGGAGGAGATTGATCGACGACGACGACTGTTGTTTAGTTCCTCGATGTGGCCGTGGTTGGCAGCGGAAATCGACATGCCATAGATGGGGTAAGAGGAGTCGAACGAGACCACATTCTCCGGTGGGGATTGGGAATCCGGCGCTGGCGGATACATGGAGTTTGGGTGGAATCGGGAATCTGGAGGGGATTGGGGAGCTCTGGGGGATGGAATTTCATGGCAGTAGCAGCGCCGGCAGTATATGGATGAATTCATCCAAGAGCGACGAAGTATTGTGAGTGAAAAATAACATAATGAATAGAACAAGAAAAAACAATGAATAAATATTGTCGTATTTAGTTAATAATTTAAATACTCTCTCCGTCCTATTGAAAG
This sequence comes from Andrographis paniculata, assembly GCF_009805555.1. NCBI lineage: Eukaryota > Viridiplantae > Streptophyta > Magnoliopsida > Lamiales > Acanthaceae > Andrographis > Andrographis paniculata. Next base: position 2,511,670 of record NW_026137611.1, read on the forward strand.
GTTACCATTTTTCATTTTTGTCCGTCCTAAAAGCAAAGTTACAATTTCCTAATTTAGTAATTGTACTACTTACTTCACATAATAAATATCCTTTCAACTTACAATATATTATACAAATGTCATTATTTTTATATAACACCATACTAATAGGAGTATTTTTGTCTTTTTTACTACAATTCAATATAATACTAATATTAAAAAATCTACGTGCAAAAAGCAAACGCCACCCTTGTTGCGGGACGGAGGAAGTATTATTTTTATGATATCATAATAATATCTATATCTAAAAGTAATAAATTTTAAATAGTACAAAAAGTCAAATAAATATATACTACGAGTTTTTAATTATCATTTCTCTGTCTGTAATTTTTTGTAGGCCGGAGAAATGAAAATAAAAAGAGAAAAATAATTTATTTTTAAAATAAGAGACAAGATATATATATATTAGTTTCATTAATTTTATAATATTTTCATAATTAAATTTATGTATAATATTAATATTATATATAAAAAAAAAGTTTTAATGTGCATATCACTAATATATATTTGAAAGACGCATGTATGACCATCGTGCAAAATATAATTTTTTAGAATTTTGATTTATTTTTGTTTTTTTATTGCTTCATCAAAATGAGCATACTATTCATTATTATATATTTCTTTTCTTTTATTTTTTTTTTCAAAAAAAAATTGTTTTATATAATTTAAAATAATCGAACAAATAGTTTAGAAATAAAATATGATTATGATTTGTTGGAATGACAAACTATTTAGAAATTAGATAAAGTTAGAGTTTGTTCGTATAATAAATAGCATATAAATATGACTAGATTCTTTGTAAATATATAAAAATACACTATAATAATAATTTACACAATATATATAATTTGGATGTGAATCCATGTTGATTTGATCAAATCTACATTATGATTTGAACAATCAACATATATAATAAAAATAGATAATGCATAATTTTATAAAACACAGTATTATTTTGTTATAAATATGATATGTTTTATGTAATATATGTTATTTATATTTATTATATATGTTGATTGAGTCAAATAGCATATATATATATATATATGATACTAATTTGACTCAATCATCAGATAATATATCTCCAAATAATATAAATATACTTAAATTTATAAAAATTCAACAATTTAATATAAAATATTATTATTTATTAATGATGCTTTTTTTATTATCTCCAATTTAATTTACTATAATAGGATGGAACAACAAAAAGAAAAAAAAGAAAGTTAGCATATTTTGGTGGGACTGAATAATTATTATTATCTATATATTATACTTCCTCACTCTCACTTACTATATCCACCTCTCCATTTCTGCTTTGCTGATCCCACTTATTGGTAACTTTTTTTTTTTAAAAGAATTATAAATTTTAATCTTATTTTAAATTTTTTAATTTATATTTTTTTTCATTTTAATTAAACTAATTAGTAATCTAAAATTATTTTTATTATAACTATTTTAACTAATATATTCTTAATTATTTTCTAATTATGTCCCTCCTAAATTTTCGTGTCCACGGTAAAGGAGACACGGTATCCAGGACAGAGGGAGTATATAAATTTATAGGACGGTATGGACCTCATAATTTATATCATTTTTCTCAATTTTTTTGAAATTTTGAATTAAATAGTTTTCTTTCTTTTTTTTCTTATTCTTCTTCTTTTCTTTTCTTTTTTTGGATAGAATTTACTAATAATACTTCTTTATATACTATATTTTTAAAAATACAAAGGAGTCTCATGTGTTTTAAGAGATTTTGTACAATATTTTATAAGATACAAGAAAGCTTTGTGTAATTTTTAAGTCATGAGAGAGTATGATGCTGACTTTCAAAACCACAAGTACATTATAAATAAATTTTTTAAATGAATTAAGCAAATATATATTGGTGAGCGAAATAATGAATGTAGTCACATCTAGATATTTAAGCAAGGGTTTGTTGGGTCCTTAGGTTTGTGAATCTAGGAATTGTGACTAAGTCATTATGAGCTAGCGATGGCCCTGTCACCTGTCTAAGATTTCACTAATTTATGGTAAGGGTAAACTGTTTTTTAGTCCTGTAACTGGACCCCTTTATCATTTTAGTCCTGTAAGTGGAGCTTGTCGCAAACTAGTCCCATAAGTGAAAAATTTTCGTTGTTTTAGTCCTCTAGCGCCGGAGACGCCCGCGTGGCTCGCCGAAGGTGACGTGTCTGCCAGGTGTCCCGCTAGGTCAGCGACACCTGGTGGACACGTGGATTTATTTATTTATTTTTAATTTTTTTAATTTTTTTTAAATTGGATCAAATAAAAAAAATAAAAAAAATACAAATAAAATTAAAAATAAGTTTTAAAAACAATTTTAAAAATTGAAAAAATAAATAAAAAATCCACGTGTCCGCCAGGTCAGCGACACCTGGCGGACACATCACCTCCGGCGAGCCACGTGGGCATCTCCGGCGCCGGAGGACTAAAACAACGAAAATTTTTCACTTATGGGACTAGTTTGCGACAGGCTCCACTTACGAGACTAAAATGATAAAGGGGTCTAATTACGGGACTAAAAATAACAGTTTACCCCTTTATAGTAATTGCATATTTATGATTTACTCATGATTATACTTTGAACCAAAAAATGCCACTTTGGAGCTATTTGGACAATTCTTGTTAGAGCATCAAAATTGTAATGTGACGATTTTTTAATCAGTCTTGCTATAACAATATTTTCAATTCATTTGTCTTAATGAACAAACACAAGATAAGTTCATATATAAAGAAAACTTGAATAGGTTAGTAGTTAGCCCAATAATAATCTCATTCAGATTGTAGATACATTGTTAAAAAACCATTCAAATGTAATCTTGTAGTCATTGCATTATCTCGTTTAGATTGTATGTTGATAGCATCATAAGAATGAACTAAAAGGGAATGCCTTGGAAACAAAATTCTATTTCATAATGTACTTCTACAAATAGTAAATAACTTCACATAACCAACCAATATTATATAAGTGAGTCGAGTTAGATAATAGACAATTTGAACTCAAGATGTTAGGATTTGGAAAAATTAGAAAAAAATATACTAATAATAAATTAAAATTATTGATGATTTTACCTATATAAGCAAGCATATGTCGTCTTTTGAGAATACACTGATAATAACATAATAGTTAAACATGTTGACTTTGTAAATTTGAAAATTGGTACACATGTTGATTTGCAAAGCCTGTCTATAATTATAAAGTACTTTTGATCCACTGCGACAATGCCTAGGTGTCTCATACTATGCTTCATTAGCATTTGCACCAAATTCGTCCATGCACAATTGCAAATATGTTAGATTCTATCACTTGTTCGGAAACATAAGTTTTTCTATATTTTTCAAATAAAGAAAACCAATACAAGGGAAGGGTTACAACCACTCATCTTCTAACACTATGTTTGAGATTAAATGATTTTGTTGTATATCTACTATAATTAAATTTCTATTGCAAAAGAAGTAATGTTATTGCAACTATTTATTTTATAATGGTTTATTATTCCATCATATTATAAAACAAATTAAATCAATATTAAAGTTTAGCAAATGTAGAGTATTGAGTAACAGTAATTTTAATTTAAAAATGCTTCTATCTTTCTTTTTTATAAAAATTAATACAAACAAGTATAAAGTATTTGTTTAGAAACATAAGCCAAAAGCCCATTTGAAAAACCAATCCAAATGAGACCTTAAAATATTAAGTGTGTGTATTCACTTAAAAAATTTTGTAAAAAAAATAAAAGAAAATTTGACGTGTGAGAAGATAGGTAAAACTCATAAAAAAAAATGCGAATATGATCTATTTTAAATTAATGAGAAGTATGTAATGAGCTTATACTATTGAATCACTGAAAATAAGCAAATGAAAAACTATGCTTAGGATGTAATTTAAATCTAGTTAGAAAAGCAATATATGTATTGATGAACTTCAAATTTATATATAAAAATCTCAACTACGTTCATAGTTAGCCAAATACTAATCTCATTCAGATTGTATATCTATCGTCAAGAAACCATTCAAATGAAATCATGTAGCCATTTCATTATCTCGTTTGTATTGTATGTTTCTAGCATCATATAAATACAACTTAAAAGTCATGCTCTTACAATAATGAACCATTTCATAATTTACTTTTACATGGAGTAAATAACTTGTAACCAATCTTATATATATATATATGCTATATTAAGGTGAACTGATTAGATAATTTGAATTCAACATGTTAGGATTATGAGAAATAATAATAATAATAATAATAATAATAATAATAATAATAAATTAAAAGTATTGATGATATCACCTATGTAAGCAAAGTCTATGTTCCTTTTTGAGAATACACTAATAATAACACAATAGTTAAACATACTGCGTTGTAATAATTTGACAAATGGTACACATGTTAATTTGCAAAGTCTGTCTATTTATAATCACATTTGCAGCTTTGACCTGTTGAGAGAATGCTATGGTGTCTCATGCTCTGCTTCATTAGTGTCCGTACCCGTTTTACCCTGCACAATTGCAAACATGTTATGTTGTCACAGTTCATTGTATCACTTGCAAGAAAACATAGTTATTCTATAATTTTCAAATAAAACAAACTATTACAAGAGAAAGTGGTTAGAACAATCAAACATTTTATACACCATGTTTGCATATTAAGATGATACTGGGTATCTATTGAGGTTTCTTTCTATTGAAAAAGAGTAATGTTATTATATAATTTATTTTTCACAGATTTATCATTCAATCCTACTATGAAACAATTAAAATAATATTAGAATTTACCAAATATGGAGTATTAAGCGTAAAATATACCAAATGCAGATACACAAGGCTACCAAAGTGAAATGTTGCCTGATAAATTCTCATCATTCCCTTATACTTCAATTCAACTAACCAATCTTATATATCTATGCTATATTAAACTAAGAAGATCAGATAATTTGAACTCAACCTGTTAGAATTTTGAGAAAAGAAAACATACAAATAGTAAATTAAAAGTATCAATGATATCACCTATATAAACAGAGAATATGTTCCTATTTGAGAATACATAACACAATGCTTAATCATACTGACTTTGTAATAATTATAAAAATGGTACACATGTTGATTGGCAAGGCTAATCTACAAGCACATTGCACCTTTAACCCATTGAGGGAATCCTAGGGTGTGTTGTCCTCTACGTTATTAGTGTTTGCTTTACCCTTCACAAATTGCAAACATGCTATATTTTTACTTTCGTTGTATCACTTGCAAGAAAACATTTCTATAGTTTTCAATTAAAGCAAACTATTACAAGAGAAGGTGGTTAGAATATCAAACATTTTCTAACACTATGTTTGCATATTAAGATGATATTGGGTATCTACTATGGTTGACTTTCTATTGAAAAATGAGTAATGTCATTACAATAATTGATTTATCATTCAATCCTACTATAAACCATTTAAAACAATATTAGAATTTACTAAATGTGGAGTATTGAGCGTAGAATATACCAAATGTGGAGACACAAGGCTGCCGATGTGAAACATTGCCTGATACATTCTCGGCATTCCTTTATACTTCAATTCCTTGAAGCTTTTATTACAAGTATCATATGCAACCAAACGTTCTCCTAAATACTCCAAAATGACTTCTCCACTCTCCAAGATGCCCAACACCTTCACCATTTTCTTTCCAAACCTGTTCCGCCAAATATGGTGTGTTCGCTCAATATGCCTAACCAATGACCGCGGAAAGTAAATACATATGGAGTACTCCTTCACCCATGACTCATCCACCCCATAGTCTCTCATAACCCATAAGTCAAATGCATCACGGTCTATCACTGGCACCGAAGCACAAAGGCGTTTGTCCAATACTGCCAAATGACTGATAATCCATCTATCAAACATATAATTAAAATCGGAACAAGGACAAGCCATTTCATCAATTGTGTCATCAACCAAGTTGTATGACACAATCAAGCGCTTGTGGCATTTCCAGTTGGGCTTTTTCACCCATACGGTCACCCAATGAAGCCTGTTATTCACTAAAACTCCTGGAGATGACCATGTCTCTAATGTGTAGGGAACAATCCCGTTATCTGTCCAACTGTTTCTACGTAGACTATACACCTCGATTACCGATGGTAAAGGCCGTATAAGCCCTCTATACTCATCCTTAAGATGATGAGTATACTTATCGCGGCAATATGAAATCTTCACAACTTTATAGTCGCAACCAACAGGATCAAATCCAAATCCATGGATAAAAATTTGGCCACAATTCTCACGTTTAATTGGAATCTCAAAGTACTCCCTTGTGAAGGGATTGTAGAGATAAGTATGCTCTGGGAATAGAGAATCGATTAGATAAAGTAGACCATTGGATGAACCGATGATGCTAAATTCTGACATGGAAGAGGCAAATGGGGTTTCAATTTTGTACACCTTCTGGTCTGAAAGTTGAAGAAAATAAAGGTGGGTTTTGAGGGGGTTCTTAGAATGGATGATGAGATAGGAACTTTCAGATCTAGAGAGGTGTAGTTTGACAAGAAGGGGATCGGCGGAAATGGGGTACATGGTTTTGCAAGTAAAGGTAAATTGAATTACAGATCTGACGGGGAGTCTAGAGAGGATTTCCACGATGGTTTCATGGGGCAACTTATAGAAGGGGTTGATGGAGCTAGGGTTCAATTTTTGTTTCTTTATCAGAGAATCCATTGATGGTTTGAGAATTAGGGTTTTTTTTTTTGTTTTTTTTTTTTCAGCTTAAAAAGAAGAGAATGAAGGAGACATCGGAGAATATGATGTAACACGGCGTTATAAACAAGAAGATGAAAAAGAAATATCTTAGAAATAAAAATCTCAATAAAAATAAATTAATATTTCCTTAAAAAAAAATTGTCATTCTAATCAAGTGCAGCCCGGCCTATGGCTCTGGCCTAGGGCCCATTCTCTTTAGGGGGCCATAGGAGCCCCCAATAATATATATATAATCTTATATATACCTTACATGTTATAGAATATATAAAATTAATTTTTAAATAGAAAATTTATTTTATATTATTTTTATGTTTATATTAATCTTTTAATTATGTATTTATATATTTTAGTGTGTTTATTTAATTGTATGATTTTATATATTTTTGTTATGAATTATATAAAATTATAAAGATACGATGAAAAATAATATTTTGTGGTTTTTATATTTTTATTTTTATGTTTATATATTTAAAGTTGTATATTTTATTATATTTTTTGGTGATATTTTTTAAAAAATTGTATATTATATAAACATTGGGTTAATTTCTTTATCAAAAATTTTTCAATATATTTTTTTCAAAAAAATTAATATACTATACAAACTCATTATTTTTTTATTATTTATATAACTTGTTATACCTCATATCAAAAAATTTTCTACAAACCAAAATACAAAACAAAACACCATAAATAAACACTTTTGTTTGAAATTTTTCTTTTAAAGATTTTGACTACTTATAAAAAAATTTCTTTAAAAAATATTAAACTAAATAGTTTTTTAAATTTTTTTATATTATACTTAAGTTAATGTTATACTAAAAAATGGCACATTGATTTTATTTATATTTTGATCATTTAATATATAAAAACTAATTTTATTTTACATTTACATTAAAATGTATAAAATTATTTTTTTATTATTATGCTAATATAAAAATATATATTTAGGGGTCCATTATTTCAATTTGCGCAAGGCCAAAAAAAAGTTAGGAACGGGCTCACGTGCACAAAATCCACGTCAAATAAAGTAAAGTCGCTTCGGTTATAATGCTAATTTGGTCAAATTTAGCACCATATTGATTTCGACTCAGTCAATATATATATATAAGACAGACCACGCATATCTAACATCATATGATAATAAAATATATAATACCTATTTTAACAAAACATGATATAATTTCATGTAGCACAATATATTATTTATTTCAGCATTGTAGATATATTTATACAACACAATATAATATATGACCTACACAATACATATTTTAATATGATATAATATATTGTTGTGGTATATAAAAATGTAGTCTTTCTTTTGTATATATGCTAATGATTCAAATCAGCACCATATTTTGTACTTTAAATATCATAAAAAATTTCAAATATGTGGAAGAAAATTGCAAATTAATGCGATATTTTCTTAGATATTATTTTATTTCCTTTTATTTCTAAAAAAAATTAATTTAATTAGTAAGAAAAAATAAAACTCTCTTATAAGGAATATATTATATAATAGATGTTGGTTTTGGAGACCAAAGTTTTTTATTTCATTCCAAAATTAACACATATTTGTACATAGGGGCAATATAGTCAATATCTAAATACAAAATAATATAAAATATATATACTAACATCACCCCTCAAACTCAAGGTGGTGCCGTAGACATTAAATTGAGTTTGCGTAGGAGTACATGGAAATGTCCCAGAAGGAAGAGATTTGATGAAGAGATCTTCTGGTTGATCCTTAGTGAAATCGGATGCAACAGATGAGTCTTGGCAACCACGTGTTGCCTCACAAAATGAAACTCGATCTTAATGTGCTTCGTGCCCTCATGTAAGACATTAAGACATTACTGTGTGCAATCTCTATGGTATTCTAACTGTCGCAATAAAGAGTAGCAGACACAAGATGGGGACACCAAGATCAGGCAGTAACTAACATTGCCATAGAACTTTGGATATAGAATCAGCAAGAGCATGATACTCGGACTCAACACTTGACTTGGAGACGAGAAACTAGAGAGTCACCAAGGAAAGAAAAAAACTAGTAGTAGATCGAAGATTGGTGGGATCACTTGCCTAATATGAATCAAAGTAGCCCGCAAGAACTAAGGACGAGTGAGTCGAAAAGCATAAATCATTAAAAAGCATATCCTTAACATAGCGAATAATACGGAGCACTGCAAAATAATGTGCAGTCCACGGAGTAGCAATAAACTAACTAACGATATGGATGATGAGCTATGTCAGGACGAGATATTGTGAGATAATCAAAGATCCAACCAGCTGACGATAAACAATCGGATCATCAAGTAGAGAACAATCCTAAGAGGTGAGGCGACTCTTCACCTAAGAGGTGTAGATATCTTGCTATTAGTCAGGCCAGCACAGGAGATATGATCAGACGCGTACCTGACCTGAGACAAGAAGATTTCATCTGAAGTGTTAGAAATCTCAAGGCTAAAAAAATAAAAAAGAGGACCAAGACACTTCATCTCGAAGTGCTGACAAAGGTAAGCCTGCAATTAAAAAATATTAGAGATGTCGTCTCCAGTGACAATCATATCATTAATGCACAATAATAGAATAATAATCACAGAAGAGCTCCTACCAAATCATGATTACTAGAAGAGAAACCATATTGAGTAAGGTCAGAGCTGAACTTTGAAAACCAAGCGTGAGGTGCCTATTTTAGACTATAGAGAGCCCGACATAATTTACATACCTTTCCAGAATTTTTAGTACCTAGAGAGGGACTTATGTAGAAATCCTAGATCAAATCACCATGCAAAAAGGTATTTTTAAAATCCAACTGAAGTAACGACCACCGACGAACAACAACAATCACAAGTAAGCAGCGAATAGTGGTAAGACGCATGATTGGAGCAAAGATTTCCTCGTAGTCAATACCATACTCTTGAGAATACCCCTTCGATAAAAGAAGAGTTTTGTAGTATTCAAGTAAACAATTTGAGTGAGTCCTGTTAGTAGAGGCACAAGATCCCAAGTGTCTGCCTTCTCTAGATTCTATGGTTCCTCTACATAGCTTGCCTCCAAAACTGGTCAATATTAATCTCCTAAAAGGACCTGAGTTCATGCTATGAAAATATGGAAAAGTAGAAGTGAAACTCAAGGAGACGAGTGGGAGGTTGGCTTACAAAAGTAGAGTTGTGGATAGTGGCAACAGGAACATTTGGAGATGGCTCGGGTACTTGTAAATGAGGCACAAACGGATCCGTTGGAGAAAACGAGGACGGAGGGACTGTGTAGGGAGCATTAATGTGAGCTTAGGACCTGAAGAGGTAGGAAAAAATAAAGAGAGATCATGGGTGAGTAACTGAGAGAAAGAGTGGGATGAGACATTGAATTTGGACACCGATGAGAATATTTTATGCTCCCAGAATATGACATGAAAAGAGATACGGAGACACTTAGACACAGGATCCCAACACCAATAACCCTTATGCTCTGCCCAATAACCTAAAAACAATACAAATGAGCCCGTTCTTCAAGCTTATTTTATTCGTGAGGTAGAAGAAGGACAAAGCAAACACAACCAAACGGACAAAGAAAAAAGTAATCGAGGGACTGACCGAAGAGCTTTTCAATGTTGTAGACCGAGGCAAGAGCAGCTTCTACGGAGTAGCGATTAGGACATGAGGTGGATAGAACGGGCGCACGAATTGTATCGAGAATGTGACGATGTTTACACTCCAGTTGACCATTTTGTTGGGAGGTGTATGGATAAGACCGTTGAACGGAAGTACCCAAAGTATAAAACAATTATGGAACACCAAATCATTATACTCAAGGGAATTATCAGTACGCAAGATTTGGATAATACAAGAAAAGTAAATATGTATCATTCTTGGAAAGGTCATATGAATAGATGCAACTTCAAAGCGCTGTTTCATAAAATAAATCCAAGAAATGAGAGAAAATCATCAAGAAAAATCACAAAATATTTATACCCATTCATTGATCCGACTGGTGAAGGCCCTAAATAATTGAATGAACCAAAGAAAATGGTTTTTCAACGACAGAGAAATTTTGAGAAAATGGAAGAGCAAACTATTTTCCGAACTTTCAGTGCATACATTCAAGCGACTCAAGATGAAGAGGATCTAGGACACCTATATTGACGAAAGATCGGAGTTTGTTTAGTGACGTATATCCTAACCAAAGATGCCACTGATAACTAGAAAGGAAGGACAAAACTGTAGTTGAAAAGGGCTGTGAAGGGGGAGGACGAAATTGCAGCTAAAATAATTGACTAGTTTTACGCCCCATCCCAACAAGCTGACGCATTTGCAAATTTTGAACCTGCACATCAGAAGGTGAAACTATATTAGTAAGTCTTTCCTCCACCAATTGTCCAATCGAAAAAATATTTATAGCTAATTTAGGGATGCAATAAATGTAAGTAAGAGATAAGAATGATGTTAAAATATCACTGATGTGAGGTATAGGCATATGTGAGCCATTGACAGTGTGTATAAGAGGTAAGACCATAATGGGAGTACGAGAACACAAAAGTTCAAAATTAGAAGTCAGATGATTACTTGAGGCAGGATCAAAATACCAACGGGTATTGCATGCTGATGTGTGAGAATTAGAATTGACAGAAAGAACCTCAGTAACTAGCTTATATATTAATGTCCTGAAGAGTGGGAGGCGAAGTCACAACGAACTGTGGGACATATGTGGAAAAAGCTACTGTTAATGAAGTACTACACTATAATAAATTATATCTTCAAAATAATTCTCTAATTTTTCAAATTTCCCAATTTCACAAATTGAATTTCGGCTACTGTTGCGTAGGCAATTTCTCCAATTTGTGCTCCAAATTCCAAATTTCAAATTCCAAATGCCTCCAATTTTTCCAAATGCTCAAATTTCCCAAATAGAATGCTGCTGCGTTGGAAATTTCTCCAATGAATAGATGACAACAACAGAGGAATAAAATGAAGTCTAATTTTTATGTCATTCCAAAATTAAAATATATATATATGTACATAGGGACAATATAAGCAGTATCTAAATATACACAAATATACAATAATATAAACTACAAAATTATTGAACATATTATGATATAATAGAAAATGTTTCTTCACTATAGTATTTATATTTTATTTATTCATTATTTTTGTCTCTTAGGCATTCCCTTTCCCAATAAGGCAGTAAACTTCTCTCTCTCTCACTTTTTTCCCTCATCCACACACTCGTTTATTTGACATCTGTTTTTCTATGCGCATGTCATGCCTCACTTTAGCCATGTGACATAACTGTGTGTAGTAATGTTATAAATTCATCAAATGATAATCTATAATAAAAATCAAATATATTTCAGGCTTTCCGTTAAATCCTACCACATAAGGTTAATTTGCTAGTGAAGCTGTTTGGATTTTAGCATAATTATAATGTATATGTATATATGAATTTAACTTCATATATTTAATGTGAAATGATAATGGGACAAATGGATACGAGGAGGAATTAAAAATTTCAATGTCAAGTGGTTTGGATTCAAATCCTCTCTTTAAAGAGCATTGCACGTACCAATTCCGAATCTAACCCGTCCAGCAACGAACAGACGCCGGCTTCGTGTTGACGGATCCTTGGTGACGCAGAAGAGCACCCAGCTAAACCCAGGTTCATGTTCAACATATTCTCATCTTCTAAAACTCGTCGAGGCATTAATTTATGTATTTTATTTCGCTATCCTGCAGTGGGCGTCGTTAGGTGTTTTTTGTAGGGTTCGTCAATTTCTTGGTTTCACTCCAAATCGAAATTTCAATCTAGTTGTTTTTTCTTACAAAGCTCGAAAATCTCCTAGATGTATTTTTCTGTTTGTTCATTGGAATAGTGGTTGAATTTTTCTCTGATTTACTGGGTGCATTTTTAAGTTTTTGATGTTGATGTGTGTAGTAGGAAAAATGTGACTTTAGAGATGTCATCAGCTAGCAGCAAGATGAAGAGTGCAAGAAAAGAGTAGTTTGATTTGAGGTAAAAATGTCATCGGTGCAACTGTGGAGCTCTTGCAATGATACTCATTGTCGGACCAATGAAAGAGACAGAAGGAAGGTAATTTTGTAACTATCATACTGGTGTGTGCAATGTCTTCCGTTGGTTCGTCCCTGTGAGTGTGCATTATGTTGAGCCGATAAAACTGGTAAAGGAAGAAGAATTAATGTGAAAAATTTTATGTGAGGGGATAACGGTCATTCGGTGTCAAAAATCATATGTGAGGGCATAACGGTCATTCCGTGTCAAAAATTAACACCGTCAACTCTTTTTCCACAAAAGGGCCAATGTGCAATGTTTATTAAAGTATAAGGGTGCGCCACACAATTTCTAAAGCACATGGGGAATTTTGGGGAGTTTCAAAACCACATGGAGGTATTTTGCAATTTTGCCTTTAGTTTATGAGATTCCATTGTGGACGAAACCAATACTATCCATTTCCATACGTTGTGATAGTGCAACAACGATGGTCAAAGCATATAACCAAATTTATAATGAGAAGTCTAGACACCTAGGTGTTAGACATAGTATGATTAGTGAAATGATAAAAAATGGGGTAAGTTTGGTTGAATTCGTTCGGTCACAACATAATCTAGCCGACACTTTGACAAAAGGACTGCTAGGGACTTAGTGTAGAAATTGTCTATTGGGATTGGTTTAAAGTCAAGTTAAATCTACTAAGGGTGAGACACTCAACTCCCTCTTGATACAACGTTAGGAACTAAATTCAATGTGGAAAGCTCACATTTAGTAGATTGGAGCGCATAATGTTTATGCATCCCGAGGTGTGCATTCGGACCTGCAAGAAAGTTAGGTTAAGATTTAATCACTTAATAGTTCCTTTGAGAAATTGCCGTACAGGGGCGAGACTAAAAAGAGTTACCTATACAAGTATGAGATTTTGCCGACTTAAGAAAGTTATGGACTTGCTTTTGATGTACTCGTGAACGGATAGAGACACATGGCTTGTAACGTGTCAAGTGAACTCATGGAAATTGTAAATTCATGTTTACTTTACCTTCATGTATTCAAATGAGTTGAAATGCTCAATCTTTAGGACACCTTGATTCTTGAATATTTGAGACGTGTATTGTACAAAGTGAAAATTCAATCATTACGACATTTTCACTCATGCATGGATTTATGGAATTTGGTTGTTGTTACTTGGGTTGAGAATCATGCTAAAATGGGGAGGATTGTTAGAAGTTTAGCATAATTCTGATGTATATGTATATGTAAATTTAACTTTATATATTTAATGTGAAATGACAATAGGAAAAATAGATATGAATAGGAATTAAAAATCCTATTACAACTTTTCACAAAAGATTAATTCAGAAAAGTGTCTACAAATTCAAATATCTGCAGAAGGATGTGTTTTGCAGGATTTAAATCAAAAGGTGCATGTAGGAATTAAAAGACACATGTTCGTTACGAAGAGGTATCCGTTCAATTCCAAGGGATGCTTCTATATCTATAAATAGATGTGCAGATAGAACAAAAGAAAAATATACATAACACAACAAGAGAAAGAAGAACATAATTCTATTAATCAGAATTCACATATTATTTTCACCAACAGAAAACTTATTTTTGGAATGCAGAAATCACTCTGCAGAAATATATATACAGTCACAACTTCTCCAGCCCTTTTGCTATTTATTTTCCTGAGTTCTATTATCTCAATTTTTGTTTCCTGAAATTGAGATTGACTTCTTGCATTATCTCAACACGAATTTCGTATAACCTGAGGTAATAAAGGGTCGAAATATCGTATTCAGAAAGTAATCTTATCTACGAGAAACTATCCAGCCATTATCATTGCTACCCTAGACCCTAGCCCCAACAGCTTCGCCATCCAAATGTTGTCCAATTTCTAGATAGGAGCAGTCATTGTCAAGAAAACCATTCATGTTAATTATCGAGTACTTGAGATTGGTGAGTGAATGTGTTTCTTGGTATGGTGCTGAATTTTATTTTATTTTTGTTTTTGTTTATTTATTATTATTATTATTATTATTTTCTAAGCACTATATGAATGAAACACAAGTATTTGATCAAGTATATTTGCTCAATTACCTGCACATGATTGAAGTCAAATAATTCCTTCTGTTCTCGTTAATGTATGTCTAAAATTGAAAAAAGTGTCCACTACTTTCCCATCATAACAAAAACCTCATTTTACCTTTAAAGTATCAATAGATATTTTTAAAAGTTTGGAATTGTTTGTAATAAGGGGCAGAGGTACACGGAGACCTGAGGTCCGCCGCCCCCTTCTCCCCAAACACGTTGGTTAGTCTTCTTTCTCTGTGGCGGAGCGGACGCTGGAGGATTTGTTGCCCCCCAAAAAATATCATTCGGCAGTTTCCGGTTGGCGGTTGCCCCTCAATCTCGTTAGTGCAGGTACTGTAGTTGAGTGAAGGAGAAAAGGAAAGGGCGAAAAAGAAAGGAAACAAATGGAGAAAAGAAAAGAGAAAGAAGATGGGAGAAGAAAAAAAAAAAAAAAAAAGGAAAAAATGGAAATAGATTAGAGGAAAAATACGTACACTACTGTGCAACGACAGGTCCCACCAATATTATAATATAGTGTAATATTTTTAATAATAATTATAATTAAAATGAACACTTTGGATATAAATCTCCATCTCTATTTTGATCTTTAAATTCAGTTCCAGACACATTGTACACACACTGCACTCCCTACTTTTTAAAAAAATATTAGCATTAACTCTATCAAAATCTCAATTCCAATACTGTCATCCTCTCCTCCAAAATCTATTTTATCAAATATGATATATTTCTCTCTCTTCGTTAGGTTATTTTCGTTCGATAGAGAGCTTCCATCCAGTCTGCGGATTCATTCACGCGTGATCGGCGAATCTGTGATAGAGAAGACACTGTTAAGGGAAATTTTTGATTCCAAATTCAGATTATAATCTTTAGGTTTATTTCACGTGAGGAAGACATTGGTAAGGGAAAATTTCGATTCCGAATGTTCTTTTCCTGTGATAGTTTTGTTGGTTGATTACGGTGGCATTGTTAGAGTTCGCGACCTATTTCAGTATATATTTCACTATTATTTTGATAATTGTTGCCATGTTTGAGATTATGATTGCAGTAGTTGCTAACTGATATCTTGACATTTTGTTAAGACGGTATTTATAGGAAAAAAGTTGTGGGAGAAGAGAAGGTTATTGCGATTTTCTGCTAGTATGAGTATGCATTTGCCGGGATACTTTTTCCTTGTATAGTATCCCTATATTTAGTAATGTTATACCCTCGATGTCTGATATTGTAGGTTATAGTTGTTTGAAAATACTCTGTTTTTGTTGGTATATACTATGATCACTCATCTTTGAACCTTAGTATTTATTTCATATACTTGTATATTGGATAGTGTTAAATCGTGTTGTTATGCAACGGGGTATGCCAAAAATATAAAATTGGAAATATTTATGCATGAGGTTAAGGATTGTTCTTCTTGTTGATGGTCGAGAATTGAAAAGAATTTTTTTCGGATAGACACTCGGGATTTCTAAAGTTCATCCCCGTCATATTTTTTGGATTTCGCTACGTATATTGTCTTTGACACCTAGTAAACAACTTCTGCACTTAGGTATGTATAGAATTTTTGTTTCATTTATTATATTATGTACAATAAGGTAATTACATTTCGTATATATAATGTGGAGATATCCGATGCACAATAAAAAATGATAGATGTTTACTTTGAACAAAGCCGGTTATGCCCCTCTACAAAAAGATTTTGAGCAACATATAACGTCTGTTGTGGAGGCCATGCCACTTGCCCGAAATTTTATTGCACAATTGTAGCTCCCATGTTGGGTAAATTCTTTATTCGAAGAGACTCGTTGGGGATAATAAATAAGAATAAAGCCGAGTCATGGAATAGTTAGGTACGTTCAGTAGGATCATTGCCGTTTGTCCAACCAGACCGGCTAAAGAAAAGACAACTCCAATCACAACAGGACAATCTAAATAATATGATCGTTGTGGTCATTTAGGACACAACTGACATAGTTACAATGAGGTTCTATCATAGGCATTTTTGGTTTGTCATTTTGTGGCTAGAGTTTTCTTTTTTTTTTTTTTATTTTGGAAGATTGTGTATTGAACGTAAATCTGTGTACGAGACTGCTATTGAATTATTTGGAAACTATATCATATCCCCATGTATATTACTGAACATACACAACTATTATGTCGGGATAAATATCATTCCAAACTAATTATCCTAAAGTAGAAAACAAAGGTATGTAAATTCACAATGAAAGTATGTTACAAGTTATTGTAGTTATATAAAATTTCACCAGAAGTAATAGATATTAACAACGATTGTACATTGCACATGATATTTTCTTATTAAATTATACGTAATACTTGAGATTTTTTATATCCCCTAAGTACTCGTCATAATATAACATGACCTATTTTATACCCCTATCATTTATCTGAAATCACATTAACATAAATTGCATTTATTTATGTAAGTGTTTAATTAACATAAATTGCATTTATTTATGTGAGTGTTTAATTTTTGTGACGAAGTCATTACAATGAAAATATGATATGTTGTAACGTTCAAAGAGTTAATACATATCTAAGTAAGATGGTACAACTTTGTGTATGGAAATATTCATTTTCATATATAGGTATAATTACTATGAACATAGGTATTAAAGTGTCTATCCATAATTTACCATTGATTGGTGTTGGATCAAATAACTACGAGTTAATTACCTCACACCCACTTTATTGGAAGTTAGCGTGCATCGGCGGATACTTCTAAAACGACCTATGAGATCACCTATCCATATATTGAAGGTGGGTGAGAATGTCACTATAGAATAGATATGTATAACATATCATGTGGTGAACTATAGTAAGAGATATTTTGGAGTTAGTGCATAATTGATGACGTATGATGTTCTATATATTGTAATTGTCCTTTCAAGTATTTTCTAAAGTAGAAAAAATATCCTAACAAGAATAAATGTGTTAGAAGGTATAAGAAATAAATGTTACGCATGAGACATATTGGACCTTGCCACAATGTACGAAATATATTAGTCATTTATGTGTACATGTAAACTATAGTTATTGATGTGTACATGGAATGTGACCATCACTACTTTCAAAATAATTTTGTGAGTACACATCTTCTCAATATATATTAAATATGTATAAAGTTACTTATAAAGCACATTTCTCAATACAAGTACATTCAATCAATTTAGAAATATGTAACTTAATGAAATGATGGACAAATATCATCATTGCGAGTATGTAGCTTCCACTTAGAGGTTTGTCGAAACCTAACCATGAAATTTTGCAAACTGAAGTATATTAATTAATTAAGGAAAATTGAAAAAACAATATTCCATGTATACCCAATTATCACTTTTGTCATTTATTTGTCTTGCTGGCAAAATATATCCTACACATTTGCAAAATTCTCAATTTATGTCGTTTGGTTGCGTGTGGCTGCACATGGGATAACCGTTGCGTGAACATCATTGACGGCCAAAGGACATAAATGATGACTTTTGCAAATGTATATGATATATTTTGTCAATAAAATAAATAAATGACAAAAGTAATAAATGGGTATAGATGGAGGATATTTTTTGCAATTTTCTCCAATTACAAATGTGAGTCTGTATTTTCTTCTAGTACATGTTCTCACGTGATCTGAGTGTAGAAGTTATGAACATAGCTATATATTAGAAATTTTAAATTACATATCATGTATATAGGCACATACATTACCAAAATAAAAGTATATAGGCAATGTCTTAAAGTATCATATGTTATATTAGATTATACGGTGATCAGTAAAGTATATGGAAAAATATAACATTAATGGCTAAGTACCTCAATTTAAGAACCACATGCTACAAATCCAAGCTATTCTTCAATTCATCTATAACAAATGACATAAAAATCATACTAGACAGGCTCTCTGGGTCCCCTGATAAACTCTTTGTAGTAATTTTTGCCCTATAAGTCTTGATATCATCAATAACATCGTCAATCTCACCGTGGGTAGCATCATTGAATAACAGACCAATCACTACTTCAGACGTTATGTACACCAATCCATTTTTCTATACACTACCCTTGAAATCGACAATCTATTAGAGTGTTTGACATTTTTGAAAACTGTACATATGTAGAACACATGCTAGCACATATCGTATATTGAATTTCACAATAAAATTGCATGTCATTTTGGTCTTCTCTTTAGAAACGCATCACCTACCATAATATTAATTAGAGCATCGTACAACTCTCACTTTGAAGTATTGGCAACAATGGTTTGTTTGTCTCCTATTTCACCATCATCAAGTTGCAGTATACAAGCTGTTAATCGAAACACACATATTGTATACCTAGTCATATAATTATTTATAGAATATTTATAGCTAGAACGAAGGTATATGCAAAAAGGGTAAACGTACTTCAGTGAGCAGAAGTAATGAATTCTATAGAATAATAAAGGTACATACAAAGAAGAATAAGGTTACGCACAAATATTTCACTAACCTTGATTGTTTGTTATCCTTCTTGCTCTTGTCTTTCCTACGCCTTCTTGCTCTCTTTCACATCTCAATCATTTTACTACAAATATAAACTTACAAAAATGAAAATTAAGGCATTTCTATAGACAACAAGATCATTTACAATTTCAAACACATCAAAATAACTCATATTCGACCTGATGGCACGATACATTCAAAATTAAAACGACCCAGAACCGAGGCTTGTACAAACCCAACCAAGGTACAACCATTCACAAGTACATTTTGAACATTTATTGTATATGGATGATGGTGTTTCCCTCTATTGGATTATTGTAAATGTGTACTCTTTGCATTTTAATACTCTTTAGGAGTGAATAAAAATACTATCATTTTAAATTTATCATCGGTTACTACTAACAATGGGGTATATGATGTCCAAAATGATCGATTTCTCAAGTAAGAGTTCCCCGGGTATAAGTACGTAACATAAAGTATTTAATATTATATTATAGATACATAACTAAGAAACCACAACATTAGTATAGTGTATGTAGGTATGTGAATCTGCGTACTGGGTATAAACACTGACATCAAAGGTATGTATATTCATATCAAAGTTATTATATGTAAAGTACCAAATATCTATGGCGGTAGTCAATCTGTCAATCCTTTAAAAGAGGAGGATAAAAGAACTCGGTGAGTGCATGTCTTTTGTATCCGTGTATGCAGGTATTCAACAAGTCATGTAGCACATTCAATGGCAATATGGTAGATATTATAAACCTATTCATACTTATCTTTTGTGTCCATTGTATCATTTGACCTACCTTAAGATATGGAAAATGTTGGATGGTAATGAATAGTAAATTCACATTTCATTGCAGTTTGCATCATTGAAATTGAGAAGTGGAACAACTATAAACCAACATGGGTTTCATGTCATGAGTACATTGACAATACATATGATCATACGTATTCTAATTGAGGGTATTTTCATAAGTACTATGCAAGTATATAAAATATTATTGGAAGTATATCATGGGGATTCAACCATATTAACTCGAATTTATAAAACCTTCATGCATAATTCTAACAATTTACAAAATCATTAAGAAAATCAATCCCAACAATTGAGACAATTCCGAATAAAGTAACATCGACCATTAATTCCACATATGAAGATTGCACACAAATAAAGATTACACATATAGAGGATCTTTTAAGTATATGCATAAGTACTAAGCCGGTATACATGTTATTACTTGAAGTACATCGTGGGCATTTAGTCTAATACATTTAGTATTCTACATATATGATGTGTTACCCCACTAAGTACTACCCTTACCAACAACACAACTAAGTAACCCTATTGCCTATTGTTCACTCACATAGATCATGTTGTTAAATTTTTTAAGCAAATTTTTAATCTTCTATATTAGTATAATTGACTACGTTAAAGATGAATACAACTTATGTATAGGTACTTCTAAAGACAATGCTATGCTTCACTTAATGTTTGAGATATGAAGTATTAGACCCCCCGGGCATAAGTAACTTAACTCGGGTATTTACTAGATTAATATAAGTATGCCATTAAATAACCTAGGTCTGTCATGTTTGACAAGAAGTACGTATCAATGTGATGAGGGCATAAACCTTCGCAGTACATATATATATTTTTCTTTCTTAGGTACACCACTAATGTACTCTGGTATCCGTGAATGCACTTCTGCTCATTGCATAACTTCAACCATTGCACTGTCTTGTAATAAATTAGTTGATTCTAATTTAAGAGCAGTATGCATAATTTTTCTGGCTCGTTGTTGTCTTTGTACAAGGATAATCTTCATAACTAATGGGTAACATATGGAAACAAACAAAATAAAAAGACGCGCCACATCAAAAATGGATAAAGGTTTCAGCCCTTGCGCTAGAGCCTCCTGCAGCTTCTGCAACACCTTGGCACAAGCCAGGAAACGCGGCTTGTCCCCAAATATCCGAACAAAACATTCATTGTCAGTTGATGTGTTGTCTGTGACGTAAACTCTCTTCAAATGTAGTTCCAAGACTACAAAATATTCCGCCGCTTCGAAGGGGATCTCAATGTCGGTTCCGATGTTGAATGATGTGGACTCTGGGATAAAGTTATTAACCAAGGCAAAAAGGCAGTGCCTTGCCATCCTCATCTTCAGGTAGTTCATAAAATGGCCTAACGGAGTCATTTTGATAGCTCTAGTACGTTCATCCAATATGTGTTTCTTCAGTTTCCCTACCTTTCATGGACAAACAGGTACTACAAACCGACTGATAACCGATTTGTATTCCTTCCCCGGTCTGTAAATAAATAACATAAGTCCATATTATTCAAATCTCAAATTTATTTAAAAATTTATCAGAATTTATCAAAAGTACGTAACAATACATTTCGAGTACACAATATTCCACTAAAAGTATATTACTTAGCATATTAGACTTAAAAAATGCAACTCAAGGCACCTAACATATCATATATGTCAACCCACGAATATGACTAATTATCGAACAATCAAACAAGAAAAACTAAAATATGCAACTCCGAATAACTAAACAAAATGCACATCTACAAAATTAACAAGATTCACAGATTAAAAAATAAAATCATCCACAATTGGTGCCAAAATAGAACACCTAACCGGGTTTACGTGGGCAAACATACGAATGATTTCAAACCCGGTTAACAAACACAACAACACCGATCACCTATGGCTCCTTAACACTAAACTGAGATATACAAATACGGAACCAAGACTTACATCCCAAACAATTGAACAAACTACAACATAAAATACTAATATTAACAAAATCAAAAATCAAAAAAAGTCCGACCAGGTACGACAATATTTATTCATAATTACCACTACACTGAAACTCTCTCTTATCTGGTTTTTTTTTTTTTTTCAGTTCTATTCATTTTCTTATTTTTCACTCTCAACACATCGTCCCTTCTAGATCAATTCATCCATATATTGTTGCATTTTTTTTATATATTTTTTTAACTAAATTTTTTATTTTACCAAATAGAATAATTAGTTTTTATTCTCTATTTAATTTATTTTCTTTACAATTCTATTATCTATTATTATTTTCAAATGTACTCTTAGATTTCTAAATTTTGTATTATGCATTCTCTATTTTTCCATTCAAACAGTGTTTTTAATCTGACAAAACCATCAGACCATGTTAAAAGTACTCAAAATAAATTCCTACCCAACAAACAAAATCAATTTTATTAAAAATTATTATTGCTTATATAACTTTACATATTATTAATGAAAATCTATATCATATACGAATAATATATTTCAATTATACATAAATAAATAATTTATTTGTCCTTTAAAATTATACTTGTTTTTTTTTTTCACAAAAACTACATACTTTCTAATTATAGTGAATAATTTTACACACTCTTTAATTTATATCCTTTAATATTAAATTTATAAATTATAAATATAAATATTATCTTACAATTACTTGCACATTCAATTTATCAAAAAAAAAAAACACAATTTTAACCCACTCATATATTTTCCAATCTTACACTCCCTCCCTTCTCAGTTCAAAGTATCATTTTTACAATTCTCGTCCGTCTCATTTCAATGTATTCATTTTCTATTTTTAAAAAACGTAATCATATACTAATAGAAAAATACCCATAACTTTTATTTAAATTACAAATATATCATTATACGTACAATTACTTTATACAAACAATCAAAGGGTAAAAATGTCAAAATCTCTTACACACTTCTACTAACCAATAAAATACTATTATATCTTAAAAATATACAATTCTAACCCACTCATATATTTTCCAATCTAATACTCCCTCCGTCTCAGTTCAAAATATCATTTTTACAATTTTCTTCCATCTCATTTCAATGTATCCATTTTCTATTTTTTAAAAACGTAATCATATACTAATACCAAAATACCCATAACTTTTATCTAAATTACAAATATACCATTACACATACAATTACTTTATACAAAAAAATCAAAGGGTAAAAATGTCAAAATCTCTTACACACTTCTACTAACGAGACGGAGGGAGTACTATATTAATTAAATAATTTGCCCAATTTAAATAAGCATACAATTGGTGGATGGAAGAGTAATAAATTATAATAAAATTAACTTTAAGATATATTTTTATATAAATTTGTAATTTAAAATCTAAAAAGAATAGTTCTAATTATATGTTACGTTATTTTTAAAAATATTTAAAAAGTACTTTTTTGTTATAAAATATAACATACATGTCATATGTATATATGGCTGTGTGAATGAATGCGTTGGCAATACACAAAAATAAACAAATTCGTGTATATATATATATATATAGATATATGTCTAGAGTGAGAGAGTAAATAGAGAGTCTGGTAGATAGTAATAAGACTAACAAATTCCTTCTTTATTATGAATTATTTTATGCTATTTATAGTTAAATGCAATACATAATGAGTCATCTAAATGCTATTAAATTATTGACACTTAAACTACACTTATCATAACACTCCCCTTAGGTGTCATTAATTTGTAATGATGAATACGTCTTGTTAAAATTTTATTAGAAAAAAAAATCTAATGAGACTAAAATTCTAGTTAAGGAAAAAGAGTAGATAATTGATGCATTAAAAAATACTCCGCTGATATAGACATCACTTGAAATCTTGCAACCGACACATTCCGATGTTCTTTATCAATTTCTCAAACGTTGCAGTCGGTAAGCCTTGGCCAATAAATCTGCTAGTTATCATTGAATTGAATATGCAGCACATCTATTTCACCATTTTTTTGAAAATCATGAGTAAAGAAATTTTTTTGGTAAAATATGTTTGGTTTTATCTCTCTTTATATTTTCTACTTTTAGTTTTGCTATACAAGTTGCATTATTTTCATATAAAATAGTAGTAAGATTATCATTTTCAGATATCAAACCACAATTCTTTAAAATATAGTGAGTCATTGATCTCAACCAAACACATTCTCGACTAGCCTCATGAATTGTTATTATTTCAGCATGATTCAAAGATGTTTTTGTTTAGTGGATCTTTAGGATACCATAGTACCGCAATGAGTAAATATATAGTCAGTTTGAGACTTAGTTTTATGTGGGTCACAAAGATACCTAGGATCTGCACATCCAATCAATTTGTGTCAATAATTCTTTGAATACAATAAACGAAAATTAATCGTACCTTATAGATAACAAAAAATATATTTAATTCCATTCCAATATGTTGCGTTGGCACTGCACTAAATCTTGCTAATAAATTTACAGCAAATGTTATATCTGGTTTTGTACTATTAGTCAGTCGTGATCCAATAGCACTTAAATATGTCATGACCAAGTGTTTTCTCACTCTCGTCTTTTAGTCTAAAAGGATCCTTGATAGGATCGAGAGTTATAACAACCACTGAATTACTTAATGAATATGTTTTATCCATTGCAAATCATTTCAATACTTTCTGGGTATACGCAGATTGATAGATCAAAATTCTATTTTTCAAATATTCAATTTGTAGACCAAGGCAGAATTTCGCGGGACACATAATGGGGACCATATCTAACAGCAGCGAGCTGGTCCCATAAGAGCCTTAATCTCCAATAATAACTAGACACAGAAGCATTTTCCTGAGTGGGTTGGCTATTTCATGAAGAACACTATAGATTTTAGCACCATCAGACTTTCCATATGTTTTACGATGGTCACTCCATACATTGGAGGTCTTAGTGTAAAACACAAGGCTACTTTAGAAGACTTATCTACATATTTTAAAACCAAGACATTATGACATCATTGCATCTCTGCCATTTTCTAGCTAAATCATAGCTTTTTGGAGGAGGAATACGGCCTTCAACGAGATCAAGCTTGTTTTTACCAAAAAAAGAGAAACAGACATCCCTACACCATAGTGCAAGTAGGCGATTACAGTAACAACAGTAATGACCACAAAGGATCTATCAACCATATAAACATAAAGCAGTGTTGTGTTGTAACTTGTACAGACAACACTAGACATAAAAGTAAAAAAAATGTTCAATAGTCTCAATACATCAAGTAAAGGAAATGATATAACTGTAGACACTAAAAATATATGTCTAAAATCAATTAAATATCATGTATTTTGGAAGAAAATAAAATTCCAATAAAATAAATATATGGTATTTAATTATGCACATATGTTAATTTTTGTACAATAAATATCAACCATTAATGCAAAATCTGCTTAAAATGGAAGATATCGTACAAATATTACGTGCATAAATAGAGCCATAATAAATTTGGCAGCAAAATAAATTAATCTTGTCAATAAAGGAAGTATATAAATTAATATCTTCCAAACAAGGCAATGATATAAAGATCTTGTCAATAAAGGAAGTATATAAATTAATATCTTCCAAAAAAGGCAATGATATAAAGATTTTGACGAGAAAGGAAGGTGCATAATCAAATCCGTCAAAAATGGAAAACGGCATCCGAGGGAAAAGGAAAGATTATAAAATCTTTCCATCCACGTGGCACCATCCGAAAAGGAAGCCAAGGCCACCCTCCCCTATAAATAGGAGCCTTGGCCAATTCATTTAGACACCGAAGTTCATTTGAAGACTCGCGCAAGGGTAAGTCTCTCTAGACTCTTTGCAATGTTCTTCATTGTTCTTCGTGTCCTTCGAAGCGTTCTTCGTCGAAAGGTCATCGATTTGGACAAATGATCCAATATTGGTTGACAAATCGATGAAGTTAACGTTCTTCGTCGTATGTCCGAGCCGGAGGAAGGATCAAATCTCTCAAAGCTATCGAGGAATCCATCAAATCCAAGGAAGAGCCTCCAAAGCCGCTCCCAAAGCTTGAAGATGTTCGTCGCGTTCTTCATAAAAGGCGCAAACCAGGCCCTCTTCGATCCAAAAGTCAAAGGGACACGCCGCCAAAAGCGTTATGGAGCACCAAATCTCTCCCTCAAAGATCAAATCCCGTCGGATCATCCAAAGGAGGCATCAATCCAAAGCCGACGATCAAAATCGCCAACATGGATACCAAAGTCCTTCAAAAGCCGGCGAAGTCAAACCGAAGACC
This sequence comes from Andrographis paniculata, assembly GCF_009805555.1. Classification (NCBI taxonomy): domain Eukaryota; kingdom Viridiplantae; phylum Streptophyta; class Magnoliopsida; order Lamiales; family Acanthaceae; genus Andrographis; species Andrographis paniculata. The sequence goes on from NW_026137611.1 coordinate 2,538,173, forward strand.
AAAATCCCTTCGGATCAAAGAAGCCACCCAAATCCAAATTGGAAAAATGGATCGACCCGGAGAGAGAATCAAAGGATCCGAATAGAGAATAGGACCCGCATTAAATTTAAACACAAATATAATTTGTACAAATTTTGTGTTTATAAAAATATAACACAATTTTTTTGTCTACAGATTTTTGGCACGCCCAGTGGGACATCTCTACCTTTCATCTCTCTTTCCGTCGAATTCTCAAACGATCAATGGCTTCCTACAAAATCAAGACTTCCAATGCTGTGTCGAAAGCTGCTGCTCTAGCCGCCACCGCCAAAGGAGTCGCTGCTACTACATCAAGAACCTCAAGTGCTTCAATGAATGCTGGAGTGATGACACGAAGTATGGCTAAAAGAGTACTGTCATTTTCCGAGGATGCACATCCGAAAATCACAGAGCAAAACTCACTCTATGAGGAGGACGAAAGCTTCAAGAGTACCTCCGCACCGGGCACCCCTCAAGAAGTTGCAACTCGTTCGACCGCATCGAGTTATGCCCCGGTGATGACCACGAACGCTTCAAACATAGAAGACCAACTTGTTGCACTGGCCAAAGTCGTTGAAGGGATGTCTCAACACATGCAGCAACAAGACAATGTCATCGCAAAACTGCTTGCAAAATTGGACAAGCCGGAACCAACCAACCAGAATGCTTCGGAGGCCCAAAATGAAGCAGAAACATCCATGGATCAACGCCACGGTAAAGGAAAAATGGCGGGACCAATGCCGTTTCAAACATCATCTGACTCTTTCATCCATCTATCCCAACTTGACGAGTATATCAAAGGAGCTCTCAAAAGGGAGTTTGAAGGAAGTTCAAGGCCAACAAATATGTATGCCAAGCCTTACACTTCAAGGATTGACGCCCTCAAGATGCCGTTGGGATATCAACCACCAAAGTTCCAACAATTTGATGGCAAAGGCAACCCAAAGCAGCATGTGGCACATTTCATGGAAACATGCAACAACGCTGGGACATACAGCGATCTCTTGGTAAAGCAGTTCATACGGTCATTAAAAGGCAACGCCTTCGACTGGTATATCGACCTGGAGGCTGGTTCCATCGACAGTTGGGAGCAGTTGGAGTACGAGTTCTTGAACCGGTTCTACAGCACAAAAAGGACCGTCAGTATGACAGAACTCACCAATACTCGTCAATGGAAAGATGAACCAGCAATCGACTACATCAACCGCTGGAGGAGTTTGAGCTTGAACTGCAAAGACCGGTTGTCTGAGGCCTCCGGTATAGAGATGTGCGTCCAAGGAATGCACTGGGGGTTAAAATACATCCTGCAAGGGATCCGACCCCACACTTTCGAAGAACTTGCTACCCGCGCTCATGACATGGAGTTAAGTATGGCTTCAAGCGGGATGCACGGACCACCAGTTCAAGAATCTTCAAAAGCAAAAAGATACGAAAGATATGATGCCGCAAAGAAGGGGAACAACGCCCCTATCAAGTCTTTTGGAAAAGAAGCCTTGGCCATAAAAGCGACGACCAAAGCACCTATGAAGATCCAAAGTAAAGAAAAGGAAGTTGCAAGGAAAAGACAATCAACTCAGACAGAAAGACCGCCAAGGCCAACCCTTAAAGAGTTGCAATCCAAAACTTATCCTTTCCTGGATTCTGACGTCTCGGGAATCTTTGACGATCTACTCAGAGAAAACCTCATTGAACTTCCGAATTCAAAAAGACCGGAGGAAGCTGGAAAGGTTGATGACCCAAGATATTGCAAATACCATCGTGTCGTAGGACATCCCATCCATAACTGTTTCATCTTTAAAGACAAAGTCATGGAGTTGGCTCATGAAGGAAAGATCACCCTTGAAGACGATTCTGCTTCTGTTAATGTCACTTCAATCATGTTCGGGTCTCTCGAAGTTGACATAAAAGACAAAGAATCATATTGTCTCACTACCGAGAAAGGTGGCAAGGCGATCAGAGACAAATCGAGTGAAGAATGTGCCACGATAACTTTCACTGATGAAGATTTGGTGTTAGGATCCAAACCCCATAATCGTCCATTACTGGTTGTGGGTTATATCCATGAACAAAGGATTAACCGGATATTCTTAGACGGAGGAGCTGCAGTCAATGTCCTTCCTCTATACACATTGCAAAAATTGGGAATACCAGTAGATCAGTTATTCGAGAGTCGTATGACAATACATGGATACAATCAAGAGGGGCAAAGAGCACTTGGCACCATAAGATTGAGACTCTTAATCGATGAAATGGAAACTAACCCTTTGTTCTACGTGATAGACGCAAAGACATCTTTCAACGTTCTTTTGGGAAGACCATGGATACATGAGAATGGTGTAGTTCCATCAACGTGGCACCAATGCTTCAAATACGCTCAAAATGGAGTGACAAAGAAAGTTCTTGGAGACACAAAGCCATATGCAGAAGCCGAGTCACACTTTGCGGACGCCAAATATTTCTCTACAGAAGCAAAAAAATCCAAGGTACATGAAGATGTCAAAGCACCACAACTAAACTTGGGGGCAAAGTTAAGAGATAAAGAAAAAACACCTGCCTCAGGTTCTGCAGACTCATTAATTGAGCCTCTAAAAGATTTGACTCTTCCGAAGACCCCACTCAACCCAATCCCCCCATCGCAGACAAGGAATGGAAAAGAGGAAAAAATAGAGGCTATGCGATTGCAAAAGGACAAAAGCTTTGGCCCAAAAGCCTACAAACTTCTCACAAAAGCTGGATATAATCCAAATGAGGAATCACTGCTGGGAAAGTTACCACCACAGACAACCCAAGGTTCGAGGGCTGGTCTTGGGTACATGCCACAAGCTCCCGTACGCATCGCTATCAAAAGGGCTGCAAATCATCATATCACCGAAAGCGAGACTTTGTCTTCCAATTCACCTCAAAAGGGGAAGAATGCAAGAGTATCGGTTTTCGAGAGGCTAAAACCTTCTGTCTTCACAAGGTTAGGACCAAAGATCAATAAAGAGAAAAACAAGACGAATTCCACATCAACAAAATATGTGGAGATGGATGAAGAAATCAAGAGCCGCTTTCCATCCCGCATGACGCGTCAAACAAAAATGACGATACATTGCGGTAAAGTTTTAAAGGCTAAATGGCAAACCGTTGTCTTCACCAAACCCAAAGAAGATAATGAAGAAAGTGTTGCATCATCCTGCTACATCACTGAAGGGGGAGAAGAAACAATGATTGAAGAAGATGCAGGAAATGCACCCGCCGCGCTCGAAGAAGGTATCAAAGCTGCAGTGGACGAGTTAGAAGAAGTCAACTTGGGAAATGAAGATCACCCAAGACCTGTCTATGTCAACAAAGAGCTGGGTGAGGATGATATGAATGCCTACATCCGACTTCTCAACGAATTCCAAGATGTCTTCGCTTGGTCATATAAAGAAATGCCCGGCTTAGACCCGAAAGTTGCGGTCCACCATCTAGGTGTGAAGAAAGGAGCTCGCTCTGTGAAGCAAGCACAACGAAGATTCCGTCCTGAACTCATCCCTCAAATAGAAAATGAAGTCAACAAACTCATTGAAGTGGGGTTCATCCGGGAAGTCAAATACCCCCAATGGATTTCCAACATCGTGCCTGTAAAGAAAAAGAATGGACAAATCCGAGTTTGTGTGGATTTCCGAGATTTAAACGAAGCATGCCCAAAAGATGATTTTCCTTTACCCATAACTGAATTGATGATTGATGCAACGACAGGACATGAAGCGCTTTCTTTTATGGATGGATCATCTGGATATAACCAAATTCGTATGGCACCTGAAGACGAAGAGTTAACCGCCTTTCGTACACCGAAAGGTATCTACTGTTACAAAGTTATGCCTTTCGGATTGAAAAATGCTGGGGCAACCTACCAAAGAGCAATGCAAAAGATCTTTGATGACATGCTACACAAAAATGTAGAGTGCTATGTTGACGACTTGGTTGTCAAATCCAAGAGAAAAGAAGATCACCTGCAAGACTTAAGAAAGGTTTTTGAAAGGTTGAGGCGCTACCAATTAAAAATGAATCCTCTCAAATGCGCTTTTGGAGTCACCTCCGGAAAATTCCTCGGATTCATTGTCCATAGTCGTGGAATTGAGATTGAACAGGCAAAGATAGATGCCATCACAAAAATGCCTGAGCCTCGTAACATCCACGAGCTAAAAAGCTTACAAGGAAAATTAGCATATATAAGAAGATTTATCTCTAACCTCGCTGGACGATGTCAACCTTTCAGCCGAATCATGAAGAAGGGAGTGCCTTTCCATTGGGATGAAGCATGCAAGAAGGCATTCCAAAGTATCAAAGACTACTTGACAAAACCACCAGTGCTGACAGCCCCAATTCCTGGACATCCGTTGACGCTTTACATCGCTGCACAAGAGCGTTCAGTTGGAGCCTTGTTAGCACAGGAAGCCAATAAAGGGAAAGAAAATGCCCTCTACTACCTCAGCAGAATGATGACACCAAATGAACTAAATTATTCACCGGTGGAAAAGATATGCTTGGCGCTCATCTTCGCCATAAAAAAGTTGAAGCATTACTTCCAAGCGCACACTATCCGGTTGGTGTCCAAAGCAAATCCCTTGAAATATGTCATGTCAAAGCCTGTCCTTTCTGATCGACTTGCGAGGTGGTACCTGCAGCTGCAACAATTCGAAATCATATATGTACCACAGAAAGCTGTAAAAGGACAAATATTGGCTGACTTCCTTGCTGATCATCCCATCCCCGCTGAATGGGAGTTGTCTGACGACTTCCCTGATGAAGACGCGCTTTTTCTCGAAATCACCCCACCATGGAAAATGTATTTTGACGGCTCATCACACAAAAATGGAGCTGGAGCCGGAGTAATATTTGTCACATCACAAGGAGAAGTCCTTCCATACTCTTTTGCCTTAAAAGAAAAGTGTTCAAATAATGTGGCTGAGTATCAAGCACTCATCCTCGGCCTAAAAATGGCGGTAGATATCAAGCAACGCCAACTTCAAGTATACGGGGATTCCAAGCTGGTTGTAAATCAAATCACTGGAGAGTTTGAAGTGAAGAAACCAGAACTAATGCCTTACTTAAAGTATGCTAAGGCACTCATTGAGTTGCTCGGGGATGTCTCTATTGAATATGTCCCAAGGAAAGAGAATGGGCAAGCTGACGCCCTGGCTAAATTGGCATCGACTCTATCCATCCCGGATCAACAGGTGTATATTCCGATACGCAAAGTTTGGGTGGATTCCTGCAAGTATGAAGAAGAAGAATGTGTTGAAAAAGAAGTAAATCACCTCATCGAGGTGTTTGAAATTGAAGAAGAAGAAGAAGATTGGCGGCAACCAATATTAGATTTCTTAAAATATGACAAGCTCCCGAGTGACCCGCGCAGACGAGCAGATATCCGAAGAAGAGCTGCACGCTACGCCTACTTCAACGGCATACTCTATCGTCGGTCGTTCGAGAACATGTTCCTTCGATGCCTCGGCAATCATCAAGCCAAACAAGCTATGGAGGAAACTCATGCCGGAATCTGTGGAGCTCATCAAGCTGGCCCAAAGTTACACTTCCGAATAAAGAGGATGGGGTATTATTGGCCAACCATGGTTAAAGACTGTATAGAATTCGCACGGAGCTGCCAACCGTGTCAATTTCATGCTAACTTTATCAATCAACCACCGGAACCATTGCACCCAACTATTGCTTCGTGGCCATTCGATACCTGGGGCATGGACGTTGTAGGACCACTCACAAAGTCGTCCGCTGGACATCTCTATATCTTGGCCGCAACAGACTACTTCTCCAAATGGGCAGAAGCAGTTCCTTTGAAAGAAGTCAAAAAGGAGACGGTAGCTGACTTCATACGAGTCAACATCATTTACCGTTATGGAGTTCCTCGGTGTATCATCACTGATAATGGAAAATCTTTTGCCAATACTCACATCGACAAGCTTTGTGAAAAGTTTGGCTTTCAACAAAAGAAGTCCTCAATGTATTATGCACCGGCAAATGGACTCGCAGAGGCATTCAATAAAACACTTTGTAACTTGCTGAAAAAGGTTGTCTCCAAATCAAAAAGAGATTGGCATGACCGCATTGGTGAAGCTTTGTGGGCCTATCGTACTACATTCCGCACTCCAACACAAGCGACACCATACTCACTTGTATATGGGGTCGAAGCTGTCCTCCCATTGGAAAGACAAATTCCTTCACTAAGGATTGCTCTCCAGGAAGAATTGACGACTGAAGAAAATGTCAGATTAAGACTCGAAGAGCTAGAGGCTCTCGACGAGAAAAGACTACAAGCTCAACAAAGACTGGAGTGTTATCAAGCACGATTGTCTCGAGCTTACAATAAAAAAGTCAAATCACGATCCTTTCAAATTGGGGACTTGGTTCTTGCTGTGAGAAGGCCCATTGTGATCAACTTTCGTTCGGGAAATAAATTTTTATCCAAGTGGGATGGACCCTACGTTGTCACTCAGGTTTACACGAATGGTGCATACAAGTTGACATCTCAAGACGGACTCCGGATAGGGCCAATCAACGGGAGGTTCCTCAAAAGATATTATGCGTGAGACCTTCAAATCAAATCAAGACTCCTTAGCATGAGGATAAACTGCAAAATAACAATAAAAGCAAATTCAAGTTGCTTTGAACTACGTTATGACTTGATCCCTTTACCGGGTACGTAGGCAGCTTGAGATATACCTTCAAGTTCAGTCAAATAAATAAAGAAATAAATAAATAAGTGATAAAGGATTTGGGTGAAAAAAAAAATGCTCAAAAAAAATATATATATATATAAAATAAAAAAAAGAAGAGAGAATTTAAATTTATTGATTGGCAATCAAAATGAAGAGTACAAATTGATCTTAAACATTAAGATTATACAACTCTTCTTTGCTAATATCCAACAACTCTTCTAAGCTTTTTAAGTATTCTTCGTCTTGCGCGGGGACATTCTCTACAGCGGCGAGTTCATCCTTGACTTCAGCAATTTGAATGGTGATATTCTCATTAACTCCTTGACGTCGCTTAATAAGGGAAACATTCTCTCTTTTTTGCTCTTGTAAAGAACGAAGCTTCACGTCAATATTCTCCACACACCCCTCTAACTCCTTAATAGCTTCGCACTCCTCAACATGCCTCGTCTCAAGGTGCGACAGTCGATCTTTGATCTCGGAAATCTGTTGGTTACGAGCCGCTAAGGATACGGCGTCGATCGAGTCAGAACATGCCTCATCAAAAGATGCAGCGTCATCAAAAAGGGCCTTGACTCGGTCCTCAATATGAGAAATGTCAGAATACTGAAAGCTTTTCATTGATTGGAGCACTACATCAACCTCGTCCTTAATCGAGGAAAGCAAACGAGCTGGTGTCCTCAAAAGCTTACCCCGAAGATCCGACCATACTTTTCCTATATATTCGCGTTGGATCTCTTTCACAAAATTCGCGCCACAGAATTCTGAAACCGCGGGCACAACGGAATGAACAACTATTGGCTTGGTTGGAGCATCCTTTACTTGCTTATTGCAAACACCTCTAGTTTCTCCAATCACCTCAACAATAGAATCTCGGCTCGCCATCTTTTCATCCATACTCGGGATTTTTTGCTCCAACTGAAAAAGGGGATAAAAAAAACGGATCATGTTAAAAAAAAAAAAAAAAAAAAAAAAAAAAGAGATAGAAGTTACCTCTCTCGCGAAATCGCTCGAAGAATGGTGTCGGCTCGAACGAGGACTTGACGGGTTGATGATATGAGGATCTCGACGAGCTCGCTTCCAATGAACATCATGCTCACTACTGCTTCGTTCAGAGACCGAGGGTACCGTCCGCTTTGAAGAACCGACATTATGAGTACTTGAATTTCCATTGTTCCTCTCAGGAACACCCGAGATAAGTAGCGGCATTTTTCGAGCTTTATCCGATGGCTTGGTCTGATCGGTGGTCTTCTGTACCGGCGGGATATACTTATCCAAGAAAGACCCGCAAACTTGAGTCCACCACTTCTTGTATACGTCGGAAGAAAATCCCCTCGGAATCGCAGGAATGCGTGGAAGAATAACTTCGGCTGAAGATTTCAAGTAAGTACTTTGGTGCCAATGTTGATAGCCTTCCTCAAAAGCGCAGCAACGGACGTCTTTCAAAAGAACTCCGGGAATCTCTTGGAAAAAACCAAATTGACGGCAAAAACGGTGGGGACTATACGGCTCCACGAAGCATCGAAATCCATCCCGCAAAGTCAGAAAACAAGAGCGAATGGAGATGAAGTATTCTTGCTCGTAGTCTTCGCGCTTCCCGTCATCAACAAACCGTACGTCGAAATCTTTCGTGATCATGGTGCAAGCCCAACGAAAGTAGTCACCGCGTAAAATCTTTCGGCATGCAACATCTGCTCTATACGCACGAGCACTAACAGCCCCAGAGTGCTTCACCATCCCCGGACCACGGATTCCCTTCCATACGCCGTAGTGGGTCTGAAAATACTCAGCGATCCATCCGGTCAAAAAGTGGAGAGGAATTGTCGACCGAACTTTCCCAGGACATGATGAATCCGCGATCTGGTTTAGCCCCCTATAAATACTGGTTAAGACTGGAATGGCCAAGCTTACTGGAAATCCCGACGCTAGGACACTTGCCATCTTGAAAGTCGAAGGACGTATCAAACCAACATCGTCGAGCGGAAGCACAAAGATGCAAAGCCAACAAGAAAGGAACGCTGCGAGAAAAGTCTCCTCAAGGTGCTCCCGTCCAACTTTGAGTTTGGCAAAAGATGACTCCTGCGCCTTCGACCATTGCTCGTGGGCACCAATCTCTCCGGTAGGATTGTAAGTCGCATCAGGCCGAGAAGAACGAGTAGACTCCTTGCCACGACGAATTTGAGGACGCTCGTATTTGACAGTCTTTTCGCACCAAAAAGAAATCCAGTCGGTTGAGCGGACGCCACGTCGACCTTTGTCACGACTCCGAAGAAGGTGATAGGCATGCAACAGGTATCGGCACGAACGGGGAACCAGCTTCCTATCCTCTTTACTGCCATATAGCTCCTTTGCGCTTGGTACCACCTCTTCGTAAAATGAGCCGAGTATGGGGAGGCCCGCCAAGGACGCCAAGTCACGGAGAGAGATCGACACTTCACCGGCGGCAGTCAAAAGGGTGTTGGTTTTGGGACACCACGCCTCGCAAACGGCCTTGACGATCTCCGGAGAATAGTCGTAGGAGAACAAGGAAGCATAGACCGCATCGTAAATGCATCCTCTCTTTAGTGGAATCTCGCATCGATCCAGCACATCCTCCGCCCATTCCCAATAGCCGGCCACGTACGAAAAGTTGCCATCAAAAGAAGGAAGACCATTCCAAACGCACGCCCCATCCATGATCCGCCGCCCTAAGGTTGGAAGTGGAAGAACATCGTTTGACACGTGTTGATGAAGTGAGGATTGCAAAGTATGCTTTCCGCCAGCAACATTCCGAGACCACGTCTTTGGAAAATTTGGGACCTCCAAGCGAGGGCGAGCAGCTCCGCGTCCTATGAGTGGTGGATGCACCAATAGACGAGTCGCCTTGTCCAGCGGTTGACCTTCAAACTCGCAAATCACCAACTCGGCGTTTCCAGAGGGGGAGGAGACATCCTTGAAGTAAGCCATCTCGTCTACAAAAAAAAATATATATAAGCAAAGATCAAAAAAAAAAAAAAAAAAAAAAAAAAAAAACAACACAAGAGAAATAAGCCTACCCTAGAATGAGAGAAATCAAAATTGTGAGAAGTTGAGAATGATAAAGTTCTCTCATGGTGAGGGGTTTATATAGTGTCTAAAAAAAATTGAGATATGGAAAGACATATATAAGGGAAGGAAGAAGATAAGGAAATAAAAAAAAAAGGAAGGAAGATAAAAATAAAAACAAAGAATAAAGGAAAGAATATATATATACATGATATGTGTATATATATATATATAAAAATTTTTTGGCAAAAACGCCATTTAAAAAAAAAAAAAAAAAAAAAAAAAAAATGAGAATTTTGCAAAAACCAAAAAAATGTCAATTTTGCAAAAAAAAAAAAAAGAGAAAAAAAAAGAATTTTGCAAAAAAAAAAAAAAAAAAAAAAAAAAAAAAAAAACTTGCATAAAAAAAAATGGCAAAAACGCCATTTACAAAAAAAATGCAAAACCAAAAAAAAAAAGAATGGCAAAATAAAAAAGGGCCATTTAAAAAAAAAAAAAAAAAAAAAAAATTCTTTTTCTATGTTTCGAGACTCGTTCACGCCTTAAATATTTTGTGTCGGCTTAAAGAAGTCTCGAGGGGGCATTTTGTAGACACTAAAAATATATGTCTAAAATCAATTAAATATCATGTATTTTGGAAGAAAATAAAATTCCAATAAAATAAATATATGGTATTTAATTATGCACATATGTTAATTTTTGTACAATAAATATCAACCATTAATGCAAAATCTGCTTAAAATGGAAGATATCGTACAAATATTACGTGCATAAATAGAGCCATAATAAATTTGGCAGCAAAATAAATTAATCTTGTCAATAAAGGAAGTATATAAATTAATATCTTCCAAACAAGGCAATGATATAAAGATCTTGTCAATAAAGGAAGTATATAAATTAATATCTTCCAAAAAAGGCAATGATATAAAGATTTTGACGAGAAAGGAAGGTGCATAATCAAATCCGTCAAAAATGGAAAACGGCATCCGAGGGAAAAGGAAAGATTATAAAATCTTTCCATCCACGTGGCACCATCCGAAAAGGAAGCCAAGGCCACCCTCCCCTATAAATAGGAGCCTTGGCCAATTCATTTAGACACCGAAGTTCATTTGAAGACTCGCGCAAGGGTAAGTCTCTCTAGACTCTTTGCAATGTTCTTCATTGTTCTTCGTGTCCTTCGAAGCGTTCTTCGTCGAAAGGTCATCGATTTGGACAAATGATCCAATATTGGTTGACAAATCGATGAAGTTAACGTTCTTCGTCGTATGTCCGAGCCGGAGGAAGGATCAAATCTCTCAAAGCTATCGAGGAATCCATCAAATCCAAGGAAGAGCCTCCAAAGCCGCTCCCAAAGCTTGAAGATGTTCGTCGCGTTCTTCATAAAAGGCGCAAACCAGGCCCTCTTCGATCCAAAAGTCAAAGGGACACGCCGCCAAAAGCGTTATGGAGCACCAAATCTCTCCCTCAAAGATCAAATCCCGTCGGATCATCCAAAGGAGGCATCAATCCAAAGCCGACGATCAAAATCGCCAACATGGATACCAAAGTCCTTCAAAAGCCGGCGAAGTCAAACCGAAGACCAAAATCCCTTCGGATCAAAGAAGCCACCCAAATCCAAATTGGAAAAATGGATCGACCCGGAGAGAGAATCAAAGGATCCGAATAAAGAATAGGACCCGCATTAAATTTAAACACAAATATAATTTGTACAAATTTTGTGTTTATAAAAATATAACACAATTTTTTTGTCTACAATAACCATGGTCATTCCCAGGAAGCCTCAAATAACAAATAGCACTGCTCTTTCGTAAATCTTGCACCACTGGTCTCTACCACCAAAGTTCAGCAAGTAATAGAATATTTCTCAGAGAACATAAGCCATGGAAGATATGATGTAATGGAAAAGAATAAAATGAAGAATATGATAGATTGCGATAAAGAAATTGATGAGGGTGAAGGAATTTTGGAATGAAACCCAAAAAAGAAGCGAGAGAGATGGAGTGAGTGGCGTGAATTCGTCCAATTGACAAGAGAAAGAACCCGAAATCAATATATATATATATAGGTAGGTCTGGCAAAAATTAACAGGACCTGATAACCCGATCCAAATCTGACCTGAAATAGTTGGGTTTGGATTGAGATTCTCGTTTAACCCATTTAATTAAATGGGTCAGGTTAAGGTCTACATTTTCGACCTGAAAATAACTCGTCTAACCTGTTTAATTAATATAATTTTAAATTTAAATATATTTTTTAAATTTTACCAATACAATTCAATATTTATGGCCAATTTTATAAAAATAAACAATAAAAAATAAAGGATTGTGTTGTGTACTATCATCGTAGTGTTTGTTAATTCAATTCTTGAATATCGGTTTCATGATATGAATAAATAATTTTTTGTTTTAATATGTATATATACTATGCATTTAAAAATTTTGTTAGTATAAATTGTAATTTTAAATTAAAATTTAAATATTTTAAATTTAAACGGGTTATATGAGTCAGATTCGGGTTAAGGTTGCAAATATTAATCCATTTAATTAAATGGGTCAGGTTCAGGTCAAGGGTTTTGTAACTCATTTAAGCTGACCCGAACCTGAACTCGACCCGACCTGATCCGTTTGCCAACCCTGTATATACAGGTAGTAGAAGGCAAAGCCCAATAAAAGAAAGCTCAAGAACTGGGCCAGAAGCAATCTACAGCCCAAAGACCCATCGGATGAATTTTTTACCAGTTTCAACATATAGGTAGAGAGGCCCTTAATGGACTATTTTGCACATGCAGTACAATCTAGGTCAATACCTATATGAATGATGTAACCTTATCTCAAAATAATTTTAAATGTCGTATATCTATCTGGCATGTGGATGCCATATTTACGTTAGGCAGTGCATATTAAGTAACATGAAAATAGTAATATTAATTATCGTAATTATATATAATGCCTACTTAATATAAGTAAGATATAACAAATTTCAACGGTAATTTTTTTTTATTTAGTTTGATAATTTTATGGTAAATGACGCTTACTTGATGTAATTTTGAAATTAATTTGTAGGTTAAATATACGATAAATGTTTTTCCTAGTCTGGTATGTGACACCCTTTTTCATTGTAACCCTTTAACTAAAGTCAATATTAACATCATTGTAATTTGATTATTTAACATCCCGTATTATAAAATAGCATGTATATATATAAAAGAAACGTGGAGTGGGACCCTATATCAAAGAAATTTTCTCCTTTGAAAAAATTGTGGAAATCACCACCAAATTATACATATAATTATAATAATAATAATAATAATGGTAAACTGATTTTTTAGTCTCGTAATTGAACTTCTTTATCATTTTAGTCGTGTAACTGGAGGTTGTCTTAAAATAGTCTCGTAAGTGGAAATTTTTTTGCACATTAAGTCATCGATGTCTATGTGGCATCTGCGTCACATTTCAGTTACGAGACTAAAAAAATAATTTATCATAATAATAATAATAATAATAAGTTTCTGACTTTCTTACTTATTATCGGCATTTGCGACCAATGCATACGATGTGCTTTAGCTTTTGAATTACATGAAAGAATGAATAAGAGAGTATATACAAGGGTACGTTAGTGATGGCATGGATGTGATCCCAGTGGAAATTTAAGGAATAGCTCGTTAGGTATGTTTTACTTGGTCTTAATGGCATTACGATATAGGAATTGTGAATAACTTATTATGAACTAACGATGTCCCTGTCACCAGCCATGGTTGTGATTTGGGAGCCTGGTGCCTATGATCAAATTAATTATACTAATCGTCCTTCCTAGTTATGTTTTATTTATGATTTTGCTTTGAGCTGAAAATTGGTATTTTAGAGCTATTTGGACAATTCTTGTTAGAGCATCAAAATTGTAATGTGACAAATTTGCTTGACGGCCTTGCTATATCAATATTTTCAATTCATTTGTTTAAATGAACAAACACAATATAAATTTATATATAAAAATCTTGAATAGGTTAGTAGTTAGCCCAATAATAATCTCATAAACCATTCAAATGTAATCTCATAGTTATATTTTTGAATAAATAACTTCCGCATAATCAATCTTACATATATATATATATATGTGTGTGTGCTATATTAAACTGAGGCAAGTAAGATAATAGACAATTTGAACTCATAATGTTAAAATTTTGAAAATAAATAAATAACAATGATAAACTAAAAGCATTGATGATATTACATATGCAAGCAATGCATATGTTGGTTTTTGAGATTACGCTAATACTAATATAATAGTTAAACATATTGGCTTTGTAATAATCTGAAAACGGGTTCACATGTTGATTTGCATAGTCTGCCTATAATCACAAAGTACATTTGATCCACTGCAACAATGCTAGGCTATCTTATACTCTGCTTCATTGGTATTCGCACCTAATTCACCCCTGCACAAATTGCAAACATGTTATATTATTACATTTCATTCTATCACTTGCAAGAAAATATTGGTTTTTCTATAATTTTCAAATAAAGCAAACCTTATAAAAGGTGGTTACAATCACATTTTATGTTTGCATAATAAAATGATGTTGTGTATCTACTAAAGTTGAATTTCTATTGCAAAATAAGTAATGTTATTACAACTATTTATTTCTTATTGATTTATAATTTCATCCTAATATAAAACAAGTAAAAAAAAGTAGAATTCACCAAATGTGGAGCATTGAACATAGAATATGCCAAATATGGAGACACAAGACTACCAATGTGAAACATTGCCTGCATTCCTTTATTTTTCAATTCCTTGAGTTATTTACTATGAGGATCATATGCAATCAAATGTTAACCTATATACTCTAAAAGAACTTCTTCACTCTCGAAAACACAACACCTTGACTCTTTTTCTTTACAAATATATTTCACCAAATCTAATGTGATCACTCCACTAGCTTATCAATGACCCCAAAAAGTGAATACACAGGGAGTACTCCTTCACCCATGACTCGTCCACCCTATACCCTCTCATAACTCATACATCGATATGATGTAGTCACACTAGAGATTTAAGCAAGGATTCCTTGGGTTTTTAGTATATGACCTTAATGGCATGTAGATCTACGAATTGTAACTAAATCATTATGAGCTAGTGATGCCCCTGTCACCAGCCATTGTTGTGAATTGGGAGCCATGTGTCTATAATCTAATTACTTTATACTAATCGCTCTTTCTACTTATGTTTTTATTAATGATTCTTCCTTGAACTAAAACATGCCACTTTGGAGCTATTTGGAAATTGTTGTTAGAACATCAAAATTGTAATGTTGTAGTCATTGCATTATTCATTTGGATTGTATGTTTGTAGCATAATAAGAATGAATCTAAAAAGTTATTCCTTCAAAATAAAAACCCATTTCATAATTTACTTTTACAAAGAGTAAATAAATTCACATAATTAATCTTATATATTTACTATATTAAAGTGAGACAAGTAAGATAATAAATAATTTGAACTCAAGATGTTAGAATTTTGAAAAAAAAAATGGCAATAATAAACTAAAAATATTGATGATATTACTTCTGTAAGTAATGCATATGTTGTTTTTTGAAAATACACTAATAAAAACATAATAATTAAACATATTAAACATATTGACTTAATAATAAAATTGGTACACATGTTGATTTGAAAAATTTGTCTACAATTAGAACGTACCTTTAATCCACTGCTATAATGCTAGGCAATCTCATACTCTGTTTAATTGGTATTTGTATCCAATTCACCCCTTCAAAAATTGTAAACATGTTACATTGTTACATTTCACTCTATCACTTGCAAGAGAACATAAGTCTTTCTATACCTTTCCAATGAAGAAAACTATTACAAGCGAAGGTGGTTACAATCATATATCCTATGTTTGAATAGTGAAATGATGTTGTGTATCTACTAAGTTTAAAATTCTATTGCAAAAGAAGTAATGTTGCGACAACTATTTATGTCTTTTTAATTTATCATTCCATCCTAATATAAAGAAATAAATCAATTGTATAATATACTAAATATGGAGTATTGAGCATAGAATATACCAAATGTGGAGACACGAGACTACCGTTGTGAAATGTAGCCTGATAAAATCTCGGCATTCCCTTATACTTCAATTCCTTGAATGTTTTACTATAAGGATCATATGCAACTAAATGTCCTATGTACTCCAAAAGAACTTCTCCATTTTCCAAGACACACAACACCTTCATTCTTTTCTTTCCAAATCTATTCAACCAAATATTGTATGATCGCTCCGATTGGCTTATCAATGACCCCGGAAAGTGAATACATATGGAGTACTCCTTCACCCATGACTCATCCACACCATAATCTCTCATAACCCATACATCGAATGCTCCATCCTCTCGCATTGGCACCGATATACAAAGGCATTTGTCCAATACCCCCAAATAATTGCAAACCCATTTTCCAAATAAAATACAATTAAAATCAGAACATGGACAAACAAGTTCATTGATTGTGTCATCAGTCAAGTTGTATGACACAATCAAGCGCTTGTGGTGGTTCCAGTTGGGCTTCTTCACCCATACGGTCACCCAATGAAGCTTGTTGCTCACTAAGACTCCCGGAGATGACCATATCTCTAATGTGTAAGGAATAATTCCTTTTCTTGTCCAATTGTTGCTACGTTTACTGTAAACCTCAACAAAGGATGGTAGCGGCCCTATGAGCCCTCGATATTCCTTAGTATAATGATAAGTATACTCATCCTGACAATATGCGATCTTGACAACTTTATAGTCGCAGCCAACAGGATCAAATCCAAATCCATGGAATACAATTTGGCCACAAGAATCATGTTTAGTTGGAATTTTAAAGTAGTCCCTTGTGAAGGGATTGTAGAGATAAATGTACCTATTGAACAAGGAATCGATGAGACAAAGTAAACCATTGGATGAACCTAAAATGCTAAATTCCGACATGGATGAGGCAAATGGGGTCTCAAATTTGTAGATTTTTTGGTCGGAAAAGTGGAGGAAATAGAGGTAAGTTTTGAGAGGATTCTTGGAATGGATGATGAGATAGGAGCTGTCGGATCGAGAGAGATGTAGCTTGATGAGGAGGGGATCGGTGGAAAGGGGGTGTAGGGTTTTACAAGTAAATGTGAACTGAATTAGAGATTTGACTGGGAGCCTGGAGAGAATTTCCACGATTGTTTCATGGGGCAACTTAGAGAACGGATTGATGGAATCAACATTCAATTTTGTGCAAGAGAGCTTTGGTTTCTTTATTAGAGAATCCATTGATGGTTTGAGAATTAGGGTTTTTTTCATACAAAAAGAAGACGATGAAGACGGTGTTGGAGCTAGAATATGCGACACATTGTTATAAACAAGAAGACGAATAAAAATATCTTGGAAATAAAAATCACAAAATAATAATAATAATAATAATAATAATAATAATAATAATTTTTTTAAAAAAAAAAATTGGCATACCGTATGTGTGAACCAAATCTACGGCAAGTAAAGTAAATTGACTTTTTTTTTGTTTTGTTTTTTCCGTTTTTGACAAATTTTTACTATTGTTGATGCTTTTGTTCTTTAATGTTCAACCAGATTTGTGAGGACACCTACCATAATATCATATAATTTTAGGTCAACTTTCAAATATACAGAAGAAGTATGCAAATTCCCGCAATATTTCCATAAATTATTATTTTATTGTCTTTTATTTCATAAAATAATTACTTTTAATAAGTAACATTATTATATATAACGGCAGTTACGGTGTTGAATTTTAAAATTCAACATCGTGCAAACAACATACGGTATTACTACAACACACATTGTATGTGTTAATATAATACAAATACAACACATGTTATAGTCTCATACAACACACACAACAGTTGATTTTAGCACACAACATAACAACATAACCGATCGATAGAGAGTGAGAGAGGTGGAAGATCAGAGAAGTCGTCGTTCAAAGGTGATCGGAATCGTCGAAGGAGGAGTTCAACACCACCAGAAGCCGCTGTCGTTTGCTGTTCGGAGAAGACAATCGTTGACCAACTGCTAGGAGCTAATCATCGATCGCTGATGGAGTCGTCTCTGGGTCCGTCGTTGAATCGGATGTCTAAGTCGGTCGTCGTCGGCCTCGAATTATAGAAACATAAAATCTGTTTCCTGTTATGGGCATGCATTCAAAAATCAAGAAGTGCTTTACCTTAATTTCATTTCAATTTCTCCCCAAAAAAATTTTGGTAATTGTGTTTTCAGTTGTTTTTGCCAAAGCTTTGTTTGTTTAATTTCGTTTTTAATAGATTTATGCATTTTCTTATTACTTGGTTTCATTTTGTTTCCGTTATAATAATATGAGTTTTATTCGAATTTTGCTTTCGTTAATATTTTGTATTTTTTTTACAAGGTATTATTCAAATAAAGTTCATTGATCCGAAATATAAATTCACGAAAATGTAATTAGAACTCTGGGTGATCAACCAATTACAAAATTGAATGAATTTTTTTATTCAAATTTGGTAGAACTTGATCTGTGGTAAAAGACTAAACTCTTCTCCTTTTTATTTTCGGTAAATTGTTTCTTATTTGTTATGTGGCTTTATCCTACATTGAATTGCTTTAAGGAAATCATTGTCCCACATTATTTGTGGTGACAAATTAGCCATAATTCTTCCCTATAAATTGGTAATCTTGGGTTGGATTTTAGACAAACCAAAAATTAGACAAGTAGTCTTTTTATATATTTGTAGGTTACTTGTTTTGCCTTAAGGGTGTTTTGGAAGATCGAGAGTTGTAGGCTTTAGAATTGTTATTCGAGCCTATTTTGTATTCTCTCTTGATAGTGAAAGTTTGCTCCGCCTTTTCCCGTGGATGTAAGTCATCTTGACCGAACCACATATATTCTTGTGTCGTTGAAATTTTTCGTACTTGTCTTTGTCATTGTTAAGGCTTTGCAAATATTTGTTTAGGGCTATATTCCTAACAATTGGTATCAGAACCCTTGTTATATTTTTCGGAATCTTTTGTTACCACACAATGACAATCACAAGGACGGTAGTGGAGAAGTTTGACAGAAATATCAATTTTGTGATGTGGCAACTCAAGATGGAGGCCATTTTTGTCCAAGGTGAAGTTGATTTAGCTATCTAGGGTATTGAAAAAATGCACAAGGATATGGAGAAGTCCAAATTTTTTGAGCTGGATAAGAAGGCCCATTTCGAGCGTTATGTTAAATCTCTCTAATGAGGTTTTGCGGGAGGTTGCTATGGAAACTTTGGCTAAGGCAATATGGGATAAACTTAAGGCTTTGTACATGAAGAAACCTATTGAGAATCGTCTGTACCTAAAGCAAAGTCTTTATATGCTTTGAAAGGCGGAAGGTACATCATTACTCTCCCATTTTGATAATTTTGATTCGATTATTATGGATTTGGAAAATATCGATGTTAAGATAGATGATGAGGATAAGGCATTGCTACTTTTGTACTCATTACCCCAATCTTAAGAATTTTCATGATACTATGATTTATGGAAAAAAATTTATCTCTTATCAAGAAATCAAGTCTGCCTTGAAATCTAAGGAGCAATATAGATAGAGATATCATTGGAGAAAATATTGGGGTTAATGCTGAGAGCCTAGTCGCTAGAGGGAGATCGGATAAGAGAAACTATGACAATAGTAAATCTAGATCGAAGTCTAGACACTGAAATATGAAGTGTAACTATTGTCATAAGATGGGGCACATTTAAGTTGATTGCTTTAAATTGAAAAATAAGCAAAAGGGAAAATCGGTTGAAAAGAAATATAACATTGCTGAAGCTAGTGTTGTTGATGATAGTGAGGGTAGTGTTTTTCTTGTCACTCATGATAGGGTGAGATCTACAGATGAGTGGATTTTGGATACAGGATGCTCTTATCATATGTGTCCCAATACAAATTTGTTTGCTACTTATGATTCAAGCAACAGAGGAACTGTCTAAATGGGCAACAACGTTGTTTGCAATGTTGTGGTTAAGGGCACTGTTCTTATCAAGATGCATGATGGTATTATGAGGACACTTACTAATGTTAGGCATGTCCCTAATTTGAAAAAGAATCTAATCTCTTTGGGGACACTTGAGGCACTTGATTGCAGGAACACGAGTCAAAATGGTGTTCTGAAGATTTTCAAATGTGGTCTTATGATTATGAAAGGGTATCCGATCTGGCAGCTTGTATACTTTGCAAGGGATGACTGTTACTAGGCATGCAACTGTTTCATCATCCTATTTGCCTGAATCTGACATCACCAAGTTATGGCATATGCGTTTGGGGCATATGAATGAAAAAGGCTTGGGAATCTTAAGCAGGAGATGACTTCTTTGGTACTGGATCATTGGAGTTCTGTGAGCATTGCGTATTCGGGAAGCAGAAAGGTATACTTGACTACTCTATAAAGATTTGGGTATATTTTTTGAAGAATAAGAAAAATGATGTTTTTCTAACTTTAGTGGAAAGTTTTGATTGAAAAGCAAACAGGAAAACAATTCAAACGGTTGAGAACCGATAACGGCTTGAAATTTTGCGGAGGGGAGTTCTTTGAGTTTTGCAAAAAATAAGGATTCGTTCGGCATCGCACAGTCAGGATGACACCTCAACATAATAGCGTGACTGAATGTATGAACAGAACGCTCTTGGAAATGGCAAGATGTATGATCTCCAATGCAGGATTGATTAAAGATTTTTGGGCTGAAGCAATCAACATGGCTGCCTACATTGTCAATCGCTCTCCAAATTTTGCTATCAATTTCAAAACTCCTGAAGAAGTTTGGTCAAGTATTCATGTTAATTATTATAATTTAAAGATTTTTGGTGTTCAACATATATGTATGTAAACAAAGGAAAATTGGAGCCTAGGGCTAAGAGATGCATTTTCCTTGGTTATGCCTTTGGAGTGAAAGGATATAGATTATGGTGTCTTGATCCCAATATTCAAAATTTGCAATCATTAGAGATGTTACCTTTGATGAAATGGCTATATTTTCTAAGTATAAGTCTTTGAGTTCAAGTGAGAATACACAAAAGCAAGTGGAGTTTGAAATTGGTAGTTCTAGTAACCCTCAAACAGACTCTTCTATTCAGCAGATATCAGTTAATATTGAAAGTTCAGAAGAAGAGCCATATTCCATAGCCATTGGGAGACAGAGCAAAGACACTCGACCTCCACAACGCTATACAGAATTTGTCGCATATGCATTGTCTGTTGCAGAAAAAATAGATGGAGATAGTGAGCCATCTACATATTCAGACGCAATTTAGCGTAATGATTTTGTTAAGTGGATAGCGGCAATGAATGAAGAAATTGAGTCTCTCCACAAGAATAATACTTGAGTTCTTGTTAAACCACCGTCAGATAAGAAAATTATTGGAAGCAAATGGGTATTCAAGAAAAAGAAATGCATTCCAGGAGGTGATAAAGTAAGATATAAAGTACAGTTGGTTGCAAAGGGCTATAGTCAGGTGCAATGCATTGCTTTTAATGATGTTTACTCACATGTTGTCAAACATAGCTCTATTCGTGTTTTGCTTGTTTTGGTTTCCATTGAGGATTTAGAGTTAGAACAGATGGATGTTTAGACAGTCTTTCTGCATAGGGAACTTGAAGAGAATATTTACATAAAGCAACCCCAGGGTTTTAAAATCAGAGAAAAGAAAGACCATGTCTGTTTGTTGAAAAAATCCTTATATGGATTGAAGCAGTCTCCGAGACAGGGGTATAAGAGGTTTGACTCTTTAATGTTGAGTAATGGATATTTGAGGAGTACTTATGATAGTTGTTTTTATTTTTGGAAGTCAGCCGACTGTACTCACATCTATCTATTGTTGTATGTTGATGATATGTTTATTGCCGCCAAGAATATGGCCGAAATTTACTCTCTGAAATTGCAGCTTAGTAGTGAATTTGAAATGAAGGATTTGGGAGCAGTGAAGAAAATTCTTGGCATGGATATCCAATGTAATCGTGGACAGAGAAAACTGGTCTTGACTCAAGAAAGCTATGTTAAGAAGGTCTTAGAGCATTTTGGCATGAATAACGCGAAACCAATTAGTGCCCCCTTTGCTAATCACTTTTGATTATCAGCTACTCAGCACCACAATCAATTGAAGAGGAAGAAGAAATGGCGCGGGTTCCCTATTCAAATGCAGTTGGCAGCCTTATGTACGCAATGGTATGCACCCGTCCAGATATTTCACAGGCAGTCCATGTTGTTAGCAGATATATGTCTTGTCCTGAAAAGCACATTAGCAGGCTGTGAAGTGGATTTTGAGATACTTACAAGGTACTTACAATGTATTTCGAATGCCTGTGAAGTGGAAAAGCACATTGCCTCTTAGGTTGGATACGTAGATTCTAATTATACCGGCGTTCTTGATAGAAGAAGATCTTTCTCAAGGTATGTATTTTGCATTTTCGGTTGTGCAGTTAGCTGGAAAGCATCCTTACAACTAGTTGTGGCATTTTCTACTACAGAGGCAGAATACATGGCAGTGACAGAGGCAATTAAAGAAGCTTTATGGTTGAAAGGTCTTTTTGGCGAGCTCAGTCTACATCAGAGTACTACTGTTATACGATTTCACAATCAAAGTGTGATACACTTGACTAAAGACCAAAGGCATTACAACAAAACAAAGCACATCGATGTGAAGTATCATTTCATCCGAGATATCCTTGCTGAAGAGAAGGTCTGCGTTCAGAAAATTGATATAAAGGAGAATCCTGCTGATATATTTACAAAATCTCCTTCAATCCTCAAGTTCAACAGTGCTTGAGTTGGATTGGAGTTCAGTGTTGGTGATTTAGCCCGATGGGGCTTTGTGGAAAAGTTGGAGCAAGCTCACTATTTTGTCAATGTTGGACTCGCTCAGGTGTAGATTTATTATGTGGCTTTGTCCCACATTGAATTGCTTTAAGGAAATTATTGTCCCACATTGCTTGTGGTGACAAATTAGCCATAAGTCTTCCCAATAAATTGGTAGCCTTGGGTTAGGTTTTAGATACACAAAAAAATTAGACAAGTAGTATTTCTATATATATTTGTGTGTTACTTGTTTTTCCTTAAGGGTGTTTTGTAAGATCGAGAGTTATGGTCTTTAGAATCGTTATTCGAGCCTATTTTATATTCTCTCTTAATAGTGAAAGTTTTCTCCACCTTTGCCCGTGGATATAAGTCATCTTGACCGAACCACGTATATTCTTATGTCGTTTAAATTTCTCATTCTTATTTTTGTCATTGTTAAGGTTCTGCAAATATTTGTTTGGGCTCATATTCCTAAAATTATTGAATATATGGATAAATAATATATTGAATATTGCGGTGCTTGATTGGCTAGATGTGTTTCTTGGTGATTGGATTGAACAATCTTGGAATATATTGTAGTTTTTTTATTGTTTTTTCTTGGTGGAATTTCTTCAAACTATGTCTTGATTTCTTGATTGTTTGTTACTTAATGTATTTCTAGGATTATTTTAAATAGTTGTAATCATTATTGAGATGCATGTTTAATTTTTTTTTATGAGTTAGATATGCATATTTTATATTTTCTTAGTAAGATAGAAAATTGCATGTTAAGTGTTAGTTGAAATGCCCAAAAGAATGTAGAAATAGATGATAAATCAAGAATAATATTTTATTGGATCATGTATTAGATTATTTTATTATATGTATAACATAGAATTCGCAGCCGCTACCCGGCAGGTGCGCTCTGGGTAATCCCCCAACCAAGCCTTATAGCTTGCAAACTAAACTCGACAAAGAAAACCATGTATGGGAAGCAAAGCCTGGAGGCATCGGGGATCATGTATTAGATTTTTTTTTATAACGTGGGAATCCGCAACCACTACCCGAAAGTGCACACTGGGTAAACCTCCGGCTAAACCTAATACCCTACAAACTAGGTCCGACAAGGCAAGTCACATTAGGCGAACCATGTGTCACACTAGTCACACTATGTTGTTAATTTAGTTTTTCCTCTATAGATTCTTTGTGAAAATTAAAATTTCTACTGTGAAAATCAAATTGAATGTTACTTTAGGAAAATTAATTGTTGATAAATAGGCATGAGTTGCTAAAATTTAAAACTAATTGTAGAAATATTGGAATATATTGATGCTTGTTGTTTTGTTTCTATGTAAATAGTTGCTTGAATTCCTTTATTGATCTTTATGGATAAATTTGAATGTTTATTTCGCATTATGTGGATTATCTTTGTGATGTGATTTTTTAGTGTTTTATGTAATAGAATTTGACATGAATCTTTTGCGATCATGAATATTACTTAGATTCCATGTTGACACTCTGTGGACTAGTTGATTTCATGTGATTAAAGTTTGTTATGTCATGAATTGATTATTTTTTGTGTGATTGTTATCTGTTTGATTCTATTTGATTGTGTGAATATTATGTGTATTCATTCTTAGTGTACCTCGAGTTAGGCTTTGTGGTTGTGTTCCCGGGTTTTCTTAGTGATAGTGTTCGGTCTTTCTGAGTCCTTTGTGGTGTGCCAAACAAGGAGCTTAGTGTTTTGTAGTGTTCCTCCCAGGTTGCTTAGTGTTCTTTCCGGTTAGGAAATTTTAAGTGATTGTGTCTTCAGAGATCTTAGTGGTAGCGGTTGATCGATCGAAGTGATTTGGTCATAGTAATTTGTCCTTAGCTTGTAGAGATGTGCGCTAGAGCTATAGAGTTTAGTGCCTAAGATTTTTTTAATGTCTAGAGTTGAGTGTTCTCTAGTTGACGTCAAATAAGATGGAGCTCCTATTATGTGATTCTAAGTTTTATATTCGGCATGTGATTATTTTCTTTTATGAATATGCATGTATTGCAGGATTTTGTAGTAGCTTGTGTGTTTGTTTAGAATCTATAGGTTCATTATGTTGAATCAGTTTAAACTTGCTTGTTTTTTGTTTTGTAGTAGTTAGGTATACTGCGTGTTAGGTTTTTGTATGATCAATCTAGGTGTATCTTAGGACTTGTGTGTTCTATATGTGTTTTTGTTTTGTACTAGTTGTGTGTAATACGTGCTAGGTTGTTGTGTAATCAATCTAGGTATATCTTTTGACTCATGTGTAATGCCCCGATTTCGGAATGTATAAAATAATATTATTATAGCAAATAAATATTTGACAATAGTAATGGAATCAAGAAATTAATATTTTGGGATAAATTATATTCCAATTTTGTATATTAGTTATAATTAAATAGACTGTTAAACGGATAAATATTGATAAATATAAATATAAAATATAAAATATATAATATATAATAATAATAATAATAATAATAATATAATATAATATATAATAATAATATAATTATATATATATAACAAACTTACCTGTGAAGGAAGGCCGAAGCAGAAGAACGCGAAGGAGAAAGAAGAGAAAGAAGAAAAGAAGAAAGAAAAGATTTAGCCGTTCGATTTCGATTCCGATTTCGGTATGGTATTCCTTGCTATTCGTAGAGTCCGATTATAAATTTTAATACGAATTTTGATATTGGAGTATTAAATTAGAAATTCTTCAAAAATTCAAAATTGGCTATTTAGCTATTTAATCGATGAATTTCTTTAGCTAATAGCCTATTCGTAGCGCCGACGTTATATTTTGAGAATTTCGTACCAATCCAAGTCGAATAAAAAACGGCAGTATATTGCACCTGCCTGCTTGTTCATACCTTTGCGTATTTTTATTTAATAATCGGGCAATATAAATATTATGAGGTAGAAGGATTTTATAGCTAGAATATCATATTCTACTAAATATAAAAGTTTGGAGCCCGACGAGTTAATTATAGAAATTAGGTTTTGAATAAGCAGGTAGCTCCTGAGAATAAGCATAAAGCTCATCTGATTTGAGTAAATAATGGAACAGGTGTACGTTGGAGGATATTTGGGTGAAGTTATAAAAATCCAGAAAGTATCGGTAGGAGGTAAGCAGTAGGGAATTAAATCTAATTTTAAGAAATTAGGTATTTATGTTGCATGTGATTCTGATTCTGATATTGATATGATATTATGTGGAATCATTTGGTCAGTGCATCTATATATGTATATATGTGTGTGTATATGCATGTGTGAAACTTCGTTTTACGATATTTGATATACGTATTTGATCGTGTTGGTGAATTTATGAAAAGGAGGATAGGTGGGCCGTCTCACCAGCCCTTTTCATTAAATTCACTTATTGACATGCTGCACACATCGCACGATTTATCGGATATGTTTTATGGATCTATCGTTTAGTCGCCGTGTGCGGTAGTGCTAGGCGAGGGCATCATCTGGGGTTAGGATATTCGACCCCGATGTACCGTAACACTTTGGCGATAGTGGACGATAGTAGTCGGACAACTGGGTGACTTAGTCGCACGGTCATTCAGGGATTAGACCCATTGCAGTTGAGACGTATTTGGTCTAATCATTCGTGTTCGGTGTTGTTCCACTCATTGGAGTAGCTACTAGTGAGGTCTACCGGTAGTTTAGGATCATATGCCAAACTCCAAACGCGATCCCGTTAGGGCGTGCGAGGAGGAGTAGAGTTTCCGGGTTTCCTTCGGGTGATTCCAGGTTGCACGGATTCTACTACGTTACACGGGGTAGGGCTAGACAGGAGGGTCCTATCTTCGCTATCACAGACTATGGGGTGTCTTGTGGTTAATGGCGACAACGTTCGACTATCCATGTATTGATTGCGGGAGTCGTATGGTGGGTATATGGGAGTGACCGGGTGACCGTTATATTATTATGGGTTTACCAGGTCCTTCCTTGAGCCGAGGATTTTCCGGCTATTTATTGATGGTAGTCTAGTGAGCTGTAATTATGGAGCCGAGGTTATTCCGGCTGCTCACTTTGACCTATGTATATGGGTATATGTGCATGAGTTGTCGATTTTGACATTATTGTTACATTATTTCAGTATGGGCATGGCATGGCATTTATTTTGCAAATGACGGAAATTAAACTCTATTTTCGAGCATGACATGGCATATTTTATGTTAGTTCTTAAAATGGATTTAATTCTAGACTGCTTTTAAGAAAAATATTTGATTCAGGTACGCATGGCACCTCCGGGACAGGGGACGTCTCGGGAGATAGAAAGACGGGCTGAATGAGTGAACTGCATCTGATGTATTATATGTAAATTCTAACTAGAAAAACCTCCCGTTTTGGGAGTATGTTTTTGTAAATATTTATAAACTTGTTTTTTGGAAATAATAAAATGCTTATATAATTAATTTTAGCCTTAACACTGTGTTGTGGGGCCCGAAGTAGGAGGTGACGACCTCATGATGCAGTGTGGCGGTAGCATTTCCAGTATGAGCCAACTGGGGGTGTTACAAGTTGGTATCAGAGCCTAGGTTTGATAGATTTTGGCTCTTTGAATTAAAAAGGTTTTGAAAATAACAATGATATTGAATTGGTTTGGTGAGGTTTGGGTTTTGCGGGTGCATTCATGTTAATGTGATCTATCTTTTATTGTTATGCTTGGTTTAGCTGTGTGCTGAATTGATATTGAATCAGGAAAAATTGGGGGCAGTATGTCGAATTCTCGAGGTGGTGGTGTACGTAGGGCTATTCAAGGCCCAGAGTTTGATCCTTCGTCTGATGAGTCACCGTATCCTGTGCCAGCGCATGTACCAACAAAGGCACCTAGTCAGGATTTCTTTCGGCAGTTTATGGCCGCGATGATGCCTCAACAGAGGAGTTTCATTGATGCTGTGATGCGGCATAACCTACCAACATATTCTGGTTCAGTGGAGCCAGGAGTCCTTGAGTTTTGGGTTGAAAAGATGGAAAAGATATTTCGTGTTGTTCAGGTTCCGCCAGATCAACGAGTTAATATTGGAGCCTATTTCTTGGAAGGCCGAGCAAATCGGTGGTGGTTAGGTGAAGAAGCTGCAGGTGTAGACCAAGTGGATATGACTTGGGATGAATTTAAAGCAAAGTTAAAGGCTAGGTTTATACCGTCGCATATTAGAAAAGCGAAGAAGCAAGAATCGCTGGACAATGAATATATTTACCAAGTATGTCACTTTGGATGTAAGCTCCAGTTTTATTTGTGAAAAAGAAGGATGGAAGTTTGAGGTTATGTATTGACTACCGTGGACTGAACAAAGTCACGGTGAAGAACAAATATCCTCTTCCGAGGATTGATGATCTATTTGATCAACTGGGAGGTGCAACTATATTCTCAAAGATTGACTTGAGATCTGGATATCATCAGCTAAGGATTGCAGAGCATGACATTCCGAAGACAGCTTTTCGGACTAGATACGGGCATTATGAATTCACGGTTATGTCCTTTGGGTTGACTAACGCCCCGGCTGCGTTTATGGAGTTGATGAATAGAATTTTTCAACCATACCTCGATCAGTTTGTGGTGGTATTTATTGACGATATCTTGGTCTATTCCCCAAATAAAAAGACGCATGCAAAACATTTGCATGTAATATTAAACATATTGCGTGCAAGAAAGTTATATGCCAAGTTATCCAAATGCGAGTTTTGGTTTAAGGAGGTTGCTTTCTTGGGGCATGTTGTTTCTGGAAAGGGTATCTCAGTAGATCCTTCTAAAGTGGCGGCAATCATGGATTGGCCAAGACCTACCAATCAATCAGAAGTAAGAAGCTTTTTGGGTTTGGCAGGATATTATCGGCGATTCGTTCTTGATTTTTCGAAGGTTGCAAAACCATTAACTAATTTGCTGAAAAAGGATGCAAAGATTAACTGGGATCACGAGTGTGAGTCATCCTTTTTAGAATTGAAACATCGATTAACTTCAGCGCCAATTTTGGCTTTACCAGTGGAAGGTGAGGATTTTGAAGTGTATAGTGATGCTTCGAAGCAGGGATTGGGATGTGTCTTAATGCAGAATCAAAGAGTTATTGCTTATGCATCACGACAACTAAAACCTCACGAAGAGAATTATCCGACACACGACTTGGAAATGGCAGCAGTGGTGTTTGCTTTGAAGACTTGGAGACACTATCTTTATGGAGCCCATTGCAGAATATTTACTGACCATCAAAGTTTGAAATATATCTTCACCCAAAAAGAATTGAATTTAAGACAAAGAAGATGGTTAGAATTGGTGAAGGATTATGATCTTGAAATTGTGTATCATGAAGGCAAAGCAAATGTTGTAGCCGATGCCTTAAGTCGAAAACCAAGGCATAACTTGGGCTTCATGTCGGTTGCTGATGAACTGTGCCAAGATTTAGCGCGGATGGAAATTGAGGTACTTGGACGGGGTATGACTCGGGGATATTTGCAAATGATACAAGTTGAGCCTGAAATTTATGATCGCATTAGAGCGGCTCAAATGGAAGATAATAAAATGGTTGAGCTTGCAGTAAAAGTTCAGTACGGTCAGACTCAAAATTTTAATATTGCTCCAGATGGGAGTCTTCGATTTCACGGGAGGTGGTGTATCCCAAAGGATCGAAATGATTTGAAAGAGCAGATTATGAGTGAGGCTCATAATACACCATACTCAGTGCATCCGGGGGGAAATAAAATGTATCATGACCTACGTCAACATTTTTGGTGGAAGGGCATGAAGAAGGATGTAGCCAAATTTGTTGCACGATGTTTAAATTGTCAAAAGGTAAAAGCAGAACATCATAGACCAATGGGGTTGCTACAACCTTTAGAAGTTCCACTCTGGAAATGGGATTCTATCGCAATGGATTTTGTAACAGGACTTCCAAGGTCAAAGTCGGGAACAGATGCAATTTGGGTGATTATAGACAGATTGACCAAGTCAGCAGTGTTCATTCCAGTACGTATGACTTGGAGTATGCAGAAATTAGCCAAATTATATGTTCATTATGTGGTTAAACGACACGGTATTCCTGAGGTGATCGTATCAGATCGTGATCCACGTTTTCAATCTCGATTTTGGCAAAAATTGCAGGAAGCCTTTGGTACTCAGTTGCATATGAGTACTGCATTCCATCCTATGACTGATGGTCAGTCAGAAAGAACTATCCGTATTCTGGAAGATA
The DNA here is from genome assembly GCF_009805555.1 of Andrographis paniculata. Classification (NCBI taxonomy): domain Eukaryota; kingdom Viridiplantae; phylum Streptophyta; class Magnoliopsida; order Lamiales; family Acanthaceae; genus Andrographis; species Andrographis paniculata. Next base: position 2,567,970 of record NW_026137611.1, read on the forward strand.
TGCTAAGAGCTTGTGCTATGGAATTTCAAGGGAGTTGGGAAGACCACTTGGATTTAGTGGAATTTTCATATAACAATAGCCATCAAGCAAGTATCGGAATGGCTCCTTTTGAAGCTCTTTATGGTCGAAAATGCAGAACTCCTTTGAGTTGGGACGATATGAGTGATCGACTGATACTGGGTCCGGAAATGATTGAGGAATCGAAAAATAAGATTCGAATTATCAGAGAAAAGATGAAGGCAGATCAAGATCGTCAAAAGAGTTATACCGATAGAGCCCGACGTGAGGGTCAATTTCAAAGTGGAGATTTTGTCTTATTGAAAGTATCCCCAATGAAAGGTATTAGAAGGTTTGGGATTAAAGGAAAATTGAGTCCGCGTTATGTTGGACCTTATGAAATTGTCGATCGAGTTGGTGATTGGGCCTATCGGTTGGCACTTCCAAATTCTATGGAGCGTATCCATAATGTGTTTCATATATCTCAGCTTCGTAGGTATGTCGCAGATCCTTCTCATATTTTATCTCCAGATGAGATAGAGCTGAATGAAGATCTTTCGTATGAAGAAAAGCCTCTGTGGATCATGGACACAAAGGTCCGAACCATGAGGAATCGAGATATTCGTATGGTGAAAGTAATGTGGTCCAGACATGGAGCGGAAGAGGCCACGTGGGAAGTAGAACAAGAAATGTTCAAGGCATACCCACAATTGTTTAATTAAGTTGCCTTGTTATGTGTTTGAGTTTAGATTTCGGGGACGAAATCTTTTTAAGGGGGAGTGGATTGTAATGCCCCGATTTCGGAATGTATAAAATAATATTATTATAGCAAATAAATATTTGACAATAGTAATGGAATCAAGAAATTAATATTTTGGGATAAATTATATTCCAATTTTGTATATTAGTTATAATTAAATAGACTGTTAAACGGATAAATATTGATAAATATAAATATAAAATATAAAATATATAATAATAATAATAATAATAATATAATATAATATATATAATAATAATATAATTATATATATATATAACAAACTTACCTGTGAAGGAAGGCCGAAGCAGAAGAACGCGAAGGAGAAAGAAGAGAAAGAAGAAAAGAAGAAAGAAAAGATTTAGCCGTTCGATTTCGATTCCGATTTCGGTATGGTATTCCTTGCTATTCGTAGAGTCCGATTATAAATTTTAATACGAATTTTGATATTGGAGTATTAAATTAGAAATTCTTCAAAAATTCAAAATTGGCTATTTAGCTATTTAATCGATGAATTTCTTTAGCTAATAGCCTATTCGTAGCGCCGACGTTATATTTTGAGAATTTCGTACCAATCCAAGTCGAATAAAAAACGGCAGTATATTGCACCTGCCTGCTTGTTCATACCTTTGCGTATTTTTATTTAATAATCGGGCAATATAAATATTATGAGGTAGAAGGATTTTATAGCTAGAATATCATATTCTACTAAATATAAAAGTTTGGAGCCCGACGAGTTAATTATAGAAATTAGGTTTTGAATAAGCAGGTAGCTCCTGAGAATAAGCATAAAGCTCATCTGATTTGAGTAAATAATGGAACAGGTGTACGTTGGAGGATATTTGGGTGAAGTTATAAAAATCCAGAAAGTATCGGTAGGAGGTAAGCAGTAGGGAATTAAATCTAATTTTAAGAAATTAGGTATTTATGTTGCATGTGATTCTGATTCTGATATTGATATGATATTATGTGGAATCATTTGGTCAGTGCATCTATATATGTATATATGTGTGTGTATATGCATGTGTGAAACTTCGTTTTACGATATTTGATATACGTATTTGATCGTGTTGGTGAATTTATGAAAAGGAGGATAGGTGGGCCGTCTCACCAGCCCTTTTCATTAAATTCACTTATTGACATGCTGCACACATCGCACGATTTATCGGATATGTTTTATGGATCTATCGTTTAGTCGCCGTGTGCGGTAGTGCTAGGCGAGGGCATCATCTGGGGTTAGGATATTCGACCCCGATGTACCGTAACACTTTGGCGATAGTGGACGATAGTAGTCGGACAACTGGGTGACTTAGTCGCACGGTCATTCAGGGATTAGACCCATTGCAGTTGAGACGTATTTGGTCTAATCATTCGTGTTCGGTGTTGTTCCACTCATTGGAGTAGCTACTAGTGAGGTCTACCGGTAGTTTAGGATCATATGCCAAACTCCAAACGCGATCCCGTTAGGGCGTGCGAGGAGGAGTAGAGTTTCCGGGTTTCCTTCGGGTGATTCCAGGTTGCACGGATTCTACTACGTTACACGGGGTAGGGCTAGACAGGAGGGTCCTATCTTCGCTATCACAGACTATGGGGTGTCTTGTGGTTAATGGCGACAACGTTCGACTATCCATGTATTGATTGCGGGAGTCGTATGGTGGGTATATGGGAGTGACCGGGTGACCGTTATATTATTATGGGTTTACCAGGTCCTTCCTTGAGCCGAGGATTTTCCGGCTATTTATTGATGGTAGTCTAGTGAGCTGTAATTATGGAGCCGAGGTTATTCCGGCTGCTCACTTTGACCTATGTATATGGGTATATGTGCATGAGTTGTCGATTTTGACATTATTGTTACATTATTTCAGTATGGGCATGGCATGGCATTTATTTTGCAAATGACGGAAATTAAACTCTATTTTCGAGCATGACATGGCATATTTTATGTTAGTTCTTAAAATGGATTTAATTCTAGACTGCTTTTAAGAAAAATATTTGATTCAGGTACGCATGGCACCTCCGGGACAGGGGACGTCTCGGGAGATAGAAAGACGGGCTGAATGAGTGAACTGCATCTGATGTATTATATGTAAATTCTAACTAGAAAAACCTCCCGTTTTGGGAGTATGTTTTTGTAAATATTTATAAACTTGTTTTTTGGAAATAATAAAATGCTTATATAATTAATTTTAGCCTTAACACTGTGTTGTGGGGCCCGAAGTAGGAGGTGACGACCTCATGATGCAGTGTGGCGGTAGCATTTCCAGTATGAGCCAACTGGGGGTGTTACACATGTGTCCTACATGTGATATGTTTAGCCTACATTAATATTTGTTTGTGGATGCAGTGGGAGACAAAAGGCATGATGAAAGTCATTGGTGCATATAAGTCTATATCTATATGCATCTTTGTTCAGAATTTTGTTAAATCACGACCAAAATAGGCAGAGTATGTTGGGGATTTTGGTCGTTCAAGGTCTAAACCAACAAGTCCCTCGATAAATATTATTAGTTGGCCCACTCCTTAGCCCAGCCCATTGGACTAAGCACAAGCCCTTGAACCCGAACCCTTTAACCCTAAGCTCAATAAATTTTATTAGTTAGTTATAAAATTTTTTTTTGGAAAATTTTAAAGATAGAGTTAGAGGGGTTTGGTGTGAGTAATAATTTTCATTAAGAGAAACAATATAACCGATAGAGAGTGGGAGAAGAAAAAACCATTTTCTTGTGAGGTTTTTAGACCTTTTCGGTGTACCGATTTAAGTGGGTGTCGAGATTTAGAGTGAAATGCGGACCTTCACACCATGGGCTAAGCCAAAATAAATATCCCTTAGTCTCTAGTGGAAGATTGGAGAAGTTTTCATTTGAAGGTGGCCGGAATCATCACCGAAGGAGTTCACGACCGCTGAAAAATGATGTCCATTCGGTTGTTTGTTGTACAAATCATTTCGTAGTTGTTTACAGAAGATGATTGTTGCCCAACTTCCTGGAGCTAATCGTCACCAGTGGAAGAGGTGCCGCCATCCACAGCGGAGTCATCTCTGAGTTTGTCATTGAATTAAACGTCGAAGTCGGTCGTCGTTGTTCTCAAATTAAATAAAAAATAAGATTTGTTTCATGATGGAGTTTTGGGTGTGTATTCAAAAATCAATGAGGAAATGCTTTACCTTAATTACAATTTAATACAATGAGACATAATCTAGTGAGAACAAAACCAAAACCAAGTAAGCAATCTTATAAAATGTGTCGACAACCAAGTTGTATGAGAGGATCAAGTTTTTTTTCCAAAACGTGTTTGACTTATTTAACCAATGACTCACTCAATGGATCCTATGGCTCATTAAAAGTTTAGACCATTGATCTAACAAATAAAAAATATTTCCTTTATTAGTGCACATATTGTTACGTCGATTATACACATTAACCAAAGGCAACAACTGCTTGTCTGCCACTCGAAGCACCATTTGATCAAATTAAATTTGGACAAATTTACATTCCCGGACAACTGGATCGAAACCAAACCCATGGATTATGGGATTGCAACAATAATTGGGTTTGATTGGGACCTCAAAGTAGTCCCTAGTGCAGGGATGATAGAGACAAATATGATCTTTAGGCAAATTGTTGATCATGCAACATAGACTATTGGTTGTGGTAGAAAATATGAAGTGAAAATCAAGATGGGGACAGGGAATCTAATCGAATGACACATTCAAATCACATATTAAAAAATAAATTTGACCTTCACATTATACGCGATCTCCTTGAAGAAATTTCGGTCCACCGGCAATTGCTTCCTAGGATAGAGCAAATTGAATCGATGTTGAAGATCTCACCACGAACTAAACTAGGAAATTTTGTAGGAAATTTCAAAAGGGTTTTTCGAAAATAAAATAAATTTTCAATGAAAGAACCTAAAAAAAAAAGAATTTTTTATTGGAGAGGAAAATAGAGATGGAAGACTTTTATATGTTGAGTGTTGGGTTTTAAGGTGTATTTTTAATAAATGTGAGGAAGATTTATTCCCACTAAATCGGCTCCAACTATTAGCACGTTACAATAGCTTTTACTTAATCTAATCAATCTGGATTTTTCAATCAGTCAAAACAAAACAATTAGATAAAATCCAACATTTAAATGAATTGGATTTCCCTATGATTGTGTCTAGCTAAACCCCCGCATCCCCAAGGCTTAGTCTTGACTATAGATATATATAAATATATATGTGTGTGTGTGTGAGCCCAAGCCTATGCCAAGCTAAACCCAACCCTAGTTGAGCCCAAACCAATTAAATTAATTTTTTAATTGTAAATAGGACCACAATTATAAAGTGGGAATACAAGCAATGTTGCGTGATCAATAAAATTTAGGCAAAACTGTCTATATCCCCCATGTGGTTTGGAAACTCAGCGCTATTCCCCATGTACTTTAAAAACTGCGTGGTTCTCCCCTGTGTTTTCAGAAATATTGCGCGTAACCCCCCAAGCGTTAAAAGATAACGGAGGTTGGTATGCACGCGCGGATTAAGCGAGTATTATTAGGATTGCTTCTCTTAAAGTATCCAAATTACTTATTTTACCCTTATGACTCTTATTAAGTTGTAACATTCCCTCTCCATCGATCTCCCACCAGCGAAGCAAACTCAGGTCCCGAATCTCCTCTTCGACGTCGCTTACCCACGGATTTCAAATCTCTAGGTACGGGTTTCCATTGAAAATTTGATGTTTTTGTTTTTGCCTCCTTTCTTGGTTCATTTTTCTCTTCATTTTGGGGATCACCATTGAACATGAATAAAAAGCATAACAAATGTACAAGTTGAAACCCCAAATCCACCTCTATGACAAATCGAAGAACTTCTCAATCCGAAATTGCCATAGTCCGTGAAAAAAAAAGGCAAAATGCAAAAAAGCCTTAAACCGTGAAAAAAAAAAAACCAAAACAATTGAGGTAGACGATAACCCAAAACATCGAGGTAGAAGATAACCAAAAAAATCAGACCTGGAGTTTCTTTTCTCGTAAATGGAGGAACGACGATTTGGGGGTCATGGTGGGGAAGAGATGTCGATGGGGAGGGGTTAAATTGATCAATGGGGAGAGTAGGCAACGTTTCTGAAAACAGATGGGAGAACCACAGAATTTTTAAAAGTATAGGGGGGAATGACACCGAGTTTCCAAACCACATGAGAGATATAGACAATTTTGCCTAAAATTTAATATAGAACGTGCTGAATCAGGCCTTTTCGAGGATTATATTGTAGTTCATTCCTACGCCGCCACGGATGTCTTTTTCACGACTTCAGACGAATTGTATTAGGCCATTTTATATGGATAGTAATTCCAAATGCTATTGCTCATAATAGGGTAGACAGGGGAGTTTGGCTGCAGGATTTTTACCATATCAACTTACGTTCAGGCAAAACACAGTGTTACCCGCCGAGCTTTGTATCTCGTCTACTCGAGCAACTAGCATACTTTTTTTGGACATTGGTGAAAAATATCAACAAGGTATGATGCAACAGTTGGAGGATATAGACACCACCTGACTGAAGGTCGTAGATCAGATGATTAGTCAAAAGAAAATACGAGCCAGGTACTATGGTAAAATTTTATGTGATCGAATGTTTCAGGAAGGAGATTTAGTATGGAAAACCATATTACCGACTTACAAAAAAGTTGACCAGCTAGGAAAATAGTATCCTAATTGGGAGGGACCTTATGTAGTTTGCAAAGAAATTGGAAATAGGGCGTTTATTATTGTGGATCAAGAAGGAAAATTAGTACATGACAGCATTAATGGTAAAAAATCTGAAAATGTATTATCCTGTCTTTTCATGTAAAAAGCTAATGATTCATTCAAGGTTGTTTCAGAACCCTGTAAGGGTTCTAACCAATAAACGGTTTATTCATCATCCGAAAAGCTGATGCAAGGGTGATCTTCTCTTCCTGGTTAAGAATTCTCATCCCATCTGGTGGAAATCAGTTCTGTTTCTTCATCCAAAGGGTCTTCGAGGTCAAGTCGGTATAGTCCCATTATTCTTGCATCTCTTCCACATCTTGTTCAATTCGAACTTTTATATCTTGCAAAGATTGACATTCTCGGTCAACAAGAACACGCATTCGGGCAAAAGATGATCTTTATTAGGAAAATACATTGTTCAATCTGACGTGTGGAAGAATAGTTATGACATTACGCTATATCAGATCCATGTGATGATAAGGTCGGGTACTCGGCTAAAGATATCACGACGTGGTTCATATCCACTTAAGACACATTTCATTAAATGAATCACATGGTGCATGGTTCTTCTTCCTCTCTAAGAAAATTTAAATTCGAAATCCAATTATTTGAGTACTTATATCAGATCTTCGGCATGACAACCAACAAGGTGTTGCCCAACCAGGAAAGGTTGCATGGAATTTTCCCATTTGCTGATTAAGATCCAAATGTGTGGGGAGGACATTGAGACTAAGGAAAGCTTGGATATTAGAAAAGTGAGTTGCATATTGCGAGGAATGATTTATTTATAGTTGAAAATTTTAAGTCCAAATTCAATGGGTGATGATTAAATCCGCAAATGGTTGGAAGATTCACAAAGATAGGTTAAGTTTACGAGACTTCATGACTTAATCAGAAATAGTGTTTATTACAAAAGGAAAGGGTATTACAAAAGAGCATCAAGAGCAGTCCAAATGTCAGCCCATTTTTGTTCGGATCGGGCTACTCGACGGGTGTGGAATGCCATTTGATGTTCGTGCATGAGACACGATGGGTGGAAGCCTGAAACTCCTGGGACAAGTGGGTCTGGATTTGTTGATATTTTTCTATCAAGCGTCTTTCCTCTTTGATGCAGCCGTCTAGCTCCATGATTCATTCCATGAGATGGTGGAGAACTGAAGTGGCATCCAAACTAGATGAGTGCTGGACCAACATATCAAGTACGGCTTGAGTTAAAGCTTGGAATACTCCGTTGCTCAAGTCAGAGAAGGGCAGTGAAGCATAGTCGGTCACTACTAGTCGGGCATCATTTGAGAGCAAAATCTGGGATAAATGTGTGAGATCAAATTGGCCCTGTCAAAACAAGAATGATGAACAAAATTGAATAGATGCAGCATACCAGGAAATCTAAGGTAAAAAGGATTACCTAGCCCGGATCAGTTGTTTGGCCAGACGGGGGGAGAAGTGGGACCACATGAGGGAGGACCCTAAAGCACCCAAACGCCAACTTCCGACTCTTCTCCTATAGGTAATTGGCTGGGGTTGGAAAAGTTAGGTTCTGAGCTCTTTGATGGAGAATATGTGAGAAATAAAATAAAAAAGTATGAGTTGGGGAGATTTTTTGACTGCCTTACCACTTCTTCCCAAGCTTGATCCTGGCCGACCAAATTTTGATTTATGGAATAGTCCCCTGAGTGGGATGATGATATATCCTCAATCAAGTTTGAGGGGACCTCTGGTTGGTCAGTTGCCGGAGTAGTCTCTATTTCAGCTGGTCGAGAGACATGTTCGGCTTGTGGGTCAATAATGGCGATTTTTTGACCAGCCACCCCATTGGGTGCAGTGTAAGCCTGAAAAGGGTAACTAAGTTAGGTGAGTTTTAAAGTTAAGAGAACAAACTTTCATCAAAGCAGAAAGGCTTGCCGGGGGAGAGACTGTTCGGGCAAAGAGATTGGCGATTGAATAAGGAGTTTGCCTCCTAGTCGGTTTCTCTTCCCGACTAATAATTGTCAATTTCTTATGATCAGTTGTTTGAGCTAGATCAGGGTCAGCGGACATCAGAGTAGGAAGTTGAGTTTCAGTTGTCAGTTGTGGAGTGGACCCTAGAAAATTTAATTATTTATTTAAAGAAGAGTTATCATGCCAAAGCTAAAGTGATAAGAGGCTAATTAACTTGTAGTTCCGACTCAAAGCGAGCGCCAAACCAGTTGTATGAAAATAAGGATTGGAATTTACCAAAATCGGGTGGAAGAAGACGTCGAATGTTAGTCGGAAACCAATGAGTGTCAATGGGGAAAAAGAGTAAATAATCTTTGATTGTCTTTCGATCTATGACTGGTTGAGATGCAGGCCTTGCTCGAGAGGCTCTCTTCTTTTTTGGTTTTCTTTTTCGGGGCACTAGGGCCAACCTCAGTGGCAGCCGCCCGTTTCTTTGATGGTGCCAGTGGAAGGGTCGCGGGAGATTATGATCTAGGATAACATCCATCGGGGGAAGGATTATGCCCATTAGCCTCTTATACGGAAGGGGATCAAAGCCCATATGACCGACCACCATTCAGGAAAAGACTTTACGGTTTGGTGTGAAGTTTTGAATGGAATGTAAGAGTTGGAAGTGATATAGGTGGAAAATTGAGTAAGGTATGGCATTTCCTTCAGGATTTTTAGGAATAAGGTGAGGTGGCCAAGAGGACCGGGAAGACCTTTGCAACAGCCGAACTGGCATGTCAAATATTAGGTTTAGTAATTGAAAGTACAATAAGATTTGCGACCCTTTTTGTCAAGTCACTTACTGGAAAATTGAGAACTGGGTTTTAGGGCCACATCCCAGGAAAAGTTTTAAGTCGGATAGGGTAAAGAATATGGGTAAGATAGGAGATAGTCGATGTCTGGATAAGGCTAGAGAGGGTCGGCGGCACACTGTTCTTAATTTCATAGGGCATAGTATTGGTAGTCACTTCGGCCGTCGGAGAAAATTTGATGAAGGGTTTGTCTTGTGGGTTTGAGGTCAATTTTTTTGGGGAACATTTGAGATAAGGCAAGGCCTAAAGAGCGATCGGCATCAAGAGCAATGGGTGAACGACCGTAAAAGATGGTCGGGAAGTAAAGTCGGAACTATAGTTCCAGGAACCAGAAAGGACCTGAGACCGCAGTATATAATTTTTTAGTTTAGCGTCTAACAAATGGGTGCTAACTCGGGAGAGACAATAAAAAAGGTTGGCCAAAAAACGGGTGCCAATGGAAAAGAAACGAACGGAGGCTAGGTGAATAGCCAAGTCACTGTGAAAAGGAAGCACGCATATGGAATGAAAGAGGATGATGTACCGAAAGAGCCAGAAGAGAAGGAAGGCAATGTGCTCTTCTTCGGTCACGAGCATACCAAGGGAACCCTTGTACTGAACGACGAAATTGGTCTATCCTTTGTCTTGTATGTTTGACAGCACCCAGCCTACATGATTGGAAGCTAGTTCTTGGCCATCAAGGTTGTCGATTACCGGATCGTCAGTCACGATTGAGAGATGGGTAATCATGGCCACATCAAATAGGGTCCGGCCTATTGGACCATTAGGCAAGAGAAATGCACTGAGTCTTGGTTCCAAAAGGTTGCCAAGCACGGAAAACATCTTTTGGATTGATTAGATTCATTTTGATGATGTCATTGATCCGAGCAAGGTTGAAGGAAGGGTTCTTTATGGCTAGTGGATTGTCCTGCTCCATTATTTCATGCATTCACAAATCATCCTCCTTCATTGTGTAATAGAGGCGAATGGTGGGGGTATGTACTTTCGAAGAAATGAAAGGTGTTTAACGGTTGGCACCATCGAAAGGTTTCCAAGCACGGAAAACATCTTTTGGATTGATTAGATCGATTTTGATGATGTCGTTGATCCGAGCAAGGTTGAAGGAAGGGTTATTTATGGCTAGTGGATTGTCCTGCTCCATTATTTCATGCATCCGCAAATCATCCTCCTTCGTTGTGTAGTAAAGGCGAATGGTGGGGGTATGTACTTTCGAAGAAATGAAAGGTGTTTCGCGGCTGGCACTATCGAAGGGTAATGCAGGGACGTATTGGTTGGCAATAGGATGAGTAGAAAAGATTGAAGGTGAGGGAAACATAAAAAAATGTAGGTAGGGAAGATGAAGAGCTGGGATGGAGGAATGTTTCCGTGCGAGAAGAAGAAGTGTTTTGCTTAACGAGAAAGGTTTTTATAAACTCCATGATATGACTTGAACGACAATATAGTAGACTTCCAACCGTCACATCTTACAGAGATCGAGGTGTGACGTTGAAAGTTAAGAGGGGAGTGGGCAAGTTGTTGAGTTCAAAATTTTAAAATTAGGATTTCGGCCCAAAACAGTAAAGTAATATGGGCCCAATGGTGGGTCCGGTAGGATTTGAGGGACCGAATGGCGACATAGCCGAATGAATAGGTCGAATGGTATGCCCAATGAGTCTTTGGAACCGAACGGTTGTGTGGCTGAATGATCAATTGGTGGATTTTTCAAAAAGCTTATCTAACTCAAGATATGTGATCGATGGACTGCTGAGGGAGGTACCGACTGAGGTTTCTGAATTGGTAGTCATTGGTTGCAACCGATAAAGTTAGATCATAGGAAAAGGGTTGTAACCGTCGGCGATTCAGCTCACAACCTGGGTAACCGATCAGAAATGGACGAAGGAGGTTTGTGTCAAAGTTTATATTAGAAACTTCAGTGAGATGGTATGGCCATCTTCAATCGACAATAATTTCAGAGAAAATCTCATTGAAAATCATCATTTTAATATTTTCAATTGTTATTTAATCATTCCTTAGTATAATTAAGTTAAGTACTTAGGGATTTATAATCTCAAACACTCTTTATTCAAGTTTGAAATATAGTTTCGGATTTTACCTTCTTACTGTTGAAATTTTCACATCAACAATATTATATGTTTCAAAGTTAATTAAGTTGATTTATATTTGTTAAGTATATTTAAAATCAATAAGTTTTATCAAATATAGAAATGTATTATTTTTTATGGGCAGACTAAAATGTTAATGGTATCATTTGTTATGAAATGGAGCAAATATAACTTTTTATTAAATTTACGGTAAAAGTTATGACAATACCATTCTGCGACAAATTGTCTATAGTAATATCATATTTTTATAATAATGTATTCAAATTCAATATTGGAATGTTATAAACATTTTAAGAATATGTTTATACCAAAATTTAAATATGAATTATATAGTACAGAATAATTAAAATAAAATTCCTAAAAATTATCTAAATACTAATATTATCCGAATATTCTAAATGGATAGACTTGTACAAAGAATTTAGACAATAAATTTTTTATATCTTGCAATGCTAAATTATCATACTTGAAAACAATTATAATAAATTTGAATTTTGATTTAAAATATAACTATCTAAGGATGATTGTTAATATAGTTGAATAGAGGGAAAATTACAAAAAACAAATATCCTCTATGTATATTCAATATTTACTTGTGCCATTTATTTATCTCGTTGGTAAGATATATCCTTACACGTTTGCAAAAGTCGTCATATTTTTCCTCCAGTCACGTATGAAACAACCATCATGTAACATGATGCGCGCTGGAGAACATAAATGATTACTTTTGCAAATATGTTAATATATCTTGTTAGTAAGATAAATAAATAATAAAAATAATAATTGAGTATACATTCATGATAATTTTTACAATTTTCTCGTTTAATATATATAAGTATAAATGATAGTTTTTCAATATAAAGTAATTTAATTTTAGATAAACTATTTTTGTAGTTTCATAGGTGACCCTCCCTATTATTTTATGATTGTAACTAAATTCTATACTAGATTAATCTTACAACTAAAAGGATACGGAGAAAAAATCTTCAGACACCAAAGTTGCTGACGTGGCAGCATTGTGGTATATTGAAAATTATGTGGATGATATATAGACAACATTTGAGGATTATTTTTGTCACAATTTTTTAGCTATGGGATTAATCTAATACAAAGTTTAATTATGGTCCTAAAATGATTCTTAAATGATTTCTATGTGTCATTCATACAATATCTGGCATGTCATAACCCTGCCACGTCAACCACTCCCGCGTCTGAAAAACTATTTTCGTAAAATATTTTTAATTTTGGAACTAATCTAATATAGGAATTTGTTATGGTGCTAGAATCATAAATGGGTCACATACGGACTAAAATATCAATTTTCTCTATAATTTATATATATTAAATTTAGTTATTTAAATTATTTGTGCTAGATTATTATGAATCTTGTATCAATAAAATTATATTTTATATATTTGAAAAAAAAAGTTAAGAAAAAAAAAATAATATATAAATTTTACTATTATTAATGTACTTTACAATTTTTATACGTTATATTATATCAATTTTTATGATTAAATATTTTTATCTTTTTACTTTAATACATATATAATCAATGAGTATATAAATACTAAATTATATGCTATTTAATTTAAATTATTATTTATAAATATATTTACAGATTTTATAACAAATGTTTGAATATATAGAATATATTTCATAAATAAAAGAAAAATAATTAGAATAGAGTATAATATAATATCAACTAATATAATAGTATTATATATTAAAAAAACAAATTCGTATTCAACTAGAATAAGCATAATTTTCGTAAACGGATGGACTATATGATCTACAAAATTTTCAAATAATGTGATACATTTGATTTAGTTTGTTCAGGTGTGTGTCTTTTGGGGATTTGGATTTTGTATTTATAATTTGAAGAGTATAAATTTTGAATTGAAATAGTTATACGATGTTATATAAATAATTATTGATTTGACATATTGAATGTAATTTTTTTTAGTATAACATAATAATAAATAAGAAATGGGTGTTTCACTTAATATTTTTTTTTAAAAAAAAATAATATTGATAAATAGTAAAATACTATGTAAAAACCCACCCCCATCATGTAATCATAAACTAATACTAAAATACCCTTAATTTTTACTTAAATTACAAACAGACCATTATACATACAATTACTTTATACATACGATCAAATAGCAAAAATATCAAAAACTTTTAGGGTGTGTTTGTTTGTAGATTTGAGGTTTTGGGTTTAGATTTCTTAATAGTAAAAAGTTAAATTTTAATAGTTGTTTAATGTGATATAAATAGATGATGATGTGATGTTCTGAATGTAAAATGAATTTATAGTACTCCCTCCGTCCCATGTATTATGGGCCTATTACTGTAGATACGGGAATTTAGGTAAAGTGTGATTAGTAAGTAATTAAGAAGTGTATTAGTAAAAATAATTATCGTATAATAAAAATAATTGTGGATTAAGATTAAGATAACTAAATAGTTTAATTAAGATTAAAAAAATTATAAAATTTAAAATGAGATTAAAGTGTATAATTATATTTCCAAAAAAGGAATGAACAAATTATGTGGGACGGACGAAACTAGAAAATAGGGACAAATTATGTGGGACGGAGGGAGTATAATATAAAAAAAGAAAAGTAATTACTTAATGTGATCTTACAACCTTACACACTTCTACTCATCAATAAAATGCTATTCTTATTATTTTTTTATGGCCTAGTGGTGTAGGGGTTGGACTTGTGACCGTGAGGTCATGAGTTCAAACCCCGACGCCTCAGGTCACCTGCTACACATGGTTCGCCTAGTGTGACTTTCCCGTCAGGCCTGGTTTAAAGTGTATTAGGTTCGGCCAGGGGTTTACCCATTGTGCACTTTCCCACGTCATAAAAAAAATATATATATTATTATTTTTAATATAATTCCAAATTCAAAATGACTCATTGAATTGGGACGGAGAAAGTAATACTTTGTATTGTATTATTAACTTTTTATGAGTGAATAAAATATATATTATATTGTTAATATAAATATATTGTATTTTTTATAATATTTATAGGAGATCGTGTCAAAAAAATACTCCCTCCGTCCGGCTAGAAAATATACATATTTCTATTTTAGGACGTCCAATTACAAAGTAAATAATTTATTAAATACCTTATTTTTTTTCACAAATACCCCTACTTTACATCACATCATTACTTTTAAACTAAAAAGCAACGGCAAAAAGATCATTATACTATTTTTAACTACCCATTATAATTAAAATACTATTAATTCTTAAACACCGCGCCAAAAGTAATTGTATACTTTATGTGTGGACGGATGGATGGAGTATATATATATATATTGAGTGAACAATAGTGTTCAAATACCTCAAAATTTTCTTTTTAGATTAGTAAAACTTGAGTATTTAATCTCATGTTTTATAATATATATATATATAGGAAAAAAATCAATTTTGGTCCCAATATAATAAAAATTAATCAATTTTGGTCTCAATATAAAAAATTCATCAATTTTGGTTCTAATATAACCAAAATTTATCAATTTTGGTCCCAATATAAAAAACTCATCAATTTTGGTCCCAATATAAACAATTTCAATCAATTATGGTCCCATTATAAACAATTTTTATCAATTTTGGTCTCACCGTTAAAAAACTAACGGAAATTGCTGACGTGGACATGACGAAGGTAACGTGGCAGTTGACCTGGAAAGTACACGGCCATGTACAATTATACACGGCCATGTTGTTACATAGTCATGTATATTTCAGTGTAGAATTATACATGACCATGTTGTTATACGGCCATGTACATACACGGCCATGTTGTTACAGGGCCATGTATATTTCAGTGTATAATTATACATGGCTATGTTGTTATACGGCCATGTACAATTATACACGGCCATGTTGTTACATGACTATGTATATTTCAGTGTATAATTATACATGACCATGTTGTTACACGGCCATGTATAATTCTACACGGCCGTGCATCTTTCTGTTTCGGTCTAAAATTTTAATTTTTTGTTATATTTTTAATTTTTTTTAATTTAGAATAGTTGATATAGTTAAAATGGAAAATAATAATACTCATAATCATAATATAATTAAAATATATCAATTTTAGTTCAAATATAAGTATTTATCGAGTATGTTCTTTTGGAAGATTTTGTCTAAAATTCTACTATTTAAACTAAAATTGATATATTTTAATTATATTATGATTATTATTATTATTATTATTTTCCATTTTAACTATATGAACTATTATAAATTAAAAAAAAATTAAAAATATAACAAAAAATTAAAATTTTAGACCGAAACAGAAAGATACACGGCCGTGTAAAATTATACATGGTCGTGTAACAACATAGTCATATATAATTATACACTGAAATATACATGGTCATGTAACAACATGGTCGTGTATAATTGTACATGGCCGTGTAACAACATGACCATGTATAATTATACACTGAAATATATATAGCCCTGTAACAACATGGCCGTGTATAATTGTACATGGCCGTATAACAACATGGTCATGTATAATTCTACACTGAAATATACATGACCATGTAACAACATGGCCGTGTATAATTGTACATGGCCGTGTACTTTCCAGGTCAACTGCCACGTCACCTCCGTCATATCCACGTCAGCAATTTCCGTTAGTTTTTTAACGATGCAACCAAAATTGATAAAAATTGTTTATAATAGGACCAAAATTGATTGAAATTGTTTATATTGAGACTAAAATTGATGAATTTTTTATATTGGGACCAAAATTGATTAATTTTGATTATATTGGGACCAAAATTGATTTTTTCCCATATATACATATATATATATATATATATATCAATTATTAGTACCAAAAGTTCATAGATGTCTATATCAATGTAAACTTTGGTGCATGTGTTATATACATTTGCATGAATTTGAAGGATAAAAAGTCTACATGCATAATTTTATAACACATGCACCTTCACTAGACTGCTGTAAACTTTTGGTACTATTTATTAATATATTTGTTTACTTAGATTTATTTTTTGCATTGGTTTTTAGGTGATATACTTTTGATCTTGTGGTAGTTATTATATTTTTTTTATTATTAGTTGGTGAATATTTTCTAGCTAATATAGTTAAGATATTTGTGAGAATTTCTTCTTGTATCAATGGAAACTGATTGTGGTTCAGATCTTGTATGTAGTGATTAAGTCATCCCATATCCTACTATATACTAAAAAAATTTACATCTATAAGAAATGCATGTATATAAAATTTATAAATCATATTGATAATTCTGTATATAATAAATTTTGTTAATGCTAACAAAATATACATTTGTTGTGTTTTTATTTTCCGTTGTTACTGTTTCTCTACAGTAAATTTATTAATTCGGCGGTTATGTTTTGTTATTTTTGAAATAATAACAAAAAGAAAAATTAATTATAATAAATATTTAATGTATTATAAATAATTATCCTATTTAATATTTTGAATATAATATAGTTAATGAAAAATAAGTTAATGACATGATGCCTTAGAATAAAAACAATTAATAAATACAAAATAAATAAATAAATAACATCAACAACAACAAAACAAAACCATATCAATAACAAAGGCAACAACAATAAAATCAAAGTATGTATTTTGAATGATATAAAACACCAGCTGTTGGAAAAAATTATTCAAAATTGTAATTTAGAATAGAAAAATACCAAAAATGTTGAAAAAAATGTGAAAGTTCAATAAATAGTAGAAAATAATAATAATAAATAATAATAATAATAATAAATATGACTGATTACCTAAGTTATATCTTCTTCATTGACATTTTCGGCCGTACCCACCAACAAAGTAGACGTCTCCAATCTTCTGCCGCTGATCCCTTTATCATCCAACGGCTTGCGTTGCATCTCACCCATTGACTTTGACTTGATAAGCTGCACCGTCGATGTCCCTGCACCCAATCCCTCACTCCAAATCAACGGCTTAGATCTAATCTCCTTGGCCGACCTTATCGAATTTAATTTCGGTTGAAATGCAACCGCCACGTAAGTATCAGGATCTGCACTCGTCGTAGCGGATAATTTCCCAATCTTACGGCTTGCCGATTTCGTAATCCGTACCGTTCCGTTACTGTCATCCAACGGCTGGTATTTGATCACGTGAGGACCATCGTCCACCACGTGCCGTCCGAGAGTAATGCAACTGTGAGGATGCCTCCTCCTTGTTCTTCTGTACACTTCCTTCAGACACTCCACCGCCTCCGCCATCGCCGGCCGCTTCGCCGCCGTCGACCTGACGCAGCGTTTAGCCAAAATTAGCATTCTCTGGAGAGCGTCGGTGTCTTCTGGAGGAGTAATTCGAGGATCGCAGATGGCGAAGAAGTTGCCGGATTTTATCTCCGGCACCGCCCATTCGACCAGTGACGGCGGACTGTAGTTCATGTCCAGAGCATGGCGACCGCTTACAATCTCCAGAAGTAATATTCCGAAGCTGAAAACGTCGGATTTGGTGCTGAGATCCCCCGGCGCAACGTAGCCAGGGTCGAGGTATCCGATCGTCCCCGCCGGCGGCGTGGATTTCGCTTTAATTTCCTCGGCGTCGCCTCTGAGAGACAGTCCGAAATCGCTGAGTCGCGAATTGAATCTCGAATCGATTAAAACGTTCGACGATTTGATGTCGCGGTGGATGATCGGCGGATTTGATGAGTGCAGAAACTGCACCGCCTTCGCCACCTGCATCGCGAACCGCGTCCTCTTCGTCCAGCCTGGCGGCTTAACCGAGCGGTGGAGCAAGTCGTGCAGAGTTCCGTTCGGCATGTACTCGACGACGAGCAGTTTCCGGTGATCGGAATCATCTGCGTAACCGATCAAATTCACGAGGCGAGGATGATAAACCTCCGAGAGAATCTCCATCTCATTATCGCTGCTCGGATGCGCTTCCTTCGTCATTTTAACCGCGGCGACGGTTTGAATCCGATGGAACTTCGCTCTGTACACATATCCATAACTGCCTCTGCCGAGCAAATTCGCGGCGGAGAATCCATCGGTAGCGGATTGAAGATCAGAGAATTCAAATCTCCTAACCTTAAACGGCCTCCTACACTGATCCTCTCTCGATTTCGCACTCAACAACTCCCAATCCCAATAATAACCGTCACAGGTAGCCACAGCACATCCAGAATTACAGAGCAAATACCTCATATTCCTGACCGCTACAGAAATCCAGAGCAACCGAAATAGAAAGCAAAATCAAAATCAAAATAGAAATGGAATCCGCAGTATTCACAGCTCCTCCTCACGCTCATTGTGCAATCAAAAAGGCATTAATTCAGCACGTTGAATGACTTTAACAGCTTTTGATTACCTTGAAATTAGAGCGGTGGGTGAGGAAGGGAGGGACAAAGTGCAGATGCTCTCCACTGTCGCAGTGCTCTTCTCTTTGTTCCGCCAAAGTTCTCTCTCTCTCTCTCTCTCTCTCTCTCTATAAGTTGGTAACATTTTTAATTCTCTTCACATATTTTCTTCGCCATATAAAGACGTGCAGTTGTGCTTTAATACATGGATGGGGCATCCACATTCTCTCTTTTTTATTTTTTATTTTATTAAAATATAAAAATAGCAAATAATAATAATAATCATAATAATAATAACATACATTTATATTAATAATTAATTTTCTCTGAATTAATCTTTTTTCTTTTTTTTCTTTTTTATCACGACTTTATTATATTTAAAAATTTATCTAACGGATTTGATTGTTTTTTATTTTAAATAAAAAAATTCTATTTAGTGGGTTATTCAATTAAAAAAGTTTAATTCAAATTAAAATCAAACAAATCTCACCTTTCTTCATTTGTTATTAAAAATATATTCAATTATTGAGTTAGTTTATTCAATATTTTTTAATAAAACAATTTCTTATAAATATATTTAAAAAATATAAATATACACACTCATTAATATAATATTATCACCCTAAAGTCTCATTTATTTTCTGCGTGTTGATCTTTAAATATTAATTATTATATGAAAATTAAAAATGACAAAAATATTTCTATTAATATTTTATAATACTATTATAATGGCATTTGTGCAAAAAAATTATACGAATACAAATATATTCTTAATGTTAAGTACAATAACGGAAAAGGTAAATGAGACCTTAGAGCCGGACGACTGGAGTATATATTATTCACTCATAAAAAATTAACAATTCAATACAAAATATTATTTTTATATTACCAACAAATCAATTTATCTAAACACGTTGAATAAACGGACTTATCGTTTTGACTGTAAAAATAAAAAGAAATTGCAACCTATCTAATTGTTTTTATTATCTTGTATTGATTAATATTTATATGATAATTATAACAATAATCGATTCTAAAAAAACATTATTGTGTTTGGTTGTGAGTTTATTTTTAGAATTTTTATTCTTTCAAATATTATTTTTTTAAAAAAAAAAATCAAATCAAATACTAATAATATCATTATATTATATTAAAATTTTATATTCAAAATATTATATAAACTCATATTTATATTAAATTAAACAACTTTTCGATTACAATTTATATTTTCTAAAATTTCAAACTCCAAAATCACTTGAACACACCCATTCTAGCCTTAAAAACAAATCAATTTTATTTAGTATACACAAATTTTAATAAAAATATATTATATTTTCTCACAATACATCACAGATGTATCGATAAAACCAAAACTTAAATTAAAAAAATTAATAATAAAAAACAAATCTTAAATTTTTACTGGCAATTATTTTTATTTTTTTATCATTCAATTATGGGCTATAAAAATACATTTCTTTTTTTACAAAAATATCATATCAACTACTTTATTCTTTTTTACCATTCAATTATGGCCTATAAAAATATAATTACAAAAAAGCACCTGATTATTTGTCGGGTTTAATTTGCGGGATATTAAGTTCGGTCGGAAATTTATCTAAGCGGCTGCTAGTTAAAAAAAAAAAAAGAAAGAAAGAAAGGTAGTAGATACAATGCATTATAATGTATATCCAAGTAGAATTTCATTACATCATTGTAATATTTGCTTTCTTCTTTACATATATATTTAAATCATTTTGAATATATCAAAATAAAAATTATGGGACCTTTATAAATTTTCACAGGTAATATATTTCTATGCACAGATAGTTATGGGTAGTGACTTTAATTATAATCAATAAAAATATCAAGTAACAATATCTAATGTTAACATGGTATGTTATTTATTAACTTTTCATATAAGTATTAAATTAAATAAATATCTATGAAAATAGTTTGATATTTGTTTCATGGAACATTGAAGTATGGTAAGTTTGACTATTAATGGTTTTTTTCAAATAAAAAAAAAATCTTTTTTTTTTTTTTTTTTTTAGTTTATATGCATGTATTTTTTTAAAGTGAAATAATGATTTAGGGAAAATGATATATTTGTTTGTTCATTTGACATATATATTGTTAGATGTGTTTTTAGATGAAATATCTCTTAAACATAATAGTTTGCATGAAGATGAATGTTGATATCATATTTTCAAAAGAAATTTTCACATTGAATAGTAAAAAATATAATTTGAAGAAACTTTATTCATTCATCTTCATTTTTAACTTTAACTATTATTTTAAAATTTTAAATTTTAGGCTTTGTTCACTTTTTATTTTATTACTATTCAATCATTTTTTCAAATATTAGTCAAGTATTTCTTTCTTTCATATAAAAGATTATCTTTAAAAGTTATTTTAGATTTTTTTTTTTAAATAATAGCAAGTATGCACACATAAGGTAAATTTTTTACCTCCAAAATTTTAAAATAAAAAAAAAAATTAAATTATTATTTAGTCTATACATATTTTAATAAAAATATATTATTTTTTTTATAAAATATTATATAGAAAATACTAATTAAATTAAATTTATTAAATAAAATCAAACTCAAACTCAAACTTGAACTAAACCAATTTATCTTTTGAACCCAAAGTTAATGTCATAAGTTTGAAATTTAGTCTAAACCATCACGAAAAGATAAAAATATATGATCCCCAAGATAACTCTTCTGGATTTTTGGTCGATTGAAAATGTTTGGGAACTCTTAAATCAAGTTTAGTGTTCGAGTGTTGTCTAAATCTCGAATACTTAGATCAAGCTCCTTGTTCAAACATGCAAACTTTTACGACTAACTAAATGACAGAAAAAATTAGAGAAAAATTAGGGTGTGTTCCTTTAGAGATTTGGATTTTAAATAATAAAATTTTATATTGAAAGAGTTATTTAATGTGATATTAATATACAATGATGTTTTAAATATAAAATAATTTTTAATATAATATAAAAGTATCTGTCTCATCTTATTAGCATATTGTTTCAATAAATATTCGATTTATGTTTTTGTCGAGAAATTTTTAGAAGAACTATAGAAATCTTCCAAATTTCTGAATAAACACACCCGTAAAACTTCTATCAATCATTGGGCCACATATGACCTACTATGTCATTAATTGGATTTCGGACCAAAATATTTAAGTCAATTTCATCAATAAGGCTCCGCTAGATATATTTTAAGTTGGGACTGTGATAAAAATTATAAAATAAATCGGCAATATTGCATGTAATTCACTTGTAGTTTAAAAAGTTGACATTATACTTTCAATAATTTAAAAATTGCAATAATTTAAAAATTAAACCAGGATCATATATTTAGAAAATGTTGGACATAATCTTTTAAAAAATAAATTTTGTGCAATATTTTTACAAACAAAGAAAGTTTAATGCAATTTTTAAATTATATGGAGAAATATTGTAAATTTTTCAAACCACATATGAAATATATGTAATTTTGCCAAATAAATAATACCCTCTTGTTGGTATTGGAAAACTTGATGAGTTTATTCTATGGTACAATATTTTATACAATAAATTTATAAGTTAACATAATATATTAATATGATATTTCTTATGTACTATTTCAAATAGATCGTTTTTTTTTTTTTTTTCGGTGGATTAAAAAATAATACTCTTTCTGTTCTATTCATCATGTCTATTTTTTTTTTTTTCGTTCGTTCTATTTATTTTTGAATTTTTTAAAAAAGAAATTATACATTTTGATCTTATTTTTCGTGTCTACGGTAAAATGAACACGATAGTCGGGATGGAATGAATTGTATTTTATTAATTAGTAAAAGTTTCAAAAGATGATTTGACATTTTTGCCCTTACAAAATACAAATAAAGTAATACTAATATTTTCGTAATTTACGTAAAAGTAGAAGTATTTTAGTATTTATATATAAAATATTTTTACTATATTAAGACAAAAAAATTTTTAGTGGAACAAACGAAAATAAAAAAAAAAAAGTACTTTTGAGTTGGTACGAACGGAGTATTATTTTATTATTTTTTATAAGTAAGTGGTATTGTTTATAGTCTTAAAATATTATTTAAAATATATACTCCCTCCGCCCGTCAAATTTATTTTCATTTTTTTTAATTCGTCCGTTAAATTAATTTATCTCATACTAATTTTGGTAATGTCAACAAATCAATATTTGATTACACTACTTTTATTACTCTATATCTTTATTTACTTTAATTTCTAACTAAATTTTTAAAAATACCACCAATTATCTTTTTACTTTGATTATGTTTTCAATAAAATATTCATATTTCTCTCCGGCTAATTTTTAACAACAGATGGAGTAATACATAATAAATTTATCTTTTAATTAAATTTAGCCTAATAAAACATTTAGGCAAAATTACTTATAACTTGTGATACGAGAAGTCTGCACTATTAGAATAGTGCGCGAAATCATTTCTTTAGAGATTTAGGTGTGTTTGGCAATTAGCTGATAGTTGTTAGCTGATTCAATTAGCTGATAGCTGTTAGTTGATTCAATTAGTTGGTTTGACTAGCTGATTCGATTAGCTGTTTGTATTAAAATATTTGGTAAAACAACTGTTTGATATTAGTTGTTTATACGTAAAATGACAATCGAGGACATTTCTATTTTATTCTTATTTCTAATATATTCAATTATGTTCTTTTGAGTTTAGAATGTTTAAAATTTTTTGTTATCAGTTATTGAAAGTTGTAAAAGTGTTATAAAAGTATTTATTTTTATTACCGTTAGATTTAAAAAATAATATATTAATATATAAATAGTTTTTTTTTATTGAAAATGATGTAAAATATAAAATAATAAATTTTTCGTGTATATATTTATTATATTAGTTATCGATTAGTTCATTATATTTCTAATTTTCAATAAATTTAATTTATTTAATTTATTTTTAGTATAAAATTTATATAATGTAATTTTTTTAATAAAAAAATAAATTATTAATATTTATATTTTTTTTATTTTATGTTGATTTTAAATAATTTATATATTTTACAATTGAAATAATTTTTTATATAAAAATTAATTATTTTAAATTTATAAAAGTAAAACTATAATATAATAAAATATTTAATATAATTAATAAATAATCAAAATATATTTATTTGTGTAAATGTATAATAAATTTTTAAGGGCATATAAGGAATAAAATTTTTTTTACAGAAAAAACTATTTCAAAACGCTGGGTAAGCTAGCTTTTCAGAAATTAGTTTTTTAGGTCTAAAAAGCTATTTCAAAAAGTTAATTTACTAAATATCTAAATTAGTTTTTTGACTGGTCAAACAGCTAAAAGCTTTTCAATAAGCTAAAAGCTCTTAAAAAAGCTATTTGCCAAACACTCCCTTAATGTAATATTTTAAAAAATACAAGAGGTCTCATGCAACTTTTAGGGGATTATGTACGATATTTTCTAAAACAAAATGAAATTTTGTACCATTTCTAAATCATAGGGGAGTATGGTGTCCGACTTTCTAAATTAATAATAATATTGCGAAATATTTAAAATTAATAAATTTTAATTTTAAATTGAAGAATAAATTATTATTATTATTATTATTTTTATTTTTAACATATAAAAAATATATATATACTGTCTTATGTAAATCTGTGATTTAGTGACGGAATTTTACTGCTGACCACAATTCGGTTGCAAATTTGCAAAGGAGAATGCAAATGAATGTCCACACAAAATCCATTTTTAAGTCTCATAAGCTAATTTTATCACCATCTCTGAGTAGTCAGGTTTTTCTTTCCAATACAGTCGACCAAACAATTACTTTGATCTTATATATATATATATATATATATAAAAGTCTCACTACTACACCTCCATTTTTGTTCCTTCTCACGTACATATATACAATTCAGGCACTTCTTACTGCTTGCTCTGCAGTGGTTTATTTTATTTTACTTTTATAAATAAAAGAAATTAAAAAAACATTTATTTGTCACCTACGTGGCACACAGACAAATCAACTGCATCATCGCTAAATCAACACCGATGAACCTACTAAGCGACAATATGACAATTCCGGTAATCAGAGTTTTATTGAAAAAAATTTTTATATGAATATCATTTTATAGAGAATAAAATTGTATACTCTCTCCAACTCATGGACCATTTGGAGTTTTGTAGTAGTATTTTATTTATTAGTGAAAGTGTGTAAAAAGTTTTGACATTTTGCACTTTGACTTTACCTATAAATTTGTATAATGATATTTTTGTAATTTATGTGAAAATTAAAGGTGTTTTGTATTAGTGTATAATTACTTTTACTAAACTAAAAAATAAATATTTTTTTATTGGAACGGACAAAAATAGTTAAAAGAAGTACTTTGAATAGGGACCGGTGGAGTATAATACAATTAAATAAAAAAATATATATATTTATTCATGACTAACATAAACCAATTATATATATATAAAGTATTTTACATGTATTTAAAAATATGGGCAAACAGTTTTTTTAGTCTCGTATATGACTCATTTATCATTTTAGAATTTTAAATGAACCTTATTTAAAAATAGTCCTGTAAATCGTTACTGACATGGCACTGAAGCCGCTGACATGTCATCACCACATAGATGTCATATCAGCTATAAGTGAATTTTTATTTTTTTATTTAACAAGATATCTTGATAATTATTTTTTTGTTTTATATCTGACATCCTTTATAATTTCAGGACTTTAAATGAAATACATCTGAAAATAATCCCACATGTAACAAATTTTCACTAAAATGGTCCTCCGACATAGCATCTACGTAGCGATAACATATCAGCCACGTCAGCGCCTCGTCCGCAACGGCAGGCTAGCATGACAAGTCCGGCACCGGAGGACTATTTTAGCGAAAAAAAATTTACTTACGAAACTATTTTTAGACATGGTTCACTTAAAATCTTAAAATGATAAAATAGATCAGATACAAGACCAAAAAAAACAATTTACCTAAAAATAATTGTTTATTGAGGATTGATAAAAATAAAAGAATTTTGAATATGTTAAAATTTAAATTAAGTTGATCGAGGTGAGAGATAAATAATAATAATAATAATAATAATAATAAATATTTGAATGGATCCTATGTGTAAGATATTAAAAATTTAATTAAATTGATTTATATTTGCTAAATATAATTAATATTGATAAATTTACTAAAAATAAAAACGTGTCAAATTTTATGTGACCGATTAAAATGAAAAATATGTCAATTGTTCTTAGACGGAAGAAATATAAAATTTGTAAACAATAAATTTACAATTAGTACTAACTTTATTCTTAAAGAAGCTAATATTAAACTATATAAATTCGGGTAAACTGTTTTTTAGTCTCACACATAACTCCTCTTATCATTTTAACATTCTAAATTGACCATGTCTTAAAATAATCTCGTAAGTAAAAATTATTTGCTAAAATAATTGTTCGGTGCCGGATTTGCCAAAATATCTCACCGGTGCTGGTGGCTGAAATATCAGTGTTACGTTAGCGAGACCTGAGAACTTTATTTATTTTTATAAAACTTAATTGGACCAAATTATGAAAAAAATATATATATACAATTTATTAGTCATTTTTTTTCAAAAAAAAAATTACAATTTTGACCGATAATTTATAAAAAAAAAAAAAAAAAATTATCAAAAAAAAAATTCAGTCAATTTTTTTTATAAATATTTTTTTTAAAATGACTGATAAATTGTAAAATGGTTTTAGTAAAAAAAGATTCAATAAAAAAATATATATACTTTCACAAAAATAAAAAATCATAAGAAAAATTACAATTTTTTCGATAAACAAAATTTTATAACAATTTCTTTTCCATTTATTTTTTATTATAATTTTGATTGATAACTTAAAATTTATAAACATTCTTAAAAAATTAAAAAAAATAAAAATTTACTAATAAATTATTTACAATTTAATTCAACAA
The DNA here is from genome assembly GCF_009805555.1 of Andrographis paniculata. Lineage (NCBI taxonomy): Eukaryota > Viridiplantae > Streptophyta > Magnoliopsida > Lamiales > Acanthaceae > Andrographis > Andrographis paniculata. Next base: position 2,594,706 of record NW_026137611.1, read on the forward strand.
TTTGTTTATAAAAATTAGTTATTTTTCACCTGTTTTTTCTTTTTTCTTTCCCTCTCTCCTAGCTACCCATCTTCTTATTCTTCCTCCCCTATTCACCAAAATTTTCTTCTTACTCTTCAAAAAGTAAAAAAGGAACATTCTGTCCAAAAATTGGTTTCGCCATGGCGGAATTGGAACGGCCCATGCCATTCGGGTTCTAATTTAGCCGAGTCGGATTGGACTCGGTTGAGATGGCGAACTATGTCAGTGATGGAGGATCATTTGTGCAAAAATTTTAACTGCAAGACAATTTCCTTACAAAGTTTATTTAGAGTTCTAAAATGATACTAGAAATCATGTGCGAGACTAAAAAAATAGTTACCCTAAATAGGGAAAAAAACTCATTTTTTGGTCACAATATAACCAAAATTCATCAATTTTGGTTTCAATATAAAAATCTTATCAATTTTGGTCCCAATATAACCAAAACTCATCATTTTTTGTCCCAATATAACAAAAAACTCATCATTTTTTGTCACAATATAAAATTTTTATCAATTTTAGTCTCAATATAACCAAAACTCATCACTTTTTGTCTCAATAATCAACCTTATCTTTTTTTATCCCACCGTCAACAAACCGACAGAAAATGCTGACATTTGGAAGATCACTTACTATTCGTATGCTTGGGAAAATTGCGGGTGCAACTGCCTGCGCATCCAAGTCCCAAATAAATTTTCTCCGTTTTTAAGCTCAGATTCTCCTTTGTGGCGGTGCTCCTTTTTACAGCCCTAAGAGAGATGTACAGATCAAGGCCGGGACGTTTATCCGAGGAGACAATAATGGACATCGGCATTCCAAAGACTGAGAAAGACAAAGTCCAGACTGAAGTAGGCTCCAAGGCGACACGAATGAAATAGGAGCTGAGGAAATATCGAGATGGAATTCCGGGGCTTCAAGCCTCATGGCGCTAAGCTATTCAGCTGATGAGTTTTATGATGTTCACGAGCCTTCAGATGATGATGATGCATTGGAGAATGATTGGCATTCAAACTCTAGCCCGAAATTATCATATGCGGTTGCTCTTACTTTTCTCGAGTTTAAACAGATTACAGATATGCTTATTCTCAAGATATCTTCATGACAACTGCATAAGGTTTCCAGATACGAATATGTAGGAAGACTTGCAACAGGTTGAACTATTGTCTGCCGCAGACTTTATGAAGAAATTGCACAATCTTGCAAGTCCACGTCATCATTTTTCGTCGGTTTGTTGACGGTTGAACCAAAAAAGATAAGGTTTGATTATATTGAGACCAAAAATGATGAGTTTTGGTTATATTGGGACTAAAATTGATAAAAAAAAAAAAAAAAATTATATTTGGGCAAAAAATGATGAGTTTTGGTTATATTGGGACACAAAATGATGAGTTTTGGTTATATTGGAACCAAAATTGATAAGATTGTTATATTTGGACGAAAATTGATGAATTTTGGTTATATTGGGACTAAAAATGATTTTTTCCCCCTAAATAATATGATATAGATAATAATATTTTGTCATTTAACTTATCTAATTTTCATTCACCGAAATTCAATTTTGTATAATAATATTTGTCAATTAATTCATCTATTTTCCATTCACTGAAATTCAATATTGTAAAAAAGATTAATTTATAATTTTCAATAATTAAATATTTATTTAATATTGATTTCGTGCATTCTATTCGGATGATAATTCCAATAATCTCCACATAAGTAGAAATAGCCAATGCAAGTAATGCAAGGTACAACTCTCCTTAAATAGATGTTATCGCATAGAGAAAGATAGTTTTTAGCTTCGAACCTCCTCATTTTAAATACCATCGGGTTTCTTTAACACCCTACCTCTCGTCTGTTCTAAAATTTGTTTTCGTTTTAGATCATAGAAAACACATTTATCTTAAAAAATACTTCGTTTGAAGAAGCCTCCATTTCACACTTGCATAGGTGACCTTGTTTGAATATCCTGTCATACTTTACCGATGAATGGTAATGAGTTATTAAAAGTCCAACGCTTATCCTACACTATAGACGAGAATATCAATATTCATTCCTTACTCTTTCCCACTCGATGAATGATAGAAGATGTATCTTCTGGTGTTGCAATGAAAACTCGTGTCGTTTGATTTTCCTATTGAATCAAGTTGGTAAGATCTTCACCCATCAATATTGAGTTGGGATTTTTGAGTTGGGATTTGAATAGTAAAAATTTTGAATTTGAATAGTTGTATGATGTGATATAAATAGGTGTTGATGTGATGTCTTGAATGTAAAATTGATTTTTAGTATAATATAAAAAATAAAAAATAGGTGTTTGATTTGATTTTTTTGGGGGAGGGGGGGGGGAAATGGGATGAATAATGTATTTAAAATCCAATCCCCCAAACAAACACACCCTCAATTTAAATATAACTTTTCAAACTCATTTCTCCAAGCAACTTTTGAAATTGATCTCAAGTTAACATTTTGGCTAGTAGATGTGCTTGATTATCTTTAGAATATATACAGTTTAGTGAGATTATCCCTTGTGAGATCAATTCTCGCATGGTGTTTTGTTAATGAAAAATATATCATAACTTACCATTAAAAATCACATTCAGTGTCATTTCAGTTGGTGTTAGGCTCTTACAGTATATCATTACTGGGGACACATATTTCTTTTTATACGGAATCTTTTATAAGAGCTTTTGAAGCCACTCAACTTCCTCACACATTTATCCAAAATGATAAATTTTGATTCCACGAAGGACTTGGCTATTACACATTTTCTTTATTAGTTCCCACGACACAACAATTTATCTAATCGTGAATGCGTATCCACTCTTGAAAGATGAGTCATTACGATCCGATATTCAATCGGCATCGGAGTATCCATCTAGCACTAGAGGATATTTTCAAAATTATAGCCCTGGGTTTTGAATATATTTGAAGTATCTCAAAACCCTCACAATATCAATCTAGTGATCTTTACTTAGATCGTTAGTGTATATTCTCAGTTTATTCACCAAGTATACAAGATCGGGACAAGTATAGATAATTTAAAACATACGACTCTCTATGATCCTTACATATTCCTCTTGAGCCATAAGGTTACTCATATTTTTTGCTCAATTTGATACTCAGTTCAATTGGAGTTTTCAGCAAAGGGCAATCATAGGCTCTAAATTTCCTCAACATATGATGAGATTGTGTTAGATTCATTCTCTTCGGGTGCCTAATTATTTTGATCTCAAAATTCACATCAGCTGACCCTGAATCCTCATTATCAAAAATTCTTTTCAACATTTTTTTGTCCATTCAATGAGACGTTGATCACTATCAATTATTATTATATCATCTACGTAGAGGAAAAGTAGCACAATCTTGCTATAACCCCCTTTGTAGTAAACATTTATTGCATTCATTGTACTAAAAATCTTTTGAAATTGTTTTGCCAAATTTCACGTGCCATTAATTTGGCACTTGTTTGAGAATATACAAGACTTTAATGAGTTTGTATATATTTTCAGGTCCTGTAAACCAAACGCATTGTTTCATGCATATCTTACCATTTTGGGCACTATTCAAGAATACAGTCTTGATGTCTATTTGATGAAACTCTAGATTGTGTAAAGCAATAATTACGATAAACATCATAATTGAGGAAATATTAGATACATGAGAATACATATAAAAAAAAATGTTATCTCCTTCATTTTGTCTAAAGGCCTTGACAACCAATCAGGTCTTAAATTTTTTAACCGAACGACCAACCTTATATTTTCTTTTTAGGATCCACTTACATCCTAAGAGTTTACAACCATATTGGAGTCAAGATCCAAGTATGATTTCGCATGATCAAACCAATTCAATCATTTATCTCTTTCTTCCAGAATTTAACATCTGGCCCTAACAATACTACTTTCATTTTGTTCCACTCATCATAAAACATATAAATGATGAAATTTGGACCAAAGTTTTTGGACACTTTTATCCTTTGACTATGTCTCAATTCTACTTTCAAAAGGTCAAAATCGATAGTCACATCCTCCATTCTCTTTCCAGAACATTCAAAAACATCATCCTTATTTTTTACAAAGAAATCTATTTTGAAAGAAAACAAATTTTTTTGAGTCAATGATTATTTCTTCACTTATGTTAGAGAACATATGAACGAGAGAAAGCTACATGCTGCTATCGAGAGCATAGCCTATAATTATGTAGTCGACCATTTTTAGGCCAATAACAAGATAGATCAAAATTAGCCAAAGCCCCCACACTTTAAGGTATTTTTATTCATGATTTAAGTCAAGAAGATCTATGTTCAAATTTTTTGGTAATTTTATTAACGATTTAACTCAGTGTTCATACGGCTCTTTCCGCATGTTTTATTTCACAAAAAAATTTCTTTCTGAAATGGGTGATTTATTCTCTAAAAAAATAACTACTTTCTTTAAAAATATGAAAGAAAAATTCTTTCATAATTTAAACCCTTCAACTTAAATCTGAATCGCTTCCTAGTGTCACGGACCGAATCTGTGACCGGAGATGACTGAAAGAAGAAGGCAAACCTCGTAGGCTAGTCCGAAACCTTATGGATAAAACTAGAACATGTATGGAGTAGCTGGGGGTTGGTAGATGGTAAATGGGGGTTGGTAGATGGTAGGTAAATGGTGGTTGAGAGATGATCTTAGCCATTGGATCAATTCAATTGTGACCGTTCATTTCACAATGGACTTGCATAAATAGGTGGTAGTGCTCATTTGTAAATCATCAAATTGAGAGCAATAAAAAATACTTTCCATCACTACTTCCTCTCTCTACGATTCTTGATCGTGTTCTTTAGTGTTCTTGAAGGTGTTCAAGGAAAGGTTGTATTAGCAACTTCTAAGTTTTCAGAAGTTGCTAGGCCACACATAAGGTATTCGAGGAACAACCAAGCGGTCCGTGACAAATGGGAGAAAAAAATATTCCACACTTATACCATATTATCACTTTTGTCTTGTATTTATCTCGCTAGGAAAAAATATCCCACATGTTTACAAAATTCCATTTGCCCTCGCATGACATCCACATCACGCGCAGTTACGCGTGTGATCACGCGCAGCCACGCACGGTCAAAGGATGGAAATAGCAACTTTTGCAAACGTGTGAGATATATTTTGTCAGCGAGATAAATACAAGACAAAAGTGATAATGGGTTATTCATGTGGGATATTTTGCAATTTTCCCTGACAAGTGGTATCAGAGCCTTGTTCGAGCCTAAGACAGTGAGGGATGGCGAGTGACGGTTCCAACTTGATGAATGTGAACGAGAGTAACGACGAGGGTGGCAATAAAGGAAAGCACTAACGGAGGAAAAACGTGGTGTCTCCGTTGATGTCGTAGCTGCATTGGAGTCAAGGATTGAATGAGTGAAATAATTCTTGGGTAGAAATTCCGAAAGGATCGACGAGGTCGATCAACGTCTCGATGAGGTCAAGAAAGAGTTGCGTAAAGAATTGGTGAAGTCTTTCGCGGAGTGAGTATACCAATGCCACAATGGGGTGGAGGAAGTGACTAGGTCACTTCATGCTGAGATGGTCAAACTCAAGAAGGAGATGGCAGCATGCCGTCTCAAGTTGGCCCGACGGGAGAAGGTAGTTGTGGTAGAGTTACCCGTGATGCAAACGGAGCTTGCAACACTTAGAGCGAAAATTACAGAATTGCAACACTTAGAGCGAAAATTACAGAATTGCAAGCTCATGGTCCGATTGGAGGAGTAGCGATGACACCTAGGGTGGAGGTGCCATGCCCGGAGTACTACTTGGGAGTTCGAAAAGGCTGGATAATTGGTATATTTATTTTTTATGTGAAACGTTACTTTTACGCTATAGGTGTTGTGGGGGATGCGGCCAAAGTACACACGACATTATTATTCTTAAAAGACTTGGCGCTCATTTGGTGGAGGCGTAGGAGCAAACTTGCCCAAGATGGTGAGACCATCACGACATGGAAAATGTTCAAGTCCAAACTCAAGGCGGAGTTTGAACCGATGAGGGCCGAAACCAAGGCAAGAGCCAAGATCAGTTGGTTAACACACCGGGAAGGACATTTGAAAGAATACCTTGATGAATATGCTAACTTACTACTCGAAATCCTGTCGATGATGCGATAAGAAGCATTATTTGGGTTTACCGAAGGATTGAGGTTGTGAATTAAGGAGCGGGTCATGGATAAGTACCCAGAAACTGTGAATGAAGCAATAAAATATGCTTCACGATTGATTGAGTTCCAACGGAGGGAACCGAACAAGAGAGACGACTGGTGGAGAATGATCTCAGACAAAAGTATGTGAGATGGGCTGAGATCCAATCCACGACCACCTAAGGCTACAATGAGGGATTTTTCCAAACTGAGACCGAGGTATGAGGATTGTTTTATTTGTCAATCAAAAGAACATTTTGCAAGGGATTGTCCAAACCGATCAAGTGTTTCCGCGGTGACCGAGAACAATAACCCGACGGAAGAACGAGTGGTGTACATGAAACGGAGGGTGATGGCAAAAAACATCAATGACGGATGTACATGAATGTCGAGATCAATGGACGCCCGTACTTGTGTTTACTTGACCCAAGGGTGAATGTGAATTACATGAGCAAAAAAATAGCTCACGAATTGGGTTTACAATGGGTGTCATCGGATGGCCGATTCAGAGTAAATAGTGCATGGATGCCTTTGACGAGAATGGAAAAAGATATGCCGATCCAAGTCGGAGATTGAAAATGTACGGTTAATTTCAATATTGCCCCTATTGATGATTATTTGGTGTTTTTTGGCATGAGATTCATTGAGCAAACCAAGTTAGCAATGCTACCGCACGAGGAAAAATACACTATCATAGAGGGAAGCATGTCGTGCAATATCACCGTGTACCGGGAGAAGGAGTTGATGCCAAAGCAACTCGAAAGAGGGTTGAGGAAAGAAGATCTGACATTTGCAGCTATCTTTTGCAACGAGGATCTCCCAGATGATGAGGTCAAGGAGGCCGTCGCGCCACCTAAAGAGTTTGAGGGTGTCCTCAAGGAAATCAAGGATGTGATTCAAAACGAGTTACCAAAGGGGTTACCACCTCGAAAAGCGGTTGACCCAGCCATCGACTTGGTGGAGGGTGCAAAGCCGTTATATCAACCACCATACCAGATGTCACCCAACGAAATGACCGAGTTAAGGAAACAATTGGGGAAACCTTTGGAAGCAAAGTTTGTTGTCCTGTCGAAGAGCCCTTTAGGTACACCGGTGCTTTTTCAACGGAAGAGAGATGAGAGTCTCCGTATAGGCAATAACTACAGGGCGTGGAATAAGTTGACGGCGAGAAACAAGTACCCGATATCGCTCATTGCCGACTTATTCGACCAATTGCAACCGGAGAATGTTCTATCAAAGTTTGACCTTTGGAAGGGTCATTATCAAGTTCAGATTCGGGAAGGCAACGAGCCAAAGATGGCGATCACCACAAGTCGGAGTATGGAAGACCATGTCCGACACTTGCAGAATGTGTTGTGAGCTCTATGAAAGGATCAACTATGTGTCTAAAAAGAGTTCAGGATGGCCAAGGTTGGACTCTTGGGCAATAGGAGAATTAAGATAGAGTCGGGAGAGATCAAGGCGATCGTAGAATAGGAGGCGCCCAAGTCACCTACGGAGAAAAACGAAAGTACCGGGAAGAGCCCGTTCGAGATCGTGCTTGGTTTCCAACCAACGACGCTGAAGGATTTGGTAAGGACGTACAAAGGACCAAGTCCACCGGTGTTCCACATTGCCAAGGTTGGCAGGATCGGGCAAAGGTGGCACGACATTATTTGGAGAAATCACAAAGACGGAAGTGGCCGGACTAAAAGCGGGTGTTTCGAAAATCCAAGAAAAGAGACTTATCGTGGGTAAAGTTCTACCAACATGGGCATGTACGGGGAGTGCCCCCAAGGGGTCAATAGATGATACGAAAGCCCATTCCCGATCGTGAAGAAAGTAGGCGAGGTGGCGTACAAGGTGGAGCTACCCGAGGGCTTGTCCCAACTTCATCCAGTGTTCTATGTTAGTATTCTCGAGCCTTACTACACGGATGATTGGGACCCAGGTCGGAATATATCGACAAGAGCACATCCAGGATGCGGACGGTATTTGACAAAGTAGCCGAAGAGATATTGGCGGATCGACCAGCGCATCACAAGAACCGTCCACCGTCAACGAAGTACTTGGTGAGATGGCGAGGCTTGCCCGAGGCCAAGACGAGTTGGGAACTGGCAGAGAAACTTTGGCAATTCGAGGACTTGGTGCATGAAGTTCAAGGCATTGAGAACAATGCCTTTATCAAGTGGGGGAGAATATCATGGACCGAATCCGTGACCGGAGATGACCGAGAGAATAAGGCAAAATCCAGAGGCTAGTCCGGAATCTTGTGGATAAAATTAGAACATATATGGAGTAGTTGGGAGTTGGTAGGAGGTAGATGGTAGATGGTAGTTGGGGATTGGTAGATGGTTGATGAAATATGGTAAGTGGAGTTTGAGAGATGATCTTAGCCATTAGATCGATTCGATCGTGACCGTTCATTTCACAATGGACTTATATAAATAGATGGTAGTGCTTATTTGTAAATTATTAAGTTGAGAACAATAACAAATATTTTTTCTCACTACTTCCTCTCTCTACGATTCTTGAGTGTTCTTGAAGATGTTCGAGGAGTTCGAGGAAAGATTGTATTAGCAGCTTCTAAGTGTTCGAAAGTTGTTAAACCGCACGGAAAGTGTTCGAAAAATAACCAAACAATCTAAAAGGTTTATCTTCTTTTCCAAAGTACCTTCAAGACAAGAAAAAAGTAATGGAAAAAAAAAAAAAAAAATCCTTTTGAATTATTTTTATTGATTCTTTCCAAAGCTTTCTAATGCACAAATCTCCTTTATGATGTACTATTAGTCAATAGCCTAGAATATTTCTCCGAAAGATATTCTTTTATTTTAAAAAATCTCTAATCTTCGACTAGAAAATGACATTACATCCAACAATAAAAAAAAATGTCGACACTATCCAAAATGCATTATTCAGAAAATTGAAAGGGAGAACCCAAAAAAAAAAAAAAGATAAAAGAACGAATAATAGTATATACTCTTTGAGTTTTTTTGCAAGATATGTGACATAAAACAATTGAGGCTAATATATATATATATATATATATATATATATTAATACTAATGAAAAGGACGATATAACCATTAAATTAATTCTCCTCTTTATTTTTTAAATGTCAATTAATTCAAATATTGCCGGAAATAAAAGAAAATTAAACATCAAAATGGATGCAATTATATAAATGGGAAAACATATAATAAAATTTTCAATAATATTAATTAAAAAGATGTATGTATAATATAAATATACTTTAATGTTAATTTTTAAAAATTTACCAATACAAAATTAAATATAAACTTACCTAAATAATCAAGTTCAACACGGGGTTTATTTCGTTGGGATTTGAAATTTATTTGGAATAGAGTGTATTTTGAATTTTAATTTAAATAATATTTTTATATAATATTTTATAAAAAATTATTATAATTTTTTTATTAACAATCGTGCATATTGAATTAATTATATTTTTTACGAACATACCAATTACCTTTATAATTAAACACTTTTATATATATATAAATACTAATTTTTAATATATAATATAATTTGTTATATATAAATATAAATATGAATTTCTAATATCTAATATATTAATACGAACCTTTTTAATCTTTGTTTTTGTTGTTTTGCAATAATTCAGTCCCCCAGTAAAAAAAAGAAAAAGTTGGAAAATAATATCATGTATCTTTTTTCGTCTTTTAGCTATTGTGGAGAAGATAGGCATCTTCTTTCGTCCTGTGGCCAAAGGAAGTGAATGAATCCGCTTGAGATCGATCAGAACTATCTGCAAAGTTATTCATAGTTTTCATAATTTTTTCACAAGTCTTCATTTTTATTCATTGATTTTATCAAAGTTTTTTCGCAATTGTTGTACATTGAAATGCTTTCGCACTCTCTTTCGTCTATCCATTTATCGTTTTTGCCGTTGCTCTCTAAGAGACTGTAACTGAAGTAAGGAGTTTTTGCAGATCTGTATGTATTAGTTATGTAATGATCCATCGTATGACTTATTAGTATTTTCTGTTGGTAAAATATCTCTAATTTAGATATTTTGGTGTAAGATTATATGAAGGGAAGAAACTAAGTTGCAGTGCTTTGAAAAAGAAGATTTGAGCTGTGGTGGACTGGATCTCTTCCATGGAGGCTTTCCTTGGTCCGATTTGAGATATTCTGAAATTCATATGTAGCTGCACAGGCAACACAATCAAAGACTTGGAAACAAATCTTGAAGCCTTAGAAAATGCAATGAAGCAACTGAACAATATTCGCGAATATGTGAAAAAAAGGCAGATGGTGCGCATTAATCAGGTCGATGGCTGGTTACAAAAGGTTGAGGCGACTCAAAAAAGTGTTGAGCAGAAGGCGAGACGAAGAAGGAATTGTTTTATGTGTTGTTGGTTGAGATATAATCTTTTTAAGGAAGTTGTTGTGAAGCACAAAGCTGTTGAGGAGCTAAAGAGGGAAAAAATGTTCGATACGGTAGGTGAGGTGTTGTTGTGTGGTGTAGCGGATGAGAGAGATCTTGGGCACACAGTAGGATTGGATTCACCTCTTGCACTAGTGAGTGGATGGATTGAGGATGATAATGTGAAGATCATCGGGATATATGGAATGGGTGGTGTCGGGAAGACAATGTTTTTGAAGAAGATTAACAATATTTTTGTAAGAATCACTCATGGCACTTTTTGTGGAGCAAGTTGGAAGAGACATTATAAGTTCTCATCCAAGTATTCGAAAGAGTGCTGAAATTATCGTAGAAGAATGCGATGGCTTACCACTTGCCTTAGTCATTGTGGGGAGCCATGGTTGGGAAAAGAAATCCTTGTGACAGTTAAGAAACTACTTAGAGATCTTTCGAGGATCACTGACGTAGAAAATCATGTTTATGATATTTTAAAGTTTAGCTAGGATAGCTTGTCCAGTGACACAGTAAGATTGTGTTTCTCCTATTGTTGCATATTCCAGAAATCAATATGGAAAATCTTTTAGATCACTAGATTGCAGAGGGGTTTCTAGAAGAATTTGGCAATTTACATGAAGCCTGTGACCAAGGTCGAGATAAAATTGAAGGTCTTAAAGCTGCAAGTCTTCTGGAGAGTAGTTTTATGGCGACAGTCAAAATGCACGATGTTATCCAAGACGTGGCTTTATGGATTTCTAATAGACTCGAAGAAAATACAAAGAGATATTTGGTTCTTGATTTGGTCAGGAGTGTGCTGAACTCAAGAACTCAACAAAATGAAGCAGTTGCTACTTGATTATACATCCGAGCTTGAAGTGATTCCACGACAGGTTATCATTTCGAGCTTTCCGTTGTTGCGCACACTTAGGTTGTATAATTTTCATAGATATTAATTGGATGTGGATGCAAAAGACAACATTTTAAGTGGAGGTATAGTAGACTTGTTAATTATTGTTGGAGGGCTTCCGGCACATTAGCAGCATATCTTTCACACTAATTAACTACTGAGTTGCTTACGGAAGCTTTATCTTAAAGAGTTGATTATCTTTTTTGCGCAGAGAGAATGGAGTTGGTAATGATAGAAGGTTGTGAGGTAGTCATTGATTCTAAATTACAACAAGATAGATATGGTGTTGACATTTAACTTTCAGTCTATATATACCACAAGGATGTTTCCATAACTTGATCATCATAAATATATTTTCTTGCGGCAACTTGTTGGACTTTTCGTGGTTTGTGTATGCTCCAATCTTTTAGTGTGTCAGTTTGCAGATCGATGGTCGAAATTGTTATGGGTACAACCAGGTAACGTGCAGAAGCATATTCGATCCAATTATGTTATTTTGCAGGCTTAAGGATATATATATAGTCCATAAAATCAAATCATGTAAAATGATACAAAATAGTTAGGTGGTTAGAATTAGTGGTCTGGCCTTGCCAGTCCAAGGGGAAATGGTTGTTAGGCTGTTAGAATTATATTAGTGATCTAGCCTTGCCAATCCAATGGGAAAGGACTGCTAGTAAAATTAGTAATTATGTGATATTTTATTCATAATATTATTAAGCATTACAGTCCTAAATCAGTGTTTTTTAAGATTTTTAAAGTACTTAAGAACATTGCAGTCTTGATTCGAGTTTTTTAGACATGCTTCTAATAAAATCAAGTTGACATCTTTGGAATAAACTGATGATTTCACATAATGACACTCTAGAATGAACATATTATAGACTTAACAAACTCATAATTGACTCATCTTGGACAAACTTATGGTTTATACATAAAATATAAACTAAATAGATTAAGACATACTGACTCTTAAAGATAATGACTTTGAAACACTCTAAAAGATTACTTACTATCTCATTCCTAGTTACTCAGACTTCATTACAATGTTTAATCTAGTTACTCAGACTTCATTTCTGAATCTAGTTACTCAGACTTCACTATAACGCTGAACACTTATGAATCTAGTTACTGTGAGACTTCACTAGAATGTTAAACACTTCTGAATTTAGTTACTTAGACTTCACTAGAATGTTGAGCACTTCTAGGCCTTCAAGAATTCTGGAATTCAGGAAAGAAGAAGGACTCTCTTGTTCGCACTTGTGCTCCCTCTTTTTTGATGGAGTGAAGATCCTTATATAGGAGGAGGCGGGGTCTTCGGGCAAATAAGGAGGGCCTGATGTGTAAATGTCACAAAGGTTTTATCCACTTGGTTATCATGACACTTGTGGAAAGCGGTGGTATTCTAGTTGGTCATCAATCCATAATTGATAAGTGGAATTTGTGATTTTTTCGGCCATCATTTTCTTTCTAGCTAGTGGAACCTGTCAGGGAGTACATATATAGATATGTATATATATGTATACATATAATATTTATGTGTAGATATGGATATATATGTATATAAAGTATGTGTACATATATGCGTAAAGTATTTATGTTTGTATATATGTACTAGATAGTAGTTATATATAGATAGGAATATGTAAATAGAGTATATGTAATATGGGTGCATATGTAGATATGTAGAGATGTATATTTATAGTAGTTATATGTATACGTGTAGCTAGATAAAGGATATGCATATGAGTAGATGGTTTATTTTTTAAGTCTTTTTTCCCTGGTATGTTAAAATTGTGTTACAATCGGCCTTTTGATGGTATCTTCTGTATTTTGTAGAATGTTGTCATCATTTTCGTTTTAGATTCCGCTATTACCAAACCATGTGTCATTGTTGGATTGGCTTATTGAATCGTCTGATCATAGTTGCTCTTGTATTATCGAATGGCTTTCTCTAGTGTTTTTGCGGCTGCGACGAAATAAGCAATATGGGATCTCTATTCTTGGAATTCGATTTGTGGAGTCGTTGGCTTTGTTGTAATCTGCTTTGGCGATTGTATTTTGGGCAATCCAATACTTGATTTGGTCTGACTGTATACTTTTGACAATTGAACATTTTCCCCACCATTTCACATTAAACCTTCGCCGCAATACCATGTGTTGATCACCATGAATTTCAATGATCCAAGAAAATATTTAGGGGGCATAAAACTTTATATAGAAGTTTGCTAGTGGGGTGAAATAGGTCTTTTCATGTTCATTCGGGCAATATTTGTTGGAGAAGATATTAAAAGATTCTTGGATGATGGGTGGAAGAGTTTCAGGGACAGGCCGAAAGTATTCCCACCAAGTAGACCACAGAGGGGAAGAAATTTATGTTAACTGTCCGATCAAAGTAAATGAGCCATGTGTGAGTTTTTTATTTGTTAGTGAGCCAGAAGGAGTTAAACCAGACTTGTTGGTATTAAAAGTAGTTGTAGTGTTTTGGTCCAAAAGGTAGGTTAGAGAACTTTTCTGCGAATGAAATAGGTTCAGTAAGTGATAAACCATACCAGTCTGACAGGGAGATTACTTGAAAAACTTTGCACTGGGAAAAAAGAATTTCAGAGGGGTTTGTGTTTGAAGTTTCATATTTACTGAAGGCAGAGGCAGTCTGTTCAAGGATTGATTGATAGTAGAAAGAATTTTTTCCATGGTCAAACATTTTGTAGAAGTTATTTTCTTCAAAAGTTCTTCAGCTGTTTCAAAAGGGCCGAGGGAATCAAACCTCTTTTCGATATTAATAATATTTTGGTAGTTAAATTTAAGGGACCATTCAATTCGAGGGGTTTGGGTGAGCCAGATTGTGGAAGTAGATGAAGAGGATTTTGTAAGATAGATGTTTTCAGAGGGTTTAGCTAAAATGGCAGCAACAATAATTTTTCTGAGAAGAGGAGGATTTTTAAACAAAAATTAGATTTTCAGGATACTATATAACGTAAGGCACTATTACATCAATTGAAAGATCTCTACAATTTGCCAGTAAATTTCCTGATAAAATTATTGACAAAAACCAATTACAAAGATTTTTAGGAAGCCTAAACTATGTCTTAGATTTATACTCTGATATAAACAGAAAAATCAAACTGCTTCACGATAGATTATAGAAGAATCCGACACCCTGGACAGATATACATACAACACTAATATAGGATATTAAAAGAAAAATTACTGAAATACCATGTATCCATCTAGCTGACCCAAACCTGCTAAAAATAGTTGAGACATATGCCTCTGACATTGGCTATGGAGGAATATTGAAACAACTATAAGAAAATAGGGAAGTCATTATTCAATTTACTTCTGCTCACTTGAATGATACACAAAAAAATTATTCTACTATCAAAAAAGAAATCCTAAGTAGTGTTCTTTTCATATCCAAATTTCAAAGTGATTTAATCAACAAAATTTTTTTCTTACGAGTAGATTATAAGAATGCAAAGAAATCCTACAGAAAGACGTTCAAAATCTTGCCTCCAAACAAATCTTTGCCCATTGGCGGGGTATACTAAGCATTTTTTACTTTGATATTGAATACATAAAAGGTGACACTAATTATATTCCTGATTTTTTAACCCGAGAAATTTTAGAGAATAAGACATATGCCGTTGAAACCAGTCAAGCTCCACATCAACCAAACACCCCTTAAACCCAAAGACGAACTTGAAGATACAAAAACTTCCAAGCCAACATCAATAAGATCAATGCAAAAATCCCTAAAACATATATTTGAAGATGGCGACCCAACAGTAGGAGCAACCAATTTCTAAAACGGTAACTTTCAATAATTTTTTACTCTCAGTGACGAGATTTTTGACTCGGACAAAAATCCTATCACGGCAAAGCAAAAAAATTTACAAACAAATTCCTCAGCCGAAACCCTTACAACAAGTTCCTGAATCACAATCCCAAAATCTCCGTAAATTCCAAGAAAATCTTTCTCTCCTCAGAAAACATATTGTTGTTGCCATTTTAGTTGAACCCTCTAAAAACATTTCTCTTACAAAATCCTCTTCACATAAATCCCTTAAACTGAATGGTCCCTTAAATCTAACTACCAAAATATTATTACTATCGAAAAGGGGTTTGATTCCCTCGACCCTTTTGAAACAACTGAAGAACTTTTTGGAGAAATAACTTCTACAAAATGTTTGACCATGGAAAAAATACTCTCTACTATCAATCAATCCTCGAACACAATGCCTCTGTCTTCATTAAATATGAAACTTCAAAAACAAACCCCTCCGAAATTCTTTACTCCTAGTGCAAAATTTTTCAAGTAATTTCCCCGTCAGACTGATACGCTTTACCATTTACTGAACCTATTCCATTTGCAGAAAAATTTTCTAACCTACCTTTTGGACCAAAACACTACAAACTACTTTGAATACCAACAAGTTTGGTTTAACTCCTTCTGGATCAATAACAAATGAAAAAAACCCACACATTGCTCATTTACTTCGACCGCACAACTAACATAAATTCCTTTCTCATCTGGTGGTTTACTTGGTGGGAATACTTTGGGTCTGTCCCTGAAATTCTTCCACCCATCATCAAGGAATCTTTTGATATCTTTTTTAGCAAATATTATCCCACTGAACATGAAAAGACCTATTTCACCCCACTAGCAAACTTTTGTACAAATTTTTATGCCCCCTGGATATTTTCTTGAACCCTTGAAATTCATGATGATCAAAACAAGGTGTTGCGGCGAAGGTTTACGTAAAATGGTGAGGAAAATGTTCAATTGTCAAAAGTATACAACCAGACCAAATTGATTATTGGATTGCGCAAGATACAAGCGCAAAACATATTACAGCAAAGACAATGAGTCCACAAATCAAATTCTAAGAACAGAGATCCCATATTGCTTCTCTCGTCGTAGCCGCAAAAGCACCAGATGAAGCCATTCGAAGAATACAAAAGCAACTATGCTCAGAAAATTCAACAAGCCAATCTAACAACGACACATGGTTCGGTAATAGCGGAATGTAAAAAACAAATTATGACAATATTCCACAAAAATACGGAAGATACCGTCAAAAGGCCAATTGTGCCACAATTTTAACATACCAGAAAAAAAGACTTAAGACAAAATAAAAAAAAAATCATCTACTCGTATGCATATCCCTACTATCTAGCTACACGTATACATGTAACTACTATAAATATACATCTCTACATATACGCACATATTACATATACCCTATTTACATATCTCTATCTATATACAACTACTATCTAGTAAATATATACAAACATAAATACTATACATATATATGTACACATACTTTATATACATATATATCCATATCTACACATAAATATTATGTGTATACATATATATACATATCTATATATATGTACTCCTTGACAGGTTCCACTAATCAGAAAGAGAATGATGGCCGACCAGATCACAAATTTTACATACCAATTATGGATTGATGGCCAACTAGACTACCACTGTTTTCCACAAGTGTCATGATAACCAAGTGGACAAAACCTTCATGAAATTTACACATTAGTTCCTCCTTATTTTCTCGAAGACCCTTGTCTCCTCTTATATAAGGATCTTCACTTCATCAAGAAAGGGGGAGCACAAGTGCGAGCAAGAGAGTCCTTCTTCCTTCCTGAATTCTAGAAGTATTGAAGGCCCAGAAGTGTTCAACATCCTAGTGAAGTCTGAGCAACTAGATTCAGAAGTTTTCAACGTTCTAGTGAAGTCTAAGTAACTAGATATAAAATTGTTCAACGTTATAGTGAAGTCTGAGTAAGTAGATTCAGAAGTGTTCAACACTCTAGTAAAGTCTGAGTAACTAGGTACGAGATAGTAAGTAATCTTTTAGAGTGTTCCAAAGTCATTATCTTTGAGATTCAGTATGTCTTAATCTATTTAGTTTATATTTTATGTATAAACCATAAATTTGTCCAAGATGAGTTAAGTCTAAGTTTGTTAAGTTTATAATCAGTTTATTCAAAAGATGTCAACCTGAGTTTATTAGAAGCATGTCTGAAAAGCTCGAATCAAGACTGCAATGTTTTAAATGCTTTAAGAACCTCAAGAAACACTTATTCAGGACTGTAATTCTGAATAATATTATGAATAAAATACTACATTATTACTAATGTTTACCAACAGCCTTTTTCCTTTGAACTGGCAAGGCCAAACCACTAATCTAATTATAACAGCCTAACAACCATTTTCCCTTGGACTGGAAAGGCCAGACCACTTATTCTAACAGCCTAACTATTTTGTATCCTTTTACATCCTTTGATTCTGTGGAAGTCTGAGTTTGTTAAGTCTATAATTTGTTCATTCAAAAGCGTCATTATGTGAAATCATCAGTTTATTCAAAATATATCAACCTGAGATTATTAGAAATATGTCTAAAAAGCTCGAACCAAGACTGCAATGTTCTTAAATAGTTTGAAAACCTCAAAAAATATTGATTCAGGACGGTAATGCTCAATTATAATATGAATAAAATACCACATATACTAATTTTACTAACAGCCTTTCCCCTTAGACTGGCAAGGCCAGACCACTAATCTAATTCTAACAGGCTAACTCTTTCCCTTTGGACTGGCAAGACCAGACCACTAATTCTAGCAGCCTAACTATTTTGTATCCTTTTACATCATTTGATTATGTGGACTCTTGGTATCAAGAATTTTATCAGGAAATTTACTGGCAAATTGAAGAGATCTTTTAATTGGTGTAATAGTGTCTTGTGTTATATAGTGTCCTGAAAATCTTACTTTTGTTAGAAAAAGACTTATTTTAAATTCAGAAATTACTAAACCATTTTTCTTTGTTATTGATAGAAAGGTACGAAGGTGTTTAAAATATTCTTCTATAATTTTTGAATAAATTAAGACATCATCAATATAGATAATACACAATTTACGAAAATCATTAAATATATCGGTTGACATCTTTTGAATAAGCTGATGATTTCACAGAACGACACTCTTGAATAAACAGATTATAGACTTAACAAACTCAGACTTGACTCATCTTGGACAAACTTATGGTTTATACATCAAATATAAACTAAATAGATTAAAAGATACTGACCCTCAAAGATAATAACTTTGGAACACTCTAAAAGAGTACTTACTATCTCGTACCTAGTTACTCAGACTTTATTAGAATATTGAACAATTCTGAATCTAGTTACTCAGACTTCAATAAACCGTTGAACACTTCTGAATCTAGTTACTCAGACTTCACTAGAAAATGAACACTTCTGAATCTAGTTATTCAGACTTCACTAGAATGTTGAACACTTCTAGGCCTTCAATACTTCTAGAATTCAGGAAGGAAGAATGACTCTCCTCTTCGCACTTGTGCTCTCCATTTCTTAATGAAGTGAAGATCCTTATATAAGAAGAGGCAGGGGTCTTCGGGCAAATAAGGAGGGACTAATGTGTAAATTTTATAAAGGTTTTGTCCACTTGGATATCATGATACTTGTGGAAAGCGGTGGTAGCCTAGTTGGACATAAATCCATAATTGGTAAGTAGAATTTGTGATCTTGTCGGCCATCATTCTTTTTCTAGCTAGCGGAACCTTTCAATGAGTAATATATATAAATATATATGTATATATATGCATATAATATTTATGTGTAGATATGGATATATATGTATATAAAATATGTGTACATATATGTGTATAGTATTTATATTTGTATATATGTACTAGAAAGTAGTTATATATAGATAGAGATATGTAAATAGAGTATTTGTAATATGTGTGTATATGTAGATATGTAGAGATGTATATTTATAGTAGTTATACATACGTGTAGCTAGATAGTAGGGATGTGCATATGAGTAGGTGAGTTTTTTTTTTATTATTTTGTTTGTCTTTTTTTTCCTGGTATGTTAAAATTGTGGTACAATTGGCCTTTTGATGTTATCTTCCGTATTTTGTGGAATATTGTTATCATTGTTTTTCTTACATTCTGCTATTACCAAATCATGTGTCGTTGGATAGGCTTGTTGAATCGTCTGAGCATAGTTACTCTTGTATTATTCGAATGGCTTCATCTGGTGTTTTTGCGACTGCGACGAAAGAAGCAATATGGGATCTTTTTTCTTGGAATTTGATTTGTGGAATCGTTAGCTTTGTTGTAATCTACTTTGAGCTTGTATCTTGGGCAATCCAATACTCGATTTGGTCTGGCTGTATACTTTTGACAATTGAACATTTTCCCAACCATTTCACGTTAAACCTTCGCCGCAACAGCTTGTTTTGATCACCATGAATTTCAAGGGTCCAAGAAAATATCCAAGGGGCATAAAATTTTTTACAGAAGTTTTCTAGTGGGGTGAAATAGGTCTTTTCATGTTCAGTCGGACAATATTTGTTGGAGAAGATATCAAAAGATTCTTGGATGATGGGTGGAAGAATTTCAGGGACATACCCAAAGTATTCCCACCAAGTAGACCACCAGATGGGGAAGATATCAAAAGAATTTCATGTTAAATCAGGCTTGTTGGTATTCAAAGTAGTTGTAGTGTTTTGGTCCAAAAGGTAGGTTAGAAAACTTTTCTGCGAAAGTTTGTATCCATGTCGTCCCTTGCCATTTCCATCTCTTGTCAAGATATCTGCATAAGCGTAAAACGATTGCGGCTTGATTGGACAAGTGGAGGAGGAGGAAAAGGTGGAGGAGGTTGTCCGAAGACAATCAAAAGAGAGAGTGAGAGGTGGGAATGGGATGATCAAATGCTCGAGCCTCACTTTCGACAATATTTTGAGCTTCGGTAAAAATATTGTGATATTATTATTATGTAGAATGTATTTTGATTCCATGTACGTGTGATTGTGTGTGGATATATCGTAATACAAGATGCTCCCTCCTATTATGCCACTTTTTTCACACTTAATCAGAAAATGTGTATGAGAAAGTTAATTGATGTAGAGTAAAAATATATTTATTTATTTGTGTTTCTTTTGATGGAGTTTGAAAGTTTTGATTTGGATGTGGTATTAGAATAACAAATGATGGGATGTTTTGTGTAAATAGCAGAATCCAAATCGTAAAAAATTGAAGTTTGAGTGCAAAGAAACACACCAAAATATGACAAATAGATACTAAATAATTTTGGGATAACTCATTTATGTAATTGTTTGTAATAATGCTAATTTTTTAAAAAATAATAATTTAAATTATTTATAGCAAGTTATTTTTATTTACTTACAATATAATTTTTTTTGAAAAAAATTGTGTTGGATTGGATTTACCCAAAAAAAAAATTTACTATTCACTAATTTTCTCTTAAAAATATCAAAAAAAAAAAAAACTCCTAGTTTTATTTTTTATATTATCTTAATAAATAATTTCACATGAAAAATATCATATCAATACATATTTATATATGAAAAATTGCGAAAAATATCTTCCATCTATACTCAATTATGTTTTTATTTATCTCACTAATGAAAATATATTCTACATATTTGCAAAAATCGTCATTTCTGCCATTTGCCACTAAAATTGAACAATTTGGATTCTTTATTTAGCTAAACAGGTCATTGAAGATCAACTTATATAAAAGAGTCACTTTGAGATCAATGAATAATACTTCAACATCAAATTTTAGTAACACAAACTAATTCTGTTAACGAAGTATCATATCAACAATAAACTAGAACTCTCCGATAACAAGGATATTATGTCACATATCAAATAATAGGACATTTTCCACACTTTCATATCAATGCATGACAATTCAACATCATGTTTTAGTAACACAAACCAATATTGGCTTATAACAAGGCTATTATGTCATATATAAAACAATAGAGCATTTTATATACAAATAAATACAATTCCGTAATGTACATTTCCAATTTTTTCCGAAATAACTTTTTTGAAGTATGAAATCCATGATGAAACGATTATCTATTTACCCCATATTGGACATGTATTTTGTACTTTATTGTAGTATAATTGACTGTTGAAAATTAAAAATAAAACCATGCCAATAAAAAAGAATATAATCTGTGTAATAAAATTTATAAATATATTAAACTAAATAATCCATACCGCCAATATACTTGGAAAGAAAAAAATAAACAAGTAATTTGATTCCTATATGTCTTCGCCCTTTCAAATTCTTGTCAGTTAAAAAAGTGAGCATAATAATCAATTGCAGTATCTATAATATATAGCCTTGGTGCTAAATTTTGTACATCTTCAATTCGCATGTAGCTATATCAATTAGACATAGTAATTTCACCATAAGTTTATATCTCAAATCCAACTCACTGCAGATTCCTCAATATTAGTGAGGTGACAAGTTTTTTCTACACTTTTCACGGCAGGATATATGGTGATCTAAATAATCTTGAAACAATAAATTGTCTTTGCTGCCTAATGTCAATTGGTGAATCAACACCCTACCGGAAAAAATAATAAGAATAAAAATAAATCTCATTACATTTAAAAAAACATATATATTATAAACATACTAAATCACATGCAATGTAGTCTTCTTCATTAAATTTTTTATTTTTAATTGAATTTTAAGTTGTCCTTCAGTCGCGCTAAATTGATCTAAAGGTAGCATCAACAAGATCTTATTGATATGCATGATATGTCTTTAGATATATATATATATATATATACTAAAAATTATTTGGAATCATATATAATGCATCACCTTTTCTTTTCCAATTGTTGGATCTATAATGTTTTTACCACCAGACGATTGACTCAACCCAGTAAAAATTTTAGTCCAGCAAAATTCTAAAAAATTAAAAATACATAATATCAAAAAATAATATTTAAGTAATAACAAATACAATATGAAATTTTATTTGTTCATTTACCATATTGTCCACATGAATCTTTATGTCATCGGTTGAAGATACTAACAATATTTTTCACAAGAAATCTACAAATCATATAGGCAATAACAATTTACATTATAACAAATGATCATTCTTAGATATGAAAGTT
Organism: Andrographis paniculata; assembly: GCF_009805555.1. NCBI lineage: Eukaryota > Viridiplantae > Streptophyta > Magnoliopsida > Lamiales > Acanthaceae > Andrographis > Andrographis paniculata. Next base: position 2,617,192 of record NW_026137611.1, read on the forward strand.
TAAAAAAACATAGTGCATACATTCACAATTAACAAAATCTCAACTCCACTCAATAACTTTTAATAATATAAACAAAAATAACATATCATTTTAACGAATTTCTTATGCCATATAACAAACGTATTATCCCATATAATAAATCTCAAAATATAATTAATAATAATATCAAGACTGATAAGCGATATCACATGTCATATAAAAAAATCTTATTGTGGGTTGAAGAATTGTCCGTGGATGTTGCCTCATCAATTGTAATTTCGCAAAGAATCTACAAATAAAATATTATCAATATATATAGATCATAAAAAATATTAAAAAAATAAATAATTTCATTCACTTTGAATTTTCGTGTCAACGTGATTATCTTCATGTTGGTTTTTCTTAGCCAATATTTTATTTACTAAACTATTAGCAACAAGATAAATAATCTATTGTCTTACAATCAAAAGTTTATCATTTAAGGGTGGTTCGATACAGAAAAATGAAATAGAGAAATATAAATATTCTCATTTTTCTTATTTGGTTGACACAAAAAATTGAAAGTTAGGAAATCATTTTTTATTTTTTAATTTCATTTATCTTCTATATGAAGAGAAATTAAGCGGAATGAAATATAGAGAGTTTAGTGTGTGTTTATTTATTTTATATTTTTACATTTGACTTTTACTATTATTATTTATCATTTTATAATTTTTATATTATTCAAATTTCATGAAATATCATATTTAAATTATTATTAAAATAAATTATCAAACTAAGAAAATACAATAATAATTTTTTTATCTAATTTATGAATTTAGAGTGATTGATTTATTCTTTTTATGCCTTTTTTTTTTCAACTGAAATTTATGATTTACTAAACAAAAAATCAATTTTCATTATCTACTCAATTATTCTTCTCCATAATTCTATTTCTCTAATGTTATTTATCTGCAATTACATCCAACTTTAAAATCAATAGTTCTTAAACTATTTTTTTTAGTCCCGTAACGGGACCCCCTTATCATTTTAGTCCCGTAAGTGGAGCATGTCGCAAACTTGTCTCATAAGTGAAAAATTTTCGTTGTTTAGTCTTCTGGCGCCGGAGACGCCCTCGTGGCTCGCCGGAAGTCACGTGTCCGCCAGGTGTCCCGCCAGGTCAGCGACACCTAGCGGACACGTAGATTGTATTTTATTTTATCATTTTTTTATTTTTTTTCAGTTGAACAAATAAAAAAATTAAAAATAAAAGAAAATAAAATTAAAAAAAAAATAAAATATTTTAAGAAATGAAAAAAAAAAAAGAAAGAAATTCCAAGTCCGGCGAGCCAAGCGGGCGTGTCCGCGCCGAAGGACTAAAACAACGAAAATTTTTTACTTATGGGACTAGTTTGCGACAGGCTCCACTTACGGGACTAAAATGATAAGGGTTCAGTTACGGGATTAAAAAACAGTTTACCCAAATAATATATTAGTTTTTAACATGATAGAAGCCCTATTTTTTTGTACTTTTCTACTGCAAACATAAAGAGAGTTCAATGATTACAATTCATTCATATACTTAAATTTTAAATGGCAAAGCTCTCTACACAATATCCGTTGAATAAACTAACAAATTAATTCAGGTTTTAAATGTTAGGAAACAAGACGCTTATCTAGTCTTAAATGTTGGAAAACAAGATGCCTATTTGGATGACATTTGAAATTTTAAAAGTCCTTCACCTTACAATATAATATGTAACACATATCATATTTTTCTTGACTAATTTATTTTGAGTTTCAATTGGAAAGTCCCCAAAATAATGAATAACATCATCTAAGTATATATGTCTTTTAAAAGAGCAAGTAAAGCTCATAATCCTCAGATTTTTACGATAAATTAGATCGTAAAACAAATGCTGAAAATAACAAAAAAATATATAGAGAGAGAAAAGTACAGAGATATTTATGTACATATTATATTTATAGATTACTTACCACAAGACAATTCATATATCATGTCGGTTTACAAGTTGATTTTTTTTTATGCACCAATGTATACTTAAAATTGTGAATTGAATCCACCAATGTGTCCTTTATTACAGCAGTCCAATTATATTTATAGCATCCTCAGGATGCACGATGAACCTCAAGAAACAATTATTATTATTATTATTATTATTATTATTATTATTATTATTATTATTATTATTTTGGACATAAAATCTCTAAAAAAAGTCAATGCAATCTAGAATATTCTAATATCTCTAATAATCAATAATTTTATTCTACCATCGAATTTTTGTATACAGCCGAACCGTTAGCTAATTTTATAAATTTCACCACAATAGTTCGAATGCATTACTAAAGATACGAGACTTTTACCAAAATCATGCGGGAGCCCATATACTCGAGCAACATCTTCATCAGTAATATGTCATTTTGTCCCGTCTAAAAGAACACAACACTTTTTCTCAATGTCCCAATATCTCATTAAATGAAGTAATGACTCACTATTTATTTTTATAATTTTTATAAGATAGAGCCTCAAAACACAAATTCACAATACATGGTTAAAGACTTCTTTATTTTCAAACCGATAACTTCTTCAACTTAACTACTTTAGGTGGGATGGAATACATTTGAACATGTTTAGCTATTTCTCCCGTATAAAAACATAAATTTTAAACATAACGCAATAAATAAAAGTATACAACAATAATACACTGCAATTATGTATGTGACTTTTTACTAGTATTATTCATTCATTTTATTTATTCCCATGAAATTAAAAAACTGGAAGTACTTAAGTGAGACAAAGCAGAGGTAATACAACAAATTTTATTGCATTGGAGGCCAATATGACACATTACATTCAAATTCAAATTTTTGATTCACAATAATATATGCATTGAATTGATGAATAAAGCATACCGCAAAATAATTTTACAATTCACAATGCATACATTTTTTGTATTTTCACCATTATTCATTAAATTATTTCAACAAGCAAACGATTTTGCACAAAGTAAAAAATAAAAAACACAATTGCTGAATTCACAATGCAAGACTATCAATGAAACAGTCAAATAGGTGAATATAGTCCAAGGTATTTTCATAAACCAAATTTAAATATGTGGTTTCAATCTTCAAATTTTATCAAGTTTTGTTTTGCTACTTTTTCACAAAGCTAAGATGATTTTATATCTATACAATTGATTAATTGCTTATTCTTTTGTATAAAATTACATAATTAAAATAATTATACATTTAAAACAAATGCACAAATAGAACAGCTATACTCTTTACTTCCTCCCTAAAAATATATTATACAAACTTAGTTTCCATATTATTTTAAAAGCAAACAACCACCGCCAAATTTGCCCAAATAGTTACATGTTATGCCTAAAATAAATGCGAAAAATTGCAGGAATCACCTCTTTCAAGCAATGAATCAAAATATAATCAAGATTCAAATTTCGGATATTCAAAACCTAATCTAAACCCTAAACTAGGAGCCTAACTTCCAAATATTCAAATCGTGATCCACGCAACTCTCGAGCAGAAATGGAATCCGATTCACACATTTGAGCACCGGAATAGAATGCAAGAACTCCGAATAAAATGACATAAGGTAAAGGAAAAATGAAATGATGGAAGAAAAAAACTTTGAATTAGCCCGGGAGAGATTAGACGAAAAAAAAAATTGAATTATAATTATTATATATAAAATGAATAGATTAGATGTAATTCAGCAATGTTAAATTACAAACTAAAGTATGCATATAATTCTTCTTTAAATATATTATATATACTATTCTTTCCATCATAAAAATATATTCATTTGACTAGATACGAGTTTTAAGAAAGTAGATAAAATAAAAAAAAAATGAAAGTAAAGAAAAAAAAAATAGAAAAATTAGTATTTTATTTTACTTAAAAAATAAAACAAATAAATTTAGATGTAGATAAAAAATAAATGAGGGATGAAATATAAAAAATTATTGAAAAAGATAGTATAAAAGAATGTTAAATTTTGTTTGTATAATTTTTAATAAAAATATAGAATTTTTTTCTTCTAAAATATTATTTAAACAAAAAATTAAATAAAATATTCAAATTCAAATAAAATAAAAATCAAATACTTTCTTTGTCATCTAAATTTATATTATTTTTCTATCTGAGTTGTCATAAAAATACTATCATTTTATTTTTTTACTAATATACTTTCACTCATTTGACACTATTTATTTTTAAAAACATCATATCAAATATATTTTTTCTCTCACAAACCATCAAATCAAATACTAATTTTATTTTATTTTTTTTTTAACAAACTTTCAAAATTCCAAAAACATCTATCTAAACAAAGCTCATATATCCAACCCAATGTGCATAATTTTCGATGACAATTTTAATGATTTTTTAAAGTAATTTTTTTTTTTGTTGTTGAAAAAACTATATTATTTGTAGATTTTAAACAATACAAAATGATAAAAATAAAATTAAAACAAAATCTACAATATACAGTATAGTTATTATTTTTCAATGTTTGTGAAGACTTTCAACAACTATAAATTGTGTATATTATTACAATATGTTGAGCAAGAATTAGCTCCAATCAACGCTATAAATAAATTGTATTTATTAAAATATTAAAAAATTAGCTCCCTTAGAGTTCTAATTCTTCCATTGTATATACAAGTACATTGTGTACATTACGGGTGTGTTTGTTTGAAGGATTTTGGTGGATTTCCACTATTCATCCAATTTTTTCTCCCCAAAAACATCAAATCAAACACTTATTTTTTATTTTTTATATTATACTAAAAATCAATTTTACATTCAAAACATCACATCAAACCCTATTTATATCACATCATACAACTATTCAAATTCAAAATTTTTACTATTCAAATCCCAACTCAAAATCCAAATCCCCAAACAAACACACCCTACGTGTACACTTCCTAACAATGAAGCTTATATACATGAGTGTGTTTTTTATCAAAATTTTTTTAAATTTTTATTAAAAAATTTTTAATAAAAATATCAAATTTAAGTATATATTATTTTTATTTATATTATATTAAAAATAAATTCTATATTCAAAATATCATATCGATATTTATTTATATTTTAATAAAAAAATTCAAATCTTCAAACAAATGCTGTTTTCAAATAAAAAAAAAATCCCACACAACCCATCATCAAATATTATATATTCTTTCCGTCCCGTAACAAAGTATCTATTTTTTCATTTTAGTTCGTCCATAACAAAGTATTCATTTCTCGGTAATTGTACTATTTACTTAACATTACAAATACCATTGCAACTTACAATATATTATACAAATATCATTATATATTTATTATATCTCAATATAATACTAATATTTATAAAATTAATAAATACTTAGTTTTGGGGAGGGAGGGAGCATATGCTTGAGTAATGTAGCAATAATGGTGTCTGGTTGGATTTATGATTATGATTGTGAGGTTTTAGTCCAAACACGCGACGATTCATCCTGAACGCGTTCGTCTTCAGGTTCACACTTCACCGTTCTACTCCCTCATTGTTGCAGGAAGCCAGGAATTTGATTTGATTGATTACTTAACCATTTCCTAATTAGCTTGCTCTGTTTTTTTTCTCTTTTTTAAATCCTATGCTACTGCTAATTTCCGCTTTGGTTCTTAACTGTTCGAAGTCTGTAGTTGGATCATTCGTCAGGATTTCTGGATTTTACACAATTGTTATTGTATTTCTCTGTTTACTGCTTCTGATTTACATAGAAAAGGTTTTGTTGCTGATGTTTTTTCGTGAATCGACTGCTTCGAAGGACAAATCTGTTTCCGCTTGTTTTCTCGCCTTTGTTCGACTGTTCTAAGTTTCTAGTTGGATCATTCACCTGGATTTTGGATTTTATGCAAATTTGTTATTATATTTCTATTATTTAAATTGAAAAGGTTTTGTTTCTGGTTTTTTCGCGAATCGACTGTTTTGAGGTAGAAATCCGCTGGACATTGAGGAACTTCCTCGCAGAAATCGGATACGGCGGAGAGCGCCGTAGCGTTTCTGCTCGGACAACTGTCGGCGTGGCTCGGCGAGGAGACGAACTTGCTCGGCGGTCTTCGATTGGAAGCCCTAGCCATTTATGGCGAGCTGCAGCAAATGGTAGCGTTTCTCAGAGATGAAGATGCCAGAGAACGAACCGATCCCAAATTGAACGAACTGCTGCGGCAAGTGCGCGAAATTGCTTACGAAATCGAAGATGTTCTCAAGAGCTACATCCTCCTATCTGGAAGCCGCAGACAATTCTATTCTGCGGTGAAGAACTTATGAGCTAAGCATAATCTGGCTTCTGAAATCAGAGCACTTAGATCCAGATTATAGTCTGCTTTCAAAACATTCAGAGACATGTCTGCAGCGCTGCTGGAATCGAGCTCGACGTCGACTGCGAATGACGGATACTACGACGGTCGAGGCGATGCATTGTTCTTGCCGGAAGCGGATGTGGTGGGGATCGAAACGCCGAAGAATCAGCTCATCAAGTGGATATCGGCCGATGATTATAAGTCGAAAGTGATTTCGGTGGTGGGAATGGCCGGATTGGGTAAGACTACGATGATCCATTGGTGAAGGATGGCTTCGATCATCATGCTTGGATCACTGTCTCGGAGACGTACAAGCTCGAAAATCTTCTGCTCGACTTGATTAGGCAGCTATTAGAAGAGGTGAGACAGTATGAGGGAGTTCATTCACAGTTCCTCGAAAATGAAAAGTATATCGTCCTTCTCGACAATATTTGGAGCACAAACGTGTGGGAAGCGCTGCAATATGTGTTTCCGAGAAGCAGCGCGCACGATCAGGGCTGCAATGTCATCACTAGTCGCTCGAGCGACATAGGCTACACCGCTTGTTAGGAGAGTGGTGGCCATGTCTATCATTTGCAGCCATTGCCTCCACAAGAAGCTGAGAAGTTATTTCACTTAAAGGCATTCGTCGGTCTCCCCTGTCCCAACCATCTCGTCGAGATTTCAAGAAACATCGCCATCGTTTTAATCGGCGGAGCTCTAGCCACCAAGGTAAATAGAATGGAAGAATGGATACGGTTTAGCATTAGTCTGGCGTCTGAGGCGAATGGCGATGTTTTTAAGAGGATGTGGCGATTATTGTCTCTTATTTATCACGACTTGCCGTAATACTCGAAAAGTTGCCTCTTGTACTTGAGTATTTTCCTGGAGGACGAGTTGCTCGAAAAGGGTACTATAACTCGACTGTGGATAGCCGAAGGATTCGTGAAGGCAAGGGAAGGGAAGACAATGGAAGATATTGCCGAGCAATATCTCTACGAGTTGACAAACCGAAGTCTAGTCCAAGTAGCCTCAACATATGACGATGATAGACCAAGAAATTTCCGTCTCCACGACCTTGTGTGAGAGTATGCTATTTCAAAGATAGAACAAAACATGGTAAGTAGAAATGACATGGATAGATCGAACCTGGCGCCTAGCACTTGATTATAGCTTTATCAATTACAATGAGAAAATCGATAGCTTTGGGTATCTACATACTCTTCTATTTTGGGGTTCGGTTGATATGGGTTGGGCATCGATCCTACGGAAAGTTTTGCATGGTAGATGTATATTGTTGAGGGTTCTAGAATTACGAAGAGCTCCGTTGGAAACTATACCGGACGAGGTTTTCAAGTTATATCTTCTCAAGTATCTAAGCTTAAGGAATACGAATGTCTCAGTCGTTTCAAAACTTATGGGAAATCTTGTAAGTCTCGAGATGTTAGATCTCAAGGGATGTAAAGTGGTCGAATTGCCTGTTGAGATTCTAAAGCTTCAAAAGCTACGCAATCTCTTGTTGTATGCATATGAATTGCCTGTTGAGATTCTAAAGCTTCGAAAGCTACGCGATCTCTTGTTGTATGCGTATAAAGTTGAAATTCCTCACATTGTGTTCGATTATATACAAAGCTTCGAGGCTCTATATGAGATCGGGACATTGTCATGTTTACAAGTGCAAAGATTGTGAGACAAATAGGGGAATTGACGAAGTTGCGGAAGTTAGGAATTTCGAAGTTGAGAAATGAAGATGGAAAGGAGCTTTGCTCGTCTCTTGTGAAGCTTACTCACCTAAGATCGCTCGTTGTTTCATCACGCGAGGAAGAAGAAGTAATCGACCTTGGGTTTTGTTTACCACAATGGATTGCCTCGCTTAAAGCACTCACACGTTGAACGGTAGCATGAAGTCGGATGCATGAGGTGGTGGAGGCTATAGCTCATGTTCTGGAGGTTGCCATTGGAAAATATGTCGATGGCGAATGGAAAACATGACGAGCATTTTAACTTCGGTTTGATGCTACAAGGTAAGAACTTCTAACTATATTACATATATAGAGCTTCGTTTAAAATTGAACTACATTGCTAGGTTCAGTACGAAAAACTCGTTACACAATACACACAACACACTACATGATAACGTCCACGGCGTGTGTTCAAGAATTAGTTGAACATATCCGTACATAGCAGCAGCACAATACTATCGCACAACAATACATATAATAATCACCTCATACGAGAAGCTGCTGCTGCTGAAGAAGTAGTCGATGCTACCGTCGTTGTGGGGTAGACGACTCTTCGCTTCTCCCTTCTATGATCTACGCGCAGTTTTGGAGACTTAGCTTTTGTGACTCCTTTATCAGACCTGTTTTCAGTTAAAAAGATCGTCAATGTAGGAACTAAGACACGGCACGAACTAAAATTAAGGTTTGAAGGGGGCGTAGTATGTTTTGTTTACTTTTGTGGTAAGAACGGGTTGTCGAACTTGGGTAGAGGTCTAGCGTGGGGAACCAACGTTCTTCGCAACTGTTTCAATTCCTTCTCTTCTTCCATCTACAAAACGAGAGCAATTCAGATTCCCGAATATGTATTCGAGCCATAGTGTTGTTCTTAAGACTACATGATCACCATAGGGTCGGTCGCCAAGAACTTACCAGCCTTGCTGATTCTGCCTCCTCTCTATATCTCTTGTAAGTCATTTCTTTCTCTTTAATCTGCATTCGCAACTATTTTTTAAGAATTCCATAGCTAGAGTTTTGTAATCGATGAAAATAATTGATATTGAATTCATCGCTGACCTTCTTATCAAATTCTGCTCTATCAACAGCCCGGTGATCGACATGCAGTTCGAATCCCTGTACCTCTGTTAAGGGGATCCTTGGTTTCTCAGGAACTGGGATTGGATCACTGCTGGCATTCAACGGCAACAAAGATCGAGTGTTATTACTTAACTGAATGGAAAGATTCGAAAACAGTTCTTATTTCTTACTCTTTCAAGATAGGCTGTGCTCTAAATATTCTCATTTGGGCAGCTTCCATCTCCATTCTCCTCTGCTCTTCCTGCTCTCTCTGCATTTCTTCCTCGTGCCTCAACAGGCTTTCCAGCTGAAACGGTTCTGGTTTTGTGCATGGTTTCGGCTCTGGTTTCGGGGGAACCTGCTCAATGGATTTGAGAAAATCGATCAATAGTCAATCAGTAGTCAGTCAAAGTAGCTTTTTTCGGCAAATGGAAGCTGAGTTTTTACGTACCACGGGATAGTCTGTAGTGTAGGGATACGGATTAGCTCTCGGCACTCTAGCTCTCTCCTCTTCAAGCTCTTTCTGCATGAGCTCCATAGCCAATCTCTTCTCCTTCTCCATTCCTCTTTGCTGATGAACATGAAAAAATAGACTAACTTGAGCCAAAGAACTGTTTAATCTCTATAGCAAATGATTGATTTACCTCTGTGTAGAGAAGGAACGGATGTGGGACTGTGTTTGTAGGAAAATGCTTGTCCTCTGAGCTTATCGAAAGCTGAAAATAAGATGAGGGAAAGGGGTTAATTATCAGCAAAATCTTTGTTGCCATGTCGGTCTAGACAAGAAACATGTTAAAATGAAACTACCTTGTCGAATAGATCGAAGACTGCAGCTTGTGGTGGGATTCTTTGATCTGTGGCAAAATGAAATTCTTGAGGAATGGTAACTTGCTTTTTCATGTTGCAGAAGATGCCCATGTCACCTTTACTTTCAAATATCTGCAGTCAAAAAGTAGTAACATTAGAATAACAACGAACTCGAACTCGTAGAACATGATACTAGTATGTCTCGAACTTGAATGAAGAACTTAGAAATACCATAAAAGCTTACTTTCTTGTTCAATGGTCTTGCTTTAAATTGTGGTACATTTTGGAGTGCCTCCTTTTCAAGTTCCTCAGAACTCTTGACCTTTGTAGGACGCGCCCGGAGATATGTCTGAAGACAGGGCGACTTCGGGACAGAAAGTTGAGGCTTCCACTGAGAACTCTGCAAAGGCAAAGATTCAAATATGTTAAACTAGCAAACATGGTGAAATTAAGAAAGCTGATGCTGCTTAGGCATTTGAAAATCTCAACAATACCTTCACCTCAGTAGTAGCTTCTGACGATGACGCCAAAGAGGATGTTTCGGGGTTATGATTCGCCCTTGACATAGTTTCCAAATGAAATTCCTGACCACAAAACCACGGACTAAGTAAATAGCTCAAAAGTGCTAGCACATCATGTTATACTTTAAACCTATTCGGTGATTCTGTTTACCTTGAACCTTGGAGGCTGAGGCGCCGTCCTTGGCAATGGCGGCAAAGGTGTGGCCTCGAATATCTAAAAGACAAATGTTCATTTAGAAAACAATGACATCCTTGTACCTCTTATTGGTAGGAATGAAAAATCTATTACCTTTTTATTTAAGGGACGAGCCTTGAACTTAGGAATGTTAGCCATCATCTCTTCCTCTAGTTCGGCTGAGCTTTTGACTTTAATAGGGCGTGCCCTTTGCGAGGTAAGGAATTCCGGTGTTTTGGGCCTGGTCAGCACAAGTTTAGGCTTCCCCTGCATCACCTCAAGCAAAAAATCCATTGAGTATTTATACATGTAACCGTGTAAAGGATAACTAAAATGTAGAGAATGCAGAAGCTATACCTGAAAAAGAGAACCATTTGATGACAAAGACATTTCTCTTGTACTCGATTGAAATTTTCTCATCATTTCGGCCATAGAAACAAACGGGGCAGCTTTGTCCCGAACATAGACCTTCAAATAAACAATGAGGTCGTCAGCATGTATACAAGGTTAAGATAAAATGAAGTTTGATTCTACCTTTCTGTCTTCTTTATCAGTCTTGGGAGGTAACTGGTGAAAGTTGGAGCTATTCCTGACTGTTCCGTGTCTAGTTTTGTGAGGGAGATTTGAATTTTGATTCACAGTAAGAATCTGTAGATTATGATAATAGTCGTCAATAGAGCCACGAAATCAGAAACCATAAAACACAATGTTTATGTATCTCTTTAACTGACCTGTCTCGTCTTCCCTCCTTCGAGTTTCTGCCTTTTTACAGCAGGGTTTTCGTGGGCAAGGTTTGGAGTTTCGATGCTGCTCTTCGCAGTTATGCCTCTGAAGAAAATAATTACTCAAGTTAGCGGACGAAATATTACTTGAAAAATATGTTAGAAGATGCATGAATGAGTAGGTACGACCTTCGAGCACTGGATGTCTTAGTGCCTTTGACTTTTGATTTCTTGGAAGTCATTGCCGATACATTCTTAATCTTGCTGGCTATCCTTTTAGCTGCCTCAAGTTTCTGGTTCTCAGTCGGCTTTTGTGGTGCCGGCGTGCAAACATCTGTACCTTGAAGTAATTTCTCCTTTCCATCTTCGACGCTGAGAATCACAAAGAATACATACGTTTGAGTATTCGTTGGCTAATGCAATGTTCATAACAACAACTAGTAAACGAACATACCTCACATTTCCCTCGGGGCACACAGCGACATCATCTGCCTTTTCAGCTTTAGAATTCTGCATTTACGAAAATAACATGTGAGAAAGGATATGAAGCAAAGATAACAGAGCAAGCATCTTCTCTAATGGTAAAAGTATAGAAAAAACATACGGTGTTCGAGATATTTTCATCCACATTTTCTTTAGTCACAGCTGCAGTGAGTTCTGCACTTTCTGCTAAGGAATTAATACTTTTTTGAGCTTCTTCGGTACCAACTTCTGCTTGAGGTCTGTAGGAAATGAAGATTTAATTAGGAAAGAGCATACAAAAGCCCGACTAATTTGAGGAAACCATTAAGAGACTAACGTTGGTATCTGGTTTATCGACTCAGGCTCCGGTCTCTCGCCATGATTCTTTTCGGACAATTCTTTTCCCTGTTACATGAAAGTATCAAATCTCGTTTCACATCAAGAATATATACAACATAAGACTTAGTAAATGGACTAGACGAGGAAAAGTCACCTCATTAACTTGTTCGCCAAAATCGCACAGAATCTGAGGCTGGACTGTTCTTCTAGCTTTTATTCTTTGCATAAATGCTGCAGCGAACAACAACGGATGATTAATTCAAACGAGATGGTGTAGAGACAGTAAAGAATCAACAAGTATAAGCACAACAATAGAGCATTCCCTATAAAAATCCATCAATAAATTTACCCAAAAAACAGTTTGAGCTTAGATCAAGAAGGATTCTGTGCCAAAACAAGGAACAAAACAGAGATTCAAGAGAGGAAAATCTTGAGAAATAAAAGAATTATAGATTCGGATTCCAAGATTCATCAATGGACTCATTAACTCAACAAACTTGTCGATTTTCACAAAATCAGTGGTGAAACACAGAAGATCACCCAAAATCAACCTCCAGACCCCATTGTTGGTCGAAACTGAAGTTATCTTTCTACGAACATTACGACATCGTCAGAGATTGATAGATAAACCCTAACAATCCGAGAACGCCAACAAAATAAAAAACTCTAATAAACAAATTCTCTTAATCCAAATTTCGGAAACACCACACTCAAATTGAATTAAAATTTCAAACAACAACAGAAGATCACTCAAAATCAACCTCCAGACCCCATTTTTAGAGAAAAATGTAATTAACTTTCTACGAACAATATGACGAATAGTAGAGATTGATAAACCCTAAAATCTGATAAACAAATTCTCTGAATCCAAATTTTGAAACACACAACACTAAAATTATATTAAAATTTCCAACTAATGCCACGCAAACAACAGAAGAGTAAATAAAAAAATTCACTCACGGGAAGGAGCGTGGGGAAGAGCGTTCTCAAACCACTGCTCCGCCGCGCGTACTTCCTCTTCGGTCTCGACGGACATGAAATCGTAAAACCGAGGCGCCGAGAATTCGTACGCTTCGTCGATTACAAACAATTTCTCCGTCGTCGTCGCCATCATCAATCAATTGGAAATGAGGAAAGCGCGATCGAGAGAGAGAATTAGGACAGAGCGCAAAGTCTTCGTAGTGTGGTTTTAGAGCGAAGGAAGGAGAATGAGCGGAGAATAATAACGTTCGGATTCCTTCCCAACGGTCAGATTTTTTGAAAAAAGGGGTCGAGTAGCGGAGCTGGTGACTGTTGGAATGTAATGCGTGTATGGTAACGGCTAGAAAAAGGATAGTTCTATTCGGGCGACGCGACGTCGTTTTGGTAAGTCATTTAATATTTAATTGAAAATATTTCATACACATCGTATATGCATTTTAATATCTATATATAAATGTTGTGTAAAGATAACTTATAGAAATTTGATGCATTATTTCTAATTAAAATAAAATAATTAGTGAATTATTAGGAGTATTAAATTTTTTGTGGTAGTGTGGATTAAATACGTTGTCGTTTTGAAAAGTGAATCAATTCGAATTTTTGAATAGTTATTTGATGCTGTATAAATAGAGACTACATGATATTTTGAAAGTAAAATAAATGTATAGTATAATATAAAAGAAAAAAAAATAATTGTTTGATATAATATTGTTTGAAAAAAAAAAATTAAATACTCTCTCCGTCCCAATTTTTCCATTTTAGTCCATCCTATAACAAAGTATGCATTTCCTCTTTTAGTAAATGTACTGTCTACTTAACATTATAAATACTCTTACAACTTACAATATATTACACAAATGTCATTACCTTTATATCACATATATTAATAAAGTTATTTTGATCGTTTCTATTTTATTCCTACTCGCAATATAATATTAATATTTCTATAACTACGTGCAAATAGCAAATGGATACTTGTTTTTTGGACAGAAAGAGTAGTAAAAATGTGTGGTAAAATCCACAAAAGAATCTCGGTCGTCGTTTGGAAAGTAAATCAATTTTTAATTATGTTGTGGTTTGTACGTTGTATTCCCTAATTAAATAAATGTCCTAATTTTCGCGAGGAATTATTAATTATTGGGATTTGGGCTGTGTGTTTGTTAAATTGTTACTTATAATTATTGCATTTATTGTTGTCGGTAATAATATGGGTTCTTACCAATCCCCCGAAATTAGTCTGTGATTAAATAAAAAGTTTTGAAACTTTGAAAATAGATATAAATAAATAAAAATATTTGATATGATATTAATAAAAGTTGGGTATAATTTTTTATCTGACTGTTGTTGGTTGTTTAAAAAAAAATAAAAAATTATATTAATAAATGTTGGGTACAATTATCCAACCAATTTAATTGTATAAAGTTCATAAAAACAAATATATAACTTTACTTATGTTTAATTTTTTAATTACTTATCTGATGTTACAAATATATATATATATATATAATATATTATGAGGAATAAGTTATGTTACTATTATGGGTTGAACAAATATTAGTTGAGTTGTCTATTCCCATAAATATTGTTGATTAAACAATAATTATGTGTTGTTTTATTTTTATTTGAAGAAAATTTTTTTATATGAGGTACATGAATCGTATATATAATATTAAAAATATATATTTTTTATATTAAATATTTAATTTTTGTGAAAATATAAAATATATATATTAAAAATTGTCTCGAGAGAAAAATTATTAGGCAAAACAAACCCTCTACGCAGAGGATCTATTTTATATATATATAATATGAGTGTGTTTATTTGGAGGTTTGGAATTTAAATAATAAAAATTTTAAACTGAAATAGTTACATGATGCAATATAAATAGATGTTAATGTAATATTTTGAATATAAAATTAATTTTGATATTTTGAAGAAAATAATTTTGTTCGGGTGTATATATATATATATATTTATAGATAGATAACTTGATATTGACAATGTGTTATGTGTATATAGATTGTCTCAATTTTTTAAAGTTATTTTTTATTTAATTGTGTTGAATATAAATTAATAGTGTATTGTATGTATTTGTATGTGTTATTGCCTATATATTAGTAATGTGTTGTTTGTATGTCTATGCATGAAAGAATTAAAGAAGGAAAACAAAAAAAAAAAAATAGTATATATTATTTTTATTATTATATACATATTTTTTTATATTTTATATAAAAAAATATTTATTCAAATTATTTCACAAAACAAACACATCCTATAATATATATAGCTATAATATATAGACATTGATGTTTTTGTAATTTATTATTTTGTAATAAAATAAAAATAAAATCTTACATTGTTTTATAATTAAAAAATTATATTATAATTTTTAGAAAATTTGTCCCTCCTTTAATTTTAGTCTAGTTTCGCCGCTGGCTCTGCTCAACACTGAGTCAATATTGTTGGACTCGTGTGACGCACTACACATTCATTTTTTGTTCAACCATCCATTCTTGGAACTTTGCTAGCAAGTCGAGCATTGATTCTTTTTCACCACCTCAGGTTTAGTCATGTAAGGCCTCGTTGATGTGTTTTGAGACGAGGGTAACAATAGTTTAAAAATATACTCTCTTCGTCTCGCTTAAAAGTATATATTTACTTTTGGTGCGAAGTTTAAAAAATAATTATATTTTAATTAAAGTAAGTAGTTGATATAGTATAAAGATAATTTTATTCAATGGGAATGGCTGTATTTTTTTTTTCTCTTATAAAATATTAAATTAAAATACTATTTAAATAAAAACTCAAATTAATAATTTATTTATAATTAATTTCAAATTACAATCACATAAATGTATCAATTTTATAGTATATTGAAATCGAAGTATTAATATATACTATATTTTTTTAGATTGAGTTATATAATAATTTTTATTATAATATATTAAATGAATAAAATAATATTTATATCTCATTTATAACTATTTATATTCATGTTTTGCAATTTTATAAATATATTTATAAAATAATCGAATTAAAATATACCGTAAATAATAAATAATTATACATAAATTTAAAATGTACCTTATTTTATTTTATTTTATTTTATCTTATCTTATAGTATATATATTTAAGACGAAACTGTGTTGCCACGTGGGTATAGCAGCATACTTTCTCTTTTTTTTTTTTTTTTTTTTTTTTTAATTTCTTATGTGGGTCCCAATGTTTGAAATATGACTTGCTGAGGGTTTGTTTCTGTAACCTCAAACTCCAGGTTTTTTCCTCTCATAAAATATATCATAATATATTATTTTAATATCAAATTCAAACTACATAAAAATAAAAAAAGAAAAACATACCCTCAATTAATTATATTGTTACTTCAAAAAAAAAATGTATATATATATATATGATGGTACTCCCCAATCTTAAACACATTCAAAATTGTATTTTACAATATATATGAAATAAGAAATAATTAATTCTTTTAATAACTTAAAGTATAATAATAATAGAAAAAAAAATTGTGTTGACATCCCTGAAAAAATATATATCTATTATTTTAAATATAAATAACATTTTTTCCGTCTCAATTCAAATGAGATCTTTTAAAAATTAAAAATTACATATAATTGAATTTAAGTAAGATTAAAATTATAATTCTCGCAATCGATTAACAAATATACATAGTTTATTTTTTATTTTTTTGATGACGTGAGAACCTGCTGCTACCTAATACCTAATTCCGACGGGCAAGTCACACCAGGCAAACCATATGTTGCAGATGACTTGAGATGTCGGGGGTTTGAACTCATAACCTCGTGGTCACAAGTCCAACCTTCATCCCTTACGGGACCACAATTTTATTATTCTTTTTTTTTTTTTTTTTTTTTTACAAACGTGACAATTTTATTATTTTTATTTTAACAAATAATGGTCAATTTTTTAATATTTTTACTTATCCCATTATAATATCATCAATTTATTTTTACCTATCTTATTTCTACCCTAAAATACTTTTATTTCTTAGTCGTTGTGCCCAAACAACATGACATAAAAAGTCCGGACGAAGAAAGTATTAAACAATACATAATGTACTTGTTTATCTTATATTGAACAATATATATCGATATTCCGAGTTCTATAATTTTTAACTTATTAAACAATTAATTATTTTATTTTTATTTTTATCAATTTATATTTATAATAAAAATACCTTAATTTAACAACAATTAATAATGTATAAAAATATGATCTTATTTTGTGTCATTTTTCTTTTTATTTTTCTCGATATACGTAATATTAGAAAGATAAATATATCATATTATCAATAGATATATAACAACATACTTAATTTGAATTGATAAAATAATAGTTTGAATATTATATTTTTCGTTCCACCCATATGTACTACTTCCTTTGTCCCATTTTAAATTGATCATTTGATTAGGAACACAGTGCTTAAGCTAAATAATAGTGAATTATGATATTATTTTATTATATTTTTAAATGAATAATATTGTTAGTAGTTTTAAAATAAGAATAATATATGATTAAAATAAATTTAAAATATGTATTTAAATATTTTAAATATAATATCTTAATTAAAATATATGCATTGCGGATATAAGAATAAAATTTTAAATAATACAAATAAATAAAATATATATTCATAGTTAAGATAAATTAATTTTATAAAAAATGAATTTTAAATATAAATAAAAATATTTGTTTATTGAAGTGAGAGATATAAACAAAAAATGTTTTGAATGAATACTATATGATGTATTATGTTATATATTATGAAGTTAATTAATTTAGATTAATATTTATTAAATATGTTTCAATTTAATAAATTTTATCAAATATATAAATGTGTAATTTGAAGTGAGATAGATTAAAAAAAAAAAAAAAAGCCAATTCAAATAGCACAAGAGAGTATTATAGTAGATTAAAATTAATAATATTTTATTAATAAATCAATGTATGTAAGAAATATTTTTTTAATATTTCTTTAAAACTATATATTTATTTATTTAAAATTTAGAAAAAAATAATTTTATAAAAATAAAAAATTTTAAATATAGATAAAAATATTTACTTATTAAAAAGAGCGATAGAAATATGTTTCAATTTAGTAAATTTTATCAACAATGCAAATGTGTTAAATGAAATTGGACATAAAAAAGAAAAAAAGAAAAAAAATACTAATTGAAATGGAAGGAATATTTTAGTAAATTAAAAATAATAATATTTTATTAATAAATCAATGTATGTAGAAAAGATTTATAATATTTTATACTCTCTAACTCATGTATATCACAATTTTTATTTATGTATGTTCTACATTTTATGTATTTTTCTTTTTTTGGAAAAATATTTTACATTTTAATTATATTTTAAATTTTATAATTTATAATTTATTATTTTTATTAAATTAATTAATTATTTTAATTTTAATTTATAATCATTTATATTAAAATTAATTTTATTAATATATTATTAATTATTTTACTAATTATATGTCTCTTAAATTCTCATCTATGTTAACTGTGACACAATATCAAAGATGAAGAAAATATTTTATAATATATATGGTTGTATATTTGTAATTTATATAAAAAAAATTAATTTTTTTTATTCATATAAAAAGACTCACTAAAATATGAACAATATACATTAGAATTAAAAAAAAAAAAAAACATTTATGAAATAGAAAAAATATTTTAATATATTATCAATTATTATTGCATATTTTATAATTTCAATAATATTCATACTTACTATTTTTTAAATGATATTTGCCATTAAAAAATTATACAAATTATTTTTCAATATATATATATATATATTAGCACATCTAATATAAAATTCCAACAAAAATAAATATATACACTATTGATTATTTTTAATAACATTAATATTTGATAACTATATAAATATTTATAAAAATATATATTAATAGTAGTATGTATTATATAAAAAATATAACATAAAAATTAATTTCTCATTGCAAAAATAAATACATAAAATAATTAATTTATCATTTAGGTATGTAGATCGCACGTCCCGCTAAGTATATAACTAAATAGTACTTTAAATTTAAATATATTTCAAATTAAATAAAATAAAACAATAAAAACACATTTCATTTATTAAACAATAAGTATAAAATATAATTATTGGAAAAATAATAATAAATGAGTTGCCAAACAATAATGGCTCTATTCACATGGTGTTTTTGAATGGATTGATTTTTGGTATGTAATACGAAGAATTGTGTTAAAGTATAAAATATAATATTATTTTAAATTGAATGTTTGATATTTTGTAATAAGTGTTTAAAATTTTCATATTAAGTATAGGAAAGTGTGTAAAAATATAAAATACTCATTCCGTCCAGTTTGAAGGTTCACATTTGTTTTTTTCAGGTAGATATTTAAATATTAATTATTATATCAAAATATAGTACAAATAAAAAAAATGACAAAAATATTTTTTATTAGTGTATTATAATACTAATAGAAGATGTTTATACAAAAATTTATACTATAAGAATATTTTTAATATTAAACATAATAACCCAAAATGTAAATGTAAATTTTTTAAGTAATCGAATGGAGTGCTAGTTTTTGGAACCGTAGCTGCAAAAAATTGTTGCACAAACAAACCCAATGATAATGCAAGAATCACAGGGTGCCTTTGTTTTCTATTTAAAATTAAAATTATCATTATTTAGCTTGTGTGATAAAATATTATAGGATTATTAAATATTATTTTTATCTCTTATTTAAATTTATTTTCATTAAAAAAATAATAAAATTCGATGATGAGGGAATATATAAACTCAAATTCATATTAAATCTACAATTTTAAATCAAAATTAAACAAATTAAAATATTTATGTTGCAGTTAAGGATGATTATCGAAAATAATAATGATGTTGTACTAATAGAAGAGGTTTCTTTTTTATATATAATGGTTTTTTTTTCAGGATGCTGATGTTATAAAAATATAAGTAGCGGTTGATTCTTGGTATTTTCTTATTGAATTATTCTGGATAATCTTGAATCATTGATGATCATCAAATATGACTAATGATCCATGAGATTACAAGTAGAATTAGATATGTAATTTGTATTATATATATATACACATATGAGGACAATATGGTGCACATCGTTTATATCCTTTTTTTTTTAATTTTTTAATTTTTGAATAAAATAATTTCCCTCGTTTAATTATTTTAGATAAATTTTATTAATAATAATATTATATATTTGGATAAAATCAAATAATTTTTTTTTCAAAATTAATGTAAAATTATTTTAATTTACACTATGGAAACTAAGTAGAATCTGTTTTTTTTTTCTTTTTTCACTATTTTATATTTTCCAATAAATAAATAACTTCTATTTATATATCAAAATTAAAAATTTTTTTGCATATTCGTTCTTTACTGGTGAAATATAGGTAAAAAATTATCGTCTTCTTCTTGGCCTAACCTTTTCGCCTAATACATATAAATTATTTCAATTAATTATATATATATATATATATTCAACCATAGTTTTATTTTATTACAAAAAAAAAAATCTAATTAACCATATATATATATATATTCAATCATAGTTTAATTTTATAACAAAAAATTTCTAACTGATATAAAAATTTAATACTTCTCAATAGATGATTAATAGAAATTTTTATCAACATCATTCTTAAAATAATATTAATAAATAAAATTGTAACATTCAAATGTGTACCAACGAGTTCGGATTCAATAATACATATAATCAACTGTAGTGTCGAATGTTATGGATAAATATAAAATAGCTGTAGAAATTGTGCCCATAACAAATTAAATTGTTTACCATTTAATTTGGATATTTTTTTACTTTGCCACCATATTCGGATCCAAACGTACGTATAATTCAACAAGGAACACATTGATAATTTCAAATAATAGCATATTTTTCACTTAATAAAATTGTGTCTTATTTGAATTTTTATGTTAAAATTATCACAATATCTGATTTACAACCTACTTTATTGTTTTGTTTTGTTTGACATGATCCAGAGTGTATTTGTTGAGATTATTGACATTTTCAGCATTTTTAAGCTATATTTTTTGCCCAAAAAAGCTGAGTATTGAAAGTCAAGCGAAGAGGCTCTCGGCTAGGCAAGCGACGCTCTAACCGCTTTAGCTAGTGCCAGTGACCAGACATCCACTGCTGCGTAAGCGAGATCGGAATATCCCAAAATTCATATAAGTGTTCATCTCTCAGCGATCAAGACAATCCATTCCCAGCCAGCGATGACAGCGCCACTTGAGTTGTGTCGGTGCCCTCCTGCCATGTAGGTGAGCGAGGAAGTTCTAGGCCCATGCATTCTGAGGCAAATGAAGCGACTAACTTGGAAGTTACGGCCGATGCAACTGCTCTAACAGCTTAATTGTTGTCAACCGCCTAAGTGCTTAGCAGTTTCAACAGTTGCTCAACTGTTTTTCAACTACCGATTTTAAAGATCTATAAATAGGGTCAGATTCCATTTGTACATAACACTATACATAAGTGTTAATTCTTTTATGCAGATTTTTAGTGCTTTCCGAGAGCTCCAACTCAATAAATGAGCTATGTAGTTAGGAATGGCCAGAGGAGTCAAAATCCTCTCCTCCTTTAGCCGTTCATCTTACAGCTTTTTAGAATAGTTTACAGCTTTATTTACAGCTTTATTATTGCTTCCTTAATTTAGAACTTTACTACTTTTATTAGTTTAATGAAATATCATAATTATTTCGTATTCACCTTCATTTCCCAAATTCACATTCATGTTTGGGGAGAAACTTCAGAATTTTGTTTACTTTGAAAGAATATAGAAGGATCGACTAGTTAAACCTAGGTTCGCGTCGTATTCATTAAAAGAACTTAGACAGTTCAATGTAGTTAAATACGCGGGAGCCTTGTCGACTTGTTTAAATATTTTTCCGAATTCGATTATGATAAAAGAGATGTAGCAAAAGGGTAAAACCACTAATGAAATAGGTTTTAAAGTAATTAAAGGGGTATTACGCTCTTGTCAATTAGATCATAGGAATATCTAGTAACAGTAGCATTTCTTACTTATAATGTTCTAATTTTGAGCATTATTGAAATCTTGTTGTAAATCTCTTAAGATCAAGTAGCAACGATTCAAGATTCTGTGTTAATTGTCAAGCATGATGACATTCATTATTTCTGTCATTGCATATTATAAATATTTCTGTCATTGCATATTATAAATATATGTTTCGCTTATTCACTGACATCGCTCGCTCATTTCCTCTATGAAAACCTAGTCATTAAGGAACGCACAGATCACACACAACTTTACCTGATCGCACTTATCGTTCTCTTATTATTGTTCACTCGTTGCTATCAACATCACTCGTCACACCGTTCATCACCTGCTCTTATATCTATATTTCGCTCACTGTCCACCCGCTCACCTTTGCTCACCAATACTCTCGCTGCACCCATTGCTCGCACACCATCGCCACCTACCATCTCCATTCCGCTCATTTTACTGCTTTCTTTTATTTTTTGTCATTTACTGTTTTCTTGCTCCCTTGCAAGAGAGCACTCTATTTCTCGCTTTTCTAGTTGTGTTGAACTTTTTAGGAAATTCTTGATTTAATTTCATGACTTAAAATCTCTGTGTTCGACTTGAAAATTCACCAATAAAAAGAGTATAAATGATTGTGATAATGCGATTCAAGGTCTACAACTTCAATTCATTCAATTATATCTGACCATGTTCAATAACTCACATTTCACTTGATTAATTCATTCAAAAGTCCCTCTAAAAATCAATATATTTTTTTCCACATTATAAACTAATTTTCTCTAATTACACATATCCCCCAAATTACAAGAAAAATTCCTTGACAACACAACCTTTTTTTTTTTTTTTTTCATGTCAAATGCACCTTCAAAATAATAATAATAATAATAATAATAAAAATCACTTTCACTTCCATTGCCACATTTTATGTGGGATATGAGAAGAAACTATTTTCAACATGTATTGTCGAACGTGATATAACAGTGTAATCGCCTTGAAAAAAATAATACACATAATGTTATACCTACAATAGAAGACAATTGTAACTCCATAAAGTCAAAGTTGTACCCTATATAGTAATCTCGTTACACTTGGTTCTTTCTAACCTTGTATTTGAATTAGAAGAAATGCGTACTTTGAGATCAACATCGATATTTATTTTTTGTTTTTCCACTATATTTGAATGCAACGTATTGTCGCGGGCTGACATTTCTGCCCCTGGTTCTCGGCCATAATTCGTCCCATGTATGTGAGCCCTTGTCCTGTACGGCCGACTAATGACCCATATTTTGGTGCAGGTACGTGTTCCGCATGATATTATAAAATTAAAAAGAATATAAATATGTTTACATAGAGTTTCAGAGAAAGAAAAAAAAATGAGAAGTTTTAGGAAAATTTATAAGAGTTTAAATATTTTTCCACAATTAACCGTTAATATACACATATCTTAATTATTTATTTTACTTAACCATGTGTAGTATTTAGCAATTAGGGGTTTGTCTATCTAACAATTTTATGTGTCATGATTCTTATAAATATTAAAAAAAAATATAATATCCGCTAAATTTATTTTGTTATTAATTTTGAAAAAATTAAAAAATTAATATTTAATTATTATATTTTATTCAATATTTATTTATAACAAATATCACTATTTTTATTTTATTATTTTAATTTATTTTAACTTGTAGTTAAATTTTTAAAAATATTTCTAATTATTTATTTTATTTTATTATATTTTTAATAAAATATTTATTTTTCTTAATAATCTAACGTTAAATAAACTAATTTTAATTAGAGTATATATTTTAACACAATATATATCTAACATTGTTTTTAAAAAAAATAAAAATAAAATATATCCATTTGTGAACATATTTCAATGAATTTTACTGTACGGTGGATTATTGTTAAGGAAGCACCAATTACACATCAACCGTGCAAGAACGTACACTCGAAGGATTTGGGGCTGATCCGTTTTCGATCATCGATCAATTTCACCAGAAATTGGCACCGGCGACAAGGTTAGGTGCGTCGCGTCTCGAAGAGGTTGAAGAGATTCATTTAATGCCTTTCACATATCCCAGGTTTGTGATTCGGAGGAGATTGCGAATCAGAAATTCGAGTTAATTTTGTTAATGCTACGTGTGAGTTTTTCGGCTGGCGCTACTAGCTAGGTTTTGTTCGATTCTTAATTAAACATTTTGAATTTAATGCAGTTTGGCGCAATTTGCTGTTGGTATTTCAGGTGGGGAATCCTGTAATTGGATTGTATCTCAGTGATTCACGTTAGAGTTTGAGCAGCAGACAAAGGGATCGGGAATGGAAGGGCTGCAAGGAGGTTCGGAGAGAGAGAAATCCAACTCATCGTCGTCCTCCGCCCCAGTATCTGCTGTTACTGCTTACTGGAAAGGTACTCTGTTGACTACTATGGTTTTAGTAGTCAGTTCGTTGTCATGGCTTCAATTCGGGTTACTGTAGGGTTCTTGAAGAAATGTTTTTGCGATCTAGAATGAGTTATTTTTAGATTCCTCTGCACTTGTATGGAGGATCTTAGATTTATTGCCATCTGACTTCTTAAAGGGTGTTAGTACTGCATTTATCTTTATATCATGGCTCTGTGAAATAGATATTAAGTGTGTTTACTTTGAACAGAATTTATTGATATTGGGTTATTAAATTTTCTCTTTCCAGAATTTGATTTGGAGAGAGAAAGGACAATCCTAGATGAGCAAGGGCTTAGAATAGCAGAAAATCAAGAAAACAGTCAAAAAAACCGACGTAAACTTGCAGAGAGCACTAGAGGTATTATACACTGTTTCAATTCATTATTGTTAACATCATTGCATTTCGTCATGTCTTGTCAACCGGCGTAAGCTTTCACCTCGTGTTGATGTCTGACTTGCGAGTTGATTAGGTTTGGAATATGCAGAACTCATCTTACATTATTAAGTTCTCCACTGAATGTTAACTCTGTCAGACTTCAAGAAGTCTCCAAATGAAGATAAGTTGAAGCTGTTCAACTCCTTACTCAAGGGCTATCAAGAAGAGGTTGATAATCTCACCAAGAGAGCTAAGTTTGGAGAAAATGCTTTCCTTAACATTTACCAGAAGCTTTATGAAGCACCGGATCCTTATCCAGTTCTTTCTTCAATTGCAGTAAGTGCACTTTCCAGTTACAATTATTATGCAAAGCTTTCCATAGTCATATGCGTGTGAATGAACTCATTCAAAGTTACAATGCAGTTAGAAGATGTATTTGGTAATATATATATATATATATATAAATAGATGGTAGAATTAAGCTAATATCTGGGGTGGATGATGTTGATCTCTGAACATTTATACATAATCTCACGATCTCATCACAAGGTAGCTATTTTATTTTTGGAACCTATGTTTGTAAGGTTGTATTTCATCCCATTTGGTTCAACTATCTGTAGTTGTGGTATTCTACTTCTGAAACATAACGTTGGGTGCTATTTGTATGTTGTATATCTGCTTCAATTACAGCATGCATCAGATGGAATCAATGGCTATGTAGTGCAGTTGCTGGATGCTGGATGTTAATTCTACTATGCATTGATTGAGTGTACGTTTATTTGATTCTGAGTTTATCCCTTCTGTATTCCCTTTTGTAGGAGAAGGATACCAAATTGTCTGAATTGGAATCTGAAAATAGGAAGATGAAGGTTGAGCTTGAAGAATTCCGTGCTGAATCAGCTCATCTAAAAAACCAACAGGCAACAATAAGAAGGCTTGAAGAACGCACTCGCCAGCTAGAACAACAGGTCATCATTTGTTTGCTATTATACATTGTTCTCAACTTGTTTGGCTGCTATGCTGCTATCCTTTTTGCTTCTTCATGTTGCTAGGTTGAGAAGGCTGCTTTGACTGTGAAAGTTACAATGATCTTGATTAAAAGTTTCACCTATCTTATAAATGTAAAGAGTTAATAAAATAATATTTAAATAAGTTTGTTATTGATATAAAAACACACATGAGTACACCTAGTTTCACAGGAAGTGCAAAAATGAACTGGGTTATGGAGTTTAATGATGTATTGCGTATAGTTATCTGGAATTGCTAAAGCACAGATGTATAGAAACTGAAGTCTCATGCTTTCAATATTGTTAAACCTCATTGTTGCCCATATTAGTTTATGAGATTAATTGCCACCTAATTTTATGGCATAACAAATCAACCTAAGTGTGTTCTCATTTTCAACACTGATTTTCATGGCCTATATTGTCAAAAATTGTTGTTTGTTAAATGTAAGTAAATAGAATAATTTCTCATCTTTTTCTTGATGCTGATCCGTGTGTATGTATTTGTTTGTTATTGAGTAAGATGGAGGAGAAAGTGAAAGAAATAGTTGAGATTAAACAACGCAATTTGGCAGAGGAGAATCAGAAAACAATGGAGGTTCTAAAAGAAAGGTGCTACATTCACTTTGATTCACAGGCATTTTGATTGTATCTGTGGTTTGTCCATATGAGTTTCTTTTTCTGCAAGAGATGGTAGAAAAGCTTATATTAGGGCACATCATTTTTATGGACGAGTTAGCTAATTAATTTTTTAATGTCTTTATACTGTTGTAGAGAGCGAATGCTGCAAGATCAATTACGCCAAGCACAAGAAAGTGTTTCTACCATGCAAAAACTACATGAATTTGCACAGAATCAGTTGTTTGAACTTCGTGCTCAGTCAGGTAGAGCTGCATTTATTTCCCCTTCATTTTCATTGTTATTCTATCAGAGATGCAATTCAGATGTTCAGTTGTTTGTTGCATTCACTAGGTAACTCATCCAATTATGTTATTAGATTTCTCAACTTTATTTTGTTCTTGGATCAGATGAAGAAAGAGCTTCAAAACAATCAGAAATTAGTATCTTACTGGATGAAGTTGAACAAGCACAAACTCGGCTTCTAAGTCTGGAGAGGGAGAAGGTAATTTATAAATTTGTTTCAATGGGCCAAAAATTTCTCAATCTGAATCCCTTTATTGTATTGTTCTGAGAATAGTTTTTCTTTTTGAAGTATAAAACTTGACCCACTTTGCTTTAAATTTGGATGAATTTTGATAGTTCCCTTGTGTTTTAACCCAGAAGCTGTGATTGCCACCGGTCATGATATAGTGAGGCATTTAATTGTAACATTAGGCTATTGTTCCGTGATACTATCCATAGTCTATTATGCTACCTGCTAAGGAACCAACAAGAAGAGCTGAAAAGCTGCATTGTGATCCCCAAATGAAAATTAAAGATCTATCCAATATTCTGCAATTTCATGACATTTTGAGATTCACGAAATCTTCAGTAGATATCATAACTTATCTCAAAGTGGTCAAATCTTTGATCTTTAGGGTGTGTTCTTTTCTGTTTCAATCTTGTTTTCGCACCATTCATGCTGCAGTAAAAATATTTTTCCCCTAAAATCCTCACATGTAATACCTAATTTTCATTTAAAATATTACATCCAGAATTTATTTTCAATTTAAAGTTTTTACTATCCCAAAAACAACCAAAACACCCCAAAACACAAGGGAATTTGTTGAGAAATTCCATATTTTTTTGTATCTTGTTACACTTGTGGGCCGTTGGCATTTCCCCAGGGAGATGTGTAAGAAAATGTACTGTAACCAATTGTTGTGTTGTTATTGTTTACTTGTCTAGTTCGCATGAGGATAATTTTGGAAAAAAAGTGGAATAAATATATCTAGCACTCTAAACTTTTACAAGTAGAAGGAAGGTACCGTTTCTTACTGAATGACTCTTCTGGGAATTAATTGAATGCTTATGCATGTTTTCCCTTGAAAGTTGTGGTGGGAAACCAGTGGCATCCCAGTATATTCAAGTCACTGTAAATTCAGAGAGAAGGCCCAATTTGGTAACATAATATCAGTTTCAGACGTCATTGAGGGAATATGTGCGTTAATTTGGGAGTAGGGAGTATTTAATGCCATTTGAGTTCGTCCCAACCTTTTGCTCCTCAAATCTAAAGCATATTCTCCTAAACCAATCTATTTGGATCTTTGTAAGCCTGAGCAATAGTGTTAATTAGGTTAAAATAATGTTGCTTTTTTTTCTTTTTTTTTTTTTTTTTTTTTTTTTATCAGGGTCTTCTGCGGTCTCAGTTACAAACAGTTAACGAAGACAGTGGGCAAAAGAAGAGGTATGTTCATGTTTTATTGCGTGTCCAGGGCCTTTTCTAATTTCAGTGTTGGTTGATTTTTTCTTGTTTATATTAAGTCAAGAGTATAATGTGTCAATGTACATCTATGTGTTGCATTATGGAATTGGAACTTACAGTGTAGCATGGATAATTATCATGGAGGAAGCGGCATTGTTTTAGTCCCTTATTTTTTTTGTTTGAGCATAACATATATTTTTTTAATGAAAGTCAGCCCTGTAAAAAATGGAGAAGCTGGTTATACATCCTCTCATTGGAAATATAATTATTCAGTATGAGAAGGCTATCTCCCAGACCAATCATTGTTGACAGGAAATGATAATACTCAAAAACACTAAAGCACACTTTGTAAATGCCTCATTAAGTATTTAAAAGCTGCTTCCATATCTTGCAAGTCAGTACTATGGAATTTCTCTTCCAATTCAATCTAGGAGCTTGTTCACTTGTGTTCTTATTTGTATTTTTCGGTTTTTTGCTGTATTGTTTTAGAAGTGAAAATAGTTGTTTTAATGTGATGTTTTGAATTACAATGGGTGTTGGATGTGATTTTTCAGAGTGAAAATGATATAATGAATAGTAAAAAATGAAGAGAAAAAATAAAATAAAATGCAAGTGACCACCCTGTTAATGCTATGCATACTATAATTGATGATAAAAGCATGATGCAATTTGCTTCTAGACTATACATGAAACTTATCCAAGTGAGAATCCATATCACTATGAAAAGAGGAGGGCAGAGAGTGGGTTGGGTTGGGTTTATTCTGTTATGTTTCTTTCCATTTGCTCAATGCATACTGTTTTGGTCTTGCCATCTAGGATCTGGAACTTCACTGTATTCACTTGACAAATAACGCTTACACTTTATTTTGTCTTTTGCTTTAGTGATGATTTGGATGCAAATGCCATGCTTGAGAATTCTCTTAATGCCAAGGAAAAGATAATCTCGGAGTTGAATATGGAACTTCACAATATTGAGACAACCCTGTCCAATGAGCGAGAAAATCAAATGAATGAACTAAAGAAGTTGAAGACTCAACTTAATGAAAAGGTAATTTTTTTAGTTTCATTCCTTGCAAGTCTTGTTGGGGGAGGGTTTTTTGGTTTCTATTTATGCTAATTAGTTTACTTAAAGTTGTTGATATCTTCTAGAACCATCCAACTGAATTAGAATAATTCAATTCATCGCAACATAATAGTGCACAAATTATTTAATTTCTTTAACAATTTACCTGTTTACTTCCTTTCAGACTCCATAAAAAAGACTTTCGGAAAACTTCATAGCTTTATTTTCATCACTTTGATAATTCTCACTTTGAGTGCCCTCACTTTTGGGTCTGTACGATAATAAGTTCCACATGGACCTAAATTAGTTCATTATTCCATTCCAGTAGAAATTTATCACATTATATTTAATGCTGCTAATGTTATTTTTTCCCTGACTAATTGGTTTTCATTGTGTATCCAAAATCCTACTAGCTCTAGATTAAACCAACCCTTCTGTAAGCAGCCACTCAAAACTGGTTAACTCATGTGGAACTGCAAATCCATGAATGTCTTGCAAACTGCATGAATTTAGCATTGTCACTAATATCCAGGTTTCTCTGTATCCTGAATTTTATTGTAGGTATTTAGAAGTGATCTGATTTTATTTCTAAAAGGCTGAATAAACATAATTTAATTTTTTATTTTTTAGTTCATGTTTTCTTGTCTTTTAACCTTCAATATAGTTTTTATTACTAACTTTTTATTTGCAAAAAAATTATCAGGAAAATGAGATTGAGGAGTTGAAGAAAGAGCTCCAAGCAAAGCCAACCGAAAAGCTTGTTGATGATTTGCGTAAGAAAGTTAAGATTTTGCAGGTGAGGTGAATTTAGCCTTTTTTAAGAAAGAGTCTAGTCTTTGGTGCATTGTCCTTGATAAATCATGCAGATGGGTCATATTATCAAGTATCAACTACTCAAATGAACAAAAGCTGAAGTACAAGGATTCATTTTCCAACATAAGGACTCCCAATGTTGACTGATACAAAATATGTTAGAACTTTATATATTCTGATATTCATCACAAGCAATTTTTGTAAATAAATTTATTGATATGTCAGCCTTGCCATGTGTATAGAACTTCTGCAAGAGGTTCTTGCTTTTATGCCATAGTTTGTAACCTTGACTTTTCTTTTAGGGCTTAGGAGTGTGTATTAGTCAACTTATATACTCCTTTTGGACCTTGACATCCTCCATATATCTGCCTGTGAAACCAGTAAACAAAGATGGAATGTTGGGGATGGGAGTACAGGAGTGTCACTAATATGATTTTCTATATGCTCAAATCATTTTATTAGTTGTTTCATTTTAATTTTTTCTTTGTTATTATGATACTTATATATATGTAGGAATGTAGGGTTTGTTTACTTCGTGTTTTTAGATGAATGTGTTTTTTATGTTAGGCATAGAAAATTGTATCGGTAATATAAAAAATAATATGTTGTGTTGAATGGTTTACTTTTTGTGAATGAATAAAGTATATTATATATATTGTGTTAGTGTGTGTATATTGTACTATTCTTTATTAATATTTATGGGGAATTGTGTGTCATCTTCAAGTTTAAGGGTTATTTATTTTAATTTGAAATATTTTTGTTTCTGCATTTTTTTTTGGGGTGTCTGTGAACTAATGCATGGAAAATGCTTGATGATAGTCAGATTAGAATTATAAAAAGTAACTAATTAGATTGAAGCTTTTCTTGTATCCTCATAAATTTGTAAAGATCAACTATCTAAATTCATTTATTTATTTAGTTTTATCTCATATGAAATTGATGGTTTATGATTGAATAATTACTGTATATTGTTAATTTGGTCCCTGTAAGAGTTTATCCCTTTCCAACTGTAGTGCACATTATTTCTTAGCAATAATATGGTGAAAAGTGTTACATTGCTAGGTTATTGCACACAAGGAGTCACGCATATGTGCATACTAGCATCTTTAAATTTTTTTCTAAAAGATGATCGAGAACATCACCTGAAGTGCTCTATCCAATTTTCTTGTTTGATATATCATTGTATTATTTATAGGCTGTTGGCTATAACTCAATTGAAGCTGAGGACTGGGAAGTAGCCACAAGTGGGGAAGAAATGAGCAAGATGGAGTCATTACTTCTCGACAAGAACCGTAAACTGGAGCATGAAGTGACACAATTTAAGGTATAATGTCCTTCAAGCAGCTGATTTTCCCTAAAGGCATTTTACTTGTTGCTAATAACTCTTAAACTTGTTCAGACTATGGGATGTTATTGGGAGAAGCATTGTGTTTAATTAGTACAGATAAACATGATATGCATATGACATTTAGAACTTCATTTTAGTGTTCGGTTGATGAATTATATCTTTCAAAATGTCTCAGGTCAAAATTGCTGAAAAGTCATCTTTACTGGAAGCTGCTGAATCTAAGATTGAAGAACTAACAGCACAAGTCAATGAACAACAAAGACTTATCCAGAAATTAGAAGATGATATACTGAAGGTTAACTTAAGCTTTTATTTTCCCCTATTATTCTATTCCTTGACCAATTTGGTATTCAATAAAATATATGTGCTTTACTGATTTTGATGTGATTTTATATATCAACTGGGTATTGTGTGTCTATGAGTTGATATGATCATTCAAAATTGTTGAGCGAAATAATGTCCATTTCGCTAATTATTTCTATTGATTACTTAAAATGCAGGGTTATACTTCCAATGAGAAGAAAGGTAATTTTCTCGATGATTGGGACTTGTCAGAGTCAGGAGGTGTAAACAAAGTTGAGGTTAGTCCTATGACATTCCTGGACGTAGCACATACCCAAATGATTGATATATTAATGGATCAAACACTGTCGATGTGCTTTATTGCTTTATCCTTGCTTTTTCTATGAACTTTCAAACACTCGTAAGCTTCTTTGATATGGTCTCTGGTGGCTTCTCTAGGTTTGTCTTTTTTTCCTCTAAACTAATTGTTGACCACAAGTCTAATCCCATGGTTGATTTGAAAATCAACTTGGATTCTAGTTTCAGGGAGAAATAAGTTCATTCGTTTTGCCAGAGCAATAAGATCTTTGATTAACAGTACTTTTCTCAATGATTGCCCCAAAAAGATTCTTCATAAGCTTATGATATATTTGGGATATAGATGATGATATCCATGTCGATTAGTAATATCGCATCAGATAAATAAATGTCAATATGAAGCCAAATAAGTTTAGTCCTTCAACTGATACTTTCTACCTCCTATGTTAGACCTCATCAGTCATCACATGAGCTATTTATTTCATAAGGCAATCTGACTAAATGACTCTCTGAAGAAAGATGACGCTTGGTACACTCTGCATGATGCTGGAGGCATTTCTGTTTTCCCGATAGAAAGTCTTAAGAGTTCCCATCACCTAGCATTCATTTCACTTCATTTTCAACTGATTTCACCTAGCATTCATATCACTTCATTTTCAACTGATTTTTCAATTGGACGGTTCCTTCCCTCTTTGAAAGACGGAAATCTGGTTATTTTTCTCTTTAATCTCTTCAGTGTATTATGCCTATACGCCACCATACAAATACCACTTCCTGCACTATTCCTATCATTTAACAGTAACTCGATCACTCTTGCCTAGACTCTAGCCACTGGCATTGCAAATTTCTGTGACGATCCTCTTCTGAAAAATAAAACAGGCAACCTTTTAAGTTTAGCTGCTGTTGAAATTTTGCTGTGCAGAATTCAGAACAAAGGCGTGGTCCTTCTGATCTAGATCAAAGCTCTATGCTTAAGGTGATTTGCAGTCAACGTGATCGATTCCGTGCTCGTTTGCGGGAGACTGAAGAGGTCTGTTGAAACTACCACTCTCCTTGCACAACACCCGTAATTACAATACTGTTTCCTTCTCATTTCTTTTTATTGTTCTTTGACCCGTTTAATTCAAATCTTGCCAGGAAATAACAAAACTGAACGAGAAGATCGGTATGCTAACTACCGAACTTGAGAAAACTAAAGCAGATAATGTCAAGCTCTACGGGAAAATCCGTTATGTTCAGGATTATAATTCTGAAAAAGTAATATCTCGAGGAACAAAGAAGGTACCGTCTTGCATTTGCTATTCTATATTTTGTAGTCCGATGACTTACCCTTTTTCATTTTTTTCAGTACGCTGAAGATTTAGAAAGTGGATTTAGCTCTGACGTTGAGTCCAAATACAAGAAAATCTATGAGGATGATATAAACCCATTCGCAGCATTTTCAAAGAAGGTCGGTGTTGTTAATCTTTCTCTAATTGTTCCTTTGTATTTGTATACCCTCTAATTACCTTGTTTATAATCAACAATCAACTTCACAAATTCATTGCCTAAAGTTTTAGTCCCCTTTAGATTATTTCTTTCTGTCTGCAACTCTATAATCACTGTTTCCGGCAGACAGAATGAAATAAAGTTGATCGTGCAAAATTTTTGCTTTTATGAACCTTGTCATCAGACAGAAGACTTTCATGTGCCAAGAACTCGAATTTCCTACATTATACTAATAATTCAAGATGGTTTGTGTAATATTCCGAAAGTATGCATTCATTAAAACTTCTGCCTTGCGTTGTTTTGTTTTTTTAAACAGGAAAGAGATCAACGGTACAAGGAGCTCGGATTGAGGGACAAAATAACCCTCAGCAGTGGGCGGTTTCTTCTAGGAAACAAGTACATTTCCGACTCTCGAATTTTTATCCTGGGTGTGTCTGTCCTATTAAATAATTGGGTGTTCAAACCTTATTTCAGGTATGCAAGAACATTTGCATTTTTCTACACTATTGGGCTGCACATTTTGGTCTTCACTTGCCTTTACAGGATGTCTGCCTTGAGCTACCTCAGGTTTTTACTCTTTCTCTCTCTCTCTCTCTAAATATACATATGAATGTGTATATATAGGTTTATAATTGGAATTGATTAAACTGAATAATAACGGTTTTTCAAAAAAAATATAAGCAAAATTGTTTATAACTCACTTATGGTTTATAAAAACTGCATTATTTTTTCTCTTCATTTAGAAATTGCCTAAGACTCTTACGTAATTTTTAAAATATTGCACAATTTCTTTTTTTTGCACTATTTTGAAAATACGAGAGTCTAAAGCAATTTATTTATCGATTTTATGTAATAATTTTTAAAACAAATCGTAGTTTGAATGGTGGAAACTTTCCAAACAATGATTTTGCCAAAAATTTATATAGAGATTAACAATGATTTTGCCAAGAATTGATATTTATTTATTTGTGGCAGCAATGGTCCTGAGAAAATGGTTGTTGGAGAGAACGTGAATCTTCCACACCCTCAGTAATATAAGTATAACAAACACACACACAGATTAATATAACTACAACTCTGCTCTTGTCTTGTCTTGGTGATATTGCTTTTTGTTTTTGTATAAATATTTTCCTAATTTTTAACATCATTACATCTTACATTCATGTCTTTGTATAATATATTTGAGTTTCACACACTCTCACACACATATATATATATATATATACACACATATATATATATATACACACATGCAGTGCTTACATTCAACTCTGTGCTGAATAGCACACCGTTTGCTACAGGACAGCACACGGTGTTATCATAAATAGTACACAATATATTTTAATATAATACAAATAAAGCACATGAGATACTCTCACACAACACATGTGGCATACTCTTATACAGCACACGCTATAGTTATGAACTAATAACACATGTTTTTATTACAAATATCATATGTTTTTTACGTGTGTTGATTGTGTTGATTTTTCAAATTCAGCATTGTAACCTTCTCCGTATATATACACTATAATTAGCGCTTCTTTTTTTTTTTTAGAAAAAAGGTAAAACAATATTTAAATGTGATGTTTTATATGAAAAATATGTATGATTTTATTGTGAATGACAAAATGAAAAGTAAGAAAAGAAAAAATAAAAGTGAAAAAGAACGTCGGTGAAGGTTGAAAATACAAATAAATACACCTGAAACATTTGGACTGCTACTAAGGTTAGTTGGATTGTATTTCTAAGTATTGGAATATTGTTTGGTTGTAAGCTTAACTAAATATATATTATACTGTTCATTTACAAGATTGTCATTTGTTTTTTTTAGTGTTGGTCTTTAAATATTAATTATTATATCATAATTTAATAAAAATTAAAGGAAAATAACAAAAATATGTCTATTAGTATTTTACAATAGAAATATAATGACATTTGGATAAAAAAATTATAAATATAATGACGTAAAAGATATATATAAATTTATTAAGTGGACGAAGGAAATATTATTTAAAATTTTATATTTTAACAGTATATTTATATTTTGTGGAGAATGAAATGTTAAATAATATAAATAAGTAAAATGTATATTTATATAAAATAATATAAATTATTTTATAAAGTATAAATGATTCTATATATAAATATATTTATTATTTACAATGGATAGAAATAAAAGATTATATAAATAGGTTTACAAAAAAAAAAAAATTGAGAAGAAAAAATAATAATAATAGAATTGTGCCGATTTGTAATTGAACTCCAAACAAATAGACACAATTATGATTTAAGAATATATCAAAACCAAAAAATACATATAGTAGTATATAAATACGTTTTGCTTCGTTGGTTACTGGGTTATTTTAATAATAATTCTTTTTATTTTTAATAATTATTTTTATATAAATAAATACTTTCTTGTCATAATATTTTATTTTTTTTCGTCAAAAAAAATGTCTTTTTTTTTAAGCAAAAAAAATAATATTCTCCCTTTTTAAGTGGTTTTTTTATTAAGCACACAATTATATTGCCCATAAAAATTATTACGCCCTGCATTTAAAAGATTAAACCCAAATCTAACTGCAACTAATAACCAAAATAAAGTACATTGCACCTAATAACCAAGGGTTTGTTTTTTTTATTCAAAGACTTCAAGGTTTTATTATTTGGACTATGAATTTACCAAAAAAAAAAAAAAAATTCTCACAAAATATTTTATTATATATTATTTTAATATCAAATTCAAATTAATATTGTCCCAAACTTATAAAAAAAAAACATATTCCAAATAATTTAATATTATATATACCATCAATAATCTCCACAATCACACTTTATGCGGAAAGAAAGAATAAACCTGCCACACAGGTCCATAGGTCCATCGACCACATATGGTTCGTCTAGTGTGAATAGCTTTGTCGGAGCTAGTTTGCAGGGTATGAGGTTCGATTGGAGATTTAGTTAGTGCGCACTTTCGAATAACAATTGCGGATTCCCATGTTCTAATTTTTTTTTAAAAAAAATAATAATAAAATTAAGTCATAAGTCGTTTTTATTTTGGAAACTATACAATAAAGGCTATCAAGTTTAGTTTATTCAAATATGTATATTTAAGATATTTTATTTCATTTATTTGCATAACATGTACATAATTAATCGTGTATTGATAATCAACATCAGCTTTGTATATCCTAATATAACACAGATTTTACAAAATACATAGAACACAATATATTTGATCTATTTATAATAAAATACATGTAAGTATTATACAATTTACCTTATTATGTGTATTATATTAGTGTATGTATAATATATTGTATATTTTGATACTATTCATCAGAAATATATGTTCACTTTATGTTTTTAAATACATATATTTTTATATTATGTAGAAAAATTATATCGTTAATATAAAAAATAATATTTTGTGTTGAATTATAATTTTTTTTTTTTTGGGATTTGAGTATATATTATATATGTATGTAAGTATATATATTATATTTATTTTGTAATATTTATTGAGGATTCTGGAAAAAAAGATTAGGTGAAAGGCTTTGTTCATTTGAGTTGTTTTTCATTTTTCCAATAATGATTTATATTATGGATTTGGTTGTTTATTGTCTTTATTTGAATTTTTTTTTATGTGAGTTATAAAAAATTGTATCGATATTGTAAAAAAATAATACTAATATTTTATATTGAATATTGACTTTTGTAAAAAGATAAAAAAAATATATATATATATTAGGAATCGTATTAAAAAAAATGTAGGCAGGCAAACAAACCCTATATTTGGGAATTAGAATGTGTTTTTTATTTGTATTTTAATATATAAGTTTAACTTAAATAATAATTATAAGAATGTTCATTTTGTGTTTTTAAATGAATATAATTTATGAATTAAATATATAAAATCGTATTGATGATATAAAATATTTTATATTAAATTGGTAGATAAAATTTATATATTAACGTATGTTTATATATATATATTATATTTTTATAATATTTATAGAGAAATGTGTCACCGAAAAATATAAAGTGGACAAATTATTTGTAAAAAAAACTATTACTATATATTGTTATAAAAAAAACTATAAAATTTAAATTTTTATCACTTCTACACGTAAGTTGTATGTAAATAAGTAAATAAATAAATGTTGGTTTGTCCAATAAAAAAAGTAAATTACACGATTTTTAATATATATATATATAGATATATATAGGGTGTATTTTGGGGGTTTGGATTTTGAGTTTTGAATAATAAAAATTTTGAATGATAATAGTTGTGTAATGTGATATAAATAGATAATGTGATATTTTGAATGAAAAATTAATTTTTGGTATAATATAAAAAAGAAAAACAACTATTTGATTTGATATATTTTAAAGAAAAAATTTGATAAATAGTAATTTTTGGGAAGAATCCCCCAAACAAACACACCCATATATTATATTCTCTCAACAAAAGTTAACTTTTAACACAAAAGATTTTTTTTTATATTATCTATATAATTATCAATATTTTACATAAAAAAAAAAAAAATTTCAAACTAAAATACTAAACAAACAAACCAACATAGAAACGATTTTTATAATGTATGCGGGTGTAAAATAGTTAAAAATATAAAAATAGAAATGAATATTATACTATTATTTCTTAAAAAAAAAAGCAAAATTGTTAATAACTCACTTATGGTTTCTGAACTCAGCGTAAATCTCCCATCTACTTTAAAAATTGCATGAGGCCGCCTTATACTTTAAAAATTGTTGCATGAAACCACTCCGTGGTTTCGAAACTTAGCATAAATCCTTACTTTACTTTAAAAACTTGCATGACGCCCCCTTATACTTTAAAAAATATTGCATGAAATTCCCTGCCATGCAAAACATATAGATAGGAAATCATCTTTGTATCATATGAGGAAAGTTTTACGGTGGTGGAGTTTCATGCAACGTTTTTTAAAGTATAAGGGGATACCATGCAATTTTTAAAGTATAGGGAGATTTTACGCTGAATTTCGAAACCACAGAGGAGTTATAAACAATTTTACCTTACATTTAAATTATTTCTTTTAACAGTCGTTTGGAAACTCGGGACCGGCGGGAGCCACCGGTGTTATACGAGACACCTTCGGAGCGATTATGTTTGCATATCAATCGCCGATTCGATACGCGACGAATACTTTGGCAGAATTGAAGGCGATATGTAGAGGTGTGGTTTTAGCGGTGGAGCGCGGTTTCTTCCCCCTATGGATTGAGACTGACTCGACATGCAGTATGACATTGATTTCATCGCCATCCGGGCACTGGACTCTTCAAACGTGCCTTAGCCTATTACGAGTACAGCTCCGTGGTATCATTTGGCGGATATCCCATATCTACTGCGAGGGAAATCAGGTGGCGGATGCGCTAGCAAACACAACTGTTTCCCTTTTGGATGACCGGATTTTAGAGCCAGGGGACATCCCTCCGCGGATCCGAGGCCTCGTACCAGCAGATGCTGAGGGTTGACCGAGTTTTCACTTTCATCGATAGGTACGTTTGCCCCCATACTTAGGCATATATGATTGGGTGATGGATTTCATCTAATGTGGTTAGTATTAGTAGTCCTGCCGGTAGTCTTCTAGTTTTGATAGCTTTAGCAATTGCTTACTTAGTTTAGACTTAGGCTCTTAGCTGGTTGATTATTTGTATTGACTATATTGGTTGTACTTGGAGAACTACGTATGGCTTGATCCCCACTTGGGGTACGTAGGCAGCCTATTTTGGGCTCAGCCAAAAATAAAAAATAAAAACTCTTTACTATTTGTATAATTTACTTTTTATTATATATATTTTTATCTAATAATATTTATTGTTAATAATATATTTAAATTACAAAATATTAATTATATAAATTTTGATAATGTTATAATCTTTATAATAATTTTGAAATATTAAAATTTGAATATGTGAGATTAGTTATATTTGAAAGATTGAATATACAAATTTAAAGAAATTTAAATATTAAGATTTGAAATAAAAATTGAAGAAATCTAAATATTTGAAAAATATGTATATGAACATGATAATTTGAAATAAATTTAAATTATATTTATATATAAATTATCGATAAGTTTTAAAAATTAAATTTCAAAATTTGAGAATAATTAAGTTTTTTTTTTATTAGAGGTAATATGTTTTTAGAAAATGTCTTATATTCTTGATAACCGTATTTTCTAATAAAGGTAATAAGTAGGTAAAGAGGAATGTAACATATGCTCTTAATTTATAAAAAATATATTTTTTAATAAAATATTATATTTATATTACTATTTAGATTAAAAAAATCAATATAAAAAAGAAAACAAAATAAAAAAAAAAGCACTGATTTACAAAATTTGTACATATTACATTTAAATTTAAATTACAGGGGTCCTATTCTTTATTTGGATTCTTCGATTCTCTTCCCGATTCGATTCATTTTCCAACTAGCATTTGGATGGCTTCTTCAATTCGAAGGGACTTGGTCTTCGGTTTGACTTTGCCGGACTTTTGAGGATTTTGGTCTCAGTGAAGGGGATTTTAATCCTCAACTCTGACTTTGAATGAATTTGGGGCTTTGATCTTTGTTGAGGAGGATTTGGTGCTCCATAACGCTTTTGGCGGCGTATCCCTTTGAATTTTGGATTGAAGAGGGCCAGGTTGATGCTTTTGATGAAGAACACGATGAACGCCTTGAAGCTTTGGAATGGACTTTGGAGGCTCTTCATTGGCTTTGACGAAATCTTCAACCGCTTTTGGAGCTTTGATCCTTCATTCGGTTTGAACATACGACGAAAAACGTTAACTTAATCGATCTATCAACTAATATTTGATCATTTGTCCAAATCAGTGACTTTTCAACGAAGAACGCTTCGAAGAATACGAAAAACATGAAGAACAATGCAGAGAGTCTAGAAACACTTACCTTTGCGCGAGTCTTCAAATAAACTTCGATGTGTCAAATGAATTGGCCATAACCTCTATTTATAGGGGAGCGGTGGCCTTGGCTTCCCTTTTTAATGATGCCACATGGCGCGTCTTGATTGACCAACAAGAAGATTTTATAATATTTCATTTTTCATTAGATGTCGTTTTTCATTCTTGAATGATTTGATTGTGTGCCTTACTGTGCCTTACTTTCTCGGCAAGTTCTTTATATCATTTCCTTTATCTATTTATGCACGTAATATTTATATGATATCTTTTATTTTAAGCAGATTTTGCATTAATAGTTGATATTTATTATACAAATATTAACATATATGGATAATTAAATATCACATATTTATTTTATCTGAATTTTATTTTCTTCCGATATATATGATATTTAATTTAATTTAGGAATTTAATTTTTAATGCCTACAAAATGTCCCATCGAGACTTTTTTAAGCCGATGCAAGGTTTTACGGTTTGAATAAGTCTCGAAATATCAAGTCAGTATATTTTTCTTGACCGAATTTTTTTTATGGCTATCATTATTTGTATTTTTTTAGCTAACCTTTTTTTCGAAAGGTTTTTTTTTAATCTAATTGATTTTTCTTTTTTTATTTGACATAATTGACTGAAGTCGGACTTATATTTCATGTTGCCTACGTATCCGGTGAAGGAATCAAGTTATAACGTAGTTAAAAAAATTGAATTTGTTTGTTTTTGTTAAACAACTTATTCTCGTGTTAAGGAGTCTTGTAGAAAGTTTATCATAATTTTTAGGAGATTGTAGAAAGTTTATCCTCGTTTCGAGGAGTTTAGAAAAAGTTTATCCTTGTTCGCAAGAGATTGTAGAAAGTTTATTTTCGTTTTCAGGAGGTTGTAGAAAGTTTATCCTTATTTCTAGGAGATTCTAGAATATTTATCATCGTTTCCAGGAGATTGTAGAAAGTCTATCCTCATTTAGAGGAGATTGAAAAAAGATTAGCTTCGTTTCCAAGAGGCTGAAAAATTTTATCCTCGTTTCCAAGAGATTGAAGAAAGTTTATCCTCGTTTCTAGGAGATTGTATAAAGTTTATCCTCATTTTCAAAAGATTGAAAAAAAGTTTATCCTTATTTCTATGAGGTTGAAGGTATGATTGTCCCCACTATTTGAAGTGTTATATTTCTCGTCGTCTAAGAAATCTTGGGTAGGCGTTTCATATGTTCTACTAGACATCATACTCAATTTCATATCATGAGCGCGAGTGGCGAGTTCTTCAAAAGTATGGGGTCAGATTCCTTGTATAATATATTTCAAGCCCCACTGCATTCCTGAAATGCACATTTCTATGTCGGAAGCCTCGATTGCAATTGAGAGTTAAACTTCTCAAAAAGTTGATGTAGTCAATTACTGGTTCATCTTTCTATTAGCGGATATTGGTGATTTCGGTCATGCTGATGTTTCTCCTTGTGTTGTATAACTGGTTCAAGAACTTGTACTTCAATTGCTCCCAATTGTTGATGGAACCAGCCTCTAAGTCGATGTACCAATTGTAGGCGTTGCTATTTAGTGACCGTACGAATTGTTTGACTAGGAGGTCTCCATACGTTCCAATATCGTTGCATGTCTCGAAAAAATGCACTATATCTTACTTTGGGTTGCCTTTTTTGTCAAATTTTTGAAACTTTTGTGGTTGATAGCCCGTTGCATTTTGAGGGTGTCAATCCTTGCTGTGTAAGGCTTGATGTAAGTGTGTATCGACCTTGAATTTCTTCCGAATTATCTTTTGAGTGCCCCTTTGATGTATTCGTCAAATTGGAATATATGGATGAAGGAGTCGGATGATCCTAAATGGATTTGGTTCCACCACTTTTTCTTTACCATAATGTTGATCCGCGGATGTTGCTAGTTTATTTTGGGTCACCGAGGAAGATGGTTGTTTTTTGATGGCATGGCCTGCTTCTTCAGGCTTGTCCAACTAGGTGAGAAGTTTTTTTATGAATGCGTCTTTTTGTTGCATGTGTTGAGACATCCCTTCAATGATTTTGAACAATTTAGCAAGATGGTCCTCTATATTTGACGCGCTAATAGTCATTACTGGAGCGAAACTTGATCCAGTCGAATGACTTGAAGTTGGCCGATGAGTAGGTAGCATGAAAGTTCCTTTAATGCTTCGATCTTCCTCGCAGAGTAAACTTTGATTCGCAATCTTTCGGTCCTCAATATTTGAAGCGTTGATGTTTTTGATGAAGAGGGTCGGGTTGATGCTTTTGATGAAGAACGCAACGAATGCCTTGGAGCTTTGGGGTGGACTTTGGAGGCTCTTCCTTGGCTTTGACGAGTTCTTCAATGGACATACGACGAAAAACGTTAATTTCATCAATCCACCAATTAATATTGGATCATTTGTCCAAATCAATGACTTTTCGACGAAGAACGTTTCTAAGGACACGAAGAACATGAAGAACAATGCAGAGAGTCTAGAGAGACTTACTGTGATACCCCCGGAATTGAGTTGTTGCTTGGCCAACTCCCGTGTGTAGATGGGCCGGTATTAGGCCATCCGAAGTTGATTAGAGGTTAAATGGATTGATAGACTACTCATGTCAACAATGTGCACATTTCTTTTCGGGAGCTCTACTGAAGTCTTCCAAGGTGCGCACGAGTGAGAATAGATGCATGCTGGAAAGACTCGTGTTGAATTGTGGGGCCAGTCTACAATTCCGACATGCTCGGCTTGCGGGCTGGATGTCACCCTTACCTTTACGCGAGCCTTCAGATGAACCTCGGTGTGTCAAATGAATTGGCCATGACCCATATTCATAGGGAAGATGAGGCTTCAGCTTCCTTTTTTAATGATGCATGTGACGCGTCTTGATTGACCAATGATAAGATTTTATAATATTTTATTTTCCATTAGATATCATTTTTTATTGTTGAAGGATTTGATTGTGCGTTTTTCTTTCTCGCAAAGATCTTTACATCATTTTTTTTTCTTGGAAGATATTAATTTAAATACTTCATTTATTGACGAGATTAATTTATTTTCCTGCCAAATTTATTATGACTCTATGCACGTAATATTTGTACGATATCTTCCATTTTAAATAAATTTTGCATTAATAGTTGATATTTACAGTATTATGCAAATATTAATATATGTACATAATTAAATCACATATTTATTTTATCGAAATTTTATTTTCTTCCGATATACTTCCTCCGTCCACTACTAAACTTCTCATTTTCCACTTTAATCAGTTCAAATCAAAACTTCTCGTTTATGTTTTTAGAAAAAATAACTCTCAACTAAATATCAAAATACCTCTATTTTTTACTTGTCACGTTACTTTTTAAGAGTAAAATAGATATTATATTATTTTTAACACGATATATATACCATACTAATTTTTTTTAATTCGCGTGCAAAAGTTAAATGAGAAGATTATCATTAAACGAAAGAAAGGAATATATGATATTTAATATAATTTAAACATTTAATTTATTATATCAATATACGATATATCTTCATTTTTTCTTAATAATATTTATAAAGAAA
Source organism: Andrographis paniculata (assembly GCF_009805555.1). Taxonomy (NCBI): domain Eukaryota; kingdom Viridiplantae; phylum Streptophyta; class Magnoliopsida; order Lamiales; family Acanthaceae; genus Andrographis; species Andrographis paniculata. Next base: position 2,661,416 of record NW_026137611.1, read on the forward strand.
TCATATCAAAGAAACCCTCAATTTAAGTGAACAAAGGACCCATCGAACAAATAAGAAATAAAGGCACGAGTTATTGATTACAATTATTAGAATTTGTTCTTTTTATCATTTATATATATAGTTTTTTTTTGTGAGGTTGAGTGATTGATTTGAATATTTTTATTTAAATAATATTTTATAAAAAATATTTTTTATTGAAATTGTAAATTAAATAATGATAATTTATGTGTGAAACTCAAATCAAACACATTTATTAAATGAATAAAATGTACATATATATATATATTTCAATAAAAATATACTATTTTTTTCATTAAATAATAATAATAATAATAAACTTTCTTTATCAAATAATATTATAGTTTTTCAAAATACATTTAATGTATAATATCTAACTATAAAAAATTCCACAAAATTCAAAATTTATATTTTTCAAAATACATTTATAATGTATAATACCTTAATAATAAAAAAATTCCACAAAATTCAAAATTCAAAATTCATAATTTATAATACTCCATAATCCAGAATCATATCTACCCATTTGTGGTTTTTGTCGATTTAATTGGTAATTTTTTTAAAAAAAAAATTAAAATTGAAATCAATATTATTTATTACTTACTATTTCCGATAAAAATTTACTCTTTTTGCCTAATGTAAAATGCAATATTTTGATTTCGGTATAGAAATTTAGGTGAAATAAAGTGAAAATTAAGTGATAAGATCAAAGAAAAATTTATATTTTTAATTATATTTTTATTTGGTGGATGTGATGAAATAAAATATAATTAATTATTATTTATTTTAGAAATATTATAAATATATGGAGGCAAAAATAGTATTATTTTCTTTTACAAAATATCATATCAAAATACAATTCAACAAAAATTCAAATCAACATCTCATTTTAAATTAATTTCATACCGCAATCAAATCAAACAAATCCATTTTTTAGTAATGGTAATTTCCACCTAAAATAACAATAACAACAACAATAATAATAATAAAATCTAATAATAATAAGAAGTGTGCTTTAGAAGGATAACTAATAGAAATATTAACGATCTCTATCATTAATTATTATTTTATATATTATATATACGATATATATAATATAATATAATATAATATGATATGATATAATATATGTATATATGCTGTGTAGACACCAAATGTAATGATTATGTGTAATTATTATATGTGTATGTATATATGTTATGTAGTGTGTTCGGTTGTAAAATTTTAACAAAATTCTACTATTCATCCAATTTTTTTCCCCCAAAAACATCAAATCAAACACCTAAATTTCATTTTTTATATTATACTAAAAATTAATTTTACATTCAAAACATCACATCAACACCTATTTATATCACATCATACAACTATTCAAATTCAAAATTTTTACTATTCAAATCCCAACTCAAAATCCAAACCCCCCAACAAATGCAGCCTTCATTCAAAACCCATATATATATATATATGTGTGGAGGTATGAATACATATATAATAGTAAACTATCTTACATCACATCGAAATACAATCTGCATCCATATCTTGAATACGTGTACAACAAATTGCTTATTCACCATTTTATTGTACCATATATATATAAATTGTTAATATTCCAAAACTTTTATTAAAAATCTCTCTCTCACTCTTTCTCTCTCCTAACATTTGATTTCTAACAAAGAATTTAAGTGGACAATATAAAATAAAAAAAAATTAAAAATTAGATAATATGACGGGAGAAGTAATATATCTTTTTATTTATGTAATGTAAAGAATAAAAATTTAATTAATTATTTCATATTTTAAAAATATTGTAAATATACGAGATAAACTAAAATAAAAAAATATTAAGATACGTTAGATGAAGAAAATATTTTTTTATAAATTAATTTTTTTGTGTTAATATAAAATAATAAAATTTTATATTAAATTATGATTTTTTAATGAATGAATAGAATATATATTATATATTGTATATAATTGTGTATATATATTATATTTTTTAATAATATATTAATTAAGAATTGTATCAACAAAGAATAATTAGATTAAATACGAAAATAAATCATATGTGATGTGTATATATATATATATATATTTACATTTATTAATTTTAATTAAATTAAATAGGACTCCCTCCTATGTTCTACATAAAATTAAATAGTATATTTAAATCAGTGATTGAAATTACAATTTACAAATTCAACATGCTATCCTAACCAATTATAATTATTACAGCTTTTAAAGTATTATTTATATATTTTTATTTTATATATGCATTTATGTTCCCTTCTGACGTACGCCTACATCTATACTTGAGTGCCTTTTACTGTTCTTTTAGATTTCAATAATGGATAATCATTATATTAAATATATTTGAAAAAAGAAACAAAAGCAAAACAAAACAAAATCGATGGGAAATAATAAAAAAGTTAATTAAATAGAGAAGTTTGATATATCTAATAACAATTTTCGACATTAATTATTTATAATATATTTTTTAATAAACACCCAAATTCTATTTTTTTTTTTTTTTTCATATAATACTATATTGTTAAAACACATAATATTTTTACAAAGAAATTCGTAAATTCGTAGATGTTAGGCATTGTATATTTGGATGGATATACTCAAATGTCTGCTTAAAAAAAAAAAAAAGAAGAAGAAGAAGAACACAACATCTTTTACTGCATTATATTTTCCTCATCCCCACGCTAACCATTTCTTACTTTATTACATTATACTAATATATATTATATATTTCATTTGTCCATAAACTAATGTCCTATTTTTCTATTTGGAATGTTCAACAACTATTGTCCTATTTTCCTTTTTAAACACAAATTTTACATTTTTACCTTTCATTCATTTATTACTTTTCATCTCTACCATACAATTAAGGACAAATTTGTCAATTCATAACAAAAAAATAATCACCTAAAAAACCGTGCAAATATACTTTAGGACAATAGAAATTGGACGGAGGGAGTATTATACATACATATATGTTTACGTTTAATACACACCCGTACACACTTACACACATATATATTTATTATTTATTATACAACACGTTATCAACATGAATGTTCTTACCTATTTTATTTTTGGTTAAATGGATGTCAACTAAAATGATGCAAATATATGTTTTATTGGCAGTGCTACGACATATACGATATTGAAATACGAAAAATATTTCTCCCATTTGAAAAAGGAAATGATGAATGTCAATACAATAAGTGGCAGTACGAAATTAATTGAAGGCTTTGGAGAAACCATTATATTTCTTCCCACTTAGACGATAATTGTGATACAATATGCATTGTTGGCCACTAAAACTCGAAGAAATTTACTGAGCTTTCATGACATTCGAAAAAATGGTTATCACATTAAGAAATTAAGTGATACCGATGGTGAATTTTTGTTGATCACCAATATCATTGATAAAAAAAAAAAAAAAAACGCATCATTGAGAGATTACCTTCACCCTCTACTGGTTTATATTATGCTAGGTTAGATGTTGTTGAAACACATCTCACAGTAGATCAAAAGATTACCGATTTTCAAATATGACATGATCGCTTTAGACATCTTGGCAATATAATGATGAGACGAATGATTGAGAATTCGCATGATCATTCATTAAAAGGTTAAAAAGTGCTAAAATCAAATGAGTTAACCTCTATTGCTTGCACTCAGAGAAAATTGATAACTAGGCCATCGCCAACTAAAGTAAGTATTGAATCCTCTACATTTTTGGAAAGAATATATGGGGATATATGTGGACCAATCGACCCACCGTGTGAGCCATTTATATATTTTATGGTGCTTATTGATGCATCTACCATATGATTACATGTTTGTTTATTATCTATTCGCAATATGACATTTGCGATATTGTTTGCCCAAATTATTAAATTACAGGCACAATTCCCTGATAATCCATTAAGACTATATGTCTGGATAATGTTGGGGAATATTCATCGAATGCATTTGATGATTATTGCATGTCGATTGGAATTCAAGTAGAACACCCAATTGCTCATGTTCATACACAAAATGGTCTGACATAATCACTTATTAAAAGATTGTAATTGATTTATAAACCATTACTGATGATATATATGTTGTCTGTTTCAGCTTAGGAGCATGCAATCTTACATGCATGAACACTCATAAGAATGAGGCCTACAAATATCATAGCTATTCCCCCATACAATTAGTATTTGGTCACGAACCAAATATATCTCATCTACGTATTTTTTGGTGTGCTGTTTATATTCATATTCTACCCCCAAATGTAAAAAAATGGGTCCTCAACATAGACTGAGCATTTATGTCGGATATGAATTGCCCTCAAGTATAAAATATCTTGAATCTATGACGAATGATTTATTCACTGCAAGATTTGCAAATTGTCATTTTGACGAATCATATTTTCCGACATTAGGGGGAGATATAAATGAACCGAAAAGGGATATTAATTGGAAAATCATATTGAATTTTTGTGATCCTCGTACAAAGCAGTGTGAACTAGAAGTTCAACGCATTGTAGACTTGCAAAATATTGCAAATCATTTACCGGATGCTTTCAATGACTAGAGCAAAGTCACTCGATCATATATCCAAGCCGCTAATGCTCCGGCTAAAATAATTGTCCCTGATGAACAAATTGCAAGTGCTAATGAATCAGCGATACGCTTAAAGCGTGGTAGACCACTCGGTTCCAAAGACAAATATCCTCGAAAGAAAAGAGGAATGATTGATGATAATCATGAAAATATTATAATTGACATTGATAAACCTCAATCTAATGAGGAAGTCAACCATGAAATACTTGCTCCAGAAGAGCACGATCTTGAAAAACATAATGAGATTATTGAAAATTCAATTAACTATGTTACTTCAAAAAAATGTTGGAACCGTAAAGAGACAATTATTGATAATAGCTTCACATACAGTTTAGAACTTGATATAATGGAAGAAAACGAGGATCCAAAGCCAAAATCGGTTAATGAATGTCTGCAAATAAATGACTTGCCAAAATAGGAAAATACAATTCAATCAGAGCTTGACTCATTAAACAAAATCGAGGTCTTCGGACCGATTGTTCAAACACCAGATGGTATAAAACCAGTTCGGTATAAATAGGTGTTTATACGAAAAAGAAATGAGCATAATGAGATTGTGAGATATAAAACTCGTCGTGTAGCTCAGGAATTCTCACAAAGACCTGGAGTAACTATTGATGAAATATACTCTCCAGTTGTCGATGGAATTACATTTAGATACATTGTGAGTCTAGCAGTGCGAGAAAAGCTCGACATGCGTCTTTTAGATGTAGTTACTGCATACCTTTATGGCTCATTGGATATTGATATTTATATAAAAGTTCGTGAGGAATTCAATATGTCTAAAACATACAAATTAAATCCAAATGAATCATATTCCATCAAATTGAAAAAGTCATTGTATGGACTTGAACAATCAGAGTGAATGTGAGATAACCGTCTCAGTGAATGTTAATAAAAGAATGTTATACTAATAATTCAATATGCCCATGTCCTTTTATAAAGAAAAATGGATAAAATTTTATCATTGCTGCAATATATGTTGATGATCTCAATTTAATTGAAACTCCTGAAGAGATTCAACTGCAGTTGAATATCTAAATAAAGAATTTTAGATCAAAGATTTTGGAAAGATTAAATATTGTTTGGGATTACAATTAGATCATATTAATAATGGAATATTTATTCATCAATCCACATATACCCAAAATGTATTAAAGCAATTTTATATAGATAAATATCACTATCTGAGTATACCAATAGTGGTCAGATCTCTTAACCTCAGTAAAGATCCATTTAGGCCTAAAGAAGATAATGAAGAAATACTTGGCCCAAATGTACCATATCCCACCTTTATTGGTGCATTAATGTACCTTGTAAATTGTACCATACCAGATATATCTTTCTTAGTAAAATTATTGGTCAGGTTTAGCGCATCCAATATAAAGCGTTATTCGAATGGTATTAAGCACATTTTTTGTTATCTTCAAGGGACTCATGACCTCGGTCTATTTTATTCGAGTGAATCTCAAAATAAATTAATTGGTTATGCTGATGTTGGTTATCTATCTGATCCATACAAAACAAAATCTCAAACTTGTTATTTATTTACTTGTGGTGAAACTGCAATCTCTTAAAGATCTTCTAAACAGACGATAACAACTACTTCCTCAAACCATGCTAAGGTTTTAGCAATTCACGAAGCTAGTGGTGAATGTGTTTGGTTGAGGTCTATGACTCACCATATTCAGAAAATTTGTGGTTTGATTTCTAATGATATTACCTCATATAATATTATTTAAAAATAATGGAGCTTGAATAACTCAATTAAAGGGGTGATATATAAAGGTGATCGGATAAAGCACAAATCTCCGAAATTCTTTTTCACTCATGATTTACAAAAGAGTGGTGAAATTAATGTGCAACAAATTCGATCGTCTGAAAATTTTGTAGATTTATTTACGAAGGCGCTACCGACTGCAATATTCAACAAATTGGTACGAGAAATCGGAATGTGTCATCTGAAATGTATCAAATAAAGTCCAAATTTGAAGGAACGCATTAATATGAGAATGATGTACTTTTTTTCATTCACTATGATTTTTTTCCACAAGATTTTTTCATAGTAAGGTTTTTTGTATAAAATATCCAATGGGGAGTGTTAAAATACGTAACATTTACAAGGCAATTCGTAGATGTTAGGTGTTGTGTATGTGGATGCATTATATCCACCAATGCACTCAGATGTCTGCCTATATATATATATATATATATATAGGTAAATGAAAGAAAAGAACACAACATCTTTTATTATATTACATTTTCCTCATCCTTACGCTGACCCTCTCTCACTTTATTACATTATAATTTACTTTCTCCGTCCGCCAAATTTATTCACTTTCCTTTTTAGTTTGTCCACTAAATTTATCACATTACTAGTTTTGGTAAATTCAACAAATCAACATATAATTATTACCCTTCATTTAACACTTATTTGCAACAAATATCACTAAATTTATTACATTCTCTCTATTTATTTACTTTCATTTCTAACTAAATTTTCAAAAGTACCCCCAACTACCTATCATATTTTCAATAAAATATCCATTTTTCTTAAACTTCGTACTCGACCCAAATGGACTACTTTTAGTGGTCAAATGGAGTATATTATATATTTATACATACATATATGTTTACTTTTAATACACACATCCGTACACACTTACACACATATATCAAACCATATATATTTATTATTTATTATACAACATATATCAATTTTTTATTTTTATTATTAATACAAAATAGAGTGTTAAAGCATCTACAATGGTGAAATCTTGGAGATTATTTCATTCAACTCTTCATTTTTCTCCAATAAGTAAGGTTATGTTCTTTTGCAGGTTTTAACACGAGTTTTTAGTATTGAGATTTTTTTCTCTCTCCAAAAATATCACATCTAACAATTATTTTTCTTTTTTTTTTATTATACTATAAATTTATTTAACATTCAAATCAATGTGGACCACACCATTTCTATTACATATTTATTTTAGGGAGAGTTTGATTAAAATCCCTGTACAATTCCACTTAAATTTACATAATTTACTATTTTTTATGTTGTTATTTAATTAAATACTATCACAATTTTTTTAACTTATTTTGATAATATAAAAAATTTAAAATATATAGAAATAAATATATATTTTTGCATGACATATCATAATAAAAATTATAGTTACATAATATAAATGTAAAACTTTATTTTCCTAAAAATCATTAAGTTCATTAAAATATTAATCTTCATTGTTATTGCTTCCAAAATGCTCTCAAATGTGCTATACCAAATATGCTCGAAGTTTGTGACTTACTTCGCAATTACGAAATTTTGTAGTTCGTCAAAGGTAAGATTGAAAATTTCAGTGAACAACTCGTGTCACTTTGCCCATGGAATTTGCATCATCATCATCGTCGGCATTCAAATTTTGTATTGCATCTCCTTCATCTTCAACAACCATATTATGCAAGGTAATGTATGTATATATTAGATCTTTTAATTTATCTCCATTCAAAAATCAAGCTACACTACACTTACAATAGCCCAACGAATGTGAAGTACTTCAAATGTTTGCTCTATATTTTTTTTTTACGGTCTTTTGCATTTTTTTAAACTTGCTCTTTTTCAGATCCATTGGACATGCGAAGTTCTTTACAAATATCGTTTACTCTGGATATGTACCTCCGCTAGATAATATAATTGATTATATTATTATTCACTGTAAATTGCACATCAGAGGCATTCATTGCAGAACTTTATTGAATAACATAAATTGGTTAAGAACGTTGATGTTGTTGTTAGACCCTGTGCCTCCGAAATTAGAATATCATAGCCATAGGTCCATTGATGCAACGACTTTAAGAGTAATCGTTCAACATCCTATATCTCCTTAAGTAGACCGACTTTTTCATCCAACTAAGTAATTTTTTCATTCCCAATGCATACCGTCGATACTTCTCAACATGCCGGAGAAGCCATGACGTTTTGAGTATTTATGAAGAAAATGTGTGACATCATCATAATTTGGTCTTAAAAAAGAGTATGCCTCATAAATTTCTACTATACACCGAAATAAATTGCTCAAACACTTTATTTTAGTGCTTTAACAAATTTGTATATAATTATTTAAGAAGTCAATTGAAAATCCATATACTAATTGTTGAATAGTCGTTGTTTTCAGAATAGAAGAAAGGGACTCTGGTTGCATTAGCTCTCCATTGAAAATATCGAGAGTGATTTTCAGGGGATTGGACTATTATAGTTCTCTTATCATTCAAAATCTTCATGGAACATGTTTGGATGATAGACAAAGTTGTCAAAAAAATAGTCATTGAAAAACTGAACACGACCTTCATTTCGATCTCGTTTGACATGCTTTCAACAACGACTTCTGGAATTCTCAACTTCATCTTTCTCTATTTCGTCCAATCACATATGAAATTTTCTGTCACTTTCATTCCTTTTTTCTAGCTATTTTCGAATATCATTTATAATAACATCTTTTTCGTCATACATAGACATTTTAGAATGAGTGTTATAAAGATGAATTTGGAAATGTTATCTAAAGAAGAATTTAGAATGGTTTGTTATATAGAATAATAAGTTCATTATATGATACTTCAAATTTTTATATAATTAAAGCTTATTGATTAGGGCTGATATTTTGTTATTTGACATTTGATAAGTACATTGTGCATGCATCTACTATGTTTGTAAAATTTTGATATTTAAATATGATCATTTGTTCTCATATAAATTGTTATTACCTAGATTATTTGTAGATTTATTGTGAAAAAAATTGGTGTTGTATCTTCAATGATGATAGAGATTCTTGTAGACAATATGGTAAATGGACAAATAAATTTTAATGTTGTATTTTGTTATTACGTAAATATTGTTTGTTGATATTATATAATATTATTTATTTTCTAGAATTTTGCTTGACCAAGTTTTTTATTAGGGTTGAGTCAATCGTCTGACGATAAACACTTTGTTGATCCAATAATTGAAAAAGAAAATGTGATGCATTATATATGATTCCAATACTTTGTAGTATATTTTAGAATGTTTTTTTTTTCTTCATATCATGTGTTTTTTTATGGACATATGATAGCATGTCAAGATCTTGATGCTGCTACCCTTGATCAATTTAGTGCGATTGAAGAGCAACTTAGAATTCAATTTAAGAAACATAACTTTGATGAAGAAGACTACATTGTATGTGATTTTGCATATTTACATTATGTAATGATTATTATTATTATTTTTATTAATTTTTCTATTGAGGTGTTGAATCACCAATTGACACTAGGCAACCAAGACAGTTTATTACTTCAAGGGTGTTCAGATCATCAGATCATATTGTTGTAAAAAGTTTAGAAAAAGCTCGTCATCTCACTAATATTGAAGAGTCTATAATGAGTTGGATTTGAGATATAACATTCAGATTAAAGAAGTACAAAGCTTAGTACTAGTGCGATATATATATTATAGATACCATAATTGATTGTTATGCTTACTTTCTTAACTGACGAAAATTTGAAAAGGCGATGACGGATATGAATCAAATGACTTTTTTTTTTCTTCCGAGTATATCGGCGGTATAAATTATTTGGCTTAATATATTCATAATTTTTAATACTATAGTATTATTGTTTATTGACATATTTATATTTTAATTGTCAATAGTCAATTACACTATATGAGTACAAAATAAACATCCAATGTCGGGTAAAGAGACAATCATTTCATCATGAACTTCATACTTAAAAAAAAGTTATCTTGGAAAAAAATAGAAGTTTGCATTTTCAGTTGATTATGTAAGTATACAGAATTGTATTTATTTTTATACAAAATGCTCAATTATTTGATATCTAACATTATGTCTTCTTATCATACAATATTGGTTTGTTGTTTATATGTTCGTTAAAGAAACCAATTTGTGTTACTAAAACAAGATGCTGAAGTGTCATTCATTGATCTGAAATTGTGGAAAATATTCTCTTATTTGATATCCAACATAATAGTCTTGTTATCTAAGAGCATTGGTTTGTTGTTGATATGTTACTTCGTTAAAAAACTTATTTGTGTTACTAAAATATGATGCTGAAGTATCATTCATTGATATGAAAGTGTGGGAAATGTCCTATTATTTGATATCTGACATAATAGCCTTATTATCAAATAGTTCTGGTTTGTTGATATGTTACTTTTTTAACAAAACTAATTTGTGTTACTAAAATATGAAGTGTAATTCATTTATTTGAAAGTGACTCTTTTATTTAGGTTGACTTAAATAACTTGTTTAGCTAAATAAAAAATTCAGAATGTTCAATTTTAATGCCATTTGGGATGAGAATTGAAATCTTTTATACAATGTCTAATTTTTATTTATTAGTATCATATGTGAAATATTCTATTATTTGATATCTGACAAAATAGTCTTATTATATGAAAGTATCAGTTTGCTATTGATGTATTACTTCGTGAACAAAACTTTTGTGTTACTAAAATATGATGCTGAAGTGTCATTCATTCACCTAAAAGTGTGAAAAGTGTTCTATTATTTGATATCTAATATAATAGTCTTATACATGACAATATTAGTTTGTTGTTGATATGTTACTTTATTAATAAAACTAGTTTGTGTTACTAAAACATATGTTGAAGTGACATTCATTGATCGAAAATGACTTTTTATTTAGGTTGATCTTCTGACTTGTTTAGCTAAATAAAGGAAATCAAAATGTGCAATTTTAGTGCCACTTGATATGAGAATTGAAATCTTTTATACAATGTTTAATTTTAATTTATTTATTTATTTTGTTAATTTTTCTTCCCTCACTGTCAACATGAATATTTGGTATTTTTTAATATCAAGACATAAAATTTGGTATTTCAATTCACTTAACTCCAAAGAAAGTTGGACTACAGACAAGTCACAATGAAATATTGTGGTATTATTTTACGACTAGTTTTCTATATTATTCAGCTAATGACAAGTAGGAATGAAAGGTTTGAATATATTTTTCTTAATAATATCTCGTAACAAAATACCAATCTTTGTGGTATATTGACTAATTATAGGTGGGAAAGAAGTTTTGAATTATTTTTTCTAATCAGCGACGTGTGTATGCGAGGTTGTGTGGATTTAAAATATGTTGGAACTGGAGGTGAAAAGTTCTAGCACACCTCGAATTCTCTGCGATAATCGTGGTGCAATTCAGATCAGTCGGAACCCCACTCATCATGATCGAACTAAGCATTTTGATCTTGATTTGCATTTCATTCGTGAAAACGTGCAAGCCAATCTATTTCAAATTGAGTTTGTATCGACAAAGGATCAATTGGTTGATGTTCTGACCAAAGGATTATCGAACCATGTCTTCCATAATTTGATGTCCAAAATGTGCGTTGAGGATCCCACACACATTTTGCAGGGAGGTGTTAAACACGTGACCAACTCATCACTGAAGGAAAACATCTAATAACATGTGTTCCACTACTAATTTGTTGTAACTGAAATACCTCATTCTGCTCTTGTTCCATTCTTTTATTTTCTATTTTGGGTGTGTTTATCAATATTGTTTGAACTTGAAATAGTAAAAATGACAAATATTAATTGATACGATAACACATAATATGATCAATTTTATATTGAAATTAAAATGTAAATATTATGTTATATTTACCTTAAGTTTGATTTCACTTTTTATTTATTTATGAAATTTTCACTACCTTTTATATATATATAGCTATACTTTTTCTATCCCGCGTTAATATATATATTTTGTTATTTTTATTCGTCTCACGTAAATATATATATATCTTTTCATTAATAATTGTGGACATCATTGTTCAATACAAATATTCTTACTTTATATTAAAAAGTAAAGGCAAAATTATTTTTTATCATATTTAACTATCTACTAAAATTAAAATATTATTTTTAAAACTTTGCGCAAAAATATAATTATATACATAAATACGAAATGGAGGGAATATTATTTAATTTTATAAAACATCACATTTATACAAATAACTATTTAAAATTAAAACACTAAATCAAACCCTAAATAAACTAATACAATACATTAATATTTGTAATTGTGTTCACTTACATTTTGCATAAATGTGTTTTTTATATTGGACATGGAAAATCATATCGCTAATATAAAAAATAATATCTTATGTTGAATTGTTAACTGTTTTTGAATGAGTAAATTATTTATTTCATTCATCCCAATGGAAATATGGAATATACCTTTTTATTTTTTTTTTCAATAAATAGTAATTTGTATTGGTTAGTAGAATGATGGGTTTGTTCGTTGAAATTGTTTGAAAATATATTTTTGTATGTGAGGTATAGAGAATTGTGTAGGTAATATAAAATTAATGAATGTATATAATATATTACTTTTTGTTTTGAAATATATTTTTTGGGAATGGTGGAAGAACACACTCGAAGTGTGTAAGACTATTTTGATATTTTTGTCCTTATAATTAAAAAAAAAATGTAATATTTTTAAATGTTAAGAGTAATTTGGTATTTGTATCTAAGTTACTTTGATACTTTTGAGTGAAACATGCCACAGGTAAGACTTAGAGGCATCAGGGTTTGATCAATGACTTCATGATCACGAGTACACTCTGACACCATCAGGTTATTCCTTATAGAACTATATCGATTATATTAATTAGTATATAGACATTTGTCCATTCAAATTCAATCAATATATGTCAAAATATATATATTATTACCATCAATTTCACTCAAAATAATAAAAATATATGATTTTTCGGCCTCAGTGAAACCTTCAACCCCCTCGACAAAATAACTATAACTCCTCCACTGTTACATAATATATAATATATGTACTCTATCTCTCACAATAAATCAACAATTCAATACAAATATATGATTTTATATTATCAATACAATTCATTGTAAAGCTGTTTGGGAACGACTGAGATCCATGCTGAATAACAAAATTTAAGCAATGTTATATTATTCACTATAATTATATTTAATATCTAATGATAGAGATTTAAGTGAAAGGTAAATGTGTAATTTATAATAAATCATATATATAAAATTTATATATGAGAACTTTAATCATACACTTATACGCATAAGCACGGAACTCTGAAGAAGAACGCTAAAGAAGAAGCTTGATTCGATGCCGGTAGCATTTTGCCTTGTTGTAGGAAAAGTTGCACTTGAAGATTTTAGTGTATTGTTTCATATTAATTTTCGTATAGTTTCTTTCCTAATTTTTAACGTTGCAACTTATGTTTCAATTTTAATTTGGAATACTTGTTCTTACTCTATTGTAATGCTTATGTCCGTTTCAATGGAGTTTTGCTCTGTCGACTTATTTTTCATACATTTGTAATCCTTCTAGTCTTCGAATTTTAATTAATTCTACAGCTTAATCTATGTTCAATCGATCAATAATCTCATGTCTGATATGTATTATTCAGTATGCAATTCATGTTGTGTTTGATCTATCTAAGTTCTAACAATCATCTTCACTCCGAAATATTGATTGATTTATGCAACTCAAGACTATGCCTGATCTAAAATGTTCAATTGATGAGATAAGTGAAACTTGAATGTTGATTTAACAAATAGCTCATCTGTCAAAATTTTATATATTTGCGCACTATTAAAAATAAAATAAAATTCATTTCAATTTGGTGACTTGTGTTGACAGGTAAAGGCACAGTTGATTCATAAGGTTGATGGTGCAGTTGGGAGGTCAAGGATGTAGTCTGAGAGATGGGAAGACAGACGTCTGTTTCTAGAAGGCCTGGTATTGCGAGCGACTTGTGATGCACAACTATGCAAAGGATCTTCGGTAGTAGAACTATGTGTCGCATTCTGTTGTTCCAGTAATGGATCAACCTTCGCCACTTGGTCTGGATCGAAGGGAGGAGGATAATTTGACACTGAGGTAATGGAAGGAATTAATAGAGATATTTCTGGACTAGGAACCATAGAGCTTTCTGGATGGATGGGAATAAGTGAATCTAAGGTGTCATTATTTGGAGGACATGGCTGAGAGAGCAACGGTGTGTAACTGACAGGTCTGATTGGCTTGTGGAAAGGAAATATATCCTCATGAAAAATGACACCTCTAGACACAAAAAAACACCCGAACTCAATGTCATATAATTTGTACCCTTTAATTCCCATTGGGTATCCCACGAAAACACAAGCACAAGCACGGCTGTTGAATTTATTTTGATGGCCTGGAATGGTGGAAGCATATGCTAGACAACCAAATGTTCGAAGGAAGGTATATATTGGTGGAGCACGATGAAGAAGGGAATGGGGTGCATAGTTGACAACTCGACTAGGTAAACGATTGATAAGATGTGTGGCGGTAAGGACAACCTTTCCCCAAAAGTTAAGGGGAACTGAACTATGGAAAAACAAGACACGTGCTACAACAAGAAGATGGCCATGTTTGTGTCATCAACAACATTTTGTTGAGGAGTCGCAACACATGATCGATGATGAATGATGCCAGTTTTATCATAGAAGGGTGCAAGATTAAATTCGGTACCATTATCCGAACGTAAAACTTTAAATGAGACTGGAATTGTGTAATGATGAAGCAGTGAAATTTTGGAATAAGAAATGATACTTCAACTTTTGATTGCATTAAATGAGTCCAAGTAAAGTGGGAAAAATCATTAACAATGATAAGAAAATATTTATGTCCTCCTAAACTTTCTTCCTTATGGGGTCCTCATATATCAACATGGATTAGTTGAAATGGGGCAGTGGTGACATGCACTGGAAACTTAAGACGCTTTTGTTTGGCTTTGTGACAAGCATCACATACTGATGGTAGGAGCTGAAGATGCCTTTATTTTTTAGATGAAGAAGAACTTGACTTGAGGCGTGACCAAGGCGATTATGCCAAAGAAAAGAAAAACGAGTATGGTGAATGGCAGATCAGATAGGGAAGGTGGGCTAGTGACATTGAGGATGAAGATATAATCCTTTGCATAGCTTAGAAACTCCAATCGTCGTCCACGATGGTGGGCCTGCAACCAATATTCATGAGCCAAAAACAGGAAACGAATGGTTCTTGAAAAAATAAGTTTACTGAAGGACAAAATATTACAAGTGAAATTTGGAACAAATAAAACATGATCAGGTGTGATATTATTACTGAGAATGACTGTCCCTATGTGAGTGACTGGGATAGATGCACCATTAGGCAAATTGACTAAACCCAGAAATGTGGTATGTAGCTCTTAAAGAAATTAAAGAAATTAAAGAAATTATCAGGCTGGGAAGTAATATGAGTTTGTAGAAAAAATGTGCCGAAAAATGTTTTTGAGGATGTTTGAGCCCCTTTTTTAACAACTGCATGTGGCTGTCTCAAAATGGAGTTGGGCGAGTGCCCAACATATCTTTGATCGAGTACCTGCAGGAGAGTGGTTAGTTGTTCTGAAGACATACCATACTGTTTTGGCGTCGAGTCTGCTGCTACATTGTTCACAACATGATGAGTGAATGGACAAGATAACGCAGATTTTGTGAACTTGAAGTTCTTCAAAAAGCCGATTAACCGATAAAATTTTTCTTTCGTATGTCCTTTCTTTCCACAATGGAAGCAAGTTAAGTCTTGGCGAACCATTCGACGAGTAGATGCAGCTATCACTGTGGAGTCAGACCTTGAAGGCTATGGAATCTGTTTGTGCTAAGCTTCATCTCGAATAATAACATTATATGACTAATCAATAGTAGGTGATGGCCTTTGGTTAAGCAGTTGTGATCGAATAGGTCCATATTGTTCATGACGACCATTCAGAAATTTGAACAGTAGGTTTTTCTCTTGTTGGAGACGGTATGTCTGAAAGCATTCTTGATTACATAGGCCACAATTGCAGTGTGGAGGAGAACGATAATGGCGTAGCTGTTCCCAGATCATCATCATATTTGTGTAGTAGACATCGACTGTTCTTGTACCTTGAGTAATGAGAGAGAGTTCTCATTGTAGCCGACATATTCGATTATCGTCTGGAACTGAGAAGCGAGTTTGAAACACTAACCATACCTCGCTTGCAGATTTGATATAAAAAATAATAGACGTCAAACTTGGTGAGATAAATTTGAGCAACCATGCCATAATAAGATCATTGCAGCGAATCCAAGCACCCCGACTTGGATGAGTAGGTTCTGGTTCTGAAATGGAACCATCAAAGAATTCCTGCTTCTTTTGGATGGAAACAACAAGTAGAAATGATCGATACCATGTTGATAAACACACCCAAAACAGAAAATAAAAGAATGGAACAAGCGCAAAAGAGTAGTGCAAAAGGTGGGAGTTCAGAGAATTCTGGATATAATGTTCGACAATCTCAGTGTCTACAAATGATAATACAAAACTTATATATAGAACAGGAAACTACTGAAAGATGCAGGTGAATACGACAGTTACAATAAATTAGTAGTGGAACACATAGTTTGTCATACTGTTCTTAGATGCTTTCCTCCAGTGATGAGTTTGGTCACGTGTTTAACAAATAATACTATTAGTCATATATAGTTTTTAATAAAAATATATATTATTTTTTTTTCTCACATAATATAGTATTTAAATAAAAATTTAAATTAATATATAATTTTAAATCAATTTCAAAATTACCATCTTAAATATTGTATAAATTTCATATATTTGAATAAATAATGATTATTGAATATAAAATGTGAGTTTCCTTTAATTCTAATACTCTCTTCGTCCCAAAAAAAAGTATCCATTTACTTTTTGCACGTACTTTTAAATATATTAGTATTATATTGGGATATAGTAGGAATAAAGTAGAAATGACTAAAATAACCTTGTTAGTATGTGCAATATAAAGGTAATGATATTTGTGTAATATATTGTAAGTTGTAAGGGTATTTGTAACGTTAGATAGACAATGCAGTTACTAAAAAAAATGAATACTTTATTATGGGACGGACTAAAATAGAAAAATGGATACTTTGTTATGGGACGGAGAGAGTAATATTTATACAAATTTTAATATATATATAATTTTCAATATAATATTTTTTAATAAAATATTTTTAAAATAATAAAAATAAATATTATAATAATTCTTTTGTAATTACTTTTAACTAACAATAAAAATGTAAAAAAATTCCTAAATATGACAAGAATGAACAAAAAACTATTCATATATATTATATGAAATGATTTGTAAGTGATATTTAACATTGTAGTTTCATGAGGTCGGGATTTACCCATCAAAGAGCACTGTATTTTCGTCATAAAATAATATTATAATGAATTATTATTAATTTACTAATTCTATTATTTTAAATACCTAGTTAGTAACCAAACTCGATTGAAATGAAAAAAGGGTAACACCCATGTGTTTGGCTGAAGGTTTTGGAAGAATTTATATTATTTATAATTTTTTTTTAAAAAAAATTAAATTAAATATTTATTTATTATTTTTTATATTAAAAAAAAATTAATTTTACATTTAAAATATCATATCAATATGATATATTACACTATATCACTATTTTAATTCAATTTTATTTATGTTTAAAAATCCCAATTCAAAATTCGAATTCTTGAATAAACACATAATATTATTTTCAATGTAGTTTATTTTTGTTGATAAAGTGATAAAAAGATAAAAAAAATTATAAAAAATAAAATTTTAATAAAAAATTTTGAAATAATTTTGAGATACATCGGTATTTACAGAATTAGAAAGTTAAAATTACGAACATACCTAATACACGTTTTATTTATTACAGAAATTTGTTTCGTTTTTATTTCTGTGGGCGCTCTCCTCTTCTCCGCTGATATACATACAACAGACTTACTTCGTCCCTTTCTTCTTTACATTCCTCCATTTCCGTACCTCTCGAGGGTTTTGCTCGTCCATGCCTTCCTCAATCATTCTCTTCGGAGTTCTCAATTGCTAGCTTATCGATCGAGATTTTGGTGGTTTCGCCTCCAAGGAGGATCATTGGTAGTCTCTGTTGGAGAGGGTTTTGAGTGGGGATCTTCCTTTGAATTTTAGCTTCACAGACGCGGAAATTGACAAGGAAGTGGGATTGAGGACTCAGGTGCGCCAATTTTTGGATTCGAATTGTATTATCGACTTCGCAGTCATTGTTATTATTATTATATTTTCTTGTAGAATCCGGATGGATGTGAATCTTTAGTCCTTTGGGTTTGGGTTTTTGTTAGGGGAGGAGAGAACGTTGGGCAGGGCAGGGCAGAGATGGAGAATGGAGAAAGAAATTTGGAGTCGAGATTTGCCGGAATGACTGTGGGTGATCCGTATAGCATCAATGGCAATGATGGATTGTTTCAGGTCATGAAAGCAGTTGAAGCTGCTGAAGCTACTATCAAGCAGCAGGTATAATATATATATATATATTATATATATATAAGCATGCACATAAGCACACCTATGTATCCAATGGTATTGGGCTAGGGTTTTTGATGGAACTATGGCATACCTTATGTTCATATTTATGTATTAGAGGTATGCATGTATAGATTAAAATGTTATCTGTATGCATTTAGATCAGCTATTTTATGAAACTTTTCTTACGTGTAATCTAATCGAGCCGATTGTCTCTCTCTTAACAAGTTTAGGTTTAGTTGTTTAGTATGTAATCTCTTAATGTGAAATTATGATGTATGATGGAATTAGTAAGAAGAAACTAACGAATGAGGGGATTGGGTGATTGGGATTCCGTGCTACTTTGATCCATTAATTTGTTGTGCCAATTACCCTTTTTGCTGCGCTGATGATCTCTTTTTTTCTTGTGTTATGGTAATCTGCAACGAGCAACTTGTGATTGGTTGCGGCTTTTTTTAAATCATAACTATTAATCTTTCCTTAAATGCTTGTGTATATATATAAAAAAAAGAACATAGTGTAGACCATAGCAATAATATCTGGCAATGGAAGTGCAGTGTGGTGTCATTTTTAAATCTTAGCATTTATAATTCTGGCTTTAAAGGAGAGTGCATCTGGAGACTGTGTAATCTCATACATCTGTCAAGACTTGACTTGATTTATTTAACTTGCCATTAGCACCTTCAACTTTAATCGTATCTTTCCCTTGCCTCCTAATGTACTTACCTATTTATTGATTCATCCAAATCACCTTTTGGGAATACTGTTAACTTACTTTCTAGTTGTTTGCAAATTACTGTTAGACTTAACCCCCAGTTATAATTGAATAAGAGTTTACTTGAAAAATGCTCATTGCGGAACTTATTGCTGCTATTTGTTAGATTATGTTAATCTACCTGCTGCGCTCAGTTATTTGTGCTACCGAGGTTAATTATGATTATATGACATATGGGTCCTGATTTTGCACTTCACAGGTGGACGAGAACAATCGTTTGAAAGCTGAACTTCAACAAAGAATCGAGGAACTTGAGCGATATGTAATACATATTTACTGGATGCTTAAACCATGAATATATTCTAGGGTGTGTTTGTTTGAGGGTTTGGATTTTGAGTTGGGATTTGAATAGTAAAATTTTGAATTTGAATAGTTGTATGATGTGATATAAATAGGTGTTGATATGATGTTTTGAATGTAAAATTGATTTTTAGTATAATATAAAAAAATGAAAAATAGGTGTTTGATTTGATGTTTTTGGGGGGGAAAAATAGGATGAATAGTGGAAATCCAAACAAATCCCTCAAACAAACACACCCTAGATGAAATTTTTTTATTTGTTTGTGTCAACCTTCCTTTTTTTGAAGGATTCTCTCCGCTGAAAATGGTATCTTTTTAATTTCTCAATATCCCCGGTGTTCCCTAGTCAAGGTTTATGAAATACCTGTCCTAAGAATGATGAAGGTTTTGGTACAACAAATCTAATTCAAGAACATATTCAAAAAATAATATGACTCATCATATATTGTTGTGATTTCCCTGCAGAAAGCAGGTGATGCAAAATATTCGAACCCTCAATTGGGTGATCGATGGGGTGATCATGTTCTTGAATCAAGTAGAGCTGATCAAATAGTTCTACATTCAGCGAATCAAGCCAGGGGGGTTGGAAAAGCTGATATCAATTCTGAACATATGCTTCAAACAAATACAATGCGAAGTAATGAAGATCATGTGAAGCAAACTCAAGTAGAAAACCAATTTGAAAGCGGCAAGCTCAGTGGGTCATCAAATATTACTCATAGTGGTCAGGTTGCAGCAGATAATTCTGTCGTCTCTCAGTTTGTATCACCATCCATTGCTGTATTTTCTCCTGGCAGGTACATTATATTTGTGTGACTGTTGAACATAAAGTGGCTTCAATACAGGAAGATATTTTAGTTATCATTTTTTCTGCTTGATTAGGTACCCGCAAGATGCTGATCTGGAATCAGAGTTTAAATATTCTGGAAGGGGTTCAACTTCATTGGCTGAAGTTAACAATGTTGGTAGTTCAAAACAGGTATATAGCTACAAAAGCACGCATCTTAACGGATGCACACACACGTTATTTCTGCAATCCAAAAATTGCAAAAGACATAATTAACATATATGCTGATTTGTAGGACATTGTTGTGAAGGTTCGGGAACATGAAGAGGAAATCCTACAACTCAAAAGACATCTTTCAGAATTGGCAATAAAGGTATTCAGCAGCCTAATATATTTAATATATTGTGGTACATCATCTTTTGTATCTAATGTTTTGTTTCTGGTAGGAAGCACAAATTCGCAATGAAAAAAATGCCCTTGAGAAGCGAATATCGTACATGCGTATGGTAGGCAGTTTATCTTCTTGTCTGATCTGATTGTTGTTGTTTCATCTGAATGTTGATGGAGGTTCTATGCATTTACTCTTTCCATAGGCTTTTGATCAGCAACAACAAGATCTAGTTCTTGCTGCATCTAAAGCAATTTCCTACAGGCAAGACATAATGGAGGAAAATGTTCGTCTTACATATGCATTACAGGTATGTATGTCTCTATGCTTCAAATAAATTGTGTATTTGGGTAGAGTTTCGTACCATTGTACAATATGTTTAGGTTTCGAGTCTGAGCAACTACTATCAATTGGTCATTGCAATGTTGACTGCCATTCTGGATTGAAGAAATTCTTTCATCTAGACATTTATATTTGTTGCCCTTGATATTTTAATCCTGGTGACTTTTAAAGCAACTGATCCATGTTTCATCTTTTTAGCAGTGATGCTCTGTGACCTTTTGATACTCTCTGAACTTCTCAATTTAACTCATACTTGTTAGTTCCATGATATAAATGTTGCTATTGTTTTCGATGGATCCAATATGAAAGTTTGACGAAGTATACGTATATGACCCTGGACCAAAGTCCTCTGATGGATAGTCTTTAGATAACATTCATCCCAAGCTGATGAGCTAATATTCTCCATTCTAGTTTACGGGTGATTTGCTGTACCAGCAAGCAGAAATCCTTTTTGGAAGTCAGCTTCCAATTGATTAGCTAAACGTCTGAACCCCCTATAGTTCTGCTTTGTAAAGTGTACAAATTCTATGAGTTATGTGGGATCAGATTTAACAGAACTGTAAGCTGTGTTTTGTGCTGCCTTGTTGCACATAATAACCACATTGCTTGTACACTCATTTGTTTCATTCTTCTATGATACTGGTTAACGACAACAGTTCATGAATTCAGTAATGACTGCCCTGATTTGTTTTGTTTCCTTTGTCTTTTCATGATTTCTTTCCACGCAATTTAATAATTTTTTCAAATTTGCACTGAAGCTCAGATTTCTTTTTTCAGGCTGCGCAACAAGAAAGATCTACATTTGTAACTTCTCTAATGCCTCTTCTTGCGGAGTATTCTCTTCAACCAGCTGATGCCAATGCCCAGTCAATTGTCAGTAATGTCAAGGTACTATGTGATGACTTTCTCATGTTTATGATTAAAGACCTGTCTACATAGATGATGGTAGGTTGCTGAAATGATCTGTACTCTTGCTACTCCCTGTGTCGAATTGCTGTTTGTTTGTTTAGGTTGGATTAGAAGTGGCTTATATTCAGATGTTGTGACCAAGGGTGATATTTATAAGTGAGAAAGCCAGAAACTATTGTTTGGTTTTTTTAGTTGTGTTTTTGTAGTTTGAATTGTTTTGGAAATAGTAAAATTTGAAGTGACAGTTGTTTGATGTGATGTTTTGCATATATAATAGTCTTTATATAGTATTTTGAATGAAAAATAGGTGTTAAAAGTCATTCTGTATTGTGGGGAAGGGAAGATTATTGTCAAAGGAATAATAACGATGGGGAATGTAAACATAACCAAACCAACCCTAAGTTGTCCTCTTGGTACATGACTGGGGTTTGTAGAAAGACGCTAAGCATGAACCACAATATATGAGAGGAAACGGACAACTTAAGGATGGGTATTGAACATACAAGTATCCAAATTGCATAGGAAATTTGCAGGAAGTTAAAAATTCTTCTTACTTGGGAATCACAAACATTTTGCACCCATAAAGCATGCCGACCTCCTAAATAGCTTGATTGCATTCCCCTAGAAACTATTTTAAGCAAAGGTTTTACTAACAGTTTGATTTGACAGCTACCCATTAAAAAAGTTTCTGTATGATTGCATCAAAATATATAAACTTCCCAAGTTCCCTCTTATCTTTTTTTTGGCCCCCAAATCTTAATGTCAATAATCTAAGGATGCCTATGAAATGATTTGGTTGATTAGAGCTGTGGCTTCAGTTGAATAAAATTGGAAGTTTTTCTTTTGCAGGTTTTATTTAGACATTTGCAGGAACAGCTTCTTGTTATTGAGGTATGTTTCAGGGTCCCAAAATTTTTTTTACAGATGTAAGTGTAAAATGATGTACGTCCAACCAATCTATTAATAATTCTCGAGTCTACTTGATTAATTTTATGTCATTTCATTATAGGGAAAGCTCAAAGAGTCTCAGTACCAACTAGCACCATGGAGATCTGAGTCTAATCCATCTAATTTTTCACAGTCACCTGTGTATCCTGTGGAGGTAGTGTTGACATGTTGTTCTGGCTTAACTAGCGAGAGAAATTGATACTTTTGCATTTTATGTATATGTTGATTGGACCTATTGTTTCCACAAGTTTCATACATGTGTTTTATATGATTGCCAATTCTTGAAGTATCAAGTTTTTTATTTTAGGAAATTACTTCTATGGCTTTTCAATATCTATGGGCATAGGTATCAAATCTGAATAATCCATGCAAGGAATTATGGCAAATAACATTGCCAGCATATCTTTGATTGCTGGGTCTGCAGATCACTGTTTCAAGCTATGTGTCAATTTGCTTGAATGTGAACTGCTTAGGCCAACTGCTGGGGCTAGGAAGTTGAGTTTTGGTTGGTGTGGGGAGTTTTCATGGGAAGAGGGTGGTTGGGCCTGGGGGATTAAGTTTTGATACTAAAGAGTTCGCTGCTAAAAAAAAAAATAAAGTGGAGGTTATTTTTAATGTTTCAGTATGCTTCAAAGGTTCCGGAAATATGCAGTCGCTACACACTATATCTTAGAAAAGGTTTCTAAGTATTCTTTTGTTCCCTAATAGTACTAATTTCGATTTCAGTGTGCTTCAAAGGATCCTTAAATATGCATTCACTACACCCTATATCTTAGAAAAGGTTTCTAAGTAGTCTTTTGTTCCGAATAATACCAATACTCGATAAATGGCAATCATATGTGGCCTGTCTAGAAATTGTGCTTGTTGGCTTTTGGTTTGTGAAAATTTTCAGTTGGTCTGTGTTCTGATAATGTTGGACCTGAATTTCTCCTAATTTGAGTTTTAATATTCTTCAAGTGGTATTCAATTTAATTCTTTACTTAACAGGCTTAAGTTAATACTTCATATTCATATATCCTATTGATTTATGGTTTCAGCTTTATCAATTTTGGTTCTCCTTTTGAACTATTGTAAATTTTCTAGTAAAATGAAACGGTCATTACATTTGTAAATATCTGACTATTGTTTTCTTAGTTAATATATGGAGACTTACATTTGCCTTAACACAAGCTAAATGAAAGATTTGGATCTATGTGTTCCGAAATGAAAATCACTGAACAAAAGGTTGTGAACTTACACGAGCTTTAGGAAATCTGCCATACAATTGCAATATGTGGGTTTTGAATATTTGTCTTCTTGATAAGTGCCTGAATTCAAACATCTAATTACTATCTCAAACTGAATTGACCTGCCAGATGAAAAATGGGTTGGAATTGGTTCCGCAACCGACATATACTGATGGAAAGATGCCATCTTCTGATCCACAGACAGCAAATGCTGGAGATATTGTGGGACTTCCTCAAAGTGGAATGGATAATTTTAAGAATTCAGAGTACAATGAGTTGGGAAAGCGCCCACCTCCTGCAAGCAGGTGAGATGGTCAAATGGAGACTGCGACTCTGAACTGCATGTGCAAATTCCAATCCTCCGCTTTTTGTGGTGGGTTCTGTTTCATTAAGTTTTTGTGTCGATTTCATAATTTGGAGTGGTAAAAACTCCCCTATGAAATTAATGGAAGTATTTATTGGAAGCATAAACCTTTTTGAACAATTGAAACTGGCGCTCTTGCAAATATGTTTCAAGTATATATAGGTTTAGCCACCTAACAAATTGATCTTTTCCTACTATGGGAAAGCAAGCACATTTACTTTTTTGAAATGATTCTATTGCATGAAAATGTTATTTTCCACACTTCTAATTTAGGTTTGAGATACATAATAGGAGTGTAACACTCACTAATGCTAAAGCTTGCATGGGGGTTAAATCAAACCAAATGTGGAAGCCTTATTGGACTAATATATGCTTGTGTAGGTGTATAGGTTAAACCATTTTTGCCCTAAAGTTGTCACATGTTACGATTTGAGTTAATAACGTTGCATGAAAGCGTGCCGTTGCATTTATATTTTATCCATGTTATTACATGTTGCTAGCTCCAAGTCTCTTCTCTCCTCACAAGTTGTTTGTCATGTGATGTTACTCTTAATTACATAAATGCAAGGTTTCCTTGCAATTTTTGCTGAATTCATTTCTACAAACTTTGTGCTCTACTGCAGTGGAATTAATGAAAGAAATATGATAGCTGCTGTTTGAGCATAACACTTTTTCGAGCTTCCTTATGAAATTAGTGAAGAGTAAATGTGTATATTGGCTATAACTGCTGCATTAATAATATATTTAGTTAATTGTGATAGCTTTTGGTTTTATTTTGGCTTTTACCATACCATTTCTTGCTTCTCCATGTCTAATTTGATTATGCTGATATGTTTTTTTTATTTTAATCTCCTTTTAAGACATTCTAGATTTGTCTATTTAGAGATTTAAAAGACAAAAGTTAGCCTAATTTCTAATGGCCATCTACATTTCTTTATGTCCTCTCAGTTCTGAAATTGAAGTATAACCTATGGTTTTTAAAATGGGTTGTAAATGAGGAATGTTGGTGGTGATGTTGTGCATTTTTGCCGATGATATTCAAAGGCCAAATTTTTACAGTAAACAAAAAGTTGTTAGGTTACAAGCAAGTAGCTGAAAAGAATTCCTGGCAATTTAGCCCAATCTCCACATATCTATCAGTTACTGCTTCTGTGACATGTTTTGTGAGCAAAAATTGTTGCCTCGACTCAATTTTGACTTCTGATAGATAATACAGTTTGTTTTGGTTTGCTGTCAGTCTCATTCACTAATCAAGGATGACATTTTTGAAGATTTATCCCTTTAATAGTGAAATTTTGTGACGGGGTCTCATTTCTTTGTGATGCATATATGTACGTATATATCTACATAAGGTATTTGTTTTGAACTGAATCACATTTGCTTGATAGGAACATGGCGCCTCATGATGTGTCTTCACAGCTTGCGTTCAACCAGAGTGATCCATATGCTGCTGGAGCTAGTGAAGGCACTGTCAGCAAAAAAGTCACATTTGGTGATCTTGTTAAGAGTAATGATATTAGTGAACCTGAAAATAGAGGACACCAGAGTGATAGAGATCCTTCAGCTAATTGGAATTCTAAAGCTTCAGCTACAACCATGGATGATCCTGTTACCTCATATAGCCCTTTTTTACCCCCAGTTCTCGAGGAGCCCTCATCTTCTGTCTCCGAGGGTACTTCTGATTTCAGCTACCTTCTTTTAATATTGTTATGTTACCACAAATTCTAAATTTGCATACAATGGTCAGCTGCTGAAGATGATCCGCTACCTGCAATAGAGGATCTTCAAATTTCAGGTGAAGCATATCCTGGGCAGCAACTCCAAGCAGCTGGATACTCTATAAATGGGACAACCAGTTGTAATTTCGAGGTGGTCAACTGTCGATTCTCTTTTTGTTTCACTTGTTGATGCATTCAATTGCAGTATGTTATTCTTATATGCAATGTTTTTTATTTTATCGAAGTTATTGTTAATTTTATACAATTTACATTCCTACTTTTGATTGGATATTTTATTAAGTTGCAGTGGGTTCGGCATTTGGGGGATGGATCTTTTAATTATGTTGATGGTACCCTTCTATTACTTATTTTGGTTCAAATGTAGAGTTAGTTTGTTTTTTGTGTTAATAATGACCATTTATTACAGGAGCAAAGCAGCCATATTATCTTGTTTCTGCTGATGATGTTGATACGTATCTTGCCATTGAAGTGCAGCCACTGGACAATAGGAAACGGAAGGTATTTTGGGGTGTGTATGGTTAGGGCTGGACCTGTATTGCATGTTTCAGACTTTCAGATAATCTCTGTTGTGTTGGATGATAGGCCAGTGGCATAATAGCATATTTGGTCCCACAAGATAGACTTTAGCCCCACTATAACACATTCTTTAATTTAGTCCCCACCATTTACAGAATTTTGATATGTGATCGAAATCTAGCTAATTTAGTCTCTCTCTGTCTCTCTTTTGCCGTAGACTTTGGTGGACTCCTCATAATGTTATATAATGCCACAAAAGTTTTCAACATTTTGATATTCATTAACTTTGCTTGCAGTGAATTTTGTAAATTTTGCTGCCAAAGAATCTTCTGCAAATAAATTTGTCATCATTTGATTTCCAAATTCATTTTTACAAATAAATCGAGACTAAAATTGAGTAGTTATGGAACATATTATTTTGCATGATTGGTGGTTTTAAATAATGAAATAAAAAGTTTAATATGGTTTCATTTCTGTATATAGATTTCTCAAATGAAGAGAAGAAACAATTTGTACTCCTGTTATGATTTCTTCCTGGTCAAGTTTTGAAACTGCCCTCCACAGACTTAAAAAACTCCATCCTAGGATTCCCATATGGAAAGTTGTTTGTGAAACATGGTTAACTTAGTGTATTTTGGACTTTGAAGGAAATGGTTAGTCTTATCTTTCGTCATATGCTTTTGTGTGCTTCTATTTTGAGATACTGGATTTTCTATTATCAAATTAGTTTATTTCATGGTGTGCAATACGAAGATAGTTATGGGGTTAGGGCATGACTCTCTAATAGTGGCAGTGAAAGACTTGGTAGTTTCTGCAATTTTATATTTTCTTTAAAGTAATATTTGTGCTGTAGGGGAAAGTAATAAACCATTTTATTTGTGTAAGAAAATGTTCTTTGGTTTACCAATAGACAGTGTGCTTAGTACTTACTGGCTGATTCTTTGTTTTTCAGGGTGATCTAGTCACTGTCTTCGCCAATGAGCGCAGGAAAATTTCTTGCGGTAATGGATACTATACATATTATAACAAATGCTTGGCTTTTATATATTTGGTTTAGATGAACACAATGCTTTATCTATGGGTTAGATGTCTTTCTTTTCCTTCCTACGCATTGCAAATTCACAACCTAGGTTAGAAGATCTTGGGCATTTATATTTCTCCACTTTTTCAACTGTGTTTGTGTTATGTTTCCTTTTGAGAATTATTCTCTTTCTCCAATATATATGTTATATATATATATATATATATATGGCAAAATAACAGTTTGGACCAACGAAAATAATGCGATTTCAAATTTAACTTTAATTGATACATTTTAAAACTTTTGGCTCCACCATACATAAGTTTCATTGAGGCATTATGACAACTTTAATTGAATTTCCTCAATCTAGTAGATAAAACATATATATTGTGACATTAGATAACGCTGTGTGAGTGACTACCATTTTTAGTTGTTCCAAATCTTGTGGAAATTATTATTATCACAATATAGCCTCAAGTTATAATTTCTATTAATAGTGGGACTAGAGTTAGAAAACATGTTCCAGCGGGACTTAAATTGAAAGAATTTTTTCTTGTGGGACTAAACATGCTATTTACTGCCGTAGAGATTTTTCATGTTCCTTCTATCTTATGCAGACTCTGAAATGCACAGTTGCATAGAAAAGACCCTTTATGCCGGCCATGCTTCATACAAGCTATCATTGCCGGTATGGATGCTAAAGCTTGATTTCATTCACGATTTTGCTTCAATAAGTCTTGGTCCATAACACTCTCATATCAAGCGATTCATTTCTCTCCTATTTTCCTCTCTTCTTTGATAATGAAGGCTGGATATCTCGATTTATGGGAGCCAGCTATATTGTCCATTAAACGGGATGGCTATAGCATTAAGGGCAGTGGGCCTAGTGGTGTTTCTATATCCAAGAAGTTTACTTCCTCTACTAACGTATGTGTTCTTTTTTCTACTCTTTATTTTTTATACTTATTTTTTGCTTTTCGTGTTTTAGAATTCTAATTGCTGTCTTTCTCAAAGAACTGCAGTAAGAAAGTAATCTACCACACAAAAAAGTGGTAGTTCTCAAGTTTTAGAGTATTCCCTTGTTGATATCTCCAAACATTTTCTGATATTAACAAATTGCATATACATATTTAGAATCAGCAATCCTTTAACTTTTGATTTTCCCATTTTATGCTATGACTATGTTTTGAAACTTAGTGTGAAATGCTCCCAAACTTGGATGAGTGAGTTCTTTCCTAGTCTTTAATCTTTTCAAGATTAGCTCTTGGAATGGTTTTCATGATATTACAGTGTGATGAAGGTGAAATTAAAGTCAACATTTTAAAGCTAAGCATATCTCATCAATATTAGTCGCAGAGAACAATTATACACCACCTATCTTATCCTCGTCTATAGCTTGCATGTAACGTATACTATCCATCTTCAGAAAATACCCCTTTTGGTGTAAATGGGGCACACCAGCATTGTATGATCGAAAGGGGGCCATTTAATGTATACAGATTTGGACGGGTAACTTTTGGTAATTTACAAAGTATGTGCATGCTAAACTTTTATGAATGTGTTTTATGTAAGAAAAGACTACTCAGCGATGTCAAATGCTCTCTCAGTATTTTTTTGCTCTAGTATATCATTTCATTATGTCCTATAATCTTCAAGTAATGGTTTCAATTTTCTTTGTTATGACTATTTCAGGTCTCTATTACATATGGGAATGCTACAGATTTCTCCATAGCCGATTCTATGGGTGAGGATGAACACATTTTGAGGGTGGACAGTAATTCAACGGATGTGAGTTGGTAAGTTCAGATCATTGGTAGAATATCCCTCCAAGATTATCTATATTCAATATATATTAGCCTCGACTACAATACAAATTACAAATTTGATCTCACCTGCTCTATGCTGTTAGTACTTTATATACTGTTCTTATTTCCTTTATGTGTACCTCTTTTGCAGCGCTAGAGATACAATCGTTCTCACCTTACGGTTATTCATTATCAAGGTACGCATGGATTTTGTCTCCATTTTTTCGGTAAACATGAATGAGTTACATGTGTGACGATAACATGATCTTAACATTTTGCAATAAGAAACACTTCAGGTGTGTTTGGATTTGGGTTTTGGGTTTGGAAGTAGGAAAATTTTGAATTGAAATGGTGTTGGATATAATAGTTTGGATGAAAATTTGATTTTTTCTGTATAAAATATCAAATAAAAAAATATGTGTTTTGAGTTCAAACTTTGATAATAGTGCGAGACTGTTCAAACTTAAAAGAAACATAGCCTCAAGTTTGAATTCATTCTAGAGCTTAAAGAATTCCATCCTTGTCAAATGATAACATATGATTTAAAGCTTTCATTTACTTTTGATTTTACGTAGCATTTGTCTCTTGGGACCTGTTTGGATCTCCATAGTAAATTTGACTTGAAAGAATTGCAGGCTAGTGAGAAGAAAAAGGGGAAGAAGAGAGGTCTGTTCTTTCACAAGTGAGACTGCCAAACAGGACCTTACCCTTGCGCCCTTCATATGGCACATTGTTTGTTGAGTTAGAGTGCTTTTTAAACTATACTCATTTTCAATCTATATATATACACACATATTTTTAATCCCTTTTATTTGTAATTTTGTGATTATTTATTTAGCTATAGTGTGTGTAATATTCTCAGGTTCTTTGTTTTGGTCTGGATCTTGGGTTGGACTGTTTAATGAATTTCCCATCATCTTTTTTTTTTTTTTAATTTTTTTTAATATTATTTTTAGGTGACTCGGGTTTGTTCACTTGGTGTTTTTTATAGATACAATTTTTTATAAATATTATTAAAAAATTCATAAAAATTAATAATTCACGAAATATTATCTATTTCATATTATTGGTGTAATTCTTTATACGTTGAATGAAAAATAAATTTATCAAAAACATAGTGAAATGTGATTTAGGTCATTTTCATCCCATTACTTTCAATCATAAAGTTTAATTTTTGTTTTTAATTTTATATATATATATATTTTTTATATTATTTTATATAATTTCTTCAATTTTAATTTGCTTTTTTATTATCACTCAAAAATATTTAATTTATAATTTATAAAATAATTATTTTGAAAATAAAAAATTACACGTTATTTAAAAAAAAAAATTATAAATTATTTTTTAAAAATTAAATTATATATCATTTTATAGAATAATAAAATTGCATATCATTTCTCAAAAAATAAAATTATATGTGATTAAAAAAAATAAAGTAATACATGATTTTATAAAAAATAAAAAGTTATATATTACTTTTTAAAATATAAATTGTTATTAAAATATATGAATGTATCGAAAAAAATTAGGGGGTGTATTGAATCCAGATTTGTATAATTTTGTTGGAAAATCGGTGTATTCAATTCAGATTTTTAAAAGTCTTTTAAAATTTCGAGGTATTCAACAATCCATAATCTATGGATTTTAATAAAAAATTATGAAAATTTTGTACAGTATAAAATTCTATTTTGATGGATTCTTAAAATTCTTATTATTATTATTATTATTATTGTTGTTGTTGTATAAGTGATAAATAATATGATAATATTTATTAATATTATTATAATTTTTAATAAAAATAATAATTAAAAATTAAAATATATTAGCGAGTTATTATCAATTTTTTTAAATATATAGTTTTATATTATAAATATAATTTTAAAAAATATTATTATCATAATAAATATGTATTACCGTCGTCTTTTCTTTTCAATTATCGAATAAATATATTATCATTACGGTGTTATTCTTCTTTTTCAATTATCGCATATAATATATTGTTATTCCGATGTCATTCTTCTTTTTCAATTATCGAATATAATATATTGTCATTCCGGTGTCATTCTCGTTTTTCAATTATCGAATATATTATATTGTCATTCCGATGACAGTGAAGTAAATATTTCAATATATATTTTTCGTTGAACCGTTAATTTATATTTATTTACTTTTTTATTTTAATATTTTTTCAAAAAATTGTAAATTATGTTTATTATTTTATTTATATAGGTATTTATTTTTTATGTAAAAAATTTATATAAATAATAGTAATAATAACTAATAAAGAAATATAAAACTAATTTGATATATTGAATGTATAATACTAAAATTATAAAATTTAAAATATTAATATACAATATATAGTAGTATTACATATGTTACAATACTTCTACATTATAAATAATTAATATTAAATTTTATTTTTATAAAAATATAATAATATATAATAAATTTAATTATAAATATATTACATTTATAAAACTTGTGTTTTAATAATATATAAGTAATTTTTTAATTATAAATATTATAAAATTTGTTTTTGATATAAATTTATATAATTATATATATCCATAAAAAGATTTTTCTACAATCCTACGAAATTCAAATAAATCTATAAATAATTCAATCAAATCCGTAAAAATCCATGTAATCAATTACTAAAATTCATCAAACTTACCATTGATTCCATTGATTTTCTAAATCTATAGAAATCCATAGACTTTTTAAAATCCAAAAAAATCCATTGAAATCCCAATTGAATACACCCCCTTATTATAAAATCGACAAAAGTTTTGACTAGATTTGTTTAGACTCAGCCCCAAATCAAACTCGGAACACAAATCGACACAAAAACACACCTAACTAGCGACTACACAAACAAATCGGTCCAAAACCCACGATAAACAAAGAAAACAACCTCACAAACAAAGAAACAAAATAAACAGATGCCTATACTATCGAGCGAGCCCCTTGCGGCTACGAACAACAACAGGGGAAGAAACGTGTCAAATGAACTCCACAGAGTTACAGGAGGAAAGGCACCGCCGTGAACCGTCATAGGAAGGTGAGACAAAGAGGGAGTTTTAGAGAGGCTAGAGAGGGCGAGAGTTTTAGAATGAGAGTGAAAGAGTAAAGTTTCTGACTGCATTCTCTATCTCTGTCAATATATACAAAGGGCAAAAAAGATTCAACGGCCATGATCAATGACCTAGATCGGATGGTCAGGATTGAGTCTCATTAAAAAGACGCGGATCCAGCGGCGGGTATGGGTCAAGGGACCGGGTCAGGGTAAGTCGGTAGCTTTGGGTCAAGCACGGGTCGTGGACCATGGCCAAGGCTAAGACTCATTTGGACTGCATAATTAGGTGTGTGTGTCTTATTTGTGGTGGATCCAATTGGACTAAAATATTCAACAAATCCTCCACTTGAGTTTTTGTCTGAGTAGGGTACATCATTGCCCATATATTAAATTAGCCTACCAACTACTTTGAGTAGTACAAAACTAATTAAAAGTATCACAGTGTATGTATTTCATACAAGATATAAATTTATTTGCAGACAAAATTTTCTAATTTTAATATTCCTTTTAAATACAATATCATGTATGAAATGAAAACGCACATCAATATGTTTGATTCTGTCATGGAATATGAGGTTTTTACATAATTGAATTTCCGACTGACTATCCGAAAAAATAGTTACAACATGCTGCAAATAACCTAATTCATGATTAAACCTTTTAACCAGAATGCTTCCTTTAAAGCTTCAGTTATTGCTACATATTTAGATTCTATTGTGGATAGTGCTACAATGTGTTGCAATTGAGATTTCCAACTTATATAAGTTCCACACAAAGTAGAAATATAAGATGTTGTATTTTTCCTACTATCTCTATCATTTGCATAATTTGAATTCACAAAACACTCCAATTTAACATTTTTAGTATGTTTACCAAAAACAAGACCAATATTTATTGTGCCAACTAAGTATCTAAAGACCCATTTTAATGCATTTCAATGTTCTAAACCAGGGTTCAACATATACCTACTTAAACAACTAATAGCATAGGCTAAATCTGGCATAGTGCTAACCATTAAGTACATTATGGAACCTATTGCATTAGAATATGACACATGTTTCATATATTCAAAATCAGATTCCAATTAATATGACCATAGGATTAGAAACAAATTTAGCATCACTCATAGAAATCTTTTTAACAATTTTCGAAATATATGTTGAATGGTTCAAAAACAGTCTTAAATTTTTCCTATTCCCAGTGATACTCATGCCTAATCACTTTGGCATCACCCAACAGTTTCATGTCAAAATTATCACACAAACATTTAGTCACTTGATCAATCAGCTTTAACATATGGACTAATAATCAACATATCATCAGCATAAATGAGAAGAAAGATAGGTTGGTTTTTAACAGTCTTAAAATACAAACAATAATCAAATTTGCTTTTAGTAAAATCAAGATTTTTCATACAATTATCAAATTTGATATTCCATGTCTAGGTGATTGTTTTAAACCATATAATGACTTATTTACCAAACAAACATGATTCATTTTGTTTTTATCAACAAAATCTTCACGTTGTTTCATATAAATTTTTTCATTTAATTCGCTATGTAAAAAAACTGTTTTAACATGTAATTGTTTAGCTCTCAATCATAAAATGCAACTAGAGCTAACATGACTCTAACAGTGATAAATTTGACAACAGAGACAAAAATTTCATTATAATCTATTCCTTCATTTTGGGTAAAACTCTTAGCTACTAATCTTACCTTAAACCTAATTCCAATATTTTCTTGTTTAACTTTATAAATCCATTTACATTATAAAATAGAACAATTATGATTTTAGAGATCAAACACCAAGTTTTATTATCATATAATGAATCAATTTCCTCTTTTATTACTTTTAACCACTGATTTTTATTTTTAAAATTCATGGTCTTCCTAAATGTCTTAAGTTCATTACCATATACATTATCAAATACACTAAAAGCCAAAGAAGACAAATCAAAATCACTAAACCTATAAGGCAACCTAGGGGCTCTTCTATCCATATTTCTAGTTAATTGGTAATTTTTTAACTCATTTTTACTACCATTATCAAAATCAGATTCATTTTCAACTTTAGAAATACTATTATCAATTTCCGAAATATTTTCCTCTCTCACATCAGATTCCACACGAATTCAACATTATTTTCAATATTTTCAGCATCTCCTATAGTAACAACATTATACTCCACCTTATTTGAAATATTACTAGAGTCTAAATTTTCAATATTAATTTCAGATTTATTAAAAACAGATTTTTCAGTATGTAAATAGGGCATCTCATTTTCATTGAAAACAACATCTCTACTAATAACAGTTTAAAACTAGGCCTAGATCTTAACCAGAATCTATAACCCTTAACTCCCTTCGGATAACCCAAGAAAATACAATTTTCAGATCTAGGGTCTAACTTGTTATTATTAACACGTATAAAAGCAAAACACCCAAATGCCCGAATATTCTAAATATCAATTTTCCTACTAGTACACCTAAATTCAGGACAAGCATCATTCAAGGGAATTGAGGGTGATCTATTGGCTATATAAGTTGTTGTTATAATAACTTCCCCCCAGAATTTTTTAGACAAGCTGTATGAAGCCAAAAGGCTTCGAATCCTCTCCAAGAGAGTCCAGTTTATCCTCCTAGCCACCTGATTCTCCTGGGGTTTCTGGGGTATGTAGGGGACAGTCCTATGTCTATTTATACCACTTTTTTGACAAAAATCATCAAACCATGAGTTACAAAATTCTAAACCATTATCAGTTCTTAGATATTTAATTTTCTTTCATATTTGATTTTTAACTTTAATTTTCCAATTTTTGAAAATCTCAAACACATCAGATTTATTTTTCATTAGAAATACTCATATTTTCCTTGAAAAATCATCAATTACAGATAAAAAATATCTAGACCCACTATGTGTGGGCTCACTAGTTGGGCCCCACACGTTAGCATGCAAATAATCCAATACAGATTTATACAATTCATATTTTTCACTAGGGGATGTGGAAATTTGATCCTATGGTGTTTACCATACACACAATTATCGCAGAAGGACACATGATTAAATTTTACATTTCCAAATAATTCATTTTTATGTAAAATTTCTAACTCTTTATTGCTTAAGTTTTATAATCTCTTATGCCAAAAATCACTATTCTTACTAACAGGATTTATTGTGTTTACAGACATATTAATTGGTTCAGCACAAGTAATATACAAATTATTATGTTTTACAGCTTTAAACAAAACTAAAGATCCCTTAATAATTTTCATACAATCATTTTTCTATTTTCACTCTAACTCTAAATCTGATAAGACAACACAAGATAACAGATTATTTGATAAACCAAGAACATGCCTCACATTGTATTAATTTTAATACAAAATCAGTGTTAAATTTTAAATTCACACTACCAATTCCAAGCACATTAGAAACACTTATCAACCATGGAAGCAGTGCAACTTTATAAGGTTTTGTATTCACAAAAAATTGATTTTAAATAAGTTATATGATAAGTGCATCCAGAATTAATAAGTCATTCAATCATACATACATTGTTCACATTCAAACAGTCGGTAGTAACAATAAACACATCACCACAATTTTGATCAAGTAATATCATATTGGCTAATTCATTAACATGTTGTTGACTACCATTATTATTATTACTGTTCGTATTATTATTCTTTTTCTTCTTAGGACAATCACGTATAAAATGGTTAGAATCACTACAATTATAACATCTTTTACCATCTTTACTTGGGGTTTTAGATCTGTTATTTCCTCTACTTTTAGATCTATGTTAATTACTATTATTCTGATTACTATTATTATTATTATCATTTTCAGAATTACTTTTCTTATTTGATGTAAAATGAGACCTACCTCTTTGCATACATGATTTCACCCTTATTAGACTTATGAATTTGTAAATAAATTTTTTAGATTTTAGCTCATTAATAACTACATCTAATGTCACATTATCACGCTCATATTTAATAGCAGATTTAACATCAATGTATGAGTTAGGTATAACATTTAACAAAACTATAGTACTGTGATCATCAATATTTTTATCACCAATAAGTTTTATATCTTGTACTAGTTTTGAAAAAATTATCCAAATTTTCATCAATTGATTTTGACAAATCAAGTTTAAAACTATTTTTTTTTTCTAACAAATACAATCTACTGGGAAGTGATGTTTGAGTGTATAGTTTGTTCAATTTATTCCATAATGCTACAACAGTTTCTTGTTTACCTACTTTTTAATTACATGATATGCTAAATTTAGTATAATAATAGAGTAAGCTATTTCATTCAACTCATTCTTCCTCTCTAGAGGAACATGAGCTACATGATCCGGCTCAATTGCTCTAATTAAATTTTGAATGACTAAAATATTTCTGATTTTTTGTTTCCAAATTGCAAAATTCATTTTCCCATCAAAAGACTGAATACTAAAACAGATTGACCAGCCATTTTATTATTTTGAAAAACATATTTTAATTTAAAAAATATTCTGTTTTAATTTCAGAAAATTATTTAATTTAATTTTCACACAAAAACAGACAAAATGACAAACAATGCACTCGAAACAAAAATACAGATTATCACACAGAAATAGATAATAACAACACACAATTTAGGCAAACAAAACAATATATCACCTAACTATTACATCATACATCCGTGATTATTCAACCGAAGATACTCGAGAATCACTCACGAAGTGAGGATCGAAGTTTAGTAACTTTGGTTTCACAATAGCCTTTACAATTTATTTTTGGGTGCAAAAAATTAAATGCAAAAATTAACCAACCATTCACAAAAGAAAGTAAGCAATGTGAGTTTTAGGGTTTACCCTTGTAGCACATTAACAAAAATTTATATTTCTACAAAACAGTAAGAAAACACACAAACAAGCCTATTCTTTTTTAGAAAATAGGGGTTTACGAACAGTTATATAAAACAGAAACAAACAAAGAGGCTTCCCTTCTAACAAAGTGTTAAGATCCCCGAAACTGATGGAAAATTACAAAAAATCGACTCAAATGAACAAGAACAAAACAAGGCTAAAGATTTTAAAGATTTCAAACAAGATTTAGGTTGAATATTAAAAGATCTTTACAAAAAAATTGAGATTTTGAAAATCCTTTTAGATTTTGACTTTTAAAAACAGATCTATTCTTATTTTAACAGATCTAACCAAAACAGAGGCAACTCAACTTGATTCACACCTTATTATTAAAGAAAGTTCAAAAAAAAAAAATTCATTTATAAAAAATAAAACGGTTTGTAACAAACTAACCAAATCTAGATTTAAACTTAACCAAATTACACAGATTTGTAGCGATTAAGTCCTGAACAACAGAAATCGCACTCGATCTAGGTTAGAAAGCACAGATCGAGTGAGAATCGAAACACTTAAAAATAGTTCGATTCAACCAGATCCTTTATAGATCTAACGATTTACTACCAAAGAAAAGCAAAACCGAAGAGAAAACACGATTCAAAACCAAAAAAGCATCGAAAGCTCTGATACCACTTTTTATTGAAATATATAAAAGGATCGAAAAATTTTATTACAAAATCCACAAAATTTTGGACTAGATTTGGTTAGGCTCAGCCCCAAACCAAACTCGAAATACAAATCGACACAAAAACACACATAAGTAACGACTACACAAAAGAACCGGCCCAAAACCCGCGATACACAAAGAAAACAACCCCACAGACAAAGAAACAAGGCAATTAAATGCCTACAGTGTTGAACGAGCCCCTTGTGACTATGAACAACAATAAGGGAAAAACATGCCAAATGAACTCCATAGAGTTACAAGAGGAAAGACACCACTGTGGATCGTCATTAACCACCGTAGGAAGGTGAGACAAAAAGACAGTTTGAGAAAGGCTAGAGAGGGCGAGAGTTTTAGAGTGAGAGTGGAAGAGTGAAGCTTCTGACTGCGCTCTCTCTCTCTGTCTATATATACGAAGGGCAAAAATGATTCAACGGCCATGATCAATGACCTAGATCGGATGGTCAGGATTGAGTTTCATTAAAAAGATGCGGATCCAGCGGCGGATATGGGTCAAGGGACCGAGTCAGGGTAAGTCGGTAGCTTTGGGTCATGAACAAAGGACCGGATCAGGGTAAGTCGGTAACTTTGGGTCAAGCACAGGTCGCGGGCACGGGTCGCAGGTCAAGTAAGCGGGTCGTGGACCATAGGCTAGTGCCAAGACTCATTTGGGTTGCATAATTAGGTTTGTCTTATTTGGGGTGGATTCAATTGGACTAAAAACTCCAACATAAATTATACTCCCTCCGTCCCAAAAATATAGTCCTATTGTGTTGGGCACGAGATTTAAGGAATATTGATATTATATTGGTAGTGGGTAAAATGTAAGGATAAATGACTTTTTTGCCCTTGTGGGTATATTAGTGTAAAAAATAGTGGCAATTGTGTAATGATAATGAAAAAGTATGAATAGTTTTATGGTGATATGAATATTTATGAAAATGAGACTATTGTTTTGGAACGGATAAAAGTGATAAACAAAACTATTGTATTGAGACGGAGAGAGTATGTCATTTTCTCCAAAAATAAAATTACACAATATATTCAAAATAAATAATAAAAATAAACAAAACACCCACACTAAAAATGGGGTGGAACTAAGATCTAAAAAAAAAGTAAGGCATATACAGCGGCTTGGAGATGCTCTTACCGTATCTTTTTATAATCAATGTATGATTATTGAATGTGAGATGGTTTTCGTTGTGTAGTTCAATGGAATTATATTATTACTAGCATTTAGAATATGTAAATATTGTTATATGCCAACATATACTTTAAATATTGGGTTTGGATATTAAATGGTATAAATTTTTAATTAAAAATAGTTTTTTGATGCAATAATATAAAGTTTTTTGATGCAATAATATAAAATATATAATATTTGAGTGAAAATTTAATTTTAAATATAATATAAAAAATATTTAATTTAATATTTTTTTAGAAAAATATTAAAGAAAAATAATTTTATGTAAAATATATAGAATTTTATAAATATTATAAAAATAACGAGTATGTGCAATTCATTATTTTTTTTAAGAAAAATGTGTTGATTTTTTTGATAAAAAAAAAATCAATATACAAGAGAAACAATACTCAAATACTTCAGACAAACACAATATAAATCAACAAAAGTTTGTGATCCGCTACCAAATTTATTCCAATTTAAGGTACAAAATTCAATTTTGATTTATTTGTTTTAAAGTCGATATCCTAGAGTATAGGATCCAATCCTATGTGTTGTTTTAGAAATTATATTTATATTTGTTAATTAGTATCAAAATAATTTTTGTAGAGTAATCATAATAATGATTATTTCCTAATAACACACACTAAAAAAAAAATAAGTATATTTGTAGCATAATTCTGTCCCTAAAGATCACGTGGCTAACGTAA
This sequence comes from Andrographis paniculata, assembly GCF_009805555.1. NCBI lineage: Eukaryota > Viridiplantae > Streptophyta > Magnoliopsida > Lamiales > Acanthaceae > Andrographis > Andrographis paniculata. The sequence continues at coordinate 2,702,148 of NW_026137611.1, forward strand.
GTACATCATTAATTCCGTCTCTAATATCATTAGTAACGAAAAAAGTGAATTTAAAGACGAAAAAATCTCGTTACAAAAATGATATTTTCTTGACAAATAAATAAATAAATAAATAATAAAATAATAATAATAATAATGAATTTTACTTTATTGTACTTTTACAAATTGTGATATATTTTTATGTCAATAATTTGAATAATACTCCCGTAAAGGCTCTCTTGACCTGTTTGTCCGAAAATTTAGCCATACCGCAGTCAAAGAGAAAAATAAAAAATAAAAAAAATAAAATTGAATACTCAGTAGTAAAGTTTACACAGTATTACAATAAATGCAATGTAAAAATGTAAATTCCATTAGAGCTATAGACCGACCTATAGGAGGGGGTATATACTACATATTATAACAACATGTAATTCAAATTTTAGTGTAATTAGTAAATGTTGACAAAAAAAATTAAAAATTATAATTCAGTTTGTTTGTTTTTTTTCTTTTGTTTTTATTTCAAATTAAAATAAATATTATTAATCCCGTACGGTTTTTAATTAAAATTTATTATTTTGTCTTACAAAATATCATATTATTCCATTTCAATAAAAAATTTAAATTAATATCTAATTTCAAATCAATTTCAAATTATAATAAAATAAAACATTTTCCCCTTATAAGAAAGTCAAAATATTATTATTGAAATATATATTAAAATCAATACTATAATATTCTAAATAAATCTCAATATATCAGTACTAAATAGATAAAAGTACATAGAAGAAAAAAATAGAAAGAAGTAATCAAAATTTTAATTGGAATTAAAATGTCAATTCTATATATTATAAAATATTGTAGATATTTCTTCAAAATCAAACTAAATGGTCAATTTCGAATCAAATCATCAATCAAATTTTCCTAAAAATGCTTTTAAATACTAAAAATAGCGAACATAGTATTTATAAATGTTGTAAGAGAAATTTCCAACAAGTCTTATTGTTGGTCAAACTCTCCGTTTTCTCAAACCATACAAATTCAACACTAATGGTAGTTTCTTACGATGATAATATTCTAGATATAATTAAATTTCTTCAATTATTTGAAATTTGATGACACAAAATTAGTAATTTGTAATATCTACAGTTTGATCGAATTGCATATATATATATATATAACCAACTAATTTCAAATTGCATATATATATATATATATAACCAACTAATTTATTCTATTGGTGAATATGCTTACCTTTATGGAACATACAATACACACAAGAAAAATTTCATAAAGGAGCTAATATAAATGTATACATATAGCATTTTAATCTATACATGCATACCTCTAATATATGAATATAAACATAAGGCATGCCATAGTTTCATCAAAAACCCTAGCCAAATAGCATTGGATACACATATGTGCATATATATATATATATATATTATATACCTGCTGCTTGATAGTAGCCTCAGCAGCTTCAACTGCTTTCGTAACCTGAAACAATCCATCGTTGCCATTGATGCTGTACGGATCACCCAGAGTCATTCCAGCAAATCTCGACTCCAAATTTCTTTTTCCATTCTCCATCTCTGCCCAACGTTTCTCTTCTCCCCTAACAAAACCCAAACCAACCGGGCTAAAAATTAACATGCAACAGGAATCTACACAAAAAAATAATAAATAATAACAATGACTTCAAAGTCGATAATACAATCAATTCGAATCCAAAAAAGAGCACACCTGAGTCCTCAAACCCACTTCCTTGTCAATTTGCGCGCCTGTGAAGCTCAAATTCAAGGAAGCCCCCACTCAAAAACCCTCTCCAACAGCGAGACTACCAATGATCCTCCTTGGAGGCGAAACCACCAAAATCGCGATCGAGAAGTTAGCAATTGAGAACTCCAAATAGAATGATTGAGGAAGGTATGAACGAGCAAAACCCTCGGGAGGTACGGAAATGGAGGAATGTAAAGAATAAAGGGACGAAGTAAGTCCTGTTGTATCTATATCCGCGGAGAAGTGCAGAGCGCCCACGGCAGTGTAGAAATAAAAACTAAACAAATTTCTGTAGTAAATAAAATGTCTAGCAGGTATGTTTGTTCGCAATTTTAACCGTTTTTATATTAAAATTATTTCAAAATTTTATATTAAAATTTTATAATTTATAATTTATTTTTACCGTTTGATCTCTTTTATCAACAAAAATAATGTACATTAAGGGTGTGTTTGTTTGGGAATTTGAATTATGAGTTGAGATTTGTAACATATCTTTTATCAACAAAAATAATGTACATTAAGGGTGTGTTTGTTTGGGAATTTGAATTATGAGTTGAGATTTGTAACATGTACAGTTTGCAACAATAGTATTATAAATGTGTAATTGAATAGGCGAAATCTAAATTGTAATATCTACTCGAATTGTATATATATATATATATATATGGTACAACCAACTATTTTATTCTATTGGTGAATATACATACCTTTATGGGGCATATGATATTGCATCATGAGTTTATTGCACATTAATTGAGATATTTACTAAAATCAATAAAGTATACATCATGTATATAAAAGTATATATTATCAATATTTGGTATATAAAGATCAATAGGATTTATCCTCAAAATGTGCAAAATTTTTTAGTTTTCAATGACATTCCAATCAGTATATCAACACATGATGTTAGTAAAATATATTTATTTCAATAAAGTTTAGACAAAGACACAACAACCAAACAATCCTTACTAAATAAAATACAAAAAAAAAAAAAAAAAACTATGGCATTGAAACAATATTATAAAAAGATGTATACTTGAACAAATAACCAAACATCTCTAGTGATTATGTGTAACTGATTTTGTTAATATTATTATAAAATTATTAAGATAACCTCTTTTATTTTTAAGTATGTATATTATACTATCAACTATTTTGTTCTAATGAAGTATATAGATGATACTAAATATGAATATCTAAGTGTCTTCCATAAATATATATATATTTATCATTCAAGTACGTATGAATCTGTAATTAAAGTTTGTACGTTATAAATGAAGATATATAGTAAAAAGTTTAGATTATATATCATGTTTACTTATGTATATATTAGCAATACATAAGTATATATGTGTGCACTTTTAAAATTTTCATGATTATTTGGTATTCAACATATCTTAATCGTGGATGGTGGTTTCCTTCTTCACACGGACGGTATAATGTATCTTTAACCGTTCCTTTCTATTTTTTTATTTTTTTTAAAAATAAAAACCAAGGTCTGAATAAAATAAATATAGGTATTTCAAACTAACAATTAAGGTGGGACGAGATGTTATATAAGTATACAGATAATATTGAAAGTATTGAAGTATATATATTAAGAGTATATAATAAGTACACTATTAAAATTAATAGTATAAAATATAAAATAGAGATTAATAATCAATCAAACATGTAAAATAGGAAGTGCAGGGTATTGGGCTCACCGAGTGTGACTTGTCTGTCGGACCTAGTTTGCAATGTATTGGGTTTGCCCAAATAATTTCACATTCATCTCACCAACCGCTCTTATACCATGTCAAATGGTAAATGACCGTCTCACCTAAAAGTTCTAACTATTAAGAAAACGCAGCCCTTAATCATATATCCACAAACGGGAATCCTCGACATTCCTTCGTCTACTCGGTCAAAGAGAGTGGCTTCCTACGCCATTTTGGAATGCATATATTCTAATGTATTGATATAAAATTCAACTACTAAAATATAATATATTTAAAAGAATTAATTACAACTATTACAAAATTATATCTATATATATATATATTACTCCTTCCATTTCCATTCCGCGATAATATGTCTTCTTTTTTTGCGCTTCCGGCTTCCCGTTTCCGTCCGTATTGATTTAATGCCAACCGTTACATTTTATAATTATAATATTGTATGGTTAATAAGACTAATTTTGCAATTGTTTTTTTATGACGTGCATTTAGAAGGAAACTTACGTTGTAAAACAGCAGATACGCTCTCGCCAGCAATAATACGATGACTAAGTCTATTTATAAGTCTTTGAATATTGGCCGAAACTGGAATTATTATACAATTAGCCAATATGACAAATGCTTAACGTGAATGAATGATTGAAGATATCTTAGTGCAAGTTAACGAATTAATTTTTTCGGTTGATTTTTATGCATTTGATATGCATGATGATAATTCTCCAAATTCTGCACCGATTTTACTAAGTAGACCATTTATGTGCACCGCACAAACTAAAATTGATATTAAACAAGGTATACTTTCTATGGAATTTGATGGTGAGAAAGTGCAATTTAATATTTCTGATCTATAAAATACCTTTAAAAAATCTAATGTGTTGTGCAATGTGAAGGGAGTTTTGAAATTGCATGAGAAATCTATCATGGACATAAAATCGAAGCCGCATCCGAATTAGTTGTACTCTGTTCACTTAAATGATAATGTGAATCTTGCAAAGAAATTTTTTGTGAGTAATCATCGTTTTAAACATGGAAGTAAAAGACAAAAACTGAAGTGGCTAAGACGGTCTAAAGTAGTACTACCTAATGACTAACATGGTAACTGCATCTAGCCAAAGACTTTAAAAGGCGCTTCTTGGGAGGCAACCAAAGTTCTCTAGTTTTATTTCTTTTATTTTCTTTAGTTTTTGTCCCGCAACCGCTATCCGAAAGTGCCGCATTGGGTAAACCATCGGCCGAGCTTAATACCCTACAAACTAGGCCCAACAGACAAGTCACGGCTGCGGATCCGAAAGTGCGCACTGGGTAAACCCTCGGCCGAGCCTAATGCCCTGCAAACTAGGTCTGCAGACAAGTTACACTAGACAAACCATGTGTGGCAGGTGAACATCACGGGTTTGATGATTTATTTTTATTTATATTATATATTATATTATACATATTTTTATATTTAAATTAAAAAAATTGATTTATTTTAAATAAAAAAGTATTGATGATTTAATGAAAATTTTAGAATTTTATTAAAAATATTTGTGTATATATAAGTTTTGAATAAATTTATACTATTTTTTTCTTTATTTTTGATATTTTTATTAAAATAAATTTATATTAAATATCCATAATTAATATACCATAATTAACATACTTAACAAAACTATAACTAACACAATCAATAAATAATTTATATATATAAAAGTTGATAAATTATTAAGAATATAATACTAAAATGTATATATAAAATACTTATTAGTCATTTTAAAATTAAATAATTAATTTAAATTTAATTAAAAATAAAATAGCTATTATATATATTAATTACACAACTACTGATTACATAAATTATAATTTTTAATTTTTAAGAGAAAATTATACATGTATTCTTTTAATAAAAATTTAAGGGAGCCCATACGAAAGAAAATTATAAAAATATTTGATGAATAAAAAAAAATATATATAAATGTCGTGTATTGCACAGATTTCCCACTAGTTAATTCTAGGGAGATAGGTACTACAGAAGAGAATAGGATCGTCGATGTTGTTGAAAAATTTTATCCGTTCGAAGTCTAGCTCGACAAGTCCCTCGATAAATAAATAAGTAATTGGTCCACTCCTTAACTCGGCCCAGCAGATCGGCCCAATCCCTTTAACCCAATTCCTTAAGTCCAAACTCATTTTACCCTAACTCAATTAGTAAGTGTGTTGGTTAATTTGTTAGGTGGTTGGTTTTGTTATATATTTTATGACTTGGGTTGTAAGTTAGGAGGTGAACCGTTCAGGGAGAGTGAGGGAAAGGAAGAGAAGCCGGCAAGTTTCTCCGGTTGAGTTCGGATGAGTTTTTTGGGTGAGTGAGAAGCCTTTCAGGGTGCCGATTTCGGTGGGTGTCGAGGTTTAGAGTGTCAAGCCGACCTCCACCTTGGCATGATTACCTCGGGACATTCTCGCACCATGGATTGAGCCGAAAATCGCAGTCCCTTCACCGGTGAAAGATCGATGTTCGTCGGTTAGATCGGTTCCCGGAGCTGTTGTCGGACGACCGGAGAAGATGGGTGGAGACGCAGTCCACCTGGAGAAGAAGAGAGCCATGGTCGACCTGGTGCTGCCATCCGCCGCTGGTTGCTGCCGGTGCCAGCCGTCGTCATCTGCTACAGAAAGAGTTCTCGTCGTCGTTGATTTTGGTTTTGATTTTCATGTCTCTAAGTTGGATATGATTCTCCCAATTTCAATGAAGACAATCGAACAGGGAGCATTACAATTCAATTCTCAATTCAAAATCGATTCTCCGATTTGTGTTTTGCCTTTTGGTTTAATATGTGTTTAATTTCATTTCGATTCGGTATTGGTTTTATTCGAATTTGTTTCTACTAATTTATTGTCGTATTTTTGTATACGAGATTTTATTCGATAAATCCAAAAGGATCCGAGAATAAATTCAGCAACATCTAGCTAGCTAGGATCAGGCCAGGTATAGATTATTACAATGTGTTTGTTTGATGTGATAATGTGTTTTTTAATATATTTGATGAATTTGTGTATGAATAGCTGAGGTTGTTTGTTGGAATGGAATTTGGGTATATATTTTAAATGTGGATTGTGGCTTAAGTATTGAGTTTGCGTTTGTCTTGAAATCTCTTAGTAGGTGAGATGGTAGATCAACAAGCTAAGTCATCTTCATTTGTTTTGGATTATCTCTAATAATAACAAACAAACACAATAATAATAATATAGGAAAAAATCATTTTTTGTCCCAATATAACCAAAATTCATCAATTTTGATTCCAATATAAAAATCTTATCAATTTTTGTTCTCAATTTTAGTCCGAATATGACCAAAATTCATCATTTTTTATCTCAATATAATTAAACCTTATCTTTTCCATCAGGAATGTAGTTAATTTTATTCTTTTTTCACCTTCGAGACTGAGTATATTTACGGAGTTTGCAGTTCTAGCTAAGTTTTCTAGCACATCCACGGTGCTCATGGATGTGAAAAAAACTCAGTGGAATGCTACTTATAATATGTTTGATATTGCATTGAAGTATCGGAGAGTGTTTGATAGGATGACGGAAGAATTGGTGCCTTTTATGAATTATTTTTCTAAAAAGAATGCAAAGGACAAAAAAGAATAGGACCACTGAATGAGGAAGACTGAGAGAATGCCAAAACATTTACACACTTTTTGAAATTCTATGATACCACTTTGGAATTAAGTACATTCAAAACTCCTACATCTCAATTGAACTATCAATCATTGATTGTCTTCCAGGTTGAAATTGAAAAAAGGTGCAAAGATCTTTCAGATCCAACACTTAGAAAATTTGCAAGTGCAATGAAGTTAAAATTTGATAAGTATCAGAGGCGTTGGGATAACATGAATCATTTGATTTTATTGCCAATATTTTGAACCCAATAAACAAACTCCAAGTGATTAAAACGAGCATCAAGATATTGAAAGGAAGTTCTCAAAAGATTCTAGAAGTTGTTGATATTGTTAAGAATAATTTGGTAATTTTGTGGACGAAGTATAAGGGAATGGATTAAACTTCAACTATAGGGGCATAATATGGAGATAGAGTGCAGTAGTGGAAATGGTTTTTCGGCGGCAGCGGTGCTAACCTTTGTGATGAATTATTTAAATGTGTAAATGTACAAAATGAAGAAGATCATCTTGAAGTGGACAAATATTTGGTGGATGATATTGAGAAACAATCTATTGGAGTGGTGGAAGGGAAGTGAAAGTAAGTATCATATTCTTACAACCATTGCTAAGGATATTTTTGTAATTCCATGTTCAACGGTGGCTAGTGAGTCCGCTTTTAGTTTGGAAAACAAGTTGTGAATTCTTTTAAAAGTAATTTAAGTTTTAAAATGGTAGAAGCATTAGTGTGCACTAGTGATTGGTTGAAAGCCGAAATGAACTCTATAAGGATCCAACCAATGATGATTTAAAATTTTACAAAAAAATTAAATAAATTGAAATGGGTAAGAGATTTAATTAATAATATTATATTTAAGTAATTTTCATTTAAAATTATTTATGTTTGTACAATGTATTAATAAAATTTATGTATTTTTACAGGTACAAAAGATATTCAAGATTATTGCTAATGAAAGTTCGTCTCTCTAATAAACTTGTAAGTTTTGTAATTTTTATTTATTAAGTCTGTTAAAATATTTTAATATTTCGTGATTAAAAATTCCATGTATTGTTGTTAGGCGTTGGCGATGACCATGATAGCAAATTGAAGTATTTAAGCATTGTTTTTTCAAAGTAAGTGATTCTCTTATTTGCAAAATAACTGATTTTATTTTTAATTCATTCCGATGTTATATAAAGTTTTTTTATTTGTTATTTTTAATTCTTTCGGATGTTATTTTTAATTCATTCCGTTGTTATATTTAGCATTTGAGTTGAGTTTTCAAGAAACAGATTCAACAGATTTAGCATTGGATGGTCTGATATTGGAATTGTATTTTCAGATTTTGAATTGGATACCCAAGTTGTATTTTTCATTGAATTTTTTATTTGAATTTTTTTTGAAGTTCAGATTTGTGGAGAATTTTGAGGCGAATGTTGAAATAACTAGAGTTTTGAAGATACTTTTTTTTCTATTTTTCAGATATTTGATTATGGTCGAATGTGGATTTTATATGGAATGGCCGAATGAGATTGATTTGTGGTGTTTGGAATTTGAGATTGTGGGTTGTGTTTGTAATAAGCTATGTGATTGATTTATGATGTTTGGAAAATATTTTGCTTTTTTTCTGTTATTTAATTGTATTGATTAATTATATTTTAAGATTGTTTATGTATTGTTTAGGATAAAAATTCAATTTTTATGATAAAATTTGGTATAATAGTTATATATTGATATTGTACCGAAACTTTCGACATGCTGAAATTTTTTAGTATAACTGGTAAATACCGGTACCGTACTAAAAATATCGGTATACCGAAAACTTAAGTACGGTATCAATATATTAAGAAACATACCGAATAGTTCGGTACGGTGTATGACCATTTCAGTACGATATACTGTACCGAACCATCCCTACATGTATCCGGAAGGAGTATATGTTCTTGTCCACGATTATTCCGGGACCGCATCCAAAGAAGTTGATTGACGTATACTTACAGCCATTTGTGGAAGAGTTGTTGCATTTATGGAAAAATGGATATGTTGTCTACGATGCATATACTAAACATCAGTTTCGGATACGTGCTGCACTCTTATAGATGGTAGGCGATTTCCCTTCATATGAAATGGTTTCATGATGGAGCATGGCAGGAAAGTTAGGTTATCCGGTGTGCATGGAAGATAATCCAGCCTTTCGATTAGCCCTAATTCACATTTCTCATTCGCAACCACTCCTGATTCAGGTCGATCAGTCCCGCGGACGATTCAAGCAACTGCGTCCGTCGATCGCTTGCAACTCTTCGTGTGACTCCTAGATATTATGAGTTTGTGTTTGTGTTTCTGGGTTTTCCTTCTTGAATTTTCATTTTTGCTTATGTTCCTATCAATTCTCTCGAAATTTGTTTGTGATATACTTTCGTTTTGTTGTGCCTCAGAGATATATTTTGTTTTGCCTTCTTGGATTGAGATTTTGATTTTGTATTCTGAATTTTTCATTCTTGTAAAGTCTTAATTTGATGATTGGGGTTGTTGTTGCTACTTCTTTGTTTTGCAACGCCAAGTTTTGTAGTTGATTTTTTTTTTTTTTTTTTTTTATTCACATTGGGTTCCCCTAATGTTGTAAATTCCTGAAAAATCCACGGAGAGTGTTCCTAATCCTCTAGACATTTTCTTCTACGAAATATGTAGACTAGAAGACTTGCTCCCTGTATCTTGATATGCACTATTATCATGATTTTACACCACATCTTCAGCTTTGTCTTTTCCCCACATTCTTTTATATGAATTGCTAATCTATTTTCCTTATTGAAGCTTGTCAATGATTTATTAGAGTATTAGGTGTTTGTTTATCTGTAACATGGGAAAATTAATCAATTTTGTTTTGACATATGATGTTAATTAACCCTTTTAAACCATCTTTGTACGACTCATTGTGCTTGTGAAGCTTAGTATGGAGCTGATGTTATCTTATTGATTTATAAAAAGAGATTTTTTATTTTTTATTTTTATTTTTATCAGTTTTTAGTTTAGGTGTGCTCACGACAGGAAATGAAAATTTTACAATTCACTATCATGCCATGAATTTAGTGAATCTTGATGTTACCACACAGCTACATAGATTGTGATCTAATTGATATCATTTGACTATTTATTTTGAAAATTTCATGTAATTTAGAGTAACTCAAGTAGAGTAATGTCAATGTAATATATTGTTGGCTTGTTGTGTTTGACACTTTCATTTAATTGGATATTTTTGCTTTCATCTTACTGTTTTTGATATTTTGGTATTTATTTTTTATGGTTTGTTTGTTTTCGAAACATAACCTACTGCTATTTTTTGTATTGTAGGGTATAGATTCTATATATATGAACAATCAACCTCCGTTATTTCCGCCATCATCTACAGGAGATGGAAACACAAGTAATATTCGTGAAGAAAATTAAATACTGACGGTGGAGTTGTTGATAATAGGACATGGGCTACTTCCCATAATTTTTGAGTGAGTTTTTAATTCTAGTACATTCATCATTATCTCTTCAATATAATTTAATTATATTTTTAAAATATGAATTCTAACCAAATACAAATATATTTTATTTTGTAGTTCGGTTCTAGACTTGATTGGAATATAGGAAATATATTTAGATCAATTTTTTTTGGAGCAAGGATATTTATGAAGCAAGTTCCCCATAGCCAAAGAAACATATGGTTTCATATAAAGGTATATCTAATATTGACTTTGTTCAATTAACTATTTTATTATTGAATTTATTCTAATTATTAAATGTCAATAACATTTTTATAGGTGGGACTCTCAGTATGAATTTGAGATATGATTTATTTTTTAATAAAATTAATGGGTTATTAAGGCAAAATTTATGCTAAGCACGGAAAACTAATATATGTCCAAAAGTGATTATATTTGAAAATTGAGATAGAATGAAAGAGCAACGGTTATAAATAATATAAGGAGATGGTAGCTCGAAATAAATAACAAAAATAGAAAAAAAATCCGACAACAATTGCAAATCAATATCGTGGGGATGCTCGATCTGTTGGCCGTGTTCGAACGAGTATGGTAATATTTAATATCATATAGTTTAATAATATAAATTGCGTATTTCATACATATTTGAAAAAAAAAATTATTATATGTATCTTGCAGACCGACAAATTGGAACGTGCACTCTGATAGAAATAGAATTTTATCACCAAATTTTCTATTAAGTTGGTGCAGCTCTTGAAGTATAATTTGTTTATAATATATATTTTTTTCATATTAAATAATTGAATTTAGTAGTTTGTAAAATTTTAATTTTAAGGCAGAGCTACAAAAATCTTTTGAAAGTAGTTATACTTCTTATCGGGATAAAAGAAACTGTCAATGCATTTGGTGGTTTCAACACAAGAGGTCGTGCACAGGGCTTGGTTCAAGATGTGACAGACGTTCGTCACACGCTGCAAAATTTAATAAAAATAAATCTACTTATGCCATAAAAATAGCATAGTATAGATAAAGTAGGGTGGTCTCTACAGGTAATTAAAAAGGTTTTATTTTTTATTGTTTAATTTATAAATATAATAAAATGGAGGATTTTTTAAGTAGGAAATAAAAATAAAATAACAAATTAAAAACTCTACGACTAAAAGATAAATTTAATAAAAATAAGTTTCCAGACTATGAATAAAATTGACTTGGATAGTAGATTTGATCATCGATAAATATTTAATTTTATTGGTTTCTAAATAAATTAGTTATATTTGCCGACACGCGCCTAATAACCAACTCTTTTTAAATTTCTCGACAGTCAATGTACGCCCGTCAACTGCTTCCCTAGTTAGACTACAACCCGACGCCACAAAGAATTTACTATTCTAACCACCTTGCGAACTAGAAGAACCTAATTCAATATACCAATTACCTATGCAAAATTATTTAAAATTGCTTCTGTGATTTTCTAATGGTGTCTGACACTAGTTGCTATTTGAACCAAATTAAAACACAATTGCGATTGCGGACGCCTAATTTAGTTTAGCAATTAATCCTTAATCCAATTGAAATATCTAACTACAATATCCAACCAAATAAAATATTATAAAAAAATCAAAAACCATGAAAATACTTAGAAACCAAAGAAATATCATAAATCAAAATAAGTCTAATCTCTCGAATCCATATCAAGTTGTTTTTCACTCCTAAACTAGAAAAATAACTACTCGCTAATCACAGGAGGACGAACAAAAAAGAGCAAAGATATATGTCGTCTCCCCCTTCTTTCTTTCCTTTATATTTGTTGCTCTAATTTTGTAACAATCGGACTTTGAGCTTTTTTTTTCTTTCTAATTCTATCAATTTTATTATTTTTCTTTTCAAATCATAAATAAATAATATAGATCGCAAATAATATGAATATTTAACGCATGCGATTTATGGCTATCAAAAGGTAAAGTAAAGGTTCAACTTCGTCTTTCTTGTACACATGTCACAATAAACAATTACAAGCAACTAACGAAAGACTAGATCAAGTTTGTTTCTTTCTTATTATTATTATTTTAAAATATTATTGATATATTTCATTCTCGAATTTAAATAATTAAAAAAAATTAATTTTTTTTTATCGGTGATGAAATTTCTAGTTACAAATCCTAATTTTCTGAAGTTTAATAATTCTATTTTAACGAACTAGAGTCATATTATCCCAACCGGCTAATCCATTTGATCCTTATCAAATGCGTCAAAAAAAAATGGAAGTGGGAGTGGGAGTGGAAGTCGAATTCACCTAGTAGAAGTGGACACTATTATGACAATGAAGAAAATGACGACGATGATATTATTAGAATTTTTGTATATATATTTTTTTTACTCTGATGTAATTTTTGACATTAATATTAATTTGAATATGATTTTATTTTATTTATTTAAAATATAATTGAATTTAATTTTAAAATTAAAATATAATTATATGAATAATCAAGTTTTATTATTAAAAAAATTAAATAAAAATTAATTTAAAAAAGATTTTTAGTTCTAATGTAGCAGAAGACCGTGACAATGTAACAAGAAAATTGTTATATAGACAATTTCTAAAATTGCTATTAAAATTTGAAAGCCGCTATCTGAAAGTACGCAATGGATAGTACTGGGCTTAACCTAATGACCTCATGACTACAACTCCAACCCCTACACCAATACTACTAGGCCATTCCTTACTGGACTTGTTAACTTTTGCTTTTTAATATATAAAAAGTAGTATAGTTGGATAAGATAACAAAAAATATTGGCATATTTTGGCGTAACGGAAAGAACATAAATTTTAAATTAAAAATTTAAAATAAAAAATTATTGTATTTTTTACAACTTTATTTTATTTTTATATTTCAATATTATTAAAGTGAAAAAATTATTATTCCATTCATCTACAAATATATATTTTTTGAATTAGATACATATTTATGAATATAATATTATAATAATTGATTGCCATGTAATTAAAAATATTTTGTGGAACACAGAAGAAAAAGAAAAATAAAAATTAATAAAGTAAAAGAATTTTTTTTATAAATTAAATATACAACAAGTTGTGATATTCTTATAAATATATTTATATATATAAAAGTGTACAACACACAACCTAAATATGTATATATATATATATATTTCTATTATAAGTATATGCGGATCCGTAAGTCTCGACAGTTATTTCACTGTCTCTATTCTTCATTTTGATTTTCGCATTTTCAATACTCCATTAATTCTGTCTGTATCAAATTAAATTGCTACCAGAAAAGAAAAGAAACGAAGACGGAAATGGAATAGCGTTCTGGATTCCGCCTCCGACAGCCTCTTCCAACTTGTCATTGATTTCAATCCATCCCAAGGTCATTTTAATTTGTTCTTCGATTGCTAATAAAAATGATGCTGTGTTTGGCGAATTCGTACGGCTTTATGTGCTAATTATGAATTGTCGATAGGATTTACATCGTTCCTTTTGTTTCGATGATATCTGATTTCCGTTGTTGAATTGCGCTCTGTTGTGTTCTGTGCATGGTTGCTGCAATTAAATGTTTTGCGAAGATTCGATAGATCTCTAACCTAACAAGCCTTTTGTTGATTGAATGTATTATATATATATATGTGTGTGTGCGTCTGTGTATGCATTTTGATGTAATGTGTATTTTGATGCGTGTTTGATATTTATTGGTAGTAATCTTTTACGGATCTCTGTTTCTCATGCTCTATACAGAGCTTGATTTTTGTAATTGTAATGTGTAGATTGATGTGTGTTTGATATTGATATATGCAGAGATTTAATTGTTGTTGTACGTGATAAAATGTCGAACTACGTGGGAATTGTTGTCTCTGATCCTTGGCTTCAGAGCCAATTTACGCAAGCTGAGCTGCGAGGACTTCAATCCAAGGTGAATTTTTAGTGCATTCTCTGGATTATCAATAAAGAAAGAAAGAAAGAAAGAAAGCTTTGCATAATTTGTTTGAATTTATTTTACAGTTTTACTCAGCAAGAAATGGAGCTGGGATTGTAACATTGGGTGCATTACCACCAGTTATGACACAATTGAAATCCATTAATGGTGTCTTAGATGTGGACGAGGTTAAGGGTATATTGAGCGAGACATCTACCGACTGGGAACAGGAGATTGATTTTGAATCTTTCCTTCGGGTTTGTGAAACTTCATTTCCTCCCGGTGTGTTCTATTTAGTATTATAATTAATTAAAAGTATGCCACAAATTCAATTTAGCACCTCTAATATATAAAAATAGCACGTCGTCTGTATAATAAAGACATATATTGTTAGTTCATATTTATAAATGTTATAAGTGTGATGTATAACAATATATGGTGTGTTGAAACTAACTATTATTTGTGTTGTGTAAGACTACAATATGTGCCGTTAGTTTATGTGTTGTTGGTTCATAATTATAAGTATATTGTATAACAGTACGTTGTGTGCTGTATAGCAGTATTTATTGTGCTGAAATCAAATGTTGTTTGCGTTGTATAAGACTATAGCCTCTGCTATTAGTTTATGTGTTGTATTTGTATTATATGAATACATACGATGTGCTGCCTGTAGCAATACCATGTGCTGCGGAGTGCTGTAAGTATGGTGCTGAATTTTAAAGTTCAGCACCGTAGTCGCCACCTTGATGGTAATATATATATATGATAGTTGAAAATATCTTATCCGAAAAGGATAATCGATGGTACATTTATATTTGATGTTTTGCAGGCATATTTGAACCTACAAGCTCGAGCAACAGCAAAAACTGGCGGTTCTAAACCTAAGTCTTCGTTCCGCTCAACTTCATTCCTCAAAGCAACTACGACCACACTTCGTCACACAATAAGTGAATCTGAAAGGGCGTCTTATGTTAACCACATCAACAAATTTCTCGGTGAAGATCCATTTTTACAGAAATATTTACCCATTGATCCCTCAACCAATGCACTTTTTGATTTAGCAAAGGACGGCGTGCTCTTATGGTACCACTAACTCATCCCAATAATTAATTTTTATCAGTAGACTGGAATATTATTTTGCAATTGATGATCCATTTATTCGATTTCCATGTGTTTTCAGCAAGCTTATCAATGTTGCTGTACCCGCAACTATAGATGAGAGAGCTATAAATACTAAGGCGGTGATGAATCCGTGGGAAAGAAATGAAAATCATACTCTATGCCTCAATTCGGCCAAGGCAATCGGATGCACTGTGGTAAACATCGGCACACAAGATTTGGTGGAAGGCAGAGTAAGCTAGTTCATATATATAGTATTTATATCATTTAATTTTTTACCAATAAATGGTACTTTGTTCATGAAGCTAATGGCAAAACTCTTATTATTATTATTATTATTATTGTTCGAATTCGACAGCCCCATCTTGTCCTCGGGCTGATTTCTCAGATAATTAAGGTAAATTGTGCGAACCATTCTATACTATTATGGTTTACACTGTGGGTACTTAAGTAAGTGCATTTTTTACTTCATATTGCCATCGATACTCGTAGATACAATTGTTAGCTGATCTGAACTTGAAGAAAACACCCGAACTCGTCGAATTGGTGGATGATAGCAAGGTGACAACTTTGTACATGGTTAAGATAAAGAGTATCTATATGGATCATTATTTAGAAATCTTATTATTATTAGTTCTACACAATTGCAGGATGTGGAAGAGCTTATTGGCTTAGCCCCTGACAAAATTTTACTAAAATGGATGAATTTTCATTTGAAGAAGGCAGGGTATAAGAAGCAGATTACCAATTTTGGGTCTGATCTAAAGGTAAAATCGATATCAAATATCATATGAATATTTCTTTCTTTGTTTTCATCTAGTTTTTAGGCTATGTTTATTTGTGAAATTTAGATTTCGAGTTTATATTTTAAATATTAAAATGTTGAATTGAATTAAATAAATATTGATTTGAATGTAAAATTAATGTATGTAATATAAAGAATTTAAAAATTTAATTTAATATTTAAAAATATCTATTGTGATTTCAAATAAGCTTGTAAGGGTCGGTTATTTTGTGATTTCAAACAGAAATCAATACTATTTATTTTGCATAGTTTCCAATAAGACATACTATTTTTTCTCATAAAATATCACATAAAAAGACTATTAAACAAAAACTCAAATCTAACATCCTATTTCAAATAAATTTCAAACCACAACCAACTAAACAAACAAGGTTGGTAAGAAAAGGGAACTAGGATTGATATTGAGTCTGTATACTTGTAAGGTTTTTACACTGATTTTACTATTCAAATTTTTTTTCCCCTCAAAAAAACATCAAATCCAACCCCTATTATTTATTTATTATATTATACAAAATTATCATTTTACATTCAAAATATCACATCAATACATATTTATATCACATCAAATAATTATTTCAATTCAAGATTTTACTATTCAAAACCAAAATCCAAAATCAAAATCTTACAAGTAAACACACAACTCCTACAATGTTGGTTTGTTTTTTTTATACCAATTTTCCTATGGTTATTGAATCATTGTTCAATGAATGATGTCTAAACAAAATTGAAATACCTGTGAACACATTGCTATCATTTATAATAAATTTCAGACTTTTTCCAAATCACTCCCTATAAACAATAATTTACAAGAAGCTTCCCATAAAATACAACCTTCTCTATCAGAAGATAAAGCTGTATATTATGCAAGACATAAAAGTTCCGAGCTATAGTTTTCTCATCTATTTTCAGAATATCATTGCAATAATACATTAGCTATAGCATCTTGTACTTCTAGAAAAAGTTTAAATCAATACTTCAGTATGGCGAAGAGGCAGCCAGTTAAGATCGAACAAATATAATGATGCTATCATGATTCGAAAGAACACACCCACGATAAGTGTTTTAAAAATATACGTTCCCCAAAAGTATTACCAAGAAAATACAATACATACATGTAACAATAAAAACCAGCAAAAACATATAAAACATTATGCATTATAATACTTTCACAATTCTCTATGCGTCACAACAAAAACACCTAAAACTATAAAAAAAAATAAAATTAAATTAAATTAAACATACTAAATTGGTTTTCCCGCTTTACCATTTCCCTTTCGTCACTTCCTCACAAAATTTGTTCAGTTGTTCTTTAATAACATCTTATTCTCTTGCTATAATTGGGGAAATAATGGTTCATTTTAGTGGTTATTCTTGGAGGTAATCAAATACACATTTCTTGTATAAAATATTATTGCAATACAGGATGGAGAAGCTTACGCATACTTGCTTAATACTCTTGCCCCCGAACATGGCTCGAATGCAATACTGGAAACAAACGATCCTGTGAAAAGAGCAAACTTGATTCTTGAGCAAGCTGAAAGAATGGACTGCAAAGGATATGTTACTTCACAGGACATTGTTGAGGGACAGTCGAACTTAAATCTTGCATTTGTTGCACAAGTATTTCAACACAGGTTAGACTGGTTGCTAATTTTGCAGTCATTCATTATACATGCAGAAGATGTTTATTTATCATTTTTCGAAATAATTTCTGATTGTTCATTTCACTATATGGAAAGTAAATAATAGTGATAAAGTGGTAACATCAAAGATTTCACTAATAAGGTATGCATAGAGATAAAAGATACATATATAAGTAATATTTTTCTACAATTTTTTCTATTAAAAATATACTCCTTCTGTCATTTAAATATACGCAAGAAGTACAAAAAGTAATATAATTTTTTATTAGGAAAAAGAAACAAAAACATTTTGTTAATCACAGTATAAAAAAAAAAAAAAAAAAAAAGTGAACATAAATTTAATTGAAAGAAAGAATATTATTTTTAACTTATGCTTCAGTTGTCTCTAGAACAATGTGAAAACCATTCTACCACAAATAAAACTTTTTATTGCTGTATACATGTGGTTAGAAGCAACTTTAGCACGATCACTATTATTACTTACTGCAGTTTTTTTAGATTTGAAATTATGATTTTCTGAATAAAACCCTTTGTTAGCCCCTACAGAGAGTGTAAATCATGTCATTGTCAAAGGCGTTGCACGCACACAAACATATAAAATTGATTCAAAACATTAGTAGAACTTAAAACCAAAAAGGCCTGCTACACATGCATCTTCTAACACGACAATTTCTATAGATCGAAAACTTAGATTGGTTTTTGTACCCTGTCTCTGTTGAGGTGCAAACGAAGGACATATCTATCACATGTGCAAACAATCGATTCATAGGGTAAGCCATTTGGGGCTGTTAACTAGGGTTCTTAACTATGGCTTCTTCTTTGCAATGTGTTCTACTTCATCATAAAAGTTTAGACTATTTAAACTCATACAGGCAGGAAAATTACTACAGAATTTCAGTGTGGTGCAGAACCATCGATTTCCTCAACTAGTTCATATGGTGGTCCTTCCAAATTAGCACTCATAAATCTTATCATATTGTTTCTTGAACAGGAGTGATCCTTTCTTTGAAATCCATGAAGTTCTTAAAGCTTTTTTATTATCTTTGATGGTTTTCTTTTTTTTGGGAGAAAAAGAGATTTGATTTGTATGAGAATATGGAGTGTAGAGAGAACTTTACTGGGAAAAATTTTATGGGAGCAACCATAAAAACTGATCATAACGAAACTGGAAAATCAGCATGCCCTGAAGCAATGGGCGTAACCAAAACCATGTTCATGTGTGTGTTTCTTTCATAATTGGGGAAAATGTTAGAAAGGCTAGTTTCGCTTATCTTTTCTAGTATCAGTAGTGATGCACTTCTGAATATATCTTATTACATTTTAACATTCGTCACATGACCATTTTTAAATTGTTTCTCAGAAATGGATTATCTACAGACAATACGAAGATTTCTTTTGCTGAAATGATGACAGATGATGCTGAAACATCAAAGGAAGAGAGAATGTTCCGGCTGTGGATCAACAGCCTTGGAATTGAGTCTCATGTCAACAATCTATTTGAGGATGTTAGAACAGGGTGAGGTTTTCCCCTTTTCGTTGTTATAACGGGAAGTTCAGTTTCAATTATCTATTGTAAACCATATTACTTGTTAAATAAAATGAGACATAATACATGCATATTAAAAATAAATAAATGAAAACTATACGATTCCTAATTATTACATTCAATGGTTTTTATTTATGTTTGTTCTTCCGAGCATGTAGATGGGTGCTTTTGGAAGTGTTGGATAAGGTTTCTCCTGGGTGTGTAAACTGGAAATTGGCTACAAAACCTCCAATTAAGATGCCTTTTCGGAAAGTTGAGAATTGCAACCAAGTCATCAGTATTGGTGCAGACTTGAATTTCTCTCTTGTGAATGTTGCTGGAAATGATTTGGTCCAGGGAAATAAGAAGCTCATAATAGGTAAGATGCATACACCTGATATAGTTTATTTAAATGCATTGGAAAATGCTGTTTTAACTTTTCTATTGATCCATATTGTAGAGTTGGATAAAACGTTTCATTTCTTACATGTTAAGAATATTACTAAAGTTTTATCAATCTATAGATGTTTTTCTAAAAATAAACGGGCTGGTTAGTGTACTGATTACTGAAGCTATGTGTTGCAAGTTCACATTTTTATTTGTGTGCTGGTTTTTATATATCGTATGTATTAAGTTCAATGACAATATAGTGTCATGTGTTGTTAGTTCATATGTTTCTTGTATTATGTTAACACATACCTTGTGCTATCTATTAAAAGGTCTTTGACATTTAACCACAAAGAGGCATCAAGATTTGATTCGACTATGATCGTCTTTCACAAATCAACTTAGAAAATTACATTACAATATTCGATTTGATTGGATTTGTCTATCTACAAAAAGAATAATAAGAAGAATGTCAGAAAGTGGTGGATAAAGAACATTCTTTGAAAGAATCTTCTGAATAATTTCTGCCTTAAGACTAGAATGCATTCCTAAAGTCTCAAATGTATTGTTTGTGTAAACATGTTATACTATATTTCGATGTCTATTCAGGGTACCTAATTTATGTCTACTGTTTGTTTTTCTCCAAGCCTTTCTGTGGCAGCTAATGAGGTATGCTATGCTCCAATTGTTGAAGAACTTGAGATCTCATAACCAGAGTCGGAAGGAAATAACAGATACCGACATACTCAATTGGGCAAACAATAAAGTTAGGAGGTCTGGTAGAACTTCTCAAATGGAAAACTTCAAGGTATGTGCTAGCCTAGCTCATTTATTTAGTAATGCAAAGATCTGCTCTATGCTGATTCTAACTTTTTTATATCATCAGGATAAAACGCTCTCAAGTGGCGTTTTCTTTCTTGAACTGCTAAGCGCCGTAGAACCTAGGGTGGTTAACTGGAGCCTTGTCACAAAAGGCGAAACTGGTATGCTACCTCTAATTTTCCACATGTTCTATTATTTGTATTTTGTCAAGAAAATAATAAATGATGTAACTAATATTTTCATATTGTACAACCGATCTGTAATATCTTATTCATGTTTACAACTAATAGGGAGCATCTTATAGGTGCATTTCATATGTGTTTACATTAAATCAGTTATTTAATCCAATTAAATAAAACCATTTGGGAACTTTGCTCACATTAAATCAGATGTTTTATCCATTGAAATAAAAACATTTGGGAAGTAACATAGTTTCCCCTTAGTTCCAATGCTTTATTGAACTATTCATTTGTGTTTTACATTGCACCTATTTAATCTGCTGTTAACTGAAATTTGGTGATTTTTTTTTTTTTAAATTACAGATGAAGATAAGAAGTTAAATGCAACATATATAATCAGTGTTGCCCGAAAGCTGGGATGCACAGTATTTTTATTACCTGAAGATATAATTGAGGTATGTTTTCAGACAGCATTCACAGGCTTTTAAAACTCAAGTTATCTTTAATTATGTAGCTACTTGAAAAAATTAAACTGAACCAAAATAAAATAGAAGGATATTTCGACTGTCTTGTGGTACGATCCTCTTCTATGATTTCTTTCTTACTACATGTTATCTAGTTTGGTAAATTCTAAAAGAAAGACAAATGTGTGCTATGTATAAAGAGCGGAAGAGTATTAAGTTTAGATTTCATGTCTTGCATTTTATGTATTTCTTTTGGATCAAGGGATAAACTCGACTATAAAACCTTTTCAAACCCGTCTTGCAACTAGTTTAAAACATTAAAACACATATAAATGGCAGTTCAAGCAATATACTTCTTTTTTTGTCCCTCAAGAAGTTTGAAAGAGGTAGACAAGGGATCTTACTTTTGATGGTTTCTCCAACCCATACATGTAGAGCTGTAAACGGAGAGGATTCCTTTTGTATGACTATCAAGGCTATTATCTATCTCGAGCATCACGTACTATCGAACAGCTAGATTGAATTTGTATGTTTTTCATCTTGATTAGGTAGTGATGTTCGATTTTCACTTTATAAATCTACTGTGGTTGTTGATTCAAAAGCTTTATCTAGTTTAAACCATTTTCAGCATATGCACTTCACTTAAACAGATCATTTCAAACATGAACTAATTAGTAATTCAGCATCCATACCTTATACGTGCTCTCTTGTCTATATCTCGTGGTGACAGGTGAACCCGAAAATGATGCTCATCCTAACAGCAACTATCATGTTCTGGAGCCTGCAAAGGAAAACAGGAGCTTACGATCTGGAGGCAGAGCTGGCTCCTCCTCCTCCAGTAGATGAAGTATCTAATTTGTCGGTTGAGGAGAATGCTCCTGCACCGGAAGCTACCAACAATGAAGAAGAACCTTCTTCATAATCGCAAGGACTTCAACTTTTATTCACAACACCAATCAGAGTATAAGGTAAGAGATCACTACATAAAATCTTAAATACAATTGTATGTGACTAATTCTTATCCTCTAATGGCAGCATCAAGAAACAATATATACATACATATATATATATATTTGTTTTTCCAGAAATACACAAATTATGATGGAGCTGCACGGAGACGGCACATCTATATTTACAGCTTAAAGAAGGCCAAGTAAAGTTTTCTTATATTAGAAAAATAATATTATAACTCTTATCTTAATGAGTGTAAAATTTTGGTCCAATAATTTTGTAGTCTTTGAGTACCCTTCCTTAGACTTTTCTTGGGGTAAAATTCATCTACACTTTTAGAGATATTTGTCCCAATAATATATCTACATATATTTGGAGAGAACTTTTCCCCATAATTGTAGCTACTCTTTTGTGTTTGTAGCCAAATTATATTGCTAGATTATTGGATTTATGTTTTTTGGACAGGAATGTATTCTTTCAGTGTTTTAAATTTTGTATTTCAACATGAGATAACATTGTATCAACGGAGCTAACATGGCTTGCTGATATGGATTCTTTCCAGTGTTAATGTTGCAAGTGATATCAGTTCTGATAATGCCACGTCAACTCACATGACAAGGGACTAAAACAAATTTGAACTAGTTTAACTAATTTATCATGTTTTTCAAATAAAGAACATAATAACAAATCTTTAAAGTACCTTAGCAAGATTGCAGTAGTGATTTATAAAAAATTATATCTATAATAATATATAATATGGCAATTCTCTAGTTTATAACAATAAAATAGAATATAGCTTAGATAAAGCCAAATTATATTTTGTTGGGTTATGTTTTCCTTTTTCCATTTCTAGGAACTTAGCCAGGTTCAACTAATTTTCATTTTCTATATTATATGTAAAATTCATTTTTCTTATTCAAAAGTCAAAACATCACATCAAATAAATATTTCAATACAATCTCCTATTTATAGATACAGTGTCGGGCCACATCGTACAACAAATATCACTAAAATGAATATCCTTCAAATCATAATTAAATCTAAAGGCACTGCATGAATGAAAATCCAGATAGGCAATGGAATATTCAGAATTTAAATAATAACATCAATTCACAATTACAACAACAATATACATACATGTATGTCTAAATATAGCATCAATTGTTTTCTATCCTCCGTACATTCACATTTATTTAACCTACATAATATATTTTTCCCTTTCAAATCATCATATTCAACACTTTCTTTTCCATTAAAACAAATTCGAGTTGTAACCCACCAAATACATACAAAGCACAAACAAATACATACAAAGCACAAACAAATACATATTCCTATGTAACATACCTACAATCACTAACAAAATAAGAAAGTAGGTACCATTTTTCCAACCTCTACACAATGCCAACATATTGTATTTATAACAATTATTCATGTATGTAACATTCGCCTAGAAGACGGAACTAGAGCAAGAGCGAGCATGTGAATTGTTATCAAGAAACCGGTATATACGAACCAAAAATATATGAAGTCTTTTATCCGAGAGAAACAGGCCCGAACACTTAGTTATTTTTTAGACAAAAATCTAATTGCTATCGCAATGCATATTTTGCTCGACTACAAGAATGAACAAGATATCAATCTACCCTTCAAGTTCCCCCGGCTTCATCACATCATAGGAAGGAAAGATAGTTCCATTAGAGGAATCGAGAGTACCTTCAGATTCAGGAGATTTCTCCTGTTCAGCCACAAGCATTAGTATCTCAAGACGCTTGTCGAAGATCAGCGCACTTTCATCTCTCCTGTCAAGCTCTGCGCCTTCAGCTTCGAGCCATTTTTCACGTAAATCGTCTAGAAGGTTTCCTTCTGTTTGATTTGTCTCAGCACCTGGGGCACTCGGAGCTGTTGTCCGAAATGATGAATCTCCAGATGGAGGAGGGAGAGTCAAAAGCATTGCCCGGAACTGTGGAGTAGCAGCGAATGTCTCAAAGTTGCATGCCATTAAGTCCAGGCAGTACTCACGAATCTTTGAGACACCATACCTTTAGAAATAAAGAAATCTGAATTTGAAAAAATTCTAGATACAAGCATTGAACCACAAAGCGGTATTAATATCATGTGTCTCATCTTAGATCATCAATGAATTAGGAATACCTGAAATTCAGGCAAAACAACTTGTAGGGAAGAAATCCTAAGGGTGTGTTCTTTTATCAAGCTTCCTCAGAATTCTATTATTCACAAAAAAATTTTACCCTAAAAACATCAAATCAAACATCTTTTTTCAGTCTTTATATTATACTAAAAATTAATTTTACGTTCAAAACATCACATCAACACTCATTTATATCACATCATACAACTATTTCAATTCAAAATTTTTACTGTTCAAATCCCAACCAACAATCCAAACTCTCAAACAAACACACCCTAAGACTTTCTATCATCTAGGAATGAACAAATGATATCGACCAGTAACTAAATTAAGCGAAACTAGATTAACAGGAGCTGAAAAACACAGGATAGAGCATGTAAATGTAATATGAGGTTCCAAGCACAAAGACTCACACCTGCACATAATATTTTCATATCTTGTTAGTTACCGAGAAGAACCTGCGTCACTTAAAGGCCTTAAAGCTACATGAGACGCACAAGGATAGAAATCCACGAACTATAGCCACTGCTCACAAAATGTAAGGGTGTGTTTATTTTTCTATCTTGTTCTAGCGCTATGCAATCAATAATAAGAACATACCCATTCTAAAACATCATGCGCACAACTTATTTTTTATTCGAAAATTTTCAAATCCAAAACATCTAAAAATTACGAACAAACACAACTTTATCATCCATCATCTATTGATTGAAGTATGTGTGCGTGTGTGTGTGTGTCATTTGTTTTGAAAAATTTCAAAACATTTCTTACAATCATCATTCAGATGCAGGCATCATACATTCAGAATCTTCTGGAAGAATTTCTCTAAAAGATAATTTTTTGTGGCAGACCGGGAATGTGTTCCGCAAAAGGGCTAGTTTCTAGGAATATTTTCACTAGAATCAATGCTAAAACTATTTGTAGAAGGCAGATAAGAAGGGTTAAAATTTCATGGCAGTCAAAGCTTGTCAGAATCATTAAGACCTTAGAATCCAGTCGTAATTATAAGCTAAAGTTGTACTAAACTTAATGCTCCTGGCATGGGCCTTGGCTTTAAACTTTATACTTCTTTCTTTAATGTCCAAATCAAACATTACTTACTGACTATCATCATATAAAGGAAGTTTAAGCCAACCTATTCAGAAGAAAAGCTATTCTATCGACATCGTAAAATAAATTTCCACGCAACAAAGATTTGTTTGCAGTTCATGATCTAAGTCCTTGTGATATTACAACCTGACCTTTCACATATAAATTCAGTTCTAGTGGAAGTTGAGTATCTAGGTAGTCCTCTCTACCTACACGACATATCACCGTTAAGTTCTTCCTATCAATTGACACAACGCCTTGCTACTTTTAACCAAGTCAATCTCGCGGGTTGCCCATAGTTACTAAACCCATAACTAATAAATATTGTGCCTACCACTGATTTAATACAAATGGCAACGAAAATAGAGAAAATATTGACAAGCAAGAGGATTCATAAATCATACATGTCAGACAACAGCAACCAATGACACAGTTCTGCAGGAGAAACCATTTCGAGTTGTGGTAGAAGAGCGTCAGCTACAGCTCGTTTGAGAGGAAATAATAGATATCTCGAAGCAGCATCAAACATTTCTTCAGCCTGCATAATCAAATATTCAGTAAAATTGAAATATATGACAAGAAGAAAAAGGGGTGTAGGCGAATAAGCATACCTGATCAGGATCTATGTCTGTGAGTGTATCAGTATACCTGAACCAAAGAAAATACATCGTTATATTAGAATATGAAGTAGAGTTACTATTTTCTGGAACTAATTCCACACCATCAAGAGCATATTATTAAGTTAAATTAGATTAAAGAGAGAAAAAAAAAAAAAAAAGTAAGGAAAAGGGACGATAGAATGATGTAGATGCTATTAAAATTCATTAGCAAAGGAGAAAAGGCTTTAAACCCATTTTTAAATTTATCTCATCAAATGATATGTGGTCATACCATTCGGCATCCTTTTTCTTTAGAATGATGTAGAAGACTGAGAAGAAAAAGGAGAGAAAGGAAAGCTCACATGAATTCTATCATCTTATGAAATGCCTCGGCACTTAGATCACGTTCCTCCAGACACAGAAGAGTATTATTCGGTAAAGAATCTCTTCCTTCAAGAAAATCCTTCATCCGGGCTAATCTAGCCTTAAAGTATTCAGATCTCGAAGCTAAGATAACTTGGTGGCATCGGAATATCTTCTTCTCAATCCTCACACATATATCAGCCAGATCATCTTCTAAATTGCTCATCTCCAATGAATCAACAAGAGATAAAGCACCATCAATACCATCCTCAAGGTCCTGTTCCCTCGATGAATCTGTGAGAGAGATATTGAGCACTCGCCTTAACGCAGCCGGGAGACGATCTTCTCCGGGAAGGGACGAGCCCTGCAAGATAAACCTCTTCTGAGAGTTGTCTATATCTCTAAGGGATTTGTATTCGGCATGCCTTTGATGAACTATCTCTTTCTCAAGAAGAATTTGCAGAGATTGACACTTGCAGACTCGGCAAATTCTTACAAGATCTTCCATGTCATCAACAGCAACTTCTAGCCTATCCGAATAAAAGAAGTGGACTAGGCTAAAAAGCGAGGAATAAGTAAGCCTTTCCCGGGAAAACCGCACTTCCTTTTTCTCTTTCCAATCAGTCTTCAATTTTTTCTTGAAGAAGGGAGATCGTGCAGCTAATATCACTCTGTGAGCTTCAAGAGGTCTCCCTTGCACATAAAATACAATATCAGGTGGACAGTAGCTGGAACTTGACTCTCCGTTCGATGGATTACCTACTGTTCCATGCCGAATCACCATGTAAGCATTCTAGCTTTCTTAATTATGAGAACAAATATATTCTTCAATTCCCAAGCTTGGATGGTATTAATGGGAAAATCGATGCCCTCAATTCAACCGTACTCCAAAGCACATATATGTAGAGATGTATCTAGGAGCCAAAATTACAGACGAATGAAATGAGGGTGGGTAAATACTGAATGTAAGGTTACCACATTTGCTCTGTTTTACAACTTGAAGCAATACTCTAAGGCCATGCTTGTTAGGTGGATTTGAACTTAATGGATTTCAAATTACTTCCATTGGAAGTTTGATGGATTTCAAATTCATCAACATTTACAAATCCTTTTGACACTATTCACATTCTTCCTAAAACGCTAATGTCGAAAACTTCCTAAATCCTAACACGACCAAACAACAATCATATTATGTCCGATCAAATTAATTTAAGACCTCATTTGGTTGGAGTAATTTGAACTAAAATGATTTCAAATGATTCTCTCAAATACATTTATCTTGTTTTGAAATACAAGAATAGATTTCAAATCTATGAAGCTAAAAAAATGTATTTCAAATTCTCCGCTCTTAACATTTCAAATACTGTTAAATTCTAATACTAAGCCATTTCAAATACTTCCAAATACCAAACAACACATTTAAATTCTAAAGCATTTCAAATGCATAGTAATTCAAATCAATTTATTTAAAATCCCTCATCAAATCCAAATCCATCATACTGAAGGGCCGTAAATTCATTTAAGAAATGAGAATACTTCAAATCCATTCATTTCAAGTTCACTTTCAAATCCAAATCCACTAAACAGAACATGGCCTACTTTATAGTTTAGAAGATATATATATATATATACATAATTATTCTTCAATCATGGAAAAGAAAAATAAGAAGAAAGAACCTACTTGGCAAAACAGAATTGAGATGACTGTTGGCGCCGAAGGCATTGGATTGGTCATTGATATATGCTTGATTGGCCGTACATGACAAAAAGGTGTCTCTTAGCGCCGCCTGCAGCGGCTGGAGCGGCGGCGGTCGCGCCTCGAAGGCCTTGAGCAGCTTCCGGACCTTGAGATTGAGCGCAGCGTAGTGACAGCGGTCGCCGTCGAAGGTGTGCTCGGAGCATATAGCGCCGCTCTCGAGCAGCATCCGCGCGGCGTCGAGGTGGCCGGCGAGGCAGGCGTAGTAGAGCGCGACGGAATCCCATTGGTCGCGCGCGTTGACGTTGACGCCGGATTCCAATAGATAGCGTAGGCGGTCGACGTCGCCGGCGCGCGAGGCCTCGAAAACGTCGCCGTATGGAACCTTCTTGAGCGGCAAGGAAGAGTGGAAATCCTCGGCCTCTAGCTCAATCTCGTCGAGCTCCGACATGGCGGCGGATGAAACCCTTTCGCTCTTCTTCTTCGCTCTGAAATGTTTACTTTTTCCGTACTTTCGCTGTGGTCGGGTCGGACGAGTAAACTACTCAAAATTTATTTTTAGGCAATGTTAGCTGTGGATATGTTGTTCGTGTGCCTTCTCATTTATTTATTTATTTATTTTTTGTCGGTACAAGTTTACGGGTGTGTTTGTTTTTGTTTTTGGTTTTTTTTGGAGGTGTATATTTCTTTATAAATAAAATATATGGTTACTTTGATTTAAGTGGCCCTAACATAAAATACATGTAAGTTCAGTTCCACAGTTATCATACTGCACTCTCTATTTTTGTAAAATGTATACCAATAGTTTTCTACTGTTCATTTTGTCTCTGAATAATGAATTTATGTAATAAATATATTATATATTTATTTTCAAGTAAATCTATATTATTCACTTACTTACTCGGGTCCGTTCCTGATATTTTTTTTGGCCCGGGACAAAATTGAAATAGTAGGCCCCTAAATATATATTTTTATATTAGCATAATAATAAAAATAATTTTACATCTTTTTAATGTAAATGTTAAAATAAAATTAATTTTTTTATATTGAAAGATCAAAATATGAATAAAATTAATGTGACATTTTTTAGTTTAATATAAAATATCCAAAAAGTATATATGATTTAATATTTTTTAAAGAAAATTTTTTATAAATAGTCAAAATCTTTTCAAAGAAATTTTCAAACAAAAGTATTATTTAGGTTGTTTTGTTTTGTATTTTGGTTTGATTAAAATTTTTTGATATAAAGTATAACAAATTATGTAAATAATAAAAAAATAATTGACTCTGATTACTTGTAAGATTTTACTTTTGATTTTACTATTTTAATTTTATTTTCCCTTCAAAAACATCAAATCAAACACTCAATTTTTATTTATTTTATTATATAAAAATCTAATTTTATATTCAAAACATTACATTAATACATATTTATATCACATCAAATATCTATTTCAATTCCAAATTTTACTATTCAAAATCAAAACCCCTCAAGTATTATATTAGTTTTTTTGAAAAATGTACTGAAAAATTTTTGGTAAAAAAATAAACCTAGTATATAATACACAATTTTTAAAAAAATATCACCAAAACATATAATAGAATATACAAATTTAAATATATAACCATAAAAATAAAAATATAAAAAACACACAAAATATTATTCTCTATCATGTCTTCGTAATTTTACATAATTTACAAAAAAAAATATATAAAATTATACAATTAAATAAACACACTAAAACATATAATTAAAAAATTAATATAAACATAAATTATTTAAAAAATAATATGAAATAAATTTTTTATTTAAAAATTAATTTTATTTATTCTTTAAAATATTTAAAAATAATAGTATATATTTATATATTAAGAACATATATATAATTGGGTGCTCCTATGGCCCCTAAAAAAAATGGGTCCTGGACAAGGGCCCATATGGCCTTGGCCCAGGGCCGGGCCTGTACTTATTCTAAAATGGTCGTCTTATACAAATTTAATTGCAAAGTGATGTACTTTAATTTATTATTTATATACTATAATTGTTATAAAATAAAATATACAAAAAATATTTGAACCTAAAAATACACTTGATCTTAATAACTTTTTTTTTTTTCATAAGCCTTTCTCCTCCCATTTTTCGTTCGTTGCTCCGGCTGTAATTCTTGAAATCATCACCGTCACTGCATTAAAAGTTTTTTTAGATAAAAGACCAACCGAGATGATGAAATATAAGTGCACAGTTTGTTCAAAATATCGATGAGGGTCTCCTTTCTCAAACAAAGTTCAAGAATTAAGTTAAAATTCTTGTATTTGAAAATATCGATATTTTAGTTTTATGCTTTCAAATTTGTAATATACTCTAATTTCTTTGTCTTGTGTCTTTAGTTGATTTGTATAAGTTTATGTGCCAGTCGACTTACTTCAACATTGAAACCCACCATTGTTTCAAATATATGTTATTTTGATGTATTTTAAATTATAAATAACATTATTGTATATATAAGTATCTTCATTTTCATCTTGCTAAGTTTAATTTTATAGTATATAGTTGCGATATGAGGTGGGTAGAGTTCGATTTTTTTTTTTTCCAAATACTTTTGGTGCCAAATTTCTCATGTGAAGTATCTTTTTAAGTACTTTAGGTGTTTGTTGACATATTTATCATATTGTTAGTTGTTCATGTATCTATTTTTTCATTTATAAAAATTCTGTTTGTTTTAACTATTGTGTGTTAATAATACCTCCAAATACTTTTGGTTACAACAAATTGTATAATATGTGCTCTTATTTTCAATTGACGTTCCTCTATAAGAAAGTTATATACCTATATATATGTCATAAAATTGAATTGGTGTTGTATATACTTTTCTAGAATTATGTCTTTATTTTAAATATTGTGAGGCTCAATGTGAGAGATATGATTGTGGGTCACTAGTGTGTATGTTCCCTGAGAGTTACGTTTTATGCAACACGAAAACCTACCTGCTTAGCAGATAAGCTACCGAATTCAACGATGTCAAAATATGTCGAGCAAAAAGTATTGTGAATATTTTATCAAGAGACCTTAGAGAGGTTGTCTAGTATCATTTATCGAATTTATATGTTAATTTTTATGCATAAATTGGGAACAAATTGAGGTTTAAAGCGTAGTCATATTGGGGTACTTAATCATTGATGTTATATTTTGTGAAAAACTTTAAGAATTATCATAATTTCTAATTTAACATATGACATATTCGGTTCTCCATAAGTATGAATCTTGGTATTGGAGGTACGTACACACAAAATTATGAAATATACTTCGGTGCGCAAAATTTTATGATTGAGTGTGGAGAAACTCCGAAATTTGAACAACATATCCCCAATGAATGAGAAAAATTTGTTAATCTGAAGCATGATGCCATTTCAGCTTAGTTGTTTACATTTGTATAAACTTATTTTTCATTTCAACAATACATGGGTTCTCTGCCCCTGCGGGGATGGAGCGACAGAAGTCTTATATGTTACTCATTTAACTAACTTATATACTTCTGACACGAATGCATGTACTTCTATTAAGGAATAAGCTTTATAAATAACTACATAGATATTCGACATGTAATGAAAAGATGTATACTCACCATATTGTCCTGAAAGCACCGATGAACACGTTCAATGTACACCTAAATGGCAAATGCTTACTTATAGTGTGGATAGTCCTAATTTGTCTTATGTATAATCTTTACTTCTATACCTTCTAACACATTTGTTCGTTATGGATGTTTTTCGGAGTCTACAAAATGCTGATATGGTCAAATCTCTTACTATGATCCATAATATCATATGTTAGGTCAAATTTATCGTATGACATTATCATCCACCCTTGAATACATGAACAAATAATCTTAATGATCGTTTCAATAGTATTAGTTGATAGACACCAATCTTTGATGAAATTGCAATAATATATTCAAACTATAACCATTTAAACTAGCCACAATCATGGCTAGGTGTTGAAAGACCTCTAAGTAGAAGCCACATACCCTCAATTATGAAATTTATTCCTTTATTTCACTAAGTTACATACTTCTAAATTGATTGAATGTACTCATATTGAAGAATAGGCTTTAGAAGTAATTTTTACATATTCGATGTATATTGAGAAGATATGTACTCACCAAATATTCTAAAAGCACTAATTGATACATTCCATATACACATCAATGACTAATATGTTCACCAAAGGATGAGAGGGTCCAATATATCTCATACATAACATTTACTTATTATATCTTATAACACATTTCTCCTTGTTGGGAGTTTCTTCCTACTTTAAAAAATGCTTGTACGGACAATCACAATACAAAGAACATTATATGCATAATCAGTTATGCACTAACTTCAAAATATCGATTACTATGGTTTACCACGTGATATGTTATATCATATCTATCTTAAGTGACATTTTCATCCACCCTTGAATACATGAATAGGTGATCTCATAAGTCATTTTAGAAAAATCCGTTAATGCACGCTAACTTCCGAGAAAATGGATGTGATGTAATCAACTAGTAATTATTTGATACAGTAACAATCAATGACAAATTCTGGATTGTTACTTAAATATTCATATTTACATTAATTATACCTGTATACGAATATGAATTCTTTCATACAAAAATAACGCAACCTCTTACTTGGATATGTATACCTCTAGTATTAATGAGTGTATTATCTGAACGTTACAATATATTCCTATTTTAATTGTAATAACTTCATCACAAAAATTAAATACCTGTATAAATAAATGTGATTTATGTTAATGTGATTTTAAATAAACGTTGGGGGTACACAATAGGCCATGTCATACTGTAAATAGTATTTAGGGGATATAAAAGACCTCAAGTATTACGTAGAATTTAATAAAAAAATATCATGTGCAATGTACTATCGTTATTAATACTTATTACTCATGATCATATTTATATAACTACAATGACTTGTAACGTACTTTCATTGTGAATTCACATACTTTTGTTTCTATTTTAAAATAATTAGTTTGGAATGATACGTACCCCTAACATAATAGTTGTGTACGCCTAACAATATACAAGGGAATATAATTTAATTTACAAATCATTCAATAATAGTTTCGTACACATATTTACGTTCAACGTACAATATTCCAAAAATAAAATAAAATTCTAGCAACAAGATGACAAACCAAAAATACCTACGCTATAGCCTTCTTGCAACTTTGTCGATTGTGTCCTAGACGACCACAACAACCATAACTTTTAGACTATTTCACATGATGTGATTGAAAGCACCTCTTTTTTTGCCGGCCTGGTTAGAAAAAAAAGAAAAGAAAAAAAACAATGACCTTGTTTAGCGCATTCAACACTAGGGCTGCGATTGTACAATAAGGTTTTGGGCAAATGGCATGGCCTTTGTAACATACATTATATGTTGCTCAAAATTCTTCCATAAGAGAGCATAACTGGCTTTGTTGGAAACGACGTCTATCATTTCTTGTTGTACATCAGATATCTTTACATTACTTATACGAAATATAATTACCTTGTTTTCTACATCATAATTAATGACATATATATTCTACACGTAACTGAGCGTGAAAGTTGTCCATTGGGTATCAAAGACAATATTCATGGTAGACTCCAGGAAACATGGCGTGGATGAACTTTAAAAATCCCAAGTATCTATAAAAATAAAAAGTGTATTCTTTTTAATTATATTGACCATCAACGTAAAGAACACACCTAAACCTCTAGTAAAATTTTTATCAAAATTTTATCATTTTCTATATACACTGCTGAAAAACAACAAGATTTTAATATTATCCAATATATAAGCACATGAAATTAATATCAATATTCATAGATCAATAATCGTAGTATATATCAACAAAAACCAAGGTATTTTCAAACAAACACAGCATACAATATCAGAGA
This sequence comes from Andrographis paniculata, assembly GCF_009805555.1. Classification (NCBI taxonomy): domain Eukaryota; kingdom Viridiplantae; phylum Streptophyta; class Magnoliopsida; order Lamiales; family Acanthaceae; genus Andrographis; species Andrographis paniculata. The sequence continues at coordinate 2,736,434 of NW_026137611.1, forward strand.
ATATAGGTATATTATTAATAAATACAAGTATATTACACCAGAAAAAGATTTTCCATAAAAATATGCACGCAAACTAGCCTGAAATCGCAACAACCCCCATAAAATTTTTCATATGTGTACCATTCTATCGAAATATCTTATTGTTAGAAAACCTCACTATTTTGTCTATACCTAAAAAAGAATCTCCAGGAATCAAACAAAAACATCAATCGATCACAAAAATTTCTTTTCAAGAGTACAATTACTTATAATACAAATAATTGTGAAGATGATCAATCATACCTGATTTTCGATCTTCATCTTCAACAGAACGAGAGCAGAATCGGATTTGGCAAAGAATGATCCTCTTCTGCGAACCCTAACAACACCACCGTAATCAACGCGCAAAATTATCGCACCAAAATAACATCGCAGTCTAGAATCGAACATTTGTCATGTTACCTGTTTCTCTCTCGCACTTGGGATTTGGATTAAGATCACCTTTTCTTTAATCTCGCGCGAAAAGAACTGAACACACAAAAAATTGGTGAACAAAATTGATTTTGGTTTCAGACAAGGGTAATATTGGAAAGAATAGAATGGCAGGGAGTTAATAGCAAAAATTTTCATAAAGTGGGGAGTACAGTGTTCATAAAATATGGGTGGGGACTGAACTTAAATTTAAAAATAGAGGTAGGTATTTAAATTCAATAGTCCGTAAAAATATATTATTATTACATTAATATATACTTTTTTTGTTTCTATAATTTTTTTTTTTTACTTCAATTCATCTTATATAATTTTTTTTAAAGAAATATGTAAAAAAAATTGATATTTTTGTCCAAAAGTAATTGTATATTTATAATTTAAGTAAAAGATAAAAATATTTTGGTATTAGTGTATGATTTTAAGAGAATAATGAGACGGGAAAAATGCTAAAATAGCAGTTTGAGTTGAGTGAATGAAATATATTTTAAATTTTAAATTTTATAATTTATAACTTTTTTAATTTTAATTAAATTATTTTGTTATCTTAATATTAATTTATAATTATTTTTATTATATTATAATTATTTATATTTATATTTTACTTAAATTTTAATACCTAAACTAGCGTAGACATAAAAGTTTGAAATAAAAGGAGTATATTTTTTTAGAACAAATCCAATATTTGGTAATATAGATAAATATAATGATAATATTATTGTAATAATATGGAAAATATAAAAAGAAAAAATTAATGTATATGATGACCACATTAGTAAAAAGAAAATGAATAATGGTGCATTAGTTTTGTATTTAAGTATAAATTATTACTCTCTCTCGGTAGGTTAAAGTTATATATATATAGTTAAATAATTGTTGATTTTACTATTCATTATAAATATGTTTGGTTTATTACATATTTACTATTATAATTTATATCATTAATTTTATATAAAAAAATAGAGATATAAATATACTTATACTATTATTTTTAACTATTCACTACAATTAAAATTTGTTTAGTATGATTAAATCATATTTTGTTCCATTTGGATATAAAATAAATTTATTTAAAATTTTAAAATTAAACACTTTGTTTTTTGACGAATAATCTGTTTAGTATGTTTAAATTATATTTTGTACTTTCTAAAACTTCTTTTTATGTTTTTATTTAATTGGTTATCTTTCATTAAAGACCAAATTTGTCCCATTTGATGTAAAATGAATTTTTAGTATTTTTTATAACAAAACTGCTCTGTTTTCCGAAGTGAAAGGACTATTTGATTCGAGACGATATTTTGGATGTAATTCAAATTAATAATTGTATTTTTGGTCTTTGAAATAAAATTTAAAAACGTTAGCTTTGATTTGACACTAGTTTCATAATATTTGAACCACCGATTAATTTATGGTGAATTTTATAAGATCAGCGTTAAATTTGAGTAAGTTGATTTATCGAATTTGATGGTTAGGTGAAGTCCGACCGAACCAAATCCCATGAGTCAGTGGTAGTTGAGTTGGTTAGCTTCCTCTAAGTAAGGCAAGAGGTTAAATTATGCATATTTCAAATGGTTGACCATCTAACTACCTGTCTTAGTTAAATACGTTATTATAATTATATCTGTGAACTTGCTATTAAGAATTCATAATTTTTATAAGTCATGGATTTGGCTAAACTTAATCGTTGATTGACAAGTCGATTATGAATTTTTGTATGCCGTGGATTTAACTAGACTTAGTTGTTGATTGGAAAGTCGATTATTAATTTGTGTATGCCGTAGATTTGGCTAGACTTAGCCATTGATTGACAAGTCAATTTATTAATTTGTATATGTCATGGATTTAGCTAGACTTAGCCGTTGATTGACAAGTTGATTCATTAATTTGTGTATGTTGTGGATTTGACTAGATTTAGCCATTGATTGGCAAGTCGATTCATAATTTGTTAAGTCGTGAATTTGGCTAGACTTAGCCGTTGATTGACAAGTCGACTGATGTGTTTTGAGCCGTGGATTTTGGCTTTATGTAGTTTTTGTATGACTATCATTTATTGTTAGTAAATTATTTCGTGCATTGCATATGAAATTCCTTACTAAACTTTAATTAATGTTTACTACCTTATTTCGTGCAGAGTTGATTTACGGACCTTCTTCCAGTTGATACATTATAGGGATGGGACTTTATCGAACATACATGACTTTTTATTGGATAATGTCCGAACTTATGATTTTATATAATCCTTATTTTTTAGATCCTTACTTTTGAGATGCATTGAGACTTTTTAATACATGTAAAGACTTTTTACGATTACATGTTTTTTAAATGCTTAAGGGTATTGGAAAATATATTTTAAAATTTTCGCAAGAAAAAATATTTACACCCACTATTATGATGTTTTAGTCTTAGTATCAAAACATGTCATATTTTTATTTATTTTTATGTGATTTATTCTGATGTTGACATGTGACACTTCAAGATTTTTTATTTTTTATTTTATTTGGAGTGTTACAATTACTTATATTTCTTTTGCAAAGTTTCCCAAATTTTACTATGTAGACTCTGTGTTTTTCGAAAAAACACATTTTTTTCCTCTCACAAAACATCTAATCAAATATTATTTTCATATCAAACCCAAACTAAATTTTTTCCAAACTCATCAAAAGAAACACACCCTATATACTAATACAAATATTTTCTGTCCTTTTCGAAAAGAATATGCATGTTTATATCATATTTATCTATTTTAAAATAATAATTTCATTATTATAAATATAAAATTATCATATTTATTTTTTATTATTATACAAATACAGTTATTTTTTACATTTAAATTAAAACAAATTTACAATGACAATTTTTTTTGACCTATTCTAGTGTCCAAAGAAATAAGTTTATTTTTCTGGACAACGTAATATTTTTTTTCTTACAATATTATTTAGATCAAATTTAAATAAAAACTTAAAACAAAATCAATGAGGTGGATCCGGTGCTGATGGGTGCATCCATCAGCACCATGTTGATAGAATATGAATCATCCATCACAATAGATAAATTTGGATGGTTTAGATTGAAAGAGATAGAATTGTCATTTTAAGTCTAAAAAATTAAATGATAGGTTTCTATATACGCAAATCTCTCTCTCTACTCCATCTTTTTCTCTTTCATTTCTCTTTTTCTCTCGCGATCGACCGAATCGCACTAACAATCGCCACTGCCCAGCCGCAGTAGCGCCTCCTTCAGCCCTAGCAGCCGTCGCCATATTCCTCATCATCATCATCAATCATCTTCCTCTTCTATATCTATCTCTTCCTTCCTCTCTTCTTTTTCCTCCGAACAGTCGACCACCGCTTGGCCCAGATCGCTACCGAATACAGTCGTTCTTCCGCCAACCCAGGACCTGCCGCAAACCACCACCGTCACCCAATTGACCCGCTGCAAACCCAAGTTTATTTCAGCATTTTCCCATTTGGTATTTTGATGCTTCTTTTATGTTTAGATATTAGTTTAAATCAGTAGTGTATATGAAAACATGTTTAGAGTGTTTTTTGTGGCAATTTCTGGATAACACTCATAATGTTTGATAATATAGTAATATGCTAAACACAATACATGAAGGGTGTGTTTGTTTGGGGATTGGATTTTAAATACACTATTTATCCTTTTTTTTCCCGAAAAATATCAAATCAAACACCTATTTTTTATTTTTTATATTATACTAAAAATCAATTTTACATTCAAAACATCAAATCAATACCTATTTATATCACATCATACAACTATTCAAATTTAAAATTTTTACTATTCAAATCCCAACTCAAAATTCAAACCCCCAAACAAACACACCCGAAGATGCTTCTTTGTATTAAATAAAATGTTGGAGTTAATAGGTTTTGGAAAACATGTTTAGAATTTATTTATTGTGGTATTTTCTGGATAACATTCATAATATTTGATAATACAGTAACATGCTAAACACAATAAACAAATATGTTTATTGGTATTCAATAAAATGCTTAGTTTAGTATATGTCAATGCTTATTATACGATGTTCATAATACTTTGCAACTAAATCATGTATGAAACTGGAAAAAAAAAAACTATTTCCTTGCTTCTATCCTGATGTTCATGATATTTTGTAATTAAATCATGTGTACAAAGCATGATATGTTGTTGACATTGTTTCCCTTAGTGCTGGAGCCATAACCAAATCTTGGTCCGTAAAAATAGTTTTTTGTTCACGAGCACCCATGCACTTAAAAAATGTATTGAAAACTCACTTGAATGAATCTTGTGTTTCTTCATACAACAATGTTATCCAAAATATAGATGTTTGGTTGTGATTATTAAATCCCACGAAAACAGCTAATGTTGCAATATTGTTACAATCCAATATATGAAAACAACTTACGAGATGCTTACGAGATGTTGTGTACACTTTATCAAAATGCTGATTAATAGAAGATGAAATGTTGAGTAATGGATGATGAAATACTAACTATTGAGGTATTATATTTGATGATGATCGTATTTGAATAATGGATAATTGATTTTGCTTGTCTCCATCAATTTCATCAATTAATTTTGTTGGAAGTGTCTTAGATATTTTTCTACGTGAGGAAGCGAAGAAGAATAGAGATCTAAGTTAGTTATAAAAGTAAAATAAATTTAAAAATTACTAGTAAACCCCTAGATTAATACAAGCCTTAAGATTACAAATTGTAATTCAATAGCTAATATTGAATCAACATCATATTGAACTTTAGGTCTGTTTAGTTTGAGGGTTTAGGAGGGGAGGGGAGGAAAGGGGAAATAATTATAAATTTTTTTGTGTTTTTTTAGAGGGGAGGGGAGGAAAAGGGAAGGAGAGTGAATTATATAATTTTTTGTGTTTTTTTTTAGAGGGGAGAGCGCGGAGAAGAGTCAATTTCTTCTATATTTTTTCCCCCTCCAATTTAGGGGAATTTGGAAGGTAGAGATTTTATCAAATTTTTTTTTTTTTTATCTAATTACCTATTACATCATTTACATATTTTATTAGAAATTTTATAATATCTTTCAAAATTTTAATAGTTATTTATTTTATTTTTAATTATATCAAATAAATATTAATATATTATTAAAATTATATTATATATTTTGAAATAGTTTTAATAGATTTTTTTAATCAAGTTTAATTATAATATTTTTTTAATAAATTACAAATTAGCATATAATTATATCTATAATACTAATATTTTACTTCTTTTGTCCCATGTAATATGAACAGATACGAGAATTTAGATATAATATAATTAAAAAGTAATTAAAAAGTATACTAATAAAAATAATTATAGATTAAAATTAAGATAAGTAAATAGTTTAATTAATATTAAAAAATTATAAATTAAAAAATATATTTTTTTTTATAATATACTTAGTTTATATAATTTTTGTTATAGTGTTATTATTTATACGTAAAACTATTGTTTATCTTTATTTGTAAATTTAATAAATAACTAATGTATAAAGTATTTGATTCTTTCAAGATGTAATAATGTAATTATTGTTTTTATTATATTAGACAAATAAATTTTGTATCACATTTTATAAATAAATTAATCAAATTTTATTAAATATTTTTATTTTTCTTTATTTATATAACACAGGTAAAACAGTAAAATTATTATATTTTTTCTTCCCTTCCCTGTTTAACTAAACACGAAAATACTATTTTTCCTCGCCTCGTCTCCCTTCCCTTCCATATGAACCAAACACACTATTACAATTTTAATATTTTTTTCCGTTTCTTTTCTCTCCTCCCTTCTTTTAAAATCCCTCCCTCCGTTCATTTGAACCAAATAGACCCACTTTATAGTTGAGCATCAAATCCCAGTCCCAAAATCAAACACACCCATAGATTCCCTCAGAATTAAAATCAATAAAATAATTCAAAATATATGTGTTTGTCCAAATAATTTTTGTTTACACAAAATTTCAATTAATATTAAAAAAAAATATAATATAAACATATTTACATAATATATATTTAATAATATACTTTGGTTATATTTATTTCGTAAAATAATTTAAAAAAATATTTTTTTTATATTAGATACAAAAAAATTATGTAGGTAATATAAAAATAAATTAATATATATTAATTTATTTTTAAAAAAATGTGTTTGTTTTTTGTTTTTTTTTCCCTTTATTCACTTACATCAATAATTAAATACAACATATTAGTATTTTATATTACTGATATGATTTTTAATATTTCATATGAATAAATATATCAAACTAAAACACTATACAAAGGCATCCAATATAATTATTTTATATAATAGTTAAATAATTTTTTATTATTTGTTGTAGATATATATACGTATGGTATATGTTACTGACATGCAAACAATAAGCGCGGAAGATACGTACGTTCGTTTATGAAGAAATACACTAATATATTATTGTATTGAAACAACAAGCCCGTGTTATACTTAACACGGTCATGTTTGCTCTAAATTACCTGCCACATCAGCTTCCGTTATTGTCATGTCAGCATATTCCGTTGAAATTTTAACGGTCAAACTAAAAATAAAAATTTATTTTTTTATATGAGACTAACTTCGATAATAATTTTTGAATTGGACCAAAAATAAAAAAAATGGATTTGATTGGGAGTACTATTGATTTTTGTTCTTTTTTATATTATATTAATAATTTATTTTACATTCAAAATATCACATCAATATCTATTTATATCACATCAAACAATTTTTTAAATTTAATTTTTTATTATTAAAAAATCCAAACAAAAAAATTAAACCCACAGACACACTCATTTTTTGCTATCTAAATGACATTTACTAATATAATATCAAATTCTTATTCAAACTAAATTAAATATCTATATTCAAATTTGAATTATAAATTATAAATATAAATATAAAAAAAATAAAATTGAATAGAATATCGAATCGAAAAATTTATATGATTCATGTACGAGGCATGGAGTGTGATTGGTTTGATGATTTGATCTGTGGTTGGAAATTTGATTGAATAGAATTTATTTAATTGATGTTTTTAATATATATTTAATTAAAATAATTTTAAAATGTGTTTACATATTTTGAAAACTATATCTAAATAAAGTATCATTTAATATGAAAAATATTTTATAAAAAATAAAATTTTATATGATGAAAATAAATTAATATATATATATACACATAATTAATATAAATTAATTTTATAAAAAAAGTATTTAAATATATATAACTATACTTGTTTATGATTTATAGAAATACAAAATTATAATTGTGCTTCAAATGATTAATATTTGATATAATAAAAAAATAAATAAATAAATAAGAGGCTGAGGACATACAGGGTGTATTTGTTTGTTTGTGAAGTTTTGATGTTGAATTTATAGGGTGTGTTTGTTTGTTTGTGGAATTTTTGTTTTGAATTTAGGTTCTGAGTAGTAGTAAAATTTTGAATTAAAATAAATATTTATATGATATAAATATGTGATGATGAGATATGTATTTTGAATGTAAAATTAGATTTATTTTGTTGTAATTTGAAATTGATTTGAACTAAAATATTCATTTAAATAGCATTTTGATTTTATAATTTGTTAAGAAAAGTAATCTATTTTTATAGATATTTTAAATAAATGAATAAAATCGATTTGTAAAATACTTCCTCGTTCCACATAAAATGTCCATTTTTTATATTTCCGTCCGTTCCATATAATTTGTCATTTTCTTTTTTAAAAATATAATTATATCTTTAATCACATTTTAAAATTTATAATTTATAATTTTCTTAATCATAATTAAACTATTTAGTTATTTTAATCTATAATTATTTTTATTATATAATAATTATATTTAATAATACACTTTTTAATTACTTACTGATTATACTTTACATTCTCCTGTCTATAGTAACTTGGACACTTTATCTAGAAGAGTAATTGTTATGATATAAATATGTGTAGTTTGTAATATGCTTGAAATGAAGTTTAATTTAAATTTTTGTATAAATAGTATTTTGACGTGAGATTTTGCAAAGAAAAAATAATCTATTTTCATAGATATTATAAAAAAATGAATAATATTTATTTGCATTTGAAATAGTACTATAATATAATAAATAAATAATAGAGATTTAACTTGATATTTTTGAAAAAATTAGAATAGTAAAATTTAATAAAAAAAAACTCCACAAACGGTTTTTATTTAAATTTGAGTTTTTGTGTTTTGACTTTTGATTTAATATTCTACGAGGGAAATATATTTTTATTATGTATCATATAAATTAAACAATGATAATTATAATTTGAAATCAAAACCAAATGCATTTATACAGTACAAAATGGTTGGGAGTTAACCCAAACAAATCCCTAATTGTTTGTTGAGTGAGGATTTAAATCCCTAATCTTACCGTTGAATGGCAAACAATGAAAGTTTTGAAGGAGGTGGAAGCCTACTAAAATATTATCTTGCGATGAACTAGTTTTATTGATGTTTTTTTTTTATTTATGTTAATTGCTTATGTAAAATTGCCAAGAATGACAATCCGGATTAAATTCTACAATAGTAAATAACAATATAATTGGGACGAGAGTGTTGATAGCAAATGGAATGGAGGAGGGATGGATATATATAAAAGTAATTTTAACATGGACTTTCTTGACTTGAGAAGTAGGCGGGAAGACAATACGGTAGATCAAACTCATGTTTCACAATTTTTTAAAAAAAAATCGACAATACAAAGTAAGGTCAGAATAGTTAGAGCTCTATTCAAAAGGCCACAACTTGTTTCAAATCATTCAAAATAATTCAATTTGGAAAGATGAAGATTCAACATAAACACTCAAAATTATACTTCAAAATAATGCGCAAGAATCGTTCTTGAAGTAAATGAAAGCTCATAAAATATTTGTATTGAATGTCTTACAATGATACTCATGAGACTTTTTATGGGAATAAAAGAAAAAAAGAAAACATTCTTGAAAAAGAAATAAAATATAAAGATTTTAATTAGCCTTATTTATTTACCTATAATTAATGACAATCCCACAATTCTCGATAACCCATTGATGTATGAAATTCCTTCAATTGGGAAATATTGATTTATGAAATTCATTCAATTATGATGGCTCAGGGAAATTTGATATTTTGTTAAGTGCTCATGATCTTGTGGTTTTTAGGACTTGTTGTCCAATTCTAGGAAAATACATAACCCCTTTTCATCATTGGTGTAGAGTTCGATAGTAACATTCATTTAATGTTTGATCTATTTTATAATTATAAGTTAAAATTTACGGGCTTAGCTCTTAGTAATTGGTACATGAGGAAGTATGATTGAATCCGATCATGTCTTGGTACATCAATTTGTGTACAATAAAAGACAATTTTTTTTTTGTGATTTGATTGTGCTAGTTTATTTTATTGAATGTGTTCACTTGTTTCATATGTGTTTAATTTGTTCATTGTATATTTTGTCTCTATGTTTGTATGATAAGTTTTATTTTTGAAAATTTATTGATATGTTTTTTTATTTACGAAATATAATGGATTCATTTTAATGCTAATTGTTGTCTTAAATTTATATATAATAGATGATCGTTATGACTATCATAACAATTAAGAGGTGTCAATTACCGTGTGGGTTAGGCTACTGATTAGTCCTACTTCCTTATATTAGAATTTAATCGTACGGATGAGATTAGAGGAAGAGCTATGTTTGTAAATTTACAATGGATTTAAAAAGTGTTAAATTAGGGATTCAAATTTGATTTTTTATTGTCCGCGTGATCATCACATAGAAATCTTCTTCTTCCTTTTATTTTTTCCTACATTTTTAGTCACTGTGGTCGATGCTAATGACTCTTTTATTGAAGTCGTAGCTGGAGAGTCGAAGATGTGTTCAAAAATTGCAGGGTTTGTTTGGTTGACATTTCGTGGTTGGTTGACCCTATACTCCCAAAGTTTTTTTTCCCCTAAAATATTACACCATATGAGACATACTCAAAATTTATTCAAAATTTTATATTTATATATCTCTTCAATAAACAAACTCCCTATTTATTTACAAACTTAATTTATTTTAATTATAAATAAATATTTTTATTTATTATGTATCTGTATTATATAAAAATTTATTTTCTATGAAATAATATCCACATTGTATATGTCTTATTAAAATTCAGTCATTAAATAATTAAATACACATTTTAATCTTTTAATCTTATATATATTACATCATAAAACAAATACTAACTAAATAAATCACTTCCAACCCAACTTCTAACTCAAAAATTCAACCGCTAACCAAATGCACTCTGAATCTCTGGGTGACCATGAATGCACAGTCGATAGTAACTTCTTGTGAAAACATCACTGAGGGTGAAGAGCGGGCTGAAAGTCTTGTCAAATCGGGCATTGAAAGGGCGGGTACTCACTCGAAATGTTATTTCATGTAGTGGCTTAAATGTATTTTTAATAACCCGATTATCATCTCGATAGTGCCTAATTTATATTGTTCAAGTGGATTTTCTTAGCGTTATCAACAATAGTTTTGAGATGTTGAATTCAATGATCAGAAGATTTTTCAAAGCAGTTTGTTTGTGTAAAAGTTAATAGCACAATGCAAGTTTTCTTTGTTTGTCATTGAATTTTTTGGAAGAATAGAATATGAACATAATATTAATGCATGTTACATCTAGTTTACATGTTATGTTGACTTATTTTATTCGAAATAAACTAAATTTAGAGCAAAATTAAGATTGTGTTCGTTTACAAAATTTTATCAAACTTCTACCATTCACCAAAATTTTTATCTAAAAAATATCAAATTAAACATTTATTTTTAATTTTTATATTATATTAAAAATTAATATATTCAAAATATCACATCTTACAACTGTTTATATTCAAAAATTTACTATTTAAATCCCAAACCAAAATCCAAATTTTTAAACAAACAAACCCAAATAGAAGTTGCAGTACTTCGATTCATTATAATATGCTACATATGACTTTTCCTTCGAATCTTTGTAGATAAGGTGGATATAATGGACATGATATTCCATAAATCTGAGGATGCTTATCACTTCTATTGTGATTCTGCACACAATATGGACTTTGAGGTGAGGATAAAGATGCAAAGAAAGTGAAACAGGACCCTGAAAAATTTTAATATCTAGAATACTGATGCAATAAGGAAGGATATCGTTTTGGTAACAAACTGTCCATTGAGAATAATTCAAGGTTAACAACAGAATCAAATGTGTGCTATGGTAGCAGTAAGAGCCGTACAAAACATGAAACAAAGATAGGCCGCAAGCTGTCGCGGTTTTTGTCGGCGGTTGGGGCAGCGGCGTCGTGGCAAGATGATGTGGGAAAATAAAGCGAAAGAGGGCCGGCGATGAACGATGAAGGAGGGAGAAGAACACGCGGGCTATGGCTCGGCGACGGCTCGCGGCTAGGGAAGACAGTGCCGTCGCAACATCGATTTAGGTGAAGAGAAGAATGAGTGGCTGGAAATTGGTGGTTGAATGGCAAGGTTTGGAAGCTGATGGTGGTTGACGGCCAGGGTCAGCGAGAGGAGAAAGGGAAGCGGTGAGAGAGGAGTGTCGTGGGCAAGAAGAAGAAGACGAGGAGAGAAAGAAAGAGATGAACAAAGAAATGTGGGTTGGTCTAGTGGATTAAGGATTTAATTAGGGCTAGAAATTAGGGTGTGTTTGGTTGCCATCTCGATCAGAGTTGGCACTACGCTCCCAATTTATTTTTCCAAAATATTACATCATTTGGGTATCACTTAAAATTTATTCAAAATTCTCTATTTCTATGTCTTTCTTCAATAAACAAATATATTTATATACATTTAAAATTCTTCATCTTTTAGTAAAATTAATTTATGTTAACTATAAATAAATATATATTTTTTTGTATTATATAAAATTTTATTCTCTACCTAATAATATCCATATTGTATATATTTTAATAAAACATAGTTATAAAAATAATTAAATACATATTTTTAATTTTTTTAATCTTATATTATATTAAATTATATATCAAATATTAATTAAATAAATAAACTCCAACCAAATTTTCGACTCAACAACTCAACTGGTAACCAAACGCACCTGAATTTGGGTTAATGGAAAGGATGGAAAAACATATCATGACTAAATATGACCTATGGGAATTAGAAATTTGGGGAAGTTTGGGAAAGAAAACCAGTGTGATAAATATCATTTAATCATAATCATTACTAAATGACATATTATGATATAATTATTTATTTATTTATTTATTTTTACCTCTTTTTTAAAAATTATGAACATTGACCCAAAAAATAGTACCATCATCATGCCATCATCAAGAGCCAGTAATTATTTTCTTTCAAACTTGTACAAAATCAAACAAAACAATTGAGAATTATTATTGGCATTAAAACAATAAAATTGAACTAAAAAAACTAAAATTAAAGAAAACAATTAAATGGTATGGGTTGCCTCTAAAAAGAATTTTTTTTTTTTTTTTTTTTATGGTACTTGGCTAACTTATTCTCACATCAGTTATCAATATTGAAATCGACAGTAGATATTGGTTTCATAGGATCAAGTGAGAAAACCTTCATGGTATGATTTGAGATAATGTTTACTGGCCAGAATATTTTTCTTCACTTTCAGACTATGAGTCTCCATATCGCACTATTTTGCTACTTAGAACGGTGATGCTTTGAGGGATCCAACTTAAATTTTTGACAATTTTTTTTTGTTTGCTCGTTGTCATATATCCAATTGATCATTTACCTAAATACTTTGTTAATGTAATCTTTTGTTTATTCTTAACATTGAATTCAAAAGTTTCCTGCATGAAAAGATCGATAACATCAATTTTATATAATGATTCAGAATCAACAAAGCGTTTAATATAATAAAAAATATTAATATGGATTTCTTTGCCATCAAACTCCAAGGTGAGTGTGCTCCTTTTCACATCATTAATCTTCGCTCCTGCAAATGCACATAAAAGGTCTTCCTACCAAAACAGATGGTTGATTAAAACAACGTGCATCATGAATATCCAAAATATAAAAGTCAACAGGAAAAATTAAATTATTCACTTGAATTAGTACATCTTCTATCCTACGGTCAAGATAAACATTAGTTCGATTCACAAGCTGAATAATAATTCATGTTTCTTTTAAAAGCCCTACAGTTAGAGTTGTATATTGATTGTGGCATGACATTAATAACAACACCTAAATCTAGCATCGATTACTTATTTCATTTTTTCTGATCTTGCAAGGAATAGAAAATATATTTGGGGCACCTGTCTTAGGTGGTACATTTATTTTGATAACAACATAAACACTCTCACTCACTATAATGTTTCATCCATTCACAGTTTTCTCTTGTTAGTACACAGTTCTTTCAAAAACTTTGCTTACTTGAATATTTGGTTAATAGCTTACAAGAGTGGGAAATTAAGTTTCACCTTCTTAAATATTTTATTATCTTTTTTCGTCTTTATTTCTTCTACGGCTTCTTCAACCTGTTAGATAAAAAGAGGAGATTTAGTTTCATTAGGAGAATAGGATTAGGATGTGTCTGTTCATGGATCTATCTTTTTTTTTCAATCTTCTTTTCAATTTTCTCTTCGCTTTGCTCATTTGAGATAGTAGACGGACCATTAAGTTGCTTTATATTACAAAGAGTTAACTCACGTTCTTTGGATTAGGTTGAGAAAGACATTCAATCATTGTGTCACTGCATGTAATGATAGCACTGACATTTTCTAAATTTGGCTAAGGTTAAGTGGGCCACTTTCCCCTTTCTCGTAGTTGTGTTACCTCTTCTGACACTTGATTAATCTGACCTAGTAGCTTGTCAACGGTCGATTTCATCTTCACCTGAAAGTGTTTGGTCTCTTGCTTAAACTTTTTGTCTATTGTTAGAACTGCAGGGTATTTGTCCCATAGACTTTATCAAGCTTTCCAAAGATGGACCCGAGCTGCTTGTGTGTGCTTGCATTGGTTGCGTCTCATAGTGACGGAGGTTGTTGCATATATTGTGTAGCTCTGAATGGTTGAGAACCATAATTTTGTTGTGGATTCCCATAGTGTAGGTTTGAATAATCTTTCCAGCTTGGATTGTAAATGTTGGAATAAGGATAGTACAATGGAGATGCATTCACATCATAGTTTGCAGCATTCACATCCACTGCATAGCCTTTTTGGAAGGTTGGACATGCATCTATTGGGTGTTGGCACTTGTGCATATCCCATATGCTTTGACTTAGAAACTCAAGTTGGATTTTTTCATGACTATCTTGCGAACAAAGTCCATCAACTCTGATAGTTGTTGTAAATTGTATGAAATTGCCGTTATTGTTTCCATTTATCGATCTAACATGTCTTGAACCAAACCGTTGTGTATTCTCAGCAATCCGAACAATAAGTTCCCATACTTGTGTTGGCATCTTATTCACTAAAGCTCCACTACTCACAACGTCAATGATGTTCATTTCCATCATAGAAGTACCAAATCAATAATTGTGGAAGAATTTGATGTTTTGGGCATTTTATAATAAGCTTATTAAATCGCTTCCAATTTTCATGGAGTGTTTTACTTGAATTTTTCTTGATGCCACATATCTCATTCTTCATAATCGCAGCTCTGAAAGATGGAAAATACTTCTCCAAGAATTTCTACTTTATGTCATTCCACATATTGATACTTCTTGGTGGGAGTTAGTAGAGCCAATCTTTTGCTGCATTTGAGTGAAATTGGAAGGCTCTGAGTTTGATATGCTAATTTGTAACACTTGGAAATTTTATGTTGGAGAACACTACGTCAAACTTTTGCAAGTGTTTGTGTTGTTCTTCATCTTCAAGTCTATGAAAAGAGGGTTGTATGAATCAAGCCAGCTCTGCAAGTTGAGCAGCTTTTCATTGTTTGTCTTCTTTTTTCAACTTTTGTGCAATATTTTCGGTATCAAGATCAAATATCAGTTCACTTGTATTAGAAAAAGGACATAAACAGGGGGTATGTGAAAATAACACAAAAAGTAAAACCAAGCGCCAATCCCTGGCAACAGCGCCAAAAATTGACCGGTCGTATGGTCAATCAAGCGCCAATCCCCCCATCTAGCAACAAGGGTTACATTTTCTATTTTTAGATATACAGTTATAAGAGTTAAATTTTCTTATTTAGTATCTAAATACCCTAGTCATTACAAATATTCTTTTAATCACACTTTTACACAAATACCATTATATTACACATAAAGTCAATGAGTAAATTTGTCTTTTAACTTAAAAACCCACCAAATATTATTATAATATAATATTTTTTAATCTCCGTGTGAAAAATAAATATAACTTTTGTATCAAGATCGAAAGAATACAATGGGAGATATCGTCTCCACAGGGATTATGTGATTCATTCTTTTATGTTGATGTAGTAAATAACAATAATGATGTTTTTATATATTATCTACTAAAATAAAATACAAAATAATTAAATTAATAGAGCTGATTATCAAGGAGATGTCTAACTTAATGGATGGTGCAGTTGTGGTACTTATAAGTTATTATCAATTCAATAAAGTTAGTTCTTATTAGACTATCAATAAATTAGTTATAGTTATCAACAAGCTCTGAAAACCAATTTTTTTGTTATTGTGTAGATAATTATGGTACACCCCTTAACAACCTCTAATTAAGCTAATAAACCTAGGTACGTCTATAGGAAAAGTTGTGTAACCGCTTTCCAATTTAGAAAAATCTAATTCAAAATAATAACTATCTAAGAAGAGCAAATAGATTTGATTGTCTAACATTCGGGAAGAAACTATTCAACCCGGTTGTCAGCTATTAAGTACAAATACAATTTTAAATATCCTACCTGAATTAACTGTATATTATTAGATTAAATTTAATATTGGTACCAAATTATCTAACCAATCTAACAATCATAAACACTATTTTCATAATTTATCAAATATTGATAATAAAAAAAAAAAAACTTATATAAAATAATCAGGAATCTTCAAAATACAAGTACCAAAATACATCAACCTTTAAACCATAAAAATATTTACTTCATAGCCGTATAATAAAGAAGGCAAAAAAGAGAAAATCATAGTTCGAATTAAAGGAAAATCTTCTCTGTTGATTTGCTCATACATGATCTATGAATCTGCAGTCTCCTGCATTTACACTATTCGGCCCTTAGCCGTCATCTCTATGTAAAATGTGTAGCCTCATTTTTATTTTTATTTTTTTTTGTCCTATTTCTATAACAGTTGAACTTTTGGGCCTTTAATTACATTCCCATGTCAAGAGGGTTGGCCATGACTAACTAGACAATCTAATTCTGAATTTTTCTTCTATTTTCTCCAAAATCATCCATTTGGATATTTTTCACCTACATATCAAAAATAAATAATACGTGCACAGATTAACTAGAATCCGATCAGAATCAACAAAATATATAATAAATATAAACATTAATCACAGGCGATTTTGAGCTATCAACTATGAAAGCAGTAAGAGCTGACAAAACATGAAACAAGGACTTGATGTAATCAAAGGTAAGATTGCGCTTGGATGTTGAGTCTGATGTGTACAAGGTAACATACTTTGACTAGAAACACAATCATGATTTGCAACCTCCAAAGCACATATATATATTGTTTTGAAACTGAAGGATAAAAGAGTCTGACATAGTTATTGCAAAGATGAACCACCATGCAGGAATTCAAATAAAACATTCATACGATCTAATGAAATTAGTTGCATGAGGCAAAGAAAACATAAGGTTTTTTAAAACAGATCTCAGGAATCAAATAAGGAAATAGAGGGATAATAAGCTAAATGATGGAGGACAAGTGCAATGTTGAAATATTTTAGTCAGCGATTCATGGACAATCTATACTTCTTCTACGAGGTTGAGGTTGATGTGGATGATTAGATTTCTAACATATTTTGGTTTGATACTCAGATGAGAACTAACTACACAAATTTTGGTGATTGCGTAGAATTTTATACCACATACCAGACAAACAAAAGTTCCCGACCACTAGGTAAAAATAAATTATATAATATAGATCCATCAATGAGTGTATTCTATATTAGCACATTATACATTAAATCATAATTATAGTATCCTACTCATATTACCTTATTATATTTGTTATAAATATTATATCTAACTTAATGTTATTTCTAAATATAGTCCCTACATTTTCTTGAATATTTAAAGCATTGTACATTAGTGATAAGTGTTTTATTACTTTGTACAAGCCGTATTAGATGCATATATAATAATGTTGTGTTGTAATGCATATGTTAATGTTCTTATTGTTTTGTAGGAGTCTTTGTGGGGTTTAATCATCATAGACAAACTTGTGTTTTTGGAGCTGCGCTATTATATGAGGAGACAAAGAAGTCTTTCGAATGGTTGTTCAAAACTTTTTTAAAGTGCGCGAATGGACAAGCCCCCGTACTATTTTTACATATCAAGATTGGGCTATGGCATCAGCAATAAAAAAAATTGCTATGCCAAGCATATATCACACTTTGTGTACATGACACATCTTACAAAATGCAAAGAAGAATTTGTGCTCTTTGTATGATACAAGTGTGGTAAGATGACAAGTTTTATAATAATTATTATAGGTTATAATTCGTAATTAAATCGCAAGTATTAATTGTATTTTTTTGCTTTGGCAAGGACAAAGAAAGAAAAAAGTGCTTCAAGATTAAGTGTCCTTGCCAAAAGAAATCTAAAAAAAAAATACAAGAAAACAAACTATGCCTGATAAATTGAATGATGATATTCCTCATATGCTACATGTTCCTTAGTTTGAGGTTGTGCCTAAACCACCTGCTATTAATGATATCTTGATTCAAACACTGTAAGCAATGCAACAAGGGATAAATGGGTTAAGGGTTCATGTCCATAGAGTAGAGCAAGTGCAAGTATTGCAGAATCAGACGTTTCAGCAAGGGTCAGCCCCTCCTGTAAATGCCAATGCTAATGCTAATATGCAACTGCTCCCGACTAGAGCTAGAAACCCGCAAGCATCGGGAGAGAATGTACCAATGGATGTGCATTATAAGGCATTGCTTGATGCAATTATGGTTCTCAATGATATGGCCCAAATTCACGGAACTTTAAATTTAAGTCAAATCTAATCTCTTTGGTTTGCCAAGATTCATTTAGTGATTAAAGAATGAGAGCCCCTATGATCATCTTAAAAGCTTCCCTAGAGTTTGTTCAACTTTCAAATTCAATTGAGTATCGGATGATGAAACTAAGCTCACTCTAGTTACATTTTCACACCACGGTGAAGCTCACAAATGTATAAAATCTATGCCAACACCATCAACCGTTGCAGAGCAAATTCAAAATTTTTTATCCCATTTCCGTCCTATAAATAAAACCGTGTAGCAAAGACTGAATATTTCTCAGTTTAAACAAGGAAAACATAAGACTTTCCTCAAGCTTAGTTGCGTTTTAAATCTATGCTCCGCAACTGCCCGTATCATGAACTCTCAGTAAGAACTACTCGCAGGGCAATGAAGTATGAGTCTAGAATTAGATTATCAGCTCAATAATCAACGATCAATTTTGTTTTCCAGAGTACCTATAGATTAAAAAGTTTCAAAATCATGAGATACTTTAGCAAGTAAATATCTTTTTTTTTTTTTTTTTTATCACTTTCACACAACATTCTAATGCACGAGATATATACATATAACGCATTCACTATCATCCACTTGGTGGGAACCTTCTCGCACCATTACTTAGCTATCATAATCATCATTGCATTACACTACCCTCACATTTCATTACTTTACTTCGCATTTAATTATGTAATCGCATTTAAATTCAATAGTATAGAATTACATTCATGTCAACTCAAATCACATACTCGCATTCATTCTCATTCAAATTTTCCCTTACACTTATGCCATGAGTTCGACCCGATAATAACCGATCAACATACAAAAAAATTATTATTTGATAAAAAAATTTGTAGGCTACAATGCGACACTTTAGCACACAAGAAGCACAAAATTTATAAACACAGTCAATTGTGTTAAAGCCTGAGCAATGTGTTACGGGACTCACCACGAACTTGAGCATAAAGAAAAGAGACAATCTGAGGGGTAGAATACGAAGAACTGTGGCCGTCAATAGCTATGAAATATAGAGAAAAGAGAGAGAATAATTAAAAAGCAAAAGAAAACACAAAAATTGTCAGAAAAAATTCAATTTTTTTTCCGGAATAGAACACATTAGACGTAAGTAGGCAACAATAATTATTATGTAAGGGGGCAATTTGATTTTGTTTGGAAAACTATTTCATGTTCTATTTTCATACCAATCTAGACCATATCATTAGGTAAAAAAAAAACAATTGATGAATTCCAAATTATTCATTATATATGTTTTTTTTTTGAAAATAATGTGTGTTAACAAGATATATGTGCCTAGTAAATAAAAGAATATATTTCTAACTTCTTTATTTTTTCTTGTAGATTCTTTCTATACTGGTTGTATGTTATAATAATTTTATCTTTAAAAAAAAAAAATTCATTTGGGCAAGTAATTTTTTTGCTTGATTTTTTGTAATGTATTTTATGGATGCCGTATTTTGTACATGCAATACATTAATAGGGAGTGATTTATTCGAATCATAATGATCTTATTTTATAAAAATAACCTGTGAATTTGAACAAAATGTGTAGGCTTATTAGAAGCGCACACTTTTATATATTAAGTTGTTTCAATTGAAACCTGAATACGTTTTGAATGGTTTGCATGTCAGCATGTACTTTGTTGTAGTAATGAATATGTTTAAAATGACAAATTTAGTGCATTATATATAATTTTGGATGGCTTGAATGATTGCAGGCTAAAGAGGGGGAAAAAATAGTGCTATCCAAAACACTTGAAGTAGATTAAGATCCTTTAAGTGCATACACTTCACCATGATAGTTTGCAAAATAAGGTTTTCGATGTCTAACCTTTTCACAAAGAAAATACCAATCATATGACTCTATCCATAAAGCTATTGCCACCAAACACTGTCCCATCTAAAGCATCCAAAAACTACTAGCAATATTATGTCTAGAAAAAAATCAGCATTTTCAATTTTTTGCCTTCTGTTTGAGCTTAAAAGCGGACTTCACCTTTACCTTCATCACATTTTTTATGCTTCTATTTATGTTTTCTTTCTCCTTTACACGGTGTTCTTCCCCATTTGAGGCAAATTTGTTTGCCTTATCTTTCTCATAGTCAATCAATTGGTTGCTCTTTCGTAGCAAAATTTGTGCACATATATTTATATATATATTTCTCTTAGCATTCGAAAAATTTAAGTCACATATATGGGAGCACACAAGCGCATTCAAGTCACGGGCCATGATTCTATATAAACCATAACAAAAACACGGCAACTATGAGAGTCTGGTTGTTTAATGTGGGAAGGAACATCAAGTGCATACTTCGATAGCCATCTTCTGCCAAGGAATAAAAAAATTTCAGCAACTCTGAAGTTCTGAAAAATTCTATTGATCTTCCAGATTTAAACTATTGCAGTAAAAAGTTTTTGATTCACAACCGTCGCACAAAATGACACTTAATGTCCCGATCGAACATACGGAAAGAAAAATTACATATAAAAATATAAAATTTCAGAAGATATTTCTCAACCAACACAAACCGCAAAAAGACACAATCTTTATCATTTCTAATCATAATATTTTTCTGTAGGGATAATTTAGTATGACTAAATAATAGCACATGTTGTGTCAATGTTCCGTAAGGGATGGCCTGATGAGGTGGGGGTTGGACTTGTGACCGTGATGATATATGCTCAAATCTCCGACGCCTGTCTGTCGGACCTAGTTTGTAGGGTATTAGGTTCGACCGAAGATTTATCTAGTGCACACGAGAAGCACAATCTAAATTGGGGTATCTTGCAACAATAAACATTAATTGTCCATTTGCAAATAGCACATATGTATTATGTCTATGCACATAATTTGTAAAAGCACAAATTATATCTTGTACTATATGTAAAACACTAATTATCCTTATTTTTTTCCTAATATGAACATATTTCATACTAAATATGCACATATCATTTTTCTGACGTACTGTATTGCTTCAATCATGTATTTATATTTTTTTGCAAAATAACACATGTTTTTCTAAAAAGAACTAAAAGCGCCGTCTGTGGGAATCGAACCCACGACCACATGGTTAAAAGCCATGCGCTCTACCGGCTGAGCTAAGACGGCATATATTATTATATTTTATTGTTTAAATATAATATTATAATTTATATAAATAGTTATGTTTTAAACAGAATATTGTTAAATGCAATTGTATTCATCTACTTAATAATATTCTTAAATTGATATATTGGCTAGACGTTCAATATGAACAAATACCAATTTTTTATTAATTTTATCAATGGTAATCATATGCCCAATTACCCACAAACTAATTGGAAGAATTAAATTAAATTAAATTACATACGATATTAGCAAAAATTTTCTCATCGAAAACAAGGTAAAAAAATTTAATTTAAATATTCAATTGATTACAAAGAATCATATGGATCATGTAATAGGAGACACAAAGATCACATTTGTGTTTTTCTCCCGAGTGAGACCAAGATAAAATGTCGGGCCGATGTATTCCTCCTATCAACTATTTTTGCCTTATTCGGTGGTCGTTTCTCTTGCAAGGGTTCCATTACATGAACAATAATAATCTAATTGTAGGATGGACTAACAATAATATTATCAATGTCAAAGTTTCTCACATATTCTTCTAGAACAAAAATATTTTCGACTGTTTTTCCAAATAAATGATATTTGTTAAAATCTAGATATTTTCTTTGGAACTTCTTCTTGTACACTTTCTTAAAATACTCATATTATGTCTTTATTATATATATATACATATAGTGTTAGACATATCTATATATATATATATATATGTAATTTTACTGTATTTTTCAATTTAGTGAAATAAACCTACGTTAACATGGTATCAGAGCAATATTAGGGTCATTGGAGTTGCCGTCGCCACCTCTACCGTGACCGTCGTCAGTGATCACTTCCTGGTTGATACAGTTTGGGTGTGTTTTAGTATGTTCTACCCTGCGTTCTATTTTTCCATGTTACTTTGGCAGGAAAATTTATGTGGATAATATTGAATATGATAATTGGAAAATTATGTGATGTAATGAGATTATGAGAGAGAAAATTATATATTTATTTATCTTTATTTGGATAATACGGTAGGATAAAGTGTAGGCAGAGTCGGCTCTCAACAAAAAGTGAACAACTTGTTCAGGGGCTCAGGGCCTCAGAGGGTTCATATTTTAAAATATTACCCACTATATTATTAAATTTTAAATTTTAACATTAAATTTTAACTTTAGTTTATATTTTTTTTCTTCTTAATTGTCCACTTTAATTTTAAAATTAAATTTTAAACTATAATTATATATTATTTTCTATCTCTTCTTTATAATCATGCCTATTGCCTCACCCCATCTTTTCAAATTCAATTTTTGTCTGTACTTTTCTTTTTCACACCCTGTCGCACTGCACCCACCCATTCACACCAAATCCGTTTCACCTTCTCTCTTTTCTCTTTCATTTTCCCTCAGTCATTTTTACTTTTTGAACCTTTGGACTCTTTCATTTTTTTTTTCTCAAATCGACACTACCCAGACCGTCATGTTCAACCTCTTGTCCAATCAACGTCAATCAATGCTATTACTTTGAAAATATATTTTAATCACGTGTTTATAAAGCCTATAATATATTTTTGCTCAGGATACCAAAAAAGTCCGAGACGGCCCTGAGTATAGGGTAGACATTTAAATATTTTTAATTGTTTCTTATTTTAAAAATGTTGCATGGTGTCTAGAAACGTTCAAAAAAATATTGCAGAATGCTTAGGACGATGGAGTATAATATTGGCCTATTTTGGTGAATTTTTGTGTGTATATAATGGGAGATATGAAATTAGAATTTGGAGAAACAAAAAAGAATGAGTTTTTTTTATATTAAATATGAGAATGACATAATATAAAAAATAAAATTTTATATTTGAATTGTTAATTTTTTATAAATGAATAAAATATATATTGTATACTCCATCCGTCATAAATTATTTGTTTTTTTTATTTCAATTCATTTCATAATTTATTTTTTATTTTTTTAAAATATGATTATACATTTTAATCACATTTATAATTTATAATTTTTTTTTATTTTAATTAAACTATTTAGTTATCAATCGTAATTTGTAATTATTATTATATAATAATTATTTTTATTAATACACTTCTTTAATATTTACTTATTATAATTTACCTAAATTCTTTATTTGAGACAAAGACAATATATTTTATTAAGACATATATATACTCCTTCCGTTCCACTTAATTTGTCTATTATTTTCATTTGCATTTGTCCCACATAATTTGTCATTTCTTTTTTTTTAAATACAATTATACACTTAGTCATTTTAATATTAATCTATAATTATTTCTATTAAATCATAATTATTTTCACTAATACACTTCTTAATTGCTTTTTAATTACACAATACTTAAAACTTTCGTGCCTAAATTAAATGAGACAATTTATGATAAAAAAATGCTAAAAATGATATTCTTTTAGTAAAAAAAATAAAAACAAATTTAGATAACAAATAAAAATATGAACAATCCGAAGACAGACTATTCAAACAGCCGTCTATCTAGAAAAATTATTCACCAGTGGCACAATATATCAACTTTAAAATAAAATAAATTAAAAATTTTAATTTATTATTAAAAAAACATACTAATAATTTACGGCTTTATTCCAACCATTAAAAATTATTATCGATAATAGAAAAAATAATAAGATAATAGTATTAATTTTTATATTTATTTTTTTATATAATATAAATTAATCATTTTAATTGGATTGAATTTAATTTATTTTGATATTGATAGTATTTTAAATTTTAAATTTTAAATAATTTATCTAATTTTATTAGATAATGATGTATTTTAAATTTTCAACGGGACGCTGCAATTTTTTTACTTTTAGTACAATTAATAGATCATAATAAATTTCTTTTATCAGAATAAATTACCGGTGACACTTGCTACCACTTTGCATAATGTAGATCCGTCCCTGTATTCAAATCGGCAGTTTACTGCTAGTAAAAGAGAACCGAAACCGATTCGATGACGGTTCGAAACCTAATTCGGTAAGTAATTTATCTCTGTTCATCCTGTTTTTGAATTCTCATGAAATGATGATGATGATGGTGTTGTTGGTGTGGAGCTATCTATTAGTACAACATATTATTAATTATTATTGATATTTGAATTATCGATCAATATTTCAAGTTTAAAGAGTGGTGTGGCTGTGGTGATTTCAATCTTACTGAAGTGATCCCTCATGAGTTTCATCCTCACCCTATTGATAAGATAGAAAGATAGATAATCTATATATATATATATATGTAATGAACCATATACATAGTTACGTTACAAATACACTGATCATACTTGTTGGTTGATTCCGATTTGTAAATAAAATAATTAAATGATATTATATTAAAATAGCTTAACCTTTTAAATGAAACGATCATTTATATCATCTAATAATAGCCACTCATATATTGTTGCATACTGTGGGAATGAGAATGAGAATAGTAATACATAATTAGTATTAGGGAATTTGAATTCTGCGCTATTTTTTGGCGTTTCACAATGGCGTTGCTTTCTATTTTTTATTTTTTTTTTTAATTTAAAAAATATATATTTTAAATTATAAAAATAAAAAATTATTTAAAATAATATGAAAAATTGAATATTTGAAGAATAATAATAAAAAATGGAGTTATGGTTGAAATAAAATTATTTAGAATTAAAACTGGATAAACGAGTTGATCGGTTGAAAATGACTTTTGTACCACAATTTAATATGCATCTATAGTGGTATTACTATAGCCTATGGGGAGTAGTTTGGAGTACATGGGATGAGCAAAAGAACAAGGAGAATGCTGGACTGAAGGTGACGACAAACAAACAGACATCCAACAAGATTCCCTACATTCATTCATTCAACACATGCATGCATGTGCTCCCTATCCCCATTCCTTTATATATATATATATATATATCTGGAGTGAGTGTTTTAGTTAATTGCTACATAAGATAAGCTATTATTATAGTCTAATTTGTTGTTGCTGTTCAAAAAGTATTGCATCAGTTTCGATGTTTAAAGTATTGTTTTTTTTGGACAAACAAATATACATGCAGATGACCAACATACTCAGCCTTGGAATTACGTTTGATCCTCGACCTCGATTTCTGCCCTGGAAAGCTTACAACCTTTTTCTCCACCTTTTTTAACTATGGCCATTCTATATCCCACTCTGCTCACGTACACAATACTATACTCCCTTCGTCTCGTGTAATATGAGTGTATTACTGTAGACACGGTAATTTAGGTAAAGTATAATTAGCAAGTAATTAAGAAATGTATTAGTAAAAATAATTATAGATTAAGATTAAGATAAATAAATAGTTTAATTAAAATTAAGAAAATTATAAAATTTAAAATTTAAAATACGATTAAAATGCATAATTATATTTCAAAAAATAGAAAAGACAAGTTATGTGGGACGGACGAAAATAGAAAATAGAGACAAATTATGTGAGACGGATGGAGTATTACATAACATAATAAATTAAAGCTGGCTTCTTAGACTCAGTTTATATCTATCTATAGAGATATAGATACATATTTCAAATTGTTCACTTAATTAATTTGTTCTTGGGCTGTCACTCACAACAATACAACTGGAGAATATATATATATATATGATCAAATATGGTACTTTTTTTTTTTTTTTTCCTCCGTTAATGCGTCCTCATGGTTTTATGGCAGATTTTTACTATTTAAATTATTTTTTTTAAAAAAATATCACATCAAACAATTATTTTTTATTTTTTATATTATACTATAAATTTATTTTATATTAAAAAAATCACATGAAACAACTATTCAAATTCAACCTTTTTGTTATTCAAAAATTCAAATAAAAAAACTAAAACCACGAACAAACACACCCGAATAGTTTGTTCCCTTTCGTGCAAGTGGGCGGGATCCTCCGATTCATATTGCAGGCACACTTTTTATCTATGACAAAGTCCATTTAATTGGACAAGGCGTAAGGAAGAGGGAAGGGTCAAGCAATGCGGTGCAATGAGCCAGCCACCTAACAATTAGTGCCCAAAAGAAGCCCAAGACTATAAATAATTCTGACATGTACGCATATAATGTACAGTGCCATTTGGAGAAGATGACAAAAAAAAATAAAAAAGCCCTGGCTGGCTGGCTGGCTGGCTGTCTTCCATTTCTCTTTTCTGTTCAAAATGATCCCGTGAACCCGGTGCGTGCAGACATATATATGTATATAATAATAATAATAATAACAAAACAAGGAATTGATGACTGACAGAAGGGCCTGATGAGCTAGCTAGAGGAAGAAGAACGAGGCTGAGGCATATAATAATGAAAATGATAATAATAATAAAAAGGGGGGAGAATGTAGGGAAGAGGGGGAGGAGGAGGAGTATTTGGCGTCGAACTGCAGGGAATTGACGGCGAGGGGCATGTTCTCCTGGTCAGGGGAGCAGGTGGAGGACTGCCGGGGAGGGTGCGCGCTGTACATGATGGCCCGCAGCACTGCCGACACCGTCGGGATGTACGCCGTCTTGTTCCGAGCCAGCAGCCACGTCAGCCCCATCACCTCGCAGTCCCTCTTCAGCATCTTCTGAACCCGCTCTTTATCATCACCACCACCATCGTCATCATCATCCTTGCTTCTGTTCTTGCCATTGCCATCCACTCTCAGCTGCAAGCACGCATTCACATTCATCAAATATTAGTATTTGCCGACTTAAATCAAACAGACACCAACACAGGTCAAGCCCCCAAGGCATAGATAGTATAGGATCCCTCACAACCCAAGAGAAGAGAATACTTTGAGCGATATAAACGACAATCCACGCCATAACATACGAAAATACAGACAAGATATCCTATCAAAACATTATTATTATTATTATAATACTAATAATAAGATAAGAGCTTAATTGATTAATTGATTGATTAGTGGGGTAGAGGAAGAAGAAGAAGAAAGAGGCATCTTGATTGCTGTGTACACCTAGAAACTTGTGCGTTCCGGGGAAGAAGACACAGAAAAGACTCCATGCACCAAAAAAGGTGAGGTAAAGGTAAAAAGACTTGGCCTTTTCCGCTCTCTAAGTCTATGCTCATGTCCTTGTCGCCAAGGCTCGCTTGGCCTCCTCCTCCTCCTCCTCTCGCGTCAACATAAAATTAGTAGTAATATTTTAGCTAAAAGCACAGGACGACCTTTTAGTCTTTTACAAGACCGAAGAATGAATTTCAAACCCATATCTTATTCTTTTCATGCCAACCAACACTCCTCATCCATTCACATGAAACAAATACTACTACTGCTACTACTATTCTCTCTCTCTCTCTCTCTCTCTCTCTCTCTGCAACTGCAACTTAGGAGGACTCATTCACACATCATGGTTTAGATATGTACTTTTGAATAAATATGCAGCAGACTCACACAAATATCACCTAGCTAACATGTATCCAATCCAAAGGAAAGTAAAGGAAAACCACGAATCGAGATCCTCATTAATAAATAAAAGAGAAGATAAGATAAAAATTAAATGAATAAATAAATAAAAAGAATAACACACACATCCTCCTCCTCCGTAATCAAAAATCAAATGGTGGGGGATGGGGATGGGGATGGATTTTACAAGTAAAAGAAGAAAGAAGAATAAGAAACAGGAAGCATATTCCGCAATTAATAAGAGTATCCATCTTATCTATTTATCATTGAGATCAATGATTGGGAAATAAATGCCTTGTTGCGTGGGAACCGATCGAGAAGTAATAAATGGCACCTCAACCTCAACCTCAACCTCAACCTCGGTATCTATATATATATATATATATATTTATAAAAGATTCGATAGGGTAAATAAATAAACTAACTAACTAGTAATGAAATAGTAGAGTACCTTCTGCAGGGCACCAAGGCACTTGGTACAGCCAGCGTAAGACGAATTCTTGCAGTTGTGCTCCAAATTCTTGACGGCGGCGGAGGGTGTGGCGTTTCTGTAATGCGCCGCCGTCCCCGTCCCCGTGACGGTGACGTTGAAGGCGCCTGGGCAGCGGAGGGAAGTGATCTGGTGCAGGCGAATGCCGCAGAAGCAGAGGACGGCGTCGCACGAGGCGTTGGGCTGGGGAATATGTATGTTACGGCTTGCCAGAGAGCTCTGCAGCGAGTTCACACACTTTTGAGAGTCGTCCGGCATCATGGGCAAGTCGTCCGACTCCGAAGTGGCAGCCGTCGGAACCTGAAGAGCCGATCTGGCGTGCGCAGCGAAGAGCCACGCTGCCAGGACGGGGCAGCAGCGGCTGCGGTCGAGGTTGCGCCCGCAGGCGGCGCTGACGCCGCCGAAGAGCTCGGCGGAGAGGTCGAGTCGGCAGTTCTGAGACTCCGTCTGGACGGGGAAGGCGGGGACGGTGTTGTAATCTCCACCTCCACCTCCACCGCCGGGCTTCAGCGGCTGAGCTGGCTCGGCCAGTAGGCCGGCGAGGGAGGCACGAGAACAAAGGAGGAGGAAGAGACAAAGGTACCGTGGTATTCTCAATCTCATTCTCATTTTGATTGAAGTGTAGTGTTTAGTGGGTCATCAATTCTGGTGACTTCTTTCAGGTCGCCTGACGGGGGAATGGGAAGATTGGGAGCTAGGGAAATGAAATGGGTTTTGTGTATTGTATTGTATTTACCAGAAAAGGGGAGGAATGAGGAGATGGGAAGAGAAAGTTGGCAAAACAATTTGCTGAATTGAATTGGTTTATATGCGAAGGAAAAAGATAGGATAAAACTGAGTGATGGAGATAGAGAGGCAGGACGACTGGAGACTGATGAAAGGTAGCTGCCTGCCTGCCTACCTGACTCTGCCTCTCCGTCTGTATGTAGGAGGGAGAGAGAGAGAGAGAGAGAGAGTTGCCAAGTAGTCTTTCTTTCTCTATAAATATAGGTTTCTACAGGGAATCGGAAATCATTCGAGACAAACATTTTTAATATTATTTTTTTAAAAAAATTAAATAATTATTTTTATATTGTATTCTCTTTGTGATATATAAAAAAATATTCATTTTATTTTTTAAAAAAATTTAAATATATTAGAATTTTATAAAATTCACAAAAATACAACCATCAAATTTAAAATTGAAGATTTTTTTTTCTTTTTAATTATTATTAATTTTAGAAGAGACATCCTTGTGTTCCGCACCAAAACATTGGCCAACGCCAAGAAAAATGCCGAGTAACTGAATGTCAACGTACGCCGAGGAGGGAGTAATGCAGAGGAGCGCCGAGGAGGGAGCAACGCAGAAGAGAATGTCGAGGAGCGCCGAGGAGGGAGTAATGCAGAGGAGCGCCGAGGAGGGAGCAACGCAGAATAGAATGCCGAGAAGGGAGTAATGTAGAGGAGCGCCGAGGAGGGAGTAATGTAGAGGAGCGCCGAGGAGGGAGCAACGCAAAAGAGAATGCCGAGGAGCGCTGAGGAGAGAGTAAAGCAGAGGAGTTCCGAGGAGCGAGTAATGCATAGGAGCGCCAAAGAGGGAGCAATGCAGAGGAGAATGCCGACGAGCGCCGAGGAGGGAGTAACGCAGAGGAGAATGCCGACGAGCGCCGAGGAGGGAGTAGAGCAGAGGAGTTACGAGGAGCGAGTAATGCAGAGGAGCACCGAGGAGGGAGCAATGCAGAGGAGAATGCCGAGGAGGAAGCAACGCAGAGGAGAATGTCGAGGAGCGCTGATGAGGGAACAATGCATAAGAGAATGCCGAGGAGCACCGAGGAGAGAGTAATGTCGAGGAGCAACACCGAGGAGCGCAGAGAGCGCCGAGGAAGGAGCAACACAGAAGAGAATACTGAGTAGGACCGATGAGGGAGTAATGCCGAGGAGCGCCGAGGAAGAAGCAACACAGAAGAGAATACTGAGTAGGGCCGATGAGGGAGTAATGCCGAGGAGCGCCGAGAAGGGAGCAACACAGAGGAGAATGCCAAGGAGCACCGATGAGGGAACAACGCAGAGGAGAATGCCAAGGAGCGCCGAGAAGAGAGTAATGTCGATGAGCGCCGAGGAGGGAGCAACGCAGAGGAGAAAGCCGAGGAGAGAGTAATGCCAACAAACGTCGAGGATGGAGCAACACAGATGAGAATGCCGAGGAGCGCCGAGGAGAGAGTAAAGCCGAGGAGCGCCGATGAGGGAGCAAAGCAGAGGAGAATTCCGAGGAGTGCCGAGGAGAGAGTAATGCCGAGGAGCGCCAAGGAGGGAGCAATGCAGAAGAGAATGTTGAGGAGCGCCGAGAAAAGAGAGATGCCGAGGAGCGCCGAGAAGAGAGTAATGACGAGGAGCTCCGAGGAGGGAGCAACATAGAAGAGAATGCCGAGGAGCGCTGAGGAGAGAGTAATGCCGAGGAGCGCTGAGGAGGGAGCAACGCAGAGGAGAATGCCGAGGAGCGCCGATGAGAGAGCAATGTCGTGGAGCGCCGAGGAGGGAGCAATGCAGAGGAGAATATCGAGCAGCGCCGAGAAAAGAGAGATGCCAATGAGCGTCGATAAGAGAGTAATGCCGAGGAGCGCCAAGGAAGGAACAACGCAGAGAAGCATGCCTAAGAGTGCCGAGGAAAGAGTAGTACGATGAGCGCCGAGAAGAGAGCAACGCATGGGAGAATGTCGAGAAGCGCCGAGGAAAGAGTAATGCCAAGGAGCGCCGAGGAGAGAGTAATGCTGAGGAGCATAAATGAGATAGTAATGCCGAGGAGGTGCTAAGGAGAGAGTAATGTCGACGAGCGCCGAGGAGGGAGCAACGTAGAAGAGAATGTTGAGGGAGTAACGCCGAGGAGCGCAGAGGAGTGAGTAATGCAGAGGAGAATGCCAAGGAGTGCCGAGGAGAGAGTAATGCCGAGGAACACTGAAGAGGGGGAAATGCAGAGAAGAATGTCGAGAAGCGCCGAGTAAAGAGTAATGCCGAAGAGCACCGAGGAGAGAGTAATGCCGTGGAGCGCCGAGGAGAGAGTAATGTCGAGGAGCGCCAAGGAGGGAGCAACACCAAGGAGAATGTCGAGAAGCGCCAATGAGAGAATAATGATGAAAAGCGCAGAGGAGAGAGTAATGCCGAGGAGAGAGTAATGATGGGGAGCGCAGAGAAGAATGCCGAGGAGCGCTGAGGATAGAGTAATGCCGAGGAGAGAGTAATGATGAGGAGCACAGAAGAGAATGCCGAGAAGCGCTGAGGATAGAGTAATGTCGAGGAGCGCCAATGAGGGAGAAACGCAAAGGAGAATGCCAAGGAGCACCAAGGAGAGAGTAATGCTGAGGAGCGCCAAGGAGGGAGCAAAGCAGAGGAGAATGCCAAGGAGCGCCGAGGAGAGAGTAATGCTGATTAGCTCCGAGGAGGGAGCAACGCAGAGGAGAATGCCGAGGAGTGCCGAGGATAGAGTAATGTGAGGAGCACCGAGAAGAGAGCAATGCAGGGGAGAATGTCGAGAAGCGCCAAGGAAAGAGTAATGCCGAGGAGCGCCGATGAGAGAGTAATGCTGAGGAGCGTAAAGGAGAGAGTAATGCCGAGGAGCGTTATGGAGAGAGCAATGTCAACGAGAGCCGAAGATGGAGCAACGCAAAAGAGAATGCTTAGGAGCGCCGGGGAGACTGTAATGCCAAGGAGTGCAGATAAGTGAGCAACGCGGAGGAGAATGCCGAGGAGCACCGAGGAGGGAGCAACGCAGAGGAGAATGCCAAGGAGCGCCGAGCAGAGAGTAATGCCGAGGAGCGCCGAGGAGGGAGCAATGCAGAGGAGAATGCCGAAGAGTGTCGAGGAAAGAGTAATGCTGAGGAGCGCCGAGGAAAGAGTAATGCCGAGGAGCGCCGAGGAGAAAGTAATGATGAGGAGCGCATAGGAGAAAGTAATGCCGAGGAGAGAGTAATGATGAGGAGCACAGAGGAGAGAGTAATGCCGAGGAGAGAGTAATGCCGAGGAGCGCAGAGGAGAATGCCGAGGAGTGCTGAGGATAGAGTAATGTCGAGGAGCGCCGAGGAGTGCCGATGAGAGAGTAATGTCGAGGAGCGCCGATGAAGAAGAAACACGGAGGAGAATGCCAAGGAGCGCCGATGATAGAGTAATGTCGAGGAGCACCGATGAGGGAGCAATGCAGATAACAATGTCGAGAAGTGCCAAGGACGGAGCAACGCAGAGGAGATTGCCGAGGACCGCCGAGGAGAGAGTAATGCCGGGAGCGCCTAGGAAACACATACTCGCATTATGCGGTTCTTGGTGTCAGATGATTGTTTTCATTTATTTTTTACTAAATGGTGCCGTGGGGCACTAGGTTGGAAACGCCCTGTTGTGGATGGCCTTATGCTACATAAATTCTCTCCTCCGTGTTAGAAGAACTTCAATTAATTTATATTTATATCAAGGAACGGTCTAATATCTTTACTTTTTGCACATCATTAAAATTTTTATATATTTATAAAGTAAAATTATACTTTTTTTCATAATTAATTCTTATCTATTTTTTACAAAAATATAAATAAAAATTAATTTTTATATATCACTCACATAATAATTAAAATTTTAAATTTAAATTTAATAATAAAATACCAAATAGACAATATGTTCACTGGGGTGTTTTTGTTTGGGGATTTGAATTTTGAGTTGAGATTTGAATAGTAAAAAGTTTGAATTTGAATAGTTGTATGATGTGATATAAATAGGTGTTGATGTGATGTTTTGAATGTAAAATTGATTTTTAGTATAATATAAAAAATAAAAAATAAGTGTTTGATTTGATGTTTTTTTAAAAAAAAATTGGATGAATAGTGTAAATCCAATCAAATTCCCCAAACAAACACACCATAAATTGTATTTTTGTGTACCACATAAAACTATGTTGATAATATAAACTATAATACTCTGTGTTGAATGTCTCATTTATTATAAGTAGATAATATATATTATATTAATATGTGTGTATATTTATATCATTTTTAATAATATTTATGGAAATTATTTTATAAAGTGAACATAGTGAATATATTTTTAAATTTAATTATTATTTGTATTGTGTGTAATTTAATTAAATAAATATTATAATTAAATCAATAGATATCTAATTAAATATTTTACAAAAATATTTTAAAAAACAATATATCTAAATTTAGAATTACTAAAATTATTATTTTTATAAAAAATATAAATATAATATTTTTTTAATAAAAAAAATCCTAAGCATAAATATAATATAGTATATATGATCAATATAATTTTTATATTAATTAAATATTTAAAAAGAGGCCATGGATCCACCAATTTTTTTTAAAAAAAATATTAAATTAAACATTTATTTTTTAAATTCAAAACATAACTTTACTTATATCGCTTCATATAATGATACTAATTAAAATATTTTACTATTCAACTATCAGATCTAAAGTTAAAATCCACATAAAAACACACCCATAGGTCACAATATGCATACCCAATGGCTCAAAAAACAAACTCCAAAATTATTTCTGACTTGATCGAGTCACAAAAAATATGAGTTGTTTCTTCAAAATTTGTTTCCAAACAAAACCAATGCACCTAGCCAGCTAACCAAGAAACTCATTTTCAAGTGCCGTAAGGGATAACCTAATGGTGTGGGGTTGGACTTGTGACCGTGAGGTCATGGGTTTCAAACCCCTAACGCCTCAGATCACCTGTCACACATAGATCGTTTAGTATGACTTGCTTGTCGGACCTAGTTTGCAGAGTATTAGATTGGGCCGAAGAGTTTACCCTGAATTGGGGACGAAAGAAGAAGATGGTAAAAGGAAAACTTCAAAAGAAAGCAAACTAGAGTGACAAAAAAAAGATAGGAAATAGGGTTCGGATTGATCTAATGCACAAGATATGTTTTTTTAATGGGTCTCTAATTTTCAACCTCCAAATGAAGATTGTTGTGTATTATGTTTTTGGGTATGAACAAAAAAATAAAAAACTTCTACTACTCATGTCAAATAATCTATAAAACTACTAAGTTTTAATATATGATCTTGCAGTCATCGACCGCTTTTCGGGGCTAAATAAGATATATTTTTACTTAATCATATTGATATACTTCAGTGAATATCACTTTCTTAACGATTTTTAAAATAAGATTGATTGTTTCTATCATTTCTTATATATTCGATTCTTTTGCTTACATTGCCTTGTACCTTGTTTTGGTTCATAGATTTGGTAGGATTTTATAAAATTTGAATTTTAAAATTTTAATGAATTCATATTTAATTACAAAATATATAATGAAATTAATATGTTACAAATTTCAAAATCTTGCAAATAATTTTATTTTAATAATATAGCACATTCTATTATTTTAAAATCTCATTAGCATTTCAACTTCTACCTTTATACTCTCCTATCCAACCAAAAAACTCTCATCTTTTTTTTTCTTTTAATAATATTATATATATATATTTATATTTAAATTATATTTTATTGATTCTATAAAAATATACCATTTTACTTAAACATACTACTACAATTATATA
This sequence comes from Andrographis paniculata, assembly GCF_009805555.1. Lineage (NCBI taxonomy): Eukaryota > Viridiplantae > Streptophyta > Magnoliopsida > Lamiales > Acanthaceae > Andrographis > Andrographis paniculata. Next base: position 2,771,667 of record NW_026137611.1, read on the forward strand.
TATTTATTATATATTTTTGTATGAATATGTATATATTATAGTTTAATATTAATAAAAAATCGTATTATTTTTTTTTCTTAAAACATACCCAGTTTGGTAAAAAATAAATAAATTAATATTCATAAAGAAAATGAAGTACAAATTTAATTTATCATAACAAGTAAAAGTTATAAGATGACAATTATGTCATTTAAAATATAAAAAAAATCAAAATATATAAATACAAATAAAACACATTCATAGTATGACAAAAAAAAAAAAAAAAAAAAAAAAAAAAACACATTTGTCTATTGTGCCTTACAAATATTATCAATAGGTCTACTTTGGACTTGATCAGTTGATCTCGTTTTACTTCATCTAAAAATTTTCCTCCAAAACCAATCAAATCAACCTTCTTTTTAAAGCATATTACCAAAAAAAACTAAGCATGCATTCAATACATCAGACGAAACATTATAGGATGTATTAATTTGTACGATTTTGCTCGAATTTTATTGTTCATCAAAATAATTTTTTTCCAAAAATATCTAATCAAATGCCTATTTTTTATTTTTTTATATTATAATAAAAATTAATTTTAAATTTCAAAACATAATAGGTTTGTATTAGTTTTTGGAGGATTTTGCCTCTGAATTTTACTTTTAATAATAATAAAAAAAATTCTCCGAAAATATCTAATCACAACACATTTTTTAATTCTTTTTATATTATATTAAAAATTAATTTTAAAATTTAAATAATATCAACAGTTATTCATTTAACTATTTCAATTTAAATAATATCAACAACTATTCATTTAACTATTTCAATTTAAAATTAATATATTTAAATCTCAAACTCAAAATCCAAATTTTCAAACAAACACACCCTATATATAACATCAGATGCCATTTTAATTTAACATCAAATACAATTTTAATTTAAATTTCTACTATCATCAAAAGTTTTGGTTAGTGTTAATTGAAAATCTATCTGTATCCTGTTAATTGTCTCAATGAGCACATAAAATAATATATATAGATATAGCATAAGAAAATATACTAATAGATAAAATATACTGTATAAAATATTAGTATGGATTATCATATCCATTTTTCTTATGACATGGAAATCCGCAGCCGCTACCCGAAAGTGCACACTCGAACCTAATATCCTACAAATCAGGTCCGACAGGAAAGTCACACTAGACAAACGAAACCATGTATGGCAGGTGACCTAATATCTATTTTATATGTATACTCTGTTGTCTGATATATACTATGATATGTAGTGATTATATTAAATATAATAAGCTAGCCACCGCCATTATCAAATCCCATATTCAAATCTAAATCTAAACCTAAACTAAAAGCAATACACGGTATTCTTTTTCACCATGTTTTTCTACAATAAACTACTTCTTTCATGACACATCCAAAACCTATCTTCTGTTCAAATTACTAAATTCTGAACTTATTTTTCGATTAAAATCCAAAACGGGTTGCAACTCGGCCGGGAGTTACCAAAACACCATAAACGACGACTACCCGAGCTAAGAGCGAAGCCCATTCTTCTTCGGGAATCGGGTCGTCCTTTTTCATTCCTTTCCTTCGAACTTCGTAGAGAATTTTCTACTTAAATTGTAAGTTGCAACAGATCAAAATGCAAAGGAATTGATAAAAAATCCTAGAAACAGAATTCTACTTATTAATTATTAAGGTCATAGGGTTTTATATAGAATAGCAAAACACCAAATGCTCATCAGAAGAATAACAACAACTCACATTGTTAAAAAAAGAAAAAAAAACCAAAACAAAAAGGAAAAAAGAACAATTAGGAGAGAAATCAAACTCGATGCACAAGCATGAATTATATAATGATTCTACTAGAGCAAGAATAAAATGAAATAAATTGCAACAGAGAACAAGTAAATATAAGAACACAAATAAAGAGAAATTGCAATAATCAAGTAGGCATTTCATTCGTACCATATGCAAGCAAGCAAGCAAATAACATCAGCTTTCTAGAATCTTAGTTTCATGAATTATTTACATAGCAATTTCATCTAATCTAATCATCGACCGAATCTCCGAACCCTCAGCTCTCTTAATTCCTCAACAGAAGGCGTCTCGCTATCACCACCATACTCGCCAAACCCATTCCCGTTACGGTCAGTCCCACACATTTCACACACACTTAAGTAACCCGAGTTATCAAATGTACACGCCCCACATCTCCACACAGCAGCCTCACTGCGTCGTGTGGTACCCCTACCATAAACCCGACTCCTAGAAGGTCTAGCCATGCTGTTTATAAACCGTAAAGGCCAACCTAGGACCCTAGTGAGACCCCTGACTACTTTAACCAACGGGTTAGGACCAGAATACAAGCCTTTAAGATTTAAGTATAAGATGCCTGCGAGAACCCCTCCTAAATGACCGAGGAATGAGACACCGGGGACAAACATTTGGATGAGAATAAGTTCAGCCCACGCAGCGTAACGTGCCGGAATCATAAGACCATGAACATATGTGTAGTTATCAGATTGGGAATAGAGAATGACCTTCATGGCGAAAAGGACGCCGGAGAATCCAACGGCGTACTCGTTGTAGTAGGCGCGTTCGTAGTCGAAGAGGAGAAGGGCTTTTGCTAGTAGCAGTGTGATGCTCTGGGACATCCCAACCAGAACTGTGACCATCGAGGCGAATTCGACACTTCCCATTGCGTTCTCCAATTGTATGCCCTTCCATAGGAGGGACATCATGTTGTAGACGAGATGAGGTTCGCCAATGTGGTAGAATGCAGACAGGATGAAGCGCTTTAGATCCTTGTGCTGTGTTTATAACATGGAAAAAAATTGTGTTGATACACACGGCCAAGAAACTATATATAACCATAAATATTTGAATTCAGTATATGTCAAGTATTTGGCTTTGAGATTATTGAATTGTAAACAGAGTGTACCTGGAATAAACTACCATGAATTTTTCATCATTAAATTTGAAGTCACTGTATTGTTGACATTAAGATATTTCTTTGATGATTTTAATTAAGCTGATAAATTTTTGTTTTTAGTGCAATTAAACAAGCTGAGTGAGTTCGAGTATATGCTGTTCGATCTTGGTTTGAACATGTTATCGGTAAAAGCTTGATTTGGCTTATTAAAGGTTCAAGCTAAAATAGTCACTCGAGTTCAGCTTGTTAGACTAGACTTCAAGCTCAAACTCGGCTAAAATTTGATGCATATTATATTTTTTTAATATAAAAATTAAATGTATCTAAATTTATGGGAATAGTTACTGATTTAGAGAAATTAGCAGCATACGTAAAATAGTCATATAAAACAAATAAAACAAGCAGACAGCACATGTTGTGCGAAATAAAATCACAGGCTTTCTATTTATACTCATAGGTGTATTGTTCATAAGTATATTATGTGTTGGAATCAACGGTAGCATGTGATATGCGATACTATATCATGTGTTATTAGCTATGTAACGTATATGTAATATGTTATTATAAATAATGTATTATATGTATTAATATTGTGTTATTGTGCTGAATTGCACAGTAAAAACAGCCATATTATATAAATATATAAATGATATAAATATATTATTACTAACAAACTCAATTGAGTTGCTCGCAAGCCAAGCTTGAGCAAGGCTTGTTTCTAGAAATAGTCATTTATCTTGGGCTCAACTATCTATCGCTATACACGAGTTGATTCGAGCGGTTAACTTTCGGATCGAGCTTGGTTCGCAAGCTATTCGATTTGTTTAATAGCTCTAGTTATTTTAACACAAATTATATTATGATTATTATTTTAACACAAAAGGCGCATATAAAGTTCAAAATTCATTAAGCATGTGACCCATTATAAGGAAGTAGAATCTAGCATTGAAACAATTGAACAGGTTTATCATCACTAAAAGTTCCCTTGGCAGTGACCCATGTATTGGAAAGATCCGCCCTATTCTAGCCATATATGATTTCATAGAACTAAATCCTAAACATGATTTGTCGTCCATAACTATTGTAAAACAGAAAGTACTCAATAAGGTTAGAATCATAGTAGAAATTAAGAAAGTAATGTCAATACAATTCACCAATGCAATGTGCAACTCTTGAAATAAGAAACGTGCTTAACCGAAACCACAATAGATGCAAGCTGACAAAGTAATAAAAGAGTTGTAAAATTACAAAGGAGAATCAAACAAAAACCAACTGAAGCTTGACATTTAGGGTTAACAATTTGAAAATAAATGATCATCAAGGCAGAACTCAAAGAATATGGAAATCTATTCACTTGGCATCAAAATATCCGAACTCATTGAAACATATCAGAACAAAGAATCACATCTGTTAATAAATTTCTATTCTATCCTAGAAGCCAAGTTGCTCATTTAGACCTCTTCTATGAATCCGCAGAGCAAGATCTCTACCTCTGATGCACGCAGATTACAGAGGCATTGAATTCCACAAAGGTGATTGATATACGAAGATTCTTAGATAGGTAAATAAGACTAAAACAACATACAAACCTACATCAAATTCAGAATACCAGTATACCACATTCTCATTTGAAAGAAGAACTAAAGAAAATGGTTCACATTTAATATGACCTTAAATATCATAAGTAAGAATCATAACTTGAGCTTAGCAATACTTCTGGAAAGAAGGGGTAAGAAAGATGCAAAATTAAGTAACTCCGAAAGAGAAACTCGAATCAGATGCGATACCTTGAGAATAAGATGTGGATTGAACCAGACTTGATTAAGCGTGGGAAGGAACGGAGCGAGGAATTTCGGCCGCAGGTAAATTACTGTGTTGGCGGCGATTAGTCCCGCCGTGACCGGCGGCCGTCTGTCGAGCCGGGAATACTCGCTCAAAGCCTGAACCAAGAGCAGTCCGAGCATTCCTCCTCTGCCTCTTCCTCTATCCATGGCAACCAATAGAAATCGGATTCAAACTTGAACAATCGCCGGAGTGGTCGGATAGGTAGACCTCCGTTCGCTCCGCGAATTTAATGTCGCTATCTTGGGTAGAAAGTCATCGGCAATTCGGCATGGTAGAATCCAGCGCCTTCGAGATGGTTCTCTCTCTCAATTGAACCGTGTCTTGGTCATAATACAAATTTGAATTTATTAGGGTTTGTTTGGGTTTTGCTTCTTTGCCCAAAATATTTGGACTTGTTATACAATGCACGTACGTGACAAACATATATATTGTGTGGATGCAACGTACTATAATTTCATTGGTTTGATAAATGGTTTATTTTTATTCATTAAGAAAGAGAGTGTATTTTACTTCTACAAAAGTAAAATAGACTCATCTTCATTTGTCTTATCTCTTTTTTTCTCGTCACTATAACTCCAACATCAATCATCGTAACAATCTTACATATATACATATATATATATATTACATATTAATATATAATATTACTACACCAACCGCATATATATACACTAAATATATGATAATGATATTAATATCATAGAAAATAGTGATTAATAGTGGGATAATTAATATTCCTATTCGTTATTCCCATATTAATATTTACAATATGTTATCAGCACGATTCGTTTTTCCAACATGGTAGGTATATTTCAATAGTATTATGGTTACTAACATTGCAAAATAGGAATTCGTCCCACTTGTCATTTCTGGCAAAAACTATTTGTCGTGGGCCATGGATGTTGAAATGCATCTGGAATTGATGAGCCTGGGTGAAACGATTGCGAGAGGCAATAATGCTACAAATCAAATCCAAGCAAAGACAATGATATTCCTCCGACATCATATCAATGAATGCTGAAAATGGAATATCTCACAGTCAAGAACCCTCTTGACTTGTGGAATAAACTAAAAGCAAGATACGATCACCTGAAGTTGATCGTACTACCGAAAGCCCGCAGTGAATGGCACAATTTGAGGTTGCAGGACTTCAAATCAGTCACTGAATATAATTCTGCCATGTTCAAGATCACTTCACAGTTGAACCTATGGTGCGGGAATATTAATGACAGTGACATGATGGAAAAAACATTCTTCATATTCCACGCCTCAAACCTGCTTTTACAGCAGCAATATCGAGAGAAAGGCTTCAGAACATATTCAGATCTTATTGTCTGTCTTTTGTTGGCAGAACAAAACAACCAACTGTTGTTGAAAAATCATGCATCTAGGTTAACAGGTTCTAGCCCATTCCCTGAAGCGAATGCGGTACAGTCTGCAAATCTAGGCCGTGGAAACAACAAAGGCGGGAGGTATGGCAGGGGCCAAAAACGCGACCATCCCCAACCTCGTCAAAATAATGACAAGAAACCATACAAGCCCCTGAAGTGGCAAAATGACGAGCAAAAAATAAATTATGAAGATAAGTGTCACAGGTGCGGCACAAAGGGACACTGGTCGCGCGAACGCCTAAGCATTTAGCTGATTTGTACCAGACTTCGCTGAAAGGAAAAAGTACGTCTGCTGACGTAAATCTCTCTGAGCAGAATAATGATGACATGATGATGTTCTGAAGAACACATCCGCTGATGTAAACCTTGCTGAACAGAATAATGATGACACATATGATGATGTCCTAAACAACGACCTTATGGATCTTGATACAACAGACTTCCTTGAGCATCCTGAATGTGCCAAGTGATGTTGCACTTTACTGCTTTATTACTTTTTGTACCCCTTCTACTTTTTGTAATACCCCTATTTTTGTATCATTTTGTATTCCATCGACTATATTAATAAAGTCTTTTTGTTTGTTTTATTCTGAAAATAATATGAATGCCATGTGTCATAATACATATTATAAAGATGACAAAATTTGCCTAATTGATAGTGCGACCACGCACACGATATTAAAATACAAAAAGTATTTCTCCCACCTGAAGTTAAAAAAATCAAAAGTCGGCACAATAAGTGGCAGTGCGACAATTGAAGGCTCCGGAAGGGCCCTTATTTGTTTCCTTGGAGGAATCAGACTTGAAATAAAAAATGCAATGTTCTCGAGTAGAACTCGAAGAAATTTGCTGAGTTTCATTGATATTCGTAGAAACGGATATCATATTGAAACGATGGACGAGGCAAATAATGAATATTTGGTGATTACAAAAATTATCAATGGAAATAAATGTGCATTTGTAAAACTGCCCTCATTGTCCTCTGGCTTGTATTATGCCAAAATAAGTACCGTTGAAACATATGCAATAGACCTGAAGTCTACGCAATCAAATGAATTTTCGATTTGGCACGATCGGCTCGGGCATCCTGGAAATACCATAATGAGAAAAATAATCAAAAACTCCATTGGCCATTCATTGAAAGATCGAAAGATTTTGAATTCAAATGAATTCGCGTGTGTTGCATGCTCACAAGACAAATTGATAATCAGATCGTCACCAACCAAAGTTGGGACTGAATCCCCATCATTTCTGGAAAGAATTCAGGGTGATATATGTGGACTTGTAGATCCACCATGTGGGCCATTTAAATATTTTATGGTGCTCATTGATGCATCAACAAGATGGTCACACGTATTGTTGTCATCTACGCGTAATATTGCTTTTGCAAGGTTACTTGCACAAATAATTAAATTGCGAGCGCAATTTCTTGATTATCCAATAAAGAAAATTTGTCTCGATAATGCTAGTGAATATTCACCACAAGCATTTGACGATTATTGCATGAATTTGGGAATAACTGTTGAACATCTTGTTCCTCATGTTCACAACCAAAATGGTCTGGCAGAATCATTTATCAAAAGACTAATTAATTTCCAGACCATTATTGATGAAATTCAAACTCCCCGTCTCTGTCTGGGGACATGCAATATTACATACAGCAGAACTTGTGCGAATTAGACCGACAAGTTATCAGAAATACTCCCTAACACAATTAGTGTTTGGAAAAGAGCCCAATATTTCTCATATGAGGATTTTTGGATGCGCGGTTTACGTACCGATTGCACCACCTCAACATACAAAAATGGGTCCCCAACATCGATTGAGAATCTATGTCGGGTACAAATCACCGTCGATAATTAAATACCTTGAACCAGTGACGGGTGATCTATTTACTGCGCGATTTGCAGATACTCTTTTTGAGGAAACAAATTTCCTAACATTAGGGGGAGAACAAAATCAACTGAAAAAGAAAATTTCTTGGAAAATACCTATGAATTTCCTGGATCCTCGTTCACAACAGTGTGAGTTAGAAGTACAACGAATTGTACATTTGCAACAAATTGCAAATCAGTTATCGGATGCATTTAATGACTCTAGCAAAGTCACCAAGTCATATATTCCTGCAGCAAATGCTCCGGAAAAATTAAATATCCCAGAATGACAAATGAAAAATGCCAATGAATCCTCTACATGCCTGAAGCGTGGCAGACCTATAGGTTCCAAGGATAAGAATCCCTGAAAGAAAAGAGTATTGATTAATTATTCAATTCCTCAAATAATTTGTAGTGACAAGGAACAAATCTTTGAAGAGGATGCTCCTGAAGAGCCCACTTCAGAAGAAAATAAAGTTATCGAGAATTCAATTAACTTCATCACTACAAATAAAAGTTGGAACCGCAATGAAATAGTCATCGATAATGAATTTGCATATAACTTGGCACTTGATATAATGAAAAATGACGAGGATCCCGAACCAACATCAGTTGATGAATGTCGGAAAAGAAACGATTGGCCAAAATGGAAATATGCGATCCAGTCTGAACTAGACTCACTGGCCAAAAGAAATATCTTTGGACCTATAATTCAAACACCAGAATGTGTTAAGCCAGTTGGGTGCAAATAGGTATTTGTGAGAAAAAAAAATGAAGACAATGAAATTGTCAGATACAAAGTGAGACTTGTAGCCCAAGGGTTCTCATAAAGACTTGGGATTGATTATGATTAAACATATTCTCCAGTTATGGATGGTATTACATTTAGTACCTCGTAAGCCTAGCAGTGCATGAAAAACTTGACATGGGCCTCATGGACGTAGTCACTACTTACTTGTATGGCTCACTGGAAAATGATATTTACATGAAAATCCCTGAAGGATATAACATGTCTGAAGCATGCAAATCAAATCCAAGAGAATGTTATTCTATCAAAGTACAAAAGTCTTTGTATGCACTTAAATAATTTGGACGCATGTGGTATAACCATCTCACTGAGTATTTAACGAAAGAAGGTTGCACTAACGACCCAATATGCCCATGTGTTTTCATAAAGTACATAGTAATGACTAGTTTATTCTCGATATCATTTACGTGTTCGCAATCACTTGTATCATACGCGTCCATATATATAGATTACTATTCTCGACCTGTGAGCTTTTTGAAACATTTAGAAGATCCAAGATGACTCGTAGAAGGCACATGTTCGTAGATATTTCCTCCTAGACGTGTGGGTGTATCAAGTTTGTTTGATATCCAATTGAGTCGTTAACCGTAGGCTCCATGTAACAATTTGGAAGTGCAGGTGTGGTAGAGGCAGCTTCGTAGTTAGAAGCACCTCACAATTGCGTCACCAATGTTGCCTACTCCCCGATCTAACTACAAGCCTAAGCATACACAGAACATGCTGTTTGTGATGTCCCACATGGTTGCATGTACTGAGTTGGCGACGATCCAATAGATAAAGTATTGTACGACTTATTCCCATTACATATGTGTGGATTGGTCGCAACGCAAGACCGTTGTACCGTTCACTCTCCATGTTTCTTGCAAATAATTGTTCCGATCGAGATCATTTTGCACTGTCATTAATGGTTTTCCCGTGTTGCACAGTAGGGGCATCCCTAAGTACGTACATCGGGAAAGAAGCCTTACAATACAACAAAAGCTTATGCTGTGAGGCTAGTGTGGGGTGGTTACTGTCGACGGGAACAATGACAATGATGTACGCTTCCTTCGTAGGGTTATTTGTTCATTACTTCTTAGCGCGTAGGCAGTACAGTGAAACGGTCTCCTTCCTCTCCTTGTTTTCGTTCTCAAATTTTAAATGCGTTATTTTGTGTATCGTGTTCACTTTACACTGAACACACATTAACCTACGCAATTCCATTATTATCTTACCAAAGCGTGCAAATCTGGACGCCCCTGAAATCCCCGACGCTGAAAGCTCCGTAGGGAGTAGTCGAGTGTTGTGTCGTTGTAAGAGAAAACACGAGGTATTAATAAGAAATCCCTTGAGGATGGGTCCCCTGTTACGAATCGTGAGTAGTTGATTTGCCTAGATTTTTGACATGTATCTCATTCCGTCGCTTCACTTCCGACAGATGCCTTGCCGACGGGCAGACCGTGTTGTTCTATGCAAACCTGTTGCAAATTGGACTTAAAAGCTAGAGCTGTACTTCACGTACATCCTTTGATTACATTGGCTAGCTGAGGAACTTTGCAAGGGTAACTTCATGCCGGAGGTTTGGCAACAGAGAGTTACATAATTCCATGAAGAGACGGACTGCAACTACGAGTTGGAACAACTCCAAGGAAAGTTTAAGCGGATGAAAACCTCGTATTGTCTACTACGATACCTTGTTGTTCGACAGACAGGGCTAGGTTGGAACTCAGAGACAGGTCTTATCGATGCAAGCGAGGCGCAAAAGGCCGCGTGGTTAATGGTATGCATCTAATCTAATGATCTTTGAGAGAAGAGCATGATACTCATAATCGCATAATGGCAAGCACACCCCGGGTATAGGCATTTACTGTCGCGTCTGTTCGCCCACTTTGACTATATTCATGATATGTTTGTACCTCAGTCTACCACAGGAGCCGATACTCAATCCAATAATGCGCCGCCACAAGGCATGGACACTACCGAGGGTACTGAGATGCGATCGGCAGGGCCGTCCACAATGAGGGGTGGACATGGGAATGACGAAGGCACCAGTGAAGGCGGCGGCGACGGAACCACCAATGAAGGACTCCCTACCAGTTCTTTGATGCAAACCGGAGGTTGGGTACCTCGTCGGTGCCGATCTAGTACGTCCCCGAATGCTGAGTTGGTAGACCGCATTCAATATGAGCTTCGTAGCGGAGTTCAAGAGTTGCGGGCCGAGCTTACCGATTACCGCGAAGATTGCAGACTGACCCTGTACGAAGCTTAGCGCATTCTGAAAATGTTCATGGACCTTCCACAAGATGCATTTCTTCGGGCAGCTAGTGCGATATGCAAGGAAAACCAGCGACTTCTCTTTCTAACATGGACGAATTATTTGCAGAGGGCATGGGCTTTCTCATTCGTGCGACGCTAGGCACGGACTTGAATTATAACTAGCATGATTTAACTTATTTCGATCCGTTAGTAACCTTATTGATACAATTACTCATCCACGTGATTCCTCCTTGTTTATGTCGTGGTCTTTGGTTTGAGTATCTCACAAACTTTGTTGTGAACAACTTGCTTCAGGGTTCTCTGTTACTGTCTATTTAGAATCATCTATATCGAATTTTCTTTTGTTTATGAAATATCTTGTTTTTAACATACCAGTGTGGAAGGGAAAATGGCAAGTTGTTCAAATGGCCCGAATATGGACAACTACCCAAGCCTACCCGAGCAAACGTCCAGTGATAGCGAGAACGGGGACACCGAGGAGAATGACGTGGCGGATATAGAAAACGAGGATTCCGATAATGAGATGATATTTGAAAAGCACATCGATGCAATGGAGAGACTCGGCACATTGGCAATAAACACCTTCACAAATGCGACTAGGCACGGACGTTGTTACGATATGGCCCTAACTGATGAGGAATTCATGAAAGAACTTATCAACGGTCACCCGGCTAGAATAAAGAATCTGCTACGGGTCTCAAAGAGTACGTTTCTCGACCTATGTGACACCATATCTGCATGGGGTCTCTTAAAGACAAGGGCTCAAACACGCATTGGTGTACACGAGGCGGTCGCTATCGTCCTCCATATTATCGCCCACTCTAACCGGCAGCACAGCAGTGCAGAAGGGTTTCAGCACTCCATGCATACTATATTCCGTCACGTTAAGCGTGTCAGCGAGTCATTGTGCCTTCTTGGGGCGGAGGTTGTATGTCCCAAAAATCAACATAAAACGCATCCCCGCATCGCGACGAATAGACATTTCATGCCATACTTCAAGGTACCGGACCCTAGGTCGTAAAGCTCATCTCATCCACACTCATTAAATATGTGGCCACACATAAAGTCTAATTGTTGGTTAATAAATAGGATTGTGTTGGCGCACTCGACGGAACACTGATACACGCCACCATGCCAGCGGAGGATGCACCACGTTTTCGGAGCTGCACGGGCGATACCGAGCAGTCCGTCCTTGGCGTGGTAGATTTCGACATGCGATTTGTTTACATTTATGCTGGGTTTGAGGGAAGTGGACACGATTCACGTGTTCTTAATCATGCTATCACCGTTGTCGGGGATTTTCCCTTCCCCCTAGTACGTGCCCCTACTCATCGTCCTCGCCTAACAGGCAAACCCCCATCCGAACACTGCTTTTATTTCATCCACTGATGGTGTAGGAAAATACTAGCTCAGGGATTCAGCTTATACAAACTCTGCATTGACGTTGACTCCTTTCCGGTCTCATCATTACCATTCACAACCTTTCTTCGACACCCCGGGTGGCCAGAACGGACCGAAAGAGCTATTTAACTATCGTCACTCGCAGCTTTGGAATATAGTGGAGCGCGCCTTTTGAGTGTTGAAGAGGAGATTTGCAATTCTGAGATGTCTGATGCCGCCATACAAATTCTTCCGATAAGTTAATCTCGTACATGCCTGCACAACTGTCCATAACTTCATGATTTCAAATGGGGATAATGTTGAGAGCCATGACGGGGAAGGAAGCGAACCTATGGCCGATCACGAAGTGTCCTCTGTCAATGATCCTGACATAACTAAGGCCTTCCTTGCATCTTTCGACGACCCCGACAGAAACCGATGGAGAGAATACATGGCGCACGAAATGTGGGCAAATACCCTACCTTAGGGTGGACACCCTTAGACGGCCCGGTCAATGTTTGTCGTTCTTTTCTGACATATTTTGTGAGTCGACATTGTTCCGCTATATACTATGTACGTTGTGTGCCTGTACTTGTAATTTCCAAAATTCGTGTGTGATAACAATGTCACTTTTGGAGCCCAGTGGGTAACCTTGCGATTTCCAGGGGTATCGTGCTTCTTTTTTGTATTGTCTTGTAGCACATCAATATTTGGGTAATCATCCATTTGACCGGGATTATGCAGAAGAACCGTGATGGCAGTTCGTGTGTATCTTTAGGTTAATATGTATAGTGTTTCATGCAGGGTACGTGGATGTAAATTCGAATGCTTAGGATAATTGAGCCATCCCTTATGTGTTCATGGGTAACTATCGACCGTGTAGTAACGAGGAGTCTTAAGCCTAATGTAATTTCACTCGTCGATGTTATTCTAGTCGGTCTCGTACTTCAATATTGAGTACATCCCTACACACTTAGCATTGCCCTCGGAAAAACTCACCGACGAGCACTGTGTTGCACAACTGTGCATTTTTTGCAGTGAAGAAGGAGCAGAGAGATACGCCCCCATGTGCACGGCCGTGCCCATGCGGAGCTTCTTTTCTACCACTTTGTGGCAGAGAAATTAAACCCACCGTGCAAGGCCGTGGCAACACCGAACTGGACTACTATATGACTGCATCAGGGAATTGCTACCTTTTCTGCACAGCCGTGATGCCTCCGACGTGTGGGCTTATCGCGAGTGGCAGAGAATTATGAGGCCGACTATACGACCGTGGCGAGGCCCTTCTAACTCCCTGCCCTCTCTAGCTGGGGACTTGACACAATGGTCTGCATGGCTGTGCAGGCCACCTGTTTCTTCATGGTTCCTCCAATCAATCTGACTTTTTCCGTCGCCCATGCAGCTTGATTCAGTGAAATAAATTGTTATAGGATTAGCGCTTGTCTGGCCTACTCATTCGTTGTTTTCATTGACAGGTATGTTGCTGTCCTATGGAAGTAGTTCGATCGATGACAAATTTTTTTTTTTATCGATTACCATGCTTGATTGCTTCGGATGGCACATGCAAAAAAGTGTAGTCGTACTGTGAAGAAGTGCACGGCGGCAAGCGCTGGAGCTGCGCCCTCCGATGAAGATGGGACTCTGCTCCCCTTCGAAAATACAGACCAAGCTGTGAAGTTCGAACGGCTTAAGGGTGTGTCCTTTGTTGCGGGCCGCTGCATTTATGAGGAAGCTATAACGGCATTGAACGCCGCAGACGAGGTTGAGGGATACCTTAGCGTGGTGCTGGTTCTTTTCAATAACTGACGACAAGCATCAGACTCTAACGTTGGAGCTTCTTGCTACTTTAGAGGTGGATAAGAAGCATTTCATGAGGTCGACTATCCTGGTACACTCCAATTCAGGTTGGGGAATAGGTTCTTCCGCCTCTCTTGCACGGAGTTCTCTACGGCCATGGGTTTGTACGATGAGGATTTTACAAAGACCAACGAGTACCGGTCACTGACGCAAGAGTTGCAAGCGACACAACAAATGTACTGACGATTAGTGACGAACCAACGCATATACCACCCGGGTCAGTCGAAGGCTTCGGTTCTTCGATCCCCGGCATTGCGCTACATACACTACGTACTGACGCACACACTCACGGGCCGCAACTCAAGCATGAGTGTGGTCACTTCTGATGATCTCAAATATATTTGGAGTATGGAGAGGAGGGTCTCTATTCACGTTGGTTATTGCCTTGCGCGATTGTTCGCAAAGCAAGTGTTGAATGTCAGGATTCGTACCATCGCCGTTGGACCTTATGTTACCCAACCTGCTCATGGCTTACACGTTACGACTTTTTTCGGAGAGAGCCCGGCGTCGACGATGAGGCCTGCCGGAGTTGGTGTGCTTATTCAAATGGGCTTGTCCGGAGGAGGATGCGCGGTGACACTTCTTTGGAAATAGAGGCCCCGACGGACGATGCGGCTGACGAGGGCACATCTGCAACAACTCTCGGACGCATCGCCGTGATGAAGGATCGGTTGTTTCGTATGCAGGCGCGGATTGATGCACTACAAAAAAAATTGAAAATTGCAATGGAATATTGTTACGGAATACAATCTATTGAAAAATTGCAATGGAACTTGCTAGCAACAAAGAAATAGTCTCAATTGCTATATGTTGTGAGAGAATATTGCAATAGAATAAATTTGTCACAAATATTTTGAAATTACACAAGGAATATAATATTCCGTTGCAAAATTGCGACGGAAATAGCAACATATTAAATTTGTTGCAAAATTACGATGGAAATAGCAATAGATTAAACCTGTTGCAGATTTTATAAAATTTATGCAACAAATATAATATTCCGTTGCAAAATTGCGACAGAAATAACAACAAATTAAATTTGTTGCAGAGTTCAAATAAAAAAAAATTAACTTTTTAAATTTATAAATAATTTAATAATTATTTTTTAAAATTTTAATTTAATTTTTAAAATTATTATTTTTTAAATTTTTAATAATTAATTTTATTTATTTATTAAATATTTTTAATTTTTAATTTTTTTATATATTTTTATTAATTTTTATTTTTTTACCAAATCTGCCATAATTCTCACTCGCGATACTCACTCGACGCTACTCACTCGCAAACAAGCTTAGACTTGCCCAAACGGTTCAAACCGTCGATTACGATTACAAACCGCCGGTTACAGTTTGTCAAAATATCAAACCGAAACCCAACCTTCTGAATGACGGTTTCGATTACGATTTGACAGTTTCGATTACGGTTTATAAACCGCTGATTTAGGTTTAAAAGTCGCCGATTACGATTTGAACCATCGGTTTATATATACTCATTTTTAATAATTTTCTTTTTTATTTTCTATTTTTCTAAAAATTTGAATTTTATTTAAAAATAATTAAATTTCATTTTAATTTTATTTAGATATTTTATTATTTATTTATTATATAAAAATCATATATATAAATAATTAATTAAATTGTTACAATATAAAAATAATTAAAATAATAAATAATTAAATTGTAAAAATATTGTAATAAATAATAAAATAATTTAAATTATATAATAAAAAATTATAAAATATAAAATATAAATAAAAAATACTAATAGTATTATTATTTTTTAATATTATTAATAATTATTTATATTTATTAATATTATTATTTTTATATTTTAAATTTTAATTATAAATATAATAATATTATTATAACGTATATACAATTTAACCCGAATGTCTAATCAATAGTTAGTCATCCACGTCTCCACTCCACAGACACTACAACCGCCCTCTCACACACAGATTCTCCCTCTTCCTTCCTTCTTCCTCCCATTTCTTTCATTTCTCCTCCTTTCCTTCTTTCTTCTTCTTCTTCTGTTGCGCGCCTGCCTGTGCCCCTGCCATGGTGAGAGATTAAAAAAAATAAAAATTTCTTCCTTCCATCTTCTTCCCCAACCTTCTTCGTCTTTCCAAACCTCCTCAACCACAGAAGACACACTCGTTCTTCCTTTCATCTTCTTCCCCAACCTTTTTCCTCTTTCCAAACCTTCTCAACCACAGACGCTCCTTATCCACGCAAACAAACGCAGATACTTCTCATTTTCCAAGTTCCAGATATGAAATTAAAGGAATTGAAGGAGAAATAGCAACAATTAGACACAGACATTTTAATTTCTCAGAATCGAACTCTGCTCGCCGCCGCCGATCATCTGCTCTGATGTTGCCCTATCATCTGCTCCGACGTTGCCCTTCCAGGTAGCACAAAAATCGACTTAAGGCTAGAAATCCTTTTCTGCGTGGTTCAAAGAGGCATACCTGACGTTTGTTTGGTAGGTATGGATGACTCTGTATTTATTTATTTGGATGATGTGGTTTGTTTTACATTCAAAATATCTTTGTTTATTTTGCAGAAATATGTAAGGATTGTTAAAGGAACTCGCAGTTAAACTGATTTGCCAAGCATTGCAGTTAAGTAGATTTGCCTTTCTTGCAATTTAATCTCAATCGAGGAACTCTATGAAACATCATAGTTCTTAGAAAACATCATAGTTCTTAGAGTATTTGATTGTGGGAACCCTAACTTAGATAGCCAATAATTCGAAAATAATATTAGCTAGTTATATAGCTGATTGATTCTATTTTTTAAACTAACGGTTTTCTTTGAGTAAATAAATATTGTTCAAATAACCAGGTAATTTTCATACAGCTGTGTTGTAACCTAAGAGAAATTGATTACACTAGATTGATATCTTTCCATTATGTTTAGTTGAGAAAAGGGAAATGCTTAAAGGTTCTTTATATTATTCAAGGTTGTTGAGACCTTTTTCCAAAGTCTATATCATGTTTCAGATTCTACACACACAAATTTAGCTCCACTAAAGTAGAGCTCAAATTTGTATTAATTCTTCAGTAACAGATATGCAATTGCTGGGAATTACTATATTATTCTGCATGTGCAGGTCCTTCAAATTCTTCCATTCTGCAAATTAAATTAAAGAGAAGCTAGTTGGTTAGCTAGTTGCTGCACATATTGTATATTCTTCCATTCCATATGTCAAGCTAGCCAAATGGCTTCGATGAACCCTAGAGCCATTCCCTCTAGTTTACTACACCAACATTATTTATTAAGCAATTAAAATACATATCTCTCGGTTATTAAGCATTATTTATGTGAATGATCTGAGTTATTTGAAGTTGAAGTGATAAGTCATGTTTTTCTGAGATCGCGTATGGTGTTGGTAACTGCAGTGATTAGTTGTTTTTTTGAAGAAGTTTTCGGTGGCAACTGTTTTCTGGATTGAACATATTGAAACAGAGACCGATTTTTTGAAACATTTGCGTGTGATTCTAGGTGAAGACGCTGCTTCATTTCAGCTGTAGTTGATAGGAAGTGAATTGTTTCTAGTTGATAGGAAGTGAATTGTTTCTGTAGTTAGTAGAGTATTTAAATATTTAGCTTTTTTAGTGGTTAGATTTGGATTTCTGAGGAATGTTAATGATGAATTTTGTTGGTGTGTTTGTTGCCATCTTATGCTGTACTTTGTTGTTGTATCTGTAGGTCTTTGAATTTGAATTTTTTGGATGGAAAATATGTTTCCAATTAGATACTTGAGTGGAAAATGTGTTGATTGTGATGTTTTGAAAGGAAAATGGGTGTTGGATGCGATGAATATTGCTTAATGTAAAAAGAAGATCGAAACAGAAACAAACAAACCCTCTATGAATATTTGTTGCCTCATATATATTTACATGTTGAGTTTTGTTGATTTTTCATTTATCCATTTATGAACTTTGTTATTTCTTAACGCTGTTGTCCTGTCTTTGAAAATAGGTTCTGCACATGGATCGCAATGACTATTATGGTGGTGAATCGACTTCACTCAATCTCATTCAGGTACGTGTTTGGTTGAATTAGATTGAAATAGCCTTTGGCTCTTGAATGCCCGAAAATATTGCTGTTAAAGAACTTATAACTGCAGTCTTCCGCATGTCATTTATTATTTTTTTATGGATATCTGCTATACCCTCAGCTGTGGAAGAGATTCAGAGGGAGTGATAAACCTCCGGCGCATTTGGGTTCCAGTAGAGATTACAATGTCGACATGATCCCTAAGGTGTGTATTATGCGTGTTCTCATGTTACCCTTTAAATGATATCTTTTCTTCTAACTATATGCATTCAAAATGCATTGTTTATCGATTTCAGTTTATTATGGCAAATGGCACCTTTGTTCGAGTCCTCATTCATACAGATGTTACCAAATACTTATATTTTAAAGCTGTTGATGGAAGCTTTGTCTTCAACAAAGGGAAGGTATTTCATTGTTTTTGGCATTTGGCCTAGTTCTTTGTGCCATTTTTTTATATGTCTGTTGATGATTTTGTTCACACGAATCATTGATTTGGTCCATGTTTGATGGTAAATTCAATCTTATAGATTCACAAAGTACCTGCAACTGACATGGAGGCTCTAAAATCACCTCTCATGGGAATCTTTGAAAAGAGACGTGCCCGCAAATTTTTCATTTACGTCCAAGACTACAATGAAAATGAACCTAAAACACATGAAGGAATGGATTTGACTAGAGTTACTACAAGGGAACTCATTGCGTACGCACTCTTTACTTCTCACTTCATTTTTCCTTCACTGTAAATATTCTTGTGAAATTCTGTTTTCTTGCTTAATATATTTCAGATGCTTTATCTATTTTTCTAACACACGTATACATTTGAAAGGCTGTATTCTAGTTGTCAAGCAGTTTTACTTGTTTCGCAAGACATACGTTTCAAATGTACAATTTTAGTATCAATTAAGCTTGTATTATGTGAAATTAAGAGGAACGCCAATTGCCACATGATAATTAAATTGATTGCTAGAGGCTACTTTCGTTATGAGAACATTGGATTAGAACAATGTTATTTGGCTCTTCGATCAAACTTTTGTGTTTGCATTTGAATGGTTGTCATATCCTAGTGCATTACCACAACATTTTTTTTTATTTGAAATTTACTTTTTAAAAATTTACAATCTTTCTAAGTAGAATGCATACCTTACCTTTAGAAAAATAAAAATTAAATTTGCAATTGGTCTTAGTTTCTGGTATTAGTTAAATTGGACATATATTTTACGTTAACTTTTCTTTGATGTTGTAAATTAAGTTGGACCAAAAGTAACTGTTTATTGATCTTAATATACTTCAAGAGCAGGAATTTTGTTTTGTATTGATTGATTGAGCTCATGATTAAAGGATTAACATAAGGCACTAAAAATTATAGATCTATTGAAATATTGACTTTAATTGGATTTGGTTGCTTCATTCCGGGCATTTATTGAGGCATGTAAATTTTAGTGTTGAAGTTATATGCATTGCCACTATATTGTTGTTGTTGTTAGTTGTTAGTTGTTGTTGTTATTATTATTATTATTATTATTATTATTATTATTATTATTATTATTATTATTATTCATTTGTATCAAATATATTTATGATTTTGTTTGGAAATCTAACATTGTATTCATCTAAGTGGATGCCGTTGAAGCACACCTAACTCAACAAGGAAATACGTCATATGATCCGGATAATGTGTTCCTCACCGTAGTACCCCGTGACAAGAAAAATTGCATTTATGGGTTGGGGTCATTAGGTGCGACTGTTCCTCCTCGACCATCATCCTTCTGTAGCGATGGTCGTACTCCGGGCATATTTATTCTTGAGGAACGATTGACAAAGATGGAATGTGAGTTGGGTGAGTTGAGGACAGATCTTGCCGTGGGACGTAGTCAATGGGAAGTGATGCAACAACGTGTCACAAATATGGAGAACCAACAACGAGCGATATACGATTTGAACTTGACCATTATGGAGCAATTACGACGTATGGGAGCACCATCCATTCATAGGTCCGAACCTGATTCAGATGGTGGTAGTTCTTCGATATCATGATATTTTATCATTACAAGTGTTTTAGTTACGACCTTAGTTGTTTTGGTATGATATTATGATAATTTGAATTAGATTTATACATTTTTCTGATATGTGCTACTTACTCATACTAAATACATTGTGTTTTTGGTATATTGATAGTGTTTAAATTTGAAAATTTTATATGATTTCAACTAGTTCTTGTATTTTTGAGAAGATATATTAATCGAATCATTAAATTTATTAAATTTGAAAAAACAAAATTGACAAGAAATGAGCAAAAGAAATTGTAAAAATTGCGACGGAATTAACAATAGTTATATTATCTCGCAATTTTCTATTCTATTTGCAACGGATCTTGCAACATATATATTCTTTTTTAAAATGCGTTGCAAAAACTTGCAACAGAATTAGCAATAGTTATATTCTCTCGCAATTTGCTATTCTATTAAAAACTTGCGACGGAATTAGCAATAGTTATATTCTCTCGCAATTTGCTTTGCAAAAACTTGCAACAGAATTAGCAATAGTTATATTCTTTCGCAATTTGCATTGCAAAAACTTGCAACAGATTAGCCACTGCAGTAAAATTCCGTAACAAAAAATTGCGATAGAAATGACTGTCACTAATTATATTGCAATTCTCTGCAACGGAAAATTTTAATTGTTACATTGGGTTACTACAATAATATTTACTACAACTTCCACTTGGTCGCAAATTCCGTTGTAATTAAAAGTTGCGACAGAAATTTTGTCAGTTGTGACGGAATTTTTCCGTAGTAATTTGTAATTTTTTTTGTAGTGATGAGAGGCTGCGCGTCATTGAGAGGAGAGTGGAGTGGAGGCCCTTTGCACTCACTTTGGTGTGCCGGCTCATGGCACACCGCCATCCCACTGACGGAGCCGTTTACCTACCTCCCACTTCCACTTGTACCGGTCGAAGCATTTTACCGTTGGCAGGTTTGTCCACCACAGCTCCCTTTATTCTTGGAAGAAACTTTGCATTTGAGCGTACGATCCAATAATTAGTCCTACCCCCGAAGGACTATTCGATCTTAGATTACAACTGCACTTTCCATTACCTCGTTATGTGTCTATCAACTTTTGCATTTATGCATACTGGTATTTCCAACCCGTTTGTGGAATCTTTCTTCACATATTAGTACATATGCGTAATAGTTGTAATATTTATCTACGACCCTACAAACGTTCTTTTTTCAAGCTTTAACTACCATTTATTCTACCTTTTACTATGGATTCCTCGTAAATGGACTAGCTTCGTTATTTTTTTTTAATCTTTTTTTTAAAAATCCCAACCATCTTAAACCAGTCTACCAGCGAAATTAACCATCACCGCATTTAATTTTCAAAATGACTGCGCGTGCAACCCCTAATCGCATTCCACGGAATTCACTCCCCATCTACCCTCCTAACCTCCCTATGTCTGTAGGCAGTCCCGACATTATGAAAAGAAGTGACACAAATAATTAATACGATTAGGGGCGGAACTAGCATTACATAAGAGGGGGGGCTAAAATTTTAAAAATAATATATTTTATATATACATCATATATGTAAGAAGACTTACAGTTTATTTGTTGTCGGACAACTGCATTCTTCGAGTTGCCATATTTTGAAAACATTGCAAAATAGCTTCAATTTCAACCTTTTCAAATATTTCTTTTTCAATATAACATACCATAGAATCTATCAAAAAATCATCTCCCATCTTACTCCGCAAATCAGTTTTGATAATCTTCATCGCAGAAAAAGATCTTTCAGCGGTAGCTGTTGCAATAGAAAGAACTAGGACCAACTTGATTAGTCGATACACTAACTTCAAAGTAGTATGTCATCTTCTTTCAATCACCCTTTTAGAAACATCTTCAATACTCTCAAGATCAGAAAAAAATACAAACTCAACTTTTTAACAATAGAGATATATTGTTTCAGTTCTGCAGCTAGCATAACCTCATCGTCAAAATCATCAAAATCATATGGATATAACTTAGCAAGACGAAGTAGTTTATCATCATCAAAATTTGCAAATGAATCTCTAGGATCAAGACATGGAATGCCTAAGAGAAGTTCTGAACTTGTCTCCGTAAAATGATTATCCATTTCTTGTGTGATATGATCAACAACCTAATATAATAATAAAATAAACAAATGATTTGTAAATGAAATAAAATAATCAATATTTCTACTATGAAATTAAAGTAGACAAGTACCTCAAGAAAAATATCCCAACGAAAATAATGGAAATCAGTCTTTAGTTGGCCATCAACTTTTCTTTGAGATCTAACTCGACCAGGCCTAGGATCTTCCATATTCGGAAAATAAATATCTTTTTTAGAACAAAATTTGAAGACAATTCCCATGAATTTCTTTCAACTATCCTCATCCCGAAATTTCTTCAAATCTTCCTTCAATACTATAATCAAAGATACGACATTACCAATATTAAGAGATTTTCGTTGCAGAGAAGCTGATAATGCATTTGTTTTCGCCAATAATGTGAACATCAAATGAGCAATGAAAACAAATTCGAAAGTCAATACTTTTTCAACCAAACCTGCAGCAGAACCTCTATTTTTTTTTATCAATCCCATCCTCAATTATAACTTCAAGAAAATCTATAATTGCATCCCGCATATCTAAAATTTAACTGATTGTCTTATAATGAGAACCCCAACGAGTATCACCTGGCCGCGCTAAGCCTGTTTCTTATTTTTCCTTTTCCAGTATCAATTGCACCAGAGTCTATGCGTTGTACAAGATCATCATGATACTTTTTGACGAAGAGCATCTCTTGTTTTACATAAAGTTCCAACAAGATTCCCAATCATAATTAAATGATCGAAAAAGTTACTCACCAATGTATGATCCTTTGAAGTTGTCACAATTACTAACTAAAGTCGATGAGCAAAATAATGACTATAAGGTGCTTGACAATTTTCATTTAAAATAAGTTCTTTCAAAGCATTAAACTCACCATGCATGTTAGAAGCTCCGTAGTAACCTTGACCTCTAATTTTTGAAAATGATAGGCCATGCTTTGCAAAGAAATCATCAATGGATTCTTTTAAAGATTTTGAAGAGGTATCCTTAACATGCACAACTCTAATAAATCGCTCAATCACTTCTCCCTTGTTGTTCACAAATGTCAAAACTATGGACATTTTTTATTTTACCGAGTTGTCTCGAGCTTCATCAATCAAAAGAGAAAAGTACTTGTCTCCAATCTCATTTAAAATAATTTTTATCATCTCTATTGCACAAGCATTGATGATTTCTTTTTGAATTCCAAGATATGTCAATTGATTATTTCTCGGAGCATTTGAATTCATTACTTTATTTACTTCTTCATTCCGATCACAATACAATTTCAAAAGTGAAAGAAAGTTACCTCTCTGCATTGACTTCTCAGACTCCTCATGCCCACAGAAAGCCAAACCTTGTTGTAAAAGAAATATGACTGCATCCACAACTGTTGTTAACCGAATACGGTAATCAACTTTTACCTCATTGCTTCTTTGTGCCAACATATAATCAATATTATGTCGCTGATCTTGAAATGACGAACATTGAATCTTAGCATAATGATGTGCACTTGTTGAAGGACCTTCATGTTCCTTGAATTTTTCTAAGGCTTTTTTCCAATTTTTAAAACCAATTTCTGTAAAAGTGGTATCTCCACCATGTTTGTGGCCTTTATTGAATAAGCAGCATACAAAAGAAAAGGCAACATCTTTTTGTGCACTATATTCAAGCCATTCAAATTGATCAAACCATGTTGACTGAAATTTTCTCATAATCTTACCAAACGAAGTCTTCGGAAAATCATGATCATGCGGTTGACAAGGCCCTTTAGCCAAATATCGCATTCTTACTTCATCTCTAACATCAATATGATAGCTATCAATCGGTTAACGTAATCCTGGATCACCAACAATGTCGTTCTCCGATAATTCTATTTGTACTCGATTTCTTTTAACACTTTCTCTATCATCAATACCAATTTGACTAGCAACCATATTACTTGGTGGGTGCAAAGATGAACTTGAAGCAGACATTTTTTATTTGATAATAAATTTATCCATAACTACACACCTAAAAAATAATTAAACAAATAAATCAAATATTAATTATCTAACATAAAATTTTTAAATAAAAATAACATATATTCTATTTTCACATCGAGAATCAAAATTTAACACAAAATATTATGATTTTTATTATGATACAATTTCTCATATTTCACATAAAAAATAAATTAAATTAAATTAATAATCAAGCACACTGTAAATATAAAAACAAAACAAAAAAAATAATACCGATTCTTGCTAGTTGGTTCCACCATATCAGATTTGAGTCCAACACCAAAACAAGGATGAAAAAGAAAAAATATTTTGAAGAACAACAAAAATAGATGAGAGAAAATAAAAGAAAAATAAAATAATAAAGAAATAAAGAATATTTGAAATTTGGACGCAACGGAGGCAGAGAATAATTTTGAAATTTAAGTTAAATTTGATTTGATTTGATTTTTAATTACAATAATATATATAATAGTATTATTAATAAAATACTATATATATATTATATATATTCAAAATTAAAGAAAACAACAAAACCAATTATTAGAATGAAATTTAGGTTAAATTATTATGATTAATATATATTAATAAAATATAAATATAAATATATTATATATATTTTTGGGCAAGGGGTGCTCTATGTTACGTCCGCTTCTGAATACGATTGTATTTGCGAATCTTATCATTTTTAAGGCTTGCTCCCTGCACGTACCATCAAGCATTCATTCTTATGATTAATGTGGAGTATTAATACTCCATACTACCTCATTCGTGCTTCCAAAGCTTTCATTCTTACAGTTATTGAAAGTAGAGGGATGCATCCTTTTCGAGGACCGACTCCTAGGGTGTCACGTACTCCACCGCTGCGGTGAACTTATCAACTTGAACAATATTTCATACACATTGTATGGGTACAATGGCTTGCTGGAGGCTTTGATGGGCCCTACATCCGCGTCCAACTTTGGGATGAGATACATGAGCAATTCAATCACAAACCCAGTTGTGCATTTGAGCTGGGGCAGCTGAAAGAGAAGTTGAAGCGGATTCGGTCATCATATTTTTACGTGACCTAGTTGTTCGGGAAACAGGCCTTCGTTGGGACGCAGCAACGGGACTCATCAATGCAACCGCCAAGGAGAAAGCCGCATGGCTAGTGGTAAGTGCTGAGTTCAATAATCAATATATTCTCATGTTTTCAAATATGACAGAGACGAACTTTTGGCTGTCCGCATTAGGCATATCCTAGACACAACCATCTACTTTCACGGCCGTTCCCCCTCTATGACTCATGCCACAATAGTGGGGATGTGCTAGTGGATCTCGCTGAAGAATAAACGTTTAAATGTTTTCGGGGACGGCGTTCACTCCGTGCGTCCGTTCGTTGGTCTTTCACCACCCACGTGCCATTCTGCTTCTTTTGCAGTACTACGTTCAAGTCCCGAGTTATGTACGGGTCTCTTGTTTTCACCTTCCGTTGTTATCCTTTCTCGTTTTCATGTAGCAGGATATAAGCATTTCGAAATAATTTGCCTTGTTTTCTGTCGAACCGGTGCTCGGGTGCAGTTTTGGGTGGTTTCACTTTAGAGTTAAGTGGAACGACGACGGCTATCGTTCCGGCCTTCGCAATTATGATACCTTCACAGGCTCGCATGTTCTTACGATGCTTATGCGAGAGTAATTTTTTTTTTCCATGTTTTTTATGCCCTTTAATCACCCGTGTAACAAATGATTCCCCTCCCTGGTGAATGACTGTAACCGGTCTTCGTAAAATTGTAGCTTTAAACACCGTGTTAAAAAATTTTTAAAAAAAATGGATGTGATGAAAAAGAGATCAGAATTTGGAATTAATAACCGAAAGTATCCCAAAATTATTTTTCTTTATTATTATTTTAAAAAATTTTAAAAAAATCCAAAAACACTTTTTCATCATAATAAAAATAAAAAATAAAAAATTTAAAAACACGTTTTATCCTACACAATCATTTTACCTATCAAATCAATCCATATCATTTCCTCCAAATCCAAACCAAACTACATATCCAAAGAAACAACTAAAATCAAATCCACTTAAAAATTTAAATATAAGTCAAACCCAAACCCAACTTCTCCAAACCGCGCCTAAAGAAACACACCCTAAATACAAAGAAACTACTAAAATAAAAGTAAAAGTTTTTATGTTAAAATTTATGATAATTTTTTATATAAATTCAAAAATATTCATTCAAATCGAAAGAATAAAAATTTGGAAATAATCTACCGAATTAAAATGAGAATATAATATGCATAATTAAATCAATTTAAAAAAATTACATGCAAAATAAGAAGAAAAAATTGATTAGTTGAAAAAAAAAATAATAATTCAAAAGAGACATATACACAGTAAAATAAAAATATTAAAATAAAAATAAACTTTCTCTATATTAAGTTTTATTATATAGATTCTACAGATATTCATTTAAATTAAAATAATCAAAATTTAGACATAATGCAAAATTTAAAAAAGAATATAATATAAAATTTGAAATTAATTCAACTAGAAAAAAAGGGATAGAAAAAGAATGATAAAGAATTGATTAATAGTAAAAAAAATCATAATTAGATATTTAAAAAAAATACATAAAAAATAAGTATGAGAATACTAAAATAAATTATTTTTTTATATATTAAAAATTACTATAATTTTTTGTATTAATTTCTTAGATATTTCTTTAAATGCAAAATTTAAAATTTGTACATAAACTACAAAATTAATATATATATATCTTAGAATATAATATTCGAAACCAAATCAATTAAAAAAATACATTACAAAATAGGAATAAAAAAAATTGATTAATAAGAAAATAAAAAGAACAAAATAGATACTTTATTAAAAACAGAATAAAAATGAAAATAGTTAAATAAAAATAAAATTTTATATGTTGAAATTTACTATAATTTTTTATATGAATTTTCTGAACATTTTCAAATTAAACGACACAAAGTTTAGATATAATATATAAAATTAAAAAATATATTAGAATGTAATTTTTGGAACCAAATCAATCAAAAAAAAATACTTGTATAATAAGAAATAATATATATTAGTAGAAATAAAATAATAAAATAGATAATTTAAAAAATACATACATAATAAAAATAAAAACATTTTTATATATTAAAACATAGCATAATTTTCTATATGAATTCCTCGAATATTTCTTCAAATTAAAAATTCAAAAATATAATCTAAAAAATAAAAATATTATAATATAATAATTTAAATCAAATCAATTAAAAAAAATACACTCTTATATAATAAGAATGTATATATATATAAAGTATTATAATATAATGCTTTGGCAAAATTAGTAATATTTTCTTTATAATTTACAAATAAAAGAGCACTTGAAATTACTATATATTAATTAAAAAATACATATGTTGTATTTTTTTTTTTTTTTACTTTTTTTTCAATCTTTCCTCTTATTTTTTTTTTATGTCACGATATAAATAAGAGAATCGATTAATAAAGATCAAAGAAAACAATATGGATTATGTTATGATGCAAAAATCTTTGAAAATTGGGGATACATATCGAACTCGATTAACTGTAATTGTAAAAGTGATTTAATATATTTTAAGGCAAAATTTAATTTTTTTTTACCATGAATCAACGTAAGTCAGCACAATCCATACACGATAGTAATTCTCTTGAGCTTTACAAATGATATAGTAATAACAATGGAAAAGTGAAAAAAAGGTAATTGATGTTGAGATATTTTAAATATTCAGTTTTAGATTTAGTAGATTTATATTTAGATTTGGTCTTACCCATATATTAGATTACTTCTATCGAGTCTGTTTTGTATTGTCTATATATAGATCTCTTATTTGATGATCAATAAGACAATCTCATTATTTTCTCTGAAAATTTCTAACATGATATCAGAGTTTATTATTCTCATCTCGTAGATATAGTCTACCAACTTGGATTGTACCCAGAGGTCTTGTGATTTTAAGATCATGTTATTTGTCAAATGTCCGTTTCCTGCGTGCGATCTGAAATCTATCTACATGTCTGTTGTCTGCGTGCAATCTGAAACCTGTTTGCGATCGGTCATTTGTCCGTTGTTTGTCTGTTGCATGCGTGCGATCTGAAACCTATCTGCGATCCGCCATCTGTCCACTGCTTGTCCGTTGCCTGCGTGCGATCTGAAATTTGTCTATGATTTGCTATATGTCAGTTGCTTATCTGTTGCTTGCGTGCGATCTGTTTGGTATTTGGGATTCATCTCGTTTTCGGCAACAATGGAGAGTCATCTAGTTTTCGGCTCTGGTAGAGTCATCTCGTTTTCGGCTCTAGTGGAGAGTCATCTCGTTTTCGGTTTCGGTGGAGAGTCATCTCGTTTACGACTCCGGTGGAGAGTCATCTCGTTTTTTGCTCCGGTGGAGTCATGTCATTTTTTACTCCGATGGAGAGTCAACTATTTTCGGCTCCGGTGGAGTCATGTTGTTTTCGGCTCCGGTGGAGTCATGTCGTTTTTGGCTCCAGTGGAGTCATCTCGTTTTCGGTTCCGGTGGAGTCATGTCATTATCGTCTCTGGTGGAGTTATATTGTTTTCAGCTCCGGTGGAGAGTCATGTAGTTTTCAACTCCGGTGGAGTCATGTCGTTTTCGGCTCTGGTGGAGAGTCATCTCGTTTTTTACTCCGGTGGAGAGTCATCTTATTTTCGGTTCCGGTGGAGAGTCATCTCGTTTTTTGCTTCGGGGTGGAAAGTCATCTCGTTTTCGGCTTCGGTAAATAGTCAATTGTTATTTTTCTTTGCGTCTTTTGCGTTTGTATTCAACTTTCTTATCAAACTCAAGTTATTTTTTGTTATACTACTTGAGTTTGAGGGGAGATGCTGAGATATTTTAGATATTCAGTTTTAGATTTAGTAGATTTATATTTTAATTTGGTCATATCCATATATTAGATGACTCATATCGAGTCTGTTTTGTATTACCTATATATAGACCACTTATTTTTATGATCAATAAGACAATCTTATTATTTTCCCCCAAAATTTCTAAAAATTAATTTAAATTCTCCCGAGAATAATCAGTTGACTTCTCTATCTGTTCAAAAATAAATATTATCAATACTTGTAGTTCAAAAGTGAGAATTTTATTCAAAGTAAAAATTAGGGATAGATGATTTTCACTTTTGATTGATGAGACTCAAGACCGTTCTATAAAGAAAAAAAATATATTTAAATTTATATTTGTAAATAATATTAGAGAAGTCAAAAGAACGTTTTTTTGATATAGTGCATGTTATTATATTTCCACATACTTTTTGAAAAAATGTATTGATGAGATTTTATTTTATTTTTTTTAATTTTTGTAAGAAATTGATTATCACTATAAATGGTTAGAGGTTAGGGCTATGATGACGCTTCTAGTATGTGTGAAGAGTTTAATAGGTTTAAAGCACTCATTTTGAAAGAAAATGAACATGTACATCATATTCATTGTTTTGCACATCAACTTCAATTAGTTATTGTTTCTAATGTTGGTCAAAATGAGCTTGTGAACAATTTTTTTAAAATATTTTTTTATAATTGTAAATATTATCGAAACTTCATGTAAAAGAAAAGATGAATTGAGGTGACGCCAATTTGATCATTTTGTAAGACATAGAATTGGAAGATGTTACTACAAGAAATGGAAATAATAAAAAAATGATAGGTCGAGCCAATGATACTTGTTAGGACTCTCATTTAAAGATAATCACTCGATTTGCTAATTTATGAAATCCAATGACGAAAGTGATTGAAATTATAGTTACGGATGATAATGTTATGAAAAGATGCAGATTTACTATGGGCTCTGTTGAAAAAAATGAAAAGTTTAGAATTTATTTTTGTAGATCATTTGATGAAACATCTCTTTGGAAAGACAAATGCACTGTGTTCAACAAAATAAAATCAAACATAGGTCATGTTGTGCAATTAATTACAATTTTGAAATATGAATTGCAAGAATTTAGAATAAGTTGTTGGAGGGACATTTTTGAAAAAATAACTAAGTTTTGTTCACATCATGATATTATTATCCCAAATACGAATGATTTTATCCCTGAATGATTGAGAATATTTGTTGATACCCAAAGAATTCAAGTAGATATTTTCATATAGGTACTGTATTCTTCTTAATTTATTATGAAAATTAGTGTAATATTACTTTACATTATAAAATATTAATTATTCATTTTACAATATCAGGTGATTTATATCATTTCTCAAAAAATAAATGATTAGTTTACTAAAGCAAACTTGGACCTTTTGATAGAAATAACATATTTTAATCCGATCATTTCTTTGCTACTTTTGATCAATAATAGATTATTCACTTTGTTAAATTATATTTGAAAAAATTTTCTACGCTTGATTTGTCATAGTTAAGGTTGTAGCTTGAAACGTTCATTTGTTATATGATATTAAAATCAGCTTTTATTGGACTTTGTGATATTAAATTATTTGCGCAAAAAATAATTCAAATAAATTGTAAGAGTACTTTATATTCTATTTATCCACTAATCGAGTTAACATTAATTTTGTTTGTCACGAAAACTACGAATGAAAAATCTTTCTCAACAATGAAGATTGTCAAAAATAATTTGCATAAGGGAATGATAAGTTAATATCTTACCAACTTTGTTATATTGAGAAAATAATTTTTAAACTATTAAAAATTGAAACATTTTTGCAATGCTTTTTAAAAAAATAACTACTTAAAAAAGAAAACTATGGCAGAATCACTATAAAATACAAACATATTTTATAATTATCTTTTTGTTAGATTGACTAAATATTCTATTTTGGATTAAGGCCCGTAGCTGAATTTTATTTTGGATCAATTTCATTATTTGTCTTGTGATTCAGAATGGGAGCAAATCATTTTGTAGGTAGTTTATTTTTATTAGCACCCTAAAATCCTTTCTTGTTTTTTATTTGTACAAGAAGAAATTGGATTGCGGTTTCTTACATAGTAATTTTTTTTTTTTTTTTCTAATATATACTCAGTTTTTTTTTAAAAAAAAATATTAATTATTTTAAAATTTGATATTATCGTTCGGCCCTTCACGGACGTAGGAGTAGACAAAAATATCGAATCGAACTGTCGAATCAAACCAAACCGAATTTTAAGTTAAACGAACAAATTCGATTCAAATACAAATACTGCATATTTGATATTTGTTCGGTTCAATTTTGGTTTTTGATATTTTTTCAATTCGGTTAACCGAATATATTTATATATTTATATTATTATATTTTAAAATTTATATTAATAATTATATTCAATTTGGTTATGGTTCGATTTCGATTCAGATATTTGAAATATTTACAAATATTTTAATTTAATTAGAATTTTAATTATTTTTTAATTTCGGTTCGATTCGAATTATTTGCAAATATTGCAAATATTTTCGGTTAACCGGTTCAGATACTGTTCGCGATTTCGAGTATTTGTTCAATTCGCTTCAGATATCGAATACATGTATATTTGCATATTTGCAAATACCCGAACCGTACCCACCCAGCCGTCACTCATGGTAACCTAAATTAAAACTGCCTGAATGAAGAGATTAACAGCATTGAAGAATTGTTTCATTTTCTGATAAAAACATTCATATTGTTACTTATATGCACAAATCCAAACAGCAGGCCAAATCCAATGACCTAAAAATATGTACCAAAGAAAAGAAAAGTGTGTATAAGCCAAACCAGCAGCAGCAACAAACCAAAAAAAACTTACAGCACAAAAGTAAAGGTGACCTAATTAAAATTAAAAACTGCGTGAAGAAAGGGGATTAACAATAACAGGTAGCTAGCGTGCAAAAACGTAGAGCCACAGAACAGAACCAAAGTGTTGTTTCTCAATCTCAACCACACAAGCAGGCAAGCATATATTAACACGCGCACGCAACGCACCGTACAGCTGAGATTCACATCAGAATCGCGTACCGTAGGCTGTCTCGCACCATGAGATGAGTTACCTCGGAGGTGTGCGGCAGCTCCGCCGACACCCAAACTCCGTCGGCGGCGCTGCTCATGTACGGATGCGAGAGGCACGACAGCATCGAGAGCGGCGCTAGAAGTATGTCGCACAGGAATGAAACTTTGTGCTTCCATGTCGACTCCGATCTTCCGCCGGTTGATCCGAGATTCTCGTCTGCCACTCGAGAATTGCTCTTCGGCGCTCGCCGCCTCGTCGCCACCGCCGCCGCCGGCGCGATCAGCATCGCGATTGGATAGATTATGGTTTGGGAGAGAATCTGTGGTGTGGTGTGGGTGAGATTGAGGATAGTGGAATGGCGATTGAGATGATTCCCTCCCGTCCCGTTGCTTTTGTGTGTGTGCTTAATCACCAAGTAAGGTCTTCGTCTTTAATTTCATTTTCATCCCCGATATTATGGTTTACTTCAATTTTGCCCTTTTCGCAATATGGAAATATCACTTTGCCTCCTTACCTAACGCACGAATTTATACTTTTCAATGATTTTATCATTTTTTCAATTTTTTTTTTAAAAAATATTATATCAAATATTTATTTTTAGTTTTTATATTATATTAAAAATTAATTTTACATTAAAAATATTATATCTAACGCCTATTTTTATATCGTATTATAAAATAATTTAAATTCAAAATTTTTTTTTATTTAAATCTCAAAATTTATATGGCATTACTATGTTTGTTATTAAGATAATTTTTTCTTAATTATTAAATTTCATTCAATTTATTTATAACAAAATTTACTAACTTTATTATTGTATCACTTCATTCCTTTTAATTATTAACTAAAAGTTTTAAAATATCTTGAACTTTTTTTCATTTTTTAATAAATATTTATTTTTTAAATTTTGTTGGGCCAAAAAAGCTATTTTTAACCGAGGGGAAGAGTACTAATAAATTAGTAAAAAACAAATAGTTTGTTCATTTATTTATAGGTGGCATAATTATTTTTAAACATTACAAAAAAACACAATATATACTCTGTATTAATATAATACTCCCATTGGATCATAAAATTTGAAGGTTTCAAAATAGTTCGTTGATTTATCGGTGTGGATTTCGGAAGTACTCCAAAAAGCTTGTCCGTCATCGGATTTTGGGCGGCGCCTTCGGTGGAGCCTGCACGGCTTCGAACCTAAACGACCGATTTCGATGGATTTAAACTAACATCTACTAAAACTCGGATAAATCTACTGGAAAGCGGATGAAAATATGCTAGAAACATAAAAACATGTAATTCGAATTAAAATGCATAAACAGGAACTAAAACATGAAAAACAGATAAATATACGAATTCATCTTCTTGTGCGTGTGTGATGTGTTTTTTCCTAGTTTTAATCCTAAGATAGAATAACTGTCTCTTTCCACTAAAATGGGCAGTTCCAATTATTCATCCACCACTCTCAACTGCCTGGTAACCTCACACTACTACCTCCAACCTTCCACTACCTCCAACTGCCTGGTAACCTCCTTCCATCAGTTCCCTGGTAACCTCCTTTCATCAGCTCCTAATCACCTGGTAACCTCCTTCCATCAGCTCTCAACCGCTTTTATTGCCTCTGGACCGGATTCCACTTGCTCTGAACTTCTTCCATTGCCTATGGACCAGATCTGCCGCTTCCTCCGACTTGTTTCCATTGTACTCTTAGCCGGTCCACGGGGATGTGTCCCCAACAGTCTCGAGTTAAATGAAATCTTCGATTTTCCTCTTGTTGGCTTGTTCCATTGAGCTTTTTGAATAAAGTATCAAAGTACATAGGCCCTCCACTAATGTTCAGTATAAAATTATTAACCCAGGGACAACGGAGGTAGTTATCCCATTATCTGTGGAAGCTGTTGCTTTACATCTTGTGGAGGCAACATTCCTTTACTTTGTAGACGCACCGCAGTCCAATGAAGGTAGTTGTTTTCAACCCAATGGAGATAGCAATTTATGACCTTATGGAAACATTGTTCCGGAATGGAAGCGCTATAATCCAAAGAGTTGTTGCCCTAAGGTCCACGGAGGCTGCTGCTTTCGGCCATGTGGAAGCACCACAATCCAATGGAAGTTGTTGCCTTCGGCTCTGTGGAGGCAGCAGTCTTTGGCTCCGACGCTTGAAGCTCCATTTCTGTTGAGCGGCTCCGTGATTAATAAGCTCTGGCTCCACTTTTATCTTTGAGTCTCCTTCACGTTCAGGTGTTTTTGAACCCATGCCCAACACCTCCATATAATATATATTATATTCAATCACAAAAAATTAATAATTTAATATAAAATATCATTTTTTATATTATCGATATAATATTTCATACCTAACATAAAAGATATATTTTCCATAAAAAAATAGTTTGGTGGTTTAAAATGCAAGCCATTAAGTGAGCATATCCAAGATAACTTGACAATAGAAGTACTTTGATCTCTTCCTCTCAGACTGAGCGTTCATTAAATAAAAAATTGGTACTTCTTTAATTAATTTTATCAAAATTAAAATTAAATATATTTACAAAAATATTACTTCTTTCTTATTGTATAAAATATCTATTTTTTCTATTTCGATCTGTCTTAAATAATTTGTTTTTTCTTTTTTAATTTCATAATATATATGTTTTAATCTTAATTAAATTATTTAATTATTTTAATTTTAATATATAATTATTTTTATTATACAATAATTATTTTATCTAAATTCTCATATTTATATTAATACAAAATGTCGGGATAGAACATAAAGGTTATCGATGTTGGGATTCTGTGTTGAATCATCTACGTATCTCTCGGGATGTTACTTTTTGGGAGCATAAGTTCTTTTCCTCTAAATCTAAATTTTTCATTCCTTTTGAGTCAGAGTCCCCGTTATTTGTTATGAATTCCTCTCCTCCTCCTGCAGGTCCCAAACCCCCGTCCGTTCCTGCTGGTCTGTTTGATGTTGATCTTTCCCCACTAGCTGACCCTCATGCGCCTCCTAAGCCTGTGCCCGATCATGCGGAAATTCCAGTTCTTGCCGCCACTGATCGGCGACCCACCCGTGTAAGTCGTTCTCCCTCTCATCTACTTGATTATCATTGTTTTTCTGTCATTTTATCTCACCATGAATCCAGGACCTTTCGTGAGGCGAACTGTGATCCCTTGTGGCGCGACGCTATGTCTGAGGAATTGATGGTTCTTGAGAAGACCGGCACATGGAATATCGTCGATCTCCCTCATGGCAAGAAACCTATTAGCTGCAAGTGGATGTACAAAATCAAAACTCACTCTGATGGTTCTGTTGAGCGATACAAGGCTTGCCTTGTAGCCAACGGTTTTTCGCATGAGTATGATATTGATTATGAGGAGACATTTGCTCCAGCTGCTCGTTTGACATCTGTCCGTTGTCTCCTTGTTGTTGCCGTTGTTCAACGTTCGTAATTACTACAGTTGGATGTGAAGAATGCGTTTCTTCATGGATATTTGTCCGAGGAAGTCTACATGACCCCTCGACCTGGCTCAAATTTTTCAGGGAAGGTATGTCAGCTGTGTTGTACCCTTTATGGACTGAAGCAGACGCCCTGAGTTTGGTTCGCCAAGTTTAGTGTTGCGCTCCTTCAGTATCGCTTTTCTGCATCTCCCTATGACTCTACTCTCTTTATTCGTCGTTCTCCTGCCGAGATCATCATTCTCTTGTTGCATGTGGAGGACATGGTTATTATCGGCGATGACATTTCTGATATATCCGATCTACAGACATACCTTCATCGACACTTTGACATGAAGACTCTTGGTCAGCTCCGCTACTTTCTCGAACTTGAGATTTATGATGCTCCAGATGGCATATATCTATCTCAGGAGAAATATGCATCTGATCTCATATCTCGTTCAGGTCTGACCGATAGCCAGTTGCATCCACCCCTCTCGAGGGGAACTGCTGACTTGCTCCTTTCAACGCACTCCACTAGATGATCCCTTCCACTATCGGCAGTTAGTGGGATCCCTGATATACTTGAAGGTCACTCACCTTGACATAGCTCATGTGGTTTATGTTGTTGCTCAGGTCATGACGAATCCCCGGACAGTTCACTATGTTGCTGTATTGCGTATCATTCGTTATGTCAAGGGAACACTCCTACATGGTTTTTATTTTCTGTTGACTCTCCATTGGTTCTTGCAGGTTTCTCTGATGCTGATTGGGTAGGTGATCCGACTGATCGTCGTTCTATCACAGGTTATTGTTTTTTTCTTGGGAGTGCCCTTGTTTCTTGGTGCAGCAAGAAACAAACTCTCGTTTCTCGCTCCAGTGCAGAGTTTGAGTATCGTGCTCTTGCGGATTTGACTTCAGAGCTCCTTTGGCTTCGTCGGCTTCTTTATGATCTCGGGGTTCCTCAGCCTTCTTCCACTTCCCTCCATTGTGACAGCATGAGCGCAATTCAAATCTCCCATAATTACGTCTTTCACGAGCACACCAAGCATATTGAGATTGATTGTCATTTTTTTCGTCAGCATGTTCGTGCAGGCACTGTTCATCTATCTTCTGTCTCTTCCGAAGATCAGACTGCGGATATCTTTACCAAGTCCCTTTTTCCAAGCGGTTCTTCACATTGTTGAGCAAATTCAAGTTGATTTCTACTTTACCATCTTGAATTTGAGGAGGGGGGGTGTTAGCATATTTTTTATAAATTGTCATTTGGGGCCTATATATATATGTCTATATATATACACATTGAAACTCTCTTTTTTAGTTAATATTAAATTTCGATTTTCCGTAAAAAAAAAGGATAAATGATTAATGATTGCATTTTCCTAACAACTCGAGCTTTTAGGTGAGACGGTCATTCAACATCCGATAGAGTATTAGAGTCTACTTGAGGGGCTGTGTTGGGGACTCCCGTTTGTAGATAAATGATTAATGACTGCGTTTTTTTAACGATTCGAGCTTTTAGTGTGTAAAACAATACTTTAAATTAAGACGAAGGGAATAATATTTTTTATTTGAAAAAAAATCATTAAATAAACTTAATTAAAATATATTTTTTTGTCAAATATATATATTTCTATTTGAAAAAAAATCATTAGATAAACTTAATTAAAATAATTTTTTTGTCAAAAATATATATATATTTCTCCCAAAAAAAAAAGTTAATATATTATACAAACCCATTATTTTTATATTACTTATATAATTTTCTATATCCCAAATAATAATTTGAACAAACTATATTTAAAAAAACAAACAAACACAAAATTATTGGACTATATTTATTGTAAATATTTGTATTTTTATTTAACTTGTAGTTTATTTTCAAAATTGCTTTATTTTCAGGATATTAAAATATGTTATATAATAAATAATATAATATTATATAATATTGATAAGTATATAAATATATATAGGTATACGGTTATATATATATATTATATCTGTGTGTGTGCAGTAATGTTAATATATGTATGCATATATATATATATATAAGTATAGAGAATGCAGAGAGCAAGGCGTTTTGAGAGAATAAACTGAATGAATGCTTATTCATACATATATAGGCAATAGGAGGAATGAATGTCGGGCTAGGAAAGTAGCCAATAAAGTATCCACATCACTACTTCGTACAAAGAATGTATCTATTTAAAACTTTGCAAGAAAAAGCTTTACTAGAAAAATGAATTTGTTAGCACATTAATTTCACAATTCTATTGAAGATCATGAATGAAAAAAATATTTCAGAGATATGCGTTTTTTCCGATCGCCTTTAATATATCTCTCATTAGTTACGCTATACAAGCTGCATTATCTTCGAATAATATTATAAGAGCTAATACAATATCAGAAATCAAACCACACTTTTTCTGAATATAGTGAGTCATCGACCTCAACCAAATGTATTCACAACTGACTTCGTGAATTGTTAAAACCTCATCATGGATTGTTTGGAGGATTGGATTTTCAATCCACTATTCATCCTATTTTTTCCCTCAAAAAATATAAAATCAAACACCTATTTTTCATTTTTTATATTATACTAAAAATCAATTTTACATTCAAAACATCACATCAAACACCTATTTATATCACATCATACAACTATTCAAATTCAAAATTTTTACTATTCAAATCCCAACTCAAAATCCAAACTCCCAAACAAACACACCCTTAGATTTCCAAGAGATTGCGGTTCCACCACAAGTAAATAAATAGACAGTTTGAGACTTTACTTTATGCGGATCAGACATATAACCAGCATCAGCATACAATTAATTCATTTCGAGATTCACTCGAATAAAAATAGACCGAGGTCATGAGTCCCCTGAAGGTAACGAAAAATGTGTTTGATATCGTTCTAATGGAGCTTTGTGGGGGATGCACTAAACCTGACTAGTAAATTTACTGAGAAAAATATATCTGGCCTGGTGCAATTTGCAAGGTACATTAATGCGCTAATAGCGCTGAGATATGGTACCTCGGGGCCAAGTATTTCTTCTTTTTCTTCTTTTGGCCTAAATAGATCTTTATTGAGATCAAGAGATCTGGCCACAATTGGTGTACTCAAAGAGTGAGATTTATACATATAAAATTGTTTTAATACATTTTGGGTATATGTGGATTAATGAATAAATATTCTATTATTAAAATGATTCACTTGTAATCCCAGACAATATTTTGTCTTTCCAAAATCTTTGATCTTAAATTCTTTATTTAGATATTCAACTACAATTTGGATCTATTCATGAGTTTCAATTAAATTGAGATCATCAACATATATTGCAATAATGACAAAATTTTATCAATTTTTCTTTATAAAAACGCATGGACATATTGAATCATTAGTATAATCTTCTTTTATTAAACATTCACTAAGACGATTATACCACATTCGCCATGATTGTTTAAGTCTATATAATGATTTTTTCAATTTGATGGAATATGATTCCTTTGGACTTAATTTGTATGTTTCAGGCATATTGAATCTCTTAGGAATTTTCATATAAATATCAGTATCCAAGGAGCCATAAAAATATGCAGTAACTGTGTCTAGAAGACGCATGTCGAACTTTTCTCACACTACTAGGCTCACAAGGTATCTAAATGTTATTCCATTAACAAGTGAATAGTATGTTTCATCAAAATTTACTTCAGGTGTTTGTGTGAATTCCTGAGCTATAAGACGGACTTTAAATCTCATAATTTAATTATGCTCATTTTTTTTTTCATACAAACACTAAAATTTGTATTCAACTGGTTTTATACCATCTGGTGTTTGAAAAATTGGTCCGAAGACCTCATTTTTTTTTATGAGTCAAGCTCTGATTGAATCTCAATTTTCATTTTGGCCAGTCATTTCTTTGTCGATATTCATGAACCGATTTTGGCTCTGGATCCTCATTTTCTTCCATTACATCAAGTGCTAAAATGTATGCGAAGACATTATCAATAATTGTCTCTTTACAGTTCCAATATTTTCTTGAAGTAACATAATTAATTGACATTTTAATAATTTCATCATATTCTTTTACATCGTGCTCTTCCTGAGAAATTATTTCAGGGTTGATTTCCTCATCAGATTGATGTTTATCAGTGTCATTCTTGATATTGTCATAATTATCATCACTCATTTCTCTTTTCTTTTGAGGATGTTTGTCTTTGCAACCGAGTGGTCTACCATGCTTTAAGTGTATCACTGATTCATTAACACTTGCAATTTGTCCATCAAGGACAATTATTTTGGCCGGAGCATTAGCAGTTTAGATATATGATCGAGTGACTTTGCTAGAGTCAGTGAAAGCATTCGTTAACTTATTTGCAATATTTTGAAAATATATAATGCGTTGAACTTCTATTTCACAATGATTTGTATGAAAAAACACTAAAATTCAATGGAATTTTCCAACTAATATCCATTTTCGGTTTATTTCTGTCTCTTCCTATTGTCAGAAAATTTGATTCGTCGAAATGACAATATGCAAATATTGTAGTGAATAAATCACCCGTCATAGGTTCAGGATATTTATAATTGATGACGATTCATACCCGATATATATACCCAATCTATGTTGAGGATCCATTTTTGTACGTTTGATGAGTGAAATAAGAAAATAAACAGCACATACAAAAATACGTAGATGAGATATATTTGATTCGTGACCAAATACTAATTGCATTGGGGAATAACTATGATAGCTTATCGGCCTCATTCTTATAAGTGTTCCTGCATGTAAGATTGCATGTCCCCAAGTTGTAACGGGCAACATAAACCTCATTAATAATGGTCTAGAAATCAACTGCAATGTTCTAATAAGTGATTCTGCCATACCATTTTGTGTATGAATATGGGCAACTGAGTGCTCTATATTTATTCCAATCGACATGCAATAATCATTAAATGCATTCAATGAATATTCATCAGCATTATCCAGACGTATAGTCTTAATTGGATTATCGAGAAATTGTGCCTGTAATTTAATTATTTGGACAAACAATCTCGCAAATGTCATATTGCGATTAGATAATAAACAAATATGAGACCATCTAGTAGATGCATTAATAAACACCATAAAATATTGAAATGACCCACATGGTGAGTCTATTGGTCCATATATATCCCCGTGTATTCTTTTAAAAAATATAGGTGATTCAATACTTAGTTTAGCTAGCGATGGTCTGATTATTAATTTTTCCTGAGTCCAGGCAATACAAATTAACTCATTCGAATTTAACACTTTTTGACCTTTCAGTGAATAACCATGCGAATTTTCAATTATTCGTCTCATCATTATACTGCTAGGATGCCCAAGGTGATCATGTCATATTTGAAAATCGGTAGTCTTTTGATCTAACGTGAGGTGTGTTTCAACGACACCTAATCTGGCATAATATAATCCAATATAGAGTGAGGTTAATCTCTCAATGATGCATTTTTAATTTTTTTTTAATCAATGATATTGGTGATCAGTAAAAATTTACCATCGCTATCACTCATAGTTTCAATGTGATAACTATTTTTTTGAATGTTATGAAAGCTAAGTAAATTTCTTCAAGTTTTAATGGCTAACAATGCATACTGTATCACAATTTTCGTTCCCGCGGGGAGAAATATAATGTCTTTTCCAAAGCCTTCAATTAATTTCGCACTGTCACTTATTGCATTGGCATTCATCATTTTTTTTTCAAATGAGAGAAATATTTTCCGTGTTTTTATATAATATGTATCGTTGCACTGTCAATGAGTGTTGAATTAAAGCCCATTCTGATCGCTTAAAAATTAATTACTCTAATTTACCTAATTAATTAAAATTATTAATATAAGTATAAATCATCAATTTTAAGTAATAAGCATGAATGTTGTATTACACCCTATCTTCTCCCATATATATCAAATCACCAAAAATTACAAAAATAGAGATTCGGTTAACCTATTTATTATTGGGAAGTATATGGATTGAACTATTTTGAAAAATGAAAAAACTATTTTGAATTTTGATTAAATATAACTTTGATTTGATATTTTGAATTATTCTTTTAATTTTTTAAAATTATAAATTTAACTTTTAATTTTTAAAAAATATCAAACTTTTATTTGCATTAGTCTATTCCTATTTATTATAGTTATTTATTTAATTTGCATTCAATTCGTAGATTTATTCAAATATATTTGCATTATTTTTTATTTTTATTCAGATTTGATAAACCATAATTTAAATTAAATTTAATGTTTAATTATTTGTTTATAAATTAAATTAATATTTATTTTAAGATATAAATATAACTGGTTTAAATTTATTTAAGGATAAATTATACTCCTCCGTACAACCTATAAA
Source organism: Andrographis paniculata (assembly GCF_009805555.1). Taxonomy (NCBI): domain Eukaryota; kingdom Viridiplantae; phylum Streptophyta; class Magnoliopsida; order Lamiales; family Acanthaceae; genus Andrographis; species Andrographis paniculata. The sequence goes on from NW_026137611.1 coordinate 2,813,997, forward strand.
ATAAACATATGTTTTCATCATTGTATTTAACTTTAATATTCTTATATTTGTATAATTTATCTTACAAATATCATTGTATTTATATTATAAGAAACTAATAAAATTATTTTTTGTCATTTTATCTTAATTTGTATTATATTTTGATATAATAATTAATATTTAAAAATCGACACGAAAAAAAAAACTTTATATTTTCTGGTTGGACGAATGAAGTATAACATTCCTTTATATTTTCTGGTTGGACGAATGAAGTATAACATTCCTTTATAATTTTAGTATAAATGAATAAAATATTTTTTATTTTATTTATTACCTAAAATTTCTTGTACTAAATTAAAGAAAATACAATAACTTTTTTAAACATTTTTTTAAATCAAATAAATAAATAACTTATCAACTATTCATTTTAATAGGTTTTTAGAGACAAATTATTATCTAATTTTTATAAATAAAATAAAATAAATGATAATCAATCAATTATTTATTTATTTATTTATTCAAATAAGTTTATTTAATATATTTTATCTTTTCTTTTTTTTTCTATAAAATTTACATAACCAGGTACATTTTTACAATTAAATATTAATTTTGAACGAATATAGTATTTTGTATATATTTTTAATTTAAGATAAAAGAGTTTCACATAATAAGTAAAATATTAAATATTTTTTGTATTTATACAATACACAAAGAGGTGATATATAATTAATTTTTTTTGTTTAATAATGTTTAATTTTAAATATTAATAAATTAATACCTAGTACAATTTTTTAAAAAATATTATTAAACTGTAATTGTTTTGTAAATAGTTTAAATTGATATTTTTTTATATATAAAACATAGAGAATTATATAAGTAACACAAAAATAATAAATATATGTGATATATATATTTGTTTTATGAGATATGTTGATATTTTTATTATTTTTTTTTTTTTGACAAAAAGAACACCCTCTAATTATATATAAAATAATAAAATAACACTATTCAATTATCTAAATAACTAAAAAAAAATTGATCTTCTATTTAAAAAAAAAATATAAGCAAATTATTTCCTCTGTCCCATAACAAAGTATCAATTTTTCTATTTTAGTCCGTCCCATAACAAAATATTAATTTCCTTTTTTAATAGCTGTACTATCTATCTAACATTACAAATACCTTTACAACTTACAATATATTACACAAATGTCATTACCTTTATATCACACATACTAATAAGGTTATTTTAGTTATTTTTAATTTATTCCTACTATATTCCAATATAATATTAATATTTCTAAAATTACGTATAAAAAACAAATGAATACTTACTTCTCGGACGAAGGGAATATTTAAAACGAAACGAAATAGAAAGAATGTATTTTATATGGAATGAATGAAGTATTTATTTACAAATTTGTCAATGTTATTTACATATTTAATTTACCATTTTTTTTTTTAATCTCATTTCATTAACTCACTCACTTATTTTTCATAATATCTTCGTGTTACGTTTTTTCTTTATTGTTATAAGTGTTAGTTAAATTTGGTGTACATATGAATAATAGAGGGAGTAAAAAATAAATATATAAATAAAAAAGTAAAGTTTGTTAAATGGAAAGGAGAAATGCAAGAAATAGAAAGTTGAAGGGTGGGAAAGTAAATTACTACCTTTTTGACTTTTATAGGCCAAATTGGTTTGATGGGGCCTATTTAAGTAATTAAATACTACTATGAGTAATATTTATATGTGGGATGGAATTAATTTGAAAACAATAGAACACAACCATCATTACAACTATTTATTTATTTATTTATACCACGTGTGAATCCGCACCCGCTGCTCGACGATATAAGATAAATTTTCGATTGAATTTAATAGGTATGACAAACAAATCAAAGAATATAATTGACCTACTTTTTTCTCTTTTCGGAGTTAATTCACCACAGTCATCCAATATTTTTACATTCATTATTTTCTCTCTCTTAATTTTATTTATCACATAATATAATTTTTCCGTCCATAATTCAAATGTTTAATTAGTTAATAATGAATAATGATATTATTTTATTATTTTTTATATAATTAATAATATTGATAATTTTAAAATATATTTAATACTATATGATTAAAAAAATTAATATATATCTTTAAATTTTTTAAAATTTATATAGCAATAAAAAATATATGCAACATTTTATAGAGAATAAAATTATCTATAATACAAGTAAATAAAATTTATAATTAATATAAATTAATTTTATAAAAGAAGTGAAGTTTTAAATATAGATTAAAATATTTATTTATTTTTAAGAAGAGAGATAGAAATAAAGGAGGTTTGAGTGAATTCTGCTTAATATTAAGATGTTATATATTATTTACTTAATTAAGTTTTAATTTAGTAGATTATACCGAAAATAAAAATGCGTTAATTACTATGGACATACGAAAATAAAAATAGTGTCAATTTTGATAGGACGGATGAATGGAGTAATATATTAAAGATTATTATATATTTATAAAAAGATATACTACTAATATTAATGAATAATTATTTATAATACATCAAAATATAATAGTATCAAAATTGACACCATATATTAAAAATTATCATATATTTATAAAGAGATGTACTACTAATATTAATGAATAATTATTTATAATACATCAAAATATAATAGTATTATTTTTGTATATTTATATTTGAACTTTTGAAATTTTTTTATTTTATAATTATATTTAATTTAAATTACATTATTATTTAATATATCAATATTTTTAATTTTAATTTAACTATTTATTAAATTTAATTAAAAGAGTTTACATTATTATTTTTCTCTTTCTATTCAATTTAAATTATTTTTTATTAAATTATAAATTCACATAAACCAATCGTATATACCAAATCATTATCTATCAAAATTCTTTAAATTCAAATAAAACCGACTAAATCAACGGGACCAGTTTCCCAAAATTACAAAAAAATTCAAATCCAATCCAAAACCAAACCAAATCTTCTCAAAACCAACCCAAAGAAACACATTAGATTTTATTTACTCCCTTCATCCCATATCTATTTATCCGTTTGTTTTTTGCACGGGGTTTTAAAAATATTAGTATTATATTGAGATGTAGTAGAAATAAAGGTAAAAAAAAATAGATTACCCTTATTAGTATTGTATGACATAAAAGTAACGACATTTGTGTAATATATTGTAAATTGAAATTGTATTTTTAATATAAAATAGATAGTACAGATGCTTAAAAAAAAAAGAAAATTGATATTTTGTTACGAGATATACTAAAATAAAAAAATAAATAGATTGTTAAGGGACGGATGAAGTATTATTTTGCATTTTGAGATATTTTTGGTGGTTTGGTTTATTTTTCGTGCCTTAACTATCTATCCAATTTTCTATTTAGTCCGTCCCAAAACAATATATCATTTTCTTTTTTAGTAACTCTAACTTCTACCTACCATTAAAATTACCTTTAAACTTACACTATATTACAAAATTGCCACTACATTAATTACAACCAAATTACAAAATTAAAAATACTACAATTTTTATTTAATAAATCAAACTAAACTTAATTTACAACACCTATTACCAACCACCCCTATTGTTCTCCACCAGATCGATCTAGGGTTTTTTAAGTCCTCTCATTCCTCACGCAGTGGCCTTCTTCGCTCCCTCATCGGCATTCTTTATTTTTTCTCCTAAGTTCTACCGACGATGTCGTTTGCCCCTCGGTCTCTGGCGCCGACCAAAGGGCGTTCTCCTTTATAGAGGGTTGGACGTCCCTCGAACCGTGATCTGAGTTCTCTAGTTTTCGAATCCGATGGCTTCTTTGATTCACTGCTCGATTATGACAAAATCGTCGAAGAGGTGGCCAGATCTAAATCGTTAGCCGTCGTTTCGGTTGTTCCCCTTGGTTTCGTTCCCGATTCGGAATCGGAGCAGGAACCGGAGAACGAGCTCCATTTTACGGCTACCCGTCAACCTCGAACGTTGTCCGGCGTTCCTCCTGCGTGACCCGTCGTCGAATGGAAGTGGCTTCCTCGAGCTGCTCTTCGACTCGCGAGATTGTGCTAAGTACGCTTAGTATTCTTTTAGTCATTTAACTTGAGGGCATTTTAGTTATTTTATTTTTATTTATATTATATCACAATATAATACTATTATTTTTAAAATTTCGTGCATAAACTAAATGAATAGATGGATTGAGGACGGAGGAAGTATATTATATCCATTCAAAATCAATAATTTGATAAAAGAATATTATTCATAGATCTTAAACACAACAAACACATTATTTTATTCTATAATACAATGGATGTGTTTGTTACGTATTTTTAATTTAAAATATTTTTTATATTAAATACGAAAAAATATATTAATAATACAGAAAATAATATTATGTATTAAATTATTAAATTTTTGAATAGAGATAGTATATATTATATAATTTCTGTAAATATATATTATAAAATCGTTTAAAAATCTTTAGAGGAAGAACTAATTATATTTGTTAAGCACAAAAAATAATAATAATAATTAATAATGACAGTAGGATTCTGGATGGGTTTGAATATAAGCCAAATGGCCCAGAGGTCGTTTGAAAGAGGAAGTCGGGCGAAGAAGGAGATCAGATGGTACGCAGTCGGATAAGAAGGTCGGTTGGTTTGCAGTCTGATCAAAGGAAATTGGTCGGTTGGTCTGCAGTCCGACCAAAGTAAGTTGGTTGGTTGGCCCACGGACGGGCCAAGGTAAGACGGTATGGTAGCAGAGTCAAAAGGAAGTCGGTTGGACCAGCCGTCCATCTAAGGAGATAAGGTGACCAGAGGATGTTGTTTCGCAGTCGGTTGATCCACGGTTGGTTGGTTCTCAGTCGGCTGATCCGCGGTCGGTTGGTTCTCAGTCGGCTGATCCGCGGTCGGTTGGTTCTCAGTCGGTTAAATAGGTCGGATGGTCCAAAGTCGGTTGCGCAGGTCGGGCGGTCCGCAGTCGGTTGAGTCGGACGACACGGAGGTTGGCTGATATAGAGGTCGGTTGATGCAGAGTTTGGACCAAGTGAGGTCGGGCGAAGAAGAATGAGACGGACGATACGTGGTCGGACAAGAGACCAGATGGTGGTCGCTTGATGGGGCGGCCAATGAATCGTTTGGTCTAGCGACCAGTTAGTCTCTGGATTGGTCGAGTGGCACATAGGTCGGGCGAAACGAAGTCAGGCAAGAAGGGACATGGCAGTGGATATGCAGGTCGGACGAAAGGTATTTCTGGGATGGTTCAAGTCGTGAGAGGCAGTTCTGGGGCGGTTGAAGGAAGTTGCAACCGGCGAACGGTTGAAGGAAGTTGCAACACGTGTCAACAGAGGAGAACTTGGTGGACGGTTGACAGCAGTTGCTGTAACCGACCAAATGGTGGTTCAAACCGCTTATTTAAGGAGTTATTTAAGGATCCGGTGCTGTTCGAAAAAAAAGCATCTTCAATCGACATCAAATTCAAGAGAATTGCTTTTGGGGATCACCACTTTATTTTTCAGTCTTTTATTTTATTTTTTCTATTTCATTTTATGTATTCTATAGTGTTTAGAAATCCCTAATCTCAGGCACTCATCTATCAAATTCGAAGATATTTCTCTATTTTCGGATTTTACTTTTTATTGTTGAAAAAATACATCTAACAATATTAAATTACTATTTAAAATAAATTTATTACTCATGCAAAAAAAATCCGAAAATAATACACCTTGACTCTATTTCTAATAATATGCTATTTTATTTATTATGTAATTCTCGAATTTTATAAAAAAAATAAAATTCAAACATAATAAATTTAGAGGAAGAACCAATTATATTAAATTACTATTTTTAAAATAAATTTATTACTCATGAAAAAGAATCTGAAAATAATACACCTTGACTCTATTTCTAATAATATTTTATTTTATTTATTATGTAATTCTCGAATTTTTATAAAAAATAAAATAAAATAAAATCATAAATTTGATTTTGTTTCATAAAAAATTAAATATTAATTATTTGTTCATTTTATATTTTTAGATAAATATATTTTGTAATGTTAGTTATGCAAAAGTGTATTAATAATATAAAAAATAATAATATTTTCTATTAAATTATTAATTTTTCCGTAAATAAAGTATATATATTATACTAAAAAAATAACAAATCTACGAGTAAAACACATTAGATGAAATAAATTAAAGACAACCGAAAGATAGTAGTATATTGAAATACAACCAGTTATTTTTATTTTTCAAATCAATATATTTTTTTTAAAAAATTAATATACTACACACATTTATTATTTTTATATTATATATGCAATTTTTTATACTTTATTTGAAATGATATTCCGTCAAACTATTTTACAAAACAAACACACTGTTCACTTTATTTATTTTTCTAAATTTTATTCATTATACTGTTCAAATAATTATTTATAAAAATATATTATTTTTGTTATATAGATTGTTACATTCAATGCTTATTTAAATAAAATATTTAAAATTACTATATATGAAACATACACAAACTAAATTGTTTTGTACTATTATTTTATATATTTTTAATTGGGCCTTTAATTTGAATTTAAATTTTTAAATATAACATTTAAGTGGGATTATATAAGTTTTATTTATTTATTTTTTATTCATCTTTTTATATTAAATATCTGATTTTTTAAATATTACATTTAATAAATATTTATTTTTTGAAATAAAATGAAAATATAAAAGAGTTTGATCTTATTATTTATTCATTTTTTACTTAAATTTTTAATATATATTATAATTCTTAATAATTAATAAGAAACATTCACGAAAAAAAAAAAAATTTGAATAAAGAAACACAATATATTGTTTTGGAATTTTGTTTTGGTTCCTTACTGTTAATTCTTAATATTTCTTAATAAAATTAATTTTGTTGTACAACACATATACATTGAAAGAATGCTACTTACTTCATTTTTTTTTTTTTTTTTTTTTACGTGGGAATCCGCAGCCGCCATCTGAAAGTGTGCACTGGGTAAATCTCTGGCCGAACCTAATACCCTGCAAATCAAGCCTGAAGGAAAAGTCACACTAGGCGAACCATGTGTGGCAGGTGACCTGAGGCGTCGGGGTTTAAACCCATGACCTCACGGTGGCCACAAATCCAATCCCTACACCACCAGGCCATTCTTTACGGAACGACACGTGCTTCAATCCTATTTGCTCGATTAGTGGCTTAAGTGGCTTAATCTTGTCCTAGTAATGAGGCGGTGTAACCCCCTATATATATATATGTGCTCAACATCATCGTAATAAAACGCATCAATTCCCTTGACTTGTGAAATAAACTAAAAGAAAGATACGATCATCTGAAGTTGATCGTACTGCCAAAAGCCCGCAGAAAATGACACAATTTGAGGTTGCAAGACTTCAAATCGGTCACTGAATATAATTCCGCCATATTCAAGATCACTTCACAGTTTAACTTATGTAGCGAGAATATAAATGACAATGACATAATGGAGAAAACATTCTCCTCACTCTATGCTTCAAACCTGCTTTTACAACAGCAATATCTAGAGAGGGGCTTCAGAACATATTCATATCTTATTGCGTGTCTTTTGTTGGCAGAACAAAATAACCAACTGTTGTTGAAAAATCATGCATTTAGGCCAACAGGTTTCAGTCCATTCCGGTATAGTATGCAAATCTAGGCCATAGAAACAACAAAGGCCAGAGATATAACAGGCTAAAAATGCCACCGTCCCCAGCCTCGTTGAAATAATGGCAAGAAATCATACAAGCCTCTGAAGTGGCAAAATGACAATCATAAAAGAAATTATAAAGATAAGTGTAACAAGTGTGGCACAAAGGGGCACTGGTCGCTAAGGCCGTCTCGGAGTTTTTCTAGGCCCCGAGCAAAAAAGTAAAGGCCTTATAAACATATTATTAAATTTATTTAAAAATAATATAAATGATAAATATAATAATAAACTCTAAAAAACTAAAAATTACTTTAATTATATATCCAATAAAAAGGGATAAATACAAAGTGTATCATCAGTGAAAAATAAATAATATCACGATTATTATAAAATCAATAGTATAATAATAATAACAACAACAATACTACTAATAATAATAGTATGAACTTGGTATAAAAAAAATAATACTATGAACTCCAAATGTATTTTTTGTTGCAAAATCTTTTTACTAATAAAGACAAACAAAAATAAAGTTAAGTTAAATTTTAATGGGTGGGATTGGGGATGAGAAAGAATGGAATGAAGAGAGAAAAAAAGTTGTTAAGATTAATTTTAGAGTTAGAATTAAATTGGATAACTGTAAAAAGAAAATAAAAAAAAATTAAAATCTAAAATCTAATTTAAAATTTAATACATCTAATAATAGTAATGGTTTAAATTCTAAAATTATGGGTCATCTTACATCAGGGGCTTTGAGCACTTGCTCAGGTTGCTCCCCCTAAGAGCCGGCCATGCTGGTCGCGCATTTACAGAACGCCTAAGCATTTGGTTGATTTGTACCAAGCTTCGCTGAAAAGGAAAAGTACGTCCGCTGACGTAAATCTCTCTGAAATGAATAATGATACACATATGATGATGTCCTAAAGAATACATCTGCTGACGTAAATCTCACTGAACAGAATAATGATGACAAATATGATGATGTTCTAAACAACAATCTTATGCATCTTGACACAACAGATTTCCTTGAGCACCCTGAATGTGCCAAGTGATTATGTAGTTTACTGCTTTATTACTTTTTGTACCCCATCTACTTTTTGCAATCTCCTATTTTTGTATCATTTTGTATTCCATCGGCTATATTAATATATTGTCTTTTTATTTGTTTTATTCCAAAAAGAATATGGATGTCACGTGTCAGAATACACATTATAAAGAGGACAATATTAGTCTAATTGATAGTGTGACCATGCAAACGTTACTTAAATACAAAAATTATTTCTCCCACCTGAAGTTGGAAAAATCAAAAGTCGGCACAATAAGTGACAGTCGACAATTGAAGGCTCCAGAAGAGCCCTTATCTGTTTCTACGAAAGAATCAGACTTGAAATACAAAATGCACTATTCTTGAGTAAAGCTCGAAGAAATTTGCTGAGTTTCACTAATATTCGAAGAAACGGATATTATATTGAAATAATGAACGAGACAAATAATTATTATTTGGTGATTATAAAAATCATCAATGTAAATAAGTGTGCAATTGCAAAATTTCCCTAATTTTTCTCTGGCTTGTATTATGCCAAAATAACTGTTGTTGAAATATATGCAGTAGACCTGAAGTCTACACAATTAAATGGTTTTATGATTTTCCACGATCGTCTTGGGCATTCTGAAAATACCATAATGAGGCGAATAATAAAAAATCCCATTGCCCATTCATTGCAAGATCGAAAGATCTTAAATTCGAATGAATTCGCATGTGCTATATGCTCACAAGGCAAATTGATAATCAGGCGGTCACCAACCAAAGTTCGGGCTGAATCCCTATAATTTCTGAAAAGAATCCAGAGTGATATATGTGGCCATATAGATCCACCATGTCAGCCATTTAAATATTTTATGGTGCTCATTGATGCATCAACGAGATAGTCACACGTATGCATGCTATCTACGCATAATATAGCATTTGCAAGGTTACTTGCACAAATAATTAAGTTGCGAGCACAATTTCCTAATTATTCAATAAAGAAAATTCGTCTCGATAATGCTAATGAATATTCATCACAAGCATTTGACAATTATTGCATGACTTTGGGAATAACTGTTAAACATCATGTTCTTTATGTTCACACCTAAAATGGTCTGGTAGAATCATTTATCAAAATACTGCAATGAATTTTTAGACAATTATTGATGAAATCCAAACTCCCCATTTTTCTGCCTGGGGACATAGAATATTACATGCAGCAAAACTTGTTCAAATTAGACCGACAAGTTGTCAAAATACTCCCCAACACAATTAGTGTTTGGAAAAGAGTCCAATATATCTCATTTGAGGAATTTTGGATGCGCGGTTTACGTGTTGATTTCACCACCTCAACGTACAAAAATTGGCCTCCAATGTCATTTGAGAGTTTATGTCAGGTACGAATCACCGTCGATAATTAAATATCTTGAACCTATTGCGGATGATCTGTTTACTGCGAGATTTGCAGATTTTCATTATGACAAAACAAATTTTCCAACATTAGGGGAGAACAGAATCAACTAAAAAATGAAATTTCTTGGAAAATACCAATGAATTTCTTGAATCATCGTTCACAACAGTGTGAATTAGAAGTACAAAGAATTATACACTTATAAAAACTTGAAAATCAGTTACCGGGTGCATTTAATGATTCTAGTAGAGTCACCAGGTCATATTTCCTACAACAAATGCTCCGGTAAAATTAAATGCCCCAGAAGGACAATTGAAAAGTGTCAATGAATCTTCTACGCGCTTGAAGCGTGGCAGACCTGTAGGTTCGAAGGATAAGAATCCCCGAAAAAAAAAAACTATTTATTAATGATTCAATTCCTCAAACAATTTGTAGTGACAAGGAACAAATCCTTGAAGAGGACGCTCTTGAAGAGCCTACCTCAGAAGAAAATGAAATTATCGAGAATTCAATTAACTTCATCGCTACAAAGAAAATTTGGAACCGCAACGAAATATTCATTGATAATGCTTTTGCATACAATGTGACACTTGAAATTATGAAAATGACGAAGATCCTGAACCAACATAAGTTAATGAATGTCGGAAAAGAAACAATTGGTCAAAATGAAAAGATGTGATCCAGTCTGAATTAGACTCACTGGCCAAAAGAAATGTTTTCAGACCTATAATTCAAATACTAGAAGGTGTTAAGCCAGTTGGGTGCAAATGAGTATTTGTGAGAAAAAAAATGAAGACAATGAAATTGTCAGATATAAAACAAGACTTATAGCTCAAGGATTCTTACAAAGACCTGAGATTGATTATGATGAGACATATTCCCCAGTTATAGATGGTATCACATGTAGATATCTTGTAAGCCTAGCAGTGCATGAAAAACTTGATATTTTCCTTATGGACGTAGTCACTTCTTACTTGTATGACTCGTTGGAGAATGATATTTATATAAAAATCTCGGAAAGATATAACATGCCCGAAGCATGCAAACCAAATCCCAAAGAATGTTATTTCATCAAAGTACAAAAGTCTTTGTATGGACTTAAACAGTCTGAACCCATGTGGTATAACCGTCTCACTGAATGTTTAACTAAAGAAAGTTACAATAACGATCCAATATGCCAATGTATTTTTCTAAAGAAAAATGGGTCAAAATTCGTGATCATTGCAATATATGTTGATGATCTCAATATTATCGGGACTTCTGAAGAGCTCCAATCAGCCGTGAAATATATGAAAAGGGAATTTGAATTCAAAGTCTTTGAAAAGACAAAGTTTTGCTTTGGTATGCAAATTGAATATGTGAATAATGAAATATTCATCCACAAAACCACTTATACCCAGAAGGTATTGAAGCAATTTTATATGGATAAAACACATTAATTGAGTACCCCAATGATCATCAGGTCACTTAATCCTAACAAAGATCCATTTAGATCAAAAGAAGATGATGAAGAGATACTTGGTCCTGAAGTACCGTATCTTTGTGTAATAGGTGCACTTATGTACCTAGCAAATAGCACAATGCTAGATATTGCATTTATATTAAATTTATTAGCTATATTTAGTTCATCTCCTAAAATATGACATTGGAATATATTGGAATTTGGTTAAGCATGTTTTGCGCTCTTTTCAAGGGACGAGTGATCTTGGCCTATTTTATCCGAATAATTCTCGACACGAGTTATTAGGCTATATTGATGCTGAGTATTTGTTTGACCCGTATAAAGAAAAATCGCAAACTGGCTATATATTTACATATGGTGATATTGTAATATCTTGGAGATCCACCAAACAGAGAATAATCACCACATCATCAAATCATGCCGAAGTATTGACTATCCATAAAATCAGTCGAGAATGTGTTTGGTTGAGGTCAATGACTCATCATATCAAAAGAAATTGTGGGTTAATGTTTGAAAAAAAAAATTCCCCAACAGTTATATATGAAGACAATGCAACTTGCATTGCTCAGTTAAATGGTGGATGCATAAAAGGAGATAGAACAAAACATATTTCACTAAAATTCTTTTTTACTCATGATCTGCAAAAGAATGGTGAAATCGATGTGCAACAAATTCGATCATTTGACAATTTTGTAGATTTATTAACCAAGACTCTATTGACAACAATATTAAACAAATTGGTGAAATAAATTGGAATGCGTCGGCTTAAAGATCTTAAGTAAAGTCTAAATCAAGGGGAGCAAATCAATACAAGAATGGTGTACTATTTTTTCATTCACTATGATTTTTTTCAACAAGATTTTTTCATTGTAAGATTTTAACGAGACATATTATTTGTATAAAACATCCAAGCGATAGCATTGTACAACACATATACGTCGACTACACATATACATCGAGAGGATGCTGCTTATTAGACACGTACTTCAATCTTATTTACTCGATTGGTGGTTTAATCTTGTCCGAATAATGAGGCGGTGTAACTCCCTATATATATGCTCAAGATTATGATAATAAAACACACTAATTCCCTTACATTTCTCTCTCTAGTCAATCATACTTTTCAATATATCATCATCATAATTATATACATAATATATATATATAGGGCTGATAAAACTTGACCTGATCTGATAATTCGATCTAAACCTGACTTTAAATAGTTAGGTTTAGGTTGAAATTTTTGACCCAATTATTAATTGGGTCAAACTCATTTATCTCATTTAATTAAATGAGTCAAGTTTAGGTTAAGATTTTCAACCCAAAAATAACCCATTTAACGCATTAATGAATATTACTTTAAAAATTTAAAAATATATTTCTTTAATTTTACCATTCCAACCTAATTATTAATGGGCGATTTTATAAAAAATAAACATAAAAATAATAATATTTAAGTCCAAATTCTAAAAAATTAAAATTAAAAAAATCATTCTAATTTTATATATTTGTTATCCACTAGTCCAGCCGTTTGCTCTGCCACTCTTGTTTTATCCGGTTATCCCTAAAATAGGTAAGAGTAAATATTTGAATCTATTTATTTAATTTTGTTTTTCATTCAATAGATTAAAAATTTTGTATTATTAACTTGTTGTTACCTTATGAGTTTATAATATAAAACAAATGTTTTTGGTTTAATATTTTGTATGCTGTTTGTTAATTAGATTTTTTGAAATCGGTTTCATTATATGAATATATATTTTTTATTTTGGTATATATTTAATCATATATTATTCATCTAAAACTTTTTGTTAGTAAAAATTGTGATTTTAATATAAAATTTAGAATCTTTACAGTTAAACATCTTATGCAGTTTAGATTAAGGTTGACTCGATTAATAAAAGATCAGACTAAGGTTGCACCCATCAACCCATTTAATTAAATATCATATTCAAATCAATAGTTTTCTAACCCGTTTATAACTTAACCGAACATGAACCTGACCCGACCTGATTCATTTGCCACACCTATATATATACACATGTCATGCACATGCATAGTTATATATAATATATAATATTTCTCATAATATATATACATATATTATATATATACAAAATAGTGAGTAATCGTAGAAATATTCTTGTTTGTTATTCGATATTATATTTATAACAAATTTTTTATCTTCATAAATATTATATCAAATTATTATTTAAATAACAATATTAATTTTAAAAAATAAAAAATAAAAAATCCAAATAGTTTTGTAATAAGTATTAATTACATGTGCATTTGATAGTATTCAGTTTTACTTTCGGGTAATGAGATGTTTATCTAGTTATAAATTGAATTACGTAATATATATTGAAAAATCATAAGCGATTATTGAGTCATACTTTAAAAATATGGGGAATAAGCGAGACTAAAAAAATAATAAAGTATATTTGTTCACTTAGTATTTTTTAGGTATAATAATTCATCATAAATATTATTTAAAAAATATAATATATACATTATCACGATATTTAATATATATTTTATTAATTCACAATAAATTTAATATAAAATATTATTATTATTACTAACACAATTTTTATTTATTTAATATAAAAAATATATTTATCTAAAAAGACAAAGTGAACTTGTGTTAACCTATGCTCCGGGGGCATATTCATTCTTGATTTTGTAAGATTTTATTGAACTTTTAAAATTTAAGTGTATTCAATCTAAACTTTTAATTTTTTTTTTTAAAATATGGATATATTCAATCCGAGTTTTTAAAAATATTTTAAAATCTTATGGTACTCATTGTACAACATAAAATCTCTTCCGATAAGTAAAAAATTAGATGGATTCTTAAAAATATATTATTATTATTATTATTATTATTATTATTATTATTATTATTATTAGAAGTGATAAATATTAGGATAGCATTTATTAATATTATTGTAATATTTTAATAAAATAATAATAATTTCAAAAATCAAAATATACTAGTGAAAAATGATAATAATCTCAAAAACTAAAGTATAATAGCAAATTATACCAATTCTTTTGAAAATATAACAATTGAAATTTTTATTTAATTATCTAAATAAATTTAATTAAAAAAATTGGAGAAAATTTGAACCCGAATTACATGGTAATGAGATATTATTCATCTCCACATCCATTATATATATTTATATTTCATTACCATTTCACATTAAGTTTATTAAATTAATAATACATAAACATATATAATAAGATTATGCTAAGACTCTAATCAATTAAAACAAATTAATATATTAAATTATAATATAATAAAAATTATAAAATCAAAAATATTAATATATAAAAATAGTATTATCCTATAATTATTATACATTATTAAATATATAATTTATATTTATATATACTTTATTCTATAAAATATAATACTTTTATACATATTCTTTTGGTTTCAAAAAATTGGTCCACTTTTTTATTTTAGCTGTCACATCACATTTGTCCAGTTTTTTTATTTAATAATAATTAATAACATAAAATAAAATTAAAACATTAATTAATTGCATTTCCTTTTAACCGTTTTATAAAATTAGTTCACTTTTTTAATATAATAATAATTAAATTAAAATTTAATTATATTTAATAAATTGTTAATATATTTAAATTTATTGTAAGTTTGATTATAAATTTGAAGTTTGAATTGGAATTTTAAATAATAAAAATTAAAATAAATTTTAATATAATATAAATAGATATTTTTTAATGTTTAAAATTTAAATTGATTTTTTATTGTCATATAAAAGAATTTAACGTTGGATTTTATATTATATTATTGGAAATTTAGTTCATAGTGAAATTTGATTTTGAATTTATTTTATTCGTAAATTTGGTATATCAAATAATTAATATGATATAGTGATGCTAAAATATGAAACCTAAATTATTTATACGGTATACATATGCAATATAAAATTTAGTATGTCAACAAACAATTCCTATCAACAATCGAATTTGACAATTTTGATGTATTGTTTATTTTAAATTTTTATAATTACAATTTTTTATTATATTAATTGCATTTAAATTATTAAAGTCAAATTATTTTTATATTACCTAATCCATATATTGATTTATAATCAATACAATTTGTATATATACCTAATCAATACAAAAATATTTCGTAGTTAAAATTATTATAGCTAATTAGATACTTTTTGTAGTGTGTTCCGGTAAGATTTAGATACTTTTATTTTTTAAATAAATAAATGTTAATTAAACTGCAGGTTTTGATTTGAATCGACAGTTTATAGTTTCGAGAACATAAAAATTGAAATTGAACTGTATAAAAATCGATCTCGGTTCAATATTGAAATTGAAAAATCGGTGTAAATTTGAAACTGAAGGAAAAACTTATTTACGATTCGATAAATATTGAAACCAAAATAAAACTATAAAAGAATTGATTTTGGTTTCATGTTGTTGATGATTTCAATTATATTTACTGTCTTTTCTTATATTTTATCATTTGTTAATTATATTTTTATGTTTGTAAAATATCCGGGTAAATTGCAATAAATATCTCGCACCTATACTCCATTATCACTTTTGTCCTTAATCTATTACCCTGACAAAATATATCCTACACCTTTACAAAACTCGTCATTTACGTCCTCCCATCGCGCGTTATTGTCACGTGGCAGTTGAACCACGCGCTCTCGTGTACGAAATCCACGCTGCATTGTTTGATTGGGTGATTATATTAAGATATTAGAGTATATATATAAATTAAATTTGCAATTTAATTCCAGGGATTAAATTGCAATTTCACACAGGATCAAATCGCAAACTCATCACAAAACCCCTAACTCACAGATGGTGGACTTAAAAAAAATCGATCGCATTCAGGTAGAAGAAGTTCATCCAAATCGATTGCATTCAGCTGGGAAGTTTATCTTGCTCGCCAATCTTCCAAAAAAGGTCTGAATTCGAGACTTTTGTTGTCAAAGGAACAAACGTAGCTTCATTCCTGTGTTTTTTTTTTTTTTTTTGTTCTTGATTATATGAGTAACGCCGAGGATAAGGGCAAAGGCAAGATTGAGGGAAAAAGAATCGAATTTGGGGCATCCTTTATTTGGTAAGTAATTTTTGCTTTAATTTCATATAATATTCATCTTGTGGGGTACCGTTGTCAAAAAACTCCAAATGTTTCAATTCAAACCATGGTCCTACATTAGAAATATTTTATTGTTCTATTTTGGTCCCCCATTCCTTGATTCCGTCAATTTGATACAAATTTGGTCCTCTTCTCCATTGTCATATGAAAGTTTCATGCTGATTTTCGTGTTATGCAAAACCAGAAAGCACACATTTGACAGTGTGCTTACATTTCGATGGAATCTTGTACCACACTCCAATAGCAAAGTACGTTGAGGGATCCATCAAGAATTTTAATTTCGTGCTAGCGGGAACACTTAATAAGGACTTGACGGAGTTGTTTGGGAGAAATACTGGGATTAACATTTCGGAGTATAGTAAGTATTACACTCTAATTGGTAACAATTTTAAGCTATTAGATAGTGATGAGGAGTTCCAAGATGCAGCTTATGAATCTTTAATTAGTAGAAAATTAGATATTTACATAGATCTTGTAGGGAATGGGATTGGTCTAGATGATGATGAAGATGGTGAGGATAGTGACTTTACAATGGGTAGTGGAAGTTACGATAGTGATGATGCATATTTGAGGAGTTTACGGATATGGACTGTGATGATCTTGGGGATGAATCTGTTCCTGGAGTTAGGGAGACAGTGTGGGGAGAGAGCGAGCTTGGCAATTCGAAAGGGATGACTATTGAGGGTGAAGGAGATGATTCCCCGGTTTAGATGATGATGGGGAGGATAGTGACTTTACAGTGGGCAATGGAAGTCACGGTAGTGATGATGACTTATTTGAGAAGTATGTAGATATGGATTGTGATGATGAGGGTGAAGGAGATGAATTTCCAGGTTTAGATGATTACGATATAGGTCAATATTTGGCTAATAAAGTAGTTGTTGAAGAGGTAGCGGATTGTGGTGTTAGTGTACGAGGGAGCAGACAACAAAACACTTGTGAATTTAACGTTGGGAAGGAAGGATTAGGGGCTGAAAATGATGAAGATGATACACCGGAGGAGAATCTGGTAGTTGGAAGTGATGATGAGTGGAAGGAGTTACTTGACTCAGAGGATGAGTGGACTGTGCGCAGGCGGGGCGTGAGCACGAATTTTTCAAAGTTCAATCCATTCGATGTGTACGCACCGAGGTTTGATATAGAGATGATATTTTCAACGAGGGATGAGGTGAAGAGAGCAATACAGTCTCATACAATTGCAAAAAGAAGAAGTGTAGCTTTTACAGAGATTGACAAGCGCCGTTTGTATGCAAGGTGCAAAGAACCAAATTGTGAGTGAAAAATCAACGCAATGAAGGTGAAGGATGACACTGCTTTCCAAGTAAGTCTATTGCATCCTAAGCATTTGCAGTCATGTCTTTCTTCTTTTAATGTTGCGAATGTTAAGACTTTTTGGTTAAGTGAAAAGTTTGCTCATAAATTTAAATATGATCCGAAACGCGAGGTTCGGGGTTTTAGGAAGGAGATAATGAGAGAGCTAAACGTTAGTGTGTCAAAAGATCAGGCCTATAGGGCAAAGAGGCGTGCTTTGGAACGGATAAGTTGGGATCCTGTTTACCAATACAGTCGTCTTTGGGATTACGCACATGAGTTAAGAAAGAGTAATCCAGCGACTACAGTTGTGTTAGGTGTTGAGACTGATAATGGAGAATATGTGTTTGACCGTATTTATATGTTCTATAGAGCTTTAAAAGAAGGATTTAGTGTTGGTTGCAGACCCATAATTGGTGTGGATGGATGCCACTTGAAGGGTATTTATGCTGGTGTCTTACTTACCGCCGTTGGAATTGATCAAAATAATAACCTGTTCCCAATTGCCTTTTCAGTGGTTAGTAGAGAGAATGATGAAACATGAAGATAGTTCTTGACTTTGTTGAAGAAGTATTTAAGGATCAGGGGTGACAAACAGGTTATATTCATGTCTGATAATAAAAAAGGGCTGATACAGGCCTTCGATGTTGTATTCCCAGAATGTGATCACAGATTTTGTGTTACACATATATAAAAACTTTGTTAATGTCGGGTTTAGAGGAGCTGCACTGAAAAATGCATTTTGGCGTGCTGCTTTGGCTTCTACGCCGGTGGAATTTCGTCGTCGAATGGATAAGTTGAAAGATCTTGATAGTGAGGCACACAAATAGTTCGATGATAAGCCTGTACACAGTGGAGTCGGAGTCACTTCAAAAGTTTATCCAAAGTGTGACATGTTGCTAAACAATGTGTGTGAAAACTCTAATAGTGCGATTAGATGCACGAGAGCAACTGATTTTGTTGATCTTGGAGTCAATAAGACAATATCTCATGAAAAGGCTGCAAGCGAACAGAGATATGACTTCGTGTAAATGGAAAAACTTGCGGATCTGTCCAAATGCATTGAAGCTGCTTGAGAGAAATGTTCGGATGGTATCTGACTGCATTCCTATCAAGTATAATAATACGCATTATAAGATTTTTTGCTTCGATGGGAGCCAACATGCTATTAATCTTCGGGAAAGAACTTGCATATGCAGACAATGGCAGCTAAGTGGAATTTCTTGCAAACATGCCATCTCTAACCAACGAGAAGAAATTCAAGACTACATTGATGAGTACTACTCCGTAGAGACATACATTAGCGTATATGCTCCTACCATAATGGCTGTCACCAGTGACATGTTTTGGGAGGTAACGGATTTTAATCCACCTAAACCCCCAACAGAAATGAGATTGGTTGGGAGACCTACCTCATCGAGACGAAGGGAACGGGATGAACCTGGGAGAAAAACAAGTAAAAAAGCTGGAACTTTAATGTTAAAGAAAAATTAAACGACTCTTTGTTGCAGAGGATGTGGAAACTCTGGACACAATGTTAGAAAATGTCCACAGTCAATTGAAAACCGTCGGCTTGAGGAATCATCACCACTGGTATGAACTATAGCAGTGTGTAGTTATTGTATTATATTTGTGATATAAAATCATGCATTGACTCTTCTTTGTACATATAGGTGGCTGGACAAGACCCCACGACAACATCCATAGAACATAGGCCACGACGGATGTCTGTAAGTACAACCTAACACAATACATAATATATATCATTTCTCTTACGAAGTAAGTTGGAATCTATATTGCATTATTCGGAGAAGCGAATTCAAAAAGCTCCAGCAAAGAATGCCGCCAGATCAAGCACCACTGTTCCAGTTAGTTAACCTGAGGTAATTTCCACACAAAAATCCATGATTACGACCCAACCAAAACGTCGATGCAAACCACGAAAGAAAAAAGCCTTGGAGGTTGCAGCAGGGAATCAAAACCAGCAAGTATATACATTTATTAATGAATTTTTACACTCTAACATTGCTAATTACCCAATGATTGTGTAAGGACCATCTATGTCGGAGCAACTGCATGACACGGGAGCAACCCGCATCCTCCCAATTGTCTCAGCACCAGAACCACCACGACGACGACGTATGGATAGGGTCCCAAAATGTGGTAAACAACCAATGTTTACAAGACGGCCATCAACTCGATCGCAAGCTGGGCAAACTATGGTTCAAGGGCAGTGGTTCGTGAGCGTGCAAGAGCTCAGTATGGTCCTTTCTACAAAGACAGAAATGTGAAGCATCTTGTGTCCAAACTTTTCTATAGAAGTTGTAGTAATGACAACAATTCTACATTGCAGTGCTTGTTTCTGAACTATGTTTTGGATGACATAACTCCTTTTGTTGCATTGCATTGTGCTACATGTTTTGAATTATGTTTAGGATAACACACCTTGTTTTGTGAATTGGTGGACAATTTCAGTTTGTGGAATGATATTGTGCTACCTCTTTTTGATTATACGTAGTAATGCACACGTTATGCATACATTATGATTTATTCTTTATTGAAGGAATGCACTGGTGTATAGGAAAGCACACATTGTATTGTAGTGATCTAAATGTGTGTAGGAATGCACATGTTGTATTGTAGCAATGTACAAGTTGTATTAATATGATTGATGTTTAATTACATAACACAAAATATTGTAAATATACATTTCCACATAAATATATGTTCACAACATGCAACAAAATAAAATAGACTTACACTTCCACATAAAAATATGTTCACAACATACAATAAAATAAAATAGACTTCCACGTGCTCCGAACATTAACGACTCTCTCGTGATTCAATACACATACATTATCTTAGTTCTACCGTCCATCAATTATAATTTAAATCAATCAATCCACAAAGCATATTACTCGATCATCAAAACGCCTGGACAACCTTTTGCACCATTGTTACGCAGTAGATAGACGATGAATATCATTCCAACAACAACAATACTAACTGAATATGCAACACAAATGCATCTGTTATTTTTCTTTCTGAGAAGCACAATCTACTTATGTTTTGCATCTAATTTCTTCAACAGCCCAAGAATAACAACCTTACTCAATTGACAAATTGGAGGGTCTTCCCACTGGAAGTAAACACATCCCCCTCCACCATTCTGAATTTAAAAATATATATATTAATTATCATCTACGAATGTTCATATATGCTTAATTTTGTTTTTACAAACACAGATTTTGAATTACCTTATAATATCTACAAGAGTGGAATCGACGACCTGGGTTATCATTAGTCCAAGAACACCTCAATTTTGCCTTCATCCCGCAGTGGCATTCGACATATCCAGTAACATCGGACATATCAGCGGTGGTTTGAGACATCGACGTATTTTCCCTTGATATGCTCGCGACAAAAATTGAGGAAGATGACGATGTCAATCGGCTTTGAGGAATTGAGGTGAAACACCAAAAACAAAATCGAAAGAAATTTGATTAGGTTGAAGACGAAGACGATAAATGAGATTGGAATTGAATATATAAGATTTGTAATTTGTATTTATTAAAATTTCGAACACAAGCCACTTACAATGTGCCACGCGTTATTGGGTCCCGGGTGCGTGTGGAAATGCATGTCACATGACTGTCATGTGCGACGGGAGGACGTAAATGACGAGTTTTGTAAAGGTGCGAGATATATTTTGCCAGGGTAATAGTGGACAAAAATAATAATCGGGTATAGGTGCGAGATATTTATTGCAATTTTCCCTAAAATATCCTATGCAATATTTAATGCAATATTGTTACACTAATTACTATATTTTTGTAGTGGTCTATTTAAGATAAAACAAGAGTTAATGCAAATAATTTGGAGTTTATACATATAAATTATTTATTCTCTAGAAATTATAAGAAAATATATATATTTTATTTAATTACTTAATTATTTATATGCAATATGTCTAGCTATATATTTTATGAAAAAATATTAAAGTATTAAATAATATATATTATTAATGTATATATCTTAATAAGCTATTTTGTATAGTTGATATAGAATATTACTATGGGGGATTCGCAACAAGATACAAAAATAAAAACGCCCTACGAATAGTGAACTAAGGAACAAAACGATTTGTTGTTACAAGTCATAGTTGATGCAGCGACTCGGGGATGACGTGATAATATTGGTTTTTTTTCCAAAGGAACAATGGAAGAAATAATACTTTATATTCTTAATGAAATACTTCAATGTAATAAAACATATAGAGATTACCAAAGCCGCCTCAAATAATTTAAAAATTGTTGGATATCCTATTCAAACCTTACGAGGCTTAGCTTCAGTTTTGGGTATGACAAAAATACTAAAAGTTTGCAGCTTCAGATAAAATATGTAATGCATACTTAGAAGTAAATATTTTAAGCATCATATTATAATACTTTCTCCGTCCCACTTAATTTGTCCCATCTTTTTATTTTTGTCCGTTCCACATAATTTGTTATTTCTTTTTTTTTAAAATATAATTATACACTTTAATCACATTTTAAAATTCATAATTTATAATTTTATTATTTTAATTAAACTATTTAGTGATCTTAATCTTAACCTATAATTATTTTTATTAATACACTTCTTATTTACTTACTAATTACACAATACCTAAAACTCTGTGCTTAAGCTAAATATGACAATTTAGCTGGGACGGAGGGAATAATATTATAGTATATTTATTTTGATAATATAGTGAGTAAATATATATATTGTTATGCTAGACTTACTCAAAAGATTCGTGTTTGCGCTATGGGGAATGTTATGGTTATGAGGACTTGGCTATTGCTTTAGGAAATGGTGTTACTGTTGGAAAAAATTCTATTGGATTGTGTAATGCTACTGATGCAATGGCATTAGGAAATAATGAAAATAGAAATATACGTATAGAAGATTTGAATTATGATGCTGAAAATGAGATGTCTGTAGGACTATCTGAAATGATATAGTTTTACACCATGTTCAAAGTTACCTGAAGTGCCTAAAATTTCAAATCAAAGAAGAAGTCAACCCAAAAGAAATAGAGTTCAGTTTGAAACAAATTCTAGTTCTATTGAAAATATTCTTCAGAAAGAGCTCATATGGGATATTAAAAAACTAACAAACATTTTAAAGGAGTTCATAATCTTTTAGAAGAAAAAAATACTATACTAGATAAAAGAGAAAGAGGAAAAAATATATACAACTTGTTATCAACGAGATCCCAAATTAGGACGAAGACATTTGTCTGAAGGCATTTGACTTGCTTGATATCAATTTTTTTTAAAAACAAAAAAAGATGAATTTTTTAAGATAATTATTGAGGAAAAAGCTAATTGGATAGTTTATAAGATTAGAGACGAGTGATTATTTAAATAATATACTAGATAATATGCTATATTTTGTTGGGATTTTGTTAAGATTTTATTATTATTATTATTATTATTATATTAGGGTAACCTGTTTTTTTAGTCCCGTAACTGGACCCCTTATCATTTTAGTCCCCTAAGTAGAGCCTGTCGCAAACTAGTCCCATAAGTGAAAAATTTTCGCTGTTTTAGTCCTCCGGCGCCGGAGACGTCCGCGTGGCTCGCCGGTGTCCCGCCAGGTCAGCGACACTTGGCGGACACGTGGATTTACTTATTTATTTATTTATTTTCATTTTTTTAATTTTTTTTTTTTAAAATTGGACCAAATAAAAAAAAATTAAAAAAATGCAAATAAAATTAAAAATAAATTATAAGTTTTAAAAAAAATTAAAAAAAATGAAATAAAAGATAAAAAATTCACGTGTCCGCCAGGTGTCACTGACGTGGCGGGACACCTGGCGGACACGTCACCTCCGGCGAGCTACGCGGGCGTCTCCGGCGCCGGAGGACTAAAACAGCGAAAATTTTTCACTTATGGGACTAGTTTGCGTCATGCTCCATTTACGGGACTAAAATAATAAGGAAGTCCAGTTACGAGACTAAAAAAAACTGTTTACCCAATTCTATCAACAATATTTCATAATTTTAAGTGATACAATTTATAAGAATAATAATTATAGTTTTGAGTTTGTTGGAAAACTTCAATGTCCCACATCGAAACCAACAAGTATAATGATACCCCAAGCTCTATTATAAATACCAATAGACTAAAGTCTTATAAACTCGTAGAGCTGCGCAGTGAGTGCAAAGCAAACTATTCTTTCGCCTTTTATTAAAAAATATTGTGTGCTTGCTACAATCAATCAGTATACTACACTGAAAGAGTTTTTCCTTATTTGGAAAAACCCTATAATTTAATCGATTGTTTTTTTTTTGTTTTTATTTTAAAAAAATTATTTAGTTTGAATTTTTCCATTTATTATTTTTTTTTATGATTTTTATTTAGTTTGCAAGTTTCTACTTATATATATTGTATTAATATAATATCAAAGATATCTTTTTTTTTAAAAAAAAAAGGAAATAATAAAACATTCACAATTTTAATTAAAATTTAAAAATACATATTAAAAAAGTATAAATCTAACTAAATAGATACATATTACTATTAAGAAACTCGGAATAAAAGTACATAATTGTGATGTATTTTTTACATATTAGAAGCTACTTGATAGAGAAGTATTGTTTTTATAAAAGTATTATAAATTTAAGGAAATTTATTTTAATATAGGTTTTAAACCAATCAAATGAACTACCAAAAGAATTGATATACTTAAAATGCATGGTGAATAAGTTATTAGCAATGCATTTTACAAAAAGGAAGAATTATTATACATAACATTAATAAAATTAATTAACAATATAAAAATCTCATTTTCATTTCAATTATTTCAATTGCTCTGAGGAATTATTGTAATGCAAAGAGAATGTTACCAAAATAGTGTTAAATTGTAATTTCATTGCACAACTAAGTAAGTGGTAAATAAGGTGTTCATTTTGAAAATTGTTAAAGTGCTAAAAAAAAATAAGTTTATATATATATATATGTATAACAAAAATATATAGTATAATTTTTTTTATGGACAAGTTTAAAGTAAAATTTAAAAATAGTAAAACCAACTCTAATAATTGTCCCACATTGAAAACATAATTGTGAACAGTACGCCCAAACTTTCTATATAAGTAGAAGAATTAAGTACATTTTCTATACTTACCTGGACAGGGTTGTTGGGTGATCATGAAGACCCATAGGTTGACGGCCTCCATTGCACGTGGGCTTGCGTTTGCGCAACCCCTTATCCAACTAAATTAGTTCAATTTTACATTTTTTTTTTATTTAATTCATTTTTACCTCTTATCCAAGTTAATTCAATTTACATTTTTCTCAATTTGATATAATTTTCATATCGAGGATAACTTAATCTATTATGGATAGATACAAATTTATTGTCATGAGACGTACACCTAACATGGTGAAGTTGTCCTCATTCAAGGGAAATTTTTCTAAATGTCACATTTCATGAAATTGCTCTATAACAAAGATATTTAAATCTAAAATTTTTGCGAGTTTTCAAAAATAAATGTATACACATCTAAATAAGCTATCTAATTAATTTACTTAAACTTCATTCAAATGTGGAGTATCACAATATTCAACTTCATACTACCATAGAATGAATAAACAAGCACACAGACATACTCATTCACAAGATACATCTTCCAACCCCTCTCAACACCGTGCATGGCTTCGAAAATATTTATCTTATAATTAGTCGTGCATTCGGCTAAATTAATTGAAAATAAATCAAGTTCAAGTTTTCTCAAAATCAATTAATGTCGGTAAGTAAAAATGATATGGGCTGAGAAAAATGAAAGTAATGATATATTTATAATTGATTTGGGTTTGATTAGTGAACTTAAATGGGCTAAACAATGTGTATCATTGTTTTGAAAATTTAAAAAGGAAATAGTTACTAAAAAACTAAAATCTACTCAATTACGTTATATTGTGATTTCTTCTCTTCTTCCTTAATCTTTGATCTGATTTTGTCAAAATTCTTGGAGTTAGTGAAATATTATATGGTAAGGGACCAAAAGAGTTAGTCTTTTTAAGTCGACAGCTTAAATACAAATCTTGGAAGGCCTGTATTATTATTATTAGTGAAAATTTATAACCTAAAAATAGTAAGATTGTTACCATAATATTTGTCCCACATTGAGAAACAATAAGGAGATGATATAATAATGTATCTATATAAGCATATAGAAGGGCATTGAGCTCCATACTTACCTGGATGGGGCTGTTGGATGATCACGAAGATCCATAGTCTAGGTTGGCAACCTCCATTGCACTTTGGAGGGGTGTCTATCTAAGGTCAACCAAGTGGTTGAGCCTGCATCATAATTTGTGCTAGTGGGGACTTGCGTTCGCGCAGTCCCTACCCAAAGCATGTTACATAATTTTTACGATTATTTGAACAAGTCTACTCAGGGGATCAAGGTGTGGTCAAGTCTATGAATCTATTATAATTTTTCCCTTTTTTTTGTTTTATAATTTTTTTTACTTAAACAATGTAGAACTCACTATATTTATTAAAAAAATGTTTCTTTTATAAAATATGGGCTCCACTTGTTATGAAGATAATTCAAAATTTTATAAAATTCCTTTGCTAGTGTGGAATCTAAAAAACAAAACAAAAAAAAAAAAAAACCCAATCATTCCAACTCATTTTCAATATAATTTTGAAGGTTCCTTTTATAAGCTATTGGATTAATTGTGTTGATAAATAATGATTTATATATTTGCATCAAAATTATATATATATATAAGTAATGAATCATATATATATATATATTGTCCAACATTAAAAAGTGGGCCTATATGTCTTACTATTCAATTAATTAATTAAAATTACAAAAAACAAGTATTATCAATGTTGATGCAATCTTCAACATCCTACATCGAACCAAGTTTGAAAGAAACCCCAAACTCTACTATAAATACCAAGAGACTACAAATTTGCAAACTCATGCAGCTGCGCAATGTGCACATAGCGAACTATTCTTTCGCCTTTTACTAAAGAATAGTGTGTGCTCGCTGCAATCAAGCAGCATACTTCACTTTTTGAAAGAGTTTTTTTTTATTTGGAAGAACTCTATAATGTTTTAAGTTTGAAATTCTTTATTTTACATTTCAGAAAACTCAAGATAGTCTTTGATAAATATAATATAGACAAATCATATTTATAAAATATTTTTGTCAGCAATTTAAGTATACTTTTTTCCGCATCCATCTAAAATCTAACCGTCAAGCGGATGATGCAGTAGAGGAAAGCCTTATACTTGCTTCCAACAACCCTAATAAAACGTCACTTTAATTATTAATACTACATAAATTTTATTACCAAAATAATAAAAAATTATAAATCTATTAATAGATTATAATTTTAAGAATGAATTCAAATATTACAATTAGGTGTGTTTGTTTTAGTTTTACTATCTTTCTAATACATATTGTTTTCAATAAAAAATAGGGTAAACATTTTTGTTTTTTTGTTTCATACATGACCCATGACCAAGTATTAGATTAGTTTCTCAACTAAAAGAAATTGGCATAAATAGTCTACAAATGCCGGAGTTTTTGACGTGAGACTCCAGAGATTGTGCGAATAACACATGAACAATATTTTGGGATTATTATGCCAAATATATTTAGTTATGGGGCTAATTCAATATAGAGTTAATTATAGTTCTAAAATAATACTCAAATACTTTCAACATGTCATCGATACAATCTTCAATGCTGCCACGTCTACAACTCCAGCATCTAAGGATTATTTTTGCTAAATTTTTTTTAATGTAAGACCAATTTAATACAAAGTGTAGTTATAGTTTTAAAATAATAAAAAAGGACACATACATGACTAAAAAATATTTTTCCTTAATATGTATTGTTTTTTCTTGCTACATGACATCATACAAACATTCTACAAAAGAAACCAAATCATACGAACACAAAGTTTGTTTTTCCAACCAAACTTTGATCGTCCTAACATATATAGTGTTTTACCTAGTGTATAAAAAGATATCTTTATCATTTATTTTTTAATGTTTTTGTAAATAATGTGTTTTATTAGAATCTAAAATATTGTATATGTATTGTACAATAATATAAAGGGTAAACTGCTTTTTTGTCCAGTAACTGGGATCCCTTATCATTTTAGTATCGTAATTGGACCCCCTTATTATTTTAGTCCCGTAAGTGGAGCCTGTCGCAAACTAGTCCCATAAGTGAAAAATTTTCACTGTTTTAGTCTTCCGGCGCCGAAGATGCCCGTGTGGCTCGACGGAGGTGACGTGTCTGCCAGGTGTCGCTGACCTGGCGGACACGTGGATTTTTTTTATTTTTTTTATTTTTTAAATTTTTTTAAAAACTTATTTTTAATTTTATTTGTATTTTTTTTATTTAGTCCAATTAAAAAAAATTAGAAATAATTTAAAATAATGAAATAAAAAATAAAAAATCCACGTGTCCGCCAGGTGTCGCTGACCTGGCAGGACACCTGGCGGACACGTCAGCTCCGGCGAGCCACGCGGGCGTCGCTACAAAAAAAATAGTATATTTGTAATGGAATTTCGTCACTAAAGATCACGTAGCTAACGTAATTCTATTATTAATTCCGTCTCTAATAGCATTAGTAACGGAAAAAGTGAATTTAATGACGAAAAAATCTCGTTACAAAAATGATATTTTCTTGTAGTGCGTCTCCGGTGCCGGAGGACTAAAACAGCGAAAATCTTTCACTTATGAGACTAGTTTGTGACAGACTCCACTTACAAGACTAAAATGATAAAGGGGTCCAGTTACGGGACTAAAAAAACAGTTTACCCTTATTATTTTTAGTCCCGTAACTGGACCCCTTTATCATTTTAGTCCTGTAAGTGGAGTCTGTCGCAAACTAGTCACATAAGTGAAAAATTTTCGCTGTTTTAGTCCTCCGGCGCCGAAGGTGACGTGTCCGCCAGGTGTCCCGCCAGGTTAGCAACACCTGGCGGACACGTAGATTTATTTTTTTTTTCATTTTTTTTAATTTTTTAATTTTTTTTAATTGGATCAAATAAAAAAAATACAAATAAAATTTAAAATAAATTAAAAATAAGTTTAAAAAAAATTAAAAAAATGAAAAAAAAAATCCACGTGTCCGCCAGGTCAGTGACACCTGGCAGACACTTCACCTCCGGCGAGCCACACGGGCATCTCCGGCGCCGAAGGACTAAAACAACGAAAAATTTTCACTTATGAGACTAGTTTGCGACAGGCTCCACTTACGAGACTAAAATGATAAGGGGGTCCAGTTACGGGATAAAAATAACAGTTTACCCTATTATTATTTATCACTATTGTGTTGAGATTATTTTTAAAACTTTTCTTTTGTGCACATATTTGAAATCAATAAATTCTGTATTTTTGTTATTATTTAAGTCATATATTTTTTTTAAATTGTATCCATTTGAATGTAGAAATTTCTAAATTTGCGTTCAATCGATATATTTGTTTAATTTATAATATGTAGTTTAATTAATTTTATTTACTATGTTTCTATTTTTATATGAAGCATGAAAATTCGTGAAATATTAGAAGAAAAAATTGAAGCGGATTTGGAGATGGAGCTTTGCGAATATGTAAGGCTCCTAATGTTGGCAATTAAGGTGGTGATTGTTTTATTAGAAAAAATTACTATGATACCTCATCATATTGGAGCTCATTTGAAGCGATGACCAATTACAAAAAAAAAAAAAAAAAAATACTATTTTTTACGCGATAGGATCAAAGGAGATCCACAAAGTTTTCGACAATTGTATAGGATATATCCATATGCATTTCTAAAGTTATGAACTATCATCAAAGTGAAACTTTATCCGGAAGATACCAAATACATATATATAGAAGAAATGGTAGCAACATTCTTGATCATTGTAGGACACAACGATCAATATGGTAATGTTCGGCAAAGATTTTGTTGTTCGCATTTTGCTACTAGTTGAAACTTCAACAAAACCTTAAAGGCGTTGAACACTATAGCACAAGAAATAATGGTTAAGCCGTCTACTGAGGTGTCTGCTAAAATTTAAGAAAGTACAAGATTTAACCATTTCTTTAACGTATGAGTCTTTTTAATACTATTATATATAACCCGAATTAATATTATATGTTTTTAATAACTGTTCACTTATGTTAGGATTGCATCAGAGCTATCGATGCAATTTGTATTCCGGAAACGGTAATAATTCGTGAAGTAAGCAGTTATCGCAATCATCATGGTGTTCAATCACAAAATGTGTTGACCGCTTGTAACTTTGATTTGCAATTTATATACGTGCTTAGTGGGTGAGAAGAGTCGACACATGACTCAACTTTTAAATGATGTACTATAAAAAAAATGGACTTTAAGTGTCTCAAGGTAACATATTTTTTTTTATAATTATTATATTTATATATATATTTAAATAGTGACAAACTAACTATTTTTTTAATATTAATTTTTAGGTAAATATTTTACTGTGAATTGTTAATTCTGCTAACCTGCTTCAATTTTTAACTTCATTACGTGGTCTTCAATATTATTTAAAAGATTTTGGTGGTCAAGATCGTCATTTCAGAAATGCAAGTGAACAATTCAATCTTCGTCATGCATTATTAAGAAATGTGATTGAGAGAATTCTTATATTTTTGAATCAAGATTCACAATTTCCGTCTCTCCATTCATATTTCAAACACAGGTAGAGTTAGTGTTGGCTTGTGTTGAATTACATAATTTTCTTTGGAAAGAATGCCAATCTGATGAATTTTCAGTTGAATATGAAGATCAAGATTCTCCTCATCTTGCGTGGAAGATGAAAATTTAGAATTTCTTACAACAAATAACAGAAACTAATGAAGGGAGAATGAGTATTGCTAAAACTATGTAGGAAATGAGACCGATGTATAATGATGTTGGAAATGAATATGAAAATAATGAATAATTTAATATATTTTTTGACTAGTACATTTTCTATATTTTTATTTCATTATTTGAATTTTTTATTTACAAATGTATTTCATATCATTTATACAAATTATATAAATTAATAAAAAAATATTTTACAATCCTATAAAATCCTTATAAATTCGTAAACAATCCAATCAAATTTATAAAAATCTATTTAAATAAATAAATAAAATCCATCATGCGTAGATTATGTGGATTTAAAAAATCTACATAAATTTATAAACTTTTTAAAATTCAATAAAATCTTATAAAATTTCAAATAAATACACCTCCCTCCAATTTTAATTACAGATACCTTGACAAACTTTGGATAACCTTTGTATGTTAATATTTTTATATATTATATTCATCTCGTCGGGTAAATTTATCCTGTTTGATATTGAAAAATATATATATATATATTATCAAAAATTAATGAAAATAGTTTGAAGTATTTATAAAAATTTAAATATAATGAAAAAAAGAATACAAATCATACTTGAATAAAAGTAATCATAATTTTAGTAAAGGAGAAACTATTTTTTTAATCCTTTCGTCATCATTGTTATCATTTTAACACCATAACTAAATCTTGTACTAAATTAGTTTCACAATTTTAAAAAAAAAACTTGACAGAAATAATCATTGTGGCGTCGTAGTTGGTAACGTGGCAGCATCGTGGCATGTAAAAAAATGCATGGATAACACGTGAAAAATATTTGACAATTATTTTAGAACCATAATTAGATCATTTATTGGATTATTAGTCTCATAATTAAAAAAAAATTAGCAATAATCATCCTCAAATGTTGTTCACGTATCATCCACATAATTGTTGGTGTGCTATGTCGCTACAGCATCAGCAACTACAGCAGCAACTACGGCGTATGAGGACCATTTATTTCATTTGTTTTTTTTTTTTTTTTTCAAAATTATAGAACTACCACATAATTGTTGGCGTGCTATGTCGCTACAGCATCAGCAACTACGGCGTATGAGGACCATTTCTTTCATTTGTTTTTTTTTTTTTTTATTTCAAAAATATAGAACTACCACATAATTGTTGGCTTGCTATGTCGCTACAACATCAGCAACTACGGCGTATGAAAACCATTTCTTTCATTTGTTTTTTTATTTATTTCAAAAGTATACAACTAATCTAATATATAGTCTAGTTATGATTGTAAAATGATAATGAAGCTACATATAAGACTATTAGAATAATTTTCCTAAAAAAATATTGAATGAATGCAATAGTTAAATATTAATTTTTTTTTCACAGTAAATTTAACAGAAAAAAAAATTAACGGATGAAATAAAATATTATTTTTAAAATTTTATGTAAACATTTTATGAAATTCACAATGTGTGTCCCCTAAAATAATAATTATTTCTATAAAAAAAATATTTTCAATGAACCATATCATGTACAAGTTCAGATCACCTAATTAGTGGCTTATGAAGAGACAAACACAAAATTAATATAGAAACACTATTGTGCTATTAATTAATTAAAGTGCAATTCTCGAAAAGGAGATAAAGGTTATAAGAGTGCTTTTGTCCATTTTATCTTTCTATCTAGGAAAATGAATAATTGTAATATATATATTCTATTTACTAAGCTTTCAACTTTGTCGTCCATTAATCAATCTTCAATAATTATACATACATATATGAAAAATAAAATATATATATTTATTATTCAAAATATTTATCAAACATTCACTCATGTCAAAATAAGTACTTATTTTTTATTCAATTTTTTTTTTAACTTTTCTTTTCAACATAATTTCCCAAAAATATTAATATTCACACATATTTATTATTTTTATTTTATATACAATTTTTTATACCTTACATAAAAATATTTCTTCAAAGTATCTTACAAAACAAACACTTATAATTTGTTTGGATTTGATTTAAGTTAGAATTTGCGTTTTCAATATTTTGTTTTAATTTGCTTGAAGTATAGTTTAAATGATAGTTAATATAAAATTTTGTTAGAAACATTATTATATTATTATTGATAAGCGTGTAAATTAAAGGGGTGTTTGACAAATAGCTTTTTAAGAGCTTTTAGCTTATTGAACAATTTTTAGTTATTTGACCAGTCAAAAAGCTAATTTAGGTGTTTGGTAAATTAGCTTTTTAGAAGAGCTTTCTGGACCAAAAAACCTAATTTCTGAAAAGCTAACTTACCCAGCGTTTTAAAATAGTTTTTTCTGTAAAAAATTTTTTTATTCCTTATATGCCCTTAAAAATTTATTATACATTTTACACAAATAAATATATTTTGATTATTTATTAATTATATTAGAATATTTTATTATATTATAATTTTACTTCTATAAATTTAAAATAATTAATTTTTATATAAAAATTATTTTAATTGTAAAATATATAAATTTATTAAAATCAACATAAAATAAAAAATATAAATATTAGTAATTTATTTTTTTATTAAAATTACATTATATAAATTTACACTAAAAATAAATTAAATAAATTAAATTTATTGAAAATTATAAATATAATGAACTAATCGATAACGAATATAATAAATATATACACAAAAAATTTATTATTTTATATTTTACATTATTTTCAATAAAAAAAATTATTTATATATTTTAATAAAAATATATTATTTTTTAAATCTAAATATAATAAAAATAAATACTTTTATAACACTTACAATTTTCAATAACTAATAACAAAAAATTTTAAACATTCTAAACTCAAAAGAATATAATTGAATATATTAGAAACAAGAATAAAATAAAAATGTCCTCAATTGTTATTTTACGTATAAACAGCTAATATCAAACAGTTGTTTTACCAAACATTTTAATACAACCTTCTAATCGAATCAGCTAGTCAAACCAGCTAAATAGTTGTTTTACCAAATATTTTAATACAACCCTCTAATCGAATCAGCTAGTCAAACCAGCTAAACAGTTGTTTTACAAAACATTTTAATACAACCCTCTAATCGAATCAGCTAGTCAAACCAGCTAATTGAATCAGCTAACAACTATCAGCTAATTGAATCAGTTAACAGCTAACCGCTATCAGCTAATTCCCAAACACGCCCCAAATAATAGCGATTTGTGCATCAACACAAAATCAAACATAGAGGGTGTGGATGGTACGGGTAAATTTGAATTTTATTTGAAATGAATTTGAATTTTGATGCATCTTTTGTGTTTAAGTTTGGTTGGAGTTTCGGGAGTTTTAATGTGTATTAATTTAATGGATAATAAATAAAATAATATAAATGTATATTAAATTTAATTGATAAAATTTATATTGTATGATTTGATTACAAATTTATATTATACCAAATATATATATATTTAAATTTTTATTTATTTTTGTATTATAAAAATTTTTATTATTTAAAAAATAACATATATATTGTATATATTTTTTTATCCTATAATTATTATAAATATTAAATAAATATAATATTTGAAAACAAATTATAGTTAAAAAAAAAATTTGCAAGCTGCAGCAATTGTCATTGCTTTTGCACAGTTGTTGTTTGCTCAAGTCGGGCTTGGAGAAACACACCTAGAGTTTTAAAGAATTTTAAAAGTATTAAAAAAAAAAGAAAATTAATATAAGGTTTTATAATAATAAATAAGTATTTATGTAATATTTTTTTTTGAAAACAAAACTATTGACGAATAATATTTTCTCTGTCTCATTTTAATAAATATACATTAACTTAGTTAACTAAATAACATAAACATCTCTTTATTTTCATTTTTTTTTAAAAAAAATAAATATTTTTATCTATATTTAAAATTCCACATCTTTTATAAAATTAGTTTATGTTAATTATAAATAAATATATATTTTTTATTTATTTGTATATATGAAATTTTATTATTTACAGAATGATATTCATATTATATATATTTCTTGTGATATAAGTTTTAAAATATTTAAATATATATTCTATTTATTTTAAAATTACCAATATTATTAATTTATTAAAAAATATTAAAATTATATATTAACTTACTATTATTAACTAATTAAACATCGTTATCTTAAATAATGTCAAAAAGTGTCAATTCACGTCCAAGATGAACCAGTGGTGTGGGGTTTGGACTTTCACGGTCATAAGTTTAAACCCACGCCTCAGACTGACACAATTTTTTTTGATAACGTGAGAACTCGCAGCCACTACCCGAAAATACGCACTGGATAAACCCCCGCCCGAACCTAATACCTTGCAAACCAGGCCCGACGAGAAAGTCATACTAGGCGAACCATGTGTGGCAGGTAACCTGAGAACTCAAAAGTTTATTTTGTATTTTGATTTAATTTTTCTTTTTTGTATATATATATATATAAGTTATAGTTTAATTTTTCTTTTTATATATATATAAGTTATAGTGAATTATATAAATAATATAAAAATAATAAATATATGTAATACATTATTTATTTATTTATTTTTAAATATATTGAATTTTTTTAAAAAACACCCAAAAACCCACACCGCTTGAAACCATTTCTAATTGGAAAACTTGTGTATTTAGTTTTTAGTTGAAAATTAGATTGAATTAATATTTGATTTATGATAATGTATAATTAAAATAAATTTAGAATATATATTAAAGTAACTTAAAAAATTATATTATACTAAAATAGATTTGATAAGAATATTATTTTGCATAAAATAATTATATTATAATTTTATTTAATATTAAAAATATGTTTATATTTGTATAATTTTTTATACAAATATTATTATATTAATATTATAAGATATTAATAAAAATGTTTTTGTCATTTTCTCTTGTAATATATTTTGATATAATAATTAATATTTAAATATTAATACGCAAAAAATAAATGAATATTTAGTAAACGTGATAGACACTATTATATTTATATAGAAAAAATTAATTTTATAAAACATAAAAAGATTTGCATGAATATTTATTTATTTATGAGGGAAATAGAAATTAAAAAAAAAGTTCAAGTTCATTTTATTTTGGAAAACTTTTGGAGGCATAATACAATCGTGGAATTGGAAGCTATTCAAGCAGATCGTTGAGAATAATAATAGACACTCTTTGGTTGGATTGATATGGGATATATATATCTCAAATAATTTCATCAAATTCATTAGTTTTGTTTGTCATCAAATTCATTAGTTTTGTTTTTGTTTGACAATACGATAAATTTTAAAATTTTACAAATTAACAGTTAATTTCAGTATATTTATTTTAATATTTCAAATACTCTTTATATTGTATATCTTGTCGACGGAATTCAGCTATTAGACAGCTGGTCCATATTAGACCGTTGAAATGCTAGAAAGAGTGAATTCCCGACTAACTCAAGAAACCTTCGAGTTAGTCTCGCGAAATGAACAAAAAAGGAATGGAAAAAGATAGTAAAAATGTCGTAAAACTATAACTAGGGATGGAGAAATTTACTGAACATACCGAAATACCGACTTATCGTACCGTATTATGTTGAAAATATCGAAAATTTGGGTATACCGAAAATTTCGGTACGGTATCTGTAATCGAAAGTTGGACCTAATACTTGTAGTTTACAATTAATCGAACACATACGAAACAAGAAACATCGAATCTTTTATATACTTTCAAAATCAAAGGAGTTCGGACTCAGTTTACCCTAAGTTCCAACCGAATAGCAACATATACACACACCCTCGACCCAGACACTACCGACATCCACAGAAACGCACAATCAGCGAGATTAACAACCTAATCGAAAGAAATCTCAAGATTCTAAGCCTAAATCATCGCGGACAATCAATTACACCACGAACAGCTCAAAAAGACAGAATCGAGAATTCCAAACCGAAGAACAGCTTTAGAACAAGTTGTAATACAACCACGGTGGATGAACTTCAAGTTCCGATGGCCAAACTCGCCGGAATGCCAAGGACAGGTCGATCGCGTTCGTCGGGGAAGCTAGGGCTCCAGAGAGTGAATATTGCGATGTGAAGGAGTGAGAAATCGTCTGTCCAGTGAACCGGGGAAGCAATATATATAGACCCCTTGGACCGGTTTAAGGGCGGTCCAGGGCGGTTCAGGCCAACCGAACCCATCATCCAATTCATCACTCAATTGGGTCGCACCGCGGGCACAGGATCCGGGTTTCGATAGGTTGTGTCGGGTCAAAGTGTAATATGCACAAAACATCACAAATCTCCACCTTTTTGGGCATTGGAGAAAGTGCTTTAAGGGTGTCATCCTTGTCCCAGCTCCAACGATTTCAGTCTTTTAACCTGCGGACTTATTAACACGGTTAATGTTCTCAAGTTTTAATAAAAACAACCATAAAAAACAAATCAGGTGTAAAAATAAACAAAACAACTACACAAACAGCTACATGATTAAATATATCATGCTGAAAACATAATTTTAAAAATCAAAAGATCCAAGCCTTCAAATTTCAAAGATTCTCCTAATCAAAAGTATCTATATAAACTGTTTTCTTACACAAATTGAATTTTGTTATTGATAAAACTTTTGTTCCCATGTCCGTAGGATTATATTCAGAAGGTATTTTTTCTAGTTTTAAAAAACCCTTAGACACTATATCATGAATGAAATGAAATCTAACATCTATATGTTTCGTTCGATCATGAAAGACTGGGTTTTTACAAAGCTGAATTCCGAATTGACTATCTGAAAAAACTGTTACTTCATTTTTCAAGTAGCCTATTCCATTTAGTAAACCTTTTAACCACATACCTTCCTTCAATGCTTCAGTTATGGCCACATATTCCGATTATGTCGTAGAAAGAGCAACTATATGTTGTAGTTGGGATTTCCAACTAACA
Source organism: Andrographis paniculata (assembly GCF_009805555.1). Classification (NCBI taxonomy): domain Eukaryota; kingdom Viridiplantae; phylum Streptophyta; class Magnoliopsida; order Lamiales; family Acanthaceae; genus Andrographis; species Andrographis paniculata. The sequence continues at coordinate 2,851,911 of NW_026137611.1, forward strand.
CAAGAACCACACAAAGTAAAGATATACGACGTAGTTGACTTCCTAAAATCTCTATCATTCGCATAATTGGAATCCACATAGCCATTTAGTTTTCACTCACTAATGTGTTTACCAAATACTAAACCAACATCAATAGTATCAACCAAGTATTTAAACACACACTTTAAAGCATTCCAATGTTTCACACCAGGATTAGCCATGTATCTACTCAAACAACTAATAGAATATGCTAAATCAGGCCTAGTGCACACCATCAAGTACATAATAGAACCTACAGCACTAGTATATGGAACATTCAGCATGTATTTCACATCATTTTCAGATTTTGGGCATTGATCTTTAGATAAAATGAAATTAGAAGCAAGGGGGACAACAGAGGGTTTAGCCTCAGTCATGCAGAATTTATTCAAAATTTTATTAATGTATGAAGACTGATTTTAAAACAGCATGTTATCTTGCCTATTCCTAAGTATATTCATACCAAGAATTACTTTTACATCTCCTAGGTATTTCATATCAAATTTCTTGCTTAAACAATCCTTCACATGATTAATGGTTTCCAAACTATGACTCATAATCAACATATCATCAACATATAATAGCAAGAATATGGGATGCTCACATGCTATTTTAAAATACAAACAATGATCAAAATTGCTTCTATTAAATTCCAAAGATTTCATTCATTCATCAAATTTTATGTTCCATTGCCTAGGGGACTGTTTTAGTCCATAAAGGGATTTCTTTAAAAGACACACATGATTAGGATTAATTTTATCAAAGAAGCCTTCCGGTTGTTTCATGTAAATCATTTCGTACAAATCACCATGTAAAAATGCAGTTTTTACATCTAATTGTTTCAATTCCCAATTAAAATAGGCAACTAAAGCAAGCATGAGCCTTATAGTAGAATATTTAACAACATGAGCAAAAATCTCATTGTAATCTACTCCCTCATTTTGTGTAAACCCCTTAGCAACTAATCTTGCTTTAAATCTAACTCCATTTTCATCTTGTTTTACTTTGTAAAGCCATTTACAATCAACAATAGAACTGTTAGCTAACTTTGGCACCAAAATCCAGGTTTTATTATCCTTTAATGACTTCATTTCTTCATTCATTGCATTAATCCACTCATTTCTTTGTTTTGATTTCATAGCTTCACTATATGACCTTGGTTCATTACCATCTAATGATTCAAACACATTATAAGCTAAAGAGATAACATCAACATCAAAATCATCTAACCTAGGAGACTGCCTTACATTTCGCCTAACTCTATCCCTAGTAAGTTGATAATTTTCCAAATTTTGATCAACATTTTCAGCAATTCCAGATTCAATTCCCTCACTAACATCATCAGAACTGATCCCCAGACCAACCTCTGAATTTTCAGAATGAAAATTTGGATCAGAACCGGCTGTTCTGGTATCAGTTTCATTTGAGGCATTGTTATCAAGTAATTCAGCCTCTAAATTGTCTAAATTATAATGATTTTGCTCCATCTCATTTTGAGTATCATTAGAACCATTAAAAGCAGTATTTTCATCATTTAAAGTCTGATTTTGCTTCAAACAGGGCATTTCATTCTCATTAAATGCTACATCTCGACTAACAAAAGTTTTGAAACCTGGTTTAGTGTTTAACCATAGCCTATATCCCTTAACACCCTCGGGATACCCTAGAAACACACATTTCTCAGTCCTAGGTTCAAGTTTATCATTGAAAATACGTATGAAAGCAGAACAACCAAATACTTTCAGGTTTGAAAAATCAATTTTCTTTCCACTCCACCTAAATTCAGGACATTCATCCTTTAAAGGCACTGAAGGTGATCTATTAATCAAATACCTCACCCCAAAAGCTCTTGGATAAACCCGAGGAAGCAAGCAAGCTTCGAACTCTTTCTAATAGAGTTCGGTTCATCCGTTCAGCCACCCCATTTTGTTGAGGTGTATAAGAGGCTGTTTTATATCGCTTTATTCCATTTTCAATGCAAAAGCTATCAAACCAAGTGTTGCAATATTCTAAGCCATTGTTAGTTCTTAAATACTTAATCTTTTTACCCGTTTGATTTTCAATAGAAATTTTCCAATTTTTAAAAATTTCAAACACATCAGACTTCTGTTTCATTAAAAATACCCAAACTTTCCTTGAAAAATCATCAATTATAGTAAAAAAATATTTTCTACCACCATGTGTGGGTTCACTAGCCGGTCCCCACACATCTGTGTGAAGATATTCAAGGATATCTTTTGAAAAAAATCCTACTTTCAGTGGGTTTTTTAGGAAAAGTAACTCTATGATGCTTTCCATATATGCAATTGTCACAAAATGACACATTTGAGAAATTTCCAGCACCTAAACAACCAGTTTTATGCAAAATCTCCAATCCTCTATTACTCAAATGACCTAATCTCCTATGCCACAACTCAGTGCTATCATGGACAGCATTCACACAAGCATCAGATTCACAAATAGGCACATTAGTCACAATATAGAGATTATTTATCAAATCAGCCTTGAAAGCTACTAAAGAACCCTTAGTTATTTTCATAAAATCCATTCCCCATTTTCCTTCTAGTCCTAAAGAAGACAAACCAGCACAAGAAAGCAAGTTATTCGACAGATTAGGGACATGTCTCACATTGCACAGCTTTAAAACATTTCCAGATTTAAATTTCATCGTAACAGTCCCTATTCCTTTAACACTGCAAACCGTATTATCAGCCATAGTCACATTACAATTTAAAAGGGTTTTATAATCACTGAAAAATTCCTTAAAAGGGGTCATGTAATAGGTGCAAGCTGAATCTAATAACCGTTCATTCTTATTAAAAGCAGTCACATTAGAACATCCAGCAGTAACAACAAACACTTCACCTAAGCCATCATCATGAGAAATCAAATTTACTTGTTCATTTGAAGAAGTATTAATAGGGGCTGTTCCATTTTCTGAAGTTATTGTTGTAGTTATTCAAGTTTCTATTCTTCTTAGGACAATTCCTAATGAAATGTAAAGTGTCACCACAATTAAAACACCGTTTGACATACTTTGAAGGGGTTTGAGATCTATTCCTAGACTTACTTCTAGACTTCTTCTTATATTGACTATTGTAGAGTTATTTCATTGCTTATTGTTATTAGAAAAAGAGTCATTTTTATTCGGTCTAAAGGGAGATCTACCCCTAACATGCATCACCTCACCATGTGACTGTTTATTAGCTTTACTTAGTTTCAAATCCACTTCTTTACTTTTTAGACCATTTACCACAACATCTAAAGTAATCACATCCATACCATATTTTATAGCTGATTTTACATCTGAATATGCAATAGGGATTGCATTTAACATGACAATAGAGCTGTAATCATCTATGGTTTTATCCCCTGTAAATTTTATATCTTGAATTAACTTGGAAAAAACATCTAAATTTTCATCTATTGTCTTTGAAAGGTCTAATTTGAAGTTAAAGAATTGCTCTAACAGATGAATCCTATTTGGAAGAGAAGTTTCAGTATACATGTTATTTAATTTGTCCCACAAATCCTCAGCTGAACCATAAGTACCTATTTTTCCTAATTACATGGTCAGCTAGGTTTAAAATAATGCACGAAGATGCAAGTTCATCCAGCTTAAACCTTTCATCAAGAGAAAGGTCGGTTGTTTGATCAGGTTCCACGGCTTTTATCAATCTTTGAGTTAAAATGATGTTTCTCATCTTTTGTTTCCAAATTGCAAAATCAGTTTTTCCATCAAAAGGCTGTATGTTAAAAAATGCTTGACCAGCCATCATTTTCAAAAGGAAAAACAATCTGTTTTATTATTTTTCACAAAATCACTTGAAAAACAGATTTATGGTTTATAAAGTCTCAACAAAAAAGGAACCACCAGATAGGAATGCACCAAGAACAGAGGAAAACTGAATATTAACTAATCCAAGGGTTAGTTTCTTGAGAAAACTAACTTAGGAGCAGTTAATATTACCTAACACACAATCAGATTTTCACAAACTGCTCTAACTAACACTTTAACTGTGACAACAACCTCAAACAGCCACACTTAGCATAGAAACAACCACTTAGTAGACTAAAATTGCCACACTTAGTCACCCCAAAACTGAAATCTCACAAAAAACATGCAACAAGGTTAGGAATGTTACCCACTCCAAGCTCCGCAACTGTTCTTTGACTTTCTTTTCGTAATTCAAAGCGTCCAACCTGTAAAATCCTTTCAACTGCGCACTTAATACACAAATTAGTAAAATTTGGATGAATCAATCAACAAAGAACTACCCAAATCAACCAAATAAGGATGATTTCAAGTCATAATCTCCTACAGGGTCTATCTTAGTCCTAATCAAGGAGATCTAAACTTTACAGAAGTGAAAAACACCTTTAGAGAACAGCTTTCACTTCGACAGAACAGTAAACAACCAAGATTTCGTAAAAGCTTGAGACTATTTACACAAAACCTTCGGATTTTACAGAGAGAACTAGGTGTTCACTCCAGGAACTCGAAAATCACGATTCCAGTAAACTAACAAGCCCTAAGGCTCTGATACCACTTGTAATCGAAAATTGGACCTAATACTTGTAGTTTACAATTAATCAAACACATACGAAACAAGAAACATCGAATCTTTTATATACTTTCAAAATCAAAGGAGTTCGGACTCAGTTTACCCTAAGTTCCAACCGAATAGCAATATATACACACAACCTCGACCCAGACACTACCGACATCCATAGAAACGCACAATCAGCACGATTAACAACCTAATTGAAAGAAATCTCAAAATTCTAAGCCTAAATCATCACGGACAATCAATTACACTACGAACAGCTCATAAAGACAGAATCGAGAATTCCAAACCAAAGAACAGCTTTAGAACAAACTGTAATACAACCACGGTGGATGAACTTCAAGTTCCGATGGCCAAACTCGCCGGAATGCCAAGGATAGGTCGATCGCGTTCGTCGGGGAAGCTAGGGCTCTAGAGAGTGAATATCGCGATGTGAAAGAGTGAGAAATCGTCTGTCCAGTGAACCGGAGAAGCAATATATATATAGACTCCTTGGACCGGTTTAAGGGCGGTCCAAGGCGGTTCAGGCCAACCGAACCCATCATCCAATTCATTACTCAATCGGGTCGCACCGCAGGCACAGGATCCGGGTTTCGATAGGTTGGGTCGGGTCGAAGTGTAATATGCACAAAACATCGCAGTATTGGTATGAATTTTCGGAAACTTCGGTATTTCGGTATTTCGTACCGATATTATTTTTATTAAATAATTTAATTATTAATATAAATAATAATTATTAATATTTTTTTAAATCATAAACTATTGAAAATTTATTGATTTTTTTATAATATTTTTTGTTGTGGAGAATAGTGATATTAATTATTTTTTTTAATTATTTTGAAATTTAAAATTATATTTTCGGTATAATCGGTATATATCGGTATCTACTGAAATTAAAATTTTCGGTATAAGCGGTATATACCGGTATCGTACTGAAATTGAAATTTTCGATATAAATGATATATACCGGTACCGTACCGAAAATTTCGGTATATTGAAACTTTTGGCACGATACCGATATATATTTTCATTATATCAAAAAATTCGGTATCGATATCGATCGGTATTTTCGATACAGTACGGTATGCCATCGCTAACTATGACATGCACATCAAAACAATAACAATGCATACATCAGTAGGAAAAACCAACAAGAAAACTTGATAAAATAAACTCAAATATAAGCAACGAATAAACATAAAATACAATAAAAGAAAGAAGAATAAAAATGTAGATTTTTTTTTTTTTTTTATGTTGATTGGACGTCTCCTCCATCAAATTCCTTTTATGTTACTTTAATTTCTTCTACATTTTTCTTTATTGCCTTTTTAATTTCAGTCTTAAATAATTGCTGTTTAACTTTGTGTCAACTTCAATATTTAAAGGAACTCATTTGTAAGTCTTTATTCATTATTCTTCCTTCATTTGATTTAATCAACCCTCGTTATAAAGTTTTCTTAAAGCTTTATGAACCATACATACGACAATATTAACCTTCTTTTAATGATTGCCACGTGTCACGGTGTAGGTCATTTGAGAGGCCAAAGACTCCTCTACACAGTCCTAAAATGCGGTTATAAGTGTATATATTGTTTCAAAGTTGATTAATTATTTAATCGATAGAATTTTATTTTTAATTAAATTCATAATTTTTAGAATCGATTATTCAATTAGTTGAAATATATTTGAATTATACGGTGGTTATTAATAATGTGGTTAGTGTTGAAAAATTATTATATTACAAGAATATCAAATAATTATCGAAAAATAAAATTTGATATCAAAATAATTTGTCAAAATAAATTTGATAATCCCGATAATTTTATCGAAATAAATATGATAATCAATTTATCGTAATAAATTTGATATTTAATCGAGATAAATCCCAAAATCATTTTATCAAAATAAATTCGATAATCACGTCGAATCGATGTACAACCTCTTTCCGTAAAAATGAATACGTCCCGGTAGTACCTTCGATTTGTGGTGCAATGTTCCAAAGATAAATCTACATTCGTCTCCGAATTAAGTGGCATCCCAATATTTCGGAGCTCCGACAAGCTAAAATGAGGTGAACTCTAGCTATGTCTGGAGGTTTGAACATGAGTGAAAGTGATCGGAATATTAACCGGACACTCGCCGGAAATATTGCCGGAAACTTAGAGAGGTAGAGAGGGAGAGAAAAGAGCTTTGCCTTAAATAGTGTATTTTGAGAGGGTGTGGGGAGGGCTTTCTATAGGCACTACCCATGGAGTTTTAATACCGAAACCGTCAGCTTTTAATAGCCTGTAACTGTCGGCCATAATTTCGGTAACGTCCGACAATAAACACCAAACTTATTTCCCGTCATAAATATATTATTTGAATTTTTAAATTTAAAATAATAATATATCATACATGCATGTAACGATAATTTTTGGATCCGGGCAGGTGGTACGCGCGCCGGTGGTTTACCGGCATTTATATGCATAGCCATACTATTAATAACCACTACCCATATGCATTTCAACTCACCAAATAATCGGTTTCGAAAACTATGAAAATTCCATCAATTAATTAATTAACCGATTTTCCAACAATCCCCCACATGAGTGAGAATGCCAATTAATTCGGACAACACACAACTCAGTTCCTGAGACATCGACAGGTCAGGATATGTGTTTGTGGCTTTGAACCTTCCTTAGTCAATATTATTGTATGTATCAGTGGCCTAGTTAACACGATGCATTGAACTATTCCACATTTGTGTATATTTAAGTCGATAATATTGACATATCGTTATCTCAACCTCCTTTTGTTATCACGTTTTGATCCATTCTAGTCATAAATATTTCATTTGAAGCGGCCCTCACTTCACACTTATATAAGTACTCCTATCTTAAACTATCAAGCTCTACTTTTAGATTATTAATAGTCAGTGACTCAATATCACCATTTTGCACGTTGTAACACTCGTAGTTTTTCAGAAAATGGTGTTCGACTGTTCATGCCAAATTATTACAGCTTAGTTTTCCTATTGAACCAAGGCTTGAGAGCTCCAAGTAATTTGGTTGGATTACCATTGTAATTGTCTCTTAAATTTGTGGATTTCAGATCCATTCCCTCCAGCAGTTTATACATTTGATCACAACTTAACATTTTGGTTAGCGGATCCGCAAGGTTTTCTATAGACCTATAGTCAATATTTATAACCACACTAGTGATCAATTGTCTCACAATATTGTGTTTGTATCGAATATGTCGGGATTTACCATTATAAATTTCCATTCTTAGCCTTTGCTTTTGCAGTTTGGCTATCACAATATATCATTACCGGAGGTGCTAGTTTTCTTTCAAAATGGATCGAGCTTTACAAGTTTATTTTGTGGACTTTCACGATATTGCTCTTCCTCCAGTCATAAAGACATATCCGCTTGTAGACAATGAATATTCCATGTCAGATATCCTGTTAGCATCACAGATCCCTTCAAGTACTAGATGATATCTCGTGTAGTGTATGTAAAAAATCAAGAGTATATTTTAAATACCTCAAGAATTTTACTAGCTTTACACGACCTACCTCTTTCTCCGAGATTTTCTTGAGAGACGGTACTTACACACCCACACTTCAAATATTTGTATGAATGTTTCTTGTCTTTTCACAATTTATAAGAAGTTTTATCCTTACCTTTGAGTGGAATTTTATGCAAAATATAATTTGCAGTTATAACTGCCCCTATAATTTTTGGGTAATTCTAAATAAATCAACGAGACATTTATGTTGATTCGCTGCCTTATTATTATTTTAAGGCATTATTGGTTCTCTTTTCCCCTTTAACAGGTAAATGAAGCAATATCTCGTACAATTATTCATAAAGGTGATATGTTTTTTTTTTTCACCTCAAATTTGCACATATTTTAAATCACACATATCAGTGTCAATTAAATTGAATAGCTTTGCAATTTGTTTTTTTTTTGTTTTTTTTTTTTACTGAAGAAAAATAGTATTAGCTATTTTTGTCTCCATCCAAATTTCACACTTAGTTTGAGTGTTAACTTTTAGATATTTAGTAAATTAAAATTTACTAATCTTTTTATAGCATTTAGATTAGCATCCTCCAATCTACAATGCCATAAATCGGCATACTTGAAACAATATTTTCTTATGTCAGACCGCCATCTGTTTACACAGTAGAAACATCGACAATGGATGTGCCTACACTCAAATTGCCGGAAACATCCATGATGCTGACAATTTGATCGAGCAACAATATTATCGCAATATATCAAAATATATTCATTTTTACTATTATTAGAAAATTATTATATGGCAAGAATATCAAATAATTATCAAAAAAAAAAAAATTCAATATCAAAATAATTTATCGAAATAAATTAGATAATCAATAATAACTTATCAAAATAAATTCAATAATCACGATAATTTTATCGAAATAAATCTGATAATCAATTTATCGAAATACATAATTTGATAATCTCAATAATTTTATTTAAATAAATCCGATAATCAATTTATCGAAATAAATTTGATAATCACGTCGAGTCGAGGTAGAACCTCTTTACGTAAAACCGAATACGTCCCGGTAGTGCCTGCGGTTCATGACGCAATGTTCGTAAAGATAAAACAATGTTCGTCTCCGAATTGGATAGCATCCTAATATTTCGGAGCTCCGACGAACTAAAATAAGGTGAACCGAGCTATGTCGGGAGGTTTGAACATGAGTGAAAGTGACCGAAATATTAACTGGAAACTCGCCGAAAATATTGCCAGAAACTTAGAGAGGTAAAAAGGGAGAGAAAAAAGCCTCTCTTAGAGGGTGTATTTTGAGAGGGTGTGGAGAGGGTCTTTTATAGGCACCTCTACCATTGGAGTTTTAATGTGAGCCGAAACCATCGCCTTTTAATGACTTGTAACCATCAACCATAATTTTGGTAACGTCCGAAAATAAACACCAAACTTAATTCCGGTCATAAATTTATTATTTGAATTTTTAAATTTCAAATAATAATTTATCATACATGCATGTAACGATAATTTTTGGATCTGGGCATGTGATACGCGCGCCGGTGGTTTAGTGGCATTTATATGCCTAACCACACTATTAATAACCACCGTACTACCCACATGCATTTCAACTCGCCGAATAATCGGTTTTAGAATTTATGAATTTAATTTAAAATTAAATTCCATAGATTAATTTATTAACCGATTTTCCAACAATTAGGTATATAAATGCCGGTAAGCCAAAGACGCGCATGTCACCCATCTGGATCAAATAATAACACAAGTACACGAGCATGAGTTTTGTCTCCGGCTCAAAGGTCTTGGTCGTGATTGTGGGTTGGGCTTAAGTTTGGTGAATGCTAGCTTAACGAAGTCTATTATGCTCCAAAGCCAAATCAAAACAACAAAATATTTGAAGCCCAAGAAAATATATTTTTGTCACACAAAAATATAGGTCAAAAATTATAATTACATGCATGTATGATAAATAATTATTTGATTTCAAAATTCAAATAATATATTTATTACCGAAATTAATATTGATGTTTATGGCTGAATGTTACCAAAATTTAATTACGTCGGTTTCGGCTCGAACATTTATTTGTGGGCTGTTTCGACTTGGGGTAGAGTGCCTATAAAAAGCCCTCTGCACACCCTCTCAAAACACACCAAGAAGAGTACTCTATTCTCTCCCTCTCTTCATCTCTTAGTTTTCGGCGTGTTTTCGGTTCATATACCAGTAACTTTTGTTGCAGAAATTCAGAGAATCAAGAAAAGGCAAACAAGAGCACAAAAACACAAGAATTTGGTTACCTAATTCGATCAGAATGATCTACGCCTTAGGGCATTGCCAAACTAAGGATTTTACTATAGAATACTCAAAGTACAGGTAAAAGTGATAGTACATGAATATTTATAGCCTAAACCTATATCAATATTATTTAAATCATATATCTAAATTTAAGATATAATATCCAAATCATTTTCATAAATTCATATCCCAACAATCTCCCATTTGAAGACTGATTACATTTTTCACTTCAACGTTTCACTTCATCGGCAATGACAACGTCAAGCCTCATTCTTCACTCATCGAGGCCAATTGAGGTTGAACACAATCTCAAGTCATCAAAAGTCACCACTTTAGGTTGTCTTTCAAGATTGCTCATAAATTGGCTCACTACTCTCACTGCATGTGTTTTCCACTTCCTAAAAGTATCTAAAGTATCATATTTATACTTAAGCAAATATACTCATACTTTTCTTGTAGCATCGTCAATGAACGTGATGTAGTACTATGAGCCTGCAAGGGACAACATAGGAGCTGGTCCCTACAAATCCGTATGGACCAAATCCAACTTCATCTTTTTAAGATTTCTCCAAACCTTTGAGAATGCCACATTTATCTTATTTCTAAAGAACCGGTTCTTGCATAGTCCAATATCGACGGACTTGAAACCTGACAATCTTCTATTTTAAACAAACTTCCTTATCCCCTTCTCGCTCATGTGTCCAAGACGAGAATATCATAAATTTTTATTAGTATTTATGGCCATGGATTCATTCCGTCTCTCATGATGTTGATCATGTAAAGAGTGCTATCTTTTCTCCTTTAAGCCACTAGAATGGATTTCTTAGTTACCTTCCACGACTTAGTTTAAAAAACTATCGAGTAACATGTCTCATCCAATTGTCTCACGGAAATCTGATTTCATTTCAGACCCGCACTACAAAAAAGTATCTAATAAGCTACGATATTTTTAATTACGAAATATTTTTGTATTTAAAACGTGTTATTTAGCAATAAAAATTAATTTTATCGCTAAAAATAAATTATGTATTAAAAAATTAATTTTGTTGCTAAAATTAATTTGCTAAACAATTTTATTTTCATAGCAAAAGAGTTTTAGCTACAAAATTATTTTTCATTATATAAAACTATTTGGCTAAAAAAATCGTGCATATTTTTTTGCTAAACCTCTTTTGTTATTAATTTTATTTTTATAGCAAAAGAGCTATAGGTGCGAAATCATTTTGTAGCTATATATCTTTTCATAAAGTTTATTGCAAAAAGCTTATTTTTTTTGTTACAAAAGTCATATTTGCCGTCAAAGACTTTTACTAACGCGGTATAGTTGACGAAATAAGTTTCATCGCAAAAACGTTTTTGCTATGAATTCATTACCTTTTTCTACAAAAGTTTTTGTAGCTAAATTTTAACTTTTTTTGTAGTTCCGGGACATGCCTTACATAATTTAGTCTCCACTCACCTCCATTTGGTGTTCTGATTTGGACTATCCCCTTACCTACAGTTTTTAATAGTTCATCATCTACAAGATAGACATCACCAAAATTACATGTGGTCTAGGATTCCATGATTCCCGAATCACTGCTTGAGTGGAATGAAGCTCCTGAGTGGCTGAGTTCAAGATCCATGACTTCGTTGGACTACTGACGCTCAGAATCAGCCCATTGGATATCTTATTTGCTACTCGCTGAACCTTGATCAGTTTTTGGTGCCCTGCACTGTCGTTTCAAATGTCATTTTTTCTTGCAGTTTTAACATACCACCTAACTTGCATCTGCCTTATCCTTGTTCTTCGGCTTCAATTTTGACCACTTTCTTTTGCCTCAGATCTATCCTTATTTTCGGCACTAAGGGGCAGATCCATATCCAAATTCAGTATTCTTACCCGAATTTCTTCGAATCTTCTTGCTCAAGATTAGATCTCTGACTGGATCAAATTTCATCTTCTTCTTCCCCGAAGAAGCCGCATTCAAGGCTATTACTACTGAATTCCAACAATCCGGAAAAGATGATAGTACAATTACAATTTAATATTTGAATCAAATTCAAGATTCACCGACCGCAATTGTGCAATGATCAGGTTGAATAGTTTTCGCATCTGGTAAACCTTGTTTGCAGAACATGATTGTTCGTACATATCTGACATAATTTAGAATCCCAAGTTTCGATTATGTCTGAACCGTGTGAAACAAGACATTATCTGAAAAGGTTAGTCGAACCACATTCATCGTCTTCCTATCGATCTTCTTGTATTCGGCTTTATCCATGTTTTCGGGTTTCTCCTTTAATGCGCATTTAGATCTTTACCATACAAGTAATCTTTGCATCTTTTAGAAACCGAAGTTCATTCTATCGAATACCTTGACAGGAAGACTATCACCAATCTTGACTCCCATTCAAAATAACCGAGGGCTCTGATACCAGTTGTTGCGAAAGTTCAGGGAATCAAGAAAATGCAAAAAAAAAAAAAAGCACAAGAACATAAGAATTTTAGTTACTCAGTTCAATCAGGATGAACTACGTCTGGGGGCGCTGCCAAGTTAGGAATTCTATTATATAATACACAGAGCACAAGTAAAAGTGAGAATACATGGATATTTATAGCGTAGGCCTATGTCAATAATATCCAAATCATATCTCTAATCTTGGATATAATATCCAAATCATATCTAAATCATATCCTAGATTTTAGGATATAATCAGACTTCATATCCTAACAACTTGCACTTCTATTCAAGCCTCCCGTCATAGCTAGAATTCAACTTATTTTAGTTCACTGGAGCTCCGAAATATTGAGGTGACACCTAATTCGGAGATCAACATTGTTTATCTTTGGGAACGCTACGTCACAAAACAGAGGCACTACCGGGGCATATTTATTTTTGCGGAGAGAGGTTCTACCTCGACTTTACGTGATTATCTAATTTATTTCGATAAATTATCATTGATATTGAATTCATTTCGATAAGTTATATTGGTATCGAATTTATTTCGATATTTTATTTTGATTATCAAATTTTATTTTTTGATTTTTTTATATTATCGCGATATAATAATATTTCAACAATCGCAAAAATGAATAAGTTGATATATTGCGAGAATATCGTCCTTCGAATCAAATTTCCAACATTATAGATGTTGAAAATTTGAATGTAAACTCGAATAGCATCGACCTTTACGTTATGTCGACAGATGCCAGTCAAAAAAAATAAAATAAAGTTCTAAGTATTTTAATTTATGACATTATAGATTGGGACATGCCAATCTAAATACTATAAAAAATTAATAAATTTCAAATTACTAAATATTAAAGAAGTAAACACTCAAACTAAATAGATTGGGACATGCTAATCTAAATGCTATAAAAAATTAATAAATTTCAAATCACTAAATATTAAAGAAGTAAACACTCAAACTAAGTGTGACGTTTGGATGAAGAAAAAATAGCTAAATTACTATTTTCTTTAGTAAAAAAAACACACACACACACACGAAGCCATTGAATGTGATTCACACTTATATGTGTAATTTAAAAATATATGCAAACTTAAGGTGGAAAAAATATTTCATCACTTTTATAAATAATTGCACAAGATATTGCTATGTTTACATGTTAAGAAGAAAATAAAAGAGAAGTAATAATGTCTTAAAAAAAAAAAGGCAGAGAATCACCAGAGCTGTAATATTAAGTCAGTTCGAAGTTATTGGAGAGGTGAATATGTATGTGACACCCTGGCCTGCAAAGCCGGGCGTGTCGAGATCGTAGACTAACTCTACAGGTCAACACAAGTCCTTTCAGCGTGTTTTTGTCCTCACTTACGCGTACCATGAGAGACTTCCCAGGGGGTCACCCATCCTCAAATTATTCTAGGGCAAATACGCTTAACTCTAGGATTTCTGAAAAGGAATGTTTTGTTAACATGAGTAGTCTATTCAATCCATTTAATCTCTATTTACTCTTGGATGACCTGACACCGACTAATCCATGGGAGTTGGCCTAGCACCGGACCAAGTCTGAGGGTACTACAGTATAGCTCTGTGTGAAAAGCTATGTGACATAATTCATCAGACTACGACATCATACTCACCATAATCGAATGACATTACGAACGCATAAATGTCTTGTTGATTTATTAAGGATTACCTAAAAATTGTAGGGGGCAATTCTAATTTAAAATTATATTATGAATAAAATTCCACTTAAAGATAAGGATAAAACTCCTTATAAATTGTAGAAAGGCAAGAAACCTTCGTACAAATATTTGAGGTGCGGGGGTGTGCCTAACTAGAATATAAGTACCGCCTCCCAAGCAAGTTGCGGAAAAAATGGTAGGTTATGTAAAGCTCGTAAGAGTTTTGAGGTATTTAAAATATATGTTTTAACTTTTTGGCATATACTACACGAGATATCATCAAATGCTTAAAGGGTATTGTGATGTTAAGAGGATATTTGACACGAAATATTCGTTGTCTACAAGTGGATATGTCTATATGATCGGAGGTGACAATTTTTGGTGGAAGTCCACGAAACAAACTTGTACAACCCAATCCATTTTGGAAAAAAATTAATATATCCGGTAGTGATATATTGTAATAGCTAAGCTGCAATAACAAAGGCTAATAATAAAATTTACAATTGTAGATTACAACATATTTGACATAGATACAACACTGTGAGACAATTGATCACTAGTGGGGTTATTAATGTTAATTATAGGTCAATAGAAAAGCTTGCGGATCCGCTAACCAAAGTGTTATATCGTGATAAAATGTATAAACTACTAAAAGGAATGGATTTGAAATTCACAAATTAAGAGACAATTATTATAGTAGCCTAACCAAATCACTTGGAAATCCCAAGTCTAAGGTTCAATGAAAAAACTAAGCTGTAATAGTTCGTCACAAACACTCGACGACTATTTTCTAAAAGAACTACAAGTGTTACGAAGTGCAATGTTGTGAGGTTGAGTCACTTGACTCTTAATAATCTTAAAAGTAGAACTGAATACTTTAAGATAAGATTACCTATATAAGTGTGAAGTGAGAGTCGTTTCAAATGAAACACTTATGAATCCGAAGATGTGAACCATGACGGAAACGGATCAAAATGTGAAAACAAAACGAGGTTGAAATAGCGATATACCAATATTATTGACTAAAATGTATACAAAAGTGGAATAAATTTAATGCACCGTGTCAACTAGGCCACCAGTACATACATTAATATTGACTAAGGAAGGTTTAAAGTCACAAGCTACTTATCTCGATGTGTCAATGTCTCTGGAACTGAGTTGTGTGTTATCCTTATAAGTGAACATTTCCACTCATGTAGAAGATTGTTGGAAAATCGGTTAAGTATTTGATCGATGGAAATTAATTTTGAATTAAATTTATAATTTTCGAAACTGATTATTCGGTGAATAAAAATGCACGGGGGTTGTATAATGGTTAGGCATATGAATGCCGGTAAGCCACAAGCAACTCGACGTAATTATTGAATTTATTTCGATAAATTATTATTGATATCGAATTCATTTTGATAAGTTATATTGATATCAAATTTATTTCGATATTTTGTTTTAATTATTGAATTTTATTTTTCGATAATTTTTTTATATTCTCGCGATATAATAATTTTTCAATATATATACAATATACATACATATTTTCTTCTCTTGGGCTTTTTTCCGAGAAAATCTTTGGGTTATGCTTTCATAAAATTTCCCACGACAAGTCTAGTACAAAAAAGATAAGACTTTTTTTTACTCAAATAATAGACTTCTTGGGCTGATTCTCGCATTTTGTGAATTTCAGAAAGGTTTCTTGCAGGCAAGTTTCTATAGAGTTCGGTTGTTCCTTAATTCCTCCACGATTTCTCCAAGAACAGTTATGTATTTGGCCGGTGATAACGAGTGTTTTTGTAGAGAATTTTATGAAGAATCTAACGAGAGAGTTTTTGCAGAAAATTTTCTGAAAAAAAAGAAAAAAAGAAAAAAAAAGTTGCAACCGTAATATTATATCTAATGGTTGTAATTTTGCGGATCAAAATAAATTAATCATATAAATATATAATTAAAATTAATTAGATTTTAAACATTTGGGTTTAGCCTATAAACCCGAGGTCCAAATCTTGACATTTAATGGTCAAAAAAAAATATTGTCAAGTTTAAGTCCAAATAAGGCTACGCCTAATCCAATGTCCAATCCAATCAAATCTAATTTTTCTTTAATCTTAATAGGGATATAATATGGACACTTATATTTTTAGCATATAGGATAACTCTTTTTCTCATTTCTTTTTCATTTACTTACACTAACAAAAATGTCTTCGTAAACCTAGCTGAACTAATTCAAATTTATTCATTTCAAATTTATTTTAAAATTTAATTTCACCGTAACAAACAGTGGTCTTGATTTATATATATATAAATTATATTTGAAATAAAATAAGAGCAATCCATTTGGAAAATGTCAGAATCATATAATTTTTTTACATAAAACTAGGAAAATTCATTCTAATTTAATCAACAAATTTATGTCTTAGATTATATGTTTTCAATTTTTAAATCTTTAATATTTTTAAATAGGAACCTGATTATAATAATTTATTTCAATTTTTTAAAATAAACAAATATATTTTTTTTATATTTTAACATTTTTTATAAAACAAATATTTTAATATACATTTTAAATTTATTTAAAATTAATCAAATACTTATATATATTATGATTTAACTCAATCACATTAAACATTTCATTCCCCAACCAAACCGAATTTCAAGTCCATGACAAGTTATACGTATCATCATTAATATTTCTATAAATTAGTAAAGCAAATAAATTAAACTAAAAAAAACTACATTTTCTCCCAATAATAGGATGACTTAGTCGATTTCATTTTATTTTTAAATTTTAATTTAAATAATAATTTGAATATAAATATTTTGTTATAATTGAATTTAGAAAAGTCTAAAATTAACTGAAGTCAGTAGATTAGTAACAACTTATTACTATAAATAGTTGAAAATAAAAAGAAAAAAAAAATATTATGTGACTCCATAATTAGTGTGAAAAAACACAAACACCGTTGCTCCACAAATTCATAGAATTTTCAGGGCATCTTAACCCTTCATTCTTCCTATATAAACACACACCCAAACGCCAACATTTACACATTCATACAGAATAATAATAACAATAAGACACAAGAATAATTTTTTGTCTAAATTAAAAAAAAAAAAAAAAGTTATATAAAAAAAAAAGAAAAAAAGAAAAAAATGGAAGTTATGCTATTGATAATATTCATGGCCATGGTGGCGCCAAACCATGCGACGGACTACGACATCATGAAGTTCGGGGCCAAGGCCGATGGCAAGTCCGACGACAGTGTGGTAAAGATTACTAAAAATTCTATTTGTTTACATATATGTTTCTAAATAAATTTATACTATTCATCGATTTTATTTAAATATATATATATCATCCAAAATTTAAATTTATTGTCCTTTTCACATGGTCATAAAAAATATTTTTATATTTTTAGTAAAAATTATACTCTCTCCATCCTAAGTATAATAGTATTGTTTACCATTTTTGGCACTCCCAAAACAATAGTCTCATTTTTATAAATAATCATATCACTATAAAACTATCCTTCCTTTTTCATTATTATTACACAAGCTACTACTTTTTACACTAATACACTCACAAGGGCAAAAAAGTCTTTTACCATTACTTTTTATCCTCTCGTGCCGAATACAACCTAAACTATAATTTTGAGGCGGAAAAAGTACTATTTTTTATATTTTTTTACTATAAAAAATTAAAAAAAAAAAAGTACAATTATTATATATTTTTATTAAAATGTGGCATAACATTTGTTCATACATTTAAGGAGTAAATGGTTAATCATATACTATAATATTGTTCATTCTAAGGCGATATCAAATGCGTGGCAAGAAGCTTGCAAGAGCACGTCGCCGAGCAAAGTCATTATCCCGAAAGGAAATTATATGGTTGGGCCGACAAAGATCCAGGGGCCGTGTCAAGCTCCCGTCACTATTCAAGCGACGGGTGCCCAATTAGTGGCCCCGGAGGATCCCCAATTGTTTAAATCACAGAATTCGTGGTTCCAATTTCAAACCATAAATGCATTAACTATGATCGGAGGATCCTTCGATGGCAAAGGGGAGCTTGCATGGAAACAAAACGATTGCGCAAAGACCGGAAAGTGTGGATCTATTCCTATCGTAAGTTTCTTCTTATAAATTATTCATCACTAGAGGATCATATTTACAGCTACTAACAAGTTAAATTGAGCCAAACTTTTTATGATTTTTATTTTATTTAAGTTTAAATTCAATTATAAATAATACTTTTTATTTATCAGTAAATTTGTTTTAAAAAACTATACATATATATATATTTATCAAATATAAAAATATTAATTTAGTATTCTAGCCAACATTGTTGAATGTTTGTGAACAAAACGAACTAAGATCAAATTAGCTTATTTAGTCTAGCGAATGAGTTTTTACCAATTCATAAAAGTTTAATCTTGTGAGCAGTTCCTTTATTTCACCGCTCTAATCATAATCATGATAAATAATTTTTTTTCTTTTTCTATATCACTCGTTTCGAATTAGAATATGACCTTGAAGCAAAGAGTTCATAAGTTTGTTGCCGATTATACTATACATATATTTTTTAATTTTTTTTTTATTTTGATTTAGAATCTGAGTTTGAACAAGCTCACAAATACTCTACTCCAAGACGTACAATCCATTGATAGCAAGCAATTCCACATGAACATTTTGGGTTGCCTAAACCTAACCCTCGTCGGCACAAAGATCTCAGCGCCGGACCATAGTTTGAACACCGACGGTATTCACATAGGCCGTTCTAGCGGGGTGAACATCTCTATGGCGGATATAAAGACCGGGGACGATTGTGTCTCCATCGGTGACGGGAGCCAACAAGTGAACATCGAGAAGGTCACTTGCGGGCCACCCGGACACGGCATTTCGATTGGAAGCCTAGGTAGGTACCAGAACGAAGAACCCGTTGTTGGCATAACGGTAAGAAATTGCACCATCACAAGCACAATGAACGGGGTCAGAGTCAAGACATGGCCCGGGAATCCTAAGCCCGGTGTCGCTCGAACCTTGCATTTCGAGGACATTAACATAAACAACGTGAGCACACCTATCTTGATCGATCAAGAGTATTGTCCTTACAACCATTGCACATCAAAGGTAACCTCCCGATTTTGTCCTTCAATTTCTATTACCTTTACACGGTCGTTTTTCAAAGTTTTGGCTATTTACAGTAACTTATTACATCAAATATTATTTTTTTCTCTATCATAAAATATTGCATTATGTACTCTTTTAACTTTTTATTATTCTCTACTTATGCATATCTATGATTTCACTGACAAGACGAGATTTCTTTATTTTTATTTATTTTTTGTGATTTTAGAACCCGTCTACCGTGAAGCTGAGTGACATTAGCTTCAAAAACATCCGGGGAACATCAGCAAGCCAATTGGCCGTGCAACTTAAATGTAGTAAAGGAATACCGTGCGAGAATGTCGAGTTGAGTGACATCAACTTCACCTACCAAGGAGTCAACGGATCCGAGGCTCTATCCGAATGCAAAAATGTGCAACCTAAACTTAGCGGCCAACTCTTTTTCCAATCTTGTGGTGAGCCTGCTGCCTAATTAAAATAAATACATGCCTAGCTTTCATATATATATATATATATATATGTATATGTATGCAATACATAGTATGTCAAGTTGTAATAAAGCCACAAAAAAAAATTGTGTGCTTAGTTAAGGTGAATAAGGGTGCGTAGAGAGTTCCCCGATTCGGGTGGTGAAAGAAACACCTCGAATGCTTAGTAGTATAGTGTACTTAGATTTGTTTGTTATTCTTTTAGCTAGTCGAATTTTTGTAGTTTCATCGAAATAAAAGGACTCCTACATATGATTTTGCAATGTGTTCGAATTCTTGGCCATATTGATCGAGCAGTTATATATATTTACAAAGTCTGTTCATCAATGTATACTATTCCTATTACTCCCTCCGTCCGGCTTTAAGGATCTCAGTTACCTTTTGCGTTATTGTACTTAACATTAAAAATATTTTTATATTTGTATAATATTTTATACAAATGTCATTATAATAGTATTATAAGACACTAATAGAAGTATTTTTGCAATTTTTTTTTTTAATTTGTACTACGTTTTGATATAATAATTAATATTCAAATATCAACACGCAAAAAATAAATATGAATCGCACGGAGGTAGTATTTATTAAAAAATACAATACAATAATAAAAATTAACAAAAGTATACAAAATATTATTCTCTATACTACTTTTGTGATTTCTCGTACCTTACAATGAAAACATCCTTAAACTATAAAGGCATGCTTATGCTAACTATTAAGGTTATGCTATAATTATAAATGCAGGCTTGATGCTTATGCTAATTATTAAGGTTGTATTAATATATATATTTTTTCCTTCTTCTTGCAATACATAATCTACTATTTAAAAAATAATATTAAATAAAAACAATAACTACTAAAAGATATAACATTCCGTAATTATTATTTTTATTTATTTATTTAACATCAATAATTTATTATTTTTCATTAAGAATTTTTTAAATCTAAAACACAACCTAAAATTTTATAATATAAGTATAATTGTTACTATTTTTATGCTGATTTGACTCAATTAGGATATGTATATAACAGACAATATATAAATGACCACACGTGAATAATACAATATACTATATATATTCTGACAATACATGATAATATAATATACAATACGTAAACTATGTATCCATTTATTTTTTTGATATTGAACTTTAAATATTAATATTATAATTATATGTAGTACAAACTAAAATATAAAAAATAAAATATCTTTATTAGTATTCTATAAAACAAATGCAATAATATTTGTATAATATATTATACAAATATAAGGACATTTTTAATGTTAAGTAAAATGATGCAAAAGACAAGTTGATATATTGTTAAGCGACGGAGGAAATACAATGTATTATTGATATTAAGCACAATAAACATATTTATATAATACAATACAATATATAAATTAGACAATACATACTTTTATACAACACAACATTATGTGATTATATATATACTATATGTTATTTGCTTTGCAATTAGATTGTTGATCTAATCAACATCCTAATTACCGTCATTGTTTTAAAGATGAATAGACAAAATCGTGTGTAAAGTTTTTAAAGGTAGATAGATACGATGGTGCATATAGTTTCTAAAGGTGAACAGTGTTTGAAGAGTGAACAAAGAAAATAATAGATATTTAATTTAATATTATAGATATTTGAATTCATTATTTTATAGTTATGAATTCACTCCTGTATTTTCAGGTCATTTCTTACTTACATATAGTTGCTTTCATTGATTAATTAGTAAATGAAAGTATATAGTTTAAAGGCATCGAGAAAACTACCCTATGTGTATATACCAAATACATTGCTGCTATTTACAAGTATGTGAAATTGTGAAGTGATTTTTTCTCTTTGTATTATATTTAATTTATATAATGCTTTTAAGGGTGGCCGGGCTTCGCTCGTTGCCTCAAGCTTTGTCCTTAGCGGTTGAACCGGTTTCTGAAGCAATCGGGTTCCCTTTAACGGCTGGACCAATTTTTAGTTCATGTAGGGCTTCTTTGATCCGAGGCGTTTTAAGACGATGGTAATGAATGCCTCTAATCGAATGGATTGGATTCTTCAGGAAGATCCAATATTTTTATAACTAGTGTAACTCGATCTGTTCTTACATTGCTCGTCATCACGAGACACTTGGGATCCAAGCTGTAAGTCAGCCTTAGTGCACACTTTGAATTTCAAATTGTTAGGTTACCTTCGGACCGGGCTCAGCCTCTTACAGCGTCATTAAAAATGGAAACACGTTTAGGGAGGTTGTGTTGTACTGACCTTATTGTCGGCTAACATCGCAAGACTGACCTCTTTCACCCCAACTTCGCCCTACTGACATCGTGGATGCCCACAAGGGGCCAAGATCTTCTTCGATAAGAATTCAATCATACTGACTGTAAAATCGCCTAAATAGTGATCAATTGCAACAACATCCAGGCTCACTTAGGACAAATAGTCCTCTCCCAAAGCAATTATCTTTGGCTCGTCTTCCGTATCTGGTTTGGAGACTCAGTTGCACACCTATAGTGTTGCTTCGAATGTTCTCGAAAAAGTTTTGCTCTTGTTGCTACCTCGACCTCAATTCATTTTGAATCGTTAGCCGGTGTCAACAGTCGTTATGGGCTAGTCCTGACTCCATTGCGAGCTCCTATTCATGTTAAGCAATTTATGCTCTCTTTCGGAGTGAAAAATGTGGCCTAATATTAGCAGCCAATGGGCATGTTGTACCCCTTGTTGGAAAATCATTGTTAGAGGCAGAGACCGACTAGTTGTCGATGACCGACCAATTTTTTCAAGAGACCATGATTGCTCTTGCGGGGCTCTCTTCCGGAAAGTCTAGAGAGGGCTGCATTATGACCTTTGCGTGCCCCAAATTTTTTGTTTGGCAGGTTGCAAGGCCTCCAAATGCAATTCAAAGGGCCGGAGGTCGCGAGAACTTGGGATGGAATGCAAAGTAGAGCTGGCAAAAACTTACCCTACATGACAACCCGACACGAAATAATTGAGTTTGGGTCAAATATTTCAACCCGATTATGTATACGGATTACCATGAATCCGACACGAAAATAAACGGGTCGGATTAGGATTGAGGCTCTCAACTAGAATCGGACGTGACAATCCGATTATAATATATTAATAGTGATTAATATATCTATTATATTATATAAAATAATTATAATTTAATAATTTACTTATATATTAATTTATACTAAGCTCAATTTTAAATAATTCAACATAATTTATTGTACACATTACATTATGTTCAAACTAATAAAAACTAACATAACACGAAAAAATAATTTAATTTTCAAGGATTTCGACTTAACTATATATACGGGTCAACACAAGCTAACACGAACCCGACACGATAATAATCGAATCAATACAGACCCGACACGATAATAAACAGGTCAGGTTAGGGTTGAATAATTTATCCCGTTTAAAGTATTCAACCCGACACGAATCGACCAATTGCCAACTCTAATGCAAAGGTAGAAGGTTTAAGCGTTGGGGCCTCGGACTAATACATAAAAGCCATGGATTACCAAGTTTCTGACTAAAATATAGTTTCTCCTAAAAGAATATCACATCCAAAACATCATCCAATGGTCACTGCTTATTCAAAAATTTCTCAAACAAAAACACAGAAATATCCATAATACAACCAAACAGGCCCCATATGATGTTCATATCAAAGGAAGAATTATACAAGAGATTGACTAAAGTTGATAAACATTTAGGCTTTTCTTCTTATAGCAATTTTTCTCTATTTCGTTACTAAGTAGTCCCATGTTCCCTAAGAAAAATACACTGTTCCCTCACAAAACAGCACACCACATCACTATGCAAAAACAAAACACAAATGACATACAAACCAAAAACAACCTTATATCTAGAAATAAAGGCCAAATACAAGTAGTTACATGCCAAAACCTAATTCCCGGCTTAACCATATCATATACATTATACACCATTACAACAAAATGGGATTAAATACCAATGCACATATTTCTTACAATGCTAAACTAAAGGTCAAATACAAGTAGTTACATGCCAAAACCTAATTCCCCCTTAACCCAGAGTATTTCAAGGATGAAATAATGATTTCATGAATTATTTTTGAAAATTATTCGATCTTATCCCACATATTACTAGCTAATTAATTATGCCATCATTGAGGTTACTAATAAAGGACTTTGTCCACCAAAGTAAACATGTGAAAATAATTTTATCAGCTCTGAATCAACTATTAAACTGCTGCATACCTAATTCAAAACTATTCATCACTTATATTACTTATCTTCTCCTCATCTTATTGCTTCCTAACCCAACATTTCAGGAATATAAATCCCAATTTGCAGAAAAATTCATAGATATTCCAAACATAATTCAATTAGTAGTAGTTCTAGCACTGTCATAGGGCTATAGCTATCTAACAAATAAAATTATACACACACACACACACACACATATATATATATAGACAAAGAGAGAAAGAGGGGTACCTCATGGCTGCAGTTTCTGTGCTCAAATTCCTTGTTAGTCTTCTTGCTTCAGTTTTTGCCATTTCCTCTGCTCTAAAATGCTCCCACACCACTTTCTTACACAAAAGAGTGTTTAAATCCTGTGTGGATCTTCGACATTTAGGTGCTCAACTTTACTGGAATTACGTTCCATCCCATGAAAAGGTTTCGATAGCTTACAGGGCAAAACAAGTTCCAACGGGATGGATTGCATGGGGGATCAACCCCACAAGGCCTGGCATGATCGGATCACAAGCTTTGGTTGCTTTCCATAATGCCGACGGAAGAATGATCGTTTATCCAACATCCATAAAGAGCTACGACCCTTCAATGCTGCCAGAGAAACTTAGTTTTCTTGTTTCGAATATATCAGCAGAATATGCAAACAATGTGATGACAATATATGCTACTGTGGGGCCACTGAAAAATGGTAGTGTTGTCAATCATGTATGGCAAGCAGGAAGTTCGGTTTCTGGAAACGTTCCTCAGATGCATGCAACCTTTCCTTCGAACCTTCAATCAGTGGGGAAAATAGATTTCTATTCAGCTTAGAGAAAATCACAATAATATGTTACAGTGCTTTTTTACTGGACTTGAGAGCATACGAATTGACTGACTTTAGATTGTACCAGAATACTTAAATTACCTGATGATAATGCAGCCGTATAAGTTGTTGTAATACTGAAATTTGACCTTTTGAGTGGCGACAAGTTTCAACCATCCCCTTAACTTCAGCATATCAGCAATTTCCAGTATCCCACTACTAAAACATAAAAATTCTCACTTGCTTCAAAGGTCCCGAAGAAATAATTTTCTAAAAATGTGTAACAGAATAGTTGCCACGTGAAGTTTATAGCTCCTGCACTTGTTCTACTCAAAGATGAAATAATACAAAGAAAATTAGCATTGGAATGAGACCAGGTATTTAGCTAACACAAGATTAGTTTGTTGTCAAGCCGAATATTCATAAAGTGAATATTGTTTTGTCTATACATATTTAAACAAGCCTCAAGAATAATTGTCACGAATGCATAACAGCATATCCAATTAATTGATGCAGTTCTTTACTCTTGGCCTCTGTTACTGGCAATTCCAGTGTAATCTGCAGAAAACCAAAATGACATTATTAAAATCAAATTGACCAGGTTATGAAGCCTACATCAAACTTCTAACATCAACTTAGACTGGTGAACACAAACTACCATAAAAAGTTACCACTATATTCATTTCATAAAAGTCACCACTAATATATATTTATATATATGTATATCTTGAAAAAAGAAAGGAAAAAAAAAAAAAGTGCGCCATCATTACAAGGTTATTATTTTTAATAGTCCACCCCTGGGGCAGCTTGATTTCCTTACATTTTATCATATGACAAGAAAATTAGCTTTCCCCCAACTTTTTTGTATAAAATTTGTCATTGTAGCCTTGGGAATACATAATTTACTCCTATGAATCGACCTCTCCCTCATGAGATCAATTGACCATTACATTCCTCAGATGGGCATCACGAAATTTTCAAAAGTAGACACCTGCACTTTGATCGACTAGTATAAAATGATTAACCAAGAAAATCTTATGATTGACTTTTGGAAGAATCTAGCAGAAAGATATGAAAGAACCACTTAGTGTATTAGGAAGCTAGAGATGAAAATATGCTCACCTCTTTAAATATCTTGCTATGAGAGATCTCCTTGAATCCCTGAAAGAAAGAATAAAATCTGACCATCATTATAAAAACATTACTGAATTTAAGTATGAACGTAAATGCAGGTATGAGTGTGTTGGAGGATTGGAAATAGACATTAAATGAATGAATGTTCAACACCAGAGGGGGGGGGGGGGGGGGGGGTGGGGTGGGGGGGAAAGGGTTACCAATTTATGAAATAGACTAAGAGAAGCTTCATTTGATTCTCCTACTTTGGCTTGGAAGATGTGGATGCCAAACTTCTGAACAGCAAATGCCATCATGAGCGTAACAGACTCTTTTGCTAGTCCTTTTCCACGACTGTCAAAAGAAATGCTAATCAGACTCAACTAAGATGCTGGATTAGTAAATATGCCAAAAACATGAAGTTGACTTTACAAAATGAAAAGTGATTTTATAACAATACATATAATTAGATAATTTAAAAATTAAACAAAACAAAATAATGAATCCATAGGATTTATAAGTTCGAATATACAAAAGGAAGTAGCATTCCAAACAAGTACAACCGAAAATAAAAATGGAAACTACAGTAAAGTTATTTTCACTTGCAGCCAATTTCTTATTCATCATATATGCAATTGTCTGATCTTCTGTAACAAAGGAAGTACTTCAGTATGCATAAATATTGATGTCTACTTAGTATTTTATTGCAAAAAATCCCACTCCTACTGGTGCCCTTTTTCTTTTCTTCAGCAAGTAGCAATTTACCCTTGCAGAACTAATGGTAAAGGGGTGTGTGGAAATGCCCACTCCAATATAGTAACTTGAATATAAAGATATTTTTGTATAATCAATTAGAATACAAAGAAACATGCAAAAATAAAAAATAAAAAGAAAGGAACAATCTGAGATGGCTTATAAGTCCAAAAATCACATTTCGATAGATGACCAAAAGCAGATACCTCTTATGTTCAGCAATCATAATTTCTACTTCTGCCAATTCAGGATCCTCCGGATCATTCATAAATATATTTACATCACCAACCATGGCTGAAAAATACACAGAAAAATAAGTATGATGTAACGTAATGAATTTAAATGCACAAAAGCATTTTGTATTACACCCAACAAGAATATTAACTCATATAGTTTTCAACAATTTATAAAATTTGATTATTCCAATTCTAATGGAGAGTTTCACAACCACACCATGAACAAGCCCTTTTTTCGAACTAAGTAAACTTTTCAGGAATCCGAAACTTGCACTAAGCATCAGGCCTTCACTATTATCTGAGAACAGCCATGTCGAAGGCAGAAACAGAGAAAAGGCCAGTTACCATTTTCCATACAAAATAGAGAATGCAAAAGTAATGAAAAAAACTGATGAAAACTTTTAGCGTGAAGATTGATTCACATGAAGCAAAAGGACCCAATTCATAACTACAAGCAGAAAGGCCATCACTCTGTCTATCAAGGGCCAAATGAAAATTAAATTCAAAGAGTATGTTGCAGAACAATGACCTTCATTGTGGGATTCTCCATGAATAAAGTCTCCAATAACTAATTCTTTGTCCAGAATTATAAAAGTGTGCTCTGTAAAAAGAGAAACAATTTCATAAATTATTCTCTCCATAGGGAATAAATTTAACCAAAAAAAAAAACACACTAAGGAAAATTATGTATATGACAAACTAACACGCACAAAATTCAATATTCAAGCATGTAATCAAACAACTGTATGGTTTTAAAGAGTAAGAAAACAATCTCACTGAGGGGATCTTGAACCCACGATATTTGCATCTCATACTCTTGATCGAGCGTGAGAGGCTCGGAGGCAGTGGCTTCTAGAATGGCAGGGTCTTGCATCCATACATGGTACTTGGCCACATGCTCTTTCATGTATGGCACCAGTATCACCTTCTCTCCTTCTATGCTTACCGTCATTCTTCCCCCAATTCCTGCACCGAATAACACAGTCCAACATGTTACAATATATATATATATATTTAATAATCTTGTAGTTATAGTACTTGTCTTACTCAGGAGATCTGCAGTAGTCTAGACTTATACAGATGGTTAATATCTCACTATAAATATGTACGATTTCCTATGGATAAATTAGAGAATTCAGTTTGATATCAGCTCTAAATTCTTTATGGGAACACCCATGTAATTCGTTTTATTCCATATATGCCAGAACATTGTTGGTTCATCTGCCTCCATTTAAGATCCTGTTGCCATCGTCTTCTCTGCTCAACACCGATCTTATTGTTGTCTCCCTTTCACCACCATTGCCACTCTAGCGTACCCTCACCCACGCTGGCATCATCATTCCAATCCCCACCGATGTTGTCATCTACCAAATTTGTTGACCCTATGAAGAGTTTTGTTTTACTCCCATAGAGGGTTTTATTCATGCTCTAATCCTAGAGGGGGTCCTGGCATTTATGATATGTCTCTTGAAGGTCCGGTATTCAATTATCTTGTTGACTCGTGCAAGGTCTTATAGCTGACAATCTGTGATCAACTTGATGGTATCTTCACTAAATCTATTCTCAATTTCTCAATCACTTATTAGGCAAACTCAAATTATTCTCTATGAATGCACACACTTTTGAGTATGAGGCGAGGTGTTACAATATATATATATATATATATTTATATTTGGAAAATACCTACGTGATCCTGGTATCAGTCTTAATTAGATGATTTGCAGACTTATTAGTGATCTATAACACCAGACAAATAAGGGTTCAAACTACCCACCTACTTCCTCATCACATTGAATCAAAATTACACCCTAACGTCAATTAAGCTGCATCCGCATCATCATCTTAGCAAGATGCCTTTCAAAATTTAGCGAAAATATGACAAGAAAAAAAAAATAATAATAATAGTAGTAGTAGTAAATAATCAAGAATAGACGCTGAGAACCTCAAGATTGAGTGTACACTCTGATTGAGGCAAAACATCGAACAACGTATGTGCATAACCGAGGATAGGATTCAACCACATCCAAGAGAATCCAGCATGCTACTCGCACATATTACAATCAAAACAGATAAGCAATTCATCTATATTGGGATGAAGAGCCATTAATTCATTACCTCCAGTAACAGTAACAAGCGATTCGCGCGCGCACGAGGAAGAGAATTCGGGCTCCTGTTGGAGTTGGATTGGACTAGCTAGCACAAGCACAAGCACGATCACGCTGCTTCGAGTGAATTCCTCTTTGATTCCCACTTGGAACGAAGGGACTAGGAAAAATGCATCTCACTTATTTTTTTCAAACTTTACTATTCATTTTCTTTTTTACCAAAATTATCAAATTAAACAATTATTTTTTATTTTTTATATTATACTAAAAATCAAATTTATATTCAAAATATCACATCAACTCCTATTTATATCACATCAACTCCTATTTATATCACACCATACAACTATTTACATTAAATATTTTTACTATTCAAATCTCAATCCAAAATTCAAACCTCCAAACCAACACACCCGAAATTTAATTTTGAAAAATTAAACGCAAATTTTAGATAATCATGAATAAAAACGAGTAGAAATGCTACAAGACCACCATGAACTAAATTAATTGAATTAATTTGAATAAAATATATATTTTGAATAGAATTTTCGATGGCATAAGTTTTGAACGTTAAATATGAGTGTATGGCCTAAGTCGATTATTTGAATGAAATCATATATGATGAATATATCTATTATAATCTCAAACAAAATGTTTGAAATTAGTATAAATTACGATCATCTTAAACAAAATATTTGAAATTAATGTAAATTACGATCATCTCAAATTGAAGGTTTAGAATTACGTAAATTATGGAACCAATTATATTGGTAGTTAAGGTTGTAATTATGATCGTAAATTAATTTTCTATCATTTTGATCAAGTGGAAATGCCTATATAAAACCTCCATCCTTCATTGTCGTCAGATCAGTCAATATGATCACCTTTCATATCTTCTCCTCCCTTACAAAACTTTTTCGGCCATATTCTGACTAGCCTTTCTAGTCTTCCAAAAAAATTTGATTTTATCTTCGTCTTGTTCGTCGGAGCTTCAACTTATTGAGATGCCACTAAAGACGAAAATGAAAATTGTTTTACCATTGGAGACAAAACATCATCACTAGAGGCACTATTGAGACATAATTTATATTCAGGCAGATAATATCCTTGTATCGGTTACATTCTCTGATCTCCTTTCATATCTTCTTCTCATTTTCAAAAGTTTTTCGGCCATATTCTGACAAGCCTTTCTAGTCTTCCGGAAAAATTTGATTTCATCTTAGTCTTGTTCGTCAGAGCTCCAACTTATTGAGACGCCCCTAATGACCAAAACGAAAATTGGTTTACCATTGGGGACAAAACATCATCACTAGAGGCACTATCGAGACATAATTTATATTCAGACAGACGATATCCTTATATCGGTTTTATTTTCAGTTTGCATTAATCCACCCCGTTGTTGATTATTTTATTAATTACTATTACTTAATTTATTATCTCGTATAACATTATTATTATTAGGGTAAAGTCCATTATCCACCTCTGTGTTTTATTTTAAAAGCGCGAAACCCCCTATGTTTTTAATAGCACCCAACACATCTGTGTTTTTTTATAATTTTAGCGCAAAACACCCAATTTTTGTTAACTAACGGCAATTAGAAATCACGTGTTCTATATGCAAGTATAAGTTGATATATTTAGGAATATGTTTTATGAAACAACTTATATGCCCTCGCCTTGTACTCTTAAAATATCTGAGGTTGAGATCGAGATTGAGGTTGCATTTCACCTCGACTGACCAGCGACGACGGGCGACTCCTCCAAAATCGGCAATGACGGACAATACAAAGTAAGAGGAAACTTTTTGTTCTTAAATTCAAACTTCAAGTACTAGTTAAACCTAAGTTTTTGTTTGTGATTGAAGTTTTGTGATTGCGTCGAGTTGAGAAAATCGATTTGAGAATTTTTATGCGGGAATGCATTGGTGAATTTTGTGTGATATTCATGTTAAATTTGCTTGAAATTAGTCAATTCGGTATTAGAGTTCCAATTGCTTCTTGTGTTATTGATTTGTATTTGAATTTGAAAATGTAGGGTTTTGTGGATTTTGGAAACACATTGCAATAGTTATTTTATGAAGTAATTTTTATTTGCAATTAAAATATTATATAAAAATGAAGGTATGTAAGCTAAAGATAATTTTCTAATTTGCATTTTTAGAAAATTTTATCGAAGCAGTAATGTAGTTGCCTTAGATAAAAGTAGTAAATGACCTACTTGTAATTTGCTAAATGATTTTCATAACTGTCGTAGACTTCGATTAAAGTAGCTATGTCTAGTAGTTCATCGAAGGTGAAGCATAGAAGCACCAATGGGAAGTTGGATTTGAGATATAAGAATCCGTTTGTCGATACGGAAGATATTGCTTCTATAAAAGTCGTTGGGTCCACAAAAGACACTGAAGGTAAATTGTTATGTAACTGTAAACTCGGACGATGTGATTTTTTTTTTTTGGTTGGAACCTTTGAATCTACCATTAAGGAATTGGGGAAGCTCACACAAATTCGATGAGTTTGATGAAGATGAAGTGGTTTCGGGGCTGAATATCCCCGATTTGGACGTACCTGAAGCTGAAGACATTGCGCGGTTGATCAAACTATATGAATGAACGAATACCAAGTTGCGTCGCTTTGAAAAAAATGGATGTCTATTCTGGTTGCTATTGTAATAATCGGATGTGTTTTATTGATTAAGTAAGTTGAACCATAATGTGGATGATATGATCAAGTTGTTATATTATCCTAGGACATGTGGCCGTACGTTTTATTTCGTATTAATTGTTTGAAGTAATGGAAGGCATGTAGTCGTATGTTATATGATGTATTAGCAGTTGTATGTTGTTTGTTATGGTAGAGTTATCATAGTTTTCCATACCTTGGTTTGTTGATTTTATGAACATTTTGGCTATGTTGGAAATGAAATTACGTATTTTCCTAGTCTAGTCATTTGCAATGAATTTTTTTTTATTGGTGATGTTTCTGTCGGCCAGTGAGCCAAATTGCATTGCCAATCATCTGCTTGCCTTGATGATTGATAACTAATTTTTAATCCATGTCTACTTGAATTTGGTTACCAAGGTCTATTTCTTTAAATATTAGGATGACAGGAATAATGCATTAGTCTTATCATAGTAATATAATATCCAATCGCTACAAGTTGCTTGTATACCTGCTAGGTGCTGATGTTTATGTTTTTGCATTAACAACAAACAAGAATGACAATAATGAAAACAATACTTGCAGCAACAATGACATTCATCCCTCTAATAAAATCGAAATCTATAAAATTAGCAAACAATACATAATAAATTCTAACAAGTTGAAAGTAAGATGAGCATAAGAAATTCATTGGTTGAATCCAACATTAGATAAAAAGAATGGCATAATAACCCATAAAAGTCAACGTGCAGGCATACCCCAAAAAGTAGACAATGGTCATCATAGACAACATGAAAAAGTGGACCAAAATACCGCATAGTTACAGACCCCAAAAAGTAAACCATAGTTATGTCAAACTTAATCCCAACCTATCACACATCATTTCCAGGTAGCGTTTTTAGTTGTGCATGGAAAAAACTTAAAAATCGATGAACTTTAAGTGTAACATAGCTAAGGGGAAGTTGTAGCATTTGATCTCCGAGTTGATGTAGGTCTTTTTTCCGGGCAACCCTAAACCAAGCGAAATTGAAAAATAAAAATATAAAGACTTGGGAGAAATTAAGTGATATTTATTGGAGACATACCTGATTGGCTGGTGGTGTGTCTAGATGGATCTGGGAGCTTTGAGATTCTTTAGCTACACCTGAATCTACCATTGATTTCTGCACAAAAGAAACTATAAGTCTTCGCATTCAATGCATAAAAAAAAAAACAAATGTGTTGCACATTTCATTCGCACAACAACTACACCAAAATTCAAAATGTATGCAATTGCCTAAGCCATGTTTTATATAATCAAAGTAATTTATTATAGAGCGCACCTGCTAGAATCGTGAATTTGGATGTGGAGGGTTCTTGCAGCTCCGCTTGTTGTGGCCATGCTGAAGGTATGTTGCACAGGTGTGTGTGAGTCCTCGCCGTGATGTTTTACCTTTTTCTTTGACAACGTTCGCATCAGGCCTCTGCAATCTCTTTGGCCGCCCCGTTATTTTCTTAATGATCGGATGATCAACTAGCCCTAATGATGACTCCTCCCAATTATGCATTCTGGGGACCGGATTAATCATATAACTGTACACTTTCACATATAACTCCCGGCTGAAATACATGTCCACATACTGAAAGGGGTATTGTCTGTGCATGCTAATAGCTGTCATGGCATGACAACATAGATATCCTACAAGCTGAAA
Source organism: Andrographis paniculata (assembly GCF_009805555.1). Lineage (NCBI taxonomy): Eukaryota > Viridiplantae > Streptophyta > Magnoliopsida > Lamiales > Acanthaceae > Andrographis > Andrographis paniculata. Next base: position 2,885,667 of record NW_026137611.1, read on the forward strand.
CATCCCAAACGTGCATGTTTTAGTCTGAAGTTGTACAACATGGTTGTTCTGTTAATGGATTAGCTCATAATTGTCTTCTCTAGCCCAACAAGGATAACAATTTCGGTTTCCTTCCGTTGCAATTCAATTTTTTTCACAATATTTGAACAAATTTACCCATTGTACTTAATCATCCCTTCTTTCTTCACTTGTATTATAGTCATGCACTTTCTTCGAATCCACTCAAACATCTCTATGATGGGAAGATCTCGGGCAGGCATTATGTAGTAATTCCAAGACTCACTAATGTTATTCACGAGAACGTCATATTTGGTCTGTGTGGGAAAATACGCCCTGGCCCATTGATGTTCTGAAATTTCTGCCAACCACTCAAACGCATACTTTGACTCACTAACCTTTGGATCAACCTTTAAAATCTATTTCATCGTAGATTTATGCTCGTTTGCATTATAAGTTGAAGCTGCTGAACAAAACAACCTTTTTAACTCCATACCTTTGTACTTACTCTTAAAGTTATTATGCATATGGCGTAGACAGAACCGATGCTCAGCGTTCAGGGAATACTTCCAAATAGCCTCAACTAATCATTTTGGTTGATCACTTATAAAGGCCCAAGCCCTCATCCGAGGTTCACCCAAATCTCTCAACAACAAATTTAGAAATCAATCCCAATTGTCAAACCTCTCAATTTCTACGTATGCCATTGCTATCGGGTAAATATTGTCATTTACATCCCTCCCAACCGCGGACAGAAGCTACCCCTTCTTTGAGAAAACAACCATCTAATCCAATTAGTGGCCTACATTCTTCACGGAACCTATCATTCAACGGTTTTAAACAAAAATTCATCCTCTGTAGTACCAGCGGTGTTAAGTTTCTATCAACCTTCAGAATACATGAGCTTGATGGATTGTGCTTCATAATAGTGTGGTAGTAGTCGTACAATCTTGTGTACTGCTCTTTTATATCGCCTTTCAAAAGCTCGATAGTATGTTTTTTAGCACGATACACCTTATACTTGTTGACCACTCCATCCACATCTCGCTTGATCTTGCGTGTTAAATATTCAATGGTCTCTACGGGGTTATCTCTTATATACTTTAAAATCCTTTTCCCAATTACCTATGAAAAATAGCAGCATGATTGGCAATATTATTGAAAGATAATAATCAAGAGTTAATGTAACAAGAAGATAAAAATCTATTATGTTTTCAGATTTGAAAAAAAAAAAAAAAAAAAAAAAACAGGGCCTAAATATGTTACACAGGTTGTCTGTTGAAACATATCTAAAAATAGTCGATTCTAAATTTAAAGAGCACAACATGTTTCCAGCATTATTGAAAAAATTTAAAAGTCCAAGCTAAGATCAACAACATATATCACATAATTAATTAAAGAGCACATATGATTTACTTCAATACAAAGGCTATTGTTGGAACATTTCTTGAACAAAAATAGTTGAATATAAAGATGTAAGATGACGAAAAACAAGATCACATAAGACATAGACAAAGAGAAATTATAATGCAACATGAAAGAGATAAAAGTACCTAAAATCTGCCTGGGAGTTGGTTGTCATATGTGCGCACGTGTGTTATCCTTTCAATGTCTTTATCTGAAATGTTTGACCTCACATTACAATTGATGCCCTTAAAGACCAATCACAACCATTTTTGCAAACAGCAGTAACCACGTGTTTTTCTATTTTCGGGTATCTCAAGTCCCAACCTTTATGGACCGCCCAATCCTTCAGAATCTTCTTAAACTTTTCCCGAGAAGGGAACTTCATACCTATGGAAAGATCATTGCTTTCCATATCCATAGATTCGTCCCACTCACCATACTTAGGCAATATATCTTCCTCGTCTAACAGTCTTCCTCCTTCAAAATCACAATCTGAGCTTGCATAGCTGAACCATTCACCCCCATGTATTTCCACATTTGACTTCTTGTGATGTTGTTTCTCTTATCGAATATGTTTTCTCCGTTCTCTCCTAAAACAACGCACCTCCCTCAACAATTTTTTAATTTTGGTTCGTTTATCCTATAGTTCTTGTGCCTACTCTATGAAGATGTCATCAGCATCCGGCCCATCAAATTCATCGTACATCCAAGAGGGATCGCCTGACTCCTCGGCACCCTTCTCGAAGTCATTGTCATTAGAGTCAGAAGGTTCTAGGCATTCATCATCATAAAAAGAACTATAGGATAAACGAACCAAAATTAAAAAGTTGTTGAGGGAGGTGCATTGTTTTAGGAGAGAACGGAGAAAATATAGTCGATAAGAGAAACAACATCACAAGAAGTCAAATGTGGAAATACATGGGGGTGAATGTATTCAATATTTAGATATTTGTTACAGTTTAAATTGCGTAAAAAATTTATATAGGACGACATCCCATTGAAAATGTATTTATTACGGATAAATTATCGAAATAAATACAAAAAAAAGCTTGACCAACCATTAAACTTTTTATTCCGATAAATTTCGTAACAAAAGCCACATTTTGTAACAAACTTATTTTGACGAACAAAATAGTCACTACAAAAAGTCAATTTTTTGGTAGTGTAAGTAACCCCATCATCATAAATGATAACTTATCTTCATTATTATCCTTTCGTGTAATGACCATAACGCCACTTCCATTATATCTTTGGCCACCTTCATCAATTTTCATCATAAACCTATTTCAAAGCCAACTAAGGTTTCGTTTATTAATGGGTCTTTATCATCATGGATTCATCGATTTTCATCATAAACTTATCTCATTAAAGCCAACTAAGGTTTTGTTTGTTGATGGTTCTACATAAATCTGTCCATATTTTCATCAATCTGCCAAGTAACAACCATAACTATCATTTCTTCCGCTTTAACTATTATTTTTGTGCCTTAACTGTCATTTTTGCAGACTTGATTGTCATTTCTGCCATCTTTTGTTTTGACTCCCCTACATCCGTTTCCTCTTGAAATCATCAGCTCAAGGTCTTCTTTTAACACAATCTACTCATACCTTTCTTGGCCGGATTATCATCTTCTAGGGTTGAATCCTCTTCAAATCAGGTTCAACTCTACTTTTTTTTCCCCCTCCATTTACATATTTTGGATCAAAAAATAACCATTGATAACATATATGATCAATGAAACGTGGCATATACAAACCGATAATTATGAAACTATTATTTTCAAGGTCATCCCCATAGGTAAAGAAAAAAAAAAGAAATAAAAATTGCTATAAGAATTATAATCCATACTGTTTTTTTTCTCAAATGAATTGCAATATATGAGATTTTACACGTATAGAATTTAGTTGATTGCATATAGCTTAAAGCAAACACAATAACTTAAATATAGATGCCCAGCTATTTCAAGTGAAGTTCTATTTTTATTCTTTTTGCTAATTTCAACAAAAAAATTACAATTGACTTTATTTTAGAAGCTAAAATTTTTTTGTAGCATATAAGGTGAGCATTGGTCCGTTCAAATCGAAAAAATTAAAAAATATTTTCAGTTTGGATTGTTTTTCAATTTGGTCTATTCGGTTAATCGGCTCGATTCAGTCCAAAATCGAATTTTAAATAAAATAAAATTTATATATTATAGATATTATAATTTTATTTTTAAATTCTTTGTGTATTACCGTATTTGAAATTTTGATTCACAGCCACTTGGGCTTTGTCATTTTTAACTCACTAACCAATAACCCTAATTGGCTAATTCCCTAAAATTATAGGAAACTAATCTTTCTTTCATTCTGTAGACAAACTTCCAGACAAGTTCCTCTCTTCCGCCGCCGTTGTGCTTCTTGCATCGTAGCATCGATTCATCGATCACTTTCTTCTATACGGATCTATCAATAGTTAGCATTCTCTACTTTTCTTCCCGCCAGAGGAAAGCACGGCTACGTCTTGCGAGACTCCATCTGCCTAGAGCTCTTGTTTCAGGCTTTCAATTGCCAAGGTTATTTTCAAACCAAGAAGAGGTATTGTTAACTTCTTTAATTTAATTAATAACGCAATTGGTATTTTTTTCCCATTAGTTATAATCTTGAATCTTGAATTCATTCATGTTCTCATTCTTCTTGACGAATAAACTGTTATTTATTATTTTATTTATATTTCAGATTATGAGTTCATATAAAATGGGAACTTCAGAAGAATTACACGAAGATGTTGGTTCTCTAAATCTAATGGTCAACAATACCTCAAATTGTCCGAAAACAAACATTAGTAGGTCTATTACTTCTTATTCAGAACCTATTCCAACCCAACCATCCAGTGAAATGCAGTCTAATGTCTGGAACCATTTCATTAAATTCAACACAAATAAAGGGGAAGAAAGATGCAAATATGCAAATATTGTGGTAAATAATATGCTGCAAATACAAAAAGCAATGGAACAAGCTCAAAAAGAGCTCATATCCGAAAATGTGAGAAAAATTCCAAGGTAAAATTAAACCAATCTTTTCTTGTGGAAAATACTGATGGGGAGGGTAAACGTAGTTGATAAAAATTTGATGAGGAAATTATAATAAAGACATTGACTTTATGGTGATTGTTGATGAATTACTTTTTAAATTTGTAAAGAATGAAGTATTTAAATCTTTCATGCCTATGGTATATGTTCTAAATTTCGTATCCCTACCCACTTTATAGTAGGTAGAGATTATTTTTCTATGTTCTATGATGAGAAATCTAAGTTGAAAGAGTTTTTTAAGAGGACGTCTCTAAGGGTTGCTCTAAAAACGGACATATGGACTTCTATTCAAATGGTTAAATATGTGGTTCTAACAACACACTATGTTGATGAAAATTGGATATTGAGTGAATTTTTTTGAGTTATAGTCCAATTACAAGCCAAGGGGCAATGAGATTGGCATGCTCATAGAAAATTTTTTAAGGGATTAAGAATTGTATAGAATTTCTTCAATCACAGTGGATAATGCATCTTCCAATGTGTTGTCATTGAATACTTGAAAATGCAAATAGTGAATTGGAAGAATGGAATAGCTAGAGGTAATTTTTTTCACATGCAATATGTTGTCCATATTGTAGATCTGATTGTAAATGATGGTTTGAAATAGTTGAATTAATGTGTGGTTCGAGTTCGGGATGCAGTGAAGTTCATTAGGCAGTCACCGGTAAGATTGAGAAAGTTTTAAAAATGTGCTGAAGTTGAAGGGATTGAAAGCAAGGCATTGTTATTCCTTGATATTTGTAGTAGATGGAACTCCACATATTTGATATTACAAACTGCTCAAAAGTTTCAAAATGCATTTGAGCGATTTGGTAGGCAAGATCCAGTTCATTTGGTTGACCTTACATCAAATCATGGTATTTTAAATGATGAGGATTGGAATAATGTGAGAGTATTGATAGAATTTCTTGAGTGCTTTTATGAGTTTACTCATAGAGTGTCTAGATTTCTTTATGTGACTTCCAACAAGTTTTTTCTTAAAATATGTGAGGTTGAATAGATGTTGCAGCAATGAAAATTTTATAAAAATCAGAACTTTGCTGCTATGGCTATAAAACTGAAAGCTAACTATGATAAATATTGGGGAAATATGGATAAAATCAAGGTCCGCTTATCTTGAATTCTCATTGGAAAACATATACGAAGAAAGTAGTATATTACAACTCAAGAAGAATGTTAGAGATGTTTTGTATGATTTGTTTGATGAGTATAGGAAGGCCATTCAACCTGAATCTCAATCTGGAGAATCAAGTTTGAGATCAATAGAAACTCGTGATTTGGAAGGATAAAGGAAGAAACAATACTCTGTCATAGAGGCAAGATTGAAAAAGTTTGAACTTGCTAGAAGTGTTGAAAATAAATCTGAACTTGAAAAATATTTGAGTGAGCCAAGGGAAGCGGTTTCTCCTGATTTTGATGTGTGAGTTGGTGGAAGTTAAACTGTCAAGATTTCATATTCTTAGTATAATAACTAGTGATATTTTAGTCATCTCCTTCTTTATCTCCACTGTGGCCTCCGATTCTGCATTTAGTTTATTCAGGCGTGTTCTCAATCCTTTTAGGAGTTCATTAACTCTTAAAATAATTGAAGCACTTATTTTTTTTGTGAAGATTGGTTAAGAAATGCTAAAGTACCCAATGTGGAGAAATATTTGAATATGCTAATAACTATTGAAGAATGTAATTCTTTCATTTATATTACTATTTCATTATTAATATCAATATGATGGAATACTAGTATCTCTTTTCATTCATATCTAAATATAACTCACTTTAAGAAGTTGTCTATTTTATCTTTTTAGGTGTTGCTAGTTTTAGTTTATGATAAGGTAAAGAAGTGAAGATGTTTTTCTTTTAAAGAATCAATAAGTTTGTAAACCAATACTGAACTCTACTTTTCTATTTTAGTCTGGAACTTTATTTTTTTGTAATGATGAGGTAAAAAAGTGAAGATGTTTTAGTTTGGAACTCTCTTTTTTTGTTTTATTATTAGTAAATGTAATATTCCCAAAATTTATACCAAAACTGATTAATTTTTAGTTGATGTTGTTAGAAAGGCAAACAATCATAAAAGTTTATATAAACTTGTTCAAAATCTGTGAACTTATATACTTAGTTTTGGTTTATACAGGGATGAAATACTACAAATTGTTCGGATATGTGGATTGTGAAAATTTGCTTTTGACGATATAGATGGGAGTGTATGATTTTGTTTGTTTTTCTTTTTATTATTATTTGGAAAGCTTATTTTATTTCTAGAATTTAAACGATGGACATAGTCCTGGTCTTAGAACTTGAATGATTGCCTTTGGCTTCTTTTTTTTTTTTTGGTTATATTCTTGGATTATTATAAATTGTTTATTTTTTTTAAACACATGAATTATTATGAAAATGAGATATTATTATGAATTGTGCAGATTGATGAATGAATTCTCAAAAGATCGGTTTGTTCGGTTTTAAACCGAATCAAACCGAGCTTGGTTCGGTTTTTGAAAATTTTTGTTCAATTTTGGTTCTAATTTTTAGAAATCGAAAATCGATCAAAACTGAAAGTTCGATTCGATACGAACCGAACCGGCCGAATGCTCAGCCCTAGTAGCATAGTGGTGGCATGATGCATGTAAAGCCACCTCCAAACCATTAGAGCAATAGCAATGACGTTCTTTTGGAGGCTTTTTTTTTTTAATTTAAGATTTTTTTTTTTAACAACCATTGAATACGAAACTCTACATAGGTCATCGTCTCCGGGCTATATTTTCGATGGTTCCTCAATGTTGCCTCGTACAGTCGAGGAAACATTTGGGACAAAAAATATTTTCTCTTCATTTTAGTATGTTTCATAACAGTTGACGTTTTATATTTTTAATAAATTTATCAATATTAAATATAATTGATAAATAAAAATTATATTAATTAAATTTCTAATTTCTTACATGTAGGACCAATTTAAAATTCTTTTATTTTTATCGTTATCTTCAATCAATTTAATTGAATTTCTATCATATTACACATAGGATATATTCAAAACTTTTTTATTGTATATTTTTAATAAACAATTTTTTTTATTGAATTTTTATTTTTATAAAATTAATTTATGTTACTCACAAATGAATAAAATTATTGTTTAATCTAATTATATTATATAAAATTTTGTTCTCTACAAAATAATACTCATATTATATACTCTATTTGTCTGTTAGTAAACTTCTAATTTGACTTTTGTAAGCGGATTAAGATAAATTATATAATGTCTTTTACTCTTGAAAAGTAATGTGAAAAAAAAAAAATAGAGGTATTTTAGTATTTAGTTGAGAGTTATTTTTTCAAAAAAAAAAAAAAAATCGAAATTTTGATTTGAACACAATAAAATGACAAATGAAAAATTTATAATGAATGGAAAGAATATATTTTATTAATATATATAATATTCAAATACATGTTTAAAATTATTTTAACCATATATATTAATTTTTATTATAAAAATATTAACAGAGCCGTTCCTATAAAAAAATAACAGAATAGTATTATAAGTTTTCTGTTATTCTACTCACATAGTGACATCATGGCTTCAAATCCCAAAGCTGCTTCCAGGTCTTATGGCATGGTTCGCCTAACGTAGTTTGTCTTGTCGGACCTAGTTTGTATACTACTAGGTTGGCCGAGGATTTACCCAAAATGCAATCAAAGGATAGCGACCTTATAAAAAAACATATATATATATATATATAGTATTCTATCCGTCTCATCTTTATTGACATATTTTTTATTTTTGTATGTTCTATAACAATCGACACATTTCTAATTTGGATATAATTCATTAAATCAAAACATATTTAATAAATATAAATCCTTATGGTATGTTTTTCTTGAAAGGTTAAAAAAATTTGAGTTTGAGTTTAGATTATATTTGAATTTTAAAATGAATTTGGATTTTTGTATTTTTTTTAGTGTGTAGGTTTGGTTTGAGTTTTGAAATTTTGATATGTATTAATTTAATGTGTAATAAATATAATGATATAAATGTATATTAAATTGAATTTTAAAAGTTAATAATGGTATGATTTGAATATTAAATTTATATTAATAATAAATACTCCCTTAGTCATATAACTAAGTATCCATTTACTTTTTGCTTGTTGATCTTTGAATATTAATTATTATATCAAAACGTATTACAAATCAAGAAAAAATTACAAAAATATTTCTATAAGTGTCTTATAATACTAATATAATAACATTTGTATAAAAAATTATGCAAATACAATGATATTTTTAACGTTAAGTACAATGACGCAAAAGGTAAATGAATATTTTGTTATGGGACGGAGGGAGTATATATTTATATTTTTTTATTTATTTTAATTATACAAAATTTTATTCTTTACAAAATAATACTCTCTCCATCCATTAAAATTAGCTCATTGGGCTCGACACGAGAATTAAAAAAAATTAATATTTTATTGAAAAAAATGATATGTAGTTGAGGATATTTTTAAAAATTTAGTTAAAAAGTAAATAAATAAAGAGATAATGTAATAAAATTAGTGGTATTTGTTGTAAATAAGTGTTGAATGATGGGTAATAATTAAATGTTAATTTGTTGACTTTGCCAAAATTAGTAATGAGATAAATTTAGTAGACGGTCTAAAAAGAAAAGCGAGAATAAATTCGACTGACGAAAAACATATATATTATATATATTTAATTAAACTATAATTATTAAAATAATCAAATAATTCATATGTTGTATTTCTTACACAACCATACAAGTCTTTTGCTTACATTTTTTATTAAAAAAAAAAAAAAAAGTTATTCATTTGCTTATATAAATATTTCTCTACTAATATTATAAGATACCAATAAAAATATTTTTTAAATTAGACGAAGTATAATAAATTAAAGGCTAAAGCTGCCAGGTTGGGGGTATGTCAGGCCGAGACTGGTTTGGCGCCAAAATCATTATGCACAAAAATTACACAATAATTATGCCCAAACCAGTGTTCAAAGAAACACACTTTTAATCGATTACATAACATATAATACCATAAAATTACTCAAAACTCATTTATTTATATTTATCTTTTAAAAAAATAAATATTTTTATCTCTATCTAAAATTCTACCTATTTTATACAATTAGTTTATATTACTTATAAATAAACGTATTTTTCATTTATTTATATTATATAAAAAAAATATCTACAAAATATATTTATATTGCATATAATTTTTATTGAAATATAATTCTTAAAATATTTAAATACTCATTTTAATTTTTAATAATGTATATTAATTTTATTTCAAACTACCAAAATACCAATATTATTAATTCTATAAAAAAATACGCATTTGCTGAATTAAATTTCAGCCATTAATCTTATGTTAATAATTTTAAAATTAAGGATCATAACTGAAATTAAGAGTGTCATTACAGTTCAATCAATTTAGCATGGGATCCATTTTCTTATTTTTTCCTAAGTCAAAATACTATTTGAACTAAAATTTAAATTGAATGCAAACCAAACAAACTTTCAATTTAATGAATAAAAAAACTTTCAACATCTAATAGTTTTTTTCATCTTAAAATATATATATATATATACACGACATTATTACTTTTACACCAAAACAAAATTATTTTTTACATTACTTTTAATTAAAATACTAATCCCTCCGTCCCAGATACCATGTCACTTTCTTTTTTTGGAAAATAATTACACACTTTAATCTTATTTTAAATTTTTAAATTTTATTTTTTTTAATTTTAATTAAACTAATTAGTTATCTTAATCTTAATTTATAATTATTTATATTACAAGATAATTATTTTCACTAATACATTCTTAATTATCTACTAATTACACCCCTCTATTTTCATTAATATTTCAAATGACTCCATCAAATTAATTAATCTTACAATAACTTTTCTCAAAAAAACACATCATATCAAAACTTTTTACGATTCTCAAAACCCTCCAAAAACTCAAAAACTTCCTAAACACTTAATGAAACAAAGCCTAAAAGCAGGCAGCATCAAGAATCTTACAGAAACAATGAAATAAGTAAAATCCCAGATAGTTAGACAAAATCAACATCATGCACAAAAAGAAAGTAACAACAAAGAAATTCATCAATCTAAGCAAACAGATCACGAAATTTTCTCCCAACAAATGTAATCAAAGCACATGTATGTCATGTCGCCGGTACCCAACAATCTCATTTGCCCATTCATCACATATACTTTCATGCCATTTTAGCTTCGATCTTTCATGTTCTACGAAAAACTAGAAACAATCCAGTCCATATACAGCAATTACGTATATACTTTTCATGCTGTAAACATAAACACATAAAAAGGCCACATTTTTCCAAGCAAGACAAGTTTTGAAGAGCATTTTACCGTTTACCAAGGCGGATTAGAGCCTTCCCTTACGGATGGAGATCTGGAAGCCGTGCTGGTATCTCTTCCCAGCCTCGAGACGCTCCTGCCGCTTTTTGGAGTACCAAATCCCGGGCTCGCACTTCTGTAACTTGCTCTCAGTGATTCGTCGATAGATTTAGACGACTTCGCAATGGCATTCCTCATGAACTTCTGGGCTGCAGGTGAAAGTGTTCGAGCACCGGGGCTGGCGCTTCCTCCTCGAACGGGGGAAGGCAAGGGTGGTTTCTGAAACATCTTCGACCTCTCTCTAATCTTCCTTGCAGCCTCCCTCGAAAGAGAGTGCGCCTTCACATCCCTCGAATGTGGCATAGGGATATTGAACTGCGGCCCATCTCCGCTGCCCCCAATGTCGATCGGCGTGTCCTCTGCCTCTAACCTCAGTGGAGTTCCCTCAATTTCTCCCCATGTTATGAATGGGGACTCGTCAACGCCAGGGGCAGGGGAGGGGGTTTTAACAAACGTGTAACCATTATCCGCCTTTTTCTCTGACTCAACGTAGAATCGATTTGGGGTTTTCCTTAGGTCCTCCAAATCGTACTTCTTCCCCCTATCACTGTCCCTGTTAGATATCGGAACCGGTGTTGCTCCAGCCACCGGTGTGTACAGCACAGAGACGGTATCATCAATGTCCTTCGATGCATTGGCATCCATAGCCTTGCCATGGAATCGGGTATTCGATCGGCTAATCTCCTTTGTCATTCCTTTTACCCGGAAAGCTCTCTCCTCCGGTGTTAATGGAGCTTCACCTCTGTCGGCCGGATGATACATTAGTAGATTCTTTGGTGTGTATTTCCAACCTTCCAATGAACTCACAGGCTGATCGGATGTCCCGAATCCATCCGTCGGAACGTTTTCGCGCTTACCGGAACCATCGATCAAGTTATTCCCATTGTTTCCTTCGTTTTCTCCTGATGTCAATAGGTAATCGTACTTCTCCTTTTTCTTCTTATTCACTTTTTCGATGATTTTCGAGAAGCTCTCGTTGTCCTCGCTTGTGTACTTTCTGAGAAACTCATCGAGCGACAAGGAAGTATCGACTTGTTGTTCCTCACCACCGCCGCTCCCGTCGCGATCATCGCTCGCGAAATTATCTTTAGCCTCGTTGTAAAGAGAGGGCGTGACGGACGTATTACGGAACACGGACGTACCAGGAGTGTTAGTGGTGGATCGAATCGAAGCATCGGCGGCGTCTCCAGATTTGCGCAGCCGGCGGCGCTCGAGGATTTTGAGCTGCGCGTCGCGGATGAGCACGGGATCCTTCGTCCGTACGGCCTGCAACCAATCGAGGCGATCTCGGAGCTTGGGGATATCGGGGAAGAAGTCGCGCTCGATGATCTTCTCGATGGCGGCGACGTAGGTGTCCTCGTCTAGCACGGCCGGGCCACGGCGGCGCTTCCGGGAGGCGGAATCGGAATTGGGAATTGAAGCGAGGACGAGTGACGAATTGGGATTGGGAGTCGAATCGGAGGAAGGAGTGGAGATTTGACGGGGTGAGTGGCCTGGTGATAACAACATGATTGATGGAATACCGACGAGCAGGAAATCGAGAAGAAGACGATGATGAACAGATTTCTAAATTAGGGTTAGGGTTTCGAAATTTGGGATTTTTTCTGAAGGCGAAGGAAGAGTTGTTAATGGCTGAGGAAAACGCGTTGTTCGCAGCTTTGCATCTGTAGCACCCAAATATTTTGTATTTTGCTGTTGTACCCCTCCGCGCTGAATATTTTGGTATTTAACCCCAAATTTTCTTTCTTTTTTCTCATCAAACACGGCTAACTAATTGGGTATTACGTATTCTAATTTTTTTTTCTTCTAACTTTTAAATATTTAATTAATCATTTAAAACATTGTTAGCTCATTTTTATACGTAGATATTATATCAATAATAATTTTTATTTTTTTAATATCAAAGCATAAATCATACTAATATTATAACTTATAAATATCAATATTGTACTGTTGCTACTTGAAAATATAATTTTATCTTTTTTTTTTTTTTTTTTTAAGGTAGCTGCGTTTTTCCTTTGATTGACTTCTGTTGATTTTTTGGTGGATTTGTTTCGAATTTTATTTGCTTCTGAATTTAGGATATTTTGCATTTCTTGACCTAGGTCTATGTTTTGGAAATATTTAATTTTGTGAATTATGCTTTTTATTTATTTATTTATTTAGAGATTATTCGATTTTTTATATCTTTTATTTACTTATTTATTTACAATATATTGCCCCCGATTTGATTACCGAGTTGTTTAGATGTTTTTCAGCCCTTGCTTCAAAATTTTTTATTGAATTGTTTTTTTGTTACAAAATCTTTTAGTCCTTGTGATGAACTTAATACAAGGTAATTCCCATGGATCTCTCTTAATCCTTGTTGTATTAAAAAACTTTATCGTTGTTGTTAACTCATTTTTAATTTTAATCTTTTTGGTATTTGAGTAAATTTATATTACTAAATGGTGAACGTGTAAATTAATTATTAGGTTTGTGTATTACTTGTTATTCTTGCAGTCATTCACTATGTTGTAATAATTTTCGAGAAGATATAGCAAAAAATACGGGCACAGGTTTATTCGAAACATGGGGAGAACACCCAACTTTGAAAACTTGCCAAAAGCAATAAGAAAGTATGGCATTAATTTTAGATTTAATTATAAAAATCATGATCATCACATTTTCTTGTTTACTCTCAAAGAGTTTAATTGATTTTTCTTGCTCGATGGTTTATGTGTCAACCGATTATAATACCTGAAATCATATTGTCCATTAAATCCAAACATTGGTATGCCAATGCTCTACTGAATTATAAAATGTTGATTATGTCCTTCGCTGCTGCCACCGGGAGATTTGTGCTTGTCTGCCCTACTTTTGCTTGTTGATGTTGTTTTGTTTTTTCTTTGGATTTGCTTGTAATGCCCCGATTTCGGAATGTATAAAATAATATTATTATAGCAAATAAATATTTGACAATAGTAATGGAATCAAGAAATTAATATTTTGGGATAAATTATATTCCAATTTTGTATATTAGTTATAATTAAATAGACTGTTAAACGGATAAATATCGATAAAGATAAATATAAAATATAATATATATAATAATATAATAATAATAATAAAGGTAATGATGATGAAGATAATATTTGTAATAATAATAATAATAATAATAACGTTAATAATAATAATATAATATAATATATATAATAATAATATAATTGTATATATTTATACAAACTCAAACCTTACCTGCGAAGGACGACCAAAGCAGAAGAACGCGAAGGAGAAAGAAGAGAAAAAAGAAAAGAAGAAAGAAAAAGATTTAGCCGTCCGATTCCAATTCCGACTTGGGTATGGTATTCCTTGCTATTCGTAGAGTCCGATTATAAATTTTAATACGAATTTTGATATTGGAGTATTAAATTAGAAATTCTTCAAAAATTCAAAATTGGCTATTTAGCTATTTAATCGATGAATTTCTTTAGCTAATAGCCTATTCGTAGCGCCGACGTTATATTTTGAGAATTTCGTACCAATCCAAGTCGAATAAAAAACGGCAGTATATCGCACCTGCCTGCTTGTTCATACCTTTGCGTATTTTTATTTAATAATCGGGCAATATAAATATTATGAGGTAGAAGGATTTTATAGCTAGAATATCATATTCTACTAAATATAAAAGTTTGGAGCCCGACGAGTTAATTATAGAAATTAGCTTTTGAATAAGCAGGTAGCTCCTGAGAATAAGCATAAAGCTCATCTGATTTGAGTAAATAATGGGACAGGTGTACGTTGGAGGAGATTTGGGTGAAGTTATAAAATCCAGAAAGTATCGGTAGGAGGTAAGCAGTAGGGAATTAAATCTAATTTTAAGAAATTAGGTATTTATGTTGCATGTGATTCTGATTCTGATATTGATATGATATTATGTGGAATCATTTGGTCAGTGCATCTATATATGTATATATGTGTGTGTATATGCATGTGTGAAACTTCGTTTTACGATATTTGATATACGTATTTGATCGTGTTGGTGAATTTATAAAAAGGAGGATAGGTGGGCCGTCTCACCAGCCCTTTTCATTAAATTCACTTATTGACATGCTGCACACATTGCACGATTTATCGGATATGTTTTATGGATCTATCGTTTAGTCGCCGTGTGCGGTAGTGCTAGGCGAGGGCATCATCTGGGGTTAGGATATTCGACCCCGATGTACCGTAACACTTTGGCGATAGTGGACGATAGTAGTCGGACAACTGGGTGACTTAGTCGCACGGTCATTCAGGGATTAGACCCATTGCAGTTGAGACGTATTTGGTCTAATCATTCGGGTTCGGTGTTGTTCCACTCATTGGAGTAGCTACTAGTGAGGTCTACCGGTAGTTTAGGATCAGATGCCAAACTCCAAACGCGATCCCGTTAGGGCGTGCGAGGAGGAGTAGAGTTTCCGGGTTTCCTTCGGGTGATTCCAGGTTGCACGGATTCTACTACGTTACACAGGGTAGGGCTAGACAGGAGGGTCCTATCTTCGCTATCACAGACTATGGGGTGTCTTGTGGTTAATGGCGACAACGTTCGACTATCCATGTATTGATTGCGGGAGTCGTATGGTGGGTATATGGAAGTGACCGGGTGACCGTTATATTATTATGGGTTTACCAGGTCCTTCCTTGAGCCGAGGATTTTCCGGCTATTTATTGATGATAGTCTAGTGAGCCGTTATTATGGAGCCGAGGTTATTCCGGCTGCTCACTTTGACATATGTATATGGGTATATGTGCATGAGTTGTCGATTTTGACATTATTGTTACATTATTTCAGTATGGGCATGGCATGTCATTTATTTTGCAAATGACGGAAATTAAACTCTATTTTCGAGCATGACATGGCATATTTTATGTTAGTTCTTAAAATGGATTTAATTCTAGACTGCTTTTAAGAAAAATATTTGATTCAGGTACGCATGGCACCTCCGGGACAGGGGACGTCTCGGGAGATAGAAAGACGGGCTGAATGAGTGAACTGCATCTGATGTATTATATGTAAATTCTAACTAGAAAAACCTCCCGTTTTGGGAGTATGTTTTTGTAAATATTTATAAACTTGTTTTTTTGGGAATAATAAAATGCTTATATAATTAATTTTAGCCTTAACACTGTGTTGTGGGGCCCGAAGTAGGAGGTAACGACCTCATGATGCAGTGTGGCGGTAGCATTTCCAGTATGAGCCAACTGGGGGTGTTACAAGTTGGTATCAGAGCCTAGGTTTGATAGATTTTGGCTCTTTGAATTAAAAAGGTTTTGAAAATAATAATGATATTGAATTGGTTTGGTGAGGTTTGGGTTTTGCGGGTGCATTCATGTTAATGTGATCTATCTTTTATTGTTATGCTTGGTTTAGCTGGGTGCTGAATTGATATTGAATCAGGAAAAATTGGGGACAGTATGTCGAATTCTCGAGGTGGTGGTGTACGTAGGGCTATTCAAGGCCCAGAGTTTGATCCTTCGTCTGATGAGTCACAGTATCCTGTGCCAGCGCATGTACCAACAGAGGCACCTAGTCAGGATTTCTTTCGGCAGTTTATGGCCGCGATGATGCCTCAACAGAGGAGTTTCATTGATGCTGTGATGGGGCATAACCCACCAACATATTCTGGTTCAGTGGAGCCAGGAGTCCTTGAGTTTTGGGTTGAAAAGATGGAAAAGATATTTCGTGTTGTTCAGGTTCCGCCAGATCAACGAGTTAATATTGGAGCCTATTTCTTGGAAGGCCGAGCAAATCGGTGGTGGTTAGGTGAAGAAGCTGCAGGTGTAGACCAAGTGGATATGACTTGGGATGAATTTAAAGCAAAGTTAAAGGCTAGGTTTATACCGTCGCATATTCGAAAAGCGAAGAAGCAAGAATTGCTGGACTTAAAGCAGGGCTCGATGTCAGTTGAGGATTATTTTGTGAAGTTTAATGAGTTGGAGATGTATGTTCCTGACTACTTTTCCTGTGAGCGAGACAGAATTGACCATTTTGTAGACGGGTTGCAACACAGAATTCAAGAAGCTTTAGCGGTGTTGGATATCAGTTCATTGTATGAGGCTTACGAGCGTGCTGCCCGATTTTATCAGAAGCAGGAAGTCAGACAAAAGGAGAGTGAGAAGGAAATAGGTTATCAACATCAGGTTCGAGATAAGGGAAAAGCTAAAGTGGAGGATGAGCCCAAGGGTAAAAAGAAATGGTGGCAAATGTTCAGGTCTGGGCCATCGTATAAGGGGATTTCGATTAATGAACCGAGTCAGGAGAGGTCTCAGCAATCGGGGGCTGTTTGTCGGCGTTGTGGAACAAGCCACCCAGGTACTCGTTGTGATAAAGTTCCATTGACATGTTTTAAATGTGGTGGTAGTGGTCACATTGCCAGGTTATGTCCAAGTGTGGTAACTGCAAGGGAGTTTCCAGAACCGAGGTTTAGGCCATGGCAGCCGCCGTCTTCGCAGTCACAAGGGAGAGGATTAGGATCATCTTGGCGAGGGGGACGAAGTCAGTCACGTTCGTCATCTAGGCAGCCAGGCAGAGGACCTGACCAGCGTGGTCGAATAAATGTTCTTACCCAAGCAGAAGCTGATTATCATCCAGGTGAGGTTTTAACGGGTAGATTTCTGGTTTGCGGTTTTCCTGCTCTTGTGTTATTCGATTCGGGTGCAACGTTCTCGTTCATATCTAAGCGTCTAGTTAGACGATTGGGTCTGAATTCATCAGTAGAAGTGGTAGTGGAAGTTTTACTTCCATCAGGAGAAGTGCTGGAATGCCGAGAGCTTTATATGCAGATTCCGGTTAGTATTGAAGGGGTTGATTTTGTTACTAACTTGTTGGGCATCAAGCTATCCGAGTTCGATGTAATATTGGGGATGGATTGGTTAGTGGCATATCAAGCTCAATTTGATTGTCGAAAAAGATCAATTTCGTTGGTTGAAGCGATGGGTGAACAAGTGAGCTATGCAGGATTTGCAAGACAACCTTCAATGAAGGTAATTTCATCCCTATCATTTCAATCACTTATTCGTAAGGGGTATCCAGTGTATCTGTGTGAGGTAAGAGATTTGACGCAAGGGGAGCAGCGATTGCAAGATATTCCTGTAGTCCGAAATTTTCCTGATGTATTTCCTGATGACATTCCGGGTATGCCACCAGCTCGTGAGGTGGATTTTACTATTGATATTGTGCCGGGTGCTGAGCCAGTATCAAGGGCTCCATACCGGATGGCACCTTTAGAACTAGCTGAACTTAAATTGCAACTACAGGAATTGCTAGATAAGGGTTACATTCGGCCTAGTACATCGCCTTGGGGAGCTCCAGTTTTATTTGTGAAAAAGAAAGATGGAAGTTTGAGGTTATGTATTGACTACCGTGGACTGAACAAAGTCACGGTGAAGAACAAATATCCTCTTCCGAGGATTGATGATCTATTTGATCAACTGAGAGGTGCAACTATATTCTCAAAGATTGACTTGAGATCTGGATATCATCAGCTAAGGATTGCAGAGCATGACATTCCGAAGACAGCTTTTCGGACTAGATACGGGCATTATGAATTCACGGTTATGTCCTTTGGGTTGACTAACGCCCCGGCTGCGTTTATGGAGTTGATGAATAGAATTTTTCAACCATACCTCGATCAGTTTGTGGTGGTATTTATTACGATATCTTGGTCTATTCCCCAGATAAAAAGACGCATGCAAAACATTTGCATGTAATATTAAACATATTGCGTGCAAGAAAGTTATATGCCAAGTTATCCAAATGCGAGTTTTGGTTGAAGGAGGTTGCTTTCTTGGGGCATGTTGTTTCTGGAAAGGGTATCTCAGTAGATCCTTCTAAAGTGGCGGCAATCATGGATTGGCCAAGACCTACCAATCAATCAGAAGTAAGAAGCTTTTTGGGTTTGGCAGGATATTATCGGCGATTCGTTCTTGATTTTTCGAAGGTTGCAAAACCATTAACTAATTTGCTGAAAAAGGATGCAAGATTAACTGGGATCACGAGTGTGAGTCATCCTTTTTAGAATTGAAACATCGATTAACTTCAGCGCCAATTTTGGCTTTACCAGTGGAAGGTGAGGATTTTGAAGTGTATAGTGATGCTTCGAAGCAGGGATTGGGATGTGTCTTAATGCAGAATCAAAGAGTTATTGCTTATGCATCACGACAACTAAAACCTCACGAAGAGAATTATCCAACACACGACTTGGAAATGGCAGCAGTTGTGTTTGCTTTGAAGATTTGGAGACACTATCTTTATGGAGCCCATTGCAGAATATTTACTGACCATCAAAGTTTGAAATATATCTTCACCCAAAAAGAATTGAATTTAAGACAAAGAAGATGGTTAGAATTGGTGAAGGATTATGATCTTGAAATTGTGTATCATGAAGGCAAAGCAAATGTTGTAGCCGATGCCTTAAGTCGAAAACCAAGGCATAACTTGGGCTTCATGTCGGTTGCTGATGAACTGTGCCAAGATTTAGCGCGGATGGAAATTGAGGTACTTAGACGGGGTATGACTCGGGGATATTTGCAAATGATACAAGTTGAGCCTGAAATTTATGATCGCATTAGAGCGGCTCAAATGGAAGATAATAAAATGGTTGAGCTTGCAGTAAAAGTTCAGTACGGTCAGACTCAAAATTTTAATATTGCTCCAGATGGGAGTCTTCGATTTCACGGGAGGTGGTGTATCCCAAAGGATCGAAATGATTTGAAAGAGCAGATTATGAGTGAGGCTCATAATACACCATACTCAGTGCATCCGGGGGGAAATAAAATGTATCATGACCTACGTCAACATTTTTTGTGGAAGGGCATGAAGAAGGATGTAGCCAAATTTGTTGCACGATGTTTAAATTGTCAAAAGGTAAAAGCAGAACATCATAGACCAATGGGGTTGCTACAACCTTTAGAAGTTCCACTCTGGAAATGGGATTCTATCGCAATGGATTTTGTAACAGGACTTCCAAGGTCAAAGTCGGGAACAGATGCAATTTGGGTAATTATAGACAGATTGACCAAGTCAGCAGTGTTCATTCCAGTACGTATGACTTGGAGTATGCAGAAATTGGCCAAATTATATGTTCATTATGTGGTTAAACGACACGGTATTCCTGAGGTGATCATATCAGATCGTGATCCACGTTTTCAATCTCGATTTTGGCAAAAATTGCAGGAAGCCTTTGGTACTCAGTTGCATATGAGTACTGCATTCCATCCTATGACTGATGGTCAGTCAGAAAGAACTATCCGTATTCTGGAAGATATGCTAAGAGCTTGTGCTATGGAATTTCAAGGGAGTTGGGAAGACCACTTGGATTTAGTGGAATTTTCATATAATAATAGCCATCAAGCAAGTATCGGAATGGCTCCTTTTGAAGCTCTTTATGGTCGAAAATGCAGAACTCCTTTGAGTTGGGACGATATGAGTGATCGACTGATACTGGGTCCGGAAATGATTGAGGAATCGAAAAATAAGATTCGAATTATCAGAGAAAAGATGAAGGCAGCTCAAGATCGTCAAAAGAATTATGCCGATAGAGCCCGACGTGAGGGTCAATTTCAAAGTGGAGATTTTGTCTTATTGGAAGTATCCCCAATGAAAGGTATTAGAAGGTTTGGGATTAAAGGAAAATTGAGTCCGCGTTATGTTGGACCTTATGAAATTGTCGATCGAGTTGGTGATTGGGCTTATCGGTTGGCACTTCCAAATTCTATGGAGCGTATCCATAATGTGTTTCATATATCTCAGCTTCGTAGGTATGTTGCAGATCCTTCTCATATTTTATCTCCAGATGAGATAGAGCTGAATGAAGATCTTTCGTATGAAGAAAAGCCTCTGTGGATCATGGACACAAAGGTCCGAACCATGAGGAATCGAGATATTCGTATGGTGAAAGTAATGTGGTCCAGACATGGAGCGGAAGAGGCCACGTGGGAAGTAGAACAAGAAATGTTCAAGGCATACCCACAACTGTTTAATTAAGTTGCCTTGTTATGTGTTTGAGTTTAGATTTCGGGGACGAAATCTTTTTAAGGGGGAGTGGATTGTAATGCCCCGATTTCGGAATGTATAAAATAATATTATTATAGCAAATAAATATTTGACAATAGTAATGGAATCAAGAAATTAATATTTTGGGATAAATTATATTCCAATTTTGTATATTAGTTATAATTAAATAGACTGTTAAACGGATAAATATCGATAAAGATAAATATAAAATATAATATATATAATAATATAATAATAATAATAAAGGTAATGATGATGAAGATAATATTTGTAATAATAATAATAATAATAATAACGTTAATAATAATAATATATATAATATATATAATAATAATATAATTGTATATATTTATACAAACTCAAACCTTACCTGCGAAGGACGACCAAAGCAGAAGAACGCGAAGGAGAAAGAAGAGAAAAAAGAAAAGAAGAAAGAAAAAGATTTAGCCGTCCGATTCCAATTCCGACTTGGGTATGGTATTCCTTGCTATTCGTAGAGTCCGATTATAAATTTTAATACGAATTTTGATATTGGAGTATTAAATTAGAAATTCTTCAAAAATTCAAAATTGGCTATTTAGCTATTTAATCGATGAATTTCTTTAGCTAATAGCCTATTCGTAGCGCCGACGTTATATTTTGAGAATTTCGTACCAATCCAAGTCGAATAAAAAACGGCAGTATATCGCACCTGCCTGCTTGTTCATACCTTTGCGTATTTTTATTTAATAATCGGGCAATATAAATATTATGAGGTAGAAGGATTTTATAGCTAGAATATCATATTCTACTAAATATAAAAGTTTGGAGCCCGACGAGTTAATTATAGAAATTAGCTTTTGAATAAGCAGGTAGCTCCTGAGAATAAGCATAAAGCTCATCTGATTTGAGTAAATAATGGGACAGGTGTACGTTGGAGGAGATTTGGGTGAAGTTATAAAATCCAGAAAGTATCGGTAGGAGGTAAGCAGTAGGGAATTAAATCTAATTTTAAGAAATTAGGTATTTATGTTGCATGTGATTCTGATTCTGATATTGATATGATATTATGTGGAATCATTTGGTCAGTGCATCTATATATGTATATATGTGTGTGTATATGCATGTGTGAAACTTCGTTTTACGATATTTGATATACGTATTTGATCGTGTTGGTGAATTTATAAAAAGGAGGATAGGTGGGCCGTCTCACCAGCCCTTTTCATTAAATTCACTTATTGACATGCTGCACACATTGCACGATTTATCGGATATGTTTTATGGATCTATCGTTTAGTCGCCGTGTGCGGTAGTGCTAGGCGAGGGCATCATCTGGGGTTAGGATATTCGACCCCGATGTACCGTAACACTTTGGCGATAGTGGACGATAGTAGTCGGACAACTGGGTGACTTAGTCGCACGGTCATTCAGGGATTAGACCCATTGCAGTTGAGACGTATTTGGTCTAATCATTCGGGTTCGGTGTTGTTCCACTCATTGGAGTAGCTACTAGTGAGGTCTACCGGTAGTTTAGGATCAGATGCCAAACTCCAAACGCGATCCCGTTAGGGCGTGCGAGGAGGAGTAGAGTTTCCGGGTTTCCTTCGGGTGATTCCAGGTTGCACGGATTCTACTACGTTACACAGGGTAGGGCTAGACAGGAGGGTCCTATCTTCGCTATCACAGACTATGGGGTGTCTTGTGGTTAATGGCGACAACGTTCGACTATCCATGTATTGATTGCGGGAGTCGTATGGTGGGTATATGGAAGTGACCGGGTGACCGTTATATTATTATGGGTTTACCAGGTCCTTCCTTGAGCCGAGGATTTTCCGGCTATTTATTGATGATAGTCTAGTGAGCCGTTATTATGGAGCCGAGGTTATTCCGGCTGCTCACTTTGACATATGTATATGGGTATATGTGCATGAGTTGTCGATTTTGACATTATTGTTACATTATTTCAGTATGGGCATGGCATGGCATTTATTTTGCAAATGACGGAAATTAAACTCTATTTTCGAGCATGACATGGCATATTTTATGTTAGTTCTTAAAATGGATTTAATTCTAGACTGCTTTTAAGAAAAATATTTGATTCAGGTACGCATGGCACCTCCGGGACAGGGGACGTCTCGGGAGATAGAAAGACGGGCTGAATGAGTGAACTGCATCTGATGTATTATATGTAAATTCTAACTAGAAAAACCTCCCGTTTTGGGAGTATGTTTTTGTAAATATTTATAAACTTGTTTTTTTGGGAATAATAAAATGCTTATATAATTAATTTTAGCCTTAACACTGTGTTGTGGGGCCCGAAGTAGGAGGTGACGACCTCATGATGCAGTGTGGCGGTAGCATTTCCAGTATGAGCCAACTGGGGGTGTTACAAGTTGGTATCAGAGCCTAGGTTTGATAGATTTTGGCTCTTTGAATTAAAAAGGTTTTGAAAATAATAATGATATTGAATTGGTTTGGTGAGGTTTGGGTTTTGCGGGTGCATTCATGTTAATGTGATCTATCTTTTATTGTTATGCTTGGTTTAGCTGGGTGCTGAATTGATATTGAATCAGGAAAAATTGGGGACAGTATGTCGAATTCTCGAGGTGGTGGTGTACGTAGGGCTATTCAAGGCCCAGAGTTTGATCCTTCGTCTGATGAGTCACAGTATCCTGTGCCAGCGCATGTACCAACAGAGGCACCTAGTCAGGATTTCTTTCGGCAGTTTATGGCCGCGATGATGCCTCAACAGAGGAGTTTCATTGATGCTGTGATGGGGCATAACCCACCAACATATTCTGGTTCAGTGGAGCCAGGAGTCCTTGAGTTTTGGGTTGAAAAGATGGAAAAGATATTTCGTGTTGTTCAGGTTCCGCCAGATCAACGAGTTAATATTGGAGCCTATTTCTTGGAAGGCCGAGCAAATCGGTGGTGGTTAGGTGAAGAAGCTGCAGGTGTAGACCAAGTGGATATGACTTGGGATGAATTTAAAGCAAAGTTAAAGGCTAGGTTTATACCGTCGCATATTCGAAAAGCGAAGAAGCAAGAATTGCTGGACTTAAAGCAGGGCTCGATGTCAGTTGAGGATTATTTTGTGAAGTTTAATGAGTTGGAGATGTATGTTCCTGACTACTTTTCCTGTGAGCGAGACAGAATTGACCATTTTGTAGACGGGTTGCAACACAGAATTCAAGAAGCTTTAGCGGTGTTGGATATCAGTTCATTGTATGAGGCTTACGAGCGTGCTGCCCGATTTTATCAGAAGCAGGAAGTCAGACAAAAGGAGAGTGAGAAGGAAATAGGTTATCAACATCAGGTTCGAGATAAGGGAAAAGCTAAAGTGGAGGATGAGCCCAAGGGTAAAAAGAAATGGTGGCAAATGTTCAGGTCTGGGCCATCGTATAAGGGGATTTCGATTAATGAACCGAGTCAGGAGAGGTCTCAGCAATCGGGGGCTGTTTGTCGGCGTTGTGGAACAAGCCACCCAGGTACTCGTTGTGATAAAGTTCCATTGACATGTTTTAAATGTGGTGGTAGTGGTCACATTGCCAGGTTATGTCCAAGTGTGGTAACTGCAAGGGAGTTTCCAGAACCGAGGTTTAGGCCATGGCAGCCGCCGTCTTCGCAGTCACAAGGGAGAGGATTAGGATCATCTTGGCGAGGGGGACGAAGTCAGTCACGTTCGTCATCTAGGCAGCCAGGCAGAGGACCTGACCAGCGTGGTCGAATAAATGTTCTTACCCAAGCAGAAGCTGATTATCATCCAGGTGAGGTTTTAACGGGTAGATTTCTGGTTTGCGGTTTTCCTGCTCTTGTGTTATTCGATTCGGGTGCAACGTTCTCGTTCATATCTAAGCGTCTAGTTAGACGATTGGGTCTGAATTCATCAGTAGAAGTGGTAGTGGAAGTTTTACTTCCATCAGGAGAAGTGCTGGAATGCCGAGAGCTTTATATGCAGATTCCGGTTAGTATTGAAGGGGTTGATTTTGTTACTAACTTGTTGGGCATCAAGCTATCCGAGTTCGATGTAATATTGGGGATGGATTGGTTAGTGGCATATCAAGCTCAATTTGATTGTCGAAAAAGATCAATTTCGTTGGTTGAAGTGATGGGTGAACAAGTGAGCTATGCAGGATTTGCAAGACAACCTTCAATGAAGGTAATTTCATCCCTATCATTTCAATCACTTATTCGTAAGGGGTATCCAGTGTATCTGTGTGAGGTAAGAGATTTGACGCAAGGGGAGCAGCGATTGCAAGATATTCCTGTAGTCCGAAATTTTCCTGATGTATTTCCTGATGACATTCCGGGTATGCCACCAGCTCGTGAGGTGGATTTTACTATTGATATTGTGCCGGGTGCTGAGCCAGTATCAAGGGCTCCATACCGGATGGCACCTTTAGAACTAGCTGAACTTAAATTGCAACTACAGGAATTGCTAGATAAGGGTTACATTCGGCCTAGTACATCGCCTTGGGGAGCTCCAGTTTTATTTGTGAAAAAGAAAGATGGAAGTTTGAGGTTATGTATTGACTACCGTGGACTGAACAAAGTCACGGTGAAGAACAAATATCCTCTTCCGAGGATTGATGATCTAGTTGATCAACTGAGAGGTGCAACTATATTCTCAAAGATTGACTTGAGATCTGGATATCATCAGCTAAGGATTGCAGAGCATGACATTCCGAAGACAGCTTTTCGGACTAGATACGGGCATTATGAATTCACGGTTATGTCCTTTGGGTTGACTAACGCCCCGGCTGCGTTTATGGAGTTGATGAATAGAATTTTTCAACCATACCTCGATCAGTTTGTGGTGGTATTTATTAACGATATCTTGGTCTATTCCCCAGATAAAAAGACGCATGCAAAACATTTGCATGTAATATTAAACATATTGCGTGCAAGAAAGTTATATGCCAAGTTATCCAAATGCGAGTTTTGGTTGAAGGAGGTTGCTTTCTTGGGGCATGTTGTTTCTGGAAAGGGTATCTCAGTAGATCCTTCTAAAGTGGCGGCAATCATGGATTGGCCAAGACCTACCAATCAATCAGAAGTAAGAAGCTTTTTGGGTTTGGCAGGATATTATCGACGATTCGTTCTTGATTTTTCGAAGGTTGCAAAACCATTAACTAATTTGCTGAAAAAGGATGCAAGGATTAACTGGGATCACGAGTGTGAGTCATCCTTTTTAGAATTGAAACATCGATTAACTTCAGCGCCAATTTTGGCTTTACCAGTGGAAGGTGAGGATTTTGAAGTGTATAGTGATGCTTCGAAGCAGGGATTGGGATGTGTCTTAATGCAGAATCAAAGAGTTATTGCTTATGCATCACGACAACTAAAACCTCACGAAGAGAATTATCCAACACACGACTTGGAAATGGCAGCAGTTGTGTTTGCTTTGAAGATTTGGAGACACTATCTTTATGGAGCCCATTGCAGAATATTTACTGACCATCAAAGTTTGAAATATATCTTCACCCAAAAAGAATTGAATTTAAGACAAAGAAGATGGTTAGAATTGGTGAAGGATTATGATCTTGAAATTGTGTATCATGAAGGCAAAGCAAATGTTGTAGCCGATGCCTTAAGTCGAAAACCAAGGCATAACTTGGGCTTCATGTCGGTTGCTGATGAACTGTGCCAAGATTTAGCGCGGATGGAAATTGAGGTACTTAGACGGGGTATGACTCGGGGATATTTGCAAATGATACAAGTTGAGCCTGAAATTTATGATCGCATTAGAGCGGCTCAAATGGAAGATAATAAAATGGTTGAGCTTGCAGTAAAAGTTCAGTACGGTCAGACTCAAAATTTTAATATTGCTCCAGATGGGAGTCTTCGATTTCACGGGAGGTGGTGTATCCCAAAGGATCGAAATGATTTGAAAGAGCAGATTATGAGTGAGGCTCATAATACACCATACTCAGTGCATCCGGGGGGAAATAAAATGTATCATGACCTACGTCAACATTTTTTGTGGAAGGGCATGAAGAAGGATGTAGCCAAATTTGTTGCACGATGTTTAAATTGTCAAAAGGTAAAAGCAGAACATCATAGACCAATGGGGTTGCTACAACCTTTAGAAGTTCCACTCTGGAAATGGGATTCTATCGCAATGGATTTTGTAACAGGACTTCCAAGGTCAAAGTCGGGAACAGATGCAATTTGGGTAATTATAGACAGATTGACCAAGTCAGCAGTGTTCATTCCAGTACGTATGACTTGGAGTATGCAGAAATTGGCCAAATTATATGTTCATTATGTGGTTAAACGACACGGTATTCCTGAGGTGATCATATCAGATCGTGATCCACGTTTTCAATCTCGATTTTGGCAAAAATTGCAGGAAGCCTTTGGTACTCAGTTGCATATGAGTACTGCATTCCATCCTATGACTGATGGTCAGTCAGAAAGAACTATCCGTATTCTGGAAGATATGCTAAGAGCTTGTGCTATGGAATTTCAAGGGAGTTGGGAAGACCACTTGGATTTAGTGGAATTTTCATATAATAATAGCCATCAAGCAAGTATCGGAATGACTCCTTTTGAAGCTCTTTATGGTCGAAAATGCAGAACTCCTTTAAGTTGGGACGATATGAGTGATCGACTGATACTGGGTCCGGAAATGATTGAGGAATCGAAAAATAAGATTCGAATTATCAGAGAAAAGATGAAGGCAGCTCAAGATCGTCAAAAGAATTATGCCGATAGAGCCCGACGTGAGGGTCAATTTCAAAGTGGAGATTTTGTCTTATTGGAAGTATCCCCAATGAAAGGTATTAGAAGGTTTGGGATTAAAGGAAAATTGAGTCCGCGTTATGTTGGACCTTATGAAATTGTCGATCGAGTTGGTGATTGGGCTTATCGGTTGGCACTTCCAAATTCTATGGAGCGTATCCATAATGTGTTTCATATATCTCAGCTTCGTAGGTATGTTGCAGATCCTTCTCATATTTTATCTCCAGATGAGATAGAGCTGAATGAAGATCTTTCGTATGAAGAAAAGCCTCTGTGGATCATGGACACAAAGGTCCGAACCATGAGGAATCGAGATATTCGTATGGTGAAAGTAATGTGGTCCAGACATGGAGCGGAAGAGGCCACGTGGGAAGTAGAACAAGAAATGTTCAAGGCATAACCACAACTGTTTAATTAAGTTGCCTTGTTATGTGTTTGAGTTTAGATTTCGGGGACGAAATCTTTTTAAGGGGGAGTGGATTGTAATGCCCCGATTTCGGAATGTATAAAATAATATTATTATAGCAAATAAATATTTGACAATAGTAATGGAATCAAGAAATTAATATTTTGGGATAAATTATATTCCAATTTTGTATATTAGTTATAATTAAATAGACTGTTAAACGGATAAATATCGATAAAGATAAATATAAAATATAATATATATAATAATATAATAATAATAATAAAGGTAATGATGATGAAGATAATATTTGTAATAATAATAATAATAATAATAACGTTAATAATAATAATATAATATAATATATATAATAATAATATAATTGTATATATTTATACAAACTCAAACCTTACCTGCGAAGGACGACCAAAGCAGAAGAACGCGAAGGAGAAAGAAGAGAAAAAAGAAAAGAAGAAAGAAAAAGATTTAGCCGTCCGATTCCAATTCCGACTTGGGTATGGTATTCCTTGCTATTCGTAGAGTCCGATTATAAATTTTAATACGAATTTTGATATTGGAGTATTAAATTAGAAATTCTTCAAAAATTCAAAATTGGCTATTTAGCTATTTAATCGATGAATTTCTTTAGCTAATAGCCTATTCGTAGCGCCGACGTTATATTTTGAGAATTTCGTACCAATCCAAGTCGAATAAAAAACGGCAGTATATCGCACCTGCCTGCTTGTTCATACCTTTGCGTATTTTTATTTAATAATCGGGCAATATAAATATTATGAGGTAGAAGGATTTTATAGCTAGAATATCATATTCTACTAAATATAAAAGTTTGGAGCCCGACGAGTTAATTATAGAAATTAGCTTTTGAATAAGCAGGTAGCTCCTGAGAATAAGCATAAAGCTCATCTGATTTGAGTAAATAATGGGACAGGTGTACGTTGGAGGAGATTTGGGTGAAGTTATAAAATCCAGAAAGTATCGGTAGGAGGTAAGCAGTAGGGAATTAAATCTAATTTTAAGAAATTAGGTATTTATGTTGCATGTGATTCTGATTCTGATATTGATATGATATTATGTGGAATCATTTGGTCAGTGCATCTATATATGTATATATGTGTGTGTATATGCATGTGTGAAACTTCGTTTTACGATATTTGATATACGTATTTGATCGTGTTGGTGAATTTATAAAAAGGAGGATAGGTGGGCCGTCTCACCAGCCCTTTTCATTAAATTCACTTATTGACATGCTGCACACATTGCACGATTTATCGGATATGTTTTATGGATCTATCGTTTAGTCGCCGTGTGCGGTAGTGCTAGGCGAGGGCATCATCTGGGGTTAGGATATTCGACCCCGATGTACCGTAACACTTTGGCGATAGTGGACGATAGTAGTCGGACAACTGGGTGACTTAGTCGCACGGTCATTCAGGAATTAGACCCATTGCAGTTGAGACGTATTTGGTCTAATCATTCGGGTTCGGTGTTGTTCCACTCATTGGAGTAGCTACTAGTGAGGTCTACCGGTAGTTTAGGATCAGATGCCAAACTCCAAATGCGATCCCGTTAGGGCGTGCGAGGAGGAGTAGAGTTTCCGGGTTTCCTTCGGGTGATTCCAGGTTGCACGGATTCTACTACGTTACACAGGGTAGGGCTAGACAGGAGGGTCCTATCTTCGCTATCACAGACTATGGGGTGTCTTGTGGTTAATGGCGACAACGTTCGACTATCCATGTATTGATTGCGGGAGTCGTATGGTGGGTATATGGAAGTGACCGGGTGACCGTTATATTATTATGGGTTTACCAGGTCCTTCCTTGAGCCGAGGATTTTCCGGCTATTTATTGATGATAGTCTAGTGAGCCGTTATTATGGAGCCGAGGTTATTCCGGCTGCTCACTTTGACATATGTATATGGGTATATGTGCATGAGTTGTCGATTTTGACATTATTGTTACATTATTTCAGTATGGGCATGGCATGGCATTTATTTTGCAAATGACGGAAATTAAACTCTATTTTCGAGCATGACATGGCATATTTTATGTTAGTTCTTAAAATGGATTTAATTCTAGACTGCTTTTAAGAAAAATATTTGATTCAGGTACGCATGGCACCTCCGGGACAGGGGACGTCTCGGGAGATAGAAAGACGGGCTGAATGAGTGAACTGCATCTGATGTATTATATGTAAATTCTAACTAGAAAAACCTCCCGTTTTGGGAGTATGTTTTTGTAAATATTTATAAACTTGTTTTTTTGGGAATAATAAAATGCTTATATAATTAATTTTAGCCTTAACACTGTGTTGTGGGGCCCGAAGTAGGAGGTAACGACCTCATGATGCAGTGTGGCGGTAGCATTTCCAGTATGAGCCAACTGGGGGTGTTACATTGCTTCCCTCGAATTTTGGGTGGGTTTGTTTCAAATTCCATTTGATTTCGTCTTTTAGATACTGTGTTTTGGATTTCTTCACCTGGGTCTGAGTTTGTGAGACTGTTGATTTTGTAGATTTTTTTTATTTATTTATTTCGAGTTTATTCGATTTTTGATCTATTTTATTTCTTTATTTATTGCCCTATGTGATTTTTTTTAGATCATTTTGCTTATCAACTATACAATATTATCAAAATAGAAATATCCTTACTATTTTTGACATTTCAAAACTCATAAAGAGAAGCAGACTCACCCTTTTTATCTCAAAAATTTCATCTACATTCTCCTCTATTTTATTTTTTATTATAATTTTGTGTGTGTTTTCTTTATAATTACTTTTGTGTTTTTCACATAACCTATCAAAATTGAACACGGATATCTCTTTCCAAACTTCCGAAAATCAAATTCTTCAATGTTTATTGTAGTTCATTGTTTTGTAATTGATATTGTTGCTGTCTTTTTAAAAAGTTGCTATTTTTATCCTATTTTGTGATGGTGTATCCTATTAATTTCTTATCGATTGAATTTTGGAAGAAAAAGAGCCATAAGTTGTTGCATTATCTTTCTGACAGCTGAAATACGAGGTTTACGGTAGAATTTGTTCTATTTTTTGTTGACCATGTTGTCATATTCCAATATATTATGATGCCAATGGCTCTAAGAATTGCTCATTGACCTTATAAATAACATTATATGTAGACTGTTTGACTTAGAGTAGCATATTTCTTTTTACGATTTTTCGTCAATAGCGTTGATAAATTTGTTCTTTGTTATTTCTGATTTTGATATTGTGGGACCCCTAATTGTGGAATAAAGGGCAAAACATACACTAATCTTGTGCAAAAATCATGTATATGTTCAAAAATATATTTTTTTTTTGGTTTAAACATGCTTGTTTTTCCCAAGTAAATTTTTAAAGTGAAAAGTAATTATCTTTAAATCTCACTGTTATTGAATTACTTAAGAAACTTTTGCTTTTACCACGAAGACAATGGATTCAACATGTTTAATAATTTTCTATAGTTGACTTTAAAAGTAGACCTTGTGTATTAGTTGATTTGGCTATGAAAACTTGTATGTTGTTATCAATTTATATTTACTTTTGTGGGAAATAAGTAATCTTCTTATTTACTCTCTTTTTGGTTGTGTCTTATTCTTTTCTGAAATTCTTATTATTGATTTCTTTGCTACCTACAACTTCATCTTTTTACAGCCGATGACGCAATCTCAGTCATTGCAATGTATTAGACGTCGGCAGCAAAAACGTGATTGTCGATCAACTAACCAAACAAGTAATAGTCTACCGGTTAGCCAAACATGTATGCATATTCTCTGCCTTTTACTTTACTTTTTAAATTTATTAAATTTATTAATGTTGTTTCTTTACTTAATTTATTATGTATCTTTGTATCTATTGAAACTTTACTCATCTTACCACCATACTCTCCGCTACTACGGTTGTCTTCCTTTTATGCGTCGGCATGGGTTGCACCCCAACCGATTAAATGCCGTTTTATGGTGCATTATTATTCCACCGTGAGCATAAAACCCTATGCTGTGCTGGTGAAAAGTTCTCCTTACCACCAATGGACATGCCACCTGCCTTGCACGACCGTTTTCTATAATCGCCATGAACTATCATCTCATTTTCGTACCTATGTTAGGACTTATAAGAACTCTTTTGCTTTCTCTACATTAGAAGTTCACTACGACTTATCTTTATGTAATAATGATCACAACTTATATATATTCCATGTTAACAATACAATTCACCATTTTATTAAATTGTTGCTCCCCTACAACTTTATTACTATGATCCTACACAAGAGCTTGTCACACATTTGACTAATTACCCTACTTCACATCCATCTATTGTTACAATCTTGATTGAGTTGTCTCATCTTAACCCTTATGCAAGTTTATTCCGTCAGTTGTATACAATGCCTTGTCTTGATAACTATAAAATATTTCTAAAAACCTCAAATCAATTAGATCGAAGAGTGTATAATCTTCCACGGGTTGATGATATATCAATTATATGGCAGGATGGCTCTTCAGAATGTCCCCATTTATCTAGGGACATGCAAGTATATCCCGTTAATGGTTCTGTCAAAAAGGTTGATTATTATTCTTATGCTTACGATCCTGTTCAATATCTATTGATCCATCCTTTTGACCACCCGGCTTGGTATTCGGGTATTGTGAAACATTTTACTACATCTTCGTCTTCCTCTGCTCAGTCAACACCCACTTTATCAGCAGAGCCACTTTACACTGAAGAAGTTGACCTATCAATAAATGGCTCCCCACATTATAGTATGTATTTATTGATGCATTTTCTTCTTAAGATTTTTATTGTCCTCATTTGTTCACTTTTATGCATTTAGGACCTAATAAACGCCGGATGGACAAGATTCATGTCTCCATTAGAGAGTACTATGCATATCGCCTCCAAATACGCCATACAACTCCTACTTTACTATTACATGCTGGCTGTTTGTTACAACAATATATAACCGACCAATACATAAAAATAGAAACTCAAAGGCTAGATTTTTTCCGATTTGAACAGGTGCAAAAACAACACCGTCACGACACCATGCAGGGTATTCTAGATGTTTTTAACCAAGACCAACATGAAACTTTAACTATGATTGGACAACCAGTTGTCCTTCCATCTTTTTTTCATTTGTGGTCCCCGTGATATGCAACAGATATATGTGAATGCTATGGCTCTTGTGTAAGAATTCGGTAAGCCTGATTTTTTTCTTACTATCACTTGTAATCCAAAATGGCCTGAGATTCAAGCAGTCTTAAAACCATTTGAATTATCAACTGATAGACCTGACATTGTTGCTCGTGTGTTTAGAATTAAACTTGAAGAACTGAAAAATGAACTCTTCAAACAAGACTTGCTAGGTAAAATGCAGGCGTATTCATATGTCATTGAGTTTCAGAAAAAGGATTGCCACATGTCCATATACTACTTATCATGTTTCCAAAACTTAAATTACACAACCCAACAACTTACGACAAATTCATATATGCAGAACTTCCTGATAGTAACTCAAACCCCTACTTATTTCAGTTAGTCTTGAAACATATGATGCATGGTCCTTGTGAATCTAAAAACCCAAGACGAAGAGAGAAATTCCATTTTCTCGCCTAACTAATGTGTGCATGGTTGATGGCTAATGTAAGAATCAGTACCCAAAGGAATTTGTGGATGAAACAATTCATACTCCAAATGGGTATCCCAAGTACATAAGACAAAATAATGGGATTGTTGTTTATGTGCATGGACGTACTTTGGACAACCATTGCACTATATAATTCATATTTACTTGCTAAGTTTGATTTTCATATAAACTTAGAAGTATGCTCGAGTGTCAAGCTTGTAAAATATCTCTAAAAATATGTGTATAGAAGTCATGATCGGGTTGCCTATACTGTGGGCTCAGCCACACCCGACACACCTCGTGATGAGATCATTGATTTCCAAACTGGCCATTGGGTTGCTCTACCTAAAGCTTTTTGGCATATTTTTGCATTCCCCTTGACAGATATGCACCATCCCGTACTTGCTATGCAATTGCAATTACCTAATTTTCAGTACACTTCATTCAAAGTAAGAGACTCTTTTGAAGATGTTGTGATAAATGCACGGGCCTACAAAACTATGCTTACTGAATTCTTTGTCATGAATGCAACCAATTCATATGCCAAGGCACTTAATCTACTTTACAAAGAATTCCCAAAATATTTTGTATGGGATCGATCACACAATAACTGGAATTTATGGAAACAACGTTTAGTAGTAAGGAGGGTTGTTATAGCAAGGACAACTGACCAAGAAATGTATTTTCTTTGTCTTCTTTTGCAGTCCTGTCGCGCTCCCGTATCATATGAGGATTTAAGAACAGTTGATGGCGTTTTACATGATTCATTTAGAAATGCATGTGTCGTGTTAGGTTTATTATAGAGTAATATTTTCATTGATAGATTGTCTGTGAGAAGCTGCATTTTTCCAAATGCCCCATCCTTTTGCACAATTATTTGCTACCATACTTGTTTTTTGTACATCACTGAACCTATACAACTATGGGACATGTTCAAACAATATTGTGTCCCAATTGCCACTATGTCATCTTCATCTTCACTATTATCTATTGATCGTGTCGTTGCCATAATTGTAGAAAAATTCCTTGAACCATTTGGCATCCATATTTATGACTTTGGGATACGCACGTGTGAACATTCTGACAATGCCCCAATTGAAATACCTTTACAATGGACATCACCTACACAATTTAACCTGGTCACACCCCCAAGAATTATTAACAAACTTAATTTACAACAATGGTTGGTCTTTAACACTATCATCGAGAAATTGTATAACAAAAAACCTTATGTCTGTTTTGTTGATGGACCAGCTGGTACCGCAAAAAAAATTTATACATTGTTTTTTTGTCATACACATCTGCTCATACCATTAAATCTATTGTTGTAGCAACATCTGGAGTTGTTGCATCACTCCTTCCTAATGGACTGCCAACTCAAAATTCAAATTGTCATTAGATATTAATGAGCATAAGACTTGTCAGATAAGCAACCAGTCTAACTTAGCAAATGAGCTACGACATACCGACCTAATTATTTGGGATGAAATTTCAATGGCAAGACGTGAACTAATTGAGGCTTTTGACACTACTACGAAAGATATTATGGATACAAACATCAGTTTTGGTGGTAAAGTTATGATCTTCGGGGGGGATTTTCATCAAATTACTCATGTCATAAGAGACGGAACAAAATACCAGTACATTCAAGCAAGTTGTGTATCGTCTCCTCTATTTACACATGCAGATAAGTTTCACTTAACTACTATCAATATGCGGGCAAAAAATAATACATCATTCATAGCATTTCTTGAGGAAGTAGGGAACAATTCTTGTGTAAATAACAATAATGGAGAGATTCAGATCCCAACAACTTCATTGATTATGTAACACCCCCAGTTGGCTCATACTGGAAATGCTACCGCCACACTGCATCATGAGGTCGTCATCATCTACTTCGGGCCCCACAATACAGTGTTAAGGCTAAAATTAACCATAAAAGCGCATTATTATATAACAGAATCTTATTTATAAATATTTACAAAACACACCCCTTAATAAGAGGTTTTTTCGGTTAAAAATTTACATATAATACAATAGACGTAAGTTCACTCACTCAGCCCGTCTTTCTATTTCCCGATACGTCCCCTGTCTCGGATGTGCCATGCATACCTGAAACAAATATTTTCTTAAAAGCAGTCTAGAATTAAATCCATTTTAAGAACTAACGTGAAATATGTCATTTCATACCTTTTTAAAATAAAGTCTAATTCCCGTTAATCATAAAATACGTGTCATGTCATGCCAATAGTGAAATGATGCAATACAGATATCAAACTCGAGAACAATGCACATCCACATAGATATATACATCCGCTGAAGTGAGCAGCCGGAATACCCTCGGCTCCATAATCATAAGCTCACTACAAGTGAGCAGCCGGAATACCCTCGGCTCCGTAATAACAAGCTCACTAGACCATCATCAATAAATAGCCGGAAAATCCTCGGCTCAGGGAAGGACATGATAAACCCATAATAATGTAACGGTCATCCGGTCACTCCCATATACCCACCATACGACTCCCACAGTCAATACATGGATAGCCGAACGTTGTCGCCATTAACCACAAGACGCCCGATAGTCTGTGATAGCGAAGATAGGACCCCCACTGACTAGCCCTATCCCGTGTAATGTAGTAGAATCCGTGCAACTTGGAATCACCCAAGGGAAACTCGGAAACTCTACTCCTCCTCGCGTGCCATAACGGGATCACGTTTGGAGTTTGGCATATGATCCTAAACTACCGGTAGACCTCACTAGTAGCTACTCCAATGAGTGGAACAACACCGAACACGAATGATTAGAACAAATACGTCTCAACTACAATGGGTATAATCCCTGAATGACCGTATGACTAAGTCACCCAATTGTCCGACTACTATCGTCCACTATCGTCAAAGTGTTACGGTACATCGGGGTTGAATATCCTAACCCCAGATGATGACCTCGCCTAGCACTATCGGACACAGCGACTAGACGATAGATCCATAAAACATATCCGATAAATCGTGCAATATGTGTGCAACATGCCAAATAAGTGAATTTACCGAAAAGGGCTAGTGAGACAGCTCACCTATCCTCATTTTCATAAATTCACCAACACGATCAAATACGTATATCAAATACCATAAACCGTGAAGTCTCCCACATGCATACACACACACATATATATATAAATATATACATGCACTGACAAAATGATTCACATAATATCACATTAGCATATTAATCAGAATCGCATGCAACATGCATACCTAATTTTCTTAAAATTAGATTTAATTCATTACTGCTTACCTCTTATCGACACTCCCTAGATTTTGCAATCTCACCCAAATCTCCTCCAACGTATACCTGCCCCATTATTTACTCAAATCAACTGAGCTATATACTTATTCATAGGAGCTACATGTTTATTCAAAAGCTAATTTCTATAATTAGCTCGTTGGGTTTCAAACTTTTATATTTAGTAGAATACGATATTCTAGCTATAAAACTCTTATACCTCATAATATTTATATCGTCCGATTATTAAATATAAATAATTAAAGATATGAATAAACAGGCAGGTGCAGTACACTTCCGTTTTCAATTCGGCTCGGATCAATACGAAATTCTCATAATATAATGCTAGGACTACGAATAGGCTATTAGCTAAAGAAATTCGTCGATTAAATAGCCAAATAGCCAGTTATGAATTTTTGAAGAATTTCTAATTTAATATTCCCAATATCGAAATTCATATTAAAATTCATAATTAAATTCTACGTATAACAAGGAATACAATACCGAAGTCAGAATCGAAATCGGATGACTAAATCTTTTTCTTTCTTCTTTTTCTTCTCTCCGTCCTTTTCTTTCCTACTCCTCTCTGCCTGCATTCTTCCTTTCGAAGTAATGGGTGAGTTTATTTATTTATTTACTATATATATATTTATATTATTATTATTATTATTAACATTATCACCACCAACTTCAACCTTATTATTATTATTATTATATTTTATATTTATCTGTTTAACAGTCTCTATAATTATAACTAATAAACAAAATAGGAATAAAATTTATTCCAGAATATTACTTTCTTGATTCCAAAATATTATAAAAATATTTATTTGCTATAATAATATTATTTTATACACTCCAAAATCGAGGCATTACAAATTAGCTTAGAAAATGACAACTTATTGCAACTAATTGACATAATCTACCCATACAATTTACTCCATCCAAGTTCTTTTGTTGCACTAATAGGTAGATCTATACTGAAACCAACCAATGAGATAGTTGATAATATTAACAACCAAATAATTGAAATGATGTTTGGAGAACCAATCGTACTAATTGCAAGAGATGTAACTAAAGATCCATCACAACAAGCACATTATGAAGATTACCTAAATACTTTGACACCTAATGGTATGCCACCTCATAGTTTAGTTTTGAAGCCAGGTGCACCAATAATGCTATTGCGTAACTTAGACCCGACAAATGGCCTTTCAAATGGTACACGGCTTATTTGCAAGCAAATTACACGCAATGTCCTACAAGCAGAGATTGCAACAGGCCCACAAAAATGGACTTTATGCTTTATACCATGAATACCTTTAAAGCCTAACAATATAGATGAATGCTCTATTAAGTTCATATGTACTCAATTTCCAGTAAAGTTGTGCTTCTCGATGACCATTAACAAACCACAAGGGCAGACATTACATGTTGTTGGCGTGTTTACATGAAAAAACCAGTATTTATGCATGGTTAACTATATGTTGCATTATCACGAGCAAAATCTTTTGACTCTTTGCATGTCCTCCTTCCTTCAGACATCAACACTGGCATGCATTCTTCTTGGACGAAAAACATTGTTTACAAAAAGCTTTTACAATTGATTGGCATTCATACATCTCCACCTCCAAATCCCACATAGTCCACAACCATAAGAGCCCACCTACCACCCCTACTCCTACATTGTAGTCAACTCAATCAATTCGCCTTCTTATGCCGCATCTCGTGCCCTCTTCAGTTTCCTTCTTGTGATTTTTCATATAATTTATTTTTATAGAGGCTTAAATTGAACATTGTAAGTTCTCAAATATTTTTTTGATTTACTTTTCGTTAGTATGTGTTACTGTTATGCTTCCATTTATTTATTCATTAATCTTCTATTTATGTTGGAATTTTCAGGCCTGTTTTTTCCTAATGCTATTTTATGTAAGCTCATTTTCAGCCCTTTATATTGTTACGCATGTATGCTTTTCTCATGTGACATATATGCAAATAGAGTTTCTGTCGTTTGCACCATATCTATGTATATTATCTCTCACGGTGCCTTACAGTGTTAGTTTTCCGTGGATGTTGCTTCGTGCACCTAATACTTGTATTTGCATCTGCCGCTTGTATAATGTCTCGAATTGCTCTTTCACAAGATTTTGATGTTTCTACTAGATCGGTGAAATTTCAATTATTGGGTAAAAAAGAAGAATTGCAGGTCAAATTCACATGTTTTATTTATATTAAATAAGGGGACTGAAATATTTTTATCTCCATAAATCAGGATATACGTGTTACACAAAATGAGGCTCTCAAGCTTGGAAAAGGTAAGGAGAAAGTAAAGGAACGACCTAGAAAAAGTTGGCAAAAGGAAAACACAAAGAAAGTTTTTATTTTTGTTTCCCAGGTTGAAAAGAGGCTTATTGTCCTACCATTGAAGATTTTAATGATTTCTCTTTTCTTACTAATTCCTGAGAGAATTTTATATGGTATGTTAAGTTGCTGGTGTAATAATCTTTTCTTTTCATTATCATAAATTTGCTATAGAAGAATTAACCTGTCTATCGTACTACAGAGTTGGGATGTATTTATCCGTGAATGTGATTGCTTGTGTGGTTATTATATTGTTGATTTGGTATTCTTATTCACATAAATGCATTGACTTTAGAGATTCTAAAATCAATGTAGTTTACAAGCTGGGAGAGGAGACTGGTTTGTTAGTGAATCATGATTAAAAAGAAAAATAGTTTCTGGAATATTATTTTGACATATATTTGTTCTTTTTAAAGTACTCTTTGTAATTAAAGGTTATAATCACTTGTTGCCTCCCTACCAACTTCTTGGTAGTAAAGCCTCAAAGATTTCATAATAAAATTTTGTGTTTTTTCTATTGATATTATATGTCAGATTTATCTAGATACATATCCTCAATAAAAATATCTGACAGTTAATGGAAAAACTATCATTACCTCCTGATACCTATCTTATTGCTGGTTGATTATTATGACAGTTACAATTTTGACCTGTATTTTGATTTTTTACTCCCAAAAAATCTATCATGTTCATTGTTTTTCTTGTAGATTTGTGGAGACAAATGGTCAAGGTTTCGACAGGGTCCGGCATGCTGAAATTGGGAAAAAGTATTTTAAGCATACACACTTTCAACATGTAATCCTCACATGGCAGATGCGGGCCCTTTCTAATTTTGTATATATTTCTTGATTGTCATGCTCATTAACTTATATTTATCTACACGGGGTCATATGTGTCCGAGTTTTTAAACGATTTGATGCAAGAATTTTGTCAATTTAGAACAAGTAGAATCCAACTGAAGAAGAGATTATAACCAACATGATATTTTTTATTACTTAGACGTATTAAATCAATATTTGTGATGCAACATTGAAAGTTCTGCTCGTGTGCCTATTGGCTAATCTATATGTTTCATTTACACCCACTATTTGTTGATTAGTATAGTCAAACCAATATGATAGTACGACTCTAAAATTTATCTTATAATAATTCCCCCTTAAATATAGTTTTAATATTTGCATATCCAAAATTTATGGAGCCTTTGATGATCTTTGGAATTTCACTACCATTTGTTTATTTAAAGAAAATTATCAAATGTTATTGCTCAAAACTTTTGAAATTTGAAATGATATGTTGCATATTTGAAATTAATACCTATATTAAATGGTGGTATAGATTTCAAATATATTATATAATGATATATATATGCTTTATATATTTATATACATACATGAGTTTTAATTCAATTATAATTGCAAAGAACATAATTTATAAAATCTGGTTCGTAGAACATAGATTATGAATGAGCCATTGATTTTGTTGTGCAGCTGCAGAGTATGGATAACTTTGTTTATATATGCGATTATTGTTTGCTTTAGATAATGCATGATTTTCACATGTCTCATGTATTCCCTTGATACTAATTGTAACATCTTTCAGCACCCCCTTAATACTAATTCAAAATGGACTTGTAATATGTAATTATTCAATTGTAAAAGAAAATGTTAACTTATTCATATATTTTTTTACAATAACCAATAATGAAATAGACACGGCTTTTCAACACACTAGCATATTTGGTGTAATGCTTTTTGAAAATTATTGATTATATTTGAAAAATAAATGCAACAAGCCTAATTTGCAGGAACTTGAGTTAGAAGCCCTTACTCTTAATGAAATAAACAAGATCCATGCAAAGTGGTCACCTGTTGCAACTACTTGGAACATGTGGCTTCCTAAGTTTATTTATGTAGTTACATTTGCGAGTTAGCCCCTTCCAGTCCTTTTATAATGTGGATTATTTTTCTACCAACATCATTTTTGCTGATAAAATTAAAATTGAATTGACAACTAAAACAAGTTGAGTTGGTGTTGTCATCATTAATATAGTTTGTGTTGTTGGAACAAATTGTAGGTGAAAAAGCTGAAGAACTTGTCACAAAATACTCTTTTGAAGTGTTTGATATTGAGTACATTGGTCAAGGTAAGATGATATTTAATATTTTGATACAAATTGTATGATCGTTTCATATTTCATGGTAGTTTACTACGATACTTCCATATTTACTTTGTCTAAACACTAATGACTTATTGCTAAAAAAAGGTTTTATTGCTGCAAAAACACTATCAATAGGTGAGCTTTCTCAGGAGACTAAAATGTAGGAGGGTATAGAATTTTCTTTGTTTTTCTTAATCGCTGTAAATTGTATTATTTTTATGACATATCTCTGAGGAGTGAAATATTTTCCTCTTGTGCTAGGTATTTTGAAACTATCACAAAAAATCAACATTATGAGCTTTAATATGTGCTTCAGGTAGTCTGCCCGATCTCCTTTGAAGACTACTAGTTTTATATATATATTATTAGGTTGTGTGTATTTGGGATCCAAGAAATGTATCTAAAACAATGAAGCTTAGAGACACACATAATATTAAAGTGCTACTTTTAGATTCTACCGGAAGTTCTATTTGAGTGTTTCTATTAAGTATATATGTGTTGAACTCTATTAACTTTACAAAATTGTCATTTGATCTAGAATTTTTCAAGTTAAGTTAGTGCTTATTGTATTAAGATGATATGGTCAATTGTGGATGCTTGTTTAATCTGGTGATAGTTACAATACGCCATGTTTACCTAGAAAACCTTGGAACGATGAGTTTTTAATGTCAACTTAATTTGATGATTACACTGACTTGTGTTCAAATGGAACTGGTATTTTTTATTTAAGTGATTTTTTTGTGCATCCAATTTCTCCCTGTGTTAATTTCTGCACTTAATTATTTGTATTCCATTAATTTGTGAGTGATATATGTTATGGAAACTAATATGAGATGCTCTTACTAAATTTTTAGGTATGTTTTGTCTTTGAGTTTATTTATCCTCCTAAATCCTTTTAGAGAAATTTTCTTTGATATCCTTTTATTTATTTTTTTGTTTTATATTATGTAAATAAACAATGGGTCATTCTTACCCGCAGTATGGTCATACCTGAAAATCTTATCCTTAATTGTAGAATTGTGCAGAACATAGAGAATATAATATAAGGTGATATTGCTTTATTTGTTTTACGTTTATTGTCCTATGGGAACATTTATCTGATTCTGTCAATGAAAAAATCAAAGTCTTAAGTGTTGTGAGGGTGAAAACTCTTCAATCCAACTAGCTACTTTTAGAGCAACAAGAATCTCATTGTAAAGCTCAATAAGCATGGCCCATCGATGTTACCAATCATTTTACTTATCTTTAAAACCATTCAAAATGAAATCACAATGGAACAACTTGTTCTGACTATATCTTATAATCATTACACTTTAACATTATATGATTTATTCTATTGACATGATACAACATATCAATGAGATATTAAGATCAACTTGTTTATCGGAATATCTATTCTTATGGATGGGATTGATGGTTTTCCGTAATTTTAATTTCTTCTCCCAAACATATATTGTTCATATGTATTTATATATGTTTTTTCTAATTTAGAGATGGGAAACATTTTCGGGAGAACCTTTTCCAGTAGATGATGTTGAAGTCGACAATTGGCTTCCAAGCTATGTTGTCCTCAGTAAGTCTTAAAGTAGATAATCACCATTTTGTATTCAATGAGCCAGAATTCACCACTCAATCCCCTAACAAATACTAATAAACATAAACCATTTACAATCCGAAACCAAAATCAATTGACCAACTTACAAACAATAATTAACCATAACCAAATAATAATAATAATAATAATAATAATAATAATAATAATAATAATAATAGTTGAAATAAAAAAGAAATTGTATTTATCATAATCACTATAAAAAAAAAGAGACTCGGATACAACCAATCATTTAAGTAAACACACAATTTACAAAAATACTAACTACAATCATATCCCTTACCTTAAATTCAGCTGCAAAATTAACCCACATACGTAACTATATTGTATTTACTAAAATCAACCTACTTCACCAAAATAATCACATATAACGTGCCACTCACTAACTTCTATCACTTCTTACATAAAAGCTGTCACTCTAACACAATAACACATGCCAACAAAATTCATTTAATCATAAAAACAAAATTGACTTTGAATATTTGTTACATTCTTCCTCAAATTTTCTTTTTCTCACCGTTCATCACTCTTCCATCAATTTTCCTTATTGATAATCACTACAAGAGAATGGCCAACGACATAACACCCATAACTGATTTAACCATGGAAAATAGAGACTGGACAGTCCGTGCGTTGCTCATAGAGCAGCCAAGACCAATGGAAAGCCCTATAGACGATACGTTTTTGTTGACACACAGGTATTCAAACTATCCTACTAGACTTCAGTAAGAGCTCATGCAAGTCAAAATGTGTTAGTTAGCAATTTCAGTCGAGGCTCGACCAATTCTGAATATTAACGGCAAGCAACGTCTCAATTCTCTGCAGGCTGAATATTTATGTAGCAAAGATGATGACTAGCTCGGGCCTCTTAGGTTTACTTTTTTATGGTTTGTCACTTAGGTTTAGTTTAGAAAAGTTAGTAGCAGCTTATATGATCATTGTAAATTTGTTAGTATATGAATATTATAATTACATATTTTTTTTAAAAAAATAAATTTAATAGATATATATATATTCTAATTGTATCCATACTGAAAGTAATAGAAATAAACTATTAATAAGAAAAATAATAAAATAAGTTTTTTTTTTAATATTAACAAAATTATATAACTTATAAAAATAATTGATTGAATTTATATACTACTATTTAAATTTTATATTTAATATATTTTATTTAATATTGAATAGAGTTTAGAATTAATTATATTTATTATGCTAATTATTTCTTATTATTTATTTTATAGTAGAAGAAAATTGATCAATCGATT
The DNA here is from genome assembly GCF_009805555.1 of Andrographis paniculata. NCBI lineage: Eukaryota > Viridiplantae > Streptophyta > Magnoliopsida > Lamiales > Acanthaceae > Andrographis > Andrographis paniculata. Next base: position 2,930,070 of record NW_026137611.1, read on the forward strand.
GTATGCATTACTAATTACTGTTTTTTGGGTTAACTATCTTATTTATTTATTTATTTATTTTGTAGGGCACCAAACTCATGACGTGTGTCTTCTCTACTGACATGGAAGCATATGATCATTGTTTAAAACTCTTTAAGACTTACGAGATATTTGTTAAACAAGGCAAAGACTACGAGACGGATCTACCAAACTTCAACTCTGACATCCAGCTCTATCTCACCAGACAATGCAACATCATCCCGGTCGAAACTAATTTCATATCTTCTCTGACTGGTAAGCCATCGTTCAAAAAGCTCTCATGCATTGTTGATTGCTTAGCAACAAATGAGTACATTGGTATAACTCTATTATGTTTATGCTATAATTTATTTACTTGTTCATATTTTTGCATTTATACCTAATATATGATACATATCATACAGATGTTATCGGTGTATTGATAGATGTTGCGGAACAAAGGCAAAGAAACAAGCGTCAACAATCAACCTCTTCGAACATTATAGGAGATCGTGTTCAAGAGATTGTAATCCTAACTGAGGAGTAGGCGTAGATTCAATTAGATTTATTTTGGTATCATTATATTTTTATCACCTTTTTCACATTAATGTATGTTTTCATCTTTAATCACAATTTATTTCTTCTAAAAGAATTTTTGTCAATAATTATGCCTAACAACTATATTTAGAAATAAATATACTAAATGTTTATCAGCATCCATTATTATTCGACTTCTTTTAATATTAGACTAAATTCACCGTATTCATAGTAACATATGTTCCTCACTTAGTTTTTCCCATTAATTTTCATACATAATAGATTGCTACCGGCATGACTGACCTTATGGAATGAATTGGTGGACGCTGAAGGAAAATACTTCATATCCATTGTAAAGGAAAGACCTATCATTGCTGCCCTCCACCTGAAAGCAACATCGTAATGCAGGTAGTTTATGCATCAATCTTATTTGACTCAATATATATAAATTATTGTCAATTCTTGTATCATAGTCCACCTAGTTATCATTTCATTTCATTTGATTCTATATTTGCATGTCTAGGTATTTCGTTATCTGCAATTTCCATGGCGAATTTTATTATTGATCCTCCATATCCTGAAGCTGACCATCTATTGAACTGGTAAGTTTTTTTTTTTATATTAAATCAACATTTTATATTTTTATATCGCAACACTACACTCCTATTGAAAATCAATTACAAATTTCATGTTAATTCAAAACACTTTACATCACAGGAAGATTAATAATAAAGTATGCATTGATGACCTTGTAATCCAAAAACCATACTTCAACACGGCCAAAGAAAGCCCGCTAGCTGTAGTAGCTCTCTCAACAATTATAATCATGTCACAATCTACCCGTGTGAGTTATTTATAATGTATATTTGTTTATGCACAAATAAAACATATGAAAGTAAACCAAAAATTGTTTGATATAGCAAAGTGAGTACAAAATCAAGGGATGTTTAGCAATTCAAGTGGATAAGAAAGTGCAACTCTACTACAATGCCTGCGATAAGTGTTACACATCAACACCCGCCCCAATAACACGGAAGTTTTTTTGTTTAAGGTGCAAATCTGTCCAATCGTCAGAGCAAAAGTAAAAAAGTCTATTTATTTTACTTTATACACATTGGAAATTTTATATATATATATATATAACAACACACATTTATAAATAGGTCAATTATGCGGTTACAGATTGTTGATCAGACATGATCGATTTCCTGCGTTACTTATGACAATATAGCGCAACAAATTCTTAACTTTGACTTTCTGGAGTCATACGAACTGGGACAACAGTTATACTTTAAATATTTCATCAAAGTAATATAGTGTCTCGTTATATATATTTTTTGCAATTCATAATGCAAATAGTATAACATTGTATCAATCGATGCTTTATCGTATTACGCAGGAAATCATTTCACTTTGCAATCTGTGCAATCAAGAACTTCTAAACCAATCATATCTCTTTCACATAAAGAAAAAGGCCGCCGCATTATCCCAAATAGAAACACATACCTACACACTTATGTCTGGTTCCAAAGAAAATAAAGGTACATTATATTATCATGAAAACAACTATGACTAATACATCACACGGTGTAATCATATACCACTCATTTTATATAACAAATAAAATTCATGTACAGATAAGGAAATTCTACCAAAGAAACATTGTCAAAGAACCACCCTACTGTACATCAACACACCGATCACGCCAAAAATGCAGGAGAAGGCAACCTGCACAACTGCTACCTTAGGATCATCTATTCTTGGTAAAAACGACAATATATCATCCCAACTATATAAAATAATAAACATAAGTCCAATTTCATAGTTTCAACTATACTTATACAACAAACATTATTTAGGTAAAGGAACTTGCTTCCATTGTTCAATGAGTTGGAATCTAGCAACGATGAAAAATCAAATGATCAAGCACCAACCATGAAGACTTCGGTCGCTCCACCAAAAGAATCCAAAAATAGTTGTTAAGGTTCTCTGCAACATCTTTTGTTTTGTACTACATCCAACTACTAAACTACCTACCTTTTTGTAATATTAGTATTGATGTGTACATACAAATAAATTTCAACATTTTGAATATCAATCGGCTACATATCTTTATCAAATTTCTTATTACTATAAATTCATAATTTTTATTGCGTTTTTGTTTTACAGATTATATTTCAAACAAATAATGTTTCACTACATTACATTATAGAATAGTCGCGTGGTATACTGCGCAAAAGCATGTTCTAGTATATATATATAAAGTAAACACACATGCATTTGATTACAATGTTATATATAAAATTTATATTTATTAAAAATATTAAGGTTCTATTTATTTTTTATTATACATTTCTTTATAGTTTTTAGAAAAATAAATTATTATTATTATTTTTAATAAATTATCACGTCTAAAGTGTCATTTAGATTAAACTAGATACAAACAAAAATGTTGGCGATATTTGAAATTTTCACCAATTTAAAATATCAAAGTTTATACAAATTGAATATAAGTTGAGAGTTTGTACTTTTTAAAAATTATAAACAAACTAAAATTTAACTGGTTAAGGCCTATTAATTTTATGAGTGTTATCTCAAATTCAAACTCGACTTATTAGACTAGTTGACAAACCAAGTTCAAATCAAGTTCAAGTTTTAACGAGTTAGATTTTGAGTAGCTCTAGTCATATTAATTTGTTGCCAATTTAAGAGTATTATTTTTATTAGTAATTTTATATAATTGTATGTCAATCTTAAAAATTATGGTTGTATCTAGAATGCAGATTAAGGCTAATGAATATTATGTTGACTAGTCTCGTAAGAGATGATAGAGTAGTGTGGGGTAAATATGTGACTGCGAGCGAGGTCCTAAGTTCAAATTTCCGATGCCTCCAAATCTACCTATCACAGATGGTTTACCTAATGTGACTTGACCTGTCGGTCCTAATTTACAGAGTATTAGGTTTCGGTACATAATATTATGTTGACTAGCTTTAATCGACACATAATAATAGTCATACTAAGGGTGTCAAAATTAAACTCAATCCGAAATATCGAACTTGTTCGACCTGAAAACTTTCAAGTTCAAGTGTTTCGAATTTGTAAAAAATTGAGTCAGACTAAGTCGAGTTTTGGTTTATATTAAAATTATTAATTATAAAAGTTAAAATGGTAAATAAATAATACATCTTTTATTGAATTTTTTAAGATAAATCTAAAAAACTGGTTTATATTAAAATTATTAATTATAAAAGTTAAAATGGTAAATAAATAATACATCTTTTATTGAATTTTTTTAGATAAATTTAAAATTTTTTAAATTTTCATGTTTGTTTTGTATTAGCTTCGTTTGGACTATGAGTGGCTTAAACAAATCAAATTGACTTAAACCTGATTCGAAAAGTTCTTATCATTTTCGAATCTGAAATATCGGATAGTGTTCAGGGTAACGGATCTTTTATTACATACATAGTTCAATCCAACACGAACACAGATTCGAAAATAAAAATTGACACCCCCTAAGTCATATAACACATGAAGTACATTATATAAATTCATAGCACATGATAAAATCCATACAACAAATACCACGCTTCATTTCAACACAATATGCATGTTGATATATCACAAATTGATAGTATAAACCAAAAACACGTAGTAGCAATTCCCATAGCACATAATGATTTAATTCAAATAATACGTTGAAAAGTAGCATTCATTTACTGACTAGATTTAATTAGCACGATGTTGATGGGCAACAATCATTCCTAAAATTTATATAGTATTTCACATTTTAAGGAAAATATAACACCTTAACTACTTAGAATACTTCAAAAAAAATTAAACTACAACAATAATAATTAAACACACACATATATATATATATATATACCACCATAGAAGTCCAGCATACCACCCAAAGTAGCAACAACATATCTCCCCTCCCCACCCCTCCCCTTCTTGTGCACACACAAGAATACAACAATCCACAAACTGCACATATGCAGAAACACAACAATCCAACAATCCAATCCCCACAGATACATACACATTATCTTGCCTCAGACAGCCAGACTGCAGATTCGGCTTAATCATTCCGTCTCCCAGTCTTGGCATAATTCGCAGAATGAAAAAAAAAAAAAAATCGGAAAAACTTACACAAGCGACTCCCAAGCAGCAGCTCAAATGGAAAATGGGCTCTCCGGGAGGTCTATGCCATTGAAACTGCAACACAAAAGGAACACATAAATTCGCATACGCATTCAGAAAATGCTGCTGCTATCTAGTTGATCAATCGATCGATGCAAATATCATGCTTGTCCAAAATGTGAATCAAAGTAAACATGTGAAGTTCGATTTGCATAATATAAAGTGTTTCTACCTCTGCAGTTCAGCGCTGTAGCCGGGATCGAACTGCGCTTCCCTGTTGCTGTAGCTGCTTGGCGTAGCTGCACAAGTTAAGAATCGAGAAAAATCCAGCTAGTTATATTTCAATTGGAGTGTAAGGAAATAGAATAAGTAATAATGGTGATATATATACAGAAAACATAGTAATCATCGATGTAAGGACCTTCCGGAAAGCCAGAGCTGCCCGAAGTCTGGCCAGCTGGGGGGCGACCCTGGCTCGATGAAGCACCAACGTGCTTCATCTTGTAGTCGCCCTGCAGTTCATGCTCCTTCCTGAGTGAACTGAGACTCACTACATACAACAGAGGAATGAATTGAACAAGTTAATCGGGTAGAGCAATGATTTAGTAAAAAATGAAAAAACCAAAAAAAAAAAAAAACATCGGAGCTAAAAATGAGTGTCGATAAAGTGAACATGAAGATCATAAGAGGTGCATTACAAGGAATGTACGGTTCGGCAGAAGCATGAAGCTGCACTTTCTGTTCCGGCTTTCTGCGCAGAAATAAATACGACAAGGAAAGACACACGTGAGAACATTACTTGTGATTTCTAGGAATTAAGAAAAGAGGTGACGTTCGAATGCAGACAAACAAATTTCCTTTTCACTCTGTTAGAGAAGCAACATTTTCAAGCTGGAAGATTAAAGAAATCAGTTGTAATTAAAGAGTTTCCAATAAGGACATTGCTTGTTCTTCATTAAATTATTCATTATCAGTAGAGGTGGTACAAGAACAAAAGCAAATCCTTCATCATAAGGAAGTTCGATCAAGCTTCTTATACATTTATATAAGCATGATCAAAATTCCTACAACATAATATTTGATGTTAAGGTTCTAATCTTGATGTAAAATATAACAAAGAAGCTCTCTGAGGTAACTAGAATACAGTTGACATGCCAACAGCCTAGTGGACTTTTTCGTCATGTCTGATGCCTAGCATTTAACAGGAAAAGAATAAAAGAGAGAAGTCATGCGAAAAAGCGACAAAACAAAAAAGTTCAACTAGCTTCAATGTTGCAAAATCTATGTTATGTGTAAGGCAATAAATAAACAAATGCAGCGAAAGGATCATTTATGTTTTGTCCTGAAATGGTCGTTTGGCAAGTGTGACGCAATCTTTTATACCTCTCAGGGAGCGACACTCGCTGGGAGGTATAAAGTCAACAAAAACAGCAAAAGTTCATGTAAGGCAATAAATAAACAAATGCAGCGAAAGAATCATTTATGTTTTGTCCTGAAATGGTCGTTTGGCAAGTGTGACGAAAGTCTTTTATACCTCTCAGGGAGCGTCACTCGCTGGGAGGTATAAAGTCAACAAAAACAGCAAAAGTTCAACTAGCTTCGATATTGCAAAATCCATGTTACGTGTAAGGCAATAAATAAACAAATGCAGCCAATGGATCATTTATGTTTTCCTCCTGAAAAGGTTGTTTGGCAAGTGTGACGAAAGTTTTTTATACCTCTCAGGGAGCGTGCACGTTGAGAGGTATAAAGTCGACAAAAACAAAAAAAGTTCAACTATCTCTGATATTGCAAAATCCATGTTGCATGTGAGGCAATAAACAAACAAATGCAGCCGATGCATCATTCATGTTTTTCTCCTGAAAAGGTCATTTGGCAAGTGTGACGAAATTTTTTTTATACCTCTCAGGGAGCTTTGCACGCTGAGAGGTATAAAGTCGAAAACAACAGCAAAAGTTCAACTAGCTTCAATATTGCAAAATCCATGTTGTGTGTCAGGCAATAAATAAACAAATGCAGCGAATCGATCATTTATGTTTTTGTCCTGAAAAGGTCGTTTGGCAAGTGCGACGAAAGCTTTTTATACCTCTCAGGGGGCGTCGCTCGCTTGTGCTGATATGGCTTGACCAGTACTTGTGCTCCACGTATAAGGTGAGGATTGGATTTTGACAGGACCAGAGCAGCTGTCTCCGGACATGCAAACGTGACAAATCCATACATCCTCTTCTCCTGGACAGGAATCCGAATTTCTTTGACAGGGCCGAAATGGCTGCGGTGAAACAAGAAGCTTGCGTCATAAAAAGAGACCGACAGTTAACATTTTTCAACTTGGTGACAGCATACAAGTTTCCATACCTGAAATAACTATGAACATCCTGCTCGGTAAAATCGCTTTGCGGGGGATACGTCAGATAAATCTGGTGGGAGCAAGCTCCGATTGGGTCCTGCTCTGTTGCTTCTTCAACAAATTTCAAGTACTTGGGAATGTCATCCTCCAAGATAATAGATTGCATGCCGTACGGCCTGTACAAATTTAACAAAGAACACAACCATCAGATTGTTATCTATGGAGGGTCACTGTAAAAAAGCTATAAATTTGCATATTGCACCTGTTGATCACACAAAAGCTCTTTGACATTTGAGCAAGAAAGTCGTTTGCGTCTCCAGTGAACCCTTGCGCCCGAGCTTCGGCTATATAAGGTTCCAGCTGAAGGACCTTCTCATACCTATCGAAGTATATAAATGGCAAAGACAAGATAGTAACAGGAATCCCTCTTCTAGATTTCAGAATGTCAATGAAATCTATCTCAAGCTGTCTAAGGTCTCCATGGGGCAAGTTAGGGTTGCTACTCAGCGCCTTTTCATCTATAGGGGTGTTCAGAACCATATAATAACCACTTTCGGTTCTAATGACATGCAAGTCTTTGCAGTCACCACCATACTCGCAATATCCACTTTGGAAGCTTTCACAAATCTTCAAGTCTATCTCAGGTGTGTCTGGACAGGAAGGAGATGCGGTTGGAGCCTTTTGATTGACAGTTTGATGTAAAGCAAGATCAGGATTGTAGCTCTGCGGAGGGCCATATGTACCAGCTAAATTGAGAGATCCTAACTGATCTTCCAAAGGAGGTAACTGAGGTTGCTTCAGAACACCGAATCCTGTGGCTGCCGGATTTACAGCTACTGGATTTACAAAGCCTGGTGTAGGAAAAAATGGAGCATTAGGCATTAATTGCTGGGCATGAGGGATTTGGGGAATCCACTGGGCATTGTTGGCTGGAAGAGGAGCCAGTGCAGGTAGACGGGATGAAGCAGGTACAAAAGGAGTGAAGTTAGTAGGAAGGTTTGAGGCAGGACGTGAGGGTTGTGAAGAGGAAGCATGAGATGAGGAAACTGACTTCAGGGCAATTCCAAGTTCATGCTTAAGCTGATCGATCAGGTTCTGGATCATAAAATCCGGACCAAAGGCCAGCCTAATCATTTCTAGTTCTCCTTGATCCTTGAACAGGAGATACCCCATGAGCTTGGAAACATTTTCAGGGTCGAATTTCTGAATTCTCTGAAACACAATCTTCGTGGATTCCGAGTATTCCATCTTTGAATTCAACCTAATCACCAAACAGAAAAACTATGCTGATCAGATACAGATGTAATAAAAGAATAGAACAAACCAACAACAATCTCATAGATTGTAATAATTAATTATATCTACCAAAGTAAAAAACTGAAATATGGTTGGGATCAAACAAAGTTACAAAAGAAGGATCATTGAAACAACTCAAGAAACACAACATGAAGAAACATGATGGAGTTTTAGCAGACTTCATTCACTATACTTCGTGTAGAGAAACATTTAGATCATAGGGAATTCATTACTTCCATAAAAATTTACTATTGCAGATCCCTGTCCCCAAATTTCCATCAAGCTTTTCCATTTTTATTTATATTAATATTTTTAAAATAATCCATTTCATCACAATCAAGCTTCACAAACAACAGAAAGCAAATTCTACACAATTCACCAAAACCAACAAAGGCACAAAAGAGAATCAATCATCCCACCACCGCACAAGGTGAAGCTCAAAAGCTTCTAAACCAAGGAAAAATCAACAACATGCAAAAAATCAAAGCACACACAAAATACTTCAATCTCGTCTGCATGAACTATTCACCGAAATGAAATCAAACGAACAACTACTATTACTTACTGAACAATTTCCAGAATTACTCAACCAAAACCTGCTGCAGATAGTAGCGACTTGGAGAAAAAGAGAAGCTAGACTCTTACTTCAGTCTGGACTCCGGTGGAACTGCAGGCACCCGTCTCTGAGTATGCGTGAGCATTTGGTGGGTATAAATGCGCGATTTCTCCGAAAACAGACAACATTGCTCACGATATCGGAGAGAAAACGGACACTGGAAATCCAATTGTCGTTTGCTCTAATTGCAACCCTATTTTCAGCCTTCGCCACGACTCCAATGCACCTATACATACAACATGCATACAAATTCACGCACCGATTGAAACCGTAAATCAATTTTCCGCTGCCATAAACAAAAAGAAATTATTGAAAAGAAAAAAGCACCTCTGAACCATGCGATCATCAATTTTGTTTTTTCTCGCTTCCGCATTCGCCCGATCCATCTCGTTGCTTCGGAGTAGATTTTTCGCAAGGGCATATTCATATGGAACTCGGAGTGTAATTCAAAAAATCTCCGTATTTATATTTATATGTATATAAATAATATTACGTATACTGCTGTGGCTATCCTCCGTAGGTCCATGGAGTCCAAAACCGGGTGTTGAAGTCCCAGGATCTTTTAAGTCTAGAGATGATGGCATAAGGAGACGGGAGTAGAAGACCAGCAGAACCGCACCTAAATGAGTTAGTTAGGGAAATGCAGAGAAGAAGAGACAAATCCCACCTCTTCCACCTTGACCTGGTGGGCCCCATAAATTAAATACATATATTAATAAGATGGGGCCCACCAAATGACATATCACACACCCGCATGGGTGTGTGTGTGTAGGTGTATTGATAGCTCGCATTTACATCGCCCATCATGTATTTTGTATCGTACCTCTTCTCTTCACTGCATGCATGCCATTTGTCAAAAAAATTAGTTGCATGATTTTATAAGAAAAATAAATAAATAAAATTTTTTGTCACAATAAAATATTATTTATAATAAATTAACGTTTTTGTTTCGATATATATATATATATATATGATTAATCTATTTTCGCATTATGTAGTATAAATTTTTTCTAACAACAACAAAAAAAAAATTCTATTTATTTTGTTATTATGTAATCGCTATATATTATAAATACTCTCAAATTACACTTATTAAATCAATATCGTTACATCAATATCTTAAATATATGGAAAGAAAATTACACACAAAAAATATCTATAAACGTATTTATTTAAGTTTCCATAAAAAATAATGGTTTGAGTAAACGGAAGAAGTATCACAAATTAATAATGTGTGTTTACTTATATGTAAACTTTGATAATTTTATTTCAAAATTATTTTACATTATTTATATATATATATATAAAAGAATTGGATGATTATATTTGAAAATATTCGATTTAATTCTTTTTATATAATATCATATTCAATGTTTATTTATATTCAATTTTAATATAATCAAAACAATTCTACAACATATGTTGGTGCGATTTTTATTTTGAATAGAAAATTTTTTAAATTAAAATAATAATTTGATGTGATAAATACGTAATGATGTTTTGTTTTGTATATAAAAATAAAAATTAATATAATATAATAAATAAAAAATAGATATTTGATTTGATATTTTTTTAATAACAATTTTGAATAAAATGTTTTTCATTTTTAATCTCTTTCTTCAATTTGCAAATTCACACTCTAATTCTCAACCTAGATCCTCTTTGTTATTTAATATCCAATTTTTAAGGAATTATTATTTAGCCTCAAAGGACCTTTCTGCAATTTTTAAAAAGATTCTTTTCACAAAATACATCCACTTTTCTTAGATGTGATCACACATTCTTCTCTTTTCGTCATAAACTTCTACTCAATACAACAATTGTGATTTCCTTAAGATCGTCTGTATTCTACCTCTTTTGCTACGAAATACTCCCTCCGTCCCGCATAATTTGTTCCTATTTTCTATTTTCGTCCGTCCCACATAACTTGTCCTTTCTATTTTTGAAAATATAATTATGCACTTTAATCGCATTTTAAATTTTATAAATTTTTTAATTTTAATTAAACTATTTACTTATCTTAATCTTAATCTATAATTATTTTTACTAATATACTTCTTAATTACTTACTAATTATACTTTACCTAAATTCCCGTGTCTACAGTAATACGCCCATATTATATGGGACGGAGGGAGTATTGTTTAAGAATCGCCAACTCGATGAAATCTATTTATACATCTAAAAACTATCAATTAAGAGCATATAAACATAAGTTTTCATAAAAAGATAACATCTACTATAGCAAAATATTCACATAATATATCTTATATCAATACTAAATGAAATCGACAGATATTGGTCGATTTGCGATCCTCGGTAATTACCCAACCAAATTTTTATCCTGATTTTGCGCAAACTTAAATGCACGATTTAGGAGTGATGATGAAATCATGATAGGTAGAAGGTGATTATGTGTGTTCGGTTGTTTTACTATTCATCTCATTTTTTCTCCCCAAAAACATCAAATCAAATACCTATTTTTTACTTTTTATATTATACTAAAAATAAATTTTACATTCAAAAAATCACATCAACACCTATTTATATCACATCATACAACTATTCAAATTCAAAATTTTTACTATTGAAATCTCAACTCAAAATCCAAATCCCAAAACAAACACACCCTTAAATGAAAAAAATATTGAATATATTTCATATTAGAGAAAATATTGAGACTTATCTAATTTATAAGGTGAAAATTACTCCATTTCATACAAATTGATTTTAAATTGGAATTTTAAAACTTTTTTTTTTTTTTTTAATGTGGTATTAGAATCGGGCTGTCCATATTGAGTATTGAGTTTGTTCTACTGTACTTAATACCAAATAGTTTAAATTTATAAGAACATCAGTTACAATTATCTTTTTCATTGTCTTTTTCATTACATTCTTAGTTTTATTATAACAAGATGTGTTACATCTGTTAGGAAATACAGTTAATATTAATTTATTACTTTTATTAAGAACTCGTTACTTTTATAAAAATAATAAATAAATAATTATTTAATTAATTATAACTTAAAATTTAAATTTTAAAATTTTAAATTATTAATATTTATCCGTAGAAATACAAATTCAAATTTATTTCAAAAGATCACCACTTACCTACATATTTTTTAATAAAATTTCTTATATATCCAATTTTAACATTGAAAATTTGTATATTCGATCTTTCTTCAACTAAGTCTTTAACAAAACTATCGAAAACAAAAAATTATTCGAACAATATATTAATCCGAGTTTATTTCAATCATTCAGATTTTTAAATGCCATTAATTTAAAAAATTTAAATATTTCATAATATAAAACTTATATAATATTATTATAGTTTATATAAATTAATATATTTAAAATAATATATAATATTACATAATAAATAGTATTATTTATATATTATTAGATAATAAAAATATATAAAAATAAATAATTATAATCAATTTTATAAAATTGTAAAGGTAATAGGTAAAAATAATGATACTATAACTAATATTCAAAAAAGTAATTTGAATAATGACGTACATATGATGTAGATGAAAAATATAAAAAGGTAATACAGTAGAAATATTTACTGCAACAAATGCTCTAACTCGAAAATACTTCTTAATAAAAAAAATAAATAAGTAGAGCAATGTTATTTATCTTAAATGATTTTTGTGAAATTAAAAATTGTCCGTTTATAAGAATAATTAACGGAATTTTGAAGAATATATTTATTTTAAATGATTTTTGTGAAATTAAAAATGGTCCGTTTATAAAAATAATTAACGAATTTTGAAGAATATATTTTTTATTTTTATATGAAATATCAAAAATTATTTAATTAATAAAAATAATAAAAATATTATATATTATTTTTTTTAAAAGAAAATTTATTATATATTTATTACAAAAATAACACACCAAAATGTATCACTGACAACAATTTTAATTTAGAAAAAAAAGATAATAATAATCCCCAAATCGAAGGGAGGCTTCGTCCCTTCTATAAAGTCGTTCCGACGTTTTCTGCTCGCCGGCGAGTCTCCGCCACCGTCACCACCAGCTCTACTTACATCTCCGTCATCCATCGTCTACGCCTAGATCCGCGTAGTATATGTATTCGACGAATCTTTTGTTGCAATTCGATTCTTCTTTGACGGGATTTATATTTCAGTGGATACAAACTATCAGGAGTGATGTATCAGTGGAGGAAATTCGATTTCTTCGAGGAGAAGAAATCGAAAATTCCGGAGGAGATAGAGGGCGAAATCCAGTGCTGTTCCAGCGGTAGAGGCAAGATCGTTCTTGGTACCCAAGACGGCGGGGTTTCGGTGCTTGATCGTGGCCTCCAGCTTCAATACTCCTTCGCTGCTCACTCCTCCTCCGTACTCTTCCTCCAGCAGCTCAAGGTATAGCTTCTCCTTGATATATGCATGCTGCGCTGAATGATTACGACGAATATGATCTTGGGGCTTATCCTGGTCAGCTTGGAAATTTGGGGGGAAAAGGATTAATAGCGTTGAATTTTTGTGTTTTTGTGTGTGTGTGTGTGTGTGTGTGTTTTTTTTTTTGAATTGGCGAATCCTAATTCACATTTGATTTGGCTCCTTGGATAGTTTTATGTGTGTTAATGTGCAACTAATGATAATCTGATAGATCGTTTTGCTGTAATTAGTCATGACATGAATGGCTTTATGATGAACAAAAAGAGGTTTATTTGGTATGTTCATAGCATTGTTTCTCATTCATATCCATGCTGGTGAATCAATCAGCAAAGAAACTTTTTAGTGACGGTTGGAGAGGATGAGCAAATGCCTCCACAGCAAGCTGCTATGTGTTTAAAGGTTTTCGATCTTGATAAAAAGCTGGAAGAGGGATCAAGTGCATCAACCCCAACCCCGGAGTGCGTTCAAATTTTGAGGATATTCACAAACCAATTTCCTGAAGCAAAGGTATTTGATTATTCTTAGCTTTAGCATTTAATAGTCATGTAATTGCACAACGATGCTGTTTGTTTCAATTGGTTTCGAACTAATTTGATTTGATTGCTTTTGGAAAATGTAATGATTGTTCTACAGATCACTTCTTTTTTAGTTTTCGAAGAAGCACCGCCAATTATATTTGTTGCCCTTGGTCTGGAGAATGGTTGTATTTATTGCATTCAAGGCGACATTGCCCGGGAGCGTATCAAGCGCTTCAAGCTTGAGGTTAATGCCAGTCAGTCTGGAAAAATGAATTCAGCAGTTTTGGGTCTTGGTTTCCGGGTGGATGGTCAAGGATTTCAACTTTTTTCTGTCACTCCAAGTTCTGTAAGCTTGTTCGATTTGCGGAGTCAAATACCTAAGAGGCAAACACTTGATGAGATTGGTTCAGAGACTGCTAGTGTAGCCATGAGTGACCACTCGGTACGTAGATTCTCTTTACACATGTCCTTGTAATTGTTAATGTTGTGTTTTTATGATGGTGTTGGATCTTTGTTTTTGGATCAGGAACTGATCATTGGTCGACCTGAAGCTGTCTATTTCTATGAGGTTGATGGTCGAGGCCCTTGTTGGGCCTTTGAGGGATTGAAAAAGCTTCTTGGCTGGTTTCGAGGTTACCTTTTATGTGTTTCTGCTGATCAAAGAACTGGGAAGAATACGTTCAACATTTATGACCTGAAGAACCGTTTAATAGCTCATAGTATAGCCGTTAAAGAAGTTTCTCACATGCTCAGTGAATGGGGTAATATAGTCCTCATAATGGCAGACAAGACTGTCCTTTTGGTTGTGGAGAAGGATATGGAAAGCAAGTTAGATATGCTTTTCAAGAAAAATCTATATACAGTGGCTATTAATATTGTCCAGAGCCAGAAAGCTGATGCTGCGGCCATTGCTGATGTTCTACGGAAATACGGCGATCATTTATACAGCAAGCAAGAGTATGATGAAGCGATGGCTCAGTATATCCATACCATTGGGCATCTGGAACCTTCATATGTCATACAGAAGTTTTTGGATGCACAGAGAATCTACAACTTAACAAATTACCTCGAAAATTTACATGAGAAGGGGCTTGCATCCAAAGATCACACCACTCTTTTGCTGAACTGTTACACGAAGCAAAAAGATGTAGAAAAGTTGAATTTGTTCATTAAAAATGAGGATGGGGTTGGGGAACTGAAATTCGATGTGGAAACTGCAATTAGGGTATGTAGAGCTGCCAATTACCATGAGCATGCAATGTATGTTGCCAAGAAGTCTGGGAGACACGAATTGCACTTGAAGATTTTGCTCGAGGACTTAGGTATGTATGATGAAGCACTACACTATATTAACGGTCTTGAGCCAAGTCAAGCTGGGGCAACTGTTAAAGAGTATGGGAAAATCCTTATAGAGCACAAGCCCAAGGAAACAATTCAAATACTGATGAGACTTTGTACTGAAGGAGAACAGTCCAGGAGAGGATCCTTTTTATCCATGCTACCGTCTCCTGTCGATTTTCTCAATATTTTTGTGCATCATCCACAGTGGCTTCTGGAGTTTCTCGAACAATACATTGAGAAAGTGAAGGATTCACCTGCTCAAGTCGAAATCAATAACACACTATTAGAGTTGTACCTCTCTCACAACCTAGAATTTCCTTCTCTTTCACAAACTGGAAACATTGAAAATGGTGGTGCTAGGACAGATAGATCATCCCATACTGCTGCATTGGCCAGACCAGAATCTAATGGAAAAGTAACTTCTGACGAAACAAATGAGGAGAAACATCGCCAGGAGAGACGTCGAAAGGGGCTACTCTTGCTTGAAGGTGCATGGCCTTCTGATCAGGAGCAGCCGTTGTACGATGTTGATCTTGCCATAATTTTGTGTGAAATGAACTCTTTTAATGAAGGGCTCTTGTTTTTGTACGAGAAGTTGAAGCTGTACAAGGATGTGATTGCTTGCTATATGCATGCACATGACCATGAGGGTTTAATTGCATGCTGCAAGAGACTTGGGGATTCGGGGAAAGGTGGGGACCCTACACTTTGGGCAGATCTATTGAAGTACTTTGGTGAACTCGGAGAAGATTGCTCCAAAGAAGTTAAAGAAGTTTTAACTTACATAGAGAGGGATGACATCTTGCCTCCAATTATAGTTCTTCAAATCTTGTCAAGAAATCCATGCCTTACACTTTCGGTAATTAAAGATTATATAGCCCGGAAGCTGGAACAGGAGTCAAAGCTGATCGAGTCGGATCGATTGGCTATTGAAAAGTATCAGGTTGTTGTTTATGCATCTCTATGTGTCATTATTCTCTTGGTTAATTCGTTTCTTACAATTGCCTAAGTTTTAGATAATATATGATGGTTGTTTCATTTATTGATGGTCTTACAGATGTCATGTCTAAGTGAATTATTTGTTCCCCCAAATTATACTTGTTAAGGTCATTACTTTTGTTTCAATTTCAAGATTAACGAACAACTCAGCAATAAGTTGTGGATGATTACATATAAGTGAGACTGCTGAGTCTTTCTAGGAAAGTCATTTTTTGTGTTTTTTTTTATTTTTGTTCTTGATTTGGTCCCGTGTCAGGAAAGGATCACTTACATGGACCAATATGTATTTGTAAATGATATGGTAGGGTTTAGGTCGACAAAATGCCTAGATGCATTGGTGATTGCATGTCGGTTTCACTAGTATTTCCTTGTAGGCTATATTCATACACGCTGCTTAAGTTGCTTCGACTCGTTGCCATAAAATCCTAACAGAACATTTTCTAATCCAAACTGGTTAGTTATGATTTTCCTTTACTTGCAGCATTTTTGTTTGTGTTCTTTGCTGTCGTGTTTTCTTAAGTTTCTTCAACTAATCCTGCCAAGTTTGTATAGCACATTCGGTTAATCCAACTGGAATTTTACTTGCAGCTTTATTTTCCTTATTCTATGTTGTTCCTTAAACTTCTGTACTAAGCATTTCTTAATTTGAACTGGGATGTAAACTTTTACAATTTCTGTTGCAGGAGGAAACGTCAAACATGAGAAAAGAAATCCAAGATCTTCGAACAAATGCAAGGATCTTCCAGCTTAGCAAGTGCACCGCCTGCACATTTACTCTCGACCTTCCTGCTGTCCACTTCATGTGCATGCATTCGTTCCACCAACGATGCCTTGGTGACAACGAAAAAGAATGCCCCGAGTGTGCACCCGATTACAGAGCAGTACTAGAAATGAAGAGAAATCTTGAGCAGAATTCCAAAAACCAAGACCACTTCTTCCAGAAAGTCAAGAATTCGAAAGATGGCTTCTCGGTAGTTGCTGAGTATTTCGGTAAGGGCATCATCAGCAAAACAAAGAAGCCTCCGGAAACTCAGACAACAACCAATGATTATTCCAGCGAAAACTTTTGACGATATCCCTCTCATTTGTCAAATATTTCTCTCTTGTGATGAACATACAACACAAATCCGGAGTCACTGCGAGCTCATTCTTGTTGAAGAGTTCTGTGGAAGGTTCGTCTCTACAGGTTCGTGATTTCTATCCGTGTGCTGTAGTTTTCCTTGCTTGATATCACGTGTTTATGTTTATGTGCTTTCATTATTTCTGTTTTCTTTTTGTTTCCGGTAGAATCATTCCAACTTTTTGATTATTTGCTTGGATTGTTTTGAGTGAACATGCAATGGTTTTCAATGCGGGTTGATCGATCCATCGACCTGTCTATTTATATGAACTCTGCATGAAATCCAAACTGCCTTTGAAGCAGAGTTCAAGATGCGAGAGCATATTTTGAACTGTGGCTGAATTCCATTTTGGTACATGTTTGAAAGGTTCGTTGTAGAACACCTAGAAGGTCAAGGTGTCTAATTTTGAATACTTGCTCTTGACTCGACTGGTTTGTTTTGTATTTTGATTTTGGCTGCGGTTAGAGTGCTTCGGATTGGTTTTTAATAAGCACATGAAATATAAATTGATAGTACACAACGATAGGGATAGCAAGTATATGAAATAAATTGAGCATATAAATTGACAATACATGATAATAGTCCACTCGATACATATTATGATTGGTTTCAGTTTGTGTTATATGAACTATTGTCGTGTATTGTCGGTACATACATCAAGTCTTGTAGGTGTATACTTAATGTATTGATTCGGATAATAAGCTCTAACCATTCCCATTTATTTTTGTTGTATGTTTTTATTGCAAATGGAGCTAGAAAAGTTGGGGAAAAACTAATGTTCGAAGGATTTGTAAAGATTTCTACTATTCATCCAATTTTTTCCCTCCAAAAATATCAAATCAAACCCCTATTATTTATTTTCTATATTATACTAAAAATCAATTTTACATTGAAAACATCACATCAACACCTATTTATATCACATCATATAACTATTCAAATTCAAAATTTTTACTATTCAAATCCTAACTCAAAATCCAAACCCCCAAACAAACACACCCTAAAAAGATATATATATATATATATACACACGGTTACTGTGTGCTTGAATTTTGAATTAGAATAATTGTATGATGTGATATAATTAAGTATTGATGTGATGTTTTGAATCTAAAATTGATTTTTAGTATAATATAAAAAATGGAAAATATGTGTTTGATTTGATATTTTTTTTAAAAAATTTTTGTAGGAATAATAGAAATTTTCCAAAATCCTCCAAACAAACACAAGTTAATCCAATGGTTGACGCCGGCTGTTGTCGGGTGGGTTGTCGGGTATAGATTTTGCCCCGGTCAGTAAATTTACTCGGGCTTGATCCATGATCGAGCTACACCAGCGAATTAGTTTGATCGGGCTTGACCCATCACCAAATATGCTAATAAATAAAGGGAAAATTTATTTTGATTTCATTGTGAAATCGTATTAATCATACGAGACAAACAAGACTTGGAGTCGCTAGTTTGAATTTATGATTTGACAGTTATAATTTCCTTCATACAATCAGGTTATTCTCTACGGGCTTGGTTTAGATATTTTGTTATATTCATCATACATAGACCAAGCTTTGCATAGGGTGTCTTTATTTTGTAAAATATGATTATAATATATGTATTATTTTAATGGATTATATAATCATATGATAAAATAATTCTATGTTTACTTTAATGAATTATTGTATAAGATTATAAATTTGATCTAAAATACCTTTAATTATATAATACAATTAATACTAAATTGACTATTAATAAAATAAAATAATTTTTTAACCACTAATACAATCTTTTATTATTTAATCCTATGTAAAGGAGGATGATTAATAATATTTAATCATGCTACTATTATTCGGGTTTTAGACTAATAATTGATAGTAAACATGTGATTAATACGCACCCATATAATTGTTATCGCTGAAAATTTGTCAATGACAACCGAAGAAATTGGGTTTTTCGAAATCGATATAAATTGGATCCCCACCCTACTCAAGAAAGCATCCTGCTAATCTCGCACGAAAATTAACGTCAAAGATTAATTAAATTACTAGGCTAAAGAAAAAATGCAAATAATAATAATAATAATAATAATAATAATAATAATAATAATGAACTTAGGATGTGATTTATAAATTCAAAATAACAAGATTTTTGGAACAATAATCGGAGAAATAAGATCTGAAAATAAATGATCGGGTGTGTTTGTTTGAGGGTTTGGATTTTGAGTTGGGATTTGAATAGTAAAAATTTTGAATTTGAATAGTTGTATGATGTGATATAAATAGGTGTTGATGTGATGTTTTGAATGTAAAATTGATTTTTAGTATAATATAAAAAATGAAAAATAGGTGTTTGATTTGATGTTTTTGGGGGGGAAAAAATGGGATGAATAGTAAAAATCCAAACAAATCCCTCAAACAAACACATCCGATGAATAAACCTATATTTTTTTTAGGTCGGTTCCTATCTCTCCCTTAATTCTTGCATTTTTCTTTTAGGAAAAAATTTTCTCACCTTCCTCGTTCTTTCTTTATCCGAACGGAGTCAGACACTCCCCTGAGCTAACCCACTCTCAAGTTGTATGGATCTCTTGGTGGGCCCCCGGTTTGGATTGATTTTAGGCTATTTCTTCTCTGGGGCCCGAACTCAAGCTACTGGATCTTTTGGCGGGCTTTCGGTTTGGATTGGTTCTGGGCTACCTCGTCTTCGGGTTAGGCCAACAGTGACCTTATAAGCCTAAGTTTATTCGGGGATAACAAATATCTCTAAAAAGTTATTTTGGACAAAAGTGACTTTTGTAATTCAAAATTATTTTTGTTGGATCGAGAATTTTTTTTTCAAACAAACATTACTGCGCGCGATCCCGAAGAAAGTTTGAAAGAAATCTTCAACTGACTTCACACGCTATTTCCGGTTCCTTGATCTTTTCTGGTAAGAGAAAACAAAAATCCATCCTCATACCTTTGGTGAAAGAACACTCAAAGTTCCCTAAACCTCTCTCAAATCCGCCGAACCCTAAGCCCTTCGATTCACCATCGTTAGCTCCAGTTTCTGATTCTCTTCTCCACAATCGACACCGTTGCTTATTGCTATTGCGATTGAGGTGTTCCTTCGTCAAAATCGCGTGCTGCTGAAGGTTCTTCCAAGATGCCACCCCGTTCGTCAGCCACTAGGATGATGAAAGAACGGCTCCCATCCGCGGCTCTACCGAAGCGTTTGCCAGCCGTCTCGTCTGGGCTTTCGAAAGTTGACGGCCATTGGGTCCTTAGCCCCTTCTCCGAAGATGATGATCTTGCTTTCGTCATTTTGACCGAGGTCTTCAGTCGAGGTAACATTTGTCTTTTTCAATCTTGGCTGAAGTTTTCACTCATTCCTTCTTTTTTAACGCGTTTGCTAAGTCCGGATGATCGGAGAACTTGGAGTTCTTGGGTAGATAGACTTGAACCCTGTTTTGGTGATATGTGGGAATCTTGGGGCATTAAGGATATGTTATTTTTTAGTAAAACGATCTTTTCCCAGACTAGTGATCTAGTGAAGGTCTTGCTTGGTTTTTGGAGTTTCTATATAAACGTCTTTGTCGTTCTGTTTGGTATTCTGACTTTAACCATAGTAGATGTGGCAGTTATTCTTGGCCTGCCTGTGGATAGGATTGAACCTTTTTTTTCCACTTTTTATAGATTCTTTAGCATTACCCTCAACATATGATAGCAACATTAAAATGTCCGATTTTTTACAAGCTAATTGCATTTCAGGTTTTCTCAGTCCGGAGGAAAATATTGTCCTTTTATTCTTTTGGTTTAACAGGTTCTTCGCCTGTTTTGCTTTGAAAGGTTTCTTTCGGAAAGCCGAGCCCGTCATCAATGCCCTCATTTCCGGTAGCTCTCTTGATCTAGCATCGTATTTTATGAGTTTTCTATACCATAGTATCAACGTCCTCACTAAATTAGCCAACTCGATTGCTCGTGACATCCAAGGTATCGGTCTCCTATGGTTTTTAAAGTTTTGGGCTCACCTATACTTTACCCATCTTGCCAATTCCACTTTAGATTTTTCCCGTATTCCTCGAGGAACTTGCATAGGTTTTGCATTATCTGCTTATCCTCTTCCGAGGGGAATGTACCTGGGCTCGTATCTAGGGGTGACAAAAATAAGCACGGCCCAAAAGCTCGGTCCGAGCACGGCACGAATGCCCGGTCCGAGCACGGTACGAAAAAAACTGTGCTTGGACATCCAAAATCAGGCCCGATAATTTTCAGGTTGTGCCTGGCCCGGCACGCTAATGAATAGGTCCGTGCCCGGGCTCATGAAGTTCGGGCCGTGCCTGGCCCGACACAATTTTTAAAATTAATATATAATTTTTAATATATATATATATTAATGTTTGAAATAAAGACAAAAATCATAACATGGTTTAATGGTAAAGGTCTTAGTTGGGAAGGACGAGTTTTGTTTCCCTCTTCAGAGCTGGATCTCTGGAGCTATCAATTCTCTCGGCAAGAAACCAATGGTGTTAACCTGAAAATCTTTTTCATGTAACGCCCGTTCCAGACCCTAGTCACTCGCGATGATATCTAAACTCGCAATTGACGTCTTATCATTTTCCAATGCCTCAATGATCGACTCGCCATCCGGGATAGACACCGTTGGTGCATCCGGATAAAGTTGTTGTCCACAGTTATCTCTGTCCTCTAGTACAATATGTTTTGGTCTCCATTCTCTTCGTCTTCTTCTCTGGGGTGGCAATTCCTCCACCTATGGTGTTTATTCGTTAATAATAAATTTCTCCTGCTCCTCTGAGGGCTGATCGTGTTGTTGTTCCTGTTCTGCAAGGCGTACAACTTGGATTTGACGCTGCCGTCTTCGCCACTGGGTTCTAGTCAATAGTAAAGTCCTCATCCTTCGGTTATCTACCCAGATCTCATCCTCCGATGGCCTCTCCGGTCATCGCATACTATGGGGAGTTATTATCATTTGGTCGGCTGAGGTCATTCACCATACTTCTTCATCCTTTTCGAAGCTAACATCAGCGATGGTATTATACGGCAAGAGGCGATCACACACCTAATCTCTCCGTCGGGACTTTATCGACCTTCCAAGCCGATCAAAGACACTTCTCTTTGGCGCGGTCTTCTTCTCCTACCAGGTCGGACGTCGATAGCATTAACTTGAGCTTAGGGGTGGGCACGGTTTGGGTATTTGAAAATATGCAGCTAGTTGATATCCGAACCGAACCAAACCGAACTGAACAAATATCTGAAATCGCGAACCATATCCGAACCGAAAATTTATGTTAATCGAAAATATTTGAACCGAACCAAAATTAATGTATATTAAAAAATAATTAAAATTCTAATTAAATAAAAATATTTGTAAATATTCCAAATATTTGAACCGAAACAAAATCGAAACCGAACCGAATATAATTATTAATATAAATTTTAAAATATAATAATATAAATATATAAATGTATTCGATTCGGTTAACCAAATTGAAAAAATATCAAAAATTGAAATCGAACTGAACCCAACAACTATCAAATATGCAGTATTTGTATTCGAATCGAATTTGCTCGGTTAATCAAAAATTCGATTCCGTTTAGTGTTTCGGCGATTCAGTTCGGTTCTTTTGCTCACCCCTAATTGAGCCTAGAATGGCTCCGTATCGATCTTCATCTCTGGCTTATCGGCCAGCCTTAAGTAGCCATCATTGATAACTTTCTGCACCATGTTCCTAAAAGCAATACAACTCTTGACTTAGTGTCCGTACAAGTCGTGCCACTTGCAACAGGATTTCCTGGCTAATTCCTCTTCGGATGGCATTTTATGGCTTTTTTTGAACCGGAGCTAATTAGTCTTTAACAAGAAATCAAATATCTGCTCAGTTTTAGATATATCGAAAGTATATTGTACCTTGAGATTAGTCTCATTCCTTCAAGGTACTTTGAGCGCTGGATAGGTATAAGATTTTCCTTGCGAGATCTTGGCCAGGAACATCTTCTCTGGCTCGTCCAGGTATTTTGGTTCGTTATCTTGGACTTGAATGCGGTGTGCCCCATTTCTAAATTTCTGATGTCTAGCTACCTGGGAGTCCTGGAGGAGTTATTATACTTTTACTGCCTTACCGGCGAGCTGGCAGAGATAATTGTAATTTTGGAGGGCCAACTTTTCTCAGAGCTGGTGAGTCATGTTATCAATGGCCATGTTGACCACTTGATTTTCGGGGATTCGGACTTGGTAACGCCCTTCCGCCCTACGAAACCTCTATAGGAATTGCTCCACCAATTCGTCATGTTTATGCTGTAGGTTGGTCAAATATGATACAGTCACCTCTGGCAGCGGACTATAAAAGCGCTTACGGAACGCTCTTTCGAGGTCCGCCCATGTATTGAACGAGTTTGGCAACAAAGATGCATACCACGTTAGTGCCGACCCTATAAAAGACATTGAAAAAACCTGGAGTTTGAACCACTCGTTGTTTCCAAACTCTCCTCCACATTGTGCCATGAAATGGCTGACATGCTTGATGGTAGACCGTGAATCGTCTTCCGAGAATGATGTGAACTCTGGAATACGGCAGTCCGGGAAAGAGGTGGTCAATGGAAACCTGATCCGGGAATAACCATTGATAATGCGGTCTGACAGGCAAATGGATGGGATCGCCATACAATCTTTGGATCACCTCCTCGATCGTTTGTTGGTTAGTGATAGGTTGCAGCGGGGGAGCGGCCTCGACATGTCCTCCCTACTACTGTCTCGGACCTGGCTTACCACAAGAGAAGGGCTGTTGATATCCTTGTGGGACATATGCCTGAGGAAAAGGATGTGCTCGATTCTCTTCGACTAGCCTCTTAGCAGCATTGCCACCGGAAGGGTTATATTCTTGAATTGGATTTGAGGGCCTTGATGTGGGAATCGATATCCCCATGGTTGTCCAGCCGATCCAACGAATGTGGTCTCCTGATATCCTGCCTGCCCCCCAGACGGTGGTGGCGCAGTCGAGATTGGTAAACTTGAACCCCATGCAACCGCCACAGCTGACGGAGCTGAACCCCATGGGCCTAGAGGAGGTTGAGCTGCCCCCAGTGTGCATTTGAGGGTGGGGCAGATGCCTCCCAAGTGATTCCGGGTGCTGGTGACACGAATAGAGGTGCCGAGGCCATTGTCAGCTATGCCCCCCAAGTGTCGGTGGTCCCTCATCCGACAGGGATATTCCATTGGCCTTTCATCTCTGCGGGTGATGTCGGCACACTTATTCCGCAGAATAGAGGATTGTTATGTCATTATTGATGAGTAGGTAATGCACACCCGCTGCCTCCCGAAATTCCCTGATGTGGGGGCGGCCTCACGATGGCGTGCTTTGAGGACCGCCCAGGTCCTTCAACCACTACCTCGTCCGGAAGACCCTTGTCTCTGGTTCCCTTGCCTAGTATGGTCACGTTGCCATACTAGAGTAGCATTGGCGGCTGCCCGGACGTACCCTCTTGTGATACTTTCGCCGGAGGGGCGTTTTCATTATTCTCTGAGCTGACCACTGGTGCTTTGCCCTTGCGTGTTTATTCTTCCCTGTGCCCATGTAATATCGTTTCGGATGGTTGGCTTAAGGATGTCGATGAGATACTAAGAGTGTGTTAAAGCCGATTCATAAGGGCTGCTTGGATTTCCCCACGAATCTAATCTTGAAAAACACTGACAGAATAGTCACCATCCTTTCTCCATGTCCCGGAGCAGCGAATGATTCATCCTGCGTGATTTCTCCGGATACGTGTGGCGCTGAAGTTTCACCGACAGTTCCTTTCTCCTTTGACATTGTGGTTTTTTCTGGCGTTGGTAACTTGCCATTCATGAGCTGCATAGAAGTGCGAGATTTCATCGGAGTCCTACTAGGCGTGGCAAACTGTTGTCGCTGAAATTTTCTTGATGACGGCCAAAGAAATTGGGCATGTCGAAATCGACGTAAATCGAGTTCCCTAGCCTACTCAAAAAAGTATCCGAGCTAATGTTGCATGGAAATTAACGTCTAAGTAGGAATTAAATTACTAGGCTAAAGAAAAATGCAAAAAAAATATAATAATAATAAAGTAAAGCGAGGAAAATAATGAACAATGTAATTTAGTTCAAAATAGCAAGATTCATAAAACAATAATCGGAGAAACAAGATGTTGAAAAAAATGATGAATAAAGCTAGACTTTTTTATGGTGGTTTCGCTCTCTCTCTTGATTGTTGCATTTTTCTTTTATATTTTGCATAGTTTGTTCCTAAAATTTATAAATATTCTCTCTTTTTTTTTTGAACAAATTTTTTCTATTTTTCTTATTTTTTCTTTATCCGAATTGAGTCAACACTCTTCTAGGTCAGGCCAGTCTCAAGCTGCATGAATCTCTTGGTGGACTTTTGATTTGGATTGATTCTAGGCTATCTCTCCTCTGGGTTGGTCCGAACTCAAGTTACTGATTTTTTGGCGAATTTTCAATTTGAATTAGTTCTAAACTGATTATTCAGGGATAACAATAATACAAATACAACTCTTTTAACCATATTGCTATTATGTTTGAATTAATTTATTCTTTCGTTCATAGAAGACGAAAGTTGACTTAAAAAATTTTCTATAAACATGTGATTTTTTTTTTAATGTAATTTTCACTATATGTAAAAAAACACATTATCTCAATACAAAACATCACATTTTAATTTGTATTTAGAATATAAAAAATAAATACAAAGTCAAAATTCAATAAACCCATACATCCTACAAAGTCAAAATTCAATAAACCTATACATCCTACAAAGATTTTGCAATAGTATAGTGATTTTTTTTTTTCTGAAGTTTGGTTTTTGAAATTTGAAAATTTTGAACAAAGAAAAAGAAAAATTAGTATTTAATTTGATATTTTGTGTAAGAAAATTATATTTTTGATATGATAATTTTTTAAAAATAAATAATGTCGAATAAATAAAAATTTGTAATGCTCGTTATCATATGCAAGAGTAACATTATCAAAACAGCAATTATAGTACTATTAACTATTACAACCTGTTCCATCTTATTAAATCCTCCATCCAACGGCTCACAATTGTCTTAATCCGTTGCCTTTCGTGGTCCTAAATTAAAATAATAACTAAAAGATAATAACAAAAGGGTACTTTGGTAAACTCACGTGGGACCGCTCATTTTGATGATTTTGACAAGCACAAAAACAAAAGCTAGTTCTTAGCTGAGTCAGTCCAAACAGAAACCCCCCCTCTCTCTCTCTCCTCTCTCTCTACTGATCGTTGCTTTGTGGGGAGATCACTGCCTACAATCGCCCTAATAATTCACAGGTTTGGATTCTGTCTCTTTGCAATTATTGATAAACTGTTAATTTTTTTGTATTGTGCATATAATCGCATTGCGTTGCGCAGTCGTTCCTGTGTTGCCTCATACGATGATGATCTGAGTTTTCCGCGCTGTTGTTTATGCAATTCAGGTTGTTTTAGCCTTTTTCTGATCAGAGACTTACCTGTTAGGTTCGTGCGGTATGAGTAGAGAGAAGGAGAGGCCGCCGGAGCCCCTTGATTTCTTTATTTGGTCTGTTGAGGTAATTTGCATTGTTTTTCTCTTCCGTTTCGTTTCTGTGTTTTCTTCTAGCCTAATTTTTGTTCTTCGGATCTTGTACTTGGTTACTTAAATTCCTGCATTTACTCGTATATTTTATTTGTTTATAGTTTTTGGTATTGATCTCGTTTATCATTATCGAGGTTAGATTATTGAGCTTTGGTGCGGGGACTGCTAAATTAATTTTAATACTTGTGGTAGAAGTAGATTGTGGAGGTTGAAATTTTGGTTGGATTAGTTGTGTAATCAGTATACTGAAGGCTTTGATTCATGGCCTCCTTTTAATTGCCAAACAGTATTTGTTGTACACACACTGGATTCTTCTTCTGCTTGTTTTGAAAGAGAGATGGAAGGAAACGAAGGGTGTAACTAATTGGTTTTATAAGAAACAAATTCAAGGTTATGGAGTAATCTCGGTGTTAGTATGGGGAGTAAAATAGTTTCTTCCAAGAGTCTCCTTCAATTAGTTTGTAATATCTTTGGATTTCTCTTTTCTTCGTAGGATGTTGGCCTGTGGTTGGAAGAGATAAATCTTGGCACCTATAGGCAGATTTTCAAGGAAAATGGGGTTAATGGAGAGTATTTGGAAGGGATGTCAATGTTCACGACCGAGCAGATCCTCAGGTTCATAAGGAAGTGCCACATGAAATGGGGGGATTTTATAACCTTGTGCAAGGAGCTGAGGCGAATAAAAGGTTCCCTTCTTTCTACCTCTCCTTTCCTCCTCAATGCCATTTTCTGTTTAGAGTTATATACACTTTCCATCTGCTATAAATATGCTTGTTTGTCTAGATTAAAAATAATGGTATTTTAATGTAAAAGTAAAAGTTATGTAGGATTATTTTGAGAAATCAATTACAGAATATATTTAATAGATATGTATGTGATGTAATAACTGTGGCAAAATTATTATTATGTGTAAAAGTAGGGATATATTTAAGTAGATAGAAAAAGTAATTGTTATTTATTGTACAAACACAAATTTGACGGACATACTTAAATGGAAAGTAAGCACAAATTTAGCGGATGGTGGGAGTAATTGAATTTTGTATTTAATTTGAAGGATAGGGTTGATAGATCGTATTATGAAGACTAATCATATGTTTGATAAGCAATCGTGATTGATTAATAAAAACAGGTATAAATGTGCTAAAAGTTTCTTAAATAATCTATCCCTACAACATGTGTATGTTAGTGGTGGGTATACAGGAATGGAAAACAACCGAGCCTAACGATACCATAGGAAATCAACCAAGGTTCATATCTGAGCATCTCTGTTTTCCATGATTAGGCCTTAACATGCTTGGCTTTCATAGGGGGAATTAAATGTCATGCTCGCTTAACTCAACCTTTAGATAAATCCATTTCAAATGTCATTACATAGACCATTTTCCAGTAATGATACATGAGAAATGGATATTGTGAACAACATTTTAATTGTGGGGCTTTCTATGATCGTCCTACTTTGTCACTGCTCTACCTAATTCTTTAATTGCACTATAAAATCAATCTTGCTTTTTTCTACTTAGATAATTATACTGGACAGTGCTTACCATTGTATCTTCATTTTGATTCTTTCCGCTCAATACATTTGAGCATATATTTTGCTCTTGGAAAATTTTGTCTCGCTATATGAGATTGCCGTATTTGCCAACCTCTGTCATGAAGTCATGATACTCTCTTAATCTTTACTGATTCTAATATTCTGCATTAGTGGCTTGCTTGAAAGGGGAACAAAAGGTGCGTCGACCTTGGTGGGCTCCATCTTGTCTTTCGACTGCATTTGACAAGGCTGCAGAACGCAACCGGCAGAGTCGAGTTGTTTCATTGAAGCTGGAACCATGAGGTAAACTATCTTTGGTATGTATGCATGTTTATATGTTTGTTTTGTATGCATGTTATGTATCTATGTATGTGATTTTGGTTTTAAATTGCAGAAGCAAAAAGTTATATATATGCATAATTCTATGCTGTCTTGAATTTTGCTAACAGCTGTTCATTTCTTTTTTCTCATGTGGTTATTTTTACTTTTAGGTGTAGAAAATTATGTAGTTATATGATGTTTAATAGAAATTACATTATGCTGATTTTTCCTATTTATAAACTATGCCTTGAGTTCATGTGGTCGGAATGTTATTTATTTGTGGCATTTTATTTTGTTGATCATCGAATGGATTGATAGGAATGGCTAATATGTGTCATGATTGTTTTTATTGTTGTTTTGCTTATATTGTTTCGCTGTGTATTATAATTAAAATTGTTTTGGCTAATATATGCATATTGATCGGAATGGCTAATATAGTTTTACTTGCATAGTTTTGAATGCCTAAAGGCCCGTTTGGTTGGATGAATTTTAAATGAATTGATTTGAATTACATCGGGTTTGAAATGTTTTACATTAAAATCCTTTATTTAGTTATAGGAAGCATTTAAAATATTAAAGAGGATGAATTTGAAATCTACAATCAACTATGAAAAATTTGGAATCACACGAAACTAATGAATATGATGAATTTGGATTTGAAATTTTAAAAGAATGGATATGAATTTAAAATACTTCATAAACTAAATCCATTATTTAGCTGCAGGGAGTATATTTGAAATATTAAAAGTAATAGATTTCAAATCAACGACCAACTTTGCAGATTTGAAATTTGCTAAACAAAATTAGGCTAATTTATGGAGCCATTTGAAATACTTAACCCAAACCTCACCAACTTTAACTTAAATTTCTCCAACCAAGTGGGGTTTTTGAGAATTGGTTGATCATCCTATTTAAATAGGCTTATCTCAAATAGCATTGCTGACTGTGTGTGTAAGTATTAAGATGACTCAATAATAATGCTAATTAATACAATACACAATGCTGAAGAAAGCAATAATAGAGACCGTTATAATATTAGTATAGGATTAGTCAATGAAAATATTAATTATTTCTATATTTAACCATCATATTATATATTGTATATAATATATATATAGTAATCCAGCGTGTATATATATACTAATAACTAAATGTATGTATATTAAATGTATATTGTATATAATATATATATATAGTAATCCAGCGTGTATATATATACTAATAATTAAATGTATGTATATTAAGGGTGTGTTTGTTTGGGGGTTTGGATTTTGAGTTGGGATTTGAATAGTAAAAATTTTGAATTTGAATAGTTGTATGATGTGATATAAATAGGGTTTGATGTTATGTTTTGAATGTAAAATTGATTTTTAGTATAATATAAAAAATAAAAAATAGGTGTTTGATTTGATATTTTTGGGGGGAAAAAATTGGATGAATAGTGGAAATCCACCAAAATCCTTCAAACAAAAACACCCTAAATATATATGTGTAGATATGTATGTTTTGTGTGTGTGGTGGTTAGTGTGTATATATATATAGATGCAATGATTATTTTATTTTATATGTATGTATGTTAGTATGTAAACATATATAAATATATATGATGATTAAAGATTAAGATAAGAATGAAGAGGAATTCGTTTGCTACATTTTATTTCATCAAAATGCTAGTATTTATAGGCAATTGCATATTTTACATATATGGCTGTAAATTTACAATGTATGATACACGTTGACGATATGGGGCGGTGATTTAAAGCATTCATATCTTGATATACAAAGTAACTACATTTATAATACTTCATATTAGATACTTTTATACAAAGAATGTATTTCGTTAAAGTGTTACTAGAAAAAAACTCTTTGGGAAAAAAAAAATATTAGTTGAAAGAAAAAATTTACAATGTTCTTGTATTAATTTGCTTCCATTGATTTGAACATTATTCGAGATCTCTAAACAAACGCATTTCAATTTTTTTTACCAATTTCAAATGTTGCAGCCGATAATGCCTTGGTTAATATATCAACTAAATTATTATTTGATCTAATTTGTTGCATATTAATTTCACAATTCTGTTGAAGATAATGAGTAAAAAAGAATTTTGGTGAAATGTGTTTTGTTCTATCTCCTAAATGTAACCCCCATTTCAATTGGGCTAAACAAACCGCATTGTCTTTATACAACGTAGTCAGAGGAATTTTATCTTCAGGTGTCAATCCGCAATTTTTCAGAATATGTTGAGTCATTGATCTTAACCAAATGCATTCTCGATTAACTTTATGTATTATCAATATTTCAGCATAATTTGAAGAAATGACAGTTCAATATTTGTTTCATTGATCTCCAAGAGATTACAATTTCGCGATTAGTGAATATGTAGTCAATTTGAAACTTGGCTTTATGAGGATCAAATAAATATCTTATGCCGGAAAAATCAATTAATTCATGTCGATAATCTTTTGAGTAAAATAATCCGAGATCAATTGTTTCTTACAGATAACGAAAAATGTGCTTAATCCCATTATAATGTTATTGAGTAGACGATGAGCTGAATCTTGCCAATAAATTTACATTAAATGATATGTATGATCATGTGCTGTTAACAAGATACATCAATGCTCTTATAGCACTCGTATATGGCACTTCTGGGCCTACTGTTTCTTCATTTTTTTCTCTTTTGGTCTAAATGGATCTTTTATTGAATTAAGTGCTTTGATGATCATTGGGGTACTTAGCGGATGTGATTTATCCATCAGAAATTGTTTCAGTACCCTTTTGGTATAATTTAATTGGTGGATAAAGTTTCCACTCTCCAAATGCTCAATCTGCAAACCAATACAAAATTTAGCTTTTCCAAAATCTTTGATCTCAAACACATTTTTCAGTTATTCAACAACTTTCTGGATTTTATTAAATTGAGATCATCGACATGTACATTGATGATTAGAAATCCTGACCTATTTTTCTTTATGAAAATACATGGACAAATATGGTCATTTATGTAACTTTATTTTGTTAGGCTTTCGTTGTGGCAATTGTACCACATTCGGCCTGATCGCTTGAGTCTATACAAAATTTTTTGCAATTTGATAAGATATGATTCTTTTGGCTTTGATTTGAATGATTAAGGTATATTAAATCTTTCTGGAATTTTTATGTAAACATCATTGTCTAAGGTGTCATAAAGACAGTAACCACATCCATTAATCGCATATCAAGATTTTCGCGTACTGTTAGGTTCACAAAATACATTAATGTTATCCATGACCAGTGAATATTTTTCTTCAAAATTAATAACCGGTCTTTGGGAAAAATCCTGGGCTACAAGCTTTGCTTTATATTTTGTGATATCATTATTTTCATTTCTTTTTCTCACAAACATCCATCTATAGGTAACAAGTTTCACATTTTCAGGTGTTTGGACTATGAGGCCAAATACCTATCATTTTTTCAATGAGTCCAATTCAAAGTGAAATGCGTTTTTCCATTTTGCCCAATCTTGTTGCCGACATTCTCCAATTGATTTCGGTTCATAATCCTCGTCATCTTTCATTATATCGAGTGTTAGAGAATATGCAAAAGTATTATAAACATTTGTTTTCTTTCGATTCCAATATTATCTATTGGTGATATAATTAACAGAATTTTCACCTTCATCAGAATTTTTAGTATCAACCTCTTTAGGGGTTGTACTGACCTTTTTAGATATCTAATCATTATTGACCTCTTCATCAGTACTTACAATTTTTTTCTTTCATGGATTTTTATCTTTGGAATCCAACGGTGACATGGTATCAGGTGACCCGACCCGAATATCGGCGGATCAATCGCGACCCGTACCCGATCAAATACATTACTTTATTTAGAGGTTGTGAGCCGTTAATTTTTAGATCAGATGTATGGCCAAGATTAGATTAAGCATTCTTAGCATATATTCCTTATATTCTACTTGTAAAACATTCATTCCATACATTTTTCAGAAAAAGTAACTACCACTTTGAAGAAATTTCATTCTTTTCGGAGAGATTCCACCCATCCATTGGAGTGATTCCAATCAATCGTGAGGGTTAATTTTTGAGCCTTAGTTGATTCTTCTCTTGATGGAAGAAGCATTCACAAGCCTCAAACAGTTTGTGTGGATTCATGAAGGTGTTTGCTCGAGAGGAGTATTCGTCGATTGATTCCAAATTATCTGCCGGTTCGTTTATTCGATTTCATAGTTGATTCTTCTCTTGATTTGAGATTAGATGTCATGGATTTGATCCTATCCATGTCAAACGGTCTACCATGTTTTACACGAGCAATATGTTCACTAGCATTCAACACTTTTCCTTTTGGAATATTTATTTTGGCGGGTGTATTTACTGCTTCAATATATAATTTCGTAACTCTAGCAGCATTATTAAAAGCATCAGACAATTGATTTGCAATGTTCTGCAAATGCACAATTCTTTGAACTTCAAGTTCACTATGTTTCGTACGATGATCAAAGTCAAGTGGTATTTTTCAAGAGTTCTTTTTTTTTTCTTCAGTTGATTACTATCTCCCCACAATGTCGGGAAATGAGATTCATCAAAATGACAGTTTGCAAACTTTGCAGTAAATAAATCACTCATTGTTGGTTCAAAATATTTCGCAATTGTGGGTGATTCATACCCGACATATATACCCAACCTTCTTTGAGGTTTCATTTTCGTGCGTTTCAGTGGCGCAATTGACACATAAAAAACACACCAAAAAATTCGAGGGTGAGATATATTTGGTACTTTTCCAAATACCAATTATGTAGGGAAATAACAATGATAACTTGTCCCCAAGCTAATACGAGAAGTTTAGGCCTCATTAATAATGGTCTAGCAATTAATTGCAATTTTTTATAAGGGATTCAGCCAGGTCATTTTGCATATGTACATGGGGAACATGGTGTTTCACAGTAATCCCAATTGACATCCAACAATCATCAAATGTGTGTGATGAATACTCTCCATCATTATCTAAACATATTTTTATTATCGGGTGATTTGAAAATTGTGCTTGCAATTTAATATTTGTGCAAATAGACTAGCAAAAACTAGATTGCAAATAGATAACAAACATATGTGTGATCATCGTGTTGACGTGTCAATTAGTACCATACAGTACTTGAAAGGTCCACACGGTAGATCTATGGGTCCATAAATATCATCCCGAATTCTTTCCAAAAAAGTTGGATATTCAATTTCAACATTTGTTGGAGATGACCTGATTATTAACTTCCATTGAAAACAATTAGTACAAACAAATTCATTCGTACTCAAAAATATTTTCCTTTTTAAATGAGTGACATTTTAATTTTCAATAATTCGTCTCTGCATTATATTGCCAGGATGCCCAAGTCGATCGTGCCAAGTTTTAAATTCGCTAGTAGCCATTTGGTCTACTATTTAATATGTTTCAACGGCATGGGGTTTTGAGTAATACAAGCCGAAATAAAATGGTGTCAATTTTTCTTTCACAATTTTTTTGCCATTCAAAATCTGAGTTATTAGGAGATACTCATTTTGTACCTCATTCAATGTTTCAATGTTGATACTCATTATTTCGAATATTACTGAAGCTCAGTAAATTTCTTCGAGCTTTACTCGAGAAGGTGACATTTGCAATTGCTATTTTTGTCCTTTTAAGGAAAAATATAATAACTTTTCCTGAGCCTTCAATCATTTTTGATACACCACTGATAGTAACAATATTGGTCTTTCCCATATTCGGAAGGTAGAAATAACTTTTGTTTTTCAAAATATTGTGAGTCGTAGCACTGTCGATAACGCATGTATTGTCATCGTCTCCAAAATATTCGGCATCTGTCTTTGCAAGAAGGTAAAAATAATAAAAGACATGTATTACTAACATAATCAAAATAGACTTATATTATATGGGGTATTACAAAAAAGGGGGCAGAAATCATCAAAATAACAAAAAAGATACAACAACATTTAATCATTTAACATCATCAGCTATGTAAAGCAGATCATCAGCATCTAGGTGCATGATATTTTCATTCAACACATCATCAAATATGTCATCGTGGGCAGTGTGATTTGTTTCGGCGGCAATTCTTCCATGCCTTTCTTTTAAGGCCCTATACAATTCAGCTAAGTGACTGGTTGTGCGATAAATATGGGGTCCAATGACCTTTGATTCCACACTAGGTGCATTCCTCATCATTTCTCCGTTTCTTTCAATGTTAAACCTCTGTTGAGGTCTATATGGCCGTCTATCATTGTAACACCGATTTGGCACATACAGGGCCTATTCTGGTAATTGTTGTGATTGTGTGAGTTAGTCCAGCCACGTCTGTGATTCTGATTTCGATTTCGATCACGATCAATTCTTTAATTTCTGACATGCTCATGACCATGCATTGGATTTTCCGCTTGTATTGCATTTTTCTCTAGAAATAGATTTGCATCTATCGGCCGAGATTCGTGATTTTTTTATCAGCAATTCATTATTTTGTTCGGCCAGCAAAAGACATACGATTAGTTAAGAATATTTCTAGAAGCCTCTTTCACGATATTGCTGCTGCAAAACCATATTAGAGACATGAAAAGTGGAAAAGTTTTCTAAGATTCAAATATATTTTCGCCACAGTGGCGCACTTGTGATGTAATTTCAAACATGACAGAATCATATTCTTGAACTGTTTTAAAATCCTAAAGCCGTAGGCTTTGCAATTTGCTCCGTGTCATTGACAACAAAGTCAGTCTCATGTGATAGTATCATTCTTTCAATTTCTCTCACAATTTAAGTGGTGATTCCAGCGTCACATATTGCATTTTCAATGTCTCATCGATGTAATGATACAAAAAGATCATGACAGTTACACGATCTTGGCTCGTGGGAATTTTATCCTGGGCAATAATATTTTCTAATCTCATTGATGCTAGATGTCTTTTAACATCCCGAGCTCAGGCTATATAGGCTATATGGTTTTGGCCAAAACAAGGAAAGATAGAATTCCTATTTGACAAGGTTAATCATAATAAATAGATAAATAATGAAATAGTACCTTGGAAAAATTAAAATACACAATCGTGCTAATAACATGTTGTAATATTAATATAGGATTATGCATATTCTTGTCGGCAGAATTAATCTGCGTGCGCAAATAATCTCCCAACATTTTACTTGCTCGATTTTTCGCCTAAAATTCGAGTGTTGTTTTATTTTATCCTCGTACGAATTTCGTATAACCTGGGGTATTAATAGGGTCGAAATATCGTATAAGGAAAACGACCTACACGACTCAAAGTATATCTAAGATCGTGTATACCATACGGAATTCGATTTATTCTTATTTTCATTCAATCCGGATTATTTCTCTAACATATGTATACATATTTTTATAGTATTAAGACAATTTGATGAATGTGTTAGGTGTTAAGTTGTCGAGTTCAAATAGAGGAGAGGATTGTTACACATTCATATATATAATCGGGGGAAGGTTGCTGATTTTTAACATCATCACACCTCATATATGCAAACAACACATATTTGTATTATACACAACACATGTTATGTATAATAAAAATGTGCTATTTTTTTAATAATAACAAGTATATTGTATACTAGTATGTCATGTGCTAAAATCAACTGTTGTGTTGGTTGTACGAGACTATAACATGTGTTTTTAATTCATGTATTATATTTGTATTATATTAACATTTACAATATGTTGTCTGTAGTAATACTGGGTGCTGTTTGTAGTTATATTGTGTGATATTGAAACTATAGCACGTGTGTTTTGTTCATATGCTGTATTTTTTTATATTATATTAATATATACAATATATTGTTTGTAATAATATTATGTACTGTGTAATATCAGACGATAGCCGCCACGGTATAATATTAATTTGGTTTCTTCTACATTATGCTAATGTAATAACAATATTGTTGAATACCAGTTTTTTCCGACATCCAAATTATTATTCGATTATAATAAAACGTGAATATATATATATATATATATGAGCATATTTTTAGATAATGGTGTAATATTTAACTTGATGAGGTTTGATTTTAGTTTTAATATTCACACCATTTAATCCACTTTATTCTTTTGGATATTATTATTATTATTATTATTATTATTATTATTATTATTACTGTTCACCCTTTCAAGGGTGTGTCTGGTCACTAGATGGGGCATGATTTGCACTGTCTACGAGATTTTCGATATCAAGTGTTTTTTAAAATATTTATTTATATACATTTATAACTATTTGATTTTCTATAAAATCAATTTATACTTAATTATGTATTTATATTACTTTATTCTTTATAATTCTGTTGCTAACAAAATAATATATCTGCCCAAATAATAGAATTTCAGCAACAATCTCAACCAATAACAAAACAGAAGTAATAGTTGAGCTCAATGGGGGGCTTTAAGCTGATTGTATGTTGAATCGAGTCAGCTTGCTAAAAAATAAAAACTAATATTCTCTACATTTTATTTTGACACATTTTATTTTGACACATTTTAGTAAGATCATCTCCAACCCATTACTCTATTTTTGCGGTCAATACAGTACAAATGGTTGATCTAAAGTATTTTTACTTTAACCATTACTTCAATTTTTACTCTAAAAAATATATTTCCTATATATTTCCTTTTTTTATATTATTTTATATAACTTTTCGTATTTATAAATTACTCTTTAACTTTAATTATTTTTACATTATAATTCATACAAATATAATTTATATTTTATTTAAAAAATTACATATATATTCTATTAACGTTTATAATTAATAATTATTACAAATAAAATAATTTTAAAAAATAATTAAATACTATCAAGTCAAATATGATATAAAATTATACTCCCTCTGTCCAGCTAGAAAGTATACATGTTTCTATTTTGGGACGTACAATTACAAAGTAAACATTTCATTAAATACCTTACTTTTTTTCCACAAATACCCCTACTTTACATCACATCATTACTTTTACACCAAAAAGCAAGGGCAAAAATGTCATTACACTACTTTTAACTACCCACTATAATTAAAATACTATTATTTATTAAACACCGCGCCAAAAGTAATTGTATATTTTTTTTGTGGATGGAGGGAGTACATTATTTAAAAATAAATAAAATTATAAGTATATCAATTTTTCAAAAAATAAAATTATACATCAGTTTTAAAAAAATAAAATTATACATTATTTTTCAAAAAAATAAAATTAGATATAACTTTTAAAATATAAAATTATATATCATCTTCTAAAAAAATTACACAATATACCCAAAAAAAAGTAACAAAAATAAAAAAAATACCACAAAATACCATAAAACTCCACTCCAAAAACGGAGTAACATGTTTGATATAAAATAATGCCATTTATATAATATATTTTAAATTATAAAGGTATTTATAATATTAGATAGACAGTACGGTTACTAAAAAAAATTAAATGTATACTTTGTTATGAAAAAGACCAAAATAAAAAAATAAATAATTTATTTAATAACGAGGGAATATAATATATTATATATATTAAAAATCGTAAAAAAAGAAAAAAAAAAGTTAAAAGAACAAACCTTTATTTTCAAAGGTCAAATGTTTAAATGCTAGGGGGCATCATTTTCTACTAATAAATCGAATTTCAAAACGACCCAAATAGTTTATGTTTATAAACATGCTTTCATATTATTAACCAATAATTCTTATATATATATATAATTCATATATAACCTCTATTTAATTCAATTTTTTACTAAAAATAAAAAATAAAAAACACCCCACCAAAAACACTTAGTCCAAACGCTAGCCTAATATCTCTAAATTTCCACCACCCTTTATCTTCACCAAACACAACAAAACCAACCGGAATCTTGATAGCATAACAAAATCCAAAACCACCAAAAATAAAAACTCACAATGCTTAAAACAAGCCAAAAACAAAACCACCAATAACAAATAAAACTTCATAAAGTGCCGAAAAACGAAACCCCCAAAAACAAAACTCCAAAAGAATACACAAAACTTCAAGCCAAGCCAAGCCGACGCCCGCATAATCCACCTCTAATTCAATTTAAAGAAGAAGCCGACACCAACAGCATCATCCCTAACCCACCATATATTCCTCACAACCAAAACATCCAAAAGCTACAAACACTCCAATTTGTCATCTTCCCCTCGCCATTTACCCTTTTCCATTCAAATCCCTTTCTCCTTTACACACACCTTTATTTCTCTGCCTCTTTCAAACTTATATTCTACTATTCACTATTTTTCCTTTTTCCAAAAATATAGATCTAACACATATTATTTTTTTTTATTACATTAACAATTAATTATACATTCAAAACATTACATCTACGCCTATTTATATCAAGGTCAATCAACTATTCGATTTAAAATTTACTATTCAAAACCCCAAACCCAACTCCCAAACCTACAGCCAAACAAACCTTATTCCATTCATTTTTTCCTCTTGTATTTAACCTGCCGGTGCCCACCCCATTTCCATCTCCCAAAATCTCAAAACGCCGTAATTTTTAATTTTTTACTAAAATATAATTTTACATTAAAAACATCTATTTATGTCTAGATAAAAAAACTATTCCCATTCAAAACCCCAAACCCAACTCTCAAGCCTACAGCCAAACAAACCTTGTTCCATTCATTTTTTCCTCTTGTATCTAGCCTCCTCCATCGCCCCTGCCCGATTCTCATCTCCCAAAATCCCAAGAACTTCTCTCATCGACAACCCCAAGAACAAATACCACTGTCCAAACCACACGACATTCCCCATCTTCCTATATATATATATATATATATATATATAAACACACATAAACAAACTTACCAGAGCAGGAACTATAGAGAGCTCTTTAGAAGGAGAAACTCGCTGTACATACCGTATTTTACTGAAAAAAAAGAGACTATTTTGTCATTACCAGAGAAGAACCTGAGAATTTCAGTATGGGGAGGGAAAGCAATGACCAGGCGGTTGTTGGTTCATCAATTGTATTGCTGCAGGAGCGGTTTAAGAAGCTGCAGAGAGTTAAGGAAATTCAAGAAAAGAGACGGGTGCTCGAGTTGTTACCTCAGTCTATGAAAGAAGGCTGTACAGACACCTCAACAACGGTAAACACGAGCTTTTCAATACCCCAAACATCTCTCGATAATGACCCTCTCGAGCTCGGGCTCAACTTCAACGGGGCGCGATTCGGAACCATCAAGGGCCAACAGTTCTCTTTGAATGCAAAGGGGAATCGTAATTTCTTTGATAAAACTGATGTTGTCGATACTTCTCTTCATCTCTAAACAATCTGATATCTGTATACATACATGCATAGATGCAAATACCAATACATATACATATGGTTTTGGATCATGCATCGTTCTCTTCTCCGACAAAGGGTTTGATCCCTCTATGTAAGATACCAAAGATTTGATACAATAATGAGAAGCTAAATTAGCAATATAAATGATATCTTGAATGTTTCCATCTTATTTTTCCTCTCCACAGTAAAATGGATCCTTCAAATTTGCAGTATCAATAAATTATTGATAATCCAAAGTATAAAAACTATTAATTCGCATACATGAAATTTCATCTAAAATTAGACTATGTATACCTATGTGCTGTGTTTGCTTGAAGTTCTTTACAGGAATTTTAGGGTGTATTTGGTTTGAGTTTCAAATTTAAATCTTCCCCTATTCAGTCTGAAGACTCAATGAAACAATTAAATTACATTATTTCCTATCATAAAATATCATATCAAAATACTATTTAAACCAAAATTTAAATAAAAAAACCCAAAACAACAAACACACCCTTACTATTAATGAAATTTTTTTATTCCAAAAACATCAAAACAAACACCTATTTTACATTTTTTTATATTATACTAAAAAAAACAATTTAACATCCTATCAACATTTTTTTATATCACATCAAATAATAATTCAAATTCAAAAATTTATTATTCAAAACCCAAACTCCCAAAAAAACACACCCATGATAATCACAATTAAGGTTCAAGGTTTGCAGTATCAAAAAATTATTGATAAATGGAAAATTATAAACTGTATATAAAATATATTCATACATATGAGATTTCATCATCTAAAACTAGACAGGCATGTCTATACATACTTACAAACATATAATCACACTCAAGGTTATAAATTAGGGATAAACAGAAACGTAAAGAATAGAAGATTCCATCATCCAAAAATAGACAAGCATGTGCATGCATATACTTACAAACATATAATCACATTAAGGTTCAAATTTTTATAGTGAAATTAAAGATGAGACATAAATAGTGGGAGTGGGTTGGTTTTTTTATGACAAGACCTTCTTCTATATTTTTTTTTAATGTTTCTTGTTCTTCTCAAGCAGCCCCGAAGTTTGGTATTTATCTAAAAGCTTCCATTCTTTTTAGAATATTTATAGATTAATATGGTGATGAAAAGTTCACATGCCAAATATGGAGTTACATCTTACAATCCTAGTTATTGAGGCTGGTCATACTCATACATACATAAATACCCTCATACTCTTATGGCTAAATTTCAGTTTGGGCGTGAATTGTACGGTGAAAACAAAGTGATATGCTACTCATAAAATGACAATATTTTTCCCAACAAAATGAATATATATCCAAGCAAAGTACCATGATCAGTCAACAAAATTAACAATTTTATTTGCAACAAAGTGTCATAATTAGTCAAAAAAGTGTCATGATTAGTCAAAAAAGTGTCATGATTAGCATGCAAAATTAATATTTCTCAGCACTGCTGAATTCAGCCCTGCATCTGAAGGAAGAAGAAAGTCTAGAAAAAATTTTGAATGGACATATGATTACCGGACATATAGGAAAAGCCCTCTTTCTATTTTATTCTTTTACTTCCAATCATAAAACTCTCAAAATATGACAAATAATTTTTCATCTAACTAAATTAAGGTTTAATATCACAGATTTGATGCAAGTAAAACTCTAATACAAAGTCCCTTCAAGGGACAATGTAGTTGCTACTACATGAGTTCCAATTCAGTAACTCTATATTACTCTGAACGGAAGCAATTGGACGGAAAGAAAAAAAAAACGATTAACTTACTCATGTTGAATGGAAGAATTTAAAAAGAGGAATTGATAATTTTTGTATGTTAGATATATTATGTATAAAGGTATTTTTGTATTTATAATAATATGAGGGCAGTTTAGGTATTTTATATAATTTTAATATATTAGGATTTCGTATATGGTAAAATCACTTTTTCTTTTGACGTTAATAATAATAATAAAAAAAACGATATTC
This sequence comes from Andrographis paniculata, assembly GCF_009805555.1. NCBI lineage: Eukaryota > Viridiplantae > Streptophyta > Magnoliopsida > Lamiales > Acanthaceae > Andrographis > Andrographis paniculata. The sequence goes on from NW_026137611.1 coordinate 2,972,196, forward strand.
TTCATGGTATCAGAGCCACCGTGATCCCGTCATCCACCCTACCCCGCTGCGCCGCCCGCCGCCGCGCTGTCCTCTCTTCTTTCTTCTGTCTGGTTGTCCATTAACGGATTTCTCCTCCTAGGTTGGATTGTTATTAGGTTGTGCTTAGATTTTTGTTGCTTTTGTAATTCTGAATTTATAGAGTTCTCTTCAATTCAAATATTGCCTCAAACATGTTTGCTTCTACTTCTTTTACGGGTGTTTTTTCTTCAACCCCGGTTATTGTTACCGAACGATTGATTAGGGTTTCTAACTATGGCTCTTGGTCTAAAGCTGTCCAAATGTGGTGTATGGGTCAAGGTTTGGCAAATCACTTTGTTATTTCGTCCGCTCAGATTGTTGACAAAATTGCATGGCTTAAGGCTTTCGCAATCTATTGATCCAAGCCTTCATCCAATTTTTACCAATTTTACAAATTGGTATGATTTCTGGAGACATGTGAAGACTTTATATACCAATGATATTCAACGCCTCTACAGTGTGGTATCTAATTTGGTCAATCTTCGTCAACCCGGATTGACAATTCCAGAGTATCTCGGTAAACTTTCATCCATCAAAACTGAACTCATTCAGTTTTGCCTCCAGGGAAAACGGCTGCGGAGGAGCTTGCTAAGCGTGATACATTCTATATGGTGTGTGCACTAGTTGGTCTTGGTCCAGATTTGAATCCGGTTCCTCAACAGTTCCAACTCTTGATGATGTTTATTCTCGTTTATTACGTGTCTCCTCTGTGGCACATCCGATTATTGATTCTGGAGACAAGTCTGCTCTACTAGCTTCACCTTCTTCACACATGCGAGATCATCCTAGTCCTCATGGGAGCTCTCGTTTACGCTGCACTTATTGCAATAGGGGAGGCCATACTCGTGATAAATGTTTTAAATTGCATGGCCGGCCACCTCATGCTGTTGTTGCGCAGGTTGAAACTCCTCGGTTATCGGGTAATTCTGTCACTTTGACTGGTTCAGACTATAAGGAGTATCTTGCATACCAAGCTTCAAAACAGTCATCTCATTCACCCGTTGCCTCTGTCGCTCACACTGGTACCTCTCTTGGACCATGGGTCCTTGATTCTGACGCCTCTTATCACCTATCTGGTAATCCAAAATTGTTTTCCGAATTTCAGAAGTCTACCTCATTACTTGATGATACTTTAGCGGATTGGTCACGAGTTTCTGTTAAGGCTGTCGGTGATGCTCAACCATTGTTATGTGTTCCCTTATCCTCTGTTCTTTTTGTTCTTCATTGTCCATTTAATCTTGTTTCTGTTACTCAATTAACCAAAACTTTGAACTGCTCAATAACATTTGACTATGATTCATTCTCTATTCAGGACCGCAGAACGGGGAGGACGATTGACAAAGGACTTGAGCTCCATGGACTGTACCACCCTGTCCACCCTCCACCACTTTCACTCCCAATTGCATGTTCCACTGCCAGTTATTCTCAACTACTACACCAACGGCTGGGTCATCCGAGTCTCTCAAAGTTGCGTTGGCTTGTTCCAAGTCTTTCTAGTTTATTTTCATTGTCCTGTGAGTCGTGTCAACTAGGAAAACAAACTCGCGTTTCGTTTCCCCGGAAGGTTAAGAATAGGGTTGATATGTCTTTTGCTTTAGTCCACTCTGATACATGGGGTCCGTGTCGAACTACTTCTGTATTTGGGTTTCAGTACTTTGTTACCTTTGTTGATGACTTCTCAAGATGTACTTGGCTTTATTTGATGAAAGCTCGTTCCGAACTATTTTCTGTCTTTGAAACATTTTATGCTTAAATTCAAAATTAGTTTAGTGTCTCTTAAAATACTTCCGATGGTTCTACCGCTCATGTTCCTCCAGCGTCTATCGACTGTCCTGGCTCTCGAGACTTTCCATTGTCTTATTCTCCTGCGGCTCCTATCCTGCCAGATCCTGCACCGTTACGACGAGGTACTCGTTCTTCTCGTAATCCTCATTCCATTTACAATTTTCTTAGTTTTCATCGTTTGTCTCCCACGTACTATACCTTTGTGTCAAACTTATCTTTCATCCCCTTTCCTAAATCCCTTCGTGAAGCTCTTTCTCACCAGGGTTGGCGACATGCAATGTTAGATGAAATGGCTGCTTCAATCAGTTTTTTTATTGCTTTGGCTGCTATGCATTCCTGGCCTCTTCATCAGGTTGATATTAAGAATGCATTTCTACGGGGCAACCATCTGGATTTGTTGCTTAGGGGGAGTCTGGTTTTGTTTGCAAACTACGTCCTTCGCTTTATGGATTGAAACAATATCCACGTGCTTGGTTCGGTCGATTTAGCGGTGTCATGCAGGAGTTTGGCATGATCCGAAGTGCATTAGACCATTCTATCTTTTATAAGCACACATCAAGTGGTAAGTGTTTATACCTTCTTATGTATGTTGATGATATTGTTATCACCGGAAATGATCAAGAAGAGGCCACTCAGTTAAAGCAACATCTATTTAAGCATTTTCAAACTAAGGATATGAGACCATTGAAGTGCTTTCTTGGTATTGAGATTGTTGAATCACGTGATGGTATTATTCTTTCACAACGGAAGTACGCATTGGATTTTCTTGAAGAAACTGGTTTGTCTGACTGCAAGCCAGTAGACTCTCCCATAGATCCAAATCTGAAGCTTTTTCCGGGACAGGGGGAGCCATTAGCTGACATAGAAAGATATTATAGAATGGTTGGTAAGTTTAACTATCTCACACTACTCAACCTAATATCTCTTTTGTTGTAAGTGTTGTGAGTCAATTTCTTCAATCTCCATGCGATAGTCACTTAGATGCTACCATTCGAATCTTGAAGTACATCAAAGGGTCTCCTGGTAGAGGATTATTGTACACTAATCAAGGTCATACTGAAGTAATTGGCTACTCAGATTCTGATTGGGCAAGATCCCCAGTTGATAGACGCTCTACTTCGGGATATTGCATATTTGTGGGAGGTAATCTTATCTCATGGAAAAGTAAGAAACAGAATGTTGTTGCTCGCTCACATGCAGAGGCAGAATATTAAGCCATGGCATTAGCGACATGTGAACTTATTTAGGTAAAGCAGCTTCTTCATGAAGTCAAGATAGTGGGAGTTTCAGAAATTAAACTCTTTTGTGACAATCAAGCTGCGTTGCATATTGCATCTAATCTGGTGTTTCATGAGAGGACTAAACATATAGAGATTGATTGTCATTTTATTCGGGAGAAGGTATTATCTGATGCATCGCCATTCACCATGTTGCTTCGAATGAGCAACTTGCAGACATTCTTACAAAATCTCTTAAAGGCCCTTGAATGAAAATTTTATGTAACAAACTTGGATCATACCATTTGTATTCTCCAGTTTGAAAGGGGTGTTAGATATATTATGTATAGGGGTATTTTTATATTTATAATAGTACGAGGGCAGTTTAAGTATTTTGTATAGTTTTAATATATTAGGGGGCATTTGGTACAGAGAATGGAATTGCAGAGAAATGATAGTAGAGAATAGAATTGGAGAGAAATGAAATTGTGTAGTGAATGGGAATTAATTCTCTTGTTTGATAAAACAGAGAATTCATTTGAGATGCAGATATATGAATGATCAAACAAAAATAAATGATTAACCCGATAAAAAGAGTTTTAACGAATGAGAATTCATGAAAAATATTTTTGGTAAATTTTTTTAAAAAAAAAATTATAAATTATATACGATGTTTTTTAAGATTATATTTTAGTACAATTTCTTAAAATATCGTAAAAATTAAATACTTTAAAAATAAATTAAGTTTGTTTTTTGTAAAATTAAAAATAATATAATTTTAAAAAAATTATAAAAATTAAATAGTACAAAAAAATTTTAAAAATTAAAAAAAACATATACTGCAACATCATTTTTCTCCATTTCTCTGCATATGGGAGAGAAATGAAAACAGAGAAATAGAAATGATTTATTTCTCAAGTTCTCAAACAAATAAGAGAAATGATACAATTTCCATTTCTCTGGCCTCATTTCTCTGTACCAAACACAACATTAGAGTTTTGTATATTGTAAAATCACTTTTTCTTTTGACGTTAATAATAAAAAAAACAGCAATATTCTTCACTGCAAAATAAGTCATTTCCTTATTAATTCTTGTCATCCAAAAACCAGAAAGGTCATTCAAACTTTTTTCTCCTAATGATAGAAAAATAGTTGTCACCAGTGGAGTATTTGCACACATGTTTATTACAAAGATTGTGTAAGATGTGTGCCTAGAGAGTACGGAAGTAGTTTTGGTGTAAAAAGGAGGAAAATATTTGAATGTGATCTTGTACTAAAACTTCAAGGAATTAGAGTATGAAGTAATGAGAGATTGATCAGACCATGATTTATGTCAGTAGCCTTAAGTTTCCACATTTCGTAAATTCCTTGCTCTTGATAGAACTATTCTACTAGAGGATGGTTGAATAAACCTGTCATAATTAAAGAGTTTTTATAATACTAATCCAGTCCTCATGCTATAAAAGCGAAGCACAGTAGACAAACAATATCATCTTAATCTAGAAAATAGAGTTCACAAATGGATGGTTGTTCTAAATACTTTGCCTTTGTAATGGTTTGGTTTATATGAGAATTATAGCAACAGTCAGTTGCAATGGTTTGCTTGATATGAAAAGTGATGAAATGTAAAAATACGGCATGTAAAAATACAGCATATGTGTGATTTGGGTGAGATGGAATCAAGCATAAATAGCAGTGTTGCAAGGCCCTCGAGCTCAATTAGAATTGTCCATTATCATGTTTTATTGTTCTATCTAGAGCATAGAGTGATTTAATATATCATAGAAAATAAAATAATATTGCTGAACTTATTGGCTTCCTACAGAATTAAAGTGCATTGTGGCTCATTATTTCTTGGGCATTTACTTTGAGTTGCATTCTCACAGGGTACTATGTTCTCTTTTATGTTTTTAAGTTCCTTTTTAGTTTTAAGTTTTTAACGATACAATTTTATCATTTCCGATAGAAACGTACTAATTTTCATACAAAACATCACATCCAACCATTATTTCAGGTAAAAAAAACAAAAATCAAAACTCACAAAACACGAAACTCAAAAACAACACACCTGATGTATAACCCAAACAAGATACCTAATGCAGAAGTCACTGTACTACATTCCAGTGGTTTTTTTGACAATTGATACACAATCAAAATATACAAGCAATAGCTACAACACAACAATTCTAGTGAGTTTTTTACATTGATAAATAAAATACTAACGGCAAGTACACACATCATGATTCAATTTCAACATTTGATAAACAAACTAATAGTGTGGCAAGGACATATCACGATTCAATTCTCACTTGTGCCACTACATTAAATAGCTGCATGCCTAAACTCAAACAAAAGACAGTACAAATCGGGTCATTCTAATTTCCCTGTATGCTAGATAGCTTAGACCAACTACAAGACATGGGTAAGGAAGATTAATATGTTTACTTACTATGACTAACCAACCCTTGTGTAAATTAACACATGTGCAAAGACATAACTAAATAAAAATAACACATGGATCCCATTTTCCCTCATCCTTTGCTTCTCGCTCCATTGGAAAGTTCTTACCCCTACTTTACTCAATGGTTAGGTAATTTTATCATCCATACTTTTCATTGCCTTCGACAGTTTCTTTTTACTTCAATTTTTTATTTTATTTATTTATATTTTCTCATTATTAGTAAAATCACATAGCACTGTCTAAACTTGGCATTTAAATTCCATAAATAGATATATCCTTCCCATTTCGATGCCAAAATGCATAAATCTTTACAAACACTTCAAACGGATTTTAAGCAAACACACTACTAAAAGAAGCTAAAACAAATCCTATAGTTTCTTCTTGCATTCTTGTCGATTTACAGAGTTGTGCTTCAGCTTCTCAGTTCCATTCTCATTGTTGTTGATGTAATTTTTCAACAAAAATAAAGTAAAATTCAAAGATATAGAAAATATCCTTAAACTTGATTAATTAGTGCCTGAGATTAGGAATCTCTAAACACTGTATGGTACAGAAAATAAACTGGAAAATAAAAGACTGAAATTTAAAGTGGTGATCCCCAAATCTGACTTTGCTTTGTTGAAGTTGATTGAAGATGCCTTGCCAAATGATTATCCAAGCCTTTAAATATTCTCTGGGAAACCGTACCGAAAACCGTCACCCGAACGGTTACAACGTCTCCTTCCCAACCGTCTTCCAACCCCTCTCCTGCTGACACGCGTCCTCAGCAGACCAAAATTATCCCTATATTTCACTCTTTAAGCCGACCACAGACCTTCCGCCCTTTAGGCCCGACTGCCAATCTACAATAGTATGGGTCCGACTGCCAATCCTCCCGACTTGCAAACCATCTGACTTGTTGGTTCTGCCGCAGAATTCCGACCTGAGAACTTCCCGACCTGAGGGCCTTCCGTCTTGATGACCGCCCGACCTGAAAACCTTCCGACTTGAGGTCTTTCCGTCTTGAGGACCTCCCGACCTGAAAACCTTCCGACTTGAGGTCTTTCCGACTTGAGGACCTCCCGACCTGAAAACCTTCCGACTTGAGGTCTTTCCGTCTTAAGGACCTCCCGACCTGAAAACCTTCCGACTTGAGGTCTTTCCGTCTTGAGGACCTCCCGACCTAAAAACCTTCCGACTTGAGGTCTTTCCGTCTTGAGGACCTTCCGACCTGAAAACCTTCCGACTTGAGGTCTTTCCGTCTTGAGGACCTACCGACCTGAGGTCCTTCCGTCCTGATGACTTTCCGTCTTGAGGACCTCCCGACCTGAAGACCTTCCGACTTGAGGTCTTTCCGTCTTGAGGACCTTCCGACCTGAAAACCTTCCGACTTGAGGTCTTTCCGTCTTGAGGACCTACCGACCTGAGGACCAACCGTCCTGATGACTTTCCGTCTTGAGGACCAACCGACCTGAGATCCTTCCGACCTGAGGACCAACCGACCTGAGATCCTTCCGACCTGAGGACTTTCCTTAGAAATAAACCTATTTTCCTTGATTTCCTCACGGTGTCCTTCAGCCAGTTCAATCAACTCTATTACCAGGCCCATTCTTCTTTTTTCCTTGGGCTTTTAACCTAATTCTAAATTTCGTACGTAACAACTTGCCCGCCGCCAAGGGACTTTCAAACGCCATTTAACAATCAATGTTTGGAAGTTCATACATCACTACCCTCTTGAAAAATTCCCTTAGCAACTGCACCAGTTACTGCAACACTCCTGATTAACTTCCTTCCCTGCAATACGAGCTTTTGTGAATCACAATCCCAAAACACTCTAACCATGGCAAATCAATACATTCCTGCCCTTCCTTTCGACGGAACCCTCCCAGAGGGCCCATTTTCAGCCTCGAAAGTACTAACTCCGACGATCCGCCCATATTGCACTACTCCTGAAGATTCAAATCGGATGAGGGAAGTTTTGGAATCCCGAAATTCCTTGGCTATCAACAACCCTAACTACCAAGCAGTTCGCATTCGAGACAGCATCAAAACCCATCTCACAGACCCAAAAGATCCTTACCGCGCTTGGTATCGACGGGTAGCAGAACACTTTCAAACCCAATGGCGATCTCAAAAAATCGACCAGGCCATACTATTGTCCACCATGCCTATCAACCTGCATGAGAAGGTGCTGTTGGCCATGTCTGCCTTCTGGAATGCGGAAAATGGGACTTTCCTCTTACCATCGGGCCCCTTTGGTCCAACCCTTATGGATGTGGCAATGATCGCGCATCTCCCAGTCGTGGGTGAAGACCCTGTGATGGGAGCCCTAGATGGGCAGGAGCCATCAGAAGACCATCCAGGGTGGTCTTTACAAGGTGTGAAGGAATGGGGTTGGACAAAGTTCGCAACCGACCAACAAGGGGCTCCAGGGACCCCTGTAACCGACCGGGAGCATACTGCCTTTATCCTTTTCTGGCTTTGTAGGTATGTTATTGTTTCCCCTTCCAAATGTGTTCTTCCTTCTCATCTCGACCTGGCCATTCATATCGCGTCAGGTCGGTTCTTTTCCCTTGGCACCCTGTTTTTAGCCAATCTGTTTGAAGGACTTACTAGAGTTAGCCTTCGTCTAACAGATAATGATAGTAGAAAATTAGACACTGCCGCGTCGGGTCCTTTTTGGTTTTTAGAACTTTGGTTCCGTCTTTACTTCCCCAACGCGTTTAACTTAGGATCTCCACCCACTATGCCAACATCTGAAAAACATTTGGGATTAGCCCTCAACCGACTCTGCTCAGGACGCAATAAACTCCAATCTTCCGATCCAATAATAACCGCAATTTTAACAGATACCCGCAGTAACTCTCGATTTTCTATGTATAAAAAGTATGCGGGTTATGCTCCCGACCATTTCTGGCCCTTTCCGGCACCAAATCCTCTTCCGACTCCTGAGCCTTGTCCTCATCCCACCTATTCTTTTGCCTGGGATGTTGCCCTCAAACCCAGGTCTCTTTTTAGTAGCAAAAAACTTGATAAGAAGGGGCAAAAAACCTTTTACACTTTTAATTATGAACCTCAATTCATGGCGCGCCAGTTCGGCAGCTGCCAAGCTATCCCTGGACCCGTCGCTTGTCCGCATATAATTTTTCAAAGTCCTGACCGACGAGTCCTACCTAATTCAATCCCTTCTTATATCTCCCAGCTCACCACGTATATAATTTCCAATTCGTATATTCCTTTCTGCTCCAACCCTGAGACTGTAGATACTTTCAATGAATGGTGGTCGGTTGTATGGCCCCTGATATCCCCTGATGAGGATCGGTTGCTGAACATACTCCTTCCCCCCCAAGGATTGGTTCTAGGGGCGGCTAGACATACTAGCACTCAACAACAAACAGCCGCCCCGGGAATCGGAAAAAGGAAAGCTTCCCAACTGCAAACACCCCCGACCTCTGGGGCCGACCAGCAAGCTCAAGCGGACCTTGGAACTACTAGGACGTCAGCAAGGACCCGACCCCGACTAGGTAATTTTTCTTAAAATTGTGAACCAATTCACTATATCTTAACTTTGATTTCACATATCATTCACCAGAACCGACCTTGGCAGCACCGACCACACAACCGACGCCAGCCCCAGCCGACCAACCTTTGGTCCCGACTGAGGCAGTTCCTCTCCAAACCCCTACTCCACTTCTCACTTTGCCAATGAGCAGTCGGGCGGAGGACCCGACGAGGAGGCAAACTCTTCCTCCCGTACCGAGGAGTGGTCGGGTCAGGCACCCGACCAGGAGGCAATCTTTACCCGCAGTGCCTATAGAACCAGTAAGTTCTCTCATCAGCAATACTTAGGATTCTAATGACCAACTTTGATATATTTAACAACAACATTTCCATGATTTTTCACAGACACCTTCACCCATCGAATCAGCAGCAGGGGTCTCTTCGGACAGTGAGGGGACAACTTCCCAGATGGGTCAACTGCCATACATGGCATCAGACTCATCCATTTCGAAGGAAGGACCAACTGCCCTCGCCGAAGCTGACCCTCAAAACGACATCCTTGATGTTGCTGATCCCGAAATCGAAGGTGCCCCAGAGATCCCGGCTGCAGTGGCTCTAGATGCAGCCGCCCAACCTGCAGCCGCCCAACCAGCAGCGGCGCTCCCTCTAGCCATCGAGTGGCAGGCAGAAGAACCACCTGCGGCAATCCAACCTCCAGAAATGGAAGAAATGTCTTCGTCCGAATCGGAGACTTCTGTGAATTTGGTAAGATTAAACCAATCCATGCTACAATGTTTCTTTCAGAAACACTAACTGTTTCATATACCACTTTCCATAGGGACCCAGGTCGGCACCTCAGCGACCATTCGCAGCAGCTGACGAGTCGGCTGCTGTTATACCAGCTGTCTGCCCTACTCGACCGACCTCATTGCTGCCCCCTTCACTGACAGCAGTCCACCCAGAGGTAACACATATCTTATCTGAATACATTTGCACCTCCCTTGTATTACTTATTGACATTGTAGGGCTTGCAGGGGCCTTCGGACTTAGCTGTCCTATCGACTGTTCCGGTTCCGGCGGAGGCCCAAACTGTATTCACTGAGGCCATTAACCATCCCCTGTCAGAATTAAGGTCCGACTTATTGGACAAACTCATTCAGACGGTTGGTGGCCTTCTTTTTTACACTCCAACGGAATCACCAGCCGTCCCCATTCTGCATCGGCTGATGGAAAGACTTACAGAGCTCAAGACTGAAGTGTTAGTCATTGGACTCCTGTCAGCCGAAACCCCCCAGCCCGACTTCGATCAAACAACGCTGGAGAATTCTTTGGCTAAGACCCGAGAATCCCTTCAGCAGACTACTGGAAGGCTGGATGGTCTCCTTAGCACGAAAGCTCAAGTTGATGAAGCTATTCAGAAAAAGGAGGCAGAATTGCGGGAGCTAAGGAAAGAACAGTCTACCCTGGATAAGCAAATTATCAATGAACAGCGTCTGCTTGAGAAATATACAAAGAATGAGGCTGAATTGGATCAAGAGCTGAAAACCCAAGCCCGATCCCAATTCATCATAAGATATCAGACGGCTGCCAATACCAGAAGGCTATCCAGGGACGAAATCAAATGGACCCATATAAAAACTGCCCTAGGGGCACTGTTGTAATACTTCCCCTTCTGTAACATCAATTGACTTAGTAATCCATTTTTTCTTTCTTCTCTCAAAACAAGGATCACCTTTCAATTTCCAATTTTGTAGGAATCGCCACAAACTCTTTCGTTAAAAGAACATTGTTTCTCACATTTTAAGAAACACATTCCAAGGCATATTTTGAAAATCAAACACTTGAAGTGTTAACAAACATGGCGAATGACCGACCTCATGTTCCATCAAGCAACTGGGAAGGTGTCCTTCAACCCTTCTTTGTGGGTAATCACCCTATTGGAGGCCATGCAGAAGACTTGTTACATATACTCAAGCAACTAGACTTCAAATTCCGATTCTCCCAACGAGGAAGAAGAACCATTCATCGCGTCATCCGCCTGATGGAAAAAATCATCGAGGGGTATGAACCTCTTCGTGACATCCTTAGCCGCATTCCTGATCTCCATCATCACATGGAAATGATCGAAAATCACGCAGCAACCATACTTCCAGATCTTGGTTGGGATAATATATTTTCCAATCAACGAAAAGTCTTTTCAAGATTGCGCACCATTGTTGACCGTGAACATCAAGCCCTAACAGACATGCAAGCGCGTACCCATCAAGATCTAGACGACATGCAAAGCCAATGGGAAAGGTACCGACCAGATTTGGAAGATCTTATTGAAGAAGAACCAGAACTAGTATCCACTCACTGGGATGAAAAGTCTGATTCAGAAGCAGAAAATTTCTCACACATACATGATGACTAACAGAAATGAACCTTTAAATAGGTTCGAACCCCATAAATGGGTTCTGAATAATATTTTGTTTCAGGCAGTTTTGTTATCTGAAAAGGCAGGATAATACCTCTTCAGATATTTAGCATTAATACAATCATGTACTCTTCTACCTTCATGATTTACAATAATGAAAGCGCCATTCCCAATATCTTTTTGAACAATGTATGGTCCTTCCCAATTCGGTGACCACTTTCCCAATTGGTCAGTTTTCTTATATGTAGGAAGGATGGTCTTCCAAACTAGGTCTCCTTTTTGAAATGTCCTGTGAAGAACTCTCTTTCCGTAAGTCCTTGCTCTAATTTCACTCTGTTTCACACTTCGACCTATTGCATGAAGTCGGTTAACATCCAAATCCTCCAACTGTTGCAACATAAGTTGTTGGTATTCTTTTGTAAGATCACTATCAGTAAACTCTGTTCGGCCAGATGATACTCGAATTTCGGCTGGTAAAACAGCATCTTGGCCAAACGTGAGTTGGTAAGGTGAGAACCCTGTGGCCGTATTTCTGGTGTTCCTATGCGCCCATAAAGCCTGAGACAACAACAAATGCCACTTTCTTGGGTTTCCTTCAACCATCTTCTTTATAATCCCAATAATGATCTTATTTGCTGCTTCCGCTTGTCCATTGGCTTGGGGATAATAAGGTGACGAATGGTGTAATCGAACACCGAATTCTGCCAAGAAATTAGAGAACTTTTCCCCTGTGAAAACCAAGCCTTGGTCGGTTGTTATAGACTGAGGAATACTATATCTGTAAATAATTTGATTCAAAACGAAGTCTATCACTTCTTTCTGATCCACATTTTTCAAAGCAATTGCTTCTACCCATTTGGTAAAGTAGTCAGTCGCAACCAATATGAAACAATGATGTTTCGATGAAGCAGGATGTATTTTCCCAATAATATCCATAGCCCATGATTTAAAAGGCCATGGTTTTGCCAAGAATTGCAATTCGGTTACTGGCAAATGGTTTAAATTTCCATGTCTCTGACATTCCTGGCAGCCTTTGGCAAATTGTATGCAATCTTCGAAAATCTTAGGCCAGAAAAAACCCAAACGATTAATGGCCCATCTCATATTGAGACCTGCCCGATGAGCTCCACATATCCCACCATGTACTTCCGTCATTACCTCTAGAGCTTCTTTAGACCCCAAACATTTCAAAAGCAGACCTTCAAATGATCTCTTATACAAAATTCCATTTATCAATTGAAAACGTAAAGCTTTCAATCGTGTCGTAACCGAAACACTCGCACCTGGATTCTGTAAATACATGATAAGCTCTGTTCTCCAATCGGGCACTGTTTCGCCGTCGGACTCCTGCCTGATATCAACTACGCAGTCGGGCTCCTGTCCGACAGTCTCCTGCTCGACCATAACTTCGCAGTCGGGCTCCTGTCCAACCGTCTCCTGCCCGACCATAACTTCGCAGTCGGGCTCCTGTCCAACAGTCTCCTGCCCGACCATAACTTCGCATATCGGGTCTGTCTTTCCTTCTATGCCCGACTTGACCTCCGACCACATATCCTCCAGAATTCCTTTACATGCCCTTTGAGCCAATTCATCAGCACGTTGGTTTTCTTTCCTCGGAATGAACTCAATTATTACTTCTGAAATTTTTGTCAGTAACCGACCCACAATGTCCCTGTATCTGCGAAGATGAGGGTAATTGCAAACATATTGATTGTTTACCTGGTTGACTACTAATTGAGAATCCCCCCTTATGATTACAGACTGGACCTTCCTGGCAATTAAAGCCTCCAAACCCAAAATTAAAGCTTCATATTCTGCCGAATTATGGGTCATGGCTTCCAATCGTAGTTGTAAGTTGATCTTTTGACCATCAGGTCCTTGCAAAAAGACCCCTGCCCCTGATTTGTTTCCAGAGGTAGAACCATCAAAAAACATCAACCATGTTCTGGTACTTATATAAGGCACACATCCGACCTGTAGATTATTCAAATATGATGAACAAACAAGTGGTCGGACGCTATCACAATGAGAGTACCCGACTTGTGAAAATTCTGCTAAGAAGTCGGCTACTGCTTGTCCCTTGACTGCCCTCAAAGGGGAATGTTGAAGATCAAAAGGAGCCAATTTGATGGCCCACTTCATGAGTCTGCCCTTCATAGTAGGTCTCTGTAAAATCAACTTGATGAGATCCACCTTTGATATGACCTCAATTCTTCTGGGCAGCAAATAATGCTCGAGTTTAGTACAAGCGAAGACCAATGAATAACACATTTTTTCTGGCATAGTGTAATTCAGTTCTGGTCCTGCAAGGGTTTTACTGAGATAGTAGATTGCCCTTTCCTTCCCGTCATCACCATCCTGTGCCAATAAACAGCTAACCACTTCATATGTATTTGCCAAATAAAGTTTGAGTGGCCGACCTTGTTTAGGAGGCACTAAGACTGGAGGGTGAACCAATGCCTGCTTGATAGCATCTAAAGCCGTCTGTTGGTCGGGACCCCATTCAAAGGCATTTTTTCCAGCTTGCAACAATTTAGTAATGGGTCTGACCTTGCCAGCAGCATTAGAAATGAAACGCCTCAAATAGTTCACCTTACCCAAAAGACTTTCGATTTCTTTAACCGTCTTGGGTGGCCGACTGTCAAGAATGGCTTTAGCCTTATTGGCATCGATTTCAATTCCTCTCTCATGAACTAAAAATCCTAAAAAGCTCCCGGCTGATATTCCAAAAGCACATTTGGTTGGATTCATCTTCAGCTTGTACTTCTTCATTCTTTCAAATGCCTCTTCAAGATCTCTCAAATGTTCATCAAAACTGGCAGACTTAACAATAACATCATCAATGTAAACTTCCATAGATTTGCCAATTAAATCATGAAAGATTGAATTCATGGCTCTTTGGTAAGTTGCCCCTGCATTCTTTAACCCGAATGGCATGACTGTCCATTCATAAATACCTAAAGCCCCTGGGCATCTGAATGCTGTCTTAGGAATGTCTTCTTCTGCCAGAAATATTTGGTTATAACCTGCATAACCATCCATCAGACTAAGGATTTTATGCCCTGCTGCTGCATCTATCAACATGTCGGCCATAGGCATCACATATTCATCCTTAGGGGTAGCTAGATTCAAATCCCTGAAATCGATGCATATCTTAATCTTACCATTCTTCTTGACCACTGGCACAATATTAGCCAGCCACTCCGCATAACGGCAAGGCTGAATGAAACCCACTTTGAGAAGTTTTTGGATTTCTTCCTTGATTTGAGGCATCAGATCCGGGCTCATTCGCCTTGGAGGTTGTTTGTAAGGTTTACAACCTTCTTTGATAGGCAATCGATGCTCTATTAGACTTCTTGTCAAGCCAGGCATCTCTGAATAATCCCATGCCAAACAATCAATGTTGTTTCTAATAATTTCGAGCATCATTGTCTGTTGCTCTTTAGACAAATAACCACTTAGCCTGATCACTTTTGGAACCAATTCGGTTCCTAAATTAAACTCCAATAATGGGTCTTGTGATGAAGCTGTTGGTTCTGTTTTCTCCAATAAATCAGGCCAACGAAATTGTTCATCTTCTTGGAGGTGAACATCAAGAATCTCTTTACTATTTTCTGCTTTATGTAATAACTGCTTTAAATAGAACTTATTAATAAGAGAACTACATACTTCTAAGCTTGTATCTTCCATAACAAACAAATTATATGGGAATGGGTGTGGCTTTATCATGAGCCATACAATAAAGGTGTTCTTTTAATAGAACATCGAGTTCTGGCCAGTGACTTTATAACCCTTGATTGGGTATTCCCTGGCCATATACAACTGAGACATCAGAGCCACCTGACTGGAATAAAACACTGACTCTTCAACTTGTTCTGTTACATCGAATGGATTATCATTCGCTTCCATTTTGAAGACCTGATTTCCTTCCCAGAACATTAATTGTTGGTGCAAGGTTGATGGCACACATTGAGAGGCATGAATCCAGTCTCTTCCCAGCAAGAGAGAGTATGTAGTATCTGCATCCACAATAAAGAAAACGGTGGAGATCTTTTTTGGTCCGACTTCAATTGTGGCAACCATCATGCCTTCAGGTTTAGTCGGCTGCCCTGTAAAACTTGTCATTTCGAATTCCACAGGAGACAGATCATGAATTCCTTTCCCTAGCTTCTTGAGAGTCTTCAATGGCATAACATTAAAGACTGCTCCATTATCCACGAAAACCTTTGTGATTGGTTTCCCACAAATGTGAGCATTAACATACAGAGGTTTCAAATGGGAGATCGCACCCTCTGGAATAGGAGGAAACACGATCGAAGGTGCCTCCGTTTGAGGCTCGGAATCTGTAGTCTTTGCCCACTCTGTTTCCTCTAATTCGTCATCTGCCAAGAATGCCCATAAAGGTTCATCCAGAGTATCATCTACCAGACTTGCCCACATCGGTTCATCCCCCATCTGATTAATCTCTGTCATTCGACAAGGGATTCGTGGTCCCAGACGAGATTTAACAGATCTTGAACTTTCCTCTGTAGTTACTACTTCTTCCTTTGTCATATCCCGAGATTGAACCGTCAAAGATTCAATACGGAATTCTTCAAGAGATGGATTGATGTTGATCCGTTCACAATGTTGGCATCTAAAACCTTTAATTATTTCATCTGCCATTCCTTTACCTTTCCCTTGTCCCGACGAACTTCCTTTGGTATAGTCGGAAGCGCCTAATCCGTCATTCGGTTGCTTTCCTGACCAGACCCGACTGGACCGACCAATTGGAGACTGAATGGTTGCTCCCTGCTCGCTGGTCGTTTGTTCTGTAAAGACCCGAATGGACTGATCTCCTGCCAAGTGGTCGGCTGCTTTTTGTTCGTCGGTTCGTTGTTTTGGTGAAGGAACTCGTTTCCCATACTTTGCAGCATACCTGCGTTTGGCATTGCGAATCTGTGTACGATTCATACCTGGGAAACGAGGATCTATATCAACGGGTAAAGGCTTTTTATTTCGAGCCCAATTGTGCCCGACTTGACCTGTTTTTCTGGTCGGGTGGTCGCGCACTAAAACCTTTTCGTTCACCTCCACATTAAAAGAACCGTCTGGACGGTCCCATTTTTCAGCGACTGGCCTTTCAACAACTTTGAGTCGTTCTTCCGGTCGGCCACTGTTTGGCTGACTTCCCTTTTTAGTTCCAGGGTTTGCCTGAGTTCGTTCCCCTGTATGTCCATCATTGGCCGAACTTTTCCTTGTTTCCGAACTTGGTTGGATGTCAACCATTGCCGTTGTTACTTTCGGAAACGGTTGCTGATCTACACCTAGAGTGATGTATTTGAGCCGACCTGTCTTAATGGCTTTCTGAATTTCCTTCCTGAAATGAGTACACTGACTTGTATTGTGTGTGAAAGAATTATGCCACTTGCAATATGGTCTCCCTTTAATTTCTTCTTTAGTAGCCAGTCTTTGCCCCTTTGGAATACGGATCTGCCCATCAGTCCGTAAGATATCAAAGATTTCATTAGCTTTTGAACTATCAAACGTCGGTTGCTCTTTTCCTTCAGATCCTAGTACTGGCTTCAACTTAGGGCATACATAAGGTTTCCCAGAAAGGATTTCGGCTGCCATCTCTTCTGATTGATTAAAATCAAAGTCACATGTTTCTGTTCCCATACTCGCCATATGTTGGCCTCTATTACGCCTGTTATGCTGATCTTCCTCTCTAAACAAAGATTCTAAACGTCCTGCCTTGGATGCAAGACTTGCCAAATCCTCAACATCCAGGGCAGTGAGCGCCTTTCTTAAGCGAGTATGCATATTCCGGACCACTAAATTGGTCATCTCTTTCTCACTGATTACCGTAGGACATCGTCCCTTCATCAATCGCACCCTTTCTATAAATTGTGAAGCAGATTCTTCTGGATACTGCCTCAATTCCAGTAAATCTGTTAAAGAAACAGTCGGTAAAGGATTGAAGAATCTAGCATGAAATGCTGTCTCCAGTCCTTCCCACGTCTGAATTTGTCCAGGGGGCAGACTTGCAAACCACGAAAACGCGGTTCTAGTAAGAGATAAACCAAACAGTTGCAACTTATAAAAAGGGTTATTACCAACTTCTCCCAATTGTGCTGTGAACCGACCAACATGTTCTATGGTGGAAGATCCGTCCTCCCCTGAGAATGCATGAAAATCGGGTGGTCGATAATTCCTTGGGAGAGGGTGTTCATTAATGACCCTTTCTGGGAAAGGTTTCTGATATGCAGGGCGGTTAGCCATCTGAGGAGTTAATCCATACTGATCCCTTAATATATGTGCAAGCTCATCAGGATCTACATGAAAGCGTTGATGATCAGGAACATGGAACGGATCCTGCACAGGAATATGAACAGGATCATGTATATATCCTTCAGGCCTGTCCTCCCTTGTATTGTTCGTCTGCGGATTGGTAACCCTTGGTCCCAGTGGAACAGTGTTGGGAAAAGTCAGAGGAGACTTTCCCCTATCCATTCGGTTGGGATTTGTGGCACTTGGAAATGTACTATCCACGAATGATGGCCCTGCGAAATTTGTCTGTAGTCTGGACGGTGATACTCCTGGTGGAGTTTGAGTGGGTTGAAGACTAACCCTTGACAATGCTTGATCTATCATGTTCTGCATCATGCTCTGTTGCTCACGCAACATGTTCGTTTGTTGCTCACGCAACATTTGTTGAACATAAGACCACCAATCTGTTGGTGGTTGTGGGATTTCCCCGGCATTTGGCACATTAGGTGGTGGAACGGATTCTCCCACCGGTGCCGACGATGATTGAGGTTGTGAACCTGCCATATGGACCCTTCCGATGATACGGCCGGATCTTAGACGTATGTAATTATCGCCGGAATTGGAATGAGCAATTTTGTCTTGCTCCCACTGTGGTCGCCAATTTGTTGATGTAATTTTTCAACAAAAATAAAGTAAAATTCAAAGATATAGAAAATATCCTTAAACTTGATTAATTAGTGCCTGAGATTAGGAATCTCTAAACACTGTATGGTACAGAAAATAAACTGGAAAATAAAAGACTGAAATTTAAAGTGGTGATCCCCAAATCTGACTTTGCTTTGTTGAAGTTGATTGAAGATGCCTTGCCAAATGATTATCCAAGCCTTTAAATATTCTCTGGGAAACCGTACCGAAAACCGTCACCCGAACGGTTACAACGTCTCCTTCCCAACCGTCTTCCAACCCCTCTCCTGCTGACACGCGTCCTCAGCAGACCAAAATTATCCCTATATTTCACTCTTTAAGCCGACCACAGACCTTCCGCCCTTTAGGCCCGACTGCCAATCTACAATAGTATGGGTCCGACTGCCAATCCTCCCGACTTGCAAACCATCTGACTTGTTGGTTCTGCCGCAGAATTCCGACCTGAGAACTTCCCGACCTGAGGGCCTTCCGTCTTGATGACCGCCCGACCTGAAAACCTTCCGACTTGAGGTCTTTCCGTCTTGAGGACCTCCCGACCTGAAAACCTTCCGACTTGAGGTCTTTCCGACTTGAGGACCTCCCGACCTGAAAACCTTCCGACTTGAGGTCTTTCCGTCTTAAGGACCTCCCGACCTGAAAACCTTCCGACTTGAGGTCTTTCCGTCTTGAGGACCTCCCGACCTAAAAACCTTCCGACTTGAGGTCTTTCCGTCTTGAGGACCTTCCGACCTGAAAACCTTCCGACTTGAGGTCTTTCCGTCTTGAGGACCTACCGACCTGAGGTCCTTCCGTCCTGATGACTTTCCGTCTTGAGGACCTCCCGACCTGAAGACCTTCCGACTTGAGGTCTTTCCGTCTTGAGGACCTTCCGACCTGAAAACCTTCCGACTTGAGGTCTTTCCGTCTTGAGGACCTACCGACCTGAGGACCAACCGTCCTGATGACTTTCCGTCTTGAGAACCAACCGACCTGAGATCCTTCCGACCTGAGGACCAACCGACCTGAGATCCTTCCGACCTGAGGACTTTCCTTAGAAATAAACCTATTTTCCTTGATTTCCTCACGGTGTCCTTCAGCCAGTTCAATCAACTCTATTACCATGCCCATTCTTCTTTTTTCCTTGGGCTTTTAACCTAATTCTAAATTTTGTACGTAACAATTGTAAAATTATATTTTCACTCAATATGTACCACACTGATGATTAAATCCAATAAAGTTGTAATAGCTACAGTTTAATACAATTCTCAAATGCACCATACATACCTAATACTAAAATATGCTCCAACATAATGTGAGGTATATTAAGGGTGCGTTTTAGATTAGTTTTGGATTTTGAAAACTTTGAGGTGAAAATGAGTGTTGCATGTGTTGTTTTGAATAGAAAATGTGTGTTGGATACAATATTTTGGATGACAAAAATGGGGCGCTGTAGATTCAATATTGCAAAAATAAAAACAAAAACACAAGTAAACACACACTAAATGTCTATTAAATTTCTACAACAGCTCTAAATAAATTTACTGCGTTTTGATCCTACTGCACTACACCTGGTGTGAGAACAAATGGAGCCAGAGAGAGAGAGAGAGACAGAGAGAGAGAGAGAGAGTGTGCTCCCCCTTGTGTACAAATTGTTGGGGATTATAAATTTGAGCTATTACATAATTTGTAACTTAGATATTAAATAGAAGCAAAAAGCATACCACCTAATGAATAAATAATTAATAAAAAGATAATAAATATTGGAATAGAACAAGCTCCCGAACATATGTAAAAATTTAAGTTCACTTGAAGCTCATTCATTTCTTTTATTCAGTAAAAATATTTCCAGGGATACTCGACACAGGAAGCAACCAACAAAATGGCATACAACATTTCACACTGAAGTCAATTCCTCTGTCCAAAAATATAACATGGACTATTGTTGAAACAATACTGGGATGTTCTTAGAGAAGCCACAGGATTACCTATGTAGGCATAGCTTAATGTCACTATGGAGGATAATTGATTCAGAAGAGCAGGCTTGCCCAAGCACCGATGAAAGCGAATCCACCTAATGGGGCTATCCGAGAATACGTTCTGTCTTCTAGGTATGCCACCAAGTAGCACCTGCAACCAGCAAATTCTTAATTGTAAACTTCCTGTTGTCAAGCAGCATTGCAACAAAAAAGTTAATTAAGCAATTCAAATATGAGAAGGAAGTGGTCATATAGCTTCCATTTTTGGATTTCCAACGGCAGGCAAACACTATAAGAAATAATGAACTAGAAACTTATGATCCTAACATAATATGCTGGTAAATAGCTTTCGTGATGGTGCATCAAGCTAACAGTTCATGCTGCATTTCATTAGAAATTGTAAAAGTGTGTATATTTTTATAGGAGAGAATTATTTCAGATGAAGTTACGCTGTATTATTATGCATATGATTTGAGTGGCAAAATAAAATTTAAAAACAAGGGACGAAGTCTTCACTAATAAATAATGCTATCTTTGTCAAATAAGATTAGGGGATACTAGCTGAAGTTACCTAAAGGTAGCAAACAAATATCAGTTTCTCAGTTGTTCTAGGCAGAATGAGCAAAAGGATATTTATATACAAACAAATAAATAAATATGCAGCAAAAGGATTTGTCTACAAAGATAAAACATCAGCTTCACTTTTTGCAACTGAAGATACACTTATCAGTAGAATTAGCATGATTCACATGAATATTATCCAAATACCAAAACAATTGCATTTAAGAAGTGTAATATCTGATAAGCACAAAACAACCAATCAAAAATTTCTCTGGCTTCCATATTCCCAATAAAACAGCAATCACAACATAGAAAGACCGATAGCAACGGCAGTGCTGATACAAAGACGCAGAAGAGAATTAAAAAGAGGAGCTTACGTCCCCGAAAATGCCAGGATTCCGGTAGTTAAAAGGCCTCCAAACTACAAAATAACCAACAGAGCTTATTAATTCACGACAAAACCGTACAAGAAAAACACACAACCACACAATCCATTGAAACCTATGACTTTGAGCACTCACAATATTAGGATGAGAAGTCATTGGTGCAGCAACCAGAGCCGCCGTGTGAACCAAGTGATAGAGAGATGCAGTGTGCCACACCTTCAAACCGCAACTACACATAATTAATCTTCGGAAGCTAAAAAAATCAAATCAAAGAGCAAAATCTCCTCGATTTTATCTCGCTCTCCACATCAACTGTACTCGAAAACTTTCAAATTTGGCAAAATTAGACAAATCACCTCTTTGTAGGACGGATTTTTTGGCTTGAAACCATGCGCGCCATATGTTCCCAATCCAAGCGCCGCTACACCTGCAACAATTGCATGAAAAACGAAACGAATACCATTAATTAGTAATGGAATCAAACAGCATCCTGTGAAGAAGAAAACGTCAAGTGGCGGTAGAAACACACCGGAGATTGCAGCGACCTTGTGCCAGATTCGAGGATCCATTCGTGATTGTCGCGTCGCAGTCCGCGCGCTTCGCTTCCCTTCCCTTATTGACTCGTACCTTACTTGAGTGGCAAATTATTATTTTAAGAATATCAATTAAGTCCCTCAACTTATGGTCGGACAGACTCGATGGATTGAGCTTATACAATTCTAGCTAGTTCATTCTTTTTCGTTCTTCTTCTTTTTTTTTAATTATTATTATTATTATTATTATTATTATTATTATAAAGTGAGAATCCGTAGCCGTAGTGTGCTTTGGATAAATTCCAACCGAATTTAATACCCTATAAACTAAGTCCGACAAGACAAGTTACACAAGACGAAGCGTTAAGAGTTTGAACCCTCAAATTCACAAGTACACCCCACAAGAGATCATCCCTTACTGACACGGTCTAATCGTGTATAATTATGACCAATATAATTTTCTTATCCACAAAGTTCAATAGAACAAATTGATTAAGAATATGTATAAAAGAAAATAAAATGAAGAAAAAAATATAGTGCAGAGAATGTGAATTAGTATGGATGATAACCAACCACGAGAATAAGTCTTGGACATAAAATCAATCCATAGGTAAAACACAAACAATAGGCTAAATCCTACTGCAAAAGATTGGAAGCCATGAACCGATGGAATGACTCTAAAGACCCGATTTGAGACTCTAAATGCGAGAAAATCACTCTCTAACACTAGAAAATTATAAAAGTAAAATTTGATTTAAGATTTTTTTTAAAAAAAAAGTTCTCATTACAATGATAGGCAAAAAACCTTATATAGAGAGGTCCTTGAGAAAAATAAAATGCAACAAATAATAAAGGAAACAAACCAAAATGTAAGTCTAACTATAAGGAAATAAATAATTATGAAAGTTTTAGATATGAAATTATACTATATGGAAACTTATAATATAAGGAAATATATATTAAGGTAACTTCTAAAAGCCTCCATAAGTGATGATTCCCTTTATAATCTTCCATGATTAGCGATTCTCTCAATCAGCGATGATTCCCTTGATAATATTCTATGATTAGTGATTCTCTCCATAAGTAATGATTTTCTTGATAATCTTCCATAATTAACGATTATCTTGATCTTTCAATTGGGATTCTTGCGGGTCCCATTGAAGGAGCGTCAGGTGAGGACTAAGTGGTCTCCAAGCATCATCCTTAAATTAATTATTCATGAAAAATCGTCCGATCAATGCAGTGACGGATTTTTGAAACTGACAAGTTCGGGTTCGAGTGATGGGTCCCTCGGGCATTTGAATGTTTGAAGATTGGACGTCCTCGTCATTCCCTCATTCTTGAAAAGTTTTCTTGTTCTCCCGAACAAGATATTCATCCGCTGCATCAAAAAGGCTTAAGTCAGAAACATTAAAAGTAGCATGAACTTGGTACTCACCTGGGAGTTCAAGTTTGTAGGCACTATCATTAATGCGTTCCAACACTCGAAAAGACCCATCGCCACGGGGAGTAAGTTTTGACTTTCGCAATTCTAGAAATCTCTCCTTCCTTAAGTGTAGCCAAACCCAATCTCCTATCTCGAATACAATTTTCTTGCGCATACGGTTAGCTTGTTTTGTGTAATTCAGCTGCATTTCATAGGTTATTCCGACCTTGAGAATGAAGTTGTTGGATAAATTCAGCCCTTTTTCTGCCATCAAAACTAACGTGCTCGTTGCGTGACAATGACATAAGATCAAGAGGAGTTAATGGGTTAAAATTGTAAACAACCTCAAATGGAGAACAATTTCTAGAGCTATGAATCGTACGGTTATATGCAAATTCAGCATAAGCTAAACATTCTTCCCAACTCTTCAAATTCTCATTAACTAAGGCACATAACAAGCTACCCACAGTTCGATTAACAACTTTTGTTTGACCATCAGTTTGTGGGTGGTGTGATATGGAAAATATTAATTTTATACCTAATTTAGCCCAAAGTATTTTTCACAAATAACTTCAAAATTGAGAATCCCTATCAGAAACAATGGATCTTGGAACACCATGCAATCTAAGAACCTCTTTGAAAAATAATGAAGCAACATGCGAAACATCAGTGATTTTTGTGTATGGAATAAAATGTGTCATATTTTAAAATCTATCAAGCGCAACAAATATTGAATTTTTACCAGACCTATTCCTAGGCAAACCTAATATGAAATCCATAGAAATATCAACCCAAGGGGATTCAGGAATAGGTAGTGGAGTATACAAAACGTGTTGATGAACAATAAACTTCGACGAGAGGCACGTTGTACACCGACGAATTGTGGCTTTAACTTCGGCTTTCATTCGTGGCCAAAAATAATGTTCCTACAGCAAGTTAAGTGTCTTGTTCCTACCAAAGTATCCCATCAAACCCCCGAATGACTTTTCCAAATCAACAATTCTCTCAAAGAGCATTTAGGCACGTATAATTTATTTTCTCGCAGCAAATACCCCTCATGTACATGATACCTTTCAAATGCATGAGAATTACATTTAGCAACTATATCAGAGAGGGTCAGTTGCATATAATTCTTTCAAATACGAAAAACATAATAGCTTAGACTCAAGTGTGGTAACAAGTGCATACCTGCGTGACAATGCATCCGCAACGATGTTTTCCTTACACTTTTTGTATTTAACAACATAGGGGAAGGTGTCAATGAAGGAGAACCATCGGATGTGTCTCGTACTCAACTTACTTTGGGATTTGATATGCTTGAGGGATTCATGATCAGTGTACACAACAAACTCACGAGGACGTAAGTAATGTTGCCATGTTTGCAGGGCCAGCACTAAGAAGTACAATTCCTTATGTAAGTTGAGTAATTCAAAGCAGCGCCATGTAACTTTTCACTGAAAAATGCAACGGGTCTCTTTTCTTGCGAGAGGACGGCGCCAATACCTACACCATAAGCATCATAATCAAGTTCAAACGGTTTAGAGAAATCAAGTAAAGCAGGTATGAATGCACATGTAAGTTTCAATTTCAAAGTATCAAAAGCATTTTTTTGTTCGCTTCCCTACTCAAACTTATCATCTTTTTTGGTAATTGCAGTTAAGGGTGCTGCAATAGTGTTGAAGTTCCCACAAATCGACGGTAGAAACTTGCACGGTCATGGAAACTGCGTACATCACGTACGCTAATAGGTGTAGGCCACTCTTGGATGGCTACAACCTTCGCAGGATCTACACATACTCCATCTTTTCCTACAATAAAATCCAAAAATTTGCACTTGTCGACACAAAATTCGCATTTTTTTAAGTTAGCATATAAAATCTCAGCCCGTAAAATATCTAAAACTGCTTGTAAATGTTCAACATGTGTTTCAATAGAAGTACTATAAACAAGTATGTCATCAAAGTATACTACCACAAACTTATTTATGAAATTCCTTAAAACATGATTTATCAATCGCATGAATGTGCGGGCATTAGTAAGTCCAAATGACATAATTAACCACTCATATAAACCAAAAGAAGTCTTAAAGGTAGTTTTCCATTCATCACCTTGATTCATCCAAATTTGGTGATAGCCACTTTTTAAATCAAATTTTGAAAAACTTACAGAACCACACAAATTATCAAGCATGTCATCTAATCTAGGAATAGGATGACAATACTTAACTGTTATAGCGTTGACGGCTCGGCAATCCATACACATGCGCCAACCTCCATCTTTTTTTGGCACCAATAGGACAGGTATAGCACAAGGACTTAGGCTTTCACAAATCCAACCTCTGCTCAGTAGATCCTCCACTTGCCTTCGTATTTCTTTTACCTCATCCAGGTTGGCTTGATAGGCTGACCGATTAGGAATTGATACTCCCGGGACAAAATCAATTTGGTGCTCAATTCCACGAGGGGGTGGTAAATTATGGGGTACTTCATCAAGAAAAACATCATCATACGCCTGCAATAAGTTAGCAAAACTAGATGGAAGTTTTTTAGAGTCATTCATGGAAAAATAAATAGGTTTAGAAAGTAATAGCAAACAATGAATTCCATGTTCTAAGCGTAAAGCTTCCTTCCTACACATAAAAAGATTAGACCTCTCACTCTCATGTTTAAGATTCCAGCTGGTTTCACCCTGAATCACTACACTCATGTTTGATTTTTTTAGTAGAATGGTAGAGTATTTGAGAGTGGCTTGGGGCAGATGTATTTGTTGGTGAGGATAAAGATTTGAGAGGTTGTGGGGTAGTTAGGCTATATGAAATAGGAGATGCATTTGTATGCGGAGTACCTTTTGTTGCAGGTGATTCGAATGAGGACTTCAAATTGGACTCCTCACGTCGAGTTTATTCACCGACATAGCCCACCATCTTGTTGTCTTTCTTTTGGTTCCTTTTCTCTCTTGCTTCAGCGGAAAACTGCTTGTACAAGTATTTTTGATCTTCATTTACTTGTCGAGGACTCAACGGCTTAAGAACTATGGTCCGTCCGGAATGTGAGAAAGTATATCGATTATGGCGGCCATCATGTACAACTTCTTTGTCAAATTTCCATGGTCTCCCAAGCAAAATATGACATGCTTGCATTGGAACTACATCGCATTTTACCTCATCCTTGTAACCTTGTAGCTCAATTCCCACCAACACTTGTTTGGTGACGTTGATTTCCCCACAATTATTGAGCCACTGTAGTTTGTAAGGCCTCGGGTGCAAATTCATCCTCAAATTAAGTCTTTTCACTGCAAGGTCACTAATGATATTAGTACAACTACCACTGTTAATGATAAGACTACATACCTTAGTCGCGATCTTACACTTTCCATGGAATAAATTTTCGCTTTGTTCGGTATCTTCAACCTTTTTTGGAAGGGTGCTAAGAGCTCGGAGAGTGACTAACGTCAAATTGGACTTCAGTATGGATTCTACAGCTTTCTGGTCATAGAAATTTGCCTCATTGACCTCTTCAGTTTTTTATTCGGATTCGTACTCACTGGAGGTCGTAAGAACCATAGTACGCTTGTTTTGACATTGATTCACAAAATGTCATCGGCCTTGGCATTTGAAACATAACACATCTTGGCTACAAGTGGTGTTCTTTTGGGAATTTTTTGGCGGCTTAGGGCGCGTCAAATCAACTCCCTCTACCTCTTTTCCTTTGTTGATATGTTGTGGAAGCGGCGCTTCAGGCAACCCTACAATTGGAGAAAGTTTAAGCGGATTACCTTGCATCCGCTTTGATTTTAGTTGTTTGTCCACCTTTATGGCCAAGTGTACAATCTTCTCGAGGTCCACATATTGGTGCATCTCTACCGCATTAGCAATATCCCTTTGAAGCCCATTCGAGAATCTAGACATCGCTTGCTCCTGGTGTTCATGGATATTGGCTTGTAGAATAAGTGTTTCAAGCTCTTTATAGTACTCCTCCACTAACCGAGATCATTGTTGTATACTCTGCAATATCTGAAATACTTCACGATGGTAATGAGGGGGAACAAACCTCTTTCGCATGAGTGTACAGTGGTCTGTCCAAGTACGCACGGGAGCCTCTCTATTTCTACGACGGTTGAGCTCAACTGGTCCCACCATGCAAGGGCATAATTTGAAAACTCCATTACGGCCACACGGAGATTTTGTTGGTCAGTTAATTTTTGAACATCAAAGATTAGTTCTAACATTCGTTCCCATTGCAAAAGTACTTCAAGGTCGGATTTTCCTTGCAATGGTTGTAACACCCCCAGTTGGCTCATACTGGAAATGCTACCGCCACACTGCATCATGAGGTCGTCACCTCCTACTTCGGGCCCCACAACACAGTGTTAAGGCTAAAATTAATTATATAAGCATTTTATTATTTCCAAAAAAACAAGTTTATAAATATTTACAAAAACATACTCCCAAAACGGGAGGTTTTTCTAGTTAGAATTTACATATAATACATCAGATGCAGTTCACTCATTCAGCCCGTCTTTCTATCTCCCGTGACGTCCCCTGTCCCGGAGGTGCCATGCGTACCTGAATCAAATATTTTTCTTAAAAGCAGTCTAGAATTAAATCCATTTTAAGAACTAACATAAAATATGCCATGTCATGCTCGAAAATAGAGTTTAATTTCCGTCATTTGCAAAATAAATGCCATGCCATGCCCATACTGAAATAATGTAACAATAATGTCAAAATCGACAACTCATGCACATATACCCATATACATATGTCAAAGTGAGCAGCCGGAATAACCTCGGCTCCATAATAACAGCTCACTAGACTATCATCAATAAATAGCCGGAAAATCCTCGGCTCAAGGAAGGACCTGGTAAACCCATAATAATATAACGGTCACCCGGTCACTTCCATATACCCACCATACGACTCCCGCAATCAATACATGGATAGCCGAGCGTTGTCGCCATTAACCACAAGACACCCCATAGTCTGTGATAGCGAAGATAGGACCCTCCTGTCTAGCCCTACCCCGTGTAACGTAGTAGAATCCGTGCAACCTGGAATCACCCGAAGGAAACCCGGAAACTCTACTCCTCCTCGCACGCCCTAACGGGATCGCGTTTGGAGTTTGGCATATGATCCTAAACTACCGGTAGACCTCACTAGTAGCTACTCCAATGAGTGGAACAACACCGAACACGAATGATTAGACCAAATACGTCTCAACTGCAATGGGTCTAATCCCTGAATGACCGTGCGACTAAGTCACCCAGTTGTCCGACTACTATCGTCCACTATCGCCAAAGTGTTACGGTACATCGGGGTCGAATATCCTAACCCCAGATGATCCATAAACGATAGATCCATAAAACATATCCAATAAATCGTGCGATGTGTGCAGCATGTCAATAAGTGAATTTAATGAAAAGGGCTGGTGAGACGGCCCACCTATCCTCCTTTTTATAAATTCACCAACACGATCAAATACGTATATCAAATATCGTAAAACGAAGTTTCACACATGCATATACACACACATATATACATATATAGATGCACTGACCAAATGATTCCACATAATATCATATCAATATCAGAATCAGAATCACATGCAACATAAATACCTAATTTCTTAAAATTAGATTTAATTCCCTACTGCTTACCTCATACCGATACTTTCTGGATTTTTTTTATAACTTCACCCAAATCTCCTCCAACGTACACCTGTCCCATTATTTACTCAAATCAGATGAGCTTTATGCTTATTCTCAGGAGCTACCTGCTTATTCAAAAGCTAATTTCTATAATTAACTCATCGGGCTCCAAACTTTTATATTTAGTAGAATATGATATTCTAGCTATAAAATCCTTCTACCTCATAATATTTATATTGCCCGATTATTAAATAAAAATACGCAAAGGTATGAACAAGCAGGCAGGTGCAATATACTGCCGTTTTTTTATTCGACTTGGATTGGTACGAAATTCTCAAAATATAACGTCGGCGCTACGAATATGCTATTAGCTAAAGAAATTCATCGATTAAATAGCTAAATAGCCAATTTTGAATTTTTGAAGAATTTCTAATTTAATACTCCAATATCAAAATTCGTATTAAAATTTATAATCGGACTCTACGAATAGCAAGGAATACCATACCCAAGTCGGAATTGGAATCGGACGGCTAAATCTTTTTCTTTCTTTTTTTTTTTCTCCTTTCTTCTTCTCCTTCGCGTTCGTCTTCTGCGTTCCTTCGCAGGTAAGTTTGTTATATATATATATAATTATATTATTATTATATATATTATATTATATTATATTATTATTATTAACGTTATTATTATAAATATTATCTTCATCATCATTACCTTTATTATTATTATTATATTATTATATATTTTATATTTTATATTTATATTTATTTCTAATTTTATCGATATTTATCCATTTAACAGTCTATTTAATTATAACTAATATACAAAATTGGAATATAATTTATCCCAAAATATTAATTTCTTGATTCCATTACTATTGTCAAATATTTATTTGCTATAATAATATTATTTTATACATTCCGAAATCGGGGCATTACAATGGTGGCACTTGAAACTTGATCGAGTTGATAGCCTCATCTCCATCCCGTCAGTGATGGTTATTATGATGCCTAAGTCGTTCCCAATTTCCTTCAAACTCATCATCATTGGGTTCGTCAAAGTTGTGTGGGGGTGGGGGCCGGATGTTGCGTCTTGGCCTTAAATGCGGTTGAACATCATTTCATCTCTATGCTTCAGGTAACGGTCAGATATTCTCTTGTAATTTTTGTTGATTCTGTTCCAGTTGATCTATCCTATTATTCATCAATTCCAATCAAGAATGGTGAAGAGTTTTGAACTCTTGTAGAATGATATTGAGAAGACCTTGTACATCAACTTGTTGAGAATTGGATCCTTCACCCTCCGCCATTAGAAAAAGAAGAAAGAAAAAAGAAAATAACCTCACTAGAACTCTCGTGTATCACTCCACACCTTATGTACCTCTCCGTCTCGCAAAAAAGACTCAAATAAAATCGATGGAATTCTCCCAAAGATGATAACCAAAAAATCCAAAATAGTAGTGAAAACAAAAGAAATATAAGTTCAGAATAAAGGTAGAAGACAAATAATCTAAATAGATTTTTTTTTTTTTATAAAAGAAAAGATGATTTGAGAACTAAAAGTAAATAAAAAATATCTTGATATTAGATAATAAATTTTTTTTTTCATTTTTTTTGCCTTTTTTTTTTTGCTTTTTTTTTTTCAAATAAGATCCGTGATATCAATCAAGAGATTCTATCAACTAGCTCTGATACCATATGACATGGCCTAACCGTGTATAATTATAACTAATATAATTTTCTTACCCACAAAGTTCAATAGAACAAATGGATTAAGAATATGTATAAAAGAAAAGAGAATGAAGAAGAAAATATAGTACAGAGAATATGAATTAGTATAGATGATAACCAACCACGAGAATAAGTTCCGGACCTGAAATCAATCCATAGGTAAAACACAAACAGTAGGCTAAATCCCACTGCAAAGGATTGGAAGCCATGAACCAATGAAATCACTCCAAAGACCCGATTTGAGACTCTAAATGCGATGAAATCACTCCCTAACACTAGAAAATTATAAAAGTGAAATTTGATTCAAGATGTAAAAAAAATGTTCTCATTAGAATGATAGGCAAGGACCTTATATAAAGGTCCTTGACGAAAATAAAAGCCAACAAATAATAAATGAAACAAACCAAAAGGTAAGTCTAACTATAAGAAAATAAATAATTAGGAAAGTTTTAAATATGGAATTATACTATATGGAAACTTATAATAAAAGGAAATATATATTAATGTAACTTCTAAAAGCCTCGGTAACTGATGATTCCCTTGATAATCTTTCATAATTAGCGATTCTCTCCATAAGTGATGATTCCCATGATAATCTTCCATGATTAGCGATTCTCTCCATAAGTGATGATTCCCTTGATAATCTTCCATAATTAATGATTCTCTTTATCTTTAAATTGGAATTCTTGCGGGTCCCATTGAAGGAGTGTCAGGTGATGGCTAAGTGGTCTCCAAACATCATTCCTAAATTGATTCTCCATGAAAAATCGTCCGATCAATGCAGTGACGGATTTTTGAAACTAACGAGCTCGGCTTCGAGTGATGGGTCCCAAGGGCATTTGAATGCTTAAAGATTGGACGTCCTCGTCACTTACAGGACTAGTTCATTTTTTATTCAGCGTAACGAGTTCACCCCACACGATATCATTTCTTACGGTACTAGTTCATTCTTAATTCAGCGTAAATGGTCCTCCACCCACCCCCATCGGAATCAAATATAAATATATATATATATATATATGTCCTGCCTGACTTGGATATATCCAATCTAAGATGAATTGCTGCCTAATTCTACTTCTCATCCATAATCGGCCAATCAAGTCAAAAGTATGTTTTTGAATAAATGATCAGCTTGCAATGGAGAATTCATAATTTCACCTGTCAATCGCCAGCCAAACCACCGAATGCAAAGAATTTTCATATGAAAAGCATATTTTTGTTTTTCCAAGACAAACTGACTACAAGCATTTAATAATTATGATAGAAAATTAACACAAATTGTGACAACTGTGGTGAGGGATGAAGAAAGCCTTTATGCCGCTTCCCCTTCTATTCAGCAATACTCTTAATTACAATGGTGATAAACTGTCAAAAAGGTAATATATATATATATATATATACATATGTGGATGAATTCTCAAGTTTTGATTCCCATTTTCGGAAAACAATCCCGTAATATTTCGTGTCTTTAGTTTTGGTATTTTATAATCAAAGAAAATTCAAGATATTACAAAATGTGTGTCATAGTTTCTTTCGTCTTTTATTCCATGGCATCTAATGTTAACCTCTTCTCGCGTTAAGGTTAAACGAATATTCAGAATGGTCTTCTCTTTTCAGTTTTCACGAACCGTAGCTTTGATTTAATTACTTTTGTGTAATGGCCCATGTTTACACACACTTTGAGGACTCATGTTAAGCTTTACAATGCAAGATCAACAATAGAACATATAGGAGAATATGCTAGGAAAGTTTGTAGTTATGGATGTGGGAGAGAGAATAGATGTTGTTGATGACTCGAGTCTTATAGTGAGTTATTAATAGATTTGAAATGCAATTATTGTAATGATGTTTTATTTGATGATTTTGTGAATGAGATTTTTGATGAAATATGTGGTGATTTAGGAGTAGGCAAAGAAATATGTTGGGAATAATAATGATACGCAACAATATAATTTTCTAATTGTTAGAATAGCATTAATAAGTAACGAGAAATATAATGATACACCGATTTACATGAAAAACCTTTCCAATGCGAAGAAGAAAAACCACGAGGCCCTTCAGCCCACCCAAAAATTCCATTATCACCAAAAAGAGAGTACAAATGTCTAAAATCACAATATGAGAAACGGCCTAAACAATAAGAAGTCGCCGAAATCTCGATTTCACAAGAAACATCGCACAAAAACAGAGCAAAACATTTGACCCGCTTCCGAATTTTTATCTAAAAATTGGACCTTTGAAAATTGATCTACCGTTCAGATTGATGATATAGATCCTCTACCTTCAGTAAAAATTTCAAGCCTATCGGACAACATTTGCTATGTCGATCGATCCAATTTCCAAAACCGCGCAGGGAGAAAAAACACACGGGACTGCTCTGTCTTTTTTTTTTTTTTTTTTAGACACGGCTGCTTCTACTGATTTTCTCCAAAGGATAATTAGGTCATAATCATTAATTAGGCCTCATTACCCATTAAATTTGGGCCCTTTATTCACATACATGGGATTCTAAATCCAACAGAATAGACGTTGGTTGGTTGTCTAAATCAAATATTGAGTTTTTGAGTTTTTAATGAGTTAAGAATCCGACGATTGTCATGATGTTCTATTCAATAATTATTTCGATAATTTTTATGAAGAAATAATGAGGGTGAGTTAGAAGTAGGAGATGAGTTTGTTGGGAAGGTTACAACGAAGGTAGAAAATTTAAGATAGGCAAGCTCATATAATACGTGAAAGGACAGATAATGAAAAGAAAGAAGAGTTGTAGAACACGAGTCAAAGGAGGATAGGTTGGAGATGGATAATGAGCTTGTGGAGCTGGTTTAGTCCAATAAGAAGAGAAAAGGGAGAAGTCATTTTCAAGTTTCGACGAGATTGATCTGTTTGAACTGAAATTTGAAATAAAGATCACTTTTTCAAGTAGGAATGAATTTAAGGATATTGTGAACTTTTATGATGTTGTTAAAAGAAAGAAAATTTAGTTTACAAAAGTTGACAAGGAAAAAGTCTATTTTTGTGAAAACAACAATTGTAACTGGAAGATTCATGCTCGTGTCATGGATAATTACATTGGATTCTAAATCTCAGTTTTCCATTATGCATACTTGTGAAGATAAATTTAACTTGTACAATATGAAAACCAAATAGTTGAGTGAAAAGTATATCAAGAAATTCAAGTCTGATCCAAAAATAGTACAAAAAAAAAAAAAAAAATAGAGTGAATGTAATAAATGAATTGAGAGTCAATGTATCGAATAGTATGACCTATAGGGCTAAAAAAAGCACTGAAACAAATAGAAGAGGATACGACACACCAGTACCGTAAGCTTTGCGATTATGCAAATGTACTGAGCAAGCTAATCCCAGATCGATTATTGTGTTAGGCATCGAAGTTGATGGTAATGAATTTACATTTAACAAAATGTACATATATTTTGATGTGTTGAAGCGGGGGTTTAAGGCAGATTCTAAACCTTTTATAGGCATTGATAGATGCCAGGTCCCCAAAATTTTAGGCCCCTTTAGAGATTCATTTTTAGGGATGTCAAATGGGGCCGGTTAGCCCCGGACTCACTTTTAATAGGGCGAGTTCGGGTCTAAAAATTATGCTTCAGGGCGGGTTGTGGATTTTAAATTTTAAACCCAGTTGGGTTCAAAACGGGTTACGAATTTTAATAAAAACCCGACTCACCCCGGACCGTACCCGAACCCGGATATTGTAACAATTATTAAAATTAATATATATTTATATGATATAAATTACAATATATTACATAATTATTTAAAATTTTAAATATAAAATATAATCTTAATTTCTAAATTAAATTTATTTTTGTATTTGTTTCTTCCTCAATTCTCTTCACAATTGAAACTACTGTCGTTGTCTCGCCTACAGCTGACCACTATTAGTGTGGACTACTGCCAACATTTGATTATTCTTACTTTTTTAAGTAATTTTGTTTGGTGCTTCGACACTTATTTTTTAATATTAAATTATTAAAATAATTTTTTAAAAAAAAGACAAATTTTCCGGGGCGGGTCCTGAGGCCGGGTTGAAGCGGGGCGGAAGGGGGTCTTGGGGCCTAATTTTTTAGCAGGGCGGGTCTCGGGGCCTGCAGAACCTATCCCGTATCCGCTCCGTTGACATCCCTATTTATTTTACCAAATATATATATATTTATATATATAAAAAACATATATTATAAATATATGTTAAAATAAATAATTAAAAAATTGTAAGAACGCCTTTTTTTTTTTTTTTTTTGCCCATAGCCCTCAAAACTAAGAAACAATACTAATCTCCATATTTGAATCTTTTCAATAGTTTTTGCTTCTGTGACTAGTAAGACAAGGAAAACATGAATATGATTTTTTATGCTACTAAAGAGGGATTCGGATACAGAGGCTAAGTAGGAATATTGCTTTATATCTAATAAATAGAAATAATTGGTGAAAACATTGTTAAATGTATTTCTCAGGAAGGAGCATAGATGTTGTGTTAGATACTTACATAATAATTTTTTGACTAGTGGTTTTAAGGGAACAACACTGAATAATGCATTGTGGAAGACAACTACGACTTCTACCGTAGGCAAGTTTAGACTAAAAATGAATGTGGTAAAAGAGTTAGATGAAAAGGCATGGAATATCTTGATGGAAAGTCTTCTAAGGGAGTCGATAAAATCGCACTTTAAGCTATTCTTAAAGTACGATATGCTCGTTAAAATTTTGTGTGAAAGCTTCAACATTTTTATATCTGATGCCCGAGACAAGCATGATTAATCTATATTTGAGGATATTTGAGTGTATTTTATGAAATTTTCGCAAATGAATATAGATCATGCAAGAAGAATGTGTGGAGATATGGTGGTTTACCCGAAAATTATGAAGGTAATTCGAAGGAACAAAGCTAAGTTGGTGAATTGTATTCCGATCAAGTCTAATGGCACACACTATCGGATATCTTGTGTTGGTGGGAGGCAACAATATTGGCAATTATAAATCAAGACGAGAATGCTATAGACTAAGCGTGTATCTTTGGATCCATATAACAGATGCATGCATTATCCATCAAAACTGTGGGTAGTGAGGTGTTTTGTAACAACACCGAACTCTCCAACAGTTTGAAGAAGAGTAGGTAAACCTAATAAACAACACAAACGTAAAAATAGAGAGGCTTGAAGACCAGTAAGAATAAAGGGTGGGATTTCGAGTTTGAAGAGAAGGCAAACTACGATTAAATATGGAATGTGTGAAGTTGTTGGCCATAACACCACCTACTTTCTCGATCATTTTCAAAATAAGCTTCGAAACATGTCATTTGTATTAGATAAAGTAATTGATGTGATCTATAAAACAATCATATTTCTAATTTTTCACTAAAATTAACTTGTAGACTGCACAACATAAGGGGAAACCACCTAGCATGAGGCTTCAACTAAGGCTATGCCACCAACATGGGGGAAACCAAAATCTAATCAAAGGGAGAGCTAATTTTTAAAAATTTTAAAACAATACAGTTTATTTTTATATAAAAGGACAATTATATCATTCGAGTGGTTATATTTTAAAAACCAAACTGGTTATAGTGTTGATTAAGACTAATCAATACAATATTGATTAGTCTAAGTCTGTATATTATAAAGATATACACAATATATAATACTACCTCCATCCAACTCTAAGGGCCACATTTACTTTTTGCGTGTTGATCTTTGAATATTAATTATTATATCAAAAGGTAGTACAAATAAAAAAATGACAAAAATACTTCTATTAGTGTCATATAATACTAATATAATGACCTTTGTACAAAAAATTATACAAATATAAGGATATTTTTAATATTAAGTACAATGACGCAAAATGTAAATGTAACCCTTAAAGGCGGACAAAGAGAGTATTATTTAACACCTAAACATTTGTCTTAAATAATACTTCCTCCGTCCGTCTCTAAGGGTTACATTTACCTTTTGTGTGATTGTACTTAACATTAAAAGTATCTTTATATTTGTATAATTTTTTGTGCAAACGTCCTTCTATTAATATTATAAGACATTGATAGAAGTATTTTCGTCATTTTCCTTTATTTGTACTACATTTGATATAATAATTAATGTTCAAATATCAATACGCAAAAAAGAAATGTGACCCTTAGAGCCATATAGATGTAATTAAAAAAAAAAAAAAACTTCATTTTACAAATATTTATTTTCGCATTATTTATAATCGGCAAAAAAAGATTTATTTGATTTTGGTTTGAGTTAAGATTTTTGTTTAAATAATAGTTTAGTAGAAAAATAATATATTGTTATTAAAATTTGTATAGACTAAAAAATAATAGTTTTGA
This sequence comes from Andrographis paniculata, assembly GCF_009805555.1. Classification (NCBI taxonomy): domain Eukaryota; kingdom Viridiplantae; phylum Streptophyta; class Magnoliopsida; order Lamiales; family Acanthaceae; genus Andrographis; species Andrographis paniculata. Next base: position 3,009,158 of record NW_026137611.1, read on the forward strand.
TTTAAAAGGAAAAAAAAAAATAGACAAACCCTAATTTTTTAAGTATTTTGATTTAATTCACTTATTTTTCATACTATGCATATATATATATATATTAAAATAGTAATTTTACATTAAGGGTGGAGTGGAGAATAGGGCTACAGAGCCCCATTGCCCCAATGTAGTACCATCACTTGCCATCAAGACGAAATGTGAATATTATTATACCGTACATGCCTTGTTTGAAATCAAATTTTCTTATATATAACTCACTTCATTGTGCAGTTTTGAATATAACGAAGCGATATATGCACTTGTTCCAAACCTTCTTAGGATGCAAAAAAGGTTCGGGTAGACCCGAGATCTAACCCATACTCGACCCATTTATTTGGGATCAAATCCAATTATTCAGGTATTAAGTTGGTTCCGGATTGAGTATGGTGTACCCTTATCTGGTCCGGGTCGGATATTGAGTCCAAACCTTCTTAGGATGAAAATCACGATCCTAACCGAACCCGATTAATATATTATAATATATCAGTTATATACATAAAAATATAATTTTTAAGAATATAAAATATATTTTTATTTTAATTTACTTATTTTTTATGGGTAAAATTCATTGTCCACCCCTATATTTTACTTTAAAAGTGCGAAAACACCCAATTTTTGTAAACTAACGGCGATTGAAAATCACGCGTTGTGTATGTGAGTATAAGTTGATAAATTTAGGTGTGCTTTATGAAATAACTAATATACCCTCGCTTTATACTCTTAAAAATTCTGAGATTGAGATCGAGACTGGGCATCATCGCGCTTCATTTTGACTCACCAGCGACGACGACGGGCTCCTCCAAAATCGGTGACGGCGGGCAATACAAAGTAAAATGTAAGTTTTCGTTCTTAAATCCAAACTTCAAGTACTAGTTGAATCAATTTTTTGTTTGTGATTAAAGTTTTGTGATTGCGTCGAGTTGAGAAAATCAATTTAGTAATTTGTATGCGGGAATGCAAATATTGGTGGATTTCGTGTGATTTTCATGTTAGATTTTCTTAATATTAGTCAATTCGGTATTAGAGTTCCAATTTCTTCTTGTGTTTGATTTGTATTTGATTATGAAAATTTAGAGTTTTGTGGATTTTAAAAATACATTGCAGTAATTCCTTTTATGAATAAATTTTTATTTCCAATTAAAATGATATATAGCTATGTAAGCCAAAGGTAAATTTCTAATTTTTGTTTTAAGAAAATTTTATCGAAGCAGTTATATCTTTGCCTTAGATAAAAGTAGTAAATGACTTGCTTTCATTTGTGATTTGCTAAATAATTTCCATAACTGTAGCAGACTTCGATTAAAGACGAAACATAGAAACACCAATGGGAAGTTGGATTTGAGATACAAGAATCCATTTTGTCGATGTGGAAGGTATGTTTCTATAAAAGTCGTTGGGTCCATAAAAGACACTGAAGGTAGATTATTTTGTAATTATAAACTCGGACGATGTGATTTTTTTTTATTGGTTGGAATCTTTGAATCCACCATTAAGGAATACATCAAGCTTGCACAAATTCGATGAGTTCGATAAAGATGAAGTGCTTTCGGGCATGAATACCGAATTTAAAGTACCTAAAGCTGAAGACATTGTGCGGTTGATCAAACTATGTGAAGAAATGTATACTAAGTTACGTCACTTTTGAAATAAATAAATAAAATGAATGTCTATCCTGGTTGCTATTGTAATCATCGGATTTATGGTATTGATTAAGTAAATTGAATTGTACTGAGGATTATATGATCAAGTTGTTACATTAATACTAGGACATATGGTCGTACATTTTATTTCGTATTAGTTTTTTGAAGTAATGGAAGAGAGATGTAGTCGTATTTCCATTGTTATATCGTTATTTCCATGTTCGAAACAAAGAGCAAGCCCTAGATAAACAAGTACATAAATCCAAGAACTACGTTAAAAAAAAAAAAAAAAACTCAAATCCTACTCAAAATCGAACCACAAATCCATAATTTCTACAAAATTTCACATAAAAACTCATAGTAGCAACATAACCTAGAAATCAAAACTACTAACTGAAAAATCCACAAGGTGATTCTTACTTGTGAACTGCAACTCCGGTTTCGAACAAGAAATGGAAAAGGCAAGGACGAAAAAATATCAGTTCAAACGGGTGAAAATTCTCCGGCGAATAGCGGTGGCGATTGAATGATGGCTCGAGACAAATTGGAGGAGATCAAGAATATTGAGGTTTAGAAAAGAATGAAAGAACATCTCATAGCGAATTTGGGAGAAAGTTTTATTTTGTTAAACCTAGTGATATAATGGTCCAATTACATATATTATTAACAACGTTATATTTTTCTGTTAACTAGGGTGCGTTTGCACTTAATTTTTAGCAGAAAGTGATTGAAACTAATAATGTTATCATAAGGTGTATTACGCTAAAGAACTAAAACACAAGTGAAGATATATAATTTACCCATTTTTTTTTTATTAATTTAGCCAAACGATAACCATGTCCCATATCCAATATATATAATATATATTTATTTAATATAAATAAATCCAATTAATTTAGTTCACTGGTCCATTACATTTTCACTCATTGATTAATTGGATTCGTAAATTCTAAATTTATTTTTCAAAATTAAATTTCATTGATTAAATAATTAACCAATTATTCAACAATCTCTCACATGAGTATATATGCCCATAAAATGACAGATGCACAACTAAGTTCCAGAAAGAGATTGACATATCAAGATAAATAGTTTGTGGTTTTGAACCTTCCATAGTCAATATTATGTAGTGTACAAGTGGCCCAATTGTCATGATGCATTGAACTATTCCACCTCAGTGTACACTAAGTCAATAATATTGGCGTGGCGCTAACTTAACCTCATTTTGTTCTCGTATTTTGATCTGTTGCTATGGATCACGTTTTTGGATTTATAAGTATTTCTTTTAAGCGACTCACATTTCACACTTATATATGTAAGCCTATCTTAAAATATCCAACTTATATATTTAGGATTATTAAGAGTTATTGACTCAATCTCACCACTTTTGCACTTCTTAACACTCGTTGTTTTTAAAGGAATGGTGATCGAGTGTTCGTGCCAAACTTTTACAACTTAATTTTCCCATTAAACTAAGGCTTCGGATCTTCAATTGATTTGATTGAATTACCACTATAATCGTCTCTAACTTGTGGATTTCAAGCCCATCCTTTTAAGCAATTTGTACATATTTGATCTTTTTATAACTTTTTGCTTAGTGGATTCACTAAATTTTCTATTGACTTTACATAGTCAATGGTCAGAACCTCATTCATAATCAAATATTTCACAGTGTTATGTCTACGTCGGATATTTTGAAATTTACTATTATAAATTTCATTCTTAGCCCTTGATATTGTAACTTGGCTATCACAGTGAATCATCACTTGAAGTACTGATTTGGTCCAATATGGAATGCCATCTAAGAATTTCCAAAGCCCTTAGACTTTTTTACCAGCTTTTTTCAAAGCAATGAACTCTGATTCCATAGTGAATCATTCAATACATGTCTGTTTTATGGGTTTCAACAAAACAACTCCACATCCGATAGAAAATACATATCTGCTTGTAGACAATGAGTTTTTCGTATCAGATATCCAATTAACATCACCATACCCTTCAAGTTATGAAGGATATCTCGTATAAAATATTCAAAAATAAAGAGTAAATTTCAAATAACTCAAGACTCTCACTAGTTTTTTCTACTTTTCGTGATTAGGGTTATTAGTGTATCAACTTAGTTTGTTTAGAGGGAAAGCTTGGTCAAGTCATGTACAATTTTTTAAATACATCATGCTTTCAATTATTTGGCATACTTTTCTTGAGCTACAAGGTCTCCCCTATTTCTGTTCAAATATACATTGAGGTCCATTAGAATAGTTTCCATAGTGTTATCAAAGACATTAAACTTTCTCGGAATTTTTTTGACATAGTGGGATTGAGTTAAAATAATGCCATCATCATATCTTAGAATTCTCATTCCGAGAATAATACCGGATACTCTTATATCTTTCACCTCGGAATTTAAACTAAATATGCTTTTTACCTCATCAATCAGACTAACATCCTACCAATTATCAGTAAATCGTCTACATATAGACAAACTACTACAAATCCAAAAGGTGTATTTCAATGTAGACACATTTTTCACATTAATTGATTTTGAAATAATTTGATAACATAATATTATCAAATTTAAAATGTCATTGCAAAAGTGTTTGTTTTAATCCATAATGGGACTTTATCAATTTACACACCTCATTTATTTGGCATCCTATTTCATATACACTTATTCTAATTCATCATTCAGGAATGAAGACTTCATATCCATTTAATGATCTCAAGATTGTTCAAAGATGCAATCGAGAGAATCACTCGGATAGATGTTATTGTGGTCACTGGTGAATAAGTATATAAAAAAAAAATCAAACTTTTTTGTTTGTCTGTAGCCTTTCACCACGAGGCGAGTTTTATATTTATCAATAGACCCATCAATCTTAAACTTCCTTTTCAGGACTCATTTATACCCTAAAGACTTACAATCTTTAGGTGGATTAGATAACACCAAAATATTATTTTGCATAATTGAATTTATTCCATTGTCTATTGCTTACTTTCAGAAATGAGCATCAAAACTTGACAACTCTTCCTTGAGTGATGTTGGATCATTATCCAACATATATGTAACAAAGTCCAGAAAATACATTTTCTCAATTATTGTCCTTTTTCTATATCTAGATTCTGAAATCTCTCGATCAGGACTATTAGCCTTTTGCCTATGTTCACATCGTAATTCTTCATCTAGGAATTTTGGCTTGAGCTGGATTTTTTCCTTACAAGGATAAATGCTCTAAATAAATATTGCATTTTTTTTTATTCTGTCGTAGTTTCTTCAATCATCTCAGAAATGTTTGGTTTTTTAACTATGAAACGATATGCACTAGTGTTTAGAGCATATCCAATAAAAATACAATCTATCGTCTTAGGGTCGATAGCGATTAGCGACTTGCTTAGGAGGTGGAACTTTCTCTTTTATCAGGCACCCCCACACTTTAGAATATTTGTATGTGGGTTTTTTGTCTTTTCATAATTCGTAAGGAGCAACATCCTTACATTTAAGTGAAATCTTGTTCAGGATGTAATTCACACTTAGTATTGTCTCTGCCAAAAAAATTTAGGGTGATTCTGAACTTATCAACAAGACATTCATTATTTCTTTAAGTATTCAGTTTTTATATTCAACAATGTCGTTTGATTGAGGTGAGTATGAATCCTTTGTTTGATGAATTATGTAACTTTCATTACATAATTCTTAAAACGGTATCACATACTTTCCACCTCTATCACTTGAAATTATTTTTTTTTTTAAGCCAATTTGATTTTTTGCATTCTTCTTGAAGTTTCTGAAGGCTTCGATTACTTAATTATTTTTCTTTAATATGTAAAGATAGAAATATCTTATGTAGTCGTCAATAAATGTGGTAAAATATTTTCACTTCTAGTTTGCACAAATTTAAGTCACACACATCAGTGTGAATTAACTCTAATGGCTTAATATTCCTTTCGACAGAAACGGAATGATAACTTTGTCATATTAGTCTTCACACAAACTTAACATTTACTTTAGTTCTCACTTCTTTAAAATTTAATACATTCATATTTACCAATCTTTTTATACCATTAAGGTTCACGTGACTCAGTTTATAATTCCATAAGTCAGAATACTCAATCAAATACGAAAAGAAATTATTGTTATTATTCACAATTGATGCTTGGCGCACAACCATTACATCGATCTTGGACAAACCACTATTAAGATAACCTCTAGCTAATAATATCTCATTTTTCGATAAAATAAATTTATCAACTACAAAGACTAGTTTAAACTCATGTCTTACAAGTAGCAAACCAGATACGAGATTTTTTTCAGGTGTCAAGTACATGTAGAACATCCTTCAATTTTAGCTCTTTGTCAGAGGTCATCTATAGCACCACGTTCCCCACACTTTTGACCTCGGAAGTCGCATGGATTCACATGTATATATCTCTTCATTCGGTCTAACTATATATCAAAAAATTTGTCTTGTTAGAACAGACATAGCAGGTGGCTCAAGTATCAATGATCTACAGATTTAGACTATTAATATGATTAGTCTCGTAGACGAAAGCGACCAGATCATCATTTTTTAGGTCACAATAAAGTTGGTGGTACATTTCGATGAAATGGGAACTTTGATTTGTCTTTTTCCTCTTAGACAACAAATAGTCATTCTCAAAGTGTCATGTTTTTTCATATTGAAAGCAATTACCCATTAATTTGGACTGTCTAACACACTTTTTGAACGCCTCTCCAACTAAGTTAGCCTTGGAAATTTACCTTTGGCCTTGTGCTTTTTTTTGCTCTCCTTAACAGAAATTTGAACAAACAGATCATTAAGCCCTACTTGATTTAGCTCATGCTTCAATCCGGGTTTGAATTTGCTCCAATTTTGGGGAAACTTATTGATTATCACACTCAAGATGAACAATTTAGGTAGCATATTGTGTTATTCAAAGATATAATGGACAAAATGGTGGAATTCTTCCACATATTTAACGAACAAATTGTCTTATACCACACCATTGTCCGCAAGCTGATAAAAAACAAATCTTTTAAACCCAACATACTCGGACATTGATTTATCTTTTTGGGGTATAAAGTAGCTCTTTAACTTAATAATACATATTATAAGGTATAAAAAAATTATTACTAAGATTATTAGGGCATACGAGCATGGGTTTGGTTCACTCATCGGCATTGGTGGAGACCATGGTAAAATTTCCGAGAGTATGAACGGTGTTGATAATTTGATCGTGTGTTATCTCACAATATAATATTAGATAAATATAATTTATCTTCCGATTGTTGGAAAAATAATAATACAAATATTATTATGCGAGATGATACATTAAATAATAAAAAATAATACAATAAATTATTTTAACAACTAGATAAAGTGATGCAAAGTGGGAATGAATTCGAATTGAGAATACCTTTTGCATGCAAGATAAATTATATTTCGATAGTGCCTCCGGTGATGACTATTTGTCCCCAAAAAGGTACATCGGTTTTTGTCTCCGGCTTAGATGACACTTCAACAAGGAAGGAACCAAGCTTTGCCAAAAGACTAGGATGACTTTTCGAAATATGACTGGAAAACTTGCCCAAATGCTAAAAGATGAGTAGAGGAGGAGAGAGAGAAAAGAAAGCTCAATTGGGTGGTGTTTTGAGAATCAATGGAAAATCCTTCGTATAGGCGTCTCCAACCGACCAAAATGACATGAGATTAATTACAACTATAATTACATAATTAATTATCAACGCAATTGGTGTTGTAATTTATGTTAATTTCAAATGTTCTGTTTAAGACGGTCGTAATTTATGCTAATTTTAAATATTCTATTTTGGATGATCGTAATTTATGCTAATTTTAAACTTTTTGTTTGAGATTATCGTAATTTACGCTAATTCTAAACCTTTTGATTGAGGTTATAATAGATTTAATTTGTCTCAAGACGAGCAAAATAATCAAACATTAACCAAGCCTCATATCCAATATATAAAATATATTTATTAAATTCAGTTAATTTCGCTCATCCACTACAAAAAAAATAGTATATTTTTAACGGAATTTCGTTCTTAAAGTTTACGTAGCTAACGTAATTTCATCTCTAATTCTGTCTCTAATATCATTAGTAACAGAAAAAGTAAATTTAGGAACGAAAAAATTTCGTTACAAAATTGATAATTTCTTGTAGTGATCGATCTGTCGTATTTTTACTCATCGATTAATCAGTTCTATAATTATCATCTTGTAATGCATTGAGTAATTATTTTCGTCCAAAATGTATTAAAGTTTATGTTTGCTTGATTTAGGCGAGACACGTTGGCACACAAGAGGCATTGTGCGAAGGACAATAACCTTTCACATGAAATTGCTCCCCACTAGCCGCAATGATGGTTCCACCCAAAGTACTGTTTGTTTGGGGGTTTGGATTTTAAGTTGAGATTTGAATAGTAAAAATTTTGAATTTGAATAATTGTATGATGTGATATAAATAGGTGCTGATGTGATGTTTTAAATGTAAAATTGATTTTTAGTATAATATAAAAAATAAAAAATAAGTGTTTGATTTGATGTTTTTGGGGAAAAAAAAATGAGATGAATAGTGTATTTAAAATTCAATCCCCAAACAAACACACCCTAATCTATTACTCATGTCTTTAATCAAAATGCAATGTAGTTAATATCGTATTGTTCTTGTACAACATTCCCCGAGTGGCAAGAAACAAGCACACTATGTCCAAGATCTAACAATGCCACAAAGATAAGCATGAGTCCTTACATTTTCTAGAGCTATTTAACACCCCCTATCAAAACATCTATAATCAGCTATGTGTCAAGTAAGGCTGAATATATATATATATATAGCTCCAGCCTCCCCCCCCTCCCCACCCCACCCCTTTTAATTTTTAATTTTTTTTATTTTATAATATATAATATAAAAAATAATAAACAAATTAAAAAAAAAATTATTAAAAATTGATAGAGTATTTATGTGAAAATTTAAATTTTGAATAATAAAAAAATTTATATCATAATACTCGTTTGATGCTATAAAAAGTAATAAACAATAATTAAAAAAAAAATCTTCAAATACGTAGGAGATGATATTTTTAAAAGGTATTTTTTTTAATAAATGTTTTTATTATTTATCAATTTCATATAATACAAAATTCATCCGGTAATATACAGTTGTCACTGCAGATTTATATTTTGCAAGATTTTCGAAATATGATAATTTCATTGATAAAATTATTGGATAACAAATAGATGATGATTGTTTCGAAATTTGAAAAATTAGCACTCCCTCTCATCCCGGTCTGGTTCCGCGTCTGTGTATATAAAAATATATATATATATATATTTGACAAACAAGTCACCCTTCTAAGAAGGCCAATAAAAAACTGAAACGAACTATCGAGCACGCTTGCATAATGTGAGAAATACTTGCAATCAATCATTATATCTTATCTTTAATAGTGTTAATAATCCCATCCATGTCAAATAGGCGATCGATCGTCCACATCAATATTCATCTCAGCGTTGGCAATACCATAATATTTTCCGATACTAAAGAACAAAATTAAAGTTTACCATTGAGATATTGTCCGAAAATATGATTAAAAAAAAAATTCTATAAATGATCATTTGTTTCACGTATAAAACAAAATTTGAAAGTTTTCCATATATATAAAAATAGAATGTGTATAGTTTTTATCCTAAAATATGATACAAAATAATAATAATAATAATAATAATAATAATAATAATATCTACAAATAATGATTTGTCTCACATATGACAAAATTTTAAAATTTTCAGTGTGTTTGTTTGGGAGTTTGGACTTTTAGTTGGGATTTGAATTATAATAGTTGACAATATAAATTAGCGTTAATGTGATCTTTTGAATGTATATTAATTTTTAGTATAATATAAAAAATAAAAAAATAATTATTTGATTTGATATTTTTGGGAGAAAAAATAATGAATAATAACATTTGGAGATTTCTGCCAAACGAACACATATGTGTGGAACGTGTCTAGTGTTTGTAAACAAATAAAAATAAATAAATATAATTTTTTTGAATGCGTGAATATCCAAATCAAATCGTTATTATCTAGCAATCAACCCATCACCACTCTTGTTTTTAATTATGTTTTCAAACTTTTTTGTATTCATCAAAAGGTTTTAATTAAGTTTTTAATTATGTTTTCAAACTTTTTGGTATTCATCAAAAGGTTTTAATTAAATACAGTATTATATTAAATTTTTTTTGTTATTATTTAAAATCTTATTTAAAAGCTATACTATTATCCATGTGAATATTATATTTCATATCAATCTTTTATCAATGCTTTATTATTTCTAAATTGACCAAACAATTCAAAGCATGTTTGAACAAACTTCAAATTTTGATACTACGGTATTAATCTTTATTTTTCAAAAATATATAGTATATTATATATTTATTTATTTACATAAAATATTATATTAAATACTAATTTTCTCCTGTTTGTTAAATTTTTCATAACCTAAAAACATGTCTAAATGGAACCAAATCTTTCAAAACTTTAAGGACTCTATTCATATAACAACGCTAATTTCAATATGTTAGATAATCGGTTAATCGATTACTCGTTCAATCAATGGAATTTAATTTATAAATTAAATTCATAACTTTTAAAATCGATCATTCGGTGAGTTACAATGCATATGGGCTGAAAATTGTTATAAAGAATATGGCTTAGGCATATAACTGCCGTTAACCACAGGCGCCCGCTACTTGCCCGAACCATATAATTTGGTTGTGGGAATGTTCTTGAGCTTTCTGTATGTTAGACTTGACGAAGTCTATTATATTCGAAAACAACAAAATAATATTTGTTGAACCCAAACCTAAAATAATAATTTTGTAGGCCAAAAGATAATTGCATGTATTACATGCATAATGCATTTCATGCACATGCACGTACACGACTTAAAATCATGCTGCAAATATTCATTCAAGTCAATATTTTTTTTCAATGCAATTCATTCGTGAAGATACGGGGTATTATAATTTAAAATTCAAAATGCATAGTGATAAATGCATATGAATGAATTTTAATGCATGTTTGAATTTCATGTCTTGTGTGTACAATTTGTATAATTGGATCAACATCCGTTTCACGCGGTTTTGATATTTTGGAGTAATTTGACACGTAACAGTTCTCCTCATTTTAGTTCGTCGGAGCTCCGAAATATTGGGGTGTCACTTAATTCGGAGACGAACGTCGTTTTATCTTTGGGAACGTTGCGCCACGAACTGGAGGCACTACCGGGGCGTATTCGTTTTTACGGAAAAAGGTTATACATCGACTCGACGTGATCACCGAACTATTTTGATAAATTGATTATTGAAATTTATTTCAATAAATTGTTGTGATTATCGAATTTATTTCGATAAATTGATTATTGAATTTATTTCGATAAAATTATTGTGATATCGAATTTATTTCGATAATTATATTTTTTTTGCAATATAATATTATTATATTTTCTAACACAATCTCCATATGCTTAGTACATGAGCTTACAAAACACTAGAACAAATCGATGTTTTTTCAGTTTTCAAAAGTACAAACTATTCCATACACATGTATACAAGAATATATATATATATATATATATATGAAGATCGACATAAAGAGAAATGATCAGGCGACCATACCATAATTAGTCCTCACCGGTAAGATCTCCCCATCGGACATTATGTTTGGCGGCAAGATAGTGCGCTCCGACGGGGCCCCGACTCCCGTATGGGTACAGCTCCGGGGCCATCTTCTTCTCCTCTAGTTGCTCCAGCAGCGGCGTGAATAGTGCCCATGCAGCATCCAGCTCGTCGCTCCTTATGAATAGTCTGCGCTCTCCTTCGATCGCATCCAATAGGAGTCGCTCGTATGCATCCGGTATCTCCCTCGTGTACCTTCATGCGAGGCACATATTAACTCGATGCTCGACTCAAACTCCAATTGTCTCATAAATTGAACTTAGATAGCTCTAGCCGTCAAGAAAGAACTAATTTTTTTGAACTTTTGTCACTATTCATCGACAATAATTTAAAAAAATATACTACCTCCTCCGTCCGGTTCTAAGGGTCTCGTTTACGTGTTGATATTTGAATATTAATTATTATATCAAAATATAGTACGAATTAAAAAAAAAAATTGCAAAAATACTTCTATCAGTGCCTTATAATACTAATAAAAAAATATTTGTACAAAAAATTATACAAATATAAGAATAGTTATAATTTTAAGTACAATAACGCAAAAGATAAATGTAACCCTTAGAGACGGACGGAAAGAGTCCTGTATTACACTAAATAAACAATTTTTTTATGTTCATAAAATTTTCCAAAACTCAAAAAAATTCTATCTAAATGGAGCGTAAATCTTTCGTAATTGCTCGTTGAGCTTGTTTACTATTTGAGTATTAAATGTCGAAAGCATGAACCTTACTAGAAATTTCCAAATAGAATGTGTTATGAGTCATCGAAGAATGCTTAACAAGCCGAATAATAGGGCTAAGTTAGGCCATAGGCCTAGTCTGGCCTGATCTATTTACTAAAAAAGTCATGTCAAAGAAAATTTTAGAACTTTTTTATTTAAATAAAATAGGCTTAGGTTTAAAAAAATAAAAATAAAAAAAACGGTCTTTTTTTAATATTATTATTTTTTTCTAAAAATACTTTTTATAATTATATATTAAAAATAACTTTCTATCTAATAATAATATTTATTAAATAATTTTAATTATAAATTTTTTTTATAAAAACTAGAATTTTTTAACTTTTGCATATATTTAAATAATTGTTTATACTTTATTTATTTTTTATTTCTAATTAAATTTGCAGATAAATAAATAAAAATATTATATAGTTTTTTAAATAGACTTGTAGGTAGGCCAGACCTTTAAAAATGTAGGACCAAATTTTTAAAAAGGCCTGGCTCCGGCTTTTAAAAAAAAAAATTCAAACTTACAGACCAGATATTTTTAAAACAAGTCAAATTTATTTAGCCAAAGCCTGTCCTGGTCTGGCCAATTTTTATCCCTGACTACAACTACACAACCAAGGTATGGATCAAAGTCGATATAAAATCTGAAGGAGTGGACTTACCTGGCTCGATAGAGCAAGTTAAGGTCGCTACGATCCAATCTCATACCGAGTCCGGGAACTTTATTATTGATTTTCAAATATATCGCTTCATCCGGTTGCACGCGAAGCACAAGCTCGTTTGTAGCTTTGTCCAAATCAGTCCCGAAGTTTCGTTTGTACAAATTCCCCGGGACATGTCTGAACTGAACCCGAATCTCAGCGCTATAAAAGAGGATCGATTAAGTAAACCACCGGTAGATAATTACGTTAGAATGCAACACGAGAATAGTGACTTCACAAAGAAAAGATCGAGCTATGTACCGTCTGGTATGGAGGGCTTTGCCGGCTTTCATGAGGAAAGGGACACCGTCCCATCGAGCATTGTTGATAAAGAGCGCAGCTGCAGCGAAGGTCGGAGTCAAGCTGCTGTTTGGAACTGTAGGGTCATCAGTGTATCCCGGGTATGATTTGCTTCCCTTGCTATGGCCCTTGTATTGGCCTACGATCACATCTTCAAGCTGCAATGGCCTCATCGACCGCAATACCTTGACCTGCATTGGCATCGTAAAGGCTAACTAATGATTTTTTTGCTTGTTTAACGTTTAAGCCGTCAATGAACTTATATCGAATTCAATCGTACAAAAAGAGCTACGTTCGATAATAGCTCAATCAATTCCCTGTTTCGACACAACAATGTTCACTCAACTAATTCGACACTACCAAATGTTTTTGAATATGAGCAAGCAAAGTTTAGTACCTTCTCGTTTCTTATATCCTCGGCGGCCAAGCTAACCGGCGTCTCCATCGCAAATAATGCCAATATTTGTAGCAAATGATTTTGCATTATATCTCTGATGATTCCGTAGTTGTCGAAGTATCTATCAACAAATTATTCTCGTCAGTAATCAAATTATGCGAAGCTGTAAAAATGCTACATATGTATTGAAAAGCCTCACCCTCCTCGTCCCTCGGTGCCAAAATCTTCGGAAAATATTAATTGGACACTGCGGATGTAGTTTCTTGACCATAGCGGCTCAAATACGAGATTTGAAAACCGAAGCACAGATAAGTTCTCGACAAGCTCCTTGCCCAAATAATGATCAATTCTACATCGCCAAAACTAAGGTAGTCAATGCACAAACTCAATGAGTCTTTTCCTACCATAAGATAAGACATGATAACATACCGAAATATTTGGTCCTCAGATAAATATTGTTTTAGACATTGTGTCAACTCATGAGACGATTTTGAGTCTCGACCAAATGGCTTTTCGACAATCACTCTTGTCCATCCGGTTGTTGAAGAAGCTTTGGTACTCGCACAACGGACAACGTCCACAAATATGTTAGGAGGAATCGACAAGTAAAATAACCTATTCGATACTCGGCCACCCTGAGAAGTATTATCATCGCATCAATTTTCAAATCTTTGTATTGCCTGAGGTAAATTTGTACTTTTACTACTATAAGAAGTGCCTATTTCTATCTTGATCTCACGAGATGTTGAAATTTAATTCTCAAAATGACTCGAAATCGGTTCATTATTGCAACTAATTTCTAGTTAAACAAAAACAATGGAAACCAAAAGAGTAATTTTAACTATAAAATGGCAGTGTTTGCAGAATCAATCCTCCAAAAAGGATAAATTGTTGATACCTCTTTCTCGGTCAATTTTTTATCCAATTCGAGAAAATGTTCTTCGGAATTATACTGCCCCGAGTGGTAAAAGCACCGTTTCAGAAACTGCTTCATTTTATCATCACAGTTTTCCCTGAAAATCAGTGTTCAAGACCCTTAGATCCCAACAAACTTCAAAGATCTATGCAGGTTTTTTACAAGAAAAATACTTTGAACAAACGAAATACCTTTGATCGATTCTGCAAGTCAGTGTTCGACTGATCATGTTTCTCAGCTCCTCATCGTTCATCTTGGTCCGAGCATAACCAAAAACAACGAAATCCTGCAATACTATAAGGCTACTGAGACCATCTGAAATTACTTTGTAGCAAATGTAATGTTTTTGTGACTTGAAAACGAAACCTCAGGTAGCCAATCCTCATAGAAAAGGGCAAAAAGGGCGGGAAAGATCTTCTTCTTGGCAAGATCTCCTGAAGCACCGACAACAGTTATGCTAAGAGTTGAACCCTCTTGTCCTAATACAGGAATGCCGGTATCTTCTGTCTGAGGATTTGTAGCCGAACCTTCTGCACATAAGCATGCTTAAGGATCTCAATGTTGCAGCTTAAGTCATGATAAAAACAACTAAATCAAACAGTTAAAAGAGTATAAGGAAGTTAATCATATATCATGCATTCAAACATCAAATTCTTGAACATATATATAAATATATATATATATATACATGTAACTTGTTTTTGTGCTGATTAAATATTAATCAGTATATACTAACAACACGATTATAATCCAGCAGCCCATAAAATATAAATATATAACACAATGTATATGTTGAAATAATGCAAATACATTAGATCACAATAATCCACACAGAACATGATATCATTGAACTCGTCACATACGATATATAAAAACAGCACATCCATAAAGTTAACTTACAGCACATGGCTTGTTGTGTTAACTGAAGCCACGTACTGTCCATTTTGTATGTGCAGTGTGAATAAGCACAGTGTTGATAAGACCTAATCAGCACCTTAACTCATCCGATATATACATATACATATGGCAATGTATCTGGTAATTATCAGCACCGTATATATATATATATATATATATACAAACCCAGAGGACACTTATTTGCATCTTATACATAAAGGCACTCGAAAACCTTAACTCCAATTCATCCTAAGAAGATGCATGCTTGAACTTGACTTTTGTTGTAAAACATCAACATAAGATCGAAAACCAAAGGGTAAGAACAAAAATTTTTCACAAAGTTAAGCAAGAACGGCATTGTCCTCAATGACTGTTTTTCCCAATCACAACATGATGTGCACATGTTGTAGATTACATATAAATATACATAATGAACAACTCCTCAGTCGCCATTGTGCTGTACCTAAGCTACATTCCAACACAAGCTTATCCTTGCCCTTTCCACATGAGCACACTATTATCCATTTAGAAATTTGACAATTTTAGTCCCGTAAAGTTCCAGTGTTGCCACATCTCAGATTGTTCCGAATTAACAAGATTCTGAATTCAAAACTAAAATTGTAATTGTCTCTCTATATTCATATAATGATCCACATTTCAGAAATAAACGACAATTCTCATTGACCAATAAAGCTCCACTCACCAGCATTAACATTGTTATGACAGAGAGAACTTCAATAGCACCACCAATTTCACATATAAATGCAGAACATACTCTGAAAATCAAATAGCACAACACATGAAGCCAAAGAACATGGAACAAATAAAACTCAGCTAAACTGCTTCTCCATAATCGCAAAAGAAATTTAAGAAGATATAAAGAAAGAACGCAAAATTGCATACCATCCTGCAAAGAAACAGCATTGAGAGGGCCGTTAGAGGACCTTGGTACAAAATGACTGCTCCTGAGCTGAATTCCTGCAAAAATCTTTGGAGTCGATTTGGGGAAAAGCATTGTGCTCGTACATGGCGAGAGGATAGAGTTTATATTCTCGGAGGAAAATACGACGGAATTAGGTGAATTGAAACCCAGCAACTTAGCCATGGAATGGATGCGAAAATGAAGCTGAGGATGTCGTATCGAATTGCTCAATTTAGCCACAAGCAGATATGGCAAAACTGATCGAAGAAGAAGAAGAAGAGGTTGATGATGATGATGATGATGGTGAGGTTGGAAAAGCTCTGATAATTGAATGAATGCTACTGACGAAAATGGCACTGTGCTTTTGAAAATTTGATGCCTCACTTCAAGTTGAGGATTTCCTTTTTACATTATCCGATTATATATTTATTATATTGTAGTAATAATATAATTGAATATAATATTTTTATTATTAGTTCTTTTTCTTTCTCTTTCTCATTTTAATTATTTTTTTTTGTTATGTAATACTTCATATCTTTATATTTTCGATAAAATTTAATAAATAAAAATCACTTAACAAATATAAATGATATAATATCATAGGTTATGTGATTTTTATTTTTTTCTTTAAAAAAATAAATATTTTTAATAATATTTAAAATATACTCAAATTTTTTTTTATTTCTATCTCTTAAAAAAAATATTTTTATCTATATTTAAAATATCATATAAATAATATTATTCAAATAAAAAATTAATAAAAAAACACTAATTTCAAATTCAAACAAAAAATAATACTCCATTAGTTTCAATTTTAAAAAAATAAAAATAGCATCATTCAAATTCTTTTTATTTGTAGTCTCATCCAAAAAAATTTATAAATATTAGCCTCATTCAAAAATCTATTTATTATTTTTTATCTTACCGTTAAAATTTTAATTAAATATGATGAGATAGTTGTAACTGAAGTTGATGTGATATCTAATATGAATGTTACACAACCGTTTTATATAAAAACACGGTTGTGTTCAAACAGTTAACATGTCAAATATAGGCATATAATCAAATACGGTCATATTCAAACGGTTAAAAATGTCAAACGTAGACATATAAATATACCGTGACGAAAGTAGGAGACGCTACCGTCAGAGAAGGTGAGGAATATGCAACCGTTGGAGAGAGGGATTCCAGCGAGCATGGACGAATGTAAATTGGGGCTCCTCTTATTTATATTTTTTTTTATATGTAATTTTTTTTTAAAAAAAATATACATTGCTCCCCCTCTCCAAATTGATTTTATTCAAGTCCTAAAATGCATTTATTGATTAATTATAGTTAAATAGTCTTACCTTAACATAGATTATAACATATAATATAGTACTTCATCTGTCCCAAAATTATAGTCTGAATTGTGTTTGTCACAAAATTTAAGAAATATTGATATTATATTGACAATGGATAAAAAGTACGGATAAAAGACCTTTTTGCCCTTGTGAGTGTATTAGTGTAAAAAATTGTGATAATCGTGTAATAATAATAAAAAAGTAAGGATAGTTAGTTTACAGTTATATGATTATTTATGGAAATGAGGCTGTTGTTTTGTAATGGACAAAAATGATAAACAAGACTATTGTATTGGAACAGAGGAATATTATTTTTAAATTATAAACAAATAACATATTTTTAAAGAAATAAATTTTAAAACATTCATGTAGTTATTTTCATTTTTTGTTCTCTTTCTCTTTTATTTTATTTTATTTTTTAGAAGGAAAATTTTGTGAAATAAATTCATTATGAAATGATATCAAAATATAGAATTCAAAGACATAAATTACCCCCTCTTAATATTTTCGATTTATCACGTTGATTTTCCTTTTCAAAATTAAAAATATTTTACTATTTATTCTATTTTATTTTACTTTATTATTCATTAATTGAATATTAAAATTTTTTTCGAACATTTTGCCTCCCCAGAGCTCGGATGCTGATTCCATCACTGCCAGCGAGTTTGGGGATGTTGTCGATGAGGACGATGTCGGAATCCAAGTAGATAGCGCGGCGGACGCATAGCGGCAGGAGGTCAGTGAGGTAGCTCCGGGCGTAGTTCAGCAAGCAGTCATCGAGCGCCAACCAGATCCACGTCGAGATCAGCCCTGCCACTGCCGTGTCGTGGAATGGGTAGAACTCGAAATTGAGGTACGGAAATGAGTCGTCGGTGGTATGGTGGGTAGCCACGACGTGTCCGCTGACGTCAATGTCGACCCCACTTAAAGTTTCAAAATTTTGAAGAGTAGGGCATAGGGGTGAGCATTTGGATTTTCGGTTAGGATTTTATCAAATCAGAACCGATTCGAAAATCCGAAATTTTTGAAAAAATCAATCTGAAATAAATCGAAATAACTGAAATCCGAAATCCGAACAAAAAAAATTAGAACCAAACTAAAAAATTCTAAATTCTAAATATATATAATTATTTTTTTAATTTTTAAATGTCTTTTATATTTTATTATTTTATAATATTAAATACATATAATATTTAAAAATTAAATATATTAGAATATAATTAATAATTTTGAGTTTTTCATATTAAATTATAATATTTTCTAATAAAATATTAAATATATATATATAATAAAAAAATATATTAAAATATTATATTTTCGGGTTTCAAATTGGTTCGGATTTTAATTATATTGATCAAATTCGATCCGAAAATCCAAAATTTGTCAAAAACTCAATCCAAAAATTCAAAAAATCCAAACCAAATTTAAAATTTTGGTTTGGTTTAAATTGAATTTTCGAATTTAAGATATTTTGTTTACTCTTAACGCTGTTACTCGAAGCATCCTCAGCCGCTACAGTAATCTCCTGGTGTTAAAAGTTAATTATAAAAAGAGATTGATGTATATATATATATATACTCAATCTGCCTTACCAAATTATGTCACCTTTCATTTATTTTTTTGTTGTCTCATCTAATTATATCACTTTTTATAAAAGGAAATAATTAACAAATTTAATAATATTTAAATCTCAACTAATTAAAATCAATATATTTATAATGTATATGTTCATTTTTAATTTTGAAATATTTTTATATTAGGTATGTGAAAATATGTCGGTAAATAGATAATAATATTTTATATTGAATTATTAATTTTTTATTAATGTAAAATGTAACACCCCCAGTTGGCTCATACTGGAAATGCTACCGCCACACTGCATCATGAGGTCGTCACCTCCTACTTCGGGCCCCACAACACAGTGTTAAGGCTAAAATTAATTATATAAGCATTTTATTATTTCCAAAAAACAAGTTTATAAATATTTACAAAAACATACTCCCAAAACGGGAGGTTTTTCTAGTTAGAATTTACATATAATACATCAGATGCAGTTCACTCATTCAGCCCGTCTTTCTATCTCCCGAGACGTCCCCTGTCCCGGAGGTGCCATGCGTACCTGAATCAAATATTTTTCTTAAAAGCAGTCTAGAATTAAATCCATTTTAAGAACTAACATAAAATATGCCATGTCATGCTCGAAAATAGAGTTTAATTTCCGTCATTTGCAAAATAAATGCCATGCCATGCCCATACTGAAATAATGTAACAATAATGTCAAAATCGACAACTCATGCACATATACCCATATACATATGTCAAAGTGAGCAGCCGGAATAACCTCGGCTCCATAATAACGGCTCACTAGACTATCATCAATAAATAGCCGGAAAATCCTCGGCTCAAGGAAGGACCTGGTAAACCCATAATAATATAACGGTCACCCGGTCACTTCCATATACCCACCATACGACTCCCGCAATCAATACATGGATAGCCGAGCGTTGTCGCCATTAACCACAAGACACCCCATAGTCTGTGATAGCGAAGATAGGACCCTCCTGTCTAGCCCTACCCCGTGTAACGTAGTAGAATCCGTGCAACCTGGAATCACCCGAAGGAAACCCGGAAACTCTACTCCTCCTCGCACGCCCTAACGGGATCGCGTTTGGAGTTTGACATATGATCCTAAACTACCGGTAGACCTCACTAGTAGCTACTCCAATGAGTGGAACAACACCGAACACGAATGATTAGACCAAATACGTCTCAACTGCAATGGGTCTAATCCCTGAATGACCGTGCGACTAAGTCACCCAGTTGTCCGACTATTATCGTCCACTATCGCCAAAGTGTTACGGTACATCGGGGTCGAATATCCTAACCCCAGATGATGCCCTCGCCTAGCACTACCGCACACGGCGACTAAACGATAGATCCATAAAACATATCCGATAAATCGTGCGATGTGTGCAGCATGTCAATAAATGAATTTAATGAAAAGGGCTGGTGAGACGGCCCACCTATCCTCCTTTTCATAAATTCACCAACACGATCAAATACGTATATCAAATATCGTAAAACGAAGTTTCACACATGCATATACACACACATATATACATATATAGATGCACTGACCAAATGATTCCACATAATATCATATCAATATCAGAATCAGAATCACATGCAACATAAATACCTAATTTCTTAAAATTAGATTTAATTCCCTACTGCTTACCTCCTACCGATACTTTCTGGATTTTTATAACTTCACCCAAATCTCCTCCAACGTACACCTGTCCCATTATTTACTCAAATCAGATGAGCTTTATGCTTATTCTCAGGAGCTACCTGCTTATTCAAAAGCTAATTTCTATAATTAACTCATCGGGCTCCAAACTTTTATATTTAGTAGAATATGATATTCTAGCTATAAAATCCTTCTACCTCATAATATTTATATTGCCCGATTATTAAATAAAAATACGCAAAGGTATGAACAAGCAGGCAGGTGCAATATACTGCCGTTTTTTATTCGACTTGGATTGGTACGAAATTCTCAAAATATAACGTCGGCGCTACGAATAGGCTATTAGCTAAAGAAATTCATCGATTAAATAGCTAAATAGCCAATTTTGAATTTTTGAAGAATTTCTAATTTAATACTCCAATATCAAAATTCGTATTAAAATTTATAATCGGACTCTACGAATAGCAAGGAATACCATACCCAAGTCGGAATTGGAATCGGACGGCTAAATCTTTTTCTTCCTTTTTTTTTTTTTTTTTCTTCTTCTCCTTCGCGTTTCGTCTTCTGCGTTCCTTCGTTTCGAGGTAAGGTTTGTTTGTTTTTATATATATATATGTATAATATATATACACATATATATTATATTATTATTATTATATTATATTATATTATATTATATTATTATTAACATTAACATCTTTATCTTCTTTATTTATTTATTATATTATATTATTAAATTATATATTATATTTTATATTTATCCTCATTGATATTATTCGTTTAACAGTCTTTTTAATCATAATCAATATATAAAATAGGAATAAAATTTATTCCACAATATTAATTTCTTGATTCCAAAATATTATAAAAATATTTATTTGCTATAATAATATTATTTTATACATTCCGAAATCGGGGCATTACAATCCACTCCCCCTTAAAAAAAATTTCGTCCCCGAAATCTAAACTCAAACACATAACAAGGCAACTTAATTAAACAATTGTGGGTATGCCTTGAACATTTCTTGTTCTACCTCCCACGTGGCCTCTTCCGCTCCATATCTGGACCACATTACTTTCACCATACGAATATCTCGATTCCTCATGGTTCGGACCTTTGTGTCCATGATCCACAGAGGCTTTTCTTCATACGAAAGATCTTCATTCAGCTCTATCTCATCTGGAGATAAAATATGAGAAGGATCTGCAACATACCTACGAAGCTGAGATATATGAAACACATTATGGATACGCTCCATAGAATTTGGAAGTGCTAACCGATAAGCCCAATCACCAACTCGATCGACAATTTCATAAGGTCCAACATAACGCGGACTCAATTTTCCTTTAATCCCAAACCTTCTAATACCTTTCATTGGGGATACTTTCAATAAGACAAAATCTCCACTTTGAAATTGACCCTCACGTCGGGCTCTATCGGCATAACTCTTTTGACGATCTTGAGCTGCCTTCATCTTTTCTCTGATAATTCGAATCTTATTTTTCGATTCCTCAATCATTTCCGGACCCAGTATCAGTCGATCACTCATATCGTCCCAACTCAAAGGAGTTCTGCATTTTCGACCATAAAGAGCTTCAAAAGGAGCCATTCCGATACTTGCTTGATGGCTATTATTATATGAAAATTCCACTAAATCCAAGTGGTCTTCCCAACTCCCTTGAAATTCCATAGCACAGGCTCTTAGCATATCTTCCAGAATACGGATAGTTCTTTCTGACTGACCATCAGTCATAGGATGGAATGCAGTACTCATATGCAACTGAGTACCAAAGGCTTCCTGCAATTTTTGCCAAAATCGAGATTGAAAACGTGGATCACGATCTGATATGATCACCTCAGGAATACCGTGTCGTTTAACCACATAATGAACATATAATTTGGCTAATTTCTGCATACTCCAAGTCATACGTACTGGAATGAACACTGCTGACTTGGTCAATCTGTCTATAATCACCCAAATTGCATCTGTTCCCGACTTTGACCTTGGAAGTCCTGTTACAAAATCCATTGCGATAGAATCCCATTTCCAGAGTGGAACTTCTAAAGGTTGTAGCAACCCCATTGGTCTATGATGTTCTGCTTTTACCTTTTGACAATTTAAACATCGTGCAACAAATTTGGCTACATCCTTCTTCATGCCCTTCCACCAAAAATGTTGACGTAGGTCATGATACATTTTATTTCCCCCCGGATGCACTGAGTATGGTGTATTATGAGCCTCACTCATAATCTGCTCTTTCAAATCATTTCGATCCTTTGGGATACACCACCTCCCGTGAAATCGAAGACTCCCATCTGGAGCAATATTAAAATTTTGAGTCTGACCGTACTGAACTTTCACTGCAAGCTCAACCATTTTATTATCTTCCATTTGAGCCACTCTAATGCGATCATAAATTTCAGGCTCAACTTGTATCATTTGCAAATATCCCCGAGTCATACCCCGTCCAAGTACCTCAATTTCCATCCGCGCTAAATCTTGGCACAGTTCATCAGCAACCGACATGAAGCCCAAGTTATGCCTTGGTTTTCGACTTAAGGCATCGGCTACAACATTTGCTTTGCCTTCATGATACACAATTTCAAGATCATAATCCTTCACCAATTCTAACCATCTTCTTTGTCTTAAATTCAATTCTTTTTGGGTGAAGATATATTTCAAACTTTGATGGTCAGTAAATATTCTGCAATGGGCTCCATAAAGATAGTGTCTCCAAATCTTCAAAGCAAACACAACTGCTGCCATTTCCAAGTCGTGTGTCGGATAATTCTCTTCGTGAGGTTTTAGTTGTCGTGATGCATAAGCAATAACTCTTTGATTCTGCATTAAGACACATCCCAATCCCTGCTTCGAAGCATCACTATACACTTCAAAATCCTCACCTTCCACTGGTAAAGCCAAAATTGGCGCTGAAGTTAATCGATGTTTCAATTCTAAAAAGGATGACTCACACTCGTGATCCCAGTTAATCTTTGCATCCTTTTTCAGCAAATTAGTTAATGGTTTTGCAATCTTCGAAAAATCAAGAACGAATCGCCGATAATATCCTGCCAAACCCAAAAAGCTTCTTACTTCTGATTGATTGGTAGGTCTTGGCCAATCCATGATTGCCGCCACTTTAGAAGGATCTACTGAGATACCCTTTCCAGAAACAACATGCCCCAAGAAAGCAACCTCCTTCAACCAAAACTCGCATTTGGATAACTTGGCATATAACTTTCTTGCACGCAATATGTTTAATATTACATGCAAATGTTTTGCATGCGTCTTTTTATCTGGGGAATAGACCAAGATATCGTCAATAAATACCACCACAAACTGATCGAGGTATGGTTGAAAAATTCTATTCATCAACTCCATAAACGCAGCCGGGGCGTTAGTCAACCCAAAGGACATAACCGTGAATTCATAATGCCCGTATCTAGTCCGAAAAGCTGTCTTCGGAATGTCATGCTCTGCAATCCTTAGCTGATGATATCCAGATCTCAAGTCAATCTTTGAGAATATAGTTGCACCTCTCAGTTGATCAAATAGATCATCAATCCTCGGAAGAGGATATTTGTTCTTCACCGTGACTTTGTTCAGTCCACGGTAGTCAATACATAACCTCAAACTTCCATCCTTCTTTTTCACAAATAAAACTGGAGCTCCCCAAGGCGATGTACTAGGCCGAATGTAACCCTTATCTAGCAATTCCTGTAGTTGCAATTTAAGTTCAGCTAGTTCTAAAGGTGCCATCCGGTATGGAGCCCTTGATACTGGCTCAGCACCCGGCACAATATCAATAGTAAAATCCACCTCACGAGCTGGTGGCATACCCGGAATGTCATCAGGAAATACATCAGGAAAATTTCGGACTACAGGAATATCTTGCAATCGCTGCTCCCCTTGCGTCAAATCTCTTACCTCACACAGATATACTGGAAACCCCTTACGAATAAATGATTGAAATGATAGGGATGAAATTACCTTCATAAAAGGTTGTCTGGCAGATCCTGCATAATTCACCAGTTCGCCCATCGCTCCAACCAGCGAAATTGATCTTTTTCGACAATCAAATTGAGCTTGATATGCCACTAACCAATCCATCCCCAATATTACATCGAACTCGGATAGCTTGATGCCCAACAAGTTAGTAACAAAATCAACCCCTTCAATACTAACCGGAATCTGCATATAAAGCTCTCGGCATTCCAGCACTTCTCCTGATGGAAGTAAAACTTCCACTACCACTTCTACTGATGAATTCAGACCCAATCGTCTAACTAGACGCTTAGATATGAACGAGAACGTTGCACCCGAATCGAATAACACAAGAGCAGGAAAACCGCAAACCAGAAATCTACCCGTTAAAACCTCACCTGGATGATAATCAGCTTCTGCTTGGGTAAGAACATTTATTCGTCCACGCTGGTCAGGTCCTCTGCCTGGCTGCCTAGATGACGAACGTGACTGACTTCGTCCCCCTCGCCAAGATGATCCTAATCCTCTCCCTTGTGACTGCGAAGACGGCGGCTGCCATGGCCTAAACCTCGGTTCTGGAAACTCCCTTGCAGTTACCACACTTGGACATAACCTGGCAATGTGACCACTACCACCACATTTAAAACATGTCAATGGAACTTTATCACAACGAGTACCTGGGTGGCTTGTTCCACAACGCCGACAAACAGCCCCCGATTGCTGAGACCTCTCCTGACTCGGTTCATTAATCGAAATCCCCTTATACGATGGCCCAGACCTGAACATTTGCCACCATTTCTTTTTACCCTTGGGTTCATCCTCCACTTTAGCTTTTCCCTTATCTCGAACCTGATGTTGATAACCTATTTCCTTCTCACTCTCCTTTTGTCTGACTTCCTGCTTCTGATAAAATCGGGCAGCACGCTCGTAAGCCTCATACAATGAACTGATATCCAACACCGCTAAAGCTTCTTGAATTCTGTGTTGCAACCCGTCTACAAAATGGTCAATTCTGTCTCGCTCACAGGAAAAGTAGTCAGGAACATACATCTCCAACTCATTAAACTTCACAAAATAATTCTCAACTGACATCGAACCCTGCTTTAAGTCCAGCAATTCTTGCTTCTTCGCTTTTCGAATATGCGACGGTATAAACCTAGCCTTTAACTTTGCTTTAAATTCATCCCAAGTCATATCCACTTGGTCTACACCTGCAGCTTCTTCACCTAACCACCACCGATTTGCTCGGCCTTCCAAGAAATAGGCTCCAATATTAACTCGTTGATCTGGCGGAACCTGAACAACACGAAATATCTTTTCCATCTTTTCAACCCAAAACTCAAGGACTCCTGGCTCCACTGAACCAGAATATGTTGGTGGGTTATGCCGCATCACAGCATCAATGAAACTCCTCTGTTGAGGCATCATCGCGGCCATAAACTGCCGAAAGAAATCCTGACTAGGTGCCTCTGTTGGTACATGCGCTGGCACAGGATACTGTGACTCATCAGACGAAGGATCAAACTCTGGGCCTTGAATAGCCCTACGTACACCACCACCTCGAGAATTCGACATACTGCCCCCAATTTTTCCTGATTCAATATCAATTCAGCACACAGCTAAACCAAGCATAACAATAAAAGATAGATCACATTAACATGAATGCACCCGCAAAACCCAAACCTCACCAAACCAGTTCAATATCATTATTATTTTCAAAACCTTTTTAATTCAAAGAGCCAAAATCTATCAAACCTAGGCTCTGATACCAACTTGTAACACCCCCAGTTGGCTCATACTGGAAATGCTACCGCCACACTGCATCATGAGGTCGTCACCTCCTACTTCGGGCCCCACAACACAGTGTTAAGGCTAAAATTAATTATATAAGCATTTTATTATTTCAAAAAAACAAGTTTATAAATATTTACAAAAACATACTCCCAAAACGGGAGGTTTTTCTAGTTAGAATTTACATATAATACATCAGATGCAGTTCACTCATTCAGCCCGTCTTTCTATCTCCCGAGACGTCCCCTGTCCCGGAGGTGCCATGCGTACCTGAATCAAATATTTTTCTTAAAAGCAGTCTAGAATTAAATCCATTTTAAGAACTAACATAAAATATGCCATGTCATGCTCGAAAATAGAGTTTAATTTCCGTCATTTGCAAAATAAATGCCATGCCATGCCCATACTGAAATAATGTAACAATAATGTCAAAATCGACAACTCATGCACATATACCCATATACATATGTCAAAGTGAGCAGCCGGAATAACCTCGGCTCCATAATAACGGCTCACTAGACTATCATCAATAAATAGCCGGAAAATCCTCGGCTCAAGGAAGGACCTGGTAAACCCATAATAATATAACGGTCACCCGGTCACTTCCATATACCCACCATACGACTCCCGCAATCAATACATGGATAGCCGAGCGTTGTCGCCATTAACCACAAGACACCCCATAGTCTGTGATAGCGAAGATAGGACCCTCCTGTCTAGCCCTACCCCGTGTAACGTAGTAGAATCCGTGCAACCTGGAATCACCCGAAGGAAACCCGGAAACTCTACTCCTCCTCGCACGCCCTAACGGGATCGCGTTTGGAGTTTGACATATGATCCTAAACTACCGGTAGACCTCACTAGTAGCTACTCCAATGAGTGGAACAACACCGAACACGAATGATTAGACCAAATACGTCTCAACTGCAATGGGTCTAATCCCTGAATGACCGTGCGACTAAGTCACCCAGTTGTCCGACTATTATCGTCCACTATCGCCAAAGTGTTACGGTACATCGGGGTCGAATATCCTAACCCCAGATGATGCCCTCGCCTAGCACTACCGCACACGGCGACTAAACGATAGATCCATAAAACATATCCGATAAATCGTGCGATGTGTGCAGCATGTCAATAAATGAATTTAATGAAAAGGGCTGGTGAGACGGCCCACCTATCCTCCTTTTCATAAATTCACCAACACGATCAAATACGTATATCAAATATCGTAAAACGAAGTTTCACACATGCATATACACACACATATATACATATATAGATGCACTGACCAAATGATTCCACATAATATCATATCAATATCAGAATCAGAATCACATGCAACATAAATACCTAATTTCTTAAAATTAGATTTAATTCCCTACTGCTTACCTCCTACCGATACTTTCTGGATTTTTATAACTTCACCCAAATCTCCTCCAACGTACACCTGTCCCATTATTTACTCAAATCAGATGAGCTTTATGCTTATTCTCAGGAGCTACCTGCTTATTCAAAAGCTAATTTCTATAATTAACTCATCGGGCTCCAAACTTTTATATTTAGTAGAATATGATATTCTAGCTATAAAATCCTTCTACCTCATAATATTTATATTGCCCGATTATTAAATAAAAATACGCAAAGGTATGAACAAGCAGGCAGGTGCAATATACTGCCGTTTTTTATTCGACTTGGATTGGTACGAAATTCTCAAAATATAACGTCGGCGCTACGAATAGGCTATTAGCTAAAGAAATTCATCGATTAAATAGCTAAATAGCCAATTTTGAATTTTTGAAGAATTTCTAATTTAATACTCCAATATCAAAATTCGTATTAAAATTTATAATCGGACTCTACGAATAGCAAGGAATACCATACCCAAGTCGGAATTGGAATCGGACGGCTAAATCTTTTTCTTCCTTTTTTTTTTTTTTTTTTTCTTCTTCTCCTTCGCGTTTCGTCTTCTGCGTTCCTTAGTTTCGAGGTAAGGTTTGTTTGTTTTTATATATATATATGTATAATATATATACACATATATATTATATTATTATTATTATATTATATTATATTATATTATATTATTATTAACATTAACATCTTTATCTTCTTTATTTATTTATTATATTATATTATTAAATTATATATTATATTTTATATTTATCCTCATTGATATTATCCGTTTAACAGTCTTTTTAATCATAATCAATATATAAAATAGGAATAAAATTTATTCCACAATATTAATTTCTTGATTCCAAAATATTATAAAAATATTTATTTGCTATAATAATATTATTTTATACATTCCGAAATCGGGGCATTACATAAAATATTATGTATTATGTGAAATGTGTGTTATAGTATATTTTATAATATTAATTAATATATTAGAAGTTTTTTGTTGAAATTTTTTATGTTAGATATGTGAAAATATATCGGTAAATAAATAATAATATTTTTTTAATTTGAATAATTATTTGATGTAATATAAGAAATATTGATGTTCCTAATATATAATTAATTTTATGATACAAAAATAAAAAATAAGAATTTGATTTGATAATGTTAAAAAGAAAAAATATCTGTTCACTGTTATGAATTGATTTTTAGCGTGCAGTATGGAGAATTGTGTTAAAAATATACAATATATTATTTTAAATTGAATATTTGATTTTTATTTTATTTTTTAAAATGGGTATTTCAAGTTTTTTTGTTTGACTTTTTGACTTATGTAGAAAATATTTTGTATTTTTTTATTATTATTTTTTGGATTCGCAATTGAAAAATAAAAATAGCTTTGGAAGAATAAAGTGTAACTAAATAAATTTTTTTATTGTATTTTAAATAATTACAATGATAATTTATTATAAATAATTGAAATTTATATTACATACTTTTTTAATTTTTAGTATATTTACAAATACCTACACCAATAGTTTTCTAAATATAAAAATTATTGTGTTAAAATTAATTTATATTTTTTTATCTATAAAATATTAAATAAATAAAAATATATCATTATATTACAATTACTTTATCAACTAATGCCAAAACAATTAATTTTTTAATACATTTTTCTTAATTAACGTGCCAAAAAGTTTTTAGCAGAATGGGACGGAGAAAATATATATTTCAGAGAATGAAAAAGAAGATGAAGTGAGAAAGAATAAATTGATAGTACACGGGGAGTTGTAGGCTTTTAAGGGTGAATTTCAATTGATTATCAAAATCATAAAAACAAATTATATAGTACGAGAGAAAATTAATGAAAATGGAATGTGTGAAATGTATAGTTGGGTGTGCTAAGATGTGAATAGAAGAATTGATAATATAAATACGGTTGTATTTGAATATGCGTGTGTTTGACATTTTAACTGATTGAATATGACCGTATTTTATATGACATAGTTGTATAGCATCTGAATGAGATGTTACCTTAGCTTTTGTGACTGTCATCATATTTCGTTAAAATTTTAACAGTGAAATCAAAAATGATATTTAAAATGTGCATTGGACTAATTTATTAATATTATTTTTTTTTGGAATTGGATTAAAAATGAAAAAAAAAATAATTTGAATAGGGCTACTTTTGATTTTTGCTCCAATTTAAATTACTTTTTCTATCATTTTTGTATATATCATTCAAAAGTATTATTTTCGAAGAAATAATTATATATTAATATTAAAATATTATTTAATTTTTATTTAAATTATAAACATACAATTATACGTACAATTATTTTATACATAAAGTCAAAAGGAATAAAATGATAAAAATTCTTACTCATTTTCACTGGTCAATAATACATCATTATTTCTTAATCTACTGCAAAGACTCAAAGGACCATTTCGATTGACACATAATAAGTTGAATAAAACAGTCAAATATATCCAATTTTTTCATATAAAATATTACATCCAGATACCAATAATATATAAGTATTTTAATAAAGACCTGTAGTCTCTTCAATAAAATAAAATAAAATAAAATAATTGCTTATTAATATTACAAAAGATAATAACTGGGAACAAATTTCATCATTAATTTCATAAAGAAAACATATTCACCTACTTAAAAGGCAAGTCATATTAGAACTTTTTTTTTTTAATAATATGAGAATTCGCCGCTGCTATCCGAAGTGCACACTCCGTGAATCCTCAGTCGAACTTGTGCAAACTAGGCCCAAAATTTTTGTAATAGTAGAATTGTATTCTCTTTAAATTTTTTTAATATATCATCATTAAAAGTATATAGGGTTTGCTTGTTCGGTTCTTAAATATTTTTTTTAAAATATAATAAATTGTGTTCATAATATAAAACAAAAGTTTAATTATAAATTATTGTGAAAAATAAAATATAAATATTATATATATTGAAAATTGTATAAAAATATTTAATTAGATAACAAATCCATAGTTATTTTATATAAAAAATATTATATTTCATGATTACTTTATTTAAAATGGAGTAATAAAAATAAAAATTTTCTGTATTCTTTTATTGTTTAATTTAATTATTTTTTAATAAAAAATTAGTATTTTATTTTAAAATTTTATCAAAATAATATTTAAATTAAAATAAAAAAAATTTTAAAAAATAATGCAAAACATATTTTGTTTCTTCAAAGTTTCTTTTACTATTTCAAATCCAAATTAATATTATTTCTAGTATAGTTTCTACTCAAATTATATTATCTTTTTCATAAATATTACATAAAAAATAATATTTAAACAAAAATTCAAATCAATCAATCATTTTCAAATCAATTTTAAGCCGTACCCAAACAAACCCCTAATATACTCCTATATCTTTTGTAATAAATTTATAAAATTATACTTCATCTATCCCAAGTAAAATATTTATTTACTTTTTATTTATGTTCATTCTACATAATTTATTTATTTTTTTAAAAAAATAATTATACACTTTAATTACATTTAATTTTATAATTTATAATTTTTTTAATCTTAATTAAACTATTTAGTTATTTTAATTTTAATTTATAATTATTTATATTATAAAATATTATTTTACTAATAAAATTTTTAATTATTTACTAATTATATTTTCATTAAATTCCTTATTTACAATAACATGAAAAATTTTAATGGAAAATGAAAAGATTTTGATATTTTTATTTTTTATACTTTTACGTAATTATACGTGTAATTATATATTTGTAAATTATATTAAAATTAAGAATATGTTATTATTATTACCATATGATTATTTGTATTGTATTAGAAATTTGATACATCTAAATGAAATATATAAAAATAGTAAAAAAAAATACATTAAATATCAATGGGGTTATTAAAACACCAAAATAAAATGAAAAACACCATACTTTTTCGTCAATTTTATATACTTATTTTTTTAATATACAATTGAGTTGGTTCGATTTTTTAATTTAATAAAAATAAAAAGATAAATAATATGTGCTTGGACAGTCGGGGGCAAGAGATCAAAAAGATATTTTTCAAAATGTCTAATCCTTTACACGAGGCCAATATTTTTTCTTATAGTTTTAATTTTAAATTTTGAAGCTGTATATTTGTGATATTTTTTTAACATAGTTTAAATTTTGTTATGATTTTGAAGTATTTAAAATAAAAGACAATATTGATTGTATAGTATAGTATCTATTTATACTTTGTATGAAATGTTTAAAATAAATAAATAATAATAATAATATGTCAGCTTTTTGAAAAAATTTATTATATAATTGTTAATTTTCTTTAGAGAGTGTTTGAAAAACATTTTTTTAAGAGGCTTATTGAACAGTTTTTAATTTTTGACCAGTAAAAAAAAAGTTAATTTATACTTAATTTTGAAATAGTTTATGGGCTCCAAAAAAATGATTTTTGAAACGTTGTTTCACTTTTATTTCTTTTATTATTGACATTAAAAATAAACTATTTCTTTCACACATATTAATATATTTTTCATTGTAGTATATTAATTATGTTAATTTATTTTTTAGTTAACTTTTAAATTTACTTTTATAAATTTGATATAATTGAAATTATTATTTATTAATTTACATATACTATATATTTTTTGTCACATAAATTTTTTATTACGGATAAATATATTAGAATAAATTTATTTAAAATTATAAAAAAAAATTTAATTAAAATTTAACTTCATAAAAATAGGGAGAGTTGGAGTAAAATCAGACAAATTTACTTACAGTTCAGTCCTATTGAAAATAAATTAGACTGCAATTCCTACTTTATGGATTAGGTATGTTATACCTCCCCAATTTGTATTTTTCCTCTCAATCACGGTTATATACACAATAGGTACCCAAAATAGGTTAATCAATACTTTCAATCTTGTAATATATACTTACATTACTTCCCGCTCTACCCCGATTATAATCTTATATACTTCTAATTAAATATCGCGTACCTTTTTTTCGTGAATTAAAAAAAATAAAAAAAAAATAATTACCCACATTTTAAGAGGGGTTGAGGCATAAAACCTTTTATAACTCTCCGGCCCCTCATTTTAAACCCCAGATCTCTCTTCTTCAGGCGAACCGACGCTCTCCAACCATTGGCGATCAAGTAGCGACCGACCGGTGCAAAAATGATAAAGAAAATAGCTGAACGCTCCTATCTCCTGGGACAAACTCGAAGAAGTAAGTTCCTAGTTGGACCTTTTTTTATTTTTGATTTTTTTTATATTAATATTTTATATTGTAGTTTGTTCGATTGTTTGGGGTGTAAGCCTTGGTCCCGTGTTTATATATCTCGGTTTAGTGTTGAGGAGCCCTAGATGATTGTTGTAGTTTTGTTTGTTAATCGGGTTTGAAATCGCTCGTATGTTTGCTCACGTAGACCGGATTGGGTATTTTATTTAGACACCAATTTTGGATGATTTTATTTGTTTAATTTGTGATTTTTGTTAATTTTGTAGATGTACATTTAATTTAGTTATCCGAAGTTACATATTTTTGTTTTTTTGTTTGATTGTTCGATAATTCATGTTTGTGGGTTGGAAAATGTGGTATTGTTAGGTACCCGAGTTGCAGTTGTTAGGTCTCATTTGCTAAAATTTATACTTTTAGGGGACTATTGTGTACTTGAAATGTGTTGTTACATACTTTTGATAGATTCTGATAAACTTTTAAATAAATTCAAGATTTGGGTAATGTGAACTGATGGTATTTATTTACAGACTGTAGGTCGGGTTGTGCTTGTTTTGCAATTCATTACGCGAATCGTTCAGGCAAGGGAACAATGAGAAATTGGTACGTTTACAAAATAATATAATTAATTTTCTGTGGATAAACCGAATTACGTAACAAAATATTGTATTATTTTTACAGATGTGATTTATGCTTGTACTTGAATGCAATACACCTATGGATCATGGAGATGGAGACGTCCGAGTACATAAAATGCCGACATCAAGGTGATACTCTTGACTGTGATCCTTTGGTGTGTATGTTCGCCAAGTGTTACGCTAATGCAAATCCGGCAGTTCATCCCATTGGTGGCATCGGAGATAAGTTTTCTAATGTGAAGAGCTATCATGGTAAAATTACAGCCAGAATAATGAAAGGTCCGCCCTCCGAATCATAGACTCCGATGAACAACACAAGGTAAGTGAACATATGTAATGAATTTGGATAGATTTGGGTTGTATTATTTGTACTTGATTTGAGTAATGTGTTATTTAAGGATTGAATTGTTGGTTAAATTGGTTTGATTTGATTAATGTTAGATAGAAATGTACTAAAATTGATTGGGGGATTGAATCGTGCGTTGAATTTGGTGAAACCTAATGTTTGGAGTAATGCTATGAATTGTGTCATAAATAATTGTATGATTAATTGTTCACATAGTTAGAATCGCAATAATGCACATATTATACCTCCACAACGGATCGATGTACCAGTCTAACTAGATCGAAATACCTTCAAACTACGTATATCTATTCATACATGTTACCCATTAGTTAGGAATGTTATCCTTATACGAATATAACAATAAACCAGAAAATTTATGCATACTGCTCTTAAATTTGAATTAACTAATTCATTACAAAACTTTGCAATGGTTGAAGTAATGTCTTTAATGAATAGAAGTGCATTCACAAATACCTAAGTACATTAGTAGTGCACTAAGAAAGAAAAGTATATATATGTACTGCGCAGGTTTATGCTTTCCCAGTCGTTGCTATTTCTCTCAACCACCAATGAAGTGAAGAAGTGCTAATATAAAAAATGCTTTCACCGAGTTCATTGATTGCCTCATCCGTCAAGGGATTGATTGAAGTTGATCACATTCAAAATACCTACTACTACATAAATAATACCTAAACAACAACCAATTATACATTGATTGTCAATGCTCATACCCGGAATATATTTTTATACACCTTCATTAAATATCAACTACCCCAGAGTAGTTTTTACATACTTAAAATACGATCTCATATGCTCTGGTAATGAATATCTATGCCCTGGTAACTTGTGGTTGGAAACAGATCATTCTCAATTCAAAATATTCAGTTGTTGTCGGTAACCATAGATGAATTCATCATTATAGTGTTATCTCAAATCCTAGAACTATATGTAAAGATAAACAAGATATATTTACTATGGATGGATAAAAAAGACAGAAAAGACTTAGTTAAATATACTGGTTGTTATTCATACATGCTTTGTGGTATTTCTATTGAAAAATATGGCATGAGTTGAATGTAAATGTACCATGCCTAAACTTTTCAATCGGAGTTGGGAGAAGAAGTACTTTCATTGAGTTTGTGGTGTTTGTATCTGGAGTACATACTTACATACTTGTATCAAATACATGCATACTTTTGTGCATATCTTATATACCTATAACTCTGGTGTCATATGCTTCAGTAACGACCATATATGTTATGGTTATTTTGTGCTTGGGAAATCGACAATTTTCAGTTCAAAATATTCACTGGTTGTCGGTAACCAATGATGAATTCATCATGATAGTGTTCTTATGACACCTTAAATTGTATAATACTACCTCCGTCCCACATACCATGTCTGCTACACTGTAGACACGGTATTTTAGGAGAGGTGTAATTAGTAGATAATTAAGAATGTATTAGTGAAAATAATTATCCTATAATATAAATAATTATAAATTAAAATTAAGATAACTAATTATTTTAATTAAAATTTAAAAAAAAAATTAAAAATTTTAAAATGAGATTAAAGTGTATAATCATTTTCCAAAAAAGAAAAGTGACATGGTATATGGGACGGACAGAAACGGCAACGTGGACATGATATGTGGGACGGAGGGAGTAATATAAACAACACATATTTACTATATGGATAAATATGTCATAAATGACTTGTATAATATTTGTACAACCATAGTTTAACCTCCACTTGTAGATGTCCAGACAAGTCATAAATGACTAAATTAAATTTTGTTGGGTTATATGATATATGTACTATTATAATTCAACCTCCACTTTAGATGTCTAACAAGGTCGTAAGTGAGTAGGTTGAATTATGTTGGTTGTTAAAGTATATGAGTGTTGTCACAAATTGAAAATATTTAGACCTATTATTTATTAATCCACACCGTAGCGCACATAACAACTTTCGGTCAGGGATATCTAAGCATAGGGTCTGACTTGGCTAAGAAGGTGAGTACTTTAGAGCAGTTGTGTTGTACCCTCAATTTAGCTTCGTATACGAAATTCTACTAGTTGTGTACCTACTGTGTAGTTTTTTATGTAATCGAACAACGTAATCTTATGACATGATTTTCTAACTGTGTACCTCCATAACTCTTTGTTAATATTTGTAAGAATTTAACATATGACCAAAAGTGGCCTTGATAGATTGGTAGCTATGCTACCACACACACGTGCTTCAATTCATCAATTGTACACTCCCTAAAATGATTTGTGTGGCTTTGATACATTTCCAGAAACCCTGTGACATCAAAGGATCATAGAAAAATAAGCACTATCACATCAGATATCTAAATACCCCACCGGATAGGACAATAATACCATACCACGCCATTGTGCTTCGAGATATAAACTAAATACCCCACTAGATAATTTGTGTGTCTTTCTTACGTTTCTTGATACTTGTGTTATTGAATTATCATACACGAAAGAGGAATGTAAATACCCGTTGTTCGTGTTCATGTACCACAGTACATCAAAATTACAACCGCGTTTCTATACAAGTGGGGTCTTGTTGTTGTATATTTACCTATAATATTACATTATATCAAGCATGCCAAAAGTAATTTCACGTGAAACAGTACGTCCATGCCAAAAGTAATTTCACGCGAAATGGGACGTCCATGACAAAACAAAAAATTACACCTTAAAAAAGGACTATGGTAACCAGTCTTTACAACTTCTTCTGATGTGCTCGAGACGACCACAACAACCTATTTTTGTGGCCGCTTCTAAAGCTATTACATGAAGGTTGCCTTAATAAGAACAAGTGGTTAGAAATTTCGGACTCCTTCCGCTTATTTCCATCAAAGTAAATCAAACTTACACAGAAATTAATAATTTTGTCTCACCATCTACAATTATATTACCAAATCAACAAATTTAACTACAAAAAATACTAAAATCAAATGCTTCTACATACTTATAGTATATAAAGTCAAGTTCCCATTTTTTCTAATGCAATGAACCCCTCAACTAAAAATACACAATTTTATGAATAAAACAATCAATCCAAAATTTCTTGAATCAACATTGCAATACACAATGGTTTTAGTTGCTTATGATTCAAATAGATATTGACAATTTATTTATAGATATCATATGTCAATAGGAAATGACTCTATTTTCTAATTAATGCATCATATAAATCAAAAGTGCCGATAATGGATGATGACTCCAAATAGAAGCATATTCTTAGCTTGACAAAACTACGTATTATTTGAATTTATGTATAAAAACCATCACAATAACTGATTAATGGCATACTTTATTGATCTATATTGTTTGGCATGATCCAGAGTTGGTTTGTTGAGATTATTAACGATTTTTGCCCTTTTTAAGCGGTATTTTGGTGCCAGAAAAGCTAAGGCAGACGCCATAAGCGACAGCCATCTCCGCTCGCAAGTGATGATTTCATCACCCAGAAACTAAGGCAGGAGAGGCAAGCAGTAGCTTCCACCGCTCACAAGCGGCAGTCTTTCCCGTTCGCAAGCGACGGCCCAAACACGCACCGCTCCAGAGTGACAGCAACCCAACTCAAATATCGACTAAGTGTCCCAACTGCAGCGGCACAACCATTCCATTACCAACCAGCACAAGCAAGCCCGCCTAGCTGCGCTGATGCCCTCCAGCCATCCGGAAAGCGAGGAAGATTTGCGCCCTTACAACCCTATGCAAGCAAAGCGAGTACCCTAGGAGTTATGGCCAGCAACTACTTCAACAGAATAACTATCATCAACCGCCTAACGGTTGAAACCACCTTGTAATTGCTTGCAACTGTTACTTTCACCTGCTATAAATAGGGCCAAATATTTGTATGTAGATATACTTCGACTGGAGTATTATAGCGATTAATTTTCTGTGCATTCTAGTTGTTTTCTTGTTCTCCGAGAGCTCCAACCCTGTAAGGGAGTTCTCCACAGGAATGGCCATGGGAGTGGAGATTCCCCTCCTCCCTTGGCCAAGACTTTACTGTTTACTTAGTGTAGTTTTATTGCTTTCATTTACAGTTTTGTAGAATTAGAATTTCCAGCTTTATTAGTAAGTAATGAAATATCATTCAATTCTTCATCCCCAATTCTTTTATACTCTTTCATACTTCCAGACTAAGGAAGGGGTTCACAATAAGAGAACCCACCACTCAACCCAAAAGACCTTCACCAGCGAGGCTAGCAACGAAGGGGGTGCCACCCGAGCTGCAGAGTCCACTGGGCAATGAACCTGTTTCCTTCAACCAGCAGGGGGCAGGTGAGCCAACTGCTGCTGGACCAGGCAATGAAACCACACCCATTAACCAGCCGAGAGCGGTGGAGCCTACTGCAGCTAGACCAGAGGAGGAGCGGGAGACCATCATAACTGAAGAAACCATTCGCAGGATTGATGTCACAGTGGAATCTTAAAAGGAGTATCCCACCGAGGTCCCCGCTGCCACAACCGCTGAAGCTGCCAATGAAACCGAAAGGGTTAAGGCAGTCATAACAAATCTTCCCCTTCTGCAGGTGTCTCCACGCAGCCCTAGAACGCCAATAACAACTGGAACACCTGCAGTAACTCTAACTCCAACCTCAACAAAATTTGACAAAATAATCTTCGATGAAGAGGAGGATGAAGAGGAAAAACGATTCCGGGAAGAACAAGCTCAGCTGTTCGCTGCAATACAATAGTTAGAACAGAAGCGACAACGTGAGCACCAGAAGAAGAGGAAGATGAAGGTGTTGGCTAAGTTGCTGAAATACTGGAACCTGCTCACCCAACTCCAACTGCGATTCAGAAAATACTTGGAGTGGAAGAAGGCATAACAACTAGAGTATGAGGCAGCGAGGCAACTGATGTTCCTGAGGAATATCACCCCTGAGCCAGCACCTGATTCCTCGAGGAGAGAGAAGCCAGTGGACATCAGTTCAGTTGAGTCCGAGGGACAGTCACCATCACCCGCTGAGGCAGGTACATCAGCCTCCCGCGCGACTCTTGACACCTTAGAGAGACGACTGAATGAACTCGACACAGCCATGCTCAGCCAATACCTGATGACCCAAACATTGATAGACACTTATGCAAGGAATTTGGCTGAGGGACTGGCCACTGGCAAAAAGGCAAGCGCCGCACTAGAAGCGCGTGTGGAGGCGCTGAAGACTAGAGCTGGAAGCCTGGGTGCATCTCAAACAGAGATCTTGAAGGCGCTCTTAGCCATCACCCAGCAGAACGTAATCCTCATGGAACAACAGCTTGACACAACTCGAAGTCTCCAAAGAATGGAAGATCTAGTGCGGCAGATGACAATGAATCTTCCCCCGGGGCGAGGACCCTCGAGCGAGAAAAGAAAATAAAGGAAGGTCCTCCCCCATGTACATAATTTTTGAAACAGCAAGGGTTGTATATAGAACAAATGATCAACGAAACAACAATTTTGGTAACAAGTGAAATTTTTCTTTACTATATGCCTACCATAATCTAAAGTATGTGTTCTTATTTGAGATACTTGTGATACCCCACTGTGTTAGCTCTGTGATATGTTTTAAAGTAA
This sequence comes from Andrographis paniculata, assembly GCF_009805555.1. Lineage (NCBI taxonomy): Eukaryota > Viridiplantae > Streptophyta > Magnoliopsida > Lamiales > Acanthaceae > Andrographis > Andrographis paniculata. The sequence goes on from NW_026137611.1 coordinate 3,049,047, forward strand.
AGTTAGATAACTTACAAACACCAGAACAAGTAATTGTCCTTCGAACTTTCTCAATAACTCAAACATTGGTGTTAAACTAAGTAACAACGAATAGGACTTGTGAGGATTAGTGCCCCCTTCGTTTCAATTTTTTCCATACTCAGTAGGGCAATTGAACTTCTGTCTATCGACTTTGTTCACAAGAGATGACTTGAAAGAGAAATCCTTAAATATGGTGTAAGACACAATGTGAACAAAGCAGGGAGAATGTATCATTACAAAGGAGCTTAAAAGGCCTAGGTGCGTGAGAATCAATTAAGATCATGAGCAGACACAATATTTGTTTGAAACTCTTGATCAAAAAAAAAAAAAAAAAAGATGATTCTCCGCACCCTTCGGCTGAAGGCTTCTTTAATAAAAAAATAATCTCTGCTAAGCAAACAAAGTAGACGATACCGGGATAACTCCATTCATGTTAAATCAAATAACAAGTTTGAATGCTTAAGTATCAATTGTCTCTATCCGAGATTCACTTTACTCCTAATCATGACACTGATCGTTAGCAATTCTTGACTGTAATGAACATAATGACTCTGTGATCTCATAATTCAGTTTGTTCGAGGACGAACAATGAAATAGTGGTTTGTTCTAAATTTTGACAAAATCAAAATAAAATGTATTGATAAAAATAGCCATATATGAAAATTTGTTTACTTCTGCTTCAAATGCAAACAGTCTAAGTATGAAAAATGTTTGATAATTTTCATTCAAATTCTCAATAATAGCCAACCAAATCAGAGATGGTAGCTATGGGCCCTGTCCCTTGATTTACCACATGCAATAAACTAATCTATCCAAATTCTTGTACCTGGAGCACATTGTTACATAAATGTATTAAGTCGACATCCCTCGGAGCAAATTTTACGTACCTGTAATATGATTTCATATGCTGCGGTAACTGGTATCTATGCATTGGTAACCTATGCTTGGGAAACCGAGAGATTGTTACAATATCGGATTCCAAATTCATATGAAGGAGATTGTTAAATATATGACAAGTCATCAAGATTCTTCCATCTGCACAATTGAATCATTACAATATTGTAGTAATTATCATAGAGATACACAATTATGCTTCAGTGTATGTAAGAACTTTCAAAATTAACTTATATAATTCAAAATTTAAAAAATAAATTGTCAAAGTATTTGGAAAGATACATTTCATAGGCATCTCATAGAATTTGTTCCAAATTGCATTCATAATCTCATCACTACACAAACTCTAAACGACTAAAATTAGAATATAAATGTTTGTTGGCACGTAATTTTGTTTTCATTACCTCAATCAAATCAAGAACCGCAACAAGGTTTTCAATCTTGCAAAATCGATCTACTACAAACCTATATAAAACCATACGCATCTCACACATAAGGAATATAATATAACTTATTTGGTCGTCATTTTTATGATTTTAATTTTACTGTTTTATAGTCATAAAAAAAAAACAAATAATATAACTTAAAGAATCGTCACAAAATAAAGAACCAACAATCAATCCACCATGATGAACAATAACTATTGGTGGCAATATTAAAGGTATAACTACTTATTGAAATATCCAAACATTATTGCATATCTTTGAAAACTAATAATTTGACAATAATTTATCAAATTATTTGACATTAGGGCAAAATCTTTTTTGGGGCATTTTATCAAACATATTGCGTGCTCACTCAAATTTTTACTTTACTAATATTCATATAGTATATTCCAAAAGAGAGATATAAGAAGAAAAAAAAAAAAAAGAAAAAGAAATGTGAATCTAAATTGAGAGAAACTATGAATCCAAAAGAATAGATAAATTCTTCTACTTAAAGACATAATATTTCATACCATAAATATAAAAGTATTGTATACCCACCCGAAGATTAGAGTGTGAGAAAATCAAGATATGCAGGGGATACTCGATGAGATTTAATGAGAACATAGGAAAAATGTTTTGAGATGATACCTACAATATATTTGTCAACCGAAGTGAAGAAGGGGATGATGAAACCAACCGACAAGAGAAATAAAAAAACTGTGCAACAAATTGAAAAATTGCGTGAAAAAACCGACGGAAGCAAAAAAGTGGGTTAAAGTGTTGGGAGAGAGTAAGATATAAAGATATTCTTAAAGCAGGGAGTGCAGATAAAGAAGTTTAAAACAGGGACTGAACTTCAATAATATAAGGTGCATACGGATTTTATCTCAATTATCCAATAAAAATATATATACAATTTTTTACAAAATATTTAAAAAATAACAAAAGCAAATATTTTTAATAAATTTTTTCATCATTTTCAATATGTAATACTTCCTCCGTCCCATAACAAAATATTCATTTTTTCATTTTAGTCCGTCCCATAACAAAGTATTCATTTCATTTTTTAAATAATTGTACTATCTACCTAACATTACAAATATCCTTACAACTTACAATATATTACACAAATGTCATTACCTTTATATCACATACTAATAAGGTTATTTTAGTAATTTATGCTTTATTCCTACTACATTCAAATATAATACTAATATTTCTAAAACTACGTGCAAAAAATAAATGAATATTTAGTTATGGGACGGGGGGAGTAATAAAAATTTTAAAAAATCGTATACAACGAAAAATGCAACTAAATATTATAATATTAAAATACAAAATATCTTTAATTGTCATTTATGTATAAACAGGTAATATTAAACCGCTATGTTACGAAACATTTTAATACAAACCGCTAATCGAATCAGCTAACAGCTAACATCTAATTGAATCAGCTAACAATTAATAGCTATAAACTAATTGTCAAACACACCCTTAAAACTATTGTGGCGGTGTTCTTCTTAAAAAAAAAAAAATATTTAGCATCATTCTCCGAAAATATTACTCAGAAAATATATGTTAATTAAAAATCAACAATTAATACATATATAATAAAAGTTAAAATTTCAAATATACAAAGTATTATTCTTTATAACACTATTATAATTCACATATCTAACACCAAAAATACTAAAAAAAATTATATTTTTATTAAAATTTATGCTAGTTGAATAGTAAATACGTGTTAAATATTATATCTAATACTTATTTAAGCTGATTAATTGTATCCAATAATTATTACATTTAAAAAGATATATGGGTTTATTAGATTTTTATATAAGTTTTGTTTTAAAATATTTTTATGTGATATTTTGTCAAATGAAATAATACTTTCTCCATCCGGATAATTGTGTCATTTTCTTGTCTGACAAATTTATGCATAATTCATTTATAATAAATAATTTTATCCATTCACAATTTCATTACTCTTATTTAATAAATGATAATAAATTTGTCATCATTTTTTCTATTTACTGCATTTTTTTATTATTAAATTTTTAATATATTTCTTATACGGTAAATTGAAGATAAATATCTAAATCATAGAAAACTTCCCTAAAAACTCCCCTATATTATTTTCTTTCCTTGAAACTCCCTCTACACATATTTATATTTCTTTTAACTTAGAAATTCCATTTTTATCATCTACAGAACACTAATTCACAAAATTATCAAACATATTCAAAATCTTCAACCGTGCCATACTCTTTTGCCCCAACGGTGTTTGTTCAACCCAACCGTCACCGTGTTGCCGTCGTTTGCCTATCCTGCCGTCCGCCCACCCCGCCCACAATGGCTCTAATCAAAAGTGTGTTTTAAATTTTGTATTATTCTTTAATTTTAATTAGACCTGTCAAAACAGGTTAGTGGGGTGGATTGACCCACAAATCACCCTAACCTGCAAATAAGCGGGTTGTTTTCGGGCCAACCAGCGGCAGGGTGGATCAAAATTTCATCAGCCCAACCCAACCCACCAGCGGGTGGTGAGCTAAGTGGGCTAGCCACGGGTTTTTTTAAAATATTAAAAAAATATTAATATTATAAATATTTTCGTAGTTAATATTTAAAAATAGCTGAAAATAGTTTTATTGTAGAATTTAAATAATAAATATTTTAAAATAAATAACAAATATAAAAATTCTCAATTCTAAATATTATTAGTTAATGTATTTAAAAAAATTAATAATAAGAAATACTCCATTTTAAAAATAAATCATAATTAATTTTATAAAATTGTAAAATTATAAAATAATAAAATGGAAGACGAACAAAACAAATGATGAAAAATCGAAACAAATAACAGTGATATGGATAACAGATTTAGAGAAGAATAACAAGGCGTGTAGAACAATATTGATAATTTATTTAAACTAATAATAATATAAATTTTATTTTATTCGTATTAACTTAAAATATTTCTTTTCAGTAGATTAAAAATAATCATAAGTTATTTATTAAATAAAATGTACAAAGATCTTTTGATATATTTTACTCTTTGTACCTTATTTATAAATTAACTGTATTTATAATAGTATATTTGTAATTTACATAAAATTAAAATATATTCTCATATTAATATTTGATTAGTTTTATTATAATTTTTTAATGTGATAGTAAAAAATGGTAAAAAAAAATTCATTTAGTTAGACGGATGAGTATTAATTATTATATTTACTTGGCCCGCGGGCTAATCCACCCCACTGCGGGCTAACCCACCCTCAACCCGCGATCCACGCAGGTTGGCCCATTTAGTCCCGCATTTTAACGGGCTTAAAAAATCACAACCCAACCCTCCTTAAAAGTAAGGTAAGGCGAGCCAACCTGACGGACTCAACCCATTTTGACGGCTCTAATTTTAATTTTATTTTGTAGTATTATTTGCTTATTTATTGTATTATATATTTTCATATTTATTTATGTGTTTGTTTGTTTGTTTACTATTTCGATTGAATTTTCTTGCATTGGTAATAATTTTGTGTGTTTGTTGAATTTGAATAGTTTCATCTTTTATGTTAAAAGTTTTCAATATTTTTTTTCTGCTGACGTGGGAACCCGTAGCCGCTACCCAAAAGTGCGTGCTGAGTAACCTCGGTCGAACCTAATACCCTGCAAATTATGCCAGATAAACTTGCCTGGCATCAGGAATTCTTAAACCTTGACTTTGCTTGGCATTGGGCTTCGATATAGCTTGAAGTTCTCTTGTCTGATGAGACTAGCCCACGCGGTGTGTTACCTGCAAGTCTCACAATGGAAAAGTTTTCAATTTCTTGAATACACATTGTCTTGTTTTTGTAGGAAATCTATGGGAAAAAAATATAGTAATCAAGGGAAAATTGAAGAAATGATTGTTGATGATTATTGCGAAATATATTCTGAATGTGGCCAAAAAAAAATTAATACAAGTAAAAAACGAAGTCTACAGCATAAAAGGAGAGCAATGTCAAATTTCGAACACCCGCAAAGTTTTTGATAGAAATAAAAATGAAAAAAACATCCAAATGCAAATGATTATTACGAAACAACTACGATAAAATCCATCGGGAGTACATAGTGAGAAACTCTACGAAGTCATTGAACTTGGCCCGTCTTGGGTTCACAACATCTTCTCATATTGAAACTCCTCCCACAAGCCTACATAGGTTACAATAGAATCATTAAAATCGAATATCATACGTAAATGACAAAAACAAAAACATTTAGTTTGGCTTACATCCAAACATCCAATGATAGAATGAACAAATGAAAACATCTAAAACTTATCAAACATATTATTTAATCCAATATCGCAAAACCGAAATGAAAAACAAAATGTTGAAGCTTTGGATCATGTTCTTGCCTTTGAATTCGAAGTTATATTTAAAAAAAAAAATTAAAAAGAAAACTAATAGTAATCAATCTTTTTTTATATTTGATTAGACCAATCAATTATTATACATGTGACCAAAATCTAACAGAAAACTAATGACAATGAAATACATGTCGAACATAAAAATTAATCATTGAAGAAACACACCTTTTGAAATTATTGCCGAAATTCAAGAAGTTCACCATTCCATCAAGCTCCACTATCTGTCAGAAAAAAAAAAAAGAAAAATAAAAGATTTCATAAAGTAGCTCAACATAATCTCTAAGACAATGGAGATTGATTATTTCTAGCAGTATAGAAATGGAAGTAAGAGTGTCATATGAAACTCAAATACGCAAATAATAGGTGAAAAATAACACTCACATTTGAGTAGGCTTTCGACAAATGGAAATGCAAATGGAGAGAACCTCGCAAACCTTTCACTTAGATGATCGAGCATAGTGAAAGTTCCTTCTTCCGCATTAAAAATCACATACCATAAGGAATTATCTTCGAGCCTGACAATGAAGAACATCTCGTTTTTGTACGCAACTACAGAGTTGAAGTGGCAGATGGGCTTAGGCTCGAATTCAACCCTTGATCGAAGGTGCCATGAATCGTTCACATATTTAAAAATCTTCAGATGCATAGGTTCGTCCGAATGCATAAAATTGTGAACCACATGCATAAAACGTTAAACCCTAAATACACAACTATGTCCAAGCACATATTCCCAAAAATGAGGATTTCTCGATGACAAACAGAGGCATACCATATTGCGGCCGAAATTTAAACCGCAATCGAACACACAATTTAAGGTAAAAATATTGTGAATAAACTAAAAATTTTAGGAAGAACGAAAGAAAACTTACTTATTCGCGTTGCGTCGGGGTGATGGGCTCATTTCCAACTTCCCCTTCACCATGTTTTTTCAGTTTGTCGGACGATGAGTAAAAATGAGAACGATCGGCTGCGGGTGAGAGTTGTGAAAGTTGGATAGGGTTTTGTTTGCGACACCCCGGCCCACAAGCCACATATATTTTCCTTACTATCTTATAGTTTCGAAGCTACATATTTATGACTTTTAAGTTGGTAGCATTATATTTTCTTAAGAAGTAATATCATAGTTTTTAATAGATTTTGTGATAAATTTCTCAATTATAAAAGATAATCTTTCGATGCACTGCTAAACCAAATTGAAATACAAGTGAAGACCATAATTTAGTTTTAATATTTAATTAGTGAGAATAAAATATTGACAAGATATACAATGATGAACAATATACCACTAGTGCACACAATTTGGCCTTACTAACAAGACTTGGCGGCATTTAGAGTACATTTCGCAATTATTGTCCGATAAGTATCAACAATCATTTCTTTTAATTTCCTTCGATTACTATATTTTTTTTTATAGATTTCCTACAAAAACAAGATAGTATGTATAAAACAAATTGAAAACTTTTAACATAAAAATCAAACTATTCTATTCAACAAACACACAAATATTATCAATGCAAAAAAATACAATCAAGACAGAAAATAAATGAACAAACACATTGTGATAATAGTTTGAATATTTTCAACATAAATAATAAAGAAGAATAATTATATAAATAAATATTAACATGTAGAATACAATAACTGAATAAAGAAGCAAATAATACTACAAATAAAATTAAATTAGAGAATAATACAAAATTTAAAATACACATCTTTGATAGGGAATCATGTAAGCATAATAATCGATTCAATGTGGTATAGAACTCAAGAATCGAAACTGAAAAGAATCCCGAGAGCATACCTCCGGCTATTGGTGTCAAACTCGAATGCAATATTTCTTGGTTCTTCTAAGAAGTTGCACTATTTTTCTACACGGTGTAGAAGCCTTTTTATAGTGATGCTTAGGTGACCAAAAACCTATAAAATTCATGTCTCAATTAGTTCATTTTATTAAAGAAATAACCGACATGGAGAGTAGGAGTGGGGAAAGTAGTAGAGACCTTTCACAAAGGTCACATTAACCTTTAGTAATGAAGTAGATAAGTAGTGGAGATAGTAGAGTAGTTGAGACTTTTCACATGGGTCACTACTTCACATAGACCACATAATATTAACAAATCATTGTGGGCGGGTGGGCGGACGTTGGGTTAGGCGAATGACGGCGATACAACGACGGCGGTGGTGGTTGCGGTCGAATAAACACTGTTGGGGAAGAAGAGTATCGCTCATGTTGAAGATTTTGAATGGATTTGATAATTTTGTGAATTAGTGTTTTGTATGAAGATAAAAATGGATTTTCGGAGTTAAAAGAAATATAAACATGTGTAGAGGGAGTTTTAGGGAAAGAAAATAAAATATGAGAGTTTTAGGAAAATTTTTGATAGTATAGATATTTATCTTCAATTAACACGCATATATATATATTGCAGCAGGTATTAAATTTAAGATTGAACATCATGCTGAATAGTGCACAATGTTACTATATAAAACACGTTATTTATATTAGTATAATATAAATACAATACATAAATTAACCTCACATGAAATACTTCTACATAAAACCATTTTAAATATGAACAGATAACACCCGCCAACTAAAAGTATATGCTATGTGCATTATGTATTTGTGTTATTTGGAGAAATTAACGCTAATTTCTCCAAATTGGAGCCTAAACTATTGTTGTGTAACTTTTCATGTCCCACATCGGAAGTGTGATAAAAATGTAGGGATATTGACTCCTATAAATTGACCCCCTTGGGTCCTATTTTAAAATATGAAAACAAGTCTTTCTTTAGTAACTAGAGAGAGTGAAATTCAGATTTGGTGAGTTTTTGTGACGAGGGTTTTACAATTTTTTCTGTGCAAAAATTGTAATAAATATTTTAGTAGATTATCCCATTTTGGAATCGTGGATATAGATCTGTTGTGAGAGCAAACCACGTTAAATTCTCATGTCTTGTTATTTAGTTTTCTCTCTCTTCCCTTGTGTGTTCCCAACAAGTGGTATCAGAGCGAGGTTATTTTTTAGCGAGGTCTTGGAAAAAGGAGAAGACAATAAGCAAGAGGTGTTTCGAGAGAAGTTGACGGCACGCCAGCAGTCCAGGTTGCAGTTCCGCAGCGGGCTCCGGCAACACACCAGATTTCTATCAGAAATGTCGGTTCTGCTTGATTTGAGTTCCTAATTTTATTTTTTAGCCTCTATTTATTTGGTTGTTGGAAGTGCTTGTATATTGGAGAGTTATATTAAACACTATTTTCACTACTTTGAAATATGAGGTTCCGTTCTTTGATGGAAGAATGATTTTACTATGTTGCAAAACACAATACAAAACTACTTGGTGCAGTAAGGTCTTGATGTTGCATTTGAAGATGTAAAACCAGAAGATATGAAAGAAGGTGATTGGAGTATGATCCGGAAAAAGACTGTAGGAACTATGATTGGCACTCACCCCCCGTATAAAGGTTACCGTGTTGATGGAAACATCGCCGAAGAGATTGTGGGATACTTTGGAGAGTAAATTTGCCACGAAGACGTTGACTAACCGTCTGATTATGAAGATGGATCTATATTCTTTGAAGATTGAGGAATTATGTAATATAATTGACCATACTAACAAGTTTAATGAGTTAGTATGTCGACTGTTGAATGCAGAAGAGAAAATTAAAGAAGAAAAGCAAACGCTGCTCTTGTTAGCTTCATTGCCCAAATCCTACAAGCCGTTGGTGCAGTCAATGTTGGTTGGAAAAACTACATTGAAATTAAATGAGACACTAACGATTTGGAACGAGAATGACTAGATAATGAGAAATGAAGACACTTTAAAGGAGAGTCAAATACTAGCTGTGGGGGGTTCTGAAAGATAGAGGAAAATGAAGAGTGACCGTGGTGGACGATCGAAATCTCGGCCGAGAGATTACAGCTCTATTGAGTGTCATTATTGTGGAGAGTTTGGTCATATTCAAAATCACTGTCGACTTTTTAAAGAAGACTTGAGAAGTCTGAGAAATTTAAAGGGTAAGTCGAAAGTTTAGAACTCCGCGAACATGATCAATTATGAAGGTGATTTACTTCTTTTAAATACAAATCCTATTGAGAATTCTAATTAGGTGATGAATTCTTCCGCCGATGTCCATATATGTAAACATCAAGTTTTATTTGATACATTGCATACAAATAGAGATTTTGACTATATTAATGTGAGATATAAGATGTAACAGTGAATTGAAGGCATTGGAAGAGTTCGCTTGAAGCTCCACAATGGTAATATCAAAACAATTTTTAATGTGAGGTATGTGCCTACTGTTGGAGCTAATGTTATTTTATTAGGCGAGTTGGCTTCATATGGGCATAGATATGTTGCCATTAAAAATCTATGCAATGTGTACAAGGGTGATAGTTTGATTATGCAAGGAAGGAAGAAAGAAAACAACATCTATTATCTAGATAAATGGGCCTTGTGAGCAAATGTGAAGAGCAACAATAATACGAAGAATCAGAAAATCGAGAAGAGAGTTCGTTTTTTTGACATGGTCAAAATATGTGAGACTATGGGAAGAGAGAGAATTTGTTGTGTAACTTCCAATGTCTCGTATCGAAAGTATGATAAAAAAAAATAGGGGCATTGACTCCTAGATTTGATGAGTTGTTATGACGAGGGTTTTACAATTTTATCCGTGCAAAAATTGTAATAAATATTTTAGTGGATTATCCCGTTTTGGGATCGTGGACGTAGGTTTGTTGTGAGACCGAACTACGTTAAATTTTTGTGTCTTATTATTTAGTTTTATCCCGTAAAAGTAAACCTAAAAATCACAAGAAAATTTGAAAAATAAAATTGTACTCCCTCGATCTCACTTAATTTTTTCATTCTTTCTATTTTCATTCATCCCACGCAATTTTTCATTCCTTTTTTTTTTGAAAATATAATTATATACTTTAATCACTTTTTAAAATTCATAATTTATAATTTTTTAAAATTTTATTTAAACTATATAGTCATTTTAATCTTAATTTATAATTATTTTAATTAAATCATAATTACTTGTACTAATGCATTTTTTATTTACTTACTTATTATTAAATACCAAAAACTCGGTGTGAGACAAATTAAGTGGAACGAATGAAATGAAATATTTCATTCAAAATCCACCCTAAAAATAGTCATTGTTTTTTGGATCAATTCTTGAATCAATATATTAATTTGTTGAAATTAAAGCTAAACTAAAAGTTTTATTATCAAATATTTCTTTTATAATCACTAATTTTATGTCAGATTTTAGTCGTCTATGTATTAATTTATTGATTTAAGCAAATATAAAAAAGATTGATTATCCTTTTTCTTTTTTAATCAAAAAAATTATCGTAACACTTTAACATTTTATTTTTTATTTTGATTTTGCGATCTTGGATGACATTATATGTTCGATAAATCTTCAAATATTCTTTCAATATTTCTTTCACTAGTTTTCTGTTGGTTTTTTTTTTTTTTTGTTTTTTTGTTTTTTTTTTTTTTTTTTGTGTTAGATTTTGATCGTATATATATTGATTTATTGTGGTTTTCAAATATACACTTCAACCGTTTTTATTATAACAAGATCCAATTAAATGAATTTGAAAGAATATTTCAAATCTCTACAAATCTCAATCTATCTGAACAAAGAATTTAAAATTTTGTTGAATTTCAAATCATTTTATTTTTAATCCCTTTTCAAATCCAAATCTCTCAAGACCTAAACAATCACATGCAATGATAAAGAGAGATCACATCAGCCTTGAAGAGAACCACAACCAAAACAAAATTAATACAAGTAAAAACGAAGTCTACAGCATAAAAGGAGAGCAACGTCAAATTTCGAACACCCGCAAAGTTTTTGATAGAAATAAAAATGAAAAAAAAATCCAAATGCAAATGATTAATACGAAACAACTACGATAAAATCCATCGAGAGTACATAGTGAGAAACTCTCCGAAGTCATTGAACTTGGCCCGTCTTGGGTTCACAACATCTTCTCATACTGAAACTCCTCCCACAAGCCTACATAGGTCACAATAGAATCATTAAAATCGAATATCATACGTAAATGACAAAAACAAAAACATTTAGTTTGGCTTACATCCAAACATCCAATGATAGAATGAACAAATGAAAACATCTAAAACTTATCAAACATATTATTTAATCCAATATCGCAAAACCGAAATGAAAAACAAAATGTTGAAGTTTTGGATCATGTTCTTGCCTTTGAATTCAAAGTTATATTTAAAAAAAATTAAAAAAAGCTAATACTAATCAATCTTTTTTTATATTTGATTAGATCAATCAATTATCATATATGGGACCAAAATCTAACATAAAACTAATGACAATGAAATAAATGTCGAAACATTAAAATTAATCATTGAAGAAACACACCTCTTGAAATTATTGCCGTAATTCAAGAAGTTCACCATTCCATCAAGCTCCACTCCCTGTCAGAAAAAAAGAAAAATAAAAGATTTCATAAAGTAGCTCAACATAATCTCTAAGACAATGGAGATTGATGAGTTCTAGCCGTTAGAAATGGAAGAAAGAGTGTTATATGAAACTCAAATACGCAAATTATAGGCGAAAAATAATACTCACATTTGAGCAGGCTTTCGACAAATGGAAATGCAAATGGAGCGAACCTCGCAAACCTTTCACTTAGATGATCGAGCGTAGTGAAAGTTCCTTTATCCGCATTAAAAATCACATACCATAAGGAATTATCTTCGAGCCTGACAATGAAGAACATCTCGTTTTTGTACGCCACTACAGAGTTGACCTGGCAGATGGGCTTAGGCTCGAATTCAACCCTTGATCGAAGGTGCCATGAATCGTTCACATATTTAAAAATCTCCAGATGCATAGGTTCGTCCGAATGCATAAAATTGTGAACCACATGCAGGACAGCCAGGCACCCTTCAAACTCGAATAAGAAGTTTATCGGAGACAGTCTTCCCGGCAAGCGAATTTCGATCACCTCTTCATTCTGGTTGATTGAAAGTATACAGAGAGGTACACCAGGGTTAGATAGGCAATTCACGAACCAATACAAAGATTCGTCTACATTTGCATAGCGCGGGCAGAGTTGATGCCAAGGATGACGAGAGAGAATCTCTACATAATTGGAAATCGTTCTCCATGATGTCGAACCGGATGCAAATACTTCACACTTGTAGCTAAAATTTCTGTGGCTCGAAACCCCATAGAATCGGAAGACTTTGAACTCATTGTTTCCAGTAATTAGGGCTCCAACGCATGGAAGTGCAGCTGACCGAGTCCCGAGAGGAAGTTGCAAGACATCACGAGTATAAGGATTAAATATGCGAAGATGAACCATGTTCATCTTGTGGGTATCTTCTTCGACACTGAGGAAGAGACCTTTCGATGAGCAGCTGATGTCAGATGACGGAATATTCTCGATACCAGAGATTTGAATGCTTTGGCTAATCTCTCCATTTCCTTCCATTATGTAAAGATGAGAGGCTGCTGCAGTTTCACGAGAGTACGGACATAGAACACACTTCGGGTTGTTCTTTGAGTGCTTTAGATGCAAGGTCGGAAATTCTGGCTCAGATATCAAACGTGACCAGAATTTGCAGACCGTCTTGCATTTTACAGCAGTTTTTGCAGGAAGTCGCGGGAGAATGTTGACCATAATTTCTTCAATATGGCCAATTCGAGGCACGTCGTCAATTTGCAGCCGGGAGCAATCAGGAGTCATGTCAGCCATGGTAATGAGCAAATTCTGGTGATAAAAGAGTTTTGAAGCTGCAATAAACACAATATTACGTATAAGATATCAAGGACTTGATCAGATACAACACATCGCAAATTGTCCCAATCAAATTCATACCATGCAACAATTATACCATTCATCACTAAGTATGCTAAAGAGTGATAATTGTAAAATGTAAACAAGCGAGAAAACTTAAACAAAAATGCAAGGGTTGATAATGAATGACATGTGTAAACACAACCACGATTATTAAAACGAAGATATTGTAACAAACGTTGAAAAGTATGTCCACATAACCAAGAGAATACAACATTCAGCAGCATATAAGAATGGTATTTGTTGATAAGAAACAATAGGAAAAAAGGTTTAACAAAGACTTCGAAAAAAGAATAAATCACATCAATTATTATGGCAACACGTAGTCATACTCGCACGCAGCAATTGCATGTAGCAAACACAGAAGCTCAAATTTAGAAGAATTACATAGCTGGAAGAATTGTTGAAAAAACATCTGTTTTTGGAAATGAAAAGATGAAACACTTCTCCAAAAATAAAACTAAATGTAAATAAATTATTAAATAGTTTTCAAGGACAACATAATTGAAACTTCAGTTTCAATATAACACTAGGAATGTGGAGGAAAGGTTATCCAAAATTGGAACGAATGAGTTGAATGATTTTCCATAACAGAAATCACATAGGCTTTGTGGTCTAAAGCCTGTCACCAAAAATCAACCACAAATTTTTAACTCATCGAATAAAACTTTATCCAAGTAAAGGAACAACGGAATCACTTCTTACACAACAAGTTAAAGCTCAATAAACATGTAACCATCACCGTTAATTAAATAAAACACAGATCTGAACCCAATAAAACTAATTTTTTCCATCACACATCAAATGATCCAAAAATATACTATATATACAAAAAATTAATAAAAAGATCTAGAAATTGGAAAATAAAATATTATTCATAATCTTTACATATCACAAACACACAACAATTAGTCTACCCTTGAGTAATATCCAAAAAGCGCAATAGTAAGTCCTAAAAGGCATTAGCAAAGTCGAACCCAAGAAGATCTATCATCAGATCTGCCATGGATACTAATTCCATCAAGGAAATTGAAGAGTACAAGATAAAAAGATGAAAACGTGGTTTAGATGAGTAGATCTACCGAGGAAAAGAATTTCATCACAAACTTAAATCAATACAAAAATCAATAACCAGTTAACCACATTGTTCAATGATCTAAGCAAGGGAATCACAAAGCTTACCAAGCGATGGAAGACGATCTGAGAGAGAAATGGTTGAAACCTAATCGAGCACTTCTTATTTTTCTCCGCTTTGGCGATGGTTCTTATAAATGCGTAGGGCGCCGCCTCAACCCTTCGATGACATCGATGATAGAAAGAAAAATATCAAGTAGGGCATCAAGCCCGGGGTCTTTTAGGAGACACGTGTCTAAATTGTTTGCATGCAAAGCAATTACTCCTCGACACGCTTCACATTTAAGCTATTGCTCAATTATTCAAATAATAATGTAAAATCGTGTATGATTAGTATAAATTATCAACTGTCTTGCTTTCCTCCACAATTATGAATTACGAAAAATTGTTAATAATGTTATACAATAGAAAGATATGAGTTTGTGTTAAATGCTAATGACATGCCTGAAGATTAATGAAGTCTCGATCAAATTTTGATAAGACCGCACAATTTTTTCAACTTCTACATGTCATCTATCATCAAAGTATAAGTAAGCCCACTGTACACTCTTGCGCTGCAACCTCGTGTGCCTTGGGAAATTGAAATTCCTGCTGAAGGTAGCCATTCTTCTAAGTTAGCATAAATCATTTTCTCAAAAAAAACCTTTTGCTCAACTTAAGAAAATACATAACCCCATATCTTTTTCTGTAAAAGCTTGATGCCAGTTTTTCATTCGAGCACCTTCCAAAGTGACGTAACACAATAAATTTTTTATTTAATAAAGTACAAACTTGCATCACAGGCACAATGCCTAGATCTTCGATGATTTGGTTGCCGCAACCCCACCCCCTCTTACCAGTAAAACTGAGGTGGTTATAGACAAACACCCTGCCCTTTCCTTTATAAATACCAAAGTTCGAGTTTCTATTGAGCATTTTTTAAAACTAAAAAAATCCATTGTTCCAAATAAAGTTGCTGCAAGTATGCATTCCAAAGATCCATCATCGACCAACTTATTGAAAAAAAACTACACTCTGAGGCGATGACAATGTCATCTCATGTTTTTTTCCCAAATGAGATGATCTTTTTACATATACTTATTTGAAATTTTGGAATAATTTATCAACAGTAACGGATCCTAACACTCTTTAAACTACTTATCAACAGTAACTCTTATATAAGTCTATCACATCAAAAATATATTTTTGTCAAAATATATCACATCAAATACCCTAATATTTTACTATTTCCAAAATTTTCGATAACTTCGAAATTCCAAATATTCTCTATGTAAACAGAGCATAACACTCTTTGCTCATTTTCCAATAACTAAGTCACTCAAAAATTTAAAGGGATCCAACACATTTTACATGATTCTTTCAACAACAATCCCTCCCAGTACAAGAAGGATACCATTCCCAAAACTTTCGAACATCACACTCCTTTTTATAAATGGACGACATCTGAAAATTTGAACAGAGGATTGAATGGTGATCTAACCCCAAACCTTAGGTTAAACAAGCACACTCTGTATCACATAATTTCACCAAGAATTGCCTCATTCTAAGAGACGTATACCTTCCGAAGGCCCCAGCTTCAATTCCATGTACGACCAAAAGCAACACGCAAGCTTCCAATCTTCATCCAACGAAACAACATGAAAAGAAACCATTACAAACTTTAACTAGGGAAATTGCAGCTCACGCTAAAATTCAATACTACTAAAGCATTCTTCAATTCAAATTCTTTTACAGTGTCGCTTTCTAAGCATGAGGTAAGATTGTAAACAACCAATTGTTTATCCATTCATTAAATCGCAAGCTACAAAGCAATGATTGGACAAAGACAGAAATGGCGGCAGAAACGGTTAAATTTTGAAAGAGGGAAAATCAAAGAAAAGGAAAACAAAAGTATGAGCAGAGAAGATGGAATCTCAATCACCTGAAGCAGATGAAAATTTCGTAAAACCCTCGAAGAATCCCTCGTAACTCATTGTGATTTCAACTGGCCGAAATAAGCGGTTCTGGAGAGTTTTCATATCATAATTCATAAGATAGGCATCGGGTCGGACTCGGATGATTCTTTATACATTCTGGTTGTGGTTGTTCGAGTTAGTAGTCAAATTTTGTGATTTGTTTTTGTAGTTTGTTAGGTTGCGTTTGAAATTAATTTTGTATTAAAATTAAAATTTTAATTTGAATAATATTTTGTTGTGATACTATATACTATATATATAAATTAAAAAAAAGATAAATTATATAATATTCGTATTTTATTTTTTATTTTTGGTGAAAATCTTATGTGAATACAAAATTTACAAGCAATTAATATTTAGTTCTAAATAAAATATAAAATTATGTAAGTTTTATACAAATTATTTATTGGGTGAAGCTCTTATGCGAACATAAAATTTACACGCAATGAATATTTAGTTTTAAATAAAATCTAAAATTACGTAAGTTTTATACAAATTAACAACGTAGGGTGTGTTCGGTTGGTGGACATAAAATTTATTGGGTGAAGCTCTTATGCGAACATAAAATTTACACGCAATGAATATTTAGTTTTAAATAAAATCTAAAATTACGTAAGTTTTATACAAATTAACAACGTAGGGTGTGTTCGGTTGGTGGACTCGGATTAAAACGCACTGTACAATTACCGTACAAATTTCAAAATTAAAATCCAACCCTACTAAGCTTTTACTTTTCTCGCAGAAGTGTTCGAGATTCTCTGCAATCCGTCAATCCCATCCGGCAGCAACGATTCATGCGATCAAAGATACACGCCGGTAGGTGGTACGTGAGACAATAAATCGACAACATCGGTCCTGGGCATTTCGATTGTAGATTTGCAAGGGCTTAACACTTGCGTGTCGGTGAGAAAGGGGAGTTAGCAGTGGCGACAACCGGTCGACACAGAGGTGAGTCAATCTCAACACCGTCTCGTCGATTTAGTGTGAGTTCGGGTCTATTATTCTCTGTTTTTTTAAAGTCGGCTGAAATTAGTGCAATTCAGAGATGATATTTCTTCGTATATGCCTGATTTAGGCAGGAAATGAGTGATCTATGTCTAATTTTAGGGATTATGGTGTGATTTTATTGTAGCAAGTATTACCATCAGTTACGCCGTAGTTCGAGTGTAATTTGTTAAACGGTGAAAAGAAATGGTTTTCTGAGTTCGTATCGGAACTATTCTATCGTTCTCGACTTACCTAGAAAGCTTCCCTAGAATTCGCAATGGGTGGTTCGTGGGTAGTGGTTGATTTGGTTTTCTGCCACAAGTAATAGGTCATAGCAGTTGCCTAATTGTGGAATTTCCGGCGAGAGTCGTTCGTATGTCGTTAAGACAGTCACCGTATGTACTAGGGAATATTAGGATCCTCGTTCCAATCGTATGGGATGAGGTTTGTTCAATGTTATTACCCATTGAACTGTGTGTGCTTTCGGGAATCTTAGACTCACTATTATTTTAAAGGTGTTTATGAGATTTCTTCATCGTTGGTACCCACTGCGGCCTTCGCTGTCGGTGTTTAGAAAAGAGTTATGCGCACTATTACGATTTAGGTTGAAATTGATATGAGTTTTGCTTATTTCGACATGGTAAGTGTGGGAATCAAGTTGAAATGTGTTTTTATGTTAGCTGAATTACGTGCTGCTAAGTACTTTCTTTTGAAAAGTTGATTGTACTTCGCTTGAAATTGCGTACATACGTTTTTTGCTTGTCACCCCCAACATAGATAATGGTTTCTCTACCAACGATTAATGGGTGTGGCTTGTTTTTCGTACAAATTGGTGTGATTTCATTTTAAATTGTTTACTGTGTTTGAGCACCACAGTGATAGCAATGTGATTTTCCTTGAAAATCAAATTATTTGGATTCACATTGACTTGAATTTGTGTTGTCTTTTTTGTTGGAATTAGTTTGAGGTTTTGTTCAATCAATTTCATGACTGTTAGGTCAAATTTTTCTTTCATTGTTTGTGTTCACACCCCTAAGATAAACCTGAAGCTTAGTTTTCCTTGTCCAATGAGTTCTAGGAATAGAATCAGTCGTGTTTGGTTGGATTTATATATTTGGAGGGGTTGTTGGATTGGGAGAATAATGTGAAGATCTTCGCCGGTTGGGATTTCAATTTTTAGTGCTTTATTAGTTAAGGTCCTAAATCTTTGCTTAATCCTAATGCTTGTTTAATTTAAAAATGCGAACATGCGTATTCACCATTATCTTAGTCGCTACACGTAGTTACTATTTCAGTACTGGAAATTTGCAATTGATTCATGTATATGAAGCTTTTGTGTTAGGCATGAGCACAATATTAACATGGTTTTATGATCATTTCAAAAATCAGAAATGGTTTCATTTGAATGAGAGTTGTAAGGTGGTGTATGGAGGGATTTAGGGGTATAATAATTAAGATATACATGCCGCGAGAGAATGCCGTCATGGCATAACCTATTCCCATAAGAACATTGAAAGCCTAGTAGTAAAGTTTGTGCATACCCTTTAACGCCTATAGGGTGCAAACTGGAGGGTGAAGTTCCGGACACGCATAGTTCAACTGGGAGCTGCGACCCCCCTCCGAAATGCGGGATAAAATGCAAGGTTAGTGTGCATTCGTTTATAAATTACATAAGAGTCAGTTCGTACGATGGAGCATTATACGAACCTTGAATAGAAGAATGATTGGTACTTTTGATCTTCTGGTAAGACAATGCCACGCGGAAGGCGCGTAGCGGAGGACCCTCCCACACCGCAGGCTAGTTAGTCGTTGCCACAAGAGGAGTGTTTCCTTCACCTTGTGTGGTTGCAATGGCAGCTTGAGGAGTATCAGGGAACAAGCTTCGCAAAACTGGTGTGGAAAGAAATCACGACAAAGTTCAATTCGGAGATGAATGTCCAGTATAGAGTAGACCAACTCCAGACAAAACTAAAGCGAATGAAGAAGACGTACTTGGAACTCCAAGAGTTGGTGGTGACGACAACAGGACTTGGATGGGATCCAGACTTGCGGTTGATATATCGTTTACACGCTTTTGAATCAATCGTATTACTATCCCTTTAAGTTACAGTTTGTCGTTGCCCTAGTTTAACCATACTCTCTTAGGCTCATAAAGACTACATATCGCTCTTAACGAAACTGTTCGCGCGCTTGGACTATTGTCACGATATGTTTGGTCGAAGCGGAGAGGGGGTACGCAGACCATTATCTTCCGGGTGGGATAGTGCAATGAATGAACCGGGTAGCCAACCAAGTGTTGAACTGAATACAGATAACGGAACTACGGGCACACAAGGGGGGTTCAACGGGACGACCAGTACAGGCATGGGGACGGGCCACACTAGACCCTCTAAGGCTGGACCAAGTGTTAGAAGGGTTCGACGGAGGCGAGCCTCAAGTCAGGCGGACGAGGTACGTGCTATGGTTCGTGACGAACTGACCAAAATATTCAGCCATAGTACTTCAGAAAAGAAAACAGAGAAAGCTAAAAATAAGGAGGATGTGGCACAGGTGACTGACGCCCTCCGTGCCGTGCCTGGTATAAGCGCCAACGTCAGGAAAAGGGCCAACGAGATGTTTACTTTTCCAGAGTACCACGACTATTGGTTGTCGTTAGATGAAGATGATCGGATTCAATGGATCCACGAGTTTGTTAGTGCGGACTGATTTGAGAATGCAACACCGACAATGTTATGTAGTACGTAGTTACGTCGCAGGAGGTTAAGTTGAATATGTGTTGTTGAATTGTATAGGTCTTATCCTTAAGTACCTGTAACTTACAATTTCGTCATTTAACAGTTTTCACATCACCTAGGGGGAGAGCTGGATTGTTATTATGTACTCGTTCGGAGTGGTTGTCGACCCAGTCGGCCTGTAACATAGACTTTAGTTTATGAAATGTTTATTTATATATGTTAACATAATGCCATGTTATCGAAAGAGTGGTTGCGTCGCCATTAAAACGCCATGCAATGTAGTTTTAATTGTATTTCCGTAAAATGCAGACAACACATGGTGAGTCCTAATCAATCAACCAACTCGACGCGCAATCTTCTCCGTCAAGCGCTTCATTTGAGAGAAAAAAAAAACGGGAGGAGGAGAAGAGGGTCATTTTGCTTTATGCAATGTCAACTACTACCGTTGTGGCGTTAGCCTCAAGTAGAAGGATGCATCGTTGCTATGACTCGAAGCTCGAAGGGGAAGAATTCATCCACGAGCTGATGCATGGGCACCCCGCTAGGATTAAAAATTTATTACGGGTATCATCTGACACGTTTCAAGATCTTTGTGCCACATTGGTGGAAAAGGGACTTTTGAAATGCTATTCAAGGCAGCGAGTAAAAGTTCATGAGCGCGTAGCAATATTTTTACACACAGTAGCTCATTCGAAAATTGCAACTTTCCACTGCAGAATGTTTCTAACACTCGACATCGACCATTTGTGACCACATTGACGAGGTGGCCAAAGCGCTTGTGCGCCTAGCACCTCATGTCATCCGGCCTGGGGACATGTCGTCCCCTGCGAGGAAGATTCATGAATCCCTGATTTTCTGTCCGTACTTCTAGGTAATTTTCTTTACTTGCATCCCTACTTGCTTGCTCCATCTTCCTGTTCTATGATGTCGTCTCTTTTCATTAAGATTGCGTGGGCGCAATGGATGAAACATTGGTGCACGCAAGCCTACCTTATAGGGATCAACGACTTTTCCGCGGGAAAAAAGGTGACACGATGCAAAATTTTCTTGCCATTTGTGATTTTTACATGAATTTCACGTACGTGCTCGCTTTCTTGGAAGGGAGCGCACATGATGCTTGCATCTTAAGGGTCGCTATCCGAGAGTAAGGAGATTTCCCCTTCCCGCCGGATTGTAGTATCTGCCAAACTTCCATCGTGACTTCGCAGTTTAGCGTTTACGATCACCTCATATTCTCTTTTTATAATGTAGGGAAGGACTACATCCGGGGACTCTGGGTACATGAACGCTCCTCAGTGCCTTACACCCTACCGCACATATCGCTATCATCTATCGGACTTTTAGGGAAACAACCCACGTCCTCGAGGTAAGGAGGAGTACTTCAATTACCGACACACGCAATGCCATAATGTAATTGAACGTGCATTTGGTTGCCTTAAACGTCGTTTCGCCATTCTTCACGGGCCAATGCCAAACTACAAGTTTGATCGCCAAGTCAACATTGTAATGGTTTGCGCCGTCGTGCATAACTTTATGTTACTCCGTGGTGAGGATGTACTAGATCACGCCGCGGAAGGCCACGACTCAAACGAGGAATCAGTCCCTCAACCGGTTGCACACAATCACCAAATACTGAACCCAGACCACAAAGACAGGGAAAATCATAATGAATTTCGTGATATAATTGTGGAATGGTTTTGGATTAATAGATGCGAACACGAGGAAGAGTTCGACTCCTCGTAGCCTACTTAGGGTTTTGCCTTTGATGGTGTAGGGTGCGTTTCCTTTATTTTACGTATGATGTTCCACGTGCAATTGTATAATTGAATTTAAGACTCATCCGTCTAGAATTGTATGCATGTATCCCTTAACCGCCTCCCCGTTGCGACTCTTTGTGTAATGCTCCACCACTTATCTTATAAACTACCATTTTCCGTAATCCGTCTAGAATTGTACGCATGTGATTTCATTTTGTTTTCTTCCATAACTTCAGAAAAAGGCAATGTTGCAGTGATCGTTTCGAAGGACATAAATTAACATGCTGAACAGCTCACCTGCGCGTACGAGCGAGGTGTCCATCCTGCAGTTTAACAGAGAATTACCCAGCCGATTGCACAGCCTGTGCAGTCGACGGCTTAAATTTCTGTATGTGCTCGCGAATATGACATTCGTGTATAGCCGAAGTTTGCGCTCAGTTTTCCCCCGCACTTTGCCATAGTTTTGGTGCACATTCATAAGACTGATTTCATTATTGTATAATATTTGTCCATGATAGGAATTAACACGCTGAACAACACACATGTGCGTACGAACGGGGGTGTTCCATCCTGCAGTCTAACAGATAATTACCTAGCCTACTGCACAGCCGGTGTAGTCGGCTGCTTAAATTTTTGTACGTGCGGTTGAATATGGCATTCGAGTATTTCCCGTTGCATTTAGCTGAACTTTGCGCTCGGTTTTCCCGCGCACTTTGCCAGAGTTTCGGTGCACATTCATAAGAGTGATATCATTACTGCATAATGTTTGCATAAGACTCATATCATTAGTGCATAATATTTGTCATATTTGTTATTTCTGCTTATGTTTAAGTTGTAACATCCTTGCAGGACATAGGGGGCCAACTATGAGGAAACCGGCGAAAGGGAAGCGATTGCGCAAACTCTCTAGTGCAGACATGGCCGAAGAAGAAGATGATGTTGCTTTGATTCATTTCAATTGGTTACATCCCAGCGAACCGGACATCGAGACTAAGTACAAGAGAATAATCATATTACCCACGTTAACTGGACGCATAATCGACGTTGACGCCATAGAAGCTATGGGTCGGGAAATGGAGATAGAGAGACTACTTTCGTGTGGGGCGTGGCGGAGGTTGTTTGAGATCAACGAGCCCTCGTACAAGGAACTGACATTAGATTTTCTGTGCACACTAAAGCACGACAATGTGAGCTTGTATCTGTGTGACAAACCCAATGCCCTGCAGTTTCGGTTGGGAGGCCGTAGGTACTCACTATCTATCACGGACTTCGCCATCGCACTAGGACTATATGACCGTGAATTTCACAGAGACACACGTACAAGAACATGGCCCATACAATGCCTCTTTCTTGGTCAGTATACTAGCCTAGAATAAGCCGCACCCGAAACTTCAATCCAGGAGCTTCCAAGGCATCAACACTGAAGTCGCCTATTTTAAGGTACGTTCACAACATACTTGCTCATACACTTTCAGGCCAGAAAGACACAACCGCGACAGTAAGTAAGGTGGATTTGAAGTTTCTTTGGAGCATGAACGAAGGTGTTCCAATCCATCTGGGATATTGGGTGGCCAGACTTTGTATGATTGCTGCCACTGATACAAGGTTCCGCAGCATTCCCATCGGCCCATATGTGACAAGACTGGCGAAGGGTTTGGGGATGACCGAACTGATAGACGGAGTTCTAGATTCTCAAATGGTTCCGTGTGGAGTAGAGTATCTTTTCAGTATGGGAATTTTGCAACGCCACCGCTGGGGCGATCCTGTTACTCACACAGAGCTCGGGCCGCGGCATCCCGCCCCGAGCGACTCCGACTTATATACAATGTTCAACGAGCGCTTCGACAGGATAGAGGGAAAGGTTGATGGAATGTGGGCAGAACTGCGAGCCTTCATGACAGACATGCGACGTGGCCGTGCTTCACCCTCGGAGCGTCCATGATGGCATAAAGGTAATACCTATCGAGGTATGCCCAGTACTTCTTTTGTAGTAATGAACAGCAGTGACAAGCCGGTTGGTGTAGCAGGCCTTGCCACGTGCCGAAATCAATGTAGACAGTTATGTACCGTTTTTACGACGCTTGGAACATTGTAATGCGTACGCTACGACATTAATGTGTTTTGTAGAACCATAAACCTGCATCGCACCTCATTATACATGTTTGATATCGCTTCGTTTCCTTAATTTCTGTTGGATGCATCGTCATGCATAACGGAATGAAACAGATAAACCTTGCATCCTACATTTAACCGTTATTCACTACTCTTACTCGCTATACAAGTTTGATGTCAAATCGGGTTGAGTGGTTGTAGTCACAATGTCGCTGCAAAATCATTTGCTTGCGAAATTTCAGCATGCTAGACGAAAACATGGAGTTTGTAATACCATGGCTCATTTTGTGGCTGTAACGGACGGAGGAAGTGAGTACTGTTTAATCCAACAAATTTGACGGAGTGTGGGGAAAAGAAAACGTGTGTTCCTCTGTAGGGATTGACATTTTTGGTTTGAATTGGAATAGTAAAAAAATTGAACACAAATAATGGTATGATACGATTTACATAGATGTTGACTTGATAAATTACTGTAATATAGAAATTACTCCCCAAGTGTTAGATTTGATGATTTTAGGAAAACAAAAAAGTGTAAATAGTATAAATCTGAAAATTTTGATAAAGTATAACAACTGTCTAAAAAAAGAAATAATAATAAAAAAAATATAAGAACCGTCTAAAAGAATAAATAATAATAAAAAAATAAACTCTGACATATTTTGGGAATTTTCTATCAAATTTTCAAATAAAAATTGTTATCAAATCAACCTTTACACAAACAACATAAACAAATATCATTTAATAATATAAAATATTTATATTTTTTAAAACATCACATCAAACTTTAATTTCAACCATTTCAAAAATATTTTTCAATTATATCTAGATACCATTTAATTTAAACTATCACATCAACATATCATCTCTCTCAATAAAATAATAATTTTTTCCAACATAATCATTACAAAATTCAATCCCCCAAACAAACACAACTTACAAATCCTTACTTTAAAATCCTAAAAAAATCCAATTCCATAATCCAATCCCCCAAACAAACACACTCGTAAAATATTTTAAATAATTTTTTTGAATAAAATAAATAGATAAATAATTGATTAATAATTTATTTTTATAGTTTTTGTAACCATCATATAACAATTTGTCTTCAAAAAATATAAAATGAAATATTAATTAATTATTTTTTATTTATTTTATTCAAAAAAATATTTAAGATATTTTATATTTTTTTATTTATATAAATCTGTGTAATTTAGGTCTTTATTTAAACTCAAATATGAGTTTTGAAAAAAAGAGAGTGTTTCATGCAAATTTTACATTAACATAAGAAGTTTCACGCAATAAATAAACCACAGGATATTTTGTATATTTTTACTAAAATACAATAATGTATTATATACTTTATCCAATAAAAAAAATAAAAAGGAATTTATTAGAAACGAATTGGACTGTGTTTGAAATTTTTAATAACTTATTTATGTTATGGATTATCGCAATTTTTTATAAGTATCATTTGTTGTCTTTGCTAAATCATTTATTTAATGACTCATCTACTTGTAATATCCATATAAATATGTTAATTTGGTGAAATGAAATATAATCCCTCCATCTAAGCAAGAAGTATATATTTAATTTTAGCGCGAAGTTTGAAAAATAATACTCTCTCCGTCCCATTGAAAGGTTACCAT
Source organism: Andrographis paniculata (assembly GCF_009805555.1). Lineage (NCBI taxonomy): Eukaryota > Viridiplantae > Streptophyta > Magnoliopsida > Lamiales > Acanthaceae > Andrographis > Andrographis paniculata. Next base: position 3,074,983 of record NW_026137611.1, read on the forward strand.
TTTCCATTTTCGTCCGTCCCAAAACAAGGTTACTATTTCCTAATTTAGTAATTGTACTACCTACTTCACATAATAAATATCCTTTCAACTTACAATATATTACACAAATGCCATTACTTTTATATTACACCATACTAATAGGGGTATTTTTACTACAATCTAATATAATACTAATATTTAAAAATCTACGTGCAAAAAGCAAATCCCACCCTTGTTGCGGGACGGAGGGAGTAGTATTTTAATTATAATAGATAGGTAAAAATAGTGTAATTAAATTTTTGCCCTTATTTTTTGGTATAAAAATAATGATGTGATGTAAAGTAAGAGTATTTTTGAAAAAAAAGTGAGATATTTAATAAAATAATTACTTTGTAATTGAATGTCCTATAATAAAAATATGTATACTTTGTAGTGGGACGGAGAGAGTATAATTTTCTTGCACTCTCTACTATCGTGTGTCTTTATCCCTCTAGCATATATAGATAAATGCATCTATTATATATCTATACTGTAAATTATCAATTTCATTAATCTATTTCTTATCTATCTTTAACCACTATACACATACACCGCCATATATATATATATACATTTGTGTTTATTTATTTAGCTATCTACATATATATATATTATATATATATATTTCAAAACACGTTTATATATTTCAAAACACGTTATCAGCACGAGGTTGCCGAGAAAATGCATATAAAGATAGCGTATTTTTTTTGTTATTTTTTTAAGGTTACTCGAAACAGGTTGCAAAATTTCTGAAGAAAAAAATATGAATATTGAATGCGTCATAATTAATAATATGGAAGATAATTCATATCTCATTGACAATGCATCAACTCACACCATTCTAAAATATAAGAAATATTTCACCATCCTGAACTTGGAAAAAATTGAGGTGATTACTATAAGTGGTTGTGCGAAATTAATTGAGGGCTCTGGAAGAGCAATAATATTTCTTTCCAAATGAGTAAAACTTGATATTCAATATGCACTATATTCTAGTAAATTCCAAAGAAATTTGTTGAGTTTTAATGATATTTGCATAAATGGATAATCAAGTGAGGCATATAATGAATTTTTGTCGATTACAAAATTCATTGATGGACATAGATATATATTAGAAAAATTATCTTCATTGTCTTCTGGATTATATTACACAAAGATTAATGTAGTTGAAACATATCTGATAGATCAGAAGTCTACAGATTTTATGATTTGGCATGACCGGTTTGGGCATCCTGGTAATACTATAATGAGACAAATTATTGAAAATACCCATGGCCATAACTTAAATGATCAAAAGATATTAAATACAAATGAGTTTAAATGTGTTAGCTTGATCAAAAGGGAAGTTAATAACTAGATCATTACCAGCAAAAGTGAACATTGAATCATCTATCTTTTTAGAACGAATTCAGTGTGATATATATATAGGCCTGTAGATCCACCATGCAAACCATTTCGATATTTTGTGGCACTTATTGATGCATCCACTCAATGGTTGCATGTATGTTTATTATCTACCTGCAATTTGGCATTTTCGAGGTTACTTGCTCAAATAATTAAATTACGAGCACAATTTCATGATCACCCAATAAAGAAAATTCGTCTTGATAATGCTGGTGAATTTTCATCTAAGACTATTGATGATTTTTGCATGTCTATTGGAATTGACATTGAACATCATGTACCTCATGTAAATACTCAAAATGGTCAAACTGAATCGTTTATAAAAAAAAAAAAAAAGTTGCCATTAATTGCAAGACCTATGTTGATGAAATCTAAGCTTCATGTATTTGCTTGGGGATATACAATTATGCATGCAAAAACATTTATAAAATTGAGACTGACAAGCTATCATAGCTACTCTCCATTATAATTGGTGTATAATGAAAAGCCCAATATATCACATTTGCGAACATTTGGGTGGATGCATCACTATCTATTATGTCGGGTATATGCGCCAGTAGCACCGCCTCAACGCACAAGAATAGGCCCCAACGGAGATTGAGGATATATGTCGGGTATGAATCACTATCTATTATTAAATATCTTGAATCATTAATTGGTGATTTGTTTATAGCTCGATTTGTTGATTGTCATTTTGACGAGTTGCATTTTCCGATATTAGGGGGAGAAACTGATCAATTGAAAATGAAAATTACTTGGAAAGTACCTTTCAATTTTCTTGATCCTCGTAATAGCCAAAGTGAATTAGAAGTACAACGAATTTTGCATTTGCAGCGAATAGCAATTCAGTTGCCTGATATTTTTTGTGACGCCAGCAAAGTCATCGGATTGTATATAGCTGCAAATAATGCACCGGCTAAAATCATTGTCCCTGAAGGGCAAATACAAAGTGCTAGTGGATCGAATGCACGCTTGAAGCGTGGTAGACTTTTAGGTTCTAAAAAAAAAAGACCTCGAAAGGAAAGAGGAACAAATGAAAGAGTTATGGATTTGTATGTATATCAAAATCCTTAAGGAACAAGTAGTAACATAGATCAAATTTCTGAATAACTTGATTCTAATAAACTTCCTGAAGAAGTTGAACATAATGAATTTCCTGAATAAGTTGAACAAGACATAACTTCTTCTCAAGAGAATGATGTTATTGAAAATTCGATAAATTATGTTACTACTGCAAAGCATTGGAACCGAAAGAACATAATTATTAATAATATTTTTGTATATAATGTAGCACTTGATTTAATAGAATATGACGAAGATCCTGAACATAGATCAGTTACTGAATGTCAAAAAAGAAAATATTGGCCAAAATGGAAAGATGTGATCCAGTCTGAATTGAATTCACTGGCAAAACGAAAAGTTTTCGAACCCATTGTACAAACACCTGAAGATGTTAAGCTTGTTGGCTATAAATAAGTATTTGTTCAAAAACGAAATGAGAATAATAAAATTTCCAGATATAAAGCAAGACTTGTTGCCCAAGGTTTTTCACAAATGCTTGAAATTGATTTTAATGAAACATTTTCTCCAGTAATTGATGGAATAAAATTTCGATATCTTGTCAGTTTGGCAGTTCATGAAAATTGGATATGCTTCTGATCGACGTCATAACTATCTATTTATATGGCTCATTAGATACTGATATCTATATAAGATTTTTTGAAGGATTCAATATGCCAGCATACAAAACAAAACAAAAATAATGTTATACTATTAAATTACAAAAGTCTTTGTATGAGCTCAAACAATCTAGCCGCATGTGGTATAATCGTCTAAGTGAGTCATTCTTGAAATAGGGATATGTCAATGATTTTATTTGCCCATGTGTTTTTATAAAGAAAATGAGAAAAATTTTGTGATAATAGTTGTTTATGTGTATGACTTGAATTTATTTGGAACCTCTGAAGAGGTCTAAAAAGCTATTGAATATTTGAAAATGGAGTTTGAAATTACAGATTTTGGAAAAATGAAATTCTTTCTTGGTCTACAAATTGAATATTTGGAAAATTGAATTTTGATATATCAATCTGGATATACCCCAGAAGGTATTAAAACGATTTTAATGGATAAATCACATTCATTAAGTAATTCAATGGTCGTTAGAACTCTCGATCCTATTAAGGATCCTTTTAGAACAAAAGAAGAGAATAAGGAAGCACTTGGTCCTGAAGTACCATATTTAAGTGCTATTGGTACACTAATATATCTACTAACAGTAAAAGACTAGACATAGCATTTTCGGTAAATTTATAAGCAAGATTTAGTGCAATGCCAACACAACGATATTATATTTAAACATATTTTTCGTTATCTCGAAGGAACGATTGATCTGGGTTTATTATATTTAAAGAATTCTCGACATGAATTGATTGGATATGCAGATGTTGGGTATCTCTCTGACCCGCATAGAGCCAAGTCTCAGACTGCTATATATTTACTTATGATCGGTACTGTGGTATCTTGGAGATCTATTAAACAAACATTAACCGCAAATTTTTTGAATCATGCTGAAATAATATCAAATCATGAGGCTAGTCGAGAATGTGTCTGGTTGAGATCAATGGCTCACCACATTTTAAAGAATTGTGGTTTGATATTTGAAAATGATAATCCTCCTACTATTTTATATGAAGATAATGCAGCTTGCATGTCTCAACTGAAAGATAATATATTAAGGAAGATAGAACGAAACACATTTCACCGAAATTTTTCTTTACTCACGATGTCCAGAAAAATGGTGAAATAGATGTGCAGCATATTCGGTCTGATTGGAATTTAGCATACGTATTAACCAAGGCTTTACCAACCGCAACATTCGAGAAATTGGTGAAAAACATCGGAATGCATTGACTACGAGATTTCAAGTGATGTCCACATCAGGAGAGCAAGAATTCAAGTGATGTCCACATTAAGGGAAATATTTTTAATGCATGAATATCATATTGTTTTTCTTTTACTATTTTTGTCACAATGAGTTTTTTCCTAATAAAGTTTTAACGAGGCATATTCATTGCAATTAAATAACCCCTAAGAAAAAGTTTTATGACTTATTGCAATTTTTTTTATAGGTGTCATTTGTTGTTCTTTGATAAGTCATTCATTTAATTACTCATCTAATGGTAATGCCATATAAATATGCTAATTTGGTGAAATAAAATATATGGTTTTCTTGCACACTCTCTCTCTCTATTCGTGTGCCTTTATCTCTCTCTAACATATATAGATAAATACATCTCTCTAGCATATATAGATAAATACATCTATTATATATATACTATAAATATATCTATACTATAAATTATCAATTTCATTAAACTATTTCTTATCTATCTTTACCCATTACACATACACAACCGTATATATATAGACACATTTGCGTTTATTTATTTAACTATCCACTTATATATATTTATATTTTATATTCATTTCTTATCTATCTTTACCCACTGCACACATACACAACAGTATATATACACATTTATGTTTATTTATTTAGCTATCTACTTACAATATATAGATATTTATATTTTATATATTTCATAACAATTTACATACATAGGGTTGTGTTCATTTATTTAGCTATCTACTTATATATATATATATTTATATTTTATATATTTCATAACAATTTACAAGTATTTCTTAAAAAAGAAAATAGTGTCTCCATAGGAATAGTTGTTGCCTGTAATGAAAAGATGCAATCATGACTTAAGGTAGAGGAGGACTAGAATATAGAAAACTATATTTGATACCGTATGTTGTATCAATAATTTATGATATTTTTCATATTGATATTATGTCAAAAATTAGGTATATCAATTTAATTCGGTATGATAGATATACATATCGTACTGTCCCGATAATTTAATATACTAAAATTTTCGGTATATATATCTATATATCGAATATCAAAATATTAAAATTATATACGGTATCTTCAGTATATACCGAAATACCAAAATACCGAATATGTTTTATGTTGATATATATTGTATATATATACATTTATATATATAGTCCAGCCCAATATCTCTGGTGTATATATATATGACATTGTACCATAATTATTATTTGAGAAATTAAGTTTATTTCGATAATCCCAACATGGTATCAGAGCCATGCCCAATTTCTCCTCGTACAATCGAAAAGCAACCAAATCACCGTTAGTCTTAGATCTACCGCTCCGACACTCTCCGACTGTCACCGCCATCACCACTAGATGCGCCGCCGTGAGACGACCCAGCCGCCGGAAGATCTCCCCGAATGGCGGTGTGCGCAACCACCACGTGCCTGACGAAAATTCTTGTTTAACGCCTCATCGGCGCATGGAGGCGCGTGCGGCGGCAGTTGTCGGATATTTTTGTACCGTCATGCTCGTCTTGTGATTTTCGTTCTGATGGTATATTCAGTTCTCGGTTTGAGTAGTTTTCCATGATTGTTTGACTTTGTTGTTCCGGTTTTTATTCGATTTCTGTGCTTTGTTGATTTGGTTTTCGGCTTGAGATATTACATATTCTCTTTTTTTTTTTTGGAAAAGATAGATGTTCATGTTCGGATAAATGTTACCTTGCCCGGAGAAAATTACAGTCTATGGGCACAATCGATGAAAAGTTTCTTGATAAGCAAAAAGTTACGGCAGATTGTTACAGGAGATATAGTCGCTCCCATTGCTCCCATCACTATAGGAGAAGCTACGCCTACCTGTAAAGTTGTTGAAGCATATATTGATAAATTGGAGGATTGGGACAACAAGATTCATCAGATTCTTACTTGGCTGCACAATACATCTACTCCGGAGATCTAAGTTCAGCTTGCCCAATTTGAAACTGCTATGGCAGCTTGGGATTTCTTGGTAGTCTATTTTCGTGCTACTAATTTGGCACATTATTATTAGCTTTGGAGCACACTACATAATCTAAAGTAGGATCTAGGACAATCTGTTAGCGATTTTCTTGCTCACGTGCAACCCATTTGGCATAGGTTAGATCAGTTCTAATCATCTCCGTCTCATTCAGATTTTGATGGCTCTTCGCCAGAATATGAGGCAGTTCGTGCCTTCTTGTTACATCGGCACCCGCTCCCTACTCTGGATGCGGCTATTTAGGAGATTCTTTTTTAAGAAACACGTCTTCACCTGGCTAAGGGTCCGCCGCCTAATTCTGCTCTCGCTGTCACCACCTGGAACCCTAGTCAGAGTCGTCCACTCTACTGCAAGCGATGTCAGTCCTTTGATCATGACTTTGGTCATTGCTCCAAGGTAGAGTGTCATTACTGCCATGTTTTGGGCCATACCATACAGTATTGCCCCACAAGGCCATCTCGCCCTGGCAGAACTACTTCTAAAGCTCGGCATACTCAGAGCCCTCCTCACTCTAGTAGCGCCTTCGTCACAGCCTCTGCCATGTCTGCGCCTCCTACGATTCAGGACTTGAAAACTCTTCTTAAACAAGTTATCCCTTCCAATACCGCCATGTCTACCACATCAGGAAATCCTCCCTGCTATTTTGATTCCGCTTGCAGCAACCATATGACATATAATATACACCTTATGACTTTCACATCCACTACTTCATCCCTACCCCCTATCCTTACCGCAAATGGTACCCATATGTGCATAACCCATACCAGATATGTATCCACCCCGACCTTATCCCTCCCTGACACCTATTGTATTCCCCAATTAACTTTGAACTTGATCTCAGTTGGTCAATTAGTTTATCAAGGTCTTACGGTAATCTTTTCTTCTTCTGGTGTGCAGGTTCAGGATGCGCAAACTGGGAGGACCCACGGGAAGGGCCGGAAGACGGGCCGCTTATTTTAGCTTGAATCACTTCAGCTCCCTCATCCTTCGATTTCTGCTACCACCACCTCTACACCATCCTGCCTTCAGTGGCATCATCGTTTTAGTCATGCGTCCTTCAATAAACTCAGGTCTTTGATTAGTCAGGGTCTTTTGGGTTCTGTTAGTTTTGAGTCTTTTAATTGGGTGGATTTTTCATTGGGGAAATAACCTGCTCTGTTGTTCCATCATAGTACTTCTATAGCAGATATGCCGTTTTCATTAGTTCACTATGATATTTGGGGACCTTCACCCACTGTCTCTATGAATTTTTTCGTTACTTTGTCCTTTTTATCAATGAATATTCACGTTTTACATGGGTTTATTTTATATGACAGCGCTCTGAACTCTACTCTATTTATATGGACTTTGCCAAAATGATACAGACCCAATTTTTCACCACCATAAAACTCTCTGCACAGATAACGCCCTTGAATATACATATTTCTCCCTTCTTCGCCCATTCGGTTGTGTCAGTTTCATCCATCTTCCTCCTCATGAGCGCACTAAGTTAGAACCCCGTATGCGTCTATGTTGTTTCTTAGGATACGGGGTAGAACATAAGTTATCGTTCTTGGGATCCCATTTCCAATAGTATTTGTATTTCTCGTCATGTCACATTTTAGGAGCATACTAAGTTTTCTACCTTATCCCACTTTCGAGTTCCCTTTGATCGTTCGTCCCCCTTCTTTACCTCGTCCTCATCATCTTTGTTTTCTTCTGCTGACGCAGCTCCGTCACCTACTCTCGATGTTATCCTAGTTGCACCTCCTAAACTGACACTGACCTTCGAGCCTGCTACCACTACCGAACCTGACACTTTTCATACCTTGGACCCTAATCCTGGCCCTCGTCGTTCCACTCGGGTTAGTCATCTACCTCCTCACTTACTTGATTTTCATTGCTTCTCTGCCACCCTGTCCCACCATGAGCCCAGGTCATTTCGTGAGGCGTATGGCGGATCCGTTGTGGCGGTAGGCTATGTTTGAGAAGTTAAAAGCTTTGAAAAAAACTCATACTTGGGATATGGTTGATCTTCCCTGTGGCAATAAACCTATTGGTTGTAAATGAGTATTTCGGATCAAAACTCACTCTGATGGATCAATCGAGTGCTACAAGGCTCGTTTGGTAGCCAAAGGCTACACCCAGAAGCATGGTATAGACTATGAGGAGACATTTGCCTCTATCTCTCGTCTCACCTCCGTCCGTTGCCTTATAGCTATCGCTGCCGCTCAGCGGTGGTCCCTACATCAGCTAGATGTCAAGAATGCATTCTTGCATGGTGATCTATCCGAGGACATCTATATGCCTCATCCTCCTGATTTTCCTATGTCTTGTAAGGTATGTAAACTTCGCCGTGCTCTGTATGGTTTGAAACATGCGCCCTGAACTTGATTTTTGAAGTTTAGTTCTGCTCTACTCCAGCTTGGCTTTACTTCCAGCAATCATGATTCAGCTCTCTTCATTCGTCATGGGTCCGTTGCAATTACTATTCTGCTACTTTATGTGGATGACATGATCATTACGGAAGATGATGCGTCTGGTATCTCTAAGCTGCAGGCTCATCTACACCGCCACTTTGAGATGAAGAGCTTAGGGCCTCTTCGATACTTTCTCAGTCTTGAGATCTCCGACACCCCCTACGGATACTATCTCTCTCAAGCCAAGTATGTTTCCAACCTTCTGTCTAGTGCCGGTCTCACTAACTCCAAGACTGCTCCTAAGCCTCTAGATTCTGAATGTCATTTTACTCCGATGGACAACGTCCCCCTCGATGATCCTACTTTGTATCGTCAGCTGGTGGGAGGTCTGATCTACCTGACTGTCACTCGACCTGATATTGTCTATGCCGTATCGTCAGTCGGTTTATGTCTGCTCCTCGGACGACTCATCATTCTGTTGTTGTACAGATTTTCCGATACATCAAAGGCACTCTCCTCCATGACCTTCATTATTCATCTCGATTCTCCTTGGTTTTGACCTGGTAATCTGACGCTGATTGGGCGGGAGATCCCTCTGATCGCCGCTCAACCACGGGTTTTGCTTCTTCATTGGCAACTCGCTTATTTCTTGGCGCAACAAGAAACAAAAGGTCGTCTCCCGGTCCAGTTCGGAGTCCGAGTATAGAGCTTTTTTCGACACCACTGCCGAGCTTCTATGGCTTCTATGGCTTCACTGGCTGCTGGCCGATCTCGGTGTGCCTCAGTCCTCTGCTACTATTGTTCATTGCGATAATCAAAGTGTCATAAAGATTTCGACGAATGATGTTTTTCATGAGCAGCGTACGAAGCACATTGAGATCGATTGTCACCTTATACGTCATCACGTTGCTCATGGCAACGTCTTCTTGTCTCACATTTCTTCTGCTAATCAGACTGCCGACGGCTTCACCAAGCCTCATCTTCCCGGCCGTTTTAAGTCATTCTTGAGCAAACTCAAGTTGGGTTCCACAATTCCACCTTGAGTTTGAGGGAGATGTTGATATATATTGTATATATATTTATATATATAGCCCGGCCCAATATCTCTTGTATATATATGACATTGTACCTTAATTATTATTTGAGAAATTAAGTTTATTCCGATAATCCCAGTAGATATTTCGGTATATGCCAAAAATTTAAATTTATATATCGTTACCATACCGAAACTTCGATATTTCGGTATTTTTTTGCTCACCTTGGGATGGAGTTTTCTTTATTTAACTAGTATAACAAAAAAGTTAATCTACTTCATCGGATTAGCTCGAGGTTCAAATCCCAGTAACCTTATGTGATTTTGAAATTCTATTAATTAATTGATGTAAGTCATGTTATACTGTTGAATAACAAGCTTTTTATTTTCTATTTTCATAGAAAATTTGTGTGCTTTGAGTCCTTAATTTTGGATGTGTTTGGACGGATTAATTCATTTGATTAGTCAATTGTTCTCCCTGGATATAGTGTTAATACCATCCTGAATGAATTGTAGTTATTTAATGGTAATAATGATTAACAAATAAAATTAATTTTTGGGTAAAAATAGGATTTTATCATTAATATTAATTATAGTATTGATTTAATCATTTATGAAATTAATCATTACAAATATAATATATATGTGATTATATAAAATTTTTCATGTGAGAATCATTTTACACAAAAATAAAATAAAAATTATTAACTCAAAATCACTCAAATCAAAGAAGAAAAATTCAAAAAAAAAAAAAAAAATAGTGTTATGAGATGCTATGGATTAAATTGAAGAAGAATATAACATATTTCAAAATACCGATAATAAAGATTATAATAAGAAAATTTTGAACTCCAATAAGTTTTTATTATGAAATCAATTTTGTTAATATTTTTATATCATACCATATATCGATTATATTGACAGTATCTTAAAAAGTATATAATAGCATTTTTATATCATACGTTCAACATATCATTATATTTTAATTTTGTGAAAATTAAAAGTAAATTTTTACATGTGACTTTTTCAAAATTCATAATGTATTACGATATTTTATATATATTTTTTTTCGTTTTTAAGAACCTCTTACCCGTCAGATTCGAAACAAAAAAAGAAAAAAGGATCAACATTATTTTTTTAAAAAAATATGTATGTATTTATTTTCATATTTTATAAAATTTGTCTAATAAATTGAAGTTACAAAAATCATATAAAATTTTATTTTGATAGTTTTCATATATTATAATTTAGTCAACTTTAATTTTATAAATTAACATAGATTAATTTATATTCATATTTTAGAAAATAGTAATTTAATTAATTATAATACCATAAATTCGATTCATAATTATAGATAATGATAATCAACCCAATTTATTACATTAAATTATGAGGATTAATTAGAAAATCAAATTTAGTAAAATATTTTTATTTTATCAAAATGTTAAATCCAACAAATCCAATGATTTCATTATTCTAAAATATTTTATACAACTAAAATTGATAAATTGTTTGTCAGTCCACCGAATTACATCTTTTTGATATATTATATATCATATTATACAATTGTTCACATCAGTTATATATATATTAGAGTAAATATTGTTTATTAAAATATTTAAAATTTTTTAAAAAAATAATAAATTCACTAAAGCAAATAAATCAAACATGCGATAATATTATCTCTAAAAATTAAAATTTGTATTATATAGTACATTAATAACAATATTTTGTTACATTATGTAAAACATCACAATATTTAATACAACATATTATATAACAACATATATCATTTATTTGTCTAGATAATTGTGATTGGACGATTGCAACTTTTTTAAGTCTCAATTATTCGTATAGATCTTAATGTCAATATACTTATAGACTAGACTTTGAAATTTAGATACAAATATAAAAGAGATCGGAAGATAATATCAAGTACATTCAGTTTTTTCTGCAATAAAAAGATAAAATAAAAAATAAAATAGAATATTTGACCCTAGAAACATCACTCAATACCCGGAGGACAACGTTGCTCTATTACATGCTGCAATGATGATAACAAGACGCGTAGGAAATATGCCGCAAAATATAGGTGTAATTTTGTAATTCTAACATTTTTTAATTTTATATTCATCGTATCTAAATTTAAGAAATAAAAAATACACATGATATACATCAATACATATTCTTATACAATATACATCAATTTTGTTAAATAGAGACATCATCTCATTATATATGTATATATATATGTTTGAACATGATTTTTATACACTCGTCTATACATCCTAACAAAATTCTTGTCATTCACTGTCTATTCCTTTCTTTTTAAAAATACGAAATAATCACGATTAACATCTCAATAAATTAAAATTTTAAAAATGAAATTAACATTTATAGCGAATAATTAACAAATAACAAACCTTTAAAACAAGTGTCCCATATGAAATACCTCAACAAATCACCATTTGGCCAAAATAGCTCTCGTTATTAAAATTGACCATTTTTTTAGTACGAGTGAAACTAGATGAAGGTAGTTCTCGCCCCTTAGGTTTCAACATCGTCTTTGGGTATTTTTTGGGTTCTCTTATTACAAATCCGATTGCGATACAAATGCAAATGAAGTATATATCGGAATAGAGCGCAGGTACAAATATGTTGATTAATTCATTAACTAATAAATTAAGAAAGGTTAATAAACATATGTTATAAATTCCAAAAAATTATTTGGTCCAAATATAATTTCATTAGTTATGGATAAATTTGTCTAATTGATAATATTAATATGTTAGGAAATAAAAATCCTAATTTATTTCATAAATAAAATACATCATATATATATATATTAACATAAAATATCATTATATAGACATCATATTTATTAATTGACAACATCATCTCGTTAAAAATATATAAAATTTAGATAATAATTAATTAATAATACTTTTATATTTTGAATAAAATTTATTGTCAAAGATAATATATCTAATGTTATTAATTTCCTTAATTAAATGTTATTAAATCAACTTTTTTAATTCCTGAATTACTATAATTTAATATCAATTATAAATTAAAATTTATATTAATCCAACTATATACAAAACTTCAGCATGCCGTTGAATTTTACATATGCTCAGCAACAACTTTTTTTCATCATCCATGGATCAGGTGCTGAAAACAGTATTCAACACCCCATACTGAAACACTTTTATTGTCGTAAAAAAATCACCACCAACGGTCTAACTGGAAAAGCCAGTCGAAATCGATTTGTTCGAAGGATTTTTTGGCCTCCTCAATAAAGGATCTGGGATATCTCGGGATGTTCAAATAATTAATGTAGCAGGAAGGCAAAATTAAAGTTGATAATGCGATTGAAAATTTGGAAAAAGAAGAAAGAAATTGATAATTACTCGTTAAATTAATCGAGCCACCTTCTTGATTGTTGCCTTGACTGGACTGACCCAGTTGAGTCCTGTTGCCTCAGACCTCCAGCTGCGGAATGAGTTAGGTCAGTTTTAGACTCCGGTTCGTCATCAGGTGTGGGCCGATTTATAATTTAGTGGATTACAAATGCCTCCCACAAAATTGTCCGGACAAAATTAAGTTGTAGTTCGGATAATTTAGTTACACCTTCTGGTTATTCACTGGTATCCAAAATCAAGGATCTTCATTCGGGCAGGCTGATCCCCGATTATTTGGCCTGTCCATCCATTTTTCCTCCTTCCGCAAGATTGTAATCAACCACAGTCTAATCGCGCCTTTTGTCCATCTCCTATAGAGAATGATACAATCTTTTAAGATGTCTTCCATTGATAAACACCTTCAGCTCCTCCCATTCGGGCGCCATCAATCTATATACACCACTAGATGACTTAGTCATTACGATAAACGACCCTTCCCGTGTGGGGGATCATTTCCCGAGTCTCGCATTCTTGGGACCTTCCGAGAAGACGGTCTTCCATACCATATCTTCTTCTTGGAAGGTTTTGGGCCTTACGTGCTTCCGAAAGGTTTATTCGGCCTTCCTTTTCTGATGTCGAATGCATTCAAGAGCCTGCAACCTCTTTCCGGGCAAGGCTTTGAGCTTCTGGAGCAACGTCTGGTCCTGCTCTCCAATTGGCAGCTGGTTCATCTTCAAAATTCGGAGAAAAGACATTGTAATCTCCAATGGAAGCGCAACATCATGGTTGTAAGTAAGCCTGTAAAGGGTGTTTCCGGTTACGGGGGATTTGGCATTCCGATAAACCCATAAAGCCTCATTCAAAATATCATGCCAATCCCTCGGATTGTCCTCCAACGCCTTCTTAATAATGGAAATCAAGATTTTGTTCGTCACCTCGGCTTACCCGTTAGGTTGAGGGTAATATGGAGAGGAATGAAACAATTGGATCTCGTATTGTGTTGTAAAGGTCTTGACCTTCGCACTCATAAATGTGGTCCCTTGGTCGGTGGTTATTGTCTGGGGAATGCCAAACCTGTGAATAAGTTATTTTTACTAAAACGTCTGACATGATTATGTTGTACCTTGGCCAATGGAACAACTTCCGCCCACTTTGTAAAGTAGTCGGTAGCTACGAGAATGAATGAATGCCCCTTGGAAGATGGAAGATGAATCTTGCCAATGATGTCCATCATCCATCCACGGAAAGACCAAGGTTCGATAATCGAATCAAGTTCTTCCACAGGAACTCGTTGAAGTGGTCCATGGCGATGACATGTTGGACATCCCCGAGCATAATCTATGCAATCCTACGAGATTCGTAGCCAAAAATAGCCAAAAGATCATCCATTTCATAGCAGGTCTGGCCTTATGGACACCTCCGACACGTTCATGGACCTCGGCCATAGCCTTCATAGCATCCCCGTGACCCAAGCAACGTGCCAAAGTCCCATCGGATCTTCGCCGATACAGTTCTTCATCGATTGAGATGTATTTCAGAAGCTGATGGTGCATTGCCTTTGAGGCGACCTTCCCAGGGTCTGTTAGACCTTCCAGTAGCGGCGTGAGCTAGTCTGAGTAGGGGTTTCAAAATTAAACTCGACCCAAAAAAGCGAACCCGTTCGACCTGAAATTTTTTAGGTTCGAGTATGGGTATTTTGGGTTTGCAAAAAATTGGGTCGACCTGAACCTGAAGCAAAAAAAAATTGTGTTATGTTTCGGGTTGACTTGATAACTCAAAATATAAAAATCAAGTCAGGTTTCGGGTTTTATTTTTTAGGTTGACCCAAAATTATTATTATTATTTCAATTAATAATATTTATATTATTTTAAATATAAAATAATATAAAAATGAAAATGATTGTTATAAAAATAAAAATGATTGTTTTAGGTTAATTTAATTTCTTTTTTAAGTTTTCCAGTCTCTTTCGTGTCGGGTTTGTGTCGAGTTTGTCTGGGTTTCAGGTGACTTGAAACTAATTCAGGTCAAACCGAACCAGACCTGAAAGAGTTTGTGTCATGTTCGGGTCTAGGGTTTCAGGTCAAATTCGGGTTCGGGTTGACAATTTTTTTGTTATCCTCATGGCTCAACCCGACACGAACATTACCCAGAAATACGAATTGACACCCCTAAGTTGAGTCTTGATCAACCTACAAACATTTATATCCTTGCATTATTTCCATTCTTTTAAATCCGGATGCCCACTGCACCAAGTAGTTTGCCTCTAAATTCTCTTTCCAAGTTGTAACCTTTAATGTCACCTTCGTGAGCTGCTGAAAAAGGTCGTGGGCTTCTTGAAGAAGGTCTTGAGCCGTGGCTCCCTACACTTGAACTTGTTAAGGGTCTAATGAATAACTAGCTGAAAATTCCCTCAAATAACGACTTTCTTGACATCTTTTGCGACCAACAATTGCAATGCTAATAGCAGCGCCTCGTACTTAGTTTGGTTATACGTGACACCTTGCAGAAGTTGGTGGGAAAGTGCCATACTTCTCCTTCTGAACTGGAGATCACCACGCCTACTCTGACTGCTCCCAACTGGATCCATCGAAAGTAACCAGCCAAGGTTCCAGTCCCACGTAGTCCAAAAGAATGCCGTGAACCATCCCAAGATGTTCGACCAAAAAAGTTATGATGGTCTGTCTTTTAATAGCCTTAAGGGGTTGATATACCAATGCAAACAATGTCAATTTTAACGCTTATTTAACTAAAATGTTGTGGATGACTCGCCTGTTTAATAAATAACATAGAAGGTCGACCTTGCGTATGACTTTAGTTTCAACCGGCATCAAATAATACTCTAATTTTATGCATGCATTATATAATGATAAACAATGTTTTTCAATACACAAATAATGAGTTTCAACTTCATTTAAGAATTTACTAAGATAATAAATAGCTCGCTCTTGACCTTCATCGTCATCTTGGGCAAGGAGGCAGCCCGTTGTGTCATTGATTGCAACTATGTACAACTTCAACTTCCTTCCACTAATTGGCGGCATTAACACTAGAGGTGATGATAACATCTACTTAATCTGACCAGGGTTCTTGGTGGGCTGTTCCCCACTCGAACATACCTTTATTCCCGCATAGCAGCACCGAGAAGACCTTCATTTCCCGGTAGCGTTGGCGATGAACCTTCACAAAAAATTGACCTTTTCTTTTAAACTTTGCACCTTCTTAATGTTGCGTGGGGGCCCAAGATCCTGGATAGCCTTGACCTTATTTTTCGTCGGCTTCGATGCCCATTTGTTGAACCAAAAAACCCAAAAATTTCCCTGTTTGTACTCCGAAAGCGCATTTTGTCGGGTTCATCTTGAGGTCATGCTACCTCATCCGCATAAAGTCCTTTCAAAGATCTAACAAATGGTGATCGAAAGCTCAGGACTTCACCACCATATCGTCTATGTATACCTCCACGGAAGCACTGATCAAGTCATGAAATATCATGTTCATCGCCCTATGGTAGGTCGTTTCGGCATTCTTGAGATCGAGAGGCATAACTATCCACTGGAAGATACCGATCACTCCAGGGAACGGAAAGCCGTTTTATGAGCATCCTCCTCGGAAAAATATAAATTATTATAGCTAGAGTAGCCATCCATAAAAGAAAGGATCTTGTATCTAGTCATAGAATCCACGAGCATGTCGGCAATGGGCATCACATATTTGTCCTTCAGCATTGCCAAGTTGAGGTTCCGGAAGTCAGTGCAGATCCGGATCTTTCCATTCTTCTTAACTACTGGTACAATGTTGGAAATGCACTCCAAGTACCTACATGTTCGGATAAAGTTAGCTTTAAGGAGTTTTTCGACCTTCTCATTCACCTTCAGCAATAAATTTGGATTGAAGCACCTGGGAGGTTGTTTGTAGGGCCGATATGAAGCTTTAGTAGGTAATCGATTCTCCACTAAGCTTCTCGATAGCCACGGCATCTCGTGGTAATCCCATGTGAAGCAATCCTTGAACTCTCGGATCAAGGCAATTATTTGCTCATTCTTCTCGACATCCAGCATGACACTAATCTGTATCATCCAAGGGGATGTCTCGTTCTCCAGGTTGACATCTTCCAATTGATCCTGCACTTAGAAAGATGAAGTAGTTCTTCAAATCGGAGAAAAGACCTCCTATTTGCCTTGATCCCAAATAGGCGGTTGGGGGATGTCCCTATCTGCCTGTCAGGATCATCAACGGCATGATTTCCAACCCATATGAAAGGACAACCGGACCTACCTATTCTTGCCTCTAGATCCTGCAAAATTAGGTTGCCAGACATAATAAATACTTGTGTTATTAGGCCGTACATCAACCTAAACGTTAATTTTGAATCCCTTTATGGTTATATTACATTCTTTCCACATTTCCGCATCTTCTAGCATTGTGGACAATAGGTACACATCGGGGGAATAATATACAACCTCTGCATAATGAACCTCCATAGTCGGATCAGCCTCTACTGTCTCAAATTGGTCATTGTTTTAAAACATGACCTCTGATGCAACGTTGAAGGGACGCACTGGGTGGTGTGGATCAAGTTCCTCCTGAGGATGGCCGAGTAAGTTGGCCATCATTCGATGACAAAGAAAGCCATTTGATCTGTCCTTGTTCCGAATGTCGCATTGGCCACCAATACATATACTGTTATGTGTGCGTTTCCAGTGAAATCATTTGTTCGCATTGTTGTTGGGATGAGGTCGTTGTTATGTTTTCTGATTTTCCTCATGGTAGATAAAGTCATCACATTGACAGAAGCTTCTCCATCGACTAAGACATTGTTGACCGTCCGCCCATCGAGATGTACGATGAGGAATAAAGGCTTCAAATGATGCATACTTTCGACCTTTAACTTCTGAAAAATTACTGGTTCTGAACCCTCTTTTGGAATGTCGACATCCTGCTCCACTTAATATAATGGACCAGTTTTTTCCAACATCACATCTCTTTTGAGATAATCGGGTTGAACCTAAGGGACCCCGAATTCTCAGGAAAGACCCCCGTCGTGTTAACCTTGAAATAGCCCTCATAGTGCAAAACCCATTCGAGGTCTTGGTCAGACGCAATGATGTCCAAACTAGCCTCCGATACCTCATTGCAATTGAGGGCCCAATCATTGGCTCATATTCTGGAATCTGGTCCTTCCCGAGTGTTATAGTAAAGTGTGGCTCGGTAAGGTATTCAATCCTTGCTAAAACACCATCTGGTCTTCATTCCTTTCGGGCCTGAAGCTGGTGATGAAGATCCTTTCGACCAAGCTTTGGCCTTACAGCAGTAGCTTCTTTCTAGTCCTCGACCTGCTGCTCTCCCGCCTGACCTTTGTGGTCATCAGCTTGCTGCCCCCTAAAATGATCCTCTTGGGAAAGGCGAGCGGCCAAGCGTTGTTACTGTATTCTCCTCCTTTGGGTCCTAGTCGGAGGCTGCAACACCTGCTCCTTTTGGTTCCTGGTCCAGTTTCCATTGTCTGAAGCCCTTCCGGAAAGGCGGGTCTTATGTGGTGTAATTACCACTTGATCCATAGAGGTCACTTGCCAGACCTCACCGCCCTTTTCGGAGCTCACTTCTGCGACCGTGTTAGTAGGAGAAGTCTATCCCACACCAAACTCCTTCTTGGAGGTTTGATCGACTTTCCGAGCCTCTCGAACACTGGCTTTTGAAGGTCTGTTCCCCTATCATATGCGCCAGCCCCTGAATTCAATTTTTTGGATTTGGCTTAATGCACTCCAAAAATATTTATCAGCGTAGGGAATGGCTCCATATCTACTTTCATGTCATGTTTTTCGGTCAGCTAGCGGTCTTCTTTGATGGTCTTCTGGACTGCATTCCTGAAAACAACGTAGTTGCCGATCTGATGGTCATATAATCTATATCACTTACAAAATAATTTTCCATTGAGTTCTTCGTCGATAGCATTTTGTGACCCACTTCAAGACGGAGTTGGTTATCCTTCAATAAATACTCAAAAATCTGTTCCATTTTTGCAATATCAAAACAGTACGATACCTCGAATTAACCTCCTTCCTTTGGGCCGGCTTAAGAGCCGGGTATTTGTACGCCTTTCCCTAGGAAATTTTGGCCAAGAAGGTATCATTCTGCTCATCCTCGACTTCGGCAGCCCCTCTTGGGCATAGACGCAATGATTTCACTATAGAATTTTTTTATTTTGGATCGTTTGAGCTTCTTTCATGAGCTGCTCAGTCTTCACGGCTTTGGATGTCAGCTTCCGGAAGTCATTGTACTATTGGTGTACTACCCCCGAAGTTGGGCCGGTGCTGGGCCAACTCCCATAGATGAGCTGGTGTCAGGCCATCCGAGGTTGAATATAGGTTAAATTGATTGAATGGACTACTCATGTCAACAATGTGCATATTCCTTTTCGAAAGCCCTATTGAAAGAACTCTAGAGTTAAGCGTTCTTGCTCTATAGTAATTTGAGAATGGGTGACCCCTGAGAAATTTCTCAAGGTGCGCGTGTCTGATAATAGAAGCGTGCTGGAAAGAGTCATGTTCATGTTGTTTTCGGCTCCAGTGGAGAGTCAACTATTTTCAACTCCGGTGGAGAGTCAACTGTTATTTTTATTTACCTTTTTTGTATTTATATTTAACTTTCTTATCAAACTCAAGTTGGTTTATATTATACCACTTGAGTTTGAGGGGGGATGTTGAGATATTTTAAATATTCGATTTTAGATTTAGTAGATTTATATTTAGATTTGGTCTTATCCATAGATTAAATTATTTAGATTTGAGTCTATCGAGTCCATTTTACATTGTTTATATATAGGCCCCTTTATTTTGATGATCAATAAGACAATTTTATTATTTTCCCCAAAATTTCTAACATGGTATCATATGTTGAGATATTTTAAATATTCGGTTTTAGATTTAGTAGATTTATATTTAGATTTTGTCTTATCTATAGATTAGATTATTTAGATATGAGTCTATCGAGTCCGTTTTGTATTGTCTATATATAGACCCTTTTATTTTGATGATCAAAAAGACAATCTCATTATTTTCTCCCAAAATTTCTAACATGGTATCAGAGATGATTTTTTATCGTGCCCTAGATATAGCCTATTAACCCGTGTTTATCCGGGTAAATTCAACCTGAATTGTACCTGGAGGTCTTGTGATTTTGAGATCATACATTCGCAAGTCTGTATTTTTGCAAATCTGTCTCTGAAATCTCTATGTTATTTGTCCGTTGTCCTTTGTCTGCGTGCGATCTGAAATCTATATATCATCTGTCGCTGTCTGTGTGTTGCCTGCGTGCGAACTGAAATCTGTTTGCGATCTGCCATTTATCCGTTGTTTGTCTGTTGCCTGCGTGCGATTTGATCTGTCCAATGTCTATGATTTGTTCTGCGATCTTTCCGATGTTTGCGATTTGTTCTGCGATCTATTCGATATATGCGATCTGTTCTGCAATCTGTCCGATGCCTCTGATCTATTTTGTGTGCTATATGTCTGCGTTTGACTCGGATTCTATTCAGAGTCCTGTGGTTTTCGGCCCTAGTGGAGTCATGTCATTTTTTGCTCCGGTGGAGAGTCAACTATTTTCGGTTCCGGTGGAGTCATGTTATTTTCGGTTCCGGTGGAGAGTCATCTTGTTTTCGGCTCCGGTGGAGAGTCAACTATTTTTTAATCCGGTGGAGAGTCATGTCATTTTCGGCTCCGGTGGAGTCATGTCGTTTTTTACTCCGGTGGAGAGTCAACTGTTTTTTACTCTGGTTGAGAGTCATGTCGTTTTCGGCTCCGGTGGAGAGTCATCGTCTCCGGTGGAGAGTCAACTATTATTTTTATTTGCATTTTTTTGGCATCTATATTCAACTTTCTTATCAAACTCAAGTTGGTTTCTGTTATACCACTTGAGTTTGAGGGGGAATGTTGAGATATTTTAAATATTCGGTTTTTGCTCATTTATATTTAGATTTGGTCTTATCCATAGATTAGATTACTTAGCTTTGAATCTATCGAGTCCGTTTTGTATTGCCTATATATAGACCTCTTTATTTTGATGATCAATAAGACACTCGTGTTGACCTGTGGGGCCAGTTTACGACATCCCGACTCGCCCGGCTTTTCGTGGTTTACGGGCCGGGGTGTCACACTTTGAGGGCCAGTTTTTCATGCAGCTCGTGCGTCATGTTATCGATTGCCATCTTCGCCACCTCGTTTTATGGTATGCAAACTTGGCACCTACTTTCGGACCTTCTAAAGCGTTCCAGAAATTGCTCCACAGATTCTTCACCACGTTGAGACAAATTTGTCAAGTACGACATTGTCACCTCTGGAAAGGGATTGTAGAAACGCTCGTGGAAGGCCCTCTCCATGTCTGCCCATATATTGATGGAATTCAGGGGCAAAAAAGTGTACCATGAAAAAGTTGGACCTGTCAAAGACAATAGAAAAAGTTAAAGTTTATACCAGTCATTATTCCCGTATTCTCCTCTGTATTGAGCCGTGAATCGGCTAACATAGGGGTGTCAAAATTCAACTCAACCTGAAAAACCAAATCCATTCAACATGAAAACTTTCAGGTTCAGGTTTGAGTATTTTAGGTTTGAAAAAAATTGTGTTGACCCGAACCCAAAATAAAAATAAATTCATGTCATGTTCGGGTTGAATTTCAGGTTGACCTAATAATCCGAAATAAAAACTCAGGTCAGGTTTCGGATTGACCTGAGTTTTTTGTTTTCTATTTTAAATTTATAATATTTATATTATATTTTTAAAAAACAATTTATAAAAAAACCTACACGAAAGGAAAAAAGAAAAATGCATGCATACAAGAAACACCAATCCAAAACAAAAACCTACCTATTTCTCCTAAAAAAAAAAAAGAAAGAAAAACACACGCAGTCACGGAGCAGCCGCAGCACCGCGCGGACGCCAGACAATCGAATTAGAATTTCAATTTGGAAATCATTTTTCTCTGTCAAGTTTTATACGGCGCCGGAGTTCATTTGGAATAGTCGATTTGGAAAACTGATTGCTCTAGCGGTTCATCTCTTTCAGTAAATTTTTGTATTTTCTCATTTACTTCATCTTTTAAATTTTTTTTCTTTTTTATCTTCAAAATATAATTTATTTGTAGTTAAGTTTAAATATTTTGGATTTTTTTTTAATAAAATTGAATGTATGGACGATTTAAAATTTAATATTGATATTTAGATTTTAAAAAATATTTTTCATATTACTAAAATTTTAAAAGTTTGTTTTGATTTTCATATTTTAGGCTATGCTATTGAAACAATTTTTCTAAAATTTTCTTAAGTTTTGTAATAAAAAATTCTTTATAAAACATAATGAACATTAAGATGAAATATTATCTAAAATTGTGTTTTGTCTCTTTTAGTTGTAATTTTTTTATATAATCAAATATCTTGTTTCACTATTTTATTAACAACATTGACAATATAGTAATGAATTTTTATTTTTTTTATTGAACTGAACAACTAGTACTGCATTATTTAATTTGGTGTTTGCATACACTAGATGTGTATTGTTATAACTTGTAATAAAAAAATATAAAATTATGTTGTATAGGCCATTATGAACTCAAACAAAGATCTTGAGATTTTGGATGACGAGGATGAAGTCAGTATGGATCCCAAAGCCACTTTTTTGGGGTCTAACTCTACAAGTCAAGAAACTGATCGAAAGAAATCGGAAGCAACATTGATTTATTCGTAGTTAAGTTTAAAGATTTTGATTATTTTTTTTTAAAAAAAAACATGAATATATGGACAATTTACAATTTAATATTAATTTTTAGATTTTTAAAAAATATTTTTCATATTACTAAAATTTTAAAAATTTGTTTTGATTTTCAGATTTTAGGCTAGGATATTGAAATAATTTTTTAGAATTTTCTTAAGTTTTAGAGTAATAAAAAATTCTTTATAAAACATAATGAACATTAAGATGAAATATTATCTAAAATTGTGTTTTGTCTCTTTTAGTTGTAATTTTTTTTATATAATCAAATATCTTGTTTCGGTAGTTTATAAGCAGCATTGACAACACAGTAATGAATTTGGTATATTTTTATATTGAAGTGGACAATTAGTACTGCATTATTTAATCTGGTGTTTGCATACTCTAGATCTGTATTGTTATAATTTGTAATTAAAAAAAAAAATTTGTTTATGTCTTACAGGTCATTATGAACTCAAACGAAGATTTTAAGATTTTGGATGATGAGGATGTAGTGAGTATGGATCCTCAAGCCACTTTTTTGGGGTCTAACTCTACAAAGAGAAGAGACCGATCAAAAGAAATCGAAAGCAAGATCGGGTTATAAACGTAAAAGAAGACTAAAGTCTAAAGTATGACAACATTTTGAGTTGTTTTCCACAAGAGGAGGGCAAACCATTGAGATGCAAGTGCAAAGCATGCGGTCATTTATTGGGCGCTGATTCAAGAAATTATACATGTAACTTACAACGTCACATAGATAAATGCCCAAGGATGTTATCTAAATATAGTGGTCAAGCTTTATCGAAAATTTGATCAAAGATGATTTAGAGAGCTTCTTGTCTTACGCATTATAAAACATGAGTTGCCTTTTCAATTTGTGGAATATGAAGCATTTCGATCTCTTTTCACTTATTTGGAGCCACAAGTCATTCACATATCTAGGAATACTTCTAGAGCTGATATCATTAAGATGCATAAGACTAAAGCAATTAGACTTTGTGAACAAATGTGTGCATGATCTAGCAGAATTGTTTTACATATGATTTGTGGACTTCTATTTCCACATATGATTATCTTTGCTTGACAGCACATTATATTGACGATGATTAGGTGCTTCAAAAGAAAATAATCAATATTTCTTATATGCCACCACCTCATTCAGGCATTGCTTTATGTGATAAAATTTCTGGCTTGTTGGCTACTTGAGGTATTGATAAAAAAAAAAAAAAATGTCACTATTACACTAGATAATGCATCAGCCAATTATGTATTTGCTGAAATTTTTAGGGACATGATTTTTTTGTAGTGCAAATTATATGTCGTTGTGACTCATTTGCACACTCTGTGTTTTCGACATCTGAGTTTTTGCATGTTCGTTGTTGTTGTCATATTATCAATGTTATTGTGCAAGATGGATTAAAAGAATGTTGATAAATCCGTTGAAAAGATTTGTGAATGTGTCAAATATGTGAAATTAAGTACGGAAACAGAAGTTCTTAGAATTTGTTAATCATTGTTCACTTGCCTCTAGGACAATATTACGATAAAATGCGTCGACTAGGTGAAATTCTACATATTTGATGTTTTCATCTGCCTTGTATTATAAGTCTGTCTTCAATCGCTTGAGGTTGAGTGATTATAATTTCAAGTATTGTCCAATATCCGATGAGTGGGCAAGGATTGGAAAATTATGCTCATTTTTAGAGGTTTTTTTACGCTGCATCAAATCTATTTTTTGGGAGTATCCTACTGTAAACTTGTACTTTCTTATGGTTTTCAAGATTGATGTCACATCGTATCAAGGGTTGTGTATAGATGATGAACTCTTGAAGACAATGACATCTCAGATGTTTGAGAAATTTGACAAATATTGGAGTAAGTACAACACTTCATTTGCTGTTGCAGTAATTTTTTTATCCCAGATTTAAGTTGAATTTTATGGAGTTTTCCTATTTTAAACTTTATGGGCAAGACAAAACAAAATTTGAAGACGTGAAATCTAAATTTTTCTTTATGTTTGATGAATACTTGAGTTTTTCTAGTAAATCTAGTGCTTCTACATTTATAAGAACTTTAACTCTTGAGAAAAGTACTGATGAAGTAAAGAAAAACGGTCATATGGACATTTTAAATGTATTTTTATTTTGAGCATTTAATTTATTTTTATGTTTAATTATTGCATAATAAAATTGTATATTTAAAAATATTAATGTATTTATATTATTTATAAATACATGAATTTTTTTCTTTCGATCATCCAAAATAGTGAACAAAAGAATGAATTTCAGTTGTATTTGGATGAACCAAGAATGAATCCATATCATTCCATTAATGTTTTGGACTATTGAAAAGTTCATAGTTTTATATATCCTGAAGTGGCAAAGATGGCATAAGATATGTTAAGTGTACCGATTTCTACTGTTGCTTCAAAGTAAACATTTAGCATCGGTGAAAGAATACTTGATCAATATCATAGTGCAATGAAACCAGAAGCAATTGAAGCATTGATTTTCTGCAAAGATTGGTTATTTAGAACAAGAGGATATTTATTATAAATATCTAGTATTTAATTTTATATAAATTATATTTAAATTTATTATTTACTTTTATTTTATATATAGGAAATAATTGGGTTGCGTTGGATGATTTCACTCATAATGTTATAAAGATGTCTTCGAATGATATTGCATGGAGTACAAATTGAATCCATAGAGATGTCTCCTTTTGAGGATTATGTAAGTAATTATCTCTACTTAAGTTTATCCTATTGTATTAATTGATATCAAAAGACCTTAATGTAATAACTCATTCATGCTTAAAAAAATTGCAGTTGTAGCTATTGTTGAAGTTTTTGTTGCTATTGTTGAAATGCATAGTATTCGAGATCTGAATGATGTTGATAGTATTGATGAATTGATATTTTTGTTGTTTCTTTGTGTTTATGTTGGTGTTGATGAATTGTTAATATTGTTGTTGCCGATGTTTTTACGTTGTTGTTTCGGCCTGAATTCATATTAAATAGTTTATGTTTATGTTTATGTTGTTTGACTACTATTTATGTTTATATTTCTTATGTTTATTTAATTTATATTTATATTTATGTTGTTTGGATACTATTTTTATTGAATTTTTATTAAAAATTTTATTTATTTTTTTAGGTAAATTTCAAAATTTTCAAGTTTTCGGATTTGTTTCGTGTTGGTTCGCTCGGGTTCATGTCTAGTTCGTTCAGGTTTCGGGTGACCTGAAACTAAGGTTGACCTGAACCCGATCCAAAAAAAATTCGTGTCGTGTTCGGGTCTAAGGTTTCGGATCCAATTACTGGTTCAAGTTGACAGTTTTTTTGTTACACCCATAGATTAACATGACCCGAAAATACGAATTGACACCCTTAGGCTGACATGCTCTATGGTGGAACGGGAATCTTTCCCTGAAAATAGCGTGAACTCGGGATGCGAGCGTTGCGCGACAACGGATGATCCAGGGGAATATATCCCGGGAAATACCTTTGCTAATGTGGTCTTGCCGGTAAACAGGTAGAGTTACCATAAATCCAAATTGCATCATCAATCATTTAGGGATTTATAACTGGAGGTGGCAGTGGCGGCACTTCTGCCTGCCCCCCAGGTTGTTCGGGAGCTGCTTGAGCAGGTGGCGGATTTTGCCCTTCCGGCTGCAGGAAGGCCTGATGAGCAAGTCCCTATTGTAGGAATCGAGATCGAGGGCCTTCTGTAGTTTCTCCGAACATTGAGGGTTTATTGCGATGGTGGATTTCCGGGGGCTGGTTGGGCTTGATACTCCTAGGGTTGCCGTGCCCCGGAACCAACTGAGAATTGACCTTCCGCATTAGCTTCTTGCCCCTAGTGTATTGGGATATCACGGGGACAACTCCCTTTGTTCCCCACATCGTTCCAGGAGGTGTTGGAGCGAATAAAGGTGCTAGAACTGCTGTCGACCATGCTCCCCAGACGTTAGAAATTCCTTGTCCGGCGATCGGGTTTCCTTAGAGGCCCGGAATAAGGCTGGGGTGCTGTAAATACTTTCAGTATATAGAGGATTATTTTGCCCCTGTGACGCTGATGGGACTGACCCGAAGGTCATCCCAAATCCGTCAATTGGAAACGGCCCAAAAGAGGTCTGCCCAGTCAGCGCACTAGATTCTCCGAGCTTCTGGGTGTTGAACGGAGGTTCTCCAGAATCCGGTACCTCTACTGGAGATAATAACATGACTATACTTGAGCCCCTGGGAGGTCGGATCTACTACAGAGCTGGCTGTAAGGCTAATAGGAGGCCAGATATCCGACGGATTGGAGCTACCCATCGGGGCTTTACCTTTTCAAGCTTCTTCCTCCCGGAGCAGTGAAAACTCAGTCCGGATAGTGGGATTTAGGATGTCAGTAATGTACCTGGAATGTTCCGGGGCAGATTAATGGAGAGACGACTGAATTTCCCCACAGATGTGCTCACGAAAGACGTTGGCTGGAAGGCTAATGATCTGGTTAGGGGTGAGTTTTCGGATTTTTGGTTCGAATTTTGCCAAATCCGAACGAATCCAATAATCCAAATTTTTGGCAAAAACCAATCCGATCCGATCCAAAATAACCGAAATCCAAAATTTGAACTAAAAAATCCGAACCGAACTGCAAAATTTGAAATTCTCCATGTTTTGTTATTTTTAAAAATTTTATACTCCCTCCGTCCCACATCTATATATCCATTTGCTTTTTGCACGGAGTTTTAGAAATATTAGTATTATATTGGGATAAAGTAGAAATAAAGATAAAAAGACTAAATTAACCCTATTAGTATTGTATGATATAAAGGTAATAACATTTGTATAATATATTGTAAATTAGAAGGGTATTTGTAATGTTAGGTAAACAATACAATTACTAAAAAAGGAAATGAATACTTTGTTATAGGACGGATCAAAATGGAAAAATAGATAAATTGTTAAGGGACGATGGGTATTTTATTTCATATTTTTATAGTTGTTTTATACTATTAAATATATATAATAAATAAAACTAAGTATATTAAATATATTAATAATTTTTAGTTCTTATTTTAATTAAAGTATTATATTTAATTAAAATATTAAAAATATATAATAATAAAATATATTAAAATATTATATTTCGGATTTTAATATACCGATTCGAAAATCCAAAATTTACAAAATATTCAATTCGAACCAATCCAAAAAATCAAAAAATCCAAACCAAATTTTAAATTTTGTGTTTGGTCCGGATCGAATTTTCAGATTTCGGATATTTTGCTCACCCCTAGATCTAGTCCAGCCTTCCAGCAGCCACAG
This sequence comes from Andrographis paniculata, assembly GCF_009805555.1. NCBI lineage: Eukaryota > Viridiplantae > Streptophyta > Magnoliopsida > Lamiales > Acanthaceae > Andrographis > Andrographis paniculata. The sequence continues at coordinate 3,103,214 of NW_026137611.1, forward strand.
AAGCCTCGTCGCGTGGGACAGCCTCCTGCGTAGGGCGAGATGACGAGTCACCGATAATTTCTTTGTTTTTCGACATCTTTATGGTTGTTGAAGGTGTCAATTTTCTTTTCCGAAGTTTAATGCAAAAGTCGCAAGACGTTGGTGTCCCATTAGGCGTGTCAATTCTATTGTCGTAAAAAAATCACAACCAACGGCCTAACCAGGAAGGCCAATCGGAATCAATTTGTTCGAAAGATTTTCCGGCCTCCTCAAGAGAGGATCCGGACTATCTCGCAATATTCGAATAATTAATGTAGCTTGAATGAAAAAAATAAAGGTGATATTGTGATAAAAAAGACTAAAAAAAAAGAAGAAGAAAGAAGCTGGAAATTAAGATTGGAATTGAAAAAGAAGCTCTAAAAAATTAATTATGTTCTAACAAAAAAAAAATATTCAAAAAAAATTGCATAGAAAAAATTGAAGAAGATGATGAATGTCGTTTGTTCTCCTAGAATCATCGCCTTCTTGGTTGCTGCCTGGATTGGGCCGACCCAGTTAGGTCTTGCTGCCTTGGACCTCCAAGTGCGAAATGGGCTGAGGGGTGCCAATTTATAATTTAGTGGGTTACAACTTCAAAATATTTGTATACTAAGTATTTTATATTATTTAATTATATTTAAATATAATTAAAATAATTAGATTTTAAACTTTTGTGCTAAAAAAATAATTCATTATATGATGGATGCCCTTTTTCATATTTAAATTATTTTCTTTAATATTTCATATCTTCATCTTCAATCCATTATTTTTATAATTTTATAAATTCATGATAATTTTTTTTTTGTCTAATATCATATAAACAAGTATTATATTTTAATTTCCAAAAATTAATTTATAATATAAATTGTGATACAATTATGGAGTATAACTTTTATTATTGGTTGTGTTCTTGTAAGGTGCAGAATTTCACTTGCAATTTTCAAGAAAGAATAATAAATCACATCTACAATCTACCCCTCTATATATTGTGATACAATTATGGAGTATAACTTTTATTATTTGTTGTGTTCAAGGTGTATAATTTCACCTGTTATTATTAAAAAAAAGAAGGCAAGCAAAAGCAAAAAAGCCCTTGTGGTTTCCCAAAATTACTAAAAACTCTCTCGTTGTTCTAAAACTCCAAAAAACCTACTTGTGGTTTCCAAAATGTTGCGAAAAATTCCCCCTTCGTTAGGATTTAACGAAGGTTGTATATCACGCGTCTGAAATGCGATTATTGGTCCATAGAGTGATATATTTCTGTATAAAATTACTAAAATACCCTAATGACTACTTTTTACACCAACTTCTTCTTCCTCGTTCTTCTTTTTCCTTATTTTTGTTCTTTCTTATTCTTCCTCATTCATTTTTTTTTTATTCTAAATCCGCTAAACACAACTTAAATTTTACCAAATTTATCACAATTAATTGACCGGACATGGAGATAGAGATGAGAATGCATAAGTTATTATTCATTGTCGATTTCTTCTTCTTACCAAACCCAGAAATACTTCTTCTTCTATTTTTACCAAACCCAGAAATCTAAAAATTCAATCTAACATAAGATTTGAAATCAATCTAAGAAGAAAGAAAGAACTTGCTGCTGGTTGCAACCGTGTACGAAAGAATTAGAGAAAAAAAATAAAGAAGAAAGAAAATTGGGGAAAAAAAGATAGAGAAAGAAAAAAAAATTGGAGAAAAAAAAACCTGATGTCCAGCTCCTTCTTTCTCCTCTTCTTCTTTCCATTCTCTTCTTTATTCTCTTTTTTTTTCTTCCTTCATTCTTCCCTACTCCAGCCGCTTCTGCCCTCATTTTCTTTCTCTTCTTATTCTTTTTCAATTCTTCATTCTTCAAAGAACAATTGGAGACGAAGAAGAAGAAAAAAAAAAATTGGGGGTAAAAGAAGAAAAGAAAGAAGCGGGTGGAACTGCTATGACTTGAAAAAGAATTGGAGAAGAAGAAGAGAAAAATTGAGAAAAAAGAAGAAAAGAAAGAAGCGGGTGAAACTGCTATGACCTGAAAAAGAATTGGAGAAGAAGAAGAGAAAAATTGAGGAAAAAGATGTGTGAAGAAGAATTTGGAGAAGAAAAGAAGATGGAAGAAAGAAGTTGTGCAGAAGAGAAAAAGAAAGAGCATAAGAGAGAGAAACCACAAGGGCATAACGGTCTGATAAGGCTAAAATTTAATGGCGTCAGTGTGATTTAAAGGGAGGGGGCGAGTGTGCAACGTTTTACAAACCACTAATAGGCTTTTTGGAGTTTTAGGATTACGAGGGGTTTCAGCAGATTCGGTAAACTACGAGGGAATTTTTTGCTATTTTCCAAAAAAGAATAATAAATCATATCTGCAACCTATCCCTAACTAATCACACACCCCATCTACCAATTCCTATCACCCCCATCCTCTCCTGAAATAGAGCATGAAACTTCACAATAGTCCATGTATCTCCCAAAATCATAGCTACCCACGTCACCGTCGCCACCTCTTCAAAAGACATTCTATAGAGTTGTTAACGAGTCGAGTCGAACATAAATTTAAGTGTTTGTGTTCGTTCATTAAGTTTGTTCGTTAAACTTTCCTTGAACATGATATTTTTTGAAATAAATTTGAATTATATTTGTATAAATAAATTTTCGATAAATTTAAAATTTAATTATTATTTTATTATTTTAGTTAAAATAATAAGTTTTTTAAAAAATAACATATGCGTCGTACTGTATTTTTTAATGAAGGTAACAAATAATATTACCCTAAATATTATTACAGTACAACGAGAAAGGTGATTTTAATACATATTTTAAAAAAATAATTATTTATTAACCAATGTCCAACTTCATAAATATAGGGCTTGTTTCTTTTAATAGGTTTTTAAAAAAATTGTTTTGAGTTTATAATTAAAATAATATTTATTTTTTCTGTCTCTAAAACTCACATTTAATTTTTATATTATTGTGTTTAATATTTAAAATATACTTATATTTGTATAAGTTTTTTTTTTATACAAGTATTTTTTTATTAGTAATATAAGACATTAATAAAAATATTTTTGCAATTTTTTCTTAATTTATACTACATTTTGATATAATAATTAATATTTAATGATCAACACGCAAAAACATTAATAAAATTCTTAAAGTCGGACGAAAATATTATATGATGAAATATTTTATAAAAGAAAAAAATTATATATATTTTTAAAAATATAAACGAAACAAACCTATAATTATTGATAGCGGAAAAGGAATAATTTTTATATTTTTTTAATATAAAAAATCAAATATATATATATATCTACAAATTTTAGCACAAATTTAAAACAACATAAAGAATAGTACAATTTAGTTAAATTTAAAAAAAAAAAAAAAAAAAAAAAAAAAAAAAAAAAAAAGCCCAACTCAATTTACCCAACTCGATCGGGTCGGAATGTCCGATCCGAATTCATGACCATGTCTGAAATGTCTCTTTAAGCCACCCGCATTCAATAGTGTTATTAGGGTAATTACAGGGGTGATTATGTCATTTCGACAAACTAGAATACTATATATTTGAATTGCTAGGGTTTTGTTTGGCCTTCAACCTGCAATTTGCTTGCCGCCGTCGTCTCTCTGCTCTGCGTTCTGCTGCTGTTCTTCGATTAGGAGGATCTGCTATCTCTACGTGCAAGTGTAAGTGTTGTATTTTGCTTAAATACGCACAGGCTTATATATTGATCCATAGATTAGATACATACTTTGTTGCTGGTGAAATGGCTGTTGTTAAAATGTCGATCTATTCTCTCCACGTCTGTATGTAGAACTAGCAGACCATATGTATGTGTGTACGTATATATATGCGCTTTCTTGTGATTTCCTAACATTTTAAGGTATTTTAAGAGAGTGCACTTATTGTTTTGCAATTTTTGAGTTTGGTGATTGATTTTTTACAAATTTATCTGCTCTTGTTGTACTAATATTGGAATCAGATTCGATTTCACTGTAATTTTGTAGTATACTGTAGTATACCAAGGTAAGGAACAATTCCAATTTCAAGGAAGTTACAGGCTCAAGAAATTGGAATTGAATTAGAAGATGTGGCGGAAATTTAGATCATCCCCTGGATTGACTTCTAACTAGCCACTAGGAACATGAACCTCATTTACTATATTACAGTCTTGATAGAAGTACCTTTTAGGGCATGCAACTCCTAGAGAAAATTCAGTTCGGGTTGGACAGAGTGATTATGATCGGAACAATTAAATGTGTAGTGTCTTTTGAATTGGGAATTGGTTTGAGTTTTTTGCTGTATGATAAGGTTTTGTTTCTGTTAATTTTTGGCTGCTCGTTATCTGGTTATGTTTTATTGGGCGATGTGATTGAATATCTCTTGTTTTATGCTTATGTGGGATTAATTAATAAATATCTCTAACCCCCCCCCCCCCCACCCCACCCCCTATATATATATTTGTAGCATTCCACTTCTCATCCTTAATCCCATTCCCTTCTGAATTCCTTATCACACTCTATCTTCTACTTGTATACCCTCGCTTCCTGCAACCTCCCCTCCTCTCTTTACTAAGATATTTTCCTTATCTACCTTCTTTCTTTACGTTTTCATCCACGTCTCCTAGCTATACATTTTTCACACGATAATATGCCTTTCTCCTGTCTTGATCAGATTTAGATCTGTGCACGGTGCACCATGAATTGAAGCCTGCAAAGAAAACTAATTGAGTACATTCATCATTTAATGTTTACAATAGATGAACTTCTCTCATACTCATTCTTGCTACCGCTGTTTGTTGTCATCATGCAGCTGTGATTGTCTTGTTTAGCAATTAATATTTAGTGGGTAGTGAATTTTTTAAAAATGGGATTGGAAAATAAATCCGTAGTGATTATTTTATGAAGTATTATAATTATTTTTCTTCATGAGAATATGTTTCTAAATCCAACCTAGTTAAACGGCTTTGCAGGATGGATTCCCAGATCAAGCACGCCATTGTGGTGAAGGTTATTGGGCGAACAGGTTCGCGTGGGCAAGTCACTCAAGTTAGAGTAAAGTTTGTGGATGATCAGAATCGTTTCATCATGCGGAACGTTAAGGGACCAGTCAGAGAAGGCGACATTCTCACCCTTCTCGAGTCCGAGAGGGAGGCAAGGAGATTGAGATAAATTGCTTTACTATCTTTAAGATTTTTGCTTAAGTTATTGCATCCTATTTGGAATTCTTGGTTTGCTGATTTTGAGATGAATTTTGGGTACGATGTTAAATCATGGACATGAATTTGCAATTTTATGAACATGGCTTGTTATTGTTGACGTAGTGTTACTTAAGTATTGTTTGGGTGTTTTGGCTTGTGTTAACTTTTATTACCCTGTTTTAGATTTGAAATTTGAGTAAAACAAATTTAGTATCGTGATGCTTTTTATTTTTACTTTTATCTGAAAGTGATGGCTTTGAACTTATGTGTTGTTTTAGCTGTGTTTTCAATTTGTCCACAAAAAGTGATCCATAAAAATGTCAGTTTTTTTTTTTTTTTTTTTTTTTAAGCTCGCTTTAGGTTTGAATAAGTTTGACTCAAACAAAATTTTAAATGTTTTTGTTTGATCGTTAATGTTTGAATTTGATTCGCGAAGAATTTTTATTGTTGAATCTTGTGTTATGATACAGTAAGTTTGTTCGAGCTCATTTGTCTTTTTTTTTAAAAAAAAACTTAATATATAAATTAAAGTAGGATGTGTTTTAAAAATATTAATATATAAATTAAAGTAGGATGTGTTTGTTCTGCGAGATTGTTGAATATTATATTTTTTTTATTGAGGTACAGATAATTGTGTAAAAAATTAAAAATAATGAATATGTATAGTGTATTAATTATTTTAGAAAAATATATTGAAAAAACAATAGAAAGAATAAAGCTATAGAAATGTGAATGTGTATACTATAAGTTTATATGTATATATAATATTTATATAAATATATTATTTTAACAAAGATCTCTCTTTTTTTTTTTTTTTTTTTTTTTTGTTGATTCGCCTCACGTCAATAAACGTTCATGAATAAAATTTGAGTTTGTTCGTTAATGTTTGTGAACGAGTTTTAGTCGAACTAGGTTTATGAATGACTCAATTTTATGCATCACTTAAAAATAGTATAAAAATATTTATTACTTAACTTTTAAAAAAGGGGTATTTTTAAATGATTTTATATATAGGATGTGTTCGGATGTGGGATTTTCTACTAAAATTGCTATTCATCAAATTTTTTTCTTCAAAAAAATATCAAATCTAACATCTATTTTTTTATATTATATTAATAATCAATTTTATGTTTAAAATATTACATCAACGATCTATTTATATTACATCATACAACTATTCAAATTCAAATTATTATTAAAATTCTAAATTTAAAATTCAAACCTCCAAACAAAGACACTCCGTATATACATAAAATTGAATTTTTATTATTTTGTTTTTTTAAACATATCTATGAAGGATATTTTACTATATTCAAATTTTATTACTTCAAAACATAAAATTGAATTTTTATACTTCTTTAATATATTTAAAAAAACAAAATTTTATCTGATTAAAATTTTATTATTTTCAAATCTCACTTATAAAATTCAAATTTAATTCAAATACGTGTGTGTTTGGAGGATTTCCAAATATTTTCACTATTCATCAATTTTTTTTCCTTCAAAAATATCAAATCAAACACTTATTTCTTATTTTTTATATTATACTAAAAATTAATTTTACATTCAAAATATTACGTCAACACCAATTTATATCACATCATACCACTATTCCAATTCAAAATTTTTACTATTCAAATCTCAATTTAAAATCCAGACCTCACACAAACACTTTGTGTTTTCACTTTAGGGTATGTTCCTTAGGCCATCTCCAACCCTCCACTCAATGTAAAAATGCAGTTGATCTACAGTAATTTTACGCCAACCATAAACTTCAATTTTTACTCTAAAAAGTATATTCCCTATATATTCCTCTTTTATATTATTTTATATAACTTTTCATATTTATAAATTACACCCAACTTTAATTTATTTTTACATTAGATCCATACACATATAATTTATACATTATTTAAAAATTACATATATAAAAATTAATATTTAAAAAATAAAATTATATATTACTTTCTAAAAATTAAAATTATATCACTTTTAAAAAATAAAATTATACATTATTTTTCAAAAAAATAAAATTACATACAACTTTTTAAAATATAAAATTATATATCATCTCCTAAAAAATTAAAATTACACAATATACCAAAAAATACCAAAAATATAAAAAACACCACAAAAACTTCACTCCAAAAATAGAGTGAAGTAACAGTATTATTACTCAATTTTTGGAGTAACACTGTTGATTCCTGAAAAAATAGGGAGAGGGGGGATTTAGGGGTGGATTGTGGGTTGGAAATGAACTTATCTACAATCATATCCAAAAATTATTTGATGAATAACTATAGAAATAGTATATTAATTTGGAGATCAAATAAAATTAATACCCCATCCGTCCACTTATCATATCCTCTTTCTGTTTTTGTTTATTTTATTTATTTTGTTATTTTTTAAAAAAAGAATTATATAATTAAATTTTATTTTAATGTTTTTTAAAATTTTAATTAGACTAATTAATTGTTTTAATTTTATATTATACAAATAAATTTTATTTTAAAATTTTAATTAGATTAATTAGTTGCTTTAATTTTATATTATACTATAATTATTTTTCATGATATATTTTTAATTATTTATTAATTATATTTTATATTTATATAATTTGTTGAAAAAAAAAAAACGGCAGGGTTTTACAGTAGTAAAATGAAATTACCCTTTCAGTAATTTCTAAGAAAAGCATCAACGGTAGCCAAACTTCCAAATCCTCACATGAAGAAGATAAGGCTAATTCACTCTGCACTCCCCCCAATCGCCATGGCTGAAACTTCGAGCCTCCTCCAATCCACGTTCATCCCTATTTTCTCTCCAACTCCATCTCCATCCGCTCTCAAAATCCGCGCCGATCTCTCCTTTGCCGGAAGAAGTGTCCGATTTAATCGAATTCGGTGCTCCGTCTCAGCGGCAACAGAAACCACCGTCCCGTGGGGGTGCGAAGTCGATTCTCTGGAGAATGCGTCGGATTTACAGGAATGGTTGTCTCAGAACGGGCTTCCTCCCCAGAAAATGGCTATAAAAAGAGTGGACGTTGGAGAGAGGGGACTTGTGGCTATGAAGAATATTAGGAAAGGGGAGAAGCTGCTATTTGTGCCTCCGTTGCTTTTCATCACCGCTGATTCTGTGAGTTTTCAGGCTTAATCCTTGTTTTTGTTATTTTTTGGATGATTTTATTCACGAATTAGGGTTTGAGTGATTGACTTAGCCTAGAATTTATATAGTTGCTGCCTTGCTGGTGAATTTTCTGGAGAGTTTTTTGATTGATCGCATGCTTTTGTGAAGCCACTGTTAGTTGTGGCTGAGCTCGAGCTTTTGAACCAAGAAGGGCATTTGGTATGAGAGCAGATAATAGAATTCCATAGAAAAAAAGAATTCATCAATGGAAATTAATTTTTTTGATTGGTAAAATAGATAAATTAGTTGAGAAATATAAAAATGCAGCTTTATGGATAGATCAATAAAATAATAAATGTTTAATGGGGCAAGAAAGGGTTTTAACTAGTTAGAATCTATGAAAGAAGTATTTTTTGTGATTTTTTTTTTGTTTAAATAGTAAATTACATACGATATTTTGTAAGATTAATATTTTAGTGTAATTTTTTAAAATAAAAATTGTAAAAATTAAATATCATATTTTATAAAATTGAAATAATATAATTAAAAAAATTATAAAAATAAAAAATAAAGATAATTGTGCTGCATTAATATTTAATTCTCTGTATTTCTCTGCAATAGATAAATGAAATCAGAGAATCAGAAATGATTTATTTCTCAACTACCAATTTTAGAAATGCTTTGAACTTATTTCTCTATACTAAACACACCGTTTTTCACTTCCAGAAAGTATATATATATATATATATATGGGAAAAGAAACAATAAATGAAAAAAAAGGTAAATGAGAGAGTGAAACATATCATGATGACGTGACCTGAGTGATATAAAATATGGAGTGATTAACTTTAGTAAGATAGATATGGTCTATATGATCAGGTGATTATATATATAAAAAGGAAGTACACGTGAAAATGCAGAGATATCTTCGTATAAGTTTGATCTGGTTATATATATATATATATATGAAATATGGAGTGATTAAGTTTATTAAGATATATATGGTCTATATGATCATATGGTTATATATATATATAGAAAGTAAGTAGCAAAATTATTCTTTATTTTGACTAAAAAAACAAGATTGAAAATGAAAGTAGGAGGTATTTATAGACCTCGATATTAAACCGATAAACATAAAATTAACAAAATTTTATGATAATAAATACGTACTTCTACCTAAACTTTAGGAACAAGAGAGATACTAAAATAAAAAGGAAGTACACGTGAAAATGCAGAGATATCTTCGTATAAGTTTGATCTGGTTATATATATATATATATGAAATATGGAGTGATTAAGTTTATTAAGATAGATATGGTCTATATGATCATATGGTTATATATATATATATATATATAGAAAGTAAGTAGCAAAACTATTCTTTATTTTGACTAAAAAAACAAGATTGAAAATGAAAGTAGGAGGTATTTATAGACCTCGATATTAAACCGATAAACATAAAATTAACAAAATTTTCTGATAATAAATACGTACTTCTACCTAAACTTTAGGAACAAGAGAGATACTAAAATAAGAAAAAATGTGGTCAAAAGGACCAAGTTCTGCTGCGGCAGGACTATTTTCAACAAACTCCCTCATAATCCTGACGCCATTTCAAACGAGCTCCATCTCTATTTCAGAAAACAACAATGTAGGTTCTCCATCATCTATGGCTCCCAGGTTAGTTTTTTCCTCCAAGGGAGTTAGATTCACTTCCACTGCATGCGGCTTGCTCTTGCATTTGGATGATAGTATTCTACTTTTTTCACACTTGAAGCATTGTTGTTGTTGTCTATTCCCAGTTAACATCGAAAAATTATATGAACTGGTCGATCAAGGTCGAGACTATCATGGAAGCTCAAGGAGTTTGGGACTGTTGAAACGTGACTTGGATTTAGCGGTCTACCCGACCCGAAACCAAAACGAAAAGGCTGTTTCAATTGACAGGATTTTTTTCAAGCCATCATAATTAATAACAAATGGGCATAGGGTTTAAGGTGTTTTGGGGGTGCTTGTAAATAGATAGTTATGGTTCTAAGCCGTATGACAATGATTGTAACTCTCTGAATCAGTATAATAAAGTCTCTCTGGTTCCTGCCCGTGGACGTAGGTTGACACACCGTCATCGAACCACGCAAAACCTTTGTGTTCTGGTATCAGAGCCATATCTGATTGATTGAAGATGTACTCGTATAAGTTTGATCTGAAGAAGTTTAATGGGTCGAATGACTTCACGCTCTAGAAAGTCAAGATGAGGGCACTTTTGGTTCAACAGAGATGTGCGGCTGCTTTTGAGGGAGAAGACAAGTTTCGTAAAGACACGAATGAGGAGGTGAAGAATGAGATTTTGTCAAAAGCTCATTTCGCGATCTTGCTGTCAATTACTGATGAGGTGTTACGGGAGGTTGTAGATCAGACGACGGCTTCTGGGTTATGGGATAAACTGTGTGAGAAGTATCAGAACAACTTTCTCACGAACAGACTATATCATAAGTAACGAACACCCTCCGGATGTCCGAAAGTACTCAGGTAAAGGATCATCTTGACACCCTTTAACCGTATTATTCTTGATTTTCAAGGGGTTGAGGTTAAAATAGATGATGAAAATCAAACCCTAATTTTACCGTGTTCATTACCTGGTTTATATAAGAATTTTGTAGATACTATGCTATATGGTAGAACTACAATTTTTGTTAATGATGTGAAAGATGTCCTTATGTCGAAAGAATTGAAAAGAAAAGTTTCTCTGGAAGAGGGTTCTGGTTTAGGTCTATTTGCATGTAGAAGAAGACCATAGGAGAGGGGTAACGGGAATGGGGGTCGCGTTCAAAATCCAAATCCTCTAGTAACAGTGGCAGTGTTGCTGTGGTACAAGACAATTCTGATGATGGAGACGTTGGTGAAGTTCTGACAGTATGTAGCGCTAGTACTGTTGGCACCTGGATTATGGATACCGATGCTTCTCACCATATGATGCTCTCTCGTAGGTGATGATGGGGAGCGGGATTGTACAAATAAAATTGCATGACAGTACTGTTAGGAAATTTGATTGCTGATATGTTCTTGAACTCAAAAAGAATTTGATTTCTCTTGGCCACCTTAGCCAAGAATAGTTTAAAATATCACGGTGAATGTGAATAGGTGAAAGTCCTTAAGGTACTCTGGTGATGATGAAGGGAAAGTTGCAGCATGAAATTTATTGTCTACTAGGCAGTTCAGTGATGAGAACGGTGGCGGTATTCCAGTCCTTGGATAAACATGATGACAGGACAAATTTGTGGCACCGTCAATTGGGTTACATGAGAGAGCAAGGGTTGTCTGTGCTGAGCAAGCAGGGTTTATTTGGTGGGGATGCGACAAGGTAAAATTCAATTCTGTGAGGCTTGTGTAAAAGGGAAGCAATGCAAGGTGAGGTTTAGTACCGGTCATCACACTTCAAAAGATTTTCTGGAGTATGTTCATTCAGATTTATGGGGTTCCTCTCGGTGAAATCGCAGGGCGGTTGTTCTTACTTCGTCACTTTCATAGATGATTATTCAAGAAAAGTCTGGTTGTACTTTCTGAAGACTAAAGATGGTGTTTGGGAAGTTCAAGAAGTGAAAGACCATGGTTGAAAAACGGATGGGTAAACAGGTCAAGACTTTAAGAACTGATAATGGGTTGGAATTCTGCAACACTTCATTTGATGATTTTTACAAGAAAGAAGGTATAGTGAGACACCGCATTGTATGATACACACCACAACAAAATGAGGTTGCAGAGCGTATGAACCAAACTCTCATGGCGCGTGCTAGGTGTATGCGCATATTTGCTGGCTTATCTAAGCAATTCTGGGTTGAAGCAATTAACACTGCTAGCTATCTTGGTTAATAGATCTCCATAAACTGCAATTGACTTAAAGACTCTTCAAGAGGTATGGTCCGGTAAACCCTCTGATAACTCTAATCTAAGAATATTTGGATGCCCTGCATACGCTCATGTGAATGATGGTAAGCTGGAGCCGAGGGCGGTAAAATACATATTTCTAGGGTATGCAACATGAGTCAAACATTATCGACTGTGGTATACAAAAGGTAAAAGTCCTGGTAAATTTCTTATTAGCAAAGATGTTACCTTTGATGAATCTGCTATGCTTGATCAGAGTAAAAGTTATGAAAGTATTGCACGTACAAAAGATTGTGGTGTTGACTAGAAGGTGGAGTTTGAGACTCTCTACATAGTTGTGTTAGAGGAAGAGCAGTAGGATAATACTATTGATCAATCCGATCAACCAGATCAGTCAAAACCTTAAGGGAAATCGGTTGAGGAGGAAGCTGACACTGGTACTAGGGTTGAAGATTCCATAGCAGCTAGAAAGGGAAAGAGAAATATTCAGAAACCAACAGAAACCAACTAGGTTTGTAGGATGTGTCAATACATGTGACATGGATTTTGTGGCTTATGCATTGGCGGTTGGTGATGATCTTGGCTCTGATGAACCAAAAACATATAAAGAAGCTGTGGCGAGTAAAGATGCAGAAAACTGGATTATAGCAATGAATGAAGAGATGCAGTCTTTTGAAAAGAAGAAGACTCGGGATCTCGTTGTACTACCGAAAGGGGTGAAGCCAGTGGGATGCAAGTGGGTCTTTAAAAGAAATGATGGAATTCCTGGTGTTGAATTAACTAAGTTCAAGGCGAGACTGGTGGCAAAATGGTTCTCAAAGAAGGAAAGAATCGATTACCATGAAGTCTTTTCTTCTGTGGTGAAACACAAAACCATCCGGGTTTCTTTTGGCAATGGTGGGTGCTTTTGATCTGGAGCTGGAGCTGGAGCAGCTTGATGTAAAAACAACATTCCTTCATGATAATCTAGAAGGACGGATTTACATGTTTCAACCGAAAGGGTTCGACAGTTCTAAAAGGGACCAAATATGCTTGTTAAAGAAATCTCTATATGGCTTGAAGCAGTCTCCGAGGCACTGGTACAAGAAATTTGATTCTTTCATGGTGTCTAATGGTTATACTCGTAATAAGTTTGATAACTGTGTTTACTCGAAGAAAGTTTATAGTGATTCCTTTGTGTTTCTGCTGTTGTATGTGGATGATATGTTAATTGCAACTAAAAACATGGTTGTAATCAATGACTTGAAGGCTCTACTAAAGGGTGAATTTGAGATGAAGGATTTGGGTGAGGCAAAGAAAATACTGGGTATGGAGATCTGGCGTAATAGAGAAGCAGAACGGTTATGGGTTTCTCAAGAATAGTATATTGAGAAAGTTTTGCAGGCATTCTCTGTTGATCAATCCAAACCGGTAAGTACTTATTTGGCGTCACACTTTAAACTTGATCGAAGCACTATATCGGCTACAGATGAAGAAGTTAGCTACATGAAGCGGTTCCATATTCAAGTGTAGTTGAAAGTCCTATGTATGCGATGGTATGTACAAGACCGGATCTCGCTTATGCGGTTAGTGTGGTGAGTAGATTTATGGCTATTCCGGGTAAAGCTCACTGGGGAGCTGTAAAGTGGATCTTGCGATATTTGAAAGGAGCGTATGATATTTGTCTAGCATATGATGATGAAGGCCATGGTGATGGTCCGGTTGGCTATGCAGACTCTGATTACAGGGGTGAATTGGTGAAACGAAGATTAGTGACTTGCTTTATCTTCACTCTGTTTGGATGTGCAGTCAATTGGAAGTTTACTTTACAACCTACGGTTGTGCTGTCGACAACTGAGGCGGAATACATGTCAATGACTAAAGGTATTAAGGAGAGTATCTGGTTACATGGTCTGGTGCGGAGTTTGGGTCTGAAGGTGGAGAAACCGGTATTATTTTGTGATAGTCAGAGTCCTTTGAGTTTGGTTAAAAACCCGGTGTATCACGAGAGAACCAAGCATATTGATGTAAGGTTGAATTTTATCCGTGATGTTCTGGAGGAAAACAAGTGTTCTATTTAGAAAATAGCTACAAAACACAATCCAGCTGATATGTTGACAAAGGAACTACCAACGAAGAAGTTCGAGAATTGCTTGAACTTGGTGAATATTCACAGGAGGTAAAGTCCCCTCGGGGCATTTGGCAGGAAGAAGATGATTGAGAGAGATACTGAGGGACCTTTGGCGATTGGAGAAACTCCAAGTCAAAGTGGAAATTGTTGAAACGTGACTTGGATTTAGCGGTCTATCCGACCCGAAACCAAAACGAAAAGACTGTTTCAATTGACAAGGTTTATTTTTGACCTGTCCTAATTAATAACAAATGGGCTTAGGGTTTAAGGTGTTTTGAGGGATAGATAGCTATAGTTCATAGCCGTATGACACTAATTGTAACTCTCTGAATCAGTATAATAAAATCTCTCTGGTTCCTGCCCGTGGACGCAAGTTGACACACCGTCACCGATCCACGTAAATTTCTAAGTTCTTTATTTGCTTTCTTTCTCGTTTATTGTTGAACATGACTTGGATTTAGCGGTCTACCCGATCCGAAACCAAACTGAGTGGGATGGTCGCAAGATATTCGAGCTGGACAATGCGACATTGGTAAAGAAATTGTTTGACACTTTACTTGAGAATATTATCCTGTCATTGCAGGAATTGAGCAATTCTGTGACCTTAGAAATATACCGTTCAAGGAAGCAATTGGACGTCCGAAGGCATTTGAGGAACGTGCGCAAATACGAAAGCCCATCAGTCATGGAGATAGTCAGTTGCTCCTCACTGAAGCTTAATGGAGATTGAGATGGCCGAAGGTATTGCAACCAGTGTTGACGTAATTGGAATAACGACCAGAAGAGGGGCGACAACAACAACAATGTGACAGACTCGAACAAAAGGAATGACCGAGACCAAAGTCACATCAAATACTTCAAATGCGGAAAAATAGGACACTATGCATCCGAATGTAAAAAACAAGCCGTATGTAGCAAAAGTTAATCTAATTCTCTTGGAGGAAAAAACTAAGACGGGAGACAAAGATGACGGATAACCTACATTTTTGTTTCCAAAATAGAGACGGAGCTCGTTTGAAGCCTCGTTAGGATTATGGGGGAGTTAGTTGGAAATAATTCTGCCGTAGCAGGACTTGTTCCTTTTGACCACGTTTTTCTTATTTAGTATTTTTCTTATTCCTAAAGTTTAGATAAAATTAGGTATTTATTATTAGAAAATTTTATTAATTTTATGTTATCGGTTTAGTCTGGAGGTCTGTAAATATTTATTATTTTATGTTATCGGTTTAGTTTGGAGGTCTGTAAATATTTATTTGCTTTCATTTTCAATCATAATAAAGAATTTTTGCTACGTATTTCCTACACTCTCACTTCTACTTCCTTTTATATATATATATATATATAACATATATGTATATAACCATGTGATCTATAGACTTTATTTCTCCCTTACTAAACCTAATCACTCCATATTTCACATCACTCAGCGTCACGATCATCTGTTTCACTTTTTTCTTTACCTTCTTCCCCATTAATTGCTTCATTTTCCGTATATATATATATATATATATATAAACAGCCTTCTCTCCTCATCCCTAGTAAATAAAAGTACACTGTGTACCTTACTCTTTTAATCACACATATATATAATATATATTCCATTGCCAATTTTGGGTGGTTTTGCCTTTGGTTCGATAATTGAGCAGACGGTGCTCGTCGGTCCAAATCACACAATAGGTATTCCATCTATTTTATACTGTTTCAGATTGGGTATTCATAGTTTTGATCTGGGTCAAAATGTTCCCTCTATCTCGCTTACATTGTCTCATAGGATTGTTCTAGTAGATTAATAAAAACATGAGTGAGTTTGTATCAGATAAAGTTTGAACTACCATTGGGTTTAGTGGGTAAAAAGTGAATTGTGTGATGATATTTTGATATATAAAGGTTAGAGACGATAAATTGATAATTGAGTTTATGCACTGACCCAAATTTGGATTCGGGGCAGATTTGTATAAGGGTATTGGATCCAAGATAGGATCTGAACCGAACCGATCTGGCAGATCCGGTTTTGGATCCAGGAACTCTATTGAGAGTATCAGATTTGGATCTGGAACTTCAGGATCTGAATCGTATCAGATAAAGTTTGAACTACCATTGGGTTTAGTGGGTAAAAAGTGAATTGTGTGATGATATTTTGGTATATAAAGGTTAGAGACAATAAATTGATAATTGAGTTTATGCACTGTCCCAAATTTGGATTTGAGGCAGATTTGTATAAGGGTATTAGACCCAAGATAGGATCTGAACCGAACCGATCTGGCAGATCCGGTTTCGGATCCGGAACTCTATTGAGAGTATCTGATTTGGATCTGGAACTTCAGGATCTGAATCAACGTCGAACACTGGAATTGCTTTAAGCATAAGTTATAAAGTTCTTGCTTTACTACAAATCATTTGATGGTAGAATAGATTTACTGAAATATTTTATTTGGAGGTGTTTTGAATTTGAAATTTCTTAGATAGAATGTGATGTTTTAAAAGAAAAATTGGTGTTGAATGTGGAGTTCTTTGGGGGGAAATTTAGTTTATTGTAGAATAAGTAATGTAAAAATAGTTGTGAAAGCACAAACAAACACACTGACAGGAAGTAGAGACAGGAGCTTGGGAATTAGGAGAGGGCAAGGCCACTGTTGGTGTATAAGAGGCGAAGATGAGCTTAGGCTTGCGATACTTTTATTTATCATTTTTTAAATATTTTTTAGTTGGGCTTTTAGTTATTGGTTTTTTGTTATTTTGGGTTGGGTTTGTTTCATGTTTAATGGACTTATTTTAATTGTAGTAAATATGATTTAGGTAATAGCATTCAAGGAAGTAGCTAGGTTTGAGACATCATTTTGAATTTTGGAAATAAATTAGCTTTGGGGCTTTTGGGCAAATAGTTGATACCTTTTGATTATTTTTGGGCAAACGATTGATATCATTTAATTATTCTTATCGTTTATCTTGTTTCTATCAATTGTTCCTACCTGATGGATCCCATTTCCGTCGGAATGACGAGATCAATAAACAATTGATTGGATAGATTGGAGGCCGATCAAGCTGAGATAAAGAAGAAACTAGTAGAGAATAGTACAACATTAGTAGAGAACAATGCACAGTTAGCCGAGATCGCGGCTTCTCTGGCCGTGCGATCGAAGGCAATTCTAAAACCATCGCTAGAGAGGGACTCATTGGCTGGAGGCACACAAAGAGGGTAAAGGCATCCGTCACATCCTTGGCGGCACCGCCAGTGTGTGATCAGATGCATGGTGGTGTGACAACAATGTCATTGTTGTTATATAACGGTGGATATCCTATTGGATGGATAGCTTGGGAAAAATAAATTTTGAATTGAACCATACTCCACCAAAGATAAAGGTGGAATCAGTTGTGGTTGCTATGGATGGACCAGCCTTGTACTAGTTGACGTTGTTAGGATTAACTCTCACACGTACACAAACAAGAAAGTAGAACACAAATCTTACGTGGTTTGGCCGACAAGGGTTTTCGACCTACGTCCACAGGGGCAACCAAGAATCTTTTTTTATTACTTCAGAATGAGGCAGCACAGATTTTTACAAGTACAAGAGAGGTATTTAAGGACTAAGTTTAGGGTTAATCACAATTGGGCCATAACTCCTAAGCCCATTAGGGTTAATTACCCTAAAGAAGCCTACACATAACAATCTCCCACTTAAAGGCTTCGAAACATCTACGTTCCATTGTACTTCCGTAAAATCCTCAGCTTCATTTGATTGCCCCAGTTTTCTCATCATTTCTCATGAAGACCAGCTGAAGTCATACATAACTTCAGCTTGTCCAGCGTCACAGTCTTTGTGAACATATTTGCTGGATTCATAGCACCTGAGATGTTTTTCAACTTTATCGTCCCTTCATTTATCAATCCTCTGATAACGTGATATCGTATCTCAATATGCTTCGTTTTTCCGTGATAGACCGGGTTCTTGACAAGTTTGATTGCACTCTTATTGTCACAATGTAATGAATAATCTGTTTGCCGTTTAACCAACTCCAGGAGGAAGTTCTTTAGCCTAACTAACTATTTGCTAGCCTTTACCAACTGCTATATACTCAGCTTCTATCGTTGAAAGCGCTACACTTTTCTGAAGTTTAGACATCCAACTGACTGCAGTTCCTCATACTGTGAAGATATACCCTATAGTGCTCTTAAGCAACTTTTTGCATCCAGCCAAATCAGCCAGATACTCTCTGAGAATCACATCTTTGCCTCTGAAACATAACTTCATCTTGGAAGTACCCTTCAAATACCTTAGTATCCACTTGACGGCTTCCCAATGCTCTATCTCCAGATTTGACATATAGCGACTAACAACCCCGAATGCAGGAGCAATGTCTGGTCTCGTGCACACCATCGCATACATGAGGCTACCAAATGCAAATGCATAAGGGACTTTAGCCATATCTGCCTTTTATTTGTCTATTCTCGGAGATTGATCTTTGGTAAGCTTGAAGTGGCTTTCCAAAGGTGTGTTTCTCGGTTTAGTCTTCTCACTATTCATGTTGAACTTCTCTAACACTTTCCCGATATACTTCTCCTGAGATTGTGTCAGATTTCCATCCTTGTTTCTGATTATACTCATCCCAAGTATTTGTTTGGCTGGACCTAGGTCTTTCATCTCAAATTCCTCAGACATCTGTTGCTTTAACTTATTGATATCTCCCATGTCTGCACCGGCTATCAATATATCATCCACGTAGAGAAGTAGAATGATGTAAGGAATCCTTAAACTTCTTCATATAGCAGCAGTGGTCTATTTCGCATCTCTTGTACCCTGTTCTCATCATGAAGTTGTTGAACTTCATGTTCCATTGGCTGGGGGCTTGCTTTAGACCATACAAGCTCCTCTTCAGCTTATAGACCCATTTCTCCTCGCCAACAACCTGAAACCCCTCAGGTTGTACCATGTAAATATTCTCATCGAGATCACCATGTAGAAATGTTGTCTTTAACATCTAGCTGCTCTAGATGTAGGCCCTCTGCAGCTACAATACTAAGAACCAATCTAATAGTGGTCATCTTTACTACTGGAGAGAAGATTTTAGTGTAGTCTACTCCCTTTTTTCTGCTGAAATCCTTTAACCACTAAGCGAGCTTTGTACCTTTTCGACCCATCTGGTTCATCCTTGATTCTGAATACCCATTTATTTTGAAGTGCCTCATTGTTATAAGGAAGTTTAGTCAAATCCCATTGAATCGAATAATTCTGTTTGACTACTTCATGATAGCTTTCTGGTTCACCATTTTCAGTGAAGAGGAGATAGTTTACGCTAGGCTTGGTAACTCTAGTGGATCTCCTGACCCATCGGGACTCGGCTGGCTGCGGCTGCACCGGTGAATGGGGAGGTCCTCCCTCTTCCGAACTTTCACTGACAACAAAGTCCCATTGAATGCCTTCAATCTCGTCAGTATTCATTCTCCTGACTCCTGTTGTCTTGAGAACCCACTGACTCTCTGGTTCTGATAACATCACTGTCAAACTCAACTTGTTCTTTCGCAATCTTCGGACTCTTTGTGCTTCTGTCTTTGAAAAGTTCAGCCTCATTAATGTGGCATGCTTGCTTCTGACAACCTTTTTACTTGAAAGTCCTATAGCTGATAGCCCATCTTGTCTCCTCCGTATCCAATGAAGGTGTATTTTCTAGCTTTGGCATCTAACTTGTCACCATCTCTTGTCAGATCATAAGCGCTGCATCCGAACACTCTCAAGTGTTCATACTTTATTGCTTCCCCTTTCCACTCTTCTTCAGGTATCTTGAAACCCAATGGCACCGATGGTCCTCGGTTGATAAGATAAGCAGCAGTGTTAACTGCATCGGCCCAGTACGCATTTGGAACTCCAACATTCAGTCTCATGCGTCTGGCCCTTTCATTCAGTGTTTTGTTCATCCTTTCTGGCATTCCTTTTGCTGAGGAGTGTCGAGGACAGTCTTGATCATTCGGATCCCGTGTTCAGCACAATACTCGGTGAACTTTGTGCTAATGCATTCATTCGGATCCCGTGTTCAGCACAATACTCGGTGAACTTTGTGCTAATGCATTCATCTCCATTATCTGATTTCAAGCACTTCACCTTCAGGTTAGTTTCTAATTCAATAGCAGTCTTCCATTTCTTAAAAGTATTGAAAACTTCAGATTTGTTTTTAAGAAAATAGACCCATACCTTTCGTGTTGCATCATCGATGAACGTGACATAGTAGTTTGATCCGCCATAGGAAGAGATTGACGTTGGTCCATAGACATCAGAGTGAACCAATTCCAACTTCTGAGCTTTCAATGTCTGCCCCATCTTTGCAAAAGAGAATTTTTTTTTTCTTGCCAAACACACAGGGCTCACAAAACTTGGAATTGACCCTCTTTAGATCTGAAAGCTTTCCTCTTGCGACAAACATCTTCATTTCTTTTATGCTTATGTGGCCAAGTCGTTGGTGCCACAAAACAGACAGACTTTGCTTGCTAGTTACTACATTCGCTTCATTTTCAGAGACATCGGCCATGTATAGAGTACCCCTCTTCTTGCCCCTGGCAATTATGAGATTGCCTTTGACAACTCTCCATTGCCCTCCTCCAAACGTGACGTTATATCCCTGATCATCCAGTTGCCCAATGGAGATGAGCATTTTCTTAAGACTAGGGATTACCCTAACGTCCTTCAACGTCCAAATAGTGTCCAAATGAGTCTTTAGATCTATGTCACCCATCCCTGTGATGTCAAGAGAGTTGTTATTAGTCAAACGAACTTTACCAAAGTTACCTGTCCGTAGATTCTTCATCGTCTTTGTGCTAAAAGTAGCATGAAATGATGCACCAGAATACATAATCCACGACTCAATTGAATTCTCAACACAACAAATAAGTGCATCATCTGTGCTGTCTGTAGTGGCATTCACCTCATTTTACTCTGGCGGTTTTGAGCACTGATTTCTAAAGTGTCCATACTCTTTTGCTCTGGCGGTTTTGACTGATCCTTCCTTCTGGAATTTGATCATCCTTTGTCATTCCCTTTTTACTTTCTTTCTTCCTCTTTTTTCCGTGCTCAACAGGGCGCTTGAAGTTTCACTAGAGTTTCGCCTTCGTATATCCTCTCCCCGTTGATTAAGTCACGAATGCCTTCAAAATTGAGTTTAGAATTTCCTGTTGAACTACTAACTCCTGTGACGGTTCCTGACGAACTTTCAAGTAATGAGGATAACAAGAGCAAAGCCTGAACGTCATTGTCAAACTTAATATCCACCGACAACAACCGGGATATTATAGTATTGAATTCGTTTATATGCGAAGTAATAGACGCATCTTTTTTCATTCTCGTATTCACCATTTGTCTTATCAGAAATACCTTATTGGAAGGAGATGGCTTCTCGTACATGTTTGTCAACGTCTTCAACAACCCATATGCGGTAGTCTTCTTCGGATTGTTGAGTCCAATGCTTTTTGCTAGCGTAGATCTGATAACTGATAGGGCTTTCTTGTTAAGGATTGTCCATTCATAGTTGCTCATTTTCTCAGGTTTTCTTTCGGTCAAAGGCAAATCCAAATCCTTTTGGAAAAGCAAATTCTCGATTTGCATCTTCCACCAATTGAAATTTTTTCCATCAAACTTATCAATCTTAGTCTTTCTGTCCTCAGACATGATTTAATTATGCAAATACGAATTCTGCAATTTGCGAGATGCGTCGGATCGGATCTGCAGCGTGCTGTCAGCAATCAAGACTGCCGAGTAGACTAGGCGACGCTGCTGCAAGATCTGACGCGCTGACGGGTACGACGGCTGACGGATCTGACACGCTGACAGGTCTGACACACTGACGGATCTGACGCATCTGACAGGTGACGCTGCAGTTATGCTCTGGCAATTCTGTCTCGGTCTCTGCTCTTACTGCGGTCTGTTCTGTTGTTTTTGAACAAGTGTAACTCGTGTAAACAACCTCGCTTTGATTCCACTTGTTAGAATTAACTCTCACACGCACACAAACAAGAAAGTAGAACACAAAGGATTACGTGATTCGGCCGACAAGGGTTATCGACCTACATCCACGGGGCAACCAAGAATCTTTCCTTATTACTTTAGTATGAGGCGGCACAGATTTTTACAAGTACAAGAGGGATATTTAAAGATTAATTTAGAGTTAATCACAATGGGGCCTGAACTCCTAACCCATTTAGTTAACTACCCTAAAGAAGCCTACGCATAACAAACGTGGTTGAGCATGCGAAAACCAAGAATATTGTGGGAGGATTCCACACAGACATTGGTAGCGCTTTTTGACACATGATTTAAGGAGAGCTAGTTTGAGCGGTTGTCCGGTGTTAGGCAAACTGGAATAGTAGAGGACTATGTGTCGATGTTTTTCCAATTGGCGGGCCACGTGCTAGGTTTTTATGATGAACACTTTGGGGTAGTTTATGAATGGACTAAAGAACTTAATTCATAGCTACTTATGACTACTTTACCCAAATGATTTGAAGACAGCAATGGAATTGTCATTTCAAATGGAGGGAGAGAGGATTAGAGTTTCAACACATCGGGGACACGTTCAGGATAATTTTCAAAAACATTAGAGGATTCGGAAACAACTGGTAGTATATATGTGGGAGTCGAACAGTAGTTTTTCTAAGGTTGTGGGGCAGCCCCCGTGACAGCCCTGGGAATAGATACAGGGATGTCCGAACAATCCACAGTTCGTCCAGATTCACTCGGCTTCAGCCAAAAGTGTTAGCAAAATTGATCAAAGGGCCTGTACTTTAGGTGTAAGAAACCCTTTACACCTGGGTGTGACCGAGAAGTTGGATCTCCAAAAGTATAAGTATTGTGAGGTAACGGGTTAAGAGGACATTAAGGAGATTCAAGGGGGTTCAAATAAAGAAGATGGTGATTTTGTGGTTGGAAATTTCAGCCCGTGCATTATAAAACTTCAGTGCGTGGTTGAAGGATTTCTGGTGATGATTTGGATTGATAGTAGCACAAGTCATAATCTTATTTTTTCTTCCTTGGTTTCTATGCTACAACTGAACCCGGATAAAACATGCAAATTCCAAGTTCAGTTTGGTGACGAATATAGACAGGAGTCGGAGAGGGTGTGCAGACAATTATCGATCTCGCTTCCGGGGTGCATTACTAAGGCAGACTGTCATGTGTTTGCCTTGATGGGAACTGCATGGCTTGTCACACTAGGAGAAGTTCGTACAAATTGGGAAACATTGACAATAGGTTTCGAGTGGGTGGTGGACGAGTGGGGTTAAAGGGGTCCGGCGACTTGCTGAGTGGTGGGCAACCACCTGATGAAGACAAAGTTACAAAGAGTGCTTGGTGGGCCAGTGCTTGAACCCGAGAAGGTGCTAGGTTGGTGGCAAGAGCGAATGAAAAAAAAAAAGTTTGTTGGTTAAATGTGCGGGGCAATCAATTGATGATGTAACTTAGATGAGTAAAGCCAGTTTCCCGAGTCAATTTCCGGACTTTAACCTTGAGGACAGTTGTTTCGAACGAGGATGAGATTAACAGGAAAATGGGATAGGAGCTTGGTAATAAGGAGAGTGCAAGGTCACTCTTCGTGTATGAGCGGCCTTAGGCTTGCTTTCGCAATCTTGGGCTTTTATTTATTATTCTTTTAATATTTATTTAATTGGGCTTTTAGTTATGGACTTTTTATTATTTTGGGTTGGGTTTATTTCTTGTTTATGAACTTATTTTAATTTTAATAAGTATGGTTTAGGTAATTGTATTTAAGAAGTTGCTAAGATTTGAGTAATTCTAGATTTTGGAAATAAAGTAGACTTGGGGCTATTGGGCAAATGGTTGATACTGTTTGATTGTTCTTGGGCAAACTATTGATATAATTTGTTTCTTCTTATCCTTTATTTTATTTCTATCACACAACCTTAATTTTTGGTAATGATGTGATCCTGGGTAGAAGACTGATTTAATATATAGTAATTGCTGGCATATGTCAAGCAATAGCTATTGCTTCATTATATTTTGAATTTAGGTTATGTGCAATCCATGCATATTATCTTAATGATTGTGTATCTTGTCATTTTATTTATTAACATTTCAATGGAGAAATTTATGTATGGTTGCGGTTAGTACCCGACGTTAGGGACTATAATACAAATCCAATGTTTCATTCACTATCTTGAGTTCATGAAGTTGTTTTATTCAAATAAGTTCACATGTCGCTAATGCCATGACTTGATATTTTGCCTCTACACTTGATCGAGCAACAATATTTTATTTCTTGCGTTTCCATGTGATAAGATTAACTCCCACAAATATGCAATACCCTGAAGTGGAGCATCTATCAAATGGGGATCCTACCTAATCAACATCTGAGTAGCCAATTCCTTCAGTGTGACCTTTATTAATGTACAATAATCCTCTACTAAGAGACCCTTTGATGTATTTCAAGATTCAAATGACAACATCCAAGTGACTATTGTATGGAGATTGAAGAAATTGACTCAGAAAACACTCATAGCAAAAAAGATATCAGATCGAGTAAGTGTGAGATAATTAAGCTTACAAACCATTCTACGATATCTTTCTGCGCCAGCTAATGGCTCCTCCTGTCCCGGAAGAAGCCTCAAATTTGGATCCATAGGAGTGTCTCCTGGTTTGGAGTGAGACAAATCAGTTTCTTCAAGAATATCCAATGCATACTTTTGTTGTGAAAAAACAATATCATCACGTGATTGAACAATCTTAATATCAAGAAAATTCTTCAATGGTCTTATATATTTAGTTTGAAAATGCTTACATAGGTGTTGCTTTAACTGAGTGACACCTCTTCTTGATCAGTTCCGGTGAGAACAATATCATGAACTTATACAAGAATGTATAAACACTTACCACTTGATGTTGTGCTTATAAAAGTCAGAATGATCTACAGCGCTTTGGATCACGCCAAAGTCCTGTATAGCACTGACGAATAGACCGAACCAAGCATGCGGAGATTGTTTCAATCCATATAGCTAATGATGTAGTTTGCTAACATGACTAGACTCCCCCTGGGCAATAAATTCAGGTGGTTGCTCCATATTAATTTTCTCCTGAAGTTCGCCATGAAGAAACGTATTCTTAATATCAAGCTGATGAAAGACTATGAGTCTATAGCAGCCAAAACAATAAAGAGACGAATTGAAAACATTTTGGCTACAGGCGAGAAGATTTCAGTATTATCCTCTCACCAAAGACTTGTGTGAATCCCTTAGCCACTAAACGGGCCTTAAGACGACCAATTTGACCATCCGGACCAACCTTAACTGCATTGACCTAATGGCAAGTCACAAGGGACTTACCCAAAGGTAAAGGTACCAAGTCCCAAGTACCATTAGCATGCAAAGCAACCATTTTATCTACCATTGCCTATCGCTAACCTAGATGAGAAAACGCTTCACGAAAGGATTTAGGAAGGGAGACAATAGATAAGTTTGACACAAAGGTATTGTATGTGGGAGACAAATGATGAAAACTAAAAAAATTGTAAATGAGATGGGGATTACGGGAAGAACGAGTACTTCGGCGTAACAATGCAGGATCCGGTAGGATAGAAGCCACATGAGAAGAAGACGATTGCAAGTCTTGAGAGCCGATACAATCAAAAGACGCTGAAGAAACATGATTGGTAGAACCATTGGAAGGAGACAGTTATGGACAAGGACGACTATAAATTTGAAAAGGTGGAAACGGAAGCAGAGAAGAAGATAAAGAGATTAGGTAGCCCGTGGCTGACAGACGGGATCGTAGAAAAATAAGGTGTAGACTCAAAAAAAGTAACATTGTTGATAAGTAATACTTACGAGTATAAGGAGACAAACACTTATATAACCCTTTTGAACTCTAGAATACCCAAGGAAAACACCTTTTAGCACACATGGAGCTAATTTATCCCAACCCAAAGAATTATCATGAACAAAATTTGTACACCCAAAGACACGGAGGGGTAAATGATACAAAGGATCTTGAGGGAACAATATGTGATGAAAAATTTATTATGGAGGACCGAAGACGGCATGCGTTTTATAAGATAGTAGAAAATAATAACATCATCAACCCGAAACCGGAAAGGAACATGATGATGCATAAGCAGAGTACAAGCCGTCTTAATTAGGTGATGATTTTTGTTTTCAGAAAGCCCATTTTTTTGGGGAGTATAAGCACAAGAAGATTGATGTAAAATACCATGAGATGACATAAACTGAGTCATAGGAGTAGAAAAATATTCAATGGCATTATTAGTCCGAAGTATTTTAAGAGATGCCAAATTGATTTTGAATTTCAGCATAAAATGTTTCAAAGACAAATAATAGTTTGGAAAGGGCTTTCATTAAATAAAGCCAAGTACATCTTGAGAAATCATTAACAAAAGTCACAAAGTACTGAAAACCAAATAGAGAAGTAGTTCGACACAAACTCCATATATCAAAGTGA
This sequence comes from Andrographis paniculata, assembly GCF_009805555.1. Classification (NCBI taxonomy): domain Eukaryota; kingdom Viridiplantae; phylum Streptophyta; class Magnoliopsida; order Lamiales; family Acanthaceae; genus Andrographis; species Andrographis paniculata. The sequence continues at coordinate 3,129,979 of NW_026137611.1, forward strand.
ATTAAAGCAAAAGACATTCAACTTGGTTATTAACCTGCCGGGGAAGCAAAACACGAGTTTGTTTTCCCAACTGACAAGACTCACAAGACAATGAAAATAAACTAGAGAAGCTTGGAACAAGCCGACACAACTTAGAGAGACTGGGATTACAAACTGTTGGTGTAGTAATTGAGGAGAACTAACAGTGGAATATGCGATTGGGGTTAAAGGTGGTAGAGGATGGTCAAGGTGATCCAGTCCATGAAACTCAAGTCCTTTGCCAATCGTCTTCCCTGTGCGACAGTTCTGAACACAAAAGAAATAAGTGCAGCGTGAACAAGAGGTAGTGGTTTCGAGAGCTCTCACAAAACTAGGATCACCTCGTATAGGGGAAGAACGTGAAGATAGTAGAGCACACTTGTCTTCAGAATCAATAATGGGATGGGCCACAAAGGAGACACGTAGTAAGCGAGAATTAATATAATCAAGGGTTGAAACTGTCGAGCTAGAAAGTCCGAACTGTTGAACTTGAAAGAAGCTGATCACTGCAAACACCATAAAGAATATATCGCGCCAAGCAAGCTCCTCCACATCTATTTTTCCTAAGAGGCAAAACTGAATTGTGTTCGGATGAAAGTTCACCAAGATACACTGGAAAATTGTCAATCCGTGTTGACAAAGAGTGACCAAATTGGACACTACACTGTATAAGCGCGGAATATCATTGTTATATAAAGTTTCACATGTGTCCAAAGGTCATAACAGCTTGTAAATTTGGTAAAACTCGGATGAAGATTTGGATCAATAGACTGCCAAAGCAAACTGCACAATAAGGCATCACGCATCAGCCTTACGCCATGCAGCTTTCTCTGTATCAACAACCTAATAGGATGAAATAACAAGATGACTTGCCAAATCTGGACCCATACACTACATTTGGACAACTGTAGACTAAGAGCTATAATTAAAGCCCCCAACCAATCGTTCGGTAGCAATAACCGGGCTTAGAAAAATAATACCCATAAAAGAAATAGAAGATAACATATTTCGGGGTAATATTTGAATTGAAGAAAGCTCTATAAATCTCGAATCACAAAAGCAACTTAAATCCTAAATCACGAGCCAACATCAACCCAACTTAGGAGAAAGAACACCAAACAGAGGAGACAAACTCTCACTGGAAAGCCAGACCGACAACAAGAGAGTGTTAGAAAAAGTTTGGGGGAAAATAATGAAATTGTCATCAAAATATAGGCAATACAAAACAGACTCGATAGACTCAAATCTATGTAATTTAATCTATGGATAAGACTAAATCTAAATATAAATTTACTAAATCTAAAACCGAATATTTAAAATATCTCTAACATATCTCAACATCCCCCTTCAAACTCAAGTGGGTGCCGTAGAAACCAACTTAATTTTGTCCAAGAGAAATCGAAAGCGACTGGGAAGAAGAGAATTGGTGAAAATATATGTTGTTTGATCTGCAGAGGAGACCGACATGAGATGGACAGCACCACCAACGACATGTTGTCGAATGAAGTGACAGTCAAGCTCAATATGCTTGGTGCGCTCGTAAAAGGTATCATTGTGGGCCATCTTTATAGCACTCTGACTGTCGCAGTGAAGAGCCGTAGAAGATGACTGAGGAACACCAAGATCATTGAGTAATCGACGAAGCCATAAAAGTTCTGACGTAGAGTCAGCAAGGACACGATACCCCGACTCGGCACTCGATTGAGAAACTAAAGTCTGCTTCTTGCTGCGCCAAAAGACGAGAGAATCACCCAGGAAGAAGCAGAAACCAGTAGTTGAACGATGATTACTAGGATCACCAGCCCAATCAGCATCAGAGTAACCACTGAGAGTCAAAGACGAGTGAGAGGAAAAGTGTAAATTATGCAGAAGAGTACCTTTCACATAACGAAGAATGTAAGACGGCAGAGTGGTGAGAGGTTCTCGGAGCGGCCATGAACTGACTCACAATGACCTGCATGAGCGATATCTGGTCGAATGGCAGTCAAGTAGATCAAGCTCCCAACAAGTTGACGATAAAGGGTAGGGTCATCAAGAAGAGAGGCATCACGCAGAGTAAGTCGAACGCCGTAGGCAAGTGGTGTAGAGGCTACCTGACAGTCTGTGAGACTAGCTCGAGCAAGGAGATCGGAGGCATACTTAGCCTGAGAGAGAAAGAGACCATCGGAAGAATCACAGACTTCAAACCCCAAGAAGTAACGAAGGGGACCCAAACTCTTCATCTCAAACTATTGGCTAAGATATGTCTGTAGATCAGAAATACCAGACGCATCATCTTCCGTAATAATCATATCATCAACATAAAGAAAGAGTATAATTATCCCAGATGAAGAACAACGAAGAAATAGGCCAGATTCGTAAGCTCGTGTGGTAAAATCAAAACTCCAATAGTACAATGCTAAATGTGGCATACCAAGCCCGAGGGGCCTGCTTCAACCCATATAAAGCGCGATGTAAGCGACAAACCTTTCCAGAGGACGAGAAACTTGGAGGGGGAGTCATATAAACTTCTTCAGAAAGTAAGTCATGTAATAATGCATTCTTGACATCTAACTGAAGAAGAGACCACTAACGAGCAGCAGCAACGGAAAGAAGACAAACGAACAGTAGTGAGACGAGCAACGGGAGCAAATGTCTCCTCATAGGGTGTGTTTGTTTGGGGGTTTGGATTTTGGATTGGGATTTGAATAGTAAAAATTTTGAATTTGAATAGTTGTATGATGTGATATAAATAGGGTTTGATGTGATGTTTTGAATGTAAAATTGATTTTTAGTATAATATAAAAAATGAAAAATAGGTGTTTGATTTGATATTTTTGGGAGGAAAAAATTGGATGAATAGTGAAAATCCTCCAAAATCCTTCAAACAAACACACCCATAGTAAACTCCATACTCCTGGGAATAACCTTTGGCCACCAGACGAGCCTTGTAGCGCTCAATGGAACCATCAGAATTAGTCTTGATTTTGAAAATCCACTTGCACCCAATAGGTGTCTTGCCGGAAGGCAAATCCACTAAATACCAAGTGTGAGGTTTTGCGAGAGCCTCCAATTCCTCCGTCATAGCTTGTTTCCATAATAGATCAGCACTTGCCTCACGAAATGACCTAGGCTTATGATGAGATAATATGACAGAATAACAATGATAATCACACACATGAGGAGGAGGGTGACTCACTCTATGCGATCGACGAGGTATGACAAGTCCAAGGACCGCAGACAAATCATCATCTAGAGTCAAGGTCGAAGGTGGATCAAAAGCCTCAACTGGAGGTAGATCAGAAGCCTCAATTGGAACAGAATTCGGAGGCGGTGATGGAGCCGTAGGATCAGGATCAGGAAACAAGGGAGGACATGTCGACAGAAAGGAAGGTGGACTAGGAATAAATAGGACATGAAATTTAGACATGGTGGAAAATATGACACTCCCCCAAAAGGTAACATGACGAGATATACACAACCTTTTTTTTAGAAATCGGATCCCAAAGCCTATAACATTTATGCTCTGACCCATAACCAATAAGACAGCATACATGCGCACGAGGTTCCAATTTTGGAACGTTCATGCGGAGGGATAGTGACAAAACCGACAACCGAAAGGACAAATGGTACTATAATCGGGTGGCTGACCGTATAGACGCTCGAAAGGGGTGCTATTATGGAGGACAGATGATGGAATGCGATTTATGGTATAGACAACAGTGAGAACGGCTTCTTCCCAGAACCTATCAGGACAAGAAGCAGACAAAAATTGATGCACGAACAATATCTAGAATGTGACGCTCGCGCGACCATTCTGTTGAGAGGTGTATGGACAGGAACGTTGAATCAATGTACCTTGAGCAGAGAGAAAATTTAATAAGGTAGAATCTCTATACTCAAAGGCATTATCAGTATGGAGGGTCTGTATAGGACAAGAAAATTGAGTTCGAACCGTTTGAGCAAATTGAATATATGTTTAAAGTAATTCTGAACGGTGTTTCGAAAATATATCAATGTAAAACGGGAGTTATCATCTATGAAAACGATATAATAACGACACCCACCCATAGAGGGAATAGGGGAAGGACCCAAAATATCATAATGAACTAAAGAAAGCGGTTTACTTGCGACCGACATATTTTCTGAAAAAGATAAGACTGGTTGTTTTCCATAATGACAGTGTAAGCAATCAAATGACTCAAAACGGATAGGACCTAAATGACCATTAATAAGAGAGATTGAATTTTAGAGGTAGACGCATGACCAAGACGAATGTGCCATTGAAGACTAGGGGAAGAAAATGTATTAAGAGGGATCTGAGTAGCAACAACAGAGAAATTACTTGGAGGAATTTTCAAAGATTGTACTTCAAATAGTTGACCCACTTTTCGACCTGTTCTAAGAATTTGATCCGTAAGTGGATTCTGAACCTGCACACCAGAAAAAGAAAAGGTAACAGTAAGTCCTTACTCAACTAGTTGGCCAACTAATACAAGATTTAAAGTCAATTGAGGAACACAACAAGTATAAGGAGATATGAATGGTAGAGATACAGACTATGAATGAGTGATTTCCATGCGATTTCTGTTAGTAGTATGTATAGGCTATGAATGAGACATAGGATGCGCATCAGTCAAGAGGTCAAGTGTAGGTGTCATATAATGGCAACAACCAGAATCAAAATACCACGAATTTTTAATAACAGAAGGGGAATTTGAAGTAAGAACTTGATGGACGAGAGTCACGGGATTCTAGACTGAGGAAGCCATGACAAATCAACTCCGATGACAACCAATCACGCCGGTATAAATCAAGAAATTAAGAAATCAAATCGAACAATTCAACCGGTAACAATCGAAAAACAAAATTAACCACACCACAACGTAGGGAGCCAAAGCAGGAGGCGGCGGCGAAAGTGTTTTCCTCCGTGATTTGATTTTTCGGTTGCAAGGTCGCCAGGCGACGACAGTTCTAACGGTAAGGGCGGTGTCGACCGGAGAGCGGCGATGGACGGCGAACAGCGGCGGCGGCGGCTAGGGTTTGTTTTGAAAAATCGGGTTCTGATACTATTGTAGAAATTTTGGAAAAAATAATAAAATTTTCTTGTTGATCATCAAAATAAGGAGCCTATATATATATATATATATATGCAATACAACACAGACTCGATAGACTCAAATTTAAGTAATATAATCTATAGATAAGACCAAATCTAAATATAAATCTACTAAATCTAAAACCAAATATTTAAAATATCTCTAACATATCACAACAGAGAGAATGGTGCGGCGGCGGACGGCGAGTTGCAAGACAAGATTGGGTGGGTGACGGGATTAGGGCAGCTCTAATACCATGTAGAAGATCGATGTTTTCATTCACGTCAAACTAATTTTTACAATATACAAAAAATTTATATTATATACAACTATCCCAAATACCTAAAAAGCCTTTATACTATACAAATACAAAAAATCCCTATGCATAATATATCTAACATAGCCTAAAACTAACTTGTGCACATTATTTGTAATTTAGTAATTGGTATTAGAGGGTTTCCCTAACTCGTAAGAAATTGCTTAAATTTATGAATATATACTTCTCCTATCCTTCAAATATGTGCTCATGGTTTCTTTTATTGTCATATCTCGTTTTAGTATAGAATCACATATACATTGTCTTTTTTGTACTCTTTTATTATAAAAGATAAAAAATGTCCCAATTATTTACCCATATTAAAATTTGTAGCAAAAAATATGGGCATATTTTACACAACGGAGTGAGTATAAAAAACACTGTGCTCTGGATATAGTAAATAATTCCGCAAGTTGTTACGAATGTGATCGATTCATTGTTCTCGTAAGTATTTAATGCATGGAGATGTGGATTTAGGAGTGGAGCTGCCCTGAGGCTGGCGAGGTATTGAAGAAGTACAATGTGCCCGATTGGCCACTGCTTGCGACGTATTTGATCAGTGAAGCAGGATTCATGAACTCTTCGAGATGGAAAAATTACATTGCAGCCTTGCCGAGGCAACCCTATTCACTTCTGTATTGGTGAGATTCAATTTAATGGTCAGATGAGGACTTTGTTATCCTCTCAAAACATGTTGGGTCTGTGCTCAGTTGGTTTCTCTACAGCAGCTACATGTAATTTCAGGACGCGTTCGGAACTAGATAAATATCTGGAAGCCTCTCAAATAAGACAACGAGCAATCGAGAGGATCAATGATGTTACTGGGACGTATGCATTCTTCTCTTTCATCAACTTACATTATAATCTATCCTTTTGCTGCGTACTAAATTTCATATTTAGATAAGAAATTATCGTGCATTCTGGCCGCTTATCGCTGGATAACATCTTGTGCAGATACAATGACTTGAACGACAGGATATTTTCCAGGTATCGCGATTTATTTCCTCAGCAGGTAATTAATTATCTATGATGCGTCTACGTTTCATAATTGGGCGGCATATGCTCTGTTCTCGTAGCTTGAATTTGGTTCATACTTTGTTGAACTAAATATTTATTACCATAGCTAGAGCTTCGAATTTTGTTTTACTTGTTTCTATTATTTGTTGCAGGTATTCAATATGGAGACGTTCAAATGGTCATTTGGCATTCTTTTTTCACGCTTGGTACGCTGTATTAGATACAATCGAAAAGTTTACCTTTTGTTATATCTACCATCTGCGGAGGCTGGTATTTGTCGTCCAAGTATGGTTTATATTTAACTTACGTTTAATTGTGATAGGTACGCTTACCCTCGATGGGTGGAAGGGTTGCATTGGTTCCATGGGCAGATATGCTGAACCATAGTTGTGAGGTATGACAATTGTTAGACTTATTTTCTTCCCTTTATCAGTTGTTTCAATGTTAAATAACCATCTCATCTTACAATTTTTTTTACGGAGGAGGGCAGTGGGTTTCTTACACGGACCTCCCGCTTTGATACTATACTAATTAATAAATGACAATTTCACCTAAAAGTTTAAGCTAGTAGAAATTTTGTAAGTTTTATATAGTCTTTCAAGAGATATTAACCATATGTTGATTGGCTTAATTGTTTAGGTAGAAACATTTCTGGATTACGACAAATCCTCCGAGGGAGTTGTGTTCACAACAGATCGAGCGTATCAGCCAGGTGAGCAGGTATTCAATCTTCGGGAATAAGAACTCATATCTACATGATAGTCCAAATTTCATGAGAAAAGCTTTATATTGATAGCCCTGTTTCTTTTATTGATTTCCTGAGATAGGCAGTATACCGGATTGGTGATTTTTGTCGTTGGATTTTTGACGTAGTTACAATGCTTTCAGGTATTCATATCATACGGTAAGAAATCCAACGGGGAGCTCTTACTTTCATATGGATTTGTTCCACGGGAAGGAACTAACCCTCGGGACTCGGTTGAGTTGCCTCTGTCCCTCAAAAAATCGGATAAGTGTTTCAAGGAAAAGGCGGACGCTTTGAAGAAATACGGGTTATCCACGTGAGATCCTCATAAACTCTTTGACGTTTCTACGATTCAATAACGACCAATTTCAGTTGCTCTAATTTTCATCGACCACCCATCACAGATCACAATGCTTTCCGGTGCAAATCACCGGTTGGCCAGTGGAGCTGATGGCGTATGCTTATTTAGCAGTAAGCCCTCCGAGTATGAAGAGACAGTTTGATAAGGTCTGGTAAAACTTCATTTCTTACGTAACGGTAATCATGAATGGATAGCAGAAATGTTGTTGACGAATTCTAGCAGATTGCTGCTGCTGCATCGAACAAGACAACGTCCAAGAAGGATATTAAATTCCCCGAAATAGAGGAGGAAGCGCTGCAATTTATTCTGGACACAGTCGAGGCCAGTATATCAAAGTACTCGAAGTTCCTTGAGGTTAGTTCGGAAAGAGATTCAGCTATTGATCGTACTAAATCTGATTGGACTGCACTAATCCACTCCTCCTCGGCAGGAAAGTGGATCGATGGATTTAGACGTGACGAGTCCTAAGCTTCTGAACCGAAAAGTGTTCTTGAAACAGCTGGCAATGGATTTATGCACCAGCGAACGGAGGATACTGTATCGCGCTCAATCTGTAGGGAGTTTCTCTCACTCTTGCCTCGAATTCGTAATTTTTTCACTTGCTTTAACCGGAATACATGCATCGTGTGTTTTAAAGTTTTTGATGCTTTATTTTCAATTCTTTTTCTACTATGTTTGTTTTCTCTTATGTGCTGAAGATCGTTTTTGGATGCAAATACACGACTATAGGACACAAAACAATGATAATAGTTAATTAGATCCAATGATAGCTCTAAAATACTATTATGTGTTGGGATATTTTATATATTTGGTTTATAGTTTACATTAAGTTTATTTGGTTATATAAAATTAGATTAGATTGTTATTATTTGAGTTTACGACGTATACTTATATATATATATATGTGATTTCATTATTAATAGTCTAAAACTTTGAAATTCTGCAAAATGTAAAATCGCAACAGCATGGTGTTTTACTATCTAGGTGCCTGTGTTCGCCATTGTGTTTCATTTGCTTGTTGAGTTTAGTCGGTGTCGCCGAATCTAGATTTTGATGACGAATGCCTTTACAAACATAACACTGACTACATTATACACTGCTGAGCTGAAGCTGAAGCTGATGATATTGATGATGGTTGTATTGTATTGTTGTCTGTTGCATCAGATATTAAGGAGAAGGCTGAGAGATATAAGAAGTGGTGAGCTAAGGGCTCTCAAGATTTTTGATGGCTTCAGAAACTTGTTCAATTGAATCATCACCTCTCTCTCTCTCTCTCTATGTATATTGTCTATTGCTGAAGATAAAACCTGATCCAAGGAGAGGATTCTGCATTTTTTATCTTTATTTTTTATGGTTCTTCGGATCAATTATTTGAGATCCTTATATGTTTTTGGTTTTGTTGTTTCACGTGATATCTTATTAGGGAAAAATATTCTCTGGTATTAATATATATATATATATATATTTCTTCTTATTAATTTTGAAATATTAGTATTTTATATATAATAGATATAGATGCATACCGTATAATAAAAAGATGGAGAAGATGAATATACAGATTTTACTTAAGGAATGATTTGTAAATTAGTTAAAGTTATTTTTACAGCACTATCATAATACTAGGTAAGATGTAAGCTTAGTTAATACTCCCTCCGTCCCTTAAATCATATTTTTGATATATGATATGGTATTTAAGGTAGTGTAGTTTAGTGAGTTAAAATAGTGTAATTTAATAAATTAATGATAATGCTTTATGATATTATTTTATTTATTTTTTATATAGATATTATTGTTAATAATTTTAAAATATTATTTAAATTTTAGTAAATTTACTTTATTTTAAAATCTAATGAATTAAAATGTTTAGGTAAATAATAATTTTAACAGTGAAATATTTATATTAAATTAAAAATTAAATTCATAATTTTAGTTATCAAAATTATTTTTAATAATAAGAAAACAATTGGATAATGGCTAAATAGTAGTTTACTACGCAGTAAAAAAAAAAATATTTTTAAGCCAAAAATGGTGCTTTTAAATTATGAGTTGATTGCTAGTATTTTTCTGAGAGAAAAGAGAAGTTTTATTCGATATATGATTTCATCAATCAATTGTTCTAAAAGTACTGTTTGAATGTGGATTTCAAATAGAGCTTTGAAAGCACAAACAAATGCTCTCAAACTAGATTTGACAGCACCAAACAAGCTATTCAAACTGCAGTTTGCACTTGAATAACTTGTTTAATCTTTATTTTTAATAGAATAAGTCATTTAATTTAAATGTATGGATAACGTTATACACATAGATGAGAAGTGGTATCATTAGAGGTTCACATAGATTATATATGAATCCGGAAGAGGAAGATCTACGTGTCAAAATAAGGCATTTATTATCAAGATTATATTCATGTGTGCAGTCTCAAGACTACTATATGGGACGGATGGTTTGCTGATTTTTTATGAGAAAATCGGTATCTTCCCATTCACTTACAAAGAAGTTGCAAAAAGAAGTAGTAAAGAAACTTGCTTAAATTGACAAAGTAAATATACTACTTTGAGTTTATACGATGTTAGAATAAATAAGGTTAGATTGTACTAGTGTTTCAAACTAACAAAGTCCAAGTTATTCTATTTTACTAGATGTTTTCACTAACTTTGAAAGATTGGATGTGTCCATTATTTATGTTTCAATGTTTTGATGTAATATCTCAGCCATAAAAAAGAAATGTCAGCCAATATAACAAAAAGAATTTATATTTAGCAATATAACGCTAGACCACATATAAAAAATAATGATGCCGATTTTAGAAAAATTGCCACAAATGATGGATTTGACATTATTTTAGTACAACAACCTCCCAACTCTCCAAATTTGAATATTAATGATCTTGGATGATTTAGGGTAATACAAAGTATTTAAATTGAAAAGGATTGCACCAATGTGGACGAGCTAGTGAACGCAGTGGTGTTATCTTTTAAAGAATTGACAGCTGAAAAACTAAACAAAGTTTTTTTGAACTTACAAGAGTGCATGATTGAGATAGCGAATAGTAGATGACAAAACAAGTAGAAAATTCCACATAAAAAATGATGCACTTATTAGGCAGGATGCTCTACTAGACACCTGAATGTGACTAATGATTTGGTGATTAATTGTCTCACATACTTTATGAACAAAGGAAAAGAAGATTGTGCTATGCTTTTGCTGACCGAAGTACAAAATGCAATTATCTCTCCCTTCTTAATGATAACTTTTACTTAGTAAGGAAACAATGAATTTTTTATTTTTTTTTGAAAACTTATATATGTATTGATATTACATGAATAGTTACGTTTCCATGCACATTTTGTAAATTTCATACTGTACGCACATGATACATGGATATGTATGTGACTCAAGACTTTTTTTTTTTTTTTTGTAATGTAAGTATTTGGAAAAAATCTTCAATTTTTATAGAAGTTCATCATAGTCACATAAAGGAACCAATGGCATTATATTCTTACCAAAAGACAGCCACCAAACTGTGTAAGGTTACTACCATCTCAATTAGTATATAGTCATTTCTTTAACATTATGTATATTGTGAGATGTTGCATAGTAGCATATCGTTATATTCATCAAATGCAACGAAAAAGACCAACATATAACAAGGAACACATAATCAACACAAATTAGACATAAATTTTCATAGAGCATAAAATCTCATATGAGTACTATATTATGAATAAAATTTCCAAGTGAGAAATATAATTTGTATATCACAAAATCAACAAAGAGAGCATCAAATTGCAGAAATTAAAAGAAAATTGAGGCATAATTTCTCTAAACATGAAAATTTAGCATAAATCACTAAAGATAATTCTTAGTCTCACATAGTGAAAATTGAGGGGAAGTAGAGCTATTGAAACTCTTCTACGATTTTTAAAGACTGTTTGAATACTAATGGTGAATATGCGCAAAACCAAGATTGGAATCTACCCAGACCTTGATAGCCATGTAAATTAGGGGTATCAGTCACATAGCCAGAGAGGTTCACCTGGTCGTACCAAGCAACGTCGCTACCCGATTCATAGGCGTAATAAGTTTGAGGAACAAACTCACTATATTCAACAGTCGACACCACCGATGGAAAAGACAATCCGGTGATCCCAGAATCGAAACCGATGACTTCTCCCTTCGACATCCTCGGCAGCAAGGTGGCGGCGACTAACCAGGAACTATCAGAAATCGGACTTAGGGTGGAATACATCGATGAAGACAATTAGGATTTTTGTTTGGAACGAGAGAAATTGTGAGGCTATTAGATTTTTTTAGAATTTAATTATTTGTTTCAATTATAAATCGTGGATATGGGCGTGGGTGTGTTAGTGTGTATTTATTTATTTATATATTAAAAATTATTCATTTTATATTAATAATAAAATAAGGTAATTAATTTTAATGGTTATTGTTAATTATATTTTGATTTGATAAACTTTACTAAAAATAAAAAATGATCATTTAAAGTGGGACAACTGAAAATGAAATAGTATCATTTCAGGTGGGACAGATAGAGTATTTGTAGATGATAAAAATATGATAGATATGGAATTAAAAATTCACCCTGATTGTATATAGCATATAACAATAATAAAAATAAATAAATGCATGAAAAAAAAACTATTTCCTACAATTTAGGTATGTGATTCATTATTCGGTAATAGTTTTATTTGACTACTTCAAAACCTATAGCATATTCCAATAAATTCTTTCCTTTTAAACTTAAATGTTGAAAGTATTCGGTTTAATCTTCTAATTCCTGCACTTCAAGTAAACTTTGCAGCTTGACAAATGTCTCTAGTGTAACAAGTTTTGTCATGCTGTTAGCGACTTATTTTTTGGTTCCACAAAAGATTAATTTCACAGTTCCTATGTGTGAGATCTCACAAATAATGATATCTCTCATCAATAAATTTGGTCTTCCTATATATCACCAAATTTCTTGACAACTTAATAGGTGAACTATTATCACAAAGAATGTCAAGAGTACCACACTTCTTGTTACTAAAAAACTCCTTCAGTAATCCTTTCAACCACACATGGTGGCAACTAGATATTTGGCTTCAATAAATGATATTGTGGCAGTTGGTTGCTTTTTTGAATTCTAACAAATTGTAGCCCCCTCTAAGACAAAAACATAACTTGATGTACTTCTTCTATTGTATGCATTTCTTGCATAATCAGAATTCGTGAAGGAAAATCTCTAATTTGTTTTCTCTTCAATTATTTTCAAATATCTTGGTATCATGTTGGTTGCAAGTAGATGATCTTCTTTTAGTTTAGACAGAAAACAAGACATTAGAAACATTGCATACATCATGTCTTTCCGTCCGACCGTTAAATACATTAAACTACCAACCAATTGTTTGTACAAACTAAAATCAACTTCTCTTCATGTCTTTGTTTAGTTAGAATAGTACCTAAAATTACTCATTTCATATTTTTCTAATACATTCTTTTCATATTTATTTTGGCACAAATGAATCCCATTTGAATACAAATATATTTCTATGCAGAGAAAAAACTGCATCATCCCTAGACTCATCATCTCAAATTCTTGTTTCATAGAACTCTTAAATGCTTCACATTTCTTGACATCATTCTTAACATAGATTAAGTCATCAACATAGAGATTTACCAAAACAAGTTTTTCACCAATCTGTTTGATGAACAAAGTATGATCATAATTGCTCATTATGAATCCAATGCACTTAAAAGTAGTCTTCAATCCGACTAAACCATGCTTTAGGAGTTGTTTTACTCTGTACAGCGCCTTCTTCAGTCGATACATGTTGTTTTTTCCATTTTATTTGTAAATCTTGGGGGTTGCTCAACGTATACAACTTCATCTAGTTCTCCGTACAGAAGGATATATTTTACAACAAGTTAGTACACCTTTCATCGGTGCGTACAGCTACGGCCAAAAAAGTTCTGATGGTGTCCCATCTGGCCACTGCTGCAAACTCTTCGTTGAAGTCGATTCTTTCCTATTGAGTATGTTTTTTTGTGATCAGACTCGCTTTGTTTATCAACATTCCTATGCTCATTTAGCTTGATGTTGAACACCCACTGTGACTCTTCTAAGACTTGAGGATTTATTGGTTAAGTTGTTGCATCTTGTGTTGTAATATTAGCGTCACCAAGACCTTAATCTTCATTGTGTAGTGTGGTTGTGGAATGATCTTAATGTTCTATGCTATCCAAATATAAACATTCAAAATTTCAATTCCGCATTGCTTATTCATCAAATACCGCAACTTGACTAATAATCACCCTTTTATGTGATATGCGCTAAGCTTTGGATTCAGTACTTACCCCAAGTAGAATACATTTATGACTCTTGTCATCCAACTTTTTTCTTAGTTGTTTGGGCACATGCGCATGCCCAATACAATCAAATAATTTAAAGTAATCCAAAAATACTTTGATATTTCCTTTTTTGCAAGCAATCATCTAACAATGTTCATTATGATATGATTTCATTTTTTAGCCATGCCATTTTGTTGGGAAGTGTAAGCGGCTATCATTTGTCTTTTGATTCTATATAGCTCACAAAACTTATTGAAAGCATGCGAAGTGAACTCGCCTCCCCAATCGTTGTGCAAACAACGTATATGACCATCTACATCCTTCTCCACTAATTTTGAAGTTTTTGAACATATCAAGAGTCTTGTCCCTTCTTGAGAGAAATTAGACCCTAGTCTTGCTAGAAAAAATCATCAACAAATACTAAGGTGTACCACTTGGAAAAGTTGGGCTTATTGGACCAATAGATCTGTGTGTATTAGTTGAAGCTTTTTGGATGCTCTCCATTGACTATTCTTTGGTATCGTTGCATAATGTTGCTTGCAAATATTTCATACTTTGCATACTTCAACATCACCTTTTAGTTGAGGTATTTCCTTCAACATTTGTTTATTCTGCCTAATTTTAATTTCTTTGTTTCTTAGGGGACCATATCTTTTATAACAAAAATATGTTATTGTTTCCTTCTTGTAACCAAGACAATTGTGAATAAGAGGCCTCCTGATTGCATATACCACGAACATTCGATTTGAGGTTATCGTAGTTACTACAATAATCTTTTTTAAAGGATGATACATTGTACGAATTCCAACCTTAATAACAAAATAACGAAGGTCATTCCCTTCTCTTGTAGTTGTCTGATACTCAAAAAATTAGTAGACAATTTTGAAACGAAAAATATATTTATAATGTGTATTGTTCCCTCAATCTCAAGTTAGATACTACCATTTTCGGTGACTGTTACACTTGAGTTAACCAAGCTTCACCGTGTGACTAGAATTCTCATCGATTCGGATGACCAATCTCTATTGCTATCATATGATTTGAGCATTCAGAATTCAAATACCATTCTCTTTGACTAGAAACTTTTTTTTACCTCAGTGTGGGCCATTAAAAGCAACTTTTCTTCTTAATTGAGATCAACATAGTTGATACCTTGTCAATGTGAGGACATTCGTATAGAAAATGGCTAAAACGATGACATTGATAACAATGGATAGTAATTTTATTGATATTCGACCAGATTTTTCCTCGACCTCTTCCACATAGGTGGTTGTCACTCCCCCTATAAAATATGCCTCTAGCTCTGTCTTTGCCTTATTCATTTGTGGAACCATGCTCAACATTCAACATGT
Source organism: Andrographis paniculata (assembly GCF_009805555.1). Lineage (NCBI taxonomy): Eukaryota > Viridiplantae > Streptophyta > Magnoliopsida > Lamiales > Acanthaceae > Andrographis > Andrographis paniculata. The sequence continues at coordinate 3,145,214 of NW_026137611.1, forward strand.
GCTCATGATCACCCTGACTTCGCAACTTTTTTTATGCACAAGCAAAGAGCTTTGTAGTTCATCGACATTTAACTTATCAATATTTTTTGAGTCCTCGATCGAGTAGACGACAAAATTGAAGTTCTCAGTCAACGTTCGTAGTATCTTCTCTACTATCTTCATAACCTCTATAGTATCACCATTGAACAATTTCTCGCATCATTCTCCATCCGGTATTGCTATTCACTATTAAGGATTTATATGTTTTTCTCAATTGATGTTTTTATCCGTTTACGGCTATCATCTTGTAGGGACACTGTATGGCAGCAGGGCGTCGTCTCTATCTCGTCTTATACCGTTCTACAACTACTATTTGACGAAGCTGTGAAAGGCGAAGTCATCAACGTGTACCTACATCATCTATGCAGCAATGAATATCAGCTCCAACACAATCCGCAAGTGTGGTGTGGTTGTGTGCCATGGTTCGTAGCGGTGAGTATACTATTTGGAATTTATACGGTTAGTATTACAAATCACACTGTTATTATTGCTTTGGTTAATTTGTTTGATTTTCAGAAAGCCGTGAACAACGCGCTATCACGACCAAGCAGGGGAGCGAAAAAGCCGATCATCAATAGGGGTAATGTGGTCACGTTTGCCAACTCACTGCAAGTGACTGTAGGCCAAAAGATCGCCGGAATTATGGACAAAATCTGGTCTGGGTGCCGGTACATATTTCTACCCGTACACACCCGGTTTCACTGGCATCTCTGCATATTGGATACCGTCAAACACGTTATGCTGGAGTGTAACTCAATGCGCGACTCCTTCGGCCAGGGGAATGCAAAGAAATTGGTACGTCTGTGGAATGATTATAATTAATTGCCTATGGATAGGTTGAATTCCTTAACGAAATAGTAACGTTATTTGTGCAGACGCGATTTTTATCATTGTACATGAACGCGTCACGACTATGGCCTATGGTCAGCGACACACCCGAGTACATTAGATTCCAACACCAGGGTGAAACGCTAGACTGTGGACCTTTAGTCTGCATGTTCGCAAAGTGTTATGCGCGGGCGGGTCCAGATGTCAATCTCGTGGGCGTCCTCGGCGAGGACTTCGACAATGTCAAAAGCTACCGAGGCACGATTGCGGCAAGGATATTGAAAGGTCCCCCTATGAGGCGTAGACCCCGATGGAAAAACATGGCAGGTTAACACATGTAATGAATATGGATTGATTTGGGAAGTTCTTGCGTTGTGTGGCGAGGTGATGGATTTGTTTAATGTCTTCAATTTGGATTGATATGGGAAGTTATTGCATTGTGTATCGATGTGATGGAATTGGTAAATGTCTTTTATGTTGATTGATTTGGCATTTTCATTATATATTTGCGATGTGTGGCGATACCCGTTGATAGCTTTTATGTGCCTACATTAAACTAGTATGTACTTCCATTTATATATTACATGCTCCAGTCACCTATGTTTGTGGGACCGGCCTTTTCTTTTGCACTGATCACTGAATTAGCGTTTACTTTGAATCAATTCAACCGTGTCAGCGTTTCTCGTGAAACCCTACTGGACGCCATGTTTTAATCAACCGGTGAAACTGTAAGGGCTTGCCTGTTAATTGAAATCAAACACTATGAAAACAACATGATAATATAAAAATAAAATATTTGTGCGGGACATGCGTGTCTGGTAATTTCGTGTGTGCCAACGTCTGAATTACAATCAACTATTTCTTGCGGAGTGCTAAACAACACGTGGTTACAGATAATTGCTACTATACCTACAACTAGGATACCTACAACTACAACACAGATACCTGCATACGCAATCTATGTACCTCGTTCAACGAGTCTGGTACTCGGCTCAGATGCATACGTAACGGAGTCATTAATACAAATACCCTATATTATCTATTATGTACCTACGACAATAGTTTTTATACTTCCGTTACCATTTCAAATGCTCTGGTATCCTGTGGGTGGAGACTCGGCCTTTTCTCTTGAAATATTCACCAAATGACGCTAAAATTGTATTGGTTTAACCATGGTAGTGTTTCTCGTCAACTCCATAATCTTGAATGGCGTGTCTTAGGCCACAGATAAAACTTACAGCGGTTACCCTTAATTGAATTAGAACGCAATGGAATAGACATGATAATATAACCACAATATAGTTGTGTGGCATATGGAAGTTTGGTACTTAGCTGTGTGCCGAATTTTAATCATTACTACACCTCCAAGTTATTACACGGTAATACAATTTAAATACCGTATAAACAACATGAGATCTGGTTTGTACTCGGACCACAACCCTATATGTTGGAATCATTAATGTATATACCCTCCGTAAGCTACTACGTACTTACAACAACGGTGTACAACAACCGTGACATTATACTTCAATTGCGATTATGTATGCCTTGGTTACCTGTGGCTAGGGAAACGGTCTTTTTTTACTTCAAATAGCATGTATTTACTACTGATGGTTAAAGAAGGCATCAAAAAATACTTAAGTTGTATGACATATGCAGTTGGTTAGTATGACGAATTTAATACAACTATAACTCCTAGTAATAACCAAAAAATAGAATAGCATGTACCTTCGAAACAATTAGATATTACATTAACCATCCGTCCCTACAGAGCTACATCATCAAATGCCTCAGTACATGAAAAATATACCTGCAGAATATAACTACGAACCTCCACAACTTCATTATATACCTGCGTGAGAGGGCTACATACCACTTACTACTGCAAATAAGTCGGTGGATCAAACCGGTTACATCCTAGAGACACAAAAAGCAATTACAATATACCTATTGGATACATACCTACTGTCTTAATATATACTCCTGGAAGCCAAAAAGATATACAATGAAAAAAAGGTTTGTTAATCTATTCGTTGCCTGCAACTTCTTCTATTATGTCCGAGACGCCCACAACAATCACATTTTTGTGGATTCTTTACCTGCTGGGACTCGAACCTTTGCTTCTTTGGTCGGCCTGGTTGGACAGACGACGGAGGAGGGTGAATTCGGTCCGCCTGAATTTCAACAATCACGTCCATATTATGCGTCGGTACGGGATTTATTGGTTCCGGGTACGTTTTTCTGTAGCATTAAAATGCTATAATAAAGATTGCAAAAATCATAAATTGACATATTGTATTTTTCAATGCAAGCGCAGGCATGCTTGCAGACACGAGCATTTTCGCGCCTCCAAATTGACTGCGTATCTTTCATTACAATCTGTTACCTCGAATACAGCTCTAGAGGATGAACAACACTGTAGCTGTCGAGACGCCATATACGACAGTGCCAACTTGCTCTCATGTTTTGGACAGAGCCTCACGTGCATTATCTCCGACTTTTCGCGGCGTTCATTCATCATTACCATCACTTGCCTTCTAATGGTATCCAACATCCCAACGAATGGCATTGACCTTGCGGATCTCACCCAACTATTCCATGACTCAGCAATGTTATTATTTATTATTCCTCAACGAGTTCCTCTAAATAATGAATTTGCCCAACATTCTGGGTGTGATTGGGTAATGAAGTCCCGGGCCAATAGCATCGATTCGACCACAGAACTAATGTGGTCATAAAGATACCACCTGTGCCATCTTCGTTCAATCCCGAACATTCGGCCTCACCCCTGCATTACAAATAAAATAATAAGAATGAGAACTCTGTCAGATGTAAATAATTCTAATTCTATATGGTGATAAATCTTTTCTTCGTAAATAAAAAAACATGGGTACCCATCTTACTCAACCGAGTATGTCCACGGTGTATATGGTTACCTATCATGTCATCCATGGTACTCAAAAGAACAATTGCATCTATTCACCGCAGCAAGCTACATGATGCAGTAAATGCCACAGGCTACGAAAATTTCAACGTATCGATCATGGTACACCTACCTAAACCGGATTGCTAGAGGATACTAACAATCGCGTGTAAAGAACGAGTGAACATCTTTAAATACCTTCAAGACGTCATATCCCCACTACATATCTTTACAATCTCTTCAGTGGTTTGTTCTGCACCGCGCTACTACAAAATCGCAGAGACGAATACTTACTACCTACAGACAACATCGCAACAAAATACCAGGGTATTGTTGTATGCCAATATCATGAAAGAATTAGGTAACTGATAAATAAAAGGTAGGTAGCTTCTTACCAATATATCAAACTTCAAGGTATATGCATCATACCAACTAAAAGTTTGTGTATAAACAACATGCTTTCAGATGTGTTGAACATGAATATATATAAGCGCTTACAGGCTGCATTCTTTCATAAGGCACAGTTGTGACTTCATTCTATAACAAAGTTGAATAAAGACTACTTAATTACAAAATATGAGTAACATACCTGCGTCCAACCGTGCTTCGGAGAGGCACGCTCTAGTGCTCGCTCCTACACCGTGCAATCTTATCCACAAACATAACCTTTAACAAGATATGCATTCTCCACATATTGGCGACATCATCATCATACAATAACGTCACGTAGCTTTTCTGAATAGGTGCAATATATTGAAGTTTTACCGCCTCTACACTCACCTTATTCCATCTTTTTGATAGATTCCGGTAAAGATTCTCCAGAATGGTGCCCTCTTCTAAACCAATTACATGATGCTCACCTTCGTACGAACAGATAATTAATAATTTCAGACTACTTTGCTCCATGTCCATCGGAACCTAACGATCCAACCAATGTATGTATGAACTATATTAGGTCATATTGGCGATTCGACAATTTTATACAGAATAGACTAAAATCATATGTTAACCTAGAATTCTAGTGATGTACTGATTCTCAAATAACAATAAATTACCCAGTTCACAAATATAACATTTACAAATTAGCTGCCAACAAAATTTATTATCAAAATCACCAAAAAAAATTATTATCAAAATCACCAAAAAATTACCCACTACACAAATCTCATACTTCATGTATAAATTTCTAGTAGTTTAACAAGTATCAACACTTTCCCCAAAACCCTAAAATAACAATTTTCTTACTAATCCAAATGTTATTAAAATGCGCGACCTCGGACGACGGTCCTCGAAAATTCTCCCACCGAAGCGCGACCTCGGACGACGGTCTGAGAAGCTTCTCCCACCAAAGCGCGCGACCTCATATGACGTCGAACCGGGTGTACAAAGGGAGGACGGATAGCTAACTAGACGGAATATCGGAGAAAGAACAGCGAACCGGCCGTGGGAAGAAGGGGAGAGAGTTTTTCACACCGGAAACTGGGCGATGAGAGGTTGATTTTGACCTGATGGAAGAGGATTCAACGGACGAGGAATTTTTCAGCGCGAAAAAAAAACTGTCTGGAAGGGAAGGAAAAGAAGAATCGAGAAAATAGGGGAAGAAAGAAAGATAGAAAAATGAGAACGAAGGAGTGCAGACAAAGATTTTATCAATAGGGACTGAATCCCAATTGATAAATGGACAGAGGGATTTATCCTCAATTGTCCGTAAATTTAAATCACGAAATAAATAATAAAAATTACAAATATACACAATTAAAATATGAAAAACTACAAATTGTCCCTCCGGGGATCTATTTGCAATTTGTAAAAATTAAAAATAAATAAATAAATAAAAAGACATCATAATTAGAGTTGTTAAGGTGCAACACAAAAAATAGTATTTTCATGTAGCAAACACACAAAAAAATAGTGTTAGATATAGCATTCAATTGAACGGGCAAAACTCCAATTATGCAGCTGCGTCCGCATTGGAAATATCATGTATAAAATAAAAAAAAATAACAATAAAATCACCAAAAATTATGCACCAGTTGGCCACTTAGCTCCGTTTAAACAGAGGTTTTTTTTTTAACTTTTGAAAGTTCGAAAAGAAGAAAAGTAAAATTTTAGTATTTTTTAGTTCATTTAAATTAGTCCATTCAAATAAATATTTTATTGAAAAAATGATCAATGTAAAAAGATAATTGAGTTTATGTTTGGAAATTTAGTTAGAAATTAAAATAAATAAAGAGAGAATGTAATATAGACAGAAGTATTTGTTGTTGTAAATAAGTGTTGAACAAAAAAAAAAAAGAAAAATAATTCAATATTATATTTGTTGACTTCGATAAATTATTATATTTGTCGACTTCGATAAAAAATAACCGAATATATTTAACTAATGGATAAAAAAGTAAAGTAAAGTAAAAATAAATTTAATTTAATATTTTATGAAAAAAAAAACATTTGATATGATCATTAAAAAAATAAATAGTGTCAACATAAAAACTTGTTAAGTAAACAAAGCTTTTTAAGTCACTGCTTTGGTTGTTCATACATTTGTCTGCTTGTTTTATTTAAATATATATTAGTATTATAAAATGCTTTTTGACGTGAATTTGGCGATGGATGCAAAGAACCTTAGCTCTAGACAGCTATGGCAGCGGTTACAAATGCGGTCTCCTGTAATTTCCCTCCTACACTGCTCAAATCATCTCTCTCCCCGCGAAAATCCTTGTTTGCTTCTCCCCAACCTTCAATTTCCCTATCACTAAAGCCTAATCGAACCGGCGGTTACTTCAATTCGTTGCAATTGCAGTTGCACATGAAGCTGAGAATGGGTGATGTTCAGGTTCGTCGGAGTTCGTTGGACACTAGGAATCCAGAGACTGAGTCGATTGTTTCTTCTGAAGGAGGAGGAGGAGGAGAAGGAGAAGATGAGTTTCTCGGTGGCGGCGACGGCAGCGGTGGAGGAGGAGAGGAGAGGGATTGGACGACGTCGTTTTTGCTATTTGGTTTCTGGCTCGGTCTTATGTATTACGTCTTCTTCCTTGCTCCTAACCAGACGCCGGTATGTTTCTACTTCCCCCGTTTTAATATCATTTTAGTTGTGCTGATAATTCGACAATCCATTTATGGTTTTTCTTTTTGCTAGTAGTCGTAGATATCGAATTTTTTGATCTGTTTTCTCTCCTACATGTAAATCTTGCTCATGTTTCTGCACATACACACATATAGATTTGTTCATTATGCTATTTTTCGAATTCTTGATGCTTCGTAATCTGTTGTGGCGGTTTGCTCTCTGGTTTCTTTGATTTATATGCTGCTTTATCAATTGAAGGGTGTTCAAAATATTCAAACTGAACCGTTCGAACTTTTTAATCAATTATCTACAAATAATAGAAATATATTTTGTTACTTGAATTTTCGCTTCACCAAAAATTTAGGTTCAAATACGGTCTACGAAAAGTCTACGTTTTCGGATATTTGTTATGTTCGGTTTGAATATCAAATATCTACATATTTACAACTAATCAAACTGTGTCCACCCCTATTTATTATATATTAATGGAAATTTTATGCATAGAGCTACATGAGAGGTAATTATGGCCTTTCATATGTTGTTTACAGCAATTGATGTGATTCTAAGTTGGTTTAGGATTGTTTGAATTTCGAAAAATAAGCAACTGATGAATTGTTTTCCAAGTGTTGGATTTGTGAAAGCTGTTTACAGTCCATGCATCTTCTCAACAACAAATGTGATGAAAAGTATAACCAAACATGACCTTATCTTGTTAACTATCTCTGCAGACGACGGATGTTTACTTCGTGAAAAAGCTTCTGTTTTGGATTAGAGACGATGGATTTGAAATGAATAGAGTGCTGGTGGCTGTATGGAACATGATGGGAATATGGCCTTTGGTGTACAGTATGCTGCTTATTCCCACTGCCCGAAGGTAACTTATGTGGACTCTACTTGGCAACGTCTTCAAGAATGCAATTTTGATTACAAAAATAAAGAAAATGGTGTTACTACTGCGAGCTTGTAGAATATTTGAATCGGTTATTCTCACAAACTAATGTTTTATTTGTGAACTTCTTTGTTCCCATATTAGTCTATACCACACAAGGCGTTTATCTTAGCCTTGAAAGGTAGCCAAGCTCTAGATGTCACAACCGAATGAAATAGTTGGTGCTAGAAATGGTGGTTCTAGAATACTTATGTGCCCCTTTGTGACCCCAGCTAACCCCGGGAATGGAGGGATAGCATCTGGGATTGGAGAATGAAATTGTGTGTAAATGTATAAAATGTTGTTATTACTTGGTAGCTTGTAGAATTTTCGAATCAATCATTCTTACAACTAGTGTTTGCCTCATGAAAGTTCTGGTTCATCTATATTAGTTTAGTGTCATTTTTATGCAAGGGAGACGGTTCTAGTGGAATATTGTATCGTTCATTCCCTTTTTTTCTCCTTTACTTCTAGAAAGTTTTATTTCATTCAGATCTCGTCTGATCATGTACATTCATGTATTATTAATGTCTTAATTCTATACAAAAGTATGATTTCAAGTAATTTTTATTCCATCTTTAGTATACAAACTCAGTTTGTGTGTATCACATAAAAAGATCAGACAGGCATATTTTTATTTACTACACAATTTCATGTTTAGCTAAGATAAATGGTAAGCATCGACAATTTTGAGCATAACCGACAGTTTGAGCCAATCAAATTAAATTGATTCTGTGTATTTTTTTTGCTAGAGCCTGTTCTTGTTGATAAGTGCATTAACTTGTAACTCATTATACGCCCTCTTGGTCGAAAACAATGCGAAGATGATTGATGTCTACACAACTGCATATGGTCTTATGTAACAGCATGACTTGATTTCTGCAGCTATAAAAGCAAAATCCCCGTGTGGCCATTTCTTCTTCTATCGCTCTTCGGCGGCATATATGCTCTTTTGCCCTACTTCGTTCTGTGGAGGCCACCATCTCCACCGGTTGCAAAATCTGAACTGAAGGGACGGGCACTGAAAATTTTGGACTCGAAAATTACCGCAGGGGTAAGTTTGCCTGTTCTAAGAATTTGCACTAGACAAGCTTCAGGGGACATTTAACTACTCACACGGTGAAAATATGTTCGAATTAATATTTAAGAAAATTCAATTTGAAAATTATCATGGTTAATCGTTTCATATTCACTCATTGATAGGGATGGCATTGCTGTAACTATGTGTTGTTCTTGAATTATGCTGTAATTGTTTTGCTGAGTAACTCAGCGACGCTATTTTATACCACAAAGAAGAGTTGTTTTTATATAGATTTCCAATTTTATGAAGCCAAACAATGGCTTCGTGACTTATTCTATAGAATTAAAATCACTTTAAGCATCACTCTTTTGTTGTTATCATGACCATATTCAAGAAGACTAAGACGTTGCCTGCTATCCTCTCGTTAATTTTGCAATTTTTACATACATTTATCTGTCAGATTGCATTGGCTGGAGGGATAGGCCTGATGGTCTATGGACTTTCAGCTGGCGGAGACGGATGGAAGGAATTTTACCAGTATTTTCAAGCAAGCAAAATCGTGAGTATTTCATTTCTCGATTCATTCATCTTGCATGCATACATACATACATATACATATATATATATATGAACTTTATATGTATAGAACGTTTTTGTTTCGTATAATTTTAGCTGTAAATTATTATAGAGAATGATGTTTTTTGGGTTTTTGTTGAGTTTTTTTGTTGTGTATATATATTTTTGGTAATATTTTTTGGAGTTGTGTACATTAAAAACGCTAAGTGAAAATATTGCTTATTATTAACCTTTTACAAATGTTAAATTGAAATTTCATACGGCATCGAGATTTGATTTCAAGGATCTTCGACTCTATAGGGGTAGTTGAATAAGCATGCAATTTTTTTCCTTTCTTTTTGGTTATGTTTTTCGGTTTAATGTATAAGGATGTGCTTTAACTCTTGGAGGACTGACTCATTTCGTTGCAGACGCATATCACGACCATAGATTTTCTTCTATGTTCAGCATTCGCGCCGTTCTGGGTCTACAATGACATGACCACACGAAAATGGTTAACCCCACCCGACCCTTCATACTTTTAGAGGATTGATCGAATCTTTCGCAGATAACATAATATTCATCGGGATACTTTGTGTGTTTGTATTGCCAGGGGTGATAAGGGATCTTGGCTGATTCCAGTATCGGCTGTTCCATTACTCGGCCCGAGCATCTATCTCCTCTTACGACCGTCGTTGTCGTCGAGTCGAATAGCATCTGATGACAAGTAGTGTGTAAGAATACTGACACTTGATGATGATTGAAGCAATCCTTCTTCAGGTAATGAACAAACTCACTCTACTACTATTTTTTCCTTTGAATAAGAAGTTTTTAAGTACAAATATTTTTCAAGTGTGAATGGTACGGTACAGTTTAAATGAAATGCTCTAGACTGCCCTACATATTCATTCTTGTGTTGAAGCCCGGCCCGTTTTCAAATCCGAGCCAACTAGGCCCGGCCCAGGGCTGGTTTTAGATCGACTTGAAAACCCACTTTAGGACATGACCCAAATGAAAACGATGCCGGGTCGGGTTTAATAATAGTTACATATTTTGTAGATTTGATTGGATACGAATAATAATAAATTTTAATATTATAATCAAGTCGGTAAAAAATAAAGTAAGAATATTATTTTAAAAAGTGAGAAAAAAAAGTAATGAGACACATAGAAAAAATAATTATTATTTATTAAAATAAATATAATACAATTGTAGATAGACAAAATAGTTAATGTAATTAGATTGTATATAAATCTAATGAAGGCCAAAAAATAATAAATTATAGTATAATTTTAGCCGACGGAGAAGGTATAATTTTTAGTTAAAAAGTAAATTACATTAATTTAAATAAATACGATTGTAATAAAATAATATTCTTATTGATAATTAAAAAAAATGAGCCTTTAATATATAATTTTTTTTTGTTTTATTGCATCTTCGTTAATACTATATTTTAAAAAATATTTAAGTTTAAATTTTAGTTTTATAAATTAGAGTTGGCCGGCCTGACTTAAATAGTAGTAGGTTGTTAATGAAATAAATAATCTTGTTCAATAAGATATTCGATTTGGATTCGAATACAAATGTTCGGTTCGATTCGAATATGAATAAAATATAAATGTTTAATATTTGATTCGATATTCGTAAATATTTGATTCGATAATAAAAATATATATATATATACATAGGATAAAATAATTTATATATATATGTACTTTCCAAAATAAATCAATGAAACTAAATTTATTTATAATATTACTTTTAAATTTTATATAAATAAATATATAATAAAATTAAAACTACATTTATACGTAATTTTTATTTTTGTCAAAGCATGAAAGTCTTGTTTCAATTTGAAAAAAAAAAAAAAAAAAAAAAAAAAAAAAAAAATAATAATAATAATAATAATAATAATAATAATAATATATGTGTGTATAATTTTTATCTAAGTTGTCTTAAAATTATTGTTTAAAAATATAATTTTAAAATTTCAAGTCGAATAGCTACATCGAATCGGATAAAATAAAAATGAGTCAAATTTTAATCAAATATTTGAATAATATTATTAAAATTGCATTTTAAAAAATCAAATCGAATAGTTTAAAAATTATCTCGAATCGAATACGAATATTATTTTAAGATTAGAAGCGAATCGAATATCAAATCAATAGTCGATTATTTTTACGAATCGATCGAAGACTGCACTAATCGCTTCGATTCGATTCAATTCATATACAAACCTGGGGACAACCTGATTTTTCAACTATGTTGTCCGGTCCTTGTCCGAAAATTTTAGAACCTAGATCAAATTTTTGTTTTTTTTGTGTTACGTTGGAATTGAATTTCCTAAGAATGTTTGTTTATTTAGTGGCTATAGTTGAAGCAAATATAAAATAAAGAAAGATGTTTTTGTTTTGTTTTGGGCTGTAGTTAGTACTTTGAATAAACTTCTAACATAAGGTTGATATATTATAACAAATACATGCTCAATATATTATTTATTTTTTATTTTAGTATAATATAAATAGGGTGTGTTTATTAAAATATTGGATTATTTTAATAGAGTATATAATCAATAGACTAATTAATACTTCCTCCGTCCCACATAATTTGTCCTTATTTTCTATTTTCGTTCGTCCCACATAACTTGTCATTTTTATTTTTGGAAATATAATTATGCACTTTAATAGCATTTTAAATTTTAAATTTTATAATTTTTTTAATTTTAATTAAACTATTTACTTATTTTAATCTTAATCTATAATTATTTTTACTAAATAATAATTATTTTTATTAATACACTTCTTAATTATTTACTAATTATATTTTATCTAAATTCCTGTGTCTACGGTAATACACCCATATTACATGGGACGGAAGGAGTATAAAATTTACTTTGTGTGATTAAATATTAGATAAAATTATATTATGTTTTCTTATATAGTATGATTATTATTATTTTTTTTAAATATCCTTAATAATATTATTATAAGTTATTGTGATAAAATTTGTTATACTCCATTCGTCCTATTGAAAAGTTGTCATTTTCTATTTTCATCCGTCACCCTTTCAACTTGCACTATATTACACAAATGTCATTACTTTTATATTACACAATACTAATAGGGATATTTTTGTCTTTTTCACTATAATTCATTATAATATTAATATTGAAAAATCTATGTGCAAAAAGTAAACGGCAACCTTGCACCGGGACGGAAGGATATATATTTTTCTTTCTAATTATAACAATATAATATATAACAATATTAAAATTTACTTGAGTTATTGTCACGACATAATATGTATATAATATTTGATATTTTTTTATTATTTATTAAATATATTTAATTTTATCCTCAAAATTGTAAATTAAGTTTTACTTATTTTATATTATTGATTAAAAATTTAAAATATGTATATGACTAACATTTCAATGAAATTAAAATATGTTAAAAATAAAAGATTGTTAATACATTTATATAAAATATTTTTAAGTGTTTAAAGAGAATGATAATTTAGACAATTTAGTAAGTATGATTAAATAATATTAGGGATTAAAATGTATTAAAAATCTAATAAATTAATATAATTGTTACGGACTTTTAACTGTATAGAGTTCTAATACGTTAAATTAAATATGAGATTAAATCGAATAAATAGTATTATCTATCATAATCTCATATAATAAAAGCACACATAATACATCGCAATACTTCATACAATATGTCAATATTGTTTTAAAGACATTAGCACAACACATATTAATCATATAAACAATATGCATTATTTAATGGCTAATTATATAGAGTATATAACATACTCTCTCCGTCCCAATACAATAGTCTTGTTTATTATTTTTGTTTGTTCCAAAATAATAGTCTCATTTTCATAAATAACCATATCACTATAAAATTACCTTTATTTTTTCATTATTATTACACAATTGTCACTACTTTTTACACTAATACACTCACAAGGGTAAAAAAAAATTTTTATCCGTATTTTTTACCCACTGTTAATATAATATCAATATTCCTTAAATCCAGTGTCAAACGCAACTTAGACTATAGTTCTGGAACGGAGAGACTATATTGTTTTAACAATAATCATATATGATGTATATTATTATAATGTGATGATGATACTAATCAATATGTCATTGTCATAATCGATTTTATTTTGAAAGTGTTTTGAATTTTTATTTTTATCTTTTTATTTATTTTTATTTTATTATTATTATTTTATTTAAGTATAGTAAGTTTGAGGCAAATAGACAAATTTTTGTTCTATGTCCTGGGTCTTGACTCAAATTCTAAAAACTGATAGAAAATTCAATTAATAGTTATGGAAGGGCCAGAAAAATTGTTCTCATTTTATTTGGAATGCAATGATATTTAAGTGAAATAAAAAAAATATATATATTGACATTGTGGCGACTAGTCCTAAAGTATCTGCATCAACTAATAGTATATTAATATAAATTTTTTTATCATAAATTATATAATACTCCCTCCGTCATCGTAATGATGTTAGCATTATTGTGGATACGAGAATTGAAGAGTGATATGATTAGTAAATAATTAAGAATTCATTAACAAATTTAAATACAATATAATATAAATAATTGTAAATTAAAATCAAGAGAACTAATTAGTTTAGTAAAAAATAAAAAAAATATAAAATTTAAAATATATTAAACATAAAATACTTTTCTAAAAAAATCACATGATATGATATGTAAGATAAATAAAAATAAAAAATATGAGATAATATGCAAGAGAAAGAAAGTACCATAATAAAAACAAAAATAGAAGCCTAATATTTGAATAATTATGGCTGTTATTTTCAATAATTTAAAAATGAAGGAGCAAAAAGTAGTTCAAGTACTGGCTTTTACTTTTGATTATTATTATTTTTTTCTCTTTTAATAGTCAATTTCAAGTTGAATAGAAACATATAAAAAGACTAGGGTTTGTTTGGTCAATAATTTTTCTCCAAAATAATTTTTAATATATATATATATTACTTTATTAGAAAAAATCAATATTTAATATAAAATATATATTTTTAAAATTTTTATATTATCCACGTATTCATTATATTCATATTCAAAGATATTTTTCAATCAAAATACTAAACAACAAACCCTTCAACTCAGTGTTATTTATTATTATCTTTAGTAAATTTTTTATTATTTAAATTTTATACTTCCTTTGTACCAGAACTATAATCTAGATTATATTTAATACAAGATTTAATGAATATTGATATTATATCGGTAGTGGATAAAAAGTACGGATAAAAGATTTTTTTGCCCTTGTGAGTGTATTAGTGTAAAAAGTAGTGACAATTGTGTAATAATAATAAAAAAGTAATACCCCCTCTGTCCCGCAAGAAGGTTGTCATTGGCTTTTTGTGTGTTGATATTTGAATATTAATTATAATATTAATACGTAGTACAAATCAAGAAAACAAAACAAAAATATGTTTATTAGTCTCTTATAATACATATACTTATATTTGTCGAGTAAATTATTCAAATATAAAGATATTTTTAATGTTAAATACAATAATGCAAAAACTAAATGACAACCTTCTTGCTGGACGGAAGAAGTAGTAATTTTACAGTGATATAATTATTTCTGGAAATGAAACTATTGTTTTGAGACAAATAAAAATAGTAAAAACGACTATTATATTGAAACGGATGGAGTATTATTAGTATTATTATTATTTTATAAAATATCATATCCAATATAATTTGAATAAAAAAATATTCAAATATTCAAAATTAAACTAAAAGCGCACCATTGAAATATTTTTTTTAGTTGGTTTGTGGATTTTAAATTCATATTCCATTATTCATTATTTTTTTTGAAAAAGTTTCAAATTAAAAATTACTATTAAATTTCAAAGAAACGCATCACTTATTCTTTTCTATATAATTTTAATATTATTAAAAATTAATTTTATGTTTAAAATATTTTAGTAACAATTATATACATTATATCAAATAACTATTATTCCGTGTATTTTGAATGTATAAATTTGAAATTTTTAGCAGACTAAAAATAATATTAGTATTTTATTGGTTAATAAAAATATATAAGAAATTTTTATATATATATATATTTTTATAAAGTAATTGTACGTGTACTGTATTTTTAATATTGGTATATATACTTTCACTAAAATAAGAAAAATGTATTTTTGAGTGATACAACAAAAATAGTAAAAAATGGATAGTAAAAACTAAAACAAATTAACAAACAAACACACATTCATTTGGATTCTTAGTTTTTATTTTTCTCAATTTATTTACACATGTAAGAGAAAAGAAATTCCATAAAGATGTATTTTGATTTTTTAATTTTAATTTCTCTAATTCACAAAAGAAAAAAAAAAATAGAAACAGAAAAATAATTTTAAATTTTAAATTTTGATTTAATTAATATTTTAATGTGATAGTTTATAATATATTTTTAATTTTTTTAATAATATATTAAATTAAAAATGTTTATTTAGTTAGATACTTTTAACTGAAAATTTGGAGTGCTTTTACTTAAAAAATAATTTATCATTAAAAAAAATTGAATACTTTGTTATGAGACGGACTAAAATAAAAAAATAAATACTTTATAATGGGACAAAAAAATATTATTTTTGTTATAGAGTATTAAATTAAAAATTTAATTATAAATCATACGCAACCAAAATTTCGATAAATCATATCAAACTTAAACATTCAAAAGAATAGCTAGGTCCGTTTTCAAGTAAATTTTAAATATTTTTATTGTATCTACTATATTTTATTTGTTATATTAAATTAAAAATTACTTATATATAAAAAAACCATCATGTTAAATAATCATTATTTTTTAAAATCAACCCATTTTATTATTTAACTAATTTATTATTTTTTTTTATAGAATTAAATTTAACTTTTTTTTTCTTTTTTTTTGTCGTACTCCTACTATTTATTCAAATTTACACATAAAATATAAATAAATCACATATCATAGCACCGAATGAAAAAGTGAAAAGATAAAAGAACAGATTTCGATTACTTATAATACTAATATTAATTTTATTAGGATGTGTTTGTTTAGGGGCTTTTCCCTAAATACAGTATTCATTCCATTTTTTTTTAAAATATTACATCAAATACTTAATTTTTATTTTTTATTTTATATTAAAAATTGATTTAATATTTAAAATATCAAATCAAAGTTAATTTATATCGGCATCATGCAACTATTCAAATTTAAAATTTTTGATATTTAAATCCAAATCCCAAACAAACACACCCTTAATATTAATATTAACAAGTGATTGGCTTTCCTTTTTCTATTCTTAATAACTCGTACTATGCATCAAATTATTATAATTAAATTTAATTATTATATTATTTTTATTTAATTTTATAAATAGGTGCTATGCACGAAATTATTATAATTAAATTTAATTATTATATTATTTTTATTTAATTTTATAAATATTTAAAATAAATAAAATATATATATATATATATATATCTATCTTTAATTAAAAATATATAAAAACCCTTTGATTGCCTTTCCTTTCCCCTTAGCTAATAATTAGTCGTCACTTCAGTCTTCTTATTTTCGTTTCTCTTCTCCTCTGCTCATTCATTTATTTCATTTGCGTTTCTTTCCTTTTCCCCCAAATACAAAAAATTCACCACCCAACCCTTCCCTCTCTCTCTCTCTCTCTCTTAATCCGCCCCCCGCCCACCCCCAGATTCTTCGTCTTCTTCAATGTTTCGCTGCTGATTTCTCCATTCTATTCATCGATTCATGCCTCTTTCCTCTTGATTGATTGATTTCATGCCCGCGGGATTGCTTTTACTCTGATATACATAACACACATACAGATTAATTAATCAATCGCGCACGAAGAAGAATAAGAGGAAGAAGAAGAAGATGAGCAGTGGGGTTAAGGCAAGTGCGGGTAGGGTTTCGATCCCCAGCGGCGTTAGGAAGACGATCGAGAATATTAAGGAAATTACAGGCCAGAATCACTCCGAGGATGAGATTTATGCAATGCTCAGGGACTGTTCCATGGATCCCAACGAGACTGCGCAGAAGCTTCTTCAACTTGGTGAATTTTCTCATTCCCCCTTTCCCTCTCTCTCACTCACTCTGTATTTTATTTTTATTTTTTAAAAAAACTATTTTAATTTAATTTTCTTTTTGCTTCACTCATGGGCATTTGATCTCGCTTCTTGCTTTTGATCTGTGGTGTCTTTGGGTGGAGTATTTGATTTCTGATCTGGCTTTATGTTGTTTGGATTCTATTTGTGTGAAGCGTGCTGAAGATTGTTGTTTGTATTCTTCTGCAGATACGTTTCATGAAGTACGGAGAAAACGTGATAAGAGAAAAGAGGTACGCTCTGTTTCACTGCTGAGTTCGTTGTGTTCTGTGTTGGTAATGTTTGCCAGAGGAATGTCCTAAAGGTTATGCATTTTTGGGTTTTTATTTTGATGTCGGGCTGCATCTTCAATTCTCTTAATTTCCTCTTTCTATATATATATATATATATATATTGTGTGTGTGTGTGTGTGTGTGTTGCCAAACAAGAATATTTGGGTTGAAGTGTTTCAAAATGAAGCAATTGTTTGAACTCTAGGATTATACTGCTACATGGTTAGGTTAATAACTGTGCTCTTTTAACATGAACTTTTAAATTTGGAAGAACTAGAGTATTGGATCACATAGAGTGCATAGCAGAGTGGTTAGACTAGAGAATCTCATACGATATTTGCTAATTGCTAATCTCTGCACAATTGCCAATATCTGTGAATAATCATTGTTCTTCAAGTCAATCTGACCTCAACCAGTCAATTTGTCAGTGAATATCCCAATTTTTTTTTTTCTCAATTGGTATTACTATCATAAAATACATCTTTTCATCCATTTACTTTAAAACAAACTATAAATGAAAAGACTAAATGACCAATTTGTATCTCCTCTATCCATCATCTGCCCTTGGGCTAGGAAATGTGTGTACAATTTGTTGTCTATGTATCATGAAAAGATGGGATCTTCATGTTTAAATTTCAAACTGAACCAGTGTTCTATCATTTTTTGAATCTTTTGCAAGTCTGTCTCCATGTCATAAGAAAATTAAAATAAAATAATATTCATACGATTGCGACGGAGCTTCTTAAAATGGTGATTAAATGCTGAAATATTTTTGGCTTGATTTTCACTACATACAGCATTCACATTGGACTCCAAACAATTGATTAGCTTCTGCTACTTTTGCTTCTATCCGTTCGTGTATGCCCCCACCCCAATCTACAAACCACTCTGAAATTAAAATCTAGTATGTGAGCTGAATTCCTATTGGTATGTTTCAGAACCAGAATAAGGAGCCAGCGGAATTGAAGTGGAAGCAAGGTGCCCAGGCACGCAGCAGTAGAGTGAGCCGTGGGAACTATTCATTGCGGTATACATCTAATGGTGAGCTGACATTGATGCTTTCTGCAGTACTGACTCTGTTGTTCCTTAAATTTTCGACAATGCCTGCTTTATCAGCCAGCCTTCAACAGAAGTAACGAATGAAAAATTGCAGCCAAGGTTGTGTTTACTCATTCACTAATTTCTTTTGTGTTTCCATAATCTTTTAGTCACTAGCGGTGGAAGGGGTGCAGTTGCTCCAAGGGAAAGTGCTACAAGTAACCTTCCAGAGAAAGGCATTGGCAAAGTACCTGTAGTAGGTTCACAAGATATGAGAAAGAATGCAGCTTCTTCCATTGCAAGGTGCGGCAAATGGTTCACTAATTTTGCTCTGTGCTCTGTTGTGCTTCTATTGTAAAACACGGGTGTGTTTGTTTGGGGTTTTGAGTTTGGATCTTTGAGTAGTAAAAATTTAAATTTGAATAAATGTTTGATGTGATATAAATAAGTGTTGACGTGATGTTGTTAAAGTAAAATTTATTTTGAGTATAATATAAAAAATAAAAAATAAGTGTTTGATTTGATATTCTTAGGGAAAAAATTTGTTGAATAGTGAAAAATCTCTGGGTGTGACTGTTTGGGGGTTTTGATTTTGAATTTGAGCTTTAAATAGTAAGATTTTAACTTGAAATATTTGTTTGAATTTATATAAATAGGTGTTTATGTGATGTTTTGAATGTAAAATTAATTTTTAGTAAAATATTAAAAAAAAAATAAAAAATAAGTGTTTGATCTGATGTTTATGGAAAATTTTTTGGAGGAATAGTAGAAATCTGCCAAAGTCTTCCAAACGAACCCACTAAAAAAAATCCCCAAGCATACGCAACAAATCTACACTGATGCTGTGTGATTTCCTGTCATCCTTTCTCATGGATGCTCTATGAGAGTTGCCTTTTGTCTCTGCAGCCCAATAGCCGCAGTATCTAATGGTCCATCTGGTGTTACATCTAAGGATGCTAGTGTTGTGCAAGACAATCATGCTTCCCGAGGAGGTGTGAATTTATCCAATACATCAACTAGTATCAAGAAGTCAGAGGGACCGCTTCAGCCTCAACCACGAGCCAAATCAATTGAAAATGATAAAAGTTTGAGAAACAAGGATATTCAGCAGCAACCAATTCTGGAGATTAGCACCAGTCCAGCACCTGCTTCGGGTTTTCTTACTTCTTCAGGTCCTGTGATGTCATCATCTCAAGATTTCTCCGTCCCCAGTACTGTGGGTACGGTTGAAGTGGGAAATCAAGATGTTACAGCTGAACTGATTGGTGGTGGTATATCTGAGAGCAAATCATCTTCTGCTAAAACTTGTATGCTGATTGTCTCTCTATGCTAACATTGATTTCTTTTTACATTTCCATGGAAACAACTAATGGGAATTATTTTGTTTAAAATATGGATTAGCTACTTCCAAGCTTGCTTTGCAATCTGGATCTGGAAGGAACCAGCCTTTAGATCCTATGCCAGTCACATCTTCTACTGGTGGTGTTTCGATCGGTAGCAGACCTGCATCAAGCTACAACAACCGCTCTCAAGTGATTGGGCAACAAAAAGGTATGTATGGCATGTTGTAGTGTGAAAACTTGTCATTCTGCTTTGATATGCCTTGAAAGACCTAATGCTACTGCAGTTAAAAATGAACATCTAACAGACATTATATTGTAAACACCCATCATATATGGTGGTCTAATCTGCAGTGGTATGTCTTTTGAAAATTGTAAACCTGGGTGGCGATCTGATCATCTTTACTTGGATGGTGATGGGATCATCTGAGTCCTGATTTTGGTTATTCACAATTTTATTGCCTTTAGTATAACAAATAATGTTTTCTGTCACTATTATTTTTACCAACTATTTAATAAATTTCCTATAATACTATTGTTTTATTTTTTACCTATCCTACTTTCTTATTAAAATATCATTGATTTTTAGTGTTCGTGCCCGACAAAGTGACGTAATTTACTGGACGGGGGGAGTATTAACTTACAACTATGCTTCTGTCCCAATGTAATTCTTTGATTAATGTTGACCTAAATTAACAATGTGTATGCGTTATTGTTTCATTATGAATTTAGAATACAAACTGTTAGTGAGTTTAATTGTGTGAATTTGCAGTGGGTCCTGGCAAAGAGTGGAAACCAAAGTCTACTAATGCCCATAATAGTCAAAGTGTTGCTACAGCTCCATCATCAGAGGCTTCTACAGTGTCTGTTGGTTGTCATACTGAATCTCAGACAACTCCTGTTGTTCCCACTTCAGAGGAAGCTACTCTTGGGATGCAGAGGAAGTTTGAGGAGTTGCACATCTCAGATAGCCAACATGTTATTATTCCTAATCATCTGCATGTCCCCGAGGTTGCCAAGCTAGGATTTTGTTTTGGAAGTTTTGATGCTAGCTTTGGATTGGATGTGAACCCAAATGGTGTTCCAGGGAGTGATGAGCTTCCACCACTGTCTGAACCCCCCTCTGAAGCAACTGACGAACCAGTGCAGGAGCCACAAACAAGGTCTCTCTCTCTCTCAAACAAATTTGGTTTTACTTTTGTGTTATTTTTTCTTCATTTAATACTTACATGTATGATCCTCATCTTCCATTTCCTTGAGCACATGTTTATATGATAAAAAAATAGTGTATGCTGGGTTAGTTCTTGCAAATGTCCTGAAAATAGATGGGTGCTTGAGAACAGCTCTCACCTGCAGATATGTAAACTATTACCTAAAAAAGTTTACCTCCATTGCATTGTTAAAGCTAGACGAGCCCTATGTCTGTGGTGAGTGTTGGCATTGGTTGCTGTGTATCAAACGTAAAACCATTTTATCCAATTCTTCTATATATATATATCTATTTTTTTATTTTATTTTATTCTTTAATACATGTGTGTATGTATATATGCAGAGATTCATTTTTAGTTTCACACCTGTGAGATGATTATTCTGAAAAGTTCTTTGGCTAAAGTAGAAGTGAATCAAAGATTTTGCAGAACTCTAGGAAATACATCAATATGATTTTGAAATCGCTTCATTGGACAATAATGCCTGAATATTTCATAAATTTATTAGGAAATCTTGATTTTAGTACCCAATTTACTAGTTTGCTGCTTTCGAAATGTGTTAGATATAATTTATTAGCCCAGGAAAGAGCTTAATAGCACAATATTCTCTTTGTTGTTTGACATAAGATGTGAAGTTAGAAACTTTGCAGCTGAAATTTTCGGTGTGTTGATTTGCAGAATAAGTTCCACTGGGTAAATCTTTCCATTTCACTTTTGTAAAGTTGAGCCTTGTTTGTATTGATGTTTGGGTGTTTTTTCTTTGAATATGCCCCATTCTCATCCAGTCACACTAGTTGCTGCCAAGCGTCTTGGTTTTACTATATTAGGCATCATTTGCACTTCCATCTTCAGTTTGTCAAGATTGATCTGTTGATTTATGTTCATTAATTTGTTCCATTCTTTGTGTATTCCTTACTGAGAAATTATAGATAGAAAAAATGTGTTTCTATTATAAATTAATTGCATCTTTATGTAAATAATTTGGGCTGATTGAACTTCAGAATACTGGTTCATGAAGTGGCCATGCTGCTGCTTGAACTGTCAATTTGCTGGTTCTTACTGTCATTTGTTTTGAGTGGTTGCTCATTGCTTGTCCGTTACTTCATCTATCAGATTGCTTTTCATTGCAGAGATTTGGTGCATGGTGCTTGAAGCTTTCTACTAGGATTTTCATTTTGTGCTGACTTTTCTACTTACAAAATTTCATTTTGCTTTTTCTAATACATCAATTTCATGTCTAATTGCAGCAATCAAAGTCCATTGGCAGTTGCAGAGAATACTGAAACGAATTATCCTGACTGCCCCCCATCACCTTCACAACAGCCAGAAAATGTTGCACCGAATGAGGTTGAAGTCTCATTGTCAGTAGCCCCTGATTTTAGTGAGGCCAAACCAGAGGTCTCTACAGGAAGCCATCAAACTGTGGTCCGTACTTCATCAGCTTATAACTTAGGTTTCATCCCGTCAATATTGAGTGGTCAACTTACATCTGAAAGTTCAGAATCTCAAGCTCGTGATGCCTCTCGACTTCCAAACTTTGTCGTAAGTCTCTTATTCATCATTTATTTTTGTAGTATCTCCGTCCCAATTGAAAGTATGTGTTTTTACCATTTTCGTTCGTCCCGTTCAAATGTATCTATTTCCTATTATAGTAAAAGTAATTACACACTAATACTAAAATGTCTGCTAATTTTTACATAAATATAAACATACTACTACACACACAAATTATTTATACATAAAGTACACATGACAAAAATATCAAAATTATTTTACCTATTTTCATTGATCAATAAAATATTATTATTTTTTTAATCTACTACAAACCCTAAATGACCCTTTTGGATTGGGACGGAGGGACTACAAATTTTCTGGTCTACTATATTATGTTCTATGTATGCTATGGATGTATTATGTAATTTTTTAACTCCCTCATCATATGTTTTGATCTTTAATGTTTTGAATATTGCTGTTAATGCAAAAGCAGGTGCCGCAATCTTTTGATGCAGCAAGCTATTATGCACAATTTTATCGTTCTGGTATGGATAGTGATGGTCGCATTTCCCCTTTCCACCCTCCTGGAGCTGCAAGCAAATTCAATGGAAATGCTGCTCTTATTTCTGCACAGACGTCCCAGGCTCCTCAAGAGGTGCGTCATTTCAATATATGTGTAAACGTTCTGGTAATTTGAAACCTAGCCATGCGCTCCAAATTTTTGTACATTTTGTGAGAACTGTTGTATATTTCCTACTAGAAGTCTCTTTTAAACATAGTTTATTTATAATGATCTGCATATGCAGGTTGACCTCTACAGAAAGGTTCTTTACCATGTTTTTCTGCTGAGAAATAGGTTTTAAATTTTCATGAAGATCTTTGTTCGGCGTTTGTGCTTGTGTTTGAAACTATTCTCTGGTGTGGTTTTGTATTGGACAATGTTTATGTAGTTATACTATAATCTGTTCTGTCTGTTTCTGGTTTGAACTTGTTGGAAGTTATTAAGCCCTTTCCTTCGATTTTCATATATGTTATTAAGATTTTCCTCAGTTTATGTTTATAACTACCGTATCAACTCATTCAGTTGCAGGGCGGTGTTCCTCTCATCTTGTCTACAGCTTCTCCTAGTCCCCTAGTTACCCAAGCTGCTGGGGTTATGCAAAGCTCTGCAACCCAGCAACCTCTTCCCGTCTTCCGGCAACCTACTGGGGTTCATCTACCCCATTATCCTCCAAACTACCTTCCTTACGGTCCCTATTTTTCTCCATTTTATGTCCCACCACCAGCAATTCATCAGTTCTTAAGCAATGGCGCGTATCCTCAGCAACCTCAGGCTAGCAGTTTGCATCCTACGGCACCTGGGACAGCTGCAAAATACTCGGCCTCTCAATACAAACAGGGATCAAATGCCGCGAGCTCAGCCCATGTTGGATTGCCTGGAAGCTATGGCCCATACGGTCTAACAATGGCTAACTATGCTTCAAGTTCAGCCGCAGCTGCTGTTACTTCGACATCTAGTGAGGATATTGGCGGTCCTCAAATAAAGGATAATAATGTCTATCCTGGTGGCCAACAGGTTTGTTTACTTGTAATATTTTCAGATCTTCTATTTTATCCTTATTTGGTTCATCATTCTATACTGTTTTCGTGTTAGCTCTCAGACGCATATCATGATAGCATTTGCTAATGCCAAATAAGTAACTGTTCAATAGCGTGCTTGGCAAAAGTGCACCTCATTATAATACCTAATTTTTTCATTTACGGGCTAACTCAATATGCTATTGCAATCTTATTCCTCAAATGTTTTTGCGAGGAGTCGACATTATGGAGTTTCCTTTTATGAAGCTTAGTGTTGTTGGCTTCTTTCTTCTTTGTGCAGTTTTGAATTTATTTTAACATGTTGGAAGCATTTACGACGTGTAAGTTCCTTTGCTTCTTTTCAGAATGAAGGTTCTGGTGTATGGTTCACTGCCCCGAATCGGGACATATCTGCCTTGACGGCTAGTTCTTTCTACAATCTCCCTCAGGGTCAAATTGCTTTCACCCCAACTCAGCCCGGGCACGGAGCCTTCACTGGGATTTTCCACCCGGCCCAAGCAATGACTGCCGCAAATGTTCATCCCCTTTTGCAGCAATCTCAACCCATTACCAATGCCATGGATATGGCGGGTCCAACAGCCAATGTCTACCAGCAGCCGCAGCATGCACAACTTAATTGGCCGAGCAACTACTAAATAGACGTCTCTTTCCCCAAGACAGCCACAGGTTCAAATCTGCAAATCTAATGCCTCGATGGGATATATTTCAAAGAAGTTCTAATTTGATGAGAGAGAAAATTCGGAAGCCACAGGCGCAAGGAGTGTAAAGTAATGGAAGAGGCCAATAAAATCGGCTGATATATTTTTGTGGTCTTCCCATAGACTTATTAACAACCTTTTTAGGTTAAAATCGAGGCCAGAATGTCCCGACCATCCCTTTCTTGCTTCTCATGTGTGGTTTTGTCGTTCCAGTGATATACCTGGGGAGCCCTTCTATAGGTTTCTCTCTTCATTCTTAATTTGTTAGTTTTAGTATAGATTTCGATTCTTTTTCTCTTTTTTATTTTTTGTTGTTTTATGGTCTCATCCACCTCGGACCTCTTTGTGGTGTCGTGCCTGTAAAGTGAGAATTTTGTTTCGGGTAGCAAGGAAAAGATGTGTACCTAGCAGCTGTTGTAACTGTGGCCTCGATATATTTATATGGGGAATTCTATTGTTTATGATAAAAATTGCAGCAGCGGTTCTACTTTGCAGGTTCGTATTTGTGTCTGTTCTTTACTTACTAGTTTGGTTTTGGTTTTGTTCTCGGGATCTTTAGTTGGTTTTTTGCTGTTTATGCATTTATTTTATGATGTTGATTGATTGATTGATTATGTGAAGTTGGCTGGCTGCTGCTTATAGTTTGTGATAGTGTTGGACTATTATATATATTATGGATTGGTGTGCCATATAGTCGTAGTTAGTAGTATTTGTGTTGTGTGAGCTGAGGTAGCTAGGTACCTATGTCTTGTTGCTTTAACTTGAAATGTTGTTGGTTTCATTTGATTTGCTTTAATTGCAGATGGGGTGGCCAGTTTTCGTTTCTATTTACAGTAGTTAGATTTGTAAGTGAAGAAATAGTTTTAGATTTTTTCTTTTTAATAGGACTTTATGATGTTGCGTATTAGGAAAAAATATTAGTTATTTTTATCGCTAATAACTATTTTATATATATATATTATATATATATATACACACGGGTTTATCTTTATATGTATGTACTTTATATTTATGTACTGTATATATAAATATATATATTATATAGGGTAAAGTCCATTATCCACTCCTATAGCATAAAACCCCCTCTGTTTTTAAAATAATATCCATAACAGGCACGTGTTCTGTACGAGAGTATAAGCTCTTAAAATACCTGAGGTTGAAATCGAGATTGGGGTTGTAGTTCACCTCGACTGACCAGCAACAATGGGCGACTCCTCCAAAATCGGCGACAACGGACAATACAAAATAATATGAAATTTTTTGTTCTTAAATCCAAATTTCAATTACTATTTGAATCTAAGTTTTTGTTTGTGATTGTGTCGAGTTGAGAAAATCGATATGATAATTTTTATGCGGGAATGTAAATATTGGTGAATTTTGTGTGATTTGCTTGAAAATGTAGGGTTTTATGGATTTTGGAAACACATTGCAGTAATTCTTTTTATGAGTAAATTTTTGTTTAAAATTAAAATATTATATAAAAATAAAGGTACGTAAGCCAAAAATAATTTTCTACTTTTTCAGAAAATTTTTATCGAAGCAGTAATGTAGTTGCCTTACATAAAAGTAGTAAATGACCTACTTGTGATTTGCTAAATGATTTACGTAACTGTCGCATACTTCGATTAAAGTAGTTATGTCTAGTAGTTCATCTAAGGTTAAGCATAGAAACACCAATGAGAAGTTATATTTGAGATATAAGAATCCGTTTTGTTGATGCGGAAGATATGCTTCTATGTCACAAAAGACACTAAAAGTAAATTGTTTTGTAATTGTAAACTCAAACGAAGTGATTTTTTTTGTTGGTTTGAACCTATGAATCCACCATTATGTAGTGATTCCAAGACTCACTAATGTTATTCACGAGAACGCCACATTTGGTCTGTGTGGGAAATTACGCCCTGGCCCATTTGTTTCTTCACTTGTATTCTAATGATTAGAGTCAGAAGGTTCTGGGCATTCATCATCATAATTTTCAGCCCTTCAATTCTGCCTGGGTGGTGCATTCATTCTCTCCGCAATCTCATCATCTCGAACACTGCCCTATCCATGTTCCATCACATCACTAATAGAATCTTCCTGATTGACGCCCTCTATCACCCCATCACCCATTGTTATATTGTCATTCCTATGTTCGCCTTCCCTCTTCATCGCATTAACATTGTTTCCCATGCCTGTATAGCATAAATATATATATATATATATTTTTCAATTTAGAACATTTGAACAAATTCAACAAATAAACTTCATGGTCCCTACAAACACCTTCCAACGAAAAAAATGTAAAGAAATTCCAAAATATCAATAATCCAAGGGCGTCCAAGCCCAAATCAAATACGGCAAACAATGCAGAAAAATTCCCAAATTTGTCACTGCAAATCAATGAGTTTAAAAATTCAAATCCTACTCAAAATCGAACCACAAATCGCAACACCAAAGACTAAGAAAATCGCAACAAAGACCAAAATCGAACCAAAAATCGCAATACCAAAGACTAAGAAAATTGCAACAATAGTGTTAAAGAAACTCAAACCCTACTCAAAATCGAACAAGAAATCCATAATTTCTACAAAATTTCACATAAAAAAAACTCATACTAGCAAAATAACCCATAAATTAAAACTACTCACCACAAAATCGACATGGTGATTCTTACATGCGAGCTACAAATCCGGTGCTGAACGACAGAAATTGAGAGAGATTAAGAAACGCCAGCTCGAACGGGGTGAAATTTCTCCGGCAAACGGCGGATGGCGGGGGCAGATGACGGATGGACTCGAGAGAAATTGGGGGAGAGGGTTTAGAAAGAAATGAAAGGATGGCTCATAGTAAATTTGGGAGAATACAATTATTTTGTTAAACCTAGGGGTATAATGGTCCAATCACATATATTATTAACAACGTTATATTTGTCTGTTAGATAGGAGACATGTGCAATTACTTTTTAACATAAAGTGATTCAAGCTAATATTTTTATCATAAGGGGTTTTATGCTAAAAAAAAACTAAAATATAGGTGGGAGATATATAATTTACCAGAAAGTCATGTTTTGGAATGAAAATCAAGTTGAGATGGTGAAAGCCGAGGCCGATCCTGTCATGGTTCCGCAGAAGCCATTTATTACTCATTCGAGGTATTCCCGTTGTCCATAATGCTAGAGGATGCTGGGATGTGGAAAGAATGCAATTTAACCATGAAAGATTTTCAAATCAAAGTGGAGGCTGACGAACAGCCTAATGATACAGGTGGTCATCATGCTTGACGACCTGATTGTGCAGGATTTGGAGTCAAGGGCAGGTAGGTCCAGCTGTCCATTCATACAGGCTGGAAATCATGCCGCTACACCGCCCGAGCAGGCAGGGACATCCTCCCAGCCGTCTGATTATGATAAGAATGAGGAGGACATTCAGCCGCCAATTCAAAGAGCTTCCCCACCTTTCGAAGCACAAGATCCTTTGGAGGAAGTTAACCTGGGGGATGACGCAGTGCCTCGGATGACACGGGTTAGTGCCCTGCTGGATGTTGGTGCGAAAGAACGAATGATTGCTTTGGTCTGCGAGTTTAGAGATTGCTTCGTACGGGACTACCATGAGATTCCCGGATTATCAAGAAGCTTAGTGGAGCATCGACTACCCACTAAGGCTTCATTTTGGCCGCATAAGCAGACCCTTAGACGTTTCAACCCAGAATTATTGCCAAAAGTGAAAGAGGAGGTTGAAAAACTCCTTAAAGCTAACTTTATTCGAACGTGCAGGTAACCAAAATGGATTTTTTACAACGTCCCCGTAGTGAAGAAGAACGGAAAGATCCGGATTTGCAATGATTTCCGGAATCTCAATTTAGCGACACCAAAGGACGAGTACGTAATGCCCATTCCTTCATGGACGGCTACTCTGGCTACAACCAATTATATTTGGCCGCGAAGGATACACATAAAACAACCTTCTGTTGCCCCGGAGAGATCGAAATCTTTGAATGGATAGTTATGTCTTTCGGCCTAAAAAATTCCGGAGCGACCTACCAGAGGGCGATGAACGCAATATTTCACGACCTAATTGGTGCTTGCATGGAGGTATATACAGATGACGTGGTCGTTAATTCCCTAGCATTCGACTATCACCTGCTGGACCTTCGGAAAGCTTTCATATGAATGGGGCGGCATGATATCAAGATGAACCCAGTGAAATGCGCCTTCGGAGTACAGGCAGAAAATTTCTTAGGATTTTTGGTGCATCAGAAGGGCATTGAAGTTGATAAAAACAAGGCCAAGGCTGTCCAAAACCTCGCCCCCCCCCCCCCCCCCGTAACATTAAGGAGCTACAAAGCTTGATGGGGAAGGTCAATTTCTTGAGAAGATTCATTGCCAACGCGGCTGGGAGAATGAATGTCTTCTCGGTATTATTGCATGGGAAGAAAGATATATTTGAGTGGGGAACAACCCAGCAGGAAGCTCTAGACCAAATTAAGCGGGCGTTGACATCTCCTCCGGTGTTAATGTCGTCGATCATCGGAAGGGGGCTGAAACTATATATAGCCACGACTGATGACACGACAGACTGTCTTTTGGCTCAGGATTATGACGAAGGTTGGTAACGCGCTATTTATTATCTTAGTAAGACTTTAAATGAGGCCGATACTCGTTATTCTTGCATTGAAAAACTTTGTTTATCCTTATATAATGCCTGCACGAAATTAGAGTATTACTTGATGCCGGTCGAAACTAAAGTCGTATGTAAAGTCGACCTCCTGCGCTATTTACTAAACAGGCCAGTCCTACGAGGCCGTTTGGTTAAATGGGCATTGAAATTAGCATCTTTTGCGTTGACATATCAACCCCTTAAGGCCGTCAAATGACTGGCCATTGTTGATTTCTTGGCCGAACATCCAGGGATGGTTCAAGTCACGCCTGTAGACTATGTAGGGCTAGAACCCTGGATGGTAGCTTTTGACGGGTCCAGCACCGCGGGGGCAGCCGGAGCAGGCGTAATAATCTCTAGCCCGGAAGGGGGAGTGTGGCGCTTCGTGCATCAACTTCCACAAGGTGTTACGAATAACCAAGCCGAGTACGAAGCACTACTTTTGGCTTTGTGGTTCCTAGTCGCCAGGAAGGTCAGGAAGGTCGTCATCCGAGGGGATTCCTAGTTAGTTATCCGACAAGCCCTTAAAGAATTCAAGTGTAGAGATCCACGGCTCCAGACCCTTCTCCATGAAGTTCACGACCTCCTTCAGTAGCTCACAGACGTAATATTAGAGGACATACTCCGGGAAGAGAATTTGGAAGCAAACAACTTGACACAGTGGGTTTCTGGTTTCAAAATGAGAGAGATGCCTCAAGGATTCGAATGTTTACAGGTCGCACCAGACTCAGACTGGCGAACCCCTCTGCTGGAAGGATTGGTAGATCCTGGGAAGGTCACATCGAAAGCTATACAGTACCAGCTCTTGAAATATACCCAATCAATGAGGAGCTATATCGACGGAGGTCTGATAGGACGTTGGCACATTTTCTGGGTCACAGGGATGCATTGAAGGTCATGGCCGAGGTTCATGAACGCATTGGGGGTGCACACAGGGCTGGACCCGCAATGAGATGGATGATACTCCATTATGGCTATTTTTGGCCACGGATCTCGCAGGACTGTGTGGATTATGCACACGGATGTTCAACATGTCAACGCCATGGACTGCTTCGACGAATCCCCATGGAGGAGCTTCATTCAATCATCAAGCCTTGGCCCTTCCAGGGATGGGCAATGGATGTAATTGGAAAAATTCATGCCCCATCGTCCAAGGGGCACTCATTTATCCTCGTAGCAATCGACTACTTCACGAAATGGGTGGAGGGCATATCGCTTACCAAGGTACAACAAAACTATACTATACGCTTTATTAAAATGAATATTATTTACAGGTTCGGTATCCTGAAGACGATAACCACCGACTAAGGCACCGCGTTTATGAGCGCGAAGGTCAAGGTGTTCACGGCCCAATATGGGATCCAATTGCTCCATTATTCTCCATACTACCCTCATGCTAATGGGCAGGCCGAGGCAACGAATAAGGTGTTGATTTCGATTATAAAAAAAGCTTTGGAAAACAATCCAAAAGGCTGGCACGATATGTTAGAAGAAACACTATGGGAAATGTGCGTGTTTACACAATTCACAGGGAATTTATATTTGAAAATCAGTGAGTGGAAATTTATAGAAAACGATCAGATATAGCAATTTTTGTGGTTGTAGACCCTGAGTAGTCATCACAATTATTTATACTCTTTTTACTGGTGAGTTTTCAGGTCGAACACAAGAATTTTAAGTCATGAATTTCAACGATGAAGATCTTGAAAAAGTGACGAAAATACAGGAAGGGATCTGCTTGCAGTGGATCCAATTAGCTAGACTATAAAAAGCGGTAAATAAAGCGATAAAGATGGACTGAGCGGGAGTGAGCGAAGCGAAGGAGGAAGATGAAGTGCCAGCGGTAACCAGATGATCGGGACATGAGCGGAAGTGGGGACCAGATGAACAGGACATGGATGAATGGCGGTTACCGAGTGAATGGGACATGAGCGAGCGGCACATTATACGTATACATATATATATAGATGAGCGACCGAGAGTGAAGGAGAGATGTTGTGTCTGAACTGTGCATTACTAAATTGATTGATTTCCCTGGAGGCAATGAGCGAGCGATGAAGTTGTGTTATCGGAAATATATGTATTCACGGAAGCGGTGAGAAGGAAGTAATGTAATTATATAAACTGAACTTAAAGAATTCATAACACTAGAATTTTTTACCTTAAGGAATTTACAACAAGACTTCAATGACACCCAGATTCAAGATATTATAAGAAAGAAACCCTATTGTCACTAGGAATTTCTGCGACCTAATAGACCACCGCCTATGTCCCGTTAATTTTCCCGAAATCTGCCTCATTAGTGGCTTTACCCTTATGTTACCTCTTTTTAATCAAAACTGAATTCAGAACAGCAGTTAAGCAGGTCGACAAGGCTCCCGCGTGCTTAACTACATTGAACTACCTTGAGACCGCTTTTGGCGCGTAAAAAGGCTCAGATAATCAATTCTTCTTTAGCTCTACACCAGTGGAATGAAATTATCTAAATTCAAACTTTATATAAGTGTGTATAATGGTGGAAGAATTTAGGATGAAGAACAGAATGATTTTTTATTATCTACTATGAAAGCATGAAAAGATTAACACTATAAAGCTGTAAATGAAAGCAGTAATCTAATCTAAGAAAGCTGTAAAGACTTGGCCAAGGGAGAAGGAGAACCCCTACTCCCTCGGCCACTCCTGTGGAGAACTCCCTTACAGGGTTGAAGCTCTAAAAAACAGGAAGACGACTTGCTGCGTAGTACTTGCTAAGAGTGTTTAAAATCGAAGTATCGATCTTTTTTTACATAAAGATATCTGGCCCTATTTATAGAAGGTGAAACGGGACAGTTGAAATCAGTTGTTGGGCAGTTCCAACCGCTGGGCAGTTAGGCAGTTGCTGGTGGTTATTCTGTTGAGGCAGTTGCTGACCATAATTCCCAGGGCGCTTGCTTTGATTGCCTTGAATTGTAGGGGCGCAGATCTTCCTCGCTTTCCGAAGGGCTGGAGGGCATCAGCGCAGCTAGGCTCGCTTGTGCTGGCTGAAAATGGAATGGCTGTACCGCTGCAGTTGGAACACTTAGTTGGAATCTGATGATAGTCTGCAGCGGTGGGTGTCTGGGCTGTCGCTTGCAAGCGGGAGAGGCTGTTGCTTGCGGGCCGTGAAGGCTGTTGCTTGCCTCTCATGCCTTAGTATTTTCAGGATGTATTCTGGGCGCTTGCGAGCGAAGGTGGCTGTCGCTTATGGCGTCTGCCTTAGCTTTTCTGGCACCAGACTACCGCTTAAAAAGGCAAAAATCGTCAATAATCTCAACAACGAATTCTGGATCATGCTAAGCGATATATATCAATAATGTATGCCATTGATGATTCATTGCGATGGTTTTTATACGGAAATTTGAGTAATACACAGTTTTGTCAAGCTAAGAATATGCTCCTATTTGGAGTTATCAGGCGTACAGGAATGCTAAGTCTTCCGTGACCGGCAGCACTCTTTACCGGCTAACTTATGGTCATGACGCCGTACTTCTATTAGAGATTACGGTACCATCTCTCCGAACATTGCTGATGAACTAACTGTCAATGGAAGAACACGATCAAGCACTGCTCCAGGAGCTCGATGCTTTACCCGAAGAAAGATTACAAACACTCGAACATACGTGACATCAGAAGAAGAAGGCAGAGATGGCCTTCCAGAATCACGTCAGGTCCCAGACCTTCCAGGAAGGTGACATGGTTTGGAAGGTCGTCCTTCTGGTGGGTCCAAAGGAGGCGAAACTTGGGAAATGGTCACCCACATGGGAATGACCGTTTATCATATCAGCTAAGACGACCGGAGGTGCATACAGGCTAATGGAACCCGAGGGAAGGGAGTTCAACATGTTTATTAATGGAAAATATCTAAAGAAATTTTATCCGTCCCTTTGGGAGTTAAAAAAAGAAGGGCCCACGTAATCAATGATTTTTGGCCCACAGATATAACAGAGATGACCAGGACTAAAGAGACGGTCTACCATCAAAACAAGGCCGATACGGCACTGGGTTAACATCTGCAGAAATAGTTCCCCCCGCCGCTTACAGGTCATTGCAAAAGAGAGAAAAAATAAAAAGGGGGAAAGGGCAATTGAATTCAAGTTACACGAAGGACCGATCAATATGCGAAACAAATTACAAATCCACGGGGGGATCACTTATACCTACATCACGATTAACATGGACGCCTATGAGCCCAACGCCATCAACAGAGCCATCTTTGGCTGGCGGTTCGGGCATTGCATCTGCAATGCATGATCCCCCAGCTACAGTGACCAACATTGGTGGAGGATGGTTGGCTGGTCCCGGGGTCTCGAGGCGCGAATAAGTCCATTGGACCATCATGATAGGACATGCAGAACGAAGTTCTTCTAACCCATTCTCAGCCCGCTGGAAGTTCTTCTCGAAGACGAGTTTCTGCCCGCAAAGTCCCAAGAAAGGCTCATCTAGAGCCCTCGCCTGATTGTACATTTCCATCATCCGAGTAGTCCTAGAAACGAGACTCGCAGCCACCCTCGCCAATTCCGGTGGGATCTCCTTCAGTCACTCCTCAATTCTGCTCAATTCGGCCCGTAGAGCTGTTTCTTTAGCACAAAGGCCTTCTATATACGCCGTCTCATCCTCAGTGCGCTATTTCTCGTATAGAAAACTCTGAGCACAGGTCGCCTTCTTTGCCTCAAGAGCCACCAACTCTTTAAGCTTGTTGTCATTCATATTGCGGACACCCTGCAACATCTTTAGGTGCCCGGAGGTCTCACATAAGCGGTCAGCAAGATCCTCCAGCTGCTTGCGGTGATGCAGGTCCGACGACAGGGATGCAACCGCGGTCAGGACAGATGCCTGTAAGGTGTCTAGGATGATCGAATTCTCCGGCATGGCAGATTGATAGGCATTAAAGGGATCCGGACCCAATTCCCCAAGGGTCGAAGGAGCAGAGACATCAGTGACGAGGCTTTGAGCAAAATATGCCTCCACATCGGCGGGAACTACTTCCGGGATTGAAGGAGCGGTATGAGAAACGGACATCCAGGTGTTATCAGGCCTGACTGAGACAGGGGAGCGGGTCTAGGCCGATTCAATCACGGTTTCGGAATTGTAGCTCCATGAGAAACCTGCATGCTTCCATCAGTTAGAACAATTCGCGGAGGTAAACCTATATTGATCTTTTAACGCCCACATGGAAAGAGGACGGCGGGGAAATAGATCGCTCTATCGACTTGGCGGCGGCTTCAGAGCCTACCTCCGCGCGGAAAGCCTACAAAGCAGGGTCCATCAGGAAACTTCGCACACGCAAGTACAAGGAGAGAGAGAGGCCAAGTATACCTGAGCAGGTGATGTCCACGAAGACGATTCTACTGCCGAGGCGATTGAGGATAAAAGGGTGACCATTTTGGGAGGAACCTGCACAATTCCAACGGGATAAGAGTCTATCTTCTTAAGGGAAACTCGTTCATGGATTACATGGGGGGAAGACGGTGACGGAGCTGGTCGTTTGGCGGGCCATTTCGGCCGCGATTTGGGCACGGCAGGCTTTGAGATCAACCTTCGGGAGTGTCAAATTGCGGAAAGTGATAAGGATCAAACGTTTGACAGATGAGGTATGCCTACGATAGAAAGAAAGGTAATCAGTCATATGTATCTCCGAACCATGCATCCAATAAGTAAAAATAATAATACATGTAGCCGAGGGCATGGGTACTTCCTTTACCCCCTCGAAGACGGCGTCAGGTGATCCCTCATCACTTGAACGTTTGTCAACTAACTTGACTAGAGACCGCCGTAGGACAGCCACGTCCACATGAGCCAGAAAATCGACCCACCATCCATCAAATGAAGGCAAAATGCTTGGGTCAAGGGAATAAAATGAGTGTGGAAGGTCTTCTATGTCACGAATGTAAGCGCACTAAGCGCACCGAGCATCAACGAGAGCTGACCCTAGATTCTGGCCCGAACCAAGAGGGGGTGGTTGGAGAAAGCCGAACAGAGGGATCCCTTGGACCAAGCCAAATTGGCAAGTGCAGTATTGAGGTTGATAGAATTCTCCAAGCAGCGGATTATATCGGGATCCCACAGACAAACCCACAATCAAAATCTGGGCAGTCAGACACTTATTCCAGTACATTGAACGAGGCAGGTCGGCAGCCGCAGAAACGGAAACACCAAGAAATGCAAAGAGACCGGATAAGGGGCATAACTTAGTCAAGGTTCGATCGGTCTCATGTAAGAGGGAGTAAGTTACTGAATGGAGATCACCTTGAACATGAGGGTAAAACGCCAGATGATAGCCTAAAATCGTAAGCGGACCAGTGGGGAGTTCAGGGCGCGGGCTAAATAAATTAGGAAAATATAGCTGCACCTATAACTTGAGAAACCATAGAGGACCTGCTCCTACCGGTTCGCGAGAAGAAGACACATAAAACTTCCCTAGAAATTCATTCACACCACGATATAACAAACCTAGAAAGTACGAAACTAAGTCTATTTCCGCCCTCGACATAAGGGTATTCACAATCGGTTCAACTTCCTGGAGAAATCCTTTTCACGCACAACATACGAAATACTTGTTGAACCAATACAAAAGGAACGCATTGTACTCTAAAGGATCAACATGACCAGAAAACATGTTTGACGCAAGGAATTGACTCACGGTGGTATTACTATCATAGGAAACGGGGATGGGCAATCGGTCAGACTTGTATGATGGAGACAAGAGAGGTTCTACCCAATTCGAAGGTAGACCTAAAATTGCTAACACATCCAACACAGTCGGGGATAAAATCCCGAAGGGAAATACAAATGCATTTATGCTAGGGCTCCAGAAACATAGAAGGGATTTGATCATAAGGTTGTCACGAGGGATGAATTCAGTACATAAAGACAGCATATCCCAAAAACTCCAAGTCCGCCATTGCACCCCAAGTAAAGGATCTAACCTAGCCATCCAAGATTTAAACTCCGAAGTATCGCTAAGAAGACAAAATATACGGGAAGGGAAGACGTTAAGATTGAACCAAGATTGAGCCAACAGAAGCTTACCCCCGCCGAGAGCGTCGAAGAAACCCTCGGGCGCTTTGTCTCGGTCCTTGCGCGAGCCCAAATCGTGCCCCGCTGACGCCGGGGCCGCCTTTTCGGAGCGCGCCGGAGGAGTATGGCCAGCCTGGGGGCCTATTTTTGGCCTAGACATCGGAACTCCCCCGTGGTGCAATAATCGCCAACGACTCCTAGAAATCGACGCCGCGGGTCGCTTGGGATTGCTGAGATTGTTGCCGAACCACCACACGAGGGTACGCCTGGAAGCCGCCGCAGTGCGTCTTGGAGGTAGAGGGAGCGAGTTCACCGACAAGACGAAAGTGAGCAAAGGCACGGTGGACAGTTGCGAAGAATGAGAATATGAGGGCTTTTCATGGTCGAACGAGTGGGAAGTGATTTGGTTGTATCTCGAAAGACACAAGGGGCAGTTTCAGGAAGGTGAAAGATGGGACTCACGTTGAAATGATTAAGCGCGCTGACCGAGTTTGAAAAGCCGGGATTTTACATAATTACATGGGCATCAAATTAATTTTACCTAGGTAATTTTGTGGGGGGCATTTGTACACTCCAAAATTAACTGGGCCAGCCGAAAATTAGTGCAGCCCAAGTTCGGGAAGTGTATGGACCAAAGAAAGGTCCAGATCAGTAAGTGGGCCCGCGGACCCGACCAAACCAATGAGCAAGTTAGCCCAGCAACAACCCATGGAGAGTCAACAAGCAAAAGGATAAGGCATAATTCGAAAATAAAAAGAGGTCGAGGAGGTTGGAGAAAAATAAGAAAATAAAGCCTATGAAGGCTACGGCAAGAAGGGGGTCGCCATATTCATTCATCATCTTCTGCATTAATTTTCTTGGCAATTTTTTCTATTCCTGTATTTTTTTCTTTCCAGATTCGTATAGTTTCATTTTGTTAATTCCAATTTAATTTTTAGCGTCGATTCCTGTCTTACCTTCTTCTTTCTTTGTCAAGTTTTTTTGGTAATCACAAGATAGCTCGGATCCTTTCTTGAGGAGGCTGGGGAATCCTACGGTTAAATCAATTCCGACAGGCTTTTCCAATTAAGCCATCAGTGACGATTTTTTGACGACAACAAATTAATATGGCAATCAGGGTATTTGGTACTATTAATTGATATAGGTTTGAAATTGCAATCACTTATATAATTGCATCATATGAATCAAGAAATATTAGATTTATTCCCGATCCGTTTGCTTATTCACCTAAAGGCATAATGATGTGTTACATGTTTATTGGATTATTCATTAAGTTATTAAATGAATGCAATCAGAATTAAGTTTTTACATTTAGAACTGCTTTACTCTATTTGACACTATGATTTTACCCGTGTGAAGTTGATTGATTGTGAGCTGCACTGATTATGTGCGGATATTTATTATTATTATTTGCAAATGTGCAAAATATATTTATTTATTTATATATTGCTGATTATTTTATGAATAATCAGAACTATGGATTTATTCCGATATGTTTTATGAAGCAATTAAATTTGTGAATCAAAATGTATTTTTGATAGTATGCGTTTGTTTAAATTCGACTATACTTACTTAATATATTAATTTATAGTCTTTTTGGGTGACATATTTTTACATGTGTAATTCTGCTGCATTTAGTGTTTCTTGGACTACTTGATTATTTTAATAAGTCCATAAATTAATTGCTATTATTATGACTTTCATGTATGCTGGACATATATTTATTTTAAGGTGAAATTTAATTAGAAATAAATAATATAGTATGTTTTATGAATTAGTTGAAATAATTATACTGCCAAAGCAGCCTCTGCTGTGTAAATCAGTTTAATTTATACATTAGAAGATTGTGTGTGACTTATAAAGCTGCTGATTGACCAAAAGACAAGTAAGCGATTAAGTAGTTACATACATGTTTTGTGAAATGAATGTAGTTATGATAATTTGGTTATTTGTGTGTAAATAATAGATTTGTCCAAAGACGGAATATTGTTTGAGGCACTACTTTATTGGCAACATTCGATTGTCAAAACAAGTTTATCACTGGCGAGTCAGTAATTTGTCCAAAGACAATTGGTGATGTTGCTCGATAACTTATGATATAATTGCTAGTTTATTTTATAAATTCACATACGGAGCATTCAATTACTTGTAGATATGTGTATTTAGTTACTTATACACATTTATTATTATTATTTTTTTTTTATGAAATCAGATCAGCGTATACATTGAACTTGATTTTATTCTGATTTGATTTAAAGAAATTGAAAATTCATTTATAATGCTTACTGAGTTTTGACGGTGAAGATCAAATATTTGAAATTGCCAAAGTAACCTCTCTTATATGAGATTTTTACTTTATAACGTAAGTGTTTATGTGTATTTTAATTCATGTGATTATTCTTCGGCCCAAAGGCAGTTGATAATTGACAGAATGAAATATACATCTGCGATAATATGTATGAGATGATTATGTGGATTTAACTTATGTGAATAGTGAATAAGTCCAAAAAGTGGTTTTGTATTTCACATTACTTTTTGTCCGCACACGATTATTACAATAAGATGATTGCTAGCAATCAATGTTATTGATCCAAACATTGATCATTGATGTTGCACTTAGTGTCTTGTGATGAAAATGCATTATTATTGAGTTTCAGTATGCTTCATAAATATTTATGTGTATATTTATTCGATCCCAACACTTTCTGGGAACAATTTTAGCACTGAAAAGAATCAATATTCGTTCATTTGGGCTGCATGAATATTGACTTGGCATTGAGAGTAAACCAACTCACTCATACAGTGAAAAACACTGCAGATGAAAAGTAGTTGTTTGAGAAGTAGGATAGGTCTAACGCCTAAGTTTGATGATCATTAAGAAAAACACTTCATAAATTTTTCAGAGTACGATATCTGATGATATCACTACTAAGAGATTCCTTGTCGAAATTAAGAAATGCTTTACCAAAAAGGATATGGTAGAAATGAGTACTCTTCTGAAGGATCTCATTACCATGAGGTATAACGAAAAATGTAACATAAGA
Source organism: Andrographis paniculata (assembly GCF_009805555.1). Lineage (NCBI taxonomy): Eukaryota > Viridiplantae > Streptophyta > Magnoliopsida > Lamiales > Acanthaceae > Andrographis > Andrographis paniculata. Next base: position 3,185,113 of record NW_026137611.1, read on the forward strand.
TAGTACATCCTAAATATGTATGATATTGCTACTAAATTGAAGGCACTTAAGTTAGACATTTCAGAGAACATGTTTGTCCTATTGGTCTTGCTCTTGAAATTAGTTTAACTTCAGTTCATAGACACACCTGAGGGGTGTATTTTAGTGTAACAACTTACATCAGTGTGTCTATATAAGATTTTTCTTTATTGCTGAAAAATCAATTGATGGTGAAAAATACATCTTTATAGGTGACGGCAAGAAGGTTAAAGTTGAAGGCATTGACAATTTGAGATTGTTATTAAGTACTAGTTATTATTTGAATTTGAATGAGACATTTTTTTTATGGTACCATCTTTAGACGGAATTCGGTTTCGATCTTCATTTTGAACATATTAGGTTATTATGATTCATTCGGAAATAAAGTTTTAAGTCTTCCAGAATTCAAATCGGTAGAACCAATACATTATTTGATTATAATAATCATCATTTGCTTAATTATGTGGCTTCATATCATAAGTTAGTTATTAAACATATCCGTATAACTTCCATGATTACGGATCCGCTTAATTACTAAATGGTGTCCACATAAGTTCTATAGTGAGCATGTTGCTCGTTTGAGTGTAGAACCATATTTCGATATTTCAGTTTAGTGGAAGCTGATTAGTAGTGTTCAAATACAACTAAGGTTACTTTATTTTATACTGCAGTATTCAGTATGCACTGTTCGGTATTCAATTTTAATTCAATATTTAGTTATTCTGAATTAAAGTTAAGGTGGATTAGTTAAAAATAGTCATGTTAAGATCATATTGCATGAAATTTTCATATTGTGCATTCGCACTTGATCGAATCTTATGTTATATTAGTGTTGTTATCACTGATTGGTTTCATTGCGATAAATGCAGTGACGGCCGCTTTGATCCGCATTGATGTGATTTATAGATAAAATTGGTAAAATACATTAAAGGATCTAATAGCAAATTTTTCATGAGCTCGTAAGGTTATACAATATACATTTACCCAAGTGAGAGATTGTTGGATTAAAAATCCAATTAGGGGTTAAATGTAACTATTAGAGTTATCAGTTATGTTAAGCCTATATTAAATGGTCTATTAAATTTATTGGGCTTAAATGTATTTAGTAAAGGCGGGCCTCCTATGTGCAGAAATCCGATAACTTATTAATTGGATTATAAGGCCAATTAATAAAAAGAGATATATATTAAGGGTTGTGATCCCAAGTCTAGACGCAACATCCATTACTTTTTATATCTCATCGTGGAAGTAACGGCAGAAACCCTAGCGGTTTTCTCAGGAGGGGTTGCCTCATAGATTTGAAGAACACAAAACCTTCTATTAATTTGTAGATTTGAATCCGACAGCGCTAATGGATTTAGGTTAGATTTATTAGCTTTATTTTCTTATCTCAATTATTTCAACACGAAAGATCCTGAACTTAGAGTTTAATTCCTGATAAATTCCAACATTTACCCTATGTATTAATCACATTTGTAATATTTTAACAATTCATAATAACTAATAACAAAAGTTCTCAGGTAATTAAATATTTTAAAAATAAATTATACAACATTTATTTTACATACAAATGGTTAATGTAATCCGTTATTTAATCAAATATTTTGACACAAGTAATTAATATATATCAAACTAGTCAAATTAGATAACAATCAATTGTCAAATATCTCGTTTATCTATTTATAAAAAATTAACAATTCAATATAAAATATTATTATTTTTTTATATTATCAATATAATTTTCATACCTACCATAAAAATGCATTCATCCAAAACTACAAAGTGAACAAATTTATTTAATGCTGTATTTTTTAATATAATACTACCTCCGTCCAGGTCTAATGTCTCATTTACTTTTTAAGTGTTGATATTTGAATATTAATTATTATATCAAAATTTATAAATTTAAAAATAATTGTAAAAATACTTTCATTAATGTTTTATAATACTAATAGAAATATATGTGTACAAAAAATTATACAAATATAATTATATTTTTAATGTAAAGTAACACGAGCATAAAGTAACTTTATGTATGTAAATAAAGTGCAATGTTTATATTTAAAAAATTTGCATTCAAGACATTAAATTAAATAAATTAATATTCTCAATTTCTATTCAATTCAATTCAATTTGTTCATATATATATATGCTTTTAATAAGTTAAGACGTATCAAACACGAGCATGAAATATAACTTTTTGTTTAATAATTTGTTTCTATATTCGTTTTCATTTAATTTTAATTATTGATTATTAGGTTCGTGTAATTGTCAAATGTTCGCATGGAATATTCCAAAGCCAATGTTTGGTCAAAACATGTATAAATTTAGTCAAATCTAAACATTTTGTACCTACATGTCTTTATCATGACAAAATTTCGATTTGTGGATTTTCAGGCAATTCGATCAATTATCTTAACTAAAATTTTAAATTTATGTCAAGAGACCTTTAAAAAATAAAAAATATTTCAATTACATGTAAAAAAAAAAAAAATAATAACATTTATATATTGCATTTTTTAAAATTAAAATTTCAAAGAAATAGAAGTAATGAAATATTTACCCAACCATAAATTATATCTACTACTCCGATAAATAATAATAATAATAATAATAATAATAATAATAATAATAATAATAATAATAATAGTAATAATAATAATAAATTCACAAAGAATTAGCCAAACACATCATTTTCTTCATATCTAAAAATTAGGGTTCCTTCCTTATAAGGGATGAATTTTAATCAATAAACTAATACTTGAAACCAAATTAATCAATTAAAACCAAACTTTATTTTACCTAATTAATCTCTACCTAATGAAATAATAATAATAATAATAATAATAATAATAATAATAATAATAATAATAATAATAATAATAATAAAAGGTGTGAAAAATTGTGTTATTAATATAAAAATTAATATTTTTTGTTTAATTATTTATATTTTATGAGTAGATAAAATGTATATAATATATACTTTGTTGATATTTGTATATTATATTTTTTTAATAATATATATGAGAATCATCCCGCCCAAAAAATACTAAGTGAACAAACACAAAATGCCGGTAAATTCATCCGAAGTTGAAAATTTCAATATGCAAATTATAAATCTAATGGCTACATTTTTTTTCCTCGCCTTTTTAACTATATAAAATTTTATTATTATCAATAAAAATTTATTAATTTTTCATACGAAATATTACAATCTAACATTAAATATATTTTACCTAGAAAACAAATGTATATGTATCATTATAACATATTGTTTTTCATCTTTCTATTTTTATTATTTTTTAAAAAATAAGTTATTATTAAGTAAATTATGAAATTAAATAAGGGCTATAATAATAATAATAATAATAATAATAATAATAATAAATCATGGGTTGCAATAAGAAATTAAATATTTTACTTGTTCTATATTCTCCTGATGTTATATAACAATGAGTAGTGTTCTGATTTTATTTAATTTGTCCGATCAATTTTATTGGCAATCAAAAAGTTGATTTTAGTCAAAAAGTATTTTAGGTATTTCAAAAAAATAATTGAATGATAATTAATTAAGAAGAATTAAATACGCTAACTAGATGAGTTATATTTGAAAACATTAATATATACAAATTAGAAACATATGTAATATGTAATTAAGTACTTTCTAAATCATACACATTCAAAAAAGTAATGATGTGTAGATTTTCCGCTTGTACTATCATCGAAACGCTAAAATGGTGTCTTAAGGTAAATTACACATAAGTATATATTATCTTGAAATGATATTCATATAATCATATATGATGTAATATTTTCAACATGTGAAGTATTCATATAATTGGTAAATTTGAATTTTTTTTTATTTTAAAAAAATATAAGATCTATTCATGAATCAAATATAATCTCAATTAACATAATTATATTTAGAAAATATTAATCATTTTGTTTCACTTTGATCCATTTATGTACTCCTCCGTCCACATAATTTGTCCTTTTATTTTTTAGAAATATAATTATATAACTTTAATAACATTTTCAAATGTCATAATTTATATTTTTTTTATTTTAATTAAACTATTTAGTCATCTTAATTTTAATATATAATTATTTTTTTATTATATCATAATTATTTTTACTAATATACTTTTTAATTATTTACTAATTACACAATACCTAAAAACTCTATGTTCCAACTAAAGTGAACAAATTGGCTGAGACGGAGGGAGTATATTTTTTAGAACTTTTCTTATATTATTATTTCTCATATCTCTTAACAAAAATTAACTTAATATTTTTTTTCATAATTAACAAATATATATATGATTTAGAAATACACATGTATATATGATATTCTCAATTTTAGAATATGTTGAATCAAGACTTTTTATTTAGAAATTAGTCCAATTAGTTACTACACAAATCATGTGCATTAAAAACCGTAATGATTCATGTGCATTAAAAACCGTAATGATTCATATAATTGTTGCTTATATTGTGATTGTAACACTATAATGATATTCTATTACAATATAAACATAATGTGTACCGTCTTGAAATGATATTTACATAATCATAGATTGATACAACATTGTAGTGTTGAAATATCCTTTAAGTAGTGTTGTTTATTATTGAGATTAACTCTATTGCATTTTTTATCCTTATTTATTACAACAAAAATGAATGTATTGTACTTGTTAGAGATCGAATTTTTTTACATTTATTTTCGCACAATAAACCATCGATATGCGCATATTTACAATATAATATTTACGCAATGTCAAAGCTTGAAAATGATGCATTCACCCAATAATAGTCGTTTGGAGAAGCAAATGATATATTTAACGTTATAAAGTATACTTTTTATAGTACTATAATTTAATATGACATTAATGATGTCAATTCATCATAAATATTATATAATTTAATATTTTTCTTTTTTTTATATATGCCGAGATAATTATTCTATACAATTTTTTTATGTTAAAATAATTAGAAAAATAAGTGAATTTGATTTGATTTAGAGCTCGTATCAATTCTTCATTATTTTTTAATATTGTCCCTAATTTAAGGGCAAATAGTATTGAAATATAAGTAAATCAATACTTCTAAATTTTGATGTTATATGATGTTCTTTACCTTGTATGATAAAATAATAAAATGTGTATTATATATATTGAAAATCTATTTAAGAAAAATATATCTAATTTAGCAAACAAACCCATTATTTTGAATAAGTGTGCTATTTGCTCTAGCATTGAGAGTCTTTTTATTTAAATTTTTAATAATGCATTGAATCTTTCTTTACTTTGACGCAATAATAATAATAATAATAATAATAATAATAATAATAATATAAAGGAAGTTCTTTATCATTAATTAGTATTGATTTTGTTTAGTCACCTCCGGCGAGCCACGCGGGCATCTCCGGCGCCGAATGACTAAAATAGCAAAAATTTTTCACTTATGGGACTAGTTTGCGACAGGCTCTACTTACGGAACTAAAATGATAAGGGGATCCAGCTACGGGACTAAAAAAACAGTTTACCCTAATATAAAGAAGTTCTTTATCATTAATTAGCATTGATTTTGTTTAAATAAAATTAGAAAAATATTAATAATGTTCTTGGTTTGTTTACTTTGTATTTATTTTTGTGTTTACATTTTATGTTTGGGTGAAATTATTTTATACAGAAATTAGTATGTTTTTATTAAAAAAGAACTGTACTATTATGTAAAATTTTATTTATTGCAAAATATTATACATTGATATATTTAACATATACAAGAATTGAAATACTTACCATACAACACTTTTCTTTATTTAATTTCAGTAATACTTCATCTATTCGGTAAAAATTAGAATATTTGAGGTCAACACAGATTAAGAAAATTGTAATAGACAAAAGATCTTCTTTCTAAAGAGATTCGATTCGGAATTGATAAATGTTAATTTATTAATTTTACCAAAATTAATAATATAAAAAATTTAATGGACGAATTAAAAGAAAAGTAAGTAAATTTGACATATCGAATGAAATAATATATAATAAAGAAAAAAGAATTAAAGTTTATTTTTATTTTATTTTGAGCTTTTTACTTTAATTTTGGTGTAAATAGTTATTTTTTTATATAATATTTTGTGAAATAAAATAATAATTTTTTATTGATAACCATAAAGTGAATAGTAAAAAATTAATTTTAATTTTAAACCAGACAAACCCTTAGGATATATTTGGTACACTATTCAATCCATATAGTTTTCGATGAAAATATATTATTTTCTCTTATAAAATATTATATTAAAATATTATTCAAATCAAAATAAAAAAAAAACCCTTCGTCTCAATATAGATTGATCATGCAAAATTAGTTTCATTTCAAAGAAATTCGTACAAACTTAAGGTCTGTTTGATTTACTTTCCAATAACTTATCTGGCTACGATCCTACTCTTTTCTCAAATTTAGGCTGTGTTCAAACGAACTCATACAAAATTAGGGTTGTTTATTAAGTAACATGACCGTGTTCATTAAATACACCATATATTAAGTAACATTTCCGAATGCGTTTAAAATATAGATGTATTCTTAAGGTACATGAGCATATGCACGTGTTTGGAGCATGATTGTAATTTTTAAATATAGAGTTATCTATCGAGTAGCATATATCACATAAGAAATTTCGAGACGATAATTTGTCTATATTCAGAATTTTTTTCTCTGTCTTAGAACTTACACAAACTTTTGAGAATATTCTAGGTCAAGAATATCCCCGGAACATGATGGAATCTTGTAAAACCTCATAGAATCTTATAGATATATAGACTTAGAAAGTTGTACATTCTAAAACTTTGTGAAGGAGTCTTTGGCCTATAAAAAAATTTTCACCCCTCACTTGCAAATCACTAAATTCTCATTTTTAATTTAAGTTCTCCAAATTCTTTCCACTTTCTCTCTTTATTAAAAGCCTTTTCTTTCTAAAATATTTTAGCTTTTGTAAGTGCTTAGATAAATCTAAAAGCCAGCCTTATTAGTCGAATAAACGAAATGCTAAAGAGTGCATGTTACTCCAACGGATTAAAATTCACGCATCATAGCTGACTATATTTCTAAGATAATTACTTATACGGGCACGTATAAATAATTATATACATGTGTTTTTTAAGTCACGCAGACTTCAAAAAAGTTCAATCAAATTATAACAAAGTAATTAAATATGTACAAATTAGGTTAGACTAATCTTGCACCCAAAAGAATATACACTTCTGAAATAATGTTGCACAAATTGACTTATGCTAGGACTAAATTGTAAATTTCCCTACAATAAATAAATTAATCATATAAATAGACTTATTTATATGAAATTAACAATAAAGTTTGTTATCAAGTGAACAAAAAAAAAACGTGGGCAAAATTGGGACATGTGATACAATGTGATGTGACACCATAGGTTGTGTTGTGAATTAAAAGTTTCCACACAAAACATCAAACGTGAAGGAAAAATGCTCTTTCTTCATTATTTGCCTAAACATGTAAATTTGACTGCAGATTTATTTAGGGGAATAAAAATATAAAATCATAAATAAACCCTGCAAAAGAAAATATTAATAAAAATACTAGTTTCCGATAATAAAAATTATATTTACTTTTTGCATCGTTATATTTAATACTCTCTCCATTCCACATTGCATGTCCCATGTTGCTGTAGACATTAGATAATAAGAATGAATGTATCTCTAAAAATAATTATTATATAATATAAATAATTATATATTAAGATTAATATAATTAATTAATTTAATTAAAAATAATAATTTAAAATTAAAAAATTTAAAATGAAATAAAATATATAATTAGTTTTAAAAAAATTATATGGCATGAGATATAAGACGGATATAAACGACACAATAGGTGAGACATAGAGATTATTAAAAATATATTTTATTTGTATAATTTATTCAAGTATTATTGTATTTGTATTATAAAATACTAATAAAAATATTTGTCTTTTTTTCTTAATGTATTTTGATATAATAATTAATATTTAGATATCAGACAAAAATAAATGTAACTCTTATTACCATAAAAAAAAAAGTATATACTCCCTCCGTCCGAACTAAATATCCATTTGATTTTTGCACGTAATTTTAGAAATATTAGTATTATATTGGGATATAGTAGAAATAAAATAGAAATGATTAAAATAAATATAGTGATATTTGTGTAATATATTGTAAATTGTAAGGATATTTGTAATGTTAGGTAGATAGTACATTTACTAAAAAACGAAATAGATACTTTGTTATAGGACGGACTAAAATAAAAAAATAAATACTTTGTTGTTACGAGACAGAGGGAGTATTATAACAAATTTTTAAATTGAGAGAAAATTATTAAAAGTATACTTATATCAGTATTAGTAAAATACACTATGTGTGTGTTTGGTTTAGGGATTGAATTTTGAGTTTTGAATTGTATCAGGTGATAGTGATATAAATAGGTATCTATGTAAAATTAATTTTTAGTATAATATAAAAAATAAAAAATAGGTACTTCATTTGATTTTTTGAGGAAATCTTTTTTTGAATAAATAGTAAAATTTTGTATAAAACCTTTAAAAAACACACCTTTTATATTTAATTAAATAGGACCAAACACCCAACCAAATTAAAAATATCAAAAGAATAAAAACACCTGGTACAAACCCAAAAATAAAAAATTATTCACTCCATCCATCCTACATAAAGTGTTCATTTTTTATTTTATTTTTTTATTTTCGTCAATCTCACATGATTTGTCCTTTTCATTTTTTAAAATATAATTATACACTTTAATCACATATTAAATTTTATAATTTATAATTTTCTTAATTCTAATTAAACTATTTAATTATCTTAATTTTAATTCATAATTATTTTTATTATACAATAATTATTTTTACTAATTCACTTTAAGAATTATAAACATCCCACTTCTTACTGCCAAAACCTTAATTTGTTTAGTATTTTGATTAAAAAGGTTTTTTATGTGAAATATATAAATTATATTAATATAAAAAATAATATTTTATATTAAAAATACTTTTATGAAATGATAATATATATATATTGAAAACTTTTATAAAATTGATAAAATATATATATATATATATTGAAATTGTTTAGGAGAAACTTTTTTTCTCAATTTGTTTACCATACAATAATGAAATATATGTTTTTCCTAACATTACATACATATTTTACATACAAAAATATCATATTCTAAATCTATTTCACCTACAAAAATATAACAAAAGCAAAAAGCAAAATCTATTATATACATAAAGCACCCATTGCACCCATATTATCCAAATAATATTTTTCGAACTCAAGCTCTATCCTTAACAAACTGACCTTTACAGCTCCTACATCAATGTCAAAAACCCTGATAAAGAACCTAACTTCATTCACCATAATCCCTTGTAATATATATTTTATATATAATCACAGCCTAACTTCAATCTCTGCTGCTATACCCAATAATCCCACTTATATATATGTTCTTAAATTCTATCTACCTAACTTGTAATTTTCTTTTTCCTCATTTGTCAATGAGTATAGTATAAGTTCCACGTAATTTTATGCTTTTATATCACATATATGTGACCTGTCAATTTTATCCATTCACATGCAAGAGCCACTATACAAGTTGCAAAGTGCCAAACACTTTCTGCCTAATTGGAACTAATTTAATCACCAATCATATCATTTTCATCACTTTATCCATAAAGAGATGACCACAGGCCATCTGTCTAATTCCCCATGCAACAAAATTTAATTTATGAATAAAGTAGGGATAATTAAAAATAATAACTCACTTTTTCAATGGAAGCTATTTACTGGAGTGGGAGGAACTTCTTCACCAAATTCACTAAGATCATAAGTGCAACAATGAGCAGCAATATAAGTGCAGAGAAAAGCAATGAGATTTCACAGGAAAGAATGCTAAAAAAATTGCAATGACTAAAGCAGATAAATGTCGTCCATCACAATAATAAGTTTCCAAAGTTTCTGATAGGCAAGACTTTCAATCAATACCCATCGTAAGGGATTTGTGCTTATTTAAGGACACACAACACACACTCTTCTCATCATCAATCATATCCTACCCCCTACACATGGCTTCCTCAGAGCCATCGTCGAATTCCCCACCCCAATCCCCACTACTCACCATTGATGTATTTGAAGGGCTGGAAGTGATGGAATTTGATCCCAACACCCTCCGGGAGCTGCTTTACGAGCCCATGGAGGAGAGTGGGGAAGAACAGGAAGAAGAAGAAGCCATGGAAGAAGTGGTGGTGAACAAAAAAGAAGAAGAGGGAGATGGAATTGAGACATGGTGGGGGTATATTGAGGAGTGCAAGGAGGAGGGGGATAGTGGAGTCAGGAGCCTTGAGTGGATCGATGTTGTCATGGAGGAAAGATGTAATGACATGGAAGTTTGGTGTATGGAAGAGATGAATCACGGATATGAGCTTATGGCGTTTACACAGGGTGGGAATGGGATTTTGTGTGATGAAATTGGATACATAGGGCTGTGGCAAGAAGACAGTTAGAGAATGGTTCGATGCAGCAAACAAGAAGACAGTAATAATTCATACATTCGAAGACATAAAAAGGATAGACCTATTTGACAACATTTAATGTTATTCCACTTATATTTCATGCCATATGGATCTAACCTCTCATCTAAAGCCTACTTCAAGTAAATCAACTTCATTCCTAATCATGCGTGTGTGGGAGTTTGTGTTAAAAAGACATGGTTATGTTCCATGGATGCCAACATATAAAATGGTCATATCAAAACATAGAACCACAAAACAGACAAGGGGAGAGAAATCCAAATGAATGCAAATTATAACCAATGAGAGGACAATTTCGTACAAGTTAATGAAGCATATGGGTTTTAATATATTTGTCATAAGTTAATAGTATAGTTTACAAAACAACTAGAGAAAGTTTGAAGTGTTCAAACCTGAATCCCTCTGCAGGAAGAAGAGGTGATAATGTAACTGTTTCCAGTAAGGCTCAGGTATCTTTGAAACCAACGTTGAACTTGGCAATGAAAAATCCTATAGTGTCAAGTTCAGAGGAAGGATCAAATCTCTGAACAAGATCTGCTTCATCAGGTCTTAGCCATTCCCTGAAATATGGAGGAGCACCTAATCAATGAACTGATTTATTAGTCAAAAACATGAGAATGAACGAGGAGGTTGGGTGCTGATTGTCTTGGAGATGTTTCAAAATGAGTAGAATGTGAAGGGTCACTTGTATTACTGAACATTGAGAATTCTTTAAATGAATTAACAATATCAACCCACATATTATACACGATTAACATCACATCAATGGTTTTAAGATTTGTCCCTCATTCATTACTGATTTCATAATCACTTTTTATGTGAAGGGTTCTCAACCATAATTCACCAACATATTTGCAGGAAAGTGACTCAAGGATAAATAAAAGTGAATGTACTGTTTTAACTAAAAGTGAGAGGCTTGGAAGATGGGGATAAAAGATCAAATAACCCCAAGGCCAGGGTAAGTCATATATAAATTGATTCTGCTGGTCGAATAGGCCAACCAAGGTGCAGCAGCTTTTATACTCAATCTCATCCTTGAATATTAAACCAATTACATATTCTTTTAATAAAATCAATGATTAACAATTATACGTGTGCCATTTTTATATGAAGTGTGAGAAAAGAGTAACTTACTCCCTATATCCATCAGATAATTCACAACCTCCAACAAGGCCAGGACCCCCAACTCTTGGATGCTGCAGGAATTATGAAATTCATACGACAATCAATATATATTTATTAAGGTTAACCAACAGAATCTAAGAATGTGTTTGTTTTGTGAGACTTTTGGAAAATAAATTTTTTCACATGAGATATAGAGAATTGCGTAGGGAATATAAAAATAATGAATGTTAGTAGTGTATTAATTTTTTTGGGAGAACTTGTGGGAAAAAATTAGATAGAACAAAGTCTAAACCTTGCTCTGTCAAATAACCACTTGTATGGAACAAAGGGGGGAAAATTTAAAAAAAAAAAAAAAAGAAATAGAATAGTAATAATAATAATAATTTCAACAAAGGGGGAAAAATCAAGAAAAAAAATCATAATAATCATTTCAGCAAGCATATAAATTATAAATATAATGGCAACACCAACATACCACCATTCACCAGTGCAATGATTAGTTTGCAACACAATAGCAAAACTTTACAAAGTTACATGTTTCTTGAGTTATTTTAACTTCAGATGTAGATTAAACTATGTTTGGGAAAATCAAACTAGTTTCCACAAGTATTCAAAAAAATACCAACGCATCAGTCTATGAAGAATTGCATCCATTTCAGAACCTTCATTTGTGGAATTTACATTTTACGTTTTATTGTGTTTCATGGCAGAGGGTGATAATATCAGCCAATCATTCAGAAGTTATTAGTTTATTCGTTAAAAAGAGAGAGAGAAAGAGAGAATCATTTTAAACATTACGACTTAGTACAAAATTGTAAACAACTTCTAACAGGTAATATTGAGTTCATAAGTTTGGCACACTGTGAACTTCAACTGACCTGTGGTGCCAATGAAAGAAAACTGTATGTGTCCAATGCATATCTAACCAATGCTTCATTCTCACCAGGGTTTATCGTACACCTGCATGTTAAAAAATTTTAACAGTTGTTTGTGCCCAAAGGTCCAGTGTGTTGCAATAATAGAACTACCAGCACAACAGAAACCGAATCTACACATTGAGTAAAGCACAGACAAGAAAATAGCATGATGAAAAGAAAACTGAAATCTAAAGAAGACAAGCACATCCATGTAAACATGGATTTTAAAAGATTACGTTGAGTAGACGAGAACTCCACCAGGGCGAACAAGCTGCACAGCCTGATCAAACATTCGTCTCTGATACTTAGCATGTGTTCGTAATGATTCAATTGTCTCCTACAATACGAACAGTTTAAAATGATGAACTGTCACAAAAACACAACAAATTCAAGCCAAGATTTACGATGCAAACCAAAAATGAGTTTATAAATACAACAAAAGAATTTCTACTGTGACTGTCCTGACAAAAAATAAAAATATAGCACTATGTTTTGGTGAAAAATATGGAAACATCAGATCCCAATATTGAATTGAATGTAAATGACTAAATGCAATTTTATAACTGAACTGCTCCTATGCTTCAGCAGAACATGCCTAGAGAAAGGATTGCATAATTCTAAGGATCAAGGTATAAACTGAACTAGAATATCAGATGTGGGAACACAGGAAAAGACTATAAATCTACAATGGGAATCAACTAAAATCTTTTTGAAGTTTTGCATAGGATTGCCAGGTTACTACTACCTCAACAATATTCAAGAAAACAATACTTTTCAAGTTCTAAAATTAAATGGAAATTGGAAAATACTTTACAAACAAATACAATTGGGGTGTATGATGCTGCGCTTGTTTCAAAACTTAAATGGAAGATATGGCATTGCTATCAGCAGTGCACCAGAAAGAATCTAAACTGTAAGCACATCCCAATACTTCTCAACTTTACACAAGAAAAAAGCGCCAGTATAACTTCAAAATGCAAGAAAATTTCTATTTGATAGAGATAATAAACAATAAATATTTTAGCGGAAAACCCAGAAAACGGTAATGTAAGCTAAAACTCTGTTTAACAAAGAATAGCAGAAGTCAATCTTCTTTTTCCTGTCTCCATCCTGACCTGTCTCTTTTTCCTGTATCTCCACATATTTTTGGATGTCTTTGTTTTGTGCATAATCATACTCCTAACTTGGACAAGTTGTCACCTCGAGCTGTCAAATGCATTTTTTTTTGGATTTGTGCATAGACAGAAAGGGTATCAATGCTATGAACTACTATTAGGCATCTATACACATCTCCCGATGTCAAATTTTAAGGATAAATCATTCTTATCTAGTGATCCCGATATCTTCTCTGATCAGTTGAGTCCACTTCCTCTCCCTATTCCAGCATATGTTCCTTCGTCTCCTCCTATTAAAGTGTATACACGTTGTAAGGGTCTCTTGCCATTTGCCTCTGACACTTCATCCACTCCACCTATCACTACGTCTATAAGTTCCGCTCCAGCTGTGGGTTTGTTGAGACTGATCTCTCTGATCTTCCAATTGCCCTTCGACAAGGTACTCAAACATGCATTTCTCAAGCTATTAGTCACTTTGTTTCATTTGATCACCTTGCTCCTAGTTTTTGTTGTTTTGCAGTGTCACGTTCTTCCGTGCATATTCCCAGAACTTATCATTAGGCCCTGGCAATTCCTGAATAGAAAGCTACTATGAATGAAAAAATGTCTACTCTTCTTTCCTGTGGTACTTGGGACATGGTTTCCCCTCCTACAGCTGTGGATGTTGTTGGTTGTAGTTGGGTTTACCCTTAAGTATCAGTCTGATGGTAGTATTGATCAATATAAAGTTCGATTGCTAGCTAAAGGTTACACTCAAGCTGATTGTGTAGATTATTTTGAAACTTTTTCCCTGGTATCACGTTTGAATTATGTCCGGATTCTATTTTCTTTGGAGGAAAATAATGGCTGGAAGATGTACCAGTTGAATGTAAAGGATGTCTTACTCCACAATGATCTTAAAAAAATTGTATTCATAGAGCAACCTTCTGGGTACTTCACTCGGGGAGCAGAAGCATATTGTTTATAAGCTTTGAAAGGTTATATATGGTCTTAAACAAAGTCCTAGAATTTGGTTTGATCAATTTAGCCAGGTGATGAGCACATGTGGAGTCAATCAATGCAAGTCAAATCATTCAGTATATGTGAGGTGTCAGATGAGTGGCATTATTGTCCTAGTTATGATCAGAAGCATATGGTTTGTAGGCTTCAAAAGGCAATATATGGCCTGAAACAAAGTCCTCGAACGTAGTTTGATAAGTTTGGCCAGGTGATGAGCACATGAGGATTCAATCAATGCAAGTTAGATCATTCAGTATTTGTGAGACGTCAAATGAGTGACTATCCTGGTTGTGTAGGTAGATGACATACTTACACCAGGAAATGACTTGAGTGGTGTTAAGAACGTAAAAAATTGTCTCAAACCCATTTGTCACAGAAGACATGGGGCGTCCTAGATATTTTCTGGGAATTGAAATAACTGTGGGAAATCAGAGATGAGAGGAAAGAAAATTCTGTATTTCCACTATGATTTGAATTGATAATACGCAGATGTTAAAAAGAAGATTACAAAGAGGAAAAAGGAAACAAACTAACTGATTCCCTCAATTAAGGGACTGATTAAATCCCTCAATTTGAGGGATTACAAATTAATTCTCTTAGCATATTTGAATTACAAATTGATTCTCCTAACATATTTACATTATAACTCAGCTATTCTTTGACACTCCCCCCCTCAAGCTGAGGAATAGATGTCTTCCATTCCTAGCTTGGATACAAGATCATGGAAACTCGAACTGTTCAGCCCCTTTGTAGAACATCGGCTAATTGTCTCTCTGATAGAACATAGGACATACATACTAACCCTTCCTCCAATTTTTCTTTGATGAAATGTCTATCAATTTCAATATGCTTTGTCCTATCATGTTGTATAGGATTATGAGCTATATTAATAGCTGACTTATTGTCACAGTAAAGCTTTATAGGACCATCCCATTTGACTCTCAAATCATCCAAAATGATCCTCAGCCAAAGTAATTTGCATAATCCTTGAGCAATTGCCCTAAATTCTGATTCTACTGATGACCTTGCCACTACATTTTGCTTCTTGCTCTCCATGTCACTAGGTTACCTCCAAGAAAAGTACAATACCCTGCGGTTGATCTTCTATCAACTAGGGAGCCAACATAGTCAACATCGGTGTAGGCTTCCAAAGTAAGAGTGTCATTCCTTTTGAACAGGATTCCTTTCCCTGGATTGCCTTTCAAGTAGTGCAGTACCCTGTAAGCAGCTTGAAGATGAGGTTCTCTTGGATCATGCATGAATTGGCTGATCAAACTTACAGAATATGCTATGTCTGGCCGAGTGTGAGCAAGGTATATAAGTCTGCCAACCAACGTCCCTCTGGGACATTCTTTTATCCATAGCTGGTCTTCTTTAGCTTCTCCCAATATATAGTTTGGATCTATTGGAGTAGAAATCGGCTTACACCCAATCTTCCCTGTTTCTGCCAATAAACAAGCACGTACTTTTGTTGAGATATAAAGATCCCTTGTCTAGAATATGCCACCTCAGTACCGAGGAAATACTTCAATTTCCCCAGTTCCTTTATTTTAAATTCTTTCATTAGTCTTAGCTTTAATTCATGATTCTTTTTCTCATCATTTCTGGTCATTATGATGTCGTCCACATAGACTAAAAGAGCAATCACTCCCCCTATAGCTGAATGCTTAATGAAAAGAGAATGGTCACCTTGGCTTTGTTTGTACCCAAATTCCTTCATGACTTTTGCAAATCTGCCAAACCATGCTCTAGGAGATTGTTTTAACCCATAAAGGGCTTTTTTCAGCTTACACACCTTATTACCAATGTCCCCTTCAAATCCTGGTAGGATGTTTACGTAGATTTCCTCATTTAAGTCACCATGGAGGAATGCATTCTTAACATCATATTGTAGCAGTTGCCAATTAAAGTGAGCAGCCAATGATAACAGAATTCTTACTGTGTTCATTTTTGCAACTGGAGCAAATGTTTCCTGATAATCCACCCCATAAGTTTGAGTGTATCCTTTGGCTACTAACCTTGTTTTATATCTTTCAAGGGATCCATCAATCTTGTACTTCAATGTAAAAATCCATTTGCAATCAACAATGTTTTATCCCTTTGGTTTATCAATGCTCTCCCATGTTTTATTCTTTTCTAATGCATTCATCTCTTCTTTCATGGCATCCCTCCATTCCCTTTTTGACAATGCCTTAGACACATTGTGAGGGATGGCAATGGTGTTCAAACTCACAATGAATCCCTTTTGGGCTGGCGATAGGCGCTTAAAAGAGGCATAGTGAGATAGAGGATAGAGTGGTCGTTTAGTGCATTCTCGGGTTCCTTTTCTAACAGCAATGGGAAGATCTAGAACAGTAGTTGAATCAGTGGATTGTTCGACAGATTGTGTGTGTAAAGGTGGATCTAATCTTACTGTGATTTCGTTCTCAGAATTTAGATTGGATTCTTGGACTTGTGTCAGTTCAGGAACGGTCTTTCTCATTGAATACACACGAGGAAACTTTGGAAAATTGTGAGTGACGCTGGTTGGAGAAGGAGATGATATAGGTTCAGTGACAAGATCGGGTGACTCACATGTGACTGGTTTAGAGGACTCGGGTTTAACGGGAACATGAGAAGGGTTTGGTTCAGAGTGACTACGGGGTGGCACATGCAGAAGGTCAAGGGTTTTAAGTGGTTTGAAGGACTCACAAGTACTATCTTCCATCATTGAAATCTCCCCTGAATAGAGGACTTGAAAAAAGGTCTAATTTCTGTGAAAGTGACATCTGCAGAGATGTAAAATTTTTTGGTCAAGGAGTTGTAACATTTGTATCCCTTTTGAGTGGATGAGTAACCGAGAAAAACACATTTGATGGCTCTAAGGTCTAGCTTCCCTCTATGTTGTTTGTGGACATGAACAAAGGCTATACACCCAAATACCCTAGGAGTGAGGCCATTTGAGGTTCTGAAGTGAGGGTAGAAGCTATGAAGGGCCTCTACGGGGCTTTTGTTTTCTAACACATGGGAGGGAAGTCTATTTATCATATATGTGGCAGTAAGGACGGCTTCTCCCCAATAGGACTTAGGAACATTCCCTTGAAACAGTAAGGCTCAGGTGGTGTTGAGTAAATGCCTATTCTTTCTTCTAGCTACCCTATTTTGTTAGGGGTGTGTCCATACATGAGGAATCATGGATAATCCCCTGTGATTAAAAGTAAGGTGACAGAATCTGACTGAATAGCATTGTGTGCCCTAAAGCTTTTTATTTTGACCCAAATTGATTTTGAACCATTGAATGAAAATTAGGTATAACAGTGCTAACATCAGATTTTGGTTTAAGAAGAAAGGGCCAATTTGACCCGAGTGCAATCATCAATTAAGGACACAAACCAACGAGCCCCAGAAACATTAGGTATAGTGGAAGGACCCCATATGTCACTATGAATCAAATAAAAAGGATGAGAACTTCTTTTATTGCTAATAGGAAAAGATGCACGGTTATGTTTTGCCAATTCATAGATGTCACAGTGAAACTCAGAAATATCTAATCATTGGAACAAATGAGGAAACATTATTTTTAAAATCCTAAAAGAGGGATAACCAAGACGTAGGTGATATAGCCAAATGGCATCTTTATTCGAGAAACCAAGGAAAGAAGAAGGCAAGTTATTATTTAAGTTTTTTGGATGGTTCAAGGTGGTAAAGTCCGATCCTTTCCTTAGCAAGTCCAATCCTCCTCCCCGAGTCCTGGTCCTAAAAAATACAATAAGAAGAGCAAAAAACAGCACAACATTTAAAATGCATTTAAGATCATGAGTCAACTTTTGAATGGAAACAAGGCTTGTTGACAGTTTAGGCACATGGAGAATATTTTTAAGGATAAGGCTAGGTGTGATATGTATATCTTCAATCCCTGCAACAGTGGCTAAGGAGCCATTGGCCACAACAATTTTTCTATTACTTGGACATGGGGTATAGGTGTGGACGAGTTGAGATGTGAGGTTCATATGGTCTGTAGCACCGGAGTCTATGATCCAAGAGTTAGTATAGTATTTGTCTAAGACATTCATGCACACAGGTTTACCTGAAAGAGCCATTGAACATGTTCCAGAAAGCTTCTCAAGAGACCCCAACAAACTTCTCAATCTCTCAATTTCTTCACTGTTGAACCCCCGTATTGCTGGATTTTCCTTAATATTGGGCTGCTCTGCCATATGCGCTTGAGGCCTTTGCTGCTGCCCCCCACGGTAGCCCCACTCTCGGCTTGGAGGTTAACCATTGAACCTATTGGATGCCCGGATATTCTGCAGTTCTCCAATTTTCTGAATAGAGTTAGATTCTTCGGAAGGGTTGGAATTGTTGGAGATGGTGGTTTCAGACATGACTTAGTGAAGAAGAAAAATTCACAGCAATTAAGGCTGGAACAAAACACAGCGATGAGGGCTGCTTGAAGAAGACTACAAAACCCTAGAAAAATTCCTAGAGCTCTGATACCATGTGGGAAATTAGAGATGAGAGGAAAGAAAATTCTGTATTTCTACTATGATTTGAATTGATAATACACAAAGTTAAAAAGGAGATTACAGGAAGGAAAAAAGAAACAAAATAACTGATTCCCTCAATTAAAGGACGGACTAAATCCCTCAATTTAAGGGATTACAAATTAATTCTTTTAACATATTTGAATTACAAATTTATCTTCCTAACATATTTACATTATAACTCAGCTATTCTTTGACAATAACGTAAGGAAAATATAGGATTTCTTTATCCTAGCATGAGTATGCTCTTGATTTGCTTAGTGATACCGGGCTACTTGGTGCTAAACCAGTTGACATCCTAATGGAGAATGGTCCTAACCTATGGATGAATGAGTGGTGATTTTCTAACATACAAATTGAAGTATAAAAGACTTGTTGAAAAACTAATCTACTTCACCATCACTAGGCCTGACATTTCATATGCAGTTGGGAGTCCTAAGTCAATTGATGGAGACATCTCGTGAAGCTCGTTGGCAAGCTGCTCTTCGAATACTAAGGTACATAAAGAGGGCAACTGGAAAAGGTTTGTTGTTTAAGAGAAACAGACATTTGAGAGAAGAAGCTTATTCTGATGCTGACTATACTAGAGATAAGAATGACCGGAAATCTACTACTGGTTATTGCACTTATTTGGGAGGAAACCTTGTGACATGGAGAAGAAACAAAGACAATAGCTCGATCTAGTGCTGGGGCAGAGTATTGAATAATGGCTCTACTGTCAATAAATTGATGTGGTTGAAAAATCTTTTATGTAAGTCGATCGAGCTATTGTAAGTATGAGCCTTTTACAATGCGTTATGTCATTGCTGCAATCCACATAGCAAGTAATCCAGTCTTTCATGAACGAACAAACATATAGAAGTTGCCTATCACTTTGTTCGTGAGGCAGTCTTGAGTGGACGAGTTATCAGTCGGTTTACTCCTATGCAAGTAGAAGATGTCCTCACAAAAGCACTACTAAATGCCAGACGGTGTCAAGAGGAGAGTGTCAAAATATATCCTAGTATTAAATAGTACATATTCTAGTATAAATTAAAACCTAGTATTAAATAGTATATATTCTAATATTAAACAAAATACATTTTAGTATTAAATAAAATATATACATTAAAGCCGGAGCAAACTGACAGCACATGCTAATACAAAATACAACACATCTTGATATCACATGATATAATTTTACGTAGCACATTATATTATTGATTTCAACACAATAAGCATATTTATATAGCTCAGTACAATATATTAACTGCACACACATGCTTCTATATAATACAACTATATGTTATGTCATATAAAAGCATGCACTATCTGTCTTATACTAACGTGTTGATTGGGTCAAATCAACACTATGTTAACCGCCTATTAAAGCAATATAAGTATTGTACTTTGATTGTAAGTGAATAAAATTAAAAATAAAAACAAAATTTTATTATTTCTTTCTTTTTTTGACAGTTAGGTTGGGACGTATGCATAGCACACATGTTAGAATGTAGACTGCACTTTCGCATCAAGATTGAAGACAACTATATCCAAGAAAACATTAATCTAATGCCATAAGGATAAGTTATACAACAAAGACTGCTCACCCGACCTTCATTGTGCAGCACCAAAAATTGAAACATAAAAAAATTAAAACCTCAGCTATAACATATATTTAGTTTTCTAAGAAAAGAATCGATAGCAAATTTAAGGTAAAAGGATAAGCATAAGTCTGCAATTAGATTTATTGGTATTTGACAAACACCTGAGAAACTATATATATATATATATATATATATAGAGAGAGAGAGAGAGAGAGAGAGAGAGAGAAATAATACTTCCTGGCATGCACGCCAATTATGAATCATGTTGTAAGTCACTTGTATAAGACAGATAGAACAAAAACCTCCATAATGTAAATTGCAGATCAAGTCATTAAACTCCCAACATATAATTGATAGTGGGTAGAAAATTTGTGGAGATCTATTGTAAGCAAGAACAGAATCTACAAACAGAAAAGATTACAGACAAACTGATACTATACCTCTCCAGCAAATAACCGAGGTCTCAGACCAAGAGCAGAACAAGGAGCATCCAGTAGGACCCGGTCAAAGCTAGCAGGTAAAAATCCTTTAGACCTTTCAACTCTTCCACCTAAAGAGTTGTTTCTTCCAGGCCCATTTCTCATTTTCCGAACGCTCTTCCGGACCGCAGCTTTACTGGTGTATCGTCCATTGCTTGATTGCTCAAGTGTGGCTTTATTATAAAATTACAAGGAAAAAAAGAGAAAACAAATCATAAATGACATTGCATTCATAGAACGAAAACAAAAATGATTTTGACGTAACAAAAATCTAAAGAAAGGTGATGGAAGTAAATGCACTAGGGTTTTTAAAGTTCATAGCAAATATAAATGTGTATGTGCGCGACATTTGAATCAATCTCCCTTTTGGTGGTATACAAACCCATTTCCATTCACACACATAAATAAATGCGAGCGTGTAGCCATATATTTAGCTTAAATCTAAAATAATATAGAATTAATGGTTGAATAAGTTTTTGGCATGAATATAAAAGTAACCAAACATATCCAATGTTCTTCATCTTTATTCAGGAAATATTCAGAAATAAACAAGCATTTCTTACATTAGACAAGTATGCTCACCATGAGTACAATCTATGGCAGCATCCAATGTTTCTTGCATTCCTGGTGTTGATATATCTGAACTTTGATCGCTTTTGCTCTCCCCGCACTGGGGAACATCCTGGAAGCCAGATTGTTCTTTTTGCTGAACAGACTTCAGTGCGTCAAGCTTATAAGTAGTTATGCACTTTAAGTCCATCTCAGCTGCTAGTTTCTGGATATCAAGCACCTGAAAAAGGACAGATATGAATTAGACATCCAATAAAACCCCACAGGAAAATATCTAGATGGAAGAAAGTGTAGTGCCTGAACAAAGATTTACTATAAAACATAAAAGTCAAAAAGTGAAGTCTGAATGAATATAACTCTTCTTCTTGTGTGCCATTTATGTAGCATTCAATCTTTCTAATTTTTTGGCAAAACTTTTGTAAATTTCTACATTCAGATTGCAATTAGTAAATCAACTTCAGAAATTTCTATTTTTCACTTTCTAGCGAACATGAGGCTAACAAACATGAAAAGTTTAACAGTAACAGCTTGGAAGAACTCCGGAATCGGGATATTGATTCTTAGCTGCATGTCAGTAACAAGCCTTTCAAGTTCTTAATATACACTGACATGGAAAATCATAGAATTATGTAAAGTGGTAGGGTAAATATCAATCCTTAAATAGGATGAGAAAGAACTGCAATATAAATGAGCTTCTAGACTTCATTGGTTACATGTTATATTTGTGCATATTTCTAAGCCAGGATTAAAAAACCTGAATGCATGCTTAATCATCACGCACTGAAAGTTTGAAGATACGGTTAGCCATGCACAAAAATTTAAAATATACACAATCACCTGCCTAGTTCAGAAGTTGCACCTTGTTGTGGGATCTATCAGCAGCAATAATCTCTCCTTTGTCCTTCATCAGAATTGCAATCGCAGTGGTTTTCCCTCCAGGAGCTGCACACATATCTAATATCTTCTCTCCCTCTTTTGGATCTATTATGTATAGAGAACGGTAACTTAATAGTAAAGAGCAAAAGGACAACAAGGACAAGCTATACACTAAACTGAAAATTAAAATAAATTACAAAAGAAAAAACAGTGTAACTGTCAAGGAAAAATGGTTAAATACCCAAGGCATGTGCAGTGATGATGCTGGGAAGATTCTGAAGAAATATTTCACCTTCAAGTAAATCTGCAATATTAATAAAAGAACAGAAATTGGAAAAATAATACAGAAATATGAAGCTGCTTCAATATATCATATTTTATTATTGCAAAAGATCCATATTCATATAAAATTATTTGTATCCTCGTTCTATATAATGTTATTCATGTTTCTCTGTCCTATAAAGAGTATCTCCAAGAAGTTCACAAAATAAATAAAACTGTACCATGAAATGAAGGTAGATGGTATACTCGGTTATTCAAATCTAACGCAACTCCTTCAGATGCCCGAAACATCCCAGCTCTGGACATCATGGTTGTTCCTTGACCGATATAGAGGCTGCTTCGCTCAAAATGATAAGGATCTGCAATCAATTCATACTTGTCCAGCTAAGAACTTTAAAACAAACTCTTCATAAGCAATACAACAGAGACAAATGCTGCTAGTGCCCGAACAAAATGGCAAATTTCGTTTTGCCATAAATGACAAATGAATTTAGATAAAAACAGAAGAAAAATAAATTAAAAAAAAAGAAATTAATAATAATAATAATAATAATAATAATAATAATAATAATAATAATAATAATAACAAAAACAAAAACAATAACAACAATATAATAATAATGTGGCACACGTGATTTGACTAAATTCAGCTTTAAACACAAGTAAGCACACATCGCCATTCTATTGGAAACACTATTGTCTCCACAACATTGCTTTGTCATTTTATGAAAGGGTGCACTAACACTAGATAAAAATAAATAACAGCCAGGCCAACGGGTAATTGATACTTGCCTGTTGGAGACCCTTGCAGTACAGTTCCTCGGGTAAAACCAACACCCCATCCACCATCAGTACCAGGTTGTTCCACAGCAACTGAAACTGCAACTGACTCACCTTTCTCAACATGAGCACTACAGGCCAAAACACCAGGAACATACACCTAAAAGTAGGTCATAGAAGATCATTAGAAAAAAAAAATCCCATTTCATATTAGATATGTGTGTAACAGATATAACCCTGAAGAATGCAAAAACATAGTTGCTGTAAAAAAATATGTAGGAAAACTAACATAAAATAGTACTCACTCCGTTCCACATAAATTGTCTATATTTGTCATTTCTGTGCGTCCCACACAATTTGATATTTTCTTTTTTGAAAATATAATTATACATTTTAATCGCATTTCATATTTCACAATTTATAATTATCTTAATTTTAAATAAATTATTAAGTTTTCTTAATCTTAATTTATAATTATTTTTACTAATACACTTCTTAATTACTTACTAATTATCTTTTACTTAAATTCTCATACCTACAGTAACGTGGACAATTTATTTAAGACAAATGGAGTAATAATTATGGGCTAAGTGAGTGGTAAGATTAAGAAAAGAGGCACACATATGAAAAAGATAAATAAATAAAAAAGCATGGAGTATGAGATCATAAAAATATAAGAAATATAGTCCTCAAATTTAGTCTGAGTTTTCTTGTTCATCAATCTGTTAAATTTACTCAATTATTAATGTTAGTAAAGACAGAAATCCAACATTTAACTATTATCCTTTAGTACATTTATTAACGACATTTGTTACCTTTATTAAACATAATTCTCATTCTCTGAGAAACGAAATAAAGAATAAGAAAAATCAAACGATATCAATTGTTTGCCCAAGAACAATCAAATGGTACCAACTGTTTGCCCAAAGCCTAACGGCTACTTTATTTCCAAAGTTTCAAAATGATAGTCTCAAACCCTATTTCCTCTTTAAATGCTATTACCTAAACCCTACTTACTAAATATAAAAGAAATCCAACCTAATAACTAAAAGATAAGTCCAACTCAAAATATAATATATTAATAGAAAAGCAAGTAAATAAATCTAAACCCGCAAACAACAGGCCTAAGCCCATCCCCGTCGTCATGCTCTTTCCGATTTTGCTTTCTATCAATTTCATCCCTCTTCGAATCGACCTTGTCCCCAAAGAACTGGAATGAGCTTAGATCTTCCTATTGTTTTCCTCCCTCACGGGCTCGATCCTAAGTCTTTTGGGTTAGGCTTTGGTCATCTGTCAGTACTACTTGGCCGCCCTTCCATTCAAAGGACATAGTAAGAACTTCCCAATTTGTTTGAACATCCGCCAACGTGGCTAACCAAGCTATACCGAAAATAATATCAACACTCTCGAAGGGAAACACAAAACAAGTGGTTGTTACCTCACAACCCTATAATGAGACCATAACATCCCGGCATAATCCTTGGGATTCCAATCTTCGTCCATCACCTAACCGAACTCCAAATCTTTTTGTACGGTCGGTTATTAATAGTAGAGTAGATACTAAAAAAGAAGATATAAGATTGTGACTAGCACTGGTATCAACTAATATTGTTACCTTCATTCCTTGTACAATTCCATGCAACCACATAGTCTGTTGGCTCGGAAAACCCTCTACAAAGAAAAACGCTAAGGTCCCCTCTTCTATCGATGGGTCTCCTCACTCTCCCATCCAACCTTCATGCTCCGTTGTACATAATATTAAAATTGTTGAAGATTTAAGACATCTTCGTCTTCTTCAGTTATCATGACTCACAATTGTTTGAAAGGGCATTAATGTTTTGAGGTGTATGGTTTCTTGCAACAAAAACAAAGTCCTTTGGCTCACAATTCAACAAATTCTTGAGGTGAGAGACGGGTAAATCGATTCCGGACTGTTGGCTGACTAATTGCCTCCAATCGGGTCACGGAAGGATGACTGACAAGTTTGTTAATAGATCTGTTGTGGTTGACCCCTATTGTTAAAACTCTAATCATATTGTTCGGTCGGGACATAGAGCTTGAGTGGGGTGTCGGACTGTTCAAATTTTGATATGGATGACTGTCAAGTTGCACTTGAAAATTATCCTCAATGTTACTAAACAAATACCATGGCCGTCTCTAAGTCTGTGGGCTAAAGAAGGCGAGGAGAACTTCGAATCGAGTGGTTTAGACCTTTCCATAAAGTAGCCAAATAGTGCGCATCTGTCAAACCCAGAACTTGACAAGCCAATTGAACAAATAAAGTTACGTAGTCATCCACCGATTCCTCTTTGTTAAATGCCTGTCAATCGTTCAAAAGAACTGCCCTTGAAGCGCGTATCAAATCTCGCCAC
The DNA here is from genome assembly GCF_009805555.1 of Andrographis paniculata. Taxonomy (NCBI): domain Eukaryota; kingdom Viridiplantae; phylum Streptophyta; class Magnoliopsida; order Lamiales; family Acanthaceae; genus Andrographis; species Andrographis paniculata. The sequence continues at coordinate 3,211,373 of NW_026137611.1, forward strand.
CAGCGCTTGGGAAAATTCTTTCCATGTCAGCCTCGGTTTGCGAGAGCGTAACCAGGTTGACCAGTACAATGCAGCTTCTTCCATGGCCACCATGGTTGCACGCACCTTCATCTCTGAACTGATGTTATGAATTTCAAACTGTTGATTGGCGCGAGCCAACAATCCTATCGGATCTGAACCATTGAAGGATGGAAGCACAGGGCCCGTCTGCGATCGGGAGTTAATCGCCAATTGCAATGGCACAGAAGCCGGGGGCGGCAGCGTTAGTTGGTGTGGCGGGGCTGTTGGCCTATCGCCGATTGTTGCGATCCAGAGGGTTTCAAAATCACTTTCAAGAATTCAGCAAGAGTCGCCATGATCTCTGATGGATGTTAGTCGCCTTCATGTACTCCATCTCGGCTTGATCAGCCTCAAGTTTGTCCAGTCACTCTGTTGTTGATCGTGTTGTTACCATGATGATGGGATCGGGATTTGGCATGTCGGACCAATTGATAGAAACGAAATAAAAAATAAGAAAAATCAAACGATATCAATTGTTTGCCCAAGAACAATTAAACGGTACCAACCGTTTGCCCAAAGCCTGACGGCTACTTTGTTCTCAAAGTTTCAGAATGATAGTCTCAAACTATAGTTCATTTTTAAATACTATTAACTAAACCCTACTTACAAAATATAAAATAAATCAACCCAATAACTAAAAGACAAATCCAACTTAAAATATAATATATTAATACAAAAGCAAGTAAATAAAATCTAAACCCTCTAACAGCAGGCCTAAGCCCATCCCTGTCATCAATACACAAGTATTTGTCAAGACTCCGATTTCTCTTTAATCTTAACTTCATGCTCTTTCCGATTTAGCTTTCTATCATTCTCCGTCTTTATTATCTTTGAATTTCTATAAATACCCCCCATTACTTCTATCACTTTTTTAATAAAATATTTATTTTTTTTAATCTCCATATTGCCCCAAAAGGGTAAATTTACCAGATGGAAAGAGTAACCTTTTTATATTTTAATAATGTTAAGAATTGTATTTCTTATTTAAACCGCATCACTTTTTTAAGAAGAAAGATGTTTCAGCCTGTGTATCCCCACTTTAATGCTTACATGAGCACCACGAAGAACTGCTTCAGCACATTTCCGGCTGACAACCACCTCTTTTGGAGGTTTCTCTTCCTGGTACCCATAATCAATAGTGTGTGGTCCAGACCCCTTGATGAAAACCACATAGTTTAGACCAGGTATCGGACACTTTGACATAAAGCATTTTTTTGCTGAATGTTCTTTGTGATCAACAGAATCCTCCGGTACAGCACCAACTTTATCTGAGGCATAACAAACATTCCCTCTGTCAGAATGATCAATTTTCCACCCCCTCTCCTGAAGCACTGCCAACAGCTTCTCAATAACAGCATCACTTGTTGACTTGAGTGTGTTCACCCTTATACAAGAGTAACAAGATGGCCGCCTAATTATAAAACATAAGAAGTTTTAGGAAAAAGGCATTGAATTAACAAGACAGTACAGTGCATACCATTAAACCAATACTGTAAGAAAACTTCTACATTAATACATGAAAAAACAGAAATTTACAGTAATCAAGAACAATGGATATCATTTTGGTGTACCAATATGTAAACCTAACATGGAAATAAGAGTATTAAGGAAAATACTAAATCAAAAGAAAGATTCTAATCACAAGCCCTACAAACCAAAGTTGTAACAAGACCTAATTCAACATTTTCATACATGACAATCCAATTTCAAAATGTTTCTCAGATTCGATAGGAGTGACAATCATTGCTGCAGAAAAATATGTACCAAGAAGCTAAAAAAAAAAAAAAAAAAAAAAAACCCGACGCATTTCAATTAAACACTAAGTACAAATTTCAATAAACAAAGGAAATAAGCAGAATGCGCACGCGAGAGCCGTCGAAATCCGATGAAAATGGTCAGCGCCATAAGCTTTTACAAAATACGCTTCGACTTGAGGGTTCCAGCGCAGGATTGGGTTGTAACAGTATCGGTCAGATGCATCCATCTGCACATAAGAAACAAATTCAATAAATTAAGCACATAAACACAGAAATCAAGCGAGAAGGAGCAATGCCTTGGATTTGCGAAGAGCAGGGGTTTTGGCTTGGCAGAGGGTTTTGAGTAATCCTCTCCCTTTGTTCATTAAAACCTTTCCCCACCAAACCGCCCCGCCCCCTCTTTCAAACATAATAATTTGCCTTTTTTCTTGTATACGTAAATATACGGGTACGGGTATGGATACGTTTGTTCGGGATAAGTTTGAAAGAATTTGGTTTGAATTTGAATTAAATTTGAATTTTAGAATAAATTTGATTTAGGTTTGAGAGTTTTGAAAAATATTAATTTGATAGATAATATATAATAAATTTTATTAATAAGATATAGGGTATGTTTTTTTACAATTAAAATCTCAATATTTCTACTATTTGGACTATGTATTTTTTTTAAAAAAATAAAACTTTTTCTTCTCATAAAATATGATAAACTAATAACGTTAATTTACTAAATTTGAAACTCTCTGTTCACCCAACACTATTTTTTTATTGCTATTTCCAAAAATAAATAATAATAAATATAATATTTTATACAAATTCAAAATACTCATTATAAAAAATCAAAAAATTATTACAAAAAGTCAAATATTCAATTTAAATAATATATTTAATATTTTTTACACAATTTTTCATATACACTGAAAAATCATTTCATCCAAAATTAAGCCAAATTATTATTCTTAAACGCTGTGCATTAACCTTGCATTATTTTTTTATAGTATTAATTTGGTGTAATAAAGTGGTTTTAAATTTTGATTTAAAAAATAGTATAAAGATATTAGAAACATACTTCCTCGGCCAATTCAAATGTTCATTTATTTTTTTTAGTAAATTATAAAATATTATTTCAAATGTTCATTTATTTTTTTTTAGTAAATTATAAAATAATAATATTTTATTGGTTAGTGGAAGTGGGAAATAAATTTTGATATTTTTGTCTTTTTTACTTTATATTTAAAGTAATTGTACGTGTAATGGTAAATAAAAGTTAAAAATGTTTTGATATTAGGTTATGATTACTTTTACTAAGATAAAAAGTAGATATTTTTTAATTGGACAAACAAAAATGATAAAATAAAGTACTTTGAGTTGGAACAGAATAAATATATTTTTACCGTAAATTTTATATAATTAAAAAAATAAAATTTGTGATCTGAAATATATAAAATATAATTACAAATATGAAAATAATACAATATTCAATATTTTCTACGTTGTATGAAGTTAGTTTACTTTCTTTTGGGCACACATATTAAAAATATTGTACTATTATTTAGTTGATTAATTTAATTAGGTGATTTAATATTTACAATAAAATATTATTTTAAATATTTTTTATTTGATAAAGTAATGAAATAAATGTTAAAATATTTTTTATTCCACTTTTTAATATTGAATATTCTATATACAAGTTTTTTATAATTATTGTATAGATTGTAAATCAATATACACAATTAGATAATAAAAATAAATTAGCTTTAATAATTTAAATTCAATCAACATAATGAAAAATTTTAATTTAAAAATTTAAAGTAAACAATACATTAAATTTATGTTGTTGGTAGCAATGATTCGTTATGACATATCAAAATTTATATTGCATATCGTATACCGTATTAAAATTTTTATTTTGATATTTTACCATCCCAATACCATATTAATAATTGGTAACCGAATTTATAGATTATAAAATATTAAATTACCAAAAGCATATCGTAAAAAAAATACCAAAAATTCTAATTTTTGGGTATGATTTGATACATACAAAACATTTTAGTTCTGTAACAATATACAATTAGACATTTTTTAGTATATAAAAAAAAAAAATTGATATTTTGGTATTTATACCAAAATTTTGATACAGTATCGAAAAAAACTAAAAATGTGGTATAATATTATACTGAATTATCTCTTACTGAATTGCATATCAATATTAAATATAATATTTTACGCCAAAATACCAAAATGAAAAGTATTTTTATAAGCGATAAATGAGTTTTTTTTAGCAAAGAAAAAAATAAATCAACTAATTTTCTAATCATAAAATACTAAATCAAACATTAAAATTTTTTTATATTACATAAAAACTAATTTAAGATTTTAAACATTACATAAATATCTATTAACATTAGCATTGGGTAGACCTCATACAATAACTGTCGGAAATAATCGAGTTAGAGCTGTAGCTATGAGTGCTACAGATGGTCTGATGAGAGGAATGGTTAAATTTTTATTATTCAAAATTCTAGCTAAATTTTAAGTTTACTAATAAACAAACAATAAATTTTAAAATATTAATAATTTAATTAAATATAGTTAAATTTTAAATTTAATAAATATTTATTAATTATTACTATATTAAAAAAATGAACTAATTTTGTGAGACAATTAAAAAATAAAAAATTGACTAATTTGGTGGGACGAAAAAAATATAAAAATATATGTGTGAATATACATAAGAGTTTGTATATATAGATATAATACGTATATCTATAAACTTGTGTGTATATTTTTATCGAGTAATAATTGTTATTCTCTCATCTCACTACATTAAGACATATTTATATAAATATTACAAGATGATTAGTTATTAAATAAATAACTTGGCAAAACATAGAAATGATACCTACAAAGAAATATGGTGAGTCATAACACTCTCCTTTAGATGTCGGTAATTGCAATTAATACACTTCGTTAAAATTCTATTAAGAAAAAATTCAATGGAACAAAAATTCCTATGAAGAAAAAAAAAATGTAATTCATGCATTAAAAAAAATATTCCATATGATTTAGACATCAACTGAAATCTCGCAACTTATGCATATCAATGTTCTTTATCAATTTTTTGAATATTGTAGTCAGTAAAATATTGTTCAATAAATCTGCTAAATTATCATTAAATCGAATTTGCATAATCTCTATTTCACCATTTTTCTGAAAATCGTGAGTAAATAAAATTTTTGGTGAAATATGGTTTGATGTATCTCTTTTGATATATCCTCATTTTAGTTGCGCTATATAAATGACATTATCTTTGTATAAAATAGTCGAAGGATTATAATATTCAAATTTTAAATCACAAATTTTTAAAATGTGGAAATCATTGATCTCATCCAAACATATTATTTGACTAGTATCATGAATTACTATTATTTCAGCATAATTTGAAAATATTACATTTAATGTTAATTTAGTGGATCTTCATGATAGCAATATACCGTCACAAGTAAATATATAGCATGTCTGAGACTTTATTTTATGCGGATCAGAAAAATACTCAACATTTATATATCCAATCAACTCATGCAAAAAATTATTTGAATATAATAAATGAGATCAATCGTTCTTTGGAGATAACGAAAAATATGTGTAATTCATTTTCAATGTTGTTGTATTGACATTGTACTAAATCTTGCTAATAAATTTACATCAAATGATATATGGCCTTGTTCAATTTTCCAACTACATTAGTGCACCAATAACAATTAAATATGGTATTTCAAAACCAAGTGCTTCCTCATCCTCTTTTTCAGTCTAAAAAGATTCCTACTAGAATCAAGAGTTCTAACGACCATTAGAGAGTCCCTAATGAATATATTTTAATCATTGCAAACCATTTTAATACCTTATGGGTATATACAAATTGATTAATCAAAATTTTATTTTTCAAATGTTCAAATTGTAGATTAAGACAAAATTGTATTTTTCTGAAATTATTAGTTTCAAACTTTCTCTTTCAGATAGTTAATAGGTTATTGGACTTTATTAGAGGTTTCAATTAAACTCAAATCATCCACATAAACATATATGATTACAAATTTTCTTCTAGTTTTCTTTATAAAAACACATGATCAAACAAAATCATTGGCATATCCCTTTTTAATTAATGATTCACTGAGACGATCATACCATACGCGACCAGGTTATTTGAGCCCATACAAAACTTTTGTAATTTAATGAAATAATATATATATATATATTGCTTTGATTTGTATGCTTTAAAATATTGAATCATTCAGGATTCTCGTCTAGATGTCAATATTTAATGAACCATATAAATAGACATTTATGTGTATGTTAGACGCATATCCAAAATTTTATTAACTGTCAAACTAACAAGATATCGAAATATTATTTCATATATTACTAGAAAATAAGTTTTATTAAAATCAATTTCAGATCTTTGTGAAAAACTTTGGACAACAAACTTGCTTTTATATCTGTCAATTTCATTATTCTCATTTTATTTTTGAACAAAAATCTATTTATGGCCAACATGCTTGATATTTTTAGGTGTTTGCACAATTGGTTTGAAAAAATTTCTTCTTGCCAGTGAATTCAATTCAAACTAGATCGTATCTTTTCATTTTTGCCAATTTTTTCCGACATTTATCAATCGATCTAGGTTAAAATTCTTATTTTTCATTAAAAGCAAGTGATATATTATATGCAAAAGTATTATATATAATTATATCATTTTGGTTCGAATACTTTCCAATAATAATATAATTTATTGAATTTTCAATAACTTCATTATCTTCACGAGAAAATTTATCAGGACCAACTTTTTTTGGAATTTCATCCATGTTGCTACTCATTTTATGAGCATTTTCATTAACATTCAATTTTCAAAACTTTTCATTTATTCTTTTTTCTTTCGAATTTTATCTTTGAAACTTAAAGGTTTGTCATGCTTCAAGCGTGCATTTGATTTATTACCACTTTGCATTTGCCCTTCATAAACAATAATTTTAACCGTTGCATTGTTTGCAGCTATGTATGATGTTGTGACTCTGGTAGCGTCACAAAAAGTATCAGGTAATTGATTTGCTACTCGTTGCAAATGTACAATTTGTTACACTTGTAATTCACTTTGGCTATTACGAAGATCAAGAAAATTTAAAGTTACTTTTTTGTTGTAATTCACTTTGACTATTACGAAGATCAAGAAAATTAAAAGTTACTTTCCAAATAATTTTCTTTCAATTGATCAGTTTCTCTATATTTAATAATAGATAATGATTCATACCCGACGTATATCTCAATCTCTGTTGGAGGCTCATTTTTGTGCATTGGAGTGGTGCTACTGGCACATAAACTGTGCATCCAAATATTCGTAAATATAATATATTTGACTATTTATTATAAACCAAGCGTATTAGAGAGTAACTACAATAACTTATCGGTATTAATCTTATTAGTGTTGTTGCATGTCTCAAGCAGATACGAAAAGTTTAAATTTCATCAACATAAATTTTGCAATTAAATGCAGTCTCTTCATAAACGATTCAACTAGACTATTTTGAGTATATACATATGGTACATGATGCTCAATGTCAATATCAAAAGATATGCAATAATCATCAAATGTTTTGGATAAATATACCAACATTATCAAGATGATTTTTTTTTTTTATTGGGTGATCTGGAACTGTGCTTGTAATTTAATTATTTGAGCAAGTAACTTCACAAATGTCAAATTGCGGATTGATAATAAATATACACGCGACTATCAAGTATATGCAACTACAAAAATATGCCCATTTGTAGCAAAATCTCATCCGCTACAATTTTTTCATTACAAAAGCTATTTTTTGTTTTGAATATTTTCATATCAAATGGTTGTTTGAGTTTGGTCAACCTTTATCTTTTATTGCGATATTTTTTCCGTTACAATTACAATAATTTTAATTTTAAATTTCAAACTAAATTTAGAATAATCTTAAATAATCTATCACATATATATATAATATTTATATATTAATATATACAAATTAAAATTAAAATTTTTAAATATAATTAAAATTTAAAATTTAAACTTTGTGAAACAAACCCTAGACGTGTCGTCCCCATCCAGTACTTCTTCCTCTATTTCTTCTTCTTCATTCGTCTTATTCGTTCTTCTTTTTCTCCGTTCGTCTTCTTTGTTCATCTTCTTCTTATTCATTTTTTTGCCGTCTTTATTTTTTTCTTTTATTATTCTCTTTCTTGTAAGTCCTCCTTCACCGTCATCTTAAAATTTCTCCATATTTTGATTTGTATATTATTTAATCTTATTTCCCCATTTTATTCTCTCATCCTTTGTAATTCTACAAATTCTTTCCTCTCTAAATTTTTCCACTATTTCAGTAAGCCCTAGCTACCTCCGCCTTCAATTTTATTCCGTCTGCCATCTTCATCTCCTATTTTTTTTTTTTCAAAAAATCATAGATTCATCTCCGATTCATTTTCAATTTCATTCACCCCCAATTCCTTCACCATAAACTCTTTTCTCCCATCGACGACGATGAAATCGACAACACCACCTTCCCCAATTCTAATCACTTCCGAATCCACCATCATTTATCTTGTCTCTAGATGGTAAACATCAAAGAAATGTTGTTTCATTCCACATTCACTTGCCTATTTTCATAAGAATTTTTCAATTTCGAACATAATAGTAATACTGTGAAAATTTGCAGGGTTGCTTTAGATTGGAGTGCCTTCTTTAATTATATTAATTATTCTCCTGTTGATATTAATTTTAGAATTATAGTAGTGATTAGGATTAAGTTATGTTGAAGTTTGGATTTAGTTTAAATTGGAATTAGTTGTCAAATTTGTATACATAGTTGGTATATGATAATTTTTAATTGGTGAATTGCGGAGTTTATCCAAGAGATTTGAATAGGATGAATTGTGAGCTTATTTTTTATGTTGGTTTTAGGATTTTTCGATAATTGAAGTTGCATATGAACAACCTGCAAGGGCTGATTGTTGGATGTATTTTAGAAATCCACTCGATTTTGAGAATTGATAATTGAGGTTGGAAGTGTTACGAAAAGCAGAATATCTTAACTCAAGGATTGCTAATTATTTGAACTTCGTTGTATGCTTCCAACAAGTTTGTCACGGCGAGGTTTTGGATATGGCACCACCGGACCGCCATATCGCCTAGGCGACACCGCGCCCACCGTGGCGACGATTTGGCGATATAGAGATTTATCTATTATAAATTTATAACATTTATTGTATAATACAAAATTATAACTTTAAATCACTAGTTTCAAATAAAAAATCAAATAAAAAATTATAATATTAAATTACTAAGTATCTCTATCTAAATACCAAATTTCAACATATTATTATTAAAATTCTAATAAAATCTTTTAATTTAATAAATTAATGCATAATCTTTTATAAATAGTTTTTTTTTTAGTAAAAATGCTTATAAATATTTTATTTTTAGTAAAATACTCTTATTCTCTAGCAGCACGCAGAGAGAGGAGAAAATAGAGAGGAAGAACTGCAGCGGTTCCTACCCTTGCAAGTAGAGGAAAAAAAAACTCCCAGTTCAGGTCATAGACCGGTTCGGATCGGATCGGTCTATGACCCAAAACTCGCTGTTTGGCGTCGCCATGGCTCCTGGCGTCGCTACGCCGGCCTCGTTAAACTGCGAGGCGAACTGCCCTGGCGTAGCCTCAACGTCGCCGTGACAACAATGGTTTCCAATTGCCGAAATCAAGGGAAGTCGTGTTGCTTTGAATCTATACTTTAGAGAAAGATATATTGCAATATATAATATTTGTTGTTTGAATGTAGGGCATTCGATGAAATTTTGCATACAGGGTGCGCCTCTGCGGATAATCTGAACATTTTCATATTTATTTTAAGAAGATTCGACACTTATTTTGCAATAAGTGTGATGAGGGGGATGCCTTGAGAATTTCCGAGCCTCAAAGATGTCGAAAAGAGACATCTCCTAAGCATAATCAAGGTTATTCGAGGACAAACAATACTGCAAGTGTGAGGAGAGACATTTAATTAGCACCACCAAAAAGTTAAGAAAAAAAAATGCGACCGCAACAACAAAATCAGGGAGTATTGCTTTATTTCCTTCTCAATTATTTATGTCGGCCTATTTATTATTGACTTAGATCCATAATCTGTTGATCCATGGGATGTTGTTATTAACATTTAGAACATAGTTGGATTTGTTGTAGAATAGTTAATTGTTGTACTCCTTAGTATTAAATTGTTCCCTCTTAGTCTAACAATTAGTATAACATTAATTCAATCTGTTGCGCGTATAATTATTCAATTGGAAGTGCTTGAGTGTAGTTGCCTTAGCTTTTTAGATTCAATCGTCTTTGAATTTGTAATTAGTTGCAGCTTAGGTCTTGTAGTATAGAATGTATTTATGATGCTGTGTTACTTGCATATTTGTATAATAATGTATATCTAATTATTATAGTTAGTCTCTGGTGTTGTTGGATCCATTATTTTAGGTTAGCTGCTGTAACCGAACTTGATTTTAGCTCTAATTTTGATAGATGTAGGATTAATGTTAATAGATATATTCATAAGTTAGATCAACATGATTTTGCATTAGCTGCTCCGGCATTCATTAGTCATAGACAACCTTGGTTTGAATTGAGATTACTTCCGTGTATTAAAGTAGTATAAGAATGTTATTTGGTCGGTTTAGTAGTAGTAGTAATACAAATTTGCATTCCCTCGTTTGAGTCTCTGTAAATATTAGTTATTTAATTATGTAGCTTCTTGTTTGGTTTGCATTGTGCTAGGTTTGTCTGTAGTTATTTTATTTTTTTAGGTAGCTTTAGTTTAGGTTATTATCTAATTTAATTGGATCTTTCTTTTTTTGATGACGTGGGAACCGCAACTGCTATCCGGAAGTGCGCACTGGGTAAACCATCGGTTGAACCTAGTACCCTACAAACTAGGCCCGACAAACAAGTCACACTAGGCGAACCATGTGTTGCTATAGGAAAGTTTACGTAGTTTTGTTCTTTTTATTATGCTACTTGTTTAACCTAGCTGCCATAGATGTTAATTAGGGTAGATCAGTTTATTAGTGTAGAAAGAAGTAGCTTAATTTTCCTATTACTTATGTTACCAGTTAATTATTTATTAAATTACCTAGTTTTGTTCTAATCATGTATGTTTGCTGCTAAATCTTTCTTTCTTTTTTTAGTCTAGTTATGTGTTTGATTATTGTTATTCTTTTAGATAATGCAACTTGCATGCCTGGTTTGTTAATTAATTATTATTTAGTTAACTAGTTAGCTTAGTTTAATTTTCATTAGAATAGTAATAATAACTTTATATAGGCCAGCAATAATTTTTCCTTTTGTATCATTTAACTGCAATAAATAATATGTGCTAATTATAATTTATGTGAGGTTAATTTATTTTGGCAAAAATTATTCATATTTATTTTATGTAAATTATGTTGCTTAAATTATCTTCTGTAATTTATGTTGAATTAAATTATTTTATTTGATTATATTTAAAATATTTAATTATTTATTTAAAATAAAGTTGGCCGTGAAATATGTTATTTTCTGGAGTTAATTGATTTCTACTGTGCTTAATTTGAGTTTGAAATTGATTTTTTTCAATAATTGAAATTTTTTTAGTATACTATAAATCGAGATTTTGATAAAGTTGGTTGATATCTTATTCGTTTCATTTATTCCATACTTAGGCTAATTTTTAGAACTTTCGTCTGCGCTTGTTAATAGAGACGATGAATTATGATCCCTTAAAAATTAGATTGACAAACAAATAGTGTGAGGATGATGCCGATTATCTTTATATGTGACTTGACTTGGCAAAAAAAAAAAAATGACAGAAAAAAAAAATCGAAGCTAGTTTATTATCCATAGCAAAGTCTACTGGATGGCCTTGATTCCTAGTTTATTGTACCATGTAATATATTACAGCGGTATATTTAAAGCTTTGAGTCTGTCACATCATCTTTAGAAACTACTCTGAATACTTAAGTTTGAAAATATTTCGGGAGACATAATTTAAAATCTTTGTGAACTAGAAATAATCCATAAATGACTCGAGGATCTGAACTTTAGCTAAGATTCACTTACACACCACCGTTAATATTTCCGACAATATTGAGTCCTTGTTTGAAAAGTACTTGGATTAATTTCACTAATTGAATTTAGAACCGCCCGCACTGAGATGTCTGAAATTAGAACCATCCGCGCTGAGATGTCTGCTTTGTTGAACTCTTCGCCGCGTGCCTCAATACGAGGCCCTGTAAGAATGCATATCTTGCTCATTACTTAGTTTTGTATTTCTGTAATGTTTGAGTTAATATCTTTAATATTTTATATTGATTAAATATTTTGTGAGTTGCATTTTGTTTTCAATAATATGCACATGTTTTCTTTAATGTACGTAGGTGATACTATTAGCATAGTGAAGATTTTTGTCACGACTGCTACCATTCTGGAGGCCGCGCTCATTCTATAAACGGCATATGAAGCGCAAACACTCCGTGAGATTGTTCACTTTGACGTTGCATAAGGCAATGCAGAGTTATACATAATTCTATGATGATTAACTTTTGTTTATGGATTGATACTGACTGAGTTCTTTCCGTTGGTTGAACATACATATTCTGCTTCCTTTTGTGAGTTTGTTGCTATGCCTTGCCCTTGAATTGTATACGTTTGGCCGTATTGCGAAATAGTTATGTTCCTAGACAATACATACTTGGTGCAACTGATTGTGATACAGATTTACTGTAATATTTTTATATTTTGTAAGGTTATTTCACAATATTTTCTCGCATCATACAGGTTTTGCAGATCTGACACTAATTGTTTTTGTTATTACTTAATAAAATAAGTTTTCTGGCAATCAACTTCTTGTAACAAAAATTATACTGTAACAAGAGCCGTTACAAATGCATGAATATTTATTGTAACAATTTTTTTTTTATTACGAGAAACATTTGCTACAAATAAATTGAAAATACATTGCTAGCGGTACAAAAACTGTTACAACAAGGTTTTTCACGTGAGTTGATCGCTCACTTCTTGTTATGGAAAATTTCGGAACAAAGACTTTTTGTAACTCAAGTATATGCACCGGTCAAACTCCAGTACAAAATCATTACAAAGCTGCTACAACTGACTATTTTTTTTTTGTTGTAGTGACATCAATGAGCACCATAATATATTTGAATGGTCCGCATGGTGGATCTACTAGCCCACATACTTCACCGTAAATTCCTTCAAAAAATATAGAGATTCAATTCCTACTTTTGTTGATGATGGTTTATTTATTAACTTTCATTTTGAGCAAATAACATATCGAAACTCATTTGTATTTAATAGACTTTAATTTTCAAGGTATGACCATAAGTATTTTTAGTAATTCATCTCATCATAATATTAATGGATGCCCAAGCTAATCATGCCAAATGATAAAATATGTAGACTTCTAGTCTACAAAAAAATGTTTCAGTTGCATTCAGCTTTGTGTAATATAACCCTGAAGACAATTTTTTCTAATATATATTTTTGTTCACCGTTAATTTTGTAATCAACAAAAGTTTATTCTTTGGCTTGTTCGATGTATGATATATATTTCTGAGATATTAAAACTTAGAAATTTTTTTTTTGAGATCTGCTAGAAAATAATGCATTTTGAATATCAAATTTTATTCATTTGAGGAGAAATATCATGGCTCTTTCGAGCCTTCAATCAATTACGCACTTCCACCTATTATATTGACATGATTTTTTTCTCAACTTCATGTTTGTGAAATATATCTTATATTTCAGGATGATGTACGTTGATGCACTATCAATGAAACATAAATTATTTTCAACATTATTAATTACGACACATTTAGTATTCATATTTTTTTCTTCTAGAAAAAATATCACAATATAAATGTATCAACAATTAGAATAAAATTCATAACCGTTATATTGCTGCCTAATACAAGAGTAAAAATAATTATATATAAGGGGTACCACATTGCACCTTTAGAGTGCTTAAAATATAAATAATCGAGAATTTCAAAATATGCATCTTCGGGGTGCTCAATATATATCTTTAGAGATTTTTCAAACTATGAATTGCGAGTTTTTAAAATATAAACCTTCATGGTACATAAAAAATCACACATCTAATTGTGTATTATCAATAAAATCATCACCACTACTAGCATCGTTTTTAGATAAATTTATTTACTGAATTTTGACATCTCGGGTTCCTTTTCAAATATATATTAGTTATAATTATATTGAAGAAATAATTAAATAGATATTTTCAAAATTTTGGCAGAGCTTCCATAATGTTATGATATCCTCTTATTATATCTGGACAGATCTTTAAGATGAAAATTTCTTCGAACACAAATTTTGTAACCCTTTCTCCACTAACACAAAAACTATTATCTTTATATTAGTACTTACTCGGCAAAACCTTATGTTGATAATATATTTGAAATATATAAATATAATTATAGTTATAAATATAAAAATAATACAATATCTAATATCTATGATATATGTGTGAACACAAAAATTTCGAAAAGATTTAGTTTGAATTTGAATTTTTTTGGTAGTTTTGAAAAACTGCGTCTATTTGGGTGAATAGATTTTATTTAGGTTTGAAAGGTTTTAATGGATATCGATGTGATAGATAATAATTTTGTTAGATTAAATTAATTATATTTTTTAACTAATATTAACAATATTTTAATTTAAAATACATTATATATATTTTAAAAAAAAAACCCTAATAATTAACTGTATCTGTTGCCGTAGTCCCGATGCGTCCAGGCCGGATGCGTAACAGCTTCATCTTTCCCTTTTCTTCCCCTACCGTCTTCTACTTCCCTATTATTTTACAGTAGCCATCCAGTACCTCTTCCTTCTCCTTTTTCTTCTTCCCGATTATTTTTATTATACCGGTCTTTCTCTTCCGAATGCAATGAGGTAAGAATATCTTCAAATAAATTTTGAGTGAAGGAGAAGTAAAAGAAATTATGAATATCTGACCTACGGTATAAAATATTGAAATATATTTGACATTGGGTGATTTCACATTTGATTTTCGATCTATAGTGTCCAAACAGTACTAAAGAAACATACCCTAAGAGTTTGTATATATAAATATAAATATAGATATAACATGTATATCTATAAATGTGCGTATGTGATTATTTTAGAGAGCGAAAAGTGTAAGAGTAAAAATAATTATCTTCTCATTTCATCTCATTGAGAAGGCATATTCATAAAGATATTACAAGATGATTAGTAAATGAATAATTTTACAAAATATAAAAATGATACCTAAAAAAATACAGTAAATCATAACGGTTGGCTGTTTCTTTTCGTATTAGAAAATTTTGAATTTTTATTCTTATATTTAAAATTATTATTAAAATATTTTTAAAAAGATGCGAAAAAATGACAATGGAAGATTGGCCAGTTTAGGTAGACACCCCCCAGCCATCTTGTAAGTTATTACATCTAATAACATCAAATTAACATTAATGTCCTCCGATCAAAAAAAAATAAAAATAAAAATATTAATTTACTTATGAACCAAAACAAATAGTAATTTATTCCAATACCATCATAACAAACTCATTCTAATAATAAAAAAGTGACATGATCAACCAAATTATTTCAAAAGCAAGAGAAAAAAACTAAAAAAAAAAGAAAAGAAAATCATAAATTTGTATAATTTCATCGGTATAAGTCTATAAGACTACATTAAGCCAAACAACAATTCGAAATTCGTATACGATGGCTCTCTCCCTCTCTTTTCTAAACCAAAAAAAAAAAAAAAAAAAAAAAATCTATTATCAAATAAATTTTCGATCCACATTATCCCGACATGTTTACAATTTCCCTCCGTCCACCAAATCTATACAATACTTTTTCAAATTGTCCAAGCAGGCCGGACTAAACCGGCCCAGCCCGGCCCGGCCCGAATGCCGTCTCAAATGTCGGCACATTTTCTAGGAGCAAACCCCAACCTGGACTCCTTTGTGTCGTACACAATGTGGAAATTTTGTTGTTGGTAGTTCCCAATGATCGACAATGCCGAGCGAGGCGTGCCGAGCATAGCCAAGCAAACGACGTCGTCGGGGTCGAGCCGGATGAAGTAGTTCTCGACCGGGAAATTCCACACCGCCCCGTCGCTAAACGTGATCGCAAACTCGGGGAACACGGGATTCTCGACTCCCGACACATTATAACACGGCTCCAACACCGGGAAGTCCTTAACGACGGGATAACCCTTTGTTCTCCCGGCAAACGCCTCCTTAATAATTTTATACGCCGGATCGGCAAAATAACTCAGCGTCGTTCCCGAGTCGACGATCGTGCCGCCGCCGCCATCGGGCGTCAGACTCCACGTTTCCTCCGGAATGCTCAGCGCTTCCCCGCCGACGACGATCGATTTTATTTGCACGTAGTAGAATGTGTCGACGGGATTCTCCTTCCCGGCGACGAGCGCCGTGAAATTGAGCTCGGGATGCTTCGACAGGCCCTCGTCTTCGCCGAAGATCAACTTGCTACTCACGCTCGCGTTGCTGTTTCGATCAACGAGGCAGTACGAGAACGAGTGGCCGTACAACGACTGCAGCTGCGACGCGAACGAGAGCGGGCCCCGGCCGAGGCCTAACAGCCCCGCCGCACCGTGAAACAGGCCGCGGTTCCAATGGCCGCAGCCGAACATGACGTTCTTGACTTCGGTGGTGCGGGACGTCCCGTCGGGGGAGGTCAGATTCACCGTGAACGTCTCGAGCGCAAAATCGCCAGTGGTGTTCGAGCTGTCGCCGTACCAGTAGTAGTAGGGGCAAGACTGGTTTTTGGAGCGGCATTCGTGCGGAGGGTCGGGCGACGAGACTAGGTGGCAGCGGGGATCGTCGCAGCTTATGTTCCGGTAGGAATTCGATTCGCGCGGGTCGTAATGAGGTCCGTTTTGTTCGAAACAGTCGTAACACGGCGCGCATTGAATCCAATTCAGGTCGCTGCCGGTGTCAAGGATCAGCGAGAAATGCTTCGGAGGGTTGCCGATGAAGGCGTCCATGAAGTACTCGCCGGAGCCGTGGGTGATGCCGGATTCCAGAGTGGCCATCAGCTGGCCGGAGAATGTCTCCGGCGACGGAGACGGCGACGGCGGGGAGGTTTGGTTGAGCCGAGAAGTGATGTTCTGATTCTTCTTCTCAATGATCCTAGCGTGTAGCGTGTGAATACGTGTCAGATCCTTGGCCGTCGATTCGACCACGCAATCGGACGGCCGGATTTGCTTGGAGGAAGAGTGGGGGCGGTGCTTCAAATTCAAAACGACCGTCGATTTCGCGGCCGGCGCCGGAATGCCGCAGTCGGAATCCATGGACGAAACCGCGGCGGCGGCGTTGAAGCTGCGCAAATCGACGGCGGAGAGCAGAGACTGGGCGGAATTCATGGAGGTGAAATTCCTAAAGCCATTTCCAGCTGCAAACACGCCGTGGAAGACCAGCCAAATCAATCCGACGGCGAGGAAACACTTGGGAACCATGAGCACAGCACAGGAAAAAAAAAAAAAAAAACCCTAGAAATTGGGGGAAAATCAAATCCAACAACAGCAGGTAAGAAGGAACGAATTAAAGCAGGCAATCTTGTAAGAACCCTAGCCTAGAAATGGGCAAACCTCAAAAAACACGATCGATCATAATCGAAGTCCAATAATAATTAATTCATCAGTCGGAGCTCAATATCTGATTGTGAGCAGCCAAAGCTCCTCCTCCTCCTCCTCCAGGTGGATGGAAGGAAGCCCAAATGGAATTAGGTGGTCAAGAAAAGGGGTAGTTGGAATTGGAGATGGAGAAAGGAACAAGTCTTTGAAGACTGCAAAATCAAAATCAAAATCAAATTAAACGAAAATGGAGGTGGGCAGCCCCCCGATGCAAGCTAGAATAGAATAGAATAGAATAGAATTGAGTTGAATTGAATTGAATTGAAGTGACGCGGTTTCACACAAGCTAAGAACAAGAATGAAACTGGGAAGGGGGCGGGGGTGGGGGTGGGGGTCGGGGTGGGGAGTAGTTGTTTATTGAGGGAGGGAGGGGGGAAGGTCGGAGGACGGTAATAATAATAAAGATGGTGGGAATTTTGACCCAGCCCAAACACACCCATGATTCTGCAAAACCCTAATTTAATTTGTACTACTAATTTTGGCTGTCTCTCTCTTTATTATATAGTTTTCAGATTTTCTTTTTATTAAATTATTGCCTCTTTTGAACCGCGGGATATCTTATGTTAATTCAATCAGATAATATGTGATAAAGATATATTTTCTTTGTCTTAATTGAAATATTTTTTAAAATTCTTTGTCTTAATTGAAATGTTTTTTTTTTTAAAAAAATATTTTTAAGTTTATTACAAAAAATAGTATGTATTTTATTAATTAATGAAAACGTGTAAAAGAATTTGATATTTTGCTCTTTAATTTTATGTATAAAATAATTATATGTATTTATATATTAATAATTTAAATAAAAATTAAAAAATATTTTAGTATTAATGTATGAATATTTTTTGTAAAATAAAAAAATATTTTTGAGTAATATAAACAAAATGATAAAAAAATATATATATATACTTTGAGTTAGAACAAGAGAATACAATATATATTGTACACAACACAATATATTTATAATACGTTTTGTTATAATATTATATAAAAATATTGTATATTTTTATTGTATATACATTTAGAGCGTGTTTGATAATTAGCTGATAGCTGTTAGCTGTTAGCTGATTCAATTAGCTGATTCAATGAACTGATTTGATTAGCTGAGTTTGATTAGTTGTTTGTATTAAAATGTTTGGTAAAACAACTATGTGATATTAGTTGTTTATACGCTAAAATGACAATTGAGGACATTTTTATTTTATTTTTGCTTTTAATATATTCAATTATGTTATTTTGAATTTAGAATGTTTAAAATTTTTTGTTATTAGTTATTGAAAATTGTAAAAGTATTAGAAAATTATTTATTTTTATTACAGTTAGATTTAAAAAATAATATATTTTTATTAAAATATATAAATAGTTTTTTCTATTGAAAATGCTGTAAAATATAAAATAATAAATTTTTCGTGTATATATATATTATGTTAGTTATCGATTAGTTCATTATATTTATAATTTTTAATAAAATTAATTTATTTTTAGTATAAAATTTATATAATGTAATTTTAATATAAAAAGAAATTATTAATATTTATATTTTCTATTTTATGTTGATTTTAATAAATTTATATATTTTACAATTAAAATAATTTTTATATAAAAATTAATTATTTTAAATTTATAAAAGTAAAACTATAATATAATAAAATACTATAATATAATTAATAAATAATCAAAATATATTTATTTGTGTAAAATGCATAATAAAATTTTTAAGGGCATATAAGGAATAAAAAATTTTTAAAAAAAAACTATTTCAAAACGCTGAGTAAGTTAGCTTTTTGGGTACAAAAAGCTATTTCAAAAAGCTAATTTTGACTGGTCAAACAGCTAAAAACTGTTCAATAAACTAAAAGCTCTTCAAAAAGCTATTTGCCAAACATTGTGCACCAAATCTTTTATTTTCAAATTTTTATATTTTTTCTATTCTAACAAATAAAATTATAACTCATAAAAGTGATGGGAGAAAAACATGAAGAGAAAGTAGATATAAATATAATATAAAATTCATATATTTTAAAAATATATATCTTTATTACTTATTAATTTATTAATTATGTTAAAATTAAATTTTATTTTTATTATTATATAATTTAATCATAAAAATATAATTTATTTATTTTTCAAATATTACAGTCAAATACTTATTTTATAAATAAAATATAATACAAATTACAATTTAAATATATGTAATATTTAAATCTATTTTTTAAAAAATATATATAATATTATATTTTGTAAAGGTTAATATAATAAAATAAAAATTATATTCAAATTTAATTTTATTCATATTATTAATTTTAACTTTTAATTTAAAATTTTATTATATTATTTTATAAATTTTGTAAAATTATATTATTCTTTTATAAAAAAAAATACATATTATTAATTTTAAATTTTAATTTAAAATTTTATTATATTATTTTATAAATTTTGTAAAATTATATTATTCTTTTATAAAAAAAAATACATTATATTAAGATGTTAGAAAAGTTAAATTTAAATATAAAAGAATAAACTTCTTATTAGAATGAAATTATATCTCAATAGTATTTGAGTATGATATTAAAAAAGTATTATCTGAAAAATTAATATAATATGAAAATAAAAATTAAATTTAGATATAATTATATTTATATTTTTAAATAAATAAAATTGACAAGTAACATAAATATAATTTTGAAAATACATAAATTTTAAATTCTATTCATGTCCTGTCTTTCATTTTTTTCTTCTATATGTCACAACTTGGAATAGAAAGAATAGAGAGATTTGAAAATAAAGAATTTGGTCTCTATTTATTGGTCAAATAAATACTATAATAATTTGAGACCATAAGACCCAAATTCACTTTCTTTTTAAATCTATACTCTCCGTCTTGTAAGGAATTATTGTAATTTGTTTTTTGCGTGTTGATTATTGCATATTAGTTATTATATTATTCCCTTCGTCTTACTTAATTTGATCTATATTTTTATTTCTGTCGTCCCACATATTTTGTCTTTTCATTTTTGGAATTGTTTTTTTCTTGTTAATCATTGAACATTAATTATTATATTAATACGTAAGATAAAACAAGAAAAAAAAATATATCTATTAATATTGTGTAATATAAATAATAACATTTATATGATATATTATATAAATATTGTTGATAGTAAAAGTTTAACAATAAAAAGTAAAATTCGAAAACATATTTCAAACTTGAGTGAAAAGTGTCTGAGATCACGGATTCCTATATATGTAGTACATAATATTGCTAAAAAAAAAAAGAAATGTTGAAAAGGATAACTGGAAAACTAAAAATAATGATCCCAATGAGAATTTTTCTGAAATTAATGTCGATTGAAGATGTCAATTCTTTTCCACTGGGACTACTTATATGCATATCAAACTAAATCGTCCCAAAGTCACTTTCACGTCAGTTGTTGATCTGAACCGTCAGAAACTGCTTCCACGTCGATTAAAAATCTGAACCGTCAAAAATTGCTTCCACGTTGGTTACAAATTTGAACCATAAAAAAACTGCTTCCACATCGATTACAAATCTGAACCGTCAAAAAACTATTTCCACGTCGGTACAAATCTGAACCATCAAAACTGCTTCCTCGTTGATCTGAACTGTCCGAAACCGCTTCCTCGTCAGTTACCAATCTGAACCGTCCGAAACTACTTCCTCGTCGGTTACCGATATGAATCATCCGAAACTGCTTTCTCGTCGGCTACCGATCTGAACCGTTCAAAAACGCATCCTCGTCCGTTACCGATCCGAACCGTCCGAAACTGCTTTCTCGTCGATTTTGCCTTTAGTAATTTCGTAATGGGCTTCATTTTCCCTGCAACATTAATAATAAATCTTCTTAAATAATTTACCTTATCTAGTAAACTTTGAACCTCCTTGACCGACCTGGGGGCTGTATTTCTAAGAGTACTTTCGCCTTGTTTGCATCAATCTCAATGCCTCTTTCATGTACCAGAAAATCTAAAACATTTTCCTGCTGATACTCCAAAAGCGCATTTGGTTGGGTTCATCTTTAAGTTATATCTCTCCATTCACTGAAAAGCTCCTCTTAAATCATCCAAATGACTTTCAAAATCAGCCGACTTAACGATCACGTCATCGATATAGACTTCCATTTATTCACCAATGATATCATGGAAAATAACATTCATTGCCCATTGGTATATTGCCCCTGCATTTTTCAATCCGAAAGGCATGACCGTCCATTCATATATCCCTAATGCCCTAGGCATCTGAAGGCTTTATTAGGAATGTCTTCCTCTGCTAGAAAAATCTGATTATAACCAACACATCTATCCAGCAGAGTAAGAATCCGATGTCCTGCGGCCGAATCGATCAACATGTTGGCTACAGGCATGACGTACTCATCCTTAGAAGTTGCTAAATTGAGATCACAAAAATCGATGCAGATCCGAATCTTTCAATATTTGTAGCCATTCAGCATATCGACACGGCTGAATAAATCCTACCTTTAAAAGCTTCTCAATCTCTTCTTTGATTTGAAGCATCAATTCGGGACGGATCCTTCGAGGTGGCTATTTGTATGGCCTGTACTCTGCTTTGATAGGTGACCTATACTCCACCAAACTTCTCTCCAAATCGGGCATTTTCGAATAATCCCATCCCAAGCAATTTACATTACTTCGAATCAAATCGACCATCCGACCCTGTTGTTGTTTTGACAACAAACCACTTACTCTGACCATCCTTGGAACCAGGTCGGTTTCTACATTATACTCGATCAGGGGGTCCTGAGCTGTAAATGATGGTTCTTTCTTCTCGAAGAAAATTGGCCAACGAAACTGTTCAACATCCGTTGTTATAACACTTACGTTTTGCAACCTCTTTTTAAGTTTCCTTAAGTAATACTGATTAATTATGATACTACATTCGCTTAGACTGGTACTTTCCATAATAAACTTAGTCAAATAAGAAACACTTTGGCTATCAAAGAGCCATAACACTTGAAACGAGAATTGTTCTATTAAAAGAACATATACCTTTGATTGGTGAGCCTGCAGCTGCGCCATGGGTACTTGCAAACCAAAATAGTTTGCGAGGTTAATGGAATATGCCCGGAATAAAGCACATATTCCTCAACGGTTTCTAAACACCAAAGGAGTTGTCACTAGCTTCTATTTTGAAAACTTGATTACCCTCCCAGAACATCAGTTGCTGATGCAAAGATGATGGCACACATTGGGACACATGAATCCAATCCTTTCCTAGCAGCACTAAATATGTGGTATCTGCATCTACCACATAGAAAACATTGGATATTATTTTTGGTCCCTTTTCTATTGGGGCTACCATCATACCTTCCGACTTGGTCGGCTGACCCGTAAAAATCGTCATTTCAATGTTCACCGGTGACAAATCAGAAACTTTCTTTCCTAGTCTTTTAAGTGTTTTTAAAGGCATAACGTTAAAGACTGCACCATTATCAATGAAAATCTTACAGATTGGCTTACCACAAATATGAACGTCAACATAAAGGGGTTTTACGTGAGGAATCGTTCTTTCAGGGAGAAGAGAAAAAACCACTGGTGGAGGATGATCTGTTGATGGATTGGGGTCCATTATCCTCGCCTATTCAAGTGCCTCAAAGCAATTATTGGCTAAGCTAGCCCAAATTAGCTATTCCAGTATTGGCTCTTGTTGTTACCAATGTAACCCCGTCATCCTGACCTGAAAGGAGATCGCCCATAGACCTGATCTGTGGCTTTTTCCTTAAGTGACTGAATCGGTGGGAGAGACCCGAACTAAATTCTTGGCCACTTTCTTTGGTCTCCCCTATGAATTGGTCTATACTGATTCTGTTACAATATTGACACCTATAACACTTGCCTTTTGATTGGCCCCTGTTGATCCTCCTTTTGTACGGTCCTTTGATCCATTGCAGTATCAAGTGATACTCAAATACCAGGTTTAGGCCAGGTCTCAGTTTTAAGCCCCGAGGTGGAATCTCTACAATTTTCAGCATGGGGGCCATGCCGAGCAGCGTATCTACACTTAACATTACGAATCTGAGTACGATTCATGCTTGGAAATCGAGGATCGATGTAGACTGGCAATGGATTCTTGTTTCAACTCTATTTATCTTTGACTGGACAGGGCTTCCTTGTTGGTCGATCTCGCACAAACACCTGATTTTTTAGTTCCACCTCATATGTTCCATATGGGTGATCCCACTTCTCTGCAATTCTATATTTACACAGCTTGAATTCTCCATTATGTTTTTCCTCCGGTCTTGCCTTCTTTTGTAATACTTTTTTTCGGAGCAATTCCAATTTTAGCCATCGTCACTTTGGGGAACGACTGTTGTTCTACCCCTAGGTTGACATATTTGAAGCGGCCAACTTTGATAAACATTTGAATCTCCTTCCTGAAACGTGTACACTGACTTGTACTGTGGGTAAAGAAGTTATGCCATTTGCAGATAAGTCTCCCCTTAATTTTCTCTTTTGTCGCCAATGGTTGTCCTTTAGGAATCCGAATTTGCCCATTCGCCAGGAGGATGTCAAAAATCTCGCCTGCTTTGGTACTGTCAAAAGTCGGTTGATCTTTCCCTTATGTTCCTGGGATTGGCTTCAATTTTGGGCAAATGTATGGTTTCCCATTGATTATCTTTGCCCCAATTTTCTTCTGCTTCAACCATTGGATTGGTCTATAATATGTATGCTTTTACTTCAATGCTAGCCATCTGTTGACCATTGTGGTGTCGAAAATTCTAATATTTTTCTCTAAACAATGATTCCAAACGTCTGGCCTTAGATGCCAGATTGGCTAGATCCTCGGCATCATGGGCGGTTAGTGCCTCATGTAACTACCCATGTATATTCCGGACCACGAGATTGGTCATTACCTTTTTCTCTATCACAGTTGGACATCTGCCATTCATTAAAAGGATCCTTTCTATAAACTGAGCAACAGATTCTTTTGGCATCTGTCTCATTTCCAATAAATCAGTTAAAGACACCATAGGAACAGAATTGAAGAATTTGGCGTGAAAGGTTAACTCTAACCCTTCCAATGTGTGTATTTGCCCAAGTGACAGATTGACAAACCGAGAAAAAGCTGTCCTGGTCAAGGATAGACCGAACAACTGCAACTTATGAAATGAATTTTTACCAATTTCACCCAACTGAGCTGTGAAGTGTCCCATATGCTCAATAGTAGAAGAACCAGCCTCCCCCGAGAATGTGTAGAAGTCGGGTGGTCGATAATTCTTAGGAATAGGATGTTCATTGGTGTTTCTTTTAGAGAATGGCCATTGATATGCGGGCCTATTGGTAACCTATGGAGTCATATCGAAATGGACCCTCAGGACGTGTACGATGCTATCAGGGTCCAATATGAAAGGATAATGGTCTGACACCGGAATGGGATCTTGAGGATGACCTCCAGGTCGGTCATCCCTCTGTAAACCTGCCTGAAACGGCTCAGGCTGAGTCCCTAGAGGGATATTATTCGGAAAAGTGAGGGGAGTTCTCCCTCTCTCTGCCCTACTAGGGGCTGTAGCACTTGGAATGGTGCTATCCACGAACGACGGCCCTGCGAATGAAGTGTAACTCTCGATAGGGTTTGATCTAACATGTTCTTTATCAAGTTTTTTTGCTCATGCAACATTATCTGCATGGTTGTTGTTTGCTGATTGTTCATTTGTTGAACATGATTTAACCATTCAGATGGTATTTGGAAGATGACCCCCGTAGTGGGGATTGATGGTGGCATTTTCGTGGTGGCCCCGATGGATGTGCTGAGGCTTTAAGATTGAGAATCTGCCATGAAGTTCCTTGCAATGACTCAACCAGATCGAAGTTGTATGAAATTCTCGTTAGACGTAGGATCAATAATTTTGCTTTTACTGCCACTGTGGTCATCAATTTATTGATGGTAAAAGTTCAACAATAAAAAATAAAATTCAAAAATATATTTCGAAGTTGAGTTAAGAGTGTCTGAGATCGTGGATCCCTAAACAGACAGTAAATAATATTGCTAAAGAAAAGAAAAATGAGAGCTGAAAAGGATAACTGGAAAATTAAAAATGATGATCCCCAATGAGAATTTCTCTGAAATTGATGTCGATTGAAGATGCCCATCCATTCTCACTGGGACTGATTATATACGTATCAAACTAAACCGTCCCAAAGTCACTTTCATATCGGTTTCTAATCTGAACCATCAGAAACTGCTTCCACGTTAGTTACAAATCTTAGCCATCAAAACTGCTTTCATTTAGGTTACAAATATGAATTGTAAAAAAATCAGCTTCCGCATTGATAAAAAATTTGAACCGTCAAAAACTGCTTCCACGTCGCTTACAAATCTGAACCATCAAAACTACTTTATAATCAGTTACCGATCTGAATTGTCCGAAACCGTTTCCTCATTGGTTATCGATCAGAACCATCTGAAACTATTTCCTCGTTGATTACCAATCTAAACCGTCCGAAACTGCTTTCTCATCGATTACCGATTTGTACTGTTCAAATAGCTTCCTCATTGGTTACCGATCCGAACTATCCAAAACTGCTCCCTTGTCAGTTATCGATCTGAACCGTCCAAAATCGCTTCCCCATTGGTTACCTTTATAATCAACCACCCCAATGCCCAAACTCGGATGAAAATACTGTCTGAAGGGCCAACCGTCTGATCGGTTGAGTCCAAAAATCATCCCATCCGAATGAGTCTGGCCGACCACTGAGCCCATCCATTAATCATTCTTGGACTCCAACCCCAATCTTATTTTTTTTACTCAACCAATATAATTATATTTTTAATATGAAGTACAATAATAATAAAAAAAAAACAAATGACAAACCTTTTTACGCAATATGATAGTATTATACTCTTTTGTTAAACTTCAAAACAAACTAAAAAAATAAAATAAAATTAATGTGTTACATAATATAATAATAACAACACAAAATATAATTTTCTATAAACCTATGTGTTTGTTTGTGAGTTTTTAGTTTTGAGTTTAAATTTTGAATATTACTACTCCCTTCGTCCATACGATTTGTTCATATTTTCTATTTTCGTTCGTCTCACATAATTTGTCATATTATTTGGAAATATGATTACACTTTAATCAAATTTTAAATTTTATATCTTATAATTTTATTAATTTTAATTAAACTATTTAATTATCTTAATCTTTTTTTTGGGAACCATATGAATTATATTGCCCATAAACACCATTACATCATGCACTTCTGCAATGACTGAACCCAAAGCTAATTATAGATAATGACTAAAACAAAGAACACCGTACCTATTAACCAAAATCTCTAGCATTATACCACCGCCAATTTCCACAATCACACTCGATCAAATAACGCTTAACAGACAATCAATATATGCAAAGAAAGCATACATTAAGGCCACAACTTACCTTCTTAACAAGTAGACCTCCACCAAGGAAATCATCCTAAAACACAAAGCGTGAATGATAGCAATCAACACCTCGAGATATATCTGAATCTTAGATCATTGTGTGATTCCGCATATGATATTGACAGAGTTCATAGGACAGTCATTGTATGTGATGTTCCTCCACAACAAAACTGAACATGTAAGTCTATAGCCACGCTGAGAGGTCTGTATTACGTTGGGAACCTCTCTTAGCCAAGCTTTCAGCCAAGAAATTACGCTCGCGTACATTATGACAGATCGTGGTTCCATTAGAATGATTGATAAAATTAAGAATTTCTTGTACTTCTCGATCAAGTCTACAAGGATACCCATACTTATTATTAATCTATGCAATCACTGTAGTTGAATCGCTCTCTGTGATAGTTCGTGGGATAAGAAAGCCAATTGATAAACGAATGGTTTGTAAAATATGTTTCAAGGCTTCAAGCTCCGCAGTATTAAAGTCCACTACCCCAATGTATTTTGAGAGTATATGGATTATGTGGCCCTCATCGTCACATACCATAATGGCCGACACCCTCATCTCCAGGTTTGCCTAAAGCTGATCTGTCAACATGAATCTTCCACATACCAGTTGCTTGCGGAACCTAATCAACATCTCGATGAATCAAACCTCTATTTCTTTTTGGTTGAATATGGATTTGAGCAAGATAATCACAAATGAGCGAAATGTTGGATGTTTCCCACGGGTATTTCGCATGGGTCCATTTTCACATATTTCATCTGATCCTATGAATCAATCCATACCTTGTAACCATTTTACCTTGGAAGACCAGTTCATTCCGGGATTGCCAGAGACACCAGATGGCCGAAAATAGAGCTGCCTCCCAAATGATTTTTTTGGATTTACATCGAATGAGTACTCTCTATTGATGGATTAGTTCCACCACATTCCCAGGAGACATCCAATGTATGCCGAACCATCCAATAATTTTAGTCCATATATGAGATGCTAGATTACATAAGAGAAATACATGGTCAATTGTCTCCATAGCCATACCACAGAACAGACAACACACCCCTTGTGAATCCAGAATTTGGTGCCTATGTAATTTTGCTCGAACCGGGATACCTCTTTTAATTACTCTCCATATAAGACACTAAGCTTTTGGGGAGGCCACACTGTTCTAGATCTATTTCAGATTTCCTGCACTATTTTGAGCCCAAAAAAGTGCATATCTGCCTACTTTAACTGTTTATCTGCCGTTTATTGATCGAGTCTAGACAACCTTATCAATCGCATTTTGATGAGGGGTGCAACTGTTTAGATATTGAATAAATACATCCCACTTCTCAATCTCCCAATCAAATAATTTTTTTTGGAGTTGAATATTTCAAATCAAACTTCCCAAAATTTTGTCTTAGCTCCATTCCCTAGCAAGATCTTGGCCCTCGCCTTTGGATTAATAAGGCTTTCAAAGTTTGCCCAAAATTTTCTATTCTTCCCCAAATTGAATTACTTGGTTGCCCAGGACTAGATGGAGGGATTAAAGATGAAACAGTCACTCGCCTTCGGGTGTCAAGACCCTCAATGAGAAGTTTCAGAGATTCCCTGGTTCTCGGAACCGCCACTTCTATTTGTAGAGTGATGCAAGATTGACATGGATGATGTTACCCAATATGAGGCCTTCCATCTCCCGTGGCGCTTGCAGTTCCTTCCACATAATCAATCTTAGTTTATTTTTCCCATCTTTGTCCCCCAGAAGAATCTACAAAACATTATCTTTATCTTGTTCAACATCCTTACAGGAATACATAAAATTGATAGGAAGTATGATGGGATCGCTAGACATACAACCTAAATTAAGCAGGCCCGCCCTGCCTGAGAAAGTGTTTTTTGTTTCCAGTGACTGAGAAGACCTTGCAGTTTGTCTAAGATCAGCTTCCATACCTCTTTGTCATTGCATCTTACTCTAATTGGGATTCCAAGATATTTACAAGGCCAAGTGCCATCCTGATAACCAAGAATCTCAATATCTATTTTCACCATTCGATAATCCATATTCACTCCATAATATTACTTTTGTTGTAATTAATTTTAAGCCTAGTGCAAATACCAAAAATCTGAAGGATTCTCTTCAAGATCCGCAGATTTTTCTCTCCTCCTTCTACGGAGAATATTATGTCATCTATGGCTTATCGTCACTCCCCAAAACCTCTCTACAGATTAATAAGAAGTCTGATGGCGAACCATTGATTAACACCAATACCGATGCTGACAGTAGGCACATCATTGTCCACCTCCTCCATTTCTCACCAAATTTCATAGCCTCGAGGCGTTATGAAGTGCTTTCCATGAGACACAGTCGTATGCTTTGGAAAATTAAAATTTATGAAAAAACCATTTAGCCCCGATCTTCTTGCTGCTTGAATGGTTTCCGATACTATCAAAATGCCATCGAGAAGTTATCTTCCTTTGATGAATGCCAATTGTTGATTGCCAATGATATCATTGATAAGCTCCTTAATCAAAGGCTAAGAATTTTTGTGAAAATCTTATATGCACACCCGAGAAGTGTGATTGGTCGATAGTCCTCAAATGTTACTGGGCTTTCTTTTTTGGGATTAGGGTGATAAAATCTGCGCCAAAACCTAGTGGAGTCATGGTGAAAATTCAAACCATAAGTGTTACATCATTCCCCACCTTATGCCAAAATCTCTTGATGAAGTTGAAATTAAAACCATCCGGACGCGGAGCCTTATCACCAGGGCAAACCTTAATTGCTTCCCAAGTCTCTTCAGTGTCAATGGGCCTATCAAACCTATCTTGTTCTTTTTGGGAGAGTAATCCTAAGCCAAGTATGTTCACTTTTGGCCATATTCCGGGTTTAGCCTTAATGTGCTCCCTAAAAAATCTTACTGCTGCTACTTTGATCTGATCGGGGTCTTCCCATGATTCTTCATTCCAGTGGATTCGCGTTATCAGATTGAGAATTCTTCGTCTCCTTTTAAGTAAATGAAAATATCTTGTGTTGTGATCGCCTTTTCGCATCCACACGACCCTGGATTTTTGTCTACAAGTACTCTCTTCAAAGAAGAAGAGACGCCATAGAAGGGTTTAATCCCACAACTATTGTTCTTTAGTATCATCAGGAGAAAAGGATTTTAGATCACACTCCAAGGTCTCGATTTCAGCTTCAAGTATGACTAAATCTTTTTCGCAGCCTCTTTTGAACGTTTCAAGCCAACGTTTTGTTGTCCCTTTAATATTTTTAAGTCTGGATTTAAAGCAACCATCAATTCCAGCATTCGCCTCCGATTCATCCCATGTCTCTTCTACCATTTTATGAAATCCTTCAACTGATAGCAAATGATCGAAGAACCTAAAGGGTTTAGGGCCCAAATTGATAATAACCGACTCTAGGCAAACATGAATATGATATGAGAGACAGGTTTGTAAGTTGCTTTGTTTCCATGTATTCTATGCTAGGATCCAATTTTGACATAAGAGAAACCTATCAAGTCTAGACTTAGATTGGCCTTTGTTTCCAGACCAAGTGAAAGATCGCCTCACCATAGGCATATTCACCAACCCTATTAGCTTCACCATCTCTTGTAGTTTTTTCTCGATCTATCTTCCACCGAAGTACCTCTTATTTCCTCCTTTGAGAGCGTCACATTAAAATCCCCCCAAGACACCACCATCCAAATCCCTCATCCTTAATTCCAATTAGTCTATCCCATAGGAATTTACGCTCCCCTAGAGCATTAGGAGCATTGATATTCACAAAATTCAACAGGTCATTGCGATCAACGTTTTTGCCTTTAACCTATATAAAGAAATTCTCTTGAGCTACTTCAGTCAGTTCAAAAATTTTCGGGTCCCAAAAACACAACATACCACCTGAGGCCCCTATTGATGGAACACCACAGAAGCTCACACTATTATTTCCCCATAACCAATGTACTAGTCTATTTGTAAACTCCTTAAATTTTGTCTCTTGAAGAAATAACACACCTGGCCTTTCTTTCTTAATCAACTTAGCAACAACCCACCTTTTAACACCCCCACCTAGCCCTCTAACATTAAAGGAAATGCACTTCATAATATATGATAATCAGACCTAAAGAGCATCAAGCTTTAATGAGGGGCTTTATCATCCAACATCGTCTTATAAGTTTTTCGAAGGAATTCCTCTACCCTCACTTTATCAAGACCCATTTCCTTAGCCAAGGACAGAGTAGCATGAGCCTCCATTTTGTAGTCCATCGAACTAGGCATGGGACTAGGTATGGGACCAATAACACCGGAGCTGGTTGAGGCATCACCCAACCCCTCCTCACTTGGTTTAGACCATATTTTACCTCCAATTTTGACCTTGTCAAACATCTACCGATCCCTTCATATCACTATTAGGCAAATTTGCCTCAACTATTGTGTCAGAGTCGACAACCTCTGCCCTAACTATTGTGTTAAATCCAACCTTCTACCCATCTTTACCGTGGGAGACGACATCAACTCTGATCTTCAATTGCCATTCGATGAGGGCTGATGTGACACACTTTTTTCTCCAACACTTTTTAATTTTTTTGCATGATAACTCTTTTTATTTGCTCTCTTACGATGAGTCATATGCTTCAATTTTTCTGCCAGTCTCCCATTGGCTCTTCTTTTATCTCCGAGAGAGAAGAGGGTCCGTCTGTCTTATTTGGGTATTTGGGGTTCCTTGCAGCATAGAATGAGAATGTTGAGAAACAAATGTGATTGCCTCACTGCCAGACTGTGTTTTCGGAGGTATGCCATTTGAAAAGGCCAACATTCTTTAATTGGGTGAATGTGTGGAGGCTAAAGAAATATGTGTATTTGCTATAGGTAGAGGGCTCTCTCGATTGAAGCAACAATGGTTGGAAGGCAACGGAAGCCTTTCCAACTCTGGTGACCCATCTGATTGGTTGCGAGGTTCTACCTCCGCCACCCTTTCCCACTTTTCTTCAACTACAATTGCATTATCTGCCGCTGACGTATCAATTGACACTCTAATTTTCTACCTTCAATACATAGGTAGAGATTATGAAGTATATAAGTAGATTTACCCTTTAGAATCAACACCTTCGCGACATCCATCTTATACTGGTCTTTAGTATTGTCGTCAATACCAATCCACTCACCCCAAAGAGAGGCAATATTTCGGAATGAGTCTGTACCCCATACTTCCAGTGGAATACCAGTTAGATGCAACCAAACCAGCTTAAGATTGTTAACCATGCCCTTTGCCCACTTCTTTCTCCATAGCACAAACTCTTGAAGGGGGGCGATGAGCCATTTACAAACTCATCCATAGCTTCTACCGACTCAAATTCCGCCAACATAAGTATACTCCCAACGTACGAGAAATTGATACATTATGAGAAGTTATCAAAGACAACGTGAACAATCATATCTAGGCGAAGGAGGTCCCTAACAACCACTATAGCCGATCTCCGGAGACTTTTAAGAGAATCAGTGGCAGAGAGGAGTTCAACCCTATCCACCATGGGTACTTACTCAGTCTTCTTCCCCGGTTGCTGAAACTTCTCACGGAAGCAATCCATTGAAACCACCTCAGCAAAACTGGGACTATCAATCTAGTTTTGAAATTGAGAAAATGGAGAACAAGACTTATTAATCACCCCTTGATTATGAGAATCCCCTATTAACTTGAGTCTCAAATGTCTCCCATGCCAAGGCCAATTGTTAAATTGGTCAATCACCTTCAGGGTCTCTACTGTAATTTTAAACAAAAAAAACCAAAACCTTGCTTCTTTATATGGTTCTTTTTTGTACAGGTACAAACCAATCCATCATTGAGGCCACTCTATGCACCGCAATGGACATGTGGCAAAAATCCGAGTCCAATGCAACATTCATCACAAAAATTGAGACTAAGGACCTTCTCCATCTGAAGATGTCCTCGACAGACCATCCCGACATCGTGGTGGCTTATGCCCCATTTTTATCTCTCCGAGCACTGAAGGATTTGGCACATCATTTCTCTTTATCACCAGCGACCTTAGCCCCATACACCAGCCCACCAGAGATTCTTCCACCATGGCCAATGGTGCCACATCGGCTCCAAGCTCCATCTCCGCAGCCAAACTCAGCACGGCCCACTCGAGGACCTCCGATTTTTGCTCTGCCAAAGATCCTGATGTTGACATCGGTTCCTTTGTCACTGACTCTAGAATCGAATCTACCATTAGATACACCACTTTGCCTTACCCCAGACCCACTTTCAAACTTTCGAAATCCAATGCTCAAGCCAACTCTCTCACTTCTAAGATCCTTACCTTTAACTCTACAAGATCCAACAAATCTAAGATCCTTACCTTGAACCCTACCAGATCCAAACTTTGCTGCTCCAGATCCAACACCAGCAAATCCAATTGAAGATTCGAATTCCTTTGTGTCGCGAAACAGATGTGTTCTTGGCGTCCACATTCTTCACTGTTGATCTCTTAATCTTAATTTATAATTATTTTTACTAATACATTTTTTAACTATTTACTAATTATACTTTACCTAAATTCTCGTATCTACAATAATAGGCCCATATTATATAGGACGGAAAGAGTAAAATTTTGAATTTAGATAATTATTAGATTTAATATAAATATGTATTGATATACCGTAAATATATATTGATTTGATATTTTAAATATATAATAAATTTTAATTTAATATAATAAATAAATAATGAGTGTTGGCTTGATGCTTTTGTAAAAAAAAAATAAAATTTAATTAGTAAAAATGTTTAAAAACCCAACAAACAAACACATGCTTTGTGTTTGATTGTGATTTCAATTTGAAATCATTACAACTGTTGGAAGTTGCGGAGAGGGGCAAGTAAGAGGTCCAACGCCTCCGAGTAGCTTGCACAGCGGAACTGTGAAACGTTCGACGTAATCACAGCTTTACAACGTATTTGTCTTGCGGTTATAACAAAGGTGTGTGTTCATGCACGAATCGATGGTTGAATAAGTGCAGAAAGAAAAACAACACACCAAGTTTGTTAACCCAGTTCAGTTTTCCAACCTACTTTAGGGATGATTCCAATCCAAGAGTCTTAACTAAACCAAACACTTGGTTTACACCATATAAGACACCAAACCAAACTACCCAACCTATTTTCTACCCAAACTCCATTTAGTTTTACAAATTCTCATGAACTGGCTGTTACTTCACCGCAACAATTCCAGCAGGCCAGCGACCAAGCTAAGACTAAGGTTGTTTACCGGATGAATATCTTCTTCGGCTTCGACTCCAAGAATCTTTCTTCTCGTCTTCAATCCTCCATGGATGAGCTCTCTCAACACTCTAACAGGTGGAGAGATTACTTACTCTCTAAGTTCTGTTCTCTCTCACGAAAACAAACATACATCCATAGAAAATACAATTCCTGCACACTAGAGGACAAAGTTGACTGTGTGTCAACTTTTGGGGCAGTGTATCAGGGCAATAAATGTCATGCAGTATGAGGGGACAATACATGCAGCCTCTCCTGCATCTCCTCTGTCCAATGCATATTTATTTGTCCTATTCCATCGAGTGTAGGTAACGCAAGATGCATCCAAAACCTGTACCTCAGTCAACTTTGCGCAGTTGGTAGGTTCCCGAAATGGTGTCAACCGAAAGCTGCAACAACATCCTGCCTACTTGCTCATATGCCAAAAGTATAAATAAAAGGGTTTGGAAATTTTGAATATGCCAACAATATCCCCTTTTTGGCATATGCAGCAAGACATAATAAGCAGAAAACACACACCATTCACACATCCACACACCACAATCATAATCCGATTCAGAGTTATTACAGACAATCAATTCGAACAAGCCACAGACGGCTTTAACATCCAAATGTTGTAACAACAGAAAAACATCGGCAGTTGATCAAAACTAGGCAGAAAAACATAATAAGAAAATAGCAGATGATAATACCAATTCTTCCTTAATGACACACACTCCCCCTGGCTTGCTGCATTCTCCCCCTTGCATTGCAACAAAGGCTAAAAAGAGGTGGTCAAGGGTCAGCTTCCTCCGCACCATCACCATCTTCATCATCATCTTCATCAGCGTCCTCATCATCTACGCGTCCAGGTTTGCGAGGCATCAGCCTCACGGCCTGTGCCACTTTTCTATTCTGAGCAATAGAGCAGCAGATAGAGCAGATTGACCCCTCATGACTTCAGTCAGTAGCGCCCTACACTTCTCTATGCGGATATCGGCATCCAATGAGGCACCGAGAAGAAAGTCATTGTGGAGCTTTTTGAGGTTGGATTGGGCAATATCGAATGGGAAACACCTCATCATTCGGTTCTGGATGAATTCCCTTGGAACTCAAGAACAAACAAATTAAATCGGGATAGGGCAATCGTGTCCATTCCACTTTTGAATCCGAACAAAAGTCAATCATTTTCTTGATTACCAAATAGCTAAAATTAATTAGCTTAAAATGTTTATCAATAGAGAAGATGAGAGTACCCATATCAGTGATGATACTTGTATTGTTGACGGTTGGTAAAATATTGCATCCAAAAAGTCGAAAGAGACATTGATACTTCTCGTCAGCATTGTTCCAGTCACTCCAAAATGTCCAAATGACGAAACATTTCCAGAAGATATGGTTTTGGCAACCTCCTTTTTTGATTCATCAATCAGCTCAGATGGTAGCCTATTTTCATCATCGCCGGCAGTTGTAACAACTCATTGATCACTGCAGGACTAAGCTCCAACATTGTGTCACGTATATATATCTTATGATACCAGAGAGAGTTCGGATCGAGTACCTTCCCACTAAAATTGGCATAAAACTCCTTGATAAGGCGAGGACAATAATGCTCCAATCCGGTTGCCCAAAACAACAAATGTCTTTCCTCAAGGAACATACGGAATCCGACATCGGTATACGCTCGCCGAATGAACTGAGCTTCTGAAATCACAGTCCTTCCAGTAATAACATCTTGAGCATAGCGACGCCCAGAAGCATAATAATATGCCTTATTCAACTCTTTATCTTCATGAACAATAGGAGGATCAGAAACTCCTTAGACTTTCGAGCCTTTGCCTTAGTCTTTTTAGCAGGGGCAGGGGCATTGGGAGACAAACTGCCAAACTTTCTTTTTCGGAGTATGTCCAAAGCAGAGGACAAACGAAGAGAGTCCAACTCATCTTATTCTTCTTCATCAATTTCGGGGGGTTCCATATGAACAATTTCTCCTTTCTCAACCATATTTTCATGAATGACTTGTTCCGCCTCTGTAGCTTCAAAATTTATATCCACAGGTTAGGGCACTTCTGTTCCAACTTTTTCAGTGTTTTCGGCAGGTACCTCTTCATGCACATCCTCACTTTCAGGTTCATCAATAGTAGAAACCTCTTCTGTGGTTGTAGCAACCTCTACATCACCACCAGCAACAACTTCAACTTCTTGAACATCAACAGGGTTCTCCTGAGCATTTTCTTCTTGTGCGCCAGTCATTTCAACAACGACTTCATCTTCATTTTTGGTTTCCATGGGTGCAACTTCGTTTAGATCGATTTCATGCACAACAATATGTTTCGCTACATGACATTCAAATCCTTCAGAAATGGAACGATCTTCAACAGTTGAGATTACAGTTCCCCCATCATGAGCTACATCAGTTGCTAGAAGCTCAACATCGCGACCAGGTTCTTCCATCACATGTTCATGAACAGTTTCTTCCCTTTCTTTGTAGTTCCAACTTTCCTCTTTGAAACATATTTTGCCTTAACATCCTTTGCAACTCCACCGGAATGAGTTTTCACCATGGTTGGAGATTTTGAAAGAAAACTCCTTCACAAGTCAAAATTAGGGTTTGGAGAGAGAGATGATGAGTGATGTATGTGCACTCTGATCCGAAGATATAGATGCAAGGGAATCAAAAAACCTTTCTTTCACACGCCACTTTTATTAATTCCTCTCAATCCAGGCGCGTAAGATATCAGAGCGACGTTTCAACGTCGGGAAACTGCCCAAGGCAGCAGGCTCTGCAACCCTAAAAAGCCTATAAATTTCCCTTCCAACAATATTACGCCACGTATTTCTCCTTTCCTTATATTTATCCAATATTCCAAAATATATCCAAATAAAATCCCATGAATATTGGACTTAATTTTCTTTAATAATCCGAATTAGTTAAGGTATGAACACATACCTAATTCTCTTCTCAATTTTTCAAACCTTTCTGAATCCAATGCTTTGGTGAAGATGTCTGCCTTTTGAAAGTCAGTTCCAATGTGCTGCAATTTGCACACTTCAGCTTCCACAAGTGCTCGGATGAAAGGATATTGAATTTCTATGTGCTTCGTTCGCCCATGTTGAATTGGATTTTTTGAGATGTTAATTGCACTGGTGTTGTCACACCACAATACAAATGACTTCTTCTCAATTCCATAATCCTTCAACATTTTCTTGATCCATAATAATTGCACACAACAACTTCCAGCGGCTACATACTCTGCCTCAGCAGTAGACAAAGCAATCGAACTTTGCTTCTTGGAACTCCAACTGATCAAATTTTCACCAATGTATAAACATCTTCATGTTGTACTCTTCGGATCATCACAACATCCGGCCCACTCGAAATCAGTAAATCCAATTATATCAAATGATGATCTCTTAGAATACCATATTCCAAGTTCGGGCGTTCCATGAATATACCTCAAAATTCTCTCTGCGGCTTTCAAGTGAGATTCTTTCGGGGCTGATTGGAATCGAGCACAAATACCAACACTAAACATGATATCGGGTCTGCTAGATGTAAGATACAACAGACTTTCGATAATGCTCCTATACAATTTCTGATCGACATCCTTTCCTTCAGCATCTTTAGACAACTTGTCCTGTTGTTCCAACGGTGTTCTGACAGTCTTAGAACTCTTCATACCAAACTTCTCAACCATGTTCTTTGCATACTTCGTTTGGTTCAGATATATCCCTTCAGGACATTGCTTGATTTGCAATCCAAGGAAATATGTCAGCTCTTCAATCATACTCATCTCGAATTCTGAATGCATGAACTCTACAAATTCATCCTTCAACTTCTTTGCCGTAGATCCAAAGACAATATCATTGACATAAACTTGAGCAATCATAACATCAGTACCTTTATGTTTGATGAATAACGTCTTATTTGTGGATCATCTGTTATATTCATTTCCAATAAAAAAAGGTAGACAATCGATCATACCAAGCACGGGGTGCTTTTTCTAATCCATACAAAGCTTTCCTCAATCGGTCGACATGATTTGAATAGAATGGATCTTCAAATCCTTTAGGCTGCTCCACATATATTTCTTCTTTGATCCAGCCATTCAAAAATGCAGTTTTGACATCCATTTGAAATAGAGAAAATCCAAGCGAGCATGAAATTGATAGTAATAACCTCATGGCTTCAACTCTTGCAACGGGCGCAAATGTTTCATCATAATCAACTTCTTCAATTTGAGTGTATCCCTGTACAACTAGCCGAGCTTTGTTCATTGTAATATTCCCTTTCTCATCAGATTTTTTCTTGAATATCCACTTCGTTCCAATGACATTGATATCATCTGGTCGTTCTACCAACGTCCAGACTTTTTTCTTTTCGAATTGATTCAACTCATCTTGCATGGCACTGATCCAATATTCATCTTTCAGTGCTTCTTCAATATTATTTGGCTCAATGGTAGAACAAAGCAATTCATATCAGAAAATTCTCTAAAATCAATTTGCTTTCCTCTGGTTCGACGACCTTCTTGTGGATCTCCAATGACAGCATCAATAGGATAGTTCTTAGGAATTCTGGAACCATATCTCCTTACTTCAGCTTCAGACTGACATTCTCCAGGTTGTTCTGCAGCAGTTGTAACTTCAGTAGATTCATCTGCTTCACTCCAATCGAACTGCATCGAACTCTCATCACGAGTTGGTTCTGGAATCTGAGGTAGAGGGTTCTGAACCTTAGG
Organism: Andrographis paniculata; assembly: GCF_009805555.1. NCBI lineage: Eukaryota > Viridiplantae > Streptophyta > Magnoliopsida > Lamiales > Acanthaceae > Andrographis > Andrographis paniculata. The sequence continues at coordinate 3,250,380 of NW_026137611.1, forward strand.
TAAAGTATTCTGATTCTGAACAGTAGGAAGAGGCATCAAGTTTTCATCATCCTATTGATTGATTGATCTCCTTTCCACACTAGAGTCATCAAAAGTTACATTCATTGATTCCATAACTTTCTTCATCCTCTTGTTGTAAACACGATAAGCTTTGTTGTTATGAGAATAGCCAATGAATATTCCTTCATCTGATCTTGCATCAAATTTCTGAAGATAACTCCTATCCTACAAAATATAGCATCGACATCCAAATGTGTGAAAGTATGACACATTCGGCTTTCTTCATTTCCATAGCTCGTACGGTGTGATCTCAGTGTGGTGCCACAAATATACTTCGTTGATCACATAACATGCAGTGTTGATCGCCTCAGCCCATAAGTACTTCGCAACACCGTTGGCTTGCATTATTGATCTAGCCATTTCTTGAAGTGTTCGATTATTCTTTTTCACGACTCCATTTTGTTGTGGGGTCTTCGGGGCTGAATACTCATGCAGTAGTCCAAGATCAGTACAAAAATCATAAAACTTCTGATTCTCAAATTCCTTACCATGATCGGTACAAATTTATTAACTTTTGATCTCTTTTCATTCATCAGTCTTTTGCACAATTTCTCAAAGATATCAAATATATCTCCTTTCTCCTTTATAAAATCAACCCATGTATATCTTGAGAAATCATAAATGCAAACAAGTATGTACTTTTTACCTCCAAGACTGGGTGTATCCACTGGACCTATCAAATCCATGTGCAGCAAATCAAGATAAGTGTTGTTGCTTTAATGTTCCGACTGCGGATTAGAGATACGCTTCTGCTTTCCTCGAGCACAATTACCACAAAAGAAGTTAGGTAACTTAAAAAACTTTGGAAGTCCTCTGATAATTCCTTGTTTGCTCAACTTCATCAAGCTCTGTTGGTTGACATGGCCAAGTCTTGTATGTCATAGAAGGACTTCATCATCCTTTGAGATCAATGAGACATCCACTAGTTTGTCAAATAAGTAGCAGTTGTTCCTCGACATTTTTTCCAATCACACACTCCTTCTTGTTGTTGTAAACCTCACAAGCATCCTTAGTGAACTTAACTTGTAGCTCAATCATTACATAACTGACTGATACTAATGAGATTAGTACTCAAGCCTTCAACAAAATATACCTTCGTCAACTTTGGTATACCTTTGGCTTCGAGAGAACCATAGCCCACAATTTTTCCTTTGGCTCCATCTCCAAATATCACTTCTCCACAAGTGTCAGCTATATAGTTCTTCAATAGATGCTTCTGATTCGTCATATGACGTGAACATCCACTGTCAAAATACCATCGGGATAAATTAGTTGCTTCTTGACTAGATAGGATGACATTACACATCATTTGAGATTGATTCTTCTTAGGTCTCCATTTTCTGAAATTCACCCTTTGTTTCAGCTCCTCTGAGGGCCAATTAACCTTCTTTCCAGACATCAAATCCCTAGCTAGCTTAAAACAATGAGATTCAATATGACCAAATCGAAAATAGTACTTACAATTACTTTTCTGTTGTAACGACGAGTTGACACGTCTGTTCCTTCTACGATTTTGATTTTGTCTCTCATTTCTGTTTTCTTTGGGACCTTCATAATTCTTCTATTTTGCAGGTTTCTCTGGAATCTTCACAAGCAAATCTCATTTCACAAAGGTAGTTAGGTTCACCTTCATGGATTCTTGATAACCTATCCCACGATGATCTCCAAATGGCTTTCCAATCGATAAAACTTTATCGAGTTTGTCTTTTCCTTTTCTGAGTCTATCATTTTCTTCTCTCAGATCATCACACTTCATTTTCAGATGCTTGAATTCCCTCTGAAGCCCTTCATTGATTTCAAACATTTCTTGATTCACTTCTTCAGCTTTTTAACTCGAGCTTCCAAACGGTAAACAATGTTGATCAAATCCTTGTTTCTCTTGACACAAATTTTCTGTTCGGCTACAACTTCCTCATAAGCTTCCATTAGCTCATAGATGTCCATCTCGATTGTGTCATTGCTGTTACATTCTTCTTGAAGAACACTTTCTTTTCCTTTGCTAGATTCTCCTTCTTTGGCAACAAAAGCAACAACGCTTTCATTATCATTTTCATCTTCAGATTCTTGACTACATTCTTCATCACTCCAGGTAGCTTGAAATGCATGCTTTTCTTTCTTCTTGAATGTTGCACATTCCACTTTCACATGGCTAACTCCGCCACATGCAAAGCATTTCGAATCACTTAAGTTTTCTGGCTTAGAAGCAGTTTTGAACTTCTTTTTGTAGTTTTTATCATAAGCTCCCATTTCTTTACTGTAACCAACACTTTTGTGTTCTGGATACCTTTGTTGTTCACCAGTTGTTTTACCACCACAGTGACCTCTGTTTCCAGAATTATAGAATTTTCGAACACGCTTTTCACTTATCATTCAAGACAGCTTCTTGAACAACAGAGACATTTGTTCATTAGATTCGAAAAGCTCCAGATCTTCGGCAGTAAGAGCAATCCCTTTCGAGCTTTTTTCTTCAATATGATTCATCTCCCAATTCATGAAAATACCATTCAAGGTTTCAAGATTCCTGTTCTTGGTTTTCCTTGTATCCTCAAGAGTAGAGACTTTGATTTTGAAATTTTTGTTCACACTTCTCAGTATCTTTCGAACCATCCTTTATTCATCATATTCCAAGCCAAGAGCATATGCTTGGTTCACCACATCTTTGAATCGAGTGTAGAACTCAGACATTGTTGAATCATCAGTCATTTTCAAGGCTTCAAACATACTTTCTACCATTTGGAGTTTTGTTTCTTTAACTTCAGCAGTCCATTCGAATGCATTTTCCAAGGCTCTCCATGCATTCTTTGCTTTCTTGCAGTTTGAGATGACACGAAACTAAACTTCATCGACATAAGCAAATATGGCATTTACAGTTTTGGAATTTCCACCAGTAGCAATATTTTCTTCAGGTGTCCACTCATTTTTCGACTTCAGAACGATAGTTGGGGGGTCGTTCTGAGTTTCTCCAGGCATAACTTTGGTTTGAGGAGTCTAGACAAGCTCTACAACTTCCCAAGTTTCATCACCAAGAGTTAACAGATAGGCCTCCATCCTGTTTTTCCAGTAGGTGTAGTTGTTCTCATCGAACAAAGGTAGACGAATGGACGAGATTACTTCACGACTCATCTTAAACCACAGACAGATCTACTCGGGGTATTGAGCACGCTGCTCTGATACCAGGATTTGGAAGTCGCGGAGAGGGGCGAGTAAGAGGTCCAACGCCTCCGAGTACCTTGCACAACGGAACTGTAAAATGTTCGACATAATCACAGCTTTACAACGTAGTTGTCTCGCGGTTATAACAGAGGTGTGTGTTCATGCACAAATCGATGGCTGAAAAAGTGCAAAAAGAAAAAAACACACCAAGTTTGTTTACCCAGTTCGGTTTTCCAATGTACGTCTAGGGGAATTTCAATCCAGGAGTCTTAACTAAACCAAACACTTGGTTTACACCATATAAGACACCAAACCGAACTACCCAATCTATCTTCTACCCAAGCTCCATTTAGTTTTACAAACTCTTATGGACTGGTTGTTACTCCACCGCAACAACTCCAGCAGGCCAGCGACCAAACTGAGAATAAGGTTATTTACCGGATGAATATCTTTTTCGGCTTCGACTCCAAGAATCCTTCTTCTCGTCTTCAATCCTCTATGGATGAGCTCTCTCAACACTCTAACAGGTGGAGAGAATACTTACTCTCTAAGTTATGTTATCTCTCACAAAAACAAACATACATCTATACAAAATACAAATCCTGCATATTAGAGGACAAAGTTGTTTGTGTGTCAACTTTTGGGGCAGTGTATCAGGGCAATAAATGTCATGCAGTATGAGGGGACAATACATGCAGCCTCTCCTGCATCTCCTCTGTCCAATGCATATTCATTTTTCTTATTCCATCGAGTATAGGTCACGCAAGATGCATCCAAAACCTATACCTCGGTCAACTCTGTGCAGTTGGCAGGTTTCCCGAAATGGTATCAACCGAAAATTGCAACAACATCCTGCACACTTGCTCATATGTCAAAAGTAGAAATAAAAGGGTTTGACATTTTTTAATATGCCAACAACAACAATATTTAATTTTTTATATTACCAAAACAATTCTCTATACCTTACATAAAAAAAAAAAAAAATTCAAATAAAAACACTAAACAAACAAATCCTATCTAAATAAAGCCACAACCCAAAACCAATCTTAAACCTTAAAAAAACACAGGCAAAAACTACTATTATTTTATTCTTAAAAAAATTATTTTTTATATAAAGATATTTTAGCACATCTTCAACTCATAAATTTCATTTATACCGTTTTAACTTAAAAAATACAGTTGCTACGGTATTTATATTACAATCATAACTCTATGTTTCACTAATATTCTATTTTACATATTATTTTAAATATCTTTTTATATTTATAAGGTCATCTCCAACCTATTACTCTATTTTTCTTTTTTTGCACAAGTTACCGTAAAAATACAATATAGTAATTTTACTCTAATCACAAATTTCAATTTTTACTCTAAAAAATATATTTCATATATATTCCTTTTTTATATTATTTTATATAATTTTTCATATTTATAAATTGCATGCCAACTTTAATTTACTTTTACATTATCACCGAAACATATACTCCCTCCGTCCACTTACAAAGTTTACATTTACTTTTGGAGCGGTGTTTAAGAAATAATAGTATTTTAATTATAGTGAGTAGTTAAAAGTAATGTAATGATATTTTTGCCCTTATTTTTTTTGTGTAAAAGTAATGATGTGATGTAAAGTAAGGGTATTTGTGAAAAAAAGTACAGTATTTAATTAAATGTTAACTTTGTAATTGGACGTCTCAAAATAGAAATATGTAAACATTGTAAGTGGACGGAGGGAGTATAATTTTTTGCGAAGTATAATTATATGGTACTTTTAAAAGATAAAATTACATATCACTAAAAAAAAAAATTATATGTCATTTAAAAAAAATAAAATTACACATTATTTATAAAAAATATAAAAATATATCGCTTTTAAAAAGAAATAAAATTATACATTCGGTCTGTTCATTTAACATTTCTTAATGGAATAATTCGTCATAAATATTATTATAAAATATAATATACATACATATTAATATAATATACATCATCCACTCATAAAAAATCTAATATTCCATATAAAATATTATTTTTTACATTACCAATACAATTTTTCATACTACGCTTAAAAAATCAATTCATATAAAAACGTTGAGTGAACAAACTGATTATTTTTTTAAAATATTAAAATTTTACATTACTTTCCAAAAAATAAAATTATATATCAATTTTAAAAAATAAATCAAAAGATTAAATTAAAAAAAACTAATTTTTTTTTTAAAAAAAAATAAAAAGGCAACGTCATTTTTTTGGACGTTACCACAGTGAAAAAAAAAAAAAAAAAAAAAAAAAAAAAGGTGTAGAATTTAGCATTGATCGGAGGCAACCTACGTTCGCGACGCCCTTATTCATAACTATTTAGGGTTGATTGCTGTGCAAGAAATGATTTTTGTCCCAAAAAAAAATAAAAAAAGTTTGTTATAACTTATAACTTCATAAGGTTTGCTAAAAATAGACATTAGTTATGTGTAAAAGTGTTATTTATTGCTAAAATGGACGTCAGTTGTGTGTTACACAAACAAATAAATTTTCACTATGTCTCTGAGATATATTTTTATATTTCGATTATATACATATAAAGAATAGTAATTAAGTAATAATTTTTGTGATTTTTAAATTAAATTGCGACACACAAAAATTGAAAAAGAATAAGCTTATGTTCCTACTGTGTTTAGAAATTTTTATACTTTCTCCGTCTGAATAAAAATATCAAAGTTACAGTAAATATAAAAATTTAAGAAATGTATACACCTATTTTTATCTAATATTTAAAAACCGTGTGGACCGAATATTATAAATTGGAGTTTGAAATTAAAAAAAAATCTCCCTATAAAAATATGAGTTTGTTTAGTTGTATTTTTTTTTCTCGTATTTATTTATATTATTTATTTACAATAATTTTATTTTCTCCAAAATTACGAAATCATACACCTGTTTTTATTTAATATTATACTCCATGCTTTCTAACTCAATGTGCTCTTTTCATCATTTTCATTCATCCTATTCAAAAATATTTATTTTTAATTATAGTAAAAATAATCTGATTAAAAGTAATCATCTATATACCAAAATTACCATAACTTTAACAAAAATATTCATTTTATTTGTATTTTTAAGGACAAAAATGTCATAATGATTTTACACACTTTTACTAACCAATAAAATATTATTATTTATTAATTTACTATAAAATAAATAAATAAATAAATACATTAGAGCGAAATGAAGTGTGTAGAATATTTTCTATTTAGAATATTAAATTTAATTCCTAATATATTAAATAATTATTACAATTTAAATTTTTTTAATATTCAATAACACAAAAACACACTAAACAAACTTTACATCATCTCCAATCCATTTTTTTCTTATCCAAATATTTTACTCACTCAAATTTACTTACATTTTTCCTCTTCAAAGGAATATTCCATATATTGTTATTTTTTAAATTTATTTTAAATAATTAAATAAATTTTACTCATTAACATATTAACTAAACATATCCTCCGTCCGGCCACAAATATTGTGTAATATTGATTAACTGCACAAAAATTTAAATAGATGATATTAAATAGAATAATTTGTTAATTAAATGATGTGATAAAAAAAATATATATTTATTTAAAACAACACCGACATTTCCTTATTAGGAAACATTACTTATATGACTGCTAAATGTGTATAGTATGTTGCTTCCTGTGTTTAGTACCCCATTCCCGAAAACCCCAAAATGTGAGGGGAGAATAGGGTACGAGCAAAGAAAGCAACATAACATAGCCAAAGTAAAATAATATATCTTTCCTCGGGTCTAAGGGGGAAAGCCTCTATATCCTTGGGCCTTGGGCTAGCTGGCGAGCTGGACTCGATATCGATGAAGCCACCCTAAGATAAGGGTATTGGACACAGGGAATAGGCCGAGAGAAAAAGCAGATTGAGGAGTTCACATGGATTGAAATCAAGTCATTTTGGATAGGCTTTTGTAGTATCAGTTTAAAAGTTAGGTTTAGCGTTGCCCTTTGAGTTCATTTTTTTTTTATATCGTATCTCTTGTATACAATGATTCCTAAAGCATGAGTATTGCATATAGTTGATTATTCTTTCTTTCAATTGAACGACGGTACTTTTGGAATATCTTTCTATAGGCGTGCAAAACAATAAAATCACTGCTCTTCAGTTTTGTGGAATCTGTAGTTTCTTATTGGTGAAATCAATTTTATGAGTTGAATCTTTGTTGACAAAGCTACTACCAAAGAACCTCAAGGTTGTCGACGACACGTATAAAGAAGAGGCGGGTTCCCTCCGTATCCACTACTCTAAAGCTTACCGCCCTACCTGCTAATAGATTGTGAGAGGAATAGGCGAAGGAAAATGACCGTAAACCCAAACCGCTTGCAGAATCAAATCCCTCTGAATAGTCCATATCTATCTACAAGGGTTGGGGATCGTACAAGCGAAGCCGGGCATTTAGAGATGAGCCACAACACAACGACTAGGACTCTGATGTGATTTGATAAAATATAACGTATATGTTAGTTAAATAAGTATTGCGAGAAATTAATGTACTGTGAAACTGAGTTGAGGATGAATCCTCTTTTCGAAAATTAGATACGTCCCGGAAGTGCCTTCAGTGGCCGACAATCTAATCCAAAGATAAAACAGTTTCCGTCTTTTGATGAAAGTGGCACCTCAGATTGTCGAAGCTCCGGCGAACAAAACTATAAAGTATTTGAGCTGGAGAAGTTTCCGGAAAGCTAGAAGATATGAGAGAAGAAGGAAAGAATGTTGTTGGTGTGTTTAGAATGAAAGAGAGAGACCCTTTATATAGACGTCTCTACTCGGCCAAAATGGCAGAGGATCAATTACAATCATAATTACGACCTTAATTACCGACGTAATTTATTGTAATTTCAATCCTTTCATTTGAGGCGATCGTAATTGATTATGATAATAAACTTTCCGTTTGTGACGATCGTAATTTATTCTAATTTCAAACATTCCGTTTGAAACGATTGTAATTTATTCTAATTTCAAATCTTCCGTTTGAAATTATAATAAATCCATCCAACGGATAATATTTTATCCAAATAATACTATGACTTAGGCCATATACCCGGGTTTAACTTAGGGTTGTACAATTTAGTTTGTCTCAAGAAAGACAAAATAGTGAAAATATTAACCAAGCCCATATTTCATCTAAATTAATTTAATTAATATGGTTCACCGTCTCGCCGCATATTCACTCACAAATTAATTGGTTGCGTACATAACCGATTATTCAAAAATCCTCCGCATGAGTGGAAATGCCCATAAAATGACAAATGCCCAGCTTAGTCGCTGTGAGCATTGACACATCAGGACATGTAGCTTTTAGTCAACATTATAGAGTGTAGTGGTGGCCCAGTTGACGTGATGCATTGAAGTGTTCTACCTCTGCGTGCACTTACTCAATAATATTGACGTGTCGCTATCTTATTCTCAACTTTGTTCTCAAATTTTGATCCGTTTCAGCCATGGATCTCGTCTTTGGATTCATAAGTATTTCGTTTGAAACAGCCCACACTTCACACTTATATAGGTAATTCTATCTCAAGGTATCTAACTCACACATTTAGGATCATTAAGAGCCGTTGACTCAAGCTCACCACTTTTGCATATTATAACACTCATTGCTTTTCCGGAAATTGTAATTGAGTGTGTTCGTGTCTGACTCTCAAAACTTAGTTTTCCCATTGAACCAAGGCTTGGGATTTCTAAGTGATTTGATTGGGTTACCACTGTAATTGTCTTTACTTGTGGATTTCAAACTCATTCCCTTTAGCAGTTTGTAGATTTGATCTCTCTACAACCCTTTGGTTAGTGGATCCGCTAGGTTTTCTATTGACTTTATATATTCAATAGTCAAAACCCCACTGGTAATCAAATGCCTGACATAGTTATGTCTACGTCGGATATGTCGGAATTTACCGTTGTAGATTCCATTCTTAGCCCTTGCTAATGCAGCTTAGCTATGGTAGTGAATCATCACGGGAGGTATTGGTTTTATCCAGTATGGAATATCATCCATAAAGTTCCTCAGGCATTCGACTTCCTCGTCATCTTTGTCCAAGGCGATGAACTCTAATTCCATTATAGACCGTGCAATGCACTTCTATTTTGTGGATTTTCATGAAACAACTATTTCTCCAATTTTAAATACATATCCACTTGTAGACAGTGAGTCTTTTGCATCGGATATCCAATTGGCATCGCAGTACCCTTCTAGTACCGATGGATATTTCGCGTAGTGTATGCCAAAATTCAGAGTAAACTTAAGATAATTTAAGACTCTTACTAGCGCTTTTCAGTGTTCATGATTGGGGTTGCTAGTGTATTGACTCATCTTGTTTACAGGGCAAGCCAGGTCAGGCATTATACAGTTTGTTAAGTACATTAGACTTTCTATAATTTTGGCATACTCTTCTTGAGCTACGGGGTCTTCTCTTTTTTTGCTCAAGTGTACGCTGAGGTCCATTGGGATTTCACTGGAGTGTTGTCGTAGGCATTGAATTTTCTTAGTATTTTTTTCTTATAGTGGGACTAATTCAGAAAAATACCTTCTTGTTGTCTTAGAATTTTCATTCCAAGGATGACATCGCTTAACCCCAAATCTTTCATGTCGAAGTTATGATTCAACGTGCATTTGACCTCATTAATCAGACTGGCCTCTTTAGTTATAGAAAAATTATGATAAAACCGGAAGATATTTCTTTGAAGTAAACACACTTGTCACACTCGTTTATTTTAAAACTATTTGATAACATGACATTATCAAATCTTAAGTAGCATTGTAAAAGTGTCTGTTTAAGTCTGTAAAAAGATTTTGTCAGTTTGCACACTTTTTATCTCTTGGACAAGAATGACATATCCTTCCGGTTGTTCCATATATACCTGTTCTTCTAATTCACCATTTAGAAAATCAATCTTCACATCCATTTGGTGAATTTCAAGATTGTTCAAAGACGCAATCGAGAGAAGCACTCGAATGGATGTTATTCTGGTTACTGATGAAAATGTGTCGAAGAAATCAAACCCTTCAGTTTCTTTATTGCCTTTTACTACGAGACGGACTTTGTATTTATCAATAGACCCATCAGTTTTGAGTTTCTTTTTCAAGACCCATTTGCCCTTAGTGGTTTACAACCTTTGGGTAGGTCAGATAACTCCCAAGTGTTATTCTGTATTATTGAGTCTATTCCACTATATCTTGCTTTTTTCCACAAATGAGCATCAAGACTCAATAGTGTTTCCTTGATCGTTGTTGGATCATTGTCTCACATATACATAACGAAATTCAGACCAAAGCTTTTCTCGACCCTAATCCTTTTGCTACGCCTAGGTTCTGAAACCTCTTAATCAGAGATATTAGCCATTTCTCTTTTTACACCCTGTAGTTCTTCATCTATTGGTTTTAGGTTGAACCCAATCCTTTTCTAATAAGGGTATATATTTCCAAAGAATATGACATTCTTTGATTCTATCGTAGTTCCCTCAGTCATCCAAGGAATTTCTGATTTGTGAACTATGAATAAACACTAATGTTTAGTGTGTATCTGATAAATATGCAATTAACCATTTTTGGGCCGATAACGACTTGCTTTGAAGGTAAAACTTCCACTTTTTCTAGGCATTCTCATACTTTGAAGTATTTTTATGTGGATTTCTTACCTTTCCATAGTTCGAAAGGGGTAGTATCCTTACCCTTAAGTGGAATCTTGTTTGTGATATAATTTACAGTGAGCAATGCCTCGCCCCACTAGTTTTGAGGAAGTTCTGAACTCATTATTTCTTTATGTGTTCAATTTTTTAGTTCCACAATAACGTTCGATTGAGGTGAATATGAAGTTGTTTTTTTTTATGAATTATGTTACTTTCGTTACATAATTCTTCAAACAGGGCCATATACTCGCCACCTTTATCACTTTAAATTGTCTTGATTTTACAACTAAGTTGATTTTCTGCCTCGTTTTTTAAGTTCTTGAAGGCCTCAATTGCTTCGCTCTTTTCCATTAATAGGTAAATATAACAATATTTTGTGCAGTCATTGATAAAGGTGATGAAATATTTGTCCACCTCTAGTTTGCACAAATTTTAGATCACACACATAAGTGTGAATTAATTCTAATGGCTTAGTCTTCATTTCGACAGACGGGAAGGGTAATTTTTCCATTTTGACCTCCACGCAAACTTCACATTTGTTTTGAGTGTTCACCATTTTTATATTTAATAAATTCATATCTACTAATCTTTTTATAGAATTTAGGTTTACATGACCTAATCTACAATGCCATACCTCAGAACATTCGATCAAATACAAAGAAGAAGCAATATTTTTATTATCAGTAGGTGGTGCTCGGCCATTACATTCAACTTAAACAACCGATTTGTAAGATAACCCCTAGCTAGGAACATCTTATTTTTAGATAATAAAAATTTATCTGCTACAAAGACAAGTTTAAAACCATGCCTAATTAGCAGCGATCTTAAGACGAGATTTTTCGAATATTTGGCTCATGTAGGATATCCTTCAGGGTTAGTTCTTTGCCTTAGGTCATCTTCAGCACCACATTCCCTACGCCTTGAACCTCAAAAGTTGCATGGTTTCCCATGTGCATCTTCCTCCTTTCGGTCTCCTTGTAGGTCACATGGCAGATAGCTCTGGTTTCCCATGTGCACCTTTCTCTTTTCGGTCTCCTTGAGGTCACGATCAGTCCGGTGGCTAGTCTCGACTAGTTGGGAACTCGGCTTCTTCTTTTTCGTTGCCTTACAGTCCTTAACCTGGTTAACTATTTTACCACAGTCAAAACAATTACCTGTAAACTTGAACTATTTGGCCTTGCTCTTGTCCATTTGAGTTGGCATACATGTTTCTTGGAGGGATCTCTGACCAAGTTAGCTTTAGCAATATCTCCACATTTAGCCTTGTGTTGCTTTCTGTTGTCCTCTTATATCCGGACTCGGACAATCAGATCTTCAAGCCCCACTTGCTTTAGCTCATTCAGTCCCTGCTTGAAGTTGCTCTAACTCGGGGGCAATTTCTCAATCATCACACCCGTGAAAAATTTTTCTGGTAGTGACATCTTCTCGTCGATAACAGAGTGGACAATGTGTTGAAATTTTTTCACTTGTTCAACGAAAGACTTGCCATCTGCCATTTTATAGTTCATAAAGCGGGTCACAATAAACATTTTAGACCCAGTCTTCTCGGACTTATATTTTTTCTCAAGGGCATCTCACAACCCTTTTGCATTCTTTATTTTACAATGTACATTACAAAGAAAATTAGAGAGGCTAACTATGTGATACCCCCGGAGTTGGGCCGTTCCTTGGCTAACTTCCGTGTGTGGATGAGCCGGTATTAGTCCATCCAAATTTGATTATAGAGGTTAAATAGATTGAATAAACTACTCATGTCAACAATGTACACATTCCTTTTCAAGAGCCTTAATGAAAGAATTCTAGAGTTAAACGTGCTTGCTCTAGAGTAATTTGAAGATGGGTGACGCCCTGGGAAGTCTCACAGGGTGCGCGTGAGTGAGGACAGATGCGCGCTGGAAGGACTCGTGTTGACCTGTGGGCCAGTCTAAAATCACGACACGCCCGGCTTTGCGTGGTTTGCGGACCGGGGTGTCAACGGTCTCGAATGATACCATGATGTCTATAGACTGGTCCCTCGTATTCCTCCGGCTCCGCCTCGGGACCTGGTTTTCAACCTCGTACTCAGCATCAGACTTATCAGTCGCCATCCCTCAAACGTAGCTCTGATACTACTTGTAACGGGTCGGATGGTTCCCTATCCAAAGTTGAAAAGACTCATGTTGACCTGTGGGGCCAGTCTATAATCCTGACGTGCCCGGCTTTGCATAATCCATGTGCCAACGATGCATAATTCGCATGCGTCTGCAGATAACCCAATCACAGTAAGGTAGAAGAGCATATTCTCCTGCCACCTCTTAAAGTCCAAACTGGTACATGGGGCATCATTCTTGGGCCACGAAGGCAACAGAGGGTGTGGCCACAAACCCTGGAAAGCCTCCACATTCACCTGAGGCAAACCCAAAAAACACAGGACTACCCATAGGCCATAAAGGGAATCGATCCAATTGAAGGAGTAGCACTCCGGCGGCAGGACCAACAGTTTGGACCGCGAAGGCAGCAGAGGGTAAGGCCACAAACCCTAGAAAGCCCCCACATCGACCTGGGGCAAACCCAGAAAACACAGGACTACCTATAGGCCATAAAGGGAATTGATCCAATTGGAGGAGCAGCACTCCGGCGGCAGCTTCAGTGGTGGCTCTGGAGACCTCGGCGACTTCTCTGACGGAGGCGGCTCCGGCGACTCTTATTTTGGCGGTGGCTCCGGCGACCCCTTCGGCGGCGACATTAGCTCCGGGGACTCGAAGACTATTCCGGAGGCGGCTCCGACGACTTCGGTAGGGGTTGATATTCTCGCAAAGTAGTATCTAATGTTTGATTGTTAGTTAAATGGGGTATTGCGAGAAGTAAATATACCGTGAAACTGAGTCGAGGATGAATCCTCTTTCAAAAAATTAAATATACCTCGGTAGTGCCTCCAATGGTCTGCATTCTATCCCAAAGATAAATCGATTTCTATCTCCGATGAGAGTGACACCTCAGATCGTCGGAGCTCCGACGAACAAAGTGAGGGAAGGACTGAGTTGTGGAGGTTTCCGAAAAGTTAGAAGAAAAGAGAGAAGAATAAGAGAATGTAGTTGGTTTGTTTAGAATGAAGGGGGAAGACCCTTTATATAGGGATCTTCACTCGGCCAAAATGGCAGGAGATCAATTACGATCATAATTACGACTTTAATTACCGATTTAATTTATTCTAATTTCAAACATTCCATTTGAGGCGGTCGTAATTGATTCTAATAACAAACTTTTCGTTTGTGACGATCGTAATTTATTCTAATTTCAAATATGTTGGATATTTTATTGCTTAGTGTTATAAAATATTAAAAATATATTCTATATACATTTATAACAATTTATATCTATGATATATTTATTTTTTTCATGAATATAATAGTAATAATTATTTAGTTTTTATATATTTTTTCTATTTTGAGTACTATTTCCGTGCACTTAAGTTGATATTTATTAAATAGACGAAGAGTGTAACTTTTATTTATAAGTAAGTCATAATAAAGAGTTACTGATATTTATTTAAAAGGTAAATATATTTTATCCTACATTATTTCTATAATAAAAAAGAAAAAAAGAAAAGAAAAGAGTCTTAATTATTATGACCTGCAATATTATTATTTTTTTTTATTTTGAATTTTAATTTTTTCTGATTAATTTTATATGATATATTTATATTTATATTTTTTTTTTGTTAAAAAAATAATATGAGATAAAATATAATTTTATAAATAATTTTTATAATGACTTACTTTTATAAAAATTATTAAAAAAGAAAAATAAAAATCAAATAATTATTAATATTCCATTCATGAAAGAACACAATTTTTTGAAAACCAAAAAATTTATAAATATACATTACAATTTATTAATATCATCCAAAAAAAACACAATAGATAAATAATAAAATAAATATATCATATGTAAAAAGGGTTCTTAATCAATAAATTTTATTCAACACAATTTTTAATATATATTTTATCCTTTCATCAAATTCTACGTAAAATATCATTTTTTATATTACTGACACAATTTCTTATACTTCACATCAAACAAATTCAAATTATTAAACAAATAAACTCAAAATTATTATAAATGTGTATGAAAGATTTTTTTAATATTTTATAGAACTAGTAATAAAATATTCAACAAATATAAAATTATATTTTAGATTTTAAAAAAAAAAAAATGAAAAAGAAATTTTTCTTAAATTACATTAAGAAAATGATGAAAAATAAAAGAAAATTATATTAAAAAAAATGAAGAAAAAAATAAATAAATATATATAATTAAAAAAATTTCTCAAAATTCCTTCATAGTAGATTTAAAAAATTTTCAGAACTCCTTAAAATATTATTAAATAATATTAAATAATATACTATAAAAAAGAGTGCTGAGAACTCCTTAAATCTATTTTCTTAAAAATATTTTTGACTTAAAAAATTTATTTAAAAATCGCTCGATTAAATCAAAATAAAAAGAGTAATATATATTATCACAGTCATGCAGTTTGAAAAACCTAACCAAAGTCAAATTCATATTCACGAGTCTAATAAAATAATAATTTTTAAAACTTACAAATGGAAAATTTTACCCCTCTTGAACAATCCCAATAATTTATTATCATTCAAAGATACACGATTTATTCCACATATCTAAAAGAATAAAAATAAATAACAAAGTCCAAAATATGATTTGTCATTTTGGGAAATTTGGATATTACTGTTTATATTTTATTATATATAAATATTCCATATTTTATTTAGTATTTATACTGTAATTCAAAGTTACAATATTATATATATATTTTTAAGTTCGATTTTAATTTTATGAATATACAATTATTTTTAATATATATTTTTAAAAGTTCAATTTTAATTTTATGAATATACAATTATTCTCTTCATATGTAAATATTCAAATGTTTTCCGCACAGAGTTTTACGTCTATTAACATTATATTAATCTATTGTAAAAATAAAATAGAAAACACTAAAATACCCACAAATAACAATTTGATTATAATTTTATTTAAACGATAATGTCTCTAATAATATCCAAAATAATAAAATGAAAGCATAATTAATTATATACTAGTAATAAAAATTGCAGGATGTTAATACAATAAACAAATAATTAACCATTAATTGTTAAATTTAACATAGATTTCTAAAGTTTTTGTAACAAAATAGATAATGAAAGAGTTTAGAAAAGAGAAACAAAATTCTACCTCAATTAGGGGTCATTGGTTCAACCAAAGCAATAGGATCGAAACTAAGGGAAATATCCAAAACGATGGCTGACGGCATAGATCCGGCCACCTCCTCGACGGATTTCTCGAAATTGAGCAGTGAATCGAGGAAAAAATCAAATTCGTAAACCGTGGAAGTCGCACCACGATTAGAGATGACAATGAGTCGGATTTGAATTCGAATATAATGTTAAGTTAAATTTTAAGAATTGTAAAAGATTTTTTCTGATCGATCATATTTTGTCGGATATTATATATATAACTATAAATATTATACTTCCTCTGTCCCGGCCAAAGTATACATTTGATATTAACTAACAAAAATGTATAATATAATTTTGATGGTTTTGTCATTTGTAATTTATATATACATATAATAGTATATTTGTAATTTAAATTAGAAGTATTTTGATATTAATATGTATATGATTACTTTTAGTGTAATAAAAAATGAACATTTTAATTTGTTAGTGAAACATGTAAAAATAGTAAAAAAGATAGATTAAAATTAAAATAATTAATTAATTTAATTAAAATTTTAAAAATATATATTAATTTTTTTAAAATAAACTAAGAGTGTGTTTCTTTAACCCCAATTTTGAGGTTTTTACTGCATAGTAAAAACCCCAAAATTGGTGTTCATTGCAAAATAAAAAATAAAAATATAATTTAATATTTATTATAATTATAGGGTAAAAAAAATATATACAATATATGTCATTTTGTGTAGAGGATAAAATTTTTTATAAAATAAATAAATAAAAATTTAAATATATATGTTGAATATAATATAAATTTATAATCAAATCATACCATATAAATTTTATCAATTAAATTTAAGGCACATTTATATTATTTTATTCATTTTCATCAAATCAATACACATCTAAACTCTTCAAATCCTACTCAAATTTAAACAAAAAAAAAACACGTTCAAACCCACTTTAAAATTCAAATAAAAATCAAATTCAAATCCAAATTTTTTCAAACCCCCCCCCCCAAGAAACATACCCTAAAGCATATAATTATTTTTTAAAAATAAAAAATAAATGAAATCAACGGAAATAAAATGATGGACATAATAAGTAGACGAGAGAATAGTATTCTTCTAATATATGTGGATGCCTCACTAGCTAATATGTATTTGTTGTGTGTATACATTGATGGCTTATTACATGTCATATATTCTTGTTTCAGACAATTTTTGCTCAACTTCTTCATCCGTCCACTCATTCTTTCGGCTGTCTTCTTCTTCTTCTGTCTATTTACATTAAGTTCCTATATACACTATACATATATATCATATATTATCCCACATAGCATGCAAGCCTCACATATACATATAATATATTTATTTTATATTATATTATATTTATATATACAATATATAAAATAGTGGTTAGCGGTAAAAATAATTAATATTTCTATTGGCTAATCCTATAATAATATTATTACACGTTATTAGCATGATTGTGTATTTTAATTTTTGCAATGTAATATTTTATATTTTATCTGTTTATTATGTCTAACATTGTCAAACATGAATTTCTCCCTCTCCTAAATGCATCTGGCATCAATATGCTTGGAAAATACCATTGTTCGAAAAATAAAAACTCCCCGACCCAAGATCGTGCAAGGGTTGTGATCTTTTTGTGCCATCACATCGATGAGGCACTGAAAATGTAGTATGTCATACTGGAATCCCCACTTGAATTGTGGGAGAGATTGAAAGAAAGATAAAATCACTTGAGGCTGACATTGTTGCCAAGAGCACGAAGCGAATGACAAAGCCTATGGCTTCAGGACTTTAAAACATAATATAATTATGTCATGTTTAAAATAACATCACAGCTGCGCCACTGTGGCGAAAATATATCTGAATATGATATGATGGAGAAAACTTTCTCCATTTTTCATGCCTCTAACATGGTTTTGCAGTAGCAGTATCGCGAAAGAGGCTTCCAAAAAGATTCTGAGCTGATCGCCTGTCTTTTGCTAGCCGAATAAAATAATGAATTGCTATTGAAAAATCATGAATCTCGGCCCACATGTGCAAATTCATTTCCAGAGGCAAATGCAATACAGTCGGCAAATCCGGTGCGTAGTCGTAGACACCATCTTGAAGATTATCATAAATATCATGGTAGAGAGAAAATAGACAAAAAGAACTTTACTCGTCGAAAAATAAACTATGATCTAGGGTATTCTCCAAGTCAATCTAAAATAACTAACTAGCTATACAAAACTAGCTATACAAGAATCTAGAAGGAGTATTGTAGTGAACTGACATAAAATATAGAGCACGTGTCGTGTTGTCATCTTTAATATGTGTTGCTGTATTCATATAATTCTTCATAAGAAGAAACCTCGGGTTTGTTTTGTTTAATTTTTTTTATTTGAATTTTTTTTAATATAAATTACATAGAATTATATCGATAATATAAAAAATAATATTTTATATTGAATGTTGACTTTTGTAAAAGAATAAAATATATATATTGAAAATTGTATTAGAAAATAAAAGTGCGAGCAAACAAACCCGAAAATACGTTAAAATTTACTATTACAATATATATTTTAAATTTTATTTATATTTATTATACTTTATCAATTTTTTATCAATTTTAAATATATTATTTTTCTCCATCTCAAAATTATAGTCTTAATTAGGTTGGATATGAGATTTAAAGAGTATTGATATTATATTAGTAGCTGATAAAAAAGTATACATAAAAGACTTTTTTGCCTTTGTGAGTATATTAGTATAAAAAGTCATAGCAATTATGTAATAAAAATGAAAAGATATGAGTAGTTTTATGGTGATATGGTTATTTATAAAAATAAGACTATTATTTTGAGACGGATAAAAATAGTAAACAAGATTATTGTATTGAGACGGAGGAAGTATTTTAAATTAAATATTTAACTTTTTGACTTTTTTGTGGAGTATTTAAAGATTTTTTTACTTTTTTACTTTTGTAAAATATATTTTGTGTTATTTACTATTTTTTTAGAATTACAATAAAAAAAAATAGTGTTGAAATAACATAGCCGGATTATTCATAAATAAAAGTTAAATTAATAAATATAATTTAATATTAAAATAAACATGCATAGTATAGTATAGATTACTTGGCCTTATTCGCTAATGGACAATATTTGTGTTTTTTTTTTCAAAATATTCAATATATTTTTAAAAACAATATATTATATACACTTATTATTTTTATATTACCTCCATAATTTTTTATATCTCATATATATATATAATTTTCTCCTACAAATCGAAACGCAAAACAAACAAGCCCCTATTCTTTTGCACATGATCAATTATAATATGTTTGTTTGGGGGATTGGATTAGATTTTCACTATTTATTCTATTTTTTTCCCCAAAAAACATCAAATCGAATACTTATTTTTTATTTTTTATATTATACTAAAAATCAATTTTATATTTAAAACATCACATCAACACCTATTTATATCACCTTATAGAACTATTCAAATTTAAATTTTTTACTATTCAAATTCTAACTCAAAATCCAAATCCCCGTACAAACGCATTTAAATAAAAAATTTGGAATTGGATTGGTCAAAGATGCATCAGTCAAAATACTTACAAAGTAAATATTTTTTCAAGTCAAACACAAAAAGTATTTGGGAAATTTCACGGAAAACTCACCCACTTAGATTTATTTATTAAATATTTAATTTTTTTTTGAAAATAAATTTGATAGTCAAATAGTAAGGGTGTATTTGGATATTGTCTCAATTGTGGTTTACATTATGCTTTAAATAACTTTTTTATTTCAAATAATAAATTAAAGTAAAGTTACGGTAATTTTTTTTTATTTGATTTCAAATAATATCGTTGACTTAAATTTGTATTTAAATACTCTATTTTGGTGTAATATTTTTTTGAAAAAATAATTAATTTTTATAAGAAATTGTACATATAAATAAATTAAATTCAATTAATATTTTTTTTTTAAAAAAAACAATCCCTTGTAATCGTATATATTATATATTTAGCACCAAAGTGTCTTGACATATGTTGATTCTTTCATTTTTAAAAAAAATTCTTTGTTAGCCCCACCTGTAATAGTTATATATATACAGGAATTATATTTTTGTTTAAATAAAATTTTGATTTGATATTTTTTTAAATGAAATAATTATATAAATATTTATTATTTTTAGTAACAATAATATCATTTAATAGTTGTATTAATATTTTTAAATATATATATAAAAGTATGTACCATAATAATATAAAAATTAATTTTGATAATAGAATGATCAAGGAAGTTCAATGCATCATTCACCTCAACATTTACAATTTGTTTGTGTCTTGCCTGAAATTTTATATTAATATTTCTTTCATTAACGCTAATTATGTCATTTTGTTTGAGTACATAAACTAAAAATATAATACTCCCGCCATCCCACATTGGAAGTTTTGGTTACCGTAAATACGAGAATTTAAGATAAGTATAATTAGTAGATAATTAAGAATATATTAGTGAAAATAATTAATCCATAATATATATTATTATAGATTAAGATTAAGATAACAAATTAACTTAATTAAAATTAAAAAAAAAATAAATTAGAAAATTTAAAATAGAATTAAAATGTGTAATCATTTTCCAACAAAAAAAGTGATATGAAATGTGGAACAGATAGAAACGACAATATGGACATAGTAGGTGGGATGAAGAGAATAATATTCTAATGTAAAAATGGATAGTTAAAAGTAAAATGTGAGCATTATAAAAAATTTATTTAAAATTTGATATAATTATAACTGATGTAGGGATTATTATTTAGTGCGCATGAATTTTAGTATACTTATAATATTTTTTCGGGTAAAGTACGTTTTTGGTACCTTTTATTTACATTTGCGATAATTTTAGTCTCTATATTATTAAAATAATAATTTTGATCCAATTTTTATTCATATTTGAGTCAATTTTAGCCTCTTAGTTTTAAAAATAATAATTTCGCTTATCAATTAATATGGTTCAGATTTAGTATTTTGAAAAAATATTGTGAAAAAAAAAATATCTGTGTGCAGATATTTTTTTTAAAAAAAATAATAATATAAATTAATGTAAATAATGAATAAAAATGAATAATGATACTTTTGGATGAAACATATACAATACATTTGTCATAAAAATAGACTCATAACTTTGAGAATGAGTTTTAATACTGTGTGTATAATTTATTTTTTTTTTACTTACTATTTCTTTTGTATATTTTTATACAAAAAAAAAAAGTAGTAATAATTATATTTATAAATTTTTATTGAAACAATAATTGAAGACTAAAATTGAATTAATTTAACAAAAAAAGACCAAATTTGTTATTTTAAAAATAGAGGAAAAAATTGAAACATTAGTGAATTAAAAGAACAAAAGTATTTTTTTCTAATTTTTCTTACAACATATTGTATAAAAAAAAATAATTTAAATTCATAACAATTAAACTCAAATCAAAACAACACCGACTCCTTGATGTATTTGTTTGTGGAGTTTGAATTTTGAATAATAAATTTTAAATTAAATAATAATTTGATATAATATGACTATATATTAATATGATATTTTAAATATAAATTTATAAAAATAAAAATTAAATATTTGATTAAAAAAATAAAATAGTAAAATTCCCTAAAAATTTCACCCACAAACGCACACATTGGTAAGTCCCTTTTCTAGATAACTATGCCATTAGAGAAGACGGTCACTTTATAATATATTATCTCTTATAAAATATTTATTTTTTGCACATTATAACTTTATATTTGTTTTTATCGTGATTTTATTTAATATTAAAAATATCATTATATTTGTATAATTTTTTATATAAATATAATTATTTTCATATTATAAGATATTAATAAAAATATTTTTTTTTCTTTATTTGTACTATATTTTAATATAATAATTAATATTCAAATATTAATATGCAAAAGATAAATATTAACCTTCTAAATGAACTAAAGAAGTATTAAATTTTTACTGTTTTTAAAATTTTCAAACTTCAAATAATTCATTATGTAATACCATGATCTCCTATAAAAATATACTACCCAATTTCATCAAATCTTGTGTTCTCAATAAAATAAAATAAAATACTTCCTCCAACATATGGTAAAATATTTGATTTTTGGCACTGAATTTAGGTAAATAGTATTAAATAGAATGAATTAGAAATTAACTGATGTAATGAGAGAGAATTATAAATTTATTTTTTTGTTTGAATGATATGATTAAATAAAATATAATTAATTATTTCTTATTTTGAAAATATTGTTGAATATGTGTCGATAGATTAAAATAGAAAATATTGCAAGATAACTAGGACGAAGAAAATAGTGTCTTAATATTATTTTTGTACTTTTTTTTAAAAGAAAATTATAGTGGTAAAATTAAAAAGAATAGGCAATGTAATTTTCAACCAAATCAAGTATAAAATAAGAGGTCCAATAGTGATAATGGTAAAATGGATTATTAAAAAAGTAAAAATATATAAAGATCATTTGTATTTTGTTTGAAAAATAAGTAGAAGCAAAAAATAGAAATATTTTGTGTTTGGATGAATCATTATATAGTCAATATTTCATAAAAAATTGTTTGAATGTAATAGAATTAAAAGTGTTTTTAAACGGTTAAAATTATTAAAAAAATATCGTGCTGTTAATATAATTATCTTTTTTCTATAAAACTTTTATAAATTATTTTTGAAATTTATTAAATATATTTAAAGATTTTAAATTAAAGTAAAAACTATATTTTTAAAATTTAGGTATTTATATTTTAAAATTTTAATTTAAGGATAATATATATATTTAAATAAAATTACAATCTAATATTAAACTATTAGTATTTTACAATTTATTTTAAAATTTGATAAATTTTTCAACCACGCAGTCTACCTAAAAACACTGAAGATTCAATAAAGTTTTCATCCAATAATATGGTTTTAAATAAAATTACTCAAAGTCTTACTAAATTAGAAGCTAGTTTAGCCAGTTCATCTAAAAATTCAATACATAAAATCGGCTGTCTAGATCAATGTAATCCTAACCAAGAAGAAACCGAGTCTGTAATATCCTCAGAAGAGTCTGAAATAGAATTAGTATTATCAAAAAATATTAATACAATAGAAGACAACTTCCAAGATGATAATAAAATAAATAGAATATATAGGAGTATAAATAAATTCAAAAGAACCACAAAATGGAAAAATGCAAAAATAAGAAATTACTATAATAGGTCTACACCGCCGGACATTCAATATGAAGAAAGATCAAAGTTTCATATGAGTATGTATGATGGAGAATCAGTCTACGAATTGAATATAGATGGTAAATCTGAATATGAAATAATAAATACTCTTCAGGCATGTCTAGGTTAGCCTATAAAATTCAAAACATAGAAGAACAAAACGCTACATGTCTTATTATTCAAGGATTTACAGGACAGCTAAAATATTGGTGGGATAATGGAATTTCTCTTCAAGATAAAATTACAATTTTAGAACATACAATAGAAATTGAAGATGAATTAGGACGTATAACAACTAAACCAGATTCAACCGATTGTTTAATAGTTACTATAGCCATGTACTTTGTAGGAAATTCATCCGAGGAATTAAATTCATTCAAAATATTTTTAACCAATTTAAGATGTCCAACCTTATCGGACTTTAGGTGGTATAAGGATATGTTTTTAACATATGTATTAAGTAGACATGATTGTAATCCGTATTTTTGGAAAGAAAAATTCATTACTGGTCTACCAATTTTATTCACAACGAATTATGAGCAATCTTCAAAAGGAGTTATGAAACAAATACATAAACTTTGAAACAATAATTTTCGTCAATTATTTGTTTTTATTAAAAAAGAAGGGTTAGCCTTATGTTCCGAGCTTAAAATACAAGCTAGATATAGATCTGAACGTCGAGAAGTATGATCCTTTTGTCAAACCTTTGGCATAAGTGGAATAAAAGCTCTTTTACGTCAAAAACCTAAACATTTAAAATTTAAACGTCATCAAAAATCTTATCGTGAATATAGAAAACCAAAACCTAATTTTAAAAATTACAAAATAAATAATAAAAATATAATAACATGTTGGAAACGTGGAAATGTAGGACACAAAGCAGATAAATGCAAATTAAAGAAGAAAATTAATGAAATTTTTCAAGAAACTGATTAGTACAAAGTTCTGACTAGGAAATAGAAGAATTTGATTCAAGTAGTGAAAATTCATGTAATACTATGTCTAGAATATGTATAAACGTGATTATTCAAAAGAAGGATAAAGAATTTCTTTTTGATATTATAGATCAAATTGAAGATCCTAATATTAAAGGATATTATTTAAAAAGACTAAATGATTTAGTTGTCAAAGAAGAAGAACCTGTTAAATTAGTTGAACTTTTTAGTTTATCAAAAGTATTAGATAAATATTCATCAAATTCTTTAACCAAAAAGAATTCTTCAAAAGATATTCAAAGTGAGATAAATATATTGAAAAGTCAAATTAATAAAATAAAAGAAAAAATAAATATACTCCAGATAAAAGATCTAGAAATTGAAGCTAGAATTGCATATATAATAATTAATGAAGATATCTCTTTAGTAAATCCACCATCGAAATAAAAATAGGAACACAAATTCCCCCCGAATCTCAATTTTTACAAATTATAGAAAAAATTAATTTAAAAAAATGGTATTCTATGATTGCTCTAGCAGTAGATGATTTTAAAGAAACTTTTGTTGCATTAATAGATAGCGGGGCAGATCAAAATTGTATAAAAGCTGGTCTTATTCTAACAAAATATTGTGATAAAACTAATGTATAATTATTAACAGCAAATGAAGCACTTTTAAAAGTAAAATATAAACTATCTAAATGATACATATGTAATAATGAATATTCTTTCAAAAATACATTTTTTATAATTAATGATATAAATCAATATATAATTTTAGGATCTCCCTTTTTAATTCAAATATATCCATTTACTATCGACAGTCAAGATATTCATACTAATATTATGAGAAAAATATAACTTTTAGATTTTCACATTCCGTAAAACAAAAAGAATTATCATTACTTCAAACATCTTCTATGTTTAAGCAAATAAATTTAATACAACAAAAAACAATCATATTTCTAAAAGAAGAACAATCATATGTATCAATAGAAGAAAAAATAAAAGATCCATTAGTTCAAAAGAAAATATTAGAAATAGAAAATTTATTTAAAAAAGAAATTTGTGCAGATATTCCAAATGCATTTTGGGATAGAAAAAACATATTATTAATCTCCCATATGAAAAGATTTTATAAAAAAAAAATATTCCAACCAAAGCTAGACCAATTGAAATGAACCAAGAATTATTACAAACATGCAAAAGAGAAATTCAAAGTCTTTTAGATAAAAAAAACTCATTAGGCCTTCAAAATCACCATGGTCGTGCGCTGTTTTCTATGCTACGAATCATGCAGAAAAAAAACACGGTGTCCAAGGTTAGTTATTAATTACAAATCCCTAAACAAAGTTCTTCAATGAATAAGATATCCTATTCCAAATAAAAGAGATTTATTAAACAGGTTATATAATGCAAAGATATTTTCATAATTCGATTCTAAATCTCGATATTGACAAATTCAAATAGCTGAAGACGATAGATATAAAACTGTTTTTACAGTCTCTTTTGGTCATTATGAATCGAATGTAATGCCTTTCGGATAAAAAATGCTTATTCTGAGTTTCAACACATAATGAATGATATTTTCAACTCCTACTTCACTTTTACAATAGTATATATAGACAATGTTCTAGTTTTTTCAAAAAATATAGATCAACATTTTAGGCATTACAAATATTTTTCAACATAATTAGAAAAAATGGTTTAGGGGTTTTGATCCTCTAAAATGAAATTATTCCAAACTCAAATTCGTGTCTTAGGACATGAAATTCATACAGGAACTATTAAACCAATAACTAGAGCCATACAATTTGCAGATAAATTCCCCAATGAAATAAAAGGAAAAAACTCATTACAAATATTTTTAGGATGTTTAAACTATGTAACTAATTTCTTTCCAAATATGAGACAAATTTGTCAACTTTTATTTCAAAAATTACAAACTAATCCTCCCTCATAGACTAATCAACACACTGAAATTGTTCAACTATTAAAAGAAAAAGTTAAAGCCCTACTATGTTTAGGCATTCCAAATCCTCAGACATTATAGTGGAAACAGATGCATCTGACATAGGTTATGGAGGAATACTAAAACAAAAAATAGAATCAAAAGAACAGTTAGTTAGATTCAATTCAGAGGTATGGCTTGGACCACAAAAGAGTTATTCAACAATTAAAAATGAAGTTTTATCCATTGTCTTATGTATTTCCAAATTTCAAGATAATTTATATTTTAAAATTTTTTTATTAAAAAATTGTTTGTAAATCTGCAAAAGAAATTTTACAAAAAGATGTTCAAAATCTTGTTTTAAAAAAAAAAAATTTGCTAGATGGCAAGCTATATTATTTGTCTTTGATTTTGAAATTAAATTCATTGTCTAATTTTCTTACTCGGAAATTTTTGCAGGGTAATGGTAAACCATAAACCCAAACCTATTATACCTCCTAAATATATTCCTTTTAACCATACCCTTAATTTATATAAACTTAGAAAAATAATTTTTTTTGTCCCAACACAAAATAAACAATTTAGAATTCATAAATAAACACCCTCGTTTATTCACAAAAGATGATAGAGAATACTGGAACACCCTAAATTCAAAAGCCCGTTCAAAATTAAAAGAATTAAAAAATATATCAAATTATTTTATTGCTTAACTATAATTTTTCTTCTTTTAGGTATGACCGTTCCAACTCAACCTACAGCTCAAAAGGCAAAAGATTATGAACTCATCCGAAAAACAGTGATTCCTACAAACAACAGGTTTCAACCATTTTACGATTTTCCCCCACTAACCTATATTCAAGCTACCCAATCTTCTCAAAATCAAACTATTTCGAAACCACAAAATCAACCTATGGAAAAAACTCAAATTCCCTATACTCCACCTAGACAACCAACTAATTTATCATATTTTACAAAAAATATTACTGAACATGTCACATTAACCCGATTCAAAGATATCCCTAACATAGATACCCTCAAACAATTCACCCAAAGAATTTCCCAACAGGATGTAACTGGAGCACATATGATCTCATCAAAATCCAAAAGTTTTATGAACTCATTTTAGTAGATTATGATTCAATTGAACTCACACATACTAAAGATTCTCAAAATCCAGACCGCGTAGCTTATTCAAAATGCATAATAAAAAAGGTGTGTTCCCAACGAGAATGAGCTTCCCCCTTTTCCACAAAAATGTTTTCAGTAATTTTTTCTCCAAAATGCTATACATATCATGACTATCTGATGGCATGGTATAGAACATTTATATTACAACCATTTGATCATTCATGATTTTTTACTTTTCATTCAAATTGTTTTAAAAAATTTCCCAATATGGTTTTACCACTGGTGGGCATTTTACAGCCCAGAAAATGATATAATTCCTCCCGAGGTTCAACTTGGTTTTCAACTTTTCAACAAAAAGTCCAAAGACGAAGAATTTCATAAGCCAACTATTTCACGTTGAATTCAAAGTTCCATGGATATTTTGTTGGTCCTTCAAATTTTTGCAGGCTTTCGACAAACCCAATTCATTATCACTGGTCCAAGAATTGAAAATCAAATGGTGGAATCAATTCAACACCCAGTTTTGTGATCAACAAGCAGTAGGCCATTTTTTCCAGAAGGGTGAAAAGCTAACAAAAGTATTCAAAGAAAATTTCAAAAAATCCGTCATCCACTACTCAAAGCAAAAAGTCATTATCCATTCCACAGGATAAAAAAAAATAAATTCTAGAAGTATCAAAGGAACCACCTGCTCCAAAAATCCCGAATAATCAACAACATCAACAAATATTCAAATTCATGGAAATGATAGGTAGCAATTCCCAATTCATAGAATTCATTACAAATCAATAAAACAAAGTCCACGTCGATTCTGATGCGACAGAGGGATCAAGTTGTGATCAATTCGGAGGACCATTAGCTCAAGATCCATTTGATATGCAACATATTATTTTATATAAAAATATATATATTTATAAATATATATATATATAAGTAACAATATATATGATATATCAATATAAGATAGATAAGATATATATCTTATCCATAAACTTAAAATAATATATTCTAGATTTAGAAAATAAAAAATCATATCCTAGATCTAGTTTTGCTATTTTTAGCTATTCTTTACCTATAAATAAAGAGAATGATTTCATTGTAAACACACTTGCTAAACTCAAGAGCATAGATTTTGAAAAAAATCTTTCTTTCTACTTGTCCACCTTGCAATCTAAAGAATCAATAAAGAAGTTTTTATTCAAGTAAGTTTGTCCTGTACTTTGTTCTTATTCTTATTATTGTTTTTATTCTTAATTTTGTTCTTCTAAGATATATATATACATATAATTATACTATATACAATATGGTCGGCTCCGCCACCTATTTCTAACTTTTGGGTATAAATTATTTTAAAAATTTATTAAATATATTTGAATATTTTAAGTTAAAGTAAAAAATATATTTTTAAAATTTAGGTATTTATATTTTAAAATTTTAATTTAAGGATAATATATATTTAAATAAAATTACAATCTAATATTAAACTATTAGTATTTTACAATTTATTTTAAAATTTGATAAATTATATTTAATAATTTTAGTATAATCTTAAAAAATTATATACTCCTATTTAAAATTCGTATTTCAGTCATAATTATAAATTTTAATTCAAGTATAACATATAAATTAAAAATAAAAATGTAATTATATTTTTAATTTTTATTAAAATATAATATATAAATTAATTATTTTAATATTTTATAAATTATTTTTAAAATTTATTAGATATATTTAAATATTTTAAATTAAAGTAAAAAATATATTTTTAAAGTTTAGGTATTTATATTTTTAATTTTTAATTTAAGAATAATATATATTTAAATAAAATTATAATCTAATATTAAACTATTAGCATTTTACAATTTATTTTGAAATTTCATAAATTATATTTAATAATTTTAGTATAATCTTTAAAAATTATATACTCCTATTTAAATTTGGTATTTCAGTCATAATTATAAATTTTAATTCAACTATAACATATAAATTAAAAATAATAATGTAATTATATTTTTAATTTTTATTAAAATATAATATATAAATTAATTATTTTTATATTTTATAAATTATTTTTAAATTTATTAAATATATTTAAAGATTTTAAATTAAAGTAAAAAATATATTTTTAAAATTTAGGTATTTATATTTTAAAATTTTAATTTAAGGATAATATATATTTAAATAAAATTACAATCTAATATTAAACTATTAGTATTTTACAATTTATTTTAAAATTTAATAAATTATATTTAATAATTTTAATATAATTTTAAAATATTATATACTCCTATTTAAATTTGTTATTTCAGTCATAATTATAAATTTTAATTCAAGTATAACATAATGTAATTATATTTTTATTTTTTATTAAAATATATATATATATAAATTAATTATTTTTATATTATTAGTATTATACTATTGTATTTATTATTATTATTATTATTATTATTATTATTATTATTATTATTATTATTATTATTCAATCTGTTTACTAAATATTTTTCAATGAAACAATTCCTCATAAATATTATTTAAAAAAATATAAATATACACACATTAATATAATATATACATTATCAACTCATAAAAAGTCATCAATTCATCTAAAAACGCTGAGCGATCATAATAAATTATTAAAGATAAAACAACAATTTTAAGTAAATAGTGCTAAAAAACACTTTTCAACTCATACAGAAGCCAATGCAAATATGTATAAAATAATTTTTTAGAAGTAGAAATCAAAAGCTCTCACCAAAGTTTATGAAAAGTGACCTAAATAAATTTAAATAATGTTGATTTTTTATTAAATATAATATGAAAACATTTTTATATATAAATTAAAATGATAAAATAAATACATTTTTAGTGGATAAAGAGGATATTAATTTTTTATTAATTGTTTTGTTTTTAAATAGTTAACATTATATTAAAAATTATTTACCTAAACAAACCAAAATCAAATAAAAAAACAAATGACTTGTTTATTATTATTATTATTATTATTATTATTATTATTATTATTATTATTATTATTTACTCTTTATTTAAATAATAATTTGAATATAATATTTCATAAAAAAAAATAATATATTTTTTATAAAAAAAAAATTATGATTATTGTACAATAAAACTTCAACTTCAAGTAAATAAATACTTTTATTAAACGAATAATCACTTTAACAAAATATTAAATGAAGCCGTTATATGATATAGTTGTCCATGAATTTGAGATTTTGAATTAGAAATTTGTTATGATATATTTATATATGATGTGATATTATAAAAGGTAAAATTAACTTTTTAATGTAATATAAAAATACGAATATGTTTTTATTTGATATTTTTTGGATAAAAATAAATATATAATAAAATTTGAATTAAAAATTCATAAACAAATATAGCTCATGTAAATACAACACTACAAAAAAATAATATATTTGTAACGGAATTCCGTCTCTAATGTTCACGTAGTTAACATAATTCCATTCCTAATTCCGTCTCTAATGTCATTAGTAACGGAAAAAGTAGATTTAGAGACAAAAAAAAATTTGTTACAAAAATGATTTTTTCTTGTAGCGCAAGATACAAAAAACTTAAACTAAATACACCAAAAAAAAAAATTGTTCTTTTTGCATTTTTTAAATTTATTTTATCATGTAGTTTTGTTATTTTTAATAAAAATATATTTATTTTTTTATATATATAAATATCATATCTAACCACTATAATAATAAAAATAAAAGATGACTGTTATTATATTGATATATAAAATTCATAATGACTACACACAACATAAGGGCATACATTACAAGATAGAAAAATTGAAATTTCGTGGAGGAATTATAATATTATACTATTGAATAATTATTGGCGGCTCTTAGCATGATTAGAGTGAACAATTGCTCAAGATCCAAAATTTGGAAGGACTCATATTTGAAAATTTTGATTTATTCTTAGATATATTAAATTTTAAATTTTATTATATATATATTTCATAATTACTCAATTCAATTTTAATTCTAAAAAAACTTTAAATCCTAATCAAATATTTTTTCAAACTTTTATATTTTCTTTTTAATCATATCTACCAATCTTTCTAAATTGCAAATATAATCCTTGTCCACCCACCCATAAATTTTGTAACGAATGATATATTTAGGGTTCATAGTAGTTATTATTATTATTATTATTATTATTATTATTATTATTATTTGTGTTGTTATTATTATTGGATTATTATTTTTATAATAGTCAATATTTTTTATTTATTTTCGACTGATGATATATTTTATACGTATGACCGTTTATTGAATGTATAATTAAAATAATTTTTATTTTTTTGGAATTTATTATT
Source organism: Andrographis paniculata (assembly GCF_009805555.1). Taxonomy (NCBI): domain Eukaryota; kingdom Viridiplantae; phylum Streptophyta; class Magnoliopsida; order Lamiales; family Acanthaceae; genus Andrographis; species Andrographis paniculata. The sequence goes on from NW_026137611.1 coordinate 3,282,210, forward strand.
ATATTTATTAGTGATATTATTTTAAAAATATATTTATCGTATATTTATAGGGCGTACAATTTAGCTTTTGCTCAAAGCCCTGTAAAAGTCCGAGACTGGCTCGTGAATAATATAATATGCAAATAAATACAATTATGTAATACTTTCTGAATTTGTAAAACTTAATATGATATATTTTTTAAAAAAACTATTTAGTATCATAATTTTGTTTTTCTAAAAATAGTATTGATAAATAATGCATTTTTCTAAAAAAAAAAAATAAATTAGGCATGTAAACAGAATTTCTATTTTTAAAACCTTCATTCAATGAAAAACACATCTATAGCACGGATAAAAAGGAAAAGCAAAAACTTGAGTTCGAATCGAACATCATTACAACCCAACGCGATCTTAACTACACCGAAGCCAGCAACCTTAAATTCAATCGTCGAAGCCAAACAGAGTGAAGAATCATGTGAAAAAGATCGAACCTTTTAGGATCTCCATTGACGACAAAATGCCTTTGCACTTGCTTTACTCTTTTTTGCATTTTCAAATATTTAGCCTCAGAAATTCCCTCCAAAATCACCTTGATATTTGGAATATCCTCTATTTTCAGAGTAATTGAGAACTTTTTCCAATTCAAAACATCGCTAAATGGTGGGACATAGCCGTTTGATATCAACACCGGAATGCACTCTGCATAGATCGCCTCGACAACGCGAGGGCTAGCGACTTCATACCCACTAGGGCAAAGGCAAAACTTGCTATTCTTAAGCATCGACTCATAGGATGGCCCATCCGAAGGGACATTTTTGTAGACACGGATGTCGGGGTCTTTTTCATGCCATTCGCTTAGTAGTAGCTCTCTTATGTGGCCGTGAAGGCCCCCGGCAAAGAAGGCGAGTATGGGTCGTCGCGACGGAGGGGACCCACCTAGAAGGCCGGTGATTTCTCCGGTCTTGAGGTTGATTTCGGGCAATGAGACATCTTTTAGGGGATTAAATCCTTCGGAAGTATTGGCATTGCATAGAACTCGTATAGAGTTGTTGAATAGGAGCGGCGCATATGAACTCGAGTGAGGTGCCTGAGAAAGTTTTCCGGCTATACAAATTACCATAATGAAAGTAACAATAACCTATAGTTTGAACTATAAATTCTACTTTCTGTCCCACTTTACTTGTCCGATTTTCTGTAAATTTGATAATGTAGGTAAAAGTATAATTAAGTAAATAATTAATAAATGTTTTTATAAAATAATTATTTTATAATACAAATAGTTATATATTAAGATTAAAATGACTAATTAATTTAATTAAATTTAAAAAAAATTAAAATATGATTACATTGTATAATTATTTTTTAAAAGAAAAAGAGATCAATTATATTGGATGAAAGAAAAATAGAAAATATAAACAAATTATATGGGACAAAAGAAGTATTTTATATTTACCCTTGCGATAATAAAAAAAAATGCATAGAATTTCTATATTTCTATATAGGGTTTTGTGCATAATTTTCGAAAATACGATGATAAATTACGCAGTAAAATTTATATACTTTGTGCGTATACTTACCCAATCATGGCAAGATAACATGAAGTGATCGGCGCCAAGGCTTCGATTCCAAAAGGGGTGTTTGTGTGAAATAGTGTCAACATAATCAGATAGGGTGCGCCCGATAGGATCCATGTCAATTGCACCGGGCACGTATAAATATTGAACCATCACGACCACACTAAACGGCATGAAGTACACGTGAGCCTCTTCGGGGTCATGTGTCCGATATCGGCTCCCCTTCTCCATTTCGTGGATGAACCGCCCTTCCGATGAGTATATGCTACGGCAAGGCCCGTTGTGGAAGATCGGGGCGTCGCCTTCTTTGTACACATAGATTTTGAAATTTTTTTCCATTTCAACGTAACTCCTATAATATTTTAAAAATAGTAAAAATTTCAAATATAAATATAGGTTTGAAATTTTAAAATTTATTCCATAATTATCCCCTATTTTTTAAAATTTGTTGATATTGAGTTAGTAGTAAATTCTTTTCAAAACTCACGACGAGATGCTTAATTATGTAATTATTTTTATTTTCATATTATTTAATTCATAAAATACTTTAAAAAGTATCTCTATTTATCTATCTATATAGTTTGTAACGCTTTCAATTCTTACATCTATGTCTTAATAAGAGTTTATATAAAAAAAATATTTTATGTTGTCTTTTGTGAGAAAATACGTATATATATTGAGTATCGTGTCGAAAAATAATATAAGGCAAACAAACCCTCATATTCTCGATAACAAATAATAAAAATCTAACAAGTTTCTAAATTAATATGTACCGATAAAATGAATTTGCATTTCGATAGATTGCACCATGAGGAATGTAGTTTTGTGGATCTTGATTGTTATTTCGTGTCATAATGAAGCTCTTATTGTTGCTTTTAGCAGCTTCTTTTATGGAAAGTCGGACTTTAGATAACACGCTTTCGATCTTCCACACCCCATCTCTTACAAAGGCGTGTTTCACTATTTCCTCTTTTTTCTGATCATTTGAACACATTATAGTTGTTAATAACATTTCATTCAAAATAAAAATAGCATCGTACCAAATGTATATTTTAAAAAAATAATAATATATAACAATACCGTAATATCAATAAACAAATGGAAATTAAAGACAAGAAAGAAAGAAAAACATTGTAATAGCTTACAAAGTCACGATACAACGAGCCCTTCATCAAAACCCGAGCATTCGATCCATCCAAAATATTATTACCATCACGGCCGTGATCTTGACCTCGATGCTCGACCCCCAACGAATTACCAAACCAAAACAAGCTTAGAAACCCTAGAGTTTTCGGAGGAATTAGGGTTTTTTGATGGGCGAAATTGGTAGCAAGAAAAGAAACAATGGCTATTGGGATTAGGAAAAGGAAAATCAACAATGAAGGGGAAGATGAAATGTATGAGAACGATCTATACAAATTTTTCGAGGAACTCATGATCCAAAACTGGATAGAACTAGAGAATGTACTCACAAACTAACATTTCATCGTTCTTTGAGAAATTGAAAACGACATTCATTACTTGGAAATTATGCAAACTACAAGAGCTTTAAGAGCTGTACGATTCTTTGCTGCATCATAATAATATTCTCCCTTTACGTGTGTGTGTGTATACATATATATATATATAGAGAGAGAGAGAGAGAGAGAGAGAGAGTGAGTGAGAGAGAGAGAGAGAGAGGTTATTATGAATGCATGGGGATCTTCGGATGGTTTTCTTAAAGGGAAAGGTTCTAGTTTTGAAATACACACTATCAAAAATTTGTTATTTTGCCTGAAATTTTAATTAGTTTATGTTGTTCGTGGGGGTTTTTGATTCAGACTATTATATAGTCATTGACATTTTAAAAAAATAAATAAATCAAATAAAATATCTATTTTTTATTTTTATATTATACATTCCGTCTCTTCCCTCAACATTTTTAAATGAATTGATTTTTTTGTGTATAGTATGAAAAACTGTGTTGGTAATATAAAAAATAATATTTTTTGTTAAATACTGGACTTTTTATGAGTGGATAATATATATTATATTAGTGTGTGTATATTTTTATTATTTTAATAATATTTATGAAGAATTGTTCCATTGAAAAATATTGAGTGAACAACCTGAATCCGTTTGCAAAATCAAATATTATGGGAGTGCATTTTTAAATATATTTATTATATAATAAAATTAATTGAAAATCAAAGTTCGAAACATCCCATATATTAATTATCTTTTTATTATTAATAATATAAAATTAATTTGTGTGGATGCATGATTTAGGGCTCATGATCCGATCCATACACATTCTTATCATCAATTTTCTAGGAATGATACACAAATATTATATATATACATATATTTATGTGTAGTGGTAGTGGTTGCACATGCATAATTCCTACATAAATTAAAAATGATAAGGAGAAGAATACAAAATTTACTTCTTAATAAAAATTTACTTCTAGTCCCAATTTAATGTATCAGTTTCATCTTTTTTATTTTTATTAAAAAATACCTTATTTACATTATAACAAAAATAATCCATAAGGTTAAAGATTCAAATATCAGACGGATTCATGTATTGCATTCGTCTATTATAATTAATCTCGTCGGACCTAATTTGCAAATTATTAGGCCCGGTCAAGAGTTTATCCAGAGCACACTCGAACAGTAACGATTGCGTATTCTCATGTCATACAAAAAGTATATAAATACTAAAATACTCATAATTTTACAAAAATATTATTATTATTTTTTTAATTTATAACGACAAAAAATTAAAATTAGTTTACATATTTTTTATAACCAATACAATAGTATTATTATTTATTAGTCCACTATATATATAATGATTCATTCTAATGGAATGGAAGAACTATTATTTTCTTTCATAAAATTTTATTTAAAAAAACGTAAATTCTAAACTTTAAGATTCATTTTTAATACTATATTTGTCCACCGTCAATTTATTCATTTATTTTTTACATCTTAATATTTGAATATTAATTATTATATCAAAATGTAGTATAAAACAAAGAAAAAGTGTTTTATAATACTAATGTAATGATATTTGTACAAAAAAAATATAAAAGTATAAAAATATTTTTAATATTAAAAATAATGACGTCAAATACAGATAATGGATTAACGGTGGACGGAAGTAGTATAATGTTTTGTTATAAAAGTATTTTAATATTTTTTAATAATGTAATTAAGGAAAGGTTGAGAGTACAAATAAATTCAAGACCATGTGCTACGTACTATATGAAACATGTAGGAGTGTGTTTGGTCTTTCCTTTTTTCTTTAAAATAAATAAATAAATAAATAAATTATAACATCTTATTGTACTTTTAAATTCCTTTTTTCTTTAAAAAATAAATAAATAAATAAATTATAACATCTTATTGTATTTTTAAATAAAAATGTATAAAATATTTTATTTGCTTAAAACTTTCTTATGTTAAATTTAAATTTGTACAAAATATTTTTTTTTTGTTCAAAGCTAATGTTTGATTATAAATACAAATTTAATTACTCAAATTTAATACAAATAAAAAATATAATATATTAAATAAAATTTTTTAATAAAATAAATATATAAATAATTGATTAATTCTTCACTCCATAGTTTTTTTTTGGAAACATAATTGGTTGGTATTGGAAGAGTAGAGTAGATAGAGGGCAGACTAACAAAACTCCTTATTTACAACAAATATCACCGATTTTATCACACACTCTTTTCATTTTTTCTTTTTAAAAAATTAAATTAAATTTTAAAAAATATCTCAATTATTATTGCATTATTCTACATATCATGTCAAGATTTTCCTTTCTATCCGTCTCACATTTTATATCATTTTTTTTAAAAAAAAATATTACACATTTTCACTATATTTTAAATTTTCAAATTATAATTTTTTATTTTAATTACACTAATTAATTATTTTAGTCTTAATTTTTTTATTATTTTTATTATATCTTAATTACCTTTTCTAATATTTTCTTAATTATTTATAAATTATATTTTTTCTAAATTTTCGTGTAAAACACTATATTTGGTATAGATAGAATATTATTTTTAATAAAATATTTATATTTTAAATCGTCAACCTAAATGAACTAATTTACAGAACAGAAAGAGTATGTGACTTGACATTAAATGCCATTTAGTTAAAGAAAACATATTACCATTAATCTCAAAGTAAAATGTACTTTAATACAACACCACCTATTAAAGATGAATTGAAAGCACATTATAACTTTTGCGTTATTTTAAATATTTAATTTTAGATTTAATAAATTTATATTTAAATTTGATCTTATTCATATATTAGATTATTTAAATTTGAGTCTATCGAGTATATTTTGTATTGTCTATACATAGACTCTTTGTTTTGATGATTAATACGATAATCTCATTATTTTTCCCCAAAATTTTTAACATGTTATCAGAGCCTATTTTTCTCATGCCGTAAATATAGCCTACCAACTCGTGTTTCTCCCGGTAGATTCAACCTGGATTGTACCAGGAGGTCTTGTGATTTTGAGATCATGCATTTGCAACTATGTCTTTTTGCAAATCGGTCTCGTCTGCGATCTGTCATCCGCTGCTTGTCTGTTGCCTGCGTGCGATCTGAAATTTATTTGCGATCTGCCATTTGTCTGTGCTTGTCTGTTGCCTGTGTGCGATCTGTTTGGTGTTTGCGATCCATATCATTTTCGGCTCCGGTGGAATCATCTTGTTTTCAGCTCCCGTGGAGTCAAGTTGTTTTCGGCACCCGTGGAGTCATCTCGTTTTCGGCTCGGTGGAGTAATCTTGTTTTCGACTCCGGTGGAGAGTCATCACATTTTTTTATCAAACTCAAGTTGGTTACTACTATACCACTTGAGTTTGAGGGATATTGATATACTTTAGATATTTAGTTTTAGATTTAGTAGATTTATATTTAAATTTGATCTTATTCATATATTATATTACTTAGATTTCAATATATCGTTTGTATTGCCTATACATAGGCTCTTTATTTTGATGATCAATACGACAATTTCATTATTTTCCCCAAAATTTCTAACAATAACAATTTACGCAACACTTATATTAATTGAATTCATATATATTAATGTACTGTCTCCGTCCCGCTGAGAGAGATCCTTTCGTTATGATATAATATTTTAGATAGTGTAAATTAATAATTATTAATAATTAATTATGATATTATTTTATTATTTTTTATATAAGTAGTGTTGTTAATATTTTAAATATTTTTAGAATTATATCTTAATAAAATATCTATAAATATCATTTTGTAGATAATAAAATTTTATATAATATAAATAAATAAAAAATATATTTATTTATTTATAATTAACTTAAAATTAAATTTATAATAAATGAGAAGTTTTAAATATAAATAAAAATAGATGAGATATATAAAAGTAAATGAATTTTGAATGGATCTAGATATAAGAAGCTAAAAATTAATTAAACTAATTTATATTTGTTAAACATACTTACAATTAAAAAAAAAAAATCATTTGTCGTGAAGTATTAATAAATAATTTTTTAAAATAATACTCCCTCCGTCCCAGATACCATGTCCATGTTGGCGTTTCTGTCTGTCCACATACTATGTCATTTTCCTTTTTTGGAAAATGATTACGCACTTTAATCTCATTTTAAATTTTTATATTTTATTTTTTTTTAATTTTAATTAAACTAATTAGTTATCTTAATCTTAATTTATAATTATTTATATTATAAGATAATTATTTTCACTAATACATTTTTAATTATCTACTAATTACATTCTCCTAAAATACCGTGTCTACAGTGTAGCAGACCCGGTATCCGGTTCGGATGGAGTAATAATTTATATGATGAAGTCAAAGTGACGTCATTTCGTACCGTTTGGGACAAGTGATGATTTTGTCAAAGTCTATAATAAATACTCCAATGTAGGCAGATAGACTTACCTATTTAATTAGGTAATGAATTATTTTATTATTATTATTATTATTTAAAGAAAAATCAAAACAATCAATTAAATTACAATTCTTCCACATAAGAGTAATTAATGTCATGCTAGAATAATATATTTTTATTTAAAATATAAATTTGACATATGTAAAAATAAAATTGAAAATGTAACTCCCAAAGTGCTTAGAGATTGGAGTTTGGATGATTCGTTAAGGCAACGAATGTAGCACTTTATATTTACTTTATTTATTATTTTTAAAAAATAATAATTAGTAATTTCGTACTTAGGAATATTTTAATATTATTTAATACTTCCTCCGTCTCAGATACCGTGTCTGCTACACTGTAGATACTGTATTTTAGGAGGGGTGTAATTAGTAGATAATTAAAAATGTATTAGTGAAAATAATTATCCTATAATATAAATAATTAAAAATTTAAGATTAAAATAACTAATTAGTTTAATTAAAATTAAAAAAAATAAAATTTAAAAATTTAAAATGAGATTAAAGTGTGTAATCATTTTTCAAAAAATGAAAGTGACATGGCATCTGGGACGGACAAAAACGGCAACGTGGACATGGTATCTGGGACGGATGGAGTAATTAATTGAGAATGTCAATTTATTATTATTATTATTATTATTATTATTATATATGTATTGTGTAGTACAAAAAAAATATTCCATCCTCATGTCTCCAAGTTTATATTTACGTTTTGTATTATTGTAACATTAAAAATATTTTTATATTTTTATAATTACAAATGTTATTATATTATTATTATAAAATACTAATAAAAATATTTTTGTCATTTTTTTTTATTTTATGCTATAATTTAATATAATAACTAATATTAAAAGATGAACCACAAAAAATAAATACAGACAAAGAGATTATTATTTCATTTTACAAAACAATATATTCAAAATATTATTCAAATGTAAGAAAATCAAGCTTTCAAAACAATACAGCTAAATATTTGTTCAATATGAGAAAATAGGTGTGTTTGTTTGTGTTTAAAAGTACATTTTTGGGTTTTTTTGGTTTGTGTTTGTAATGTGAATTGTGGTTTAAATAGTACTCCTTCCGTCCCTCCGTCCCACGTTGGATGTCTGAGTCAGACACGTAAATTTAGAATAAATATAATTAGTAGATAATTAAGAATATATTAGTGAGAATATTATACTATAATATAAATAATTATAGATTAAGGTTAAAATAATTAATTAGTTTAATTAAAATTAAAAAAAATTAAATTATAAAATTTAAAATGAGATTAAATTATATAATCATTTTCTATAAAAAAATGACATAGTACGTGGAACGGAGGGAATATAATATTTTGTTAAAAAAATTAATATAGTGATTTGAGTTTGAAATACAAACAAAATACATTGAGTTTGTTTGTTTAGTTTTTAATTTGAAGTATTATTTAATGTGAGTCATGAAAAATTATACTGCTAATATAAAAAATACTTATTTTATGTTGAATGTTAATTTTATTTAAGATAATAAAATCTATATTATATATATTGAAAATCATGTTAAAATAAGTCTTGCAGGACTTATGTTCTTTGAAAATATATTTTAAGTACTTATTTATTTTTTGTCTATTTTTAAAATAGTATCTTTTGATAGTTTTTAAAATTATTTTGTCCTTATTGTTTAAATTAATTTTATTAATTATATTTAACATGATAAAAAAATTGAAAATTTTAATATTAAAAAATTGAAAAAGATTTACTGCATTCCCGATTAAAAAGAATAATAATAAATTTTGAGACAGGTTTTAACTTAAAATTCATTTATTTATTTGTGTTTGTTAAATATTCTATTAGTCAGTTTATTTTATCTTTGAATTCAAATTCATAACTTATTGCAAAAGTAACTAGTGCATTTCTTTATTTTTTAAAAATCAATTTTACCAATAATTAAAAAAATTAGATATTGCTGGATCCGAAGCCCAAAATTCAACTAGAGGCTTGCGTTATTTAAAGAAGCGGCTCCGCAGGAGAAAGGGCTTCGAGGAGATGGGCTCTCACAAGGGTTTAAGAGGCGGCTCCACAGGGGAAAGACTTTCAAAGGTGGCAGCTCCAAGGGTTGCAACACCAAGACGTGTGATCTCTGCCTTTAAAATATTTTATGGAAATTCAAAAATTGCATTATTATTGATAATTAAAATAAAAAGTCTTTATATGTGTATCATAAAATAGATTCAATAAACTACAATCAAAACAATCAAATCTATGGATAAAATCAAATCGTAATCTAAATTTATCAAATTTAAAATAAATCAATCAAAACTAATCTAAACAAATATTAAATTAAATATAAATCTAAAATATCTCAACATTTCTTTAAGTAATACCGTAGAAACTAACTTGAGTTTGCTTGAACAGAATATGATAGACACAGATACACTGATACAACTCTGATTGAGAGTCGGAATTGATCGCAGACACTAAAAAGATTGCAGACAGATCACAGATATGTAGACAGATCACCAATATGCAGACAACAAATAGATCACCAATATGCACACGACAAATAGATAGCATTTTTTTTCTTTCAGATAGATCGCAGACATAATCGAAAATACCAAACAAATTGCAAACACGCAAATATCATATATATCGCGGACAAATAAATCCGAACAAATCACAAACAACAAACAAATTTTTGAGCTTGAGCTCGACTCGTTTGTCTCTATAAACGAGCCGAGTTGAGCTTTTGACTCGTGGGTTACTCGATTCGTTTAACAGTTCTATTTGGGATAGATTCGGAGTCTATCAAGAATTCAGATCTTAGGTTCCAACCGATAATTAGATATTTAGAATATTTTGTTATTAGTTATTGGATATGTAAACATATTATTAAAATACTCTCTCCCTCCCGCGAGAGATGAACCATTTTGTTAGGGACACGGTATTTTAGGTAGTGTAGGTTAATAAGTTACTAATAATAAGCTATGATAATATTATATTATTTTTTATATGAGTAGTATTGATGGTATTTTAAATATTTTTAAAATTTATATTAATAAATGTATGCAATATTGATATCATTTTGTAGATAATAAAATTTTATATAATAGAAATGAATAAAAAAATATATTTATTTATTTATCATTACCATAAATTAGGTTTATAAAAAATAAAGAGTTTTAAAGGTCGATAAAAATTATATTAATTGAGGAGAGCTGTAAAAATAAATAAGTTTTGAGTGGGTCTTGTATGTAAGATGTTAAAAGTTTAATTAAATTGATTTATATTTGTTAAGTATATTTAAGATTGATAAACTTACCAAAAATGGAAATAAATCATCTTTTGTGAAACATATAAAAAAGAAAAAAAAATCATCTGTGTTGCGGTGGAACGAAGTACTTTTTAAGAACAAATAGGATCTTTGGGAGGATTAGTTCAACCACTTGAACCATAATTTTTTTCATCTCTTAATCATATATATATTTTTTTATATATATATTTTGCAAGAATGACAATTAAATTATTATTATATTTATTATTATTATTATTATAAGAGATACAAAGAGAATGTGAGAGTATAGTTTTTAATTATAAGTTTTTAGACAGTAGTCTGTTTAGTTGATGATGATGTAGTAGTAGTAGTAGTTTTTAGATTGATTTTGGTGATAATGATGATATGTAGTAATTTTCTTATTTTATTTGATAATGATGATTATGATCATGGAATTTTTGAGTTTTTTTAATTTATTATTTATATTTTTTTGATGATGATATAATTTTTTGGTGTGTTTATTTTTTATTTTTGAATATATATATATATATTTTATATTATGTACGAATCGGTAATATAATTTTATTTTAATGAGTGGATAAAATATATATTTATATATTATATTTGTATAGATATATTTTTTATCGATATAATATTTATATTTTTTTCATGTATGTTTATGACGTTTTAATTTTGGTGTGTTAATGGATGTAATTTTGTATATTAACTTCAATCTTATTTTTAATAGATGGATAACAGTAAAGTTTTAGAGAAACTTGATCACTTAAGACCACGGCTGTTGCAGATGAAATGATACAATAGAAGAAGAAATATAATCACAAACAAAATAGTACTCATTCTTTCATGCAAATAGAATATATTATTATATTATCTTAATTATTTTGTTTTTTTTTTATGTAAAATATATTTTAGTAATATTTTAATGATTATGTGTTAGTGATTATATTAAATATAACTATAGACTAATTTATTCAATATTTATTATATGTAATTTATCGTTAGCATAGTTATAGTTAATGACATCACTTATCGCATATATTTTATGTATTTACATGTATTTCAATAAATTTTCATGAAAGTGATGTTAACATAATTAATCATGAAAATAAAGATATAATTAAATAAATAAATATTTTAATTGCCTATAGTTCATATCTTACTATCATTTTAACGTAATACACATATGACTACTAATCATGAAAGTGGAGTATAATTATATATAAATATGTTAATTACAATTTACTCATATTTTACCATTATTCTAACATATTTCTGATATGTATTACATGAAATAATTATACGTACAAAATAATAATTGCATCATTAAGATGATTATTAGATAGAGAGATTATGCCACTTTCTATTGAAGAGATTTTTCCTAAATCGTAAAGTCTTTGATCGCATAGTAAACCACTGAATAAGGTAAAAATATATTGAATTTGTTTATTATTTAATATATGACTACAAAAATTTTATATTTTTATTTAATATATGCTTATTTATTTTTTACAATATTAGTATCAAATCATATATTTTTGAAAAATTTCTATGATACTTATTATTGACATATAAATAAATTTTATTAATATTTTTATTTTATTTTTTTGGTGTGTGTCATATTCAACTTTAATTAAAAGTTTAATATTTATTGTTCTTTCAGTTATACCTCGACTAGAGTCAATTCGTAGCATAGAAACATTAGTTTTAGGTGAAAGAAATGTTGTTTGTCAATTTTGAAATGCATTTATGTAGTTGGAGAAAAAGATCTTTCATAGTTCTAACCAAAGCCTTAGGTTTGTCTTGTGTTGTCAAAGTGGAAAAGTATATTTGCCGTTGTTGTCAAATCCTCCTGAGTATCTAGATAGACTACTAAAAGATCATAGTTTTATGGAAAAGATCAAATCATTTAATTCGATCTTCACTTTCACATTTATGGATGGAAAACTTGATAGATCTGTGTAAAATGGAAGGGGACCATTTTGTTAAAGGATATTTAGAGAGAACTTTAATCTAATTGGATCATTGATTCCATCTTGTGAATGACAAAAATAAATTTGTTCAGCTATACATTTGTGACAATTTGGATGAAATGCGCAATCGACTTTCTATTTTAGGAAAAAATAAAATATACTCCTAAAAATTTCTTCTATAATTGAGGGTTTAAAGTTGATGTTAGATCATGTAAATTCTTATGCTCAAATTTTTAGTTCGGCGAGAGACGTATTAAATCATGATAGTAGGGTGGATTTACATGTACGAATTTTGCATAGCAGAACTAATCGAAAATATACAACGCCTTCAACGACCAAAATTGATGCTTTGAGTATTGGTTAAAATTGCAATAGTCGAGACATTATTGTTTGCAAAAGTTATGGATATCTAAAGCGTATTAGTGAGACTCATTTTTCCTACACCCCTCTTCAATATCCATTGCTTTTCCCATATGGAAGTGATAGGTGGAAAATTGGAATTCCTTACAATATGGGTTTAGCATAAATGAAAAAATGAAAAGTTTCAATGCGGGAGTTTTAGGCATTTCGATTCTAGCATAGATCAACGGAAGGTGCAACTATTCTACAAGGAGGATGTTTATTTCAAAGCTTGCAGTTGATTATTATGCTGCAATTGGATAAAAATGTTTAAATTATATAAAAACACATCAAGCTGAAATGTATGCAGTTTATATCAAGGTCTTGTTGATGATCTTGTTGCTGGGGATATATATACAAATGCAGTTGAAATAAGGATAATTCTACGTCATTGACTAGAGGTCCAAAACATATATTGCAACACTACCATGATGCATTGGCAATATGTAGAGCCATTGGACTTTCAAATTTCTTTTATTATGTTCACATGCAATCCAAGGTGGCCAAAAATCTCTAGAGAATTATCAAAATTTTCATTTGTAACCGATATTCGTGTTATTGAATTTTAGAAAATGAGGGTTTCCTCATTCAAATATTATGCTATCTCTTCATGAAGGATCCAAGCCAATGACTCCTGATGAAATCGATAAGTATATATGTGTTGATAAAGATATTTATCAATTGACTTATAACATTGTTATATGGCAGATGGTCCAAGGACCATGTGAGGTATATAATCTCAATGTTTCATGTATGGTTGATGGAATGTGTAGTAAACATTATCCAAATAATTTTTGCTCACATACTACAATGGATGAGGATGGATTTGTTTCATATAGGAGTAAATGTAAACCTTAATTTTCAAATACATTCTTTGTAAATGATATGAAAATAGACAAACGTTGAATTAACAGAGATCTACTTGTGTTGTTCAATGCACACATAAATGTAGAGAAATGTGTGTCACCAAAATTGATGAAGTATATGTACAAGTACATTTATAAATGCACAGATCGGGATGTTATTGCCATTGAGAGCAATGCTCAAGATGCAGAGAAAAACGAATAGAGATACAAAAAAATTGATGAGATTAGACAATAGGTAGACTATTGCTACATATTAGCAATTGAAGTTTGCTAGAGAATATTTGAGTTTGAACTTCAGAAACATTCACCAACAGTTAAAGATTTATAGTATCACTTGTCAAATCAACAGTTTATAATGTTTCATGAAAAATATAGTTTGGTTAGTGTTTTAAATCATGCTGGTATTTGGATACGATGTTGACCAAGTGGTTTGAAGCCAATAGGACTAATGTTGTTGTACGGAACCTAACTTATGTAAATTTTACTACCAAGTGGGTATGGAAACGAGCTACAAAAGAATGGGTTAGGAGACAACAAGGTAGAAGTATTGGAAGACTACCGTATGCACATCCATGTCAGGAGAAAAATATTATCTACAGATGTTGCTTCACATTTTTTGCGAAGCTCAATATTTTGAAGATTTTCAAACATATAATGGATTATGATAATAAATGACATGAAGCATTGTTTGAAGCTGCTACCTGGGCTACTTCAAAGTTGTGGAAAATGTTTGCAACAATGCTTATATTTTTCTAAGCTAACAAATCCTGTTAAATTTTGGGAAAAACATTAGAAATCAATGGTTGATGATTTGCTCTACAATTTCTTAAGAGAGTCGAGGAATAATATTTGTTTATCTGATGGTGATTTTAGGGTTTGGAGGCTTCAAGAAATTGAATTGATACTTTAAAAAAATGGTAAAACTCTTGCTAACTTCCTTCTGATTCTGCAACCAACTGATCATTTGCCCATCTATTAAATAGACTAATACGAGAAGAGCTCTGTTACAATGCATGTTTTGAAGAGCAATCATTTCACTCATTGTATGTTAGGAAGAATAATGATCAACTTAATGTGTACAATGCAATTATAGAAACCTATGATGCTAATCGTGGAGGGTGTTTCTATGTCAATGGAAGTGGAGGGACATAGAAGACACATTTGTGGAAGACCATTATTACGAAGTTTCGATCCGAAAGAAAATTTTTATTATCAGTTGCATTTTAATGTTTTAAGATACCATTTGAATTGAATGAATCATCATAGTGTTCCATTAATGTCAACTCCAATTTAGCTCATTTAATTTGAGTCTTCTCATTCATAATATGAGGTAAGACACCAATCATGTATTGTTATGGATTTGAGGCAGTGAATAGGATGTTGCAATATATATTACGATGTTCTCAAAATTATTATCCAAATAAGCCATTTGCAGGAAATTTTGTATCTTATGAGGAGATTTTAAACAAATCTTACCAACAGTAACTAAAGGAAGTCGTAAAACTATTGTAGCAGCATTTTTTTTTTCTTTTCATATTTCTGAGATGTGGAGTCAGTGCAAAGTTATGCATTTGAAAATAAATATATGATTGATTTCATAAGTGGCTCAACACGCTTACTTGATGAAATACGTCATTTTTTCGAATGGGTAAATATGATTGGAGAAGAAAAAGTCAAGTATATACAATATCAAGATGGTGAAGAATTTGATTAGATTGAAATCCATGAGTGGTTTTTATTCAATGGGGGTGCTAATGACATCAAGGCTCTTATACGAGAAACATATCATTTTTTAAATGAAAGGTATAAGGATTCTACTGATGTAAAAGAACTCTATGATGTTGATAAAATCAACTCTATGATGCTAGCTATGCTTTCTGGTGGTCTTCGAAAATATTACATTGCTGACACTATAGCACCAAACGAAGCTCAAAATATTGAACATCATATAAATCCTTTAGAGTAGTTGCGTACAATAAATCGATATGGATTTCCCAAACACTGTTTGGAGCTTAAAGAGGGTGCACCAGTAATCCTTCTCAGGAACATCAATCAAACGTTGGGTCTTTGTGGTAAAACTTGACTTAATATTTTGAAGTTGGGTAATAAAGTTCTAGAGGCGCCAATCATCAGTGATTCTAACACGGGCGCTCAGTTTATGTTAATTCCACGGATAAAATTAACGAGTCAAACTCAAACATATGTTCAAATGAAGAGAAGATAATTCCCAATCAAACTGGAATTTGCAATGACAATAAATAAAATTCAGGGTCAAACACTTGATAGTGTTGCATTATATATGCTATATGTTGCATTGTCTAGAATGACACATCTATCGGGGTTAACATTTATCATCCGTAATAAAGACGGTATATTTTTTAATTATACTATAAATTTTGTGTATGAAGAAGTACTTAGTTGAGAGTTAGACTTTATTTTTGGGTAAAGGTATTATAATATTGTGTTAATTTTACTTCTTGTGACTATATTACTTATCTGGGGTATTGTAGTGTTTAGTGTTAATCTAAGTTTATTTAAAACTTATTCTTACATGTTTTATTTTGATGATGTGAATTCAAGTTCTCGAAAATTGCAAAAGTTTGACTCGAAGATGTTGCAATATAACTAATAGAATTTGATTTATTCCAACCAAATTTTGAAAATTCACCTTATTCATTATTAGTGAACATTTTAATTAATTATTTTTTTTACACCTAATAACAAGTAACTATTCAGTATACTTTTCACTAGAGTCGGCTTTTAGCAGGAGCAACTTGAGCAATTGCTTAGGACTTCTACTTCAAGATGACACGTAATTTTAAATTTTAGATATATTAAAATTTAATTTAGATCTTATCTCATATTTTTCTAATAATTATTCAATCTAATTTTAATTCTAAAATTAAATTCTTTTCTAAACTTAGAGGGGTGTATTCAATTTAGACTCTGTAGGATTTTGTTAGACTCTTTAGAATTTTGTTGGACTTTCAAAATTTGGGTGTATTCAATCAAAACTTTTAAAAGTCTTTTAAAATCTGGAAGGTATTCAATCCAAACTTTTAAAAGTTTTTTAAAATTTTGAGGTATTCAATAGAGACTTTTAAAAGTCTTTTATAAAATCTTGAAATATTCAACAATCGATAGACTTTCAAAGTCTAGGAATTTTAATGGAAAAATTGTGAAAATTTTGTATAGGATAGAATCTCTCCTGATCAGTAAAGATTTTGATGGATTTTTAAAATTATTATTATTATTATTATTATTATTATTATTGTTGTTGTTGTTGTTGTTGTTGTTGTTGTTGTTATTGTTGTTGTTGTGATAAGCAATATGATATTATTTCTTAATATTATTATAATTTTTAATAAAAATAATAATTTAAAACTAAAATATATTAGCAAATTATTATGATTTTTTTAAATATATATTTTTATATTATAAATATAATTTTAAAAAATATTGTTATTATAATAAATATGTATTACTGTCGTCTTTTCTTTTCAATTATCGAATATAATATATTGTCATTTCGGTGTAATTCACCTTTTTCAATTATCGAATATATTATATTATCATTCCGATGATGGTGAAATAGATATTTAAATATATATATTTTTATTGAACTGTTAATTTATATTTATTTATTTTAATATATTTTTCAAAAATCGTATATTATATTTTTTATTTTATTTATATACGTATTTATTTTTTATGTAAAAAAGTTATATAAATAATAATAATAAGACATAATAAAGAAATATAAAACTAATTTGATATATTGAATGATAATATAATCCTAAAATTATAATATGAAAATTAATAATTTACAATATAGTAGTGTTACAGATGTTATAATATTTTTACATTATTAATAATTATATATTATTGATAAATATTTTATTTTATTTTATTAATAATTATATATTATATTTATAAAATTTTTGTGTTGGATATAAATTTATATAATTAATATATATTTATAAAAATATTATTTTACAATCCTACAAAATCCATAGAAATCTATAAAGAATTCAATAAAATCCGTAGAAATCCATCTAAATCAATTACTAAAATCCATCAAACTAAGCGTAGACTCCGTGGATTTTATAAATTCACGTAAATCCATAGACTTTAAAATCCAAAAAAATGCCATTAAAATCTCAATTGAATACACCCCTTAATCTCATATTCCTCTCCTAGATTTTATAAATATTTTTAAAGCTTATTATTATTATTAGATATATCAAAATTTAATTTAAATTTTATCTTACAATTGTTTCAACAATTACCCAATCCAATTCTAACTGTAATAAACTCTAACCAAATTTTTTTCTAAAATTAATTTCAAATCCAATTCTAATTCTAATAAACTCTAACCAGGATTTTTCTAAAATTATTCTTATATTCATTGCCGTTGGAATTTATAGTTATTATTATTATTATTATTATTGAGTTATTCGTTTTAGAATAGTCAAAATATTGTAAGTTTTTTTAATTTGTTTCAAAAATTAGGCCACATATATTTCATTTATTGTATATATATGATTAATATAATTTTTACTTTTATAGAATTTATTATTATATTTGTCCGTTGATAGTATTTAAAAAAAAATATTTGTTTATAGGGTCTATCATTTATTTTTTGCTCAAAATCCTCAAAAAGTCCAAAACGACCTTACTTTTGATGATACGAACTAATCCGTTCAAAATGTTGGAAAGTTAAATTAATTATAATAACTGAAATATAAATAGAGATTATGTTTCTTAACTATTTAAATATATAATTTACATACAATTAATACTTTAGACGTTGTTAGGGCCGGCCTTATGGCCAGGTAAGAGGAACACACACCCAGGACTCATCACAAATAAGGGCCTATTTTATTGAAGTCATATATAAATCTTTTGATATATATATGTTACGGACTCGTGAGACGTTAATTTGGTAAAATTTCAAAATAGTTAACTATGCCAATTACAACTTATTATAAAATGTGATTTTGACATAATGTCAAATTAGTTACGGCATAATTTCACAACTTACGATAATTAGTAAGTAAAACACCAAGATGATAAAATTATAATTTTACTTTATATTCTTGTCGTTTCTTCTCCAAAACTTCCATTCCTATCTTCGGTCTTCGGTGATACATAATATTAACCAAACAAAAGTTAACTAAAACACCAAGATGATAAAATTATAATTTTACTTTATATTCTTGTCGTTTCTTCTCCAAAGCTTCCATTCCTATCTTCGGTCTTCGGTGATACATAATATTAACCAGAAAAAAGTTAACTAAAACTATAAGAGGGCGTTTGGTACAGATAGTTGAATTGTAGAGAAATGAGAGTATATAATGAAATTGCAGATGAAATAAATTTAATAGAGAATGAGAAATAATTCTTTTGTTTAGTAAAACAGAGAATTCAGTTAAAAAATATAAAAAATGCAACTATCTTGATGGATTGATCAAGAATAAATGAATAAAAGGGCAAGAGAGAGCTTTAACAAGTGAAATTCCATAAAGAAATATTTTTGGTGACTTTTTTTTATTTAAATAATAAATTAAATACGATGTTTTATAATATCAGATTTTATTGTTGTTGATGGTAAAAGTTCAACAATAAAAAGTGAAATCCGAAAATATATTTCGAACTTAAGTGAAGAGTGTCTGAGATTACAGATCCCTAGACAGACAATACATAATATTGCTAAAGAAAAGAGAAAAGCTAAAACAGATAACTGAAAATAAAATGATAATCTTCAATTAGATACTCTTGGAATTTTGTTTGATTGAAGATGCCCGCTCTCTATTGCTGACGTTGCTTATATACATATCAAACCAAACCTTCTATAACCACTTCTATGTCGGTTAACCTTGAACCGCCCAAAACACTGCTTCCACGTCAGTAATCGTAAAAAAAATCGGTTCCACGTCGGATACTTTTGAACCGTTAAAAAACTGTTTCCACGTCAGTCATCTTTGAACCTTCCAAAAACGGCTTCCACGTCGGTTACCAATTTGAACCGTCCAAGAATCATTTCCTCGTCGGTTACCGACGAGAACCGTCCGAAACCTCTTCCTCGTCGGTTACCTTTATAACCAACTGTCCCAAGAACTATTTCCTACCGACGTGAACCGTTCGAAACCTCTTCCTTGTCAGTTACCTTTATAACCAACCGTCCCAAGACCAAGGCTTTCTGTTGTTTGGTTCCCGAAACGATTTCAAGGGTCTTTGCCCGTAGTAATTTCGTAATAGGCTTTATTTTCCCTGCAACATTAGTAATAAATCTTCTTAAATAATTTACCTTTCCTAGTAAACTTTGAACCTCATTGACCGAACTGGGGGGCTGTATTTCTAAAAGTGCCTTAGTCTTGTTTACATCGATGTCAATGCCTCTTTCATGTACTACAAAACCCAAGAAGTTTTCCACTGACACTTCGAAAGCGCATTTGGTCGGGTTCATCTTCAATTTATATCTTTTCATTCGCTTAAAAACTACCTTTAAATCTTCCAAATGGTTTTCAAAATTGGCCAACTTAACGATCACGTCGTCAATATAGACTTCCATAGATTCACCAATGAGATCGTGAAAAATAGCATTCATCGCCCGTTAGTATGTTGCCCCCGCATTTTTTAATCCAAAAAGCATGATCGTCCACTCGTATACCCCTAATTCCCCTGGGCATCTAAAGGCTGTTTTGGGGATGTCCTCCTCTGCCAGAAAAAATTTAATTATAACCAGCATATACGTCCATCAGAGTAAGAATCCGATGTCCTGCGATTGAGTCGATCAACATGTCGGCCACAGACATGACGTACTCATCCTTAGAATTCGCCAAATTAAGATCATGAAAATCGATGCAAATCCGAATCTTTCCATTTTTCTTAGTCACTGACACAATATTTTCCAGCCACTCAGCATATCGACATGGCCGAATAAATCCCACCTTCAAAAGCTTCTCAATCTCTTCTTTGATTTGAGGCATCACTTCGGGACTGATCCGTCGAGGCGGCTTCTTGTACGGCTTGAACCCTGTTTTATGGGTAACCTATGCTCCACCAAACGTCTCTCCAAATCGGGCATTTCCGAATAATCCCATGCCAAACAATTTATATTACTTCGAATCAAATCGACCATCGGACTCTTTTGTTGTTTTGACAACAAACTACTTACTCTGAACATCCTCGGAACTAGGTCGGTTCCTATATTATACTCGATCAAAGGATCCTGAGTTGTAAATGATGGTTCCTTCTTCTCGAACAAATCTGGCCAACGAAACTGTTCAACATTTGATGTTACAACACTTGCATTCTGCAATCTTTTCTTAAGTTCTCTTAAATAATGCTGACTAATTATCATACTACATTCACTTAGACAAGTACTTTCCATAATAAACCTAGTTAAATAAGAAATGTTTTGGCTATCAAAGAGCCATAACACTTGAAGCGAGAATTGTTCTATTAAAAGAATATATACCCTTGATTGGTGAGCCTGCAGCTCCGCCATGGGTATTTGCTAACAAGAGTTGTTTGAGAGATCAGTGGAATACGGCCGGAGTACAACACAGATTCTTCTACAGTCTCTGAAACACCAAAGGGGTTGTCACTAGTTTCCATTTTGAAAACTTGATTACCCTTCCAGAACATCAGTTGCTGATGCAGAGATGATGGCACACATTGAGACGCATGAATCCAATATCTTCCTAACAACACCAAATACTTGGTATCTGCATCTACCACAAAGAAAATGGTTGATATTACTTTAGGCCCGACCTATATCGGGACTACCATCATATCTTTCGGCTTGGTCGGCTGACCCGTGAAACTTGTCATTCAATGTCCGCCGGTGATAAATTAGAAACCTCCTTGCCTAGTCTTTTAAGTGTTTGTAAAGGCATAACATTATCAATGAAAACCTTACTGATTGGCTTACCACAAATACGAGCATCGGCATAAAGAGGCTTCAGATGAGGTACTGTTCCTTCAAGGAGATGAGAGAAAACCATTGGTGGGGGACCATCTGTTGATGGATCCGGGTTCATTATTCTCGCCCATTCGGGTTCCTCAAAACAGTTATTGGCTAAAATAGCCCAGATCGGCTCTTCCCAAATGGGGACCTCTCAGGTCAGCTCATCTTGTTGCCAGCACAGTCCTGACATCCTGACCTCAAAAGGGGACTGTCCAAAGGCCTGGTCTGTGGCTTTTCCCTTAATTGACTGAATCTCAGTCGGTGGGAGGGACCCAAACCGAATTCCTTGGCCATTTTATTTTATCTCCCCAATGACTGGATCAATATTAATCTTGTTACAATTTTTACATCTGTAACACTTGGCCTTCTTAGAAACCCCTTGTTGATCCTCTTTTTGAACCGTCCGGTGATCTGTGGAAGTATCCAGAGATACTCGAATACCAGGTTGATGCCGGATCTTAGGTTTGGGGCCCGAGGGATCCTTGCGACTATCAATACGGCTGCCGTGCCGAGCAGCATATCTACGTTTAGCATTACGAATGTGAGTATGATTCATACTTGGAAATCAAGGATCGATGTCAATCGACAATGGATTCCTGTTTCAACTCTATTTATCTTTACACAATTTGAATTTTTTCTTTTGTTTTCCTTCTGGACCTTCCTTACTTGGTAACTCTTTATTCGCAACAACTCCGATTGTAGCCATTGTTACCTTAGGAAACGGTTGTTGTTCTACCCTTAAGGTGATGTATTTGAAGCGTCCAACTTTGATAGCCCTTTGAATCTCTTTTCTG
Organism: Andrographis paniculata; assembly: GCF_009805555.1. Classification (NCBI taxonomy): domain Eukaryota; kingdom Viridiplantae; phylum Streptophyta; class Magnoliopsida; order Lamiales; family Acanthaceae; genus Andrographis; species Andrographis paniculata. Next base: position 3,305,008 of record NW_026137611.1, read on the forward strand.
AAATGTGTACACTGACTTGTATTATAGGTGAAGGAATTATGCCACTTGCAGTAAGGTCTCCCCTTAATTTCCTCTTTTGTTGCCAATCGTTGTCCTTTAGGAATCCGAATTTGTCCATCCTCCAGGAGGATATCAAAGATCTCATCTGCATTAGTATTGTAAAAAATCGGTTAATCTTTCCCTTCTATTCTTGGAAGAGGCTTCAATTTTGGGCATATGTATGGTTTCCCATTGAATATCTTTGCCGCTATTTCTTCTGCTTCGACCATTGGATTGGTCTCTAGTGTGAGTGCTTCTACTTCCATACTAGCCATCTGTTGAACCTTGTTGTGCCGAAAATTTTGATCTTTTTCCCTAAATAATGACTCTAAACGCCAAGCTTTAGAAGCTAGACTAGCCAGATCTTCTACATCATGGGCGGTTAGTACCTCCTGTAGCCGTCCATGCATGTTTCGGACCAAAAGATTGGTCATTTCTCTTTTCTTTTATCACAGTTAGACATTTGTCCTTCATTAATCGAATCCTTTCTATAAACTATGCAACAGATTCTTCTGGCATCTATCTCATTTCCGATGAATCAGTTGTAGACACCATTGGAACAAGATTGAAGAACCTAGCGTGAAAGGTTGTCTCCAATCCTTCCCATATGTGTATTTGCCCAGGTGGCAGATTAACAAAGCAAGAAAAAGTTGTCTTGGTAAGAGGCAGACCGAACAACTGCAATTTATAAAATGGATTGTTACTGATTTCTCCTAACTGGGCCGTGAAGCATCCCACATGCTCAACAGTAGAGGATCCATCCTCTCCCGAGAATACGTGAAAGTCGGATGCTCAATAATTCTTAGGAAGAGGATGCTCATTGATGACCCGCTCAGGGAATGACCGTTGATATGCGAGCCTATTGGTAACATATGGAGTCATACCGAAATAGACCCTAGGATGTGTGCGACATCGTCTGGGTCCAATTTGACTGGATGATGATCCGGAACTGGAATGGGATCATGAGGATGACCTCCAGGTCGGTCATCCCTCTGTCCAGTTCGGTCATCCCTCTGTTGAAACGGCTCAGGTGAGTCCCTAGAGGGATATTATTTGGAAAAGTGAGGGGAGTTTTCCATCTCTCTGCCCTACTAGGGGTTGTAGCACTTGGAATAGTGCTATCCACGAACGACAGCCCTGCGAAGTTTGCCTAAAGGCTCGACAGAGACATTCCTGGAGGTGAAGGCTCAGACTGAAGTGAAACTCTCGACAGGGCTTGATCTATCATATTTTGTCTCATGTTTTGTTGCTCGTGAAACATTATCTGCAGGGTTGCTGTTTGCTGATTGTTCATTTGTTGAACATGATTTAACAAGTCAAATGGTATGTGGTGAGGCTTTGAGATTGAGAACTTTCCATGAAGTTCCTTGGAACGATTCGACCAGAGCGGAGTTGTATGAAATTTTCAGTAGACGTAGATTAGCAATTTTTCCTTTCTCCCACTGTGGTCGCCAATTTGTTGATGGTAAAAGTTCAACAATAAAAATTAAAATTTAAAAATATATTTCGAACTTAAGTGAAGAGTGTCTGAGATCACAGATCCCTAGACAGACAATACATAATATTGCTAAAGAAAAGAAAAATATTGAAACAGATAACTGAAAATATAATTCCCAATGAGATTCTTTTGGAATTTTGTCTGATTGAATATGTCCGGTCTCTATCGCTGAGGTTGCTTATATACGTATCAAACCAAATTATCCATAACCACTTCTATGTCGGTTACCCTTGAACCGCCCAAAAAACCGCTTCCACGTCGGTAACCGTCAAAAAACTGTTTCCACGTTGGTAACCGTCATAAAACCCCTTCCACGTCGGTTACCTTTAAACCGTCAAAAAATTGTTTCCACGTCGATCACCTTTGAACTGTCCAAAAACTGATTCCACGTTGGTTACCTATCTGAACCGTCCAAGAACTATTTCCTCGTCGGTTACCGACGTGAACTGTCTGAAACCTCTTTCTCGTCGGTTACCATTGTAACCAACCATCCCAAGAACTATTTTCTCGTCAGTTACCAACGTGAACCGTCCAAAACTGCTTCCTCGTCGTTATCTTTATAATCTATTGTCCTAAGACCCTCACTTAAACAAATATATTGTCTGAAGGACCAACCATCCGATTGGTTGGGTCCAAAATCATCCCATCCGAATGGGCCCATCCATTCATCATTCTTGGACTTCAATACACATCTTATTTTTTGTGCTAAAAAATTGTAATTTTTAAAAATTATAAAAATTAAATACTTGAATAACAAATTAAATGTGATATTTTTTAAAATTGAAATAATATCATTTAAAAAATTATAAAAATTAAATAAGAAATGATTTATTTCTAACTTTTAGCTCAACCAAATAAGAGAAATGAGATCATTTCTATTTCTCTGATCATATTTCTCTATACCAAACACACCTAGACATCGCGAATTAACTCGCCGGCCACCACCACGCATGCACAGCATTGTGGCTGCGCGGTGCCGCTGACGTTCATGTTTGTAACAATTGAGTAGGAAGAACATGTCATGATTAATGAGTGCAATATAATCGGAGCTAGTTAGGTTATTAAAAATGTTATTATTATGGTGAGAACTATCCGATGATGATATGAAAAGGAAATGTGAAAGAAAACAACAGGATGATCATTTTTATTACACGACTTTGGATTATAGATCATCAATATCATGTAAAATAGTAATTATATATATATATATCCTTAAACAAATATGTATGAGAACCTGTACGGATGACTACCTGTTATTACGTAAATGTTCTTAATAGTGTAATTTTTATTATTTTGAGCACTTGTACAAAGTGGTAATATTATAGGCAAGTATGGCTAAATTTGTCAATTAACCCCCGTGTTGTCAGTTATACTAAGGATATTGAATGTTGTTGAGATTTGTGTTTTTTCAATTCCATTTGTAAGTTTGTAGTGATTTACTTGTAGAAAATATATTGATATGGATATCATTTTGTAGATGGTAACATTTACTTTAATACAATATCTTAAGTTACAATATTTTAATGCTATGATATATTAAGAAATGCATTTGAAACTAATGCAAAGGTTTTCGAGTTTGTTGGGCATGCAAAACAAAAAATATTTGAGTTCGATTAGACGGTTGATCAATACATATATCATTTTGTACAGAAATTAAATATTTAATTTAGCTAAAATTAAATATTTAAATAATACATAAATAATGTCTAAAAATATAATTCAAGAAACACATCAATTAATTTAATTTATACACCAAAATAATTACAAAATATACTTAAAAATTAATAACTTAAGAGTGCAGGAATTAATGGGAGCATCCGGGAGAAAACAGGAATTAATAGGAGCAGCCGGGAGAAAGCAGAAGTAAATGCAGGAGCTGGGGGAGTCTGGCGGATTTAATGCAGTCGACCAACCGTCGCTTGAATTCCGCATAGCAGGTTAGCCATTGCTTGAATTCCGCAGAGTAGCCGACTTCGCTTACCTCTATACGGAAGTTTCCGCGGTGAGTAAATGCAACCGACCAGCTATAAATGCTTTCGCGGATTTCTATGCAAAATTAGTACAATCGTCATTTAATTAATAATCATTGTACACAGATTTTTGCACTAATTAATACAAAATTGACATTTATTAAAAATTACACTATAAATATTTAATAAAATAAAATATATTTATTTAAAAATATTTATTACACCAACATTAAATATTTAAATTATATTTTTTTATGATATTAGCTAAAATTAAATATTTAAATAACAGATAAATAATGCATAAAAATATAATTTAAAAAACGCATCAATTAATTTAATTTATATATCAATATATAGAGACAATAATTTTTTTAATAATAGAGAATAAAATAAACTAAAAAAATATAATATCAAAAAATATTTTGAAAAAAAAATTAATTTTTTTTTTAAAAATTAGTTAGTTGCAATGTATTTATATAATTAATTCTATTTTTTTCTCTCCATTTTTCATCTCATCAATTCGGTCACCGACTTTCTTTTTTGTTTCAAAAAATATCTATATTTATATTCTTTATTTATTTAAATTCATATATTCATATTCATATAATATAATTTTTAAAATTTAATTAGAATTTTAAAATATATCAATGTATATCATTTTTTAAATAATAATTTTTTTAATAATACAGAAAAAAAACTAAATAAAGAAAAGTATAATATAAAAAAATATATTGAAAAATGAAAAGTAATTTTTTTTAAATAGGTTGATTGCACCATTATAAAAATATATATTTATATAAATCATTATATTTCTTTCTTTCAATCTCCTTTCCATCCCAACCGACTATACGATTCTATTCCTTCCATCCAACCAAATCAGCCACTTTCTCTCTTATTTCCATCCCAACTGAGTGACGATTCTCCTCCTTTTATCCGACCAATTCGGTAAGACACTTTTTTATTTTTTATTTTTTTATTTTCTCTCTTCTCTATTCTCTCTCATAATTATCTATTTATTTAAATTTATATATTAATATTCATATAATGTAATTTTTAAAATTTTAATTAGAAATTTGAAATATATCAATATATATAATTTTGCAGAGAATAAATTTTTTAATAATACACAAGAAAAATTAACTAAATAAAAGTATAACATAAAAAAATATTTTGAAAAAAGAAAAATAAATTTTTTTAAATTGATTGGTTGCATAATTATAAAAATATATATAATTTATTATATTTCTTTATTTGCTCTTTCTGTTCCAACCGACTGGACGGTTATCATCCGACCAATTCGACCTTTCCTTCTCATCCGACCAATTCAGCCTCTCATTCTCATCCGACCAATTCAGTCACTTTCTCTCGTCACTTTCTCTCTTCTCTATTCTCTCATTTTTCTCTCGTAAGTTTATTTATTTAAATTTATATATTCTAATTTTTAAAAATAAAAATTTGACATGGTTGTTGTCTGTCGTTTTCCATGGCCGTTGGTCCTTTTCCGGTTCTCCACAGAGTGAGCGAATTGGTTTTATTTTCCAATTATTTTTGTCGATTGCTTCAGTTTTTTAAGCATTCAGTTTGATCTGTTACAGGAACAAATCAAACGCCATTCTTGCTCAAAGTTCATTTATGGTTCTTTTTGTTGAAAGAGAGGAGGCAGGGAACCTTAATTCAATTATTCCATGCCACTGTATAACTTATCCCAAAATTTTATTTTCTCTCTTTGGAGGTTTTATATATGAATAATGCATCATCCCCTTTATTTATGATTTCATTTTTTAAAGATTTTGAATTGAGAAACACATAAGACAGACATCCCCAAATGGCTATTTGGGAATTCAATATGTTTACTTAGTTAAATTAAATGAAAAATCTGCCGAGCTTAAACTTTTTATAGCTCATGTGAGTACTTTAAGCCTATGATGCTATCTTTTCTTCATGTGTGATGTTGATCTAAGGTCGAGATTCTAGAAATTGCTTTGATTTACACAGTCGAATACACACTTACGGATTTGGTGCAATTAAGCTGGTGAGGGCATTAGGGATAGCCATTGGCATTAACTCCCATATCCAAATTTATCCACTACTGAGCCTTGTTGAGCCATTTTATGATCCTTTTCTTTCTCAATTAATAAACAATCTTTTAGCCTCACACCCTTTTCTTTCTAGCCGCTCATATTGAACCTGTCAAGAGAATGAAATTTTTTTTTAGGCTATTGTAAATGCATTATCATTGTATACAATGCATGTGTTTTTTGAATTGTTGTTTCTATGATTTGTGTATTATTTTGAGCCTGGATGATCCATTCTTTTTTCAATGACACTTTTTAGCTTTTCATTAGCATTTTTCCTACCCATACCTTAAGCCCCATTACAACCCGTTTAAAGACCCTCCTAATAGTGAGGGAGATGTGATTGATATGCAAGCTTATGAGACCCTTGTTTTTATGATTCAACTTGAGTGAATATATTGCCTCCTTATACACTTGAGAATGAGTGCATACACTTTAGGACAGGAACCCAACAAAGACACAACCGATCCATGGCTTCACTCTTAAGGTTTTATATTGATTTATTAGTAATTTTTGTTTTCTTTTGTCCCTGTTTTCCAGCCGCGGAATTTGCATACCAGAAGGAGAATGGAGTTCGTGGAAAAAATGGTTTCCATATTCTGCTGCTGAAGCATTCCCCAAATTTCAACACACCTATGCAAGTATTTCTTTTTATTCATCAAGGTTTCATCTTTGCGATGGCCCGATTTGTAGTTAATCTTTTGACATGTTACTCTTTTAATACTTATATTTGCACACTAATGTCATTCTGCAGTCCTTCATTCTCATGACCCGTATAACAAGTCCAACCATGGTCATTTCTACCGGTTAGTACTTTTACTTATCAAAGTAGAAACCCTGTTCAATAGGATGCTTCAAACAACATATGTGATGCTGAAATTAGTGCTTAAACAAAGGGTTATTGGTAATCTAGAAACACAATAAGAATATTTCAAGTATCAGATGTGGTGCATCAGCAAATTAAGAGTACCTGCCATGAGTTCACTTGTTGGGAACATATTATGCAGCATGTCCTCTCTTTCTACAAGAAAATCTTCCGCCGAGAGTTTGTCACTGATTCCAGTTTCTTCTACAAAAACTCGAGCAGCTTCTATTGCTTTCTTGCCCATCATTTTAGCCTTAAGTGACCAATCAAATGTTTTAGTGTTTCTAGCAAGGATAATCTCTTGGACTTTTTAGTAGAATTTCTCCGTGTCTGAAAAGAAATAGGAGAGTTTATTATTTTCTATTTAGAATGGAAGCCACGTAGTTGGCAATAGGGGTTATGTCGAATCCCAATCATGGGGTTAGAGATTTTATTGACAAGTGAATTCATGGGATTGCTAAGCATATTTAACATTTATGTCACTGACTTCATTTCAAATCAGTCGAATGGAGTGAACCCATGGGATGTAATAGAACACTCTGAAATCCCAATCCTTATATTGATTAATGTTTTGATTACGCAACTCAATGGTCATGTTAATCTGCATGTTTCTTTGCAACTCTGTGCCCTCAATTCCATTTCTAGAATACAGAAGGAAAATCGCAACGTAGCCTTGTAAACTTGGTACAAACTAGTGCAACATTGTTTCACGATCCAATCAGTAAACAAGCTCTTAGTTAAAATTTCAGTCACTTTCTCTCCTCTTTCCATCCCATCCGACCAATTCGGTCAAACACTTTCTTTATCTCCTCATTCTCATCCGACCAATTCAGCCATTTTCTCTCCTCTTTCCATCTCAACCGACTGGACGGTTCTCCTCTGTTCATCCAACTAATTCGGTTTGATACTTTTTTTTTTTTTTCTTTCTTTTCGATTCTCTCGTTCTCTTTCATAAGGGTTTATTTATTTAAATTTATATATTCATATTCATGTAATGTAATTATTAAAATTTTATTAGAAATTTTAAATATATTAATATATATCAAGAAAAAATATATCACAAAAAACATTCTATCACAACAAAAAAAGAAGTTGCGTAGCCGCGCACATACAAGCACTAGTGTATATATATATATTGATATAGATGGTGGATGGGTGGAAGGATTGTCTCTTGGTTCTCGTCGTCAGCGGTGGCAGCGGCGGTAGCAGCAGCAGGCTCGGTCTTCTTGAACATTGGCGGAAGGAGCTGTGGGGAAATGGCGAGGCGTTTGTAGCTGCACCCTTAGATAGGGGGAGACCTAATCGGTTCAAAATATTGGAGAGTTACACAAATTCCCTCATTTCCCAAAATATCAATTAAATAGTATCTATATTTTTTATATTATATTAAAAATTAATTTTAATTTCTTTAAAAAAATCAAATTAATTTCTATTTATATCACGTCAAATAATTATTCAAATCAAATCACCCAAACAAACACACCCACAATAAATTCTAAACAATTTAACATTATATTAGTGATACGTACAAAAATAGTGTAATATCAAAATAGCATTGCTATACTCGGTTTATGATAAAATGCGACTTTGGTGTAATATTAACTACTTATGACGCAAATTTACAACTTAATGATAAATAGTAAATAAAACATCGAGAGGCTTCAATGTGAGATTATGTTATGGACGTGTGGGATTTTATAGTAATATCAAAATAGAGTTATTAACTAATTATGACTTAAAATGAAATGCGGTTTAGGTGTAATATAAAATTATATTCGACACAAATTAACGACTAATAATAAATAGTAAATATAACATCAATAGGAAACAATCTTATATTATGTGATTGATATGTGCGACTTTGATGTAATATTAAAATAGCGTTACTACACTAATTACGACTTATGATAAAATACGATTTTAGTGTAATACAAAACTAGTCACAACATAAAATTAAGGGCTTATGATAAAAAAAAAAATAAATAAATAAATTATCGAGGAGAGACAATGTAACATAAATAGCGATACTATACTAATTGAGACTCATAATAAAATGCGATTTTGGTGTAATATCAAATTAGTTACAACACAAATTCACAATTTACTATAAATAATAAATAACACATTAAGGGGAAACAATATCACATTATGTTATTGTCACATATATTATGTAATATTATAATATTAAAATAGCATTACAATAATTTACTATTTATGATAAAATGCGAGTTTGGTGTAACAACAAACTAATTACGATATGAATTCACGACTAACCATTTTTTAATTTTTCTTTAATTAATTTAAACCAAAATTTTAAAAACCACCTTAATTCATTATTATTCAACCTTTTAATTAATTCTTCTTTTTTTACCCCTAATAACAAGTAACTACCCAGTATGCCTTTGACAATACAACATAATCCATTCAAAATACTTCAAAGCCACATTAATTATAATAACCGAAAAATAAATAGAGATTGGGTTTCTTACTTAAATTTATTATTCAAATACAATTAATACTTTAGACATCGTCAGACCAGGTGAGAGTAGCGTCCGCCTAGGAGCCATCAAAATTCAAAAATAAGGGCCCATTGTATTGCAGTTATATATAAATATAATGATATATGTGATTTTTATAAATTAAAACATAGAGTGAAAATAATGCGACATTATGTTATTGGCACGTGACACTTTAATTTGTTTTAATTTCAGAATAGTTAGTATGTCAATTACAACTTAAAATGAGGTTTTGATATAATATCAAATTAGTTGCGACACAATTTTACAACTTACAAAAAATAATAAATAAAACACCTAGAGGATAAAATTATAATTTTCCTTTATATTCTTGTCCTTTCTTCTCTGATAGTTGTCATCTGCATCTCCAGTCTTTGGTGGTGCAATTTGTTTACAATATTAGAGAGTTACATGATTATAACAAACGAAAATTTTGAGATTATTTTCTTAGAAACAAAATTAATATTTTCTGGTACGGAAATACAAATGATTGATGAGTTTTCCAACCATTTAAATTAGTTATTAAGATACATAATTAATACTTTAAACATCACGTATTTTATCGAAGTTTAGTAATTGTTTGTTTGTGTGTGTGTATTTTTTTTTAGGTTAAGATAATATTTGAATATGATACTTTAGATAGAAATTTGTTATTTTCAATAGATTGGGAAAAAAATTTTAATTCTTAAGAGAAAATGAACCAAACCTCAAATTTTCCAATGTATTAAGAGTTTGTTTGATTTTTCTTTGAAATTAAATTTTAATTTGTATTTTGTTTTAAATGATATTTTGTAAAAAGTATATATATATATATTCATAGTAAAAACATACAAACTAAATAGTATTATTTATCGGAAATCATATAAATTGAATAGTATTATTTTTTTTAACAGTGAAAGCATATAAATTCGAACGATGCCACATTATGCGTTAGAGGATTAAAACATGTTTAAAGTAGTTAATTAGGAGACTAATTAAATCAATTGTGTGGTATATATCCATTCTTACATTTAATTGTTATATTATATGTAAAGAATATTGATTATTAAGTTGTTCAATTTTTAATATTAAGTTGTCCAATACTAAATTGGGCACGAATCAGTCATGCAGTCTAATGTCGTATTATTGAAGGTAACATGTCATGTCTTTCCATGTTACGACTAGAAAACATATATATACACAATGATAAGTCGTATATGTTACGGAAATTTCCAGGAAATCAAGATGAGACAACAAAGACAAAAGAACACAAGAATTTGGTAACCCAGTTCGATCACAATGATCTACGTCTGGGGGCGCTGCCAAGTCAGGAATTTTACTATAAAGTACGTAGGCACATGTTAAAGTGAGAATACATGGATATTTATAGCCTAAGCCTTTGATAATAATATCCAAATCATATCTCTAAAATCTAAAATATAATATCCAAATCATATCCCTAGATTTTAGGATATAATCAGGCTTCATATCCCAACAATATCTCCCACTTGAAGACTGATTTCATCTTCCACTTCAACATACCTCATCCAATCTCCACTCCCCACAATTCGGTGTTCTGATTTGAATCATTCCTTTACCTACAATTTTCAGTGTCTCATCATCTCCAAGATAGACAACACCAAAATTACCTGTGGTATAGGATTTCATGATTCTCGAATCACTGCATGAGTGGAATGACGTTCGACCAAAATCCATGACTCCATTGGACTGCTGACGCTCAGAATCAGCGCATCGGATATCTCCTCCGTTGCGTTTGCTGAACCCTGATCCTTCTCCGGCGCCCTGCATTGTCGTTTCAAGTGCCCCTTGCAGTTCCAATATACCACCTGACTTGCATCTTCCTTGTCCTTATTCTTCGGCTTCAACTTTGACCATTCTTGATCTTCACCTTTTCCTTTTGCCTCAAATCTAAATTCAGTCGAGACATTCTCCCAAAGGGTTAGTCGAACCGCACTCATCATCTTCCTGTTGATCTTCTTGTATTCGGCTTCATCCATGTCTTCGGATTTCTCCTTCAATACTGCATCTAGATCTTTACCATTCATGTAATCTTCTATATGCATATTTTAGAAACCGAAGTTCATACCATCGAATACCTTGACAACATGACGATCACCCATCTTGACTCCCACAAACAAACCTAAGGTTCACTTGATATGAGAGCACATCGGATATTCCGCTGCGTTTTCCGAAACCCTTATCCTTCCCTACCAACCTTGCACCGCCTATCACAAAGGGACTCGCTGCCTGACCTACCAGTCGGGACCGACCCAACACCGCCAGGAGACTTTCGACACAAGGCACCTCCGCAGGTCACAAGGGATTCCCACAACGATCCAACGTCCGATTCCTCTCAATCCACCCTATCAACGAACTAGGCTCTGATACCACTTGTTACGGAAATTTCCAGGAAATCAAGATGAGACAACAAAGACAAATGAACACAAGAATTTGGTAACCCAGTTCGATCACAATGATCTACGTCTGGGGGCGCTGCCAAGTCAGGAATTTTACTATAAAGTACTGGCATAAATATACAGGTCAATTAATAATAAGGGATATAAATAGGTTGTGATCCCAAGTCTAGACGCAACATCCATTACGTTCCATATCTCATTGTGGGAGTAACGGCAGAAACCCTAGCGGCTTTCTCGGGAGGGATTGCGCCATAGGCTTGAAGAACACAAAACCCTCCATTGTTGGCAGATCTGAATTCGACTATGCTAATGGAACAATGTCAGATTTATTTTGCTTTATTTTTATCTCAATTATGATAACACGGTAGATCCTGGGTTTAGGGTTAAATTCCTGACAAGTTCTAACAATTGGTATCAGAGCCTTTCTGTGTTAAGTTATTGAGATATTATATTAGATAAATCATTTAGAATCAGATCAATCCCTGTGTGAATTTAATCCTCCGTATTGTTATGTCCGATTAATTTATATATGCGTGCAAAATTTGGTCATGCATCGATTTCCCTGTCTGTTTTCAATTTGAGAGTTGGTTATTGAAATATACAGGATGTTGCATATAAATATATATATGTATCCAATGACCACATGCGACTTGTCAAATTTCATAGTGAAAATATTAATGACAACGCATTGCTTTATGCGGATATTTGAGTATCCTAATTAGATCATCTAATTATTTAATTAAACATAGTTATTTAATGGAGATTAATTAAGACAAATCATCTGCTTCCACTCAGCTGTGTGATGCTTGCATTGATTTTAGTATCTATTGATTAATTAATTATTTAGTTTAATCATTGATTGGTGTATAACGGAATCAGTTTAATCATACACACATTATTTGATCAAATCATCATTAACGTTTAATTGGAATAAGGTATGTTAAAGTCCAATTTGTATATGTGTGATTTGGTATTGGATTTTGTTATCCAAGAAATGGTTGGTCAAATAGACCGTGCGTATAAAGTTTACATTGTTTAATATTTAAAATCTTGATTAGATCATTTGATTATTTAATTGTAGTATAAGCTAGCATACATGAATTGGCATACATATGCATTAATGTATCTATAATTAAATTCAATATCTTGAGGAGTGTATATTTATTTATTTTGCTTCTAATTCAATGAATCAGTCTGCAACTCTATATACACTTTACGCATCTGTTGGAAATTATTTGTATGCATGAACGATTATGATTACAGTTCCCTACTTTATAGAATCAGATGCAGTAATATTTTGGCTCATTCATTTAGAATTAATTTTCTAGAATCTGGATTGATGTCTTTCTTGAGTGTGCAATTAATTGAAATTGTTGATGTAATTTTTCAACAAAAATAAAGTAAAATTCAAAGATATAGAAAATATCCTTAAACTTGATTAATTAGTGCCTGAGATTAGGAATCTCTAAACACTGTATGGTACAGAAAATAAACTGGAAAATAAAAGACTGAAATTTAAAGTGGTGATCCCCAAATCTGACTTTGCTTTGTTGAAGTTGATTGAAGATGCCTTGCCAAATGATGATCCAAATCCTTAAATATTCTTTGAAGAAAACGTTCAGAACCGCCGCACTGTTTCACCAACCGTTCCCACCAGTTACAGAACTCAGAACTGCCTCTTTCATTGACACATGTCTTTAACCGCCTCGCCAACCGCATAACCCAACGACCGACCAACCGACCAATCTAGATACATAATTGGTCGCCAGATCAAAAGACTCACTGGTCGCCCCATCAAACGACCACTATTTGGTCTCTTCAATCGTCTGACCTATCAACAGACCTTTCTTCGCCCGACTTCCTTTTTCGACCGACCCCCATAGCAGCCAACCTTTGTATCAACCGACCCATTTATCCAACTGCGGATAATCCGACCTGCTTGCCCGACCGCGGACCATCTGACTTGCTTATCTGATTGAGAACCAACCGACTGAGAACCCACCGACTGACTCTGGATACCTTATTATTATTATTATTATTATTATTATTATTATTATTATTATTATTATTATTATTATTATTATTATTATTATTTTTTGTGCGTAACAACATGCCTCCTCCTCAAGACTCCTAAGCATCATTTCTTATGATGTTTTAGGAGTTAGTAGGTTAGCATCCGAGGCTACGTCAGCCTCAGATCCGACCTCCATCCTTTGAGGCTACGTTGGACCCGACCTCCATTTATCGCGGACTGGTGCTGGCCTGGACGTTGGTCGATCTTGCACTACCATTGTATTCAGACTCCCGTCCGACTTATTCCTCCTTTCGGCCACTGTTGTTCTGTCATTCTTTTGCTCGCCTGAAAAGTTATGGTCGGCGACCTGACCCGTGTCCGTCCATTCGGCGGGGTCCTCCTGACCTGTATCTGTCCATTCGGCGGGGTCCTCCTGACCTGTATCCGTCCAGGTTACGTAGTCCTCCCGATTTTTGTCCGTCCAGTCGACGTGGTCTTCCCGATCTGTATTCGTCCAGTCGGCGTGGTCCTCCCGACCTTTGTCCATCCAGTCGGTGTGGTTGTCCCGACTACGGTCCGTCCATTCGGTGTGGTCCTCCCGACCATGGTCCGTCCAGTCGGTGTGGTCTTCCCGACCATGGTCCGTCCAGGCGTCATGATCCTGCCGACCTGTCTCCGTCCATTCGGTCGTCCCTGGTCGGGCCTGTCCTCCTGTTTGGTCCTGTCTCCAGTCTGTCTGACTGGGTATATGCTCAGGAATGGCGTTGTCCGTTTGGGGGCATGACATTTCTGGCGGTGCAGGAACCGAATTCAACATGAATTTTGATTGCTCCATCAAGTTTTGCATTGCGTCATGTATTGCCTGCAGATTTGCTATCTGCTGGTCGTACATTTGCCGAAAACCTGCTGTAAAACCTGCTGTCAATTCGGCCCGTAGTTGGGAAGCTTCTTCTGCCGTGATAAAGCCAACGGCTGTACTGTGGAATTGAAAATTTGCCATATGAATCAGCAATTTTCTCCCACTGTGGTCGCCAATTTGTTGATGTAATTTTTCAACAAAAATAAAGTAAAATTCAAAGATATAGAAAATATCCTTAAACTTGATTAATTAGGTTAAAAGCCCAAGGTAAAAAGAAGAATGGGCCTGGCATTAGAGTTGATTGAACAGGCTGCAGGACATCGTGTGGAAATCAAGGAAAATACAGGACGGAAAGACTTCAGGTCGGAAGGTCTTCAGGTCGGTAGGTCCTCAAGACGGAAGGTCCTCAGGACGGAAAGACCTCAGGACGGAAGGTCTTCAGGTCGGGAGGTCCTCAAGACGGAAGGTCCTCAGGACGGAAAGACCTCAGGTCGGAAGGTCTTCAGGTCGGTAGGTCCTCAAGACGGAAGGTCCTCAGGACGGAAAGACCTCAGGTCGGAAGGTCTTCAGGTCGGGAGGTCCTCAAGACGGAAGGTCCTCAGGACGGAAAGACCTCAGGTCGGAAGGTCTTCAGGTCGGGAGGTCCTCAAGACGGAAAGTCCTCAAGACGGAAAGACCTCAGGTCGGAAGGTCTTCAGGTCGGGAGGTCCTCAAGACGGAAAGTCATCAGGGTGGGAAGTCCGCAGGTCGGGTAAACCGTAGATCGGATAGAAGGCGAAGTCGGGCAGAAGCGGAGGTCTGTCAAGAGGAAGGTCGGGCAAGGAAGAGGTACGGACAGACGCGGAGGTCTTTGGTTAAAGACGGAGAGCGGCTGATGCGGAGGTCGGCCCAAGTGAGGTCGGGCGAAGAAGCAGGTCGGGCGAAGGACGAAGTCGGGCCAAAAGGGCGGAAGGTCTGTGGTCGGCTCAAAGAGTGAAATATAGGGATAATTTTGGTCTGCTGAGGACACGTGTCAGCAGGAGAAGGGTTGGAAGACGGTTGGGAAGGAGACGTTGTAACCGTTCGGGCGACGGTTTTCAGTACAGTTCCCCAGAGAATATTTAAGGATTTGGATCATCATTTGACAAGGCATCTTCAATCAACTTCAACAAAGCAAAGTCAGATTTGGGGATCACCACTTTAAATTTCAGTCTTTTATTTTCCAGTTTATTTTCTGTACCATACAGTGTTTAGAGATTCCTAATCTCAGGCACTAATTAATCAAGTTTAAGGATATTTTCTATATCTTTGAATTTTACTTTATTTTTGTTGAAAAATTACATCAACAAATTGGCGACCACAGTGGGAGAAAATTGCTGATTCATATGGCAAATTTTCAATTCCACAGTACAGCCGTTGGCTTTATCACGGCAGAAGAAGCTTCCCAACTACGGGCCGAATTGACAGCAGGTTTTACAGCAGGTTTTCGGCAAATGTACGACCAGCAGATAGCAAATCTGCAGGCAATACATGACGCAATGCAAAACTTGATGGAGCAATCAAAATTCATGTTGAATTCGGTTCCTGCACCGCCAGAAATGTCATGCCCCCAAACGGACAACGCCATTCCTGAGCATATACCCAGTCAGACAGACTGGAGACAGGACCAAACAGGAGGACAGGCCCGACCAGGGACGACCGAATGGACGGAGACAGGTCGGCAGGATCACGACGCCTGGACGGACCATGGTCGGGAAGACCACACCGACTGGACGGACCATGGTCGGGAGGACCACACCGAATGGACGGACCGTAGTCGGGACAACCACACCGACTGGATGGACAAAGGTCGGGAGGACCACGCCGACTGGACGAATACAGATCGGGAAGACCACGTCGACTGGACGGACAAAAATCGGGAGGACTACGTAACCTGGACGGATACAGGTCAGGAGGACCCCGCCGAATGGACAGATACAGGTCAGGAGGACCCCGCCGAATGGACGGACACGGGTCAGGTCGCCGACCATAACTTTTCAGGCGAGCAAAAGAATGACAGAACAACAGTGGCCGAAAGGAGGAATAAGTCGGACGGGAGTCTGAATACAATGGTAGTGCAAGATCAACCAACGTCCAGGCCAGCACCAGTCCGCGATAAATGGAGGTCGGGTCCAACGTAGCCTCAAAGGATGGAGGTCGGATCTGAGGCTGACGTAGCCTCGGATGCTAACCGACTAACTCCTAAAACATCATAAGAAATGATGCTTAGGAGTCTTGAGGAGGAGGCATGTTGTTACGCACAAAAAATAATAATAATAATAATAATAATAATAATAATAATAATAATAATAATAATAATAATAAGGTATCCAGAGTCAGTCGGTGGGTTCTCAGTCGGTTGGTTCTCAATCAGATAAGCAAGTCAGATGGTCCGCGGTCGGGCAAGCAGGTCGGATTATCCGCAGTCGGATAAATGGGTCGGTTGATACAAAGGTTGGCTGCTATGGGGGTCGGTCGAAAAAGGAAGTCGGGCGAAGAAAGGTCTGTTGATAGGTCAGACGATTGAAGAGACCAAATAGTGGTCGTTTGATGGGGCGACCAGTGAGTCTTTTGATCTGGCGACCAATTATGTATCTAGATTGGTCGGTTGGTCGGTCGTTGGGTTATGCGGTTGGCGAGGCGGTTAAAGACATGTGTCAATGAAAGAGGCAATTATGAGTTCTGTAACTGGTGGGAACGGTTGGTGAAACAGTGCGGCGGTTCTGAACGTTTTCTTCAAAGAATATTTAAGGATTTGGATCATCATTTGGCAAGGCATCTTCAATCAACTTCAACAAAGCAAAGTCAGATTTGGGGATCACCACTTTAAATTTCAGTCTTTTATTTTCCAGTTTATTTTCTGTACCATACAGTGTTTAGAGATTCCTAATCTCAGGCACTAATTAATCAAGTTTAAGGATATTTTCTATATCTTTGAATTTTACTTTATTTTTGTTGAAAAATTACATCAACAAATTGGCGACCACAGTGGGAGCAAGACAAAATTGCTCATTCCAATTCCGGCGATAATTTCATACGTCTAAGATCCGGCCGTATCATCGGAAGGGTCCATATGGCAGGTTCACAACCTCAATCATCTTCGGCACCGGTGGGAGAATCCGTTCCACCACCTATTGTGCCAAATGCCGGGGAAATCCCACAACCACCAACGGATTGGTGGTCTTATGTTCAACAAATGAACAACCAGCACACTTTGGTTATGCAGAATATGTTGCGTGAGCAACAAACGAACATGTTGCGTGAGCAACAGAGTCTGATGCAGAACATGATAGATCAAGCACTGTCAAGGGTTAGTCTTCAACCCACTCAAACTCCACCAGGAGTATCACCGTCCAGACCACAGGCAAATTTCGCAGGGCCATCATTCGTGGATAGTACATTCCCAAGTGCCACAAATCCCAACCGAATGGATAGGGGAAAATCTCCTCTGACTTTTCCCAACACTGTTCCACTGGGACCAAGGGTTACCAATCCGCAGCCGAATAATGCAAGGGAGGACAGGCCAGAAGGATATATACATGATCCTATTCATATTCCTGTGCAGGATCCGTTCCATGTTCCTGATCATCAACGCTTTCATGTAGATCCTGATGAGATTGCACATATATTAAGAGATCAGTATGGATTAACTCCTCAGATGGCTAACCGCCCTGCATATCAGAGACCTTTCCCAGAAAGGATCATTAATGAACACCCTCTCCCAAGGAATTATCGACCACCCGATTTTCATGCATTCTCAGGGGAGGACGGATCTTCCACCATAGAACATGTTGGTCGGTTCACAGCACAGTTAGGAGAAGTTGGCAATAACCCTTTTTATAAGTTGCAGCTGTTTGGTTTATCTCTTACTAGAACAGCGTTCTCGTGGTTTGCAAGTCTGCCCCCTGGACAAATTCAGACGTGGGAAGGTCTGGAGATGGCATTTCATGCCAGATTCTTCAATCCTTTACCAACTGTTTCTTTAACTGATTTATTAGAATTGAGACAGTATCCGGAAGAATCTGCTTCACAGTTTATAGAAAGGGTGCGATTGATGAAGGGACGATGTCCTACGGTAATCAGTGAGAAAGAGATGACCAATTTAGTGGTCCGGAATATGCATACTCGCTTAAGAAAGGCACTCACTGCCCTGGATGTTGAGGATTTGGCAAGTCTTGCATCCAAGGCAGGACGTTTAGAGTCTTTGTTCAGAGAGGAAGATCAGCATAACAGGCGTAATAGAGGCCAACATATGGCGAGTATGGGAACAGAAACATGTGATTTTGATTTTGATCAGCCAGGAGAGATGGCAGCCGAAATCCTTTCTGGAAAACCTTATGTATGCCCCAAATTGAAGCCAGTACCAGGATCTGAAGGAAAGGAGCAACCGACGTTTGATACTTCAAAAGCTGATGAAATTTTTGATATCTTGCTGACTGATGGGCAGATCCGTATTCCAAAGGGGCAAAGACTGGCCACTAAAGAAGAAATCAAAGGGAGACCATATTGTAAGTGGCATAATTCTTTCACACACAATACAAGTCAGCGTACTCATTTCAGGAAGGAAATTCAAAAGGCCATCAAGACAGGTCGGCTCAAATACATCACTCTAGGTGTAGACCAGCAACCGTTTCCGAAAGTAACAACGGCAATGGTTGACCTCCAACCAAGTTCGGAAACAGGGAAAAGTTCGGCCAATGATGGACAAACAGGGGAACGAACTCAGGCAAGCCCCGGAACAAAAAGAGGAAGTCAGCAAAACAGTGGCCGACCGGAAGAACGACTCAAAGTTGTTGAAAGGCCAGTCGCTGAAAAATGGGACCGACCAGACGGTTCGTTTAATGTGGAGGTGAAAGAAAAGGTTTTAGTACGTGACCACCCGACCAGAAAAACAGGATCAGTCGGGAACAATTGGGCTCGAAATAAAAAGCCTTTACCAGTTGATATAGATCCTCGTTTCCCAGGTATGAATCGTACACAGATTCGCAATGCCAAACGCAGGTATGCTGCAAAGTATGGGAAACGAGTTCCTTCGGCAAAATAACTAACCGACGAACAAAAAGCAGCCGACCACTTGACAGGAGAACAGTCCATTAGAGTCTTTACAGAACAAACGACCAACGAGCAGGGAGCAGCCATTCAGTCTCCAAAAAGTCGGTCCAGTCGGGTCTGTTCAAGAAAGCAACCGAATGACGGATTAGGCGCTTCCGACTATACCAAAGGAATTTCGTCGGGACAGGGGAAAGGTAAAGGAATGGCAGATGAAATAATTAGAGGTTTTAGATGCCAACATTGTGAACGGATTAACATCAATCCATCTCCTGAAGAATTCCGCATAGAATCGCTGACGGTTCAATCTCGGGATAAGACAAAGGAAGAAGTTATAACTACAGAGGAAAATTCGAGATCTGTTAAATCTCGTCTGGGACCACGAATCCCTTGTCGAATGACAGAGATTAATCAGATTAGAGATGAACCGATGTGGGCGAGTCTGGTAGATGATACTCTGGACTAACCTTTATGGGCATTCTTGGCAGATGACGAATTAGAGGAAACAGAGTGGGCAAAGACTTCAGATTCCGAGCCTCAGCCGGAGGCACCTTCGATTGTGTTTCCTCCTATTCCAGAGGGTGCGATCTCCCATTTGAAACCTCTATATGTTAATGCTCACATTTGTGGGAAACCAATCACAAAGGTTTTCGTGGATAATGGAGCAGTCTTTAATGTTATGCCATTGAAGACCCTCAAGAAGCTAGGGAAAGGAATTCGTGATCTGTCTCCTGTGGAATTCGAAATGACAAGTTTTACAGGGCAGCCGACTAAGCCTGAAGGCATGATGGTTGCCACGATCGAGGTCGGACCAAAGAAGATCTCCACTGTTTTCTTTATTGTGGATGCAGATACTACATACTCTCTCTTGCTGGGAAGAGACTGGATTCATGCCTCTCAATGTGTGCCATCAACCTTGCACCAACAATTAATGTTCTGGGAAGGAAATCAGGTCTTCAAAATGGAAGCGAATGACAACCCATTCGATGTAACAGAACAAGTTGAAGAGTCAGTGTTTTATTCCAGTCATTTGGCTCCGATGTCTCAGTTGTATATGGCCAGGGAATACCCACACAAGGGTTATAAAGTCACTGGCCAGAACTCGATGTTCTATTAAAAGAACACCTTTATTGTATGGCTCATGATAAAGCCACACCCGTTCCCATATAATTTGTTTGCTATGGATGATACAAGTTTAGAAGTATGTAGTTCTCTTATTAATAAGTTCTATTTAAAGCAGTTATTACATAAAGCAGAAAATAGTAAAGAGATTCTTGATGTTCACCTCCAAGAAGATGAACAATTTCGTTGGCCAGATTTATTAGAAAAAACAGAACCAACAGCTTCATCACAAGACCCATTATTGGAGTTTAATTTAGGAACCGAATTGGTTCCAAAAGTGATCAGGTTAAGTGGTTATTTGTCTAAAGAGCAACAAACAATGATGCTCGAAGTTATTAGAAACAACATTGATTGTTTAGCATGGGATTATTCAGAGATGCCTGGTTTGACAAGAAGTCTAATAGAGCATCGATTGCCTATCAAAGAAGGTTGTAAACCTTACAAACAACCTCCAAGGCGAATGAGCCCGGATCTAATGCCTCAAATCAAGGAAGAAATCCAAAAACTTCTCAAAGTGGGTTTTATTTAGCCTTGCCGTTATGCGGAGTGGCTGGCTAACATTGTGCCAGTGGTCAAGAAAAATGGTAAGATAAGGATATGCATCGATTTTAGGGATTTGAATCTAGCTACCCCTAAGGATGAATATGTGATGCCTATGGCCGACATGTTGATAGATGCAGCAGCAGGGCATAAAATCCTTAGTCTGATGGATGGTTATGCAGGTTATAACCAAATATTTCTGGCAGAAGAAGACATTCCTAAGACAGCATTCAGATGCCCAGGGGCTTTAGGTATTTATGAATGGACAGTCATGCCATTCGGGTTAAAGAATGCAGGGGCAACTTACCAAAGAGCCATGAATTCAATCTTTCATGATTTAATTGGCAAATCTATGGAAGTTTATATTGATGATGTTATTGTTAAATCTGCCAGTTTTGACGAACATTTGAGAAATCTTGAAGAGGCATTCGAAAGAATGAAGAAGTACAAGTTGAAGATGAATCCAACCAAATGTGCTTTTGGAATATCAGCCGGGAGCTTTTTAGGATTTTTAGTTCATGAGAGAGGAATTGAAATCGATGCCAATAAGGCTAAAGCCATTCTTGACAGTCGGCCACCCAAGACGGTTAAAGAAATCCAAAGTCTTTTGGGTAAGGTGAACTATTTGAGGCGTTTCATTTCTAATGCTGCTGGCAAGGTCAGACCCATTACTAAATTGTTGAAAGCTGGAAAAAATGCTTTTGAATGGGGTCCCGATCAACAGACGGCTTTAGATGCTATCAAGCAGGCATTGGTTCACCCTCCAGTCTTGATGCCTCCTAAACAAGGTCGGCTACTCAAACTTTATTTGGCAAATACATATGAAGTGGTTAGTTGTTTATTGGCACAGGATGGTGATGACGGGAAGGAAAGGGCAATCTACTATCTCAGTAAAACCCTTACAGGACCAGAACTGAATTACACTATGCCAGAAAAAATGTGTTATTCATTGGTCTTCGCTTGTACTAAACTCGAGCATTATTTGCTGCCCAGCAGAATTGAGGTCATATCAAAGGTGGATCTCATCAAATTGATTTTACAGAGACCTACTATGAAGGGCAGACTCATGAAGTGGGCCATCAAATTGGCTCCTTTTGATCTTCAACATTCCCCTTTGAGGGCAATCAAGGGACAAACAGTAGCCGACTTCTTAGCAGAATTTTCACAAGTCGGGTATTCTCTTTGTGATAGCGTCCGACCACTTGGTTGTTCATCATATTTGAATAATTTACAGGTCGGATGTGTGCCTTATATAAGTACCAGAACATGGTTGATGTTCTTTGATGGTTCTACCTCTGGAAGCAAATCAGGGGCAGGGGTCTTTTTGCAAGGACCTGACGGTCAAAAGATCAACTTACAACTACGATTGGAAGCCATGACCCATAATTCGGCAGAGTATGAAGCTTTAATTTTGGGTTTGGAGGCTTTAATAGCCAGGAAGGTCCAGTCTGTAATCATAAGAGGGGATTCTCAACTAGTAATCAACCAGGTAAACAATCAATATGTTTGCAATTACCCTCATCTTCGCAGATACAGGGACATTGTGGGTCGGTTACTGACAAAAATCTCAGAAGTAATAATTGAGTTCATTCCGAGGAAAGAAAACCAACGTGCTGATGAGTTGGCTCAGAGGGCCTGTAAAGGAATTTCGGAGGATATGTGGTCGGAGGTCAAGTCGGGCATAGAAGGAAAGACAGACCCAATATGTGATCGAACGGTCGGGCAGGAGATTGTCGGACAGGAGCCCGACTGCGAAGTTACGGTCGGGCAAGAGACTGTCGGACAGGAGCCCAACTGCGAAGTTACGGTCGGGCAGGAGATTGTCGGACAGGAGCCCGACTGCGAAGTTACGGTCGGGCAAGAGACTGTCGGACAGGAGCCCAACTGCGAAGTTACGGTCGGGCAGGAGATTGTCGGACAGGAGCCCGACTGCGAAGTTGTCGGGCAGGAAACTGTCGGACAGGAGCCCGATTGCGAAGTTATTGTCGAACAGGAACCCGACTGCGCAGTTACTGTCGGGCAGGAGCCCGACGGCGTGGTTATAGTCGGACACAAAGATACCAGCGAAACAGTGCCCGATTGGAGAACAGAGCTTATCATGTATTTACAGAATCCAGGTGCGAGTGTTTCGATTGCGACACGTTTGAAGGCTTTACGTTTTCAATTGATAAATGGAATTTTGTATAAGAGATCATTTGAAGGTTTACTTTTGAAATGCTTGGGGTCTAAAGAAGCTCTAGAGGTAATGACAGAAGTACATGGTGGGATATGTGGAGCTCATCGGGCAGGTCTGAATATGAGATGGGCCATTCATCGTTTGGGTTTTTTCTGGCCAAAGATTTTTGAAGATTGCATACAATTTGCCAAAGGGTGTCAGGAATGTCAGCGACATGGAAATTTAAACCATTTGCCAGTAACCGAATTGCAATTCTTGGCAAAACCATGGCCTTTTAAATCATGGGCTATGGATATTATTGGTAAAATACATCCTGCTTCATCGAAACATCATTGTTTCATATTGGTCGCGACTGACTACTTTACCAAATGGGTAGAAGCAGTTGCTTTGAAAAATGTGGATCAGAAAGAAGTGATAGACTTCGTTTTGAATCAAATTATTTACAGATATGGCATTCCTCAGTCTATAACAACCGACCAAGGCCTGGTTTTCACAGGGGAAAAGTTCTCTAGTTTCTTGGCAGAATTCGGTGTTCGTTTACATCATTCGTCACCTTATTATCCCCAAGCCAATGGACAAGCGGAAGCAGCAAATAAGATTATTATTGGGATTATAAAGAAGATGGTTGAAGGGAACCCAAGAAAGTGGCATTTGTTATTGTCTCAGGCTTTATGGGCACATAGGAATACCAGAAATACGGCCACAGGGTTCTCACCTTACCAACTCACGTTTGGTCAAGATGCTGTTTTACCAGCCAAAATCCGAGTATCATCTGGCCGAACAGAATTTACTGATGGTGATCTTACAAAAGAATACCAACAACTTATGATGCAACAGTTGGAGGATTTGGATGTTAACCGACTTCATGCAGTAGGGCGAAGTGTGAAACAGAGTGAAATCAGAGCAAGGAGTTATGGAAAGAAAGTTCTTCACAGGACATTTCAAAAAGGAGACCTAGTCTGGAAGACCATTCTTCCTACATATAAGAAAACTGACCAATTGGGAAAGTGGTCACCGAATTGGGAGGGACCATACATTATTCAAAAAGATATTGGGAATGGTGCTTTCATTATTGTAAATCATGAAGGTAAGAGAGTACATGATTGTATTAATGCTAAATATCTGAAGAGGTATTATCCTGCCTTTTCAGATAACAAAACTGCCTGAAGCAAAATATTATTCTCAGAACCCATTTGTGGGGTTCGGGGTTCGAACCTATTTAAAGGTTCATTTCTGTTAGTCATCATGTATTGGTGAGAAATTTTCTGCCTCTGAATCAGACTTTTCATCCCAGTGAGTGGATATTAGTTCTGGTTCTTCTTCAATAAGATCTTCCAAGTCTGGTCGGTACCTCTCCCATTGGCTTTGCATTTCGTCTAAATCTTGATTGGTACGTGCTTGCATGTCCGTTATGGCTTGATATTCACGGTCAACAATGGTACGCAATCTTGAAAAGACTTTTCGTTGATTGGAGAATATGTTATCCCAACCAAGATCTGGAAGTATGGTTGCTGCGTGATTTTCTATCATTTCCATGTGATATGGAGGTCAGGAATGCGACCAAGGATGTCACGAAGAGGTTCATACCCCTCAATGATTTTTTCCATTAGGCGGATGACGCGATGAATGGTTCTTCTTCCTCGTTGGGAGAATCGGAATTTGAAGTCTAGTTGCTTGAGTATATGTAACAAGTCTTCTGCATGGCCTCCAATAGGGTGATTACCTACAAAGAAGGGTTGAAGAACACCCTCCCAGTTGCTTGATGGAACATGAGGTCGGTCATTCGCCATGTTTGTTAATACTTCAAGTGTTTTGATTTTCAAAATATGCCTTGGAATGTGTTTCTTAAAATGTGAGAAACAGTGTTCTTTTAAAGAAGGAGTTTGTTTCGATTCCTACAAAGTTGGAAATTGAAAGGCGATCCTTGTTTTGAGAGAAGAAAGAAAGAATGGATTACTAAGTCAATTGTTGTTACAGAGGGGAAGGTATTA
Organism: Andrographis paniculata; assembly: GCF_009805555.1. NCBI lineage: Eukaryota > Viridiplantae > Streptophyta > Magnoliopsida > Lamiales > Acanthaceae > Andrographis > Andrographis paniculata. Next base: position 3,330,157 of record NW_026137611.1, read on the forward strand.
CAAAAGTGCCCCTAAAGCAGTTTTTATATTTGTCCATTTGATTTCATCCCTGGATAGCCTTCGGGTATTAGCAGCCGTCTGATATCTTCGGATGAATTGGGATCGAGCTTGGGTTTTTAGCTCTTGATCCAATTCGGCCTCATTCTTTGTATACTTCTCAAGCAGACGCTGCTCGTTGAAAATTTGATTATCCAGGATAGACTGTTCCTTCCTTAGCTCCCGCAATTCTGTCTCCTTTTTCTGGATAGACTCATCAACTTGAGCCTTCGTGCTAAGGAGACCGCCCAACCGTCCAGTAGTTTGCTGAAGGGATTCTCGGGTCTTGGCCAAAGAATTCTCCAGTGTTGTTTGATCGAAGTCGGGCTGGGGGGTTTCGGCTGACAGGAGTCCAATAACTAATACTTCAGTCTTGAGCTCCGTAAGTCTTTCCATCAGCCGATGCAGAATGGGGACGGCTGGTGATTCCGTCGGAGTGTAAAAAAGGAGGCCACCAATCGTCTGAATGAGTTTGTCCAATAGGTCGGATCTTAATTCTGACAGGGGATGGTTAATGGCCTCAGAGAATATAGTTTGGGCCTCCGCTGGAACCGGAACAGTCGATAAGATAGCTAAGTCCGAAGGCCCCTGCAAGTCTTACAGTGTCAATCAGTATTCCAAGGGAGGTGCAAATTTATTCAGATAAGTTATGTGTCACCTCTGGGCGAACTGCTGTCAGTGAGGGGGGCAGCAATGAGGTCGATCGTGTAGGGCGGGCAGCTGGTATAACAGCAGCCGACTCGTCGGCTGCTGCGAATGGTCGCTGAGGTGCCGACCTGGGTCCCTATGGAAAGTAGTATATGAAACAGTTAGTGTTTTCCGAAAGAAACATTATGGTATGGATTGGTTTAATCTTACCAAATTCACAGAAGTCTCCGAATCGGATGAAGAAACTTCTTCCATTTCTGGAGGTTGGGCTGCCACAGGTGGTTCTTCTGCCTGCCACTCGATTGCTGGAGGTAATGCCGCTGCTGGCTGGGCGGCTGCAGGTTGGGCGGCTGCATCTAGAGCCACTGCAGCCGGGATCTCTGGAGCAACTGGGATAGCCGCAGCCGGGACACTTTCGGTTCCCAGTGCGGCTGCATCCGATTGGACTATTTCGAGATCACCAGCAGCTGGTATGTTGTTGTGAGGGTCCGCTTCGGCAGGGGCAGTTGGTCCTTCCTTCGAAATGGATGAGTCTGATGCCATGTAGGGCGGTCGACCCATCTGGGAAGTGGTCCCCTCACTGCCTGAAGAGACCCCTGCTGCTGATGCGATGGGTGAAGGTGTCTGCGAAAAATCATGGAAATATTGTTTTTAACTATATCAAGGGCGATCATTAGAATCCTAAGTATTGCTGATGAGAGAGCTTACTGGTTCTATAGGCACTGCTGGTGAAGACTGCCTCCTGGTCGGGTGCCTGGCCCGACCACTCCTCGGTACGGGAGGAAGAGTTTGCCTCCTCGTCGGGTCCTCCGCCCGACTACTCATTGGCAAATTGGTCTGGACCAAAGGTCCGATTGAATGGTCGGCTGGGACTGGCGTCGTTTGTGTGGTCGGTGTCACCAAGGTCGGTTCTGGTGAATGCAATAAGTGAAATCAAAGTTAAGATATAGTGAATTGGTTCACGGTTGTAAGACAAATTACCTATTCGGGGTCGGGTCCTAGCTGACGTCCTAGTAGTTCCAAGGTCCGCGGGAGCTTGCTGGTCGGCCCCAGAGGTCGGGGGTGTTTGCAGCTGGGAAGCTTTCCTTTTTCGCATTGGAACACTAGATCCGATTCCCGGGGCGGCTGTTTGTTGCTGAGTGCTAGTATGTCTAGCCGCCCCTAGAACCAATCCTTGGGGGGAAGGAGTATGTTCAGCAACCGATCCTCATCAGGGGAGATCAGGGGCCATACAACCGACCACCATTCATTGAATGTATCTACAGTCTCAGGGTTGGAGCGGAAAGGAATATACGAATTGGAAATTATGTACGTGGTGAGCTGGGAGATATAAGAAGGGATTGAATTAGGTAGGACTCGTCGGTCAGGACTTTGAAAAATTATATGCGGACAAGCGACGGGTCCAGGGATACCTTGGCAACAGCCGAACTGGCGCGCCATGAATTGAGGTTCATAATTAAAAGTGTAAAAGGTTTTCTGCCCTTTTTTATCAAGTTTTTTGCTGCTAAAAAGAGACCTGGGTTTGAGGGCAGCGTCCCAGGCAAAAGGATAGGTGGGATGAGGACAAGGCTCAGGAGTCGGAAGAGGATTTGGTGCCGGGAAGGGCCAAAAATGGTCGGGAGCATAACCCGCATATTTTTTATACATAGAAAATCGAGAGTTACTGCGGGTATCCGTTACAATTGCGGTTATTATTGGATCGGAAGATTGGAGTTTATTGCGTCCTGAGCAGAGTCGGTTGAGGGCTAATCCCAAATGTTTTTCGGATGTTGGCATAGTGGGCGGAGATCCTAAGTTGAACGCGTTGGGGAAGTAAAGACGGAACCAAAGTTCTAAAAACCAAAAAGGACCCGAAGCGGCAGTGTCTAATTTTCTATTATCATTATCTGTTAGACGAAGGCTAACTCTAGTAAGTCCTTCAAACAGATTGGCTAAAAACAGAGTGCCAAGGGAAAAGAACCGACCAGACGCGATATGAATGGCTAGGTCGAGATGAGAAGGAAGAACACATTTAGAAGGGGAAACAATGACGTACCTACAAAGCCAAAAAAGGATAAAGGCAGTATGCTCCCGGTCGGTCACGGGGGTCCCTGGAGCCCCTTGCTGATCGGTTGCGAACTTTGTCCAGCCCCATTCCTTCACACCTTGTAAAGACCACCCTGGATGGTCTTCTGATGGCTCCTGCCCATCTAGGGCTCCCATCACAGGGTCTTCACCCACGACTAGGAGATGCGCGATCATTGCCACATCCATAAGAGTTGGACCAAAGGGGCCAGATGGTAAGAGAAACGTCCCATTTTCCGCATTCCAGAAGGCAGACATGGCCAAAAGCACCTTCTCATGCAGGTTGATAGGCAGGGTGGATAATAGTATTGCTTGGTCGATTTTTTGAGATCGCCATTGGGTCTGGAAGTGTTCTGCTACCCGTCGATACCAAGCGCGGTAAGGATCTTTTGGGTCCGTGAGATGGGTTTTGATGCTGTCTCGAATGCGAACTGCTTGGTAGTTAGGGTTGTTGATAGCCAAGGATTTTCGGGATTCCAAAACTTCCCTCATCCGGTTTGAATCTTCAGGAGTCGTGCAGTATGGGCGGATCGTCGGAGTTAGTACTTTCGAGGCGGAAAACGGGCCCTCTGGGAGGTTTCCGTCGAAAGGAAGGGCAGGAATGTATTGATTCGCCATGGTTAGAGTGTTTTGGGATTGTGATTCACAAAAGCTCGTATTGCGGAGAAGGAAGTTAATCAGGAGTGTTGCAGTAACTGGTGCAGTTGCTAAGGGAATTTTTCAAGAGGGTAGTGATTTATGAACTTCCAAACATTGATTGTTAAATGGCGTTTGAAAGTCCCTTGGCGGCGGGCAAGTTGTTACGTACGAAATTTAGAATTAGGTTAAAAGCCCAAGGTAAAAAGAAGAATGGGCCTGGCATTAGAGTTGATTGAACTGGCTGCAGGACATCGTGTGGAAATCAAGGAAAATACAGGACGGAAAGACTTCAGGTCGGAAGGTCTTCAGGTCGGTAGGTCCTCAAGACGGAAGGTCCTCAGGACGGAAAGACCTCAGGACGGAAGGTCTTCAGGTCGGGAGGTCCTCAAGACGGAAGGTCCTCAGGACGGAAAGACCTCAGGTCGGAAGGTCTTCAGGTCGGTAGGTCCTCAAGACGGAAGGTCCTCAGGACGGAAAGACCTCAGGTCGGAAGGTCTTCAGGTCGGGAGGTCCTCAAGACGGAAGGTCCTCAGGACGGAAAGACCTCAGGTCGGAAGGTCTTCAGGTCGGGAGGTCCTCAAGACGGAAAGTCCTCAAGACGGAAAGACCTCAGGTCGGAAGGTCTTCAGGTCGGGAGGTCCTCAAGACGGAAAGTCATCAGGGTGGGAAGTCCGCAGGTCGGGTAAACCGTAGATCGGATAGAAGGCGAAGTCGGGCAGAAGCGGAGGTCTGTCAAGAGGAAGGTCGGGCAAGGAAGAGGTACGGACAGACGCGGAGGTCTTTGTTGATGTAATTTTTCAACAAAAATAAAGTAAAATTCAAAGATATAGAAAATATCCTTAAACTTGATTAATTAGTGCCTGAGATTAGGAATCTCTAAACACTGTATGGTACAGAAAATAAACTGGAAAATAAAAGACTGAAATTTAAAGTGGTGATCCCCAAATCTGACTTTGCTTTGTTGAAGTTGATTGAAGATGCCTTGTCAAATGATGATCCAAATCCTTAAATATTCTCTGGGGAACTGTACTGAAAACCGTCGCCCGAACGGTTACAACGTCTCCTTCCCAACCGTCTTCCAACCCTTCTCCTGCTGACACGTGTCCTCAGCAGACCAAAATTATCCCTATATTTCACTCTTTGAGCCGACCACAAACCTTCCGCCCTTTTGGCCCGACTTCGTCCTTCGCCCGACCTGCTTCTTGCGTCTGTCCGTACCTCTTCCTTGCCCGACCTTCCTCTTGACAGACCTCCGCTTCTGCCCGACTTCGCCTTCTATCCGATCTACGGTTTACCCGACCTGCGGACTTCCCACCCTGATGACTTTCCGTCTTGAGGACCTCCCGACCTGAAGACCTTCCGACCTGAGGTCTTTCCGTCTTGAGGACTTTCCGTCTTGAGGACCTCCCGACCTGAAGACCTTCCGACCTGAGGTCTTTCCGTCCTGAGGACCTTCCGTCTTGAGGACCTCCCGACCTGAAGACCTTCCGACCTGAGGTCTTTCCGTCCTGAGGACCTTCCGTCTTGAGGACCTACCGACCTGAAGACCTTCCGACCTAAGGTCTTTCCGTCCTGAGGACCTTCCGTCTTGAGGACCTCCCGACCTGAAGACCTTCCGTCCTGAGGTCTTTCCGTCCTGAGGACCTTCCGTCTTGAGGACCTACCGACCTGAAGACCTTCCGACCTGAAGTCTTTCCGTCCTGTATTTTCCTTGATTTCCACACGATGTCCTGCAGCCAGTTCAATCAACTCTAATGCCAGGCCCATTCTTCTTTTTACCTTGGGCTTTTAACCTAATTCTAAATTTCGTACGTAACAGAAATATAATGGATTGGTTCGATGATATGGAAATATACAGGTATGAAAAGTATTGATATTTATGCATTACATCAAATCGACATTCTCTACTAAAATTTGCAATGTCTATTGTTGGTGTGGCTAATTACTTTTATTGGAAATTCAGAGATTATTTCCATGAGTTCAAACCATATTGATTTATTTATTTTATTGTTGAATTTATGGAACAAGTCAGAATTACAAATTTCTTCTGATTTGTTTAAGATCCAATTAAATTTGGTATACAATAGCATGTGTTCTTTGCAATATGCATTTGTTTAAATTCGACTATAATTATTTGGTGTATTAATTTATAGTCTCTTTGGGCCTATATAATTCCGCTGCATTTAGTCTTTCTTGGACTACTTGATTATTTTAATAAGTCCATCAATTAATTGCTGTTGTTATAGCTTTCATATGTATTGAACATACATAATTTATTTAAGGTGAATTTAATTAGCAATAAATAATATAATATATTTCAGGAATTGGTTGAAACAGTTATGTTGCCAAAGCAGCCTCTGTTGTGTATATCAATTTATTTTGTGTATTAGAAAGTTGTGTTTGTGACTTATAAGACTCCTGATTGACCCAAAGGCAACTCAGTCATTAAGTAGTTACATACATGTTTAGTGACATTGAATGTGGTGATGATAATTTTGATTGTTTGTGTGTGGATAATAGATCTGTCCAAAGATAGGGTGTTGTTTGATACACGACTGTATTGTCACCATTCGATTGTCAAAACAAGTTTATCACTAGTGAGTCAGTAATTTGTCCAACGACATTTGTTGATGTTGCTTGATAACTTGAAATATAATTGCTACTTTATTTTATAAATTCACATACGAAACATTCAGTAGCTTATAGACATGTGCATTCAGTTGCTTTTAAGCATTCTTATTTTTTTTATGGAATCAGACTCATATACATTGAACATGATTCTGATTATAATTTAATTTAAGAAAATTATAAATTCATTAATAATGCATGCTGCTTTTTTACGGTGAAGATCAAGTATTTGACGTTGCCAAAGTAACCTCTCTTATATGAGATCTTTTCTTGATAACGTAAGTGTTTATGTGTATTTTAATTCATGTAATTATTCTTCGGCCCAAAGGCAGTCGGTAATTGACAGAATGAAATATACATCTGCGATAATATGTATGGGATGATTATATGGATTTAACTTATGTGAATAGTAAATCAGTCCAAAGATTGGTTGCTGTTTGACATTACCTTATTATCCGTATATGATTATTGCAACAAGATGACTGCTAGCAATCAATGTTATTGATCCAAAGATTGATCATTGATGTTGCACTTAGTGTCTTGGGATGAGAATGCATTATTATTGAGATTCATTATGATTCACTTGGTTGCATGAATCATGACTTGGCATTAATAATAGACCAACTCACTCATACGGAGAAAAACACTGCTCATGAAGAACAGTTGTTTGAGAAGTGGGATAGGTCCAACGCCTAAGTCTAATTATCATTAAGAAAAGCACTCCATAAATTTTAGGAGTACAATATATGATGATATGGATTCCTTGTCGAAATTAAGAAACGCTTTACCAAAAGCGATAAGGCAGAAATGCGTACTCTTCTTAATAGTCTCATTACCCTAAAGTATAACGACAAACATAACATAAGGGAGTAAATCATGAATGTCTACTATTGCTACTAAATTGAGAGCACTTAAGTTAGATATTTCGGAGGACATGTTTGTTCTATTGGTCTTGCTCTTGAAATTAATTTAATTTAAGTTCATAGACACACTTGGGGGGGTGAATTTTGGTGTAACAACTCACATCAGTGTGTCTATGCAAGATTATTTCTATTGTCGAAATCAATTGGTGTTAAAAGATATATTTATATGAGTGACGACAAGTAAGTTCAAGTTGAAATCATTGACAATTATAGATTATTATTGAGTACACGTTACTATTTGAATTTGGATGAGACATTTTTTATGGAACCATGTTCAATCAAAATTTAATTTCCATCTCTATTTTGAACAAATTCAGTTATTAATATTCATTCGGATATAGAGTTTTGTCTCTTCCAGAATTCAAAATTGGTTGGAACTAGTACATCATTTGATGATAATAATCATCATTTGCTTAATAGTCTACTTCATATTATGAATTAGTTATTGAACATTTTCGTACAACTTTCATGATTGTGGATTCGCTTTATTACTAAAAGGTTTCCACATAAGTTCTATAATGAGCATATTGCTCATATGAGAGTGGAACCATATAAGATACTTCGGTTTAGTGGGAGCTAATTAGTAGTGTTCAAATACTATTAAAGTTACTTTAGTTTACACTGCACAGTTCAGTATTCAATGTTCAATATTCAGTGTGCAGTATTCAGTTTTAATTCAGTATTCAGTTGTTCTGAATTAAAGTTAAGGTGGATCAGTTGGAAATAGGCATGTTAAGATCACATTACATGAAATTTTCATGCTGTGCATCCGTACTTGATCGAATATTAGGTTATATTAGTGTTGTGACCACTGATCGGTCCCATTGCGATAAATGCAGTGACGACCGCTTTGATCCGCATTGACGTGACTTATAGATAAGGTTGGTAATATACATTAAGGATCTGATAGCAAAACATTCATGAGCTCATAAGGTTATTCAGTGTACATTTACCCAAGTGGGAGATTGTTGGATTAAAAATCCAATTGTGGGTTAAATGTAACTATTTGGGTATCAGTCAGATTAAGCCTATATTAAGTGATCTATAAATTTATTGGGCTTAAATATATTTAGTAAGTGCGGGCCTCCAATGTGCAGAAACCCGGTAAATTATTAATTGGGTGATGAGGTCAATTAATAATAAGGGATATAAATAGGGTTGTGATCCCAGGTCTAGACGTGACATCCATTACGTTCCATATCTCATTGTGGGAGTAACGGCAGAAACCCTAGCGGCTTTCTCGGGAGGGATTGCGCCATAGGCTTGAAGAACACAAAACCCTCCATTGTTGGCAGATCTGAATTCGACTATGCTAATGGAACAATGTCAGATTTATTTTGCTTTATTTTTATCTCAATTATGATAACACGGTAGATCCTGGGTTTAGGGTTAAATTCCTGACAAGTTTTAACAGTATAAACTCAAAAATATTGTTACATTATGTTATTGACACATGTGACTCTGGTGTAATATCAAAATAGAGTTACTAGACTAATTAGGACTTCTATATGATAAAATGAGACTTTGGTGTAAAATCAACTAAGTTACGACACAAATTTACAACTTAATTTAAAATAATAAATAAAACATTGACGGTAAACAATGAAATATTGTGTTATTGATATGTGCGACTGATGTAATATAAAAATAGCATTACTAAAATGATTATGACTTATAATAAACTGCCACTTTGATGTGGTATCAAATTAGTTACTACACAAATTTACGACTTAATGAAATATAATAAATAAACATTGAGGGGAAACAATATGCATCATGCATTATGCTATTGACACGTGCGACTTCGATGTAATATAAAATACCGTTACTATACCAATTACAACTTATGATAAAAATGCGACTTTAATGTAATATCAAATTAGTTACGACACAAATTAATTTATGATATTACATTAAAGTCACATTTATCATAAGTTATTGACATGTGAAATTTTAAATAATATCAAAATAGTGTTACTATACTAATTACGACTTATAATTAAATGGGAATTTCATGTAATATCAAATAATTAGTTCTGAAAAAAATTTACGACATACAATAAATAATAATAAAACACCGATGGGAAACAATGCAAGATTATGTTATTGACACGTGCGACTTTGATGTAATATAATTATAGTGTTATTATGCTAATTATGGCTTATGATATAATGTGACTTTACATTAATATCAAATTAGTTATGACACATTCACGACTTACGATAAATTATACATAAAACATCGAGAGAAAACAATGCAATATTTTGTTAATGACACGTGCGACTTTGACGTAATATGAAAATGGCATTGCTATACTAATTACGACTTATAATAAAATGCGACTTTGGTGTAATATCAAATTAGTTGCAACACAAATTTACAACTTAATGATAAATAAAAATAAAATAAAACATTGAGAGGAAACAATATAATGCGATATTATGTAATTGACACATGGGAACTTTACGTAGTTATTATGCTAATTACAAGTTATTATAAAATGCTATTTTGATATAATATCAAATTAGTTATGCCACAATTTCATGACTTACAATAAATAATAAATAAAATACCGAGAGGATAAAATTGTAATGTTACTTAATAGTCTTCTCCTTTATTCTTTGAGAGCTGCCATTCCCGTCTCCGGTGATGCAAAAAAAAAAAAAAAAAAATCCACCAAACAAAAATTAACTAAGATTTTAAAATCCTAGACATCGCCAATCGACTGTCACTGGCCAATACCACGTAAGTGCGGCGTTGTGGTTGCACAGTGTCGGTGATGTTCATGTTTGTAATATTTAAGAAAGAAGAACATGCTAGAATTAAATGCAATCATACAAATTAATAATCAAAGTTAACTAGGTTATTAAAAATTGTTGGAAGTCGCGGAGAGGGGCGCGAAAGAGGTCCAACGCCTCCGAGTACCTTGCACAGCGGAACTGTGAAACGTTCGACGTAAACACAGCTTTACAACGTAGTTGTCTCGCGGTTATAACAGAGGTGTGTGTTCATGCACGAATCGATGGCTGAATATGTGCAAAAAGAAAAACAACACACCAAGTTTGTTTACCCAGTTCGGTTTTCCAACCTACATCTGGGGGATTCCAATCCAGGAGTCTTAACTAAACCAAACACTTGGTTTACACCATATAAGACACCAAACCGAACTACCCAACCTATCTTCTACCCAAGCTCCATTTAGTTTTACAAACTCTCATGGACTGGCTGTTACTCTACCGCAACAACTCCAGCAGGCCAGCGACCAAGCTAAGAATAAGGTTGTTTACCGGATGAATATCTTCTTCGGCTTCGACTCCAAGAATCCTTCTTCTCGTCTTCAATCCTCCATGGATGAGCTCTCTCAACACTCTAACAGGTGGAGAGAATACTTCTCTAAGTTCTGGTTGCTCACCCACGAATACAAACAAACATCCATATCAAATATATACACATTACACAAAAGACAAAAGTTGACTGTGACAACTTTTGGGGCAGTGTGTTCAAGGTCATTTAATGCCATCCAGAATGAGAGGACAATACATGCAGCTTCTCCTGCACGTCCTCTGTCCAATGCATATTCATTTGTCCTATTCCATTGAGTGTAGAACACACAAGATGCATCCAAAAGCTGTAACTCGGTCAACTCTGCAGTTGGCAGGTTTCCCGAAATGGTATCAAACAGAACCTGCAACAACATCCTGCAACTTGCTCATATGCCAAAAGTAGAAACAAAAGGGTTTGGCAATTTTGAATATGCCAACAATCTCCCTCTTTTTGGCATATGCAGCAAGGCATAATAAGCAGCAAACACACACACCATTCACACATCCACAGTCACAATCACAATCCGGTTAAGAGTTATTACAGACCATCAATTCTAACAAGCCACAAGCGGCTTTAACATCCAAATGTGTTAACAACAAAAAAACAGGCAGAAAACAATAGATAGTAATACCAAATTCCTCCTCAACAGCACACACTCCCCCTGGCTTGCTGCATTTTTCTCCCCCTTGCATTGCAGCAGAGGCCAAAAAGAGGTGGTCAAGGGTCGGCTTCCTCCGTACCATTACCATCTCCATCATCATCTGCATCAACGTCCTCATCATCGACGCTTCCAGGTTTGCGAGGCATCAGCCTCATGGCCTGTGCCACTTTTCTATTCTGAGCAATGAGAGCAGCAGACAGAGCAGATTGTTCCCTCATGACTTCAGTCAGTAGCGCCCTACACTTCTCTATGCGAGCATCGGCATCCAATGGGGCACCGAGAAGAAAGTCATTGTGAAGCTTTTTGAGGTTGGACTGGGCAATAAATGATCGAATGGGAAACACCTCCTCATCCGGTTCTGGATGAATTCCCTTGGAACTCAAGAACAAACAAATTAAACCGGGATAGGGCAATCGTGTCCATTCCACTTTTGAATCCGAACAAAAGTCAATCATCTTCTTGATTACCAAATAACCAAAATTAATTAGCTCAAAATGTTTATCAATAGAGAAGATGAGAGTACCCATATCAGTGCTGATACTTGTATTGTTAGCGGTTGGTAAGATATTGCATCCACAAAGTCTAAAGAGACACTGATATTTCATTGTCAGCATTGTTCCAGTCACTCCAGAACGTCCAAATGACGAAGCATTTCCAGCAGATATGGTTCTGGCAACCTCCTTTGTTGATTCATCAATCAGCTCAGATGGCAGCTTATTTTCATCATTCGCCGGCAGTTGTAACAACTCATTGATTACTGCAGGGCTAAGTTCCAAAATTTTGCCACGAATATATATCTTATGATACCATAGAGAGTTCGGATCGAGTACCTTCCCACTCAAGTTGGCATAAAACTCCTTGACAAGGCGAGGACAGTAACGCTCCAATCCGGTCGCCCAAAACAACAAATGTTTTTCCTCAAGGAACGCACGGAATCCTACATCGGTATACGCTCTCCGAATAAACTGAGCTTCTGAAATCACAGTCCTTCCAGCAAGAATATCCTGAGCATAGCGACGCCCAGAAGCATAATAATATGCCTCATTCAACGCTTTATCTTCACGGACAGTAGGAGGATCAGAAACTCCTTTAGACTTTCGACTCTTTGCCTTAGTCCTTTTGAAATTCTTTTTAGCAGGGGTAGGAGCATTGCGAGATGATTTGCCATGTTTTCTTTTCCGGAGTCTGTCCAAAGCAGAGGACAGACGAAGAGAGTCCAACTCATCTTCTTCTTCTTCATCGATATCGGGGTGTTCCATAGTAAGAGCTTCTTCTTCCTCAATCACATTTTCAGGAATGACTTGTTCTACCTCTGTAGCTTCAAAATTCATATTCACGGGTTGGGGTACTTCTGTTCCAACTCCTTCAATGTCTTCATCAGGTACCTCTTCAAGCACAGCCTCACTTCCAGGTTCATCAACAGCAGGAACCTCTTTTGTGATTGTAGCATCCTCTGCATCACCGCCAGTAACAGTTTCAACTTCTTGAACATCAACAGGGTTCTCCTCAGTATTTTCTTCTTGTGTGCCAGCCATTTCAATAGCGACTTCATCTTCATTTGCAGTTTCCATGGGTGCGACTTCATTTAGATCAATTTCATGCACAACAGCATGTTTCGCTACATGACCTTCAAGTCCTTCAGAAAGAGAATGATCTTCAACAGTTGAGACAGCGGTTCCCTCATCATGGCCTACTTCAGTTGCTGGAATCTCAACTTCACGATCAGGTTTTTCCATCACATGTTCATGAACGGTTTCAAGAACAAGGGAAAAACGTTCAGGCAACTTTTTCCCTTTCTTTGTAGTTCCAACTTTCCTCTTTGAAACAGATTTCTGCTTAACATCCTTGGCAACTCTGCCGGAACGTGTTTTCACCATGGTTGGAGATTTTGAGAGAAAAACTCCTTCACAAGTTGAAATTGGGGTTTGGAGAGAAAGGATGAGTGATGTATGTGCACTCTGATCCGAAGATATAGATACAGGGGAATTAAAAAACCTTCACACGCAACCTCCATTAATTCCCATCAATCCAGGCGCGTGGGATGTCAGAGCGACGTTTTGACGTCGGAACACCGTCCAAGGCTGCAGACTCTGCAACCCTAAAAAGGCTATTAATTTCCCTTCCAATAATATTCTGCCACGTATTTCTCCTTTCCTTATATTTACCCAATATTCCAAAATATATCCAGATAAAATCCCATGAATATTGGACTTAATTCCTTCAATAATCCGCACTAGTTAAGGTATGAACACATACCTAATTCTCTTCTTAATTTCTCAAACCTCTCTGAATCCAATGCTTTGGTGAAGATGTCTGCCTTTTGAAAATTAGTTCCAATGTGCTGCAATTTGCACACTTCAGCTTCCACAAGCGTTCGGATAAAATGATATCGGATTTCTATGTGCTTCGTTCGACCATGTTGAACTGGATTCTTCGATATGCTGATTGCACTAGTGTTGTCACACCACAGTACAAACGACTCCTTCTCAATTCCATAATCCTTCAACATTTGCTTGATCCATAACAATTGCGCACAGCAACTTCCAGCGGCTACATACTCCGCCTCAGCAGTAGACAAAGCAATCGAACTTTGCTTCTTGGAACTCCAACTGATCAAATTTTCACCAATGTAAAAACATCCTCCCGTCGTACTCTTCCGGTCATCACAGCATCCGGCCCAATCGGAATCAGTAAATCCAATTAGATCAAGTGATGATCTCTTTGAATACCATAATCCAAGTTCGGATGTTCCATTAATATACCTCAAAATTCTCTTTGCGGCTTTCAAGTGAGATTCTTTCGGGGCTGATTGGAATCGAGCACAAACACCAACACTAAATGTGATATCGGGTCTGCTAGCTGTAAGATACAACAGACTTCCGATAATGCTCCTATACAACTTCTGATCGACATCCTTTCCTTCAGCATCTTTAGACAGCTTGTCCTGTTGTCCCAACGGTGTTCTAACCGTTTTAGAACTCTTCATACCAAACTTCTCAACCATATTCTTTGCATACTTTGTTTGGTTCAGAAATATCCCATCAGGACATTGCTTAATTTGTAATCCAAGGAAATATGTCAGCTCTCCAATCATACTCATCTCGAATTCTGAATGCATGAACTCTACAAATTCATCCTTCAACTTCTTTGCCGTTGATCCAAAGACAATATCATCGACATAAACTTGAGCAATCATAACATCAGTACCTTTATGTTTGATGAATAACGTCTTATCTGTGGATCCTCTGGCATATTCCTTTCCAATCAAAAAGGTAGACAATCGATCATACCAAGCACGGGGTGCTTGCTTCAATCCATACAAAGCTTTCCTCAATCGGTAGACATGATTTGGATAGAATGGATCTTCAAATCCTTTAGGCTGCTCCACATATATTTCTTCTTTGATCCAGCCATTCAAAAATGCGGTTTTGACATCCATTTGAAATAGAGAAAATCCAAGTGAGCATGAGATTGAGAGTAATAACCTTACGGCTTCAATTCTTGCAACGGGGGCAAACGTTTCATCATAATCAACTCCTTCAATCTGAGTGTATCCCTGTGCAACTAGCCGAGCTTTGTTCCTTGTGATATTCCCTTTCTCATCAGATTTGTTCTTGAATATCCACTTTGTTCCAATCACATTGATGTCATCTGGTCGTTCTACCAACGTCCAGACTTTGTTCCTTTCAAACTGATTCAACTCATCTTGCATGGCACTGATCCAGTATTCATCTTTCAGCGCTTCTTCAATGTTCTTTGGCTCAATGTTAGACACAAAGCAATTCATGCCAGCAAATTCTCTAAAATCAATTTGTTTTCCTCTGGTTCGACGACCTTCTTGTGGATCTCCAATGACAGCATCAATAGGGTGGTTCTTAGGAATTCTTGAACCATATCTCCTTACTTCAGCTTCAGATTGACATTCTCCAGGTTGTTCTGCAGCAGTGGTAACTTCAGTAGATTCATCTGCTTCACTCCAATCGAACAACATCGAACTCTCATCACGAGTTGTTTCTGGAATCTGGGGTAGAGGATTCTGAACCTCAGGTAAGACATTCTGATTCTGAATAGTAGGAAGAGGTATCAAGTCTTCATCATCATGTTGATTGACTGATTTCCTTTCCACACGAGAATCATCGAAAGTTATATTCATCGATTCCATAACTTTCTTCATCCTCTTGTTATAAACACGATAAGCTTTGCTGTTATGAGAATAACCAATGAATATTCCTTCATCTGATCTTGCATCAAATTTTTGAAGATGACTCCTATCCTTCAAAATATAGCATCGACATCCAAATGTGTGAAAGTATGACACATTCGGCTTTCTTCCTTTCCATAGCTCGTACGGTGTGATCTCAGTGTGGGGTCTCAAATATACTCTGTTGATCACATAACATGCAGTGTTCATCGCCTCAGCCCATAAGTACTTTGCAACACCTTTGGCTTGCATCATTGATCGAGCCATTTCTTGAAGTGTTCGATTCTTCCTTTCGACTACTCCATTTTGTTGTGGGGTCTTCGGGGCTGAATACTCATGCAGTACTCCAAGATCAGAACAAAAACCATCAAACTTTTGATTCTCAAACTCCTTACCATGATCGGTACGAATTCGATTAACCTTTGATCTCTTTTCATTCATCAGTCTTTTGCACAATTTTTCAAAGATATCAAAAGTATCTCATTTCTCTTTCATAAAATCAACCCATGTATATCTCGAGAAATCATCAATGCAAACAAGTATGTATTTTTTACCTCCAAGACTGGGTGTATCCACTGGACCCATCAAATCCATGTGCAGCAAATCAAGACAAGTTTTGCTGCTTTGATGTTCCGACTGCGGATGAGAGACACGTTTCTGCTTTCCTCGAGCACAATCACCACAAACGAAGTTAGGTAACTTCGAAAACTTTGGAAGTCCTCTGATAATTCCTTGCTTGCTCAACTTCATCAAGCTCTGTTGGTTGACATGGCCAAGTCTTGTATGCCATAGAAGGGCTTCATCATCTTTTGAGATCAATGCAACATCCACTGGTTTGTCAAGTAAGTAGCAGTTGTTCCTTGACCTTTTTCCAGTCATCACGCACTCTTTCTTGTTGTTGTAAACCTCACAAGCATCCTTAGTGAACTTCACTAACAGCTCATCATCACATAACTGACTGATACTAATGAGATTAGTACTCAAGCCTTCAACAAAATATACCTTCGTCAACTTCGGTATACCTTTGGCTTCGAGAGAACCATAGCCCACAATTTTTCCCTTGGCTCCATCTCCAAATATCACTTCTCCACAAGTGTCAGCTACATAGTTCTTCAATAGATGCTTCTGATTCGTCATATGGCGTGAACATCCACTGTCGAAATACCATCGGGATGAATTTGTTGCTTCTTGACTAGAAAGGATGACATTGCACATCATCTTAGATTGATTCTTCTTAGGTCTCCATTCCATTCTGAAATTCACCCTTTGTTTCAGCTCATCTGAGGGCCAATTAACGTTCTTTCCAGACATCAAATCCCTAGCCAGCTTGAAACAGTGAGATTTAGCATGACCAAATCGAAAACAGTATTTGCAGTTACTCTTCTGTTGTAACGACGCGTTGACACGTCTGTTCCTTCTGCGATTTTGATTTTGTCTCTCATTTCTGTTTTCTTTGGGACCTTCAGTGTTCTTCCCTTTTGCAGGTTTCTCTGGAATCTTCACATCAGTAAGCAAACCTCCTTTCACAAAGGTAGTTGGATTCACCTTCATGGATTCTTGATAACCAATCCCACGATGATCTCCAAATGGCTTTCCAATTGATAAAACTTCATCGAGTTTGTCTTTTCCTTTTCTGAGTCTATCATTTTCTTCTCTCAGATCATCACATTTCATTTTCAACTGCTTGACGTCCTTCTGAAGTCCTTCATTGATTTCGAACATTTCTTGATTCACTTCCTCAGCTTTTTCAACTCGAGCTTCCAAACGGTAAACTGTGTTGATCAAATCCTTGTTTCTCTTAACACAAATTTTCTGTTCAGCTACAACTTCCTCATAAGCTTCCATTAGCTCATAGATATCCATCTCGATTGTGTCGTTGCTGTTACATTCTTCTTCAGGAACACTTTCTTTTCCTTTGCTAGATTCTCCTTCTTTGGCAACAAAAGCAACAACGCTTTCATTATCACTTTCATCTTCAGATTCTTGACTGCCTTCTTCATCACTCCAGGTAGCTTGAAATGCATGCTTTCCTTTCTTCTTGAATGTAGCACATTCCACTTTCACATGACCAACTCCGCCACATGCAAAGCATTTCGGATCACTTGAGTTTTCTGGCCTAGAAGTAGTGATGAACTTCTTCTTGTAGCTTTTATCATAAGCTCCCTTTTCTTTGTTGTAACCAAAACTTTTGTGTTCTGGATACTTTCGTTGTTCTCCAGTTGTTTTACCACCATAGTGACCTCTGTTTCCAGAATTGTGGTATTTTCGAGCACGCTTTTCACTTATCATTCGAGACAACTTCTTGGACAGCAGAGACATTTCTTCATCAGATCCGACAAGCTCCAGATCTTCGGCAGTAAGAGCAATCCCTTTTGAACTTTCTTCTTCAATATGATTCATCTCCCAATTCATGAAAATACCATTCAATGTTTCAAGATTCATGTTCTTGGTTTTCTTCTTATCCTCAAGAGTAGAGACTTTGATTTTGAACTTTTTGTTCACACTTCTCAGCATCTTTCGAACCAGCCTTTGTTCATCATATACTAAGCCAAGAGCATATGCTTGATTTACCACATCTTTGAATCGAGTGTAGAACTCAGACATCGTTTCATCATCAGTCATTTTCAGGGCTTCAAACATACTTTCTACCCTTTGGAGTTTTGTTTCTTTAACTTCAGCAGTCCCTTCGAATGCATTTTCCAAGGCTCTCCATGCATCTTTTGCTTTCTTGCAGTTTGAGATGACACGAAACTGAACTTCATCGACAGAAGCAAATATGGCATTTACGGCTTTGGCATTTCCACCAGCAGCAATTTTTTCTTCAGGTGTCCACTCATTTTTTGACTTTAGAACGATAGTTGGGGGGTCGTTCTGAGTTTCTCCAGGCACAACTTTGGTTGGAGGAGTCCAGCCAAGCTCTATCTCTTCCCAAGTTTCATCACCAAGAGTTAACAGATAGGCCTCCATCCTGTTTTTCCAGTAGGTGTAGTTGTTCCCATCGAACACAGGTGGACGAATAGACGAGATTACTTCACGACTCATCTTGAACCACGGACAGATCTACTCGGGGTATTGAGCACGCTGCTCTGATACCAGATGTTGGAAGTCGCGGAGAGGGGCGCGAAAGAGGTCCAACGCCTCCGAGTACCTTGCACAGCGGAACTGTGAAACGTTCGACGTAAACACAGCTTTACAACGTAGTTGTCTCGCGGTTATAACAGAGGTGTGTGTTCATGCACGAATCGATGGCTGAATATGTGCAAAAAGAAAAACAACACACCAAGTTTGTTTACCCAGTTCGGTTTTCCAACCTACATCTGGGGGATTCCAATCCAGGAGTCTTAACTAAACCAAACACTTGGTTTACACCATATAAGACACCAAACCGAACTACCCAACCTATCTTCTACCCAAGCTCCATTTAGTTTTACAAACTCTCATGGACTGGCTGTTACTCTACCGCAACAACTCCAGCAGGCCAGCGACCAAGCTAAGAATAAGGTTGTTTACCGGATGAATATCTTCTTCGGCTTCGACTCCAAGAATCCTTCTTCTCGTCTTCAATCCTCCATGGATGAGCTCTCTCAACACTCTAACAGGTGGAGAGAATACTTCTCTAAGTTCTGGTTGCTCACCCACGAATACAAACAAACATCCATATCAAATATATACACATTACACAAAAGACAAAAGTTGACTGTGACAACTTTTGGGGCAGTGTGTTCAAGGTCATTTAATGCCATCCAGAATGAGAGGACAATACATGCAGCTTCTCTTGCACGTCCTCTGTCCAATGCATGTTCATTTGTCCTATTCCATTGAGTGTAGAACACACAAGATGCATCCAAAAGCTGTAACTCGGTCAACTCTGCAGTTGGCAGGTTTCCCGAAATGGTATCAAACAGAACCTGCAACAACATCCTGCAACTTGCTCATATGCCAAAAGTAGAAACAAAAGGGTTTGGCAATTTTGAATATGCCAACAAAAATATTGTTATATATTATTATTATATATGATCATGATGACGAGAATTGTCCGGTGATGGTAAGGGTGCATTGATGGTACTTATTGTTATGCATCTAGACATTCAGCACCTTTCTCCTCACATAAACGCTTAACCTCGGACTCCCCGAGCTTATGAATCCTCCATCAGTTCAACCTCTCCGCAATGTAAGTATATGTATCTTTAACTATATTTCATACTTCGATATTTACAACTTTTACAATATTTTTGTAATGTCTCAATTTAAAGTTATTTCTTATGAAAAATTTAACCGGAATTTGTCATACAAGGTATAATTCACGAGATTAATATAGTCCATATAAGTTTATATCTCATGGAATGAGTTATTTACAATATTCATAACACAATTATTTCACTAAAATGTATATGAATCCATGGAGGAGTTTTAGCGAAAGCTTCATAATTGGTGAGAATAATAAAATTTAACATTTAGATCAAATTTTTTATTTTTTATTTAAATTTATAATTAATTTTAGCTATTATGTTTAAGTTTAGAGGCAATTGTTTTGTAGAGAATAATAATAATTGTTAGAATATGAAACTAAAATTCTCTTTTTCAATCATAAGAATACGTACATATTTATAGTGATATATAAATCGTCTAAATAAGACAAGAATCTTACGAATCTCTTAAGTAAGATAACTACCATAAATATAATATATTTCTTCTAAATATATTTTAACACCCCTCCTCAAACTCAAGATATGATGCAACAAACTTGAGTTTGTCAGAAGTGGCCAAAAAATGATATAGCCGAGATCTTCCACGTACGAATTTGACTTCGCCAAGATTGACGGAAAATGATGTAGCCGTCCATTGGATCAGAGTCAGAAGCAGAACTCTCAACACCGTTAGAGTTGGAAACAGGACTCGCTCGTTCACAACGGAACTAGAGCCGAAAATAGGACTCGCTCTATAGAGCTAAAGTCGGAAACAGGACTCGCTCATTCACAACGGAACTAGAGTCGGAAACAAGACTCCCTCACTCTCAATAGAGTTAGAGTTGAAAGCATGACTCTCAACGGCGTTAGAGTCGAAAGTAGACTATGTCAGTGGAATAGTAGAGGCGGAGACGATATGAAAATAACAGCATAACCGAGCATAACTGTGAATAGAAACAGATACATCAATAAAATATAAAAATATATATGGGATCCAATGGGTAATAGATATACCCGGAGAGAATTTGGCTCTGATACTATGTTAGAATATGAAACTAAAATTCTCTTTCTTTCAATCATACACATACATATTTATAGTGATATATAAATCATCTAAATAATACAAAAATCTTACGAATCTCTTAAATAAGATAACTATCATAATTATAATATATTGTTTCTAAATATATTTTTTTAATAATAATAATAATAATAATAAAATCTCTCATTCTATAAATTCTCCTAAATTAGAAAAAAAATAATAAAAAAATAAAAAATTTCTCTCTCATCCTCTTCCTTTCTCTTCCCTTAAACAATAAATATATCAAACACAGAAATAATTTCCTCACATTCCCTCTCTTCTCTTCATGTTTCCTCTCCTTTATGATTACAATTTCTTCTTGACAAGAAAATTTTCCTTCCCTTTCATTTCCTTCACCTCTAAAGCAATTAGGATTTTTCTTCCTTATAAAGCATAATAATAAATCGTTCTCGTCCTTTTTTTTATCTCTTCCCTTTCTAAACCTATATATTGGAGTATGATTTATTCATGTCAAGATTAATCAATCATTCCATACTCTTTCTTCTCCTCCCATTCTAAACTTATTCAAATTTCTTCTTGTTGAGATATGAAGCCTGATTATATCCTAAAATCTAGGAATATGATTTAGATATGATTTGGATATTATATCTTAGATTTAGAGATATGATTTGGATATCATGGTTATAGACTTAGGCAATAAATATCCACGTATTCTCACTTTAACATGTGTATGCGTATTCTATAGTAAAATTCCTGGCTTGGCAGCGTCCCCAGACATAGATCATCGTGATCGAACTAAGTTACCAAATTCTTGTGTTCTTGTGTCCTTGTTTGTCTCTTCTTGATTTCATGGAATTTCTGTAACAAGTGGTATCAGAGCCTGGTTCGTTGGTAAGGTTGACCGGAAGGCATCGGATATTGATTGTGGCAGTGGGAATCCCTTGTGACCTGCGGAGGTGCCTTGTGTCGAAAGTCTCCTGGCGGTGTTGGGTCGGTCCCGACTAGTAGGTCAGGTAGTGGGTCCCTTTGTGATAGGCGGTGTAAGGTACGCAGTGAAGGATAAGGGTTTCAGCAAACACAGCGGAGAAGATATCAGAGATGTGCTTTCATATCAAGTGAACCTTTGGTTTGTTTGTGGGAATCAAGATGGGTGACGTCCTGCTGTCAAGGTATTCGATGGAATGAATTTCAATTTCTGGAAGATGCAGATAGAAGATTACCTATATGGTAAAGATCTAGAGGTGGCGTTGAAGGAGAAACCCGAAGACACGGATGAAGCCGAGTACAAGAATATCGACAAGAAGACGATGATTGTGGTTCGACTAACCCTTTGGGAGAATGTCTCGACTAAATTTAGATCTGAGACAAAGGGAAATGGTGAAGATAAAAAATGGTCAAAGTTGAAGCCGAAGAACAAGGACAGAGAAATGCAAGTTAGATGGTATGTTGGAACTGAAATGGGCATTTGAAACAACAATGCAGGGCACCGGAGAAGGATCAGGTTTTAGCAAACGCAACGGAGAAGATATCTACTGCGCTAATTCTGAGCGTCAGCATTCCAATGGAGTCATGGATTTTGGTCTCAGGAGCGTCATTCCACTCATACAGTGATTCGGGAATCATGGAATCCTATACCGCCGGTAATTTTGGTGTTGTCTTTCTTGGAGATGATGAGACACTGAAAATTGTAGGTAAATAGATTGTTCAAATCAGAACACCGGATGGTGGAGAGTGGAGACTGAATGACGTGAGACATGTCCCGGGTCTGAAACGGAATCTGATTTTCGTTGAACAATTGGATGAGGCAGGTTACTCGACAGTTTTTTGAACCTAAATTGTGGAAGGTAACCTAAGGATCCATTGTGGTAGCCCAAAGGAGAAGAGATGGAACTCTCCACATGACGAAAACCATGCAAGACAGAATCAGTTCCGTGGCCATAAATAATAACTATCTCCCCTCTCCTCTCTTCTTACACAATTTTAATTTCTATGCATTTTTATTTTTTACTTTTTTTATTTGATTTCTTGTTCTTTTTACTTTCTTTACTTTTCTTTCTAGTTTTCTTTAATTTTCTGCCTATTTCTTCCCTTAATTAAAATTCTTTTTCTTTCATCCCTTTTAGGAAAATTTTCACAAGGTTCCGGATCTTTTTGGAGAAAGTCGGAAAACCCATCCGATTTTCAGTTGGCTCGTTTAGATAAGTTGTCAAAACTATTTTAAGCGACAACAGTAATCTATTGCAACATTTTAATAGCTACTCTCCTCGAGATTGATCGAGTGTACAAACATCTGTTGCGGAACTCCGAAGGAATAAGTTATAATAATAAATAATATAATATAATTTTGAAAAATAAATATATATATTAAAAAAAAAAAAAGAACAGAATTGAATTCAAGCTGTCATTTTTTTTGTTTGCCAATTCAACTTCTTTCTTTTTGTCCTTGGGAGTTAGTTTCACATCAGTTATTCGCACACCCACCGGATTCAATCAATCAATCTACCTTTCATGTCGGATATGGATAGATAATTAATAATGCATCTACAGAAATATTAAAGAAAGACTTCTGTTCCTAATACTTATTAGTAGATGATTCTTAGAATGCTAACTTATCTTTGGATTAATAATTAATGATTATTAGTGTTTGTTTCTCGGTCGAGAGTCCAATCATTTTCGACTCTATTGAGAATCAAGTTATTATTTTTTATTATATCAATTACATTATATTGTAATTATTTGATTCATGTTTATGCTTATTTAGTTGTCTACGAAATTTCTCCTCTGAATATATATCTCTTATTGCCCTTATTTGTCTTTGTCACTATTCTTATTATATTTTCCAAACCAAATTTCATATCATCATATACTTGCTGAATATTGTTTTTTAGGAAGCAGTACAAGAAAACCAATTATCAAAGCATGAAATGATAAAGATCATCATCACCCACAAAATTTCTTCCTCCTAGTGAATATATCCATTACAAATTTGGCACAAGCAGATAGGTGTATCCGAAGCATTCTTGCATCCATCCTATTGGAAGAAAATTTTCGATTAAATATCGTTTGAACTTATAGTGGTTAGGTTTAGAAATTAGTGAGTTTGTAGTATCAATTCTTGTCTGAAAAAATGATTTGATAACCAGTCCTAAAAGAGCATTTGAAATTGAGGACTAGGCACTCTCCATCTTTCTCTACTCACGTAGCACTTTTGTGAAATGACAAAAATGCTCCCAATGAAACTCCTATATATATATATATATAACTATTTCTCAATAAAGCTACTGAACTACTCGGCACTCAGAAAAATTGAATTTGTGAAATCAAAGAGATTCCTAAGCAAAGATGAATGGGCAAGAATTGAAAATATTCTTCCAACCACCTCGCCAATGCCATTCCGCCTATCAGACGCCGCCGTTGCCGGAAAATTCCCATGGGGTATTGTCTCTCCAATTGATCTTGATTTTTAATGAAGTAACTCAACCACTTAGAGTTACAATCCCTTAACAAGATTTGAGTTTTAGTTTATTGTTATTTCTTTGTGCCAAAATAGTTATAACGATTTCTTGCAATTAAAAATTTAAGTAGAATCGAAATCTTTCGTACTTTCTTGGATAAAATAATATGATCTCATTTATATCAAAATCCTCACATCACAATTATGGGCTATAAGCAATAGACGGCACCGCTTATTATCCATTCACGAGGGTTTCTTGCAAGGAAAATGATCATGAATTGTATGATCTTTTGTAAGAACCCAAGGAAAGCGAAATGGACAACAAAAAGAACAACAATGCTAGATCAAAAGGTTATCAAGTTTTGCTTTCTTGTAGAAATTGCTCCTACGAACTCACTAATACGGAACATAACCAATAAAAGTTCAAACAATCTTTAGTCGATGATTTTCTTTCAATGGAATTGGATACAAGAATATTTTGGATACACCTATAGGCCCGTGGCAAATTTCTAATGGATTCAATACAAATAGGAATAAATTTGGTAGGGAGATCTAATTAGCATTTTGTTGCTCCAATTATTGATTTTCTTGTACTACTTAATAAAGAACAAGATTCGGCATGACTCTCTCACCAACTCTTGGATGGAGAATCATTGGAGCGCTTTTGATTAGTACTAATCGATGACAAGCACATGACTTCAATAACTACAATATGTATGCGTTGTGTATATTTTTTTTATATACTAAAAGTTAGCGTTTACAAATATTGTTTGAATATATTTTTTGTACTGAGGTTAATGATAATATATCACGTGTGAACTATTATTATGCGATATTAGTTTATATGATGTTTTCGTATTAAATTAATATAAATTTATACTAACATAAATTGTGCGTTGTTGATTTATAATTTAAGTATTGTCATCTTTGATTTAATACGATTGATGTTGAATAATACAATAACATCACCGCTATGGATGGTATGAAGTAGTTGTAGATTGTAAAAATATTACTCCCTCCATCCCATAACAAAGTATGAATTTTTCCATTTTAGTCTGTTCCATAAAAAAGTATTCATTTTTTTAGTAACTGTACTATCTACCCTTACAACTTACGATATATTACACAAATGTCATTACCTTTATATCACACATATTAATAAGGTTATTTTAGTCATTTCTACTTTATTCCTACTATTTCCCAATATAATACTAATATTTCTAAAACTACGTACAAAAAGCAAATGGATATTTAGTTCCGGGACGGAGGGAGTATTATAGAATGATGACGAAGAAATGACAAATACTGAGGTTTTAATTTCGATTTGATATTTGAATTAAAAATTTTTTTTATTTTTTTATTTTTTTATGTTAAGGTAACTTTACATTTAATGTGTGATTATATTATTTAATTAAAATTGAAGTGATTATTTTTTTCTTTATAGTATACATATGATGTGATAATAAATAATTTTAATATACTAATTATGAGATCAGAATAATAATGAGTTCTTAGGAAATAATATCATATATATACTTATTGATCACTTTTATTGAATTCTCTTAAATGATTCTTTTAGAATTTGGTTTTATTTTTAGTTTGAATAGTAGGTTGGATGTGAAATTTTGTAAAAGATATGTATATTTTCTAATTGATTTATTTTTTAACATTATATTTTAATTATTATTTTTTTAATCTTGTATATTATGTTTAAAGTTTGAATATTTTGGTTTGAATATTTAGAGAATTCATAAAAAAAAACTATAATAAATTTTAATATATAGAAATTTTATTTATATATTAGTACATTCATTTGTATTGTGTATCTATGTTTTTAAGTTATTTATTATTTTTTTATTAATTATTTTTTTTATTGTTATTGAATATGTTTTTTTTTCAAATTTATTTATTTTTGTACATAATATTCTAATATATCTTTTAATTTTTATAGATTATGTTCAAGTTTTTTGAATTTTTTTTTCAAAATATATTCAAAAAGTATGTAAAATTTTTAATATATGTTTATTATAATAGTTTCATTTTTATTATATATCCATTTTCTAATTATCTATTATTATTTTTTACAAAAAATTTGTGTATGTTATTTATAAAAATGGTTTGATTCTAATAATATATTATATATATAAACTAAAAATATTATTTATAAAAATTATTTTAAATCAATATATAATTTAATATAAAAATAATTAGGATTACACGCTGCTAAGTAGATATAAACAAGCAAACAAAGAGAACATACATAGCACAACATAACATGAATTAATGTATGTCATAGTAAGATTGCTGCTTTGTAGACAAAAAAACATACTCAACATTAAAATCAAATTATTTTTTCCGAATCGAATCGAATACTGGCAACCCTACATACATACATGCATCAAATCAGTTAGTTACATACAAAATGATTCTTGTTCATTGGAGCTAGCTAGCTGTCTATTCATATTCCTATTCCTATTCCTATTTAAATGAATAATCGACTTCCAACCATTGTCGTCGGGTCTATTACACCCGTGCGGCACTCATCCTCCAAAGCCAGCGCCACCATCTCTGTACAGAACTCGTCACTTGGATTCAACCACAACGCCTGTTGTTATGTAATTAATCAACTACTGTCCTTGTCCACTCCAAATTTTGAAGTTCAAATTATTTGGTATCGGAATTAAGCAGAATATAAAATCATACCTTGTGATAGTATGTGATTGCTGATATAAAATTATTCTGGAAAAGAAGGCCTAAATTAGATTTTTAATCGATATCTTGAGAAGCTGGAAATTATGAAATATCAGTCACCTGCAGATGGTATGTATAAGCAAGCCCAGCATATGTACTCAAACTTCTTGTTGATAATTCAAGTGCTTTCTCATAGTAAACAATTGCCTCGTCGTATCTCCTGTAAAATGGGTGTAATTATTCTGTCAATCACAACATACCGAGAATCCAAAATATAAACAAAAGGCATTTTTGTAATCACACCCATGATAAAGAAAGAAAGGGCATCATCATACTACAAGTATTGCAAAAATGTTTGAAGCCAAAATGTAGCTCTAAGAATAGAGAGCATTTATTTATGTCACATCTACAATATTCATCTTCTTATCCGCACTTATGAGCCACGAATAGAGTCCAAGAAGGTAGAAACATCAGGAGAATTTACAAGTATAGATAAGAACCGTTTACAAGAATCAACGGAGCTATTTAACTACAAACAGGTTCACTAATTGAACGGCCAGAAAAGATATAGCACACTATTTAGGAGATTAAAAATTAAGCATGCTAAAGATAATATATAAAAACAGCTGATATTGTCAAACACCATCTGTATAGTTATTATACTTTGAAGCATAAAAGAAAAGGTGTACTTCAATTTTCTCAGCGCATGTGCAAGATTGACTAGAGTCGGCTCCCACATCTCACTTAAAGAAGAAGGAACATGAGCTAATGTCTTCTCAAACCACCAAACAGCCTTCTTATACCTGAAAGATTTTGACAAGAAAATCATACTAATCACGACAGTTTAAAGGCAAGGTTTTGCAATAGGATTTCAGATGGAAGTCTATACGAAACTTGAGATATTTAGCCATGTTCACCTAGCTCAAGCATCCTTCTCAAAAGTTATAAATTACAATGGTGGTATGGTTGTAATTGCTCATACCCGAAAAACAAAAATCCATATATAAACATTCCTTCAAACTTGATGGCACATTGAAAAAGCAAATGGTGGTAGTTTTATTTAGGTGGGGCAACTTACTCCTTCATATGATAAGCCACGACCCCAAGTTCGTTATATACAAGCGGATCTAAAGGACAAACAACCTGGGCCTGCATAAAAAACTGAAAGCAACTACCCTTTAGAAACATAATCAGGTAGAAGAACAGATGCTTCAACCCATCAAGGAAAATAGCAATTTATTTTGTTGCACACACAGTTAATGCCTAGTGGACAACTAAAGTCCAGAGAAGAGACATGAACAGGGAAAATTCTAAACTGAAGATATTTAAAATTACCTGCTCTGCAAGTTTAAAGCTATGCGTTCTCATGTATTCCATTCCTATGTACAGTGTTGGTAAGTGGCACCTGGAATAAAAGAAAATCAGTGTTCTGACCGTCAAAACAGTCCATATTTAGTAAGTAATGAAAAGATCTCCAACAACATGTGACCTTAACATTTCAGTAAAACTAAAAAATCACATCTATTGTAATCAGACACTATTTCTAAACTCTTCACATAATACAAAAAGAAAATATTCCACTGCTAATAGTACAAGGGTAAAATTATCATACATAAAATGCTCGTCATATTTAAAATAGCTTGAAGAAAGTTGTCCCAAGAATAGGATGGTTAAAAGTTAGGAATTCTAATCTAATCAACACCCTAGTTTCTGTGTTAAGTTATTGGTAGGAGAAGGAAATTTCTTGATCATCAATGCTACAATCTCTTGGATCATACAAGCATAGATACAAAGTTTCAAGTACACTAGGTTGACGCCTTATTAGTTCCGAGAATCAAAATAAAGAAACATCACACCAATGCATTCAATTCCTTCAATAAAAATGATAAAATAAAAGCAAAGTTCTGAAATATAAAATTGGCAGTAAAAGTAAGAAAAAATTTTCCATCTCCTAAGAAATGAGGCAATGAGAATGTTTAGGTCAATCATCCCTTACTCCTTATGTTTCTAACACAGATGATTATATAGTTTTCCCCCTTGGCTGAAGATGTATAAAAAGATGACATTATCATGACATCTCAGCATTTTACAAGGTGTACAAGAAGCAAACTAAAACAGAGGATTATGATCATTTAAGTAAGTCATCCAGACAATTTGTGGAAGAAACTTGCAAAACAATAATGCATATAAGTTGATAAAAGCATTCCTGTTTGATGCATCAGCATATCTAACCCTGCCCAAGGTGTCCAAATGCAGCAAATCCAAACCAAACCAACAATAAAATTTTAGAAAGCATAATATGAAGACGCTCATATCATCAAAGGCATAACTTGAGGATAATAAGACTTGACAAAGCATGTCCAATGGACAGTGAACAGCAAGGGATATTACCCTGGAAATAAACGAACCGCAGTGCGGTAAGCAGACATTGCTTGATCACCTTCTTCTAGAGCTGCATATGCATTGCCATAGCCAATCCAACCAGGTGCGAATGTCCCATCCAAACTGGTTGACTTGCTGGCATACAATAACAATTACATCAAACTAAATCTGTAACAAGAAGAAATTGAGGTCCTAAAAGAGTCGTGTGGCTGTGTTACTGTTTTCAAACACCCATTTTCACTATGCATCTACATTAACCTATCACACACCCATCCCCCCCAAACACACACCAAAAAAAAATAAATAATACACCTATTTTAATTTAATATGTTACATAAAAAATAATAGAATTAAATTCTATATACAACATCACATTAAATATCTATTTATATTATACTCCCTCCGTCCACCAATTTTAGTTGCACTTCCTTTGTAATTTTCCTTTGTAATTACAAAGAAAGTGTAACTAGAATTGGCTTCCTACCATAGTTGTCAATCACGGATAGCGGTACGTAGCGGTTAACATCTAAAATACTATAGCGGAATAGCAGATAGCAATATGACCACTATTTAAATATTTAAAAAATATATATATAAATTATTATATATACAAATTTACGACAAAAATATATAAGAAAAATTTATAAATTAATCTCATAATTATCATTCAAAATAATTAGATCACTATTTGTGTGATATATATATATATCAAAGCTAATTAGATCCAAAATCTAATAAAGAATTTTCTTCCTCATTTTCGTCATCCTAGTTGTTTAATTACTCTTGCCTATATAATATTCCTTCTCTTCTTAATTCTTATCCATTTATTCTATTATATGTTCATCACCTTACATAATATCATTTCTCTTTTTAGAGCTAGAAGGAGGCCCGTTAACTTAAGTAGCATCAACAACAACTCCCATAGTCAAATTATCATTGTCAAAAGACTAACTTATCCTCCGCAATTATCAACTTTTTTAGTTAACCACTCATTTGAATCATCAATATCGTTCACAATAAGACCAATCACATTATTGATACCATAACGTTCTAACAAATTTTGGTCATACTTGATACAAGCCAAATTTTGCAACTTTTGGCTTTCTGATTTGTTTATTTTCTTAGAATGAATCTAAAAATTTAGTTAAAATTTAAAATAAATGTCATTATAATAAAAAAAAAATTATAAATTAAAATTATATTTCAATTATTTACGTGTTAAAAAATAACCCAATAAGCTATAATAGCGGTGTAACATACCGTAGCGGAGTGCTGCTACGCCGCTATTGCGTAAACGCGGAATTGCGGAGCGGCTGTAACGAGAAAGTATCTTTCCGCTACGCTACGCCGCTATTGCACGCTATTGACAACTATGCTTCCTACAAAGGAGGTGTAACTAAAATTGGTACAAAAAAAGTATAACTAAAATTGGCGGACAAACGGAATTTACAAAGGAAGTGTAACTAAAATTGGCAGACGGAGTAAGTATTAAACAATAATTTCAATTCAAAATTTTTACTATTTCTAACACACCAAAACAAAATCAAAATGTTTCCATTACTCAAGGAATCAAGGTATCAATCCTTGAAGTCACCCCAATTGAGTTAAAGAATATCTAGAAAGACATCACAAGAATGAACACAAAATATTCAGGGTCCTTGCAGCTATACTAATATGGCCAAGAAGCCTAAGAAAGAAGGCAATACAAGTTAAAAGTGGCCACCTCTTTACATTATACATACAAATTTCATTTGCCCAAAACCAATGCAGCTGGCTAGGTGTAGGTTGGAGGTCCTTTCTATAAAAGCCATGTCATGTATACTAATATATGAAGGTACAACTGGGCTTCCCTCCAAGCATACAATGTAGCAATTAGCAAAATCCCAGCAATTTCCATCGAGTGTGAAGTTCAATGATTACTTCTATACATTTTGGCCGAATATTATGACGATGAAAAATAAAAACCATTTCAACGGTTGATACCTGAAATATCGACGAGATTGAACATATTTTTTGATGCAGAAATAGTAACAGCCCACAGCAAACCATGAAAGAGCTCTGAATACATACAACACAGGAAATCACCAAAGCATAATTTTGGAAGTTTTAGTTAGAAATATCAAATCTATAAATTAGCCATTCATCCCAATATAGAACATGGAATTCTTAAGGAAAGGATATCTAGTTGAAATAATAAGGGATAATGGGTTACTTAAATGAACAAGTATACATTATATATATAACAGTAAAAACGTGGCGAAAAATAATGATAAAATAAATATTCCTATTCATGTCAATAACTAGGATAAATTGATTGAGCAAATGTGTACATGCATTCTCACCTTTGAGGGTAGTCCTTAACTAAATTGGATGCCATTAAATAGAGCTCATTGGAATGCCCAAGCTCCATGGCAGAGGCTAGATGCACCAAGGTAGTCTTTAGATGAAATGGATCCTTCTCAAGCAAGCTGGATTAAAGATGAAATAAAAAGCTTCATCAGAAATGGTAACAATGCAACACTGAATTTCCTTCAAGATAGTTACAAACTTACATTGAAGTCAATTCAAAACATTTCTGGTATTCACCACACTGATGGTAGTACTCTGCTTTGCAAGCTAAGAGATCAGTGTTGTTCAAAAGTGAACATAATGATTTGCCAGATGTCTCTGTATCAGACATTTCTTGCTCTAGTTCCTTAAACTTGAGCTCAACAACATTCTCTTTATCATACTGGAATGCAATGATATAAACAATTATTACAATATTACAAATTCAAATTAAACAACTAGTGCAATGAACATAAAATTACATCACTGCTTAAATCTGCATTCACCTTCTTTATTAAGCATGAATAAAATGAAGAAAGCCATACATCATCTTGGCCAAATTGCAATGTAGCTAATAAATTGGTCTCTGGAATACAAAAATAGCTGAATTAGGTTTTCAGTACACAATTTACATACTAGAACCTCAGAATTGTTGCTTCATGCTATCATGATAATGAAGCGATTAAGTGAGATGTAGAAAAATCCAATTTTATTCACATGCATGACTATCAAAATCAAATTAGGCTTCTTCAAATTAAGAATTGCAGATGTGCAGAATAAGGTCCACACCTTCTTCACAAGTGAGCATGTGACCTTCTATAAGGCATTCCAAGGCCTGCAAAAGCAAGGAATATGCTGTGGAAAATGATCATTCAAGACAACATAAACTTTTACAAAAGTGCAGCTTGCATTACATATGCTATCTTATATCGAGAATCAAATCAACTCTTAATTAACCCAATGTCAAACTGCCAACAGCATTAGCATGAAATTTCTCAAGACTGATAGTAACTATCTTACCTCATAACACAGAGGATCAGCTTTGATAGCAGCTTTATACCTAAGTATGGAAAAAACAAAAGACTTAGGGAAAAAATTAAAAAAAAAAAATCCCAATAACACAAAATTGAGCAAAAATAAAAGAATATTGTAGTCAATATTAAGCAAAAGAAGACAGGAAGCTAAGACAAGGATGATGAAAATACATAAGATCACTAAGTTAAAAGGGGATGGAGAGCCTCTAACTTACTATTGTAGTGTAGATATGAGTGACTGCTTTGAGGAAAAAACACAGAGGATCTTGTCTACATTATCACACCAACATCACAAACCTATCATGCCTATGATATATAATGCAACATAGGGTGCATTTCAAACAACTCCAATTTCTCACCATCCAAATGGGGGAATAATACATATTGGCATATGCTCTAGCATTTATTTAACAGAGTGACTGAAAACCCCTCCTTATGTAGCAAGACCTGCTTCCAGTAGAAAAATGTAAGTTCTTTCACTCTCTTCTTGGGATTGCAAGGTTGTTGATAGTCATTGCCCTATTTGGTTAGGGTACTTTCCAAGAGTCACATTTTATTTTAATTTATATGAGATGAACATTGATTATATTGATGATCAATTTCCATTTTCTAAATAATGAGCCAAATTGTAAATGCAACACCATTGCTCCTGACTATTTTCAAACTTTGGCATTAAATTGTTCATTTAAATTCATATGTAAATTGTTCCTGTTTCAAAATAGATGTGTTTATGCAGTCACTAGCAATGCTATTGTCATAATGAAAGGAGAACATATTTAAATAAGTA
Organism: Andrographis paniculata; assembly: GCF_009805555.1. Taxonomy (NCBI): domain Eukaryota; kingdom Viridiplantae; phylum Streptophyta; class Magnoliopsida; order Lamiales; family Acanthaceae; genus Andrographis; species Andrographis paniculata. The sequence continues at coordinate 3,363,187 of NW_026137611.1, forward strand.
TGAAGGATGGGCAGGGACGAAGTCTATGCTAAAGTATCATGTTACACACCATAGCCGAGCTTGAGCACGATTTTCCAATGCCTCATATGCTTTGCCTCTCAAAAAGCATATTGCTGAAATGATCTGAAACAAAAATCTTATCATCACTTTTAAATTTAAATAGCATCTGATAAGACTTTTTTTTTTTTTTTTTTTTCCGTTCATTCTCCACACTTTCCACAGGATGGATGAAAGGAAACTTACGTTGATTTCACGATCTTCACCATCTTTATCCAGGTACATGCTGCTGTAATCCTTTGTGTCAATTATGTTTCCATGTTCATCCACTTTAGCATCACCAAGCATTAATAGGCATTGATCCCACTCCTTTAATTCTTCCTGGTGATATCATATGTTTTCCATTTCAACAAGTAAATTAGAGAGCTATAATTTCGGACACCACTCACACTAGAAAAGTTACTACACAGAAATTCAAGAAGCTGGAAACAGATAAACACAAGGGAAGGGAAAAAAAGAAAAGGATTTATCAGTTAATTTGTAAAGAATTCAGAAAATCAAATTCAGAATATGGGAAAGTCAGAACCCAAGTCCATTTTACACTATTGAATTCATGGAATCAGGGTAAATTCGATTTCAGCTTTCCGGAAATCTAAAGTTTCCTATTTTGAATATTCAAGCTATGTTATATATACCATAGGGCAAAATTTAAATTAATTGTTGATCTTAGGCGAATTCCATCCATCCAAATAGACAACATTTTAACCCAAATACAGTTGTTAGATCAAAACCAGAACTACTCAAATCGAATTGCTACTGATTTTAAAGTGAGTTAGTTTCCTGGAAATTTCCGACCAAGACTTGTCCAAACTATGTATATCAATATATATCACAAAATCAGAATGTCAAATGATCAGGCATTCATTACATAGCCTGTCACAAAAACAAAAACAGAAAACACTCAGAGGTGTTGAAGAATTGCTGCGAATTCCAACTGAAAACCATATAAACATCCCAATAGGATTCCAAAGAGACATCAAAAGCGCTAAAGAAGCATAATGTTTAAATAGCACATGCACAAAATTAGAAAGAAGACTACTTACGAGGCATTTCGCCGCAAGGTAGCGGAAGCGTAGGTCGCGGAAGATAATCTGTGAAGCCTTCAGTAGATGGAAGGCTCGGCGATAATGCCGACCAAGATATAGCGCCTGCGCTTGCATATATATGTCGGCGGGGTCCGACGTCACCGCGGCCACCTTGTCGGCAAAGAAAATTGCAGACGAATACAGATGCTTGCTGACGCAGTCACGCACCACTCCACGGAGCTTATCGATTTGCTGCTCCTCCATTCTTTCTGCCTACTACTGCTACTACTACGGCAGAATTGGAAACAGGGGATTTCGAACCGAGGGGAATTTTTTGGAAATATAAATATATATATGAATCTCACCGGGTAGTTCACAGCGGCGGAGCAGGAGGGAGGAGCGTGAAGAAGAAGAAAAAGGAAAGGAAAGAATGGGAGAAGAAGGAAGGAAAGATCGGGTGGAAGAAGAAGAGGAAGAAACTGGTGGTGCGGCGGTGGCGACGGCGGCGGCGGCGGCGGCTCACGGGGGTTGTGGACGTGGATGGGGATGAGAATAGGGCAAAAATTTGAAAGTATGAATTGGGTACCAAATACCAATCGGTCTTTGTTTCCTGATTACTGGTGAGTGAAGAATGAGCGGGTGGGTTATTCGACTCTGCGTTGACCTTTGTTGTGTTTGAATTTATGTGAGAATTAGAGCACAAGCAACGTCTCTCGGGTCTATCCCCGTTAACAATTCTTGCAAATCATTTAATCCTCGCATCTCCAAACCTCCCATACCCCCCCACGTAAGCCCTACTATGACGGCGAGCACGGAAAGCCTCGGATCGATGTCGAATTCCGGTGAGTGACGACTATAGACAGCGTCGGATCAATGTCGAAATCCGATGAGTAGTCGTTTGGTGTTTCTTTCTGTTTTCTTCTCAATTTATTCTCCCCTAATCTTTCTTTGTATTTCCTCAAATTACATAGAACAACAATTCAGTTAAGATTGGGAATTTCTCCTTCGACTTCGTATGTTTTTAGTTTTATTTGTGTGGATAATTTTCACTTTGTGTAGCGGGTATTCTCTTTGTACTCGAAAGTTTTTCTCTATTACTTTATTTCAAAAAATTTATGACTCGTCACAACATATTCTTATTTTTTTTCAGTCTAATTTGACGTTGCAAAATATAATGAAGATACGAAATGTAGTTTCTGCGAGTTGGAGAAATTATTGTTGAAATCGTTCACCTTGATGATGCTCTCAAATTCTTTTCGTATATCGTAGGAGCATAACCATACACGGACGAAATGAGATATAGATGTGCGTGTGGAATGGAAGCTACCTTAAATAGATCAAGGAGTGCAAAGAACCCCTGCAGATGGTATTACCGGTGCCACCCTTGTGATAATTGGCTAGGTTAGGAAGATGATGACAATGAAATCCCAGATCGTGAGTTCGATAAAAATAGGGACATATCTTTTCATTCCGGATAGTCTAGTGCCACATCAAGGCATGGCGGTCGAAGCAATGATCGTTTCTATCAACGTGGAGCTGAGAAAAGTCAGGCAACATCGCACACCAGGCTTGAATACCTTATAATCTCCAACATTGTAATTTCTATAATAATCATTCGTGTGTTTTTATTTTGAGTGTCGTATCTACTTCAATGTTACTAGTTTTGTGGTAATTAAATCATCCAAGGTATGTTATGGTTATTTGCTCTGTAAGAATGATATTTTCTCCTAGTAAGTGATGACAATGTAGGATCGAAACTTGTTATGAACCTATTGTAAATTGAATGCTTAATGTTGCTAGCACTGTTGTTATTGTTCTTGTTGTTGTGATGTTAACTGTTACTTTGTGGAGAGTCGCATGTTCGAAGGAAAAAGGTTGGTGAGATGGGAAGATGCTCTTATAGTGCAATTTATGTTTTTAAATTCATGCCCCCAGGTTAGTAAGTTGTTTGTTAGCAATGTTGTTTTTGTTGACGGCGGTGCATCTACGTCGTGTAATGCTTAATTATGTCATTTTCTTCTAAAAGGTGATAGAGTTATCAGTAGTGTTCTTCCTATTGGATTTAAACTCATGGCGTAGTTACCTCATTTCATAGAAATTCTTTTACTATTGCCATTGACTTAGAAGTGGTATTTGTGGCACATACTCAAAGTGCAGGAATACATGGGGTGTTGCTCGAAGCTGATGACATTGTGATCGACTTTAATGTGCCAATCAATGAAGTTTATATTTTTTATTGGAAACCAGCTATTCCTAGCCTTTTATGTTTCGGCACAGAGACTTCCCCAATGTGTGTGTTCATAATTTTTCCATCTATGAATTTATCTAAGATTGATATTTGTTTTTACTTGAAGGGATTTATTGAATAATCTTTTTCTCGTACTAGTGCACCTCCTGGATAATGTCTACTAATAAGGTATCTACAAACTGTTGCATAGCTACATTATTAATAATACATGGTTTATTGGGTTTCAAACAAGTTTGTTTAGATTATTTTTATTTTGTAGTAAGAGAAGCCCCTGGTTGGTCTTTCACTTGTTTTTTTTCATGTATTGGTGGAAGTTCACAGGGTAGTACTATGGGGATCTTTATTTATAATTGTTATCGTGTCAATCTGGATTGATACATTCTTTGAGGTTAAATCATGATTATAGTTGTCATTTTACCTGGGAGTGATGGACGAAGTTCACGGTTCATTGTGGTTGTTAATTTTCAGAGAAAAACCATGGTGAAGAACAGCTGCCATCCATTATTCCTCACGTTCTTTGACTGTAGGTCGGCATTGGATTGGACTGTAGCTCCATACACTTTTTAATTCATGGGGACAAGATTTATGTGCAGTGATGGCGTGCAAATCCGACTAGTGCCGAAGCTCGTGACTGCCCACTTGTCGGGTAAAATTCATATATTCACTACAGTGTAAGTTATTGTACAAAATTAATAGTGTTGTTGTTGTTCAGATGGGACAATACAATGTAGTAATTGCCCATATAGTAACCAAGTACCTTGTATCTTACTGCTGCATAATTTGTCATTGCTGCATAAATAATTTGTTTAGAGTATTTAGTAGCTTCATCGTTGTTTAATTCTTAGTCTCTTGTGTGGTTTTAATGCACTCAATTTGAATGCTATTTATGCTTTTCAAATACAAAAAAAGAGCAAAACATTTACTTTTCTAACATTTTTAATTTTATTTTATGTATTTGTTTATTATTAGGTGTAGTTACTGTTTTTTTTTTTTTTTTAGCTTAGTGCTAAATAGCTATTTTAAAGATTTTTACACTTCCACATGTAGGAAATGATGTTGGTTTATGAATATTGTTTACTTTGCTTGATATTGTAATTGAGTATATTATATTTTTTAGAATTTCCAATTCATATAAAAAGGTGAAGGTTGTTGAGTACACATGGCTGAGATATTTTGAGAACTTAGTAGTGTGTCTTTACTTATCTTTGTTTTCTTTGTAGCACTTCAAATCATTATTCTCTATTTATTGTGCAGTCTTTGACCTATGACAATCTATTTTACGATGTTAAATATTTATCTTCACTCATCCAAAATTTGCTTTCTCGGCAATGCTAGGGTCATTTCTGTGATGCATTGCTTAATATCTCTAATCAAATGCACCATCCATGCAGTGCAATCTATATGGCAAAAAGATCCTTTCTTAGTTTGAAAATAGGAGATCCCGTCACCCGTAGATGCGTACAAAGCTAGGATGAGCACTGAGAACGCCCACCCTGATGTGCATTTTCATTCCTCTTGTTGTACACATCAAGAGTTTCCATTATTCATTTTTTACAGAAAAAAATAAAATAAAACAAAACAAGACCTCATGTTGAAATGTAGAGAAAATTTTGTACAAAAAGTTAACCATTACGGGCTATACAATGTGGATGCAACCGCCATGATAATGTATTGCAAAAATATTACAACAGCTTTTGTGTATTCCAAAACTTTTGTATGTTGTGACTTTTGCCTGTACATAGTGATTTACTACCATGTTTCCAACTACGGTTCTGTCCCGTAGTGTAGGGTTGTTCATATACATGGCTACAATGAACATTACTGTACCATATCATATAGTGGTGTTGTTCAGATGAGACAATACAAATGTAGTAATCTCCCATCAACTAACCAATTTATGCAAAGTTTTGTTGCTAGCACCTACACTGCATGTACATTTATATAGAACATTGTGTGGTTTCCACATATAACAATCCCTACAAAGTTGCAATTACGGAGGTTAAGTTCGAATCCCTTTGCATTTTCTTTTAGTTTGGCGTGATGTCGTGGTATGGATAACGAAGGTGAAGAATATGGATACGATGACGAAGGATCTTCGTCGTGGACCGTGGACCACAAAACTACAGAGGCGAGACAACGGAGACGAAGGTGGTTTCGGCTGCTCAAACGATAACAACTTGAAGCACTGTAGGTGGCGTTACCCGTGTTTACGAATATGATCGAGGCTACTGCCCCATCACGAAGGAGCTATATTTACTAAGATCGAGAAATGAGGTATGAAGAGTTGTGGGCAGACTATTTATCCGAGACGCCTCATTTTCCTGCACAATTTTTCCGCCGTCGCTTTTGCATGCGCCGTAAGCTGTTCATTATAATTTTACATGATTTGTGCAACAAAAATCGCTATTTCACGTAGAGGCCGGATTGCACGAACCGCATGGGTCAATCACCTATACAAAAAGTGATGGCCGTTGTACGAGTATACGGCTATGCTTGTTGTTTTGATAGCGTGGACAAGGTTATAAAGATGGGGGGCACGTCAGTCAAAAGGGCCACCATAGAATTCTGTGAAACGATTGTGAATGTGTACAAGTCGCAGTATCTACGGGACCCGACGCCTAACGACATAGCCTGTCTTTTGGCCAAAAATAAAGTGCGTGGGTTTCCGAGGATGATAGGCTCGCTTGATTGTATGCATTGCCGTTGGGATACATGCCCGATTGCATGGCGTGGGTAATATAATGGATGGTATGGCTACCCTACATTAATTTTGGAAACTGCAGTGTTTCAAGATCTTTGGATATGGCATGCATTTTTTGGTATGCCCGGCTCCAACAACGATGTCACTATTTTGGACCATTCGTTGTTGTTCGACAAATACATTAATGGGACAACACCACCAGTTGAGTACGAGGTGAACGGTACAGTGTATGATATTCCCTATTATCTTACAGACATAATTTATCCAAAACATGCTATCTTCATGCAATCGGTTAGAAATCCAGTTACGGCCAAGGAATGAGCATTTACAACCCTGCAGGAGGCATGTCGGAAGGACATCGAACGGGCGTTCGGTGTTCTCCAACAAAAATGGTGAGTTATGCATGTTATGGCACGCTCGAACAACTGAAAGATCTTCTTCTAGTTATGACATGTATAATTTTCACAACATGGTTTTCGAAGACGAACGTGGGAAAAACCTACCGGAATGGGTGCTAGCTCACGACAAGGAGCAAAGTGTCCCGTACAATTCTCAATCTCTAGATGAAGTCCGCATGCTCTATCGAATAAGAATGGGCCAACTCCGGAATACAGGAGTGAATGCGCGACTACAAGAAGATCTTATCAACTACTACTGGTGGCTTTCGGGAGGTGAAACAATCGTCTAAAATTTCATATGCCAGTCTTCATGCTTCGGTAATACTGCGGCTATTATCGATTGTTAAATAATCTAGAAAGGTGATGAGTGGGTAACTACTGTCATTCTCATTTGAAGACGGGCAGTATATAGTTTTCAGTTGCCTTTGTTGTTTATGTCTTCTCCATGTAGAACTGTGACTTTTCTTAAGTATAATATGCTAGTAGTTTCAAGTCTATGACTAATTTTCTTATTCTAATTGGAAATGAAGTTCGAGCACGTAAAAAAAAAAAAAAAAAAAATCTACAACTACCTAACTAATTTGTACAACTACCTCACAATGTAATTTATTGTTGGGTTGTTCTTATTCAATTCAAAGCTGCTACTATTATAATTTTTTGGATCAAAAACTTTATCCGAAAATTTATAATAGAAATATTAGATTAATTTGATAAAACATGCACACGTTTATTTTTCTAATTTTTTAAATTGATACGAAAAGAATTTTTTTATTAACATAAATAAGAAATCGGAGTATAATTATTGTTTTAATCATATTATATATTTATTTGTATTAAATTTTAAAAGTATTGTTATTAATAAATTTAGTTTGAGTTATTTATTTTGGGAAAAATATATAATTATGTGTAACATATGTACACTATATATATTTTTATCATGGAATTGAAAATTTTTATTCGAGTTCGAATCATAAAATTTTTATTACAAATATCAATATTTCGAATCGAAATGCAAATCGAATAAAATTGCCGAGGTCCTTCGCAACCCTTCCCTTCACTGTATTTGAAGTTTTTCATGCTCTCATAAGCATATTTAAAGTGAAAAAAGTGAATAACATTCAAGTTGTTTTAAAGTGAAAACCGAAGCACACAAATACACAACGATAATGTCTGATGAATGTGAACATCAACAAACCAGGACAACAAAAAAACACAGATACGACGCAATCACCGAGCACTTTGGAAACACCCATTATACGGTAATGATGTCCAACATTAAAAAAAAATGACCCAGTAAGAACTACTAAATCGAAGACTACAAACTTAAGGGTTTTTTTATGAAACATTGACAAAACAACCAAATTCATTGCATGCCCCTCAATAGAAATCAAATTGTTCAAATCCACTAGAAGCTACTTTCCTCAAGCGTGTCATTCTGGCTGTATTTTTTACCTCTACTTAGCGAGACGCTTGACTCACTTACGTTTTGGGTTCGGCCATTTTGCTTCTTGATGGCGGAAATGGCCGTCTTTACACCTGCACAACCATGAATGGGTGACAGAAGAAAAACATAAGCATTGACTTATAATGGGAGTAGTAACTGCATGATCGATACGGACTATTATGCGAGTCAGTATATGGATCCAATTGTTCCCTTCTGATGGCGTACTCCTTTTGCGAGACCTCCATTACGAGATTTGCAAGGTCCAACTAGTCAAACTTACGTAGCACAATAATCATTTCCTCGCCGACTTTTGCCATCTCTCTTGTCAGTAGATTAATTTCTCTGGCCATCCGTGCCGAATGCTGTGATATTTTTAAGAGAAATAGTGAAAATTCTTGTTTGAGAACATATTATCAACCTTTTATTGGCTCAATAAATATAGTGGATGGAAAAAATAACATACATGTTCGTTTGATCTTTCATCTATCATCTTTTCCCGCTTTAATTCAATCTCCTCCATCTTAGACCATCTGTCCACTTGTGACGAATCAAGAGCCATGAGATTGGCAATGATGCTCCATGTTACTAAGGTTTGTGATTCTTCATATTGCCTGATCCTACGCTGACGTTGGTTATTAACTTTGTTGGCATCATTTGCCTTATTAACTCTGTGTGGCAGGCCTTTTATCGGAGCCCTTAACGTCCACATGCACTTCCTGTTGAGAGGGGTCTATTGGGGTTATGGGTGACTTCTCGCACGCCTCCCTCTGGATGGTGTGTTGCTCACACCCTCTTTCATTCTCATTTGAATATGGCACCTTACCGGGGTGCCTCGTCTTACCCATTACAAACTCCATCCACTTTGGTTGATCCTTTAGAATACGCCAACACGTATGATGCTTAAAACTGGTCTGATTCTTTTTAACAAAAATTTGTTCGCAGTAGCGTTCCTGATCAGTGAAATGGTGTAAATGTTATAGAAGTGCCATGTAATGAATGTGTAAATGTATGAGGATAAATTCAAATGAACTTACAAAATCTGCCGAACTCCACCCACTCCGGTATTGTCCCTCAGCATGAACTCGCAGTCTATTTACTGCATTGTGATTTGATCTTTGTTATCCGATTTTCGCATGCTCCTGGGGTTCTTTTATTTTCATCCCTCGGTACCCCATGAATCTCTTCCATCATCTGTGCAAAATCATCACATACACGATCCCAAAGTTTTTGTCTCTTTTGGCCTACACCTACTCGGGCATCGGTTGATACGTTGCACCACGCCTTAGCCAGTTGTACATCCTCATCACCATTCCGGTTCTTACTTGAACACTAATTATTTCTCTTTCCCCTGCTTGCGGGAATGCTATTTCCAAGAGTTACAGTTGAGGAAAGCCGACGGTTTGTAGTCAATTGAGTGGTGTGGGCATGCGATGATTTGGTATCATGTTGAGCATGCTGCAACGAGCTACCTAGAGGCCCAAAAGTCCACATGATTTGGTAGAATCGTGGGTCATTGTGTTGCATAAAGTACTGCATCGGATGATGAGGCTAGCTGAAGCTCATATTAAATTGGCTCGGTAAGGATGCTGTTGTGCGGCCATATTTGGGATAGTTTGGGTGCGATGTGAAGGATCTTGGGGTTCAGACTGAACTCTGCTTCTGCGCTCAGGCACTCTACGAAGCATTGAAATTCATCATCATCAACCCTATATTCGTCTCCCTGGTCTGCCATTTTGCTCACACGCTACATTAAAATACAATAATTATGTTATAAATAGCATATTGTAGATACTTTTTTTTTAAAAAAAAAAAACACGTTAGTAAAAACCAAAGGAACTTACTAGACACCAATTCGCTGGACAAAACTAGCGCCCAAAGGGGCAACAGATATATATATATATATAAATTATACATAGTTGTGGATGTTTGTGCATCGAATCGCTTGAACCAAAATACCAACGACAAAATAGAAAGACTGGTTGTAAAGATATAGTCATATAATTAACTGACTAATAAAACACATCTGATATTATAAAATAGTCGTCCTTAGATTTCTATTTCATTAACCTTCTATTGTAAACTAATTTATGACGAAAGGGTTAATTGTTTTAAGGTCACATTTCTCTGTCACTCTCCTTCTGTGTCTCGAGACTAAATCATATATATATATATATATACATGATTACTATAACACCGCAAGAGAACGTGGACTTGGCATTTGTGAGATCACTCAAGCCATTATTTATTTTTTGGAAACATTGTCACCGCATTTCAAGCACAGTAGTAATAGGTTTCTAGACGAATGATTAATGACAACACTAATTGTAATGTTGTAGTAATAAAGTATTGTTGCAGGTAAGAGTGTTGCCCCCCAAGAATTGAGAATGTTTTCAAAAACTTTGTGAATGGTACCATGATATGAAGTAAACTAATACAATTGTGAACATCTCCCGACAATACTACAAGGTCGAAATTATTTGCTCATTCATCATGTGCAGGTAAGAGTGTTGCATCTAAAACATGTTGAATGCTGTTTATGGAATTCAAAAGTGATTTTCACACTGTGAAAAGGAGAAGTCTTGTAGAAGACAATTCCCTTACCTGTTCGCTTCAAAAATCAAATATTACGGAATTAAGTTTACACGGCTACGCCCAAACAATCAAGAAATTGTTGCATAAACACATCAATGTGCCCTATCTTCATCAATACCGGTTTATTCGAAGTGCCTTACCACAATAATGGATAATTAAAGTCTATTTGTGAAAATTCAATTTATCACATAGACAACACATGAAAAATCAACACATCGGAGCACTTCCCTGCACGCTCACATAGATTAAAACAATCAAATCCACAACGAATCTCCCTCTACACCTGGTACCCCTGCCGAAAGAGCTACCCACAATTTTATCAAGTTTTTAGTTCTTATCAACAACGTTAATTTACCCAAAGAAGCACAAAAACTATGACTGGCTAGTAATTTTAGCTTGACACCTAAAACAGATCAATAAAAAAACACACATTCCATTTGAAGAACCCTAGCAAGAAATCGCATATATAAATTATTTCATATAATACAAAATTAAACTTCACACACTTCATAATTGCAATTTATTCCTAGATGCGTACCCGTGATCAGCTCCTTCAACGAAATATGTGCCTTGGTTGGGGATGTACTACCCGCGGACAATTTCCTATCAGACATTACACTCCTCGACAAGGTGGTCTTCTTCATGGGAAATGACGAAAGGAGAAGAAATTAGGGAGATGACAAACGGAGAAGAGACGAAGAAGAAAATGAATTGGGAGAAGAGTGATAAAGGAGTACGAACAGGAATGAGGGGAAAAAAATGAGTTTGGAGAAGAGGAAAAGAGAAGATGAATAGGGAAACAGGAAGAGAGAGAAGTGACAGACCTTCTCGATGTGAGTTCGTCTTCACCGAGCGGCGTCTATTTCAGATCGAGATTGGAGTGTGGAAGCGACGGCCGTTGCTTACATCTAATTTCGACAATTTGACATAATGACATCGAAAGGCCCTTGAAGGGCTTCTAAATCAAAGGCATTGCTTATGCTCTAAAGCTAGCGGATTCAATAAGGATGATTTGATGTTTCACTGATGTACAGAGGCTTAACTATAAAAGTTGTGCTTCTTTTCAAGAGTTTTGGAAGATTTGAGTTTCCATTTAAATTGAATTTAAATTATAAAATGAGTTTGAATTTTTTTTTTATATTTATAAATTTGGTTTGAATTTTGGATTTTGATGCATAAAAAAATAATAATATAAATATATATTAAATTAAATTCATAAAATTAGTAATAATGTGATTTGAATATTAAATTGTAATGATTATAAATAAATATATATTTTAAATTTATTTATTAATATTATATAAAATTTTACGAGTATTTTTTACAAAATGATATGTATAATATATTTTATTAAATATCATTATTAAAATAAATCAAATAATTAGTTTACTGTTATGTGCACGTTCTATGCTTTAAATTTTAAAGAATAAATAAATAAAATAAGAAAACGCCAGCAGATGGTATGCATCAAAATAAATAAATAAATTTTATTTTCTATATTATTGTTGAGTAAGAAAAAACCAATGTTTAGGGTTTCTTGAGAATGGGCTTATAAATTGGATTAATGTATAGTCCAATAGGTCTGATAATGGTAGTAGGGTTTTAAATGAAGTCGTGCGAAGAAGGATGAGATGACCGATACGGAGGTCGGACAAAATGAAGTCGGGCAAAGAAGGATGAGACGGCCGATAAGAAGGTCAAACAAGATAAGGTCGGGCGAAAAAAGATGAGATGATAGATACGGAGGTCGGTCAAAATGAAGGTCGGGCAAAGAAAGACGAGATGGCAGACACGGAGGTCGGACAAGAGGAAAGTGGGCCTCTAGGGGCCCATTTATAAGAAAGGTTTGTTAATTGGTCGCTTAATTAAGCGACCTGTTAATCGCCTGATCGATTGGCCGGTCACTTGGTCAAATAGTAGTTCAGTCGCTTGATTGGACGACCAATGAATTGTCTGGACGAATGGTTGTTCAGCCAACTGAAGGGATTAGATGGTGGTCGCTTGATTGGGCGACCAATGAATCGTTTGGACGAATGGTTGTTCAGCCGATTGAAGGGACTGGATGGTAGTCGCTTGAATGGTTGTTCAACTTTTTGAAGGGACTGAATGGTGGTCGCTCGAGTGGGCAACTGATTAGTTGTTTGGTCTAGCGACTGATTAGTTGTTTGGTCTAGTGACCAGTTAATATCTGGATTGGTCGGTTGGTCAATCGTTGGGTTATTCGGTAGGTTCAGTCGGTGGATGGTCCAAACGATTTCTCAGTCGGATGGTGATTTATGATTTGTCTGAAAAGGCGACTAGGAGGAGATGTGGGCCCGTGGTAGGCCCATCAATTGATTAAGGGATTCTCAAGGGAGTCAGTTGGCCTGCGGTTCGTCTAAAGAGCCAGGGGTTATTATGGGCTGCTTGAGTAGTCGGATGGGCCAGCCGCCCATTCAAGGAGGTAACGTGTTCAGAGGCGGTCGGTCGAGCCAGTTAAGTCCTGTAATTGGCAGGAGCAGTTGGCGAGACGGTTAAGACACATGTCAATGGAGGAGGAATTGGTGGGCGGTTGATAGCGGTTGCTATAACCGACCAGACGACGGTTCAAAACGTTTCTTTAGAGAATATTTAAAAGAAGACGTAGCAGCAGGTGTGCTGGTCGGACGAAAAATAGTTCCAAGACGGTTGAGAGAAGTTACAACCGGCGAGCGGATATGAAGGCATGACCTGGTTGTGACGGTTGACATAGGTTTTATATAGGTCAGTTCATGACCTAAAGAAACCATCTTCAATCGACATCAAATTCAGTGAATTGCTTTTGGGGATCACCATTTACTTTTACAGTCTGTAGTAGTTATTTTTCTTATTTTATTTATGTATCGTACGGTGTCTAGGGATTCTTAATCTCAGGTATTTATTTTATCAAATTCGAAGATAATTTCTATTTTCGGATTTTACTTTTTATTGTTGAAAGTCGGCATCAACAATTTGGCGACCACAGTGGGAGAAAGACAAGATTGCTGATCCTACGTCAAGAGAGAATTTTATACGACCGAGGTCCGACCGAATCATCAGAAGGATCCATATGGCAGGCTCACAGGCCCAAGTATCTTCAACACCGGTGGGAGAAACAATTTCACCACCTGCTATGCCGAATGCAGGGGAAGCACCACAAGTACCTACCGATTGGGTGTCTTATGTTCAACAATTGAACAATCAGCAAATTTTGTCATGCAGAATATGGTGCGTGAGCAACAAAACCTCGTGCAAAACATGCTGGATCAGGCTTTGTCAAGGGTTACTCTTCAACCCACCCAATCACCCTCAGGGATGTCGCCATCCAGGTTACAAGCAAATTTTGCCGGACCTTCATATGTCGACAGCACTCTTCCAAGTGCCGCTACTAGGGTCGATAGAGGGAAAACTCCCCTAACATACACAAATAATGTTCCACTGGGTGTTAGAATCGAACCAGCCTTCTCTAGGGAAGAGAGGTTGGGGGAACAGGCTCATAATCGCATTCCTGTTTTCGACCCTATTCCACCTATAGTGGATTCCGCAGGCATCGCTCAAGTTCTACAACTATATTTTAGAATGAATCCTCAAACGGTGAACAGGCCGACATATCAGAGGCCATTTTCAGAAAAAATCATCAATGAGCATCCTCTTCCTAAAAAAGATAGGCCATCAGATTTTCATTCTTTCTCGGGGGAAGATAAAGCCTCAACCATTGAACATGTGGGGCATTTCACGGCTCAGTTGGGGGAAGTGGGCAATAATTCATTTCAAAAATTACAATTGTTTGGATTATCTCTCACAAGAACAGCCTTTTTTTGGTTTGCCAATCTTTCGCCGGGGCAGTTGCAAACTTGGGAGGGCTTAGAAGCGGCCTTTCATGCAAGGTTCTTTAATCCTCTTCCGACAGTCTCACTCACAGACCTTCTGGAGATCAGGCAAATGCCGGAGGAGACCGCCTACCAATTCATAGAGCGGATACAACTAATGAAGGGACGTTGCCCGACAATCATTGAGGAGAGCGAGATGACCAATTTGGTGGTCAGGAATATACATACGCGACTTCGAGAGGCTTTGATAGCCCACGATGTTCAAGATCTGGCCAGTTTAGCATCCAAGGCGAGGAGGTTGGAATCCCTTTTTGGAGAACAAGATCACAACTTCCGTCAAATGGCCAGTGTCGATGCAGAGATGTATGCACCAGACGACGAACAAGAGGAAGGTGCTGAGAAGTGGGACAGAAAGGATGGCTCTTTCGAAGTGAAGTTAAAGGACAAAATGGTAGTGCAAGATCGACCAACGTGCAGGCCACCACCAGTTCGCGATAAGTGGAGGTCGGATCTGAGGCTGACGTAGCCTCGGACGATGGAGGTCGGATCTGAGGCTGACGTGGCCTCGGATGATGGAGGTCGGCTGAGAGATAGCCGATGGAGACCCGGGGTTAAGAGAAGGGTTTTACATAAACCCCATGATGTGACATGAAACAATATAATGATAGGACTGTACTGCAAACTCCTAAACGTCACGAGAAGTGACGCTTAGGAGTCGGGTGGGAGGAGGCAAGTTGTTGAGTAAGAAAAAACCAATAGGGTTTCTTGAAAATGGGCTTATAAATTGGATTAATGTATAGTCCAATGGGCCTGATAATGGTAGTAGGGTCTTAAATGAAGTCGGGCGAAGAAGGATGAGACGGCCGATACGGAGGTCGGACAAAATGAAGTCGGGCGAAGAAGGATGAGACGGCCGATAAGAAGGTCAAACAAGATAAGGTCGGGCGAAAAAAGATGAGATGATAGATACGGAGGTCGGTCAAAATGAAGGTCGGGCAAAGAAAGACGAGATGGCAGACACGGAGGTCGGACAAGAGGAAAGTGGGCCTCTAGGGGCCCATTTATAAGAAAGGTTTGTTAATTGGTCGCTTAATTAAGCGACCTGTTAATCGCCTGATCGATTGGCCGGTCACTTGGTCAAATAGTAGTTCAGTCGCTTGATTGGACGACCAATGAATCGTCTGGATGAATGGCTGTTCAGCCGATTGAAGGGGCTAGATGGTGGTCACTTGATTGAGCGACCAATAAATTGTCTGGACGAATGGTTGTTTAGTCGATTGAAAGGACTGGATGCAGGTCGCTTGAATGGTTGTTCAGTTGTTTGAAGAGACTGAATGGTGGTCGCTCGAGTGGGCAACTGATTAGTTGTTTGGTCTAGCGACCAGTTAGTATCTGGATTGGTCGGTTGATCAATCGTTGGGTTATTCGGTAGGTTCAGTCGGTGGATAGTCCAGACGATTTCTCAGTCGGATGGTGATTTATGATTCGTCTGAAAAGGCGATTAGGGGGAAATGTGGGCCCGTCGGTAGGCCCATCAGTTGATTAAGGGGTTCTCAAGGGAGTCGGTTGGCCTGCAGTTCGTCTAAGGAGCCAGGGGTTATTGTGGGCGGCTTGAGTATTCGGATGGGCCAGCCGCCCATTCAAGGAGGTAACGTGTTCAGAGGCGGTCGGTCGAGCCAGTTAAGTCCTGTAATTGGCAGGAGCGGTTGGCGAGACGGTTAAGACACGTGTCAATGGAGGAGGAATTGGTGGGCGGTTGATAGCGGTTGCTGTAACCGACCAGACGACGGTTCAAAACGTTTCTTTAGGGAATATTTAAAAGAAGACTTAGCAGCAGGTGTGCTGGTCGGACGAAAAATAGTTCCAAGACGATTGAGAGAAGTTACAACCGGCGAGCGGTTATGAAGGCATGACCTGGTTATGACGGTTGACATAGGTTTTAAATAGGTCTGCTCATGACTTAAAGAAACCATCTTCAATCGACATCAAATTAAGTGAATTGCTTTTGGGGATCACCATTTACTTTTACAGTATGCAGTAGTTATTTTTCCTATTTTATTTATGTATCGGTGTCTAGGGATTCTTAATCTCAGACATTTATTTTATCAAATTCGAATATAATTTCTTTTTTCAGATTTTACTTTTTATTGTTGAAAATCGGCATAAACAATTATACTTAAAATTAATTTTACATTCGAAATATCATATCAACACCTATTTATATCACGTTATACAATTATTCAAATTCAAAATTTTTATTATTCAAATCCCAACTCAAAATTCAAACCCCAAACAAACCCACTCCCATATGTGTTGTGAAGATGGTATGCATTTTCTTTTATCCAAAACAATATATCAAATATTATTTTAATTCAAAGTTTAATTTTCTCAAATTTCATATCAAAATTCAAACCTTAAATAAATGATGGGATTACAGTGCTTTTTAGAATTAATTTGCACTATACCAATAATATACCCATTTGGACTCGGACGAAAAATTTAAAATAAAAAAAAAGTTATTAAAAAAGTAGAAAGATGATTTTGTGTATTTTTTAATATTTAGTTAATAATTAAAGATAATGTACCAGAATTAATAGTATTTTTTAAATAAGTATCGAATAAAAAATAATAATTAAATATAATTTTTTTTCTTTTTCAAATATAGTAATACGGTAAATTTAACGACCTATAAAAAAATAAATATGAAAATAAATTTAACATACAAAATATAAAATATAAATGACCGATATGCGAAGTACTAATAAAAAATATAAGATATATGTTAATATAACAACATGGATCCAATGCTGATTGTTAACATTATATTATCATAAATATATTAATTGTACTATTTAATAACAAAAATTATAATAATTAGTTTTTACTCCCTTCAGCACTTGATCCAGTTTTTTAGCGGGGCGTTTAGTACAGATAATGAAATTGCAAAGAAATGAGAATAGAGAATTGAATTGCGGAGAAAACGAATTGAGTGGAGAACGAGAATTCTTCTGTTTTGTAAAATCAGATAATTCAATTGAGAGAAATGCAAAAAAATACAATATCTCGATAGATCAATTTAGAATAAATTATTAATCGGGTAAGAAAAAATTTTAACGGATGAGAATTTATGAAAAAAAAAATGGTGACTTGTTTTGTTTAAAAAATGAATTAGATAGAGTAGGATTAAATTTTCGCCTAAATTTTTAAAAATCATAAAAAATAAATATTTAAATAATAAATTAATGTGATATTTTGTAAAATTAAAATAGTATAAATTTTAAAAATTATAAAAATTAAAATAGTATAAAAAATAAAAATGAATATAATGATTGGTATTTAATTATCTGCATTTCTCTATCACACATAGAAATAAAATTAGAGAATAAGAAATAATTTATTTTTCAACTCCACATTCTCCGATTTAACCAAACAAGAAAAATGAAGTTATTTTTATTTCTCTGACCTCATTTCTGTATAACAAATACACTATAATACAAAAACAATATATCAAACTACCACAAATATATTATTTTGTCGCAGCTGAAATTTTCAAAAAAAGTACCTATTTCTGTAATTGTCGCGGAATTGTCACATTTGGTGCTAATTATAATTGTCACATAATATTGCACCAAATTGTTACAATACAAATATTAATTGCTTCCGTTTGTATTTATTGTCGCAATCTTCCGTAACAATGTAAATATTTATTTTTGAAGCAATGTAAATATTTTTGGCTATTTTATGCAATAAAAATATAAAATATTTTAAAGCAATAAAATGAACAATAATATAATCATATTAATTTTGATATCAACCTAAAGTACATTAAATAGAAAATTAAAATAATACAAAATATTAATAATATTGAGTCGGTGGAATTGTTTCATCTTCATCCTTGTAATCATTATCATCCTCCTTCTTATTTCGGTAGTATCTCTCGTTTCTATTGGCATCAATTGTGATACACTCAGAGTTGGGTTGTGCTAAGTTAACTCTCGTGTATGGATGAGTCGGTGCTAAGTCATCCAAGATTGATTAGAGATTAAGTGTTCATGTCAACAATGTGCACATTCTTTTCCGAGAGCCCACTTGAAAGAATTTTAGAGTTACACGTGTTTTCTTTAGGATAATTAAGGTGTGCATGATTGATGATAAAGTGCACTTGAATGACTCATGTTGACCTATGAAAACAGTTTGCGATCCCGATACGTCCGACTTTGCGTGGCTTACGGATTGGGGTGTCACATCAACACTCCGACTCTCACTCTTATCTCCACGCATTTGACAATGATCAAATGGATAATGGCTTGCAGACTGGGATGCCACATTAACACTCCGACTTTCACTTCTATCTCCACGTATTTGTCAATGATCAAATGGACTATCCATTTGGCTATAACATGGTCATGGTTCGTTAGCAGTGAAATTATTGAAGTTTTGAAAAATAGAATTGATCGAAAAGAATTTTATGACCTAAATAAAATTAATATATTTATAATTGAAAATATAAAACCAAAAATATATCTATAATATTCCCTTGGTCCCGGCAAGGATGAGCCCCTTTGTTAGAGATACGGTATTTTAGACGGTGTAAATTAGTAAATTATTAATATTAAATTATGATAATATTTTATTATTTTTTATATGAGTAGGGTTGTTGATATTTTAAATATTTTTATAATTATATTTCAATAAAATATATTAAGATATATGTAATATGAATATCATATTGTAGATAATAAAATTTTATATAATACAAATAAATAAAACATATTTATTTATAATAATCTTAAACCTAATTTTATAAAAAATAAAAAGTTTTGAATATTGATCAAAATATTTGTTTATTGAAGAAAGGTACAGATAAAAGAGTTTTGAGTGAATCCTATGATTAAAAAATTAGAAATTTAATTAAAGTAATTTATATTTGTTAGATACATTTAAAATAAATAAATTTATTAAAAATAGAAAGAAGTCATTTATAAAAAAAAAAAAAAGAAAAAATTATATGTGAGGAGCGGAGGTATTACAAAATATAGCAAATCTGATCCAAAATTTTATTGATTTCTTGCAATTCTTTATTAATTTTTAAATGTTCTTCTATTGAAATTATTCCATAAGGTGGAGCCAACGAGATAGGTTGTGAACATCAAGAATGCGGTTTGACCTTGGTTATTCCTTATTCTCTGTATTTCTTACCAATCATAGAATTGAATCGTTGAATTGTGTTTTTGCATCTTGATATAAATTATATTTAAAAATAATAGATAAAAGAATAATATTTAATAATAATAAAAAGTGAATATGATTGTAGGCACTAAAAATTAAACGTCTAAATTAAATTAAATATCATGTATTTTGAAAAAAATAAAATTTCAATAAAATAAATATATGGTATTTAATTATGCACATATGCTAATTTTTGTACAATAAATATCAATCATTAATGCAAAAATCAGCTTAAAATGGAAGATATTGTACAAATATTACGTGCATAGATAGAGTTATAATAAATTTGGCAAGCAAAAAAAAAAATTGGTCAATAAATGAAGTATATAAATTAATATCTTTCGGAAAAAGACAATGATATAAAGATCTTGATGAGAAAAGAAGGTGCACAATCAAATCCGTTAAGAATAGAAAACAACATCCAATGAAAAAAGAAAGATTATAAAATCTTCCTATTGGTTAATCAGGTCACGCCACTTAGCATCATTCAAAAAGGAAGCCGATGTCACTCCTCCCCTTATAAATAGGTGTCATAGTCAATTCATTTAAGACACCAAAGTTACACCGAGATTCAAACAAAGGGTAAGTCTGTAGACTCTCTCTGTATTGTTCTTCATGTTCTTCGAAGAAAGTCACTAATTTGGACAAATAATCCAATATTGGTTGATGAATCGATGAAATTAACGTTCTTCGTCGTATTTCCAAGCCGAAGAAAGAATCATAGCTCCAAAAGCCGTTGAAGTATCCGTCAAAGCCAATGAATTTTCCAAGTTCATCCCAAAGCTTCAAGGTGTGCGTAACGTTTTTTGTCAAAAGCATCAATTAGACCCTCTTCGATCCAAAAGTCAAAGGGACACACCGTCAAAAGTGTTATGGAGCACCAAATCCACCTCCTCAAAGATCAAAGCCACGGATCGTCTAAATAAGACATCAAATCTAAAGCTAACAATCGAATCTTCCACACTGAGACCAAAGCCCTCTGAAAGGCGGCAAAGCCAAAGCAAAGATCAAAGTCTTGGATCGTCCAAAAAAGACATCAAATCTAAAGCGACGATCAAATCGCCCAGGAGACCAAAGCCTTCCAAACTGTGGCAAAGTCAAACCAAAGATCAAAGCTGCGTATCGTCCAAAAAAAATATCAAATCCAAAGCCGACGATCGAATTGTCCACATGGAGACCAAAGCTCTCCAAAAGGTGGCAAGGTCAAACCAAAGATCAAAGCTGCGTATCGTCCAAAAAAAATATCAAATCCAAAGCCGACGATCGAATTGTCCACATGGAGACCAAAGCTCTCCAAAAGGTGGCAAAGTCAAACCAAAGATCAAAGCCTCGGATCGTCTAAAGAAGACATCAAATTCAAAGTCGATGATTAAATCACTCACACTGAGACCAAAGCTCTCCAAAAAGCGGCAAAACCAAATCAAAGATCAAAGCCTCGGATTGTCCAAAGAAGACATCCAATCCAAAGTTGATGATCAAATCGCCCACACGGAGGTCAAAATTTTTCAAAAGCAGCAAAGATCAAAGCTTCAGATCGGTTAAAGAAAATATCAAATCCAAAGCTGACAATCAAATCGTCCACACAGAGACCAAAGCTCTCCAAAAGCGGCAAAGACAAAACAAAGATCAAAGCCTCGGATCGTCTAAAGAAGACATTAAATTTAAAGCCGATAATCAAATCGCACACGGAGATCAAAGCTCTTCAAAAAGAGGCAAAGTCAACCAAAATATCAAAGCCTCGGATCGTCCAAATAGGACATCAAATCCAAAGCCGATGATCAAATCGCCAGTACGAAGACCAAAATCATCGAAAACTAAGTTGGAAAACAAATCGACCCGGAAGAAGAATCAAAGGATCCATTTAGAGAATATGATCCATATTAAATTTAAATCAAATATAATTTATATTAATTTTGTATTTATTAAAAATAACACAATTTTTTGTCCACAACTATATATGCTAAATTTAAAAATTTACTCAAAATTATATGAAAGGATTCATGTTCAATAAATTTTTACATTCGGATTTTAATTTTTATTAGAATTATGACTTGTATTTTCATATCCAGCAGATAATATCGAAAATAATGATTATTGGTTATCCATATATAAATGTCACTTTACCAATATTTTTCTAAAATATAAATAAATTTAGCACACTAACGGCACGGGAAAAAAATAAAGGTAATTTTTAAAAATAAAGGGAATTACGATTAAAAAAATCAAATAAGATGGTGGGGCGGCAGGTGTATAAGTAAATTGAAGATTATTTAAAAGAAATTGTAAAATGGTGTGTTTGTTTGGGGATTGGATTTTAAATACACTATTTATTCTATTTTTTTTTCAAAAATATTAAATCAATCAACTATTTTTTATTTTTTATATTATATTAAAAATCAATTTTACATTCAAAACATCACATCAACACCTATTTATATCGCATCATACAACTATTTAAATTCAAAATTTTTACTATTCAAATTTCAATTAAAAATTCAGACTCCCAAGCAAACACTTATATAGCGTATTCATAATCAAATGTATAATATTATTAGTATGAGTTATTGTAATATTATTACCATAATTTAGAGTATACAGTTTATAGGTAAATATTGTATTTTTATATATAGAATGTTTATAATTATAAAATATAATGATTATAATTTACTACAATATAATTATTTAAAAATTAGTTATTAAATAGTATATAAAAAATGATATATCAACTATATACTCATATTTATTAGGTCCATAAAATTCTATTATTATACTATATTATATTGTTAATATAAAAAATATTCACTATACACTATAGAAATAGGTAATATATTTTTTAAAAGTAAAATTATTTGACAATAGATTTTTGTATATGATTTTCATAAAATTGTGTTATTATATAATATGTTAGGTAGCAGGTGTGATCAAATCAGTATTGTGTTGATTTGATCAAATTAGTAAATAAATTTGAAATGATTAGTAAGTTATTACACGACGAAAGATAATATATGTTGTATTATATAATGTGTTATACATTATATTAATCTTTGTTACTTTTTTTTTTTATATATATATACATTTGTTGATTAGATCAAATTGCGGCTATGCTGAAATCATAAAATAGTTTGCTGAAATCAAGATATATTTTGCTTACATGTAATTATATAATGTGTTATTCAAATTATATTATATTATATCAATATTTTTTATTTTATTTATACATATTTGCTAATTAAATCAAATTAGCATCACTATTTGACTCAATTAGCACGATAACGAAGACGAATATGTTATTAACAAAAATATATTTGCTATATAGTAGTATTATATTAAAAAAATAATATTATCAACTATATATAATAAATAGTGTAAATTACTTTATTTATAGAATTTATGATTTATTAATATTAATATATCAACTAAAATAATACAAATTATATTAAACACTTTTCTTTAAAAAAAATGAACAAATACTATACTTTTTTAATAAAAAAATATTCTTAAAATATGATAATTACATCATATTAGTTATTTTTGTGTATTTTTATTACGCCTTAAGAATAAGTATACTACAATTAAATTTCAAGTAAATCATATTTTTTTAATTGGGGAGTAATTTATTTATAATTATTTTTAAAAAGTAAAAGGAATTTAAATTTGAACAAAGAGTAGAAAATTAATATAATTAAATATTTTTTTAAGATCTAAATGCTACGCTCTTAAAATATTATAAAAATAAATTCTGAAAAAATTTACTATTTGATTATATAAATTGATAAAAATAAATAAATAAAACATTTAATATATATATATATATCAAGTGGGTTTTGTGACCCACTAGTAATAAGGTGCATCCGCCTCTGGACTTTCGTGGATACTTGAAGTCGGAAGAAAGTGATTGTCCTTTTTGGTTCTTACTGCCCTACACGATAATGGATAGCTAATGTATGAAATTTTGAGATAGTGTAAAAAGAAGTACTTCAAATTATTATTATTTGATTTGGATCTATTTTAAAAGAAAATTTTTTAAAAAAAGTATAAAAGTCAACAAAACATATTAAAATTACAGTTCTTTATAATATTTTAATCATTTCTCATATTTTGTAACAAAAAAAATTTAAAATAATACATATTAAACAAATGTTACGAGATATATACGTAAGTAACACGAAGCAACTACGTAGCAGTTAGGAATAGATAAATTTATCGAAAAAATCGGTATACCGACTTATCATACCGAATTTACCGAAAATTTTGGTATACCAATTTTTTTGGTACGGTATCGGTATCAATTTTAGAAAATTTCGATATTTTGGTATGTATACCGTACCAAAAGTTTTTTATTAAATAATATTAAAATATAATTAATAGTTTAAAATTTTTAATTTTTAATTTTATATTATCAACAAAAACTCAGCCTAACCTTAAATTTAAAAATTCTCAATTACAATTCTCAAATTCAATCCTCCTGTTCGCACAAACCCTCTTCTTCTCCACCTTCGCTCGCCCACTCGCCCTAACTCCTAGCACCCATTCTCATCAAGATTTTTCACCGCTCTACAATCTTAGTCTTGCATCTTGTTCTGACGCTTGCAGGTCTCTCTTACAAAAACGGTTTTCTTCTTCTCAATGTTCTCCACCATTGAGGCAAAGAAAACTGCAAATTTAAATAATTTCTCCAAATACCAAGGTTTGAGCGTAATTTTTTTTTTCAATCTCTATTTTTTGTTGATTTGTGTTTCTTATTTTTTTGTTTCTTATATTGTATGCATTTTATTTTTAATTTTATTTATATTTTTTTATGATTTTTGTTTTCAAAACCTGTTGCTATTTTTTTTTGTATTGCAGTAATTTAATTTGTTTTGGTTAATGAGGAGAATTAATAGATATAACTTTATATATATATATATATATGGGCAAATATATAATAGTAAATGAGCGAGTATGTGCCTGAGTGTGACTTATGTTGTGCACTGCTCTTGGATACAATATATATACTATATATATATATGTGTGTGAATAATAAGTAATAACAGATGGAGAGACAAATTAATTAAATAGTGGATATATATTGTTTGACTTCAAATAGAATATTCGGGTGGCGTAATTGGAATCAAATTAATTAATTATATTTTAACAAATTAACTGTGCACGGTGATGGTGGTACTAATTGCAGTATGTTGTGATTTATGAGTATTTTTGCTAGTTTCAATTTTTATTAGTTGCAATATTTGTTAACTTTTTTTTTTTTCAGAATGGAGTCTGAATCTTCAGATTCATTGCCCACTCCAACGAGTGAGATACCTGACGAGTATTTCAGTCGGAAACGAGGAAGAGAATATTTAACAAAGCCTCCTATAGCTTCTAAAAAAAGAAGTCAATATTGGTTGCATTGTGAAAAAGGAGTTCGAACATCAAGCGATAGAAGTAAGCAATCAATCGCGACGTGCAATTATTGCAAAGCTGAGATTCCTATAACTTATGGAAGTACAAGTGGACTGAAAAATCATTTGGTAAAAAGGTGTAAATAAAGTCCGCTATACAAAGGAGCTGAAAAGGAAGAAAAGCAATGTGTTTTAACGAATGAGTTTCTAGGAATGAGACAAGGAAGCACATTGATTTCACATTCTTTTAATCAAAAAAGGTGTGCAGTAAAAATTTTTCTGTTTATTCTTGCAAATAGTATTTTTTTTATTATGAAATATTTTATTGTAAATAGTAATCTCTTTTTTCTAATTGCAAAATAGGTGTGCTTTGAAGCTCGTTGAGTATGTGATTAGCGATGAAGTGTCATTTCGAGCGGTTAAAGGGAAAGGGTTTATGAAATTTGTGCATGAATTACAACCAAGATTCAAACTCCCTAATCGACGAAAGGTTGCAAGTATGCTTTACGATTTATTCTTAGAGGAGAAAGCTAAGATGAAACTTGCAATCAATGGTCAAAGAATGAGCATAACTACTGACACTTGGACATCTATTCAGAATATAAATTATATGGTAGTTACAGCTCATTTTATAGATAGACAATGTAAATTGCACAAGAGAATAATTAGTTTTACAAAAATTACTTGTCATTCTGGGGAAGAAATTGGTAGAATGGTTGAAGTTTGTTTGAGAGAGTGGGGGATAGAAAAGGTTTTTTCAGTTGTAGTTGACAATACATCTTCTCATGACACCTCCATTGATTATTTGAAAAGGAGAATAAAAATGGAAAATATGTTGATGTTTGAAGGAAAATATTTACATTTGAGGTGCTCATGTCATATTCTTAACTTAATTGTTAAGGATGGTTTGAAAGAACTTGATGCATCAATTAAGTCCATCAGGAATGCAGTTAATTTTATTCATTCTTCACCTTCAAGATTGAATAAATTAGAGAGTTTGCAGTTCCAGCTAAGTTTTCTAGTACATCAACAGTGCTTATGGATGTGAAAACTAGATGGAATGATACTTATAAAATGCTTGATGTTGCATTGAAGTATCGGAGGGTGTTTGAGAGGATGGCTGCAGAATAGGTACCTTTTATGAACTATTTTTCTGGAAAGAGTGAGAAGGGTAAAGAAAGGGTAGGACCACCGAATGATAAGGATTGGGAGAATGCGAAAGCCTTTATACACTTTCTGAAAAAGTTCTACGATGCTACTTTAGAACTAAGTGCATCAAAAACTCCCACTTCTCAATTGATCTGTCAATCATTTATTGCACTCCAGATTGAGATTGAAAAAAAGTGCAATGATCTTTCCGATCCAACTCTTAGAAAGGTTGCAGATGCAATGAAACTGAAATTTGATAAGTATTTGGGGAGTTGGGATAACATGAATGCTTTGATTTTCATTGCCAATGTTTTGGACCCCAGAAACAAGCTTCAGGTGATCAAAGCGAGCATCAAAATTTTGAGAGGATCTTCTGAAAAGATCCAAGAAGTGATTGATACAGTTAAAAAAAAAATTGGTGATTTTATGGACAAAGTATAAGGGAATGAATGAAACATCGAGTGTAGGAGGACAAAATATGGAGATAGAGTGTAGTAGTGGAGATAGTTTTAGCGGTGGTGGCGGTGGTCTTTGTGATGAATTGTTTGAATGTGTGAATGCACAAAATGAAGAAGATCACCTTGAAGAGATCTCGAATGAAGTTGATAAATATCTTGCAGATGATATTGAGAAACGGTCTAATCCATCTTTCAATCTTTTGGAGTGGTGGAAGGGGAGTGAAACTAAGTATCATGTTCTTTCAATGGTTGCAAAAGGTATTTTTGCAATTCCAAGTTCAATAGTGGCTAGCGAGTCTGCTTTTAGTTTGAGAAAACGAGTTGTGGATCCTTTTAGAAGTAATTTAAGTTCTAAAATGGTACAAGCATTGGTGTGCACTAGTGATTGGTTGAAAGCTGATGGGATGAACTTCTTCAAGGATCCAACCGATGATGATCTAGAATCTAGAATTTTACTAAGAAATTGAAGAAATTGAAATCGGTAAGTAATTTTATTATTATTATTATTATTATTATTATTATTATTATTATTATTATTTACGTAATTTTAATTTTATATTATTTATATTTATAAAATATATTAATAAATTTTATATTATTTTTTTATATTTTTTACAGGTGCAAAAGATATTCAAGATCAGATCTCAACTACAGAAAATTTGTCTCTCTAATAAATTTTGTAAGTTTTTTAATTTTTATGTATAAATTTATTGAAATGTTTTAATATATGGTAGTGAAAAACTTTTGCATTGTTGATAGGTGTGGCCGTGTGGGCGGTGACCATGATAGAAATAAAGTAGTTTGAATCAATTGAAACAACCGGAGCCGAAATTGTAGTATGAATTTTGGAATGGAGTGGGTGCTAATTTTTTTTAAAGACAGAATGTGTGTTGGTGAATGTTGCTGTGTGACATAAACTAATTATGTTTTAAGAGGATCTGTGTTTACTGTTGATTTTGTTTTGCTACTTTATTGATTATCTTTGAATGCTTCTTAATTGTGTTTTAAGATGCAGTGTTGTGTGCAGCAGCTTTTAAAGCAATATATATTGTTTGTTGTTTGTTATAAACTGATTTGCTTTTAGAGAATGTTTGTTTTTGGCTTGCTACTATGAGTTTTGTATTGTATTTTGATAATTATCCTTATTTAATTGTTAATTTTGTTTTAAAATATAGTGTTGTTGTATCATCTAATTGTCTTATGTTGTATGTCTACTAATTCTGTTTTTTTTTTTTTTTAAGATTTTGTGTTTCTATATTTACAAGCAAATTCGGTATAAACGGTATATACTGGTATCGTGCCAAAATTTTAAAATTTCGGTACGGTATCGATATGATTTTTAACATACCGATTGGTTCGGTACGGTCTACGGTATGACTCAATAAATTCGGTACGGTACGGTATACCATCCCTAGTAGCAGCTATGTCTGCTTTTTATTTTCCTTCGCGTTGAAGTTTTCCTATCTATAAGTACGTTTGTTAAATGTTTAATGAATCGATCAATTATCTGCTTTCAATTTCCTTCGGCATGCTTTGAACATTATGGCATTATTATATTTACATATTGTCTTATTATATACAAATATATATTAATATACACTCACATCATACATATATTTATATACTTACCAATAATATATTATATTATTATTACGTAACACGTTATCAACACGAAAACTCTTGTCTATTTTATTTTTGGTTAAATGGATGTCAATCAAAATGATGCAAATATGTGTTTCATGGACAGTGCAACGATACATACAATATTGAATCACGAAAAATATTTCTCCCATTTGAAAAGAGAAAAGATGAATGTCAATACAATAAGTGGCAGTGCAAAATTAATTTAAGACTCTGGAGAAGCCATTATATTTCTCCCCGCGGAGACGAATTGTAATACAATATGGACTGTTGGCCATTAAAGCTCGAAGAAATTTAATGAACTTTTATGACATTAAAAAAAATGGTTATCAGATTGAAACTAATGAGTGATACCGATGGTGGATTTTTATTGATCACCAATATCATTAATAAAAAGAAATGCATCATTGAGAAAATTACCCTCACTCTCTACTGGTTTATATTATGACATATTAGGTATTGTTGAAACACACCTCACGGTAGATCAAAAGACTACCGATTTTCAAATATGGTATGATCGCCTTAGGCATCCTTACAGTATTATGATAAGGCGGATAATTGAGAATTCCCATGGTCATTCATTAAAAGTTCAAAAAGTGTTAAACTCAAATGAGTTTACCTATGTTGCCTGCACTTAGGGAAAATTGATAACCAAGTCATCGCCAGCCAAAGTAGGTATTGAATCACCTACATTTTTTTAAAGAATACACAGGGATATATGTGGACCAATAGACCCACCATGTGGGCCATTTAAATATTTTATGGTTCTTATTGATGCATCTACCAGATGGTCTCATGTTTGTCTATTATCGACTCGCAATATAGAATTTGCGAGATTACTTGACCAAATTATTAATTTACGGGAACAATTCCCTGATAATCCAATTAAAACTATACGTATGGATAATGATGGTGAATATTCATCGAATGCATTTAATGATTATTGCATGTCGATTGGAATTCATATGGAGCACCTAGTTGCTCATGTTCAGACACGAAATGGCTTGGAAAAATCACTTATTAAAATATTGCAATTGATTTCTAAACCATTATTGATGATGTCTACGTTGCCTGTTTCAGCTTGGGGGCATGCAATCTTATATACAGGAACACTTATAAGAATGAGGCCGATAAACTATCATAACTATTCTCCTATGTAATTAGTATTTGGTCACGAACCAAATATATCTCATCTACGTATTTTTTGGTGGGTTGTTTATGTTCCTATTCCACCCCCCCAAACGTACAAAAATGGGTCCTCAACGTAGATTGGACATTTATGTCGGATATGAATCGGCGTCAATTATAAAATATCTTGAACCTATGACGGGTGATTTATTCACTGCAAGATTTGCAGATTGCCATTTTGACGAATCATATTTTCCGACATTAGGGGGAGACAGAAATGAACCGAAAATAGATATTAATTGAAAAATTCCATTGAATTTTTGTGATCCTCGTACAAAGCAGTGTAAACTAGAAGTTCAACGCATTATACACTTGCAAAATATTGCAAATCATTTACCGGATGCTTTCAATGACTCGAGCAAAGTCACTCGATCATATATCGAAGCTGCTAATGCTCCGGCTAAAATAATTGTCCCTGATGAACAAATTGCAAGTGCTAATGAATCAAAGATGCGCTTAAAATGTGGTAGACCACTCAGTTCCAAAGACAAACATCCAAAAGAAGAATGAATGATGATAATCATAAAAATATCAAGATTGACATTGATAAACCTCAATCTAATAAGGAAGTCAACAATGAAATACTTGCTCCATAAAAACACGATCTTGAAAAATATAATTAGATTATTGAAAACTCAATTAACTATTTTACTTCAAAAAAATGTTGGAATCGTAAAGAGGCAATACTTGATAATGTCTTTGCCTATAATTTTGAACTTGATATAATGGAAGAAAACGAGAATCCAGAGCCAAAATAGGTTCATGAATGTCGGCAAAGAAATGACTGGCCAAAATGGAAAATTGCGATTCAATCAGAGTTTGACTCATTAAACAAAATTGAGGTCTTCGGACCAATTGTTCAAACACCAGGTGATATAAAATTAGTTGGATACAAATGAGTATTTGTACAAAAAAAGAAATGAGCTTAATCAAATTGTAAGATATAAAGCCTGTCTTGTAGCTCGGAGATTCTCACAAAGACATAGAGTAGATTTTGATGAAACATATTCTCCGGTTGTTGATAGAATAATATTTAGATACCTTGTGAGCCTAGCAGTGCGAGAAAAGCTCGACATGCATCTCTTAGACGTAGTAACTGCATATCTTTATGGCTCCTTGGATACTTATATTTATATAAAAGTTCTTGATGGATTCAATATGCCTGAAGCATTTAAATTAAACCCAAAGGAATCATATTCCATCAAACTGAAAAAATCATTGTATGGACTTAAACAATCAGGGCGAATGTGATATAACCGTCTTAGTAAATGTTTAATAAAAAAAAGTTATACTAATGATCTAATATGCCAATGCGTTTTTATCAAGAAAATTGGATCAAATATTTGTCATTATTGCAATATATGTTGACGATCTCAATTTAATTGGAACTCCTGAAAAGATCTAAATTAAAATTGAATATCTAAAGATGTTGTGATATTATTATAGGATTAGCCAATAGAAATATTAATTACTTCTACCGCTAACCACTATTTTATATATTGTATATAATATATATTATATAATATAAAGTATATATATATGTAGTATGTGTATGTATGTATGATATATGTATATAATATATATAATGATAGTATATATGTATATATGAATTGAGCAGAATGAAAAAAGCAAGCACGAGAGAATTTAATGCAGCAGACAAGAGGAAATTAAATATGAAGGAATGAAATTGAAATGTAATGTCTTTCCATTCGTTTCATTCAACATATATTTATAGTTACACGAAACCTCCACACGAAGGAAACCAAAAGCAGCCACAGTACCACGTAGTTGCTACGTGTACATTTCGTAACACTTCCCCTTGGATGTTTTTGTACAGAGAATGTGCCTCGTTAAAACCTTACTAGGAAAAAACCCTTTGGGACAAAAAAATCCTAGTGAAGGAAAAAGAGCACAACATTCTTGTATCGATTCGCTCCCCCTTATCTGAGCATTATTTGAGATCCCTTAACCGACGCATCCCAATTTTCTTCATCAGTTTTTCAAATGTTGCCGTCGGCAATGCCTTGGTTAATATATCCGCCAAATTATTATCAGATCGAATTTTTTGCACATTAATTTCACCATTTTGTTGCAGATCATGAGTAAAAAAGAATTTTGGTGAAATATGTTTCGTTCTATCTCCTTTAATGTAACCTCCTTTTAATTGCGCTATACAAGCTGTATTATCTTCATACAATGTAGTTGGGGGAATTTTATCGTCAGGTATTAACCCGTAATTTTTCAGAATATGTTGAGTCATTGACCTCAACCAAACACATTCTCGACTAGCTTCATGTATTGCCAATATTTCAGCATGATTTGAAGAAGTGGCAGTTAAAGTTTGTTTCATTGATCTCCAAGATATCACTGTTTCGCCACAAGTAAATATATAGCCAGTTTGCGACTTGGCTTTATGAGGATCCGATAAATATCCTGCATCGGCAAATCCAATCAATTCATGTCGAGAATCTTTCGAGTAAAATAACCCGAGATCAATTGTTCTTTGGAGATAGCGAAAAATGTGCTTAATCCCGTTCCAATGTCGTCGAGTAGGCGATGAGCTGAATCTTGCCAATAAATTTACAGCAAATGATATATCAGGTCGGGTGCTGTTAGCAAGATACATCAATGCGCCTATAGCACTCATATATGGCATTTCTGGGCCAAGTGTTTCTTCATTTTCCTCTTTTGGTCTAAATGGATCCTTTGCTGGATCGAGTTCTCTGACGATCATTGGGGTACTTAGCGGATGTGATTTGTCCATCAGAAACTGTTTATGCTCAATTTGTAGACCAAGGAAAAACTTAGTTTTTCCAAAATCTTTGATCTCAAACTCCTTTTTCAGATATTCAACAGCTTTCTGGATTTCATCAGGAGTTCCAATTAAATTGAGATCATCGACATATACAGCGATGATTACGAATCATGACCCATTTTTCTTTATGAAAACACATGGACAAATAGGGTCATTTATGTAACCTTCTTTTGTTAAGCTTTCGCTGAGACGATTGTACCACATTCGGCCTGATTGCTTAAGTCCATACAAAGATTTTTGCAATTTGATGGAATATGATTCTTTTGGCTTTGATTTAAATGATTCAGGTATGTTGATCCCTTCTAGGATTTTCATATAGACGTCATTGTCTAAAGAGCCGTAAAGATAGGCAGTAACTACATCCATTAATCGCATATCAAGATTATCGTGTACTGCCAGGCTCACAAGATACCTGAATGTTATTCCATCCATGACCGGAGAATATGTTTCTTCAAAATCAATACCCGGTCTCTAGGAAAAACCCTGGGCTACAAGCCTTGCTTTATATCTTGTGATATCATTATTTTCGTTTCTTTTTCTCACAAACACCCATCTGTAACCAACAGGTTTCACATTTTCTGGTGTTTGGACTATAGAGCCGAATACTTGCCGTTTTTTCAATGAGTCCAATTCAGATTTAATTGCGTCTTTCCATTTTGCCCAATCATCTCTTTGCCGACATTCATCAACTGATTTTGGTTCATGATCCTCGTTATCTTTCATTATATCGAGTGCTACAGAATATGCAAATGCATTATCAACATTTGTTTTCTTTCTGTTCCAATATTTTTCACTGGTGGTATAGTTAACAGAAGTTTCAATGACTTCATCATCACTTTCATCAGAATTTTTAGTATCAACCTCTTCAGGGGTTGTACTGACCTTTTCAGGTATCTGATCATTGTTGATCTCTTCACCAGTATTTACAATTTTCTTCTTTCGTGGATTCTTATCCTTAGAACCCAACGGTCTACCACGTTTTACGCGGGCAGTATGCTCATTAGCACTTGGCACTTTCCCTTATGGGATATTTATTTTAGCTGGTGCATTTGCTGCTGCAATATATGATTTTGTAACCCTGGCAGCATCATTAAAAGCATCAAGCAATTGATTTGCAATTTTGTGCAAATGCACAATTCTTTGAACTTCAAGTTCACTATATTTCGTACAAGGATCAAATTCAAGTGGTGTTTTCCACGAAATTTCTTTTTCACTTGATTATTATCTCCCCTAATTTCGGAAAATGTGATTCGTCAAAATGACAGTCTGCAAACCTCGCAGTAAATAAATCACCCGTTGTTGGTTCAAGATATTTCGCAACCGAGGGTGATTCATACCCAACATATATACCCAACCTTCTTTGAGGTCCCATTTTCGTGCGTTGAGGTGGTGCAATTGGCACATAAACAGCACACCCAAATATTCGCAGGTGAGATATATTTGGTATTTTTCCAGAAACAAATTGAGTGGGGGAATAACAGTGATAACTGGTCGGCCTTATTTTCACGAGGGCTGCTGCATGCAATATAGCATGTCCCCAACATGATACAGGAAGTTTAGACCTCATCAATAATGGTCTAGCAATTAATTGCAATCTTTTGATAATAGATTCAGCCAAGCCATTTTGCGTATGTACATGGGGAACAGGATGTTCCACAGTAATCCCAATTGACATGCAATAATCATCAAATGTATGTGATGAATACTCTCCAGCATTATCTAGACGTATTTTCTTTATCGGGTGATCTGGAAATTGTGCTCGCAATTTAATTATTCGTGCAAGTAATCTAGCAAAAGCTAGATTGCGAGTAGATAACATACATACGTGTGACCATCGCGTTGACGCGTCAATTAGTACCATAAAATACTTGAAGGGTCCACATGGTGGATCTATTGGTCCACAAATATCACCCTGAATTCTTTCCAGAAAAGCTGGGGATTCAAATCCAACCTTTGTTGGAGATGGCCTGATTATTAACTTCCCTTGGGAATAGACAGCACAAGCAAATTCATTCGGACTCAAAATATTTTCTTTTTCAATGAGTGACCATTTGAATTTTCAACAATTCGCCTCAGCATTACATTGCCAGGATGCCCAAGTCGATCGTGCCAAGTTTTAAATTCGCTAGTAGCCATTTGGTCTACTAGGTGATATGTTTCAATGGCACTGATTTTTGAGTAATATAAGCCGGAAGAAAATGATGACAATTTTTCTTTCACAATTCTTTTGCCATTCACAACCTGAGTTATTAGAAGATATTCATTTTCTGCCTCATTCAATATTTCAATGTGATACCCATTTTTCCGAATATCACTGAAGCTCAGTAAATTCCTTCGAGCTTTGCTCGAGAACAAGGCATTTTCAATTGCCATTTTTGTCCCTTTTGGGAGATATACAATAGCTTTTCCTGAGCCTTCAATCATTTTCGATGCACCACTGATAGTAACAATTGTGGTCTTTCCCATATTAAGATGGGAGAAATAACTTTTGTTTTTCAGAATGCTGTGAGTCGTAGCACTGTCGATAAGGCAGATGTTGTCATCGGCTCCAAAATATTTGGCATCCATATCTTTGCAAGAAGGTAAAAATAATAAATGACATGTATTAGTAACATAATCAAAATAGACTTATATTATAGGGGGTAATACAAAAAGGGGGGCAAAAAGCATCAAAATAACAAAAGAGATACAACAAAATTTTGTCATTTAACATCATCAGCTATATCAAGCAGATCATCGGCATCTAGGTGCGTGATATTTTCATTCATCACATCGTCAAATGTGTCATTGTGGGCAGCATAGTTTGTTTCGGCAGCAACTCTTCCCTGCCTTTCTTTTGAGGCCCGATACAGTTCAGCCAAGTGACTAGCTGTGTGACAAACATGGGCCCAATGGCCTTTGATTCCACACCAGGTGCATTCATCGTCATTATTTCTGTTTCTCCCGGTGTTAATCCTCTGTTGAGGTCTGTACGGCCTTCTGTCATTATATCGCCGATTTGGCACATATCGGGACCTGTTTTGATAATTATTATGACTGTATGCGTTTGCCCGGCCCCGTCCGCGATTCTGATTTCGATCGCGATCAATTCATTGATTTCTGTCTTGCCCACGACCACGCACCGGATTTTCCGGCTGTATCGCATTTGCCTCTGGAAATGGATTTGCACCTGTCGCCCGAGATTCATGATTTTTCAATAGCAATTCATTATTTTGTTCGGCCAGCAAAAGACAGGTGATCAGCTCAGAATATTTCTGGAAGCCTCTATTCGCGATACTGCTGCTGCAAAACCATGTTAGAGGCATGAAAAGTGGAGAAAGTTTTCTCCATCATATAAGATTCAGATATATTTTCGCCACAGTGGCGCAGCTGTGATGTTATTTTAAACATTGCAGAATTATATTCTTGGACTGTTTTAAAGTCCTAAAGCCGTAGGCTTTGCCATTCGCTCCGTGCCCTCGGCAACAATGTCAGCTTCAAATGATCATATCTTTCTTTTAATCTCTCCCACAATTTGAGTGGGGATTCCAGCGTGACATACTGCATTTTCAGTGCCTCATCGATGTGATGGCACAAAAAGATCATGGCCTTTGCACGATCTTGGCTTGGGGAGTTTTTATCCCAGGCAATGGTATTTTCCAAGCCCATTGATGCCAGATGCATTTTAACATCGCGAGCCCATGCCATATAATTTTGGCTAGAAACGATGAGAGGGATAAATTCCTGTTTGTCAAGGTTAGTCATAATAAACAGATAAAATATGAAATATTACCTTGCGAAAATTAAAATATATAATCGTGCTGATAACGTGTTGTGATATTATTATAGGATTAGCCAATAGAAATATTAATTACTTCTACCGCTAACCACTATTTTATATATTGTATATAATATATATTATATAATATAAAGTATATATATATGTAGTATGTGTATGTATGTATGATATATGTATATAATATAATATATATAATGATAGTATATATGTATATATGAATTGCGCTGAAAGAAACAAGCACGAGAGAATTTAATGCAGCAGACAGCAGGAAATTAAATGCGAAGGAATGAAATTGAAATGCAATGTCTTTCCATTCGTTTCATTCAACATATATTTATAGTTACACGAAACCTCCACACGAAGGAAACCAAAAGCAGCCACAATACCACGTAGTTGCTACGTGTACATTTCGTAACAAAAGAAAGAATTTTAGATCAAAGATTTTGAAAAGACAAAATATTGTCTAAGATTACAAGTGGATCATATTAATAATGAGATATTTATTCATCAATCCACATATACCCAAAATGTATTAAAGCAATTTTATATGGATGAATCACACTCTTTGAGTACACCAATGGTGGTAAGATCCATTGATCCTAGTAAAGATCAATTTAGGCCAAAAGAAGAAAATGAATAAATACTTAGCCCCGAGGTACCATATATCAGCGCTAGTGGCACATTAATGTACATTGCAAATTGTACATAGACCAAATATATCATTTTCAGTAAATTTACTGGCCAGGTTTAGCGTATCCCCCATAAAGTGCCATTGGAATGGTATCAAACATATTTTTCGTTACCTTCAAGGGACTCATGACCTTGGTCTATTTTATTCAAGTGAATCTCGAAATGAATTAATTGGTTATGCTGATGCTGGTTATTTGTCTGATCCATAAAACAAAATCTCAAACTGGTTGTTTATTTACTTGTGGTGGAACAACAATCTCTTGGAGATCTGTTAAACAGATGATAACAACCAATTCTTCAAACCATGCTGAGGTTTTAGCAATTCACAAAGCCAGTCGTGAATGTGTTTGGTTAAGGTTTATGAATCACCATATTCAGAAAAATTGTGGCTTGATTTCTGATGGTGTATTACTTCCTACAATATTATTCGAAGATAATGTAGTTTGTATAACTCAATTAAATGGAGGATATATTAAAGGCGATCGGGCAAAGCACATATCTCTGAAGTTCTTTTTCACTCACGATCTTAAAAAAAGTGGTGAAATTCATGTTCAAAAAATTCGATTTTCTGAAAATTTTGCAGATTTATTTACGAAAGCCCTACCGACTGCAACATTCAACAAATTGGTACAAGAAATTGGAATGCGTCGACTGAAAGACATCAAATAAAGTGCAAAACAGGGGAAGCGTATTAATACAAGAATATTGTACTCTTTTTTCTTCACTAGGGTTTTTTCGCACAAGGTTTTTCCTATATAAGGTTTTAACAAAACATATTTTTTTGTATAAAAAACATCCAAGGGGGAGTATTACGAGATATATACGTAGTAACACGAAACAACTACGTAGCAGCTATGTCTATTTTTTATTTTCCTTTATGTTAAAGTTTTCCTGTCTATAAATACAGTTGTTAAATGTTTAATCAATAATCAACTATCTGTATTCAATTTCCTTCTGCATGCTCTTTGAACATTGTGCATAAGCATTATTATATATACATATTGTCTTATACATACAAAAATATATATATTAATATACACTGAAAGCATACATATATTTATATACTTACCAATATTATACTGTATTATTATTACATAACAACAAACACATTATAAGATTAAACACATTATCATTTATTTATTTATTTTTAAAAAAAAAAAACACTAATGGACACATATATAGTATTATTCCTCAACCCGTCAAATATATATATATTTTCTTTGTATATAGTACTGCTCCTTCCGTTTCATATCTATCTATATATTTTTCCATGAAATTTTAGAAATATTGTTATTATATTAGTGTGTAGTAGAAATAAAGGTAAAAAGATTAAAATGTCTTTAAGGTAAAAGTTTTTATAGTGGTATATTTGTAAAAAAGTGTAAGTTTAAGGGTAACTTTAATTATAGTATGTAGGTATTATGATTACTAAAAAATAAATGGATACTTTATTTTGGAATGGACCAATTGATAGATAGTTAAAGGACGAAGGAAGTATTATTTTTTATATATGTACTTTAACAAAACAATTGTATAAGATTTTTTTTATATATATAACATGGGAATCCAGTCGTTGCTAGCCGAGTGTGCTTTGGATAAATCTTCTGGTTGAATCTAAGTGCATAAGATTTAGGGAAAATTGCAAAAAATGCCCTGTATGTAGGTTCAATTATCATTTTCGAACACTTTTTTTCCATTTTCGCAATTTAGGACATTATGTATACTCCATGCGTTATTTTTGCCCTCCGGCGCCAGAAAAACGCACGTGACCGTCACGTGCGCCTTCGTGGTATGGCCGGCGCATATG
Source organism: Andrographis paniculata (assembly GCF_009805555.1). Taxonomy (NCBI): domain Eukaryota; kingdom Viridiplantae; phylum Streptophyta; class Magnoliopsida; order Lamiales; family Acanthaceae; genus Andrographis; species Andrographis paniculata. Next base: position 3,401,615 of record NW_026137611.1, read on the forward strand.
TGGACGCCGCCGTTGCTGTGTTGTCGTCCGTGTGGTCGTCAGATAGGTGGCATGGAATTATCTTCTTTTTACTTTCGGAAATTAGGACATTATGTGTACCTTAAGTATTATTTTTGCCCTCTTGTTCCAAAAAAATAATTTGTTCTAGGGTCGTTGGATCGATGACGTGGAATTATTTTTTTTTATAAAAAAAAATTATATCTTTTAAAAATTTTAATTTGGCCCGATTGGACCAAATTGCAAATAACCAGGCCCGATTGGACCAAATTGCAAATAACCAATTGGACCAAATTGAACTAAAAACTTAGAATAAATTGTTTTTTCGGCACCGAAGGGCAAAAATAATATCCGACGTACACATAATGTCCTAAATTGTGAAAGTGAAAGAACAATAAGTCCACGTCACCTGTCCGACGACCATGCGGATGACAACATAGCAACGGCAGCGTCTACGTATGCGCCGGCTATGCCACGAAGGCGCACATGACGGTCACATGCGTTTTTTTGGCGCCGGAGGGCAAAAATAATGCCCGAAGTACACATAATGTCCTAAATTGCAAAATTGAAAAAAAAATTGTTCGAAAATGTTAGTTGAACCTACATACAGGATATTTTTTGCAATTTTTCCTAAGATTTATTGATAATCATTAAAGTTGTGTTTTTATTTTTATTAATTAATTATTACTATTTAATTTATCTTTAATATCAAAATCAATATATATCTTTTTTATAAAATATCAAACATAATTATTCTTATATATTATTATTAAATAAATATCATTATTTTTACATTTAAATTAAAATATATTCATAAAGACATAAAAATATTTTGATCGGCATTTTATTCTTACTATAAATATAATATTAAGATTCTTTAAAGGATAAACTATTTTTTTAATCATGTAACTAGACTCCCTTATCATTTTAGTCCCGTAAGTGGAGCCTGTCGCAAACTAGTCTCATAAGCGGAAAATTTTCGTTGTTTTAGTCCTCGGGCACCGGAGACGCCCGCGTGGCTTGCCGAAAGCCACGTGTCCACCAAGTGTCCCGCCAGGTCAGCGACACCTGATAGACATGTAGATTTTATTTTATTTTTTCATTTTTTTCATTTTTTTAATTAGACCAAATAAAAAAATTAAATAAGACAAATAAAATTAAAAATAAATAAAAAATATATTTTAAAAAAAAAATTGAAAAAATAAAAATAAAAATAAAAAATAAAATCCACGTATCCGCCAGGTATCGCTGACCTGGCGGACACGTGGCCTCCGGCGAGTCACGCGGGCGTCTGCTGCGCTGGAGGACTAAAATAGTGAAATTTTTTCACTTATGGGACTAGTTTGCGACAGGCTCCATTTACGGAACTAAAATGATAAAGGGTCCAGTTACAGGACTGAAAAAATAGTTTACCTTTCTTTAAATTTTGTGCTAAAAAAATAGTCTATTTGTTGGGACAAAGGAATATAATTTTGCTCTTTTTTGTGTCTATTTTTTATTTAGTATATTTTCTAATTTTTTTTCAAATCAATTATAGAAAAAAACCATGTAAATAAAAAAAATTAAAATATCTCAAATTATGAATAAGAACAAAAAATTTAAATATATATATACTTCTTTTTTTTTTTTTTTGAAACAATTGACATATTTTATTTGTGTCATAGTATTTAAAGTAATGAAATTTAGTTTGTTAATAATAATGAATTATAATATTATTTTATTATATTTTATGTAAGTGATGTTATTTGTAATTTTAAAATAAGAATTAATATATATGATTAAAAGAAATTTAAAATATATATTTTAATAGTTGTCATAATTCAATAAAATATATGTAATATAAATATTATTTTGTAATTAATATAAATTAATTTTTGTAAAAATAAAAAATTTTAAATATAAATAAAAATATTTATTTATTGACTAGAGATATATATAAATAAAAAAATTTTGAATGAGTCTATCTAATTTTATATATTATAGAGTTAATTAAATTGATTTATATTTATTAAATATATTTTGAACTAAATTTTTTTACTAAATATAAAAATATGTGAAATATAGAGTAACATATAAAATGAAAAAAAAAAAAAAAAAAAAAAAAGGCAATTATTTTAGTAGGTAGAGAATATAAAAGAATTTATAAACTTTTAAAAGATAAATCATAAATGAATTTGACTAGCATGCCCCTTGCTAGTTACTATTAATCACAAAATAAAATGTGATATAGTATAACCGATAAAATATACTCCTTTTGTCCTATATTTATATATTTAATTTTTTTTATACATTCATTTGTTTAAATGTGATATAGTATAACCGATAAAATATACTCCTTTTGTCCTATATTTATATATTTATCTTTTTTATACATTCATTTATTTTTTATACGGAGTTTTAGAAATATTAGTATTATATTGGGATAAAGTAGAAATAAAGATAAAAAGAGTAAGTTAACTCTATTAGTATTTGTGTAATATATTGTAAAGTGGAAGGGTATTTGTAATGTTAGGTAGATAGTACAATTACTAAAAAAAGAAATGAATACTTTGTTATGAGACGGACTAAAATGAAAAAATGGATAAATTGTTAAGGGACAGAATGAATATATTAAAAGCTCATCGTAACAACTTACACGAGGGGTTACGGTACTGATTTGGGGATATCAATACCGTGCTGATCTCCCCAATCAGCCCAAATAAATTATACGGATAACACATATTTTATTTTAAACAACACATGTGTATGTGTGTGTGTGTGTTTTTTTTTTTAGTCAAAATTTGCAGTCTCTACTCGACGAGTGTTCTTTGAGTAAATCGCCAGCCAAATCAAATAGTCTACAAGGCTGCAAACTAAACCCGTTAAGGCATGTCATATTAGGCGAACCATGTGTAGCAGACAAGACCTGGAGGCATCAAATGTATGAACCCGTATTATTGTTTATACTTTTAATGTGTGATGTATAAAAATATATTATATGCTAAAATTAATTATTAATATATTTTTGAACATATACTATATTATTTTTTGTTAATTTATGTAAAATATTTATATTATATTAATATATATATTCTCTGTAAAAATATTATATATTGTTGATTAGTACACATGTACTATCAACACAATTTTGAATTTTAGTAACAACAGCCCTTACACAACATATGCATTAATTGAATTTATATTTTATGTACTCCCTCCGTCCTATGTAATATGGGTGTATTACTTAGACATGAAAATTTAGGTAAAGTATAATTAGTAAGTAATTAAGAAGTATATTAGTAAAAATAATTATTATTTAGTAAAAATAATTATAAATTAAGATTAAGATAAGTAAATAGTTTAATTAAAATTAAAAAAATTATAAAATTTAAAATTTAAAATGCGATTAAAGTGCATAATTATATTTCCAAAAATAGAAATGACAAGTTATGTGGGACGGACGAAAATAGAAAATAGGAATAAATTATGTGGGACGGAGGGAGTACTAATCAGGGTTAATGAGAATCATTTTACCTATTCTATAAATAAATAAATAGTTTTTATATAGGGTTTATTTCTTTTCTTTTGCAAAAATATATTCAGGTTTCTATTATTTAAATTTTATATTTTTCGAAAAAATATATTTTTTCTTTTACAAAATATTTTATCGTATATTATTTTAATATCAAATTCAAACCAAAATTTTCACAAACCCACGAAAGAAACATACCCATAATAATCTATACAATGAAATCAAAGTGACGTCATTTTGTAACGTTTGCGACAAGTGATTTCGTCAAACTATAATAAATAAATTCTAATGTATGTATCATATGCATGGCTGTTAGGGTTCTAATTTAATCTAGGTGATTTGATTAAATTAACACATTAATATAAAATAATTAATATTTTATTATAAGATATATATATACATATATTATATTATATAAAAGCATATATTGTTGAGGTATATATTGTATTCCCTCCGTTTCGATTCTAAAAGTCTTATTTACTTCTTATGTGTTAATATTTGAATATTAATTATTATATCAAAATATAATAAAAATTAAGGGAAAATAGCAAAAATACTTCAATTACTGTCTTATAATACTATTAAAATGACATTTGTGCAAAATATTATACAAATATAAGGATATTTTTAATATTAAGTACAATAACGCAAAAAATAAATAAAACTCTTAAAATCGAACATAGTGAGTATATTTTGTTTATTGTTAGTGAGTATAATTTATTTATTGTGCTAGAATCACAGTATATTGTGCTGGAATTATATAATGTATCATCAAAATATGTCTTATATTTTATTAATATTTATTGTATATGTTATATTGTATAATTTGTTTATTTTGTTAAAATTGCAATATATTGTGTTATATAATTATATAATATATTATCAAAATATTAGCTATATTATATATATTAACATGTGTTGTCATATATATTTTACTTTTTCTTTTATAAATATGTTCCGATAAGAAATCAAAACAATGTAGTATAGTCTTATTTATTTAATTAGTGTTACGGAAATTTTAGGAAATCAGGAAAAGATAAACAAGGACATAAGAATACAAGAATTTGGTTACCCAATTCAATCATAATGATCTACATCTAGGGGCGCTGCCAAGCTAGAAATTTTACTATAAGGTACGTAGCCACATATTAAAAGTGAAAATACATGGATGTTCATAGCCTAAAGCTATACCAATAATATCCAAATCATATCTCTAAATTTGAGATATAATATCTAAATCATATCTCTAGATTTTAGGATATAATCAGGCTTCATATCTCAACAATCTCTCACTTGAAGACTGATTGTATCTTTCACTTCGACATTTTACTTAATTGACAATAATAGCACCAAGCCTCATTCTTCACTCATCGAGGCCAATTGAGGTTGAACACAACCTCAACTCATCCAAGGTCACCACCTTAGGTTGTCTTCCATGATTGCTCATAAATCGGCTCACTACTCCTACTGTACGTGCTTTCCACCTCTCAAATGTATCAAAAACATCATATTCACGCTCAAGGAAATATACCCCTATCTCCCTTGTAACGTCGTCAATGAACTCGATGTAGTATTGTGCGCCTTCAAGGGTCGATACAGGAACTGGTCCGCATAAGTCCGTATGAACGAATTCCAATTTTTTCTTTTCCAGGTCTCTCTCACCCTTTGAGAACGCCACCTTTCGTTGCTTCCCAAAGAACACGTCCTCGCATACTCTAATATTCGTGGACTTAAGACTCGACAATCTTCCCTTTGAAATGAGCTCCCCTATCCTATTCTCGCTCATATTTCCGAGACGAGAATGCCATAAATATGTGTCATTATTTATGGCCACGGAACTGATTCCGTCTTGTATGGTTTTCGTCATGTAGAAAGTTTCATTTCTTCTCCCTTGGGCCACCACAATGGATCCTTGAGTTACCTTCCACGACTTAGTTTCAAAAATTGTCGAGTAACCTACCTCATCTAATTGTCCCATGAAAATCAAATTATGTTTTAGACCTGGGACATGCCTCACGTTATTCAGTCTCCACTCTCCACCATTCGATGTTCTAATTCAAACCATTCCTTTACCTGCAATTTCCACTGTCTCACCATCTGCAAATAGACAACACCAAAATTACCTGTGGTATAGGATTTCATGATTCCCGAATCACTGCATGAGTGGAATGACGTTTCTGAGACCAAGACCCATGACTCCATTGGACTGCTGACGCTCTGAATCAGCGCATCGGATATCTCCTCCATTGCGTTTGTCGAACCCTGATCCTCTTTTGGCGCCCCGCACTGTCGTTTCAAGTGCCTATTGCAATTCCAACATACCACCTGACTTGCGTCTTCTTTGTCCTTGTTCTTGGCTTCAAATTTGACAATTCTTGATGCTCACCATTTCCCTTTGCCTCAGATCTACCCTATTTTTGACACTAAGAGCAGATCTAGATCCAAATTCAGTCGAGACATTCTCCGAAAAGGTTAGTCGAACTGCACTCATCATCTTCCTGTCGAACTTTTTGTATTTGTCTTCATCCATGTCTTTGTGTTTCTCTTCAACGCCACCTCTAGATCTTTACCATAAAGGTGATCTTTTGATTGGATTTTCCAAAAACCAAAGTTCATTCCATCGAATACCTTGATAGCACGACAATCACCCATCTTGACTCCCACAAACGAATCTAAAGCTCACTTGATATGAGAGCACATCGGATATCTCATCCGTTGCGTTTTCCGAAACCCTTATCATTTCTGCCCACCTTGCACCGCCTAACACAAAAGGACACGCTGCCTGGCCTACCACAATTGTCGGGACCGACTAAACACTGCCAGGAGACTTTCGACACAAGGCAACTCGGCAGGTCACAAGGAATTCCCACAACCACAACCAATATCCGATGTCTCCCAATCCACTCTACCAACGAACCAGACTCTGATACAACTTGTTACGGAAATTCCAAAAAATCAAGAAGAGACAAACAAGGACACAAGAACATAAGAATTTGGTTACCCAATTCGATCATAATGATCTACGTATGGGGCGCTGTTAAGCAAAAAATTTTACTATAAAGTACGCAACTACATGTTAAAGTGAGAATATATGGATATTTATAGCATAATGCTATGTCAATAATATCCAAATCATATCTCTAAATCTAGGATATAATATCTAAATCAGATCTCTAAATTTTATGATATAATCAGCCTTCATATCCCAACAATTAGGAAATGAAGTATTTTATTATTATTATTATTTGAAGAAAAATCAAAGCAATCAATAAATTACAGCTTTGTTCTTTTAACCAAAATTCTCTAACATATTTTTTTAAAAAAAAATTAATATATTATACCCATTTATTATATTTATATTATTTACCCAATTCCTCATACATCACATAAAAACAATTCTTTCAAACTAAACCACAAAACAAACACACCGTACAATTCTTCCACATACAAGTAAAATTAATGTCATGCTAGAATAATTTATTTTAGAGTAAAATAAAACTTTAGTCTCTTTTATTCACTAATATGTCAATTTTAGTCTCTTTATTTTAAAAATAATTTGGTCTCTTATCCGTTAAATTAGTTCAATTTTAATCCTTGATCATTGCTATTTTATTTTTTTTAAAAAATTGATAAATATAATTATTACTATTTTTGTTGCATAAAAATTTAATAAAAAAATTGTAAGTAAAAAAAATACTGTTACGACGAATTAGGTTTGATGATCGAATAACAAATAGAAAATGTAAAGAATACGCAGATTTACGTGGTTCACTAAAAAAACGAGTTGGCTACCTGTACGGACAGAAACAAAAAACGGATTTTATTGCAGGATTTGAGCCGCTTGGCCGCATGGCTTGGCCGTAAGGCCTAACCGTATGGCCTGGCTGTATGACAGCATGTTATAACGAGAATACATGCCTATTTATAACATAAGTATATGCAAATAATATCAAAATCATATATCTAAATTTACGATATAATATCTAATATCTAAATTATATATCTAGAATATAATACCTAATATCCAAATTATATCCTTAGATTCAAGGCATATCAACAAATACACAATATTAAAATTCATTCTAAAAAGTTCTGAACCTATTTTAAAAAACAAAGGTAGTGTATGAATATCATCCGAAAGTATCATTTTCATTCATTATTTAAATTAATTTTTTTTTAAATATCTTCACACAAATATTATTTTTCAAAACAAGTCTTTTCAAAAATAAATTTAAACACTCAATTTAAAAATCATTCATCTAAAACAACATAATCGCTACAAATGGTTGTTTGTTTTAATTAAATGTTTGGCAACAGAAAATAAAATATTTTTTTTTCTTTTTGTAAATAAGAACATGATATTAAATATAATAACATATACATCTTTTGTTAATAAATACTACAAATATAATAATTTTTTTGAAACAAATTTTTTAAGGATAGTCTATTTATACGACAATGCATAAAACTATTATACGTATTAATCTTTTGATAAAATGATAATTAAAGACTAAGGAGTGTATTTATTTAAGATTTTATAAGATTTTATTGGATTTTAAAAAAATTATGAATTTATGTGAATTTAGAAAATCCGTATAGTACGCAGGATTTATGTATTGATTTAAATAATTTTTTATAAATTTGATAGAATTGTTTATGGATTTATACAGATTTCATTATAAAATAATTTTTTATTTATTTATATAATTCATATAAATTTATACGAAACACATTTGTAAATGAAAAAAATATTCAAGTAATTAAATAAAAATACAAAAGTGTAATATAGTTTAAAAAATATTAAAATTCATCATTTTTTTTCTTCATTCTCGTAATCTTCATTTCTGCCAATATTACATACAATTAATGATGTATAAGCATAATACTATTTTTATATATTAATATTTTAATTTTATAACTTTTATTATATTATTATTCAATATATTAATTTATTTTAATTTATTAGAATTTTAGCATAGTTATATTACGTGTATATGTATTATTACTTTAATAAATTTAATGTGAAATGACAATAAGATAAAATAAATTATGGATGAAAATAATATCTTATCGCCAGGTGACTCGAATTCAAATCCTCTCTATATCATTTTTAAAAGTCTGAATAAATCTGAACTATATCAATAGATAACGGATTAAAAATTATCATTTAAAAAATTGAGATTCTAAAATTGACTTAAATATGAATAATATTGATCATAATTATAATTTCAATAATATATAAACTAAAATTGACGTAGATATAAATAAAATGGACCAAAAACTTATTTTATCCTTTATTTTATTTAAAATATAAAATTGACATCTGCAGTATAAAAATTAAAATTGAAAATGTAACTTCCAAAGTGCTTAAAGATTGGAGTTTGGATGAATCCATCTTTTTATTTTTCTTTGGATGATTCGTTAAGGTAACGAGTGTTACTTTCCCTTGTATTTATTTTTAATTTTTAAATAAAATAAAATAATTATTAATTTTATATTTACTTTCCATTGTAATTATTTTTATTTTTAAACTAAAATAATTATTAATCTTATCCTTCCTGTCATTTGATTAAGAATACAATATGTTAAATAATATTAGTAAATTATTAATAATAAATAATGATATTATTATATTATTTATATATAAAAAATATTGTTGTTATTTTAAAAGTATAAATTAATATATATGATTAAAAAAAATATATAATATTTGTTTAAATATTTTAGCATTATATCACGGTAAAATATTATATACAATATAAATATAATTTTATAAATAATAAACTTTTATATAATACAAATAAATATATATATATTTTATTGGGCCTTCTTGTTTGGCTTGCGGCCTAGTGGGCCGTCTCTCTTCTGGGATAGCCTAATCCTGAGCTGTCAATTTTATTGGTGGGCCTTGGGGCTGGCTTAATTTCGGGCCTCTCTATCTAAGTTGTGCTTAAATTTACTTTGAGATAAAATTTCTATTGAAAATTTTTGTAAATAAATAGCGATGATTTTGATTTGAAATAAAATCAAACAAATATTTTATCTATTATCCAAATTTATGTTCAGAACATTCTTGTTGCCCTTCTTAAAAAAAAAAAAAACATTCTTTTCATATATATATATATTACTATAAAAGACATCATATTCTAGGTACCTCAGTGTCACGAATTCATCTTTACGCTACTAAATTATTTTTTACGGGACTCCATTGTTTTCTACGACATGTGAATTCACGGTCATTACTTTTTTAATGCATTCTAAATAAAAATTTGGCCGAACCTAATAGGTCATCTCTTACGAAAATATATAATTATTTTTTTTTTAGTATTTTAAATTTTGTAGAATTTTTGAATGTGTTTCCCTAGTCTTAAAAAAGAAAATTACACACTTTTCTAGTAGTATTATTAAAAACTATAATATATAAACAAACTCAAACAATATATAATATACATGGTATTCACCAATAAAAATTAATAATTTAATAAATATATATATTTTTTAAAAATTATTCATATATTTTTTCTTACCTAACATAGAAAAAAAAATACTAAAATTAAAATACTAAAAAACACATGTGTCCACATTAAAGTTTAGATTTAGGATTTAGGGAACACGTACATTTATCAAAAAGTAGTAATAATAATAATAATAATAATAATAATAATAAAAATAAATAAATAAATAAATAAATAAATACACACAATACATTTAACCAATTAAGTTTATCTTAAATTCTGATTATAAAAAGATTTTTGAAAAGTAGTTATCAAATAAATATTAATTATTTAATACTTTTGCTAAAAATGTTATAATTATAGAAAGTTACTTACTTTGAATAAAATTTTATATAATATTATAACTATATATATTTATATAATATTTCATTTTTGATAAAATTACGAATAACTCATGTATGTTTAAAACGTACTCCCTCCGTCCCAAATACCGTGCAACATTTCTTTTTTGTTATATCCCAAACATCCTGCAACATTTCTAAATTAGTAAATAATTAATTATATTTAATCTATATCACCACACTTTATTCCATCACATCACTCTAATAAAAAAAAATAAAATATACACTTCTTTCTCAATCACACCACCTAATTACTCAATTATCCTACTTAATACTTCTCACCTAAAATTTCGTGTCCAACTTAAATGTAGCACCTTGTTTGGGACGGAGGGAGTATAACTTATATTTTGCATCTTGTTTTTTTGTGTTTTGTGTACAAAGTTTTTGAAAAAAAAAAATAAAAAGACCTCATGTAATTTTAGAGGAAATTCGTATAAAAATATCAAAGAGTTTGATACAATTTTTGAATCATAGAGTATAATTCAAACATTACAAACCACACAAGTGGATTAAAATAATTTTGCCTACAATTTTGAAGTAAATTATTTAAATATATTTTTTCTATTTTGAGATAAATGACGTAGTTTTTTTTTTTTTTAAATATACCTCATCCAAGATAAAGGGTTTCTATTTATAATAATAATTATCAATATTAAAGACGATTAGGATTTATTTGGTTATTGTTTGAAATTTAATTTAATTAAATCTTAATTATAGAACATGTTTATTACATATGTTTATTTCAAGAACTTTTTATTTTATTTTTTGGATTTTAAAATATATTTTTTTGCAAAAGTTTATTTGTATTTTAGAACATGGTAGTTATTGCATTTTCATTTTTGTTTTTAGCAAAATTGTCCATAACTCCCTTGTAGTTTCGAAATTCAGCGTAAATCCTCCATCTGCTTTAAAAATTGTATGGCGTCTTCTTATACTTTAAAAAATGTTACATGAAACCCCAATGTAGTTTTAAAACTCAGCGTAAATCAATACTTTTACAAAATTGCATGACATCCTCTTATACTTTAAAAAATATTGCATGAAACTCCCCCGACATACAAATATACAGATAGTAAATCATCTTCTCATCATACAAGAGAGTTTTCATGGTGGTGGGATTTCGTGCAACGTTTTCGAAAGTATAAGTAGGTGCCATGCAATTTAAAAGTACATGGAGATTTTACGCTGAATTTCGAAATCACAAGGGAGTTACGAACAATTTTACTTTTGTTTTTTGCATTTAGGTATGGAAAAGATATTGAAATGCTAAAATGGTGTGCATATTGTATAACAAAATATTGAATAAATTAATTAAATAATAATTTTAAAAATATTATGCTAAATTTATTTTAAACTGCAAACAATTAAACATATACATAAAATAACAATATATTATTCTCTTGCATACTACTCCCCCACTTCAATTGAAAGTTGTTTGGAACCTACAATTCAGAGGCTTCAAAACCGTTCATCAATTCTATCGGTATGGGTTCCGCAAGTACTCTAAAGAGTCTGTCCGTCGTCGAATTGGGGGCGGCTCCTTTGGTGGAGTCTGCACGACTTCGAGCCTAAACGACCGATTTTGATGAAATTAACTGAAATATACTAAAATTCAGATAAATCTATTAAAAATCGGATAAAAGCATACTGGAAACATAAATTAGCAAAAAATTTGGATAATCTCCTAAAATCTATGGATAAACTAGAAAATAAAAGGATGAAAGATATAAAGAATAAGATGTGTATTTTTGTCGTGTGTGTGTTTTGTGTGTTTTACTATATTTATCCTAACATAAGCAACCACCCCTAGATTCTAGGGAGAGTGGTACAGTCATTCTTTCAAACTTTCTCCAACCGTCTGACAACTTCCTCCACTCAATTCTCAACCGCTGACACATTCCAATTGCCTGAAAACTCCCTCCACTCAATTCTCGACCGCTGGACTCACTCTGAACCGCCTCCATTGCACTTGAACTCTACGGCTCACTCTAAACCGCCCACTATACTTGAACCGGTCCACGACTCACTCCGAACCGCCTCCATTATACCTTAACCGGTCTACGGGGTTTTATCCCCAACAACTTTGAGTTGTATGGAGTCTTCAGTTCTTTCTTATGTCGGCTTGCCTACAAGAAGTCTTCTGAATACAATATGGAAGCGTGTGGATTTTCTATTGACGTTCGGTATGGAGCCGTTAACCTAGAGCCAATGAAGGTTGTTTGTTTTTGGCTCTGCGGAGGCAACAATCTTCGAATTTATAGAAGTATTGTTTTGGGATGGAGGCACTATAGTCCAAGGAGTTGTTGTCCTAAGGTTAATGAAGGTTGTTGCCCCAGGGTCCGTGGAAGTTGCTGCTTTCGGCCTTGTGGAGGCAGCAATCCGTTGTTTTATGGAGACATCACAATCCAATGGAGGTTGTTGTTTTCGGCTCTGTGGAGGTAGCAGTCTTTGGCTCCGCGAACTGAAGTTCCATTGTTGTTGCCTGTTGGGTAGGGCCTTGTCTTAGGAGCTCCGGCTCCGTTTTTGTCTTCAAGTCTCCTTCACGTTCGAGTGTTTTTGGACCCATGTCCAACAAAAGTTTTTTTATTATTTTCTTTTTTCTGAATCAAAAGTAATTTTTTTCAATTATAGCAAATTAACCATACATTACTATCGAAATACTCTTAACTTTTATATAAATTACAATTATATCATTATATATACAAGTAATTTATACATAAAATACAAATAAAAAATTGTCAAAATTATCTTATATACTTTCACTAATCAATAAAATACTATTATTTTTTAATCCATTCTAAAAATCCAAAAGTCCCGTTAGAGTAGGATGAAGAGACTATTACTAACTGATTAATCTCAAACACGTAATTAATTGTTCTAAAAGAAAAGTATCATATGTTCTTGGACCCAAAAAAAGTGATATAATGCAAAAACTTATACACGACATATTATTTAAATCTATAATTAAGATAATTACATTTTTTCTTAAGAAAAATGCAAAACTATTATTTTGTTTCATTTAATTTAACTAACTTAAAAGTTAAATAAAAAAGTTAAATAAAAAAAAAATAATTAATGAAATAGAACATTGTTGATATGTCTTGAATCTAGTTTGTCACTTTGCTGAGTTTTCATGGGAGTATTGGGCTATGGAGTTGCTATTAAGCTGAGCCCGTCTGATGTATTATCTTGGTTTATTTAAAGAGACTTAGGGTTACGAAATCCGTAATCGGTAACCTAGCCGTCGTGAATAAAATTTGTTCTCCATTCCTGCCCGTAGATGTAGCCAACACGGTGTTAGTGAACAACGTAAATCTGTGTTGTCCTTATATTTTATGTTTGTTATTCTATCATTAACCCTAATCCGTCACAACAAACTGGTATCAGAGCTTGGTCGCTTTGATTAGGGTTTATTTATTTTCGCACTACTAGGCTTTCGTGAGTCGATCAACAATGTTTGCTTTCAACGTTAAGGTTGATAAATTCACTGGGAGAAATAGTTTTTGCTTATGGCAGATCAAGATGCAATCTTTGCTGAAGCAACAGGTTTTGTGGGTGCTGCTATCTGGAAAACCGAAAGGTAAAGAAGTAGGTGATGAAGAGTGGGATACCGCAGAGGAGAAGGCCCATCGAAAATCATATTGTGTTTTTCATATGATGTAATCATCGAATTTTCTGATCAAGAAATTGATGTTGGCCTCTGGAAGAAGTTGGAGAGTTTGTACATGACGAAATCTTTAACAAAAAAGTTGCTTTTGAAGCAACATCTGTTCAGGTTACAGGAAGGTACCTTTCTTCGGGACATCTGGATAAGTTGAACAAAATTCTACTTGATTTGTGAAATATTGATGTTAAACTAGATGATGAGGATGTTGATTTAATTCTACTAATATCATTGCTAGAATCATAGAAGAATTTTGTTGAATCCTTTCTTACGGGGAAATATAATCTGTCTCTGGAAGATGTTGGATCTGCCCTCCATAACAGAGAAGATCGTCAACAGGCATCTAGTTCGGCCGCAAAAAATCAGGCATCAGAGTTGTTTGTTACGGGTAAAAGGCATAAAAAATCAAGAAACAAGAAGCCGAACCATAAAGGTTCAAAAGGTCCTAAACCCGGAGACATCTGCAATTACTGTAAAGAACTGGGGCACTGGAAGAATGATTGTCCTAAGAAAAAGATGCAACATGAGAATAAAACAGGTATTGGTGGTTCTGCAGCCGTGGCAAAAACTTATACGAATTTTGAAGAAGATCTGGCATTGGTTGCTCAGGAACAGTCACAGCGTAATGATGTGTGAGTTTTTTATTCCGGGGTATCATACAACATTTATCTTAACAGGGAGTCTTTCTCGAACTATGAGCAGATAGATGGAGACAATATTTGCATGGTCAATAGTGTTGTTTGCAAAGTGGTTGGAATTGGCTCAATCAGGATACGGACACATGATGAGGTATTCTGCACGTTGAATGAAGTCAAGCATGTTCCATAGATGACGAAGAATCTGAAATCATTGAGTCTTCTTGACAGCAAGGGTTTCAGTTTCAGAGGTTAGGGTGGAGTTATGTATGTTTGTCAAGGTTCAAAGGTGGTTCTGAAGAACTTGAAAGTAGTACTTTGTATTTTCTGCGAGGTTCTACCATGATAGGTTTTCGCTTGTATTGCATCATCCGAGGTTCAGACTAAAGATATGACCAGGCTATGGCGTATGAGGCTCGGCCACATAGGAGAAAGAGGGATACAGATTCTATCAAAGCGAGATTTTCTTTATGGGCATAAAGTGCAGAATATTGAATTCTGCGAACATTGTATTTTTTGGAAGCTTCATCATAGTAAGTTCTCAAAACAAAGTGTTCATCAGACCAAGGGGACTCTTGACTACATCCATATGGATTGTTAGGGTCCTTCACGTGTTGAGTCTATTGGAGGTCACAAATATTTTGTGTCAATGATTGATGACTACTCAAGGATGACTTGGATAATTATGATGAAGCATAAAAGTGAAGTATTTCAAGAGGTTCAAACAGTGGAAAGCCTTGGTAGAAAATCAGACTGGGAAGAAGATCAAGAGGCTGCGAACTGATAATGGTCTGGAATTATGTTCGTCTGAGTTCAATGAGTTCTGTAAAGATGAAGTGATTGCCCGACATCATACTATTAGAGATACACTGCAACAAAATGGTATGGTAGGAACGCATGAATAAGACATTACTAGAGAGAGCGAGATACATTCTCTCTCATGTTGGTTTGCCTAAAAGGTTCTGGGCAAAAGCTGTAAACACAACGTGCTATCTGATCAACCGTGGATCCCACACTAGCATTGATTACAAGACACCTTATGAGGTATGGTCTAATAAACCTGCAGATTATTCATTGTTGAGAATTTTTTGTTGTACTGTTTACTATCATGTGAGTGAGGGTAAATTGGAGCCAAGAGCTAAGAAGGGCATATTTGTTGGTTTCGGGGATGGAGTTAGAGTTGTTAAATGAACCGAGTCGTTCGTGAAAATGGCTCGGCTCGATGCGGCTCGGTTAAAGCTCGTTCTCGAATGTTAACGAGCCGAACCGAACAACATAAATAGACTCATGTAGTTAACGAACGAGCCCAAACCCTGTTCGCGAATGTTCGTTAAAATAATATATTATTTTAAATATTATACATAAAAATTATAATTTATAAATAAATAAATAAAGTATTGATTTAAAATAAATAAATAAAATAATTCTAAATTTTAATTTTAATTTATACATAAATTAAATATATATAAAAATTAAAAAAATAATTTCAAATTAACAATAATTTTAAATTTCAATTTCAATTAAAAAATAATACTATTAGATTAATACATAAAATATCATATATATATATAAATATATATACAAATATTAAAAATAAAATAATATATATCAAATTATTAATTATTTATAATTAATATATTTCTAATTTTCCATTCTTCTCAAATTCTAATTTACTTTTCTCCCACCAACAACTCTAACTCTTATCTGTTATTTCCGTTCTTTACTTTCTCTCTCAGACTCTCACCTCACTCGCTCTGTCGCTCACTCGTCTAAGTATATATAGCCGTCGCTGTCTTTTTCCTCTCTCAGACTCTCACCCTCACTCGCACCGTCGCTCACTCGTCCGAGTATCAGATCACCGTCGCCGTCTTCTTCCATAGCGCGTAACCACTGTCTTCCTCCACCGTTCGCCGCCGTCGACAGTCGCCGCCTTTGCGAGCCCACAGTCTTGCCGCTGGCTCCCGCCAATACTCCAGTTTGTGCGACAGTAGCGCCACCTTCGCCCGCCTCTTCTTCCACCTTTCGACCATCCACAGCCCGCCTCCCCGTTTGCAGCCCGCCTCCTCCCAATCCGAGCTCCAATGGGTAAATTTGTATTTATTTTCACATACATTTATTTATCGATTTAGGAGCTCTACCACTTTCTTTGAAATTCTAAATACATATGAACATATATATATATATTTAAACTCACCTCAACCGTCGACCTTTGTTTTGACTTTTTTTTTCTTTATGAATATATGTTACATATTTATTATAGATTTACAGTTCACATATGCATATATAAATATTTAAATAAATATTAAATTTGATTATCATGACTATATATGCAAATTACTATATCTATTTCAATAATATTCAATTTGGTCATCATAATTTATAATTTCGATAAGAGTTTCTAATATTTGTCATATTTTTAATTGTAGTTATGTCTCAAAGTCAATCCCAACAAAGTTCATCTACTGTTCCTACCATGGATTATGTTGATCATCTTGTTGAACAAGTTCCCATTGATGAAGGTGAAGATGATAAAATGCACGAGGACGTTGATTTGGAGATTCTTGTTAATAGCCATCAAAAGGATAAAGAAAAAAAAAATGGAAGAAAATATGGATGAATATAAAAAATAAAAAATAAAGTTGAGCTAAGAAATCGTTTGTGTGGCAACATATGAAGGAAATATCTCAACCTGATGGGTCACTAAAAGTGCAATGCAGTCATTGTAAAGGGATTTTCTCAAGAAATTCGGGAGAAACGAAAACTACTTACAAGCGTCATTTGGATAGTTGCATTAAAACATCATTGCCTTAAGAACAACAGATTCTTTCTTTCACTACTGAATCTCATTCGAAATGGATAACTTCGATTGCCAATTATCGGCACGATCATGCTAAGGTACGAGAACTTGCATCCCATATAATTTTACCTCATGAATATCCTTTTATGATGATGAAGCATGTCATTTTCAATAAGTTTTTTAAAGCTATTTCTCCATTTTATCAAAAGATTAGTAGACATATTGTAATGAAAGATGGCATGACTACTTTTGAATTTGAAAAAAAAAAAAAAAAGGTTGAAATCAATGTTAAAGAGTGTTACAAGAATTAGTCTTACAACTAACTTGTGGAAGTCGAACCAATAGGTTCAATATATGGTGGTGACTGGACACTTTTTAGATGTCAATTGGTAATTACAAAAGAGAGTGTTGAATTTTTGTAATGTTCCACCCCCACATACAAGTATTATTATTGTTGATGCACTTAGTAGATGTTTCATTGATTGAGAAATTGAAAATAAAGTGTCTAGTGTTACAGTTGATAATGCTTCTTACAATGATGTGTGTGTGAAGAGATTGAAAGATGATTTGCTGTTAAGAAAACAATTAAGTATTGGGGGAAAGATATTTCATGTTCGTTGTTGTGCACACATTCTGAATTTGTTGGTGCAAGATGGTCTTAATGAGATTGGGTCTGTGGTTGATTGTGTTCGGGATAGAATAAAGTATTTGTTTAATTCTAAAGTGTGTCTCATTGAATTTAGCAAGATAAAAAAGCAACTCTCTTTGTCTCCGAAGAAGTTATTTCTTGATTTTCCAACACGATTGAATGACACTTATATGATGTTAGCTTCAACTTTATAGTTTAAAGATGTGTTTTCTAGATATGCTGATATTGATGTTGGATTTCGTTATGTGCCAACTGAATTTGAGTGGAGCCAAGTGGAAGATGTTTGCCAGTTCTTAGGAGTTTTTAATGAGATTACAAATATGATTTATGGATCTGAATATTCAACGGCTAATATTTTCTTCCCTGAGTTGTATCCAATTAAAGAGCTTCATAATGAGAAATCCACACATCATTCTTCTCATATGAAGTCTATGACATTAAAAATGGAAGAGAAATTTGACAAGTATTTGGGAGACAGTAATGTGTTGATATCTTTGGGTGCTATTTTAGATCCAATATATAAAATAGAGCTTATTGATTTTGCTTTTCCAATAATTTATGGTGAGGATGAAGCTTCAATTTACGTGGGTGAGATCAAGAAGATTTTGTATGATCTTTATGATGAGTATGTCACGAGTTACACTTCTGAAGAAAGGCCTCTGATTGTATCGAAGCGTAAACATTCTAAAATTGGAGGTTTTCAACTTCTAACTCTTTGGGATCTAGTGGGGTTGGAAGTGAAGTTTTAATCGGAAAAGCAATGTTTCATATGCACGTGAGTAAGTCTATTAAAGCCCCGCCACAAAAATCTATTTTGGATGTTTATTTGAGTGACAATATATATAATTGTGATGCCAATGCAAACTTGGATGTTTTGGGTTGGTGGAAATGAGAAAGATTGAGATTTCGAGTATTGACAAGAATGACAAGTGATATATTATCTATTCCTCTAACCACAGTAGCCTCTGAGTCTACGTTTAGCGCCGGTGGTAGAGTTATTGATGATCGTCGGGCTTCTATGTCAGTTTATACGATGCATAGGTTGCTTTATGGCAATGATTGGATTAGAAATTTGCATGGTCTTAATAAATACTCCTTTAAAAAGGTAATACTTTTCTTATTTTCTTTATTTTCTAATTTTTCTATGTTAAATTAAATTGATATAATTTTGAATTCTATTACATGAAGAGTTGGACGCTAAGGAGTTTTCTAACTACAAAGAAATTGATCTTCTAGGTTAAATCATTAAAATAAATAATGTCTTGTAATTCAATATATCATTTTTAAATTTATATTTTATAGTTGTATTTAGATAAGCCATTTAATTTTATTTTACATGTATTGATATTTGTATTTATAATTTTTGCAGATTTTCAAAGCTAAAAGCGTAATTCCTTGATGAATTAGCGGTTTGGTAGCTTATTCTTGGTACGAATTTTGTACCTATGGTTTGATGGCGTACCTTAATTTCATGTTCGGGTACTTATTTTCTTCTATTATAGTACTTAATTTATATTTAGATATACTAACATATATATATGTGCATACAAATATTTGCAGATTTTCAGCGTGAAAAGATACGATCATTTGATGCATCCATGGTTTGATAGTGTATCATGATGTTATGTTTGGAAAGATTGTATTTTCATTTAAGTTTATTTTGGATTGTGTTGGGTTAAGTTTATGTTGGATTATGTTGGATTAAGTTTGTGTTGGATTGTGTTGTATTATGTTGGATTAAGTTTGTGTTAAGGTGTTTGGATTATATTAGATTAAGTTTGAGTTAAATTGTATTGGATTTTGTTGAATTAAGTTCGTGTTGTTAAGTTTTTAGTGGATTGTTATTTATTGTGCTTTTATTCTTGAATTACGATTTTTGCATGTTTTATTTATTTTTAAAAAAAATCAAGCTCGAACGAGTTTAATCGAGTCCTATCGAGCCGAACACGAACACAAGCTCAAACATTAAAATTTTTTAACGAGCTGAGCTCGAACACTACGAACGAGCTCGAAAGCTTAACGAACGAACACGAACAATGAAAATTCGACTCGGCTCAGCTCGGCTCGTTAACAACTCTAGATGGAGTTAAGGGATATAGAATATGGTCACCTTCTAATAATAGAGTTATACTCAATAGGAATGTGATATTTGATGAGAATTATATACTTAATCCCATTGTGAAGTTCATTAGTGCAGAGAACTGTAGTAGTGTTGATAAAAATGTAGAGCTGCAATTCACTTTCAAGAAGAGTGCATCACAACTCGAGGGTGGAGAAGATCAACATACTATTGCTGAAAATATACTACATCTAAAAGCACTAGTTCAGATGTTCTGGATGCTCCTACTTTTTGAAAATACTATATCTGAAAGTACTAGTTCAGATATTCCGAATGCTTGCTAGAGTACCAGTTCAGATGTTCCGAATGCTCGCCAGACGAGCATAGCTGTTGATAGAGCAAGGAGGACAGACGTTAAGCCTCCTTTTAGATTTGGCTTTGAGGATATGGTCAATTATGCCTTACAAGTCGTTGATGAGATGGAAGAAGAACCATCCACATACAAGAAAGCTGTTTCATGTAGTGAGTTCGCTCACTGGCTCGTTGCAATGAGAGAAGATATGGAATCACTTCTCAAGAATGACATTTCGGAGCTAGTCAAACGGCCTAAGGATAAGAAAAATGTTACTTGTAAGTGAATCTTCAAGAAGAAGGAAGAAGTCACACCGAGTGAAGGTATCAGATACAAAGCCCGACTAGTTGCAGAGGGTTTTCGTAGAAGGAAGGGGTTGACTATAATAAGATTTTATCACTAGTGGTTAGATCACACTTCTATCAGAGTGTTACTACTAATAGTTGCACATCAAAATTTAGAAGTTGAGCAATTGGATGTGAAGACTGTTTTTTTACCTGGAATGCTGGAAGATGATATCAATATGGAACAACCAGAGGGGTTCTTTGTTCCTGGGAAGAAAGATTATATTTGCAAATTGAAGATGTCCTTATATGGAATAAAGTAGTCTCCATGGCAATTAGAGCCGTCAAAATGGGTTGAGCCCGTCGGGCTGGCCCGCCCCGCCTTACTTTTAAGGAGGGTTGGGTTGTGATTTTTTTAAGCCCGTTAAAATGCGGGTCTAAATGAGCCAACCCGCATGGGCCGCGGGTTGAGGGTGGGTTAGCCCGCGGGCCAAGTAAATATAATAATTAGAAATCACTCGTCTAACTAAATGTATTTTTTTACAATTTCTTACAGTCACATTAAAAAATTATAATAAAACTAATCAAATATTAATATCAGAATATATTTTAATTTTATATAAATTACAAATATACCATTATAAATACAATTAATTTACAAATAACGTACAAAGAGTAAAACATATCAAAATCATCTTGTACACTTTATTTAATAAATAACATATGATTATTTTTAATCTATGAAAAAAAATATTTTAAGTTAAGACGAATAAAATAAAATTTATATTATAATTAGCTTAAATAAATTATCAATATTGTCTTGTTTTTCTTCTCAAACTCTGTTATTCATATCAGTGTTATTTGTTTCATTTTTTCATCATTTGTTTTGTTCGTATTCCATTTTATTATTTTATAATTTTACAAATTCATAAAATTATTAGTTGTCTACAACTAAGCCTATTAATACTCCAAGCATTGCAAATATTCATCTGTCATTTGATTATGCACCACAATCTGTAGCTAAGCAGGAGTACATGTCTCGAGTTCCATACTCTAGTGCAGTAAGGAGTCTGATGTATGCTATGGTCTGTACTAGACCTGATCTCGCACATGTTGTTAGTGTTGTCAGCAGGTTCACGGGACTACCTGGAAAGGAGCATTGGCAGGTTGTGAAGAGGATTTTCCGATATCTTAGAAGTACGTCTGATATTGGTCTCATTTATGGAGGTAATATTTGTTGTTCTGTTACAAGTTATTCAGATTCTGATTATGCTGGAGATGTTCGACACTAAAAGATCTATGATTGGTTATGTTTTCACTGTTGGTGATTCTGTTCTTAGTTGAAAGACAACTTTGTAGCCTACAGTGACTTTGTCTACTACTGAAGCAGAATATATGACGTTGACAAAAGCTACTAAGGAACGAATCTGGTTAAAATGACTATTTGGTGATTTTGGTCTACATCATGATCAAGCTGTTGTATATTGTGATAGCTTGAATGCAATCTATTTAGCTAAGGATCAGGTCTATCACGAGAGAACCAAACATATTGATATGAGGTAGTACTTTCTCAGGAATGAAAAGAAAGTCAAAGTGATGAAAGTAGGGAACACTGACAATCTTGCTGATATGTTCACCAAATCGGTCCGTCATAGCAGATTTCGATATTGTTTGGACTTTCTAAATGTCACAAGCTGGTAGTTGCCCGATGAAGGGCAAATTTGAGGATGAATACACGACTATTCATCTGGCATTGTAATGATGCATCTAAATGTGGTATTCAAGTCAATGTGGAGATTTGTTGATATGCTTTGAATCTAATTTGTCACTTTGCTGAGTTTTCACGGGGTATTGGGCTTTGGAGTTGGTATTGTGCTGAGCCCATCTGATGTATTCTCTTTGTTTATTTAAAGAGACTAGGAATACGAAATCTGTAATCTGTAACCCAGCCGTCGTGAATAAAAATTTTTCTACGTTCCTGCCCGTGGATGTAGCCAGTACGTTGTTGGTGAACCATGTAAATCTGCGTCGTCTTTATGTTTCTTGTTTGTTATTCGATCATTAACCCTAATTCGTCGCAAGAAACACCGTCACTTTACTATTTCAGAAAATATAGAATCAAAATCAAACCTTGTAAACTTCAATTTTGATTACGATTTCCAATCTGAACGGAAACTATCGAAACCGAAATATCGCAAATTCAAACCGCCTATTTGAAACCGAAGAAGCAAGTCTACTTATGATATTATAAGGGGGGCAAAATAGTAATTTAATAAAGAAAGAATGGGAGAGTTAATGCTATATAGTTGGATAGATTAATGAAAGTCACATGTGAATGTGTGTTGTGTGTTGAATTGACTGTCAAGACAAGAGGTCATCATTATCGACACCATTCAGGGTATATTGGTCTTTTCACAATTCTTCTGTTTTTTTTTTCTTAACCGAAACATTTGAACTTGAATTTATTTCATTAGACCGACAATAAAGTACTCATACGTTCGTTAAAAATTATCTGTCTGAATTCCACACGAATTTTTCATTACTATAATACTCCATTTTTTTGTAAGAAAAGTTTCTATCTTTTATTTTTATTCTTGAAATAAAGATACTAGTTTCTAATTTAATAATTATCTACCTACAATAATAAATTTTATTACAATATATAATATATTAAACAAATATAATTATTTTTATATCATATAATATTTATTTAGGTATTTTTATTTTTTTTACTATAAATTAATATGATACTAATATTAAAAAATTTAGAAGGTGTTTGACAAATAGCTTTTTGAATAGCTTTTAGTTTTTTGAACAACTTTTAGTTGTTTGACCAGTCAAAAAGCTAATTTATGTGTTTGGTAAATTAGCTTTTTGGAATAGCTTTTTGGATCCAAAAGCTAATTTATGAAAAGCTAACTTAACCCAGCGTTTTGAAATAGCTTTTTCTGAAAAAAAAAATTTATTCTTTATATGCCCTTAAAAATTTATTATGCATTTTACACAAATAAATATATTTTGATTATTTATTAATTAAATTAAATATTTTATTATATTATAGTTTTACTTTTATAAATTTAAAATAATTAATTTTTATATAAAAATTATTTTAATTGTAAAATATATAAATTTATTAAAATCAACACAAAATAGAAAATATAACTATTAATAATTTATTTTTATATTAAAATTACATTATATAAATTTTATACTAAAAATAAATCAAATTTATTGAAAATTATAAATATAATGAACTAATTGATAACTAACATAATAAATATATACACGAAAAATTTATTATTTTATATTTTACATCATTTTCAATAGACTAAACTATTTATATATTTTAATAAAAAATATTATTTTTTAAATCTAACTATAATAAAAATAAATAATTTTATAACACTTTTATAATTTTCAATAACTAATAACAAAAATTTTTAAAATTCTAAACTCAAAAGAACATAATTAAATATATTAGAAATAAAAATAAAATAGAAATGTCATCAATTGTCATTTTACGTATAAACAGCTAATATCAAACAGTTATTTTACCAAACATTTTAATACAAACAACTAATCGAATCAGCTAGTCAAACCAGCTAATTGAGCTATCAGCTAATTGTCAAACACGTTCTTAATAGGCAAAAATTAAATGTTAACGAAAAGAATTATACTGACTGATTCTGATATAAAATATGAATATTTGAAATGGGTGTTGATGAATTACTGAAATAAGAGAAAGTTTTAAATAAATTGGATGCGTAAAAAATTGTAACGTTTGTGAATAAATTTTAACATTAAAATGTAAATTAAGTAGTGTAATAATTTTATTTTTTTTTACTATGAACACAAATTTCATTTTTTGTAAACAAATGAAAAAGAAAATATACATAAATTCAGTGAACGGACCGAGTATATTTTAACTTAGGCTATGTTTGTTTATGAGTTTTCAAATTGAATTTTACTATTTATTATTTTGTATTCTTTGGAAAATTAAATTAAAGTTATATTTATATTTTGTGGTATTGTACTTAACGTTAAAAATTATTTTTATATTTTTATATTTTTTTTGTACAAATGTAATTATATTAGTATTATAAGACACTAATAGAAGTATTTCTTTTGCTATTTTCCTTAATACGTAGGACTATATTTTGATATTATAATTAATATTCAAATGTCAATAATAAAAAAATAAATATGGCTCTTAGAGCTAAACGAATGTAGTAATATTTTGGATGAAATGTTAATTTTATGTGAAATAATCAAATATATATGATATATATTGAGAATCACATCAATTAAAAAAATTATTTGAATAAACAATTTCAATTCAAAATCCACTCTTTAAATCTTGAAACTGAATTTTAAAACTCACAAATCAAATACACAGACAGGGTGTGTTTGTTTCATGAAATTTCTAAAGAGATATATATATATTTTTAAATGTGATATATAAAAAAAAAATATGTAAATAATATAAAAATAATTAATGTATATAATATATTTTTTTTAGAAAAATTTGTGATTTTTTTTTTTAAAAAAAAAACAGAACACACCCATGCTTTTTTGTATTACATTTTTTTTTTTACTAAAATACTACTTTTAGTAAAAATACATTCATCTTTTATGCAAAAATATAGTTTGTTTACGGGGTTTTTCTCATTGTATTTTTAGGTGGCACAATTTACTATAAATATTATTTAAAAAATACTCTCTCCGTATCATATATGATGCAATATTTATTTTTGATACGATAATGAAGTGAGTAGTTTTAAATAAAATAATCTTAAAAATATGTGATGTAATGAGAGAAAAATATATATATATTTTTATTTAAGTGATGTAATGAGATAAAGTGTAATTAATTATTTTATATTTTAAAATTTTTTATAAAATATCTAAGACATTCTGAATAAGATAATATTACAGGATACGTGGGATAGAAGAAGTACAATATATATAATATATGGCGGCGATTAACATGTAGATGATGCTTATTAGGGTAAATTAAATTAAATGGTAAATATATAATTTCAGTCTTCTTCTGCAAGCCGCTTTCTTCTGCAATCGCTGCTTTTTTTTTTTTTTTTTCATTGCAATGGCCTCTCAGTTTCTCTCATCCCGTTGGGGTGCAAACCCAAGTCCCACAAGAAAATTGTAAAGAAAAATTCACACCTTATAAATCCCGAGTGAACTCCACTAGTACGAAATCTTTTGGAGAATATTCAAAAACAAATCCGTGCGGGCTAAGCCCATAGCGGACAATATCATACTAGTGTTGAGTTGGTTCAATCCCAACAGTGTTTCCAAATTGAGAAATCAATTTTTCCATCGAATGGTGTAATACTGAAAGAAGATACAGATGGCATATTGACAAATATTTAACACAGTCATATAAAATGACTATTAGTCGTCAACTACCTACTCTTTTGGGAGCAGCTTGGTACGTAATAGCCAACTCACGCACACAACCAAGTATTTTAAACAAGATTTCACTAACTATCAGTGGTCAGCTATTTACTCGTTCTTGGAGCAGCCAGTTACATGATAATAGTATCCATACATCAAACAGGATCAAGCAAGAATATCAAATATTAATCACCAAGATGTATTGCACATAAATCACAAAGATTTAGGGATAGCCTTTCATTACAAAATCTTATTTTTTACAGTGTTGAACCCGTGTCCAATCTCAACCTGTGCTCTAATACCAATGTTGAGTTTCTTTTGTACGAATTGAACTTTGGGAATCCTGTAAACACTATAAAACTCACACAGAAAACTTGATTAGCGGATAACGATATATATTAAGCAAAATCAGAATATAAAGAAGATAAATAGATAATCGATCATGTAGGTTCAGATTCACAGCCACTCCCTTCACCACCCCAAGTCATCCAATGTTGCCAACTTCACACAGGATCGATTGTTAGTACGCAAAGTTGATCATCCGTCGAGGCAGAATGATACACAGGGACAGAACCAGATAAAAGGGATTGTGGCAAAAACCCAACAACCGTATCATCCAAAGTACTCAATCACAAGTTTCTCTCTATTTATCATATCCCGTAACACACCGAGCAACCCTATATTTATAAGTGTGAAGATATTGGATAAACTACTCCAATCTAGGGGAAGCCAAACTTACCTGATGCAGAGGCGAAGATGTAGGAACAACCAAGTTTGAATTTAGGCCAAAGAAGAGAAGAAATCATCCGACAACTTCGGAACCGATTTAGAGAAGTGGGAGGAATGGATTCGACTGATTTTGGTCAGATTTGTTTAGAAAATCTGATTTTATCGATTAGATTAAAACGGGTAGGGTTTGGGTTGGTTCGGGTCAGAAATGGGTAGGGCAGAAAATATACCAACACATCCATTGCTTATAATTTTCATTTATAATTTCCAGAACTTTTAATAGTGTTTATATTCATGATATTGGTTTTATGTCTATTTAACTTGAATTTTACCACACGATTTTTATATGCGAATTTATGAGTTGAATAAGAAGTTTTGCAATCGTCTATCACAGGTGCAATATTGAAGTGAGCTTCAAAAAACTTTGTCAGTGACGAGACGAGGAATGCAGGAAACCAACGATAGGAGTGCCGTCGACATCTTCCTTTTGGACCTATATTGTCCGATTATTAACTTAATTATTGAAAAGACACTCTAATTACGATCAAATTATGATTATACATATATATATATATGTATATATATAAAAGCACCACCTTATTATGTTCATGAACTATTCTTATGTTATAACTAATCAAAACTTTGTGCTTCTGTAAAAAAGAATTACTTATCTACATGATTTTTTATAAAAACCTTGTAATAGTATAATAATGGTGTGTTTCCTATATTGTATTTGGGTAGATATTATTATTTTGGATAAACTGATTTTTTTGTCCTGTAACTGACTCATTTATTATTTTAGTCTCGTAACTGAAGACTGTATTAAAATAGTCTCGTAAGTGAAATTTTTTCGCAATTTACTCCTCAATATCGACATGGCACCTACGTGGCATGTTAACGAACACGTGTTGCCCAAGTCAGCGTTATATGGCTGATACGTGTCCGCCACGTAGATTATTTTTATTTTTATTTTTTTAAATATAAAAAAATACAAATATAAAATAAAAATAAATTAAAAATTAAAAATAAATAAAATAACAAATATCCATATGTCCATCAAATCAACGTGATGTGACCTTTAATAATTTATATATTTGCATATTTTTTATATTTATTTTTTATTTTTAATATAAAAAATATAAACTATGCATCTGGTGGCCACGTGGCGCTGACTTGACGGTGGATAATTTATAATTTGTAATTTTTATATTTTATTTTTTATATATTTAATTTTATTATTTTTTATTAAATAAATTAAAAATAAACATGGAGGCCACGTGTCAGCCGCGTGGCGCTGATCTGCCCGAAATATGTCCGCCAGCCTATCATGCATGTACCACATAGGCATTGATTACTAAATTGACAAAAATTTTCGCTTATATGACTATTTTAAGACAACATCCGATTATAAGACTAAAATGAGAAAATGGTCCAATTACGGGATTAAAAAAATAATTTACCCTATTATTTTATACATCCTAATCCAACGTTTACTTTAAAGCATTTGAACCCGATATAACTATAAATCCGATATAATATTAGTTATTTATAAGATTAATAATACGGTTCACACCCTCGTACTAATTTATCTCGTTTAACAAAATATTAAGATTACTCTTCATTTCTCTTCTCCCAAAAATATTAGTTCAAGTGTTTCTAATAATTTATTTTAATAAATATTATAGCCAAAAAAATAGAATATTAATAATAATTTTTTTTAATATTTATTTGAAATTTATCTTAATTTTTTAATATTTTTAATCAATGAAATATTAAAAAGTGAAAATGAGATAATAAATTGTTAAAAAATAATTTATA
Organism: Andrographis paniculata; assembly: GCF_009805555.1. Taxonomy (NCBI): domain Eukaryota; kingdom Viridiplantae; phylum Streptophyta; class Magnoliopsida; order Lamiales; family Acanthaceae; genus Andrographis; species Andrographis paniculata. Next base: position 3,430,381 of record NW_026137611.1, read on the forward strand.
TATAATAATAATAATAATAAATATATATTATATATATTATATGCCAGTTATGATAATATTATAATTAAATTTATGTAGTATTATTTTAATTAAACTTAAAATATATAAAATGTTATATAATAATAATAATAATAATAATATATTGATAAATGTGTATAAATATATATGTCTATGTGTGTACGGTTGTGTATGTATGTATATATATATTATTATATTTATATTATATATATATATTAGTATTCATTTTATAACCAATGAGGTGTATATATATAGGCGAGTGATGCGGTAAAATATATTATTATAAAACATCCTCATTTCGTCCACGTGGTTGTTGTGTGGTGTATAACATAAAATAAATTATTGTCCAATAAAAATGTTTACTAAGAGGTTGTTTGGTTCAAGAATTTTATGAGATTTCATGGATTTGAATTTCAAAATCCTATAAAATTCATGTTTGGTTAAGAAAAAGAATGTGGAATTTAAAATGATGGGATTTGAAAAATGGGTCTAAAATTCTACCAATAAGGGATTTTTTGTAATGGGATACCCCAGTTACTTTTAAATCCCATTCTTGAAATTTTAATTTTTACATTTATATCCTCTTATAAAAAAATAGCAGTATTATATTTACATAAAAAATTAAATAATTTTAACATTAATTATTAGTTGAATTATATACTTAATTAAATTTATATTATTTTTTATTGTACAATATTTTTCAAATAAATTAATAAATTTATTGTTTTAAATTATTATTTATTATAAATTTTATTTGAATTATAAAATTATAGGGGCGATCATAAGTCGGGTTCAGTCGGAACTGATATTTATCCCAAATATATATTGTTAAATCTGATATTCAAATTGGATCCGATTATATTAGATCCGACCGAGACTATACCCGGTAAGACTTGATGGATCCAAAAAATCCATTTTTTTTACAATTCTTAAATTTTAATTTAAAATTACACATGTACAGGATCCAATGTATATTAAAATTTATGTATTTTATTAGAAAAATATTATAATAAAATAATGAATACGTTAAACTCAAAAAATATTTTTAATATAATTATATTATTCGAAATTATTTTTTGATATGTATGATTGATATATTATTATATTACCCTGATCATGATCCGGATCCAGGCCTAATACTCAAATAATTGGACTCAACTTTAAATAAATAGGTCGGGCTCGGTCGGGTCTCGAGTTTACGCGAATCTATTGTCATCCTATAAAACTATTGATATCTTTTCAATTTATATTATAATGAATTAGATGTTTAATTTGTCAAAATAAATAAAATTCAGGACAATTATGTCATTTAGAATATAAAAAATCTAAATTCATGAAATATAAATCCCACCACATTTTACCAATCAAACATAATATGAAATTTCAAATCCTAAATATAATAAATCACATCACATATAAATCCTACAATAAAATCTCAATCCCACCAAAAAAGTTCATGAACCAAACAGCCCTTAAGAGCATTTTGGTAAAAAATAAATAAATTAATTATATAACACAATCAAGTAAAGTAGATATAATATAATTTCATTTAATATAGTAAAATAAATATTATATTAATTAATCTATTAAAACCATTAAAGATTATAATATATCCATTAAAGTAAACGCACATAAGAAAATGAAATTTATAAAAATAAAAAAAATAAATCCATCTGAAATTACAAAGTGCACAAACTTGGTTATCATCCTATATTAATGAATTAAATTAGTACTATATTATAATAAGAGTGTGTTGAAAGTGGTAATCTAAAAACTGACTTTTATGTTAAATATTTTGGGGTTTGTTGGTTTTTATTATAGTTTCGAATTTTAATTTTAATTTTGATTTAATATTTCCTCGTTTCACATAATTTATTCTTATTTTTTATTTTCGTCTATCCTACGTAATTTGTATTTTCTTTTTTGAAAAACTGATTATACACTTTAATTATATTTTAAATTTTAAAATTTAAATTTTTTTTAATCTTAATTAAACTATTTAGTTATTTTAATCTTAATCTATAATTATTTTTATTAAATAATTATTATTTTTACTAATATATTTCTTAATTACTTACTAATTATACTTTACTTAAATTTTTGAATCTACAGTAATGCACTCATTTTATATAGGACGGAGTGAGTAGTATTTTAGAATAATTATTTTCTAAAAAAATAATACTCCTATAATTTTATTGATAATCAAACACACCCTTGTGTATGTATTTGTTTTGAGATTTAAATAAATTCTTTTTTAATATAAATTTATATAATTTTTAATAAAAATATATTCCTTTATTCTTATAAAATATGCTCAAAATTTTTTGATACATAATTAAGTCCATTGGAGATTGGCTTAATTTCAATTTTTTACAACAAAATTTTTTATAATTTTAATAAAATATAATATATTTAAATAATTGTTCCAATTAAAATTTAAAATCAAAATATAAAAATCAAATCACAAGTAAACAAACATGACTCTATTCGTTTTTGTTTTTAGTTTTGTTTTTTCTTTAAGAATATTACAGTATAATTTTATGATTTGTATAAAATAATATTCCCTCCGTCCCGAAAGAAAATTGTCATTTATTTTTTGCGTTATTGTATTTAACATTAAAAATATCCTTATATTTGAATAATTTACTCGACAAATATCATTGTATATGTATTATAAGAAACTAATATACATATTTTTGTTTTCTTTTCTTGATTTGTACTAGGTATTGATATCATAATTAATATTCAAAGATCAACACACAAAAAGTCAATGACAACCTTCTTGCGGGACGGAGGAAGTATTAAATTTTCATATGTTTATACGGGTGTGTTTGTATGGGAGTTTGGATTTTGGATTGGGATTTAAATAGTAAAAATTTTGAATTTGAATAGTTTTATGATGTGATATAAATAGGTGTTGATGTGATGTTTTGAATGTAAAATTGATTTTTAGTATAATATAAAAAATAAAAAATAGGTGTTTGATTTGATATTTTTGGGGGAAAAAAATATAATGAATAGTAGAAATCCAAACAAATCCCTCAAACAAACACACCCGTAAATAACAAGTTCATCCTATATATATATATATAAAGACACATACACAAACAAAGGTTGGACTCTTTATGGATTTACATATTTTCTAATTTCTGTATTGTATTTATTATAAATTGTAAAAATATTATCACTATATTTATTTATATATTTTTGTTGAAAATTTATAAAATATTTTTACTAAAAATATTTCGTACTAAAAATTAAAAGCAAATATATTCAAGTTTAAACTATAAATCCTGTGTGTTTTTTTTTTTTTTTTTATTTTGATTTATTGTTATCTTATATTACAATATTTTATAAGTTTAATAAAAAGAATTATATTAAATAAATTCTTAATGTGTTAGGACTTAGGAGTGAGTAAAATATTCAAAATTTGAATAATCAATTTGAAAAAAAATCGAAATTTAAAATTTGATCGAGTTTGTTGGATTTTCCGATTGATTATTAGACTAAAAATTCGACCCAATTCAAAATAAATATATTCATATTTTATTATATATATATAATATTTTAATAAAAATATTTTGTTTTAATAAAAAAAATAAAAACTCAAAAATATTAATTACATATTATTATACTTATTATTTTTATTATATATATATATTTAATATTATAATAATACTGTAAAAATAAATTCAAATATAGAATTAAAAAATAAATTTTTTTATTTTTCAAATTTTTTAATTTGGATTCCGAATTTTCAAATTTTGAATTCCGATTATTTGATTTTGTTTGAATTATTTTTTAAAAAATAAAAATTCAAAATTTTAAATTAGTTAGAATTTAATAAAATCCAAACTAAAAATCAGAATGCTCACCACCCTACATGGCATTGCACATATCCAATGATATATTGAACTTATGACATATGTTTTCTTCTACTCCCTCCGTCCCACATAATATGTCCTTATTTTCTATTTTTGTCCGTCCCACATAATTTGTCCTTTCTTTTTTTTGGAAAATTGATTATACACTTTAATCATATTTTAAAATTTAATTTTTTTAAAAATCTTAATTAAACTATTTAGTTATCTTAATCTTAATCTATAATTACTTTTACTAAATAATAATTATTTTTACTAATATACTTTTTAATTACTTACTAATTATACTTTACCTAAATTCTCGTATCTACAGTAATGCGCCCATTTTATCTAGGACGGAGGGAGTATTTTAGTTTTAGACTAAAATCTTAAAATTTAATATTTTAAATTAAAAAGATTTAGTTGTTGTATAAGATTGTTTATATTAATGACAAAAAATGTTAGAGAAGTAAATTCTAATAAGAGACTGATCAAGATTAAAATTTGATGGGGAGATCAAAATCAAATGAATAGTTATATATGAATGAAGTTTAGATGATGTAACAATTTCCTTCGAACATATTATAGAATACTTAAATCATTTGAACCGAATAACTAAAAATTGATAACCGAATAATTATTGCTTTCAAATATATATTTGATACTTGACTATAACTTAACTATATGTTACAATATGAAAAAAGTATTAATACAAGATCAAAAGTAATTGTTTCAAAATTTAGAAAAAAAAGTCACTCTAAAATTAAGAAAATTATAAAAGCCATCAAGAGTTTATTTTTAGATTGTTATTTTATTGCAAAAATAAAAAATAAAAAAATGCTAGATCGAGATTATAAATATATGTTCTATCTCAATCAAAGTTGAAGTTTGTTGAATCATGAAGAAAGACTACATTGAAGATCGAAAAACTAATAATAAAGTGACGCAAGTTGAAATATGGTATTTGATTGTTGAATTTTGCGAAAATAATATACAAAATACGTGAGACTCATTTCGTTTTGTATTTTATGTACGTGTGATTGTTGAGCTCTAGATAATGTTCTTAGGGCTAACCCTGAGTTCGAATGAGAGAGGCTCTGTCGAAGGTTCAATAAAAATAGAAAATCTATATATATATTTATGTTATATATATATATAAATTATTTGATATATTTATAAGATATTAAAAGAATATAATTTGGTAATGTAAAAATAGATTTATAATAAGAGGTTAGTACATAAGGTGCTTAAATAAAAAGGAAAAATAATAATTTGTTGAATACTTTTGTTATAGACATAAGTATTTGATTTTATCCCACAAAGTAAAAAAAAATATATATATATATATAATAATAATAATACTCCCTCCGTCCCACATACCATATTCACGTTGCTGTTTCTGTTCGTCCCACGTACCATGTCACTTTTTTTTTTTAAAATAATTACACACTTTAATCTCATTTTAAATTTTTTAATTTTACATTTTTTAAATTTTAATTAAATTAATTAGTTATCTTAATCTTAATTTATAATTATTTATATTCTAGAATTATTATTTTCACTAATACATTCTTAATTATCTACTAATTACACCCCTCTTAAAATACCGTGTCTACAGTGTACCAGACACGGTATCCGGGACGGATAGAGTAATAATAATAATAATAATAATAATAATAATAATAATAATAATAATAAATGATGTCAACAATTAAAAAGAATGTAGCATTGATAAATATATTAAAATGAACTAATTATATATAGATATATATATATATATTTGCAACAAATAATTGTAATAATAAAATTATTATTGTTATTATGCCATTTAATTGCTTTATCAATCTTTCTTGTAGCTTTTAATCTTCTAAAGTAACCTACATGTATTAATTTCAAATATTTTGACTTTTTTCATACCTAACACTATACCAAAAATTTATTAAATAAATAAAACCCATTTAATGTTTAGACCAAAAAATTCAATGTCACATGTTTCATTTCTGTACACATTTATTTATTTCCCAAACTACAATAAAATTTTCACTTAGTTCCACAAATAAGGGAAAAATATTGCAATTACTGTTTTCTAACTTTATTGGACTTTACTTTTTAAGATAAAAAATGTGTTGTTGAATCATATATTTTGACTGAAAATTATTATACTTGAAATAATTCTATTATTAATTATTTTTTTCTAAACCATATAATATGGAAAAATAATAAAAATTATTTGTTTATATAAAATAATAAAAAATATTTGTTTATATAAAATTTCTAAATTTTTTTTTCTAAACCAAATTAATATGCAAATTATTATTAATTTTATTATAGTTTGTAAATTATAAATATCTTTATATATATAAATATAAAGATTATATGTATAACAAAAAACTATTTAAAGAAAAAAAAATCAAATCTGTTTCGATCAAAAAATAAAAAAATAATAAAAATAAATCAATATATATTTTTAAAATCAATTATAAACTACAACCAACAATATCTAATGTAAAATCAATTAATATATATATATATATATATTATTGCAATGTACTTAAAATTAAATTATATTGACATTTTTGTCAAATTATATTCAATTAATATACAAACTATTATAATTGTTATTATTATATTTTATACTTTTATTTTATGTTTATAAAGTCATTATTTGAAATAGCAAATTTCGGCCTGCCATGTCACTTGTAATTTTTATTATTTTTTGTATTTTTCAATATTAATAATTAGCTGTATCTTTATTCTTGTCAATCACAAAATTTTCAAACAATTGAATTTGTATTACTTAACCAATAACATCACTTTATTTCGTTGTGTTTTGAATATTTTAAAAATTAAAATTAAAATAATTATTTGATATAATATAAATAAATAATTAATATAATATTTTGAATCGAAAATTTATTTTTGATGTAATATAAACAATTTTAAAATATATATGTAATGGATATATATTTTTAAAAAATATTGTAAATAAATAGTAAACATATATACTAAAACACAGACTTAGGATAAAAATTTTCGTCGAAAATCTTACTTTATTCATTGCCAATGATATTTGCGTCGGATGATGTATACGTCGTCAAAAAAGTCATCGCAAATGTCTGACGGCCGATAACTTGTCATAAAATCTACGAAGGAATTTTGTGACTGAATGTGCAAGGGACAATTTCCTTATAAAAAATTATCATTTACAATGGAAATATTCCATCGTGAGATCCATCGCAAAAATTCGCTCTTTGCAAGGAAATAATTCCATCGCAAATTTCGTCGACTCAACTTCTAAATGTTCCATGTCACTCAGTAAACTACCTTTGAAGTTAGCCTTTTGAAGAAGCTGCTCAACTCCATTAGGGGTTCCTAAATATTTTTTACCAATAATTCGTAAAATTCAATCAAAATCAATCGTTGCATGAATACATGACAACCGTAGCTTTTTATGCCAAACATTCAATATTTTGCAATGTTTATGTATCAACCCAAATATGATATATGTACATAAGATATTTTCAATTGTTCAATCCAAGCTAATAACTATTTTTTTACAAGCTTTATCCAATGTGTTGTAGTGACAGGGTAGCATTGCTTGCTAATATCATATTCTAACTCTTTTGTCACATAAAATAGTCATATCCATCCGTGTCTTAACATTTTTTTACTTTGACTATTGACATTCATCACCGTATTGAAAATGTTCTTGAACATATTATATTCGACATGCATCACATCTATATTGTGTTGAATTAACAAGTCCGGCCAATATGACAAGTCCTAAAATATGCTTCTTTACCTCCAACCATATACATGAAATAACGTTTTATTTATATCCGCAACTTCTAATTCGGTAACCTTTAGAATTCTGTAATCATCTATCTCTCAAATTTGTTACTTCCCAGATTTTACACACGGAGAAGACATCACTTACGTTACGGGTGTGTTTGTTTGGGGAATTGGATTTTCAATCCACTATTCCCATTTTTTACCCCAAAAAACATCAAATCAAACTCTTATTTTTTATTTTTTATATTATACTAAAAATCAATTTTACATTCAAAACATCACATCAATACCTATTTATATCACATCATACAACTATTCAAATTCAAAATTTTTACTATTCAAATCCCAACTCAAAATTCAAACCCCCAAATAAACACACCCGTAATTTTCTTCCTGAACTTATTTCTGTTGGAAAGGTAAGAATAGTCATATGGAATAAACCTTCAGTGCGTATTAAACTATGATTACTTATACTTATTCAATAGAGTAAAAACGACTATTTGATCCTAACATATTGAACAAGTAGTTTTTCTCTGAAATGACCCACCTAGACATCATTGAATATTCCGGTAGCTCTCCCATATATGAAAAAAGTTATATAATTAACATATTCTCACCAACAAATAATAAGTAAGTAATTGATGAAGAATTGTTCACCTATAGTGCAATGAAGAGCAACCTCTATCACAAAGTTTTCCTTTTGGGAAGAATCAAACGTTTCAATCACATTAGTTTATAGTTCATTCAATTCTTCAATTAAATGTTGCAAGTAAACATTGATTTTTTTGTTTGGGATTGGCTCCACTAGACAGCACACCGGATAAAAATAAACACTCGTCTTTCAGACACATATTAGGTGGAAAGTTGTATTGTGTTCAACCATAGACTAACATGAGTATTGTCTCTTTGACTGGCCAAATGAATGAAATCTATCCGTGCAAAGTCCTAAGCAAATATTTTTGGGATCAACTCCCAACAAGGGGTATCTCGCATCTAACTCTTTTCATAATGCTGAATCACAAGGGTAACACATATCATTTGCGTTCGCATGCCGATGATCCTCATGCCATATGTGATGTTGTCCGAGATGACATGTATAGTCTCTTTAGTCTCGGTGTAATCAGGAGATCATACATATATCGAATTGACACCGCTCTTCTATTTTTATCTTTATACCGTAGTTTTGTACAAAACTTGTAATTTTCTAAATCATAATCCTCCTTCCAGTATAATATTAAACCGATTTACAATAATCTATTTTTCTTGCAAGGTGATTCTAACCCCTCAGTCTGCTTCTTTATTTCATAAAAAGTTATTTACAAAATAGTTGCCATCGGGCAACATGTCGTGCATGAGTTGGCACTGGACATCAAACCATCTTTTATGCAAGTTGAAGTCAACCTTTATATTCAACATTCTTGCGTCAAATGCAGACCCTCCGACATTCATCATCATTCGAATATAATATATAATCCTCGGATAGGTTGTATTTTTAAAGTTAATTGGCTCAACTTGTTAAGAGCTACCACTTCTGTTATGTTTCTCACCGTGACTAGGGATGGATAAATTTACTGAACATACCGAAATACCGACTTATCGTACCGTATCGTGTCGAAAATACCGAAACTTTAAGTATACCAAAAGTTTCGGTATGGTATGGATATCGTACCGAAGTTTTCGGTATGGTATCGGTATGAATTTTCGGAAAGTTTGGTATTTCGGTATGATACCGTACTGATATTATTTTTATTAAATAATTTAATTATTAATATAAATAATAATTATTAATATTTTTTAAATTATAAAAAAAAATATGTAAACTATTGAAAATTTATTGGTTTTTTCATAATATTTTTGTGGTGGAGAATAGTGATATTTATTATTATTTTTTAATTATTTTGAAATTTAAAATTATATTTTCGGTATAATCGGTATATACCGGTATCTACCGAAATCAAAATTTTCGGTATAAGCGGTATATACCGGTATCGTATCGAAATTTAAATTTTCGGTATAAACGGTATATACCGGTATTGTACCGAAAATTACGGTATACCGAAATTCGGTATATTGAAACTTTCGGTACGATACCGGTATGTATTTTAGTCATATTGAAAAGTTCGATACAGTATCAGTATCGACCGGTATTTTCGGTATAGTACGGTATGCCATCCGTAACCGTGACATGTCCATCTATCATACAATTTTACAATACCCATAGAATATAGATAGATAGAGACATTGTGTTTTTACAATGTTTGCATGGAGTATCGTTGATCTTATATACATTTGGGGGTTGTTCATGCAATAGTTCACAGAGTCATCAACTCCACCAATGGATTCTTTACTCAAAATACTGTTACATATCTTATTATATGTATCCAAGACCTTTTTGGATCGTCCTGTCTAATTTATTCATCATTGAAAAAAAGTATATCAACAAATGTTGATAAAAATAATATTTTTGATTTGCATAAAGTACTGCCATTGGTTAATTTTTAGGTAATATAAATATATTCATGCAATTAAAATACATAAATTAACATAATAAGAGACATATAGAAAGTCTCTTATTCATTATTTTCCGTCTAGTGTCGATATAATACTAATATTTTCATATAAAAAAACAAGTCTATTCTTTTGAGATGGCACGGAGAGAATAATAATTTATACTGTAGTATAATAGATAAAAATTAATTTTATCCCCCAAAACTACTTTGTAAAAATATTTTGTAACGAAGTTAATTATATGCTAATGATAAAATTATTGTAACATGTAAAAATGTTTTCTTATAATATTAGTGGGGGATCATAATTACTAAAGAAAATAAATAAATAAATTTCGTATATATATAAATAACAAAATAAATTAACTAATTTCAAAATATAAAAAATATTTCTAGTACTATTATTTTTGTAATATTACCTCTAAACAATTATTCAAAGAAATAAAGCATCCAAAACACGACTAAATAATCCAAAACACGATTTAAGGAGTCGTCTTGTTGTGGTTGGGTGGGTGGGTGGGTGGCAAAAAAAGTGAAAGCCTAACTTTTCTTTATTACAGATAATTAGATTAAGAAGATTAGATTAGAACCAGTGTGGGCCCGACTTCCCAAATCCCTTTCTCTCTCTACTCTCTTGTTTCTCTCTCTGCACTTTTTATCACTTTTCACATTATTTTATTGTGCCTTTTTGTCAGAAAAATCAATCAATCCCCTTAAAAAATTTCACATCAATTCTTTCCTCCATCATCTGCTCTGTTGTTGCTGCTCTCCTCTCTCTCTCTCTCTCTCTCTCTTCTTCTTCCTCTGCCTCGAGCGAAAAAGTGTTCTCTGACCTGACCTGACCTGACTACCACTGCTGGAAAGGTACAAATCCGATCTTTATTTTATTTATTTTTTTCCAGAAATTTCCAGCAAGTTCTGGTGTGTTGTGGTGTTTGATGAGTGACTTCCAAGCTTGCCTGCAGAGGAGGAACTCCTCATCTAGGTTTCCCTTTATTTCAGTGGTTGGTTTTCATCCGTGGATGATGTTATTATAATTTAAAAGACGATTTTTGTTCGTGATTTGGTGAATTAAACTCCTCTCGCCGTGTTCGGGTATGGAATTTCTCAATTCTGCTCGTGTTTTTTAGGATTTTCTTCTCGATTCGCACTTGATTTTGTTCATTTCCCTTTGAATTCGAGCTTTCGCGAATTAATCGACTATTTACTTTCGATTTTTGGGAACTCACCTGCTATTTGAAAATTTTTGACGGAATTTGTGAATTCTGGTTTGAATTTGGGGATTTTCAGGTTCGAGTTCGTGAGTTGGTAAATTTTCCATCATTTTAGGATGCTTGAAATTTCATGTATATGTATGTATGTGATTTTGTATTTTTGGATTCTTGATTCCCCAACATGTAGTTGAGACTTGGAACTTTTTGATCTCTTTTTCAATCCGAAATGGATTTATTTCACTATTATTCTTTTGGCATATCTGATATTTATTTCTCTTGCGAATGAACATATCAGCAACGAATTTGTTCTTCGCAATGATTTTTATATTTGTTTGTAGTAAAGTAACTTAGCTGAGGGAATTTGTACTGCCTCCTTTAGGAATTTGTTCCAACTTTTTTTCGATTTTCGACTACGCATTCGTATCTTGTGATTGGAGTTTGGATAGAATTTCTTAGCCATTTTCTCTATGCACTATCTGATTTGGTTGACTTTGGACGTCGAATTCGATGTAATTTGCTTTACGGTTTCGATACAGATAGGTGGATTGGTTCGGATTGGATAACCGGATTGGAAAGCCGTTGTGTTTTTTAGTTAGGGATTTCGGTGAAATTGTGGTATGGATTATCGTTGTGATTTCTGCGGGGAGAAGAGATCGGTAGTGTACTGCCGATCCGATGCAGCAAGTTTGTGTTTGTCCTGCGACTGCAACGTCCATTCGGCGAATGCTCTTTCCCGGCGTCACACGAGAACACTTGTTTGTGAAAGATGCAATTCGCAGCCGGCTTTTGTTCGATGTATCGATGAAAATGTATCTCTTTGCCAGAGCTGTGATTGGACTGGCCATGCCGGTTCGAATGAGGGTCCTGGGCATAAGAGGCAAACTGTTAGCTGTTATTCGGGATGCCCTTCTGCTGCAGAACTTTCGGAAATTTGGCCTTTTCTTTTGGACTTACCTTCGGTTGGAGATTCAACTTGTGAGCAGGGAATGGGGTTGATGAGCATTGCCGATAACTGGCCAATGGATAACCAAAGCTCACGAGGCAAGAACGAGGTTCGAGAAAAAGGATTAGTTGAGGAAGCCGGCGAACATGGCATCGTGAATGTGGAGAAATCGACGATTTTGATGGAGTCTTTGACTCCGTTTCTTGATTCGAAGATGCACCATCTGGATCAGTCAACTACTTCTTCTGTTCCAAAGGTATTCGACTCGATGATCATTTTATCTAAAAGTTTAGACTCATGCGTACTTAAACTTCACCTAAAATTTTAGATTCATCGAGCGAGCGTCTTATTGTATATATTATATATTTGTTCTTTGATTAGTCTTTTAGTGCCTCGACGATATTTCAGCCTTTGATGTATTGCGTTTTTATGTGTTTCTATGGAAGTCTCAGTTGTTCGATCCTTTCATATTGAACTACTACATTGAACCTTTTGTTTTTGTGGTTCTTTTTAAGGCTTTTTTTTTTTTTAGTCTCGATTGAATTCGCAAATTGTTTTCAAGATTGAGGAACTTAGCTAATGTTGCAATGTTTTTAGGTCTCGCCTCTTTCGATTTCGAGTAATGTGTCCTAATTTCGTAGTTGGTTTCAAGGATCATTAACCAGTTGGTGTTCATGATTATTATACCGATCCGTTTATCTACGTCTCTGTTTCGATTAAGACCGGTCGTTTTACATATGCAGCAGGTTCTCTTATCCGAAGGGAAGGGTCCTTCCGTCTTTGATGATGAAGGGCTGTACGATGATTTCAACATGGATGAGGTCGACTTGAGAATCGAAAACTACGAGGAACTTTTCGGTGCCGCCCTTGACAATCCCGAGCAGCTCTTTGCAAACGACGGAATCGATGGTATATTCGGGACAAAGGACATTTCTGAATCCAACTGTGCCGGTGCACTCGCCCCCGGGGTACTTTTTCTCGATCAAATTTTCTAAGATTGTTGTCACTTTTTCGTATGATATCCTTTCGATGTTTATAGTCTAAACGTTCGAGTAGTTGTCGTTATAGAATTTTTGCTCAATTGGTTTGTTTATTGCCGCTGTGGTCCGGAAAAGATTGTTGTCTAACCTTAAAGTATCGATTCTTAGGGTTCGAAAATCAGAGGGACGAACAAGATGCAGCCAGCATGCAGCAATGCTGCTTCGGCGGATTCGGTGTTTAGCTGTAAAACTGATCCTAACTTATCGTTTGCACGGCAAGCACATTCGGGATTATCGTTTTCCGGTCTTACGGGAGAAAGCAGTGCCGGAGATTATCAAGATTGCGGTGCATCTCCGTCGATGCCGATCATGGGAGAGCCTCCATGGCACCCTCCAGGTCCCGAAAGCTCGACCCCTTCTAGCCGTAGAAACGATGCCGTCATGCGTTACAAGGAAAAGAAGAAGGCGAGGAGGTAAGAATTTTTATCGATACCTTCTCGTAAAAGTACTAAACCTTATACGTCGTCCGTCTCACGTGTATTGTCTTAAATATTTGGCAAAACACCATAAAACACACTTGGAGTTTATGAAAATTGCATGAACTCCTTTATTATCTAAAAATTGCTTAAGATTTTCTTATAATTTCACCTGTATCTAATCTTCTTCCGTCATTAGTTAACGGTGACTGTGTAGCTACAAAATTACCATTAACTAATGCGGAACGAGGTTAACCGCAGATTTTTTAAAATTATTAGGGAATATGACGTAATTTTAAAACAACGAGGGTGTTTTGTGCAATTTCATAAACCATGTGTTGATTTTATGTTGTTTTGCCTAAATATTATTGTAGTAGATTTTTAAAAATTATATTGATAAGTTAGTTTGTGTAAGATGGAAAGGTTTGAAATACTATTGAGTTTAGTGAATTTAAGGTGCATAGTGGGACTATATATATATATTTTGATAACGTGAGAATCCATAGCTGCTACCCTTCGGATGCATTCTGGATAAACCTCCGGCCAAATATAATAGAACGATATTTTGATAAATAAAAATAAGAGGGGAGTATATTGATAAATTGAGTGGGGACTAAGTAAATTAGAAAAAGGAATGAACTATTTAGATGAGGGTGCGGATCATCTGTTGATCTAATCGAATCGGCACCCCCAATCAAATTAGCATGGTGCCAATTTGATTGGATCAGAATATCACATAAATGCATACAATATATATATATATATTTGCATAACACAACATATGGTGTATTATAAAATATCATATGCTGAATTATAACATAGTATAAACTGTATCATAAATATGCTATGATAGTATATAATATATGGTGATTTGATCGGGTCAGCACTCGATCTGTAGCCTTAGATGAGACAACCCTAAATGATAAATGAAACAATACATGTGAGACAAAGTATATATATTTTTTACATTTATAAATATCTTTACTCTTATCGATGATGCGACAGATTCGAAAAGAAAGTACGGTATGCTTCGCGCAAGGCGCGAGCGGATGTACGGAAACGAGTCAAGGGACGGTTTGTCAAGGCCGGGGAACCTTACGACTACGACCCGTTGAGCCCGAGCCGCAGCTTCTGATAAAATAATGAAAAACTTAAATTCTCGCTTCGAGCATTCGGAGGCAACCTCGTTCGCTCGGACCATCCATCCTCAACGGGAAAAGAACCCCGACTCCTTGTCGGGTTTGCCCCGAGAGTGATGGATGAACTTGCTCGATGGTACGTTCCTTAACTTATCTACATTGATTGGCTCGTAAAAAAACTTACGTTTTGATGTATGTCGTATATATATATATGTATGTATGTATGTATGTATGTATATGTGAACATAGCTAGTGTACATTACGGTTAGGAAAGATATATGTTCGACGACTTGAAATGGGCTTCGGTTGGTCGGGGGTTTATCGAACGTGGTTTTTGTCGCCGGTTGGTCGATTGCGGTGGTTGTCGATGTTGATGATGGCAGCGGCGGCGGCAGCCACGGCGACGGTGAAGGTAATTGTGCGTGTAAATGGTTGTGTGTAAGTTACTGTGAGTTTTGATGAAGGATTCATTTCATGGGGAGATATTTGTGAAGGATTTTTGGGGCCATGAGATGTTTTGGTTTAGCCAGATACCTACACACATACATAAGCCTTTTCTTTTCCTTTGGTGCTGTAATAATCCTATGTTAGTTGTTATTTTTGTATTATTATTATTATTATTATTTGTTGAATAAAATTTGATCTGTAAATCATGCATGTTTGTTTTTGGTGTTTGTTTTATCGTGGTTTAAAATTGATTTAAAATCGAGATGTTGATTTAAATTTTTATTTAAATAATATTTTGATACAATATTTTAGGAGAGAAAATAACAAGAGAATTAACCATTGATTATTAGTCGGAGTTTGTGGATGATATTAGTTGGAGTTTGTGGATGATAGTCGAGACTTATTTTATTATTTGATTGTAAATTAGATTATAGTATAAAAATAGATATTTGATTAACAGATTTTTTTATTTTTTATTTTTTTCATTCGAAAATTAATTAATATTAATATTTAATTGATAGTGTTATGAAATAAATGCGGAATAAACTTGATTTTATTAAAGAAAAAACAATAAAATCGTAATAAACTTTGAACTAGGGCTTGGTTTTTAGGTTCAGTCCCCAATATCACCCACTTAATCACAAAATCGACACAAACACATAAACTGCGACATACACAACCAAACCGGCCCGAGACCCACAACCTAGACAAAAAACAACCCCCACAAGTAAGGAAAAACAAAGCAACGGTAGAACAACGGTCAAAAAGAAAAGGAACCACACAAACCGAAGGCTAAACTCGATGTCGAACCCCTTGCAGTTCGAATCGAGACAGGGGAAATGATAGCACCTCTAATCTCCAAAGAAAACAGGAGAAAGAAGCTCGTCGGAAGTCGTCGGAGAATATCGCCAGAATATCGCCAAGAGAGGAGTGTTTGAGAGAGGCGAGAGTAGAGAGAGGTGAGAGTGTTTTAGAGAGAGAGAGAGTGAGGGATGGTCTGTGCGGCTCCTCTCTCTACACAAATATATATATGTAGGTTAGATCAGATCAACGGTCAGGGTTAAACCCCTAGATCAAACGGTCCACAGCAAGTCTAGGTAAGTATATGCGGGTCGGGTCATGTAATCGGGTCGGAGGGTTGGGTCACGGATTATAGGTTGGGGCCAAGTTTAATTGGGCCACAAAATATATATGTGTATGTGTTTGTGTATGGATCCAATAATGGTCTCCAAAATTTTATAACAATCCTCCACCAAATTTTGGTTATGGGTAACTAGGGTCATCACTGCCCAATATTGGATTATATACCTGCACATGAAAAAGATATATTCAAGTTAGTAAAAAAAAATACATTAACTTAGCCTACCATCTACATACACGTAGAACACAACTAGTCATATGTATCAAAGCACATAACTTTCAAACAAGATACAAAATTTTTAATTTTCCAAAACATTGTATCTACAACAGCAGGAATATTTTTAAATCCAATTATTGACAAGCCTACTCCATATCGTAAATGTGCCATACAACAGAAACATATAGCACACAATATACAAACAAAAACAGTAACAAGCTTCACAAGTTTCATATCATTCACAACCAATAATAACATAACACACAGAAGCCAATACCAAAGTCAAGAAACTGATTTCAAACACTCATTATCACCTAATGAGCCCTTATCTTCTTTTAACACTAAACATTGAGACTTACTTTCGGGACTAAACAATTTCCTATCACTCTTAGGTTTATCCACATCTAAGCTCTCAAACGAACCTCTAAATAAAGAAGATGAATCAAAATTACCAAACATAAAGAACACTTTAGGACTATTCCTAACTTCATCTCTAACAAATAGGTAATTTTCTAACTCATTACTATTATCAAAATCAGTTCCTACATTATTTTTAATCTCAGAAACTGTATTTTCAATTTTATTCACAAACTGCCTTGGAGCAGATAAAATTCGAAAATCACCAACAAAAATATCAGTTTCACTAGATCTTTCCTCATTATCAACCATACACTCTACATTAGATAACAACATTTTCGTTCACAAAATCAGTGTATTGCTCAGCAGCAGTTTTCATATACAACAAAGAATCAGAAACAATATCAGCATTAGTTTGAACATCACAATGCACAAATTCTGATTCACAACTAGTATTATCAACATGTATATCACAAAACTGCACATTTATATAATCAGCAACCATGTTCTGATTTTCAGAATGACAACGAAAAATAGATTTTCAATTTCTTTCTCTCTAATGTCAATTATATCAGTCTCCACCTCACTTTGAATACCATTTTTACAAACAGAGGTAACTTCTCTCTCAAAATTGACAAACTCAATTTTAGCATCAATTTGCACATTATCAGCAGATTGAATATTAATTTCGTGTAAACCAGAATGAATATAACCACAATTGAGAACACAGTCTTCCTTCCCAATTTTTATATTTTCGTTTTGTACAGTAAACAATTTTTCAGCAGTATTATGAGCAAAATCATCATTTCCAGAATCAATTTCAGCAACTTCAGTGTTATCAAATTGCACAACTTTAAATTCACAATATTTACATTGCTCAGCAATACAATGCTCAATAGTACAATCAAAACGAGTATCTGATTTCTTAAATTCACTCTCACTCTCATATTCTGAATTTTCATTCTTGAAAACAGGGAGAATTTCAGAAGAAACATTTTTAGAACCCATTTCAGCGATTTTTAAAATAGGAAATTGCACAGTTTTAGGTTCACAAACAGCACGCTGATTACCACATAAATCAAAAAGAAAATCAGACTCTTCAGAATTATTTTCTGCCCCTTCTACCTCAATCAGATTATGCTCCACCTTATTTAAAACACTATTAAAATCTGTACAATTATTAGCAATTTTAGAATCAAACAACTTAGACTTTTCATTCAAACATGGCATAACACCTTCATTAAATGTCACATTATTACTAATAATGGTTTTAAAATCAGGTCTAGAACTAAGCCATAACCTATAACCCATAACACCATAACCCAAGAAAACACAATTTTCAGTTTTCTTATCTAAACCATCAGTGCAAATACATATCACAGTACAACACCAAAACACACGAACATTAGACATGTCGACAATTCTACCCAACCACTTACTTTAAGGAATTTCACCATTAAGGGGGATAGATGGTGTTCGATTTAAAAGATACGCTGCTGTTACAACAGCCTCACCCCAGAATTTTCTAGGTAAACCAGACGATGTCAAAAGACATCCAGCTCTTTCCAAAAGAGTCTGATTTAACCTCTCAGCAACCCCATTAAATTGGGATGCCTTGGGGACAAATTCAAAATTAATACAATTTTGCACACAGAAATTATTAAACCAGATGTTACAAAAATTTAAACTATTATCAATTTTAATACATTTAATTTTCCGGCCAGTTTCACTTTCAATTTGAATTTTCCAATTCTTGAAAACCTTAAACAAATCAGGTTTATTTTTCAATAAGAAAATCCAAATTTTTCTAGAAATATCGTCAACTATAGTTAAGATATATCTACTACCACCATAAGTGGGTTCGTTAGAAGGTACACATAAATCTAAATGTATATATTCCAAAATCCTTTTTGAAAAAGTAACATTTTCAGGGGTTTTTAACGAAAATTGAACTTTATTTAATTTTTCAAGTTTGCACATATTACAAAAGGGAACAACAGAAAATTTCTCATTTTCCAAATAACCAGATTCATGCAGAATTTTCAGACCATTATTCCTTATATGACCTAAACTCTTATGCCATAATTCAGAAATAACAATTTCAGAATTCTCAAAATCAGAACATGCATTAATAGATATAGCAGAGGTTATATACAAGTCATTTTTTAAATCTGCCCTTAAAATCCCTAAAGACTCTTTTGTTATTTTCATGCAATTTAAACCCCACTTTCCTTCTAAACCTAAATTAGATAATCTAACACATGACATCAAGTTGTTTGACAAACCAGACACATATCTCACATCATGCAGTTTTATCACATCACCAGATTTAAATTTCAAATTGACAACACCAATTCCCTCAACTTTACACACACGATTATCAGCCATAGTAACATAACTGTGCATTAAAGCTTTAAATTCAGAAAAAATACTTCTCAAAGGTGTCATATGGAATGTACATGCAAAATCAACAATCCATTCATTTGCACACAAAGAATTTGAAGTTAAATCTGTCCTAACATCAAACACATCCCCCACATTTCGATTCACATCAATCAAATTGGCTAACTCTCTTGCATGTGCTCTTTTATTATTATTACTACTGTTATTATGTCCAGCAATGATTATCAATTTCGAAAACAGTTTACTCAAAAACAGTTTTGAGAAGAACACAGATTGTTTGGCTAAAAAAACAGTTTTATTTTAAAACAGTTTATGAAAAAACAATTTATCAAAAATATGAATTATTTAAAAACAAAATGAGAACTAAACAAATACCACAAATCACAGCACACAAACAAATCAAACACGAGCAAACAATAAAGCTATCTATTACAACATTCACTCGTGACTATTCAACCGAAGGTACTCGAAAAATCACTCACAATAGTGAGGATCGGAGTTTTGCAACCTTGGTATCCCAATAGTCTTTACAATCAATTTGTGCGGAATTAACAGAGTGACTGAAACAGTAGTAACAAAAGTTAAGGTTTTAGATTTTACCCTTGAAGCACTGCAACAATATTTTCCCTACAGTATACAAGAGAAAAATATACATAAACCTATACTCTTTCGAGAATAGGGGTTAGCCAATATATAACAACAGTTATCTACAACAAAGACACTGTTACTCTTCTAACTAAAGTTAGAATCACTGAAACTCACAAAATATAAGGAATACTGCACAGAACGAGCAAAAAACAAAAACAGAGATAGGCCACAAAAAATTCAAATCTATCAAGATATCTGAGAAACAGTTTGGTTTTTAAGCTTTTAATCAAAAACAAATTCACGGTTCTTTTTTTTTTAAAAAAACATAAAAAGATTTTAACCAAACTTTAAAGATTCTATCAATATAGTTAACGGTTTTATCGATCTAAAAAAGAATTTTCAAAATCCAAACCAGTTTTAACAAAACACTTACGATTTTTGAAAAAACTTTTAGATTCAAAACCAAACTAACACAGATCTAAACTAATAATAAGGTGAGCAAAAAGATATATGGTTTATTTTCTCAAAAAACAAGCGAGACTCACTCAAACTTCACCGATCTACACAATACAGTAGCGGTTTTGTTCGAAGAACACATAAAACAATTCGACAGTAACCTAAAAAACACAGATCGAGTTCAAACAGGGCCGATTTTGAACAAATCTAAAGGAAAAAGAACCGAACACACTAATACAGTTTCGATTCAATCAGATTCTTTCGATTTCACACAGATCTATCAAGTATTGAGTAGAACTTTACAAAATCAACAGTAAATCACGATTTTGTAAATAAAAAACTCAACCGAAGCTCTGATACCACTTGTTATGAAATAAATGCGGAATAAACTTGATTTTATTCAAGAAAAATCAACAAAATCGTAATAATCTTTGAACTAGGGCTTGGTTTTTAGGCTTAGCCCCCAATATCACCCACTTAATCACAAAATCGACACAAACACATATAAACTGCGACATACACAACCAAACCGGCCCGAGACCCACAACCTAGACCAAAAACAACCCCCACAAGTAAGGAAAAAAAAAAGCAACGGTAGAACAGCGGCCAAAAAGAAAAGGAACCACACAAACCGAAGGCTAAACTCGATGTCGAACCCCTTGCGGTTTGAATCGAGACAGGGGAAATGATAGCACCTCTAATCTCCACAGAAAACAGGAGAAAGAAGTTCGTCGGAGGTCGCCGGAGAAGATCGCCAGAATATCGCAAAGAGAGGAGTGTTTGAGAGAGGCGAGAGTAGAGAGAGGTGAAAGTGTTTTAGAGAGAGAGAGAGTGAGGGATGGTCTGTTCGGCTCCCTCTCTCTACACAAATATATATATGTAGGTTAGATCAGATCAATGGTCATGGGTAAACCCCTAGATCAAACGGTCGACAACAAGTCTAGGTAACTATATGCGGGTCGGGTCATGTAACCGGGTCGGAGGGTTGGGTCACGGATTATAGGTTGGGGCCAAGTTTAATTGGGCCACAAAATATATATATATATGTGTTTGTGTATGGATCCAATAATGGTCTTCAAAATTATCATCAACCAAAATTTTATAACAGATAGTTCGTATAAAATAATGGTTGAATATATATATATATATTTTCATTGTAAATGTATAATTTTAATTAATGTGAAAATAGTAATCCCTTCGTCCCAAAAGTATAGTCCTATTGTGTTGGGTACGAAATTTAAGGAATATTGATATTATGTAGTTGGTAAAAAGTAAGTATAAATGAATTTTTTGCCCTTGTGAGTATATTAGTGTAAAAAGTAGTGACAATTTGTAATAATAATGAAAAGGTAGGGATAGTTTTACGGTGATATGATTATTTATGGAAATGAGATTATTATTTTGGGACGGACAAAAATGGTAAAAAAGACTATTGTATTGGGACAGAGGAAATAGTATTTAAAATTGTACTGGGACGGAGAAAATAATATTTTTTTAATAATGATATAAAAAATTGAAAGTAATTTTATAATAGTTAGAGCTGTCAAAATGGATTGGCGGGACAGATTCATCCACAGTACACCATAATTCTCAAATAAGTGTGTTATTTGCGAACCAACCTGCGGCAGGGTGGGCTAAGTTTTAGGTAGCGCAATCCAATTCACCGGCGAGTGGTGGGCCAGTCGATTTTTAAAAAATAATACATTTTTTTTATAAATATAAAAAATAATTATTTTTAGAATTTAAATAATAAATATTTAAATAAATATGTAGATAAATTGATTCAAAATTTTAACTGTAATTGATTGTTTTTTTTAAAAAAAAGAAACTGTTAATAAAAAATATTTAAACAATAATTAGGTATTTTTTTTTATAGATATTTCAATATATTTTAGGGAAAAAAATTAAAAGACAATAGAAAAAAAAAATTAAACAAACAGAAAAAAAAAGAATTAAACTAAAGAAAACAACGACATGGTCAAAACAATTATAAAAAAAAAGTAACATCACAAACAAGTCTATTCATTCACCATTTTTAGATGAATTAATTTTTTGTGTGGTAGGGGATTGTGTTGGTAATATAAAAAATAATAGTATTTTGTGTTGAATGATTATTTTTTATGAGTGGATAGTATATTATATTAATGTGTATGTATATTTGTATTTTTTAAATAATATTTATAGAGAATTGTTCAATTGAAAAATAATGAGTGAACAAACTGTTAAGTCTGTCCATGTTCTACAATTAAAATTTATAATTTGGATGAGAATTTACAATTCAATTTTTGATTGATATAGGAATGGAGATTTGAGGAACTAAATATGCCAAGTTTCTAGGTCACAATCAAAGAAATTATGGATAATGTAATCAAAAAAATATGAACGGAAACTAAGATTTATTAACGAAATCGAGTAAAAATAAAAATATTGAACTAGATTTGGTTAGACTTAGCTCCAACCAACTCGGAAAAACCAAAATCGAAACAAAATACACCTAATCTAGCGACTACACATAAGAACCGGCTATGACCTCAAAACACACGAAAAATAACCCCACAAAAAGAACATACAAGGCAACTGAAGGCCTACAGTGTCGAACGAGCCCCTTGCGGCTACGAGCGACTACAAACCAAAGGGGAAACGTGCCACAGGAACTCCACAAGATTACAGGAGGAAAGACACCGTCGGAAAGGCCAGAGGGAGGTTGAGAGAGAAAGACTAGAGAGGTGTGTGCGTAAAGAGTGAGATGTGGTTGATTATGAGATGACGCTCATCTCTCACTAAATATATATGAAGGGTATAAGGGAATGGATGGCCAAGATCTAAGACCTAGATCGGACGGTCCAAATCTCGTCTAATAAAAAAGACGCAGATCTCAAACGAGGTCATGGGTCGCGTACGGGTCAAAGGCACAGGGTAGGCAAGTGGACACAAATGCGGGTGCGGGTCACGGTTCACGGATCAGGGCAGGCGGGCGCGGGTCTTGGATCATAAGTCAGGGCCAGATTGTAATTGGCTGCATAGATTAGGTGTGTAGTGTATTTGTATTCAGGTGGATCCAAAGGACAAAAAAATCCAACAAATCCTCCACCTGATTTTTCGTCTAAGTAGATGGGGTACATCATCGCCCATATATTTACCTGCATAAAAGAAAAACATAATGATAGCAAAAAAAATATTAACTTAGTCTACCTACTACTCTAAGTAGTACAAGGCTAATCAAATGTATCACAATGTATGTATTTCATACAAGATACAAATTTGTTTGCAGGTAAAACCTTAATACCCATATCAGATGGGTTATACTCGGAAGGAATCTTTTCCAATTTGAAAATTCCTTTAGATACAATATCACATATGAAATGAAACCGCACGTCAATATGTTTGGTTCTATCATGGAATACATGGTTTTTACACAATTGGATTCCTGACTGACTATCCGAAAAAATAGTAACAACATGCTGTAAATAACCTAATTGATTGATTAATCTTTTTAACCATAATATTTCTTTTAAAGTTTCAGTTATTGCAACATATTCAAATTCTGTTGTGAATAGAGCTACAATGTGTTGCAATTGAGATTTCCAACTAATGCAAGTTCCACATAAAGTAAAAACATAGGATGTTGTACTTTTCCTACTATATCTATCATTTGCATAATTCGAATCCACAAAACCCTCAAATTTAACATTTTCAGTATGTTTTCCAAACACAAGACCAACATTTATTGTACCAACTAAGTATCTAAAAACCCTTTTCAACGCATGCCAATGTTCTAAACCAATGTTCGACATATACCTACTTAAACAACTAATAGCATAAGCTAAATCTGGCCTAGTGCTAACCATTAAGTACATTATAGAACCTATAGCATTAGAATATGACACATGTTTCATATATTCAAAATCAGATTCCGACTTGGGATATTGATCCATACTTAACACAAAATTAGAAGCCATAGGAACAGAAATAGATTTAGCATTACTAATAGAAAAATTCTTAAGAATTTTAGTAATATAAGCAGACTGATTCAAAAACAGTCTCAAATTCTTTCTATCTCTAGTGATACACATGCCTAAAATCACTTTGGCATCACCTAACAGTTTCATGTCAAAAGTTATCACATAAACACTTAGTCACCTAATCAATAAGCTTTAAATATGGACTAATAATCAACATATCATCAACATAAATGAGAAAAAAAATAAGTTGGTTTTTAACAGTCTTAAAATACAAACAATAATCAAATTCGCTTTTAATAAAATCAAGAATTTTCATACAATTATCAAATTTGATATTCCATTGTCTAGGTGACTATTTTAAAACATACAATGACTTATTCAACAAACAAACATGATTCATTTTGTTTTTATCAACAAAATCTTTAGGTTGTTTAATAAAATCTTATCATTTAATTCACCATGCAAAAAAGTTGTTTTAACATCCAATTGTTTCAGCTCCCACTCATAAAATGCAACTAGAGCTAACATGATTCTAACAGTGGAAAATTTGACAACAGGGACAAAAATTTCATTATAATATATTCAATTCTTTTGGGTAAAACCCTTAGCTACTAATCTAGCCTTAAACTTAATTCCGTTATCTTCTTGTTTAACTTTATAAATCCATTTACAATCAACAAGAGAACAATTAGGAGGTTTAGGGACCAAACTCCAAGTTTTATTATCATATAATGAATCTATTTTTTCTTTCATTGTTTTTAACCACTGATTTTTATTTTCTGAATTCATGGTCTCCCTACATGTTTTAGGGTCATTACCATCTAAATTCTCAAATACATTAAAAGAAAAAGAAGACAAATCAAAATCACCATGCCTAGTAGGCAACCTAGGGATTCTCCTATCCCTATCTCTAGTTAATTTGTAATTTTCTAACTCATTTTGACTATTATTATCAAAATCAGATTCATTTTGATTTTCAGAAATGCTATTATCATTTTCAATAACATTTTCCTCTCCTACATCAGATTATACACGAATTTCAACATCATTTTCTATATTTTCTGCCTCACCTATACTAACAACATTATACTCCACATCATTTGGAATATTACTAGAGTCTAGATTCTCAATAGTAATCTCAGATTTATCCAAAATAGATTTTTCAATATTTAAACAAGGCATCTCATTTTCATTGAAGGCAACATCTCTACAAATAACAATTTTAAAACCAGGCTTAGATCTTAACCACAATCTATAACCCTTAACTCCTTCTTGATAACCCAAAAAAAAAATACATTTTTCAACTCTAGGGTCTAATTTGTCGTTATTAACACGTATAAAAGCAAAACACCCAAACACCCGAATATTTGAAAAATCAATTTTCCTACCGGTCCACTTAAATTCAGAACAAAAGTTTCTGTTATAACAGCTTCCCCCCAATTTTTTTTTAGAAAAATCGGATGAACCCAAAAGGCTTCGAACTCTCTCAAAGAGAGTCCGGTTCATGCTCTCAGCCACCCCATTCTGCTGGGGTCTAGGGGACAGTCCTATGTCTATTTATACTATTTTCTTGACAAAAATCATCAAATCAGGAGTTGCAAAATTCTAAACCTTTATCAGTTCTTAGATATTTAATTTTCTTTCAAGTTTGATTTTCAATTTTAATTTTCCAAATTTTGAAAATCTCAAACACATCAGATTTATTCATCATAAGAAATACCCATATTTTTCTAGAAAATCATCAATAATGGATAAAAAATATCTAGACCCACCATGTGTGGACTCACTAGCTGGGCCTCACACATCAACATGCAAATAATCTAACACAAATTTAGATAATTCACGTTTTTCACTAGGGGATAGGGAAATTGGACCCTATGGTGTTTACCATACACATAATTATCACAAAAGGACACTGGATTGAATTTTACATTTCCTAAGAATCCATTTTTATGTAAAATTTCTAATCCTTTATTACTTGAGTGTCCCAATATCTTATGCCATAAATCACTATTCTCTTTAACAAAATCTATTGTGTTTATAGGCATATTAATTGGTTCAGCACAAGTAACGTACAAATTATTACGTTTTACAGCTTTAAACACAACTAAAGATCCCTTAGTAATTTTCATATGATCATTTCCCCATTTTCCCTCTAATTATAAATTTGATAAAGCAGCACAAGATAGCAGATTATTTGATAAGCCAGGAACATGCGTCACATTGTTTAATTTTAGCACAAAACCAGTGTTAAATTTTAAATTCACACTACCAATTCCAAGCACATTAGAAACACTATTATCAGCCATGAAAACAGTGCAATTTTCTAAAGTTTTGTATTCACAAAAAAATCGTTTTTAATGGAGTCATATGGTAAGTGCATCAAGAATCAATAAGCCATTCATTTATACATACATTGTTCACATTCAAACAGTCGACAGTAACAGTAAACACATTATCACAATTTTTATCAAGTAATGTCATATTGGCTAACTCATAAACATGCTGTTGGCTACCATTATTATTACTGTTTGTAGTGTTATTATTATTCTTTTTAGGACACTCACGTATAAAATGGTTAGGATCACCACAATTATAACATCTTTTACCCCATTTATTTGGAATTCTAGATCTATTGTTTCCTCTACTTTTAGATCTATATTTATTACTATTATACTGGTTTTTATTATTATTTCTAAATTACCCTTTTTATTTGATCTAAAATGAGACATACCTCTAGCATACATGACTTCACCCTTATTAGACTTATGAATTTGTAAGTCTAATTCTTTAGATTTTAACCCATTAATGACTACATCTAATGTCACAAAATCATGCCCATATTTAATAGCCGATTTCACATCTATTTATGAGTTAGGTATGACATTTAACAAAACTATAACGCTATAATCATCAATATTTTTTTCACTAGTAAGTTTTATATCTTGTATTAATTTTGAAAAATTATCCAGATTTTCGTCAATTGATTTTGATAAATCAAGTTTTAAAATAATTTTTTTTTCTAACAAATACAACCTACTGGGAAGTGAAGTTTGATTGTATAGTTCATCCAATTTGTTCAATAATGCCAAATTGATTCTTGTTTACCTATTTTTCTAATTACATGATCTGCTAAGTTAAGTATTATAACAGAGTAAGCCATTTCATCTAACTCAACCCTCATCTTTAGAGGAAATTGAGCTACATGATCCGGCTCAATTGCTCTAATTATTCTTTGAGTGACTAAAATGTTTCTCATTTTTTATTTCCAAATTGCAAAGTCCATTTTCCCATCAAAAGGCTGAATATTAAAACTAGAGTTACCAGCCATTTTGCTATTTTAATAATAACAAATTTTATTTACTTTTTTTCAAAAAAAAAAATTCTATTTTTAATTTCAGAAAATTATTTATTTTAATTTTCACACAAAAACAGACTATATAACAAGCAAATCACACGAAACAAACAAACACATATTATCTTAACACAACAGATAATCACAACAAGCAATTAGGCAATCAAAGAAATATATCACCTAACTATTACAACATACATTCGTGTCTATTCAACCGAGGTACTCGAGAATCACTCACAAAGTGAGGATCGGAGTTTAGTAACATTGGTTTCACAACAGCCTTTACAATTTATCTTTGGGCGCAAAAAAATTAAATGCAGAAATTAATTCAAAAACCACAAAAACAATAAACAATGTGAGTTAAAGGGTTACCCTTGAACAACAAAAATTTTATATTCCTACAAAACAGTAGGAAAAATACAAAAACAAACCTATTCTCTTTTTCTAGAAAATAGGGGTTAGCCAAACAGTTTAACAAAAACAGAAACAACACAAAGCGTTTCCTTTCTAACAAAGTGTTAGAATCCCCGAAACTGAATGACTGATATAGAAGTCGACACAAACGAACAAGAACAAAAAGAAGGCTTAAAGATTTTAAAGATTTCAAACGAGATTTAGTTTGACTATAAAAAGATCTTTAAAATATTTACCAAACTTTTAAGATTTGAAAAATCTTTTATATTTTGACTCCCCAAGTATAGATCCGCAAGGATCTTTAACAAAACTTTACAAAACAGAGGCAGCTTAACCCGATTTACACATTATATTTAAAGAAAGTTTGAAAACAAAACTCGTTTATCAAAAATAGAAACAGTTTTGTAACAAACTTGCCAAACTCGACTCAAACTTAACCAAACTACACAGATTCGTAGCGATTAAGTCTAAAAAATACTCAAATCGCACTTGACCGAGGCTATAAAGCAAAGATCGGGTGAGATTTAGGCTGGTGTTCAACAGATCTACAAGAAAAATATTGAAACATTTAAAAAGTTCGATTCAACCAGATCCTTTGTAGATCTAAAGATTTACAACCTCAAAACCAAAAAGGATACTCGATTTCGAAAATGAAAAACACCAAAAAAGATCTGATACCACTTGTAATAAAAAAATATGAACGGAAACTAAGAGTTACTAACGAAATTGAGTAAAAACAAATATATTGAACTAGATTTGGTTAGGCTCAGCCCTAACCAACTTGGAAAAACCAAAATCGAAACAAAGCACACCTAATCTAGCGACTACACATAAGAACCGGCCACGACCGAAAAACACACGAAAAATAACCCCACAAAAAGAATAGACAAGGCAACTGAAGGCCTACAATGTCGAACGAGCCCCTTGCAGCTACGAGCCACTACAAACCAAAGGGGAAACGTGCCACAGGAACTCCACAAGATTACAAGAGGAAAGACACCGCCGTGAACCGCCGTGAAAAGTCACCGGAGGAAAAGCCAGAGGAAGGTTGAAAGAGAAATGCTAGAGAGGTGTGTGTGTAGAGAGAGAGAGAGAG
Source organism: Andrographis paniculata (assembly GCF_009805555.1). NCBI lineage: Eukaryota > Viridiplantae > Streptophyta > Magnoliopsida > Lamiales > Acanthaceae > Andrographis > Andrographis paniculata. Next base: position 3,459,745 of record NW_026137611.1, read on the forward strand.
TTGGTTGATTATGAGACGACGTTCATCTCTCACTAAATATATATGAAGGGTATAAGGGAATGGATGGCCAAGATCTAAGATCTAGATTGGACGGTCCAGATCTCGTCTAATAAAAAAGACGCGGATCTCAAACCGGGTCACGGGGCGTGCACGGGTCAAAGGCACAGGGTAGGCAAGTGGGCACAAGTGCGGGCGCGAGTCATGGTTCACGGATCAGGGCAGGCGGGCGCGGGTCGTGGATCACAAGTCAGGCCCAGATTGTAATGGGCTGCATAGATTAGGTGTGTAGTGTATTGTATTGGGGTGGATCCAAAGGACAAAAAATCCAACAAATAAGTTTGATGAGAATTTTATAAATGAGTACGGGGAATAATTACGGTGATGATTTGTGAGAATTAGAACCGTGCCCATTTTATAAATCATCAATATATCTTTATTATACCCAACATGAGTTGTTTGTAATAAAAATATGTGTTGTTTGTTCATAATTATAACGTATGTCATATAAGAGTATGCCATATACTAAAATTAACTGTTGCACGTTATGTGTGAGACTATACCATATGTTGTATTTGTAATATATTAATATAAATAATACACTGCCAATAGTAATATCGTTTGCTATTTGTTAGCACATTACGTGCTATTCAGCACAATGCTGAATTTCAAAATCAGCATTGTAGTTGCTGCCATTAGTAAAATATTTTAGAAATTAATTTCTTGTGTCAAAGAAAGATATTTTCAAATTAATAAAATAAATTTGAAAGGATTCATACTAAGACTTGAAAATTTTAAAGGGAATAATCAAAAGAATGAAGATTGAGAATTTTATTCGTGATTAAGGCATTAGAGTTGATTTGGTCTTTTATAAAAGGGAATCAAGACATTGAAGGGAGCATCACAACTCATACTTTGGCTTGGAGAATTGAGGGAGACGATAGGAGAGGAGTCACCGAAAGATCATTATAATCATTTTGCCAAAAAATTTATCGTTTTTAATTATGAGTAGTTAATTTTTTTTTATTCTAGTTTGGGATTGATTTAGATTCTGAATTCGGATTTGTGAGATGTGCTTTGATATGAACTGAATTTTTTTGGTTAATTGATAGACAATGCTTCATTCCTATTGTCGAAAGACCGAGGAAGACAAGCAAGAAGTCTTTGTTGTGCAATTTTGGTGATTAATGTCTCCGATTGCTTAATTTAATATTTTATCATGGCCGAATTCTAGATTGATACAACAATTGTGTGCCAATTGAATATTTCCATTCGTAATTGTATTCTTATTTGAGAAGTAGTAAATAGGTGAATGAGCTTGGCTTATAAATTGTATGATTGGATATATAAACCTTTTTTAATAAGTATTTAAATTGAGATTTTTTCATGCTAAAATCAATTGGAGAAATTATTCTATGATCATACATAGCTAATTTCTTCAATTAGAGATGCGGTTAATCGTTGGTATCATTACCACCAACAAGGTAATAAAAAATTGGACACTATCATCGTACTTAAAGCCTATAACCAATATATCAATTGATCAACAGGATTATTTTAAATAACAAATCGAATTCTTAATCTGATTTTTTTATTCACTTCTTAGGTTGGATAAAATCTTCATTTGAAATCATTTTTTTTTCAATATATATATAATTTTGCGCTTTATTTTAATTGGCTTTTAATATCTTGCCTCCCCAATATTTAATTGTGACAATACATGAAATAATTTACCGTCCCTGAGGATTCCATTTTGGCAAAGTTTACTATGTGATATTTGTGGTATTAGAGAAATTTTATTGGAAGCTCTGAAAGCTATCAATTTTTGGTGTTGTTGCTGTGAATAAACCTTTCCTAACACCACAAATATTGCCTAGTAAGCAAGATCCATGTCGAATCCACAAAGACTAAATTATTTTCCTTTGTGTTCACAATTAAATATTGGGGAAGAGAGAGATTATAATTCAATTAAAATAAAGCAAGAAATACAAAATTAGATTTCAAACAAATTAAATTTCTAGTCCATGAAATGAATAAGAAATCGGATTAGAATTCAATCATTCATTTAAAATAATGTCGTTGATCAATTAAAGAATTGATTATAGGCCTTCGATATAATCATAATACCAAATTTTTTCTTACCTACAACCGATTAATCACATCCTTAATCGAAAAAATAAATTAGGTATGATTATAGAATAATCTATTCAATTCAATTTAGCACAAAAAAAATCCAATTCAAATACTTTTTAGGCCAATTGAATCGACCTATTTACTACTTTTTCAAACTAGTATACAATTCCGAATGTAAATATTCAATTGACACAATTGTTAAATCAATTTAAAATCTGACCACAATAAAAATAAAATAATCATAAAGATTAATTGTCAAAATTGCACGTATATCAATCAACAAAAAAGATTTAATTCATATAAAAACAATTTTAGATATTTTCATTACAATATATAATTAATATTTTGTGTTTATGTTGACTTTGGTATGTTTTTGTTGAATTTTATTAATATACATATATGTTACATATTGTATTTCTTTTTTATAATATCTTTAAAAAAATTTAAAAATTGTGTCACTTTAAATAGTGAGTGAACATACTAAATATAAATATATGATGTAAACTTTTTTTAAGGAATTTTTTCTTTTTATTTATTATAATAAATTTTAAAGAAAAAATATGTGTCATGTCATGCCAATAGTGAAATGATGCAACAAAGATATCAAACTCGACAACAATACACATGCACATATATATATACATCCGCCAAAGTGAGCAGCCGGAATAACCTCGGCTCCATACTAATAAACTCACTACATCTGTCTAAGTGAGCAGCCGGAATAACCTCAGCCCCGTAATAACAAGCTCACTAGACCATCATCAATAAATAGCCGGAAAATCCTCGGTTTAAGGAAGGAACTGATAAACCCATAATAATACAACGGTCATCCGGTCACTTCCATATACCCACCATACGACTCCCACAATCAATACATGGATAGCCGAACGTTGTCGCTATTAACCACAAGACGCCCCATAGTCTGTGATAGCGAAGATAGGACCCCCACTGACTAGCCCTATCTCGTGTAATGTAGTAAAATCCATGCAACCTGGAATCACCCAAGGGATACCCGAAAACTCTACTCCTCCTCGCTCTCCCTAACGGGATCACGTTTGGAGTTTGACATATGATCCTAAACTACCTGTAGACCTCACCAGTGATCAGTCCAATGAGTGGAACAACACCGAACACGAATGATTAGACCAAATATGTCTCAACTACCATGGGTCTAATTCCTGAATGACCGTGCGACTAAGTCACCCAGTTGTCCGACCACTATCGTCCACTATCGCCAAAATGTTACGGTACATCGGGGTCGAATATCCTAACCCCAGATGATCAATTTGGTGGTCTATTTGGTCGGAATACTTTGAGTATGTCCCTGAAATTCTTCCAACCATTATACAAGAATCCTTTAAATATTTTCTGACAAATATTGCCCCACTGACCATGAAAACCCCTTTTTCACCCAATTAGAAAATTCTTGTACAAAATTTAATGCCCCCTCGATTTGTTTTTGGACTCTTGAAGTTCAGGGTGCTCCAAAAAAAAAATGTCAACGAAGAAGATTTAAAGTAAAATAATGCAGAAACTACTAAATTGTCAAAACAATACAACCAACTCATGTCGGGGCTTGGATTACTCAAGATACAAAAGCAAAATAGATTTTTGAAAAACCAACAACCCATCATATCAAATTTCAGGAGTAAAGATCTCACATTGCCTCACTCATTACAGCTGTAAAAACCTCAGAAAAAGCTATCAAAATAATACATAAGCAATTACAACCATGTTCAGGTGAATCGACAAGTCAATCCAGCAATGATTCATGATTTGGTAACAGTAGAATATAAAAAAAGACATTCATACTAAATTTTGCACGACACGGGAGGTATTATCTCTAACATATATATGACAACACCATTTATAATACAAATGTGAAATAATTGCAAAATGCCCCCTGAGCTATGAAAATTTTAAAAAGACTAAAAAAGAAAATAAATATATATATACACATATATTTCCTGACAGGTTTCCACATAGACAACATTCTTTTCCGGACATGATATAATGTCCCACAGTACAATAACCATTTTTTGGATATGATGTAATGGCCCAATTGACAAAAATATTTCAGAATTTACAAAACATCCTTGCCCATTTGCTTCGAGGCCCCTTACTCTAACTAGATAAAAGACTTTTCTATGTTATAGAAGGAGAGTATAAGTGCAAGTTATAAAGAGTCATAAAAGTCATTTTTCCTTTAGTTCAGAAGTATACAAGATTTCAAAGCGTTCAAAATCCTAGTGAACTTTGAGTACCTAGGTATGAGATAGTAGTAATCTTTATTTTTTAGTCTTTCATAGTGTTATAGACAGTTATCTCAACCTTAATCTATTAAGTATATGTTCTACTATATGTATGTAAGAACTGTGAGTCTGTTCATATTAAATTTTATTCAAGTGTGTTAATCTAAGTCTATTTATTTTAAAAACTTATCCAAATATCGTAAGTGAGTATACTTTAAGCTTAGAAAACTTAGAGTCCCAAAGTACCTTGATTTGAAACTGTAATGTTCTCGAAGTCCCAAAGTAATCTGATTCAATACTGTAATGTTCTATAATGTAATAAGGGTTTAAGGTTAGGGTTTAGGGCAGCCATTCCAATCTGAATTATGGTTGGTTCTTTAACTTCCTTTAGAGCATATTATTGCGACTTCCGCCAGGGTCCGTAGGTCCTGCTCTATCGTGAACATGCGTCTGCTGAGTGGTTGTTCGCTCCGTCTGCCGTTGGCACTGCATTTGTTGTTTACGTGATCTGGTCAAGGGCTTCCAATGGATTTTTTCGTTGATTGATCGCTCATCGGCAATCCGCGGGAAGTTTCTCCGGGCACCTAGTAGGTTGTGGAGATCTACAACAGTGACCCTCCATACTCGACCGTTCTTATAGAAACTGACTTATGCCACTGTATTATGTTATAAAAGTTTGTCACATATTGAAATCCTCTGGTTCGGTACGGAGGCTTTTCTTGATGGGCCAGCCTCGTGCCCCAACCTCTCGAATATGCTATGTCTTGATTATTTCTCACTTGGTTCCCCACGACTTTAATCTATTGGGGTGCGGCTGACCCGGACACACTCTTATCATGTTGACCGGAGCTGGGAATGGATCAATGTCAAGTTTCATGTCTGGCTTATCTATCAGGTTCAGTCGTCTTTCCTTAATAGCTAGTTGTACTGCATTATGGAAGGCTATACAGTTCCCAACTTGGTGGCCATAAGTACCGTGCCACTTGAACAATGTCTTGCCTTCCAACTCTTCATCTGGTGGGAAATTATGTCGTTCCTTCAACCAAATATGGTTGTCCTGCAGCAAATACTCAAAGATCTTCTTGGTCTTGGTGATGTCAAAAGAATACTGCTGCCTCAGATTAGCCTCTTTTCGCCGAGATTGCCGTAAAGTTTGGCAAGTGTATGACTTTCCTTGCATTATTTTTGCAATGAATGTCTTCTCCAAATCATCCTCCAAGCTTGGGCCATCTTGACCTTGTACGCAATGGATACCTGCACGGTACCTTTGACTCCGGGCCGCTTGTACATCTTTGAGGATCTACTCCGCCTTAACGGCTTTAGACGTTAATTGCCTCAAGTCCTGGTAACCTTGCAATGCTAACTTCTCCTGGAGAACTTGGTGCATATTATCGATGACAATATTCACCACCTGATTCTCGGGGATACGAAACTCACACTTGCTACCGCCCGCTGGAATCTTTTGAGAAATTGTTCAACTAACTCAGTAGGTTGGTCAGATCCGTAATGGTCACCTCAGGTACTAGATTGTAGAACCGCTCATGAAATTCTTGTTCTAGCTCCGCCCAATTATGTACTGAATTGGGTCACAGAGAACTGTACCAACTACGCGTTGGCCCTGTTAGTGACAAGGAAAAAAACTGTATTTTATACCAATCTTTGTAGTCGTATTCACCACCGCATTGAGCCATAAAATGGCTCATATGCTCAATAGAGGACCTGCAAACCTCCCTTGAAAATAGAGTAAACTCTGGGATCCGGACATGTCTCGGCAGTGGGTGTTCCTCCACGACTCGATCCGGAAACGGCCGTTAATATTGTGGCCAGGTAGGCATCCGCAAGGTATCTCAATAAACTCTGTGTAACGCTTCTTCCAAGGCTTCTGGATCCACTGACGGATTTCTCCCTCTTGCTCCATAGGACTTGGTGGAATCTGCTGAGATGAATCGAGAGCTGGGTGCTCCTCCCGTATAAGTGGAAAATTCTGGAATGTTTGTACTCCACCTATTGGTGGCGGCGGATTTATCAATGGAGGTTGCAAATTCTGCTGAACCGATCCTCTAACGGGTGGCCTCGATTGAGGTGCTTTCTAGACGGCAGCTAGTGGTGCTCTAATGGGCTGATTGGCAGGGATCGGTCTCTCCATAGAAATCTATTGGGGTGTATTAGGGCTAATATTTTTGGAAGCATGTGGTGACGATGTGTATGGTATTGTTGTGGTCTCTACACTTTCCACAGTTATCTGCCCTCTAGCCGCCGAGTAGGGCAAACACACCTAAGGGGCTCCGTAGTATGACGGGAAAACATAAGGTGGTAGACTCCATGGACTCCAATTTCCCCAGGGCCCAGATGGGAATGATGGTGGCATGTTTCCTCCTGGGCCGGAGCACTCTGGTGCTAATTCCGTAGGCCACCTTGCCCCTCAGGCGGGTTGGCTGCTGATGGGCGAAGCCAGCACAAAATCCGTCTTTTCTTGAAGGCGGCACACTCGCCGATGTGCCCACAAATGCTCCATCCCGCTGGATGATGGAAACATGTCCATATTGCAATTGATGAGAAGAAAAAATTTTCATCTGTCGGTGGGTTCTTCTTGCGGTGCTTTCCATTTTTGTAGCTTCCTCTCCTCTCAGCAAACCCATTTTATTTTGGATGGTTGGTCGTATCACGTTCGCTAAGTATTTAGACAATAATAAGGCGGAATCATGAAGAGATGACTGCATCTCATCTCGGATATTTTCTATGATACTTCCAGCGGAAATAGATAAAGTCGTTGTTTGCCCTTACTCCCGCCAAGGGCTTATGTGTTCACGGTAATAGGATCGGTGTCGCTAGGTATGATGTCCTAGCCTCCACTTCCGGCGATGCTAACTCTTGGCAGTATGATGGGTGGAAATTGACGATTCTGCAGTTGCGTTCATGAACAATGAGACACGAAGTGATCGTTGTCCCACTGGGCGTGTCAATTTTTTGTATACAAAAATCCGTATATTCGAGTTTAACAACGGCTCGATGAAGCCAGTTGGAATACTGTCAAAGAGTTCCCTAAGGCATTTTAGAAAGCCTTCAGGTGATCTTTTTGTATATGCGGAAACGACAATCAACAGGAAATCCACATATTGGAATTGGAAGAAAAAAGGCTTAAAAATTAATTTTCATTAAAAATAGAAAGATTATATACATGCAGAATTGAAAAAAAAATGATAAGAAAAACGGATAAATTCGTGGGAAAATAGAACACTAAAAAATATATATATAAAAGTTGGTAGATTAAATTGGTCGAGGTCCCCTTTTTCTTCTACGTGCATCTCATTTTATAGCCCTCTATAAGCTTCCCAAAGCATTCAATTCATCGTAAGTTCACTTCTTAGCTCCCTTAATAGCCTATTTATTTGCAATTATTGCATCATGAGTTATAAGACTCGGGATCATAACTTATATTCCCTCTTTCTCTAGTTGTTTCCGCAAGATCCTAAGATTTTTATGGTTCTTCCGAATCTTTTTTGTAGTCCGAAATGCTGCTTCTTGGGCCGCTGCCACCGAGCTACTGCCTTTTTGGGCTTTTATTTTTGAGTCAATCATCTACTTCCGCGGGCTCCTTTCTGGGCCCTCCATCAGTTGTCTTTCCTTGATTTAGGCTAAATCACTTACTTCTTGAATCAATCTCTTTCGTCTACTACTTTTGGGGCCAACACATACAAATCTTTTTATATAAAATTATTATATTATATATTTTTAATATATTTTAACGTAAAAATATCATTGAAAAAAGTACCTAAACAACTGCAAATATTGTACAATACATAACATTGTTCGATGAACAAAAAAAACTTGCTTTTTTCACTGTTCGATGACTTGGAATCCACTGCAAATTATGACCGAAAGGATGAACCATTGGACATAAAAACTTCTATACGCAGTACTCCGCTCAAAGAGTTAGAGCTGGAGCTGGTAAAAACTGATACGACACGAAAATTCGACCCTAACCTAACATGAAATAATTAGGTTTGGGTCAAGAATTTCAACTCGATTATGTATATGGGTTGACAAAAACCCGACATGATAATAAACGAGTCGGATTGGGATTGAGGCTCTGAACTTAAACCCGGCACGACAACCCGATTATAATATATTAATATTAATTTATTATATTTATTATATATGTAAAAAAATAATTCTAATTTAATAATTATCCCACATATTAATTTAAATTAAGCTCAATTTTAAATAATTCAACCAAATTCATTGTATACATCAATAAAAACTAACATAACACAACAACACGACAAACGATAATTGAATTTGAATTAAGGATTTTCACTTAATTATGTATACAGGTCAACACGAACCCGACACAATAATAAATAGATCAGGTTAGGATTAAGTAATTTAACTCGTTTAAAGTATTCAATCTGACACTAATCGACTCATTGTCAGCTTTATAAATAGCACAATTTGATGTGTTTGGTTGGGTTGGCATTATACTTTCAATTTTTATTTTATCAAATATTACATTACATGACCAGTTAAAATCTCTTATATTTATCACTTTTTAATAAAAAAATATATATTTATATATATTAAAAACTCTTTTTTTTTTAATAAATTTAATTTATATTAATCATAAATAAAAATTTATATATTTTTATTTATTTATATTATATAAAATTTTATTTTTTTTAAAAAAATATTCATATTATATATATATTAAAATATAGTTTGAAAACATTTAACACACCTTAAAAAAATATTTAATCATATATATTCAAATAAAATTTATAAACTATTTTTTAAAAAAGATAAAATTAGGGAGTAAAAAGAGAATTATCCAAATTATTTAAACTTCCCAAACCAAAAATAGACAATCCAATTGAGACAAAAGAATATTAAATGGCTTTGGATAATATTCATCACCTATCTTGAATACCTTCGAAATAATAATTATTCAAATCTCTGACACACATGGTTCGCCTAGTGTGATTTTTTCATCGGACCTGGTTTGCAAGATATTAGATTTGGCCGGAGATTTACCCAGTATACACTTTCGGGTAGCTATTGCGGTTCCACATCATAAAAAATAAAAAATAAATAAATAAATTTAAGCACCCGATCGGTACCGATATTAAATTCCGTATAAATAAATAAAATAAAATAAAATCTTGAACCACAAAATTCACGACAAAGTCTGATCATATAATATAATAGTAAGGTTACTTGAAAAATGGGGATATGATATTGCAAATCTCCAGCATCTTTCAAGGCAGACCACATGGATACTACACATTTGCCCAATTTAAAGAATTTCTAAATAAGAAAAGAAAAAAAAAAAAAAAAAAAAAAAAAAAAAAGAAAAAAGTCGGCAGTCAAAGCTGTTATTAAATATTACTAATCTGTACCTAAATCAAATTTATTTATAATATATTTCTGTCTGATGGTTTCATACATTGCACTTGTAAGATTCTCACAAGATATGTTGTCACAAAAAACAGCAACATCTAACCAATTTCCTATTATATGCCCTGGATCAGGTAGTAGTAAGTATATATATGGCAGGGGCAAAATAGTCTTTTCGAACCAATTGTCCAGTATGTGTCCCTCTATATATATATATATATATATCAGATCTTATCTAATAGAAGCAAGGCTAAAAAGCTATCCTAAAAACTAACACATAAATTCAAAGCAACAACAAAGACTTACCTGAAAATGGCCATTTCGTCGTTTCCGGCGCCGGCCGACGCCGGCGTCCTATGCCTGATTCTGGCAAATGCGGCGGCGTCCGTCGCCGTCGTCAAGGGGATCATCGGAGCGATCCTCGGCGCCTTCGGTGTCTGCGTAGAGTCCCCTGAAGTGTTCCCGGTGGATCGAGCATCTTGCGATAATTACGAAGCCTGTGCAGGATCATACGTAGCCGAATTCAGAAAACGAGCGCCAGCAATCGAGTTCGAACTGCGTACCTTCAACGATCGGGAATGCTCGATCTGCCTGATGGAATTCGAGGCGAGGGAGGAGATCAATTGTCTCCCCTGCCGGCATGTCTTCCACAGTGCATGCATCGACAAGTGGCTCCTGTATTGGCACGCAACGTGCCCTCTCTGCCGCGATCGGGTAATGCCCGATCGATTCATGTGAACCCAATCTTTTCTGATCAACTCGACTAATGTAGCGATGTATATATGCATATAACAAAAAGGTTTACGAAATTCTACGCGTCCTAAAACGTTAATCTCGGCTATTCTAGATACTTCTCTTATCGATCGAGCTACGATGACCTATTTACATGCTCTATCCTAGCTCGGTCCAGTAAAATCGACCATTTCACGTAAGTTCAAACCGAAACACTAAGGCTTTGTTTAAAAATGACCATTTCTATACAGAACATCAATAGATCGAATCAAATCGAATCGAATATCTTAATTCAACTTAACTATATACTAACCTAAGCATGGATATTTCACAAGAGGTTCTTAATCTAACAACAAAAATTTGAATTATCGATATATAATCACCGAAAACAAATTTTTCGAGGAGAGCAATACTCACCGAGACGTATTTCATGTCGGAGATGTGCAAGTATTGACGCCATCTTTGCAATCCCCGGTGAGATCGTTGAAAGTTTGAATCGACATTTTGCTCCTCAAGAACACTTCCATGTCCACCGACGCCTTCATGTAGCTGTCGAACTCGACAGCGTCTCCTTGGTTGAGTTTCCTCATCTCATCGAACCAATCGCTCTCGGCATTCCAAAGATCATTATATTCATCGACGAAATGCACGGAGTATTTTTCTTTCAATGGGTCGAAGAACGACACGTTGGGCTCGTTTGTTGTGATGTACACATTCGCCCCTTCTCCGACTCTGTCTTTCAGTTTCGACAGTAGCGAGTCGGGCGAAGTGTCCCGATCAAGATTAGGCCATAGCTCCTTGTTCCTCGCCTTCATCCCTCGCTCGACGTTAACAGAAACGTAATCCCATTTCATCCTCGCTATAATCGCATACGAAATATCCAACAATTGCCGCGATTTCCATAGCTTCCTCCATGGCCGGGCGACAACAGATCCTCCGTCGCCTTCGCAAACTTGGTACCAATAATTATCCGAACCGAACTTCCTCATTATCAAAGCATCCTCAACTTCAGCTAACTTCGATGGCGCGACTGCAAAATCTTCTACAAAACGAAGACTCAACCCATCGTTTCGTCGCCATTCCCTCCAAAACTGACTCTCCTCCATCACTTGTGCCGAATCCATCAATCGCTCGAAATCAAAATAGAATCGCCAATCCTTCCCGTCCTCATCCTCGCCGGACGGCGAATGCGCCTTCGACAAACATACTCTTAAATCCATAACCAATGTTCGGTTCAAATACAGTGCCTCACCTAACATACACATGAAACTCCATAGATATTGGCTCATATCCTTGCATCGATCACCACCTCCCGAATATATCAAATACTTTCCACGGCTAAACGATTCCTCTGATTCGACTTCCGAAATCAATGCCTCGCTCGTGATCATCGAATTTTCGATGTGCCTATCGCCTACCGCCTTCTTCCTACTCCTAGCATTGCCGCCGGATCGATAATCCCCGATTGCCGCGACGGTAATCGAGCAATTCTCCGATCTTAGAACTGTGAAGGCTCTGTAATCCTTATCCAGAGCAGTTGCATTTCCATTCGCATTTTGTTCGGCCTTTGGCCTAAACTGCCATGCCATGTGACAGGAGCTAGGGTTTTCTCCTTGGACAGGTTTTCCGAACCGGTGGAAATGGATATCGGTAAACGCCGCCATTGCAGATCGCATCAACAAAAGGAACACATCAAAATTATCGCAGGCGATAGGATCGTCGGTTTTACAGTTACCTGAATCAGCCGCCGTTGGATCGGAATCGGACTCAGAATCGGATATGTTGACGGCTAACGCTGCGAATGTAGCTCCACCGCCGGCGGAGGAGTTGGATCTGAACAACTTTCCGATCACTGTCGGAGGCTGAAACCATGGATCCTCTGGCTGGTATTTCGCTCCGATTAAAGTGCAAATCAAAATTGCAACCACGAAGGAAGCGAGGCAGAGGTTCCTAATCAAAGCCGCTGCACTCCGGCCAGTGGTTTCCGCCGCGAAGCTTCCTCCGTTTCGAGAGATTGGAAACGATTGGCGGCAATTGAGCATTTCTCGAAGTTATTCGAACTCGATTGAGGAATGGCAAAGAATCAGCTCCAAATACAGCAGCTATTGCACCGCAAATCCGACGATCAGCATTTGACTGAGAAACAGAGGAGCTGTGGTGAACCAACCATCTACATACAATAATACAAGGCTTCCTGCTAGAATGCGCCGCTGGGTGTTAGCTCCTAACGTGTGCATATGCGTACGTGTCTCTATGATCATCTCAATCAAACCATTCATCTTTTCTTTTTCTAATAATTGCCGACATATGTGTATGTGTGTTTGCATATTGACTAGGGTCTCTTCCGTCGGATGGTCGGATTTGGCAGTGATCAGCTCCTCCTGCCCCACTGTCTATCCATACTCATACACATCGTTCGCCGTTGCTGACCGGCGTCGCGGATCGGCCTTTAAATCGGTCAAATATCGGCCTATATTTTTTTATATAAAATTTATATTTTTTTAAAAAAATAATAAATAATTAATTAAAATACATCAAATTATAAATATAACTAATTTGAATATATATATTATTGAAAAATTATATTATAATTTATAATAGATTAAAATTTAAAATAAATAATATTTCAACTCAATTAGCGCATATATATATATAAATGTAAATGCTAAATTTTATATTTTTTGCAGATTGTCATTATACTAATAAATTTATTTTAATAACAAAATGATGTACCTTGTGTCCGTCAATGTCAATATTTCATCTTTATCATCTGTATTACATATAAATAAAAATAATTAGAAAAAAAACACCAATACAATTTTATAAAATATTCAAACTATGTTTATACTAAATATTTATACTTACCATTCAATACCATGTGGAATGTCGTGGAGGCTCAAAATCATTCTCATCTGCCGATCGATTATAGTATTAATATCCTTGTTCTTGATTCATATTGCGTGGATAAAGGGAGATGTTCGAACCATATTGATTTTCTCTAAATGAACCCTTTCCATATACATCAAAACCTCGATATTCTCTATTATCATTGTTTCTTCTTTATGAACCATAATTTTGTCTACGATCATCAATACTACCCGAACCAGATGTAATCCCTCTGTAATATGTTCCAACTGGTTGGTTGGATCCAAATATAGGAAGATTGGCTGAATACTGAAAATGTCTGGGTAGATTAGATAAACCGTATCCTGAGTAATAGGGATTATGATATGCATTTGGGTGGTCCCACTCCTGTCTCCCCAATCTATTACTCGAGCTGTGACAAGAATCTCCGTAGGAATAACCTATATTCAACTCTTGCATATGTTCGTGAACTCCAGAATATCTTCTAGTATCTGAATTTGAAGCATCGGCTTCACTTGAAAATTCTGTTAAACTATTTAGAAAATCTCTTTGAGCTTCTATACCAGGACGATATCCATGATCAATGTCTTGGGTAGCATAATAATTTTCACTTCCTTGAGCCCATCCCATATCACTTAAGTATCGGCTATCCCTGTAGCTCCCACTACCACCACCACCACCACCACCACCACCACCACCACCACCATCATCATCATCATCATCATTGTTATTATTCTTATCTTCACCATTAGTTAATGAAGATGAAGATTCCAATATGATTGCTTTTTTTTTCTTGGCCGTATTTTTGTTTTCTGATTTTTTCTCTTTCGCCTTCTTTTTTCCATCAGCCATAAATTGAGATAAAAGCATATCACTGTCATGATCATTATGCTCACTTTGACCTCCATCTCCACTTTCTTTGATAGCCTCATCCAACCAATTTAAATCACTATCACGAATAAGTGGAGATTCATTTTCTCTGATCGATTCATCTAAAATATCATTTTCATCAAAAATATGATTCAAATCAATTGGGTCATAAAAATCGTCTGTGTCTGTCCTTTGCATAAAATTTTTTACCTGAAGACGCATGTTGTAGTGGACATAGACTAGCTTATGCAATTTCTCAATAGCTAATCTATTCCGAAGTTTAGTATGGATCAAAGCCCACGTACTCCAATTCCGCTCACAACCCGATGATATGCAAGTTTGACTTAAAACTTTTAATGCAATTTTTCTTAAATTAGGGGCTTCATCACCGTACATATTCCACCAGTCAGCTATTAAAAATAAATAAAAAATTATTAATAATGCAACATTTTATAACAAGTATGTTTAAAATAATAATTAAATGATAAATTTCATAATACATACCTGGTAAAGATGTAGATACAGCTCTAATAGCAAGTGTACTTCCAAACTCTCCAATTTTGTTAACAAATGTGTTTATCTATAGACAATATAATGGTAAAATTATTAGAAATTAATATATATATATATATTATTTATAAATTTCACACAATTTACCTCATTCATAGCCTTTACTTGTATATCCAAATCTGGCTCGAGTCTTTTGATAACTTCTTTTACTACTTTCCGAACCTCCGATGAATCAAATTCACAAGTGCCGGAGTATTGAAGACCAGGATTTAAAAAATAAGCTGCATGAAATGTATATAAAATTAAAAAATAAAACAAACGATTAGCACAGTATAAAAAAAAAAAAAAGTAACAATCATAGTTACCTACTGCATGCAAATCTTGATGCAATTGATTATACCATCTTTCATCGATGATATCCTAATATTGTTGAAAATCTTTCCCCGCGGTTTTTATTGCCATTTTTTTCCTATCCATTGCCTCGTAAATGATAGGTAATGTAGGTTTTTTATCTTGATCAACTACTTTTAAAACCTTCACTAAGGGTTCCGTGACCCCACAAACTCGGCGTATCCGTTTCCAAAATCTTTCATTCAAAATCAAGTCTGATATATCTCCGGCTTCGTGTCTTCTCCTCGAGGTATTATTGTACTCAACCCATTCTCTAAAAGTACACATTCTTTTCAAATCGGTTGCATATCTCAGAAGACTTTCCATTGCAACAAACTCGGTTGCAAATCTTGTTATGCCTGGTCGCAACAGATCTCGGCCATTCGTATATGTTTTCATCAAATTGACCACTTTATCACTGTTGTATATAAATCCTGTAATTCTTCTGGCTTCTTTTATCGTGTATTTCACTGACAATATATCTCCGATGTCTTCTAACATCAAATCAATGCAATGTGCAGTGCATTGAGACAAAAAAACGTACTTCCTTTTCCTCATCAGTTTTTTCCCAGCCGCCTTCATACTAGCTTCACTATCAGTTACAATTTGTACAATATTACAACCCCTACTGATTCCACCACCTTATCCGTTAGGGTGTAGACAAAGTCCGCAGTCTTCGCCTTACTTGTACAATCAACCGAACTGTGATATATCATATCTCTATCACAGTACACCATAAAATTTATGATTGGATGTTTTGTACGAGTACTCCAACCATCACACATAATTGTACATCCGTATGTTTTCCATTTCTGCTTTAAAGAATCAACATACTGTACAACTTCTTGCATCTCCTCGTTTAAATATTCACCACCAATTTGTTTACCAGTAGGTCCTTTAACTCCAGGTCCAACCGATGCACTCGTGTCAATCATCGTTTGGTAGTAAGGACAACTATCGGCAGCGTGAAATGGTATTGCATTAAAATGAAAAAATTTCGAAATTGCTCTACCCACTTTTTTTGCATTATCTTTTGAAAACATATTTTTCAAAGACTTATTCTTCGATTGAAACATGTATGGATCAAGTTTTTTTTTTATGCAAACCTTCTGTCTTTTTCATAGAGCTTTCGAAAAAAAAAATTTTACTTCCTTTTGTATTCGAGCTGCTTCCTCCTACAAAGATAAAAAAAAAAAAAAAAAAAAAAAAAAACATATGATCATATATGGTTGTTATCTAAAAAAAATACTAATATTTAAATATATTTTATAAATTCAATAAATATACCAGCTTTAAAATTCAAGCTTGGTAGATACAGAATGTCTACGCTGCTGCTCCATAAATTCCATATTTCTGCTTTCAGCCATTGCTCTTTTTAAGTGTTTTATTTCAAGAGCATCTATCTCATCTTCATTTATTTCAAAAACTTCATCTTCTTCCTCATCAGAATCATCTTCCAAACGAATGAAATTGCGCAATGCTTCTAACTTTTTTTTATGTGCTGCTCGCATACTTTTTCCTTGGATCAAATGTTTTTTTAATAACTCTCTTATTTCTTTTGGAGCTCTCGTGCATGCTTCAACTTGACCTGTAACATGTGCTACATGTTGTTTCATTCTAGTAATTCCGCCGTGAACAATTTTACCACAATAATTCCATTTTGCTTGTTTTCTATCGTTGCTGATAGGAGTAGCATGATCCCAACCAATATCTCTGTGCGGTGCCATTTTACACAAACTCTGTAATTGAATAATACAATTTTTAAAATATTTATAAATAGTAATTCATTAATTAAATAGACAAATTATATATATTAGTTTATTACTAAATCAAACTTATACAAAAATATAACTAGATAACTAATTTGTTTATATAAAAAGTCTAGTTAAAATATTAATTTTTTACAATAAATTTACAATTAATACAAATTTTGTCTAAAATAATATTAATTTTATATAATAAAGTTATAAGTTATTCTAAAATATTAATTTTAATGAACTTAATTTATAAATAAAAATTAAATACAATCCAAAATAATTGAACTGAATTTATCAATTAATTAAACAAATTATTCTAAATAATTAAATCTAAAATAATTAAACCTATCAATTAAATAAACAAATTAATCAAAAATAATTCAAAATTAATTTCAATAAATAATTAATTTTATACTTATATTTATAAATATTTAAATTTATAAAAAATAATATAATAATTAAATTTACCCAATTTCCTCCCACTTCTTCCCCTTCCCCACTTCTTCCCCACGATTCTTCTTCAGCGACGCAGAACGGTGGGCACAGACCAGCGGCAAGCAGTGAAATTTCTTCGCCAATTTCTTCTCAACACCGACGATTAAAAAATTCACCTTCCAGCACCGCAATACCCAACCAAAACACTTCGTTCTCCAGGTAAATGTTTTCTTCTCCAATCTGTCGAATTGAGATGAATTGGTACAATAATATGAATTAAAAGTAGAAAAAAGGGTAAGAATAGGATTTATAAACGATTTTATAGATAAGATATGAATGGATGTGAGAGTTTTTCTCAAATATCGGATATATCGGATATTTTGGACGAACCGGTTCCGGATCAGCCGAGTCGGACCGGACTCGGCCGATCCGGCGAACCATGCTCATACACCATCTCATCCCCTCGGATTTCTCCTGTGATTTTAAATTCAAATTTAGGATTAGCTAATAAAAATATTAATTATCTCTATATCGCTTATTACTATTTTATATAATATATTATATTATAAGTACGGTGTATATAAATATATATAAAAATGTATGTGTGTGTAATATATATTATGTATAATGTCTGATGTGTATGTGCACGAGTGTATTAGATATGAGTGTCTCCATATGTGTGTGAGTATAGCATTAATTAGAGAGATAAAAGAGAATTGAAGAGTGTATTCATTAATTCATCTATGGGTTTATATTTATGCACAACCAAACCCCCACAAGGAAGGAAATAAAAGCATACATTGGTTACGTAGCATTTATGTGTATAGTACGTAGCTATTATAGCACTCTTCTTTGAATTTTTTTATATAAAGAATATGTCTCGTTAAAATTTTATTAGGAAAAAATTCCGTGGGACAAAAAATCCTAGTGAAGGAAAAAGAGTACAAAATTCTTGTATCAATTTGCTATCCCTAATTTGATCATTATTTGAGATCCCTTAACCGAAACATCCCAATTTTCTTCACAAATTTTTCAAATGTTGCAGTCAGTAATGTCTTGGTTAATATATCTGCTAAATTATTATCTGATCGAATTTGCTGAACATTAATTTAACCATTCTGTTGGTGAAATATGTTTCGTTCTATCTCTTTTAATGTAACCACATTTTAATTGCGCTATACCAGCTATATTATTTTCATACAATGTAGTTGGGAAAATTTTATCGTCAGGTATTAATCTGCAATTTTTCAAAATATGTTGAGTCATTGACCTTAATCAAAGACATTCTCGACTAGCTTCATGTATTGCCAATATTTCAGCATGATTTGAAGAAGGGATAGTTAAAGTTTGTTTTATCGATCTCCAAGAGATCACTATTTCGCCACAAGTGAATACATAGTCAGTTTGAGACTTGGCTATATGAGGATCAGACAAATATCCTGCATCGGCAAAACCAATCAATTTATGTCAAGACTCTTTCGAGTAAAATAACCCGAGATCAATTGTTCCTTGGAGATACCGAAAAATATGCTTAATCCCGTTCCAATGTCGTCGAGTAGGCGATGAACTGAATCTTCTCAATAATTTACAGCAAATGATATATCAGGTCGGGTGTTGTTGGCAAGATACATTAATGCACCTACAACACTCAAATATGGCACTCAAGGCCAACCGTTTCTTCGTTTTCTTCTTTTGGTCTAAAAAGATCCTTTGTTGGATCGAGTGCTCTGACGATCATTGGGGTACTTAGCGGGTGTGATTTATCCATCAGGAACTGTTTCAGTACCCTTTTGGTATAATCTGATTGGTGGATGAATATTCCACTTTCCAAGTGCTCAATGTTCAAACCAAGGCAAAATTTTGTTATTCCAAAATCTTTGATCTCAAACTCTTTTTTCAGATATTCATCAGCTTTCTGGATTTCATCAGGAGTTCCGATTAAATTAAGATCATCGACATATACATCCATGATTACAAATCCTGGACCATTTTTCTTTATGAAAACACATGGACAGATATGGTTATTTATGTAACTTTCTTTTATTAGGCTTTTGCTAAGACAATTGTATCACATTCGGCCTGATTGCTTGAACCTATACAAAGATTTATGCAATTTGATGGAATCTGATTCTTTAGGATTTTATTTGAATGATTCAGGTATGTTAAACCCTTATGGGTTTTCATATAGACATCATTGTCTAAGAAGCCGTAAAGATAGACAGTAACCAAATCTATTAATCCCATGTCTAGATTTTCGCGTACAGTCAGGCTCGCCAGATACCTGAATGTTATTCCATCTATGACCGGTGAATATGTTTCTCCAAAATTAATGTTCGGTCTTTGGGAAAAACCCTGGGCTACAAGCCTTACTTTATATCTTGTGATATCATTATTATTTTTTTCTCACAAACACCCACCTGTAGCCAACAGGTTTTACATTTGTAGGTGTTTGGACTATAGAGCCAAATACTTGTCGTTTATTTAATGAGTCCAATTAAGATTGAATTACGTCTTTCCATTTTGCCCAATCATCTCTTTGCCGACATTCATCAACTGATTTTGGTTCATAATCCTCGTCATCTTTCATTATGTCGAGTGCCACAGAATATGCAAATGTATTATCAACATTTGTTTTCTTTATGTTCCAATATTTTCCACTAGTGGTATAGTTAACAGAAGTTTCAATAACTTCATCATCACTTTTATCAGAATTTTTAGTATCAACCTCTTCAAGGGTTGTACTGACCTTTTTAGGCATCTGATCATTGTTGATCTCTTAACCAATATTTACAATTTTCTTCTTTCGTGGATTCTTATCCTTGGAACCCAACGGTCTGCAACGTTTTACGCGGGCAGTATGCTCATTAGCACTCGACACCTTACCTTCCATGATATTTATTTTAGCTGGTGCATTTACTGCTGCAATATATGATTTCGTAACTCAGGCAGCATCATTAAAAGCATCAGATAATTGATTTGTAATTTTCTACAAATACACAATTCTTTGAACTTCAAATATCACTATGTTCCGTATGATGATCAAATTCAAGTGGTATTTTCCACGTAATTTCTTTTTTCAATTGATTACTGTCTCCCCATAATGTCGGAAAATGAGATTCATCAAAGTGACAGTCTGCGGACCTTACAGTAAATAAATCACTCGTTGTTGGTTCAAGATATTTCACAATCAAGGGTGATTGATACCCGACATATATACCCAACCTTGTTTGATGTCTCATTTTCGTGCGTTGAGGCGGCGCACTTGGCATATAAATAGCACACACAAAAATTCGTATGTGAGATATATTTGGTACTTTTCCAGATACCAATTGAGCAGGGGAATAACAGTGATAACTTGTCGACCTTATTTTCACGAGGGTTGTTGCATGCAATATAGCATGTCCCCAACATGATACGGAAAGTTTAGACCTCATTAACAATGGTCTAACAATTAATTGCAATATTTTGATAAGAGATTCAGCGAGACCATTAATTGTAATTAATGGTCTAACAATTAATTACATGGGGAACATGATGTTCCACAGTAATTTCAATTGACATGCAGTAATCATCAAATGTATGTGATGTATACTCTCCAGCATTATCTAGACTTATTTTCTTTATCGGGTGACCTAAAAATTGTGCTTGCAATTTAATTATTTGTGCAAGTAGTCTAGCAAAAGCTAGATTGTGAGTAGATAAGAAACATACGTATGACCATCATGTTGACGCGTCAATTAGTACCATAAAGTACTTGAATGGTCCACACGGTGGATCTATTGGTCCACAAATATCACCAGTTCTTTCTAGAGTAATTGGGGATTCAAATCCAACTTTGTTGGAGATGGCCTGATTATTAACTTCCCTTGGGAACAGACAGCACAAACAAATTAATTCGAACTCAAATTTATTTTTTTTCAATAAGTGGTCATTTGAATTTTCAACAATTCGTCTCAGTATTACATTGCCAGGATGTCCAAGTTAATCGTGCCAAGTTTTAAATTCGCTAGTAGCCATTTGGTATACTAGGTAATATGTTTCAACGGAACTAACTTTTGACTAATACAAATCGGAAGAAAATGATGACATTTTTTTTTTCACAATTCTTTTGTCATTTTACAATCTGCGTTATCAGAAAATACTTATTTTCTGTCTCATTCAATGTTTAAAACACATTAAAATTTTTCTTGCCATATATTTCATTTAATTGGACACATGGCCAAAATAAATAAAGAGGAGGAATGCTGGGCAGAGCAGCGCTGCTTCAAGTTGTAATTTTGCTTTGATTTTTTTTTTTTTTTAATAAAAGTTGACATGGGGATTTTCTCCACAGTAGAGAAACTTACAATGATCCGATTTAAAAAATCCCTACTCACTTTGAGAAAAAAAAATGAAAAAAAGCAAAACACAAAACCTTATTTTTGGTCTAGCTTCCCGAATTTCACAGAGCTTCACAAAGCTTCATCGGAGAAAAACAAAAGTCTCGCTGGATCACGAGAGGAAATTGTATATTTGTAAGAGAAAAATTATTTATGAATAATAGAATTTTAGGCAAAATGTTTTAAAACAACATATCATATAAATTTTTATATTTGAATTAAAAATTGATACATTTTAATTATATTAAGATTACTATTGATTTTTTTCATTTTAATTATAAACTATTTTAAATTCAAAATATTTTTTTTTTTAAAAAAATGTACTCCCTCCGTTCCGTAGAAAGATTGTCGTTTACTTTTTGCACGTAAATTTTTTAATATCAGTATTATATTGAGTTAGAGTGAAAATTACAAAAATACCGTTATTAGTATTGTGTAATATAAAAGTAATGATATTTGTGCAATATAGTGTAAATTTGGAGGGTATTTATTATGTTAGGTATGTAGTACAATTACTAAATTAGAAAATTGTAACCTTGTTTTGGGACGGAAAAAAATGGAAAATGACAACATTTCAATGGTACGGAGGGAGTATAACAAAATAAAATAAAATTTTAGACTAAACCAAAAAAATACACAGCTGTGTAGAATTAAATATGGTCATATATAATTGTACACTGAAATATACATGGTTGTGTAACGACATCACCGTGTATAATTGTACTGTAACGACATCACCGTGTATAATTGTACACTGAAATATACATGGTTGTGTAACGACATGATCGTGTATAATTGTACATAATTGTGTATTTTTCAAATCAGCTGCCACGTCAATTCTGTTACATCCATGTCAGCAATTTCCGTTAGTTTTTTTAAAGGAGACTAAAATTAATTAAAAATATTTATAATTAAACTAAAATTGATTAAAATTATTTATAATAAGATAAATCGATAAATAAATAAATAAATAAATAAAAAATAAAAAATTATATTAAGACCTTATATTAAACTAAAATTGATTTTTTCCCACTAACATTTCTGTAATTAAATTTATTTCATATAGGTATAAAATAAGATTGATTTCTTTGACGTGGAAGTGAAGTGTGAAAAGGGGAGAGAAACTCACATTGGAGGGTTGCTTTGGGGCATTTGTCAAGATTTTCACTACTCGTGAAATTTTTTTCACTAAAAAATATCAAATCAAATATATATTTTTAATTTTTTACATTATATTAAAAATCAATTTTATATTCAAAAATATATTTTTAATTTTTTACATTATATTAAAAATCAATTTTATATTCAAAATATCACAACACCTATTTATATCATATTATACAACTATTTCAATTCAAAAGTGTTACTGTTCAAATTCCAATTCAAAATCCAAACACACCCCTAGATTCTCTCAAATAACTACATCAAATTCATTGAGTCTTTTTGGCAACGCCATGTAATTCAAACCTTCAAAGTTAATTGTAGATTTTTAATCTATTAATGTGTCGTTTAAAATATTTCCTGCAAAAACAATAAACTGTCTTTAAATATTTTAGCTTCAAAGTAATTCAAATCAATTAATTTATAATCCACCTTTAAATCTAAATCTATCCAATCAACTCGGGGCTAAACGAATTGCCAAGATTCTCTCAAACTAGTTGAAAGAACAACCAAACATCGAGTTAATAATTATCCTACGATTTCTTACAAGACATCAGTTTATGTACAAAACATTAAACAGCAAAAGTCCCAAGTTGTATACATACACATATGTATATATATATATATGTATGTATAGCATTATAATATTAAGTGTACCTGCTTCTTTCTTCATCACCTAAATCCACAGCAAACTGGAGAATATAGGTAAGGATGGAGTGAGGCCAAATGATACTCGTCCGCAAGAAAGATCAACACATTGAATATTATGATTTACTCGATCAGCTACAACATATATGCTTGGATGGATCAACGAACATAGATGTAGCAAACGCCATTATCAGCACAAAACACAGAGAGAAGGGCGAGGAGAAGAGAACAACATCAAAAGCTCATTGCTATATTTAATCAGAAGCCGAGCTTTGTTAAGTGAATTCAAATCTTGTTTATATAAGGAACATGAGAAAAAAATTGGTTTGGAAGGAAATCTAATTTGACTGAAATCTGAATTCCTTTAACTAACGCATCACTGAAGCTAAATATCAATAAATGCTAAAGAAACACAAGGCTATGTTTACTTCGTGATTGTTTTTCAGTTTCTGTACCATGAAATTCTCGCGATTTTCTACAAAAATATATTATTTCTTGTCAACTAATTATTTATACCAAACTAAAACAATAAAAATAAATAAATCATCAAATAAACAAACAAAAACACCTATTCTGTTCAAACTTAGGCAGTCGTTTGCTATAGGGCACGCATTCACTTGCTTATGACACTATTTTAATTTTTAACACTACAAAAACCATGGCAAAATTATTTTTCTTGTTGTAAAACATCACATCCAACACTTATATAACATATTTTCATCACACTCACCGCATATTTTCCTTTTTTTTTTTATAAAAAAGTAAAAGAAAAAATCCATCACTTAAATAGCATATGTTCACTTCCCAGTTCCCATTAGTTTTCAATTGAGACATTACATTCAATACATCGTTCTAAACAAAACAAGAAAAATAAATAAATAAATAAATTCAAATGAAAAAAAACACCCAAACTACAAATAATCAGTTAATCACTAATACGATTGGAGTATAAAAGAACTCGAATATCCACTGCCATTCGATATAAAACAATAATAACTATATATAGATTTAAATAAGGTGATCATCTGATATAAGTAATACGCATCTAATTGGGGAACTATATTCAATCTCAAACCCATAAAAATGAGTGAAAAATTAAAGCAGGCAGAGGATAAGAACTTCATTCTTCTCAAAGCTTATTGTGTTTCTTTTCAGCCTGGATTGGATTTGGAGTTTGAATGTGATATTTTGTCGGGAAAAAAGTGTAATTTTTTTCGAAAAATGTGGAGTCTAAATAGTATTAAAACAAAAAAACTATGTAGAGACTCAAAAGGGAACACACGAGGAAATGAAATGTTGTACCTATATGAAGTGCCTTCATAGGGTACTATAGATGTCACCGCCAATACTGAGCCCAGCGGTGAATGGTTTCAACCATTTGTGGGAACAATGCACTGACACTCTCATTGATAAGATCTTGGAAGAAGTTTATGGACTCCTCATCATCTAAATCCAACCGGAACTTTTCTTGAAGCTGCAGAAACAATGTAAACCATTTTGTGGCATGGGAGAGGAAAGAAAAGAACAACAAAAAACAGGGAGATTCATGAGAGTTTTTAACCTTGAGAATGCCTTTTTCAGGATCTGAAGCAATGTCGGGAATGTTAGACCCCGTCATCAAGTGAAACAGGTTGAGTATTAGGTTGCTTGACTTTCTGAGAATATTGTATGCTTCACAGCAATAGGATTTGAACCTGGTGTAGTATTGACTGCAAATGAGATGAGATGGAAGTGAGAACATTAGTGACACTTGAGAAACGAAATGGTTACAGAGAAATCGATATGGTGCAAAAAGAAAGCAATGGAAGAATTGAAGATAAAATCAGACACCTTCCTGCTCCGCCCATAGCTTCAACCATTTCTTTACAGAGTTTCATAGGTGGTGGAAAGGGCTTTGGATCTCGACCAAGTATAAAACCAAAATCGACATGGAAGAGGCGGCCATCTTCTTGTAGCAGCAGATTGTCAAGGTGCCTGTGGACCAGGAAGACCCAAAGCCGGTAAGTCTCATTTGTTAATGACACCAGAATGAAGTTGATGCGATAAGGAAACCACATGCTTAAAAAGCATAAAACATTACTCTATCATCGCATTTCACATACACAAATTTCGTAATCAATATCTTGGTATTCGAAACATATTATGACATGCCAACACTAATGATAACAAAAATGAACATAGAACCAAAACAGAGACTGTCAACAGAGGGAAAGACATATAAATAAAAATCAATTTGGGTAAATCTCATAAAATTGAATCCTTGTACAATTTGGATACTAGAAATCACCTGTCACCAATGCCGAGAATGTATGTGATAACAGAATAACCAGCGCAGCTTTTTATAAATGTTTCCAGACAGGTTGCAGTTATTCCAAAAGGCCCATCTTCATCAGGATGAAATCTCTGCAAGTAGCTTGTAATACTTCGATGCTCAGATAGAATCTGAAAGTACAAAGAGAGATATGGGTGTGTTTAATGCCACTGATATCGATTTGATAAACACCTCAGAAAGTCCTCAACAGGAACAAAAATGCCAATGTAAGATCCTTTGCCGGATAACCTACCTGCGCTAAAGGCTTAGATGGAATGAATTCCATCATCCCTTCATCATGTCCTGTTGCTAGCACAGTGTAAGGAGTTAAATGCAGGTCGAGATTCTCCAACTTGAGCAGTCGATCCATTAATGACACCATTTGAATAACCTGGTTTTAAACAGAGATATTACAAAAGTGATTCTCAAAGAATAAATGTATACAGCAATAAACGCATAATAAAGCGCATACCAACTGGTCTTGCCTAAGGTCATCGCCCTTCTTAAATATGACCTTGCAAGTGCCACCATTTGCTGTTCGGAAAGCCAAACGCAGAGGATGCAATGCACTTTTAAAAATTGATGATTCTGATGGTATGATGCCTGTTATGAGGATCCTTGGTGCCAGTGGTGAACGTATAGGCTGAAATAAATGCTATAAATTTATGGACCAAGCATAACATGAATTGGACAAGGCTATCACTATGCTGGAAATACCTCATCAAAGTAGGTAAGTTCACTAAGAAGCCCGGACAGAAGATGCCTAAGTTTTTCGATCTTTTTTTGAGTTCCGCCCTTCACATTTCTCACATCTCTCATTATTGAACACAACTGAGCAGTCAATTCTGTCTGATGCACCAAACTTCGCCACATAGTAAAACCATCTCCATCTCCGTTTGTATTGGGTCCCAGCTGATATTTTAGAATCTCAGTCAACTAACATATGTTATACCGAAGAAAGGACAAATAAGGAAAAGGCCAAAAATGCCAATCAGCTTTTAACTAACTTCAGTAAATGGCAGCTTATAATGTTCAAAATGCATGATATGCAGTTTAGGAAGGAGTTTTTGCAACTGAAAATTTCAACCTCACACTACTACGTCAGGTTATTGGAAGTCCGAAACTAAGGGATTGAATTTCTACCACTTCATGGGGATACAATTGATTGTTTCATAGTTGTCATTAAATCAGTAAAAGCAGATAATAGCAATAAGGTCGCCTACCAGAATAAAGTGGTGGGAAAGGGGTGGAAGACGTAAACAGGGAGATGAAAGAGAGAGAATACTACACCTTTATCATACTTTCTTCCATATGTTCATAGGTGCTATAAAACCGCCTCGCATATATAGGATCGTGAAGTTCCACGGCTACATACCACCGGAGAAAACTAGCTAACTCAATGTTGCATAATGCTGCCAATGAGAAAATGGATCCAGATAAATGCTTAGATTAACAAGAACCTCTTGTGTTTCATCAAATAAATATTTTATGCACCAAGCTTACAGCGTTGCACAAGGAAATGACTCAGGCGAGACTTGTCAGTACGCTCAAAACGAAGAGCTTGTACCAACTGCAGCAGGTAGCACTGGAGCTCATCATCATCAGCTCTTTCAAGAACACTCACGGCATATGCACGGACCTACAAAGGAGTTCAAATTACCAATTCAATATCTACAATGATTTAAATTTTCAGCTAACATTTTAGATGTAAAAATTCGACCTATCAAAACATAATTACAGTACGGTTAAGCCAAAAGGCAAATCCCTAGTTCAATTTAGATATGGAAAAATCATTATACGCATAGAATAACCGAGATTGCAATGTTTGTGAAAGAGTAAAGTTGGAGAAGGCAAAGATAAGATGAAAATGATTGTAACAAAGATCAGGAAGAAATTAATAAGCTTGCTGATTTGATCAATCATCTTTGATAAATGAAGAATACAAGCCTTGCACAGGCCTGTGCTTAGCATTATTTAGGCTATGCTCTCAGATGACATTGAGTTAGTGACGCTAAAATGCAAATGAAAAATTTACAAACAAACATCAGCA
Source organism: Andrographis paniculata (assembly GCF_009805555.1). Lineage (NCBI taxonomy): Eukaryota > Viridiplantae > Streptophyta > Magnoliopsida > Lamiales > Acanthaceae > Andrographis > Andrographis paniculata. Next base: position 3,487,626 of record NW_026137611.1, read on the forward strand.
ATTAACCTCTTCACTCTCAAAGACCGGGGATAGAAGCTCCAATGCATCAGCAACGTCAATTGTTTCCCACTTTCCCATCAGTTCTAATGCTTGCTTTGCTTCCTGCAACAAACAACAAATTAGTCCCTAACAAAATATTCCCCAAGAAGTTATTGAGAAGATTGACAGGAAGAAATAGAGAGAGAGAGAGAGAGAGAGAGAGAGAGAGAGAGAGAGACACCAATTGACAACCAACATACATGGGGAAAAAAAAAAAAAAGAAAAGAAAAGAGGAGGATAGATAAATAGGATTTTTCTTTGGCGCCTTACCTGAACATCACTCCATTCGACACAACGCAAAAATTTAGTCAGGGCTCTTTTCTCAGACATCAAGGAAAAACGAAATTTCCAGAGGAGCTGCTTCTCTTCCCCAGTTAAAGTCCTTGTTGGCGGATATCTTAATATTCTTTGTATGGACCTAATACATATCAGAGAGGCTAGCTGAGTAGATTATTATCGAACTCCACATAGCACAGTGAAGGGTGAGTTCAAAACACTAACTTCTCTAGAAACTACTATTTCACAAATTTCATTAACATAAAGCATTAATCAGCAAAATAGGTACAAAGTGGAGAGCTGACATTCGGAAGTGGTACGAATAGTAACAATGAAGCTTACTTCCTTTCTGTAGAGCTGGGTTTAAGATCCCTATCAATGATGCCACGATTTAAACTTCTCGCCAGCTTGAGTTGCTTGTGCTCAGAGGGGTTAATTTTTCCTACTTCAGGGTCCCACACTGTAACCAGCTCGTTTCTTGAAGCTATAGGGGATGGAATTAAGAAGTTTGCTCCAGACTCCTATATGCCGAAATTATATTTGAGATTGAATTCAATATGCATCTAACAAGCACTTAGAAAGACTAACATACTTATTCATTAAGTCTTACAAGGATGACAAATGAGTACAGAAACATTGGAGTACCTGGAAAACAACTCGATGCTCAAAGCTGCAGAAATCGACAATGACATACAAATGGGAACTCCCATTTTTAATGCTTTCTCGTTCTTTAATTTTCTCCATGGCTTTGAATGCAAGCCGGTCCAGCCAATCAATTCTTTGAATTTGTCCTCTTTCATACTTGTTCACAAGTTTTTCCAGTCGCTCTAACTCTCCTCTCTCCTCCTTAGGAACCTATCAAAACTCAAGACGTGACGGTGACAAAACAAAAACAAATATGTTATGCAGCAGAATAACTGCATAGAGATGATGAAAATACGAATACCTTTCCAGGAGTAGTTGTGTTTATAGAGCCATCTGCTTCTTTGCCTGCCCAAAGCCTAAGCTTATGTTTCCCGGTCTTGAGCTGTTTCTTCACGTTAAAAAGATGAATGGTTGCCCCACCAACTACTTCCTCATTTTTCCCACATGAAACATCATACACCTATACATTAATATATATATATATACCTTTTTCTTATGGATTGTTAAACAAGAGAACAATTTAACCCAACTCGGAGACAAAGAAAAGCACTTACAGTAAAAGCAAGCTGTGTATTTGATGTCAAGTCGCGATATTTAGTACTCAATGTAATAAGTTCATTCCAACAATACAATGGTCCGACGGATTCCAACCTACTCACACCAATAACCAACGGAAACACCTGTACTATCAACAAACAATTTTGAATTTATAAAAAATACTAATAAAAAAAATCATGAGCAATGACTAAACCTTGTTCTCATCGGGAGTCCAAATGGTGCACCATCGATATACAACAAACACTCGACGAACAGCTCCGGTTTGCATTCCTCTAGTCCACTTTCTCCATCAACTAAACAATCCAATCAAAAGTGCAGCAATCATCGTCTGACCAAATAGTTTCAGCACATTGGTAGAAGCCTACTTCATACTATAGCAATTAAACAATCCCAAATTCCCCCAAAATTTTGCAATTATCGCCATCAACATAAGTATTCCAAACAAGACCATCACAATACTCAGAAAGTCAACAGCAGCTTCTAAAAAATGACTATTTTTTTCAGTAAATACACTACCCCTAGCCATATTGCAGAACCCTCATCAACAAACTAGCAAGCTACAAAATTTCAAATTCAAATAACTGCATTCATCACAAACAACATAACAATTTCAAACAAGCCCCCAACTGGCAGCAACTATATCAAATTTTTTGAAGAAATAAAGGCGTAATTCTACAAAGAAGTGCAAATTTTGAATCTGACCTGAATCAGCAGACTTCCGGGGAGACAATTTCCCTTCCAATCTCTCGATTTTGAAGGTAACCGGCAGATTAATATCGCACGACAGAAAAAACCGAAATTCGTTTCCCGTCATCGCCCTAAATTCAGAAAAATCACGAAATTTGAGTTGAATACTTCATGATTTCGTTCCCTTTCACCGGCGAATTAACAGAGATTTATTCAGCAGCGGAACCAATCATCGGCTTTGGGCCGTAAGAAGAAAAGAAAAAGGTATATATTATAAAATTTTAAAAAAAAGAAATAATCATTAAAAAAAAATTAATAATAACAGGGCCGTTTAGATTGAAGGTGGCAGAAGCCAAAATAAAGGCTGTTGGATTTTATGTAGCATTTTTTATGAAAAATTTGTTTGGATATAGTGTTTTAAGCTGTTAAAATGACCTAATCGTAAATATATTTTGTTATTAAACTTTTTTATTTTATTTTAAAATTTTATAAATTAGATTTAAAAATTTTAAATGATTCAACCTAATTAAAAAATATCTATTAAATTTTATGTATAAATTATTTTTAAATATTTTAAATTCTAATTTAAATATAAGATATAAATTATATTTTAAATTTATATAAATTAATTATTTTTATTTTTGATTTATTTTATTATTATTATTATAATTATTAAGAATGATAAAATAGTAACTTATGTTTTAACTTTTTTTCAAAAGCACCTGTTTTTTAAAAAAAATACTTTTGAAACTGCTTTTAAGAAGAAGTTAATATAAATACGATTTTAAATGATTTTTAAGAAATAAGAGTCAAAAGTCTTTTATTCAAAATAATTTATTGGTATTTAGACTAAGGCTTTGTTTATTTTGTGAAAAAAATAATCACATATTTCTCAAAAAAAACATATTTATTATTTGTATATTAGTTACCTCACTTAATTTTATTTTTTTTTTCCGAAACCATTTTATACAAAAAAACAAACCCTAGGTATTTGGGGTTTATGATTTAATAAAATTGTCAGTAATATAAAATAATTATATTTTATGTTAAATTATTAAATTTTATATGAGTGTAATATATATATATATAGTGTGTTCGTTTAATAAAGAAATACATACACTTTTTTTAATATTTATATTTTTCACATTAAAAAAGAATTTATTAAAATTATCTCACAAAACAAACCCGCTTAGTATCCAAAGATACCCAAATGATTATTTTGAATTGTTTCCTAAATAATAAAATAATTTTTAATTTTGATGTTTAGACATGAAAGTATATATATTGATATTATTTTGGTATATCAAAAGAAAAAAAAAAAATTATATTTTAAATAATTACAGTAATAATTTGTTACAAATAATTTATATTTATATGTTTAAATTTTTAGTAGTGGTATAAATACATAAACCAATAATTTATCTAAATACGAAATTATTTAATTTAAAATTAATTAATATAGTATGTATTTCATATTTCATTTATAAAAATATTAAATGAATAAAAAATATACTACTCTATTACAACTGTTACATTGAATAAACTCAAATATTAATTTTCTAATACACATTTTTTATCCAAAAGATTGTGGCATAATTGAATGTGATATAGGGTATATATATACTATCTTATCTTTATCTTTATCTTATATTATCTTTATCTTTTATAAATATATATATACACTAGCGGAATACCGCACCATGCAATTAAGGAAAAAATAATAATTATATATTTTTTATTTTATAGTAATTTTTTTATATATTACATATATTTTTAATCGCTGTTAAAAATAAAATAATATCAATAAATTATACTATTTTTGTCCAATTATAAAGTAAATATTTACTTTTGAAACGAAATTTGAGAAATAATAATAGTATTTTAATTATAGTAGGTAGCTAAAATAATGTAATGATATTTTTTGTGTAAAAATAATAATGTGAATTAAAGTAGAAATATTTATAAAAAAAAATAAGATATTTAATAAAATAATTAGTTTGTAATTAAATATCTCAAAATAGAGCTGAACAGGGAGTAGTATATATATCATATAAGAATTCATGTTATATAAAAAATTTAAATTGTATTTGGTTGTAAGCTTTAAATTTTAATAGGTTTTTTTACTATTTCTATAAAATTTCTATAAAAAAATATTAAATTAAATATTTTTATTTTTTATTTATATTATATTAAAATCTAATATTATCAAAATATTAAATAAACGTATATTTTATATTAATAAAAAAAACTATTTATATTAAAATTTTATTATTTAATTTAAATTAAAACCTATGACAAAACACATTTAAGTTTGAAAAAAGTTGTTAAGAATTTATGATCAAAAAATTCAATCAAGTTAATTTATTACTTACATTTTACATTATACAAAATGCATAGTTAAGTATGGTTTTCAACACACTTATTGAACTTATTAATAAAAAATAAGGTAAAATAGCCAAACAAATCCCCTTTTGGTTTGCTAATGTTGCTGAAAACTCCCTATGGTTTTAAAATTCTAATTTACCTATCTATGGTTTATAAAACATTGCATGTTCGCCTCACATTCAAAATTGGATTGACGGCGTTAAACTTTTTAATATTGACCATTATATCCTAACTCTTTCTTCATTATACAGACATCTGGAGACTCCTCTACTGCTCTATTCGCCTAGCTTCACCAGTTTAATTGGTTGTTTGCTTAGGGATTGTAGTATCCTGCTGGTTTTCTTAAAGTATATTCTCTTAAATTTTACCGAAAACTATAAACAATCTAATTGTGGTTATAAAATAATTTTATTAATTAATCATCTCCTAATTATACGCATACATGTATTTAAACGTATATATATGAATGTACATATATGATTGAGGAGAGGGAAAAATAGAGAAGTGGTCTGAGTTAATTTATTGAGTTAAAATAAGTTAAAAATCCTAGTCAAGGAAAAAGAGTACGTCATTCAGGCATTAAAAATACTTCCCCTGATGTGGACATCACTTGAAATATTGTTCCACCTGATGTGGACATCATTTGAATCTTGCAACCGACGCATTCTAATGATCTTTACTAATTTCTCGAACGTTGCGGTTGGTAAAGCCTTGGTCAACAAGTCTGTTAAATTTTGGTCTGATCGAATCTGCTGCACATTTATTTCACCATTTTTTTGGAGATTATGAGTAAAAAAAAAATTTCTTTGAAATATATTTCGTTCTATCTCCATTGATATATCCTTCTTTCAGTTGTGCTATATAAGCTACATTATCTTTATACAAAATAGTAGGAGGATTATCATTTTCAGATTTTAAACCATAATTCTGTAAAATATGGTGAATTATTAATCTTAACCAAACACACTCTTGACTAGCCTCATGAATTGCTATTATTTCCACATGATTTGAAGATGTGGCGGTTAATGTTTATTTAGTGGATCTCCAAGATACCACTGTACCGCCACAAGTAAACATATAGCCAGCCAGAGACTTGGCTTTATGCGGGTCAGAAAGATACCCAACATCTGCATATCCAATCAATTCATGTCGAGATCCTTTTGGATATAATAGGCCGAGATCAATAGATCATTGGAGATAATGAAGAATATGTTTGATTCATTTCCAATGTCGTTGTGTTGACATTGCATTAAATTTGGCCAATAAATTTACAGCAAATGTTATATCTGGTCTAGTACTGTTAGCCAGATACATTAGTGCACCAATAACACTTAAATATGGTATTTCAGGACCAAGTTCTTCCTCATTCTCCTCGTTTGGTCTAAAAGGATCTTTAATAGGATCGAAAGTTCTAACGACCATTGGAGTACTTTATGAATGTGTTTCATCCGTTGCAAATCGTTTCAATACCTTCTGGGTATTTGCAGATTGATCTATCAAAATCCCATTATACAAATATTCAAATTATAGACCAAGACAAAATTTTGTTCTCCCGGAATCTTTAATTTCAAACTCTCTTTTCAAATATTCAATAGTTTTTTGGACCTTTCCAAGTGTTCCAATTAAATTCAAATCATCCACATAAACAATTATTATTACAAAAATTCTCTCATATTTCTTTATAAAAACACATGGGCAAACAAAATCATTTGCATATCCTTATTTCAATAATGATTCACTGAGACAATTATACCACATGCGACCAGATTGCTTGAGCCCATATAAAGACTTTTGTAATTTAATAGAATAACATTCTTTTGGTTTTGATTTGTATGCATCAGGCATACATAATCCTTCAGGGATTTTCATGTAAATATCACTATCCAATTAGCCATATAAATATGCAGTTAGAACATCTATCAGACGCATATCCAAATTTTCATGTACTGTCAAATTGACAAGATATCGAAATGTTATTTCATCCATTGCTGGAGAATATGTTTCATTAAAATCAACTACAGGTCTTTGTGAAAAACCTTGAGCAACAAGTCTTGCTTTATATATAAAAATTTCATTATTCTCATTTCGCTTCGAATAAATACCCATTTATAGCCAACAGACTTAACACCTTTAGGTGTTTGAACGATGGGTCCAAAAACTTTCTGTTTTGCCAGTGAATTTAATTCAGACTGGATCGCATCTTTCAATTTTAGCCAATCTATTTTTTTCCGACATTCATCAACTGATCTAGGTTCTGGATCTTCATCATTTTCCATTAGATCAAGTGCTACATTATATACAAAAGCATTATCCATAATTGTATCATTTTGATTTCAATGTTTTCCAGTAGTAACATAATTTATTGAATTTTCAATAATTTCATTCTCTTTAGAAAAAATTCTATTAGCATTAATATTCTCAGCAAGTTTATCAGGATCAATTTCTTTAGAAATCTAATCCATGTTACTACCTGTTTTTTGAGGATTTTGATTAACATTCAAATCCTCAATACTTTCATTTGTTCATCTTTTCTTTCGAGAATTTTTTATCTTTGGAACCTATAGGTCTGCGACGCTTTAAGCGTACATTTGATTCATTAGCACTTTGTATTTTATCTCCAGGAATAACAATTTTAGCAAGTACCTTTTCAGCAGCTATATAAAATCTAGTAACCCTGCTGGCATCACAAAAAGCATAAGGCAATTGATTTGCTATTCGCTGCAAATGTAAAATTCTTTACATCTCTAATTCACTTTGACTTGTACGAGGATCAAGAAAATTGAATGGTATTTTCCAAGTAATTTCCTTTTTCAATTGATCAGTTTTTCCCCCTAATGTCGGGAAATGCGACTAATCAAAATGACAATCAGCAAAATGAGACGTAAACGAATCACCAATTAATGGTTCAAGATATTTAATGATAGATGGTGATTCGTACCTAAAATATATTCTCAATCTCCATTGGGGCCCCATTTTTGTACGTTGGGGCGGTGCAATTGGCACATAAACTGCGCACCCAAAAGTCCTCAAATGTGAAATATTGGGTTTTTTTATTGTACACTAATTGTACTTGGGAGTAGCTATGATAGCTTGTCGGTCTTGATTTGATCAGTTTTGCTGCATGCATAATTGAATATCCCCAAGCAGAGACAAGAAGTTTGGATTTCATCAACATAAGTCTTGCAATTAATTGCAGCCTTTTTATAAGTGATTCAGCTAGACCATTTTGAGTATATACATGAGGTACATGATGTTCAATGTCAATTCCAATAGACATGCAATAATCATCAAATGTCTTAAATGAAAATTCACCAGCACTATCAAGACGAATTTTCTTTATTGTGTGATCTGGAAACTGAGCTCGTAATTTAATTATTTGAGCAAATAACCTCGTAAATGCTAAATTGCAGGTGGATAATAAACATACATGCGACCATCGAGTGGATACATCAATAAGTACCATAAAATATCGAAATGGTCTGCATGGTGGATCTACAGGCCCACATATATCACCCCGAATTCGTTCTAAAAATGAAGGGGATTCAGTTCCCACTTTTTCTAGTGATGGTCTAGTTATTAACTTCCCTTTTGAGCAAGCAACACATTTAACCTCATTTGTATTTAATACCCTTTGATCGTTCAAGTTATGGTCATTGGTATTTTCAATAATTCGCCTCATCATCGTATTATCGGGATGCCCAAACCGGTCCTGCCAAATCATAAAATCTGTAGACTTCTGGTCTACCAGATATGTTTCAACCACATTAATCTTTGTGCAATATAATCCGAAAGAAAATTAAGGCAATTTCTCTAATATATATATATATGACCAGCAATGAATTTTGTAATCAACAAAAATTCATTATTTGTCTCACTTGATGTCTCAATATGAAATCTATTTCTATGAGTATCATTAAAACTCAACAAATTTGTTTGAGATTTACTAGAATATAGTGCATTTTGGATATCAAGTTTACTCTTTCGGGAAGAAATATTATCGCTCTTCCAGAGCTCTCACTTAATTTCGCACAACCACTTATAGTATTCACCTCAAATTTTCTCAACTTCAGGTTGGTGAAATATTTCTTATATTTAAAAATGGTGTGCATTGATGCACTATCAATAAGACATGAATTGTCTTCCATGTTATTCATTATAGCGTGCTTAGCATTCATATTTCTTCTTCTGTGAGAAATATAGAATAAATATATTAGAAATTTGAAGAAAATATATAGTTGTCATATCATTACAAAATATAGGGAGCAAAAACTACATCTGTTACAAAAATATATACACATATCTATATGCATACTATTATATCCCATATCCGGAATTTTCATAGTATCCACCTTCAGGGTGTATAAAAAAATCAGATACATCTAACTGTGTATTATCAGTACATTTATCACCCCCACTACCACCGGCAATGTTCTCCGAGAAATTAATTTATGGGGGATTGACGTTTTCCGGTGCTTTAACTTCTTCAGTTACTTTGTTTTTCTATTCCAGGGAATTCTGGTACAGCTCAACAAAATAAGAATTGGAACGACTATATCTGAACCAATGTTCTGGCATTCCGCAACGATAACACTTATACTCGGTTTTCTTTGAACTCTGACCAACATCATTCTGAGCCGCTTCAGAGGCCTATTTGATTCATGTTCATCAAAATATCCCTGACGGTATGCGAAACAAACCTGCCACGACCACGTCCACGGTCGGCTCCTCGTCCACGACTCATTCCACGTCCATGACTAAATTCAAGTCCACACTAAATCCACGTCCATTGCCTTGACCACGACCTCGTCTGTGGTAGAATCTAGGCATATTATTCAAACACTGAGTCGCATTCACTTGAGGGAATGGAATTGCACCAGTTGGCCTCGATTCGTGATTTTTCAATAATAATTCGTTATTCTGTTCAGCAACAATGAGACAAGTAATGGAGATCACAATATTTATTAAAACCTCTTTCTCAATATTGTTGCTATAAAACTATATTGGAGGCATGAAACATGGTGAACGTTTTTTCCAACATATCCCTATCAGTAATATTTTCTCCACAAAATCTTAACTGGTACGTGATTTTGAACATCATAAAATTATAATAAGCAATTGTTTTAAAATCTTGCAAATACAAGTGTTGCCATACATGTTTCACTTTTGGAAATATGACAGATTTCAGGTGTCCAAACCGATCTTTCAAATTTGTCCATAATTCAAATGAATCTTTCGCCATTAAATATTCCATTTTCAGGGCTTCGTCAATATGATGACGCAAGAAAATTATTGTCTTTGCACGTTCTTGATTTGTGTATTCATTTTCACTAATTATTGTTTACAAAAGTCCCATGGATTCGAGGTGCATCTCGACATCCATTACCCACGACATATAATTACTTCCGGTAATTGCCAGTGCGAGAAATTCAAATTTTGTTATATTAGACATGATTAAAAGAAAATAAATAAACTTACCAGAAACTTCGCAACCTTTCGAGTAACCTAAAAAAAATACAACAACAAAAACAACAAAAAAAATACGCTATCTTTATATACACTTTCTCGACAAAACCTCGTTTTGATAACGTATTATAAAATATATAAAAAAATATGAAAAAACTACTACAATAATAACATATAATAATAACAATAATATAGATATTGTAATATATGTATAGATATGTAATAAAGTATGTATATATATAATATAGAGAGAGAGTGAGAGAGAGGAAGTGGAGCATGTGAGGGAGAGAGCAAAAGTAAGTCTTATTTCTCATTTCTTATGGCATATATATATAGCCAAATTACATTGATATTAGTCATCATAATTGATGACTTGGCAACATAATTACATGACACATACAAATAAGAAAATATAAGTCATAACAATTTATTGATATATGACACATACAAATAAGAAAATATAAGTCATAACAATTTATTGATATATACATTGTAATTCTAAAATAAATTTAAACCAACCTAAGACTCTTATTATTAAAATTTATATATAAAAACAAAAAGAAATATATATATATATGCGTGTGTTTACATAATGGTTTTTTAAATTAATAAATTATATGCATTTACCTTTGGATAGTACTATGTATTTACTTTATCATTTTTAAATACAAATATATTATTTATCAATAAAAAAATATATTCAGAAATCAGAATCTACACAACGGCAATCTTTCCGTCATGTTTTCTTTTGTTTTACATCAAATTAATTCCCTTCACTAAAGGTGTGTTTTTCCAACCCAGTTTTGGGAGTTTTGGGAGCGTTTGTCTCCTTTTTTTTCTTTTCTAGTTTTTTTTAAAATTATAAATATATATTTTTTTATAATAATTATAATTTAATAAAATATATACGATATATACATCATTTTGTAGAGAATAAAATTTTTTATAATACAAATAAATAAAAATTTAGAAATATATGTAGGTATAATATAAATTTATAATCAAATTATACAAATTAATGCACATTTTTATTTTTATATTTATTACAATCAAATCAATACACATCAAAACTCTCCAAACCCAACCCAAACTAAACACAAAAGAAACACAAATTTAAATTCACCTCAAAATTCAAATAAAAACCAAACTCAAACCCAAACCCAAAACCCCATTAAAAACACACCCTAAATATCATACAATAAATTAAAAAAAAATGAGAAAATATAACTCAATAATATTCTACAAAACAAACTTCTCATTCCACTGTTTAAAAAGCAAAGGAAAAACAAACAAAATTTCCACTACACCCATAGCAACAATTTTAACACATTTTCTGATTTAAATTACTACCGAATCTTCAGCAAGCTTGAACTAAAAACATCGTCATCATCCACCATCATCCACTGATTCTTTTCATTACTTATTTTATCTTTATTTCATTTTACTGTAAAATTTATACTTTTAAATATCATTTAATTGAATGTGTAAAATTTTGATTTATAAATAATTATTTATGTATAAAATTTTGATATATAAATAATTATTTATTGTTAATATTTTATTATAATTTAATTATTTTTAAAATATAAATATGAATGTCTTTCAACGTGATTAATATATTATATAAATATTTCAATTTTACTGTATAAAGTTGATATAATTAATGTTAGCGTTGGATTGGATATGTATTTAATACTATTAATTTAATTTAATTTTTTATTTTACAATTAATTTGAAAATTAATTTAAAGTGTATGATACTTATTTTTTAGATATAAATAATACTATACTAAATAAAATATATATTTTTAAATATTTTAACACGGGTATATTACAAACTAAAACAATTACAAAATTAAAGAAATATAAATCAAAAAATTAAAAGAAAAAGAAATATCATACTAGATAAATACGATTTCATTCTAAGTTCTTTTACAATTGTTGGAATATTTGCGGAAAATAGAAATTGTATATTGACCTAAAAAGAGAGTTTCAATGTGCATATATCTATATATATATGGGCCTCAAATGACAATATATAAAAAATATGCTAATACCCCCCCTCCTCTCGAACTTAAGGTGGTAAAGTAGAAACCAACTTGAGTTTGCTTAACAATGTGGAGAACTGGCCTGGGAAGAGGGACTTGGTGAAGATATCCGCAGTTTGATCCTCGAAAGAGACAGAAGATAGATGAACAGTGCCAGCACGAACATGCTGACGAACAAAGTAACAATCAATCTCAATATGTTTGGTGCGCTCGTGAAAGACATCATTATGGGAGATCTGAATTGCGCTCGTGCTGTTACAATGGAGGGAAGTGGAAGAAGGCTGAAGAACCCTGAGATCATAAAGAAGCCGACGAAGCCAAGGAGCTCTGAAGTCAAATCAGCAAGAGCACGATACTCAGACTCTGCACTAGAGCGAGAAACGAGAGTTTGTTTCTTGTTGCGCCAATAAACAAGGGAATTCCTAAGAAAAAAATAACCCGTGATAAAACGACGATCGGTCGGATCACCTGCCCAATCAGCATAAGAGAAACCTGCAAGAACCAATAAAGAGTAAACAGAAAAACGAAGACCGCGTAGGAGTGTTCCCTTGACATAACGAAAGATGCGCAACACAACAACATAGTGAATTGTCCAGGGATTAGTCATGAACTGAGCAGCAACATGAACCGCATGAGCTATATCAGGGCGAGTGACCGTCAAGTATATCAAGGATCCCACTAACTGCCAATAACGGGAGGAATCCTCTTGTGGAGTGTCGTCGAAATGAGCAAGTCGGCAGTTCCCCTCGAGAGGGGTGGATGCAATCTGGCTATCAGTCAGACCTGAATGAAATATGAGATTAGATGCATATTTTGCCTGAGATAGATATATGTCATATGGAGCGTCAGAATTCTCAAGTCCGAGAAAATAGCGGAGCTGACCAAGACTCTTCATGTCAAAGTGTCGATGAAGGTAGGTTTGTAGATCGGATATACCAGAAGTGTCGTCGCCGGTACTAACCATGTCATCCACATACAACAAGAGAATGATGATCCTGGCAGGAGAACGATAAATAAAGAGAGCAGAGTCATAGGGAGTTGCAGAAAAGCCATACTGAATGAGGCAACACTAAACTTGGCGAACCAAGCTCGGGGCGCCTGCTTCAGTCCATAAAGGGCACGACGCAGCTGACATACCTTCCCTGAAAAATTTGAGCCAGGTAGAGAGGTCATGTAGACTTCCTCAGACAAATCTCTACGAAGAAACACATTCTTCACATCCAACTGTAATAATTGCCAACGTCGAACAGTGGCAACAGCAAGGAGACAACAGACAGATGTCAAACGAGCAACTAGAGCAAATGTCTCCTCATAATCAATACTATACTCCTTCGAAAAACACTTGGTTACAAGGCGAGCCTTGTAGCGCTCAACAGAACCATCGGAGTGAGTTTCGATTTTGTACACCCACTTGCAGCTAATAGGTTTCTTGCCATGAGGGAGATCGATGATATCCCACATGCCGATCTTCTCAAGAGCCTGCAATTCCTCAGACATAGCGTCGCGCCACAAGGAATCACAGTTTGCCTCACGAAAGGTCCTGGGTTCATAGTGAGATAAAATGATAGAAAAACAATGATAATCAAGTAGATGAGAGGGAGGACAATTTACACGGGTGGGTCGCCAATCAATGGCGGTAGGAACTGAAATTTCAGGAGGATCGGGCACAGGCTCAGGAGGCGCAGGAGGGTCAGCTGGTGGGGAAGGATCAACATCAGACAGACCAGCAGGAACGGACGGGGGTTCGGCACCTGCAAGAGGAGGAGAGGAATCCATAACAAAGAACGGGGACTCTGACTCAAAAGGAAAGGAAAATTTAGACTCAGAGGAAAAGAACTTATGCTTCCAAAAAGTAACATCCCGATAGATACGTAGACGATTCGGCACAGGATCCTAACATCGATAACCTTTATGTTCTATTCGATACCCAAGAAAACAACACATACAGGTGTGTTGTTCTAATTTGTTACGTTTATGAGGAGGAAGATGAACAAAGCTGATACAACCAAAAGAATGAAGATGAGAGTAATCAGGTACCTGGCGGAAGAGCCTCTCAAAAGGTGTGGTATCTTGAAGGACAGAGGAGGGTAAGCGGTTAAAATTATAAACAGCAGTAAGAGCAGCCTCGCCCAAAACCGATCTGGACAACTGGCAGATAATAGCATGGCTCGAACTGTGTCTAAAATATGAAGAGGTTTGCTCTCTGCCCTACCATTTTGTTGAGATGTGTAGGGACAAGAATGCGGGACAAGAGTACATTGGGTGGACATAAAACTAAGAAAGGCAGAATCATTATATTCGAGGGTATTGTCAGTGCGAAGAGTCTGAATAGGACACGAGAACTGAGTTTGCATCATTTTAGCGAATGCAGAGTAAATATAAGCAAGTTTAGACCGCTTACGCATAAAGTAAATCCAAGTAAAGCAAGAGTAATAATTAATAAAAAGCACAAAGTAATGAAACCTAGTAAGAGTAGCAACATGAGAGGGCCCCCAAATGTCATAATGTACTAACGAAAAAAGGTTTATCAGCAATAGACAAGTTATTCAAGAAAGGTAAAGCTGGTTGTTTTCCAAGTTTACAATGGAAGCAATCAAAAGACTCAAAACGAACTGTGCCTAAAACACCTGTATTTGCAAGAGACTTGAGTTTAGATAGGGAGCATGACCAAGTCTGAGGTGCTAGTAATAGGAAGAGGAATGAGAGACTGCAGCGAAAAGAGATGGTGTCTGGCGAAGGAAAAGGTGGTCAAGCTCAAATAGGTGACCTATCTTGCGATCTGTCCCAAGTATCTGATCCGTCTGCGTTTCCTGAACCTGTACACCAGAAGAAGAAAAAATTACAGCAAAATCCTGCTCAACCAACTGACCGACAGACGCAAGGTTTAGGGCTAATTTGGAAATGATAGAAACATCATCGAAGTAGGGGGACGATATATGACCAGTATGGGTAATGCGCATAGAGGTGCCATCAGCGGTAAGTATATGAGGGGGTGAGGTGACGCGTTGGGAGGAATGTACAAGGCGAGGGTCAGGTGTCATGTGGTTACAACAGATATAATCAATATACCATATGTTGTTACCTGATGTCGAGGCTAAAGAAGGATGAATTGATAAACTCTGAGTGAGCATGTGAAATAGGGCCTCAAGAGTAGGAGGCGGTTGAGGCAACTGTGATACGCTAGTGGCAGCAACAATGATAGAGCAAGAGCCGGAAGAGGACCGACTAGCCTTGGGATTCTTGGGACAATGCGAATGGATGTGGCCTTTCTGATGACAGTAGTGACACTCAACCTTAGGGCAATAGATATAAAGATGATCAATATTTGGACAACTGCGACATTTATCAGACTGAGGTGGTCAGGCATCCTTGAGATTATCTCTGCGATGAGGAGTAGAAGAGGGAACTGCCAAGGCTGAATCAAGAGTAGGAGCCTTGAGCATCTTGAGCATCCGTGGTTTCATAAACTTTGCGTCTAACCCCCTCAGCGGTCCTTATTTAATGGTATTTGACCTAAATGCGCTCAAACTGCGAATAAATATTAGAATCTCAATTTCTAAACCCCTAAAATTACAAATATATTTTTATATATATATTTAGCCTAAAAAAATAGTAAAAATAAACTCTTAAAACCTGAGAAAAATAACTATTTTTTAGTATATTTACTATTTTTTTAGGGTAAATATAAAAAATAAATATATTTGCAATTTTAGGAGTTTATAAATTGAGATTCTAAAATTTATTCGCAGTTTGAGCGAATTTAGGTCAAATACCGTTAAATAAGGACCACTGAGGGGGTTAGACACAAAGTTTATGAAACCACGAGGGAGTTTGACGCATTTTTAGAAATATGGGAGATTTGGTGCAATTTCATGAAACCACGGGTGGATTTTGTGCAATTTAGCCTAATTTTAAATTATATTGTATATAGCTTATTTTTGTTAAAATAAAATATTTTCACCAATATATATATATATATATATTAAAGTAACTAGTTCAGATAAAGTAAAAAATTGATTTGATATTAATTATAAATGTTACCGTAATTACAAAAATTACGTTAATTTCTGTTTCAATTTTTTTTTTCAAATATTGTATTAATTACAAACGTTACTATAATTAACATAATCTCAATAATTATGATTTCAAATCTTATCTAAGATTTGATTATGTTATGCCATCGCCAATATATATTATCCGTAATTATATTATATGCTTTTTTATGTACGGTGTATTTTGTATATATTATTTATAATAATAAATTGTATTAAAATTATTTATGGTATTTATTTTTTCTCAAAACTCTAATTTACTGTATTTCTGAAATATTTTACTGCGCTATCATTTTTCCGCTCGATGACATAATCAATCCTTCCTATCGCTCTTCCACCGCCGCCACCCTTCCATCGTCGTCGCACTTTATAATACCGTGCCGTCGCCATTTGTGCTGCTGCCGCCATTGCCATTTGTGTTGTTGCCGACACCGTCTCCTTTTGTAATCGATTTGCCCAAATTCTTTGTGTGTTTCCTTTGCCCAGTATGCAAAAATCAAATCCCCATGCACTTCCAGAAGATAAATTGAACAATGATATGTCTAAGCCCAATCCCTCTGGTATCCCAGATGATAAATTGAATGTCTCTAACACCTCCTATTATCAATGTGCTTATGTCCCTAGAACTCGTACACTTCATTGGGTGACGCGTACTAAATTCAAGATCTCTCCAGTCAAATAAATCTACAAAAGTGTGAACATTACTTAATTAATCATGCATTCGGCACAACGCTAATCATGTGCTATTTTAAGTCTAAGATGTTTCTCGTATAAGCAATATATGATGTCAAGTATAGAATAATATGCTATTAAAAACAATAAAATATGCTATTGAGTATATTCCGTTCAACGAGCCGGAAAAATGCGTATATAAGCTTACTTGTGTTTTGTGACGAAGCCGAGGCATTATTGTTGTATGCGATAGCAAGAATGGGATACACGTATTCTAAAATATTGTTTATCTACTTCACGTGGCAAAGAATCAACCGATTGAAGAGTTTAGGAATAAATTTCAAAACAAAATACGGATAAAGGTAAAACAAATGATATAAAAATTTGTGGATATATGTATATATATTTTTTATTTCTTTCCAAAATGATTGCTATTCCTTATGTAAATCATATTAATTAAGAGTGATATAATAAATTTATGTTACTATAATTAATATTGTATATAAAATTTTATTTTAATCCTACTTCTTCTTTTTTTTAAAAAAAAAAAAAACTATATAGCAGTGGTTGCGCCCGGGTAATCCTACTTTCAAATCTCATCTGTTGATTTCATTTTTCAACCGACGATGCGGATTAAATAAGCACAGTGTTGATTTTGTAAATCAACACCATAGGCAAATAGCTTTTGGACTGATGTTTGGAATAAGGTTTTGAGCCTATTCTTCTTTATTATCATGAGCTTCAATCAATTCGTTGGTCGGGATATCATTGAACAATTTAGACCAAATGTTTGGGTCTGAGAGTAACAAATGTCCCTTCAACACTGTGTCTGACTTTGTCGAGGTCATTTGATGTTTTTTACTAGATCAATTGTGGCTCAAACGGATTCTTGTCTTAGACCAATGAATTGTTCTATGTTATTCCGGTCTTCCTTAATTCGGTTTAATGCCTCAATATAACATCTTCCAATAAGACTTGTGCCTTGAATGCCAACAATATAT
Source organism: Andrographis paniculata (assembly GCF_009805555.1). Taxonomy (NCBI): domain Eukaryota; kingdom Viridiplantae; phylum Streptophyta; class Magnoliopsida; order Lamiales; family Acanthaceae; genus Andrographis; species Andrographis paniculata. The sequence goes on from NW_026137611.1 coordinate 3,505,451, forward strand.
TTTAGGTTGAGGATGGGAGTTTTATTTTTAATATTCACTATTGGACCTGGGGAGCAATTGGATGTCCCCTACCCCTTGCATGTTGAGCTTCTTTGGGGCTTCTTGTAGTTGAGGCCCTCGATTAATTATGAGATCATATTAATCGTGAATCACTCGGACCTTAGGTTGTGGGTTGACCATGTCTAGGTTCTCCAAGTGGTAGAAAGACCTAATTAGTTGGTGGTCTTTCCATATATATTAGACATCTAAAATGGTGTAAAACAAAATGGGTGCAAGGTACGATATGCCCGACAATATTTTTCACAAAGACTGTAGAATTATAGCTTGAGTTGATCCTCTAATTTGTGTGGATTGCCTCTTGGTAGAGAATATTTACTTTATCTAGAAGAAAAGACCTAGTATTGGCAACCATAAGGCTTATTATCCCTTATGTGGGATAATTGTTGTTAGAGATGAAAGCCAGCCAATTGTTGACAGTTGAATAACTTTGAGAGGCCATAGTGGCGCTTGTAAACCCATCTTCTTAGAAAGGTTTTGAGAGGACCCTTATGATGAAGCCCCGCCTTTCCATATTTTCAGCTTGCGCAAGTTGTCCCTTAATTGTTGGATAGTCTCTTACAAGAAATATACAGGAAAAATCTTCGAAAAACTTTCCCGAGCCAAAACCGACTAAGGTAGTAAAAAGAAGTATGTTGTGACAATGGACTCCAACACCCTCATGCCTTTAGTTGGGTTAGTTTTTCTAGTGAACCCTTATTAGAAATTGGACTCACTAGTTGGAAAATTGTTGACAATGTCTTTCCCCTGAGTCCAGTGGTCATGCGTATCCGCCAAAAATATTGGGTGAGATTGAGGCGAAACTTGCTCCTATGACATCTTATTAGGATGTTGGCTTTAGAATTTTCTGTTGGAATTTGGATAATGTAGACAACAAGGTCTTTGAATGAAATCCAAGGGTAATAGGATGTAATGCTAGAATTCAGCACCTACAGGCTCGAAAGCCTCAAATTGATACCCAAAGATTGTAAACTGTGAAGCCTCAAGCTAAAACCAAAAATTACAAAGTGTGAAGTCTTCTGCTGAGACCCAAAGGCTATGGGCTAAGAGGCCTTCTATTGGAATTTACCAGAAAAGTCTACTGATGATTGGATTTGCAGTTGAAACTCTGAGAACATAGGCCTAGGGGTTTCTAGTTACAGTCCCGAAGTTAAGGGTTTAGAAGCCTTCGGTAATAATCCAAAGACCATAGATTGCAAGGCCTCTAGAGGAAATCCAAAGGTTGTAGGCTACATGGCTTCCAACTATAATCCAAAGACCACGGACTGTAAGGTCTCTAGTTGAAAATCAAAGGCGATGATCCATGGACCTCTAGATGAAATTCTTTCATAATCCCTCGAGAGTTTTTTACTAGAATATTTTTTACTAACATAAGAAGGTCATAGGCTGTGAGGCCGTCGAAAAAAGAGCCGAAGGTTGTTCACTATAAGACCTCTTGCTGAAATTTGAAGTTATGGGTTATGAGGTTTCTGGGGAAAAATCCAAAGGTCACAGGTTGGGGGTTTTCCAATTGAAAATCGAAGGTCGTTGAATGGGGAACTCTAGGAAAAAATCTTTGAACTCATGGTGGCTAGGCTCCTAAAAGATATACATTTGGATATCATAGCCAAGGATACCCACCATATTAATGCCAAGGATAACCGTTGGGTGGTTGGAATCCATAGAATCCTAACGCCATGTTATGATCTGTCATTATTAAGGGATGGCGATGAGTGTGAGAAATTCGGAGAAGAGCGAGACCTGTGGAGTCCATTAGACGTACTAATATATTATTGCTCAAAAATTAAAGTCGAACAACTAATTAAAGTTTGGCCAATCAGAAGATTATCATGTTGGAATTTCTAGCGTACTTAAGAAAACTTTTGGAGTGAACATTGCCTTTGAAATTTGGAATTGAACAAAGAAGGAATAGAAATAGTAGAGATTTTGAAAATTTAGAATGATTCAATTATAAAAAAATGCAATAAAATTGCAAAAATTGAAGCTGAAAATGTAAAGAAATAATTGAAAGTGTATCGTATCCAATGATCTAGATATAATCAATACGATGCTGAATATATGATTCAACACCATATTCGGATTGGATATACAATATCTCACTTGTCTATTATTGGGTCTAATAGTTAGAAATAACACGCAATAAATATTTATATTACAAGTGATATTTCGCTTTTTTGTATTTTATCTATTTTTTTCAAGTGATATTAAAATTTTTTTTTTCTGTATTCTATCTAATGAGTTCTTATATTAAAAAAAAAACAACAACAAGCAAAAAAAAAAAATTGATAAAATTGAAAGAAAAGAAAAAAAAAATTAACACCGTATAACCTATTTAGTAAGGGTAACTGCTAATTTCATCCTTGTGACATAAAAATTAATTAAAGTACCAAAATATTCAATTGTTACAAAAATAATGCAAAATAAAAAATATATATATCTGGAATGTCACACATTCACAAGAAAGAGGTGCGTAGAACAGTGCATCTTATATAGTATAGATATATTTGGCGTAGCTTTTCGCATATTGATGTGTAATTTCGTGGAGTTATATATATATATATTAAAAATTCATGTGGGCCCTACATCTATATTATTATGATAAATTTATGTAAGCACCTTAAAAATTAACGATCATGCCACGAATTTTCCTTTTGTAGAATTTATTGTGATTGGTATTAGAATAAAGAATGATGAGTTGAATTGTGTAAAATTATATTTGGATATTTTGATCAAATATTGATTATAAAAGATTAATAATGTTATTCTTAGAATAACAATATGCTTGTAAGTAATCAATGAAATGCTTTGTTCGATATATGTTCATGCTGATTATAAGAGATTAATATTTTATTCTCAATAATCAATGAAATGCTTTGTTCGATATATGTTCATGCTGATTATAAGAGATTAATATTTTATTCTCAATATAGCGATGTTTAATTATAACATAATAATATATTGTTGGGGATAACAATAGGTAATGTTGATTGTGAAAGTATAAATGATATCCACAATATAACAATATGTTTCTAAGGGCCCGTTTGGATTGACTTAAAAAATAAGCAGAAGCCAAAAGTAGAAGCAGTTCGATTTTGTGTTTGGATAAATCATTATAAAAACAGCTTTTCGTAAAAAACTGTTTGGACGTTATACAGTTGAAAGTGCTTTTAAACTGTTAAAATTACTTAAAAAGACATGCGGTTAATATAATACTAGTATTTTTCTATAACACTTTTATAATTTAATTTAATTTAAATTTTATAAATTATATTTAAAGATTTTAAATTAAAGTATAAAAAATATACTTTTAAATTTTGATTATTTATATTTTAAAATTTTAATTTATGGATAATATATCAATTAAACATAAAATTAGAGTATACTATTATATAATTTGTATTTTATAATTTATGTTAAAATTTTATAAATTATATTTAGTAGTTTAAATATAATTAAAAAATTTATACACTCCTATTTACATTCGGTATTTAAATTTTAAATTTTAATCCAAATATAGTACATAAATTAAAAATAATAAATTAATTATATTTTGTAATTTGTATTAAAATATAATATATAATTTATTTATTTTTATATTATATTATATTATTGTATTTATTATTATTATTATTATTAAGGATAAAACAGTAATTTTAACTAAAGAGTACTTCTGCTTATTTCAAAAGCTATCCCAATATGCTTCTGAAAAAAATACTTTTCAGCTTCAAAAGCTGCTTCTATTTTTAGACAGAAGCCAATGCAAATAGGTGCAAACTGTTTTTTTTAGAAGTAGAAGTCAAAAGTTCCTTCCAGAAGCCAATCCAAACGGGGTCTAAGTATTCAATGAAATGCTTTGTTTAATATAAATACATGCTAACCACACAGGAATAAATCATATGTATTCACCAGATTTTCCACTTTGTTTGTTCTCGTCTCATGATTATAATGCATTGTTTTGATATTTCATAACTTGATGTTGTACACACCCAAATAAATTATGAGGTCGGCCCAATGTCAATGCAGTCCAAGAGAGAGATTTCGAGACCAAGGCCACCTGCGGCCCGAAACCGGTGTGGGTCATGTCTAACCCAAATAAGTCACAAATTTGCTGCAATACCCGGCCCATCGTCCAGGGAGGCCCGGACCATAATGCAGATCGTCCAAGAAGGTGAAGAAATCTAATCAAAGATGGTTGCAAGGGATAGGAAGAAGTTGGAAGATATTTAGGGATAAGATTTTATCCAAAATAAATTCAAAAAAATAACAAGAATGGAGGCACAATCAGGCAGATGACACGCAGAAATCATCTTATTTCTCTTAATTTTTCATGCACTTTTTCTTTCTTTAATATTTTCTTTTCCAAGAACAATGTAATTTCTTTCATTAATCCCAATTTATTTTCTAACTTTCTTTCTTGTTTATTAGTCTTATTTTGCATTTTTTTTTTACTTCAATTATTCGTTCACCGCGCAATATAGTCCAGATCCTTTCTTAAGGAGGCAGGACAACCCTTCGAAAAAATTAATTCCGACAGGTTTTTTCGATTGAGCCGTCAGTGGCAATTTTTTACGACAACGACATATTTCTTCATGAATTTCAGTTTGATCTGGTTTCACATTGATGCCTTTTTTAACCCTACTTTGTTGCAATAATATTCTATATATTGTATCTGACACAGTCCATTTTTATTTATTTATTTTTTTGCATTTTAATCACAACCGCAAAGCCTCTATTATGTGCATACTCACGATAAAAATTGTATGCATCTCCTGGTTTAGTAAATTTCATTGCGAGCTAATCTATACAGCCTCCATATATTAGATACTAAAAAATGTCAAATAATATGTTGTTTATTTTATTCTAAAATGATGTCTCACAAATAGAAAAATATTGAATTATGTATTTAAGCTCATCAAATGTCGTATTGTATAACATAATATGAAATATTTTCTTACGTACACGTAGATGCTGAAATCAACTAAACGGGATACTATTTTATTTTAATTAACTATAATATCGATATTTTAATTGAAATATGATTGCTAATACATATTTACCAAATTTTTAACACACCACATGAGATTTTATGTTTATGCTTTATTCTAAAATGTTAACCTACAAATAGAAAAATGTTGAGTCCTGCATTTAACCTCATCAAATGTCGTGTTGTATAGCATAATATGAAATGCTTCACCATGCATACATAGATGTTGAAGTCAATTGAACGAGATGCTACTTTATTTTCATTAATAGTGATATCGATATTATAATTGAAATATAATTTCTAATATATATTTACCAAATTCTTAACACATCAAACGACATTTTTATAGTTTTACTAATCTTTAAATCTTGAAAAACTAGGAAAACAATTATATTGACATAATTTCATAAATTATTATTCAAATTTGACTAAGGAAACAATACTCCAATAATTTGAATCCAATAATTTCAGTCTAATAAATCGAATAAGGTATTGACGATTTCAACTTTATTGTCCAAATTTTACTTACGTGATTGAGCAATTTCCCCTGCATCATTCGGTATTGGAAAATAAGATGAAGTATATGAAACTTCAATTTCTTTGATGTCTTGATTGCTTAGGAATTGATTGAAACATGAATTTGTTATGTTGGTGAATGTCCTCTCTTCATTCTTCTATCCTATATTTATATATTTTGATCGCACTTTTTAGGTTAGGTCTTATAACTTTGAGCCTCAATTCGTTTTTTGTGGATAACAAAAATAATTAAATTACTTTTGTAAATTCAGATCATTAAATTTATCAAGCAGATGATCGGATGGGTGATTTAAATAACCATGATGTTGACTGTTCAACACCCTAAACGTTGGGAGAAATTTTATAAAATTTTAAATATAAAAAAGTAAAAATTACAATAGAATATCGTATTGAACAATATCATTTAATTCATTTACTATCGTATACAGAGTAAATTATATAATACTACTTTGTATTATATAATACTCCTTGTGTTTAAGTAAAATTGCACAAAACATCCTGTGTTTTATTTATTGCATGAAATTCCTTCGTGTTAATGTAAAATTTGCACGAAACATTCTCCTTGTCCAAAACTGATGTTTGGTTTTAAATAAAGACTTAAATTATACAAGTTTTATACAAATAAAAACTGTAAAATATCTTAAATATTTTTTTTGAATAAAATAAATAAATAAATAATTGATTAATCATTCAATTTATAGTTTTTTTTAGATAAATTGTTATATGGTTTTTAATAAAAAAACTATAAAAATAAATAATCAATGATGTAGCTTAAAATTTTAAATCGGATGATTATTTATATTATCTAATATACTATGAGAGCTATAAGTCTCATGTTCGAGTCATACGGAAATCTCAATTTATTTGTTTTCTTAGATAATATAATTTTGATATTTTTTTTACAATTTATCTTTACTATTTTTGTTTGTAGTAATTTTATAAAGTAATTTGATAAGGAAAAAAATTAGTTAAAAAAATTGAGTATAACATAAAAAAATATATATTATATATTTATATATACACACAAATACTTTGAATATTTCCAAATAAAAATAAGACTAAACTATGTAACACTCTATACTGTTTTAGGATAAATACACAAAAACACCTCGTAGTTTTTAATTGTGTGAAACTTTCTTCTTTGAGTATAAAAACTTAATTTATACAAGTTTTGTACAAATAAAGAAAAATAAATATATTAATAGTATGTTTTTAATATAATAAATAAATAAATAATTCTTTAATTTATAATTTTTTGGTGACAAACCGTTATCTAATTTTTATAAAAAAATTATAAAAAAAATAATTGCTCAATTATTTATTTATTAAAAAAAATATATTTAAAATATTTTACTTATTTTATTTCTATAAAACTTGCATAGCTATATTTATATCCAAATAATAATAAAAATGATGTTTTGTGCATATTTTAATTCAACACAAAATTTCACATAATAAATAAAACACCAAATGTTTTATACATTTTTCGTTAAAGCATGTGATATACTTCCTTCGTCACAAAAAAATTATCTTGTTTTTCAGTTTTTCAAAACAATTGTCTTGTTTACTTTAGTAACTGTGATTTCAACTTTATAACAAAATTATTCTTACTTTTTCAAACTACTCATAATTATTATTCTAATATACTTTTTAAAATTATTCAAAAAATAAGGGTATTTTACTCTTTTATATTTTATTTTATATCTATCTTCAATTAAATATTACTCCCTCCGTCCCGTATACCATGTAGCAGACACAGTATTTTAGGAGGGGTGTAATTAGTAGATAATTATGAATGTATTAATTAAAATAATTATGTTATAATATAAATAATTATAAATTAAGATTAAGATAACTAATTAGTTTAATTAAAATTAAAAAAATAAATTAAAAAGTTTAAAATGAGATTAAAGTGTGTAATCATTTTCAAAAAATAAAAGTGACATGGAATGTGGGACGGACAGAACGGCAACGTGGACATGGTATATGAGACGGAAGGAGTATTATTATTATTCTTTAATTTTGTGCCAACATCCAACAAAACATTTTTTATGGGACGAATGGAGTAAACACTTCAACATACATGGCATAGTATTCATTCCCTAAAAAACAATGCAATTTTACAATACTTCCCAAACAACTTAGGCACAAAGCAAAATATCCAAACGGTAATATACATAAAATACAACAGCAAATACAGCAGCAATCCACATAATTTCTCCGATCCGATTCACAAAATGCCGACAACAGCAATCCACATAATATCCCCGATCCGATTCACAAAATGTCGGGGGTAATTTGCATAACTTTGTCCGATGCTAATTGGTTCTATACTAACAAACACACATGATAACAAACTACTCTGGGTACCCGTTCACGCATAAAAAATAGACATCGATAGAATCTCACTAACGAACCCGGGAAGATGCACCACCTGAAGGCCCCCGACGCCCTGTCCTGAGTGAAAATCGAACACTTCGGAGCAGCGATGACAACGATGCATGTCGACTCCCCCCATTTCCGTCTGTCGTCCCCGATGGACCCGACGATTGCACCTGAGACGACTGCGTTGCTGGCGCGCAGTCCGGTGACGGATGTACATTAGAGGCAACCTACCAAGTCATCCAAGTAGCAGCGAAATCAAATTTTATTTTTTGGCAGATAAATGTATCCCAGTAACAGTTGTGTAGCCTAAGAAATGAGATGGGTACCTGTTCGGATTGGGAGCAGTGTCTGTCCGGCCGATTGATGGGATCTTTCGTTGACGTATTCTACAAGTAAACACTTTCGGGTAAGAACCAATACAACATAAACGGAAAAATAAAGAGCACTTCATAAGTTCAAGAACCACGTTATGGAGCGGCGGATCATTTTTGCAACTCCGTCTGTTGTGCCCTTGTTGATGGCATTTGGAACAAGGAGTCCTCAATCCATGTCGAGATGCTTTACCGTCCTTCCTCTCATCATTACCGTCGCGCCGACGAGCTTCTTTTGGACGCCCAGTGCGAACCTTCACGACCGGGGGCGCCACCTCCCCAAGCATGGATTCTTCATACTTATGTATTCCAGGGACGGGGTTTATCGCATGGGTGTATACTGCCATGTACGTTTCTTTTTTGAAGCAGACATCTATGAAATTTTCCACCGCAAGTCGCTGGTACTCGATCGCGGCCACTCTATAGCAACAAGGATATCCGCTAATTTGGAACATGCCATAGGTGCACATATGCTGGTTCAACACGACAACATGGTTCTGCGTGAAGTGCGTAACTTCTTACTTGTTGTCGCCGCCCCATGATGGAAAACAGTTACGGCTAGCCTTCCGCACCAGCTCTACCTTTTTCATGACATTAGGGCACACAATTCCCTCAAATTTTTCAATCCCCGCCTTTTTCGTTTGAATTCAAACCATCAACCTTTGTCGTATCCACTCGAACATATCAATTATAGGTAGGTCCCGTGCCTTCAAAATGTACCAATTAAAGGACTCACACATGTTGTTCACGAGTACGTCGCTCTTTGTTTGTACCCAAAAAAAGGCCCGTGCCCAGTGCTGCTGTGGGATCTCACTCAACCATGCATAAGCAGCTTCTCCGGTCCCGGTTGCTACATCGTACCTCCTAATCTGTCGCATCACTTTCTCATGCTCCTTCAAATTAATGTCGGCGATGCCTTCCAGAAAAGACGCTTCAATTCCAATCGCTTAAACCGCACTTTGAAGTTGTTGTACATATGATGCAAACAGAAACGATGTTCTGCTCACGGCGCTCGTTCTGCAATCGCCTCCACCAATCCTTTTTGACGATCGGATATAAAGGACCATTCCCCGGTTCTAGAATCACCCAAATCCCTCAGCAAACGCTCCAAGAACCAATCCCACGTCTCATACTTTTCAATCTCGACAAATGCAAAGGCGATGGGGTAGATATATTCATTGGGATCTCTCCCTACTGCCGTCAGAAGCTGCCCCTTATAAATCCCCTTAAGGAAACATCCATCAAGCCCTATGATATTGCGGCAACCTGCTTTAAATCCCTCCCTCAAAGCTGCCAAACAATAGTACATTCGCTTGAGCACCGGCGGACTAACCCCCCGATCAACGGATAAAATACAGCTGCTGCTCGGATTGAATTTGCACACTGTCGCGCAATAATCGTAAAGGCGTTTGTATTGTTCTGATGTGCACCTTGATCAATTCCAAAGCATGTCGCTTCGCCCGGTAAACTTTGTACATAGTCACCTAAACATGCACCTCCCTCCGAATTTTCTTCTTCAATGCAGGTATAGATATGTCCGGATTATTTGATACCATATCTTTTATCCTCCTTCCAAGGTACTTGTAGTTTGCTTGCGCATTGGTCGACTGGTGTGAACACTGATGGGTTCCCTTCAGGGTTTTGATCTGGAAGGTGTCTCCACCCATGATGGATGACGCGTGAATCCTCCAATCACAACCCTTCTTGCATATGGCTGTAACCTTCTTTTTTTTCATTCTTTATGAGGTTTATATTCCACCCCTCCGTACACCCCAGTCACGGAGGGCTTGCCTATATGTCAGTCCGTTCACAAATTTCATCCCCACTTTCAATTCACAGTCAGATTTCTCCATTTTATCATCCCATTCCTCGTACGCCAGCCCCCGGGTGTCGTTAGAATCTTCCGGACTACGCAGTAACCCGTCCTCCTCGCTCAATTCATCACTAATCCACCCATCTATGGTCGGTTTAACCCCCGTCCCATGATCCAATTCTCTAGTCGCCTCAGTTTCATCCGCCAAGTGCGGTTCATCCATTGGTACATCACCCCCGCCAAGTTCTACTGCTCCCTCATCCGTGAGGGAAGTGTCCGAGTGAATTTCGCCTTCCACATCCTCGCTGTTCCACTCTCCGTTATCAGAGATTTGATCCTCGCCATCAGAACTTTCTTCATGGGTTTTCTCTCGTTGACTCTCTTGATAAATCCGCAACTCCTCCCAATATTCGTCGGCATCTGTATTGTCATCGTCATCGTCTTCATCATCATCATTGTCATTGTCATTGTCTTCATCATCGTCATCGTCACGATCACGGTCATCATCATCGTCATCGTCACCATCACCATCATCGTCATCAGCATTATCATCGTCATCGTCATCGCTTGCATCTACACAATGAAACATAACACAAGAAATGTATTAAATGCAAATTCGTATGTGAAAAGAAAACATCTAGGAGGTTTACCTGCATGCAATTGAGCCTCATACCAACCACGATTGTCCATTCCCTCCGTGTAATCGGTCCACACGGGTTCGTCAACACCCATGTACTCGAAATTCCCTTGCGAGTCATCTTCTTCATCGTTGTCCGCATCGTCCCCCTCGCTTTCCTCTTCCGAGTCTAGAGTTGCAATGCCTTTCCCTTTTCGAAATCTTTCCTCATCCTGCGGATCAAATCCACCTGTTAACTCCTCAAATTCGTAGCTTTGAAAACCTTTATTCTTGTATCCGCACACATTATCCGTTACTCTTTCCTCATGCACGTTTTCACCCTCATGAGCGTCATCACCCCCCATCGTCCTCGACACCCTTATCATCCTCAAAAACGTAATTCCTCAGAGTGCTACTTTCCTCCATTCCACGACGCCATTCAAGCAACAAACCTTCGTTAGGCCTCCGTATGTTATGTCCGTAGGCATCACATATGCGCATCGCCAAAGCTTTATCCTCGGCATATATAGAAATTATATTTTTGCCGTAGTGAATTTTAAACATATTCATAACATCTTCATCGCTCTTAATATGATACACTGGACCTTTCTGATTTGCACCGTGGGGACTATCGGGGCTCCGATGTATGAACTCCACAACACCTGCCCTACCTCTTACACGACAGTACATGTTGAAGATCTCACCAAAATAGAACCTATCCTTATCGATACGGGGGAAACAAACATATCTGCCACCCCTGTATCGCTTCGCGGGGCCCTCATACTCGGTATACCCATCCACCCACATATAAATTGTCGCAAACTGGTCCATTATGCCGGGGACCACAACAACCTCAAGAACGTGCAATATGCAAGACAACACACTGAATCTTACCACCAACAAAATCTAACTTTCTACGAATTACTAAATTTATTCCAGAGACACGACAAAATACACAGCAAAAGAGGAAATAAAGTAACTTGACCACAAAATTTTTAATAATATACATATCTCTGTGTCCGACGTAAAGTTCACTTTCAACCCAAAATAAAACTAGAAAATTGATTTTTGAAATACACGAACGTTCCTACTCACGAGCCGAGAGGAGAGATTTGAGAAATTTTACCAAATTAAAAAATCGCAAGTAAACCCTAGAAAGCTTGGGGGTGGGGCAGACGGGGGATCGTGACTGTAGTGTCGGTGGGGAAAGGTAACGACAGTGTATGAAAGGATGAAGGATGAGCGAAAGGCAGCGTGAAACGGGGGGTGGAGGCGGGGCAACGACGGTGTCCCTCTGCTGGTGGGTTTCTTGATCGCGCGATAGATGGTGAGAGAACGATTTTGGGGAAGAATGGAAAATGCCCTCAAAAAATAAAAACATAAAGTAAAAAATAAAGATAGGGGTATAACGGTATGATGAGGCTAAAATTTAATGGCGTCAGTGTGATTTAGAGGGGGACGAGTGTGCAACGTTTTACAAACCACGAGTAGATTTTTTGGAGTTTTAGGACTACAGGGTGTTTTTAGCGGATTTGGTAAACCACGGGGTTTTATTTGCTGTTTTGCTTAATTTATCCTAAAAATAATACCAACCAAACTTAATCAAGAGATTTAGGTTGGTTTGGGTCAGTTTTAAATTTTTGAGGTGGTCCGCAAAGTATGGACGGGTCGTGTGAAAAATGGATTAATTAGTTCAAGCCTTGGCGCTTCTGTAAGCTATTTAACAGATTTTGTTTGGAGGTGTCACTTTTAAATCTGAATTTTAAATTATAATAACCGTGTGATGTAATAATACAATTTGTTTAATTATGGTTTAGAATTGAATATTAATTTCAATTTTTTTAAAATAATATATTTATTTGAGAAAAATTAGTATACTACTTCTATTGAAAACTGTAAGTTATCAATAATATTGATTTGAAATTAAAATGATAAAAAAAAAATCATAAATAAATATTGATATAATAGTTAAAATTAAAATTAATTCTTAATACAATATAAAAATAAATATATAATTTGATTTGTTTGGTAAAAAATTTTGAATAATAAAAAAAAAAACTAGAAAATTCTCTGAAACAAACACATATTGCTTAATTCAATGTAAATCATAAAAAATAAGCAAGAGAAAATTGCAATAATTTCCCATCAAATATTTAATTATTTTATAGTATTATATATTTTTGCCGTCATAATTGAATAATATATAAATTTCAATAATTCATTAGTTTCAAAATACGTAACATCTACACAAGCAAGCAGTTACAACCAATACTACCAACTACTATTTGATCTCCATTGCTCGTGCAAACATTACACTACGTACCTTCAAGAAGCAGCAACGGCTTGTTTTGCTTCGAGCATTTTCTCGTATTCTTCGATGGATTTGAAGAGCTCCGAGAAGTTGCCCTTACCGAATCCTCCGCACCCTCCTTTCTGGTAAGCGTTCCCTTTCTCGTCCTTAAGCATGCACCCGATCCTCTGAATGATCTCTATGAATATAGTCGGCCTACACAGACGGCGCCCGTGTTATAATTAATTCAACCACCCAACACATCGATGATAAAACTCTGACATCTAACGAGTAAAGTAAATCGCCAGGTTTCAAATTGAACAAATACAAGAACTATTCACCATCATCAATAATATGAAGATTTTACATGGATTACTCGAAACGATTAATGTTATGGGTATAGAGCAATATATATATCCATGGAACTGACATGAATCTAGAGCTTTTCACTAACAACTAAAAGATTTGTAGTAAGAAATGCAACGGTGGTGTATTACGAAAATGATCATAGAAGAAAGAAAATCATCGAGCCATTTATTTTTCGTGGTAGTAATTGTACGCCAAGCAAAGCATATAGAACCAGTTTTGTTTAGAGTACAGCCAGGCAGTGACAATTACAAAACAGATCAAACTTTTTCGATAAGTAAACTAGCAAGATTTCCATCAATTGGTGATCATAGAACAAAGAAAACCATCGTCGTAGTAATTCTACAACAAGCGAAGCATTTATAATCAATTTTGTTCAGAGCACAACCAAGCAGTGACAATTACAAAAGCAGATCAAACTTTATCACCTTACGGAAAAAGCCGATGCTTTTGATTAGCCTACTTCACTGTTTTCTTTTACAAATTACAGATCATGAATGGCATAATGCATACAGCAAGTAGATATGAAATTCATGGAATAAACACATAGCATGAAGTCGGAAGCTCTATTCTGCCTAAAAAAAGATGAATATAATGAATGGCGTAAGAAAGCAACTATGGAGCATTTCGAATAAAAACTTCAGACCATAGTTTGTGCTTGAACTAAAAGCTTCAGATCATCAAAATCCTTGATAACAAACTGCTAATTATAGTCTCAATCATGCTAATTTCATTCAGGATTTAGCCGAATCTAATCCCAAAACAGGTATAGTTAAAGCAAATTCAATGGATTGAATAAGAGATAGGTTTTGAAAGTACCTGTCGCCCACAGGCTTGGTGAAGATCTGGAGAAGAGTTCCTTGGTCATCCCTATCTACCAAGATCCCCAGCCTTTCGCACTCGGCGATCTGTTCATCTGTAAGCACATCGCCGGCTCTGTTCTTCACGTTCCTGTAATACGTCGGCGGTGGTGAAGGCATGAACTCAAATCCGCCGACGCTGCTCCTCTGCCTCATCTCCTTCAGCGTTCTGATGATATCCTCACTTGTGAGTGCCAAATGCTGCACTCCTGCACCTTCATTGTGCTCCAAATATGTCTGGATTTGGCTCTTTCTCTTCGTTCCGTACACCGGCTCGTTTAATGGTAACAGCACCGTCTCGTCGTTGTTTGCGAGGACTACGGAATTCAATCCGCTCTCGGTGGTGCCTACGTCCTCTGCGGTGAATTCAGCGAATTCGTGAAATCCAGTTAAGTTCTTCAAGTACTCGACCGCAGGACCGAGTTCGGGGACGTTACCGACGGCGTGGTCGAGTCTTCTGATTCCGTAATCCAATTGTTGGTAAGAGCTTTCGTTTTCGATTTGTTCGAAGCCTGGTAGAAAATATCCATCGGAGGATGCTTCTTCACCATCGCCGTAGCTCACGAATCGTAGTACGACGTCGCCGTACAAGTGGACTTCGGCGATGGCGGTTTTGTTGTCCGATAGAAGAACCGGCGGAGATGAAGATTTAGCGCCTCCGGAGAGAGCGGTGGAGTAAGCAGAAAAGGCTGAATCAACGAGGATAGCGACCGCGCGGACGGCCAAACCGTGAGAGGAAGTGAAGGAACTGTGGTCGGAGAAGGAGAAAGTAGGGATGGCGGCGGAGGATGGATTGGAGAGCGAAGGGGAGTAAGGCGCGGTGAAGAGGAAGTTGAGCTGGCCGGAGCGGAGGAGGTACGAAGCGTGTACGGAGTTTCCGGTGGAGAGTTCAGATTTAGCGACGAGAGGCATTCCGAGGCCCCACGAGAAGCGCCTGGCGGTGTTGGTGGCGTCGCCGCACCAGAATTCTATGTGGTGGAAGTGCCGGACGGAGAATCGATCGGACTTAGGGTTTTTACGGACGAAGTTTTTGAAACCTACCAGCTTGAATTCCTCGTGCGCCACGGCGGCGGCGACGGTGGAGGAGGACTGTTCTTTGCCCATGCTTAGGTTGTCTGAGGTTCTCGATTCACACTTGAGTGCTCTAACAGCAATTGATTCGCAGCGGCGGAGCGTCCAGTGGGCGTCGCGGCGGAGACGGTGGCTATTTGTAGTGAGGGGGAAGGAGGAAGACGCAGAAAAGTAGAAACTGCACATAAATAATTCTGAAATTCAATAGTCTTACCATACTGATTAATGTGGTTGATATTCAGTGATGATAATTCTATTTTAGTTAAACAAGTAGTACTAATTTAATTGAAAATAGTATATGCAAAATAAGACATCGATATTATCCAAATGAAT
The DNA here is from genome assembly GCF_009805555.1 of Andrographis paniculata. Lineage (NCBI taxonomy): Eukaryota > Viridiplantae > Streptophyta > Magnoliopsida > Lamiales > Acanthaceae > Andrographis > Andrographis paniculata. The sequence continues at coordinate 3,521,134 of NW_026137611.1, forward strand.
TTATCATTAATTTCTGTATAAATCAAACATTTTAGAAATAATCTTAATTTAATTTTCAATTTCAAATTTATACTATCTGTAATATAATTGTTTTATTTAAAAAGTTACAAAATAAATAACTAAGAGTTTTTCCTTTATAATGTCGTATAATAATTTACACAAGTTTTCTTTGATAGTAGTTATGCTTATAGTTTATTTGTAATATAAAATAATATTTCTTCCGTCCAAAAGTATAGTATCAGCTTGTTAGGCACGAAAGAAATATTGATATTATATTGGTAGTTGGTAAAAAATAAAGATAAATTACTTTTTTAACTCTGTGAATATATTAATGTAAAAAGTAGTGACAATTATGTAATAATAATGAAAAAATATAGATAGTTTTATGGTGATATGATTATTTATGAAAATGAGACTACTGTTTTGAGACGAACAAAAATGGTAAACAAGACTATTATATTGGGATCCGTCCCAAAACTATGGTATGAGTTGTATTTGGCACGAAATTTAAGGAATATTGATATTATACTGATAGTAGGTAAAAAGTATGGGTAAAAAACCTTTTTATCCTTATGATTGTATTAGTGTAAAAAAATAGTGGCAATTGTGTAATGATAATGAAAAAGTAAGGATAGTTTTTATTGTGATATGATTATTTATAAAAATTAGACTTGTTTTACGACGTATAAAAATAATAAACATCACTATTGTATTGAAACGGACGGAGTATATTTTACTTTTTAAAAAAATAAAATTCCGCTTTGTATAATTATTTTGTAATTTTTTACATTATTTATTAATAATAATTTTTTTAAAACATCAAATAAAATATTAATTTTGTATTATACCAAAAAAATTTTAAAACAAAAAATTCAAAAATCTATCTAAAATGGAGCAAACACGTCAATTTTGGATTATGAATTTAAATTTGAATTTTAAATAAAACTATTTTGAATTAAATAATTATTTAAGTATATAATATAAATAAATATATGAATATGCATTGTATGGAGCACTTAAACGGTAAATCTTCTTTCGAGGAGAACTGCCAAATTAGTTGGAAATAAATAAATAAATAGAAAAAAATATTAAAATAAGAAAAGTTTTGTAAACAAATATATGTATACCTTTGCGGTACGCGAATGCTTTTATATTAAATGCATGATAAGTCTGTCCCTATAAATATATGTACAAGTGATGAAATAAGATCGTGAATTGCAGTAGCATTTAATTTTTCGTCTCTCTCTCTCCCAAATTCTCTCCCCCTCAATATTTATTTCTTTTTACAAAACTTAAGATCGTGAATTGCAGTAACATTTAATTTCTCGTCTCTCTCTCTCCCAAATTCTCTCCCCCTCAATATTTATTTCTTTTTACAAAACTTAAGATCGTGAATTGCAGTAACATTTAATTTCTCGTCTCTCTCTCTTCCAAATTCTCTCCCCCTCAATATTTATTTCTTTTTACAAAACTTATATATACATACATACATTATATAATATATATAATATCCTACATACTACATACATATATATTATACACACTTTGTACACACACGTCTATATATATATATATTTACTTATATATATTATATACAAAATATGAAATAATGGTTAGCGGTAAAAGTAATTAATATTTCTATTGGCTAATCCTATAATAATATTACAACAGCACGATTATATATTTTATTTTCCGTAAGGTAATATTTTATATTTTATCTGTTCATGATGTCTAACCTTGCCAAATAGGAATTTCTCTCTCTCCTCGTTTCTGGCCAAAATTATATGGCATGGGCTTGCAATGTTAAAATACATCTGGTATCAATGGACTTGGAAAATACCATTGCCCAAGATAAAAACTCCCGAGCCAAGATCGTGCAAAGGCCATGATCTTTTTGTGACATCACATCGGTGAGCACTGAAAATGCAGTATGTCACGCTGGAATCCCCACTTGAATTGTGGGAGAGATTGAAAAAAAGATATGATCATTTGAGACTGACATTGTTGCCAATGACACGAAGGGAATGGCAAAGCCTACGGCTTTAGGACTTTAAAACAGTCCAAGAATATAATTCTGGCATGTTTAAAATAACATCACAGCTACGCCACTGTGGCGAAAATTTATCTGAATCTGATATGATGGAGAAAACTTTCTCTACTTTTCATGCATCTAACATGGTTTTGCAGCAGCAGTATCCCGAAAGAGGCTTTTAGAAATATTCTAAGTTGATCACCTGTCTTTTGCTGACCGAACAAAATAATGAATTGCTACTGAAAAATCACGAATCTCGGCCGACAGGTGCAACTCCATTTCCAGAGACAAATGCAATATAGCCGGCAAATCCGGTGCGTGATCGTGGGCAAGTCAGAAATCAGCGAATTAATCGCGATCGAAATCAGAATCGCGGACTTGGCCAGGCAAACGCATACAGTCACAATAATTATATCAAAATAGGCCCCGATATGTGCCAAATCGACATTATAATGACAGAAGGCCGTACAGACCTCAACAGAGGTTCAACACCGGGAGAAATAGAAACAATGACGAGGAATGCACCCGGTGTGGAATCAAAGGCCATTGGGCCCATGTTTGTCGCACAGCCAGTCACTTGGCTGAACTGTATCGGGCCTCAAAAGAAAGGTGGGGAAGAGTTGCTGACGAAACAAACCACATTGCCCATGATGACACATTTGACGATGTGATGAATGAAGATATCACGCACCTTGATGCTGATGATCTGCTTGACATAGCTGATGATGTTAAATGATAAAATATTATTGTATCTCTTTTGTTATTTTTTATGCTTTCTACCCCTTTTTGTATTACCCCCTATAATATAATTCTATTTTGATTATGTTACTGATACATGTCTTTTACTCCCTCCGTCCCATAACAAAGTATCCATTTTTCCATTTTAGTCCGTTCCATAACAAAGTATAATTTTTTTTTTTTAGTAACTATACTATCTACCTAACATTACAAATACCCTTACAACTTACATATATTACACAAATGTCATTACATTTATATCACACATACTAATAAGGTTATTTTAGTCATTTCAACTTTATTCCTACTATATCCCAATATAATACTAATATTTATAAAACTACGTGCAAAAAACAAATGGATATTTAGTTCCGGGACGGAGGGAATATTATTTTTACCTTCTTGCAAAGATATGGATGCCAAATTTTTTGGTGCCGATGACAATATCTGCCTTATCGACAGTGCTACGACTCACAGCATTTTGAAAACCAAAAGTTATTTCTCCCATCTGAATATGGGAAAGACCACAATTGTTACTATTAGTGGTACATAAAAAATGATTGAAGGCTCAGAAAAAGCTACTGTATATCTCCCAAAAGGGACAAAAATGACAATTGAAAATGTCTTGTTCTCGAGCAAAGCTCGAAGGAATTTGCTGAGCTTCAGTGATATTCGAAAAAATGAGTATCACATTGAAACATTAAATGAGGCAGAAAATGAGTATTTCCTGATAACTCAGATTGTGAATGGCAAAAGAATTGTAAAAGAAAAATTGCCATCATTTTCTTCCGGCTTATATTACTCAAAAACCAGTGCCATTGAAAAATATCACATAGTAGATCAAATGGCTACTAGCGATTTTAAAACTTGGCACGATCGACTTGGGCATCCTGGCAATGTCATGCTGAGGCGAATTGTTGAAAATTCAAATGACCACTCATTGAAAAAGAAAAATATTTTGAGTTCGAATAAATTTGTTTGTGTTGTCTGTACCCAAGGGAAGTTAATAATCAGGCCATCTCCAACAAAGGTTGGATTTGAATCCCCAGCTTTTCTGGAAAGAATTCAAGGTGATATTTGTGGACCAATAGATCCACCGTGTGGACCCTTCAAGTACTTTATGGTACTAGTTGACGCGTCAACGCGATGGTCACACGTATGTCTATTATCTACTCGCAATCTAGCTTTTGCTAGATTACTTGCACAAATAATTAAATTGCGAGCACAATTTTCAAATCACCCAATAAAACAAATACATTTAAATAATGCTGGAGAGTACTCATCACATACATTTGATGATTATTGCATGTCAATTGGGATTATTGTGGAACATCATGTTCCTCATGTACATACGCAAAATGGCCTCGCTGAATCCCTTATCAAAAGATTGCAATTAATTGCCAGACCATTGTTAATGAGGTCTAAACTTCCTGTATCATGTTGGGGACATGCTATATTGCATACAACAGGCCTCGTGAAAATAAGGCCAACAAGTTATCACTGTTATTCCCCTACTCAATTGGTTTCTGGAAAAATACCAAATATATCTCATTTGCGGATATTTGGGTATGCTGTTTATGTTCCAGTTGCGCCACCTCAATGCACGAAAATGGGACCTTAAAGAAGGTTGGGTATATATGTCGGATATGAATCACCCTCGATCGCAAAATATCTTGAACCAACAACGGGTGATTTATTTACTGCGAGGTTTGCAGACTGTCATTTTGACGAATCACATTTCCTAACATTAGGGGAGACAATAATCAACTGAAAAAAGAAATTTCGTGGAAAATACCACTTGAATTTGATTCTCGTACGAAACATAGTTAACTCGAAGTTCAAAGAATTGTGCATTTGCATAAAATTGCAAATCAATTACCTGATGCTTTTAATGATGCTGCCAGAGTTACAAAATCATATATTGCAGCATCAAATGCACCAGCTAAAATAAATATCCCAGAAGGGAAAATGCCGAGTGCTAATGAGCATACTGCCCGCGTAAAATGTGGCAGACCGTTGGGTTCCAAGGATAAGAATCCACGAAAGAAAAAAGTTGTAAATACTGGTGAAGAGATCAACAATGATCAGATACCTGAAAAGGTCAGTACAACCCCTAAAAAGGTTGATACTAAAAATTCTGATGAAAGTGATGATGAAGTTATTGAAACTTATATTAAGTATACCACCGGTGGAAAATATTGGAACAGAAAGAAAAAAAAATATTGATAATGCATTTGCATATTCTGTAGCACTCGATATAATAAAAGATGACGAGGATTATGAATCAAAATCAGTTGATGAATGTCGGAAAAGAGATGATTGGGCAAAATGGAAAGACGCAATTAAGTCTGAATTGGAATCATTGAAAAAACGGCAAGTATTCGGCCCTATAGTCCAAACACCTGAAAATGTGAAACCTGTTGGTTACAGATGGGTGTTTGTGAGAAAAAAATGAAAATAATGATATCAAAAGATATAAAGCAAGGCTTGTAGCCCAGGGTTTTTTCCAGAGACCGGGTATTGATTTTGAAGAAACATATTCTCCGGTCATAGATGAAACATATTCAGGTATCTGGTGAGCCTGATAGTACACAATAATCTTGATATGTGATTAATGGATGTAGTTATTGTTTATCTTTACGGCTCCTTAGACAATGAAGTCTACATGAAAATCCCAGAAGGAATTAACATACCTCAAAGCCAAAAGAATCATATTCCATCAAATTGCAAAAATCTTTGTATGGGCTCAAGCGATCGGGCCGAATGTGGTACAATCGTCTCAGCAAAAGCTTAACCAAAGAAGGTTATATACATGATCCTATTTGTCCATGTGTTTTTATAAAGAAAAATGGGTTTGAATTTGTTGGAACTCCTGATGAAATCCAGAAAGCTGTTGAATATCTGAAAAAGGAGTTTGAGATCAAAGATTTTGGAAAAACTAATTTCTGCCTTGGTCTGCAAATTGAGCATTTGGAAAGTGGAACATTTATTCACAAATCAAATTATACCAAAAGGGTACTAAAACAGTTTCTGATAGATAAATCACATTCGTTAAGTACTCCAATGATCGTCAGGGCACTCGATCCAATAAAAGATCCATTTAAACCAAAAGAGGAAAATGAAGAAACACTTGGCCCAGAAGTGCCATATATGAGTGTTATAGGCGCATTGATGTATCTTGCTAACAGCACCCGACCTGACATATCATTTGCTGTAAATTTGTTGGCAAGATTCAGTTCATCGCCTACTCGACGACATTGGAATGAGATTAAGCACATTTTTTGCTATCTCCAAGGAACAATTGATCTCGGGTTATTTTACTCAAAAGATTCTCGATATGAATTGATTGGTTTTGCCGATGCAGGATACTTATCTGATCCTCATAAAGCCAAGTCACAAACTGGCTATATATTTACTTGTAGCGAAACTGTGATCTCGTGGAGATCAATGAAACAAACTTTAACTGTCACATTTTCAAATCATGCTGAAATATTGGCAATATATGAAGCTAGTCGAGAATGTGTTTGGTTGAGGTTAATGACTCAACATATTCTGAAAAATTGCGGGTTAATACCTGACGATAAAATTTCCTCAAACTACATTGTACGAAGATAATACAACTTGTATAGCGCAATTAAAAGGGGGCTACATTAAAGAAAATAAAACGAAACATATTTCACCAAAAAAAAATTTTACTCATGATCTACAACAAAATGGTGAAATTAATGTGCAACAAATTCGATCAGATAATAATTTGGCGGATATATTAACCAAGGTATTGCCGACGGCAACATTTGAAAAACTGGTGAAGAAAATTGGGATGCATCGGTTAAGGGATCTCAAATAATGCTCAGATCAGGGGGAGCAAATCGATACAAGAATGGTGTACTCTTTTTCCTTCACTAGAATTTTTTGTCCCACAGGGTTTTTTTTTTCTAGTAAGGTTTTAACGAGACACATTCTTTCATTAAAAGCATCCTAGGGGGAGTGTTGTAAACGAAATGGCTACGTATATGTCACATAATGGACACGTCTGCGGTACGTGGATGCTTTTGTATCAAATGCATGATAAGCCTGTCCCTATAAATATATGTATAAGCTGATGAAATAAGATCGTGAATTGCAGTAACATTTAATTTCCATCCTCTTTCTCCCAAATGCTCTCCCCCTCAATATTTATTTCTTTATACAAAACTTATATATACATACATACATACATTATATAATATATATATAATACTCCCTCCGTCCTATAACAAAATATCCAATTTTCCATTTTAGTCCGTCACATAACAAAGTATCAATTTCTTTTTTTTTAGTAATTGTACTATCTACCTAACATTACAAATACCTTTACAACTTACAATATATTACACAAATGCCATTACCTTTATATCACACATACTAATAAGGTTATTTTAGTCATTTCTACTTTATTCCTACTATATCCCAATATAATACTAATATTTCTGAAACTACACGCAAAAAGCAAATGGATACTTCTTTATGGGACGGAGGAAGTATCCTACATACTACATACATATATATTATACACACTTCCGTGTACACACACGTCTATATATATATATATTTACTTATATATATTATAATACAAAATATAAAACAGTGGTTAGCGGTAGAAGTAATTAATATTCTATTGACTAATCCCATAATAATATTATAACAAAAAAAATTTTTGTTCAAAACATCTTAATTTTGCTAACATGTATGACAAAATTATCTCTTCTTTTTTTTCTTTTTTCTTTTTTTATATATGTTTTTTTATTTATTGTAATTATACTATTCACTCCAGCGAAATTTGTTCATCTTTTTTTTTTAATTGTCCGGCCAAATTAGTTATATTTCCTAATAAATTAATAATTAATAAATAATAATTTAAATCACCAACTTAACTATATTCTATTAAATTATTAGTATTTTTTTCTTTAAAGTTTATTTAGTTATACATTTGAGAGTTGAATTTGAAATTTGTAATAATAAAATTTTATATGTTGATGTAATATTTAAGAAAAATATAATAATAGTATGCTCCCTCCATTCCGCATTATAGTCTATATTTACTTTTAGTGCAAAATTTAAAAAATAATATAATAATAGTATTTTAATTATAATGAGTAATTAAAAATAATTTAAAAATTAACTTTGCCTTTGATATTTTTGTGTAAAAATAATGATATAAAAATAAAGATATTTGAAAAAAAAAAAAGGCGCCATAGTTACTAAAAAAAATACTATATATATATACACACGTTAACGTTTGACGGATGAAAATCAAAAGATATATGCATTAATGCGAGATAGAGAGAATATTTTTTGTATTTTTAATTTGAGATATTTTTCTATATTAGCGGCTAGAAATGTGTTGGTAATATAAAAAATAAGTTTTTTTTTAAATTATTAAATTTGATAAGCTTATAGAATATATAGTTTTGTGTTGACGTGTATATATTGTATTTTTTTAAAAAAAGTAATATTAATCATATCAAAAAAAAATTGTGAGGGTGTTTGGTTTAATATTTTAGATTAGAATTTGTATTTATTTCTTTCACAAGAAACAAAAAACAAAAAACAAAAGTTGCATACTTTTAGTGTTTAGATTTTATTATTATTATTATTATTTATAGAGAATTATAAAAATATTATGAAAAATTAATTGTATTATTTTGTAAGAAAAATAATGTATTACTCTCCCGTCCGGTAATTTAACTCCATTCATTTGTATATTTACAAAAAAAAATGAGATTAACTTTGATAGATGGAGAAAATATTATTAAAAATGGTGATTAATATTTTGTGAGAGTAAACAAATTTATAAACTCATCTATCATATTTATCACTATCAATAACTAAATTGAGTTTTAAATTTTATTTTTTGTATTTATTTTTGGAAGAATTTTATGTAAAATATTATTTAAATTAAAAAAATTTATATTCACATCATTTTTATTATTTAATTATATTTAAATTAATAAAATTAATTTTTCCTTTTACATTATTACAGTTTTCGAATTAATACAATAAATTTTTTACAAAATTTACTTCAAAATATAAAATATTCAGCATAAAGAGTAAACAAAATTATTCTAATTTTATTTTAATATTTCACTAAATAAAAATAATTAAAACAACAATACATTACAAATATTATATAAATTAATCAACTTATTTAACTATCTAATACTCCCTCCGTCCGGTTTGAAAGTTTATATTTACTTTTTGCGTTATTGTACTTAACATTAAAAATATTATTGTATTTGTATAAGTTTGTATACAAATATCATTATATTTATATTATAAGACATTAATAGAAGTATTTTTGTCTTGTTTACTTAATTTATACTGTATTTTGATATAATAATTAATATTTAAAGAGCAACACGCAAACAGTAAATGTAAACCTTTAAGGTGAACGGAGGAAGTACAATATTCCCAAAAAAAAAAAAAACACTAATTTTATAGCAATGAAGGAGTATTTCTATCCATTTTAAAAGTGTATATATATATACATATATATATATATATTTTCCCTTAAGAATAGTATTTTAATTGTAGTATATAGTTAAAAGTAGTATAAAATGAATTTTATTTTTATTTTTTGGTATAAAAATAATAATATAAGGGTAAATATGGTACATGCAGAAAAAAGTGGAATTCATAATTACCAAAAATAAAAATAATTACTATATAATTGAATGATCTAAAATAAAAATATGTAGACTTTGTGAGTGGATTAGAGAATATTATTAGTAATATTTTTATAATTAAATTTTTTTTTATATTTTACAAAATAATACCAATATTAGATATGTTTTTATTAATTAAATTTTAATATATAAAAATAAATATAAATTGATGTTACTAAATAAATTATCATTTAAAAAATTAATGTAAATTAATGAATAAAAAATGTAAACAATATACACAGTGTAAAATTATAGTAATAAACAACAAAATGTAATTTTTAATACTATCGAAACGCGAAAACAGCTACTTCTGTGGCATTTGTCCCTGAGACGCCACGAACTTGCAAAATGGATCTGTTTATCATAAAGAGATTCGTCGTTCCTGACCCTGCTTCTTTTTCCTCTGTTGCCCGGGTAGAAGAAAGGGATGAGACGTCTGTAGAGTCAGAGAAGACCTGAAAAAGATCTGAATTCAAAGATGGGTACTCCTTGGGTCGATCCTGCTATTGGAATCTCCTTTCGTTCTGAACTAGACTCGTACAGGCTTTAGGGTTTAGGGTTTAGGGTCGAGTCGAAGCTGGAACTTGCCCTCGCTAACATAAATAATAATTAGTATTTAGATCATTTTTTTATAGAAGATAAATAATAATAACATTAATAATAAATAAAATACAAGTTTAATTTTAATAAATCTAAATGCAACACAGATAAATTAAGTAATATTTAAAATAGTTTTTCGAATATATTGGCCTTAATAAGTTGATCTTATTTTGTTAAATTATTTTTTTCACTAATAATATGTAAAGTTTTATTTTCGTAATAGCTTTATTTATTTTTTACTTTCAGTTGTGCCATATGAATAAATATAATACAATTTCTTTACTATGAAATTTCAATTCTTCAATATCATAAGAAGAAATTGAATTTGAATATTTTTTACACTCCTTTGTCTTTGTGTTTACATAAAGACACATAAGGATGAACTTAAGAAGATTTTCTTTTTCATCACTATATGGTATTGTTGGATTTAAATTTGATGGTTATCCACTATTTTCATTTATTTTAGTTCTTTTTGAGTTAATCCTTCACCGAAAGCATTAGTACCATAATGACTTGCTCTCCATTTTGACTCAAGTTTAAATTCACGTCAAACATGCTCGTATATAAATAATATGTCAAAATCTGAAGAATATATTTGATATGTCTTATTTAAGAAATCATCAATGAACCTGTTGTTCACCACTCATTCTTTGTTGGTTAGCTTGTTCAAAACAACCAACAATTTTTTAAGTAGCTTGATTTATTTTTTTAACTGTTCTTTTGCATTGGCTTATATTTCTTGACAACTCTGCTTATATTTATTTTGCTTAAAATAATGAGTAATTCTTTCTTAGAAAGTAATAAATTTTTATTTTTTATGTGTTTTTTATTGCATATTTGTTTATGTTAAATCATCCACTAATAAGAAGCATATCATCTTAATGAGTCCATTGACTTTTAATTTTAGTCTTGAGAGCAACAATTTATACACTAGCTCTATCATATATATATATATTGGTTTATGTGTAGTATTCAAGAATATTTCTCATATGTGTGTTTTGCATAAAGCTTCATCGATGAAGGATGAAATGAACTTTAAAATGACTAAAAGTTTTAAAGATGAGATAAACCTTCAAATAATTATAAATTTGAAGGATAAGTTGAACTTCCAAATGATTGCAAGTTTTGAGGATAATAATAGTGAGGATGAATAGAAGAATATGATAAAATATAAAAATCTGAAAAATTTGAGAACTATGAGGGTTGAAAGAATTTTATGAATATTCTTAATTTTCGAAGCATGTTCGTAAAATCTTAAAACAAAAAAATCTTTTGTGAATTTGAAGATTATTGAGAGATTGACTCTATTGTTGAAACTTGAAGACATAATATTGAAAGAAATAAAGTAAAGTAGCTTAGAAAAAAAAAATCTTTTTGTTTGTAGATTTGATTTTTGAGGTTGGACTTTTGAATAGTAAAAGTTTGAATTTGAATAGTTGTTGGATGTGATATAAATAGATATTGATGATTTTTTTAATGTAAATAAAAAATTAGTATAATATAAAAAATAAAAAATAATTCTTTAATTTGATATTTTTGTAAAAAAATAAAATAAATAGTAAAAATCGTGTGAAAAATCTACAAAGGAACACATCATGAGGTATTAATATTTTTTCATTTGCAAATTTATAGGAAAAAATATCAAATTATATTAAAACATGTATTATTATTATTATCAATTGAATTTATGTCATTGTAGTATCAATGCCGCATTTTAGTGATTAATCTAATCAACTTTTGTTTTATTGAAATTTACTGAATGTAATATTATAGCACATTATTTTATTGTTTATTTACGTATTAGAGATCAATATATTCAATTCTTGTCTTGTTGAAATTTATTAATATATGTTTGTTTGGGGGTTTGGATTTTGAGTTGGGATTTGAATAGTAAAAATTTTGAATTTGAATAGTTGTATGATGTGATATAAATAGGTGTTGATGTGATATTTTGAATGTAAAATTGATTTTTAGTATAATATAAAAAATGAAAAATAGGTGTTTGATTTAATGTTTTTGGGAGGAAAAAAATGGGATAAATAGTGGATTTAAAATCCAATCCCCCAAACAAAGACACCGTAATATATTATTATATCAGATCACTTTACTAGTGTAATATCCATGTAATAGTGATTTATCTTTTCAACTTTTGTCTTATTGAAATTTATTGAATGCAATATTATATCATATCACTTACTTATGTATTCTACACAGTAGTTATCAATCTTTTCAATTTTGTCTTGTTAAAATTTATTTAATACTCTCTCCGTCCCATAACTATGTATCCATTTATTTTTTACACGAAATTTTAAAAATAATAGTATTATATTGAAATGTAGTAGAAATAAAGTAGAAATGACTAAAATAACCTTATTAGTATTGTGTGATATAAAAAGTAATGACATTTGTGTAATATATTGTAAATTGTAAGGGGTATTTGTAATGTTAGGTAGATAGTACAATTACTAAAAAAGAAAATGGATACTTTATTATGAGACGGACTAAAATAGAAAAATTGATACTTTGTTATGGGACGGAGGGAGTATATTATTTTATCATATCACTTTACTAATGTATCTATGTAGTAAATCTCTTCGTATTTTATCATTTTGAAATTTACTGAATGCATAGTTATATCACATTATTTTACTGGTGTATCTATATTGTAGTGATTAATCTTTTCAACTTTTGTCTTGTTAAAATTTATTGAATGTATTGTAATATTACTTTACGTTAATGATATATCTATGTACTAGTAATCAATCTCTTCAAATTTTTTCTTGTCAAATTTTGTCTTATTGAATTTATTGTATGTAGTAGTGATCATTCTTTTCAAGTTTTATCTTGCTAAAATATATTGGACGCATTGTTAGATTACATTACTTTACTGGTGTATTTATGTAATGGTAATTAATCTCTTCAATTTTTGTTTTAATTTATTAAAATTTATTGAATGTATTGTAAGATTTCATTAAGTTACTGGTGTATTTATGTAATAATGATTAATCTCTTCAAATTTTGTCTTTTTAAAATTTATTGAATGTATTTTTAGATCACATTAATTTACTAGTATATTTATATAATAGTGATCAATATCTTCAACTTTTGTCTCATTAAAATTTATTGAATGAATTGTTATATCACATCATTTTACTTGTGTATGTATATAGTAGTGATCAATATCTTCAACTTTTGTCTAGTTGAAATTTATTGAATTAATTGTTATATCATATCATTTTACTTGTGTATCTATATAGTAGTGATTAATGTGATCAATATCTTCAACTTTTATCTCGTTGAGATTTATTGAATGAATTGTTATATTACATCATTTTACTTGTGTATCTATATTGTAGTGATCAATGTAATCAATATCTTCAAAATGTATATTGTATAAAATGTATATCTCTTCAAAATGTGATATATAAAAAATTAAGTTAAAACATAATAAAATTAAATTAAAACAACACAGTACGATCACAGGCGAAATCATAGCCCTCTTTAATAGAAAAAAATATATTATTTTATTAATATTATATAAAATTATTATATTTATATAATAAAAAAATTAAATCAAATCAAAACAACACAATACGACAGTGGTTGCATATTGACTTAGAGGAGACATTTTGAAAACAATGTATTAATATATAAATAATATAATAATTTAGTTTATTTTTATATATAAAACAAGAAAGAAGAAACAAACACAGTGTTTGCCTTTTAACTCTTAGAATTACAATCGCAGTCTCGCACCTCACCCCGTTGTATAGTACAAACCGTTGCCCCGTCGATCGCCATTTTTTCTTCCTTTTTTCTTCTTTCACAAAGTCTGAAATCTTTAAAAAAAAATATGTCATCGTCACTCTTTTGTCTTCAGTTGTTGATTTTTGGATTATTTTTACTTTTTCTTCAATTTTCAACTCCATCGGTAACTCGATAATTTGCTTTATATTTTAATTTTCTTTTGATTTATGTATAGTTATATATCATTATATGGATAAATTTTTTATTCTTAAATATTAGTTTGATTTGATACATTTATGTTAGATAATTTATATTGATTTATTTGTATAGCTTTTTGTTAGGTGTTTTTATTTATGGATAAATTTGTTATTAAATCAAAGAGGTCAACTTCGTCGGCTTCGAGTACATTTTTTGCCCACATCAAGTAATATGCTTGCTAGTCAGATTATCTCTGATGACAAAAAATGTGCTAAAAGAAAGCAAGTAGAAATATAATTCTTAGAGAGCGATGCTCTTTGCAATACAGGGTTATGTAAACCAATTGATAGCTATCACATTGATGCTAGAGATGAATTGAGAAGATGATATTTAGCTAAAGAGCCTTATCAACCACATAATCATAATTTTCCAAAGATTTCAGTTGGTAAAATTATGAGAAGTTTCAATCAACGTGGTTTGATCAATATAAGTGGCTTGAATATAGCGTACAAAAAGATGCTATATTTTATTTTGTATGCTACTTGGTTAATAGATGTCACAAGCATGGTAGAGATACTATTTTTACTGAAGTTGTTTCTAAAAATTGGAAAAACAAACCATAAAAAAATTCAAAGAACATGAAGGGTCTTCAACAGGTGCACATCGTTATGCTAAACTTCAATGTTCATCATTTCAAGATCAACGTCATAATATTGATTATGTAAAAAAAAACCAATGAGATAGAAGTTGATTACCGTGTTCGATTATCAACAGTCGTATATGTAGTTCGCTTTCTTTTATATTGAGGTTTGGATTTTCGTGGGCACGTGGAGTCAGAGACTCAATGCAGAGAGGTAATTTTCTTGCACTTTTGAAATGGTATTATGATCGGGAATGAAAAAGTGAAAAAAGTGATGAACTCAAATGCTCCGGAAAACAATCAGTTGACTTCTCGTAAGATTCAAAATGAAATTATTTAATGCTTGTGCAAAAGAGGTGAAAAAAAGTTATTATTAATGATATTAGAGAAGTTTTTATTTATTTTGATTGATGAAGCTCGAGAAAGCTCGATAAAAGAGCAAATGTCTGTAGTTTTGAGATTTGTGAACAACAAAGGAAAAGTGGTTGAGCGATTTCTTGGAGTAGTGCATGTTAATGATACTTTTTCAAAGTCTTTAAAAGAATTCATTGATGATTTTCTTTATAAAGCATAGTCTATCACTTTCAAATTTTATGACGGAGTTTTCAATATGCATGGTGAGTTCAATGGTTTGAAGACACTTATTTTAAATGAAAATCACCAAACACATTATTTTCATAGCTTTGCTCACCGACTTCAGTTAGTAAATGTGTCAGCTTCAAAGGATCATGCATTGGTAAGTAATTGTCTTGATCATTTAATTATGCTTGTTAATCTTGTTTGAGTTTCGTGTAAATAAAAAGATATTCTTCAAAAAAAACATCATGATGCTCTTGTACAATGCATAGAGAGTGGTGAAATTGATACATGAAATGACAAAATTTAGGAAATAGGTTTAGTTCGGTCAGGTGATACTCGTTGGGGTTCCAATTATAAAACAATCAATCTTATTTTAGACATGTGAGATGCAGTTACAAGTGTTCTTGAAGTTATTGTTGAGGATGACATTGATCAAAGAAACCGAGGTGCTGTTGCAGGTTCGATTAAAAAATGTTGAGTTTTGAACTTATATTCACTGCACATTTGATGTTCACATTATTGGCGAAAACAAATGTATTGTCAGTTGCCTTGCAACAAAAATTTGAGAATATTGGTAATGTCATATATTTGATTATAGTATTGAATGATGAATTGAAGGAATTTCAGGAGGATGATAGTTGAGAGAAACTCTTAAAAATTATTTTGGACTTTTGTTTTAGTAAAGATATTTTTGTGTTGAATATGAAGATCCTATGCATGATCGAGTTAGATTTCAAAGGCAAGTTGATGACCAACCAAAGACTTATTTTCATTATGAGTTTATTTTATTGTTATATTAGGTTGTCGATCATATCACACAAGAAATGGATAATCGTTTTACAGAGGAAAGTTCAGAACTTCTTTTAGGCATTGCATGCGTTGACTCTAGATATTTATTTTCTAGCATTGACATTGATAAATTAGTATATCTTGCTAAGTTATCTCCAAATGATTTTGATGATGAAGTTATTGAAACTGTAGAACTGAAACACTACATCTTCATAGTTAAAAAATTTGAGGGTGCCTTTTTTTTTTTTCAATCTTGAGAATATTGAAGATTTTTCTAAGAAAATGGTTGAAAGAAAATATCATACTACTTTGAAGTTAGAGTATCGACTTATCAAGTTGATGTTAGTTTTACTTGTTACAATGACTACCGTTGAA
Organism: Andrographis paniculata; assembly: GCF_009805555.1. Lineage (NCBI taxonomy): Eukaryota > Viridiplantae > Streptophyta > Magnoliopsida > Lamiales > Acanthaceae > Andrographis > Andrographis paniculata. The sequence goes on from NW_026137611.1 coordinate 3,537,536, forward strand.
AGATTTTTTTCTTCGATTATCGACTTATCAAGTTGACGTTAGTTTTATTTGTTGCAATGACTACCGTTGAAAGATCTGCAATGAAGATTATCAAAAGTGATTTGCGCAACAAAATGATACATGACTTTTTGACAAATTCTTTGCTATGTTATATTGAAAAGGAAAATGTTTGAAAAGATTGATATGAAAACTGTTTTACAATATTTTCAAAATATGGCGATTCAAAGAATATAATTTTCTAACAATAAATAAATTGTATATCCCAGTTCCGCCCCTGGTAGTGTATCTATGTAATAGTTATTAATTTATTCAACTTTTGTCTTTTTGAAATTTATATCTACTTGTTTCTTTTTTCTATTAATTTAGCATTGTACTAAGTAGCTTTGAAAACACTGCATTAATAGATCACATCAATATTATTATGTGTGTCATCTATTTTGTCACCAATGTTTTTGGACATATTTTGTTATTACAAAAACTCATATATTACCATATTATTTATCTTATATAATATATATTATAAACAATTCACTTTCTAAGATCTTTACATTACAAATCATTTTACAAAATATTTTCACATTTCTAAAAAACGTTTCTATCAACCAATTTTCTTAAAAAAATATTGAATTCATGTTAACATATTCCAGTTCAGTCTCCGATAAGGAGGATACAATTTCTTTTAATTTTTGGATACTATTGTAACATCTTCAAGAAGTTATCACATACAGTGGAGAGAAACGTTGATCTCGTAAAAGATATACATCGAGAGGGATCGTGAAGAAGATCAAAATTGTTTGTACGTTGATTAATTTTTTTCAAAATCCTGTGTATATAGACTTTCAAATTTATCATAGATTTCGAATGAGAATACATGTCTTTCTATGCATTGTAGATCCCATTAGAACATAAAATAAGTTCTACTAATAACGTTAAGATGCAACATGGAGGTTTGGTTTATCACCATTATAAAAATAGATCATTTTACGTTCATTGGCTTTTGGTATAGCTTATAAAATTTTAAAATGACTATATTTATATTGGAGATAGTACAACAAGAATGTGTGTTAAAAAAAATCTTGAATGAGTCATTTAATATTTGGCAAGAAATATCTAAAAATGACAAATACATCATTCCTATAACAGTTGTTGTATGTTGCAGAGAATGTTGTTTTCTCGGAATAGTGGGAAGTATTACTTGCATGCACTAGGAGTAAAAAAAATAAAAATTGTCAGCTGCTCGAAAAAGAACATTTTTGCATGAATACCATGACAAACCAATTATCGTATTAGAAGTTGTGATATCGTATTAGAAGTTGTGATATCGTATGATCTATAGATTTATCATTATCTTTCATTCACGAAGTGTATGAAATGCCATTAGTGTACATGGTCAACCTGTTATTTTTAATAATCGTTTGAATGGTAGAAGTCCATAACTAAATTTTATTGACAATGATAATCAATATAGTATATGATATTATCTTACGGATGGAATATATCATCCAATTGTGATGTTTATCCACTCTATTCGTCTATCACAAGAACCTATGATGCAATTATTTTCACAATGTCAATAAACGACTCAAAAGAATGTAGAACGTATTTTTAGTAACTTACAAGTTCGATTTCCTATTGTTTGATGCGCATAACTTATTTAAGATATTATTTTCATTGGCAAGATAACAAAGACGTGTTTACCATGGGCTATTCGACACCGTAGGCTAAGCAAATATCAACATCCATTCAAGTCCCTTCATCAATAAATAATGAAATGGAAGATCGAAGTCTTTGAAGCAAGAATAATCAAGTTGTGGAGATGTTTGAAGTTATCAAGAGGAAATCAAACTTTTCCGAAGTGGTTCGGAATCAAGGAGTGGTTTTTTGAGGTTGTTTCGGATGAGACATATGCTTGTTTTGATGATGGAGAAATCACCAGAGTCAGCTAGTGGTAACCTCGATGCTTCCAATAAAATTACTCTAACACCACGTGTAGCAAGTGATGCCAAGGTCGATCCACAGGGACTGTGAAGTTCAATTTTTGTTTTGTCACAATTTTAAATATTGGGGGATGGATTAGCAATTCACTAAAATAATTAAAATAAACGATGGGAAATAAAATTTTGATTTCAAAGAGATTAACTTCTAGCCCAAGGAGTGAATAAGAAACCGGATTAAAGATTTGATCATTGATTTTAAATAATCTTGTTATTCAACTGATAAATTGGTTATAGGCATTAGATACGATCATAACACCCAATTTCTCCTTACTTTATTGGCGGCAATGGTACGACCGATTAACCGTATCCCTAATCAAAGAAATAATTTAGGTACGACCATAAATTAATTTCTCCAATTGAAAATAGCATGAGAAAAACCCAATTCAAATATTTAATCAATTACGAAAAGATTAAATTATTTGATCATGCGATTCCTAGGCTAAGCTTGTTAACCTATTTACCACTTTATGAAACACATACACAATTACAGATGTAAATGTTCAATTGGCATACAATTGCCAAACCAATCTAAGATCCGGCCACGATAAAAGATTAAATAAAACAATTGCAGACATGAATCACAGAAATCACACAAATATCAATTTACTTAAACAAGATTCAAATTAACTCCTAACACAATCTCACAAATCCCAATCCAAAATCTACATTTAACCTTGGACTAGACTAGGAATTTAACTACTCATACTTATAAATAAATAAATAAAACAATAAACTTGATGATCATCCAAAAGTGCTTCCTCTCTAAACGGCCTTCTCAATCCTCCTCTTAGACTATGAAAAGTGAGTATGAATTGTGATACCACATCCAATGTCTTGGCCCCCCTTTTATAGATGACCGGGTCCTCAATCACTCCCTTAATTGCTCCTTATTAATCACGATGCCAATAATCAAGCTTTAATCCCGTAATCCACCTCTTTTTTTACCATTGGAGCTTAATTCAAGTCTTTCCAAAATTCTTTGATCGAAAATAAGGCATGGACGTGAATCGTTCAATTACCTTGCACAAATCAATACATGCCAAAAGTGAGTATGAATCTATCCAAAACATTAATTAAATCTTATAATTTATCTCTAGAAAATATATAATAATATATTTTTTATCAGCTAGAGTTGGAAGGACCGCTGTTAAGATATGTTAGGAGGACATCAGTGAAGATCCCGTCGTCTGTAAGCTGCTTTCAGAGGAAACACCGTGGCTGAATCGTCTTTTGAAGTCTTCGCCAATCAGTTTCTTAGATGAATTGCAAATTGCATCTCGTGACTGAATGTTGAATTCGAACATGAAGTTTAATTCAACTGCCTCATTTCATTCTTTGTTTAATCTTGTTTTTTTGGGTTTTGATATCCAAATTTCAGATTATGCTTTAGCCTAATAATTAGTATTAGTTTTCCCTTTTAATCGGTATTGAGTTTTATTAGAATTCGCTTTTACTAATTCAATTTGTTCTTTTGTATATGAGGTTTTTTCGATAAGCCTTTTGATCCGGGATATAAATTTTCAACTGTGGTATCAGGCCTGATTACTGATTTAAAAATTGAAAGAATTTTTTGGTTCAAGCTTGGTAGGACTCGATCCGTGGTAAAAGGCTAAACACCCCTCTCTTCATTTTCAGTATATTATTCTCTTTGTGAAAATTTATAGATTTTAATATGCTAATTATTTTTTGGTGTTTAATGGCTATATATTTCTTGGTGATTAGTAAAATAATCTTGGAATATGTTATTGTTTCTTTGATATTCTTGGTGAATTTTCATGAATTTATTTTATGGTTCTTTGTTATATTTTGTGTATACTTCTTAGGTTATATTTGTGTTAGCCTTGTGAATGTGAGTAGTTATAGAAAATTATTTGATACATATTAAATTTCTTTCTGAGATACAAAATGTATGTTAGATTTTAGTGGAAATGATCTAAAAAGAATTAAGTGAATGGAGGATAATCAATAATAAAGTTAGGTTGTTGCATTTATGTGATTTCTTGGTGAAATAAATTGGAATGCATGTATTAGTATAACACCCGGCCTGCAAGCTATGCAGACCAAGAATGTTAGGATTAGGCTGGCCCAACAAATTATTTCAATGTATTTTTTTTCTCACTCACGCTCATCCAGAGAGACTTTCCAGGGGATCACCAATCCTGAAATATCCTAAAACAAGCATGTTTAACTCTAGAGTTTTTCCGTACGCTTTGTCCTTACTCACGTGTACCTTGGGAGACTTTTCAGGGGGTCAATCATCTTAAAATTACCCTAGAGTACACGTTTAACTCTAAAGTTCTCTCAAGTGGGATTTCGAAAAGAAATGTGCATATTATTGACATGAGTAGTCTATTCACTCAACTTAACTTTTATTCAATCTCATATAGCCTCTGACTCATCCATACGCGAGATTTGGTCTAGCACCAACCCAATTTTGGGATATCACAATTAGATTATTGATTTTTGTATGCTATGTGCTTCGATTAGTAGTTCATCTGTAAGATTCTTTGTGAAAAATAAAATGCCAAGAGTAAAAAAAAAAAAAAAAAAAAAAAAATTCAAATTGTACATTTCTTTGGAAAACTAGTTATTATCAATAGACATGAGTTGCTAAAATTAAAATTAATGGTAAAAACATAGGAATATATGGATGCATTTTCCTTGTTTCTTTGTGATTAGTTGTTTGTATTTCCCTATTGATCTTTGTGGATAAATTTGATTATTTAATTAAAATTACGTGAATTATCCTTATGATGTGTTTTCTGAGTGTTCTATGTCATATAAATTGACATGTACATTTGGTGATCATGTGTATTACTTGGATTGTATGTTGATTTTTTGTGGAATAATTGATTTGTGTGAATAAAGCTTGTTGTGTCCTGTATAGATTATTTTATGTATCATTGCTATTTATGTGATTGTTATACATATATATATGTGTGTGTGTGTGTGTGACTGTGTGAATAGTATGTGTATTCATTCTTAGTGTACCTCGAGATTATACTTTGTGATTGTGTTTTCGGATATTTTTTGGGGTAGTGTTCGGTCAATCTGAGTACATAAAGTGTTCTTCCTAGGTTTCTTAGTTTTCTCCCCGATTGCTGTAGAGTTTAGTGCCTTAGATATTCTAAGTGCCTAGAGCTATATGTTCTCTAGTTGACATCAAATAAAGTGGAGCATTTATTATGTGATTTTGAGTTTTGTATTCAGTATATTGTCGTTTTCCCTTGTGAATATACATATTTTGTTGTATTGTGTAGTAGTTTGTGTGCTCGCTTAGAATATGTAAGTTCATTTTGTTGAATCTGATTAAATTTACTTGTGTGCTTATTTTTTTAGTAGCTGTGTGTACTATATGCTAGGTTGTTGTGTGATCAATCTAGATACATGTTAAACCTTATGTGTTCTACATTTGATATGTTTAGTTTACATAAGGTTTGTTCGTGGATACAACAATGGACAAAAGGTGATAATAAATCTATTGGTACAAGTAAGTCTATATCTATGTAAATATATATTTGAGATTTGGTTAAATCACGGCCAAAATAGGTGAAGTATGTTGGAGACCTAACCCAAATGGTTCCTTGATAAATATAAGCAGTTGATCCACTTCTTAACCGGGCTAATCAGACTTGGCCCAAACTCATTAATCCAAACTCAAACCCTAAACTAATCCCCATCCTTTTATTTAGTTTGTTATTAATGTGTTAATAACCGTACCAATTAAGAGGTAGTTTGAAAAATTATATATTAGGGATTTTGAGTGTGTGAGGGAGTTAGTTTTATAGTGACTTTCAATGTGAAACCAAAAAAGAGAAAGAATAGAGGAAGTGAGAAATGAGAATAATGGTTTGAAAGTTGGCTTTTGGTAAGGATTTAGTATGAAAAGTGTTGAGTGTGGATTAAAAATATGTTAGATTGTTGCCACAAAATTATTTCATCAAATAATAGATTTTTTTATATTAACCGGTAAGTGCCGGGTCGAATTCAGAGTATTAATGTAAAGGCAAATTCGAGTGTTGAAAAGTATAAACATATGAAACTGATATTGAATTAAATGCGATTGAATGTAATTTTACACTAATGAATTTAAATGCGAGTATAGAATTAAAAGAATGAATGAAAGAATGGATTGCGAGTGAAGCGTATCATGGAGTTCTATATTGAAGATGAAATGCGATGAGTGTTGGTGTGGGATTTGTGATGGATAGGTGGATGCAATTTAGTAATTAATGAGATGATATGTAATTATAAGTGTGTAAAGAGAGAGAATGCTCACCATATGGATGAAGATGAATGCGATATATGTATATGCTTTGTGCGTTAGAATATTGCGTCAAGGTAATTTACATGAGATATTTACCTACTAATGTCCTTCGCAATTTTAAGATTTTTCCAGCCTTTAGGTACTATGGAAACACAAATTAATCCTTAATTATTGAGTTGATGATCTATTGCCTAGATGCATACTTCACTGCCATACAGGCCGTTCTCATCGACACTTGCGACTAATGAATCATTTGATAAATTCACTACCTACTTTTTTAATATATTTCTAAGTCAAATTAAGTCCAAATAATCGCTTTCACAAGGGTCTTGGGTCTACCTAGAATCGTGATTTCCTTCTGAATGCATCTAAATAGATTATATTAAGTTACTTATATTCGCATTTTAGTCAAAGTTATCTTAAGGTACTTCGTGAAGTAATTATTTCATATATGCGTCAACCATTTGTGATATTGCGATGGATAAATTATGATATTTCATTATAAGAGTTTAAGGAATTTAATGTTATGATTACATTATGAATTGACATTGCGTTTAAAATACAAACTTGTAAATTTATCTAAGTGCGTTAATTAAATGGGATGGGTGGCGAGCACACGACTCTTATCACAAATGTTGCTAACCACCCGCTCTAAACTTTCAGAGTTCCTTACAACTTGAGTTTTCTCTTACACAAATGCGATTTTCAACTTGTTAAATCTTATTAAATGAGCTTCGAGTTGAGTCTTATTTATAAGCGCCGGCCAAGCTTCTAGAAAGTTGGCGATACCATTGATAGCTGGCGAATTGATTCTCTACTGTCTAACCCTACAGATGTTAATTCTTAATCAACAATCAAAATGAATTTGGACATAGATTGAAACTTAAATCCTCATCACTCGGCCTTCTTTTTAACAGGCAGCTTGGTAGACCTTTTTTGCATTGTATATTATCATCTTCTAAATCACGGACGGGCATCAGACATGTTTGCTCATATTCTTTCTCAAACGTATCTCTTACTTTCTTCCAAAACGCATTATTCTATCAATTTTCCGCATCTGAAATACTTTTAAAATACCAAGACACATCACACAAAAAGGACTTAAAAATACCAAGACACATCACACAAGAACTTAAAAACACATTTACCGAGGCATTTTGACACATTTAATGACAAGTTTAGTCTATAATCGCAACATATGCTTATAAAAATAACTAAGAAAGTATGTCCAAAATTCGTGTTATCGGGGGGGCTGAGAGGGAGAGAAGGTAGTGTGAGCTTTTTCCAACGAGTCTCAAACCTTTTTTTATGGCCAATTCTTCTGGTGGGTGTCTAGGTTTAAAGTAATGTGTCGACCTCTACTGAACGTGGTTACCATGGGTCATTCGACACCATCGGTTGAGCCGTAATCAACATCTCTCTCAAGTCCCTTCGCAGATAGACAGAAGATCGAAGTCATTGGAGCAAGAATCATGGAGTCGCAGAGTTGTTCAAAGCTATCCAGGAGGAGATTGAGTAGTTCAGAATCAAGTAGTGGCCATTCGAGGTTGTTTCAGATGAGATCAATGCCTTTTTCGGTGATGGAGAAATCATTGGAGTCAGTTCGAGTTGGAGGCGCCACTTTCAGATCTTTTAGGTGGACGTCCATGAAGATCTCATTGTCCGCGAGCCGCTGCCGGAGGAATTTGCTGAAGTCGTCATCGCTAAACGAAACACCATAGCTGAATCTTTCTTCCAAGTTTAATTCAATTCTTTGTTTAATCTTGTTTATTTGGGTTTAAATTTCTAATTTCACTTTTAATCGGTATTGAGTTTTATTCGAATTTACTTTCGCTAATTCAATATGTATTTTGTGTACGAAGTTTGCTCAAAAAATTCTTCGATTCAGAATATATATTCATAAATACGTGTATATACTCAAATATGTTTGAAGCGTTAGGGTGTGCTTGGATTATTAGGACTATTTTTGAGTTCAAATTGTATAAGTTTTTCTTGGGGCTTTGGATTACTAGGACTATTTTTTTTTATGACGTGAGAACCCGCAGTCGCTACCCGAAAGTGCATACTGGGTAAACTCCCGGCCGAACCTAATACCCTGCAAACCAGGTCCGACGAAAAAGTCACACTAGGACTATTTTGATTAAATGCACTCTAATTTCAGTAAATTTTCATTATAGCTGATGTTTCTTGTGTTTGTATTCTTGATAAACAAAATCTATGAAAAAATTAATTTTATTTTTAGATCATGATTTATTTTGAATTTAACTATTTTAATTATTTATTATTGTTAAATTCATCAATATATGTCACGTATTAATAATTTAAAAATTATCTCTTCTTTTACGGCGGTATAATTAAAACGTTTGGTTGATAATTTAAAAATATATGTTCCTTATTTGCTACCGATTTGTTTATTTGGAATTTATTATTGTATCATGTTAAATCTATTTTTATTTCTTTTTGTATAATTAATACTTCATTTGTCCTATCTTAATCGATATATTTTCTATTTTTATTTATCCGATAACAATTGATATTTTTTTATTTGGAAAAAATTACTAAATGAAAACATACTTAACAAATATAAATCAACTTAATTAACTATATATTTTTATTCTGATATATTTTTTTTAGTAAATATTTCAATACATATTTTAATTTTTTAATCATATATATTAAATTTATTTTAAAACTACCAATTTTAGGGTGTATTTGTCCAATATTTTATTTCCGACACAATTTTTAATATATATTTTATCATTAACATTCAATATAAAATATATTTTTTATATTAAGGACATGATTCTTTATATCTTACATAATAATAATAATAATAATAATAATAATAATAATAATAATAATAATAATAATAACTTCAAATCAAAACATTAAACAAATCCTTGTTAATTACATAAAAAATAATAAAATAAAATCATAAATTACTATAATTATAAACTAATTAAATTAAATATTATTATCTTAAATATTATGTCACTAATCAATAAAAAGGTAATTTACTATTATAAACTAATTAAATTAAAAATTATTATCTTAAATATTATATCAGTAATAAATAAAAAAGTTCAATTCAACCAGGACGGAGGAATATCACGTTAAAAATTATTATCTTAAATATTATGTCAGTAATAAATAAAAAAGTTCAATTCAACCGGGACAAAGGAGTATCACGTTCCTTAGTTTGCATTTGTATATATACTTTTACGGTTATAATATTGTTACGCACAAATAATAATAATAATAATAATAATAATAATGGTAGCAGGATCTTAAAGGAAGTTAGGACACGAAGTTGGGCGGAAAAGGAGAAAATATGCACTCAGGTTGGTTGATCCACGGTCGGTTGGTCCGCAGTCGGATAAGCAAGTCGGTTGGTCCTGGGTCGAATAAGCAGGTCGGTTGGTCCTCGGTCGGATAGGCAGGTCGGTTGGTCCGCGGTCGGATAGGCAGGTCAGAAGGTCCGCGGTCAGATAGGCAGGTCGGAAGGTCCGCGGTCGGATAGGCAGGTCGGAAGGTTTGCAGTCGGATAGGCAGGTCGGAAGGTCTGCAGTCGGATAGGATGGTTTGCAGTCGGTTGGTTCGCAGTCGGTTGGTCCACCATCGGTTGAGTCGGCCAATACGGAGTTTGGACCAAGCGAAGGTCTGTTAATTAGTCGCCTAATTGAGTGAACAGTAGTTCAGTCGCTTGGTTAGGGCGACCATTGAATCGTCTGGAAAGACCAAAGGGTGGTCGCTTGATGGGGCGACCAAGGAGTCGTTTTGTTTAGCGACCAGTTAGTCTCTGGAATGGTCGGTCGGGCCAGTTGAGTTCTGGAACTGGTGGAAGCGTTTGGGGAGACGGTTAAAGACACGTGTCAATAAAGGAGGAATTAGTGGGCGGTTGTTGTAACCAACCAGGCGACGGTTCTGAAACATTTTCTTGAAGGAATATTTAAGGATGCGGATTTTTTATCTTCAATCATCTTCAAACGACAACAAAGTCAGTGATTCGGGGATCATCATTTAAATTTTCACTTTTATTTTCCAGGTTATTTTCTAATCTCAGGCGCTAAATATATCAAATTCAAAAATAATTTCCTATTTTCAGATTTTACTTTTTATTGTTGAAAAAAATACATCAACAAATTGGCGACTACAGTGGGAGAAAGGCAAGATTGCTGATCATAAATCAACAGAGAATTTCATACGATTGAGGCCTGGCCGAATCATTAGAAAGATCAATATGGCAGGCTCACAACCTCAATCATCATCAGAACCGGTGGGAAAAAATATTTCACCACCTGTCATGCCAAATCCAAGGGAGATTCCCTAACCACCTACAGATTGGTTGTCTTATGTTCAACAATTGAACAATCAGCAAACATTGGTTATGCAGAACATGTTGCGTGAACAACAAAATCTAATGCAGAACATGTTGGATTAGGCGTTCTCCATATTCACCCTACATTCAAACATGCCTCCAGCCTTGTCACCTTCTCGTTTTCAGGCGACTTTTCCAGGATCAATGTTTGCAGGGCCATCGTACGTTGATAGTACATTTCCAAGAACAGATATGGGAAAGACTCAGATAATGTTCCTTTGGGACCAAGAGTTGATAATACTCAGCCAAATATTGTAAGGGAAGAGAGATTGGGAGGACAGACTCATAATCTCATCCCAGACGAGCCAACCGTCCCCAGCGAAGAAAGATTGGGAGATCAGATTCATAATCCCAATATAGCCGAGCCAGCCTTCTCTAGGGAAGATTCTGTTCCACCCAGGATAGATCCAGAGGATATCGCTCAAGTTTTGCGGGTGCATTTCGGAATGAACCCGCAAACGGTGAACCGACCGGCGTATCAAAGGTCATTTCCAGAAAGAATCATCAATGAGTATCCTCTCCCGAAGAATTATCGACCTCCAAACTTTCATGTTTTCTCAGGAGAAGACGGATCCTCCACTATGGAGCATATGGGTCGTTTCACAGCACAGTTAGAAGAGGTCGGTAATAACCTTTTTTATAAACTCCAACTATTTGGTTTGTCTCTTACCAGAACAGTTTTTTCATGGTTTGTAAATCTGCCACCTGGGCAAATACAAACCTGGGAAGGTTTAGAGATGGCGTTCCATGCTAGATTCTTCAACCCTTTACCAGCTGTCTCTCTTTCCGATTTGTTGGAACTGAAACAATATCCAGAAGAGACAGCCTCACAGTTCATCAAAAGGACACGTCTAATGAAGGGGCGTTGCCCGACAGTCATTGAGGAGAGCGAAATGACCAACCTGGTGTCAGGAATATGTATACACGACTGCGGGAGGCTTTAACGGCCCACGACGTTCAAGATCTGGCCAGTTTAGCATCCAAGACAGGGAGGTTAGAATCCTTTTTCAGAGAAAACAATCACGACTTCTGTCAAGTGGGAGGTGCTGAAGAAATGGTAGTGCAAGATCGACCAATGCGCAGGCCAGCACCAGTCCGCGATAAATAGAGGTCGGGTCCAACGTAGCCTCGAAAGATGGAGGTTGGATTTGAGGTTGACGTGGCCTCGGATGACGGCCTGCTAACTCCTGAACATCATGAGAAATAACGCTTAGGAGTCTTGCGGAGGAGGCAAGTTGTTACGCACAAAAAATAATAATAATAATAATAATAATAATAATAATAATAATAATAATAATAATAATAATAATAATAATAATAATAATAATAATAATGGTAGCAGGATCTTAAAGGAAGTTAGGACACGAAGTCGGGTGGAAAAGTAGAAAATATGCACTCGGGTCGGTTGGTCCATGGTCGGTTGGTCTGGTCGGTTGGTCCGCAGTCGGATAAGCAGGTCGGTTGGTCCACAGTCGGTTGGTCCGGTCACTTGGTCCTCGGTCGGATAAGCAAGTCGGTTGGTCCTCGGTCGGATAGGCAGGTCGATTGGTCCGCGGTCGGATAGGCAGGTCGGAAGGTCCGCGGTCAGATAGGCAGGTCGGAAGGTCCGCGGTTGGATAGGCAGGTCGGAAGGTCCGCTGTCGGATAGGCAAGTCGGAAGGTCTGCAGTCGGATGGGATGGTTTGTAGTCGGTTGGTTCGCAGTCGGTTGGTCCGCCATCGGTTGAGTCAGTCAATACGGAGTTTGGACCAAGCGAAGGTCTGTTAATTAGTCGCCTAATTGAGTGAATAGTAGTTCAGTCGCTTGGTTGGGGCGACCATTGAATCGTCTGGAAAGACCAGAGGGTGATCGCTTGATGGGGCGACCAATGAGTCGTTTGGTCTAGCGACCAGTTAGTCTCTGGAATGGTCGGTCGGGCCAGTTGAGTTCTGGAACTGGTGGAAGCGTTTGGGGAGACGGTTAAAGACACGTGTCAATAAAGGAGGAATTAGTGGGCGGTTGCTGTAACCAACCAGGCGACGGTTCTGAAATGTTTTCTTGAAGGAATATTTAAGGATGCGGATTTTTTATCTTCAATCATCTTCAAACGACAACAAAGTCGGTGATTCGGGTATCATCATTTAAATTTTCAGTCTTTTATTTTCCAGGTTATTTTTTGTACCGTACAGTGTTTAGATATTCCTAATCTCATGCGCTAAATATATCAAATTCGAAGATAATTTTCTATTTTCGGATTTTACTTTTTATTGTTGAAAAAAATACATCAACAAATATATATATATATGTATATACTAGTCTTTTATTTTATTTTATTTTTTATATTTGATATTTTTTATGTAATTCTTTGTTTTTTTTAAAAAAAAATACCACTAAAAATATTTTATTTTCCTTTTAGGAATATATAAACATAAATTCATCAAGAAAATCGAAACTTAAAGTATGTATATTATAGACTATAATAAATGAAATGTCTCTTTTTTTCTGTCAAGTAAAACGATTCAAAACTCAATTAAATAAATGAACCAACTACAACAATAGCACAAACACAAAAACAATCTTAGAAGAACAAACTATCAAAATGAATATACTAATAAATAATAATATTGTAATTATATAAATTTAATCAATTATTATATTTAAAATAAATAAATAAATAAATCTAAAAAAATTTATACTCACTTCATAAAAATACGTCATAATTTTTTAGTTTGTTATAAAACAAAATAAGTATGTTTTCTTTTAGCTAAAAATACATTATTTTTAATTTTTTTTTAGTACAAAAAGAAAAATCTACACTTCATATTGAAATTAGTATTCAAACTAAAAGAACTTCAAATATAATACTTATTCAGTTTTGGAAGACGAGTATTATTTATTTTTCACATAATTTTTTTAATATTAATATTATATTAATTTGTAATAAAAAAAAAAGACAAAAATATATCTATTAGTATTGTATAATATAAAATAATGACATTTGTGTAATAAATTATAAATTAAAAATATATTTATTATATTAGATATGTAGTACTATTATTAAATTATATGTTAGATGTACAATTTATTTCAAATATTTGTTTTATGTTGCGGAGTATTCGATAAATAATTTATTAAAAGAAAAAATATATATATCATTTGTTAAGAAACGAAAAAAATATTATTATTAATAATAATAAAATTACTTTATTTAGTCTAAAATGATTATTATTTATCAAATTAATATCCATAAAAACTAGATTAAACTGTTAGACTATAATTTTATTTTTGACATGAAATCATTTGTTAATATATTTATAAAATTATTCTTTAACATTATATTTAATTTACAAATATAAATTTATATATAATATTATGATTTTTTTGGTTTTAAATTAAGGGTGTGTTTGGGGTTCAGATTTTGGATTGATATTTCAATAGTAAAAATTTTGAATTTGAATAATTATACGATGTAATATAAATTTGTTTTAATATGATATTTTGAATTTAAAATTAATTTGTAGTAAAATATAAAAAAAATTAAAATATTTTTTTAAAAAAAAATTATAAAAATAATACAAATCATCAAAAATCCTTCAAACAAACACGCCAAATATAACACCTTGTAAAAAAATATATATATATATATATATTTATAAAAACTACTGACGGAGTCATTTTGATTTTTGCTTGGAACATAAACCAAACAAACCCTCAATATTACAAAATTCATTATGCATTTATTTGCCATATTGTTAAAAGAAAATTTCTGGACGGTAAGAACAATGACACGTGGCGGATTGTCATAAAGGATTGTTTGTTGGGGGGATAGAGGCTGAGTAGATGCTCATTGTCGCATAGCCCACCTTATCTCAAATACAGTATATAATAATAATTATTATTATTATTTAGTAGGCAAGCCAAACACGGCACAAAGTTCGTCCCCCGCACGCCACTTAAGGCTTTATCTGAAATTTATTTCATAATAGTCTTTTTCTTCCGTAACAAAATATTTATTTTTTTATTTTAATTCTTTCCATAATAAAGTATTCATTTTCTTTTTTTTAATAACGGTACTATCTACCTAATATTACAAATACTCTTACAACTTACAATATATTATACAAATGTCATTACCTTTATATCACACAAAAAAAAACAAATGAATACTTACTTTTAAACTGATGGAGTATTAATTTTTTAATTAAAAAAAGTATATATATATTTTTTATAAAATTATTATTTAAATTCAAATAAAAATTCAAAACACGACCAAAGCAATCCGTACCTGTCCAGAATTGCATTTTATAAACATGGCGTGTTCAGTGTATTTTTAAAATCGAGTTTAAAATTTGTGTTTTGATTTTAATTTAATTTGTTTTTACTTGGATTGTCTGGTGGGCCGTGACAGGCCAGGAGGTCCATTTTTATGTTTTTGACTAGGATATAAATAAATCAAATAATTTCGATTCGATTCAAAATTTTGATATTCGTATTCGATCTCAATATGAATTAATACAAATATGAAATTTTAATATTCGTAAATATTCGATTCGATTAAAAAAAATGGCAAGCTTTCGCATAACTCTCTAATTCTTTATTCATTTTTCTATTTACTTTTCATATATTTAGTCTGTCTTTTTTACTTCATATTCCTACAAATTTATTATTTTTCACTTTCCGTTCAGGTAAAAGCCCCGTAGCACCCTCGCGTAATTTCTTTAATCATTTTGTTTTCACCTGCACTGCAAAGCACTAATTTTTATATTTTAATTCTACTTTTTATTCATTTAAATATAAAATAAAAAATTACAACAACAAAAATTC
Source organism: Andrographis paniculata (assembly GCF_009805555.1). Taxonomy (NCBI): domain Eukaryota; kingdom Viridiplantae; phylum Streptophyta; class Magnoliopsida; order Lamiales; family Acanthaceae; genus Andrographis; species Andrographis paniculata. The sequence goes on from NW_026137611.1 coordinate 3,552,981, forward strand.
TAATTCACAATAAATAAATATTTATAAGAAAAATATTGATCTCAATTAAATATAAGTATGAGTAATATAATAAACAAATTGAAAATAACGAATTTTTATTTGAAAACAATATTTCTCTATTATAAAAACTAATATATTTTAAAAATTATATAAATATAATTGAGCCATAAGTAGATCGATTTTATATAAATATTCATATCATACAAAATAAATAGATTTGTTCCATAGATAAGCAAATAATAAAATTAAATATTATTCAAGCGAGGATTTTGGATTATTTTGTGAATAAAAATATAAATAAAAAGTAATTTAGAGAGTAAAATAGAAATTTGATGGGTAAGAATATGTAATAATTACAAACTAGCCTGTGCTACGATGTAATCGACGAAAAAAATTGTTAGTTATTTCAAAATACATTATTATAGAAATTTTTATTAATTTTATGTTTATTTTTTAATATTTTAATAAATTTAATAATAATAAATTTTTTTATAAAAATAATAATTATTAAATAAATAACAATTATTTTTTTAAGAAATACATTATCATTTAAATAAATTAAATAAATAATTTTACAAACTTCAAATGAATATCTACTAATATAAATTACGATTTATCTTATATATTTGGAATAAAATATGTAATATAACTAAAATAATATAATATTAAAATAATAATTTAGTTTATTATGAACAATATCAATTAAAAAAATTTATAAAAATTTGGATGTATTTAGAATTTTGATTATGATCATAGTAAGCTATTTATTTATATATAAAATGAGCTAAAATCAATAATTGCGGATATATATGTTTGAAATATTTGATTTTAAAAATATACCGTACTTCTTTTCAAACAGCCCTTTCGTTTTGGTTTCGGGTCTGGTAGACAGCTAAATCCAAGTAACGTTTCAACAATCTCCACCTTGACTTGAAGTTTCTCCAACCGCCAAAGGTTCGTCAGTATCTCTCAGTCATCTCCTTCCTGCCAGATGCCCCGAGAGGGTTTTACCTCCTGCGAATATTCACCAAGTTCAAGCAGTGCTCAAACTTCTCCGTCGGTAGCGCCTTTGTCAATATATCAGCTGGATTGTGTTCTGTAGCTATTTTCTGAATAGAAAACCTGCCTTCCTCCAAAACATCACGGATAAAATTCAACCTTACATCAATATGTTTAGTTCTCTCATGATACACTGGATTTTTAGTCAAACTCAAAGCACTTTGACTATCACAAAATAACAATGGTTTCTCCACCTTCAGACCCAAACTCTGCACCAGACCATGTAATCAGATACCCTCTTTAATACCTTCAGTCATTAACATGTATTCCGCCTTAGTCGTCGACAGTGCAACCGTAGGTTGTAAAGTAGACTTCCAACTGACTGCACATCCAAACAGAGTGAAGATAAAGCAAGTCAGTAATCTTCGTTTCACCAAGTCACCCCTGTAATCAGAGTCTGTATAGCCAACAAGACCATCACCATGGCATTTATCATCATATACCAGAAAAATATCAGACGTTCCTTTCAAATATCGCAAGATCCACTTTACAGCTCCCCAGTGAGCTTTACCCGAATTAGCGATAAACCTGTTCACAACACTAACCGCATAAGCGAGATCTGGTCTCGTACATACCATCGCATACATAAGACTTCCAACTGCACTTTAATATGGAACTGTCTTCATGTAGCTAACCTCTTAATATGTACCCGGTATAGTGCTTCAATGAAGTTTAAAGTGTACCGCCAAAGGGGTACTTATCGGTTTGGACTGATCAACAGAGAATGCCTGCAAAACTTTCTCAATATACTTTTCTTGAGAAACCCATAGCCGTCCTCCTTCTCTATCACGCCAAATCTCTATACCAAGTATTTTCTTTGCCGCACCCAAATCCTTCATCTCAAACTCACCCTTTAGTAGAGCCTTCAAGTCATTAATTACAGTCATGTTTTTAGCTGCAATTAACATATCATCCACATACAACAATAGATACACAAATGAATCAGTAGAAACTTTCTTCGAGTAAACACAGTTATCAAACTGATTACGAGTATAACCATTAGATACCTTGAAAGAGTCAAATCTCTTGTACCATTGCCTCGGAAACTACTTCAAGCTTTACAGAGATTTCTTTAACAAGCATACCTGGTCCTCTTTAGAACTGTAGAACCCCTCCGGTTGAGACATGTAAATCTATTCTTCTAGATTACCATGAAGGAATGTTATTTTTACATCAAGCTGCTCCAGCTTCAAATCAAAAGCACCCACCATTGCCAAGAGAACTCGAATGGTTTTGTGTTTTATCACATGAGAAAAGACATCATAGTAATCGATTCCTTCATGCTGTGAGAACCCTTTTGCCACCAGTCTCGCCTTGAACCTAGTAGGTTCAACACCAGGAATTCCCTCATTTCTTTTAAAGACCCACTTGCATCCCACTGGCTTCACCCCTTTTGGTGGTGCAACAAGATCCCAAGTCTTGTTATTTTTAAGAGACTGCATTTTTTGATTCATTGTCATAATCCAGGTTTCTGCATCTTTACTCGCCACAATTTCTTTATATGTCTTTGGCTCATCAGAGCCAAGATCATCACCAACCACCAGTGCATAAGCCACATAATTCATGTCATATTTATTGACACATCTTGCAAACCTAGCTGGTTTCTGAATATTTCTCTTTTCCTTTTTTGCTGCTATGGAATCTTCAACGCCAGTACCAGCGTCATCAGCTTCCCCCTCAACCGGTTTCCCTTGAGGTTTTGACTGATCTAGTTGATCGGATTGATCAATAGTGTTATCCTGCTGCTCTTCCTCTAACACAACTCTGTCAGGAGTCTCAAACTCCACCCTTTGGTTAGCACCACAATCTTTTGTACCTGCAATACTTTCACAATTTCTACTCTGATCAAGCATAGCATATTCATCAAATGTTACATCTCTGCTAAAAAGAAATTTACCAGGATTTTTACCTTCTGTACACCACAGTTGATAACCTTTTACTCCTGTTGCATATCCTAGAAATATGCATTTTACCGCCCTCGGCTCCAGCTTACCATTATTCATGTAAGCGTATGTAGGGTATCCAAATATTCTTAGATCAGAGTAATTAGAGGGTTTGCCGGACCATACCTCTTGAGAAGTCTTTAAGTCAATTGTAGTTGATGAAGATCTATTAACTAGATTGCTAGTTGTGTTAACTGCTTCAGCCCATAATTGCTTAGATAAGCCAGCAAATATGCGCATACACCTAGCACGCGCCATGAGGGTTTGATTCATTCGCTCTGCAACTCTATTTTGCTGTGGTGTGTGTCGTACAGTGCGGTGCCTCACTATACCTTCTTTCTTGCAAAAATCATCAAATGGAGCCTTGCAAAACTCCAACCCATTATCAGTTCTTAGAGTCTTGACCTGTTTACCAGTCCATTTTTTAACCATGGTATTCCATTCCTTAAACTTCCCAAACACCTCATCTTTAGTCTTCAGAAAGTACAACCACACTTATCTCGAATAATCATCTATGAAAGTGACAAAGTAAGAACACCCGCTCTGCGATTTCACCGGAGAAGGACCCCATAGATCTGAATGAACATACTCCAGAATTTCTTTTGAAGTGTGATGACCGGTACTAAACCTCACCCTACGTTGCTTCCCTTTTACACAAGCCTTACAGAATTGAATTTTACCTATCACATCCTCGCCAAATAAACCCTGTTTGCTCAACACAGACAACCCTAGCTCACTCGTGTGACCTAATCGATGATGCCACAAATTTTTCCTGTCATCATATTTATCCCAAAGAATGGGATACCGCCGCCGTTCCCATCACTGAACTGCCTTGTAGAAAATAAATTTCATGTTGCAGTTTTCCCTTCATCATTACCAAAGCACCTTTCAGGACTTTCACCCACTCACCTTCACCATGATATTGTAAACCATTCTTGGCTAAGGTGCCAAGAGAAATCAAATTCTTTCTGGGTTCAGGAACATACCAACAGTCAAATTTCCTGACAGTACCGTCATGCAATTTTATCTGCACTATCCCGTTCCCCTTTATGGCTAGAACCCCATTATCACCTAACTTCACCGTTTCATTCCACTCCTTAAAATAAGTGAGTAGATCACGAGAGAACGCCATATGGTGAGAAGCACCGGTATCATAATCCAAGAGTCAGCAGTACTAGCACTACATGCTGTCAGAACTTCACCAAAGTCCCCATCATCAGAACTGTCTTGTACCACAGCAGCACTGCTGCCACTGTTACTAGAATCAACTTTTGTATTTCCCTTCTTCTGTGGACAATCCCTTTTAACGTGCCCCTTCTCCTTGCAAAGATAACACTTAACTTTACTAGAGGATTTTGATTTTGAAAGCGACCTCCCATTCCCGTTACCCCTCTCTTGTGGTCTTCCCCAACCTACAAACAGACCTGAACCAGAACCCTCTTCTAGAGAAACTTTTCTTTTCAATTCTTTGGACATAAGGGCATCTTTCACATCATTAACAAAAATTGTAGTTCTACCATATAGCATAGTATCTACAAAATTCTCATATGAACCAGGTAGTGAACACAGTAAAATTAGGGCTTGATCTTCATCATCTACTTTAACCTCAACCCCTTGAAGATCAAGAATGATACGGTTAAAGGTATCAAGATGATCCTTTACCTGAGTACTTTCGGACATCCGGAGGGTGTAAAGACGTTGCTTCTGATATAGCATGTTCGTGAGAGAGTTGTTTTGGTACTTCTCACACAGTTTATTCCATAACCCAAAAGCCGTTGCCTGATCTATAACCTCCCGTAACACCTTATCAATAACTGACAACAAGATCGCGGAATGAGCCATTGCCAAAATCTCCTTATTTATCTCCTCTTTCGTGTCTTTAAGAAGCTTGTCTTCTCCCTCGCAGCCGCACATCCTTGTTGAACCAGAAGTGCCCTCATCTTGACCTTCAAGAGCGTGAAGTCATTCGACCCATTAAACTTCTCAAGATCAAACTTATACGAGGACATCTTCAATCAATCAGATATGACTCTGATACCACTTGTTATGAGAAAATGAAAAAGAAAACAAATAAATAACACAGAGATTTTACGTGGTTCGTTGATGGTGTGTCAACCTACGTCCATTTGGAGGAACCAGAGAGATTTTATTATACTGATTTAAAGATTTACAATTATGTCATACGATTAGGAATCATAGCTATCTATTTATAAGCACCCCAAAACACCCTAAACCCTAAGCCTATTTGTTATTAATTATGATAAGCCCAAAAGGAACCCTGCCAAGTAAAACAGCCCTTTCGCTTTGGTTTCGAGTCTGGTAGACAGCTAAATCCAAGTCACGTTTCAACATATACTTTAATATAAATTATTCTAATCAATTGTGAATAAGATATTAAATTACACTTAAATATTTCTATGTATAATAAAATAATTTTTATATAATACAAATAAAAAAACCAAACTCTATCGCTAACCAAGATGTTTAGACCAAGATGTTTAGAAGACAACCTTATCTCAATTTTATGCCTGCCCAAAAAAAACGCAACAAAATAAATAATTTAAAAAATAAGAAAGAAAAATCTAAAAATTATTAAAAAAATTATGTCAAAAAAATATATAATCAATAAAAAAAATATCAAACAACGTGAAAATGAAATAAGAAATATTATTAGAAAAATAGAATACAAAACAACAATAACGAATTATTCCGTTGAAATTGATGAAAATCTTCTCCGACTCTAGTAAGTATAACATCTTGAAAGAAAACATTAGGCAATATAAATAAATCAACAATAGAAATAAGAGCGACGGAATCCTCCAGCAAACAACTTCCGAAGATAGAAAGCAGATGTTAAAGCAGTATTTTGGGATCCCAACTTTATGGTTGCTTAGAAAAATACAACAAAATAAACAATCCTATTCTCAGTAAAAAAAGAAGAAGATGAAAATAAGAAGACAAACAAAAATTCCAATTTACACTCAAACAAAAGACTCATTGTAAGTGCATCGATGATAATAAATTTCAATCTTTCTATTATGACCCTTTAACAGCATTACCCTTCTCCCACTTGTCTTCTCTTCTTCTTCTCTATGGCAGCAAACAACAAATGAATAATGCTCAACAAATATAGTTGTATATATATATAAAAAGAAAAAAATAAAATAAAATTAGTTTTCCTTCACTAATATTGAAACCACAATCTCAGTCATTCACACCCCTCTATCATTTATTTGGATAATTAAATAAAATATATAGATAATATAAAATATAATATAAATATGTGTTTCCCAATAAAAATAAATTAAACTAAATTTATTAATAAAAATAATATTTTTAAATATTACATAAATAAATATAATAGTATAAGTAAAACTATACTTATACAATAATATTTTTATTATGTTAAGGAAAAAAAGTTTTTTTTCTCAATGTAAATAAATAATAAATATGTATACTTTTTATCAAGTTTTTTTTTATATTATTATTAAAAAAAATTAATTAAAAGTAGTTCGAATCGAATTGGATAAACAAAAAATATTCACATCTTGAATCAAATATTTGTATAATATTGAAATCGAATCGAATAATGTGAAAAATATTTTGAATCGAATACAAATATCATTTTAAGATTTAAAACGAATCGAATATCAAATCGAATAGTATTTGATTTGATTTTTAAAAAATATTCGACTATTCGATTTGATATTCGATTCGTTTTAAATCTTAAAATGATATTTGTATTCGATTCAAAATATTTTTTACATTATTCGATTCAATTTCAATATTATACAAATATTCGATTCAAAATGTGAATCATTTTTTGTTTATCCAATTCGATTCGAACTACTTTTGCAGTATTCGATTTGATTCGATTTATTTACAACCCTAGCCTTGAGAAAATATATAATGTAACAATTAAAGTTTAATTAATTCAACTTATTTATTTTTTTACTAATAATTTATTTTTAATTACATTTAATTAGAACCGAAAAAAATAAATATGATTTTAAAAAATTGAAAACTCGACGCGGATCTGATCCGAAAATTCGAATTTAGACCATATGCTTCTTAAATTTAAAAATAAACAAAAAAAATTAAGATTTTAGTATTTCTAAAAATATACTTTCTCCGTTCCTTAACAATCTATCTATTTTTTATTTCGGTCGGTCTCATAACAAAGTATTCATTTCATTTTTTTAATAATTATACTTTCTATCAACATTAAAAATACCCTTATAGCTTACAATATATTATAAAAATGTCATTACATTTATATCACACAGTACTAATAAGGTTATTTTAGTCTCTTTTTTTTACTTTATTGGTACCACACCCCAATATAATAATTATATTCCTAAAACTCTGTGCAAAAAGCAAATTTAAATTCAATACAAAAAGGACGGGGGAGTATTTGATAACTAATAAACTTTAACAATGTGTTTGGTTTCGGATTTGGATATTGAATTTACGTTTTGACTAATAAAAAAAATTATTTTGAATATTATTTTGATATAATATAAATATGTATTGATACGATACTTTCAATGTAAAATTCATTTTTAATATAATATAAAAATAATAAATAGAAGTTTAAATATTTTGAGAAGTGAAAATTTGGTGAATAGACTGTATGTGTATTTGGAGTTTGAATAATAATTTTTTTTTTTTAGTTTTAAATTGGTTGTTTGAAATAATAAATGTATATTGGGATGATAATTTAAATATAAAATTAATTTTTAATATAATATAAATATTTTTTGAAAGAAAAAAATCGGTGAATAAAATTTAATAGTGTATTTTGTTAGGAGTTTAAATTTTAAATTTGGATTTTAAATATGTGGTAAGATTGTTTTTAATTTAAATAATTGTTTGATGTTATATAAATAGAATGTTATATTTTGAATATGAAATTAATTATTAATATACAATAAAAAAAAATTGATTTGATATTTTTTGAAAAAAAAGATAAGGCGAATAAATTTAACAATGTTTTTAGGAGTTGGGATATTAAGCTTGGGTATTAATAGTAAAAAATTTTAATTTAAATAATTATTTGATGTTATATGAATAAGTATTAATATGATACTTTGATATAAAAATTAAAATTTTAATATAATATAAAAAATAAATTTTGATTTGATTTTTTTATGTAAGGTAGAATCGTATCGATAATATAATAAATAATATTTTTTATATTGAATATTAAATTTTGTGGGAGGATAAAATATAATATTGAAAATCGTGTTGAGAAAAAGATCGGGAGACAATATAACTTTTTTGGAAGGAAGAATTATGTGAATAAACTCTAAAGACTTATTTGGTCGAAGATTTAAGTTTTAAATATTATTTTTTAAAAAAATTTATAGTATAATTATTTGCTGTTATATAAATATTTATTGATACGATATTTTTATTTAAAATTATTTTTTAATGTAATATAAAAAAATTATAATAGGAGTTTTATGTATATTTTTAAAAGAAAAAAAAAATAGTGTTTAGTAATTTTTTTTTGGTAAATCCAACCAAAAATAAAATTTTTAATTTATATTTTAAGTAATTACAATTTTTTATAAATAATTTAAATTATTTTTCTACTCTACTAAATATTTTTATTAAAAATAATTACATAAATTATTTGTTTAAAATACAAAAAATAGTTGTGCAAAAATTAATTAATATTTATTTCACTAATAAAATATTAAATAAATAAGAATATTACATTCTATTACAATTATCGTATCAATTAAATTAAAAATAATTTTTTAATACATATTTTCTTAATAATAGTGGAAAAAAGAGTGACACAATTGGCCGAGACAAATGGAGTTTATATTAAAATTTTATTTAAATAATATAAAAATAATTTTAAATATTTTACTTTACTATTAAAATTATTTAAATTTGTTATTACTTTTCATCAATTATGCATATTTTGAAAAGATTCTGGGACTCCAAAAAATTTTGGATTGCGTTTGTCAGGTTTAAAATTTGAATAATAAAATTTTAAATTGAAATAATTATTTGATATAATATAAATACATATAATTGGAATTACATTCAGTCTCACCCTTTACACAATTTCTCTATTCTTACTCCCTACACATACTAAATCGATTGTAATTTCCAAATCCACTCCAAATCGACGGGTTAGATTCGCACGAATTTATCTTGTCACAGAACCGAACTCCAGAGATAATCAACGATGTCGGAAACCATTGATTTCGACTTCCGGCCCTATCCTTTTGGCGCCACAATCCGACAAACATCGACGATGTTGATGTCGTTGATTTTGACTGTTGTACCCTTTCCTTTTGGAGCAAAATCCGATGGTGAACTGTAGCCTAATGTTTTCTCTTTATGCTATTGATCGCCGGTTCCTTTATGTTGGTTATGAACGTCAGCCACCCATCGTTCTCACTGTGTTGTCGTTTTGAGCCTTAATTATAAGTCTCTTCGCGGGTAAAGATAAAAAAGATAGATCGAAGAAAGTTCGGCATGAGCCGTTGTTGTCCACCGATGGATATGTCCGTTGCTATTCGGTGCTATTTCGGTGTAGATCAAAAGAGAATCCGTCGCTGCCGATCAATGTCCAAGGTTGTCGGGTCTGTTCGGAGGAGAGATGTTGTCCAGCCGCGCCAAGCCGCCGACTACTGGAGGACGTCCGTGTTGTGCGCTAACCACCTGAATCGTTAGAGTTGCCCGTTGCTCATTGCCAGAGAAATGCATAGTGAAGTTCCATCACAAGCTGCTATCGGTCGATTTTATCGATGCAAGAATTGATCGATTTTATCGATGCAAGAATTGAAAATTCATTCAATTTCGAAGAAAGGGAGTGCAATAATTTCAATTGTCTTTTAATTAGGCGTGTTTGTTTGCATTTTCTATTTTAGTTTCCAGATTATGCCTTTTCTTTTTAATGTGATAATTTTAATTTTGATTCGGTTTTAATATTGATTTTTAGTTTTATCTAAATTTTTCTTCTACTAATTTCATTTTGTATTTTTTTAACAAGGTTTATTTGAATAAATTCATCGATTCGGGATATAAATTCACAACAGTCGTCCTATCGTCCTATTTTGCGAAAAAGTAGGAGCACTCAAGTGATTCTTTTTTGTAGAATTAAATGTATTGGCCCAAGTAGCTTGATTTTGAATTGAAGTAATCGCAATTACTTTGTGAAGAATTTGGTCGAATGCAATAATAAAAAAAGAAGTTGAAATTACAAGTGTTGCTAAATCTATTTTCACCAAATAAGTTTGCAGTCTCGGTTGGAATTAAAAATTACAATTAAAACATAGAGCATGGAGTGTTTGTTTGGTTTTAATTTATTTATTTTCTCATTTTTATATTTGGGGAGTCGGGTATAGTCTATTACACTCATCCTTGTCGGTTGTAGTGACAATTTTGTTAACGATTTGCAAACATTTAGCAACGTAAGAAAAAAAAAGTGAGAACTGAGAAACATGTGTCTGATTATATTTCAAATTAAAGTATGATGAACTCTAAAATATTCATATTTATACTAATATGTATGTACACCACCCCACCATTAACTGTGCAGATTCTTGCTTTTTTGGACTGATTTGATTGGTGTACATATGATGCTTTTACACAATTGTGATTGATGAGGGTGTAGAAGATGGAATCAAAAGATAGTGTTTTTATTATAATTTTTTTTTTAATGATGATGTGAGAATCCACAGCCGCTACCCGAAAGTACACACTAGGTAAACCTCCGGCCGAACCTAATATCTTGCAAATTAGGCCTGACAAGACAAGTCACACTAGGCGAACTATGTGTGGCAAGTGACTAGGAGGCGTCGGGGGTTTGAAGTATAGAGCCTTTGTATGATGAATGAAAAGAAATTAATGCAAATAGTTTGTTGAACCATTTATTTATATGTATGCAACTTGACTAAATGAGGCACATGTCTGCATTTTCTAATCATAGATGATGAATGACACCATATTGGAAGTGAGGTGGAGGAAAACTCATAGTGTGTAGTTTAAGAATGAGCCCAGTAAGTAAATACTTAAGTTTGTCATATAATATATTAATCAAAAGATTATCATATAACTGACCTTATTTTTATGGTTTATTGCAGATTTGGAAACATGCTAACTGAATTTAAAGGGTAAAATTTTTCAAAAGAATGATAAACTAACGAACAAGAAACAAGACTAAAATTTGTTATTCAACCTGCTATATTGTATATGTAGGTACGTCAAAGTGTATACAAGGTATAAACACTGAAAATAGAAGTATATATATTTATATCTAAGGTATTAGTTGTAAAGTACTAGGTATCCGCGAATGCAGTTGATTTGTTATAACGGTAGTCAATCATCTAAAAGATGAGACATCAAGGAACTTGGTGAGAGCACATCCTCCGTTATCCTTTATTATACCTTTATGAAAAGTTCAACCACTGTACGTATATATGTAACAAGTCATTCAACATATTTCATGGCATTATTGTAGACATTGTAAAGCTATTCATATTTATCTTCTGTGTCCACTGTATTATTTGACCTGCCTTCAAGTATGAAAAAGTTAATAATGAATATTAAATTTTTATCTCAATGCAATATGCATCATTGAAAATTGGGTTGTTAAGCAATCATAAACCAACACAGGCTTTATGTCATAAGTATATTGACAATATGTATGAGCATATATATTCTAATTTGGGGCATTTGTATGAATACTATGTAGATATACAAACTATTATTGAAAGTATATCGTGGACATTCAATCATACTAACTCGAATTTATAAAAATTTCATGCATAAGAAATTTAACTCCAAGAACGGATACAATTTTAAATAAAATAACACCGATCATCAATTTCATATACGAAGGTTGCACACAAACAAAGTTATATAGGTGGAGGACCTTTTAAAATTTGGGCAACAATTTTATTGCGATAGGTTTTCACATCATCGTAGTCGTTACCTAAGCTCCCGTAATAATGGACCATCGGATTTGCGTAACTGTAACACTCGGAAAACATGCAGACCAATGTATGCTTAGTATGATCCTAACCAAATGTTATTGTGTGTGCTACAATGTAGATTACTATGTAATAGGTCTAAATATTTTCAATTCATGGCCGCAATCATGTACTCTAACAACCTAACATAATTTAACCTAGTTGTTTTTTACTTGTTTAGCCATATGCAAGTGGAGGTTGAACTATGATTATATATATATCATACAATTTAACTACGTGATTTCTGACTTGTTTAGCTATCTATATTAAATATATGTTTCTTACCTTTTTCAGACAATTTAGGGTGTCACGGGAATACTATCATGCAACTGTAAATGAATATTTCGTATAATAAATGGTTGGTTTTCCAAGAACATGTTATTAAGGCATATATACTCGTTACTATAGCATATAATATCAGTATTATAGATACGTAACATCCACACCAAGGTATGTAGGTATTTGATGCAGGTATGTAAGTATGTGTTCTGGGTACAAACACCGACATTCAAGATATGGATTATGGTTACTTAGGTATTATCTGTGTAATAGCAGGTATATTTGAATGTGGTTGATTTCAGTCAATCATCTGACAGAGAGGCCAATTTACGACCTCGACGAGAGTACTTCTTCTCTTGACCCAATGGAAAAGTTTTTTTTTTTTTTTTTCCTTTCAAAAGTAGATTTTTATAATGGAATTGAATTAACAAACTCTTCACAAATTTTTTATTATTATAGATATAGCACGCTTATTCTTTATTAATATGGAGCACTATTCATTTTCATGACATTAATAACACTACCATCAGTTATCATCATCATCATCGTCCTCGCTATCGGTAGTAGACTATTCGAAATATGTCTGAGCATTAAGGTCTTCCACCTTCATCTTCCGGATGTTCCTCAGCCTCAGGAATGGCCTCATCGTCAACCTCAGCCTCAGTGGAATCTTCATCAAGGTCTTCATCAGAAATCTCATTAGGATCCAGATCGGAATCGAATGTCACATTGTCGTCTGATGGACAGACAAAATGAGCACGCTGAAACAGCTGCAGCGGTTGGAACTGGAACAGAGAATACTAATGCGGAGCAACCCCAATGGAAAAGTTTTGGCATAATATATTTACATTCAACAACTCATGCCACACTTTTCAATAGGAATACCAAAAAGCATGTATGAGTAACAACAAACATAATTTAACTAAATCCTTTCTAACTTGTTTATCCATTCATAGTAACTATGGGTGTGTTTGTTTGTGGGTTTGGGTTTTACTACAGGTTTTTTACCATAAAAGAGCACAACCTATATGTCTTTTACTTTTTCACAGGACACTATAATGATAAATTTATCCCTGGTTACCAACAACAATTGAGTAACAACCAACATAATTTAACTAAGTCCATTTTGACTTGTTTATCAATCTATAGTAAATATGTGTTGTTTACATTTACATACAGTTCTGGGATTCGCGGAAATTCTATAATGATGAGTTCATCCTTAGTTACCAACAACAACTGAATATTCTAAATAAAAAACGATCGGTTTCTCAAGCACGGCTTATCAGGGCATAAATACTCGTTACCGGAACATAAGAGATCATATTTCAGGTACGTAAAAATTGCTCCAGGGTATGTCGATATTTAATTCAGGTATGTAACATTGTTCGCCAGGTACAAGAATTGACAATCAAGGTATAATTTGTGGTTGCTTATGTATTATATGTGTAATATCAGATATCCTTGAATGTGGTCGACTTCAGTTAATCCCATGACGGATGAGGTAATTAAGGACTCAGTGAGAGGATTTTTCCTATTAGCCCCGGTGGAAAGGTTTGGGCATTGTACGTTTACATTCAAAAGCTTATGCGACACTTTTCAATGGCAAAACCATAACACATGTAACACTATTCATATTTCTCTTATGTTTAGTTTGTATCATTTCTCCTGTTTTTTATGTTCCACATAAGGTTGTTAAAGCAAATGAATATTAATTATCCACTTCAAAGCAAAGTATATCAGACGAATGATAAGTATGTCAAAAAACCACTACATTGACAACACGTCTGAGTATATATATTTTAAGTGAGGACATATGCATGAGTATTAAGCCGGTATACATGCAATTACTGAAAGTATATCATGGGCATTTTCAGTCTAATACATTATAATATATAAAAACTTCTTACACAATAATAACCTCAGATAAAATCAATCATAATATGATTGGTCGAACCACCATAAACATCATACACGTACTCTGTTTTTTTCCTTCACTCTACTCCCAACAATCGAGACATTGGCAAATAAGTTACAAGCAATCATCAATTCCAGCATAACAAACATCGACCCACAAACACAATTATTATGCAAAAAACAATCAAATAAAATGTACAACTATAACAATCGCAAACGAAACAAACTTATTTATTCTAAAACAAAGCCAAAATATAAAACTTACTTTGAACAACATAGACATATATTACCCAAATAGAAACGAATGCACAATTATGAACAAACAAAAATACGAGTGAACAATGGTTTCTCAATATCAATCGAAGGTATACAATATGGGAATCAAGGAATACACCGCATTCGAACAAACAAACTAAAATATGAAATACTATTGTAAAAAATAAAAAATAAAAAAAAGATCGAAAATACACTTATTCTTCTGCGCTTCTGCTGGATGACGGGATAGATTGAAATTATTTTTTCCATTATATTTCCTTCACTTTGCCTTAATTGAGAGAAATGACAATGACTGGGAGCACGAAGAAGGATTATAGGATTTTCTAAAGGAATCTATAAGTATGCAGTAGTTTTCTACCTCACCCCCAAAATAAAACGTGATTGTAAGTGTTGTTTTTATTTTTAAAAAAAATACTCAAATAAAAGTACACATAAAGTAAATAGAGGAATATCAGTAAAAAAAAACTTAAGCAGAGCGAGATATAATATAGGTACATAGAGATGTATTCTAAGTATATACACTACCGTTTAGAATATTGAATATATTTTAAAATTTATACAATGCATATTTATGATAAAATATAAAATAGAGACCAATACTAAAGTAAATAGGTAAAGGAGAGACTGCGGACCATTTTGTTTATAATAGGGACTGAATTAAAAGTAAATATGGTTGACATGGAGTACAAACCAACTTTCTCATATAAATATGTATCGATGTGATATAATTAAATTTTAATGTAATATAATAATAAAAAATTATAATTTGACATTTTTTAAAAAAGAATAATGAAATTCAATCCAAAAGCCCCCACAAACAAACACGCTTCGGCCTGAGTTTTAGATCTTAGTATGGACACCATCTAGACTCATTTATTTTAAATTGGTTTGTTTATTCTATTTTATTTTATTTTTTTCAATATAAAAAAAAATAGTCGGAATAGTATATAATCCAATCCATTGGTTGATTTAATTTAGAGCAAGGAAGACCTGCTCCATCACCAGCAATTAAAACAACCTTGCCCTATATTCGTTCAAGACTTTGTAGGATTTTGATATACTTTTAAACTTTTTGGTGTATTCAATTCAGATTTTTAAAAATTATTTTAAATCAGAACCTATTCAATATAGGTTTTTAAAAGTCTTTCGAGATTTGGAGGTATTTAATTGAGACTTTTAAAAATTTTCAATTTAGAATTTTAAAGGTTTTTTACAATCTTATGGTATTCAAGGATTAATAAATTTTAAAAGTACGTGAATTTTATTTAATTTTAATGGAGAGTAATAAAAAATTTGTATTCTATGAAATCTCAATGATTTTGATGGATTCTTAAAAATATATTATTATTATTGTTGTTGTTGTTATAAATATACTAGTAAATTATTATCAATTTTTTTAAAAAATATGTATTTTTATGTTATAAATATAAAATTTAAAAAGTACTACTATATTATCATAATAAATATGTATTATCATTATTATTTATTTTCAATTATCAAATATACTATATTGTTACTTCCGTCAAACTAGACTAGATATTTATATATCTTTTTTGTTCAATCCTTAGTTTATATTTATTTATTTTTAACATGTTTAATTTTAAAATTTCAAATACTTTTTGCAAATAATAATTAAATTTTGATCATGATTTTATTCGTATGTTTATTTTATATAAAAAATTATATAAGTAATAATAACAAAATAAATTAAAATAAATTGCTATAGTGAATGATAATAAAATTAAAAAATTATAAATATACAAAAATAGTATCATGTTAGAATATTTCAATATCATTAATAATTATAAAATAAATATATTTATTAAAGAATGTCGGATGAATTTTTAATTGAATATGAAGATCAATATTTCCACTTCTTGATGTAGATGATGAAAATCCACACATAACGCATGCTAATGCATGAAAAATGAATATTGCTAATGCTATGTGAAAAATAAGACTGTAATATAATGGAAATAAAAATGATGAGAACCAAGATCAAAATAATAATGATGATGAACAATAATGTATTTTTTAATTAATATTATTTTTTGTATTTTTATTTAATAATTTGAATGATTTTATTTTTTTATTATTATCTTTTTATCTACAAGTGTGTTTTATGTAATTTATAAAATTATATAAATCTATATAAAAAAAAATATTTTCCCCTAAAAAATATCAAATCAAACAACTATTTTTTATTTTTTATATTATATTAAAAAGTAATTTTACATTCAAAACATCATATCAATATCTATTTATATCACATCATACAAATATTCGAATTCAAAAATTTTGCTATTCAAATCTCAACTCAAAATCCAAACTCTCAAACAAACACACCCCATAAATTCATAAGTAATCTAATCAAATTCATAAAAATTCATCTAAATCAATTAATAAAATTAACCAAACTCCACATGAACTCTGTAGATTTCGAAAATTCACATAAATTCACAGACTTTTTAAAATTCAATACCCCTCAGTTTATTCGTATTTTGATTTGGCTCAAGACAAATATATTTATATTCAAGTTCAAATTGATTCGGTCCGGTTCTATTTGATCTGGTTTGCCTCTAGACGTATGTATTTAAATTTGCTATTCCATTTCAGTCTATTTCATTATTATTATTATTACTATTACTAGTGGGAAACCCGTGCGATGCACGATATTTTCATATTTTATTTTTTTGTTCATCAAATATTTTTATATTTTTTTTACGTCTCCGTTAAATTTTTATTAAAAGAACATATCCATTATTTTTTTTAAAAAATTAAAAATTAAAATTTATGTAATAAGTAGTTATGTAATTAATATATATATATATGTTTAATAGCAAATTTACTTTTTAAATTTAAAATTATTATTTAATTTTAAATTAAATAGATAAGTATTCTATATATACATCATAGTATCATATTCTTAATAATTTTATCAATTTTTATATTTATAAAATATTTATTGATTGTATTAATTATAGTTTATTAAATATGTTAGTTAAGGTATATTAATTATGGATATTTAATATAAATTTATTTTAATAAAAATATCAAAAATAAAAGAAAAATAAAATAAAATTGTATAGATTTATTGAAAATTTATATATATACAAATATATTTGAATAAAATTACAAAAACTCCATTAAATCATCAATATTTATATTTTTATTTAAAATAAATAAGAAATTTTAATTTAAATGAAAAAATATGAATAATATAATACATATATTATAAATAAAAATAAATCAATTTTATTGTAATGTTATTATTAAATAGCACTACAAAAAAATAGTATATTTGTAACGGAATTCTGTTCCTAAAGTTCATGTAGCTAACGTAATTTCATCTCTAATTCCGTCTCTAATATCATTAGTAATGGAAAAAGTGGATTTAACAACGAAAAAATTTTGTTACAAAATTGATATTTTTTTGTAATGTAGAAATTATTTAAAGAGCAAATAATAGAAAAAATATCTATAATATACAAAAAATAAAATAAAATTATACTATTAAATTATTTATACAAAGTACAAAACAATAAAAAATACATTATTATAAATAAATTATATTTTAAACTATTGTATCATCTTTGGATTATATGCAAGCTCAATATTTTGGAACTCCAATGAACTAAAACGAAGGAAAAAAAACGGTATTTGGTAGCTAAAAAAGAGAAACGTTGTGGAAAGATTGAGGTAAAACTCACGAAAAAAATATTTTCTAAAAAATAAGAGAATTACGGAACAAAGAGGTTAAATTATGACTGAAATTGATGAAAAACTGATCTTGGTACTGAGGCAATCTGCATAACACAAAAATATAATTAATATTGCAAATAAAAATAAATCTATTTTTAATTTTAATTTTACTATTAAATATAAAATAATATATGAATTACCTAAAAATAAATAATACAAAAATATTTGTAAACACAAAATTATATGAAATTATTTATACAATATAAAATAAAAATAAAATAGTATAAGTAAATTATACGTTAATACGACGCATCATCTTCAGATTATGTGGCGCCCCAATATTTTGGAACTCCGATTATTAAAATGCAGGGAAAAAAACAACTATATTGGGTAACGAAGGAAAATAAAAACGTTATTTAAATATTAACCGGAAACTAGCCGAGAAAATATTACCGGAAAAATGAAGAAAATTGAGAGGATGAAAGGATGAGAGGTTGATGTGTGATTGGAATGAGGGTGAAGATATAGTCTTTTATAGACATTCAAACGAAGGTTGTCATCAAATTCGTCATTAATGCCGACGTTAATTGATCGTAATTAATTTCTTTAATATTTGATAACTTCCAATCATAAACGTTAGAATTAATTTTACTCATAATAAATTTAATTATGTTTAGTAAAATTTTATTATTTAAAAAGATATGTGTTAATTACGAATCTAATTATAATTAATATGCATGTGTAGGCATTAAAAATTAAATTAAATATCATGTATTTTGGAAGAAAATAAAATTCCAATAAAATAAATACATGGTATTTAAGTATGCACATATGTTAATTTTTGTACAATAAATATCAACCATTAATGCAAAAATCTGCTTAAAATAGAAGATATCGTACAAATATTATGTGTATAAATAGAGTCATAATAAATTTGGCAGCAAAATAAATTAATCTTGTCAATAAATGAAGTATATAAATTAATATCTTTCAAAAAAGACAATGATATAAAGATTTTGACGGGAAAGGAAGACGCGCAATCAAATCCTTCAAAAATAGAAAACAACATCCGATGAAAAAGGAAAGATAATAAAATCTTCATATTGGCCAATCAGAACGTGGCACATGGCACCATTAAAAAAGGAAGTTGAGGCCACCCATCCCTATAAATAGAAGTCATGACCAGTTCATTTGAGACACCGAAGTTACATCGATGATTCAAGCTAATGGGTAAGTCTCTAGACTCCCTCTGTATTGTTCTTCATGTTCTTCGTGTCCTTCGAAGCGTTTTTCGTCGAAAGTCACTTATTTGGACAAATGATCCAATATTGGTTGACGAATCGATGAAGTTAACGTTCTTCGTCGTATGCCCAAGCCGGAGGAAGGATCAAATATCCCAAAGCTGTTTTGAGGAATTCGTCAAAGCCAAGGGAGGGTCTCCAAAGTTCCTCTCAAAGTTTCAAGATGTCCATCGCGTTCTTCAACAAAGCATCAACTAGGCCCTATTCGATCCAAAAATCAAAGGGATACGCCGCCAAAAGTGTTATGAAACACCAAATTCACCTCTTCAAGGATCAAAGCTCCAAAAGCCGTTGAAGAATCCATCAAAGCCAAGGAAGAGCATCCAAAGTTCATCCCAAAACTTCAAGATGTTCATCGCGTCCTTCATCAAAGCATCAACTAGGCTTTCTTCGATCCAAAAGTCAAAGGGACACGCCACCAAAAGTGTTATGGAGCACCAAATCCACCTCTTCAAGGATCAAAGCTCCAAAAGCCGTTGAAGAATCCATCAAAGCCAAGGAAGAACATCAAAAGTTCATCCCAAAGCTTCAAGGTGTTCATCGCGTTCTTCACCAAAGCATCAACCAAACACTCTTTGATCCAAAAGTCAAAGGGACACGCCGCAAAAAGTGTTATGAAGCACCAAATCTACCTTCCCAAAGATCAAAGCCGCGGATCGTCCAAAGAAGACATCATATCCAAAGCTGATGATCAAATCACCCGTATGGAGACCAAAGTCCTCCAAAAGCGGCAAAGACAAAGTAAAGATCAAAGCTACGGATCGTCTAAAGAAGACACCAAATTCAAAGCCGAAGATCAAATCACCCGCACAGAGACCAAAGCCCTCCAAAAGCGGCAAAAGACAAAGCAAATATCAAAGTTGCGGATTGTCCAAAGAAGACACCATATCCAAAGCCGATAATCAAATCGCCCGCACGGAGACCAAAGCTCTCCGGAGGCGGCAAAGCCAAATCAAAGATCAAAGCCTCGGATTGTCTAAAGAAGAAATAAATCTGAAGTTGACGATCGAATCGCCTATACGGAGACCAAAACTCTCCAAAAGGCGGCAAAGCCAAATCATATGTCAAAGCCTCGGATCGTCGAAAGAGGACATCAAATCCAAAGCCGACGATCAAATCGTATGTACAGAGACCAAAGCTCTCCAAAATCAGGCAAAATCAAACCGAAGACCGAATCTCTTCGGATCAAAGAAGCCATAGAAAACCAAGTTGAAAAACAAATCGACCCGGAAGGAGAATCAAAGGACCCATTTAGAAAATATGACCCGCTTTACATTCAAATCAAATATAATTTGTACAAATTTTATATTTATTAAAAATAACACAATATTTTGTCTGCAGCGTGTTTAAAATAATTCTTTTTTAAATTAGTTATAAAATTAATAAAAGTTTAAAAATTTAAAAATTATTAATTATGAATATAATTAACATTAATTATATATTTTGATTAGAATATTACATTAGTTTTAAATTTATTAAAAATTTCCAAAATTTTACAAATAATAGTAGTTCATTTTTAATATTATTAATTAGTATTATAATTATCATTAATATTATTATTATTATTATTATTATTATTATTCTTATTAAACATATTGTTATGGTATATTAATCATGAATATTTAATTTATAGTATAATTTATTTTATTAAAAAACTAATAATGAGAAAAAAATTGTAAGAGTTGGATTTTTTTTTATATAGATAAATAGGTAAAAAAAATTAAAATAAATGAGTACTTCAAATACTTTAAAATAAAATCAATTATTTAATTTTAAAATGAAATAAGTATTTTATATATATTATATTATATTATATTATCAAATTATATATATTGATTGTGATAATTATAAATTTGCTATGTATATTATTATGGTATATATTATCAATATTTAATATAAATTTATTTTTTTAAAAATAAAAATAGAAAGAAATAATAAATTGATATGAGATCCATTTTTTATATATAATTAAAATATATTTCAAATTATAATGATTAAATATATATAATAGTACAATACTTACATTGAAATATTAGTAAAATTTCATTACTCTTAATAGAGGTATAAATGAAATCAATTGTTTTTATTATCTTCAAATCATTATAGTTTTATTAATAATGATATATTTAATACAGTTTAATATGTATTATTTTATTAGAAAAAAAAATGAAAAAAAATTAAGTAGTTTAATTTTATTCATTATCAATATAATTATTTATAAAAATAATAAAAATTACATTTCAAAATTATTAAATTTTCAATATTTTAAATAGAAGTATAAATGAAAATAAAATTATATTATAATTTACTTTAATCATAAAATTAAATCAATTATTTTATTATCTTTAAAAATGTACTAATTAAAATTTTATTAATTATAATATACTTAATAGCATTTAATACATAATTTTTTTAATAAAAAAACAAATTATTAAAAAAATCAAAAAAATGACAAAAAAGTATTGGTGAAGTAAACCCCATATTGATCTCTTATATATATATAAATATATATAATAATTTTTAACTTTTGATAAATATACTTATTAATTATAATTTTATTTTTATATATATTAAAATTACAAAATATAATTATTGATATTTTTAATTTTATTGATTATTAATATAATTAATTTAATTATAAAAATAAATAATTACATTAAAAAAGTTATTATATTTTTAATAGTCTTAATTAGGGGTATGAATAGACAAAATTATAATTTACTTTAATTATAAAATTAAATCAATTATTTTATTATCTTTAAAAATGTATTTATTATAATTTTATTAATTATGATATACTTAATAGCATTTAATACATATTTATTTTATTAAAAAATTAAATATAATAAAAAAATCAAAAAATTTGACAAAAAAATTTGGTGGAGTGGATCCCACACCGACCTCTTATATATATATATTATATTGATTATTAATATAATTAATTTAATTATAAAATAAATAAAATTACATTCCAAATTTATTACATTTTCAATAGTCTTAATTAGGGGTATAAATAGACAAAATTATAATTTACTTTAATCATAAAATTAAATTAATTATTTTATTATGTTTAAAAACGTATTTATTATAATTTTATTAATTATGATATACTTAATAGCATTTAATACATATATATTTTATTAAAAAATAAAAAATAATCAAAAAATCAAAAAATTTGAAAAAAGAAATTGACGGAGTGGACCCCACACCGATCTCTTATATATATTAATTATACAATGAATATATTAAATTATCTATATAATATATAGATAATAATAATAATAATAATTTTTTAATTTTAATAAATATATTTATTAGTTATAATTTCATTAATTATGTCAATGCTAACCTATTAATTATATTAATTAATATTATTATTTTTATTAAAAAATCAAAAAAATAAGCAAAAGATTTTGATCGTGTGGGACCCACACCGACCTCAAATATATATTATATAGATTATTATTATATATATATTAATTTTATTTCATACAAAAAATATATAGCATAGACTAGTATAATTTGGTCTATGGTCAATTTAATTTTACATATTTTATCTGCTTAAAAATAAATTCACTTTTATTCAAGTTCTAGCTAATCATGGTCTGGTTCAATTCGGTCCAGTCCGTTTAGACAATTCAAGTTTTAAGTTTGTGAAATAATAATTTGACATAATATTTTATAAGATAAAATAATATTTATTTGTTTCGTAAGGGATGGTCTGGTGGTGTAGGGGTTTGACTTGTGACCGTGAGGTCATAGGTTTAAACCCCCGACGTCTCCGGATATTAGGTTCGGCATCAACACCTTAGCAATTGTGTGATCAAATTTGGAAAAATTTTAGAAAGAAAGTAAGAAGAAGACATTTAATTTCATTAACGTTTTTATTAACCTCCCAATTAGTAACATAACTGGTATTTATAGTATTCAATTACAAGTATTAAAAGAATCATATTTTATAGTCTCTAGTGTTTTTTTTTTCTTTATCTTCTTCATCGTGAATTTTTCCGTCTCTTTATATTTGTCTTGGCCTCAAGACACAAAACCAGAAAATCATGATTGAAATTTTTCAAAAAACTCTCAAGTTGCTTCAGCCTGAAGAAAATGTGCCCACTAGATTAACAATTGAGTGGCCGGCGATGAGCCCCGCTTGACTAGACGGCGAGCAAGGATTTTGACCGGTTGCAAAAACACTTTCCCGTCATCATCAAAAGTGGGAAATGAAAAGGTGATCACAAAGGGAAGGCCAACATGCTTCTTCAAGAATGATACATGAAACACGTGATGTAAGCGGGCACACAATGCAAACTCCTGTAAGTGACAAGTCCAACTCGGGCAAGGACTCTGAATAGGCAGCATACATAGGACTCGACTTCGATACTTTTTTGGAATGGATTAAAAGCTGCCTATAACGCTAGAGTTTAAGGTAAACCCAATCACGTTCTTCAAATTTCATTTCACTTATATGAGAATAAACATAATATTTCATCCTAGTTTAAGTTGCTATGAGGACTTGTTTCAATATTAAGTATGTTGTCTATTAGTTACCAACTCCTTAACCCCCTTCACATAGGTATATTATATAGGACCAGAGAACCAATGCTTAGGTTGAAAATCATTCAATGCCTAAAAAGGATTGATACCTAAAGAAGTATGAAATGAGGTGTTATACCAAAACTCAGCCATACAGAGCTAATTAGACCATTGCTTAGGATTAACACTGCACATACACCTCAGATAAGACTTTAAACATTGATTCACCCGTTCCGTTTGCCCATTAGATTGTAGATAGTAGGCAGTGCTCATCCCATGCTCAATGCTGAAAACAAAAAATAATTGTTGTATAAAATGACTAGTAAATATCTTATCTCTGTCGAATATAACACTGTGAGGTAGGCCATGAAGCTTGTAAATAGATGGTAGATACAATAAAGCAAGACTTGATGCAGTGAATGGATATACAATAACAATAAAGTAAGCATATTTGGTGAGTCTGTCCATGATCACCCAAATAGTGTTTTTATTACACGATTTAGGTAGTTGTTCAACAAAATCCATAGAAATGTGAGTCCAAACCTGTTCTGGAATTGGTAGTGGTTGTAACAAATCAGAATTCAGAACATTTCATGTTTGCTATTTTTTTTTTTTCTTTTCATGTTTGCTAATTTGACACACTTGACAAGCAGTAACAAAGGACTGAACATCCTGCCTAACCTCTGACCACGAAAAGGTGTTGATAATCTCTGAAATATTGCAATGATGCCTGAATGTCCACCCACACTACAACTGTAAATATGATGGATGATCTGATTCCTTAATTCTTCCGAAAATCCACCACTAATCTTCCCTTGTATCTCAGCAATTCTTTTGTATAGATGTATGTAGATATATTATAACGCAATGTAGTTAGCTCATCTATAGTGTTTTGAAGGAAGTAGGAAGTGGTCATTGTTGGAACTATTAGTGACCTCAATCGTCCACATAGGTTTAAACATAATAATTATTGAACACCTCTCTTCTAAAACAACCTGATTTATAGTGTGAACTTTAGATAATGCTTTTTCCACCTTGTTTTCAGTCTATTTCTTCTTTTCAATACGATAATCAAACTTCAAAAGTTTGGTTAAATATTTATGTTGGAGTGGTATTGAAAGTTTTTGGTCTAACAGATACCTTAAACTCATTTGATCTGTCTAATAATGAAAAGGGCATGCAACAACTAGTTTGAGGTATAGCCATGATAATAGCTAAGAATCCCTTCTTATAAATGAACAATCCCAAGTTCTTAGGGCTCAAGGTCTTACTTAAGAAAGCTAAAGGAGGTTGTTCTTGCATGAAAACCCTTAAACTCTCTTATAAGATACATCAGTTTCCAGTACAAAGGGTTTAGAGAAATTAGGCAGTGCCAATATTGGGGCTGTAGTCATTGTTTTTTTAGTAGCTAAAATGCAATCTTTATTTTTTCAATCCACACAAACTTATCATTTTTTGTGAGATCAGTTAGGGCTTTAGCAATCATCCCATAATGTTGTATGAATTTTCTGTAATACCCCGCAAGCTCCAAGAATCCTTTCAATGCCTTAACATTAAGTGGTGTTGGCCAATCCAGCATTAGATGTATCTTAGCCCTATCCATGGGTTCATGTTCACCGCAAATTATATGCCTCAAGTACTCTACCTCTATTTTACCAAAGTTGCATTATGACATCTTAGCAAATAGAGTATGCTAAGATAGAACGGTAAACACAATCCTCAAGTGTTGTAAGTGGACTGTCATTCTTATGTTGTAGATGAGAATATCATCAAAGAATACCAGTATAAATTCCCTCAGATGAGCCTTAAAAATCTGATTCATTATCGACTAAAAAGTGGTTGGTGCATTTGTGAAGTCAAAAGGCATCACGAAGAACTTATATAACCCGAAAATAGTTACAAAAGTTTTTTTAGAAATATCCTCATCTTGCATTCTAATATGATTGTATCCAACCCTCAATTTGATCTTTGAGAATATAGTTGTTTTTCCCAATTTATCCAATAAATCCTCCACTAATGGAATATGATAGCTATCCTTAACTGTGGCAGCATTGAGCTTCCTATAATCAATACAAAACCCCCAAGATCCATCCTTTTTTTTTTGACTAATAACACATCGAAAGAATATGGATTGTTATTGTATCTAATAGTATCCGTCTGTAGCATCTCATCCACCAACTTCTCAATTTATTTCTTTGAATCATGGAATAACTATAAATATGTTTCTTAATAGGACTTATATTGGATTTAGAAGGATTTCGTGATCCATATTTCTTTTAAGTGGAAAATAAATGGGAATTTAAAAAATATGACGGAAGTGTTTACTTAGTGGCTCTATTTCAGGTTGGCAAATAACTAATTCTTTTTTTGTTTGTTCAGTAATGACACATAAGAAGCCTTCGGTGCTCTCCCTATCCATTTATATATTAAATTGATTCATATTCAACATATATATTGTGAATCCATGTTGAATCCTCTTGAGCTTGATCAATATTATTTTAAAATGAAATTTGACAGTGTGCTCGTAAAATTCAGAGTTACTTGCCCAAGCTGGAAAAGGACATCCACCCTAATTACCATGTCACAAACCCCCAACTCAGTAATCTTACAAAGAGTTCTAATCCTATGTCCCCTCATTTCCCATTCAAACATTGGACACTTAGAATTGCATTCAACTTTATTTCTATCAACAACTCTTATTAGTTGGATTAGCATATTCTACTATATAACCCACACTTGCAGCTGTTTTAAGATCTAGAAAGGTGTGGGTGTTGCCTGAGTTTAATAAAATAACCAATTTATTGTTGTTAGACTTGCCCAATAATTTCATAGTGTTGGATGACACTTGCCCAACCACAATATTCAAAGAGATTTGTGGTTCTTTAATTTCACTCTTATTATTATTTTTAATTCCATAGTATCATTGTCATTCAGACTGTCTTTAGCTTCCTCTTCCATAATCAAGTACACTATTTTGCATTTATGTCAAATATAGAATACCTCATCAGAATTAAGGCATAATTTTATTATTATTATTTTTTTATCTACTAGCCTTCATTTCCTCAGAGGTTAACCTCCTAATAGATGACAATTTTTGGCTTGACAATGTCTGATCCTCCTTCGGCCTCTGTTGCCATTGACGGTTGTGAATTAGTGAGTCTGTTAGAGCATCTTTGCCTTTTAGTGAGGAGATTGACAATATTTTCACTTTGGATAGCCAATTGAATACCTGTCATCCGATTGCTAAGCCCCTGCTTTGCCACAAGCTTACAAAATTCTTCTTTCTATCATTCAATAAACTTTGCACAAAGTAATTCTTCCCTAAAGCTTTATTACTCCCTCTTATCAAAGCTTTCATCTCCTCAAATTCCCGAATGTAGCTTATAGATTGGTAGTCTATTGTAGTTTATTAAATTGAACCACTAAACTTTCTCCAACGGGATTCAAAAACCACTCCAACACTAGTTCACAAAACTTAGTCCATCACATATTATTTTTTCCTCGATGTAGTCCATAAACCAATTGTCGGCTAATCTTTCTAGATTCAAATAAACTAGGCTAAGTTTATCATAACCGATCATTTGATTATAGGAAAAAATAATTAGAACATTTTATAAGCCACAATCTAGGGTTATCCCTACTGAATTTAGGAAATTCTAACCTCAATTAATTATCCAACAGGTTAGGATGAGGCTCATTCAACCTAGTCGTTGGGAAAGAATCAAGAACAATGTACGAAATAAATGGATTAAAAAGCTCCTTACTCCTTGTTGAAGGACCTGGTTGTTGATCCTTTATCAAGTTTAAGAACTGTGCTTTTAGAATCTTCTCTAGACTCTCCAATTTTGCATCCAACTTCGATTTTTAACCTAGCTTCCATTTGGATTTGGCCCTCCAACATTGTTGTCTAGCCTTCCATCACCTCGTCTATCTGTCGTTCCAAAGTCTCCAGGCGATGCGTATGTGAGGGGCCATCAAAGGGAGCAACGAATTATAACTTTGATACCAAATTGTCATGCCTCAACAATAATGTAATCGAATTTGGAAGAATTTCAAAAAATAAAGTAAAAAAACAAAAAAACGAAGAAGAAGATAATTAATTTTATTAGCTTTTCTATTAACTTCCCAATTAATAGTAAAACAAGTACATATAGTATTCCATTAAAAGTATTAAAAGAAGTCAAAATAGCATAAAATATCATTGTGATTTCGTAATTTGCTAAAAAATTCCTTTCATCCTAAACTTTCACATAGCTTACTCGTAGTTTTGAAAATATTGCACACTCACCCCTTTTTAAATTTTACTAACGGTGTTATACTTTACCAAAAGTGGATTGTTATGCCTCTATTTGTATTTTTTTACTTAGTAAATTTTGGGTTGGGTAGAAACGAATCATCCCCTATTTACTTACACCCATTGTCTGTAAGATACTCTCACCAGCCTCGACACTGCAGACAGTTCCACGCCGCCTCTTGTGTACGCTCTTCCACTCCCATGTCGCACTCATTTTGACACTGTAGTCGCTCTGATGCCACCGTTGTCACCAGTTTAACCTTACCTTACATTATTCTCCTCACGTTGAAACAAATCAGGTTTAGATCCAAGTTACATAAATTTCATATCAAATCATTTACTTCACCTCTAAGATCTTGCTCTCTCAACTATTGAATTCAAGAATCTAAACTTAGTACAACAAATTTGATAGAAGTTTAAGACAATCATCATAGCAAAGCAACCAAATACAATGGAGTAAAAATATCAATCATATTTATAGAAACAATGATGGATTAATTTAAAAAACTAATGCATCAACACATCAATTTAATTAAATCAAAATCAAAAGCACATGACTGTTAATTTTTTTTTTTTTTTTCTAAACTCCACTCCACCACCATCATCTTTTCCCTTTCTCCTAACCCTAATTGTTTAATCGGAGAGACCAATTTTCCATACACGAATCAAATAATAATAATAATAGCAACTAAAGTGTGAAAAGGCTTTGCATTAATTTAACCATAACAACTCTCAAATGTGCTTTGTCGCCCAACAGGGGACTCTTAAAGCCCTAGATAGATATATTCTTAGGCACGCCAAACCGACACAGTTCCATTCACCATCCACTTGCAAGTTTATTTTTCCCATTTTTCATGAATCAATTGGTGAATGGTACTTTCGCTTGAAAAAACGATGGATACAAATGTTTCCTCAATTCGATAACCATGATGACGGCCAAGGATTTGCAGTGCGATTGATTAGGATCAAAGCGAAAATGTATATTATCGCGGAATTTGGCGTGAGACATAGAAATATAGAATCAAACAGAATGAGTCACATGATAACTTCCGCGGTTATATCAAATTTAGAGTAAAGTATGAAGGATGAAGAAGGAGAAGAGAATGGTGAACAAGGAGATGAAGGTACGTCTAATAAAATATGAGGGTATTTTATAAATTCATCTATTGTTATATTATAGTATAGATTTTTTTTTGCCATAATACGCTCAAAGAAATAAAATATTAAAATATGAGAGTATTTCAAATGTTGAACTAAATCATGACCGACAAATCGTGGGTTCAAACTTTCCATCCCTCCAAATCTTGCCTTATAGACTATATGAATGGTTGCGAATTTCTACGTCATTAAAATATATATATATATATTGAAGTCAAAATTAGGGGCTTAACTGTTATATTTTGATATATGAGGGGATTTTCAAATTATAAAAATATTAGGGGTGGAGAATGCAAAATTATTTAAATTTAAATGTGACATATATATAATACAATATAATATTATTACAATAATAAAATAGATAGTAATTCCAAATAAGAGCAGCAGATCATCGCATTTCTTGTTCTCGTCTTCTCCAAAAACCCTCACCGAATTCGCACGCAATAATTCTCACCAATTGAATCGTTATGGCTTCCAATGGAGCTCAAATTGTTTGTATACCATGCCCGCTACTCCAATTTATCTCTACCCTTTTGTTATTTCATATTCAGCTTGTAATTTGATGGAATTTGGAGTTCGTATTTGGGGGTTTTTAACTGTCTAGGGTTTGAATTGTGCAGGGAGATGCGGAGACGAAGGCAAGCTTGGAGAAGATCAAGAAGCAGCTGGCGTCGAGCTCCGGGAGAAATCTACTGCAAGGACCGCTTCTGAAGCGGTCTGAAACGGTTAGTCTTTTTCTTCGCGGTTTCGCTTGTTCTGTTCTGCTCGCTGTTTCAGTTCCGTTTATATGTTTAGAATCTCGCGATTTTTTGTTTGTGAGAATGAATGGATTTCATTTTCATGGTGATTTAATTGTGTGCTTACTCCATAATATAATTTTTTTGGCCTTTTGCTTGTTCAGCTGGTTCTTTTCCAATTTAGGAGGTTGGTGACGAATGGATTGAATTCATGTGTTTTAGTTCCTATAAGTCCATTTTGTGTCGCATAATAGTTGTCGTACGGTACTGAAACAATTGGGTGTGGGTGTGGGTGTGGGTGTGGGTGTGGGTTTGGGTTTGGGTTTGGAGGTGGTGATGTGGAGAAGAAGTAGAATCAGATAATTAATGTGGCTGTGAGATTTAATGTACAATGCGAACTCAGTATCTTGTAGTATGAGGTAACTGTGTTTTCTGCCTGAGTTGCTTTGTAAATTAAAAGGTCTTGTTGACTATATTGGGCATAAAGAGTTATTGCCCAGTTGTAAATGGCAGATGGCGTGCAGGCAGATTTCTATGGCCAGGCATATGTATGTTTCATTAATTGCATATATATGTTCTATGTATGATAAACATATATTAAAAGTTATAGTGTGTGCCATTTACAACTATGCATCACTGTATACCCTCCAGAAGTTTATTTGTGTAACTTGTTCTTCATCAACTATGCAATCAAAGTTTCGTCAACTGAAAAACCAGCTGGGCAAATAATTAGATTCTAGACTACCATCTTTATATTATCTAACTTGCCACTTCTTGTCTTGCATGCTGTTTGAACGCATTATTATGGTAGAAAAATATAAAACGATATCAGGAAGAAGCAAAGTTGAACCATGATTTCTTGTTTACATTTCTTTTTTGTCTGAGTGTTAGTAGGAGATTTCACTACTTTACGTCAACAACTACTTGGTCCTGTGGGCCCTGAGGTGGAGACAATACATAATTGTTCTGTTCTGCAAACTGTCAGATATTTATTTTTTTTGGACTTTAGCCAATCCCATGTTAAAATGAGCAGCATTGCTTACTTTATTCTTTTAAACAGCTGAGGAAGTGGAATGAAAGATGGATAATTTTAGATCCAACAACTGGGAAGATGGAGTACAAGTAAGAGCTTAAAGTGACCCTTATCCGTGGATTTGGAGCCACTTATAAAATTGCCTTCCAATGTTGCCTGCCAAAGTCTTCATATGTTTGTTTTGATAGGCTGAGGAGAAACGAGCCAACAGTCAAAGGAACTATAATATTTGATGCAAACAGCACTATAACAATATCTCCTATAAATTTCCAGTAAGATGTTCTTTTACTTTATTCTGTACATATGGTAGTTCATGTTTTTTATGTCTTTGGGTAGTGCATTTTTACTGTAAATTAATCATAACAATTTATCCTTTTCTATTGATGCAGGGGTTTACCAAAGTATGATGGCTGTTGCATCTGTATCCGTATTTCTTCGAATGATTTCTTTCCATCTACTTCTCTATGTTTTCTCTATTTTATGTGTCATAATGTATTGAAAGATATTATGATATGGTAATCTAATTTGGAGTTCGACAATTCTGAGTGCAATAATTTATGTGTATGTATATAATTCCTTATTTTCATTTAAAAATCCTAGCGCTGGCCTTTTCGATTCTTAACTTGATCAATAGATATCGGGACACCACAGAAAAAAGATTATTTCCTCTGTGCAGAAACTCCGGCTGCTGCTAGAGCCTGGGTATCTACTCTACAGTGAGTTTTTTTTTTCAAGTTATTGCAACTTGTTTCTTCTGTACAAAATGTGTGAATGTGAAGTTCCATAGGCTACCGATACAAATTGTTATTTCAAGTTTAATCCCTTCATCTTTAGAATCCAGCGAGAGTGAAATCTTAGTCTAATTTTTTGTAGCTAATATCATTTCCCTTTTCCATGATATAGAACTCTGGAAGAGTAACTTAAAATAAAAGCATGTCTAATTTGTTTTGTACTCTTACCATTATGATATTGTGTTGTAAATAGGTTCTTTTCTTCTCTGTTATATTTATCATCCCACTTGAAATATTCATTTTTGTTTGATAGTTGCAGTGTGCTTATTCAATCTTCCATAATCATTATTGGCTGTTGTGTTAGAGGTCACAAATCACACTGTGCCTTTCTACGGATTTTTAAATATAAAAATCAGGGTTTTGTGATGGTTAATAAACATATTTACAATGCTAAACTTCTTGAGTGCCACTATGAATGTGAATTAAGTGTTTGTTTCAATGAACAATTATGCAATGTAGAACTTGAAATATCCAAACGATTGTCTGTTTTTTATGCCCTCCATACCACATCTCCTATCCATGTTGCCG
Organism: Andrographis paniculata; assembly: GCF_009805555.1. Lineage (NCBI taxonomy): Eukaryota > Viridiplantae > Streptophyta > Magnoliopsida > Lamiales > Acanthaceae > Andrographis > Andrographis paniculata. The sequence continues at coordinate 3,585,525 of NW_026137611.1, forward strand.
TCATATCTCTTTTTTTTTTTTAAAGTATTACACATTTTAAATTTTTTAATCTATAATATTTATAATTTTAATTAGACTAATTAGTTATATTTTTATTTTAATCTATAATTATTTGTATTGTACTGTAACTTTTCTATAAATATATTTTTAATTATTTATTAATGCCACTCCTAAAACAAAAAAGGCGGAACAGAGGAGTATCATTTATTGCCTTTCTTGCATTTTAGTCCCATAAAATATAGTTAAGAGCTTGTTTTACACACTTCGATGTAAATTTTTGTTTACATTTTCTCCCAACTCTACACATCCTGCACACCTTTCAGAATCCGGTTTTCCTTTCAACTGCAGTGCTACACAACTGGTTTTGAAGGCTCATAAAGAGGCTGTGAATACCTTAAGTGGAAATGGATCCTCCAGATTAGGGACAGTTGCTACTGTTGTTGCTGCGGCTAATTCAACTGCCCTAGAAGCTTCTAAGGAAATTGAAGCTGCAATGCAAATCACCATGAGGAATGCCTTGGGATCCATGCTGAATAAGACAACGGATCTTCCAATGGATGATTTATCAATCATGAAGGTAATTTTTTTAGGAACTTAACAACATGGGTTCTTAACTTTTCTTTAAATCGTTAACTTTTACCTTTTGAGATTTATGCTTCGCTTTTTTTTGTGTGTGTGGGGGCGGGGAACTTACTCCATATGCTCTCATTACATCTATATTATTCATAAAATCTTCATTCCAAAATGCCATTTTCAATCAAACAACATATTTGGGGTTTCCAACATTCTTGGATGCTTTGTGTAAGACCAGTGCTTGTTGAGATTATGGAGCGATCACACGATTCAGATGCTAAATCTGTCCGTACATTTAGTAACTTAACGTAATTTTTGCTGCTGAAATCTTCAAGCAGTTTGGAATGTGAGGAGTTTGTTTCCGAGTGTATTTCAATTAAATTAAAGTTACAGATTTAATTTTCTTTTCTTTTTTCTTTTTTTATTTTTTTCTGTTTTTTGTAAATATGGAGAGTTGATCGGCTGTTGCATTCTTGTGATGATATCTTCACCAGCTGAACTTTTAACATTTTTATGTGTTGCAGGAAACCTTGCGTGTGAAGGATGAAGAACTACAAAATTTGGCAAAGGATCTACGAGCTAGGGATTCAACCATAAAGGAAATAGCCGAGAAACTATCTGAAACAGCTGAGGCTGCTTCTGCTGCTGCGTCTGCTGCTCGTACCATGGATGAGCAAAGGAGAATTGCTTGTGCAGAAGTTGAACGTCTAACGAGAGACTCAGAGAAACAAATGGAGTCATTAAAACATAGGGTAATTGTAGATTCTCATTGGCTATAATTTATTTATAGATTCCATTTTCATTCAACAATTTTGATTAATTTACCACATGTTATTTGCTTCAATAGATGAGAGAATTGGAAGAAAAGAATCAGAATCTCAATGAAGAAAAAGACCAGTTGATTAAACAGCGGGATTCAGCTTTTAAGGAGGCTCAGTATTGGCGTTCAGAAATTGCTAAAGCTAGAGAGCGCGCAGTGATTTTGGAAGGAGCAGCAGTTCGAGCTGAAGAGAAAGTCAGAGTCACAGAGGCCGATGCTGAAGCTAGAGTAAAGGAAGCAATGGAAAGAGAATCAAGTGCTGCTAAGGAGAAGCAAGAACTACTCGGTCATATAAATGCACTACAAGAGCAACTAAGAAGGTTTATCAAATTATCTTTTCGGATACAAAAAGATTCGATTTCTAATTCATTTTGCTCAGTTTTGAACTTCACAATAAAAATGCATCTCTTTTATTAGTATTGCCGCCCTTAATTTACTCCCTATCTGTGACGAGTTACATCATAAATGGTCATCTATTATTAAATTTCCTAATTTTATGATTTCCTTCGGACAGGCAGCAGCTTGAAAACAGACAAGTCTTTGCTGAGAAGGCTGAGTCATGCTCAAATATCGGCGGTGATTTACCGCTAACAAAGCATGTGGATCCTTCTCAAGAAAATGTAGACAAAGCCTGTCTTAGTGTCTCGAAGGTAACACCCGGGCCCACAGAGAATATCTTTCATCTCGCAGGTGAACAGTCGGATCTCCATTCTATCAGGGAAAGTGAGTGGAGCGATATTCAAACCACTGAAGCTCGGATAGCTGATGTTCGCGAGGTTGGGCCCGATGCCGGAGACAACAGCCATGATATTTCTGTCGTAGCTTACCCCAGCAACGAGCACCAGGAAAATAGGTCCTCCTCCCATCAACCTTAAGAGATGTTGGGAGTATCGTCAGATCTCCATGGTAAGACTCAACTACCTTGATGATATGCTTGGTGTCGATTTTGCGTGCATACTGTCGTGAGCTATTTGATTATGTTGGCAAATTTTGCATGCTTAGCATAATTTGATCTTTTACAGCGGTGAGCGCGTTTTCGGAGAAAAATTGAGTGCACATATATATATATATATTTGCGTAATGATCTTGCCTGAGACGAGAAGTCAAAATGTTTATACATGACAGTGGTGTTGTGTCATCTCATCGACTATGGTTGCTGATATGTTTAGTTGGTGTAGTGAAATGGCAAATTTTTTTTTTTTTTATTGCCGGTATTATTGTTGAGTTGTGCTTTGGAGTTTTTGTTTTTGTTTTGAGATGTCTGGGATTATGGCTTATGAATTCTTGAATGATGTTTATATGTATTTTGTTCTGTCTTGCTGTTTTTATTGGTTCAATTCTAGAAAAAGTTGTTGTCTTTGTTTCACACACACACACTATATGTGTGTGTATATATATATATATATAGAGAGAGAGAGAGAGAGAGAGAGAGAGAGAGAGAGATTATGGTAACTAGTTGTTGTGGTGGTGGACCATAAGATTATGGAGCCAAATATTTGGTGACGTTTTATCCCAATCTAATTTACTACTAGTGTGTAAGTATTTGAAGAAGATTTTTTTTTTTGTTTTTTTAACTCACACTCCCCCGCAGTGCACACACACTCATCCAGGATTGAATCTTGGACCCAAGTGAGATTTTTCACTGAAGAAGATTAAATGCACATAGGAGTTCAAAAAATATCTTAAATTCGATTCAAACCAAATTGAAATTTAAAATTTTATTTGGATATTTCAAATCGATTTCGTTTGAATATTTCATAAATTTCGGATCCGTTAGGATCAGTATATGCAAATTAATCTGAAAATTTGAAATGTAATATTTTAATAAAAATAAGAACTAAAAATTATTAATTATATTTTAATATATTTATTTAATATCATAAAACAATTATAAAAATTTAAAATTTAAAAAAAATATATATATATAAGGTGTGTTTACTTGTGAGGTTTTTGTTTTAAATTTTGAATAGTAAAATTTTGATTTGAAATAGTTATTTGATGTGATATAAATATGTATTGATATGATGTTTTAAATGTAAAATCAAATTTTAGTGTAATAAAATAAATAAGAATTGAGTGTTTGATTTAATATTTTCTTAAGAAAAAAAAAAAGTTGAAATAGTAAAATTGACTTAAAATTTTACAAGTAAACAGACTCATAGAATTTTTGAAGTTGGCGAAATCGGAATGATCACTGTATTGATTGGATCATACATATATCTGCAATCGACGCATGTTATTCACTTCATTGAATTAAGGTGTAAGCTATGGATAGAGACTTTTATCAAATAGCACCAATTAGATAAGAGTGCAGCAAAAACACACATCTGACAGATTCAAACATGCTCTCTCTCTCTCTCTCTCTCTCTCTCTCTCTCTCTCTCTCTCTCTCTCTCTCTCTCTCTCTCTCTCTCTCAATTTGAAGTTAAATCGGGATACATCTTCCACAAACTACCACCAGCAATTCCATTTTATGTACTCACAAAGTACCAGATTTTTACTATTGACTTTGATAATACGATGAATAAATTAGGCTGAGGTCTGCATCGGGAATGCATCTTTAAGCATCTCGGACATGTTCAGAACAATCTCCGCAAAAGCTGCAGTAAAAAACACCGGAACATTAATAACGAAACAACTGAAAATAGCTATAAATCTTTTAGGTGAGAGATGATCAGAAGCCCCACAGAAATCTCCCATCACATTCATTTATTAGAACAAGCGTTGTGCGCGCAATATAAGAGGGACAGGGACAAGGACAAGGACGCAGGCAGGAAATATTAAATATCCGTCTCAAAACATACAAACGTATCAGCTTAAGATAAAATTGGTGGCATTAAATCATTAATATGTATGTGTAATTTCAAAAAAATTCATCAAACCTTCAGGTAAACTCATTGTTCGTAGGGCATCCTCAGCTGGTACTAAACGAGCTGGAATTAGTTGACTTCTTGTAGCCCCATTGTCCCTCTGGTCAACTGGCAATGCACTGGTTCGACGTTTCTTAGTTTGCCGCTTAGGCCATGCAAATACGCTGACTTCACAAGGTAGTGTTGCGAGAAGATCCGCGTATCTAAGATTCACAGTTATCTTGCTGTGGAATAAATCAGATGAGAATGAACAATAACTCAAAATGATATAATTTTTAAAAATAATAATAATAAAAAAAAAAAAAGGATTTAACTCATAAAGAAAGACAAAACAAAACAAATATTTATGTTAAGAAATAACAATAAAGTAAATTGCTCGTATCATTAATAAAACTCTTGGAAATTGGAATCATGCCGCCACTTACCAGTCAAAATTCGCCAGCACAAACTCTATCATGTGATGCGGGAGACTAAAGTAAAGCTCCCCTATTTGATTTCCATACAATTCCTTTACAAGGCGAACCTAGTTTACAACCAAATTCAAATTTCAAAATCATAATTCACAAAACAACAATGGAAGAATCAGAATCAACGCATATGTATATATATATATATACTCATAAATAACTTCTACAGTTGATAGTGTGAGTATATTCATTAACAAAACATTGTGTTCGGCCACCAAGAAAGAAACCAAATCAACCAAATTCAATCAAAGCGATTTCAAAAGATGCAAACTATATATACATCACACAGAAATATTTCAATTTAATTTTAGTTGACAGCTTCAACTAAAAATAAGCATGGTGTGTTCACCCAACAAAACATTGCGACACAGCTTCAAGATTAATATTACTAAAAAATACAATATATACACACTCATACACTATATATAATGTATACACTTTATTTACTTACAAAAACTCAACAATTCAATAGAAAATATTACTATTTTTAATATTATCGACACGATTTTTCATACCTAATAAAAAAAACACCTCATACTAAAAACATTAAACACGCACTCAATATTATTTATTTAACAAACTAAGATGATGTGAAATGAAAGAAAATGGAGCACTGTGAGTTACAAACAAACCACATTCAGAGACATGTGAATGTAGAAGGATGGGATAACTAGTTAAGATTATTATCATTTTGTGATAGGTTTCTATATGACAAATACACTTGCTGCGAGGGAGTGTAATCATTAAGCCACTTGATTGAAAATTGTGTTTTACTTCAAAATCGCCCCTCGCTGTTCTAAACAGATGATTTTCTCTCAAATGGCTTAATGATACTCGTTATTCATACACACACACACACACGCATATATGTGTATATATTTGAGAAGCATACCTGCTCTTTTCTATCGACATAAGCCTGAAGCAAGTCTCCCACATAATCTATGAACTTCTGCTACCCAGATAAAAAAGGCGTAAAATATAGTGTTAAAATCAGCATAATTAATTAGACTATGAAATTCGGCAGTGAAACAGCTAATCCCACCATTGCATTTGAAGAGAGATAATCATTTTCCACCTCACGTATCGGCAAGAAAAATGGAATTGTATGCTCGAGAACAGTCATTTTCTCTAGAAATGACTTGCTTTCAAGAACACAATGGAACACCTCACAAGGTTCTCCTGTAGAGTTTTGTACTTATAATCACTAACAATTTCTCAGTAAAAACAAGCAAAGGCTGCAGCTAAACATATAAAATTTCCAACATGCAATATATGATATCCGTAAAATAGATTAATGTGTATTTTGAGTTTGTATTTCATTCTGCAAAATAGAGTAATATAAAGTTTAGTGATGTGATCATAAATAATATCTTTTGGATAAAAATTGTTCCAATGATATATTTTTGGTAGTGTGAAGCTTAATTGAAGAAGAATAAGTGAGGAAACAAGATATAAGTTTACATGTGCCATGCTTGTGGGAAAGCACCCAATATCAACCAACAAAGTAAGATCATGAAGATAAAATCTATTATTACAGAACTTCCAGGGTTTGTTTGGATGTAGGATTGGGTTGGGATTCCAACTATTCACAAGTTTCTCCCTTAAAACATCCAATCAAACTTAATTTTTATTTTTTTTATATTACATTAAAAAATTAATATTTCATTCAAAATATAACATCAAAAACCTATTTATATTATACCAAGTACCAAACACATTAAATCAAATTTTCACTGTTCCCAACCCAAAACCTACTCCCAATCCCACATCCAAACAAGCCCTAGTCATCTAAAACCATTGCAAAGATGCATGTATATACACAAATGTATGCACACAAAAAACTCATATGCAGAAAAAGGATAAACCAAATATAAATCATAAAAGCATATTTCCAGTAAAAACAGCAGATGTCAATTTAAGCCATAAAAAGCAACAAAGCATATGAAACAACTTCAAAAGGATGAATTCAAGCAGTACCTGCAAATGACGTTTCATACAGAATGCCAATTCTTGCTCCATCCAAACAACAGATTATCTGCTTAATAAAAAAAATAAATAAAAATAATGTAAGAACTTCGAAACCAGCCATCATCATCAATGGCCACTGAGCTACTGTCAGCCTTTTAAGGATATTGTTTTGGCACTGCTGACAAGAGGTGTAACTCAAAACCATAGGAAGTTACTAGCAGTTATATAAACCATGTGATGCTCTATTTATATAACTGCAGCTCCATCTTTTTATGTTTTAACAGTTAGACAGAATTCATCATTCTTCTACCTCTACTGAATAAAGCTCTTGATCTGATCTACAATTCTTCCTTTCTAAGACTTAATTTCAATTTGACTATCATGCTCAAAGAATACAATATTAATCACAGTTTCATGGAGAAATTCTGACCAGCCGAAATGAAACTTAGAAGTTCCCAAATACAACCAGATAGTTTAGAAACCACCTCTCCTCCTCTCCCGTCTAAATTATAGAAGAAGATATACTAATCAATTCTTTTTATCTTTCTTCACATATTTTATCAGTCAAAGATGAATTATATAAGACCAGAATTATTATATAACCAGAGGATTGTGGAAACACATATGGTGGTTGATGGCTGATGCAGATGTAACTAACAATAATTATCAGTGCAAAACACAGTTAAAAGGATGTAAATGCTAATGCCATCGTGTAATGCATTAAGGGTGTGTTTGTTTGGGGGATTGGATTTAATTTCCACTATTCATCCTATTTTTTCCCCCCAAAAAACATCAAATCAAACACCTATTTTTCATTTTTTATATTATACTAAAAATCAATTTTACATTCAAAACATCACATAACACCTATTTATATCACATCATACAACTATTTAAATTTAAAATTTTTACTATTCAAATCCCAACTTAAAATCCAAACCCTCAAACAAACACACCTAAGTACAAAAAATCTTTGGAAATCGGGATAAAATATATACTGTATGTTTTCATTGACTTGCTGGTTTTATTATTGTGAGATAATTTTCAGCAGCATTACAGAACAATTTTGGTGACACTAGCATGTAAAACTTTCGGTAAGCAGAATTAACAAATAAAAATCCATATGAACACCCTGACAATATCTCAAAGCAAAAAGCAGTAGTCTAGCACAAAGTTTGATGCCAATCATGCCATATAGCACTTCAGAAGCAGAATGCTCAACCTTCATTTACCTTATTTCCAGCTCTATAAGTACATTTCTCATGAATGGAGTGGTCTAACATTGCATCTGCATCTCTTCGCGATTGTAATGTTTTCCTTTCAGCTTCCATGTGAACCTTAATACAAATAAGAAGCCGTGCATGTGAAATTCTTATAAGAGCTAGGAACCTTGAAGACTTGTCATTTTCATCAATCAACAAAGTAGCAGAGCAAAGACATGATATAAGGGATATCATGTTCCAGCAGAAAAGATACATATTCACATAGAAATATATTATAGGCTGATCGTGAAATAAGTGTCAGTATTGTGATGGATATTCTGATAAGTTTGGGATTTTTTTTGGAAATGCTTTTGATTGTTTAGTGGTATCACATTAAAAACCTTGATAGAATTATAAAAAAATTTATACACAACCAATGTAATCCATAAACAAGCATAAAGATTATCCTAAACTTTAACGAATGTATCTGTTTTGAGGAATTTTAGGAATATTAAAGAGTACTATATTTAATGGTAGAAAAAGTGGTTTACTGGCTTCAATTTTCGTTCTTTATTATTATATTATTATTTTCAAAACTGAATTTAGTTTGATAAGCAAAAGCTCATTTGGAGGCAATATGCATGATGATATGGTAGCATAAATGTGCTTATGATAATAATAGTAATAAAAAGTTTATGCAAATTGCAAAATAACATAACGCTCAATTTCATTTTATTTTATTTTATTTTTTTGAGCTTACAACTATATTGGCTAACAGGCCAACTTCTGTTGTTTACAACAATCAATCGACCAAAAGCGTTAGAAGATGCAGGTTGCAGTACAACCTAGGAAAATAAGCATTAGTCACATCTCAAACCTATTAGGAAAATATATGCACGTCTTTACATTATTGTGGCAGTTAAGGTTACTATTCTAAAGAAGGCAATTTAAGCATTCGGGCAAGGTGTCAACACAGCATGCTTAACTACAAACATGGTCTTTTAGCCATCCATGTGACCAAAAAAGGCATCTTACATAGAAAAATCAGAACTTTTTTGTACATAGTAAATGCAAAAGGATATTTTTCTTTAGCCACATAATCCAAAATCCAACAATAGCAGAGAGTGAATTTTAAACCAGGGAATGGACACTCAAAAAAACATACCCGCTCTCTTACTGTTGCTAGTAACCCATCATTCCATTGCTCACCTTCTAAATATATTTCTACAAGGAAAACAAGCATAGAATCAGATGTAGAAACTAGCAAAAAAATGAAAGAAGAGCTGGAATCAGCAACCAAATACATAAATTAAATACGAGCCAGAATAATCAATAAAAGTAGAGCATAAACTAGAACATTGATTTGAAGAATAGAAAGTATCTCTGTCACATCATATTTCGACTATCTATGCCTGATTCCTAATGCATGCAACTCAGATTCCAACTCTATTTTGTATTCTTCACTTGCTCCCCACCGCCTCGATGTTGAAAGCTCTCTCTTCTCTAGCTACTTACTTTGTTTTCAAAATTCTTGCCTATTTAGGCATACATAAGTTTCAGTCTAGAATGATTTGTACAGCTAAGCTCTGAAGATATAAACATATCAATAATTAAAGATGTTACCAGATTGGGGAAAAAAAAGAACCATTGCATATAATCTACCTCGTGTTTGAGAAACACGAACAGCATCAAACTCCTTCTGCAAGCGCTCAAAAAGGGTCTTGTCACAGTCCCTGTGAGACTTCCCAACTTTTAGCGCATTGTACAGTTTAGGGGCAAAAACCATTAGCACTAAATGAAAGTAGTCTGATTTTGTAAGTATACCAAGATAGAAGGAAGAATGAAGGATAGAAACATAAAATTCAGATTTCAGCCCTTTGGGTCATTATCACATACGAGCATTACAAGGTCATCGGCAAGCTAAGCTTGTCCAGCACTATCTTGCCACACCGAGGTTGTAAACACGGAGCCCAGAATGTTGAAGTTTCCCTTATAACAAGAAGAGCCCTATAAAGATTCTTGCTCTTCTCAACTAGGGGGAGAAATATATATTTCAAGCTTGCGGTAAGTTTGAGCTGCCACCAGTTTGGTAAGAACCAATTTAAGCATGAGCATTCAAGTTTTTGTTCCAAGTCATGAACATCCTAATAATAAATTGGTTGTAATCATGAGGATTTCACGAGCAAAGCTCTGTTTCAAGGATTCAATAGATTGGGCCAATCGACTTCCGTCAGAAGGACATGAAAAATAAATGTCAGTTGATCATCGAAATGATGAGGGAAAAGAAACAGCACCAGAATATCTCGATCTTCATTCATCAGAAAAATACCACCTTTTATTGCTCTTGTTTTTGTCATGCAAAATTTGAGGTTAAAGTGGTGAGTAACAATCTCCATGCTATAATAAACAATTCAATCTCAAAATTATTCCCTTAATATTTAAAGAATTGAGAGTTTCAAGAGGATTTTGTTGCCAATTTGGTAGAAACAGAGAACTGATATTATCTCCGAGAGTATCTTTCCTAACAAATGGCATGACTCAATTGATACATGATTCGAAATGTCAGAATAACAATACAATCTAAATAAAAATGTTGTTACCCAAACTCACACACAAGCTACTACAAATTTTTCCGTTGAACAGATCAACCCATATTTGGAACTTGGCTCAGTGTTGAAGTCAAGTAGCTCAAAACTCAATCCAATCAAATTTGATTTGAATTGTAAGTTTCATGTTGAGTGGCTTAGAATTTTAGATGAGGCTCACTACAATCCAAGCCCACATTTTTCAATTTGTAAATACTTGTGAAGAAGGCTAAAAACTATAATTAAGGATACTAAACAGACCAAACTAACACGATTATCACAATGGAAAATTCTTTGCAAAGCATCTATTCACATTAGTTGTAGAGAATATTAGCGCCATATTAGTACCACACCCAATGGGCATATAATTTTATAATTCATAACATTATAGTGTTAAATGAATATTGGCTTAATATAATCGCCTTGCATAATATAATGAGACACTAGAAATCTTGAGTTAATATATAGCAACCAAGTTATAGAACGACAGTCAACAGTTAACTCTGAAGTTTACACCCTATGAGCGAGAATTTGATGCATCTAGCACAATATAAGATAATAAACCAACCGTCTTGAATTAATGAATTGCGAAGTAGCAATAGAACAATGTTCGAAAATCAACTCTTGAACTTTAGACCCAATTAACACAATGTAGCAAATCAACCTTTAAACATAGTCTTTGCCGTTTTGCATAGAAAAGTATTAATTAAGCCAGCAAGGTGAATATATGAAGCAGCAATCACGAAGTACCAACCAAGTGGCAATATAAATGACAGAAATCGACAAAGACTACATTAATGACAGCATCCATACCTCGAAAGTCGCACCGTCAACTCTCCATGCCTTTTGAGGATATTTGTAACTAGAAAAAACAACGGGCTTACCAACAATACAAATAGAAACTTCCAAGATAACAGGACATAATGCAAAGGAAAATACATCTTGCACGGGTAGTCTCTAACCGAATATCTTCAGCCCGAGGGAAATTCTGTTAAAGTGAAAACAAATAAAGTAATTCAGAAACTATGAATGTCTAGAAGAAAATTGCACGAGCCCAATTCCCATTCCAATCTACCTGCTAACGATTTATTAAAGACATGCTTATGTTTAATATATATTTGCCCTAAAAACATCAAATCTAACACCTACCTTAAAAGCCATTTTTCCAGCTGTACTCTCTCGATTATTTCACATTCAAACATAGCATCTATAACATATGCTTGGTTTAAAATTTTCAAATTCAAAGCATCCCAAAAACTACAAAAAAGAAACACACCAGATAAAGGACATATTACTGATGGCATAGTAAGGAATTCAATATCTACAACAATTTTGAGAATCCTCAGCCTACTGATTCAATCATGATAAATTTCTGATCACGTAAAGGGTGTAACACCAATCTTAAATTATATGTTCTTTCTCGAATATATATATATATATATTCTAGTCTACACTTCAAAACGTCTTACGTCTCAATCCATCAGACTTAGGACACTTCAAAATCCCCAGCCCTCCCAAACTGAAACCCTAATTTAAGCCCCAATTTTCTTTTCGATATAACACAATTAGGGTTCGAGATTGTACGAGCAAGAAGATAAAGGCAATGTACAATAGCAGGCAAAAACAAGTAGACGAACCAAAACATTGACCGAGTGACTCCCGTCTTCTTCCCTCGTCATCAACATGGTTCGCCGGAACGCTGAAGCTCGAAAATTTGGATGGGGTCTGCCGGCGATAGAGGAGCGGCGGAGGAGGGTTTATTCTTTTTTTTTTTTTCCTATTATTTTATTATTATTGTTTTCTTTTAAATTAGTTACAAAGGTGTTGTAACAATCGATATATATACATACCAGTCTTATGTTTTTTATTTTGAATTTAAGATTTATTTTATTTTTATTTTTTTGTTAGACACTTGCGATTCAAAACTATTTTAAATGAAATATATATAACTATTGTCTTCAACTAATTATTTTATTTTTATTTATATTAATTTTACTTTAATTATAAACTTTAATTTTTACTATAAAAATATATTTTTTATATATATTTTTTTATATTATTTTATATAATTTTTAATATTTATAAATTACACCACAACTTTAATTTATTTTTACAATATAATCCAAATATATATAATTACATATTATATATCACTTTTCGAAAGGTAAATATATCCCTTTAAAAAATAAAATTATACATTATTTTTAGAAAAATAAAATTATATCACTTTTCAAAAAATAAAATTATACATTATTTTTTTAAAAAGTAAAATTACATATTATTTTCTAAAAAAATAAAATTACACAATATACTCAAAAAAACAAAAATACACAAATACTATAAAACATCACACAAACTTCACTCCAAAAGTGGAGTGGAGTGTATAGTGTTACTCCAAAAATGCAGTGGGTTGGAGCTGCTCTTAATACATATAATGAAAATGCTTCATATATCAAATAGACAAGAAATAATTTAAATTAGGAAAAAAATCAATTTTAATTTTAATAATATAATCAAAATTTATCAATTTTGGTCTCAATATAAAAAAAAAAATTATCAATTTTAGTCATGACGTGGATGTAATGGAGTTATCATGGCAGCTGACACAGAAACTATATGGTCATGTACAATTATATATCATCATGTTGTCACGCGGTCATTTTTAATTCTACACAACTGTGTACATTTCTATTTTTGTCTAAAATTTTATTTTTTTTGTTATATTTTTTGAAAAAAAAAACATTTTTTAATTAGAATAGTTGATATAGTTAAAATAGAAAAAATCAATAGTAATTATAATATAATTAAAAATATATCAATTTTAATTCAAATTTAAAAATGTACATTCTTTTAAAAAAAATTTGCCTAAAATTCTACTATATATCAAATTTTTCCTCTTACAAACATTAACTTTGATAAATTTAATCAAAATTGTGTGATAAATTAAGTTATTTTAATTTAGTTTTACTAATTAATTATAAGTGAAACTTTATTTTATTTATTTTAAAAATATTCTTATATTTGTATAATTTTTTTTATACAAATGTCATTATATTAGTATTATAAGAAAGTATTTTTGTCATTTTTCTTTAATTTGTAATATGTTTTGATATAATAATTAATATTCAAATATCAACGTGCAAAAAGAGTAAATTGATACTAATAATATAGTAACTTAACTGACAGACAAATAATTATATCAATTATTTAAAAATGAAACTTATCCAATTAATTTTAATGATTAAGTACATTAATGAAATTGTAGATAAATGAGAGTAGAGAATAAAATTAGAGAGAAATGAAATTGAACAATGAGAGGTAAAACAGATAATTCAGTTAACGAGAAATGTTAAAAAAAATTGCAGATATACGAATGGATCAAACAATAATAAATGATTAACCAAATTAAAAAAAAAAAAAAAAAAAAAGAGTTTTAACGAATGAGAATTTATAAAAAATATTTTTTGCGAATTTGTTTTTTTTTAAAAAATTATTAAATTATATACGATGTTTTTTAAGATTATATTTTATTACAATTTCTTAAAAAAATCGTAAAAATTAAATATTTTACCGATAAATTAAATTTGATTTTTGTAAAATTAAAATAATATAATTTTAAAAAATTATAAAAATTAATTAATAAAAAGTAAATAAATAAATAAATATATATATGCCACGTCACATAAATAAAAACAGAGAAATGAAAAATAATTTATTTGTCAAGTTTATTTTTCTACTCAAATAAACAAGAGAAAATAGATCATTTCCATTTCTCTGACCTAATTTATCTGTACCAAACATACCCTTACGGTATGCAAACCACATATTTATTTAAATAAAAGGACCGACCAACCGGATTAACTTTTGGTATATATTTAAGACTGATATTATCACTTTTGTCTTGAATTTATCTCGCTAGCAAAATATTTTTACATATTTGCAAAAGTAGCTATTTGTACCTTTTTCCTGCGCGTAGCCACGCGTGATGCAGCGAGATAAATACAAGACAAAAGTGATAATAGGATATAGAGAGATATTTTTTACAATTTTCTCTTGATAGATACTAGCGTTTCATATATATTTCGGTATGGTATATATCCAAATTCGATGCCACGCTGGTGGGTTTATGCATGAGATTATGGTGTATTATATTATTTTATCCGATCTAATCTCATGTTTATTTTGATGTATTAGAGTTCTCTATAATTAAAAGCCTTAATATTATTTATTCGTATGTACTAAATTATCTTTCCTTTAAACACTTAGAAACTTTTTATATAAATATAATACAATATTTTTGTTTAATATACTTTGATTTTATTTTAAATATAATTTATTTATTTTTTAAAAAATATTAATTAATAATATAAAGTTATAAGAATACTATAAAATATGTTATTAAAACTTAATATATAATTTTGAGGACAAAATTTAATATATTTAATAAATGATAAAAAAAAATATATCAAATTATATATATTATGTCATGACAATATCATAAGTAAATTTTAATATTGTTATATATTATATTGCTATAATTAAAATTTAATATATATATATAAGAAATTATATTACAATAATTTATAATAAAATCATTAACGGCGTTTTCAGAAAAAAAAAAAAAAAAAAATCAAATCAAATCAAATATAATTTTGTCTAATATTTGATCATACAAAATAAATGTTATATTAATTAATCTATTGATTATATAACCCATTGAAATGATTTCGGTATAATAATCAATTATTCAAAGTAAACACACCCTAACGGTATGCTATACACCGTGATAAATAAAATTTATATTATTTCGTACCAAAATTTTATGATACAATAGTATACCAAATTAAAAATTGTGGTATACCATATATATATATATATTTATGATATTGTATGATACCACATTTTCGATATAATTATTTACCCTTCATTGCTACAGTTGATATGTTTATTTTTAATTTACTTTATTAAATAGCTTTTTTGAAAAAATATAATTCTTATTTATTAAAAAATCATTTAATTAGTTTATTATATTTGTTAAAAATATTTAAAATTAATAAACTTTAATAATAATAGTTTAATTATTACAATAATAGTTTAATTATTACGTAAAACAAACTAAAATAAAAAATAATTTAAAAAATATGTCAATTTTTGTGAGATATAAATATATATTTTCTCCTAAAACCTTTTCTATTTATTATTATTTTATTTTTTTCATTCAAATACGCATTGATTATGATGTTGATCAGGCAAATCAATTCAATTCTAAGAGCATTTTTTTACCGATCAATTTTCTCATTACTTCTTTTATTATAACTAAAATTATTATCTCTAATAATAAATACAGTTAACACTCACTTATTATCTTTTTTCAAATTTATTTTAAAATATGACATCCACTTATATATTTTTAAATCATATTTTCTTTAAGTATCTAATTTCAATATTTAAAATTTTAAAAGATTTATATTCAATTTTTTTTTGATAAACTATTTTTTTAATCCCGTTAGTGAAGTCTGTCACAAACTAGTCTTTTAAGTAAAAAATTTTTGTAATTTTAATTCTTCGGCGCGGGAGATGCCTGTGTGGCACCCACATGGTTCGTCGGATGCGACGTGTCCGCCAAGTCAGCGACACCGGCGGACACGTAGTTTTTCATTTTCTCAAAAAGAATTTTAATTTTCTTTAAATAAAAATAAAAATCTACGTGTCCACCAAGTGTCACTGACCTAGGAGGATACGTGGCCTCCGGCGAGTTACGCGGGTGCCATGCTGGCATCTTCAGCGACAATTTTTCAATTACGAAACTAAAATGATAAATAGGTACAGTTACGGGATTAAAAAAACAGTTTACCCATTTTTTTCCAACTAGTTCTTTAACAAAATTATTATAAACGAAAATTGTTATGTACCTGGGCCAACGGGACAGCTTCTACCCACATCATGAAATAATTGGTAGCCACGAGGATAAATGTGTGCACTTTTGATGACGGCGGGTGGATTTTAGTGATGACGTCCATTGCCCATCCTCTAAAAGACCACAGTTTGAGAATTGAATGAAGCTCCTCGGTTGGGGCGCGTTGTAAAGGATCGTGGCGTTAGCAAGATGGACATCCCTGGGCATAATCGATGCAATCTTGCGAGATCTAGGGCCAGAAGTAACCATATCGGAGGATAGTCCATCTTATAATCGGGCCAGCATAGTGCGCACCTATAATTCCTTCGTGTACTTCCGCCATTATTCCATCGCTTCATCTCGCCCCAAACATCGAGCCTAGGTTCCATCAGCCGTCGGCGATAGAAGTTCACCCTCGATGCACGTATATTTCAGAAGCTGTTCCCGCATGTGTCTCAAACCAGCTTTTTCGGGGTCTGCCAATGCCTCAAGGAGCTCCTTGCGCCAATCTACAACTCTGCTGGTAGTAAGGTATTCAAATTTAGTGGTTGGTTCATCCGTTCGATACCCGAATGCCTATTGAGCAAAGTCATTCGCCTCAAAATTCTCTTCTCGGGGAATGTCATCCAGTATCACCTTTATGAGCTGTTGAAGCAGACTGTGCACTTCCGAGAAGTTCCTGAAGTCGTGGGTCTTTGCATTTAAACTCCTTTAATGATTGTCGGATGACCAGCTGGGAGTCGCCCCGGATCAGAACATTTTCAGCTTGTCTTCCAGTGAGAAAATGCAGCGCCAACAAGAGAGCTTCATGCTCTGTCTGGTTGTTGGGTATTCTTTGCGGTAGTTGATGTGTGAAACACCAAATTTCTCCTTGAGGACTAGTTATGACGACTCCAGTCCCTGCCGCTCCTCCGGTGCTCGAACCATCGAATGTAACTTCCTATGGTTCCAGTCCGATATATCCCGCAAGGGCGGCCTCGATCATTCCGAGGTGTTCGGCCAAAAAATCGGCAATGGCCTGCCCCTTTACCATTTTTAGGGGCTCATATTTTAAGGCGAATGACACTAGTTTCATTGCCCATTTGACTAGGCGGCCTCGGAAGACCGGCTTGCTTAGCAAATATCTCAACAAGTCTACTTTGCATAACACGATAGTTTCAACAGACATCAAATAATACTCTAATTTTGTGCATGCATAGTATAAAGACAAACATAGTTTCTTGATACATGCATAACAAATTTCATCAGTATTTAAAGTCTTACTAAGGTAATAAATTGCTCTTTATAGGCTTGACTCATTATCTTGCACGAGAAAGCAACCAATAGTGTTCTCTGTCGCTGAAATATAAACTTTCAGCTCCTTCCCTGGGGTTGACGGCATCAGAACCGGTGGTGATGCAAGGGCCTGCTTGATCTCTCCAAAGGGGTCTGTTGCGCTGCTCCCCATTCAAAGACTTCCTAGCTCTCGCGTAGCAACATGGAGAACGTCTTCATCCTTCCGGCGGCGTTGGTGATGAATCGTCATAAAAAATTGATCTTGCCCATCAAACTCTGTAGTTCCTTGAGGTTGCGTAGAGGTCCAAACTCCTGGATCGCTTTCGCATTATTCTGGTCAATTTCGATCCCCCTCTGATGGATGAGAAAACCTAGGAAATTTCCTACTTGGATGCTAAACGCGCACTTCGTCGGGTTTATTTTAAAGTCGTGCTACCTCATCTGGGTGAAGGCCCTCTGGAAGTCAATGAGATGTTGGTCGAATGCTCTGAATTTGACAACTACATTTTTATATATACTTCCATGCAATCGTTTATTAAGTCGTTGAAGATCGCATTCATGGCCCTTTGATATGTTGCTCCGGCGTTCTTCAATCCAAAGGGCATTACAATCCACTCGAAGATGCCGATTGCCCCGGACATTGAAATGTTGTTTTATGGGCATCCTCTTCATCTAAGTATATCTGATTGTACCCCGAGTACCCATCCATAAAAGACAGAATCTCATACCCCACTGTTGAGTAGACAAGCATGTCAGCGATCGGAATAACGTATTCATCTTTGGGCGTCACCAAGGTAAGGTTGCGAAAGTTGATACACACTCAGATCTTCCCATTTTTATTTACCATGGGTACAATGTTGGATATTCACTCCAGATATCAGGAAGTACAAATAAAATTAGCCTTAACAAACTTTTTCACCTCTTCTTTGACCTTCGGCATCACCTCCTCCGGGTTGAAACGCTGTTGGGGCTTTTTGTGAGGTTTAAACGACGGCTTAGTGGATAGCCGATGTTCAACCAAATTTTTGGATAGGCCCAGAATCTCGTGGTAGTCCCATCCGAAACAGTCTCGGTGTTCTCGGATCAAATCCGTAAGTCGCTATTTTTGATCCGGGGACAATAGAGAACTAGTCCTGGTCATCTGGCATACTGCATTATCGCTTAAATTGATTTCCTTGAGAGGATCATGCGCTTCGAAGGATGAGATAGCCCTCTGGATAGGCGAGGGGAATTCATCTTCATTCTAGTCCTCCGACGGATGCGGCGTTTCTGGAGGATCTGTCTGCCTTTCAAGAATTCAAATTGGTATGGATCCGGTACTCCATGTAAACATTATACGTCTCGAGAATCCGTTATTCTATGTCCTGTAATACCTTATGGTCGTTATTCATCACAAATAGCTTGATGAACAGGTCGTGTGTCGGCCTCTGTGCGAATTTCAAATTCCTTCGTTGTAAGATTACACTCTGTCCATGCATCCACATCTCTTAACATCATTGAAAGGGGATATACGCTAGGCGAATAATAAACCGCCTCAGCTGCATGAACCTCCATGATTGGATCGGTCTCAGCCTCAACCGTTTCTACGCGATTACCATTCCAAAATATTACCTTTTTGGTGTAGGGTGGATGGCATACACTGGGTAGTGTAAATCTAGTCCCTTCCTAGGATGGCCGAGTAAGTGGGTTTGCCCTCGATCACGAAAAAGGTCATCCGGTCGGTACGACTCCCAACCGTTACGTCGGCCACTAACACATCGGCAGCCGAATGTGCACTCATTGTAAAATTTGTGGTCCACACGGTAGTAGCGATCAGATATCCCCAATTTTTTCCAATCTTTCGGAGTCTAGAAAAGGCTATCACATTGACGGATGCTCCTCCGTCGACCAAAACCTTGTTGATCGTGCGACCATCGAGATAGAAGTCAGGAACAATGGTTTAAGGTGTCGTGTTTGTTCTTCGGCTAACTTTCGAAGGATGGCCAGCTTTGATTCTTCCTTCGGCACCTCCTGTTCCGGATCGGCCCATGATAGAAGGCCGTTTTCTTCGACTAACACATCCTATTGGAAATAAAAAGGCTAAACCTCCGGGGCAACGAACTCTCTGGGCAAAAAACCAATAGTATTCACCCGAAAATTCTTTTCATAACGTCGCGCCCATTCAAGATCTTGCTCATTTGCGATGATGTCCAAATTTGTAATCGACGTCTTGTCATCCTCCAAGGCCCCGATAATTGGTTCGTGGTTCGAACTCCGGGACAGACACCGTTGGTTCCCCCGGATGAGATTGTTGTCCCGATGGGTCGCTGTCCTTTGGAATAGTTTATTTTGGTCTTCATTCTCGTAGCCTCCTCCTCCGGGGGAGGGGATAATTTCTCCATCTGAGATGTTTCCTCAATTGTAACAATTTTCCCTACTTTCCGGAGGACTGCTCGCACTATTGTTCCTATTCCACAAGGCGTAGGGCAAAGATTTTACGTTGTTGTCTCCGATGTTGGGTTATAGTCAGTGGGGGGATCCTCCTTCGATAATCTATCCATCTCTCATCATTAGGCGGCCTTTCCGGCCGTCACATACTATGAGGAGTTATCACCACTTGGTTGACTGAAGTTACTCGCTACACCTCGTCGTTCTTTTCGAAGCTAACTTTGACAACGGTATTATGTGGCGAAAGATGATCCTATACTGAACTACTCCGTTGAGGTTTTATGGACCTCTCAAACCTTTCAAATACATTCATCCATGGTGCGGCATGCCCGTAATTTAGTCTACTACCCGAGGCTGATTGGTTCCTCCTACCAGGTCGGATACCAACGACATTAATTTGAGCCGGAAATTGCTCCGTATCGATCTTCGTCTCCGACTTATCGGCCAGCCGTAGGCGGCCCACCTTAATAGCCTTCTATACTGCGTTTCTGAAAGCAATACAACTCCCAACCTGGTTTCCATATAAGCCATGCCATTTGCAATAGGATTTTTCACTTAATTTCTTGTCGGACGGTATTTTGTGAACTTTAAACCGCAGCTTGTTAGTCTTCAACAAGAAATTGAATATTTGCTCAGTTTTAGATATATTGAAAGTATATTGTACCTTAGGATTTGTCTCCTTCATCCGAGGTACTTTGAGCGCTGGGCAAGTGTATGCCTTTCCTTGCGATATTTCAGCCACGAACGTCTCCTCCGGCTCCTCCGAGCAGTCTGCTTCGTCCTCATAGACTTGGACAAGATGTGCTCCGCTTCTGAATTTCTGATGTCTAGTTGTCTGAGAATCCCGAAGAAGCTGTTCTACCTTCACGGCTTTCCCAGTAAGCTGCCGAAGGTCATTGTATTCCTGGAGGGCATGTTTCTCCCAGAGCTGGTGTGTCATATTAGCGATAGTTATATTAACCACTTGATTTTCAGGTATCCGGACCTGGAACCACCCCTCGGCCCTGGGGAACCTCTCCAAAAACTATTCCAACAGTTCATTGTGCTTTTACCGTAGATTGGTTAGGTCCGAGACCGTCACTTTCGCCAATGGGCTATAAAAGCGTTCGTGGAACACCCTTTCGAGATCGCCACGTGTTACACAAATTTGGCGGCAGAGACGCATACCACATAAATACCGGACTTGTGAGGGACAACGTGAGTAGTTGGAGTTTGAACCAATCGTTGGTCTCAAATTCTCCTCTGCGCTGTGTTGTGAACCGGCCGATGTATTCAATGGTGGACCGTGAATCCTCGCCCGAGAACAACGTGAATTCTGAAACCCATGCATTCCAGAAGAGCGAGTTGTCAATGGAAATCTGATCCGGGAATGGACGTTGATAATGTAGCTGAGCGGGAAACCGAATAGGATCGCCACATAGCCTCTGGATTGTTTCCTTGATGACCTGCGGATTAATAATTGGTCGCAGCGGATGAGCAATTTTGGCTTATCCTCCAGGCTGTCCCGGGCCGGGTTGGACGCGAGAAAAGTATTGTTGATGGCCCTGTGGATGGTGAGCCGGAGGTGGACGCTCTTGATTCCGCTCGGTTGGTACTCGCGGAGGTTCTGTCGGTGGAGGGACAAAATTTCCAAAATGAATCAGGGAACCCTGCTATGCAGGTCCATATCCCTGTTGTGCAGCTAGTCCGGCGGGGGAGCTTCCTGGTATGTTGTCTGCCCCCCGAATGGAGGAGGTATGGCCGGAGTTGATGCACTCGAGCCTCAAGCAGTTGCTAGAGTTGACGGAGCTGAATCCCATGGACCCGGAGAAGCAGAAGTGGCCCCTTAAGGCAGGTTCGGAGGTGGGGGGGATGCCCCCCCAAGTCATCCTCAGAGCGGGAGGAGAGGCCGGAGGTGTTGAGGTTGTGGTCGGCCGTGCCCCCCAAGGGTCAGCAGTTCCTCCTTCTACACGGACATTTTCTTGACCGTCTGCCCTCGCGGGTGATGTGAGGGCACTCATGCCACCGAAAAAATGATTGTTTTGCTATTGGGCGGCCGATGGCGTATACCCGTTGTTCCCCGGATGTACCTAATGTGGCGGTGGCCTTAAGATGGCCTGCCTTGAGGATCGCCTAGGTTCTTCAACCAATGTTTCGTCGGGGAGATTTTTATTTTCGTTTTCCTTGCTTAGTATGGTGTGAAGTTACCATATTGGAGCGTCGTTGAAGGGTGTCCAGACGTGCCCCCCTGTGTTACCTTCGTTGGAGGTGCGTTTTCATATCTCCGGGACCGGCCGCCAGCACTTTACCTTTGTGCAGCTCCTCCTCTCTCGCCCATGCAATCTTGTTTCGGATAGTTGGCTTCAGGACGTCTGCGAGATATTTAGAGAGTGTCAACGCAGACTTGTGGAAGGCTGTTTGGATCTCCCGGAAGATCTGATTTTGAAGATTGCTTGCAAGAATAGTCAGCATGATTTCTCCACTCCCCGAAGAAGCAAAGGACTCATCCTGCATGAGTTCTTTGGGTGCGCGTGACGCTGAAGTTTTCACCGGTGGTTTCCTTATCTTTAGACATTGTAGATTTCTCCGGCAATGGTAATTTGTGACTCTTTAATTGCAAAAAAAATGCGAGACTTCGTCGGAGTCCCACTAAGCGTGCCAATTTGTAGATGCTGAAATTCGTCGATGACAGCCCAAAAATTCTAGGCCAATTGAACTCGACAAGAATTGAGTTCCCCGGCCTACTCAAGAAAATATCCATGCTAAGTTTCACACAAAAATAAATTGATCTATAATTTGAAGTAATGAAATTGATGAAATTGAATTGAAATGGAATTGAATTGGGTAAAACAAATTCGATAGGAATTTAGAAAAAAGAAAATTAAATGAGAAAGCAATAATATTGCAGGAAAAAATAGAGATAAGAGAATTGAATTTGCTCTTCTGGATCATGAGTTGTTGTATCCCTCCCGTACCGTTGCTTTTGCCTTATTTATATATATATATATATCCCAAAAATTACTCCACTTTTTCCAATTTGTAGGAACTAACTTTTTTCACTTCTCCACTATCCTTTATCTACGGTTGCAAGACTTCATTTGTGGGCTGGGTCTTACTCGAGTTATTGGGCCTGATTTTGGATTTTCGGCTAGACTAGGCAACCTGCTTCTTGAGCCTGTGTGCTTGGGTTGGGCTGCCACATTAGGTTCTGGGTAGGCCTTTGGGTTTGATAAATTTTAAACCCCTCTTAAATATATTTTGGGGATAACATCAATTTATGTTTTTTTTTTAGTTACTTTTCCAAAAATTTTATATAAAATATTATTCAAATCAAAATTTTTATAGGTACATCATGTTTTTATTGTTTAATTATGTTGACATTATTAAAACTATTTTATTATTTTTTATTGTTACATATAATTACGGTTCTACAATTGATACAATTTTTTTTTTTTCCAAAATTAATTTTAAAATATAAAATATTCATCATAAAAAAAAAATTAAAAATAAATTATTTCAATTTTATTTTAATATTTCACTAATTAAAATAAATGGTGATATTATTGTAATGATAATTAAAATATAAGAATTTTGTTTATTTTCATGGGACCACAATTACTTAAATATATATATATATATATACATGGTTCGCCGTCGCGGATCGGCGTCGCGGATCGGCCTTTACCGTTCCAGATACGTCGCGGCGTATCGGTCGCGGCGTATCGGTAAAATATCGGCCTATATGATTTTTTTATATAAAATTTATATTTTTTCAAAAAAATAATAAATAATTAATTAAAATACATCAAATTATAAATATAATTAATTTAAAAATATATATTATTGAAAAAATATATTATAATTTATAATAGATCAAAATTTAAAATGAATAATATTTCAACTAAATTAGCGGATATATATATATATAAATGTAAATGCTAAATTTTATGTTTTGCATATTGTCATTATACTAATAAATTTATTTTAATAACAAAATGATGTACCTTGTGTCCGTCAATGTCAAGATTTCATCTTTATCATCTGCATTATATAAATAAAAATAATTAGAAAAAAAATACAAATAAAATTTTATAAAATGTTCAAACTACGTTTATACTAAATATTTATACTTACCATTCAATACCATGTGGAATGTCGTGGAGGTTCAAAATCATTTTCATCTGCTGATCGATTATATTACGAATATCCTTGTTCTGGATTCATATTGCTTGGATAAGGAGAGATGTTCGAACCATATTGATTTTCTCTGAATGAACCCCTTCCATATACATCAAAACCTCGATATTCTCTATTATCATTGCTTCTGCTTGATGAACCATAATTTTGTCTACGATCATCAATACTACCCGAACCAGATGTAATCCCTCCGTAATATGTTCCAACTGGTTGGTTGGATCCAAATATAGGAAGATTGGCTGAATCCTGAAGATGTCTGGGTAGATTAGATAAACCGTATCCTGAGTAATAGGGATTATGATATGCATTTGGTTGGTCGCACTCCTGTCTCCCCAATCTATTACTCGAGCTATGAGAAGAATCTCCATAGGAATAACCTATATTCAAGTCTTGCATATGTTCGTGAACTCCAGAATATCTCCTAGTATCTGAAAAATTTGAAGCATCGGCTTCACTTGAAAATTCTGTTAAACTATTTAGAAAATCTCTTTGAGCTTCTATACCAGGACGATATCCATGACCAGTGTCTTGGGTAGCATAATAATTTTCATTTCCTTGAGCCCATCCCATATCACTTGAGTATCGGCTATCCCTGTAGCTCCCACTACCACCACCACCACCACCACCACCACCACCATCATCATCATCATCATCATCATCATCATCATCATCATTGTTATTATTCTTATCTTCACCATTAGTCGATGAAGATGAAGATTCCAATATGATTGCTTTTTTTTTCTTGGCCGTATTTTTGTTTTCTGATTTTTTCTCTTTCGCCTTCTTTTTTCCATCAGCTATAAATTGAGATAAAAGCATATCACTGTCATGATCATTATGCTCACTTTGACCTCGATCTCCACTTTCTTCAATAGCCTCATCCAACCAATTCAAATCACTATCACGAATAAGTGGAGATTCATTTTCTCTAACCCATTCATCTAAAATATCATTTTCATCAAAAATATGATTCAAATCAATTGGGTCATAAAAATCGTCTGTGTCTGTCCTTTGCATAAAATTTTTTACCCGAAGACGCATGTTGTAGTGGACATAGACTAGCTTATGCAGTTTCTCAATAGCTAATCTATTCCGAAGTTTAGTATGGATCAAAGCCCACGTACTCCAATTCCGCTCACAACCCGATGATGTGCAAGTTTGACTCAAAACTTTTAATGCAATTTTTCTTAAACTAGGAGCTTCATCACCGTACATATTCCACCAGTCAGCTATTAAAAATAAATAAAAAATTATTAATAATGCAACATTTTATAACAAGTATATTTAAAAATATAATTAAATGATAAATTTCATAATACATACCTGGTAAAGATGTAGATACAGCTCTAATAGCAAGTGCACTTCCAAACTCTCCAATTTTGTTAACAAATATGTTTATCTATAGACAATATAATAGTAAAATTATTAGAAATTAATATATATATATTTATATATTATTTATAAATTTCACATAATTTACCTCATTCATAGCCTTTACTTGTATATCCAAATCTGGCTCGAGTCTTTTGATAACTTCTTTTACTCCTTTTCGAACCTCCGATGAATCAAATTCACAAGTGCCGGAGTATTGAAGACCAGGATTTAAAAAATAAGCTGCATGAAATGTATATAAAATTAAAAAATAAAACAAACGATTAGCACAATATAAAAACAAAAAAATAACAAGAATAGTTACCTGCTGCATGCAAATCTTGATGCAATTGATTATACCATCTTTCATCGATGATATCCCAATATTGTTGAAAATCTTTCACCGCGGTTTTTATTGCCATTTTTGCCCTATCCATTGCCTCATAAATGATAGGTAGTGTAGGTTTTTTATCTTGATCAACTACTTTTAAAACCTTCACTAAGGGTTCCATGACCCCACAGACTCAGCGTATCCGTTTCCAAAATCTTTCATTCAAAATCAAGTCTGATATATCTCCGGCTTCATGTCTTCTCCTCGAGGTATTATTGTACTCAACCCATTCTCTAGAAGTACACATTCTTTTCAAATCGGTTGCATATCTCAGAAGACTTTCCATTGCAACAAACTCGGTTGCAAATCTTGTTATGCCTGGTCGCAACAGATCTCGGCCATTCGTATATGTTTTCATCAAATTAACCACTTTATCACTGTTGTATATAAATCCTGTAATTCTTCTGGCTTCTTTTATCGTATCTTTCACTGACAATATATCTCCGATGTCTTCTAACATCAAATCAATGCAATGCGCTGCGCATGGAGACCAAAAAATGTGCTTCCTTTTCCTCATCAGTTTTTTCCCAGCCGCCTTCATACTAGCTTCACTATCAGTTACAATTTGTACAATATTGTCAACCCCTACTGATTCCACCACCTTATCCATTAGGGTGTAGACAAAGTCCGCAGTCTTCGCCTTATTTGTACAATCAACCGAACTGTGATATATCATATCTCTATCACAGTACACCATAAAATTTATGATTGGATGTTTTGTACGAGTACTCCAACCATCACACATAATTGTACATCCGTATGTTTTCCATTTCTGCTTTAAAGAATCAACATACTGTACAACTTCTTGCATCTCCTCGTTTAAATATTCACCACCAATTTGTTTACCAGTAGGTCCTTTAACTCCAGGTCCAACCGATGCAATCGTGTCAATCATCGTTTGGTAGTAAGGACCACTATCGGCAGCGTGAAATGGTATTGCATTAAAATGAAAAAATTTCGAAATTGCTCTACCCACTTTTTTTGCATTATCTTTTGAAAACATATTTTTCAAAGACTTATTCTTCGATTGAAACATGTATGGATCAAGTTTTTTTTAATGCAAACCTTCTGTCTTTTTCATAGAGCTTTCGAAAAAATTTCTTTTACTTCCTTTTGTATTCAAGCTGCTTCCTCCTACAAAGATAAAAAAAAAAAAAAAAAAAAAGCATATGATCATATATGGTTGTTATCTCAAAAAAAATATACTAATATTTAAATATATTTTATAAATTTAATAAATATACCGGCTTTAAAATTCAAGCTTGGTAGATCTCCGGAAACAGAATGTCTACGCTGCTGCTCCATAAATTCCATATTTCTGCTTTCAGCCATTGCTCTTTTTAAGTGTTTTCTTTCAGCATCTATCTCATCTTCATTTATTTCAAAAACTTCATCTTCTTCCTCATCAGAATCATCTTCCAAACGAATGGAATTTTGCAATGCTTCTAACTTTTTTTTATGTGCTGCTCGCATACTTTTTCCTTGGATCAAGTGTTTTTTTAATAACTCTCTTATTTCTTTTGGAGCTCTCGTGCATGCTTCAACTTGACCTGTAACATGTGCTATATGTTGTTTCATCCTAGTAATTCCGCCGTGAACAATTTTACCACAATAATTGCATTTTGCTTGTTTTCTATCATTGCTGATAGGAGTAGCATGATCCCAACCAATATCTCTGTGCGGTGCCATTTTACACAAACTCTGTAATTGAATAATACAATTGTTAAAATATTTATAAATAGTAATTCATTAATTAAATAGACAAATTATATATTAGTTTATTAATAAATCAAACTTATACAAAAATTTAAGTAGATAACTAATTTGTTTATATAAAAAATATAGTTAAAATATTAATTTTTTACAATAAATTTACAATTAATACAAATTTTGTCTAAAATAATATTAATTTTAAATAATAAGATTATAAGTTATTCTAAAATATTAATTTTAATGAACTCAATTTATATAGATTAAATAAAAATTAAATACAATCCAACACAATTAAACTAAATTTATCAATAAATTAAACAAATTATTCTAAATAATTAAATCTAAAATAATTAAACCTATAAATTAAATAAACAAATTAATAAAAAATAATTCAAATTTATAAATATTTAAATTAATTAAAATAATATAATAATTAAATTTACCTTCCTCCTTTCTTCCCCTCCCCCAGAACGCAGAACCCAGAACTCTTCCCCTCCCCCAGAACGCAGAACCCAGAACGCAGAACTTTCCCCCTCCCCCACGATTTCGTTCAGACGCGAACAACTTCCCCTCCCCCACGATTTTCTTCACCGACGCGAACGCAGAATCCTCCCACTTCTTCTTCCCCTCCCCCACAATTCTTCTTCAGACGCGAACGCAGAACAGAGGTCTTTCCTCCACGATTCTTCTTCAGCGCACTGGTAAATGTTTTCTTCTCCGATCTGATCGAATTGAGATGAATTGTTCGAATAATATGAATAAAAAGTAGAAAATCGGTAAGAATAAGATTTATAATGGGTTTTATAGATGAGATATGAATGGATGGGAAAATTTTGGGCAAATATCGGATATTTTTTACGAACCGGAACGTTCCTGACCGTTCCGGTTTCGGATCGGCCGAGTCGGACCCGGCGAACCATGTATATATATATATACGGACAAATTAATTTCCGATAGATCAATTTGACAAAATGTATAAATTGATTCACGGATGGAGTGTTAATTTATATTCATATGTTTATTTACTGATACAATGGATGGATTTATGTAATGTGATAAATAAAAATATTAATTTCAAATATAAAAACATCAAGTTAGTTTGTCTTATATATGATTTCAACAAAATATACATAGGGTGTGTTTGTTTGGGGGATTTGATTAGATTTTTATTATTCATCTTATTTTTTTCTCCCAAATATCAAATCAAACACCTATTTTTTATTTTTTATATTATACTAAAAATCAATTTTACATTCAAAACATCACATCAACACCTATTTATATCACATCATACAACTATTCAAATTCAAAAATTTTATTATTCAAATCTCAACTCAAAATCCAAACCCCCAAACAATCTCGACAGCGTATTATATATATATATAATACACTATTTACTTTCATATAACATCACATTAAAAAATTATTTAATTTAAATTTCAAATCAAAACCTAAATTTGAAATAAAAACCAAACACACACATCAAATTCTATTTATGTTATTAAAAAGTTAACATAACTATAAAAATTATAATACAAGTTGTGTTTGATTTTAAAGTTTGATTGAAATACCAATTTAAATATGATATTTTTTGCAATGAAAAAAGTAATATATTGTTTATAAGAAATTTGTAATACTTTGAAATGCAATTCTATTTAGAATCACTTCACATGCTAAGAGTCTTCTTCTCGGCACACTTAGAGCACACACAACGACCAAAATGTCTTTGCCTTCTTCCTCTCTTCTACCTTGTGTGGTTTTGGAAGAACAAAAAAAGACGTACAATGGTTCACAAATACATTAAACAGAATATGCAGATGTTTGTCAAAACACGTCCATGTTTAAACACATAATAATTATATTTTATTTTTAAATCTTGACTTCAATAAGGTTATGTATATTAAACACGGTTGTGTTTATAAAACAATGTAATGTATACTCTTAAACACATCTGTGTACATATTTATAAAGAACACGGCCGTATTATAGAGAGAAAAAGATGTTACAAATTGTTTCGATGCTACCTTACCTGCACCAACCCTTTCCCAAGTCTGTCGATTTTTTTACTATAGAAAAGAAAGCTGCTGCAAACTAAAAAATCATCGACAGAGAAGACAGGACCGCAAGTCAAACAGTGAAGTCGTCGATTTGAACCACAATATGTGCTCTTAATTTTTAAATAATTTTTTTTAAAAAAATACATATTATTTACATAAATAGTATAATTAATCTATTCATCTCAACTCTATAGTAATACACATGGTACTCCCTCCGTCCCAATACAATAGTCTTGTTTACCATTTTTGTTCGTCCCAAAACAATAGTCTTATTTCCATAAATAATCATATCACCATACTTTTTTATTTTTATTACACAATTGCCACTACTTTTTACACTAATACACTCATAAGGGCAAAAAAGTCTTTTATCCATACTTTTTACCAGCTACCAATATAATATCAATATTTATTAAATCTCGTATCCAATCCAATTAAAACTATTTATGGGACGGGGAGAGTATAAATAATAAATAAATAAAATAGAACTCTACAAGTGACAACAAAGATATTCTCATGCTCTAAACCCTAATTAGATTTTGATTGTTCTATCAATTAAGTTTATTGGGAAGTAGACTGCAATTCATATACTATAATTTATTAAAATTAAAATAATAAATAATAAATAAAAATATGTCATTATTATTTAAATGACGTGGGAGCCGTTACACGAAAATGCATAATATATAAATCAGGTCCGACAAGATAACGCATATTAAGCGAACTACAACGGATATTTAAATATATGACGTTAGGGTCATATATTCAGTCTCTCACTATTACGTCATTCTTTACTAGACAACATTTGTCATTATTTTATTTTTGGGACTCGAGTTAGGGTTGGGAAATTGATTCATTTGGTGGTTATAAATTATACACATTATACTTGATTATTATGTAAAACATTTAAATTAATTGTACAAATAAGTATACATTATATAAACTATATTCATGTACTAATTAATTTTATATTATATTAATATAAATTATATAATATTATAGGTTTATTTGGCCGTGGATTGAAAATAATTTCAAATAAAATATTAATTTGAATTTTTATTTAAATAATATTTTAATTTAATATTTTATAAAAAAAAATAACTTATTTTATATTAAAATAACTTTCAGTTAAAAATAGAAAAAATAAAAAGACAAACAAACTCTATAAATATGTAATTACCGTGTGAATCATATTAATTCTATTATAAAATCTATAGGGTGTGTTTGTTTGTGAATTTGGGGTTTTAGTTTTGGATTTATAAATAGTAAAAAGTTGAATTTGAAAAGTTAGTTTGACGAATACATGTTGATCTAATATTTTAAATGTAAAATAAATGTGTAGTATAATATAAAAATAATAATAATTGTTTAATTTGATATTTTTAAAGAGAAAGAAAAATTAGAATAGTAAAAAACTATATTAAAACTCACGAAAGAACACATCCTGTGAAATTATTAAAAGAAATAAACAATCAATATAATCATACATATTCGCATTAATAAATTAAAAAATGACGCCAACAAGAAGCAAACGATTATAAACCAATCAAGAGCCTCAAAATCTATGAATTAGAATGGCTAGGGATGACAATGGAACCCGTGCCCGACCCATTTATTTGGATTCGGGTTCAATTAATGGGATATCTGGTCCAGATCCGAATTCAAATTCTATTTTAAGTTAAATTTTTAATAATTGTAAAAGATTTCTTTTGAGTCTCTCGAGTCTACGAAGTCTTGTCGTGTATTATTCAGGTCGAATCCGAGTATAATCAAATTCAATTTAGGTCTCGAATCCAACCATGTATATTCAGAACAGGTCTCTAGTCCGATTGGACCCGACCCATTGTCATCCCTAAAAATTGCCTATTGCTTAATATATTACAATTTTTTACTCAAATTTTAAAACTTTAAATAACCTTGATTGTGCTCATCACTAAAGTTGTTTTCTTCTAGAATTATTTAGCAAATCCCAACAAAATTATACCATAATATTGAAGACATTCTCTAACATACTATTTAACAATTTATATAAATTGAATTTTGCAAATCAATCTTCACAATATATATATAGTATATTCCCTCAATCCAGTATTAAGATATATATTAAATTTTTTTACAAAATTTAAAAAATAATAATACTTAATGAGTAATTCAAAATAATATAAAAATAATTTTATTTTTATTTTTTAATATAATAGTAAATATATAATAAAATAGTAGTATTTATATTAAATAATAAAGTCCATAATTACTAAATATATATATACATTGTTATAAAACAGACAAAAATAACAAAATATATACACTTACACCATACAAAAGGAATATAATATCTTTTGATAATATTAATTTTTATTTGAAATAAAATACTAACACACCCAATATAACATGAAGATAAATAGATACTATATTTTACACTGTTTTTTTGTACCATCTATAAATATATACAGCATTACAAGTCAAATTCAAAGTTAAAAGATAATAATAATAATAAGTGTAAAATAAATATCTATTTTATTTTATTAATTATGATATACTTACTTGATAACATTTAATACATATTTATTTTATTAAAAAATAAAAAAAAATTGACAAAAAAAATTTGGTGCAGTGAACCCCACACCTATCTCTTATATATATATATATATAAAAATTATTCAATGAATATATTAAATTATCTATATAATATATAAATAATACCTATATAATATTAATGGTAACCTATTAATTATATTAATTAATATAATTATTTTTATTAAAATATAAAAAAATAAGAAAAAGTTTTAATCGCATGGGATCCATTTTCTAAATACATGATGGTAAATCATTTAATAAATTTGATATAAAAATCTATCACATATTTAAATTAAGAAGCCATTCCCACCATTTTCATTGAAGATCAGATCTTGGCAAAGTATTGGAAGATCACCTGGATTATACATATCACACACACCTTCAAACCCATACCAAACACACACACATATATATATATGTATATATCTATAGAGTTCAGACCATCAGAGAAGCTGACAGCATACCAATGTTTGCTGGAACAAAAATATATGACAAAAAACACAGGGAACTCACAGAGATAATCGAATGCCGGATTCGCCGGTGCTCGTCAGGGCTTTGAAGTGGACTGCAGACGGGACAAGGCAGTGTCGGATTCCTCAGTTTCATCGAAGTCCACTGGAGGAGGGCTGTCGACGGGCTTCCTACAAAAATGAAGAGTTTTCGATTTTAGAATCTTGCAAGGCAGATGGTATGAACAAACCAACATTTATTTTTTTGGGGATTAGGAAGCAGCAACAACATAAATTTAGTTACAATACATGTGCAACCTCGAGTCGACTCCCAACAAGACAGCTCTCGATCATCTATATAGTATATCTATGTTATTCTAAGAAGCTTGGGACAATGTCTATTTAAGATAATGCATGCTCGAATACAGACTATACATGAGTTTAGGTTATAAGTTCGACTCATTAGAATATTTACGGAACAAATTAGCAACAAATGATACCTTCGAGTTACACAAGTTTCTTCAGACAGTGCCTTTTCTAGTCTCTCCTCGAAGGGCGTTGCGTGCCAACTAACTTTTTGATCCTGTGAAGTAAACGTCGACATAGTTTGTTTAATAGCAGGAAGCGGAAAAATCAGTAGAAATAGAGAGAAATGGAAGATAAAGAAACCAAAGTTACCTCTTTGTACTTGTTAGTCGAATTTGGAATGCCATTTCCATCCCACCATTTAGGCGGAATATGAGGCTCTTCCTCTTTGTTCCAGTAAGCTGCAACCATACCTATAATGGGCCTGTCTCCGGGAGTTTTAGCACCAACTTTTTCAGCCGAAACAGAATCGAATCGTTTGTTAAGGCCGCCTTGGTTCATGGAAACTAGTTTGAACCAAGATGATAAGCTTCTGTCATCCTCAGGTGCTGGTGGTCCCAACATCGGGGTTGGGATCAAAGTATCTTCATCTGATTCTCTAAAGTCGTTTGAAGAGCTTTTGTTGTCCGAAGCTGAGAAGTTTAAGACCGGATTCCAGACATAGTATGCACGCTGAGATCTGTTGTTGGGAAGTTCCTGACTGCATGCATCATCTTTGTAAGGAGGGACTTCGGTGCCCGGAGTTTGCATTTCATCGGTTAATTTCAAAGGTGTTGGATACGGGCATGGCTGTGGTACAGTTTTGTCTCCCGTGAAGCCAGATTGTTTCCAACAATTGCTAACACATTCATATGAAGAGCCCTCAGATGAAAAGCTAGATCGGTTGGATTCAAATGTAAAATGAGCTGATTTGGTTGGGAATTTAGGAAAGGGCAGGGGCGAAATGGATGAGGTTCCAGAACGAGTTTCGCTGCCTTGCATATCGGATGATGCAACGGCATTGTGAACACTTCTTTGGTAGGAGGTGCTTGAGACTCGGCCCGTGTTTTGTCCATCCGTCATGCAACTAAACAGAACACAAATTAGGGAGTAAGTTCAAGAGTTCTTATACCCCATTTATCAGTACTGATGAAACTAAAACAAAAGAGAAGAAAAAAAGAAGCCATAGAAGCTATTTATTATATTTCCATACAATTACGAGGAAATATGACTATTGGTAGCATGTTAACCAAATCAAGAAGCTTCACTAATACTTAAAACTGTGAAACTTGGCATGCCTGTAAGTGTTTGAATCGAGCATACGAGTAATTGATGTCTTACACCAGGTGGGAATGGGAATGGTACCTGCTGGGAGATCCTGATCCAGTAACACAGTCGTCGTGAATTTTAACGGCTACCGGGGAACCAAAAGATTCCTTCTCCTGTTTCAATTTATCAATGGATGCATTCGAAAACCATGAAGTGAATTTTGAAGAATTTTCTTCTCCATTGTAAGATGTCACATCATTCTCTTTTCCCAAATCCTTTTGAACTTCAGTTGTTTTGATAAACTTTACCTGCAGCAGCAGAACAATCAGAAGCCAATTTAATCACGCAACAGTAGCAGACAGAGACAGAGGGATTGCTTTTATCTAACTGGCATTTTTCTTGATAGCAAGAAGTTAGATCTACCTCAAAATGTCTGAAACATGTTTCAAACCAGAAATTTAAACTACTACGCACCTCAGAAACGATCTAAACATATTTTTTCAATACTTTGAAAGTAAGTGCACGCACATTCATCTACATTACTGAGAAAAAAATAAGTTGAATGGTAGGTATATTCATTGTTAGCTTTCAAATTAATGAAATACACAGATGAATTGCAGATGTTCTTTGGTTTCCACCGATGAAAGCTATCTAGAAGAGTTTGAACAGAGAAAATACCTCGCTGTTGAGCTCCTTGATGTCATGTTGTCGAAGCACTGGATTCTGACCTTCCTCTCCTTTTAGAAGTGTTTCATCTATTCATTCGATCATAAACAAAATCAGCAAATTACAATAGCATTTAACCAGTACAAGTTTACATTAACCAAAAAAAAGGATTACGAAGCGCAAAATATTACCATCAGAAACAAACAACGACGACAGTGCATTTTTACTGCGAGAAACGGCCACCTCCTGCACAAAATCAAATCAATCACTTAAAAAATAGAACAAAAACAAAGAATGTTTACTGTGCAGCTCTCCACATCACCTCGCATAAAAGGAAAACACCGTCATCCACAAACAAACACGCGATTTTGGCAGCAGGAAAAAAAGAAACAGCAACGCAGCCGCAAAAATCAAAACAAAATCCAGATCTTACCTGTGGAGGAGCTGGAACGGAGCGAGATTCCTTGATACCAAAACAGCCGAACAAACACCCCATCGCTTTCGCCGCTAACCCTACCGCTTCCCTTTCCTTATTCTGAGCAGATAGCCAAAACAGTAACATTTACACCTCCTCTCTCTCCACATATACATACATACACCTAGACATATATATAGATATAAATCTGTATATGTAAATATCTCAACAATGATGCGAAATCACGGAATTTCATTATAATTTGAATTGAATTATTACGTTAAAAGAAGAGAGAGAAGAGCAAATAGAGAGAGAGAGCAGATATAGAGAGAGAGACAGAAGTTGGGGCGTCACTGGTGCCGATGGCTCCATTGCTTTTTTGAAATTGGAATAGAGGGAACCGAAGGAAATACAATATATATATACACACACTCACACTCAGACAGAATCATTCTGGACTGCGGGTTCTGCCCACATCGGACCGTTCGTTTGAGGGAGTGTTTAAATCGACGGTTTCTGCACTCCAGGATCTCTAGTCCAGAAACCTTTGAATTATTTTCTCCACTGCATATACTTCCTACGGCAACAAGTATTTATTTACTACTCCGTCTCAAACAATTGCAATATTTGCTTTTGACACAAATTTTTAGGTGTATAGCATTAAATATGATAATTTAAAAATTAAATGATGTTATAGAAAGAGAAATATATATTTTATTTTTTTATTTGGATAATATTAGAGGATAAAGTGTCTGATAGAGATTAAGTTAAATTAATTATTTCTAATATTGCAGATCCTTTTTTTTAGACATACCAAAAAAAAAAATATTGCAGACGGAGGAAGTATTTGTGCAGTATATATATAATTGTATAATTTTTTTTATAAATATCACTGTATTAGTATTATACGATAGTAATAAAATTATTTTTATTATTTTATTTTAATTTATAATATATTTTGATATAATAATTAATATTCAAATATTCAATACGGAAGGAAGAAAGGGAGTATATTTTTTTCGAATTTAGGGAATTAATTATATAATGCTCTTAGTGATAAAAGGGATGAAGTATTTATTACGTTTAAAATTCATTAATTACATATTGACCAATTATGAGATTTTTAATATTTACTTGGAGCAAATTTTAAAAATAAATGAATTTGCATTTTATCTATTCTCAAAAAGTTTTTTCTTTTTTAAATAGAAATTAATTTTTCATTAATTATTTGATTATGATATTACTTATTATATAATAAATGAATATTTAGAGAATTTTATTAGACTGCATTATTAGAATAGCGGAATTTATTGCGTCAATATAAGTTGTTTGTAATTATTGTAACCATAGTCTTAATTTGGTGTTTGTCGGATTTTTATTTTTATTTTTATAGAAAAAATGCTAAATTGTACAAAATTCACTTGAAATTTTAACGAAATTATGTCAAATTCTTCATATTTATAAAACTGCATCAAATTTTTTCGTGATTTTATAAACTATATTCTAATTCATTTGGCTGTCCTTATTTAATGGTATTTGATTTAAATGCACCAAAACTGCTAATAAATTTAACAATTGCAATTTCTAAACCCCTAAAATTACAAATATATTTATATTTCTTATATTTAGTCAAAAAAAAAAACAGTAAAAATAATCTTTTAAAACCCGAAAAAAATTATTATTATTATTATTATTATTATTATTATTATTATTGAGTATATTTACTATTTGTTAGGCTAAATATAACAAAAAAACGAATATATTTGTAATTTTAGGGGTTTAGAATTTGAGATTCTAAAATTTATTCGCAGTTTGACCGCATTTATGTTAAATAGCGTTAAATACGGACCACCGAAGGAGTTAGATGCAGAGTTTATGAAACCACGAGAGAGTTTGACGCAGTTTTAGAAATACAGGAGATTTTATGCAATTTTATGAAATTACGTGTAAATTTTGTACAATTTAGCTATCTTTTGAAATAGTTATTCAATTTTTACTATTGAATTCAATAATATCTAAAAATATGGTACGAGTATGCTCCGGAATTCAATATTGGCATATGTTTGATGAAATTATTGATTAATGTATAAAATTGCAAATAAAGATAAATATGTAATTTAATTAATATAATAATTAAAGCTGTGCTTTATTTTCGAATAAATCAAGGGAACACAAATATCGATATATATATATATATTTTTTCATCTATCGCGAAATTAACATATCGAAGAATTTTTATTACATCATATTTTTATCTTCTTAATATCATATTGTAAAGATATATGCATTATGATCATATTAGTCATTCAACGTACCAATAGTCGCACACATAAATTATTGAATTATTAGTCAAAACAATTGAGGAATTATGCTTCCAATAGTACAATGAAATGCATTTTTATCGAGCTCAAATAATGCGTACAAGTCGTATTGTAAATACACATATAGACGAGAGTTTGTCATAGAAAAACAAATACAAAAAAAAAAAAAACCAAAAAGTAATAATTGTCATATGTAATATATTCACTATTGTTGCAATAAGAAGGGGTACAAAAAGGATTGTAAAATTGACCTCAATAATAAACGAACATATTCGAAGGCTTGAGATCTCATTCCGTTGCTTCCGCCATTAAAATGTTAGTTTTACTTGGAGGTGTAAATGGAAGGGGAATCGAAGACGTCAAATGCAGCAGAGACGGTCGGCGTGTTCGACGGCAGGGTTGCGGAAGGTGTGATCGATGGATGCAGGGGCAATGAGAGGAGGACGGGGACTCCACGTAATAAAATTAAAATTTCGTAAATAAATCGGAATTGAGATGGTAAAAATACTTAATATTTATATATAATTAATAATTATTTTATTTAAAAAAATTGATACATCACAATCTAACACTCTAGGTCTGTTTCTCCGGTCCACTTTTGGACTGAATCACTGTGCACAGTGATCTAGACCAAAAGTAGATTGGAGAGGTTTAGGGAAAGATTTTTTTTTAAAATTATAAATATAAAAAAATATTATAATAATTATAATTTAATAAAATATATATAATATATATTAAAATATAATTTTTTATAATATAAATAAATAAAAATTTAAAAATACATATATAAATATAATATAAATTTAAAATTAAATTATACAAATTATTTTATATTTATATTATTATATTTATTCCCATTAAATCAATACAAATCAAACCTCTTCAAAATTCAATCAAACTCAAGAGACATCAGAATTCAAAGTTCAAAATTCAAATAAAAATCCTATCCGACTCAAATTTCCCCAAAACCTCTTTAGAAATGCACCCTTATTATAAACCCTAACCCCCAAATCCAGTCCAGTTTGATTCTGTTTTCAATTTCTCTCGATTTTGAG
Source organism: Andrographis paniculata (assembly GCF_009805555.1). Taxonomy (NCBI): domain Eukaryota; kingdom Viridiplantae; phylum Streptophyta; class Magnoliopsida; order Lamiales; family Acanthaceae; genus Andrographis; species Andrographis paniculata. The sequence goes on from NW_026137611.1 coordinate 3,624,410, forward strand.
TTCTTCATCTCAGCTTCATCATCTTTTCTTCGACTTTAGGTGTGCAAGGATGGTGGAAACGCTTTTCGAGGACATTTTTCGTGTCGACGCCTTGGATCCGGACGGGAAGAAGTTTGATAAAGGTTTCATTTCTCTCACCAATTGCGTCTAGTCCTTACGAGCAGCGTGTTTTTTAGACTTGTGTGTGCTTCTGAGGGATTTAGGTGTGTGCTAATTTGTTGATTTTATTTCTTAGCAAGATTACGTTGAGATTCGTAGCTGTTCATGTATTCCTGTAAATTCCAGATACTGTGTGAGAACTTAGGGTTTGTATCTTGAGTATTTTGAAGTTCTAAAAGGTGTCGAAAATATATAGTGATGCTTGACAATTTGTTGAATTAGTTCAGCTGGTGAGCCGAAAAGTTGGAGGTGTTTGGTGTGTGGAGCATTTGATGGCTTTGATAAACTAATCAACTATATAAAAACGATAAGGGTGTAGTAAGCTTTTGCGCTTAGTGCAACAGTTAGCTCAGATATTAAATTTTTGTTTGTTCGGTTTTGTTGTACTTGTATGAGGCAATGGTTGGTGTTCTATTGTTTGTAAAAATGTGACTAATAGAGTTATTAACGAGTCTATCTGAGCAGGGCTTTCATTGAATTTTTTTATACAGTGGAATGAGTTGAATAAGCTGTTTTAGTTTGGCCCGTTAACTGATGGTTCAAATCAGCTTTTGTTTTCAACTAAGTTTCGCATAAATGAGCCGCACTAAACAGTTTAGGTTAAATGGTCTGAATCAAATGAGTGTTAGATGAAGTAATGATGGAATGAAACTTTGGCGAGCGAAATGAGTTAATGATAAGTGGGACTAATTGTATCTTGGTATAACCGCATATTATGTCCCCTAATAATCAATATCAAATGTTCGTGAAACTCCTCAAGTAGTAAGTTATGAAATGTATTTAAGCTCAGCTTGTTTAACTTGTTAACCAGAGCTTCTATCATATTCAAATGAATTAACGACTAAGCTGACAAATAACTCATTCAATTTACTACTTTATTGAGTAGCGAAGGTCCTATGCCTTTTTCTTTTCTTTAATTTTGGGCTGAGCAGCAACGGTAATACTTTCATTTTCAAGTTATGGATTATAGATTAAGCACTCTGACTGTCTGATGCATTTTACTAAAAACTGTTAGTATTCGATTATATGTGCACTTTCACTTTCATCTTGACATGCTTTATGCCATGCATAAACTTTTATCTTACGGTTTTTGTGTTATCGTCAGTGTCTCGCATTGCTGCTAGGAGCGAGCAGTTTGACATGCTCTTGCACCTCGATATTAATACGGAGATATATCCCATGCGCGCTGGAGAGAAATTCATGATGGTTTTAGCATCCACTCTGAACTTGGACGGAACACCAGATAGTGGTTACTACACTCCGGTATTCTCTCTCTCTCATGCCACAAAACATTAGATTTTGCAAGTCTGATGTTCTACTGAAGTTTTTTCGTGTGCAAGGCTGTTTTATCTTTATTGAGTCTTCTATATAATTTCCATTCTGTTATTCTGAAAGAATTTCCAATCACTTGTAACAATCATTTTCTTGAAAGATCTTTGAAGACTGGATGATTAAAAAGGTTGCAATTGAAATTCGATCCAGGGTAACAGGAAATCTCTAGCAGACAAGTTTGACTATGTCATGCAAGGGAAACTGTACAGAATTTCAGAGGAAAGCCGAGACAAGCAGGTTAAAGCGTAAGTCTCCATCTTAACATACTTATTTGGTTCCTCTTGCTAGTTCATAACAATTTAAGTGATGTTCCGCTTACACATTTTTGGAAGTTTTGGTTATTCATCAACATTATTTTTATTTTTTATTTTTAAAAAGCATCACATCAAACACTTATTCTTTCTCACGAATATCACATCAAATACAAACTTTGTACTATTTTCAAATTCTTTCAAAACTCCAATACACCAAAAGTATTTGTCTAAACAGAGCCTTACTTTTACTAGATCACTTGAGAAAATAGTACACAAATCAGTAGCTAATCATTTTGGTTTGTTAGGAAGCAAACACAGGCTACTTTGGATTTGGAAATTATTAATAGAAAATAGTCGTGAGATGCAATTCTATGTATGGGAAATTAATATTTTCATGTGTGCAACAGCCCTCTTATAGATGATGGAAAACAGCTCCGGTAGCAATATTTATTTATTTCAATTGCTTATGCCATCTGCACAATATTTACTGCAGCAGTGCTCGATTTAAAGTCACCTTATTGCAAAATTCTGAACTTTCAGGGACATATACGTATCGTTTGGTGGACTTCTGATGATGCTCAAAGGGGACCCTTCCATTGCTTCTAGATTTGAACTCGACCAGAAGCTGTTCATTCTCATCAGAAAGGTCTGATCAACTATCCATCCACTCCCAGAGACCAAACCTCATTGCCAAGTACGTTGTGCACCATACTTTTTACGACATTTCTTGGCAATAGACAGCTTACATCTGCTTCTTTCTTAAAAATTATGCGGTTGCTTGACTTATGCTATCAGCCTATTAATATGTAGCGCTAAGAACCATAGTATGCTCTAAAATGCACCAAAACTCGGGGATGATTTCCTTGCACCTATGCTTATGTTGATTAATAACTTGTATTAGTTTATTTTCTTGGTGTTAGATCACCCGAAGGTCGATGTTGAACACTCTTCTGGTTCAAATGGAAAATAGATATTATATGCGAACAAATAAAATGTTAGGCAGAACAAGAAAAGCATCTCCTTAAATGCTAAATGAGGTAAATGTTTGAGATTTATTATCTTACACACACACACATATATATATATATATCTAGGTTGCGTTAGGGTGTCAAATGACAACACATTAAATATACATGGATAGTGCATAACAAATAGATAGACGATATACAATTTATATTAATATAATGCTGATTTGATCGGATCAAATTAATATACCCTACAAAATTGAGGTTTGGAGTGTAAAGCCATGGGAATGAAGCCTTAAAGCTATAAGTTGATAGGGGCCCAAGCATGCATTTTGGTTAATGATGCTTCCTAAAAGGGTTTGTCACAAATTAGAAAGAAAATATTGTCATGTAATCCAAATATGCAATCAATGGCACAAGATTATCATATAGTCAGATAAAATGAATAATGTTATGTTCTATCCACCTCGATCATCACAAACTTCTCATGCAACTTAGCTCATGCTCTCTTCGTCTCACCAAATTAGTCCAACTTTTCTTTTTTAGCCGTCTCACCGAATTAGTTCACTTTTCTATTATAGTAAATAATTAATAACTAATACTTATGATTGACAAACTTAACCATATTCTATTAACTTACAAATATATTTAGTTTTACTATTTGTTTAGTTGTAAATTTAGAAGTTGGGCTAAAATTTTGAATAATAAAAATAAAATAAATATTTGATATGATATAAATAAGTATTAATCTAATTTTAAATTTTTTAAATTAATTTATAATGTAATACAAAAAATTGAAGTTTGATTTGAAAAATTATGGCCGAAAAATTAATTAAAAATGAGATTTGATTTTGAATTTTTTTTTTCTTTATTCAAAAAAATTAAAAACATAAAAGTTATTTATCATGCAAAATTATAAAATTATTTTTTATTTTGGTATTTTACCGTAATATATTATATTCTAATACCGTGTATACAATTCAATTAGAGATAGTTTGAGAAGGTATATCGAACTATATTGTACACCGTATCAAATTTTTTAAATTATTAAAAAAATATCGTTATTATATCGAATATTCGGTATATACAAAAATATCGATTTTTTTTATTATTTATATATACTGAGAATATCGTGTATATCGTTATTATACCAAAGAAAAAAAAACATATCGTACTGGAAATTTAATTTTTTTTTTTTGATATTTTTTTCTATGAGTATGAATGTTATTTACGCAATTCAATATTTTTATTTATAAATTCGGTATACCAAAATATTTATACGGCATTGGCATGGTAAAATATCATACCAAAAACTCTGATACCGTATACAATGTGGCATTACATTTGATGTGTCATAACGAACTATTTCTAACAACAATCAAATTCGTAAAATTTTATGTATTTTTTATGTAAAATTGTTATTATGTAAGATGTATTTGTTTTGTGAGATTGTTGGAAAGAAATTTTTTTATTATAAGAAACTGTGTACAAAATATAAAAATAATGAACATGTGTAATATTTTAATTTTTTTGGGAAAACATGTTAGGCAAAAATTTTAGAAAGAACAAAACCATACATTTTTTATTGTATTAATTACATTTAAACTATTAATTTTTTTTTTTAATCTAATTACATATATTGATTTACAATATATACAATTATTATTACTATTTTTCAATCATTTCAATAAATAAATAAAAAAAATTCAATATTTAAAAATTAAAATAAAAAATATTTAAAATAAATTTAATTACATCAACAAATCAAATTAATAAACTCTGTAATATAATATTTCTTAAATTGCGTGTCGAAAAGAAAGTGAACTAATTTCACAGGGAGTAGTTTTTAGCTGTCAGTTAAAAGGTAGGTTTGGTAAAATAACTAAGGGTGTGTTTTTTGGAAGGATTTGTAAAGATTTCTACTATTCATCCCATTTTACCTCTAAAAATATCAAATAAAACACTTATTATTTATTTTCTATATTATACTGAAAATCAATTTTACATTCAAAACATCATATCAACACCTATTTATATCACATCATACAACTATTCAAATTCAAAATTTTTACTATTCAAATCCCAACTCAAAATTCAAACTCCCAAACAAACACACCCTAACTGTTTTATACCTAGTAAAATAATAATGAAGGATATTTATATTTACTTTTTCAACATATTTAATTGTATTGTTTTAGGTTTAGAAATTTTAAAAGTAGAGAAAAAAATTATTTTTGGTTCCAATATAAACAAAATTTATCAATTTTAGTTACAATATAAAAATTTTATCAATTTTGGTCATAATATAACCAAAACTCATTATTCTTGGTCTCAATATAAAATTTTTATCAATTTTAGTTTCAATATAATCAAAATCATCATTTTTTGTCCGAATATAATCAAACTTTATCTTTTTTTTGTCTCACCGTCAACAAACCGACGGAAAATGCTGACGTAGACTTGTAAGATTATGCAATTCTTCAAATATAAATATAAGGTTTGATTTTTTTTTCACGTCAGTATTTTCCGTCAGTTGGTTGATGGTGGGACAAAAAAAAAGATAAAATTTGATTATATTGAGACAAAAAATGATGAGTTTTTGTAATATTGAGATTAAAATTGATAAAATTTTTATATCGAGAGCAAAATTGATAAGATTTTTATATTAGAATAAAAAATAATTTTTTTCCCTTAAAAGTATTATTATTTATTATTTTTTTATTTGAAAAACATAATATTTTATTAAAAATATTACTTTCTCCCTCCCACCGAATTAATTTTATTTTTCTTTTTTTGCCGTCCTACCGAATTAGTCTCGTTTTTCTTAAAGGTAATAATTAACTTCTAATAATTTCAATTTAAAATTTAATTATATTTTATAACTATTAACACTTATATCTCTGAGATTTGTATAATAGTTAATTTGAATTTTAAATAATAAAATTATAATTTCAATAATTATTTGATATTATATAAATAGATATTGATTTGATATTTTATTTTTAAATTAATTTTAATTTAATAAAAAGTAGTAAGTAATTAATTTGACATTTTGGAAAAAAATAATTAATGAATAGTGAAATTTGAATTTGAATTAAATTTCTTTTAAAAGATAAAAATAATTACATATTTGAATTTTAAGTTTTTATAATTATTGATGTAATATAAGATATGTTACCATGATGTTTAAATGTTAATGTCAAATTTAGTGTAAACTAAAAAATAAAAATAAATAAAATTTAATTTTATATTTTATGTGAAAAGTGAAATTTAAATTTGAATTTTTTTAAAAAAAAATAAAAAAAAATATATATATATACCCACCCATCACATTTATTTTCATCTTCCTAGCACAAAAGAAAATCAATCAATATTTTTTGGAGTAAATTTTTTGAAAAATTTTATGTAAAATATTGCTTAAATTAACACTTTTTATAGTAATGCTCTATTTTTATTGTTAATTATATTTATTTATTTATTTATTATTATTATTTTTTTTTTTTCGGACTTTTTCTCATGTTCTTTGATATCTACAGTAGAGATGAGAGGTATTTGACCCCCAAATTGAGAGTTTAGATCCTTGAAAAATTTATAAAAAATTATTTATTTATTTTAATTATTTAAGTGCTTGTATTATTTTATAATTGGTATAATATTTTTTGAAAATTAATTTTAATACATAAAATATTCAATATGAAACAATTAAATAAAAATTATTTCAAATTTTGTTTTTTTTATTATTTAATAAAAAATAATTGAAACAAAATTGCATTATAAATACTAAATCAAACTAATTAACTATATAATACAGTATTCCTTAAACTCTTTGTCAAAACGAAATGGGACTAATCCGGTGGGACGGATGAAATAATATATTTTATTGAGAATAGTGTATATATAATTATTTTGTTTACTCTTTAATTAATTTATTATATTTATAATTTTCAATAAATTTATTTTATTTTATTTATTTTTTAACATAAAATTATGTATAAAAATAAATTAATAATGTTTATACTTTCTATTATGTTTTAATTTTAACAAGTTTATATATTTTACAAATAAAATAAATAATATAAAATATAATTATTTTAATTATTTCAAAATTTACAAAAATAAAAATTATTAGTAAATAAAATATATTAAAATAATTAATAACTACTGCAATACAAAACATATTTATATATGTATGTGAAATAAATAATATAGCAAAAATCAAGACTAGTCCCAATTCTATTTATTTTTTTCAATTTTAGTCTCATTCAAAACATATTATCAAAAAATAATCTCATATAAAAACTAAGGGGGTGTATTCATTTGAAATTTCATCTATTTTTTTTGGATTTTAAAAAATTTATGGAGAATTTAGAAAGTTCATAGAGTTTGATGAATTTTATTAATTAATTTAGATGAATTTTCATAAATTTGATTGAGAGGGTATTTGAGAAATAAACTTTTTTAAGAGCTTTTAATTTACTGTTTGACAAGTCAAAAAACTAATTTAGGTGTTTGGTAAATTAGTTTTTTTAAAGATGAGTTATTTCTTATTTACCCTTAAAATTTAATTATTTATTTTATACATATAAATATATTTTTATAGCAGTATTTATTAATTATTTTTAATATATTTAATTTATTAAATTATATTTTTATTTTTGTAAATTTAAAATAATTACTATTATTAATTATTACATATAAATTATTTTATTTGTAAAATATATAAATTTTTAAAGCTAAATCAAATATAAAAAATAAAGCTTATTAATTTATTTTTATATATTAAACAATAATTAACATAATAAAAATATATATACGCAAGATTTATTATTTTACTTTTTTTACATAATTTTAATAAAATATTATTATTTTTTAGTAAAAATAATTTTCTCAGATCTAAATAATAAAATAAAAATAAATATTTTATAATATTTTTATAATTTTCAATAATTAGTAATAAAAATTCTCATAAATTTCAAACCAAAATGAACAAAATTAAATAATTCAAAAAATAACATATCAATGTCCTTAATAGTTATTTTATATATAAACAATTAATGTCAAACAATAGTTTTACCAAACACTTTAATACAAATCGCTAATTGAATCAGCTAGCAGCACCAAATGCACCCTGATTTTTTTTATAAATTTATGTTGATTTATTAGGATTATAGAATAATTTTTTTAATTAATTTATATAATTATATAAATTTATGTGAACACAAATTTTATAAATATAATATATTAATAATTAAAGTTATTATATGTTTTTATAAAATAAAATTAATATTAATAAATAATATATAATTATTAATAATGTAGAAATATTGTAACATATATAATACTATTATTTTGTATAGTAATATTTTTAATTTTATAATTTTTATTATATTATCCTTCAATATATCAGTTTATTTTTATTTATTATTATTATTATTATTATTATTATTATTTATTATTATTATTATTTATATAATTTTTTTACATAAAAATGAATATATAGATAAAATTAAAAATTTGCATTTACAATTTTTGAGAAAAATAAAATAAAAAATAAAAAAGTAAATAAATATAACTAACGGCTCAACGAATAAAAAATATGTATATCTAGTTAACTTTACCGACAATATAGTATATTCGATAAATAAAAACGAAAAAAAACAATAATACATATTTATTATGATAATAATATTTTTTCAATATTATATTTATAATATAAAACATATTTTCAAAAAAAATTAATAATAATTTTCTAATATATTTAATTTTAAATTATTTTTCTATTAAATATTTATAATATTATAAATAAGTATTATCATATTATTTATAGCTTATATATCAACAGCAACAACAACAACAACAACAATAATAATAATAATAATTTTAAAGATCCATCAAAATCTCTTCTTTTCAAGAGAGATTTTCTGCTGTACAAATTTTTCATAATTGTCTATCAAAATTCAATAAAATCCATAGACTTTTAGACTTTAAAAGTATATGGATTGTTGAATACCTTAAAATTTTAAAAGATTTTTAAAAGTTTCGATTGAATACACCATATTTTAAAAAAACTTTTAAAATTTTGAATTGAATATCACTTTTAAAAGTCTCATTAAATACATCCAAATTTTAAAAATTCAAAAAAATTCTAACAGAGTTGTGATTGAATATACCCCATAAATTATCAATTTTAATCCTTTCAGCTGGCCATGTTGACGTGGATGTCTTAGAGGGATCGAACACGACCATGTTGTATAGAACACAACTGTGTTTACACTTACATCATCAAACTGCTTTCATTTGTTGGATAATCAGTTATTTATTTAATCGATGAAATTTAATTTATAAATTAAATTCATAAATTTTGAAACCGATTATTCGGTGAGTTGAAATGCATATGTGCTATATAATGGTTATAAGACATATGAATGTCGATAGGTCATAAGTTCACTGCTCACCCGAACCAGATAATATGGTTTTGAGTTTGTGCTTGAACTTAGGTTTGGTAAATAAATAGATTAATATAGTCTATGAGCTCCGGAGCATAATAGATATAATAAATATTTTTTTTGTGAATTTCGAAACTCAAGAAAGTAAAAATTTAGCCCTAATATAATTGCATGAAGGTGCATGATTATGAGTTAAACACATTAATTATAATATGTGAAAAATAAAATTGAAGTACGTGAAAGCATGCAATTGCCATGCATGTATTTTGTATAAATTCATTTGTTATAGAATATGATTTATGGGCATTGCAAGCATGCAATTAAATGAATTTAATTTAATGCATTGATTGCATTTCAATTTGAATGAGAGTGCATTTGGTGCTCGGCCGTTCATCCGTTTAAAATATAGAATTCTTGTTTCCGGCGTTTTCCGATGAGATTCTGATCAATAATCCGAAGATTTCCTTCTTTTTGAGCCTCCGACACGGCATTAGTTTACCACATTTTAGTTCGTCGGAGCTCCAAAATATTAGGGTTTTAACCGTCTATTGATTTTGTTATAGGACCAAATTTAATAATTTATATTTTGTATAAGACTATTTTTATAATATTTTTTGAATGGAATCAAACACTTAAATTAATTAACTGTTTTATCGGCAATAAGTAAAAAGCTCTTTCTTTACCAAACATCCTTGTAATCTGACCAGTATTTAAGACTTTTGTGGCAAAAGAATTAAGAATTGAAGTCAATACACACACAGGGTCGATCCGGACTTTTGATGCCCAGGGCGAAAAAAAGAAAATGAGCCCCTATATGTACAAATAAGTTTTTTTTTTTTTTTTATAATAAATTTAAATAATCAAATAAAATAACTTCTTCTACTATTTTTACAAACAAAATTATCAATAATAGCATAAATATCGATATTATCTAACATTTCTTTTTCAATAGATAATATAACTAAATCATTTAATCTCTCTTGAGATATAGACGATCTTAAATAAGTTTTTAATAATTTTAATTTTGAAAAACTTCTTTCAGCCGATGCTACAGTTATAGGCACAATTAATAATATACGATAAACAATTGAAACATTTGAATAGCAATCCGCAACTTTAATAAATTCAAAAAAATTTATTGGCCATTTTAAATTATCTGATAAAATCATTTGCAAAACTTTTAATTCTTGGATAGTTTCTTCTATCAAGAATTATTGAAAAATATTTTAATTATTTAATAATTTGTATAATAAAATTTCTAACACGGTGGGCTAATAAAGATATTAATTCATTTTGAATTTTGTGGCTAAGATAATAATAATAAATTTCATTATTTTGAATACGTCTAATATGATCTTTCATTATTATATCAAATTCTGCAATCATTTCAATTATTCCTAAAAAAATACCCTTACATCTTGATAAAGTTTTTCACTCGATTCTCGAAAAGCTAAATTATGTTTAGAAAGACTTTTTACAACCGATATTATTCTTATTAAAACTTGTCTTAAACGTTCTTTTTCTTTTATAATTTCTAGTTGAATATTTTTATCAATTATTTGATTTTTATTTAATTTCATTTTTAATTTATTCCAAATATTCATATGTGTTATGTGTTCAATATTATTTTCATGTTGTTTAAGTCTTTCCGCTAGATGCTTCCAATCATTAAGTCCATCGTTAGCTAACAAACTCTTAAAAATTATTATTTTTGAATAATTTACAACAAAAACAATATACATTTTCATATTTTGAATACACCAACCATTTTCTAAAATAATGAAAATATTAAAAATGTCTAGAAGTATTATATAATGGAAAAGTTAGATTTAGTTCTCTAATAGACCATTTTTCGATTAAAATATTTTTTGATATATCATCAAGATTATCCCAATTTTTAGAATCATAAATATCTAAATTAAAAATTATACTATCTTCAACTGCCAATCTTATTTCATTTGAAGTATTATGATTATCATCATTATTTACATTATGTACATCACTATCAATATTATTCAAGTTTTCAATTGATTCCGAATGTTCGATACTATTACTATTTGATTCACTAAATTTTGTAGACCTTGTATTTCTATTTAAAAAGTTATCAATAGCCCTATTTTCTGAATTTATAAATTCTTGTTCTTGTTTTCTTTTTCTCCTTTTTTTTTAGTCTCTAATAAATATTTTTTAAACAACATCACTAAATTCATAAATTTAATAAAAATAAAATAATAAAGAACAATTACACCTTATTTGTAAACTATCTTTGTCAATAATTAAATTTTTTTTATTAGCTTTCAAACACTATTCATGCAAAAATCCACAAGTATTTGATTAATAAATATTATTTAACATTTACAAGTAACATATAGTGTTCTTTACTTGTAAATGTTAAATAATATTTATTAATTGAATACTTGTTGATTTTTGCATGAACAATGTTTGAAAGCCAATAATAAAAAAAAAATTCAATTATTGACAAAGACGGTTTATAAATCATATGTGATTGTTCTTTATTATTTTATTTTATTAAATTTAGTGATGTTGCCTAAAAAATATTTATCAGGGAGTGAAAATAGAAATACAAGTTCTACTAAATTTAATGAACTAAATAGTAATAGTATTGAACATTAGGAATCAATTAAAAACTTGAATAATAGTGATAGTGATGTGCATAATGTAAATAATTATGATAATCATAATACTTCAAATGAAATATAATTGACAGTTGAAGATAGTATAGTTTTTAACTTAGATATTTATGATTTTAAAAATTTGGATAATCTTGATGATATATAAAAAAATATTTTAATCGAAAAAGAGCCTATTAGAGAACTAAAACTAACTTTTCCATTAGATAATACTTCTAGACATTTTTCATATTTTCATTATTTTAGAAAATTGAATAACAGAGAAATTACGGATAGAAAATAGTTAGTTTATTCAAAATATGAAAATAAAATATATTGTTTTGTTGTAAATTATTCAAAAAAAAATAAAATTCCCAAGAGTTTGTTGACTATCGATGGACTTAATGATTGAAAGCATTTAGTAGAAAAATTTAAACAACATGAAAATAATATTAAACACATATCACTACCAAAATTTTATTAAATTCTCTCGGAAAAATTGTCTCGGAATCTAAAAGGGATCCGAGGCAAATTAATTTTAGTTTCGGATTTTGTCTCGGAATTACACATGAAGAGAAAAATTCGTTGCCATTTATATTGCTTTGGATTTTCCGAAGTTATTTGCAAAAGCTTCAGAAATTCCGAGGTTATTTCTGATAGTATTAAGCTCACGCACCTCAGCAATATTTTCAAAATAATATAATTATATTTCAAGTGGTCTCGGAATTTCCGACATAAGTATTAATTTTTTTTAAAAAAAATAAATATATAATTACACCCAGTTCCTTTGCTCCGCCAAGCTGCCCCGCCGGAGAAGGAAATGAAAGAGGACATGGAGGCTCTGCCGCCCCCCACCTCCGGAGAAGGAGACTCCGCTGTCCCTCCGCCACTGTCGCCGGAGAAGTAACCTAAGGAGGAGGAGGAGGCTCCGCCACCCGCCGTCGGAGAAGAAGAAGAAGAAAGACGAGGAGAGGCTGCCGCCGCTGCTTGACGCCGCCGGAGAAGGAAGCTCTGCCGTCTCCCTGCCGCCGCCGCCGGAGAAGAAAACGAAGGAGGAAGTTCCGCCCCCCCGCCGGAGAAGAAGAAGAAAGAAGAGGAAGGAAGCCGCTGCCGCTAACGCCGCGAGAGAAGGAGGCTTTGCCGGCCGCCCGCCGCCGACGAAGGAGGATGCCCGCCGGTCCGCCGCTGCCAGAAAAGAGGAAGAAGAAAGAAAAGGAGTGTTAGTTTAATTAATTAATTAATCACATTTGAATTCTGATTATTTTTGAATTATCTTATATAATTAAACTAACTTAAAATTATGACCCATTTTTTTATTATAAAGACTCTCACGTACGCACAGCTTACTAAACCTACTCTCAGAAAATCAGAATACACCATCGCTATTTGAAAGCCAGGGTTTGGCAACATCATCTTAGGGTTTCAGGATCTGGCAACATCTTCACATGGTTCCAAAGTTTGGCAACATCCTCCCAAAAATTCCAGAGTTTGGCAACACCCTCCCACGGTTTCAATCTCTGTTTCAGCTAACATATTTGATTATATGTTTATTTTCTAACAAGGAGATGCTGCCATTGTTCTCGCCTTCGGTCCGCAGCTGCCGGAAAAGAGGAAGAAGAAAGCAAAGGGGATGCTGCCACCGTTCTCGCTGCCGAGAAATGTACATGAAGTCTCGCCGTCGCGCAGCCGCCGTCGCCGCCTCCTCCGCCAGCATGACCGCCGCTGTTGATGTAGGAGGAGGAAGATGAAGGAAAGAGGAATATTACATTAGAAAAAGGAGGAGGAATTAAGGGGAAGATAAAAAGGAAAGGAAAAAATAATTAAAGTAAGAGTAGAAGAATGAAGAACAGAAAGAAAAAAAAAGAAAAAAGTTTTGGGGGGAAATAAATATTTTGATTTTGGAAGAGAGGAAAGATTTAGGGTTTAGAGGGGAAGGAGGCGGCTGTGATGTATTATTAGGATTTATTTTTTTAATTTTTTAATAGGTTCGGAATTTTCCGGACCTTTTTTATTAATATATATATATAATAAAATTTTGAATATTTTGAAATATTTAAATTTCCGAGACAATTTATATAATAAAATATTTATTTAATATTGTCTCGGAATTTTTAAGTAATTTTATATAATAAAATATATATTTAATTTAGTCTCGAAAATTTCAAGACCATTTAATATAATAAAATATATATTTAATATGGTCTTGAAAATTTTGAGACTATTCATATAATAAAATATATATTTAATTTGATCTCGGAACTTCTGAAATCATTCAGAGACTATTTCATATAATAAAATATATATTTAATTTAGCTTCGGAAATTTCGAAACCATTCAATATAATAAAAAATATATATTTAAGTTAGCTTCGGAAATTCTGAAACTATTTCATATAATAAAATATATATTTAATTTGGTCTCGGAAATTCCGAGACCATTTAATAAAATAAAATATATATTTAATATAGCCTCGAAAATTCCAAAGCTATTTTAAAAATCCGAAGCCACATCAATTTTGTTAATTTAATATATATAATATACATTTTCCATAGTCTCGGAGTTTATTCCGAGGCAATTTTCCGAAACCAAACCACAAATTTCTGGTAGTGTGTGAATATTTAGAATGAATTAAAAATGAGATTAAATGAAAATCAAACAATTAATAAAGATATTCAACTATAAATTATAAAAGAAAAAAAAAACGTTTAAAACAAATTTTGATAAGAATAATATCGGTTGTAAAATGTTTTTCTAAACATAATTTAACTTTTCGATGATCGAGTGAAAAACTTTATCAAGATGATAATGATAATTTTTTAGGGATAATTGAAGTGATTGCAGAATTTAATATAATAATGTAATATCATATTAGACGTATTCAAAATAATAAAATTCGTTATCATTATCTTAGCCACAAAATTCAAATGAATTAATTTCTTTATTAGCCCACAATGTTAGAAATTCTATTATACAAATTATTAAAGAATCAAAATAATTTTTCAATAATTCTTTATTGTACTCCGGATATTAGTCATTACGAACAAATGTCATTAATGGTAAAATATATAAACATGTCAAATAGTAATATTAAAATATAAGAATACTTTTTACAATTTTTAAAAGTAAATGATACAAGCGGTTTAGGACTTTTTCATGAATTAAAAAAATGCACTTGAAGCTTTAGGTCTTGATATTAATAACATAAGAGGTCAAGGTTATGATAATGGTTTGAACATGAAAGGTAAACATCAAGGGTTTAAAAAATGATTACTTGATATAAATTATAAAGCATTACATATGTCATGTGTTTGTCATAGTCTTAACCTGTTTGTGATATGACACATTCTTGTTAAAAACAATTTCATTTTTTGGAGTTGTTCAAGGTTTATACATTATTTTCAAATTCTACAAAAAGATGGAAAATTTTACTTGATAATGTTTCAAATTTAACTTTAAAATCTTTTTCAAATATCGGTTGGAAAAGTCGAATTAAAAGTATTAAAATTATTAGATTTCAAGGTCCTCAAATTAGATTAGTTTTATTAGATTTAATTCATTCTTGTGACAATGCTAAACAAAAAAGTGAAACAGAAAGTTTGATTAATTTATTTGAATCTTATGAATTTTTATTAGGTATGATTATTTGGTATGATATTTTATTTGTCATTAATAGTATAAGTAAAAAATTACAAAATGAATTTGTTTGCATTGATACTGCTATAAAACAATTAGAAGATGTTTTATTATTTTTTAAAAAATATAAAAACGAAGGATTTTATAGTAATATGAATATTGCAAAAGAAATTGCTACTGGTATGAATATTGAATGTATTTTTCCAATTAAACGTAAAATTTTTAAAAAAGAAGAATTTTTTAAAGTTAACTATTTTTTAATTGTGGTAGATATGACAATTACCTTATTAAATAATAGGTTTCATCAATTAAAAATATTTAACAAAATATTTGGTATTTTATTTAATTCAAATAAATTCAAATCTTTAAATGATAAAATATTAAGAGAATGTTGTAATATATTTTCAATCATTTTTTTGTGATAACTTTGTATCTGATATTTGACGTAGAAGAAACTATCCAAGAATTAAAATTTTTGCAAATAATTTTACCAGATAATTTAAAATTGCAAATAGAAAATTTTGAATTTATTAAAGTTGCGGATTGCTATCCAAATGTTTCAATTGCTTATCGTATATTATTAATTGTGCCTATAACTGTAGCATCGGTTGAAAAAAGTTTTTCGAAATTAAAATTATTAAAAACTTATTTAAGATCTTCTATGTCTCAAGAGAGATTAAATGATTTAGCTATATTATCTATTAAAAAAGAAATGTTAGATAATAATATTGATACTGTTAATAATGATTTTGTTTGTAAAAATATCAGAAGAAATTGTTTTATTTGATTATTTAAATTTATTATAAATTTTTTTTTTATATATAAAGGCCCATTTTTTTTTTTCCACTAGCCTATCAAAAGTCAGAACCGGCCCTGATAATGAATATTAAGACGGAAATTTGAGTTTCAATTAAAATCAAGTGATTGTAAGTGGTGTAATTTTTCACCTCTTGTAGAGAAGTCCAATATCATATCCAATGTGATATACTCAACAATGATTATGTGTAATATATTAATTTTTTGAAAAAAACTGTAGAAAAAAATAAATAAAAGAACAAAGCTTAAACTTGAAGTTAAATAAGGAATTGAGGATTTTTTTTTTAATTTTTTTTAATAAAATATCACCTTAAATTATTATTTAATCAAAATTACAAATATAAGATATAATATATAAAAGGAAAAAAAATCACAAACTAAACATATTTAATTTTTAATTTAAATATAATATTTTATAATATAATTTTATAAAAATAAATTATTATAAAAATTTAAACGATACAACACTAAAAAATAGCGGCAGCTCTGACAACATACCGCAATATACCGTCTGCATTCATATAATACAAATACAATCAATATTTGACTTCAACACACTTATAGTTATAAATCAACAACACAAATACAAACATATCAACTGACAGTACATACTATAATCTTATACAACATATATATTAATTTATTTCAGCACACAACATATTATTATACAATACGCTACAATTAAGAAGCAACACCATCTGTCATTATTATACACAACTGTACTGTCTGTAATAAAATTGTTTATTGTTTATATATATTACAGTTACTTATTTTAATCGTTCCCCTAAAAAAATACATAAACACATCCTATATGTAGTTCAAGTGAAAATTTTTACTACGAAGTTTCATAAATAATATATTTTAAGAATAACTCATCTAAATTTTTTTTATATAAAAATTATTTTACCATTGGATTTTACTTTTATATGAAAATATTAATGTAAATAAATATAAATATAAATATAAATATAGATATTTTTATAATGTATAGTAATATATATATTGATTAAAAGAAGGAATTTTTTTTTTTTAACAAAAATAATATTTTTCGTACAATAATTTTTACTTTTCATTATAAAAATATAATAAGGCTATGTTTGTTTACCTAAAATTTTTCAAATTTTACTATTTGAACTCTGTTTTTCTCGAAAAAAAAAAAAAAATTTTTTCAGAAAACATCCCATCAAACATTATTTTAATATCAAATTCAAACCAAAATTTTATCAAACTTATCAAAAAAAAAACATAGGATAAATCAGAATTAGTATTCAAATTGCAAAACATCACCAAACAAACGTACCATCTTATAAACAAACGGGAAGGTCAATCCAACAGTTATATCAAATATTTTAAGACCAAGAAAAAAAACAAAGATAAAACACTCTTCAAGTTTCCAGAAGAATATATGATACTAAAATTACTAATTTACCCATGCGTTCAAAATTATAAATATAAAAAGAAAGAATTTATTATTATTTAATAATTAATAACAGGTGAACCTCACCTCACCTCACCTCCCAAAAGAAGTGAAAGGAAACTGACGAAGCAATGGCAGCAATACATATGCTTAGATAAACGTGGAGGCTACGACAAGCGTCGCCAATCCATTCGCGCCTATTTTCCATCTCCCTCACTGCTGAA
Source organism: Andrographis paniculata (assembly GCF_009805555.1). Taxonomy (NCBI): domain Eukaryota; kingdom Viridiplantae; phylum Streptophyta; class Magnoliopsida; order Lamiales; family Acanthaceae; genus Andrographis; species Andrographis paniculata. Next base: position 3,642,286 of record NW_026137611.1, read on the forward strand.
CCAGATTCATAATTGATTCTCTTCTCTCCATCCCTTCTTTGATCGCGCCGCTGCGTCACGACTCCGGTCAGTCTGTTTTATTTTGTCATTTTCCGGCTGTTTAGAGTTTTTGGTGAATTCTCGGGGAATTTGTTTTCTTTCCGAGCGTTTTTTTTGTTTTTGCAGCGCTGGATTTGGTTGTTCGTGAATTTGTTCTATATATATATATATTTTCTAAAAAAATTAGCATGTGTTGTTGGTGCTTTGGTGTTTGTTTGATGGAACTTGCTGTGTTTTGAGGTGTTGTTAGGGTTTAGAGACGGTTGCTTGAGTTTTAGGAATGTTGTTTGAGAGTTTTCGTAGGATTGATGCGATTGGAAAATGCGGAGGTGGTTTTATGTGTGCTTACATTAATCATTTGTATCATTTGCTGTTCTTGTTGTAATTTCATCAGAATATGAAGTTTAATCTTCTGACGAGTGAGTGTTGTTGTTCTTTGTTGTTGAATTTTCATGGTGGAATGGAAAATGGAGATACAGATCGTGAGATTAACTGTAGCATAGAGAGTTTTTCGACTTGCTGGACAAGGAATGTGTAGCTGTGGGGTCGTCTGAAGATTCAAACATGGTGATTCAATCTTACATAAGCCATGCTGAGCTTCTTCTTAGGAATTACATATCTGCCGATCCATTTGTTGTGTATACTTCGATCATCATTGGAATTGTTGCTTGCAAAACGGTATATGCTTATTTCAGTATTTAAATTTTTAATGTTCTTGTGATTGATTTTGTTTTTGTACTTTTAGATTAATTTTGTACTGTGTTTATTGATAATCAATCAGGTATATGAACTTAGCCATTTGATTAGCCCTGTTTGCTTTAAAAGCTTCTTCAATCTTTCGAAATCGCGGCAAGTTGAATGGAGCAACCGGTGAGCACATATTAGAAACTCAGATCATCTTCTGGTCTTTTAAGTTGCACGACTGATACAGTTCACTTGCTACCATATGCAGAGCCATTTCTACGTTTCATGCTGTATATGTTACGATTGTGTCATTTTACTTTGTGTTCTTCTCGGATCTTTACTCCACTGACATTCATCGTGGTCCTGTAACTCTTCGAAGTTCAACATCATCTACATTTGTGATGGGGGTTAGCAGTTTTAACTTTTTTCATTGTTTCACCATCCGCCCTATGGTTATACCGATCATAAAAAGTGGTTACTTGACATCCTCTGTTCTTTTATAGGTTTCTCTCGGTTATTTTCTTTCGGATCTTGGCATGATCATCTGGTGCTATCCTTCATTAGGTGGGATGGAGTATGTAAGCACACCCACTATTACTTAAACTTCATTGTTAACTTAAATGAAAGTTACTGCTTTTCTCCTTTTTATACTCCCTACGTCCGTGAGATATATGCTTGTTTAGTCGGACATGAAAACTAAGAAAAATAACATTTAATGTAGAACTAAAAAATATGTGAGGCTATTTGGGAAATTTATTGGGAATGTGTTTAATTTATATTGTATGTGTCAAGTAACGACAATGACAAGATGTGGTTAAAGTATGTGTAAAATTTAAATGGATTGAAAAAAAATAGTTGCTCTTAATATTATAAACATAAGTTTGATTGACAAAACTTGAATAAAAAGTAAGGTTAAGTTTGGCGGACAGAGTATATTTCCTGTTTTTCTTGGTTATGTTGTAATCTAAGTATTCATAAGCTTCATAGATGGAGAGCCTCAGAAGCTGAGCAGTGAGAAAGGGATTATGATAGTCCTGTTGTTTTCCGAATGCGCTAATGGCGGTTTGTGAGAAAAAGTATCATGAACACATCGAGCAACAACTAATGAAAACACCTCAAAGAAGATCGCTAACACCAACCTACAAAAACGTGTTTCCGTCTTCTGATAAAATAATGTAGTTCTTAATGTTTTCAACCACGGAATGTATACATCAACAGAACAGGTGGCTACGAGCATAGCGTGTAAAAAGCTCTATAATTAATGCCTAGTTTCACTGAGATATATCAGTTCGTCTTTGTAGTTCATACTAATAATCTTGATAGGGTGATTGTATTGCTTACCAGTCTTTTGTTTGTCGTGCTTCAGATAATTCATCATCTTCTCTCGATGGTGGGCGTGACCTATCCCATGCTAACAGGCGATGCGCAGATTTACACGTTCATGGTTTTATTATCCGAGGCAACCACCCCTTGGATCAATTTGAGATGGTAAATCGCTTTCTGTAATCTACTTTGTCTAGATTAGAATTGTCTGATTGCAAAGAGTCTTTTTTTATGCAAATTCGAATCTTTTGAATAGGTATCTCGATGCAGCGGGAATGAAGACCTCCAAGGCATATATAATGAATGGAGTCGTCATATTCCTAGCATGGCTGGCAAGTTTTGCGAATAATGAAACCAGTTTGATGATGTTTTTATCATCTTAATTTAGTGTTGATATCTTTATTTTCTGAAATTGCTCCTGCAGGTCGCCAGAATTCTGTTGTTCATATACTTGTTTTATCATCTGTACACGCACTTGGACCAGGTAACCCGACATTTCTTACATTTTTACCTAACTTTGTTGCGCGCTATCGTGAGTCGAGGATTTTGACGATACGATTGATTGATTGATTGATTGATTAATGGCGGCACAAACACGAACAGGTGAAGCAGTTGCATCAAGTTGGTGTGGTGCTTGCAGTGGTGACGCCGTCGGCTTTATCGGTGATGAACTTGATGTGGTTCTGGAAAATTTTCAAAGGCTTGAAGAAGACATTAGCTGCTGCAAAGAGGGAGTGATGCTGAAGATGAAGATGAAGATGAATGTGTGTGTTTGTGTATTTGAGTGAAGAAGAAGAAGAAGAAGAAGAAAAAGTTGAAGTTGCAATGTACAAAGTCAGCAGCTCAGGTATGAATTAATTGCACTCTCACTCTCACTCTCTCTCTCTCTCTCTCTACACTGCACCAATGATATCTCTAATTTATCAAAAGTAGTCCCATGCTTGCACAACATACACATGCGCGTATATAGATAGATATATATATATATGTTTGTTTTTCCAGAAAAGATAAATGGGCTTCCAAAATTAATTATATATATATATATATATTTCTTTTCTGGTTGAATTATAGTAGTATGTTTATTAAATAACTGGAATTTTGAATATAAGGATGGGAGGACAATAATGGTGTTTTTTGTTTTTTATGGTCTAGGTAATTTTGCTGTTGAATCACACACACACATACATATGCGTCTCTTTTAGAACTAACAAGTGGTAAATGAACCAAGTGAATTTGAGTATTTGTTTTTTTGAACTCAACTCAAATATGTCATAATTTCAGTTCAGCTCGTTTAAAATTCAAACTAAAATAGTAGGTCAGTTCGACTCGTTTAAAATTCAAACTAAAATAGTAGGTCTGAATTAGGAAGTTTGTAAGACTCAAGTTCAATTCAAACTTTTTACATATTATATATTTTTTAATATATAAATTAAATATAATTTTTTTTTTCACAATTTATTATATAAAATATTGAAATTTTATTAATAAATACAAGATTTGGTGTAAAAACTTATATCATACTTCCTTAGTCCACTTACAATGTTTATATATTTCTATTTTGGGACGTCTAATTATAAAGTTAATATTTTATTAAATATCTTATTTTTTTTTTCACAAATATCCTTACTTTACATCACATCATTACTTTTACACAAAAAAAAGTAAAGGTAAAAATGTCATTACACTAGTTTTAACTACTCACTATAATTAAAATACTATTATTTTTTAAACACCGCGTCAAAAGTAAATGTAAACTTTCAAAGCGGACGGAGAGAGTATTTAATATATAAAATGATACAAATATATCATCATTAATAAGCTTAATTGAGTTGTTTGTGAGTCAAGCTGAGTTTGTCTATGGAAATAATAATTTTTTAACTCATACTCAATTTATTTATTTTTATAAACAAAATAAAGTCAAATTGTTAACAAGTAGAGTTAAGTTTGGTTCACGATAGTTAGTAGTGGAACTATGTTATTGACTTGAGTATTATTGTAACATCTGATATTTGGTGTGCTTGGCTGGTGTATTTTCATTTTCATTTTCATTTTTTTTTAATTTTTTATTTTGATTTGAAGAATAATTTGTATGTAATGTTTAATTGATAATTTGATAGAATTTTGGGAAAAAAATGAGAAAGAACAAAGTTTAGTCTGTTGGTTAAAATATAAAATGGTGAGTTTATTTATTTGTTTTGTTTTAAATGTATTTACTTTGTATTTTTAATAAATATTTGTGTGTGTGTTTAAAGTCACAGCTAATATTTAAATACTAAATCACCACATAATAATAATAAAACTCATAATTTATTATCTCGCTCTTTCTTTTGAGGCAGTATTCTTTAGAGATTGATTTTAATTTATTTTACTATCCAAGCAAAATGAATTGTTACAAAAATAAAATATTTACTATCATAAAAAGTTGCATCCAAAATACTATAAAAATCAAAAACCAAAATTAAATACTATATTCACTCTGTTCACTTATATGAATTGATTTTGTATGTACGATATAATCAACTTTGTTGATAATGTAAAAATAATATTTTGTTGGACTTTTATATGAGTAAATAATATATATTTTATATTAATATATGCATATATTTTATTTATAAAAAATTATTTCATTATTAAAAAATATTAAGTAAACAGATCGATTATTTTTCGTACTACTTGTATACTTTTCATGTCAACAAAAAATCTACCAAAATCCAAAAACAAAAAATAAAAATACTCTTAATTTATATATTGATTATGAATAAATTTATATATATATATATTTAATTTTTATTTATATTATAATATAAGGTTTAACTTTTTACACAATGATATCAAATTAATATCAAATGTACTACTCCTATATTTTATTAAAATATAACTTTTAAAATCTTAAACACATATTTTAAATTTATTTCAATCATATATTATATCATAAATAAATACTCTTCAAAATTATGTCAATATCTTTTTTTGTTGTTGGCTAAATTTATATTTATTTCAATCATATATTATATCATAAATAAATACTCTTCAAAATTATGTCAATATCTTTTTTTTGTTGTTGGCTAAATTTATATTTATTTCAATTTATAGCAAATAATTTTATTACTCTTATTTTAATAAATATTCTTTCCATAGTTAATTATGTATGTTTGGTTGGGCACAAAAGTTAAAAACAATGATTTCGTAATATTCCTTTCGTCCAAAAAAAGTTGTCTTTTTTTTTTTTTTTCATTTTCGTCCGTTTAAAAACAATTGTCATGTTTCCTTATTTAGTAATCGTGGTCTCCACTTTATAACAAAATTATTCATACAATTCCAAACTATTCATAATTATTATTCTAATCCATTTTTTAAAATCCTTAAAAAAAAAACGAAAAGAAAAGAAAGATATTTTAGTCTTTTATATACCCACTTTTAATTAAATATTATTATTCCTTAATTATTATGTCAACTTCTAACTAGACATAATAAAGTATGTAAAAAGTAAAATTGGTATATTATAGGAAATTTATTAAAAAAATTGATAAAACATAACGTGATAAGTAGAAAAAATAGTGACAAATTAATTATTATTTGTTAAAGTAAAAATAATAAAATTGTGGGTGAGTAAAATTTGTGTACTAAACCAAAATTGTGTATAAGTTTAACGGATGACTCAAAAAATATGAACATAATTTGAGGGGAGAGATTATTAATAAATTTTCCACTATATTTTTCTATTTATTATATCATATTTTTACTAATTCTTTAATAAGTTTTACATATTACTTTTATTTTCTTTATTATTATTATTCTTTTTTTTTTCTTTTATTTTATTTTATTTTTTTTTTACACATACACTATTTTGATATTAGAGTATTATAATTATTTTGTTTATGCATCCAAACAAATTTACATATCTTCGCCAGGTGAAAGAGTATCAAATATCAATTAGATAAATCTCTTCTTCCCATCAATCTTTCAACAACAAATCCAATTATTAACCTAATACACTCTCAATATTAATTTATTGTTTTTATAATAAAATTATAACAATATATAATAATTTAAATTAAAAATAATTTAGTAATGAAATTAAAACCTTACAACTAAGCCTGCAACTTTTTTAGAAATTAAATTGCGATTTTCAGATATATAAATTATATATAATTAATTATATTCCCTTTATTCTATGAGAAAGATAGTGTTTTTTTTTTTTTTTTTTTTTTTAAACGTAAATTTTTTAAATATTAATATTATATTGATTTATAATAAAAAAATAAAAATACATCTATTAGTATTGTATAATATAAAATAATTGTTAAAAAAATTAACAAGACAACTAATAATTAAGTATATGTATTAAATACTTTTTGCAAATTTTTTAATATATATATGGAGTTCGATTGGTTGCTAACTTTTTTTTTTTTAAATCAGCACCGATTAGGTAAAATTTATTATATATAATTATATTAATTATATAACTTATAAAATATTTTAATAATTTTTTTTTTTTTTTTTCTTTTTTTTGCCCTAACCAGTATGAATCAGCACCAAATCCAAACCATATATATATATATATTGGAGGAATAAGATTTAAAGGCTCATTAAATAGTGTGTTTGTTGATATTAATTAAACATTGTAATATTGATAGTGATGTTTATGAATTTCCATTTTATTTATTTATTTATTTAATTGATGTGATGAGTCCTCTTAGAAACCAAAAATCCAACGAAGCTCCGAATTTTGATGATATGTTGTTTTATGGACAATAACAAGTGATAGAAATCACGACGTCTCTACGTTCTACTTGTTATATATGGTTAGCTTAGTGTTCGATCAAAAATTTATTAAAAATGTAATTCAAAATATAGCGGCCGCAGATTCCCATGTTATAAAAAAAATAAATTAATAAAGCCTATCCACACTACATTTCCTATACTTATTTAATAATTCAATTAAATTGCACACAATAATAATAATAATAATAATAATAATAATAATAATAATAATAATAATAATAATATCTATTACTATCGCATAAGGTGTTTGAGATTCCTGCAATTTTAAATTTTTTTAGAGTATTTTGGTTTTATTTTTTCACTTTTTATAGTTTTTTTACGGGTTTTTATATGTTAGTGTACATTACACTTTTTTAATTTATATATATATATATATATTTTGTTTTATGTTAGTGGCATAGACAGTTTTAGAATTTAAATAATTTGCAGTTTTAAAATTTAGATAATTTACAGTGTTTTTAGATAATTTTTCTTTGAAAAAATAGTTTTTTTAGATATAAATAAATATAATTTTCATTGTGCAGGTATTTTTATATGGTTTCTTTCACATTTTTTTTTTCTCATTCCATCTTCTAGGCTGAGGTTCACATTTGTTTTTTATATTCTTCACCAGTCAATTTTATATTTATTTGAATTTTTCTTTTTAATCTCTTGATTTTTATTTTCTACTTACTAAATTATTTTTTCTTGTTATTTATTTTTTTTTATGCAATACAGATTTTGTATACGGTGGACGTTTGAAAAAAGTGAGATCCACAGCTGCTAGAAGAGATTGCCGTGTCGCCGCTGCCACGATGCTTGATCATCATCGATTAAATACTGTGAGTCAACCAAATAAATTGAAAATCTAAATTTGATTCTCCAAACCTTGCAAAAATTAAATGTATAGTTCAATTTTATTTTGTATTTTTTCCAATCTATTTTTCAAATAGATTAATTCATCTCTTTTTTTATTTTTCTATTTTATACGAATTGATTGTATTAGTCTGAGTGGTCAGTATGTGTTGTTGTCATTGAAAACATTGAAAAAATTGATTGAAAATTTGTATTTGATTTCTATATATGATGTTTGTTTGTTTGTTTGTTTTTGTTTAAACGAGGGTAATTTAGTTTTGAATGTTATTTTTTATTTGATTACTAACAATAATATTATAATTACAAATTAATTTATTTTTAAGTAATATTTTTATATAATATTGGAAGCGGATATAAAAAAAATAATAGTATGATGAAAAAATTATAAAATTATTAAAAGATTAATAAAATAATAAGAAATTAAAATATTAAATTATATAATTGTTTTACATAATTTTTCTAATTAAAAATATTTTTATATATAATTTATTTTTTTTATTTATTTAAATTTAAAAATAAATAATAATTATTGACACTTTAGTTATAAATAATTTATAATTTGTTATTATGATTTTATATTATCTATACCTTTAGAAAGTTCACTTCATATATTTTTTATTAATTATTATAATCTATCATCCTATTTTACTAATTTATTATTATATTTAAGGTGATTTCATGCAAAATATTATTTATTTATTAGAAGAAATATTTGATAGGTTATGTAGATCATGCCATATGAAATAATAATTTAAAATTTATACAAAATTTGAAATTAAAATTTCATATTTTTTTACACAATTTTTTTCCTTTTTGTTTCTAGTTTATACTGTGTATAGATAACTTTTCATGTATTTTTCTAGTTAATATAATCAATACTTCTTTTGCAAATTTTTTTGGGTAGATTATTAACAATAAAATTATAATTAAAAAATAATTTATTTATATATATTTTTATTAAAGATATTTATATATAAATATTTTTTATTTATTTTAAAGAAAAATAATATAACAATTAAATTTGATTATAATAATCACGTGTGTAACATGGATTTAATTAAAACAACTTTCTTCTAAACTATTAGATTAGATACATAAGTTTTTATATAATATATTGCATACAATATATATATAGTTATATCACATTATACATTATTTTAATTTAAGAGTGCGTTTATTTATACTGTTATTATTAGTTGTTTTTTGTTGTTGTAATGTGTTTGGTTGTAAGTTGGAATTGTGATTGAAAATTAAGTTTTAGTGTTTACTATTGAGAAATGAAATATTTTAGTGTAAGTTGTTATAATATAATAATCCTATATTTTAATTAAAAATATTAATTTAAAAAAATATATTTCAATAGTATATATTCGATGAATATTATTTATATAAAATAGAATCTAATATATATATATTTACCGCTGATTTTGATTCGCTACGTGGTGAACCAATATTTTTCTTTTCTTTTTTTTTTAATCTCTTGTGGGGCCAACTAATTAAAATTAATAATTATAAAATTTAAAAAAATAAAAGTGGGCGATTGGCTTATGTAGATAAATAAAAATAATATTATTTTTAATAAATAATTTAAAAATAGGTATTATATAATAAAAATAATTATGAATTAAAACAATTAAATAATTTAATTAAAATTTAAAAATAAAAATTATAAAATATAAAATATGAATAAATATATAATTATATTTTTGAAAAAAAAATGACAAATTATATGAAGGAACAAAAATGGAAAAAATAAATATTTAATGTGGAATGGAAAATGTATTATTTAGATAATATTTATATAATAAATAAATAAATAATAAATATATATATCTGAATAAATCAAAATAAAAATTAAAAAAAATTAAAAATGAACATATATAAATCAATGGTTCAAATTGTAATCGGTTATATAATGTAATATAATTAAAAATTAGTATGATGTTTAAATCAAAAAAGTAATTAAATGCAATATACTCTCATAACCATATTAATTTATCAAGTTAAATATATTTAATAAATATAAATTAATTAATTTAAATTTTTACCAATCTTATACATAGGATTCAGTCAAAATTATTTTATTTCTATGTCTCAATAAAAAATATTTTTATCCAAGTTAATTTTTTTATTTTTTATTTTTTATAGTAACCATAAATAAAATATAAATGAATATATAGAGTTTGGATAAATGAAAATGGAACAAAAAAATATTATGTTTTGAGCAAATTGAGTGAGTATATTATTTTATATCGAGTAATAATATTTTTTTTAGTATTTTAAATTTAAATCTATATTATTAATGGACTCAATTTCAATAAATATATATCCATTCGTCCCTCTTTAATATACTTTTGGAATTTTGTAATAAATTAAAAAATAATAGTATTATATTTATTAATGAAAATGTGTAAGAAGTTTTGAATTTTGTAATTTAACTTTATATATTGTATATATAATAGTATGTTTTAAATAAAAATTAAATATATTTTGATATTGATATACGATTGCTTTTACTAAAATAGAAAATTAGTATTTTTAAATGAGACAAACGAAATAATAAAATAATATTTTGAATTGAAATAGAGGGAGTACTATTTTTCTTACAAAACAATGTCAAAATACTATTTAAATAAAGACTAAAATTAATATCTTATTATAAATCAATTTCAAACCAAGTCCAAACAAACTGAATAATAAATTATTGAAAATACAATTAAAATTACCATATATTTTTAGGGTGTGTTCGGTTGTAAGAGTAAAAATCTTACTATTCGTTCCATTTTTTATCCCAAAAAACATCAAATCAAACTCTTATTTTTTATTTTTTATATTATACTAAAAATCAATTTTACATTCAAAACATCAAATCAATACCTATTTATATCACATCATACAACTATTCAAATTCAAAATTTTTACTATTCAAATCCCAACTCAAAATCCAAACCCCCAAACAAACACACCCATAGCACATTTGTAATTCATCAAATTAGTTGACTATTTTTTTTTTCATAATATTTATCTCTGAAAATTTTTATAATTACATAATTAAATAAAAATATAGTTATCATTTTAATGATATTTTTATATTAGCTTAAAAATACTATTATTAAAATATAAAAGATACATATTAAATATAGAGAATCTTGTTGGTAATATAAAAATAATATTTTATATTTTTAATTATTAATTTTTTTTTTCAAAGTGAATAAAATATATATTATTTATATTGTGTTAATATATATATTTAATTTTATAATATACTTAGTAAAAATCACTACATTCGAAAATAAATTGGATGAACTAAATTCTTAATAACTATATATATTTTTTAATATATATATAATCATATAATATTGTTTAAAAAAATAATATAAAAATAATTTATTATTGCATATTTAAAATAATAATGTACAAATAAAATAACACAAAAAAATAACTTATCATCCCTCCGTGCATAGCACGCCTATCCGCTAGTTTTATATATATATATAACTAACACAAATTAACTTATAAAAATATGTAATTTTTAATGTGAATAAATATATTCATGTATTTACGAGAGAAAATAAAATATTATAAATTGGTTACACCTATAAAAAATTAATAAAATAGATGAAAATAAAATAAAGAGCATAGCACTGATCAATGTTTTTAGGCAATCAAACATATTCTAAAGTTTTTTTATCTTTTTTTTTTATCCGATCAAATTATTATTATTATTATTATTATTATTATTATTATTATTTTCTTTGTATAAACTTAAAGATACATTGGGGTGTGTTTGTTTGGGGGTTTGGATTTTGAGTTGAAATTTGAATAGTAAAAATTTTGAATTTGAATAGTTGTATAATGTGATATAAATAGGTATTGATGTGATGTTTTGAATGTAAAATTGATTTTTAGTATAATATAAAAAATAAAAAATAAGTGTTTAATTTGATATTTTTTGGGAAAAAAATTGGATGAATAGTGTAAATTCAATCAAATCCTCCAAACAAACACACCCTTCTTTTAATCTTTATGGATTTTTTATTTTTATTTTTATTTTTGTTATTAGTCATCGGAAACTGTGAAAAGTGCTATTAGTATATTTTTGTTTTTTCATATTTTAGATATTTTATGATAAAAATAATATTTTTTTCATTATTCAATTTTTTTTATATATATTTTTTCATCTCATCTAATTTTATGCTCATAATTCCTACAATTATATGGTTTGTATTTTATGTCATCCAATTATGTGTTTTTTTTTTCTTATTTTTTTGTATGATTATATATAACAATGAGTATAGAAGATGACAAACAAAATATAAGATGTAGGTAGTACTATTTTGATGTGATTTCAATATATTTATTTTCAAAATAAGCGGTAACTCTATTCACATGTGCATATTTGATTTATTACTTTATTATTTGCTATTCTATTTACAGTAAAATGTTTCATTCATCAATAATTTTGTTATTTTTATTTTAACAAATAATAATAATTTTGTCACTATTTTTCATCATTTTTTTAAATCAATTTATTAATAAAAATTTTATAATAGCCGTTGAGATATGAAGCCTGATTATACTTTAAAATCTAAGGATATGATTTAGATATTATAGTCTAGATTTTAGATATATGATTTGAATAATATTGTCATAGACTTAGCCTATAAATATCCATGTATTCTTACTTTAACGTGTCTGCGTACTTTATAGTAAAATTTCTGGCTTGGCAGCGCCCCCAGACGTAGATCATTGCGATCGAACTGGGTTACCAAATTCTTGAGTTCTTGTGTCCTTGTTTGCCTCATCTTGATTTCCTGAAATTTCCGTAACAAGTGGTATCAAAGTCTGGTTCGTTGGTAAGGTGGATTGGGAAACATCGGATATTGATTGTGGCCGAGGAAATCCCTTGTGACCTATGGAGGTGTCTTGTGTCGAAAGTCTCCTGGCAGTGGCGGTGTTGGGTCGGTCCTGACAGTTCTTGTAGGTCAGGCAGTGGGTCTCTTTGTGATAGGCGGTGCAAGGTGGGCAGGGAAGGATAAGGGTTTCGGAAAACTCAGCGGAGGAGATATCCAATTTGCTCTCATATCAAGTGAACCTTAGGTTTGTTTGTGAGAGTCGAGATGGGTGATCGTTATGTTGTCAAGGTATTCGATGGTATGAACTTCGGTTTCTGAAATATGCAGATAGAAGATTACATGTATGGTAAAGATCTAGATGCGGTATTGAATGAGAAATACGAAGACACGGATGAAGCCGAGTACTAGAAGATCGACAGGAAGACAATGAGTGCTGTTCGACTAACCCTTTGGGAGAATGTCTCGACTGAATTTAGATTTGAGGCAAAAGGAAAGTGTGAAGATTAAGAATGGTCAAAGTTGAAGCCGAAGAACAAGGACAATGAAGATGCAAGTCAAGTGGTATGTTGGAACTGCAAGGGGCACTAGAAACGAGAGTGCGGGGTGCCGGAGAAGGATCAGGGTTCGACAAACACAACGGAGGAGATATCCGATATGCTGATTTTGAGCGTCAACAGTCCAATGGAGTCATGAATCTTGGTCTCATAAGCGTCATTCCACTCATGCAGTGATTCGGGAATCATGGAATCCTATACCGCATGTAATTTTGGTGTTGTCTATTTTGCAGATGATGAGACACTAAAAATTATAGGTAAAGGAATGATTCGAATCAGAACATCGAATGGTGGGAAGTGGAGATTGAATGACGTGAGCCATGTTTTGGGTCTAAAACGGAGTTTGATTTCCGTTGAACAATTGGATGAGGCAGGTTACTCGACAATTTTGGAAACTAAGTTGTGGAAGGTAACCTAAGGATCCATTGTGGTGGCCCAAGGGAGAAGAGATAAAACTCTCTACATGACGAAAACCATGCAAGACGGAATCAGTTTTGTGGCCATAAATAATGACAGAAATTTATGGCATTCTCGTCTTGGAGACATGAGTGAGAAGGGGATAAGGAAGCTCATTTCAAATGGAAGATTGTCAGGTCTCAAGTTCGTCGATATTGGAGTATGCGAGGACTGTATCTTTGGGAAGCAACAAAAGGTGGCGTTGTTAAAGGGTGGGAGAGACCTGAAAAAGGAAAAGTTGGAGTTGGTTCATACGGACCTGCGGGAACTAGCTTTTGTATCGACCCTTGGAGGGTTATAGTACTACACCGCGGTCATTGACGACGTTACAAGGGAGGTATATGTATATTTCCTTAAGCGTAAAAATGATGCTTTTGATACCTTTAGGAGGTGGAAAACACGTGCAGTGAGAGTAGTGAGCCGAGTTATGAGCAGTCTTTGAAAACAGTCTAAGGTGGTGACCTTAGATGAATTGAGGTTGTGTTCAACCTCAATTGGCCTCGATGAGTAAAGAAGGAGGCTCGGTGTTGTCATTGCCAATGACATATAATGTTAAAGTGGAAGATGCAATTAGTCTTCAAGTGGAAGATTGTTGAGATATGAAGCCTGATTATACCTTAAAATCTAGGGATATGATTTAGATATTATATTCTAAATTTTAGATATATGATTTGGATAATATTGGTATAGATTTAGCCTATAAATATCCATGTATTCTTACTTTAACGTGCCTGCGTACTTTATAGTAAAATTCCTGGCTTGACAGCACCCCAAAACGTAGATCATTGTGATCGAACTGGATTACCAAATTCTTGTATTCTTGTGTCCTTGTTTGCCTCATCTTGATTTCTTGGAATTTTCGTAAAAATAGCCGTACATTTACGTAGCACACTTTTTTATTTTTTTAGTTCCCATGCACAATTAAAATTACCTAATTTTTTTTTGGACAAATGAAATATTATTATTTTTAATTAATATCAAAGTAAATACTCATTTCCTCCGTTATAAAACTTTTTATTTTTCATTTTAATCTTTTTAAATCAAAACTTCTTATTTTTTATTTTTTTTAAAAAAATAACTTTAAATTAAATATCAAAATATCCTTACTTTTTACTTTTCACATTATTTTTCAAAAGTAAAATAGATATTATATTATTTTATTATACTTATATATCTATAAAATACTAAGGGTTTTTAATTCACATGCAAAAGTCAAACAAAAAATTTACCATTGGACAAAAGGAATATTATTTTATTTTTTAAATAAATGAAATAAAAACCACATATAAATATTTATAGTCAAATAAACAAATTCATATTCTTTTCTTGAAAATTTTATGATCACAAAATATACATATGTAACTTAGTTGGATAGAAAGATTTTATTTATTTATTTATTCGTCAATTTTGCTTAATATTTCGTTTGTCATTTAACTTATATCTGTTTTCTTTAGACGCTATTTGCAAGTATTTATGTTTATTTTATTTTATTTTATTTTTTATTTTTTAAAAAAACTATACACCTATCCCTTGTAATTTTTATATTATAAAGTGCAAAATTACAAATTATTATCTACAATATTAAATATGCATACAAAAATATGAACACACTTTTTAAATTAGGAAGAGAGTAATTTATATTGAATGTCGTTTTTTTTTTTTTTTTTTTTTTTTTTTTTTTTTATGGACAAGAAGAGCAAAAGGGAACACCATTTTAACATTTTTTTTTTTTAAATTGATAAAATATTAACTACAAAGAAATTTTCAATAATCAAATCATGAGTGTAAGTTTTAGTAATTATTTATTATTATTATTATTAAACAATAATTAAGTATATATTTTATATAAAAAGAATAATAAAATTATTTAACAATAATAATAATAATTGAAAATTAGAAAAAAAAAATCCACTACCTTTGATAATATTAATTTATTATTACAGTAGGATGCTTGACAGTCCAGACAGGTGTGATTGTCCATAGGTTTGTTAATTGGATTTAAAATTTTAAATTAAAATAGTTATTTAATATGAAATAAATATATATTAATATATAATATGAGGAGTAAAAATAAATATTAATATAATATAAAAAGTAATACTCTTTTTATCTCAAAACTATAGTTTGGGTTGTGTTTGACACAAGATTTAAGGAATATTGATATTATATTGATAGTGGATAAAAAATACGGGTAAAAGACTTTTTTACCCTTGTGAGTATATTAGTGTAAAAAGTAGTGACAATTGTGTAATATTAATGAAAAGGTAAAAATAGTTTTATAGTAATATAATTATTTATGGAAATGAGACTGTTGTTTTAGAATGGACAAAAATAATAAACATAGAGTAATATATATATATTAATTTGATTATTTTAATGGATTTTTTTTTTTTTTTTTTATCAATAATTAAAATTTGGTTAAAAGAAAAAAAAAAAAAACCACCAACAAAATGACTTAATTATGGTCTTATATAAGTATTTATTTATTTAGGGCATCTTGATAATTGATAATGTCGTGCAAGTTAGTGGTATTCTCTAGCTGGCAATTTATTTGTCTTTTGTCATTTTCTTTCTATATTATTTATTTAATTAATTATTTTTTAAGTCAATTGTTAGCTTTCATTTTCACAACAATATATATATATATATATATAAATATTTGTAATAAATTGAGAAGGTGACAAACACACAACTCTTCATCATTACATAATTCTAAAACCAAATTTAGCCATTTTTATGGTCCATAATTGTTTTAATCATTACGCAAATCACTCCGAGGTTTCTTTTTTCTTCCAAGGGATGGAATAATTTGTAATTATAGAAGGTTGTGATACCCGAGTTTTTCACTGTTAATTGGCCAATACATATTTCATATCTTAGGTGCTGGTAAATTACTTATATGTTAATTTGTGGTAATTTAAATATATTTCATGAGTGCATACATTAGTTTACTTGAGTATCAATTATTTAATTTTATGTTATGTTTATATTATTGATGTGTTAATTTATAATTAGTTGAGTATAATTCATACTTTGAGTGCACTTTATATTATTTATATGTCACTGGTGATGTTAGATTTATTCATTTTACTATTGAATGTTAAATTGTTTATAATTTAGTATATGTTTTACCAGTTTATTAATAAGAAAATATTATAATAATTTATCTGAGAGTCTAGTAGGATATAAATAGGTTGGGTAAATTATTTGGATATTAGTGGTGTAAGTTAAACATAGATCACTTAAAAATTAATTGTAGTAATTAAATAAAAAGTAAAATAAATAGAATAATTAAATAAATAAATAAAATAATAATAATAATAATAATAATTTTTTTTTTTTTTTTTAAAAAAGTAAAGTAAGGCGGTGGAGAGGGTAATAATCCCCACGCCCCACCTCAATTAATCCATATCAATTGCAGAAGAGAAGAGAGGGAGAAAGGCGAAACACGAAGAAAAAGAAAAAAAAAAAAATCTTTTTCGCCGAATTCGTTAAAAGCCTAGTTCAGGTATTTTTCCATGTTCATGAATTATTGCTATTTTTACTAAGTAGAGGAAGTTTTGAGTAGAAATAATTATTTAGTAAATTGGGGTAATATTTGTAATTAATTGTTGTTAGATACGATACTGAAATCGTGAAAAGGGCTGTAAGAGTTAGGATTATTGATATTTTTAGCGAATTTCAGGTAAGTAGAAATTCATTTGCAACTACAATGCATAAATATATTATTTTGTGAGTTATTTATATTTGATTGATAATATGTGAATATAAAAAAACTGTAATATGTGATTAATATTCTATGATTATATGGTTTGAGCATGTGAGCTCTGTATATAAATTGGTTTCAGTCTGTGAGCTCTGTATGTGATATGGTTGAGCCTGTGAACTCTATATTTGATGTTGAAGGAGTCTGTGAGCTCCAAAATCGATGTGGTTTGAACCAATAAGTTCAATAATATCTGTATATTGTGAAATATGTTGCATTGCATTTTCATTAAGCATGCATATCATCGAAATGAAATAAGATAGTTTTACTATGTTAGACCACTGATTATACACCGAGGGCGGGAGAGGCGACCTGGGAAGAAGCGACATGGGGAAACCTGGTGTAGGCTACCTGGTGTAGGCCACCGTCTATTGTGACTTTACATACAATGCATAAACAATGCATTTGGAAGAGGCGACCTGGGAAGAAGCGACCCGGGGAAACCTTGCGAGGAAACCTGGTGTAGGCCACCGTTTGTTGTGAATATGTGGATATTGAGCTCTTTCCGGTGTATAGCAGTGTGTCTAAGGGCCCTGGAGAGTATTTCATAAATAAATTGGTGATTTCAATCGAGAGCACATTCTGCATAATAAAAATTTTGAGATAAACTTCACATCATGCATAATTTCTACTTACGGAGATTTATAAATCTCATTCAATTTATGCATTGTAGGTAATCCTGATTATATATGACTTGATGGTCAGACTGGAGTAGCCGTGACGCTTTTACAGACATTTTGAGTTACCGTGTACATAGATGACGACCTGCGGGTAGGACCGTGGCTTATTTTGCTTATGTTGTTCTATATTACGTCTGTTTTAGAAGTTGTATGGTGTTGTTATAAAGAGTATGTCGATTGTGTAGTTTTTGATATAGTTTGAGATCTTTTTGGTGAATGTTAATAGGTTACTGTTGTGTTATATTATATTTTGCTGAGAAAAAAAAATTTATAGCAGGTTAACAAGTTGTTATATATGTAAGTAATTAAGAGGGATTATAGCATGTTTATCGTTTACTTATATGTGAATTGGCGTTAGTAGTATAGTGTAAGTGAGGTCGTGTCAGAGTGGTATCAGAGCACGGTTAGCTTCCTGTAGACTGTTTATGTACACGAGCTCAGAACTTGAGAGAGAGCCCGGCTACACCCAGTAAGTGTTTATTTAAATTTTGTTTATATTTGTGTATCATGAATTATATTGACTTTAGACTTTACTTGATAATGAATTGCTGGTTATTAAATGATTTTATAATGAATGGCGATTGGTTTCCATGTTACGTGCTCTTATGTGTTTCAAAATTAATGAAGATGATATGTGGTAAAATGATTCCTATTACCGTACTTCTATATAATGCTACTGTTACTAAAATGCTATTGTTTGATCGCCGCCATTGAGCCGTTGTCTGCAGCAGTGTGTGCTCGTGAGCATGTGTGATCGTGCATGTGTATTGAGGTACAATACATGTGTAGTAGTCATGGTACTAGTGAGTTTAGGTCTGTGTTTAAAGTTTGGATAAAAGTAGTTTTAATTATCTTATATAAGGTATACTGTGAATAATACAAATGTGAAACGTTCGGGTACATGTTTAGTAGGCTAGAGTCAAGTTATTTCTTGTTCCTACATTATATGTTCTATGAATTATATTGGCCATGTGGTGCAGGACGAGTGGTATTGTTGAATAGATATGGTGAGAGAACAAAGTGAAAGTAGTGGTATGGAAAGAATGCCTAAGCAGGCAACACCGATTGCTGGTGTTGATCGGGATGCTGTTATAGCTCGGCTGACAAACTTAGTTGAACGCCAGGCGTAACAGATTCAACAGCTTATTGAACAAAGAAATGCGGATAACCAACGTACTGATGTGAATCAACCACAACCGCGAACAGAGCCTGTTGAGTTGGTGTGCGAGCGATTCCGTAATTTGAATCCACCAATCTTTGAAGATGCTACCAATCCTTTGGCTGCTGAAGATTGGTTGAGAACTTTAAACAATATGTTCCAATATAGCAGAATTTCAGATACAAAGAAGGTTTTGTGTGCTTCCTTCATGTTACGTGGTAGTGCGGGACACTGGTGGGACACAGTCAAAAGTATCGAAGATGTTGCTGTAATGACTTGGGAGAGGTTCAAGAAGATTTTCAGAAATAAATACTTCACTGCTCCAGTCAGAATCATGAAGATGAATGAATTCATACAGTTGAAACAGGGAACGATGACTGTTACAGATTACCTTTGTAAATTTGAGCAGTTATCTAGGTTTGCGGAACATATGGTCAGTACTGAAGCATTAAAAGTGGAGAAATTTCTTGAAGGCTTGAGGCTTGAGCTTTATAGAGATGTGAGTATGGCAGGAACTCAAGGAATGACTTATGCACAAATTGTAGAGAGAGCACAAACTGCTGAACAAGCTGAGATACGAATAAAACATGCACAAGAGATGAGACGTCCGTTTCAGCAGCGGCAAGCACAACAGTGGGGTGGAAATAATAGAAAAAGGGCATGACAACCTCAATCATCACGACCATTCCAACCCCGACAAGGACAGAGACCTGAAAAAGGAGGACCAGATAAACGTCCCAGGGTGGAGCAAAGAGGAGTACCACTACCACCGCCACCACCACCACGACCTCTGTGTCGAAATTGTGGTAAATCACATTTTGGGATTTGTCGTGACGAACAGAAAACTTGTTCTTCTTGCGGAGAAATGGGACATATGACTAGTATGTGTCCGAGAGCACAAAGGGACCAAGGGTGAGTACCAACGCGAGTTTTTATGATGACAAAAAAAGATGCAGAAGAAAATCCAGTTGTCACCGGTAAGCTTTCTATCTTCGGTACTTTGATTTATGTGTTATTTGATTTTGGGGCTACACATTCTTTTGCATCCACTGAGTATGTAAGAAAATTGGGTAGAACACTTAACTTAAATGAGGCTAAATTCGATGTGAAAATTCTTTCCGGTGATACAAAACAAACGAATCAGATCCTGCGAGGATGTGTTATTCCTATAGAAGGTAAAGAATTATATGCTGATTTGATCGTGCTGGACATGAATGATTATGATGTGATATTGGGTATGGATTGGTTATCGAAATATGGTGCTACAATCGACTATCAAAACAATAGTATTGTATTTCAGTGTGAGGGTGAAGAATCATTTTCATTTATCGGGATGAAGAAGCGTCTCAAATTTCCTATAATATCAGCTGTTAAGGCACATATATTACTGGAAAGTGGTTGTGAAAGCTATTTGATAAGTGTGATGGGTGTCGAGGGGAAACAGTGTCCTACTGTTGGTGATGTGCCAGTAGTTCGAGAATATCCTGAGGTATTTCCAGATGATCTTCCAGGGCTACCACCAGATCGCGAAATTGAATTTGTGATTGAGCTACAACCTGGAGTGTCATCTATTTCTAAATCACCATATTGAATGGCGCCGAATGAATTGAAAGAACTGAAAGTACAACTGCAAGAACTACTAGATAAATGTTTCATTCGTCTTAGTTTCTCAGCTTGGGGAGCACCAGTCTTGTATGTTCGAAAGAAAGATGGAATGTTGAGGATGTGTATCGATTACCGAGAATGGAACAAAAATATGATCAGGAATAAATATCCTTTACCCCGAATCGATGATTTGTTCGATCAGCTACAAGGTGCGACTATCTTTTCGAAGATTGATTTGCGATCTGGGTATCATCAGTTGAAGATAAAGGCAGAAGACATTCCCAAAATAGCATTCAATACGAGATACGAGCACTATGAATTTCTAGTAATGCCATTTGGACTGACAAATGCCCCAGCAGCGTTTATGGATATGATGAATCGGGTGTTCAAAGATTTTTTAGACAAGTTCGTTATTGTATTTATTGACGATATTTTGATTTATTCCAAGACTGAAGAAGAGAATGCGATAAATTTGAGGAATGTTTTAGAAGTTCTGAAAGAGAAAAAGTTGTATGCAAAGTTCAAGAAATGTGAATTCTGGCTAGATCGAGTTGTATTCTTGGGACATGTGATATCGGGAGCAAGAATTTCAGTTGACCCAAGCAAAGTTGAAGCCATTAATAACTGGCCACAACCTACAAATCCATCAGAAGTGCATAGTTTTCTCGGACTGGCTGGATATTACCGTAGATTTGTGGAAGACTTCTCTAAAATTGCTTCTCCTTTGACACAATTGACCATGAAGAATGTGACATATAAATGGACAGAATCATGTGAACAAAGCTTTCAAGAATTGAAGAGACGATTGACATCAGCTCCTATCTTAGCAATCCCAACCGGGACTGGAGGTTTTAAAGTTTACAATGATGCTTCGAAGAATGGTCTCGGGTGTGTATTGATACAGAACGATAAAGTGATCGCTTATGCCTCTTGACAGTTGAAAGAGTACGAAAAGAACTACCCTACACATGATTTGGAGTTAGTAGCCGTGGTGTTTGCGCTCAAAATCTGGAGACATTACTTGTACGGTGAACGTTGCGAGATCTATACCGATCACAAGAGTCTGAAATATTTCTTCACTCAGAAAGAATTGAATATGAGACAACAAAGATGGTTAGAACTTGTGAAAAATTATGACTGTGTGATCAGCTATCATCCTGGTAAAGCTAATCTTGTGGCAGACGCATTGAGTCCAAAATCAGTAAGAGTGGCAGCTATGACTTTAATTCAGAAACCTGAACTCCTTGACCTACAGAGGATTAACATCGAACTTATTGAACCTGGACTTGTAACAGCGAAACTTGCATCTTTAACACTCAGACCGACATTGCTAGATCGAATTCACACAGGACAACAACATGACGAGTACTATGCTAAGGTGAAGAAATATATCACTTTAGGTGAACCCTCTGATTTCCAGTTAACAGAGAATGACGTACTCCGATACAGGAACCAGTTATATGTCCCAAATACTGATAAATTCGTGAAGATGTGATGGCTGAAGCACATTTGACACCTTATTTTGTACATCCAGGAGCCACTAAAATGTATAGGGACTTGAAATTGCATTATTGGTGGCCAGGTATGAAAAGGGACATTGCTCGATATGTAGAACAATGTTTGACTTGTCAGCAGGTTAAAGCAGAACATCAGAGACCAGTAGGAACTTTACAACCCTTGTTTATTCCAGAGTGGAAATAGGAGAATATTACAATGGATTTTGTTACAGGGTTTCCCAAGACAATCAAGGGTTATGATGCAGTCTGGGTAATTATTGATAGATTGACTAAATCATATTTTCTACCGATCTGCACTATATATTCTATGGACCGTTATGTTCAGATATATATACAAGAAATTATTAGACTTCACGGTATACCCATCACTATCATTTCAGACAGAGACTCCAGATTTTTATCTAATTTCTGGAGGAGTTTGCATAAAGCATTAGGGACTCAGTTATTTTTCAGCACTGCGTACCATCCACAAACAGATGGACAGTCAGAGAGAACGATACAAATTCTGGAAGATATGCTAAGAGTTTGTGTGTTAGATTTCCAAGGTTAGTGGAGTAAATTCTTGCCTTTGATTGAGTTTTCTTACAATAACAGTTATCAGTCTACTATCGCAATGGCACCATATGAAGCACTGTATGGTAGGAAGTGTCGATCTCCAGTACATTGGGATGAAGTTGGGAACAAAAACTTTTGGGTCCAGATTTGATTCGAGAAATGAGTGAAACTGTAGTGCAAGAATGAAAGCTGCTCAAAGCCGGCAAAAGAGTAATGCTGATAAAAGAATAAGAAAACTAGAGTTTGAAGTGGGTGATCATGTATTTCTAAAAGTTTCTCCAATGAAAGAGGTAATGCGGTTTGGAAAGAAAGGAAAGCTCAGTCCAAGATACGTGGGTCCATTCTCCATTACTGAAAGGATTGGTGAAGTGGCCTACAGACTTGAATTGCCTACATCTATGTCTCAAATACATAATGTGTTTCATGTATCAGCATTAAAGAAGTACATAGCAGATCCATCACATGTTTTGAAAAGTGAACCTACAGAGCTAAAATCAAATCTGAGTTATGAAGAAGTTCCAGTAGAAATTCTTATGAGAGAAGTGAAACAACTTAGAAATAAAGAGATTTCATTAGTCAAAGTACTATGGAGAAATCAGTCAGTAGAAAAGCTACTTGGGAAAGAGAGGATGAAATGAGATCTAAGTACCCAAAACTCTTCAAGTAAGTTAAATTTCGAGGACGAAATTTTTATAAGGAAGGGAAGATGTGATACCCGAGTTTCTCACTATTCATTGGCCAATACATATTTCATATTTTAGGTGCTGGTAAATTACTTATATGTTAATTTGTGGTAGTTTAAATATACTTCATGAGTTGCATACATTAGTTTACTAGAGTATTAATTATTTAATTTTATGTCCTGTTTATATTATTGATGTGTTAATTTATAATTAGTTGAGTATAATTCATGTTTTGAGTGCAGTTTATATTATTTATATGTCACTGGTGATGTTAGGTTATTTATTTTACTATTGAATGTTAAATTGTTTATAATTTGGTATATGTTTTTACATTTTTATTAATAAGAAAATATTATCATAATTTATCTGAGAGTCTAGTAAGATATAAATAGATTGGGTAAATTATTTGAATATTAACGGTGTAAGTTAAATATAAATCACTTGAAAATAAATTATAATAATTAAATAAAAAGTAAAATAAATAGAATAATTAAATAAATAAATAAAATAATAATAATAATAATACTAATAATAATAATAATAATAATAAATAATAATAATAATAAATTAAAAAAAAGTAAAGTAAGGCGGTGGGGTGGGGTAATAATCCCCACGCCCCACCTCAATCAATCCATATCAATTGCAGAAGAGAAGAGAGGGAGAAAGGCGAACCACGATGAAAAAAAAAAGAAGAACTTTTTCGTTAAATTCGTTAAAAGTCTAGTTCAGGTATTTTTCATGTTTATGAATTATTGCTATTTTTACTAAGTAGAGGAAGTTTTGAGTAGAAATAATTATTTAGGAAATCGGGGTAATATTTGTAATTAGTTGTTAGATACGATACTGGATTCGTGAAAAGAGCTGTAAGAGTTAGGGATATTGACATTTTTGGCGAATTTCAGGTAAGTAGAAATTCATTTGTAACTACAATGCATAAATATATTATTTTGTGAGTTATTTATGTTTGATTGATAATATGTGAATATAAAAAAACTGTAATATGTGATTAATATTCTGTGATTATGCGGTTTGAGCCTGTGAGCTCTGTATATAAATTGGTTTCAGCCTGTGAGCTCTGTATGTGATATGGTTGAGCCTGTGAACTCTATATTTGATGTTGAAGGAGTCTGTGAGCTCCAAAATTGATGTGGTTTGAACCAGTAAGTTCAATAATATCTGTATATTGTGAAATATGTTGCATTGCATTTTCATTAAGCATGCATATCATGCATTGAAATGAAATAAGATGGTTTAACTATGTTAGACTGCTGATTATACACTGAGGGCGGGAGAGGCAATTTGGGGAGAAACAACCTAGGGAAACCTGGTGTAGACTACCTGGTGTAGGCCACCGTCTATTGTGACTTTACATACAATGCATAAACAATGCATTCGGAAGAAGCGACCTGGGAAGAAGCGACCCGGGGAAACCTTGCGAGGAAACCCGGTGTAGGCTACCGTTTGATGTGAATATGTGGATATTGAGCTCTTTCCGGTGTATAACAGTATTTCTAAAAGGCCCTTGAGAGTATTTCATAAATAAATTGGTTATTTCAAACGAGAGCACATTCTGCATAATAAAATTTTTGAGATAAACTTCACATCATGCATAATTTCTACTTACGGAGATTTATAAATCTCACTCAGTTTATGCATTGTAGGTAATCCTGATTATATATGACTTGATGGTCAGACTGGAGTATCCTGATTTATAAATTGCACCAATTTGTTGAAAGTTGCAGTTGGTAGCGCCTTCATGAATAAATCTGCAGAATTTTCAGACGATCGAATTTGTTGCACATTAATTTCATCACTCTTCTGAAGATCGTGAGTGAAAAAGAACTTTGGAGATATGTGTTTAGTCTGATCGCCTTTAATATATCCTTCTTTTAATTGAGCTATACAAGCTGCATTATCTTCAAATAATATTGTAGGAGGTAATATATCATCAGAAATCAAGCCACAATTTTTTGAATATGGTGAGTCATAGACCTCAGCCAAATGCATTCACGACTGAATTCGTGAATTGCTAAAACCTCAGCATGGTTTGAAGAAGTAGCTGTTATCGTCTGTTTAGCAGATTTTCAAGAGATTGCGGTTCCACCACAACTAAATAAATAGTCAATTTGAGATTTTGCTTTATGTGGATCAGACAGATAACCAACATTAGCATAACCAATTAATTCATTTCGAAATTCACTCGAATAAAATAAACCGAGGTCATGAGTCCCCTGAAGATAATGAAAAATGTGCTTGATACCATTCCAATGACGCTTTGTGGGGGATGCGCTAAACCTGACCAGTAGATTTACTGAAAATGATATATCTGGCCTAATACAATTTGCAAGGTACATTAATGCGCCAATAGCGCTGAAATATAGTACCTCAGGGCCAAGTATTTCTTCATTTTCTTCTTTTGGTCTAAATGGATCTTTATTGGGATTAAGGGATCTTACCACCGTTGGTGTACTCAGGGAGTGAGATTTATCCATATAAAACTGTTTTAATACCTTTTGGGTATATGTGGCTTGATGGATAAATATTTTGTTATTCACATGATCCACTTGCAATCCCAGACAATATTTTGTGTTTTCAAAATCCTTGATTTCAAATTCTTTCTTTAGATATTCAACTGCAATTTGAATCTCTTCAAAAGTTTCAATTAAATTAAGATCACCAACATATATTGCAATAATGACAAAATTTGATCCATTTTTTTTTTGATAAAAATTCATGGGCATATTGGATCATTAGTATAACATTCTTTTATTAAACATTCACTGAGACGGTTATATCACATTCGTTCTGATTGTTTAAGTCCATACAATGACTTTTCAATTTGATGGAATATGATTCCTTTGGGTTTAATTTGTATGCTTCAAACATATTGAATCCCTCAGGAACTTTCATATAAATATCGGTATTCAGGGAGCCATAAAAATGTGCAGTAACTACGTCTAAAAGACGCATATCGAGCTTTTCTCGCACTGCTAGGCTCACAAGGTATCTAAATGTTATTCTATCAACAATCAGAGAGTATGTTTCATCAAAATCTATTACAGGTCTTTGTGAGAATCCTTGAGCTACAAGGTGGGCTTTATATCTCACAATTTCATTATGCTCATTTCTTTTTAGTACAAACATCTAATGTATCTAACTGGTTTTATATCATTTGGTGTTTGAACAATTAGTCTGAAGACCTCCTTTTTGTTTAATGAGTCAAGCTCTGATTGAATCGCATTTTCCCATTTTGGCCAGCCATTTCCTTGCCGATATTCATGAACCGATTTTGGCTCTGGATCCTCGTTTTCTTCCATTATATCAAGTGCTAAACTGTATGCGAAGACATTATCAATGATAGTCTATTTACGGTTCCAACATTTTCTTGAAGTAACATAGTTGATTGAGTTTTCAATAATCTCATCATGTTCTTCAAGATCGTGCTTTTCTTGAGCAATTATTTTAGGGTTAACTTTCTCATTAGATTGAGGTTTATCAATGTCATTCCTGATATTTTCATGATTATCATCATTAATTCATCTTTTCTTTCGAGGATGTTTGTCTTTGGAACAAAATGGTCTACCACGCTTCAAGCGTGTCGCTGATTCAATAACACTTCAAATTTGTCCACCAAGGACAATTATTTTAGCCGGAGCATTAGCAGCTTGAATATATGATCGAGTGACTTTACTCGAGTCATTGAATGTATCCAGTAACTGATTTGCAATATTTTGAAAATGTATAATGCGTTGAACTTCTAGTTCACACTACTTTGTACGAGAATCACAAAAATTCAATGAGATTTTCCAATTAATATCCCTTTTCGGTTCATTTCCTGTCTCCCCCTAATGTTGGAAAATATGATTCGTCAAAATGACAATCTGCAAATCTTGCAGCGAATAAATCACCCGTCATAGGTTCAAGATATTTTATAATTGACGGCGATTCATATCCGACATAAATGCCCAATCTACGTTGATGACCCATTTTTGTACGTTTGGGGGGTGGAATAGGAACATAAACAACACACAAAAAAATACGTAGATGAGATATATTTGGTTCGTGACCAAATACTAATTGTATTGGGGAATAGCTATGATAGCTTGTCAGCCTCATTTTTATAAGTGTTCCTGCATGTAAGATTGCATGCTCCCAAGCTGAAACGGACAACATAGACCTCATCAGTAATGGTCTAGTAATCAATTGCAATATTTTAATAAGTGATTCTGCCAGGCCATTTTGTGTATGAATATGAGCAACTGGGTGCTCTACATTAATTCCAATCGACATGTAATAATCATCAAATGCATTCGATGTATATTCACCAGCATTATCCAGATGTATAGTCTTAATTGGATTATCGGGGAATTGTGCTCGTAATTTAATAATTTGGGCAAGCAATATCGCTAATGCCTTATTGCGAGTGGATTATAAACAGACATGTGACCATATGGTAGATGCATCAATAAACACCATAAAATATTTAAATGACCCACACGGTGGGTCTATTGGTCCATATATATCTCCATGTATTCTCTCCAAAAATGTAGGTGATTCAATACCTACTTTAGCTGGTGATGGTCTGGTTATCAATTTTCCCTGAGTGTAGGCAACACGGGTTAACTCATTTGAGTTTAACACTTTTTGACCTTTTAATGAATAGACATGCGAATTCTCAATTATTCGCCTCATCATTATACTTCCAGGATGCACAAGGAGGTCATGTCATATTTGAAAATCGGTAGTCTTTTAATCTACCGTGAGATGTGTTTCAACGACACCTAATATGGCATAATATAGGCCAGTAGAGAGTGAGGGTAATCTCTCAATGATGCATTTCTTTTTATCAATGATATTGGTGATCAATAAAAATTCACTATCGGTATCACTCATAGTTTCATTGTGATAACCATTTTTTCGAATGTCATGAAAGCTCAATAAATTACTTCGAGCTTTAGTGGCCAAAAGTGCGTATTGTATCATAACTTTCGTCTCCGCGGGGAGAAATATAATGGCTTCTCCAGAGTCTTCAATTAATTTTGCACTGCCATTTATTGTATTGACATTCATTCTTTCCTTTTTCAAATAGGAGGAATATTTTTTGTGTTTCAATATAGTATGTGTTGTAGCACTATCAATGAAACATATATTTGCATCATTTTGATTGCCATCCATTTAACCTTCAAATATAAATAAACACAGTATTAATAAAGACAAATATAAATATTACAAAAAGGTAGTATGCGATAATTTAAATATTACAAAATATAAAATAGCAAAATATAAAATGACATAGTATGTCTGCCACTGGGGGTTTGCTGGATCTACGACAAAATCTGCTATATCAAGATGCGTTGTGTCGTAATCCAGAAGATCATCATCAGGGTCGTCATCGTTATCAACGTGATTAGTCTCGACCTCTTTCCCATTTTTCTACAGTGAGGCTTGATAAAGATCAGCTAGGTGTTTGGCTATTCTGCAGGTATTGGCCCAATGGCCTTCAATGCCACACCGATTGCAAATGCCGATTTGCCTCTTTCCTTATTTAGCCTTTTCGGATATATCCCTATATTGGGGTTTACTCTGTTTCCTGTTAATGTCAAAACCGCGGTGATTGTAAGGGGTATATCGACCGTGTTGACTCTCACGACCGCTACCACATCCACGGCCTCTACCACGTCCTCGGCCTCGTTCAGAAAATGTCACGTTCACTTCAGGGAACAGACTGAAACCAGTGGGCCGGGACTAATGATTTTTCATCAGTAACTCATTATTTTGTTCAGCTAATAAAAGACATGCAATGAGCTGTGAGTACTTTTGAAAGTTTTTCTCACGATACTGCTGTTGTAGCACAATATTAGAAGCATGAAAGGTAAAAAGAGTTTTCTCCAATTTATCATTCTCAGTAACAATTACTCCGCAGAGTTTCAACTGAGATGTAATCTGATGGATAACAGAGTTGTACTCTATAACAATTTTAAAATCCTGCAACCGCAGGTTAAGCCAATCATGTCGGGCTTCCGGGGAGAGTGATATATTTCTAGTGCCCAAATCTCTCCCTCAATTCATTCCACAAATCAAGTGGATCTTTCACCGTCAAATATTCGGATTGTAAAGGAATGTCCAGATGGTGACGAATAAAAATAATAGCCTTGGCTCGATCTTGGCTTGTGGCCTTATTTTCACTGACAATTGTATGAACAAAGCCCATAGAAACCATATGCATTTCTACATCCAGGGACCAAGTCAGAAAATTATTGCCGGTGAGACACAGAGGTTTAAAAGAAAATTTTGCAAGATTTTTCACAGTTTAGAAAATAGATAGTATAGATAGTATAAAAATAAAACTTACCAAAAATAAAATAGGGAAGAGTCTTCGCGCTGATAATGTGTTATGTAATATATAATAATATAGAAATAGGTAAGATATATAGATATATATACCCTGTGTCGTATGTATATATGTAAGTATATATATTAATTAATGACTATATTTAATAATATATATAAGTGTATCTATATGATGCAATGATGAGATTGATATAGTGAACATAAAGACACGAGAGAGTGGAGGAATTGATGTTATTGCATTTCTACACAAGCCTTGGTACCTATATATAGAACTTTTTAGCCAATGAAAAACATCCACATCTGACATGTGTAGTGACTTCATAGGTATGTTTTGTATGGTTTACAAAGATGCTACGCAGTATATACGTGTTTTAACAGTTATTAATTTTTTAAAAAATATATGTTCAAAATATCATTGAAATTTGTCGAATTAAGGGCATTTAATCTTGATTTGCTTTGACAAGTTTTTATTTTATGTTAAAATTAAAATTCAAAATCATACTTGACTTCTTATGCTTTTTTTTTTTTTTTTTTTTTTTTTTTTATCTTATAGGTTTTTTATTATTTTTTTTAATTAAAATCAAAATTACTCACTCTACATAGTTTTTAATAAAATTACATTATTTCTTCTAACAACATAGCATCACATCAAAATACTGTTTAAATTAAACTTCAAATCAATACCTTATTTCAAATATGTTTCAAAACACAATCAAACAAATATTGAAAAACTACTATCAAAAACTCAAATCAGGATCCCTATTTAATTTGTCTATAAATTATGAAGTAAACTATTTTTTTTAGTGTCGTATTTAATTCTTTTATCATTTTAGAACTTTAAATGGATAAGTCTGAAAATAGTTCCGCAAGTAAAATATTTTTGCCAAAATAGTCATCCGGTGCCGGACTCGCCATGCTGGCTTGCCGTTGCTAACGTGGCGCTGACATGTCATCGCCACATCAATGATAGGTCGAAGGACCACTTCAGCAAAAAGTTTTACTTGCGAGATTATTTTCCATACATGGTTCATTTAAAGTCCTAAAATGATAAAGGGGGTTAGATATAACACTAAAAAAATAGTTTACCAAGACATTGGGTAAATTGATTTTTTGTCACTGAACTGAACTCATTTATCATTTTAGTCTCGTAATTATAGTTTGTCGCAAACTTGTCCCGTAAGTGAAAAATTTTCACAATTTTAGTCTGCCGGCGCTAGAGATGCCTATGTGACATCCATAAGCTCGCCGAATGACACGTGTCCGCCAAGTCAGCGACACTTAGCGGACACGTGGATTTTTATTTTTTAATTTTTTTAAAATTTTATTTTGGAACTTTTTAATTTTTTTTTAAAAAGAAAAAAATCTTTAAAATTTTTTTTTTTTTAAAAAAAATCTATCTGTCCATCAGGTGTCGTTGAACAAGCGGACACGTGTCATCCGATAAGCCATGCGGGTGCCACATAGGCATCTTGACCGCCGGAGGACTAAAAGTGCAAAAATTTCTACTTTTGGGACTAATTTGCGACAGACTCCAGTTACAGGACTAAAAAATTAGTAACCCTGAAATATATACTTGTCAACATACATATTTTTGGAACATTTGATATTGTTTGTTGGAGATAACATTTGGCACATTAATTTTTTTTTTGTTTTTTTTTATCTTATAAAATATTACATCAAATATTCAAATTGTTGGGTTGACTTATGATTTGTTACGAGTGACCTATGTATTTTTCAAATCAATTATATCTCTTTGGCCCGAATTATGGCCCAACCCAAGAAGCCCGTGACTTACCGAGATCAAATCTCAACCATTGGATCTAGGGATTGAATGTGAGCCATCAGATCATGATTAGAATTGAATATGTATATGACTTATGTTATGTGCCACTTTCAATGAGTGTGTATTTCTCCTTCAGAATTTCTCTTTTTGCACAATTGTGTTTCTCCTCTCCCTTTTTCTATTTCATTCTCTCCCGATTTGTAGGTGTGTGTTTGAGGGGAGTAACAGTAGAATCTTTAGCCGAGTTCGTTTTAGTGATATGTGAGAGTTTCCAGTTGTTTTTCAGTGATGTTTGAGCGATTATGTACGTTTGTTTAGGGTGCGTTTCTTTGTGGTTTTAGTTTTTGGGTTTGAATTTTTAAATAGTAAAAAGTTGAATTTGAATAATTGTTTGATGTGATATAAATAAATGTTGATGTGATATTTTGAATGTAAAAAAAAATTGTAGTATAAAATTAAAAAAGAAAAATGATTGTTTGATGTGATATTTTTGGAAGAAAAAAATTTAAATAGTAAAAATTTGTGGTAAAACCCACAAAAGAACACACCCTTAGCGATTCAACTAAGGTTTAGATTTTCAACGGATTTTGTGATTCTTGAGTTATTTTGGTCGTACCGAGGACAAGATAGTATGCCCACGTTTCCATTTGTATTTTGATGGTGAGCCAGAAGTTAAGCCTCAAGATAATTTTCTGATTTTGTATTCATTTCTTTTGGTTTGATTCAATACAAATAGTTTAAATTTAATCTTATTTGTTTCGTTTGATATATCCATTTTTAGTTCTGAAATTTCTAAAATTAAAATGATTATTTTTCACAAAGGATTTTGTCCAACAAAACTGTTTTCTGACTGTTCTTCAAGAAACAACATTGGGTCTTGAGTTGTTAAAGAGAAAATAATTTTTTTCTTTAAAATCAGAGCTAAAAAATTCAACCTGTGTATACCGAAGGTTTTTTTTTTTTTTTGTCAAAGAAAAAAAGAACACAAAAAGTTTTTTTGTTTCTAATCCCTCCCCTCTTTTTTTGTGTTGTGGGATAGTTGAAACTTAATTTTGATAAACATCTTGGTTGTTCACTGTGGTTTTCACAAAGAAGTGAACTCAATATTGGTTAAAAGTTAAACCTAATTTTGATAAACATCTTGGTTGTTCACTGTGGTTTTCACAAAGAAGTGAACTCAATATTGGTTAAAAGTTAAACCTAATTTTAATAAACATCTTGGTTGTTCACTGTGGTTTTCACAAAGAAGTGAACTCAATACTCGTTAAAAGTTATACCTCACTTTTAATACTTGTGTTTACCATTTACTGTGGTTATTTACGTTTTATTATGTGTTTTATATGTACTGTAAAGAATTTTGGCCAATTGTTCTCTTGTGTAAAAATTATTTTAAATGTTATTCTTTTGTAATTTATTTATTTATTTATTGTGCAATAGACTAAGGCCTTATATATATATATTGTGGTTTTTTGTTCTAAAACACTATTTTCAACTCTTGTTGGTACTATTCCATATCCACCGCCCTGAGAATAGGTGTCAATGGTTCTTGAAGAATCTTGTGGAGTCAACTTGGATGTTCATAGTGTCTTGTGGGTGTGAATTATTCGTAAGGATAACATAAAATGAATTTAATTCAATTGGATGCTAAAATGAATTTTGCAATATGAAAAAAGAAAATAAAATGATTGATAACATAAAAACTCTTAGGGCAGTAAATGAAAACTTTGGAATTTATGTAATCGATGAAAAAGAGGTTGAAATAGATTAAATGACTTATACTTGTATAATACTTAATTTGCTTGATTCAGTTATTAGAAAATTGGTGAAGATAAAATTGCAAAAGAGTTATAGAATAAATTAGAAAAACTTTACATTGAAACTTCTTCACCAAATAATTAAGTTGGATCTATTTGAAAGATTTTTCTGTTTTATTGCTTAAAAGCATTCATGAAAATTTGGATGTTTTTCAAAAACTTAAACAAAACATAAAACTCATCGGTAATACTATTATAGACATATATATGTGGACAAAAAATTGTGTTATTTTTAATAAACTCAAAAATTGTACAAATTATATTTGATTTGGATTTAAAGCGGGTCCTATTCTTTAAATGAGTCATTTGATTCTCCTTCTGGGTCGATTTGTTTTTCAACTTGGTTTTCGATGGCTTCAGAAAGTTTATCCTCATTTCCAAGAGTGTGGAGAAAGTTTATCCTTATTTCTAGGAGGGTGCAGAAAGTTTATACTCGTCTCGAGGAGATTGTAGAAAGTTTGTTTATCCTCGTTTCTAGGAGTTGGTAGAAATTTTACTTGTTTCCAAGAGTGGTGAAGGTATGACTGCCCCCACTGTTTGAAGTGTTGTATTTCTCGTCTTCTGAGCAATCTTCAATAGGCGGTCCATATATTCCACTAGACATCATATTCAATTCCATATCATGAGCGTGAGTGGCGAGTTCTTCAAAAGTATGGGGTCGGATCCCTTGTAGGATGTATTTCAAGCCCCACTGCATTCCTTGAATGCACATTTCTATGCTGAAAGCCTCGGATGGACGGTCTTTGCAGTTGAGGCTTAGACTTCTCCAGCGGTTGATGTAATCAATTACTAGCTCATCTTTCCAATGGTAGATATTGGTGAGTTCAGTCATATTGACGGTTCTCTTCATGCTGTAGAACCAGTTCAAGAACTCGTACTTTAGTTGTTCCCAATTGTCGATGGAACCAGCCTCTAAGTCGTTGTACCAGTCGAAGGCGTTGTCCTTTAGTGACCGCACAAATTGTTTGACTAGGAGGTCTCTATATGTTCTAGCATCATTGCATGTTTCGACAAAGTGCGCTATATGTTGCTTTGGGTTGCCTTTGCCGTCAAATTGTTGAAACTTTGGTGGTTGATAGCCCGTTGGCATTTTGAGGGCGTCAATCCTTGCAGTGTAAGGCTTGTCGTAAGTGTGCGTCGGCCTTGAACTCCCTTCGAATTCTCTTTTGATTGCTCCCTTGATGTATTTGTCAAGTTGGGATATCTGGATGAAGGAGTTGGATGATCCTTAAATTGGATTTGGTTCCGCCACCTTTTCTTTGCCATGACGTTGCTCCATAGATGTTACCGCTTTATTTTGGGCCGCTGGGGAAGATGGTTGTTTTTTGATGGCATGACTGGATTATTCAGACTTGTCTAGCTGTGTGAAGTTTTTCGATGAGGGCGTCTTATTGCATGTGTTAAGACATCCCTTCAACGATTTTGGCCAATGCTGCAAGTTGGTCTTCTATATTTGAAGCAGTGATAGTCATCATCGGAGCAGAGCAAGATGCGGTTGAATGACTTGAAATTGACTGATGAGTAGGTGGCATGAAACTGCCTTTAAAGCTTTGATCTTCCTCGCAGAGCAGACTTTGATCCACAATCTTTGGGTCCTCAATATTTGAAGCGTTGGTAGTCATCACCGGAGCAGAGCTTGATGCGGTTGAATGACTTGCAGTTTGTTGAGGGATGAACAGCGCGGCAATACTCTTGAAGTTGTCGTCTTCTTCATAGAGTGGACTTTGCTCTGTGATTTTTGGATGAGTGTCTTCGGAGAACGACAATGCTCTTTTGGTCATGCGTCTTGTTGTCATTTGAACATTTGTTGCAGCGCTTAAGTTTTTTGATGCGGTGGATGCAGCGACTCATTTGGCGGCGACGGCGGCTTGAGCAACAACTTTTGATGCAACATTGAAAGTTTTGATCTTGAAGGAAGTCATTGATTGTTGAAAGTTCTTCATAATGAGAGATGAAAGATAGAGAGGTCCCACTGGGCGTGCTAAAAATCTATGGACAAAAAATTGTGTTATTTTTAATAAACACAAAATTTGTACAAATTATATTTGATTTGGATTTAAAGCCGGTCCTATTCTCTAAATGGGTCATTTGATTCTCCTTCCGGGTCGATTTGTTTTCCAACTTGGTTTTCGATGGCTTCTTTGATCTGAAGAGATTTAGTCTTTGGTTTTATTTTGCCGGACATTGAAGGGTTTGGTCTCCATTCAGGCGATTTGATCGTCAGCTTTGGATTTGATGTCTTCTTTGGATGATCCGAGGCTTTGATCTTTGATTTGGCTTTGCCGCCTTTTGGAGAGCTTTGGTCTCTGTGTAGGCAATTTGATCATCGACTTTAGATTTGATGTCTTCTTTGGACGATTCGAGGCTTTGATCTTTGCTTTGACTTTTCCGCCTTTTGGAGAGCTTCGGTCTCCGTGTGGACGATTTGATCGTTGGTTTTGGATTTGATGTCTTCTTTGGACGATCCACGGCTTTGATCTTTGGTTTACCTTTTCCGCATTTTGGAGAGCTTCGGTCTCCGTGTGGGCAATTTGATCGTTGGCTTTGGATTTGAGGTCTTCTTTGGATGATCCGCGGTTTTGATCTTTTGTTTGACTTTGCTGCCGTTTGGAGAACTTTGGTCTCCGTGTGGGCAATTTGATCGTCGGCTTTGGGTTTGATGTCTTCTTTGGATGATGCGAGGCTTTGATCTTTGATTTGGTTTTGCCGCTTTTGGAGAGCTTTAGTCTCAGTGTGGGCGAGTTGATCATCAGCTTTGGATTTGATGTCTTCTTAGGACAATACACGGCTTTGATATTTTGTTTGGCTTTTTCGCCTTTTGGAGAGCTTCAGTTTCCGTGTGGGTGATTCGATCGTCGGCTTTGGATTTGATGTCTTCTTTGGACGATCTGCGGCTTTAACTTTGAGGAGGTGGATTTGGTGCTCCATAACACTTTTGGCGGCATGTCCCTTTGACTTTTGGATTGAAGAGGGTCTGGTTGATGCTTTGTTGAATAACGCAATGAACATCTTGAAGCTTTGAGAAGGACTTTGGAGACCTTCCCTTGGCTTTGACGAATTCCTCAACGGCTTTGGGAGCTTTGATCTTTCCTCTGGCTTGGGCATACGACGAATAACGTTAACTTCATCGATTCATCAAATAATATTGGATTATTTGTCCAAATCAGTGACTTTCGACGAAGAACACTTCAAATGACACGAAGAACATGAAGAACAATACAAAAAGAGTCTAGAGGCTCACCCTTTTGCTTGAATGCTTGATGTAACATCGGTGTGTCAAATGAACTGGCCATAGCTCCTATTTATAGGGGAGGGGTGGTTTCGGCTTCCTTTTCGAATAGTGTCACGTAGCACGTCCTGATTGACCAATAAGAAAATTTTATAATCTTTTATTTTCCATCGGATGTTATTTTCCATTTGTGACGGATTTGATTGTGCACCTTCCTTTATCGCCAAGATCTTTATATCATTGTCTTTTTCGAAAGATATTAATTTATATATTTCTTTTATTGACAAGATTAATTTATTTTGCTGTCAAATTTATTATGACTCTATTTATGCACGTAATGTTTGTACGATATCTTTCATTTTAAGCAGATTTTTGTATTAATGGTTGATATTTATTGTACAAAAGTTAAAATATGTGCATAATTAAATATCATATACTTATTTTATTGGAATTTTATTTTTTTCTAAAATACATGATATTTAATTAATTTTGGCATTTAATTTTTAATGCCTACAATATAATTCAATTATTTTAATTAAATATCATATCTAATAGCGAGAAAATTACAAATATTATCATGTACGTATACTCAATTATCACTATTATTTTTTAATTGTGACTATGACAAAATATATCCTAAACGCTGTCACAAGTTTGCTATTTCGTTACATTGATCCTCTGAGAATTTCTATTTGAGTTAACTTACACTTCATACTCTAGCAAAATATATCTTGTATATGTTACAATTTGCTAAAAATATTTTGTACATATCACAATTTCACTATAATATCATATACATATTTTATATTATCAAGTATTGTGTCACATATCTTTCAATGGCAATATCGTGTGGATTTGGCAAAATGTGATATTCACGTGCGATCAATATACTAAAATAATGAAATTGTAACACTTGTATAATATATTTTTGTTATAGTAACAATTAAAAAAATAAGAGTGATAATTAGACGTATATACAGAATTTGTTTTGCAATTTTCCATTTCTAATAACTATCCAGATGCAAAATTCATAATTAGATATAGTAGGGGGAGAATAAATTATTAATTGAAGAGTTAGTTTGACAATTAATAAAATTCATAAATATTCGGATGAGGTTATGTATACTAGGAAGAATAATACAAATCAAAATTAGGGATGAACAAAATGTCCAAAATTCGAATATCTGATCCAAATCAAATCAAAATTTAAAATTTTGTTCGGATTTTTCGAATTGATTCGGAATAAAAATTTTAGAAATTTTGAATTTTCGGATCAGATTGAATCGATGTACTTAAAAACAGATCCAATTTGGAATCCGAATTATAATATATTAATATTTTTATTATATATTTAATATTTGGGTAAACTGATTTTTTGTTCCTGTAACTGGATACCTTTATCATTTTAGTCTCGTAACTGGAAGTTGTTTTTTTACACATTTAGTCCTCAATGCTTATATGGCATCTGCATGGCATGCCAGCGTACACATGTTGGCTACTTTAGCATCATGTGACAGACACGTGAATAATTATTATTATTTATTTATTTTAAAATATAAATATAAAATATAAAAATATAATATATATATATATAAAATAAAAAATATTCACATGTCCACCACGCGGTATGGCCTTTAATAATTTATACATTACAATTTTTAATTATATTTTTTATTTTTATGTTTTTATTTTTTATAATAAATAAAAATTATCTATGTATCAATCATGTGGTGCTAAAAAATAAAATAAAAATAAAAATTAGAAATTAAATAAAGAATAAAAATTATCCACGTGACGAACACGTGTCCGCCACGTAGCGCTGACCTTGCCTACATGTATCCGTTGGCATGCCACATAGAAAGTACATAAATAAGTTAATGATGTGAGAGAAATTGTTTATGATAAATTGTGTATATAAATAGTAGTGGTATATTTGTAAATAAGTGTAATAATATATACAAATTAAAAAACAGGTAAGAATTATTTGTTATAAATAAATATATATATATATATATACATTTTTTATGGACAAAAAAAAAAAGAAAAATAAATAAATTTGATTGATGGAGTGATAAGTACTATTTATATTTTTTTTTCACTCATTAATAAATTATCTATTTTTTTATTTTGGTCCGTTTAACAATAAAGTATCTATTTATTTTTTTAATAACCATACTATCTACTTAACATTACAAATATTTTTTTAATTTATAAAATATAATACAAATGTCATTATTTTTATATTATATATATAATACTAATAAGGTTAATTTAGTTTTTTTTTACATTTATTTCTACAATATCATAATATAATACTAATATTTTTAAAATTTCGTGCAAAAAGAAAAACAAATGATTAGATAGATATAGGAGCAAGGAAGAATAACAAATTTACATTGAAGACATATATTAAACACAATACATTAGGATAATAAAAATATGTATACATCACAATCAACAATCTAACCTTGAAGTATATGTAAATTTTTTTTTTATATTTTTGTTATTTATATTTTATATATAAAATAATAATATTTAATTGTATATTTATAATTAACGATGTTTATATGTTAATATTAGGATCACTTTTAATATAATAATATATGTACTTTTGAAAAATAAATATATATATATATATATATGAATAAGACCAAAGAGTAGTTACTACTCTTGTCCCACATATATCATATTTAATGTAGATACAAGATTTTAAGTGTGAAATAATTAGTAAATAAATAAATTAATAAAAGTGATACAATAATATAATATAATTAATTATAATTTAAAATTAAAATAACTCATCAGTATAATCAAAAAGAAAATTATAAAATTTAATCTTTTTCTTAAATAATTAAGAGAGGAGACGTGCAACGGATTGAAACATCGCCATAGACAAGAAGATGTGCAATAAAAGTAGTAAAAAGAAGCCAATCCTAAATTGTGCACTAATCAAGGGTCAATGTTACTGTCGACAAAGGCATTCCCATCTTCAACCAATAATATAAAACTAGTAACCTTTTTTTTTTTTTATCATTATTTTATTCAATTATAGATTCATAAAATTCTATTTACGCTTTTGCCATTATTCACAGATTCCCCCCCCCCCCCCCCCCCCTTTTTTTTTACTTAAATTTTAAAAATATTACTGATATTTTATGCATCATAAGTAAAAAATAAGAGTTATTTTTTCAAAAATATTTTTGTAAATACATTAAAAAAAAATAGTAACCTATTGATAATGTAAGTGAAATTAAACATTATTATTTTTTATTATTTGAATAGGATCGATTTGATTTTTTATAGATTTGAGAGCAATAAAAATAAAAATTCATACTCCCTCCGTTTCAATCTAATAATCTTGTTTATCATTTTTGTTCGTCCCAATACAATAGTCTTATTTTCATAAATAATCATATCACCATAAAACTATCCCTATTTTTTTTTTATTACACAATTGTCACTACTTGTTACACTAATACACTCACAAGGGCAAAAAGAATTTTATCCATACTTTTTACCAACTACCAATATAATATAAATATTCCTTAAATTCCGTATACAATCCAATTAAGATTATATTTATGGGACGGTGGGAGCATTATAGTGATCAGCTCTGAATTTGATACAAATCTAGTAGTGAATACATGAGAAGAAATAAGAAATAAAGATTTAAAATGAATATACATTTTTTGTTCGGATTCTATGTATTTGTTTATTTTTTACATGTAAATAATATTATTCTCTACTTACTACGTCCATATTTTAATTTTTGTTTGTCCTATTTATTCTATTGCTTTCTTTTATGAAATTATTATAAATTTTAAGTTTATTTCAAATTTTTTAATTTATAATTTCTTAAAATTTAGTTATACTAATTAATTATTTTATCTTAATTTAAAATAATTTTTATTAAATAATAATTATTTTCACTAATATATTTTTAATTATTTATTAATTATTTTTTTAGTAAATAACAACATGAAAATATTTTTAAAAGAAAGGAAAAGAAATAATAATAATAAACAAATGTTTAAAAACAAATGATGCATATATATATTTATAAATATATGTATATCTTATATATTTTTTTATAACGCATGAAAATTGTAAACAAACTCATATTTTATTTTATTTTTTTTCATTTTCTTGAATCTTTTTATTATTAAACTCTTATTTAAAAAGATAAATTCAATAATTATTTTATATAGATATTTATTTTAAAAATAACTATAAAAAATGTGTTATTTAATAAAAAATTTAGTATAAATTTTAATATTTTTATTAAAAATAACATATTTTTATATAAAAAAAAAGTATTTTTAATATATTTGTCTGTTTGTGGTTTGAAAGTTATTTAAAATGATGCGTTAATTTGAGTTTTTATATAAATAGTATTGGTTGACTCTCTGTTTGTAAAAAATGAATAGTATGTATTCCTAACAATTTGAACTTTTATGTGAGACTGTCATTTATATCATTTAATATGGTATCAGAGCCCTAGTGCCGAGTATTGATTCTTATTAGGATTTCGAGATTATCATCTCGGAGGAGTGTTAAATATTGTCACACGTAGAAAAAATCTCAGAACATTATAGGGTGAATGGTTACACCACTTAACACCAAATAGTTTTTTGGAACTTCGGATCCTTCTTGACATGGTATTATCTAATAGTTTAAACTTTTAGGTAAGACGATCATTACATCATCTAACAAATAGTTTTTTATGTGATATTTTATGAAAAAACTAATATTCTCTCCGTCCACTCACAAACTATACATATTTCTATTTTGAGTTGTTCAATTACAAAGTAATAATTTCATTAAATACACCATTTTTTCACAAAAACTCATATTTTACCATCACATAATTACTTTTACACGAAAAAACAAAGGTAAAATTGTACTTACACTATTTTTAATTATCCACTGTAATTAAAATACTATTATTTCTTAAATTTCGTGCCAAAAATAAATATTTACTTTCAATTAGACGGAAATAATATATTTTTATTGAAAATTGTACGAACAGAATAATATAGATTTGTATTTGAAATAATAAACAAATAATTTGAAATTATAACTTCATCTACTTCACAAATTCGAATATCTTACATCGTTGAATAATTATATATTTCATATTACATTTGTATGTACATTATATACAATTTTAAGAAATTAAATTCCAAATTTAGAATAATAAATTAATTTTACAACCAAATATGGCCTTCAAATAAGATTAATATGTAACTATTATCTCAATTTAATTTAAACTGAGAAAACAAAAAATAGAAGGTTAAAACACTTTGGTAAAAGAACCAAACAAAAGTTTATAGAATCTTTAAGATTTAATTAGACTATTTACATTCACTTTTATAACAAGGAAATTGCAAATGAAAATTTAAAATAAAAACTAATAATAGTTAAAATTTTCATTACATTATTTAATTTATTTTGCTAAATAAAAATTAAAATGTATAATTTTGACATATAAATGAAAAAAATCAAAATTGAAGAAATTTTTAACTCTAACAGCAGTGGCAATGACTTTCTTGTTGCCTGAGTTGTCATGCTGCAAGGTTTCAAACAAAGAAGATTTGGATCTTTTGTCTCCCATGTTCGTCCGAATCGAGATTAAAATATAAAAATTAACTCGCAAAAAAATACGATTGTATTTCTATACATAGCCTTCCACATGGCCGTGTCCACACCAGGCCGTTCGTAATTTTTATATGACCCGGGACGAAATTAAAATAATGGGCTCTTAAATATATATATATATTTTATATTAATATAATTATAAAAAATAATATATAAATATTTTTAAATTTAAATTTAATAATAAAATTAATTTTTTAATATATTAAAAGATCAAAATATCAAAACTTTTATTTAGTATTTTTAATTTGTAAGTGTTTTTATATTAAATATAAGAGGTATGTTAATAATAAAAATAATATTTTATAATGACGTATTAAATTTTTATTAATATTAGTAACAAAATGTGTCAAAAAAATTATTGAGACAATGCAGTAAATAATCTAACGATTTATTTTGTTATGTTTAGTGATATTTTTGTGTATTTTTAGGAAAATAAAAATTTTAAATAATAAAAATATTCATATATTTTAATATTTATATAGTACATGATTTTTAATGGTATTACAAAATATTAATATATAATATTCAACATTAAATATTATACGATAAAATAAAAATAACAAAAGCCCAAATAAAAGATCATATTATCTATAATACATATAGGATTCCATTATCTCAAAATAAATATACCAAATATTATAAATATTAAATTAATATACTATAAAAAAATATAAATACACACATTAGTAAATTAATTAAAAAAAAAACAAATTATTATCAAAATAATTTATTTTTAAAAAATTATTATTATTATTATTATTATTATTATTATTATTATTATTATTATTTTGACAACAAACAGCTTTCATTAATATAATAATTACCCCTGACACAATCTACTAGCAAACAATATTCCCAACATCCCCTAAAGCATGAATCTGCTATGGCTACTAGCAACTTCCACGCCCACTTCGTCACCTGAAGCTACCGAATCCGTCCAAGCAACCAAATACGGACACCTTCGAGCCCCTATTTTAGCCAGACCATCTGCGAGGCTATTTGTTTTTCTCTAAGAATATGAGTTATATATGTTTGATTACAATTATTGATAGAGGTAAAGATGTCCTCAATGACCTCTACGGATACTGCGACTTTTTCAGGATTCACGATACCAACATGGAATAATCATATTCAATAATAAGCCTCGGAACCGGGAACCCTACCGCCCCACGGATTTCCTCGAGCACATGATGAACAGCCTGCAACTCTGCTTCCGCTGCCTTCGATACTCTGATAAATTTAGAAAGCATGAAAATAATGATACCTGAGTCATCTCGTATTACCGCCCCGATCCCCGCATTCCCTGGGCAGCTTAGTGCCGATCCATCCACATTTATTTTCCACCATCCTCGGCTAAGGGGAAGCCACCGTTGGTTAGCCCGTTCCCCCAATCTTTTATTATTAAGAGTAACTTCAAGATTTTCCAAGCTACTTTTGGAATAATATCGAACTATAATCACTTCCCGGATTCTTAGCATTGAACCACTTCCATGCCACCCAGATCATCCTCGAAATTAGCCCATAGCTAGAAAGAGACTTACCTTGAAACACCAATTCGTTTTTTGAAATCCAAATGCACCAGAGAGCAACTGCACACAACAGTTCCCAAATAGTACGACGCGAAATACTCATTTGAAGGTATTTCCAGCAGTGTAGTAACCCCCGAACATCCTTCGGTATCGCCCAAAAAATGTTGAAACGCTCCGAAATCCACCACCACTGGACGGAAGCAACCTTACAATGGAGAAAAAGGTGG
Organism: Andrographis paniculata; assembly: GCF_009805555.1. Lineage (NCBI taxonomy): Eukaryota > Viridiplantae > Streptophyta > Magnoliopsida > Lamiales > Acanthaceae > Andrographis > Andrographis paniculata. Next base: position 3,686,394 of record NW_026137611.1, read on the forward strand.
TCTATTTCTTCCCCCTCCACTCCACACAACGGGCACTCCACCCCTCCTGTAATTGTTAATCCCATTACTAATTCCATCCTAACCGGGACTCATCTATTAATTACTCTCCATATCAGAAACTTAGCTTTGGGTGGTGCCGTATTGCCCCAGATTATATCTTCCGATCTGAAACTACTGTCGACATCATACAAAACATGCCCACCTTCTTTTATGGAAAATTTTCCATTTCCCGATCCCTCCCACACTACCCTATCTTCAATATCCTTACGGGGGCAGGTAGAATTCAAAGAGGCTATGAATGCTTCCCACCATTCTACTTCCTAGTCAAAAACATTCCTACGAAGCTGGATCACCCAGTTCCAAACACCATCCACCCACTCATCAAAGGATGATACCCAAACTTCTTTCATCGTTGTCAACGCGAAGATACGAGGGCATTGATATTTTAAGGAAGAATTGCCAACCCAAATATCCTGCCAAAATCTAGTTTTCAATCCACTATCGAGGATTATTTTTAGGTAGCCCTTGGATATCGATCTCCTTTCAAAATCTGCCCATGATTTTCCAATATGATTCCAAAGCGATCCATTAACACTCCCATGATATGGAATCAACTTGGCATTGAACTCGCATTTAGATTATTTTGGATTATCAATTACTCTCTCCGTCCCAGGTATTTTGTTCCTATCACTCACTGTAGATAGGAGAATCTAGGTAAGGGTATAATTAGTAAATATAGGGGTATGTTTAATGGTATTGTTAGAATAATTAAGAAAAAAATAAAAATAAAATGGGAAAAAAAAAATTGGCAGGAGTCAGATCATTAATCTGAAAAGCTGCATACCTATAACATTTCACGTGGGAGTTTATTACAACAAAAATTAACACATCATTTTCCCACCAATTATACACCTAAAAATAATTTCCCAAAATTAACACAAGCCACAAGATTACTAATTGTTGAAATTAACATCACACATCATTCTCCCACCAAAACACAACCTAAAATTATTTCCTCCCAAACAAAATTACCCCTTAAAAAAAATTCTCATTTTTACCAAAAACATCACTGTCAACATTAACACATAATCAAAAAAATTCCCCCCATCAATTTTATACCTAAAAATATTCCCTCCCAATCAACACCTATAAATAAACCATTTAATACAACAAATTGTAATTTTACTCCCTCCTAAAATTTCACCCAAACATATTACAGAACTCAAAATGTCTAAACCCCCATTTATAAAGGAAGATCACATTAAACTTGTGGCATTTATTTATGTCAAATGCGATGTCTTGGGTCAGCCACAACGTGGAGTCTTTTTCGAAGCTGCAAGGAAATTTAATTGCAGTTATAAAACTGTTTCAAGGCATTGAAAATCAGCCGAAGAGAAGGGAGGTAAAGGAGAGGTTGTTCGTGCTGCAGCGATCCTCAATCATAACCCTAGCAAAGGGAATGCAATGCTTAAAGTCAACGGTGCATAGATGAGTTAAAGAAAAATAAATTCGAGCTCATACAAGTGCAATTAAGCCAGAACTTACCGAGACCAACAAACTTGCAAGGTTATGTTTTTTTTAACAAGCTCTAGATTGTTTTCAGTGCATTGAAAATGCACAATTTCAAAGTATGGAAAACATAGTTCATATCGATGAAAAATGGTTTTATATGTTCAAGGCTAGCCATCGATTTTATTTGACAACGCTAGAAAAGAAACCACACAAAACATGTAAAAGTAAAAATTTCATTTGTAAGATTATGTTTATGTGTGCAGTTTCTCGACCAATATGGAACAATGATAGATCTCTTTTGTTCGATGGAAAAATTGAGATATTTCCATTTACTGAAAAAGTTCCAGAAATGCGGTCAAGAGATAATCGTGTTGCTGGCACATTGGAAACAAAACCAATACAATCTATAACAAAAGAAGTTATAAGAAGTTGTTTGATTAATCAGGTTAGCAAATATTTTTAGTTTTCAACATCATTAAATGGTAGAAAACAAATTTTGGAAGTCTTCTACTCTCTTAATTAGAGTTGAAGACCCAACGTTTCTTGTCATTACTGTTGCATCTCATTCGATGGATATTTATAGCTCAAAAGATCTAATTAGTCTCCATTTCATTCTTTTGCAGATTATCCCAGCAATCAAAGAAAAGTGGCCACATAAAAAATCTAAACATATTTTTATCCAGCAAGACAATGCGAAACCACACATTAAGGGGGATGATGCAGAATTCATAAATGCTGCAACTACAGATGGTTTTCATATTGTTCTCATTCAACAACCTCCTAATTCTCCGGATATGAATGTTAACGATTTAGGATGGTTTCGAGCGATTCAAAGTTTACAAACATAAAAGACATGCAAGAATGTGGAAGAACTTGTTGAAGCAGTTATAACAAGTTATAACGAATTGACACCGGAAATGTTGAATAAGGTATTTTTAAGTTTGTAAAATTGTTTGATTGAAGTAATGAAGATAAAAAGAGATAACTCGTATAAACTGCCACATTTAAAAAAAGATAGTTTAGTCAGAAAAGGAAATATGCTAACACAACTGGTTGTTCCAATGGAGTTGGTTCACGAATGCATTCAATATCTTTTGGAAAAAGGATATGTGAATGGGATTGAAAAGGTAATGGTTGATTTAGGATATTAGAGATAGGAATATGGCTTAAACATATTTTTTTGTAAATGTTTATACTAAAGTAAGCCTATAACACAAATGTACAGGGTTACAATGTAAACATATCAGATGGCTTAAATGAAAATATTTTGATGTTTTTTTGTCTGATTCACTAATGCAACTGTAAATATCAAAAGTATTTAGCATTGAATGAAATGCAATGAAAAAACAAATGTATTTTTCCCTAATTTACCCAATTTGGCACTTAACAAAGTGAGTTGGTATGTGGAAATAAATTTCTATGAGTAGATGCTGAAAAATAACAACGAAATTGTGCCCAAACAGAGTACATAACAAATGAATAGCTACGGCGTAATTTGCAAAACAAAGCAGTGAGCATCACTGACATTTTTGCATTTATAAGTATAATTTTGAATCCAAAAATACTACCAGGGCATAAAAAAACTAATTCATGCTCAAAACACTTAATGAAGTCACGAATTGCATATCTACTTATTTCTTAACCTACAGATAATAGATAACCCACATATAAGTTCAACCAGTTTAGGTTTTAGGAAGAATCTCACCAACGTCCTTATGGAGGACGTAAATGCAATGGTAGCCGGAATCGGGAAGGGGTCGGGATGTAATTTTCATCATGCTCGTCCTCTGAATCGGGAACATAGCCCAACTTCTCCCAAATATTTCTATTTTCCGGTGACATCGAAGGACCGCCTTCACCCTCAGCGTCCTTCTCCGGTTGGAAAAGTGGACGTCGAGGAGTTGCTAGCCTTTGTCTGTGAAGTTCACTGGAGAAATCAACATCCAAGCCCAAGTCGAATGGTTCCTCCATATCCGGCACCCAACCTCTGTCACCGTCACTCGCCACCAACTCATACCCGGAGTTGCGATACAGATCGGAGGCAACTTCAACTCCGACCAGCGGGGGTGAATCGATCTCCCCTCCGACGGCCTTGTTCTGGATAGATCCATGGTCAGGAAGATGAACCACATTGAAAGAAAAGCCACAGTTAGGGCAAAGAAGACATGACTCACATTTAGGGTTTGGGAGGGACGGTGGCGCGAGAGCGACGGAGTACGGTGGAGGGGGAAGAGGGCGACGGTGAGCAGCGGCGAGAGGGCGACGGATTCCGGCGGCCTTATCCATGGCGGAGGAGGGAGACGACAATAGACTATAGCGGGTTTAACGGATTGAAGAAAATGAGAAGAGAGTTTTTAGAGAAATAAAGAAGATTGGTGTAGATGGGTGAGAGAATAAAAGTGTGTGTATAATTTGTGGTGGGGTGGGTGTGTAGGTGGGGGTAAATTAGTATAATTAGGAATTTTAATTTAATGATTAGTAGATATAAATAAATTAATGAGTGTCCAAAAATAGAATGGATACATTATGTGGGACGTCCCAAAAAGGAAAATAAGGTCAAATTATGTGGGACGGAGGGAGTACCATTTTCCACAATTGATTCTCCACTTGGAACCTCTATTTCCACTTATAGAGCAACGCCGAATTAACCTTCCTAATATCCCCAATTCCAAGCCCGCCAGCATCCTTCGGTTCTTGAATTCGAGCCAATTGAACCATTCTCAATTTTCTAAAATTGTCACCATCCCCCCAAAATAATCGTCTTTTTAGCTCTTCAATTTTATTCGCAATGCCGACAGAAATTCGGAAGATGGACATATAATAATTCGGCATCGCATTACAGACTGTTTTAATTAGGCAAGCTCTGTTTGCTTGCGATAGAGTTTTGCTTTTCCATTGGCTTAAAGATTTTTTAATATTCTCCAAAATAGGCCTCAACAGACTAATATTAAAATACCTTCCACCAATCAGAACCCCTAAGTACTTACATGGCCAATGTCCGACTCTGCATTCGAGCACTGATCCCCCTATTTCTAATTCGATTGATGTGACATTCACCCTAAATAATTGGCTCTTAGCCATATTTGCTTTAAGCCTGGTGCATATTCTAAAAATTTTCAACATCCATCTTATCACCAAAAGTTGGTCCATTTTGGCCTCTAAAACATTTATTGAATCATCTGCATATTGAATTAGGGAAATAGACACCCCTTGGTGACCCACCTTGACGCCCTTTATTAGACCCAAATCTGATGCTCGATTTATCAACATACTCAGGATCTCTGCCATAATTAGAAAAAGATAAAATGATAATGGGTCCCCTTGTCGGTTCCTCATTCCCATCTGGAAGATATCTGTCGATGACCCATTAATAAGTACCGCCGCTAACGCTGATCTGATGCATGTTAAAATCCAAGAAGTCCAGGTCTCACCAAAATTCGTCACTAGAATCATATTATCCAATGTTTACCAAGAAACACAATCATATGCCTTGGCCAAGTCGAATTTAATCATAAATATTTGAAACTTCTCTTTTCTTGCCCATTGGATGCATTCAGAAATAATCAAGATACAATCGAGAATATGTCTTCCCTTGATGAAGGCCATTTGCTGATACCCAATGATTTCTTTCAGAACTTCGCGTAGCCAAATGCTTAAGATTTTTGCCACTATTTTATACATACTTCCCAATAGCATGATTGGCCAAAAGTCCTCAAATGAAGTAAGAGACGAAACTTTCGGGATTAGAGTTATGAATGATGCCCCGAACCCAATTGGAATCCTCTTACTAAACTGAAATTGGTTCACCAATTCCATCATCCCTTTCTTCAATTGCTCTCAGAACCGTTTGATAAAGTTCAAGTTAAAACCATCTGGACCTAGAGTCTTATTACCCTGGCAGCTTTGGACCGACTTCCATATTTCCTCTGCATCAATTGGACGTCTCAACCACTTCTTAGATCTTCAGAAATTCGTTTTATCCCAAAAGAATTAACTCTGGGCCAGCTTTCTTCCTCAGCCTTGAAGTGTTGTTTTTAGTATTCAGTTGCCACCCTTTTAATGCCTAATAGATTTTCCCACGAGCTTTCATTCCACTCCACTTTCAATATATGATTTCTTGAGTATCTAACTTTACACCGCGAGTGGAAGTATCGAGTATTTTTATCTCCTTTCTGAATCCAAGTGTCTCTTGATTTTTGCTTCCAAATACTCTCCTTATTCGAATAAAGACGCCATAGTTCACATTTCTTCTGCCACCTATAATGAGCCCGACCTTCATCTCCCAGAGATTCCTCCACTTGCTTTTCCAAGACCTCAAGATCACTCGCAACCAATTTTATTTTTCTAGATAAATCACCCCCAGTATATCATTCCCACCCTTTTATAGCCCTTTTGAGATAAGATAATCTTTTTCCAAAGTCTTTGAGACTTTCACCCTCTATCAATAAATTTCCTCACTTCTCTTTCATTTTTTTACAGAAGTTGTTGTCTAGTAACCAGTAGTAAAAGAAATGAAATGATTTAGGACCCCAATCAATTACACTAACCTCCAACGATACCGGAATGTGATCTGATAAACAATTTTCTTTGCTCTTCTGCATCCAACCAATTTCCTCCAGAACCCAATCCACACTTAAGAGAAATCTAAAGCATCGAGAGAATAAACATCCTCTTTTACCACCCCATGTAAACTCACGGCCTGCCATCGGAAGATCAGTCAACTCCAAAGCATTAATAAAATCCAAGCGAGAAATTGAGTCATCGAAGTTTCCACTCCTCTCATCTTCATGAAGGGTCGAATTGAAATCTCCCCCTAAACACCACCAAATATCTCCTTGGTCCCATCTGGATTTAAGAAACCCCAAACCTCTCTTCTAGCACTGACCTTATTAGGAGCGTACACATTAACAAAATTAAGGGTTTCAGATTTACCAACTCTATTCCCTTTTATGCAGATGAAATTTCGATAAGTTTCTACCTATAGCAGATTCAGGATAGTTGGATCCCAACAAGATAGCAGACCGCCTGACAATCCTTCAGCCGGGACCCCATAATTGTTCATCCTTCTAAGACCGCAAATTGCTCTAATTGACCGATCTCCATATTCTGGAGCTTTAGTTTCTTGAATAAGGAGCATATCAGGGCATTCAACACTGATCATCTTAGCCACTGCACGTCTTTTAACACCTCATCACAAGCCCTTCGAATTCAAAGTTAAAATTTTCATTATAATCGATTATATCATAGACTGAAACCTCAATAGCTATCCCCGCTCTTTTACCATCGCCTTGTAACAGTCCCGAAGGAATCCTTTAACATCCACGACCTCCGCTCCCAGTTGGCACGCTAATTCAACTGTAGCTTAAGCTTCTTCTCTATTCACTATGTTCTCTTCATTAGACGGTGTCTGTTCCGACCTTGATCCAGAGCCCATGGATAATTTCGCCAACCGGTGGAAATCTGTTTGACCAACCAGCCTTTCCCTGTCAACCAATCTCTCTTGCTCCAAGGCATTACGCTCTATAGATACTATCCTACTTATTGGGGATCCGATGACAGCTCCACCATCAATGTCTACTTTTTAAAAAAAAAAACAAAAAAAACTATATAGCAGTGGTTGCGCCCAGGTGGGCTGCCTACGTACCCAAACGGGATCAAGCCATACGTAGTTCTAGATACAAGCTATACAGTCTCAGTAAAGCAAACAGACAAGACCAGCTAATAATAAGTATCTAGCCTAAAGCGGGACAAATACTAAGTGATCAAGTCTAAGTAACAACAATCAATGCTAAGTCTAGAATCAAAGAGTAGGGAGAGGCCTACTACCTGAAACGGAAGGACGGAAGGCCATCGGCGTCCGCTCAAAGGAGGCCTCGAAGCGACGAAGGAATATCTGAGGGGAGAAGTGTCGTCTCCATTGGGAGGGAAACCGCCAAAGTCGCTAAGGCATCTGCTATGCGGTTCCCCTCTCGATATATATGAGATATCCTCCAAGTCGAATCCCTAAGTCGTAGTCGAACATGCATAAGGCAGCACTGGAGAGTCCAGTGGCTCGTCTCGGAGGAGATCAGAGATATGCATGTCGTCGAGTCTGTCTCGATCCACAACAGCGTCAATCCTCGCTCAATCGCAATCCCTACGCCAGTCTGGATCGCTGTCAGCTCCGCTAAAGTGTTCGTCGCCCACGGAATCGGAGTCTGGAAAGCAATGAATACCGCCCCGGCTGAATCGCGGATAATACCAGCCGCACCCGTTGCGCCAGGATTGCCAAGAGAAGCACCATCGGTGTTAAGCTTGAACCATCCCGGAGAGGGTGCCTCCCATCGCACCATAATCGGGGGCCGAGGGGTCGGAGGGGGATATCGAAGTCCAAGCCTCTCGGCAATATGAAAGTCACCTGCCCAATGTCGACGTAAGAGGATCCTAGCTCGCCAAAGAGTCTGCAAATGTGTATGAATCCGCGAGATGATCCTCTCGGAGGATACCCGAAGCCCCCCTGTGCTTCGCGTCATTCCGAGCGGTCCAAAGGAACCAAAAAATCAACAACGGAACTTCGCCCTGATACTCTGAGGGTGCGCCGAGAAGAGCCGCTACGAAGACACAAGTAGATGCAGTGTATGTGTCCCCGGTAAAGATAGGCTGAACAGCGCTGCAAAGTGCTCCCACACTCGTCGGGCAACCCCCGAACCAATAAAGAGATGCGGGATAGTCTCCACCTCCGTCCGACAACAATGACATCGTGAGACTATCAAGATGCCATAATACTGAAGGACCATCAATGTCTACTTGACCATCAGCCATCGCCAACTTTGGTCCTATTACCTCCTCAACCAGCATCCCTCCTAATCTCTTCGACTTATCCTCCAGACTATCGCAAAAACCCTCACAAGGCCTAATAGGATCCAGCAAATCCGCCCCTGCCCCCCCACACCGCCCTTCCCGTATCCTACACAGCTCCATATCCTTAAAACACTCTCCGAGTTCGAAATGATTACCCCAATTGTCTTTACTATGCCCTAGCTTCTCTTTATGATTTCTACATATCTTATACTTCTTTTTACGCCTCTTCCAATTCCTTATCGTAACCCACCTAGAGCCCCCTTCCTCCAGCCAGAGTTGCTCCCTAGAAGCTAAAGAAGCATCATCTGAGCTCCAATCCCTACTCTATGGCATTGGACTATTATCCGTCATGATCGGGCTTTGGGAGGCCATTGCAGAAGGCGATAAAAGCCCCACCTTCCTTATGGCTTCCAACACTTGAATATCCTCCAAGGTCGCTAGCGGCCTGCATAATATTATTCTTGGGAGAAACCCCGGCTGCCTCTGAATCTTCTAACTTGTCACCTATCCCCCGGGATCACCTTTCGACAGGTCTTCTAAACGTCCAGAAAAAATATCTTTAGATTCCTTCCATAAGGCACCTACTTTGATTTTGTTATCCACATCTTCCACCTCAATATCTACCCAAGATCTCTTCCCATCGACCAAAACATGCAATCTCGTAGGCATTTTAACCTTTTTCCCGAGGAGCACAAGAATTTTAGCCGAGTCCATCCTCGCTCTATCACGAGTATCGTGATCCACACCCATAAATTCCCCATTCAGAAGCGAGACTTCTAAATGTGTGTGCTCTAAGGTGCATATATTTTGATAGTTTGGACTTAATATAAATTACATATAGCTTTATTTTTTTTATTAAATTTAAATAATACTTTCTTTAACCCCATATGAGATGTTTATTATTTTTATTTCGATTTGACACATATAAATTATATTTTTTAAAAAATAATTATATATTCAATTATATTTTAAATTTTATAATTTATTTTTTAAATCATAATTAAATTGTATAGTTTATCTTAGTTATTTATTTACTAATACAGTGAACTAGACACTTTATTTAGGACAATAGGAGTATTTTTATAATGTCTCTTAAGAAAAAATATTAATAAATTTTTAATTAAAATAATTATTCAATATAATATAAATATATTATTTGATAAATATAATAATAAATTTTATACTCCTTCCATCTAGATAATACATATTACTTCCGTCCCACATACCGTGTCTGCTACATTGTAGACATGGTATTTTAGAAAGAGTGTAATTAGTAGATAATTAAGAATGTATTAGTGAAAATAATTATCCTATAATATAAATAATTATAAATTAAAATTAAGATAACTAATTAGTTTAATTAAAATTTTTTAAAAAATAAAATTAAAAAGTTTAAAATGAGATTAAAGTGTATAATCATTTTCCAAAAAAGGAAAGTGATATGGTATGTGGGACGGATAGAAACGGCAATGTGGATATGATATGTGGGACGGATAGAAACGACAATGTGAATATGATATGTGAGACGGAGAGAATATTTTAGTACGAAGTTAAAAAATTTTCTCTCTATATTTTGATTTGATATTTAGATGTTAATGTAAATAAATATAAATTTGAATGTATTTATAATATATGGTCAGAATAAATTTACTAAAAAACCTAGTATTTGATTATATTAGAAAATTTCATTGATAGTAAAAATATTAATAAAAATAACAAACAAGTTAAGTGTAAAATAGAGACATTTTGTTGTGTTCTTTTTGCAATTTTTTTTCTAAAAAATTTAATATATTACATACTTTTGTTATTTTTATATTATATGTATAATTTTTTATATTTTACATAAAAAAAAATATCCTGAAAACTATTTTATAAAACAAACACACCCTTGAAATGTTAGAAATAATAAAAAAAATTATACTTTCTCCGTCCAACTTAAATTATCCACTTTAGTTAGGCACGGAATTTTAAATATTGGTAATTTGTAAATAATTAAGAAGTGTATTAGTAAAAATAATTATGATTTAATAAAAATAATTATAAATTAAAATAATAAATTATAAATTATGAATTTTAAAATGTGATTAAAGTGTATAATTATATTTCAAAAAAAGAAAATGACCAATTATCTTTGACGGACGAAAATAGAGAGTGAACAAATTAAGTGAGACAGATGAAGTAGTATTTAATACTCTCTTCGTTCCATTTCAATGGACTCTTTTTCCTTTTTTGTATGTCTCACTTCAATCGACACGTTTCTATTTTTAATACTTGATCTCCTCCGTCCAACTAGAAAGTATACATATTTCTATTTTGGGACTACAAAGTAAATATTTTATTAAATACCTTCTTCTTCTTTTTACAAATACTCTTACTTTACATCACATCGTTATTTTTACATGAAAAAACAAGGGCAAAAATATCATTACACTACTTTTAACTACTTATTATAATTAAAATACTATTAATTTTTAAACACCGTGCTAAAGGTAAATGTTGATTTTGTAAGTGGACGGAGAAAGTAAAATTTAATAAATCGAAACATACTTAAATCAACATCATATATCATGTAAGACCAGTACAAGACCCTTTATTACTATCTTTCTCTTCAATAAATAATATTTCCTTTGTGCCAATACAATAGTCTTGTTTACCATTTTTATCCGTCCCAAAACAATAGTTTCATTCCATAAACAATCATATCACTATAAAGCTACCCTTACTCTTTCATTATTATTACACAATTAACCGTACTAAATAGATATATTTTTTTATTTGTATTATTTAAAATTTATTATCTATAAAATGATATTCATATTATATATATTTTATTGAGATATAATATTTAAAATATTTAAATATATATTCTAAATTTATTTTAATCATATATATTCCCTCGTTCTGTCCGAAAGAGTTACATTTACTTTTTGCATATTGATTTTTAAATATTAATTATTATATCAAAATGTAGTAGAAATCAAGAAAAAATGACAAAAATATTTTTATTAGTATTTTAATATACTAATATAATGACATTTGTAAAAAAAACTTATACAAATATAAAAATATTTTTAATATTAAATACAATAATGCAAAATACAATTGTAACTCTTGGAAACAGACGGAGAAAATATTAATTATTGTTACTACTCAATAAAAATAAAAAAAGGAAAAAAGCATAATATCTTAGTTCAATACTCTCCCTCCTCGCGCCACATATGATTTTTTTTTTTTTATTTTACGTCCCACAAAAGATGATTCATTTCTATATTTGGTAAGTTTATCAACTTAAACATATTTAACAAATATAAATCAATTTAATTAAACTTCTAACATCTTATACGTAGGACTCACTCAAAATCGCTTTATTTGTATATTTTTTCTCAATTAACAAATACATTTATCAATCTTTAAAACTCCTCATGTTTTATAAAACTAATTTATTGTAATGATAAAGAAATATATATATTTTAATATTCATTTGTATTATATAAAATATTATTATGTACAAAATAATATTTATATTGTATATATTTTATTGGTATACAATTTTAAAAATATTTAAAATACTAATACTACTCGTATAAAAATAATACTTCCTCCGTCCACTTTGAAAGTTTACATTTATCTTTTACGTTATTTTACTTAATATTAAAAATATCATTATATTTGTATTATAAGAAATTAATAAAAGTATTTTTGTCTTTTTTTTACTTAATTTGTACTATATTTTGATATGATAATTAATATTTAAAGACTAATACGCAGAAAGTAAATATAAACTTTTAAAGTAGACGAAAGAAGTAAAATATTATAGTAACTTATTATTAATAATTTACCTAAAATATACTATCTCAAACAAAAGGCTCATCACTCGTGGGACTAATTAAATTTCATTATTTAAAAAAAAAATCCATTTCAACAGGGACGATAGAATATTATATTTTGTGCTAAATCAGTGTATACTTTCAAAAATTAAACTGTATCGAAAATTTCAAAATTATTGCATAATTAGAACTTAAATTTACAAAAATTCGTAGCCCAAAAAATATATATAGCTCTCTGTGCATGAATATATTATAATTTTGAAAATAATAATAAATAAATAAATAAAAATAAAAATAAATCTATACACAGAGTAACGAACGCCAAAATGGGTTAATCCCGGAAGGTACGGTACGGTACCTTACGGTGGCGGCGGGCGGCGATCTCCGCCGTTCACCGCCTTCTGTTTCCAGAACCTTCTGAGCACGCCTTCCATGGCGACGTCGAAGGCGTCGCTGGTAGATCCTAAGTCCGTCCCCGATCTCGTGTACAACAATCGCGGTAAGAATTCGATGATATTCTCCCTCATTCTCCTCACATCCTCCTTGCTCAATCTCTCCAAAACTTCCTTGATAATCGAAGATCGGTTTCTCACCTCGCCGTTATCGATAAACACCGAGTACCTCCTCGCGGCGGCCGGAAGATGCCATTCGTACTGAAACTCCGTGCTCAACCGCCAGAAAAACACCGGAATCGAGCCGGCGAGCATGCAATCGAACGTCGACCTCCGCGTGTAGCCGTCGCCTTTAGGCTGCAGGCAGAAATCGGAGTCGAGAAACGCCTCCAGTATCGTCGGAGCTCCGTCGTAGCAGTGCTCGACGGAGCAGTCGACGACGCGGCTGGATCCGGATTCGGATTTGGAATAGTTCATCAGAATGCCGCGGAAGTCGTTCCGGATCTTCTTCCGGGTGGCCCCGACGAAGGCGAAGAGATGGTGGCGGGGTCGGGTTCGGATCCAGTTCTGCCAAACGCGGATATCGGATTCGGATCTGGGGTGAAAGGACGTCGGATAGGGCACGCTGATCTCGAGGTGGTCCCAACGGCTGCGCTCCACCGCCAACCGGAGAACGTTTTTCATCAACGGCATGTAGATGAACTTCGTTCCCCACTCGCCGTCGTCGTCGCTCAGCCGCCGGAAGTCCCAAGTCAGCCGTCCGATCATCAGGAAGTGATCGGAGCCGTTAGATCTCCGCCACGGCGGTTGATTCTTCACCCAATCGAGCATCCGCGCGGCGTGGTAGTCGCGGTCCTTGGCGGTGTAATTGAACCAGAGAAATTTTCCGACGGCGAGCCCGGCGTAGAACGGTATGTAGAACGCCGTGGCTTTTTCCGGTGCCGCCGTGCGGCAGCGGTAGTGCTTGGCGCGGTCGTGGTAGATGACCTCGGCGGCGTACATATCGGTCCAGGACCACGCCGGCGTGAGGTTTTTAGGAACGACGGCGTCGAGTCCGGTCGCCGGAGGACCGAATCCGGCGTTGGAGACGGCGTTGCAGCGGGAGGACCACGGCTCCAGGTCCTGGCAGTTGTCGAGGAGGTCCTGGTTGAGCATCGGCGGCAGGTCGTAGACGTAAAGGCGGCCGTAGGGGCAGGCGTCGTCGGAGGTGAAGAATTGCCGGCGGGGATGCGATGGCGGCGGCGGAGGGGAGGCGCGGTTGAGGAAGAGGAGGATGAGGAGCTGGAGAAGGACGGTGGCGGAGAGCCAGGCGCATTGGTGGGCGGAGATGTGCGATTTGACGGAGTGGATGGTGGACTTGAGCTCGAGTCGCCGGCATTTTTGGTGGTGGTGCGCCGCCGGGTGCGGCGGAGGAGCGGCGGAGGGAAACATTAGGGAAATTGTGTTAGGTTAGGGAGAGATGATTGAGATTATTAAAGGGAAAGATTAATTAATTAATTAATTATTATTATATTAATTGTGAAAAAGAAGGCTGAAGGAATAAAGGGTTAGCGGAACGAAACGAAGACTAGACTACACTTGTCGTGCTAAAGGATTTATTATCTTATTCTTATTCGTTGGATTTAGGCTCACTTTAGACAAATTTATTTATTTTTAATTATGGAGTTTTAGAAAAATTAAATATAACAAAAATTAATATTATTGATGATTGTTTTAGTTAGAATCCATTTTCACATATGCACTACCCGTCATATATTAACTGATTTGATCCAATGTTGGTAAAAAAAATTAAATAGTATCAAACACTCCAAAATATTACTATCCACGTATAATTAGTACATAATTAAGAATTAAGAATGTATTAGTGAAAATAATTATTTTATAATATAAATAATTATAAATTAAAATTAAGATAATTAATTAGTTTAATTAATTTTTAAAAAAAAAATTAAAAAGTTTAAAATGAGATTAAAATGTGTAATCATTTTCCAAAAAAGGAAAGTGACATGGAATGTGGGACGTGCAGAAACGACAACGTGGACATAATATGTGGAACGGAGGGAGTATTCGTCTAAAACAATATAAGTCTTATATTTACATTTGACTTTAATTTTAAATGAATAGATTTAAATTATTTTAAATTTAATATACTTTATAATTAGAATATATTATCATTATTATTATTGCAAGAAATATTTGAAATTGTACAGTAAAAATATTTAAAATATTATGAGTTTTTATTATTATTATTATTATTATTATTGTAGGTTTAGGAGTAGGGTTTGGTTTAAAAAAATAAAGATTTCATTTAAGTAGAGATTTTTGAAATTTGGAAAAAAAATTTATTTACTAACGCAACTATTTATTTTACTACCTATTACAAATATCATTTCAATTACACTCACTTACACAAATATTGTTCAATTATAAATAAACTATAAAGAATAAATTTATTATTTAACCAAAAATATCGTCAATTATTATTAAAATATGTGTCAAAAACAAATATTACTTGTTGCCGAATGAAGAGAATATAATTATAATTATATGTGTTGGACATAAATTTTAATGAATATTAAAAATATTTTAGAAAATATATGAGTGAGTTAACTATGTGAGAAAATTTTGAATAGATTGAAAGTGTAGTGTGAAATATATGTAAATAAATAGAATTTTGGAAAATATAAATTAAAAAGAATAAAGAGTTACTAGTTATAAATCAAAAGTATATATTTTCTGTGAACAATTATATATATACTACCTCCATCTACCGTCAATCTATCCATTTGTATTTGGTGTTATTGTTTTTAATATTAAAAATATTCTTATATTTGTATAATTTTTTATACAAATATTATTACATTAGTAATATAAGACACTAATAGAAGTATTTTTGTCGTTTTTCCTTGATTTGTATAACGTTTTGATATAATAATTAACATTAAAAAATTAACATGCAAAAAGTAAATAGATAGATTGGCTGTAGACGGAGGTAGTATATAAATTTGACGGACGAATTGAGTAAAAAGTTAAGTATTTGATATAATATTTTATAATATAAAATAAATATTTTTTGGATATTCTGTAAAAAAAATATTGTTGATAAATAATATCAAAATTTTCGAACGATGTCTAGGTAAATTGAGTTCAAACATTTGAATTAAAATAATTATTTGATGCAATGTAAATAAGTGTGATACAATATTTTGAATGTAAAATTAATTTTTATTTTAATATAAAAATAATAAATAAATATTTAATTTAATTTTTTAATAAAAAAATTATGTTACTAGTGAAATATATTACTCCCTCCGTCCAAAAAAAAAGTATACAATTACTTTTGGCGCGGTGTTTAAGAAATAATAGTATTTTAATTATAGTGGGTAGTTAAAAGTAGTGTAATGACATTTTTGCCCTTGCTTTTTGGTGTAAAAGTAATGATGTGATGTAAAGTAGGGGTATTTGTGGAAAAAAATAAGGTATTTAATGAAATGTTTACTTTGTAATTGGACATCCCAAAATAGAAACATGTATACTTTCTAGCTGGACGGAGGGAGTATAATATTGTATTTAATAATTATTTTATGTAAAAATGAACATGTGTTATAGATACACCTTATAATGATAAGATGTGTCACTAGTAATACTAAAATATGGATGTGTTTGTGTCTTTTTTATATCAATGTATTTATTATATTAAGTATGACAAATTATGCCCATAATATTAAAAATAATATTTTTAATTAAGTTAATAATTTTTTTAATGAATTGATATATTATATATTATATTAGTATATGTATATATTATATTTTTATAATATTTATTGAGAATTATATTACTAAAAAATTATTAAATAAACAAGTTTTACTGTGTATATAACGATAGAAAAAAAAATTTAAAAAAAAAAAGTAATTACATTACTCCCGGTAAGGAGATAGTACATATATATAATTGGAATTATATATAAATAAGTAATAACAGTGATATATTGAAAGACTTGTTTTTCTAGTGTGTAAAATATAATACTCTCTCCCTCCCAAAAGAATTGTTTTATTTTTCCATTTTTGTCCGTTCCAAAACAATTGTCCTGTTTCCTTATTTAGTAACCGTGGTCCCCATTTTATAACAAAATTATTCATATTTTTCCAAATTATCCATAATTATTACTCTAAACTATTTTTTAAAATCCTTCAAAAAGTGAGGACATTTTAGTCTTTTACATTCTATTTTATACTCACTTTCAATTAAATATTATTATTCCTTAATTCTCGTGTCAACTCCCAACAAGACACTTCTTCTGGGACGGAGGGAGTATTATATATATTGAAAAAAAAAATTGCTAAAAGTATTTGATCTGTATTTTTTATATTTCATTTTTTTTGTATTTTCATGGTAAATTTTATTATTTTAGAAAATATTTACTCCCTCCGTCCCATAAGTAAATATCTATTTGCTTTTTGCACGTAGTTTTAAAAATATTAGTATTATATTGGAATATAGTATGAATAAAGTAGAAATAACTAAAATAACCTTATTAGTATGTGTGATATAAAGGTAATAACATTTGTGTAATATATTGTAAGTTGTAAGAGAATTTGTAATGTTAGGTAGATAGTACAGTCATTAAAAAAGAAAATAAATACTTTGTTATGGGACGAATTAAAATGAAAAATTAGATACTTTGTTATGGGACGGAGGGAGTATCATTTATTTATTTATTTATTTATACTAATAATATATTATATAAAATATTTTTTATTGAAAATATTACCATTTTTGTTTTATAGTTTTATATAGTTTTTAATATATACTTTTTATATTTTTAAAATAAAAACACACTATTTTATTCTTATAAAATATTTTAAAATAATAAAAATTAATTTATTTGAACAACATCACAATTTTCAAAACTATATTCATAATTTTAATAATTAATACTAAAATTTCAAAAAAAAAAAAAAGAGAAACCTATATAACTATCTACTAAATTTTTTGTTTAATTAGAAATTGGTTTTACATTTTAAATTTTAATTGTATTTTAAATAATAGTTTGAATACAATATCTAAAAAGTAATACTCTCTCCGTCATTCAAATCTATGTTCACTTTTCGTTTAGGATTGTTATAAAAAAATATTCTCGTTTTTTTTTTAAAATAAAAAATAATTATATTTTTATATTTTTTTTACTATAAAAAAAATAACAATTATTATTATTTTTATTAAAATTCGTGCCTAATCAAATAAGCACATATTTGAACGACGTAGGGAATATATTTATATAAAAATTGGTGATAATGCATTTTAATAAGATTTCAAATAAAGAGCCCAATATACGATTAAATAAAGCTACAATTTTTCTTTTTGTTTTTATTATATATTTCTTGTCACATCAAATATATATATATAGTCATATACAAATTTATATACTCTCTCCGTCCACTTACAATGTTTATATATTTCTATTTTGGGACGTTCAATTACAAAGTTAATATTTCATTAAATACTCTTACTTTACATCACATCATTACTTTTACACAAAAATAGCAAGGGCAAAAATGTCATTACACTACTTTTAATTACTCACTGTAATTAAAATACTATTATTTCTTAAACACTGCGCCAAAAATAAATATAAACTTTGTAAGTGGACGGAAGAAATATATTATTGATCAGCATGGATCAAATGTTTGATTAAATCATTTGAATTATGTTAAATAAGCGATATTATTTTTATCATTTTAGTTCGTTTAAATCAAAAAATTTAATTATTTATTTTTTTTAAAAAAAGTAATTCTCACTTAAATATTAAAATATATATACTTTTTACATATAATGAACATTGCATTGTTTTATTATATTATACATTTATAAAATATTAATTTATTTTAATTCGCAAACAAAAGTCAAACAAAAAATTTAAGGGAGACGTATTAGTTATATAATTTAATGATGCAAAATAAAATATTATATTCAAAACTTTCAACATAATTCAGCATAATACAATTCACCATCCCACTCATATTTATCTTGTATTATAATAAAAATAATATACATACTAATACAAATATATGATTAACTTTTATATAAACTATACTTCAATAAATTCTTAGTATAAATGAAGCTTATGTACTTGCAGATGAAAAATTTACTAAAATATTTTTATATATTTTCACTCGTCAATAAAAAAAAATACTACTATCTTTCATTATAAATATATATGATTTATATTTTTTTTTAAAAAAAAAAAAACACATTTTTAGATGACTGAAGCATTATTATTTTAAATATCCAACAACAATATACATATATATATATATGTGGATGAGAAGGTGTTATAATACTCTTTTGTAACTTTTTAAAATTATTTTCTATAAAAGTTTGTTTGTTTTTCTGTTTCAAATAAAAAAAATACTATTCCCTCTGTCCCACGTACTGTATCTGCTACACTTTAGATGTTGTATTTTAGAAGGAGTGTAATTAGTAGATAATTAACAGTGTATTAGTGTAAATAATTATTCGATAATATAAATAATTATAAATTAAAATTAACATAACTAATTAGTTTAATTAAAATTAAAAAAAATAAAATTAAAAAGTTCAAAATGAGATTAAAGTGTGTAATCATTTTTCAAAAAAATGAAAGTGACATGACATGTGGGACGGACGGAAACGGCAACATGGATCTGGTACGTGGGACGGAGGGAGTAGTATTTTTCATTGTGTACAGTATTTTAATAAAAATTTATATTATTTTTTTTATAAAATATCATATTAAAATTATTTAAATAAAAATTCAAATAAAAAAAAATTTAAACTGAACAAAATTAAATATTAGGTAAGAATTTATGTATATCATTTTTTTTAACCATTTTTCATTCATCTCACTAAAAATTATTAATTTTCAATTATAGTAAAACTAATTATGTTTAAACACCAAAATACTCTTTCATTTTTACAAATATTCATTTTCGGTATATTTTCAAAAGCAAAAATATCAAAAGTATCTTAACACACTTCTACCGATCAATAAGATATTACTGTTATTTTTAATCTAATTCAAAATAATAAATCGATATTTTGAGTTGAAATGAAAGAAATATACTTCATCCGTCTACAAACTAATGTCTTGCTTTTCTATTTGAAACGTCCAATTTTGATTGTCCTCTTTCTATTTTTATACATAGAATTTACCTTTTTACTCTTACTTTATTTATCTTTTTTATATCTATACACAAAATAAATGACTATTTTGTCAATTTCCAACAAAAAAACTTATTACCTAAAAAAACGAATAAATATCACTCAGAACATTAGGAAATAGACGGAGGGAGTATAATTTTTATATAATACAATAAATAAATTATAAATTATAACACAATATATATATATATATATATATATATACATCATAGCCTTAAATTTATTTCCATAAGTAGTCTTAAGCATGAATCTTGATCTAGACTGTACCTCACCTCACATGGACCCATAAAATACTTAATACTTATAATTTAAAAAAAAAAAAAAAAAAAACCCACACACACTCACATGCATTATTATATTTCCTTCGTCCACAAACTAACATTCTACTTTCCTATTTGGAATATCCAACAATTATTATCTTTTTTTTATTTTTATACACAAAATTTATTCTTTTATCCTTATTTTATTTACTCTTTTATTTTCTATACACAAGATTAAGAACAAATTTGTCATTTTATAACAAAATTCTAATTATCTAAAAATACTTGTAAATATTAAATAAAATATTAAAAAATGGACATAGAGAATAATATTGTTAAATAAATAAATAAATAAAAGTGGATTGTACGTATCATTAATTTTTCGATCTGGATCTGATCACCATACTTTATACCGTAATTCAATATTCATATTCATCCAAACATATTTATATTATACTTTCAATAAAAAATTTATACGTGCCAACAATTTTCATTTTTGAATATACAAGTGTTTCAATTATTTAAAATATAACTCAATAAACGTAGAAAATATTGGAAATAATAATAAAAAAAGAAAATAGATATGTGATATTAAAAAACATATTTCCTCCGTCCAGTTATAAAGTATACCTATTTCTATTTTAGGATGTCCAATTACAAAGTAACTATTTCATTAAATATCTAATATTTTCCACAAATACTCCTACTTTACATCACATCATTACTTTTATACCAAAAAACTAAGGGCAAAAATATAATTTTACTACTTTTACCTACCCACTATAATTAAAATACTATTATTCCTTAATTTCCGCGCCAAAAGTAATTATATACTTTTAGCTTGGACGAAGGGAGTATTTTATATGATAATCTTTTATTAATATTTATCTGTCATACATAGTTCGCCTAGTGTGACTTGTCTATCGGGCCTGATTTGCGGGGTATTAGGTTCGGTTAGGGGTTTACCCAGTGTGCATTTTCGGGTAGCGACTGCGGATTCTCACGTCATGAAAAGAAAAAAAAATATGACTCAATAAACTTAGACTCTCTTCGGATAAAATTTTTGAAACTTAGAAAATATTGAAAATAATAAAAAAAAAAAGAAATAGATATGTGATACTCCCTCCGTCCCAAAATATTTATCTTATTTTTCCATTTTTGTCCGTTCGAAAACAATTGTCTTGTTTCCTTATTTAGTAGTCGTGGTCTCCACTTTATAACAAAATTATTCATACTTTTTAATACTATCCCTAATTATTACTCTAACATACTCTTTAAAATCTTTCAAAAAGTAAGGGCATTTTAGTCATTTAGATTATACTTTATACCAACTTTCAATTAAATATTATTATTCCTTAATTCTCGTGTCAACTCTCAATAAGACACTTCTTTTGGGACCGAGGGAGTATTAAAAAACATACTCCCCCATCTCATATCTGGTATCTATTTGCTTAGTAGGAATAAAATAGAAATAACTAAAATAACATTATCAGTATGGTGTGATATAAAAATAATGATACTTGTGTAATATATTGTAAGTTGTAAAAGTATTTGTAATATTAGATAGATAGTATAGTTACTAAAAAAGGAAATTGATACTTTGTTACGAGACAGACTAAAATAAAAAAAATAGATACTTTGTTATGGGATGCATGAAGTATTTAATATGATAATTTTTTATTAATGTTTATGAATAATGTTAAAAATTTAAAAAATGTGAGCCTTGCACTTCTATTCGCCAGCTGCCATAAACATTATATTGATTTAAATATTTTTCCACTATAACTGAAAATAAATACTCTTTCCGTCTCTTATGTATATATTTGTTTGTTTTTTTCACGAAGTTTTAAAAATATTTATATTGAAGTGTGGTATGAATAAAATAGAAAAAGACTAAAATAACTTTATTAATATTGTGTGATATAAAAGTAATGACATTCTATAATATATTGTAAGTTGTAAGGATATTTTTAATGTAGTAAAAAGTCTAATTACTAAAAAATGAAATAAAATTTTTATTATAGAACGGACCAAAATAAAAAAATATATATTATTAAATGACAGATGGAGTATTATATTAATTTTTGTACCGATAATTTTTAATAATTTTTTAATAAAATATTATTTAAATAAAAATTCAATTGTAGATTACTAATAAATAGTACTCCCTCTGTTTCACATAATTTGTTCATATTTTTTATTTTCGTCCATCCCACATAACTTGTCTTTTCTATTTTTGGAAATATAATTATGCACTTTAATCGCATTTTAAATTTTAAATTTTATAATTTTCTTAATTTTAATTAAATTATTTACTTATCTTAATTTTAATTTATAATTATTTTTACTAATATACTTTTTAATTATTTATTAATTATATTTTACCTAAATTTTCGTATCTACGGTAATACACCTATGTCACATGGGACAAAGAGAGAAATTGAATAGAAAGGATGCATGTGGAAAAACGACATTATTGAAGATTGAGAAAATATATGAAGTGGTTTGTGGTCTCAATAAATAATATTATTTATTAATTAGTCAGTATTGTTATTATTATAATATTATTGATGTAATCAAGACGACCGACTAATTGTTTTTTAATATATCTATTTGTTTTCTTAATCATTTAATATAAAACTTCTAATCCTTCCCATCTGAATACACATAATTTTCTATTTATACTTTTCTGATCCAAATAACATATATTTTATTTATATGATTTTATTCAATTATCAATTTGTTTTGGACACACAGGTGTGTTTGGTTGTGATTTCGGAACCAAATGATTATTATTGATTTGTATAGTTTTGAATAAAAATATATTTCTAACAAAATATTATATCAAAATATTATTTTAAAAAATAAATTTAATCAATGTTCAATTTCAAATTACAATAAAACAAAATTTTGGTTCGAATTGTTATGCAAAACCCTTAGCCCGTGTGAATTTATTTTTGGATTACTCTAAAAAACTTTATACTAGTAAAATTACACATAAAAGACTTATAAAATGTTAATTATCTATATATTTTTTTAATTTTTTTTTATGTGAACTTTGGCGACCGAACCGTCTTTCCAGACAGGGACAGTGAGACTTTAACTCAAGATCTAGCCAAAGTTATGATACTATATCGGATGCAGAATGACCGTCTCACCTAAAAATTTAAATTTTTAGGAAAATATAACAATTAATTAGTTATCCGCAAAAGAAAGTTAAAAAAAAAAATTAATTTGTATTTCAATAATATTCAATGCAAATCCACTTGCTATTGAAGTGAGAAACAAGGAGTATCATATTTAAATATATATATATATATATATTCATGAAACATCAATATAATATTAAACTATTATTTAATCTAAAAATTAAAAATGAAATGCAAAATGGAACACAAAATAAGTGTATGGAGAGTGGTAGTATAATAATCGATTCAATGTGGAATAAAACTCAAGAATCAAAATTAAAATGAATTTTAAAAATATACCTCCGGCCATTGGTGTCAAACTTGAATGTAATCTTTTTTTGGTTTTTCTAAGTACTTGCACTATTTTTTCTAGATGGTGTAGAAAACTTTATATAGTGATGCTTAGAAGACCAAAAAGTCTAAAATTCATGTCTCAAATACTTTATTCCATCAAAGAAGTAATTAACATAAAGAGTGGAGTAGTTGAGATATTAGTGGTGTTACGTACGAATTTTTATAATTAGGATAAAGGCCCAAGATAAGATGCAATATAGATCCGTCGTTGGGCCTGCCAGAGTGTTTAAAGGGGTTTTTCAGGATAGTTTGTTGAAACAACTGGCCGTCTAAGAAAATAAGGAATCCAGAGCCCGTCGGTTGGTTCTCAGTTCGGTTGGTTCGGTGTCGGTTGGTTCGGCATCGGTTGGTTTTCAGTCGGTTGGTTCTCAGTTTGGTTGATTTGGCGTCGGTTGATTCTCAGTCGGTTGGTTCACCATCGGTTGGTTTTCAATCGGTTGGTTCGGCGTCGGTTGGTTGTCATCGGTTGGTTCGGCGTCGGTTGGTTCGTCGTCGGGTGGTTCGCCGTCGGGTGATTCGCCGTCGGTCGGTTCGCCGTTGTTTGATGCGTTTTCAGTGGGTCTGCGATCTGTGGGTTTGCGGTCGGTTGGTCCTTAGTTGGGTAGTCCGTGGTTGGACCGAGTGCGGTCGGTTGAGCCAGCCGATTTGATGATGAGTTCGGACCAAGCGGAGGAGGAGATCGGCTGATGCGAAAATCGGTTGGTACGGAGGTCGGACCAAGTGAGGTCGGGCGAAGAAGAATGAGACGGACGATATGAGGTCGGACAAGAGACTAGATGATGGTCGCTTTGTGGGGCGGCCAAGGAGTCGTTTGGTCTAGCGACCAGTTAGCCTCTGGATTGGTCGGTTGGGTTATGCGGTTGGCGAGACGGTTAAAGATACGTGTCATTGAAGAAGGAGTTAGTAGGCGGTTGAGAGCAATTGTTGTAACCGTCTAGCCGACGGTTCCAAGAAGCGTCTCTTCAGGGAATACTTAAGGATTTGGGTCAAAAAACTGGCGAGGTATCTTCAATCATTTTCAAACAACAGCAAAGTCAGTGATTCGGGGATCATCCTTTAATTTTTAGTCTGTATCATTTATTTTCCAGTTTACTTATGTATTGTACAGTGTTTAGAGATTTCTAATGTCAGGCACTAATTATATCAAATTCGAAGATAATTTCCTATTTTCGGATTTTACTTTTTTATTGTTGAAAAATTGTATCAACAAGTGAAGACCTTTCACTTACGTCACATTAACGTTAGTAATGAAGTGAAGTAGCGGGGATAGTGGAGTAGTGGAAACCTTTTATATAGACCACTACTTCACATAGACCACATAATATTAACATTCTCTCACTTGATCTATAATTTACTCCATAAGAAACAAAATACATGAATCATGGATAGACCATCTTCAACGAGTATTATCTTCCATGTATTACAATGTAGTTTGATTCCTAAAACCACTCAAACATCTTAATGAATAAACCTTATGTTTATTCTAGGTCCTCACCTTCACGATAATTTTCTCAAGACAAATATGCGCATAAAACCAAATGAGAAAAATATCAACTGAACAAGAGTTTTATTTAATACAAAGATGTATGAACAAATGAAATTACATCACAGAACCAAATCCCATTTGTACCACATGATCCTTAAAATTCTTTGGTGGCATGTCTTTAGTTAAGGGATCAGCAATCATCAATTCAGTGCTAACGTGTTCAATGACCACTTTATTTTCTTTAATACGTTCTCTTATGGCTAAGTACTTAATATCGTGTTTACATCGACTACCACTTTTATTATTCTAAGCCATAAAAACCGCAGCTGAATTGTCACAATATATCTTCAATGGCCTAGCAATAGAATCCATGATTTTAAGCCCATATATGAAACTCTTCAACCATACACCATGACAAGTAGCTTTGGAACACGAAACAAATTCTGCCTCCATGGTAGAAGTAGCTGTCAATGTCTGTTTTGCACTTCTCCAGGATATGACTCCATTAGCTAACATGAAAATGTAGCCAGATGTTGATTTTCGAGAATCAACACAACCATCAAAGTCTAAATCAGAGTAACCAATAACATCTAAACTATTGGTTCGTCTGTATATGAGCATGTAATCCTTTGTCCCTTTAAGGTACCTCAATACCTTCTTTGCAGCTCTCCAGTGGTCAGGACCTGGATTACTCTGATATCTTCTTAACACTCCAACAACATATGCTATATCAGGTCTAATACATACCTGAACATACATGATGCTTCCAACCACTGAAGCATATGGAATGTTAGTCATATAATCCGGCTCAAAATCATTCTTAGGGCATTGATCTAAACTGATTTTTGTCGCCCTTGACAATTGGAGCTACATTTGGTGAGAAATCTTTATCCGAAATCTCTCTAAAATTGATATAGGTCTCTTGAGACAAGCCCAAAATGCCTCGAGATCTTTTCCTATGGATCTTAATGCCAATGACATAAAATGTCTCTCCCATATCTTTTATGTCAAAATTTATAGAGAGAAAATATTTCACCTCGTATAGCAAATCTTTATCATTAGTAGCAAGCAAAATATCATCTATATATAGCACAAGAAAACAAATCATACTCCCACTAACCTTCAGGTATATACATTGATCCATAATATTTTCTTCAAAACCAAATGAAGTAATGACATTATGAAACTTTAAATACCACTGACGAGAGGCTTGTTTTAAACTATATATTGATTTATTTAGCTTGCATATTAAATGCTCATCGTCTCTAGAGAAGAATCCTTCAGGTTGTTTCATATAAACCTCTTCATCTAGAGTGTCATTAAGAAATGTCGTTTTCACATCCATTTGATGTAACTCAAAATCAAAGTGCGCTACTAATGCCATTCGAAGAGAATCTTTCTTTGATATAGGAGGAAAAGTCTCCGTGTAGTCGACTCATTCCTATTGAGTGAAACCTTTGGCAACAAGTCGTGCTTAATATCTTTCGATGTTACCTTTCGAGTCTTTCTTTGTTTTAATGACCCACTTACATTTGACGGCTTTTATACCATCAGGTAACTCGACAAGATTCCAAACTTGATTGGATGCCATAGAATCCATCTCTTCTTTCATAGCATTATACCACAAGTTCGATATTGATGAACTCATAGCCTGTGAAAATGTTTCAGGATCATTTTCGACTCCAATATTGTAGTCACACTCTTGTAGGTAGACAATATAATCACCACTGATAGCTGATCTCCTTATTCTAGTAGATCTTCTTAACACTGTATCATTATTCTCTTGAGAAACTTGTTGCTCAGCCGGTCAACAATATCAACTGGTTGTTCAACAATTTCTTGTTGTTCCTCGTATACAGTGTGATCTACTTGATCAGTATCAGCAGCTTGTGGAATTGCGATAGTTGGTCGTCTAATATTGGTTTGTACTTGAGGGGTATAAACGACAACTAATCTATTACTTGAATCGGAGGGTTGAGTTTCATGATGATTCTTTTCAGAAACAACGTTCCGAAGGCGATCACTCCCACTGATCAAGTCATTTTCAAGAAATTTCACGTTTCTTGATTCCACAATTTTAGTACTTTGAGATGGATAATAGAATCTATAACCCTTGGACCTTTCAGCATATCTAATGAAATATCACTAATGGTCCTTGGGTCTAGTTTCTTTTCTTGTGAATTGTAAACTCTCACTTCAGACTGACATCCCCAAACGTGTATAATTATACACTGAAATATACATGGCCATGTAACAACATGGCCGTGTATAATTGTATATGGCCGTGTAATTTCCAGGTCAACTGCCACGTCACCTCTGTCATGTCCACGTCAGCAATTTCCATTAATTTTTTTAACGGTGAGACCAAATTTGATTGAAATTGTTTATAATATGCCCAAAATTGATTGAAATTATTTATATTGAAACTAAAATTAATGAGTTTTTTATATTCGGACCAAAATTGATAAATTTTGGTTATATTAGGACAAAAATTGATGAATTTTTTTATATTGGGACCAAAATTAATTTTTTTCCATAATAATATAATGTTTTAAATAAAAATTTATTTATTTATGTAACATTTGTCTTAACAAAAGTTGAATTTGTTCGTTGTGATTTTAAATGAATTGGTAATATAAAAAATAATATTTTGTATTGAATTATTGAGGTTTTAATTGATAAAATATATATTATATTAATATATATAGTATTTTCCTAATAATATTTATAGGAAATTATTAAAAAAAATATAAGTGAACAAATACACAATACCGTAGGAAATGAATGTTGATTGTTATTTGAAAATGCAATCAAATTTTAACATTACATTTATATTTTTGGCTTCTTTATTTTTTTAATCATTTTAATTATATATTGAAAGAAATAAAGTAAATATTTTCTTTGCAATCCAAACCCAAAAAAGACGTACCATATCTTAAATATCAAACTTCTAGGTTATATTTGATAGGTTTATTACTCAACTTTGAATTTAAATGCTTGACACAACAGCTTCATGTATGCATTTTATAGTTTATATTGTCATTAAAAATAGTTAGCTTTAATTTTATATAAAATTGAGGGTGTGTTTATTTTGTAAAATTGTTTGAAATAATATATATATTTTATTGTATGAAGAATAAAAAATTATATAAGCAATATAAAAAATAATAACTATGTTATATAGTTGCAGATCCAATCGGCTAAGTTAGCGTATACCATATGTTTATAAATATTTCAGTTTCCTTTTTGCATGTTAATATTTGAATATTAATTATTATATCGAAACATAATACAAATTAAGGAAAAACGATATAAAAATATTTTTAATATTAGAAACAATAACGCCAAAATACAAATATATAAATATATATCAATCACCCCTATGGTATATATTAATCAAAATTGAGATTAAATTAGCACGATTCATGCCCCTAATATATTAATTTTTTTAAAAAGTCTTTTTCACAAAAAAGAACACAAGAGTTTCATAATAATTTAAAATATATACTCCCTCCGTCCCACGTAATTTGTCCCTATTTTCTATTTTCGTACGTCCCATATAACTTGTTCTTTCTATTTTTGAAAATATAATTATGCTCGCATTTTAAATTTTATAATTTTTTTAATTTTAATTAAACTATTTACTTATCTTAATCTTAATTTATAATTATTTTTACTAATACACTTTTTAATTACTTACTAATTATATTTACCTGAATTATCGTATCTACAGTAATACGTCCACATGACATGGGATGGAGGGAGTATAATATATATCAAAATGTTTTCTATGCTCCATAGGCAATATTTTCTCAAATAAACTTTTAAAACCTTCTTTATGAATGCTTTTAAATTAAATTTATTTGAATGAAAATTAAAAACTAAATAGAATTCTCAAATCAATTTTTACATTAAAAATTATTTATCATAACTATATATAATACGGGAAATTAAAACACAACTAAGAACCAACCACATATATATATATATAATAGTGTATCGGTCGAGTTTAGTTAAACAAACTCATTAGTCGAAATGACAACACTACCCTAAAACAGGAGAACAAGTCGAAACCCTTGGGCATAATAGAACCATTGTACATAACTATAAATAATGTACATTATAACAACCTAGTGCTAGTGTATTTTGGGATGACGACTATACCCCTAAACCGCGCCGTCACCATGACCATTACCATTACCATTACCGTTACTTAGGCGTTATAGAAAACAAAATATAAAGACGAAAGATGGATCATCAATTGTACCGAATAGAAACTTACTTGAATGTTGCCGGCATCTCATTAGCAGCTCCGCTTGTTGCCACCGCGCATTCGTTTGGAAATGTTACCTCTGGAGACAGGGCCTTGGGAGGAGGGTGTGCCAATAGCCGGAGTAGAGTTGTGTGGCAACGAGTGATGCCGGTTTTTTATAGAAACAACGCCGCGTTGGTAATGGGGAGTGTTGTTTTGGTGCCTGAGGTGGTTTCTAGGGGGGTGGTTTGCTGTCTTCCCAGAGTTGTTGGGCTGGTCAATGACCATTGTAGCAAGAGAGTCTTCAAGGGGTAATGAGATCCCGGCCATCCCGTCGTAGGATAGAGTGCACGCTATTGCGTGTAGTGAGGCTCCCAGGTGTTCCGGTAGGATCTTTTGCGGCTGTGTCACCTGCCAAGAAGAAACATAAAGAAACTAATGATCATGTGTATCTACTAATCGAGTCCTCGAGTATGAATACCTCAAATGAACTATAAGTAACATATTGGCAATAGTAAAATTAACCCTAAGCCCCGCCCCAGTGGCGAATGTTGCTAATATTAGCAAACAATCCTCGAATCCATCACCAAATCATGCTCTTAAATTCGGCTCATTTAACTCGTCAAAACAGCAATTTAACGAGTTTGAACAAGCCAAACTTAGGTATAACTCTAGAAATATGCAACCTTGACATCAGCAGAAAACAAAGGAGTACACATAAGGTTGCATATTTGAATAGTTGCAAACTTGTATATGTGTCGCAACAACAACTGCTATTGTCTTGACTATAATTAGTTACTGACAGCACACAAAATAAATATCGGCAACACATGGAATATAAACGGATAGTACAAATATATATTGATACAATATAGATACAATAAATGAACGGACATGAAATGTCAGTACATAATATATATATTAACACAACACACATATAAACTAGAACAAACAGCTACTGCTAACAAGATGTACAACATACATTGCCGGCTCTATTTTCATGTGCTAATTAAGACTAATAAAGCATGGTGGTGCAGATTAGCCCCAATCAACACTCTAGCCATTCCCCATATATGTATACATTGCAACTGAGTATATTTAGAGAGAGCAGAACTAGCAAGTAGCCGAAGCCTATATCATAGAGCATGGTTTCATGTCTGTTCAGATTCAAGTGTGATAAAATAATTCAATTAATTTGCAAGAGAGAACTTACTTTGTGTAGAACTGCTGCAGAAAGCCTCTCCCTCAAACAATAAACCTGCGCGACATCAAGGGCCGTCGATTCGAAAGGAAGCCACCGATCAGCGACGACTTTAACAACATTGCCGGGTGAGGACATAATCTTCTCACCACGGTGGGAATTCAGTGTTTCGGAACACATTGTATCATTCTCATCACTATCATCATCGTTATCGTCAGATTCACTTTCACCATCATCATCATCATCATCGTCATTTTCAGCCGGAATGACGGCAATCTCAGTAGCCAGTAGCAATAGTGGAAGTGGAGCCACAACACTACAGTTCTTAATGTGAAGCCCCCCGTCTCCACGTGTAATTTCATCAAAGACAATCAAAGGTTCAGGACAATTTCTCTTGAACGACAACTTTCCATTGGTTGAATGAGGATGCAACCGCACCTTATTCCCGTCAGCTGTTTCGACAAGTGTCCTCTTACCGTGCGGGATCACTCTCCCAACCATTGGATATAGACCCGCAACGACAACAGCATGAAGGATTCCTGGATCACAGGCATTTAGACTGCACCGAGAAGCATCATCGGGCATAAAACCATTTCGGACAAGTTCAGTCTCAAGCTGCTTGCGCATTCCTGAGAGCATTTTCATAGTGCTCGCAGAAACGAAGTACTGAGAACAGAACCGAGCTTCTTCACCTCTTTCCTTGGCCATTTTCCAGCAATCAAAGGCTGCTATTACGGCTAACTGATCTCCATTCCCTCCGTAATAGGAAGCCAGCTCTGATTTAGCCAATTGGGCTCTCTTCTTTTCATTAGGCAACATAGGTAGAATGAACGGGTCCCTGTAGTCGGAAGCACAGGCTAATGTCAATGCTGGATCGAGACAATTCAATAGTATTGCAATAAATAGCATCTTGCTTGTGAGCGGATGAACAGGCAGGGCTCCAAGTTTCTCGCCAAGATCTGTGAGTTTCTCATCAGAAGATAGAGCTCCGATATCTTGAAGAACAATGATTGCATTGTGTATCGTCTCGTAAACAGGGGGGTCCAGTGTTTTCTGCAAAAATTCTTCGATTTTACAAGATGGATCGATAAGCTTCACCTGTTGAAGGAAACAGAAACAGTTAATACATTATTTGAGAAATACTGCGGCGATCTATTTGAAAATGTACAAACATACAGAGGACATGAGATCAAGTCTTAGATCCGGTTAAAATATAAAAACAACAGTGGAAACAACACAAGGACACACACTCAATTTTTTTTTTTTTTACTTTCAATACATAGAAGCAGTTTTAGCACCTGCAGACATAGCTCTTCTATCGGCATCCTCTTAATCTCAGGCACTTGGAAATCTGGGAGTGAAGCAGCCCGAAGTTTTGAGAAAAGATGATAACAAATACCAGGTTGGCAACGCCCTGCTCGTCCTTCCCTCTGTTTCACGCTTGCTTTCGAAATCCAAGAAGAATGAAGAGTCGATACATTGTTGTATGGGTCATAGCTTTTTTCCTTCATTCTACCGCTGTCTATAACATAAACAACATCCTCAATGGTGACAGAAGTCTCTGCTATATTAGTTGAAAGAACAATTTTACGGCAGCCAGGCTGGGGGCGCTTGAACACTTTTTTTTGCTCAGCCAATGGTACCATAGAATGGAGAGAATGGATTACGAATCTAGAAGGATCCCTGAAGAAGGGGCTGGCTACTAATCTCTCACGTGTTCGATTTATGTCATCCCAACCAGGGAGAAACACAAGAACAGCCCCGATCTTTGAGTCACTGCATATTTTCCTCAACAGCTGTTCAATAAGCACGCAATCAATTAGTTCAGGGTCAACATTTGATATGTATTTGTCAAGTAATTGCTGCTCTTCATCGGAGTACTTAAATGTCTTCTCCATATGCTTTTGGATAATCTCAGCAGTTTCAGTATGATTATCTTGCTGAGCATAATCTAAAGCAGTCTTTCCCTCCCTTGACTGTAAATTGCAGTCCGCACCAAACGAGAGAAGCATGCAAACATCACCAACTCGTCCCTTCGCAGCAAGTACCATCAGTGGCGTTACACCAGTTATGGAGTGCGAGTGATTAAAAAGGCCAGCACTCCCTTCTGAAGATATTAACTCAAGGAGGGGTTCAAACTCATCATTCGACAGAGCTAAGTCAATAGCCTCATCGAGAGCAACCTTATGCTCATCACTCAAGGAAGAGTTTTTGATAAACTCATCCAATTTCGTGTGTTTGTTTTCTGGAGATCTCACAATAGATAGTACATCTTCTAGGTAGAGAGATTTTACCTGAAACATAAAAAACAAAAAGAAAATGAATAATTATAACAGAAATATTAATTTATAAAATAAAAGAAGCATGCCCCTGACCCTCAGCTATTGCATGAACGAAAGAATGAATAATATGGTGCATTTTATTTTTAAAACAGGTAGTTTTTTAACATGGTACAAGCGAAAAAGCAGTCCCATTTCAATGCCCCTGCCTGCGTTGTGAAGGCCCCCCAGTTGGAAGAATAACATAGGAATAAATTTAAAATTATCAGTTCAAACTTTTAAGTGACACAATCGTTTAACATAAATTAATATAAAAAATTTCGTCACCAGTAAACTGGAAGAGGCAACTCACAGGATATGTAAAGCCAGGAACTTGAATTATTGGGCAGCCACCAAAGTATTTCGAGAATCTGTCTGCATCAATTGTGGCACTCATCAATACCTGTTCCAGCCCATAGACCATAAAAAATTTCACTAAAAACCAATTGCATTCATTGAAAGACCTATAGACTTCATATATATATGTTGAGCAAGAATAAAAGTTATGAAGATACTAACCAGACGAAGATGAGAATACAAAGGAAGCATGTCCCTGGAGACATATTAGAATATAATATACAAAAGAATTTACAAGATTTTTAGATTATAATATAAATTACAAAATAATTGTATCCAAAACATAATAAACTGAAATTGAGATCACATGCGCCTTAAAAATAAAATAAAAGTCAAAACTCAACACAAGCAAAATATATACCTGATTATTGCAAGCATAAAGTCTGAGTAGCGATCCCTTTCATGAATTTCATCCTAAAGGTAGAAAACACATTGTAAGAAAGAGAACAAAGATATAAGAACCAGAGATTATGGGTTGAACTATACTGGAAATGAATTAAAACTAAAAAAAAAGTACATGAAATTTCAGAGAAGGAATCAAATATGTAGTGTGCCCAAGAAATGTGCTGAAGAATAGAACACAGCTACCGAAAGAATCAGCACAAATTAAATCATATTGTCTTTTGTACTACGAGAAAACTATAATAACTATAAGTCAGTAGCACAAAGCAGACAAAGTCAAGCTCTCCAAATAGGTTAGATAAGTTTAGAGGTATATATAACATTATGAATAGTGTTCAGTGATTATAAGGAAACCAACAGGCAGCTCTCACCCAGAGGTCAAAAATAAATAAATAAATAATAGATAGATCTGGACAACCAAATATTCAAATAACAAAGATACAACGGAAGCGACTAGGGGTGTGTTTGTTTGGGGGTTTAGGTTTTGGATAATAAAATTTTGAATTAGAACAATTGTTTGATGTGATATAAATAAGTAGTGATGTGATGTTTTAAATGTAAAATTAATTTTAAATATAAGATAAACAAATAAAAAATAAGTGTTTAATTTGATATTTTTTTAAAGGAAAATTTTTTAGTGAATAATGGTAAACCTAAAAAACCTCCCAATATAGCACAACATGTTCAAGTCAAATTAAAAATTGTTCTGTGGTGACAAAAAGAACTGTTGGGGACAGCCCATATATATATAACACTAGAACAATCAAAGATAACATAAACTTTAATGTTTGATGTCACATATAATATATGGGTAGAGAAGAATACCACAATAATGTGTGTGATGTCAGAGATGCTATTCGACTTTTTTTTGGCTTTTTTCTTTGTTCTGCCACTTCCTCTGCTGACTAGAATCCGGAGCAAAACTCCATTGGTGCAGAACACAAGAGATGAATGCCTTCCACCTTTGCTCTCCAGCCGAATCTGGTATTTTATATTATCAGATAAAGTCATAACAGAAGGCAAGTTCAAAGGAGTGCCTAATAATTCTTGAGGTGATTAAAATAGTTATTTTCATCAATGTAGTTTAGCAAGACAGAAATCTACTTGGCCAATCCATAGACCTTCTGAAAAGACATTCAACTTTCCAGATTGTTCCAATGCTATTTTCAAAGATATATTCACAATCAATGCTGAAAAACTTTACTTCAGTACATGCTTGGAATCTATAGTCATGGGTGCTTTAAGAATGGTTACATTTTCCAATTTCAACAGTAAACACAAGTATTGAGTTCGGATAATAATAAGTTATACAGAGTAATTGTATACATAACTTTTACTAAATAACATAATTAGAAAAAGCAGATAAACAGCTGCTAAGTAGATCCGGCAGTACCTTGTATCCAACAGAATCCCCAACATTTTCACCTCTTTCTGAAGCAATCCTTTCAGCCACTGCACTTCAAAAATGGAGTATAGGCATATACTTGCATATGATTAAGGCAATAAAAACATATATAAATACATTTGTTCAAGTTAAAATAGGTTCTGTTCTCACCTGACGTGGCAGAAATTCTGCGTGGCTGTGTACAAATTATTTTGCAGGTCTCTCCCTTACCCCATGCATGGTCCATTAGAAATTGTGGGACCTTAATCATTTCGTTGAAAATAAGTTTCACATGTAATATTTAAAGACACGCTCTCAAGATCAATATAAGTAGTGAGATATTGTGCAGCTTTTCGGATGACACTATCATCACTGGTTTTAAAGTCACGACATTATGTTGCAGCTGAAGGTAAGATATTGCATGAATCTCCAGGATAATATTTATAGTAATATAAGCAACAAATTTATGGGGTAAAATGTGTTAGAAACAACTATACTAAGCTAAGCTAATGAGGCATATAAAGAAACAACTATACTAAGCTAAGGATGTCCCTTGAATGCATGAGAATTTATTTGAAAATTAAACTGGCAATCATTCATCAGATTTTTTTTTAAATCATAGAGAAAATGCATATGTGTATTGTGATTAATACTGCAATACATATAAGAAGAAATGCATGCATACATGTAGTGGTCACAAAACAAAAAAGGAAACCATTGAGTGTCAGAGATTCCAAAATTCCATTCCAAGAGAGGTTGACAACATGTCTTTGTTATGATTATAAACATATTTTCCATCTAAACATTCTATACCTAATCTAGTTAAAGGCTTATGCATGCTCCTGCAAATACTGCACATATCCTTAAATCTTTGACGACAAGAGTTCAGTAAATCTCAAGTAAACTAGGGTTTTTCGATTTAATATAAGGAGAATAAAATTGAAAAGAAAATATATAATCTTGCATGATAACAAAACCGCCAACTACGCAACATGCACAGTTACAAATTTCATTCGCCCATCACAAAAATGATATTGTAATTACCATAAGAAACACATATTGGCTTAATAGCAACCCACAGGACACCATCCATTTAAAAATGATTGACATAGAGTGGCAAAACTTGAAACTAGTAGTTAATAAATAATCCTCCTTTTGCCAAGATAGTAAAAGAAGAAGGTTAAGAAAATGTATAAAACAACTACCTGTGTGGTTTTCCCACATCCAGTTTCACCACATATGAGCACAACCTGTTTGAAATGATGGACAAACAAGAATTAGAGATTATTAAAAAAATAAAAAAATAAAAGAGCATCCAACTGTGTACTATGATAAACTTTAATCCTACTCCATTAAAAGGGATTGAAACTGACAGGCCAAACTCTTAAGCTACGGTGCCTTTGTTAAAGGGTCTAGGTGTTCTTTATAGTTTGAAACAGTCATGATTATAAAAGTGATACCTCCTAGTTATGTATCATAAACTAAATAAAATGAAGCTTTACGTATGGCCAACCTGATGAGAATCTACTGTGGATGTAATATTATCTTCGAAAGATGCAATTGGAAGCTTGGATCTCTCCTCAGTGATCTGCACAACTATCATCCATAATTATCATAGTTAAATGTAACAATTGAAAATATATACTGAGAAGGCAACAGACCTGTCTCAAGTTTGGGACCTTTTTTATTTTAGAAGCGAGTGATTCCACTTTGTTCTCAATATCTGACTTGTTCATTGTTGGTTTACAAAACATGTCGTCTTTTGTTCCCCGTACATTGCCATTTTTAACACTACATTCTCCAACTTTACTTTCAGTCATCTCTACATCATCAGGGGGATACTGAGTGAACAAATCCTGTAAAACAGATTTAGCTCCTTCTGAAAATCTGAAAGAAACAAGATTTTCCTTCCCTTTAACTGAGCCAACTGCCTTTTTGGTCTTATACACAGAAATACGACGTTGCTGCCCCCGCCTACATAATGCTATTATTAGGACAAAAGCAAATCGTGTAGCTCATATTTTAAGGGATCCTCATAATAGTAATGATTACAACGTTCAGCCTATCCATAGCTCACCCAGAACTTTTGGACTTCAAGCCCATTTTCCGGGATAATGCATGCACAGCAGCCCTTTCTTGGTTTGTCAGGTTTTCTTCAAATTTGTACACTGGAATCAAATTTGTGTGAGAGTAGCATTTGGATTTCAGAGCACAACCAGAAAGAATAACATCATCTTTCAAGAAATTGGCCAGAGGCAAAATCATTTACACTTCAAAATGGGACTCATAACATCCATATTTTTCTTATAATCATCCCTAAATTTCCATGTTCAGTTTAAGAGTAACAAAAAGATATTGTAGTCAGAAAATCAAGATAGCTTCATTTTTTAAAATATTGATTCAAGATAGTTATTTTTTTAAAAGCATTCTGGATTAAATTAAACTATAGAACACATGGTATGAAGATTACTAAAACACCAACTTTAAAACAGTCATTAACTAACAAAAGGCTATTTTTCAGAACACATCAACACAATGTTGAATGTTTAAGTGCAGTAGCACTGACGTTCATTCCTTTCAAAAGCCGTTAATTAAAATATGAACAGAAGTCGTACACTAATGTACTCATGAGCATGCGATTTATTAAAAGAATCAAAGGAAAACACTACATCTATAATTCAATATCAATAGTCCAATTTTCCAAAAACGAATCTGTCTGAAGAACATATAGTATAATCAAATAACAGATGTTAAAATTGATAATGAACAGGTGCAACTCTCACTGACCATACTAATATCCGTAAGAATCACAACTAAACCTATAAGCCAATTTCAAACATATAAGAATCAACAGGAGCTAAAGAAGTGTCAAAGGACAAGTCATACAAACTATCCCAAACTCAAAAAAACCAATAATTTCCATCACTTCTGTGTCAAAGCAGCTCAACCAAATCCGACAAATACAAAAATGAGAGATTAAAAAACCCTATCAAAGTAACCCTCCCAATTTCCAGCGGCGAAGCATCATCCTCCGTTCCAAAAATAAATAAATAAACAAAAAATCCTAGGGTTCCATAACAAGCAAATTCGAGGATTATTGGCTGACCTTCAGCGTCCGAAACGCGGAACTGCTCGAGAATCTGCGCAATCCGAATGCGAGTGGCTTCGGCGACATTGGTGACCTCGAATAGGTTCCTCCCTTTCTTCTGCCGCTTCTTCCCTCCGCCATTAGCATCCGAACCCGGAGCCATCCGAGAAACTGAGAAGAAATCGAGAGATAGTTTTGGGAATTTGGGGAAGAACAGTCGCTTGCCTTTCAAACTCTCTCTTTCTCTGCGTTTTCCAACACTTATACTGCGGATTTCTTCCGGGGTAATATCGGTAATTCATATTTAAACCTGCCTGGAGCTTTTATAAATCAAAGGTTGTGTTTGTTTAGGGTGGTAGGCTGTGTCATATCTGTTACTTAATTCAATTAGGCGTTTTTATTAAAATATTTGGTAAAATAATAGTTTAATATACATTTATTTATAAAATGACAATTAAAGATATTTTATATTTTATTTTTTAAATATATAGTTGAGTTTTTACATTTTTAGAATTTTATTATTAATTTAAAATTTAGAAAAATTTTATTAAGATATTTATTTTTAAAATTTTTGTAAAAAATTAATGCAAGTTTATTGAAATTTATATATATACATAGAAATAGTATAAATATAATATATATATGTATTTTTATTGGATTAATTTTTAATTAATATATATTTACATTAAATTTATTGGATTAATTTTTAATAAATATATTTATTTTTAATAAAATATTATGTGATAAAATATACTATATAAATGAATCAATAATATTAATATTTTTATATTATTTTTATTTTAAAAATTTTTTAAAAAAATTATAAATAAGATAATTGAAATATAAAAAAAAATATTTTAAATTTATAAATATAAATTTATAAGTTATTAGAAGAAATATATCCAATAATTAATAAATAGTAGCATAATAAAAAAATATATTAATATATGTGAAAGAATTAATTAATTTTAAGAACGGAATAAAAAGAATTAAAATGAAAAAATTAAAATCTAAAACGATGGGATATAAAGTTTTTTCAAAATTAGCTTTTGGATGCTTATTTACTAAACACCAAAATTAGTTGGTTTACTTGGTCAAACAATAAAAGTTCTTCAATAAACTAACAGTTGTTTAATAAGTTGTTTACCAAACACCAAAATTAGCCGGTTTATGATCAAACAACTAAAAAGTTATCTAATAAGTTGTTTACCAAACACCCTCTTAGTTGTTAGGTTTAGATTTTTTAAACAATAAAAAGTTAATTTTAATAGTTGTTTGAGCGTATAAATAGATGTTTATGTGATATTTTAAATGTAAAATAAATTTGTAATAAAATAAAAAAATGAAAAGTAATTGTTTAAAAATAAATTTGTACTGTAATATAAAAAATAAAAAATAATTGTTTGATATGATATTTGTAGAAGAAAAAAAAAAACAAAAAAATCTCAATTAACTTCCGGAAAAATCACAAGAACACAACCAAATATTTTTTCTACATATTTAATCGTCTGTTATTCTATAAAACATACTCAATTTTATAGAATATTTTATAAGGGTGTGTTTCTTTAGGAGGTTTTGGGGAAATTTAGTTTTGGGTTTGGTTTTTATGTATAGTAATTTGTATAATTTAATTATAAATTTATATTATATTTATATATATTTTTTAAAATTTTTATTAATTTGTATTATAAAAAAATTTATTATCTGCAAAATGACATATATATTGTATATATTTTATTAAATTATAATTTTTTTCATATTTATAATTAAAAAAGAAAAAAAGGACAGACTCCTCCAAACTCTCATAGACCCTAAATATATCCTTTTTTTTTAAAATAGATATTAAATCAATATTTTAAGTATAATACTCTTTCACTCAAAGTAAAAAATATACATTTATTTTTGGGGCGAAATTTAAAAAAAAATATTATTTTAGATAAAAGTAGTATTTAAGAAATTTAATGAAATAGTTATTATGCCAAAGTACAAATATGTATAAATAAAAAACCACACGATCCAATATAAAGTATCGAATAATATCAAACAATAAGAAAAACAATGATAAAGAAAGAAATGGTTAATAAGATAGATAACATTGATAAAGCAATTAACAAGAGTATTGTCGAAACGATAGAACTTACAAAGAAAGTAATGGATAGTTAGATAGTTAAGAAGAAATAACATCGATAAAGTTAATAACAACGAACAATAATACTATTGTCGAAAGTAAAGAATGTACACAGAAAGTAAAGTAATGAATGGTTAAGAAGAAGATAGCAGGAATAAAGCGAACAACAACAACAACGGTATTGTCGAAAGTAACAAATTTACACAGAAAAGTAAAGTAATGAATAATTAAGAAAATATTCAACTTATTATGAAGTCCCTCCGTTGCAATAATAGTGAAGGCCGTTGCTGTGAGCTCCATTTGAATTTGAATTTGAATTCGAATTCGATAGAACCGGCGTCAGACCCCAAATGCGTATGGTTCGATCATCGCTGGCTGAAGCAAGCATGTAAGGGTTTGCCGGATTCCAGGCGACACAGTTGACAGCCCCGGTGTGCCCCGACAATGTCAAAATGAGATCTCCCGAGATTCGGTGCCA
This sequence comes from Andrographis paniculata, assembly GCF_009805555.1. Taxonomy (NCBI): domain Eukaryota; kingdom Viridiplantae; phylum Streptophyta; class Magnoliopsida; order Lamiales; family Acanthaceae; genus Andrographis; species Andrographis paniculata. The sequence continues at coordinate 3,727,062 of NW_026137611.1, forward strand.
AATGTAAACCTACAAATAGCTCAAACTATTTAGCACCCTTCATTAGATTTTCTCTTTCTAAAACATATTATATCCGGTAGAGAACACACACTTGCAAACTAACACGATATCTAATATACTCCCCGTCCGGAATATCATGTTAATATAACAATAGTCCACACAACTAATGTCACCAAGCCATTGATCTCAGCACATATCATGTCATATAATATACTCCGTCCGTCCGGAATATTTATACTGAGTTTTTTTCTTTTTTCTTTTTTTTACTATCCATTGAACTCATACAGTATTTATTTACCGTAAATAACCTTATCCACTCATGTCACTATCTTTTCTACTATCTCGTTTTTTTATAACTTTTCAAAAATATTTTTATAATCACCTTATTTTACTTTTTCACAAACTCTATTTTTACATTAAAATATTATTATTTTAACATATGAAATAATATATAATTAATATCACATGAGAATAGTCCACACAACAAATATCACAATTGATTTTAACACATACCACATGTTAACACAAACACGATATGTTAACGCAAGCACAATATATAATATATAACTGACCACATGCGCCAATGAATTAATTAATGCCAATAGAGACTTGAATTTATAAACTTGGTTACCTGTGAATCCTCACTTCCGCTGGCGACAAATGCCTGGTTGGATCCACCGAAACACGACCTGACAACAAAACGAGCACGTTTATGGCCTTTGTATTTAGTGACCATCCGAGGATAGCCATCGATGTTCCAAAGATGAAGTTCTTGGTCCGCTAAGCTAACGAGCAAATATTTCCGGTCTTCTGACAGGACAAATGAAGTTATCCATTGATCCTCTTCGATGAATCTCTCGGACTTCGTTTCCAACCCAAAGAATTGTATTGTATTTTCTCTACAAATCGTTATGAGCTCCTTCCCGTCCATAGTGATCCCCATATCAGCTATTCGGGCAGTGTTAGGCCCGTTCCAACATTCCAATTCCGTGCCGTTTAAATCCCACATGCTGACACTTTTATCGTTGATGCCGGTAAATATTCTCATCCCATCAAGAGACCACGCGCAAGAAACAAGACCAAGAGAACCTTTTTCATATGTGTGGAGGCATTCTCCGGAGGCTACGTCCCACCGTCTAACAGACTCCTGTAAACCACACGTAAGAAGCTGATCGTTGCAGTGTCTCCACGAAAGATAAGCGACGGGTTTCTGATGACCGGACAGTCTATGCTTTAATGAAATTTGACCATCAGCCGCAACCTAGGCCAGTCAACAAAGATACAATACATAAGCAGATGACAAGGGGGCATAATTTTAATGTCCGAGACTTTGTCCATCAGCATTATGTCAAAGCAGAAATTATAAAATGCGGCGAATTTTCAGCAGTATTACCAGAGAACAAACAAAATTCAGACAAGTTTACGTTAGGAGAAAAAACAATCAATTCATTTAAAAGAAGGATAATGGAAAACATACATTGAAGAAGGATTTGGCATTCAAGTTGATGGTAGAGTAAAAAAAAAACCAAAAATGAATGCGATCACACTAACCAATCTCTCTATCAATGACTTCATATCGAATCCCAGCACCAAATGAAACACGAACCAATCAATAAACAAAATGATAATCAAAGCCCGCATACCTCCCATATAATCACGACACAATCACCCGATGATGAAGCCAAGTACTTTCCATCACGAGAGAATTGCAAAAACCACACTTCATCATCGTGCTCTTGTAATATCTGTATTGTTATAAGAAATAAAACACAAAAACAACAGTCAAGGTAACTGATTAAGTACAACCTAATGAGATGCATATGATTCTTCATAATAAAGAAATCACGACTTGTTTTCTATCCTTCGGGCATAATCTCATTGTTACAAACTCATTTTCATCCCGAGCAACAGCAAATAATAAAAATAAAAGAATTTATGCTACCTGCAAGGTTTGAGATGGCATATGTTCTTTTCCACACTGATGATCCGCAAGCAAAGACATTTCCCCAACTGAGGAATTGTGAAACCGACAGGCATCCTTTTGCAAGGAAAGCGCTTGTTCGACAAGATGGACCAATCTTTTTTCGGGAACCATAACCGAAGGGGGAAGCAGCTTATGCAAATTCTCCAGTAACTTTTTACGAGAGTTGATCCTCCGCTCAGGGCCAGAAGTTTCACCATTTGAGTTCGATGAGGGGAACACTACAAGCAAAGACAGCTCTTGCATTCTCTCATGCTTTACACCAAGCGGAGCCATCTCTGCCCTCAACGTCTTCAAAGCATCCATTGTTTTATTTTCGTCCAAAAGTTCCATGAACTTTTGCTCCAATATTACAAAAGATGCTAATTCAATAACCGACTCATCTATTCGACCAATTTCAGCCAACAATCTAACACTCTCATCCCATCGACCTTCAAGTATTTGATTCACAAACAATTCAACCACAGGCGTGTGCAGCGAAATTCCAGATTCCTCCGTTAGACAAGCCCCTGTGTCAGAGTAACCAAGAGACTGCAATGCATCGGCAATAATCCGAACAAGTTCAACTTTCTTAATAACACCTTTTGAACCAACAACCTCCTCCTCTTCGGATGCTAAAAGCCGAGCCATCGGATTACTTTTCCCACTTGGTGATGAAAAATTACAAACAGTTCCTGCAGATGACAATTTCACACGTTTCGATGGTGGTTGGTCATCCCCAACACCTCCCATGAAAAAGGTGCTTCAGCCCATATATGAGAGTATCAAGACAGCAACGAATACTAATTCAAACTATCCTTCAAAGATACCAAACAAAATAATAGTTAATTAAAACCATTTTTTGGGAGATTTCAAAGTGAAACTCTAACTTCATGTGCAAAACAGAGCTTAAAATGTCAAAAATCTAAGCAAAATTCATCCTTTCATCACAAGCATGTCACTGTAAGCCGAGAGGAATTATCTAAAGCTACAATGTCCTTCAATGGTTCATTTAAGTAACCTATTTGATACAAAATATTATTCAGAAATCAATCAAATTTTCATAAACAGAATGAAGTACTGCAACTTTATACATTAATGGTATGGTTTTGCTATCTATTTGGCTTAGAGATCATTTTCAATAATATAGTTTTGGCAACACTAAAAAAGGCCAATGCTTCCAAATTTGCGTAAGAATTTGCATACGAAAAAATTCACTACTAAAATTACTACAACACGACCTCGAAATGCCTCCATTAACAAGCAGAGAATAAAATTACAGTACACAAATCAAAATACCGTACACCAAAAAAATGTCTAACAATTTCAACTTCCTCGATCGTTCTTCAAAAAATTAAATGCACAGAAAAAACAAACGAATAACATACAAACTAATTCCTCGTATCAATCTCATTGACAAAAGCATCCGATTGTAATTTCCGATATCAAGACCTAAATCAAACCAATCACAATTCATCGAAGCACAAACAAGCAAATATATATATATATATGCATATCGTCGCCTAAGCGGCTGAAAACGCAGAACTTACCGGCGGCGAACGTGGTAACAGATAAGCAGATTTTCAGCGAATACCGAAGCAGAAGCAGCGTATCGGTGAGACTGCGGAATTGCAGAAAGGGATCCGATTCATGAAGGCCTATTTATTTATTTTGCTAATTTCATTTATTATTAACATTTTTTATTAATTAGTTTCTTTTTTTTTTTTTTTTTTTTTTGGTTGTTAGGCAAGAAGGATAAACATTGAAATAAGGCAAAATTGTTTATAGGGCAAAAATTAGTTTCATTCAAACCCTTTTTTTTTCTCATGAAAAAATTATTAAAATTACTAGTACATAAAACAAAATTTATCATTTTTAATTTTATCATTCAAAATTTAACTGATCAACGTAGTTGTTACACACTGATCTGACAGCTAAGTCGGATTGAATGTAGTGTTACATAAAATATGACCGTGTTTAAACTAACAATTCATCCACCGTTCTAATCAAATTAAACACAAGTGTTAATAGATTATAGACTCATGTCTATCTTCCGTTTCAGTTGGCGTGTTTGAACATAGGCATGTTTAGTTCAAACACGCTCGTGTTCAGTCCCACGACACATCTTTCAGTGATTGTGCTTAAACACTGACATATTTATTTCAAATACAGTTGTGTTGAATCTTAAAACAACTCTGGTTGATTTAAAATTAAGTAATCACGATTGTGTTCCAAAATATACGTAGCCTTGTTGGAGTTAGTTTAAATAAAACACCCTAGCCTCACATGTCCCAATTTCAAATTTAGTCGACATTCTCGGGCTTAGTTTGCAGAGTATTACGTCCGGTCGAAAATTTACTCAATGTACATTTCAGTAGCGATTGCGGGTTCCACGTCATAATATATATATAGTTGACATTATTCAAAATCCCCCACATTCCAATCCTACCTCTCTAATATTTTAATCATACATTCTACATGTTATATTTTATCTTCTTTGGAGTGAAGAATATTTTTGTGGAATCGTTTGTGAAGGTAAATTTTAAATTAATTTTTTCTTCGGTTTATTGTATCTTATGATATAAAAAATGATAATAATGTATTTTTTTGTAATTAATAAATTATACTGTATGAAAAAACTAAATAGTATGGAGATAAGTTTTTATATAATTTATTTTATGATTAAGGCATATTTTTTTGTATTTTATAAGTAGTGCATTAAAATTGTGCTATATTATAACTTGTATTGTATTATCATAAAATTGAATTACGATAAGGGAAAATGTGTTAAGAAATATATGATGAAGATATAGATTTAGATTGCAATGAAATTCGAAAAAAAATGAGTGAAATGAAATGCTTAATGAATCAGATTTTGAGGATTCTAATTATACGACAGAAGAACAAGATTCAGAAGACGATAAGATTGCTGAGTCATTATTCGAGAGTAACGTGGATATAAATGAATTTAATAAAAATCAAAGTGTCACGGTGCATCAAAATTTTGAAGATGAGACGTCACTGGGTGATTCCCAAGAAAAAAAATTGAACTAGCTTTATCGAGTCCGATGTTGATGAGATGGAGTTGCCTTTTATAATTCAGAGTTAAAGTATGATCAAAATTTTAGTATTGGGATGATTTTTAGCTCGAAAAATAATAAAAGAAGAATTTATGTCTGATATGCCATTGATAATTGCAATTGGAAAATGAGCGCAATAAAAGTGAATGAGAATTATTTTTTCAACTCATACCGTATACTTAAAACTATGATTGTATGTACTACTTAATGTAAAGTTGACATGACTTGCAAAGAAATTAACTATAGAAAAACATTGATATAGCTATAAAAATTTGCTATGAAATAATTATATATCAAAATTGTCATATAATTTGTTACAAAATATAATAAAAAAGATAAAAATATATTTATCCATAACTATTTTTGTAACAAAATTTGTTATTGATTTTTTCCATCAATAGTATTGAAGCAAATTAGCCACGTGTTATTTTTTATGGCAAATTTGTATTACATTTATTCACAAATATATAAGCAAATAAAAAAAATAAAAATATTCATATCTAATATTGTGGAAAAATATTGTATAATAAATTATTTTAACTAACAATTGAAAATCATAATAATTTTTACTACAAATATATATATATATACAATTTATTTATACTTCTTAAATTTTATTTTAATATTTTACAATTTATTAAAGTATAATACTTATGGATAGTTGAGGGCTTCGCCGTTACACTACATAAATTTAAAGTTTACACAAAATTTTTTTTTGTCTAAAACTGATGTTTGATTTTAAATAAAAACATAAATTAAACAAATTTTATACAAATAAAAAACATAAAATATTTATATTCTTTTGAATAAAATAAATAAATAAATAATTGTTCAATCATTTATATTTATAGTTTTTTTTAAAGATCACATAACAATTTATCTCCAAAAAAAACTATAAAATAAAGAATTAAAAAAACAATTTAAATTTTTTTTATTTATTTTATTTGTATAAAACTTGCATTATTGGGTTCAGATTTTGTGCAAGTTTTATATTACAACAAGAGGATTTCACGCAATAAATAAAGCACTAGATGTTTTATACATTTTTACTAAAATATAAGGGATGTTATATAATTTACCCTATAATAAATTTAAAAAATGCATAATATATTAAGTTATTAATATTTATGTAATATAATTATATGATTAAGAATAAAATTTAAATTGTCAAAATTTATCTATATAATTAATATAATCACATAAAAATAGATAGATATTTTATATATATAGTTAAAATTTCCACCATTTATACGAATTCTTCAATCATGTCATATAGTTTTTTCTTTTCTTTCATTCTTCTTTATTGCTATCCATTTTCATTTATCTTCTTATCTGCATTATTTTCTTTTTCCTTTACGATAAAAGTTTTTTTCTATTCTTCTTTAGGTGTTTCAAAAATAGAGATCATGATTCATTTATCTTTGTTGTTCAGGTATGCAGGTACATATAAATAACAAGTATTGATGTTGTTCATGAATTTAAAGGTAAAATTTAAATATTTTTTTTTTTTATGCTAGAATTTTGATGTTGTTAGAAATTACTTGAATATTTATTTGATTTTTATTTTGTAATATAATAATGTTTAACTTATTTTATTTGAAGGAATACTCGTTAATTAAACAATTTTAATTTTATGTATTGATATATTATTTGAAGTCTTCATGAAATCATCATATATATTGAATCGTTTGTTATTTTTATAATACTATCTTTTTAACTAATATTTTGTGAATTTTTTATTTTTCTTTACTCTTTCTCTAATTTTTAATATTCATAATAAGTATTTCTTTTCCTCATTTTTCATTTAGAAAAAAGTAAAATTTGCTTGTCTTTATATATATATATATATTTACTTTTTTTTTTTTTTGCTAATTTTGCTTTCACTATTTTGTTTTTTTAATACAAATTACTTATATTTTTTTATTTATATTATTAGCTTTTTTGCCATTAAATTAATATTTGGGGGTATTTATAAAATAATTTATCAAATAGCTTTTAGTTTTTTTGAATAAATTTTTTTTTTATATGTTTCATTAGTCAAATTAATTAATTTAAGTGATTAATAAAGTATTTAATAAATTAGCTCTTTTAAATAGGTTATTGTACTTGTACATAAAAGGCTAATTCAAAATAATTTTTTCACTCTCATTTTTCTTATTCACTTTTTCTCTTAAAATTTAAATATTTATTTCACATCTACTAATATAGTTTTTTATTACAATATCTATTAATTATTTAATATATTTATTTTGATGATTTATACATTTAGTTTTATACATTTAAAGTAATTGGAGTTATTATTGTTTATATGTAATTTTTCTTTTTTTAATTTCTAAGTTTGTTAAAGAAAGGAAAAATAAAAAAAATATGAATATTATTAATTTATATATTTATATATATTTTATGACATAATTTTTTTATTAAAGATGTAAATATTAAAATAAATTTATTTAAAACTATAAATTTAATAAAAATTAAATTAATTAAAAATAAATATACGAATAAATTTCTTCTTTTATATTTTATACTATTTTTAATGAATAAAGCTCATATATTTTTTTAAAAAAATATATTAATTTTCTTTAAAAATATTTTTAAAAAACAACAAAATCAGATATTTTAATAAAATTTTTATAATTTGCAATAACTAATAATCAAAATTCTAAAAAAAATCCTATGCACCAAAAATAATGCAATTAAATATTTTTAAAAGTACATAAAATGTCTCTAATTGTCATTTTACGTTTAACAACTAATTTTATCAGTTAATTGTCAAACATCCATTTGTATGTCACTAATGATTTATTCTATTTTTTTTTCATTATTATTTTTAGGATTTATTTAGAAGAAAATAGAAAAATTATTGGATATCAAAAAGAAAAAGAACGTTACAATCGAAGACCAATGAAACACATATCAAGACTTTAACATCATAATTCAAACACATGGCCAATAGCAGCATATATTTCAGAATTTTAATAATCCAAAATTCGGAAGATTTTGTTCCATGTGTATTTTTTATAGTATTATGCAAATATATTTGATTAAATATTGTATTGATGTAACTATATGTATTTAAAAATATTAATTTTATTAACTAATGATGGTTTATAATAGTGTTTAAAAAATATAATGTTGTATTATTTTTTTATTGTTAATATTTATAATATTGAATTCTACCATTTAAATTTTACATCAAATTTTGTATTCATATGCACATGAAATATTGAAATATTTTATTTTAATTTGTTTAAATATTAATTATTCATGACAAAATTTATTCAAATAAATCAAGTCAATTTGTGTGGAAATTTTTTGTAAAATAATTACTCCCTCCGTCCCAAATAAGGTGCAACATTTACTTTTGGTACGGGTTTTTAGGTGTGTAGTATTAAGTAGGATAATTTAGAAATTAGGTGATGTGATGGAGAGAGAAATATATATTTTATTTTTTTATTTGGTTGATGTGAGAAGATAAAGTGTGAGGTAGAGATTAAGTATAATTAATTATTTTCTATTTTTAGAAATGTTTGCAGAATGTTTGGTACATACCAAAAATGAAATATTGCAGGATGTTTGGGACTAACGAAGTATTATTTTAGTAGAATATTATGTTTATTTTACTCTATTAAATATAAGATAATATAGATTCTAATAGATATATTGTTTGGATAAGTTACTCCCACCGTTTAGGCGAGATTACCTATTCTTAAGTAGTGTATATTATAACAGACTTTATGGTATGTTTGACAATTTATTAATATATTTAACCGTTAGCTGATTTAATTAGTTAGTTTAACTAAATAATTCAATTAGATGTTTGTATTAAAGTATTTGATAAAATAACTATTTAATTTTAGTTATTTATGTATAAAATAACAATTAAAGATATTTATATTTTATTTTTTAAAATATTCAATTGTGTTTTTTAGGGTTTAAAATTTTTGAAAATTTTTGTTAATAGTTATTAAAAATTGTGAAAATATTATGAAATAATTAACATTACGATAATATTTATTAATATTATTATTATCTTTTAATATTATAATAATTTAAAAAATTAAAATATACTAGTGATTTATTAGCAAATTTTTGAAAATATATATTCTTAATTGAAATTTTAAATTAATTCTAATTTTTATTGCATTAAAAAATATGAAAATAAATTTAATTCAAAAAAATAAGGAGAGAATTTGAACTTAAGTCACTTGGCAATGAGACTTTTAATTCCTCTCAATATGTATTTTGTTTCATTGTCATTTTTACATTAAACTTGTTAAATTAGTAACACATTTACACATATAATAGAATTATGATTTGAACAAAAGAAAAAATTGTGAGGCGCATGTGTCAATAATATAAAAAATAGGGTAAATTATTTTTTTTAGTCTCGTATTCGATATTCTTTATCATTTTAGAACTTTAAGTGAATCCTATTTGAAAATAGTCTCGTAAGTAAAAAATTTTCGCTAAAATGTTCCTCCGATGTCGGACTCGCTACGCTGCAACCATTGCTGACGTGGCACTGACATGACTAACATGTCATCGCCACGTAGATGCCACGTCGGATAACCATTTTAGTGAAATTTTTTTACATGCATGACTATTTTGAGACAAAGTCCATTTAAATGTTCTAAAAATGATAAATGAGGTCATATACGGGACTAAAAAAATAGTTTAACAAAACATTTTGTAAAATAAAAAAGGATAAACTATTTTTTTTAGTCCCGTAACTGAACCCCCTTATCATTTTAGTCTCGTAAGTGGAGCCTATCACAAACTAGTCCCATAAGTGAAAAATTTTTGTTGTTTTAGTCCTCCAGCGCCGGAGAGGCCCGCGTGGCTCGCCCGAAGCCATGTATCCCGCCAAGTCAGCCACACATAGCGGACACGTGGATTTTCTTTTTTTTTAATTTTTTTCAATTGGACCAAATAAAAAAATTAAAAAAGATAAATAAAATTAAAATAAATTTTTTAAAATTTTTTTAAAAAATTAAAAAAATAAAATAAAATCCACGTGTCCGCCAAGTGTCACTGACCTGGCAGACACGTGGGCCTCTGGCGAGCCACGCGGGCGTCTCCGGCGCCAGAGGACTAAAATAGCGAAATTTTTTCACTTATGAGACTAGTCTGCGACAGGCTCTACTTACGGGACTAAAATGATAAGGGGGTCCAGTTACGGGACTAAAAAAACAGTTTACCCAATAAAAAATAAAAAATAAAAAAATTCACGTGAGATGTGGCATCTACGTGGCAATGATATGTCAACTGCGTCAATGCTATGTCAGCAATGGTAGGCCTGCGTGGCGAATCCGGCACCAGAGGACCATTTTAGCGAAAATTTTTTTCACTTACTAGACTATTTTCAGACATGGTTCACTTAAAGTCCTAAAATGATAAAAGAGGTCAGATACGGGACTAAAAAAACAGTTTACTCTAAAAAATAATATATTACGTTGAATGTCAACTTTTATGAGAGGATGAAATATATATTGGGAATCATATCGAAAAAAAAATATTGGACAAACAAAAGTAAATTGATATATTTAGTAATTTGAATATATTTTATTTTTTATCTATAAATGTGTTTTATATAAAATTTATATAAATTAATAGACAATAAAAAAATATATATATTCTACAATCCTATGAAACCTTACAAATTTATAAATAATCTGATCAAATTTATAAAAATTCATTCAACTTAATAAATAAAATCTATCAAATTCTACAAGAACTTTGAATTTTTTAAATCTCTTAATTTTCTAAATTCACGTAGATACATAAACTTTAAAATATCAAATGAATACACTATCATAAGCACAAGGGTAAACTGTTTTTGTTAGTCCCGTAATTTGACGGCTTTATCATTTGTTTTGTAAAGGGAGACTGTCTTAAAATAGTCTCATATGTGAAAATTTTTCTCAATTTAGTCCTCAATATCCATGTGGCATCTGCGTGACAGGCTTGCGGACACATGTCGGCCAGATCAGCACCACGTGGCTGACACGTGTCCGCCATGTGTATAATTTTTGTTTTTTAATTTTATTTGTTAATAAAAATAAATAAATAATAGAATTAAATATATAAAATATATAAAAAAATATAAAATTAAAATTAAAAAATATAAATTATCAACATGTCCGTCAAGTCAGCGTCACGTGGTCGCTATATGGATAATTTATATTTTTATATTAAATATAAAAATATACTAATATATAAATTATTAAAAGTCACATGGCGTTGACTTGACGATCATATGGAGAATTTTATTTTTTATTTATTTTTAATAATTGATTTTTGATTTTTAATTTTATTTTTATATTTTATATTTTATTTTTACTTTTATTTTATTTAAAAAATAAAATAAAAATAATTCATGTGGCGGACACATGTCAACCACGTGGCGCTGATCTAAACGACACGTGTCCGCCAGCCTGCCACGCAGATGCCACCTAGGCATTGATGACTAAATTAAGAAAAAATTTCACTTACAAGACTATTTTTAGGCAGCCTCCAGTTACGGGACTAAAATGATAAATGAGTCCAGTTACGAGACTAAAAAATCAGTTTATCCTAAATGTAAATATAAATATAAACAAAAATTATTTGTAGTCCCATTCAAACCCAGTTTTTTTTTTTTTTTTTTTTTTAATTTTTTACACTAAAAAAAATTATTAAACCTAATCCCACACAAAACAAAACCCATCATTTTTAGTCTTATCGTTCAAATTACAATACTATGTGGTTGTTACGGACACTGATTTGGCAGTTGAGTTGGACTGAACATGACCGTGTTACATAGAACATGGCCATGTTTAAACCTACAGCTCAACCACCGTCTTGACCGAATTACATACGGGCGTGTTAACAAATCACACGCTCGTGTTTATTTTCAAAATACACCCATTTCTTTGGGCGTGTTTGAACACAAGCGTGTTTAGTTCATGCCTGTATTCAGTCCCATGACACCACTAAAATCGTATTTAAATATGAGCATGTTTAGTTTAAACACGGTCGTGTTTAAGTATACAAACCCTTAAAACATTATTGTTTCAGTTTCCGTATTGTTGCTTTCAATCGATATTTTTAATATCTGATCATTACATATTTTTAATTATATCAACACATTAATAGAAATAATAAACTGATAATATGTTATATTAAAAATTCAGTTTACATAGAATTGACATAAAAATAGAAAAAACCCGGAAACTACATAGTATTTGTATACCAATATATAAATAAACAATATAAGTTCCGTACCATTAAATTTGCAATGGAAGCTTGTGTTGTAGGAGTCTCGACTTGTTGAGTTTGTGGAGTTGAAATATTTTCACTTTGCGCCGGAATATCGCATCTCTGTGACAACTCCTCAGCATGTTGCATCCACTATGGAATTTGATTCTATCAAACTTCCTTTTCTCTTTGGCAATCCTTTAAAGTATGTCCAAAAAGTCCACAAAATTTTCAATTTTTTTTTTAGTTTTTGTCTTGACAAAGTACGTACTATCACTAACCTTTTTTCCCAATGATCGACCTTTCTCCATTACTTCATTGGGGTTACATCTTCTAGTTTTATTAGGCTTTCCAACAGCTTGTCTAACACTAGGAGGAAGTGGTTGAGACAATTCAGTTTTTGGCCATATTTTTTTACCATCCATTGCGCCAATAGAATACTAACATACTTTAGTGAATGTCTAAACACTATATATTTTGTCAACAAAATCTTCCGGATTTAATTGTTGTCCACATGTAGCACTCATCACATGGCGACACGGGATCTCACATAACTCCTATTTTCTACAACTGCAGGATTTTTTTAGAATATCAACAACGAATCGATTCCCATCCGAACAATAAATCTCATAACACTAATTATCGACTTTAACGGGTGCACAAGAAGATTCCACTTAAATGTTTTTTCCATAATTTTTACTATCTTCCAACAAAAGGGCATTTTTCCCATCTTATGCGCTGTCTCCCTTCATTTCCGAAGCCGTATTAATAAGTATCTTCTAAACCACTCCAACATTGGCAGTATCGATTTTTCTCTTGCATCTAATATTATACTATTAAATGATTCACATAAATTGTTCAAGATCATATTACATTTAGAAAATATAGTAAAATATGATCTTGACCACTGAGACAATGGCTTTCGGCAAGCTAATAAATGCATTTCGGATCCAACTCTTAAATCTCATTCATCACCTCCTCAAATTTGGGGATAATACTTGCATCGGTAGCCATCCAAATCAATCTTTTATGTGCAAGACCTTTAAATTCAGTTGTTTTCATGTTTCCATACAAATATCGAACACAAAATCTTTTTTCACATTGGGGAAAAATCTTATCCATGGCCGGCACGAGATCTCTTTGTTGGTCGGATATAAAAGTATAAACATCGTGCTCTATGTTCAAATCTTCTCTTAAATGAGTGAAAACTATTCCCAAGCTTCGTGCATCTCATCCCTTGTGGATCAATTGTAGACACTAAAAATATATGTCTAAAATCGATTAAATATCATGCACTTTGGAAGAAAATAAAATTCCAATAAAATAAATATATGGTATTTAATTATGCACATATGTTAATTTTTGTACAATAAATAACAACCATTAATGCAAAAATCTGCTTATAATGGAAGATATCGTACAAATATTACGTGCATAAATAGAGCCATAATAAATTTGGCAAAAAAACAAATTAATCTTGTCAATAAATGAAGTATATAAATTAATATTTTCCGAAAAAGGGAAATGATATAAAGATCTTGGCGAGAAAGGAAGGTGCACAATCAAATCCGTCAAGAATGGAAAAGAGCATTTGATGGAAAAGGAAAGATTATAAAATCTTCCTATTGGCCAATCAAAATGTGCCATGTGGCACTATTAAAAAAGGAAGCCGAAGCCACCCATTCTCTATAAATAGGAGCCATGGCCAGTTCATTTGGGACACCGAAGTTACATCGAGGATTCAAGCAAAGGGGTAAGTCTCTAGACTCTCTCTTTGTATTGTTATTCATGTTCTTCGTGTCCTTCGAAGTGTTCTTTGTCGAAAGTCACCGATTTGGACAAATGATCCAATATTAGTTGACGAATCGATGAAGTTAACGTTTTTTGTGTTATGTCCAAGCCGGAGGAAGGATCAAGCTCTCAAAGCCGTTGAGGAATTCGTCAAAGCCAAGGGAAGGTCTCCAAAGTTCCTCTCAATGCTTCAAGATGTTCATCGCGTTCTTCACCAAAGCATCAACCAGACCCTCTTCGATCCAAAAGTCAAAGGGACACGCCGCCAAAGCATTATGGAGCACCAAATCCACCTCCTCAAAGATCAAAGTTGCGGATCGTCAAAAGAAGACATCAAATCCAAAGCTAAGGATCAAATCGCCTGCACGGAGACCAAAGTTCTCCAAAAGGTGGAAAAGGCAAACCAAATATCAAAGCCGCGGATCGTCCAAAGAAGACACCAAATCCAAAGCCGATGATCGAATCGCCCACACGGAGACCAAAGCCCTCCAAAAGCGGCAAAGCCAAAGCAAAGATCAAAGCTTCGGATCATCTAAAGAAGACATCAAATCCAAAGCCGATGATCAAATCGCCAATATGGAGACGTAAGCTCTTCAAAAGGCGGCAAAGCCAAATCAAAGATCAAAGTCTCGGATCGTCCAAAGAAGACACCAAATCCAAAGCTGATGATCAAATGGCCCACACAGAGACCAAAGCCCTCCAAACTCTGGCAGAATCAAACCAAAGACCAAATTTCTTCGGATCAAAGAAGCCATAGAAAACCAAGTTGGAAAATAAATCGACCCGGAAGGAGAATCAAAGGACCCATTTAGAGAATAAGACCCACTTTAAATTCAAATCAAATATAATTTGTACAAATTTTGTGTTAAATAACACAGTTTTTTGTCTACAGAAGACATCGAGGATTCAAGCAAAGCCAAATTGAATTTAAAAAATCGTCCAAAGAGGACATCAAATCCAAAGTCGACGATCGAATCGCCCACACGGAGACCGAAACTCTCCAAAAGGCGGAACAGGCAAGCCAAAAATCAAAATAACGGATCATTCAAAGAAGACATCAAATCCAAAGCTGAGGATCAAATCACTCGCACGGAGACCAAAGTCCTCTAAAAACGGAAAAGACAAAGCAAATATCAAAGCCGCGGATCGTCCAAAGAAGACATCAAATCCAAAGCTGAGGATCAAATCGCCTGCAAGGAGACCAAAGCTCTCCAAAAGGCAGAAAAGGCGAACCAAAGATTAAAGCCGCGGATCCTCCAAAGAAGACATCAAATCCAAAGCTGAGGATCAAATCGCCCGCATGGAGACCAAAGCTCTCCAAAAGGCGGAAAAGGCGAACGAAAGATCCAAGCCACGGATCGTCCAAAGAAGATATCAAATCCAAAGACGATGATCAAATCGCCCACATGGAGACCAAAGTCCTCCAAAAATGGCAAAGACAAAGCAAAGATCAAAGCCTCGGATTATCTAAAAAGACATCAAATCCAAAGCCGATGATCAAATCACCCCCACGGAGACTAAAGCCCTCCGAAAGGCGGCAAAGCCGAACTAAAGATCAAAGCCGCAGATCGTCCAAAGCTCGTCCCAGTGACTTTCGACAAAGAATGCTTCGAAGGACACGAAGAACATGAAGAACAATACATAGAGAGTCTAGAGGCTTACCCATTTGCTTGAATCCTCAATGCAACTTCGGTGTCTCAAATGAACTGGCCATGACTCCTATTTATAAGGGATGGGTGGCTTCGGCTTCCTTTTTTAATGGTGCCATGTGGCGCATTTTGATTGGCCAATAGCTTTCATTTTTCATCATATGCTCTTTTTCATTCTTGACGGATTTGATTGTGCACCTTCTTTTCTCGCAAAAACGTTTAAGGCGTGAATAAGTCTCGAAACATAAGTCAATTTATTTTTTGACTGATTTTTTTTTTTTTTTTTTATGGCTATCATTTTTTTGATTTTTTTCAGCCAATATTTTTTTCAAAAGGCTTTTTCTTTTTTCGTTTTCTTATTTTGGACGAGATTTTTTTTTGTCCAATTTATTTTTTTAAGCCCGATTTTTTTTGGATTTTTTTTTGCCCAATTTATTTTTTAGGGCTTTTCTTTTCTTTTCTTTTTTGGCATAATTAACTGAACTCGAAGTTATATTCCAAGTTGCCTACGTATCCGGTGAAGGAATCAAGTCATAACGTAGTTCAAAATAAATTGAATTTGTTTGTTTTTGTTTAACAGTTTATTCTCGTGTTAAGGAGTCTTGTTACAAAGTTTATCCTATTCCCAGGAGATTGAAGAAAGTTTATCCTCATTTCTAGGAGGGCTGTAGAAAGTTTATCCTCGTTTCCAGGAGATTAGAGAAAGTTTATCCTCGTTTCCAGGAGATTGGAGAAAGTTTATCCTCGTTTCCAGGTGATTGTAGAAAGTTTATCCTCGTTTCCAGGAGATTAAAGAAAGTTTATCCTCATTTCCAGGAGATTGGAGAAAGTTTATCCTCGTTTCTAGGAGGGGTGAAGGTATGACTGCCACCACTATTTGGAGTGTTGTATTTTTCGTCTTCTGAGAAATCTTCAATAGGTGGTCCATACATTCTACTAGACATCATGCTCAATTCCATGTCACGAGCACGAGTGGCGAGTTCTTCAAAAGTATGGGGCCGGATCCCTTGTAGGATGTATTTCAAGCCCCATTGCATTCCTTGAGAATGCATATTTCTATGCCAGAAACCTCAGACAGACGGTTTTTGCAGTTGAGGCTTAGACTTCTCCAGCGATTGATGTAGTCAATTACTTGCTCATCTTTCCACTGGTGGACATTGGTGAGTTCGGTCATGCTCACGGTTCTCTTCGTGCTGTAGAACCGACTCAAGAACTCGTACTCTAGTTGCTCCCAATTGTCGATGGAACCAACCTCTAAGTCGATGTACCAGTCGAAAGCGTTGCCCTTTAGTGACTGCACAAATTGTTTGACTAGGAGGTCTTCATATGTTCTAGCATCGTTGCATGTCTCGACAAAATGCGCTATATGTTGCTTTGGGTTGCCTTTGCCGTCGAATTTTTGAAACTTTGGTGGTTGATAGCCTGTCGGCATTTTTTAGGGCGTCAATCCTTGTAGTGTAAGGCTTGGCGTAAGTGTGCGTCGGCCTTGAACTCCTTTCGAATTCTCTTTTGATTGCTCCCTTGATGTATTTGTCAAGTTGGGATATATGAATGAAAGAGTGGATGATCCTTGAAATGGATTTGGTTCCACCACCTTTTCTTTGCCATGATGTTGCTCCACAGATGTTGCCGCTTTATTTTAGACTGCTGGGGAAGATGGTTGCTTTTCGTTGGCATGACTGGATTCTTCAAGCTTGTCCAACTTCGTGAGAAGTTTTTCGATGAGGGCGTCTTGTTGTTGCATGTGTTAAGACATCCCTTCAACGATTTTGGTCAATGCTGCAAGTTGGTCTTCTATATTTGAAACATTGATAGTCATACAGAGTAGAGCTTGATGTGGTTGAATGACTTGAAATTGGTCGATGAGTGGGTGGCATGAAAATGTCTTTGAAGCTTTGATCTTCCTCGTAGAGCAGACTTTGATCCACAATATTTGAAGCGTTGATAGTCATCACCGGAGCAGAGCTTGATGTGGTTGAATGACTTGCAGTTTGCTGAGGGGTGAACAGTGCGCAGTACTCTTAAAGTTGTCGTCTTCTTCATAGAGTGGACTTTGCTCTGTGATTTTTGAAGAAGTGTCTTTAGATAACGACAATGCTCTTTTGGTCATGCTTCGTGTTGTCATTCCAGTATTTGTCGAAGCGCTTGAGGTTTTGGACGCGATGGTTGCGCCAACTTCTTTGACGGCGACGGCGGGTTGAGCAGCAACTTTTGACGCAACGTTGAAAGTCTTGATCTTGTAGGTTTGTCGGAAAGAGAGATGAAGGTAGAGAAGTTCCACTGGGCGTGCCAAAAATATGTAGACAAAAAATTGTGTTATTTTTTAATAAACACAAAATTTGTAAAAATTATATTTGATTTGAATTTAAAGCGGGTCTTATTCTCTAAATGGATCCTTTGATTCTCCTTCCGGGTTGATTTGTTTTCCAACTTGGTTTTCTATGGCTTTTTTGATCCGAAGAGATTTGGTCTTCGGTTTGATTTTGCCGGACTTTGGAGGGCATTGATCTCCATGAGGGCGACTTGATCGTTGGCTTTGCATTTGATGTCCTCTTTGGACGATCTGAGATTTTGATGTTTGATTTAGCTTTTCCGCCTTTTGGAGAGCTTTGGTCTCCGTGTAGGCGATTTGATCATCGGCTTTGGATTTGATGTCTTCTTTAGACGATCCGAAGCTTTGATTGCTTTGGCTTTGCCGCTTTTTGAGGACTTTAGTCTTCATGTGGACGATTTGATCATCGGCTTTGGATTTGATGTCTTCTTTGGACGATCCGCGACTTTGATATGTGGTTTGGCTTTACCGCCTTTTAGAGAGCTTTGGTCTCCGTGTGGGCGATTTGATCGTCAGCTTTGGATTTGATGCCTTTTTTGGACGATCCGAGGCTTTGATCTTTGATTTGGCTTTGTCGCCTTTTGGAGGGCTTTGGTCTCCGTGTTACAATTTGATCGTCGGCTTTGGATTTGATGTCTTCTTTAGACGATCTGAAGCTTCGATCTTTTTTTGTCAAGTTGGGATATATGGATGAAGGAGTTGGATGATCCTTGAAATGGATTTGAATAAAAAATCTGTGGACAAAAAATTGTGTTATTTTTAATAAACACAAAATTTGTACAAATTATATTTGATTTGGATTTAAAGCGGGTCTTATTTTCTAAATGGGTCATTTGATTCTCCTTCCGGGTCGATTTGTTTTCCAACTTGATTTTCGATGGCTTCTTTGATCCGAAGAGATTTTTTCTTCGGTTTGATTTTTCCGGACTTTGGAGAGCTTTGGTCTCCGTGCAAGCGATTTGCTCGTCGGCTTTGGATTTGATGTCCTATTTGGACGATCCGAGGCTTTGATGTTTGATTTAGTTTTTCCGCCTTTTGGAGAGCTTTGGTCTCTGTGTAGATGATTTGGTCATCTGCTTTGGATTTGGTGTCTTCTTTAGACGATCCGAAGCTTTAATCTTTGCTTTGGCTTCGCTGCTTTTGAAGGACTTTGGTCTTCAGGTGGGCGATTTGATCTTCTTCTTTGGATTTGGTGTCTTCTTTGGACGATCCGAGGCTTTGATATTTGATTTGGCTTTACCGTCTTTTAAAGAGCTTTGGTCTCCTTGTGGGCGATTCGATCGTCAGCTTTTGATTTGGTGTCTTCTTTGGACGATCCGATGCTTTGATCTTTCATTTGGCTTTGTCACCTTTTAGAGAGTTTTGGTCTCCGTGTAGGCGATTCGATCATCTGCTTTGGATTTGGTGTCTTCTTTGGACGATCCGCGGCTTTGATTTTTGGTTTGCTTTTTCTGCCTTTTTAAGAGGTTCGGTCTCCGTGTGGGCGATTTGATCATCGGCTTTGAATTTAATGTCTTCTTTGGACGATCCACGGCCTTGATCTTAGGTTTAGCTTTGCCACCGTTTGGAGGGCTTTGGTCTCTGTGTGGGCGGTTTGATCATTGGCTTTGGATTTGATGTCTTCTTTGGATGATCCGCAGCTTTGATCTTTGAGGAGGTGGATTTGGTGCTCCATAACGCTTTTGGCGGCGTGTGCCTTTGACTTTCGGATCGAAGAGGGCCGAGTTGTTGCTTTGGTGAAGAACGGAATGAACACCTCAAAGCTTTCGGATGAAATTTGGATGCTCTTCCTTGGCTTTGATGGACTCTTCAATAGCTTTTGGAGCTTTGATCCTTGAAGAGGTGGATTTGGTGCTCCATAACGCTTTTAGCGGCGTGTCCCTTTGACTTTTGGATCGAAGAGGGTCGAGTTGATGCTTTGGTGAAGAAGGCGATGAACACCTCGAAGCTTTGGGATGAATTTTGGAGACCTTCCCTTGGCTTTGAAGAATTCCTGAACGGCTTTGAGAGCTTTGATCCTTCCTCTAGCGTGGGCATACGATAAAGAACGTTAACTCCATCAATTCATCAAACAATACTGGATCATTTGTCCAAATTAGTGACTTTCGATGAAAAACGTTTCGAAGGACACGAAGAACATGAAGAACAATATAGAGAGAGTCTAGAGACTTACCCCTTTGCTTGAAACCTCGATGTAAATTCGGTGTTCTAAATGAACTGGCCATGGCTCCTATTTATAGGGGATGGGTGGCTTCGTCTTCCTTTTTTAATGGTGCCACATGGCGTGTTTTGATTGGCCAATAGGAAGATTTTATAATCTTTCCTTTTCCATCAGATGCTCTTTTCAATTCTTGACGAATTTGATTGTGCACCTTCATTTCTCGCCAAGATCTTTATATCATTGCCCTTTTTTGGAAGATATTAATTTATATACTTCCTTTATTGACAAGATTAATTTTTTTTGCTGCCAAATTTATTATGGCTCTGTTTATGCACATAATATTTGTACGATATCTTTCATTTTAAGCAGATTTTTGCATTAATGGTTGATATTTATTGTACAAAAATTAACATATGTGCATAATTAAATACCATATATTTACTTTATTGGAATTTTATTTTCTTCCAAAATACATGATATTTAATCGATTTTAGACATATATTTTTAGTGTCTACAGAGACGATCAAGGACACAATAATTTGGTAACCTAGTTCAATCAGAATGATCTACGTCTGGGGCGCTGTCAAACTAGAAAATTTACTATAAAATACGCAGACACATGTTAAAGTGAGAATACATGGATATTTATAGCCTAAGCCTATGCCAATAATATTCAAATCATATCTCTAGATTTTAGGATATAATCAGGCTTCATATCTCAACAATCTCCCACTTGAAGACTGATTGTATCTTCCATTTCAACATTTTACATCATCCGCAATGACAGCGTCAAGCCTCCTTCTTCACTCATCGAGGCCCATTGAGGTTGAACACAACCTCAATTCATATAAGGTCACCACCTTAGATTGTCTTCCAGGATTGCTCATAAATTGATTCATTACTCCCACTACACGTGCTTTCCACCTCCTAAAGGTATCAAAAGCATCATATTCACGCTTAAGGAAATATACTCATACCTCAATTGTAGTATCGTCAATGAACGTGGTGTAGTACTTTGAGTCTCCAAGGGTCGGTACAAGAGTTGATCCCTACAAGTCCGTTAGGACCAATTCCAACATTTCTTTTTCCAGATCTCTTCCACCCTTTAAGTTGCCACCTTTCGTTGCTTCCTAAAAAACCAATCCTCGCATACTCCAATATCGACGGACTTGAGACCTGACAATCTTCCCTTTGAAATGAGCTCCCCTATCCCCTTCTCGCTCATGTGTCCGAGACGAGAATACCATAAATTTGTGTCATTATTTATGGCCATGGAACCGATTCCGTCTTTATGTTTTTCGTCATGTAGAGAGTTTCATCTCTTCTCCCTTAGGCCACCACAATGGATCATTAGGTTACCTTCCACGACTTAGTTTCAAACACTGTCAAGTAACCTGCCTCATCCAATTGTTCCACGGAAATCAGATTCCGTTTCAGACCCGGGACATGGCTCACGTCATTTAGTCTCCACTCCCCACCATTCGGTGTTCTGATTTGAATCATTCCTTTACCTACAATTTTCCGTGTCTCATCATATGCAAGATAAACAACACCAAAATTACCTGCAGTATAGGATTTCATGATTCCCGAATCACTGAATGAGTGGAATGACTCTCTTGAGACCAAAATCCATGACTCTATTGGACTGCTGACGCTCAGAATCAGCGTATTGGATATCTCCTCTGTTTCGTTTTCCGAACCCTGATCCTTCTCCGGCACCCTGCACTATCGTTTCAAGTGCCCCTTGCAGTTCCAACATACCACCTGACTTGCATTTTCCTTGTCCTTGTTCTTCAGCTTCAACTTTGACCATTCTTGATCTTCACCCTTTCCTTTTACCTCAAATTTAAATTCAGTCGAGATATTCTCCCAAAGGGTTAGTCGAACCGCACTCATCGTCTTCCTGTCGATCTTCTTGTATTCGGCTTCATCCATGTCTTCGGGTTTCTCCTTCAATGCCGCCTCTAGTTCTTTACCATACATGTAATCTTCTATCTGCATATTTCATAAACCGAAGTTCATACCATCGAATACCTTGACAGCATGACGATCACCCATTTTGACTCCCACTATAAAATACGCAGACACATGTTAAAGTGAGAATACAAGAATATTTATAGCCTAAGCCTATGCCAATAATATCTAAATCATATCTCTAAATATAGAATATAAGATCCAAATCATATCTAAATCATATCCCTAAATTTTAGGATATAATCAGGTTTCACATCTAAATAATACTCCCTCCGTCCCAAACACCCTGCAACATTTCCTTTTTTGTTTGTCCCAAACTCACTCCAACATTTTCAAATTTAGAAATAACTAATAATATTTTTATACATATATTAATATACACTTCACTTTATCCTATCACATTACTCAAATAAAAAAAAACAAATAATCATTTATCTCTCCGATCACATCACTTAATATTCAAATTATTTCAAATTATCATACTTAATACTCCCCACTTAAATTTTCGTGCCAAACACAAATGTTGCACTGTGTTTAAAACGGAGGGAGTACTATATAATTTGTATATGATTCCTCAAATATTTCTCCATATCAAAATATTCAAAAACCAAATAAAAAAAAAAAACACACACACAGATTCATAATAAGAATAAAAATAATCTATTGGTAAAAAATTAAAATAATTTAATATTACTATTATATATAATAAAATTAATACATAATATTAACCATAATTAATTAAACCAAAAAAACCATAACTGCTCGTTCTCTATCCTTCTTTCTACTTCTCCTAGTTTTTCTTCTTTTATCTTCTTCTCATTCCTATATTCCTTTTCTTTTTTTAATTTATTCATAAATAATAATAAAAAAATATAAGTTTTAAAATTAAAATAATTTTTATATTAAAATTTATCATTTATTTTTTATAATTTTTCTCTGAAATTATTTCAAATCAAAATATTTAAAATTTGAACGGAATCTACAAATTAAAAAAATAAAAATATCATAATATAAAATTTGAAATTATATTAATTAAAAAATTATATTAAAAAAATAAGACAATCAATTGATAGAAAAAAGAATACATTACAATATGAATAAGAAAATCAATATAAAATCCAATAATTAATTTTCAAACATAATCAAAATTTTAAATTAACCAAAGAATTTCACTATATATATACCGATTGAAAAACGTAATTCCCTTGCAAAAATTTGAGAAATGAGAAACAATAATGAATAATTTGCGCAAATAAAATATAAAAGAAATGCCACAAATTGTCATTTGAAAAAAATTTTCAAAATAAAGAGAAGAAACTGTTATGTAGGTAATAGAGGAATAAGTGAGAGAAGGATGGATTATAGATAAATTAAATAATCAGATAAATATTACGATTGCAACTGACTTGCAACGTGGAGAAGTGGGTGCAATGTTGACTTCTTCCCTTCTACAAAAAAAAAAAAAAAAAAAATTAAATAAAAATAATTCCAAAAACCATGAAAAATATGCAATATATATTTCCTCTCATTCGTTTTCAATAACACGAAATTAAAAAAAAACAATCTTCTCTTCAAAGAAACACTCTCAAATTTTCTGCAAAATTTCTCATTCCAAAAGTTTCTTAATTCGGTTTGCGGAATCTGTTATTCCGTAAATTATTCGTTCTATCCTGGGAGGCGATCGGTGGAGGGCTGAAATTCGCTTCAAGGAAATCGCGTTCCATGCGAGGCTCGAAATTTATCTGAATATGACATTCAAAATTATCAGATTTGGTGATTTGATTTTGTTGCCACATCTCGGATTCGTTATTAAATATCCAACAATCTTGAAGCGAAATTCCGTTGGTAGAATCTGAGATGACTGACGAAATTCTCCATATCCATAATCAAATCGAGGCTGCCCTGATCGTACCTGAAGATGAAGCGATGATCAACGCAATGAAAGATCCTGACAGAAATCTGAACGATCTGAATGATGACGTTCAGAATGGTGATGACGGAGACGAGAATGAGGAGGTGAATTCCAGCGAGTCTCACACTCCCGCTCATACTGTTCCCTTATCTCAACCACGCACAACCGGTGAAGCCGCTGAAATCGCTGCTGTCAGGCGTGAAAAGCGCGAGGCGGCCAGGAGGGGTGCTGCGGAAAAGGTTGTGAAGGCAGCATACGAACAGGCCTTCAAGGCCGCGATGGAGGGGGCGCAGCCTGTTGCTTGACTGTAGAAACGGCATCCTGTTGATGCCCGATTGAAACAGCCTGCTGCTGTTATGCCTCATCCGCAATGTATGGCTGTGGGACTTGCGCAGGGTCTCGTTGTGTCTGCTGGACAACAACTAGACGATTTGAAAGGTATACAACCTGTTGTTGTTACGGACCATGCAATGCAACCTGTTGCTGCAACTTTCAGGCAGCCTGTTGCTGCGGCAACCGATAAGCCAGAAAAATTCAACGGGCAAAATTTTAAAACGTGGTAACAGAAGATGTTGTTTTACTTGACCATGAGAATACACCTGTTTTGCCTGAAGGATCCTTGGAAGAACAAAAAAGTACAAATTTTGAAAGTCTGGAACCGTTCAGACTTTATGTGCAAAAATTATGTACTTAACGGCCTGAGCGACTCCCTGTACGGTGTCTACTGGCATACATTAATGGCTAAGCAGCTGTGGAAGACGCTGGAGAAAAAGTACATAATCGAGGATGCTGGTGCAAAGAATTTTATCGTCGGTCGGTTTCTGGATTTCAAAATGGTCGATGGAAAAAGCGTTACGAAACAACTTGATGCGTTTCAGCTGATTTTGTATGAGATCCAGGCCAAGGGGATGGAGCTGAGTGAAGCTTTCCAAGTGGCGACGATAATTGAAAAATTACCACCTAGCTGGGGTGATTTCAAAATTTACTTGAAACAAAAACGAAAGAAAATGGATATGGCGAGACTGATTAATCATCTCCAAACTGAAGAGGAGCATAGATCGAACCTAGAAAGTAGGAGACACCTGATACTCGGTAGCAAGGCCAATGAAGTCGAGCACAAAGGCCAAGGCTTTCGTTTTCAAGACAGCTCCGAGGAACAATGAGCAGCCAGGAAAGAACTAGAAGCTAACGGACAAGGGAAAAGAGAAGTTGAAGCCATCTGGCGGCATTGAAAAGGCAAAGAGTACCTTCAAAGGCACCTGTTATAATTGCGGAAAGGTCGGACACCGTTCAATAGACTGCAAGGCGCCGAAAAGAAAGAAAGAGACGAATCAGGCATACGTTGTTACTGAAGATGAAGAGTCACTCGACCTGACATGTGTTGTCTTTGAGGCAAATCTGGTGGGATCAAACAAAAAACAATGGTGGCTAGACACGGGATCAACTCGCCATATCTGCATGGACAGGAATTAGTTCTCCTTATTCGAGCGTATCGAAGGAGAAACGATGTATATGGGGAATGCTGCTCCTGTAGAAGTCAAGGGAAGAGGAAAGATGTTTTTGAAGATGACGTCTGGAAGAGTCGTGACGCTGAATAATGTCCTCTACGTACCAGAGATGATGAAGAACCTAGTCTCGGGGATGCTCTTGATGAAACACGGCTTTAATATTAATATGAATGGTGATAATTTTGCTTTGCGTAAATCAGGATGTATGTGGGTAAAGAATATGTAGATGATGGACTTTTGAAATGCTGTATTATGGCAGTTATTGAAAATAATAATAAGTCTATTGCTTATATTGTTGAGTCATCTACTTTATGGCATAGTCGATTGAGTCATGTTAATTATGATTCAATTCGTTGATTAATTAACCTGAACCACATTCCGATATTCGAATTAAATAAACACAAATGTGAAATTTGTGTTGAAGCAAAACAAACTCGATTGTCTTTCCAAACTATTCATCGTGAAACTGAACCAATCGAATTGATTCACAATGATGTATGCGATCTGAAAATTTTACAAACGCGTGGTGGTAATAAATACTTTATCAAATTTATTGACGATTTTACAAAATACAGTTATGTTTACTTGCTTAAGAGCAAAGATGAGGCATTACGTAAATTCATTTTGTACAAAAATAAAGTGAAAACTGATCGAAGATTTTTTGAATAGATTTAAAATATAATATCTTTTAAGATACAAAAAAATGATATATGTATAAAATGAAAATAGTGTCGTGCGTGTTCGTGTAGTAACTCCAAAAACTTCGTCAAAAATAAAAAATCTCTTTAATCGGTGAGTGTCCGAGTCGAATTCAGGGAATATGTGAATATCTTATATTTAATTAGAAAAAGTGCAATGAGTTAATACAATCAAAGAAACTGAAAAGATAAATTGCAGAAATTAAATCTAACTAAAAAACAATAAAATATATGTATCTAAAAAAGGATGAAGCGAGGCGTTTGTGTCTGACTTTTGCGTTCCTTAATGGCTAGATTTTCATGAAATGAGTGAGATGACGATAGCGTGATAGCGAAAAATATATGTATAATTGCGGGGTGGCTCGGAGGAATGAGCATGATCGCATTTGCTCGCTTAAGCCGATTCTCGACTCGGTTGTTACTTCAACAACACCCGACGAAGAACATTATAAGCAAGAAACTCTATTGTCACTAGAAATTTATGTGACCCAATAGACCACCGCCTATGCCCCATGAATTATTCTTTCAACCGTTCCGCTAGGGGCTCTAACCCTCTGATACCTCTCTTTAATCGTAATCGAATTCAGAACAGCAACTAAGCAGGTCAACATGGCTCCCATGTACTTAGCTACGTTGAACTACCCGGAATCTATTTGTGATGCGAAACAGGGCTGAAATAGTCGATACTTCTATCGCCCTTCCGCAACCTTTCCAAAATCTAACTTGAACAATTTAAATCGAACATGAAATTTTTGGGTGAAGGTGAGGTGGAGAAATATGATAGGAATTTATTAGCTAAAATAATATGCTGAAATTAAAAGAAAAAGAGGAGAAAATCAGTTTTCTTGCGACACAAAACCGAAAATCTCGTATTATTAAACTAGAGAAAAATATGGGAGAAAAAAATGGAGAAAATGAAATATATGGAATGCATATTATTGTGTATATATGGGTGTGTGTATGATACAATTAGAGGGGAAATTTATAGGGGAAAAGCTTCTAGAAGCTTGGCGGTTACAACAGCCGAAAAATAACTACCTCCAAAAATAGCTACTAATAACTATTGACTTTCGCACCGGCGTCTGTTTTTTTCGTTCCTGAAGCCATTTTTTTGCTTTCTAAGGCCAATTTTGGACTCTCAGACCAGTTTTCAAGCATTATTTCACCTATATAAATAATAAACACCTTAAAAATATTTATTTAAATAAATAATACTTATTAAATAAAATTAATTTATCTAAAATTAAATACTTAAATAGCACATAAATAATGCCTAAAAAATAATTCAAGAACATCAATTAATTTAATTTATACACCAAAATAATTATAAATTACACCTAAAAATTAATAAATTAATATTTTACACACAAGATGAAATAAATACAATTATTAAAATAAATTAATACGAATAATACTAAAATTCAACATAATTAATTAATTAATTAAATAAAAATTAGCTATAAAATATGATAAAATCAAGAGTTATCAAACTCCTCACAGTTAACCTTTATTCGTCCTCGAATAAACTCAATTAGTGAAATTAAACCAAGTATTTTCTAAACAATGACTCAATATTGTCGACAATATCAACGGTGATGTGTAATCGAATCTTAGCTAAAGTTCAGATCCTTAAGCCATTTATGCGTTATTGCTCATCTACAAAGATTCTAAATTATGTCTCCTGAAATATTTTCAAATTTAAGTATTCGGAGTAGCTTCTAAAAATGATGTGACGACTCAAAGCTTTAAATAAACCGCCATGATAAATTATAAATTAAGAAACAAGGCGGCCCGGTAGACATTGCTACCGATAATAAATTAATTTCGACATTTTTCGCGTCAATTTTTTTTTTTTTTTTTTGCCAAGTTAAGTCAATATAAAGATAATCGGCATTCTCTTCATACTATCCGTTTGTCAATCCCAATTTTTAAGGAAACTTAATTCATCATCTTCGCTAACAAGCGCAGCTAAATGGACGAAAGTCCTAAAAATTAGACTAAGTATGGAATAAATGAAACGAATGGGATATCAACCAACTTTATCAAAATCCCGATTTATACTCATACTCGAAAGAATTTTAATTATTGAATAGATTCAATTTCAAACTCAAATTAAGCACAATGAAAATCGATTGACTCGAGAAAAAAACATATTTCACGGCTAATTTTATTTCAAACAAAAATAAATAGTATAAATATAAAATAATTTATTTCAAAATAAATTAGACAACAATAAATTACACAAAATAAATTAATCGACATAAATTAAACAACATAAATTAAAAATCAATATGAATCATTTAAGCCAAAATAAATTAATCCCACATAAATTAATTAGCATATATTATTTATTGTGGCTAGTAAAAAAAATAAAATATAATAAAAAATACATGCAATAAATAATTTTTTTAAAAATACTAATTAATTAAATGGACGTATGATTATCTATCTAAACTAAACAATTAACATAAATTAAAATCAAACAAAGAACTACCTTAACTAAACTATCATGATCTGCAACCAATTTAATTAAAAAATAAGTGGAAGCAAAACACGAAACTAAAGTTACGCTAAAGGAACAACATAGACTAAAATTAACCCAAAAAAAACTAAACTCATCTACTCTAACCGAATAAGCATCTTATGGCAGTGGCTAAACAAGCAAGCAGCAGAAGAATCAAACAACTAAAATGCTGCGGACGAAGGGGTTTGGATTTTGAGCTGAGATTTAAATAGTAAAAATTTTGAATTTGAATAGTTATATGATGTGATATAAATAGGTGTTGCTGTCATGTTTTGAATGTAAAATTGATTTTCAGTATAATATAAAAAATGAAAAATAGGTGTTTAATTTAATGTTTTTGGGAAAAAATTTTTGGATGAATAGTGGGATTTTATCAAAATCCATCAAACGAACACACCAGTTACACAATACACAGCAGAATATTAATCTAATATAATATATAGGAAGCTAATGTAACTGAGAACATCATACTATATCTATTATGCATTACAATAGGCTACATTAATCAACACTAGATTACAACTAACTTCTAAACTAAAGAGGAGAAGCAAGATGAAAGCCAATTCTGATGTACAACTGAAATTACTAAACTTAACATACAACAACTAAACTAATTATCTAACTAACATTACTAATCTGAAAATGATCCTAATGCATTAGATTACGCCTAAACTAATTTATCTAAGAAGCAATTATTCTACAATCTAACAAATTAGAAATCAATAAATAAGTTGGAATAAATAATCGAGATGGGAATTAAGAACTTCCCTGCTTCATGTCTTGTGCAACCAGATTTATTTTTTTCAAAAAATAAAAATAAAAATAAAAATAAAAATAAAATAGAATTTGGTATTGTTGATGACTTCCCTCCTCACACTTGAATTGTTGTTCGCCCTCGAGCAATTTGTAGCTTGAGAAGAGGCTGCAAGTAATCCAAAATATAATTTCAACAACGAAAGACGGAATGTAGTCATATTATCTAAGAATTAAAGATATATGATTGCACTTAAACTCCCTTTTCGACTTCTTCGCAGCTCAAAAATATTCAAAACAACCTCTCCTCACATTTATTGCAAAATAAGCGTGAATTCAATTTCGAACAATTCTGAAAATTTTCAGATTGTTTGTACGCACAACAGATTGTTCCTTGAAAAACTTTTCACCGAATACCCATCAATCAGCCCTTTTGCAGGCTGTTCGCGCCTCCACAATGTATTTGCTAATCCTAAAATCAACATAAGAAGTTCATTATCAAGGATTTACTCTTTCGCCAACTTAATCTCCACAATTCACCAACTCAAACTAATGCATTCAATTTAATTTACTCCACATAATTTAATTCCAATCACAACTAAATCCTAAATTAAATATCAGAAGGAGCATAATAAACATAATTAGAAGAGGTACAATCCATCCTATATATAGCAGCCCCTGCAAATTTCAAAATATTAGTATTATATTCGACATTGAAAAATTAGATGAAATTAGGCAAAAGGAGGTGAAGTTGAGTGTAGACAAAAAATTGTGTTATTTTTAATAAACACAAAATTTGTACAAATTATATTTGATTTGAATTTAAAGCGGGTCCTATTCTCTAAATGGGTCATTTGATTCTCCTTCCGGGTCGATTTATTTTCCAACTTGGTTTTCAATGGCTTCTTTGATCCGAAGAGGTTTGGTCTTCAGTTTGACTTTGCCGGGTTTTGGAGGGTTTTGGTCTCCGTGCGGGCGATTTGATCGTCGGCTTTGGATTTGATGTCTTTTTTAGACGATCCGAGGCTTTGATCTTTGATTTGGCTTTGCCGCCTTTTGGAGATTTGGTCTCCGCGTTGGCGATTTGATCATCGTCTTTGGATTTGTTGTCTTCTTTGGACGATCCGCGACTTTGATATTTGTTTTGGCTTTGCCGCTTTTGGAGGACTTTGGTCTCCGCGTTGGCGATTTGATCATCGTCTTTGGATTTGTTGTCTTCTTTAGACGATCCGCAACTTTGATCTTTAGTTTGTCTTTTCCGCCTTTTGGAGAGCTTCGGTCTCCGTGTTGGCGATTTGATCATTAGCTTTGGATTTGATGTCTTCTTTGGATGATCCGCAGCTTTGATCTTTGATTTGTCTTTGCCGCTTTTGGAGGGCTTTGGTCTCCGTGCGGGTGATTTGATCCTAAGCTTTGGATTTAATGTCCTCTTTAATCGATCCACAACTTTGATCTTTGAGAAGGTGGATTTGGTGCTCCATAACGCTTTTGGCGGCGTGTCCCCTTGACTTTTGGATCGAAGAGGGCCGAGTTGTTGCTTTGGTGAAGAATGCGATGAACACCTCGAAGCTTTTGGATGAACTTTGGAGACCTTCCATTGGCTTTGACGAATTCCTCAATGCCTTTGAGAGCTTTGATCCTTGAAGAGGTGGATTTAGTGCTCTATAACGCTTTTGGCGGCGTGTCCCTTTGAATTTTGGATCGAAGAGGGTCTGGTTTGCCCCTTTTATGAAGAACGCGACGAACATCTTGAAGCTTTGAGAGCGGCTTTGGAGGCTCTTCCTTGGCTTTGATGGATTCCTCGATGGCTTTGAGAGTTTTGATCCTTCCTCCGGCTCGGACATACGACGAAGAACGTTAACTTCATCGATTCGCCAACCAATATTAGATCATTTGTCCACATCGGTGACTTTTCTGCAACGGCGCCAAATTATGATAACCAAATTTTGTTATTATTGCAATTTGCATACAATTTCACAGGGAATTCTATTCGCAAATTAATGAGTAGGATTTTATAGGAAAATGATCAGATATAGCAATTGTGTGGTTGTAGACCCTGAGTAGTTATCACAATTATTTATACTCTTTTTACTGGTGAGTTTCCAAGTCGAACACAAGGATTTTAAGTCATGAATTTCAAAGGTAAAAATCTTGAAGAAAGCGACGAAAAATGCAAGAAATGATCCGCTTGCAGCGGGTCCGAAATTTAACTACTGGAAGCGGTAAATAAAGCAATAAAGCAATGCCGCTCAAATTCCGCGCTCGCTCACTTTTGTGCAGCCGCCGCTCAGATTCCGTGTTCGCTCACTTTTTGCCGCTCAGATTCCGCGCTCGCTCACTTTCCGTGCAGCCGCCACTTGAATTCCGCGCAACGGTTGACTTTGAGTTTCACGCGTTGACCGTTGATGTTTATTGACTTTCGCGCCGGTGATTATTTTTTTTGCTCATGAAGCCATTTTTTCACTTTCTAAGGCTAGGTTTGGACTGTCAGACCAGTTTTTAATCATTATTTCACCTGTATAAGTAAGAAACACCTTATAAATATTTATTTTAATAATAATACTTATTAAATAAAATTAATTTATCCAAACTTAAATATTTAACTAGCATATAAATAATGCCTAAAAATATAATTCAAGAAACACATCAATTAATTTAATTTATACAACAAAATAATTATAAACTACACCTAAAAACTAATAAATTAATATTTTACACACAAGATGAAATAAATACAATTATTAAAATAAATTAATATGAATAATACTAAAATTCAACATAAATAAATAATTAATTAAATAAATAAGAGAGTTTGATGCAATTTTAAAAGTATAGGAAATTTCGTGGAATTTCGTAAAACCACAGGTGAGTTTTGTACAATTTAGTCATTTATTTAATTCATATTAAATTAATGCTAAAAGATACTTTTCTTGATCCATCTAATATGTTCACTTTAGTTGGATTATAGAGTTTTAGATATTATATAATTAGCAAATAATTAAGAAGTGTATAAGTGAAAATAATTATATATTAATATTAAAATGATTAAATAATTTAATTAAAATAAAAAAATTATAAATTATGAATTTTCAAATGTGATTAAAGTATATAATTATATTTTCAAAAAAGAAAATGACAAAGTATATGAGACAAACCGAAAAAGAAATAACAGACAAATTATGTGGAACAAAAGAAAGTATATTGTATATTGTATTAAATAAAATAATAAATTTGTTGATAGGAAAAAGAAAACAATTAAGAACAGTTCAATATAACAATATAAGTAGAAAATTGAATTAGTTCTTGATAGGTCCTTAATATGGCGGAAAGAGAAAATAATAAAAAAGTAAAAATTCAGTTGTGCATTGTATAACAATATGTATGCGGCAATGGCAATGGCGGCTTCTTCTCGTTGAAAAGCAATTCCACCACCACCGGTGACTTAATTAATTAGGTTATCCACCAACAATTGCAATTGTTGTCTATTCATACGAGTTTTCTATTTCATCTTTCCATTCAAATAGCCCTAGACTATACAGTACAATACAATGATATATGAACCTTGTGGCCAAGTATAATATTATTACCATATTCACGATATCAATCACTCTCGAGGACATTTGCTTGTTATTTTTATTTTTCATTTTTTTATTGTTGGAAAATTTGGTCATTCGAGGCCTAATCCGACAAGTCTTTCGATAATAATTAGTTGGCCCACTCCGTAATCCGACCCATCCGATCAGCCCAATCCAATTACCTTTACCCAAACCCAAGCCCTGAGCCCAATTAAAATTAGTAAGTTTAGATTTTGGCGTAGGTTTCTAATTCGATAGTTATAACCATGAGATGGGTTTATGGGTGAATAAGTAGAAGAGACAGACCATAACCGGTTCAGAGAGTGAAGAGTAGTGAGAGAAACCGCGAGAAATTCCGGTGAGGTTCGGGACCCTTTTCTTGTGCCGATTCCGGTGGGCGTCGTGGCTTGAAGTGACGAGCCGACCTCCAACCTTGAGGCGTGATTACCTCAGGCCATTCGAGCACCAAGGATCTGAGCCAATAAACCGTTGTCCCTTTGCCAGTGTGATGATCAGAGGAAAAGTGGCCGGTGAAAGTTCTAGAGAGAAAATCGGGTGAAAGAAGGATTGTCGGAGCCGTTCGGGAAGAGTTCCAGCCGGCGCTGCTCCTGATCGGAGGAGATGATCGGAGCAGTCTGCTGGGTCGGACGTCGGAGGGAAGTTTCCGGAGGATCATTATTGGTCACCGTGAGTCATCGGTGGAGGAATCGTCGTCGTCAATTTTGTAGTCGCGGGGTTTTTTCAGAATGAGACAAGAAGACGAACAGGAAGTTCTTCTTTAATTATGTTGGATTTTTTTATCCAATTAAATCCACCCCAATATAAGATACACACACCTACTATGCATCCCACTTTATACCTGGCCCCGACCCACGACCCGCACCCGCCACCCAGAACCGCCTGGACCCGCGACCCACGACCCGATCCGCCATGGATCCGCGTCTTTTGCCTAGCCTTGATCTTGGCCGTCCAATTGTGGATCTATATCTAGTCCGTCCGTTGCTTATTGGCTTGAATATATATATATATATACAGAGGGAGAGAGGGTTGTCTCTCATAATTCACTCACGTTTCTCTCTCTATACATACTTTCCCTCTCTAGCTCTCCCCTCTCTCCTTCTCGACCTCTCTGTTTGCCTTCCCGGTGACTTTTTCCGGCGGTTCTCGGTGGCGCCTCCCTCCTGTAACTTGTGGAGGTTCTTTGGCGTGGTGTTTCACCCCCTGGTTGTTGTTCTTAGCCGCAAAGGGCTCGTTCAACCTTTAGGCATTTGTATTTTTGTTTGTTTCGCCTTGTATGTTCTTGAAGGGGTTGATTTTTGCGTGAGTTGTGTGTTTCGGGCTGGTTTAAAGTGTGTAGTCGCTAGTTAGGTGCATTTTGTGTGTCGATTTACTGTTTTGAGTGGTTAGGGGCGGAGCCTAACCAAAACTAGTATAATATTTTTGTTTTTACTCGTTTTTTCGTTAATAAACTTTTCGATCTATTCCGTATTTTATATTAACAAGTGGTATCAGAGCTTTTGGTGAAGATTTTCTTTACAAAATTATCATTATTTTTTATTTTGTAAAGATTTGGTTTAAATCTTTAAGATCTAAAAGGATCCGGTTAAATCGGCCTATTTTTTAAGTGCTTGATTCTTTTCATTTTTTAGATCTTTGTCAAAATCAGCTCATTGTGTTTCGTTCTATGTATTTTAGCCTTGGTTGAGTTTTTTCTTTCACGAAATCGTCTTTACTCTTTGATTTCGTAAGGATCTGCTCAAAACCAAAGCGATCCGTAAGAAATCGAAAGGATCCGGTTGAATCAAACTTATTATACTGTGTTCGGTTCTTTTGCTTTGATTTCGAGTCTATATCGGCCATTGAGTTTTTCCTATCCGTGCTAATATAGCCGCGGTCGAACTGTTAATGTTGGGTTTGGACTTAATCTTTACTGTTTTGTATAGACCGGTTAAGTTCAAATCCATTTTGGTTAGAACGGTTCAAAATCGTTTCGATTTGGTGAAAACCGATTTTGTCCGTTGTTATTTTTTAAGAAAATAAACCGTAAAACTTGCTGTTTTGCCTTATTTTCGTTTAGATATATGCTTGTTTGGGTTAAAAATCCAAAAGTTTTTCCAAAATCTTTAAAACCAAAATTATTTTTTGAAAGATCCCGTTAAAACTGTTTCTGTGGCCTAGTGTCTCTGTTTGTGAGTTTCGGTGACTCTAACTTTAGTTAGAGGAGAAACATTGTTTCTGGTTTGTTGTTATTAGTTGGCTAACCCCTATTCTTGAAAAAGAATATGTCATTTGCATATACCTTTGTACTTTTATAGGGAATATATTGTTGCTGTGCTTCGATGGTAAACTCTATAACCCTAAATATTTTATTACTGTTAATTTTCTTTAGTTTAATATCCGCATTTAAATTCCGCCCAATCGATTGTAAAGGCTATTGTGATACCAAGGTTGCAAAACTCTGATCCTCACTCTTGTGAGTGATTCTCGAGTACCTTCGGTGGAGTAGTCACGAGTGAATGTTGTAATAGATAGGTTTTTTGTTATTTTTTGTCTGTGATTGCAATATTCTGTGATATATTTGATGCTTTGTTTGATTGTTGTATTTGTTTTCTATGAATTGCTATTGATGTGCTGTGATTTGAGTATTTGTTTTTGGTTCTCAATTTGTTTTAAAATAATATGTATTTTTATAAACTATTTTTTCACAATAAATTGCTTTTTTTTAAAAAAGCAAACAGTTTTTGCCAAACAAATTGTGTTTTTCGGAAATTTTTTTTTTCCTTAAAACTGTTTTCGAAAACTGTTGATCATGGCTAGGCAAACCTTTTTCAATATCCAACCTTTTGATGGAAAAATTGATTTTGCTATTTGGAAACAAAAAATGAAAAGTATACTTGTTATTCAAAGATTAATAAAAGCTGTGGAGCCAGATCAAGTAACCACAGTCCCTCTTGAAAAGAGGGCTGAGTTGGATGAAATTGCTTCGTATTGTATAATTATAAATTTAGCTGATCATGTAATTCGTAAGGTTGGTAGACAAGAATCTGTTGTGGCATTATGGAATAAATTGGATGAATTATATACTCAAACTTCTTTACCTAATAGGCTTTATTTGTTAGAAAAGTTCTTTAGTTTTAAACTTGATCAATCTAAAACTATTGATGAAAATCTTGATATTTTTCAAAAATTAATTCAAGATATTAAGCTTACTGGTGATAAGAATATAGATGATTATAGTGCTATAATTCTTTTGAATGCTATTCCAAGTGTTTTTTCTGATGTGAAATCGGCAATTAAATATGGACATGATTTTGTGACTTTAGATGTGGTTATTAATGGTTTGAAAAGTAAAGAATTAGATTTGAATGTAAATAAATCTAATAAATCCGGTGATGTTATGTTTATTAGGGGTAGGTATCCTTTTAGATCTAATAGGAATAATAATTCTGGAAATTCTGATAATAAAATAAAAAATCAGAATAATAATAATAGAAGTCGAAATAGATCTAAAACTCCTAATAAATGAGGAAAAAGATGTTATAATTGTGGTGATCCTTCATACTTTGTTAGATATTGCCCTAAGAAACATAATAATAATAATAATAACGGTAATAATGGTAATGCAGCAAATGAGTTAGCTAATATGACTTTTATTGACAATAATTTTGGAAACGTGTTTGTTGTTTGTCCAGATTTAAATTCAAATATTTTGAGTGCTAATGAATGGATAGTTGATTCTGCTTGCACATTTCATATGACACATTTGAAAAATATTTTTTATGAGTTTAAAACTTTAACACATTGTTATGTGACTATGACCAATAAACGTGTGTGTAAAATTGATGGAATTGGCGTTATTAATTTGAAATTTAAATCTAGAAATATATTGAAATTGCATGATGTGAGATATGTGCCTGAATTGTCTAATAATCTGTTGTCATGTGTTAGATTATCTACTTTAGGTTTAGAAGGAAAGTGGGGTTTAAATTGCATGAAAATTACAAAAGGGTTTTTAGTGATTTTTAGGGCAGAATTAAAAAATGACTTATATGTAACCTCTGCTATGAATGTATGTTCTGATATAGATAATTATGAAATTGATAATTTTGAATTATGGCATAAGAGATTAGGTCATATTAGCAATAATGGCTTGAAAATTCTGCATGAATCTGATTATTTGGAAAATGAAAATTTTTCTATGATTCTGTTTTATAATATATGCAAACCTGGAAAATTAAATAAAGTTCAATTTTCATCAAAAATCCTTGAAAATTATATTTTTTCAAAACAATTTTGGAATGTATACATATTGATATACACTACAAAAAATAGCATATTTGTAACGGAATTTCGTTCCTAAAAAGTTCACATAGCTAACGTAATTCCATCACTAATTCCGTCTCTAATATCATTAGTAATGGAAAAAGTGGATTTAAGAATGAAAAAATCTCGTTACAAAATTGATATTTTTTTGTAGTGATATGTGAACCTTCTAATGAACCCACTTATGGTGGGAGTAGATATATCTTAACTGTTGTTGACATTTTTTTAGAAAAGTTTGGATTTTCTTATTGAAAAATAAACTGGATTTGTTTAAAATTTTCAAGAATTGGAAAATTCAAATTGAATTTGAAACTGACAGAAAAATTAAATATATTAAAACTGATAATAGTTTAAATTTTTGTAACACCTGGTTTAGTTATTTTTGTGTACAAAAATGTATCAATTTTGAATCTGTCCCCAAGACATCCCAATTTAGTGGGGTTGCTGAGAGGTTAAATCAGACTCTTTTGGAAAGAGTTGGATGTCTTTTGACGTTATTTGGTTTGCCTAGAAAATTCTGGGGTGAAGCTGTTGTAACAGTAGCCTATCTTTTAAATCGAACACCCTCTATCCCTCTTAATGGTGAAATTCCTGAAAGTAAATGGTTGGGTAGATTAGTCGACATATCTAATGTTCGTGTGTTTGGGTGTCTTGCTGTGATACATGTTTGCATTGGTGATTTTGAGATGAAAACTGAAAATTGTGTTTTCTTAGGTTTTGGTGTTACGGGGTATAGATTGTGGTTAAGTTCTAGACCCGGTTTGAAAAATGTTATTAGTAATAATGTGATATTTAATGAATACTGTATGCCAAGTTTGAATATTGAGGAATCTGAATTTGTTGATTATGAAATTATTGATATTAATACAGATTTTTGTAATATAGGAAATAAGGTGGAGTATAATTTGATTGATATAGAAAACAGAGAAATTAAATCTGTAAAATTTGATTTTCATTTTGAATCTACTGATATTCAATATGGTGTTTGTGAATCCAAAAATGTGCAATGTGTTGACATTGAAATTGCTGAGATTGATTCTGTAATTAACTGTAATGTTGCTAAAAGTGTGTCTGTTCTAAGAAACGAAAATTCAGAGGTTGAGGGAGTGAAAGATTATGTTTTTAATTGTGATGATATTAATTGTGTTTTTGATTGTGTTCAATCTGCTGAAATTGTGTAAATTGATGTTGAAATTGAAAATATCAATTTTGATGGAAAAATTAATACTTTTTTTGATAGTGTTCAAAATGAGGTGGAGTATGCTTTGTATAATGAAACTGATATTTTTGTTGGCGATTTTCGTATCTTATCTAGAGTTGGCCAGCCTGTTGTGAGGAAAAATGAAAATACAGTTTCAGAAATTAAAAGCAATGTTGGAATTGTTTCAAATAATAGTAATGAGATTGAAAATTACTTAATTGTTAGAGATGAGGTTAGGAATAGTCCTAAAGTGTTCTCTATGTTTGGTAATTTTGATTCATCTTTTTTACCTAGAAGCATGTTTGAGAACTTAGATGTGGATGAACCTATGAGTAATAGGAAATTGTTTAATCCCGAAAGTAAGTCTCAAAGTTTAATGGTAAAAGAAGATAAGAGCTCATTAGTTGATAATAAGTGTTTGAAATCAGTTCTTAGGTTTTGTCATTGGTTTCTTTGCATTGTGCTATCATTGGTTGTGAATGATATGAAACTTGTGAAGTTTGCTACCGTTTCTTGTATATTGTGTGCTACATGTTTTGGTTGTTTGAGGCATTTACAATGTAATGTAGTTCTGTCGAAGTTTGGATTTGAATGTATTCCTACTGTTGTAGATAAAATATTCTTGAAACTTGATAGAATTGTATCTTGTTTAAAAATAATACGTTTTGATACATTTAATTAGCTGTGTTCTACACATGTGTAGATGGTAGGCCAAATTAATGTATTGTTTGTCTAATTTTGTTATCTTTTTCTTTTTGCAGGTAAGTAATCCAAAATTATGGGCAATGATGAACCCCTATTCTACTCAGACGAAAAATCAGGTGGAAAATTTGTTGGATTTTTTTATCCAATTAGATCCACCCCAATATAAGATACACACACCTACTATGCAGCCTACTTTATACCTAGCCCCGACCCACGACCCGCACCCGCCACCCAGAACCGCCTGGACCCGCGACCCCCGACCCGATCCGGTCTTTTGCCTAGCCTTAATCTTGGCCGTCCAATTGTGGATCTATATCTAGTCCCTCCATTGCTTATTGGTTTGAATATATATATATACAGAGAGAGGGTTGTCTCTCATAATTCACTCACTTTTCTCTCTCTATACATACTTTCCTTCTCTATCTCTCCCCTCTCTCCCTCTCGACCTCTCTGTTTGCCTTCCCAGTGACTTTTTCCGGCGGTTTCACGGCGGTTCCCGGTGGCGCCTCCCTCCTGTAACTTGTGGAGGTTTTTTGGCGTGGTGTTTCATCCCTTGGTTGTTGTTCGTAGCCGCAAAGGGCTCGTTCAACCTTTAGGCGTTTGTATTTTTGTTTGTTTCGCCTTGTATGTTCTTGAGGGGGTTGATTTTTGCGTGAGTTGTGTGTTTCGGGCCGGTTTAAAGTGTGTAGTCACTAGTTAGGTGCATTTGTGTGTCGATTTACTGTTTTGAGTAGTTAGGGGCTGAGCCTAACCAAAACTAGTATAATATTTGTGTTTTTACTCGTTTTTCGTTAATAAATTTTTCGATCTATTCCGTATCTTATATTAACAAATTCTCTAATTCATCTTTGAGGCTGTTTGTTTGTGTTTTCTTAATAATTCATTTTTGCCTTTACTTTGTTTAATTTTATTTTGATTCGGTATTAGTTTAGTTTGGATTTTATTCGAATTTTGCTTCCACTACTAATTGATTCGTATTTTTGTATACGAGGTTTGTTTGATAAATTCAAAAAATTAGGGAATAAATTTACAATAGTAATCTTTATTGCTTTTGGCGCCACGAAATATATATATTTTTTGTGATCGTGGTGGGACCTTCCACCCCACAAATCTTTACTTTTTTTTTTTTTTTTTTTAATGGAACCGACGTTCGTCCCACAAAATTTGTTTCTTTTGGTTGAATTTGGAAAAAAATTAGTTTGAATTTTGTATTAAAATAATTTTTGATGAAAAAAAAATTATATTTTTTTCGACAAACGCAAAGTACAAATAGTAAAATTTAATAAACTTTCGCTGAAAGAAACATACCTAAAGTACTAAACTCTTACCTTCTCCGATTGTCACCAACATTATATCATGGAAGTTGCCCGCGACAACGCTGCGCTAGTATAATAAATTTGGCGTGGTTATAACACGGTTTTTACAGCGCCAAATGTCATTTTTCTAGTAGTGCATATAAATTAATTTTAAATCAATTATAATAATAAAAAGAGTAATTAATTACCCTTAAGTATTTTATAATATACTAAAATTTTATTACATATAAAACTTTTATTTATATAAATATAAAACTATTTATAAAATATAAAAAGGATAATTTAATATATTTATTAAATATAACTAATAATTTAGCAAAAACGTCCGGTGAGTTTGTTTGGTTGTAATTATTTTTGGTGTAAGCTATAAAGAAATATGTTATTTTTTGTATGTGAAGTACGAAAAGATTTGTTAAGGATACAAAAATACTTTATCTATTTTACATAATTTGTATAGATCTTTTTACTTTCGTCGGTCTCATATAATTTATCCATTTTGTTTTGAAAAATTATACATCATTTAAAATTTTATAATTTATAATTTTTTAATCTTATTTAAATCATTTAGTTATTGTAATCTTAATTAATAATAATTTGTTTGTACAATAATTATTTTTATTATTATATTTTTTAATTATTTACTAATGATATTTTCTCAAGATTTTTGTATCTACAAAAAATCAAATTTATAATTTATAATTTTTTAATCTTAATTAAATCATTTATTTATTGTAATCTTAATTAATAATAACTTATTTGTACAATAATTATTTTTAATTATTTACTAATGATATTTTCTCTAGATTTTTGTATCTACAATAAATCAGACAATTAAAGTGGAGCGAAATGAGTAATATTTAGCATGAAATTGTTGATTTTCTTATTGTTTATTTT
Organism: Andrographis paniculata; assembly: GCF_009805555.1. Lineage (NCBI taxonomy): Eukaryota > Viridiplantae > Streptophyta > Magnoliopsida > Lamiales > Acanthaceae > Andrographis > Andrographis paniculata. The sequence goes on from NW_026137611.1 coordinate 3,768,657, forward strand.
ATTGTATGTATATTTGTCAATATTTATCAAAAATCAAGTCTAATACTCCTTTTGTCTACAACAAACGTAACTATTTATATTTTATACGTAGATTTTGGAATATTAGTATTTTCTCGAAAATAGTACAATATGAAGATGAAAAGACCTTAAACTCATTTACTTTTTAATAGTAATTTTTGTATTACTGTGTAAAGTGTAGGTGCTATGAGAAAACATGAAAGAAAGTAAATAAAGAACTGATTTGGTCAACTTACGTCCACGGACAGAAACCGAATAGATTTTATTATACTGATTCAGAGGGTTACAATATTCCAATACGACTAGGAACCATAGCTATCTATTTATAAGCATCTCAAACCCTAAGCCCAATTATTATTAATTAAGATAGGCCAAAAAGAAATCCTACCAATTAAAACTTTTCGCTTTAGTTCCTGATCGAATAGACAGCTAAATCAAAATCACGATTCAATAGTAGGAATAATTATTAAATCAAAAAATACAAGTAACATTAAAAAGAAAAGATACATTGAAAATAGATAAATATAACAGCGAAATGAATACATTAAGAATAGACGAAAATAAAATTTTTGTATTGAACAAACAAATCGAACGCCAATAGATAAACATGTGGCGGAAATTTTGCCACACAAGTATTGAAACTTGCTCCTTTGTAGTATTAAGAAAAATATAATATATATGTCCCGTAAAGGATGGCCTGGTGGTGTAGGGGTTGGACTTGTGACTGTGAGGTTATAGTATTAGGTTCGGAGGGTTTTAGGTTCGGTCGGGGGTTTACGTTAGTTTTTTTTGGGAGAAAATTGCAATAGAAATAAATTTTGTGCTACATTTTATAATTTCGTAAATATTTACATATTAATGGCTATAAATTAAAAAAAAGTTAGTTAAAACTTTTTTCTAAAAAAGTAATATTGATTTATTACTTTTTTTAAAAAAAAATTATTAATATTTTTAAAAATATATTATCTGTTTATGGAATTCTAACAAATTTATAAATAAAAATACTAATAATTTTAATTTGAATCTTTATTCTATAAAAATAAATATATTTAATATTTAATAATAAATAAAATTTACAAAAAATTCCCCTTTCACTTATTTTTTTAAATAAATAAAAATACTAACATTTTTTAATCTATATATATATTGAAGATATTGATGTTAGAAAATAAAATTAGAGAGTGGTAGAAAGATCCTGTAAAGACATACCAAGTTTACACCATATTAAAGAAAAAAACAAAAGTAAATGCATTTTAATGCTTACAAATGTATATAAACGTGCATACCATAATATCTACTTTGAACACACTACATGCAGAATTAAAAATAAAATTAAGATAGTGATTATGGGGTTTCATGGAGGAATTAATTTGAACAGTTCCAAAATGCTCCCCTTAATTCTGACATGGTCCAAGATCACATGCGCTTAGTAGGTACCGCTTTTCTTCAAACTTTACTCTTGGCAAGGCTTTCGTTAGCGCATCAGTTCGTTGCTTTTCTGTTCGAATATGCTCCAATACAATTTGTCTCCCTTCGACACATTCTCGAATGAAATGATACCGTGTATCGATGTGTTTACTCCGTCCATGAAACATAGGATTTTTCATTAAAGAAATAGCGGACTTATTATCAACGAACAATTTTACCAGCTTCCGCTCTTGCTTTGTTAGCTCTCCTAACAAGCTCCTCAACCATAAACCTTGACACGGTGCTGCCGTTAATGCCATGAATTCAGCTTCACACGATGACAAGGCCATAGTTTTTTGTTTTTGAGAGTTCCATGACACAAGACTGTCATTGATATAAAATCCCATTCCTCCGTTGCTCTTTCTATCCGTCGCATCCCCAGAAAAATCACTTTCCATGTATCCAGTGATTATTTTCTCAGTTCCATCTTTTCCATACACAAGTCCAAAGTGTATAGTTCCTTTCAAATATCTAAACACTTGTTTTACTGCCTTGTAATGCATGATTGTGGACCTTTCCATGAATCGGCTTAGCATACCCACTGAAAACGATAAATCGGGACGAGTGTGCAGCAAGTATCTCAAGCAACCAATAACCCATCGGTATTCTATCTCATCGACTGATTCTCTCTCCGGATCTTTGTGAAGTTGTATCTTTTGTTCCATCGGTATTCTTGTAGCATTGCATTCCCCCATACCAAATTGATCCAACACCTTCTTCGCATATGAGCTTTGCGTGAGGATAATCCGATCTTGTTCTTGCGCTACTTCAATCCTAAGATAAAATGTGAGCAATCCAATCACTTATCTCGAATTCGGACATCATTTGTTTCTTGAACAAATTGATCTCCTTGGGGCTTTCTCTAGCAAAAATTAGATCGGCAACATAAACACCAACAATTAGGACCGACTGTCCTTCTCCTCGCGTGTAAACAGCCTGCCCTTGCGCGCATTCGGTGAATCCAAGTTGCTTTAAAATTTTATCTAAACACATGTTCCAAGCTCGCGGAGCTTGACGAAGGCCATACAATGCCTTGTTCAACCTGTACATGATAGGTTCTTTATTTTTGACAATAAATCCATCATGTTGAGTTACTTATACCTCTTCCTTGAGTTCGCCATTCAGAAAAGCCGAATTCACATCAAAATGGTGTACCTACCATCCACGGTTAGCTGAAAGCAGCAAGGATGATTCAAACCGTGTCCAGCCTTGCAACAGGTGCAAAAACTTCTTCATAATCAACACCATGTTGTTGAACATACCCCTTTGCAACGAGTCTCGCCTTGTGTTTAATCACCCCACCATCAGAATTCCTTTTTATTTTGTATGCCCATTTTACTCCAATTGGGTTGTGTCCCAAATCCCAATGGCAAGGGCGCAAGTGTCCGAGTTCAATTTTTTTCAATCGCTTTAATTTATTTCGCCATTGCTTCTTCCCAAACAGGCTGACCAGTTGCTTCTTGATAATTAGATGGCTCCTCCATTTCAACAAGTAAGAGCTGCTCGTTGGTTTCATCTTCTTGAAATCGATTTTTATAGCATCCTTCATAACTATTTCAATCGGCTTGAAACCACGAGGAGGTCTATGATCTATGTTACTCACGCTCCCTTATGAAACAACCGCTGGAGAGACTGAATTATTTGCTGAAGGTGTTGCCCTTGCTGTTGGTGGTGTCAACATAGCTTCTGAAGTAGACAGACTAACTGCTGGAGGTGTCGAACTTGTTGTTGGTGGTGTCGCAAGCTCATTTATTTGTGCGGCAAGAGTTGGGGCATCTGTTGGATCCGAGATTGGTCCTTGAACCAAACTTTCTTAGACAACAAAGTGAGGGCCTTCACTTGTGTCCGAACCTGCATTCCAATTCCAGTATACATTTTCTTCAAATTTAGCATCTCGACTTACAATGATTTTCCCACGCCGAGGATCATAGAGCCGATGTGTTTTGCGACCATCTTCAATACCAAAGTAAACCATCACCTCACTCCTATCATCAAGTTTTTTCTGGTGCGGCATTGTCACCTTGGCATAAGCTAAACACCCAAACACCTTTAGATGAGAAAGATTTGGCTTCCTCCTGAAGAAAGCTTGAAAATGGTGTTCCCTCTCCTAGTGCTTTTGTTGGAAGTCGAATCAAAATGTAGACCACATGTCTCACTGCCTCCCCCCAAAACTATCCGCGTAGTTTCATGTTTTTGAGTAGGGATCTCGTCATTTCCATCACCGTCCAGTTCTTGCGTTCTACAATGTCATTTTGTTGTGGAGTATAGGGTGTAGTTAAGTGTCTTTGGATTCCTGCATCCTCACAAAATTTGGTGAATTCATTAGACAAGAACTCACCACCTCGATCGGTTCTCAACGTCTTAACTCGTTGTCCGTTCATGTTCTCCACTTGTTGTTTGAATTTTCTGAACGCATCATATGCTTGATTCTTTGGTCTAAGCACAAAAATCCACGTCCACCGCGAATAATCTTCAACAATCAGCATGAAATAATTATTTTCCAGCAATGGTTGACGGTGTAATTGGGCCACATAAATCAGCATGTAACAACTCAAGAGGCTTCATCGCTCGATAGTTCGCTTATTGTGGAACGGGTTGTCGTGTTTGCTTCGCAACTAGACACCCTTGGCACAACTTGTTGGGATGGGAGATAAGTGAAACTTCAATTGCCATCTTCTTTTCAGCCAACATCTTTAAGGATTCGAAATTAACATGTCCGAGTCGGGCATGCCACAACCACGCCTTGTTTCTGATATTAGCAAACAAACAAACCGGAGCACATGACACTATTAAGGCCTTGTATAATTTATTGGGAAGTCACTTGATTTTAATGAGCAAGGTCCCAATCGAGTCATACACCTTCAAATAATCTCCATGTATGATGATCTTGCTACCACCTTCAGTTAATTGGCCACAACTTATAATATTATTGCGTAAAGCTGGAATGAAATATACCTCAGTGAGAAGTCGGTGCTCGCCTCCCTTAAATTGGAAAAGTATAGATCATTTCCCTTCGATTTGCATCAGCTTGAATGAAATATACCTCAGTGAGAAGTCAGTGCTCGCCTCCCTTGAATTGGAAAAGTATAGATCCTTTCCCTTCGATTTGCACCATGGATCCATCACCAAATCTCACAAGTCCCTTGATCGATTCATCAAGATCACGGAAGTGTTTTCGCTCTCCGGTAATATGATTGTTTGCGCCATTGTCAAAATACCATTTTTTAGCCTCGGAATTAGCTTCATCTTCATGCTCAACTTGGGAAATTTTCTTTTGTAGCTCAGAAGTTGCTGCTTCCTCCGCAAGTGCCAAATTGGTTCCACTATTTGTGGTTTGTTCCAATATTCTGATGCATAGTGTCCCATCTTATTGCAATTAAAACATTTGATATGACCCTTGTCTCAGCCACCATTTTTTACCTCATAATTTCTATGCTCTTCTCTACCACGGCCTCTCTCGTGACCGCGTCCGCCCCGACCTCGGTTGCTATTCTTGTCCACTCCTATTGCCACCAGATGGTGCACATATTCGAGTGCGCTCCTCGAATGTTTTGAGACGCCCAACTGCTTCCTCAAACGGCATGGTATCGAGATCACAAAATTGCTCAATGCCGGAAATTACTTGATAGAAGCTTTCCGGCACCATATCAAATAATTTATTCACCATTTCTAAATCGCCTAGCGTTGCTCCCAAGCTAGAATACTAGGCAGACATTCCGCTCAACCGTCGGCATACTCATCTAATGTTTCTCCTTCTTTCATTCGCATCACATCAAAATTACTCTTGAGCATCTGCAAACGTGCTGTCTTAAAGCGGGCTGCCCTCACAAATCTGATTGCGAGGCAATCCCACACTTCCTTTTGCAGTTTTTTTCTCCGCAACCTGCAAAAGAAGGTCCTCCTGAAGTGCTTGGAATAGATACGCCTTTGTTGTCTTGTCTTTCTTTTCATCCATTATGTCTCATTCTTCGTAAGAGTCCCCACCTTGATTGCCCAGGTGGTGTAATACGTCATCATCAACTGCATGTAGAAAAACGACATACCGCTAGCTTCTTTTCCCGCTACACCTTGCATAACGATTGACATCGGTTTGAATCGAGGGAATTTAGGCATAAACCAACCTGATCTGATACCAAATGAAGATATTGATGTTGGAAAATAAAATCAAAGAGTGGTAGAAAAATCATGTAAAGACACTAGGCTGTGGAAAGGAGAAATCGTATATCTATTTTTTCTTTTATTCAATGTAACAAGCTTACACCATATTTAAAAAAAAAAAAACAAAAGTAAATGCATTTCAATGCCTACAAATGCATATAAACGTGCATACAATAATAGCTACTTTGAACACACTAAATGCATAATTAAAAATAAAATTAAGATAGTGACTATGGGGTCAAGCATTAACTTCCACGGATGAATTAATTCGAACAGTTCCAACATATATAACCTAGAATACAACCCTAATCTAATTTTACATCTTCGACAAAACCTCAATGCCGTCATCGTCTCATCGTTCATTGTTCGTCTCATTTCACTGAGACGAAACGGGAGAAGGATGATGAACTTCGAATCGAGGACTATAAATGCTAGCCTAGCCTGGCGCTCCAATTTTTTCCGTGATCCAAATCACCACCGCTGGAAACCTTCAAGTAAAAGTGAAGAGGAGAAGATGATGGATTGTTCGAGAGTCAAACACAAACACAAACCCAAAAGGCATATGAAAAAATTATATAGGTAGACTTGGAACCTTCCTTGTTGCCTCCCGCCTTAAAGCTTTTCTACTTTGTCCAAATAGTGTCAAATCGATCTTAAATATCCAATCCAAACAGAGTATTTTCTCAAATCTTTTCGCGTCGTCTATGTGACTTTTCATCAACCGTCCACCACGAATTCCTTGTTCACTAGTCCCTTGTCTTCGTTCTCATTTTCATCCACATCGACCTCCTCTTCGTCTATTTTGTATTTCTTTCTTCGAACATCTGTGGCTAAGTTAGAGGTGCACCACAACCTTCGCAAAGAAGTGAAGTTTTCTCTATCCAAAGCCTTGATTTGAAATTTTTATTTTCATTTTGGATGAAATGGAGAAGAGTCATGTTTCTAACTAAGAATTTGTAATTTATTTTATTTGAGGACAAATACTACAATGTCTGCTGGAACTGCAGGATGCGGTACTTATCCTTACGATTGTAGTGGTAGACTCTAAGGTACATTTTCTTTATCGCAAGAAGCTTGCTAAATAATTCCATGTTCTTTACTACTATATCTTAATCTGTTTTTCTAACCTTAGTTTATTTACTTCTATTTTTGTGTATCTAAATTGTATGATTTGGTTATTTATTTGTGTTTTGTTGTTTTAATTAGATTTTTGTAACTTTTTCCTATATTGATTTTGAGTGATTTAGGTTTTGTTTTGGCTTATTGATGCCATAAATGAAATGATTTTAGGGTTAAATTGTTTGTAATTGAGTTTTTGTATTATGTAGTTACTGTGATGTGTCAAACTTGAAATTAATATATCCTATTAGTAGGTATGTACTTCTTTGATGAAATTAATTATTACTTTTAATGAGTATATTATTGGAATAATTAATATGTTTATAAAAGAAATTAAAGGTGAACAGTGCATGCAAGTGTAATAGGATGAAAATATCATATCTGATAATGATGAAAATGATGAGGTAGTCTCTATGCCTGCACATATATATTTATCTATTGCATGAGGAGAGAATTTCAAGCAAGTAAGGAAAATTTAAGAAATTAAATTAAATGGTGGCATGCATGCTTGTGAGAGAAGATATTTTGTTTTTTGTTTTTTATAGGTTTTATTTATGCATTTTTAATATAGCCTGAGCAAATGCTTGTTCAATAGTATGTTTGTTGGTTGGCTTGATAATTTCCTCTATAACAACATCAACAGAGGTGAATTCAGATTAACCTTCTTTGCTAAGGCCACCATACACACCAGGTACTTTCTTAGGCACTATGTATAATACTTAACCCCACTAATCAGGTTATTACATATTCAAAAAATATCTATATTTATTGTGCCTATGGCTTTTGGGAAGAATTAGAAATAATATTATATTTTAAAGTGGGATCAATATTAGTATATTACTTTCTTTCTTTTAAATTAATAGAGCTTAGTGGGTAAATCCATCAAAGGTCACAGTTTGGAATGTATATATGTTTTGGATAACTAAATCTCAATTTGATTTGAATGTATTGTAGAAGAATGATGTTTATAATTTGAAGTACTTAAAAACAAGTAGTATGAGATTATGAATGAATGACACATTAATTTTGAGATCAAGTTTTAATTAATTTAGTTTGTTGAATGTAACAAGTATTGCATTAATTATTTAACTAAGTAATTAAGTTTCATGCTCAATTTTTTGGTTGTTGTGTTCTGACATTATTTTGCCATATCCTTTTAGAATTATTTGCCTTTAATGATTTTGAAATTGATGAAGTCTTTTAGATTGTGTCTACCATGGAAAAGTAAATATCTGTTGCACACTATTGCCTAGCAGAAGTGGTCACTGATCTAGGTAAAGAATGTTAGGTTATTCATATCATAACCTCTGTTAACAATTATTTTTAGCATTTTTTTTTTTATTGAAGGTGATTACTAATTTTCATTATTTTTTATAGTTAATGATTACTTTTTTGAGATTTTTATGGATGTGCTTTAGAATGGCTCCAGGAATTTCTAAAAAGTTAAATCGTCCTCCAACGTTGATCACTTCCATTCATGATCTAATTCACCAAAGCAATGATCCTTCAAGCCGAGATGGAGAAAATGATGTAACTATCGACTCTGATAATGAAGTGCAAGGTAATTCACATATTTTAGTATTATAACATTTTTGTAAATCAAATACATTTAATTTTTTAATAGTTTTACGTCGTGGAAAGACAAAAGGAAAAGGCACAGATAGATATGTTAAAGCATATGGAAAATTTTTTTTACACATCCCCGAAGAAAAAGGAAGGCCAGTAAATCGGATTGTGTCAGGGATATTTTCAAATGAACTCAAGCATCATTGCCCGTAGCACTATTCCCGAAGGAGCACCCTATTTTAGCAAGTTGTATAGAAAACATAAGAATATTATGTTAGAGTGCATAAAGATATTACAATTCACAAGAGTATTACACTTTATGAGAATTTTATAGCATTGTTGATAAATGTTTTTCCCTAATTTGAGTAACTTTTATATTATCTTGGTTGTAATTTTTTGTGCCAATTTTCAATTGTTGTAAGTGTATTTTTTGTTACTATTCCCTAGTTTTCATGAAGTTTATAATGCTTTTAGCATTATTTTTAGTATATTTAACTTACGCATACTTATTTGAATGATGACGAAGGACCACATATTGCTAGGTTTGTAAACACCATGCTTGAAAATCGTTATAGGGATTATAAATGTAGACTTCATAAAAAATGGAAAAACTACATTAAGGAGGGAAAAACCTATGATTAGGCCCGTTCTAATCCTCCTAAAGAAGTAGATTCAAAATATTGAAAGCTACATTGCAATTTATGGGAGGATCCTAAATATCAGGTATTGTTTTCAATATTCCAAACTAAATTGTAGTATTTAGAGTTCAAACTTTTTGTAAAAAATAAGGTTGAATGTCATTTAAAAAATAATTGAGTTATTAATTAAATATGCTCAAAACATTTTTTTTGACAAAACCTTTTTTTGGTTTTCTATTTTTATTTGTTTTTGTAATTTTTTGGTAAACATAGGAAATGTGGTTCCTATGTGCCCAGGATATCAAAATAGGGCAAATAATGGTTGTGTTCGATCGATTAGTATAAGTATGATATTTCTAAATTTTACAATTTATTTTTAGTATAAACATGAATTTTAACTTTCATCTCGGTTGTATATTTGTTTCCTGATTCTTTCGAAGAATTAAAGTTTTATTTTTATAATTTTTAATAAGAAATTTTATTTTGGTAGTTAGGTAATATAAATTTGTTACAAAATTCTATTTTTGTAGCTAAAATTTTTTTGTTATGATATATTTTTTTTTGTAGTTAAAATTATTTTGCTATGAAAATTATACTTTGCCGCTATAATTTTTTTGCTATGAAATCTAATTTTGTAGCAAATATATTTTTTTTACAAAATTTAATTTTTGTAGCTAAAGCTCTTTGGTTATGAAAATTATATTTTGATGCTAAAATTCTTTTTCTACAAAATTCTATTTTCATAAGAAAAGGACATTAACTACGAAATTATGTTTTAATAGTTGAAATTCTTTGCTACGAAATTTTATTTCATAGTAAATGAGTTTTAGCTACGAAATTATAATCTTGTAGCTAAATCTCAACTTTGTTGTAGTGCGTATCTATGACCAATTATCACTGTTGTCTTTCAATTGTTACCCTAGCAAGATATATCCTATAAGTATCATTTTTCATAATTTTTTTTCATCTGTAGCGCATTCCACTCGCACCGACACCCACAGGAACATAGTGATTGTATCCGATGCGGCTAGTTAATGAAAATTGCAAAAAATTGACGCATATGAGATATATTTTTCCATGATAAAATTAAAAGGGAAATGTAATGATTGTCCAATTTTGAGTATAAAAATTAGTTTATTTTTTTTAGCGTTTTGACTTTTTTGGACTCTAAACAACCTTGAACAAACAAAAACTTTTGTTGGTTGGCTTATATATTTGTTTCTGATGAACCGTGCCAGTTTTGTTCAATTTCTTGTTTAAAAATTTATGTATATTTTTTAGCATTTAGGATTTGTGGGGTCCAAAATGACCTCGGATGGACAAGAAAATAATATTGGTTGGTTCGTTTGGTCATTTCGGATGAATGGTGCAAATTTCATCTAATTGAAAGTTTGGAAATGGGTTATGTTTCGTTTGGTTGTTTCGGATAAACCGTAAAAGTTCTGTTCAATTCGAATTCTAAAATAAGTTTTTTTTTTTTTTTGTGTGTTTAGGATTTTAGGGCTCTAATCGACATCGAATGGACAAAATAATTTCTCTGGTTGGTTGATTTGGTTGTTTCGGATGAAACACATGAATTTTCTCCAATTCCAAGTTGAAGAATGGTTTTACAATTTTTTAGCGTTTACGATTTTTACAGCACCAAACGACTTTGGATGGACAAAAAATATGACTAGTGGGTTTTTTTGGTCGTTTCAGATTAACCGTGCAAGTTTTGTGTAATTTTAATTCTGAAAATGACTATACATTTTGTTAGCATTTAGGGTTTTTAGGGTCCTAAATGACCTCAGATGGAGAAAACAATATCATTAGTTGGTTCGTTCGGTCGTTTCAGATTAATCGTGCGAGTCTCGTATAATTCTGAGTCTTAAAATGGTGTAATTATGAACAATTATCACTATTGTCTTTTAATTATCACACTAGAAAAATATATCTCACAAATGTCACATTTTTGCAATTTTTGTCCTCCGTAGCACAATTCCACTTCGCGCGCATGAAATTGTATATGTCGTGAACTTGACGCGCGAAAAGGACAAAAATCGCAAAAAAGTGATACATGTAGGATATATTTTGTTATGGTGAATTTAAAAACAAAAATGATAATTGACCATAGGTACGAGATATTTATTGAAAATGTCTCTGCTTTTTAGTATAAAAATAATAATATTATGATAAAATAGAGGTATTTGTTAAGAAAAAAATTTTTTATTTAAAATAATTATCTTGTAATTGGACAACAAAAAATGAATATATATATACTTTATGAGTGGCGGATGAAGTATATTTTATTTATTAAAAAAATAATAATTCAACATATAATTATTTTGTATATTATTGATATAACTTTTCATACTTAAAATAAAATAAAAAATTTCTAATTAAGAATACTGATAAAATATATTTTTGATCTCCTTAATTCACATGTTTATCAATTTTAGTTTCTATATTATTAAAGTGACAATTTTGATTATTTTTTCTTATTTGTGTCAATTTTAATTTCTTTATTTTAAAAGTAATTTTTTTGATCCCTTATCAATTAATATATATATATATATATGCCTTGCATTTTTTATTTTTTTATTTTTCTATATCAGAGTATATATATACTTTACGTTTATTTTACACTTATTATTTCTCTTTAAATTTTAATAGGTATACTTATTATACATTGTCATGCAAACGTACCATTCTTAAAATATTGTTTTAAAAATAATTGCTCACTTTATGGTACGCACCTTACGCCAATAATTTAATCAAAACCAACAGTTTATAATTATGGTATTTAGACAAATGATTTTTAAATTTGGTGTTTAAGTTTATTTTGAAATAACTTGTCAGGAAAAAAATATTTGCTTAAAGATGTTTGAAAAAAGTATAAATTAATTTAAATAACGAATAAAAATAGAATTTTATGATGAAAATTATACACTGCTTCAGTTATTAAAAAATAAGCTTAAAACTCTTGGTCACAAATTTAATACGGTGTGCTTTTTTTATTAATATTATATAGTAAAAAAAAGTATGATTTTAAATTAAAATGAAAGCGATCATATTTTAGATGGTAGAGAAAATAAAGTGATCATACTTTTCAGCCACGAATTGCATAATAGTTGTATTTATTAACCTCTTTTTTAAAAAAATAAATTAAAGATTAAAATTGAACTAATTCATGAATACGAGACTAAAATTGACATATTAGCAAATAAAAATAATAAAAATTATCATTTTAAAAATAAATAATTAAAATTGATATATGAGTTAATTAGATGGATACATAATACATTTTACCCTTAAAAATACAAAAACTAAACACACACTCCATAATATTATATATCCTTACAAAAAACAAAAACTAAACTATTTTTTTGTTTATTATATAAAATTTTATTCTATTTAAAATAATATTAGTACTATATACATTTTATTGACATAAATTTTTAAAATATTTAAATATATATTTGATTAGTATTTTAAATGATAATTTTTATTTGTGATATAATATTTAAAATAATAATATTTAATTAGTTAATAATAGTAAACTATGATATTATTTTATTATTAATTTTTTATGTAAGTAGTATTATTAGTTATTTTTTTAAAATATTATATTTTAAAAAATAGAATACGTATTTAAATATTTCAAAAACTATAATTTAATAAAAATATATGAAATATGAATATAAGTTTATAAATAATAATATAATACAAATAAATAAAAAAATATCTTTTATTTATTTATGATAACATAATAATTTTATAAGAAATTGAGACCTTTCATGTAGGTAAACATATTTATTTATTGATGAGATATAAAAATAAAAGGGTTTGAGTGGACTTATATGATATATAATGTTATATGTTATAAAATTGATTTAAATCTGTTAAGTATATTTGAAATTAGTAAAAATTTTATCAAATATAGAAATATGTCATTTATTATATATATATATATAAGACAAAGTAAAATAAAAAAAGTATCAACTCTTATCGAACGAAATATCGGAGTATATTATATCATAAATTAAAATTAATTGAATAAATTCCCTTTACCTAAAACCTCCAATGTACATTTGAATAAAGAAACACACCATTCGTTCTTTTTAGGTTTTGGTATTCTTTTTAATTTAAATAGTTGCGTGGATATAATATTGTGTGAGATGAAATATCATTTTTATATGAAGTTGGTGAGTATTGTAGTATTTCTTTTGTTTTGGCTAGCGTGTTCAAGTTATTGTTAGTGTAGATATGAAAATTTAAGAGAAATGTAACTAGTAAATAATATTATAAATAATTATAAGTTAAAATTAAGAAAGTAATTAGTCTAATAAAAACTAAAAAATTAAAGTGTGTAATTTTTTCCATAAAAGAAAAATGATATAAGATGTGAGACATACATAAATGACAATATGAATATACGATAGGTGCGACGAGAAGAACAATAATTTTTTTTAAAAAAAATCACCAAATAAACAGTGTCATAATTTGTATTAAAAACAATTGCCATGTTGTAATATATTGTTGTATTTTGCATAATTTCAAAATAATATATTATTGAAAGTAAAATTAGAGGTCTATGAATAGATACAATATAAATCAAATAATCACAAATAATAACTCTCTAATCTAATTAATATAACTAAATAATTACGACCTAAAGGAGTGTATTCATATAAGATTTTGTAAGATTCTGTTGGAATTTAAAAAGTCTATGTATATTCGTAGATTAAAAAAATCTACGAAGTCTACGCAGAGTTTGATGAATTTTATATATTTATATAAATATATTTCTATAGATTTGATTGGATTATTTATGGATTTATATAGATTGAATACGATTGTAAAATAATTTTTTATTGATTTATACTCTATATGTCCCACATAATTTGTCATTCTTTTTATTTTGATCAGTTTCACATAATTTGTTATTTTCTTTTTTGAAAATATAATTATATACTTTAATCATATTTTAAAATTCATAATTTATAATTTTTTATTTTGATTAAACTATTTATTCATCCTAATCTTAATCTATAATTATTTTTATTAAATCATAATTATTATTTTTTACTAATACAATTTTAATTACTTACCAGTTACATAATACCTAAAACTATGTGCCTCAACTAAGGTGGACAAATCGGGGTATTTGCAATTTCCGTCTGTATATTAACCGTCTTTTCAATTTGTGTCCCTATAACATTAATTTCGTAAAAAATGTCATTCTTTTTTGCTAATCTGCGCAAAATCTAGTCTAAACGGTAATTAGAAGAATATTAAGGATAATTGAAGAACGTCGTTGACAGAGTAGGCACGTGCCACCCACGTGACCGTGCATTAGACCGAACCGGCTCTCATTAGACCCGGTTCTCCACCAAACCGGTTCGGTTCGAACTGCTCCATATCTTCTCCATATTTGAACTTCTCATCACACTGTTGTCTTATATAGTTTTTGCTATGTTAAGAGTACTATCATATATGGTTTATACTTCTCCCCCCGTTCTTTATTGACACTTAAAGACTACTCTAATGCTTATTAGACTGGTGGCCCTACCGATCATCCAATTACTAATTTTTACTTCTTTTCGAGCCATTTTTTGATCAAGTATTGAGTCAGAATAGCGTACCCTCACCGACTCTGCATTAGAACTATTATTGTTGTATTGATTATTCACTAATCTTGGTGTGTCTCAGTCATCTTTTACCGCTCTTCATTATGATAATCAAAGTATTACTGAAAAAAATACATAATGATATTTTTCATGTGCACATCAAACATATTAAGCTTGATTGTCACTATATTTGTCAAGATCCCTCTTCTACGGATCAGATTGTAGGCATCTTCAATAATTCTTTTATTCCTAGTAGTTTTGAATTGCTCTTAGACTCTTCACTCTTCCATCTTGAGTTTGAAATAGTGTTAGCTATATTATTATCTTATTTGTATTATTATTATTATTAGACTCAAATTCATCCCATATTTGTATTTGTGTATATATTTATAGTAAATTAATATAGTTTTTAATTTTCTTCAAAACTTAAACTATAAATAATAATTTTTTTATACCATCAGTCTGTTCATCCA
The DNA here is from genome assembly GCF_009805555.1 of Andrographis paniculata. Taxonomy (NCBI): domain Eukaryota; kingdom Viridiplantae; phylum Streptophyta; class Magnoliopsida; order Lamiales; family Acanthaceae; genus Andrographis; species Andrographis paniculata. The sequence continues at coordinate 3,783,705 of NW_026137611.1, forward strand.
ATATTTTTCAATTAAACAATTTTTCATTAAAAAAATATAAATATACACACATATTAATATACTATATATATCATATACTCATAAAAAGTCAATCATTCAACACAAAATATTATTTTTTATATTACCAACGCAGTTCTCTGTACCATATACAAAAAATCAATTCATTTAAAAATATTGAGTAAGCATACTCAATATAAATATAGATATAAAAAAATTTATATTTTAATTATACATATATATAAATATATTTACTAATTTAAGAGAAAAAATAGAAATGAAAATTCACAAGTAATAAATCGTATTTTTCATCAGAAGTGTATCGTATTTTTCAAGAAAATTTGAAGAAAAAAATGACACAAAAAAGTTTGAAGAGTAATGTCAATCTATACTCCAATTGTGTTACATTTAAGACATATGTTTGTATTATTTAATTTATTATCATTATAAGTATATAATTAATATTTACACACATTATTTTATTTTTATGCAAATAGAAATACTTTGCTTGCGCCTGGTAACATGCAAAAACGTGAAATTACCTTTGCACCCTTCACGTGATCTGCTCCTTGATTCATTGCTTGATGCTATTAACCATAACCAGCTATACTTGTCGCCTTTCGAAATTACAAAAGTACCCTCCCCGTCTCAACCACTCGTATATTTCTATTATTATTTTTATTTCGAAATGTATATTAAATATATACATACGTTCAGTTTGGTCACAATAAACTGGAATTATTTCATTGCACAAAAGCCCACGAAATGTAATTTATTAAATAAATGGTCGTGCTCTGTTGTGCCTGTCGGTCGCCTACTCTTTCTTCTATTTTTTTATTTTTTGTTTAATTGATAATTTTTTAACGTTAAGTAATTTATAATTATAAATTTTATATTTAAAACTCAATAAAATATTTGGTCAATAATTAGGCTATAATTATATCTTCATTTGAAAATAAAATTTAAAAGTTGAAAAATATTGCTTTATTCATTAAAGTTGCCTCCCAACATTAATCCACCGACAGCTTCTTTTTGTGTATCACTACAGCTGGCACCTAATAAAAATAATTTATAATTGTCGTTTTTAATAATTATGCAAAATATAATCCAAATCAATGAATTAATAATACACAAATAATTTTGAACAATTAATTTCGAATTATAATAACATTCTTCAAATTATTACAAATTTTCACTCTGCCAAAAAAAAAAAAAAAAAAAAAAGAAAATTTTTATAATATTTTGACGTTCATTACAGACTCAAACAGAAAGAAAAAAAAAAAAAAAAAAAAAAGAAGATTTTTAAATTTTTAATTAACAATAAAAATCCACACCACAATTTTTTTTTTAAAAAAAATTAAGAAATAAAAGCAAAAATAATGCCGAGGGCCAAACTGAAGAGCAGACTCCCGCCGGCGGCTCTCCCGCCGTCGTTACTGGACGCCTCAGCATCCGCCACCGCACTGTCGTCGTCGTCGGCGGAGGGGCCAGGGCTGTCTGCATCGGAGTCGTCCGAGCTAGTGCCGGCGTCCGCATCTTTCGATTTGCTCTTCTTCGGCTTCGACGGTTTAGGCGCCGGCGCCGGCGGCGCCGCCTTGAAGAGTTCCGTGGGAAGTAGAACGGTGTCGACTTTGAACACTGCGAGCGGATCGTCGTCTAGGAGAGTTCCGGTGATGGTGGCGGTTACGACCTTCGTCTTTAGCTTGACGTCGTCGCCGACGTTATGGACGGTGAAGTCGAACTTCTTCTTCGCACCTTCGGTGGCGAGAGTGTTCATCACGCCATTGCTGGATCTGAGAGTTCCGAGCGAATTGTACTCAGGCAAGGCGTGGTAGAGAAGCAGGGAGGCCTTATCGCCGGCGGTGAGGTTTTTGTACCTCGACATGAAGGAATCGACCGATTCGTCGGAAGGACAGAAAACCGTCAATCCAGATTCAACTTTGTGCTGTAGCGTGTCTTTGACGTCGGAGATTTCGTTTATCAGATCGGAAAACGTACCGCAACCTTGCTTCGCCATTAGAGTAGTTACATTGAGGTCGGTAGGGCTCGCCATCGGCGCTTCGGCCTCCGGCGAGGTGAGAATGTGACTGATTTGAATAACCGCAATGACGTACGGACGCTCTTCGATAGATTTGACGAACATCGCCATAGGTCGGCCTTCGCCGGAGCCTTCGCCGTCTACAGGTGTGAATCCGACCTTACCTCCTTTTCTATCGGTGATTTCGACGTATCCAGAGGTTCCGGCGGCCTCGCCGGTGGCCTGGAACAAGGAGGATGTGGTGGTGGAGCTGTTGGTGATCTGGTGGAGCTTCTTGGCGCCGAAGTAATCGGCGAAGATGTGGAGCGAGAGGACGTTTTTGATGGTACCTATGGAGTAGTGCTTGACGAGGAGGTCGTTCATAGCGGCATTGTCGACGGCGCAGACGGTGATGGTGCGGCGGCGGTTGATTTCGTCGGCGAGGTGAGTGACGGTTAGGTAGTGGCTGAATGTGGAGAACTCAGGATGCTTTGCGAGTATCCGCGTGATGTTGTGAGCGCCGTTGGTCGCGGCGGCGGCGGCGGCGGCGGTGGCGGAAATGAAGAAAAGGAGGCAGTAAAAGAGGAGTGTGCTGAACTGCAGCTGCATTGTGAATGTGGTCAGTGTAACTGCTCTCTGCCTCTCACACTCTCTCTCTCTCTCTCTCTCTATCTGTACTGTGTGTTTGTTTATTTACTAGTACTTTATTATTGATGCCAAACGATTATGAGCCACTCCCCTCAAATTTATATATATATACACACATTTTTGTATGTATGAACGTACATGAGTATATCATTAGTGCATTGGCCCCCATACCACTCGAATAAATCATGGAGTACTTATTTATGATTTATTTTTAAATATATTATCAATTTATATTTAACTGGTTTATATTTTTATTTTTAAAATAAGGTACTTCGATTTAAATTCTTCTGAATTTAAAAATATTTAAATTCGGTCGTATCTTGTTTTGTACTAGTATTGCATTTTCTACTTTTTCATTTTCAATTATATTTGATTTTTTTATATTTAGTTTGCCCTTGAAAATTACCATATAATATGACGAATATTTTGTGTACTTCTGTTATTTTTATATAAATCTACATCATGTAATTATGTACTACACAATTATCCCGTTGTACCAACAAAACGTTAGAGTTATGTGCCTGAAATTTTTATTTATGTACTAAAATCAGTTACAGAAATTTAAATTAAAAAACAAGACGAAACTCTAATAAAACTCATTATCTGAAGTCGTTGATGTTATATTTATTCCAAACCATTCCTCTCGCATGCTGCCCATCACCGTCGAAGCCCCCCACCAAAATAATCTGCGCCGAGCCTCCCCGCAGGAACTTTTGCCGCTGTCAGAAGTCTCTATTCACCGTCCAAAACTCTGCTTCCACTCGATATGTCAAAAAGACCTCCTAAAGCGGAATTCGAAAAATTAAGTTAAAGCTTATGCTTTTTGATAAGATTGAAATTTTGAGTTCATGGTGTGCTTTGATCTATTTTGTATATGCCTCGACTGGGTTCGTAGAAGCCTCAGTGGCGGGTTATTTTACTTTGACATTATATCACACCATCATGTCGAGTATGAGTTACTTTGATGTGTTTGAATTTCTAAATGATCTTAGTGTCTATAGAAGTACCTTTATTTGCATTTTTATGTGTTTACATTCATAGTAAAATGTTTGGGATGTGAGGCAGACGGTGCTTTTTGTTTTCTTCGAATACTGTAAGCAACTTATTCTTGTCAGACGATTTTTTAAGTATTAAGGTGTTGGATGATGTCTCTGTCATAGGATTAGTTATAGACGTATCTATTTTGTCGAGTAGTAAAAATTTTGTTTGTTTTTTATATTGTTTACGAGTGTTTTCCATTGCCTTTGATGTGCTTTGATTGTTAATTTATATACTCATGAATATGTCTTTATTTTGAAATAATGGCAGACCCAAAAAAGAATACAAATAGCTTATCTTCAGATTCTCTATACATTTCTTCTATACAAACATGGCTAAACTTAAAGTTAAGATGAACGACAAACGGCTGAAAGTTCTATAACTTACGCTGTTTAGGTATTTTCTAGAGTGTCCGAAAAAGAAACTACATTGACATCGGTTGTGAGTGATTGTGCATATGTTTGATATCGAGTCTCAATCATTTAGAATTGACTATGAAATTGAAATAAGTTTTTCTGTTGGAGAATTCTTTATAGTTCTTGGATTACATCGATATGTATGTGTCAGAGAATGTTATTGTACGATGTGATTTCTCATATTGAGTGACTTTTTAAGTACTGAAGGTATTTCTTGATATCTTTATCATATTATATTATTGGTTGTTCATATGTCTATTTTTGTTTATTTTCTCTTATCATGATCTACAATATGATATGTTGTGTCAAATCTATCTTATGTAACATTCCCACACACCCTTGAATACATGAACAAATAATCTCAGTAATTGGTTCAGTAGTATTGATTAATAAACACCAATAGTCGATGAAATAACAATGATCCATTCAACTCATAACCGTCTCATCTAGTCATAATCAATTAAACATTTTCGATAATCACTTAAATACCCATATTTATCAAATTGATACCCACATAGCAATATAAATACTTCTATATGTAATGATGCAGCTTGTTTATTAAATAAGTATACCTAGGGTCACACTCAATATACCTCAGGCACATAACTTTATACTCTTAAAACAATTGTAAGAACTTCATATAAAAATTTAAATACCTATATTAATCAATGTAATTTTTGTTAATATAAATTTAGGTAAACGAATGTAATATTTTATAGGTCATGTAATCAATAACTATGGTTCATGTAGACATCAATGATTAATATTTTCCTTAAATTGTGAGAATATCGAATATGACTAATGCGTAACATTTACTCCATATAGCTTATAGCACTTTTTTTTTTGCTTGGACATTCCTTATACTTTAAAAAATGCTTGTAAAACAATCACAATACATAGATTATCATACGTCATCAGTTATGGACTAACTTTAGAATATCTATTACTACGGCTCACCGCATGATATGTTATGTCATATCTATTATAAGCGATATTCTTATCCATCATTAAATACATGGATAAGTGATCTCATAATTCGTTTCAGAAGTATCCGTTGATGCACGTTAACTTCCGAAAAGAAATGTGTGATGTAATCAACTCGTAGTTGTTTGATCCATTACAATCAATAACAAAATATGGATAGATACTTAAGAACCCTTGTTTACAATAACTTGCAACGTACTTTCGTTGTGAATTCATATACTCTTATTTTTACTTTAGAAGAATTAATTTAGACTAATATGTACCTCAATATAATAGTTATGTATATCCAGTAACATATAGTTTAGACTAATTTTCAAGTAATTCTATAGTGGTTTTGTACACATATCTAAATTCAATGTATAATTTTCCAAAAGAAAAAGAAAATTACAGTCATGAGAAACACACCAGTAATACCTAAAATAAATTCTCATTACAACTTCGTCGATTGTGTCTTAGACAACCATAACGATGCTCGTTCATCAAAAACATCATTTGTTACTAGATGAAATCAAACATCTCAAAAAAAAAAAAAAAAACAATGACCTTGTTGAGCACATCCACTTATTCCACAACTCGACTATATTGTTATTATTATCCCACAATGAGTCCATTATAATAGAGAATTCGGCCAATGCTAGAGCTGGGATTGTGTAATGAAATGTCGGAGAAGTGGCATAACCTCAGCAACCGACGTTATATGCTGCTCAAAATTCTTCTGTAGGGGGGCATAACCCGACTTTCTTGAAAATGAACGTCCATAATTTCTTGTTGTGCATAAGATATCTTCATTTACCTATACGAAATGTAATTACGTTGTTGTACATATTATAATAAATGAAAAATATATTCTACACATACCTGAGTGTGAAAGTTGACCACTAGGTACTGCGGAAAGTATCTATGGTGAGCTTTGAGAAATACGACGGAGATGAATTTTAGAAGTCTCGAATATCTAAAAAAATATATTTTTGTCAATTATCAACCATCAACGTCGCATAGAAACACGATTTTAACATTATTCAATATACAAGTACATAAAATAAATACCAAGGTTCATACATGAGTAGTCATAACATATATCAATAAAAGTAGGGTATTTTCAAACAAATACAACTTAGAATATCACACAACAAGGGTACATGATTAGTAAATATAAGTATACTACACCATAAAAAAAGTATCTCGAAAAATGCTTACGCATACTAGTACAAACCCCCCCTCCCACAAAGCTTTTCTCCTATACATACTCTCCCAACGAAAGGTCATAATGAAACTTATTTAGCAACTATTGCAATAATAATATCTTGAATAGGGAAACAATTATCAAAATAATAATAAAATATTTACCAAAATCGATTGCGAGCCCTAACAATACTGCTATATTCAACCAAAGAAATCACAGCAAGAGAATATTCAGAATTGAAACTTTCCCTTACCAGTGTCTTTTTGCGCGAAATAAACCTGAAAATTAGAAATTAAATTTGAAATCGAAACTTCCCCTTACTAGTGTCTTCGGCATCACAAATTCTCCATCTATCATGCATGAATGAACCTGCAGGTTAGACAGAAACATTACATCGCACGAAAAGAACCTAACAAGAGAGAACTATCATGAGTGATAAAATAGATTTTGGGGGTGGAGAAGGGCAATTTTGGATTGACATTAGGGTAGGGAGCTAATGCCAATATTTTTTTAAAAGTGTGAAGTGCAATGTGTGTAAAAGTGGTGTAGGGACTGAATTTAAATATGAAAATACCAATGGGGATATAAATTAAATTGTCCGAAAAAAGAACCTTATTGTATATTAATAAAAAAATATATATCTTAGGAGTATATTTTATCAAATATAAAAATAAACACACTTAAGGGTGTGTTTGTTTAATGGTTTGGATTTTGAGTTGGAATTTAAATAGTAAAAATTTTGAATTTGTATAATAGTATGATGTGATATAAAGTGATGTTAATACGATGTTTTAAATATATAATTGTTTTTTAATATAATATAAAAAAATAAAAAATAAGTATTTTAATAGATGGCTAAGCTTGGGGACCAGGAGGGCAACCGTTGATTCCTAATCAGCAGGATGCCCGGCCATTGATAGACACCGACATTCTAGTGGAAAGTATACAAAGGGCTTTTCCATGAATGAAATTTGAAGAGCGACCGGTGTATCAAAGACCTTATCCAACTTGGGTAAGTGAGATGATGTCGTTGCCTGTTTGAAATAAAGTGCCAGATTTTACACTGTTCTCAGGCGAAGATGGTAGATCAACGATAGAGTACATTGGGAAAATTATGGCTCAATGCGGGGACCTGGGTGCAAATGACTGGTATCGTTTGCAATTATTTTCTTTATCTCTAATAGGTACTGCATTTTTGTGGTACACGTCATTGGCTCCAGGTACCATGCAGTCTTGGTCAGACTTGGAGAAACTTTTCCACGACCAGTTTTATGCGCCGCCTATGGAAACTACGATATCCCATCTGGTAGCCATAAAGCAGGGGTATGATGAGCCTGTGGCGCAATTTTATGAAATATTTCGACAAGCTAAGACGTGGTGCACAGTACAAATCTCAGAACAGTAACCGCAATGGCAGTAGATAATATGCGATCAGACCTTGGGGATCGGTTAGGGGTCCAAAATTTCCAGGATTTTTCATATTTAAGTGCACTAGCAATGAGAGCAGAGAAGCTTATCCAAGAAAGACGGGATGCTGCAATTGGAAGGTGGAAGAAAGATAGAAAAACCGGAGTAACATGCTGTGCAGATGATGAAATTCCAGCCGATGAGGAATGTTTTGAGGAACAAGATGTGTTGGCCGCTAAGTTGTTGAAAGGAAAAACTTATTCTTGTGTGGCATTAAGGCCTACAAAGGGCAAGGAGATTGGAGGTGCGCAATATACCTTCGATATGTCTAAAGTGGAACAGATATTTGATCACCTGCTGAAGGACAAACAAATCAAACTTTGGGACGGGCAGCAAGTGTCGTCACCAGAGGAACTGAAAGGGAAAGTGTACTGTAAGTGGCATGGGAGCTATACACATGCTATCACCAATTTTATGTACTTACGAAACACAATCAAAAAGACCTTAGATGAGGGCAGATTAAAATTAGCAGAGAAGAGTATGCAAGCGGACGCAAATCCGTTTCCGGCTCCGTCTATTAACACTATGTCCACAGGAGGTCCCAAGAGACTACAAAAAGGGAAGCAATCGGTTTGGCAGCCGGTTCATGAACGACTTGGACCTAGGATACCACAACGAGATTCAGTCTTTGACAGGCTGTCTGTAGATGCCTAATGGAAAGATGGAGGTAAGAAACCTAGAGTCGTAGAGCGGAGCCCTAATCTAAAAGTGACGATTCCAAATTCCTGGGAAGTTTGGGAATGCAATAACATGATGACTAAGGCCGCAGCTCCAAGCTCAAATATCAAGTCAGATGCCACTGTGGCCGAGGTGAAAGTCGCTGGTGGAAAGCGAGTTTGTACTATTACATTCGCCGATCAGATTGCCATTACTCCAAAACCGATGCGGAAGCCTCCATCAGTAGTAGATTCGAAGAAGTAGACAGTCAATGTGCGGAAGGCAAATTCCAGAAGGGCAATGGGTGACCTTACGCGTTCTCAGAAAAGAAAGGCACAAAGGAGACGATTACAGGCTAAGTTGAAAGCTGAAGGTATTCAGCTAAATCATAATAGTGTGGGGGCGAAGGGTAAGAAAATTGAATCAGGAATGGAGGTTCAGCAAATGATGAATCGGGACGAGAAAGCCCCGAAAGTTGAGGAACAGAAGGAAAGACCTTGGAAAATTTAAGAGTTGCAACCTCGCTTTATTTTTTCTACACCGAGCGCTAGACCCGCTCCAAATTGGCAACGCCGATGGGTGCCGAAAGCTACACAGCTGAAGGAGCTTGATGCTAAAAATGGACAATTATCGGTCATTGGGTTGTTGCCATCTGAGTTCAAAGCTCCAGAAGGGGAGCAAGTTACTAGGGAGTGATTGTAGATAAAGAGCCAGTTGCAGAATGGAATGACGTAGTGACAACGGTTACATTTGATCGAATTGGGTCCGGGCAGAATAAACATGTGAAGCTACTGTACATTCGAGTTTCAATGGTAGGACGACCTGTGGGTAGAGTACTGATAGACGGCGGCGCATTTGCTAACGTGATGTCGTTTCGGACATTCAGAAAATTAGGAAAGACAAGGTATGATTTAATACCAACCTTAGTACGAGCCACATATTTTATGGGAAATTCGTACAAGCCGGCAGGAATTGCTACTGTTGAGGTGCAAGTTGGCACAAAGAAGTTGCCCTCAGCGTTTGTGATAATAGACAGATGCCCGTCATATGCAGCATTGTTGGGCCGTGATTGGATTCACGCCTGTGAGTGTGTCCCGTCAACTTTACACCAGAAGTTGTTGTTTTGGGATGGCAACGAGGTTCAAGAAGTGGAAGCAGAGAAATATCCATTCGCAATGGATGTCACAACTGTAGATGCGACTTTCTACTATTCGAATATGATTCCATTGTCGGAAGTGATCGCCTTCATTCCTAACAAAGAAAATTATGAATGTGTATTTAGTGATAAACAGTTCAGGGTTCAAGCGAGGGCTGACCCACGGCCTATGAATGAAGAAGACTATGATGAATTTCGAATGCGACAAAATTCAATATGAGCCACCCGGAGCAAGCTCTATTGCGAGTTTAGAGCCGTTCAGAGTAGGTTCCACGGAAGGTAGTGAACTGCTCGGAACGGGCTCTATTGCAAGTTCGGAGCTGACCAGAGTTGGATCTTTGGAAAACCTTGAGCCGTCCAAAACAGGCTCCATTATGCAACGTCCAGACCCGGCCAAAGCGGATCCCGTGGAAGGTCCAGAACTGCTCAGAACAAATTCCATTGGCAGTTCAGAACCATCCAGGAAAATCTTAGGTGAAGTATAATTACCATCACCCATGCACAAAACACATCCAACGTTCCAGGCCCAAGACCCGCTAGAGGATGTTGATTTGAGTGCCGATGAAGTTTCACGAATCACCAAGGTTAGTGCATTGTTAAAATCAGAAGATCGAGCTGCCTTGGTAACACTTATAAAGGAATACTGGGATTGTTTCACTTGGAATTATGATGAAATGCCAGGCTTGGCTCAAGAACTCGTGGAACATCGATTACCCATAAAAGTCGGATACAAAACCCACAAGCAGCCGCCGATGTGACCCAAAGATCAAAAAAGAAATTCAGCGGCTCTTGGGGGCAGGATTCATCCAGACTTATTGATACTCGGAATGGGTGGCCAACGCTGTTCCTGTACTAAAGAAAAACGGAAAATTGCAGGTATACGTCGATTACCGCAATTTAAATTTAGCAATACCCAAAGATGAATACGTTATGCCTATTGCAGATATGTTAGTGGACGTAGCCGCCATGAACGGGAGTCTGTCGTTTATGGATGGGTATTCCGGCTATAACCAGATTTTTATAGCCGAGGAGGATGTTGCAAAAATGGAATTCCGATACCCAGGGCCCTTGGAGTATATGAATGGGTGGTAATGCCGTTTGGGTTGAAGAATATTGGAGTGAATTACCAACGAGCAATGAACATCATATTTCACGATTTAATTGGACAGACAGTGTAAGTTTACATTAATGACATCGTGGTGAAATCCAAGGGTTTTTTGGAACATCTGGTGGATCTCGAGCAAGCTTTCCGGCGAATGAGGCAATATGATTTGAAGATGAATCCAGCGAAGTGCCCATTCAGAGTGGCCTTCGGAAATATTTTGGGTTTTATGGTGCATAATAAGGGTATCGAGGTGGACAGTAACAAGACGAAAGTTATCATCAATGCCCAACCGCTTGAGAATCTGAAACAACTCCAAGGATTCCTTGGACAGGTGAACTTTTTGCGAAGATTTGTTTCGAATGCTGTAGGCAAGCTTAAAGCTTTTTCCACGTTACTCAAATTGCGGAGGACGGAGGAATTTGTGTGAAAGCCGCCACACAAGCAGACATTCGAAGCTATTGAGGAATCTCTATCTAATCCGCCAGTGTTGATGCCACCACAAGAGGTAAACCTCTACGCTTATATGTTTCGGCTACTGATAATATGGTCGGTTCCTTAATGGCGCAAGAGGCTCCCGATAGAAGCGAGCGTGCTATTTTTTACCTCAGTAAGGTAATGAACGATGCAGAGACAAGGTACACTCCTATGGAAAAATTATGTTTCGCTTTATTTTATGCCTGCACGAAAATATAATATTATTTGGCCCCGAGGGAGATAGGAGTTGTGTGTCATGTTGATATTTTGAGATATTTACTAAGCATGCCAGCTTTAAGAGGGAGGAAAGCGAAATGGGCTTTAAAGCTAGCTGCATTAGATTTATGATATGTACCAATTAAAGCTATCAAAGGGCAGGTCGTCGCTAATTTTTTGGCAGATCATCCGAGTTCGGTATCTGACCAAGCAATTGATCGTATGGAGGCTGTTATTAGTCCGACGCCATAGATCTTGAAGCTTGATGGTTCCAGCACGCAGACCAGTGCTGGAGCTGGGGTCTTTACTGAAAGCCCATAAGGAAGAAAATGGATCGTTGCCAAACCGTTGGCATCCGGATTTACTAATAACTAAGCAGAGTATGAAGCCTTACTGGTTGAACTGAGGATCCTCCATAAAAAAAGGAGCTAAGGTGATCAGAGTTCAAGGCGATTCACAACTGATTCTGAAGCAAATTGTTGGTGAGTTCCAATGCAAAGATGAAAAATTAAGAAACCTTCGAATTGAGGGAATTAAGATGTTGCAAAATTTTGACGACGCAATTGTGGAATTCAGACCTTGAGCTGAAAACGGAGTAGCTAATGATTTAGCTCAAGAAGCCTCTGGGTATAAGCCGTCCGCTAGAGGAAAGTTCAAGTCAGTGCGAGTATGTCTGTGCCCAGTGGAAGTAGAGGATTGGCGTATAGAACTAAAAAAGTATTTGGAACAACCAACCGATGATACTCCTGAAAGGTTACGGAAGCAGACCCTAAAATATACTTTGATTGATGGAGATATTTTTTGCAGAGCCGCCGATGGAAAGTTGATGAAATGCGTAAAATACTCAAGAAGCCATGAAAGTGATTGGTGAAATGCATGAAGGGGTTTGCAGAGCATACATATCCGGATTAGTCATGAGATGGACAATCTGACGGTATGGGTATTTTTGGAAATCAATGATAGAGGACTGCATCAAGTATGCTCAAGGATGTGAAGTGTGTCAGCGACATGGTCCTTTGATTCGAATTCTAGAGAAAGAAATGCATGCGGTCGTAAAACCATGGTCATTCCGGGGATGAGCGATGGATATCATCGGAAAGATCCATCCGCCATTCTCCAAACGATATTCGTTCATATTGGTATTATTTCACAAAGTGGATAGAAGTTGTACCCTTGGCCAATGTAACATATCAAGAAGTGATCAGGTTCATTAAGGAACACATTATTCACCGGTATGGAATTCCACAAACGATTACCGCTGATCAAGGTACTGTTTTTACCAGTGATAGAGTGGCCGCCTTTGCGGTGCAGTACATAATTGCTCTTTTGCATTCGCCTCCGTATTATGCTCAAGCGAATGGGCAGGCCGAAGTAGCCAATAAGGTCTTAATTGAAGTAATTAAGAAGGTCGTGGAAGATAATCCGAGAAGATGGCACGAAGTGTTGGGGGAGGCTTTGTGGGCCTATAGGAAATACCGAAATAAAGTCACTGGTTGCACCCCATTCCAGCTGATCTATGAGCAAGAAGCGATATTGCCATTGGAAATCACGGTGCCATCTTTACGAGTTTTGAAGCAGAATTTGCTCAATCCCGAGCAATACGACACAACTATGTTACAAAGGTTGTATGACGTACACGAAGATCGGATGATGGCCTTAAAGAATATCCGAGCGAATAAAATGAAAGTAGCACGAGCTTACAACAGAAAGGTACATCAACGAGCATTCCACAAAGGAGATTTGGTATGGAAGGCAATGTTACCCGAAAGATTCAAAGATAATACGTTTGGGAAGTGGTCTCCTACGTGGGAAGGTCCATATTAAGTGATTAAATTGTTGCCTAACAGTGCTTATAGATTGATGAGTATTGATGGGATGGAACATAGAAATTTCATCAATGCTAAGCACCATAAAAGGTACATGTCGCCACTTGAGTTCTAATGAAGGAATGAAATGGATAAGTGAAAGAAGGTCTTGTTTAGACCGCTAAATACAAAGCAAAGTGAGCAGGTTTTTTCTAGACCGCTGGCAAAATGAAAGCAAGCTATTAAGCCGTTAATCTGCAAAATGAAACACAATGAACGTGAGTTGTCATAAGTAGCTAAATAAGTAGCAAAACACAAAATTCAGGTGAAACTGCGGATAACATGGAAGAAGGCGAATGGTTTCCGAAATCAAGGTACGGTTGGAAGAGTATCATTTGCGGATAGGTCTACAACTGGCTCAGAGTTATCAGCACACAGCGCTGTTTCCATGAGAACTGGATCCGCGAAGTCAGAATCGGATCTTCCAAAGCTTGAGTTGTTCCTTCAGGACCTACCGTCGCTTCCACGGGAACTGGATCTTCCTGAGTGGGAATCCGATTTTTCAGAGTTGGAGCTGTTCCATCGGGACCTAGCGCTGCTTCTATGGGAACTGGACCCACCGGAGTCGGAATTGGATCTTCCAGAGCTGGAGCTGTTCTATTAGAACTTGGTGCCACTTCCAATGGAGTTGAAATTTCCAAAGTCGGGACTATTCCACTGACTGGAACAGCATCTGTAGAAGTTAGGTCCTCCGAGGGTAAGGCCATCCCACTAGAGCTTGGAACTACGGCCGCTGGATCCGAGCCCTCTGGGATCGATGCTGCCACTTCTAAGGCAGACATCAAATCTCTCACAACATAAGCAATAAATGCTTGGACGTCGGCAACGGTCTGAAGCGGAGGTTCAAACTTGAAAACCATAGGAGTATCTTCCACAGGAACAGAAGGTAGCGCATCCCCCGCATATCCATCATCAGGGTCTTGAGATGATGAAGAGAGTACTTGCGCTGAAGGTTTACAGACTGCCCACAAAGAGGCCAGGGTCCCCTATTCCAACTCTAGTTCCTTCAAGGTCGCCTCCCCATCAATGGCATTGAACTCATACAGAACTTTCTTTTGCGACAAAGAAGCTATGGGGGCATCTAGGCGCTGGGACCTCTGGTATAAATCAGCTTGCATTAGTTGCTTCTCCGCCAAAAGTCATGATAATCCCGCAATCTCAGGACCTAATTGGGCGAGCCGAGCCTGAAGACGGGCCACTTCGGCTTGTTTTACTAATTTCTTGGTGCGGGAAGCTTCAAACTGATTTGAAGCACTAGAAGCTTCATCCTCAGTGCGCGAATATTCATCCTGCAAAGACTACTTTTGTTTTCTTAATGTTCCCAACTGATCCAGGTGCGTCCTCCCGAAGTCTCGGGTTTCCTCTACCATTCTGCGCCGCTGGGCGAAGGTGTTTACTTTGGAAGATAAGCCGATCCATTGCACGCGAATGGACTCAGGAATATTTGCATAAGAAGGGGCTTCCGCTAAATTTAGCAAAGCCAACTGGATAGAACTCAAGGTCTCAGGATCTCCTGGGGACGCTTCCAAGCAGGTAGCAATGAATTGTTCATCCAAGCCCCTAGGGAAGTGACTCGAGAGTGCGAAGTTGATGTTGTATCCCGACACCCAATGAAATACTCTCGAATATGTTCCGGACTAATATTCAAATAACATGACCTGTATGAAGTGGGGCAATAGTGCGTTCTGGAGGCGGAAGAGGAGTCTGCGACATCCTTGAAAGCGTTTGCTGTAAAAAATGTTAAAAATTAACATTCTAGTATGAGTGTGAAGAAGAATGCAGTTTGGGCGACGGAACTACCTTGATACAGAAGCTTTGGGTGGGACGAACCTTCGAAGAAGGATTCACCATAGTTTGAGACGTGGTTCTCGTTGCCGTGGTTGGATCCACACCTTTGTCCAATTTCTTAGCAGGCTGGAAACAATGATATATACAAATGAGAAAATCATGAGTATCCGCGGAAGATGTATGTGGAGATAACTATGAACCTGAGTCTTGGGAGATATAGTTGCACGACGTTTCTCCGAAGGTTTAGAGACAACAGCTTTGTCCTTAGCATCCCGAGTTGATCTACGTACAGGGAAGGAGTCCGTCACTGTGAACACAAACATGGTCAGTCAAATATTTAGTGAGCAAACGTAAAGGAAAATATGAAAGTTTACCTTCGCTGATTTCGGGAGCCGCACTTTTAATCTCCTCAGCGGTAGTATTGGTTGTTTCACTCTGGTGGTTGGAATCTGTATCAATGAAATGGCGTAGCCATTAAGCCGGAGGTTCAGCAAAAAGAATACCCCGTAAGGATTCCCACCAGTCCGTAAACGCCGAATCGGTGGAGAGCTTGGTTTTGAAGACAGGAATGGGCAAATCTTCAATTGATGCATTCAAACCCCGATACATGTCAAGATCATCGGAGGATAGGTCCTTTTCCGTTGAAAGAAAAGACCCTTGAAAATGGAAACGATACATTGGGATCGTCTGTTGGAGTCCAAACTGACTCGTATACAACCGTGGGAAGTATCATTCTACTCCAATCGGTAAAGAACGAGACGTAGACTTTAAACCCAACAACAAGGGCCTTGCAGTTAAGACTTGGTTCCATGATGAAGTGATGCAAGACCAGTCGGGGGAACCATCTTCCTTTACTGGTGGGGGCTTGGAAAACCAATCAGGCCCGTGAGATCGCTCCAGCAAAAGAGAAAACCGTATGTCCTCACGGTTATTCGACGACAAGAAGAAATCGGCGATTTGAAAAGCATTGCGGGAATATTCAAACCCAGCTAAAAACACACTGATACATACTTTGTCCGGAATTTTGAACGGCCACGGTATGTCAAACAACTCAGGAAACATATAAGCAGCCCAGATCTGAAAAAACCATAAAGGGCCTCTTTGGGTGGATACATGTTCCTCACGAGATAGGCGAGCATGGAGATCATTAAGGGTTCGATACAAATGGCCTAGAAAGAATTAAGCAAGTGCTAAACAGTCACCTTCTATTATCGATGATACTAAGGGTTCATACTCCCTTACTAGATTCCTACCGGCCGAGCCTACGAAAAAGTGATTCACCCAAAGCATCAAGAAGACCCTATGGTTATCTAGCAAGCTGGCTTTCGAGTTCGGTGCCCCATACTTCCCATACAGTAAGGCACTTGAACTAGACTTCGAATAGTCTATACTAAAATCAACAGCATTCGATGGGGCAGAAAGTAAAGCATAATCATCCCATGTTACAGGAAGACTTAGCAGCACAGCAGTATCAAGTAATGTGGGGGAAAGCATGCCGAAAGGAAAGCAAAATCCATTCACCACTACACACCAAAACCCTATGAGTACAAAAAGAAGATCGGAGTTGGGATGAGAAACCTGTGCGTTAACGGTAACCATATCGTCAATCCCCCAAGCTTCACGCTACGTGTCGAATGAGCCACCGAGGGTCACCGTCCATTCCTTGAAGGTCACACTGTCGGGATATCGGATCAAAACCCTACCTTTTCGAAGAGCCAACGAATAGAAGGGTTTCGTGATTAACAAGGGAGACACTCTATCGTTGGCGATAATTTGCTAGAGTTCCTCTTTTTGAAGTTCCGTCTCGGCCGATGGAGTTAAAATCCACGATTCTCCATCGGCGGACGGGCGCACAGGTCCCTCGGCTGGCATAGAATAGTAAATCGGACCAGGGACCGCCGCCATCGGCAAGGGCTCTTTCAGACCACCGGAAGGATGAGCTATCGGAGAAGCCATATGTAATGCCCCGATTTTGGAATGTATAAAATAATATTATTATAGCAAATAAATATTTTGGGATCAAGAAATTAATATTTTGGAATAAATCTTATTCCTATTTTATATATTGATTATGATTGAAAAAGCTGTTAAACGGATAAATATCAATGAGGATAAATATAAAATATAATATATATAATTTAATAATATATATAATAATATTGAAGGTGATGATGATAAAGCTATAATAATCATAATAGTAACATTAATAATAATAATATAATATAATATAGTATATAATATATAATAATAATATAACTATATATATAAAACAAACCAAACCCACCTGTGAAGGAAGGAAGAAGCAGATGTCCGCAGGAGGAAGAAGAAAGAAAAGGATTTAGCCGTTCGATTTTGATTCCGACTTCGGTATTGTATTCCTTGTTATACGTAGAATTTAATTATGGATTTTAATATGAATTTAGATATTGAAGATATTAAATTAGAAATTCTTCAAAAATTCATAACCGACTATTTGGCTATTTAATCGACTAAGTTCTTTAGCTAATAGCCTATTCGTAATCCTAGCATTATAATATGTGAATTTCATATCGATCCGAGCCGAATTGAAAACGGCAGTGTATTGCACCTGCCTGTTTATTTATATCTTTAAGTATTTTTATTTAATAATCGGGCGATATAAATAGTAGGAGGTATAAGAGTTTTATAGCTAGAATATCGTATTCTACTAAATATAAAAGTTTGAAACCCAACGAGCTAATTATATAAGTTAGCTTTTGAATAAGCAGGTAGCTCCTATGAATAAGCATATAGCTCAGCTGATTTGAGTAAATAATGGGGTAGGTGTACATTGGAGGAGATTCGGGTGAGATTGCAAAAGCTAAGGAGTGTTGATAAGAGGTAAGCAGTAAGGAACTAAATATAATTTTAAGAAATTAGGTATGCATGTTGCATGCGATTTTGATTAATATGTTAATGTGATATTATGTGAATCATTTTGTTGCATGTATATATTTATATATATGTGTGCGTATACATGTGAGAGACTTCACGGTTTATGATATTTGATATACGTATTTGATCGCGTTGGTGAATTTATGAAAAGGAGGATAGGTGAGCTGTCTCACCAGCCCTTTTCGGTAAATTCACTTATTTGGCATGTTGCACACATATTGCACGGTTTATCGGATATGTTTTATGGATCTATCGTTTAGTCGCCATGCGGGGTAGTGCTAGGCGAGGGCATCATCTGGGGTTAGGATATTCGACCCTGATGTACCGTAACACTTAGGCGATAGTGGACGATAGTAGTCGGACAACTGGGTGACTTAGTCGCACGGTCATTCAGGGATTAGACCCATTGTAGTTGAGACGTATTTGGTCTAATCATTCGTGTTCGGTGTTGTTCCACTCATTGGACTGATCACTAGTGAGGTCTACCGGTAGTTTAGGATCATATGCCAAACTCCAAACGTGATCACGTTAGGGCGCGCGAGGAGGAGTAGAGTTTCTGGGTTTCCCTTGGGTGATTCCAGGTTGCAAGGATTCTACTACATTACACGGGATAGAGCTAGTCTAGGGGTCCTATCTTCGATGGGGCGTCTTGTGGTTAATGGCGACAACGTTCGCCTATCCATGTATTGATTGTGGGAGTCGTATGGTGGGTATATGGGAGTGACCGGATGACTATTATATTATTATGGGTTTATTAGGCCCTTCCTTGAGCCGAGGATTTTCCGGCTATTTATTGATGATGGTCTAGTGAGCTTGTTATTGCGGGGCCGAGGGTATTCCGGCTGCTCACTTAGACAGATGCAGTGAGCCTATTATTATGGAGCCGAGGTTATTCCGGTTGCTCACTTCGGCAGATGTATATATATATGTGCATGTGCATTGTTTTGAGTTTCATATCTTTGTTGCATCATTTCACTATTGGCATGGCATGACACGTATTTTAGGATTGACGGGAATTAGTCTTTAGTTTAAAAAGGTATGATATGGCATATTTCATGTTAGTTCTTAAAATAGATTTAATTCTAGACTGCTTTTAAGAAAATATTTGTTTCAGGTATGCATGGCACATCCAAGACAGGGGACGTCTCGGGATATAGAAAGACGGGCTGAGTGAGTGAACTTACGTCTATTGTATTATATGTAAATTTTTAACCGGAAAAACTTCTTGTTAAGGGATGTGTTTTGTAAATATTTATAAATCAGATTTTGTTATATAATAATGCGCTTTTATGGTTAATTTTAGCCTTAACACTGTAATGTGGGGCCCGAAGTAGGAGATGACAACCTCATGATGCAGTGTGGCGGTAGCATTTCCAATATGAGTCAACTGGGGGTGTTAGACCATACGAATCGACGTTTGTACTCACTAACCAAAAAAAGGAAATCCAAAGAAAAAGAAGAGAGAAAACGAGGGGGATGATAGTGGAGAAGGGAAGTACTAAGATAAACTCCAAAAAACCCTTAATTGTCTTTTCTTTCAAGCGACGCGAGAATCAAAAGTTGCAGTTGTCATGTCAATGATGGAGAGCCTTATGCGATAAATCAAGAGGGGTTTGTATACCTAGATTTTACATTAAGGCCCACGAATGCAAGTTTCATGAGAAGAAAATTCCAAAAAAGGGTAAAGCTCTATACGTTTTGCATTTTATCCTTTTTTTTAGGAGAGCAATTGTTGGACCTCAAGTCCAAATGACTCAAAGCTAAAGGCAACAGCTTCCATCAGGTTGTGGTGCTTCCATAGAGTAAGAAGATATAGCTTCCACAGGCCTTTAGACAAAAAGCTCCATCGACTCTGGGTTGATAACTTCTTAACACTAATGGAAGACCCCAGCACCTACATTTTCTATATAGAAGGTTCTATGGGTCAAACCAAAAGGAAGAAGAAGGAGGATTCCATGTAACTCGAGGCTGTTGGGAACATATCTCCGTAGACCGGCTAGGAATATGATGGAAGCAAGTCAGAGTAAGTTGCAGATCTGGTCCAAAGGCAATGGAAGAAGTTCAGAGCGAATGGAACTCGGTAGAAACAACGGAAGATGTTCAAAATGAATGGACCCGGTCCAAAGGCAGTGGAAGTGGTTAAGAGCTAATGGAAGGAGGTTACTAGGCGGTTGAGAGTGGTGGATGAATAATTGGAACTGCCCATTTTTAGTGGAAGAGACAGTTATTTAATCTTAGGATTAAAATTAGGAAAAAACACATAACACACACGCACAAGAAGATCAACTCGTATTTTTCTCTATTTTTTTTCATGTGTTAGTTTCGTTTTATGCAATTTAATTCAAGTTACATGCTTTTATGCTTCTTGCAATTTATTTTACTTGTTTTCCGTAGATTATCTTAGTTTAATTCGATCAATCGCGTGAGATCTTAGTTACCCGACGAATGATTGACTCTTTGAAGTACTTCCGGAACCCACACCGACGGAATCGATGAACTATTTTGGGACCTCCGAATTTCAGGTTCCAACACAGATAAAGGAAAAAATTACGGGTTAGTCAGACCAAAGAAGAAAATCTACTATGATCAAATTATATATAAGAGTCTTTTAAAAACTGTGTAAACACACCCTAATCACCACCAAATCAACCAATAAAAATCACAAACTTAAGAAAAATTAAGATTAAGAAAACGAATCAAAAAAATTGTCACGTTCTATAAAATTCTTATTGAACTACAAACACCCTATTGCAAATATCACCGTAGATTGAAAGCCATGAACACTGTGTTTTCTATATCAAAGAATCAAAAAAAATATTAGTGTAATTAAAAATATATGTATATGATTTTAAAAAATTAAACCGAAATCGAAACTATTTTATTTTTTAAATCAAATAATTTATAAAATTAAAAGTGAAGTGTATATATATATACATAATAAAACCCTAATTTTATTAGTATTTTTATTATTTATTATCTATTAAATCTTAATTTTATTGAATTATTAGTTATTCTAATAAATTTTAAATAATTATCCAAATTTAATATTAAAATATAAAATTAAATAAAACTTCAAAGTTATGGGAACGACTTGTCAAATATATATATATATATATATAATATGGTTTCCTACATTTTGGTATAGCAATATTTAGATTTAATATCTGTATAGTAAAATAGCATATTAATTTAAAAATATTTTTATAATTTACAATATATTATATAAATATTATTCTTTTTATGTTATATTTCCTCTGTCTCATTTAATTTGTTTACTCTTTTTACTTTCGTTTGTTACAAATAATTTGTTATTTTCTTTTTAGAAAATATAATTATATACTTTAATCACATTTTAAATTTCATAATTTATAATTTTCTATTTTAATTAAACTATTTAGTCATCTTAAACTTAATCTATAATTATTTTTATTAAATCATAATTATTTCAACTAATACACTTCTTAATTATTTACTAATTACACGATATCTAAAATTATGTGCCTAAACTAAATGAGACAAATGATCTGGGACAGAGAGAGTATACTATTAATAAAAGTATTTTTGTTTTTCTCTCAATTTGTACTACATATTAATATAATAGTAATAATTAAAAAATATCTACGTGCAAAAGTAATCGAATACTTTATTTCGAGATTTGAGGTAATATTATTTTTATAAAAATTGATAAAATTATATAGTAAATTTTATGTGATATTTTATGAAAATAAATATATATATATTAATTTTTTAAGAAATAATATCAAAATTTACAAAAATGTCTAATTAAACATAATCTAATTCTATTTGAAGTGTCCGTAAACAATTTCTATATTTTATTTATATATGTATAAAAACTGAATGACTATTTTTTTTAATTATGAAGTTAATTAAATTTATTTATATTCGTTTTGAGTGCATTCTATTTTATTCTGTTTTAATAATTATAATTTCTAAAAATATCAATATGTCAAATGTTATGAAAAAAATAAAATAAAAATCGTGTCAACTATGATAGGATGAAGATGATATAATTTAGCAAAAGATTGACAAAAAAATTAAATTGATATTAATAATAAAAGAAATTTGTATATAGTGTTTTTTAATATAACTTTAAATTAAATAATAAAAATGTTGAAAAATAAGGTCCAATTATTTTAAAATTTGATTTTAAATTTTTATAAAAAAAATTATATAAATTTATGTCACCATATATTACAATGAAAAAAAACAACACTCTAAAACAATACATTTCAAATTTGGAAGAGAGAGAGAAAAGTTATGTATAATCAACACCTTTGATTGATGCTAGATTTAGCTTTTCATTAAATATATTTATAATTTTTATATAATATTAAATTAAATTAATGTTTAGTAAACAAATAAATAACAGAGAAAAATAAAAGAGAATAGAGTCATCCATTTTTCGCACATGGATAAACTGATTTTTTAGTCCCGTAACTGGACCCCTTATATTTTAGTCCCGTAAATAGAGTTTGTCGCAAACTAGTCTCATAAGTGAAAAATTTTCGTTGTTTTAATCCTCCGGCGCCGCAGACGTCAGCGTGGCTCGCCGGAGGTGACGTGTCCACCAGGTGTCGATGACCTGGCAGACACGTGGATTTTTTAATTTTTTAAATTTTTTTTTTAAAACTTATTTTTAATTTATTTTAAATTTTATTTGTATTTTTTATTTTTTTTATTTGGTCCAATTAAAAAAATTAAAAAATAAAAATAAATGAAAAAAAATAAATAAATTCACGTGTCTGCCAGGTGTAGCTAACCTGACGGACACGTCACCTCCGCAAGCCACGCGGGCGTCTCCGGCGCCGGAGGATTAAAACAGCGAAAATTTTTCACTTACGAGACTAGTTTGCGACAGGCTCCATTTACGGGACTAAAATGATAAAGGAGTCCAGTTATAGGACTAAAAAAAATAGTTTTCCCTTCGCACATATATGAATAAAATATAGAAACTGAATTGCAAACACTTCAAACAAGATCAGATCATGTTTAATTAGACATTTTTGCAAATTTTGATATTATTTATTAAAAAATATTGTATATATTTATTCACATAAAATATTTAATTTTTATAATTTTTTTTCCTCCGAACCACCAAAAGATTCTAAATTAAACTCACAGCACAATTTGTCGGTGTTGAGTGTTGACAAATTAATCAAGTTAGCATTATGTAATTTAATGTTTTTGAAAATATATATATATATATATTCTATGTATCAACATAGTTAAATAAATATTTAAATACGAAAGCATAAATTAATAATTTCCCGTAAATACAACGACAAAATAACAAGTAATGTGTGAGGTGTAGAATTCCATCAAGGGATTAAGTTTTAAATCACAACCGTCCGTTTCAGAAATAATCAACGGGTGGAAAAAATTGCTGGAATTTCAATTTAACGGACAAGATTAAAATATGCATTAATAAGTACGTGGTCCATCATTGAAAAAAATCGACGGCGGGGAGAACTTTCCGGACTTACATCCAACGGTGTAAGATTGTAAGGGCAAAATAGGCAGTCCACGAAATGGTCACACCTAAAGTTCGAAAAAACTGACCCAACACAAAATAATTGGATTTTGGTCGAAGATTTCAACCTCAACTCGAACCTGACACGATAATCCGACTATAATATATTAATATTGATTAATATATTTACTATATATGTAAAATAATTGTAATTTATTAATTTTCTCATAAATTAATTTAAACTAAATTAAATTTTAAATAATTCAATTTAATTTACGCTCAAACCAATAAAAACTAACATAACACGACAACACAACAAAAAACTTATTTAATTTGAATCAATAAATTCGACTTAATTATGTGTACGGGTCAACACGAGTCAAACCGAACCCGACAAGATAATAAACGGGTCAATACGAATCAGACACAATAATAAACTGGTTGGGTTAGAATGGAATAATTTAACATGTTTAAAGTATTCAATCGGATACGAATCCACCAAGTGTCAGCTTTAATCACACCCATGGTGTTAGATATAAGTTTCATTGGAAGATTGCGCCGTACCAATTTCTGTATTAAATTCGAAGGAATAATTTCCGAATAAATATTTTTATATAACTAAATAAACGAAAAAGAAATTTTAGCTAACACACAATTGGTTGGATATCATATTTGTTATTTTAGGTTATTTTTTAATAAATAAGTACTCCATCCGATTTAAAATAATAATTTTATTTATTTTACTTTCGTCAATATCAAAATAATGATTTTTTTTCAAAATAATTATATTATTTTAAAATTATTTTTATTTTATTATTATTATTACATAAATATTATTATTTTTTACATAAATACGCGCACAAAAATATGTTACTCTTCTATTATTCATTTTATATTTACTTTTAATATAAAATTATTATTTTTTAAATTTTATATAGACTTTGGACTATTGTTACAAAACTGAGGGAGTAGTTAGTGTTATTTTTTATCAAATTTTTTTTGAAATTTTAATATATTTATATTATTATTTTAAGTTGTTTAATAACTATCCATTCCGTAATAAACGATTCATTTTTATTTTTTTTTTGTCTGTCCCGTCCCGTAAAAGGAGATTACTTTTATCTTTTTAATAAATTTATTTATTTTAAACATACTTAACAAATACAAATCAATTTAATTAAATTTTTAATACACGTAAGTTCACTCAAAACCCCTTTTATTTCTATTTATCTTCAATAAACAAATATTTTTATCTATATTTAAATTTTATTATTTTATAATATCAATTTTAAATTAATCATAAATAAATATATATATTTTATTATTCATTTGCATTATATAAAATTTATTATCTACAAAATTATATTCATATTGCATATATTTTAGTGAGATATAATCCTAAAAATATTTAAGATACTAACAACACTACTCACATAAAATATAATAAAATAATATCATAACTTATTATAATAATTTATTAATTTATACTACCTAAAGTATTGTGTCTCTAACAAAATGACTCATTCTCGCGGGATGAAGGAAGTATTAGTATATTTATTTATTAATTTAATAAATATGTAATATCCACCAATAATATTCTTAAAAGAATTTTAGAAAAAAGAAATTGATTTTACATGAGGTGTGATTACTTTTAGGATAAATTTATTTTTTATATGAGGTGTGATTACTTTTAGGAGAAATTAATTTTTTATATTAGATAAGAATAATTGTATTGCTAAAATAAAAAATAATATTTTGTGATAAAATTTTTTGTGAACGAATAAAGTGTATCTATTATATATATGGTATTAATATGTGTATATAATATATTTTATATTTATATTTATGAAAAATTATGTCATCGAAAAACACAAATTGTGTGTTTGGCAATTAGCCGATAGTTGTTAGTTATTAGCTGATTCAATTAGCTGTTAACTGATTTCATTAGCTGTTAACTGTTAGTTGATTCAATTAGCGGGTTTGACTAGCTGATTTGATTAGCTGTTAACTGATTTCATTAGCTGTTAACTGTAAGCTGATTCAATTAGCGGGTTTGACTAGCTGATTTGATTAGCTGTTAACTGATTTCATTAGCTGTTAACTGTTAGCTGATTCAATTAGCGGGTTTGACTAGCTGATTTGATTAACTGTTTGTATTAAAGTGTTTGGCAAAATAGCGGTTTGATATTAGATGTTTATATGTAAAATGACAATTAATGATATTTTATATTTTATTTTCAAAATATTTAGTTGAGTTTTTTCGGTGGGTAGACTTTTTTATAATTTTATTATTAATTTTAAAATTTTGAAAAATTTAGTGAGATATTTATTTTTATTATTTTAAAAATATTTTGTAAATAATTAATACAAGTTTATTGAAAAATATAATTTTTTTTTCATTAGAAATAGTGTAAATATAAAAGAGAAAAAATTATTAACATATGTATTTTTATTAGATTAAATTTTAATTAATATATGTATACATTAAATTTATAATTTTAAATAAATATATTATTTTTGTTGATGTAATTTTTCAACAAAAATAAAGTAAAATTCAAAGATATAGAAAATATCCTTAAACTTGATTAATTAGTGCCTGAGATTAGGAATCTCTAAACACTGTACGGTACAGAAAATAAACTGGAAAATAAAAGACTGAAATTTAAAGTGGTGATCCCCAAATCTGACTTTGCTTTGTTGAAGTTGATTGAAGATGCCTTGCCAAATGATTATCCAAGCCTTTAAATATTCTCTGGGAAACCGTACTGAAAAACCGTCACCCGAACGGTTACAACGTCTCCTTCCCAACCGTCTTCCAACCCTTCTCCTGCTGACACGCGTCCTCAGCAGACCAAAATTATCCCTATATTTCACTCTTTGAGCCGACCACAGACCTTCCGCCCTTTTGGCCCGACTTCGTCCTTCGCCCGACCTGCTTCTTCGCCCGACCTCACTTGGGCCGACCTCCGCATCAGCCGCCCTCCGTCTTTGACCGAAGACCTCCGCGTCTGTCCGTACCTCTTCCTTGCCCGACCTTCCTCTTGACAGACCTCCGCGTCTGCCCGACTTCGCCTTCTATCCGATCTATGGTTTACCCGACTTGCGGACTTCCCATCCTGATGACTTTCCGTCTCGAGGACTCCCCGACCTGAAGACCTTCCGACCTGAGGTCTTTCCATCTTGAGGACCTACCGACCTGAGGTCCTTCCGTCCTGATGACTTTCCGTCTTGAGGACCTCCCGACCTGAAGACCTTCCGACCTGAGGTCTTTCCGTCTTAGGACCTACCGACCTGAGGCCCTTCCGTCCTGAGGACTTTCCGTCTTGAGGACCTACCGACCTGAAGACCTTCCGACCTGAGGTCTTTCCGTCTTGAGGACCTACCGACCTGAGGCCCTTCCGTCCTGAGGACTTTCCGTCTTGAGGACCTACCGACCTGAAGACCTTCCGACCTGAGGTCTTTCCGTCTTGAGGACCTACCGACCTGAGGCCCTTCTGTCCTGAGGACTTTCCGTCTTGAGGACCTACCGACCTGAAGACCTTCCGACCTGAGGTCTTTCCGTCTTGAGGACCTACCAACCTGAGGCCCTTCCGTCCTGAGGACTTTCCGTCTTGAGGACCTACCGACCTGAAGACCTTCCGACCTGAGGTCTTTCCGTCTTGAGAACCTACCGACCTGAGGTCCTTCCGTCCTGAATTTTCCTTGAGTTCCACACGGTGTCCTTCAGCCAGTTCAATCAACCCTATTGCCAGGCCCATTCTTCTTTTTACCTTGGGCTTTTAACCTAATTCTAAATTTCGTACGTAACAACTTGCCCGCCGCCAAGGGACTTTCAAACGCCATTTAACAATCAATGTTTGGAAGTTCATAAATCACTACCCTCTCGAAAAATTCTCTTAGCAACTGCACCAGTTACTGCAACACTCCTGATTAACTTCCTTCTCCGCAATACGAGCTTTTGTGAATCACAATCCCAGAACACTCTAACCATGGCGAATCAATACATTCCTGCCCTTCCTTTCGACGGAACCCTCCCAGAGGGCCCATTTTCAGCCTCGAAAGTACTAACTCCGACGATCCGCCCATATTGCACTACTCCTGAAGACTCAAATCGGATGAGGGAAGTTTTGGAATCCCGAAATTCCTTGGCTATCAACAACCCTAACTACCAAGCAGTTCGCATTCGAGATAGCATCAAAACCCATCTCACAGACCCAAAAGATCCTTACCGCTCTTGGTATCGACGGGTAGCAGAACACTTCCAGGCCCAATGGCGATCTCAAAAAATCGACCAAGCAATACTATTGTCCACCATGCCTATCAACCTGCATGAGAAGGTGCTGTTGGCCATGTCTGCCTTCTGGAATGCGGAAAATGGGACTTTCCTCTTACCATCGGGCCCCTTTGGTCCAACTCTTATGGATGTGGCAATGATCGCGCATCTCCCAGTCGTGGGTGAAGACCCTGTGATGGGAGCCCTAGATGGGCAGGAGCCATCAGAAGACCATCCAGGGTGGTCTTTACAAGGTGTGAAGGAATGGGGCTGGACAAAGTTCGCAACCGATCAGCAAGGGGCTCCAGGGACCCCTGTGACCGACCGGGAGCATACTGCCTTTATCCTTTTTTGGCTTTGTAGGTACGTCATTGTTTCCCCTTCCAAATGTGTTCTCCCTTCTCATCTCGACCTGGCCATTCATATCGCGTCAGGTCGGTTCTTTTCCCTTGGCACCCTGTTTTTAGCCAATTTGTTTGAAGGACTTACTAGAGTTAGCCTTCGTCTAACAGATAATGATAGTAGAAAATTAGACACTGCTGCATCAGGTCCTTTTTGGTTTTTAGAACTTTGGTTCCGTCTTTACTTCCCCAACGCGTTCAACTTAGGATCTCCGCCCACTATGCCAACATCTGAAAAACATTTGGGATTAGCCCTCAACCGACTCTGCTCAGGACGCAATAAACTCCAATCTTCCGATCCAATAATAACTGCAATTGTAACGGATACCCGCAGTAACTCTCGATTTTCTATGTATAAAAAATATGCGGGTTATGCTCCCGACCATTTTTGGCCCTTTCCGGCAGCAAATCCTCTTCCGACTCCTGAGCCTTGTGCTCATCCCACCTATCCTTTTGCCTGGGACGTTGCCCTCAAACCCAGGTCTCTTTTTAGCAGCAGAAAACTTGATAAAAAAGGGCAGAAAACCTTTTACACTTTTAATTATGAACCTCAATTCATGGCGCGCCAGTTCGGCTGTTGCCAAGGTATCCCTGGACCCGTCGCTTGTCCGCATATAATTTTTCAAAGTCCTGACCGACGAGTCCTACCTAATTCAATCCCTTCTTATATCTCCCAGCTCACCACGTATATAATTTCCAATTCTTATATTCCTTTCCGCTCCGACCCTGAGACTGTAGATACATTCAATGAATGGTAGTCGGTTGTATGGCCCCTGATTTCCCCTAATGAGGATCGGTTGCTGAACATACTCCTTCCCCCCCAAGGATTGGTTCTAGGGGCGGCTAGACATACTAGCACTCAGCAACAAACAGCCGCCCCGGGAATCGGATCTAGTGTTCCAGTGCGAAAAAGGAAAGCTTCCCAGCTGCAAACACCCCCGACCTCTGGGGCCGACCAGCAAGCACCAGCAGACCTTGGAACTACTAGGACTTCAGCAAGGACCCGACCTCGAATTGGTAATTTTTTTTTTTTTTTTTAATACCGTGAACCAATTCACTATATCGTAACTTTGATTCCACTCATTTCATTCACCAGAACCGACCTTGGTAGCACCGACCACACAAACGACGCCACCCCCAGCCGACCATTCAATCGGACCTTTGGTCCAGACCAATTTGCCAATGAGCAGTCGGGCGGAGGACCCGACAAGGAGGCAAACTCTTCCTCCCGTACCGAGGAGTGGTCGGGCCAGGCACCCGACCAGGAGGCAATCTGTACCAGCAGTGCCTATAGAACCAGTAAGTTCTCTCATCAGCAATACGTAGGATTCTAATGATCAACCTTGATATATTTAACAACAACATTTCCATGATTTTTCACAGACACCTTCACCCATCGCATCAGCAGCAGGGGTCTCTTCTGACAGCGAGGGGACTACTTCCCAGATGGGTCGACCGCCATTCATGGCATCAGACTCATCCATTTCGAAGGAAGAACCAACTGCCCCTGCCGAAGCTGACCCTCACAACGACATCCCTGCTGCTGCTGATCCCGAAATAGTCCAGTCGGATCCAGAGATCCCAGCTGCAGTGGCTCTAGATGCAGCCGCCCAACCTGCAGCCGCCCAGCCAGCAGCGGCGTTACCTCCAGCAATCGAGTGGCAGGCAGAAGAACCACCTGTGGCAGCCCAACCTCCAGAAATAGAAGAAGTTTCTTCATCCGATTCGGAGACTTCCGTGAATTTGGTAAGATTAAACCAATTCATACCACAATGTTTCTTTCGGAAAACACTAACTGTTTTATATACCACTTTCCATAGGGACCCAGGTCGGCACCTCAGCGACCATTCGCAGCAGCCGACGAGTCGGCTGCTGTTATACCAGCTGTCTGCCCTACTCGACCGACCTCATTGCTGCCCCCCTCACTGACAGCAGTCCGCCCAGAGGTGACACATATCTTATCTGAATAAATTTGCACCTCCCTTGGAATACTTATTGACATTGTAAGACTTGCAGGGGCCTTCGGACTTAGCTATCCTATCGACTGTTCCGGTTCCAGCGGAGGCCCAAACTATATTCACTGAGGCCATTAACCATCCCCTGTCAGAATTAAGGTCCGACTTATTGGACAAACTCATTCAGACGGTTGGTGGCCTTCTTTTTTACACTCCAACGGAATCGCCAGCCGTCCCCATTCTGCATCGGCTGATGGAAAGACTTACGGAGCTCAAGACTGAAGTACTAGTTATTGGACTCCTGTCAGCCGAAACCCCCCAGCCTGTCTTCGATCAAACAACGCTGGAGAATTCTTTGGCTAAGACCCGAGAATCCCTTCAGCAGACTACTGGAAGGCTGGGCGGTCTCCTTAGCACGAAGGCTCAAGTTGATGAAGCCATTCAGAACAAGGAGGCAGAATTGCGGGAGCTAAGAAAAGAACAGTCTACCCTGGATAAGCAAATTACCAATGAGCAGCGTCTGCTTGAGAAGTATACAAAAAACGAGGCCGAATTGGATCAAGAGCTGAAAACCCAAGCCCGATCCCAATTCATCATAAGATATCAGATGGCTGCCAATACCAGAAGGCTATCCAGGGATGAAATCAAATGGACACATATAAAAACTGCCCTAGGGGCACTGTTGTAATACTTCCCCCCCTGTAACAACATTTGACTTAGTAATATATTTGTCCTTCTTCTCTCAAAACAAGGATCACCTTTCAATTTCCAACTTTGTAGGAACCGAAACAAACTCCTTCCTTTAAAGAACACTGTTTCTCGCATTTTAAGAAACACATTCTAAGGCATATTTTGAAAACCAAAACACTTGAAGTGTTAACAAACATGGCGAATGACCGACCTCATGTTCCATCAAGCAACTGGGAAGGTGTTCTTCAACCCTTCTTTGTAGGTAATCACCCTATTGGAGGCCATGCAGAAGACTTGTTACATGTACTCAAGCAACTAGACTTCAAATTCCGATTCTCCCAACGAGGTAGAAGAACCATTCATCGCGTCATCCGCCTAATGGAAAAAGTCATTGAAGGGTATGAACCTCTTCGTGACATCCTTAGTCGCATTCCTGATCTCCATCATCACATGGAAATGATTGAAAATCACGCAGCAACCATACTTCCAGATCTTGGTTGGGATAATATCTTTTCCAATCAACGAAAAGTCTTTTCAAGATTGCGTACCATTGTTGACCGTGAACATCAAGCCATAACAGACATGCAAGCACGTACCAATCAAGATCTAGACGACATGCAAAGCCAATGGGAAAGGTACCGACCAGATTTGGAAGATCTTATTGAAGAAGAACCAGAATTAATATCCACTCACTGGAATGAAAATTCTGATTCAGAGGCAGAAAATTTCTCACAAATACATGATGACTAACAGAAATGAACCTTTAAATAGGTTCGAACCCCATAAATGGGTTCTGAATAATATTTTGTTTCAGGCAGTTTTGTTATCTGAAAAGGCAGGATAATACCTCTTCAGATATTTAGCATTAATACAATCATGTACTCTTCTTCCTTCATGATTTACAATAATGAAAGCGCCATTCCCAATATCTTTTTGAATAATGTATGGTCCTTCCCAATTCGGTGACCACTTTCCCAATTGGTCAGTTTTCTTATATGTAGGAAGGATGGTCTTCCAGACTAGGTCTCCTTTTTGGAATGTCCTGTGAAGAACTTTCTTTCCGTAACTCCTTGCTCTGATTTCACTCTGTTTCACACTTCGACCTATTGCATGGAGACGGTTAACATCCAAATCCTCCAACTGTTGCAACATAAGTTGTTGGTATTCTTTTGTAAGATCGCCATCAGTAAATTCTGTTCGGCCAGATGATACTCGGATTTCGGCTGGTAAAACAGCATCTTGGCCAAACGTGAGTTGGTAAGGTGAGAACCCTGTGGCCGTATTTCTGGTATTCCTATGTGCCCATAAAGCCTGAGACAATAACAAATGCCACTTTCTTGGGTTCCCTTCAACCATCTTCTTTATAATCCCAATAATAATCTTATTTGCTGCTTCCGCTTGTCCATTGGCTTGGGGATAATAAGGTGAAGAATGATGTAATCGAACACCGAATTCTGCCAAGAAACTAGAGAACTTTTCCCCTGTGAAAACCAGGCCTTGGTCGGTTGTTATAGACTGAGGAATGCCATATCTGTAAATAATGTGATTCAAAACGAAGTCTATCACCTCCTTCTGATCTACATTTTTCAAAGCAACCGCTTCTACCCATTTGGTAAAGTAGTCAGTCGCTACCAATATGAAACAATGATGTTTCGATGAAGCAGGATGTATCTTACCAATAATATCCATAGCCCATGATTTAAAAGGCCATGGTTTTGCCAAAAATTGCAATTCGGTTACTGGCAAATGGTTTAAATTTCCATGTCTCTGACATTCCTGGCAGCCTTTGGCAAATTGTATGTAATCTTCAAAAATCTTTGGCCAGAAAAAACCCAAACGATGAATGGCCCACCTCATATTCAGACCTGCCCGATGAGCTCCACATATCCCACCATGTACTTCTGTCATTACCTCTAGAGCTTCTTTAGACCCCAAACATTTCAAAAGTAAACCTTCAAATGATCTCTTATACAAAATTCCATTTATCAATTGAAAACGTAAAGCCTTCAATCGTGTCGCAATCGAAACACTCGCACCTGGATTCTGTAAATACATGATAATAAGGTGAAGAATGATGTAATCGAACACCGAATTCTGCCAAGAAACTAGAGAACTTTTCCCCTGTGAAAACCAGGCCTTGGTCGGTTGTTATAGACTGAGGAATGCCATATCTGTAAATAATGTGATTCAAAACGAAGTCTATCACCTCCTTCTGATCTACATTTTTCAAAGCAACCGCTTCTACCCATTTGGTAAAGTAGTCAGTCGCTACCAATATGAAACAATGATGTTTCGATGAAGCAGGATGTATCTTACCAATAATATCCATAGCCCATGATTTAAAAGGCCATGGTTTTGCCAAAAATTGCAATTCGGTTACTGGCAAATGGTTTAAATTTCCATGTCTCTGACATTCCTGGCAGCCTTTGGCAAATTGTATGCAATCTTCAAAAATCTTTGGCCAGAAAAAACCCAAACGATGAATGGCCCACCTCATATTCAGACCTGCCCGATGAGCTCCACATATCCCACCATGTACTTCTGTCATTACCTCTAGAGCTTCTTTAGACCCCAAACATTTCAAAAGTAAACCTTCAAATGATCTCTTATACAAAATTCCATTTATCAATTGAAAACGTAAAGCCTTCAATCGTGTCGCAATCGAAACACTCGCACCTGGATTCTGTAAATACATGATAAGCTCTGTTCTCCAATCGGGCACTGTTTCGCTGGTATCTTTGTGTCCGACTATAACCACGCCGTCGGGCTCCTGCCCGACAGTAACTACGCAGTCGGGCTCCTGACCGACAGTCTCCTGCCCGACCGTAACTTCACAGTCGGGCTCCTGTCCGACATTCTCCTGCCCGACCGTAACTTCAAAGTCAGGCTCCTGTCCGACATTCTCCTGCCCGACCGTAACTTCGCAGTCAGGCTCATGTCCGCCAGTCTCCTGCCCGACCGTAACTTCGCAGTCGGGTTCCTGTCCGACAGTCTCCTGCTCGACCATAACTTCGCAGTCGGGCTCCTGTCTGACAATCTCTTGCCCGACCGTAACTTTGCAATCGGGCTCCTGTCCGACAGTCTCCTGCCCGACCGTAACTTTGCAATCGGGCTCCTGTCCGACAGTCTCCTGCCCGACCATTCGGTCACATATTGGGTCTGTCTTTTCTTCTATGCCCGACTTGACCTCCGACCAAATATCCTCCAGAATTCCTTTACAGGCCCTTTGAGCCAACTCATCAGCACGTTGGTTTTCTTTCCTCGGAATGAACTCAATTATTACTTATGAGATTTTTGTCAGTAACCGACCCACAATATCCCTGTATCTGCGAAGATGAGGATAATTGCAAACATATTGATTGTTTACCTGGTTGATTACTAATTGAGAGTCCCCCCTTATGATTACAGACTGGACCTTCCTGGCTATTAAAGCCTCCAAACCCAAAATTAAAGCTTCATATTCTGCCGAATTATGGGTCATGGCTTCCAATCGTAGTTGTAAGTTGATCTTTTGACCATCAGGTCCTTGCAAAAAGACCCCTGCCCCTGATTTGTTTCCAGAGGTAGAACCATCAAAGAACATCAACCATGTTCTGGTACTTATATAAGGCACACATCCGACCTGTAGATTATCCGGATATGATGAACAACTAAATGGTCGGACACTATCACAAAGAGAATACCCGACTTGTGAGAATTCTGCTAAGAAGTCGGCTACTGCTTGTCCCTTGATTGCCCTCAGCGGGGAATGTTGAAGATCAAAAGGAGCCAATTTGATGGCCCACTTCATGAGTCTGCCCTTCATAGTAGGTCTCTGTAAAATCAATTTGATGAGATCCACCTTTGATATGACCTCAACTCTTCTGGGCAGCAAATAATGCTCGAGTTTAGTACAAGCGAAGACCAATGAATAACACATTTTTTCTGGCATAGTGTAATTCAGTTCTGGTCCTGTAAGGGTTTTACTGAGATAGTAGATTGCCCTTTCCTTCCCGTCATCACCATCCTGTGCCAACAAACAGCTAACCACTTCATATGTATTTGCCAAATAAAGTTTGAGCGGCCGACCTTGTTTAGGAGGCATCAAGACTGGAGGGTGAACCAATGCCTGCTTGATAGCATCTAAAGCCGTCTGTTGATCGGGACCCCATTCAAAAGCATTTTTTCCAGCTTTCAACAATTTAGTAATGGGTCTGACCTTGCCAGCAGCATTAGAAATGAAACGCCTCAAATAGTTCACCTTACCCAAAAGACTTTGGATTTCTTTAACCGTCTTGGGTGGCCGACTATCAAGAATGGCTTTAGCCTTATTGGCATCAATTTCAATTCCTCTCTCATGAACTAAAAATCCTAAAAAGCTCCCGGCTGATATTCCAAAAGCACACTTGGTTGGATTCATCTTCAACTTGTACTTCTTCATTCTTTCGAATGCCTCTTCAAGATTTTTCAAATGTTCGTCAAAACTGGCAGATTTAACAATAACATCATCAATATAAACTTCCATAGATCTGCCAATTAAATCATGAAAGATTGAATTCATGGCTCTTTGGTAAGTTGCCCCTGCATTCTTTAACCCGAATGGCATGACTGTCCATTCATAAATACCTAAAGCCCCTGGGCATCTGAATGCTGTCTTAGGAATGTCTTCTTCTGCCAGAAATATTTGGTTATAACCTGCATAACCATCCATCAGACTAAGGATTTTATGCCCTGCTGCTGCATCTATCAACATGTCGGCCATAGGCATCACATATTCATCCTTAGGGGTAGCTAGATTCAAATCCCTGAAATCGATGCATATCCTAATCTTACCATTTTTCTTGACCACTGGCACAATATTAGCCAGCCACTCCGCATAACGGCAAGGCTGAATAAAACCCACTTTGAGAAGTTTTTGGATTTCTTCTTTGATTTGAGGCATTAGATCCGGGCTCATTCGCCTTGGAGGTTGTTTGTAAGGTTTACAACCTTCTTTGATAGGCAATCGATGCTCTATTAGACTTCTTGTCAAACCAGGCATCTCTGAATAATCCCATGCTAAACAATCAATGTTGTTTCTAATAACTTCGAGCATCATTGTTTGTTGCTCTTTAGACAAATAACCACTTAACCTGATCACTTTTGGAACCAATTCGGTTCCTAAATTAAACTCCAATAATGGGTCTTGTGATGAAGCTGTTGGTTCTGTTTTTTCTAATAAATCGGGCCAACGAAATTGTTCATCTTCTTGGAGGTGAACATCCAGAATCTCTTTACTATTTTCTGCTTTATGTAATAACTGCTTTAAATAGAACTTATTAATAAGAGAACTACATACTTCTAAACTTGTGTCATCCATAACAAACAAATTATATGGGAATGGGTGTGGCTTTATCATGAGCCATACAATACAGGTGTTCTTTTAATAGAACATCGAGTTCTGGCCAGTGACTTTATAACCCTTGTTTGGGTATTCCCTGGCCATATAAAATTGAGACATTGGAGCCAAATGACTGGAATAAAACACTGACTCTTCAACTTGTTCTGTTACGTCGAATGGGTTGTCATTCGCTTCCATTTTGAAGACCTGATTTCCTTCCCAGAACATTAATTGTTGGTGCAAGGTTGATGGCACACATTGAGAGGCATGAATCCAGTCTCTTCCCAGCAAGAGAGAGTATGTAGTATCTGCGTCCACAATAAAGAAAACAGTGGAGATCTTTTTTGGTCCGACTTCAATTGTGGCAACCATCATGCCTTCCGGCTTGGTCGGCTGCCCTGTAAAACTTGTCATTTCGAATTCCACAGGAGACAGATCATGAATTCCTTTCCCTAGCTTCTTGAGGGTCTTCAATGGCATAACATTAAAGACTGCTCCATTATCCACGAAAACCTTTGTGATTGGTTTCCCACAAATGTGAGCATTAACATATAGAGGTTTCAAATGGGAGATCGCACCCTCTGGAATAGGAGGAAACACAATCGAAGGTGCCTCCGGCTGAGGCTCAGAATCTGAAGTCTTTGCCCACTCTGTTTCCTCTAATTCGTCATCTGCCAAGAATGCCCATAAAGGTTCGTCCATAGTATCATCTACCAGACTCGCCCACATCGGTTCATCTCTCATCTGATTAATCTCTGTCATTCGACAAGGGATTCGTGGTCCCAGACGAGATTTAACAGATCTTGAACTTTCCTCTGTAGTTACAACTTCTTCCTTTGTCTTATCCCGAGATTGAACCGTCAAAGATTCTATGCGGAATTCCTCAGGAGATGGATTGATGTTAATCCGTTCACAATGTTGGCATCGAAAACCTCTAATTATTTCATCTGCCATTCCTTTACCTTTCCCCTGTCCCGGCGAACTTCCTTTGGTATAGTCGGAAGCGCCTAATCCGTCATTCGGTTGCTTTCCTGAACAGACCCGACTGGACCGACTTTTTGGAGACTGAATGGCTGCTCCCTGCTCGTTGGTCGTTTGTTCTGTAAAGACTCTAATGGACTGATCTCCTGCCAAATGGTCGGCTGCTTTTTGTTCGTCGGTTCGTTGTTTTGCTGAAGGAACTCGTTTCCCATACTTTGCAGCATACCTGCGTTTGGCATTGCGAATCTGTGTACGATTCATACCTGGGAAACGAGGATCTATATCAACGGGTAAAGGCTTTTTATTTCGAGCCCAATTGTTCCCGACTGACCCTGTTTTTCTGGTCGGGTGATCACGTACTAAAACCTTTTCTTTCACCTCCACATTAAAAGAACCGTCTGGATGGTCCCATTTTTCAGCGACTGGCTTCTCACAAACTTTGAGTCGTTCTTCCGGTCGGCTGCTGTTTGGCTGATTTCCTTTCTTTGTTCCGGGGCTTGCCTGAGTTCGTTCCCTTGTTTGTCCACTATTGACCGAACTTTTCCCTGTTTCCGAACTTGGTTGGATGTCAACCATTGCCGTTGTTACTTTCGGAAACGGTTGCTGGTCTACACCTAGAGTGATGTATTTGAGCCGACCTGTCTTGATGGCCTTTTGAATTTCCTTCCTGAAATGAGTACACTGACTTGTATTGTGTGTGAAAGAATTATGCCACTTACAATATGGTCTCCCTTTGATTTCTTCTTTAGTGGCCAACCTTTGCCCCTTTGGAATACGGATCTGCCCATCAGTCAGTAGGATATCAAAGATTTCATCAGCTTTCGAACTATCAAACGTCGGTTGCTCCTTTCCTTCAGATCCTGGTACTGGCTTCAATTTAGGGCATACATAAGGTTTTCCAGAAAGGATTTCGGCTGCCATCTCTTCTGACTGATTAAAATCAAAGTCACATGTTTCTGTTCCCATACTCGCCATATGTTGGCCTCTATTACGCCTGTTATGCTGATCTTCCTCTCTGAACAAAGACTCTAAACGTCCTGCCTTGGATGCAAGACTTGCCAAATCCTCAACATCCAGGGCAGTGAGTGCCTTTCTTAAGCGAGTATGCATATTCCGGACCACTAAATTGGTCATCTCTTTCTCACTGATTACCGTAGGACATCGTCCCTTCATCAATCGCACCCTTTCTATAAACTGCGAAGCAGATTCTTCTGGATACTGTCTCAATTCTAGTAAATCAGTTAAAGAAACAACTGGTAAAGGATTGAAGAATCTAGTGTGAAATGCCATCTCCAGTCCTTCCCATGTCTGAATTTGTCCAGGAGGCAGACTTACAAACCACGAAAACGCCGTTCTAGTAAGAGATAAACCAAACAGCTGTAACTTATAAAAAGGGTTATTGCCAACTTCTCCTAATTGTGCTGTGAACCGACCAACATGTTCTATGGTGGAAGATCCGTCCTCCCCTGAGAATGCATGAAAATCGGGTGGTCGAAAATTCCTTGGGAGAGGGTGTTCATTAATGATCCTTTCTGGGAAAGGTCTCTGATATGCAGGGCGGTTAGCCATCTGAGGAGTTAATCCATACTGATCCCTTAGTATATGTGCAATCTCATCAGGATCTACATGAAAGCGTTGATGATCAGGAACATGGAACGGATCCTGCACAGGAATATGAATAGGATCATGTATATATCCTTCAGGCCTGTCCTCCCTTGTATTGTTCGGCTGCGGATTGGTAACCCTTGGTCCCAGTGGAACATTGTTGGGAAAAGTCAAAGGAGATTTTCCCCTATCCATTCGGTTGGGATTTGTGGCACTTGGGAATGTACTATCCACGAATGATGGCCCTGCGAAATTTGCCTGTTGTCTGGATGGTGATACTCCTGGTGGAGTATGAGTGGGTTGAAGACTAACCCTTGACAGTGCTTGATCTATCATGTTCTGCATCAGACTCTGTTGCTCACGCAACATGTTCGTTTGTTGCTCACGCAAAATATTCTGCATAACCAAAGTATGCTGGTTGTTCATTTGTTGAACATAAGACCACCAATCAGTTGGTGGTTGTGGGATTTCCCCGGCATTTGGCACAATAGGTGGTGGAACGGATTCTCCCGCCGGTGCCGAAGATGATTGAGGTTGTGAACCTGCCATATGGACCCTTCCGATGATACGGCCAGATCTAAGACGTATGAAATTATCGCCGGAATTGGAATGAGCAATTTTGTCTTGCTCCCACTGTGGTCGCCAATTTGTTGATGTAATTTTTCAACAAAAATAAAGTAAAATTCAAAGATATAGAAAATATCCTTAAACTTGATTAATTAGTGCCTGAGATTAGGAATCTCTAAACACTGTACGGTACAGAAAATAAACTGGAAAATAAAAGACTGAAATTTAAAGTGGTGATCCCCAAATCTGACTTTGCTTTGTTGAAGTTGATTGAAGATGCCTTGCCAAATGATTATCCAAGCCTTTAAATATTCTCTGGGAAACCGTACTGAAAAACCGTCACCCGAACGGTTACAACGTCTCCTTCCCAACCGTCTTCCAACCCTTCTCCTGCTGACACGCGTCCTCAGCAGACCAAAATTATCCCTATATTTCACTCTTTGAGCCGACCACAGACCTTCCGCCCTTTTGGCCCGACTTCGTCCTTCGCCCGACCTGCTTCTTCGCCCGACCTCACTTGGGCCGACCTCCGCATCAGCCGCCCTCCGTCTTTGACCGAAGACCTCCGCGTCTGTCCGTACCTCTTCCTTGCCCGACCTTCCTCTTGACAGACCTACGCGTCTGCCCGACTTCGCCTTCTATCCGATCTATGGTTTACCCGACTTGCGGACTTCCCATCCTGATGACTTTCCGTCTCGAGGACTCCCCGACCTGAAGACCTTCCGACCTGAGGTCTTTCCATCTTGAGGACCTACCGACCTGAGGTCCTTCCGTCCTGATGACTTTCCGTCTTGAGGACCTCCCGACCTGAAGACCTTCCGACCTGAGGTCTTTCCGTCTTGAGGACCTACCGACCTGAGGCCCTTCCGTCCTGAGGACTTTCCGTCTTGAGGACCTACCGACCTGAAGACCTTCCGACCTGAGGTCTTTCCGTCTTGAGGACCTACCGACCTGAGGCCCTTCCGTCCTGAGGACTTTCCGTCTTGAGGACCTACCGACCTGAAGACCTTCCGACCTGAGGTCTTTCCGTCTTGAGGACCTACCGACCTGAGGCCCTTCCGTCCTGAGGACTTTCCGTCTTGAGGACCTACCGACCTGAAGACCTTCCGACCTGAGGTCTTTCCGTCTTGAGGACCTACCGACCTGAGGCCCTTCCGTCCTGAGGACTTTCCGTCTTGAGGACCTACCGACCTGAAGACCTTCCGACCTGAGGTCTTTCCGTCTTGAGAACCTACCGACCTGAGGTCCTTCCGTCCTGAATTTTCCTTGAGTTCCACACGGTGTCCTTCAGCCAGTTCAATCAACCCTATTGCCAGGCCCATTCTTCTTTTTACCTTGGGCTTTTAACCTAATTCTAAATTTCGTACGTAACAATTTTTAATAAATATTATGTGATAAAAATTGATATATAATTGAATCAATAATATTAATATTTTTATATTATCTTTATTTTAAAAAATTTAAAACAAATTATAAATAAGATAATTGATATATAAAAAAATAATTATTTTAAATTTATAAATATTAATTTATAAGTTATTAGAAAAAAATATATTTAAATAATTAATAAATAATGTAATAAAAAAATATATGAATATATACGGAAGAATTAATTAATTTTAAAGGCAAATAAATAATAAGAAATATTAAAATGAAAAAGATAATCTAAAACGTTAATATATACAGTTTTTTCAAAATTAATTTTTTGGACCCAATAAGCTAATTGAAAACGTTAATTTACCAAACACCAAAATTAGCTGATTTACTGATCAAACAGCTAAAAGCTCTTAAAAAAATTGTTTACCAAACACCTTCAAAGTGAACAAACCCTGATTGTATTTTAGATGTCCTACTAGATGATATTTGCAATTATAAATGTTAGGATCAAATAACATACTCCCTTCGTCTCATAAGTAAGTATCCATTTGCTTTTTTAACGTAGTTTAAGGTATATTAATATTATATTGATATGTAGTACGAATAAAGTACAAATGACTAAAATAACCTTATTAATATTGTATGATATAAATGTAAAGACATTTGTGTAATATATTGTAAGTTGTAAGGATATTTGTAATGTTAAGTAAATAGTGCAATTACTAAAAAAGAAATTGATACTTTGTTATGGGACGGACCAAAATAGAAAAATGAATAGTTTATTATGAGACGGAGGGAGTATTTTTTTTTTAAGGTAAAATTACTTATGATTCACTCGCTGTTTAAAAAATATATTATCTTTTATGGTTTTAAAATTGTACGAGACTTCATTGTATTTACATAACATTGTAAGAGATTTCTTTTCCGGGATTTTATACAATATTTTTAAAAATGTAAAGGCGTCTAATGCAATTTTTAGGGAATTTTGTGCTAACATTTTCTAAAACACAAGAGAGTTTTGTATAAGTTTTTAATTATAAGAGAGTATGCTACCGACTTTTTAAACTACATGAAATCAAAGAAATCAAAACCTCTTTTCTTGGTTAGCTCTGTAAAAATATTAATAAATTATGCATATTCTTATAACCTAATTCGGTCATTAGCATCATCTAATTCATTCATTGTACACAAAAATCCAACGACACCCTTGTTTTGAGACGGGGGAGTGTAAAAATTTATTTTATTTGTAAATATATAAATTTATTAAAATTTAGGCAAACAATATATATATAAATACTATTAATTTTTATATATTTTTATCATATAAATTTTATATTAAAATAAAAATATAATTATTTCAAATTATATAAATAATAAAAATGATAAATTAATCAATATTAAACATAGGGAAAGCTTACGTCATGTTAATTTTTCAAAACAGTACATGTAGAATACAGAAACATCACATATATTTATAAAAAACAACACATGTTTGTAATAAAGATATGTGTTGTTTGCTTATAATTACAGGCGTATGCTGTAAAATAGTATATCATGTGTTAAATTAACTGTTGCATGTGTTGTATTTATATTATATTAATTTAAGCTATGTATTGACACTAATATTATCGTATGTTGTTTTATAGTACATTGCGTGTTATTCAACATAGTGCTGGATTTTAGATTCAGCATAGTAACCGCCTTAAACATAATATATATAGAGATTCTAAAAATAAAATGTGTGTTGGATTTGTATTTCAAATACAAATCAATATTATTCAGCTAATATGATTTCGAATAAAAATATATTATTTTCTCTTCGAAAATAACATATTAAAATGTGATTTAAATTAAATATCAAATCAAACAATCAATTTCAAATTAAAATCAAATAAAATGTACATAATAGTAATTCATGTATTACGATAGAGTTCTTTCAATAGGGCTTCAAAAAGAAATGTGCACATTTTTAATTTAGCACTGTAGCCGCCGCCTTAAACATAATATATATATATAAAGATTCTAAAAATAAAATTTGTGTGTTTGATCTGTATTCCAAATACAAATCAACATTATTCCGTTAATACAATTTTGAATAAAAAAATATATTATTTTCTCTCTAAAAATAACATATCAAAATGCGATTTGAATTAAAAATTAAATCAAACAATCAATTTCAAATTAAAATCATAAAATATACATAATAGTCAATTCATGTATTACTGTAGAGTTCTTTCAATAAGGCTCCGAAAAGAAATGTGCACATTTTTTTAATGAGTAGCTATTCAATATTTAATCTCGGATGTCGTAGCATTGACTCATCCATACACGGGAATTGGCCTAGTACCATCCCAACTCCGGAGGTATCATATACACCCAAAGTGATTTTGAGGTTCAGATCCTAAATCACCTAATATAACACAAAATCAAAACAAAAGAACACAGTACAATAAAACCCAAAAACGCGATAATCTCACACACAATGGTCCATATCCCTTTACCAAAAGAAGATTTAACCCTTCCGAAAATAAAATGTTCAAAATAGAGGACAGAACACCTCTTACCGAACCAAAATAGAGGAAAAAAAAACAATGTTGAACGACCATAGAACAAGTCTCCGGAACAAAACAGAGTGCGTCGAGGACTTCACCGGAAAATAGAAGCTCGAGGATGAGAGGAGAGCGTAGAGCAAACAACCAGAGAGAATGCGACGAAGAGTTATATTTTAGAGAGAAAGAATAGTTTTGCATAAAGAGA
The DNA here is from genome assembly GCF_009805555.1 of Andrographis paniculata. Lineage (NCBI taxonomy): Eukaryota > Viridiplantae > Streptophyta > Magnoliopsida > Lamiales > Acanthaceae > Andrographis > Andrographis paniculata. The sequence goes on from NW_026137611.1 coordinate 3,827,085, forward strand.
TTATTGAATATGATGGAGGCACACACTCTTATATATCTATGGTTAAATGGGAATAGAAGAAAAAGATTTAATCCCTTAATTGGACGGTCAATAATCACTCTCAGGGTGGATGTACCTAATAGGTGTAGGCCACAGAGTTTGGGTCAAATGTGTTATTATGGGATGAATTTGAATTTTGAGCCTCAACAAATTATCATTGGCCAAAAATTCTCATAACAATATTTTGAGTCTATGGACTCTTATACCTTTATTTGATCTTTTTTATTATTATTTTTTTGTAATTTTGAAAGCTCGAAATGGTTGACTTTGAGTAAATAGTCAAAAATATATTTGACATCATAATCTAAGAAGAAATTGTAGATCTTCAATACACGAAAATGTGTAACAATGTAAATCTTTTCAAAAAATTAAACAATATAGTCAATATCATCAACAAAAAAGGAAAGCATCCGATTGGAAAAGAAAGAATCATAAAATTTTGTATGAATTAATTGAAATGCAACACGTGGCATCATTTGAAAAGAAAATTGAAGTCATGCATCCCTTACAAACAATAATATTGGTCTGGAGAGAATACATAGAGTGTATATATAATACGTAGATCAAATCATAGCATGTTGTGACCTAAAAAATAGACCCAACAATTAAAATACTCCCGTACAACTCTACAAAGTGGCAACAACCTAAATCACAGTATCTTCCTGACTTCAACTTAGGCTTTGCAACATATCTATCTTCTACTTGAAGTCTAAGTCCTCTATATTTTATATTCTAACTTCAACTAGTCACTGCAAAGCTGCCAAGTCTCATTTTTTCACTCATCGAAGCCAATTGAGGTTGAACATAACTTCAATTTATTTAAGGCCACCACTTTAATGAACATATCTGCTGAATTTTTCTATCACTAAATTTTCTCCAATTTCATAATTCTCGTCTATAATAGATAAAATGTATGATTATTTGGCAAGTGGATTGCGATGTGATTGTTGTTATAGAAGCAACTATGTTTCAGATCCTTTCCCAATTCAAGCATGAAGTTTTGCAATCAAACCATCTCTTTACTAGCCTCCATTACTGCAATGTCCTCAGCTTCTTTCAATGAAAAAACATTCATCTTTTGCAGCTTCAAAGTCCATGATATTATTGTCTCTTCATAAGTGAGAACAAATTCAGGTGTGCTCTTTCTCTTATCGTACTCACTTTATGCCAAGTTGACATATACAAATCCAACTAGCCAAGGCTTCCTTCTTACGGAGATCAAAATCTTATCTACAGTGCCTCATAAATATCTCAATATTCACTTCACTCATTCCCAATGTTGCTTTCCAGAATTGCTCATAAATCGGCTCAATATTTTCACTACATATGCTATATTCGGCCTTGTACCAATCATAGTGTATATCAAGCTTCCTAAGGCGGATGCATACGGAACACTTCTCATATCAGTACCTTCTGACTCATTCTTTAGTGAGTCTTTATTAGAGAACTTGAAGTGACTCCCCAACGGTGTGCTCACGGGCTTTGCATTATACATGTTGAATCTCCTCAAAACCTTCTTCACATATTCTTCCTATGAGAGACTTAACCTTCCATTATTTAGGTCTCGAGTTATTCATATAGTCAAAATCAGTTTTGTCTCTCCAAGATTCTTCATCGAGAATTTTTCCACCAATTGTTGTTTCAACTTCGCAACCTCTCCGAGCTCAAGATCCTACCAATTACATGTCGTCCACATATAATAGAAGTATTATATACTAACCATCAAACTTTTTATAATAATAAGAGTGGTCGGATTTGCATTTTCTGAAGTCAATCTCATAGATGAATCTGTCAAACTTCCGGTACCACTAACTTAGTGTTTTCTTGAGATCATATAGGCTCTTTCTCAACCTGCATATAACGGTGGCAATTCGGGCCAGCCCAATTTTTTATGCCGGCCCAATCCAGTTTTCAAACGTGCTAGGCTGGCACAACTCAATTTCAAACATACCTGAAAAATTAGGCCTAAGTATGACCCAATTTGAAATCGGAAAAAACCTTACCATCAAGCTATATCTTGATGTTTGTCATTATTTCATTAGTTATTATATATAAATATATTAAATATTAAATATTAACTTCAATAAATTGTGTCGGGCCAAGCATGACCCGACCTTCATGGGTCTGGGCATATTCCAAAAAATTTTGAGCTTATTTTTTGAGGTCCAAATATAATTTTTTTCGTGCCGGATTCGGATCATATTTACGGATCGTACCTATTTTTGTCAGCTTTACCTGCATACCAAGATCTCTTGTCCTTTAACTACATATCATTGGTGTTGCATCATGTAGATCTCCTCATCTAAACCTCCATGAAGAAAAACTATCTTGATCTCTAACTGTTCCCGCACAAAGTTCTCCGATGCTACCATGCCCAAAACTAATCAGATTGTTGTCAGTTTCACGATAGGAGTGAATATATCAGTGTAGTCGATGATATATCTCCGTTCATATTCCTTTACTACCAAAATGACATTGTATTGCTTACTCCCATTTAATTCTTCTTTAATCTTATAAACCCACTTGTTATGCAGTATTTCCTTGCCCTTCAGAAGTTTATTCAACTTCTATGTCTGATTGGTTATGAGAGAGTTCATCTAATCATTTATAGTAAGTTTTTATTTTTCAACATCCTTACTAATTTTGACCTTTGGATAACATTTTAATTCTCTATTAACAGTTAAAAGTAAATAATGAAGGATATGAGATTACCTCTCTAAGCAGCAACATTAATGTACAACAAGGAAGTGGTAACAAGCTAAATCGTAATATCTTTTTTTACTGTCACTTAAGCTTCAAAACACATTAGTCAATGTATAGTTCAATAAGATTATAATAAAACTTTAAAAATTCTTTCTGTTTTGTTTTTATATATATAATAATAATAATAAAATTCAAAGGGACATGATGCCCAAAAAATTATGATGCACCAAATTCCAAATTACCATTATGAAAGATCAATCATACATGGTAGTGTGGGGGTTAGACATGTGACCGTGAGGTCATGGGTTCAAACCTCCGATGCCTCACGTCACCTGCTACACATGGTTCGCCTAATGTGACTTGCCTTTCGGGCCTAGTTTGCCGGGTATTAGGTTCGACCGGGAGTTTATCCAGTGCGCACTTTCGGATAGCGACTACGGATTTTCACATCATAATTAAAAAAAAAAAAAAAAAACTAAGGGCGTGATTGTTCAATTTTTATAGTTTTTATGATAAATTACAAAAATATTATAAGATAATAATATTTTTTGTATTTGAATGGTTGAATGTGAATGCGTATATACTGTATATTATATATGTTAGAAATTTTGGGGGAAAATAATGAGATTGTCTTATTAATCATCAAAATAAGGAGCCTATATATAGGCAATACAAAACAGACTCAATAGACTCAAATCTAAGTAATCTAATTTATGAATAAGATCAAATCTAGATATAAATCTACTAAATCCAAAATTGAATATCTAAAATATCTCAACATCACCCCTCAAACTCAAGTGGTATAACATAAACCAACTTGAGTTTGATGAGAAATCTGAATATAAACGCAAAAAGAAAACATAAATAAAGTTAGCAGTTGACTCTCCACCCACCGGAGCAAAAAACGAGATGACTCTCCATCGGAGTCGAAAACGAGATGACTCTCCACCGGAGCAAAAAACGAGATGACGTCATCGGAGTCGAAAACGATATGACTCCACCGGAGCCGAAAACAACATGACTCCACCGAAGCCGAACACGAGATGACTCTACCGGAGCTGAAAACGACATGACTCCACCGGAGCCAAAAACCACATGGCTCCATCAGAGCAAAAGACGACATGACTCCACCGGAGCCGAAAACGACATGACTCCACCGGAGCCGAAAACAACACGACTCCACTTGAGCCGAAAACGAGATGACGCTCCACCGGAGCCGGAAAACAAGATGATGCTCCACCGGAGCAAAAAACGAGATGACTCCACCGGAGCCGAAAAACGAGATGACGCTCCACCGGAGCCGAAAACCATAATCGCAAACATCGGACAGATCAGATCTCACGCCGGAAACAGACAAACAGCGAAAAGATGGCATATTATAGACATATTTCCGGCAACAAATAAGCAACGAAATATGGCGGATCGCACGCAGGCAACAGACAGGCAACAACAAATGACAGATCGCACGCAGCAACAGACAGACAACGATAGTTGGCAGATCGCACGCAACAACAGACAGACAACGGACATATGACAGATCGTTTCAGATCGCACGCAGGAAACAGACAAGCGAAGATTTTATATTGCACACAGGCAACAAACAAGCAGCGAACAGATGACAGATCGGAGACGAGACGAGACAGATTTGCAAAAATACAACTTGCAAAGGTATGATCTCAAAATACCTCCGGGTACAATCCAGGTTGAATTTACCCGGAGAAACGCGGATTGATAGACTATATCTACGGCATTCGAAAAATAGGCTCTGATACCATATTAGAAATTTTGGGGGAAAATAATCAGATTGTCTTATTAATCATCAAAATAAGGAGCTTATATATAGGCAATACAAAACATACTCGATAGTCTCAAATCCAAGTAATTTAATCTATGAATAAAATCAAATCTAGATATAAATCTACTAAATCTAAAATTGAAAATCTAAAATATCTCAACAATATATATTATATTATTTAATAATATTTTTGGAGCAATTGTATAGCTGGTTTTAGACTTGGATGACACGCTATAAATTGAAGGATATATATACTTTCACGTACAAAATTGGAAACAAATTTGTATGAAATTTACCACTCAGTTTCAGGTAAAATGTTATTTTTTTTGTTTGTTCACGGTAAATTGTCTTTTTATTTTTTGAAAATATGATTATATATTATTTAGTTATCTTAATTTTAATTTATAATTATTTTATTATACGATAGTTATTTTTATCAATACACTTTTTAATTATTTACTAATTATATTTTACTTAAATTTCTATATTTACGATAATGTGGATAATTTAGCCGGGACGAAGAGATTAATATTTATAAAGTTAACATAATTTTTTGTGTACAAGTACGTTATTATATTTTAGTAAAATACAAAAAATACATATTTTGTCATTTTAACTATTCAACTATTTCTATTATTTTTTTAAAAATAAAAAGATAAAATTTATATTTGAACTACACTGTCCCACAGCGAAAGAGTGGTGGCCCAACAATACACTTAAAGAGGCCCATTAATTTTGCTGGTGCAAATATTACAAATTACGGTTTTCTTTGTTTCTTCCATTTGCAACAATTTGATTATAAAAAAATATATAACATTTTCTTAAAACATGTTATATAAAATTAGCATCCCGTTACAATGAGAGTTTCGTTATAGTATCATTATTTTTACCTATAATCTTTACAATTTTATAAAATTTATCATAATTATTTATTTTTATTATCTAATAATATACAAATAATATTTATTATGTAATATTGTATTTTATTATTAAAATATTAATTTATATAAACTATATTAATATTATATTTTTTTTTTATATTATGAAATATTAAAATTAATCAAATTTGTAAAATTAGTGGCATTTAAAAATCTGAATGATTGAAATAAGTTCGAATTAATATATTGTCAGAATAATTTTTCGTTTCCGATAGTTTTGTTAAAGAATCAATCGAAGAAATATTCAATATAAAATTTTTAAAATTTTAAAATATTAAAATTGGATATGTAAATAATTTTATTGAAAAATATATAGGTGAGTCGTGATCTTTTGAAATAATTTTGAATTTGTATTTATAAAGATAAATTATTGATAATTTTAAAAATTTTAAAATTTAAATTTTATGTTATAATTAATTAAACAATTATTTATTTATTATTTTTATAGAGGTAATGAGTTCTTAATAAAGGTAATAAATTGGTATTAATTGTAATTTCTAATAGAGCTAACACATCTTCTTATAATAATAACTGAGGAGGTAATGAGATAGGTAATTTTGCGTCATTGTAGTTAACAATAAATATATAATATATTTGTATAATTTTTTTACACAAATATCATTATAATAGTATTATAAGATACTAATTTAAGTATTTTTGTCATTTTCTCTTAATTTGTACTACGTTTTCATATAATAATTAATATTTAAATATCAATATGCAACAAGTAAATTGGACTCTTAAAGTTGAACGGAAGTAGTATCATATTATATCATATACATATACATATACATATATATATATTTGACAAGGCATTATAATTCGTGCACTTTCAGAATTTTGGAATTTTATTTTATTTTTTAAATAATAAGTTTGGATAATTAATTAAAATTTGTTAGAATAACTGTTGAAACGTGACTTGGATTTAGCGGTCTACCTGACCCTAGACCAAAGCGAAATGGCTGTTTCAATTGGCAAGGTTCCTTTTGGGTTTATCCTAATTAATAACAAATGGGCTTAGGGTTTAGGGTGTTTTGGGGTGCTTATAAATAGACAACTATGGTTCTTAGTCGGACGACATATTGTAAATCTCTGAATCAGTATAATAAAATCTCTCTGGTTCCTGCCCGTGGACGTAGGTTGACACACCGTCACCGAACCACGTAAAACCTCTGTGTTCTTTATTTGCTTTCTTTCTCGTTTTCTCATAACAAGTGGTATCAGAGCCATATCTCATTGATTGAAGATGTCCTCGTATAAGTTTGATCTGGAGAAGTTTAATGGGTCGAATGACTTCACGCTCTGAAAGGTCAAGATGAGGGCACTTCTAGTTCAACAAGGATGTGCGGCTGCGTTGGAGGGAGAAGACAAGTTTTCTAAAGACACAAAGGAGGAGGTAAATAAGGAGATTTTGGCAAGGGCTCATTCCGCGATCTTGCTGTCAGTTACTGATGAGGTGTTACGGGAGGTTGTAGATCAGACAACGGATTTTGGGTTATGGGATAAACTGTGTGAGAAGTACCAAAACAACTCTCTCACGAACAGGCTATATCAGAAGCAACGTCTTTACACCCTCCGGATGTCCGAAAGTACTCAGGTAAAGGATCATCTTGATACCTTTAACCGTATCATTCTTGATCTTCAAGGAGTTGAGGTTAAAGTAGATGATGAAGATCAAGCCCTAATTTTACTGTGTTCACTACCTGGTTCATATGAGAATTTTGTAGATACTATGCTATATGGTAGAACTACAATTTCTGTTAATGATGTGAAAGATGCCCTTATGTCCAAAGAATTGAAAAGAAAGGTTTCTCTGGAAGAAGGTTCTGGTTCAGGTCTGTTTGCAGGTAGGGGAAGACCACAAGAGAGGGGTAACGGGAATGGGAGGTCGCGTTCAAAATCAAAATCCTCTAGCAAAGTTAAGTGTTATCTTTGCAAGGAGAAAGGGCACGTTAAAAGGGATTGTCCACAAAAGAAGAGAAATACAAAAGTTGATTCTAGTAACAGTGGCAGCAGTGTTGCTGTGGTACAAGACAGTTCTGATGATGAAGACTTTGGTGAAGTTCTGACAGCGTGTAGTGCTAGTACTGCTGATTCTTGGATTATGGATACCAGTGCTTCTCACCATATGACGTTCTCTTGTGATCTACTCACTTCTTTTAAGGAGTGGAATGAAACGGTGAAGTTAGGTAATGATGGGGTTCTAGCCATAAAAGGGAGCGGGGTAGTGCAGATAAATTGCATGACGGTACTGTCAGGAAATTTGACTGTTGGTATGTTCCTGAACTCAGAAAGAATTTGATTTCTCTTGGCACCTTAGCCAAGAATGGTTTAAAATATCATGGTGAAGGTGAGTGGGTGAAAGTCCTGAAAGGTGCGTTGGTAATGATGAAGGGAAAACTGCAGCATGGAATTTATTTTCTACAGGGCAGTTCAGTGATGGGAACGGCTGCGGTATCCCAGTCCTTGGATAAACATGATGACATGACAAATTTGTGGCACCGGCGATTAGGTCACATGAGTGAGCTAGGGTTGTTTGTGTTGAGCAAACAGAGTTTATTTGGTGGGGATGTGATAGGTAACATTCAATTCTGTGAGGCTTGTGTAAAAGGGAAGCAACGCAGGGTGAGGTTTAGTACCGGTCATCACACTTCAAAAGAAATTCTGGAGTATGTTCATTCAGATCTATGGGGTCCCTCTCATGTGAAATCGCAGGGCGGGTGTTCTTACTTTGTCACTTTCATAGATGATTATTCGAGAAAAGTCTTGTTGTACTTTCTAAAGACTAAAGATGAGGTGTTTGGGAAGTTCAAAGAGTGGAAGACCATGGTTGAAAAACGGACGGGTAAACAGGTCAAGACTCTAAGAACTGATAATGGGTTGGAGTTCTGCAACGCTCCATTTGATGATTTCTGCAAGAAAGAAGGTATAGTGAGGCACCGCACTGTACGACACACACCACAACAAAATGGAGTTGCAGAGCGAATTAACCAAACCCTCATGGCGCGTGCTAGGTGTATGCGCATATTTGCTGGCTTGTCTAAGCAATTCTGGGCTGAAGCAGTAAACACTGCTAGCTATCTGGTTAATAGATCTCCATCAACTGCAATTGACTTAAAGACTCCTCAAGAGGTATGGTTCGGTAAACCCTCTGATTACTCTAATCTAAGAATATTTGGATGCCCTGCATACGCTCATGTGAATGATGGTAAGTTGGAGCCGAGGGCGGTAAAATGCATATTTCTAGGGTATGCAACAGGAGTAAAAGGTTATCGACTGTGGTGTACAGAAGGTAAAAATCCTGGTAAATTTCTTATTAGCAGAGATGTAACCTTTGATGAATCTGCTATGCTTGATCAGAGTAGAGGTTGTGAAAGTATTGCAGGTACAAAAGATTGTGGTGCTAACCAGAGGGTGGAGTTTGAGACTCCTGACAGAGTTGTGTTAGAGAAAAAACAGCAGGATACTACTATTGATCAATCCGATCAACCAGATCAGTCAAAACCTCAAGGGAAACCGGTTGAGGGGGAAGCTGATGATGCTGGTACTGGGGTTGAAGTTCCATAGTAGCAAGAAAGGGAAAGAGAAATATTCAGAAACCAGCTAGGTTTGCAGGATGTGTCAATACGTGTGACATGGATTCTGTTGCTTATGCACTAGCGGTTGGTGATGATCTTGGCTCTGATGAGCCAAAGACATATAAAGAAGCTGTGGCGAGTAAAGATGCAGAAACCTGGATTATGGCAATGAATGAAGAGATGCAGTCTCTTGAAAAGAACAAGACTTGGGATCTTGTTGCACTACCAAAAGGGGTGAAGCTAGTGGGATGCAAGTGGGTCTTTAAAAGAAATGAGGGAATTCCTGGTGTTGAACCTGCTAGGTTCAAGGCGAGACTGGTGGCAAAAGGGTTTTCACAGAAGGAAGGAATCGATTACCATGAAGTCTTTTCTCCTGTAGTGAAACATAAAACCATTCGGGTTCTTTTGGCAATGGTGGGTGCTTTTGATCTGGAGCTGAAGCAGCTTGATGTAAAAACAGCATTCCTTCATGGTAATCTAGAAGAACAGATTTACATGTCTCAACCGGAGGGGTTCTACAGTTCTAAAGGGGACCAGGTATGCTTGTTAAAGAAATCTCTGTATGGCTTGAAGCAGTTTCCGAGGCAATGGTACAAGAGATTTGACTCATTCATGGTGTCTAATGGTTATACTCGTAATCAGTTTGATAACTGTGTTTACTCGAAGAAAGTTTCTACTGATTCCTTTGTGTATCTGCTGTTGTATATGGATGATATGTTAATTGCAGCTAAGAACATGGCTGTAATTAATGACTTGAAGGCTCTACTAAAGGGTGAGTTTGAGATGAAGGATTTGGGTGCGGCGAAGAAAATACTTGGTATGGAGATCTGGCGTGATAGAGAAGCAAGACGGTTGTGGGTTTCTCAAGAAAAGTATATTGAGAAAGTTTTGCAAGCATTTTCTGTTGATCAGTCCAAACCGGTAAGTACCTCTTTGGCGGCACACTTTAAACTTGATCGAAGCACTATACCGGCTACAGATGAAGAGGTTAATTACATGAAGACGGTTCCATATTCAAATGCAGTTGGAAGTCTTATGTATGCGATGGTATGTACAAGACCGGATCTCGCTTATGCGGTTAGTGTGGTGAGCAGGTTTATGGCTAATCCGGGTAAAGCTCACTGGGGAGCTGTAAAGTGGATCTTGCGATATTTGAAAAGAGCGTCTGATATTTGTCTGGTATATGATGATAAAGGCCATTGTGATGGTCTTGTTGGCTATGCAGACTCTGATTACGGGGGTGACTTGGTGAAACGAAGATCACTAACTTGTTTTATCTTCACTCTGTTTAGATGTGCAGTCAGTTGGAAGTCTACTTTACAACCTACGGTTGCACTGTCGATGACTGAGGCGAAATACATGGCAATGACGGAATACATGGTCTTATTATTTTTTAAATAATAAGTTTGGATAATTAATTAAAATTTGTTAGAATAACTGTTGAAACGTGACTTGGATTTAGCGGTCTACCTGACCCTAGACCAAAGCGAAATGACTGTTTCAATTGGCAAGGTTCCTTTTGGGCTTATCCTAATTAATAACAAATGGGCTTAGGGTTTAGGGTGTTTTGGAGTGCTTATAAATAGACAACTATGGTTCTTAGTCGGACGACATATTGTAAATCTCTGAATCAGTATAATAAAATCTCTCTGGTTCCTGCCCGTGGACGTAGGTTGACACACCGTCACCGAACCACGTAAAACCTCTGTGTTCTTTATTTGCTTTCTTTCTCGTTTTCTCATAACAATAACAAATAATCTAACAAAAATCAGATTTATTGAGATAATAAATAACAAAATATGGATAATATTAGACTTTCGCATATCTATACGAAAGATTAAGCCAAAATAGCCACAACAAAAAACACCTGGCGATCTCCGTTTAGTATTATCTGACTTTCTACTTATCTTTTTCTATTTATTCTTTGTTTTCGATTTTCTTTTCTCCTTCAATTTTTTTTTTTTTTACACTACTAAAGAAGAAGAGGAAGTAAAAGAAAATTTAATAAAAAAAATAAGAATGATAAAAGAAAAAAAGAAGGAGAAAGATAAAGAGGATAAATACTCCCTCCGTCCGCCTCTAAGGGTCACATTTATATTTTGCATCATTGTAATTAACATTAAAAATGTCCTTATATTTCTATAATGTTTTTGTACAAATGTCCTTCTATTAGTATAATAAGACACTAATGAAATTATTTTTGCAATTTTTTCTTAATTTGTATTATGTTTTGATATAATAATTAATATTCAAATATTTACACGCAAAAATTAAGTAAGACCCATAGAGCCGGACGAAGGTAGTAATATTTTTTAAGTCTTTTATTTTAATTCCAAATGAAAATAAGAAGAGAAAGAAGATTGTGAAGGAAAGAAAAAAAGAAAGACATGCAAAATGGTAAGGGTAAGAGAAAAAGAAAGAGAATAAGAATATTTAATATTATATATCAACGATTTGATTTTAATATTATTATTTTGATTTTTTTTCCTTCTTTTTATTTTTTTTACTTTATTATTATTATTATTATTATTATTATTATTATTATTGATTTTATCATAAATATAAGTCTATAATTTTAATAATGTAGTATATTTTACTTTTTAATTCGTTGTTTGAAGGTGTTGCCGAAAAGTCACCGAATCGTTATTGGCTACTTAAAAAAATATATGCAATATTATTACGATAAGAATATTTATAATTTATATTTTTTTTATATTTAATAAATTTATTAGATACTATATTATCGCTATTAATTATTTTATTTAAATATAATTTTTTTTGTACTGTTTTGTTTTTTTCAAATAGATAAACCTACAAACAAATTTAGATAAAAAAAAAAACACAAAAGAGAAGCAATACTATAATGCGAAAAATATTTTTAATTTTTAATTTAAATTTGAAATATTTATGCATTTACTTAAATAAATTATATATATTTTTTCTTTTAAATAAATACATAAGAAAATAATGACACGGTTACTTTAAAATAGAAAAATGATGAAATTTTTTTTGATGAATAATACTCCCTTAATCTCATAACAAAGTATCCATTTTTTCATTTTAATCCATTCCATAACAAAGTATTAATTTTTTTTTAGTAACTGTACTATCTACCTAACATTATAAATATGCTTACAACTTACAATATATTACACAAATGTCATTACCTTTATATCACACCATACTAATAAGGTTATTTTAGTCATTTCAACTTTATTCCTACTACATCTCAATATAATATTAATATTTCTAAAACTATGTGTAAAAAACAAATAGATACTTAGTTATGGTACGGAAGGAGTATAAATAAAAATAATTTTATTATCGTAATAATATTTAAAATTTTAAATTTATATTTATTATATTTTATAGATGTATTATGATTAAATTCTATTTTTTATAAGTTATTTATTATGTATATATGATTTTTTTTATCCGCAATAAAAAAGTAATCTTGGAAGGTAAAAAAATAAAGCAAAATAACAAAAAAATCCCCTGGTTTGCGAAAGTTTTTGAAAGCCACCTATGATATTAAAATTCCAATTTACCTATCTGTAGTTTAAAAAACATTGCATACTCGCCACACGTTCAAAACTGGATTCACGGCGTTAAATTTCTTTAATATTGACCGTTATGTCATAACTCTTTCTTCATTATACACAGATCCATACATACTATAACAACATACATACATACATACTGTAATAACATACATATGTACTGTAATATACACACAACTATTTTGTCTTCCTCAATCCTCGCCGCAGACTAGAGACTCCTTCATTATTCTGTTTGCCTAGCTTCACCAGTTTAATTGATTGTTTGCTTAAAGATTTCAATGTCCTATTGTTTATTCTAGAGAATATTCCCCTAAACTTTACAAAAAAATTATGTACAATCTAATTGTAATTATAAATTTATTTTATTAATTAATCATCTCCTAATTATACACACATATGTATTTAAATCGTATATATATATATATATGAATCTACAGATATGATGGAGCAGATAGAAAGAGAGAACGAGGTGGTCTGAGTTAATTTATTGAGTATAAAATAAGTTATTCGTTCTTCACGCCTGTTTAAATCGATTGTGTTTGATTTTTTTTTGTGTTTAAGACAATTGGGTGTATGATTTTGATTGTTTGATGTTGTTCATTCAACCATGATTGAATCGATGACGTCTCATCGACTATGAAATTTTGTCTCCTCATTCTCGCACACTAGGTGTTCGACAAATTGTTCAGCCAAATCATGTGTCAATTTTTCTCAATCTGATTGTGTGGGTTCGACTTCATGTGTTGATTCCCCTCTCCAGCGATGGCTAGCACACACGTGTGTGCTCAGGGCTGGCGAGGAAGACAACAATAGATGAGCTTCTTTCTGGTGCGGCTTAAAAGGGAGAAGATAGTTTTAGATCTTGACTTTTGGTCAAATTAATAATACGGGGGTATTTTTGTAATTTGACCCATTTTATATGTTATTTTTTTATACCACTCGCACTTCAAGCGCGCGTTTTACCATCTACGTTAAATATTAACGGAGATGATATTTTTTGCAACATTTTCTAAACCACAGTTAGGTAAGTTTGGAATTTTAAAACCGAGGTTTTCAGCAAATTTTGCAAATAACAGGGAGATTTTTATAATTAATATAAAAAATAATTTTTTTTGTTAAAATAGAATGTATTTTGTGTAAATATATCTATATATTTATTTTTTTTCATATTTTATTATTTCATTTGATTTATTATTTTTTTAAAAAAATAGTTGATTAATCCATAATTTATAAATAATTTAATTAATTATATTTTAGTTAATTAATTTTTTAGATTTGTTAATTGTATTATTATTAATGCAATTTGTGTAAATATTTTTCCGTATATTAAATTAATTTGATTCGAGTAATACATTTTATACTTATTATATATATTTGACAAGACACTTACTTCGTGCATTCTCATAATTTTGGAGGATTTTGTTTTAAAAAAATAATAAATTTGGATAATTAATTAAAATTTGTTAGAATAAGAAATAATCTAACAAAAATTAAGATTTATGGAGATACTAAATAACAAAAATACAGATAAAATTAGAGTTTTATATATCTGTATAAATACCTTAGATTAAGCCAAAGTCGCCACAACAAAAATTATTATGAGATTTTCGTCCAACACAGCGCAGGTTTTGAAAAACGGCGTTCATATTATTGACTTATTTTCGATTTTCTTCTTTACTGGTTGGTAAAGAATAAAACGGAAGAAAAGGAAAAAAAAAAGAATAAGAATGATAAAAAATGACAGAAGAAGGAGAAAGATGAGGAAGAATGATGCGGCCAGTGCAATTTTTTAAGTTTTTTTTCTTTTTATTACAAAGGGAAAGAAAAAGAAAAAGAAGACTGCGAAGAAAAAAAGAAGATAGACAAAATTGCGAGGGAAAGAGAAGAAGGAAGAAGAGAGCAAGAGAATGTGAGAAAAAAGAAAACAAAATGCAACAAATTGAGATTATATTTTAATCTTCTTATTTTTTATTTAAAATTATTATATATTCTTATTATATTTTATAAATTATAATTTAATAATAAATAATATTAGATATAAGTGAACAAATTATTTTGATGTATATAATTGTGTCTCTTGTAGTTATACCAATTTATTGATTTTTGTAATAATATATATTTTTTCTTTTAAGTGATTATTATTTTTCTCAACTTTGTAAATATGATATTATTATTATTATTATTATTATTATTACTTCAATACTAACTTTTTAATTCGTTGTTTAAAATTGTTGCCGGAAAGCCACCGAATCGTTACTAGCTATAATAATAATAAAAAAAAAATGCAATACTATTACGGTAATAATATTTATAATTTATATTTTTTATTTAATAAATTATTAGATACTATATTATCACTATTAATTATTTTATGTAACTATAATTTTTGTACTTTTTTTTCGAATAAATATAATTTCTTTTTAATTTAAATTTGAAATATTTATGCATTTATTTAATATAATTTCTTTTTTATAAGTTTTTTTTAAAATTCAAAGGGATGAATATAAAAATATTTAAGAAAAATACATAATAAAATAATTGTGTTTACTTTAATTTGTAATTATATTTGTTATATTTTATAATTTTGTTTGATTATATATTAGTTTGATTATTATTAGTTGTATTTATTATTTTATATACTATGATTTTTAATTTTTTTCAATTTTTTGTTTTGATATTTAAAGATAAAAAAAAATTTGGATGAAAAATATAAATGAAAATAATTTTATTATCCTAATAGTATTTTTAATTTTTAATGTATATTTATTATATTTTATAGATTTATTGTGATAAAAAAGATAAAATAAAATAAAATAAAATTTAAGAAATATACATAAAAATAAACAAATATTAAGATTGTATTTGATTTATATTCTTAAATTTGACAGTATGAAAAATATGTAATTAATATAAAAATAATAATTTTTTGTTAAAATAAAGTGTATTTTGTATAAATATATGTATATATTTATTTTTTTTCATCATTTATGATTTCATTTGAGTTAATTAATTTTTTTTAATTTGATAATTGTATTACTATTATTGCAATTGTATATATAGTTTTTCAAAAATATATGGAATTGATTTGATTCGTAATATATTATATATAAAAGCATAAGTATAAAATTATATAGAAAATATACAAGTATTATTTATAAAATTTGTTAAATTAGCATGTAATTTAATATAAAAATAACATGTGCTACAAGCTAGTAAAAAATATAAGTATTATTTATATAAATATAAAATTAATTTATAAGTTAATATTAAATAAAATCGTGCTAAGCACGGATTACACTCTAGTTATATTATTTATTTAAAATATAAGAGTACCTCAATTTTTTATATTGGGCTTGTCTGATTTGAATTTATACTATTATAAAATATATAACAAATAAATAAACAAAATATTTATATATGTGTATGCATGTATACTTATACGTAGAAAGAGAGTTTGATATAATATATGTATATATATCTATAGAGAGAGAAAGAGTAAAAGGACAGACAATAGCTTTTTAGCATAATTCGTATCTATTCTCTCATTTTACCACATAGGAATATTTATACAAGTATTACAACATAACGAGTCATTAAATCAATTATTTGGTAAACTTATTACATGACACCTAAAAACAAATGTGATGAGTCATAACACTCCCCCTTAAGTGTCATTTAATTACAATGAATATGTCTCGTTAAAACCTTATTAAGAAAAAACCTAATAGGACAAAAATCCTAGTGAAGGAAAAAGAGTACGTCATTCATGCATTAAAAATATTTCCCCTTATGTGGACATCATTTGAAATATCGTTCCCTTTTATGTGAACATCATTTGAAATATTGCTCCCCTTGATGTAGACATCATTTGAAATCTTGCAACCGACGCATCCCGATGATCTTTACTAATTTTTCGAACGTTGCGGTTGGTAAAGCCTTGGTCAACAAGTTTGCTAAATTTTGGTCTGATCGAATCTGCTGCACATTTATTTCACCATTTTTCTGGAGATCATGAGTAAAGAAAAATTTCGGTGAAATATGTTTCGTTCTATCTCCCTTGATATATCTTTCATTCAGTTGCGCTACACAAACTGCATTATCTTCGTACAAAATAGTAGAAGGATTATCATTTTCAGATTCCAAACCACAATTCTGTAAAATGTGGTGAATCATTGATCTTAGCCAAACACACTCTCTACTGGTCTCATGAATTGTTATTATTTCTGCATGATTTGAAGATGTGGCGGTTAATGTTTGTTTAGCGAATTTCCAAGATACTACTGTACCGCCACAAGTAAACATATAGCCAGTCTGAGACTTGGCTTTATGCGGATCAGAAAGATACCCAGCATCTGCATATCCAATCAATTCATGTCGAGATCCTTTTGGATATAATAGACCAAGATCAATAGATTTTTGGAGATAACGAAAAATATGTTTGATTCCTTTCTAATGTCGTTGTGTTGGCATTGCACTAAATCTGGCCAATAAATTTACAGCAAATGCTATATCTGGTCTAGTACTGTTAGTCAGATACATTAGTGCACCAATAGCACTTAAATATGGTACTTCAGGACCAAGTGCTTCCTCATTCTTCTTTTTTGGTCTAAAAGGATCTTTAATAGGATTGAGAGTTCTAACGACCATTTGAGTACTTAATGAATGTGCTTTATCCATCGCTAATCGTTTCAATACATTCTGGGTATATGCAGATTGATGTATCAAAATCCCATTTTCCAAATATTCAATTTGTAGACCAAGACAAAATTTTGTTCTCCTGAAATCTTTAATTTCAAACTCCATTTTCAAATATTCAATAGCTTCTTGGACCTCTCCAGGGGTTCCAATTAAATTCAAGTCATCCACTACACAACCATTATCACAAAATTTCTCTCATATTTCTTTATAAAAACACATGGGCAAACAGTATCATTGGCATATCCTTTTGTCAATAATGATTCATTGAGACGATTATAGCACATGCAACCTTATTGTTTGAGCTCATACAAAGACTTTTGTAATTTAGTAGAATAATATTTTTTTGGCTTTGATTTGTATGCATTAGGCATACTAAATCCTTCAGGGATTTTCATGTAAATATCACTATCCAATTAGCCATATAAATATGTAGTTACAACGTCCATCAGACGCATATCCAAATTTTCATGTACTGTCAAACTGACAAGATATCGAAATGTTATTCCATCAATTACTGGAGAATATGTTTCATTAAAATCAACTTCAGGTCTTTGTGAAAAACCTTGGGCAACAAGTCTTACTTTATATCTGGCAATTTCATTATTCTCATTTCGCTTTCGAACAAATACCCATTTATAGCCAACAGGCTTAACACATTCAGGTGTTTGAACAATTGGTCCAAAAACTTTTCGTTTTGCCAGTGACTTTAATTCAGACTGGATTGCATCTTTCCATTTTGGCCAATCTATTTTTTTCCGACATTCATCAACTAATCTAGGTTTTGGATCCTCGTTATTTTCCATTATATCAAGTGATACATTATATGCAAAAGCATTATCCATAATTGTATCACTTCGGTTCCAATGTTTTCCAATAGTAACATAATTTATTGAATTTTCAATAATTTTATTTTCTTCAAGAGAAATTCTATTAGGATTAACATCCTCATCAAGTTTATCAGGATCAATTTCTTTAGAAATCTGATTCATGTTATTAATTGTTTCTTGAGAATTCAAATCCTCAAACCCTTTCATTTGTTCATTTTTTCTTTCGAGGATTTTTATCTTTGGAACCTACAAGTCTACCACGCTTTAGGAGTACATTCGATTCATTAACACTTTGTATTTTGTCTCAAGGAATAACAATTTTAGCAAGTACATTTTCAGCAGCTATATAAGATCTAGTGACCCTGCTGACATCACAAAAAATATCAGGCAACTGATTTGCTATTCGCTGCAAATGTAAAATTCTTTGTACCTCTAATTCACTTTGACTTGTACGAGGATCAAGAAAACTGAATGGTATTTTCCAAGTAATTTCCTTTTCCAGTTGATCAGTTTCTCCCTCTAATGTCGGGAAATCGACTTGTCAAAATGGCAATCATCAAAATGAGCCGTAAACGAATCACCAATTAACGGTTCAAGATATTTAATGATAGATGGTGATTCGTACCCGACATATATCCCCAATCTCCGTTGGGGGCCCATTTTTGTACGTTGGGGCAGTGCAATTGGCACATAAACTGCGCACCCAAAAGTCTCAAATGTGAAATATTGAGCTTTTCATTGTACACTAATTATACTGGGGAGTAGCTATGATAGCTTGTCGGTCTTAATTTTATCAGTGTTGTTGCATGCATAATTGCATATCCCCAAGCAGATACAGGGAAGTTTGGATTTCATTAGCATAGGTCTTGCAATTAATTGCAGCCTTTTTATAAGTGATTCAGCTAGACCATTTTGAGTATGTACATGAGGTACAAGATGTTCAATGTCAATTCCAATAGACATGCAATAATCATCAAATGTCTTAGATGAAAATTTACTAGCATTATCAAGACGAATTTTCTTTATTGGGTGATCTGAAAACTGAGCTCGTAATCTAATTATTTGAGCAAACAATCTCGCAAATGCTAAATTGCGGGTGGATAATAAACACACATGCGACCATCTAGTAGATGCATCGATAAGTACCATAAAATATCTAAATGGTCCGTATGGTGGATCTATAGGCCCATATATATCACCCTGAATTCGTTCTAAAAATGAAGGGGATTCAGTTCCCACTTTTGTTGGTGATGATCTAGTTATTAACTTCCCTTTTGAGCAAGCAACACATATAAACTTATTTGTATTTAATACCCTTTGATCTTTCAAGCTATGGCCATATGTATTTTCAATAATTCGTCTCATCATAGTATTATCGGGATGCCCAAACCGGTCATGCCAAATTATAAAATCTGTAGACTTCTGGTCTAACAGATATGTTTCAACCACATTAATTTTTGTGCAATATAAACCGAAAGACAATGGAGACAATTTTTCTAATATATATTTATGTCCATCAATGAATTTTGTAATCAACAAAAATTCATTATTTGTCTCACTTGATGTCTCAATATTATATCCATTTCTGCGAATATCATTAAAACTCAACAAAATTCTTTGAGATTTACTAGAATATAGTGCATTTTGGATATCAAGTTTTACTCATTCGGGAAGAAATATTATCGCTCTTCCAGAGCTCTCAATTAACTTCGCACAACCACTTATGGTATTCACCTCAATTTTTTCTAACTTCAAGTTGGTGATATATTTCTTATATTTCAAAATAGTGTGCGTTGATGCACTATCAATGAGACATGAATTGTCTTCCATATTATTTATTAAAGCGTGCTCATCATTTATATTTCTTCTTCATCAGGGTGTTCAAAATATAGTATATGGAATTTCAAATATATATTATCCCATTGCACCTTTAGGATGCTTAATATACATCTCAATATGTACCATCAGGTTTCAAAATATATACCTCCATAGTTCTCAATTTACACCTTCAGGGTATTCAATATACATCATCAGAGATTTTCAAAATATAAATCTTCATGGTTATCAAAACATGTACCTTCTGGGTATATAAAAAAATCACACATATTATTGTGTGCTAATAAAATTATCGCCATCAATCGCATTGTTTTTAGATAAATTTATTTATTAAATTTTGGTATCATCGGGTGCAGTTTTTTTTTTTTTTTTAATAGCCGGTGAAAAAATTGTAAATTTATGTTAGTAATAATTGTATTGAAAAAGTTAATTGAATAAGCACCTCAAAATTTTGGCAGAGTTTCGGCAACACTTGGATATTTTCTTATTGTATCCGGGCAGAACTTCGAGAGATTTTTTTTTCTTCTTCTTCGAGTGCAAATTTCGCAACCTGTTTAAATAATTTAAACAAAAAACATAAAAAATACGCTATCTTTATATAAGCATTTCCTCGGTAAAACCTCGTGCTGATAAAGTATTATAAAATATATAACAAACAAATAAATAAACAAAATATTTATATATGTGTATGCATGTAACGTGTGTAAGTTAAACACACAATTTAATAGATATATAATATATATATGCAATATACTTATATGTAGAGAGAGAGAGAGAGTTTGATATAATATATGTATATATATATATATCTATAGAGAGAGAAAGAGATAGAGAGAAAGAGATAGAGAGACATACAATAGCTTTGATTGCATAATTTCTATCTCTTCTCTCATTTCATGTGAATATTTATACAAGTTTTACAATATAATGAGTCATTAAATCGATGATTTGGCAAACTTATTACATGATACCTAAAAACAAATGTGATGAGTCATAACATATACTCTCTCCGTCCCAAAAGAGTTGTCTTGTTTTTCTATTTTTGTCCGTCCCAAAACAATTGTCATGTTTCCTTATTTAGTAACTGTAGTCCCCATTTTATAACAAAATTATTCATACTTCTCCAAAAAGTAAATAAGGAAACATTTTTATTATCGCCATACAAAATTATTACTCTAGCATACTTTTTAAAATCCTTCAAAAAGTAAGGATATTTTAGTCTTTTACATTCTATTTTATAACCACTTTCAATTAAATATTATTATTCTTTAATTCTCGTGCCAACTCCCAACAAGACGCTTCTTCTAGGACGGAGGGAGTACTAATTTTTTTTATGGTACATTTATATTGTTTTTAATAAAAATGTTTTTAATAAAATATTATTTAAATTAAATATCAAAACAGTTAATTATTGAAAATTAAAAAAAAATTATTTTTAAAATATATTTTTGTGTTGTTTTTTAAATAATGTGTATTTTTTTCTTTCTTTTATTTCAATTAAAAAGTATTACTCATCTGTTTCACCTATCACGTCCATATTCTCGTTTGTGTCCATCCCAAGCATCATTTTAAATTTTCTAATTTGATTATTTAAAATTTTAATTAAATTAATTAATTATCTTTTAATCTTAATTTATAATTAATTATATTATATAATAATTATTTTGACTAATTCATTCTTAATTATCTACTAATTATATTTATATTAAATTCTCGTGTCTACAATAACTCAGACATACAACATGGGCAGAGATGGAGTACTATTTAGAGTTTGTTTTTCTGGACCTTTTTGTTTTATCTATGTTACAAAAAGTTAACATTAATATTTTTCCGTCTCAATTCAAAATATCATTTTTATCATTTTAATTTGTCATACTTCAAAGTATTTATTTTCTAATTTTAGAACAAGTAACCATATACTAATAACAAAATATCATTAACTTTTACTTAAATTACAAATATATCATTACACATACAATTACTTTATATATAAAGTCAAAGGGCAAAAATATAAAAAACTATTACATATTTTCACTAACTAATAAAATATTATTATTTTTTAATCTATTACAAAACCTCAAAGAGTCCATTTGATTAGGGGCGGGGGGAGCATAAAATATTAAGTCATTGAGTAAGTAAAAGTAGATGCAATAATAACATATAAGGATATTTGTAGAAAAAAGTGATATATTTTTAAAATTGTTACTTTGTAATTAGACAATTTAAAATAAAAATGTATATACTTTGTGACCGGAGGAAAAGAATATATTTTAATATTAAATAATGAGTTTCTTTTGTTTATTTTTTGTTTTTGGATAAATATATATTTTTATATTAAATTATTAATTTTTTATAAAATATAAAACATATATATATATATATATATTTAAGAAACCCAAAATGCAATGAAGTAGCAATGAGGCATGGAAAAAAGTACTTGCATCATAATGCATGCTTATTCAAATAACAATTAGTTGCAAGTTGCAATACTCATCATCAATCATGCCTACACTTCTAAAATTAATTTACTATATAAAATGATGAAAATGTCAAATACCCTTTTAAATAATTATTCATACTGGTGTGTGTTTTTTAAATGAAATGAATACATCATTTTTTTTTAAAAATAATATAGGAATTATTTTTTTTTTAATAACATAAAAATCTGTAATCGCTATCCGAAAGTGCGCATTAGATCACCTCCTATTGAACGGGACAAAATAAATAAATCACTTATATACAATGTCACTTGAATCACATATTATTAGTTGGCCTATTTATACTACCGAATTTAAATAAACATTAACAATAATATTAGGTTTACTTTTATTTAAATATTATTTTACTTTGATATTATTATTATATTGAATAAATAATGTTGATTAAATTTGAAATAGTAAAAAAATAAACTCAATATTTTGTGTGTTTTGTTGATTTTATTATTTGGTGTATATATTATACAGTATTATATTTTTAAATAACATTTAATAAAATATTTTATTAAGAAATTATTTAATATAATAAGTGTGTTTATTTTGTAAAATAGTTTGAAGAAATTTTTTATCTTATATGTGAGGTATAAATTGTATATATAATATAAAAATTGTGAATGCATATAATATACTATTATTATCATTATTTTTAAAACAATATGAATTATTTTTGCAAAACAAGCACACTTAATATATATATTTTTTAAAAAATTATTATTAATATGGATAAATACTAGTATTAAAAATCTCAAAATATTTTGTGTTTGTTTTTTTTATTTGAAATAAAAAAAATTTATTATTCATCAATCGAATTTTTAATAAAAATATATTATCTTCCTCCGGTTCTAAGGGTTTCATTTACTTTTTCTGTGTTGATATTTGAATATTAATTATTATATCAAAACGTAGTTCAAATTAAAAAAATTGTAAAACAATACTTCAATTAGTACTTGTACAACAAATTATACCCATACCAACGTAACGTAAGAATATTTTTAATGTTAAATATAATTGTTAAATGATGAACAAAGGAAGTATTATATTCTTTTAAATAAGATATTAAATTAAATTAAAATATTTATTTTGTTTGTGTAGTATTTTATTTTAAAATTTTTTTATGTTAAATATAAAAAATTGTATAATAATATAAAAAAATAATACTATTTTTTTTTTGTTTGTTGAATATTAATTTTTATAGAAAAATAAAATATATATTAAAAATTGTATAAAAAAAAATTTGTAAATAAAAACCTCATATTAATAGTCAATGTAAAATCAAAACCAAATCAAACACGATGCTACCTTTTCTATTTCTTGTTATCGGAAAAAGGCAAATGAAGAAATCTGTAAAGGCGGAATCCAATCTCGACCAAAACCCATTTGAAATCCTACGACGGGCATTTCGACGTGTCCCCTTTTCTTCAGAAGCCCACAGTTTTCTCGTTGTTTTCTTCGCCATTTAAAACCCTATAAATCCACCCCCCACCATTCTTGACTCCCCCCTACTGTCCTCCAACCCTTCTGCTTCACACTAGTTCAGCGATTTTCATAGATCAGGTACATTTCAATGATTGCTCGCTGTTCTGCTCTTGATTCGTTCTGTTGTTAAGTATTATTTCCTAGATCTGGCCGCGGTTGGTTGGTGTTTTATTTACTGATTGAGGTTTGGATTGGTCAGGGAGGATATCGAATCGAGGATGGGGAGCACGGGATTCTCGTGGAAATTGAAGGACCATCCGAAGCTGCCCAAGGGGAAGACGGTGGCCGTGGTGGTGCTTGACGGCTGGGGCGAGGCGGCTGCGAATCAGTACAACTGCATCCATGTCGCGCAGACGCCTACCATGGATTCGCTCAAAACTGTACCGATCGGATTCCGAATTGGGGGCGGGGGCGGGGGCGGGAGCGGGAGTTAAGGTCTCTGATCTGATCTGATCTGATTGATTGGTGTTGTTTTTTGGTTGCAGGGGGCGCCGGAGAAGTGGAGATTGGTGAGGGCGCACGGTACTGCGGTGGGGCTGCCCACAGAGGATGATATGGGCAACAGTGAAGTTGGGCACAATGCTCTTGGCGCTGGCAGGATTTTTGCCCAAGGGTCAGCTTAGCTAATATATATATACATCTTTTGGTTATTTTGATGAGTTAAATGGATATTTTGAGCATGTTTGGACTGTTGTTTGACGTCGATCTGTTTTTATTTCCCTGTTCTGTGCGTTTGGTCTTTGTGTATGTGCCCGTTGTTAATCCAGTTTTAAGTTCGATTAGGGTTTATGTGGATTAGAGATTTTGAAGGTGAAATATTAACGTTGAATTTATTAATCTCCTGAGTAATTTGATTGAATCATGTTTGCATTGATCTATCTATAATTATTCCCTGTTCCTTAAGAGTTGTTGTTTGTGTATGTGCACTCGTTGTTAATCCAGTTTTAAGTTCGATTATGTTTAGGTTTAGATTAGGGTTTATATGGATTGGAGCTTTTGGAGATGAAAGATTAACAATGAATTTATTGAACTTTGAATGAGTAATCTATGCTTTTAATTTGAACAACTTTCTAATTTTTTAGCCCTTCATTCTCTATTCCAACTAGGCTGAAAAGAGTTTCTTTATTTGTTTTTTTTTTCTGTTCTTGTGATTCTTTTCGTTGGATAGCAAGAAAATTGAGAACTCTTCCAATATGGAAAGGTTGATTGAATGAATTGTGATCCATTGACTTACTAATAATATACTGATAGTTTATACCACTAAGCTAGTTGCTAGTATTTTCAAAGATCATGGAAACATGATTTTATTTCAGTCACAAATACTTCAGCTAATTTTATTCAATGTTGAAAAATTTGACTGTAAGACTCCAATAAATGATTAAAAAGTAGGATCCACTTGGTGAGCATCCAAAATCTATTTAATGCTTGACTCGAGCCGGACTTGCTTTATCTATTTGAAAATGTGAAGTTAAGTTTTATTCTATTAAATAGTTTTTTGTTTTTTGTTTTTGCTTCGTGTGTTTCTGTGTGGTGCTATGGACTGAATGGGAAAATGTGTTTGGATTTATTCTTTTTTGTTTGTTTCTGGATATAGTGCAAAGCTTGTTGATATTGCTCTTGAAACTGGGAAAATTTATGATGGAGAAGGCTTCAAGTACATTAAAGAATCTTTTGACAATGGAACGCTACACCTTATTGGATTGCTAAGTGATGGAGGCGTTCACTCTAGGCTCGATCAGTTGCAGGTATCTTTACTGTTTTTTTTTTATTTGAAAGAAATCTTTTACCGAATATGGGAAATGAATGGAAGTTGTTGTACTGTTGGGATGCAGTTGTTGCTGAAAGGTGCCAGTGAGCGTGGTGCCAAGAGAATCCGTGTTCATATTCTCACTGACGGTCGTGACGTGTTGGATGGATCAAGTGTTGGATTTGTAGAAACTCTTGAAAATGATTTAGCGAATCTACGTGAAAAGGGTATCGATGCAAGGATTGCATCAGGTGGAGGTCGGATGTATGTTACAATGGATCGTTATGAGGTAAACTGCAAATTGTGACTTGTCATTGGACTTTGATTTCCTTTTTAAGATGAAAATGAATGAACTATATGGGATCTCATAAATTTGTTCTACGAGGATGAATCGTAGAATAGGTGGGCCTTTTTCCGTGTTGGATTAATAAAACCTGGGACCCACCATACCCATCAAAATCAATCTTTTTTTTTTTAAAAATATGTTTTTGGTAATAATTTTGTTTCCTTCTTTACTGACTTCTGGATGCATAAGTCTGTATTTCTGTCCGACCATGAAGATATGCCGAAATGTGTTGAAAGTTAAAATATGTTTTCTTAACACAAAATATGATTTTCATTAGGACTTTCCGGAGCTCTTATTTGGTTTTGATTTTGAAGGATTTTAATTCTGTATCATCAAACATCATTTATACCTTTGATTTTCCTTACCTAAACTTTTTCGAGTGATGATGCATTCTAATTTGTGTCTTTGACCATTTCCAGAACGACTGGGAGGTTGTGAAGCGAGGATGGGATGCCCAAGTGCTTGGAGAAGCACCCCACAAGTTTAAGAATGCAGTCGAAGCTGTCAAGAAGCTGAGAGAGATTCCTAATACAAACGATCAATACTTACCTCCATTTGTCATTGTTGACGAGGAAGGGAAGTCCATCGGGCCTATTGTTGACGGTGATGCTGTTGTGACTTTCAACTTCCGTGCTGACCGTATGGTTATGCTTGCCAAGGCACTGGAGTACGAGGATTTTGATAAATTTGATCGTGTCAGATTCCCTAAAATCCGCTATGCTGGGATGCTTCAGTACGATGGTGAACTGAAACTCCCAAGTCGCTATCTTGTTTCTCCTCCGGAAATTGAGAGAACATCCGGAGAGTATCTTGTGCATAATGGTATCCGAACTTTTGCTTGTAGGTAAGTAATCGATGGCAACTTTATCGAAAAAAGTTCTCTTCATGATTTTTTTCCCCTTTTCTGGTTGTGCTGATTTAATTTCTTTGCCCTGCTATTGATTTACAGTGAGACTGTTAAATTCGGTCATGTTACATTCTTTTGGAATGGGAACCGATCTGGATACTTCAACTCGGAATTGGAAGAATACGTTGAAATTCCAAGTGATAGTGGTATTACTTTTAATGTTCAGCCAAAGATGAAAGCTCTGGAGATTGCCGAAAAAGCTAGGGATGCCATTCTTAGTGGCAAATTTGACCAGGTTATTCATCGATGCCTTGTTACTTCTGGGAAACCATTTTAGCATGAGCAATTTTATTTATTTTTTATTGATGTTTATTCACTGCAAAAGGTACGGGTCAACCTACCGAATGGCGATATGGTTGGGCACACCGGTGATATTGAAGCCACTGTTGTCGCCTGTAAGGCTGCTGATGAGGCTGTCAAGGTAATTCGACCAATTTACTTTTGTTTATTTTTTTATTTTAATAATAATTTTGAAAAGTCGTGCAAAACCATGCAATGGAGAGGATGAATGAGCACAGTCTAGTTAGATGATCTATTAAATGTACTGATCTTTGGCAGATGATTCTTGATGCAATTGAACAAGTTGGCGGGATATACGTTGTCACTGCTGATCATGGAAATGCAGAAGATATGGTGAAGAGAAACAAGAAAGGCGAACCTCTTCTCGACAAGAATGGCAAAATTCAGATTCTCACTTCTCACACTCTAGAGCCTGTAAGTAATTTATGTCTTTTTTCCTCGGGTGTTAAATAAGTTATTGAATCTGTTGATTTATGCATTTTCGTTAGACCTTTTTGTCGCAAGCCACTGTTGAAGATATTTTCTTGAATCGATTTACTCGTCTAGCTAGTAGTAGTTCATCTTTTGGGTAAAATATGTCATCAGACCAAGTAATCTCCTTTTATGTGCGATATTTCTTGAGTGATACAAACACGAGCTTGAGTAGATTCTGTTTCACTCAGCTCAGCTTGGGCGCCTTATTTTGTCGAAACCCCAACTCGTACGTAGGTGTTTGTTTTGTATTTTTAGCTTCAACTGTTTTTATTTTAAAATATGGAGAATCCATAAAGTATTAAAGTTTTGTGGGTTCTTATTGCTTTTTCTGTTAAGTGAATAGATTGCATTGTATTTTTGGATAATATGTTTAGAAGATGGGTGTAAGAATATAAGTAGAGAGAATTTTGAATAATTGGTTTTGTTACTCGTGTGATTTTGTTAGATGTACATATGTTATATATTAGTGTATATTTTTTGAGTAATATTTGGTGTAGGAATAAAGCAAGCTCAACTAGTGACTAATATGAATTTTGACTACTAGGTTCCTGTTGCCATCGGTGGCCCTGGTCTGGCTCCGGGTGTGAGATTCCGGAAAGATGTTCCGAACGGCGGACTGGCGAATGTGGCAGCCTCGGTGATGAACCTGCACGGGTTTGAGGCGCCTGAGGATTATGAGCCAACCCTGATTGAGGTTGTCGACAACTAGAAGACTCCAATCTCTCCCAAGTTTTGCAGACAAAACAAAACAAAACAATCAAATTATGTCAGAATAAAAACGGATTTGTGAAACCTTGATTTCATTTACTACTGACTAACTTATCAGCAATGGTGATGAATGCTGTGAAAATTTGGGTTTTGATTTGATTTGATAGACTTGTGATTTGGAAGTGTTTTTACTTTCAATTCCATCGGAGTATAGAATGCATTGCATTGCTGAATACACTTTCAGTATGCCTTGGATTGGTTGGTTCAACAATTAATCTTTCCAATGTGATTGATACTTGTGAGGAAGAGTATTTTTTGTTTCTAAGTAAAACATAGAGGAGATTTAGGGCGTCTATCAAATCTAGACTCTACGATGTTGTTGGACTTTTAAAATTTGAGTGTATATTTTAAAATCTTTTTAAAATCTGGAGGTAAAAGTCTTATAAAATATTGAAATATTTAATAATCTATAGACTGATTTTAATGGATTTTAATGAGAAAGGTAAAATAGCAAAAAATTTTCACGTGGTTTACCGAATTTGTTAAAAATCTCCCGTAGTCCTAAAATTTCAAAAAATTTACTCGTAATTTGTAAAACGTTGCAGGAAACACCATCTCGGTTAGGACTTAACGGCAAGTGTCTATCACGCGCTCAAAATATGTTGTTTGCTCTGGAAAGTCATATATATGAGAGTGAAGTTACAAAAATAACCTGAAATACGCCATTCTATTATTCACCTTTCTCTCATTCGCACGACTTCTTCTTCCTCCAAAGATTGCTCGTCGATTTCCATCACCTACTGCAGAAGCCTCCACCCTGCTGGCGCCGGCGGTTCTGTTTTTAGGTATTTTTTGGTCTTAGTACGATTTTGCCTGTCACTTTTGATTTTTTGCCGAAAACGGATGTCTGTTGGGGGAAATGGATTCTGATAATTTGTTTCTAATTTAATATTTGGTGTTATTAGCAATATTGAATCGTTGTTTTTGTTGCAATTATTTGAAATACTGCAATTTGTTAAACTCTAACTTTTTACGTTGCTTTGTTTGGCTTGAAGTGAATATTGTTTTTTTTTTTTTTTTTTTTTTTTTTTTTTTTATCTAGGGCCGGAATCGTGATTCTATAATTTATTACTTTTCTAGTAATTTGCAATGATAGGGAGTGAGTCTGTATGGCTCATATATGAATTTACTTGCAAGCATGTAATCTTCTGTTGTTTGAGAGTTTTCCAATGATTTTCCAGTTATGTCATTTAGCAGCTCAAAATCAAAGTCTAGGGGCCGGGTAGATCTTGACCTCAGGTATCGATGTCCACGATGCAAGTGGGGGACTTTTGCGGCAATCCGTGTCGTCGTTCCAACGAAGAAAACCCAAGGAAAATTATTTTGCAATTGCCGAGTTGGAGCCTGTGATTTTTTTCGTTGGCTTGATCCTGTGAGAACTCGTGTTGGAGAGTGGAGCAATGATGGGGATGATGTGAACGACTCAGAGGTTCAATCTGCTGCATTTGACGGGGAGCTACTCAAAAAAACAAAGGGGGTTGCGGATGAAATGTCTAAACTGAAAATGGTTGTGGAAGAACTACATTCTGAAATAAAAGTCTTCCGAACAAGACTGACGTATGTCAAGCTTCTCATGGTTGTTGTTATGGTGATTACCATACCGAAGGTCTTTTTTTTTAAGAAGTTGGTATGTCTTCGACTCATTGTGGTATTGGTTCGTCTGTTGTCATAGTAGCAGAGTAGATTTCGTTGTAGCTATAGGTGGGTGTAACATACTGGCGTCGTAGTAACAACATGGGTGATAAAGTTGTGGCAGTAGCTGTAATGTGTTTTTCTGATTTGTAATACAATGCACCGTAATGGTCCGTGTAGACAACATACTGTCTTGTTCTTTATTTTTACATGTTGCAATGTGTGTGCCAATCACTTAGCCATAACAAAACGCCGTAATATTAAATCTTCATTAACAAGCCATAATATTAAGCCTTTAACCACACAAGCCACAACAATACGACCCAAACAAACACTTCAACATACATGACATAATATTAATTCCCTAACAAACACTGCAATTTTACAATACTTTCAACAACTTAGGCACGAAACAAAATATCTAAATTGTAATCTACATAAAATTACAGCAAACCACATAATATCCCCGATCCGATTCACAAAATTCCGGGGCTAATTTGCATAACTACGTCCAATGCTAATTGGTTCTATACTAACAGACACATATGATAACAAACTACTCCGGGTACACGTACATGTATCCAAAACAGAAATTGATAGAATCTCACTAACGACCCCGGGAAGATGCACCACCTGAAGGCCCCCGATGCCCTGGCCTGAGTGAAAACCGAACACTTCGGAGCAGTGATGACAACGATGCACGTCGACTCCCTTACTTCCGTCTGTCGTCCCTGATGGACCCTGTGATTGCACCTGAGACGACTGCGTGTTAATGCACAGTCCGGTGATGGCTGTACGTTAGAGGCAACCTACCATGTCATCCAAGTAACAGTGAAATCAATTTTTTTTTTCCAGATAAATATATCGCAACAACAGCTGAGTAGCCTAAGAACTGAGATGGCTACCTGTTTGGACTGGGAGTAGTGTCCGTCCGGCCGATTGATGGGATCTTTCCTTGACGTGTTCTATCCATTTAAAGAGCAGCATTAGTTGGAAATAAGTGTAAAACACATTTTAGAAGTGACAACAAACTGAGGTGGCTGCTTACCTGTGGTTCGGGTTGGGAACAATGATCTCTTACCCGATTCGTGGGGATCATTTTTGCAACTCCGTCTGTTGTGCCCTTGTCGATGGCATTTAGAACAAGTAGTCGTCAATCCATGTCGAGATGCTTTACCGTCCTGCCACTCATCATTACTGTCGCGCCGACAAGCTTTTTTCGGACGCCCAATACGAACCTTCACGACCGAAGGCGCCACCTCTCCAAGCATGGATTCTTCGTACTCATGTATTCCAGGGACGGGGTTTATCGCATGGGTTTACACTGCCATGTACTTTTCCTTTTTGAAGCACGCATCTACAAAATTTTCCACCGCAAGTCTCTGGTACTCGATCGCGGCCACTTCATGGAAACAAGGATATCCGCTAATTTGGAACATGGCGCATGTGGACATATGTTGGTTCAGCTCGACAACATGGTTCTGCATGAAGTGCATAACTTTGTACTTTTCGTCGCCGCCCCATGATGGAAAACAGTTGCGGCTAGCCTTCCACACCAGCTCTACCTTTTTCATGATGTTAGGGCACACAAATCCCTCGAATTTCTCGATCCCTGCCTTTTTCGTTTCAATTTGAACCATCAACCTTCGTCGTATCCACTCGAACATATCAATTATTGGTAGGTCTTATGCCTACAAAATATATCGATTAAAGGATTCACACATGTTGTTCACGAGTACGTCGCTTTTTATTTGTACCCGGAAAAAGGCCCGTGCCCAATGCTGCTGTGGGATCTCACTCAACCATGCATACGCAGATTCCCCGGTCCCAGTTGCTGCATCGTACCGACGAATCTGTCGCAACACTTTCTCATGCTCCTTCAAATTAAATGTGGACGTTGCCTTCCAGAAAAGACGCTTCAATTCCAATCCCTTAAACTGAACTTTGAAGTTGTTGTACATATGACACAAACAGAAATGATGTTCTGCTCCTGGCGCTCGTTCTGCAATCGTCTCCACCAAACCTTTCTGACGATCGGATATAAAAGACCATTCCCAGTTCTAGAATCACCCAAATCCCTCAACAAATGCTCTAAGAACCAATTCCACGTCTCATACTTCTCAATCTCGACAAATGCAAAGGTGATGGGGTAGATATTTTCATTCGGATCTCTCCCTACTGCCGTAAGTAGCTGCCCCTTATAAATCCCTTTTAAGAAACAACCGTCAAGCCCTATGATAGTGCAACAGCCTACTTTAAATCCCTCCCTCAAAGCTGCCAAACAATAGTATATTCGCTTGAGCACCGGCGGACTAACCCCCTGATCGACGGACAAAATACAGCTGCTGCCCGGGTTGAATTTGCACACTTTCGTGCAGTAATCGTAAAGGCGTTTGTATTGTTCTGATATGCTACCCTTAATCAATTCCAAAGCATGTTGCTTTGCCCGGTAAACTTTGTACATAGTCACCTCAACACGCACCTCCCTCCGATTTTTTTCTTCAATGCAGGTATAGATATGTCCGGATTATCTGCCACCATATCTTTTATCCTCTTTCCAAGGTACTTGTAGTTTGCTTGCGCATTGGTTGACTGGTGTGAACACTGATGGGTACCCTTTAGGGTTTTGATCTGGAAGGTGTCTTCACCCATGATGGACGACGCGTGAATCCTCCAATCACAACCCTTCTTGCATATGGCTGTAACCTTCTTTTTTTCATTCTTTATGAGGTTTATATTCCACCCCCTCCGTACAGCCCAGTCACGGAGGGCTTGCCTATATTTCAATCGGTTCACAAATTTCATCCCGACTTTCAAATCACAGTCGGATTCCTCCATTTCATCATCCCATTCCTCGTAGGCCGGCCCTCGGGTGTCGTTAGAATCTTCCGGACTACGTAATACCCCATCCTCCTCGCTCAGTTCATCACTAATCCACCAATTTGTGGTCGTGTTAACCCCCGTCCCGTGATCCCACTCTCCAATCGCCTCAGTTTCATCCGCCAGGTGAGATTAATCCATCGGTATATCACCCCCACCGGGTTCTGCTGCTCCCTCATCTATGAGGGAAGTGTCCGAGTGAATTTTGCCTTCCGCATCCTCGCTATCCCACTATCCGTTATCCGAGATTTGATCCTCACTGTCAAAATTTTCCTAATGGGTTTTTTCTCATTGACTCTCCCGATAAATCCACAACTCCTCCCAATATTTGTCGGCATCTATATTTTCATCGTCATCGTCATTGTCTTCATCAACGTCATCGTCACCATCATCGTCATCGTCACGGTCATCGTCGTCATCATCATCATCGTCATCGTGATCGCTCGCATCTACACAATGAAACATAACATAAGCAATGTATTCATGTCAAATCCATATGTAAAAATAAAACATCCACGAGGTTTACCTGCCCTTTCTTCTGCATACAATCCAGCCTCATACCAACCACGATTGCCCATTCCCTCCGTGTAATCGGTCCACACGGGTTCCTCAACACCCATGTACTCGAAATTCCCTTGCGAGTCATCGTCTTCATCATTGTCCTCATCTTCCCCCTCGCTTTCCTCTTCCAAGTCTAGAGTTGCAATGTCTTTCCCTTTTCAAAATCTTTCTTCATCCTGCGGATCAAATCCACCGGTTAACTCCTCAAATCTATGGCTTTAAAAACCTTAATTATTGTTTCCGCACACATTATCCGTTATTCTTTCCTCATTCATGTTTCCACCCTCATGAGCGTCATCACCCCCATCGTCCTCGACACCCTTATTGTCCTTAAAAATGTAATTTTTCGGAGTGCTACTTTCCTTCATTCCCCGACGCCATTCAAGCAACAAACCTTCGTTAGGCCTCCGTATGTCATGTCCGTAAGCATCACATATGCGCATCGGCAAACCTTTATCCTCGGCATATATAGAAATTATATTTTTCCCGTAGTGAATTTTAAATCATAACATCTTCATCGCACTTAATGGTATACACTGGACCCTTGAGATTTGCACCGTGGGGACTATCAGGGTTCCGATCTATGAACTCCATAACACCTGTCCTTCATCTTGCACGACAGTACATGTTCAAGATCTCACCAAAGTAGAACCTATCATTATCGATACGCTGGAAACAAACATACCTACCACCCCTGTATTGCTTTGCGGGGCCCTCATACTCGGTATACCCATCCACCCATATATAAATTGTCACAAACTAGTCCATTATGCCGGGGACCACAACAACCTCAACAACGTGCAATCTGCAGGACAACACACTGAATCTTACAACCAACAAAATCTAATTTTCTACGAAATTATTAAATTTATTCCAAAGATACGACAAAATACACAACAAAGAGGAAATAAAGTAACTTGACCACAAAATTTTCAATAAAATACACATATCTGTGTCCGATGTAAAGTCCACTTGAAACCCAAAATCAAACTAGAAAACTGATCTTTGACAGACACAAATGTTACTACTCATGAGCGGGGATGGGAGATTTGAGAAATTTTACCAAATTAAAAAATCACAAGAAAGCCCTAGAAGGCTTGGGGGTGGGGCAGACGGGGGATGGCAACTGTAGTGTAGGAGGGGAAGGCTATCAACAGGGAGGACACTGCAGACCGAGCGAGTGACAGTGTCGTTGATCCAGTCGATCGTCGGTGCGGGGGGTTGGGCAACGGCGGCGCCCCTCTGCTAGTGGGTTTCTTGATCCGCGACAAGTGACAGTGAGAGAATGAAGGATTTAGGGTAAAAATGGAAAATGCCGTGAGAAAATAAAAACGCCAAGTAAAAAATAAAGACAGGAGCATAACGGTCTATTAGAGCCAAAATTTAACGGTGTCAGTGTGATTTAAAGAGGGGAGGGGGGAGGAGGCGAGTATACAACGGTTTGATGACTCCAAATATGAGCATATTCTCCACTTAACAAAACTATGTATTACTTGAATTTCTGTATAAAAACTATCACAATATCTGATTTATGGCATACTTTATTGATCTATCTCGCTTGGCATGATCCATAATTGGTTTGTTGAGATTATTAACAATTTTTGCCCTTTTAAGGGGTGATACGGGTCCAGAAAAGTTAAGGCAGATGAGACAAGCGGTAGCCATTTCCGCTCACAAGCGATGACTCCATCGCTCAGGCCAGCAACCCAGACACCCATCGTAGCGGAGTGACGGCAACTGGCTGCAAATAATGTCTAAGTGTTCAATACGTAACGGTACAGCCATTTCACTACCAGCCAGCATTGACAACTCCGTTCAGCTGCACTGATGCCCTCCAAACCATCTGGGTGAGCGAGGAAGATTTGCGCCCTTACATGTCGAAGCAAGCGAAGTAAGCACCCTGAGAGTTACGGCCAGCAACCGCCCCAATGGTATAACTGCCAACAGCTGCCTAACTGCCCAGCGGTTGGAACCACTTCTCAACTGCTCGTAACCGCTACTCCCATTAGCTATAAATAGGGCCAGATATCCAATTGTAAACATACTTCGATAAGGAATATAAAAGCACTTCTGTACACGCGTTCTAGCTATCTTCCTGCCTTCAGAGAGCTCCAACCCTGTAAGGGAGTTCTCAGCAGGAATGACCAAGGGGGCTGAGATTTCTTTTTCCCCTTGGCCACATTTGACTGCTTACTTACTTTTAGTTTACCGCTTTAATTACAATTTTTGTAGAATTAGAAGTTTCTGTTTTGGTAGTAAGTAATGAAATATCATTTGTTCTCCACTATCACTTCTTCCATATTTTCACATTTATATAAACCCTAGTTGTAAAGAATTTCACTTCACTGAGGAAGAACGCAGAAAAAAATTTTTGTTCAAGCTTTGTCTTTTGTCACACACAGATTCAAAGTAGTTCAATGTAGTTAAGTACGCGGGAGCCTTGTCGATCTGCTTAATTACTGATCTGAATTCAATTTTGATTAAAAAGAGGTAACAGAAGGATAAAATCACTAATGAGACAGAATTTAGGGCAATTAATGGGACATAGGCAGTGGTCTATTGGGTCACAGAAATTCCTAGTGACAATAAGGTTTCTTTCTTATAATGTTCTGATTCTGGGTCATTGAAGTCTTGTTGTAAATCCATTAAGGTCAAGTACCAGCGATCAAAATTCTTTATAATTTGGTTTATATACTTATATTACTCCCTCGTACCGCTTCCGTATTATACATATATGTTTCGATTAAACATTAACATCACTCGCTCATTTCATCCAGAAAAACATAGCCATTGAGTAACACACAGTTCAGACACAACACCTCTCCATCACTCTCTACCGCTCAATCTATATAAATATATGTTGTGTCATCCGCTCATGTCCCTCTCGCTCACCCATCGCTAACGCCTAGTCCGCTCACCACAACTCACTTTTATCGCTTTCCCTAGTTTACAGCTTTTTGTAGCGTTAAATGCAGGCTCGCTGCAAAACGGGTCTTCTTACTGCTTCTCCGCCGCTTTTATAAGATCAACACTCGATTTGAGTTCGCAACTTAAAATCCCTATGTTCGACCTGGAAACTCACCAGTTAAAGAGTATAAATATTATGATAAACGATTAAGGGTCTACAACCACAAATTTTTGCTATATCTGATCGCTCATAATAAACTCTTACATTTAAATTTTCGACTAAAATTCCCTGCACTTGAATATATATAAAAAATCGAGCTGTCAGTATACTATGTTTTACAAACCACAAGTGGATTTTTTGGAGTTTTAGGACTACGGGAGTTTTTAGCAGATTCGGTAAACCATATGGGGTTTTTTGCTATTTTTCCAATGAAAAATTGTTGTTGTTGTTGTTGTTGTATATGTGATAAATAATTTGATAATATTTATTAATATTATTATAATTTTTAATAAAAACAATAATTTAAAATTAAAATATATTAACAAAGTATTATGAATTTCTTTTAAATATATATTTTTATATTATAAATATAATTTTAAAAATATTATTATCATAAAAAATATTTATTACTGTCGCCTTTTCTTTTCAATTATCGAATATAATATATTGTCATTTCGGTGTAATTCTTATTTTTCAATTATCAAATAAACTATATTATCATTCCGATGACGGTGAAATAGATATTTAAATATATATTTCTTGTTGAACCATTAATTTATATTTATTTATTTATTTATTTTAATATTTTTTTTTCAAAAATCAAAAATTATATTTTTTATTTTATTTATATATGTATTTATTTTTTATGTAAAAAAGTTATATAAATAATAATAATAATAACTAATAAAGAAATATAAAATTAATTTGATATATTGAATGATAATATAATACTAAAATTATAAAGTTAAAATTAATAATCTACAATATAGTAGTGTTACAGATGTTACAATATTTCTACATTATTAATAATTATATATTGTTTATTAATATTAAATTTTATTTTATTAATAACTATATATTATATTTATAAAATTTGTCTTGGATATATATTTATATAATTAATATATATTCATAAAAAAATTATTTTACAATACTACAAAATCCATATAAATCAAGAAAGAATTCAATTAAATATGTAGGAATCAATTACTAAAATTAATCAAACTCAGTGTGAATTTTATAAATTCATATAAATTCATAAACTTTTTAAAATCCAAAAATATCCATTAAAATTCCAATTAAATACACTCCCTTAGTTTTTCAACCTTATAAAATATTATTTTGGGTTTTTTTTTTTTTAAAGTATATATTCCTGTCGTCCGCTTCTAACAATCACATTTATCATTGTATTTAATATTAAAAATATTTTTATATTTGTATAATTTTTTTTTGTCCAAATGTCATTTTATTAGTATTACAAGACACTAATGAAACTATTTTTGTAAATCAACACACAAAAAAAAGTAAATAAGACCTTTATAGTCAAATTGAGATAGAAGCTTTTTTAAAAAGAATTAATACATTATATACCTTTATTATTATTTTTATATTATTTATATTTATACAATTTTCATGTAAAAAAGAAATTTCTTTCAAATAAAAAATACATAACAAACACACTAACTTTTAGAGTTTGTGGGAAGGGAAAGAAATTCTAATTTGTGTGTGTTTGGTTCAATTTTATTTTATTTTATTTTTATTAGTATTTTCTTTTTAAAGAGAGGAGCAAGAGATCGGAGGGGAAGGAAGATAAATTGTATTATTTTTTTTTTTCACTTCAGCGGAGGACTGAAGATAAATTGTATTATTATGTTTTTTTTCACTTCAGAGGAAATTTGGAGGAAAGAGAATTTTATTAAAAATATTATTCACTAAATTACTTGTTATACAATTATATTTTATTATAGTATTCAAATTTTAATTAAATATTTTAAATAACTTCAATTATAATATATTTTATAATATTCTATTATAACAAATACTATAGGTATAATTTACACTAAAATATTTAAAATAATTAAATCGTAAATTATTAGAATTAGTACTAATAATTAATTGAATCGGTATATTTTTATATATTTTTCTGTTACTGTTTTAAAATAAAATTATGTTTATTTATATTTTAGTTTCAATAAATATTATGGTATTATAAAATAAATTATATTATATTACCTACTGTGTCGGAATAGTTGTTTTAGTAATAAATTAATAACAAAATTATTAAATATTTTTATTTTTCTTATTTATATACTAGCAAAATAATAGAATTATTATTCTTTTCTTTTTTGTTTTCTTATCACAAAACATAAAAATACTATTTTATCTCACCTTGCATCGGCTCATTTCTTACGAACCAAACATATGTTGAATTTAAATGTTCGATCCTTAAAGCGAAAACGTACCTGAAGATGAAGTCATATGCGAATCTTGGGTGGTTAAAGGATTGGTATTCCAAGATTAGATAGTCGGCTTCTTTTCTATCCTTGACGCGTGAGCAGTAAAAACAACAGGGAGAATCAGATTTTTATACGATGTTCTGTCGCGGGGACCTAACCCTAACCTACTTATAATAGGGCAAAGATAATTGTAATTAAAATTATGTCCTTAATTAATATTACTCCCTCCGCCCCTTAACAATCTATTCATTTTTTCATGGGTAAACTGTTTTTTTTAGTCCCGTAACTGGACCCCCTTATCATTTTAGTCCCGTAAGTGGAGCTTGTTGCAAACTAGTCACATAAGTGAAAAGATTTCGCTGTTTTAGTCTTCCGGCGCCGGAGACGCCCGCGTGGCTCGCCGGAGGCCACGTGTCCGCAGGTCAGCGACACTTGGCGGACACGTGGATTTTATTTTATTTTTTATTTTTTTTAAAAGTTGTTTAAAAATTTATTTTTAATTTATTTGCCTTTTTTAATTTTTTTTATTTGGTCCAAGTGAAAAAAAAGAAAATTCTACGTGTCCGCCAGATGTCGCTGACCTGGCGGAACACTTGGCGACATGTAGCTTCCGGCGAGCCACGCGGGCCTCTCCGGCACCGGAGGACTAAAACAACAAAAGTTTTTTATTTATGGGACTAGTTTGCAACATGCTCCACTTACAGGACTAAAACGATAAAGGGGTCCAGTTACGGGACTAAAAAAATAGTTTACTTTTTTTTTTCATTTTGGTCCGTCCCATAACAAAGTATCTAGTTCCCTTTTTAGTAATTATACTATCTATTTAACATTACAAATACCCTTCTAATTTACAATATATTACACAAATGTCATTGTCTTTATATCAACAATACCAATTAGGGATGGATAAATTTACCGAAAAAATTGATATACCGACTTACTGTACCGAAAAAATACCAAATTTACTAAAAATTTCGGTATACCGATTTTTTCGGTACGGTATCGGTACCGTATCAATTTTAGAAAATTTTGGTATTTCGGTATTTATACCGTACCGAAAGTTTTTTATTAAATAATTTTAAAATATATTTAATAGTTTAAAATTTTTAATTTTTAATTTTATATTATCAACAAAAACTCGGCCTAACCCTAAATTTAAAAATTTCCGATTACAATTCTTAAATTCAATCCTCCCGTTCGCACAAACCCTCTTCTTCTCCACCTTCGCTCGCGGCTCGCCCACTCGCCCTAGCACCCATTCTCATTCAGATTTTTCACTGCATTACAATCTTAGTCTTGCATCTTGTTCTGACGCTCGCAGGTCTCTCTTACAAAAACGGTTTTCTTCTTCCTTAACGTTCTCCACCATTGAGGCAAAGATAACTGCAAGTTTAAATAATTCCTCCAAATACCAAGGTTTGAGCGTAAATTTATTTATTTTTCAATCTCTTTTTTTGTTGATTTGTGTGTTCTTATTTTTTGTTTCTTTTATTGTATTTATTTTATTTTTAATTTTATTTATATTTTTTCTGATGTTTTTTTCAAAACCTGTTGCTATTATTTTTTTATGTGTTGCAGTAATTTAATTTGTTTTGGTTAATGAGGAGAATTAATGGATATAACTTTATATATATATATATATATGGGCAAATATATAATAGTAAGTGAATGAGTATGTGTGCGAGTGTGACTTATGTTGTGCAGTGCTCTTGGATACAATATATATACTATATATGTGTGTGTGAATAATAACAGATGGAGAGGCAAATTAAATAAATAGTGGATATATATTGTTTGACTTCAAATAGAATATTCGGGTGGGCTAATTGGAATCAAATTAATTAATTATATTTTAACTAATTAACAATTGTGCACGGTGATGGTGGTAGTAATTGCAGTATGTTGTGATTTATGAGTATTTTGCTAGTTTCAGTTTTTATTAGTTGCAATATTTGTTAACTTATTATTATTATTATTATTATTATTATTATTATTATTATTATTATTATTTTCAGAATGGAGTCTGAATCTTCAGGTTCATTGCCCACTCCAACGAGTGAGATACCTGATGAGTATTCCAGTCGTAAACGAGGAAGAGAATATTTAACAAAGCCTCCTGTAGCTCATAAACAAAGAAGTCCGTTTTGGTTGCATTGTGAAAAAGAAGTTCGAATATCAAGTGATGGAAGTAAGCAATCAATCGCGACGTGCAACTATTGCAAAGCTGAAATTCCTGTAACTTATGGAAGTACAAGTGGACTGAAAAATCATTTGGTAAAAAGGTGTAAATTAAGTCCGCTATACGAAGGAGCTGAAAAGGAAGAAAAACAATGTGTTTTAACATATGAGTTTCTAGGAATAGGACAAGGAAGTTCATTGATTTCACATTCTTTTAATCAAAAGATGTGTGCAGTAAACATTTTTCTGTTTTTTATTGCAAATAGTATTTTTTTATTATGAAATATTTTATTGTAAATAGTAATCTTTTATTATTATTATTATTATTATTATTATTATTATTATTATTGCCAAATAGGTGTGCTTTGAAGCTCGTTGAGTATGTGATTAGCGATGAAGTGTCATTTCGAACGGTTGAAGGAAAAGGGTTTATGAAATTTGTGCATGAATTACAACCAAGATTCAGACTCCCTAATCGACGAAAGGTTGCAGGTATGGTTTACGATTTATTCTTAAAGGAGAAAGCTAAGATAAAACTTGCAATCAATGGTCAAAGAGTGAGCATAACTACTGACACTTGGACATCTATTCAGAATATAAATTATATGGTAGTTACAACTCATTTTATCGATAGACAATAGAAATTGCATAAGAGAATAATTAGTTTTACAAAAATTACTTGTCATTCTGGGGAAGAAATTGGTAGAATGGTTGAAGTTTACTTGAGAGAGTGGGGGATAGAAAAGGTTTATTCAGTTGTAGTTGACAATGCATCTTTTAATGACACCGCCATTGATTATTTGAAAAGGAGAATGAAAATGGAAAATATGTTGATGTTTGAAGGAAAATACTTACATTTGAGGTGCTCATGTCATATTCTTAACTTAATTGTTAAGGATGGTTTGAAAGAACTTGATGCATCAATTAAGTCCATCAGAAATGCAGTTAATTTTATTCATTCTTCACCTTCAAGATTGAATAAATTTAGAGAGTTTGCATTTCTAGCTAAGTTTGCTAGTACATCAACAGTTTCTATGGATGTGAAAACTAGATGGAATGCTACTTTAAAATGCTTGATGTTGCATTGAAGTATCAGAGGGTGTTTGAGAGGATGGCTGAACTATGGCTGGAAAGAGTGAAAATGGTAAAGAAAGGGTAGGGCCATCAAATGACGAGGATTGGGAGAATGCGAAAGCCTTTATACACTTTCTGAAAAGGTTCTACGATGCTACTTTAGAACTAAGTGCATA
This sequence comes from Andrographis paniculata, assembly GCF_009805555.1. Classification (NCBI taxonomy): domain Eukaryota; kingdom Viridiplantae; phylum Streptophyta; class Magnoliopsida; order Lamiales; family Acanthaceae; genus Andrographis; species Andrographis paniculata. The sequence continues at coordinate 3,869,437 of NW_026137611.1, forward strand.
AAAAGTTCTCACTTCTCAATTGATCTATCAATCATTGATTGCACTCCAGATTGCAATTGAAAAAAGGTGCAATGATCTTTCCGATTCAACTCTTAGAAAGGTTACAGCTGCAATGAAACTGAAATTTGATAAGTATTAGGGGAGTTGGGATAACATGAATGCTTTGATTTTCATTGCTAATGTTTTGGACTCCAGAAACAAGCTTCAGGTGATCAAAGCGAGCATCAAAATTTTGAGAGGATCTTCTGAAAAGATCCAAAAAGTGATTGATACAGTTAAAAAAAATTTGGTGATTTTATGGACAGAGTATAAGGGAATGAATGAAACATCGAGTGTAGAAGGACAAAATATGGAGATAGAGTGTAGTAGTGGAGATGGTTTTAGCAGCGGTGGCGGCGGTCTTTGTAATGAATTGTTTGAATGTGTGAATGCACAAAATGAAGAAGATCATCTTGAAGAGATCTCGAATGAAGTTGATAAATATCTAGCAGATGATATTGAGAAACGATCTAATCATTCTTTCAATCTTTTGGAGTGGTGGAAGGGGAGTGAAACTAAGTATCCTGTTCTTTCAATGGTTGCAAAAGATATTTTCGCAATTCCAAGTTCAACAGTGGCTAGCGAGTCTGCTTTTAGTTTGGAAAACGAGTTGTGGATCATTTTAGAAGTAATTTAAGTTCTAAAATGGTAGAAGCATTTGTATGCACTAGTGATTGGTTGAAAGCTGATGAGATGAACTTCTTCAATGATCCAACTGATGATGATCTAGAAGTTTACAAAGAAATTGAAGAAATTGAAATGGGTAAGTAATTTTATTATTATTATTATTTCTTAGTTTTTACGTAATTTTGATTTTATATTATTTATATTTATAAAATATATTAATAAATTTTATATTAATTTTTTATATTTTTTACAGGTGCAAAAGATATTCAAGATCAGATCCCAATTACAGAAAATTTGTCTCTCGAATAAATTTTGTAAGTTTTTTAATTTTTATGTATTAAATTTATTGAAATGTTTTAATATGTGGTAGTGAAAAACTTTTGCATTGTTTATAGGTGTGGCCGTGTGGGCGGTGACCATGATAGAAATGAAGTAGTTTGGATCAATTGAAACAACCGAAGCCGGAATTGTAGTATGAATTATGGAATAGAGTGGGTGCTAATTTTTTTTAAAGACAGAATGTGTGTTGGTGAATGTTGCTGTGTGACATAAACTAATTATGTTTTAAGAGGATGTGTGCTTACTGTTGATTTTGTTTTCTACTTTATTGATTATCTTTGAATGCTTTTTAATTGTGTTTTAAGGTGCAGTGTTGTGTGTAGCAGTTTTTAAAGCAATATATATATATTGTTTGTTGTCTGTTATAAACTGATTTTGCTTTTAGAGAATGTTTGTTGTTGGCCTGCTACTATTGAGTTTTGTATTGTATTTTGATAATTATCCTTATTTAATTGTTAATTTTGTTTTAAAATAGTGTTGTTGTATCATCTAATTGTCTTATGTTGTATGTCTACTAATTCTTTTTTTTTTTTAAGATTTTGTGCTTCTGTATTTACAAGAAAATTTCGGTATAAACGGTATATATCGGTATCGTACCGAAATTTCAAAATTTTGGTACAATCGGTAACATACCGATCGGTTCGGTACGGTATACGGTATGACTCAATAAATTCGGTACGGTACGGTACACCATCCCTAATACCAATAAGGTTAGTTTAGTCATTTTACTTTTATTTCTACTACATTCCAATATAATACTAATATTTCTAAAACTCAGTGCAAAAACAAATAGATAGATAGATATGAGACGGATAGAGTCTTAATTTGTCACGTTACTAAAATAATAATATTATACGTGGGTAGCTACACTTTCATTCTATAAGAATCAAGTCCATCAGTCAATAATTAATTATACTCCCTCCGTCCCACCTATTTTGTCCTATTTAGCTTAGACACAGAGTTTTAGGTTTTGTGTAATTAATAAGTAATTAAGAAGTGTATATGAAAAATAATTATGATTTAATAAAAATAATTATAGATTAAGATGAGTAAATGATTTAATTAAAATAAAAAAAATTTATAAACTATGAATTTTAAAATGTGATTAAAGTGTATAATTATATTTTCAGAAAAAGAAATGACAAATTATGTGGGACGGATGGAGTATTAATTTGACCACTTAAATAATAAGACTGAATAAAACAATGACTTTAACAATATATTTGATACACATATTTGATCCAAAATCCAACAATCTCTCACTGAATATAGTATATGTCCGAATGAACATATTGTTCCTTATGAGCTCAATTTACAGTCATTATAAAACAAGACTTGCAATAATCTGGTCCATCAATCACAAAAATATAGGACTAAAGAAGCATTCGTCGTATCAACAACTAAATTCACAGTAATAACGAATATCACTGTAATTAAATGACATAGATCAATCATGAAACGTGCAAAAAGAAAATTACATAAATGTGATCTAAGCATGTCAATTTTCTACTGGTCTAAACTGAATGAGATCAAAAATTACTTAAATATAATGTCCAAAACATCATAAACTGAAATAATGATCAAAGGAGTATAAAACAAATATCGAGTGAATGACAAAAGAACATAAATGCATACTCTCACTAGAGTGAAGCTTCCTTAAATTGTAACACACCCATATAAACAATATGCTAATGGAAGACTTTAGGTAAGACCTTTAGTTAGGGGGTCTGCGAACATAGATTTTGTCTCTAAGTGCTCGATCGAAATCTGATGATCTTTCACCCTCTCCTTCACAACTAGGAACTTAATGTCAATATGCTTTGACTTGGACGAGCTCCTATTTTTATTGGAGTACTCAACGGCCGAATTGTTATCACAGGAAATCTTGATGAGTTTTTCTACCATCAGAATGATTTGCAGCCCAGTGACAAGGTTCTTTAGCCAAATCGCTTGTTGTGATGCCTCAAAACACACAAACTCAGCTTCCATAGTGGAACTGATAAAGAGTGTCTGTTTGGCTCTGCTCGAAGCGATGGCCCTACTAGTCAATATATAAACATAGTCATATGTATATTTCCTACTATCTTAGCATCCTGCAAAGTCGGAGTCAGAGTATCCAACGATCTCCAATTGGTCTGACCTCTATATATGAGTATGTGATTATTAGTTCTCTTCAAATATCTTATCACCCTCTTGGTTGCCTTCCAGTGATCCAATCCAGGATTACTGAGGTATCTGCCTAACACACCACAATATCTGGATGCATACATACATGTGCATACATGAGGCTCCCAACTGCCGAGGCATAGGAAAGCTTTTTCATTTCCTCGATTTCCAAATTTACTTTTGGGCACTGACTGAGACTTAATTTCTCTCATTTAGCTATAGGGATATCATCTGGTTGCATTTCTGCATACTAAATCGCTCGAGTACTTTATCAATATAGCTCTTTTGAAATAATCCAAGAATACACCGAGATCTATCACGATATATTTGGATCACTAATACAAAAGATACTTCACCAAGATTTTTCATCTCAAAGTTACTCGAGAGAAATTTCTTAGTTTCTTGCAACATACCCACATTATTTGTGGCAAACAAAATGTCATCCACGTACAAAACTAAGAAAATAAACTTGCTCTCACTGAATTTGTGATGAACACAATAATCAACTACAATCATTTCAAAACCATATGAGATAATTACTTGATGAAATTTGTAATACCACTCTCGAGACGCTTGTTTAAGCCCATATATGGATTTTCTTAATTTACAAACCATTTGCTTTAGGTCACCGACCTCAAAAGTTTCTGGTTGTTCCATATAGATCATTTCATCAATATCACCATTTAGAAACGCCGTCTTTACATCCATTTGATGGATCTCTAAATCAAATTGTGCCACAAGAGCCATGATTGTCCTAAAAGAGTCTTTTGAGGAAACCAGAGAGAATTTCTTTTTATAGTCAATCTCTTTTTTTTTTTAGTATAGCCTTTAGCTACAAGACGTGCTTTATACCTCTTCACATTACCAGTTGCACCCCGTTTGGTTTTAAAGATCCATTTGCAACCTACGGGTTTTGCACCTTCTGACAATGGGACAAGTTTTCAAATTTTATTATCTTGCATTGACTTGTACTCATCACGCATTCCATTAACCCATTTATCTGAGTAAAGACCCTTCATGGCATGATAAATAGTAATTGAATCATCCTCAGTTATGTCATCATTGTCTTTGCTTTCTTGAAAAAATGTCACACAATCATCCGGAATGACATTTCTTGACTCTAGTGGATCTACACAATTGCATCGGATCTTGAACGGTATGTTCTTGAGTTTGTTGAGTTTATTCCAAAGGCATAGGTTCTTATTCTATACGAACGGGTTCCTCAGTTGTACTTTGGAACTCTATGTGAGCTGGAATGACTGCTAGCTTTTGAGGTATTTGATCAATCACATCAGTGATTTATTGATACTCAAAAGTAAAGTTTGAAACTTTATTTCTCCCCCCATACTCAACATTTTCAAAGAACTTGGCAGTAGCCATCTCAAAAAATAGTTCTTGATGTGGGATCATAAAATTTATACCACATTGACCGTTCCGAATAGCCAATAAAATAATTGCTCATTGTACGAGGTACTAGCTTTGGTTTATTTAGCCTATAGGCCTTCGCCTCAGCTGGACAACCCCACACCTTAAAATAATTTAAGCTAGGCTTGCGCCCAATCCATAGTTCATAAGATGTATTGACAATCGCCTTAGTAGGCACTCAATTAAGGATGTAGACTGTTGTCTTTGGTGTTTCTCCCCATAATGATGATGACAAAGTGGATTGACTAATCATACTTCCACCATATCCTTCAATGTGCGGTTTCGTCTCTCAGCAACACCGTTCATGCTAGGTGAACTGGGCATGGTGTATCGATAGACGATTCCACACTTCTTAAGGAAGTCGCCAAAAGGACCTGGACGTTGTTCACCCGAGCCATCATTTCTGTCGTAATATTCTGCTCCACAGTAAGATATGACAGTCTTAATGCGTTTTCTGAGTTGATTTTCAACTTCAGCCTTAAATGCTTTGAACATGTCCAGTGCCTCAGATTTTTCTTTAATAAGCTACAAATGACTATATCGAGAATAATCATCTATGAATTACACAAAATATTGTTGATTGTTCCACTAAGGAGTGGGAAAAGGCCTACATATGTCTGTATGTATCAATTCTAAAACATCGGTAGCTCGATAAGCACATGTCCTTTTAACATTGGTTTGTTTACCCTTAATGCAATTGACACAAACGTCAAAGTCTGAAAAATTTTTGGAATCAAGGATTCCATCCTTAATGAGTCTTTCAACTATGTTTGTTGAAATATGACATAAACGTTTGTGTCACAACAAACTAGAGTCATGCAATTTTCGTTTAGTACCTTTTGATTCCGTATTAAGTGCCTCATTATAGGAAGCCAGAATATCGAGCATATATAAATTGTCATTCACCATAAAAATACCAAAATCAACCAAACATGAATTCAAATACAACTCAACTTTCTTGTTTCCAAAAGAACAATGATAACCGAATTTGTCCAAATAAAAAATAGAAACCAAATTCCGTCTAAATGACGGTACAATAAAAATGTCACGCAATTCAAAAAAATGTCCAGTACTCAATAACAACTTAAAAATGCCCACGGATTCCACATCTGTTGAATCCTTATTTCACAACTAAATGCGTCTTTTAACATCAGTTGAGTTTCGGCAGCTCAGGCAACCCTACACTGAAACACTAATGTTAGTAGTTGATCCAGAGTCTAACCACCAAGTTTTTTAAGGTACTGAAGCTAAATTAACCTCAGAACAAACCAAAGTATGAAACGTACCCTTCTTCACGCGCCAATCGTGAAACTAACGACCCAAATATGTCCATGTGTTTTCATAAAAAAAAATATGTCAAAATTTTTGACCATTGCAGTATATATTGATGATCTGAGTATTATTAGGACTCTTGAAGAGCTCCAATCAGCCGTTGAATATTTGAGAAAAGAATTTAAGATCAAAGACTTTGGAAAGTCAAAGTTTTGTCTTGGTCTGCAAGTTGAATATGTGGATAACGTAATATATATCCACCAATCTGCTTATACTCAGAAGATATTAAAACGGCTTTATATGGATAAAGCACATTTATTGAGTACTCTAATGATCGTCAGGTCACATGATCTTAACAAGGATCTATTTAGACCAAAATAAGATGATGAAAAGATACTTGGCCCTAAAGTACCATATCTCAGTGCAATCGATGCACTCATGTACTTAACAAATAGCACAAGACCAAATAATGCATTTGCAGTAAATTTATTGGCCAGATTTAGTTTATCTCCAACTAAACAACATTGAAATGAGATTAAACATGTTTTGCGCTATCTCCTAGGGACAAGTGATCTTGGCCCATTTTATTTGAATAATTCTCGACACAAATTATTAGGCTATGCCGATGTTGGATATTTTTCTGACCCGCACAAAGTAAAATCACAAACCGACTATATATTTACATATGGTGATACTGTGATCTCCTGGAGATCCACAAAACAAACAATAATTGCCACATCATCAAATCATACCGAAGTATTGACTATCCATAAAGCCAGTAAAAAATGTGTTTGGCTGAGGTCAATGACTCATCATATTCAAAAGAATTGTGGGTTAATATCGGAAAATGAAAATTCCCCAACAACTATATATGAAGACAATGCAACTTGCATTGCTTAGTTAAATAGTGGATATATCAAAGGAGATAGAACAAAACAAATTTCATCAAATTTATTTTTTAACCATGACCTTCAAAAGAATGGTGAAATCGATGTGCAATAAATTCGATCATTTTACAATTTTTCAAATTTATTAACCAAGGCCCTACCGACAACAACATTCAATAAATTGGTGAAATGAATTGGAATGCATCAGCGGCTTAAAGATCTCAAGTAAAGTCCAAATCAAAGGGAGCAAATCTATAAGAATGATGTACTACTCTTTTTTCTTCACTATAATTTCTTTTCACGGATAATGAGACATATTCTTTATATAAAAGTATCCAAAGAGAATTGTTGCAATACACGTATCATAGAGGTAAGTGAATTGTGGATACATTATAAGCGAATACCGTATTCATCTATAGTTGGACGGAATAATAGTGTACTCCCAGCCAGTCCCTGAGGTGGCTAATGCTTTTATAAATATTTACAATGAAATCAATCAATTCTCCTCTCTTTCTTACAACTCCTGCATTCATATTGATATATAAAAGTGATCATTATTTTATATATATATATATATTACATACATGTGCATATTACATATCAATATATATATAATTAATATTCATATACGTTATTTCTATAATATTAGTAATATTTTACAAACAATAATACTCCATTCGTCCCAGATATCGTGTCTGCTACACTGTAGACACGATATTTTAAGAGGGGTGTAATTAGTAGATAATTAAGAATGTATTAGTGAAAATAATTATCCTATAACATAAATAATTATAAATTAAGATTAAGATAACTAATTAGTTTAATTAAAATTAAAAAAATAAAAATTAAAAAATTTAAAATGAGATTAAAGTGTGTAATTATTTTCCAAAAAAGGAAAGTGATATGGTATGTGGGACGGACAGAAATGGCAACGTGGAGATGGTATGTAACACCCCCAGTTGGCTCATACTGGAAATGCTACCGCCACACTGCATCATGAGGTCGTCACCTCCTACTTCGGGCCCCACAATACAGTGTTAAGGCTAAAATTACCATAAAAGCGTATTATTATATAACAGAATCTGATTTATAAATATTTACAAAACACACCCCATAACAAGAGGTTTTTCCGGTTAAAAATTTACATATAATACAATATACGTAAGTTCACTCACTCAGCCCATCTTTCTATGTCTCGAGACGTCCCCTGTCTCGGATGTGCCATGCATACCTTAAACAAATATTTTCTTAAAAACAGTCCAGAATTAAATCCATTTTAAGAACTAACGTGAAATATGTCATTTCACACCTTTTTAAAATAAAGTCTAATTTCCGTTAATCATAAAATACGTGTCATGTCATGCAAATAGTGAAATGATGCAATACAGATATCAAACTCGACAACAATGCACACTCACATATATATATCCGCCAAAGTGAGCAGCCGGAATAACCTCAGCTCCATAATCATGGGCTCACTACATCTGTCTAAGTGAGCAGCTGGAATACCCTCGGCCCCGTAATAACAAGCTCACTAGACCATCATCAATAAATAGCCGGAAAATCCTCGACTCAAGGAAGGACCTGATAAACCCATAATAATATAACGGTCATCCGGTCACTTCCATATACCCACCATACCACTCCCACAATCAATACATGGATAGCCGAACGTTGTCGCCATTAACCACAAGACGCCCCATAGTCTGTGATAACGAAGATAGGACCCCCGCTGACTAGCCCTATCCCGTGTAATGTAGTAGAATCTGTGCAACCTGGAATCACCCAAGGGAAACCCGGAAACTCTACTCCTCCTCGCGCGCCCTAACGGGATCACTTTTGGAGTTTGGCATATGATCCTAAACTACCGGTAGACCTCACTAGTGATCAGTCCAATGAGTGGAACAACACCGAACACGAATGATTAGACCAAATACGTCTCAACTACAATGGGTCTAATCCCTGAATGACCGTGCGACTAGGTCACCCAGTTGTCCGACTACTATCGTTCACTATCGCCAAAGTGTTACGGTACATCGGGGTCAAATATCCTAACCCCAGATGATGCCCTCGCCTAGCACTACCGCACACAACGACTAGACGATAGATCCATAAAACACATCTGATAAACCGTGCAATATGTGTGCAACATGCCAAATAAGTGAATTTACCGAAAAGGGCTGGTGAGACAGCTCACCTATCCTCCTTCTCATAAATTCACCAACGCGATCAAATACGTATATTCTCCCACATGCATACGCACACACATATATATATATAAATATATACATCCAACAAAATGATTCACATAATATCACGTTAACATATTAATCAGAATCGCATGCAACATGCATACCTAATTTCTTAAAATTAGATTTAATTCCTACTGCTTATCTCTTGTCGACACTCCCTAACTTTCGCAATTTCACCCAAATCTCTTCCAACGTACACTTGTTCCATTATTTACTCAATTCAACTGAGCTATATGCTTATTTATAGGAGCTACTTGCTTATTCAAAAGCTAATTTCTATAGTTAGCTCGTTGGGTTTCTAACTTTTATATTTAGTAGACTACGATATTTTAGCTATAAAACTCTTATACCTCATAATATTTATATCGCCCGATTATTAAATAAAATTACTTAAAGATATAAATAAACATGCAGGTGCAGTACACTGCCGTTTTCGATTCGACTCGGATCGATACGAAATTCCTCAGAACATAATGCTAGGACTACGAATAGGCTATTAGCTAAAGAAATTCGTCGATTAAATAGACAAATAGCTAGTTATGAGTTTTTTTAAGAATTTCTAATTTAATATCTTCAATATCTAAATTCATATTAAAATCCATAATTAAATTCTACGTATAACAAGAAATACAATACCGAAGTCAGAATCGATATCGAACGGCTAAATCTTTTTCTTTCTTCTTTTCTTTTTTCTCTTCTTTCTCCTTCGCGTTCTTCTACTTGGTCGTCCTTCGCAGGTAAGGTTTGAGTTTGTATAAATATATATAATTATATTATTATTATATATATTTATTATATTATATTATATTATATTACTATTATTAACGTTGTTATTATTATTATTATTATTATTATAAATATTATCTTCATCATCATTACCTTTATTATTATTATTATATTATTATATATATTATATTTTATATTTATCTTTATCGATATTTATCTGTTTAATAATTTTTTTAATCATAATCAATATATAAAATAGGAATAAAATTTATTCCAGAGTATTAATTTATTGATTCCAAAATATTATAAAAATATTTATTTGCTATAATATTATTATTTTATACAATCCAAAATTGGGGTATTACATGGTATATGAGACGAAGGGACTAGTTTTTATATTAAATAATGATATAATTGTCAATAATTAGTAATGAGAGGAACCAAACCTTGTTTCCCGATCGATTTACCTGGAGGTGATCACTAGAAATCAGGGCAGAGCTCACCCCTACACCTTCTTTATGACTTCCTCCGTTCTGGGTTAGTTCACCATTTTTGTTAAAAATAAGGTATTTTAGATTGTGTATATTAGTAAATTATTAATAATAAAATATGATATTATTTTATTATTTTTTGTATAAATAGTGTTGTAATTTTAAATATTTTTAACATTATATCTTAATCAAATATATATATAATATGAACATTTTTTGGTAAAAAATAAACTTTTATATAATACAAATAAATAAAAAAAATATTTATTTATATATAATTTTATTTTAAAAAATGGAGAGTCTTAAAAGTAGACAAAAATTTGTTAATGATGAAATGTATAAATAAATGGATTTTGAGTGGGTTTTATTTGTAAGATGTTAGAAATTTAATTAAATTGATTTATATTTATTAAGTATGTTTAAGATTGATAAATTTAACAAAAAAAATAGGTCGGGCGAGATTTAGTTTTTTTTTTTTTTTTTAATGTGTATATATATAATATAAAAAATTACTATTAAAAAATACATATAAAATACTGAAAATTAGGGCTTGTTTGATTTTAATTTTAAATCAAAATGATTATTCTTTTGTTAGTATAATTTTTAATAAAAAAAACATATATTTTCTCTGTCTCAAACGTGACACAATATATATTTTCGGCACGAAGAATTTAAGTGTGTAGTATTAAGTACTCTCTCCGTTTCATAACAAAGTATTCATTTTTTTTATTTTAGTTCGTCTCATAACAAAATATCCATTTTTCCATTTTAGTTAACAAAGTATCCATTTTTTTTAGTAACGGTACTATCTACCTAACATTACAAATACCCTTACAACTTACAATATATTACACAAATGCCATTACCTTTATATCACACATACTAATAAGATTATTTTAGTCATTTCTACTTTATACTACATCTTAATATAATACTAATATTTCTAAAATTACGTGCAAAAAACAAATGAATATTTAGTTATGGGACGGAGGGAGTATAATAATTTGGAAATGATATGATGTAATGAGAGAGAAGTATATATTTATTATTTTTTATTCGGGTGATATGATTAAATAAAGTGTAGTGTAGAAATTAAATATATTTAATTCACTACAAAAAAATAGTTTATTCGTAACGAAATTCCGTTACTAAAGTTCACGTAGCTAACGTAATTCCATCTCAAATTCCGTCTCTAATATCATTAGTAACAGAAAAAGTGGATTTAACAACGAAAAAATTTTGTTACAAAATTGATATTTTTTTGTAGTGATTATTCTCTATTTTATAAATATTAGAAGGTATTTGAGATAGATAAAAAGAACAAAAGTGGATGAGTAATTTTTTCTCCTAAAATATCACATTAAAATATTATTTAAACAAAAATTGAATAAAATATCCAAAATCAAATCAAAATCAAACAAATGTTTAGTTACGAGAGTTCGACAATTTTAATACTCTCTCCGTCCAAATTCAAAGTATCATTTTCATCTGTCCCATTTCAAATGATTTCTTTCTTATTTTATAAAAAGTAATCATACACCAATACTAAAATATTCTTAACTTTTATTTATATTACAAACATATCATTACACATACAATTACTTTGTACATAAAGTCAAAGGATAAAAATGTGAAAAACTATAAAGTCAAAGGGTAAAAATGTGAAAAACTCTTACACATTTCTACTAAGTAATAAAATATTATTATTTTTTACTATACTACAAAACTTTCAGAAAGACCATTTGATTTGGGACGAAGTGAATATTTTTTTTAAATGAAAATTTGTTTTAGTAAAAAAATAGGGCATGTTTCTTTTGGTTGAGTTTGAAAAAACTTGGTTTGAGTTTGATGTTAAAATAATGTTTGATGAGATATTTTGTGAGAAAAAATAAAGTTAATTTTTTTTTTTCGGAAATCACATAGTCTAAATAATAAAATTTGAGAAAATTTAGTTACAGAAACAGACCCTATAATATTATTTGGCGATTATAAATAATACCAAAATATATATAGACAATATATAGACAAATGTTATAGTTGTTATTTATCAATATTTGTAAAATCTTTGAACAACGAATTATCGTGTATATAATTACAATAGACTGAAAGAGAATTAGCTCAAACCAACATCATTAATAAATGCTCTCGATTCATCGTTGGAACTTGCTTTGGAGGTAACGACGAGAAATATATTGTTAGTAGGAGTGAAAAGAACTCGAGGATACGTAAATACTAATCTCTTATTAATTTTGCTTCATCTCAAATATTTGTTGACTATATAATAATTAATGATGCGTTTTCTCTAAAAAATTAAATTTTTAGATAAAATTGTTATTTAATTTGATATTAGAGGCGGAATCTCCTATATTCGAAAATATTTTTTATTTTCTTATTTGGTAAGTATAAATCTTTAAATTTTATCATTTTATATAAAGCAACACACATGATTTGTTTGATTTTGGTTTAAATTTAATTTGTTTCATTTAAATTTAGTTTAAACATAATTTTTAATATAATATTTTGTAAGAAAAAATAAATATTTTTTTTTTTTATTAAAAATCACGGTGCAAATAAAATAATGATGACTTTGGTTTAAAACCAAAATTACATTTTTATTTATAGATAACACGTTAAAAATATTTAGTCTTTATAATGTATATCAATATATGTACTTAATGACGTATGACTATATTGTAAATAAACAAGCCATGTGTGAGTACAGAATTAATTAAATTTTGAGAAAATGTTTATATGATGATTCTTTAATTTTATTTTTATTTTAAATAGCAGAGTTTAAATATTTTCACTAAATTTTTGTTTCTTTACGTTGTATTCTAACACGTGTCAAATTAAATCCATGGGAGCCAATAGTTTTCTAATTTTAATGTTTATTTTTATTTTATTTTTTGGCATCAAACCAAGAAATCATTGTCACATATATATGATTTGAGCTAATTAAGCTAGCTAGTACCTAGCTAGTGATGATGCCCACGAATCTTGGCTGTTGATTATTTTGGCCAAATTAAGTTGGAATCTTAGCCACACAATTAATTGTCTTTCGATCTATCATGTATTTATTCCATTGTTGTTGTTCCAAAAATGTGGAGAAGTAGGAGACCTCTAAATTCACTTACAACCCCAAATAGATGTAAGGTTCTAATTTACAAGTTGGTTGGTTGGTTGGTTTGTTTCCTACTCTTGTTTTCTTGTCCATTCACCAACTAATAAAAAATGGACATTGATTTGGCCCTAATTAAAAGGACATGATGAGCACGAGAAGAGGTCGTCATAAATTAATTAATTAAATGGGAGGGAGATATATAGATCGATATCATGAAGCTGCCGGAGGATTTGGTTTTAGAGATCTTGTCAAGATTGCCCGTAAAATCGTTGGTTAGATTTCGATCCGTTTGTACATCATGGAATCATAGTATTGTTAAGGATTTCATGTTTGTTTCGCGGCATTATAAAAATGTCTTATTGAAACAGCGGGATCTCGAAACTCTGCTCATTAGTAGGCGCGATGATGGTACGAATAGACGAGTCATATCTTTGTTAGAAAATGATGATGGGAATGGCGATAACACCACAACACTAGTCAATCAAGAACCGCCTACATCGTTCTTGAATGACATATTCGGACATGTTAGATTGATTGGCCCTTGTAATGGAATCATATGCTTGTATGGATACACGGATCATATTGCTTTATGGAACCCTAGCATTCATGATTTCAAAATATTGCCGCGATCGCATGTGCTACGCCCTCTTCATGCTAGAATACGAGGTGGAGATCTCGGAATCGGATTTGATCCCACAACTTGCGATCTAAAAGTCATGCAAATCTTGTTTTGCATAACCTCTGATAATCACCTAACTTATCATGTCGAAATATATTCCTCAAGAACCAACACATGGAAAATATACCAGCACAATATCCCGGGTAATATCATGTACTACAATATTTGGAGCATGGTGTACAAAGACGAAACCTTTTGTTGGTGGGCTCAAGACGACGACAACAACAACAACAACAACAGCGAGATAATTTTGTCGTTCAACATGAGGAATGAAGTGTTTAGAAAGACACCATTGCCTCTAAACATCCAAGACTTAGGAGGACAAGATAGGACTACTAGGGCTATTTTGCCACTCAAAGAATCCATTGCTTTGCTTGTCTATAACCTCAAAGATTCGGACAAAGTTTTCGACATTTGGGTAGCGAACCAAGTAGGGATAGGGCGCGACGATTGGACGAGGTTGCCGAGTGTTGGCCCTATTTCTAATGTAGAGAGGCCTTTAGGGTTTTGGAAAAACAATGAAGAGTTGGTCTTGGAAAGTAGTAAAGGAGAATTAGTTGTGTTCAAAATTAGGGATCAAGAAATTAGCAATTTTGGGATTTATGGGAAGAGGAATAGATTGGAAATGGTTGCTTATAAGGAGAGCCTATTTAGGGTTAATATGTGACATATTCTAGGCTTTAATTTCTCACCTAATTTTATTTTATTTTATTTTTAGAATGAAATATGTATAGTACTTTATTATTTTAATACAATTTTATTATATATCGTATATAGTATATATTGTATAATCCATCCTCTTAGAAAAAAAAATAATAAAAAAAATTGCTTTCATACTTTTGCTTATACGAATATTATAGAAGTAATGTGCTTTATTTTCATTTTTAAAGTGCATTAAATAAATCATTAATTAAAACATTTGTTTGATTATAATTTCAAACGTCAATCACCACTATTCATGTATGTATATTTTGAAGAAAAGTTTAAATCAATACTTCATTTCAAATAAATTTCAAACAACAATCAAAATAAACTCAAAAGAAATTTTAAAAGTTTTTTACTTTTGTATATTTCTTATAATAATTAAAGGTTTGGGTGTATATTTTTTTTACAAATTAAAAATTCATATGCAATTTTTAATTAAAAAAATATATTACTTTTTTTATTTTATAAAATATCATATTAAAATATTATTTAAATTTAAATTTAATAGAAAAAATTTATAATTCAAAACCAAAATCAAAATTAAAATATATTCTACTTGATATGATTTTTTTTTAAATAAAAGAATATTAAATATAAGTATTTTGAAAAAAAAAATATATATATATATATATACTAAAAATATGTTTATAAATAAACCCAAACATCTAAAAGGCATTACACATGCGCATACCATATTATACACCTTAATAAATGAAGTTAACTTTTTATTAAATTAGGGAGACATCACTGTCTTATTTATCGGTTTGGACGCCAATATTGTATTTAAAAATATATAAATAAACAAAAACGTACACATATTTTTCCGATTACAAATCTATTGTAGTGGAAATTTGTTTAATGTTCTGGACAATGTCTTATTTGGTAGACTTATCTATTAGTTACATTTAATAATTAAATAATTGATTACAATGACTTTATTTGAGATGAGGATTTGTTTATTTGGACTGTGATTTGATTTTTAATTTAAATAGTATGAAATTTTGTGAAATATATATATATATATTATTTCATAGAAAACAATAAGAAATACAATAAAAAAAAACTAATATTTCCAAGTTGGTTTGAATATAGGTTAAGGTCTTAGACATAATTACTATTAATATATGTTCGAAGTCTCAAGTGATTATAATGATATTATTGTGTAGGTTGTCTGTAGCTTATTTTATATTTATGTTGGTATGTAATATTTGGACCCACTCATGTATTGCTACTTGAATTGATTGAGTGTGTGAGTGGCCTAATTTCTGCACTTTGATTTCATGGTTCCATATGCCAAAAAAAGGAGAGAATGTAAATTAAAAAAAAAAAACCCCTTGTTATTTTTGACATGTGGACAAATATAAATATATTTTTCTTTTTCCTGCAGCAAGTTTTCCTTTTCAAGTAGTCTGATATTGCAGCAAGACTATCACTACAACTGTGCTGCAGTCTGAATCTATGAGCTTGACATTATTCATTGTGTCCAAACTTTAAATGCCTACAAGAGTCAATTATTGTTGGGAAAGTGATTTATCAAACAAAACACATTCGAACACTTTAAAGGCCAATTTCCTAAGCGTCGGCGGTTCATAGTTGGAACAACGTTTTAATAACGAAAGACAATGCAGAACATAAAACAACAATGAGACAATGTGTTTGTTGACCCGGTTCGATTATCAACAAATTTACATCAAGGGATACCAATCCAGGAGAAATTTCACTAATCAATGCTGATTAAGAACAAAGACAACCACAACTTTTTCTACCCACACTTCTATCATGGTTAACCTAGGAAAATACCTCCGCAGGTTCACATTGTCACAAACGCGTACTGACAACAACCATACAACAGAACAACTTAGAGCCTAATCATCTTCTCCAGTTGGAACTCCATTATCTCCGATCTCCGTCGACCTCTCCGGTGGGTTTTAGTGTTAAACAACAGTTCAAAATATGGAGAAAATAGGGAAGAAGGGTGAGAGCACACACAATAATTTCTCTCTCTAAATTTTGGCTCTCAAACCTCAATCACCACCAAATTTTTTTGTCTCATTTGGTTGTATATACCATGTAACCTTGGAAAGAACAACCCCTTATTAATTTCCCTTCACATGAAATGAAATGAAGTGTTCTTCAATGATTCTTCACGAGTCTGACCATCCCCAAAATGTCATATTTGACTTTTGTAGGTATTTAAAGGTTTGGACACAATGGATAATGCTAAGCCCACAGTTTCAGATTGCACCATGGTTGTAGTGACAGCCTATATGCAACCTACGAATACTATAAAAAGAACTCTTGCTGCAGCATGAAGAAAGCATATTTGTCTATATGCCAAAAATAATAAGGGGTTTTTTTTTTTTCATTCACATTCTCCCCCTTTTTGGCATATGGAATCATGAAATCAAAGTGCAGGAATTAGGCCACTAATACACCCAATCATCCAAGTAGCAATCCATAAGTGAGTCCAAATATTATATGCTAACAGAAATATAAAATAGGCTACAGGCAGCCTCTACAATGATATGGTTGTAATCACTTCAGACTTTCAACAGAAATAACAACAACATATAAAATCAACAATCAACAAAGCAGACAACATCAGAACTTGGGCAACTCCCCCTAAAAATATGATCTCCCATTTTTCTGCATGACTACACCTTCGTGGGAGCAACTGGCAAAAAGAACAAATACCTTCAATTTGCTATAAATGATTGCAGCATCAACCTTATCACCATCACTAGCAACTGTTCCATTAATATCATCAAGATCATCAGCAAGAATTTCAGTTGCTTCACAAACAATTTCACTTGTTCTCTTTTCATGAATTCTTTCTCCTTTGATCCGCTGAAAAATGGTTGCAGCAACAACATCAACATCAACATTTGGCAGCAGCAACAACATCAACATCAATATTTGGCAGCAGCACCAGCATTAACAATAGCAACATAGGTTGATTCAGCTCAGTTTTGTTGCAGCAACAACTTCGCAACATCAATAACAATTCTTCCAGCAACAACAACATCACAAGGTCTGAAAATCCTTTAAAATCCATTGTAGGACTGAAATGTCCTCCACGTCGAATTAATCCACAACCAAAACATCAACCATGATCACTCTCCATTCCGCTAAAATAAGCATCAAATTTGATTCTCACTATTGCTCAATCAAATCTTTTCACAACACTTATTCTTTTTGGATTTTTCAAAAACAATCTTTCCAAATTATTTTCATTCTCCAATATTCATCAAGAATATCCCAATCAACATAAATATATTGAAGAATTTATTAAGCTCATGCATGCAAAATCAAGTAGGGTACGAATGCATACCCAAATGACGTTAAAACTTCTCAAATCGATTCGCATCAACACCTTCGTAAGAATATTTGCATTTTGATTTTCTTTGGGCATCCACACCAATCTGAATGTAACAGTTTTCTTCAGTCCTTTTGTAGGTCATCGAATGTTTCTTCCATTCATTATATCATTTGCTAATCGAAAACATTTTTTCAGCTGCATGACCAAGGCATTTGCAATATCCGCAGTCGTTATGTCTTGATGACGACAATTTAGCACTCTCTATTCTTCTATGATTTTTCTCTCAATTTCTATTTCTTCTTTTCTTTGAGTTCTGTTTCTTAGCCGGTGCTGATTTCTTCTCTGGAATTTTAACATCAGTCAGTAGATCACCCCACACAAATATAATGGGTTTGCTATGTGAAGATTCACAAAATCCAACTCCTTTGTGATCACCAAAAAGTTTTTCAATTGAAAGTACTTCATCCAATGTCTCTTTTCCTTTTCGAAATCTGTCATTTTCCTCTTTTAACCTCTGATTCTTAGACTTTAGTTTCTCTGATTCAACACATTTTTCATCAGCAATCTTCCTCAATTTTTTCAGTTCATCCTCAAGCTTTTCTTTTTTATCCTCAAGACAATATATTTTTTCCATCAATTCTTTTTTTTTTCACCACAACTTTCTTTTGTTCAGTTACCATCTCCTCATAGGCTTCGATCAACTCATCAACATCAAGTTCCTTTGACTCCTCGGTAGTTTATGTAGCAGAGACATCCTTTTCTTTACTGTTTTCTTCAACATCAGCCATGAAAGCCACAATTTCATCTTTTTCAGCTTGCTCCTTGACACATACAGTTTCCTTTTTATCATTGTTACTCCATATTGTTTGATATGTTTTTTCTCTATTTTCTTTACTATTGACATTCGAATTTAACCTGGCCAACACCACCACAACCATAGCAGGTAGGTTTTTGAATCGTCTCAGGTTTTGCAGACACCACAAACTTCTTCTTGAATCCACCATCAAAATTTTCTTTCGGTTTGTTGTAAGCATTTGGTTTCTGCTCAGGGTATTTTCGTTGTGAAGTGGATGTATTCACTCCCTGATAACCACTTCTATTATGGAATTTCTCACACTTCAGCTTGGATGCTCTTTTCTCACTAATCATTTAAGAAATTTTACAACTTAGCAGAGCCATATCCTCATCAGATTCAATCGGTTGCATGTCATCCACACTCAAATAGTTTGTTCCATCGAATAAAAGACGTCGAGAGGTTGAACCACCTTCTTTGCTCATTTTTGTAACTGTAAACGAAACTACTCAACGATTTAGAGAACACTGCTCTGAAACCAGATGTTGAATTTATCGAACAAAACACATTCGAACACTTTAAAGGGCCAACTCTCGAAGCGTGGGCGGTTCACAGTTATAACAACATTTTAACAACGAAAGAAAATGCATAACATAAAAACAATGAGACAAGGTGTTTGTTGACCCGGTTCGATTATCAACCAATCTACATCCGGGGGATACCAATCCAGGAGATATTCCATTAATAGTGCTGATTAAAGATAAAAACAACCACAACTCTTTCAACCCAAAAAACTATCATGGTTAACCTAGGAAAATACCTCCACATGTTCACGTTGTCACAAACGCATACTGACAACGACCATACAGCAGAGCAGCTCAGAATTTGATCATTCTCTCCGGTTGGAACTCCATTATCTACGATCTCCGTCGACCTCTCCGGTGGGTTTCAGTGTTAAAACAACAGTTCAAAACATGAAGAAAATGCGAAGAAGGGTAAGAGCACACACAATAATTTCTCTCTCTAAATTTTGGCTCTCAAACCTCACTCACCACCAAATTTTTTCTCCTTTGGTTGTATATATCATGCAACCTTGGAAAGAACACACCTCACATTAATTTTCCTTAGCATAGAAAAGGATGGAGTGTCTTTCAATGAATTTGCAAGTGTCTAACCATTCCCAATATAATATATCATATTTGACTCTTGCAGGCATTTAAAGTTTAAACACAATGAATAATGTCAAGCTCACAGATTCAGACTGTAGCACGGTTGCAGTGACAGCTTTACTACAATATCAAACTACTTGAAAAAAGAAAACTTGCTACAGGGAGAAGAAAAGCATATTTGTCCCAATGCCAAAAATAACAATGATTTTTTTTTTTCATTCACAATATAAATATTTAACAACTTTGGCCATATGCTTCAAAATTAAATAAAATTATTTCACTTTTTATAATAAAAACAAAAGTAATAAAATGAGAATATGATCGCCTCTTCAAAAAATTTTAAAAAAATAATTGATCTTTCTAATATTTAAATATATAGATATATAAAAGGGGTATTTAATACAAATAAAAGAACAAATCAAAGACTAAAAGTCCTACTAAAGTCAATTTACTAAAATAATGAAATGCTTCTAGTTTAGGAATGAAGTTAACAATTTTTACAGTAAATTTAATAATCGATAAATATTTAATTTCGCTAATTTTAAAATAAATTAGTTATAATTATCAATATTCCTCTAATAATCAACTTTTATTTACTTATTCGACAGTCAAAATACGTTCATTAGCTTCTCTAATTGAACCAGAACAAATAATTTATTAGTTCAACGGCATTCACTATTTATTAATAATATTTTTTAAAAATATTATATTAATTATTTTTTTCTCTCACAAAAAATTAATTAATATATATATCTTTGCTATTCCTGAACTTTTTAAAATTTTCAAAAATTTCAAAATTTATATTTAAACCGAGCCTAATTTTTTCAAATGAGGTTAAATATCTTGTATGATAAATTCACTTGAAAAAGGAAATGATTAATTAATAAATACAGATTTCTAATAATAATTGTAATATTTTTTCAAAAAAAAGTTACAATTTTTTTTTTAGAAAGGTGGTAGGAATATATATATATTTTTACAAAAATTTAACAATTCAATATAAGATGTTAATTTTTATATTATTAATACAATTCATCATACTTCATATAAAAATATTTAAATTAAAATACTTAAAAATACACACGTCAATATGTTCTTAATTTCATTAGGTGCTTGTCCGATAAAATTATTTATTTATAAATTATGTTGAAATTTTTTTAAATATAATGCACTCAGCACATATTGAAATTATATAGTAATTTACATGATAAAACTTCAAATAAAAATATACTTGCATCCATGGTGAATTCTTCAGTGCGAAAATACAAACACAAACAGTTGGTATTATAGTCTTTTTTAACTAAATCACTGAATAGATCATTTGTATTCTATTCGGGAGAATAAAGAACAATGATTGATTTAGTGTGTTGGGAATCATAATCAAATAATCTTTATATGACGATGAATAGGTTATCCATAATCATCTAATTGATATGCTATCCGATATCTACTCAATTTACTATATATCAATAAGTTAGTAAATTAACCCATTCCATTATTAAATCTACTTTAAGTCAATTAAATAAATTGATTTATTTTTATAATTAGACCACCTAATTTAAGTCAAACAAAATCAATTAGAATAACTAATATAATTGTACATTACTATTTGTCCATATTTAAATAATAAAATTTATATTTTTCTAACAATCTACCACTTACACAAATATTATTTTTTGGGCAATTATATTATCAAATTGGTGGTAGTTTAGTTTTTTCATGAATTAAATATAGGTAGCAAATATTTGCTTCTTAGGAAAAATCATTTATGATAATAATAAAATATCATTAATCATTCTAAGACTTCGTAGGAAATGGACACAAATATTAGTGTGAATAAGTTTTAAGACATTTTTATCTTTCTCAACTCATAATTTCTTTATGTTTATTTACTTCTCTTTGATGCACTCAACATATATTGAAAAACTTTGTATTCGATTAAGGATTTCATCGGATACAAGTCTTAGGATTTTCTACTTTGAAATATGACACAAGCGTTTGTTCCATAAAACGACAGAATCCTCTAAAAAAATTTTTATCTTTGTACCTCTTGATGATGTGTACCGTACAAAACTATTAAAAGTTACAAAATTAAGCATATAAAGATTATGAATTAAAGAATCATCCCCAATAAATTTTAGAATCTTGAAATAGACTAACTTTATATTGTCCACAAAGATGAATTTTTCATATCACTTAGCAATGGGCTCCACGGGCATCCTTGAAAAGACACACTTATGTGAGTAGTGACTTATGAATCTGTCGACCAAGTATCTTTAGGTAAAAAAGATAAATTAACCTTAGAACAAACCAAAATTAATTGCATACCCTGCTTAATACGCCACGCTGTGTACTTAGAGCAACATTTCTTCATGTGCTCCAAATTCTTGCAAAAGAAATATTTTGATTCCATTTGTTTCTTCTTCTATTTCTTTGAAGCATCAACCACAATAGTTTTAGATTTCTTTCTTTTCTTATCTTGAGCATTAAAGGCCAGATGAGCACTTTCATATTTGACTCTCTACACTCTTTTTTTCCTCTTGCACACTGTTATGCTAATTTCAAGATCGACAAGCTTACTATTTACACAAAACATACAAATCTAAAGAAACTTAAAGAATATTATATATATCGAAAGCAAAAGCGCTCGAACTCAGTTTACCCAAAATGTATCAACTGAAACCAACTATCGCATACAACCTAGACCCAAAACCATAACCGACATCCACAGAAATGCAACAAACAAGTGAATCGAACCCCAATATAAGAAAACATCAACAATCTATGTCTAATTTCATCGTGGATAAACAAATACACCACAAAATAAAAAGAAGCATAAATCGAGAAAGTAAACTGAAGAACAACCTCGGAACAATCTGAACATCGAAAGCGCTAGTCGAATCTACAGCTTTGCCGGACAAAATCATCGGAAAAACCCAAGGGAAGATCGATTAGAAGACGTCGGGCAGATACGGTTTTCTGTAGAGAGGAATCATGATGTGAATGAATGAATAACTGAGCAAGTTCAGGAAGCTAGCAGATAACATATCAGATTAGGAAGCCGATCCAAAGGTTTAGAGAGAAACCCTCAATCCAACGGCCATCAGTTAGTCTTGCATTAGACCAGGTTGGGTCACGGTTACTGGATCCGGGTTTCGGGTGAGTGGGTTGGGTTGTGTGCTAATGGGTCTCTGATAACTCCAAATAATAGCATATTCTTTGCTTGATAAAACTGTGTATTATTTAAAATTTTATGTAAAAATCATCATAATATCTGATTTATGACATACTTTATTGAATTTTTTCATTTGGTATGATCCAGAATGTGTCTGTCGAGATTATTAACATTTTTTTGGCCTATTCAAGCGATATTTCTGGTCCAAAAAAGCAAAGTATTGGAATCCAAGCGATGGCATTTTCGCTCAGCAAACGACACTCTTGCCGCTCGTGCTAGCACCAGCGACCAGACATCCACCGCAGCAAAGCGAGAGTGAACCACTTTAGAAATTCATTAAGTGTTCATCTCTCAGCAGTCTAGCCATTCCAATATTAGCCAACGACGAAAGCATCACTTGAATTGCATTGATGCCCTCTAGCCATCTAGGCAAGAGAGGAAGGTCTGCGCCCTTACATTCTGAAGAGAGCGAAGCGGCACCCAGGGAGTTATGTCCGGTGCAACTGCTTCAACAGATTAACTGCCATCAACTGCCTAACTGCCCAAACAATTTCAACTGCCGCTCAACTGCTTTGCAATTTCCATTTTCGTAAATCTATAAATAAGACCAAAATTCTTTTGTAAAATACATATACACACGCATACATATTTTCAAGTGTTGATTTCTGTAGAGCTCCAAAGGGAGTTCTATAGTTAGGAATGACCAAAGGAGTTGAGACTTTCTGCTCCTCTGGCAGCTACCTTTATTTTTTTTTTAGATTAGTTTACTGCTCTGGACCTACTTTGATTTATTGTCTTTAAAATGTAGAATTTTACTGCTTTCTATAATAAGGAATGAAATATCAAGATTTTTCTGCTATCGTTTCTATTCAAGAGTCATATTTGCATTTAAATGTAAGGATTAGAATCCTATTTCGCTGCGGAAGAACATAAGAGAATCAACTATTTTAGCCTAGTTTCTCGTCGTATTTATAAACATATTCTAGGTAGTTCAACATAGCTAAGTACACGAGAGCCTTGTCAACCTGTTTAGTTGTTGTTCCGAATTAGATTATGATTAAAAGAGGTAACACAAGGGTAAAACCACTAATGGGACAGAGATTGAGATAATTTACTAGGCATAGGTGTGGATCTATTAGGCCACAGAATTTCTAGTGACAATAGATTCTCTTGCGTATAATGTTCTGATTCTGGGCGTCATTGAAGTCTTATTGTAAATCCCTTAAGGTCAAGTATCGGTTAAGTCATTTTCTATTTTAACAGTCTTTATGCAATTATATTTACTTCCTCATTCGCTTACTTCATCCATGAGAACCTAGTCATCTATTAACATACACCTCAAACACAACATTATCTGAACATCATCACCTTTCGCCTATTATCATAAATACTTATAACTATAATCAGCTTCCCTTCGCCTCCGCTCACAACCGCTTTCGATGCATCTATCACTCGTTCACTACCTCCACTGCGCACACACCCGATCGCTCCGCTTTACTTGCTTTCCTTTACTTTCTGTCTTATTTAATCTTCGGCTCGCTCAAAAGCGAGCCATCTTATTGTTTTCCATTGTGCATCACCAGTATTTCAATTCTTGATTTAAATTTCGCGACTTAAAATCTCTGTGTTCTATTTGGAAACTCACTAGTTAAAGAGTATAAATAATTTTGATATTGCGATGTAGGGTTGCAACTTCATTTTCACCATCTATATCTGAATATGTCCAATTATACACATTCCATCCAAGAAATTCATAAGAAATTCCCTACTTTAACTTTAAACATCATCAAATCACTTTTGAATCAATCTCCTAATTTCATTGGTCCAAAACTTCACAAATCTTCATATTTTTTGACATGGAGAATGTGCTTTGACGGATGTCATCACTGTCCAAGCAACCAATGCTTTCAATCTTTTAACCTGCAGACTTGTTAACAAGATTAGTATTCACAAATTTTATACATCATACAAAAACAACAACAAAACAATTTTAAAACATTAAATTGCAGTTTTAAAGTTTCAAAAACATTTCTAATAAAAAATATCAATGTACACTGTTTTCTTACACAAATTGAATTTGGTAACCAATAAAAATTTTGTTCCCATCTCCGTAGGGTTATATTCGAATGTATTCTTTTTAAGTTTTAATTAGCCTTTTGACACTACATCACGTATAAAATGAAACCTAATGTATATTTGTGTTTAATATAATCATGAAAGACTGGACTTTTACAAAATTGTATACTTGATTGACTATCCAAAACCATTGTTACGTCATTGTTCAAGTATTTTAGTTCATTTAAAAGTCCTTTCAGCTACAATGCTTCTTGTAAGCTTCAATTATAGCAACATATTTCGAATCCGTCGTAGAAAGAGCCACAATATGTTGTAATTGAGGTTTAATTAATGCAACCACATAACGTAAACAAGTAAGACGTGTAGACTTCCGAGTGTACCCATCATTTGTATAGTTAGAATGAACATAGCCAATCAATTTAATATCATTCACATATCTATCAAACATCAAGCCTATATCTAAAGTACCTACCAAATACCTTAAAACACATTTAAGGGCATTCCAATGCTCCACTCCCGGGTTAGACATATATTGACTTAAACTACTCACTGCATAAGCTAAATCCGGTCTAGTACATACAATCAAGTTCATGATTAACCCTATAGCATTTGAATATGGAACATTTTTCATGTAGTTTAAGTCACTTTGAGATTTCGGGCTTTGGTCTTTAGTTAAAACTAAGTTCGAAGCTAAAGGCACAGTAGAGGATTTTGTATCACTCATAGAGAACTTATTCAAGATTTTCCTAATATAAGAAAATTGATTCAAATATAGGACATAGTTCTTCTTATCTCTAACTATGTTCATGTCTAATATCACTTTCGCATGATCTAAATCTTTCATTTCAAAGTTCTTGCTTATATATGTTAATGATATGCTTGTAATGAATCCCAATGTAGATACTATCAACAATATGATAGTGTCTTTATAACGTTTGTCATGGATGCAGCGATGGACAAAATGCGATAATAAAATTCATTGGTGCAAGGTAAGTCTATATCTAGTAAATATGTATTTGAGATTTGGTTAAATCACGGCCAAAATAGGTGAAGTATGTTGAGAATTTTGATTGTTCGAGGCCTAATTCCAATGAATTTCTAAATAAATAAAATAAGATGACCCAGTCCTTGGTCCGGCCTACCGTATCAGCCCAAACCCTTTAATCAAACCCAAATTCATATCCCCAATACCCAAGTCCAAACCCTCTTAGCTCATTAGTTAGTAAGTTGAGGGTTTGTTAGGGTGAGTTAGTTTTACAGAGTAAAACCGTAAATGAGGTTTTGGGGGGAATAGAGAGAGGGTGAGAAAAGAGGGAGAGGAAAACTACAAATTCTTGGTGAGTTTCGATGAGCATTTTCTAGTGAGATTAGGAGCATTTACGAGGCTTAGAGTGAGAGCCGACCTCCAATCTTGCGGTGTGGTTACCATAGGCCATTCGCACTATGGAATGAGCCAAAAAATATCGTCCCTAACGCTGGTGAAAGTTCAGAAAAGATTGGTACGGATCGAAGCTAATCAGAGTTGTTTCGGTGATGAAGATAGTTGTAGGAGTTCGATGTCTATGGAAGCGGTCTTCATGAGTGCCACTGCTGCTATCCGATGAGAGGAAGAGGTTGGTTGGGTCTTTTTAGAGCTTGGAGTTCATTGTTGTTGTTTGGTGGAGATTCGGAGAAGACGATCAGAGATGTTGTCGATCATCCAATTGGAGTTGTTGTTCACCGCCGGAGAACTGCTGCGGAGGAAGAAATTCCAGTCGCTCATAGCCGCCAACGGCCGAAGGACATCCGCAGGCGCTACTTCATTCCGAGAGGTAGAAGACGTCATCAATCGAATTAGGCATCTTCAATTTCTCTCGCGGCTTGAATCGAGAATGAAAAACATAAAGTAAATTGACTTCAATTAAACTGTATCTTGGTATCTATTTGTTTATGTTTTGATTTCATTTTTTCAGAAAGTATTAGTCAAATATTAATTATGTTTTCAATTTCATTCAGTATTAGTTTAATTTGGTTTATTCGAATTTTCTTTCGATAATTCATGTCGTATTTTGTATACGAAGTACTCTTCGAATAATTCAAAGATACATGAATAAATTCACAACGCACACATTAAAAATATAAGTTCACTAAGGGACCATTTGTCCTTCTGAATATTATATTTCACCTTAAATTGTCCAATGTGTGCAGGAAGTCAGATCAAAACTAAGTGCACAGGAAAGTATTCCGACAACTTTAATTTTAATACATTTGAGTTTTAATGCAATATAGGATATTTCCATAAGATACTCTCGTATGTTCCCCTTGCCTTTATGCCGCATAGAGATGATTGTAGACAAAAGACTGTTTGTCTCCGCCTTTTCATCTTTGGCAAAGTATTGTTTAACAACTATAAATAATTATTTTGTTTCACTCTCTGCAATAGAGCTTCAAAACGCCTCTGGAATGAAGTGCTTCATGATCATCATGCACATTCGATTCGACCGATCTCACTTCTCAATTTAAGACTCATTAGGCTCTGCCTCGGTGGTGATGGGTCAGTCGAACCGAAGACAAAATCCAAATCCATACAACCAAGAATGATTACTACGATTTTCTTTCAAATCTTATATTTCGTCCCATTAAACATTGAGATGTTATTAACTTGAGCATAAATATTAGGATAGTAGCAATAGAAACTATGAAAAGAACAATATAAATACTTACTAAATATTCATGTCATTAATAAATCGTACGTGAACAAAATATGGGTACATAAATTGGGGACTCATCCCAAGACAACCGGTGTATTATTAATCTTGTCGGATGACAGAAAATTAACTATAAATGTATTCTTGGTGTACCAATATAAGTCCTATCAAACATAAGGCTATTGAATGATCGTCAAATATTCACATGAATAATACAAATAATTATCACATACTTATCATCACATATGTGTTATTATTCGATCAAACTGCGTTTATCGGAGGACTGCTCACATAATGCATATATAATTTCACACTATATCTATGTAATCTCAATAAAGTTGATCTCCATACACAGAGGCTGAAGACGAAACTTGATGCTTCAATTTACAATATTGCTAAATTACTAGACCAATTAAATAAAATATTATATTCAATTTGATGACACAAAATATCTCCCCAATTTGAAATATTATTATAATGAAGGGAGTGATGCTATAAATCCCAAAAATTGATTTAAATATATACATAACTTACCCAACAAATTAACACGGAAATTTTATCAATTTAGTTACCACTACAAAAAATAGTATATTTGTAACGGAATTTCGTCTATAAAGTTCACGTAACTAACATAATTTCTTCCCTAATTCTGTCTCTAATGTCATTAGTAATGAAAAAGTGAATTTAGGGACAAAAAATTCTCGTTACAAAAATAATTAGTGTACATTATGGATTTTGACATCCCGTTATTTTTTTAAATAATAATAATAAACAATTAAATAAATGAACCAATCAATTTCGGAGAAACATTTCACAACAAAATATAAATTGTTTCACATGCACAACGATCGTATCATCTAACGATAATGTGCAAAATCAATTTTAAATATATATATGTATATTTTTAGAAGATTAAAAATTCTATAAATACATATAATCGTATATGAATTGCTCAGATACTACTTATTGGAGAAACTTTATATATAATGCACTAGACACATCTTCAATTCATATGATCTTATAACGATTTGTATGATAAAACCTCAAATGAAAACAAACCTGGATCTATGGAGAATTTCTCGTTTAGAAACAACGAACTTGAACGGTTGACATTATGACATTCCTCAACTAAATCAACGAATGAGTCTTTTGTATTCTATTCCGATGAAAAGAATGTAAATAATGATTGATTTAGTATATCGATGATCATAACTGAATGATCTTTATACAACTATCAATAGGTCAGTTATAATCATTTAATTAATACATTATTCGATATCTACCCAATTTATTTCATATTAATGAGGTAGTAAATTAATTTGTTCCATAATTAAATCAAATAATTAAATTAATCAAATACACTATTAGACCATGAAGTTTAGGTCCATCCAATAAATTACAATATCTAATATAACTAAAACATTCTCATTTTCTCATATCTAGATAAAGAAATGTATATTTTCTTAACAAATTAGACAAAAATTTCATTACTTTTATTGTAATAATATTTGTTCATAATAAAATATATAAGAGTATAATATAATAATGCAGTTTCATCCTGCAATTCTTTATTAGTTTCAAACAATGTCAATCTATTCCAAAAAAATTAACCAATTTTATAATAATAATAATAATAATGTGTTTAGGTGTATTATTTTTATACAATTTTTCAAAAATATTATTAAAAATACAATATATATACATATAACAATAAAAATTAATATACAGTCTGTAGTAAGCAATTCCTTTCCGGTTTGTGATTGAGAAAATATCTCTCGATCTTCCTGATCAGTTTCGATTCGTAGTTTGGTGGACGCAGAATTTCGTGAGGATTCTGTCAACTCTCACATAAAAAAATAAAAAAAAAATCTCAAACAGGGGCAGCATCCGGATACATAATTTATTAAATTATTATTACAATATAAAAATAAATAAATTACAATTGTTCCTTAAACATGACCATTATATACAAATTGTGAGTTTGCCTTGTAAAGTTAGAGTCCAAACAAAGAAAATGGAAGAAATCACCAAATTGATACCCAAATTCATATATTGTTGTGCCGTCCTTGGAATTGAAAAAAAAATAAAAATAAAAAAATATAAAAAAAATAAAATAAAAGAGTACAAGAGATTAAAGTTTGAATAGATTAAAAAATTAATATATTATATAATTAATATTTTAAAAAAAAATCTAAATGAGATTGTCTTATGATAATTATAAAAAAATTCTGAAATAATGCGAGGTTCTAGAACCTACACTAGTAACAAGGTGCATTCGCCTCTAGTTTCAAAGATAATAAGATAGGATTTGTCAAATAATTTTTTCAAAATTTTTAGCTTATTGAAAAACTTTTAGTTATTTGACCAGTAGATTAACTAATTTTTATATTTGGTAAATTAGTGTTTTCAATTAGCTTATT
This sequence comes from Andrographis paniculata, assembly GCF_009805555.1. Lineage (NCBI taxonomy): Eukaryota > Viridiplantae > Streptophyta > Magnoliopsida > Lamiales > Acanthaceae > Andrographis > Andrographis paniculata. The sequence goes on from NW_026137611.1 coordinate 3,899,805, forward strand.
GGGTAAAAAAAAAAACTAATTTTAAAAAAGTTGTATACCCAGCGTTGCAAATTAAATTTTTTTTATTTAAATTTTTTTATTCTTTATTTATCCTTAAAAATTAATTAATTCTTTCACATATTTTAATATATTTTTTATTATACTATTTATTAATTATTTAGATATATTTTCTTCTAATAACTTATAAATTCATATTTATAAATTTAAATAATTGTTTTTTTATATGTCAATTATCTTATCTATATTTTTTGTAAAAATTTTTTAGAATAAAGATAATATAAATATATTAATATTATTGATTCATTTATTTAATATTTTTTAATATTTTTATTAAAAAAAATATATTTATTTAAAATTATAAATTTAATGTAAATATAAATTAATTAAAAATTAATCTAATAAAGATACATATAGTAATGATTTGTGTTATTTTATATTTATACTATTTCTAATGAAAAAAAATATAATTTTTAATAAGCTTGCATTCTTTACAAAATATTTTAAAAATAATAAAAATAAATATCTTAATAAATTTTTTCTAATTTTTAAAATTAATAATAAAATTCTAAAAAAGTCTACCCACCTAAAAAATTCAACTAAATATTATGAATATAAAATATAAAATGTCCTAATTGTTATTTTACGTATAAACTACTAATATCAAACTGTTATTTTACCAAATATTTTAATACAAACAACTAATCGAATCGGCTAGTCAAACCAGCTAATCGAATCAGCTAATAACTAACAACTAATTGTCAAACACACCCTTAGGTGAAAGGAAGTGATTGCCCTTCTTCGACCCTTACTGTCCAACATGAGAATAGATAGCTAATGTGTGGGTTTCTAAAATAATGTAAAAAAATTATGAAATATAAGTTGAAAAAAATAAATTAAACAATTAATAAGTATATATTTATATATATAAAAAATCTATTGAAGTCCTGTGATCCTATTAATAATAAAGTACATTTGCCTCTAGTATCAAACATACTTATGTCGAAAGAAGTGATTGTCCGTTACTGCCAAACATGAGAATGGATAGCTAATGTGTGGGTCTCATAAATAAGGTAAAAATTAGTATTTCAAATCATTATTATTTGACTTTTAACCTATTCTAATTTTTTTTTTAAATGTACAAAAGTAAAAAAAAAAAAAAAAATTAAAACACTCTTCTTTATAATATTTTAATCCTTTCTCATATTTCATGACCAAAAAAAAAATATAAAAATATAAATATTAAACAATCGCAGCATCGTATATTAAATAGATTATTATTTATTTATTTAAAAAAACACACTAGGGGATGTATTTATAATATTCTTTCCACCCGTCAAATATATTTATTTTCTTTGTATATAGTACTATTATTTATTATATATATACTTTAAAACAAATAATTGTATAATTTTACTGTGTTTTTGATAACGTGGGAACTTGAGTCAATGCGCGATGAGTGTGTTTTGGATAAATATTCCGACTAAATCTAATTGTATAAGATTTATTGATAATCATTAAAGCAGTTTTTTATTTTTATTTATTAGTTTCTTACTATTTAATTTATTTTTAATATTAAAATTAATATGTATCTTTTTTTCTAAACAATCAACTCAGTTGATTTGTGTCGTGGTATTTAAAGTAATGAAATTTAGTTAGTTAATAATAATAAATTATAAGTACTATTTTATTATTTTCTATGTAAGTGATATTGTGTAATTTTGAAATAAAAAGTAATATATGATTGAAAAAATTTAAAATATGTATTTAAATATTTTAAAAGTTATATTTCAATAAAATATATGTAATATAAATATCATTTGTATAAAATAAAATTTTATATAATAAATATAAATAAAAAATATATTTATTTATTTATAATTAATATAAATTAATTTTTATAAAATTGAAAAGTTTTAAATATAGATAAAAATATTTATTTATTGGGGAGAAATATATAAATAAAGAAATTTTGAATGAGTATATATAATGTTAGATATTATGAAAGTAATTAAATTGATTTATATTTATTAAATATATTTTAAATTAAATTTTTTAGTAAATATAAAAATATGTCAAATAAAGTGTAACATATAAAATGAAAAAAAAAAAAAAATCAATTATTTTAGTAGGGGAGGGAATATAGAAGAATTTAAAGTTTTAAAAGATGAATCATAAATGAATTTGACTACAATACCCCTAGCTAGTTATTGCTAGAGAATTGAAGATTGGTAATAAGAATGAAGCAATGAATGAACGAATGAATGAATGGGAAATGTAATGAAAGTAGTTTTTAATTAAGTTGGATTTCTTTTGAATGAGGTCGGGAAAGATTAAGTTAAGTTTGGTACTCCCTCCGTCCCGGATACCGTGTCTACTACACTGTAGACACGGTATTTTAGGAGGAGTGTAATTAGTAAATAATTAAAAATGTATTAGTGAAAATAATTATTCTATAATATAAATAATTATAAATTAAGATTAAGATAACTAATTAGTTTAATTAAAATTAAAAAAAAAATTAAAAAATTTAAAATGAGATTAAAGTGTGTAATCATTTTCCATAAAAGGAAAGTGACATGGTATGTGGGACGGACAGAAACGACAACGTGGATATGGTATTTGAGATGGAGGGAGTATTAAATAATATTTGAAGAAATGTTTTGTCAGATAAAAAAATATATTTTATCTTTAAGAGTAACTCTATTGTATACTCCCTCCGTCCCATATCTATATATCCATTTGCTTTTTGTACGAAATTTTAGAAATATTAGTATTATATTGGAATAAAGTAGAAATAAAGGTAAAAATACTAAATTAACCCTATTAGTATTCTATGATATAAAGATAATGACATTTGTATAATATATTGTAAATTGAAAGGGTATTTGTAATATTAAATAGATGGTACTATTACTAAAAAAAATAAATATTTTAAATGAGACAGACCAAAGTAAAAAAATAGATAAATTGTTAAAAGGACAATGAGAGTAGACGTGTAAGTATAATACAAGAATGTCAAATCCATTTTACTTTGATATTAATGAGATTGAAAGAAGAGATATGAAAAATAATAAATTTTTTGTATTTATTTGAGAGAGAGTTTTACTAAAAAATATAGATATTTTTTACAGACAAAAAAAATATATGTATTCGACTTAGACCGAAAAAGGTTCAAATAGTAATTTTTTCTTTTTAAAAAAAAACACACACACAGATATATAAATAATAATAATAATAGTAATAACAATAATAAATAAAAAATATATAGATATATAATTGTTCATAATTTATCATAGTTAACAATAATAATACTTAAAATTATTATACTACTTCTTTTTATATATTTATTCACGTAGATTTTTTTGATAATAATATTTTATATGTATTTAATATAAAAAATAGTAATAGTTAAATTTATCTTTTTGTATAAATTAATCAAATAATAATGATAATATTTGTATAATAATATGTGTATTATAAGTTCGGTAAAATTATACTCGCTCCGTCCCAAAACTAAATATTCATTTGCTTTTTGCACGTAGTTTTAGAAATATTATATTGGAATATAGTAGGAATAAAATAATAATGACTAAAATACCCTTATTAGTATGTGTGATATAAATGTAATGACATTTGTGTAATATTTTGTAAGTTGTAAGAGTATTTGTAATGTTAAGTAGACAATACAATTATGAATACTTTGTTATCCATTTTGTTATGGGACGAAGGAGTATAAAAAATATAATTATTAAAAACAAACAAATATATTAATTTAGAAAAAATTAAAATAATAAAATAAATAGATTAATTTGAGAATGAGGCAGTAAATATTGAACTATGACATTAAAGAAGAAGAGAAGAAGGTAAGAAATAGTGGAGAAAAACCGGATTTACCTAAAGTGGATACTGCTTCAACCTTGCAAACAAGAATCCAATAATTGATCCCCAAATTTACCCCCTCCCTCCCTCTCTCTCTCTACTACATAAATTCGTTAATACATTTTCCATTTTCTTGATTCATCCTCACTTTAATCCTTTCATTCTTCAATAAAATACTCAAAAGTGAAAAAAAAGGAAAATCTTGTTAAAGATCTGAGGCTGATTTTGGCTCTCTCCCTCGTCCCTCCCATCATATATATATACACACATACATACATAGCTGCACAGAGTGATAAACAGAGATATATATAGAGTGAGAGAGAAAGAGAGAGATCTCAATAGTTCACAAAAGCTGCTCATCATTTTCTTCTTCTTCTTCCCTTTGCTTTTTTCTTCTTTCATTTATTGGCTTTAGCTCATTTATTCCTCGGACCAGTCTTTATCTTTTCCTTTTCTTTTTTAGGGTTTTTCTGAGCTACTGTAATTAACCCCACCCCTATCAAGATCTGCTTCGCTTTTCCCATTTCCTTCGATTTCGCGAGCTGGGGAATGGATGTGTGTGGGTTTGGATGAGCAATTTTGGTTGTTTGTGGGGGTGGGGGGGTGGGTCTCGTCTTAGCTTGGCTTCTTTTGGGATTTTAGGGTTAGGTTGAGTTAATTTGGGCATAATGCTTTTTCCTTGAAACCCACCCCCTTTTGATTCAGTTCGATTTTTATTCTAGTTTTTTTTTTTTTTTTTTTTTTACGAAACTAATTCTGGCTTTCTGTGGAATATGAGGTTGTCTTCTTCTTCTTCAGCTAGTACTGGATTTGATGCTCAGCCTGAGGAAGGTCTTGCTCCATTTTTGTGATGTTTTTGATTTAATTGTTTGTTTGTAGCTTATATATATTGATGTTATTGTTGTTGTTCTTAATTTGTATTGTTTGTTGGTTTGGTTGCAGGGGAGAAGAAATGCTTGAATTCGGAGCTATGGCACGCCTGCGCCGGCCCGTTGGTGTCGCTGCCGCAAATCGGTAGCCGTGTTGTGTATTTTCCGCAAGGGCATAGTGAGCAGGTTGTTTTGGATGAGTCTAAGTTTCATCTGATAGAGGAGATATATACATATATATATATAGTGTAGTTAATGTTTATCATTTGATCGAATGGTATCTTATTAGATGCACTAGAGACGACCAACTGACATTGTCGTTGCTAGATAGGTGATTTCTTCGAAAACTTGGATTGATTGATCGATTGATAGATATTGTATGTGTTGCAATAGATATGGCGAACTAACATTGTTGTAGCCTGCGTTGATTTCTTCGAAAATTTTGATTGATTGATTGATATCTTACGAGTTGCAATAGAACCGGTGGACGGACATTGTTTTAGCGTAGGTGATTTCTTCAAAATTCCGGGGTATGTTTGGTTTTTGTCGTTTGTTCTAGGTGAAATTTCGTGGTTGGATATGATGTATTGTATATAAACTTGAAATGTTATCGTAGCCTAGGTAATTTATTCACAAATTTTGGATTGATTGATCAATCAATCTCCGAAATGTTCTGATTATAGGTGTTGTGTTCGCCATATGTTATTTGTCGTTTGTACTTATTTTATGTGCTTGATCAAAAAAGTGTGGCACAAATCCTCAAAAAGTTTTGCTTTTTTAGCTGAAAATCGATAAGGGTTTGTGCATATATCTTTGCATTACCAGCGTTAATCTGAACTATAATTTTCCGAATTTCGATTTCGGGTATTCATCCACATATGAAACTATTTACTTGCAGGTTGCTGCCTCTACCAACAAAGAAGTCGATGCAGCTATTCCGAACTATCCGGGCTTACAGCCGCAGCTAATATGCCATCTTCACAATGTTACGATGCACGTAAGTCGAATTTCTCTGAACAATTATACGGTGCCGAAATCTATTGGAGGACGTATCTTAGCTGTCCGAATCGTCGAAAATGCAGGCGGATGTGGAGACGGATGAAGTGTATGCGCAAATGACATTGCAGCCGCTCACGCCAGTAAATACTCGGGACTTATTTGAATTTATAAACGTTGCGTAATGATTATTCTTTCGACAAATTTCACTTTCTTGGTGGTTTAGGAAGAGCAAAAGGACATATGCCTGCTGCCGGCGGAACTCGGGGCCCCGAGCAAGCAGCCGACGAACTATTTCTGCAAAACATTAACAGCTAGTGACACCAGCACTCACGGTGGGTTTTCGGTTCCTCGAAGAGCTGCTGAGAAAGTCTTTCCTCCACTTGTAAGTGTCGCAGTATAGTGTCCCGTTTTTCCGTGGCTACGCTACCGTCGTTCTTGATTCATTGTTCAAATCTTTACTGAGTCGTGCTTGTGCTAATTCTTTAGGATTACTCTCAAACCCCTCCGTGTCAAGAATTACTCGCAAAGGATCTTCATGGCAATGAATGGAAATTCCGACATATCTTTAGGGGTGAGTTTGTTCGATAGTATACTACAGTTTTACATATTGTATGATCCGTGGATTGTGATTGATTCATGGAGAAATTATTCTTTGTTAGATTCATATCATTGTATAATATAGGTGATCGGACTCGTTGTCTTAAGGTCTTACCGTATCTGCCTATCGATATTTAACATATATATCATTGTGTGCAGGTCAGCCGAAGCGGCATCTCCTCACAACCGGTTGGAGTGTTTTTGTCAGCGCAAAACGGCTTGTTGCTGGAGATTCTGTTATATTCATCTGGTATGCAAAATTATTGAGTTATCGCTTAGAATTCTGATGATTGTTTAACGTTAGCGGTAGTGCAGTACGGTGTAAGGAAGATACTATATATCATATCGAAATTTTCGGTATGATATTTTAACATATCGATTCCATACCAAAAAAGTAGTATATCGAAAATTCGATACGGCATATATTATATATTGTACCGTATCATTAATTCTGTAATACCGAATCATCTGTACGACATCGTTATATATTGTTCCATGTCGAAGATAATGAACTAAAGAAAATTTTATATATATTTTTTTTAAAAAATTGAAAACAATAATTTTAGAATTAATATATTGAATTATCATTATATATCAATATACCATATACCGAAATAATAAACTGTATACGGTATTTTCAATATATATTGAAATATCAACAATTCCAAAGTTACATAATGCTATAGTAAATGCAGTATCATACCATACTGAAATTTACTGTGTGTCAAAACGTATGCGTGATATTTCAGCGTGAAGTTAGACTGTTGATGCAATGACGGGTTGCTAATTTCTCGTATACAACCCGCGTTTTCTTCTCCCTTTGTTGATATCATTGCAAAATTTTCTGACTTAGTTATGATGATTTTCTCTTAAGGAATGAAAGCAATCAGTTGCTCTTGGGGATTCGACGTGCAAGTCGACCTCAAACAGTTATGCCGTCGTCAGTTCTATCGAGTGATAGTATGCACATCGGGCTTCTTGCTGCTGCTGCTCATGCGGCCGCAACGAACAGTCGTTTCACTGTATTCTACAATCCAAGGTAATACGGTTTTGTCATTTCTTTCTGATTCGAAAGCTTGCATGCATATGATGCACATTCTTGAATTTTATTCATTTCAGGGCGAGTCGATCCGAGTTCGTTATACCCCTGGCGAAATACGCCAAAGCAGCTTTCCAGACAAGAGTCTCTGTGGGGATGCGATTCCGAATGCTTTTCGAAACTGAAGAATCCAGTGTTCGTCGGTAGGCCTAACTTTACCTACAGATTCTTTAATATACTCTCCGCAAACGGAGGCGGTTTTTGTTTATGAACTTTTCTGCGTTTCCTTGTTTGTCGAAGATATATGGGCACGATTACCGGCATCAGTGATTTGGACGCTGTTCGTTGGCCAAACTCGCATTGGCGATCGGTGAAGGTATGTTCACGAAGAATCCGGGTTTTGTTTGCTGGATTATATTCTCGAATTGTAATGTGAAGTCTTGAGTTTCGCTATGCAGGTCGGGTGGGACGAATCAACTGCGAGCGAGAGGCAGCCGAGAGTTTCCTTGTGGGAGATCGAACCTCTGACAACTTTTCCTATGTACCCATCGCCGTTCTCGCTCCGATTGAAACGTCCGTGGCCCTCCGGGCTGCCTGCCTACCCCAGTATGTTTACTCGAGAAATTTTTTTGCTTCTTTCTCCGAAGAATTTTCTTTTATCTTCTTGTACGTCATGTTGTTTATCGATCAGGTCTCAGAGACGGTGATATGAACTTCAATTCGCCAATGGCATGGTTTCGTGGAGGTCTCGGAGATCAGGCGATGCAGTCGTTGAATTTCCCGGGGCTTGGGGTGTCACCATGGATGCAACCTCGGCTCGACAATTCGATGTTGGGTTTGCAAGCCGACATGTACCAAGTCATGGCCGGGACTAGCACGGCGCTCGCCGAGGGTGGCTCGTTGGATCCCTCGAAAATCACTGGTCAGCAGCACCTCCTGCAGTTCCAGCAAAATGTCCCGAATGTTTCGGATCTACTGCTACATAATCCGATGCTGCAGCTATCGAACTCTCAGTCGAACTTCCTCCAGAATGTTACCGAAAGCAACGCTGTATTGTCGGCTCAGATGTTGCAGCAACGCCAGTCGTTTATCGATCATCAGCAGCAACTCCGGCAATCGTCGCTGTTTGACGATCAGGTGATGAGAAAACCGATAACGACTAGCTCGCAGATGGAACCGGTTGCCGACTCCCGATTCACTCCTATGCAAGGGTTGCCTCCGACGAGCCAGCTGCAGAACTTGTCGGACCTCATCGGCAGCCATATGGGTTCGTCGTCGAATAATTCGACCCCTGTCGAGAGCCTTCTGAGTTCCTCACACATCGGGAACATGAATGGGCCGAGTTCGGTAGTTTCGAATTCGTCGCTGTCAAAACGGGTGGCGTTGGACCCGCAGCTCTCTCCAAAGGTTTCGCAATTCGGTGCGCCGCATCCGGAAGAACTGGTGACGCCTAATTCGAAAGCCTCCGATCTATCAGCTCTACTACCGCCGTTTCCCAGTAAAGATTTTACAGATTTTCAAAGCGTCGGAAATTCCCATCTATTTGGAATCGGCTCGAACTCATCGACTAATCTCATCAACGGTGCCCCGGCTCTGAGAAACATCGGCGGCAAGGACAGCGAGTCACTATCAATGCCGTATTCAGCTCCGGGTATATTCCCGAGTGCAGGCGGTACTTCCTTTCCTATTAACTTGGACATGGCTACTTCGAGTTGTGTCGATGAGTCGGTTCTTTTGCATCCTTCCGGAAATGTGGACCAAACAAACCCGACGTCGGGAGCTTTTGTGAAGGTAATTAAACACTAGTATTTAGATCGGCGTATTCCTTGTTGATTCTTGACGGTTATTTTCAGGTTCACAAGTCGGGGTCCTTCGGGCGGTCGCTGGATATCTCGAAATTCAGCAGCTACCACGAGCTTCGCGGCGAGCTTGCTCGTTTGTTCGGGCTTCAGGGCCTGTTGGAGGACCCTCAAAGATCAGGCTGGCAGCTTGTATTCGTCGATCGAGAGAACGATGTTCTTCTCCTCGGTGATGATCCATGGCAGTAAGTCCCGTAAACCCGTTACTTGATTTAGCTTTCGTTTCAAATATGCATTGCATTCTCTTGTTAGCCGTTCCTGATCGTATATTTCGAATGGAAATGGATATGATTTGGGTTTCAGGGAATTCGTCAACAGCGTATGGTACATAAAAATCCTATCGCCGCAAGAAGTGCAGCAGATGAGCAAAGAGCTCAATCTGCCGAATCCCGGGCAGGCGGGCAGGCTCTCGACCACTAGCGGCAATGGCAATGGCAATGGCAATGGCGACTACCTGAGTCGGAAAGATTCTTCCCGAAGCACCTTGAGCGGGGGGATACCATCCGTAGGCACGCTCGAATACTAACAAACCGAGCATCGTTTCTTTGTCTGAGGTAACGTAAAAGTTTCGTTGTGTTTTATTTGAGCTTAAGTTGAGCCCGTCGGATTGGATTTTCTTGCCACGTATTTCCGATGTATATTATACGATATGAATCCGCCTTATCTTATCGTATAAACCCTTCACTCTTAGCTTGTTGCACGAGACGGACGTTGACTATGATCGAGTATGTATTGTTGTATTTGATGCTTTCTTTTATTGTGTTACTAGACTTCTTGAGATTATACAATCCATTGTTCAAGTTTAAGATATCTCTCTCTCCCGGCTTTGAATATTCTTATAGTAGTTGGATTCGTATGACCTTTGCTTTTTTTGGTTATAAATAATTGCCATATTGTTATCCAATAAAAATAATTCTAAGCCCAGCCTAGAGGTCATCAGAGGATTCAGCCATTGGAGATTGAGCCGGGCCAAACAAAGAAAAATCCATCATTATTGACAGCTCAAACGGACTACCCAAGAAAAAAGTTGTTTACGTGAGAGTCCAATAATGAGGTTCGGTCAAAGAAACTGCAATTCAAATTTTGGATAATGAAAGAAGTGGCCGAATGGACTCCTAACAATTCCTAACAATAGGGAAATGTGGAGAAAATTCTGGGAAGCACTTATATAAAGACAAAAGGAAAGAGGAAAAAGAGATCGGATCAACACTAGCATAAATCAATCCTTTTTCTTATTTCTTATTCCTGTACTTGCTTTTTATTCTTTGTTGCTTTCGATTTATTTTAGTTCTTACTTACGTTTTTTTTTCTCTTTATTCCGTAATTTAATTTCCATAATTCAAATCCTGCATATTTCATTTTATTGCTATCGCGAGACTTAGCCTGGATACTTTCTTGAGTAGGCTGGGGAATCCGATTTTTGTCGATTTCGACAGGCTTAGATTTATTAGGCCGTCATCAACGAATTTTAGCGAGAACAAATTGACACTCCCAGTGGGACTCGAACGAGTCTCGCACTTTTATGCAATTGAGGAGTCGCAAATTACCATCGCCGGAGGAATCAGCACTATCAAAAGATAATGAAACTGCCGGTGAAATCTCGGCGTCGCGTGCTTGGAGAACTCACGCAGGATGAGTCCTTTCCTGCTCTGGGGAGTGGAGAAAAGATGCTGATGATTCCCGCAAGCATTCTTTAAAATCAGATCCGTGGAGAGATTCAAATGGCCTTCCATAGTCAGCGCTGATGCTCTCCCAATATCTCGTAAACGTCCTAAAACCAACTATCCATAACAAGATCGCTTGGGCAAGAGATGAGGAGCTGCGCAAAGGGAATGCGCCGGGCGCCTATCCCGGAGATGATGAAAACTCACCTCGGATGAAGTTGCCACAGGGGGACACGTTAGGGCACCCTCCAGCGACACTACAGGATGGCAACATCGCCATACTAAGTAAGGAAATCGAAAATAAAAATCACCCGGACGAGACAGTGGCTAAAGGACCTTGGCGGTCCTTGGGGCAAGCCATTTTAAGGCCGCCGCCACATCAGGGACATCCAGGGAACAACGGGTACACGCCACCAGCTACCTAATGGCAAAACAATCCTTTGTTCGGTGGCGTGAGCGAGTCCACATCGCCCGCAGAGGCGAACGGGAAAGGAAACGTCCCTGCTCGGGGAGAGACGGCTGACCCTTGGGGGCACAGCCGACCACAGCCTCAACCAGACAGGCCACTCCCCCGGCTCCGGGATGACTTGGGGGGCATCCGCCCCACCTCCGAATCTGCCTTAGGGAGCAGCTTCAGCTCCCCTAGGTCCATGGGGTTCGGCTCCGTCGGCTGTAGCAGTGGCTTGGGATTGGGGCGTAGAGGCTCCGACCTTTCCCCCTCCGTTCGGGGGCAGGCAGCATACCAGAAAGCTTCCCCCGCCGGACCAGCTGCACAACATGGGTACGGACTGGCACAACAGGGTCCCCCGTTCCATTTTGGGAATTGTGTCCCTCCATCGGCAACACCTCTGCGAGTACCGGCCAAGGGAAATCGAGGACGTCCAACTCCGGCTCATCCCCCACAGGGCCATCAACAATTTTTTCCTCGCGCTCAACTAGGCCCGGAACAACCTGGAGGATACGCCGAAGTTGCTCATCCTCCGAGACCGACTATTAATCCGCAGGTCATCAAGGAAGCAATTTGAAGGCTGTTGGCGATCCCATCCGACTTCGCGCTCGGCTACATTATCAACGGCCATTCCCGGATCAGATTGCCATCGACCACCTGCTTCCCCGGAATGCACGGGTCCCAGAATTTGCGTTGTTCTCAGGCGAGGATTCATGGTCCACCATTGAACACATTGGGCGGTTCGCAGTTCAGTGTGGAGGAGAGTTCGGGACCAACGATTGGTTCAAGCTCCAGCTATTTTCATTGTCCCTCAAGGGGGCGGCATTTACGTGGTATGCGTCTCTGCCGCCAAGTATTTGCAATACGTGGGCGGATCTCGAAAGGGTGTTCCACGAACGTTTTTAATACCCCACCGCCGGAGGTGACGGCCTCGGACCTTACCAACTTACGACAAAAACACGATGAACCGGTGTAACAATTTTTGGAGAGATTTCGCAGAGCTGAGGGACGGTGCCAGATCCGGATACCCGAAAATCAAGTGGTCAATATGGCTATCAATAATATGATACACCAGCCCCGGGAGAAGCTAGCCCTGCAGGAATATAACGACATATGGCAGCTTGCTGGGATAGCGGTTAAGGCGGAACAGCTCCTTCGGGACCCTCTGGCAACTAGCCAAAAATGCAGAAGTGGAGCACATCTTGTCCAAGTCCAAGAGAACCCAAACAGATTGCCCGGAGGGGTCAGAAGAGAGGTTCTTGGCGGAAATCTCACAAGGAAAAACATATACTTGCTCGGAGCTCAAAGTATCTTGGAGGAAGGATACCAATCCAAAAATACACTACGCATTCGATATATCCAAAACTGAGCAGATTTTTTTGACTTTTTGTTGAAGGATAATCAACTCCGGTTTAAAGAAGGCTATAAAACACCTTCCGACGAGGAATTGGGTGGAAAAGCCTATTGCAAATGGCATGGCTTGTTTGGACACCAGGTTGGGAGTTGTATCGCTTTCAGGAACATGGTACAAAAGGCTATTAAAAAAGGTCGCCTACGGCTGACCGACAAGTCGGACATGAAGGTCGATATACGCAGTAAGTGTCCGACCTGGTAGGAGAAACTGACCAGCTTCAGGCGATAGGCCAAAGTTGGAGCAGGCTGGCCCGAAGAGGAACTGACTAGCCTCGGGCGATAGGCCGAACTTAGAGCAGACGGCCCAAAGAGGGACCGACTAGTCGGGAATAGACCCCGCCAAAAAGGAACGTAGTTAAACGGTCGGGGAAGTCCGTACAGAAGGCTATCAAAGAAGGCAACCTACGGCTGGCCGAAAAATCGAAAATAAAGATCGATACGGAGCCATGCTTGGCTCAAATTAACGCTGTAAGTGTCCGACTTGGTAGGAGGAACAATCTAGCCTCAGGCGGTAGGTCACATCGGCAACAAGTCACACCAAAGAGGAGCGTATTTGAACGGTTAGGAAGGTCTATCAAACCCCCACAAAAAAGTTCTGTTTGGGATTGTCTTTCACCGAATAGTATTGTTGCCGAAGTTAGTTTCGAGAAAAACGGTGATGTATGGCGGGTTATTTCAGTCGACCAAGTGGTGATAACTTCTCATGCTATACAATGGCCAGAAAGGCCGTCAAGTGATGAGAAGTGGACGGATAATAGAAAAAGGAACCCACCATTAACTAGGAATCAACGTCGAAGATGGCAACGACAAATCTTGGCATCACGGCTCGCTGAACAGGATCAACAGCATGTGCAGCCCTCCTGAGGGCAAGGGAAATTGCAGTAACTGAGGAAACATCTCAGATGGAGAAATTACCTCCCCGAAGGAGGAGGCTGCAAGAATGAAGGCCGAAACAAATTGTCCCTAAAGAACAACTTTATCCGGAGGAGCCAATGACGTCTGTCCTGAAGAACGAACTAATTATCGGGGCTTTGGAGGATGACAAGGCGTTGATCGCAAGTTTGGATATCATTGCGAACGTCCAAGATCTGGAACATGCTCTGCATTATGAGAAGGATTTTCGGGTGAACACTGTGGGTTTTTTGCCCAGAGAGCTCATAGCTCCGGAGGTTCAACCTTCTTATTTCCAAGGAGATGTGTTGGTGGAGGAATTAGCCTTTTGTCATGGGCCGGCCCGGAACAAGAGGTGCCGAAGGAGAAACCAGAGCCGGTCTTCTTTAAAAAATTAGCCGAGAAGCAAACATGGCATCTTAAACCATTGTTCCTGACCGTGTATCTCGATGGTCGCATGATCACAAGGTTTTGGTCGACGGGGGAGCATCCGTCAACGTGATGGCCCTGTCCACACTCCAAAAAATTGGGAAGAATCGCGGAGATCTGATCGTTACCACCATGCGGACCACGGATTTTACAGGAAATGCACATTCGGCCGCCGGCGTGCTAGTAGCTGATGTGAGGTTGGGAGTCGTACCGACCGGATGGTTTTCTATGTGTTCGAAGGCAAACCGACTTACTTGGTCATCTTAGAGAGGGACTGGATTCACACTACCTAGTGTGTGTTGTCCACCATGCACTAAAAAGTGGTATTTTGGAATGGTAATCACGTAGAGACGGTTAAAGCCGAAACCGACCCCGCGACGGAGTTCCATGCAGCCGAGGTGCTCTATTATTCACCCAGTGTGTATCCGTTTTCAATGATGTTGAAGAACGTGGATACATGAATGGAATATAACCTCACGATGAAAGGGTTCGAAATTCATACAGAGGCCGACTCACGGCCCGTCAACCAAGCCATTTGTAATGAGTGACGACCAGGATGTATTGAGGGACCTAGAGGGACGGATCTGCGATTTGTATGATGCTGCATGGGGTATCGGATCTGTCCCTGTTCGAATCCTTGAAAGGCAGACAGACCATTCAGATCTGCCGCCTCCCCCGGAATATCAGAACGGAGATGAACTTCCCTTGCCTATCCAGAGGGCTACCCCATCCTTCCAAGCGTAGGACCCCTTCGAGGAGATCAATCTTGGTGACTGCGCAATACCCCGAATGACCAGGATCAGTTCTTTGCTACTCCCAAACTAGAAAAAAAAATAGCTTACGGATTTAATACGAGAATATCGAGATTATTTTGCGTGGGAATACCACGAGATTCCGGGCCTGTCCAGAAAATTGGTTGAACATCGGCTGCCCATCAAGCCATCGTTCAAACCTCACAAACAACCCCCTCGGCGATTCAACCCGAAGTTGATGCCCAAGGTCAAAGAAGAGGTGGAAAAATTGCTTAAGGCCAATTTTATTCGTACCTTCCGATACATGGAATGGATATCCAACATCGTGCCCATTATAAAAAAATAGGAAGATCCGTGTATTTATCGAATTTTGCAATCTGAACTTGGCGACACCCAAAGACGAGTATGTCATGCCGATCGCCAACATGCTTGTCGACTCGACGGCAGGATACGAAATCTTGTCTTTCATGGATGGATAGTTGGGGTACAATCAGATATACTTGGCCGAGGAAGATGCCTACAAAATAACATCCCGATGTCCGGGGGCGATCGGTATTTGAGTGGATTGTGATGCCATTTGGTTTGAAGAATGCCAGAGCGACCTATCAAAGAGCCATAAACGCGATCTTCCACGATTTAATCAGCGAGTGTATGGAGGTATACATTGACAATATCATTGTAAAATCAAGAGCATTTGACCACCATCTTCCTAACCCCCGGAGAGCCTTCACCCGGACGAGGCAACACGACCTGAAAATAAACCCGGAAAAGCGCACATTTGGCGTTCAAGGGGGAAATTTACTAGGTTTTCTCGTCCATCGGAAGGGGATTGAAATTGATCAGAATAAGGAAAAAGTGATCCAAGAGTTGGAACCCCCACACAACCTCAAGGAATTGCAGAGTTTGATAGGCAGGATCAATTCTTTACGGCGATTCATCTCCAACGCCACCGGAAAGATGAAAGCGTTTTCAGTGTTGCTACGCGGAAGTCCAGAGGTTTTTGAATAGGGAGCAGCGCAACAAGCTGCTTTGGAGAAAATAAAGCAGGCCCTTTACGTCAGCACCGATGTTGGTGCCACCAATCTCGGGGAAGGAGCTGAAACTTTACATTTCGGCGATGGAAGACACTATCGGTTGCCTTCTTACGCAAGATGATGAATCCAGTCGTGAAAGGGCAGTTTATTATCTCAGTAAGACTCTGAATGATGCTGAAACTCGTTACACATGTATTGAGAAACTATGCTTATCTTTATATTATGCATGCATGAAGTTAAAGTATTATTTGATGCCTGTCGAAACTATTGTACTATCCAAAGTTGACTTGCTGAAATATTTGCTGAGCAGGATGGCTCTCTGAAGCCGCCTAGTTAAGTGGGCAGTGAAACTAGCATCGTTCGCCTTAAGATATCAGCCTCTAAAAGCGTTGAAAGGACAAGCCATTGCCGATTTTTTGGCCGAACATCCCGGAATGATTGAAGCCGCCCCCGCGGGGTACATCAGATTGGAACCAAAGCAAGTTACATTCGATGGTTTGAGCACCGGAGGAGCAGCAGGGTAGGAATTGTAATAACCAGTCCCCAAGGAGAAATTTGGCGTTTCGCACATCAACTCCCGCATGGAATAACCAACAACCAGGTGGAGTATGAAGCTTTGTTGTTGGCATTGCGTTTTCTCGCTGCAAGACAAGGTAAAAACGTCCTGATCTGGGGCGACTCCCAGTTGGTCATCCGACAAGCATTAAAGGAATTTAAAAGTAAAGATCCACGGCTCCAAGAACTTCTACGGGAAATGCATGGTTTGATCCAGCAACTTAAAGAGGTAATGTTGGGTGACATTCTCTGTGAAGAGAATTCGGAGGCTAACGATCTCGCTCAATGGGCGTCCGGGTATCGAGCGGAGGAACTAGCCACTGAATTTGAATGCCTAACCACTGGCAGAGAAACAGATTGGTGCACGGAACTCCTCGAGGCATTGGCAGAACCTGAAAAGGCTAGTTCGAGACACATGCGGGCACAGATTTTGAAGTATACATTTATTGACGGCAACCTCTATCGCCCACAAGCTGATGAAATTTTGGCGCGATGTTTGGGGTGAGATAAAGCAATAAAATTGATGGCCGAAGTATACAAAAGGATCGGAGGCGCTAACAGGACTGGCCCAACTATGAGATGGACCATCCTCCGATATGGGTACTTTTGGCCTCGAATCTCACAAGACTTAATCGACTACACACAAGGCTGCCTATCGTGCCAGCGTCATAGACCTCTACAACACGCCCCAGTCGAGGAACTTCATTCGATCCTCAAACCGTGGCCCTTTCGACGATGGGCAATGGACGTCATCGGTAAAATTCATCCACCATCATCGAAAGGACACACATTCATCCTTGTGGCAACCGACTACTTCACGAAATGGGTAGAAGCGGTCCTGTTGATCCAAGTACGGCTGAACCATGTTACTCGCTTTATCAAGAGTAATATCATTCACCGGTTCGGCATACCAAAGACCATTACGACCGACCAAGGGACGGTGTTCACTAATGGGAAACACAAAGCCTTTGTGGCGCAAGACGACATTCGTTAGGTCCATTCTTCTCCGTATCATCCGCAAGCCAACGGGCAAGCCGAAGCCACTAACAAGACGCTGATCACTATCATAAAAAAGACGCTGGAAGATAATCTAAGGACATAGGATGAGATGTTAGAGGAGGCTTTGTGGGCCTATCGGAACGCTAAGTCCACTATGACCGGAAGCACGCCCTATCGGTTAACCTACGGACAAGACGCAGTGCTACCTCTCAAAATCACGATTCCCTCACTTCGCACTTTGAAACAAAATGAAATGCCAATGGAGGAACAGGACCGGGCATTGTTGCACAAGTTGGACGGCCTCCCGGAGGAATGATTTCAAGCCTTCAAACATCTCTAGATTCAAAAGAAGAAGGCCGAATGGACCTTCCAAAGACAGGTTTGGCCACGGTCTTTCCAAGAAGAAGACTTGGTGTGGAAAACAATACTCCGAGAAGGTCACAAGGATCCGCAACTAGGTAAATGGACACCCAATTGGACGAGTCCCTACATCGTCACAAAAAAATCATCCCATGGACCATATAAACTAATGGAGCTTGACGGCGATGAATAAAAACGTTCATCAATGGACGGTATCTGAAACCTTTCTACCCTTCGTTATGGGATTTCCGAAAGGTGGAACAGTTACATTCATCATCTATACCAAAGGACACACAGACAAGGGGAGCATTTAAAATAAGGACCAATGTTGATATATGTCAATTTTTGCCTACAAAGACTAATTTAAAGACATTACAACAACGTGAGTTATCAATAATCAAAACAAAACAAAGAAAAGCTGCCCGACCAGATCAGTTGTCACCCTGGTCCGCTTGGATATCAAGCAAGCAGTTCCTCCCAACCGAAGACACCCCAACGATGGTATGTTTTGGATAGTCGTGAGAAGGCGAGACCACCAAACCAGAAGGTAGCTTCCCTGGAAGCTCCCAGCCATCGGCAGTATCCGGACTCACAGGACAAAGAGCTATCTAGTCGGTTACGATGTCAACCCAGGACTGCCTAAGTTCGGCTAGGCTCCGTTCCGCCTGACTAAAATTTTGCTGCAACATCGCTCGACACCCGGCCAACGCCAGCAGCGGACCATCGACTGCCGTCGTTAAATCATACAACTCAAGGCGGCGGACGGCCCTTTCAACCTGGCTGTCGGATGCTCTCTCAATTTCCGAGGAGATCTCATCCAATTGTACTCGAATTCGTTCCATTTCGGTTTGGAGGACAATCTATTCTTTCCAAAGACCATCAATATAGGTTATTTCCTCACTTGCCTTGCGCCTCTCCTCCTCATAAGACTCGGCGTAGGCTTTCCGTCATTCTTCCAACGAAGCCAACTCTCATAACTGTTCGCCGGTGACTTTGCGGAGGGCTCGGTAAGATTAAAGACGGTTGGCCACTTCGCCTAACCTATCCGCCGACGCCTCTAATCGATGTTTTTTGGAAGATTCCAGGCCTTCATGCGCCGGTGCATCCAGAACCGAAAATTGCATAGACTTAAAAGCTCTTGACGGAGACAAAGAATACTTGCCCAATAGAGTCTTACCTTGTGCCATGGATGTTCTTCACAATGGGGATCGAGGCGAAGGGGTCGGTGAACCCCGGGCGAAGTATTCTTCTATCTCAATTGGGATGGATGGGAAAATCGAGCGCAATGGTGAGACCCACAACTGATTAGTCGGATTAGAAGCAACATCTCGAGTCGCCGAATCCAAGGCAGACGCCAATGAAGGTGAGACAGCCGCAGAAACCGAAGATGGTGTGGAAATCTCGGGATACGAGGGTACCGTAGCCTTCTTCAACGGAACCTACCACGATCAATCCAACATTAGGTCGGAGCCGAAAGCTCTATGGAACAAACCATCACGTCTACCTGATCCAACGATATTGGGGAAACTAGAAGTTTTTTCTTTTGTTCCACAGACTATGATTTCGGAATAGCAAACGGAATGAAAAATTGGGAAGATCTCCGTGTGCTAGGTATGACAGCAGGGGTAGTGGCAGCTGATGTCGGGCCTTGGTTTAATCTCGAGGCCATAGCTGAAAAGTGCAAAAACAAACACATAAGTCATATCATGTGAAACAAATACCCCGAGAAAATTGAAGACTTACCCGAAGCAAGCAGTCCTGGAACCAGCTCCGGTTGCGTGGGTATCGGATTATAAGTCATTCTTCTCTAAGAACTATCATCATTAAATTCAGGTATAGAGTTTCGTGCGGTATCAAAATCAATCACCCTCCGCATTGCGTGCCACAAGCCAGTATAGGCCGTCGTCGTCCGCGGGTCAAATGGGTAGAGCGACGGGATAGCCGGACTGGATCTATAAGCATACAAGCTCCATGCCATAGCTCCACTTTTCTTGATTCCCCCGATAAATCATACGGCAACAATAGCAAGAAACTAACGGTGGGGACTTCCTACACCAATCCCAATTGCCGCGCGCAGAACTACGGTTGGTACACTTCTCCGACCAATGAATTAAACCGGGAACCCAAGCTTAGTCCACTGAATATAACACAGGCTGAAACACATTTTCCCTAACAACTCAGGAAGCTGATGACATCAGTGGAAGATTCGTATCTCGGGCAGCTAAGGTGAACCAAGTCGGTCCACAAACACGTGTCAACAATGGGCAAAAGTCAGCAGAAGAACGAAAAGTTTCGCGAATGAGGGCAGATATACACCTAGGAAGGTTCCCTTTCAGGAGAGGAAAGTTAGACAATGAAAAACTAAGGCAAGAGCCCTTTGGAACATGAGTGATATCAAAAGCAATATTGGCCAAACGTGGAAAATAAAGTCGAGCCCAAAACTCCAAGAACCAAAGAGGGCCGACTCCTTGGACATCACGAGTAGAAGAATTAGCTAGTTTGGCAAAAAGATCATTTAAACCATGATAAAGAAATCCCAAGACGTATGAAACAGGATCAAGCGGGGCACCGGAAATAATAGCATTAATAGTAGGTTCGACTTCCCGAAGAAAACCCTTAAGAGGCAAAGCAAGCAAAAAACCTATTGAACCAAAAGAACAAAATGGCGATATTCTCCTCCGGACTAGGACTACCAGAGGGTGATTTGATTGCAAGAAATCAACCACCTTGGTGTTACTATCATATGACAAAGACATCACTAGTGGCTCTACGGTATAGAAAGACGAAAAAGAGGGCTCAACCCCACCTACTGGCAAGCCTAAAATCACCGCAACGTCCAAAACGGTAGGAGTTAAAATGCAAACGGGAGTACAAATGCATTAATATGAGAACTTCAAAACCCAAGAAATTTTTTTGCTAACTCACTACTCTGGGAAGGGATTACCTTGCTTAACAATAGCATATCCCTAATGCCCCAAGAATCCCACATGTCTCCAAAAACAGGGTCTAGCCTATCGTCCCAAGAACTCCAAGATTTCAGATCCTCCAAGTTTAATAATCCCGTCAGTCGGGAAGGGTTACGGGAAAATTTTAACCAAGGTTGAGCAAGGCAAAGGTTACCTCGGCCAAAGACTTTGGTTAGAACGACGCCGGAAAGATCCCTCATCCTCGGAGTTAGGTTGAAGAACCCAATGACCACAAATCGTGAGCCCAGATGGAGGGACTACCAAAGAACTGATGAACGAGCATTAAAGGATGACTTCTCCTTCGCGTTCTTGGCGGCCGACGGACGAGATGGGACCTCGGAGGAACCCTCGAAAACACGCAATTTTGAAAATCCAGTACCCGCCATTATGCAAACGAAGAGCAGCAACGTCGGTTTATAGACGATTGACGGCAAAAGGAAATTGGATGACCTAGGGCCAAAGTAATTCAGAGGAAAAAAAATGTCTTGAGGAAACGATGGGAAGAAGAGTGATGCAGAAGTTTTCCATAGATGGAGCAGAGGGGCAATAATGGGTTGAGCATAGTACAAATCACATCGGGGCACGAATATTAACAAAAATAATTTTGGATTGATAATGACTCTCTTATCCAAAATATTTTTGTGGAGGGCATTTGTTATCCTATAAAAGTAATTTCCCAGCCCAGAGGCCCACCAAGAGGATTCAACCATTGGAGATTTGAGCCGGCCCAGAGAAAGAACAACCCATCATTATCGACATCACAAACAGACCAGCCCAAGAAAGAAGCTGCTCATGCGAGAGTTCAATAATGAGGCTCGGTCAAAGAAAGCGCGGTTCAAATTTTGGATAATGGAAGAGGTGGCTGAGTGGACTCCTAACAATGGGGAAGGTGGAGAAAATCCTGAGAAGCACCTATATGAAGACAAAAGGGAAGAGGAAAAAGAGATCGGATCAACACTAGCATAAATCAACCCCTCCCTTATTTCTTATTCTTGCATTTGCTTTTTATTCCTTGTTGCTTTTGATTTATTTCAGCCCTTTCTTATATTTTTTTTCTCTTTCATCCAGTAATTTAATTTCTATAGTTCAAATTCTACACATTTCAATTTATTGCTATCGCGAGACTTAGCATGGATACTTTCTTGAGTAGGCCGGGGGATTTGATTTTGTCGATTTCGACAGGATTAGATTTATTAGGTTGTCATCGAAGAATTATAGCGACAACACATATATTTAAATATTATATATTAAATAAAAATTGGTAAATTATATAATATATTTTGTATTTTAGTACAAATGTAAAAATATTTTATGTTTTATATATTGCGTTAAATTAAAGTACGCATAAGACATTTTCTTTGTTCAAATTTGATATTTTATATAAATGTGTATCTTTCTACAAATATAAATATAAACTATTGTAAAAAATATTTTTTTAATAAAATAAATAAATAAATAATTTATCCATTATTTATTTAATAATTTTTTTAGATAAATTATTATGATTTTTTTTAAAAAAAAAAGAAATTAAAAAAAAAGGATTGATCAATTATTTATTATTTTTTATTCACATATAACTATTTAAGATATTTATCCTCATTTATTTGTATAAAACTTATATAATTAGTTGTGTTTACCATCAAATATCAACTTTGGACGCATATCGTATTTTATACATACTTTAATAAAATTTTACATATATAATTTATTGGAGTTTACTTACTTTTTAATAAACGTGTGCAGATCTTGACCATTATGCATAAGTAATATACCTTAAAACAATTTAATAATATCCGATAAAATTTTAATAAAAATTTTGTAATTATAATCAATTATCACTCTTGTCTTTTAATTGTCACACTGACAAAATATATTATATGTTATTTTTTGTGAATGTCGTCCTCTGTAGCATAATCTCACTCACACTGACACTGTCATGAACTTGACACACGACATGAGGATAAAAGATCGCGAAAAAGTGACACATGGGATATATTTTGTCATGGTAAAAATTAAAAGACAAGACTGATAATTATCCAATTTCAAGTCTAAAAATTAGTTTATACTTTTTTTAGCGTGTACGTTTTTAGAACCCTAAACGATTTCATATGGATAAAACAATATCACTGGTTCGTTTGTTTAGTCATTTCGAATTAGTCGTGCGAGTTTCGTATAGTTATGAGACTGAAAATGAAAAAATATTTTTTTAGTGTTTAGATTTTTGGGGCCCTAAATGACCTCGAATAGATTTTTGTAGCTCTCGAAAAGCACGAAAAATCTGCAGAATTTGAACACTTGAAAGGATGTATGCGTATTTTACAAAATGAATCTGGCCCTATTTATAGAACTAAGGGATTCGGCAGTTGCAGATCAGTTGAGCGGCAGTTGAAACTCCTTGGGCAGTTAGGCGGTTGACGGCGGTTAATCTGTTGAAGTAGTGGACCAGTCAAAACTCCCTGGGTGCCGCTTCGCTCGATTCAGAGTGTAAGGGCGCAAATCTTCCTCGCTTGCCTAATGGCTGGAGGGCATCAGGGCAGCTCAAGTGATGCTGTCGTCGATGGTTGGTGTCGGAATGGCTGGACTGCTGAGAGATGAACACTTAGTGAATTTCTTGAGTGGTTCACTCTCGCTTCGCTGTGGTGGATGTCTGGTCACTGGAGCTGGCATGAGTGGAAGATGCGTCGTTTGCTGAGCCAAAGCGCCATCGCTTGAATTTCAACACTTAACTTTTTTGGACCAGAAACATCACTTAAATAGGCCAAAAATGTTAATAATCTCAATAGATGCGCTCTGGATTATAACAAGAGAAATAATTCAATAAAGTATGCCATAAAACAAATATTGAGATAGTTTTCACATAAAACTCAAGTAATACACAACTTTGTCAAGCAAAAAATATGTTATCATTTGGAGTTATCAAACTCTCCTCACACTTAACCTTTGTTCATCCTTGAACAAACTCAATCACGTGAATAAAGCGTTAACTCGTTCAAGGTAGTCAAGTATTTTATAAGATCAGTGCCATGGTTGTGAGTATAGTGAATATCAAATATAAGCAAGTGATCCTTAAATATTCAAAACTTTCCAATCTGATTTAACATGAGCGGAGTCATTCAGGCATAATCAAACTTTGCTCGCTCTGCGTGGACTATTGTTTTGATAAGGGAAACCTTCAGCCGAAGGGTGCGGAATTTTTTTTATTTGCATCGCTCATTATATTTCGCAATGGGTCACAAAGTTTCAAACAAACATTGTGCCTGCTCTAAAACATATCGTAGGTCTAACGCAATGATGTATTAAAAGAATTTCAAGTAATAATGTATGCTTGCAGTTATAATAGACACACAGTATTGAAAGATTTGACTTGTTACCAAAAATTCATCGTGTCATTGATCATAAAAAATTTATGTACATGCCTTGCCATTCTTTTCAAAAAAATATGTACAAGATAGGGGAAGGATCCTAAGTCATTTCTCGCTAGGCTCCGAGGATCCACGTCCTATCTAAGGAAGATGCTTGACAAGCTGCCGCACTAGTTCCTCTAGTTGCTGCTGGCTCCGGGCTCAGTCAAGCTGTTGCTCCATTAAGATTGCATTCTGCTGGTTGGCAGCTGCGAGAGCCTTTATAATTTCGTTTTGTCCTCTTTCGAGGCTCTCTAGCGTCTTTCCTAGATTTGTAGCTTAAGCTTTCAGCCTTCCAATACTTGACTCCAATGCGGCAGTCATGGAGCTTTCAACAGCCAGAACCTTAGCCAAGTTTTCGACATGATTGTCGATCTGTGATTGCAACAGAACATACTGGCTCAATAGAGCCGCATCGAGGTCATCAAATCGTCTTTCGATTGATTCAAACGCCACGCAAGGAGCAGATATGCTAGTCTTACCTGGTGCTGGTGATTGTTGCTCGGATGCGGAACTGATGTCCACTGGCTCTAGCTCTGGCTCCTCATTTACGGAATTGGGTGTTGGCTCCGGGGTGACGTCTCTCAAGAATATTAACTGCCTCGCTGCCTCACAAGCATGCTACGCTGCTTTCTTTGCCTCGATATTTTTTCTGAAGCGCAGCTAGAGCTGGGTCAGCGGTTTCCACCACTTGAGCAGTTTGGCCAGCACTTTCATCTTCTTCTTCTTACTCCGGTCGCGTTGTCGCTCTGGTTCAAGCCTTTGCATTTCTGCGAGTAGCCAAGCCTATGCTCCTTAAACTGTCTTTCCTCCATATTCTCCTCCTCATCAATAATTGTTTTGTCATATTTAGCTGATGACGGAGTCGGAGCTTTTGCAGGTGTGGATGTCTTAATTGGTCTACTTCCGCTGGCCCCATAGTTGTTGGTTCTATTATTTTGGGAGACACCTTCAAAATAGGCAGCGACATTATTATTGACTCAACATTGTTGGTTTTATCGGCAGCTTCAGCGGTGGTGGCAGCAGGGACCTCGGCAGCTTGGTCTTTGTATGATTCCATGGTTACGTCTATACCGCCGATGGTTTCTTCAATGATTATAGTCTCCCGCTCATCCTTTGTTCCAGAAGCAGTTGGTTCATCCACTCTCGGCTGGTTAACAGAAATGGGTTCATCGCCAAAGCAGTTGGCTCTCCTGCCCTCTGCTGGTCGAAGGGTGTAGGTTCATCGTCAGTTGGACTGAGTTGTTGGAGCGGCATTGTTGCGCGCGGTTGGCTAACTGGTGAGGGTCGCTCGGGCTGGTCGCTTGGCTCCCTGATTGTGATTCCTTTCCTCAAGCGAAAGAGAGAGGTCTCATCCGGGTTGACCTGGTCTTCCACTGCCTTCCCTTTCCCTTTTTCCTTCCTTGTTAGCTTCCGAGAGGGGCTTTTGGATTTATTTAGTGCCATCTTCATCTTCGGTTTCTTTACAGCTGGCTCAGGAGCGGAGTCTTCTTTCTTCTTTGACCTTTTCTCGCCAACAGCCTTCTTCGCGCCCTTTCCACCCTTATCACTCCGGGACTCCTCCTCGCCAAATATTTTTCTTCGCTCCTTAGCCTCCTAAGTGAAGAAAGCGGCAATCTCATCTTCCTTAGCTTCAGCGCCTTCATCGGAGACAGTTCTTTCCGAATCGTGCTCAGCGGCGGCCCCTTCTTCTTCATTTCCCAAAGCCAACTCTTCTTCCTCCTCATTCTCCTCCTGTAAGCGGACAATATCCTCCCTTACTACTTTCATCTTCTTCTACAGCAGGGGGAGGGGAGGGGGAGGATCTGTCGCTTTCTTCTTCCTTTTTTTCTCCTTGGAGATTAGGTTGAACCTTTTCGTCTCCAGCCAATTTTTATGGAACGCCCTGTAATCAGAGTCCCGGGACCCAGCTTCCTATCGATTTTCTTATGCGACCAAATCTCTATGTAGATGATAGCGCTTCTATCAATGTCAGCCTTTTCCTCGAAGATTGAACGCAACGCGACCAGATATTCGGGTTTGATGTCAGTCATGTGCTAGGTTGTCATTATCCTGTTCAGCGACCACTTCACCCATTCTTTCTTGTCGTCATCCACCAACCCAAATTTGAAATTCCTGTTCTCATATTTGGGGGTGGTGGCGAAGGTCCTGTAAAAAGACTGCAACTCCAGCGAGTTCCATGTCTCCGCTGCATTCAATTTATCCTCCATCTCCTAGGATGAATAGTGGAATGGCCACCCCAGGACTCAGTTGATTTGCCTCACCGAGCAGTCCACCCATTTTTCTCTAACATAGATGTTCTTCGGACTCTCAAATTGGATCATGTCCGTATAAAATTCCCTCACCAGTGTCACATCACTGGATCCTTGAGATTTTGGATCAACCAAGTCAGGCCCCGCTCCTTTATCTAGGCAGCGAGCGGGCCTGAGATGTTTTATATGACGAATCCACACTCACAAAGGATTTTCATGGCCTTTGTTATTTCATAGGTCGCCGCCGCTTCCAAGCTAGCAAAATGAATTGTGTCATATTGCTTAGAAGCTAGTACCGCCTTCGCTTCCTTGGTGACGTCCTTCATTGTTATTTTCTTCGCTTTGAAGGCCTTCATTATTTCTCCAGTGGCTTAACGAGCGAACTCCTGATCGATTTCCTTCTTGCTGAATTCCTTCAAATTCTTATATCTCAGCCACCAGGCTCACCAGATACCTCTGATCCGTTTCGTCTGTGCATTCAAATCTTAGGTAATCCTCCGGAACTCTGGGATGAATTTTCAGAATTCTATGGATTTCAGCTTCCTCAGGTCGCTCCAATTCTTAGTCAATTCCAAAACTCTTCTTTGCTTGTAGTAAGCCTTCGGCGGTGCGGGTTCAACGAATTCCGCAGAGCTTGTTTCCACCACCTTCCTTCTGTCAGTGGAAAAAATCCTCTAAATTTTTTTTCCAAATTTTCACTTCAACTTTTTCAAACTCCTCATTCACACTTATCTTCCTCTCGCTTGGACCTATGGTGATGGGTTTTAGACAACCTATACTTTATCCCAGAAAAACAGAGCAATGACATAATACTTGCAAACCTGCAATATTAGTCCAAAAATGGATAAAATTTCAAATAAAAAGGTACAAATATCCTATTATTCACTTATTTGAACGCTATTTTCTCATCCCACAACAAAACATAACATTTTAGGGAGGGTTTCATTGTGAAAAAGGGAGAAAATCACAAACTTATGAAAATCCATAAAAAGATGAAAGATTTATCTATAGAAAAGAAGAATATTATATATTATATCTAAATCCAACATATGACAAACTTAGAATCACAAAAAATCAAGTTATAGAAATTTTGCAAAAGTTCAAAGAACAGTGATTTTCACAAAAAAAAAAGGGAAAATTGATTATGCATTGTTGAGTGTAAAATCATAAGAAATAAACCATAAAATCGAGTAATTAGACCAAGGAGAACCTAGATCTTACCTCAGATTTATTTAAAATCAGTTTAAAAGTGAAGATTTTTCGAATTTGGGAACATGGGGAAAATGACTGAGTGATGGGGTATTTATAGAAGAGGGTCTTCGCTCACTTACTGCGTGACGTAAGCGGTGGACAGTTCAGCTTCTCTCAGTCCAGTATTATTATATTAATATAAAGGCTTAAGGGTGGGTTACTGGGTGGGTGAGCGGTTAAAACACTACTTCTAATTATCCTAAGTGTGACAAAGAAGCGATTGGGCAAGCGGTACTCGCTGAGCGATAACACTCCTCCAGTATATATCAGGGTGAAACAAGCGAAAGGAAGGTTAGCTTGGGTCAGACTCAAGTTAGAAGTTAAAAACCTACCTAAGCTATTCTAGAAAAACGATAACAAAGCAATTATAATTTTATTCTACTGAAAGCGATAACTCTATTCCTATCAAAGCGTTATACTAACTACGAAAGCAAGAATTTCAATTCCTATCAAAGCAATAAAATATAACTATAAAAGCGACAAAATATTATTAGGAAAGAGATTAAAGAAAGCAAGTAAACCTTTTGGCGGATATAAGATTAGGCAATTCTGGATTTAGTTAAGTTCTGATCACGGAACGAGTTTTTGAACTTCAATAAGATCAATCTCTGCTTCGGTCCGCTACAGTACAGGCCCTTCAATATAAGGTTTCAGTCTCGCTCTGTTGACGAGGAATGAATCGCTTTCCCTTGGGTTATCCACATCACTGATTCTGATGGTTCCGCTTGGCAAAATCCCTCAGTGAATTCTTTCTTCTTCAACTTCCTATTGTGATAGAACTTCATTCTTTCCTTGTAAATTTTGGCTTTTTTGTATGCAAGAAACCAGAACTCAATTAGGTCTACTAATCGCTTGGCACACTTATGCTGGGTAGGCAACAAATCAAAATTTAGATACTTAATGGCCTAGTACACTCGATGTTCGAGTTCCAGTGGGAAGTAGCATGTTTTTCCGTGAACCAACCAATAGGGAGACACCTCAATTAGCGCCTTAAAGGCTATTCTATAGGCCCATAACGCATCATCTAATTTTTCATCCCAATTTTTACGACTCTTGTTGACTGTGGTCTGGAGGATATGCTTGATTTCTCTTTTAGAAACTTCCACCTGACCGTTTGCTTATGGGTGATAGGGAACAGTTAGATGTTGGCGAACCCCATAGTTTTGAAGGCAAGTCTGCAGCGCCTTGTTTACAAAATGGGTGCTTCATCGCTGATAATAGTCCTAGGAACCCCGAATCTTGGATAAATTATGTATTTTAGGAAGCAGACCACTGAGCGAGAATCATTAGTAAGGAGCGTCTATGCTTCAACCCACTTGCTCACATAATCCACTGCCACTATGATATAGAGTTTTCCATTCAAATTCGGAAATGGTCCCATAAATTCTATTCCCCAAACATTAAATAATTCCACAAACAAGATTCTAGTATGAGGCATCTCATCTTCCTTTAAGATAGAGCCTAGTCTCTGACACTTGTCACAAGCATTGGCAAAGGCATCAACATCTCTTTGTAGAGTTGGCCAAAAGAAACCAGACTGCAGACCTTTGACCGCTATGCGCGAGCCAGCAAAATGCCCTCCTACATGGAAGCCATGACATTCATTCAAAATCAAGAGGAGCTCTAATTCTGCTACACAGCGATGGATAATCCCATCAGAGCCGATGTTGAACAAGTAAGGTTCATCCCAAAAATAGTCCTTTGCTAAGCTTAAAAGACGCTTCTTTTCCCTATGGACAATATGAGTGGTAAAATGTCTTGTGGCCAAGAAATTTGCCAGATTTGAAAACCATGGCTCCTTCCCCTGCACAAGGAATAATTTCGCAAAAAATCATTATACCTGGGGATGTGTCCTACGGTTTTCGAAGTAAACTAAGATGGTCAGCAACAAAATTTTCTTTCCCTTTCCGGTCCTTGATTTCTATGTCAAACTCTTGAAGTAAGAAAAAACGGGCCTTGGTCTGTTTCTTCTCCATAAAAAATTTTATCGCTACATGATCAGTGTGAACTATGGTCTTGCTCCCGATCATATATTGTCTGAACTTCTTGAAAGCGAAGAAATTTGCTAGTAGCTCTTTCTCAGTTGTAGTGTAATTCCTTTGAGCGGAGTCCAACATCCTACTGGAATAATAAATGACATTCAGCTTGGACTCCACCTTCTGTCCAAGTACAGCGCCAACGGAATATTCGCTTTCATCCGTCATCAACTCGAATGGCTTGCGCCACACTGGTGCCGAAATGATGGGAGCGGTGGTGAGTTTGGTGAGTTTCTCCTTCAAAATTATGAAAGCCTCCTCACACTCGCTCGAACACTCAAATTTAGCATCTTTGCACAGCAGTGCAGTGAGCGGTTGAGTAATTTTGCTGAAGTCCTTAGTAAAGCGACGGTAGAATCCGACATGACCAAGAAAAATTCTAACTCATTTTTCATTCGAGGGAACTGGCATTATTTCAATTACACTAACTTTTGATCTGTCCACCTCAATTCCGGCAAGCGAGATCTTATGGCCAAGAACAATTCATTCATTTACCATTAAATGGCACTTCTCCCAGTTCAGCACGAGATTAGTCTCAATGCAGCGGAGGAGCACTCTATCCAAATTACTCAGGCATCTGGAAAAGGTTTTGTCATATACTGAGAAATAATCCATAAACACTTCTATGCAAGAGTCCATGAGATCACGACCTACAAGCTTCTTAAGGCATTGATCAAGGAACGGCAACGGAAAATGATCCTTCTTTGTCGCTATATTCAGCCTTCTGTAATCGATACAGACTCTCCATCCTGTAACTGGTCTTTTCTTGAAGACCTCCCCATCATCATTAGTCTGTTCGACAAAGCCTCATTTCTTGACGACCACCTGGGTTGAGCCGACCCGTTGGTTGTCATTAATATGATAGATAATACCTGCATAAAAAAGCTTGATTACCTCTTTTTTTCACAACTTCTTGCATATTCTCGTTAAGAGGTCGCTAAGGCTGTCTGCATAGCATCGCATCAGCTTTAAGTCTAATATGGTACATACACACCGCTGGGCTAATTTCTTTGATATATGAGATCTTCCATGCAAACACCGTCTTTCTTCTCTTAAGAATGGATAGGAGTTGAGCCTTTTGGTCTGGCATAAGCGAGGCATAGATTATCAGTGGATAAGTCTCCTCTGGGCCAAGAAAAACATATATCAGATATTCTGGTAGCTTCTTCAACTCCTCCCTTGCTGTAGATTCACTTTCCGGGTCTCGCTTTGCTTGCTCTATAGACTCAGTGGGTATAGGTGAGCTATCGCTCCGCTCATATGAGTCCTCAAGCTTCCTCAGCACAAACGAATCATTCTCTGAAATTTTCTCAAGAAATTCTAAAGTTAAACTATTCTTAAGAGAAGTTAATTCATTTAATTCATCGATAAAATTCACAATTTTCTTCCTGAGGTTGGCGTAATGCTTTGTTCATGGAAAACATGAATTTATTTTCACCTATGCTCAGTGTGATTTTCCCTTGCATGACATTGATATTAGCCTGAGGGTGGCAAGAAAAGGTCTTCCCAAAATTATTGGAATTTCGAGATACTCACTCATTTCCATGATTATAAAATCTGCAGGGAAGATAAATTTATTTACTTGCACAAGTACATCATAAAAAATCCCTTGTGGGAGTCTTGTTGATTTATCGGCAAGTTTAATTACAGTTCTACATGGCTCAAGTTCATAAAGCCTTAATTTACTAAAAAAAAAGAAAGACATAAGATTGATACAAGCTCCTAAGTCACATAGTGCCCTAATCGGTTTCAAGTTCCCTATAGTACAAATAATAAGAAAACTCCCAGGATCGTTGAGTTACTTAGGTAGCTCCTCACTAAACATGGCGCTGCACACACCATCCAGCTGCACTGCTGCATCTTTAATAAACTTAGCCTATTGTGGTATATGCAACAAAGCATCAACAAGTGAAATAGTGACTTTAAGACTACAAAAAGTGTGCACAAACATTTCAAACTCCTTAGAATTGTCCTTTCTCCCGAACCTAGCTGGAAAAGGGGCCCTAGCTATCGCTGGGGTTGGCTCATTTTCTTTCTGAGTTGTCATCTATGTGACGTGCGTCGCTCGTGGCTTAGTTGGACAAACTTCCTTGTTTGGCACTTGGTTAGTGTCATCCTATACATGTAATCTATTTAAAACAACTGGGGTGAAAGAGAAATTAGTACCTCTGTTTGGCAGCGGTGATGATAATGTTCGCTTCCCTCCCATGATCTCTATAGCCTTTGCTTGATTCGGGA
Organism: Andrographis paniculata; assembly: GCF_009805555.1. Lineage (NCBI taxonomy): Eukaryota > Viridiplantae > Streptophyta > Magnoliopsida > Lamiales > Acanthaceae > Andrographis > Andrographis paniculata. The sequence goes on from NW_026137611.1 coordinate 3,931,736, forward strand.
CAGTCTCAACTGTCCCAATCAACATTCCTTTCTACTTTAGCTTGATCTCTTCAGCTATATACCTGACCTACATTTCAAGCATTTTGATCGAAACAGATGTATTCCTTTGGAACTCCTGGTTTGCCAGCTCCGTGTTCCTTCATAGTTCCTCCAGACTCAGCGGATGATTAGTCGATGTGGCAGGTTGGGCAAAAACAGGTTCCTGCTGTGGAAAGTAGGGGGGTCTGATAGTAAGGTGGTTGCGGATAATATCTGACGCGGCCATCCATGCTCAGAAAAACGATTATTGAAGATGGATGTGCTAGACATTACAATTCATTTTTATTCAACTCAAAAGTCACCGAACTGAGTCATCCCGAGGCCATGATCACAAGAGCCGAGACTTCAGGACTAAGACAACAGATTTTGGAAGAATCTCAAAGTTACCATATTATATATTACCTTTTATTATAAGTTTATATATAGTATAATTTCATATCCAGAACTTTCCTTATTATTTGTTTCTTATTGTTATTATTTGTTTCCTTATATTTAGACTTAGCTTTTATTTGTTTCCTTTATTATTTGTTGCATTTTATTTTCTTCAAGGACCTCTATATAAGTTCATTGTCTATCATTGTAATAGAGTAGAGTGAATCTTAAATAAAATTTCTTTATTGTTCCCTCTCAATATTTGTCTAGTGCTAGGATATGATTTCCTCCCACTTAGATATGTCAAATCGGGTTTTTGGAGTGATTCTATCGGTTTGTGGCTTCAATCATTTTGTAGTGGGATTTAGCCTATTGTTTGTGTTTTAACTATGGTTTTGATTTCAGGTCCGAGACTTATTCTCGTTGTTGGTTATCATCCATGTTAATTCACATTTTCTGCACTATCTTTTCTTCTTTATCCTCAATTCTTTCAAATCGGGTCTTTGGAGTGATTCCATCGGTTTGTGGCTTCCACCCATTGCAGTGGGATTTAGCCTATTGTTTGTGTTTTAACTATGGTTTTGATTTCAAGTCCGAGACTTATTTTCATGGTTGGTTATCATCCATGTTAATTCGCATTCTCTTCATTATCATTTCTTCTTTATTCTGCCTTCTTTCACCTATATTCCGAACCATTGATTCTCCATTGAACTTTTTGGCTAAGGAAATTATTATGGGCATAATTATACACGGTCGGGCCGTGCCATCTGGTATCAGACCTTTGCGCTCAGGTTTTCTATCTACTTGAGTCGTCCTTAGTCGATTTTGTTAGAAAATAAATTCAATTTCTGGTATTTGTCAATTGTTTTGTTCTCTAAAAAAAATTTTATTTGTCTACTTTGTTTTAGATTTTTCTAGCTATTGTCTTTAGGAAAATTGAGTCTTCTTGTGAGCCATAGAGTTGATGGATATCCTATTCGGGAAAACAAGAGTACTTTCCAAGAAGAGGGGAATGACACGGCCGTCCAAGCTCAGAAAAATGATTATTGAAGATGGATGTGCTAGACATTACAATTCATTTTTATCCGACTCAAAGGTCATCGAACCGAGTCATCCCGAGGCCATGATCACAAGAGCCGGGACTTCAGGACTAAGACAACAGATTTTGGAAGAATCTCAAAGTTACCTTATTATATATTACCTTTTATTATAAGTTTCTATATAGTATAATTTCATATCTAGAACTTTTCTTATTTTTATTATCTGTTTCCTTATATTTAGACTTAGCTTTTATTTGTTTCTTTTATTATTTGTTGCCTTTTATTTTCCTCAAGGACCTCTATATAAGGTCCTTATCTATAATTGTAATAGAGTAGAGTGAATCTTAAATAAAATTTTTTTATTGTTCCCTCTCAATATTTTTCTAGTGCTAGGATGTGATTTCCTCCCACTTAGATATGTCAAATCGGGTCTTTTGAGTGATTCTATCGGTTCGTGGCTTCCAATCCTTTTGTAGTGGGATTTAGCCTATTGTTTGTGTTTTAACTATGGTTTTGATTTCAGGTCCGAGACTTATTCTCGTTGTTGGTTATCATCCATGTTAATTCACATTCTATGCACTATCTTTTCTTCTTTATCCTCTCTTCTTTCAAATCGGGTCTTTGGAGTGATTCCATCGGTTCGTGGCTTCCACTCATTTGCAGTGGGATTTAGCCTATTGTTTGTATTTTAAATATGGTTTTGATTTTAAGTCCGAGACTTATTCTCGTGGTTGGTTATCATCCATGTTAATTCACATTCTCTGCACTATCATTTCTTCTTTATTCTCCCTTCTTTCACCTATATTTCGAACCATTGGTTCTCCATTGAACTTTGTGGCTAAGGAAATTATTATGGGCATAATTATACACGGCCGGGCCGTGTCAATATCCCCCCTAATAGTATTGCGGCGCAGAAAAATGCTGCGACTGATGAAATTGTTGTTGAGGACATGGGCTGACAGGCCTTTGGGGTTGCCCCTTCTGGAACTGCTGGTACTGAGGAGCATTCTTATTGGCCATGTAAAAGACCTCCGCTAGTTTTGAGCCTGCTCAGCTGAGCTCTTAGCAACCTGCGGGCCAGATTGGTCAACATAGGTGCGCACTCTTCAGTGGCCACGACTTCATTTGTTACCTGTTTATTTTTGTTACCAAACAGATCCTGTTTGACGAGCTTAGCCAGCTACTTAATCTGGATAGAAAAATTGTCTATCCGCGTGTCTTATGAAACAGTAGCAGGAACCTGATAAAGACCCATTGATGGCTCAGGCCTTCTGGTTTCCGGCCAACTAGTCTTATTGGCCACCATCTTTTCTATCAGTGCCCTCATTTCGGAAGCGCACCTCCCCATCAGCGAGCTACCTGCCGCTGCCTCCAGAGACATCCGTAACTCGGGGGTGATCCTTGAATAGAAGATCTAGAGCTCTATAAAGTCAGGAATCTCATGGTAATGGCAGTTACGGAGTAGGTGCTTGTAGCGGCTCCAAGCTTTGGGCAGTGTCTCATCAGTAGCCATCTTGAAACTAAGGATTTCATTCCTCTGGCTGATGGTTTTTGACACTGGATGATATTTGCTCATGAAGGCCTGAGCTGCTTCCTTGAATGTTCCAGGAATTGGGTAGAGGTTATCAAACCACTTCCTGGCTTCACCTTTTAAGGAAAATGGAAACATAATTAGTTTGACAGCGTCCTCCAGATTTCGAGGTGGCAGCAATCCTGTTGAACTTCTGAAGGTTCTCATAAGGGCTTTCATTGAGCAGCCCATGAAATTGGCTCTAGCTGGCCAGGTCTACTAGCGATGGCTTCACCTCATAATTTCCAGTGCCTTTGGGCGCATAACTTGTACTTAAAGTGTTATCTAGGAATGATAGTGAACGTTCATCGGGACTTCAGCAAGTGGGCGATCAGCAGCCCTGTGTCCCTAAAATTTTCTCTTGTGGGGCTCAGCAGTAGATGGAAGGGAGTGATGGCAGCGAGAGTCGCAGCGGCGCGAGCAACTTGTGTCACTTGGGTAGTGATAAACGCGGCCTCTGCAGCTTGAGCTTGCTCGACCTGAGCAAGATGCGCTTGCATTCCAGCCATTCCCTGTTAGCGTCCTAACGAGCTGCTCTTCAGTAGCCGTCAGGACATGGGGAAGAGTAGGAGGCTGGAGTACAGTGGAGACATGGAGCGGCACCTTCTGCAAAGATGTAGATGCGGCAGAGTTAGAAGATGTCCCAACGGCAGTCTGAAAAGCCGAGACAGTGGTGGCAGGAGCAGCTTTGTTTCCTTGGTTTGCCATGATCCGTTCTCTTGTTACTTCTCAAATTAGACGTCTTTGAGTGCGAGAAGAAGGAGTAGGACTGGTTTCACACTAAAAACGCTTAGGACCCCTAAATTAAAGATTGTCGCATCATAAAGAGAGTTAGTACAACAAGAAAAAATTTAAAGAATTAGATAATAACAAAATTTAAGGTAAATTATGGCGCATCACTTGATTAATTCAAGACTCAATTTTTGACTTAAAAAAACCCCGGCAACGGAACCAAATTATGATACAACAAAATTATGATGTTTGAAGTTAAAACAATGAATTTCTTATGAGTTTCTTGAATGGAATGTGTATTATTGGACATTTTCAGATATAAATGGTGAAAATGAAGTTGTAGACCCTAAATCGCAATATCACAATTATTTATACTCTTTTACTGGTGAGTTTCTAGGTCAAACAAAGAGATTTTAAGTCGCAAAATTTAAATCAAGAATTTCAATGCAGGTAACGCGCAACAAAAAGCAGTAAGATGACTCACTGTCAAGGTAGCCGAAAAGTTAATTAAAACAGATTTTAAAGAAAAACAAATAAAGAGGAGCGGTTAGTGGTGCATCAGTGAAGGCAGGGGGCGAGTTATGAATGTAGCGAGAGCGGTGGTGAGCGGAGGCGAGCGATGAATGCAGCGAGAGCGGTGGTGAGCGGAGGCGAGCTGATGAAGGGGAGCAGGTTATAGTTATATGCATACATGATAAGGTTACGCCTCATCATTCCCAAACGATCGACGAGTTGATCGGACTCGACGAGTAGTTTCATTTAACAATTGGACTCAATACCCAACAAGCGATTAGACAAATTAATATAATGAATTTCAACTCAAAACATGTAATTTACAAATATTCAGCCAACTAACCAATAAAAACATCAATCAAGAATCATGATTTGTTGAAAATTAAACAAAAGTTTTCAAGTTTGCTCATAAAATATTTTCATCCAAACATTTTTATTTGACAACTAAAGAAGGAATGAAAATATTAACATCCAATAAATTCATTATAATCATATTTTCTTTTCCAAAAGTCATAAACTAGGTTATGACAAAATTAAAATTTCTAATCCATTTCACAAACTTTTCATTTTTCATAAACCCAAAAGAACATCCTAATTAACTTACTAAAACAAATAACAAAATCAAATACTTTTAGAATAAATTTATTTAAAAATAAATTGAAAAGTATCACATAGAATCAACATATAAATGCAGAATGTCTTATCATTTAAGTAAAATTCATCTTACAGACAGACCTTAGAAGATGAGACCAAAAGGATGAGGTCTCGTGGAGAAAACTTTCAAGGGTGAAGACGGAGGCTGCTAAGGTGAACCCGGAGGAGGAAAGAACATGCTGAAACTAATTTTAATTTTTCTCTCTCTGGCCTATTTTTTTATTCGCCATCTCTTGGGCTTAAAATCGCCCAAAATTCAATTTACCTTTAAATTTTAACTCAAATTATCAATTCTTACACCAAATTATAAATTTAGCTCGAAAAAAAAAAAATTGTCCGACTACAATTCGAACTTCGACAAGTTTCGACAATTATTTTACAGGGTTTTACACTCCAATTCACCGTTTTATTTTCTTTTATATAAATATGTATTTGCGTATTGTTATATATTACATAAGTGTGCTATAACATTTTCTAAGTAAAATAAAATTTATGAATAGCATTATATTGAATACATATTCTCTTTACTAAATTTATGTATAATTTATTTATAATATTTTTTTCATTGCATGCGAATGTACTTGTTTGAATGTTTATAATAGTTTAAAAATAATAATATTTTATTGGTTACTAAAATTGTGTGTAAGATAGTTTTGGTAATTTTTTTTTAACTTTATGTATATGTATATGTATAATGATATGTTTGTATTTAAATAAAAATTAAATATATTTTGGTATTAATGTGTAGTTATATTTACGATAATAAAAAGTAAATATTGTTTAATATAACAAACGAAAATAATAAAAAAGAGTACCTTCAATTCTGACGGAAAAAGTAACAATTTTATTCGTTTATAATTTATTATTTATTCTAACAAATAATAATCAATTTAATCTTATTATCATTTTTTTTTACCCCATTATATTTTAGCTAATTTTTTAATAGATTTTCTATAATATCTATTTTACTTTTTACTTTTTACTTATATACTTTTATATTCATTTTTTTTTAAATCTTTTATATCCATATAAAAATACATTTCATTAACAAAGTAAGTATTACTCTCTCCTCTTAATGTATCTAGTCGCCATTTTAAAATTTGTCCATTATCAATATATTCAATTTTTATAAAAATGTAATTATATTTCTTATTTTAATAAAAAAAAAATACCCTAATGTTATAAAATATATAACAAATTAAATATAGTATATAAAATTGTATATGTATAAATGTAAGTATAGTCGTGGGTGTATGTATGTATGAATTGTATAATATATATCCATATATATTAGAGAGGAAGATAGAGAGGTTGAGATATACAAAGAGAGAGAGTGAATTCAAAAGCCAAAATCGTGTATCACTTTTTCATTTCTAAAAAAATAGCATATTTATACGCAAGTTCAATCATGCTTAGTCATTCTTGACAATACATGCATCTATACATTTGCATAATACATGTCATAACGCTTCCTTTTAAATGTCCTTTAATGTGCAATGAATACACCTCATTAAAATTTTACTAGAAAAAATTTATTGAGATAAAAATTCTCGTGAAGGAAGAAGAGTATGATATTCATGTATTAAAAATACTCTCCCTGATGCGGACATCACTTAAAATCTCGCTTTCCCTGATGTGGATATTATTTGAAATCTTGCTCCCCTGATGTGGATATCACTTGAAGTTTCGCAACTGACGTATCCCGATGATCTTTATCAATTTCTCGAACGTTGCAGTCGGTAAAACCTTGGTTAGTAAATCTTCTAAATTATCATTGGATCGAATTTGTAACACATTTATTTCACTATTTTTCTGAAGATGATGAGTAAATAAAATTTTGGTGAAATATGTTCCGTTCTATCTCCTTTGATATATCATTCTTCAAGTTGCGCTATACAAGCTGTATTATCTTCGTACAAAATAGTAGAAGAATTATCATTTTCAAATGTCAAACTGGAATCTTTAAAATGTGGTGAGTATTGATCTCAACCAGACACATTCTCGACTAGCCTAATGAATTGCTATTATTTCAGCATGAATCGAAGAAGTTCCGATTAATGTTTGTTTAGTAGATCTTCAGGATACCACTGTACCACCGCATGAAAATATATAATCAGTTTGAGACTTGGCTCTATACGGGTCAGAGAGATACCCAACAAATGTCGAGAATATTTTTAATATAATAAACCGAGATCAATCGTTCCTTGGAGATAACAAAAAATATGTTTTATGTATTTCCAATGTCGCTGTGTTGAAATTGCGCTAATTTTTTCTCATAAATTTATAGCAAATGTTGTGTCCGGTCTTGTACTATTAGCTAGATACATTAGTGCACCAATAGCACTTAAATATAGTACTTCAGGACCAAGTGCTTCCTCAGTCTCCTCTTTTAGTCTAAAAGAATCGTTGATAGGATCGAGAGTTCTAACGACCATTGGAGTATTTAATGAATGTGCTTTATCCATTTCAAATCGTTTCAATACCTCCTGGATATTTGTAGATTGATGGATCAAAATTCTATTTTTCAAATTTGTAAGTTGTAGACCAAGACAGAATTTTGTTTCCCCGTAATCCTTCATTTCAAACTCTATTTTCAAATATTCAATAGCTTCTTGGACCTCTTCAGGGGTTCCAATTAAATTCAAGTCATTCACACAAACAACCATTATCACAAAATTTCTCTCATTATTCTTTATAAAAACACATAGGCAAACATAATCGTTGGCATATCCTTTTTTCAATAATGATTCATTGAGACGATTATACAATATGCGACCAGATTGTTTGAGCTCATACAAACACTTTTGTAATTTAATAAAGTAACGTTCTTTTTTCTTTTGTTTTTTTTTGTATACTTCAGGTATACTGAATCCTTAAGGGATTCTCATATAAATATCAATAATATCTAATGAGCGATATAAATAGGAAGTTACGACGTTCATCAGACGCATATCCAAGTTTTCATGTACTCCCAAACTGACAAGGTTTCGAAATGTTATTTCATCCATTACTAAAGAATATGTTTCATTTAAATCTCCCGGTCTTTGTGAAAAACCTTGGGCAACAAGCCTCGCTTTATATCTGGCAATTTTATTATTTCATTTCTTTTCGAACAAATACCCATTTGTAGCCAACAGGCTTAACATCTTCAGGTGTTTGTACAATGGGTCCAAAAACTTGTCGTTTTGCTAGTGTATTCAATTTAGACTGGATCGTATCTTTCCATTTTGGTCAATCTGCTTTTTTCCGACATTGATTAACCGATCTAGGTTCAGGATCCTCGTCATTTTCTATTAAATCAAGTGCTACATTATATGCAAAAGCATTATCGATAATTATATCCTTTCGGTTCCAATATTTTCCAGTAGTAACATAATTTATTGAATTTTTAATAACATCATTCTCTTCAGGAAGTTCATTAGGATCTACTTCTTCATAAAGTTTACTAGGATCAATTCCTTCAGAAATTTACTACTTGTTTCATGAGGATTTTGATATATATTCAAATTCGTAACTCTTTCATTTGTTCATCTTTTTTTTAGATGATTCTTATCTTTAGAACCTAAAGGTTTTCCACGCTTCGTGTGTGCATTCGATTCTTTAGCATTTTGCATTTGTCTTTCAGGGATAATAATTTTTAAGGGTGTCAAAATTCAATCCGACCCGAAAAACCCAACCAGTTCGACCTGAAAATTTTCAGGTTCAGGTTTGGGTGTTTTGGGTTTGAAAAAAAATTGGATCGACCCGAACCCGAAACAAAAAAATTTGTGTCGTATTCGGGTCGGGTTTCAGGTTGACATGATAACCCGAAATAAAAATTTAGGTCACATTTTGGATTTTTGGCTGACCTGATGTTTTTGTTTTTTTTTTTAAAAGAAAAATTATAATATTTATGTTATATTAAATAAAAAATAAATTAATAAACTATAAAAGAATAAAAAGAAAAGCAAACAAAGTTAAGAATCCTACACTAATTAAGAAGAAAAGAAAAACACAGACACCATAACACCCACCGAGCCATGCAAAACAAAAACAAAAACCCTACCAAGAAGAAGCCGCACTTAAATTATTTTTTTCTCAAGTTTCATACGGCGCCGGAATTTATTTGGAGTAGTTAAATTTGAAAAACTGTTTGTTCTAGCGGTTCATCTCTTCCGGTAAACTTTTATATTTTCTCATCTATTTTATCTTTTAAATTTTTTTCTTTTCTACCTTTAAAATATAATTTATTTTTAGTTTAGTTTAAAGATTTTGGATTGTTTTTCTAAAAAAAGTTTGAATGTATGAATGATTTGCAATCTAGTTTTGATTTTTAGATTTAAAAAATATATATTTTTTATATTACTAAATTTTAAAATTTTGTTTTAATTTTCTGACTTTAGGCTAGGCTATTGAAATATTATTTTTTTTTTTAATTTCTAGATTTGTTCCGTAATAATAAATTGTTTATAAAACATAATGAAGATTAAGATGAAATATTATCTAAAATTATGTTTTGTCTGTTTTAGTTGTAATTTTTTTTATTTATAATCAAATCTCTTTTTCCTCATATTTTTATAGTACTGTAATTATTTAATCTGGTGTTTGCATACTCTGGATGTGTATTATTATAACTAGTAATAAAAATTTGTTTATGTTGTAAAGGTCATTATGAACTCAAACAAAGATCATAAGATTTTGGATGATGAAGATGAAGTCAGTATGGATCCCCAAGCCACTTTTTTGGGATCTAACTCTATAAGTCAAAAGACCGATCAAAAGAAATTGGAAGCAACATCGGGTTCCAAATGTAAAAGAAGGCTAAAGTCGAAAGTATGGCAACATTTTGAGTTGTTTCCACAAGAGGAGGGCAAACCATTGAAATGCAAGTGCAAAGCATGCGGTCATTTATTGGGGGCTGATTCAAGAAATGGTACAGGTAACTTACAACGTCACATAGATAAATGCCCAAGGATATTATCTAAAGATATTGATCAAGCTTTCTTAGACTGTGGTAATAATATTCTTGGTGTGAGGACATAAAAATAAGATCAAAAACGGTTTAGAGAGCTTCTTGTTTTAGGCATTATCAAACATGAGTTGTCTTTTCAGTTTGTGGAATATGAAGCATTTCGATCTCTTTTCACTTATTTGGAGCCACAAATCAGTCACATATCTAGGAATACTGCTGGAGCCGATATCATTAAGATGCATAAGACTGAAGCAATTAGACTTGGTGAACAAATGTGTGCATGCTCTAGTAGAATTTGTTTTACATGTAATTTGTGGACTTCTATTGCCATAGATGGTTATCTTTGCTTGACAGCACATTATATTGACGATAATTGGGTGCTGAAAAAGAAAATAATCAATTTTTCTTATATGCCACCACCTCATTCGGCAATTGCTTTATGTGATAAAATTTCTGGCTTGTTGGCTACTTGGGATATTGATACAAAAAAATGTTCATAATTACACTAGATAATGCATCATCCAATGATATATTTGCTGAAATTTTTTGGGACAGACTTTCTTTGAAGTGTAAAATTATATGTCGTGGTGAGTTTTTGCATGTTCGTTGTTGTTGTCATATTATCAATCTTATTGTGCAAGATGGGTTAAAGAATGTTGATGAAGCAGTTGAAAAGATTCGTGAATGTGTCAAATATGTGAAAAGGGAGTCAAGTACGGAAACAAAAGTTCTTGGAATCCGTTAATCAATGTTCACTTGACTCCAGGACTGCATTACGACAAGATTTGCCGACTAGGTGAAATTCTACATATTTGATGTTTTCATCTGTCTTGTATTATAAGCTTGTCTTCAATCACTTGAGATTGAGTGATTCTGATTTCAAATATTGTCCAACATCCGATAAGTGGGCAAGGATTGGAAAATTATGTTCATTTCTAGAGGTTTCTTATGCTGGATCAAATCTATTTTCTGGGGTGAAGCCTACTGCAAACTTATACTTTCCTGTGGTTTTCAAGATTGAGGTCACATTGTATCAAGGGTTGTGTAGTGATTATAAATTTTTGAAGACAATGACATCTCAGATGTTTCAGAAATTTGACAAATATTGGAGTGAGTACAACACTTTATTTGCTATTGCAGTAGTTTTTTTTATCCTAGATTCAAGTTGAATTTTATGGAGTTCTCATATTCTAACATTTATGGGCAAGACGAAACAAAATTTGAAGACATGAAGTCTAAATTGTTCTCTATGTTTGATGAGTACATGAGTTTTTCTAGCAAATCTAGTGATTCTACATCCTAGAGGAACTTTAACTCTTGAGGAAAATATTGATGCATGAAAGAAAAACGATCATATGGACATTTTAAAGGTATTTTTATTCTGAGTATTTAGTTTATTTTTATGTTTAATTATTGAATAATAAAGTTGTATATTTAAAAATATTAATGTATTTGATATTATTTATAATTACAGGAATTTTGTTCTTTCAACTTTTCAATCCTCCTACATAGTGAGCAAAAGAATGAATTGCAGTTCTATTTGGAGGAACCAAGAATCAATCCATATCATTTCATTGATGTTTTGGACTATTGGAAAGTTCATGGTTGTAGATATACTGAATTGGCGAAGATGGAACAAGATATATTAAGTGTCCCGATTTCTACTGTTGCTTCATAATCAATATTTAGCACCGGTGAATAATACTTGATCAATATCGCAGTGCAATGAAACTGGATGCAATTGAAATATTGATTTGCTGCAAAGATTGGTTATTTAGAACAAAAGGTTATTTATCATAAATATCTAGTATTTACTTTTATATAATTTACATTTAAATTTATTATTTACTTTTATTTTATATATAGAAAATAATAAGGTTGCATTGGATTATTTCACTCGTAATATTATGGAGATGTCTTCGAATGACATTGCATGAAGTACAAATTGAATCCATAGAGATGCCTTCTTTTGAGGATTATGTAAGTAATTATCTGTATTTAAGTTTATCTTATTCTATTAATTGATATCAAAAGACTGTAATGTAAGAACTCGTTCATGCTAAATAAATTGCAGTTGTAGTTGTTGTTGAAGTTTCGATTGGTATTGTTGTTGCTGAAATGCATAGGATTCGGGATTTGAATGAAATTGATTATTGATGAATTGATATTTTTGTTGCTTCTTTGTGTTTATGTTAGTGTCGATGAATTGTTAATGTTGTTGATGCAGTTGTTTTTACATTGTTGTTTCGGCCTGAATTTATGTTAAATTGTTTATGTTTATGTTGTTTGGCTAATATTGATATTTATTTTATTTATGTATTATGTTTATGTTTATTTAATTTATATTTATATTGATGTTATTTCAATACTATTTTTATTGAATTTTTTAAGGTAGTTTATAGTTTTTATTGAATTTTTTAGGTAATTTTAAAAATTTTCAGGTTTTTGGGTTTGTTTCGTGTCGGGTTCATTCGGGTTTCGGGTGACCTGAAACTAAATCAGGTTGACCTGAATCCGACCCAAAAATTTTTGTGTCATGTTTGGGTCTAGGGTTTTAGGTCAAATTTCGGGTTCGGGTCGGGTTCGGGTTGACTATTTTTCTGTTACCCCCATGGCTCAACCCGATACGAATACGACCCGAAAACACGAATTAACACCCCTAATAATTTTAGCCGTTGCATTATTTGCAGCTATATATAATCTCGTAAATCTGCTGGCATCACAAAAAGCATCAGACAATTGATTTTCTATTCGATAAAAATATAAAATTCGTTGTACTTCTAATTCACTTTGGCTATTACGAGGATCAAGAAAATTGAAAGGTACTTTCCAAGTAATTTCCTTTTTTAATTGATTAGTTTCTCCATCTAATGTAAAAAAATGCGATTCGTCAAAATGACAGTCAGCAAATCCAGCCATAAATAAATCACCAGTTAATAGTTGAAGATATTTAATAATAGATTGTGATTCATACCCGACATATATCCTTAATCTCCGTTGGGAGCTCATTTTTCTAGGTTGGGGCGGTGCTACTAGCACATAAACTGTGCACCCAAATGTTCGCAAATGTGATATATTAGGCTTTTCATTATACACCAATTGTAATGGGAGTAGCTATGATAGATTGTAGGTCTCAATTTATCAGTTTTGTTGCATGCATAATTGCATGTCCCAAGCAGATACGGAAAGTTTAAATTTCATCTACATAGGCTTGCAATTAATTGCAACATCTTTATAAGCGATTCAACTAGACCATTTTGAGTATGTACATACGGTACAAGAGCTCAATATCAATCCCAATAGACATACAATCATCATCAAATGTCTTGGATGGATATTCACCAACATTATCAAGGTGAATTTTTTTTTATTGGGTGATTTGGAAACTGTGCTCGTAATCTAATTATTTGAGCAAAAAACTTTGCAAATGCCATATTGCAGCTGGATAAGAAACATACATGCAATCATTTAGTAAATGCATCGATAAGTACCATAAAATATCAAAATGATCTGTATGGTGGATCTATTGGTGCACATATATCACCCTGAATTCGTTGTAAAAATGCAGGAGATTCAGTTCCCACTTTTGTTAGTGATGGTCTAATTATTAGCTTCTCTTTTGAGCAAACAACACATTTAAGCTTATTTGTATTTAATACCCTTTGATTTTTCAACTTATGGTCATGAGTATTTTCAATAATTTCTCTCATCATAGTTTAATCGGGATGCCCAAACAGGTCATGCCAAATAATAAAATGTGTAGACTTCTAGTCTATTAGATATATTTCAACTGTATTAATCTTTGTATAAAATAATCTGGAAGACAATGAAGACAATTTTTCTAATATACATTTATGTCCATCAATGAATTTTGTAATCAACAAAAATTCACTATTTGTCTCACTTGATGTCTTAATATGATATTCATTTATGCGAATATCATTAAAATACAACAAATTTATCTGATATTTTCTACAATGCATTTTGTATATTAAATTTTATTCGTTCGGGGAGACATATTATCGCTCTTTCGAACACTACCCGAAAAAGCCATGTTTGGTACGGATAAGGTGGCGCGGCGTGGCACGGATAGTATTAGTAGCAAAAGTTTGTACCAAAATATATAAAAAATACTTCTTGGTATAAAAACCGCGCCTTATTATTTTATATATACATAAATAATTATTATTTCATGTTGGTGTTATTTTATGCACCAACTTTTCAATTTTATTTTTAATAAAAACTAAGGGCGTCGTGAGTGGCGCCAATTATTTCATAAAAATAAGAAAATAAAAATATAGGAGTCAAACACAGTGCCTAAAAGTTTTTATTAAAAGATAAAAACAGTGTAGGGAGAGGTGCAAACAACCGTGCCTTACTTTATAGTTATATTTTTTTAAAAAAATTAAAAATAATAATATTGTTTAAAAAATATAGGAAGAGGAGCTGTTGTTTTCGCCTCTACAATAATATATTTTATACATATGAGGTGCGAAAAATTGCGCTTTTGTTTTAATTTTTCTCCTAAGGTGCGGAGAGTTGCGGCTTTGTTTTAATTTTTTTTTTCCAAAAATACATAAGGCACGGAAAATTGCGCCTTTCTTCTGATTTCTTTTTTAAAAAAAGTTTTAGTAAGGTACCAAAAGTTGTCCCTTTGTTTTAATGTATTTTTTTTTAAAAAAAATATATATACTTAAGGCACCGAAAGCTGAGCCTTTCTTATGATTTTCTTAAATAAAATATAGGTGTAACACAAAAATGCATCTTTCATTTATTTTCTACAGAGAGGAAGGTTCAGCGGATGAGCAATGGTAGCGGAAAAGCAAGCTACAACATCGATGATGGCCGCGGCCACCTCGCCGAAAGCTCGCTACGGAATTGATTACTAGCTAAAGAGCCAATCTTGATTAGCACGGTAATCAACATTCTAGGCTTTTTTGTCACTGTTTGAGTGATTCCTGTGGCGTCAAGGTATGTGGTGAGGAGAATTTTGTTCGGTATGACATTAACAAGAAGGGCACAGCAGATGGATCCATTAAAGTGTGAGTTTAATTAGCTTAAATCTCTTTCTCTTGAGTTTTAATTTTCAATTCTAATTTAGGAGATGCGTGTATGTTGAAATTTGATCTGAATTTTGTGTGCAATTACCATAATATGTTTAAGGAAACTTCTGCTTGCATTGTCTACTTGAGAGAATGATCAGTTCTCATAGTTCATCACAAAAGGCTTCACTTCATATTGTAAGCGGAAAGAGACAAGGTATTGGCATTCAAGTTTTATTGTGAAGCTATTTTAGTTGTCCTATTTTGAGACTTTACTCCCTAAAGAAGTTTATCATGTTTTTTCTTGCAACTGAATCTCCTAATGAGCCAAACCAATTCAAAATTCCGACTATTGGCAAAAACATGACTACTAATCAAGCCATGTCTTCATCAACTAATAAGGCTGAAAGAAATGCTAAATCTGTTCAATCGACTATGTGACATCTGATAGCGAACATTTGTTAAGAGGCACAAATTAAGGCTACACAACTGAGGCAAGATAAACTACTATAATAATTTTTTAACAGTGTTTAGTGCATTCGGATTATAGATTGAATTG
Source organism: Andrographis paniculata (assembly GCF_009805555.1). Taxonomy (NCBI): domain Eukaryota; kingdom Viridiplantae; phylum Streptophyta; class Magnoliopsida; order Lamiales; family Acanthaceae; genus Andrographis; species Andrographis paniculata. The sequence continues at coordinate 3,947,208 of NW_026137611.1, forward strand.
TAGTTTTGACTAGGGCGCATCTAGTTTGTAGGTGTGTTTGTAAGATCATAACTTCTCTAAGTTTTACAGCATTTGGTAATGTGTTCTTCATGACAATAATGCGATAAGATAAATGAACTAATCAATGCACCCTGGAATTTTTAAGTTATGTCCTTTTTGGCAGCATAATCTTGTTTGCTACTTTAACAGACAAGAAAAGATTACATTAATAGTGAATAAATAGTTTGGTGCACAGTTGAATCGATTTCAACATAAATTTAGAAGTTCCAGTAAACTTAAGTTCATGCCTTAAGCCCTATACTGGTTTCTTTGCATTTAAAATGCTTTGGTGATTCTCAAAACAGATTCTGGAAAATACTTTCTTTGTCTGACTAAGTGTCGAATTCAAATGTTTATTATCTGGAGCATTCGAGCCGATCAGTGGTGATTATTGAATGCATTATTTTATATGATTTATTAGTAGTTTAGCCTATTTGACGGCTTGCAGGTCTACGGAAATAACATCGAGATCTATGCTTTATCCGAAATGTACAATAGGTCAATTTACATATACTTATACAACATAGGTGCACAATTGATTTCCGATATTCATTCTTGTAATGAATCTAGTTTTGCAACTATTTTCTGATTTAACAATCACATTCTTGCTTCTAGAACCTGTAAACATTTTCCATGGAAGCTACAATAGGGATACCCCTTCGATAAGAGTCAACTACCACTATGGGAATCACTACAACTCTCTTTTTGATCCACCCCGACTTGCCATTGGTGCTAGACTTGGATTTAGCTCTCTACAAGGAGTAAGTCGGAATCCATCCACTAATTTATTCTTCGAAAACCTGATCAAAGGATGATGTTTAAGCTACGTAATGTAATTCAATATCTATTGTTCTGTGTATTTGGCAGACAAATGTCATGACAAAAAATTGGTGTTGCCATCTATTGCTACTCTCCCATTGTTGATGGCATATGCTAGCCATACAAATATTGTTATACCAAAGGCTCTTGTTCCATACATTGGAGTTGAAATTTTAGATTTAGGTAAGTTATGAACTCATTCATCTTCATTATTTTACATATTCTTATTTTTTACTCTGTTAGTTTATTCCCTGTAAGTATCTACCTGTTGACTATAGGGTGGATATATAAGCTTTTCATTTAAATTTAGCTCACTTCTGTTGTTGGTTAAAGAGGTAGCCACTGTGGAAAAGAGTACAAAATCGGTGGTCCTTTATGGATCTACACAGGATCAATATCATGCTTTTAAATAGATCTCTGTTGTATGCTAAAAACAATTTCAGAGGTATGCCATATTATGTTTTACCACCTGATTGGATATTTCCCCACACTATTGGTTCAAATGGCAGAAATTTCATGTAACCTTTTTGTATATAAGGAAAATTGCAAGATTTCTCCCTAAAGATTGGAGATTTATTTATGGAGATAAGAACTAACCAGACAAGTTTGCTCACAAAATATGTTACTGATCTGACCAGAAAGCATCTTGCAATATTTGATGGAGATCTCAATGCCAGATTAGAGCTCATTCCATTAGATTCAGAGGAAGTGCAAAAATGCTCTAGTACTTGTTTTACAAAAAAGACATGAAGTTGTAATATATTAGGAAAGAGTAACATCATATTTTAATCTAATTGTTCAATGTTTATTAATGAGATTTACAATTTGTGTTCAGTTTTGGGAATAGTTCAAATGTCTTAATAATTTTTGTAGCAAATTTTATAGCATATTAACATTCTATAATTTTTTCATCCTATCTTGTCTTATTTCAATGTACTATAAAATTAAATGATAATTTGGATGTTATGGCACAACAGTCGGTGCCAACACAAAAAAAAATATTATAGTTTGGCGCCGAATTCGGCGCCAAAAAATAGATTATTACTTTTTTTTTTTTGGTGGCACTGATTTTGGTGCCTTGTTTTTATTTTTGTTTTTTCTTTGGCACCGATTGTGGCGCCAATAATTTTTAATTTTGGTTCCGCAAACCGCTGCAAAGAATCTAGTCACCATGATTTGGTAGCGTCTTGAAACCTCGACCACTACCGTGCCATTTAATTAAAATAGTTGTGGTTTTGGCGCGGTTTCTTCCGCGCCAATGCCTTCTAATTCTGGTAGTGGAAGCTCTCAATCAATTTCGCACAACCACTTCTAGTATTCACCTTAATTTTTCTCAACTTCATGTTGGTGAAATATTTTTTATTTTTTAAGATGGTGTGTGTTGATGCACTATCAATGAGACATATCTTCGGTATTTTTCATTATAGCGCGTCTTGCATTCATATTTATTCTTCTTGAAGAAATATCACAAAATAAATATATCATAATTTTAAACAAAATTCATAGTTGTTATTATTACCAAATATAGGAGTAAAAATAATTATATATAAGGAGTTTTGAATGTATATTATTACATCGCACCTGCAGGGTGCTCAAAATATAAATCATCGGTATTTTTAAAATATGCACATTCAGGGTGTTCAAAATATAACTATCAGAAATTTAAATATGTACTTTCATGGTACACAATATATAATATTGGGAGATTTCACAATATGCAGCTTTTAAAATAGGGTAAACTGTTTTTTTAGTCCCGTAACTGAACCCCTTTATCATTTTAGTCCTGTAAGTGGAGCCTGTCGCAAACTAATCCCATAAGTGAAAAATTTTCGTTGTTTTAGTCCTCCGGCGCCGGAGACGCCCGCGTGGCTCGCCGGAAGTGATGTGTCCGCCAGGTGTCCCGCCAAATCAGCGACACCTGGCGGACACGTGGATTTTATTTTTTTTTATTTTTTATTTTTTGTTTTTTTTTAATTGGACCAAATAAAAAAAAATAAAAAAAATACAAATAAAATTTAAAATAAATTAAAAATAAGTTTTCAAAAAATTTTAAAAAAATGAAAAAATAAAATAAAAAATCCACGTGTCCGCCAGGTCAGCGACACCTGGCGGACACATCACCTCCGGCGAGCCACGCGGGCATCTCCGGCGCCGGAGGACTAAAACAACGAAAAATTTTTACTTATGAGACTAGTTTGCGACAAGCTCCACTTACAGGAATGATAATGGGGTCCAATTACGAGACAAAAAACAGTTTACCCTTTAAAATATGAACCTTCAGGGTTTTCAATATACACTTCAGAGTACTCAATATACATCACGAGGGATTTTCAAAATATGATCCTTCAGAGTTCTCAATATACAATATCGGAGATTTTTAAAATATGAACTTCCAGAGTTCTCAATATACAACATCGAAGATTTTCAAAATATAAATCTTCAAGGTTATTAAAATATGTACCTTATGGGTACAATAAAAAAATCACATAGTCATCACTAGGATTATTTTAAGATTTATTTATTGAATATTGACATCGTCGGGTATCGTTTTCTCTATAATAGCCGATGTGAAAATTGAAAATCTATATGTTATAAATTGTATTGAAAGAAATAATGAAATAAATACCTTAAAATTTTGGCAGAGTTTCCGCAGCACTTTGATATTTTCTTATTGTATCCGGGTAAAACTTTGGGATATTTTTGTTCTTTGAAAACAAATTTTGCAAGCTGTTTAAGTAATTTTGAAAAAGTATAAAAAAAATACGCTATTTTTATATTAATACTTTCTCGACAAAGTTTCGTGCTGATAAAGTTTTATAAAATATATGACAAAATTAGATATAATATATAAAATTGTATATGTATAAATGTAAGTATGGTCGTGTGTGTATGTATGAATTGTATAATATATATATATATATATTTATACAGGGGTTTACGAATAGAGCTTTTTCATTTCTAAGAAATAGCATATTTGAGAACTCGCAGCCGCTACCCGAAAGGGTGCACTGGGTAAACCCTCAACCGAACCTAATACCGTGCAAATTAGGTTCCCAATCGAACCTAATACCGTGAAAATTAGACTCGACAGACAAATCACACTAAACAAACCATACGTAACAGGTAATCTAAGGCATCGATGATTTGAACCTATTGACCTCACGGTCACAAGTCTAATCCTCACACTGCTAGGCCATCCCTTACGGACCATATTTAGTCATTCTTGACCATACATGCAATAAGCAAATAATGAGATCTATACATTTGCATAATACTTGTCATAACACCTAACATCTTATCACAATATTACAACAAAAACCAAATTCAAAGTAAATGAATTTAATAATAAAAATATTTTTTATTCTTATTACTTATAAAATATTATAATTAATATTTAAAATTAACCGAAAAAGTATTTTCTGAATAACGAATGAAACAAGGAAAGAAAGTGTTCACACACACAAAACACTCGTATCGCCGCACAACACACTGTATTACCTATACTGCGAGCGAAGGAACGAACGAACACGAGTAGAACTCGACCTTCTGTCGAACAAACATGAATCGAACTTGACCAATTAAAGGTAGAAGATGATCTAACCGACGAGGCAATGCGCACAGGCAAAGAATAAAACGATTGCCTCGGCGCTTCATACACTATCCAAAACTCAAATCGACTGACTCTATGATTCACTTGTCGACTGCGAAGATTCGATCCGCATCGAGCGCCGGGCAAAGTTAAGCAACACTTTCTTCTGGGTCGCATCTGTGTGCGGCAGACTAGCACGCAGAATTTCCACCGGCATTTCTCGACTTACAGCCCGGGCAGCCTCCGAATCAATCTCCTCTGAGTTCTCTATGTTTCGATCGATCAACGATTGGACTATGCCATCGTATTTCTTGATGCAATACTTTGTAAGAATACCGAAGAAGGCGTCGAACGACGCCTGCCAAAGGGCCGGGTTCGGAGGAACAGCGAAATTCCCGACCACCTGATGATCTCTCAATAGGCTCGTCGCTCGTTCTAACACAGACTTCAAGATGATCGAGGCACCATCACCAGAAAGGTTCCCGATTGGACGAAGCGGCGGCTGCTCGGAGGAGCAAACCACTGCGGCGAGACATGCGCTGAGGGCATTAAGATCCATGCCCGCAACACTAATTGAGACGGCTTTGGCGAGATCGTTAGCCGTATTTTTATCTTCGGGATCGAGTGGAAGGCTCCCAAATAGAAATCTTAGATGCCGGAACACAGCCATGCATACAATCCGAGTAAGCTCGCTCCCGGGAAGAAGAAGCCGAAGAAATTTCCGGACGAGTTTCTGGCCTTTCGAGAAGGAAAGGATACGGAGAAACACGATGTCATCGATAGAGTTTCCGCTTTTACCGAGCGGATCGACGAGCTCAAGGGCAGCGGCAAAGCCTTCCAAGAGTATATGGCGCTTTCGCCTCAGCTGCATCCCTCCGTCTTGCGGCTGCGTAAACTGTAGAATCCGGTCAATGTCGTCGACGTCCAATAGTAGAGAATGCCCGTCTTCGACGGTTACCCGGGCTGCAGCCATCGGTTCTCGATCCAGCGGCTTTCCGGAAGATTTGAGATTGAGATTATTGTCGCCACAAGGCGACGGAGGAGGATCAGCTTCGAAGAGCGGAGACGGCCTACGGATCGAAGAGAAGGAAATCTTTCCGAGAGCATCGACATGGAGATGTCGTTGAAGATCAGCGCTGTTGTTCCGGGATTTCGACGATTGCTCTTTCGGATGCTGCGGGCAGAACCGGAACTTTGTCCCCGATTTCTCGGCGAGACGAGCCTGGTGGTAGTAATCATCGATGTAGACGTCATTGTTTCCATGGGTCGCGGCTTGCTGTATCCGGAGAATACCTTCAATTTCTTCGGCTGTCATGTACTTGGACCGAAACTGGGGTGGATTACTTTCGCCGGAACCTGAGAAACGTACCGAATGTTTAGCCTTTGGCGCCGATCGCAGCTTCGCCTCCCTCTTGTTTGAGGATACCCCGCATTTACTCGGCTGCAACGGAGAAGGAAAGGTGTTGTATATCTGGGACTGTAACGCCGAAAACTGGGCCATCGAAGGTCGAAAATTCTGTGACAGAGGAGACAGCAGCTGAGTCGGGAATGATAATCCATTTTGGCCGCAACGACGCTGCAGGATGTTGTTCAAGAGGATCGAATGATCACCATGAAGCACGCCGGCGTGGCTACTCCACTGGTTTTGTAATCGGTTCAGTCTGGAGGAATTCCGCAAGGCTAAGTGAGATACGTCGTAGGGCGAGGCTGATAAATGTCGAGCGGAGACGGGCAAGGGGGAATTGTCCCGCAGAGGTAAGGAAGCGAAGGATGACGACTTTGGGACGAATATTGGTTCACTCGAGCAGTGTTGCAGAGGCAGCTGTTGCGGCTCGGGGTAAGATGATGCTCGGTTTAGGGATTCCGGGAGATGAGGCTGCGACGACCATCGCTGGTTTTCCTCGTAGAATTCGGAATCGGACATGTGATGGTCGTTCCAGTCGGGAAATTCGACCTCCCGTCCCCATTCTGTAGCCGATGAACCTAAAACATTCGAAACATTGCAAAATCGATCCGAAGCCTAAACACAAACACAAATGTTGAAAGCATAACGTAGAAAAATTCGAGAGGCTTACTTTCTCTCGAGAAAGATCCAGATCCTCGATCACCAATGATTCCCGGATGTCTTGGTCCGGAAACAACTCTGTTTAACTGAATGAAGGGAGAAAAATCATCTTCGCCGAAATACTTAAAAATAGTAATAATAACAATAGATCTTCGAAATTCCCTGGTTTCAAAGGGGGCTAATACGCGGCGATTATCAATTGCAATTCAACAACTACACAAGGGACGTAACAGATATCCTCTATACGTAAAATTTCAATCGTAAGCAGATCATAGCATGAAAAAGAACTGGAGCACAAGTATGCAATCAATAACCAAACAGGGGAAATACATTTACCTTTGCAAAAGTCGTCGCAAGATCATCTATTTCAGACAACGATCCTAATCCTAATCCTAATCCCAATCCCGATCCCTACAGTAAAGGAAAACGGAATGAATCAACAGCCGTGCATATCAACAACACAGAGGCATATTCTTCGACATGTATAAACTAAGAAGATTATGACTCAAATCAATGGAAAAGACCAATGATCAATGATCAATCAACAAGCTAAGTTCCACACCAATTCGATGAAAATAAACCATACAGAACAGCTTGATTCGACGCTATGATACCTCGTCTCTTTCGAACAAATGATACTCATTATTCAGGTCATCTTCTCCACCAGATCTGCCCCTAATTACAGCATCGTCAGCTCCATCCTCTTCTTCCAATTCCAATTCAACTCCATCCATTGTGACACCTTTCCCAAAAAAATCATACTGAGATGCATCGAACATCATCTTCTCTGCATCAATCAATCAATCAATCCAACAAACAAAAATTCACAATGAAATCAAAACAATCGAGATACAGATCGATCAGAACAACAGAAAGCACAAATTTCAAACCAGAAATTGAGCTGCTCGAACTCTTCGAGAAGCCATAAATTTCCCTTCTATCGGATCTCTCCATACCTAAAATGAACAAAAATCGAGAGGAGAAGAAGAAGAGGAAGCTACAACTGCAACAATAATCACCGAGACATTAACACAATCACAGCGCCCCCATATCAAACCCTAATTAGGGTTCGAAGCGGAGAGAGCACTTAATGTCCAATACCATTCACTGGAAGCAGCAGCAACTGGGAGGGAATATGCGAATGAATTATTGCTTGCTTAAAAGGAACTCACTCTAAAAAAAGGAATTAATTTATTATTCGCAGATTTGCAATATTTTCTCAGCAATAATGAATTGCGGTTGGCAATGGCATACGTAACAAGGAAGAAGACGAAGAAATCCACCATTGACTTTTCTCCTCCTCCCTTGATCTGTAATTGGGATTCCCAGCTGGGAGTGATTACTTTATATTACTTCATCCGATCCCACATAAACAAACCCTAATTTTGATATTTCGTCAAAATTCAACCTCCCCATTGACGAAAGAAAATCCTCCAAAGATTCCTTGAAACCCTACCTGAATAATCGCAATTAGGGGTTTAACCACTACCACTGTGCAGCTGGTCGTCTTCTTCTAATCTTCTTCCCAATTGGAAACCCTATTTTTTTGTTAATTAATTGGGAATTAATAAGAATAAAATCTTTTGGTGACGTCATATCAGGGGGAAGTGACGTCATAAGGGGCCTGAAGTGGATGGTTATTAATTATTTGGGTACAAAGAAACTAGAGAGTCATCAATTTTCTGAAATGTTGGTTGAACTAAATGACAAATATTAGAAAGTGACCTCCAGTAATACTAAAAGTTACTTGGAATTTTATTTTATAATATTATACATACATATAATTATTTATATGTGTTACATGCATGACAAGGACAACCAATAGAATTTAGGATAATATTATATTGAGCAAAAGTTATTTATTTATTTATTTATTACGTGAAAATATGTTCACGCTGTCATTCGGGTCCACTTTAGTTAAATTTAAGGTCGAATCTAATAGCTTGTAAAGACTACATAAGGCAAGTTACACTAGACAACTATGTATCACATGCAAGATTTGGAGATGTGGAATTTGATCTTATTTCAAATTGCAATTACCATTTTGGTCTTATTTAAAATATTTTATCAATTTTTGTCTAATTCAAACTAAAATTTATCAATTTTTGTCACGGCCAGAGCACGGCTATGTTCATGTTTGTGTTGATGGTTGTATTATGAATAGTCATGTACATGCCCATATTCACGATTTTGTTTTTAATATAATTATGTTTACGATGATGTTTTGAATATAGTTATATTATAGGCCACACCATTATCATTTTTACTTTTTTTTTTTCAAATTATTTGATATATATTTACAATTCAATAAAAATATTTTTTACAATTATTTAAAAATATAAAAAATAATCAAATTTTAATATTTTAAAAATTGATTGGAAAAAAAACTATAAAAATAGTAAAATAATATTTATTTTTAATAATTATAATTATATAGTATTTTTCAAAATTTATAGTAAGTTTTTAAAATAAACTAAATTTATAAATCTAAAAATAAACTAAATTTATAAATCTAAAAATAAACTAATATACTCCCTTCGCCCCAATCGAAATAGGTCATTTGGAATTTTGAAGTGGATTAAAAAATAATAGTAGTATTTTATTGTTAATGAAAGTGTTTAAGAAATTTTGATATTTTTTGTTCTTTAATTTTATGTATAAAATTATTGTATGTATAATGATATGTTTGTAATTTAAGTAAAAATTAAAGGGTGTTTTAGTATTAGTGTATGATTACTTTTTCTAAAATATGAAAATAATACTTTTAAATAAGACAAATGAAAATGGAAAAATATTACTTTGAGTTGGGATGGAGAAATATATTATTCTAAATGTATATTAATTTATTATTTTTAAATTATTTCTTAAAATATTAAAATTTGATAATGTTATGTGGTTTTGTCGCACGTTAGAATGTTTTAAAATTGGAAGAAAAATATTATCCTACATTGCTTTTGGTAATTTGCCATTAATCCTTTTCAATAAATTGGTAGCCTTGGGTTGAGTTTTAGACACACAAAAAATTAGACAAGTAGCATTTCCATATATATTTGTGGGTTACTTGTTTTGCCTTGACGGTGTTTTGGGAGATCGGGAGTTGTGGGCTTTAGAATTGTTATTCGAGTCTATTTTGTATTTTCTCTTGATAGTGAAAGTTTGCTCCGCATTTGCCTGTGGATGTAGGTCATCTTGACCGAATTACGTATATCCTTGTGTCCTTTAAATTTTTCGTTCTTACTTTTTGTCATTATTAAGGTTTTGCAAATATTTGTTTGGGGCCATAATCCTAACAAATTGGTATCAGAGCCCTTGGTATATTTGTGGGAACCTTTTGTTACCATACAATGACAATCGCAAGGACGGTAGTGAAGAAGTTTGACAGAAATGTCAACTTTGTGGCAGCTCAAGATGGAGGCCATTGTGGTCCAAAGTGAAGTTGATTTGGCTATCCATGGTATTGAAAAATGCCCAAGGATATGGAAAAGTCCAAATTTTTAGAGTTGATAAGAAGGCCCGTTCGAACATTATCTTAAATCTTTCTGATGAGGTTTTGCGGGAGGTTGCTACAGAGACTTCGGCTAAGGCAATGTGGGATAAACTTAAGGCTTTGTACATGAAAAAATCTATCGAGAATCGTTTGTACCTAAAGCAAAACTTTTATATGCTTTGAATGCCGGAAGGTACATCGTTACTATCCTATCTTGATAATTTTGGTTCGATTATTTTGGATTTGGAAAGTATTGATGTTAAGATAGATGATAAGGATAAGGCATTGCTGCTTTTGTGCTCATTACCCCAATCTCTTAAGAATTTTCGTAATACTATGATTTATGGAAAATAATTTATCTCTTATCAAGAAATCAAATCTGCCTTGAAATCTAATGAGCAAATAGATAGAGATATCACTGGAGAAAATATTGGGGTTAATGTTGATAGTCTAGTTGCTAGAGGGAGATCGGATAAGAGAAACTATGACAATATTAAATCTAGATCGAAGTCTAGACATCGAAATATGATGTATAACTATTGTCATAAGATAGGGCACATTAAAGTTGATTGCTTTAAATTGAAAAATAAGCAAAAGGGAAAATCGGTTGAAATGAAAAATAACACCGGTGAAGTTAGTGTTGTTGGTGATGATAGTGAGGGTAGTGTTTTTCTTTTCATTCATGATAGGGTGCGATCTACAGATAAGTGGATTTTGGATAGAGGATGCTCTTATCACATTTGTCCCAATAGGGATTCGTTTCCTACTTCTGATTCAGGCAACGGAGGAACTGTCTTAATGGGTAAAAACACTATTTGCAATGTTGTGGGTAAGGACACTGTTCGTATCAAGATGCATGATGGCATTGTGAGGACACTTACTAATGTTAGGCATGTCCCTGATTTGAAAAAGAATCTAATCTCTTTGGGGACACTTGAGGCACTTGGTTGTAGGTACACGAGTCAAAATGGTGTTCTGAAGATTTTCAAAGGTGCTCTCGTGATTATGAAAGGTATCCGATCTGGAAGCTTGTATACTATGCAAGGAACGACTGTTACTGGGCATGCAACTATTTCATCATCCTCTTTGGTTGAATCTGACATTACCAAGTTATGGCATATACGTTTGGGGCATATGAATGAAAAATCTTGCGAATCTTAAACAGGAGAGGACTATTTATGGACAAAGTACTGGATCGTTGGAGTTCTGTGAGCATTGCGTATTCGGAAAGCAGAAAAGAGTGAGTTTCAAGTCACCAACAACTCACAAGAGGAAAGGTACACTTGACTATATCCACTTCGATCTTTGGGGTTCATCTCGTGTTTTATCTAAAGGTGGTGCCAGGTATATGCTGACTTTTATTGATGACTACTCAAGAAATCTTTGGGTATACTTTTTTAAGAATAAGAATGATGTTTTTCTACTTTTCAAATAGTGGAAAGTTTTGATTGAAAATCAAACAAGAAAACAAATCAAGCAATTGAGAACCGATAACGGCTTGGAATTTTGCGGAGGGGAGTTCATTGAGTTTTGTAAGAAAGAATGAATCGTTTGGAATCGCACAGTCAGGATGACACCTCAACAGAATGACGTGGTTGAACGTATGAACAGAACGCTCTTGGAAAAGGCAAGATGTATGATCTCCAATGCATGATTGACTAAGGAATTTTGGATTGAAGTAATCAATATGGTTGCCTATATTGTCAATCGCTCTCCAAATTCTGCTATCAACTTAAAAACTCCTTAAGAAGTTTGGTCAGGTACTCCTGCTGATTATTCTAATTTAAAGATTTTTAGGTGTTTAGTTATATGCTTGTAAATAAAGGAAAATAGGAGCTCAGGGCTACGAAATGCATTTTCTTGGGTTATGCTTCTAAAGTGAAATGATATAGTTTATGGTGTCTTGATCCCAAATCTCCAAAGTTTGCAATCAGTAGAGATGTTACCTTTTGATGAAATGGCTATTTTGTCTAACAAGGAGTCTTTGAGTTCAAGTAAGAATACACAGAAGCAGATGGAGTTCGAAATTGTTTGTTCTAGCACTCCTCAACCAGACTCTTATATTCAACAGAATCAGTTGATATTGAAAGTTCAGAAGAAGAGCCATATTTCATAGCCATTGGAAGATAGCGCAGAGAAACTTGGCCTCCACAGTGGTATACAGACTTTGTCGCATATGCATTGTCTGTTGCAGAAGAAATATGTGAAGACAGTGAGCCATTTACATATTCAGACGCAATTCAGCGTGATGATTCTGTTAAGTGGATAGCGACAATGAATGAAGAAATTGAGTCTCTCCAAAAGAATACTACTTGGGTTCTTGTGAAACCACCGCCAGATAAGAAATTATTGGAAACAAATGGGTCTTAAAAACAAAAAAAGGCATTCCAAGGGGTGATAAAGTAAGATATAAAGCACGGTTGGTTTCAAAGGGCTATAGTCAGGTGCAATTTATTGATTTTAATGATGTTTTCTCAGATGTTGTCAAACATAGCTCTATTCGTGTTTTGCTTGCTTTGGTTGCCATTGAGGATTCAGAGTTAGAACAGATGGATGTTAAGACAACCTTTCTACATGGGGAACCTAAAGAGAATATTTACATAAAGCAACCCCAGGGTTTTGAAATCAGAGAAAATGAAGACCATGTCTATTTGTTGAAGAAATCTATATTTGGATTGAAGCAGTCTCCGATGTAGTGGTATAAGAGGTTTGACTCTTTTATGTTGAGTAGCGGATATTTGAGGAGTACTTATGATATTAGCATTTATTTTCTGAAGTTAGTCGATGGTACTCGCGTCTATCTATTGTTGTATGATGATGATATGCTTATTGTTGCCAAGAATATGTCTAAACTTTACTCTCTGAAGTTACAGCTTAGTAGTCAATTTGAAATAAAAGATTTGGGAGCAGAGAAGAAAATTCTTGCCATGGATATCCAGCGTGATCGTGGACAGAAAAGATTGGTCTTAACTCAAGAAAGCTACGTTAAGAAGGTCTTGGAGCGTTTTGGCATGAATAATGCCAAACCAGTGAATGTCCCTTTTGCTAATCACTTCCAATTATCAGCTGCTCAGTCACCACAGTCAGTGAAGAAGAAGAAGAAGAAATGGCGCGGGTTTCCTATTCAAATGTAGTCGGCAGCCTTATGTATGCAAGGGTATGCACCAGTCCAGATATTTTGTAGAAAATCAATGTTGCTAGAAGATATATGTCTTGTCCTGGAAAAGCACATTGGCAGGCTGTGAAGTAGATTTTGAAATACTTACAAGGTACTTCGAATGCCTGTTTGGAGTTTGGAAGAAACAGTAGCTCTCTGGTTAAATATGTAGATTTTGATTGTGCTGGCGATATCGATAGAAGAAGATCTCTCTCAGGCTATGTACTTTGCATTGGTGGTTGTGCAGTTAGTTGGTAAGCATCCTTACAACTATTTTTGGCATTGTCTACTACAGAGGCAGAATATATGGCAGTGACAGAAGCAATTTAAGAAGCTTTATGGTTGAAAGGTCTTTTGGGCGTGCTCATTCTACATCAGAGTACTATTGTTATTCATTGTGACAGTCAAAGTGCGATACACTTGACTAAATACCAAAGACATTATGACAGAACGAAGCACAACGATGTGAAGTATCACTTCATCCGAGATATCATTGTTGAAGATAAGGTTTGCGTTCAGAAAATTGATACGAAGGAGAATCCTGCTTATATGTTTACAAAATCTCTTACAATCCTCAAGTTCAAACAATGCTTGAGTTGGATTGGAGTTCTGTGTTGGTGATTTAGCCCGATAGGGCTTTTGTGGAGAATGTGGAGAAAACTCACTATTTTTTCAATGTTGGACACGCCAAGGTGGAGATTTGTTATGTGGTTTTGTCCCACATTTGAATATTTTAAAAATTGAAGAAAAATATTTTTCCACATTGCTTATGGTGACAAATTTGCCATAAGCCCTTCCCTATAAATTGGTAGTCTTGGGTTAGGTTTTAGAATTTAAGCAAATTGAATGCATATTTGAGATAATTTTGAATAGTATTTCAAAATATGTATCTATGTAAAATGGGAGTAATCATCTATGAATATGATATAATAACGACACTCATTCATAGATGGAATAGGAGAAGGATACCAAATATCATAATGAACCAAATAAAATGGTTAACTCCTGATCGACACATCTTTCGAAAAGGATAAGGTTGATTGTTTGCCCAAACGACAGTGTAAGCAATCAAATAACTCAAAACTAGTAGAACTCAAATGACCCTTAATAACTAGAGACTGAATTTTAGAGGAGATGCATGACCAAGATAAATGTGCAACTGGAGACTAATGGAAGGAAATGTAGTTAAAAGGGTATGAATAGAAGCAGCGGAAAAATTACGGAAAGGATTTTCAATGACTGTACCTCAAATAGTCGTCCCATCTTTCAATCTGTTCCAAAAATTTGGCCTGTACGTTGATCCTGGACCTGCACACCTGAAAATGAGAACGTAACAGTAAGTCAATGGTCCAACTAATTGGCCAACTGATACAATATTTAACACCAACTGAGGAATTCAGTAAATATTAGGAAAATATGTAAATGGTATAGATAGGCCCCGCTTGGATTGGCTTTTAGTAGAAGTTTTTGGCTTCTGCTTCTAAAAAACACTTTGTAGCTGTTTGCATTTATTTTTGTCCAAAAGTAAAAGCAGCGTTTGAGACTAAAAATGTTATTACAGAAGCACATTAAGGGTAAACTTCTAAAACAAACAGAAACACTTTTCAATTTAAATTATTATTTTATCCTTCTTAATAATAATAATAATAATAATAAATACAATATTATAATATAAAAATAATTAATTTATATATATTATATTCTAATAAAAAATAAAATATAACAAATATAATTATATTATTCCCTTCGTCTCTTAACAAATTATCCATTTTTTTTATTTTGATCTTTCCTATAACAAAATATTCATTTTTTTAGTAACTATACTATTTACTAACATTACAAATACTCATAGAAACAAAAATATTATTACATTTATATCATACAATACTAATAAAATTATTTTAGTCATTTCTACTTTAGTCCTGCCACATATAAATATAATATTAATATAACTTAAACTCCATGAAAAAAGCAAACAAATATATACTTAAGGGATGGGGAGAGTATTATTTTTAATTTATATGTTATATTTGAATTGAAATACCAAATTTAAATAAGAGTATCTAAATTTTTTAGTTATACTAAAATTATTAAATATAATTTATAAAGTTTTAACAAAAATTATAAAATACAAGTAATTTAATATTAAATTGTAATTTTATTTTTAATTTATATATTATCTTTAAATTAAAATTTTAAATATAAATAACCAAATTTTAAAAATATATTTTTATATATATTTTAATTTAAAATATTTAAATAAAAATAAATAGTAAAATTTGGATAGAAAAATACAATTATATTAACAAATGTCATTTTCAGTAATTTTAACAGTTTAAAGCACTTTCAATTTTATTACATCCAAACATTTTTTTATAAAACTCTCCTTTTATAATAATTCATTTAAATACAAAATTTAACTGCTCATGCTTTTGGTTTCTGCTTCTGGCTTCTGTCAATCTAAATGGGCTCATACTCTACTGTCAATCTAAATGCGTGCTCATACTCCTGAATAAGTGATATCATATGGCTCCCATTAACAGACTATATAGGCAGTTTACACACGGTAAAGAGACCAAGTGTAGGGGTCATGTGATTGTAACATCTGAAATCAAAATACCACCTAAGACTACCTGAATTGACTAAGATATGAGAGAAACTAAAAGTAAGAATTTTATGTGAGAGAGTTAAGATATTTAGAAGGTTGCAGATGTAGACTGAATATTTTACATGTAAAATATTAAATCAAATATTTATTTATTTATAATAATTTCATTCGGAATATATTGCGTATTAATTGTTAAGAATGTTTAATATTAATAAATTTATTAAAAATAGAAAAGTGTCATTTTTTATTAGATAAGTTAAAACAAAAAATATATCAATTATTATAGAAAGAGAGTATATTTTATTCTTCACAGGGAATTGCATCTTCAAAAAATTGTTGGATAACAAACATGTTATTAACAAACATGCTGTTATATAATAAATAATATATTAGTAAGTATTAAGTATATATATATATATATGGATGCGTGTATGATATATATAAGATAATATTTCCTTTGTCCCACAACAAAGTATTTATTTTTCCATTTTAATCGTCCTATAACAAAGTATTAATTTCCTTTTTTAATAACTGTATTATCTACCTAATATTACAAATACCCTTACAACTTACAATATATTACACAAATGTCATTACCTTTATATCACACATACTAATAAGATTATTTTAGTTATTTCTACTTTATTCCTACTACATCCCAATATAATACTAATATTTCTAAAACTACGTGCAAAAAGCAAATGAATATTTAGTTATGGGACGGATGGTGTTGATGCATTTTTCAACAATAAAAAGTAAAATTCAAAAATAGAAAAATATCCCTGAATTTGATAGAGGAGTGTCTGAGATTAGAGATCTCTAAACACTGTAGAATACATAAAATAAAATAAGGAAAAGATAAAAATAAAGACTAGAAAATAAAGTGGTGAATTTGATGTCGATTGAAGATCCCTTCTCTGTACAGTACAGAATCCTTAAATAACCCCTTGAAGATACGGTTCGAACCGCTATCCGGTCGGTTACCATAACCGTTGTTAACTCCCCCAAAAAGTTCTCTTCTATCGACACGTATGAGAACCGTCCTACTACGTCTGACCTTTGAAAACCATTCGCCAGTTGAAACTACCCTCCACTATCAGAAATTGCTTTTTCACCCGACCTGCAGGACAGCTACTTTTACTACCTGACCTTTGAACTTGGTCCGACTTCAATGTCCGACCTTCTTACACCTGACCCTTGGAATTTGTCCCGACTAGGTCCGACTTCACTATCCAAACTATTTAGTCCCGATCAGGTCCAATCTCATCATTCGTCCGACTTTCTTACCCCGACCCTTGGAATTTGTCCCGACTAGGTCCGACTTCGATATCCGAACTATTTGGTCCCGACCAAGTCCAATCTCATCATCCGTCCGACCTTTGGGATTAACCCGACTAGGTTTGACCTTAACATCTGACCCTAAGCTCATCTGACCCGGTTATTGCAGTCATACTTGGACTTTTAAAAAGCCCATTAGACGTTTCGAATAAATTTTAACCTAATCTTGGCAGGCCCATTCCCTAAAAACCTATCCATCATCATTTTTTTTGTGCTCAACAGATGGAGTATAATAATTTGGAAACGATATGATGTAATGAGAGAGAAGTATATATTTATTATTTTTTATTCGGGTTATATGATTAGATAAAATGTAGTATAGAGATTAAATATATTTAATTATTCTCTATTTTTAAAAATGTTGGAAGGTATTTGAGATAGATAAAAAGAACAAAAGTGGATGAGTAATTTTTTCTCCTAAAATATCACATTAAAATATTATTTAAACAAAAATTGAATAAAATATCCAAAATCAAACCAAAATCAAACAAATGTTTAGTTACGAGAGTTAGACAATTTTAATACTCTCACCGTCCAAATTCAAAGTATCATTTTCATCTGTCCTATTTCAAAGGATTTCTTTCCTATTTTATAAAAAATAATCATACACCAATACTAAAATACTCTTAACTCTTATTTATATTACAAACATATCATTACACATACAATTACTTTATACATAAAGTCAAAGGGTAAAAATGTGAAAAGCTCTTACACATTTCTACTAAGTAATAAAATATTATTATTTTTTACTATACTACAAAACTTTCAGAAAGACCATTTGATTTGGGATGAAGTGAATATTTTTTTTAAATGAAAATTTGTTTTAGTAAAAAAATAGAGTGTGTTTCTTTTGGTTGAGTTTGAAAAAAATTAGTTTGAGTTTGATGTTAAAATAATGTTTGATGAGATATTTTGTGAGAAAAAATAAAGTTAATTTTTTTTTTCGGGAATCACATAGTCTAAATAATAAAATTTGAGAAAATTTAGTTAAAGAAACAGACCCTACAATATTATTTGGCGATTATAAATAATACCAAAAAATATATAGACAATATATAGACAAAAGTGTTATAGTTGTTATTTATCAATATTTGTAAAATCTTTCAACAACGAATTATCGTGTATATAATTACAATAGGCTGAAAGAGAATTAGCTCAAACCAACATCATTAATAAATGCTCTCGATTCATCGTTGGAACTTGCTTTGGAGGTAACGACGAGAAATATATTGTTAATGGGAGTGAAAAAACTCGAGGATACGTAAATACTAATCTCTTATTAATTTTGCTTCATCTCAAATATTTGTTGACTATATAATAATTAATGATGCGTTTTCTCTAAAAATTTAAATTTTTAGATAAAATTGTTATTTAATTTGATATTAGAGGCAGAATCTCCTATATTCGAAAATATTTTTTATTTTCTTATTTGGTAAATATAAATCTTTAAATTTTATCATTTTATATAAAAGCAACACACATGATTTGTTTGGTGTTGGTTTAAATTTAATTTGTTTCATTTAAATTTAGTTCAAATATAATTTTTAATGTAATATTTTGTAAGAAAAAACAAATATTTTTTTTATTAAAAATCACCGTGCAAATAAAATAATGATGACTTTGGTTTAAAACCAAAATTACATTTTAATTAAGTATAGACTCTAACACGTTAAAAATATTTAGTCTTTATACTCCCTCCGTCCCATAACAAAGTATCCATTTTTCCATTTTAGTCCATTCCATAACAAAGTATCCATTTCTTTTTTTAGTAACTGTACTATCTACCTAACGTTACAAATACCCTTACAACTTACAATATATTACACAAATGCCATTACCTTTATATCACACATACTAATAAGGTTATTTTAGTCATTTCTACTTTATTTCTACTATATCCCAATATAATACTAATATTTCTAAAACAACGTGCAAAAAACAAATGGATATTTACTTATAGGACAGATGGAGTATATATAAATGTAATGATTACACTAATAAATATATGTATGTATATATGCGCGTAATGTTAAAGAGGGAGGGAGATAGATAGAGAGAAAATGTAGTGTAATAAATGAGTTGTGTTTTCATTGAATTGAAGGCAATCTACAATACAAGCCTATTTATAGGCAAAATGAAATTGTATATTAAGTTTAAAATCATCCACGTATAACTTTGTTTTTCATTTCGTATGATTTTATTGTTCATTATGTGTATAACACATGCCTTTGTAAGCTTTTTTAACATTAGTTTTTATACACCAATAAACTCTTTGAAAAGAAATAAATTTACCAAATATTTTAACCAATAAAACGGCTAAAAGCTTGTAAATCATTTATTTACCAAAGAAAGTATAAATATAATGTAGGATATAATTTGTTTGATATTAACATAGTTATATCTGCTTACCAAACAGACTATAAATATAATTTAGTATATAATTCATTTGATATTAGCATAGTTACCTTTATTAAATTAGTAGTGATCTTAATCATATTTTGTTTGTTATTGAATCCTAAAATGTGTTTTGCCGCTTTATATTGATATGTGGGCAGAAGTCACTTAGAGTATGTTTCATTCGAAAAAAAACGCAGTGTTCAAATAACAAAAATTCAAAAATTTGGATCAAAAGAAACATGCTATTGTATTTAATTGTTTGTTCCCAAACAAATTAATAATTACTATAGATGTTGTGGTTTGAGTGTTGCCAATCAAATTGCTATATGATATATTATAACATAGTATATATCATGTTATGAAAAAAATTATATATTATATATGTTTATGTAATATGTTGATCCAATCAAATCAGCATCTACCTTATACTATTGATTTATATATTACATTTGTATTATATAAATATGATTATATATTATTTGCTATAATATTACATGTAAAATTCAGCCTAATAAACATAGAGAGAAATGGAAATATTATCAATTCTCTTGTTTGTTTCAATTTATTGTTGAGAAATAATTGATTTCCTATTCTCGAATTTTATTTCTGCCTTACCCCTGGAGAAATAGCGAGAATTTAAATTCTAGAAATCAAATATTTCTCCCTCAATTATCGCGACTATCCTATCAGACCCACCTAACTCCTCACTTCTTTCTCACGTTGCACCATCACTCCTTCAGCAGCGCGGCCTCGCTGCATCTACACCCTTTCTACGCGCACACCGATCAGACTGCAACAAGTTCTTCTGCGCAGCGCAAGTTCTTCTGCGCAGCTTAACTCGCAACTTCTGCGCCAATCTCTCTTATCGCCTGCGTCCGTGAAAGTTTGAAATCAATTTTGTTTGTTTTAATTTCTTGGCATCAAGATTGATCAACTCTTTCTCTTTGTTTGAAATCGACTTTGTTTGATTTTTTTTTTTTTTTTCTGGTGTTGTTTGATTTTATTTAATGTAATGCTTTTTATTTATTTATTGATTGATGTGCATAATATGCATAAGATGAAGATCTTATATATTTTTTTAAATTTTGTTGCTAGAAACAAACAAATTTATTTTGTTGAAGCATAAGTTGTATAATTTGATTGGATCAGATTATATCAAAAAAACTGAATTTAATTTTTAGCACCCACTCACTCAATCACTAATTACTAGATGATTTTGATTTGGATTGAATTGAATTGAATTGGATATGATAGGTGTATTATATATATGTTAATGCATTGTGTGTAATGGTTAGATACGAATGGACTATTACTTTGCTATATATCTAAATTCGACTATACTATGTTTATGATCTACAAATGCTACACTAGCTTTTTCTGTTTTTTCTCTTGGGCCCATGTAGTTGAGTCTTAGATGATGATTGTTATTAATATCTAATGTGTTCAATCAGTAATATTGTTGTTTTCATTATACTTGTCTGATTTTCAATCTATTTTCTTGTCTCTTCTCATCACATCGTTGACACAATATGCTTCTTGCACAATGGAGCATGAAAGTGTACACTTCTGTTTTACAAAATTGATGTTGATGATATGGCTATCTTCCCAATTTCTTGAAAAAGATGGCAATATGGGGCTGAAGGTTGTTGCTGGTTCTGAGATTGCTGCAGCAAGTATATCTTTATGTATCTTGAATTACTAGATCACTTTGTAAGCTATAGCTTCCTCTCCCGTTAGTTAGTGGTTACGCAATATTTTATTGAATAGAATATTTTTATGTGATTCGCTCAGCAATTATTTATTTATTTTTTATTTTATCATTGACTTTAGGTATCATTGATTTTTATTTTCTTTTAATCATTATATGTTGTCATTAGCTTGACTTTATTAGTAAGTAAGAATATTTGCGATGTACTTTATTTGACAGTTGTATTGTGAAGATCTTAATAAATTCGACTATTTTATTGAATAGTATATTTTTATGTGTAGATGACAAGATCACAACTGAGAGCAAGAATAAATCGCAATAAGCGAGTTGCTAATTTGGTTGCGATAGGTGCATTCTATGTTATGCATGTGGTGATTCGTTGGTGGACGATGTCTAGTTTTTATTTGTATCGTTCAATTGAATCAAGAACGTTACGTAGAAATTATTTAATGAGTTAGCATAACAGACGACAAAATATGATAAGGATGGTTTATGAAAGTGATGTTACAAGTGTGGTTAACATAAGAATGAATATACATGCATTTTCAACATTTTGCCATATTCTAGAATTTAAATGAGGATTAAAGAGTAGTAAAAACATGTTAGTCGATGAGCAGGTTGCGATGTTTTTATATATTCTTGCTCATAATACAAAAAATAGGATACTAGTCAATAGATTTCATCGATCTGGGGAAACTATAAGTCGGTATTTCAAGTTAGTCTTGAATGCTGTATGTCGATTACACAAAGATTTCTACAGAACACCAGTGCCGGTGCCAGATAATGAAACGGACGAAAGATAGAAATGGTTTAAGGTTAGTCAAACATATTTTTAGATTAGCAATATTAACTGATAATAAAATTTCTTAAGTAATATTTTCTTTTTTTATGAAGGGTTGCCTAGGAGCATTAGATGGTACATATGTGAAAGTTAAGGTTCCTATTGTTGATAGAAAACCTTATCGAACACGAAAAGGAGAGAATTGTACCAATGTCCTCGGAGTATGTATGAGAGACCTTTTATTCACGTATGTATTAGAGGGATGGGAGGGCTCTGCAGCAGACAATAGAGTTCTACGATATGCAATTAGTAGACCTAATGGTCTTAAAATAACTCAGGGTATGTGATCTTTTTAAACAATATACATATATAGAATTGTATATTAATTAACATAGATGTTATAATTAATTGTAGGAACATACTACTTTTGTGATGCTGGTTATACGAATGGTGAAGGAGTTTTAACCCCTTATCGAGGTCAACGTTACCATCTCAATGAGTGATCTCGTCCACCTATGACTGCCAAGGAGTTATTCAACATGAGACATTCATCGGCAAGGAATATTATAGAAAGGTGTTTTGGATTAATTAAAGCTAGATGGGCTATTTTGCGTGATAACGCATATCATCCCATAGAGTCCATGCCACGGATCATCATTGCTTGTTGTTTGTTACACAATTTTATATGAACAACAATGAGTGAAGACCCTATTGATAATGAAGTCTCAGCAAATCACGCGCAATTTGCAGACGACCATGACAACATTATTTGCATGATTGAGACTTCACAAGAATGGACTACTCGTAGAGACATCTTAGCTAATGAAATATTTAACAATTGGAACGCTAGACGTACCAATAATTAGTTTTCCTTAGAGATAGTCTTATTGCTTGTTTTTTTATACAGTTTTCAATTTCATTTGTCCTCCTGCAAAAGATAGTGTTGCTACAGTACATACTCTGTTACATTTGTACTTTGTGTATGTAAATGTGCTATTATAATAATGCTAAATTTGTTTAGTAATTTGTGTATATAAATGTGTTTATTATGTTTATATATTTTTATATAAATATGGCAAATTCAAATGTAGTAAGAAATATCGGAAGAAGCAAACATACATGGACAAATTAGGAAGATACTAAGTTGATTGATGCATTGATGGATTTACATGCATCTGGGAAGTATGCGGGTGCTGACAACGGTTTTAAACCGGGCTATTTAAATGGAGTTCAACAATTACTAGATATAAGTCTTCCTAACTCCGGTTTGAAAGCGGAACCACATATAAAATCTAGGATGAAAACATGGAAGACTCACTTTAGTATTGTGTATGATATGGTGCACACGAGTGGGTTTGGTTGGGATGAAGAAAAAAGTTGTGTTATTGCTGAGGAAAGTGTTTGGGACGAATACATCAAGGTATTTTCTAAATACTTAAATATACATATCTTAAATAATATTTATTTTAAATTTATTTATAATTGTTTTGTAGTCTCACAAAGGTGCTGCAAATTTTCGAGGCAAGCCATTCCCGTTCTATGATAAATTGTGTACTATCTTTGGTAAGGATCGAGCAACGGGTAGTCAAGCAACCGATCTTGGAGAAGAAGATCTCATCCAAGAGACCCAAAGAAATTTTCCAAACAATACTGATAACTTTGTTTGTTGAAGAAGTTGATCAGGATATTCGTCGATTTGACAAACCAATCGGTAGTGTTGCAAGCCAACGTAAGAGACGTAAAAGCACAGACGGATTTGAAATATATCGGGAATCATGCAAAGAGATGAAAGAAGTATTAGTTAAATTTGGAGATATTGTTGGTGAATCTCTGAATGTCAATCTCAAAGAAAAGTTAGAAGTTCGTGAACTGTACGAAAAAATTGATGAAGAGATAAGAATTTTACCGGACATTGATATCATACAATGTTTTAAAGCAGCTGATATGATTGAAAAGGATGTGTTGCGAGCACGGGCTTTTCTTACCCTGAATCAAGATGATAAAATTAGCATGATTAAAGCATTTGTAGATGGTTCCATGTGATAATTATTTTATATTTATATAGTTACTTTGCTTATTTAAGATGCCGAAGTATTTTATTTTATTTAATAATTTTTATAGTACTTTATTTAGGATTTTTTGGATTAATAAATTTTGTTTTTATTATTAATTTATATACTTTTAAGTATGATTTTTATTTGTTTAAATATAAATTTTTTTTAAAAAAAAATATTGTGCAATTCTCTGTTTATAGCCACCAAACAAGATATTTGATTCTCTGTTACATTTTTCCATTTGAATTCTCTGTTTTACCAAACAGGGCAATGAATTCTCATTCTCTATTTCATTTCCGTTTATCTGCAATTCCATTCTCTATACCAAACGTCCCCATTTTCTCTTTCCCAGGTCAGATCCATTTGTTTAGAAATACGGTATTTTAGATAGTATAATTATCAAGTTATTATTTTATTACTTTTTATATGAGTAGTGTTCTTGATATTTTAAATATTTTTAACATTATATCTAAATAAAAATATATACAATATGAATATCATTTAATATAAGATAATAAAATTTTATATAATACAAATAAATAAAAATTATATATATTTATTTATAATTAATTTAAAGTTTTTTTTTATTAAAGGAAAATGTTTAAATAAAAAATTTTTGAGTGAATTCCATTTGCAGATTTTAGAAATTTAATTAAATTGATTTATATTTGTTAAGTAATATAAAAATATATTTATATTAAATTTTATATTTTATAAAATGATAAAATATAATATATAATATATATATATAAAGAATCGTATCATAATTTTTAAAATATTGATCTTATATTAATAATTGACAGAAAGTATAAATAAACAACTTTTTTGTCCCAACGAGTATTTTAGTTTAAAATTTAAAAAATAATAATATTTGTATAATAATAATAAAATAATTTTATGATATAGGATTATTTATAAAAATAAAATTATTATTTGAGACAAACAAAATAATAAAATAAAACTATTGCATTAAAACATGAGAGTATTTATAAACAATAAAAATAATTTTATAATAATATGATTATTTATAAAAATAAATTATTATTTGAGACCAACAAAAATAATAAAATAATACTATTGAATTAAAACAAAAGAGTAATTATATTCAATTAATGCCAACTGTAATGTCAATTATCAGCAATTTACAATAGAAAATTATGAAGTCAAAATTGATTAACTGTAGCTAATTTACAAGTACACAAAATAATCCCCCAAGTTAAATAAAATATACTTAAGGGGTGTCCGGTAAGGGATGGCCTGGACTTACTACCTAGTGCGCACTTTCGAGTGGGCGTACATTCAAGTCATATAACTATTTGTATTTAAAAAATAAATATTTTTATTTTTTCCCAAAATTTAAAAAACATTACTTATTTTAATGATAGCAAAATGCTTACCAATCAACAGAAAAAGTATTTGTTATATAATAATATTTTAAAGAAAAATAAATAAATATCTGTCAAGTAAAAGACAAACAAAGCCTATATCGAAGAGCAGTATAAATATACACATGGAAGAAGAAGAAGAGAAGAACTAATTACAATACATTTTATCATATGCAGATTTTTCCTTCAGAGAAATTTATCACCAAGACAATAGTGTCAAGAGATGCCGCTGTTAAAAAAAAAAAAAGTAATTTCCAAAGTAAACCGCTAAACTTACATTGTTGTTGTCGCCGTTGTCGTCTCCGCCGGGGCAATCATCAGAATAACCAATGCTTTTTCCGGTATGGTCTCGTAGGAACCTCTGTCAAATGCAAATAGAAGGTAAGCAACAAAACCATTTAAAAATAAATCTTTTTACATGTTTAAGGAGGGCGTCAATGTAATAACCCGGGGGGGGGGGGGGGGGGGGGGGGGGGGGCTCATGTTCGTTACCTCCAGCTTGGTATATAGAGTTGTAATGAACTTCGCTCCAAAAGCTCAGCCACAGCTCTGCAAGAAAGCGTAGAAAGGGTGGCTGAATAAGTTTTTTCGGTCTGAAACAATGAAAAGCAGAGAGTGTGCAATAACATGCCTTTAGTGGGATTTCCGATTTTTGGAAGGATTTCGATGTAGCCCGAGTCGCGAAAAGAAGTGACCAAACAGATTTTGGCTTCAAACTACAGAGTTCAATAATGGCAGCGACATATTATAATATAATCGTAGGTATGAAACGACGTAGCCGAATTCATGTGTTCATGGCGATGCTAAGACTAATACGGTTATGTAAAATGCGACTTACTCGATCCGCAGCTGCTTGTAGAGTCACGTGATCGCCCCACTCTCCCAATCTATTAGCACAAAGAAAAAGAGTTTAAGTTAAAAACAAAATTACAAATGATAGGGACTGCGAAAGTCGCGAAAAGTGTCGAGCACCATACCGTTTCATCTTCCTCACATAGCGACTGTATTTCATGGGGACATAGCTTTCATATAGCTTTCTGTGGCGTTTCAGCTGCAAAATAGTCCAATGTTTGTGAATCGAGTGGTAATGTTGAGGTTGATTTGTAACGAAAATAACGTAATATGGCAAAAAACTATAGATCGAAACAATTTTGGCAACGATTGAGCTGAATTTCACCTGTTTGCAAACCTTCTTTCTTATGTACTTGTGATGATCGGGATTTTGAAATAGCTGGTCCGCAAGGGCTCGAAACTGAAACGGAACCATAAAAACGATAAATCAGCCAGAGACAGATTATCCTAAACACAAATGCCAGTACTAAGGTTTTAAAACATCAGCTATATGCAGCAATCAGGATAACAATAGCATGACATGAATCATCCAACTTCAAAGAGCGCAGCGCAACAAAATCAAAACTACAAATAGACATAACAATAAGCTCCATCAAGGGAACGCTACAAAATGTGTTGAGAGCATTAAAACCAACCTGGCAATTTCCGTCTCCTTCGATTTGCATTTCAGCTAAGCCATAAATCGACATCCTGACCATATTTAAATGTATGAATAGCCTGCCTAATATGGATAGAAACATTTTTAAAAAAGGCGTAACTATTAACTAAAATAAAAACGGGAGACACAATAGCCACAAAATAGTATATCAGCCTAGCAAACTCCCGTGCATGAATTTCACATTCTTTGATTCATATTTTCTTGCTAAAATTGTAATAGCCACCCGGTTTTGGCGTTTTTGAAATCACAACGCTAATCCTCACTAACGATGCTTTCCAATTACCAATAGCTTATTAGATTCGAGAAAGGGAAATCAACAATAATTCATCCTCTTTTTATGATTAGAATTAGTTTTCTTGATTTACTTTAATCTTAGCATCATAAGTATGTTCCCGAACTGTCTTCTAACCAAACGTATAAAACTGATAGAAGCAACGTATGCACGTAAAAGTTTGGAGAAGAAAGATAACCTCTCGGCTAGCCTCTCATGGTCTAAGGTTGCATGATTTGGATCCGGTATATCCCCAATAACCCGAGGGGTGTGCTGCAAATTTCACTAACCAGTAAGCTTGCATAATAATGAACCGAAAAATTTTGAGCTTCAAATTACATAAAGTTACAGCTAAAGAATCTTAAATTAAGCGGTATAAAACCATTGAATAGATTCTAGAAAGCAATCACTTATTCGAAATGCGAGTGGAAATTAACAACTAACAACAAAAAACCAAATGAAAACTACCCAAAAAGACAATCGAATACGCATGTATTCTCGTACTGCCGTTTATATTCCAATCAACACATTCGTATCGAATTTCCTCAATCAAGAATGATTCCAATCATTGGATTGGAATCTGTTCATTGAAGCTGCAAATAAACTAGCAATTCATCTCAAGCTTCCCATTTTGAAATCAAAGTTCCAAAAGAAAGAAAGAATTCCTAATTAATCACGAATCCATAGAAACCACAAATCAAAGACAGAAACCAATAACAATTACGCTGATCATACACATACCGGGATCGAATCCAAATGAGAAAGCCTTTTGCCAAGCTTCCCATCAAACCTTAATTTCTCATCCTCGGCTAACATTGCGGCAATCGTGTGATCATCCTCTGTATCCTGTGAGCTATTCAAGCTAGTGCTCGAGCTAGAAGCCTCATTCCCATACACATGAGTCATAACAATCTCTTCGAAATAATCGATCGATTAAACCCTAGAAACACAATCGCATTAAAGAAACCTCATAAATCATCCATCACATACACGCGTAATTCATATCGATTGTACACTGAAACAGAACCTAATCCCAAATCAGAAATAATTCGTGAAATATTTAAATCGCGATACGTGGCTGAAATTGAGACGCAAAGCGACAAATAAAAGAACTTGGAAGATTAAAAAACTGGAAGATCCACAAAAGAGCGAGATGATTCTTACCCTAAAATTGGATTATTCCTCTGGTTTTCCTTAAGTTAATCGATAATGGCAACAGTACGAAAGTAGAGGAGAGGAAGAAGGGATCAGATTAGGGTAAGGTAGGTGAGCAAACAAGAAGTGGAGAAGGCGTGTGAGATTGAAGTTGAAGTTGAAGATGCAGGTTCTTGAGGGGAAAGGAAGAATGGATCAAAGTGGGACTGCCTTCCAAGTTTCAACAATTCAATGAATTTCATTTATTAGTATTTTATGTACCTCCTATCCATATCGGCATTTTTATATGTCTGAAATTAATTTATCCTTTTTTCTTACAACAAAAAATAAAAATAAAAATAAAAATAAAAATAAAAAATAAAAATAAAAATAAAAATAATGGAAGATGCATTCGATAAAGAGAATAAAAAAAATAAAATATCTGTAAAATTTATTTGGTATAAAAGAATAGAGACAGTAAAAGACAAATATCTTTTCTTAATTTTTTCTTATTTGTTTGTTTGCATAAAAAAATAATTAAATTTGAGAATAAATAAATTTTTTACTTTTTTTTTTTCTCTTTGAAAGTATAAATAAATAAGGACATCTGGTAGATGTTATAATCACCTATATAAGTATTTATCAATCTTATAAATTTTTATTATAACAAGACTTATTACTCTATTAATAATTACATTTAAGAGGTACATATTATTTTTTTAAGAACTCATTACTTTTAATAAAAATAATTAGAAAAAATTAATTAATTAACTATTACACAAAATTTTAAATTTTAATTTTTTTAAAAGTTTGAATTTATCAATTATTTATTTGTACAAATATAACTTAAATTTATTTTAAAATACCACACAAATCTGCATATTTTTCAATCATATTTTTTATATATATTTATTTCAATATTTATTTTTTTAAGAAAAAAAATTATATTTAATTTCAACTATGACGAATGAAAATAGTAATTTTTTCAACTAATTTTTTTAATAAAATTATAGGCAACAAAAATTCTTTTGGCAATGCATTAATCCAACTTTATTTCAACATTTAAATTTCTAAATACCAATAAACACACAAATTCGAATAATTTAATATTAAAAATAATAATAACTATTATATACTACTTATTAAAATTTATAATAAATTTATAATTTTAAATAAAATTAATATTTTACATGTTATTTTTGACCACTTTTATATTTACAACTAACATTATTTTTTAAAAAATTAAAAAGAAATAAAAGAATTAATATGCAAAAGAAACAATAACAATACCAACGGTGTTAACACTGTAGCAACGTCATCTTATGATGCTAAATTAGGTGCCGATTGGAATAGGCAAACTCCATTTTTGCCAACTCAGTGCCATTGGTTAGAGATGTTCTTATGGAATCATTCACAAAAAAATATTAACAGAATAAACTCTTAATTTTTATATTTTAAAAAATTATACTAATATAATCTGAAAAAAAATATAGCATCTAATTTATTATTGAAAAAAAGTTACCAACAATATGTTTTTATGAATTTTCACTCATTAAAATCTATTTGATTCTTTCAAATTATATTTCTTAATGAATTTTCAATTTAAAAAAAAAATTAATAAATTGGCGGACAAGGGAGTAATTTTAAATATAATTTTGGCGGACAAGGGAGTAATATTTATTCTTTGATAATTTATTTTTTGTGTAATTTCATTTATTATTATTATTTTTCTTCAATTTCATTTTATAAATATTAACTGCACTTTTATTTTATTTTCTTTGGTTGAAATAAAGAATTTAAGATATGAAATAAATCTTTTCTCATTTTTTAAAATTTTATTCTCTCAATGAGCAAAGAAATGAAGAGGAAATATAATAAAAAAAGTTTAATATATATATATATTTATTAATTATATTTATTTTTTTACAATTTAACTTTAATTATTTAATTTGTATTTATTTGCTATTATTTTAATTTTTTTTACTATTATTTAACTTTGACGTGACTCAGTCATCATATTCAATCACTATTTCCTCCTCTGTGCCCTTTCAATATGGCTAGCCAGGTGACCATACTGAACAAGAATGCCGAGGTCGAGAAAGGTTGAATATAATAGTCGATGGGATAGACGTCTTTTGGATTGCCACAGAACTAGAGAATAGGAAAAAGTGTTGAAAGAGCTTCCCAAGCGCCGTAGTAATACCCAAATCTACTTCTCATTGCAACCACCCCACATGTTCACCATGAAAGTGAATACTCCATTGATGCCTTTTCAAGTATGGGAGTAGGCACCATTTTGGAAGGAGCTTTTCCGGCAGCTGTTGAGCAATCTAGCATCACGGATCTTCTAAGCATATCATTTCTTCTGCCCACCCAATAATTGTGCAACTAAGAAACATCATATGCCGCCGGCATCGACAAAGAGGGTGTTGGATATTCGGTTATTCTACAATCGATTATTTTGTGAGTGAAAATATGACGAATCGGTGTATCAAATTAATTAGATTAATTTGAAAGAAATAAATAAATATTATTTATTTATTGTATATGGGGTTTGGTTAATATTTTGGCTATTTTGTCTGTCTCGAGACAAACCAAATTGTACAAACCCAAATTAAACCCAGGTATATGACCTAATCGCAGTATTATTTGGATAAAATATTATCCGTTTGATAGATTTATTATAACCTCAAATGGAATGTTTGAAATTAGAATAAATTGCAATTGTTTCAAACGAAAGGTTTGAAATTATAATAAATTACGATCGTCACAAACAGAAAGTTTGTAATTAGAATCAATTACGACTACTTCAAACGGAAGAATTGAATTTAAAATAAATTACATCGATAATTAAGGTCGTAATTATGATCGTAATTGATCCCCTGCCATTTTGGCCGAGTGGAGACGTCTATATAAAGGGTCTCCCCCTTTCATCCTAATACCAACACCAACAACTCTCTCATCTATTCTAACTTTTCGGAAACCTCCCCAGCTCAGTTTCTTTCTCGTTTTTGTTTGCCGGAGCTCCAACGATTAGATGTGTCACTCTCATTGGAACGGAAACCATTTTATCTTTGGGTTAGAACGCCAGCCACCGAAGGCACTACCGGGGCGTATCTAATTTTCGGAAAGATGATCCATCCTCGACTCGATTTCACAGTAGAGTTTATTCTCGCGATACCCATATATTTCAACAATCGAAAATTAGATATTACTTTGCGAGAATGTCAACCCCTTCCGAAGTCGCTACCGGAGGAGCCGCTGGAACCGCCACCGGAGAAGTCGCCGGAGGAACCGCCGTAGGATTCGCCAGAGCCACCGCCAGAGGAGTCACCGGAACCACCGTTGGATGAGTCACCGGAGCCGCAGTCAAGGTAGTCGCTCCTCCACTTGAGCCAGTTCCATTTATGGGTAGTCCTATATTTTTTGGATTTGCCCTAAGGGGATGTGGGGGCTTTCTATGGTTTGTGGCCGCACCCTCTGCCTCATTCGCGGCCCAAACTGTTGGTCCTGGGCTTGGCCCACGGATGATGCCCTATGTACAAGTTTCACAACGATTCACGGGAGTGGACTTTAAGAGGTGGTAGGAGAAGATGCTCTTCTACCTGACTGCGATTGAGTTTGCCATGTTCGTGTTGCACGATGGCCCAATCACCCTAGAGCCCTGTGCGGACCAGCAGACGCATACGAATTATGCATCGTGGGCACATGAAAACTACATGATACGAAATACTATATTAGGTAGTCTCTCTAACTCTTTTTATAATGTATATTGCAAAATAAAGAGTGCGAAAGGGTTGTGGGATTCCCTTAAGAAAAAATATAAGTCCGAGAATGTCGGGTCTAAAATATTTTTTGTGGCCCGTTTATGGACTATAAAATGATAGATGGCAAGTCTGTCATCGAATAAGTTGAAGAATTTCAACACATTGTTCACTCTGTTATCGACAAGGAGATGCCACTACTAGAAAAGTTCATCATGAGTGTGATGATCGTGAAATTCCCCTTGAGTTGGAGCAACTTCAAGCATGGGTTGAAGCATGAGCTAAAGCAAATGGGGCTTGAAGATTTGATTGTCCGAATCCGGATAGAGAAAGACAACATAAAACAGCACAATGAGAAAAGTGGAGATATTGCTAAAGCCAACTTGGTCGGAGATCCCTCAAAAAAATGTGCACGCCCAACTCAAACGAATAAGGGCAAAGCCAAACAGTCCAAGTTTACAGGTAACTGTTTTAACTGTGGTAAAATAGGACACCGGGTTAAGGACTGCAAGACACCAAAAAAGAAGAAGCCAATTTCCCAACTGGTCGAGACGAGCCACCGGACTGATCTTGATCTCAATAGTGACGACCTTGTCCCTGTTGTGTATGAAAAAAATAATGTGAAAAGTCTGAGAGCTTGGTATATTGACACCGGAGCAACCTACCATATTTGCTCCGACAAAACAAACTTCTCTACCTGTAAGGAGACCGAAGGGAGGAAGTTGCACATGGGAAATCACGCAACTTTTGAGGTCCAAGGCGTAGGGAACGTGGTGCTGAAGATGACCTATGGAAAAGAGCTAACCCTGAAAGATGTCCTGCAGGCGCCAGACATTCGGAAAAATCTCATCTCAAGATCACTACTAGTTATGCATAGTTTTAAACTTGTCTTTGTAGCAGATAAATTTATATTATCGAAAAATGAGATGTTCTTAACTAGGGGTCATCTTACAAATGGGCTGTTCAAATTGAATGTAATGGCCGTGCGCCGAGCACCACCTATTGATAATAAAAATATTGCTTCTTCTTCGTAGTTGATCGAATGTTCTGATTTATGGCATTGTAGATTAGGTCATGTAAACCTAAATGCTATAAAAAGATTAGTAAATATGAATTTACTAAATATAAAAGAGGTGAACACTCAAAACAAATGTGAAGTTTGCGTGGAGGCCAAAATGGCAAAATTACCCTAACCGTCCGTCGAAAGAAAAACTAAGCCATTAGAGTTAATTCACACCGATGTATGTGATTTAAAATTTGTGCAGACTAGAGGTGTAAAGAAATATTTCATTACCTTTATCGATGACTGAACAAAGTATTGCTATATTTACTTATTAAAGGAAAAGAGTGAAGCAATCGAGGCCTTCAAGAATTTCAAAACCAAGGTAGAAAATCAATTTGACTGTAAAATTAAGACAATTCAAAGTGATAGATGTGGCGAATATGTGGCCCTGTTTGAAAAATTATGTAACAAAAGTGGCATAATTCATCAGACGACTCCATATTCACCTCAATCGAACGGTGTTGCATAATGCAAAAATCAAACACTTAAGGAAATGATGAATGCCTTTTTGATAAGTTCAGGACTTCCCCAAAACCTGTAGGGGAAGGGGGTACTGATGCAAATTATATCCTGGATAAGATTCCACTTAAGGATAAAGATGTCACCCCTTACAAACTATAGAAATGCAAGAAATCCACATACAAATACTTCAAAGTATGGGGGTGCTTAGCAAAAGTGGAAGTTCCGCCTCCAAAGCAAGTTTCTATCGGCCCAAAAATAGTAGATTGCATATTTATCGGATACACACTAAACAATAGTGCTCATCGTTTCATAATTCAAAAATCGGAAATCCCTGGGATGACCGAGGGAACTACGATAGAATCAAGGAATGCCACATTCTTTGAAAATAGCTACCCTTGTAAGGAAATGATGTAGTCCAACCCAAAATCCGTAGATGAAGAACTACAGAGCGTAAAAAAGATAAATGGCCAATAGCCTTGATCAAGAGGCTTCAGAGCCTAGGCATAACAAAAGGACAAGGGTCAAGAAAACATTTGGTTTGGATTTTGTTATGTATATGTTAGATAATAATCCCGCAACGGTCAAGGAAGAACTATCTAGTCCTGATATTCCTTTTTGGAAGGAAGCAATAGATAGTGAAATAGAATCAATAATGCATAATAACACTTGGGTGTTAAACTCAAGGCTGATGGGTCTATTGACAAATACAAAGCCAGTCTCATAGTAAAAGGCTATAGAAAAACCAAAGGGTTTGACTTCTTCGACACATATTCACCGGTAACCAGGATAACATCCATTCGAATGCTTCTTCCGATTGCGTCTTTGAACAATCTTGAGATTCACCAAATGGATGTGAAAACTACTTTTCTAAATGGTGAATTAGAAGATGAGATATATATAGAACAACTGGAAGGATATGTCGTTCCTAGCCAACAGAAAAAGGTGTACAAACTGATAAAGTTTTTGTATGGGCTAAAATAAGCACCTTTACAATGGCACTTTAGATTTGATAATGTTATGTTATCAAATGGTTTTAAAATAAATGACTATCATAAGTGTGTCTACATCAAAGAAACACCTTCCGGTTTTATCATAATACGTCTCTATGTAGATGACCTACTGATCATGGCTAAAGAGGTCAATCTGATCAATTAGGTCAAATGCATGTTGAGTTGTAACTTCGACATAAAAGATTTAGGGCTAGCCACGTCATCCTTGGAATGAAGATTCTAAGACAAGACGAAGGTATTGTTCTGACTTAGTCTCACTATGTGGAAAAAATACTAAGAAAGTTCAATGCCTACGAAAATACTCCAGTGAAAACCCCAATGGACCTCAACATACACTTGAGCAAGAATATGGGAGACCCAGTAGCTCAAGAAGACTATGCCAAAATTATTGGAAGCCTAATGTACTTAACAAATTGTACAAGGTCTGACCTGGCTTGCCCTGTAAACAAGCTGAGTCGATACATTAGCAGCCCCAGTCATGAACACTGGAAAGCGCTGGTAAGAGTATTAAGTTATCTTAAATTTACTCTAAATTTTGGCATATACTACGGGAAATATTCACCGTTACTCGAAGGGTACTGCAATGCAAATTGGATATCCGATGCAAAAGACTCACTGTCTACAAGTGGGTATGTATTTACGATTGAAGGAGGAATTGTTTTGTGGAAACCACAAAACAAACGTGCATTGCACAGTCCACAGTGGAATCGGACTTCAACGCCTTGGACAAAGTTGGCAAAGAAGCCGAATGGCTGAGAAACTTCATGGATGATATTCCATACTGGACTAAATCAATACCTCCCGTAATGATTTACTGTGATAGCCAAACTGCAATAGCAAGGGCTAAAAATGAAATTTACAACAGTAAATCCCGACATATCCGATGTTGACATAACACTGTAAGGCATTTGATTACCAGTGGGGTTTTGACTATTGAATATGTAAAATCAATAAACCTAGTGGATCCGCTAACCAAAGGGTTGCAGAGAGATCAAATGTACAAACTGTTAAAGGGAATGGATTTGAAATCCACAAGATAAAGAAAATTACAGTGGTAACCCAACCAAATCACTTGAAAATCTCAAACCCTTGTTCAATGGAAAAACTAAGTTGTGAGAGTCCGGCACAAACACTCAATTACAATTCCTTGAAAAACAATGAGTGTTATAATGTGCAAAAGTGGTGAGGTTGAGTCAATGACTCTTAATGATCCTAAAGGTGTGAGTTAGATACCTTGATATAGAATTACCTATATAAGTGCGAAGTGTGGGCCGCTTCAAACACCACACTTATAAATCCAAAGACGAGATCCATGGCCGAAATAGATCAAAACGTGATAATAAAGTTGAGACTGAGATAGCGACACATCAATATTATTGACTAAGTGCACGCAAAGGTGGAACAGTTCAATGCATCACGTCAACTGGGCCACCAGTACACTCTGTAATATTGACTATGAAAGCTTTAAAGCAAAAAACTACATCTTCTGATGTGTCAATGTCTCATAGGTATTGAGTTGGGCTTCTTTCCTTTATAGAAATTTCCACTCACGTGGGAGAATGTTGGATAATCGGTTATTTTGCAATCGATTATTTTGTGAGTAAAAATGCGACGGGCCGGTGTACCAAATTAATTAGATTAATTTGGAAGAAATAAATAACTATTATTTATTTATTGTATATGATGTTTGATTAATCACTACCCGAAAAGAGGGAAAGGGCACGGATAATAAGGTGCAACGTGGCTCGGAACATATAGTAACCGAAACCCGTGTCAAATTAATAATAAAATAAATTTCGCGCGGAATATCGCGCCTTATTATTTTTAATATAAGAAAATAATTAATATTTTATCATAAATAGCAATCTTCCGTGCGTAAATTTTAATTATTTTCTTTTAAAAACAATGAGGCACGGTTGTTCACGCCTCTCTTTTAAATTATTTTTTAATTAAAAAGAGGCGCGAACCACTGCGCTTCAACTATATTAATTTTAAAATAAAATGCACAATTATAAATTATTTTTTAAAATAAAAAATAAAGGCGCAAACCACCGCGCCTCAACTCTATTAATTTTAGAAATAAATGCAAGAGTTAAATTTAATTTTTCAAATAAAAAAATAGATGCCGTTTTCCGTAAATTATTTTTTAAATTAAAAAATAGACTAAAAAACCACGCCTAAACTATATTAATTTTTTAAATTATTTTATAAAATAAAAAATCGCACGCTATATTAATTTTAAAAATAAAATGGATGATTAAATTAATTTTTAAAATAGAGGCATGATTTTTCGCGCCTCTCTTTTAAATTATTTTTTAATTAAAAAGAGGTGCGAACCACCGCACCTCAACTATATTAATTTTAAAATAAAATGAATGAGAATAAATAAATTTTTAAATAAAAAATAGAGGCTCGAACTACCGCGCCTCAACTATATTAATTTTAGAAATAAATGCATGACTTAAATTAATTTTCAAATAAAAAATAGAGACAGTTTTTGCAAATTATTTTTTAAGCTATATTAATTTTAAAAATAAAATAGATTATTAAATTAATTTTTAAAATAGAGACACGGTTTTTCGTGCCTATATTATAAATTATTTTTTAAAATAATAAACAAACGCTAACAACCGCCCTCAATTATATTTATTTTAAAAATAAAATACGTAAACCAAAATTAATTTTTAAATAAAAAAATAGAGGTACAAATTTTGGCGCCTATCTTATAAATTATTTTTTAAAAATATAAAAAGACGCGAACCACCGCACCTCAACTAAATAAATACAGTCGAACCCTACCCACAACACACTCTCCTGGTCGCTGCCTCCCCCACTTTTTTCTTCCCTGTCTTTTTTATTTCACTGTGTTTCTTCTTCTCCATTACTTTCTCCTCTTCTCCGTTACTTTCTCCACCGGACAGGTAATCTTCTCTGCGTAAATCGAATCCCTACTCTGCTCTGTTCCCTCTCTAGCTGGTGCGCAAAATTTCCCTCTCTGATCGTAAATTTGGATCACGAAGTTCGCATATATTTCTGCAAATATGCTTTGATGTTTATTATTTCTTTTCAAGAATTTGATTTATATTTTGATGTGTACTATTCCATTGAATATGTCTGATTCTTATATTAAGAATATTATGTAACTAATAATGTAGAAATATCATTATTTTGGCATTTTTCAAAGCCCTAATGTGATATGCTAACTTGATTTATTGGCTAGCCATGGCCAACGATAATGCATCGAAAACCTTGTTGTGGTGCCAACAATTTGCGCAGTAGGTACTTGCTTTCCTTGCTCTGAAATTCTAACAGTAATTAATACTAATTATATCTAGCACAAGTATACAATTATAATTTCAGCCATAATCTTTGCAACTGTGCTAGATGTTTGGTTAGCTAATTCCATTAGTGACATTTGGTTTAGGCGTTGTTGCTGCAAAAACTCTCTCTTGGCATTTAGCATCTGAAAGGCTCTTCATGTGGTATTATCAGGTTTGTCCTAGAAGTTCTCATTCTATGTATGTTTTTGTCATTATGTGCAAAACATAGTTAATATCTGCTTATGTTTGAGAACTGAGGACTCAAAATCAAATGTTAAAATATCCGGCCCATCCAATTTGTTAGGTATGCAATCATTCTTATTCAACTTTAATCAACTATTGAAAGTGAGATCACTATTTTTCATGTTCAGAAGTATTCATTATTTTAACTTATCATTTGCCAATTAGATGTCCAAGAGAACACCGAGTTGAGATCCACGCCAACCTCAAGTGTAGCAATGCAAACATTGGGTGTTACACGGCGGGTAATTTTAATACCCTTTAAAATTAAGCATGATTTTGTATTGAATATATCCATTTGTACTGAATATATTAGTAGGAAGATTTTGATGGGTTCTAGACTATATGATGCATAATATATTCTTATGCATGTTCCTTGGAGTTTTATATGATTTTGAGCGCCCCAATATTTCATGCCCTGTTGTATCTTTTATCATAGTCACATTTATGCAGTATGTATAATGATTTTTAGGTATGATTATTACTCATTCTCAATCATCCCCACACTCGGAGAACTAGTAGCAGACGAACGTCCATCGTATCAGTATTTTGTTGAAAGTGTCCGGTGCTTCCTCCACAAGTACAAAGCATACGCATCACATACTTATATATATACAATATATAATCGTGACATCTTGTGATAGCCCTTTTTTTATGCTGGCCATACAAAAATATGACAAAACTTTGTTTACCAAGTTTAAAAAACTGTCGAAGATCAAATAAATTCATTATAAATCATGGCGGACAAAGATCCTGTGAGTGAGATGGATGTTCGGATGTTCTTCCGGGATCATATTTATTATTAAATGTGCACCATTTTTGTTACCACTTCCACTTCCGCTATTTTAGTCTAAAGCATTTGAGTTGTGAAAATTTTATCGTTTCGGAGCTATAAATACTCAGTTTCATTTTAGTTGTGTTTTTAGTGAATGGATAATCAACCTCCACCTTTTCCTATGCCACCCATGGAGATGGCCCCAACGAAAATAATCAAAGATTCAATAGTAATCAACCCGATAACCGTCAGTGGATTACTCCATATAATTTCGAGTAAGTTAATAAAAGTTTTAATTGGTGCTTACTACATATTAATTTATGCTTATATCAAGGTAGTTTTGGATATGCAGTTCTATTGATGAGATTATTTCAATCATCTCAAATATATGGGGGAGAAATTTTACAGGAGATTGGATTTATTTCTCACAAGTTCCGCAATATAAACAATACGAATGGTTTAGGATGTTCCAGGTATGTATATATTTGTTATTAATATTTATTTTCAATTTAAGTATAATCATCTTAAATTAATATTCTTGAAATACATATTATTATCGATGGGACCCTAGCCACGAGTTTCTTATTAGGGACTTATTCATGGAAAAAGGGCAAGCAATGATTAAGAAATCCTTCACGACTGCAAGGAAAAACCGATTTAAGGGATGTCCGAATTGGATCCGAGAAGATAAATGGTTGGAAATATTACGTAATGGGATACTACAAAATATAAAAATATGCAAATACGAAATAAAGAAAATCAAGCAAAAAACCCCGAGGCTATGGCAAATCAATATCGAGGTGGTGCACGGTCCATGGGTAGGGTCAGACGACAAATGGTATGTTTTAACATATAAAGTTATATGTCAAAAAAAAGATATTCAGTATTTTAATATGTAATTTTGTACAGGTAGAGCAATTAGGACATTTACCCACCGAAGTTGAGCTTTATAAAAAATGCTATGATAAAAAGGATGGGATGCTTCCTTCTAAAAAAGCAATTGATCATGAGGTACAAATTTTCATTGATGACATATTGTTTTGTTCTTAGAATTGTATAGCTAGATGTTTTTTTTTAAAAAAAAAAAAAAATTTAGGCAGAGCTTAAAAAATATACGCAAAGATATGGTAACGATGTTCCACCATGTCCCAACCAAGATTTGATTAATGCATTTGAAGGTTTTAACGAGAAAGGTCGTGTGCCCGGTCTTGGTTCAAGAGGTAAAGTTGCCAAGTTGATTTTTCAGGGTTCATGCTCGCAACATGTTCCAAGCCATAATGCCTCAGAATCGGATGCAATGGATGAAGGTTACACCAGGACGAAGAGCAAATACATCAACAATTGCAGCAATAATTTGAACAACGGTTCCAACGACAAGATGAAGAATTGAGACAAGTATGTATTTGTTGCATATAAGAGATTAATAATAATTTTTTATTATTTTGAACTAAAAATATATGATTGGACAGCTTCGTCAAATTATAATGTCGATGTCTCAAGGTGGACAATATAGTCGGATGCTTTCTCAGCCACAAGAAACTTCTCCGTATATTCCACAATTTGACAAGAATTCATTTGATCCGTATCAAATAAGGGATTCTGCTGAAGACATTGAAGAGTACGATAGTGAAGACAATGAGTAAGAGGATAATGAAGTGTAAAACTTCCCATTTAGTTATATCAGCCTATTTTGGTCTATCTAATATTCCTTAAGAATTGTGTATTAGTTTGTTGTAGTGACATGCTTGATTTGTGTTTTTTTCTTTCTAGGCATGGTTGCTGGCTGGCTGGATGAGAGCTCTAAAGTTGAAAGGTTCAAATTTTAATTTGTTCTGGAGTTTCTTAGGATTAAATTTTGTTTGATTTCTACCTTTATCAACTAAATAGTAGCAGTGTTTTAGGTTTGATGTTTTCTTTAGTAACAATGTTTGTAAATCTCTGACAAAGTTTGATATTGTCAGGGGTCATTTGGTGAGATAGTGAAAGCTTTATGGAAGGGAACGCCTGTAGCTGTGAACGTCTGTTACTGAAAAAATAATAAAAAAAAACCTTGATGTTGATCACGGAGTACTTGAGAGGGATGAGTGATATTCACACAAGGAGTGCATATATGTGTAGTCTCTGAATTGTCTTCTCCTGTAGGGTGATTTATATCAACAATTAAAGGGCAAATGAGCACTGAATCCATTAACTGCAATCAATTTAGCAATGGATATTGCTAGGTAAATTGAAGTAGTATTTTCCTCGAAAATTAGTGGACCTTGATATTAATCTCCATTGTGTTTATTATCACTCTAGAAGTGTTGTATGCCACTCTAATTATTGTATTCTTGTTTGGACAAAGGCATGGCGTATCTTCACACAGAGCCAAATGTCATAATAGAGAGGGATCTGATTGGTTGGAATTTCGGTAAAATAGATCTTAAATTGGTTTTCAGACTATTGCAGTTTATCTATCTGTGCCTGACGCACTCCAGTCGAGAGTGTGGGAACTAATTGTTCTATACCAGTGAGATGAAATCACTTTCTATATTCTGTATTTGTCCAGGAATGTTCTTCTTGTCAATGCAAAATGACGACATTCTTATGATGTCTACAAAATGACCGGCGAAACCGGAAGTTGTGAGTAGCTATTCTAATTAAGAAGCCTCTGTGCAGATTTGCATTTGGATTAATCATTAATGATGCTTTCATTTTATCTTGCTTCAATAGATCGTTACATGGCATCTCAAGTCTTTATGCACTGGAAATACGATGAGAAGGTTGATGTATTTTCTTCTTCCATAATACTATATGAGGTAATTTGTATTTTCTAGCAACAACAAATCACAAAATCGATTATCTAAGCATCAGTTAAATGTACTAGTAGCATTGCAGATGCTTTAAGGTGACCCTCCATTGCAGCATTATGATGCATATGAAACAGCCACTTATGCAGCAGAGGGACACAGACTAAGTTTCAAGTCAGTTTTGAATGATGTAACAATTTTAGGTATTCAAGTCAGTTTTGAATCAATGTGAATGAATGCTCTGGGAATTTATCTTTGGTTTTTGTTCAGGTGAGAATACATTTTCTTGAGTATGCATGTGTAAGAGTGGAGGCTTGCTTTTTGTTTGTGCTAGTAAGTTTAGTCTATTGTGTCAGTTCAGCATGTTTGTGTGTATCTGAAAGTTTTCGATTTGTTATCCTGTATTTACGAGATTGTTCTGCATATGTCTAACTCATGGTTTGGTTGTTGCAGATAGCTACATTGCATATGTTGAATCTTGTTCTACAACCAATGGCAATGATTTTGACAAACTTTTTGTGGAGAAGGAAAATGGGTTTCTCTGGGATATTGAACAACCTAAATCAGAAGAACCATTAGTTAGTAATGGGTTCCAAAGAAAAATGCATCAGAAGTTGGGACTCTTGAAAATACTCCCCATGGCTGTTTTGGATGCTTAAGATTTGGAGCAGTGTTTGTCTTGTTGCAAATCACTCCATGGGTGCTGAAAACAGGAAAACGCAAGTTGCTTCACTCTCAGATGTTTTGTATCTTCTTTAGAATTCCTGGTCTGAGGAGCTAAGGAATCTGGTGGACCAATCTCTACTTCCTGTTGTTATCCAATTCTATGTGAGTTCAGCTCTGATTAAGTGGTATTACCAATTCTATGATTTTTTGGTTGTCCAAAGCTATTTGGTGGTTATATGCCTTATAATTTGAAGTTTGCTTATAATCCGTAAATATATTTATTGATGATC
This sequence comes from Andrographis paniculata, assembly GCF_009805555.1. Classification (NCBI taxonomy): domain Eukaryota; kingdom Viridiplantae; phylum Streptophyta; class Magnoliopsida; order Lamiales; family Acanthaceae; genus Andrographis; species Andrographis paniculata. The sequence continues at coordinate 3,989,932 of NW_026137611.1, forward strand.
AGTAGTTTCTGAAGGCACTACTTTGTGTGGAGCGATTATTGGCACCAAAAATAAAATATAATTTATTTATTATTAATTAAATTTTGCGCCATCATTGGCGTCTATTATTTATTTTTTTAAAAAAAATTAATTAAGATTGGCACCACTTTCGGCGCCTATCATTTATTTTTTTTTAAAAAAAAATAATTATGATTGGCGCCACTTTCGGCGCCTATTATTTATTTTTTAAAATAAATTATTTATGATTGGCACCACTTTTGGCGCCTATAGTGTTATTTACAGTACGGACTGCGGCACCGTCGATATTTGGAAGCACCATTCGGCTGTGGATTCCAACCGTGACAATGACCGCGCCATGTAAGCATAAATGGCACCGACTTGCTGCGGTTTTTTCCGCACCAAATGACTTTTTTGGGGGTAGTGAATATTTTGGCTATTTTGTCTGTCTCGAGACAAACTAAATTGTACAACCTCAAATTAAACTCGGGTATATGGCCTAAGTCGCAGTATTATTTGGATAAAATATTATCCGTTTGATAGATTTATTATAATCTCAAACGGAACGTTTGAAATTAGAATAAATTACAATCGTTTCAAACGAAAGGTTTGAAATTAGAATAAATTACGATCGTTACAAACAGAAAGTTTGTAATTATAATCAATTACGACTGCTTCAAACGGAAGGTTTGAATTTAGAATAAATTATATCGATAATTAAGGTTGTAATTATGAACGTAATTAATCCCCTACTATTTTGACCGAGTGGAGACACCTATATAAATGGTCTCCCCTCTTCATCCTAATATCAATACCAACAACTCTCTCTTCATTCTCTCCTCTCTTCTAAACCTCCCCAGCTCAGTTTCTCTCTCGTTTTTGTTCGTTGGACCTCCAACGATTAGAGGTTCCACTCTCATTAGAGACAGAAACCGTTTTATTTTTAGGTTAGAACGTCAGCTACCGAAGGCACTACTGAGGCGTATCTAATTTTCGGAAAGAAAATCCATCTTCAACTCGGTTTCACGGTAGAGTTTATTCTCGCAATACCCATATATTCCAACAAAGTGGACCGAGAGAATATGCATAAGTTCCCCATGTCAAGGACCTATTCCTTAGTTTCCGCAACATCCGTTAGCTCATTCCAACAACCCGCAGATACAGCTGCCGAATAGCCCAGGGAAAGCGTGCAATTGCACCACCGCCCCAATCTCTTATCAACCCTTATATGATAGAGGGGACAACTTGGCGTATTTATGGCATGACCCTATTACCGGAGGTCATTTTTGGACCACATTATTACAAATTATCTACTTTCCAAAATATTTGGATTTAAAAATATTTTCACATAATATATTTAGTATTGACAGGTATTGACATAATACAGACAAACCAAAATATTTAATTACATATTATTAAGATGATTAGTTTTTTATTTAAATAAAGAATTTTGAATATGTATAAATGTATTTATTTATCGGAAAAAGATATAAAAAGTACATTTGAATTCACTTTTTTTTTTTAAAAAAAAAGTAGACAATAATTTTTAAGTGCGCATTGCTTGTGAGATGACTTTTGAGAAGCCAAACAAACAAACCATTAATTTGTCCCAATCGTTTATTTGATTTTGTTTGAATTTAAACTTTTTATTTAAATTTAATTTAAATAATAAAAAATATGTTTAGTGAAAATCATACGAAATAATAGTAAAAAGATTAACTTGAAATTAAAATCAAGCACAAATGATTGAACAAACATTCTTATATGTAAAAATTAAAAATTACTTGCATTTCACAATAATCCCGTAAGTATGAAACGTAAGTGAATAATGTAGATGTAATCATAGTTTTGATCACCCTTCAAAACTAATTATGGTGCATAAAAAAAAAACAAAAACAAAACCAACCAAAATTTATGAAATGAACATCTATTTGAACTTACATATTAATATCTTCAACAAAGGTAGAAAAATTACTCATCGCCTTGAAGCTCCCATCATTTCCGAATATCTTCTCATTCAACTTCTCGATGCGAGTACTCACTTCGTCATTTTCGACAATCCACTCAATCCCATTTTTTACTTCTTCAAAATCAAATCCTTTTATATGCACTCCGATTTTCCACACATCCACAATATATCGACAGTTTAAAAATTGATCCCCTGCAATAGGATAGCATAACAAAGGTTTCTTACAAAGTATTGCCTCCATGGTCGAATTCCATCCACAATGACAGATATAAAATCCGACGGCCGGGTGCTGAAGCACCTCCGTTTGCGGGGCCCACGAGACAATCTTCCCATGTGTTGCCACTCTAGCAGCATACCCTAGCGGAAGCCCTCGGCGCCATGCATGCCCTAACACCCATACAAATGACAACCCCAATGCTTCGAGCGTTAGGGCTAAGGTTTTTATCTTACCTGTCATATATTACAATATTAGTACTTTTTAAAGTTGTATCTTATTAATAATAGATAAAAGTATTCATCACCCACGTTTGATTTAAAAAGTTTATATCATATTCTTTCATGATTTTGAAACTATATGAAGTTTTCTTATATTTTCGAAAATATTGCACAGAATTTCAAAAGAATATGTAAAAAAAATTTGTATTTTCGAAAATATTACATAAAATTCCATGGGATCCCTTTAAAAGGGAATTATACGCAATATTTTTTAAAATATTAAGGAATTCACTGTAATATTTTTGAACACATAAGAAAAAATTTCATATAGTTTTAAACTCATCATGAAGAACAATGATAAAATCAAGTATGATATGAGATAGACTCAAATAATAATTACTTAATCTAATTGATATAACCAAGTAATACCAACAGACTTACTCTAAAGAATTATAACAAAATATAAAAAATCGTTAAGTATTACCGTCATCAATGGGGCCCACCCAACTTCCAAATGACACGTAAACAACGGAGCCCACATCGTGCTCGTCGAGCCAATCGAGGCAAGTGAAGTCCTCTTCCCAAAATGTGGCATTGGCTACCGTCGCGGGTTGCATGATTATTGGCCCGATTTCTAAAACTTGTTGCATAGGATTAATGTTGGAGGGTGATTCGAGGGGGAACGAGTTGACGAGAATGCATCGCAAGGATTCGGCTCGATGGAGGGTTCTTGTCCAAAATCGAAACCTCCGAATTCGCGAAGAAAGAGAGCCAATGAGCCATGGGAGATCATTTGTAGAGAAGATGGGATCCATGGATGATAACTTTATAGGAGCATTGGGATTTCTTGGTAATCCTACATGAAATAAAACAACATAACTTATTAGGTTGTGTTACTTTGAGATTGTTCGAAATTTTCTATTATTCATTTTTTTCTATAATATCAAATTAAAATTAAATTAAATTATTTATTTTTTTATATTATACTAAAAATAATTTTTTATTCAAAATATCACATTAATATTTATTTATATTACATCATACAACTATTTTATATCCAATAGCATATGGGGTGTGCTTCTTTTCAACTTATTTTTAATTTTCTAGTATTTGAACTCCAGAGGTTTGTTCATTTAATAATTTTTTTTTTTTACCGGACACAATTTTTGGTGAATATTAATAAAAAAATATTGTTATATATACATCAAACAGAATATAAATAATTTATATTTTATTATCGTACAAAAAATTAATAATTTAATACAAATGATTATTTTTTTATATTATTGACAGAATTTTCTAAATCCCATATAAAAAATAACTCAAATTAAAATACTAAACAAACACACTCGGACACAGTTTTTTTCTAAAAAATATATATTTTATTTATTACGAAATATTATACTCATTCCGTTCTAATTCAAAGTACTATTGTAACCATTTTCATCTGTCACATTTTAAAGTATCTATTTCATATTTTTAGAAAAAAATAACCATACACTAATACTAAAATATATTTATCTTCTACTTAAATTACAACAAATATCATTACATGTACAGTTATTTTATACATAAATTCAAATGACAAAAATATTAAAAATTCTTATACATTTCTGTTCACTAATAAAATATTTTTTAATTTAATACAAAACTCCAAATTTGAACAGGAGGGAGTATCAAATAGTATTATTTAAATAAAAAATATAAACCTCTAAATTCATTTTAAACTAAAAAGAAATTATTATTATTATTATTATCATTATTCAACATAATAAAAGACGGCACTTATTTAAAGTTTTTTTATCCATAGTTATATTTTTCTAACAAATATTTTTAATACATTTTTCAATTAATATTATAGAAAATACAAATACAAATATAAATATAAATAGGCTCATACAATATATTTTAACATACTATTTTAAATTAGGATAAACTGTTTTTTTTAATCTCATAACTGGACTCTTATCATTTTAGTCCCGTAAGTGGAGCCTGTCGCAAACTAATTTCACAAGTAAAGATTTTTCGTTGTTTTGGTCCTCCGGCGCCGGAAACGCCCGCGTGGCTCGCAGGAGGTGACGTGTCCGCTAGGTGTCCCGCTAGGTTAGCGACACCTAGCGGACATGTGGATTTTTTATTTCATTTTTTAATTTTTTTTATAACTTATTTTTAATTTATTTTTAATTTTATTTGTTTTTTTTTTTATTTGGTCCAATTAAAAAAAAATTAAAAAAATAAATAAATCCACGTGTCTGCCAGGTGTCGCTGACCTGGCGGGACACCTGGCGGACACGTCACCTCCGGCGAGCTACGCGGGCGTCTCCGGCGCCGGAGGACTAAAACAACAAAAAAAATTTACTTATGGGACTAGTTTGCGACATGCTCCACTTACGGGACTAAAATGATAAAAGGGTCCAATTACAGGATTAAAAAAATAGTTTACCCTTTAAATTATGTATATATCTTCTTCATAATTAACATAAATATATATATATATATATTTATATATACACACAAAGGTTTTGTTTACCAAGTCCAATATTGAAAATTGTGAACCCTAAAACATAATAATAAATAATATAAAATATTTATTACAAAATTAAAAAATTTAAAGAAAAATTCAAATACCGATTACAAAAGTAAAAAAATAAATTTAAAATAATATATTTTATATTTTTGATATAATTCTCATATCACATTTAAATAATAATTCATCTAAGCGAACAGGGCATTAAAATAAAAGTATAAACACATCCCAACTTTTATAATGATTTTTAGTTTTAAGTTTTTTATACGAATTTGTTTGTTTTATGTTTTGGATTGAATTTTTTTTTAGAAAGTATAAAAAGTTAATACTTCCCCCGTCTATAACAAAGTATCTATTTTTCCATTTTAGTCTGTCCCATAATAAAGTATCTATTTTTTTTAGTAACTGTACTTTTATCTAACATTACAAATACCCTTACAACTTACAATATATTACACAAATGTCATTACCTTTATATCACACGTACTAACAAGATTATTTTAGTCATTTCTACTTCATTCTTACTATATCCCAATATAATACTAATATTTCTAAAATTACATGCAAAAAAACAAATAGATACTTCTTTTTGGAACGGAGAGAGTAATATACTATAAAATAATATTTTATTTTGAATTTCTTTTTTAATTTTTTTAAAAATATAAATATTATATATATTAAAAATCGTATAAAAAATAATTTAAAAAACAAATTATTAGTTACTTCTAAATATCTTAAAATTAAATATAAATATATATAATAGTCTAAAAATGAAAGTATATAAAACAAATTAATTTATCTACATTATAGTAATCGGACACACGTGGCCAATTAAAGTGCCACACACGAATTAAATTTAAGTTGACCAACGCAATTATAATAATTAATCTCTTCGATTGTTTGTTTGGGGATTGGATTTTCACTTTTCATTTCATTTTTTTCTCTAAAAAATATCAAATTAAATACCTATTTTTTATTTTTTATATTATATTAAAAATCAATTTTACATTCAAAATATCACATCAGTACTTATTTATATCACATCATACAACTATTCAAATTTAAAATTTTTACTATTCAAATCCTAACTCAAAATTCAAAACCCCCGAACAAACACAATTAACTATTAACTATCTACGCCATCCTACAGATCAATTTATAAAAATAATATATTTTCACCCAAAAACAATAAAAACCGGTGATAGATACCCAATATATATAGGCAAAATTGTAAATAATTTTATTATTGTTACGAAACTCAACGTAAATTCTCAATTTATTTTAAAAATTGCATGATATTCTTTTATGTTTTTAAAAATATTGTATAAAATTTCTATGTGATTTCAAAATTCAGTGTAAATCTTTACTTTATTTTAAAAATTGCATTACGTTCTCTTATATTTTAAACAATATTACATAAAATTCCTCTGTCATACAAAAAATACAGATTAAAGATCATATTCTCATCACACAAGGAATATTTCATGGATGTGTAGTTTCATACAACGTTTTTTAAAGTATAAATATCTTTTTTTAAAGTATCAATTTTTAAAGTACGGGGAGATTTTACGCTAAATTTTGAAATCACAAGGAAGTTATGAACAATTTTATTATATATATATAATATTTTATGTTTTCTTTTATAATAAATTAATATTGAATACAATATATTATTTTTTATATTACTAACTTTTTATATTTTATATAAAAATAAATAAATTCAAACTAAAATTTTTTATAGGGTAAAATATTTTTTAGTCCGGTATATGACATATTTATCGTTTTAGGACTTTAAATAAATTATGTTTGAAAATAATCCTGCAAGTAAAGTTTTACGTTAAAACTGGTCATCCGGTGTTGGACTTGCTACGCTTGTCCGCCGTTGCTGGCATGACGTTGACGCGACTGACATGTCATCGCTACGTAAATGTCACGTCAGCGACGCGTGGAAAATTTTTAGAGTAAATTGTTCTTTTAGTCCTGTATCTGAATGTTTGAAAATAGTCTCGTAAGTAAAAATTTTTCGCTAGTCCTCCGGTGCCGGACTCGCCACGCTGGCCCGTCGTTGCTGATGTGGTGCTAACGCGGCTGACATGTCATCGCCACGTAGATGCCATGTAAGCGACACGTGAATTTTATTTTTATTTTACAAAATGTCTTGGTAAACTATTCTTTTAGTCTAATATATGACCTCCTTTATCATTTTCAAAACTTTAAATGGTGTTTGAAAATAGTCTTATAAGTAAAAATTTTTTGCTAAAATGGTCCTCCAATGTAGCATCTACGTGCGGTGATATGTCAACTAAGTCAGCAGCGGCGGGCCGGCATGGCGAATCCGGCATCGAAGGACTATTTTAATGAAATTTTTTTACTTACATAACTGCTTTAAGATATGAAACTAAAAAAAAGTAATTTACCCAAATTTTTTAAATTTTATTTAAAAAATTTTAATTTATTTTTTTTATAAAAAATTTAAAAATTTTCAAAAAAAAATTGAAAATTAAAGATTTAAAAAAAATTAAAAAAATAAAAATCTACGTGCCCATTAGGTGTCTGGCGGACACGTATCCTCCGGTGAGCTACATGGATGCCATGTAAGTATTTCCGGTTCCGGAAGACTAAAATTGCAAAAAATTTTACTTATAAAATTAATTTGTGATAAATTTCAATTACACGATTAAAATGATAAAATAATCTAATTAATAAACTAAAAAATTAGTTTATAATTGATCGAAGAATATTAAATTTTTAAGTTTCCATATAAAATAATGTATATTATTATTTCTTACAAAAATACAATTATATTAAAAAAACGCAAAAAATCACTAGCTGCACATATTTTTAATATTACTATGAGATTTTTTTATTTATTTATAACAAAAAGTAGATGAAAATAATAAAAGAAAAGGCTTAGGTGCTATTTGGTTCAATGACGTTTACGATGAGATTGAGATTTTGCAGTAAATTTTATATGTGATAGGATTTATTATATTTAGCTTTAGAATTCTATCATGTGTTTGGTTTAAAAATTTTGATTTTTGATATTTTAAATGACGTAATTATCCTTTCACTAATTTTATTTATTGTGCTAAATTAAACTTTACATCCATTTATTTTTTCCGTAAATTTTATTTTTTATTAGTGTATTATAATAAAAAAAAAATTAATAAGATTTTCGATTAATAATAAAATATATAATATATATTCATACAAAATATATATTGTAATATATCATCTATACACTAAAAAATACTGTAATTTAATTATTTTTTATACTATCGACATTCTTTTTTATATTTAATATAAAAAAAAATAATTGAAACTAAAAATACAAAATTAATACACCATTAAAATAAATTTAAATTATTAATTGATATTTTAAATTATTAATTTATTTAAATTATCATTGGTAAAAGAATTAAATATATATAACATTTTTATAAATAAATATATGATTTGTAATAGTATGCTTAAATATAATATTATATTTTATAAAATTAAGAAAATATAATTTAAATGTAAATATATATATTTATATATATTTAATATTAAAAGGGAAAAGAAATATATTTTTTTTATAGGAGGATATAATAGTAAAATGAAAAATAATGACTGTTACTGAAAAATCTTATATTTGCAGAATTTTAAAATCTCGTACACTTAAAATTTCGTTATCAATTTTATAACTAAATATAAATTTATTAGGAATTTAAAATCCAAATTTCATATAATCCAACAAAATGCACTAACTAACAGCTCCTAAGAGAAAATACAACAAAATAAATAGTACTAACCGTTTTCAGAGATAAGTCCTGTTTGGATGAGTTGCGGAACGGCGGCGATAAGGCGGTAAGTGGCGTGCATTGCCGGCCAGAACCCCGCCGCCGGGACGCCGCAGCGGCGAGCGACGTCGATTGACCACGACGCCAGCAAATCCGCCACCAGACACGCAATTTGGCCGTCCTCCTCGGCGCGGATGATCGATTCGAGCGCCGGCGGCATGTTTTCCTCCATGGCGCGCTCGACGGCAAAGAAATCCCTAGGCGCGTCTTCGGGGAGGCCGTCGGAGATAGGTAGGCAGATAATTCCGGCGTCGATTCGCGGCGAGATGCGGCGTTGGATGAATTCCGGAACGACGATTACCGGCCGGAATGAGAGATTGGAGAGGACGGCGGCGAGCTTGAGGATCGGAGTCACGTGACCTTGCGCTGGGTAAGGTACTAAGATTATCTTTTTCCTTTTAATCATGATCGCGATTGATTAATCTCTGTTCTAATAGAAATATTTAATATACACGACTCTGCGGCGGCAGTAGTGGTGGAGAGATGGAATTGGGGGAAGTTGTGTTGAAGGTATGTATTAAATGGGGACGGGAATATATATATATATATATACATATTTACACGTGTTAATTTTTTTAATGCATTTATTTATTATTATATGACTATTTTATGTAAAGGGGGGTGTTTGTTTCTAGTAGCTGCTTTCACACTAATCTCTATACATTAAGTGTTGTTTACTCGTTTGATATTTTCTTATATTTGATGTGAAATGTTGAAGTACTTTATTCACTGCCAAATTAAGATTCGGATTCAAAATGGCTAAAAATGGTCATTTTTTGTTATAAAAAGTTATTTGTAATGATATTGAATTGATTTTTTATCAGTGTATATACTCGAGTTACAAAAAATCTCTGTACCGATAATTTTCATAACAAAATGTGAACGATCAACGCACTTATAAATCACGTAAAAAAATTTTATTGTAATGGTTTTTGAGAGGCTGTTGTTATTGTAAAATATGAACAGATCAAAAATTTTATTAACGAAATCGAGTAAAAATATTGAACTAGTATTTTGGTTTCTGTAGGCTCAGCTCCAAACCAACTCACGAAACGCAAAATCGATACAAACATACACCCAAAACGCGACGAACACACAAAAATCTACCCTAACAACCCACGACAAATAAAAAGAGATCCCCGCAGAGAAGAAAACAAGGCGAACGAGCGCCTACAAGATTGAACGATCCCTTTGGAGCTTGAAACAACCAACACAGGGGAAAATCGAACGTGCTAAGGAGCTCCACAAGATGGAAAGCACCGCCGTGAACCGTCACAAAACCATCGCCGGAGAAGGGGTTTAGGGAGAGGATGAGAGAGGCTAGAGAGACGTTGTAGAGAGAGGAAGAGATTGTATATTATGGCGGCTTCTCTCTCATCCTTCATATATATACCTAGGTCAAAAGAGATCCAACGGTCAAGATTAAAACTCCAAATCAGAAGGTCAGCGCAATGTCTAAGAAAGACGCTGATCCTCAGCGGGTCGTGGGTTGCGGGCGCAGGTTGAGAGCACGGGTCAACCCAAAGGTCGCGGGTTTGGGCCTAATTTTCATGGGCTGCAATAATGGGTGTGTTCATGCCTTATTAATGGGGTGAATCCACTAGATTATAAAATCCAACAAATCCTCCACCGGATTTTTAGTCTGAGTAGTTGGGGAATATCATCGCCCATATATTTACCTGCAAACATAAAATTCATAATGTCAGTCCACAAAACATTAACTTAGCCTACCAACTACTTCAAGTATTATAAGGCTAATCAAAAGTATCACAGTGTATATATTTCATACAAGATACTAATTTGTTTGCAGACAAAACTTTAATACCCATATCAGATGGGTTATATTCAGAAGGAATCTTTTCCAATTTTAATATTCTTTTAGATACAATATCACGTATGAAATGAAAACGCACATCAATATGTTTGGTTCTGTCATGAAATACAGGCTTTTTGCATAACTGGATTCCCGACTTACTATCCGAAAGAACAGTAACAACATGCTGCAAATAACCTAATTCATTGATTAAACCTTTTAACCACAATGCTTCCTTTTAAGCTTCAGTTATTGCAACATATTCAGATTCTGTTGTGGATAGTGCTACAATGTGTTGTAATTGAGATTTCCAACTTATAAAAGTTCAAAGTAAAAACATAAGAAGTTGTACTTTTCCTAATATCTCTATCATTTGCATAATTCGAATCCACAAAATATAAGACCAAATATATGACCAATATTTATTGTACCCTCTAATTTAACATTTTCAGTATGTTTACCAAATATAAGACCAATATTTATTGTACCAACTAAGTATCTAAAGACCTATTTCAATGCATATCAATGTTCTAAACCAGAGTTCGACATATACCTACTTAAACAACTAATAACATAAGCTAAATCTGGCCTAGTGCTAGCCATTAAGTACATTTTGGAACCTATTGCATTAGCATATGACACATGTTTCATATATTCAAAATCAGATTCTGACTTAGGACATTGATCCCTACTTAACACAAAATTAGAAGCCATAGGAACAGAAACAGATTTAGCATCACTCATAGAAAGCTTCTTAAGAATTTTTGAAATATAGGCAAACTGATTCAAAAAAAGTCTTGAATTTTTTCTATCCCTAGTGATACACATGCCTAAAATCACTTTGGCATCACACAACAGTTTCATTTCAAAATTATCATATAAACATTTAGTCACTTGATCAATCAGCTTTAAATATGGACTAATAATCAACATATCATCCACATAAATAAGAAGAAAAACAGGTTGGTTTTTAACAGTTTTAAAATACAAACAATAATCAAATTTGCTTTTAGTAAAATCAAGATTTTTCATACAATTATCAAATTTGATATTTCATTGTCTAAGTGACTGTTTTAAACCATACAATGACTTATTCAACAAACAAACATGATTCATTTTGTTTTTATCAACAAAACCTTCAGGTTGTTCCATATAAATTTTCTCATTTAATTCCCTATGTAAAAAGGCTGTTTTAACATCTAATCGTTTTAGCTTTCAATCATAAAATGCAACTAGAGCTAACATGACTCTAACAGTGGTAAATTTGACAACAAAGGCAAAAATATCATTATAATCTATTTATTCCTTTTGGGTAAAATTCTTAGCTACTAATCTAGCCTGAAACCTAATTCCATTATCTTCTTATTTAACTTTATAAATCCATTTACAGTCAACAAACGAACAATTAGGAGGTTTAGGAACTAAACACTAAGTTTTATTATTATATAATGAATCCATTTCCTCTTTTGTTGCTTTTAACCACTGATGTTTATTTTCAAAATTCATGGCCTCTCTAAATGTCTTAAGTTTATTACCATCTAAATTCTCAAATACATTAAGGGTGTGTTTGTTTGGGGGATTTAATAAGATTTCTACTATTCATCCAATTTTTTCCCCCCAAAAACATCAAATCAAACACCTATTTTTCATTTTTTATATTATACTAAAAATCAATTTTACATTCAAAACATCACATCAACACCTATTTATATCACATCATACAACTATTCAAATTCAAAATTTTTACTATTCAAATCCCAACTCAAAATCCAAACCCCCAAACAAACACACCTTTAAAAGCCAAAGAAGACAAATCAAAATCACCAAATCTAGAAGACAACCTAGGGACTATTATATCCCTATCTCTAGCTAATTGGTAATTTTCTAACCCATTTTGATTACTATTATCAAAATCAGATTCATTTTGATTACTATTATCAAAATCATATTTATTTTGATTTTTAGAAATGTTATTCTCATTTTCAGAAACACTTTCATCTCTCACATCAGATTGTACACGAATTTCAACATTATTTTCAACCTCTCCTATACTAACAACATTATACTCCATCTTATTTGGAATATTACTAGAGTCTAAATTTATTATATTAATTTAATATTTATCCAAAACAGATTTTTTAGTATTTAAACAGGGCATTTCATTTTTATTGAAAATACATCTATACTAATAACAATTTTAAAACCAGGTTTAGATCTTAACCACAATCTATACCTCTTAACTCTCTCCGAATAACCCAAGAAAACACATTTTCAGCTCTAGGGTCCAATTTATCACTATTAACACATATAAAAGCAAAACACCCAAACACCCGAATATTTGAAAAATCATTTTTTTCTACCAGTCCACCGAAATTTAGGACAAGCACCATTCAAGGGAATTGAGGGTGATCTATTGACTATATAAGCTGCTGTCATAACATCTTCCCCCCAAAATTTTTTAGACAAACCGAATGAAGCCAAAAGGCTTCGAACTCTCTCCAATAGAGTCCGGTTTATCCTCTCAACCACCCAATTATGTTGAGGTGTGTAGGAGACAGTCCTATGTCTATTTATACCATTTTCTTGACAAAAATCATCAAACCAGGAGTTACAAAATTATAAATCGTTATCAGTTCTTAGATATTTAATTTCTTTCCAATTTGATTTTCAATTTTAATTTTCCAATTTTTGAAAATCTCAAACACATTAGATTTATTCTTCATAAGAAATACTCAAGTTTTTCTAGAAAAATCATCAATAATAGATAAAAAAATATCTAAACCCACCATGTGTGGGCTCACTAGTTGGGCCCCACACATCAACATGCAAATAATCTAACACAGATTTAGATAATTCATGTTTTTCACTAGGGGGATGGGAAAATTGGACCCCTACGGTGTTTACCATACACACAATTATCACAAAAAGACATTGGATTAAATTTTATATTTTCTAAGGATCCATTTTTATGTAAAATTTCTGATCCTTTATTGCTTAAGTGTCCTAATATCTTATGCCACAAATTACTATTCTCTTTAACAGAATTTATTGTGTTTACAGGCATATTAGTTGGTTCAACACAAGTAACGTACAGATTATTACGCTTTACATCTTTAAACACAACTAAAGATCCCTTCGTAATTTTCATACAATCATTTTCCCATTTTCTCTCTAATTCTAAATCTGATAAGGCAGCATAAGATAATAGATTATTGGATAAACCAGGAACATGCCTCACATTGTTTAATTTTAAAACAAAACCAGTGTTAAATTTTAAATTTACACTACCAATTCCAAGCATATTAGAAACACTATTATCATCCATGGAAACAGTGCAATTTTCTAAAGTTTTGTATTCACAAAAATTGATTTTAAAGGAGTCATATGGTAAGTGCATCCAGAATCAATAAACCATTCATACATACATACCACAATTATGATCAAGTAATGTAATGCTGGCTAACTCATTAACATGTTGTTGGCTATCATTATTATTGTTTGTAGTGTTATTATTCTTCTTCTTAGGACACTCACGTATAAAATGGTTAGGATCACCACAATTATAACATCTTTTACCCCATTTATTTGGAGTTCTAGATCTATTGTTTCCTCTACTTTTAGATATATTTTTATTACTATTATTCTGGTTATTATTATTATTTCTAGAATTACCTTTTTTTTATGACGTGGGAACTCGCAGCCGCTACCCGAAAGTGTACATTGGGTAAACCCCCGGCCGAACCTAATACCCTGCAAACTAAGCCCGGCAGGTAAGTCACACTAGGCGAACCATGTGTGGCAGGTGACCTGAGGCATCGGGAGTTTGAATCCATGACCTTACGGTCACACGTTCAACCCCCACACCACTAGAATTACCCTTTTTATTTGATCTAAAAGGAGACCTCTAGCATACATGACTTCACCCTTATTAGACTAATGAATTTGTAAATCTAATTCTTTAGATTTTAATCCATTAATAACTACATCTAATGTCACATTATCACGCTCATACTTAATAGCATATTTAACATCCATGTATGTATTAGGTATGACATTTAACAAAACTATAGCACTATAGTCATCAATTTTTTTTTATCACCAGTAAGTTTTATATCTTGTATTAGTTTTGAAAAATTATCCAGATTTTCATCTATTAATTTTGACAAATCAAGTTTAAAACTAAAATTTTTTCCTAACAAATACAACCTACTAGGAAGTGAAGTTTGAGTGTATAGTTCATCTAATTTTTTCCATAATGCCATAGCATATTCTTGTTTACCTACTTCTCTAATTACATGATCTGCTAAGTTAAGTATTATAATAGATTAAGTCATTTCATCTAACTCAGTCTTCCTCCATAGAGGAACTTGAGCTACATGATCCGGCTCAATTTCTCTAATTAACCTTTGAGTGACTAAAATACTTCTCATTTTTTTTGTTTCCAAATTGCATAATTCATTTTTCCATCAAAAGGTTGAATACAAAAACTAGATTGATCAGCCATTTTGTTGTTTTAATAAAAAATATATTTTAATTTCAAAACAAATTCTATTTTTAATTTCAGAAAATTATTTAGTTGAATTTTCACACAAAATAGACTACATGGAAAGCAATGCACACGAAACAAACAAACACAGATTATCACAACAAACAATTAGGCAATCAAAGAAATATATCACCTAACTATTACAATATACATTCATGACTATTCAACCAAAGGTACTCGAGAATCACTCATGAAGTGAGGATCGAAGTTTAGTAACCTTGGTTTCACAATAGCCTTTACGATTCATTTTTGGGCACAAAAATTGAATGTAGAAATTAATTCAAAATACAAAAACAGTAAACAATGTGAGTTAAGGGACCGGACCCTTGTAGCACGGCAACAAATATTTTATATTCCTACAAAACAGTAGGAAAACAAAAAAACAAACCTATTCTCTTTTTAGAAAGTAGGGGTTAGTCAAACAGTTTATCAAAAAAAAGAAAGAACACAAAACGTTTCTCTTCTAACAAAGTGTTAGAATCCCCGAAACTAAGGGTATGATACACAAACTGACTCAGACGAACAAGAACAATGAAAAGCTTAACGATTTTAAAGAGCGAATTCTTGCTCGATTTCCCTCATACTAAAATCGTTGAGCCTTCTATAGCTCAACCACCAGTCACTCACCAGATACCTCTGGTCAGTCTCGTCAATGTATTCAAATATGAGGTAGTCCACTGGGAACGCTGAAAGGTATTTCCTGAATTCAACGGACTTCAGCTTCCTTAATTCGCCCCAATTCTCGGTAAGTTCAAGCACCATTTTTCGCTTATAGTAAGCCTCTGGTGGTTCTGGTTCCACAAATTCTACACCACAGCTTGTCTCTACCACTCTTCTTCCGCAGTGGAAAATATCCTAAGAATTCTTCTAAGTATTCTCGTTTAACTTCCTCAAACTCCTCCTTCACACTTTATTTCTTCTCGCTTGGATCTATCGTGATGGCTTTAGAACGGCCTAGGATTTTCTTCAAAACACAGAGTGGAACATAACACACCTAGAACTATCTCAAACCTACGATATTAGTTCCAGAATGGACAAACAATCAAATAAAAAGGTAGAAATATCCTAACTCTCGCCGATCTGAACCCTAGTTCCTTCTCTCACAATGAAACAAAACACACCAGAGAGGGTTTCATTGTGAAAAAGGGAGAAAATCACGAACACATATAAATCCATGTCAAAATGCAAAATCAATCCATTGAAAGTAAGAATATCATATATTAGACCTAAATCCAAAAGATAATGGACTCATAAACAAGATTTTTTGAGAAAAGTTTGAAGAACAATGATATTTTGCAAAAGAAATTCATGATTATGCGTTATTGAGTATGAAATCAGAAGAAATTAACCATGAAATCAAGTAATTAGACCATGACAGGCCTAGATCTTACATCAGATTTTGTTAAAATCAGTTAGAAGACTTTGATTTTTCGAATTCGAGAACACGGAGAAATTGTGGTTTCTTAATAGCGTCTTGAAGAAACTACTCTAAGGTAAAAGTGAAAATGACTGAGTGTGGGGTATTTATGGAGGAGAGGTGTGTGCTTGCTAGTGGGTAACAGAAGCAGTGGGCGGTTCACCTTCTGTGGCAGTCCAATATTATTATATTAATATAAAGACTTAAGGGTAGAATATTAGGGCGGGTGAATTAAAGCAAGACTTCTAATTTATCCTAAGTATGACAAAAAAACGACTAGAAAGTGGTACTGAGTGAACTATAACACTCTTCCAACATGTATTAGGGTGAAACAAGTAGAATGAAGTTTAGTTTGGGTTAGACTCAGGTTAGAAGTTATTCTACAAAAGAGTAAGAAAACAATAAGATTCTAATCTACTGGAAGCGATAAACTTCTTAACAAAACGATAATTCTACTCATAAATGATAGTGATAAACTAACTATGAAAACAAGAACTTAGTAACCTATGAAAGCAATAAAATTAACTACAAAAGCGACGAAAATTCTAACTAGAAAAGCGATAAAATACTAACTAAAAAACATTAAGGAAAGACAAAACTTTAGGCGGATATAAGATTAGGCAAATCTAGATTCTTGGCTAAGTTCTGATCACAAAGTGAGCTACTGAACTTCAATCAGATTGATTTCTGCTTCGGTCCGCTGCAATATAGGCCCTTCAATATATGGTTTTAGTTTCGCTCTATATATTAGGAATGAACCATGTTCCCTTGGGTTATCCACATTAGTGGCGTCACTTGTCTGACTATGTATGGTCCAGTCTACCTTTATTTTAATTTTCCTAGGAACAAGATGAAGCCTCGAATCATACAGTAAGACCTTGGATTCCTCAGCAAACTCTTTCTTCTTCAACTTCCTGTCGTTATAGAACTTTATCATTTCCTTGTAAATTTTTTCTCTTTCACATGCAAGATATCGAAACTCGATTAGATTTAACAGTCACTCAGTGTGATTCTCCTGGGCTAACAACAAATCAAAATTTAGATACTTGATTGTCTAGTATGCGTGATGTTTGAGTTCCAGCGGAAGATGACAAGCTTTTCCATATACTAACCGGTACCGGGACATCCCAATTGGTGTCTTATAGGCTGTTATGTAAGTCCACAATGCATCGTCCAATTTCTCAGCCCAGTTCTTGTGACTTTTATTGACTGTGGTCTGGAAGATATGTTTGATATCTCTGTTTGAATCCTCCACTTGACCGTTTGCTTGTGGGTAGTAGGGAGTAGTTAGATGCTAACAAACACCATATTGTTGAAGGCAAGATTGCAACGCCTTATTCACAAAATGAGTGCCTTCATCGTTGATGATGGTTCTTGGAACCCCGAATTCAGAACTTGAGGAAGCGAATCACTGAGTGAGAGTCATTTGTAGGGAGCGTTTGCGCTTCAACCCACTTACTCACGTAATCCACTGCCACCAAGGTATACAGTTTTCCATTTAAATTCAGAAACGGTCCCATAAAGTCTATTCTCCACACATCAAATATATCCATAAACAAGATTCCAGTCTGGGACATCTCATCTTGCTTCGAGATAGACCATAATCTTTGACATTTCTCACAAGCTTTGGCAAAGACGTCAATATCTTTTTGTAGGGTTGGCCAATAGAAGCTAGAATGCAAAACTTTGGTTGTTGTGCGTTGGCCAGTGAAATGCCCTCCTACATGGGACCCATAACACTCATCCAATATTAGCGGGACTTCTGATTCCGCTACATAGCAACGGATAATCACATCAAAGCCGATGTTGAACAAGTAAGGTTCATCCCAAAAATAATCATTTGTCAAACTGAAAAGACACTTCTTTTTCCTCTGAACAGTGTGAGCGGGAAACTGTCATGTAGCCAAAAAATTAGCCAAGTCTGCAAACCATGGCTCTTTACCCTACACAAGGAACAATTTCTCGTCAGAAAAAGAATCATTCGTATCTGGGTATGTGCCCTCCAGTTTTCTTAATATGCTTAGATGGTCAGCAACGAAGTTCTCTTTCCCTTTTTTGTCCTTAATCTCTATATCGAATTCTTGGAGCAAAAGAAACCAGCGGATTAAGCGGGCCTTAGTCTCTTTTTTATTCATTAAAAATTTGATCGCTGCATAGTCTGTGTGAACTATGGTCTTGCTCCCAATCAGATACTGTGTGAACTTCTCGAAAGTGAACAATGGCTAGTAGCTCTTTTTCAGTTGTAGTGTAATTTCTTTAAGCGGAGTCTAGCGTGCTACTGGCATAATAAATGATATTCAGCTTGGACTTCACCTTCTGACCTAGTACTGTGCCAACAACATAGTTGCTTGCATCCGTCATTAGCTCGAATGGATCACTCCATATTGGTGCTGAAATGATGGGGGCGGTAGTGAGTTTTTCTTCAGAATATGGAAAGTCTCTTCACACTCGCTCGACCACTCAAATTTTACATCCTTGCACAACAGTGTGGCGAGCGGTTGAATGATTTTGCTGAAGTCCTTGATAAACCGTCTGTAGAAACCAGCATGGCCAAGGAAACTTCGTACTCCTTTCTCATTCGAGGGCATTGACATTCTTCCGATTAGACTAACTTTAGATTTGTCCACCTCAATACCGACGAGTGAGATCTTATGGACAAGAACTATTCGTTCATTTACCACTAAATGACATTTTTCCTAGTTCATCATAAGATCAGTCTCAATTCAGCAGAGTAGTACTTTATCCAGATTGCTCAGGCATTTAGAAAAGGTCTTTCCATAGATTGAAAAGTCATCCATGAAAACTTCAATGCAAGAGTCCAGGAGATCACTGAAGATGTGGTACACGCATCGCTAGAAGGTGGCTGGGGCGTTGCAGAGCCTAAAAGGCATCATCTTATAAGCGAAAGTACCATATGTACAAGTAAATGTTGTTTTCTCACAGTCCTCTGACTTGATGGGAATCTGATGATAGCTTGAGTAGCCATCCAGGAAACAATAGTATTCGTGACCTATAAGCTTCTCAAGGCATTTATCAAGGAACGGTAAGGGGAAATGGTCCTTCTTTGTCACTGCGTTAAGTCTCCTATAGTCGATACAGACTCTCTATCTAGTGACAAGTCTTGTCATGAAAACCTACCCATCATCGCTCGTTTGTTCAATGAAGCCTCCCTTCTTGGGGACCACCTGGGATGGGCTGACCCATTGGTTCTCACTTATCAGATAAATGATACCTACATCGAAAAGATTAATCACCTCCTTCTTAACTACTTATTGTATATTTTCGTTAAGGCGTCGCTGAGGCTGTCTGTATGGCTTCGCTTCACCATCCAGCCTGATATGGTGCATGCACACCGATGGGATAGGAGTTGAGCCTCTTGGTCCGGCACAAACGAGACGGAGATTACCAGTGGGTAATTCTCCTTTGGGCCAAGAAACACATACTTAAGATGCTCTCGTAGCTTTTTCAACTCCTTCCTAACTTTGTATTCACTTTCCGGCTCTCGCTTTGCTTGTTTAATGGATTCAGTGGGGTTTGGTGAACTGACGTTCCGCTCCTCTGAGTCCTCCAGCTACTCCAGCTTGAGCGAATCATTTTTTGAAATTTCTTGGAGAAATTCTAAGGTTAAATTTCTCTCAAGAGAAGTTAATTCATTTAATTTATCAATAAAATCACAATTTTCTTTCTGAGGTTGGCGTAAATCTTTGTTTATTGAAAATGTGACTTTCTCTCCACCAATGCTCAATGTAGTTTCGCCTTGAGCGACGTTGAGATTCGCTTGAGCAGTGACAAGGAAAGGTCTTCCCAAAATAATTGGAATTTTATGATCTTCGCTCATTTCCATAATTATGAAATCTGTAGGGAAATTAAATTTGTTTACTTGCACTAGTACATCATGAATAATCCCTTTCGGGAGTCTTATTGATTTATCTGCAAGCTGAATTACAGTTTTACATAGCTCAAGTTCATAAAGCCCTAATTTATTGAAAAACAAAAAAGGCATAAAGATTTATACTAGCTTCTAAGTCACATAGTGCCTAATCGGTTTCAGATTTCTTATGGTACAAATAATAATAAAACTCCTAGGTTCGCTGAGTTTCTTTGGCAGCTTCTTCATGAACATGGCGCTGCACACATCTTCGAGTTGCATCACTGCATCAACTTCAAGAAATGATTGTTTTCTATTTATTATATCATTTATAAACTTAGCGTATTGTGAAATCTACAACAAAGCATCATCAAAAGAAATAGTGACTTTAAGATTATAAAAGGTGCGCACAAACTTTTCAAACTCCCTGGTATTGTCCTTTTTCCTAAACCTTGCTGGAAATGGGGCCCTAGCTATCGCTTGGGATGACACATTCTCTTTCTGAGTTGGCACCCGAGTGGCTTGTGCCGTTTGTTGCTAAGCCGGACAAACTTCCTCATTTGGGCTTGATTAATATCATCATGTACATGTAAAGTATTTAGAACAACATGGGTAGAAGAGTGATTAATACCTCTGTCTGGTAGTGGTGGCGATGTAGTTTGCTTCTCTCCCCTTGTCTCAATAGTCTTAGCTTAGTTCGAGATAGTCTTAACTGTCCCAAGTAGCACTCTCTTTTTTCCCACTTATTTCTTCATAACTTCTATAGACTCAACGGCTGATTTGTCGTTGTTGGAAGCTGGGCAAAGACAGGTGCCTTTTGCGGAAAGTGAGGGGTCTGCAAATATGGATATTGCTGATAATATCTCCCCGGGTAGTATTGCATCGCAGCGAACTGTTATGGCTGGTGGAATTATTATTGAGGGCGCGGACTGGAAAGCCTTTGGGGTTGCCTCTTCTGGAACTGCTGATAATGAGGTTGATTCGTGTTGGCCGTAAAGAAGACCTCCACTAGGTCCTGAGTCTGCTCAGCTAAGCTCTCCGCAACCTGCGGGCTAGGTTGGTCGACAAAGGCACATTTCTCAGTGGTCACAATCTCATTAATTACCTGTTTATTCTTTTTATTACGAGAAATATCCTACTTCACGAGCTTAGCTAGATCTTTAACTTGGATAGACAGATTGTCTATCCGAGCATTGTGCGAAAAAATGGCAGGAACCTGGTATAGACCCCTTGATGGAAGCCGCCATCTTCTCAATCAAAGCCCTCACTTAAGAAGCACATCGCCCCATAAGTGAGCTACCCACCACCGCATCCAATGACATCCTTAATTCATGAATGATCCCTGAATAGAAGATCTGAAGCTCCATGAAGTCAGGAATCTCATGGTGTGGGCAATTGCGGAGCAGTTGCTTATAGCAACTCCAAGCTTTGGACAGGGTCTCATTAGCAGCTATTTTGAAACTCAGTATCTCGTTTCGCTGACTGATGGTTTTAGACACATGATGGTAGTATGGTATTTACGGATGAAGGTTTGCACTGCTTCCTTGAATGTTCCAGGAATTGGTTAGAGCGAGTCGAACCATTTCCTGGCTTCACCTGCTAAAGAGAAGGGAAACATATTAGCTTGGCAGCATCCTTCGTGATGCCATGCGATTTGGAGGTGGCATCGATCCTATTAAAGTTCTGGAGATGCTCATAAGGGCTTTTATTGAGCAGCCCACGAAACTAGCTCTGGTTGGATAGTCCTACCAGCGCTAGCTTCACTTTATAATTTCCAAAGCCTCTGAGCGCATAACTTTTAATTAAAGTATTATCCAGCAGGGACTGATAGTGAACATTCATCGCGACTTCAGAAATTGGGCAATCAGCGGCCCGGTATCCCTGGAATTGCCTCAATTGGGGCTTAGCAATAGGTGAGGGTAAAGTGTTGGTAGCGGGATTTGCAACTGCGTGAGCAGATTGGGCCGCTTGGCAACGATAAATGTGGCATGGGCGGCTTGTGCCTGCTCAACCTGAGCGAGGTGCACCTACATTCTAGCCATTCCCTATTGAAGACTAGTCAGCATCCTAACGATCTGCTCTTCAGTAGACGTCAGGATATGGGGAATAGTAGTTGGTTGGGGTGCAGCGGGGACTTGGAGCGGCACCTTCTACGAAGATAAAGATGTGGAAGAGTTGTTGGATGCCCCAACGGCAGTTTGGAAAGTTGGGGCAACAATGTTGCCTTGGTTGGCCATTATCCGTTCTCAGGTAGCTTCTCTGAACATACATCTCTGAGTGCGGGAAGAAGGATTATGACTAGTTTGACACTGAAAACGCTTAGGACCCCTTTTACGAATTTCATATCAAAGAAAAGTTAGTACAATGATTACAATTATTAAAGACTAACAAAATTAAAAGTGCGCATAACTTGATTAGTTCAAGATTAGGTTTCTTGAGGTTAAAATCTCCGGCAACAGCACCAAATTATGATATGGGAAAATTTGTATTTAGGCAGAGAATTTATTAACAAAGTATTTGAGTGAAGTGTGCTTTATTACGCATGTTCAGATATAGATGATGAAAGTGAAGTTGTAGACCCTGAATCTCCTTATCAGAATTATTTATACTTTTTTTACTGGTGATTTTTAGGTCGAACATAGGGATTTTAAGACACAAAACTAAATCACAAATTTCATACAAAGTTAAGCGCAACGGAAGAACGGTAAAGTGGCTCGCTCGTGAGCAAGCCAAAGGGGAAAGTTGAACATAGATAGTATAAAAATAAAGTGAGTAAAGTGAGCGGTTGGTGGGAGTTATAATGAGGATGGTGCTCGAGCGGTGGTGAGCGAGATCGAGCGGGTGTAGCCAAGCAAATTTTGAATGCAGCCAAGCAGGTCAACAAGGCTCTTGCATACTCAACTACATTAAACTAGCTAAATCTATTTATGAATACGACGTGAATTTAGGCTTAGATAATTGATTCTTTTATGTTCTTTCTCAATGAAACAAAATTCTAAGTTCATCATTCAAAACACAAATATGAAGCGGGGGTGAAGGTGAGTATGAAAATCATGATATGTCATTAAACTAAAGAAGCTAGTAAAGATCTACATTACAAAAGTAGTAACAAAGTTGTAAATCAGAGCAGTAAGCTAGACTAAAAAACAGTAAGGTGAGCGACCAGAGGGGGAGATGATCTTGACTCATCTGGCCATTCCTATCTAGAGAACTCCCTTATAGGATTGGAGCTCTCGAAAAGTACAAAAATTTGCAGAAAAGTAAGAACACTTGAATGTAGTATGTATTGTTTGCAAAGGGACTGTCCCTATTTATGGATCTTTGGAATCGGAAGTTGCATAGCAGTTGAGCGGCAGTTGAAACCGTTGGGCAGTTAGGCTGTTGAAGGCGGTTAATCTGTTGGAGCAGTTGCACCGACCGTAACTCCTAGGTCGCTGGTTCGCTTGTCTCAATAATGTAAGGGTACAGATCTTTCTCGCTCACCTAGCTGGCTGGAGGGCGTCATTGCAGCTCCAGCGGTGTTGTCATTGTGAGCTGGTAATGGAATGGCTTGACCGTTGGGAGATAAGCACTTAGTCAAAATTCAGAGTGGTCGAATCTCGCTTTCGCAGTTGCGGATGTCTAGTCGTTAGTGCTGGCTTAAGCGGTAGGAGCGTCGCTTGCCAAGCGGAGCGCCTTCGCTTGACTTTCAATACTGAGTTTTTCTGAGCTAAAAATATCTCTTAAAAAGGCAAAAAACATTAATAATCTCAACAGATGAACTCTAGATCATGCTAAGAGAAACAAATCAATAAAGTATGCCATAAATCATATATTGTGATAGTTTTCACCTAAAAATTCAAGTAATACACAATTTTGTCAAGCAAAAAATATACTATTATTTGGAATTATCAATAGTATATTCATATTATTGAAAATATTAAATTTGTTGACTGTAATGCCATAAAATTGACATATAATTTAGATAATTGTAATCTACTTTATACATCCACCTAAAATTTAGGGCATTAATTATGAAACTAACTTTTATATATATAATTTTATTGCAAAAGAATTAAGCCCAATAAATTGAATAATTTTATTCTTCTAAAATATTATTTAGATATAAATTTGATAAATTATAACGTAGACTTAACGAATAACATCATTATTATGGAATAAATATATCATATTACAATATTACATAAAGCATATGGTATTGTTGAATACAACATATTGTATAACAATCCATTTCATTTACATGTGTAGACTATTATGACTGGACGACCAAAAAAATTTTCGAGCTCCGATGATGCATACAGATCTACATTTGACTGCAACTTTTTAAGCCACTGATGATGAATACCGATTTACACTCATAGAAAGCCAATTATATATATAAATAAAAATTGTTCCAATATCATCTTTGCCCCCTCTAAAGTGTATACAATATATTGTTAGTTAGTACATCAACAAAACTATTATGTTTTGGAAAGAATGTTCCAGACATTATTTTTGCGTATGACAATTAGTATATCCATTATTTACATGTAATATATATTGATGACTAGTACAACACAAGAACTATAACATTTTCAAAAAATGCATTACAACCATCGTTTACGCATGAGACAATTAGCATATTTATCTGAAGTCCGCAACATATCTAATCGAAAACAACCATATACGTCTAAAAGATATTAACCACATTATGTATCTAGGCCTTCGAAACAGCAATCCACAAGTTATATATATCAACGAGCCTTTTCCCTCCCTCTATCTTGGCCTTAGATGACATCTTTTTGGTTGTTTAGGATCGGTTTTGTAAAAATTGTAGAAATTTCTGAGATATATTAATAATGAAATTAAGGTCTATTTATAGATCTTGTACAAAATGATAAAACTAAATAATAACAACCATCTAGTAACATATCTAGATAATAACAACTTAATATAGTAAATATGATTATATGATAACTAAAAAATCTAAATAATGTCAGCTAAAATATCTATCTAATATATAATTTAACACGTCGCCTCAAACTCAAGTTGGTGATGTAAAGCCAACTCCTCACCAACTCGAGTTTGGAAGAAGAAATATGATGTGGTTGAATATAGATGAACTTCATAACTGGACATCAATATTCAAATCAATTATCTATCATGGTAGGGACGTTAAACTCTAAGAAATTAGGATTTTGGCCAAATTAAGATTTATAATGGCATTAATCCTTTGTTGTGGGCATGAGCCAACAATCCTCTGTTGCAACGGCGAAAACTTTAATAAATTAAAATTTTGGCCAAATTAAGATTTTTAATGGCCACGATCCTCTGTCGTGGTGGTGGAGGCAACGATCCTCTGTCGCTGCGGCGGCATCAAAGTAGGGTTTCTGATGACAACGATCATCTGTCGTGACAACCCCAATGATTTTTTATCGTTGCGGTAGCACTAAATCCTGATAAATTAAATCTTGATATGCAGAAACTCTAGACAGGTAATTAAATACCAAACCAAAAGACTTAATCAAAACTGAAAGGTTGATAGATAGGCTTAAAATATCTCAATATGTTGTCACCGGAAAATTCTAGTAATTGGACACCGAACGCACTTGCACATGCAACCAAAGTGAGCGGCAATGAAATTGTTGATCAATGGCATTGACCAAACGTTGATCAATGACATTGACCAAACATTGACCGACATTGATAACTCATATGCACTATTTTTTATGATGATATTTGGTAGCAAATATTTTCCAAATTAGGAATACAATGATGGTGAGAGTGGATCTCAAATTTTAAAAAAAGTCCTCCGGGCCCATCACGGGATGTACCCGAAAAAAAATGTGAGTTAATAGACTGTGTTTATTCTGTAAAAATTCTAAGAGAAACTCTTAAGATATATTAATAATAAAATTAAGGTCTATTTATAGACCTTGTACAAAAAGGATCAAACTAAATAATAACAACCAAATCTAGTAACATATTTAGCTAATAAGAACCTAATCTAGTAAATATGATTATATGATAACTATAAATCTAAATAATATCAACTAAATATCTATCTAATATATATTTTAATAGGTTCCACACCCATCTCCATATATTTTACATATAAAAGGCCTTTAAAACAAGTTTGTCATATAAAGTACCTCAGTGAAGCACTATTGGGACGAAAAAGTTTTATGTGGTTGATGTCAACAACCCTCCTTGGCACACATGGGAATGAGATGAAACATGAAGATGCTAATCGAATCAACAGACGACGAAGAAGTGGGGGCAGTCAATTCCGGCAACATCTTGCCGACGGCGATTCGGGAGGGTTTTTGGGGTCGGTAATCGGGCCGGAAATTAAATTAGTTGCAGTGGTGGTGTTCAAATAAAAAGTGACGGTGTAGGGGCGGACGAATCCGAAAGCTTCTTGCCGATCAGTGCAACGGGAGAATTTTTTGGGAGCAAAACTAGCGAGGAGATTTAAAACCGTGGGTGGGTGGAAAAGGAATGAAGGAGAATTAAATTATGGTAATGTTTGTTTGATCTTTGTTTTTTTTAATTTTTTAATTATTGAAGTTACTCAAAATTTGTAAATTAAATGTGTTATATGAAAATAATATTAATTAATAAAAATATAATATAGATAATTCTAATAAAATATTATAAAAAATATTATTTTAGGTGTGTTATATAACAAATATTTTTGTAACTAATTGTTATTTATTTTCCTAAAATAGATCTTTAAATTGGGGCTGCATTTTTGTAATCAATCATATTCTTTTAAGAAATTATAAACTCCCAATAATTCCATATATAATAACTTATTGGTACAAAATACATCATCATCTTATTGTATTACTTACATAAATTTTGGATTATCTTCACATCATATCATTCATATAGAATTTTAAATAATACTACATCGTATTGTTGCTTTATTAGAGCATATTTGTCAATATTATATTGCTTTGATTGTAAATATTTCTATTAAAATTTAATATATCAATTTTTATATTTTAAAACGATCTTTGTCTCAAAATATAATCTATGCAATCAATGATATTGATTTTTTTAAATAAAAGTTATAAAATCAATTTTAATTCAATACCTAAATTGCCCCCGATCATTATCAACAATAAAATTAAAAAATAAATTGATCTAACAGATTCTATTAATTCAGCATGATACTGAACTTAATACTTATTCAGAACTATACCAGCCACATATTTTTTTTAGACGAGAATATGATGTGAACTGGTACTTAATCAGTGTACTGAGTAAATTTTACCTCATTTACTTTAACTGATTTTCTATTATCAAGTTAATTTTCAACGATAAATCTTACTTTCTATTAAATTACTATTTTAAATTCAATGGAGATCAAATGCCACATCTGTGCTGAACGTCTTGAAAACTAAGTATTGTAATTATATTAATATTATAATTTTATTATATGAATTAAAATAATTAGTCTATAGGTAGTCAGTGTAAGTGCATAGTACAAATTAATGTAAAAGAAATATTTTTTTTTATATTTTTGGAAAAAATATATTTTACTCTGATCATTCTATTTCAAAGTATCATTTTTACTATTTTCGCGTGTCCACTTCAAAGTATTTATTTTTTATTTTAGAAAATATAATCATACATTAGGGGGTATATTCAATCACAACTTTGTAGGATTTTGTTAGACTTTTAAAATTTGAGTGCATTCAATTCAGATTTTTAAAAGTCTTTTAAAATAGGTATTCAATCGAAACTTTTAAAAAATCCTTTAAGATCTTGAGGTATTCAATATAGACTTTTAAAAGTCTTTTAAAATTTTGAGGTATTTAACAAGACTTTTAAAGTCCGTGGATTTTTATTAGATTTTAATGGACAATTATAAAAAATTTGTACATGAAAAAATCTCTTATGATAAGAGAGATTTTGATGGATTTTAAAAATTATTATTATTATTATAGTTGTTGATAATATATAAATGATAAAGAATATAATAATTTCTATTAATAGTATTTTAAATATTTAATAAAAAGTAATAATTTCACAATAAATATATTAATAAATTATTATCAATTTTTTTTGAAAATATGTATTTTTATATTATAAATATAATATTTGAAAATTACTATTATCATAATAAATATGTATTACTATTTTTTCAAAAATAATTATCGAATACACTGTATTATTGGTAAAGTAACTAAATATATATATTTTCTTTGTTGAACCGTTAGTTATATTTATTTACTTTTTAATTTTTAATTTTATTTCTTATGCAAAATTATAAATTCAGTTTTTTATTTTTGGGTGTGATTGTTTTGTGAAATATTTTGAAAGAATATTTTTTTAAGGTATAAGAAATTGTGCATATAATACAAAAATACTGAATGTATGTGATATATTATTTATTAATCTATATATTTATTTTTTACAAAATTTATATACATAAGAATAATAATAGTAACTACTACAAATATAAAAATAAATTGATATATTGAATGATAATATAATAAAAATTATAAAAAAAAATATAATATACAAAATAGTAGTTTTATATATATTACAATATTTCTATATCATTAATAATTATATATTATTTATTAATATTATCTATATTTTATAAAATATAATAATAGATAATAAATATATTATACTTGTAAAATTTGTGTTTACATAAGTTTATATAATTATATAAATCAATAAAAAAATATTTTACAATTCTACAAAATTCATATAAAATAAAATTCATTAAACTCTGCATTGACCGTAGATTTCTAAATCAACATAAATCCATAGACTTTTTAAAATCCAATGAAATCCTAAATGAATACACTTCCCTGAGACTAAAATATTTTCACTTTTATTTAAATTAAAAATATATCATTCCACATACAATTACTTTTTATATAAAGACAAAAATGTCAAAATTTCTTATACACTTTCAGGAACCAATAAAATATTAGTATTTCTTCTGCATGGATCCAAAAATATTAGTATTTCTTCTGCATGGATCCAATGCTGAATTTATAAATTCATCATGCTGACAACTAAAACTTAATTATTTATAATTATATTAATTACATAATTTAATAATATAAATTAACATAATTTATTTTTACACATTCAGTGTTGGAATTATTACTTTAGCATTTGATCTTCTATTTTATTTCTTAATCTATTGCAAAATTTTAAATGACTCATTTGAAATATATCGGAGGAGTATATTATTAGTGGATAAAAGTAATAATAAAATATATGAATTAAAATTACAATAATTTATTTTAATTTTACTGTGCATACTACAAATTTTTAGACAGTATTTACAATTTATGTATTTTTTATGAATGTAATGGTGGAGATTAATTTCAGTAATATTGGATTGTTTCAACAGTATCTGAATTGTTTACAAAATCACATCAAATTTACTTGTGCATCAAATATATTAAATCCATATTTTATCTTTAAATTATAAATCAATATCATTTATTTTAAATTATTCTATCCGTCAACTTCTCTCATTTTTTATTTTAGTATGTCTATTTAAATTTTTTATTTTCTTTTTTTTAAAAAGTTACATCTAACATAAATATAAAAATATCTCTATTTTATCATCACATGAATATTTTTATACTAAAAAGATAAATTATCTTTATATACAACATTCTAATAAAATATTTATATATTTAAATTTACTTGTCAAAAAAATAAAAAAAATATTATTAATAGTCGAAAAAATATTTAAAATTCAAAAATGATCTAAAAACATTTTTAAAATTTTATATCTAAAAACAATTCAAATTTCCACACCATTTATTCAATTTAAAAATAATCAAATCCAAAATGTTTCAAACCAAAACTAGCGTTAAATAAAGTCAAAGATTGTTTACTTTGAGATTTTCTTTTTTTTTTAATATAAAAATATAGAATTTCTTTTTCAATTATTTTTTTCTTAACACGATTTTAAGTATATATAATAGTATATTATATGTTATCTTATAAAAAATCAATATTCAATATACAATATTTCCTCCTTCCAGAAATTAAATATTCATTTGCTTTTTGTATGTAGTTTTAGAAATATTAGTATTATATTCGAATATAGTAGGAATAAAATAGAAATGACTAAAATAACCTTATTAGTATGTGTGATATATAAAGGTAATGACATTTGTGTATATATTGTAAGTTTTAAGGGTATTTGTAATATTAGGTAGATAGTACAGTTACTAAAAAAAAATGGATACTTTGTTATAAGACGGACTAAAATGAAGAAATTGATATTTTGTTATGAGATTGAGGGAGTATTACTTTTATATTACTTACACAATTTTTTATACTTTATATACAAAAATATACCTCAATGCAAAACACTAAACAAACAAACTCATAATATTTATTTTAATAAAATTCCCGCATCTAACTTAATAATAATGGTAATAATAATAACAAAGAGTGTGTCCATCTAATAATTTTTTATTAACATGATATTCGATCATTATTATTAAAATTAAGTAAAAATTAAGTAAAAATTGCAAAAGTACTTCAATTAGTGTCTTATAATACTAATAAAATGACATTTGAACAAAAATTATATAAATATAAGAATATTTTTAATGTTAAATATAATGACGCAAAAGATAAATGTGATCTTTAGAGACGGACGAAAGAAGTATATTCTATACACTCACAAAAAAAATTTAATAATATAATTCAAAATATTATTATTTTTTATATTATCAACGTGATTTTTTAAAAAAGAAATATATCAATTCAAAAATACAATATAACAATCTTTTGTTTGTTTTTAATTATATGTACATATGAAAACAATATGATTACCGTGTTGATTGGGTTAATTTGACTCAATTAGCAAAAGTTTATAAAGAAAGTAACATATATTAATATAATACATTTTTCGTATCAGCTAATTTGTCCACTTTAACTGAACACGAACTTTTAGATATTATGTAATTAACAAGTAATTAAAAAGTGTATTAGTAAAAATAATTATGATATAATAACAATAATTATAGATGAAAACTAAGATGACTAAATAATTTAATTATAATAATAAAATTTAAAATTTAAAATTTAATTAAAATATATAATTAAATTTTTAAAAACAGGAAGCACAAATTATGTGAAATAAACCGGAATAGACAAGTGGATAGATTATGTGGAACGGAAGGAGTATATTATACATATTTTAATAGCAAGTTGTATAATTATATGTAGTAAAACATAATTTTATTTCAGCACAATATATTCTGACCCAATTAACAAATATTTATAAAGAAAGTAACACAGATTAATATAATATATTAAATATATTAATAACAAATTATATAATTATATATAGTAAAATATAATTTTAATTTCATCACATATATTTTGATGTTAGCACAATAGTATAATAAATAAATTATATAACACAACACAACATATAACTCACACAATAAATGTTAATACAATATATAAAATAACTCATTATATAATTACATGGAACAGAATATATGTTGATTTCCGCATGAAATATAACTCATAGAACATATATTTCTATATAATACAATATATGATATCTATCTTGTAAGGATTTTTTAGTTATTTCAGATTAATGTAGTAACTCGGGGTAGTGTATTCAATATAGAGTTTATTAAATTTTATCGGGCTCTTAATTAAGGGTGTATTCCATCCAAATTTTTAAAAGTCTTTTAAAATTTAGGGGTATTCAATTCATATCTTTAAAAGTCTTTCAAAATTTTGGTGTAAGATTTTATAAAGTCTTTGTTGGATATTATAATAGAGTTGTTAACAAATTACAATTGTATAGAATTTCTGGTTGTGTGTTAAGATTTCAGTGGATTCTTAAAATCTAAAAAAAATATATACTCCCTCCGTCCGGCTCTAAGAGTCTCATTTACTTTTTACGTCATCGTACTTAACATTAAAAATATCTTTATATTTGTATAAGTTTTTGCACAAATGTCATTATAATAGTTGTAGGCATTAAAAATTAAATGTCTAAATTAAATTAGATATCATGTACTTTGGAAGAAAATAAAATTTCAATAAAATAAATATATAGTATTTAATTATGCACACATGTTAATTTTTGTATAATAAATATCAACCATTAATGCAAAAATCTGTTTAAAATAGAAGATATCGTACAAATATTATGTGCATAAATAGAGTCATAATAAATTTGGCAGTAAAATAAATTAATCTTGTCAATAAATGAAGTATATAAATTAATATTTTCCTAAAAAAACAATGATATAAAGATCTTAGCGAGAAAGGAATGTGCACAATAAAAAACGTCAAGAATGGAAAACAATATCTTACAGAAAACGAAAGATCATAAAATCTTCTTGTTGGCCAATCAGAATACGCCACGTGACATAATTAAAAAAGGAAGCCAAGGTCACCATTCTCCTATAAATAAGAGTCATGGTCAGTTCATTTGACACACCGAAGTTACATAGAGGATTTAAGCAAAGGGATAAGTCTCTAGACTCTCTATGTATTTTCTTCATGTTCTTTGTGTCCTTCGAGGCGTTCTTCGTCGAAAGTCACTAATTTGGACAAATGATCCAATATTGGTTGACGAATCAATGGAGTTAATGTTCTTCGTTGTATGCCCGACCCGGAGGAAGGATCAAAGCTCCCAAAGCCGTTGAGGAATTCATCAAAGCCAAGGGAAGACATCCAAAGTTCATTTCAAAACTTCGAGGTGTTCATCGCGTTCTTCACCAAAGCATCAACCAGGCCCTATTCAATCCAAAAGTTAAAGGGACACGCTGCCAAAAGTTTTATGGAGCACCAAATCCACATCTTCAAGGATCAAAGCTCCAAAAGCCGTTGAAGAATCCATCAAAGCTAGGGAAAAGCATCAAAAGTTCATCCCAAAGCTTCAAGGTGTTCATCGCGTACTTCACCAAAGCATCAACTCGGCCCTCTTCGATCCAAAAGTCAAAGAGACATGCCACCAAAAGCGTTATGGAGCACCAAATCTACCTCCTCAAAGATCAAAGCCGCGGATCGTCCAACGAAGACATCAAATACAAAGTCGAAAATCAAATCGCCTCCACGGACACTAAAGCCCTCCAAAAGCCAGAAAAGCCAAACCAAAGACCAAAACCGCGGATCATCCAAAGAAGACATCAAATCCAAAGCCGACGATCAAATCGCCCACACGGAGACCGAAACTCTCCAAAAGACGGAAAAGGCAAACCAAAGATCAAAGTTGCGGATGCTCTAAAGAAGACATCAAATCCAAAGTCGACGATCAAGTCGCCCACACAGAGACCAAAGTCCTCCAAAAGCGGCAAAGCCAAAGCAAATATCAAAGCCTCGGATCGTCTAAAGAAGACATCAAATCCAAAGCCAATGATCAAATCGTTTACACGGAGACCAAAGCTCTCCAAAAGGCGGCAAAGCTAAATCAAACATCAAAGCCTCGGATCGTCCAAAGAGAACAACAAATCCAATGCTGACGATCAAATCACCTGCACGGAGACCAAAGCCCTCCAAAATCCGGCAAAATCAAACCGAAGACCAAATATTTTCGGATCAAAGAGGCCATCGAAAACCAAGATGGAACACAAATCGACCCGGAAAAAAAATCAAAGGACCCATTTAGATAATAGGACCCGCTTTAAATCCAAATCAAATATAATTTGTACAAATTTTTGTGTTTATTAAAAATAATACAATTTTTTGTCCACAAATTTTTGGCACGCCCAGTGGGACCTTTCTACCTTTCATCTCTCCTTCCGAAGAACTTTCAAACAACTAATGGCTTCCTTCAAGATCAAAACTTCCAATGTTGCATCGAAAGTTGCTGCTGAAGCCATCGTCGCCGCCAAAGGAGTTGCTGCATCCACCCCATTAAAAAACTCAAGTGTTGCAACAAATATTG
Organism: Andrographis paniculata; assembly: GCF_009805555.1. Classification (NCBI taxonomy): domain Eukaryota; kingdom Viridiplantae; phylum Streptophyta; class Magnoliopsida; order Lamiales; family Acanthaceae; genus Andrographis; species Andrographis paniculata. Next base: position 4,024,243 of record NW_026137611.1, read on the forward strand.
GAATAACAATAAGAAGCATGACCAAAAAAGCATCGTCGTACTCTGAAGACACTCATCCAAAAATCACAGAGCAAAGTCTACTCTATGAAGAAGACGACAACTTCAAGAGTATTGTCGCGCTATTCACCTCTCAACAAATTGCAAGTCATTTAACTGCATCAAGCTCTGCTATGGTGATAACTACCAATGCTTCAAATATTGAGGACCCAAAGCTTGTGGATCAAAGTCTGCTCTGCGAGGAAGATCAAAGCTTCAAAGACACTCTCATGCCACCTATTCATCGGCCGACTTCAAGTCATTTGACTGCATCAACTTTCGCTCCAGTAATGACTATCAACGCATCAAATATGGAGGACCAGCTTGCCGCATTAGTCAAAATCGTTGAAGGGATGTCTCAGCACATGCAATAACAAGACGCCCTCATCGAAAAACTTCTCACAAAGCTGGACAAGCCTGAAGAAGCTGACCATGCAACTGAAAAACAACCATCTTTCCCAGCGGTCCAAAATAAAGCGGCACTATTTTTGGAGCAACGTCATGGCAAAAAAAAGGTGGCGGAATCAAATCCATTTCAAGGATCATCCAACTCCTTCATCCATATATCCCAACTTGACAAATACATCAAGGGGGCAATCAAAAGATAATTTGAAGGGAGTTTAAGGCCGACGCACACTTACGACAAGCCTTACACTATAAGGATTGACGCCCTTAATATGCCAACGGGCTATCAACCACCAAAGTTTCAACAATTTGACAGCAAAGGCAACCCAAAGCAACATATAGCGCACTTTGTCGAGACATGCAACGATGCTAGAACATATGGAGACCTCCTACGCCTTCAACTGGTACATCAACTTAGAGGCTGGCTCCATCGACAATTGGAAACAACTAAAGTACGAGTTCTTGAATCGGTTCTATAGCACACAGAGAACTGTCAGCATGACCGAACTTACCAATAGCCGCCAACGGAAAAATGAGCCAGTAATCAACTACATCAACCGCTGGAGAATTCTAAGCCTCAACTGCAAAGACTATCTGTCCGAGGCTTCCGACATAGAAATGTGCATTCAAGGAATGCAGTGGGGCTTGAAATACATCCTACAAGGGATCCGACCCCATACTTTTGAAGAACTCGCCACTTGCGCTCATGACATGGAATTGAGCATGATGTCTAGTGGAATGTATGGACCGCGTACTAAAGATTTCTCAGAAGAAGAGAAATACAACACTTCAAACAGTGGGGGCAGTCATACCTTCAATACTCCTAGAAGCGAGAATAAACTTTCTACCCACTCTTAGAAACAAGGATAAACTTTCTACCCACTCCTAGAAACGAGGATAAACTTTTTACCCACTCCTACAAACGAGGGTAAACTTTCTTCAGCCTCCTAGAAACGAGGATAAACTTTCTTCAATCTCCTAGAAACGAGGATAATCTTTCTACATCCTCCTAGAAACGAGGATAAACTTTCTTCAATCTCCTAGAAACGAGGATAATCTTTCTACATCCTCCTAGAAACGAGGATAAACTTTCTACAATCTCCTGGAAATAAGGATAAACTTTCTACAATCTCCTGGAAACAAGGATAAACTTTCTACAATCTCCTAGAAACGAGGTTAAACTTTCTACAACCTCCTAAAAATGAGAATAAACTTTCTGCAATCTCCTAGAAACGAAGATAAACTTTCTACAATCTCCTGAAAACGAGGATAAACTTTCTACAGGACTCCTTAACATGAGAATAAATTGTTTAACTAAAACAAACAAATTAAATTTGTTTTAAACTACGTTATGGCTTGATTCCTTTACTGGATACGTAAACAACTTAGAATATAACTTCGAGTACAGTCAATTATGTCAAAAGAAACAAAAAAGGCTCTGAACAAAATCGGGCTTAAAGAAAATCATGTCAAGAAAAAAGCCCTTAAAAAAACTAAAAAAAAAAAGACAAACAAAAAAGTTTAAGTCAAAAAAAAAAAAGATTAACCTTATATTTTGAGACTTATTCAAGCTTTAAACGCTTTGCGTTAGCTTAAACAAGTTTCGATGGGGCATTTTGTAGGCATTAAAAATTAAATCCCTAAATTAAATTAAATATCATGTATTTCGGAAGAAAATAAAATTTTAATAAAATAAATATATGGTATCTAATTATGCACATATATTAATTTTTGTACAATATAATTTAATTTAATTATAAATCAAATTAAAATTACTATAGTTTACTCCTTATGATTAATAATAAAATTAGCTTATATTATCTTAAAAATATGATATCAAAATTCAAATAAAAAAAAAAATATATCTTTTTTCGTTTGCCAAACTTATGCACATTTCTTTTGTAATATATATATATATATATATTTCTTTGTATTTTTTTAATATTACTCTCATACTCCATCCGTCCCATCGGAATCGAACCATTTGATTAGGGACACGGTATTTAAGGTGAGGATGTTTAATTAGTTAATAATAATGAGTTATGATATTATTATATTATTTTTTATATAATTAATAATATTTATAATTTTAAAGTAAATTTAATGTATATTATTAAAAAAATAAAATATATGTTTAAATATTTAAAAATTATATAGCAATTAAAAAATATATGCAATATGAATATTATTTTGTAGAGAATAAAATTTTCTAAAATACAAGTAAATAAAAAAAATATTTTTGTTTATTTATAATTAACATAAATCAAATTTATAAAATATGTGTAGTTTTAATATAGATAAAAATTTTATTTTTTTTAAGGAGAAAGATAGAAATAAATGAGTAAGTGGGTCCTACGACGTTGTATCTCATGTAGTTAATTAAGTTGATTTATATTTATTAAATATATTTTGATTTAATAATTTTTATCAAAAATAGAAATGTGTCAATTATTAGATTCAAACAAAAATAAAAATAGTATCAATTATAGTGGAACAGATGAGGAAGTATTATTTAATTTAGGACCAACTATTTGTTATATAAAATAAGTAAAAAGAAGAAAAAGAAAAAAATTAAAACATATGCTTTATATTTAGAATATTATTTTATTATACCCAATACTTACTTCTAATTAAAACTAGTGAAATGCCAAGTAATACTATATGCCGTACAAAATATAGAAGAATATAACCACCAAAACAACACAAAATCAATTTTATCCGCAAGAAATTGTGACGTTTTTATAAAATCGATGGTCTATTGATTAGTTTCTATCGATGGTCTAAACTCCAAAAATATGAACGGAGATAATTTTAATACTCTCTCTGTCGTCCAATTGCGTGCTCATTTGACCAGACACAGATTTTAAAAAAAATAGATAAGAATAGAAATTTTTACTTTTTTTTTAAGAAAAACAAGTGTTATTTTTTTACTTAAAAAAAGAAATAGGAATAAATTTGAATGACAATAAAAAAAAAAAAATGAAAATAGATTTGAATGACTGAGGGAGTATATCTTTTAGTATTTATAATTGCTGTTATAATTTTAATATTTTATTTAAACTTCAATTGTTTATTTTATAAATTCTTTTTTAGTTAGTTTTTAATTTATTTGGCATATTTGTAAAATCAGGTAATTCTGTTATTTGATATTTAAAATTTCATGAAATGAATTTGATAATTCAATTATTAATCAAATGCAAAATTAAAATGTTTAAATTTATACTAAGTAATGAGTTTATTCACCAACTTATTTTTTAGTAGTATAATTTTTCATTAATATTATAAAAAATACAATATATATTAACAGAATATATATATATATAATATATATACTCTCTTCACAAGTTAACAATTTAATACAAAATATTATTTTTTATATTATCGACATTATTCATTGTATCCAATATAAAAATCTCATTCATAAAATAAGAAACAAAAAAAGTGAACACATCCAATTCATATTATATATTAAAAGTGATGAGTATGTAGATTTGACAATTTTTATATTAATCAATTTTATTATTATTATTATTATTTTTATTTTTATGAAAACATAGTATTTATTAAAAATATCACAGTTAATTATTATTAATTAAAATAAAAATAAAAAATCATCCCGTAAACATATAGTCCATTGTTTTAAATTTATCCTTAGACAAATAACAAAATAATTTGCAATCTTGAAAAGTCATTTCCAAATACCCCTCAAATAAAATTGTTCACAATTTAAATGGAAAACAAAGTATAAATTAATAGTATATTTTATTTTCTATTTCATATTAAAATTCCTACGGTGTACTCCACATTATTTATAATAAAATTAGATTATATTATCTTTAAAATATTATATCAAAATTCAAATAAAAATCAAATAAAATATATTTTATCCGTCTGCCAAATTTATATACATTTTTTGATATATATTTATTTGTATTTTTTAAATATTACTCTCATATTATTTAATTTATAACCAACTATTCGTTATATAAAAAAAGTAAAAAAAATAAAAGAATAAACCATATACGTTATGAAAAACGAGAGAGAAAACAAATAAAGAATACATAAATTTTACGTAATTCGGTAATAGTGTATCAACCTATGTCCATGGGTAGGGACCGTAGAGATTTTATTATACTTAAGAAGGTTAAGCACCTCAAAAAATACCCTAAACTCTAAGCTCACTTGTTATTAATTAAGATGGGCCAAAAAAGAAAAACCCAGCCAATTGAAACAATATTTTCGTTTTAGTTCCGGATCGGATAGACAGCTAAATTCAAGTCACGTTTCAATAATTTCCACCTTGACTTGGAGTTTCTTCAACCACCAAGGTTCCTTAGTGTCGTCTCCTTCCTGTTAGATGCCCCGAGAAAACTTTACCTCATGCGAATATTCACAGTGTTCAAGCAGTGCTCGAACTTCTCCGTTGATAGCACCCTTGTTAACATATATGCTGAATTGTGTTTTGTAGCTATTTTTTTAATAGAAAACTTGACTTCCTCTAGACATCACAGATAAAATTCAACCTTACATCAATATGCTTGGTTCTTTCATGATACACCGGATTCAAACTGGTCGGAGACTACTTTAAGCCATATAGATATTTCTTTAACAAGCATGGTATGATCCTTTTTAGAAGTGTCAAACCCTCCGGTTGAAACATGTAAATCGTTTTTCTAGATTACCATGAAGGAATGTTATTGTTTATCAAACTGCTTCAGCTCCAGATCAAAAGTGCCCACCATTGTCAAAAGAACTCAAATGGTTTTGTGTTTCATCACAGGAGAAAAGACTTCATGCTAATCGATTCCTTCATTATGTGAGAACCCCTTTGTCACTAGGCTCGCCTTGAACTTACTGGGTTTAACACCTGGAATTCTCTCATTTCTTTAAAACACCCACTTGTATCTCATTGGCTTCACCTCTTTTGGTAGTGTAACAAGATCCCAAGTCTTGTTTTTTTTTAAGAGACTGAATCTCTTTATTCATTTCTATAATCTAGTTTTCTGCATCTCTACTCATCACGGCTTCTTTATATATTTTTGGATCATCAGAGTCAAGATCATCATCAATTGCCAATGCATAAGCCACAAAATCCATGTCACATGTATTGACATATTTTGCAAACCTAGTTAGTTTCTGAATATTTCTCTTTCATTTCTAGCTGCTATGAAATCTTCAACCTCAGTACCAGTGTCACCAGCTTCTTCTCAACTTGTTTCCCTTGAGGTTTTGACTGATCTGGTTGATCAGATTGATCAATAGTATTATCTTTTTGCTTTTCTTTAACACAACTCTATCAAGAATCTCAAACTCTACCTTTTGGTCAGCACTACAATGTTTTGTATCTTTAATACTTTCATAATCTCTACTCTAATCAATCATAGCAGATTCATCGAATGTTACATCTCTGCTAATAAGAATTTACCAGGATTTTACTTGTTGTACACCACAGTCGATAACTTTTGACACTTGTTGCATACCCTAGAAATATGCATTTCACTGCCCTCAGTTCCAGCTTACCATCATTCACATTAGCGTATGCAGGGCATTAAAATATTCTTTGATTCGAGTAATCAGATGGTTTACCAGATTATACCTCTTGAAGAGTCTTTAAGTCAATTGCAGTTGATAAAGATCTATTAACCAAATAGCTAGTAGTGTTAACTACTTCAACCCAGAATTGCTCAGATAAGCCAGCAAGTATGCGCATACATTTAACATGCGCCATGAGGGTTTGGTTTATATACTCTGCAACCCCATTTTGCTGTGGTGTGTGTTGTATAGTACAGTTCCTTACTATACCTTCTTTCTTGCATAAATCACCAAATGGAGCATTGCAGAAATCCAACTCATTATCAGTTCTTAGAGTCTTGACCTATTTACACGTTTGTTTTTCAACCATGATCTTCCACTCCTTGAACTTCCCAAACATCTCATCTTTGGTCTTTAGAAAGTACAACTAGACTTTTCTTAAATAATCAACTATGAAAATGACAAAATAAGAACAACCGCCCTACGATTTCACTAGAGAGAAACCCCGTAGATCTGAATGAACATACTCCAAAATTTATTTTGAAGTGTGATGGTTGGTACTAAACATTACCCTGCGTTGCTTCACTTATACACAAGCTTCACATAATTGAATTTTACATGTTACATCTTCACCAAGTAAATCCTGCTTGCTTAGCACAGACAATCCCTGCTCATTCATGTGACCCAATCGACAGTGCCGCAAATTTGTTCTATCATCATGTTTATCCAAGAATTGGGATACTGCCGCCGTTCCCATTACTGAATTGCCTTGTAGAAAATATATTCTATGTTGCAGGTTTCCCTTTATCAGCACCAGAGAACCTTTCAGAACTTTCACCCACTCACCTTCACCGTGATATTTTAAACCATTCTTAGCTAAGGTGATAAGAGAAATAAAATTCTTTCTGAGTTCATAAACATACCAGCAATCAAATTTCCTGATAGTGCTGTTATGAAATTTTATCTACACTATCCCGCTCCCCTTTATGGTCAGAACTCCATCATCACCTAGCTTCACCGTTCCATTCCATTTTTTGAAAGAAGTGAGTAGATCACGAGAGAATGTCATATGGTGAAAAGCACTAGTATTCATAATTCAGGTATCAGTAGTACTAGCATTACATCTTGTCAGAACTTCACCAAGGTCCTCATCATCAAAATTGTCTTGTACCACAGCAGCACTGCCATTGTTACTAGACTCACATTTGTACTTTCCTTTTTCTGTGGGCAATCCCTTTTAGTGTGTTTTTTTCTCATTGCAAAGATAACACTTATCTTTGCTAGAAGATTTTGAATTTGAACGTGATCTCCAATTCTCATTACCCTTCTCCTGTGGTCTTCCCCTACTTGCAAACAGACCTAAACCAGAACCCTCTTCCCCATAATTTTTTTTTAAAAAAAATAATTCTTTAGACAGAAGAGCATATTTCACATCATTAACAGAAGTTGTAATTCTACCATATATTAAGTATCTACAAAATTATCATATGAACCAGGTAGTGAACATAGTAAAATTAAGGCTTGATTTTCATAATCTATTATAACTTCAATCCCTTGAAGATCAAGAATAATATGGTTAAACGTATCGAGATGATCCTTTACCTGAGTACTTTTAGACATAAGAAGAGTGTAAAGTCATTGCTTTTGATACAGCCTGTTCATGAGAGAGTTGTTCTGATACTTCTCACACAGTTTATCCCATAACCCATAAGCCATCGTCTGATCTACAACCTCCCGTAACACCTCATCAGTAACTGACAACAAGATTGCAGAATGAGCATTTGCCAAAATCTTCTTCTTCACATTCTCCTTCGTGTTTTTAGGAAGCTTATCTTCTCCCTCCTATGTAGCCGCATATCCCTGTTGGAACCAGAAGTGCCCTCATATTGACCTTTTAAAGCGTGAAGTCATTCGACCCATTAAACTTCTCCAGATCAAACTCATACAATCATATCTTCAATAAATCAGATATGACTATGATACCACTTATTATGAAAAATGAGAGAGAAAATAAATAATGAATAAATAGATTTTACGTGGTTCGATGATGGTGTGTCAACTTACGTCCACAGACAGATTTTATTATACTAATTCAGAGGATTACAATACTAAATACAACTAGAAACCGTAGCAACATATTTGTAAGCATCTCCAAAAACACCCTAAACCCTAAGCCCACTTGTTATTAACTAAGATGGTCAAAAAAGAAAAATCCAGCCAATTGAAATAACCTTTTCATTTTGATTCCGGATCAAGTAGACAAACAATATGCTTTATATTTAGAATATTATATTATTATATCCAATACTTAATTCTAATTAAACACTTACGAAATGCCAACTAATACTACATGCGGTATAAAATATAGAAGAATATAACCAACAAATAACACAAAATCAATTATTTTCTCCGCAAGAAATTGTGACGTTTTTTTGTGAAATCTATGGTCTATTGATTAATTTCTGTTGATGTAATTTTTCAACAAAAATAAAGTAAAATTCAAAGATATAGAAAATATCCTTAAACTTGATTAATTAGTGCCTGAGATTAGGAATCTCTAAACACTGTACGGTACAGAAAATAAACTGGAAAATAAAAGACTGAAATTTAAAGTGGTGATCCCCAAATCTGACTTTGCTTTGTTGAAGTTGATTGAAGATACCTTGCCAAATGATGATTCAAACCTTTAAATATTCTCTGGGAAACCGTACTGAAAACCGTCACCCGAACGGTTACAACGTCTCCTTCCCAACCGTCTTCCAACCCTTCTCATGCTGACACGTGTCCCCAGCAGACTAAAATTATCCCTATATTTCACTCTTTGAGCCGACCACAGACCTTCCGCTCTTTTGGCCCGACTTCGTCCTTCGCCCGACCTGCTTCTTCGCCCGACCTCATTTGGGCCGACCTCCGCTTCAGCCGCCCTCCGTCTTTGATCAAAGACCTCCGCGTCTGTCCGACTTCGCCTTCTATCCGACCTACGGTTTACCCGACCTGAGGCCTCCCGACCTGCGGACTTCCCGTCCTGAAGGCCTCCCGACCTGCGGACTTCCCGTCCTGATGACTTTCCGCCTTGAGGACCTTCCGACCTTCCGACCTTCCGACCTGAGGTCTTTCCGTCTTGAGGACCTACCGACCTGAGGTCCTTCCGTCCTGATGATTTTCCGTCTTGAGGACCTCCCGACCTGAAAACCTTCCGACCTGAGGTCTTTCCGTCTTGAGGACCTACCGACCTGAAAACCTTCCGACCTGAGGTCTTTCCGTCTTGAGGACCTACCGACCTGAAGACCTTCCGACCTGAGGTCTTTCCGTCTTGAGGATCTACCGACCTGAAGACCTTCCGACCTGAGGTCTTTCCGTCTTGTATTTTCCTTAGAAATAAATCTATTTTCTTTGATTTCCTCACGGTGTCCTTCAGCCAGTTCAATCAACTTTATTGCCAGGCCCATTCTTCTTTTTGCCTTGGGCTTTTAACCTAATTCTAAATTTCGTACGTAACAACTTGCCCGCCGCCAAGGGACTTTCAAACGCCATTCAATCAATGTTTGGAAGTTCATAAGTCACTACCCTCTCGAAAAAATTCCCTTAGCAACTGCACCATTTACTGCAACACTCCTGATTAACTTCCTTCTCTGCAATACGAGCTTTTGTGAATCAAAATCCCAAAACACTCTAACCATGGCGAATCAATACATTCCTGCCCTTCCTTTCAACGGAACCCTCCCAGAGGGCCCATTTTCAGCCTCGAAAGTACTAACTCCGACGATCCGCCCATATTGCTCTACTCCTGAAGACTCAAACCGGATGAGGAAAGTTTTGGAATCCCGAAATTCCTTGGCTATCAACAACCCTAACTACCAAGCAGTTCGCATTCGAGACAGCATCAAAACCCATCTCACGGACCCAAAAGATCCTTACCGCGCTTGGTATCGACGGGTAGCGTAACACTTCCAGACCCAATGGCGATCTCAAAAAATCGACCAAGCAATACTATTGTCCACCATGCCGATCAATCTGCATGAGAAGGTGCTCTTGGCCATGTCCGCCTTCTGGAATGCGGAAAATGGGACGTTTCTCCTACCATCTGGCCCCTTTGGTCCAACTCTTATGGACGTGGCAATGATCGCGCATCTCCCAGTTGTGGGTGAAGACCCTGTAATGGGAGCCCTAGATGGGCAGGAGCCATCAGAAGACCACCCGGGATGGTCTTTACAAGGTGTGAAGGAATGGGGTTGGACAAAGTTCGCAACCGACCAGCAAGGGGCTCCAGGGACCCCTGTAACCGACCGGGGGCATACTGCCTTTATTCTTTTTTGGCTTTGTAGGTACGTCATTGTTTCCCCTTCCAAATGTGTTCTTCCTTCTCATCTCGACCTGGCCATTCATATTGCGTCAGGTCGGTTCTTCTCCCTTGGCACCCTGTTTTTAGCCAATCTGTTTGAAGGACTCACCAGGGTTAGCCTTCGTCTAACAGATAATGATAGTAGAAAATTAGACACTGCCGCATCGGGTCCTTTTTGGTTTTTAGAACTTTGGTTCCGTCTTTACTTCCCCAACACGTTCAACTTAGGATCTCCGCCCACTATGCCAACCTCCGAAAAACATTTGGGATTAGCCCTCAACCGACTCTGCTCAGGACGCAATAAACTCCAATCTTCCGATCCAATAATAACCGCAATTTTAACCGATACCCGCAGTAACTCTCGATTTTCTATGTATAAAAAGTATGCGGGTTATGCGCCCAACCATTTTTGGCCCTTTCCGGCACCAAATCCTCTTCCGACTCCTGAGCCTTGTCCTCATCCCACCTATTCTTTTGCCTGGGACGTTGCCCTCAAACCCAGGTCTCTTTTTAGCAGCAAAAAACTCGATAAAAAAGGGCAGAAAACCTTTTACACTTTTAATTATGAACCTCAATTCATGGCGCGCCAGTTCGGCTGTTGCCAAGGTATCCCTGGACCCGTCGCGTGTCCGCATATAATTTTTCAAAGCCCTGACCGACGAGTCCTACCTAATTCAATCCCTTCTTATATCACCCAGCTCACCACGTATATAATTTCCAATTCTTATATTCCTTTCCGCTCCAACCCTGAGACTGTAGAAACATTCAATGAATGGTGGTCGGTTGTATGGCCCCTGATATCCCCTAATGAGGATTGGTTGCTGAACATACTCCTTCCCCCCCAAGGATTGGTTCTAGGGGCGGCTAGACATACTAGCACTCAGCAACAAACAGCTGCCCCGGGAATCGGATCTAGTGTTCCAGTGCGAAAAAGGAAAGCTTCCCAGCTGCAAACACCCCCGACCTCTGGGGCCGACCAGCAAGCACCAGCAGACCTTGGAACGACTAGGACGTCAGCAAGGACCCGACCCCGAATTGGTAATTTTTCTTAACACCATGAACCAATTCACTATATTGTAACTTTGATTTCACTTATTTCATTCACCAGAACCGACCTTGGTGACACCGACCACACAACCGACGCTAGCCCCAGCCGACCATCCAATCGGGCCTTTGGTCCAGACCAATTTGCCAATGAGCAGTCGGGCGGAGGACCCGACGAGGAGGCAAACTCTTCCTCCCGTACCGAGGAGTGGTCGGGCCAGGCACCCGACCAGGAGGCAATCTTTACCAGCAGTGCCTATAGAACCAGTAAGTTCTCTCATCAGCAATACTTAGGATTCTAATGATCAACCTTGATATATTTAACAACAAACATTTCCATGATTTTTCACAGACACCTTCACCCATCGCATCAGCAGCAGGGGTCTCTTCTGACAGCGAGGGGACTACTTCCCAGATGGGTCGACCGCCATACATAGCATCAGACTCATCCATGTCGAAGGAAGAACCAGCCGCCCTCGCCGAAGCTGACCCTCAAAACGACATCCCTGATGCTGCTGATCCCGAACTCGAAGGTGCCCCAGAGATCCCGGCTGCAGTGGCTCTAGATGCAGCCGCCCAACCTGCAGCCGCCCAACTAGCAGCGGCGCTCCCTCTAGCCATCGAGTGGCAGGCAGAAGAACCACCTGTGGCAGCCCAACCTCCAGAAATGGAAGAAGTGTCTTCGTCCGATTCGGAGACTTCTGTGAATTTGGTAAGATTAAACCAATCCATGCCACAATATTTCTTGCGGAAAACACTAACTGTTTCATATACTACTTTCCATAGGGACCCAGGTCGGCACCTCAACGACCATTCGCAGCAGCCGACGAGTCGGCTGCTGTTATACCAGCTGTCCGCCCTACTCGACCGACTTCATTGCTGCCCCCCTCACTGACAACAGTTCGCCCAGAGGTAACACATATCATATCTAAATAATTTTGCACCTCCCTTGGAATACTTATTGAAACTGTAAGATTTGCAGGGGCCTTCGGACTTAGCCATTCTATCGACTGTTCCGATTCCAGCGGAGGCCCAAACTATATTCACTGAGGCCATTAACCGTCCCCTTTCAGAATTAAGGTCCGACTTATTGGACAAACTCATTCAGACGGTTGGTGGCCTTCTCTTTTCCACTCCGACGGAATCGCCAGCCGTCCCCATTCTGCATCGGCTGATGGAAAGTCTTACGGAGCTCAAGACTGAAGTATTAGTTATTGGACTCCTGTCAGCCGAAACCCCCCAGCCTGTCTTCGATCAAACAACGCTGGAGAATTCTTTGGCTAAGACCCGAGAATCCCTTCAGCAGACTACTGGAAGGCTGGGCGGTCTCCTTAGCACAAAAGCTCAAGTTGATGAAGCTATTCAGAAAAAGGAGGCAGAATTGCGGGAGCTAAGGAAAGAACAGTCTACCCTGGATAAGCAAATTACCAATGAGCAGCGTCTGCTTGAGAGGTATACCAAGAATGAAGCTGAATTGGATCAAGAGCTGAAAGCCCAAGCTCGATCCCAATTCATCAGAAGATATCAGACGGCTGCCAATACCAGAAGGCTATCCAGGGATGAAATCAAATGGACACATATAAAAACTGCCCTAGGGGCACTGTTGTAATTCTTTCCCCTTTGTAACAACACTTGACTTAGTAATATATTGTTCCTTCTTCTCACAAAACAAGGATCACCTTTTAATTTCCAAATTTGTAGGAGTCGAAACAAACTCCTTCTTTAAAAGAACACTGTTTCTCACATTTTAAGAAACACATTCTAAGGCATATTTTGAAAACCAAAACACTTGAAGTGTTAACAAACATGGCGAATGACCGACCTCATGTTCCATCAAGCAACTGGGAAGGTGTTCTTCAACCCTTCTTTGTAGGTAATCACCCTATTGGAGGCCATGCAGAAGACTTGTTACATATACTCAAGCAACTAGACTTCAAATTCCGATTCTCCCAACGAGGAAGAAGAACCATTCATCGCGTCATCCGCCTGATGGAAAAAATCATTGAGGGGTATGAACCTCTTCGTGACATCCTTAGCCGCATTCCTGATCTCCATCATCACATGGAAATGATTGAAAATCATGCAGCAACCATACTTCCAGACCTTGGTTGGGATAATATATTTTCCAATCAACGAAAAGTCTTTTCAAGGTTGCGTACCATTGTTGACCGTGAACATCAAGCCATAACAGATATGCAAGCACGTACCAATCAAGATCTAGACGACATGCAAAGCCAATGGGAGAGGTACCGACCAGATTTGGAAGATCTTATTGAAGAAGAACCAGAATTAATATCCACTCACTGGAATGAAAATTCTGATTCAGAGGCAGAAAATTTCTCACAAATACACGATGACTAACAGAAATGAACCTTTAAACAGGTTCGAACCCCCACAAATGGGTTCTGAATAATATTTGTTTCAGGCAGTTTTGTTATCTGAAAAGGCAGGATAATACCTCTTCAGATATTTAGCATTAATACAATCATGTACTCTTCTACCTTCATGATTTACAATAATGAAAGCGCCATTCCCAATATCTTTTTGAACAATGTATGGTCCTTCCCAATTCGGTGACCACTTTCCCAATTGGTCAGTTTTCTTATATGTAGGAAGAATGGTCTTCCAGACTAGGTCTCCTTTTTGGAATGTCCTGTGAAGAACTTTCTTTCCGTAACTCCTTGCTCTGTTTTCACTCTGTTTCACACTTCGACTTATTGCCTGAAGTCGGCTAACATCCAAATCCTCCAACTGTTGCATCATAAGTTGTTGGTATTCTTTTGTAAGATCACCATCAGTAAATTCTGTTCGGCCAGAAGATACTCGGATTTCGGCTGGTAAAACAGCATCTTGGCCAAACGTGAGTTGGTAAGGTGAGAACCCTGTGGCCGTATTTCTAGTATTCCTATGTGCCCATAAAGCCTGAGACAATAACAAATTCCACTTTCTTGGGTTCCCTTCAACCATCTTCTTTATAATCCCAATAATAATCTTATTTGCTGCTTCCGCTTGTCCATTGGCCTGGGGATAATAAGGTGACGAATGGTGTAATCGAACACCGAATTCTGCCAAGAAATTAGAGAACTTTTCCCCTGTGAAAACCAGGCCTTGGTCGGTTGTTATAGACTGAGGAATGCCATATCTGTAAATAATTTGATTCAAAACGAAGTCTATCACCTCCTTCTGATCTACATTTTTCAAAGCAACCGCTTCTACCCATTTGGTAAAGTAGTCAGTCGCGACCAATATGAAACAATGATGTTTCGATGAAGCTGGATGTATCTTACCAATAATATCCATAGCCCATGATTTAAAAGGCCATGGTTTTGCCAAGAATTGCAATTCGGTTACTGGTAAATGGTTTAAATTTCCATGTCTCTGACATTCCTGGCAGCCTTTGGCAAATTGTATGCAATCTTCAAAAATCTTTGGCCAGAAAAAACCCAAACGATGAATGGCCCATCTCATATTCAGACCTGCCCGATGAGCTCCACATATCCCACCATGTACTTCTGTCATTACCTCTAGAGCTTCTTTAGACCCCAAACATTTCAAAAGTAAACCTTCAAATGATCTCTTATACAAAATTCCATTTATCAATTGAAAACGCAAAGCCTTCAATCGCGTCGCAACTGAAACACTTGCACCTGGATTCTGTAAATACGTGATAAGCTCTGTTCTCCAATCGGGCACTGTTTCACTGGTATCTTTGTGTCCGACTGTAACTAAGCCGTCGGGCTCCTGTCCGACAGTAACTACGCAGTCGGGCTCCTGTCCGACAGTCTCCTGCCCGACCATAACTTCGCAGTCGGGCTCCTGTCCGACAGCCTCTTGCCCGACCATAACTTCGCAGTCGGGCTCCTGTCCGACAGCCTCTTGCCCGACCATAACTTCGCAGTCGGGCTCCTGTCCGACAGTCTCCTGCCCGACCATTCGGTCACATATTGGGTCTGTCTTTTCATCTATGCCCGACTTGACCTCCGACCAAATATCCTCCAGAATTCCTTTACAGGCCCTTTGAGCCAACTCATCAGCACGTTGGTTTTCTTTCCTCGGAATGAACTCAATTATTACTTCTGAGATTTTTGTCAGTAACCGACCCACAATGTCCCTGTATCTGCGAAGATGAGGATAATTGCAAACATATTGATTGTTTACCTGGTTGACTACTAATTGAGAATCCCCCCTTATGATTACAGACTGGACCTTCCTGGCTATTAAAGCCTCCAAACCCAAAATTAAAGCTTCATATTCTGCCGAATTATGGGTCATGGCTTCCAATCGTAGTTGCAAATTGACCTTTTGACCATCAGGTCCTTGCAAAAAGACCCCTGCCCCTGATTTGTTTCCAGAGGTAGAACCATCAAAGAACATCAACCATGTTCTGGTACTTATATAAGGCACACATCCGACCTGTAGATGATTCAGATATGATGAACAACTAAGTGGTCGGACACTATCACAAAGAGAATACCCGACTTGTGAGAATTCTGCTAAGAAGTCGGCTACTACTTGTCCCTTGATTGCCCTCAAAGGGGAATGTTGAAGATCAAAAGGAGCCAATTTGATGGCCCACTTCATGAGTCTGCCCTTCATAGTAGGTCTCTGTAAAATCAATTTGATGAGATCCACCTTCGATATGACCTCAATTCTTCTGGGCAGCAAATAATGCTCGAGTTTAGTGCAAGCGAAGACCAATGAATAACACATTTTTTCTGGCATAGTGTAATTCAGTTCTGGTCCTGTAAGGGTTTTACTGAGATAGTAGATTGCCCTTTCCTTCCCATCATCACCATCCTGCGCCAATAAACAGCTAACCACTTCATATGTATTTGCCAAATAAAGTTTGAGTGGCCGACCTTGTTTAGGAGGCATCAAGACTGGAGGGTGAACCAATGCCTGCTTGATAGCATCTAAAGCCGTCTGTTGATCGGGACCCCATTCAAAAGCATGTCTTCCAGCTTTCAACAATTTAGTAATGGGTCTGACCTTGCCAGCAACATTAGAAATGAAACGCCTCAAATAGTTCACCTTACCCAAAAGACTTTGGATTTCTTTAACCGTCTTGGGTGGCCGACTGTCAAGAATGGCTTTAGCCTTATTGGCATCAATTTCAATTCCTCTCTCATGAACTAAAAATCCTAAAAAGCTCCCGGCTGATATTCCAAAAGCACACTTGGTTGGATTCATCTTCAACTTGTACTTCTTCATTCTTTCGAATGCCTCTTCAAGATTTCTTAAATGTTCGTCAAAACTGGAAGATTTAACAATAACATCATCAATATAAACTTCCATTGATCTGCCAATTAAATCATGAAAGATTGAATTCATGGCTCTTTGGTAAGTTGCCCCTGCATTCTTTAACCCGAATGGCATGACTGTCCATTCATAAATACCTAAAGCCCCTGGGCATCTGAATGCTGTCTTAGGAATGTCTTCTTCTGCCAGAAATATTTGGTTATAACCTGCATAACCATCCATCAGACTAAGGATTTTATGCCCTGCTGCTGCATCTATCAGCATGTCGGCCATAGGCATCACATATTCGTCCTTAGGGGTAGCTAGATTCAAATCCCTGAAATCGATGCATATCCTAATCTTACCATTTTTCTTGACCACTGGCACAATATTAGCCAACCACTCCGCATAACGGCAAGGCTGAATAAAACCCACTTTAAGAAGTTTTTGGATTTCTTCCTTGATTTGAGGCATCAGATCCGGGCTCATTCGCCTTGGAGGTTGTTTGTAAGGTTTACAACCTTCCTTGATAGGCAATCGATGCTCTATTAGACTTCTTGTCAAACCAGGCATCTCTGAATAATCCCATGCTAAACAATCAATGTTGTTTCTAATAACTTCGAGCATCATTGTTTGTTGCTCTTTAGACAAATAACCACTTAACCTGATCACTTTTGGAACCAATTCGGTTCCTAAATTAAACTCCAATAATGGGTCTTGTGATGAAGCTGTTGGTTCTGTTTTTTCTAATAAATCGGGCCAACGAAATTGTTCATCTTCTTGGAGGTGAACATCCAGAATCTCTTTACTATTTTCTGCTTTATGTAATAACTGCTTTAAATAGAACTTATTAATAAGAGAACTACATACTTCTAAACTTGTATCATCCATAACAAACAAATTATATGGGGATGGGTGTGGCTTTATCCTGAGCCATACAATAAAGGTGTTCTTTTAATAGAACATCGAGTTCTGGCCAGTGACTTTATAACCCTTGTTTGGGTATTCCCTGGCCATATACAACTGAGACATTGGAGCCAAATGACTGGAATAAAACACTGACTCTTCAACTTGTTCTGTTACGTCGAATGGGTTGTCATTCGCTTCCATTTTGAAGACCTGATTTCCTTCCCAGAACATTAATTGTTGGTGCAAGGTTGATGGCACACATTGAGATGCATGAATCCAGTCTCTTCCCAGCAAGAGAGAGTATGTAGTATCTGCGTCCACAATAAAGAAAACAGTGGAGATCTTCTTTGGTCCGACCTCGATTGTGGCAACCATCATGCCTTCAGGCTTAGTCGGCTGCCCTGTAAAACTTGTCATTTCAAATTCCACCGGAGACAGATCATGAATTCCTTTCCCTAGCTTCTTGAGGGTCTTCAATGGCATAACATTAAAAACTGCTCCATTATCCACAAAAACCTTTGTGATTGGTTTCCCGCAAATGTGAGCATTAACATACAAAGGTTTCAAATGGGAGATCGCACCCTCTGGAATAGGAGGAAACACTATCGAAGGTGTTTCCGACTGAGGCTCGGAATCTGAAGTCTTTGCCCACTCTGTTTCCTCTAATTCATCATCTGCCAAGAATGCCCATAAAGGTTCGTCCATAGTATCATCTACCAGACTCGCCCACATCGGTTCATCTCTTATCTGATTAATCTCTGTCATTCGACAAGGAATTCGTGGTCCCAGACGAGATTTAACAGATCTTGAACTTTCCTCTGTAGTTACAACTTCTTCCTTTGTCTTATTCCGAGATTGAACCGTCAAAGATTCGATACGGAATTCTTCAAGAGATGGATTGATGTTGATCCGTTCACAATGTTGGCATCTAAAACCTTTAATTATTTCATCTGCCGTTCCTTTACCTTTCCCCTGTCCCGACGAACTTCTTTTGGTATAGTCGGAAGCGCCTAATCCGTCATTCGGTTGCTTTCCTGAACAGACCCGACTGGACCGACCTTTTGGAGACTGGATGGCTGCTCCCTGCTCGTTGGTCGTTTGTTCTGTAAAGACTCTAATGGACTGATCTCCTGCCAAGTGGTCGGCTGCTCTTTGTTCGTCGGTTCGTTGTTTTACTGAAGGAACTCGTTTCCCATACTTTGCAGCATACCTGCGTTTGGCATTGCGAATCTGTGTACGATTCATACCTGGGAAACGAGGATCTATATCAACAGGTAAAGGCTTTTTATTTCGAGCCCAATTGTTCCCGACTGAACCTGTTTTTCTGGTCGGGTGGTCACGCACTAAAACCTTTTCTTTCACCTCTACGTCAAAAGAACCGTCTGGACGGTCCCATTTTTCAGCGACTGGCCTTTCAACAACTTTGAGTCGTTCTTCCGGTCGGCTGCCGTTTGGCTGATTTCCTTTCTTTGCTCCGGGGCTTGCCTGAGTTCGCTCCCCTGTTTGTCCACTATTGGCCGAACTTTTCCCTGTTTCCGAACTTGGTTGGATGTCAACCATTGCCGTTGTTACTTTCGGAAACGGTTGCTGGTCTACACCTAGAGTGATGTATTTGAGCCGACCTGTCTTGATGGCCTTTTGAATTTCCTTCCTGAAATGAGTACACTGACTTGTAGTGTGTGTGAAAGAATTATGCCACTTACAATATGGTCTCTCTTTGATTTCTTCTTTAGTGGCCAATCTTTGCCCCTTTGGAATACGGATCTGCCCATCAGTCAGTAGGATATCAAAGATTTCATCAGCTTTCGAACTATCAAACGTCGGTTGCTCTTTTCCTTCAGATCCTGGTACTGGCTTCAATTTAGGGCATACATAAGGTTTTCCAGAAAGGATTTCGGCTGCCATCTCTTCTGACTGATTAAAATCAAAGTCACATGTTTCTGTTCCCATACTCGCCATATGTTGGCCTCTATTACGCCTGCTAAGCTGATCTTCCTCTCTGAATAAAGACTCTAGACGTCCTGCCTTGGATGCAAGACTTGCCAAATCCTCAACGTCCAGGGCAGTGAGTGCCTTTCTTAAGCGAGTATGCATATTCCGGACCACTAAATTGGTCATCTCTTTCTCACTGATTACCGTAGGACATCGTCCCTTCATCAATCGCACCCTTTCTATAAACTGTGAAGCAGATTCTTCTGGAAACTGTCTCAATTCTAGTAAATCAGTTAAAGAAACAACTGGTAAAGGATTGAAGAATCTAGCGTGAAATGCCATCTCCAGTCCTTCCCATGTCTGAATTTGTCCAGGAGGCAGACTTACAAACCACGAAAACGCCGTTCTAGTAAGAGATAAACCAAACAGCTGTAACTTATAAAAAGGATTATTGCCAACTTCTCCTAATTGTGCTGTGAACCGACCAACATGTTCTATGGTGGAAGATCCGTCCTCCCCTGAGAATGCATGAAAATCGGGTGGTCGAAAATTCCTTGGGAGAGGGTGTTCATTAATGATCCTTTCTGGGAAAGGTCTCTGATATGCAGGGCGGTTAGCCATCTGAGGAGTTAATCCATACTGATCCCTTAATATATGTGCAATCTCATCAGGATCTACATGAAAGCGTTGATGATCAGGAACATGGAACGGATCCTGCACAGGAATATGAATAGGATCATGTATATATCCTTCAGGCCTGTCCTCCCTTGTATTGTTCGGCTGCGGATTGGTAACCCTTGGTCCCAGTGGAACATTGTTGGGAAAAGTCAAAGGAGATTTTCCCCTATCCATTCGGTTGGGATTTGTGGCACTTGGGAATGTACTATCCACGAATGATGGCCCTGCGAAATTTGCCTGTTGTCTGGATGGTGATACTCCTGGTGGAGTATGAGTGGGTTGAAGACTAACCCTTGACAGTGCTTGATCTATCATATTCTGCATCAGACTCTGTTGCTCACGCAACATGTTCGTTTGTTGCTCAC
The DNA here is from genome assembly GCF_009805555.1 of Andrographis paniculata. NCBI lineage: Eukaryota > Viridiplantae > Streptophyta > Magnoliopsida > Lamiales > Acanthaceae > Andrographis > Andrographis paniculata. Next base: position 4,044,724 of record NW_026137611.1, read on the forward strand.
GCAACATATTCTGCATAACCAAAGTATGCTGGTTGTTCATTTGTTGAACATAAGACCACCAATCAGTTGGTGGTTGTGGGATTTCCCCGGCATTTGGCACAATAGGTGGTGGAACGGATTCTCCCACCGGTGCCGAAGATGATTGTGGTTGTGAACCTGCCATATGGACCCTTCCGATGATTCGGCCGGATCTAAGACGTATGAAATTATCGCCGGAATTGGAATGAGCAATTGTGTCTTGCTCCCACTGTGGTCGCCAATTTGTTGATGTAATTTTTCAACAAAAATAAAGTAAAATTCAAAGATATAGAAAATATCCTTAAACTTGATTAATTAGTGCCTGAGATTAGGAATCTCTAAACACTGTACGGTACAGAAAATAAACTGGAAAATAAAAGACTGAAATTTAAAGTGGTGATCCCCAAATCTGACTTTTCTTTGTTGAAGTTGATTGAAGATACCTTGCCAAATGATGATTCAAACCTTTAAATATTCTCTGGGAAACCGTACTGAAAACCGTCACCCGAACGGTTACAACGTCTCCTTCCCAACCGTCTTCCAACCCTTCTCATGCTGACACGTGTCCCCAGCAGACCAAAATTATCCCTATATTTCACTCTTTGAGCCGACCACAGACCTTCCGCTCTTTTGGCCCGACTTCGTCCTTCGCCCGACCTGCTTCTTCGCCCGACCTCATTTGGGCCGACCTCCGCTTCAGCCGCCCTCCGTCTTTGATCAAAGACCTCCGCGTCTGTCCGACTTCGCCTTCTATCCGACCTACGGTTTACCCGACCTGAGGCCTCCCGACCTGCGGACTTCCCGTCCTGAAGGCCTCCCGACCTGCAGACTTCCCGTCCTGATGACTTTCCGCCTTGAGGACCTTCCGACCTGAAGACCTTCCGACCTGAGGTCTTTCCGTCTTGAGGACCTACCGACCTGAGGTCCTTCCGTCCTGATGATTTTCCGTCTTGAGGACCTCCCGACCTGAAAACCTTCCGACCTGAGGTCTTTCCGTCTTGAGGACCTACCGACCTGAAAACCTTCCGACCTGAGGTCTTTCCGTCTTGAGGACCTACCGACCTGAAGACCTTCCGACCTGAGGTCTTTCCGTCTTGAGGATCTACCGACCTGAAGACCTTCCGACCTGAGGTCTTTCCGTCTTGTATTTTCCTTAGAAATAAATCTATTTTCCTTGATTTCCTCACGGTGTCCTTCAGCCAGTTCAATCAACTTTATTACCAGGCCCATTCTTCTTTTTGCCTTGGGCTTTTAACCTAATTCTAAATTTCGTACGTAACAATTTCTATTGATGGTTCTAGTGTATATATATATATATAATTACAAAGCAAAAGGAACTATTTATAATTTTGCAATAATAATAATAATAATAATAGCAATAATTGAATTGGTGATAAGAACAAGTAATTCATGGTTCTAAATAGAAATATTAAACGTGACAATATTAAGAAACGTTGATGTCACGTGACATATATATAAAGGCTTGGCCTACTAAAATTTAATTTTGATGTTGCTCTTCAAATTAAATGTAACATGTTACATGTGCTTTTGTCTTGTAGGATTTTTCGATAACCTTTCTTCTCAAACTTATACTCTCTCCGTCGAGCGAAATTAGTCGCGTTTTTTTTTTTTTTTGCGCGGAGTTTAAGAAAATTTAATTTATATAGTTAATTAGTATGATTAGTTAATATAATATATGTAATAAAATGTTATTTTAAATATTTTTATTTGATGAAATATTGAAATAAAAGTTGAAATATTTATTTTATTTTATTTTATTTAAATTTTTAGTGTTTTATTTATTGAAATTGTTTTGTTTTAAAAAAATATTATTATATTGATTGTAAATTATGCAATTAGATAAAAAAAAAAAAGTTAATTGTAATAATTTAAATACAAAAATAACAGTTGTAATACTAAAATTTTTAATATAAATAAAACATCAATTTTTTCGAATTTGATTGTTGGTATAGATAGTTCGATATTACGTACCGAAATTTATAATGCATATTTTATATATCGTACCAAAATTTTTAGTAATGAGATATTGTGCCAATAATTTGGTATACCGAATTTATAGATGAAAAAATACTGAATACAAAAATAACATATCGCACTAAAAAAATACCGAAAATACCAAATTTTAGTATTCAGTATACCGAACTTTTTCTGTTTGGTATCAATATTTTTTTAATATACCAAAAAAATCGTGTGGTATACAATATGGTTCGGTATTATCTGAATACAATATCGAAGTCATTTCTAATCGAATTACATGTATGATATCAAAATATAATATTTTAAGCTGAAATATAAAAATTAAAAATAATTTTATAATTTTAAGAATATATTAGAAAATTAATTATTTTAGTATCAATATACTAAATTATTGATATAGACCGATATATCAAATACTAAAATATCAAACTGTATTGATATTTTCGGTATATATTATACAAACAATGCTAAAAGTATATACAATTTTCGTACTGAAAATGTTTGGTACAGTATCATACCATATAAAAATTTATGATATACAATAATTTTGACACTTTAGTATTTTTTTCATATGGTATCTGTATTATTTGAGCAAATTGATATTTTTCACTCTTAATAATAGTGATAAATAAATTTTTTAATGAAATATAAAAATCAAATCTCATTATTAATCGTAAAATATCAAATCAAATATTTTTTTATATTATATTAAAAATTAATTAAAAAATTTAAACATCACATGAACACTTGTTTATATCATATTGAATATTTATTAATTTTTATTATTCAAAATTCTAACCCTATTTTCAAATTTACAATAAAACAAACAATAAAAGTTAGAGGTATTAGTAATTGAATAAAATATAGTTAAATTTGTAATTGTAATAGTATTTACTAATTATTACTATATTATAAAATGTGACTAATTTGGCGAGACAGCCAAAAGAGGAAATGTGACTAATTTCGTGGGACGAAGGGAGTAAATAATAATAATAATAATAATAATAATAATAATAATAATAATCTTAAAAAGAATCATATTTTAAATCAAAATATTACTCATAAAATTTCTGTATATATAATCACATGAAAATTTTGGTTTATTAACAAATGAATACAAAATAAGTATTGACATAATAAATTAAATATAAAAATAATATTTGATATAATATTTTAAATAAAAAAAATAGTATTAACACAATTCCAACCTCTCATGTGTATTAAATAAAAGGACAAACTTTATTATCTTTTATATTTGAATTTTTTTATTGAATTATATTATTTTTAAAAAAAAAAATCAATAGTTATTTGGTATAATATAAATATATATTAATTTGATATTTCGAATATAAAATTATTTTTTAGTATAATATAAAAAATAAAAATAAGTATTTGATTTAATATATATTTTTAAAAAATTAATTAAATTAATAGTAAAAACTTTCTAAAACATACAAAAACACACACATCATCAAGGTTTGTTTGATTTGAATTTAAATTTTTTATTTGAATTTTGATTTAGATATTATTTTATATAATATTTTTTTATAAAATAATATATTTTTATTATAAACTATATAGACTAAACAGTAAGAAAATTGATTTGAAATACAAAACAAACAAATCCTTTTTTTACCTGTGTTTTGCATTATCTATGATTAAGATTATTTGGGGTTTGATTTTTTTATTTAAATAGTATTTTAATATAATATTTTTATTAAATAAAATAATATAATTTTACTAAAAAAATGTGTGAATTGAATATTGTTAATTTTATTTGAAATAGAAAACAAATACACTCCACTTGTGTGAACATGGCATGTTGATTTATTTTTATTTTTTTTAATGTACAATCTCACAACTTCAATAAAAAATAGAATTATATTCAATAAATTTTATATAACATATTATTTCAGCTGAACATATCTTATATTCAAAAATTTATTTAAAAAAATATTCTATTATCTCTTTTAAATAAAAGATTTTTAAAATTCACTAAAGAGTGTGCTTGATATACAAAAATAAAATAAAATAAAAAATACTGTATATAATTCTAATTAACTAACACGAACTCAACTGGAAAAACAATATAAATATAGAATTAAATTGTATTACAAAATTTAATCGTTTGAAGTATATGATTTTTTTATAACAATAGTTTATATATATATATATATATATATATAAAACATGTGAAAAGATGCAAAAATTAATAATTAAAATTACATTGACTCATCTAAAAAAAACATACATAAATAAATTTGGATTTGTTAAGGTGACAAAATTTTATAAATAAGTTGATATGTTGTTAAAATAACATGTAAAATAAAAGTGTTTTTTAATTTACATGGAGACCCCAATTATTACAAAACAAAATAATTTGATTACGGAGTGATCGAAATATAAGAATAGATATATTGATAATGGACAAAAAGACTATTATATAATGGGGTAAACTGTTTTTTTAGTCCCGTAACTGGACGCCTTTATCATTTTAGTCCTGTAAGTGGAACCTGTCGCAAACTAATCTCATAAGTGAAGGTTTTTCGCTGTTTTAGTCTTCCGGCACCGGAGATGCCCGCGTGGCTTGCCGGAGGTGACGTGTCCGCCGGGTGTCCCGCCAGGTCAGCGACACTTGGCGGACACGTGGATTTATTTTTTTATTTTTTTTTAATTGGACCAAATAAAAAAAATACAAATAAAATTAAAAATAAATTAAAAAAATTAAAAAAAATAAAAAAAATAAAAAAAATCCACGTACCTGGCGGACACGTCACCTCCGGCGAGCCACGCGGGCGTCTCCGGCGCCGGAGGACTAAAACAACGAAAATTTTTTACTTATGGGACTAGTTTGTGACAGGCTCCACTTACGGGACTAAAATGATAAGGTGGTCCAGTTACGGGACTAAAAAAACAGTTTATCCTATATAATGTACTATGTTAACATGTGATATGTGATAAGATCAATGGTAACATCTATTATATGAATTATTGTTATGTATTATTATTAATTTATATATTATATTGTATTATATTAATAAAAATTATGTAATATTTGTCTGTGTTGTGCTACGGTGTGATATGTACTAAGTTCAATTGTACTATATATCATGTCGACTGATGTTATGTATTATTCGTTTATATATTATATATATACTTCCTCCGTTCAAACAATAAGTATACATTTACTTTTGATGCGAATTTAAGAAATAATAGTATTTTAATTATAGTACGTAGGTAAAAGTAGTGTAATAACATTTTTGCCCTTACTTTTTTATTAATAAAAGTAATGATGTGATGTAAAGTAGAAGTATTTGTGAAAAAAATGAGGTATTTAATAAAATAGTTACTTTGTAATTGGACGTTCAATAATAAAAATATGTATACTTTCTATCTGGACGAAAATGAGTATTATATTAATATAAATTATTTGTCTTTAGATATATATATATATGTGTGTGTGTTTTAATTCACTATTATTAAACATGTCATTAACAACCCTCAAATAAAATACTATTGAATTTCATGAACTTAATTTTTCATTTCTTTGCCCATGAAAAAGAAACTAATAATAAAAATATTAAATTTTCACATTTAAATGATTTGTTTGGTTTTTGTTTGATTTTGAATTTTTTTTTCTTTTTACTTTGGTATGTGTTTGATTATAATTCAAAACACATATTATAATTATTAAAGTATGAATTTGAATAAAAATATATTATTTCATTTTATAAAATATTATATAAAATACAATATAAAGCAAAATTAAAAAAAAAATCAAATAAAAACCAATATAAAATAAACCTTAAATTTATTAAAAATTATATAGACTAAACAATACATATTTAAATTTAAAAGTCAAACCAAACTCATTCAAAATTTTAAATTAAAAAAAGAAAAAAGAAGTCCCTGCCTAAAATCCTTTCAAATAGACACTCACAACAATATCTTATTACAAAATAAAAAGTAAAAAGTTAGACAAAATGAAAATGATTGCCAACCAAACAAAAAAATAAATAAAATTATATATATATATATATATCATTCATTCTCTCATATTATACAATATATATATTTAAAAATATTACTCAGGAATAATATTAAAATTAAAAAAAATAATACGTATATAAATATAACCTAAATAAAAAAGGCATCATATGATAAGTTGAGGTGTCATTAACCTTAAATCTTATATAACAATATTAAAATAAAAATATTGTGATTAAAATAAAAGTTATTGTGATTAATGAACCTTCCTAAAGCAAGTCTGTTGAAGTTAGGCGTTACATCATTTTATTTTATTTTATTTTATTATATATATATTTTAACAATAATATTTTAGCAAATAAATAAACCCACTTTCAATAAAGAATGGACAGAAAGTTTTTTCTATGCATATGTTCAGACTTAAACAAACAAAGTTGGAATGCAGTTGTATTAGACCATATGCAACCATTTTTATCTTTTAAAACATTTCTCTCTTCCATTTCAACAATTTATTATTTTATTTAATACAAGGATTACATATTTTATATTTCATTAATATAATTATATTTTATAAATTATTAATAAAATACTTCATTTCTCCCTTAACTATCTATCTATTTTTTTATTTTGGATCATCCCTATAACAAAATATCTATTTTTTTTTTAATAATTGTCTATCTATCTAACATTACAAATACACTTCCAATTTACAATATATTACACAAATGTCATTACCTTTATATCATACAATACCAATAGGGTTAATTTAATCTTTTTACCTTTATTTCAGCTTTATCATAATATTGTTACGTATGAAATTTAAAATTAGCTTAAAAAGCCCAAGGTAAAAAGAAAAATGGGCCTAACAATTGAGGTGATCGAACTGGTCGAGGGGCACTGCAGGAAACTCAGGTAAACTAGATATATTTCTAAGGAAATAGCGGGTCGGAATGTCTGCAGGTCGGAAGGTCTGTAGGTCGGAAAGTCCGCAGGTCGGAAGGTCCACAGGTCGGAAGGTCCGTAAGTCGGAAGGTCCGCAGGTTGGAAAGTCCGCAGGTCGGAAGGTCCGCATGTCGGAAGGTCTGTAGATCGGAAAGTCCGCAGGTCGGAGGATCTGCAGGTCGGAAGGTCTGTGAGTCGGACGATGTGTAAGTCGGATGGTCTGTAAGTCGGGAGGTTTGCAGCTGAACCAACAAGTCGGATGGTCTGCAAGTCGGGAAGTTTGCGGTTGGACCAAACAAGTCGGGTGGTCTGCAAGTTGGGAGGTTTGCGGCTGGATAAAAAAGGGCGGAAGGTTTGCAGTCGGACCAACAAGGCGTAAGGACTGCAGTCGGTCCAAAAAGGACGGATGGTTTGCGGTCGGACCAACAGGGCGGAAGAGCTGCGTTCGGGCCAAAAAGGCGGAAGGTCTGCGGTCGGTCCAAAGAGTCGGATACTGTTGAGAGTGAGTGAGAATGATAATTCGGTCGGCTGAGGGCACGTGTCAGCAGGAGAAGGATTAATAGACGGTTGAAAAAGAGGTGTTGTAACCGTTCGGGCGACGGTTTGCAGTACCGTTTCTGAAGAGTATTTAAGGATTAAAATTAGCAACTGACAAGGTATCTTCAATCATCTTCAAACGGCATCAAAGTCAAGAGATTCGGGGATCACCACTTTAAATTCCAGTTTTTTATTTTCTAGTTTTTATTTATGTATCCGTACAGTGTTTAGAGATTCCTAATCTCAGGCACTAATTACTCAAGTTCGAAGATAAATTCCTATTTTCGGATTTTACTTTTTATTTGTTGAAAAAATACATAAACAAATTGGCGACCACAGTGGGAGAAAGGCAAGATTGCTGATCCTACATTATCAGAAAATTTCATACGACTGAGGTCTGGCCGAATCATCAGAAAGATCAATATGGCAGGCTCACAACCTCAATCATCATCAGCACCGGCGGGAGAAAATAATTCACCACCTGTCATGCCAAATTCAGGGGAGATTCCCCAACCACCTACCGATTGGTTATCTTATGTTTAACAATTGAACAATCAGCAAACTTCGGCTATGCAGAACATGTTGCACGAGCAAAAAAATCTTATGCAGAACATGTTAGATCAAGCATTATCAAGGGTTACTCTTCAACCCACCCAGACACCGCCAGGGGTGTCACCATCAAGAATGCAAGAAAATTTTGCAGGGCCATCATATGTGGATAGCCCACTTCCAAGCGCCACAATGTTCAATCGAACAGATAGGGGAAAGACTCCTCTGACTTTCCCAAATAATATTCCTTTGGGGCAAAGGGTTGAGAATATGCAGCTGACCATTATAAGGGAGGAAAAGCCAGGGGGACATGTGCAGGATCCTATTCTTATTCCTGTGCAAAATCCCATTGATATTCCTGATCATCAACATTTTCGTTTGGGTGATGAAATTGCTCACGTATTGAGGGTTCAGTTTGGTCTAAATCCTCAGATGGCCAACCGACCTGCTTATCAAAGACCTTTTCCAGAAAGGATTATTAATGAATATCCTCTCCCAAGGAATTACAGGCCACCAGATTTTCATGCTTTTTCTGGAGAGGATGGATCCTCTACTATAGAGCATGTGGGGCGTTCCACAGCACAATTAGGGGAAATTGGTAATAATCCTTTTTACAAATTACAACTGTTTGGATTGTCTCTAACTAGGACAACTTTTTCATGGTTTGTAAGTCTGCCACCTGGGCAAATACAAACTTGGGAAGGTTTAGAGATGGCATTTCATGCCAGATTTTTCAATCCCTTGCCAACGGTTTCTTTAACTGATTTATTGGAAATGAAACAATATCCAGAAGAATCTGCTTCACAGTTTATTGAAAGGGTGCGATTGATGAAAGGACGATGTCCTACAATAATCAATGAAAAAGAGATGACCAATTTAGTGGTCCGAAATATGCATGGTCGCCTAAGAGATGCGCTCACTGCACATGATGTCGAGGATTTAGCAAGTCTTGCATCCAAGGCTGGGCTGGACGTTTAGAGTCTCTTTTCAGGGAAAGGGATCAGAATTTCAGGCGTAATAAAGGTCAACATATGGCTAGTATGGAAACAGAGGCATACGACTTTGATTTTGATCAGACAGAAGAGATGGCAGCCGAAATCATCTCTGGAAAACCTTATGTATGTTCCAAATTAAAGCCAATGTCAGGAACTGAAGGAAGGGATCAACCGACGTTCGACGGTTCGAAAGTTGACGAAATCTTTGATATTTTGCTGACTGATGGCCAGATCCGAATTCCAAAAGGGCAAAGGTTGGCTACTAAGGAAGAAATCAAAGGGAGGCCGTACTGTAAGTGGCATAACTCTTTCTCATATAATACAAGTCAATGCACTCATTTTCGAAATGAGATCCAAAAGGCTATTAAGGCAGGTCGACTCAAATACATTACTTTGGGGGTAGAGCAACAACCATTTCCAAAAGTAACCACATCAATGGTTAATATATAAGCAAGTTCCAGATCAGAAAAAGGGAATTCATTAAACAGTGGCTGACCAGAAGAGAAACTCAAGGTCTGTGAAAAAACAGTGGCTGAAAAATGGCATAACCAAGATGGTTCTTTTAATGTGGAATTAAAGGAGCAAGCGTTGGTCCGGGACCACCCGACTAGGAGGACGGGTTTGGTCGAGAGCAAATGGACTCGAAATAAGAAACCTTTACCAATTGATGTGGATCCTCGCTTCCCAGGCATGAATCGTACTCAGATTCGGAATGCCAAGCGCAGGTACGCTGCAAGATACAGAGACAAGGTCGCTTCCTCGAGGCAACCAAGTATGCAAGGCACTAACAATTCTTTGGAAGGAGGTCGGTACATACGGGGCACCTCATCAAAGCAACCGAACAACAGCCGAGACGCTGCTAGGTATACTGAAAGAGGTCGGTCCATCAGGGTCGTTTCGTTTGAGCAGCCGAATGAGGCAGACGAAGGTTGGCTCATTGGGGTTGCCTCGTCAAAGCAGCCGACCAGCATACGAGACACTGCTAATTACAATGAGGGAGGTCGGTCCATGCAAAAAAAGGGTAAAGGCTTATCTGATGAAAGAGTTGAGGGTTTCAGATGTCAGTATTGCGAGAAGATTAACATTAACCCATCTATGGAGGAATTTTGTTTGGAATATCTGACTGTTCAACCCGAAATTGAAGTCAGAGACGAAATTCCAGAGAATGTTTCAAGGTCTGTCAAATCTCGACTAGGGCCACGTATCCCATGCCGAATGATAGAAATTAATTGGGTTGGGGAAGAGCCTTTGTGGGCAAGTCTGATGGATGAGTTTATAGAAGAGCCAGAATGGGCAAAGATTTCGGATCCTGATTTTCAATCAGAGGTCCCTCCTATAGTCTTCCCTCCCATTCCAGAAGGCATGGCATTTCATTTGAAGCCTCTGTACGTTAATGCTCATATTTGTGGGAAACCAATCACAAAGGTTTTTATAGATAATGGGGCCGTCTTCAATGTAATGCCATTAAAGACTCTCAAGCAGTTAGGAAAGGGAATTCATGATCTATCTCCTGTGCATTTTGAGATGACTAGCTTTACAGGGCAGCCGACCAGACCAGAAGGCATGATGGTCGCCTCAATTGAAGTCGGTCCAAAAAAGATTTCTTCTGTTTTCTTCGTGGTGGATGCAGATACCACATATTCAATCCTGCTTGGACTAGATTGGATTCATGCATCTAAATGTGTGCCATCCACACTGCATGTAAAAGATGTGATGTTCATTTCCAAGAAGATGAACAATTTCGTTGGCCTGATTTGTTAGAAAAAACAGAGCCAGCTTTTTCAGCACAAGATCCTTTGCTGGAATTCAACTTAGGAACCGACCTGGTTCCAAAAATAATCAGGATGAGTGGTTATTTGTCTGAAGAGCAACAAACATGGATGCTCGAAGTTATAAGAAACAATATTGATTGTTTAGCTTGGGACTATTCAGAAATGTCTGGTTTAGAGCGAAGTCTGATAGAGCATCGATTGCCCATTAAGAAGGATTTTAAGCCTTGTAAGCAATCTCTAAGACGTATGAGTCCTGACTTGATACCTCAGATCAAAGAAGAGATTCAGAAAAGCTTCTTAAAGTAGGTTTCATCCGACCTTGTCGTTATGCGGATTGGTTGGCCAATATTGTGCCAGTGGTTAAAAAGAATGGTAAGATCAGGATATGCATCGATTTTAGAGATCTTAATATGGCCACTCCTAAAGATGAGTATGTAATGCCTATGGCCGACATGTTAATTGACTCAGCAGCAGGGCACAGAATTCTCAATTTGATAGATGGTTATGCAGGATATAACCAAATCTTTTTGGCAGAGGAAGACATTCACAAGACAACATTTAGATGTCCAGGAGCATTAGGTATTTATGAGTGGACAGTTATGCCTTTTGGCTTGAAGAATGCTGGGGCGACTTATCAGAGGGCCATGAACTCAATTTTTCATGATCTCATTGGTAAGTCTATGGAAGTATATATTGATGAAGTTATCGTCAAATCTTCTAGTTTTGAGGAACATTTGAGGGATCTTAAAGATGCTTTCAGTCAGATGAAGAAGTACAAATTGAAAATGAACCCGACTAAGTGTGCTTTCGGTATGTCAGCCGGGAGTTTCTTGGGGTTTTTGGTTCATGAAACAGGAATTGAGATCGATGCTAATAAAGCCAAGGCAATTCTTGCCAGCCGACCACCTCAGACGGTTAAGGAAATTCAGAGTCTGTTGGGGAAAGTAAATTATCTCAGGCGGTTCATTTCCAATGCTGGCTGGCAATGTCAGACCAATCACTAAATTATTGAAGGCAGGAGGAAGCGCCTTCGAGTGGGGACCAGACCAACAGACAGCTTTAGAAGCTATAAAGCAAGCATTGGCTCAACCACCTGTGTTGATGCCTCCCAAGGAGGGTCGGCCCCTCAAACTTTATTTGGCAAATACCTATGAAGTGGTCAGTTGCTTACTAGCTCAAGATGGAGATAATGGAAAGGAAAGGGCAATTTATTATTTGAGCAAGACTCTCACAGGACCAGAATTAATTTATACAATGCCAGAGAAGATGTGTTATTCATTGGTGTTTGCATACACCAAACTTGAACATTATATGCTGCCTAGAAGAGTTGATGTTATTTCAAAGATTGATCTCATCAAGTTAATTTTGCAAAGACCTACGATGCAGGGCAGACTTATGAAGTGGGGCATTAAATTAGCCCATTTCGATTTGTATCATTCTCCTTTGAGGGCGGTCAAAGGCCAAGCAATAGCAGATTTTTTGACAGACTTCGCAGGATATGAACAGGAACCGATCGGGTGCATGTCCTATGTAAGTACCCGAAATTGGTTAATGTTTTTTGATGGTTCTACCTCAGGAAACAGCTTGGGTGCAAATGTCTTGTTGGAAGGACCAAAAGGTCAAAGAGTCAATTTGCAGCTGCAATTAGAAGCCATGACCCATAATTCAGCAGAGTATGAGGTTTTAATCTTGGGATTTGAGGCTTTGATAGCCAAAAAAGTTCAGTCGGTTATTATAAAAGGGGATTCTCAGTTGGTAATTAACCAAGTAAACAAACAATATGATTGCAATTATCCCCACCTACGCAGGTACAGGGATTTGGTAGGTCGGTTGCTATCAAAGATCTCCGAAGTGATAATTAAGTTCATCCATAGAAAGGAAAATCAATTTGCAGACAACTTAGCTCAAAAAGCGTGCAAAAGAATCCCAAATGATATTTATGCAGAGGTCGGTCCTGAGACAGAAACAGGAACCGACTGGAGGACGGAACTTGTAATGTATTTACAAGATCCAGGAGCAGATGTACCGATTGGAATTCGATTGAAAGCATGCGATTCCAATTGGTAGAAGGAGTGCTATATAAAAGAACATTTGAAGGATTACTCTTGAAATGTTTGGGGCCCAAGCAGGCTTTGGAGGTGATGACATAAGTGCACAGTGGAATTTGTGGAGCTCATCGGGCAGGTCTGAATGAGATGGGCTATTCATCGTTTAGGTTTCTTTTGGCCAAAGATTTTTTAAGACTGCATATAATTTGCCAAGGGCTGCCAAGAATGTCAGAGGCATGGGCAGTTAATTCATTTACCAGTCACATAATTGCAAGCTATAATGAAACCATGGCCTTTTAAATCTTGGGCTATGGATATCATTGGTAAAATTCATCCTCCTTCGTCAAAGAATCATTGTTTTATTCTGGTTGCAACAGACTATTTCACCAAATAGGTGGAGGCGGTTGCTTTGAAAAATGTGGATCAGAAGGAAGTGATTGATTTTATGCTAAATCAGATCATATATAGGTATGGTATACCTCATTCAGTAACAACCGACCAAGGTTTGGTCTTTACTGGGGAGAAATTTTTAAGTTTCTTGACAGAGTTTGGAATTCGTCTGAATCATTCTTCGTCTTATTATCCCCAAGCTAATGGGCAGGCATAAGCAGCTAACAAGATTATTTTGGGATTATCAAGAAAACGATTGAAGGGAACCCAAGGAAATGGCATTTGTTGTTATCTCGAGCCTTATGGGCACATAGGAATAACAGAAGTTCTGCCACAGGGTTTTCACCATATCAACTCACCTTTGGACAAGATGCTGTGTTGCCAGCCGAAGTGCAGGACTCATCTGGACGCACAAGCTTTACCAATGATGAATTTACTGAGGAATATCAACAACTGATGCTGCAGCAATTGGAAAGTCTGGATGTCAACTGACTTCATGCAATTGATCAAATTGTAAAGTAGAATGAGATCAGGGCTAAGACTTATGGAAAGAAAATCTTTTACAGAACATTCAAAGAAAGAGACTTGGTCTGGAAGACTATTCTTCCAACATATAAGAAGATTGATCAATTAGGAAAGTGGTCCCCGAATTGGGAGGGACCATTCATAATTCAAAAGGAGATCGGAAATTGTGCCTTTATTATTATAAATCAAGAAGGTAAAAAGGTACATGACTGTATTAATACTAAATATCTGAAGAGGTATTTTCCTACCTTTTCAGATAACAAGAAAGCATGAAACAATAAATTTATTTAGAACCCGTGTGCCAAAGGTTCGAACCTAACAAGGGTTCATTCATTATCAGATGTTGAGTCGTGCAGAGGATTACTTTCTTTTGAATCAGAATCTTCATTCCAGTGATTAGGGATTAATTTTGGTTCTTCATCAATAAGGTCCTCTAAGCTATGTCGGTATTTCTCCCACTGATCTTGCATCTTCTCAAGATCATAGTCGGTCCGAGCTTTCATGTCTGTCACGGCTTGGCGCTCACGATCAACAAGAGTGCGTAGTCTTGAAAAGACTGCGCGCTGATTGGAGAAGGTATGATCCCAGCCAAGGTCTGGGAGTATGGCTGTCACATGGTGTTCAATCAAATCCATGTGATGATCAATGTCAGGAAGGCGATTTTTTATATCCCGAAGGGTCTCATATTCTTCTAGCACGTTTTCCATCAGGCGAATAACGCGATGAATGGTTTTTCTGCCTCGTTGGGAAAATCTGAATTTGAAATCTAATTGTTTGAGGATGCTTAGCAGGTCTTCGGCGTGACCTCCAACTGGATGATTACCCACAAAAAAGGGTTGAATAACACCTTGTCAATTGTTCACAGGAACTTGAGGACGATGAGGTGGCATTTTAATACTTGTTAGTAGGCGTGTTCAAGGTTGAATTGTGGGTAAACGTTTATTTGCTGATTTTCAAGGACTGCTAGTATTTATAAGGGAGATGAATTAATTGGTTCCCCGGAGGGTTTGGAATTTGGAAAACGATCCTTAATAAAATGAGGAAAAATATATTTACCAAGTCAAAGTTTTCAAAAGTTTACAAAAGAGATCCTAAAACAAGCTTAATCTGGGACCATTTATCTTCTGTTCTGGAGAGTCGCCTGTTATTGGCAGCCAACTGGTACTGTTTTATAAGTTGGGATCGGGCGTGAATCTTTAACTCTTGGTCCAGGTCGGCTGCATTGTTTTTGTATCGATCAATCAGGCGCTGCTCATCATTTATGTAGCCTTCCAGGACAGACTTTTCTTGATGAAGCGCCCTCAGTTCTGCTTCTTTTTGTTGGATTGATCCCTCTATTTGTGTCTTGGCATTCTTAAGGCCTTCTAGTCGGCCAGTCGCCTGTTGAATGGATTCCTTGGTTTTGATCAAGGAAGCCTCCAGACTTATCTGATCCAAGTCGGGCAAGGGTGTTTCAGTTGTCAGAATTCGAGCGAAAAACTTCATTCCTGAGTTCAGATAGTCGCTCCATCAGCTGGTGAAGAATGGAGGTAGTGGCCGACTCTGAAGACATTTGAAACAAAAGACCACCAATAGCTTGAAGGAGGCTGTCAAGCAAGTCTGATCTCAGGTCGGGGAAAGACTGGTCAACAACCTGTGCAATTATAGTTCGGACGTCCGTCGGAACGGGGACAGCCGACAAGAGAGCTAGATCAGAACATCCCTGCAGGAAAGGATGTCTATTTCAGACTGAATGGAGCATGAATATTGAGAATTGATGGTGGAAATTGTTCTTACTTCTGGACGGATTGTGGTCACCGAAGGTGCCAGAATGGCCATAGGTCTAGAAGGATGAGTGACTGGTACTGCGATAACCGATTTGCCGGTTGCTTCAAATGGACGTTGAGGTTTGGATCTAGGTCCCTGAATGATGGAGATATAATGTGTTAACGATCATGTTAATACTAGCCTATAGTAGGGAAAAAGGAATCTCGAGTGTTTACCAGATTAACAGAAGTCTCTGAGTCAGAGGAGGGTATCTCTTGTAATTCTTGTAAGAGTCCCCTTGGTTAAGCAGGTACAGGTTCTCCTTCCCGTCCGTCTGCTTCTGGAAGAGGTTCTGCTGCCATTGGGTCTGCTACTCCCAAGTCGGCTACCCCCAGGACGGCTGCCCTCTCGTTGGCTGCTCCTTGGTCGGGCGCGTTTGGGGCGGCCGCGGCTGATTGGTTAGGAGCGTCTGGGGCGGCCGCGGCTGGTTCGTCACGAGCAATTTGAAGGGCCACATCAGAGCTATCTTTATCTTTTGAAGCGACCACATCAGAGGAAATTACAGCATAAGTGGTTGCAAGCGTGGCCATTGGCGCCATATTAGGCAGAGATGGGTCTGAAGCGACATAAGGTAATCTACCCATCTCTGAAGTAGTCGCCTCACTGCGGGATGAGACCCTTGTTGTTGCTGGTTTGGCTGGTGAAGATGCTCTCACCAAGGCTCGTCGTTAGGTCGGGGGTTCCGCTTCATGAAGTCAGTCGGTTGGTAGCTCTGCTGATTTGTTTGGAGTGGAAGTAGTTTGGGCGGTCGCTCTGGCCGAAGTCAGACCTGAATATCAGAATAATGGTTAATAAAATGTTAAGTATAGAAGTTGTATTGAAGCAGGATTATTGGAACAATGCCTGGACGAGGTCGGGTCTTCACAGGTGCCCGACCTGATGGGCAGTCTATCAAGGTCGGTTGATTGTTTCCAGAGAAGGGAACAACTTGAGTCTGAGGAGCTTTTCTTTTCCTTTGCGGAGTGCTCGATCCGGTGCCTTGAACGATTAGTTTTCTTTGGGTATTGATCAATGGGGTCGCCCCCAACACCACTGCAAACTGGGCAGAAGAATGCCCAGCAGGTGATCTTTGTCAGGAGCAATTAAGGCCCAAGTAACTGACCACCACTCACGAAAGGATTCAACTGAAGTTGGAGAAGTTCAGAAGGGAATATAGGAGTTGGAAGTTATGTAATTAGTGAGCTGGGATATGTAAGTAGTGATCAATTCAGGAACGGCTCTCCCATCCAGACTTTGAATTATTAAATGTGGATGAGCAATGGGACTAGGTAAGCCTGGTTTGCATCCGAATTGACGGTAAATAACTTTGGGAACTTTTTTATCAATTTTCTTGCTGGTAAATAAGGACCTGGGCTTAAGAGCAACATCCCAGGAGAAAGAGTAAGTTGGATGTGGAAGTGGGTCTGGTTCGGACAAAGGTGAGGATACAGGGAATAGCCAAAACAGGTTGGACGCATAACCTATGTATTTTCGGTACATATAGAATCGGGAGTTGTTACGATCATCTGCTAGAATGGCAGTTATGATCGGATCAGATGCTTGGAGGTTATTACAACCTAAGCAAAGTCGGTTAAGGGCTATTCCTAAAGACTTCTCAGGTGTGGGGGCAACAGGAGGATGACCGAGTTGGAAAGCGTCGGAAAAATGGAGACGGAACCATAGTTCCGGGAACAAAAAAGGACCCGACGCAGCGGTGTCTAAATTTTTTAACGTCCTTATCTGTAAGGCGGGTGCTAACCCTGGATAACCCTTAAAAAAGATTGGCAAGGAGAAGAGTACCCAGAGAAAAGAAACGGCCAGAGGCTATATGTATGGCCAAATCAAGATGAGAGGGAAGAATACACTTCGAAGGAGAAATGATGACATACTTACAGAGCCAAAAGAGCAGGAAGGCAGTATGCTCGTGGTCGGTGACAAGGGTACCGTTTGCTCCTTGTTGATCGTTTAAAAATTTGGTCCAGCCCCACTCCTTAATGCTAGCCAGAGACCAACCTGGATGGTTTGCACTGGGCTCTTGTCCGTCTAGGGTACCCATTATAGGGTCTTCCCCTACGATTGGCAGATGAGCGATCATGGCCACATCCATGAGGGTGGGGCCGATGGGGGCTGTTGGAAGAAGGAAAGTGCAAATCTCAGGGTGCCAAAATGATGCCATTACTAGAAGAACTTTCTCATATAAATGACATGGGAGAGTAGATAAGAGTATGGCCTGGTCGATTTGTTGATTCTTCCATTGATCTTGGAAATGTTCTGCTATCCTTTTGTACCAGGTGCGATATGGATCATTGGGATCCGTCAGATGAGTTTTGATGTTATCATGAAGGCGGACTACATTGTAGTTAGGATTGTTGACAACTAGTAGGTTTCGGGCTTCCAATACTTCTCTCATTCGGTTGGAGTCTTCAAAAGTGGTGCAATATGGACGAATGGTTGTAGTGAGCATTTTCGTCGCCACAAGAGTTGTTTCAGGGATTGATCCGTCGAAGGGGAGTGCAGGGATGTATTGATTCGCCATGGTTTGGAGTTGCAGAAATTGCAATTAACAGGAGTAGTTTTGAAGAAAAAGGGAGTTTGGTGATACAATGTGTTGCAATAACTGATCGAAGTTGCAGAGGCAATTCCTCAGTGGGGTTGTGGTTTATGAACTTCCAAACGGCGATTGAGAAATGGCGTTTGAAAGTCCAATGGTGGCGGGCAAGTTGTTACGTATGAAATTTAGAATTAGGTTAAAAAGCCCCAGACAAAAAAAAAAAAAAAATGGGCCTAACAAATTGAGGTGATCGAACTGGTCGAGGAGCACTACTGGGAACTCAGGTAAAGTAGATATATTTCTAAGGAAATAGCGGGTCGAAAGGTCCGCAGGTCGGAAGGTCCGCAGTTCGGAAAGTCCGTAGGTCGGAAGGTCCGCAGGTCGGAAGGTCCGCAGGTCGGAAGGTCCGTAAGTTGGAAGGTCCGCAGGTCGGAAAGTCCGCAGGTCGGAAGGTCCGTAGGTCGGAAGGTCCGCAGGTCGGAAAGTCCGCAGGTCGGAAGGTCCGCAGGTTGGAAGGTCTGTAGATCGGAAAGTCCGCAGGTCGGAGGATCCGCAGGTCGGAAGGTCTGTGAGTCGGACGATGTGTAAGTCGGATGGTCTGTAAGTCAGGAGGTTTGCGGCTGAACCAACAAGTCGGATGGTCTGCAAGTCGGGAGGTTTGCGGCTGGACCAAACAAGTTGGGTGGTCTGCAAGTCGGGAGGCTTGCGGCTGGATCAAAAAGGGCGGAAGGTTTGCAGTCGGACCAACAAGGTGTACGGACTGCAGTCAGTCCAAAAAGGACGGAAGGTTTGCGGTCGGACCAACAGGGCGGAAGAGCTGCGTTCGGGCAAAAAAGACGGAAGGTCTGCGGTCGGTCCAAAGAGTCGGATACTGTTGAGAGTGAGTGAGAATGATAATTCGGTCGGCTGAGGGCACGTGTCAGCAGAAGAAGGATTAGCAGACGGTTGAAAGATAGGCGTTGTAACCGTTCGGGCGACGGTTTTCAGTACCGTTTCTGAAGAGTATATACGGATTAAAATTAGCAACTGACAAGGTATCTTCAATCATCTTCAAATGACATCAAAGTCAAGAGATTCGGGGATCACCACTTTAAATTCCAGTATTTTATTTTCTAGTTTTTATTTATGTATTCGTACAGTGTTTAGAGATTCCTAATCTCATACACTAATTACTCAAGTTCGAAGATAAATTCCTATTTTCGGATTTTACTTTTTGTTTGTTGAAAAAAATACATCAACAAATATAATACTAATATTTCTAAAACTCCGTACAAAAAATAAATATATATAGATATGAGACAGAGAGAATATAAATATATTATTAATATATTTCTTTTAGATAAATTTTACAAAATACATTAATTTAATATTAAAATAATATTTTATTAAATATTTTAAAAATATATATATGCATAAATTTCAATTTTTTATAATAAAAAACATTACTAGTAAAAACATAATGCTCCCTCCGTCCCAAAATTATAATCTTATTGTGTTGGGCACGAAATTTAAAAAATATTAATATTATATCGGTAGTTGGCAAAAAGTAAGGATAAATAATTTTTTTGCCCTTGTGAGTATATTAGTGTAAAATGTAGTGGCAATTATGTAATAATAATGAAAAAGTAGGGATAGTTTTATAGTGATATGATTATTTATGAAAATGAGATTTTTTGGGATGGACAAAAATGGTAAGCAAGATTATTATATTGAAACGGATGTAATACTTCATTAATTATATATATTATTTAATATAATTATAAAAAAGAAAAATAAATAAATTAAAAAACTTACCCTCTTCTTTCTCCTCCACGTGGAAGATAGAGAAGAAAGGACCGTTCTTGGCTTGTTCTTGTCAAGAACGGTTCTTACATTTTTTTGTTCTTTTTATTTCTTATGTGGCATTGCCATTCCATCAAGGGAGGTTCCTCACATTGCACATGGTCTAATTTTTTAATCTAAATTATTTTTTTAAAATTATTAAAGTGAGAGATAATGCTCTTTGTTATTACGTTGATATATTAAATTAAGTATAGTATTGATAATATACAATATAAATATAAATAATACTCCATTCGTCCACAAACTAACGTTCTATTTTTTTATTTAGAATGTCCAACAATTATTGTCCTTTTTCTATTTTTATACATAAAATTTATTTTTTTATTCTTATTTTATTTACTCTTTCATTTTCTATACACAAGATTAAGGACAAAATTTTCATTTTATAACAAAAATTCTAATTATCTAAAAATGTGTTAAATATCAAATAGGACATTAGAAATTGGACGAAGAGAGTATATAATATAAAAATATACAATACATGAATTATATTAATATAATAAAGTAGATTAAGTGTTAAATTTAGAATTCAACATGAGTTATTTCAACCGGTAATTATATCATTTAATAATTATTAATAGATTATATCATGTAATGGTATAATTAATTACACATTAGCATTTGTGTTGAATTAATTATCCATTGGCGCTTGATATTCTATGTTAATAAAATAAAAATATATTATATTAACCGACAATATATAATATATGGAAAAACAACACACAATACACCATATAAAATAAAAACAAAATAACACATAAGAATTTCGATAAAAAAAAAACACATAATAAAAATAGATATTACATAAATTATATTAATATGATACAAAGGTAACACATAAACTGACATCAGTTGAAATAATGTCATACAATACGTGTTAAATTAATTCCACACATGGTGGTGTGGGGATCGACTCGTGATCCTGAGATCATGGATTTAAATTCCTACATCTTCAGGTTTTACTCGCCACATATATTCGCCTAATGTGACTTGCCTTATCGTATAGTTTGTAAGCTATTAGATTTAGACAATGGTTTATCCAAAATGTTCGAGGTAGCGATTGCGGTTCATATATTATAATATATATGCTTTGACTATTTTATATCTACTAATTAGAAAAAAATTAGTATAGTTTCTATGCCAAGTAAGCACTATGCCAAGTAAGCACCATAATCATTACGAGATATATTTGTTATTTTTTATTTTTACTTATCCTCTAATAAAAAAATATATTTTTTTATTTTTTATTTTTTATAACCTAATTTATGTTAATTTGTTGTAACCGTATTTCAATTTTCATGAAATTTCGAACTATCTCAACTAATGCGCCTAAAATCAAACGATATAATTGTCAACAGTGCTCCACAAAATTTCTGTCATCAAATTGAAACGGCTTCACCAATAGAGCCTCTAGCCGTTGTCGACGGGAACTAATGTAGAAAGTACAAAGTTATGGATAAAACGCACCAGAAATAAAAAATAACATTAAACAAACTAGAATTAACAAGAGGCAACATGAATTAAATTAAAAATTAACCTAAATGGATAAAATATTATAGTTCTTAGGGATAAACGACAAAGAAAAACAAAAAAAAATAGCAATTTATTTTGATGATTTGTGTCTTGTGTGTGTTGTGAGTGTGTTTTCAAGACCACGTATTTTTGGAATTTAGGTTTTTATAAATTCCTAACTTTTAGGAGGTGTTATTCTTTCATCTTATTTCCACGTTTTATCTTATTCCACCTAAGTCTTCCAGTGGCCTTCTCTTCCTTGTCACAGTGAGCCTCTTTAGCCATGTTGATCTTCTCCCAAGGTGAGTGGGGCCTGTGGACATGGTACTCCGGGCGTCGTACGACTTCCCCATTCAAAGGCTCTGGCTACATGCGATTTATGAGTTTGTCCCTTTGGAGCCTATTTCTCTTTTGAAAGAAGGCTTTGGGGCTGTGGTCTAATATAATTATATAAAAAAATTGGAGTAAAATATCCAATTCAACAGTTATTTTTAAGTTTCGTCCCTATTGTATATATACATATTTTTTATCTGCACTCTCCATTTTACATCTATATTTTAATCTAAATTTTTATTATTTTTCAATAATCTTTTTACCCTCAACTTCCACCATCTCCCGTACCCAACCTATGCTCTCCACCACTAACCGATTTTTTTGTGCAATTTTCCGATATCGTCTGCAGGCGGAGTTGTTATCATCCTATCCCATTTTTTTTTTTTCGCTTTATGTTGAAGAAAAATATTTTTTCTATGAATGCTATACTATTCTGAGTTCTATATAGCGTTTTTTACCTATACATACACACTTACGCACATGACAGATCAAACTCCCAACTTTTAGCATGCCAAGGGAGAGTTCAATAAATGGCACGCCTGGCGCCTAGGCCCCATTCGCTCGGAAGGCCAGGCCAACCGTCCTTTGTGCACAACAAGTCTGGGTTCCATGCAATATGGAAGATATAAGCAGAACACGTACCTGCACCGAGACATAGACCATCAATCCACTGTAAATAGACAAGGGGCATGCACACATGGGACAGTCTATGGTTGAGAACTTAGGGCAAAACTGTCAACCCGTGACACACTCCCCCACCTCAAGTCGCAAATTCCCTTGTGCGACGTTACCTGAATGCACCGACGTTGTTTCTTGTAGCCTTGGCATGCCTTTAGGCGTCAGTCCATCTACACTTCTTGCATACCCTTCATGCTTGCCCAACATAAGTGAGGTTTCTCATTGTTGACCCATATGTAGATCATTCCTCCGCTTATCTCCATACGCCCTTTGGAACACCACCTGTTGCGGCTTGCGCTTTTTGCCCGAAGATCACCCTTAATGTGGTTCATCCCACACGAACAAAGCTCTTCCACCCTAGTGCTACGACACCATTAAGCGTACTCCCTCCCTCAAGGAGCACTCCCCACATAATGTCCATCCTCAATTTGGACATGCTCACCTATGCGGTATCGCTAGTTGTGCTCTCCTACAGAATACGACTTGAATCATTCGTTTTGGTCGTCATCACCGTCAAGGCCACTCTAATACCACATTTAACATACCCAAAAATTGACACGCCCTGCGCTTAGGTCCTGCCTAGTCTAAGGTCCATACCAACCATCCTTTGTGCGCAACAAGCCTAGATATACTATGTAACATAGGAGATATATGGGGAACACATACCTGCATGGAGACATAGGCCATCAATGGTATAGGGACAAAGGGCTCACACATATGGGATAGAGTGTGACAAAAAACTTGGGGCGAAACTGCCTTAAGTTGCAAATGTCCTCATGCGACGCAACTTCGGTGCATTGAGCGAGCAATCACATGACCAAGAACAAAAATAAATTTTTGGAGCTTGATACAAGCCACAATAGCACCTTGAGAATTGAAGACAATACAAAGTTTGAAATAAAAAGAAAAATAAAATAGTGTTTTTTAAGACAAAGAGTGAAGATCACAAAATTCTTTATGATGTGTATTATGTTCCAAAGTTTACTTGTAACATTCTTAGTATTGGGCAATTTTTGGAGAGATGATACAAAATCCACTTGGAGGATCGGACACTTTGGTTTCAAGATCAAGATTGTAATATTGTGGCAAAGGTGGTTATGACAAAGAATCGTATATTTTTTTTGAACTTAAAGAATAATGGTTCTATGTGCTTGAAGACTTGTGTCGATGATCCATCATGGATACGACATATGCAGCTCAGTCATTTGAATTTTGGAAGCTTGAAGAAGATGGGGAAAAAAAGATGGTGAATGGTCTTCCTATTATCAATCATCCGGATTAACTATGTAAGTGTATCTTCTTCGAAAACATTCAAGGAAGAGTTTTTCGAAGCATTCGAATTCAGGAGCTATGAAGACGCTAAAATTGGTTCATGCCGATGCTTGTGTCCCGATCAAGCCTCAAACATTAGGTAAAATTTCCAACTTTATTATGATATAGTGTAAAAACTTGGGTCTACTTCTTGAACCGAAAGAGTAAGGCGTTTGATGCTTTAAGAAATTTAAAGCATCGGTTGAAAAAAATGACTATGAGGTCAAAGATTTGAGGGCCGATTCAGGAGGTGAATTTTTTTCAAAAAAATGTCAATAATTTTTCTGAGGTACATGTTCTTCGGAGACCTATGACGACACCAAGAACTCCTCAACAAAATGAAGTTGCAGAGAGAAAAAATCATATGATTCTCATTATGGCGAGATTGATGCTAAAGTTTAAAGAAATTCCAATAGATTTTTAGGGAGAAGCCATAGCATGTGTTGTGAATCTTTCAAATCAAAGTCCCAATAAAAATTTGAAGAATGCAATGCCTCGAGAAGCTTGGTGTAGAGTGAAGCCAAGTGTGGCACATTTGAAGATTTTTGGATCTATCGCCTATGCACATATTCAAATGCAAGAGAGATTCAAACTTGATGATCATAGCAAGAAGTTATTATTTATGCTATTAGGAGAATTCAAAGGCATATTGGTTACTCGACCAATAAAATAAAAAACAAAAACAACTTATGGTGAGTCGCATGTGAAGTTCAATGAGTTTGAACTGTGGGATCGGATTGGAGTTCAAAAGAGAAAGAATCGTATAATTTTTTTCATAATTTGAACATGAAGAAAGTGGTGAGAACATTAAGTGAGAGATCAATCCATCAATCACACGTTCAGAATATTAGAATGTCATTTCCCTTAACAAAGATATGAGTTTGGTTCGATTGTTTTAAACTAAAGTTTTAAGGAAGTAAAAAAAATATATAAATGTTTGTTTTAAGTGTGCACTACAAATAAATATTTAATTTTTTCTTTTTTTTTTTTTGTCTTGTAATTTATGAATGCATATGAAATTTTATTATAAAGCAATTAGTTAATCTCATAATAAGTTGTTTGTTAATTATTATTATTATTATTATTATTATTATTATTATTATTGTTGTTGTTGTTGTTATTATTGTTGTTGTTATTATTATTTAAGTTAATGGCTATAACTATTATATTTTTATGTATATAGGTTTTTATAACTTGAGCAAGAAATGTATGCATTGACACACACAATAGAACTTGTTATAAGGATATCATTGGTTTTATATTCAGCACTAATAATCTCTAGAGTCTTATTGAAGTGCACGTATATTAATGATAAAACTTTTATTTCAATAGAAAATATAGATACTAAATACGAGCATCTAATTATCTTTAATAAGTATATGCATATCTTTTTGGAGCATATATATCATATATATATATATATATATAGAATTATAAATTATTAATATGGAAATATAAACACATACATTACCATATGATCAAAGCATGCAAGATTATTTTATTTAGAATGACATCCTAGTTACTATACTTGTGATTTTAATACGATGCATTTATTACTATATAGTCTGATCACAATGTACATATATTATATAATTAACTTTTTTGCTCCAGTAAAGTATAAATACTAAGCACGAGCATCAAATTATATTCCATATTTATACATATATTCTTCTTGTGCATATGATCATGCGATCCGAGTTTACGAGTTATTAACAAAGATAAACACTAGAAAATTTCAATTATATATCGTGTATAAAAATATATACATTGTCGAAATATAGGATATAAGGATAAACCCTTAAAAGAGTGCATGATTATTTATTTTTTTAATTTTCAGTGTCATCTCGATCTACATACTACCACCTTGTGTTAGCAAGTCATATTTATTAGTACAGAACTTGGAAAGAAGTGCAATAAACCAATCTATCCTTGCTAAATAAATATTAAAAGAACCTATGATATTACTTCAATATTATAAAAAAAAATGTTTAATTAATGTAATACCCCCGGAGCTAGGCCGATACTAGGCCAACTCCCGTATATGGATGAGCTGGTGCTAGGCAATCTGAGATTGGATAGAGAGATTAAATAAACTACTCATATCAACAATATGTACATTTCTTTTTGAGAAGCCTATTGAAAAAATTCTAGAGTTAAGCGTTGCTTGCGGGTCGAATGATATTTTTATGGGATTAAATTTATTTAAATGACACGATACTTGTATGGAATAAACATATATTTATAATTTCTATAGGAAATATATATATTTAGACATTACACATTTCCTATTCAAGTTTTGATCTTGGGTGTACGTTTTATAGTTGATATTTTTGTTGAATAAATCATATATTCTGATATTTATATAGAAAATATATGTGTGGGACATATGCTATTAATAAACTTGGACAATCTCATATACATTGAGTTGCTGACGATTTAAGTTCAAGGTATACGGTTTACGATTTAGATATCTTTGTTCTTGGGGTTTAGAGCATATATTTTATTAATAAAATACTTTTATCATATGCATAAATGGACCAGTGGCACCTAACACCTCATGCACTATTGAATTGCACTTATACCACACAAAAAATTATGCTAGCCCACTTGGTATATATACTAAATATGAACATTTACACAAGTTCCGTAAGTACATCAATCGGATTTTGGGGTATATCCTATATTAATAGGGGTTTTTCATATTAGAGGAGGTATAGAACATTAAATTAGGCATACGCAGAATATTTATGAAGGTATATCATATGCCCTTCGACTATAGATATATTTCTCCACAACAAGTTGAGTCCGAGAGGTTACATAAATTTTACATTTCTAACATCATTTCAACCAATATATTTTTAGTAGCTTTTGTTATAATACACTTATGCTTAATGAAATATAATATGAATCAACTACCTCATTTATAATCCGTAATATGATATTGATATTTATGTATATACACCTACTTTCTTACAGTTTTGTCATGCATATAGTTTTCAAAATAGTCAAGATAATTCAATACACATAAAATTTAACTATTTTAAGTTATAAAGTTTAGGGTCAAGGGTTCTAGGAATAGAGCTTAGGAATTAAGGTTTAACACTACAATACTTTGAAATAAGCATAGATAGATAAATAACTATCCAACATCTCTTGCACTGTTGAATTGTAGGTAAAGTAAATGGTCCCGCAATGGATGATCTGATGGTGTGGGGTAAGACTTATGACCGTGAGGTCATGGGTTCAAATCCTTGATACCTTTAGGTCTTGCCTGTCACATATGATTCATCTAATGTGTTTTCCTTGTCAGAGTTGTCCTCGGGTCGGTAGGCGGAATAGAGCATTCATCAGGCAGGTAAGTCTTCCCAGTGACAACGAACAATATGCTTATGACTTCTTTGTTCCTACCTGAAGTAGTAGAGGATAGTTTGAATGCACGGGTCTTATGGAAGCCAAGAAAAAACGAGACTGCCTACTTTGTGAGCTATTAGATTTGGCTGGGGTTTACTTAGAATGCACTCATTGAGTGGCGGCTACGTGTTCCTATGCTATAAAAAAAAAAGAATATATAGATATGAAACATGAGTATTTAACTATCTTTTTTTAGTAACATTTTATTTCATTGATACATACTTAATTAACAGGGGGATATTAGGTATTAATGAAAATATACATGTTTACATAGTAAGAATATATAACTTTTCTTATAGTATATGTTCATCAATCAATGAGGTATCTGTCTATTAAAAATATTGCTAAAATTTGCACAATAGGACATCAACATATAATCCTAAGAAATCCAAATGATTACGAATGTCACATATTGTCAATCTATCTCTATTCATAACATCATAACCATCTATGAAGTAAACTATTTTTATTTTTATTGAGATTTATTTCAAAATCACCTAAATTAAGAAAGTCATACATACATATGAAAATGATGAATTTATTTTCTTTTTCTTTTTTTTTTTCTCAACCTACCTACAATTAATGATAAAAAACTTACACATGTCAATGTTATATTCAATGTTCTAGGTCGACCATCTTGAGAATGAAATGTGGGCTACAATGGAAACACACAACAAAATATGGACGCACACCATTTTATGCAAAGTACAAAGCAAAAATTTATTTTTATCAAAAACTAAAACTGTCACTTACTTTTTTTAACTCCATTTTAGAGATTGAATCTTCTTCAATGTTGATAATTAGAAATTGTATGCGTTTAATGTTTATATTATATACAATATTTATTTGATTTTGATCATATTCTATCTAATTTGTACGTGTATTGTTTATTCTGATAAGTATGAGGCAAATATCAAAATTGGTAAAATTTGAAGAAAAATAAAAGAAAAAACAAAATCGGCTTTGGCTCATCGAGTTAGTCATCTCCACCATTGTGAGTTGAAAAATCGGTTAAAGACCAAAAAGCCCAACTATTACATAAAAAGGACAAAAATAAAATAAAATAAGGAGACTACACATTTTAAAAAGAAATAAAGGGTGGCAGAACCAAGAATACATGCGCATGAACAAAAGACTGATAGATCGCGTAGAAGAAATCGACATGAAAAGATTTTCCTTCACATTACGATTTTATCTTTCTTTTCCAATTTGATTATGGAGTAATAACATTTTGGTGCTTGTGTTTGGGCATGTAGTTTGTGTCATTTTGAAATAGATTTTTTATATAATTTGTACGGGTAATTTGGTTGCAAACATATGGCATATTGGAAGGCTTTTGTTGATGTCCTTTTGAACTTTGTTGTTGATGTCATTGCTAAGGGTGACTCCGTTGCAAATATATTTTATATTTTCATATATTCGTTGGTGTCATTTTGAACTATGTTGTTGGCGTCATTTTGAACTCCTTTACAACATGCTATATAGCAAACATTTCAATATTTTGATGGTTTTGAACATAAAAACAAATTTGTGATGGTATTAAACATCATATTGGCAGGTAGTTGATTTACAACTTTCCAAATAGATATTGCCTAGGCTATTTTCAAGCCATTACTGCATAAAATATCAAACATATTGATTAAACGTAAATATCGCAACAACGCAATAATTCAAATTCCAAATACATTATATGTCATAGCAACATGATGATTCAAACCCCAAATATATAAAATGTTGTACCTAAATACAACATTGAGAAACATGGACTCCTACTTACACATTGCCATAAATGCAACAACTCAAAGATATGTCATCTTATTGGCAATTCTTGCTAAATGTTTCATGTTCAACTTTATCACTCTAGCAATATTATCCATTTTAGCCCTCTCTATAGTAGCATGACCTGTATTAAAATTTGTTTGAGATTTTGATATTGCTTCATTTTTTTTTTCATCGGGGTTAATGAATTCAAAATTTGATAATTCTTTAATTAATTTATTTATGTAGAAACATATACAATATTTTATAGAAGTTATTGTGGTTAGATTTAATATTAAAGTAATTTTCATACAAATAAATATATATTAATTATATTGTCACAAAAATATTTTAAATTAACTATATTTGAGTTGTGTTAGAATATAAAGTTATTTAACAAATCAAAGTAAATTATGCATTCATTGATGCATACTTCGTATTTTGTTATTTCATCTATTGATGAATTTTTATGAAAAAATTTAATTGACCATTGACACAAAATCTATGACCAACTTTTATTTTTTCAACATTGATTATACATACTTTAAAAGTGAATTTCTTAACCAATGTTTTTATTATCTTATTTAATACCTAATAAATATTGAATGCCTTAATTTTAGTATTATTATATTATTTTGAAAATAACATTAATAAATTTTTCATCTACATCTTTGAAGTTTTTTATATGAAATAATATACTATTGATATACAATTAAGTAAAATAATACTCCATCCGTCCAGGATAGTTATGTCATTTTTTTTTTGCTAAATTTATGTATAATATATTTATAGTAAATAATTTTATTTACAAAAAAAAATTATTACTCATACTTTAAAAAATAATAATCAATTTGTCACTACTTTATTACTAACTCATTAATAAATTTTCTATAATATTCCCACTTTATTTTTTACCTATCCTAACAATATTGGAATGTGTAGCTTATGGGAATGCACACATAATTACAGACCTAGAAAATAGGTGGTTAGGTGGTTATAGAAACTTGTAGAGAGTGTTAAATAGAGACCATAGACATTCCTAATCTATTGCGTATATATGTATGTAATATGTTCACATGAATAAGCAGAATAGAACAATATCACTTCACATGGTACCAGAGTAGATCCTAGAGTAGAGAATTGTCTAATCCTAGGTGTGAAAGACTGAGACCTATATTCATCTCATCTCCGGTGAATAGAGGTTCGGCAGTGAGAGGCAACCTCGACAGCGACAGTCCAACGAGCGTGTGAGTCACGCGCTCACTAACCATTTCAGGCCAGATTCAAGTACCGGTGTGTACGGCGGCGCTCGGTGCTCTGGCGAGTGGTGCCCGGTGTTCTGGCAGGACCGGTTGGGAGAAAGTTTTGCTCCGCTGGGTGCGATTTTTGTTCCAAACTGTTGCTTACAAATTTGGTGGGAATCCTAGATATTTTTCACTGGTTCCAGCGTGCTTTCAAGATTAGCAACAATTCCAGTTTGTTGCTGTCAATTTTCAGATTGGTGCTATGGAGTTCCAGGTTGTTTTGCTATTAATTGATAATGAATGAGAACAAACCTATTTTTGTCTTTGAAGTTGCTCCAGTTACATCCAAAATTACCGACTACAAACTTAATGGATCGAATTTGGAGTTGAATAAAACTGTGAAATTTATACTTACTAAGTGTTGAGAAGGATGATCATTTGTAGAAGGATCCACCTCCCGGTTAAAATGAGATGAGGGTATGGCTTTAGGATGATGCAAAGTATTCTTGTACATCAGAAATTCGATTTATGTGGAGGTCTATGGTTTGGTGAGTCACTACAATAATATCAAAGACTTCATTCAATATTTGGAGTTATATACTCAGGTAAGTGAAATGTTACCAGAATATACAATGTGTGCGAGGCCTTTTATCGGGTTGAGATGATAAACAAATCTCTTGTGAATTATTTTATGGAATTAAAAAACAATATATGAAGAGCTAAATGAACTCATGTCTTTTTGTTCCAATGTTAGAGAACAACAAAAGCAACGGGAACAGATAGCTATTGAGTTTCTTGGCGGGTTTTCGAATCGAGTATAAACCAGTAAAATCTCAAATACTAGGGAGTTCTGAGGTGACTACTCTGCAAGATATATTCTTTAGAGTTCTTCGAACCGACCCCTATCCATCTCTTAGAGTGGAGCCTTGGTGAGCAAGAAAGAGTACAAGCCATCCAAAGGTGAAAATCGACAAGGAACATATAAGAATAATCCGAACATCATATGTC
This sequence comes from Andrographis paniculata, assembly GCF_009805555.1. Classification (NCBI taxonomy): domain Eukaryota; kingdom Viridiplantae; phylum Streptophyta; class Magnoliopsida; order Lamiales; family Acanthaceae; genus Andrographis; species Andrographis paniculata. The sequence goes on from NW_026137611.1 coordinate 4,075,918, forward strand.
ACTACTGCAAGAAGCCAAGGCATGTTAAGAAATATTGTAGAAAGTTGTAGCTTGTTGTGCAGAAGGATCAATTCGCCTATGTAGCCTCTTTGGAGGGTCAAAAATCTAAGTTATCCATGTCTCGAGAGAACCAAACACATTCTTCTACTATTCTCCCGACTATTACCACCGCAGGTAACTCCAGTACATGTCTTATCACATTCTCCGGCTTTTGGGTCATTGATTCAAGAGCCACAAACCATGTGACAGGTAATGGCATTTCTCCATCCTCTGCTAGTTGTTTTCTTCTTTTATTCAATTTTTTTTTGAATGAAATTGCAACTATTGGTTCGCGATTAAAGGACAGATCTATCCATGACCAGGATGAAGCTTTGGTGAAACTAAGTGGAGGGCCGAACCATAACCTTTTCTCGACTTATCAATCACATTATTCTCAATCCCCGGTTACCCTTGGAGATGGATCCACTACCCAAGCTATTGGGTCAAGAAATGTAGATACTACACCAACTATTTCATTATCCTTTGTCTTGAACATATCTAACTTTTCCTTTAATTTCAATTTTGTTAGTAAAATCAATCGTTCCCTAAACTGTATTGTGACATTCTTTCCTAGTTATTGTATTTTCTAGGATTTGGAGACAAGAAAGATGATTGGCAAGGGATATGATTCAGGCGGATTTTATACCCTTGACGTTTCCATTCATAAGCCCATCACCTGCATATGTACTGGAACTTCCTTTGAAGCTCATTGTCGGTTAGGTCACCATTCCTTTTAGAAAATGAAGATAATGTTTCTTAGTTTCAGAAATTTGCCTTCGTTCAATTGTAAATCATATCATTTTTCTAAACATCATTGTGTCATTTTGAGTCCTAGGGAGATTAATCGTGTCCAGGCTCCTTTTGACCGTGTTCATTCGGATGTTTGGGGTCCATGTCCCATATTGTCTAAACAAGGGTTTAAATATTTTGTTACATTTGTTGATGATTATTCTTGAATGACCTAACTTTTCTTTATACGAAATCAGTTAGAGCTATTTTCACATTTTTAAAATTTGTGTTAAAATTCGCACCCAATTTAATCTCCAAGTCAAAATCCTACATAGTAATAATGCTAAAGAATATCTATCCGAGTCATTCAAGTCTTTTATGAAACAAAATAGGATTATGCACCAAACGTCGTGTGTAGACCCTCTAGCTTGGTGTAGCCGAGCAGAAAAAATAGACACCTACTTGAAACAACAAAAGCTTTTCTATTTCACATTAGTGTCCCTAAACATTTTTGGACCAATGTTGTCTCCACTGCTTATTTCCTTATTAATAGAATGCCATCCTCTGTTCTTAATGATCAGTCACCCTCTCATATTTTTTTTCCTGACAAACTTGTTTATCCATTGCCTTAAAAAATATTTGGTTGTATATGATTTTTCTAAGATACCCATCTACATGTTACTAAACTTGACCTAAAATCATTAAAATGTATTTTTCTAGGTTACTCTTGTGTTCAAAAGGGATATAGGTGTTTTTGTACAAGCCTTGAGAAATATATAGTGTATATAAATGTTAAATTCCATGAGGACTCCTCTTTCACACAGTTCCTTGAACTTCAAGAACATGGGGAGTCTCCCGACATTTTTATGTACACTATCAAGACACCCACACCCAATCCTCAACCAACCACACAACCACCAATTCACTATGTGTACTCTCGACGCGACAAAAGTCACTATCCTAAGCTATGCACAGATCCAACTCTAGTCTCAATCTTCCCCGTTGCCAGCATCATCTTCGTCATCAGATCCTACAACACTAAATGACCTTCCAATTGCTCTTCAACAAGGTACCCGTTCTTGCACCTACTCTATTTTTAATTTCATTTCTTATGATAAGTTGTCTCATCCGGCCTCTTTCTTTGTCACATCACTTGATTATATTTTCCTTCCCAAGTCTGTTTGTGAAGCTCTTACTCCCCCTTTCTGGCATCAAGTCATGATAGACGGAGATGAATACGTTGGATATGAATAAGACATAGGATTTGGTGGATCTACCTTCTGGGGAAAAGTTGATTGGTTGTAAGTGGGTGTTTTCCATTAAGATGAATTCGGATGGATCCGTTGCAAGATTGAAAGCCTATTTGGTTGCTAAGGGATATGCATAGGTATATGACATTGACTACTCTGACACATTCTCACCGGTGGCCAAACTCACTTTAGTTTGCTTATTTTTATCTTTGGCTGCTACATATGGTTGGCCATTTCATCAACTTGATGTCAAGAGTGTTATTTTGCATGGAGATCTTGCTGAAAAAGTTTACATAGAGCAACCTCCAGGGTTTGTTTCTCAGGGGAAGAATAGGCGGTCACATGTTTGTTGTTTGCCCTTGCCTATGATTTGGCAAATTTATCCAGGCTCTTGAACAATATGGTATGGTGAAGGGTAAATCAAATTACTCAATTTTTTACAAATGGTCCAACTCATGTGTTATTCTTTTGGTAGTATATGTAGATGATATAATTGTAATTGAAAATAACACAATGGGTATTGCATCACTAAAAAGTTATTTGCAGAGTCAGTTTTAGATCAAGGATTTGGGAAAGTTGAAGTATTTCTTAGGAGTGGAAGTCCTTAGGAGTAAGAATGGAATTTATCTCTCTTAACGAAAATATGTATTAGACTTGTTGGTTGAGATAGGAAAGTTGGGTGCAAAACCTTGCAATATTCCCATGGTTCAAAATACTCACTTGACAAAGGACGAAAAATCATTCAAAGATCCTGAACGGTACATGAGGGTATTTGGGAAGCTAAACTATTTTACAATCACTCGGCCGGACATTTCATACCTTATAAATGTCCTCAGTTAGTTTTGTCCTCTCATACTAATGATCACTGGGTGGCTGTGGAGCACATTCTATACTACCTAAATGGGGCTCCAAATCACAGGATCTTATACCAAAATCATGGGCATATAGGATAAAGTGTTCAACATATGTTGACTAGGTAGGCTCTAAAGAAGATTAAAGGTCCACATGCGGCTATTGTCTATTTGTTGGAGGGAATCTAATTTCTTGAAAAATCCAAAAGCACAGTGTGGTTTTCTGTTCCAACGCATAATTAAAATATCGAGCTGTGAGCTAAGGTATATGTGAAATCATATGGATTATACAACTCTTAAAGGAAGTCGGAATGGAGGCTACAAGTTCTGCTAAGCTCTATTGTGATAATCAGGCTGTTATGCACATGGTCTCTAATCCTGTTTTTCATGAGTGTACCAAGCACATTGAAGTCGACTGTCACTTTGTACAAGAAGTGATACAACAAAATATAATTACTATAGAGTTCGTTCGGACAGAAGATCAAGTAGCTGATCTTTTCACCAAACCACTACACTGGTCTCGAATTAACCATTTGTGTAGCAAGTTGGGCATGAATAACATCTATTCACCAACTTGAGGGGGAGTGTTAACAGTAATGGAATATGTAGTATAGTATGTTTATGGGAATGCACAACATAATTACAGTCCTAGAAAATAGATGGTTAGGTGGTCATAAAAACTTGTAGAGAGTGTTAAATAGAAATCCTAGACATTCCTAATCTACTGCTTATATATATATATATATGTGTAATTATATGTCCACATGAATAAGCATAATAGAACAATATTAGTTCACCCTAATTTTTATATTAAAAAATACTACTCCTTCCGTCCCTTATCTATCTATATGTTTGTTTTTTGCATGAAATTTTAGGAATATTAATATTATATTGAGATATAGTAGAAATACAGGTAAAAATACTAAAATGTCCTCAAGGTAAAAATATAGTTGTAATATAATCTAAACTTTAATATCTTCCATAATAATTAAGGCAATAAAATTAAGACAAAATTAATTACATGTTAAAAAAATTATATTCCTAAATACATAAAAAAATACATCTGTAACTAAATTAAGACAAAATTAATTACACAATACAGTTCAATTTCACAAAATATCTCTCCATTACAATGCAGAAAAAATGAAAAATTAAATATTCCTCAATTGAAATTACATACATAATAAAATAAATATTGAAAACTCAAATGTCCTTCCAATTTCATAAAATATGTCATAATTATCTTATAACATGAAGGAATAATTAAAAAAAAAAAAAGAACACTGCAAAATTATAAAAAAAAAAATAGTGATAGAATAAAATAAAAAATGAAAATGAATAAAAATATCAACTCAGTTTTAACTCGTGACAGTAAAAATTAGGAGTGGGAAAATTTCACTTCCCTCCTAAAATTTTACTTAAACTCCCTCCAAATATAATAAGATTTTCTATACCTCATCACCTTTAAATTCCATCATTCATACAATTTTTGGAGTTCAACAATAATTTTCCATCTTCAATACGACAAGAAAAAGTCTTACCACCACCGAACTCAACAGTATAGCTCAATTTCTTTTGCCAAACAACAACAACGACCATCCAGCACATGGTAAAATAAACGAAGCACCTGTAAAGTTTGAAGTGTCGCGCATTACAATAAGAAAAATATGGCAACGAGAAGTGCATCAACAACAATCTGGTATGCCAATTTTACTATTTAGCCAAATGATTAAAAAGGTCGGCCAAAAAGCGAAATTTTCAATAGCTCAAGTTTGCAAAGCATACCATATAGTAAGTGTGGCTCTTACCAAAGTGTGGCTAAAGAGTTATATGTGAGCAAAACAGCTGTTGCAAGATAGTCCAAACAAGGCCTAATCAGGCCTCATAGTATGCTATTAAACTAGCACTCACAGAAATGAACCGAATCAGTAAGAAGAAATTCAGTCTGAATTCGGTTGAAGTAGGGACAAACATCAATGTCATTCGGTTTAAGAGCATGACAAATATGGTGCATATAGATGAAAATTGATTTTACATGACACGTCAAACAGAAAGGTACTACTTCACGCCGGATGAAACAAAACCTTATAGGTCATGCCAAAGTAAAAGGTTCATTACAAAAGTAATGTTCCTTTGTGTTGTAAGAAGACCTATTTATGGAGATGAGAGACACTGATTATTTGATGGGAAAATAGAAATTTTTCCATTCACCCGTAAAGTTCCAGCAAGGAGAAGCAGTAAAAACCGACCAACAGGCATTTTCGAGACAAAACCTTTGGAATCAATTACAAAAGATGTCACAAAGGCTGTCATTATCAATCAAGTATGTGTTCTTTACATAGTAAATGTATTTATTTTTTTTGAAAAGCCTATTTTCATATTGTAAAAACTTGCAAGTACTTCCAACAATGAAGAAAAAATGACCGAAAATAACAAGCAGAAAGATTATCATAAAACAAGATAATGCTAAACCACACATTAATGATAATGATCCGGACTTCAGTAAGGCTGCAAGTGCCGATGACTTTGATATCCACCTTATTTTCCAGCACTCAAACAGCCCGGATACTAACATAAACAACTTGGGCTGCTTTCGGGCAATTTAATCCTTGCAAATTACCACAACAACAAGTACAATGGACGAATTGCTTGCTATTGTTACAAACTTCTTCATATTGGTAAAACAGGTATGGCAAGGACTAATAAGTTACCTACAAACTTGGAGATTGATAGAGAGCTGATCAAGTCAAGTATTGACATCCTTATCGAAGCAAATGAGGCTCAATAGGGATGTCAAATGGGGCGAGTTAGCCCTAGACCTGCCCCGGACCCGGTATTAATGGGGCGAGTTTGGGTCTAAAAATTTTGGTTCAGGATGGATTGTGGATTTTGAGTTTTAGACCCGGCCGGGTTCGGAGCGGGTTACGGGTTTTACTACAAACCTGCCCCTCTTCGGATCCGGACTCGAACTCGGATATTTTAATGATTATTATAATTTATTTATATTTTTATACAATATAAATTATATTATTTATTTATTTAAAAAATTTAAAACATAAAATAGAACCTTAATTCTAAATCAAATTTGTCTTTGAATTTATTTCTTCTATAATTATCTTTATAATCAGGACTACTCTGACCGCCATCACTGCGGACTATTGTCAATATTTGATTGCTCTTATTTTTAGAACTATAATTTTTTGGCACTTTGACGAATACCTTTTTTAGTATTAAATTATTTTTTCTTAAAAAAAAATGGGTTTGTCGGGTTGGCTTCGAACCTGAGGGTTCGGGACAGGACAGGTCCTAGGGCCGGACTGAAGAGGTGTGGGACGGGTCTTGGGTCCTAATATTTTCTAGCGGGACGGGTCTTGAGGCCTACAAAACCCGTCCCGAACCCGCCCCGTTGACATCCCTAAGGCTCAAGATTTGGAAGATCACATTAAGGAGAAAATTGCAAAAAATAACGACACGTATACCCCATTATCATTTTTGTCATATATTTATCTCATTAGAAAAATATATCCCATATTTTTACAAAATTTGTTATTTACGTCTTTTGCCCGCGCGTGACATTCACACCACGCGCGGTTACGCGCTATCACGCGCTGCCAAAGGGTAGAAATAGCGACTTATGAAAACATGTGGGATATATTTTGCTTGCGAGATAAATATAGGACAAAAGTGATAATGGAGTATACGTGTGAAATAGTTTTTGCAATTTTCCCTCGCATTAAGTATATTGAGGAAATAAGCTGAATGACCGAGAAGGTCTATATTTTGCCCAAGTTTCACCTTTTATAAGTAATAATGAAACTTTATGAAATGAATTGTAAGTAGGAATATTTTTGTAAATGAGTTTGATAACCACTATTGATTGTTGTTGGGAAACAAACTAAAAGTAGTTGTAATATAAACTCATTATCCTTCTCAGTAAATGTTGGTGATTACAATTTGCATACATTATTTCATTACACATTACAAGGGTGATCACTCTTAGATTGTCTTGTCATCACAGAGTGTGGAACGATAATGAATTGTTAAACATTTAGTGAGAAAAATATTTTGAGGTTCGGGAATTTTGGCTCTTAGATTATAATATCATCATTGAGCTTGGGATAAGGGAGAAACACTCTCTTATTATAATAATTACCGAGTGGTAGAATTCACTAAATCGCTTTGCAATTTAATGATCTCACTAAGGGACAATGCTCATGTAATGCGAGTGATGACATTATACTTAGTACAAGTCTCCAAATCTCGTATTAAAGTGAGGCACATTCAGATATAATGTAGAGGAAACTTATCATCATCTCAGGCTGTCTATTCCAAATAACAACAACGATTTCTCACACACATTCCCAATGCCAATAAATCCATATCAAGCCAGCTAAAGCATATAGTAAGTCAAAAATATACCTCAGTCGTATATATTGACTTCCCGTATTGAGGGACTCTCAATACCTAATCCAAACAGTTAGTGAGGGTGCCTACAAACAACATAATTGATTCTCAGCATTAGCATTTGAAATTTTTAAATGAAGGCTTAAAATCTCTAACTTTAACAAAAAATTTCTAAAATTTTGAGTATTAGAAATGAGAGAATAAAATGTTTGGAATAGGAATCAAGAAGATACCTCCATCACAGGTCGTTGGTTCATCGATTGCAAGAGGACAAAGAATTTGAAGTATACTTAGCACAACCTCACGAGTCAAAAAACAGCTCGAGGGAAGGCACTTCCATTCGATGATGGGTCACACATGAGGAATGCCGGACGACATTCGGGGTCGACGAACAACCGAAAAATCGAGCTTGTTCTTCGGTTCCTGCTCCGGTTCTGAATTGGGAATAAAGCCAAGGGGAACGATTGAAATGACGGCCGATGGTGTAGATCTGGCCACCTCTTTGATAATTTTGTCGGATTCGAGCAGTGAATCGATGAAGACATAGGATTTGAAAACTGTGAAACTTAGAACGCGATTCGAGGGGCATCCAACCCTCTGTGAGGGGGAACGCCCTTCGGCCGACGCCGGAAACCGAGGGGCAAACAACATCGTCGGTAGAACTTGCCGAAAAATATAAAAAATGACGATGAGAGGATTTCAAAAGTCCTAGATCGATCAAGAGGTGGAGATCAAGGGATGGAGGTGGTTGGTAATAATTGTATAATAAATTACATGCTATTTTGATTTATTAATTAAGAATTGTATTTTTAATTTTGTAATTTGGTTGTAATTATTTTCAGTGCATTTTTGTAATATAGTGTAAGTTTAAGGATAATTTTAATGGTAAGTGTATTAGGGTTACTAAAGAAGGAAATAAATATTTTGTTTTGGGATGAATAAAAATAGAAAAATTGATAGATAGATAATGGACAAAGAAAGTATTATATTTTAGATTTTGTGTCCAAATATTCTTACATAATTAACCTATAAGAAGGAAGTATATGAGTATTAGACGTCAATGCTTGTAATAAGGAGAAAACATACATGTTGAAAGGGAAAAGGGGATTAATTTTTATATACAAGTAAAATTATTTATGTAGTGTACAATGTTTATATTGGGTGCGGATCAAGTGCTGACCCGATCAAATCAACACTATAAGATATTTTTGCATAATATAATATAAGAGTAATCAATATATATTTTTGCATAATATAATATATATTGCATTATAAGATATCATATGTTGTATCATAATATGCTAGGATAGTATGTAATATATGTTAATTACCTTTATATGATATATTGACTCGATCAAATCAACACCATGCTGATTTGATTGGATCAACACTGGATCCGCAACCGTTTATATTAGTTGATAATTTAAAATTAATATAATTTGTCTTGAGATTTATTTATTTAATGCCTTATTTATATTAACTTTAGTAGGACATGAAGATTAATAATATAAATATTGAGAAACACTTTTACAAATTTTATATTTAAAATAATTTTGTTAATTTTTAAGCATAATTACATAATAAAATAAATAAACACGTAACAAAAATTATGCACCTAATTTATATAAGCATATTTTAATTATAACATATAAATAAAATATAAATAATATTTTTTGTCAATTACTGGTACAAAATTTATTATACAGTCATCCATAAAATATAAATATAGAGTTAGATCAATAAATAAATACATTAATACAATTATTGAGATATTTAACACAGTTATTAATACACCGCAACATTGAAATTAATCATTTTATATATTTTTCGAAATTGTTTATAACATAAATCAATTAGTAATATAAAATATTGACAAGTTTTTGTTAAGCGTAGGTTTCTTTTAGGGTAGTTAATCCTAATGGGTTTAGGAGTTCAGGCCCAATAGTGATTTAATCCTAAACTTAGTTTATAAATATCATCTCTTTGTACTTATAAAGTGTGCAGCCTCATATTGCAATAATAGAAAAAGATTTTTGATTGTCAACGTGGACGTAGGTTGATAACCCTTATCGACAGAACCACGTAATTTTTTGTATTCTATTTTCTTGTTTGTGTGCTTGTGAGAGTTAATCTTAATAAGTGGTATCAGAGCGGACTTTGACGCTGATGACGAATGAAGCGAATGAGTGGGGCATTGCTCGAGGAGCATGCCTGTGGCACATCAAGGAATAGCATGCCCTAAGGGAACTGAACATTCCAGAGAGGAGTGCTCCCAGGGTGGGGGAGTACGCTCGACGTTGCTAGTGGGCCAAGATGGCTGAGCTTTGTTCATGAAGGCGAAACCGCGTTAGGACGATCTTCGGGCGAAAAACGCACAAGCCGCAACAAAGGATGTCCCGAACGGTGTGCGGAGATGAACGGCGGAATATGGGTTGCATGTGGGTTGGCTATGGAAAATATCGCTGGCTGTTGGTGAGCACAAAGAATGTAGGTATGCAAGAAAGGGTCGATGAACTAACGCCTAGTGGCATACTGAAGGTGCAAGAAACAACGTTGGTGCATCTAAGTAGTGTCGCACGAGGGCGTTTGCGACTTGAAGTGGGGGAGTATTGTCACAGGTTGACATTTATGCCGCAGGTTCTCGGCCATAGTCCGTCCCATGTGTGTGAGTCCCTTGTCATGTACGGCTGATCAACGGCATATATCTTGGTGTAGGTACGTATTCCGCATTATTCTCTCATACTGTATGGTGTATCCCGGGCGTGTTGTGGACATGGGACGGCTAGTCTAGGCCTCAATGCGGGCGTGGGGCGTGTCAGCTTTCAGACACATTACAAGTGGTATTAGAGCGAGGTTGTTCACACGAGTCACACTTGTTCAAGAACAGCATAACAAACGCAGTCAGAGCAAAGGCAGAACTGTGTGAGAGAAAAACAACATCAAAACTTGTCAGACGCATTAGGCCCATCAGCGTGTCAGATCCGTCAGCCGTCAGACCCGTCACCGAGTCAGATCCGTCAGCAGCATCGCGTAGTCTACTCAGTAGCCCTGATCACCGACAGCACGCTGCAAATCCGATCTGAATTATCCTGAAAATTGCAGAATTCATATTTGCATGATTAAATCATGTCTGAGGACGAAAAGACCAAGATTGATAAGTTCGACGGAAAAGATTTTGGTTGGTGGAAGGTGCAAATCGAGGATCTGCTTTGCCAGAATGATTTGGATTTGCCTTTGACCGGAAGAAAACCCGAGAAGATGCGCGACGATGAATGAACAATCCTTAACAAGAAAGCCCCGTCTGTTATCAGATCTACGCTAGCCAAAAATGTTTGATTCAACATTCTGAAGGATACTGCCGCATACGGGTTGATAAAGACGTTGACGAACATGTACGAAAAGTCATCTGCTTCCAACAAGGTATTTTTTAGAAGACAGTTGGTGAATACGAGATTGAAAGAAGGTGCGTCTGTTACTTCGTATATAAATGAATTCAATACTATAATATCCCGATTTTAATCGGTGGGTATTAAGTTTAACGATGAAGTTCAGGCTTTGCTCTTGTTATCCTCACTACCTGAAAGTTGGTCAAGAACAATCACTGCTGTTAGTAGTTCAACAAGAAGTTCTAAACTCACTTTGAAGGAATAAATGACTTAATCATCGGAGAGGGTATACGAAGGTGAAGCTCTGGTGAAACTTCAAGCCCCCTATTGAGCACGAAAAGAAGAGGTAGAAAGAAAGAAAAAGGGAATTACAAAGGATGATCAAATTCCAAAATGAGGGGTCAGTCAAAGCCATAGAAGGACATTCAATGCTGAAATTGCAAAGAGTATAGGCACTTTAGAAATCAGTGCTCAAAACCACCAGAGCAAAAGGAAGTGAATGCCACTACAGACAGCTCAGACGATGCACTCATTTTCTGTGTTGAGAATCAACTAAGTCATGGATTATGGATTCTAGTGCATCATCCCATGCTACTTTTATCACAAAGACGATGAAGAATCTACAGACAGGTAAATTTGGTAAAGTTCGTTTGGTTAAACGACTCTCTTGACATCACAGGGATGGGTGACATAGATCTAAAGACTCATTCGGACACTATCTGGACGTTGAAGGATGTTAGAGTAATCCCTAGTGTTAAGAAAATGCTCATCTCTATTGGGAAGCTGGATGATGAGGGATACAACATCACGTTTGGAGGAGGGCAATGGAGAGTCGTCAAAGGCAATCTCGTAGTTTCCAGAGGCAAGAAGAGGGGTACTCTATACATGGTTGATGTCTCTAAAAATGAAGTGAATGTAGTAACTAGCAAGCAAAGTCCATTCGATTTTTGGCATCAACGACTTGGCCACATGAGTATAAAAAGGAATAAAGATGTTTGTCGTAAGAGGAAAGCTTCCAGATCTAAAGATGGTGATTTTGAGTTTTGTGAACCCTGTGTGCTTGGTAAGAAGAAAAAAGTCTCTTTTGCAAAGACGAGGCAGACACTGAAAGCTCAGAAGTTGGAATTGGTTCACTTTGATTTCTATGGACCAACACCAATCTCTTTCTTTGGCGGATCAAATTACTATGTAACGTTCATCGATGATTCAACATGAAAGGTATGGGTTTATTTTCTTAAAAACAAGTCTGAAGTTTTTGATACTTTTAAGAAATGGAAGACTGTTGTTGAATTATAAACTAACCTGAAGGTAAAGTGCTTGAAATCAGATAATCGAGGTGAATACATCAGCGCAAAGTTCACCGAGTATTGTGCTCAACACGGGATCCAAATGACCAAGACTATCCCGGGCACTCCTCAGCAAAACAGAGTGGTAGAAAGGATGAACAGAACATTGAATGAGAGAGCCAGGAGCATGAGACTAAATGCTGAACTTCCAAAGGCTTTCTGGGCCAATGTAGTTAACACTGTTGCTTATCTTATCAACCGAGGACCATTAGTGTCATTGGTTTCAAGATACCCGAAGAAGAGTGGAAAGGGGAAGCAATAAAGTATGAACACTTGAGTATTCGGATGCAGTATTTATGATCTGACAAAAGATAGTGACAAGTTAGATGCCAAAGCCAAAAAATACACCTTCATTGGATACAGAGGAGACAAGAAGGGCTATCGGCTATGGGACTTTAAAAGTAAAAAGGTTGTCAAAAGCAAGCATGTCGCCTTCTATGAGGCTTAAATTTTCAAAGACAGAAGCACAGAAAGTCCGAAGTTTGCTAAAGAATAGGTTGAGTTTGACAATGATGTTATCAAAACTAAAGAGTCAGTGGATCCTCAAGACAGTGGGAGTTAGGATAATGAATCCAATACTGATGAGTTTAAAGGCAATCAAGGGGGCTTTGTTGACAGTGAAAGTTCAGAGGATGAGGACCTTCCCCTTCACCGGTGCAGCCACAGTCAGCCAAGTCACAATGGGTCAAGAGATCCACTAGAGTCACCAAATCTCTAGTGAGATATGATCCTAGCGTAAAATATCTATTTTTGACTGAAAATGGTGAGCTAGAAAGTTATATGAGGCAGTCAAGCAAAATGATTCAATTCAGTGGGAGCAGGCCATGAAAGAAAAGATGAGTTCCTTGCACAAAAATAAGACATAGATTTTGACTAAACTTCCTTCTAAAAAGGAGGTGCTTCAAAATAAATGGGTATTCAGAATCAAGGATGGACCAGATAGGTCGAAAAGGTACAAAGCTCGGTTAGTGGTTAAAGGATTTCAACAGAAAAAAGGAAGTAGACTACATTGAAATCTTCTCTCCAGTAGTAAGGATGACAACTATCAGATTGATTCTCAATATTGTAGCTGCAGAGGGCTTACATCTAGAGCAGCTAGCTGTTAAGAAAAAATTTCTACATAATACAACCTGAGGGATTTCAGGTTGCTAGCAAGGAGAATTGGATTTGTAAGCTGAAGAAGAGCTTATATGGTCTAAAACAAGCCCCCAGGCAATGGAATATAAAGTTCAAAAACTTCATGATGAGAACGGCGTACAAGTGATACGAAATGGACCATTCCTACTATGTGAAGAATTTTAAAGGTTCTTAAATCATTCTACTTATTTACATGAATGATATGTTGATAGACGGTGCAGACATGGGAGAATTCAATAAGTTAAAGCAACAGATATTTGAGGCATTTAAGATGAAAGACTTAGGTCCAGCCAAACAGATACTTGGGATGAGTATAATCAGAAACAAGGACGGCACTCTGACACTATCTTAGGAAAAGTATATCGGGAAAGTGTTAGAGAATTTCAACATGAATAGTGGGAAGACTAAGCCGAGAAACACACATTTGGGAAGCCACTTCAAGCTTACCAAAGATCAGTCTACGACAAAGAAAAGACATATATGACTAAAGTCCCTTATGCATCTGCAGTTTGTAGCCTCATGTATGCGATGATGTGCATGAGACCAGACATTGCTCATCCAGTTGGGGTTGTTAGTCGCTACATGTCAAATCCGGGGAGAGGACATTGGGAAGCCGTCAAGTGGATACTAAGGTATTTGAAGGGTACTTCCAAGATGAAGTTATGTTTCAGAGGCAAAGATGCAATTCTCAGATGGTATTCTGATGCTGATTTGGCTAGATGCAAATAAACTCTTAAGAGCACTACAAGATACATCTTTACGGTGGGAGGAACTGTAATCAGTTGGATGTCTAAACTTCAGAAAAATGTGGCGCTTTCAACGACAGAAGCTGAGTATATGGCAGTTGTTGAGACTAGCAAAGAGTTAGTTTGGCTAAAGAACTTTCTCCTGGAGTTGGATAAAAGGCAGACAAATTATTTATTACACTGTGACAATAAGAGTGCAGTCAAACTTGTCAAGGACCTTGCCTATCATGGAAAAACGAAGCATATTGGGATATGATATCACTTTATCAGATGATTGATAAATGAAAGAACAATGAAGTTGAAGAACATCTCAAGCGCTATAAATCCAACAGATATGTTCACAAAGATTGTGATGTTGGACAAGCTGAAATTATGCATGATTTCAGCTGGTCTTCATGAGAAATGATGAGAAAACCGGGACAATCAAGTAAAGCTAAGGATTTTACGGAAATACAATGGAGCGCAGATGCTTTGAAACCTCCAAGTGGGAGATTGTTAAGTGTAGGCTTCTTTAGGGTAGTTACCCCTAATGGGCTTAGGAGTTCGGGCCCAATAATGATTAACCACAAACATAGTCTATAAATACCATATCTTGTACTTGTAAAGTATGCCGCCTCATATTGTAGTAATAGAAAAATATTCTTAGTTGCCCCCGTGGACGTAGGTCGATAGTCCTTATCGGTCGAACCACGTAATCCTTTGTATTCTATTTTTTTATTTATGTGCGTGTGAGAGTTAATCTTAACATTTTTTAGGCCCTCTTTGGTTTTATAGTATAAATTAAAATAATTTTAAAATAATCTTATTTTATTTTATCCATATATAAATGGAAAAACTATTATTAATACAATTTATAAAAAGAAAAGAAAACTTAAATTTAAAAATAAAAGTTCTGAAAAAAAATATATACAAATAATGGAAAACAACGAACTAACATCTTATACATTCTACAAATAGGCGGCGGATACATGCAGACCATCCAATCAATATATGTAATGAATATATATATAACATATATTATATACAATATAATATATTTATAATACATTATATGTTTTATTATACGGCTCGGTTAGCTATTTGATAAGGTCTAATTTAACATGATGACGATTAGCCTCTAATCCGTTGGATTAACAATTAATCCAATTACTGAGATTAACAACAAGATCATGATTGTTAATTTTATATTTCATTTCATAATGAGAAATAGATATTTATATTTTTCTCTCTTCGCTCTACGAGATCTACGTCTTTTCCTCTCTCTGCCTTTTCAAATTTAATGTACCCAACATGAGTTGATCGCATATATCATCTGATTTTTCACTTTTATGAATGAATATAGATACATAATAGAATAAATGAATTTAATTTCTCAAAGTTTATGGACGAAAGCCCCTGGTCAAGAGAAATTGAAGTTCAATCTAAAGAAATGGCGATCATGGGAGAATAAGGTGAATCAATTTTATTAGTATTTCATGTATTTCTTAACCATTGTCTTCTCCTTCCGTGCACTTCTTGAAATATATTTTGATTTAATAAATATAAATATGTTTTGTGTAATGTTCAATTGTACTATTGTACAATGATACGTGTTATTTATAGTCTAAGCGTTACTTTTTTATAATGTAAATATGTGCTAAACTACAAATATACTATTTTAAACATAATAATATGTTAAGTTTACAATGTGTTTATTATAATGTATGTTTTTATATATATATAATATAAATATGTGTTAAACTACAAATATACTATTTTAAATTTAATAATGTGCTAATTTTGCACATTGTTTGCTTTTCCGTGAAATGTGTTCATTATAGTGTAAGAGTTTTTTTTTTTTACCTATAATATGAAATTATATTAAACTATTAATATGTTATTTTAGACATAGTAATGTGATAATTTTATATTTTTAAGATAATGTCTCAATGATTTCTCTCCTCACATTTTCCTATCTTTTCAGAACGAAGACGAAAACAAATCTTTTGCACATGAAGACGAAGGAGGGAAACATGAACCGACGAAGAAGAAGAAGAAAAGAAGAATTGTTAAACACAAAATCACCTCACTTCATTATTCAAACAAGAAGGGTATTAGTTTCAACCTTTGATATGTAATGTTCTTGTATATAAATGCTAGTATGTGTATGGAATTGAAACAGTAATGCTTTCAACCTTTGATTCCTGAAGATAAATGTGTGATGCCTTCTGAAGATACATTATTTCTGTGTTTCGATTTTTTGCAAACAAGATAGTTGAGAAGGATGGACAATGGATGAGATCAATCGATCTCAATTTGATTAACTTTAGTGAATCTTGTTATCAATTTATTGTGTGTTGAATGAATTGGAGACAGACACACAATATTGAAACTAAAAACTTTTAGAGACTGTTTGCATCTATTGATGAATTCATTCATTGATTATGTAATCTGCAGGGCATCTACTGATCTTAAGTTTATGAACGGTTGATCGTTCCTATGCAATAACAATAATTACTTTGTATTGTTCTTAATGTTTCTTAGCATTCGTTGAAGATACCGACATAAATTGGACTACTAACTAAGCATATGGCGAACATTGCCGAGGAAATGGTAGTCATGTTAGGTAGGATTGAAGAATTGAATCAAGAAAATCTCATAACCGAGGATTCGTAGAAAAAGTACTCAATAAGGAAGGAACTATTACGCCGACACTAACAATGGTGTGTATGCTCCCGTATGTATGGTTTACTATTGTTAATGTGCAATTCCATATTTGCTATGGTACCAAAGTCGGTCATGTACAGGAGTGAAGGCGACAATTTGTTGGGACTCTCGTTTGCTGATATATGATTAATGGTTGCGTTTCTCTAACAGCTGAAGCTTTTAAGTGAGACCGTCATTCAGCATCCGACACAATTGTTTGCGAGCATAAATAAAGAACACTCCCAAGTCATGAACCTAGGCGATCATTCAAGCGCCTCTCCTAATGGTGGTCAAAAGCATGGTTGAAAACTTGAAAAGACATTTCTAGTTTTGGTGTGTGATTGCTCTGAGTTTTGGTTTCGAGCTTGTAGAAGCCAACTTTTTTGTTTGATTTCAAAATTTGTTGAGGGTTTTGTTATTATAGAAGTTGCATCACCATGTTTGAACTTAATTTATGTTTTGTTTGATTTCATAATTTGTTTCCTACATTCTTGGGAGGAGATTTATTAGAGAATTGTGTTTAATTGGTTTGGTTTTGCTGCTCTCGTTTTTGTTGGGATTAAATTTCAGCAGAATTTTGCTTCATTTTTATTACAGAAATTTGCTTCGTTTTATGTTTGTGTGTGTGCGTGTGCACTGTGCTAAACTATCATTTTTCTTGCAATTTCTCTCTTTTGCATTTTTCATAAAATAAAATAAATTATATTGAAGAAAGATGAGCTTTGTTCAGGGGTTCAAATCTCTCTTTCTATTTCTCTGGGTCTTTTATTTCATCCAATCAAATTAAGTCATTTACGATAATATTATCTATTTAATTAATTTATTAAAATCAAGCTTTATTTAATTCATTCATTTAAATGACTATTATACCCTTATTTTAAAACTTAGGTGGTGTATTCGATTAATTCTGTAGGATTTTGTTGAACTTTTAGTCTTTAAAATGTTTGAGGTATTCAATGCAAACTTCTAAAAGTAAAGTTTTTTAAAATTTTTGAGGTATTCAACAATTCATAAACTTTTAAAGTATGCGAATTTCATTGGATTTTAATGGACAATTGTACAAAAATTGTACATGAAAAAATATCTCATGACAAGGAGAAATTTTGATGAATTTTTAAAATTATTATTATTATTGTTATTCTTGTTCTTCTTCTTGTTGTTGATATCAGTGATAAAAAATATATATATAATATTTATTAATATTATTTTAAATATTTAATAAAAATTAATAATTAAAAATAAATTATATTAATAAATTATTATCAACTTTTTTAAAAATATATATATATTATTATATTATAAATATAATATTTGAAAATTATTATTATCATAATAAATATATATTACTATATTGTCGGTAAAGTTAACTAAATATATATTTTTTTTTGTTGAACTGTTAGTTATATTTATTTACTTTTATTTTTTATGCAAAATTATAAATGCATATTTTTATTTTTGGTGTGATTTTTTTTGTGAAACATCTTGAAGGGATAATATTTTAAAATATAAGAAATTGTGCATATAATATAAAAATAATCAATGTGTGTGATATATTAAATTTTTTAATTTATATATTTATTTTTTACAAAATTTATATACATAAGAATAACTAATAAAAAATATAAAAATAAATTGATATATTGAATGATAATATAATAAAAATTATAAAATTAAAAATATAATATACAAAATAGTAGTATTATATATGTTACAATATTTTTATATCATTAATAATTATATATTATTTATTAATATTACCTATATTTTATAAAATATAATACTCCCTCCGTCCCATGAATTTAGTCCAGTTTCTTTTGGACAGGTAGTTAATTAGTTTGATTAATGAATGTAATAAAGTGTTATGTTAAATATTTTTTATTTGATAAAATATTAAATTAAAAGTTAAAATATTTTTTACTTTAATTTTTAAATATTGAATTTTTTTATTTACTGATATTGTTTAAAAATAATAATAAAAATTGTATTTATTGTAAATAAATACATGCATTTAGATAAAAAAAGAATATAATTTTAATAACTTAAATGTAATTTATACAATAAAAAATATAATAAAAAATTATATAAACAATACATAAAATTTTTCGAATTTGGTTGTTGTCAGAGATAATTAGTTATGACATACCAAATTTAATGCCAAATCGTATACGCACGGTACAAAATTTGGTATGATATTTTACCGTACCATACAAATATTTTGGTATAACGAATTTTTGAATAAAAAATACTGAATTACGGAAATAACATGCATACTCTTAAAAAAAATACCGAGAAAATTTCAAAATTTCGATACAATATGACTTTTTTTGTATGATAACATATAGAATAAGATATTTTCAGTGTATATGGATAATTAAAAAAAATTAGATTTTTGTATATACTGATTATTTGATACAAAATCGATATCTTTTTTTAATAAATTAAAAATTTTGGTACGGTATACAATATATTTCGATATTTTCGGCATACTATCTCAAACCATCTCTAACTGAATTGTATACACGGTATTAGAATATAATATTTTACGTCAAATACCGAAAAATAAGTTTATAATTTTTCTTTATAAATAAGTTCTATTTTTTATTTTTTTTGAACAAAGAAAAAAAAAATCAATATCAAATTTCATTTTTAATTAAATTTTCAGCCATAAATTTTCAAATCAAACATCAATTTTTATTATATATTGTATTACATTAAAATTTAATTTTAAAATTAAATGAATATTTATTTATATAATATTAAATATTTATTATTTTTATTATTCAAAATTTTAGCTCAACTTCTAAATTTTCAACTAACAAATAATAAAATTAAAGATATTAGTAAGTTAATAAAATATAGTTAAGTTTTTTTAATTAGAAGTATTAGTTATTAATTATTACTATAATAGGAAAGTGGACTAATTTCGTGGGACGGTTAAAAATAGAAAAGTGGACTAATTTCGTGGGACGGATGGAGTAATATATAATAAATATATTATATTTGTAAAATTTGTGTTTACATAAGTTTATATAATCATATAAATTAATAAAAAAATATTTCACAATTTTACAAAATTCATATAAATCCATAAATAAATCCATTCAAATCTATTCTAACTCTGCATTGACTCTGTAGACTTTCTAAATCCATGTAAATTCATAGGCTTTTTAAAATTCAAAAAAATTCAATGAAATTCCAAATGAATACACTCCTTAGATGTGTTCGTATTAGATCTTCAAAATACTGTACAATCACTGTACAGAATTTAAAATTAAAATACCACCCTACACGTCTTCCCTACACCGTAGCTTTTCTCTATGCAGAAATTGTCGGTTGCCGGAGACAAATCCTTAATAGGTTTCGGTTCGCTGGTTGGAACTGCAGGTTCTCCGATTTCAAATTGGAACCGTCGTCGAACCAAAACCGAAATCGATTTCGATTCAAACCGGCAGCAGCAAGGTGGGAGTCGGTGGTTCCGGTATCGGAACTATCCTCGAACCGAAATTGAAACTGATTTTTCCACTGGTTTCGGCATCTCTTTTCTTTGAACCGTAAAACCGTCGTTTCAAACCGGCAGCAACAAGGTGAGAGTCGGGACGGTGATGGAGCGGCAGGGTGGGAGTCGGAACGGTAGGCGAAGAAGAAGAAAAAGAAGGAGAGAGAGAAGAAAGGAATGAGAGAGTTGAGGAAGAAAAAGAAAGGGGAAAAACCTACCACAACGGAGGAAGAAAGGAATGAGAAAATTGAGGGAAAAAAATAGAGAATAACCTACGAGATGGCGGCGGTTTGATTTGCAAGGGCAAATATATTTTAAAGCAAAAATCAATTATAGTCCCATTCAAAACTATTTTTTCATTTTTGGTCCTATTCAAAAATAATTATCAAAAATAGTTCCATACTAAACAAAACTTATCATTTTTAGTTCCACCGTTCAAATTTTAACGGATTATGCTGATGTGGCCGTTACGGAAGCTGATTTGACAGTTGAGTAGGACCAAACACGGCTGTGTCACATAAAACACGACCGTGTTCAATCTTACATCTCAGCCACCGCCCTGGCGGATTAGAACACAACCGTGTTGAACAAACAAACGCCCGTGTTCAAAGTCAGAACACCAGTTGTTCTGCACTTTTTCACACACGGCCGTGTATATAAATGTGCACAGCCGTGTTTGACCTCGTTCACATAAAAAACCCTAACCCCACATGTCCCCACTTCAAAACCCAACAAACACAACCACACAGCCGACAATAACATTTTTGCTCCCAAATTCCCAACATTCCAACCCCACATTTTCAACATTCCGACCCCTCATTTCATCCCTACATTTCAATATTCCAACCCCATATTCCACCTATTCTATTTTATTTCTTTGGAGTAAAGAGTTAAATTTTATTTCCTTATTTTTTTGTATTTGATGATTTAAAAAAGGGTAATATGTGTAGCATATATTTTTTTTGTGATTAATGAAAAAAAAAATATTATAGAGATAAGTTTTATATAATATACTTTTTTATTGATTAATGATTAAATTTTTATATTTTATAACTAGTGTATTAAATGTGTTATATTATAACTTGTATTGTAAGAAAAAATTCATTATCATATAAATGAATCACGATAAGGGAAAAGGTGTTGAAGAAATGTACGATGAAGATATAGATATAGATTGTAATGAAATTAGAGAAGAAGATGAGTGGAATGAAATTATTAGTGAATCAGATTTTGAGGATTATGATTATATAATGGAAGAACAAAATTCGGAAGATGATAGAATTGATCAGTCATTGTTTGAGAGCAATGTGGATATGAATGAGTTTAATGAAAATCAAAGGCTCATAGTACACCAAAATTCTGAAGATGAGATGTCACTTGGTGAGGCTCAAGAGAATGATTTAACCAACTTTTTCGAGTCCGATGTTTGATGAGATAGAGTCGTATGCCATTTACGATCCAACGTCAAAGTATGATCCCGCTTTTAGTCTTGGAATGATTTTTAGCTCCAAAAAAGAATTTAAAAATGCAGTTCAGAATCACGCTGTCAAGACAATGGGAAGTTTGAAATTTGTCAAAAATGATAAAAGAAGAGTTTACGTCCGATGTGCCGTTGAGAATTGCAATTGGAAAATGAACGCATTAAAGGTGAATGATCAAGCATCTTTTCAACTCAAAACATATAATTGCAACCATGATTGTATGTGCAACTTTAATGTAAAGAATGTTAAGTCAACGTGGCTTGCAAAGAAATATGAGTCGTTGTTTCGATCTGATCCTAAACGATGTATAAAGGGATTTAGGACAGACGTTACGGGAGACATTATATGTAATATAT
Organism: Andrographis paniculata; assembly: GCF_009805555.1. Classification (NCBI taxonomy): domain Eukaryota; kingdom Viridiplantae; phylum Streptophyta; class Magnoliopsida; order Lamiales; family Acanthaceae; genus Andrographis; species Andrographis paniculata. The sequence goes on from NW_026137611.1 coordinate 4,097,824, forward strand.
CCCAACAACAAGCATACAGAGCACGGAAATGGGCATTAAAAAGCAATTGAAAATGATGTCGAATAGCAATATGGAAAATTGTGGGACTATGCAGAAGCTTTACGAAAGTGTAATCCTGGTCAACTGCTTTGATGCAGTTGGAAGGTGAATTTTTGAATGAATGACACAGATTTAGTAAGTATTACATATGTTTGAAATCTCTTATGCGGGGGGTTTCAGTCCGGATGTCGACCTATCATCGGGGTTGATGGTTGTCACCTATAAGGTCCTTGTCAAGACATTCTACTAACTGCTACTGGAATTGATCTCAACAATGAATTGTATCCTTTGGCATATGCTCTTGTTGGGAATGAGACTCTGTTAAGAAAAGATTTGAATATAGAGCACGATAGTTATACTTTTATATCCGACAAACAAAAAGGTCTTGTGCCGGCCATGGAAAAGATTTTTCCCCAATGTGAAAAAAGGTTTTATTTTCGACATTTGTATAGAAACATGAAAACAACAGGATTTAAAGGTCTTGCATATAAATGATTGATTTGGATGGCTTCTGATGGAAGTATTGTCCCCGAGTTTGAGGAGGTGATGAAAGAAATTCAAGAGTTGGATCCAAAATGCATTGATTGGCTTACCGACAAGGCACCGTCCCAGTGGTCAAAATCACATTTTGCTACATTTTTTAAATGTGATATGATCCTGAAAAATTTATGTGAGTCATTCAATAGTATAATATTATATGCAAGAGAAAAATGTCAATATTGCCAATGTTGGAGTGGATTAGAAGATATATATTAACACGGCTTCACAAGCGAAGGAATATAGCACATAGAAAATAGGGCGATATGCGCTTTTGCCCGAAGGTAGTAAGAATTATGGAGAAAAATATTCAGGCAGCTTCTTCTTGCGCACCTGTTAAAGTCGATGCTTGGCGTTACGAGATTTATTGTTCGGATGGGAATCGATTCGTTGTTGACATTCTACAAAAATTTTGCAGTTGTAGAAAATGGGAGTTATGCGGGATCCCGTGTCGCCATGCGATGAGTGCTATATGTGGGCAACAATTAAATCCGGAGGACTTTGTTGACGAAATATACAGTGTTGAGACATTCAATAAAGTATATTCGTAGCAATGGATGGTCAAAAAATGTGGCCAAAAACTGAATTGTCTTCACCACTTCCTCCTAGTGTTAGACGAACTGCTGGAAGGCTTAAGAAGGCTAGAAGATGTGACTCCAACGAATTAATGGAGAAAGGTCGATCATAAGGAAAAAAAGTCAGTGATAGTACTCTGCCATGACAAAAAGTAAGAAGAACTTGCAAATATTGTGGGCTTGTTGGGCATACTTACAAGGGTGTCAAAAGAGAAAAACATGTTTGATGGAGTCAAGTTTCATGGATGACAGGAGGCAACTTGCTGAGGAGTTGTCATAGAGATGCAATATTCCGGCGCAAAGTCAAAGTATTTTCACTACGCAAACTCAACAAGTTGAGTTTCCTACACCACAAGCTTCCATCGCAAAGTTAACGGTACATGTAACTTATGTTGTTTCTTAATAGATTGATTGGTACACATATTGACTTTTTAATTACAACATATTCTTACACTTTGTTTGACATAGGTAAGAAAAAGAACACTTGGAGTGGGTGTAACAAATGAAGGTGGAAGATCAAGTGGGCTACGTTAAGATACTTTGTGATTTTGGGGCATGCTTACATGGATTTGATTTAATTTGATTTGATTTTATATTGTCTTATGTTTATTGTGAGGTTGGATTTGACTTATATTACTGTAGACGAATTTGAATTACCATGATGTGGATTAATTTAGATTTTGTTGTTGAAGTAATTAATACCATTAATTTAGTAGGTTTTTTTTTTTTTTGATACCTTAATTTGATGTACATTTATACAAAAATTTAAGATCGAACACGAGCGTGTTAACTAAAACACAGGCGTGTTCAAACATGGTCGTGTTAAAAAAATAGAATAGTGTGGACGTATACTAGAACACGGCCGTGTCGGTAAAATACACAGGCATGTTCTAGAAACAGAAAAGTGCAGGGGGGTTAGAAACGGCCATGTCGTTGGCCGTGTCGCGCATAACACGGCCATGTTTAGGATAAACACAGCCATGTTGAAAAAATAGAATACTGTGGGGGGCTCAGACACGGCCATGTCGTTGGCCGTGTTTAGGAAAAACAGAATACTGCAGGGGGGCTAGACACGGTCATGTCGTTGGCTGTGTTATGTAACACGGTCGTGTTTAGGACGAACATGGGCGTGTTGAAAAAACAGAATACTGCAAGGGGTTAGACACGGCCATGTACGGGGCCGTGTTAGAGGACACGGGTGTGTTATAGTATCACATGGCCGTGTGGTAATTACAATTGGGCAGGGTTTATGTGAATTAACACGGTCGTGTGAGTAAGTACACGGCCATGTTTGACACGGGTTAGGTTTTTGAAAACCCGAATCGGTCAAACACGGAAGACAAAAATCAAATCTCTTGTGTTCGAAAAATCTCTGGACGATGGCGACGACGTAGGCGGCGGCGGACAACCACGTAGGCGGCGGCGACGGACAACAGCGCTGGTCGGCGGCGGCAGCGGTAGGGTTTTGTTTTGCGATTTGGGAGATTTTTGGAAAAAAAAAAAAAAAGGTTTTTTCTAATTGGTTTTTTAAATTTTGTTAACTTTTTTTGAATAATGTGGGTATAATACTTTGTTCTTGAGGTTGTATTGTAATTTTTTACAACATTAAACTTAATTTTGTTGGATTTTTTATACAATGTGATATAAAACTTTGTTCTTGAGGGATTTGTTGAAAAATGTGGTACAGTAATATGTTCTTGAGGGATTTTGTTGCATTCTTTTTTAATAATGTGGTATATTACTTTGTTCTTGAGGTTGTATTGAAATTTTTTGCAACATTCAACTTGATTTTGTTGGATTTTTTATACAATGTGGTATAAAATTTTGTTCTTGAGGAATTTGTTGAAGAATGTGATATAGTATTATGTTCTTGGGGGGATTTTGTTGCATTTTTTTGAATAATGTGGTATAGTACTTTTTTCTTGAGGTTGTATTGAAATTTTTTGCAACATTCAACTCTTATTTGTTAATTTTAAGGGATGACACCTAAAGGAAAAAAAACAACGAAGCGGCAAAAACGTTGCCGGTTCATCGAGGGACAATACAAATTTAGATGTAGATGCTCAATATTTGAACTTTCAAGATTAAGAGTATGTTGAACGGTATGAGGCTTTGAAGAATAAATTTTTTTTGACGAGTAAGCATATCGAAACATTTCATATCCTTGTTTTCGATAAATCATTTCATTTGCAGAGTGAAAAAAATATTTAGTATTTAATTCAATAATAAAATTAAAAATTAAATATCACAAAAATATAAAATTTATACCTATACATGGATCGAAATATCATAAATTAATATATCTTTTGTTGCACTTGAGCTTTGGGTGGATGATTTTTTTTTTCTTCCCGGAAGTTTTTTCTAGCCCATTTTAAAATTTTTTTCTTGAAGCAACTTTTTTTTAACATTTTATTCCAGTAACATTTACTCCTATTTCCTCAGCTGTAGATAATTCCTTTCTTTTTCCTTCAATTTCTGTAAGCTAGAGTTATTGAAAAAAATTATTCATACTTTGCAACTTTGCATTAACTATTTCAAACATTTTCTTGAATTCATCTCTTAGTATTTCGTACGTTTCTTTTGTTTCAGATGCTCTTGTAACAAGTTGATTAGAGATATTACATAAATCCTTATATCAGATTTTTGGCAACACTTTTAAATTATCCTGAAATGTCAATACAATATAAAAATCTCCAACCTTCGCTTTTCTAGTCCATCGTTTTAATATATATGAACCTGGAATCTTAATAATATTATGAACAGTAAAAACTTTTAAAGCATAAGAACACAATATTCCACAAAATTCAAATTTTCTACAACTACAATGTATTGTGCTATTTAAAGAGTCATAGTTGACAATATGATATTTTGATTTTCCAAAAGATGTAATATGATAAATTGAAACACCTTCAATTACACTAAAAACATAAAAACTACAATCATAAGCTTTGTACAATTCTTTTTGAAATAATATAAATACTTCAGGAGTATAGATATCTGCTACATATTTTAACAATTGAGTAGGAAAAAATAATGCAAGAGTACTTGTATTTGCTCTAAAATCAGCTTTCAACTCCTCATAATAGCGATAATCAAGAAAATTTTGAAAATATTCAAAGAATTGACGTAAGCTATTTTTGTAATTGACATACCTTTTAACCACGTTATTCATACTTTCGCTTCTTTGTGTCATAGTGATGTCAGCACAAAAATATTGACGACCATAAACCAATGTCCATTTTTCTTTTTCATTGAATAATCTTTTCAACCAATCATTATGTTGAAGATTATATTTTTCAAGCATGTTATTCCGTTCAATTAAAAAATCATCTTTTACTTCAAAATCATATACATACTTACTAAAATCATGTGCAAAATCTTTAAATTTATCAAAAATTCCTCCTAAATTTTTAACAACATTTTGATATATATGCCAAATACATAACATGTGGTGTGTATCTGACCATTTAGAAGCTAAGGCCTTGGTCATTGTTGCATTTTCATGAGTCAAAATAGTTGTCGGTTTTTTACCTAACATGCTATAAGAAAATAAATCAAATAATCATTCAAATGTTGCAGTAGTTTCATTATATAAAAGTGCGCAACAAAAAATAACAGTTTGTTTGTGGTGATTCACACCAACAAACAAGGCGAGAGGACGATTTTGAAAAATCTACCCATAAGTTGTATCAAAAGATCACATCTCGAAATACGACATAATCAATATTCATTCTTTCATCTGTCCAAAATATATTAGTTATTGCATCATCCTCATCAACTTAAATTGAGTGAAAAAAATTTGGATCTTTTACATGAATCTCTTATAAATATTCAAGTACTCCCCCCATATCTCCAATTTTCATATTCTTAGTTCTCTTTTGACGCAAATAATTTCCATAATCCTGTGAAGTAAATCCTAAATTATCACGACCACTTGCTTGCTTGATCAAATAATCATGAGATGTTTTAGGTGAAATACCTACACTATCTGCTATTTCAATTTCAGTAGCTTGAGTTTCCATTATTTTTCTGTATGATCTAAGTGAGTTTCATCTACATTAGATAAATAATGATTATGATCTAAAATAAATTTCACAATCTCATACTTTTCATTTTTATTCAAATGTATTGTTATTTTTGCCAAACACCCAAATCTAGTTTCGGCACGCGAATTTTTAATATAAACATCTCGCTTATCAGGTTTTCGTTTACCTTCAGCACAACAAAATATTCTATCAACTAGTTTACCATTTTTTTTTTTATGAAATGTGTTTTTTCTAACACCAAATCCAACTTGTATAGCATATGCATAATAAAATTCTCCAGCCAAATTTTTATTATCAAATTTCATACTATTTGAGAAATTTGTTCTTTTGAGATGAATTTATGCAAATCGTGAGAATTAAGATTATAAGAACCTGAACCACTAATAACAATGAGATCATCACTTTCTTTGTTGATAACAGAAATTTCCTAAAACAAATATTAAATTTAATTTAGAATAAATTGTAAAGCAGTTCAATCAAAATAAAAAATACAATGAATATAAATATTAGAAAATAAAATACTTGATTTTTTTGTTCATTTGCATCAGATAAATTTGTTTTTGACATATGATACAATTATAAAGAGAATCCTATATAAAAAAATAAAATAATTAGTCTAATATTTTTTTAAAAAAAAAAAACCTAAATAACAGGAGGATCATATAAATTACTATAAAAATAATAATTTTTTATAATAGAAATTCAAATTATAATTAATTTGAGATTTTTTATTTTTTCACATTCGATTCAAAATATATTAAACCTGTCTGATTTGATTAGAAGAAACAAAAAACAACTAAATATAGAAAATTTAATTGAGAATAAAATGGTACCCGAAGAAGAAGTAGATGTCGACTTAGCACCAGAAAAAACTTTGATGACAACAAACAAGAAAAATAACGAGAGACAACAATAAAAATATTTGATGACAGCAAACAAGGGAGATAGACGGAGATAACGTCTAACGGATCTCACAAATGGAAGGAGAAAGAAAGATAAGAAACACTTATTAACCCTTATTTTTCTAAGGGTATAATAGTTATTTAAATGAATTGATTAAATAAAAGTTAATTTTAATGAATTAATTAAATAGAAAATATTATTAGAAGTGACTTTATCAGATTGGATGAAATAGAGAGGGCACAGAGGAAATTAGAACAGAAGATTTGAACCCTTTGTTTAGATAGGAATTTTTAAAAAATTTTGAAATTTGAAAATTTGAAGAAAAAAAAGTAAACAATTAATTATTTGATTTAATGTTTTGTGAAAATATATATATATTTGATGCGATATTTTTTAAAAAATGAATAGTACCATGATTGAAAATTTGTAATATAAACAAAGTTAATGTTTTGAAATAAAATTATACTTTATTTTGCAAAAGTTATCTAAATTAAAATTAAGCGTGGACACATGTTTCTCTAGAGGCTTTTTGTAGCTTGACCATTGTTGTTGCTTAAAGCATATGCAACAACAAGTAGTAAAAAATGCCTCTAGTGAGTGATGTGACGCTGATGTGTTTGTTTAGGCATTCTGACACACTTTGATAGAAAATTGTAAAATAAAAAGGTAAAATTGTTCATAATTTTTTTGGAGTTTCAAACTTCAGCATCATATATTTTAAAAATATTGTATGAAATCTAACACCATGAAACCTCATTTATACCATGAGAATATGATTTTCTACCTATATTTTTGCATGACGAGGGATTTCATGCAATATTTTTAAAATACATGAAGGCGCCATGCAATTTTAAAAATAAAATGAGGTTTTTTGTTAATTTCGAAACAACGTAGGAGTTTCATGCAATACTTTTTGAAAGTATAAGGGAGCATCATGCATTTTTTAAAGTATGGAGACTTAGGCTGAGTTTCGAAATTGCACAGAGGTTTCATGCAATATTTTTTAAAGTATAAGAGGGCGTCATGCAATTTTTAAAATAGAAGAATTTATGTTGAATTTCGTAATTGCAAAAAAATTATGGACAATTTTGCCAAATAAAAAATCATGGAGTGGTTTACCAATATTAAAAATAATCCCATGCCATAGAATCCACTTCTCCTGCATAATGTTCAAGTTGTCTTCTTTTTTTTTTTTTCCTAACAATAAATAAAAGGAGAGTTAGACTAAAATCCCTGTCAGTGAAATCAACTTGCAATTCAGTCCCTATTGAAAATTAATTAGACTGCAGTACCTACTTTATGGATTAGGTTTATTATAGCTCCCCAATTTGTATTTTTCTCTCAATCACCAGTATATACGCAACAGGTACTCAAAATAGATTAATCAATACTTCTAATATTGTAATATATACCTACATTACTTCCCGTTCTACCCCCATTATAACTTTATATACTTCTATTTAAATATCGCGTGTCTTTTTTAGCGAATTTTAAAATAGTGAAAAAAGACAGTTACCCACAATTTAACAGGGGTTGAGAGAAAACCCCCCATAACCCCGATTTTAAACCCTACTTCTTCCATCTTCAAGCGAACCGACGTTCTCCAACCTCCGGCGATCAAGTAGCGACCGATTGGTGCAAAAATGGTGAATAAAACAGTTAACCCACTCTTATCCCCCAGGAAAAGCTTGAAAAAGTAAGACCTTTTTTTATTTTTTATTTTGTTAATATTAGTAGTTTATATCGTAGTTTGTTCGATTATTTGAGGTATAAGCCTTGGTCTAGTGTTTGTGTTCCTCTATCAGTTCCGTGTTGAGGAGTCCTGGATAATCGGTGTAGTTTTGTTTGTTAACTGGGTTTGAAATCGTTCATATATTTGCCCATGTAGACCGAGTTGAATGTTTTATTTTGGCACTAATTTTGGGTCATTTTTTATTTGTTTAATATGTGATTTTAGTTATTTTTATAGATATACATTTTGTTTAGTTACCTAGAGTTGCATATTAATTTTCTTTTATTTTTTTTATTGTTCGATAATTAGTCATGTTTTTGGGTTGGTAAATGAAGTATTGTTAGGTACCCCGAGTTTAGGGGACTATTGTGTACTCGGAATGTGTTGTTACGTAGTCTTGATATATTCTGATAAAATTTTAAATAAATTCGAGATTTGGATAATGTGGACTGATAATATTTATTTACAGATCGGGTAAGGAATACAAATCGATTATCAATCGGTTTGCAGTACCGATTGGTCTGTATGTTCTCCAAGTATTACATCCATGCGAATCCGGCAGTATCAGCGGCGAGTTTGATAATGTGAAGAGATGCCTTGGTAAAATTACGGCCAAAATACTGAAAGGTCCACCTCCGAACCGTAGATTCCATTGAGCAGCACATAGTAAGTGAACGTTGTAATGAATTTGGATGGATTTGGGATCGATTTGGATTTTTTTATTTGTGCTTGATTTGGGTAGTGTGTTATTTCTATTGAATAGTTAGTTGAATTGGTTAGATTTGCCTCATGTTCGATAAGATTATATTAATATTGATTGAAGAATTGAATCGTGGGTTAAATTTGGTTAAGCTTAATTTTTGGAGTAATACTATAAATTGTGCCGTGAATGATTATATGATTAATTCTTCATATGGTTAAAATTATAATAATGCACATAGTGTACCTCCATAATGGATCGATGTATCCGTCTAACTAGATCAAAATACCTTCAAACTGTATATATATATATGATCATATATATGTTATTCATTAGTTAGGAAGGTTATCCTTGTACGAAGACATCAACGAGCCAGAAAAGTTATGCATATTGCTCTTAAATTGGAATTAACTAATTCATTACAAGACCTTTTAATGCTTGAAGTAATTCCTGCAATGAACAAAAGTGCATATACGGATACCTGACTACATTAGTGGTGCACCTAAGAAACAAAAACATATAGATATACTGCGAAGGTTTATGCCTTCATCACATTTATATGTATTTTCTGTCAAACATGACATGCCTCGAATATATAATGATATACCTATATTAAACTAGTAAATACCCCAAGTTAAGTTACTTATGTCCGGGAGGTCTAATATTTCATATCTTGAACATTAAGTAAAGTATAACATTATCTTTAGCAATATTCGTACATGAGATGTATTCATCTTTAGCATAGCCAATTATATCAATATAGAAGATTAAGAAGTTGTTTAGAAAAATTAACAACATGATCCATATAGGTGAACAATGGGCAATGGGTTACTTAGTTGTGTTGTTGGTAAGGTTAGTACTTAGTTATGATGCATATGCAACGGTTGTACAGATTAATAATGGAGAGTATTAATCTACTAATACTTTATCTAATTGCATTCACAATAATAGATTTCAAACACTATAAGAGCTACATAATATTATAACATGTCATTTTTTCACACAAGTTAGCATCAATGGGTACCTCATTCGTTTACCAATATACCCCGGAACTCGTATCTCATATGCTCTTGTAACTAATATCTATACCTGGAAACCTGTGCTTGGGAAACATGTCGTTCTCAGTTCAAAATATTCAATTTTTGTCTATAAACAGGGATAAATTTATCATTATAATATTTCTGTAAATTCCGTAATTGTATGTAAAGATAAACAACACATATTTATTATGGATAGCTAAACAAATCATAAGTAACTTAGTTAAATTATGTTCTTTTGGGACTCATACATGTTTTGTGGTCTTGCCATTGAAAAATATGGCATAAGCTGTCAAATATAAACATACAGTACCTAAATTTTTCCAACGAGGCTATGAAAAGAAGTATTCTCACCGAGTTTGTGTCCCTCCGTCAGGGGATCAACTGAAATCAACTACATTCACGAATACCTGCTACAACAAGGAAAATACCTAAGCAATCATCATTCATACCTTGAATGTCAGTGTTTGTACCCGAAACACATACTTACATTCCTGCATCAAATACCGACATACCTTGTCACAAATCTTATGTACCTATAATACTGATATTATATGCTTCAGTAACAAGTATATATACTCCGATAATATGTGCTTGGAAAACAGACCTTTTTTATTCAAAATATTCACTTGTTGTCGGTAACCAATGATGAATTCGTTTTGATAGTATTCTCGCGACACCCTGAATTGTATGAAAAGATAAATAACATATATTTACTATAAATGACTAAGTCAGAAATAACTTAGTTCTATTGTTTGGTATATGTACACTTATAGTCCAATCTCCATTTGTAGATGGATAAACAAGTCATAAATTACTAAATTAAATTATATTGGTTGTTAGAGTAAATAATTGTTGCCACGAATTAAAAATCTTTAGACCTATTACATAGTAATACATATCGTAACACACACAACAACATTCAAGTGAAAACGTGAGTTGTAATCTACTACTAGGACTTCAAGTGTTTTTTTGTGTAATAGGACAAACACATTTTTCTAAAATATTTTGACCCATAAACATAATAATCCAAATTGTCGCACATTCACAAACTCAAATATCAATCAGTCAGAAGAATTTTAAAAAATAGTAACTCGGTTGAGCAGGAAAGTACTCCAGCACAGTTTTGATGTACCTTTGTTACATTTTCAGAAACCTCTGTTGTTAACAAGTCATATATAAAAGACTATCATCACATACCCGTAATTTTTGTTCATCTACCATAATACATAAAATTTACAAAAAGAGCTTCAATGCAACAATACTCTTATTGTTGTATATTTATATACAATATTACATTATGTTTAGCACACCAAAAGTAATTACAAGAAAAGGATTGATGGACATCCTATCAAAACATAAAAAAATTACACTTTTAAAAATCTACAACAATTGTGCTTGGTTTTAACCAACTATCACGGACCAAATTGAATACTTCTGCAGCTGCAATTAAGATGTCAACTTCATGATTTGTTCTGAGTTTTCGGTAAATGGATGAAGAATAGTCACTTTAGCACGATTCTTCAAAGAAGTGCTCTAATCGAATACGCGAATTGATTCCTCTGCGTGAGAATGACTTAAATTAACAACATTTAAGAAAACCTGATAATACACAAACAAAATAGGACTGTCAAATACTTGTTGTTCGTATTCATTTACCACAGTACATCCAAATTAAAACTGTGGTTCTATGTAAGTGGGATCATGTTGTTTGTATATTTACCTATAATATTACATTATATCAAGCACGCCAAAAGTAATTACACACTAAAGAGACATTCAGGACAAAATAAAAAATTACACCTTCAAAAGGACTACTGTATCCTGTATTTACAACTTCTTTTCTTCTGCTCGAGACAACCACAATAACCGTATTTTCATGGCTGTTTCTAAAGCTATTACATGAAGCTCACATTTAGATGAACAAGTGATTAGCAGTTTCAGACTGTTTTTGCCCCTTTTCATCAAAGCTAATCAAGTCTTCACAAAAATTTACAATTGTACCTCACCTTCTACAATTATATTACAAAACCAACAAATTTAACTACAAAAGATACTAAATCGAATGCTTCTACATTTTTTTTAGTATTTAAAGTCAAGTTCTCCTTTTTCCTATAGATATCATATGTTGATAGACAATGACTTCATCTGCTAATTAATTCATCACGAAAATCAAAAGTGTCGACAATTGAATGGTAGTTTGTTTTAAATATTGAAAAAATCAAAATGAAATGCATTGATAAAAACATCCATATTTGAAATTTTGCTTACTTCTGTTTCGAAATACAAGCTGTTTGAGTAAGAGAAATGTTTGATAATTGTCATCCATATTCTCAATAATAGCAAACCAAATCAGATATGCTAGCTGCAATAAACTAATGTGCTAAATAATAAAATTAGTACATTGATTGGAACAATATATAAACAAATTGATAAAAACCTTCAATAAAGCGGGCATATTCAACATAGAGATGAGTTACATTACTTGAAGATGACTCTCATGATCTTAGTTAACATATGAGAATGAGCTATTATCCATACAATCCTTAATATCTAATTGCTTGAAAAACCAAATTTTTGCAAATGAAATTTGAATATATTTACATATTGATATTTTTGAAAAAATTTTAATTGTGAATAAGCATTCTCGAGCATGGTATTTTAATTTTTCACAAAATAACTAATGTTACCCCTAACCTAAAATATAAATATAAATTTATTTCTTTAAAATTATTTTATTAATTCTAAAAATATATATATTTTTGATATACTTCCAGTAACAACATATATACCAGTTTAATACTTATGCATATACTCCCATTTAAAATATATCCGCTCAGACATGCTATCAATGTAATCGTGCAAGATCGTTGTAATCGATTATGATTTTTTGACATACCCATCATTTGTGTGCTATGCACGGCTTAAAGACATAATATTTCATTTCGAAAATAAAAATCATTATATACTCACCTGAATGTTAGAGCATGAAGAGGAGAGATGCAAGGATACTCGTTAGGGTTCTAATGGGAACATAGGAAACACATTTGTCCAATTGGAGTGAAGAAGAGGATGATGAAATTAACTGCGAGAGAAATAAAAAAAATTATACAAAAAATTGAAAAATTGGACGAATAAACAAACAGAAGCAAAAAGATAGATTAAATATTGGGGAATTAAATATAAACACATCAGTAAAGTAAGAAGTGCAAATACATATATTTAAAATAATGACTGAATTCCAATCAAATAAGGAGTGGAGGGATTTTATCTCAATTATCCTATAAATGGACCATTGTGTAATTTATGTCAATCGATGCCCTGAATAAAAGGTTCAGTACACAAAAAAAGGCCGCCTACAATTGAGCTATTGCACGTAGAGACTAAAGAATAAAAAACAGTTTTTTCAAAAGAAAAAAAAATTAAAAATGAAAAGACATTGACTTATTTTGGTTCATTAATAAATCAAAGATAATGACACTGTCAAATAAGCGGCTGAAAATTATTAACTGCGATAAGACCCACAATAATGACCGTCAATGAAATGTAGGAAAGATAAAGATATAAAATCACGGCCTCGATTTCAAGAACACTTTTCCTAGTATACACTCCGCCGCAGGCTATAATTCCCCAAAAGATCGTGTCCATTTCATTTTCCCTCCATTTTAGTTTCTTCATATTGCCGGCAGAGAATCAGCGCTTCCATTGGAAGCCAGTGGTACGACCGTCGGTACTCTGTACCCGAAATGCAGCAAAATTGCGGGGGTTGTTGAAGTACTTGCGCTGAAACCCTCGATTTGACCCTCTACTGCGCCGCTGTGAAGGTGATATTTCACTATTTCTGCAATCTTCTAGAAAAATTGGGGGTTTGTACAACCAGTTTTGTGAGGAATTGATATTCGATTCGATGTTAAAGTTGGGGTTTTCGTTTTGAAATTTATTGCTCGTCGGCGCATTTCTGTTGCGGTTTCGGTGCTGCATTGGCTTGCCGTTGTTTACCGCCGGCGTCGCTTTATATTCTGGAGTTTGATGCTTCTTTCATTAGCTTTTTTTTTTTTTTTTTTTTTTTTTCAGATATTGATTTTGTCGCGCAATTGTGTGTTATATGACGTGTTAGTGGATGGTTTGAGTTCTTGTTGATTGGAGACGGCGATTGTGTGTTCTTGAGTTCGGTCTCGGCAGTTTTGGTTTGATTCTTCAAAGATTTCTTGATGCTGTTTTTCTTAGGGTTTTGACTAATTATGATTGCTTTCGTAATTTAGATGGAATTTGTGTAGTTATACAGTTTCTATGTGACTGTGTGGAACTAATTGGATGTTAGTTGGAACTGTATTTAAATGATTGGAGCTCCGTTCATGTTTCACAGTTGATAATTCTTGCGATCAGATGCTCTTCTGTTTTTTGGTTTAACTGAAAGAAACGAGTATTTGAGTATTTGTATTGGGCAGTTGATTTCTTAAATGTTTTATGGTTCAGCATTGTCTCTAATTATTATTGGGGAAATTGATATTGCACCGATTGAATTGTTTTGGATGTTTTATAGTTCAGTGATACTACCTCTTATTAGGGAATCAATATTTCGCTGTTGATTTCTTGATCTAATATTTAACTATATTTGAGTTTCTTTTAGGTTCGGTGAATGTTTGAGAATGTGTAGTGTTCGGATATGGATTAAAGTTTAGGCCTATTAGAGTTAAATGTGAAGCGGCCTTTATTAGATTAATGTTCATCAAGAACCTGGCCTTTATTAGATTAATGTTCATCAAGAACCTGATCTGCTATCATTCATCAATTTATGACAACTATATGAGTGATTATTTGTAGTTTGGGGAGTATTTTTGGCCAGTAGAATATGGTGCTGATAATTGAATTAGTGCTGGACATTCTGAATCTCCATATATGAATAATGCCTAATTTTTTTGTTTTCATGTATCACTGCTTTAATGCTGTCAATGGAATCTAGAGTTGTATTATATAACTACACAGTGATAAAGTGAAACTAGATTTAGTGTGTTCTGCTCTGTTTCCTTGATCCTAATTTTTAATATTTGTTACTAAAATGAAACTTCCAATTCTCATGCTGCTTAATTGCTTTAGGATAGCTGTTGAATGAAAATGGAAGAAGCTGGAGAGGAAGGGGATATTTCTCAGTCCTTGGGCTCACCACTGCCATCTACACTGCCGGATGAGAAAATGGCACCAATGGAACAGCTGCCAAAGATATCTCTACTGACACGGCCCGGATTTGGGACTTCTGGCAAACACGTGTCGTTACGCACAAATCACATCAGTGTTTCCATCAACAATCCGGATGAAAGTTTTTATCAGTACAGTGTAATCTACTATACCCTTAATTTTTTCTTCAGGTCTTTGCATATATATATATATAACGTATATAATGTTTGTTTTGATTGTAGGTTTCTATTAGTTCTGAGAGTAATCCGGTTATCAACAACCAAGTAATTGGCAGGAAAGTCACTGATAAACTATACCAAACATACTCTTCTGAGCTTTCTGGGAAGAGGTTTGCCTATGATGGGCAGAACAGTCTGTATACAGTGGGGCCCTTACCACAGAACCACTTAGAGTTCACGGTGGTTCTTGATGAATTTGTTGCCATACGGTAACTTCCATTATTGAAACTTTGACTGCTTTATTTTCTCATTTATTCTTTAGTGGTGTTTCTTCAACTTAAACCAATCCCTCTGTTGTGTAGAAGTGGGAACCTTTCTAATAACGGAAGTTCCGGCGAGTCTAGCAAAAGGTCCAAGCAATCATTGCTGTCAAGAACATACATGGTCGAGATTAGTTTTACAGCTAAAATACCTTTAAAATGCATATCTGATGCTCTTCAAGGAGCTGAAGTATCTAAAGGACAAGATGTTCTCAGGGTATTGGACATTGTGCTGAGGCAACACGCATCTGAACGGTTCTCTTTATTACCTTTTAAGTGTTGTACTTGTACATTTGGTAGCTTGTACTTGAATGTTGAATATTGGATGCAGGGGGTGCCTTTTGGTTCGGCAATCATTCTTTAATGACGATGCACGAATGTTTACTGATATTGGAGGGGGTTTGACAAGTGTAAGAGGATTCTATTCTAGCTTTCGTCCAACTCTTGCTGGCTTATCTCTAAATATGGGTATTAATTACTCCGCTAGCTTCTCTTCATGTGGTTGCACTACATTCTGTGCTCTTCGAGTATATGCTGCTAAATATTTCATATCTTTCAGATGCATCCACTACTTTGATCTTGAAACCAGGGCCCGTTGAGGATTTCCTTCTGGCTAACCAGAATGTGAAAGAAAGTCGCAATATAGATTGGCGAAAGGTATTCAGTCTTCAACCACATACTTTATTTTGTTCCTGTTTTGATTTTGCTTGTTCTAATACCGAGACTGAACCCCAGGCAAGAAAGATGCTCAAGAACATGAGAGTAAGGGCTACACACAGTAACATGTTGTACAAGATTATAGGTTTGAGTGAGAAACCTTGCAACCAGCAACTGTAAGTAAGCAGCAACCTACCTGAGTTTTCTGTAACTTACTAAAAGACTTCTGATCATGATTTATAGACAGTTTCTTGTTGAAAGTGAGGAATGGAAACAGTTCGGGAGAGGATTCCGAGACAGTAGAGATTACTGTTTATGAATACTTCGCGAAGTACCATAATATAGAAGTTAAAAGATCTGCATATATGCCATGCCTTGATGTTGGAAAACAGAAACGACCTATCTACTTACCATTAGAGGTGTAAATCATTTTTCATAAATTTCTTTATTTGAAAATTCATTAACTTCAAAGGTTGTCTTTGAAGAAACTAATATATCTTCTCCTCCTTGCAATAGCTCTGTTCCCTCATCTCTCTTCAGCGCTACAAAAGAGCATTATCAACAATCCAAACTATTTCCTATATTGAAAAATCAAGGCAGAAGCCTTCTGAGAGGATACAAGTTGTAACTGATGTAAAGTTTTCTTTCATAACCTTTAATTTTCAGTTCTTTTGTTTGCTCTTGTTTTCACTTCTTTAAATCATGCAGGCTGTAAAGAACTGTAACTATGAAAATGATCCTCTCCTTTTGTCTTGTGGTATATCAATTGAAAAGCATCTTTCCCAAGTAGATGGAAGGGTCCTTGATGCACCAAAGGTAGGTAGTTCCTGCTGTTTCATGATTAAATGTGTGGCACATTACTTACTAACAAAGACTTGTTTACTTCTACTTCCAGCTGACAGTAGGCGATAATGATGAGTTCTTACCAAGTAATGGTCGCTGGAATTTCACTAAGAAGGTATCCTATATTGGTTGTCACGATTGCTAAAGATGGGATGCATAGGAATGGTCTATTTTAGTTCATTTGTTATCCCAGGATTTTGTTTCGTAAACCTGTTAGGAAAGTAGGTTTGGGGAGCATTAATTCACTAATTCACTTCTGCGTCTTTTGTTTCTTGAAGAGATTTCTGAAACCCATCCATATAGAGCGATGGGCACTGGTCAATTTCTCTGCACGTTGCGACTCTAGCTATCTTTCGAGGGAGCTCATCAACTGTGGGAGGAAAAAAGGGATTGTATGCTCTATTGTGTCATCCTTTGTTATTATTGTTGTCTGTATGCAGGCATGATTTGATTATCTTCTTGCTTTCCTTCAGGAAATTGAACGCCCATATACAATAATTGAAGAAGACCCCCAATGTAGAAAAGCAAGTCCGTTTGTACGTGTAGAAAAGATGTTTGAGCAGATTATGGACAAGATACCTGGCCCTCCTGATTTTCCTCTTTGCCAGTTTCTGCTTTGTGTGCTTCCGGATCGCAAGAACTCTGATATCTATGGTACTGACGTTCATTTTTTATTTTGGGTTTCTGGGTACCATCTAAGATTCTTGTATCATTTATTCATTTAATGTAACATATTATATGAACTTCCTATTGACGGACAGGACCCTGGAAATTCAAATGTCTGAGCTACTGGGGTATAGCCACTCAGTGTCTTTCCCCTCTCAAGATCAATGAACAATATCTGACAAATTTACTTCTGAAGATCAATTCTAAGGTAGTAAATCACTTAATTTGGTAAAACTTGTGTTTCATTTGCAGTCTTTTGGATGTGTAATTACTATAATTATATATACGTTTCATCTATAGCTTGGAGGGACCAACTCCTTATTGGGTATAGAGCTTTCACGACATATTCCACTCATAAGTGCTAAGCCAACCCTGATCTTGGGGATGGATGTTTCACATAGCTCTCCTGGTCGATCAGATTGTCCATCCATTGCCGCTGTAAGTTTTCTCCCAATAAAACTATCGTGCATTCTCCTTTTCAATTTATAGTACAATTCATCAATAGATTTGTTAATCTCTTGTTGCTCTTAAGGTCGTCGGATCCCTTAGCTGGCCACTAATATCAAAATATAGAGCAGCTGTCCGATCTCAAGCTTCGAAAACAGAGATGATCGAGTGTTTATTCAAGCCACTAAAGAATGGAAAAGATGACGGAATTATGAGGTGCTTTATGCATAAACATTTTTTTTTTTTTTTCATTTTCTCCATTGTTCTGGATTTTGCACTGGATTAACAATCTTGTTGCGCTTAAATGTTTTCTCTGCTGTTATGCCTCAGGGAACTACTCCTAGATTTCTATAGCACTAGTGGAGGACGTAAGCCAGAACAATTAATTGTTTTCAGGTAACAAACACCTCGGGGCTATCTGGAGGCAAACTTCAGTAATACTACACTGCGTATTTTCTAAGCGTGTGCCTACATTTGTTAAAATATGTCTACAGTTACTGATTTTTCTTTGTTTTTGAACTTACTTTGCTATTCATAACATGGATCTTTTCGGCTATGCGCAGTTTTTGTTATTATTTATTCTGTTTCTTCCAATTTCCCGTTTGAATTTCAGCTTCTTTACTCTTAAATTGATTTGGTTCTATATCTTGAGTTTATGTACAATATTCTATTCATCTATCTGCACGATTTAATGTTTAATTGTGTTAATTATGATCTTTTACATTGAGTTGTTTTTCTACTGTGCTTGGTATATCAATCACTTTGGTTTGTGATCCATGGCGCTTGTTGATAATTTTCTGCTGGCTTCAATTTAATCTTCCAGGGACGGCGTTGGCGAATCACAGTTTTCTCAGGTTGTGAATGTTGAGCTTGATCAAATGATAAAGGTGCCTTATTTCTTTCTGCTTGTCACACTACTTGATTCCCTCAAGTGTTGGTATCGACTAGACTGCTTGATATCATACATGTTTTTTACAATTTCAGGCGTATCAGTATCTCGGAGAGACAAATATCCCAAAGTTCACCGTGATAATTGCCCAGAAAAATCACCATACCCGGCTGTTCCAAGCCTCGGCCCCTGAAAATGTGCCACCAGGTCAGTTTCTTTGGATTAATGTTTTTGATGATGGGAGTGCTAACATAAATCCCCCTTGGCTTCAGGTACTGTTGTTGACACCAAGATTGTTCACCCAATGTATTATGATTTCTATATGTGTGCACATAGAGGCTTGACGGTACGCCATTTTTTTCATCATCACTCTTTGTGGTTGTCCGTGAGTTGTTTAAGAAAGGTGGACGAATGGTTGAAATGACAGGGAACTTCCTGCCCCGCTCACTACCATGTGTTGCTGGATGAGATCGGTTTCTCCCCTAACAAGTTGCAAAATCTGATCAATTCACTATGCTACGTGTAAGATTGATTTTTCTTTGGACGTCTAGCTAGCTAATGTTGTGTTGTTGTATGATTTTCCTTGCGTTGTCTTTTTGTTTCTTCTCAGATACCAAAGAAGCACAAGCGCCATCTCCATCGGTACTTGAAAACCTCATTCATTGCAAATGAATTGAATGCATCATCACACACATGACATGACATGGTTTGGTTTTGTGTTGCAGTTGCGCCTGTGCGGTACGCACATCTGGCAGCTCTACAAGTGAGTCAGTTGGTGAAGTTGGACGATAACTCTGAAGCTTCTCACGAAGGGAGCGACCCGGAGCTCCCACGTCTCCACGAAAATGTGGCGGGATCGATGTTCTTTTGTTGAGCCACATTGAGAGAGAGGTGAGTACATTTTGATTTTTTTCGTTAGATTTTAGTTAGTATTCATTAATAACAAGTGTGACTGACTGGGTGGATTGGATATATTGATGGAACAAGCTTAGCCAGCCATGTCATGTTTTCTTTTCGATCTTTTTGGAAAGGAAATATGTCAAGAATTGTAGTACGTTAATTGCTTTTTTGAGGTGGATCTGGTGTCCATGGGGTGCAACCATCAACACCATGCTAATTAATTTTGTTTGATTAAAATTTAATGGTCTAGATTAAATAAACTTACGATGGTTTTTTTAATTAAATTTTTAAAAGGTTCCAAATTAATTTTGGGTTAATTTGTCTATTCTCGTTTGTTCCCCTTCTGTTTTTTTCTTCGAACCATCGTGAACTCCTCTTCGATTTTTGACCACCGTAGCCCTACGGCGGCCTAAACCCTAAACCCTAAACCAAACGTTGTAGTCCTTCAGCCGCACCACCAACAATACAGTCTCTTCCTCATTTATTCTTAACTCTTGTCCATCCTCTGCTGCCGATTATAGTCACTCTTCCCTCTCTTCCATTCTTTTCAGCAACCGGTACTCCTCATCACCGATCACTTTCTCTGCTTCCGACCGGCATCAACGAATTAAGAAGAGTGTATTAATATCCAGATTTTGTTTGTCTTTGTCTGCAGCCCTCTGTTAATACTTCAATTAAAAATATTTATTGATTGATTTGTAGATGTTAACTATAGAATCCAGAATGCTTACAGTATAAATTAAGTAATAATAATAATATATTATAGTATATGGTTCAGGTTGAGATTGAGATTGAAAATAATGTTTCCCAAAAAAATGAGAAGAGGATGAGGACGAGGCACTAGAAAAATGAGAAAAGGATGAGGACAAGGTAGAACAAAAAATACCCTAACGAATGAATAAATTGTTGAATATGATATATTAAATATGAATAAGATTGAATGGAATATGGAACTAATGGATGTATTGTGAAATAATTCATTGAATTTAACTAAAAATGAATTGTATAATAATTCATGAATATGTTGCACAATAATTTAGATATATGACAGCTAAAAAAATCATACAATATGCTATGTATTGAATTTTAAAATGATGTCATACGGTTTCGAAAATGCCGCTAAGTTTCATGTTGTATAATATAATATGAAATACTTTCTCATTCACACGTAAATGTTTTAAATGAACTGAACGAGATGCTATTGAAATATATTTGCTAGCTGAAATGGAACGAGAAAGGAAAAAAAAAAAAAGACAAAATCAGGTATATTAATTAAATGAATAAAAAATTACCCTTATATCCCTGAATTAATATAAACTATTTAATTAATATAAGTTATTAGATTCATTTATATAATATAATGGTTATTAATGAATCAGGGTGTTGATTGATGTCTACCAGCACCGAATCCCACCATTGCTTCTTACTTAGTTACATCACCCTATGCTTAGGCCTATGGGGCCTATGACCTATTTAGGCAGTGCCTTCAAATTTCCTTTTAAACTGGTGGATTAATATTAAAAGAACTATAATACTCATTTCCTTCCATGACACATCATTTGGTTTAAAAAATTTATTCATCTTAAATATAATTAATAAATATAAATTTATTTAATTAATTTTTTGAAATTTATTCATTTTTTTTTAATTTTATTTTTAGTTTCATTTTCAATAAATAAATATTTTTATTTTTATTTATATTTTAAAATTAATTTATACTAATTATAAATGAATAAATAAATTAATTTTCTATTTATTTGTATGATATAAAATTCTATTTTTTACTATAGTATTTAAAATATTGAAAACGTTTTAATTTTTTTAATCATATGCTCCATTCGTCTATCAAAAAAAATTTCATTTACTTTTGGCACATAATTTTTGTATAGTATTTTATTAATATGTAATACAAATGAAGTGTGTAAAGATAATTTTGTTTTTGTTTGACGTAAAAATAGTGATGTAATGATAAAATAAGTGTAATTTTTGTACTTATGTATGATGTAACTTTGCTAAAAAAAAAGAAAAAAATGGAGTGAACAAATTAAAATGAAAAATTGAAATTTTTTTTAATAGACGGAGGGAGAATATTAATTTTTATTTTAAAAGTTTCAACAACACTATTTATTTAAAAAAGTAATAACATAAAATTATTGCTGCTATAATTAATCTATTAAATTTCACTATTGTTCCTAAGCAAGCGCTTAGAACGGAGGGAGTAAATTTTACTTATCCCAATTGAAAGTAATTTTTTTTTTTTTCTAATTTTGTTTGTCAATTAAAATATTTTTAATTATAATAAAAATAATCATATATTAATACTAAAATATTTTTAATTTTCACATAAATTATAAATATATCATTATAATAATTAATTTATACATAAATATAAATAATAAAAATATTAATCCATTAATTTTTAATCATTACAAAAATCTAAAGGAGTATTTTCAACGGGGATGGAGGAAGTATACACTCACAAAATTTATACTCCCTCCGTCTACAAATAATTTTATTATTTACTTTTAGTATTTTATTAAAGTGTAGTGCAAATAATGTATATAAAGATAATTTTGTCCTTAATTTTTTTTTTTTTTTTTTGTGTAAAAGTAATAATTTGATAATAAAATATAATTTTTATATATATATGAAATGTAACTTTAGTAAAAAAGAATTGAAAAGATTTGAGCGAATAAGCTAAGATAGAAAAATGAGCAAATTTTGAATGGGATATTTCAAATGTCAGACATTTATTTTTGATATACAAATTAAAAAATATTAATATTTTATTAGCAAGTAATGATATAATTATAAATAAATGTAAAAATAAAATTATTGTAATTTGTGATATGATTAATAGTTATTATATATGATCGATACATTTTTTCATATTTAATATGAAAAAACATCCCAAAATTAAAACATAAAACCAGTAACACTCAAATGAGTGTTCATTATATATATAAATATATATAATGTTGATTAAAATTCAGAATCATCCTGAATATTTTTAATTCGTTAGATCAATTCTATTGACAATTCAACGATTGAGTTTGATAGAAGGTATTTTGGTAATTTAAAAAATTAAATAAGATATCTAATTAAAAAAATAATTAGAAAAAATTATCATAGCTACCTCCGATAATTTCAGGATTAAGTTTTTATTAAACAAAATAAAAACGTTTGCAAATAATTACTTTTAAAATCGTATAAATTCAAATTATAAAGATGTATTCAGTATCACAAAATGATGTCTCTATAATACATTATGGTGTTTTCCATGAAATACTTTTATTATATAATTTAATTAAATGATGCCCAATAAATGAATTATGATACATTCTATCAACTCGCTGATTATGATACGATAATCATTTAAATAAATTAAAAATCAAACATATACACACATATATAAATATTAACCCTTTAACCCTTCCCGCCACATTTTATTTACAAGCCCTAAATTCACCACGCAGATACCCTCTCTCCCGTCGCGCTGCCTCCGTCTACAACTCAGTCCGTCACCACCGCCGCTGACCTCTTTAGCCAGGCCCGTTGTCGCCACCGACCTCTCCAGCCATGCCCGCCGCCGACCTCTCCAGCGATGCCTGCCGCCATCAAATAACCGCCTCCGCCATCGATTCCTTCTCTATCTGCACATTCGCACTTGACGGAAGTCGGAAACGACGTGCAATTTCTCTTCTATTTAGAAGTTCACATTTGACGAATCTTCCAATAACGGATTCAACTAAGCGAGATCCCTAGATTTCTATTAAACCCAAAACGAAGATAACGAAGTATATTCAAGTAACATCTGTGCCAAGAAAGATAACAGATTTCAATAACGAGAAGCTCTTTCGGTCAAGCAGACAGAATTGGTGGTTGTGTTTTTAATACTGCATAATGTTTTTGCTACTTTTTCTGGCCAGTGAACAAAATTAATTAGATTAATTTGGATAAAATAAATAAATAATATTTCTTTATTGTATATGGGGCTTGGTTCATATTTTTTGCTACTTTTTCTGTCTCGAGGCATACCAAATTGTGCAACCCTAAGTTAAACTTGGGTATATGGCCTAAATCGTAATATTATTTGGATAAAATATTATTCGTTGGATGAATTTATTATAATCTTAAACGGAATGTTTGAAATTAGAATAAATTAAAATTATTTCAAACGGTCATGATCGTCATAAACGGAAAGTTTGTTATTAGAATCAATTATGATCGTCTCAAATGGAAGGTTTGAATTTAGAATAAATTATATCGGTAATTAAGGTTGTACTATGATCGTAATTGATCCCTGTCATTTTGGCCGAGTGGAGACGCCTATATAAAAGGGTCTCCCCCTTCATTCTAAAAACACCAATAACATTCTCTCCTCTTTCTCTCATCTCTTCTTGCTTTTCGGCAATCTCCTCAGATCAGTTCCTCTCTTACTTTGTTCGTCGGAGCTCCGATGATCTAAGGTGCCACTCTCATAAAAAACGGAAACCGTTTTACCTTTGGGTTAGAACGCCGACCACCGGAGGCACTACCGGGGCGTATCTAATTTTTGAAAAGATGATTCATCCTCGCCTCGGTTTTCACGGTAGATTTACTTCTTGCAATAGCTATTTTACTAACAATCAAAAAATAGATACTATTTTATGAGAACGTCAGAGCCGTCACTGGAACAATCGTCGGAGCACCGCCGGAGGGGTCTTCCGAGCTGCCGCCGCTACTGGAGGAGTCGTCGGATCCGCTACCACTGCTGCCGGAGGAGTCACCGGAACAGTTGCCAGAGCCCCTGGCAGAGGAGTTTCCAGAGTTGCAGCCGGAGTTGCTACTCCCCCATTTGGGCCAATTACTTTTATATGTAGCCGTGTATTTTATGGGTTTGTCCCAGGTGGATGCGGGGGCTTTCCTGGGTTTGTGGCCGCACCCTTTGCTACCTTCGTCACCAAAATTGTTGGTCCTAGGCTTGGCCCATGGATTATACCCCATGTACCAGTCTCACAACCATTCACTGAAGTGGACTTTAAGAGGTGGCAGGATAAGATGCTCTCTACCTGACTACAATTGGGTTTGCTATGTTCGTGTTGCATGATGACCCAACTACCCTAGAGCCCAATGTGGATCAGCAGACGCATGCAAATTATGCATCGTGGTCACATTGAGACTATATGACAAGAAATACCATATTAGGTAGCTTCTCTATATCTCTTTATAATGTATGTTATAAAATAAAACTGTGAAAGGGTTGTAGGATGCCCTTGAGAAAAAAATATAAGTCCGAGAATGTCGGGTTCAAAATGTTTCTTGTGGCCCTATTCATGGACTATAAAATAGTAGATGGCAAGTCTTTCGTCGAACAAGTGGAAGAATCTCAACACATTGTCTACTCTGTTATCGATGAGGAGATGCACTACCAGAAAATTTCATCACGAGTGTGATGATCGAGAAATTGCCCTAGAGTTGGAGCAACTTCAAGCACGAGCTAAAGCACGAGCTAAAGCAAGTGAGGCTTGAAGATCTGATTGTCTGAATCCAGATAGAATAGGACAACAAAAAGCAGCACAAGGCTAAAGATGGAGATATTACTAAAGCCAACTTGGTCGGAGATCCTTCCAAAAAATATGCACACCCAACTCAAATGGACAAGGGCAAGGCCAAATAGTCCAAGTTTACAGGTAATTGTTTTAACTGTGGAGAAGGTTAAGGACTGTAAGGCACCAAAAATGAAGAAGTCGAGTTCCCAACTGGACGAGACGAGCCATTAGACTGATCGTGACCTTAATAGTGACGACCTTATCTCTGTTGTGTACGGAAAAAATAATGTGTAAAGTCCGAAATCCTAATATATTGACACCGAAACAACATGCCATATTTGCTCCTACAAAACAAACTTCTCGACTTATAAGGAGACCGAAGGGAGGAAGATGCACATGGGAAATCATGCAACTTCTGAGGTCCAAGGCATAGGGAACGTGGTGCTGAAGATAACCTCTAGCAAAGAACTAACCGTCAAGGATGTACTAATGTGTCAGACATTCAGAAAAATTTCATCCCAGGATCGCTGCTAGTTAGGCATGGTTTTAAAATTGTATTTCTAGCAAATAAATTCATATTATCAAAAAACGAGATGTTCCTATCTGGGGGTTATCTTACAATGGGGTGTTCAAGTTGAATGTAATGGCCGTGCGCCGAGCACCATCTACTGATAATAAAAATGTTGTTTCTTCTTCGAAGTTGATCGAGTGTTCTGATTTATGGTATCGTAGATTAGGTCATGTAAACCTAAATTCTATAAAAGGATTATCAAATATAAAAGAAGTGAACACTGAAAACAAATGTGAAATTTATGTGGAGGTCAAAATGGCAAAATTACCCTTTCCGTCTGTCAAAAGGAAGACTAAACCATTAGAATTCATTCACACTGATGTATGCGACTTAAAATTTGTGCAAACTAGAGGTGGAAAGAAATATTTCATCACTTTTAACGATGACAGCACAAAATATTGCTATATTTGCCTATTAAGAGAAAAGAGCGAAGCATTTGAGGCCTTCAAGAACTTAAAAAACAAGGCAGAAAATCAACTTGGCTGTAAAATTAAAACATTCAAAGTGATAGAGGTGGCGAGTATGTGGCCCCGTTTGAAGAATTATGTAACAAAAGTGGCATAATTCATTAGACAACGACTCTATATTCACCTCAATCGAACGGTGTTGCGGAACACAAAAGTCGAACCTTAAGGAAATGATGAACGCCTTGTTGATAAGTTCATGACTTCCCTAAAACTTGTGGGGCAGGCAGTGCTGACTGCAAATTATATTCTTAACAAGATTCCACATAAGGGTAAGGATGCTACCCCTTACGAAGTATGGAAAGTTAAGAAATCCACATACAAATACTTCAAAGTGTGGGGGTGCCTAGCGAAAGTGGAAGTTCCGCCTCCAAAGCAAGTCGCTATCGGCCCAAAAATGGTAGATTACATATTTATCGGATATGCACTAAATAATAGAACCTATCGTTTCATAATTCACAAATCGAAAATCCTTGGGATGACCAAGGGAACTATGATAGAATCAAGAAATGCCATATTCTTTGTAAATATCCACCATTGTAAGGAAAGAATTCAATTCAACCATAAACCCTTAGATGAAGAACTACAGTGTGTAAAGAGACAAATGACCAATAGCACTGATCAAGAGGTTTTAGAACCTAGGCGTAGCAAAAAGACAAGGATTGAGAAAAACTTTGGTCCGTATTTCATTACTTGTATGTTGGACAATGATCTAGAAACGATCAAGGAAGCACTATCTAATCCTGATGCTCATTTCTGGAAGGAAGCAATAGATAGTGAAATAGACTCAATTATGCAGAATAACACTTGGGTGTTATCTGACCTACCCGGAGGTTGCAAACCCCTAAGGTGCAAATGGATTTTGTAAAAGAAACTCAAGGTTGATGAGTCTATTGATAAATAGAAAGCCCGTCTCATAGTAAAAGACTATGGACAAACCGAAGGGTTTGAATTCTTTGACACATATTCACCAGTAACCAGGATAACATCTATTCGAGTGCTTCTCTCGATTGTGTCTTTGAATAATCTTGAGATTCACCAAATATATATGAAGACTACTTTTCTAAATGGTGAACTAGAATAAGAGGTATATATGAAACAACTGGAAGAATATGTCATTCCTTGCCAAGAGAACCTTCCGGTTTTATCATAATTTTTCTATATGTAGATGACTTACTGATCATGGCTAAGGATGTCAGTCTGATCAATGAGGTCAAATGCATGTCGGGTCATAACTTCGACATGAAAGATTTGGGGTTAGCCGATGTCATCCTTGGAATGAAGATTCTAAGACAAGACGAAGGTATTGTTTTGACTCAGTCCCAGTACATAGAAAAGATGCTGAGAAAAATCAATGCCTACGAAAACACCCACGACAACACTCCAGTGAAAACCCCAATGGACCTCAGCGTGCACTTGAGAGAGAATAAGGGAGATCCTGTAGCTCAAGAAGAGTATGCCAAAATTATTGAAAGCCTAATGTACTTAACAAACTGTACAAGGCCTGACCTAGGTTGCCCTGTAAATAAGCTGAGTTGATACACTAGCAACCCCAGTCATGAACACTAAAAAGAGTTAGTAAAAGTCTTAAGTTATCTTAAATTTACTCTGAATTTTGGCATACACTACGCGAAATATCCACCGGTACTCGAAGGTATTGCGATGCCAACTGGATATCCAATGCAAAAGACTCACTGTCTACAAGTGGATATGTATTTACAATTGGAGGAGAAGTTGTTTCATGGAAATCCACAAAATAGACGTGCATTACACAGTCCACAATGGAATCAGAGTTCATCGCCTTGGACAAAGCTAGCGAGGAAGCCGAATGGCTAAGGAATTTTATGGATGATATTCTATATTGGACAAAATCAGTACCTACTATGATAATTCAGTACGATAGCCAAGCTGCAATAGCAAAGGCTAAAAATGAAATCTACAATGGTAAATCTCGACATATCCGACGTAGAAATAACTTTTTAAGGCATTTGATCACCAGTGGGGTTTTGACTATTGAATATATAATGTCAATAGAAAATCTAGCAGATCTGTTAACCAAAGGGTTGCAGAGAGATCAAATGTACAAACTGCTAAAGGAAATGTGTTTGAAATCCACATGATAGAGACAATTACAATAGTAACCCAACCAAATCACTTGGAAATCTCAAACCTTGGTTCAATGAGATAACTAAGCTGTGAGAGTGCGACATGAACACTCAATTACAATTTCATGAAAAGCAATGAGTGTTATAATGTGCAAAAATGGTGAGGTTGAATCAATAACTCTTAATGATCCTAAAGGTGTGAGTTAAATACCTTGAGATAGCATTACCTATATAAGTATGAAGTGTGGGCCGCTTTAAACGAAACACTTATGAATCCGAAGATGAGATCCATGGACAAAATGGATCAAAATGTGAGAACAAATTTGAGACTAAGATAGCGATACATCAATATTGTTGACTAAATGCACGTTGAGGTGAAACAGTTCAATACATCACGTCAATTGGGCCACCAATACACTCTGTAATGTTGACTATGGAAGGTTCAAAGTAACAAGCTATATGTCCTGATGTGTCAATGTCTCACAGGATTTCAGTTGGGCTTATGTTCTTTTATGGGTATTTCCACTCTTGTGGGGGATTGTTGGATAATCGGTTATTTATGCAACCGATTAATTGGTGAGTAAAAATACGACAGGACGGTGAACTAAATTAATTAGATTAACTTGGACAAAATAAATAAATATGATTTATTTATTGTATATGAGGCTTAATTAATATTTTTGGCTATTTTGCTTGTCTCGAGACAGACCAAATTGTACAGTCCTAAGTTAAACCCGGGTATATAGCCTAAATCGCTATATTATTTGGATAAAAAATTATCTATTGGATGGATTTATTGTAATCTCAAACGGAATGTTCGAAATTAGAACAAATTATGATCATCACAAACAGAAAGTTTGTTATTATAATCAATTACGACTGCCTCAAAAGGAAGATTTGGATTTAGAATAAATTACATCGGTAATTAAGGTTGTAACTATTATCGTAATTGATCCCCTGCCATTTTGGCCGAGTGGAGACGCCTATATAAAGGGTCTCCCCCTTCATTCTAAAAAAACCAATAACATTCTCTCCCCTCTTCTAGCTTTCCGGCAATCTTCCCAGCTCAGTTCCTCTCTCATTATGTTCGTTAGAGCTCCGATGATTTGAGATGCCACTCTCATCGGAGATGGAAACCATTTTATCTTTGGGTTAGAACACTGAACACCAGATGCACTATCGGGGCGTATCTAATTTTCAGAAAGAGGATTTATCCTCGACTCGATTTCACAGTAGATTTACTTCTCGCAATACCCATTTTACTAACACATCTTAAGGATTTAATTGTGCTAAACAGACACAATTTATGGAGATAATTACGTTGTCATTTATGAAAGGGAGAAAGACATGGGATGAATGATTTAATGCATGATTGATGGAGATGATTTTATAGGAGTTATGAGTGGAGGAATTTATGGAGTTGATGTTTTCGTACTAAAATGGTAAATATATTTTTATTTATTTCTCTTTTTTCAATACATATATTTTTGGGGCTTTATAGTAATGAGTTTGAGATATGTAATCCATGAACTTTTCTCTCTTTGAAGCTTATAGATGATGAAGAATCTGGATTACAAAGGTTTCAAAAGATATATGTTTGAAGTTTGTAGGCCGGTGGTTGTTGCTTAAGGATAATTTTGGAGGGGCAGTTGTTGAGTGTTGTGGGTATTGATGTGAACAATAATATTTTTCCTTGGTTGTGGTTCTCAAAGCATTTGAAAATTGAAGATGGGCATAACCGGACTTTCATTAGTGATAAACAGAAGGGATTGATCTCTGCTTTTGAATCCCTTCTGCCCCAGGCCGAGCATGACATTTGCACATAAATGTGAAACATGATGGGACAGACCTCTCAATGAAGAGGTGTTTATGGGCAGCAGTGAAAGCAACTAAAATGTTGGAGATTAAACGGAGGATATAGGAAATTAAAAGGGGCTTCAGAAGAAGTATTCAATTGGTTAGCAAATAAGGGCCCAAATCATTGGTCTAGATCACACTTTAGTGTTTATCCTAGATGTGATATGTTTCTTAACAATATTTGTGAGTCTTCCAATAGTTTTATTTTGGAAGTAAGAGATAAACCAATCATTTCCATGTTAGAGGAGATTAGAAACTTGTTGATGGTAAGGATGTAGTTGAATTGTGAAAAGACTGATAAACAAGATGATCCAATTTGTATGAAAATAATGAATATTATGAAAAAAATGGTAGAAGCTTCTGAATTCATTCCCATAAGAAATGATTATTATAATTTTCAGATTATCAGATCATTGGACTAACATAGAATCAATGTGAGACAAAAGACATGGACGTGTAGTTGTAGGAAATAGACCTTAACATAAATCCCTTGTAAACATGCAATATCTGCAGTTTGGTGTAGGATAGAAGATCCATTAACTTATGTCAATAAATATTATTTTGGGATATATGCAAGAAGTCATGTGCTTATCCAATCCTACCTTTGAGGTGACTTGATTTGTGGGAAAAAATAGCCAATGAAACACCTCTCCAACCAGTAGAAAAGAAGAGTATTGGGAGGTCAGTAATTATGAGACGTAGGGAACCAAATGAACCCTCCCTCCAAGTTGAAGAATCCTTATAGACTTAAAGTTACACTCAAAAAAATCAAATGCAAAACTTTTCAATGTTTGGACATAACTCCAAGACTTGCCCAAAACATCTTTTGAATAGCGAGCTAGTGGACAATCCCCATAAAGAGGATCTTGGAGGAGGTCTTGTCAGGATGCTAGATGTTGAAGATATCCAAAGCACACAATGCTCTAAGTCATCTTCTCAACCAATTCCCAGGCAGTCAGATAGCAACAGAAAGGTATGTTTTGTATATAACTTATAATTACATTTAGGGTGTGTTTGTTTGGGAGATTGGATTAGATTTCCACTATTCATCCCATTTTTTTCTTCCAAAAATATCAAATCAAACACCTATTTTTTATTTTTTATATTATACTAAAAATCAATTTTACATTCAAAATATCACATCAACACCTATTTATATCACATCATACAACTATTCAAATTCAAAATTTTTACTATTCAAATCCCAACTCAAAATCCAAACTCCCAAACAAACACACCCTTAGTTCTATTTCATAATATTAATTAATGGTTTCATTTATGTGTTTACAGACTCTTGTTGTTGCTACTCTTTCAATAGCAAGAACAACACCAGTCCAAGAAAAAAATTGCAATTCAAGTAACAAATAGGCACTAATTTTTATAACATGTAGTGTTGGTTATAATACAATGGACTGACTAAAACACATTTATGTTTGTAGATCCCTTCGCCGTCCAACCATTCACATGTTTATTATTTTTAAAGAAGAAAATACATTCATTACTCTATCTATCTTGCAATCATGTATTTCCAATAGAGTAATGGTAACAATACAATAGTCGTGGCACCAATCCAAGCACACATCCAAAAAAGATCAAAATTAATAACATGAGGTGCCTAAAATGCTACAGAGAGAGCTAATCCAAACAAAGAAGACAAGCCAACAAAGAAGAAGAAGAAATAGAGACTCCATGTGCTGAATTTTGATTTTTTTCTGCTTTGAAATTGAACTTGTATTGTGAACCAACTTGTTCTTGTTCAGACAATGTTGTATTCTCAGTTGTGTATTGTGCTTGTTGACATTGTAGATGTAAAATTATTGGTATTGTTTGGGGATTATTAAAGTTTTGGTATTGTATACAAATTGAAACCTAGTGGGATTTGTTTATGTGATGTGCTTTTAGATGATTCGGTTTGCATTGGCAGGTCACACCGGCTTATTTTGTACACATGGGCATAATTGAAACCTCAATGTGACTAGTTTTTTTTTTTTTTTTTTTTTTTTTTCTCACAAGTTCATTTGTAGAGATAGGCAAATAATATGTATCACAACTCATCAACCTACCCAAAACACATCAACTAGCATAGGCAGATGTGTATCACAACACATCAACCTATCAATTCAACATTATTGATGTATACACAAATTGCTCAACACAAGCTGCACATCACATATCATAAAAATGAATTGAACACAGACACCAATAACTTAAGGCAATACATTACCACTAGAACATTGCTTCAAACAATAACCAGAACCAACTTTCACAAGAGAGAACAACTCAATCCAATATATTAATACAAAACATCGGTTCGGACAACAACCTAAGGTAAAATCCCATAAAGTACATCAAAGTTTCAAACAACATACATTACACAACTCAATACACCAATACTAAAACTTAGGATAAAACAACAACAATCCAACATTCGAAACACACAACACACATAATCACAACCATTACCAATCGGCCAAAGCTAACTTGGAAAGTGAGGCGGTGGTGACTACGACTACAAATGCGAAAACTATAAAAACGATAGCAATAACACACATATTAAGTAATATCAAGCTACTATGCTCCTTAACAAAGCCAACTTGCATCGCACTAGATCTGTTGTTTTGAAGTTGTAGCTTTTTAACTTTCTCCTCCAATTTATTTATCTTCTTCATCCATTTATCTTGTTGAACTTCATCACCATCATCATCATCGACATCAATAAATTTCTTTCTTTTTTTTAAAAAAATATTGTTGAGCCTATGGACTTTAAACGTCAATGAATTGATTATTTTCTTATATCTAACAGGGGCTTTCTCATCCAACTACTTGAACACACCATGATAATTTTCATTTTCTACAAAATTAGAGTCCATTTAAACATTTAAAATTCAAGAACAAAATTAACAAAAAATATTAAAAAAACTAAAATAAAATTACCATATAGTTGGCACAAACTCTATATTGACATGGATATCCAAATGTCAAGATTCGCAATTCCAAAGCCTCCCATTGGACCAGCTTCGAGAACCCGAGAGAAAGCCTGCATTGATATATTACAAGGTTTGATAATGAAGTTTGAAAGTTGGGGAGCAATTAAAGCCCATGTTGCAATAGCCGAAGACTTTTTTATGGATGCCGATGTAGGAGCTTGCAACGCCTCAATCGGACAAATAATGAAAAATTTGGGCAAACTAGGAGTATACTAAAATAGAGGGTTTAATATGTAATTACATTAAACTTGAATTGTACATGCACAAGTGGGGGGACCATCTCTTGGGACATATATATATATAATAGGAAATGTCACATGCCTCTCACATGCATGGGGGACCATTAGGCTTGTTGTCACTCATTGGGAGATTATATTCATCCTTCATTGGAAAACATATCCACTATCCCATTTTCCCACTCCTATAAATAGGTGTCCTTGGGTGCTTTGTATTACACACTAAGCAAAATTTTATTTTAATGAATATTTGATCATTTATGATCATTTTCCTTTATGAAAATTTATATTGGATAGAAATACTTTCTCTTTTAGTCTAATATTTCATGAAATTCTATTTCATGACATACTCCATGGGGTTTAGTTTCAAAATTCAGGTTTTAGTGTAAAGCCTCAAGTTCGTGGCATTTGGGGAAGGTGGAAGAGCTCTTCAAAGTGTCAACCGAGGTGGTGCCTTCGTAGATGATAGTTCAATGCTAGAAGGATATCGGGTCGTGCTTACTTTAGTACTTACTTAGGTTTGCTTCTCTTTCGATTATCTTTTTTCTCGCTTTATTCATTCCGTTTAGTTAGTTCGTTCCTTTTTCTTGTGTAAGTAGTTTTGTTTAGTAGCTTGTTCTTTCTTCTTGTTTTATTAGTTAGTTCCGCTTAGTAGTTTATTCCGTGTCTTGTGTAATTGATCAATTCGATCCATGATATATATTATTATTTTTTGTTATCATAACTGTTTGATCAATTTACACTCTCTCTATTTCAAAAATTCCAAAAAAAATATTTCCTTTGATATCTTTTATTTTTATCATTTCCTCTAGTTGCTTAGTTTAGTTTTTTATTACATATCATTGACGTAAATTTGATCTTGAGTTTTGTCTTTGCTTGGCCTTCTAGTGTAGATGATTTTATCCTCTATGCTTCCTAGTGTACATCATGTACCATACATCCATATGCATCATATGAACTCAAGCTTGTGGCTTAATCGACAAGTGATGTTGATGTAACCCGTATGGGTTCATATATTTTTCCCAGGTTAAAGAAAAATAACCTTAATCAATGTAAGGAATTCGAGAAAAAAAATATTTAAGATAGAGTAGAAATCTGATACTCAACCTAGTTGATTAAGAACCTCAAGAATTTAATCTTGGAGCCAAAATCCTAAATATGAAAACGGAACAAATCGATAGGCTTAATTATGCCAAAATCCTAAATATGAAAACGGAACAAATCGATAGGCTTAATTACTATGCATGAATTTAGAAGTCACGAACCAATGGATAATTCTAAAGATCCGATTTAAAGAAAAGGTGTAAGAAATCACTCACTCACACTTTGAAAGTAAACACAATGAAAAACACAAGCTTTTAAAGAAAGAGAAACATATTATGACCAAAGTTGATCTGAAAGTGAATACAAAGGCCTTTATATAGAGGCTAAGATGAGGGGAGACAAAGTAATTAGTACAACTAAATTGACAACATATTCTCAGAGGAGAACATATTACAATACAATTAATGTCTAATTGTTCTCATAAAATTATATTACTAATATATATTATGGCAACATATTCCCAAATATATATTACCAATATCACAATAATAGCAACACATTTCCAAAAGAATATTTTCCAAGATTGCAATTAATGGTAGTACATTCCTAAAAAAGTGATGTAAGCAATGATGTAAATGCTATGATGTAAGTAATGAAATCATCACATATGATTTAAGCAATGATGTCAATGCTTATGATGTAAGTAATGACAGCATCACATGTCTTCACTCATTTTGAGATTTTATAACCGTTAGGCTTGGGCCGATAGGTCTCCATGCTTTGTCCTGTGTATATTCTTCATCTCGAGCTCTCGGATTAAGCCGGAAAATTGATCTCGAAGTTTACGAGCTCAGATTTGGGTAATTGGTCCAAGTGGTTCGGGAGGCCTTTGGATGTCCACGTCATCCCCTCCCTTCTTGAAGAGGTTTGTTTTTCTCGGGAACAACATCATCTCATACATCATACAAAGTCAAATAAGCAAAACTAAAGGTACCGTGAACTTGGTATTCATCTGGAAGTTCGATGCGGTAAGCATTGTCATTCACTTTCTCCAAAACACATAAAGAGCCATCACCACGTGGTGTTAACTTCAATTTTCTTATCTCGGGAAAGCGTTCCTTATGCAAATGCAACCAAACTCAATCACCCGGATGGAGTTGAACTTTTTTAAGACCTTTGTTTACTTGTTTTGCGTATTGCTCAATTGTCTTTTGGAGTCTTGTGCGGACTTCATCAGTGGGTTAAATCCATACACAATTTCAAACGGTGAACAGTTTGTAGCCCTATGAATGGTACGATTGTAAGCAAACTCAGCATGTGGTAAGCATTCTTCTCAAGATTTCAAGTGCTCTTGAACTAAGGTACGAAGTAAACTACCTACAGTTGTATTTATGGATTCAGTTTCGCCATCCGTTTGTGGGTGATGTGAAGTTGAAAATAGCAATTTCGTGCCCAATTTAGCCCACAAGGTTTCCCAAAAGTAACTTAGAAATCTAGAGTCACGATAAAAAACAAAACAATGGTTTTTGGAATACCATGCAATCTAAGAACTTTTTTTTAAAAAAAAATTTGTTACATGTAAGGCATCAGTGGTTTTAGTGCAAGGTATAAAATGAGCCATTTTTTAAAACTGATCAACAACCACAAAAATCGAGTCTTTTCCATTTCTACTTCTAGGCAATCCTAAGATGAAATCCATAGAAATATCTAACCAAGGGGATTCAGGAATTGGGAGGGGTGTATACAAAACCATGAGATTGAGAAGTTGACCTAGAAGTTAAATAAATTGGGCATTTTCGAATAGCCTTCTCTACATCAACTTTTATTTTTGGCCAAAAAAAATGTTCTTTTAACAAGTTAAAAGTCTTTGAAATCCCAAAATGACCCATTAATCCTTCCGAATGTGCCTAAAAATCAACAAATGCCTTAGTGAACATCTAGGAATGCATAACCGATTTTCACACATTAGGTACCATTCATGGAAATGATACTTATCGTAAGCACGCTTAAGAAATCTAGAAAAAATTTCAAAAAAGTCCAAATCATTTGCATATAAATCTTTTCAAGTAGGAAAATCCTAACAATTTAGATTCAAGGGTAGCAATAAGAGTGTACCTTCAGGAAAGGGCATCGGCTACCACATTATATTTACCTTTTTTGTACTTGACAATGTACGGAAATGTATCGATGAAAGAGATCCAACGGATGTGTCTTGGGCTCAAATTTTTATGGGATTCGATATGCTTCAAGGACTCATGGTCTGTATGGACAACAAATTCACATGGGCGCAAGTAATGTTGCCATGTTTGAAGAGCATGGACCAAGGAACAGAGCTTCTTGTCGTATGTGGAGTAGTTAAGGGCTGCACCATGTAACTTCTCACTAAAGTAGGCCGGGAATCTTTTGTCTTGAGTTAGAACAGCTCCAACCCCTACACAAGAAGCATCACATCCTTTTTCGTGATGGCGGTGAATAGGGCGGCAATGGTGTTGAAGTTTCGCATAAATCATCGGTAGAAATTTGCAAGGCCATGGAAGTTCAGGATATCTTTCACGCTCGTCGGTGTAAGCCATTCTTGAATTGCCTTCACTTTGCTTTCGTCCACACTAATTCCATCTTTTCCTACAATAAAACCAGGGAAATTGCACTTGTCAACACAAAAATTGTACTTCTTGCGATTAGTAAACAACTTCTCATTTTGAAGAACATCAAGTACATCATTAACATGTTTTGTGTGTGCATCAATAGATTGACTATAAATGAGTATATAAAAAAATACACAATAACAAATTTGTTAATCAAATTCCTCAAAATATGATTAATCAACCTTATAAAAGTGCTCGGGGCATTTGTGAGTCCAAATAGCATAACAAGTCATTCTTATAAACCAAACGTGGTTTTGAAGGTTGTTTTATATTCATTACCTTGATTCATATGAATTTGGTAATATCCACTTTTAAAATCAACTTTGGAAAAGATCATTGAGCCACTCAAATTATCTAACATATCATCTAATCAAGGAATTGGGTGACGATACTTTACTTAATTGCATTGACAGCCCGACAGCCAACGCACATCCTTTAACCTCCATTTTTTTTTGGCACCAAAAGTACGGGCACCACACAGGGACTGAGACTCTCACGAACTCATCCTTTGCTCAACAACTCATCAACTTTCTTTTTGATTTCCTTTACCTCATCCGGATTAGCTCTATATGCTGGTCGGTTTGAAAGAAAAGATCCAGGAATAAAGTCAATTTGATGCTTAATTCCTTGAATTGGAGACAGCCCACAAGGTACTTCTTCGGGAAACACATCTTCATAATCCTGCAAAAAGTTAGAAATTCTAGAGGGAATAACATTAGTATCTTGACGAGACAAATATGAAGGCTTAGTAAATATTAACAAACAATGTACTCCATTTTCCAATTGGTTGATATCTTTCCTACTAATAAATAAGTTAGTCATGACACTCTCGTGTATAGAATATCTTTTGGCATCTCTCTTAATCACTTCACTCATATTTTTGGAATTTGAGGGTTTGGCTTTTGAAGAAGAGGGATTGAAAGAGTTTTGAAAGGAAAGCTGCTCAACAATTTTATGGGGGTCAAGGGTGTTTGAAATGCACTTACTTGTCTTATCATGTTTTCTTACAGGGATTTTCTTGCCATTCTTTTGAGCTCTCTTCTCGCTTTGTTCCATCGCATATTGTTTATAAAAATACTTGTGATCCTCGTTGACCTCTCTCGGACTCAATGGCTTCAAAGTAATAGGTTTCACAAGATGAGAGAAAGTGTACCTATTACGATATTCATCATGAAGTACCTTCTTGTCAAATTGCAAGGTCGTCCTAGTAACACATGGCAAGCTTGCATCGGGGATACGCCACACCTCACTTTATCTTGGTAAACTTGAATCTCAAACTTCAAATCCACTTGCTTGAGAACATTGATCTCACCACCACTACAAGAAAAAAATCATTTTTGTAACAAAAATTTTTTGTCGCTAAATCAACTTTTTCCGTTACTAATGACATTAGAGATGGAATTAGGAATGGAGTTATGTTAGCTACGTGAACTTTAGAGACGGAATTCCGTTACAAATATATTATTTTTTTGTAGTGCACAGTTATTCAACCATTGTAACTTATACGACTTCGGATAAACAAGGGTTTCAAACCCAACTTCTTCACTGCAAGGTCACTCATAACATTAGTGCAACTACCTCAATCAATAATCAAAATACATACCTTTTCTCCCACCTTGCATCGCCCATAGAATAAGTTCTCATGTTGCTCTGTGTCCTTGACACCTTTGGGAAAGGTACTTAGAGTTTGCAAGGTTACCAACGTCAGTCCACTATTGGTTATGGACTCATCGTCCTATAGATTGATCTCTCCGGTCTCCTTCATGACCTCATCGGATTCAGATACATAATCTCCGGTGGAAGTGATGATCATGGTCCTCTTGTTAGGACATTGATTAGCAAAATGTCCTCGTCCTTGACAATTAAAACAAAATAACACACGATTGTGAGTAGTGGGTCCATTATTTGGAGAAGATGTCGTACCCTTTGAGCGTGACGATGTAGGAATATTGGATTCTTTCCTCTTACTTGTTGTTGAGGGTGTTTACGGCTTTGATATGTTTGTCATTTGCGGCGTCCTTTGATGTATGTGCACTTTCTTCTTTTTCTTCAATTGTCTCTCCAATTTGATAGCTTGGTATACCATCTTCTCAAAATCCATGTAATGATACATCTCCAAACTATTAGCAATTTCTTGATTAAGCATATTGAAGAAACGGGACATAATACATTCAGAATCATCGTCAACATCAGTTTCCTTCAGCAACATTTCTAGCTCCTTGTGATATTCATCCACCGTTCTTGATCCTTGCTTCAAACCTTCCAACCTCCTTAGTACCTCATGGTGATGATGTGATGGCACAAATTTCCTCTGCATGAGTCTGGGCAACTCATTCCAAGTGTGCACGGGAGGCTCTCCGTGTCTTCGTCGTAAGAGATTGGTTTGGTCCCACCATGATAAAGTATAGTCGGAGAACTCTATGACATCAACACGTAACTTTTGTTGCTCTGAAAGTTGTTGCACGTCAAAAATCAACTCCATCTTACACTCCCATTTTAGAAATGCCTCGGGATCATATTTTCCATTGAAGGGTGGAACTTGGAACTTAACGGATGGTGAAACCTCATCATCATACCTTCTTCGAGGTTATTCAGCCTCTGTTGTGGGAGTTCCTCATTGAAATTTTCTTCTTCATCCTCATATTCACGCTCGTACCTCCTTGGTTCACGGAGGTTACATCGAGGAGCTGGTACTTTTCTTTGAAGATATTATTTCTAACTCCCCCTTCACAAACACCTTCATCTTCAATGGCTTCAGAACCATATGGAGTACCTTGCCGTTGTTTTTTTAACTTCAACTTATCCATGCGGTCATTAAGCACCTCGAGTGTTGAATTGTGTAACTCCTTCACTTGGTTCATCATCTACATTTTGAATTCGTATTTCTAACTCTCCTGCCATTAGGAAAAATAATATGAATATATATATAGATAAGTTAGAAAATAAACACTCATAGCTCTCGTGTTTCACTCCTCACGTATTGTACTTTCCGTCTTGCACAAAGCACAAATTAGATCAATGGAATAAATCCAAAAATGTGACAAAAAAAATCAAAAGAGTGAAAGAACCTACGAAGAACTAGAATAAAGTTGAGAATAACTATAACTATAGGATATTCCTCGTTCTCGAATTAATGTGTTTATTCGAGTGATCCAAGAATACTTATGATGGGAAATGCGGAAGTTATAATAGAACAAACAAACAAGTATGATGTTTTTTTATTAGCACAACTTTTTTGTAATTTTTTTTCATTATTTTTTTTGCAAATATTTTTTAGAAGAAAAAAATAACACTCAAGTGTAGAAACTCGAGCTTACTGGCTCTGATACCAAAATGACGTAACCCGTGTGGGTTCGTATATTTTTTCAGGTTAAAGAATAATAAGCTTAATCAATGTAAAGAATTTGATAAATAAAATAGATACATTAGAGCATAAATTTGATACCCAACTTAGCTGATTAAGAATCTCAAGAATTTAATTTTGGACCCAAAATCCTAACTATGGAAAAGGAAAAAATCGATAGGCTTACTTCCTCTGCAAGAATTTAGAAGCCAAGAACCCAATGGATAATTCCCAAGACCCGATTTGAAAACAATGTGCAAAGAATCACTCACTCACACTTTGAAAGTAAACACAATGAAAATCACAAGTTTTCAAAAAAAAAGTGAAATATATTATGACCAAAGTTGACATGAAAGTAGATACAAGGGTTTTTATAGAAAGGCTAACAGGGGAGGGGGGCAAAACAATTAGTACAATTAAATTGACAACACATTCCCATAAAAAAAACATATTCCAATACAATTTATGTCTACTTGTTCCCATAAAATTATATTACCAATAGATATCACTAATGACAACATATTCTCAAATGTATATTACAAATATTACAATAATGACAACACATTTTCAAAATAATATATTTCTAAAATTATAATTAATGGTAGTATATTCTCAAAAAGTAATGTAAGTAATTATGTCAATGCTATGATGTAAGCAATGACATCATCACATGTGATGTAAGCAATGATGTCAATGCTTATGATGTAAGCAATGACATCATCACATGTCTTCAATCATTTTGAGCTTTTATAACCGTTAGGCTCGGGCCAATAGGTGTCCATGCTTTATCCTTGTGTATATTTTTCATCTCAAGCTCTCAAATTAAGCCGGAAAGTTAATCTTGAAGTTTACGAGCTCAACTCTGGGTAATTGGTTAAGCAATGATGTCAATGCTTATGATGTAAGCAATGACATCATCACATGTCTTCAATCATTTTGAGCTTTTATAACCGTTAGGCTCGGGCCGATAGGTGTCCATGCTTTATCCTTGTGTATATTTTTCATCTCAAGCTCTCAAATTAAGCCGGAAAGTTAATCTTGAAGTTTACAAGCTCAACTTGGGTAATTGGTTCAAGTGGTTCGGAAGGCGTTTGGACGTCCACGTCAGATGTTAATAGTGCACTTCATGCTCTTGTTTGAATTTTGAAATTTTACTGGTTGTTTGAGTTCTTTGTTGTTGAAAGTGAGGTTGAACTATTGTTGAGTTGGATGTTATTTGAGAAGAGTAAACAACTATTGTTGATGTATTATTTTGTCTAGGCCTCGCAATATTGACGTGAAGAAGTTTTTTAAAAAATCCAAATTTTTAAATAAAAAAATTCTTGCAAGAAAAAAAACACCAAGACATCCCCCCAAAAAAAAGGGAAAATCAAGCGGGAGGACTACTGCAATTTTTGTCGGTAATTTTGTTTGACTTATAGTTTTCTTATACGAACTACATTTTTCACGTATAATGTCATTAGAAACCTTGTGAATTGGAAAAAAAAGTTAATTCAATAATTTTTTGTGAATTCATAATAGAGGTCCAATTAGTCTGTTTTTGGTTTTCGAGTTGGGTATGATTTTATGATTGTCACATTAGTTTGACACGTTTTAAAAAAGGCTGAGTTTTTATGGTGATTTTTTGGTTGTTGAGATTCGATCAATGTGTTCATAATTGAGGTGCATAGATCAAGCATTTGTATGTTGTGCGCTTTTTGGTTATTAGTCTATAAATGCACGATCCTGGTTCTTTGCATTGCATGTTTGTCACTATCTTGTGCTTTCTTCAATTGGGTCGTGTTAAAAGTTTCTTGTCCACTTTAAACGCGTACGGCACTCAAGTTCCACCTTTATGACTGTATCAAGGCACACTTAAAGAGTTTGGGAACTCTACTCATTTTTCGAGAGGTATACATGAGTGTGCGAGAATGGGAGTTCTGAGGACTAACTTTCAATATATATTAG
Organism: Andrographis paniculata; assembly: GCF_009805555.1. Taxonomy (NCBI): domain Eukaryota; kingdom Viridiplantae; phylum Streptophyta; class Magnoliopsida; order Lamiales; family Acanthaceae; genus Andrographis; species Andrographis paniculata. Next base: position 4,140,199 of record NW_026137611.1, read on the forward strand.
TTTGCTTTGGTGCAGGTATGGCTTCCTTAGATGATATTTTAGTTGTATTAAATAAACAAAGTACACTTCTAAGAGAGATGAAAGGACAGTTAAGAGGAAAACTGGACGATGCATTGACTCAAGTGAGCCCAAAAGTACAAGATATATATGAGCCTCATTCTCAAGTAGACCAAATTCCTGATTACATAGGTGATATTGCGTTTTTCGATGATGGAGAGTATATAATTTTGTCCGATGATGAGAGAGAAGGTTGGAAACATAAAGTCAATGCTAGTAAGGAGAAAGTTGTTCATGCGACCGAAGAACAACTTGAAGAAGATTTATTGGGAAAGTCACTAGTGGCTTTGCGAATGTTTGGTGCTATTCCCAAGGAGTCGAAATTATTTATTGATCGGGTTAAGGAGCAATGGGAAAATTTGTTCCATTGCTGGTGCAAGATTGGTGGAAAGCAAGCATCGATGATCGTTGATAATGGAAGTTGCACCGATGTTGTTAATTGCTTTGTGATAGACAAGACTGGATGCCAAACTCTACAACATTCATCTTTCCACCATCTTCCATGGATCCATTCTAGTGGTGATACGAAAGTCACTACAGAAGTCAAGGTTTCAATTGCAATTGGTCCCTACAAGGGTTCCAACATCCTACTCTCACTTACTGATTTTCAGCGAGAAACATGTGACGTGGATCAAAAAGGGAGTTACTTTTTATTTTTCTGTAATGCCTTACTAGATATTCTGTATGATTTATCATCCTATGTTCAAGCGGATGAGAAAGCACAATGGTTGGTGGCTTAACCTTTTGAAGGGGGGAAGGAATGACATGGATGTCCGAACATCAAGATTCAAAATTCCAAAATCTCCCATCCTTCCAAAATTGCAGGGTTTGATGATGAAGAAGTTTGAAAGTTGGGGAGCAATTAAATCCTATGTTGCAATTGCCGAATACTTGTCGATGGATGCCGGCGTAAGAGCTTGCAACGCCTCAATCGGACAAATAACAAAAAAGTTGTGCAAACCTGGGAGTATACTAAAATAGAGGGTTTATTATGTAATTAAATTAAACTTGGATTGCAATATAATAGGGAATGCCACATGCCCCATGCATGGGGGGACCATTAGGCTTGTTGTCACTCATTCGGAGATTATATTCATCCCACATTAAAAAAGCATATCCACGATTCCCATTTTCCACTCCTATAAGTAGGTGCCCTTGGGTGCTTTGTATTAATACCCTGCAAACCAGGACCTGAGTAAACTCCCGACCGAACCTAATACCCTGCAAACCAGGCCCGACGAGAAAGTCACACTAGGCGAACCATGTGTGGCAGGTGACCTGAGGCGTCGGGGGTTTGAACCCATGACCTCACGGTCACAAATCCAACCCCTACACCACCAGGTCATCCCTTACGGGACAACTTGTTCTTTCTTCTTGCTTTATTAGTTAGTTTTGCTTAATAAATTATTATGTGTCTTATGTAATTGATCAATTTGGTCCATGACATGTATCTCCTACCAGAATTACTTAAGTCCAAGAGGTAAGCAATGGAAGCTCATTCCCATATCTACACACCAACCTAGGAAAATCCTCAACCAGGGACTAAAATCAACGGATGTCTTGAGAAATTGGTTTAAGGTGAAAAGGTCGAGCTCATTCTCGCTGAAATCCCACAAAAAATTATTGAATTTGGCCTTCAATTGAGCTCAATTAAAGATGTCGGTGGTTGAGTCGTGCTAAGGCTTCATTGGAATGAAGTTAAAGTCAAGGCTAAAGTGTTATAATAGTGGCACGTGTCGGGCACGTGTTACTTCTGTCAACGGAATTACCTAATTACTCCGTAATTGAGAAATATACTTTAGCGTTGATAGTAAAATTAGGAATAAATTTTACAAAATTAATATTAGAGGAACACAATTTGAAAAAACAATCAAATATAATGACAAAATTATGAATACCCCACCCCAACACTTATTATTTATAAGAAAATCTTTTATCATAAAATACTTTATATAAAAAAATATCTTTGATCATTTAAAATATTACTTTATCTGTCTGTCAAATTTATTCTCTTTTCTTTTAGTTTATCCCGCTAAATTTATTCTTTTACTAATTTTAACAAAGTCAAAAAATTAACAGTTAATTATTACCATATATTCAACAATTATTTATAACAAATACAACTATCTTTATTATATTAGTATATTTTTATTTACTTTAATTTCTAATTAAATTTTTAATAATACTTTCATCTACCATTTTACTTTTATCACATTTTTAATAAAATATTATTTTTTTAATCTTCGTGTCGGATCCAAATAAATTAATTTCAATGGATAGAGGGAATATATAATTATCTTCAATTTTTTTTTCTATTTTCAAATTAATTCAAAATTTTAATAAAGGTTTAATGAAGATTTAAGTTACATTTATTTATATAGAATTTTTTGAGCTTTTGAAAATTTTTAAAAATAGTAAAAGAAAATTAAATATTTGATATGATATTTATAATATATATTTAATTTAATATTTCTATAGAAATATTATAAATAGTGTTAAATTTTTTTAAAGTATATATATATATATATATAAACATATAAACAAGAGGATAAATTCAAAACAATAGGTCCTACTAAAATTTATGAAAGTATATATATTGTGTTGAAATTTACGAACATTGTGCTACACATAATTATATAATATAATATGTTATATATTGTATTAATATTTATTATGGAAGTATGTATTGTGATGTGTTATATAATCTACTTATTGTCCTATTGTGTTGAAATTAAAATATATTATGTTATATATAATTATATACTGTCGAAATATATGTTATATGTTATATATTATATTAACATTTACTACTTTTTTTATAAAAATGTGCTAATTAGATAAAATAAGCATGTGTTACATATAATTATATAATATGCTTACATATTGATTTGACTCAATAAAACGAATATAATCATAATTTGAATATAATCATATAATATGCTACATATACTATATAAGCACGTGCTACATATAATCATATATGTTATATATTATATTATTTTGATATATGCTATTTTTTAAAAAAACAAATATTGATTTGACCGAATAAAGCGCATAAAAAAATTATTAAAGAATTACATTTTTTTTATTAAATATAGTGAGTGCATTTGGTTTATGGTTTAAATACAAATTAACGCTATTTAATTTGTACAATTTTTTATAAAAATATTATATTTTTTCATAAAATATTAAATTAAAATATTATTTAAATCAAAATTCAAATAAAAACTTTAATTTTGAATTAAACCAAGCATACTATACTATTTGCAGAATGAATGACTAATTTATTTATGTAACTATATATGAAATATGTCGAATGATTTGGGATATTTTAATCGTTTGAATATAATGAAAATATATTTAAAACAATATTATAAATCAAATCTAATATATTTCAAAATGTTGAAGAATATTACGTTTAAAATTCAAAACATGCACAATATTTTTAAAGTAATATTACATTTAAAATCTAATTTTACTTAAAACATTATACTTTTTCAATCTCATTCGAATGTTCGACTTTTGATGTTCTGTACATTAATAAATAATTATATGTTATGGATAAGTTAAAGTGTGTTAATGATTTTAACCTTTTTGCTGACTTTATTTATAATGATATGTTTTTAATTTAAATAAAAATTGAAGATATTTTTATATTAGTGTATAATTATTTTTATTAAAAATAGAAAATAAATACTCGAGTGAAACAGACGAAAATGATAAAAAGAGTATTTTAATTGGGACGGAGGAAATATTAAAAATATATTCTTTATTTCAAACTTCTAATGTAATATGTCACGTAAATAGTTATATTCAAAATTTCAAAATTCTTTCAAAATAGTAGTATGTTTGGTTGGAAATTTAACCCAAAATTTTATTATTCATTAAATTTTTATCTGAAAAATATTAAATTAAATATTAAATTTTGAACTTTTATATTATCCTAAAAACTAATTTAGTTCAAAATACCAAGTTAATATCTATTTATATCAAATCGCACAACTATTCAATTTTTTTTTTAATATTCAAACTTCATACTCTTCATACATTGGATTGAAAAAGGAAGAAAAAACAAAACTCATCATATGGTTCAATATAACAATTCTAATAATTTAGGATATATTTAAATATATTTTGATTCTATATGTTTAGATAAAAGTTTTTAATATTTCAAAAATAATAATTATAAAAATTCAATTTGAAATTTTATAAGATAAAGTATATATTTTATAGATATATTTTTTTAAAAAAATATTATTAATAAATAGGGTCAAAATTTAAAAAAATTAAATACATGATTGGTTTAGTGTGACTTGCCTTGTCAAGCCTAATTTGCAAGCTATTAAGTTCAACTGAATATTTACTCAGAACACATCCAAAAATAACAAATGTGTTTTCCCATATTATAAAATAATAATAATAATAATAATAATTTAAATGTACAGTGAACATTCGATGTCATATAGTAATATGCATAAAATGTGGGGGTGTGTTCTTTTTGTCAAAATATATATATATATATATATTTCTAATAAAATTAATATATCACACATATTTATTATTTTATACTTCCTCCATCCCAAAAGCATAGTCTTATTGTGTTGGATACCAAAATTTAAAAAATATTGATATTATATTGATGGTTGGTAAAAAGTACGAATAAATGATTTTTTTGCCCTTGTGATTAATGTAAAAAGTAGTGGCATTGTGTAATAATAATGAAAAAGTATGGATAATTTTATGGTGATATGATTATTTATGGAAACGAGACTATTATTTTTGAAAAGATAAAAATGCGAGACTATTGTTTTTGAAAAGATAAAAATAATAACCAATACTATTGTATTGAGACGGAGGAAGTATTATATACATAATTTTATATACCTTGTATATATATATATAATACTTCTTCAATTATTTCACACACTAAAAAGAACACCCAATGGAACGGTAATTTTAGAGAGGGGATTTCACAATGTCAAAATTGTGTAAAAAAATATTTGTAATAAAAGCCTTAAATATAGATATTTTAGAATTTTGGAGTTTGAAATTTTTCTTAAAATAGTAAAATATTAGATATTTAATAAGAAAAAAATAAATATTTAATTTAATATTTATTTTAGAAAATATTAGTTCCTCGATTTATTTATATATATTTATTTTTTATGTTGAATTTTATAAAAGATTTGTTTACTTTGTATTTTTTGGTGAATCTATTTTTTCATATTAGATATGAAAAATTGACTTTTATAAATGAACAAAATATATATTATGTTAATATATATATATATATATGTGTTTATATTATTTTTAAATAATATTTGTGAAAAATCGTTCTATTTAAAAATACTCTTTGTATGTAAAATATCTTTAGACTTGTTTTAATTGATATAAATAAGTATACATTTGATGATATTTTTATAATTTGTTGGATGATCAGATTTATTAAAATCTATTTATCCGGTCCATTTCAAATGGTCATTTTGAGATTTTTTTTTTTTTTTTTTAAGTAGATTAATAAATAATATTATTTTATTGGTTAGAGGAAATATGTAAGAAGTTTTGATATTTTTGCCCTTTGACTTTATGTATAAATTAATTGTATGTGTAACGATATATTTGTAATTTAAGTAAAAGTTAAAGGTATTTTAGTATTATTGTATAATTATTTTTCTAAAATAAGAAAGACACTTCGAATAAGGATAGACGAAAACGGTAAAAATGATATTTTGAAATGGGACAGAGGAGTATATGTTTTGTGTTTGGACGAATGAAAATAAGAAAATTATACTCACTCGATCACATATCAATGTATCTATTTACTTTCTGTATTTATATATTACATTAGTCTCCGAATAAAGTATATATGTGTTTTTTACATGTAGTTTTTGAATATTAATATTATTTGTATTTGTATATAGTAGAGTTCAAAAGAAAATTACAAAAATATTTCTATTAGTATTATTATATATAAATATAATAATATTTGTATAAAATATTGTAAATTATAAAAATATGTAAACAAAAAAAAAAATTGTTAAAAATCGAAAAAAAAATGCTAGGAATAAATATACAATTTACTTTTAGAAAAATGTTTGTAATTAATGTAATAATAATACTTAGAATATAAATTTTTTTACTCCCTCCGTCCCGTTGGAAGGGTGACATTTGCTTTTTGCACGTAAATTTTTAAATATTAGTATTATATTTGATTGTAGTAAAAAAAAAAAAACAAGAATACCCCTATTAGTATGGTGTAATGTAAAAGTAATGACATTTGTGCAATATATTGTAAGTTGAAAATGTATTTATTATGTTAAGTAGGTAGTACAATTACTAAATTAGGAAATAATAATCTGATTTCGGGACGGACGAAAATAAAAAATGGTAATATTTCAATTGGATGGATGGAGTAATATATTTTGTAGGGATCATAGTTACAAAAAAAATTAATATAGAAAAATTAATTTTAAATTGATCAAAATGACAAAATACTACTCTCATTGTCAATTAATTTATGTCTAATTATTGTTATTATTTAAAAAAAAAGGAAAAACAAACCTACATTCTATAATTAACAAATAACTATTATATAATATCATAACTATTTATCCATTTAATTTATTTAAAATTTTATTATATACTTTTTAAAATATTAATTTAATTAACTTTATAATATATATACTACAACGTATGTAGAACTTACTCAAAATTTTTTTATTTATATTTATCTAATCAATAACTAAATATTTTTATTTACATTTAAAATTCAATTTTTTTTAATAAAATTAATTTCTCTTAATTATAAATTAATAAATATATTTTTTTATATATTTGTATTGTTTAAAATTTTAGTCTATTTTATAAAATAGTATTTATATTATATATATTTTATTGAAATATAATATTTTAAATATTTAAATGCATATTTCAAATTTATTTTAATTATTATTTTAAAATTACTATCAATAATATTTATATAAAAATATAATAAAATAATATTGTAAGTCAATATTATTAACGAATTAAATTACATTATCTTAAATAAAGTATTCTAAACCATTTCAAATGGGACTTTTATAATTAAATACTCTTTTCGTCTCATAACAAAATATCTATTTTTTTTTTTAGTCCGTCACATAACAAAGCATTCATTCCTTTTTTTTTTTTTTTTAAGTAAATGTACCATCTACTTAACATTACAAATACCCTTAAACTTAAAATATATTACACAAATGTCATTACCTTTATATCACACAATACTAATAAGATTATTTTAGTAATTTCTACTTTATTCATACTAAACCCCAATATAATACTAATATTTATAAAAGTCCGTGCAAAAAGCAAACGGATACCTAGTTATGGGACGTAAAGAGTAATAAAATAGAGTGATTGATTCGAGAGGCAGTATATTGAAAATAGAGAAAAAATCAATTTTGGTCTCAATATAAAAAACTCATCAATTTTAGTCTCAATATAAACAATTTCAATCAATTTTGGTCCTATTATATACAATTTCAATCAATTGTGGTTCTACCGTTAAAAAACTAACGGAGATTGCTGACGTGGACATGACGGAGGTGACGTGACAGTTCACCTGAAAAGTACACGGCCATGTACAATTATACACGACCATGTTGTTACATGACCATGTATATTTCAGTATATAATTATACATGACCATGTTGTTGAATGACCATGTACAATTATACACAGCCATGTACATTTTTATTTTAGTTTAAAATTTCATTTTTTTGTTATATATTTTTTTTAAAAAAAAATATTTTGAATTTAAAATAGTTGATATAGTTAAAAATTAAAATAGACAAAATCAATAGTAATTATAATATAATTAAAATTTATCCATTTTAATTCAAATATAAAAATTTATAAAATATATTATTTCGAAAGGTTTTGTCTAAAATTTTATTATTCATAAAAAAAATTCTTCTTACAAACATCTAATTACACAACTATTCTTTAATTTTGTATATTATAGTAGTATTAAAAATTAATTTATTGTCTAAAATTCTACTATTTAGCAAAAAAAAAATTTTCTTACAAACATCTAATTATATTATGATTATTATTGATTTTTTTTTCTATTTTAACTATATCAACTATTCTAAATTTTAAAAAAAAAATTAAAAAATATAACAAAAAAATAAAATTTTAGATCGAAATAGAAAAGTATACTGCCGTGTAGAATTATACATGGTCGTGTAACAAAATGGTCATGTATAATTATACGCTGAAATATATACGGTCATGTAACAACATGACCGTGTATAATTGTACATGGCCGTGTAACAACATGGTAATGTATAATTATACACTGAAATATACATGACCATGTAACAACATGACCGTGTATAATTGTATATGGCTGTGTATTTTCCAATTCAACTGCCACGTCACCTCCTTTATGTCCACGTCAGTAATTTCCGTTAATTTTTTAACGGTAAGACCAAAATCGATTGAAATTGTTTATAATGAAACCAAAATTGATTGAAATTGTTTATAATGAGACCAAAATTGATTGAAATTGTTTATAATGTGACCCAAGTTGATTGAAATTGTTTATAATGAGACCTAAATTGATTGAAATTATTTATATTAGAACTAAAATTGATGAATTTTTTATATTGAGACTAAAATTGATAAATTTTAATTATATTAAAACCAAAAATTGATTTTTTCCAAGTGAAAATAATTTGAAAATAGATTTATTTATTTTATAATGACACGCGAGCGAGCGCAAGAAAAATCTTAAAAGAGAAAGAAAGAATGGCATTTAATTCTGATGAGATTCCGAAGATCAGAGAAGAAGAGACACCATCATCAATTTTACTCTCAATCCCAATCGCATTCACAATGCCCAAATCTCATGTTTTTCGGTTTCCTTCCGCTTGATTTTTACTCTTCTCCTCCGATCATTCTCGCGCTTCCCTTTGATCCATTGTATTCTATTGTATTGTATTCTATTTGTATGTGCGCCTGCGCCCGATTCTTTTGTTGTGTATAGGAATTGCGTCTCAATCCGCCGCGTGATTATTGAACAATTTGGAAATCAATCGATGCTGGGGGATCAGGAGCTGCGGAGGAATGATGCGCTCTCGAATTCCTCCGATTCCGCCGCCGAAGAAGTTCAAGGTTTGCGTTTCTCTTTCACTGTGTTGTTCTTGTTCCAATTTGTGAAATATAGATCGAAATTGTGTGTTTCTGTTGCTGAATTTTTATTTCCGAGTCTCGAGCGGATGATCGCTGTGTGACTGTGACTGTGAATGCTGATTGTTCCTATGTCGTTGTTTTTGGAACAATTCTGCTTTATCGTTTTTCTGTATCCACGACGTGGATTTTGCTCCTTCTATTAAGCAAGCTTATGTTCCGTTCTGTAGAGGCAATGAAGGGTTTGAAGATAGGGAGCCGTGATGGAAATGGTGGAGTGGATGATGATCGAAGTTGTACGTTACCGTTGCCGGATCGACCAGGCGAACCAGATTGTATATACTTCTTAAGAACAGGGACTTGTGGTTATGGAAGCAATTGTCGTTTCAATCATCCCTCCAATGCAGGAGGACAGCAAGTAAATATATATATATATATATATATATACACATATCTCCCTAAACTAGTTCACATTTTTGGTATCCAACTTTGTTTACTATGAAACACAGATTGCTTTAATGCTTTGTATTCATATATGATGATGTTAACTTATGTGATCAATTGGTGTTGATTAGGTTCATGAGCTTCCGGAAAGAGATGGACAGCCGAATTGTGAGGTAATATTGGATATTTATCTTCTTTATGTAATCGTATCCATTGTGGTGATCAATGTTCTTATATTTTGTCTAGTTAGTTGATATTAAATAAGCTCGTCGAGGTCTATTAATATGCTTTACCTTTTCGACATTTATTACGGCTTCTTTCTTGGGAACTAGTTTTTTAACAGAATTGGATCGTTGCCCTTCTTTGGTAGATCATCGAACAATGTTAATAATCCTTTCATCTTCTAAATAGCCGCTATACTTTTTCATTACTTTTTATGACTTCTTTGATAGGATCATTACTTCTTCTTTAGTAGATAAACAACGGTTTTGTTTAAACAAATTTCAGATTTATTGTATGTGATCATTATTCAAGATTTAAACAACAAGATTAAGAGATGACCATGATTTCTTTAGAAAACTCATTATTGTTTCAATGATCTAGTAATGGTTTTTTAAGGGATTTTAAGCATGACGTTGCTCATCGAGGCCTATTAATACGCTTTACCTTTTCAGTATTTATTGTGGCTTCTTTCTTGGGAATTAGTTTTTAACAGAATTGGAGCAGTATCCTTCTTTGATAGATTATCGACAATGTTAACAACCTTTTCATCTTCTAGTTATTCGCTATACTTTTCGTTACTTTGTACAACTTCTTTGATAAGATCATTACCTTTCCTTTAGTAGATCGACAATTTTATTTAAACTCATTTCCGATTAATTGTATGTGATCGTTATTCAATAAGATTATGAGATGTCCATGATTTCTTTAGAATCAACTCTTTATTGTTACAATGATTCTAGAAGGGATTTTAAGCGTGACCTTGCTCATTTTTTCCGGTTAGCTGCTCACTAAATTCTGGAGTAATTTAAGTATGAAATCCTGTCATTTTTTCCTTTTTCATCTCCTAAAAAAAAGGCTAAAAGCTCCAAGAAAGTAACAATTCTCGAGTGATTACTGGAACGAGCACTCCTTATTGCCTGGTGTGACTCCCTGCAATTTCTTGCAGTATTATTTAAGGACTGGTGCCTGCAAATACGGATCAACTTGTAAATATCATCACCCAAAAGGCAGACAAGCTTATCAACATCCCAAGGACAGTAAATCCGATTCATTAATCATGCTGAATATGTTGGGCTTACCAATGCGCCAGGTAATAACTTATTTCTGCCATTTTAGTTTCCTCTTGTCCAATTATTTCATTCTTATTGTAGACGATGAAGTGTAGAACTACTTAATGATCATGCTCGTCTTCAGGGAGCGAAGCCATGTCCTTATTATATGCGGACAGGTTCTTGTAGATTTGGCTATGCTTGCAAGTTCGATCATCCTCATCCTCATCCACCATCCCCTGCAAATGTCTTGCCAATGGTAAGACCCATGTATGGCTCGGGTGGCTCTGCCATTGCCCCTTCTTCCGGTCCTCTATCTGCAGGCGAACACTCAGCAGTGCCGCTATCACAAGCAGCCTATGTTTCGAATCCCCTCCATCTTCTTCCGAGCTATATGCCAATTTATTTAGCTCCACCAGGCTGGGAGACTAACCCGGTATACATAATTTAAGCTTACTTCCTTTTTTTTTTTTGTTTATCATTTGCATATACGGTCATCTTTTACCAAATTGGAAGCTATTGTTTTAGGTATGTGACAGTCCAATTCATCTTGAAATTTCAAATCTTAAGATAGAATTTTACTATTACTAAGCAAAAATGTTGATGCTCGACAGGGTTTCATTGTCAGAAAACTCCAATTTTATCAACAAAAGCTAATAACAGATTGAATAGCTAAACCTTTCCTCATCTTTAGTGTTCTGCAATAGCATAGTGTCTGTTCATCGAAACTAATTTGATGAGTTACGCAATCTCCAGTATATTTTGTATTTAGGCATACACTATGGAATTGTTTTGATTTTCTGGATCCTGTTGTTGTCTGTTTAAATCCGTAAACAAAGTATATTGAGTAGTGAGATGCTTGTTGTGACATTGACACTTGAACAAAGCATTCATTTTTCGTACAAAACATTTACTTTGCTCAATGGGCAGGTATCAGAGTTTAATCTACCAGAAAGACCTGATCAACCAGAATGCCGATATTACATGAATCATGGAACCTGTAAATACGGATCAGAGTGCAAATATCATCATCCCAGAGAAAAGATGTTACAATCGGCTGCAAGTTCTCTCGGCCCATTCGGGCTTCCTTTAAGACCTGTGAGATTACCTATCCCTTTTATCTTAGTTTTAAAATGGCATGTAGTATAAAGATTCATTCTTTGAACTTATGAGCATTTAAAGAACTTAATCCTACCCGAGAGAATCGACAAAATAGGTAAATGGAATCTCCACGAAGACCAAATCGATAGCTCATAGTTTTAGAAATAGTTTCAATATTCACATAAACAATCTTTTTACATACAAGTTCTATCGATGGTATATGTGCATTGGAATACTATGTTTGGGATCTACACAATTAAATAGAAACACATGTTTTCGGGTGCTATGCAACTACTTACGGCTCCATCTCATTGGGAATGCAGGGGAAGCCAACGTGCTGGCATTACACACTCTATGGACACTGCAAATATGGTCCAGCTTGTAAGTTCGATCACCCTGTGGACGGATTCTCTTACATGTACAACCCGAGCACCCCTCTTTTATCCGATCCTTATGCTCGTTCGGGTCAACACCCGAGCATGACTGCCGCCATGCAATCATCAGACAACACAGGCAGCGATGAGAAAATTCATGCGAAAAGTGTTGGAGATTCAGTTGCTGCTCCTCCTTCGGGCGAGCAATCGCTCGATGATATTGATTGAGAAACGGCTAACGAATGGTGAACCGGCCGCGGTGGCGAAGGTAATTGGTTCATTTTTGTTGTGTTTTTATCAATGGCTATATATATGTTTGAGATTAATGTTTTCTATGGACTTTTGTGGCTCCCTTCGAATCTTACTTACTTTACTTTGGGGGGTACGTTTACTATTATGAATGGATTTTAATAAATTATTGATAATTTATTCATGTTTATAAGTATTGAGTGTCTGTATATATTTAGGGATTTGCTTATATGATGTTTGATTTTGTGTTTTCGTTTTTATAGATGTTTGGATATGATTTTTTTAAAGAAAATAGTATGTTTTTGTAGGAAATCAGAGAGTTTTAACTAAAGAAAGCATTTAATCTTAACTTTTAATTAGTTTTAGAAAATATTAGGTGTGTTTGTTTGTGATGGCTTTTTAAAAGATTTTACTATTTAAAAAAAAATTCCAAAAATATTAAATTAAATTTTATTTTTTATTTTTTATATATTATAATAAAATTTTAATTTTAGATGTAAAATATTACATCAATAATTTATTTAATTTAATCCTAAAATCCACCAACAAACACACCTATTACGCTTTGTTTATTTTGTATTTAGTTGTCTTTAGGTGGAATAGCATAGGTTGTAATGTTTTCATGGAAATTTTTTATGTTTTTATGGAAACTTTTTATGTTTTCATGGAAAAAAGAATGTGTAAATATATATATGCAGTTGAGTGCACTTTGGATAAATTTTCGGTCGAACCATGTGTGACAGGTGGACTTAGAGGCGTTAGGGGTTTGAATTTATGACCTTAAGATTACAAGTTCATCCCACCACCAGGACATCACTTCGCGGCATAATTTTGTTACCGTATCTGGTTGTTTTTAGTTGAATAGTATATGGTGGCGGATCAAGCCGCCTTTTCAAATGAGTGCATAATTTAATAAATTGTTATTATAATATAAAAAGATAAATAATAATTTTCCCTAACGTGTTTTCATACATTGTAAATGTTTAGTCACATTATCGGTTGTAACACTTCTAAGCAAATCCTTTTCAATGAAACACACAAGACAATAATTTAAATATTTATCACAAATCCGATTTCGTAAATCGGTCTTCAAAATATTCATTTCCGAGAAGCATCTTTCGACTGTCGTTGTGGGTACCGGTAAAATCAATGTTAACTTAAAAACTTAATATAATTATGGGTAAGACAAGTGTTTTTTGTTTGCACTAGCATCACTGAAAGATCAACAAGCTCCTCCAATTAACCGAATCTTTCATCTAATCGCACATCCACAATATATGTTTCTAGCTGATTCTCAATCATCATATGTTCAAGTGAAGAGAAATCGGTCGGATAAAAATGAGACAATCTTTCCAATTTTGCTATATTGAAATTGGAAAAGCTATCACTTGGATTCAAGCTAGCAACACAGACAAGCAACTCAGAATTGATCTCATTAAATCGATTATTTATCTAAAAAATATGTTGATCCATAATGGCATTAAAACATTCCACACGATAATGAAAATCTTTAGTAATCTTTATTTTACGCCAGGACGATGACGATCAATATATTCATCAATCATATCGACAAAATCAATCTTATATTCATCACAAAAAGCTATGATCTTACCAAGTAAAGATCCCTATCCATCATTTCTTGTTGTTTGCAATTTTTTTTTTTTACTTACTCTAACAAGTATCGTAGCATTCAACATTTTTATATCTTTTTGTTGCAATACTAATAACAAGTCATGTATAAGACCAAGTATAACCAACATCATTTGCAAATTAAAAGCAAAATCAAATGATTACAAATATCTTAATAATCCATATGCTTGAGCCTTTTTTGATGAATCTGTAGGATCACACGAAACAACTTCAAGAACTTCGAGAACGGAAGAGAACAAAGCAACCAAATTCAACAATGATTTATAATGAGACCCCCAAACATATATCCATTGCCCTTTTAAGATTCAACTTTGATTTAGTCAATTTCCAGTCTCAAGAAAGCCATTTTGATTGCTTCCACCATTTTTTCTACTTATTTTTGTCGAATCATATCTTTACGTTTACAAGAAGCTCCAACAACATTGATCAAAGAGGAAATTATATTTAAAAAGTCTGCAATATCAACATTCTTTCTAGCCAATGCAACAAGAGCTAATTGCAACTTATGAGAAAAATAATAAACATAGTATGCAAACTGATTTTATTTATAATTAAGGCTTTTTAACCCATGGGTTGCAGGCGGTGCAACAGACCAAGAGACTGGGTCTAGGCAAGGGCGCGGGTCAAGGCATGGGCTAGGGTCGTAGGCCTGTGAAGTGGGTCAGGACCAATGTGTAATTGGGTTGCTTAATTAAGTGGATTTGTGTATTATATTAGGGTGGATCCATTTGCATTAAAAATCCAACAATTATAATGTTTAGTAATATAAATAATTCAACACATAAATATAATAATGAACAAATTATATTATTTATTCAAACAATATATATGCAAAAGGTGTACAAATTTTAGAAATCTTTCATTTATTATATTTGTACAATAAAATTTAATTTTTATAATTTCTTATCTTAAAAGGACATAATATTATTTATGTAAATTTTATATTCTAATAAATCCGTGTATAGTAGTAACCTGCTACTATATATATATTTGCAAGGGATGTAAAACCCATTTTGTTTACCTATATTAGTAATGAATAGCAAATAAGGTTATTTATTGGATGAATGACTCATTCGGCTTCAGTTCTGAGAAATTCTTCTTCTCATGTTCAAACTTCCATGGATGAGCTCTCTCAACACACAATTAGGTGGAGAGGAAAACACTCTCTGGTCTTGGTTACTCACACCTAAAAACAAACATACATACAAACAAAACATATACACACTACACTAGAAGACAAAGTTGACTCATCAACTTCATAGTTGTGTGTACAAAGACAATTAATGAGATGCAGGACAAATGAGACACTTCACTATCACGTCTTGCTTCTCTTCCACATGAGACAAGTCCCTTCATCTCAAAGCATTGAATGCACAACAAGTTTGACCCTTACAAACCTCATTTTTCGGCCAGAGCCAAAACTGTGTTATAGGGTAGCTGCGACAGCATGTCAGTATGCTTGTTCATTGCCAAAAATAGCAAAAAGGAGTTTTAGGGTTTTGCTTATACGAACAATCTCCCCCTTTTGGCAATGAAGCAAGGCATAATAAAAGAAAACATAACACACCAAACACAAATGAACTACAATTCAATCATAGTTATCACAAGCCATAAATCCACCGAGCCACAGACGACTTTCACATCAACACGGTGTTGTAACAACCAGCAAACAACATTAGTTCATAAAACGAGCAGAAAATAAACAACATATAAAAACAAATAATAGATACCAGCACTTCCAAGCACCCCCCCCCCCCCCAGCATAAGTTCACCCTGAGTTGTGGCTTCTCTCCCTTGGCTTGCAGCAGTGGCCAAAAAGGGCGGATCAAGGGAGTTCCTCCCCCCCCTCAACTGCATCATCATCATCTACATCATCGAGGGCTCTAGATGGACGAGGCAGAAGTCTCACAGCTTGGGCAAGGTTCATCTTCTGAGCAATAAGATTGGTGGACATGATAGAGTGTTCCTTCATACTTCATTCAGTAACTCCTTACACTTTTCAACTCAGGCTTCAAAGTCCAGCGGGGCGCCGAGGAGAAAATTGTTGTGTAGTTTTTTTAGATTAGACTGGGTTTGAAATGAGCGAACCGGAAGAACCTCTTCAGGGGCAGGATGAATGCCCTTAGAGCTCAAGAACAAACAAATTAAGCCATGCTATGGCATTCTGGTCCAATCAACTCAAGAATCATAGCAATAATCAATCATTTTCCTAATGACTAAATAACCAAAATTAATGAGCTCCAAATGCTTGTCAATATAAAAAATGAGAGTACCCATGTCTTCACTCACAGAAGTGTTGTTGACAGTTGGCAGGATGTTGCAACTACACAAGCGAAACAGGTATTGGAATTTCATAGTCAACATTGCTCTAGTGACTCCCAAACGTCCAAATGTGGATGCATTTCCAGCAGAAATTGTGCGGGCAACTTCATTTGTTGATTCCTCAATCAGTTCAGCAGGCAATTTTATTTATTCATTTGCAGGCAGTTGTAACAACTCGTTGGGTATTGCAGGGTTGAATTCCAAAATTTTTTCACGCATATAAATTTTATGGTACCAGAGAGAGTTTGAGTCTACTAACTTGCCACTTAAATTGGCATAGAATTCCTTGACCAGGCAAGGGAAAAATCTTTTCAACCTGGTTGCCCAAAACAACAAATGATGTTCCTCCAAGTACGCACGAAATCCAACTTCGGTATAAGCTTTCCGAATAAACTGTGCTTCTATTGTGAACGTTCTTCCAGCAAGAACTTCTTGGGCATATGACATGGCCTGACCGTATATAATTATAACCAATATATTTTTCTTACTCACAAAGTTCAATAGAACAAATGGATTAAGAATATGTATAAAAGAAAACAGAATGAAGAAGAAAAGATAGTGCAGAGATTGTGAATTAATAAGGATGATAACCAACCACGAGAATAAGTCTCGAAACTGAAATCAATCCATAGGTAAAACACAAACAATAGGTAAAATTCCACTGCAAAGGATTGGAAGCCACGAACCGATGAAATCACTCCAAAGACCCGATTTGAGACTCTAAATGCAAGGAAATCACTCTCTAACACTAGAAAATTATAAAAGTGAAATTTGATTCAAGATATAAAATGGTTCCAATTACAATGATAGACAAGGACCTTATATAAAGGTCCTTGAGGAAAATAAAAGACAACAAATAATAAAGGAAACAAACCAAAAGGTAAGTCTAACTATAAGAAAATAAATAGTTAGGACAGTTTTAGATATGAAATTATACTATATGAAAACTTATAATAAAAGGAAATACATATTAAGGTAACTTCAAGAAGTCTCCATAAGTGATGATTCCCTTGATAATCTTCCATGATTAGCGATTCTCTCCATAAGTGATGATTCCCTCGATAATATTCCATGATTAGCAATTATCTCCATAAGTGATGATTCCCTTGATAATCTTCCATGATTAGCGATTCTCTTGATCTTTCAATTGGGATTCATGCGGGTCCTATTGAAGGAGCGTCATGTGAGGGCTAAGCGGTCTCCAAGCATCATCCTTAAATAGATTATCCATGAAAAATTATCCGACCAATGCAGTGACGGATTTTTTAAACTGACGAGCTCGGCTTCGAGTGATGGGTCCCACGGGTATTTGAATGCTTGAAGATTAGACGTCCTCGTCATTCCCTTCTTCTTGAAAAGCTTTCTTGTTCTCCCAAACAAGATATTCATCCGTTGTATAAAAAAGGCTTAAGTCAGAAATATTAAAAGTAGCATGAACTCGGTACTCACCTGGGAGTTCAAGTTTGTAGGAATTATCATTAATGCGTTCCAACACTCGAAAAGGCCCATCGCCACGGGGAGTAAGTTTTGACTTTCGAAATTTTGGAAATCTTTCATTCCTTAAGTGTAGCCAAACCCAATCTCTTATCTCGAATACAACTTTCTTGCGCCCACGGTTAGCTTGTTTTGCGTAATTGTGAGCTGCCTTTTGTAGGTTATCCCGAACTTGAGAATGAAGTTGTTGGACAAATTCAGCCATTTTTTCTGCCATCAAAACTAACGTGCTCATTGTGTGGCAATGGCATAAGATCAAGAGGAGTTAATGGGTTAAAACCATAAACAACCTCAAATGGAGAACAATTTGTTGAGCTATGAATCGTACGGTTATATGCAAATTCAGCATGAGCTAAACATTCTTCCCAACTCTTCAAATTCTCATTAACTAAGGCACGTAATAAGCTACCCACAATTCGATTAAGAACTTCTTTTGACCATCAGTTTGTAGGTGGTGTGATGTGGAAAACATTAATTTTGTACCTAATTTAGTCCAAAGTGTTTTCCAAAAATAACTTAAAAATCGAGAATCCCTATCAGAAACAATGGATCTTGGAACACCATGTAATCTACGAACCTCTTTGAAAAATATGAAACAACATACAAGCATCAGTGGTTTTTGTGCATAGAATAAAATCTGCCATTTTTTAAAATTGATCAACTACAACAAATATCGAATCTTTACCAAACTTACTCCTAGGCAAACCTAATATGAAATCCATAGAAATATCAACCCAAGGGGATTCAGGAATAGGTAACGGAGTATGAAACCGTGTGGATGAACAATAGACTTCGACGGGAGGCATGTTGTACACCGACGAATTGCGGCTTCAACTTCGGCTTTCATTCGTGGCCAAAACAAATGTTCCTGCAGCAAGTTAAGTGTCTTGTTCCTACCAAAATGTCCCATCAAACCCCCCGAATGAATTTTCCAAATCAACAATTCTCTCAAAGAGCACTTAGGCACGCACAATTTATTTTCTCGCAGCAAATACCCATAATGTACATGATACCTGTGTGACAATGCATCCGCAACGATGTTTTTCTTACCCTTTTTGTATTTAACAACATAGGGGAAGGTGTCAATGAAAAAGATCCATTGGATGTGTCTCGTACTCAACTTACTTTGGGATTTGATATGCTTGAGGGATTTATGATCAGTGTAGACAACAAACTCATGAGGACGTAAGTAATGTTGCCATGTTTGCAGGGCCCACACTACGGAGTACAATTTCTTATCGTAGGTTGAGTAATTCAACGCAACGTCATGTAGTTTTTCACTGAAAATGCACCGGGTCTCTTTTATTGCGAGCGGACGGTGCCAATATCTATATAGAAGCATCACAATCAAGTTCAAACGGTTTAAAGAAATCAGGTAAAGCAAGTACGGGTGCACATGTAAGTTCAATTTCAAAGTATCAAAAGCATTTTTTTGTTCACTTCCTCACTCAAACTTATCCTTTTTTTTGGTAATTGCAGTTAAGGGTGCTGCAATAGTGCTGAAGTTCCACACAAATCGACGGTAGAAACTTGCAAGGCCATGGAAACTGCGGACATCATGTACGCTAGTAGGTGTGAGACACTCTTGGATGGCTGCAACCTTCGCAGGATCTACACATACTCCATCTTTTCCTACAATAAAACCTAAAAAGTTGCACTTTTCGACACAAAAGTCACATTTTTTTAAGTTAGTATATAACTTCTCAGCCCGTAAAATGTCTAAAACTGCTTGTAAATGTTCAACATGTATTTCGATAGAAGTACTATAAACAAGTATGTCATCAAAGTATACTACCACAAACTTATCTATAAAATTCCTTAAAACATGATTCATCAATCGCATGAATGTGCTTGGGGCATTAGTAAGTCCAAATGGCATAACTAACCACTCATATAGACCAAAAGAAGTCTTGAAGGCATTTTTCTATTCATCACCTTAATTCA
Source organism: Andrographis paniculata (assembly GCF_009805555.1). Lineage (NCBI taxonomy): Eukaryota > Viridiplantae > Streptophyta > Magnoliopsida > Lamiales > Acanthaceae > Andrographis > Andrographis paniculata. The sequence goes on from NW_026137611.1 coordinate 4,160,276, forward strand.
TCCGAATTTGGTGATAGCCACTTTTTTTAAATCAATTTTTGAAAAAATTACAGAACCACACAAAATATCAAGCATGTCATCTAATCTAGGAATGGGATGACGATACTTAACTGTTATAGCATTGACGGTTCGAAAATCCACATACATGCGCCAACCTCCATCTGTTTTTGGCACCAATAGGACAAGTACAACCCAAGGACTTAGGCTTTCACAAATCCAACCTCTGCTTAGTAGATCTCCACTTGCCTTTGTATTTCTTTTAACACATCTGAGTTGGCTTGATAGGCTGGCCGATTAAGAATTGATGCTCTCGGGACAAAATCAATTTGGTGCTCAATTCCATGAGTGGGTGGTAAACCATGGGGTCCTTCATCAGGAAAAACATCATAATACACCTGCAATAAGTTAGCAAAACTATATGGAATTTTGTTAGAGTCATTCATGGAAAAATAAGTAGGTTTAGAAAGTAATAGCAAACAATAAACTTCATGTTCGAAGCTTAAAGCTTCCTTCCTACACATAAAAATATTAGACCTCTCACTCTCGAGTTTAAGATTCCAGCTGGTTTCACCCTGAAAAACTACACTCGTGTTTGATTTTTGAATAGAAAGGTAGAGTATTTGAGAGTGGCTTGGGGCAGATGTATTTATTGGTGAGGATGAAGATTTGAGAGGTTGTGGGGTAGTTAGGCTATATGAAAGAGTAGATGCACTTGTATGCGGAGTACCTTTTGTTGTGGGTGATTCTAAGGAGGACTTCAAATTGGACTTCTCTTTTCCTTTGTTGATATGTAGTGGAAGGGGCTCTTTAGGTAACCCTACAATTGGAGAAAGATTAAATAGATTACCTTGCATCCGCTTTGATTTTAGTTGCTTCTCCACCTTTATGGCCAAGTGTACCATCTCCTCGAGGTCCACATATTGGTACATCTCTACCGCATCATCAATATCCCATTGAAGCCCATTAAAAAATCTAGACATCGTTTGCTCTTGATCTTAATGGATATCGGCTTGTAGAAGAAGTGTTTCAAGCTCCTTATAGTACTCCTCCATTGACTGGGACCTTTGTTGTATGCTCTGTAATCTCCGTAATACTTCACGATGGTAATAAGGGGGAACAAACCTCTTTCTCATGAGTGTACGAAGTTCTGTCCAAGTACGCACGGGAGCCTCCATATTTTTGCGGTGGTTGATGCTCAATTGGTCTTACCATGCAAGGGCATAATCTGAAAAATCCATTACGGCCACACAGAGTTTTTGTTGGTCAGTTAATTGTTGAACATCAAAGATTAGTTCTAACCTTCGTTCTCATTGCAAAAATGCTTCAGGGTCGGATTTTCCTTGAAACGGTTGCACTTGAAACTTGATTGAGTTGATAGCCTTATCTCCATCCCGTAGGTGATGGTTATTACGATGCCTAAGTCGTTCCCAATTTTCTTCAAACTCCTCATCATCGGATTCATCAAAGTTGTGTGGAGGTGGGGGCCGGATGTTGCGTGTTGGCCTCAAATGCGGTTGAACATCATTTCGCCTATGAGCTTCAGGTAACGGTCGGATATTCTCTTGTAATTTTTGTTGATTCTCTTCCAGTTGATCCATCCTATTATTCATCAATTCCAATCCAGAATGGTGAAGAGTTTTGAACTCTTGTAGAATGGTATTGAGAAGACCTTGTACATCAACTTATTGAGAATTGGATTATTCACCCCCTGCTATTAGAAAGAGAACAAAGAAAAAAAAATAATAACCTCACTAGAATTCTCGTGTATCACTCCACACCTTATGTGCCTTTCCGTCTTGCAAAAAAGACTCAAATCAAATCGATGAAATTCTCCCAAAGGTGATAGCCAAAAAATCCAAAACAGTAGTGAAAACAAAAGAAATATAAGTTCAGAATGAAGGTAAAAGACAAATAATCTTAATAGATTTTTTTTTTTTTTGATAAAAGAAAAGATGATTTGAGAACTAGAAGCAAATAAAAAATATCTTAATATTTGATAATAACTTCTTCTTTTTTTTTTTTTTCGTTTTTTTCCCTTTTTTTCATTTTTTTTTGCTTTTTTTTTTTACTTTTTTTTTAAAAAAATAAGAACCGTGATATCAATCAAGAGATTGTATCAACTAGCTTTGATACCAGATGACACGGCCTGACCGTGTATAATTATAACCAATATAATTTTCTTACCCACAAAGTTCAATAGAAGAAATGGATTAAGAATATGTATAAAAGAAAAGAGAAAGAAGAAGAAAAGATAGTGCAGAGATTGTGAATTAGTATGGATGATAACCAACCACGAGAATAAGTCTCGGACCTGAAATCAATCCATAGGTAAAACACAAACAATAGGCTAAATCCCACTGCAAAGAATTGGAAGCCACAAACCGATGGAATCACTCCAAAGACCCGATTTGAGAGTCTAAATGCAAAGAAATCACTCCCTGACACTAGAAAATTATAGAAGTGAAATTCGATTCAAGATATAAAAAAGTTTCAATTACAATGATAGGGAAGGACCTCATATAAAGGTCCTTGAGGAAAATAAAAGACAACAAATAGTAAAGGAAACAAACGAAAAAGTAAGTCTAACTATAAGGAAATAAATAATTAGGAAAGTTTTAGATATGAAATTATACTATATGAAAACTTATAATAAAAGGAAATATATATTAAGGTAACTTCAAGAAGTCTCCATAAGTGATGATTCTCTTGATAAATCTTCCATGATTAACGATTCTCTCCACAAGTGATGATTCCCTTGATAATATTCCATGATTAACGATTCTCTCCATAAGTGATGATTCCCTTGATAATCTTCCATGATTAGCGATTCTCTCCATAAGTAATGATTCCCTTTATAATCTTCTATGATTAGCGATTCTCTTGATCTTTCAATTGGGATTCTTGCGGGTCCCATTGAAGGAGCGTCAGGTGAGGGTTAAGTAGTCTCAAAGCATCATCTTTAAATAGATTCTCCATGAAAAATTATCCGATCAATGCAGTGATAGATTTTTTAAACTGACGAGCTCGGCTTCGAGTAATAGGTCCCACGGGCATTTGAATGCTTGAAGATTGGACGTCATCGTCAGCATAACGTCTTCCAAACCCATAGTAAAAGGCCTCATTGAGCACTTTATCCTCACGAACTTTGGGAGGATCCTTCGACTTTGTAGCTTTCGCTTTTGTCCTCTTGAGTGTCTTGCGAGCAAGGGCAGAAGCAGGGGCTTCATCTAGTGTTGCAACAACTTATGCATCACCAACATCTTCAACTCCTTTGATATTAGTAAGATTCTCCTCTGAATTTTCATCCATTGCATTTCCTTCAATTCCTTCTTCAACAACACCAACGGGTTGATGCTCCTCTAGTTCAGCAAGTTCGGACACATTTGCAGTCACATCCTCAAGAATCTGTTCTCCTTGAGTTTAAGTGGAAATAGGGGCAACTTTAGCAGTTGTAGTAACACTAGCATCACCATCTTGACCACCTTCATTTTCAAGCTCCATAGTTGCTACTTGATTTAAATCGATTTGGCCAATATTTACGGTTTCCACTGGATAGCCTTCACATTCTTCAGATATAGAGAGATTTCCAGGAGTTTGGATAGCGGTTTCCTCATCATGTACAACAGGACTTGCTGGAACCTCAACATCACGACCAGGTTCTTCCATCACATGTACGTGAACAGTTTCAAGAATAGGGGAAGAGAGTTCAGGTAGCTTCTTCCCTTTTTACGTAGTTCCAAATTTCCTCTTTGAAGTAATTTTCGGCTTAAGATCCTTGGCAACTCCACTGGAATGATTTTTCACCATGGTTGAAGACTTTGAGAGAAAACTCCTCACAATTCGAAATTAGAGTTAGGAGGGAATGAGAAAGATGCACATCACTGGTCCTTATCGATATACATATATAGTGCATCAGAACCCTTCACATGCCACCTCCTTTAATTTCCATTAGTCAAGCGCGTGGGATGTCAGGGCGTCATTTTAACGTCACAGCACTGCCCAAGGCATAGTCGTTGCAGCCCTAAAAAGGCTACTAATTTCCCTTCCAGTAATATCAAGTCACGTATTTCTCCCTTCCTTATATTTATCCAATATTCCAAAATGTATATTTAGAATAATACTCTACAAATATTGGACCAATCCCACCATAAATGAAATTAGTTTAGGTATGAACACAAACTTAATTCCCTTCTCAATTTCTCAAACCATTCAGAATCCAAGACTTCCGTAAAGATGTCTGTCTTTTGAAAATCAGTCCCAATATGCTGCAATTTGCACACTTTAGCTTCCACGAGCTCTTGGATAAAATGATATCGAATTTCTATGTGCTTCGTTCGACCATGTTGAACTGGATTATTTGATATGTTGATTGCACTGGTGTTGTCACACCAAAGCACAAACGGCTCATTTTCAATCCCATAATCCTGCAACATTTTCTTAATCCATAACAATTGCGCACAACAACTTCCAGCGGCTACATACTCCGCTTCGGCAGTAGATAAAGCAATTGAACTTTGCTTCTTCTAGCTCTAACTGATCAAGTTCTCACCAATGTAAAAATATCCTCCAGTCGTACTCTTCCGGTCATCACAACATCCGGCTCAATAGAAATCAGTGAATCCAATTAGATCAATTGATGATCTCTGAGAATACCATAATCCAAGTTCGGATGTTCCATGAATATACCTCAAAATTCTCTTTGCGGCTTTCAAGTGAGATTCTTTTGGGGCTGATTGAAATCGAGCACAAACACCAACACGAAATATGATATTGGGTCTGTTAGCTGTGAGACATAACAGACATCCGATAATGCTCCTGTAAAGTTTCTGATCGACATTCTTTCATCAGCATCCTTAGACAATTTGTCTTGTTGTCCCAATGGTGTTCTAACAGTCTTAGAACTCTTCATACCAAACTTCTCAACCATATTCTTTGCATACTTCATTTGGTTCAGAAATATCCCATCAGCACATTACTTGATTTGCAATCCAATGAAGTAATCAACTCCCCAATTATACTCATCTCAAATTCTGAATGCATGAACTCCACAAATTCATCCTTCAACTTGTTTGCCGTAGATCCAAACACAAGGTCATCAACATAAACTTGAGCAATAATAACATCAATATATTTATGTTTGATGAATAATATCTTATAAGTGGATCCTCTGGTGTTTTCCTTTCCAATCAAGAAGGTAGACAATCGATCATACCAAGCACGGGGTGCTTGCTTCAATCCATACAAAGCTTTCCTCAATCGGTAGACATGATTCGGATATAATGGATCTTCAAATCCTTTAGGCTACTCCACGTATATTTCTTTTTTGATCCATCCATTCAAAAATTTAGTTTTGACATCCATTTGACATAGAGAAAATCGAAGCGAGCATGAAATTGAGAGTAATAACCTCACGGCTTCAATTCTTGTAACGGGGGAAAACGTTTAATCATAATCAACTCCTTCAATATGAGTGTATCCCTGTGCAACTAGCCGAACTTTATTGCTTATGATATTCCCTATATCATTAGATTTGTTCTTGAATATCCACTTTTGTTCCAATAAGATCGATGTCATCTGTTCGTTCTACCAACGTCCAGAGTCTATTCATTGCAAACTGATTCAGTTCATTTTGCATGGCACTGATCCAATACTCATCTTTCAGTGCTTATTCAATATTCTTTGGCTTAATGGTAGACACAAAGCAATTCATACCAGAAAATTCCCTAAAATCAATTTTTCTTTCCTCTGGTTCAATGACCTCCTTATGGATCTCCAATGATAGGATAAATAGGATGGTTTTTACGAATTCTTGAACCATATGTCCTTACTTCAGTATCAGACTGACATTCTCCAGGTTGTTCAGATGTAGTTTTAACTTCAATAGATTCATCTGCTTCACTCAAATCGAACTGCATCGAACTCTCATCACGAGTTGTTCCATTGGCCAAGGTACAACATAATCACGTCATGCGTTTTTATTAAGAATAACATATTCACAAGTTTGGCATTCCCAAGACAATAACCACTGATCAAGGGACTGCATTTATAAGCGCGAAGGTCAAAGCCTTTACAACCCAATACAAGATCCAACTGCTCTATTCCTCTTCGTATTACCATCAGGCTAACGGGCAAGCCGAGACGAAAACTAAAATCTTGATTTTCATTATCAAAAAAGCATTGGAAGATAATCTGAGGGGTTGGCATGACACTCTGGAAGAGGCTTTATGGCCATATCGGAATGCCAAATCTTCTGTAACCAGAAGTACCCCTTACAAACTGACTTACAACCATGATGTTGTGCTTTTGTTGAAGATTACAGTGCATTTTTCTCTTAATTTTTAAGATGAACGAGATGTCGATGGAAAAGCAAGATCAGGCCTTGCTCCAGGAGCTCGATGCCTTACCCGAAGAGAGGCTGCAAGCCCTTGAATGCATTCGATATCAAAAGAAAAAGGTTGAGTTGACCTTCTGGAAGCACGTGAGGCCCCAGACTTTCGAGAAAGGTGATATGGTCTGGAAGGCCGTCCTCCTGGAAGGTCCCAAACATGCGAAGCTAGGGAAATGGTCCCCCACATGGGAAAGGCCATTTATTATATCGGCCAAGTTATCCAATGTCGCGTATAGGTTGATGGAGCCCAAAGGGGAGAAGCTGAAGACATTTATTAATGGAAAACATCTTAAAAGATTCTATCATTCTCTTTGGGAGCTAGAAGGAGTGCACAGTCAGACGATCGTTGAATGCGATCTTGCGGAAGGAGAAAAAGCATATGGACAAGCCGAGTAACTTTTAACAAAATTATTCATATTACAAATTAATTAATTGGGCCGACCCAACACAGACGCAGCTCAGAATGGAGGTTTGCGGCCCAAATAAGCAAGTGGGCTTACATCAAATTTTTTTTTTTTTTAATCATCGCGAGATAGCCCGAGTCCTTTATTGAAGAGACCCGGGAACCCTTTGAAACAAATCAAATCCGCCAGACTTTTCCGATTAAGTTGCCGATGGCGATTTTTTACGACAACAAATATATAATATATATACGCATAATAATAAAAGTAAACGAAGATACACAAAATATCACTGTCTCTAGTACTTTCATAATTCACTACAAGAAAAAATCATTTTTGTAACAAAACTTTTTTGTCTCTAAATCTACTTTTTCTGTTACTAATGACATTAGAGACGGAATTAGGAACGGAATTACGTTAGCTACGTGAACTTTAGGGACGGAATTCCGTTACAAATATATTATTTTTTTGTAGTGATTCTTTATGTATTACAATAAAATACCTACAATTATAAACAACTATGCTTCTTTTAAGGTTTATTTTGGTATTGCATTATTCATTAAATTTTTTTCATTAAAATTGTGAAATCAAATACTTATTTGTTATTTGAAACATTACACATAATATCATATTAAATTAGTTGCACTTAGTTCAAATTATTGTTCTGATACTCAAACATAAATTCAAACCTTAAATAAATTATTTTATGTATTTATAAAAATTGCTTGCTAAGGAGTGGCCGACGTAGTGAAGCTTTTGTCCCGTTTTGTCATGAACATATCGGAAGAATGCAGGGATACCATAGATGGCTAGCTCGCCCCATAGCCAATTCCAATAGTCCTAATTGTGTCGAAAAATAGAAAAGTATCAAGAAAAAGAATGGTTCAAATTTAATGAAAAAGATAAAATTTTCATCATTTAAAATTAAAGTCCTTATCATAGTTTAAAATTTATTTTAAGCACAATTTGAATTTAATTATCCTATAAATCATCATATTTCGCTATTTTAGGTCCTTAATATAAAAATATTTGTGATGTGTTGAATAGATAATAGATTTTAATATAAAATTTAAATAAGATATAAATATTTAATTTGATATATATATAAATAAATTGTTGATAAATAGTAAAAAAAATAAAAAATTAAAATTAACATAAACAAACATTTGTTTAATAATAAAAAAAAATCATACCGGATTATTTGGAGTGAGGAAAGTGTGTCCGCTGCTATAACTTGTCTCCCGAACATTGCCTTGCCAAATGTCGAATCCATTATCCGCTAATATAAATCTCAATGATTGATAGGGAAAATCTAACCATGTTGAAGCACCCCATATTATTACCATGAACAAAAATTAATAATTTAATTTTTTTATTATGTTTTTTATACTTTTTTTTTTTTACTATTCAATTTTTTATTTTATCTCATAAAAACTCAAATCAGACTATTTATTTTCATCTTAAAATATAAAATGAAAAAAATACAAAAGAACACACCATTAATAAAATACTTGTATATATATATATATATGTATATACTACTAAGAAAATATCAAAAATAATATGTAGAATTGAAAGTATACTTATAAGTCCGTGTTGAAGAAGAACTGCCGCTTTAGCCCCTTTCTTGCTATTAGATCGACTTGTTGGGATTCTTTGAAAACTTAAAATATATTCATCTTCGATTGTGACCTAATCATAGATAATATATTTAAAATTTTAAAATATAATAATTAGTAGTTAAATAAAAAACAAAATGGATAACGAAATACACGTACTTTATGTTCTTCTCAAGTGTACCCTTGCGTCTCCACTATTAAATGATATATGCCTTTCACATCATTGCTTGTCTCAAAAAGCATCTTATGAAGCATCGTTCTTTGTTGAAGTTGATTGAGGTTCGTGCCAGAGTAAAATGCTGATGATGGAAGAATTCAGGCAGCAATTTCGACCTACATTATGATGAAATGCTCGATCAATACAATTTCTTCCAATAGCCAATTTTTAGAGAAATATGGCGTGCATAAAAGACTATATACCCGTAAGTGACGTTAAAAGGTAATGCAATCGACGCTCTTTGCAAATACAAATATCGAGCAAGAGTTTGATAACTAATAAAATAATTAAAATGTAAAGTAGGTTCCACACCAAAAAAAAATTAGATGGGAAGTGGATCCCGCACCAAAAAAATTAAATAATACTCCATGTGTTTTATAACAAATGATACTATTTTTATTTTAGTTTATCCTATAGCAAATAACTCATTTCTATCTTTAGTAAAATTTATTAATATAAATATAGTTAATAAATATAAATTAATTTAATTAATTTTATAACATATAACATCACGAAGAACCCACTCAAAATTATTTACTTAATAAACAAATCATTGTATCTACATAAAAAAAAAAAAAAAAAAAAAACATAATAACATAATTTACTATTATCAAGTAATATCATAAAAAAGTTAAATGAAATTTAATTTTATATATTATTATTATTAAACCGTGTGACCCACCCTATAAAAATTTCAAAAATAAAAAAAAAAATCAAATAAAATATAATTATATATATTATTATTGAATAATAGCCCCACCATATACAAATTAAAAGAAAATAAAAAATTTTAAAAGATGAAACACAGTGGAAGAGATTAAGGGTATATATACACTGGTGGAAAACCGTGCTACGTACGGTCCAATCAATATATTAATAATTTTATTTATTTTTCTATAAAACATCGTATTATATATATTTAAAAAATTATTAAATTATTGAAATTAATGGTAGTTATTTAATTAAAATTTAAATGTAAAACGGTATAAATAAATTAATATATTAGAAAAATATATAATAAAAAAATGAGTCTAATTGTGTTGGTTTTTTAATATTGTCAATAATACTTCTATTATATTCTTTTACGCGTAAATTACTTAATGTTTTAATCGAATAAGTTTTTTAAAACTTCATGTCATATTCATATATATAAATTTGATTGGATAAAAAAATCAATTGATTTGCTTGTAAAGTGAAATTTTATTAACATGTTACTATTATTTATTATTATTATTATTATTTTATTATATTTTCTTTTGGCTTTCTATATAATACTTCCCCCGCCTACAAACTAATATCTTATTTTTCTATTTGGATCTTACAATAACTATTTTCATATTTTTTTGGTTTTTTTTTTAATACAATTTTTTTTTTTTTTTTACTCTTTATTCATTTATCACTTTTAATCATAAAGGGTAAATTTATCAATTCATACAAAAAGACCAATTATCTAAAAAAAAATAGTGTTAATATACTTTAAGACAACAGAAATTGAACGGAGTGGATATTAATTACTATTTTTTTTTTTTGTATAAATTCAAATCAAACTATTTATTTTCATCTGAAAATATAAAATGAAAAAAATACAAAAGAACACGCTTAATAAAATACTTGTATATATATATATATGTATATACTACTAAGAAAATATCGAGAATAATATGTAGAATTGAAAGTACACTTATAAGTCCGTATTGAAGAAGAACTGCCGCTTTAGCCCCATTCTTGCTATTAGATCGATCTCTTGGGATTCTTTGAAGACTTAAAATATACTCATCTTCGATTGTGACCTAATCATAGATAATATATTTAAAAATTAAAAATATAATAATTAATAATTAAATAAAAAATAAAAGGGATAACAAAATTTACGTACTTTATGTTCTTCGTAAGTTTACCCTTGTGTCTCCACCATTAATTGACATATGCCTTTCACATCATTGCTTGTCTCAACAAGCCTCTTATGAAGCATCGTTCTTTGTTGACTGAGGTTCATGCCATAGAAAAATGTCAATGATGGAAGAATTCAGGCAACAATTTCGACCTACATTATGATGAAATGCTCGATCAACACAACTCCTTCAAATAGCCAATTTTTAGAGAAATATGGACGTGCATAAAAGACTATTTACTCGTAAGCGACGTTAAAAAGGTGAATGTAATCGATGCTCTTTGCTAATACAAATATCGAGCAAGAGTTTGATAAGTAATAAAATAATTAAAATGTGAAATAGGTTCTACACCAAAAAAAAATAAAAAATTAGAAGGTGAATACAATCGACGCTCTTTACTATTATCAAGTAATATCATAAAAAAAAAAGTTAAAATGAAATTTAATTTTATATATTATTATTAAATTGTGGGACCAACCCTATAAAAATTTCAAAAATAAAAAATCAAATAAAATATAATTATATATATTATTATTGAGTAATAGGCCCCACCATATACAAATTAAAAGAAAATAAAAAATTTTAGAAGGTGAATCGTGGTGAAAAAGATTAAGGATATTTAGATACACTAGGTGGGAGCCCTGCTATGCAAGGTCCACTCAATAAATTAATAATTTTATTTATTTTTTCTATAAAACATCGTATTAAATATATATTTTAAAAATATTTATATAATTATTAAATTATTGAAATTAATGGTGGTTATTTAATTAAAATTTAAACGTAAAACGGTATAAATAAATTAGTATATTAAAAATATATATAGTAAAAAATATGAGTTTAATTGCGTTGATTTTTTAATATTGTCAATAATACTTCTATTATATTCTTTTACGCACAAATTATTATTATTTTTTTATAATTGAATAAGTTTGCTAAAACTTCATGTCGTATTCATATATATAAATTTGATTGGATAAACAAATCAATTGATTTGCTTATAAAGCCAAATTTTATTAACATGTTACTACTATTTATTATTATTATTATTATTGTTGTTGTAATTTAATTACATTTTCTTCTGGCTCTCTATATAATAGTCTCTCGAACCACAAACTAATACATTATTTTTCTATTTGAATTGTACAATAACTATTTGTCCTGTTTTGTTTTTTATTTTTTGTTTTTTAATACAAATATATATATTTTTTTACTCTTCATTCATTTATCATTTTTAATCATAAAGGGTAAATTTATCAATTCATACAAAAAAACCAATTATCTAAAAAAAATCGTGCAAATATACTTTAGGGCAACAAAAATTGAACTGAGTGAGTATTAGTTATTAAAATTTGTATAATTTTTTTTTTTTTTTTTTTGTAAGGGATCCGTTGCTTATTGAATTACTTATTTGAACCAATAAACATATGTAATAAAAATATATAATCTATATTTTTACATAACACAACATATGTTGTATTAGAGCATCCGTTACCGTTACCTGTTTTATTATCTTTATCATTTCATTTTCAGTTTTTATTATAACAAAACTCATTACCTCTAATAAGAAATCACAGTTATCAAAATTTATTACATTTATCAAGAATACATTACCATAAAATAAAATAAAATAAAATAAAATAAAATAAAATAAAATAAAAACTATCCAAAAATTGTTAAAATTTCAAAATTTTAAAGTTTAAATTTAACATAAATTATTTATAATATATTTAAATTTCATGAACCAATTCTCTATATTATTACATACTCCCTCCGTCCAAGATACAATGTCCACGTTGCCGTTTCTGTCCGTCCCACATACCATGTCACTTTCCTTTTTTGAAAAATGATTACACACTTTAATCTCATTTTAAATTTTTTAATTTTATTTTTTTTAATTTTAATTAAACTAATTAGTTATCTTAATCTTAATTTATAATTATTTATATTATAGGATAATTATTTTCACTAATACATTTTTAATTATCTACTAATTACACCCCTCCTAAAATACCGTGTCTATAGTGTAGCGGACACGGTATCTGGGACGGAGGGAGTAATAAAAATACCTAAAAATAAATAAATTATTGTGGATTTATAAAATACTAAAAGTAATGTGTTAGAGATGATTTAATATAATGAGTGATAAATAACATAATTTGAATGTTGAGATAAATATGATGATGAAAAAGATAAAAAAGGTAATTGAATAATGGTAATGACTATAACGGATTCTTTTATAACAAATTGTATGTTGTATTATAATGAAATACTCATTTTATTACAATATTTATTAATTATTTTATTATATTTTTTTTATATGACTTAAAAATTTAGTTTTATAAATTTACAGTAATTGAAAAATACATATATGAATAATTTCTTTTTATTTTTTTTATATTTTACACTAATTCTAATAAATAAATTGTCATATTTTTTTAATAAAAATATATTTATTGTCTTTAAAAATGTTTCAAAAAAAAAAAGCAAAAACAATTATTATGATAATTTTTTGTTATAATTTTCAACAACTAATAATACAACTTCTAAAACCTTCTATACACTGAAAGAATGCAAGTAACTATTTTAAAAATAAAATATAAAATAGTTTTAATTGTCATTTTACATATAGTAATAGTATCAAACATTTATTTTAACAAATGTTTTAGAACAAATAGCTAATATGTACAGCTAATCGCTAATAGAATTAGCTATTAATAACAAAACATTGTTAAAAACCCTTAAATAAAAAAAATGTTCAATTCAACGGGACAAAAGGAGTATAATATTATAATTTAAACTAAATATAAATAAAAACTTTATATAATACCCCATCTGTCCCGGCTAATTTGTCCCATTTAGCTTAGGTACAAAGTTTTAAGTATTGTGTAATTAGTAAGTAATTAAAAAATATATTAGTGAAAATAATTATGATTTACTAAAAATAATTATAAATTAAGATTAAGATAACTAAATAGTTTTAATTAAAATAAAAAAAATTAAAATATGAATTTTAAAATATGATTCAAGTGTATAATTATATTTCCAAAAAAAAAATGATAAATTATCTGAGACAAACAAAAATAAAAACAGTAGACAATTAAATGGGACGGATGGAGTAATAATTACATTTATAAAATTAAATATAAATATACAACTAAAAATATATACAATATATAATAACAATCGTTGCCACTTTCCCACATCCTTTCCTCCACTTCTTTTTTACTTTTTATTTTTATTACTCTCTCCGTCATCTCACGTATCATGTCATACTTTCAATTTTTGTCCATTTCACGAATCATGCCATTTTTTTTAAAGAATTATACACTTGAATTACATTTAAAATTTAATAATTTATAATTTTTTATAATTATACTAATTAAGTATCTTAATTTAATTTATAATCAAATTTATTATATTATAATTATTTTAACTAATGCATTCTTAATTATTTATTAATCATATATTTTCTAAATGGCTGTGTCTATACTAATTCTGACATAATAACAATGATGGAGGAGTATTATTTTAAATTGTGGGCCCACACAAAAAAAAAAAAAAACAACAATAGTTACCGTTTTCCCTAGTTCTTTCTTCCACTTCTTTTTTATTAATATATTATTTTAAGTTGTGGGATCTACGTCCAAAAAATTTTAAAAATAAATAAAAAAGTCAAAGAAGCGATATGGCAGAATTACTCAATGGTAAATATATATATATATATAGTAGATACTAGATATAACATATTTTAGATAGTAAATATTTAACCTATTTTCATAAATGAAGGCAATATCTATATGACTAAAAAAATTTATACAAAGTTTTGCATGTCTCAAATTAAACAATATATATATTTGAAATATATAACTATTGTATATGAAAATTCAAATATTCTTAATTTTGTAACGGGTTAATGAAACCAGTCAAAAAATAGATAAGAGTCCTTTAGGGCACCTCAGAAAGTCCCGTGAACGATATTTTGCGACTGCGGAAAAAAGAACTAGCAGAAAATTCTGAAGGAAGAAATGAACGAGAAAAAACTTTAAAAATAAAATTTCATTAAAATTAGATAGGAAAAACTGAAAAGTACATGTAAAACTGAAAGATAGCTCAAAGAAAAGCAAATGCACTAGCGGAAAAATGAACAACAATGAGTGAAAATGCAACGAAAAATAAAGATAAAAGAAAATAAATTCTGGAAGTATGTTGGATTGGTCGGAGACCCCCGTCATCTCGAATCCTTGACTTTTATACTCCATCTAAACTTGTAACTCCTCTTCGTCTTTTATTGCCAAACACTTTTGCCATTATGGAGATTATTAAAGTAAATGTAACTTCTATAACTCTCAAATAATCAATAATTGGTTTTTTAAACCTTCACTTATCACCAAATAATCACTGGAATTTCCAAAATCATTGAATAACTCATTATTTAAGCTGTCTTCCTTAAGTAACAGCCATAACTCTATACCCGCTCATTTGTTTCATAATTTCCGCCATCTTCCATATTTTTCCTCCAAATAATGGGCTCCATAATTGTCATCATCATTTGGAGATCATGAGTTGTGTAACTCTAAATAAGCTTCTTTAATGGTGGATCATCTAAGCTCTAACCCACTTCTTAGTAACCATCGAAACTTCCACTCTCTTAACTCCCCTTATATAATCCGCCATCTCCTTGATATCTTTCCCCTACTTTTCTTTTCACAAAATAGGCCTCTCATGTACACAATTCCATTGAGCCAACATTCATCTTCTTTGGACTTCGATAATCTCGGGCCTTCTTCTTCAAACCGGGTTGAAATCCATCGTCTCCTTGGACCATTTCTTCATTTTTGTAATCCAACAATAATGTAGTGGATTTAGTTAAAAAAACAGGGTCGGATCCAACCCAATCTCATTTGCTACTTTATTTTTTTGAGTTCACTATAATGGAAGAACTTCGTAACCCTATTTTACTTTTGGAGGAATGTTACGGTGCTGAATACATATTCGCTAGATTAATTTTTAATCTAATAATTCTTTTAACAGTAAGGAAAATTTTTTTTTGTGATGGTATTATATCATATTTGTCTTGATAATATATAATTATTTATTCAAAATTAATTTATTTTGCAATAGTTATCATATAATATAGATGCTACTTTAATATATATAATTTTAAAATAAAATATGAATTATATATTTTTGGTGATAATGTGTAAAAAGTTAAAATTGAGTATAATTTATAAATATAAAAGTTATATAAAAATAAAATATGCAAGGAATATTATTTTTAAAAGAAAAAATCGAAGTTTGTGGTTCGAATAAAATTTTTGTATATCCACTGCATTTTCACCGTAGCTGGAGTAAAATGTTAGAAATGATTTTTCAAAAGCAACTCAATTTGACACCGCATCTACACTGTATATTTTATACAGATGCATCAAGTAATGTACAACAGGTTCGAACTAATTGCGCTCGAAGAACGCCATGAGGGGATCATACACTACTTGATTAGCATTCGTTCCGTGAACAAAGTCTAAGTGAGCGTAGTCTTCCCTATAGAGCAACACAAGCTTGTTGGGATCGTGGTCGGATAATGTGTCGATCAGAGTTTGCACATCCTTGACATCTGAAAGCAAGTCTTGACCACCGTACCCGAGAAATAGAGGAAGATCGTTGGGGATGCTTGTCATATTGTATGCCGGAGGTGTTCCTTGTCCGTAGTGTTTGTTGTTGTCGTCACCGTTACCATAGTCATACATTTCTATGGTCCCTTTTCGGATCACTATAAAAAAATTCGCGCATCTAATGTTAGCTATAGACACGGTAGGGTGTGTTTTTTAGTTTTTCTTTTTTCAAATTTTCTACTACTTAACTTAACTTATAGGATTCCTGTTAAATATATTTATATATATAAGCAGATCTAATTACTATTAAAACAAAAAATTAAATTTAAATAAGAAAAAAAATCACCAACCTAAAACATTTTTAATAAGATTTTATTCATTAAAAAAAAAAAAATTGTTGGTAGAAGCTAATCTAAACTTATTTATTTCTTGAACTTAATTATACAGACAAACTTTGTATGTATGTAAGTTCATAAAATCCCCTTTCCCCCCTTCTTCAGGAAAGGTATACTTGTATATAAATATGACCAAGTACTAGGTTAGGTTTGTTTGCTTTGTATTTTAAACTAGTTTTTTATTATTTAACTCATATAATTTTTATTATAAATCTATTTTTAATTATAAAATATTAAATCAAAATACTATTTAAATTAAAATTCAAATAAAAAACAAAACTCATATACAAACCAAACAAATCCTTAGGAATCTTATGTATAAGTAAAAATTATGTGGAGTATTTTAGAAAATTCATAAAGGATTAGTTTAATTGATAGTATATCTATAATATAAAATAGTAATAAAATTGTCAGAATGGGTTTAAGGTGGTGGAATTTTTTTTGCTAGCTATTAGTATAAGCATTAATTTAACCGATTGTTATGAACTTATCGATTTTGAAATATTAGTGTATTATATATATGTAAAACAATAAAGACATGAATATACAATTTTACCCCTAAGAATGTTTTGTAATGTAAGTTTTATTCGTGGATAACATTGTTGAAATAAAATATAAGATATACAAATTCATTTTGTTTTAATATTTTTGGGGGAATACAATTACTAAAAAGAGAATAAATTAATTAATTTTAGACGAATAAACATGAAAAAATGAAAATATTGATTCCGGAGGGAAATGAGTAGTAATTATTACTATTTTAATCGTAGTAATTTGATTATATAAATTATTACTATTTTATGCGATTGTTAATGTGAGCAATTAGAACTAAAATAACAAATTATTGACTAGATCAAATTCGAGTTAAAATGATATGATTCAACAATCCCCGTTTCATTTTAAAATGAGATTAACAATTTCGAACTTACTTTGGGCGAGATGAATCATGTTCTTCGTCGCGGTGGGCTGTTGGTTACTCAACGAGCTAGAAGAATTCAGGCAACAATTCGGGCCTATAAGGGAGACCGAAAGTAAAACAAGACATAAAATACCACTAAATGGTTTGAATATTTAATGATTTAAAAGGAAAAATAAGAAGTGTTCGATTTTCCGTTGTTAAAAAGATCATACTACCTGTGATCGCATTTTCTATAGAAGTACAATCAATTGTGGTGCAGATATCCTTCACAAGTTTGGAAGCAGCTCCCCTGTGGAATTGACGGAATCATAGATTTTATTCTAAATTTTTCACCATAGTAATTTGATCGTATAAGTTTTAACTCTTCACAATTTTAATCTTAAATGCTTAATTGTGTCAAATTCATACACAATTTAGATAACATGTGAGCTTCTATTAGCATTTTGGACCAAACTTGCAAATATTTAGAGTGAGTTTCAGATAAGTTACGTTGTATTTAAATATATTTTGAAAATGTTTGAAAATAGTGAAGAATTGAGTAAAAAAATTTATGTAAATAAATATCTTGTACCAAAAATTGATATTTTTTATATAATATTTTCAATAAAAAATAAATATTTGATTTAATTTTAATATTATTGACGAATAGTATCAAAAGTGATCTAAAAATATATGTAAACAAAGTCTAAATATCTAATGTGATATAAATATATGTTAAATGAGATATAAATGTGATCTTTTCTATAAAATTATAGTTTTAATCTAATATTTTAAATGAACATAAGTATTTGACGTAAAATTTAATCAATTAATTATTATTATTATTATTATTATTATTATTATTATTATTATTATTATTATTATTATTTATGTGTATCAAATAAATTTAAATAGATCCAAAATTCCAATTTTTCGTGGTGTAAAAATATTGAAGAAAATACCAAACGAGTTAGTATATATCTCACCCTCCGGGAGCGAATTTCTTGAGTCCGAGCCAATATAAGGCCTAAATATACAAATTAAAAGAAATTGTTAGACATTATATCGGCGCCATGTCTGGTGAATGGTTTCCAAGAAAGAAATGAAAAATTAAATTTAGCATGAATTAAAAATATGTGTTACATCAGCTATAAAGAGATCAGCTGCAGCTCTAGCTAACGGAGACGGCATTTGTCCCATATAAGCTATGGGACTAAGCATAGCGGCCGATCTCACGATGTTCAACACTTCTTCTCTCGAAAATGCGCCCAAAGCCATTAAAGTCCCCTACAAAAAAATCAAATGTAAAAATTCTTCAAGTGTATTTGTTAACTGTTTTAGAATAACATGATTCTTTAAAAATATTACACAAAAAAAATACGATGTATAATATATAATATATATACGCATGCATAATAATAAAAGTAAACGAAGATACATAAAATATAATTATCTATAATACTTTCATAATTCTTTATACATTACAATAAAATGCCTACAACTATAAACAACTATGGCTCTTTAAGGTTTGATTTTGGTATTGCATTATTCATTAAATTATTTTCCATTGGAATTGTAAATCAAATATTTATTTGTTATTTGAAGCATTACACAAAATATCACATCGAATTATCTTTCATTTAGTTCAAATTATTATTCTGAGACTCAAACCTAAATCCAAACTTTAATAAATTATTTTATGTACTTATAGACATTACTTACTAAGGAGTGGCCGACGTAGTGAAGCTTTTGTCCCGTTTTGTCATGAACATATCGGAAGAATGCAGGGAGATCGTAGATGGCTAGCTCGTCCCATGACCAATTCCAATAGTCCTAATTGTGTCGAAAAATAGAAGAGTATCAGGAAAAGAATGGTTCAAATTTAATAAAAAAATATAAAATTTCATCATTAAAATTGAAGTCCTTATCATTGTTTAAAATTTATTTGAAGCACAATTTGAATTTAATTATCCTATAAATCATCATATTTTGCTATTTTAGGTCCTTAATATAAAATATTTGTGATGTGCTGAATAGATAATAGATTTTAATAAAAATAAATAAATAAAATACAAATATTTAATTTGATGTATATAAATAAATTATTGATAAATAGTGAAATAAAAATATTGAAAACATAAGTAAACATTTTTTTAAAGAACTATCTGGAGTGAGGGAAGTGTGTCCGCTGCTATAACTTGTCCCCCGAACATTGGCTAGCCAAACGTCAAATCCATTGTCCGCTAATATAAATCCCAAGGATTGATCGGGAGAATCTAACCATGTCGAAGCATCCTATATTATTACCATGAACAAAAATTAATAATTTGAAAATTTTTATTATGTATTTTATGCTTATTATTTTTTTTACTATTCGATTTTTTTATTTTATCTCATAAAAGTTCAAATCAAACTATTATTTTCATCTAAAAATATATAATAAAAAAAAAATCCAAAGGAACACACCCTTAATAATATACTTGAATATATGGTAGAAAAAACATCGAGAATAATATGTAGGTTTGAAAGTACACTTATAAGTCCATGTTGAAGAAGAACTGGCGCTTTAGCCCCTTTCTTGCTATTAGATCGACCTGTTGGGATTCTTTGAAGACTTAAAATATATCCGTCTTCGGTTGTGACCTAATCATAGATAATATTTCTAAAAAAAATTAAATTATGATAACTAATAGTTAAATAAAAAATAAAAAGGATAACAAAATCTACGTACTTTATGTTCTTCGCAAGCGTACCCTTGCGTCTCCACCATTAATTGACATATGCCTTTCACATCATTGCTCGTCTCAACAAGCCTCCTATGAAGCTTCGTTCTTACACCCGATGCAGAAATGTTTAATAGAAGCAAGATAGCTAAGGACGTTATTGTCTTGTTGACAATCATCGTGGATCCTACGAGGCTCGTCGTAGAATTTTCACCTTTTGATGATCTTTTTTACAGAATTTCTTGTTGTTTTATAGGGAAAGAAATTTGGATTTATTGGATGTGATAAAATATGGGTACTCTTGTTGTAATAATGAGACAATTTTGTTGCTAACTACACTACATTTGAGTGTTCATATTTCATGAATCTCCCTTCATTTGGAGGCTAATGCAAATATATATATATATATATTGGGTATATACACATAATTAATTTATATATTTATTTTTTAGTTTAGTAAAGTATTGTTATAATAAAATAAAAGAATATTTTTATATTTTACCTAAAAGTACCGGTATATCATTGTTTGATTTTATTATACATTTGTATTATTTTCAAGGATATTTTCATCAATATGCTATTAAATTAAAAAAAAAAATAATAATAATAATAGATACATATAAAAATGGTGTTAGGATTGACATATCTCAATACTAGTACGATGTTGTTGTCATTGGACCGAACTCGTACGAATTTACTTTTAAACTAATATAAAAGCCTCGTACTAGTAAAATTCATATAAGACTTATAAAGAATAATTTTTTTATTTTTATTTTTCTAATTTTCTATTATAAGACTTGAGTTTGGACCTCCAACAAATAGATGAAAAGAGTATACAGGGTGTATTCACTTTATATTTTTAAATATGTATTTTTATATTAGATATGATTGATAATATACAAAATAATAGTTTATGTTAAACTATTATTATTTTTTTAAATGAATAGAACATATATATATATATAAAATATAGATTGTGTGAGTCGTGTATATATATATATATATATTATATTTTTCGTAATCAAGAATTATGTCCCACAAATATTATTAGATGAACACACCCATATATTTGTTTTCATATAAATATTCATGAAATGTGAATAAAGGGATTGCATGCACTATTTTGAACAGTAGTATAAAGTTTAATTATAGAATAATTGTTTTTTAGGTGATATATGTATTTATGCTAAAAAATGTGAATTATATAATATATTTGATCTAAGGCAAGGCCAAGATGGAGGAGTAAAGGGAGCATCAACCAAGCCAATGGAAGAAAAAACATCCAATGGAGCAGTCCAGAATATAATCTAGTCAAAATAGTGATGAAGACATATTCCTTTGTTTGGGACACACTCCAAATTCCCTAATTGTACTTCATTTTATTTTATTTATGTCTATTTTTAGTTTCTTGTTTTATTACTTTTATATTTCATTTTCATCCCTTTAATTGCCAGTTGATTCATGCACGCACTTTTCATCTATTTTACTGTGAATTTTACTCAATTCTCTTGCTTCTATTTCAATTACAGATTTTTATTTTTCTTTTAAACTTATTTATTTATTTCATTGAATCGGATTTGGTTCCATCAGATTTTGTCGCGCTGTTCGCATCAATCTCGAATCAAATTTTCGTTGTTTTAATTTTCGATTGCAAGAAGAAGCCGGAACATTTTCTTCTCGAATAGGCCAAAGGACCCGATTCAATATTGATACTGACCGACCCAAGTCAATTAGGCCATCGACATCGATTTTCAGTGACAACAACATTAATTGTTTTATAATTTAAATATATATAAACTATAGTATATAAAAGTTTTAATTATACTTCACCATTGTATTAATAGAATACCGAGAATATATTTGAACTTTGTCATAATTTTATATAAAAACATTGAGAATCCCTACAATATTTCAAATATGTTAACATAGAATCGTGCCAAAAATTTTATATTTATTTCAAATTTCACTATTTAGTGGTCCATCAAATTTTATTTCACATATTTTATAAAATTTGTTCTATTTGATGAGTTGCTGCAAAAAATCTGTATTTTTGGGCAAAATCAATTGTTATTATTTTTTTTTTCATGATGGATACGAGGATTTACGTGTTAATATACAATATAGTATTTTATATTGAATTGTTGACTTTTTGTTAGATTAATAAAGGACATATGTTATATATATATATTGTGTTCATATTTGTATATAATGTATTCTTTTTAGTAATATTTATAGAAAATTTTACCGCTGAAAAACACAAAATCAACAAACTCATGTTTGCTACAGAATTACCAACCATTAGATATCTGTCACTATATCTACTGATTTACAATTTCGTTTTTTCCATCGCTAATATATATATATATATTGATGAAAAAAAAAATATGTCGATTAAATGTATTTTAATAAAAAAAATTTAATACGATATATTGAAGTAAATTTTAAGAATGAATTAAAAAACACTTTATCGTATGCTAACTACAACTATTTAATAATAGTAAAAAAAATAATTTAATTTATTTATTTTAATATAATACAATCTCATTTATTTACTTTCTCCTTTTAAAATAGTATAAACTGTTATTTAAGTATGTAATCGGCCTTAGTTATCATTTTAGTCCTGTAATCGATGTTTGTTTTGAAATAATCCCGTGAATGAAAAGTTTTTGCACATTTTTTGGCGGACATGTGAAAACATTTTTACTTTTTATTTTTTGTTTAAAAATGCATCAATTTCAAAAAATAAAAATTTAAAAATGGATATATTTATTTCTTATTTTTTAAAATACATTAATTTATTAAAATTAAAAATAAAAAGAATATTTTCCATGTGTCCATCAAGTGATACTTACCTGCACTACAAAAAAAAAAAAAAAAATAGTATATTTGTAACGAAATTTTGTTTCTAAAGTTCACGTAGCTAACGTAATTTTATCACTGATTCTGTTTCTAATATCATTAGTAACGGAAATAGTAGATTTAAGAACGAAAAACCTTGTTACAAAAATAATATTTTTTTGTAGTTTGGTAGATACGTGTCCTCTGTGTAATAACCAAAGTGCGAAAAATTTTCACTTACGAGACTATTTCAAGACAAATTTTAATTACGAGACTATAATGATAAGAAAGTCATTTACTAAACTGAGAAAACAATTTATCCTTTAAATTATATTTGTGCCTATTTGGATGGAACCTTATTTACTTAAATCGAATTGTTTTCTATTTTATTTTCTTGGAGGTGAAAGAAAGTATTCTTAAATTTAGCATGTTTTGTAATTTATTTGATCTTGGTTGGAATAGGAAATAATTTCAAAACATTTTTGCGAACAAACTAATAAAATTCACTAATTTACAAAGTTCAATAGCAACTATAAAATAAGATATATAATTATAATTTTGTCGATACTTGTGTTCACTTTGTGTATTTAATTGGCACTATTCTTTATAAATATTAAAAAAATATATTATAATATATACACATATTAATACAATATATAATATATACACTTTATTATTCCCAATAAAAATCAACAATTCAATACAAAATATTATTTTTTCATATTATCGACACAATTTCTCATACTTAAAAAAAAAAAAAAAAAAAAAAAAAACCTAAAAACACAAAGTTAACACATAGTCCAATAATGTTCGAAAAAAATGGCTGAGATAATCAATGAAGTTTGAAGAAAGCGATGAGGGGATCATAAACGGATTGCCGGGCATTGATAGCCATTACATAGTCGGCGTGCCCGTAATCCTCGCGATACTCCACTACTAGTTTGTCTTTCCGGTGACCTTTAAGGCTATCGAGCAAGAGTTTAACATCCGCTGACACAGACAGTGCATCGGTGCCACCATGGGCCAAAAAAAGCGGAATGTTATTTGGTATATTCGACATGTTGTACGAAGGAGGAGATGGTCGCCCATACCGTTTCCGGTTCTCCTTCTCATCTTCATAGTCGTACATCTTAATTGTACCATCTCTCATCACTGCTCATAAAAAATATTCAAGATCGATTACATTTTTAACAAATAACCATATTATGATAAATGTTTATTTTACTGTGGTGGTTACAGTACTTTTTGGGAAAATTAGCCCTGATATGATCTTTCCAAAAATAGTACCGATTAAGACTCCAAAAGACGCAACAAGAGTCCAGATAGCACATGTTCTATTGAATAAAGCATGTACTATATTTAAAACGTGTGTTTTCTTGACTCTTATCGGTGTTTTCTGGATTTTTAGTCAGTACTTTATGAATTTCTGAATTAATGTTATTTGGGGAAATAATCACGATGTCATGTGCTCTATATGAGTACATTATGTGCTATTTATTTTTTGTATTGTATTTTTATTATATTAATATAAATGGTGTATTATTTGAAATTTTAGTCTATACTGTCTAGACTATTAATCTGTAATATTTGAGAATATTGCTTATTTTTTCAAACACCAACCGTTATTTTAGATATATTAAAGTTATATTTCAAATCAACGCGTAAAAAATATAACGAATAAATTTTAAAATAATGTATTAACAATTTTAAATTAAATGTAAGGGTGTTATATGTATATTGAGAGGATATAATCTAAAATGATAAAATGAATATATTGGTTATGGACAAAATGATATACTTACTCTGGGCAAAATGAATCATGTTCTTTGTCGAAGTTGACTGAGGTTCGTGCCGGAGAAAAACGCTGATGATGGAAGAATTCAGGCAGCAATTTTGGCCTACATTACGATGAAATGCTCTATCAACACAATTCCTTCCAATAGCCGATCTTTAGAAAAATATGGATGCACATAAAAGACTATTTACCCGTAAGCGATGTTAAAAGGTGAATGCAGTCGACGCTCTTATCCATACAAATATTGAGCAAGAGTTTGATAACATCTTCCCTGTGACAAACCATATCCATCCATTAAAAAAATGGTGAGTCTTCGAGCTCATTATAATTTTCTAGACTTAATTTTCTTACCCTTTTGGATTGAATTCGGGAATTTTCAACCACTGAGAAATCTATCGAAGAAGACAAATAAAGTAACATGAAATTATTGTCGAAGGATATTGCGAGAAATTAATACCAATATCTCGATAGAATTTTAGGCAATGCCGTCATTTAACATGAAATGATACAACGGTAACAAATTTTACATATACCTCAGCTAGGAGAATTTCCGCGCCAGTTCTCGCAATAGGCGAAGTCACGTGACCAACATATGCTATTGGGCAAAGCATAGCCGCCGATCTCAACATATTTACTAACTCCCCTTTCGAAAAGGCTGCAAGAGCGATAAGAGTTCCCTAGGAACAACAAACAACTAGAATAAGTTAAACATATATGAGTATTAAACGATAAACCTATTGTTCCATTTTAAGATATTGGTGTTGTTAAATGACCATTCATCTAAAAACATTATTTATATACTCCCTCCGTCCCAATACAATAGTCTTGTTTACTATTTTTTTCCGTTCCAAAACAATAGTCTTATTAACTATTTTTTTCCGTCCCAAAACAATAGTCTCATTTCCATAAATAACCATATCACCGTAAAACTATCCCTATTTTTTCATTATTATTACATAATTGCAACTACTTTTTACACTAATATACTTACAAGGGCAAAAAAGTCATTTATCTTTACTTTTTACCAACTATCAATATAATATTTATATTTCTTAAATCCCCTACCCAACACAATAAGACTATACTTTTGAGACGGAGGGAGTACTATATAGTCAACCAATACGCTCCTCACAGGCAAGGTGAATGTACGTCAATTACAAATCTTGCATGTGAATGATAACGAATGGAGGACAATGAGACTCAAATACGGAACATCCTGGCTCTGGTACTATAGTAAATGATTATTTTACTTAAAAGCTTAAACTTAAAATGATATGCATAGTTTATTTATTTATATATTATCCAGTCAACCAATAGGGACAAGAATGCGGCATCCAAAATAGGTTTGGTTCGACAAATTTGGATTGCGGTTCCAATATGGCGTTGTGTAAGAAAAAATTGTTGTGACAAATGTGTATTTTCTTACCATGGAGTGACCAACGTAGTGAAGCTTTTGCCCGGTTTGCTCATAAACATACTGAAACATCGCGGGGAGTTCATACTCGACAAGCTCGTCCCACGACCAATCCCAATAGGCCTAAAAACATTGCCACAAGTTGTACTAAAACCGAAACCAAAACCAAAAATCGAATCTAAGAAATGATAATAAGGGTAAGGGTACCGCATCGTCAGGAGTGAGAGATGTGTGGCTGAGACTATATTTCGTGCCTCGTGTGCTCACAAGCCACACGTCGAATCCATTTTCGGCCAAGAGAAGAGCCAACGATTGGTCAGGAGGGCTAAGTAGCCACGTTATCGCATCCTAGGAAAATCGCAACATCATCATACTATTGAAAAAAAAAAAAAAAAAAACTAACACCATTAGGACAACACGATACATAGCTTAAGCCATGGCGACAACAAAAATGCAAACCATTGAAAGTCCATGTTGTAGTAGAACCGGCGGTCTTTCCCCCGGCGTTTTCCCGGAGCGACCGTATGGAATATTTTGCACGCTGACGATGAACCCGTCTCGAGTTTTCACCTAACAAGAAGTAAGAAAACAAAACGTTGAAACTTTTCCATATGGACATCACAAAAGCTTTTTTCGACATTACGAACTATTTTATTTTGTTACTTCATGTTCTCGGCAAGGGTAGTTTTGTACTTCCACCATCGCTCGGCAAATACCATCGGCACGACTCGCGGCATCGTTCGACGATGCGGGTAGAGGTTTGCTTGAAGCTTTAGCGAAGAAAAATATTATTGTAAGGAAAGTTAAGGTTATTTTGTCCATGTTAATTGTTGTTAGAATGTGACAACGTTTTTTCGAATATGTAAAGAATCGTGAAATTTTAATAGAGACGAATGGGAGGTGAAGGCTATGAGAATCTACGGAAAAGGTTAAGATTTGGGATAAAAAAAAAATTTGATACGACCAAGTTTAATTCTTGGAAGTGTAGTTAAGGGAAAAATGAACAATGTTTCTTTCTTTGTTTGGTTGTATGTGTTTTTGTTCCATTTGTTTTCACTAATCATCTATAATATTTTATTTATTTTTCTTCAAAATATAGCATCATAAACTTATTTTCATTTCATATATTATACATGAAAAAAAATATATTCAAAATATAGCATCATGAACTTATTTTCATTTCATATATTATACATAAAAAAAAAATATTCAAAATATAGCATCATAAACTTATTTTCATTTCATATATTATATATAAAAAAAAAATTCAAAATATAACATCAAATACATATTTTTATCATATCAAATAATTATTATAATTTTAAAAACTTACTGTTTCAAAAACACTAAAACACAAGAAAACAAACCCTTAGAATATGGCCTTGGAGTTCAATTCGACATATGCCTTTAATTTTATTTTTTTACAGCACTTTTTTTTTTAAAAAAAAAAAATTAAAATTAAAGTGGAACTTACTTCTAATTTCATATTTTTATCCCTCAGTAAATAAATATATATATATATATATTTTTTAAAATTCTCATCTCTTATAAATTCATTTATGTTGATAATGAATATATAAATTATTTATTATAGTATTACATATTTATAATTTAAAAAATAATACTTATATTGAAATATGATTTTTAAAATATTTCAAATATACTTAATTTTTATTTTTAATAAAATATTCTTTCTGTCCGAATTAATTATGCTACTTTATTTAGATACGGAGACAAAAAATTAATAATATGTTTAATATAAAAATAGTGTAGACAAAAAGTAACGTGAGACCATTACACAAAATTTATTAAAAAATTGATAAAAATATGATGTGATAAGTAGAAAAGAGATAGTGACAAATTAATTATAATTTATTGAAGTTGGGATAATAAAATTATTTATGAATTATAACTAAATTTAACGGACAAAAAAAAAAATTCTAATATTCTTTTTCCCACTTTGTGAAGTAGTTAATAGCTACGATAATGAAGGAATGCATCTTAGAAGATGGAGGATGGATTTTGTCGATGATGTCCATCGCCCATCTGTGAAAAGACCAAAGTTTGATAATCGAATGAAGTTCTTCCACAGGGACTCATCGAAGTGGTCCATGGTGCTGACATACCGGACATTCCTGAGCATAATCCATACAATCCTGCGAGATTCGTGGCCATAAACAACCGTATCGGAGAATCGTCCACTTAATGGCGGGTACAGCCCTATGGGCGCCTCCAACACCTTCGTAGACTTTGTTCATAACTTTCATAGTGTCCTTGTGACCGAGAAAACATGCTAAAGTTCCATCGAATCTTCGTCGATACAGTTCCCCATCGATTTGGGTGTATTTTAGAAGTTGATAACACATCGTTTTTGAAACGACCTTCTCAGGGTCTGTTAGACCTTCCACCAGTGGGGTTTGCCAGTCTAGGTCCTTTAGACATTCATATTCTTGCAATATTTCCCTTATTTAAAATCCAAAAGCCCATTGTGCTAAGTCGTTTGCCTCTGAATTCTTTTCCAAAGGTATGTCCTCAAACATAACCTTCGTGAGCTGCTGAAAAAGACCGTGGGCTTCTCGAAGAAGGTCTTGAAGTTATGGTTCCTTGAACTGGAATTCTTTGAGAACCTGTCGAATAACGAGCTGAGAATCCCCCCCGAATAACGACTTTCTTGACCTCCTTTGCGATTAAGAATCGCAATGCCAATAGAAATGTCTCGTATTCGACTTGGTTATTGGTAACGGCTTGTGGAAGAGAAACATCATACTTCTCCTTCTGGACTAAAGATCACTATGCCTGCTCTAGCTGCTTCCGAGGTGTTGGACCCATCGAAAGAAAGGCCTGAACCATCCCGGGATTTTCAGCCAAAAAATCTGTCATGGCCTATCCTTTGATGCCCTTAACGGACTGGTATACCAATGCGAACAATGCCAACTTCAACGCCAATTTAACTTAATGGCCTCGGAGGACTGGCTTATTTAATAAATACCATAGAAGGTCGACTTTGCATACGACTTTAGTTTCAACCGGCATCAAATAATACTCTAATTTTGTACATGCATTATATAATGATAAAAAAAGTTTTTCAATACGCGAATAACGAGTTTCAGCTTCATTTTAAGTCTTACTAAGGTAATAATTAGCTCGATCGTCTTGGGCAAGGAGGCAGCCCGTTGTATCATTGGTCACGGCTATGTACGATTCAGCTCCCTTCCACTGATTGGCGGCATTAACACCACATAAGATGCTAACGTCTACTTAATATGATCCAAGGCTTGTTTCTGGGTTATTCCCCACTCGAACACGTCTTTTTTCCCACGCAGAAGCACCGAGAAGGTCTTCATTTTCCCGGCAGCGTTGGCAATGAATCTTCTCAAGAGCTTGACCTTCCCCATCAAGTTTTGCAGCTCTTTATTTTTGTGTGGGGGCCCAAAGCCCTGGAAAACCTTGGTCTTATTTTTTTCGACCTCGATGTCCCTTTGATGAACCAGGAAATCAAAGAAATTCCCTACTTGTACTCTGAAAGCGCACTTCATAGGGTTCATGTTGAGGTCGTGCTGCCTCATCTGCATAAAGGTCTTCCAAAGGTCCAACAGGTGGTGATCAAATTCTTGGCACCTCACCACCACATCATCTTTGTATACCTCCACACAAGCACCAATCAGGTCATGAAATATTGAGTTCATCGCCCTCTGGTAGGTCGTTCCGAAGTTCTTGAGGCTAAAGGACATAACTATCCATTCGAAGATTCCGATCACTCCGGGGTAGCGGAAAGCTATTTTATGAGCGTCCTCCTCGTCCAAATATATTTGGTTATAACCAGAGTAGCCGTCCATAAACGAAAGGATCTCGTATCCAGCCGTAGAATCTACAAGCATATTGGCAATGGGCATCATGTATTCGTCCTTTGGCGTCACCAAATTGAGGTTCTGGAAGTCAATGTAGATCCGGATCTTCCCATTCTTCTTCACTATTGGTACAATGTTTGAAATCCACTCCGGGTACCTACATGTTCAGATAAAGCTAGGTTTAAGGAGTTTTCCGACTTCTTCCTTCACTTTTGGCAACAATTTCAGGTTAAAACGCCTAGGGGGCTATTTGTGCGGCCGAAATGATGCTTTGGTGAGTAGTTGGTGTTCCACAAAGCTCATTTGAAGCCCAGACATCTCGTGGTAATTCCATGCGAAGCAATCCTTGAACTCTCGGATCAAGGCAATTATTCGTTCATTCTTCTCGACATCCAGCAGGGCGTTGATCTGCATCATCTAAGGGGTTGTCTGCATCAGTAGGGATATCCTCATCCAATGGATCCTATGCTTCAAAATTTGGAGCAGTCCTTCGAATCGGAGAATAAAAATCCTCTTCGCCTTGATCGCAAATAGGCGGCCATGAGGATATCCCTGCCTGCCCGCCGAGAGGGTCAGCGGCATAAATTTTCAGCCATATGAAAGGACAGCCGGATCTGCCTGCTCTTGCCTCAAGATCCTACAAAATCATTTGTCATTCATGATGAACTGATGAGCTGTCGGGCTGTGTGTCGGCCTTGGTTTTGAGGCAAAAAATGATCACCTTGACCTTGAAGTCTCTCTCCGAATGTAAAACTCGTTCAAGATCTTGATCGGTGGCAATTACGTCCAAACTTGCTTCCGATATCTCGTCGCAATCGAGTGCTCCAATCATCGGTCCATCTTCTGAAACTCGATCATGTTGGATACTGCAGGAGGCTCCTTGTCAAGAGAAAATTCGCTCTCCAGCAGGATACGTTTCGGCCTCCATTCCCCCCGACTGATGGCTTAGATCTTTCTTATCCAATTTTGACCTTCCAATAGCCACTGCATCCTGATCGTATGGCTGCCGCTTCCTTGCCTGACCTTCCTGGTCTAATTTAGGCCTTCTAGTGCCCACTAGGTTATGATCTTCTAAATTCCGTTTCCTTCTCTGACCTTTCCGGTCTAATTTCGACCTTTATGCGGCAGCTCTTTCCTGGTCTTTGGTCTGCTGCCCCCCTAGTCTAACCCTCCTGGTAGAGGCAAGCGGCCAAATGTTGTCACTACATTCTCCTCTTTTAGGTCATGGTAGGAGGTCGCAATCTCTGTTCCTTATGGTTCACGGCCCAGCTTCCATCATCAGAAGCTCTTTTAGGAAACGGGTTTGATGTGGTGTAATCACTATCTGATCTACCGAGGTCACTCTCTAGACTTCCCGACCCTTCTCGAAGCTCACTTTGGCAACTGTAGTAGTGGTAGAAAGTCTATCACATACCGAGCTCCTTTTCGGGGGTTTAATCGACCTTTCAAGTCCTTCAAATACCAATTTTCGAGGTTCCATCTTTATATTTTTTTCCAGATCCTAATGCCGATTTTCTAGGCCTTGTCGGACGTATTCCAATGACATTTATTGGTACAGAGAATGGTTTGGTATCAACCTTCATTTCAGGCTTCTCGGCCAGCCCGAGGCGGTCTTTTTTTATGGTTTTCCCTTGAGACTCAGCCAATAAGGTCTTATTTGGTTCAACCTCAGCTTCGGCAACTTCTCATGGGCATGAACATATTAGTTTCCACTCTAAGGACTAGAGCTTGCTGCAATGGTGGATTTTCAGGGGCTGGTAAGGTAGGATATTCGCATGTTTGTTGCACCCCGGAACCAGCAGCAAATCAACCTTCCTAAGCAGTTCCCTGCCCTATTATATCGGGATGGTGTTGGGACTGGTCCCCCTGGTTCCCAAGTCATTTCAGCAGGCTTTGGGACAAAGAAGGTGATAGAATCATTGTCGGCTCTGCCCCCCATGAATTGGAATTCTCTTGTCCGGCCGTTGAGTTTCTTTGAAGACATGGAGTGGGGACTGGGATGCTGAAAGTAGTTCCAGCAAAAAAAGATTATTTTGCCCATGTGGTGTTGATGGGACTGACCTGAAGGTCATCCCAAATCCTTCGGTTGAAGGCGGCTCAAGGAAGCCTGCCTGGCCGACGCCTGAGATTCTTCGACCTTCTGGGTGGTGATCGGAGGTCCTCCAAATCCGGCACTCCTACCGAACAGAGTAACATGGCCATACTTAAGTGCCTGGGAGGTCGGATCTACTATGAAGCTGGTTGTAAGGCCCTTGGGAGGCCAGGTCTCTGGGTGGCTAGAATTGACCTTCTGAGCCTTGCCTTTTCGAGTTTTTTCCTCCAAACGCAACGCAAACTTGCTTCAGATGGCGGGTTTCAAAACGCCGGTAATGTATCATGATATTTCCAGGGCAGATTCGTGAAAGAACAACCAAATTTTCCCACGGATCTGCTCATGAAGGACGCTTGCTGAAAGGCTAATGATTTGGTCCGGCCTTCCAGCAGCCGCGGAGGCCTCGTCGCGTGGGCAGCTTCCTGCGCAGAGCGCGATGACGAATCACCGATAATTTCTCTATTTTTTGACATCTCCATAGTCACCGGTGTGTCAGTTTTATCTTTCGAAGTTGCATGCAAAAGTTGCGAGATGTTAGTGTCCCACTAGGTGTGTCAATTCTATTGTTGTAAAAAATTGCCACCGACAGGTTAATCAGAAAATTTTGTTGGAATTGATTTGTTTGAAAGGGCTCCCCGACCTCTTCAAGAAATGATCCGAGCTATCTCGCGATGATAAAAAACTTAATTTAACAAAAAGGTAAAAAGGAAGCTAATAATGCGAAGAATAAAAAAAACTTAAAAGAAAGTTGGAAATTAATTAAAGAAGCCGTAAAAAAAAAAGGTATTGTTCTGAAAAGAAAAAAGTACATAAAATAATTGCAAAGAAAAAAAATTATGACGATGATGAATGATGAATGGCGTGTGTTGTCTCTGTTTTTTGGATCTTTCATTTTTTTTTTTTTTTGAATTTGTTTGGATAAGTTCTTATCCCTGTTTTTTCCCCGACAAATTCACCCACCTCTTGGGCAGGTCTTGATTAGCTTCCAGAGCTGGGCCATCTTTGACAATGGACTGGTTGGACGTGCAGGCCCACTTGCTGATTTGGGGCGCATGCTGGGCCGCAAACTTCTATTCTGGGCTATGTCTGTATTGGGCCGGCCCAATTAATTATTTGGGTATGTACAATATTATACATTGTGTATATATATATTTTTTGTAATATTTTTAAAGAAACATGTCATTTTAAAACAGTAAACAAATACACTTGAAGCATTTTAACATTTGATTTTTTTGTAGGGGACTTTAATGGCTTTTGGCGTATTTTGAAGAGAAGAAGTGTTGAACATGGCGAGATCAGCCACTTTGCTTAGTCCTCCCATAGCTTATATGGGACCAATGCCGTCTCCGTTAGCTAGAGTTGCAGTTGATCTCTCTATAGTCAATGTAACACATATTTTTAGTTCGTGTTAATTTTAGTTTTTCATTTCTTTCTTGGAAACCATTCGCCAAACATGGTGCCGATATAATGTCTAACAATTTTATTTTATTTTATTTTGTATATATAGGCCTTATACTCGCTCGGACTCAAGAAATTCGCTCCCGGATTGTGAGATATATACTAATTCGTTTGGCATTTTCTTCAATATTTTTATACCACGAAAAATTGGAATTTTGGATCTATTTACATATATTTTCAAATTTATTTGATACAATTCATATAAATAAAGATAAAAATAAATAAATTAATTAAATTTTACGTGAAATACATATTTTGATTTAAAACTATATTTTATAGAAAACGTCACATTTATATCTCAATTAACATATACTATATCACATCAAATATTTAGAGGCTTTGTTTCTATTTATTTTCAACTCATTTTTAATACTATTCGTCAATAATATATATATATTTTTAAAAAGATCACATCAAGTATTTATTTTTTATTTAAAATATTATATGAAAGATATGAATATTTGGTACAAGATATCAATATTTATTTACATGAATATTCTTACTCAATTCTTCACTATTTTCAAACACTTTCAAAATATATTTAAAGACAACGTAATTTTTTCTGAATTTATTCTAAATATTTGCAATTATGGTCCAAAATGCTAATGTAAACTCACAGGTTATTTAAATTGTGTATGAATTCAACATTATTAAACATTTAAGATTAAAATTGTGAACAATTAAAACTTACACGATCAAATTAATATGGTTAAAAGTTTAGTGTAAAACTATGATTTTGAAAATTCAACAAGGGAGCTGCTTCGACTTGTGAAGATAACTGCATCACAATTGATTGTACTTCTTTAGAAAATGTGATCAAAAGTTAGTATGACTATTTTAACAACAAAAGAATTGAACACTACTTTTTTTTTTCTTTTTAATCATTAAATATTTAAAAGATTTAGTCGTATTTTATGTCTTATTTTAATTACGGTCTCCCGTATAGGCCCAAATTGTTGCCTGGATTCTTTTAGCTCATTGAGTAACGAAAAGTCCACCGTGATGAGGAACATGATTATCTCGCCCAAAGTAAGTTC
The DNA here is from genome assembly GCF_009805555.1 of Andrographis paniculata. Lineage (NCBI taxonomy): Eukaryota > Viridiplantae > Streptophyta > Magnoliopsida > Lamiales > Acanthaceae > Andrographis > Andrographis paniculata. Next base: position 4,194,906 of record NW_026137611.1, read on the forward strand.
GAATTTGTTAATCTCATTTCTAAATGAAACGATGATGGTTGAATAAAGTCATTTTAACTCGAATTTGAAATTATATATTTTTTTTTCTATTGTAATTTGGTCAATAATTTGTTATTTTTGTTCTAACTGCTCACATGAACAATTACGATCAAAGTAGTAATAATTAATATTTATATGACCAAATTACTATAATAGAAACTACGATTAAAATAGCAATAACTAATACTCCTTTCCGTCTAGAATCAATATTTTTATTTTGCCATTTTGATTAGTCTAAAATTGATCTATTTATTCTCTTTTTAGTAATTTTAGACCCCACAAATATTAGAATAAAATAAATTTTTACATCATACATTTTATTACAATAATGTTATCAACATAATATAACTACATTACAAACATTCTTAGGGATAAAATTGTACATTCTTCTCTCTACTGTTCTACAAATATATATAATACACTAATATTTCAAAATCTATATACAAAAAGTAAAAGTAAATGATACATTCATAACAGTCCATTAAATTTATGCTTATACTAATAGCAACAATTTCTATGACCTTAAATATTATTCATACTTTAACCCATTGTAATAATTTCATTACTATGTGATATTACACACATATACTATCAATTAAACCAATCCTTTATGAATTTTTAAAAATACTCCACGTAATTTTTACTTATACATAAAATTCCTAAGGATTTATTTGGTTCGTATTTGAGTTTGAGTCTTATTTGAATTTTAATTTTAAATTTTTTTATTTAATATTTTATAATAAAAATAATACTATCTCCGTCCGTCAAATGTGCTTTCACTTTTCTTTTTACTCTGTCCGTTAAATTTACCCAATTATTAATTTTGACAAACTCAACAAATCAATATTAAACTTTTACTCTCTATTCAACACTTATTTACAACAAATGTCACTATTTTTATTACATTCACTATCTTTATTTTCTTTAATTTCTAACTAAATTTTCAAAAATATTCTCAACTACCTTTTTACTTTTATCCATTTTTCAATAAAATATTTATTTTTATTCATATCTGTGCCGAGTCCAAATACTCTAATTTTACGGGACGGAGGGAATATATTTTTAGTAAAATAACAATATGAGTTAAACAGTAAAAAAATTTGTTTAAAACTCAAATCAGACAAACTTAACCTCAGTACTTGGCCATGTATACAAGTATAGCTTTCGTGAAGAAGGGGACAAGGGGATTTTTATGAACGTACATACATACATAGTTTGTCATCAAATAAAGAATCTTATTAGCCTCTATCAATTTTTTTTTTTTAAAATAAAACCTTATTAAAAATGTTTTAGGTTGGTTTTTTTTTCTTATTTCAATTTATTTTATTTTATTTTTGTTTTAATAGTAATTTAGATCTTTTGAATTGTAAAATATATATTTTTTTATATGGAATCCTATCAGTTAAGTAGTAGAATTTTATTTTTTATTTTTTTTAAAAAAAGGCTAGAAAAGACACCCTACATGTCTATAGCTAACATTAGATGTGCGGTTTTTTATAGTGATCCGAAAAGGGACCATAGAAATGTATGACTATGGTAATGGTGACGACAACAACAACAAACACTACGGGCAAGAAACACCTCCGGCGTACAATATGACAAGCATCCCAACGATCTTCCTCTGTTCCTTGGGTACGGTGGTCAAGACTTGGTTTGGATGTTAAGGATTTGCAAACTCTGATTGACTCATTATCCGACCACCATCTCAAAAAGCTTGTGTTGCTCTATAGAGTAGTCTCATTTAGACTTTGTTCACGGAACGAATGCTAATCAAATAGTGTATGATACCCTCGAGGCGTTCTTCGAGCGCAATTAGTTCGAACTCGTTGTACATTACTTGATGCATATGTATAAAAGATACAATTTAGATGCGGTGTCGAATTGAGTTGCTTTTTAAAGATCATTTTCAATATTTCACTCCAGCTATTGTGAAAATATAATTGATATAAAAAAAAAATTATATACTCAAATCATAAATTTTAATTTTTACTTAAAAAAAAAAGAATATTTCTTGTATATTTTATATTTATATAATTTAATATAACTTTGATATTTACAAATTACACTCAATTTTAAATTTTTATACATTATCACCAAATATATATGATTCATATTTTATTTTAAAATTACATATTAACATTAGCATCTATATTAATTGATAACTATTGCAAATAAATTGTTAAACTCTTGTAGATCAAGTGGTGAGACATCCCTCGTTTGAGGGTTGGGTCCCTCGTTTAAGGCACAAATGAGCTTTTAACTCACCTGTGTTCAACAGTCCGACTGACGATTTGTTGCTCTGATTATCGCATTCTAGAAATGTCATTCATAGGGTTAAAATCAAGTCCGGAGATAGGGGAGATCTCGACCTCAGGTATAGGTGTTCATGATGCAAGTGCGGGGAAAAAGAATGCTTTCGTCCAATGATGCTGGGGAAGTTGAAGTTGTTGTATATGTCACAAACAGAATTGATGCACTACCCCCGGTGATCACTTGACAATCACCTCCACCAAACCCTTTTGTCCATCGGAAATGAACGTCTACTCTTTTGTCCTCGAATCCCCAAGATCCCTTGCGTTCCAAAAACTAGTCCCACGTACCATATTTCTCAATCTCAAAAAAGCAAAGTATATAAGGTAGATATTCTCATTCGGATCTCTCCCGATGACGGTGAGAAGTTTCCCCTTCTAAAACCCCTTAAGAAAACATCATCAAAGAAATTCCCTACTTGTACTCTGAAAGCGCACTTCATAGGGTTCATGTTGAGGTCGTGCTGCCTCATCTGCATAAAGGTCTTCCAAAGGTCCAACAGGTGGTGATCAAATTCTTGGCACCTCACCACCACATCATCTTTGTATACCTCCACACAAGCACCAATCAGGTCATGAAATATTGAGTTCATCGCCCTCTGGTAGGTCGTTCCGAAGTTCTTGAGGCTAAAGGACATAACTATCCATTCGAAGATTCCGATCACTCCGGGGTAGCGGAAAGCTATTTTATGAGCGTCCTCCTCGTCCAAATATATTTGGTTATAACCAGAGTAGCCGTCCATAAACGAAAGGATCTCGTATCCAGCCGTAGAATCTACAAGCATATTGGCAATGGGCATCATGTATTCGTCCTTTGGCGTCACCAAATTGAGGTTCTGGAAGTCAATGTAGATCCGGATCTTCCCATTCTTCTTCACTATTGGTACAATGTTTGAAATCCACTCCGGGTACCTACATGTTCAGATAAAGCTAGGTTTAAGGAGTTTTCCGACTTCTTCCTTCACTTTTGGCAACAATTTCAGGTTAAAACGCCTAGGGGGCTATTTGTGCGGCCGAAATGATGCTTTGGTGAGTAGTTGGTGTTCCACAAAGCTCATTTGAAGCCCAGACATCTCGTGGTAATTCCATGCGAAGCAATCCTTGAACTCTCGGATCAAGGCAATTATTCGTTCATTCTTCTCGACATCCAGCAGGGCGTTGATCTGCATCATCTGAGGGGTTGTCTGCATCAGTAGGGATATCCTCATCCAATGGATCCTATGCTTCAAAATTTGGAGCAGTCCTTCGAATCGGAGAATAAAAATCCTCTTCGCCTTGATCGCAAATAGGCGGCCATGAGGATATCCCTGCCTGCCCGCCGAGAGGGTCAGCGGCATAATTTTCAGCCATATGAAAGGACAGCCGGATCTGCCTGCTCTTGCCTCAAGATCCTACAAAATCATTTGTCATTCATGATGAACTGATGAGCTGTCGGGCTGTGTGTCGGCCTTGGTTTTGAGGCAAAAAATGATCACCTTGACCTTGAAGTCTCTCTCCGAATGTAAAACTCGTTCAAGATCTTGATCAGTGGCAATTACGTCCAAACTTGCTTCCGATATCTCGTCGCAATCGAGTGCTCCAATCATCGGTCCATCTTCTGAAACTCGATCATGTTGGATACTGCAGGAGGCTCCTTGTCAAGAGAAAATTCGCTCTCCAGCAGGATACGTTTCGGCCTCCATTCCCCCCGACTGATGGCTTAGATCTTTCTTATCCAATTTTGACCTTCCAATAGCCACTGCATCCTGATCGTATGGCTGCCGCTTCCTTGCCTGACCTTCCTGGTCTAATTTAGGCCTTCTAGTGCCCACTAGGTTATGATCTTCTAAATTCCGTTTCCTTCTCTGACCTTTCCGGTCTAATTTCGACCTTTATGCGGCAGCTCTTTCCTGGTCTTTGGTCTGCTGCCCCCCTAGTCTAACCCTCCTGGTAGAGGCAAGCGGCCAAATGTTGTCACTACATTCTCCTCTTTTAGGTCATGGTAGGAGGTCGCAATCTCTGTTCCTTATGGTTCACGGCCCAGCTTCCATCATCAGAAGCTCTTTTAGGAAACGGGTTTGATGTGGTGTAATCACTATCTGATCTACCGAGGTCACTCTCTAGACTTCCCGACCCTTCTCGAAGCTCACTTTGGCAACTGTAGTAGTGGTAGAAAGTCTATCACATACCGAGCTCCTTTTCGGGGGTTTAATCGACCTTTCAAGTCCTTCAAATACCAATTTTCGAGGTTCCATCTTTATATTTTTTTCCAGATCCTAATGCCGATTTTCTAGGCCTTGTCGGACGTATTCCAATGACATTTATTGGTATAGAGAATGGTTTGGTATCAACCTTCATTTCAGGCTTCTCGGCCAGCCCGAGGCGGTCTTTTTTTATGGTTTTCCCTTGAGACTCAGCCAATAAGGTCTTATTTGGTTCAACCTCAGCTTCGGCAACTTCTCATAGGCATGAACATATTAGTTTCCACTCTAAGGACTAGAGCTTGCTGCAATGGTGGATTTTCAGGGGCTGGTAAGGTAGGATATTCGCATGTTTGTTGCACCCCGGAACCAGCAGCAAATCAACCTTCCTAAGCAGTTCCCTGCCCTATTATATCGGGATGGTGTTGGGACTGGTCCCCCTGGTTCCCAAGTCATTTCAGCAGGCTTTGGGACAAAGAAGGTGATAGAATCATTGTCGGCTCTGCCCCCCATGAATTGGAATTCTCTTGTCCGGCCGTTGAGTTTCTTTGAAGACATGGAGTGGGGACTGGGATGCTGAAAGTAGTTCCAGCAAAAAAAGATTATTTTGCCCATGTGGTGTTGATGGGACTGACCTGAAGGTCATCCCAAATCCTTCGGTTGAAGGCGGCTCAAGGAAGCCTGCCTGGCCGACGCCTGAGATTCTTCGACCTTCTGGGTGGTGATCGGAGGTCCTCCAAATCCGGCACTCCTACCGAACAGAGTAACATGGCCATACTTAAGTGCCTGGGAGGTCGGATCTACTATGAAGCTGGTTGTAAGGCCCTTGGGAGGCCAGGTCTCTGGGTGGCTAGAATTGACCTTCTGAGCCTTGCCTTTTCGAGTTTTTTCCTCCAAACGCAACGCAAACTTGCTTCAGATGGCGGGTTTCAAAACGCCGGTAATGTATCATGATATTTCCAGGGCAGATTCGTGAAAGAACAACCAAATTTTCCCACGGATCTGCTCATGAAGGACGCTTGCTGAAAGGCTAATGATTTGGTCCGGCCTTCCAGCAGCCGCGGAGGCCTCGTCGCGTGGGCAGCTTCATGCGCAGAGCGCGATGACGAATCACCGATAATTTCTCTATTTTTTGACATCTCCATAGTCACCGGTGTGTCAGTTTTATCTTTCGAAGTTGCATGCAAAAGTTGCGAGATGTTAGTGTCCCACTAGGTGTGTCAATTCTATTGTTGTAAAAAATTGCCACCGACAGGTTAATCAGAAAATTTTGTTGGAATTGATTTGTTTGAAAGGGCTCCCCGACCTCTTCAAGAAATGATCCGAGCTATCTCGCGATGATAAAAAACTTAATTTAACAAAAAGGTAAAAAGGAAGCTAATAATGCGAAGAATAAAAAAAACTTAAAAGAAAGTTGGAAATTAATTAAAGAAGCCGTAAAAAAAAAAGGTATTGTTCTGAAAAGAAAAAAGTACATAAAATAATTGCAAAGAAAAAAAATTATGACGATGATGAATGATGAATGGCGTGTGTTGTCTCTGTTTTTTGGATCTTTCATTTTTTTTTTTTTTTTGAATTTGTTTGGATAAGTTCTTATCCCTGTTTTTTCCCCGACAAATTCACCCACCTCTTGGGCAGGTCTTGATTAGCTTCCAGAGCTGGGCCATCTTTGACAATGGACTGGTTGGACGTGCAGGCCCACTTGCTGATTTGGGGCGCATGCTGGGCCGCAAACTTCTATTCTGGGCTATGTCTGTATTGGGCCGGCCCAATTAATTATTTGGGTATGTACAATATTATACATTGTGTATATATATATTTTTTGTAATATTTTTAAAGAAACATGTCATTTTAAAACAGTAAACAAATACACTTGAAGCATTTTAACATTTGATTTTTTTGTAGGGGACTTTAATGGCTTTTGGCGTATTTTGAAGAGAAGAAGTGTTGAACATGGCGAGATCAGCCACTTTGCTTAGTCCTCCCATAGCTTATATGGGACCAATGCCGTCTCCGTTAGCTAGAGTTGCAGTTGATCTCTCTATAGTCAATGTAACACATATTTTTAGTTCGTGTTAATTTTAGTTTTTCATTTCTTTCTTGGAAACCATTCGCCAAACATGGTGCCGATATAATGTCTAACAATTTTATTTTATTTTATTTTGTATATATAGGCCTTATACTCGCTCGGACTCAAGAAATTCGCTCCCGGATTGTGAGATATATACTAATTCGTTTGGCATTTTCTTCAATATTTTTATACCACGAAAAATTGGAATTTTGGATCTATTTACATATATTTTCAAATTTATTTGATACAATTCATATAAATAAAGATAAAAATAAATAAATTAATTAAATTTTACGTGAAATACATATTTTGATTTAAAACTATATTTTATAGAAAACGTCACATTTATATCTCAATTAACATATACTATATCACATCAAATATTTAGAGGCTTTGTTTCTATTTATTTTCAACTCATTTTTAATACTATTCGTCAATAATATATATATATTTTTAAAAAAGATCACATCAAGTATTTATTTTTTATTTAAAATATTATATGAAAGATATGAATATTTGGTACAAGATATCAATATTTATTTACATGAATATTCTTACTCAATTCTTCACTATTTTCAAACACTTTCAAAATATATTTAAAGACAACGTAATTTTTTCTGAATTTATTCTAAATATTTGCAATTATGGTCCAAAATGCTAATGTAAACTCACAGGTTATTTAAATTGTGTATGAATTCAACATTATTAAACATTTAAGATTAAAATTGTGAACAATTAAAACTTACACGATCAAATTAATATGGTTAAAAGTTTAGTGTAAAACTATGATTTTGAAAATTCAACAAGGGAGCTGCTTCGACTTGTGAAGATAACTGCATCACAATTGATTGTACTTCTTTAGAAAATGTGATCAAAAGTTAGTATGACTATTTTAACAACAAAAGAATTGAACACTACTTTTTTTTTTCTTTTTAATCATTAAATATTTAAAAGATTTAGTCGTATTTTATGTCTTATTTTAATTACGGTCTCCCGTATAGGCCCAAATTGTTGCCTGGATTCTTTTAGCTCATTGAGTAACGAAAAGTCCACCGTGATGAGGAACATGATTATCTCGCCCAAAGTAAGTTCGAATTTGTTAATCTCATTTCTAAATGAAACGATGATGGTTGAATAAAGTCATTTTAACTCGAATTTGAAATTATATATTTTTTTTTCTATTGTAATTTGGTCAATAATTTGTTATTTTTGTTCTAACTGCTCACATGAACAATTACGATCAAAGTAGTAATAATTAATATTTATATGACCAAATTACTATAATAGAAACTACGATTAAAATAGCAATAACTAATACTCCTTTCCGTCTAGAATCAATATTTTTATTTTGCCATTTTGATTAGTCTAAAATTGATCTATTTATTCTCTTTTTAGTAATTTTAGACCCCACAAATATTAGAATAAAATAAATTTTTACATCATACATTTTATTACAATAATGTTATCAACATAATATAACTACATTACAAACATTCTTAGGGATAAAATTGTACATTCTTCTCTCTACTGTTCTACAAATATATATAATACACTAATATTTCAAAATCTATATACAAAAAGTAAAAGTAAATGATACATTCATAACAGTCCATTAAATTTATGCTTATACTAATAGCAACAATTTCTATGACCTTAAATATTATTCATACTTTAACCCATTGTAATAATTTCATTACTATGTGATATTACACACATATACTATCAATTAAACCAATCCTTTATGAATTTTTAAAAATACTCCACGTAATTTTTACTTATACATAAAATTCCTAAGGATTTATTTGGTTCGTATTTGAGTTTGAGTCTTATTTGAATTTTAATTTTAAATTTTTTTATTTAATATTTTATAATAAAAATAATACTATCTCCGTCCGTCAAATGTGCTCTCACTTTTCTTTTTACTCTGTCCGTTAAATTTACCCAATTATTAATTTTGACAAACTCAACAAATCAATATTAAACTTTTACTCTCTATTCAACACTTATTTACAACAAATGTCACTATTTTTATTACATTCACTATCTTTATTTTCTTTAATTTCTAACTAAATTTTCAAAAATATTCTCAACTACCTTTTTACTTTTATCCATTTTTCAATAAAATATTTATTTTTATTCATATCTGTGCCGAGTCCAAATACTCTAATTTTACGGGACGGAGGGAATATATTTTTAGTAAAATAACAATATGAGTTAAACAGTAAAAAAATTTGTTTAAAACTCAAATCAGACAAACTTAACCTCAGTACTTGGCCATGTATACAAGTATAGCTTTCGTGAAGAAGGGGACAAGGGGATTTTTATGAACGTACATACATACATAGTTTGTCATCAAATAAAGAATCTTATTAGCCTCTATCAATTTTTTTTTTTTAAAAATAAAACCTTATTAAAAATGTTTTAGGTTGGTTTTTTTTTCTTATTTCAATTTATTTTATTTTATTTTTGTTTTAATAGTAATTTAGATCTTTTGAATTGTAAAATATATATTTTTTTATATGGAATCCTATCAGTTAAGTAGTAGAATTTTATTTTTTATTTTTTTTAAAAAAAGGCTAGAAAAGACACCCTACATGTCTATAGCTAACATTAGATGTGCGGTTTTTTATAGTGATCCGAAAAGGGACCATAGAAATGCATGACTATGGTAATGGTGACGACAACAACAACAAACACTACGGGCAAGAAACACCTCCGGCGTACAATATGACAAGCATCCCAACGATCTTCCTCTGTTCCTTGGGTACGGTGGTCAAGACTTGGTTTGGATGTTAAGGATATGCAAACTCTGATTGACTCATTATCCGACCACCATCTCAAAAAGCTTGTGTTGCTCTATAAAGTAGTCTCATTTAGACTTTGTTCACGGAACGAATGCTAATCAAATAGTGTATGATACCCTCGAGGCGTTCTTCGAGCGCAATTAGTTTGAACTCGTTGTACATTACTTGATGCATATGTATAAAAGATACAATTTAGATGCGGTGTCGAATTGAGTTGCTTTTTAAAGATCATTTTCAATATTTCACTCCAGCTATTGTGAAAATATAATTGATATAAAAAAAAATTATATACTCAAATCATAAATTTCAATTTTTACTTAAAAAAAAAAGAATATTTCTTGTATATTTTATATTTATATAATTTAATATAACTTTGATATTTACAAATTACACTCAATTTTAAATTTTTATACATTATCACCAAATATATATGATTCATATTTTATTTTAAAATTACATATTAACATTAGCATCTATATTAATTGATAACTATTGCAAATAAATTGTTAAACTCTTGTAGATCAAGTGGTGAGACATCCCTCGTTTGAGGGTTGGGTCCCTCGTTTGAGGGTTGGGTCCCTCGTTTAAGGCACAAATGAGCTTTTAACTCACCTGTGTTCAACAGTCCGACTGACGATTTGTTGCTCTGATTATCGCATTCTAGAAATGTCATTCATAGGGTTAAAATCAAGTCCGGAGATAGGGGAGATCTCGACCTCAGGTATAGGTGTTCATGATGCAAGTGCGGGGAAAAAGAATGCTTTCGTCCAATGATGCTGGGGAATCTTGCTAACCAAAAATATACCACTGCTCCCGTACCATAGGAATTTCTAGTTTTCCTCTAAATTATATATCGATGTTGCCTCTATAACAATGGCTTCAATTCTAGCCCCTTAAACTGAGTGTTGAAGTTGTTGTATGTGTCACAAACAGAATTGATGCACTACCCCCGGTGATCACTTGACAATCACCTCCACCAAACCCTTTTGTCCATCGGAAATGAACGTCTACTCTTTTGTCCTCGAATCCCCAAGATCCCTTGCGTTCCAAAAACTAGTCCCACGTACCATATTTCTCAATCTCAAAAAAGCAAAGTATATAAGGTAGATATTCTCATTCGGATCTCTCCCGATGACGGTGAGAAGTTTCCCCTTCTAAAACCCCTTAAGAAAACATCAGTCCAACCTAATGATTGTACGAAAACCTGCCTTGAAACTGTCCCTCAGGGCCACCAAACAATAATACATCTGTTTCAAAATCAGAGGGCTAAGTTCATGATTAACATACAAAATACAACTGCTCCCTGATTGTACTTGCACTCTATAGCGTAGTTATCAGAAAGTTTATTGTACTGCTCGGTTGTGTTTCCTTTTATCAGCTCTAATGCATATTGCTTAGCTCGATAAACTTTGTATAGAGTCACCTCAACAAGGACATCCTGGTGTATTTTCTTCTTCAAAGCGGGTATTATATATCGGGATTATCAGCTACAATATCCTTAATTATTCTCCCAAGGTACTTGTAGTTCACCTGTGTGTTATCCGACTAATGTGCGCATTTATGGACTCCCTTCAATGTTTTGATTTGGAAAGTGTTTTCCCCCATGACACAAGACGCGTGTATCCTCCACTCGCAGCCCTTCTGCACATGGCTGTCAATTTTTTTCATTCTTTATTAGGTTCAAATCCTAACCATTCCGGACAACCCAATCTTGGAGAGCTTGTCTATATTTATCTCGATTGAAAAATTTAATCCCAACTTTCAAATCATGTGCCTCATCTGATCTATCCGGGCTGCGAATGAACCCGTCCTCCTCACTCGGGCAAGCAGAAAACTAACCCTCTACTTCCTCATTTCCCCCTTTAATAAATCGGTAAATCCTCCTAATATTTGTCGACATTGGTATTATGACTGTCATCCACATCATCCTCGTCACCCTCATCCACACACTAAGAAAAATTTTACCAACATGTTAATAGAAGTAAATAAGAAATATTATTTTATTCCTTAAATCTTGATGGATTTTTCAAATAAAATAATGAGCATCTACGTATGTAACAATAAGAAAACAAGATAAAAAGTCAGAAATTGTGGCATATCTAACTGATAGGGCTTGCATGTTCCATCTCATGCTAACTATATGCTCTCATTCATTTAGTATAATTAGTATACGCTGGTTCTTCGTTGCCTTCATCTACATAGTAAAGGAAATTTTTAGCAATATGTTACTGAAAATAAATAAAAAATATTGTTTTACTTTTCGAATTTGATTGATTTCTCATATAAATAATAAGCATCCACATATGTAATAATAAGGAAACAAGATAAAAAGTCAGAAATGGTGGCAGATCTTACCGACATAGCTTGCATGCTCCGCATCACACCAGATATAAGCTCTCATTTCTTCATTATAATCAGGCCACTCTGGTTCCTCAATACCTATGTACTCGGAACCCCAATCCGTAACATCGTGCCCCTAGCTCTCCTTATCGTTGCCATCGCTCTTCTCATCCATTTCTGATTGTGCAGTACCTTTTTCTTTTCGATCTATTGGTTCCTCGCGCGGATCAAATCGACCGGTTTAGTCTTTAAACCCTTGGGTTTGAAAATAATCATTCCTAATTCCCCACACATCATCCATGACCTTTGCATCGTCATCATCCACATCATCATCAACATCCTCACCGTCTTCGTCCTGCTCGATAGCCCCGTAAGCTGGACCGCTACTTTCCCCTATTTGCTATATCATTCTAGAAATTGTACATCCGTTTCAGGATTCTTTGTGAGACGCTCCTATTGATTGCATACCCTCATTGGCAAACCCTTACTATTGGCATATATGGAAATTAATTTTTTCCGTAATGGATCTTGAACATTTCCACATCTTTGTTGCATCTAGGGGGTGTTTGGCAAATAGCTTTTTGAAGAGCTTTTAGCTTATTGGACAGCTTTTAGCTGTTTGACCAGTCAAAAAGCTAATTTAGGTGTTTGGTAAATTAACTTTTTGGAATAGCTTTTTGGACCCAAAAAGCTAATTTCTGAAAAGCTAACTTACCCAGAGTTTTGAAATAGTTTTTTCTGTAAAAAAATTTTTATTCCTTATATGCCCTTAAAAATTTATTATATTGTTTACACAAATAAATATATTTTGATTATGTATTAATTATATTAGAATATTTTATTATATTATAGCTTTACTTTTATAAATTTAAAATAATTTATTTTTATATTAAAATTACATTATATAAAGTTTATACTAAAAATAAATTAAATAAATTAAATTTATTGAAAATTATAAATATAATGAACTAATCGATAACTGACATAATAAATATATACACGAAAAATTTATTATTTTATATTTTATATCATTTTCAATAGAAAAAACTATTTATATATTTTAATAAAAATATATTATTTTTTAATCTAACAATAATAAAAATAAATACTTTTATAACACTTTTACAATTTTCAATAACTAATAACAAACAATTTTAAGCATTCTGAACTCAAAAGAACATAATTGAATATATTAGAAACAAAAATAAAATAGAAATGTCCTCAATTGTCATTTTACGTATAAACAGCTAATATCAAACAGTTGTTTTACCAAACATTTTAATACAAACAGCTAATCGAATCAGCTAGTCAAATAAGCTAATTGAATCAGTTAACAGCTATCAGCTAATTGAATTAGCTAATAGCTAACAACTATCAGCTAATTGACAAACATGCCCCTAATCGTATAAACTGGACCCCGAAGATTAGCACCATGGCCTCTGATGGGGTTCCAGTGTGTGATCTTTAAACCTACTCTTCCCCCAGGGCGGGCATACATGTCCAAGAGAGCATCATAATAAATTCGATCATTGTTGATATCTGAAAAACCTAACAACCCTACCACCCATGTAGCGACGACATAGGTCCTCCCACTTGGTATACCTACGAACCCACATATGTATAGTAAATAAATAGTCCATTATTTGGGGGACCAAAACCAAATGAATATAAGAAGTCTGCACCGACAAAAAATTGAATTTTAGAACAAATCAAATGCCTCCAAAATTAGTAAATTCATTCCAAAGATACAAAAAAAAAAATGCACATTAAATGAGAAAATAAAGTAATCTGACCCAAAAAGACAAAAAAATACAAGTATTCTAGAAACGAACGTGTGTGTGTTTTACATTGGCAGACTGCATGTCATCACATGAAATTCAAATCAAACTAAAACCAGTTGTTTTTTGCACAAAGATGTTTTTCTACTCATGATTCAAGAGACATTAGAGGAATTTTACCAAAATAGGAAGGACTCGATATTTTGATCCCTAGATTTGGGCGTCATCCGTAAAAAATACAGACAAAGCAAACAGTAGGGTACGGAGTCGATGGTGGGCCGTCAGTGTGAGTGGTGGCGTTAGGTGGCAGGCGGTGCGGGGGCGTCAAACAAAACGGCTCGAGCGGAGGAGGTGAAATTGTGAGGGTGAAAGTGTTTTAACAATTTTCCTAGCTTCTAAGTAAAGTAAAAATATACTTAAGGGCAAAACGGTCCGCTAAGGCCAAAATTTAACGGCATAACTGCCATTTGGAAGAAGGGGCGAGTCTGCAACATTTCGGAACCACAAATAAATTATTTGGAGTTTTAGAATAAAAATTTTTCAGCAAATTCATGACACTAAAAGGGAATTTTATACTATTTTATCAAAATAATAATAATAATAATTAGTAAGATATATATACAATGGCATGAGATCCTTAGCCTTTTCTCTTCCTCGCCTCTCAAACAAAGTGACATATATATGATATATGATATATAAAAATATATTATGTGTATATATACAAAATTGTATTTGAGGAGACTAGGAGTGGTTGGGCAGAGGAGGAGCCGACTATCCCATGTCATATATGATATTTCATCTGTCTTAACCCAAAAGGATTTTTTTGGAGATTTTGTAAGAGATTAAAAAATTATAATATTTTATTAGTTAGTTGAAGTATGTAAGTTTGTTTTGATATTTTTGTTATTTGTAGTTTTTCTATAGATTAATTGTATGTTAATGGTATATTTTTAATTAATTTAAAAGTGAAAAGATATTTTGATATTAATACATAATTACTTTTATTATGTTAAAGAATAGATACTTTTGAATAAAAGGACAAACATAATAATAATTATTTTTATTAAAAGTATAAATAATATGAGAAAAAAATACATATAAAACAAAAAATGGTTATAAGAAATACTATACTTCCTCACTCCTCAAAATTATGCATTTTATTAAATGCAATATGTAGTATGTTAGTATAATTGATCATCCATGCATATGTGACAAAATTTATAAATATATAAATACAATCAATTAAAAAAAATGTTCGTTTAATACTTCATCCGTCACTTAACAATCTATCCATTTTTTCTATTTTGGTAAGTATTCATTTCATTTTTTTAATAATTGTGCTTTCTATTAACATTAAAAATACTCTTACAACTTACAATATACTCCCTCCGTCCCACATACCGTATCTGCTACACTGTAGACACGGTATTTTAGGAGGGGTGTAATTAGTAGATAATTAAGAATGTATTACTGAAAATAATTATTCGATAATATAAAAATTATAAATTAAGATTAAGATAACTAATTAATTTAATTAAAATTTTTGAAAAAATAAAATTAATAAGTTTAAAATGAGATTAAAGTGTGTAATAATTTTCCAAAAAAGGAAAGTGACATGGTACGTGGGACGGACAGAAACGGCAACGTGGACATGGTATGTGGGACGAAGGGAGTATTACACAAATATCATTACCTTTATATCAAACAATACTAATAAGGTTATTTTAATTTTTTGTACTTTATTCATACCACACCCCAATATAATACTAATATTCTCAAAGCTCCGTGTAAAAAACAAATGGATATAGATAAAGTATGGAGGGAGCATAACTTTTTGGAACAAATATTTCATGTTTGTTTATGAGTTTATGGTTAGAATTTGTTACTATTTTTAATTTTTTTTTTTCAAAATATCAAATTAGATACTTATTTTTTATTTAATATATTATTTTAAAATTTAATTTTATATTAAAAATATCAAATTAGATACTTATTTTTTTATTTAATATATTATTTTAAAATTTAATTTTATATTCAAAATATCAAATTAAACAATTATTTCGATTCAAATTTGACTGCTTAAATTCCAAACCTAAAACCAAACACCCCAACCCGCACAAACAAATACTCCAATAATTATTATATGACTCGTTATATTATTTAAATAGGTGTTATTATCTTGTAATGCCAACTGACTAATTGTAATGTGTAATCGCTACTTGTAAAAGGCTATTTATAGGTTTTTGTAAATTGAATGAGCCGCTGGTTTAGATTGACTTAAAAAATAGGTAAAATTGCTTGTAACTCCCCTGTGGTTATAAAATTCAGCGTAAAATTTCCCTATACTTTAAAAATTGCATGGTACCCCCTTATACTTTAAAAAACGTTGCATGAAACCCCACCACCATGAAACTTTTCTCGTGTGATAAGAAGATGATTTCCTATCTATATGTTTTGCATGGCATGGGAGTTTTATGCAATATTTTTGAAAATATAAGTGAGCGTCATGCAATTTTTTAAAGTAAAATGGGAATTTATGCTGAGTTTTGAAACCACAAAGTGGTTTCATTCAATATTTTTTAAAGTATAAGAGGGCGTCATGCAATTTTTAAAGTAGAGGGGGAATTCACGCTGAGTTTCGAAACCACAAGGGAGTTATGGGCAATTTTGCCTAAAAAATAAAAAGAAGTCAAAAGTAGTAGTAGAAGATAAAAGTAGAAGTAGTTTGATTTTGTATTTGGATTAATCATTATAAAAATAGTTTTTTATTAAAAAATAGAAAAAAGAAAAAAAAATTGTTTGAATGTAATAGAAGCAAGCAATCTTAGCACCAGAAGCAAGCAATGACCTCTCTTTCACATCCCTAATATTACGATTCTCCTCCTGCAATAAGATTTGTACACAATACCATTTTCGCAATCTATCCAAAAATTCACGCCTGGCAATTTGCTCACAAACCTGCCAAGTCAAGTCAATGGGCTAGTTTTCCATGTAGAACATAGTGAAAACACCACAACTGTGGATATCCGGCTGCATAACATGGGGTGGCAACTCAACTGTATAATGGGCATCCCACCGTGGGTCGGGAAATAATATCCTTGCAGCCCGTCGGAAATACCCAAAAAGTCGTTCAAAAACCACTGAGTCCGAATTCCATCCATCAACAACATTTAAACTATTGAAATAAAAAATTTTCTTATGAAAAATGGACACGGAAAACAACACCCAGTGGTTCGAACGACAGGATAGGAAAAAGAACTGCAATAATATACACATAACCAACTTAGCATATCGTAAAGCATCATATCATCATCTCAGCTTGTTAAACTTAGCATTCCATATATACATAAAAAAAACACTCACATTTTCAGCCTTTAAGCATTCAATCCGATCATTGCCAAGGTATTTCATGTCCAACTGTTGTTCCTATTCCTTCACCAGTTCTTTGTCAGTTTTCCGGGGAAAATTATTCTCGACCTCAACGCGCACCATATACTAGATGCATAGAAAAATATAGCATTAGTTAAGGTTTGCCATAAGCATCAAATACTCAACGAGTTAGCATTATATATGATCAATAATTATCGTCGATACATATTTTATGCACATGTAAATATATACTCACAACCACGTTGGATGATACACAAAACTTGGGCATTGGAACACCGTTGTGCTTGCTTTCTCTTAAAGCTGATCTATTCAGAAAAGTACCAAATGCATCAACCACGTTGCTTGCAACGTCGGATGATGGATGTAAACTCTGGATATTATGCTTGAATATCACAGTGACTCCATCCGAAAAAATAATATCTCCCAAGTCAGGCTGATGTGCGCTGTAAATAAAATGCCCATTTGACAGTCCTCTCTTCCTCCTCACTCAACTTGAACACATCAAAAATACTGGAGGAAGTTTCATACGGAGAACAGAAAACTTTCGATGGCAATCGATCGCAATGAACCTTAATTTCTTTTGTCTGGAGCTGGGGAAGGGAGGATATTGGAGAGTGGATGTTTTCTCGTTCAGTTGACTCATATAAAACAATTTCATGCCAAATAAATTCATTAGTCTTAAAAAAGGTTTCGTATATGCAATTATAAACAAAGTTAAAAGGCAATATATAATTAGTTATACCTTCCAAGTACTCAGCGTAATTTTGGTTGGCGAATCTTCCTTCATAGGTCTGACAGCATTCTCAAAATCCTGTGTTAACCCAAATGAAGAAAGACTCATTGGGTCAACATCAATTTCTGCATCGCATTTTTGTTTCTTTGTGGGAGGTTCACAATCCGCTTCCTCAGTTTGCACTTGCTGCTATAACAATGATCAAGAATATATTCTTAATTAATTCAAAATATAGAGGATATAGAGGATATAATGGTTATCTAGCAATGATCAATTACAAATACCTGTTTAGCAGTTTTTTCATCATGGGCAAGTTCCTCCTCCAGAGGCAAATCGCACCCAACAAATTCCTGTGATAATAATCAGGATTAAAGTTTGTATACATTGCAATTGTACAAGAAAAGCAATTGATATTATATAACATAACAAGATGAAAACTACAAACTCATACAACTTAAATCACCTTCTCTACATTATGTCCATGAAGACCTTCATCTTCATTGACAGCTTCCTTCGGCCGGGGCAAATCACACTAAAAAAATTCATATACAATATTCAGGATTGAGGCTTATATACATTGCAATTGTATAAGAAAAGCAATGGATATACTACAGATCAACTCATAACATTGAAATCACTAACATTTTTTTCAGAAAATTTGCTGCCATCAGCAGTGTCATCTTCATGGCCCTCACACTGTATCAAGGAATCAAGACAGCAATCCAAAATCACCACTTTAGCACTTCAGCAAGTATTACTTAGCATACCATATTGGAAAAATCAACAGAAACAAACAAACAATATGTAATCATCCTACTCTGTATTAGTTAATGCATCAAATCCAGCATCTCAGAGATATTAATCCAGTATATCAACAACTGTTGATTAACATATCACAGTGGACCACTCAACATGAAAAAACAAACATGTATACTATCCTGCTCTGTATCAGCTAATACATCAAAATCCAGCACTTTGGAGATATTAATCCAGCATATCAACAAAGATTGCTTAGCATATCAATAAGTATTGCTTATACCACAGTGGAGAAACCAGCGGGAAAAAACAAACAATATGTATATCATCCTCCCCTATACCAGTTAATGCATCAAATCTAGCATTTCAGAGATGTTAACTCATCATATCAACAAGTATTGCTTTACATATCACATTGGAACAATCAGCAAGCCAAATAAACCATGAACTCGGCGTATTCAAAGTACATATTTCAAAATGGATGACAAAATCTAACATTTGTAGATCGAACTTTTTGAGGGCCGAAGAGCTTGGCAACATCTTCCAATATTATTTTTCACTTAAGATGACATGAAAAAAAAACGCATACCGCATTTCTTGTTGTGGAACTTATCAAAAAACATATGCTGAAAATAAAAAAAAATAGCATATTACATAATGAGAACAATAAAACAGAAAAGAAAACAAAGTGATCACGATATTTTAATTTACCATTAAGCAATGCATGTCCCCAGATGGCCTTCCACTGACCAAAACTTTTTTCTTGAATTTTTTAGACATTGTATCCAGACCCTCCACAATCTTATCCCGAACAAAACCAGCCCAATTAAACTCATTTGCCAACTCCTTCGACTCAAGGAACTGAAATATGCGATGATTAATCTTCGCATTTGATATGGGCGTAAGCAAGACACACATGCAATACATTACATATATCCGCCAAAAATTAACATCACTCCTTAGTCTACTACTATCTAGTAACTCCTTTAACGAAGACTCAACTATATGTTTTTTATCCGTTCCTATGAGTTTCATATCGAAACTAAATCTATCAGCAAAATTGTAAAAATAATCAGACTCGTACAGTGAAATAAGTTCCTTATTTTTGCCATATGGCAAAAATAGACAACACCAACATCCCGATCGGTAATATACCACTTATTCCCATTAGATAAATGAAAACACTGGCTATCAGGGTCTCAATAACTCAATAATTTTATGATAGGAGCCACGAGAATAGCCATTGGCTTAACATGGAACAATCCTTTGAAAGGGCTAGTTTGAATATACCTCCGAATCGAATCTCAACAAGGTTTCTGTAAAGATTCATTGAGGTGGGCGACCTTCCTCGGAACGCAAGGCAGTTGAATGATAGGATCCTTTGACATTGTTGATTTCTTTCGAAGAGTTGCGATTAATGGGACTAGGGCTTTGCGAATTCAAACTAGGGCTTTTCCAAAACTACAACAACAAGAACAACGATTTCACTTGGGTAACATGGAAGGAGAGAAACATTTAACGAACGATTAAACTTTCAATACTTACCGAATCTTGGGAGCAACCGGTGGTGATGAAATCAAAAACCCCGAGCGCGTCTGTGTCGTCGATTAGGAACGAGGCAGTGGGTTGAAGAAGTTGAAGACGAAGAATTGAAATTGCAAACAGATTGATAAAAATGTAGGATCGAGAGAACGAGTTTGATGAAGAATGCGAGTTTGATGAAGAATGCGTATCGAAGAAGAATGCGGGAGATAGATTGGTTAAATCACTATGAAGGATTCATACGAATAGAAGAAGCATAAACCCTTATACCCTTATTCTAAAATTACCATCCAACCCCTGTTTAATCTCAATCATTAAAATCTAATCTATTATGATGTGTGGCTCATATTTTATCAGCATGGCCCAAAAATTCATACCAAAAAACGGATTCAACCGGAGCATGAATAAATTATATGAATTCATTCCATTCCCTCGCTTTCTATCTCTGTCTCTTGCATTCTCTATCTCTCTCTAAATTTAACACACAATTCCATATATATCGTCACACATAAATATACACAAATATATATACACACACAAGCATATATATATTATTTTATTTATTAATATGTTTTATCTATCTATACATCTAATTATTATACTAAGATTTGTTATTTTATATATTACATAACCCAACACAAGGCTTTGCCGAAAAAATATTAATATAAAAAATAATATTATTTTTTTTTATTTTTTAAACTTATTCAAAAAGGTTGCAAAAATTTGTGTTGAAAGCAAAAATAAAATAAAAATATCCACAATAAGAGAATATTAAAACATTGGCGAAGCTCTGCCAAAATCTCGAAGTATTTATTTAATTATTTTTTCAGTACAATTATAACTAGCATACAAATATTCGATTTTTTTCACTTAACTATTGTGAAGAAAAGGCACCTGAAGATGCCAATAGATAAATTTATCTGAAAATAATTTTAGTGGTGGTGATAATTTTATTATTAGCATACAATTAGATGTGTGGTTTTTTTTTATATACCTAGAAAGGTACATATTTTGATAATTTTGAATTTTAATATTTTGAAAACCTCCAATGGTGTATATTGAAACCTGAAGGTGCATATTTTGAAAACCTCCAATATTGTATATTGTATACCCTAAAAATGTATATTTTGAAACTCTAGATGATTTATATTTTGAACACTCCGAAAGTGCACTGTAATAATATATATTTGTAACATCTTATATAATTATCTTTGACTCATCCCATATAATTTTTTTCTTATAAAATTTCAACGAGGCGTATTCATTGCAATTAAATGACAGTAAAGGGCGAATGTTATGACACATTAAAATTCATGTATCGTATCGTTTTATTGTTTTGCTTAGTTACTATTGTTCATAACTAATCCATATTAGGTTTGGTTATAAATATATCTATTTATAATAGAATGAAATAAGAATGACATGTCCTAAAATCTTTATTCTCTCTCTCAAATTTAGTGTAGGATATTTGATTCGTATATCAGTTGTATAAAATACGTCTATCAAATTGTCATGATTGATCCAAAAGGAGGAAACATTTAGTCTTGGGACACACATCACAAAGGACATCGTTGCTAAAACCACGAATCGAAAAGGTAATAATCGCTCGTCTATCAACACGGACAACTGCTTCATCGCTCATCCAATGTAGATTATATGGTTTCGGGTTGGGTGGTATTTAAACTCAGCTTCTCGACCACATACAAACTAATAACGTCGGTACAACTGCATGAATCTACTATCATGGATATAGTATGTCCCGCTACTTTGCAGTGATATTGGATTAGATTTTCTCGTTGTTCCGCATCCTTATCTTCACATAGTAAATAGGTCAAGGCACGCATGACTACTAAACTTAATGGATCCTCATTGCACACTTCTTCAACGTCATCATCACTTCGAGCCTTCTCTTCAGCCTCTACTACTACCTCATCGCCCTCACTATCATCGACATACCCCCATTCGCCATTCTCCAAAATCATAACGATACGTTTATTGGGGCATTGACTAGCATAGTACCCTTGTCCATAACACTTATAGCACGTCACAATATTTACTTTTCACTGTCCAAACTCATTTTCTTTGAACTTTGTAGCCTCATCTTTCTTATCAACTACTTTAGATTTGTCTTTATCCACATTTTTATCGAAAGGCTTAGCAAAAACAATTCATTTAAATACGTTGGAAGACATGACCGGAGCTACAGAACTGGTTGGGAACTTCTTTTGAGATGACAATCCGGTTGAGGTTGGTATCTTAAGCTGCTCTTCGCATTTGATAGCCAAATCCACAAGTTCCCGAAGAGAACGAAAATGGTGCAGTACAACCGTATCAACTATCTCATGCCTTAAACCCTTAATAAATCGAGTTTCTTTCAATGACCCCCTCTCATCAATATCCAGTCACATCATCAAAATCTCCAATTTTTGAATATATTCCTCTACCGATTTCGAACGTTGCACCAAGGACTGCAACTTGATATTCATATCTCGAACATAACTTTTCGGCACAAAATGCCTCCTCATGATCTCCTTCAACCGGGGCCATGTATCAATAGCATTTCGTTCATGCCGTATTCTATAGCGCCTCTCTTTCTCCCATCAAGTTAAGACATAATCCCTGAATTAACAAATCGCTATTCGGAATTTCTTGCCATCCGAGTAATCATGGCAGTCAAATGTCATATCGCACTTTGTCATCCAATCCAAAAATTCCTCTGCCCCTCTTAATCCTCCAAATGTTGGCAAACGGTAATCCTAATCGTAGAAAGATCATCATCCACTTTGCCACGTTGATGATAAGTTCGGTCTCGTTCATAGAAGAAGTACTATGAGTTACGACTATTGTGTGCGTCTAACCTCATCGAAGGACTAACATCATGATGATGAGAAGCCTGAGTTGCATCATATCTACACCAAATATTAACTACTTCAGAAGGGACCTCAATTCGTGCCGAACGATGACAACCTATGTTTGAGGTCCTCCATTTTCTTATTCACGACATACTTCACATGATCCCAAATTGCCCTTTGTTGCATGGATAACGTTTTTTCTATTTTGCCCTCCAATTGTTGCATACTTGATTCTAACAATTCCTTCAATTTTTCCAAAGTGGCCATCTTGAAATCAAAGACAAATTATATATGTATATTAAAAGGTAAGTGCTCTCACACTCTCTCACAACTCTCAAAAAGGAAAAATCAGAAGAAACCACGATCAAAATAGAAGAAGCAGTTTGCAATTACCTCAGGCAATAGATAGGAGTTCCTTCAAATGCAATACTCAATAAGAAATAATATCGAAAAAAAATAAGACGCATCAACTAGGAAACAAACTAGAGGATTCGACGCCAAAATATAATCGCATAACATAAAAGAAAGTTTGAAACAAGTTCTTATTCCAAAATTAAGCAACAAGCTAGAATCAAATCCCTAGCACATTATTTGATCATGACAATATCTCAAAACTCGAAGAATCCCCGGCCCGCAAACCACGCAAAGCTGGGTGTTTCGGGATTGCAAACTGGCCCCACAGATCAACACAAGTCCTTCCAGCGCGTTTATATCCTCACTCATGCGCCACCATAGGAGACTTCCCAATGGGTCACTCATCCTCAAATTACTCTAGGGTAAACATGCTTAACTCTAGAATTCTTTCAATAGGGCTCCTGGAAAGAAATGTGCACATTTTTTATATAAGTAGATCTATTCAATCCATTTAACCTCTAATTAACTTTGGGTGACCTAACACCAGTTCATCCATACATGGGAGTTGGCCAAGCAATGAACCAACTCCGGGTTTATCACAATAACAGAAAGAGGAAGTGTGCTGCTCAATTTTTTTTTTTCTTTTGCTCAATCAATATTTTTCTTCCTTTTTATGCTCTAGCCTTTTACTTAAGGTTTAGAGCATGCCTTCTTCAAATTCACATTGGCTCGTTCTATGCACTTTCTCCACACTCCTAAAAAATAGTACGTAGCGCACTATAACCAAATTCAAATGCTATTTCAGAGGGCTATTCAACTCCAAATTGCATAATTCCAAAAATTAAAATTAACTTCAAGACGTTATCTAACAGTACAAAAAAGAATTATTCCAAAATTCTCAATCAATTAAGAGCAGTAATTCGAAAAATTTAATTGTTCAAAACAAAAAGCAGAATGTTGGACCTGAAATATTTAGACGGACCAAAAACTGTCTTCTGGGCTTTTTGACGATTTTGAGTTAATCGGAGTTCGGATACAAAAATTATGACTAAAACATGATTTACCGACAAAACTCACAAATTCACACTTCTAATCCTCAAATTCACTCAATTCCTTGATCATTTGATGTGTTTATGCTCAAAACCAATTATATTACTAAATCAAGGAATGTGTGTTTGTTTGGGGGTTTGGATTTTAAGTTGGGATTTGAATAGTAAAAAGTTTGAGTTTGAATACTTGTATGATATGATATAAATAGGTGTTGATGTGATGTTTTGAATATAAAATTTATTTTTAGTACAATATAAAAATGAAAAACAGATATTTGATTTGATATTTTTTTGGAAAAAAAATTGAATGAATAGTAAAAATCTTACAAAATCCTCCAAACAACACAACTCATGTTTAGAAACTAACAATAGATTGAAAGTAGACTTCGTTTCCACTAGAGAGAATTTCTGGAACAACCATCTGGCTATTTCCAAAAAGTATGAACTATCTAAAAAACATGAATTAAACCTATATTTTAACACAAATATGAATTAAGCCACACATCTTGAGTGACAATTTAATCTAAGCCATACATATTGATTAAGATCAATAGATCATAACTTGCAAGCAAACAAGTAACTATAATCGGGTTTGAGTTGCAATTGGTTCATCTAAGATCGGGTTCGGGTCATTCAGCGATAAAATTTTCTATAAATATTACTAAAAAGGATACATTATATATAAACGTGAACGCAATATATATATATATATATAACATATGTCCTTTATTAATCTAACAAATAGTCAACAATTCAACATAAAATACTATATTGTATATTAAGACATAAATCCTCATATCCATCGTGAAAATAAATAAATAAAGTCATCCAAAAATACAAAATAAACACATTGATAGTTTACAATTTAAAAAAACAATTGATTTTGTCCAAAAATACAGATATTTTGCAACGACTTATCAAATAGAACAAATTTTATAAAATATGTGAAATAAAATTTGATGGACTACGAAATAGTGAAATTTGAAATAAATATAAAATTCTATATTTACATATTCGAAATATTGTAGGGATTCTCAATGTTTTTATATAAAATTATACAAAGTTAAAATATATTCTCAATATTCTATTAATACAATGGTGAAGTATAATTAAAAAATGTATATACTATAGTTTATATATATTTAAGTTATAAGACAATTAATGTTGTTGTCACTGAAAAACGAAGTCGATGGCCTAATTGACTTGGGTCGGTCAGTATCGATATTGAATCGGGTCCTTTGGCCTATTCGAGAAGAAAATGTCCGGACTTCGTCTTGCAATTGAAAATTAAAACAACGAAAATTTGATTGAGATTGATGCGAACACCACGACAAAATCCGATGGAAGCAAATCCAATCAATGAAATAAATAAATAAGTTCAAAAAAAATCTGGAATTGAAATAGAAGCAAGAGATTGAGTAAAATTCACAGTAAAATAGATGAAAAGTGCGTGCATGAATCAACTGGCAATTAAAGGGATGAAAATGAAATATAAAAGTAATAAAACAAGAAACTAAAAATAGACATAAATAAAATAAAATGAAGTACAATTAGGGAATTTGGAGTGTGTCCCAAACAAAGGAATATGTCTTCATCACTATTTTGACTAGATTATATTCTGGACTGCTCCATTGGATGTTTTTTCTTCCATTGGCTTGGTTGATGCTCCCTTTACTCCTCCATCTTGGCCTTGCCTTAGATCAAATATATTATATAATTCACATTTTTTAGCATAAATACATATATCACCTAAAAAACAATTATTCTATAATTAAACTTTATACTACTGTTCAAAATAGTGCATGCAATCCCTTTATTCACATTTCATGAATATTTATATGAAAACAAATATATGGGTGTGTTCATCTAATAATATTTGTGGGACATAATTCTTGATTACGAAAAATATAATATATATATATATATATACACGACTCACACAATCTATATTTTATATATATATATATATGTTCTATTCATTTAAAAAAATAATAATAGTTTAACATAAACTATTATTTTGTATATTATCAATCATATCTAATATAAAAATACATATTTAAAAATATAAAGTGAATACACCCTGTATACTCTTTTCATCTATTTGTTGGAGGTCCAAACTCAAGTCTTATAATAGAAAATTAGAAAAATAAAAAATAAAAAAATTATTCTTTATAAGTCTTATATGAATTTTACTAGTACGAGGCTTTTATATTAGTTTAAAAGTAAATTCGTACGAGTTCGGTCCAATGACAACAACATCGTACTAGTATTGAGATATGTCAATCCTAACACCATTTTTATATGTATCTATTATTATTATTATTTTTTTTTTTTAATTTAATAGCATATTGATGAAAATATCCTTGAAAATAATACAAATGTATAATAAAATCAAACAATGATATACCGGTACTTTTAGGTAAAATATAAAAATATTCTTTTATTTTATTATAACAATACTTTACTAAACTAAAAAATAAATATATAAATTAATTATGTGTATATACCCAATATATATATATATATATTTGCATTAGCCTCCAAATGAAGGGAGATTCATGAAATATGAACACTCAAATGTAGTGTAGTTAGCAACAAAATTGTCTCATTATTACAACAAGAGTACCCATATTTTATCACATCCAATAAATCCAAATTTCTTTCCCTATAAAACAACAAGAAATTCTGTAAAAAAGATCATCAAAAGGTGAAAATTCTACGACGAGCCTCGTAGGATCCACGATGATTGTCAACAAGACAATAACGTCCTTAGCTATCTTGCTTCTATTAAACATTTCTGCATCGGGTGTAAGAACGAAGCTTCATAGGAGGCTTGTTGAGACGAGCAATGATGTGAAAGGCATATGTCAATTAATGGTGGAGACGCAAGGGTACGCTTGCGAAGAACATAAAGTACGTAGATTTTGTTATCCTTTTTATTTTTTATTTAACTATTAGTTATCATAATTTAATTTTTTTTAGAAATATTATCTATGATTAGGTCACAACCGAAGACGGATATATTTTAAGTCTTCAAAGAATCCCAACAGGTCGATCTAATAGCAAGAAAGGGGCTAAAGCGCCAGTTCTTCTTCAACATGGACTTATAAGTGTACTTTCAAACCTACATATTATTCTCGATGTTTTTTCTACCATATATTCAAGTATATTATTAAGGGTGTGTTCCTTTGGATTTTTTTTTTATTATATATTTTTAGATGAAAATAATAGTTTGATTTGAACTTTTATGAGATAAAATAAAAAAATCGAATAGTAAAAAAAATAATAAGCATAAAATACATAATAAAAATTTTCAAATTATTAATTTTTGTTCATGGTAATAATATAGGATGCTTCGACATGGTTAGATTCTCCCGATCAATCCTTGGGATTTATATTAGCGGACAATGGATTTGACGTTTGGCTAGCCAATGTTCGGGGGACAAGTTATAGCAGCGGACACACTTCCCTCACTCCAGATAGTTCCGTATGAATTTTTTTATATATGTTTTTCTTTAAAAAAATGTTTACTTATGTTTTCAATATTTTTATTTCACTATTTATCAATAATTTATTTATATACATCAAATTAAATATTTGTATTTTATTTATTTATTTTTATTAAAATCTATTATCTATTCAGCACATCACAAATATTTTATATTAAGGACCTAAAATAGCAAAATATGATGATTTATAGGATAATTAAATTCAAATTGTGCTTCAAATAAATTTTAAACAATGATAAGGACTTCAATTTTAATGATGAAATTTTATATTTTTTTATTAAATTTGAACCATTCTTTTCCTGATACTCTTCTATTTTTCGACACAATTAGGACTATTGGAATTGGTCATGGGACGAGCTAGCCATCTACGATCTCCCTGCATTCTTCCGATATGTTCATGACAAAACGGGACAAAAGCTTCACTACGTCGGCCACTCCTTAGTAAGTAATGTCTATAAGTACATAAAATAATTTATTAAAGTTTGGATTTAGGTTTGAGTCTCAGAATAATAATTTGAACTAAATGAAAGATAATTCGATGTGATATTTTGTGTAATGCTTCAAATAACAAATAAATATTTGATTTACAATTCCAATGGAAAATAATTTAATGAATAATGCAATACCAAAATCAAACCTTAAAGAACCATAGTTGTTTATAGTTGTAGGTATTTTATTGTAATGTATAAAGAATTATGAAAGTATTATAGATAATTATATTTTGTGTATCTTCGTTTACTTTTATTATTATTATGCATGCGTATATATATTATATATTATACATCGTATTTTTTTTGTGTAATATCTTTAAAGAATCATGTCATTCTAAAACAGTTAACAAATACACTTGAAGAATTTTAACATTTGATTTTTTGTAGGGGACTTTAATGGCTTTGGGCGCATTTTCGAGAGAAGAAGTGTTGAACATCGCGAGATCGGCCGCTATGCTTAGTCCCATAGCTTATATGGGACAAATGCTGTCTCCATTAGCTAGAGCTGCAGCTGATCTCTTTATAGCCGATGTAACATATATTTTTAATTCATGCTAAATTTAATTTTTCATTTCTTTTTTGGAAACCATTCACCAGACATGACGCCGATATAATGTCTAATAATTTCTTTTAATTTGTATATTCAGGCCTTATATTGGCTCGGACTCAAGAAATTCGCTCCCGGAGGGTGAGATATATACTAACTCGTTTGGTATTATCTTCAATATTTTTACATCACGAAAAATTGGAATTTTGGATCTATTTACATATATTTTCTAATTTATTTGATACACATAAATAATAATAGTAATAATAATTAGTTGATTAAAGTTTACGTTAAATACTTATGTTTATTTAAAATATTAGATTAAAACTATATTTTTATAGTAAATATCACATTTATATCTCATTTAACATATATTTATATCACATTAGATATTTAGAGACTTTGTTTATATATATTTTTAAATCACTTTTGATACTATTCGTCAACAATATTTTTTTAAAAAATTTAAATCAAATATTTATTTTTATTTAAAATATTATATAAAAAATATAAATTTTTGGCACAAGATATTTATTTACATGAATTTTTTAACTCAATTCTTCACTATTTTCAAACACATTTAAAATATATTTAAATACAAAGTAACTTATCGTGAACTCATGACTCTAACTATTTGCAAGTTTGGTCCAAAATGCTAATAGAAACTCACATGTTATCTAAATTGTGTATGAACTAGACACAATTAAGCATTTAAGATTAAAATTGTGAAGAGTTAAAACTTACACGATCAAATTACTATGGTGAAAAGTTTAGAATAAAAACTATGATTTCGTAAATTCAACAGGGGAGCTGCTTCCAAACTTTTGAAGGATATCTGCACCACAATTGATTGTACTTCTATAGAAAATGCGATCACAGGTAGTATGAACTTTTTAACAACAGAAAATCGAACACTTTTTTTTCCTTTTAAATCATTAAATATTCAAACGATTTAGTGGTATTTTATGTCTTGTTTTACTTTCGGTCTCCCTTATAGGCCCGAATTGTTGCCTGAATTCTTCTAGCTCGTTGAGTAAGCAACAGCCCACCGCAACGAAGAACATGATTCATCTCGCCCAAAGTAAGTTCGAATTTGTTAATCTCATTTCTAAATGAAACGGTAATTGTTGAATCATGTCATTTTAACTCAGATTTGATTATTTGGTCAATAATTTGTTATTCTAGTTCAAATTGCTCACGTGAACAATCGCATCAAAATAGTAATAATTAACATTTATAAAATCAAATTACTATGATAGACACTATGATTAAAATACTAATACTTAATATTCTTTTCCGTCCAAAATCAATATTTTCATTTTGCCATGTTTATGTGTCTAAAATTAATCTATTTATTCTTTTTTAGTAATTGTATTCCCCCAAAAATATTAAATAAAAATGAATTTGTATATCTTATATTTTATTGCAACAATGTTATAAGCGAATTTAACTTACATTACAAAACATTCTTAGGGATAAAATTGTATATTCATGTCTTTTTTGTTTTACATATATATATATATAATCCACTAATATTTCAAAATTTACGTACAAAAAATAAATGACAAATTCATAATAATCGGTTAAATTTATGCTTACACTAATTGCTAGCAAAAAAATTTCCACCACCTTAAATAGTATTTCTACTTTAATGACAATTTTATTACTATGTTATATTATAGATATACTATCAATTAAACTAATCCTTTATGAATTTTATAAAATACTCCACGTAATTTTTACTTATACATAAGATTCCTAAGGATTTGTTTGGATTGTATTTGAATTTGAGTTTTTATTTGAATTTTAGTTTAAATGGTATTTTGATTTAATATTTATAATTAAAAATATATTTTTAATAAAAAAGTATGAGGTAAATAATTAAAAATTAGTTTAAAATACAAACCAAACAAACTTAACCTAGTACGTGGCCATATATACAAGTATAGCTTTCATGAAGAAGGGAACAAGGGGATTTTACCAACTTACATACATACAAAGTTTGTCTGTCAAATTAAGTTCAGGAAATAAATAAGTTTAGATTGGCTTCTACCAACATTTTTTTTTTTTCTAATGAATAAAACCTTATTAAAATATTTTAGGTTTGTGATTTTTTTATTTAAATTTAATTTTTATGTTTTAATAGTAATTTAGATCTGCTTATTTATAAATATATATATATATATTTAACAGGAATCCTCTAAGTTAAGTAGTAGAAAATTTGAAAAAAGAAAAACTAGAAAACTTAAAGACACACCCTACCGTATTTATAGCTAACATTAGATGCTCGAATTTTTTAATAGTGATCCGAAAAGGGACCATAGAAATGTACGACTATGGTAACGGTGACGACAACAACAAACACTACGGACAAGGAACACCTCCGGCTTACAATATGACAAGCATCCCCAACGATCTTCCTCTATTTCTTGGGTACGGTGGTCAAGACTTGCTTTCGGATGTCAAGGATGTGCAAACTCTGATCGACACATTATCCGACCACGATCCCAACAAGCTCGTGTTGCTCTATAGGGAAGACTACGCTCACTTAGACTTTGTTCACGGAACGAATGCTAATCAAGTAGTGTATGATCCCCTCATGGCGTTCTTCGAGCGCAATTAGTTCGAACCCGTTATAAATTACTTGATGCATTTGTATAAAAGATACAATTTAGATGTGGTGTGGAATTGAGATGCTTTTGAAAGATTATTTCCAACATTTCACTCCAGCAACGGTGAAAATGTAGTTGATATACAAAAATTTTATTCGAATCACAAACTTCAATTTTTACTTTTAAAAAGAATACTCCTTGTATATTTTATTTTTATATTATTTTATATAACTTTTATATTTATAAATTATACTCACTTTTTACTTTTTACACATTATCACCAAAACTATAGAATTCATATTTTATTTAAAATTAGCATCTATTTTAATTGATAGCTATTGAAAATAAATTAATTTTAAATAAATAATTAAATATTATCAAGACAAATATGATATAATACTATCACAAAGGTAGAATAATCATTCAAAAAAAATTAAATCTCACTTTTCAAAAAATAATATTGTGCTTTCTAAAATGAATAAATTATACAAAAGTTCAACTCCAAAAATGGGATAGTGGTTAGGGCTAGGTGGTTAGGGCTAGGGCGTTAACCGTACGAATGATCAGCATCATACTGATTAATCTACACTGTTGGATAACTTATATGATATATTTAATAGTTTGGATTTTATAAGAATAATTTAGTAATATTACATGCATTTACTATCATATAGCGTCGACATATGAACTGTTAGCACTATGTTGATTCAATCTACATCGTTGAATTACTTATATGATATATTTAATGGTTTAGATTTTATAAGAATAATTTAGTAATATTACATACATTTATATATGATGTTTTTTTTTATATGTTCTTCTAATTAAATGTAAATGATTTTCAATTTGTATACAGATATAAGATTTTCCAAATATAAGATAAGTTATTTCACCATATAGTGCTAAATGAACGTTAATTATTTATGTTTGTATTTATATATTTTTTCTAATTGAATATAAACCATATGCTATTTGTATATAAGTATAAGACTATTCAAATATATTTTATAGTGCTAAATGAATGTTAACTATGTGATATTTAAATTTATATTTTATTGTAATTGAATATAAACTATATATTGTGTTGAATCATGTCAAGAATTGAAGAACAATGGAGCATTAGAAGCTGAAGACTGCAAAATGAATTGGAACCGAGGTGAGGAAGAAGGTGAGAAAGAAGATAAAGGTTAGGTAATTGGATTGTTTTATGGACTTCTTTTGTATTATGTTTTTTTCATTTGTAGCCCACTGTCAATTAGTTTTAAGCCCAAATTACAATAATTTGTTAGGAATTAGATTTTTTTTGTTATTCCCTGTGAGAACGTATGTATATAGTGATGTACTGTAAATCAATTCTTTGGTAAAATACAAATATTCATCTTCCTAAATTCTCTTCATGGTATCAAAGTCTTGAATTACCCCGGTATTACTCCGATCTTATTTCCCTTTCATCCTCTCTGTGAGATTGTGATCTCAATGTTGCAATGGCAACTGATTCCCCCATATCTAGTGCTTCATCAAACTTCATCCCTAGTAACACTGCTGCCTCATCAATGGCATATTTGGAACTCCCTCCTTCTGATCATCCATGGATGAGTCTGGTGACCACATTACTCATTGACTCAAACTATTTGATTTGGAGCCGTGGCATAATGCGGTCACTTGCAGCTAAGGGCAAAGAAGGCTTCATTACTGGAGAAATTCCAAAGCCTAAGGAACCTGTGGCTACAGCCATTTGGAGGAGAACTGATAACATGATTCTCTTGTGGATGCTCAACTCTATTTTTCCACAGCTAACAGATGTTTTTGGTTATGTAAATTCCAGCCATGAACTGTGGAACATACTCAAAGAGAGATATGGGCAATGCAATGGTCCTGTCATCTATCAACTGAAAAGGAAAATCTCAAGTTTAACCCAAGGTAACATGAGTATAGCCTCTTACTTCACTAAACTTAAAAAGCTAAAGGATGAACTGTATTGTTTGGCACCTATTCTTGAAGAAATGAATGAAGT
The DNA here is from genome assembly GCF_009805555.1 of Andrographis paniculata. NCBI lineage: Eukaryota > Viridiplantae > Streptophyta > Magnoliopsida > Lamiales > Acanthaceae > Andrographis > Andrographis paniculata. Next base: position 4,228,276 of record NW_026137611.1, read on the forward strand.
GGAGGAGTACATTTATCTGCAGGATATAGTGGACTTCCTTATGGGGTTGAATGACACGTTTAATGCAATTAGGAGTCAAGTTCTCATGCAAGATCCACTTCCTTCACTTAACAAAATCTATGGAATGCTCTGCAGTGCTGAAAAAACAACAAGAGATTCATGGTCTTGTTCATAATACCAATCCAACTATCCTCCTCAGCTCCCACGGGCCAACCCTTCAGCCTTTTGACAAGAAGAAAATTGACAAAAGAGAGCTGATGTGTGAGCACTGCAAGAAGACTGGGCAAACTAAGGAGACATGTTTTAAATTACATGCAACTCCTGATTGGTTTAAGACAATTCAAGAAAAAATAAAACATAAAACATAGATGACTCTTCAAACCAATATGTTGAGACTGCACTCCAGATTGAAGAGGAGAAACTAATCGAAAGTGTTGTTTGGAATTCTGGTGCACTCACATAATTAATTCAAAAAAAGATTCAAAAGGCCTTTGACTGAGTGATATCACCTCTTGATCACCTCAATATGCTGGAGGTTGATCACTTGGGTAAAAGGTGTTTAAATATGTTTACTGATATCAATATGACTTATTCTTGGATATTGGACTCTGGGGCAACATGTCATATTAGCAACAACTCTATGCACTTTAAGTTCTTGAATATTTTGAAGAAACTTGTAAGGATACACTTGCCTAATGGAATAGTGCAAACTGCAACACATACAGGAAATATTATGTTGAATGATTCCATCATTTTGTATGATACTTATCTCATCCCTGGTTTCAAATATTGTCTCATATCAGTGCCTAGATTATGTTTGGATTCTAATATATCTATGAGTTTCAGAGATAATGAATGCTTGATTCAGGACCAGAGAAGTAAAACTGATGTTGGAAGGGGAAAACTCAATGGGAACTTATACCATCTACTGCATGAATCTTCTTTGAAGGTTCTCGCTGCAGAAAAGAAGTTTCCTTGGCATCACAGACTAGGACATCCATCCAATAAAGTTCTAATACACATGCCTTATGCTTATAATTTTGCTGCAGTCAATAAACCTTGTGATACATGTCACTTTGCTAAACAAAGGAAGTTGCCTTTTAATGAAAGTAATACATATGCTTCATGTTGGTTTGACTTGCTTCACTTGGATATTTTGGGGCCGTATAGTTTTCCTTCATCTAATGGAAGTAGATATTTTTTAACTGTGGTGGATGAATATAGCAGAGCAATTTGGACTTACTTAATGAAATCAAAATCACAAGCACTGAAAATTTTTACTATTTATCTAAAGCTTGTTGAAAATGGAATTATGCATGAACAGACTTGTCTTTACAATCCACATCAAAATGGAATGGTGGAAAGAAAGCACCAACATCTCTTGACTGTGATGAGATCATTGTTGTTGCATTCCAATTTGCCTACATCTTTTTTGGGGGAAGCACTTTTGACAATTATATATCTTATAAATCTTCTTCCTACTCCAGTGATCAAGTGGAAATGTCCCTATCAAGTGCTGCATGGTACTCAACTAAATATAGATCACTTGAGAGGTTTTCGATGTCTTTGTTTTACCCTGAATACTGATCCTTACAGATCAAAGCTTGGAAAGAGAGCAGCAAAATGCATATTTTTGGAATATGAACAAGGATCAAATGGTTATAGAGTCTTGGACATCGAAAGAAATAAGGTTCTAATAACTAGGGATGTCATCTTCTTTGAGGATGTCTTCCCTGGTCTTGAAGATAAATCTTGTTGCAACCTTGAGATGCCACAATGTCATACACTGCCTACTATGGGAGAGAACCAACGTGTCTCTCACACACCTAATAATTTGTCACCAGGCATAAACATTGAAAATACAGAGCTTCCAGCACAAGGGAACAGCCCTTTAACTGCATTAATTCCCACTGATGACTCTAATGTGGGATTTCCAAAATATTGATGAAAACTACATACCATCAGCATCTCTCAGTCCTACACAAACTACTTCAGAGGAGTTTGACAGACTTCATAGAGCCAAAAGAAAGCTATGCTGGATGTAAGATTATGTTTGTGCTCATGAAACTCCCGAAGATGCAGGTAAAGAACCTCTAACTTATGCTGAAGCTGCAGAAAAACCACATTGGGTTGAGGCAATGAATAAGGAAATTAAGGCCCTTGAAGCTAATAAGACATGGAAATTAACCACTCTACCACAAGGAATGAAAGCAATTGGATGCAAATGGATATTTAGAACAAAAAGAAATAATGATGGAACTATCAACAGGTATAAGGCTAGGCTTGTTGCAAAGGGATACTTACAAGTTCATGGAGTTAACTTTGACGAATGTTTTGCACCTGTGGCCAAAAGTGTCATTGTAAGATTGGTTTTAGCAGTTGCAGTTGTAAGAGGATGGAGAATTCAGCAAATTGATGTGGATAATGCTTTTTTACATGGAACTTTGGATGAAGAACTATATCTCAAGCCACCACCTGGTTACTCTGCTACTTCTGATCAAGTGTGTAGATTAAAAAAGTCTCTCTATGGACTCAAATAGGCACCACGTGTGTGGTATAAAACTCTTGCTGATAAGGTCTTACAATTTGGTTTTAAAAAGTCCGCCCATGATCATTGTCTGTTCTTCAAGTATATTAGTGCAGATATTTTGGTTTTAATTGTTTATGTGGATGACATCTTGCTGACAGGAACCTCACCAAAACTCATTGATGAAGTCAAACTATATCTTCACCAAGCTTTTACAATCAAGGATTTGGGAAAGGCCAAATACTTTCTTGGATTGGAAATAAAGTTACTAGAAGATGTGATGATTTTGACTCAAAGGCAGTATATTTTTTATATTCTTGATGATATGAATATGTTAGAAGTCAAATCTACAGCCACTCCTTTGCCTATTGGTCTGAAGCTCTCTGCTAAAGATGGTGAACCTCTTGCTGATACATCAAGGTACCGCAGATTAATTAGAAGGTTGCTGTATTTGAACTTCTCTAGACCGGATGTAACTTTTGCCACACAACAGTTGAGTCAATTTATGAGTGAACCTACTATCACTCATTGAAGGGCAACAACGCACTTACTAAGATATCTTAAGGGAACCATGAATCACAACTTGGCATTTGACTCGACATCTTCATTGCAGTTGGAAGCCTATTGTGATGCAGATTGGGGTACATGCCCTGACTCAAGAAAATCTATCACTGTGTATTCCTTGGATCTAATCTTATCTCTTGGAAAACTATGAAGCAGTCTACGGTAAGCACCTCATAAACAGAAGCCGAGTATAGGAGCATGAGCACAACAACAAGCGAGCTGCTTTGGATTTCCTATCTTATGAATTCATTGAAGGTGACTATGTCACAACCCATTTTATGGTAATTGAATATAAACTATATATTGTGTTGAATCAATTTTAGCTATATGATATTTGCATTTATATATGTTACTAAATATATTTATAATATCCTATTTGTATGTATATTTGTATGTATATCTATATGTATATGTATATTATATTAATAATTTTATATGTGCTTATGCGATATAAAATGTGTTTATTATATGCGTATGATTTGTTTATTATGTGTGTGTTAAATAATATTTTCACATATAAAAACAAATACTAGTATTTATATAAAATATAATTGAATTTGTTATTTTTTTATTTTATCAATTTCAAATTTTAAATAAAAATAATTTAAAAAATATATAAAAATGAAAGAAAAGAATCAAGTAAAGAAATATAAATATTGAAGAATTTTTTTTAAATTTCATTCATAAAAGAGAAAAAAATAAAATAAGAAGAAGAACAAAAGTAAGAAGAAATATAAAACAAAGAAGAACATAAGAGAGAAAAATTGACATAATAATTTTTCCCTTACTGTTAAAAGAATTATTTGATTAAAAATTAATCTAGCGAATTTAGTGAACTCAAAAAATAAAATAGCAAATGAGATTGGGTTGGATCCGCCCCTGTTCTTTTAACTAAATCCACTACATTTATATTATTGTTGGATTACAAAAATGAAGAAATGGATTTCAACCCGGTTTGAAGAAGAAGGCCCAAAATTATCAAAGTCGAAAGAAGGTGAATGTTGGCTCAATGAAGTTGTGTACATGAAAAGCCTATTTTTTGAGAAGAAAAGTAGAGGAAGGATATCAAGGAGACGGCTGATTATACAAAGGGAGTTAAGAGAGTGGAAGTTTCGATGGTTACTAAAAAGTGGGTTAGAGCTTAGATGATCCACCATTAAAGAAGCTTATTTAGAGTTACATAAGCCATGATCTCCAAATGATGATGACAATTATGGTGCCCATTATTTGGAGGAAAAATATGGAAGCTGGCGGAAATTATGAAGCAAATGAGTGAGTATAGAGTTATGGTTGTTACCAAAGAAAGAGAGCTTGGATAATGAGTTATTCAATAATTTTGGAAATTTCCGTGATTATTTGGTGATAAATGAAGGCTTAAAAAATCAATTATTGATGATTTGAGAGTTATACAAGTTACATTTACTTTAATAATGACGGAAGTGTTTGGCAATTAAAGACGACAAGGAGTTGCAAGTTTAGATAGAATATAAAAGTCAAGAATTCGAAATGAAGGGGGTCTCCGACCAATCCAACATACTTCCGAAATATATCTTCTTTTTATCTTTATTTTTCGTTGTATTTTCACTCATTGTTGTTCATTTTTCCGCCGGTTCATTTGCTTTTCTTCGAGCCTTCTTTCTATTTTATGTGTACTTTTTAGCTATTGCTATCTAGTTTTAATAAAATTTAATTTTTATAGTTTTTTTTCTCGTTCATTTCTTCCTGCGGATTTTTCTGTTAGTTCTTTTACGGAGCTTTCTGGAGTTCCCTAAAGGGCTCTTATATATTTTTTACTGGTTTCATTAAGCCGTCACAAAATTAAGAATATTCGAATTTTCATATACAATAATTATATATTTCAAATATATATATTGTTTAATTTGATACATGCAAAACTAATAGATTAAATATTTACTATCTAAAATCTGTTTTATTTACTATCTATATATTCACCTAGAGTCAATTCTGCTAGAGCGTCGCTTCTTTGACTTTTTTTTTAAAATTTTTGGATATAGGTCCCATAACTTAAAATAATATAATAATAATTAAAAAAAAAAAAAAGTGTAACAAGGGACAAGGGGAAAGCAGTAGCAATTTTTTTTATTTTTGGTCTCACAACTTAAAATAATACTCCCCCATCCTTATTATTATATTAGAATTAGTTAGACACGACAACTTAAAAAATATATGATTAATAAATAATTTAGAATGCATTAGTTAAAATAATTATAATATAATAAATTAATTATAAATTAAAATTAAAATAATTAATTAGTATAATTAAAATTTTAGATGTAATTCAAATGTATAATTTTTTTCAAAAAAAGAAACAACGTTGGAAAGCGACAACGGTTGCTATTATTTATTGTATATATTTTTACTTGTATATTTATATTTAATTTTATAAATATAATTTATTATTATATATATTTTTTATTTATATTTTGTTTAAATTATAATATAATACTCCTTTCATCCCTTAATTGAACTTATTTATTTGGGGTGTTTAACAATGAATTATTACTAATAGGTGATTCTATTAGCGGTTAGCTGAACATATTAACTATTGTGCTAAATTATTTGTAAAAATAAATATTTGATATTATTAGTATATGTAAAATGATAATTAAAACTATTTAATATTTTATTTTTAAAATAGTTACTTGCATTTTTTCGGTGTGTAGAAGTATTTAGAATTTTATTATTAGTTATTGAAAATTATAAAATAAAAATATCATATACTCCCTTCGTCCCTTAACAATCTATCCATTTTTCTATTTTGGTCCGTCTCATAACAAAGTATCCGTTTCCTTTTTAGTAATTGTACTATCTACCTAACATTACAAATACCCTTCTAATTTACATTATATTACACAAATGTTATTACCTTTATATCATACAATACTAATAGGGTTAATTTAGTCCTTTTACCTTTATTTTAAATCATTGTCAAGCTGACGAGATCTAAGGTGGAACCATTACAGTTTTTTATTTTTTACATTCATCAACTCATGTTTAACTTTAAAAGATGACAGACAGTGCAACATCAATTTCAAATGTATGTAAACACATTTATTAGAAGAAGACAAGTAGTTTAGTATTAGTTATTATAAAATATCCTTCAATTTAATTATACCAAAATCAAGATCAACTGATATTTTATAGTATAGACAAGATCAATGTTTGTAAGAGCAAAAAGAACAGCACACCGACATACATCTACTCTCATTCAATAGAACTTCCCTGAAAAACATACAAGACATTCAAGTGGCAACAAATAAGTACTTCCGAAATCAATAACTTGTGATATTTGTAATAATTACCTAATTATTGGATAAAAGAACCAAGATTAAATACAACATGGTCAACCAAAAAGAATCGAGATGAATATGAGATTGATTTATTCAGCTTCTTAATTCAACTAAAAGAAAATTCACAAGTTTCTCATAGTTCCTGAGCAAGATAGAATACTAAACTGTTTGTAAAAAGTGAGAAATTACATTATACACCAATGCCATCAAAAGCTTATATACCCTTATGAAGCAAAGGCAATATGAAGTAAATGAAGAAAATATTTTATGTATTATAGTTAATGATCAAAGTTTGAAAACATATATACCTCATGGCAAATAATATTGTGCAAAGAGTAATAATTGAGAATGGCTTCTAAAGCCAGAATAGCATGGTTTCTAAAGCCATAATAGCTTCAACATGTTGCATCTTACCAAAGCAAATGCAGCCTCACATGCGAGCATGTTCGACTTACCTGTAGTAGCTGATGTACAAAATGTGATTTAATGCTTGAGATCCCTTGATTGATGTAGCTCGATCTCTGCTACTAAAATTCAAATACTCGCTACTAGGTAGTGGCAACATATAGGTAGGGGTTAGAGGGTTAAAACCATAAAAAGCCTCAAACGGGGACAATTTAGTACTAGTCCTAAGATGCCTATTATAAGCAAATTCAACATGTGATAGGCATTCATCCCATGTTCGACCATTATCATGTACCATGGCACGTAAAAGACTACCTAAGGTACGATTGACTGCCTCCATTTGGCCATCTGTCTGGGGGTGACACGTGGTAGAGAAAAGTAAGCTCGTCCCAATTTCATGCCAAAGACTTTTCCAGAAATACGATACAAACTTTACATGCCGGTCTGATACAATAGTTTCAGAACCCCATGCAATTTCACAACCTCTCGAAAGAAAAGTTTTGCCACATAACTAGCATATGTCGTTTTCGCACAAGGTATAAAGTGAGTCATCTTGGAAAATCTATCAACCACAACAAAAATTGAATCTTTAGCACGTGGTGTCCGAGATAAACCAAGAACAAAATCCATAGAAACATCTAACCAAGGGCTTTTTGGAGTGGGAAGAGGAGTATACATACCATGGGGCTTCAAAGTACTCTTTCCCACTCTACATGCAAGACACTTATCAATAAAAGAATCAATATGTTTATGCATGTCTACCAAAATGTCCAAGCATATGACTACCATGACTCTCTTCAATCAAAATATCTCTAATGCTACATCTAGGAAAGCACAATTTATCACCATGAAAAAAATAGCCATCATGCTTATAGTAATCATCAAAACCATGCTTCTCACACCTCCTAAATATATCACCAAAATCTACATCATGCTCATATAACTCACGAATATGGGAAAATACAATCAAATGTGTGTGAGTATGGTTAAGTAAAATATACCTCCGAGAGAGTACATCAGCAATTGCATTCTTCTTCCCTTGTTTATACTTAATCATATATGGAAATTGTTCAATAAAGCTTACCCACTGAGCATAACGCTGATTGAGTTGTTGTTGTCACAAATGCTTGAGGGTCTCATGATCCGTGTGAATTACGAACTTCTTTGGCAGCAAATAATGTTGTCAAACTCTCAGGGCTTGCACAACCGCATATAATTCCTTGTCGTATGTCAAGTAGTTCAGGGCTGCTCCATGGAACTTCTCACTATAATAAGCAATTGGCCGTCTTTCTTGTAACATTACTGTACCTATAACAACTCCACTAGCATCACATTGGACTTCAAAAGCTCGTTCAAAATCGGGTATTGCCAAAACCGGAGCATGTGTCAAACTATCTCGAAGCTTCTCAAAGGCTACTTCATGGCGTGCCCCCAACTTAAATAGAACATTCTTCTTTATAAGGGAGGTCAATGGGGTTGCTATCACACTAAAGTATGGTACGAATCGCCTGAAGAATCCACACATTCCAAGGAACCTCCGGACATTGGCCACACTTGTACATTTTTTTCATTCCTGAATTGCAACAACCTTAGCTTCATCAACCTAAAGACCATCTGCACCTACAACAAAGCCAAGAAAAATAATTTCATCAGTACAGAATATGCATTTCTTTAATGTATAATACAATTTAACATTTTTTAAAGCATGGAAAAGTTGCCTAACATGTCCAAGATGGTATTCCGAACAAGTGCTATAGACAAGTATGTCATCAATGTATACAATCACAAACTTTCCAATAAATTCTCTCAACACATGGTTCATCAATCGCATGAAAGTGCTGGTAGAGTTTGTCAACCCGAATCGCATGACTAGCCACTCGTACAACCCAAACTTGGTTTTTAAAGTTGTTTTCTACTCATCTTCGGGTTGCATACGAATCTGATGGGACTATTTAAGTCAATTTTTGTAAACAACTGCGCTCTATGCAACTCGTCAAGCATATCATCCAATCGAGGGATTGGATGTCGGTATTTCACAGGAATTGCATTGACAGCGCTGTAATCAACACACATAAGCCATGACTTATCCTTTTTAGGGACAAGAAAAACAGTTACATCACAAAGAGATAAAGATTCTTGAAATCATCCCTTATCAAGAAGCTCTTTGACTTGTCTTCGAATTTCCCCACTTTCTTTTGGATTACACCTATAAGCTGGCCTATTGGGAATTGATGCACCCGGTGCAAAATCAACACGATGTTTGATGAGTAGCAATGGTGGTAATCCAGGTGGTATATCATCCAAAAAGACATCCTCAAACTCTCTAAGCAAGTCTACAAGAGGATGAGACAAGTGAGAAAAAGAATTATCATTAATAACAAGTACTTCTCTGAGTAAGAGAATATAAAAGTAACTTCCCTCATCTTGGTTACTGTTCTGGAGAACTTCTTTGTTGAACTCTTTGAGACTAAGCAACAGCTTGCCATCGTCTCCCTCGGAAGGTTTCGCTGAAACAGCAACAGTAGCCCCTTTTTATTTTACCACATCTTGCATAGTCCTATGTAAATGTTCAACATCACAACGGACGGTCTCGAGTGAAAGGGCGGAAATGCGCAACGTCTTGCGACATTTAGTGAATGATATTTTATTCTTATATCCGTCGTACAAAACACGTCTATCAAATTGTCATGGTCGTCACAAAAGGAGGTGGCATGTCATCATGGGACACACATCACAAAGGACATCATCGGTGAAACCACGAATCGAAAAGGTAACAATCGCTCGTCTATCAACAGAGACAACTCCTTCATCGCTCATCCAATGTAGGTTATATAGTTTCGAGTGTGGGGTGGTATTCAAACTCAGCTTCTCAACCATATAGGAACTAATAACATTGGTGCAACTACCCGAATCCACTATCATAGATATAGTATGTCCCGCTACCTTCAAATGATAGTATAATAGATTTTCTCGTTGTTATGCATCCTTATCTTCGCGCGGTAAAGAGGTCAAGGCACGCATGACTACTAAACTTAACGGATCCTCAACGCACAGTTCTTCAACGTTATTAACATTTCGAGCCTCTGCTTCAGCCTCTAGTACCTCATTACCCTCACCATCATCGACATATCCACATTTGTCATTCTCCTAAATCATAACGGTTCGTTTATTGGGGCATTGACCTACATAGTGCCCTTGTCCATGACACTTATAGCACGTTACAATCTTTTTTTTCCGCTGTCCAAATCCCTTTTCTTTGAACTTCGCAGCCTCACTCTTCTTATCAACTACTTTAGATTTGTCTTTATCCATATTTTTATCTAAAGGCTTAGCAAGAACAATTCTCTTAGATCCGGTAGAAGATACGACCGGAGCTACAAAACTGGTTGGGAACTTCTTTTGAAATGAAAATTCGGTTGAGGTTGCTATCTTGAGTTGCTCATCGCGTTTGATAGCCAAATCCACAGCTTCCCGAAGAGAACAAAAATGGTGCAGCTCAACCGTATCAGCTATCTCACGCCTCGAACCTTAATGAACCGAGCTTCTATCAATTACTCGCTCTCATCAATATCCAATCGCATCATCAAAATCTCCAATTCCTTAAAATATTCCTCCACCGATTTTGAAACTTGCACTAGGGACTGCAACTCGATATTCATATCTCGTTCAAAACTTTCTGGCACAAAATGCCTCCTCACGATTTCCTTCAACCGGGGCCAAGTATCATCAGATTTCGTTGATGTCATTCTCTATAACGTCTCTCCTTCTTCCACCAAGTCAATGCATAATCCCTGAATTTACGAATCGCCATTCTGAATTTCTTTCCATCTGAGTAATTATAGCAGTCAAATTGCATATCGCACTTCATCGTCCATTCCAAAAATTCCTCTACCCCTCTTAATCCTCCAAAGGTGGGAAGGGTAATCCTAATGGTAGAAACATCATCATCCACTTTACCACATCGATGATACGTTCGGTCTTGTTCATAGAAGAAGTGCTCTGAGTTACGAATATTGTGTGTCTGACCTCATTGAAGGACTCACATCACGATCATGAGAAGCCTTAGCTACATCATATCTACCCCGAATATCAGCTACTCCAGAAGGAACCTCAGTCTGTTCCGTCTCCAACAATGTCAACCTACGATGGAGGTCCTTCATTTTCTTATTCACAGTTTACTCTACATGATTCCAAGTTGCCATTTGTTGCATGGATAAAGTTTTTTCCATTTTAGCCTCCAATTGTTGCATACTTGATTCCAACAACTCCTTCAATTGTTCGTAAGTGGTCATAATGCAAACAAAGACAAACTATATATATGTATATCGAAAGGTAAGTGCTTTCACTCTCTCTCACAACTCTCGGAAAGAAAAATTAGAAGCAACCACAATCAAAACAGAAGAAGTATTTTCCAATTACCGCAAAGAGTACGTAGGAATTCCTTCAAATGTAATACTCAAGGAGAAGTAATGTCAAATAAAAACAAGACGCGTCAACTAGGAAACAAACTAGATGATTCAACGCCAAACTATAATCGAAGAATGTAAAGAAAGTTTGACACAAGTTTTTATTCCACAATTTAGTAACAAGATAGAATCGAAATCCCTAGCACATCATTTGATCATGACAATCTCTCCTAACTCAAAAAAACCTCCTACAGAATAATAGAACTACTCCCCTAGAATTGGTTTAGTGACTATCAACTATGATTATCCAAATGATCGACAATGCACTATAACAAAAAGAGAAAGTGTGCCGCTCAAATTTCTTGTTTTTTTTTTTTTTTGCTCTAGCTTTTACTTAATGTTTCGAGCATGCCTTTTTCAAAATTCATATTACCATCTTGGATCTTTCACTGCACTTTTACCACACTCCTCAAAAACAGAACACAATGCACTATAACTAAATTCAAACGCTATTTCAGAGAGCTATTCAAATCCAAATCTCATTATTACAAAACTTACAATCAACTTAAATGAGTTATCTAACATTAAAAAAATATCACTCATAAATTCCCAGCATTTTGAGAGCAGTAAATCGAACAATTAGACTGCTCGAAATAGAAAACAAAATGTTGGACCCATAATTTTCAAACTGACCAAAAACTGTCTTCCAGGCTTTTTTTTTTACGATTTTGAGATCAAAGCACAAGGAAGCGGGGCTCACTGTATAGATAATTTGATGTCGATTCCGAAACCTCCTCACATGAGTAAATCGGAGTTCTTATGCAAACATTACGACCAAAATACAATTTACCGACAAAACTCACAAATTCACAATTCTAATCCCTCAATTCACTCAATTCCTTGATCATATGATGTGTTTAGGCTCAAAACAAACCATATTACTCAATCAAGGTCTAAGAACACTTAGAAAACAACGAACAAAGCTTGTTAGTGCTGGCCAAAAATCACTACTTCTTGCGTTTTCTTTAGAGACAAATTCCACAACACAACTCATGTTTGGCAACTAACAATGGATTGGAACTGACTATCATCAATTCCCAACGAATTGAGATCAGTAAATCACTCATAAATTCCCAGCCAATTGAGAGCAATAAATCGAACAATTAGACTACTCAAAACAGAAAACAAAATGTTGGACCCATAATTTTCAGACTGACTAAAAACTGTCTTCCAGGCTCTTTTTTTTTACAATTTTGAGATCGCAGCACAGCGAAGCGGGGCTCACTGTATAGATAATTTGATGTCAATTCCGAAACCTCCTCACAATAGTAAATCGGAGTTCTTATACAAACGTTACAACCAAAATACAATTTACCGACAAAACTCACAAATTCACAATTCTAATCCCTCAATTCACTCAAATCCTTGATCATTTGATATGTTTAGGCTCAAAACAAACCATATTACTCAATCAAGGTCTAAGAACACTTAGAAAACAACGACAAAGCTTGTTAGTTGATAACTCTTGATTTTACCATATTTTATAGCTTATATTTATCTATTTAATTATTTGTTTATGTCGAATTTTGGTATTATTTATGTTAATTTATTCTAATAATTGTATTCATTTCATATTGTTTGTATAATATTAATTTATTAGTTTTTAAGTGCAATTTATAAATATTTTGGTGTATAAATTAAATTAATTGATGTGTTTCTTGAATTATATTTTTTGCCATTATTTATGTGCTATTTACGTATTTAATTTTAACTAAATTAATTTTATTTAATAAGTAATATTTATTTAAAGAAATATTTATAAGATGTTCATTATTTATATAGGTGAAATAATGCTTGAAAACTAATATGGGAGCCCAAAACTGGCCTTAAAAAAGTGAAAAAATGGCTTCAGAAGCGAAAAAAACAGTCACCGGCGCGAAAGTCAACAAAAGTCAACGGTCAACGCAAGAAAGTCAACGCGCGAAAGTCAAAGTCAACCGAGCACGGAAGACAAGCGACGGCCGCGCGGAAGACAAGCGGCGGCTGCATAGGCAAGCGAGCGCGGAAGGCGAGCGGCAGCTGTATTTATGAGCGCGGAAGGCAAGCGACGGCTGCACGGAAATAAGCGATGACGGCTGCACGGAAACTTTGGCATTGAAGTGAGCGAAGCGATGGCGGCTGGCACGGAAGGCAACCGGCGGCTGACACGGAAATGTGAGCGGAGCGGAAGGCCATGCGTGGAAGTGAGCGAAGCGGCGACTACATTAATGCTCGCTGCATTTATTGCCGCTGGTCAGCAGTGTATTTGCTGCGCCGCCACAATAATTCCTGCACAGAATTCCGCTGCATTTATGTCTCCTGCACCCTCAGCTCCTGCATTTACTACACTCTCCCAGCTCCCTTAATTAAAATCCTGCACTACTTTTTAGCCAATTTTTGGCTATTTTTGTATTATTTTTATTCTAGAACCTTCTAGAAAATAGGTAGTTATTAATAGTTATATTAGTAGCTATTTTTAGAGTTTGTTATTTATGGTTATTTTTAGAGGTAGTTAGTAGTTATTTTTAGAAGTAGTTATTTATTGGCGGTTGTAATCGCCAAGCTTCTAGAAGCTTTTCCCCTATAAATATCCCCTCTAATTGTACCATATAAATATATAGACCATAGATAGATATATGATACACCATAGATATATATACACCATATATACACAATAATATACATTCTATTTTTTCCATTTCTTTTCTTCCGTATTTTTTTTATCTAGTTTAATAATACGAGATTTTCGGTTTTGTGTCGCGAGTAAACTGATTTTCTCCCCCTTTTTCTTTTAATTTCAGCATAGTATTTTAGCTAGTAAAATTCCTATCATATTTCTCCACCTCACCTTCATCCAAAAATTCCATGTTCGATTTGAATTGTTCAAGTTGGATTTCGACAAGGTTGCGGAAGGGCGACAGAAGAATCGACTATTTCAGCCCTGTTATGCGCCAAAAGCGGTTTCCGGGTAGTTCAACGTAGCTAAGTACGCGGGAGCCTTGTCGACCTGCTTAGTTGCTGTTCTGAATTCGATTTTGATTAAAGAGAGGTAATAAAAGGGGTAGAGCCACTAGCGGAACGGTTGGAAGAATAATTCATGGGGCATAGGCCCTGTCTATTGGGTCACAGAGATTCCTAGTGACAGTAGGGTTTCTTGCTTATAATGTTCTTCGCCGGGTATCGCTGAAGCCTCGTTGTAAATCCCCCAAGATCAAGTACCAACCGAGTCGAGAATCGGCTTAAGCGAGCAAATGCGATCACGTTCATTTCTCCGTGCCGCCTCGCAATTATACATATATTTTTCGCTATCACGCCATCGTCATCCCGCTCATTTCATCCATGGAAATCTAGCCATTAAGGAACGCAAAAGTCAGACACAAACGCCTCGCTTCATCCTTTTTGAGATACATATATTTTATCGTTTTTTTAGTTAGATTTAATTTCCGCAATTTATCTTTTCAGTTTCTTCGATTGCATTAACTCATTGCACTTTTTCTAATTAAATATAGGATATTCGCACATTTCCTGAGTTCGATCCGGACACTCACCGGTTAAAGAGATTTTTTATTTTTGACGATATTTTTGGAGTGACTACACGAACACGCACGACACTATTTTCATTTTATACATATATCTTTTTTTTTTGTATCTTAAAAGATATTTTAAAAACTCTCAAAAATCTTCGATCAAATTTTGGCTTGTTAGTGCTGGCCAAAAATCACTACTTCTTGTGTTTTCTTTAGAGACAAATTCAACAATACAACTCATGTTTGGCAACTAACAATGGATTGGAACTGACTATCATTTCCACTAGATAGGGAATATTTCCAACAACGAAATGGCTATTTCCAGAAACTATGAACTATATTCAAATAGCATGAATTAAACCTATATTTTAACACAAATTTGATCAAGCAGGACATAGAGGCGTATGATCAAACATGTTGTGAACAAGATAGCTTTGAAATCTTATGATCAAATCAACAACCGCTCTGATACCAATTTACGACATGGATTAGGACTATCTCCATGAATCAAACTCGAAAAGAAAATATCTAATATATTCGGGAAACTTACAAATGACGAATCGAAAGAAAAATAAAATAAATCGAATTCCAAAAACAATCACTCCTCTCGAGCAAGCACTTTCGAGAATCCACAGACTTACCGAGGCTGCCAATGCATCTTCCGTCTCTCACGCAATTGCATTCAAATCTCAAACAATCGATTTGTCCTCTCGGCGGATGAAATCACTTCAACTATAAGTAATCTCTCCAAAGCTAGGGTAAATCCTCTCTAATTGTTCTCATATCTAAGTTGTATGTCCATCAAGAAAATAAACAAGACTATATATGCTAATGAAAAATTAATCTAAGTCACACATTTTAAGTGGCAAGCTAATCTAAATCACACATTTTGATTAAGGTCAAAGGATCACAACCTTCAAGCAAACAAGCAACTTTGACCGAGTCCAGGTTGCAGTCGGTCCGTCTAAGATCGGGTTCGGGTGATCCGGAGCCGTGTCACGGTACATGTGCAATTTTAAATTAAAATTTAATAATTGTAAAAAAAATTAGATTTTTCGGATCCATCGAGTCTTACCGGGTATAGTTTCGGTCAGATCCGGTATAATTGGATCAAATTTAGGTCTCGGGTCTAACAATATATATTCGGGATGAATTTCAGGTCCGGCTAAATCCGACTCATTGTCATCCGAAAAATTTTATAATTCAAATAAAATTTATAATAAATAATAATTTTAAACAATGAGTTTATAATTTATTTAAAACAATATTGTACCGTAAAAAAAAATATAAATTTAATTTAATATATAATTCAAATAATAATTAATCTTAAAATTATTTATGTTGTAATATTATTATAGGAATAGCCAATAGAAATATTAATTATTTCTACTGCTAACCACTATTTTATATATTGTATATAATATATTATATAATAATATATATGAATGTAATAACTTGCATGTATATTATAATATATATATATATGTATAGCATATATGTATGTATGTGGATACATATATATATATATAAAGGCGAGATAGAGAGATGGAAGTGAATTGATTGTGATGGAAAGGCAATACAAATTGATTATTGCAGACACATATTTATAGGCATGAAAACCATGTACCGAAGGAAATATAAAAGCATAAAACATGGCTACGTAGCTACACGTTTATTATACGTGTATAATACTCCCACTTGGATACTTTTATTCAAAGAATGTGCCTCGTTAAAACCTTATTAGAAAAAAACCCTGTGGGACAAAAAATTCTAGTGAAGGAAAAAGCGTACACCATTCTTGTATTGATTCTCCCCCTGATCTGAGCATTATTGGAGATTCCTGAACCGACGCATTCCAATTTTCTTTACCAGTTTTTCAAATGTTGCAGTCGGTAATGCCTTGGTTAATATATCCGCCAAATTATTATCTGATCGAATTTTTTGCACATTGATTTCACCATTTTGTTGTAGATCATGAGTAAAAAAGAATTTTGGTGAAATATGTTTCGTTCTATCTCATTTAATGTAACCCCCTTTCAATTGAGCTATACTTGCTGTATTATCTTCATACAATGTAGTCGGGGGGGTTTTATCATCGGATATTAACCCGCAATTTTTCAGTATATGTTGATTAATTGACCTCAACCAAACACATTCTCGACTAGCTTCATGTATTGCCAATATTTTAGCATGATTTGAAGAAGTGGCAGTTAGAGTTTGTTTCATTGATCTCCAGGAGATCACTGTTTCGCCACAAGTGAATATATAGCCAGTTTGTGACTTGGCTTTATGAGGATCAGATAAATATCCTGCATCGGCAAATCCAATTAATTCATGTCGAGAATCTTTCGAGTAAAATAACCCGAGATCAATTGTTTCTTGGAGATAGCGAAAAATGTGCTTAATCCCGTTCCAATGTCGTCGAGTAGGCGATGAACTGAATCTCGCCAATAAATTTACAGAAAATGATATATCAGGTCGGGTGCTATTGGCAAGATACATTAATGCGCCTATAGCACTCATATATGGCACTTCTGGGCCAAGTGTTTCTTCATTTTCCTCTTTTGGTCTAAATGGATCCTTTATTGGATTGAGTGCTTTGAAGATCATTGGGGTACTTAGCGGATGTGACTTATCCATCATAAATTGTTTCAGTACCCTTTTGGTATAATTTGATTGGTGATGAAGATTCCACTTTCCAAGTGCTCAATTTGCAGACCAAGGCAAAATTTAGTCTTTCCAAAATCTTTCATCTCAACTCCTTTTTCAGATATTCAATAGCCTTTTGGATTTCATCAGGAGTTTCAATTAAATTAAAATCATCGACATATACAGCGATGATTACGAATCCTGACCCATTTTTCTTTATGAAAACACATGGACAGATAGGGTTATTTATATAACCTTCTTTGGTTAAGCTTTCGCTGAGGCGATTGTACCACATTCGGCCCGATTGCTTGTGCCCATACAAAGACTTTTGCAATTTGATGGAATATGATTCTTTTGGCTTTGATTTGAATGATTTAGGTATGTTGATCCCTTCTGGGATTTTCATATAGACGTCATTATCTAAAGAGCCGTAAAGATAGGTAGTAACCACATCTATTAATCGCATATCAAGATTATTGTGTACTGTCAGGCTCACCAGATACCTGAATGTTATTCCATTCATGACCATCGAATATGTTTCTTCAAAATCAATACCCGGTCTTTAGGAAAAACCCTGGGCTACAAGCCTTGCTTTATATCTTGTGATATCATCATTTTTATTTCTTTTTCTCACAAACACCCATCTATAACCAACAGGTTTTACATTTTCAGGTGTTTGGACTATAGGGCCGAATACTTGCCTTTTTTCAATGAGTCCAATTCAGACTTAATTGCGTTTTTCCATTTTGCCCAATCATCTCTTTGTCGACATTCATCAACTGATTTTGGTTCATAATTCTCGCAATCTTTCATTATATCGAGTGCTACAGAATATGCAAATGCATTATCAATATTTGTTTCTTTCTGTTCCAATATTTTCCACTAGTGGTATAGTTAATAGAATTTTCACTAACTTCATTATCACTTTCATCAGAATTTTTAGTATCAACATCTTCAAGGGTTGTACTGACCTTTTCAGGTATCTGATCATTGTTGATCTCTTCACCAGTATTTACAATTTTCTTCTTTCATGGATTCTTATCCTTGGAACCCAACAGTCTGCCATGTTTTACGCGGGCAGTATGATTATTAGCACTCGACATTTTCCCTTTTGGGATATTTATTTTAGCTGGTGCATTTGCTGCTGAAATATATGATTTTGTAACTCTGGCAGTATCATTAAAAGCATCAGGCAATTGGTTTGGAATTTTCTGCAAATGCACAATTCTTTGAACTTCAAGTTCACTATGTTTCGTACGATAATCAAATTCAAGTGGTATTTTCCATGAAATTTTTTTTTTTCAGTTGATTACTGTCTCCCCCTAATGTCGGAAAATATGATTCGTCAAAATGACAGTCTGCAAACCTCGCAGTAAATAAATCACCCGTTGTTGGTTCAAGATATTTTGCGATCGAGGTGATTCATACCCGACATATATACTCAACCTTCTTTGAGGTCCCATTTTCATGCGTTGAGATGGCACAATTGGAACATAAACAACACACCCAAATATTCGGAGGTGAGATATATTTGGTATTTTTCCAGAGACCAATTGAGTAGGGGAATAACAGTGATAATTTGTCGGCCTTATTTTCACAAGGGCTGCTGCATGTAATATAGCATGTCCCCAACATGATACAGGAAGTTTAGACCTCATTAACAATGGTCTAGCAATTAATTGCAATCTTTTGATAAGGGATTCAGCGAGGCCATTTTGCGTATGTACATAGGGAACAGGATGTTCCACAGTAATCCCAATTGACATGCAGTAATCATCAAATGTATGTGATGAGTACTCTCCATCATTATCTAAACGTATTTTCTTTATCGGGTGATCTGGAAATTGTGCTCGCAATTTAATTATTTGTGCAAGTAGTCTAGCGAAAGCTAGATTGCGAGTAGATAACAGGCATACGTGTGACCATCGCATTGACGCGTCAATTCGTACCATAAAGTACTTGAAGGGTCCACACGGTGGATCTATTGGTCCACAAATATCACCCTGAATTCTTTCCAGAAAAGCTGGAGATTCAAATCCAACCTTTGTTGGAGATGGCCTGATTATTAACTTCCCTTGGGAATAGGAAGCACAAGCAAATTCATTCGAACTCAAAATATTTTTTTTTTCAATGAGTGGCCATTTGAATTTTCAACAATTCGCCTCAACATTACATTGTCAGGATGCCCAAGTCGATCGTGCCAAGTTTTAAATTCGCTAGTAGCCATTTGGTCTACTAGGTGATATGTTTCAATGAACTGATTTTTGAGTAATATAAGCCGGAAGAAAATGATAGCAATTTTTCTTTCATAATTCTCTTGTCATTCACAATCTGAGTTATCAGGAGATACTCATTTTCTGCCTCATTCAATGTTTCAATGTGATACCAATTTTTCCGAATATCACAGAAGCTCAGTAAATTCCTTCGAGCTTTGCTCGAGAACAAGGCATTTTCAATTGCCATTTTTGTCTCTTTTGGGAGAAATAAAGTAGCTTTTCCTTATCCTTCAATCATTTTTTATGCACCACTGATAGTAACAATAATGGTCTTTCCCATATTCAGGTGGGAGAAATAACATTTATTTTTCAGAATGCTGTGAGTCGTAGCACTGTCGATAAGGCAGATGTTGTCATCGGCTCCAAAATATTTGACATCCATATCTTTGCAAGAAGGTAAAAATAATAAAAGACATGTATTAGTAACATAATCAAAATAGACTTATATTATAGGGGGTAATACAAAAAGGGGGGCAGAAAACATCAAAATAACAAAAAAGATATACAACAACATTTTATCATTTAACATGATCAGCTATGTCAAGCATATCATCGGCATCCAGGTGCGTGATATTTTCATTCATCACATCGTCAAATGTGTCATCGTGGGCAGCGTGATTTGTTTCAAGGGCAATTCTTCCCTGTCTTTCTTTTGAGGCCCGATACAGTTCAACCAAGTGACTGGTTGTACGACAAACATGGGCCCAATGGCCTTTGATTCCACACCGGGTGTATTCCTCGTCATTGTTTCTGTTTCTCCCGGTGTTGAACCTCTGTTGAGGTTTGTACGACCTTCTTTTATTATAACGCCGATTTGGCACATACCGGGGCCTGTTTTGATAATTATTGTGACTGTATGCGTCTGCCCGGCCCCGTCCGCGATTCTGATTTCGATCGCGATCAATTCTTTGATTTCCGACTTCCCCACGGCCATGCACCAGATTTGCCGGTTGTATTGCATTTGCCTCTGGAAATGGATTTGCACATGTCGGCTGAGATTCGTGATTTTTCAACAGCAATTCATTATTTTGTTCGGCCAGCAAAAGACAGGTGATCAGCTCATAATATTTCTGGAAGCCTCTTTCGCGATACTGCTGCTGCAAAACCATGTTAGAGGCATGAAAAGTGGAGAAAGTTTTCTCCATCATATCAGATTCAGATATATTTTCGCCACAGTGGCGCAGTTGTGATGTTATTTTGAACATTGCAGAATTATATTCTTGGACTGTTTTAAAGTTCTGAAGCCGTAGGCTTTGCCATTCGCTTCGTGCCCTTGGCAACAATGTCAAGCTCAAGTGATCGTATCTTTCTTTTAATCTCTCCTACAATTCAAGCGGGGATTCCAGCGTGACATACTGCATTTTCAGTGCATCATCAATGTGATGGCACAAAAAGATCATGGCCTTTGCACGATCTTGGCTCGGGGAGTTTTTATCCCGGGCAATGGTATTTTCCAAGCCCATTGAAGCTAAATGCATTTTAACATCGCGAGCCCATGCCATATAATTTTGGCCAGAAACGAGAAGTGGAAGAAAATCCTGTTTGGCAAGGTTAGTCATAATAAACAGATAAAATATAAAATATTACCTTGCGAAAATAAAATATATAATCGTGCTGATAATGTGTTGTAATATTATTATAGAGATAACCAATAGAAATATTAATTATTTCTACTGCTAACCACTATTTTATATATTGTATATAATTTATTATATAATAATATATATAATGTAATAACTTGCATGTATATTATAATATATATATATGTATAGCACATATGTATGTATGTATGTGGATATATATATATAAAGGCGAGAGAGATGGAAGTGAATTGATTGTGATGAAAAGGCAATACAAATTGATTATTGCAGACACATATTTATAGGCATGAAAATCTTGTACCGAAGGAAATATAAAAGCATACAACATGGCTACGTAGCTACACGTTTATGATACGTATATAATAATTTAACTTTTATTTTACATAAATATATTTATTGTATATAATATTATTTTTTTTTATAAGATGATATAAAAGTAAAATTTAAAAATCCAATAGAATAGAATTTAAAAGTAATAGGAGTACCCCATTACTAAAAAAAAAGAAAATCTCTTATTCGTAGAATTTGGATTTTTTTTTAAATCCTAACATTTTAAATTTGATCATCTTTTTTTTAACCAAAAATAAATCCAAATCTCATAAAATTTTTGAACCAAACATTCCCTTAATCTCTTTCACTATATTTCGCCTTCTAAAATTCTTTTTTTTTTTTCTTTTTTTTTGATGATCTTTATTATTTTATTTTATTTTATTTTATTTTTGTATATGGCGGGGCGTATTATTCAATATAATATATATTATTATATTTTATTTTATTTTCCTTTCACTGATTTTTTTATTTTTTTTATTTTTTTATAGAATGGATCCCACTATTTAATAATAATATATAAATTGAATTTCATTTAATTTTTTTTAGACGGTGATGTTTAGTTACTTGATAATAGTAAATTATGATATTTTCTTTTATTTAGATACAAAGTTTTGTTTACCAAGGAGATTGGTAGAAATAAAATATTTTGAGTGGGTTATACTTTGATATTATATGTTACTCCCTTCATTCAATTTCTATAGTCCTAAAATATATTTGTACGGTTTTTTAGGTGATTGTTTTTTGTTATAAATTGACAAATTTACCCTTAATTGTATGGTAGAGATTAAAAGTAATAAATGAATGAAGGGTAAAAATGTAAAATTTATGTTTAAAAAATGAAATATGACAATAGTTGTTGGACGTCCCAAATAAAAAATAGGACATTAGTTTGTGGACTGAGTATATAATTTTGAGTTGGTTGTACTCAATTTATATCAATTTTTATGAATATAATATATTTATAATTAAAATTATTATATAAATTTATATTTTTATAAAATAAAATTAATATATAAATAATATATAATTATTAATAATGTTAAAATATTCTAACATATATAACACTACTATATTGTTTATTAATATTTTTAATTTTATAAATTTTAGTATTATATTATCATTCAATATGTCAAATTATTTTTATATTTTTTATTAGTTATTATTATTATTTATATAATTTTTTTACTTAAAAAATTGTATGTATATAAATAAAATAAAAATATAATTTACAATTTTTGAAAATAATATTAAAATAAAAAAGTAAATAAATATAAACTAACATAAAAAAGTAAATAAATACAAAACTAACGGTTCAACTACAAAATATATATATAAATATCTATTCCACTGTCACCGATATAACAATATATTGTATTCGATAATTGCAAAGAGAGAAATACACCAGAATTACTACGATATATTGTATTTGATTATTGAAAAGATCAAAAATGGACAATAATATATATTTATTATAATAATAATTTTTAAAAAATATTATGTTTATAATATAAAATATATATTTTTAAAAAAATGATAATAATTTACTAATATATTTTGATTTTAAATTATTATTTTTATTAAAAATTATAATAATATTAATAAATATTATCATATTATTTATCAAATTTGAACAATCCATAAGGAGAGATTTTATACTATACAAATTTTTTATAATTTTTAGTCTATGCATTATTGAATACTTCAAGATTTTAAAAATTTGAATTGAATACCTCAAGATTTTTAAAAATTTGAATTGAATACCTTCGGATTTTTTTAAAGTCAAGATTGAATACACCCCCTTAATGTACATCGTTGGATTACTTATATGGTATATTTAATGGTTTAGATTTTATAAGGATAATCTTTTAATATTACATGCATTTACCACCTTATAGGTTAATTATGTGGTGTTTATATTTACCGATAATTGAATGTAAATGATTTGCTATTTGCATATATATATATATATAAGATTGTCCCAAGTATATTCTAAATTTTATCTTTCATATAGTGGTAAATAAAGGTTAACTGTTTATATTTGTAATTATATGTTTTTGCCAATTGAATATTAACAATGTGCTATTTGTATATGTTACGTATGAAAATTGTGATTAGGTTAAAAAGCCTAAGTTACGAGGAGAACATGGGCCAATGATTGGGTTGGTTGGATTGATCGAGGGATAGTGTGAGAAAATTGGGTGAAATAGAGATATTTCTAAGGCCCGCAGATCGGAAGGTCGGAAGGTTCGTAGGTCGGAAAGTCCGCAGGTCGAAAAGTCAGACGGAAGGTTCGCAGGTAGGAAGGTACACAGGTCGGAAAGTCCGCAAGACGGAAGGTCCTCAGGTCGGAAGGTTCGTAGGTCGGAAAGTCAGCAGGTCGGAAAGTCCGTAAGACGGAAGGTCCGCAGGTCGGAAGGTCCGCAAATCGGAGGGTCCGCAGGTCGGAAGGTCAACAGGTCGGGTGGTCCGCAGGTCGGAAGGTTCGCAGGTCGGGTGGTCTGCAGGTCGAAAAGTCTGCGGGTCGGTTGGTCTATAAGTCGGGAGGTTTGCGGCTGGACCAAACAAGTCGGATGGTCTGTCAATCGGGAGGTTTGCGGCTAGACCAAAAAGTCGGATGGTCTGTAAGTCGGGAGGTTTGCGGCTGGACCAACAAGTCGGATGGTCTGTAAGTCGGGAGGTATGCGGCTGGACCAAACAAGTCGGCTGGCCTGCAAGTTGGGAGGTTTGCAGTCGGACCAACAAGGTAGAAGATTTGTGGTCGGGCCAAAAGGGCAGAAGGTCTGCGGTCGGTCCAGAAAGTCGGATACTATTGCTAAGGGGCGAGAATAACACTTCGGTCGGTTGAGGGCACGTGTCAGCAGAAGAAGGGTTAGCAGACGGTTGAAAATGATGCGTTGTAACCGTTCGGACGACGGTTTTCAGTACTGTTTCTCAAGGAATATTTAAGGATTTGGATTTTTCTTCTACAATTATCTTCAATCAACTTCAACAAAGCAAAGTCAGATTCGGGGATCACCACTTTAACTTTCCAGTATTTTAATTTTCCAGTTAATTATCTTATGTACCGTACAGTGTTTAGTGATTCCTAATCTCAGGCACTAATTAATCAAATTTAAGGATATTTTCAGTATCTTTGAATTTTACTTTTTGTTTGTTGAAAAAATACATCAACAAATTGGCGACCGCAGTGGGAGAAAGGCAAGATTGCTGATCCTAAATCAACAGAGAATTTCATACGACTGAGGTCTGGCCGAATCATCAAAAAAATCAATATGGCAGGCACACAACCTCAATCATCATCAGCACCAGTGGGAGAAAATATTTCACCACCAGTCATGCCAAATCCAGGGGAGATTCCCCAACCACCGACCGATTGGTTGTCTTATGTTCAATAAATGAACAATCAGCAAACTGTGTTTATGCAGAACATGTTGCGCGAGCAACAAAATCTTATGCAGAACATATTAGATCAAGCATTATCAAGGGTTACTCATCAACCCACCCAGACGCCGCCAGGGGTGTCACCATCAAGGATGCAAGCAAATTTTGCAGGGCCATCATATGTGGACAGCATACTTCCAAGCGCCACAACGTTCAACCGAACAGATAGGGGAAAGACTACTCTGACATTTCCAAATAATATTCCTTTGGGACCAAGGGTTGAAAATGTGCAACCGAACATTACAAGAGAGGAAAGGCCAGGGGGACATGTGCAGGATCCTATTATTATTCCTGTGCAAAATCCCATTGATATTCCTGATCATCAACATTTTCGTTTGGGTGATGAAATTGCTCACGTATTGAGGGTTCAGTTCGGTCTAAATCCTCAGATGGCCAACCGACCTGCTTATGAAAGTCCTTTTCCAATTATTAATGAATATCCTCTCCCAAGGAATTACAGGCCACCAAATTTTCATGCTTTTTCTGGAGAGGATGGGTCCTCTACTATAGAACATGTGGAGCGTTTTACAGCACAGTTAGGGAAAATTGGTAACAATCCTTTTTACAAGTTACAACTGTTTGGATTGTCTCTAACTAGGACAGCTTTTTCATGGTTTGTAAGTCTGCCACCTGGGCAAATACAAACTTGGGAAGGTTAGAAATGGCATTTCATGCCAGATTTTTCGATCCCTTGCCAACGGTTTCTTTGACTGATTTATTGGAAATGAAACAATATCCAGAAGAGTCAGCTTAACAATTTATTGAAATGGTGCGATTGATGAAAGGACGGTGTCCTACAATAATCAATGAAAAAGAGATGACCAACTTAGTGGTCAGAAATATGCATGGTCGCCTAAGGGATGCGCTCACTGCACATGATCTCGAGGATCTGGCAAGTCTCGCATCCAAGGCTAGACATTTAGAATCTCTTTTCAGGGAAAGGGATCAGAATTTCAGGCGTAATAAGGGCCAACATATGGCATGTATGGAAACAGAGGCATACGACTTTGATCATGATCAAACAGAAGAGATGGCAGCCGAAATAATTTCAGGGAAGCCTTATGTATGCTCTAAGTTAAAGCCAGCACCAGGAACAGAAGCTAAAGGGCAACCGACCTTTGACAATTCAAAGGCCGATGAGATATTTGATATTCTGCTAACTGATGGTCAGATCCGAATTCCAAAGGGGCAGAGGTTGGCTACTAAGGAAGAAATCAAAGAGAGGCCGTACTGTAAGTGGCATAACTCCTTCACACATAATACAAGTCAATGCACTCATTTTTTAAATGAGATCCAAAAGGCTATTAAGGCAGGTCGGCTCAAGTATATTACTTTGGGAGTGGAACAGCAACCATTTCCAAAAGTAACTACAACAATGGTTAATATACAAGCAACTTCCAAAAAAGAAAAAGGGAACTCATCAAACAGTGGCCGATCAGAGGAAAAACTCAAGGTCTGTGAAAAAATAGTGGCTGAAAAATGGGATAACCAAAATTGTTCTTTTAATATGGAATTAAAGGAGCAAGCTCTGGTTCGGGACCACCCGACCAGGAGGATGGGTGCGGTCGGAAGTAATTGGACTCGAAATAAGAAACCTTTACCAATTGATGTGGATCCTCGCTTTTCAGGCATGAATCGCACTCAAATTCGGAATGCCAAGCGCAGATACGCTGCGAGATACAGAGACAAGGTCGCCTCATCAAAGCAACCAAATGACACCCGAGGCGCTGCTAAGTATTAGAGGGAGGTCGGTCCATCAGGGTCGTCTCGTTTGAGCAGCCGAATGAGGCAGAGGAAGGTCGGCTCATCGGGGCTGCCTCATCAAAGCAGCCGACCAGCGTACGGGACACTGCTAATTACAATGAAGGAGGTCGGTCCACGCAAAAGAAAGGTAAAGGCTTGTCTAACGAAAGAGTTAAGGGTTTCAGATGTCAATATTGTGAGAAGGTTAACATTAACCCATCATTGGAGGAGTTTCGTTTGGAATCTTTGACTGTTCAACCCGAAATTGAAGTCGGAGATGAAATTCCAGAGAAGGGTTCGAGGTCTGTCAAATATCGACTAGGGCCACGTATCCCCTGCCGAATGACAGAGATTAATTGGGTTGAGGAAGAGCCTTTGTGGGCAAGTTTGGTGGATGAGTCTATAGAGGAGCCAGAATGGGCAAAAATTGCGGATCCTGATTTTCAATCAGAGGTCCCTCCAATAGTCTTCCCTCCTATTCCAGAAGGCATGGCGTCTCATTTGAAGCCTCTGTATGTTAATGCTCATATTTGTGGGAAACCAATCACAAAGGTTTTCATAGATAATGGGGCTGTCTTCAATGTAATGCCATTAAAGACTCTCAAGAAGTTAGGAAAGGGAATTCATGATCTATCTCCTGTGGACTTTGAGATGACTAGCTTTACAGGGCAGCCGACCAGACCAAAAGGCATGCTGGTCGCCTCCATTGAAGTCGGTCCAAAGAAGATTTCTTCTGTTTTCTTCGTGGTGGATGCAGATACTACATATTCAATCCTGCTTGGACGAGATTGGATTCATGCATCTAAATGTGTGCCATCAACACTGCATCAACAATTGATGTTTTGGGAAGGCAACCAGGTCTTCAAAATGGAGACAAATGACAATCCTTTTGGAGCATTAGAACAAGTTGAAGAATTAGTTTTCTATTCTTGTCATGTATCTCCAATGTATCAGTTTTTTATGGCTAATGACTACCCAAAGAAGGGTTTGAAA
This sequence comes from Andrographis paniculata, assembly GCF_009805555.1. Taxonomy (NCBI): domain Eukaryota; kingdom Viridiplantae; phylum Streptophyta; class Magnoliopsida; order Lamiales; family Acanthaceae; genus Andrographis; species Andrographis paniculata. The sequence goes on from NW_026137611.1 coordinate 4,256,088, forward strand.
TTCATTGGCCAGAATTCAATGTTCTTTTAAAAAACGAACAGTTGTACTATATGGCTCTTGAGTAAGCCAGACCAACTTTATATAATACATTTCTTATGGAGGGTGCAGATTTACAAGATTGTAGTTTACTTATTAATCAGTATTATTTAGACCAGCTTTTGAAAAAAGTAGAAAAAATAAAAAAGATAAATGATGTTCACTTCCAAGAAGATGAACAATTTCGTTGGCCTGATCTATTAGAGAAAACAGAGCCAACTTTCTCAGCACAAGATCCTTTACTGGATTTCAACTTAGGAACCGACCTGGTTCCAAAAATAATCAGAATGAGTGGTTATTTATCTGAAGAGCAACAAACATTGATGCTCGAGGTTATAAGAAATAATATTGATTGTTTAGCTTGGGACTATTCAGAAATGTCTGGTCTGGAGCGAAGTCTGATAGAACATCGATTGCCCATTAAGAAGGAGTTCAAGTCTTGTAAGCAGTCTCCAAGACGTATGAGTCCCGACTTGATGCCTCAGATCAAAGAAGAGATTCAGAAGCTTCTTAAAGTAGGTTTCATCCGACCTTGCTGTTATGCGGATTGGTTGGCCAATATTGTGCCAGTGGTTAAGAAAAATGGCAAGATCAGGATATGCATTGATTTTAAAGATCTTAATATGGCCACCCCTAAAGATGAGTATGTGATGCCTATGGCCGACATGTTAATTGACTCGGCAGCAGGGCACAGAATTCTCAGTTTAATGGATGGTTATGCAGGATATAACAAAATCTTTTTGGCAGAGGAGGACATTCACAAGACAGCATTTAGATGTCCAGGAGCATTAGGCATTTATGAGTGGACAGTTATGCCTTTTGGTTTGAAGAATGCTGGAGCGACCTATCAGACAGCCATGAACTCAATTTTTCATGATCTCATTGGCAAGTCTATGGAAGTCTATATTGATGATGTTATTGTCAAATCTCTAGTTTTGAGGAACATTTGAGGGATCTTAAGGATTCTTTCAGTTGGATGAAGAAGTACAAATTGAAAATGAACCCAACTAAGTGTGCTTTCGGTATATCAGCTGGGAGTTTCTTGGGGTTCTTGGTTCATGAGAGGGGCATTGAGATCGATGCTAACAAAGCCAAGGCAATTCTCACCAGCCGACCACCTCAGACGGTTAAAGAAATTCAAAGTTTGTTGGGGAAAGTAAATTACCTCAGACGGTTCATTTCCAATGCTGTTGGCAAGGTCAGACCAATCACTAAATTATTGAAGGCAGGAGGAAGTGCCTTTGAGTGGGGACCAGACCAACAGACGGCTTTAGAGGCTATAAAGCAAGCATTGGCTCAACCACCTGTATTGATGCCTCCCAAGGAAGGTCGGCCCCTCAAACTTTATTTGGCAAATACCTATGAAGTGGTCAGTTTCTTACTAGCTCAAGATGGAGATGATGGAAAGGAAAGGGCAATTTACTATTTGAGTAAGACTCTCACAGGACCAGAATTAAATTATACAATACGGGAGAAGATGTGTTATTCATTGGTGTTTGCATGCACCAAACTTGAATATTATATGCTGCCTAGAAGAGTTGAGGTTATTTCAAATATTGATCTCATCAAGTTGATTTTGCAAAGACCTACGATGCAGGGCAGACTTATGAAGTGGACAATTAAATTAGCCCCTTTTGATTTGTATCATTCTCCTTTGAGGGCGGTCAAAGGCCAAGCAATAGCAGACTTTTTGGCAGACTTTACAAGTCATGAGGAGCAACCGACTTGGTGTATATCTTATGTAAGCACCCGAAATTGGTTAATGTTTTTTGATGGTTCTACCTCAGGGAACAGATCAGGTGCAGACGTTCTGTAGGAAGGACTAGACGGTCAAAGGGTCAATTTGCAGCTGCAATTGGAAGATATGACCCATAATTCAGCAAAATATGAAGCTTTAATCTTGGGGTTAGAAGCTTTAATAACCAGGAAAGTTCAGTCGGTTATTATAAAAGGGGATTCTCAATTGGTGATTAACCAGGCAAACAAAAAGTATGTTTGCAATTATCCCCACCTACGTAGGTACAGGGATTTGGTAGGTCGGTTCCTATCGAAGATCTCCGAAGTGATAATTGAGTTCGTCCCTAGAAAGGAGAATCAATTTGCAGATGATTTAGCCCAAAAAGCTTGCAAGGGAATTCTAAAGGATATATGTGCAGAGGTTGGTCCTGAGACAGAAGCAGGAACCAACTGGAGGACAAAACTCATCATGTATTTGCAAGATCCATGAGCAAATGTACCAATTGGAATTCGATTGAAAGCTTTGCGATTTCAATTGGTAGAATGAGTGTTATATAAAAGGACATTCGAAGGATTTCTCTTGAAATGTTTGGGTCCCGAGCAGGCTTTGGAGGTGATGACAGAAGTACACAGTGGAATATGTGGAGCTCATCGGGCAGGTCTGAACATGAGATGGGCTATTCATCGTTTAGGTTTCTTTTGGCCAAAGATTTTTTAGGACTGCATACAATTTGCCAAGGGCTGCCAAGAATGTCAGAGGCACGGGCAGTTAATTCATTTACTAGTAATAGAATTGCAAGCGATGGTGAAACCATGGCATTTCAAATCTTGGGCTATGGATATCATTGGTAAAATTCATCCTCCCTCTTACAAGAATCATTGTTTTATTCTGGTTGCAACAGATTACTTCACCAAATGGGTGGAGGCGGTTGCTTTAAAAAGTGTAGATCAAAAGGAGGTGATTGATTTTGTGTTGAATCAGATCATATATAGGTATGGTATACCTCATTCAGTAACAACCGACCAAGGTCTGGTTTTTACTAGAGAGAAGTTTCTAAGTTTCTTGGCAAAGTTTGGCATTCGTCTGAATCATTCTTCGCCTTATTATCCCCAAGCTAATGGGCAGGCAGAAGCAGCTAACAAGATTATCATTGGGATCATCAAGAAAACGATTGAAGGGAACCCAAGGAAATGGCATTTGTTGTTATCTCGAGCTTTATGGGCACATAGGAATAACAAAAGTTCTGCCACGGGGTTTTCACCATATCAGCTCACTTTTGGGCAAGATATTGTGTTGCCAGCCGAAGTGCAGGTCTCATCCGGACGCACAAGCTTTACCAATGATGAATTTACTGAGGAATACCAACAAATGATGCTGCAGAAATTGGAAAGTTTGGATGTCAACCGACTTCATGCAATTGATCAGATTGTGAAGCAAAATGAGATCAAGCCAAGACTTATGGAAAGAAAATCTTTTATAGAACATTCAAAGAAGGAGACCTAGTCTGGAATACTATTCTTCCAACTTATAAGAAGGTTGATCAATTAGGAAAGTGGTCCCCGAATTAAGAGGGGCCATTCATAATTCAAAAGGAGATTGTAAATGGTGCCTTTATTATCATAAATCAAGAAGGTAAAAGGATACACGATTGTATTAATGCTAGATATCTGAAGAGGTAAACATGAAACAGTAAGTTTTTAGAACCCATTTTCCAAGGGTTCGAACCTATCAAAGGTTCATTCATTGTCAGATGTTGAATCATGGCGAGGATCACTTTCTCCTGAGTCAGAATCGTCATTCCAGTAATTAGGGATTAGTTCTGGTTCTTCATCAATAAGGTCCTCTAAGCTAGGTCGGTACTTCTCCCATTGGTCCTGCATCTTCTCAAGATCATAGTCGGTCCGAGCTTTCATGTCTGTTATGGCTTGGCGTTAACGATCAACAAGAGTGCGTAGTCGGGAAAAGACTGCACGCTGATTGGAGAAGGTATGATCCCAGCCAAGGTCTGGGAGTATGGCTGTCACGTGGTGTTCACTCAGGTCCATGTGATGATCAATGTCGGGAAGGCGACTTTGTATATCTCGAAAGGTCTTATATCCTTCTAGTACAGTTTCCATCAGGCGAATAACACGATGGATGGTCTTTCTGCCTCGTTGGGAAAATCTGAATTTGAAATCTAGTTGCTTGAGGGTGCATAGCAGGTCTTCGGCATGACCTCCAACTGGATGATTACCCACAAAAAAAGACTGAATGAAACCTTGCCAATTATTTACAGGAACGTAAGGACGGTGGGGTGGCATTTTAATATTTGTTAGCAGGTGTTTAAGATTTGATTTGGGGATAAATGCCTATCTGCTGATTTGCAAGGATTGCAAATATTTATAAGGGTGATAAATTGATGGTTCCCGAAAAGTTGGAATTTTGGGAAGTGATCCTTAACATTAGGACAAAATTTATTTACTAAGTCAAAATTTCCAAAAGTTTACAGAAGAGATCCTAAGACAAGTTTAATCTGGGACCATTTATCCTCTGTCCTGGAGAGTCGCCTGTTATTGGCAGCCGACTGGTATTGCCTTATGAGTTGGGATCGGGCGTGAATCTGTAATTCCTGGTCCAGGTCGGCTGCATTGGTCTTGTACCGATCAATCAGGCGTTGCTCGTCGTTGATATGGCCTTCCAGGACAGACCTTTCTTGATGAAGCGCCTTTAGTTCTGCCTCCTTTTGCTGAATTGATCCCTCTATTTGTGCCTTGACATTATTAAGGCCTTCTAGTCGGCCAATTGCCTGTTGAATGGATTCCTTGGTTTTGGCCAAGGAAGCCTCCAGACTTATTCGATCCAAATCAGACAAGGGTGTTTCAGTGGTCAGAACACGAGCAAACAAAACTTCATTCCAGAGTTCAGATAGTCGCTCCATCAGTTGGTGAAGAATGGAGGTAGCAGCCGACTCTGAAGACGTTTGGAACAACAGACCACCAATGGCTTGAAGAAGGCTGTCAACCAAGTCTAGCCCCAAGTCGGGGAAAGATTGGTCAATAGCCCGTGCAATTATAGTTCTGACATCCGTCGGAATAGGGACAACCGACAAGTGGGCTAGGTCGGAACATCCCTGAAGGAAAGGATGTTTATTTCAGATTAAATGGAGTATAAATTTTAAGAATTGATTGTGAAAGTTTTACTTACTTCTGGACGAATGGTGGTCGCTGAGGTGCCAGAATAGCCATAAGTTTGGAAGGTTGGGCGGCTGGTATTTCGATAGCTGATTCGTCAGCTGCTTCAAGTGGATGTTGTGGCATGGATCTGGGTTCCTGAATGGCGGAGATATAGGGTGTTAAAGGTCATGTTAATACTAACTTGTACTTTCGAAGAAGGAATTTCAAGTGTTTACCAGATTAACAGAGGTCTCTGATTCAGAAGAGGAAATATCTTGTAACTCCTGTAAGAGTCCCCTCGGTTGAAGAGGCACAGGTTCATCTACCTGTCCGTCCGCTTCTGGAAGAGGGGCTGCTGCCCCTGGGTCGGCTACCTCCAAGGCTGCTGCCCCTGGGTCTGCAACTTCTAAGGCTGCTGCCCCTGGGTTGGCTACCTCCAAGGCTGCTACCCCTAGGTCGGCTACCTCAAAGTCAGCTGCCCCTGGTTCTGCAACTTCTAATTCTGCTGCCCCTGGGTTGGCTACCACCAAGTCGGCTGCTCTTTGGTTTGATGCGTCTGGAGCGGTTGCATCAGAGGCAGCAGAAGCAGGCGTAGACGTGGCCATCGGTGTCATAGTAGGCAGAGATGGGTCTGAAGCGACATAAGGTAACCTGCCCATCTCTGAAGCAGTCGCGTCATTGGGAGATGAGACCCTTGTTGTTGCCTGCTCAGCAGATGAAGGCATTTTATTCGAGACCTGGCGCTTGGTTGGGGGTTCAGGTACATGAATTTGGTCGGTTGGTGACTCTGATGATTCGTTTGGAGTTGGGGCATTTTGGGCAGTCGCTCTGGCTGAAGTCGGACCTGTATACCAAAATGATGGTTAATGGAATGTTCAGCACATAAGTTGTATTGTATTGGATCATACCTATTGGAAAAAGTACCTGGGCGAGGTCGGGTCCTTACAGGTGCCCGACCTGAAGGGCGGCTTTTTAAGGTCGGTTGATTGTCTCCAGATGGGGGAATAACTTGAGTCTGGGAAGCTCTTCTTTTCCTCTGTGGAGTGCCCGACCCAGTTCCCTGAGGAATCAATTTCCTTCGGACATTAGTTAGTGGGGTCATCCCCAATGTCAACGCAGGTGGGGGAATGAGAATGCTCAGCAAACGATCCTTGTCAGGGGTAATCAGGGCCTAAGTAACCGACCACCAATCGCGAAAGGATTCAATTGAAGTTGGAGAAGTTTTGAAAGGGATGTAAGAGTTGGAACTTATGTAATGGGTGAGCTGGGATATGTACGGGGAAATTGACTCAGGAATGGCTCTTCCGTCCGGACTTTGAATTATTAAATGTGGATGAGCAATGGGACCAGGTAAGCCTTGTTGGCATCCGAATTGACGAGCCAAAAATTGAGGCTGGTAACTGAATGTGTAAAAGACTTTGGGACCTTTCTTATCGATTTTCTTACTAGCAAATAACGACCTGAGCTTAAGAGCAACATCCCAGGAGGAAGAATAAGTTGGATGTGAAAGTGGATCTGGTTGGGACAAAGGTGACGGAACAGGGAATGGCCAAAACAGGCCGGATGCATAACCAATATACCTTTTGTGTGGGTAAAAATGGCTGTCATTTCGCTTATCAGTAAGAATGGCAGTTATGATCGGATCAGACGCTTGGAGGTTATTACGACCTAAGCAAAGTCGGTTAAGGGCTACTCCTAGAGACTTCTCAAGTGTGAGAGCAATGGGAGGATGACCGAGTTGGAAGGAGTCGGGAAAATAGAGACGGAACCATAGTTCCAGGAACCAAAAAGGACCCGACGCAGCGGTGTCTAATTTTTTGCCATCCTTATCGGTAAGCCGAGTACTAACCTTAGATAATCCTTCAAACATATTACCAAGAAAAATGGTGCCTAATGAAAAGACACGACCCGAGGCTATGTGTATAGCAAGATCAAGGTGAGAAGGAAGGACACATTTTGAGGGGGAAACTACAATATACTTACAGAGCCAAAAGAGCAAGAAGGCTGTGTGTTCTCGGTCGGTTACAGGGGTCCCGTCAGCTCTTTGTTGATCATTCAAAAATTTGGTCCAGCCCCATTCCTTCACGTCTGTCAGAGACCAGCCCAAATGGTCTGCATTGGGCTCTTGCCCATCTAGGGCACCCATTACAGGGTCTTCCCCTACGATTGGCAGATGAGCGATCATGGCCACATCTATGAGGCTGGGGCCAATAGGAGCTGTTGGAAGAAGGAAGGTACAAACCTCAGGGTGCCAAAACGCCGCCATGGCCAGAAGGACTTTCTCATGTAAATGACATGGGAGAGTTGATAGACGTATGGCCTGGTCGATTTGTTGAGTTTTCCATTGACCTTGGTAGTGTTCTGCTACTCTTTGGTACCAGGTACGGTATGGATCCTTGGGGTCCGTCAAATGCGTTTTGATGTTGTCATGGAGGCGGGTTACGTTGTAGTTGGGGTTGTTGATCGCCAGCAAATTTCTTGCCTCCAAGACTTCTCTCATTCGGTTGGAGTCCTCAGGAGTAGTGCAGTAAGGGCGAATGATTGGAGTAAACATTTTCGTCGATACAAGAGTAGTTTCAGGGATTGATCCGTCGACGGGGGGTGCAGGGATATATTGATTTGCCATGATTTGGAGTTGCAGAAATTACAATTGACATGAGTAGTTTTGCAGAAAGGGGGAGTGTTGCCAAAAAACTGATTGCAGTTGCAGAGCCAATTTCTCAGTAGGGTTGTGATTTGTGAACTTCCAAACGGTGATTGAGGAATGGCGTTTGAAAGCCCCTTGGCGGCGGGCAAGTTGTTACGTATGAAAATTATGATTAGGTTAAAAAGCCCAAGTTACGAGGAGAACATGGGCCAATGATGGGGTTGGTTGGATTGATCGAGGGATAGTGTGATAAAATTGGGTGAAATAAAGATATTTCTAAGGCCCGCAGGTCGGAAGGTCGGAAGGTCGGAAGGTTCGTAGGTCAGAAAGTCTGTAAGATGGAAGATCCGCAGGTCGGAAGGTCCACAGGTCAGAAAGTCCGCAAGACGGAAGGTCCTCAGGTCGGAAGGTTCGTAGGTCGGAAAGTCCGCAGGTCGGAAAGTCTGTAAGACGTAAGGTCCGCAGGTCGGAAGGTCCGCAGGTCGGAGGGTCCGCAGGTCGGAAGGTCAGCAGGTTGGGTGGTCCGCAGGTCGGAAGGTTCGCAGGTCGGGTGGTCCGCAGGTCGGAAAGTCTGCGGGTCAGTTGGTCTATAAGTCGGGAGGTTTGCGGCTGGACCAACAAGTCGGATAGTCTGTAAGTCGGGAGGTTTCCGGCTGTTCCAACAAGTCGGATGGTCTGTAAGTCGGGAGGTATGCGGCCGGACCAAACAAGTCGGCTGGCCTGCAAGTTGGGAGGTTTGCAGTCGGACCAACAAGGTAGAAGATTTGTGGTCGGGCCAAAAGGGCAGAAGGTCTGCGGTCGGTCCAGAAAGTCGGATACTATTGCTAAGGGCGAGAATAACACTTCGGTCGGTTGAGGGCACGTGTCAACAGAAGAAGGGTTAGCAAACGGTTGAAAATGAGGCGTTGTAATCGTTCAAACGACAGTTTTCAGTACTGTTTCTCAAGGAATATTTAAGGATTTGGATTTTTCTTCTACAATTATCTTCAATCAACTTCAACAAAGCAAAGTCAGATTTGGGGATCACCACTTTAAATTTCCAGTATTTTAATTTTTCAGTTAAATATCTTATGTATTGTACAGTGTTTAGAGATTCCTAATCTAAGGCACTAATTAATCAAATTTAAGGATATTTTCAGTATCTTTGAATTTTATTTTTTGTTTGTTGAAAAAATACATCAACAATATATAAGTATAAAACTATTCAAATATATTTTATAGTGTCACTACAAAAAAAATGGCCATTTGTAGCGATTTTTTTGGTACAAAAAGCTATTTGTAACGATTTTGTACCGGATTTAGACCGGTGCATATACTACCAAGAGGAATGAATCTAATTGTCAAGTAGTGTCAAGACGAACCATATAATTGCAAAATCTCTCATCATCTATGTAACAGATTAAGCCCTAAATCTAACATTAGAAACAAAAATTAAAAATCAGAAAAGCCTAACTAGGCAGGAAAAAAACAAAAAAAAAGAAATAATTAATCTCATATCCAAACTTACAGGAAAAGCTATGGTTTGCGTTTGAAGACGTCCGCGGGCAGCGGTGGAGCGCGGTCGACGGCCGAAGACAGTGTGGAGGTGCGATTTTCAGGGGTGTAGGGCGGAGGTCAGCCAGTCGGTGAAGAAGAACACAAAGATGAAGACGACGACGAAGTGGAAGAAGACGAACCAGGAGATCGACGAAGGAAGAAGAAGAAAGAAGACGAAGAAGAAGAAAGAAAACGCAGGAGAAGCAGGGCAGGGCGAAGAAGACGAAAGGGGGCGGCGCGCGATTGCAGCTGCTTAGGGTTGTGGTGGAGGTTTTTAATTTTATAATATATACTTTTATTTTAAAATAAATAATTATTTTAATTTTAATTTGTATATTTTAATATATAAGTGTTATGTATGTATTATATATGACATATATATATATATATGTAAATCAATATGACATATTATTCTAGATTATTTTAGATTTATTTTGAAATTTTATTATTTTAAAATAAATAATTATTTTAATTTTAATTTGTATATATTAATATATAAGTATTTAATTTGTATATTTTAATATATAAGTGTTATGTATGTATTATATATGACATAAGTATATATGTAAATTAATATGATATATTATTAGATTTAATTTCAAATTTTATTATTTTAAAATAAATAATTATTTTAATTTTAATTTGTATATATTAATATATAAGTATTATGTATGTATTATATATGACATACGTATATATGTAAATTAATATGATATATTATTTTAGATTATTTTAGATTTATTTTGAAATTTTATTATTTTTAAATAAATAATTACCTTAATTTTAATTTGTATATATTAATATATAAGTATTTAATTTGTATATATTAATATGTAAGTATTATGTATGTATTATATATGACATACATATATATGTAAATATGATATATTATTTTAGATTATTTTAGATTTATTTTGAAATTTAAAAGAAAATTATTGTAGTTGTAACGGAAATATACCGCAACAAAAGAATAGGTGTTGACCATACCAAAAATACCATTTGTTACGGTAAATATTAATTATTATAAATGGCCATTTTTTTTTGCTATAAATGGCCATTTTTTTGGTAGTGTGTTAAATGAGTTAATGTTTCAATTTTTGCGTATATAAAATAATATTATTATTGAAAATAAATATTTTTATAATATTTTGAAATAAAAAAATTAATATTTTAAAATAAATTATATTTCTATTTTGTATATTAATTATAATTTAAAAGACGGTTAAATGGACAAATATAAAAGTTAAAATATAATATATATATATATAATAATTTAATAATTTAATAGTAATAAGAATGATGATAAGGAGAATAATAACAATAACGTTAATAATAATAATAATAATAGTAATATATAATATAATTATATAAATATATATAAATGTAAAGTAAATAAACTAATAAAACCCTTACTAACGAAGGGACGCCCAGAACCCAGGGGGAAAGGAAGGGGAAAAGAAAAAAGAAAGAAAACAATTTAGTTGTTGGATTTTGATTTTGATTTTGGTATTTTAATTTTTGCTAAACGTATAGTTTAATTATAAATTTTAATATAAATTTGAATGTTAGTGATATTAAATTAGAAATTGTTTAGGAATTCATAATTGACTATTTGGCTATTTAATCGATGAATTTTTTTAGCAAATAACCTATTTGTAGTCCTAGCGTTATATTCTAAGAAGTTTGTATCGATCCGACCTGAATTGAAAATGGTTGTCTATTGCACCGGCCTGTTTGGTCATATCTGTAAGAATTTATATTTAATAATCGGGTAATATAAATAATATAAGGTATAATGGTTTTATAGTAAGAATATTGTATTCTACTCGATATAAAAGTTTGAAACCCGACTAGCTAATTATAAAAATTAGCTTTTGAACAACCAGGTAGTTCATATGAATAAGATATAGCTTATCTAATTTGAGTAAATAATGGGACATGTGTACGTTTGAGGAGATTTAGGCGAGATTGCAAAAGTTACGGAGTATTGATAAAGTAAGCAGTAGAGAATTAAATCTAATTTTAAGAAATTACGTATGCATGTTGCATGCGATTCTGATTAATATATTAATGTGATATTATGTGGATCATTTCGTCAGTGCATGTATATATCTATATATATATGTGTATGCGTATGCATGTATGAGACTCTACATTTTATGATATTTGATATACGTATTTGATCGCGTTGGTGAATTTATGAAAGGAGGATATGTGAGCTGTCTCACCAGCTCTTTTCGATAAATGTACTTATTTGACATGTTGCACACATATTGTACGGTTTATCGGATATGTTTTATGGATCGATCGTTTAGTCGTCGTGTGCGGTAGTGCTAGGTGAGGGCATCATCTGGAGTTAGAGTGTTCGACCCCGATGTATCATAACACTTTGCCGATAGTGGACGATAATAGTCGGACAACTGGGTGACTTAGTCGCACGGTCATTCAGGGATTAGATCCATTGAAGTTAAGACGTATTTGGTCTAATCATTCGTGTTATGTGTTATTCCACTCATTGGACTGATCACTGGTGAGGTCTACGGTAGTTTAGAATCATATGTCAAACTCCAAACGTGATCCCATTAGGGTGTGCGAAAAGGAGTAGAGTTTTTTAGTTTCCCTTAAGTAATTTCATATTGCATGGATTCTACTATATTACACGGGGTAGGGCTAGACATGGGGGTCCTATCTTCGCTATCACATACTATGGGGCGTCTTGTGATTGATGGCGACAACGTTCGGCTATCCATGTATTGATTGTAGGAGTCGTATGGTGGGTATATGGAAGTGACCGGATGACCGTTATATTATTATGGATATATTAGGTCCTTCATTGAGCCAGGGATTTTCCGGCTATTTATTGATAATGGTCTAGTGAGCTTGTTATTATGGGGCCGAGCTTATTTCAGCTACTCACTTAGACAGATGCAATGAGCCTAGTATTTTGGAGCCGAGGTTATTCCGGCTGCTCATTTCGACGAATGTATATATATATGTGCATGTGCATGGTTGTCGAGTTTGATATATTTGTTGCATCATTTCACTATTGGTATGGCATGGCATGACACATATTTTATGAATGACAGATATTAGACTTTATTTTAAGAGGTATGACATAACATATTTCACGTTAATTCTTAAAATTGATTTAATTCTAAACTGTGTTTAAGAAAAATATTTGGTTCCGGTATGCATGGCACCTCTGGGACAGGGGACGTCTCGGGATATAGAAAGACGGACTGAGTGAGTGAACTTACATCTGTTGTATTATATTTAAATTTTTAACCGGAAGAACCTCTTGTTTAGAAGTGTTCTTCGTAAATATTCATAAAATCATATTGTGTTATATGACAATGCGCTTTTATAGTTAATCTTAGTCTTAACACTGTGTTGTGGGGTCCGAAGTAGGAGGTGACGATCTCATGATGCAGTATGGCGATAGCATTTTCAGTATGAGCCAACTAAGGATGTTACACTAACTATGTGATATTTAACTTTATATGTCCTACTAATTGAATATAAACTATGTATGTGATTAATGTTAGCTATATGATATTTATATGTATATATGTTGCTAAATACTCCTTCTCCATCAATCTCTAAGGGCCACATTTACCTTTTGCGTCATTGTACTTAACATTAAAAATATCCCTATTTTGTATAATTTTTTGTAATTCTATTAGTATTATAAGACACTAATAAAAGTATTTTCACAATTTTTTCTTAATTTGTACTACGTTTTGATATAATAATTAATTTTCAAATATCAACACCGAAAAAATAAATGGAACCCTTAGAGCCGGATTGAGGTAATATATATTAATAATGTTCTATTTGTATGTATATGTATGTTATGTTATATTTTGCAAAAAGCCAAAAACCCTCTTTTTGCTATTTTTGGCAATGTGCAGGCATATGTCAGGTTGTCGCAGCAGCTGTGTGACACAGTTTTGGCAAATACTTTACAGACAGAAATTGTGGCCGAGTTGCCACCTTTGTGTAGGTTAAACTTGCTGGATAATTAATGATGTGGGGCTAATCACCCTGTCTCATGTAGAAGACGTGCAAGAGTTGACACTTGTGTGTTGCACTCATCCTGAAAGGCATTTAATACCTCGTCCTTGCTGCCCCAAAGAGAGCACACAGTCAACTTTGTCATCTTGTGTACAGGATTTGTATTTTGTATAAATGTATGTTTGTTTTCGTGGGAGTGCAACCAGAACTTAAAGAGTGTTATTCTCTCCACCAGATAGAGTGTTGAGAGAACTTATCCATGGAGGATTAAAGATGAAAAGAAGGATGTCTTGGAGCCGAAGCCGAAGGAGATAACCATCCGGTATGCAACCTTATTCTTAGTTTGACCGTGTTGTTACGGTGTAGTAACAACCAGTCCATGAGAGTTGGGTAGAAGATAGGTTGGGTAGTTCGAGTTAGTGTCTTATATAGTGTAAACCAAATGTTTGGTTTAGTTAAGACTCTTGAATTGGAATTCCTCAGATGTAGGTTGGAAAACCAAACTGTGTAAACAAACCTCCTGTGTGTTCTTCTTTGCACTCACTCATCCATCGATTTGTGCACGAGCACATACTGTTGTTACAACCACAAAGCAATCACGCATTCAAAATTGTGTCAACCACCCACAGTTTCATATTTTTTACTACGCATAAAACTTGAAGACGTTAGACCTCTTTGAAACCGATCAATATCCAATATATTTTATTAATAATTTTATATGTGCATATGGAATATAAAATAGGAATTATGGTTCCGAAGGAAAAGAGCTCAGATAATGAATTATTCTATGATTTTGAGAATTTCAGTGATTATTTGGTGATATTAAACAATATTAAACGGAAAACAAAAAAAAAAAAAAAAAAAGAATTAAACACTAATTAAATAAAGGCATAAATTGGAATCTAGAAAAATTAGCTGGCTAAATTGAATTAACGAATTGAATAGAATATTATATGAATTTTGGTATCCTCTTGATTAAAATTCAGAGCATTTTGAATATTTTTAATCTGTTTGATCAATTTTATTGACAATCCAACGATTGAATTTGATCGAGTGTATTTTGGTAATTCAAAAATTAATTAAGATATCTAATTAAATAATTAATTAGAAAAAATTATCATAACTACGTCCGATAATTTTGGGATTAAATTTTTCTTAAATAAAATATATTTGCAAATTATTACTTTTAAAATCGTATATATATCAAATTATAAAGATCCATACAATATTACAAAATAATGTCTTTATAATATTATTATGATATTTTCCATGAAATACTTTTCTTATATAATTTAATTAAATATTGTCCAAGTAAATATATTATGATACATTCTATCAACTCGTCCATTATAAAATAACAATTATTTAAATAAATTAAAAATCAAATATATATATATATATAAATATTAACCCTTTAAATAAAAAATAAATAAAAAAAATTGGGGTGGGGAGAGGGGGCTGCAACCCACCCTTACCCCCACTTCGGTCCGACCCTACCCATTGAGGATGATCGACAAGATGACGTGGAGAACAGCCATTGGCTATATACACGTAGCACTGCGCCAATATGTTTAATTTTTTAATATATTTTATTTCTTCGCAATTTAAAAAACTCGACGATTCAATAGAACAAATCGAAGGAATTCAGAGACGAATTGTTTGTTGTACAACCATTCTGATCGTTGCTTTTCTCGATTCATTGTTGAAAATTCGAGCAAGAATGCGTAAATCTTCATTTGTTCCACTGCTCATTGCTGCGCTGATAATTGTTGAACTCAACGGAAGTGTACCTGTTGTTGATGCTTTGTACGGTGCATCGTCTCCCGTTGTTCAGCTAAACCCTAACAATTTTAAGTCCAAGGTATGAGTATGTTTCTGTTTGTTTAGATGTGAAGTTGTTTGTGATTACACTTCGTTGTTGATTTTTGTTTTTTAAGGAATCGAGATGGTCTAGGTGTTGAGTGAATCTCTTGTTTTTTACAATTCGTTTGTTTGCAGTCGAGTTTATTGATGAAATGTGATCTGATTCGTGAAAAGGTTTTGTAACTTTGTTGATTTGAATTGATCCGAGCTTAAATTCGTTTGTATTGGGAACCCTGGGGCCGATAATTCTATGTTTAATCTGAGAGTAATGATTTCGTACTTGTTTTTCTTCCGCTAGGAGATGCGTTTGAATTTATATGTTGCATTAAGTTAAAGAATGCTGTTTTTTAAGTGGAAATTGGAGGCCATTGCAATATGAAAACAAAAAATTGTTGCTCTGTGGTGTATGATTGCATATATGAAATGTTACTGTCGTAGGGAGTGTAATTGAAGCTTCATCATTCTTTGTAACATGAAACATTACAGGTCCTAAATTCTAACGGCGTTGTTCTAGTCGAGTTCTTCGCACCATGGTGTGGTCATTGTCAAGCACTGACGCCGGCATGGGAGAAGGCAGCTACCATCTTGAAAGGCGTGGCAACCGTGGCTGCTCTTGATGCCGATGCGCACAAGTCACTCGCGCAGGTGCGTTCTCGACATCTTTCCTGCTGATGTGCCGTATTTTAGTGAAGTTGGAAATTTTTTAATTGTGAAATTTCTATATCTTGTGTTTATATTACTGATTTAATTCCTTAGAAGAGTTTGGTTTGCTAGGCCTGTTGTAGAGTGAAATTTTTTACCTGTATATAGTATTTGTTTACCTACTTTTCGTTGATACCAAATAAAAAATATCAAGAGCTGAAAATTGGAAGTGTTTAATTGGTTGAGAACTTCTGTAGATGCAAGTAGGGTATGTGGTAATCGTGTTACAGTCTTCTTGTATATATTTCGCAGGGATGATAGGAACAAGCTTCCTTCCGCCCTTTACGTCTTTTTTGTAATCACTGCATAACCTTGATCAAGCTAAATAACATTAGGTGAATATTTTGAGTCATTTCAGTCTTGAAAGATTTTTTGGACTTTTACATGCGGAACATTTCATTATTTTATATCTATGAATCCTGATATATCAATTTGTAGAAATTATGCATGTGTTTTAATGTGCAAATACTTGAGCTTAATGTTTGTGTATGATATTTTGTGCAATGGGTATTATGGGATGCAAAAGGTTCGATTTCTGGTATTGATTTTAACCCTTGTGTCATGCAGGAGTATGGGATTAAAGGTTTTCCCACCATTAAAGTTTTCGCACCGGGAAAACCCCCTGTAGATTATCAAGGTCCTAGGGAGGCCAAGCCCATAGCTGAATTTGCCGTGAAACAGGTCGAAATGCTTTGCTTGTGTATTTAGTACTTAAATTCATTTATATTACTACTTTTGCTGCATGTTTGTTAATTGTTTTGTTTGTTATGCACAGAAAATACGTTCTGAAATAAATATTTGCAATTGTCCTTATATCTCTATTTTTCAACTTAATTGTTCTACTTAATATCTTGATATTTAGAAATGCTCTATTAAATTGTTCGAACTCTTGAGTCACTGATGATAAAGTTATGTTGTTTTGGTAGCGAATAGTAAATACAAGAGGAAGAAAGTATAATGCTTCATGTCCCTTTCCGTACAGATCAAAGCACTTCTGAAGGAACGACTCAATGGAAAACCAACGGAAGGATCAAGTCAGAAATCGGAACCAAGTGCATCGGTTGAGTTGACCTCCCAAAATTTTGATGAATTGGTTATCAAAAGCAAGGAACTCTGGGTTGTGGAGTTCTTTGCTCCTTGGTGAGTTGGCTACTTAATACGTTTAATCACTTCTCCGTAACTTTCATCAATCTCTGATCTGAAAATTAATAAAAAAAAAACAAAAAATTCAATTCTAAGAAAGCCTTAGATCTGCATTGTTGGTTATACAGAGTTGGGAAAGGCAAAGTATACTTGTTACTATTGGCTTTCCAAAATTATGTTTCTGTCTTGATTGCACTTTTACTGTAAACATTCTTTTCCAGAAATCTTGAATACAATTGTGTTTAATCTTGTTCTGATTCTAAGGTGTGGACACTGCAAGAAGCTAGCTCCAGAGTGGAAGAGAGCAGCCAATAGTCTCAAGGGCCAGGTGAAGCTCGGTCATGTGAATTGTGACGAAGAAAAGGTAAGTCGACTATACGTTTCAATGAATTAACCTAAGATCTTTGCAATATATTGACAGCATCCTTACAATTCAAGAAGCAATTATTCGCAATCTACCCTTAATCTGTGTGTTCTATAAATGATCAAGACTTTTTTGCTAAAATATTTACGCCTGCATCGCTCTTAGCAAGTTAAGTGATATATATTTTTCATTCAGATCATATTTACTGATCGAGTCTATAAAACTTATGATTGAGAATGATTACAAGCATAAGAATATATAAGTTTATCGGTTCTTCTATTGCTTCCCGTGGTGATGATAAAATTTCTAACAAAATCATATGTGCCAGTCGTTGATGAGTAGGTTCAAAGTGCAAGGATTTCCCACGATCTTGGTGTTTGGTGCTGACAAGGAGAGCCCATTCCCATACGAAGGCGCAAGAACTGCATCAGCCATCGAATCATTTGCTTTGGAGCAGCTGGAAACAAATGCTGCCCCTCCTGAAGTCATTGAATTGACTAGCGCTGTTAGTTCCTCTTCCATTACAGCACCCCACCCCCACCCCCCTCTCTAATCATTTGTCAACTTACAGGACGTCTTGGAAGAGAAGTGCGGCTCAGCTGCCATCTGCTTCATCTCCTTTCTTCCCGACATTTTGGACTCTAAGGCCCAAGGCAGGAACAAATACCTCGACCTTCTCTTATCTGTTGCCGAAAAGTTCAAAAAGAGCCCTTACAGGCAAGAAACCCGCACCGCACTGCACCTCTTTCGATTCCATTAAACATGCAATTCTCGCATTTCTTCATAAAACTATACTCCCTTGCGTCCAAGCATTTAAGCAGTTTGTCTTTACATTTATTAAAATAGCAATAATAATATTATAAATTAATAAAGTTATTTAAGTATTGTTTTGTCTTACAAAATCACATTCAATTTGACCAAAATTCGAAATATGGTGCAGTTACCTCTGGGCTGCGGCAGGCAAGCAACCGGATGTGGAAAAACACGTCGGGGTCGGGGGATACGGATATCCGGCTATGGTGGCCCTCAACCTGAAGAAGAAAGCTTATGCCCCACTGAAGAGCGCCTTCGAACGCGACCACATTATGTAAGTTATATGAATAGTTAATGACTACCCACTCCTAGTATTTAGTAATTTACAAAGTTTAGGTGTTGGATCTCAGCGAGTTTGTGAAAGAAGCGGGGCGAGGCGGGAAAGGGAATCTGCCGTTGGAAAGTATCCCGGAGATTGTGAAGACGGAGGCGTGGGATGGTAAAGATGGACAAGTGATTGAGGAGGACGAGTTTTCGCTGGAAGAACTCATGGGAGGAGGTGATGATGGTAGTAGTAGTAGTAGTAAGGATGAGCTGTGAGTCGACCAGTTTTGATGTCAGACAGACTACTACTACTACATTGTAGGGGATTCCTCGATTCGGTTTCGACTTCGACTTCGATTTACTATACGTAAGTAAGTAAAAGGTTAGTTGATGTTGATGGATGCATGGAGGGATGGTTGGTTGATGGTCTTCAGGAAAGACGCCAAATTTAATTCACACTTGGATTTGCTTTCCTGAATAGGCGGCCTTGGGAATGTTCGTTTTGTTTTAAAGGGACGTCTTCTTTTCCAATTTTGTTTTTTTTTTTTTATCGTATAATTATTATGAATTTTTGAATAATTTTCAATAAAATATTAAAAAACAAAACAAAATGGAACACTTAAATAATTCACCGTTTTATTTGTTCTTTATGTCATCTTTTAAAAGTTTCTTTGATATAGGATTTGTTCGGAAGGCTATAGGGTTGTGCAGATTGATATCCAATCCTATCCTATCCTATCAAGGTGAATGAGTAGTTGAGAAGATGAAGAACTCCCTCCCTTGTTCATTACTATAAAGAAGAAGCAGACACACAACAGATCTGGATCTGTTCGCTACAACCAATTAGATCTAATTGGTCCAAATTGATTGAGTTTTGATTTGGACCAATTAGATGTGTTTTGCTTGCTGCTAAAATAAATAAGAAAATTAATATATATATCATTTTTATGGGCTGGCATCCAAAGAAACAATAAGGGAAGTACAGCCTAAACCAAAGTTCTAAGACGAACCAAAACGGCCGAAGACACTGTAAGTGAAATTACACTATTAGTAAGTTTGTTGGTAGTTTTTTATAGACACATTCGTATAAATTTGCTAGAAAAAATGTCCCTAACACTAGAAATCTTTTCTTGCAATATGTATTGCTAGGTTCAAATAAGCAAACGAAACACATTTTGAAAAAGGACAAATGATATACCTATTCAACAAAAATAACAAGAAGGCCACATGCTCTGCCTCTAAGACCTCGGAATCATCAGTTTGTGCATGGGTTTGAACGAAAATCTCTTGCTCTTATCCGGGCCTAACTTTTTTTTCAACTTCTGGTACTTGATTCTTAGGCAATTCCACCGTAACGGGATCTTCTCCAATCACTATTCCTACCTCAAGTAGAGTAAGGCTTATCAGTTCATTTGGGAGTAGGAATGCAATCAACTCTTTATGTCAAAAAGCAGCAATTGTTGTGAGCAAGGCCTCTTGAATGTTGCAGTGAAACGTTGAGACGTAAATCGCATTTTGAATCCCCCAGCTGCCTCCACTGTTTGTTATAACGTATGGTCAAAGAAGTGGTTAAAAAGTTCTTGGAGTTGTTGTAGAAAAAAGTGGAATAAGATTTTATTCAAATAAATTAAAAAAATAACTATTTAAAAAAGATCCAAGAGAGCAAAAAAGGGACTGCCATTCACCATGTGATCTTCTTCTTCTTAATTATTTTTCTTTTGCAATTTTTCTATTATTGTAATTTTTCTAGATTTTTACAGTCTTCTTCAATTAATTCCAATTTAATTTTCAGTTTCGTTCTTGTTTATTTTACCTTTCTTTTTTCATCAATTTTTCGGTTATCGCGAGATAACCCGGATCCTTTCTTGAGGAGGCCGGGGAACCCTACGATTAAATCAATTCCAACAGGTTTTTCCGATTAAGCTGTCGGTGGTGATTTTTTTACGACAACATATTGGCACGCCCAGTGGGACACCGACGTCTCACGACTTTTACATGCAACTTTGGAAGAAAATTGATGTCGCCGAAGACTGCATAGATGTTTAAAAACAAAGGAATTGTCGGCGATTCGTCATCGTGCCCTACGCAACATGCTGCCCCACGCGACGAGGCTTCCGCGGTTGCTAGAAGGCCGGACCAGATCCTTAATTTTCCAGCCAGCGTCCTTCAGGAGCATATTCGTGAGGAAACTCGGTCATCCATTCACGGATCCACCCTGGATCTATCTCGATACATTACCGACGTTCTGAAACCTGCCATTCAGAATGAGTTTGCGATGCTTCTGGAGAAAGAAACTCGAAAAAGCAAGGCCCGGAAGGTCGATTCCAGCCAGCCAGAGATTTGGCCTTTCGCAGGCTTTACAACCAGCTTCGCAACAGATCCGACGTCACAGGCACTTAAGTATGACCATATTACTCTGTTCGGTAGGGATACCGGATCTGGAGGACCTCCGATCACCATCCAGAAGGTTGAAAAATCTCGGACGTCGGCCGGGCAGGCTTCATTTGGGCCGCCTTCAACCAATGGATTTGGGATGACCTTCGGGTCAGTCCCATCAGTACCATATGGGCAAAATAATCTCCTATTTGCTGAAAATACTTTCAGCACCGTAGTCACCACTCCAGGCCTTCGAAGAAACCCCATGGCCGGACAAGATACTTCCAATGCATGGGGGCCAGAGCCGACAGTGATACCAGCACTTTCCTTGGTCCCAAAGCCTTCTGGAATGACTTGGGAACCAGAAGAATCAGTCCCAACACCATCCCAATACACTGGGGGGCAGGGAGCTGCTGGGGAAGGTCGATTTGCTGCTGGTTCTGGGCTGGAACAAACATATGAATATTCTGCCCAACCAGCCCCCAAAAATACACCATTGCAACAGGTTCAGTCTTTAGAGAACCTACGGAAGGCCCTTGAGTTCATTTCCCACAACGGGGACCTACTCAACAAGCCTTCCCGCAGCCGGCGTTACACAATTCGCCGTCCATTCAGGCAGCTTCCGAACAGCCTGGGGGGCAGGCAGAGATGGTGCCGCTGCCATATCCCATCATAAATCCACAAGTAATCAAAGATGCAATTGATAGGATATATGGCAATTGGAAAAAAGGGGATTCGGTCGAGCAGTTCTTGAAATATTTCAGGAGCGCAGAAACTAGATGCCAAGTTCGTGTACCAGAGGACCAGGTGGTGAATGTGGCAATAAATAACATGACGCACCAGTTCCGTGATAGCCTGGCTCTCCAGGAGTGTCACGACTTTCGGCAGCTGATGTCCAAAGCTGATGTCAAACGGCCCGAAATAAGAAGTTTCGGAGTGGAAATCATTGTGTGTTTGCCCAAGAAGGGGCTGCCGAGGTCGATGAGGAGCAAGATGAGACATTCTTAGCTAAAATTTCGCAAGGGAAGACATATACATGCCCGGCTCTTAAGTTGCCTTGACGGAATGAGGTGAATATGAAGGTATCTTACTCGTTCAACATCGCGAAGATGAAGCAGATTTTTAACTACTTGCTGAAAGACAACCAGCTCCGCCTTAAAGAAGGTTACAAAATGCCGACCGAAGAGGAGCTTAATGGAAAATTATTTTGTATGTGGCATGGAGTATATGACCATCAAACCGGGAACTATATTTCCTTCCGAAATGCGGTCCAGAAAGCCATCAAAGAAGGCCGCCTCAAGCTGGCCGAAAAACCTGACATGAAAATAGACACAGAGCCGTTCCCCACGCCGATAAACGTTGTCAGAGTACGTCCAGCCAGATCCAAAAAGACAAATTTGGGGTTTGGAGCAGATGGTAGGAGAACAGGCCCTAAAAAACCAGTGTTTGAAAGGCTTGGAAGGTCGATCAAACCTCCGAGAAGAAGTTCGGTGTGGGACAGACTTTCCTCCATAAATACGATCGCGAAAGTAAGCTTTGAAAAGGGAGGTGAGGTTTGGCGAGTAACGTCCGTAGATCAGGTGGTAATCACACCCCATCAGACCTGCAATCCTGGGAAGACTCCAGACGACGGGAGCTGGACAAGGAACCGAAAGGAGCAGGTGATGCGACCTCCTACTATGACTCAAAAAAAGAGGATGCAGTGACAACGCTTGGCCACTCGCCTTTCCCAAGAGATCCAGGATGGGGGGCAGTAGGCTGATGACCACGAAGCTCAGGCCGGAGGGCAGCAGGCCCAGGGCTCAGAAGGAGCTGTCGCTGGAAGGCCGAAGCTTGGTCGGAAGGACCTTCATCACCAGCTTCAGGCCCGAAAGAAATGGAGACCAAAGGGAGTTCTTGCAAGGGTTGAACACCCTAATGAACCTTACTTTACTGTGACACTCGGGGAAGACCAAATTCTGAAAGGTAAGCCGATGATTGGTGCCCTCGATTGCAATGAGGCGACGGAGGCTAGCTTGGACATTATTGCCTTCGACCTGGAACGAGCTTCGCACTGTGAAGAAGATCTCAAGGTCAACATAATAGGGATGTTACCTCGGGAATCCGAAGCCCCTCAGGTTCAACACGATTATCTTCAGAGGGATGTGATGTTGGAAGGAGCTGGTCTATTATATTGGGTAGAGCAAGATTCCAACATTCCGAAAGAGGGTCCAGAACCAGTAATTTTTAAGAAGTTGGCGGACAAAAATACGCGCCATTTGAAACCCTTATTCCTCACGGTGCATCTTAATGGGCGGTCGATCATCAAGATCCTGATAGATTGAGGAGCTTCCGTCAACCTGATGACTTTATCCACTTTGGGAAAAATTAAGAAAAACAGAAATGATCTCATCTGGACAACCATGCGAACGACCGACTTCACCGGAAATGCGCATACGGCAACAGACGTGTTGGTGGAGAAAATGACGGTCGAAACAACAACGAACGAAATGGCTTATTTCATCAACGAAGGAAAGCCAGCTTATTAAGCCATTCTCGGGAGGGATTGGATCCACACTACCCAGTGCGTCCCTTCGATATTGCACCAAAAAAATTATGTTTTGGAACGGAGACCAAGTCGAGACAGTAGAGGCCGAGGCTGATCCAGCTATGGAGGTGCATTTCGCAGAAGCTGTTTATTCTTCCCTCGATGTATACCCGCTGTACATGATGCTGAAGGATGTTGGAATGAGGAAAAAATGCAATCTAACCATGGAGGGGTTCAAAATCAAATTCAAGGCCGACGCACGGCCTAATAACTCAGGTATTTATCATGTTTGACATCCTGATTTTACAGGATTTGGAGGCAAGAGAAGACAGGTCCGAATGTACATTTATATAGGGCTGGAAATCATGCCGCTCAACCTCTTGACAGACAGACAGGAACATCCTCTCAGCCGCCTAATTACGATCAAGACGAAGAGGATGTTCATTCACCGGTTCGAAGAGCTGCTCCACCTTTCGAAGCGCAGGACCCATTGGAGAATATTAACCTGGGGGATGAGGCAACCCCTCGGGCGACACGGGTCAGCGCCTTGCTGAATGTCGAGAGGAAAGAGCGAATGATTGCTTTGATCCGGGAATTCAAAGATTGCTTCGCATGGGATTACCATGAGATGCCGGGGTTATCAAGGAACATAGTTTAGCATCGATTACCTACTAAAGCGTCATTTCGGCTGCACAAACAGCCCCTTAGGCGTTTCAACTCGGAATTAATGCCGAAAGTGAAAGAGAAGCTCGGAAAACTCCTTAAAGCTAACTTTATTCGAACATGCAGGTACCCAGAGAGAATTTCCAATATTGTTCCAGTAATGAAGAAGAACAGAAAAACCCGGGTACGCTTTGACTTCCGGAATCTCAATTTAGCGACACCGAATGACGAGTACGTAATGCCCATTGCCGACATGCTCATGGATTCTACGGCCAGGTATGAGATCTTTTCTTTTATGGACGGCTACTCTGGCTATAATCAAATATATTTGTCCAAGGAGGACGCCCATAAAATAGCTTTCCACTGCCCCGGAGCAACCAGAATCTTCAAATGGAAAGTAATGCCCTTCGGCTTCAAGAATGCCGAAGCGACCTACCAGAGGACAATGAACATAATTTTTCACACTCTGATCGGTGCTTGCATGGAGGTATACATAGATGACGTGGTTGTGAAGTCCCGATCATTCAATGACTGCCTACTAGACCTTCGGAAGGCCTTTCTGCAGATGAGACAACACGACCCCAAGATGAACCCGGAAAAGTGCGTTTTCGGAGTAAAAATAGGGATCTTCTTAGGTTCTTTGGTCCATCAAAAGGGGATTGAAGTTGAAAAAAATAGCCAAGGCTATCCAGGACCTTTGGCCCCCACACAACATTAAGGAGCTGCAAAGCTGGATGGAGAAGGTCAATTTTCTGAGGAGATTCATCGCCAACGCCACCGGAAAAATGAAGGTCTTCTCGGTGCTGCTACTTGGGAATAAAGACGTATTCGAGTGAGAACCAACCCAGGAAGAAGTCTTAAACCAGATTAAACAGGCATTGTCATCTCCTCCGGTGTTAATGCCGCAAATCGGTGGAAATGGGATGAAGCTGTACATAGCTGCGACTGACGATACAACAGAGTGTCTCTTTGCCCAAGATGATGATGAAGTAATATGCAGAGTCGACCTTCTATGCTATTTATTAAACAGGCCAATCCTCCGAGGCTGTTTAATTAAATGGATGCCAAAACTAGTATCGTTCGCATTAACATACTAGCCCCTTAAGGCCGTGAAAGGACATATCGTCGCTAATTTCTTGGCCGAACATCCTGGGATGGTTCAGGCCGTCTCCTTGGACTACGTGGGAATGGAACCTTGGCTGGTGACTTTTGATGAGTCCAGCACCTCGGGAACAACCGGAGTAGGCGTGGTGATCTTCAGTCCAAAAGGAGAAGTATAGCGTTTCACCCACCAACTTCTGCAATGTATCACGAATAACCAAACCGAATATGAGGCGTTGCTATTGGCGTTGCAATTCTTGGTTGCAAGGAATGTCAAGAAAGTCATTATTCGAGGGGATTCTCAACTAGTTATCCGACAGACCCTGAAGGATTCAAGTGCAAGGAACCACGACTTCAGGACCTTCTTCGAGAAACCCACGACCTTCTTCAGTAACTCACGGAGGTGACGTTGGAGGACATACGTCAGGAAGAGAATTTAGAGGCAAATGACTTGGCGCAATAGGCTTCCGGGTTTAAAAGTAAAAGAATACAACCAATATACGAATGTTTACAGGCTGACCAGGACCTAGATTTTCGAACCCCGCTGCTGGAAGGTCTAACAAGCCCCGGGAAGGTCACTTCAAAAGCAGTGCGCCATCAACTTCTAAAATACTCTCAAATCGATGGAAAGCTGTATCGACGGAGATCCTATGGGACTTTAGCACATTGCTTGGGTCACGAGGGTGCTATGAAGGTCATGGCCGAGGTCCACGAAGGTATTGGAGATGCCCATAGGGCTGGACCCCTTATGAAGTGGACAATCCTCCGTTACGGCTATTTTTGGCCACAAATATAGTAGGATTGCATGGATTATGCTTGAGGATGTCCAGCGTGTCAGCGCTATGGACCACTTCGACAAGTCCCCAGAACTTCATTCAATTATCAAACCTTGGTCTTTCCATGGGTGGGCGATGGATATCATCAGCAAGATTCATCTTTCATCTTCCAATGGACATTATTTTATTCTCGTAGCTACGGACTACTTCATGATGTGGGCGGAAGCCGTTCCATTGGCCAAGGTACAACATAATAATGTTATAAGCTTTATTAAAAATAACATCATTCACAGGTTTGGCATTCCAAAGACGATAACCACCGACCAAGGGATCCCGTTTATGAGCGCGAAGGTCAAAGCTTTTACAGCTCAATAAAAAATCCAGTTGCTTCATTCATCTTCGTACTACCCTCATGCTAACGGGCAACCGAGGTGAAGAACATAATCTTGATTTCTATTATCAAGAAAACGCTGGAGGACAACACCAGGGGCTGAAATGATACTTTGGAAGAGGCTTTATGGACATATCGGAATGTCAAATCCTCTGTAACCAGAAGCACTAATTACAAGCTGACCTACGGCCATGACGTTGTGCTTCTGTTGGAGATTACAGTGTCCTTTCTCCGGATCTTGAAGATAAACTAGCTGTCGATGGGATAGCAGGATCAGACCCTACTCTAGGAGCTTGACACTTTGCCCGAAGAGAGGCTGCATGTACTTGAACGCACTCGACATCAAAAGAAGAAGGCCGAATCGACCTTCCAGAAGCGTGCGAGGTCCCAGACTTTTCAGGAAGGTGACATGGTCTAGAATGCCGTCATCCCGGAAGGCCCCAAAGATGCAAAGTTGGGGAGATGGTTTCCCACATGGGAAGGACCATTTATTGTATCGGCCAAATCATCCAATAGCGCGTATAGGTTGATGGAACCAAAGGGGAGGAGTTCGAGACATTTATTAATGGAAAACATCTTAAAGATTTTATAATTCTCTTTGACAGCTGAAAAGAAGGCATGGTCAGCCGGTTGTCGAATGCAATCTTGCGGAAGGACGAAAAACAGATGGACAAGTCAAGTAACTTTTAACAAAATTATCCGGACTACAAGTTAACTTTTGTCCAGATAATTTTATGGGGGCATTTGTACACACGCAAATAATTAATTGGGGCCGGCTCAGCGTTGGTGCAATCAAAGGACATTCACGGCCCAACACACGGCCCAAAATAGACAGACCTTCTGACCCATCTAGCCCATCATTCAAGGAGGTCCAGCTCGACTTGAAAGCAGTCCAACGGAGGCAAGAAGGTCAAAGAAGTGGTTAGAAAGTTGTTGGAGAAAAAAATAGGATAAGATCTTATTCAAATAAATTTTTTAAAAAATAACTATTTAAAGAAGATCCAAGAGAGCAAAAAAGGGACACCATTCACCATGTGATCTTCTTCTTCTTCATTATTTTTCTCTGCAATTTTTCTATTCTTGTAAATTTTCCAAATTTTTACAATTTTTTTCAATTAATTCCAATTTAATTTTCAGCTTCGTTCTTGTTTATTTTACCTTTCTTTTTTCATCAATTTTTCAGCTATCGCAAGATAGCCCAGATCCTTTCTTGAGGAGGCCGGAGAACCCTACGATTAAATCAATTTCGACAGGCTTTTCTGGTTAAGCCGCCAGTGGCGATTTTTTGCCGACAATAGTTTTGTAGATATATGTAATAAATTATAGAATCAAAGATAAACTAAAAAGGAAAAAAACGACATAAAGAGAAATAGGGTGGGGTTTTATTCGAAGGATGTGTTCTCATGCTACATTAGGACCATCATATCCATTATATCCGTTTCAGCTTTTATGGTAAGTTTTTTCAGTGGTAAGACAAAAATGAATTAAAATTATTTGTAATAAGAATAAAATTTATGAAATTATTATAATGATGGATTAATTTTTTATTTTTTTTAATGACGTGGAAATCCGCAGCCATAACCTCACGGTCACACGTCCAACCCTTACACCACCAAGCCATCCCTTACGAGACTGGATTAATTTTTATTTTAATTGGACCATTTGTGATCTTTTCCCTAAATTATTTTATTTTTATTTTTCTAACTCTATATATTTTTTATTTATTTAAAATTTTAAATATATCTAACAAATATAAATTAATACCCCCTCCGTCCCATAACTATGTATCCAATTGCTTTTTGCACGGAGTTTTAGAAATATTAGTATTATATTGAAATGTAGTAGAAATAAAGTAGAAATGACTAAAATAACCTTATTAGTATTGTGTAATATAAATATAATGACATTTGTGTAATATATTGTAAGTTGTAAGGGTATTTGTAATGTTAGGTATATAGTACAATTACTATAAAAAAAAAATGAATATTTTGTTATAGGACAGACTAAAATGAAAAAATAGATACTTTGTTATGGGACGGAGGGAGTATAATAAAATTTCAAACATCTCACACATGAAACTCATTCAAAATCTCCTTATACAAATCTCTCATCAATAAATAAATATTTATGTTTATATTTAGAATTCCTTATTTTTTATAAAATTAGTTTATGTTAATTATAGATAAAAAAATATATATAATTTTTATTTATTTGTATTATATATTTATTCTCTGCGAAATGATATTCATATTATATATATTATTGAGATATAATATTTAAAATATTTAAACATATATTTAAATTTTTTTAATTAAATTTTTTATTTTTTATTTTAAAATACTAACAGGATCACTTATATAAAAAAATAATAAAATGATATAATAACTATTATAATTAACTTATTAGATTATACTACTTAAAATATAGTGTCTCTGTCCATATAAGTCATTTTATTCGAGAGGGAGAGAGTATTTTGTATTGTTCATTCAACCATAAAATATATAGTATTTTATTTCTTAAAAACAATATTACCATAGAATATGTTTATTTTTAATAAAAATATATTAAATTATTAAGTAGATTTATATAAATATATTTAATATAAAAAATACAATAGACTATTTTTTTTATAGATATAATAAATTAGTTTATATATATATGTTATATGTTAGAGAATTTGTTATAACTTCGTTATCTTATTTATCTCTCTCATCCACGTCATATCCATATCAACATTTATATTATTTCATTTAATCTTCATTGTAATCGTTACCTTCAACTCATTATATTTACTATTTTATAAAGTTCAATATAATTTTTTTTATGTTTATATTTTTTTTATTATCTAATAATATTAACATAATATTTATTATTAATAAAATATATGTAACTTTCAAGATATTAATTATATAAATTATAATAATGTTATAATTTTTATAATAATTTCGAACTATTAAAATTACTTGAATTTATGGTATTAATTATATTTGAAAAATTGAATATTAAAATTTAGATATATTTATATATTAAAACTTGATATAAAAATTAGAGAAATTTAAATAATTGAAAATTGCGTCGATAAACATAATATTTTGAGATAAATTTAAATCGTATTTTCAAAGATATATTATCAATAATTTTATAAATTTAAATTTCCAATTTTGAGAATAATTAAGTTTTTTATTATTATTATTAGAGGTAATAAGTTTATTTGAAAATGTAGGGTGTGTTTGTTTGAAGGTTTGAATTTTAGATTTGGATTTTTGAAGATTTGTAAGTATGGATTTTTAAGTTGTGTTTGTTTGAAGGTTTGAATTTTGTAATGATTATATTGAAAAAATTATTATTATATTTGAAAATGTGATGTATTGATGTGATAGTTTGAAATGAAAGATATTTAAATATTGTTAAAATAAGTAAAAGTGAAAAAGAAAAGTGAGGTTGGAATTGATATATTTAAAATAATTTTTTTTTAAATTTTTTTTTTGGAGATATTATTATTAATTTTATTTTTATTTTAAGGGTTTGTTTGTTTGAAGGTTGTGATATTGAATTGATATTTGAACGATGAAGGATTTAAATTTTAATTGCTGTGCAATGCGATAAAACAAAACGATTTATGTGATACTTTGAACGTAAATTTTTTTTGGCAATGTAACATCAAAAAGATAAAGTACGTGTTTGTAATGGTACTTTGGACGGAAATTTTTTGATGCACTTTGCTATGGTTTGGGAGTGTGGATATTTTGGTACAAAATGATATACTAACTACGTTGTGGTTAAACCCTTTGAAGTTGAGTCCACGTTGAACCTCAACAACGAGATACGATGCGATTATCACGTTTCAGTAAGAACACAATAATATCTGCTTAATATACGTAACGCAACCATCGGCTATTGTTTTTATGTTTACGTTCTTGATTCGTCACGATACGTCAACAACCAATTAGTAGTGGAGTCGAGATTAAACATGTATGCCGATGTAGGATGCAACGTCTACGGATCAAGAAAACATATGAAAGCGTTACCGTACGCATCGTACAGTTCTGAGCGTCGTACAAATCGTACCTAAATATGTAATAGCTGGTTCCGGACATCGCCGACCATTAGCAGCAATGCGTTATGACCGGTGTTCAGTAATACACACAAATTACTAGGAATACCTGATGGTGAAGTACGGTGAAGTACGGTGAAGTCGCATCTCTGCCATGAACGATCGCAGCTCCGTCCACATTCCATCGACCTTCGTCTCTATCCTGTCGAAGCGTTCGTTACACAAGGTATGCAGATCGGAGTGGCTCGAGCCTGGCTGCGGCAGCCCATGTTCAGTATGGGCTGGAGGATCGCCGCGGCGGTGGCGTTGCAAAATTCTCATGCTGAAAAGAGTCTCCATCCCACATGAAACCATTTGAGCATCTGGAACTCCGTCCGGAAGTTCCGCCACCCCGAGCCCCTTCGCCAGTCTTGTCACGTACGGGCCAACTGGAATGCTGCGTACCCTTGTGTCGGCGGCAGCAGTTATACAAAGTTTGGCTACCCAATAGCCCAGATGGAGTGGAACGCCTTCGTTCATGCTCCATAGGAACTCCAAATCCACCTTACTTACTGCCGTAATTGCGTCTTTTCGGCCTGAAAGTGTATGAGCAAGTATGTTGTGGACGTACCTTAAAATAGGCGAGTTCAGTGTCGATGCCTTAGATGCTCCTGGATTGAAGTTCCGACTGCTGCTTATCCTAGGCCAATATACTGACCAAGACAGAGGCATCGTATGGGCCATGTTCTTGTACTCGCATGTCTCCGTGAATTCACGGTCGTATAGTCCCAGTGCAACAGAGAAGTCCGTGATGGATAGTGAGTAGCTACGGCCTCCCAGACGAAACTGCAGCGCATTGGGTTTGTCATAAAGATACAAGTTCGGTCTGTCATGCTTTAGTGTGCAGAGAAACTCTAACGTCAATTCTTTGTACGCGGACTCGTTGATCTAAAAAAACCTCCTCCACGCCCCACACGAAAGCAGTCTCTCCATTTCCACTTCCACACCCATTGCTTCAACGGCCTGAGCATCGATTGTGCGTCCGGTTAGCATCGGTAACATGCTTATTCTCGCGTATTTTGCCTCGATATCTGGATCAGTGCTGCGTAACTGATTGAAAGGAATCACACCATCATCGCATTCTACTTCCGTCGCATTGGCACTCCGTTCTCCGCGAAGACGCTTTCCTGTCATCGATTTCCTCATTCTAGACCCCATACCACCTGCAAGAATGTAGTCAAGTAAGAGTTACCAACAATTATAAAAATCGTGGTGTAGGGTGATCATATGTCAATGCGTATGAATGTTATGAATGTGCACTGAGTGGGTGAGACAATACACGGGACAACATTTCCAGAAAATAACTACACAGCAAATAGGAAGACCGACAGCACAGGCTGTGCAGACGAAATGAGGCGATTGATGGCATCTTCCTGTCGACAGAAAATAGGAATACCGACAGCACAGGGTGTGCAGTCCGTTTGGTAATTTGCTGGCATGCATGTGGGTGGAAATCTCAGTGGGTCGCGCACATGTGCTGTTACAGGGGTTAATTTCGGTCCATTGTAGTGAAATGTTGTTTCCTTGCTCATCATCGAAGATAAGAACGTAAAGAAAGTGGTTCACAAGTACGTTAATGTTAACCTTACAACACCAGTGGTTGGCATTCAAGAGAAAAAGATTAGCATTACACAGTAGGACGGACAACGGAGGATGCGTGCGGCCATTACACATCCTCGTGTTCGTATCTGTTAACCCAAAACCATTCCGCAATCATATCACGGAATTCATTTTGATCTTCCCGGTCTTGACGCCCCGGGTTCGGTGTCTGACGATTGTGTACCACCGGTACAGGGAATGGGTCATCTTCGGCCGGGTCGTGGCCCTCCGCAGCGTGATCCAACACATCCTCACCGTGGAGTAACATAAAGTTATGCACCACGGCACACGCCATTACAAAGTTGACTTGGTGATCAAACTTGTAGTTTGGCATTGGTCGGTGCAGAATGGCGAACCGGCGCTTAAGGCAACCAAACGCTCGTTCAATTACATTTCGGCATTGCGCGTGTCGGTAATTGAAGTATTCCTCCTTGCTTCGGGGACGTGGGTTATTTCCTTGAAAATCCGAAAGGTGATAGCGGTACGTGCGATAAGGCGTAAGGCACTGAGGAGCGTTCATGTAACCAGAATCCCCGACGTAGTATTTTCCTATTTTTCAAAGAGAGAATGTTTAGTTGATCATAATCACATCGCTGGAAAGTTGCGGACGAAGGTTAAGAGCCCCTACCATCAGGTGGGAAGGGGAAGTCTCCTTGCTCTTGGATAGCAACCCTTAACACACGGGCGTCATGTGCACTCCCTTCCAACCCAGCTAACACGTACGTGAACTTCATGTCAAAGTCACAGACGGCAAGACAATTTTGCATCGTGTCACCTCTTCTGCCATGGAACAGTCGTTGATCCCTGGCGGGCAGGCAAGCGTGAACCAATGTTCCGTTAATGGCCCTCACACAGTCCTAATGAATAAAGACGTCACCATATTACGGGAACTCCGCACGGATAATGGATGAATGCAATTTAAGGCGATTACCTTGAAGTACGGCCAGAAAATTGGGGAGTCACGTATCCTCGTAGCCGGGTTGGACATGTCACCTGGGTGGATGACGTGCGGTGCGAGGCGAACAAGCACTTTGGCCACCTCGTTAACGTGGTAGCACACGGTCGATGTCGAGTGCTGAAAATGCTCCGCAGTTGAACGTTGCCTGTTCGAATGAGCCACTGTGTGCAAAAATATTGCTACGCGCTCATGAACTTTTATCCGTTGCCTATGGTGGCAATCCAATAGGCCTTTTTCGACCAAGGTGGCACAAAGATCATGAAATGTATCAGATGATACCGCAATAAATTTTTAATCCTAGCTGGGTGACCGTGCATCAGCTCGTGGGTGAATTCCTCTCCCCCGAGTGCGGAGTCGTAGCACCGACGTATCGGACTACGTGAGGCTAACGTCACGGCAGCAGTCGTTGCCATAGCCATCAACAAAGTGTCTCTCATGTCACTCTTATTCTCATTTTCTTCTGTGAAACGACGAGCCAGACGAAGAAGATTACGTTTTCGGTTACTGCCCTCCATGTATTTCCTGCGTTCGACGCAAATTAAGTTATAGCGACAGTGCACGGTGAGATGATGACGAAACAATCAGTCTTCCGGAAACACGCCATTAAAATTAACATGTACGAAACCGAATTCTACGTTACAGATCGACTCAGTCGACAAGCAGTCCGAACAATGTCACAACACCAAGCAGACGGTCCTAAGGTGAGAAGTGCAAACTTCACCGAAAATAAATGATCATAAGTACTACTACTTAACGGATGAGACGTAGACACTTCAACACATCACAAAGGTAGTCCAAAGTAATACTACAAATCTCTACTACATAGTATGGTCGCCGTTGCCTCTCCTTATCAGTCCACATCAACGAAGGCATCGATCCACTTAATCCGAGCCTCTGCGTCCAAGGACAACCAGTAGTCCCGGACGTGTGGAAGGAGAAACATGTCGTTTGCCCTCCTCCTAACACGGGGCTCCAATCCGGGCACAACAAGGAGCGCCGCGCTAACCTTCCCAACAAGTTCCATATTCCTAGCTTTCTCCGCTTCCCTTTCGGTGTTGTTGCACCCAAGGATATCCCTCAATTCCTCTCGAACCACAGCACGCACCTCGTCTGCGTGCCCCGATGCTCTTCTCCGTCGAACCCTCCTGACACTTGGCCCGGCCTCAAAGGGCCTTGTCTGACCCGTCCCGGTGTTTGTTCCGCCCGTCCCTTCGACCTCTGTTTCTGTGCCTGTGGCTCCGTCCTCTGTATTGGGATCAGCACTTGCTCTGCTACCTGGTCCGTTGAATGCACTATCCCAACCAGAAGATAAAGGTTTGCGTGCCCCCTCCCCGCTTGGACCGAACATATCGTGACAGTAGTCCAAGTGGGCGAACGGTTTAGTTAAGAGATGTGCAAAGTCTTTATGGGCCTAAGATATGTTAAACCTGGTCAATAACAAATCGTAATCTATACGGATAGCGATATAAGAGGTCCGCAAAACATGTAAATGATGTACCACAGCCCAATCCACTTTTCGCTCCTCGTCTGCTACTATCAAACGTGACTATGGATCCCATCCGAGTCCCGTTGTATTCACCACCAACGATTGGAGTTCCAAATACCTTTTCTTCGTACGCTTTAGCTTCGTCTGAAGCTGTTCTAGCCTGTAATGCGCATTCATCTCCGCATTGAACTTCGCGGTGAGCTCTTCCCACACCGGTTTTGTGAAGCTCGTTCCTTGGTACTCCTCCAGTTGCCATTGCAACCACACTAGGTGGAGGAAACACTCCTCTTGTGCCAACGTCCAATTAGCCTGCGGTGCAGGAGAATCCTCCGTTGCGCGTCTTCCGCGTGGCATTGCCTACGCACAAGATCGGATTTACCAATAATACTTCTATGCAACCTTGATCGCATGAACCGTGGAAAGTACTCTTTCTGATGTAACTAAAAGTTATGCGCACTAACCTTGCGTTTTACCCCCTGTTTCTGGGGCTGGTAGCAGCTCCCGGTTGAACTATGCGCGTCAGGAACTTCACCCTCCAGTTTGTCACTGTATAAGCGTTGTAGGGTGTGGGCAGTCTTTAGTCTAGGGATTTGAATGTTCTAATGGTACTCGAAAATGCCATGACGGATTAGAGGCAATGAAAGTTCCACACATATAATGCTTTACTAATCGACCAACCACGTTTAATTTATTCCTAGTAGGTAACACGACAAGTTCACCAACCAGAATCTATCGCAAGTATTCAGTACTTAAATAGTAAAACAAGGCATACTGCATAACCTAATGATTACTAGGCACATTCCTGGTTAAATTAGACTTTCATCAAAACTATGCTTCGGGATTACGACGTAAACTAACAAAGGACGGATACAATCTCCCAACCCATGATGCAATACAAATATATTATCCGACCTACAACTAACTTTTATTAGTAGAACTCATTGCTTAAGGAATCGAAACTCGCGAGCAATGTGTGACTGAGATGAAATGAAAGCCACCTGAACCACATTATTTCTTCCTTCCGAAAACATGGCCAAACTGAAAATGTACGTAAGCCTCCTCTAAAACAAAACGGCCACCCCGGCGGGTATTAATGTTTAACACATACCTCCATCCCGCCGACACAGTGCTCCTAATATTGGTAAAAATAGACACGATTCGTCACGATAATAACATTGAAGAAACCTCATCTCATTCCTTTCCGACAAACTTCCTTATATCCGTAAAAGTAAAAAGAGGGACACAACATTGGCGAGTTAGGAGCTATTTTCGAATGTGACGGTAAGACGTGAACCAATCGACACTCCCCCAACCCCCCGGCAGCGTAGCTCGTAAGTGCAATATTTACGAAGCTTTCCACTTTAATAGAGAACATCGGAATCATCTCGGTTAGCAAACAAGCCACCCATTTCACTGGTTAAGAAATATCACTCGAAGTAGATGGCAGACAGACTCTTGCCGGAAAATCGGCTCCGAAAAATACACTAAAACCCACAAAATTGAACAAAAATCACCAAAATCAAAGTAAGTTCACGCAATAATGATGAAATTCAACTAGGTTCGAACTAATTTCAAGCGATTTGTGCAAAAGATTGCAGCGTGGAACCGAAATCACGCGAAATTGGGGAGACAGTGTTGAGATACACTCACCTGTGGTCGTCTGGCTTTTCGTCGCACCTTGATCTGCCGAACCTCTCCTCTTCCTCACCGAGACACCGGTGTTGAGTACACCACAGATCTGAAGTCGAGATTCCGTAATAAGAATGATAACGATTTATTTCTTCACCAACCAAACCTACCGTCTAATCCGTCAATGAAATGAGAGGTCTCTACTGGAGTAGACAGATGATTCTCTCGCGACAACTTCTGCAAGAAAGGAAAGACGAAGGGAAAGCTATACTCTAGCAACGTGCGTAGGTATTAAGGGTAGGATTTAGAATTTAAAATTTGTACAGTACCTACACAGTGAAGTTTGTCAAGAATCCATGAAAGAACACATCCGTAATATATGCTTGATAACTATATTTCTTAACAAAGCTAATAAATTCTATTATAGTAAAAACTGATAATGTAATCACAGAGGTAAAAATGAAGGTTAATACTCCTTCAATATTAAGATAATTGACTCATTTTATTAATAATACGATATTTAAAATAATAATATTTAATTATTTAATAACATGAGTGATAATATTATTTTATTATTTTTTTATGTAATTAATTATCTTGAGAGTTTTAAAATAATTTAATATATATAATTAGGAAAAATTAGAATATGTATTTAAATATTTTAGAAATTATATCGCAATAAAAAAGATATACGACATAGATATCATTTTGTAGAGAATAAAATTTTCTATGATACAAGTAAATAAAAAATACATTTATTTCTTTATAATTCATATAAAATAATTCTATAAAAATTTTGAAATTTTAAATATAATTAAAAATATTTGTTTTTAGAAGAAAGATATAAATAAAAGAATTTTGAATGAGTGCTACATGATGCATGATATTATATGTTATGCAGTCAATTAAGTTTATTTATATTTATTAAGTATGTTTTAATTTAATAAATTTTATCCAAAATAAAAATGTGTCATGTTACGAGATAAACAAAAATAAAAAATATGTCAATTAAGATGGAATGGTGTAAATATAATGTAATTTGATCTTATAGAAAAGGAAAAAAAAAAAAATGAAATAAACATTTATATATAGATGATTGTGTTAGTTTAGTGTTGCTTTCATAAGTTGAGGTCAAAATAAGTTAGGTGTTTGCATTTGTACATTTTTTTTTTATGACGTGAGAACCCGTAGTCGCTACCCGAAAGTGCGCACTGGGTAAATCCCCGGCCGAACCTAATACTCTGCAAACCAGGCCCGACGAGAAAGTCACACTAGGCGAACCATGTGTGGCAGGTGACCTGAGGGCATTTGTATATTTTCGTTATATAATATGTTTGGTTATGCTATTCTATTATTTAAATAATTTTGGATTTTTTGTTGTACAAATATGTTCTCTTAATATATTTGTGAAAAAAATAAGTAGTGTTCTCGCTCAAAATGGAGGCTTATCCGAGTGAGCCTGCCGAAATTCGGGTGGATTCTCCGATTTTTTTCAAAAAAGATCCGGAACCGTGTTCACAAAAGTAATAAATCAGAAAATAATGAAAATGAGACAAGAATAAAAAAGAAGAAAGAAAGAAAATAAAAGGAAGATGGACAATAAATTAAAGAAAACAAAAGAAGATAAAAGCAATAATGAAAGTAAATTAAAGGAAAATGAAATGAATTGCATAAAGATTAAAATTTGTGTGTGAAGTGAGAGAGGAGGTGTGAGGGAGGGGTCTTTAGCTCTATTTATACTACTACCATCAAATCTAGATTTGCCTGAAATTCTATTTTATCCAAATTTATTAATATTTTAATAGATTATCCACAATCAAATATTATTTTATCCAAAATAATATTTTGGAATAGCAAAATGCCCCCACAAAAGTGTCAATCTAGCAAAAATATGAATTTTACTTGATCGATACTTTTGTAATTGAATCTGATCGATTTTCATATGGACAAATGATACTCTTCCCATGAACTGTTCCTAATGCCGCCATGGTCCGACCGGCATGCTGCTACCGATTTCCATTGTCTTTCGCCGTCGATTTTTTAGTCATCAAACCTCGTCAATCATCATTTCAAGCTTCTTGTTTGTAGTGTCGAATGGATTACCTTCATAAGTGCTGCAAATGACCATCAAAGCTCCAAGACTTGACAACCACATCGTCGATATAGACCTCCATGAATGTGCTCATTTTTAGGAGTTGGTGAAATTAGCATTCCTAAGATCAATGTACATGCGCAGTCTCTCATTCTTTTTCATCACTAGAACGGCGTTGGAAATCCACTCGGGGTAGCGGCAATTGCGTATGAAGTTAGCTCCTCTGAGGCTGCTTACAAGGTTTGAAATTAGGCTTTGTCGACCATTGATATTTGACAAGGTTTCGGGCCAAACTAGATATCCCGTCGTCTTCTAATTCAATAGGTCTTGTTAGCAGGAATCGATCCTCCCAAAATTCATATATTTTCGTCTCACTACCAAGTAAAGATGTTCGAGCCAATTCAAGAATTGATTCCATCATAAATCTCCCCATTTTCAGGCCGTGACTCAGCCTTAGAGTAAACCTCGAAACCTCTCGACATCAAGTTGCATTCTTCTCATAATGCAGCTCTTTGTAACATCATGGACAAAGGAAATACTTGTGAAGAATAGAAAATCACTTCTAATGTGTGTACTTCTGTCAAAGGATCGGACTCCGCTTCTACAACTTTGACACAATTTTCTTTCCAAAATATTGTGCATTGGTGCAAAGTCGAATGCACGGACTGAGAAGTATAAATCCAATCTCATCTAAGGATCTTTGAATAGGTAGACTTTTCTTCAATGACAAAGATAGCCATTGAATCTTTCCATGATCCTACAGCTACTTTGGCAATCAAAACCTTGTCGGCTTTGTGCACATTGCCGGTGAAGTTGGTAGTGCGCATTCCATTCGGTACTAAGTCGTTACAATTTTTCCAATCTTTCGCAACATTGATAATGTCATTATGTTAACTAATAGCCCACCATCATCTAACACCTTGTTGATCCGACACCTATCAAACGCTACTGTGAGAAATAAAAGCTTTAAATGACGTGTTTAATTCTCCATCGGTTTCTGAAAATTTATGGATTCAGATGGAGCAAATTCTCTTGGCTTTTCTTATGTTATCCACATAATAGGGCTATAATTTTCTACCCAAATATCTCATTCTAATGTTTGGGGCTCATCATTGAGGAGTGGCAAATTTGGCGGGTAAAAAACCAATAGCATTTATCGCAAATTTATTTTGGTATTGAAGTGCACGGTAAAAATCCTCGTCTGAAACAATGACATCAAAATTTTTTCAGAAAAACTATATTCATCATAGATATCGTCTCTTGTTTCTTCTTTGGGCTCCTCCGAATTGAACGTTCATTGGCGCTTTATCCTTGTCTTTATGTTGTGGCTTGGGAAGTGTTTGCTTCAGCTTGATGGGTTGGTCTCCATTTCCTGCGATCATTTAAAGTCAAATGGGGGTCATTAGAGACTTTTTTCCTAAGAATGACGAGCTACAAATCAGCGTCATGCGTAACAATTTGTGCATCGCTTGCCCTGCTGCTTCAGCCTACATTCTTTTCGACTATTTAAGCGATGCCGAAGATTCCCGAACTGAACAGATTGCTCGGGGATTGTCTTGGTCACATACACAGCTCGCT
Source organism: Andrographis paniculata (assembly GCF_009805555.1). NCBI lineage: Eukaryota > Viridiplantae > Streptophyta > Magnoliopsida > Lamiales > Acanthaceae > Andrographis > Andrographis paniculata. The sequence continues at coordinate 4,295,629 of NW_026137611.1, forward strand.
CTTTACTCAAATATTTTCTAAGATCCTCGTGTAGTGTTCCTGTAGGTGCAGCGGTCGTGAGTGACGCATTACAATTTTGCTTCGAGTTTTACTCGCTCACCAACCTTGTTGCTTGGCGCCATCGTTGTCGACGCCTTTTCTGGGATCGGGTCATGTGCTGGTATTTTCTTAGGGGTTGATTTACAGCCCAAGTCCCACCTATTGATGCCTTTTCTGGTTGTCGAGTTGGATATTGAGTAATTACAACTTTATCTACCGACGAAATTCGCCAAATTCCACCATTTTTCTCGAAGCTTACTTCAACGGCAGTGTTCGAAGGTGCTAACATGTCCCATGTAGGATTTTGGCGTGGGGGATGATAGGCCTTCCCTAAGTGCTCTAGAAACGGTATACGTGGTACAGACAACTTCTGAAATTTTTCTTTCATTGAACCGTACGACTGCTTCCCTTTTCTTTGGATAAATTCTAACTACGTTTATATCAGCGAAAAAGGATCAGTATCTATTCTCATGTATGTCCGATCACCAAGATGTAATCGCCCTTCTCTAATTTTCTTTTGTACCGCATTTCGAAACGCGATACAATTTCCAACCGTATGGCCGAAAATTCCATGTCATCTACAAAAGCTTTTTCCATCTAACTCTTTTTCGGATGGAAATTCATGTCCATCCTTCAATTGGAGCCGTCTTTCCTTAAAAAATATTCAAATATTTGTTTTGTCTTTGCAATATCAAATGAGTATTGTATTTTAGGACCGACCTTTTTTTAGGAGGCCTTCTTTTCTAGGCATGGATGTATTTTTCCTTGAATTATTTCTGATAGATATGCCTCTTCATATTCATCTTCCTATCTTATTTCTTCGCCTAAACCATAAACAAAATGGGTACTATGTTGAAGGCGTTGTTGCCGAGTGGCTTGCGTATGTGATGGATCTGATCAGCAGCGAGTTGTGGTCGAGAAGAGGCCTTAACTGTGGCTGCAATGTTGTGGGATGCAACTAGTGATGTTAGAACTTTCGGCAAGATCATGAACTATTGCACTTCTTCTTCACTTATGTTTTTAGGGTTGCTCCATTCTGAAATTTCATTAATCGAGGAAATTGATGATGTTGTGCCAGGCCTAACTATAGGCTGATCTGAAGGTTGCGATGAGCTCGAGCCTTCTTCATGACTTGACACTCTCGCTGGTTGTGCCAATATTGGTTGTTGGACAACATTTTTATGTGCACCGTAAGGACAAATTTCCACGGGCATGTCCCCTAATGTCGGGGTCTATAGAGCCACACCAAATCCTGTTGAAAATGATGCATCTCGTTATACCGAAGCTGAACCCGCCACCATGCCTGCAAAGCTTGCAAAATTGTGTCCCTTGCGGAAACGCACTCATTGTATTGTTAAATTGCCCCCAGCCCCATATCCGGGTATCGGGACGATTGGGGACCATATGGTGCCACGCCGAATGTCGGAAAATAGGCCAAATGAGGCGGCAATGCCCAACCACTCCTAGTGGCCGATGGGCTTTGCTCCTGGATAATTGAGGCTGCGATAGCCCGAATCTTGCCATGGCGGAAAATGGCTGCGGGTTGGCTGCCATTGCCGGTGGAAAAAACATCTGCAGGGTTACCAGAACAGCTGTCGATCCAGGTAAGGGTGCTGTTGGGGCGAATAATGGGTTTTGTTGCCAATAGACGGGTTGCTCCGTGCCCCCCGGCATCTTAGACGTCTCTCCAGAAAATCGTCTGACCTCGTTCTGAATCGAAGTAAAAGGTTACTCGTTCGGGACATCTTGATTTTGGCAAAAAATCGTAACTTGGCCGGAGCGTAGCCCTTTAGGAGTTGCTGATTCGGCCGCCGATGCTGGTTGTTCAATCCGTGTAGGTTCAAGTTTGGGGGCGACATCAAGTGGCTTTCTTTTCTTACTCTCTTCCTTTTGGAACCGAGCTATCTCATTGCGTCTTATCGAACCAACATTATCTGATAAATACTTCATTAATTATAGCGTTTGGTTATGGAAAGCGGTTTGCATCTCCATTCAAAAGCTCTCTGAAATAACTGGTAGCGGCGCGTATGGATTTTGCCCCTCTGCCTCCATTGAAGTAGAGACTCCGTATATGGCATGTTCTTCAACGATGTCGGTGGTTGCTCGCCAATCCGTGTTTCATCTTCGGATTCTTGGCTATCCTTGAAACTCATCGGATTGTCCGACGCATGTCCTTGCAAGTTTATGAATGTAGAGGAACACAATGTGTCCTACTGGACGTGTCAATCTGTTGTCGTTCAAAATATTTTTCGGAGGCTTATCAGAGCGAGCCAGCCAACATTTGAGTGGATTCTCCGACTTCCTCCAAAAAGGATCCAGAATCGTGTTCGCAAAAGTAATAAATCAGAAAATGAGAAAATGAGACACAGATAAAAGAGAAGAAAAAATAAAATAAAAGGGAAGATGGACAAGAAATTAAAGAAAGCAAAAGAAGATAAAAGAAAAAATGAAAGTAAATTAAAGGGAAGAGAAATGAATTGCATAAAAATTCAAATTTGTGTGGGAAGAGAGAGAGGAGGTGTGAGAGATAGGTCTTTACCTCTATTTATACTACTACTAAAAATTCAGTTTATGAAATTAAAAGCAATGTTGGAACTAATTTAAATGAGAAAGATGAGATTGAAAATTATCTATTTCTTAGAGATTGAGTTAGGAATGGTCCTATATTGTTCTCTATGTTTGGTAATTTGAAGTTATCTTCTTTAGCTTGTTGTATGTTTGATGGCTTATATGTGAATGAACCTACGACTGTTAAAGAGACAAGTAATTCTTGGTATAAGTGTCAATGTTTGAAAGCTTTAAAAGAAGATGTGAATTCATTGCTTAAGAATGAAAATTTGAATGTAGTTCCTAAACATTATGATTGTTTTGATAGTGATTTGTTATCATTGATTTTAAATGATATGTGCTCTAGAAAGCTTGTTATTTTTCTTGTTTGTATATTGTGTGGTACATATTTTTATTGTAAGACACAATAACAATGTTTAGTAGCTTTGGTAATAGTTGAATTTGAGTATAATTCTGTTGGTGAAGATACAATGCGTTGGAAAATTGATATGTCTGTATTTTGTGTGAAAATTGTATGCTTTGATACATTTGATTAGCCGGTGCTACTTGTGTGTAGCTTCAGGTTTAGTATGTATCATAGTAGGTTTTCATATTGTTTTAAACCTAACTTGATTTCAATTTTCTTTGTGCAGGAAATTAATTCAACAATTGGCTAAAATGAATTGTTTTTAAAATGAACTAAAATATAAGGAAACAATAAAAGTTCGGACCGTGATGACACCCGAGAAAACAATCTTCCACTCCCAAAATAAGGTGGAGATTTTTTATATATTTTGGCCGGTGATTATTGAGGCCTAAAATGCACACAACCGACCCGCCTAAAATTGAAGACTGGATCCGGCAACCCGCTGCCCGACCCGATCTGTGTAAGACCCGCCGGATCACAGGCTGCCTGGCTTTGAGCTTTGAACCGGTCTGGACCTGTTTGAACTGGTTTGGTCTGAACCAGTATGTTCTGATTCTTACATATATATGCTGGACCGGTTCATTCATACAGTTCAGTCATTCGGTTAACTCATTCGATTCACATCGCAATTCTCTCCTCAAGCCCTAGTAGTTTTCGATGCGATTTCGACGATTACTCCTGCATTCTCCAGTGAATATGTCCGGCGATTTGGGAAGTTCTCTTTCTCTTTTGATGCGCGCCTTCCCCCTTGGAGTTTCTACGGTTCGGTTTGCTCAATTTATGCCTTATTGTTGTTCGCGGTGTAATTTGTCTGCGATGTCGGTTTAGGCTTAATTTCGGCAATGTTTCCTTAGATTGGATTTCAGTTTAGCGTGTTTGTTGTGTTTTCGTGGCGTGTCATTTGTGGTTGGGTCTTGGATGTGTGTTTGATGTCGGTTGGTTTGATATTATGGTAAACTGAGTCCGAATCATTGCTTCCGTAATAAATCGAAGTTTTCTTTAAGTTTTGTTCGATGTTGATTTGATTTCGAGAGAATATAGCTTATTGGATGTTAGATTAGTAATAACAAGCGGCCTCTCTCATGTCCCTTATATAGGTAGGTTAAAAAGGACGCAGGTCAAAACACGGGTCACGGGTCAGGGCATGGGTAAGGCAGCGGGTCGCGGGCCATGGCGGGTCACAGGCCAGGTAAGTGGATTGTGGGTTGTGTCACAGGTTTGGCCCATGTGCATTTGGGCTGCGAGAATAAGTGTATTTGTGTATAAAATGGGATGGATCCATGTGGACAAGAAATCTAACAAATCCTCCACCTGATTTTTCGTCCAAGTAACTGGGGTACATCATCGCCCATATATTTACCTGCATAAAAGAAAAGACATAATGTTAGTAAAAAACATTAACTTAGCCTATCTACTACTCTAAGTAGTAGAAGGCTAATCAAAGGTATCACAATGTATGTATTTCATACAAGATACAAATTTGGTTGCAAGCAAAACTTTATTGGCCATATCTGATGGGTTATACTCAGAAGGAATCTTTTCTAATTTTAATATTCATTAGATACAATATCACGTATGAAATGAAAACGCACGTCAATATGTTTGTTTCTATCATGAAATACAGGGGTTTTGCATAACTGGATTCCCGACTGACTATCCGAAGAAACAATAACAACATATTGTAAATAACCGAATTCACTGATTAATCCTTTTAACCACAATGTATTTTATGCCACAAAAACATTTTATTTTCAGAAATACAATTAAAAGAACAAACATGCACAGTCATAGGATCAGCTTGGGTCACATAGAAATTATCTTTCCTTTCAGCTTTAAAAACAACTAAAGATCCTTTTATAATTTTCATAAACCTAGCCCCCCATTTACCCTCAAGACCCAATTCGGCTAAAGATGCACAAGACAGCATATTACTTGATAATTCTGGAACATGCCTCACATTATTCAATTTCAATAAATAACCAGAATTAAATTTCAAAGTTACGCTACCAATTCCAAGCACATTGCACACACGATTATCAGTCATAACAACAGTGCAAGTTGCTAACATTTTGTATTCATAAAAAATTGATCTTAATGGAGTCATGCGATAGGAGCAAGCCGAATCAATCAACCATTCATTTTCTAACATATGTAAACAATTAGACCTAACAGCAAATATATCCCCTAAATTTCCCTCAAGAATTGTCATATTGGCTAATACATTCACTTGCTAAAACAGCTTCGAAAACAATTTGTTTTGAAAGTTTTTCGGAAAAACAGTTTGTTAAAAAAAAACATTATCAAACCAAAAACAAACAAACACAGAAAGTTGCACAAAATAGGCAGGGGATTTAGAATTTACCCTCGAAACACAGCAATAATTTTTTCTACAAAAAACAAGGAAAAAATACAGAAACCTCTTACTCTTTCGAGACGAAGGGTTAGCCAATGAAAAAACAGACCACTTAATATACTCACGGGATATAAAGCACAAGAAAGAATGGTATAAGTACAAAGAGAGACCACAACAACTCAACTTTAACTGAGTTTAAGAAAAACTATTTCAATTTTAACAATTCTCAAACAAACAGCTATGGTTTTCTCAAATCTAGTCAAAACAGTGGCGGTTCCAAAGATTTCAAACCAAAGAACAATGGTTGTTTAATAATTCTTAAAAGATTTTAACAAACTTTCAAAGTATTTGGAAAAACCTTTAAATCTAAAACCAACCAAACACAAACACTAGCAAAAATAAGGCAAAGCAACAACTATTCTCCAATCTATTTTCACGAACAAGCTTGACCAAAATAGATTTGACAATTAGGCAAGTAACACACAAAACAGTTACTGCACAAATTTCAGAATTTTAACAAACTTAAATTTTACCAACTCCAAGAAAATAGCAAACAACACAAGTAGAACACAAAAACAGTTACTACTTTAAAAGTAGAGGGATAAGTTATTCGTTACCCACTCCTAGCTCCGCAACAGTTGTTTGACTGTCTTTTAGAATCCCTTTCGATGTCAATCTGTTACACTTTTTAAACTGTGCACTTATTACACAAATTAGTATAGTTTGGATGGAACAATAAAGGACTATACTAACCAACAGCCTAATCAACCAAGAATGTCACATGTAACACAGACTTATACAAGAAACACAATTTTCAGTTTCACTTTTAGGCCAATGTGATCTCGATTATAGTATTCAAGTTCTGAACACTCAAAGTAACAGTCATACAATTCTCATATTGTATTTCAAAACTACAGGATTGAACAATTGAAACATCAACCCACTATAATCAATGAATTTGTAAAAACAGATCACACCACATCAAACAGCGCAGGTAACAACCTTGTTAACACCAATTCTAGTTCAAGGTTTCAAAAACAGTGAACTATTGTCAATTTTTCGAACAAACCAGAGAACAAGGTCAACACAGTTTCAATTCTTTAACAAAACAGAGAACAAACTCAGTTTTCAATTTTTATCCAAAACAGAAAACAAACCATAGTTTCAGGTTTTATCCAAAACAAAAACAAATTGAGATTTCTCAATTTCGAAAGAAACAACGAGTTAGCCACCTAAAAGCTCTGATACCACTTTCCGGCGATGTTTTCCGGCAGTTTTTTGACGGTTGCCTTCCTCCTGCTCTGTGGAGTTCCTTGGCATGGTGATTTCCCATTGTGTTGTTAATTTGAGCCGCAAGGGGCTCTCTCAACGTGAAGGCTTCTATTTGCCTTGTTTCTTTGTTTGTGGGGGTTATCTTTCTTTGTGTCATAGGTAAGATTTGTGTTTCCGAGTTGGTTTGGGGCGAGCCTTCAAAAACCAAAACTAGTGCAATATTTTTACTCGATTTCGTTAATAAAACTTTAGATCCTTTTCATATATTTTTATAACAACTACCTACCGAATCTAGATTTGCCTAAAATTCTATTGTATCCCAAGTCTATTAATATCTTAATAGATTATCCAAAATTAAATATTATTTTATCTCAAATAATATTTTGGGATAACAAATATTTTTATTAAAAATAGTATTTTATCTGTCCCACATAAATTGTTCATTTTTTTTAATTTTGATCTATCTCACATAATTTATCTTTTTTTTAAAAAAAAAAATTGATTATATACTTTGATCACAATTTAAAATTCATAATTTATAATTTTTTAAATTTAATTAAACTATTTAGTTATTTTCATTTTAATCTATAATTATTTTTATTAATCAATAATTGTTTTCACAAATACACTTCTTAATTATTTATTAATTATACTTTACTTAAATTTTGGTATCTACAGTAACGTGGATAATTTATCCGGGGTGGAGAGAGTATATCTTAAAGCAAGTAATGGTTCGAGTATGTGATATTTGTGACGAAAAATATATGTCTATGTTCTTACAGCACTATTTTTGAATTGTAATTCTCCAAATAATGAACATAAAAAAAAAGCTACAAATATTCGTTACAAAATAATCAGATATTTAACTTAAAATAATATTTCATTCGTCCTTTAACAAAATATTTATTTTTTGCATTATTGTAGGTAATATTAAAAATATCTTACATTTATATATTATACAAATATTATTACATTTGTATTATACACTGCTAAAAGAGGTATTTTTTTTTTTCTCTTAATTTGTACTAGCTATTAATTTAATACTATTATTATTCAAAATTCTACAAAGAGAAAAAAATAAAAACAAAAACAAAAAAAAAAATTGATACTTAAGAATGAAATAATATATTTTATATTTTTGACACAATTCTCCAACCACATATAAAAAATCAATTCATTTGAAAACGTTGGGGGAACAAGATATATACTAATATAATATAGATATCAAGAATTATAAAATATTAAAACACATTTGTATTTGACAAAAAATATTATATCATAAATTTAATTTGGATTCAAAATAAGGTAAATTATATAATATCTTATTATGTTTAAGTAATAATATACAAAGCATCTCGTATTTTATTTATTACGTGAAACTCTTTTATGTTAAATTAAAATATGTACAAAATACTCTTTTTTTCGTGTCCAAAGATGGTGTTTAATTATAAAAATATATCTAATTATGCAAGCTTTATACGAATAAAAATATTAAAGTATCTTAAATAATTTATTTGAATAAAAATAAATAACTAAATAATTTATTACATAATTTTTACAAAAAAAATTATTATAAAATGAAGAATTGATTATTTATTTATGGTATTCAAATAAGATTATTTAAGGTATTTTACATATAAAATTTGCATAATTGGATGTATATTTTGCAACCAAACATCAATTTAGACGAAAAAAGTGTTTTGTTACATATTTTAATTTAACACAAAAAAAAAAAAAAAAAAAGCAAATACGTTAGTAAATAAAATACTAAGTATTTTGTGTATTTAAACTAAAACACAACATAATATTATGCAATTTATCCTTCAAAATATCTTTGTGTTTGCTTGTATTTTGGTTTTATTATAATTTTTATTGTATTTTTAAGAGTATTTTTAAAAATATTTTTACAAAAATGAACATTGAATGATACATTCTTTTAGATAATGATAATAACAAGAAACATGTCCTTGTTTACGGTTAAAAATATGGGTGTGTATTTGTTTGTATTTGAAACCCAAATTTTGGTTTCAATATAAATTAATACTATTTAGTTTATATATTTTATTTTATAAAATATTATATTAAAATATTATTTTAATTAATTAATTAAGTAATTTTTAATCAAAATCAAACAAACAAATATTTTAATAATATGTTTACAACTAACATAAAAGGCGACCGTTACCCTGCTGATTAAGGTTAATTAACATTGTGATGATTAATTATTATCCATTAAATTATATTTTAATCTAATAATTAATGTTAAATTAAAGAGTAAATAAGTAAATTTTTATTTCTCTTCTATCCCTATCAGTGTTTCTTTATTTCTGCAAATTGGGCTTATCTTCTGGAATATTGTTTATCTGTTACAAAATGTACGCGTAGCAATTACGTGGTACTGTGGCTGCTTTTTGTTTCCTTCGTGTGAAGGTTTCATGTATCTATAAATATATACGGAATGAAACGAACTGCAATCGCATTATATTTCAATTTTATTCTTTCGCATTTAATTTTCTCATGTCTGCTGCATTAAATTCTCTCATGCTTGCTTCTTTCATTCTACGCAATTCATATATACATACATACATACTATCATTGCATATATATTATATTACATACATATATCATACATACATACAAATACTATATATATATATATAGTATTTTAATAAATGGTTCGCCCACTAATTTCTTACCTATTTGAAAATCAGCGATGAAAATAGCATTTAAATTTATCTAAATTTTGGGGGTAAAATATTATAATTTATTTAATATTTAATTAACAATATTTAAATAAAAATAATAATAAAATTATATATAAATTTAAATAATTTTAAAAAAACAAATTATATAAATATATAAAAATTAATATTTTTAACACTAAAAAAATCATAAAAAGAATTCCCTGTCGCAAAGGCATCATAGATGGGGACCCTTTATCGCCTTATTTCTTTTTACCGGTGGCAGAAATTCTTTGCGCTCTGATCAATCGAGCATGTAATATGGGTGTTCTGAAAGGAGTTAAAACTGGAAGACGAGGGACTAGTGTGAATCACATCCAATATAATATGCAGACGACACTATCCTTTCCATGCAAAGCAGAAGAAGAGAATTTAACGAATATAAAGAGGATTCTTGGGATATTTCGTATATGCAAGGGAGTGAAAATGAATTTTGAAAAAGAGCCAAGGATTCGGTGTAAACCTTGAGGAATCTCAGCTTGTTAGAGCGAAAGAAATCTTGGGGTGTCCGTATCAGTATGTTGGAGTTCAGTTCCTATTGGGGGTAGGAACAATGATATGAAAGCCAATTATTGATAAAGTTCAATCACTGGATGGAATGGAAAGATGTTGTCGCAGTATGCCTCTTCAATTTTTCGTATTCCATGTGATGCGGTGGCCAACAAATTGGAAGAAATAAAAAGAAGCTTCTTCTGGGGGAACACAGAAGGATAGGAGATTTCCGTGATTTCAATATGACTTTTCTATACAAATGAAAATGGAGATTTCAGAAAAAATAATGAATTTTGGGAACAAGTGATAATTGGAACTTCGGCGAGGGGAAACCCGTCGGAATCAAGGTGGTTGCCAAATTCATTACAAGAACAAGGTATGGTTCGATGTGGAATTCAATCTCAAAAAAAATAGAAATAGTTTGAAAATCTTTGTCATTCAAATCAGGTTCTTGAAATTTTGTTGGCAGATGGCAAAAGAACGCAATTTTGGGATGATCCGTGGGCTGGCAATATGATTTTGAAAACACAATTCCCAAGAATTTTTGCACTTGCACTGAAAATGAGTTTTTTGGTTTATGAGTTTGGTTCTTGGGAAGTGGAAAGGTACGTTGGAATATCAAGTCTTATTATAACCTAAAATTTCGAGATATTATTTGAATATGATTTAGATATGATTTGAATATTATTTTTTAGATGTAGAGATATGATTGGAGTATTATCGGCATAGGCTTAGGCTAAAAATATTCATATATTTATACTTTTACATGTGTCTACGTATTCTTTAGTAAAATTCATGGCTTGATAGCGCTCCCAAACGTAGATATTCCGATCGAACTGGGTAACCAAATTCTTGTGTTCTTATATTCTTGTTTGTCTTTTCTTGATTTCTTTAAAAAATTTTAAAAATTGGTATTAGAGCCTTAAGTTCATTTGAGTGGAGTCAAGATGGGTAATCGTCCTGCTATCAAAGTATTCAATGGAATGAACTTTAGTTTCTAGAAGATGCAGATAAAAGATTAACTGTATGGTAATGATCTAGATGCAACATTGACGAAGAAACTCGAAGACATGGTAGAAGATCAATATGAAGGGCAATGAGTGTGGTTCGACTAATCCTTTCATAGAATGTCTCGTTTCACACGGTTCATGCGGAATCGACATTGGAGATTTTAAGAATCATGTCGATACGTACGAACAATCGTGTTGCACACAAGGTTTACCTGAGGCGAAAACTGTTCAACCTGAGGATGGTTGAAGGGACTTCTGTTATTGTGCATCTTAATGAATTCAACCTGATCACTACGCAATTGCGGTCGGTGAATCTTGAGTTTAATTCAAAGATCGAAATCGTAATTTTGCTATCATCTCTGCCCGATAGTTGGGATTCGGTAGTAACACCCTTTAGTGCAGCTTCTTCGGAGAACAAGATGATGAAGTTTGATGCAGTTAGAGATCTAATCTTGAACGAGGATATCCGAAGAAATTCTAGTAAGAATACTAAATGTGGATCTGGATCTGTCATTAGTGCCGAAAATAGAGGTAGAGATCTTAGGTGAAATGAAAGGATCAATATCAAGAATGGTAAAAGTCAAAGCCGAAAAACAAGGACAAGAAAGATGCAAGTCAGATGGTATGTTGGAACTGCAAAGAGCACTTGAAACGATAGTGCAAGGCGCCAGAGAACGATCAGGGTTCGGCAAACATAGTAGAGGAGATATCCAATACGATGATTCTGAGCTTCAGCAGTCCAATGGAGTCATGGATCTTAGACTCGGGAGTGTCATTCCACTCATGCAGTGATTTAGGAATTATGGAATCCTATACTGTATGTAATTTTGGTGTTATCTATCTTGTAGATGACGAGCCATTGAAAATTGTAAGTAAGTGGATGATTTGAATCAGAATACCGAATAAAGAGAAGTGGAAATTGAATGACGTGAGGTATGTCCCGGGTCTGAAACGAAATTTGATTCCCGTAGCACAATTGGATGAGGCAGATTATTCAACATGTTTTTTTACATTAATTCGTGGAAAGTAACCAAGGAATCCATTATGGTGACTCAAATGAGAAAATATGGAACTCTCTACATGACCAAAAACATTTGAGACCGAATCGGTTTCGTGGCCATAAATAATGACACAAACTTATGGCATTTTTGTCTTGGACACATAAGCGAGAAGGGATAGGGGAGCTTATTTCAAAGGAAAGATTGTCAGGTCTCAAGTCCGTTGATATTGGAGTATACGAGGACTGGTTCTTTGAAAAGCAGAGAAATGTGGGAGAGACCTGAAAAAAGAAAACTTGGAGTTGGTCCATACAAACTTATGGAGACTAATTCCTGTATCGACCCTTAGAGACTCACAACACTACACTGCGTTCATTGACGACGCTACAAGGAAGGTATGTGTATACTTCCTTGAGCGTAAATATGATGTTTTTGATACTTTTAGGAAATGGAAAGCACATGCAGCGGGGGTGGGAGTAGTGAGCCGATTTATGAGCAATCATGAAAGGCAACCTAACACTACAAAAAAATAGTATATTTGTAACGGAATTCCGTTCTTAAAGTTCACGTAGTTAACGTAATTCCAGCCCTAATTCCGTCTCTAATATCATTAGTAACGGAAAAAAGTGGATTTAAGAACGAAAAAAATTTGTTACAAAATTGATATTTTTTTTGTAGTGTAAAGTAGTGACCTTAGATGTATTGAGGTTGTGTTCAACCGGAAGATTGTTGGGATATGAAGTCTGAATATATTCTAAAATTTAGGGATATGATTTGGATATTATTTCCTAAATGTAGAGATATGATTGAAGTATTATTGACATTAGACTATAAATATTTATGTATTAATATGTGTATGCATATTCTTTAGTAAAATATCTGATTTGACAGCTTCCTGGTAACCCTTTTTTCTTAGTTTCCTGAATTTTCTTTTCCCAACAGGATGGAAGTGGAAAAATGAGCAGTGGGTGAATTTCAACCAAAGATTGCTGCGACATTTCCCTAGACTGAATATAGAAGACCGGGTGATCTGGACTGGACAGGGATATTTGATGGAAATCATTCGGATAGGGCTGGAAGATTATCTATGGGTCAGGCTGGAACTGAACTGGACGGTAGTGAGAAATGAAGTTAATCAACTACATAATATATAATATCATAAATTATATAGAATTCACTCAAAATTTTTTTTATTTATCTCTCCTCAACAAAAAATCAATAATATAATTTTTAAAATATTTAAATATATATTCTAATTCTTTTAATCACATATATTAAATTTATTATCCAATTATCAATATTATTAATTATATAAAAATAATAATAAAATAATATTATAACTCACTATTATATTATTTTCTTAAATACTTGTCACTAATCAAATGGATCAATGAGAGTACTTAAAATATAGTTAAGTCCAAGCTTAATTTACCATAACCAGTTAAAAAGGAAAAACATACGTTACATAACCATAACCTGCCAATAATTTACCAATGCATATATAAATATATATATATATATCTTCTCTGCTAACAAAATGAATCAAATTCAGCCATTCCATTGTCTTCATATTTATCACAACATTTCCCTCTTTCTTAAAAATTAATTATATATATATATATATATATTCTATCCTATCTTATGTTCGAGTTTTCAATTCTAAATAAGCACTCCTTTCTCAAGGGGGAATCGGCAAAGATTGCGCGAATAAAATCTTCCACCTGAAAATGAAATTAGCATTCGATTATTTGTGCATTGTGTATCAATTCCGTAACAGACAATGTTCATTTCTCTATAACTTAATGCTAATATTCATCAGTATTAACTTTTTCAAAAATATCACATCAATTTTTTATTTTTTTTACTCATAAACAATCACATTAAATATTAAACTTTTTATTATTTTCAAAAATTTTCAAAATCTGAATATTCTTTCCCAGCAAGCATATTTCAAAACAATATCGAGGACTGAGAAAAAAAAATTGTACCTCAGACGTCGTGAAATTACAATCAGCAAGTTCCCCGTTCTCCCATGCAGCTGTAATTGATTTCAAAGGCATATCCAAAAGTTCTGTACCAATAGGAAGAATATGCAGATCATCGACTATGTCCAAAAAAATAAAAAAAATTAAAAAAGAGAGAAGAATGGACTAGTATAGTTAGTACCTGCCAACTTTCTCAACTTCCAAATGGATAGTATAAACTCATCCTTCTCCTTTTGGTATTCAAGTGACTTCTTGCTCAGCCGAATGGCCAGCAGAGGTTCTAGTAGAGACGTGAGATGCTCGAACAGTAGATGGATCAGTTTCTGAAGCTGTTTAAGAAAGTTCAGCTTAATGGTTAAATATGCGGTTAAACCTCCTTTTTCTGGAAGAAAGAAAATATTGCGCAATCGAAATAGTAACATGCAAATTATCCTAAATGTTGGCTCTCTTTATATAGAGGTTTATGGAGTTTTGAAAAAATTTGAAAATAAAAGTTTAATATGTAATTTGATGTTGTGTGAGAAAAAATTGTTACTTGACATGATATCTTTTGAAAAAATTGTTGATGAACAGGATCAAAACTTCAAAAAGTATTTATATAAACGTGTGCACATAAGCCCGTGTTGTTGAAATTATTTGCATAAAAGTAACATGCATATAATCCTAAATATTAAGGCTCCATTTTACATAGAGATTTTTGGGATTTTGGAAATAATAAAAATTTAATATTTGATTATAAGATAAATAATTATTTGATGTGATGTTTTAAAAAAATAAAGAACGAGTGTTGACGAACAGTACCAAAGCTTTCAAAAGTATCTATGTTAACAAAGCCTATAACATACAAATAAATGTGCACATAAGCCTCGTGTTGTTGAAATTATTTGCATATAAAATTTGCAAATACATTCCTACTTTATTACCTGCAATGTTTCTTCGGCTGCCATGTCATCTATCAAGAGTATTTCTTTCACGATTCTTGTAAAGACATTCTCTAGAATTATGGCCATGTTCTTCTCATAGACAGATGGAAGTAACAACGGCGCCCAAATTATGTGCACTTTCTCGATTATGAATGCCACCTGAAAAAATAAATGGTAACCAGTGTGTTCACCCAACCAAAACAACATACATGTTTTACGATTAATGTTATCAAAAAAAATCTCCCTCCGTCCGCAATATTTAGCCCATTTGGGCTCGGCACGGAAATTTAAAAAATAAATAAATATTTTATTGAAAAAGTAAAAAAGTAATTTGAGGTATTTTTTAAAATTTAGTTAGTAATTAAAGAGAATGAAGAGAGAGAGGGTAATAAAGTTTGTAGTATTTGTTGTAAATAAATATTGAATGAAGAGTAATAATTAAATATTGACTTTTTTATTTTTCCAAATATAGTAATAAGATAAATTTAATGGACGAACGTAAAAGGAAAGTGAAAATGAATTTGAAGAAACGAGAAAGTATATAATTACATACACAATATATATATGATATATTTTATCTACTCACAAATAATTCAACAAAATATTATTATTTATAGTAACGGCACATTGCACCATACCTAACATAAGACACTTTATATTAAAAACACTAAAGAAACAACCGCCACTGGGATTCAAAATTTGGTAGGTAATAGAAAAGCAATATGCAGGGGGGTTGGAATGGTAAGTAAAAGTCTCTTCATATCGTGATTGTACCTGATCGATCGAAAACTTGGCAGATTCGAATTTTTTATTCATGTGGGTATTTTGAAATCCATCAGCACCATCAATAGCCTAGAAATAACAAATTGCATTGTAATATAATAAAATCTAATTGATTTCTAATTAGATGCAGCATAGAATCCAGCAATTTCATATGGATCCGTCAACTTACCTGGTTCAAGTTAGAAATGACAAGCTTAATTTGTCGTTGCAAAACTTCCTCAGCCATGAGTTGAAATTTTGGAGCCAAATCTACAAAAACAGTGAGCTCCTTCACAGAGCTAGGGAAGTAGGGGCGATACTGCAAAGTTAGAAAATAGAAATTATCATTGTTTCGGATTTATTGAATATATAAATGATTTGGAATGGAAATAGCAAGTCTCTCATGATGTCATTTCCATCTCCACACAAGTATGTCTGTCTTCGGAACATCACGGAGCTCACTCAACGTCTATTCATCATTAACAATTTTCAGTAAAAGAAAAAGCGCCACTGCAACCCACGGTAAAATAGAAGAAAGGGACACCGAACAGCTATCACTTTTGAGGAAACTCTATCAAATTATTGCAGCTTTCTCTTAATCGATACTTACTAGTAGAGCTGCAAAACGAACCAAGCTATTTATGAACTTAGCTTGGTTCGACTCAATGTAAGTTCGTTCGCGAATGTAAACAAGTCGAACCAAACAATATAAATAGACTCGTTTTGCTAATAAACGAACTCAAACCTTGTTCACAAATGTTCGTTAACGTTCGTAAAAGTAAATAAATATATAGAATTGTTAATATAAAAATAAGTATATAAAAGTAATAATTTTAAATAATTAAATAATTATAGATATACGAATTAAAACATCAAAATAAAAGATTATATTTATCTAAACGAGCTCAAACGAACTTATTCGAGTCGAACACAAACACGAACTCGAACACTAAAATTTCTTAACAAATTGAGCTCGAACAATACGAATGAGCTTTAATATTTAACAAACAAATACGAGTCTTGCTCGCGAACGTTAACGCACAAACACAAATATTCAAAATTCTGTTCGGTTCGGTTTCGTTAACAACTCTACATTACTAGGTGCAACACTGTAAAAAAGAAATCAGCAGCTCTAGACAAATGTAGAATTATTTTTCTTAGAATGGGGAAGAAGAAGAGTAAGAGGGTGGCCGGTGGAAGTGAAGGAGAGACATTTACAGTAAAGAAACTTTAGAGAGAATTAAATGTGAGCAAATTAGAAGGCATCTTATAAAAATAGACAAAAAGGACAACACTAAGAATGTACTCCCTCCGTCCCGCGAGGGATGAACCCTTTTATTAGGGACACGGTTTTTTAGATAGTATAGATTAGGAAAATGGATCATCTGTGGCGGGACAGAGGGAGTATTTTTTACCACATGCATTGTCGGGCCTAGATTTTACATCCTAAGGTTCAAAAAAGTTGATCTATAAGCAGTAACTTTGGAGGATAATGGAATTGGGTTTTATTTCCATGATTGAACAATCAACGGAGGGAAATTAGAAAGGAAATGGAGAAATCATATCAGGGCCAACATATTTCAGAACGAAAGCTGAAATGCATGTACTACTCTTGACGAAACCATAATTGGTTAGGGAACCCAATCCAACCATATTCTGTCAATCAGATGCCTAAGTTGTCTAGAGAAAAACATTAACGTTGTTAAAGAAAGGAACTATATAGGAATGCAGATTGCGTCTGTTCATGCTGAGACAAGTAAATCAAACTTCAAATGCCAACCATCCATCATTCTAGAAATGTTTTGCAAAATATTTCAAGATTAATCAAAACTCATTCACAAATAGTTGCATACCTCAAATGCAAGCCCGAGAATCTCCTGAGATAGGAAGTGACAATCATTGTGAATGAGAACAGCAGCCTGATTAATTGAATCAAGTTGCCTTTGAAGCTGAAGAAATCAAGGAATCGAATGTTCATTAAACTATCATAGGCATATATAGGGAAGTTGGATAGAAAGATTTGACAAGTTTAGCAATAATAGTATCCTATATCAACCAAGCCTTGAAGTTGGTTACAATTCATTCAAATGTCATCTTCACCTAACCTTCACAGGTACGATAGCTTCGTAGAGAACCAGAGCATTTCTAGCAGTGTGGTAAAATTCCAGCCCTATTTTTGGGGGTAAAAAGCACACATCCTGCACAGAGATAAGAACTCAGAATGCATGATGAAAGAATGTTAATATAGTGTATATTTATACAAAATATAGTGGAAAATGGCGGCAAGGCTCAAAGCCTCAAACAACCCCAAGTACATAAATTGTGTGTATATATAATATATAGGTATGGCAGTGGATCGGTAATATTTGTCTTGAGATCCGACCCAAATACATATTATTAGACCTAAAATCCGAATTAAACCCAATTATAACCTGTCTATACTCAAATCCGATACGAGGTAAATCCCACATACGCGATTGTTTGTGGGGTTTTGGTTATGGGTTTTGAATAATAAATTTTGAATTGAAATAGTTGTTTAATTTGACATAAATGTGTTGGCGTTATGTTTTGAATATAAAATTAAATTTCAGTGTAATATAATATATGAAAATTAGATGTTTCATTTGATTTTTTTGGGTGGGGGGAAACTTTGGAATAGTAAAATCAAACCAAAACCTTAAATACATACACACACTCTCTCTGCAATTCTTAAAAAGTTAACCCGAACCTGATCCAAATCTGACAGACATCATAATTTATATATTTATTTCAAAAATGTTATAATAGAACTCAAAAAAGAATATTTTTAAAATAACTATATTGTTAAAAAAAAAGTTATTTAAATATTATGGATATATTATTAATATATTAATCGGGTTGAATTCGGATCCGATTCCGAGTGGGGTCCGCTCTTAGGCACCAGACCCGAATAGAGTATATAATATATGACTCATAGTCGATCCAATATCCGAATAATTGGACCCAATGCCAAATAAATGGATTGGGTCAGGTCTATCCGGGCCTATTGTCATCCCTAGTTTTGTATGCCTGGTGTAGAAGATAGCACTTGTATTGTCCAGGCATATATAACCTGATATTTTTTGTTATACCTCTAATTCTAGGTAAAGTTTTGAGTCTCTAACTGATTCTATTTTACCTCATGATACCATATCCGTATGATTAGCTTAGTCACAAACATGTCTCGTACAATGGTATATTTTTAACAACTAAACTAACCTTAAGGGTCTGATGCACAAGCTCCATTAACTGTCTAGCTGCATCAGATACCATGCACTTCTCTGATGCGAACAGCAGAACAACGTAATTAGGGATGCTATCCGTAACCTGTTCTTTATTTACCCCAGAAATTCTAGAGATATGATCCTGCAGAAAAAATAATAATAAATAAATAAATTAAAATGCTGGGTTGATAGACAAGACATCACCATATACTTAACAAAGATCCAAATTACGTTCTTACTTGGGGAAGGCTGAAGCTAGATTGCAGAAGTATGTTTCTGGCCTTAGCCAAAATCTGAATTTTTTTTCTAGAGGCAAAGTGGACCTCCACATTGTCCGCAAATTTGCTCAATTTCTCATCTTTGATGTCAGAAGGAGGAATGAACATAAGTTCCTGTAAAATTGTCTCAAAAGCAATGGTGTGTTTCCTGATCTCCTGGAATTCAGCCAGCTTGGAGGCATCGTCAGGAACAACCTGAAACCAATATAGGAAATACTGAATCATCTTACGAGTTTAAAATTTGTTTCTCCTACTTATTTTTGGGTGTCAAAACTAAATGACAGACCTTAGAGAGGAAATTAGAAATGATCATATCTGACATTCTTGGCCACGTCAATCTTCCAAAGCAGCGCATCCAAGAACCATTGCTAAAGCATATGAATTTGTTGATGAATTCAATTACCTTAACAATGTTTGAGTACATAGTTTCACCATCTACCCTATCTCCCTGCAAATAAGTTGAGAAAACACATTCTGATTTACAGTAAATGGTTCTGTCGCATTCAATGATGCGTGAAGGTAGTAGAAATTCCTAGTGTACATGAGGAAAATAATTTTGAGACCATTTATATAAAATGTACCTCAGAATCACCTGATGAAACCATCTTAAGAACTGCCTCTGGGACCAAATCCTGATTTATTTCTTCTTCAATTGATGGTGTTGCCTTAAAATTCACCGATGGTGTAATCACATGCTTTGTAACCAAATCAGCGATCTTTGCAAGCCCATAATCGAGGATGCCAGCAATCTACACAGAGACAGGCAAAACAAGACATTGCTACTGCTAAGAAATCAAACACAAAGCAAAGAGTGTTCCAAAAAAATTCAGTATAAAAGTTGGCATTAATAACATTAACTCACATCCATTGCTTCCAAAACAGTGTACAGTTCAAGCCCATTAATTCCACCAATGGTTGTGTGCTGCTTCACATGAACTGCACTATCTTCCTGTTCAAACCTTACCGCACTCTCCATAAACTTCAAAAGCAACTCTTGAATCTACATCCAAATTGAATGGCACTAAACAACAATCATAAATTAGATAAAATCGCTACAGCTTATTAGCAGTGGAGCCCAAAGATCAAGAATGCAATTGTTTGTAACAATGAAAAATATCAAAATCCAAGAGAACATTTTCAAGTGACAGAATGAGAGTTGAGACATGAACTGATTAAGTAGAATCTACATGATTATCAAGTTCAGAACATGTAGATGACTTCATGTCCTTTTAACTATGTCGAACAATGCCAATAAAAATCACTTAGGGTGAGATTGTTACAGGGAAATATCTCTATTTTTTTTATATCTTTTATTTCTCTTGTTTGTTTGAGTTAATTGATAAATGAATTATTTCTAATTCTATGTTTCCATTTCTCTTCTATACAAAAAACAAATCGAGATAAATGAAAATTAAGAAGATGCAGAGTAGTATATTAATTTGGTAATTTTTTTCATTTTTTTTTTTCTATTCTTCAAATTTCACAATTGTCCCTAAACCATCACATTCAAATTCCTATTCAAATCAAAACCAAAAATAAAAATAAGAGTAAGCAAATAAGCACACCATATATCCACTCCAATAAAACTATCTCTTAACCATCCATGATCGATTCATCTTCTTTTTGTCTTTCTGAAAGCAATATATCTTCTCCTACATTTCTAGCTGAATTCTATGTTTCACTTTCACCAAACACAAGAATTAATTATCATCATTGAAATCCCTTTTTATGCAATTATATTCTCTATTATCTACCAAACGAACCCTTCCTTGATCCGATTTTCACATCATAAAGGAAGAAGAAAAGACTACTAGTACTGATTGATTACCTCCTCATAACAGTCGGCCCATTGCTTTTTGAGGATTCCGTAGACCGCCGGTTCACCTTCCGCCGCCGCATCTGCATCGCCATTGCCTTTTACTCCAAGACCTATCTTCAATTCTCTCAACCCCTCCGCAGCCTCAACCACTCTCCCATTCTTCACATCATCCCTAACAATCCCTAATTTTCTGTCCAATTCCAAAGCAACCTCCACAAACTCCAGAATTTCCCTTTTCTCCCTGGCGTCCCGCCTCTTCTCCACAATCTCCCGGACTATCCTTCCGACATCCGCCTCGATCGGCTGGCCGGATATAAGATTCAGCAGCGCGACAACGTCGTCGGAGAGGCGGTCGGACTTAGAAACAACGTCCGAGCACTGGGCGAAGAGCGACTCGAAATCGGCGTGGTGGGAGAGGAGGTATGATTGAACGGTGGATTTGATCCGGAGAGAATGAGAGTCGAGGCGGGAGATAAGGAGACGGAGATCCGGCGCCGATAGCGGCGACGATGGAGATTCGGGCGACGAGAGAAGATCCCGGACGTTGATGGTGTCGAAGAGGACGTCCATCGGCGGAGTCGCACTGGATTTACGGTGGGGACGTCTCCAGCAGATTAAAAGAACACCTTCTCTTCGCTTCGCTTGCAATTTGCACTCAAATTTTAAAATATCACTTTCATCCTTAGAAATATCAAAATTGCAATTTTCACTCTAACGCTGAGTTATCCTTCGTGAATAAATCGTCCACCCCTGTCATATGTTTTATCTATTTTATCAGATTATTATTTTTAGTTTCTTCCATTATTCAAAGTTGGTTTGATGTCTAAATCAAAATTAATACTGTCTCGTAGAAGGCACTACTTAACTTATCCATTTTTTTTATATTTCTATATTTCATATAAATGGTCTCTTTTGTTTTTTTTTTTTTAAATATATATTTATATTTCAATCGTATTTTAAAATTTATAATTTCTAATTTTTTATTTTAATTAAATTATTTAATCATTTTAATTTATAATTATTTTTATTAAAATATATTATATAACTCTTCATTGTGTTTTACTAAAAATGCATATTTTATTTATTAAGTGAAATTATTTGTGTTAATGTAAAATTTGCACCAACATTTCATTGTCCAAAAGTGATGTTTGATTCTAAATAATTTATTAATCATTTATTTTTATAATATTTGTAAAAATTATATAATAATTCGACTAAAAAAACTATAAAATGAATAATTAATTGATTATTTATTTATTTATTTTATTCAAAACATTATTTAAAATATTTTAAAATTTGTGTAATTTAGGTCTTTATTTACAATCAAACATCAATTTTGGAGAAAAATGGTGTTTCGTACCAACTTTATATTAACACAACGGCAGTTTCACACAATAAATAATTTTGTGCATTTTTACTAAAACGTAAAATAATGATATATAATTTATTCTTTTCTATTATATCGTAATTATTTTTACTAGTATATTATATCGAAAACTGTCGCCAACTAAAAGTAAAAAAAATTAGCTAACACTGACGGAGGAAGTCCTGCACAATCCATATAGTTTAATAAAACTAACTTCCTAAAATAAAAATTAAAAAATTAAAATCAAATATAAAGAAAAACAAACCCATATTTCATATAAAATATATTACTCTTCAGAAGTATAGTTTGAGTTGGACTTGGTACTGGGATTAAGAAATATTAATATTTTATTGATAATGGGTAATAGTGATAATTGTGTAATAATAATGAAAAAATAAAGATAATTTTATGGACAAAAATGACTATTGCATTGGAACGGATTGAGTATTTTATTTTATAAAATATTATATCTAAATTATTATTTTCTCTGTCATGTAAATTTATGTTCATTTGACTGGACACGGATTTTAAAAAAATGAATAAAAATAAAAAAGAAATTTTTTCTATGGTAAAAAAAATATAAAATATTGTATTTCTTTTTACTAAAAATAAAAACCGGAATAAGTTTGAATTAAAAAAAAAAAAAAAAAAGAGAGAGAAAGTAAAAATAAATTTTGGTATTTAAATAAAAATTTCAAATCAAAATTAAAAAAATATATATATTATATTACGAACCAGACGCGTCCGTAATTTATATGGCATTATGAGTATAATTTCTACTTGTTTTGAATAAAAAAAAAATTAAATAAATAATTGAAGTGATATTTTAATGATTATAAATATATATAATATTTTTATATAAAAAAGGTATTTTTTTTTATAAATTGCATAATAAAAAAATAATAATAAAGACAAAACTCAAATGAAAAATTTCTTATGGATTTGTATATATTTTTTTTGTTTGAAATTAATTTTTTAAAAAAAACAAATAATTTATTAACTTCCAAAAATAACTTCAATACAAGTACAATATTTACTCTATTAGTCTTCAACTTAAATCTCAATATAATCCTCCACTAAAGTCATAAGCAAATCCTTATAAATTTAGTCTAACACTGCCAACAAAAAAACTCAGAAATAATACTCAGGCTTTAACCTGATAACCAAAACACAGATGCAGAACCAAAATACCATTGCAAGCAGATGAAACAATCACCCCTGAAATCCGATTCCTCCCCTTATGATAGCCCTAGAATAATACAGTTGTGGAAAAATTAATACCTCGGATGAAGACTTTTGTTTCGAACATTGCGTCAATCCTCAACCCATTTTTAAGATATAAAAAATGATATAGATATAAAGTGAAAATGGTGCCGTGTATGTTCGTATAATAAATTCAAAAAAGTTTATCAAAAATAATAATCTCTTTAACCGGTGAGTGTCCGGATCGAACTTAGGGAATATGAAAATATCTTATATTTAATTAGAAAAATGCAATAAGTTAATGCAATCAAATGGTTGGAAAGATAAATTTGCTGAAATTAAATATAACTAAAAAACAATAAAATATAAGAGGATGGAACGAGATGTTTGTTTGTGACTTTTGCGTTCCTCAATAGCTATAATTTCATGGATAAAATGAGCGGGATGACGATGGTGTGCTAGCCGATAATATATGTATGATTGTGGAACGATTTAGAGGAAGGAATGTGATCGCATTTGTTCGCTTAAGCCCGATTCTCAACTCGGTTGGTATTTGACCTTAGGGGATTTACAGCGAGGCTTCAGCGACACCCGACGGAGAACATTATTTGCTAGAAAAGCCACTATCATCGGATATTTTTGTGACCCGATAGGCAAGCACCTATGTCCAATGAATTATTTCGCTAGTGGCTCTACCCATCTGATGCCTCTTTTTAATCGGGGTTAAATTCGGCTCACAACTAAGCAGATCGACAAGGTTCTCGCGTACTTATTTGCTACGAACCGCCTAATCTCTGTTAATGAATACGACGTGATCATACGTATGGATAGTTAAGCCTTCTGCTGCCCTTCCACAACATTGTCGAAACTCTAGCTTGAAATATTCAATTGCGAACATGAAATTTTTGGGTGAAAGTTAGATGGAGAAGTATGATATGAATTTTTTTACTAAAATAATAGGCAGGAATCAAAAGAAAATTGGGAGAAAATCAACTTGCTCGCGATACAAAACCGAAAACTCGTATTATTAAACTAGATAAATATATGAAAGAGAAGAAATAGAGAAAATTAAGTGTATGAAATGATGGATTGTGTGTATATCCATGTATATAAAATATACAATGAGAGAGGATATTTATAGAGGACGAAATCTTCTAAAAATTTGAAGGTTACAATCATCCATAAATAACTACTTCTAAAAATAACTACTTATAACTTACTAGTAACTACCTATCTTGTAAAAGGTTCCATAATAAAAATACACAAAATAACAAAAAATTGGCCAAGTAATGATACAGGAATTAAATGGGACAGTTGGGAGAGTGCTGTGCAGTAAATGCAGCAGCTGGGGGGGTGCAAAAGACATATTTAATGCTGGCCAGCGAAAATAAATGTAGCCAGGAATTCTGTGCAATCGCCGCTCTGCTTCCTGTGCAGAGTTAATTTTCCGTTGACCCAGCCGTTGCTTGCTTTCCGCGCTAAGTTAATGCACCACTGACCAGCGACATTAATGCAGCCACCGCTGACCAGCAATAATAAATGCGTCGCCACTTCGCTCAATTTCATGCATGGCTTTCCACTTCGCTCATGAATTCCGCGCTCATAAATGCAGCCGCTGCTCACGGATTCCGCATAGCAGCCGCTCATTTTCCATGCAGAGTTATTGCAGCCATCGCTTTGCTCGCCTCCATGCAAAAATTTTTGCTCCAAACAGATTCCGTGTCCGCTCATGTTTGTGCAACCGCCACTAGAATTCCGTGTTCGCTGCTTTTCGCGCCAACATTAACTTTGACTTTTTTGCGTTGACTGTTGATTTGCGCACCAGTGGCTATTTTGGCTTTAAAGCCATTTTTTTGTTTTTTAAGGCCAATTTTGGACTAAAAAACTAGTTTTCAAACATTATTTTATCTGCATAAATAATAAACACCTTATAAATATTTATTTAAATAAATAATACTTATTAAATAATATTAATTTAGTCAAATTTAAATACTTAAATAACACGTAAATAATGTATAAAAACATAATTCAAGGAACACTCCAATTAATTTAATTTATACAAAATAATAATTATAAAATATACTTAAAAATTAATAAATTAATATTTTGCATACAAGATGCAATAAATATAATTATTAGAATAAATTAATATAAATTATACTAAAACTCGACATAAATAAGTAATTAATTAATTAATTATATATAAAATATAAAATATGACATAATCAAGGGTTATCTGATAGCCCCTGAAAAATGTTGTTGTGGAGGTTCGATCATTGCGCTAATCCCCAACCCATCTTTTCTTCCACCAGCAGGAGCATGCTGAAATTCCTTGATACAACTCTAAAATTCCTCTTGAACCAACGTAACCATTATCATATGTCTCTCCAGAACGACTAAGAAAAGTTATCAGACTCTCTGCCATCTCACTACAAGAAAAAATTATTTTTGTAACAAAACTTTTTTGTCTCTAAATCTACCTTTTCCGTTACTAATGACATTAGAGACGGAATTAAGAATGAAATTACATTAGCTACGTGAACATTAGGAACGGAATTCCGTTGCAAATATATTATTTTTTTGTAGTGTCTCCACAGTCCACTACATCTATGGAACTTAGCACAGAGCTCGACCGCAAGGAGGAGATTAAGTATGCTTAAATCCATGAAATCAAATATGGAATTCTCATCGCTCCCCTTTTCGCCAACTCGTCTACCAAGCAATTAGCTTCTTAAATGTATGGACAACTTCAGTTGCAAACAATGGTCAAGGGAGCTAAGGATTACCTGTATTTCGGTGTCCAACTTCCACGGGAATTGGGCTTTCCGTTGAAGCCACGCCACCACGGTTGTTGAATCATTTTTCAGCTTTATCTTCGGAATCGGAAAACCCATTGAGTTACGAATCTTCTCAAGGACTTGTTTGACAGCCTCTACCTTTGCTACTATCGAGTTTGACACAATTATATATTTAGATAACAACAATATGATCATTCTAGTATCATCACGAACCACTGCCCCAATCTCTGCATCCCTAGGGTATCCAAATGCCGATCCATCTATATTAATTTTCCATCATCCCCTTTTTGAGGAATCCAGGATAATTCGTCCATCTCGCCATCCTCTTAGCTTTTGGAGTCACTTGTAATTGATTTAAATTTCCTTGATACAACACTCTACTACTCCTCACTCCGACTCGGCCGAGACGGTGAACCATGGAAAGAAGGGATTATCATTTTGGATTTAAGGCAGTTTCAAAACCATTCCCAAATCGGTCGTCCATGATACAAACACAAACAATATAAAATCGGTCATCCGTATTAGATGAAACCTATTCCGATTATGGCTCATCCTCATTTGCAACCAGTCAAATAAAAATTCTGATAAAAAGAGATGTCAGTGCAATTGGTGATTTTCGAGTTATATTCTCTTATTGCAATCACACCCAATTTTAAATCGGTCATTCCTGTCACCTCAATAAATTTATTAGTATTTTATAATAATAGTGAATGTATTTTATACAAATTATTTTAAAACCCCTTACACTTCTTTTTCTTCTTCCTACGTGTAGCAGCAACATACAACACGACGACAACACACCGCCTTCTTCTTCTTCTTCTCCACTTATTTTTGTTTTTTATTTCCCTTATTTATCCATATCCTTCTTCCTCTTCTTCTACCCATAGAATTTTCCATCTTCTTTCCCAAAAAATCCTAACTCAAATATCGGTTTTTTCTGTCGGAATTGGAATGGTCCAGGCCATTCTGGTTCCGACTAGGCCGAGACGGAGAACCTTAGATAGAAGGGCTTGTCGATTTAGATTTAAGGCAGTTTCAAAATCATCCCCAAATCGGTCATCCGTGATACAACCACAAACAACAAACAATCGGTCATCTTCACTAGGTGAAACCAGTTTCGATTATGGTTCATCATCATTTGCAGATAACCAAATCAAAATTCTCATAAAAAGAGATGTCAGCAGTCCAACGGACAATTAGTGATTCTCGAGTTACATTCTCTTATTGCAATCACACTCAATTTTAAATCGGTCATTTCCGTCACTTTCTTTCAATAAGTTTGTAGATTCGGGAAAATTCTCCCCACAAACATCATATATGAAATTTTGTTTTGTTTTGGCGTCTATAAGTAATGGTACATACACTTACGGCCAGTGTTGGCCATGATTCCCAAATTCGACCGAAGTAAATGGCTGTAGTTGATATGTTCCAACATCACCTTCGATTCGGGAGGTTGGTGGGGTTGTGCTTGTACTCGCTATCTGTTGGGTTATAGCCAGAACTATAGATGAATTGCTAACAAATCCCTTCGGATAGTACGGCCATATTACCGTAGGTGGCCAGGTTTTATGCTTCTTGGACATTAGATGGCACTGTCCTCTCCATCCGAGTCGGAGTGAACCCTTTCGGAATGGATGCTGAGGGTAGTGGAAGACCTGAGGATGGCGTTTGAATAACATTGGTTTCGTCCATCGATGTTAATGTTCTGGAATGAGCCATCAGGCAATGTAGTAGTCTTCCTTATCGTAATATGATGAATTCATAATGATTTTCCGTGAGGAACAAATTATTAGCCCAATGGGCGTTCTAAAATATTACCGTGGGTTGAAAATTTCCAACCAGATGATAACCAATGGATTCTTTATGGAGGAATTAGAGTGATTAAATTCTTAATTCATACTAGACGCAATAGCCAGACGTTTGGTAGTAAAAAATTAGAGGAAATAGAGAATTGTGAGAAAAATTAAATAAATTGTAGAAATAAGAAGAAAATATAAACTTTGTATATCAACCTATTTATAATATCTAAACATTGTCTTACGAATTGACACGGCGTTCTCCTCTACTAACAATGAGAAGAGAAACAACTTTTCAGTATAAAATCATACCAAGTTGATTATGTAGTCGATAACGAGTTGCTTTAGCACTTGATCACATTAAAATAATCATAATTAAATTACTCCCTCCGTCCCAGGTATCGCGTCCCTTACTGTAGACACGAGAATTTAGGAGAAGTATAATTAGTAAATAATTAAGAATGTATTAGTGAAAATAATTATTATTTAATAAAAAATAATTTTAAATTAATATGAAGATAACTAATTAATATAATTAAAATTAAAAAAAATTAAATTAAAAATTTTAAAATGAGATTAAAATGTATAATACTTTTCCAAACAAAGAAAGTGCAGAATAAGTGAGACAGAAGAAAATGTAAAAGGTGGACACGGTAAGTGGGACGGAAGAGTATTTTTTAAGTTATTTTCTAATTTTCTAAATTTAGAAATAATTTAACTTCCTAGATTAGATCCGATAAAATAAAAAAAAATGTAATATTTCAATCAGAGTTAGAGCGCCCATTCTTCCTCCATAAAACACGCCCAAACCTTTTTGAATACATTTGATAGCACCCAGACCATCCAAAATATATCTAGCAGTGCCCCACCTTTTGAAAGCGCCTGGACCATCAAAATATATCTGGCAGTGCCTCGACTTCTGAAAAATACATATGACAACGTCCGCACTATCTAAAATATATCTTGAGGCACCCCGCCTTTTAAAAAATTATATCTTATAGCACCCACCTTTCTGGAAAATACATGTGATAGCCCCACACACCTATTTGAACACCATGTCTATCCAGGCAACTTCTGCATCAACCTGAGTGACTTTCGCATCAGTCGGGGCACCATTTGCATCAGTCCAAGCGCCACTTGCATTTGTCCAGGTGAGATTTCTGCCTCAGTTCGGACGCCTCTTGCATCAGTTCAGGTGCTATATGCATTAGCCCAGACGCCACCTGCATTTGTCCGGGTGATTTCTGCCTTAGTTCAGGCGCCTCTTCATCAATCTGAGTGATTTATGCATCAGTTCAAGTGTTATCTGTATTAGTCCAGGCACCACATGCATTTTTCTAAGAGCCTTCTGCATTTGTCCGGGTGCCTTGCACTGTCAGAACGCTCCTGCACACTCTCTGTGCGCCTTTTGCTACCATTTCAGCCCAATTGATTCAGGCAACCTGTTGAGTCCCGATCACGGAGAGTATAATCGATCACTGATAGCATATGTGATCGAGACAAATGACGACTCAAGCTCCAGGAGCTCATCAAATATGAACTTCATTTGAGCGCCGTCGAGGTTTTTATTTTTAAATTTTAGTTTTAATTTTGTGAGATAATACAATGACAAACAAATAAGAATTTTTTTTCGATACAGTATGAATATATTTCAAATTTATATATATTTTAAAATCAATATGGATTCGATAAGTAGTTTTTAATTTAGGTTTATTGTATATTCTTTGAATTTAAATTTTATTTATATCATGATTTATTTTTTTATCTCATTGATTCATTTTATTTTTTATTTTAATATTAATTATGTCTATAGCCGTATTTTTCATTAATTAATTTTAGCTATTTTCATATCCAAAATTTATATATATATATATATACATGTACAATTGTTAAAAAAAAAATTATTTAAAATATAAAATTAAATTAAATATTATATTATGTAATCAGTCACTCGTGCATAATAACATGGGTTACATGATATTATGTTTATGGACATATATAGATATACATAGCATCAAATTTGATGAATTGATGGAAAGATAAATTTAAATGAAAGAAAAAAAAGTTTATATTCAAACGAAAATCACGTTATTATTCTCTTAGAAGTGTAAATATTCACACAACCACACAAAACATACTTAATTATATGAAATCCACTTCCTTTATATAATTATAGCACATAACTAATATAAACACACAATAATTATGGCAATAATCAACAAGTACATGCATTTATAAAAATTCATGCAAACTATGTTTCATCATGTAATCGACGACGATGGAACTGGTTTTCTGAGTCGGATGGAAAGAATCCCAAAACACGTATTTGCTTGCATCCGAACACGTAAAAGGATTCATTTGGTCGCACAAATATCCCATCTCAAATACTCCCGTTGCGCAACAAGCAACCGATGCCACATCAAACCCTACACACATTTCATAAATATTCGAGTCAATTCAAAATAATGCAATACGATCATAAAATTATTGGAAAATGTAGTATGCAACCATCGATGTTGTGCTCTTTAAATTTAACCCTACATGCATTTTACAAATACATGATTAAGTTTAATAACACGGAGTGATGCAAAATATCGCAAAGATACGGTTTTTTTATAAGTGTTTTGAAATTTATTGCTAAATAGATAATACATTTTTAATATAGTATTTTCTTTTAAAAAAAAAACAATAAGTTTTGAATGTAACTTTTTTTTTTATAAATATAATATTTTAAGACTAATACGAAAACAAGTTTGAAAGGTTTTGAAAAACATTGGAAACAATAAAAGATTATATATATGATATGATATTTTATGAGATAAAAAAATAAAATTAATGTGAGTTTTTTTAAGAAAAAAATAAATAAATATTGTCAATGAACTCAAAATTTTAAAAAATTGTATACGTAGATAGAACTTTAAATAAAATAGAGTACTAGATGACTAGGCAATGAAGGTTTTTTTTTTACAATGTTCATAAAACATTGTAAGGGTTCAAAAACGCACTCTTATCTTTGAATAGAAATTTTGGAGTTTTTAATGAAATTTAGGAACAGTATAAAAATAAGAATGTCGTATAATATTTTGTAAAATAAAAAATATTTTAATTTAATAATTTTCCAAAAAAATTACTGTTAGTGAATAACATTAACTTTAAAAAGCATATATATAACAGAGTGCTAGCTTACCAAATTGTGAAGGCTTTTTAACAATGTCCATAAACACATCGTAAGGGTTCGAAAATACGACCCTTATCCCTTCCAATTCACCATTCATTTTCTCAGCCAATCCATTCAACTTCTGGTTGAAGTGAAGAGCGACGACATTATATCCATCGAAGCACCCGTCCCCATTCCCGTTGACATAGTTTCTTGCCCGTTCCAACGGAAGGCACCCCATCGGGGGTAAGCCGGTCAAGGACATTTTTCGAGCTCCCAAACCATGTAACTCTCGGACAAACTTCTCGGCCATGCCGATCAAAAAGTCTTGGAATTGGACGATAGACTTATATTTGGAGCGTGTCCGAGGAAGAGTATAGTAGTTTTCGAGAAAGTCATTTGTTCCGACGCTAATTATGTAGAGACTTTCGTTTATTATATCTTTGGCTTTTTGTTCGCCGGCATAGGCAACCAACTTTTTTTGGTACTCTTTATAATATTCAAGTTCTTGCCACAACGGTATCACATTCTGTTCAAAGAAAAAAAATCTTAGGTATAATAATAATAATAATAATGCATATAATTTTGGATAAATTTCAAGCAAAATTGTTTATAATTCTCATATAATTTTTTAAAAAGTTTGTACTATTCTATTTGTGATTTAGAAATGATAAAATATTTAAAATATATTTTACAAAAATTCTGAAACATTTATACTTAATAGATTGGTGAAAGCTGTTACTGTATAAGCACTGTAGTTTAAAATTTTTTATTTAAATAGTATTTTAACATAATATTTTTTTAAAAAAATAGTATTTTTTTATTAAAAATAAATATCATTTGATTCAATTTGAAATAGAAACATAATTAACCCTTAAAATTTGTAAATATAATGAATACAATTGAACAATAAATTATAAAAAATTTAATAAAAAATATATCTATACTAACATTTTCTCTTTTTTGTACTTTTGACATTTTAAAAAAATATTCAATTTTATTAAATTCAAATATTATTTTCCAAAAATGTATTATTATAAAACATTATTCAAATATAAAATCCAACTAATTTTGCTTTTGACATTTTTTTTTTCCTTCTACTTATTTTTACACCAATCCAAACGTGTCCATGATACATAGTCTATTGTCTCACCAAAATTATAATTCAATACAAAATATTAAGGATGTGTTTGTTTTGTGAGATATTTGAAAAATAATTTTATTTTTTACGTAGAGTATAGGGAATATAAAAATAATAAATATTTGTAATCTGTTAATTATTTTGAAAAAAATGTACAGAAAGAAAATTAGAAAAAACAAAACAACTTTGTTCACTCAATACTTTTTTTAATTACAATTCTTCAAAAATAATAATAATTAATACAAATTATCTTTTATAAAAATCAAAAAGTTAAAAAAAAATCAAAATATTAAATTCAAAATAATATATTTTATATTTTTTACACAATTTCTTATATCACACACTAAAAATCAATTTATCAATAAAAACGGTGAGTGAAGGAGCATTATCAACATAAATATTCATATCTCAGAATAAAAAAGCCACACCCTTAAACTAAGGGTGTGTTTCTCCAGCCCAGTTTTCAGCTGGATTACTGCGCAATAGTATTTTTGCATAGTAATTTAGCCCAAAGCGAACATTGTTTACACAGTAATCCAGTCCAAAACTGGATTTTCTGGAGGACACACCTGATACGCATCTTATTTCTTCTTTTTCTAAGAAACTATAAATATTAAAAATTTATAATAATTATAATTTAATATAATATATACAATATAATATGTTATTTTTTAGAGAATAAAATTTTTTATAATACAAATAAATAAAAATTTAAAAATATATATACATATAATATAAATTTATAATCAAATTATACAAATTAATACATATTTATATTATTATATTCATTATCATCAAATCAATATATATCAAAACTCTCCAAACTCATCCCAAAACCAAACACAAAAGAAACACATAAATTTAAACTCCCTTAAAATTCAAATAAAAATCAATCCCACTCTCAAATTTCCCCTAACTTCCTAAAAACACACCCTAAAACATTAAACACATATCAAACATAAACCCTGATGGATTCAGGAAAGAAAAAAACCCTGATGAATGTGTATTCTATGGACACATACACTGTTCCTATCTATAACATTTTCTTTTTAAAAATATATACTATATTAAAATTTAAAATTAATTTGATTTAAAATATTCGGATAATATTTATATACTATATATTTATAATAAATTTATAAAAATTTAAACTCTGTTTATGTTGAATATTTCCCATATTGCTAAATATGTGAGAACTATCATAATATATAAGGATAAGAATAGAGGACACTCCACCTATCACACTGATTGATTTTAAGTTGGATGTACGGATCCCTTTATATTTAAAAACATTTACGTAATACTTTTAAAATATTGATATTATTTAACTTTTTTATATTTTTATTAAAATATTATATTGAAATAATAATTTTTTTCTATCATATACGTTTATTTTTATTTTTTTGTTTGTTCCCTTAAAATATTTATATTTTTTTTAAGTAAAAATTATATTTCATCAGTTTTAATTTAAGGCGACTATTTATATTATTGCGGGAAATTAAAAAATAGTAATATTTTATTAATTAATTAATATATATAAAATAATTTTAATACTATTATTTTTTATATTATATATGTATGTGTATAATATATTTAAATTTTATATAATAATATATTAGTTTGATTATTTTTACTATAATTAAAAAATAAATAAATAAAATAAAAGAAAAAATAAAAATAAAATTGAAGTGAAATAGAGGGAGTACTCATTTTTATATTCTTTTACCATAAAAATAAAAAATAATTAAATACAAAATCGCATTAACATTCTCATTCAAACATAAAATTTAAACAAGGGAATATTGTTTGAAAATTTGGAAACTTTAAAAATAAAAAATAATAAAAATCTCTATCCAGCCGAGCCTTAAACGAACCGAATTATAAATTTAAAATTGTGTTTTTCGATTAAAAAAAAAAGTGTGTTTGTTTGGGTGTTTGGATTTTGAGTTGGGATTTGAATAGTAAAAATTTTGAGTTTGAATAATTGTATGATGTAATATAAACAGGAGTTGATGTGATATTTTGAATGTAAAATTGATTTTTAATATAATATAAAAAATAAAAAAATAAATGTTTGATTTAATATGTTTTAGTGAAAAAAAATTGAATAAACAGTCGAATTAGAAAAAAAAAATCATGCAACTAACGCAAACATTAATTAGAAAAAAAGAAAAAAAAAAAGAACTAGAGAAAACTGTATACATGTATGTGTCTATGTATTTGTATGTATGTATGTACTTACAAGGACGTTAGAAGTGGCGTTGTCAAAACCGGTGCCGGCGGAGGCGAAACAAACGCCGGCGGCGAAGTCCGATATGTTAAACTGCGGATCCAAGTAGGCCGGCACGAACGGCCTCAGCCCCAGCGCCTCCGAGATGAAGTCCGGCGGAATCCTTCCGTTCGAGAATCTCCCGGTCGGACGCCCGCCGAAGAAATCGCGGCCGTAGGGCCGGAAATTGCTCTTCAGCACCGTCGAGATCTGGTTGTTATTTCCGGCGTCTACCGAGGAATCTCCGAACACAATCACGCCCGGAACCTTCCCGGCGGAACCTAATAATATCAGGTACGACGCCGTAGTAGTAACCGCTAGCACCGCGTATTTAAATTGGGAGGTAGTGCAATAATACGAGAGGTCCATAGCTGTTCGTCGAATTAGGGTTAGGACTGAAAAGCTGGTGAATTATATATATAGACGAATTTGGGGCAAAAGGGAAGGCATGGCATGGCAGGTGAGGGATTAATTGAATACATGTGTGTTGGGGGTTGAGGAGAGGTTTGATTTTAATGGCAGCATTGAATGCAATGCAATGCGGAAGGAGGATTTGTTGGTGAGCTCGTGAAACTGGTTATAGTTATGGTTATGGTTATGGCGATTGGGTGCGGGGAAGACGACGAAGGATTGAATTGAATTCATGATTTGATTGAATTGAAGACGATAAGGAGAGCGAGCAGCATATCTCCACGCACCCACCCACCTAGCTGCTTTTCTTTGACTTTTCGGTGCTTTTGTTTCCATTGCTTCTGTTTGGTAATTATGATTGAATACATACACGTTAAGAAACGATAAATAGGGTGCGTTTGTTTATTACAAAATAAAATAAATATGTGGTATTTAATTATGCATACATATTAAATTTTGTACAATAAATATGAATTATTAATGCAAAAATTTGTTTAAAATTAAAAATATCGTACAAATATTACGTGCATAAATAGAGCCATAATAAATTTGACAGAAAAATAAATTAATATTGTCACCATAATAAATTTGACAGAAAAATAAATTAATATTGTTACTAAAAGAAGTATATAAATTAATATCTTCCGAAAAAGGCAAGGATATAAAGATCTTGGCGAGAAATGAATGCGACGCAATCAAATCCTTCAAGAATGGAAAACGACATCTGATGAAAAATGAAAGATTATAAAACTTTCCTATTGGTCAATCAAGACACGCCACGTGGCACCATTCGAAAAGGAAGCCAAGACCACCCCTTCCTTATAAATAAGAGCCATGGGCAGTTCATGAGACACCGAAGTTACATCGAGGATTCAAGCAAAGGGGTAAGTCTCTAAACTCTATATGTATTGTTCTTCGTGTCCTTCGAGGCGTTCTTCATCGAAAGTCATTAATTTAGATAAATGATCCAATATTGGTTGACAAATCGCTGAAGTTAACGTTCATCGTCGTATGCCCAAGCCGGAGGAATGATCAAAGCTCCCAAAGCCATTGAGGAATTCGTCAAAGCCACGGAAAGATCTTCAAAGTTCCTCTCAAAGCTTCAAAATGCTCATCGCGTTCTTCAACAAAGCATCAACTAGGCCCTCTTTGATTCAAAAGTCAAAGGGACACGCTACCAAAAGTGTTATGGAGCACCAAATCAACATTCTCAAAGATCAAAGCCGCGGATCGTCCAAAGGAGACATTAAATCCAAAAGTCAACGATCAAATTGCCCACATGGAAACCAAAGCCCTCCAAAAAGCGGAAAAGACAAACCAAATATCAAAGCTGCGGATCGTCCAAAGAAGACATCAAATCCAAAGCCGACGATCGAACCGCTTACATGGAGACCGAAGCTCTCCAAAATATGGAAAAGACAAACCAAAGATCAAAGTAGCGGATCGTCCAAATAAGACGTCAAATCCAAAGCCGACGATCAAATCGCTCACATGGAGACCAAAGCTCTCCAAAATGCGGAAAAGGCAAACCAAAGATCAAAGCAGCGGATCGTCCAAATAAGACATCAAATCCAAAGCCGACGATCAAATCTCCGGCGCGGAGACCGAAGCTCTTCAAAAAGCGGAAAAGGCAAACCAAAGATCAAAGCCGCGGATCGTCCAAAGAAGACATCAAATCCAAAATCGACGATCGAATCGCTGACACGGAGACCGAAGCTCTCCAAAATGCGGAAAAGGCAAACCAAAGATCAAAGTCGCAGATCGTCCAAAGAAGACATAAAATCCAAAGCCGATAATCGAATTGCCGGCGCAGAGACCGAAGCTCTCCAAAAGGCGGAAAAGGCAAATCAAAGATCAAAGCGGCGGATCGTCCAAAGAAGACATCAAATTCAAAGCCGACGATCGAATCGCTCACACAAAGACCAAAGTCCTCCAAAAATAGCAAAACCAAAGCAAAGCCGACGATCAAATCACTCGCACGGAGACCAAAGCCCTCCAAAGTCCGGCAAAGTCAAGCCGAAGACCAAATCTCTTCGGATCAAAGAAGCCATCGAAAATCAAGTTGGATAACAAATCTATCCGGAAGGAGAATCAAATGACCCGTTTAGAGAATAAGACCCGCTTTAAATCCAAATTAAATATAATTTGTACAAATTTTTGTGTTTATTAAAAATAACACAATTTTTTTACTACAAATTTTTGGCACGCCCAGTGGGACTTCTCTACCTTTATCTCTCTTTCCGACGAATTTTCAACAACCAATGGTTTCCTTCAAGATCAAGACGTCCAATGCTGCGTCGAAAGCTGCTCAAGCCGCTGCTGCCAAAGGAGTCGCTGCATCCACCGCATCAAAAAACTCAAGCGCTTCAACAAATGTTGGAATGACAATACAAAGCATGACTAAAAGAGCATTGTCGTTTTCTGAAGACACTCCTCCAAAAATCATAGAGCAAAGTCCACTCTATGAACAAGACGACAATTTTAAGAGTACTGCCGCATTATTCACCCCTCAACAAACTGCAAGTCATTCAACTGCATCAAGCTCTGCTCCGCTGATGACTACAACACTTCAAATATTGAGGACCCAAAGACCACGGATCAAAATCTGCTCTGCAAGAAAAAACAAAGCTTCAAAGGCACCTTCATGCCACCTACTCATCGACCAATTTCAAGTCATTCAATCGCATCAAGCTCTACTTCGGTGATGACTATCACTCTTCAAATATAGAAGACCAATTTGTAGCATCGACCAAAATCATTGAAGGGATGTCTCAACACATGCAACAACAAGACGCCCTCATTGAAAAACTTCTCACAAAGCTGGACAAGTCTGAAGAATCCAGTCATGCCATCGAAAAGCAATCATCTTTCCCAGAGGCCCAAAATAAAGCGGCAATATCTGTGGAGCAACATCATGGCAAAGAAAAGGTGGTGGAACCAAATCCATTTAAGGATCATCCAACTCCTTCATTCATAAATCCCAACTTGACAAATACATCAGGGGGGCAATCAAAAGAGAATTCGAAGGGAGTTCTTCAACAAAGCATCAACTAGGCCCTCTTTGATCCAAAAGTCAAAGGGACGCGCCGCAAAAAGTGTTATGGAGCACCAAAACAACCTTCTCAAAGATCAAAACCCCGGATCGTCCAAAGGAGACATCAAATCCAAAAGCCAACGATCAAGTCGCCCACACGGAGACCAAAGCCCTCCAAAAGGCGGAAAAGGCAAACCAAATATCAAAGTCGCGGATCATCCAAAGAAGACATCAAATCCAAAGCCGAGAATCGAATTGCTCACACGGAGACCAAAGCTCTCCAAAAGGCGGAAAAGGCAAACCAAAGATCAAAGCCATGGATCATCCAAAGAAGACATCAAATCCAAAGTCGACGATCGAATCGCCCACCCGGAGACCGAAGCTCTCCAAAAGGCGGAAAAGGCAAACCAAAGATTAAAGCCGTAGATCGTCCAAATAAGACATCAAATCCAAAGCCGACGATCGAATTGCCCACGCGGAGACCGAAGCTCTCCAAAAAGCGGAAAAGACAAATAAAAGATCAAAGTCGCGGATCGTCCAAAGAAGACATCAAATTTAAAGTCGATGATCGAATCGCCCACACGGAGATCGAAGCTCTTCAAAAGGCGAAAAAGGCAAAAAAAAAGATCAAAACCTTGGATCGTCCAAAGAAGACATCAAATCTAAAGCCGGCGATCGAATCGCCCACGCGGAGACCGAAGTCCTCCAAAAGACGGAAAAGGCAATCCAAAGATCAAAGCCTTTGATCGTCCAAAGAAGACATCAAATCTAAAGTCGACGATCGAATCGCCCACGCGTTCCGATGTCCTCCAAAAAGCGGAAAAGGCAAACCAAAAATCGAAACTGCGGATCGTTCAAAGAAAACATCAAATCCAAAGCCGACGATTGAATCGCTCACACGGAGACCAAAGTTTTCCAAAAACGGAAAAACTAAAGCAAAGCCGACGATTAAATCGTCCGCACGGAGACCAAAACTCTTCAAAGTCTGGCAAAGTCAAACCGAAGACCAAATCTCTTCGGATCAAAGAAGCCATCGAAAACCAAGTTGGATAACAAATCTATCTGGAATGAGAATCAAATAACTTATTTAGATAATATGACTCACTTTAAATCCAAATTAAATATAATTTGTACAAATTTTTATGTTTATTAAAAATAACACAATTTTTTGTCTACAGTAGCGTACTGATTAGTCATAATTTGTTCGATTAAAATTTAATTCAACAGTATCATTAATGGAATGAGTTAAACAATCATTTTAATTAATACATTAACTCATGTTCTGCCCAAAAAAAAAATAATAATAATGATTATATTTTCAAGTAATATATTAATATTATTTAATAATTTTATTAAATGAATAACATAACATTAACTCTTGTTCTGCCCAAAAAAAATAAAGTAACGATTATATTTTCAAGTAATATATTAATATTATTTAATAATTTTATTAAATGAATATCATAACATATTTTAAATAGCAATATATAGACAAATATCACGAATATAACATGATAATAGTACATACAAACTTATTATATAATCTTCAAATAATATAAACAAAACAACAATACTTCATCGGTGGAAAATCACATGCATTAAAACAAAAAACATGCAAAAACATATTCTGTAACAAAAAATATATATATAAACCCTATAAATTTTAAAAATAATATGGTTGTTATATTTCTGTAACGTGTATCATTAAAAGTAATTATTGACAATTTTACTTAATAAATTTATTAGATTGATAATATTATATTTGATAAATAAATAGCACATAATACAACTAAATAAATAATAAATTATATAATACTCCGTTGTGTTTTAATAAAAATGCACAAAACACCCTATATTTTATTTATTGCGTGAAACTCCTTTGTGTTAATGTAAAGTTTGTACGAAATACCCTCCTTGTCCAAAACTGATTTGATTTTAAATAAAAATCTAAAGTACGTAAGTGTTATATAAATAAAAAATATAAAATATCTTAAATAATTTTTTTGAATAAAATAAATAAATAGATAATTGATTAATCATTTATTTTATAGTTTTTTAAAGACAAATTATTATCTGATTTTTATAAAAACTGTAAATAAATGATTGATCAATTATTTATTTATTTTATTCAAAAAAATTATTTAAAATATTTTACGTTTTTTATTTGTATAAAACTTACGTAATTTAGATCTTTATTCAGAACCAAACATCAATTTTGGATAAGAAGGATATTTTGTGCAAATTTTATAATAACACAAAAGAGTTTCACATAATAAATAAAATATAAGATATTTTGTATATTTTTACTAAAATATAAGAGAATGTTATATAATCTACCCCTAAATAAATTATATATACAATGTAATAAAAGCATACACACAAATTTTCAGTTAAAACTTAAATTATAGTAATGCAAACAAACTAGTAACACTTAATCATTATAAAATCACGCATATATATATATATACAATAAATATATTAATAATATATATAATTAAAATATAAATCCTAAAAACAATAGTTTATTGGCCTGGCACTGTCTTTCTTCCACGTGTCAGTAAAATAAATCATTATAATTTTATAATTATTTAATAATTTAATTAAAATAATAATATCATATTATTATAACAAGATTAATAGCATATATTACAAATAAAGAAATTACGTATAAAATAAAATAAAAAGCACAAGAAATTTTTTAAAAGAAATACATATATTTATCTATAATAAATATATATATATCAACACTACAAACTTTAAAATTAATCTCATGGTTACACTTCCTATTCAACGTGGGTCATAAAAAATATAATTATTATATTTTTATAATTATTTAATAATTTTATTAAAATAATAATTTCGTATTTTTTATAAATTGATAAATAATACACATTATAAATATATAAATCTCATATATAAAATAATAAAAGCACACATATAAGTTTTTATTTAAAACTCCAATTACACTAATATAATCATAATCAAAAGAGCAACAATATATAAGTAGAAAATCATACACATTAAAATAAAAAAACACAACAAATATATTTAAATATATATGTATATATAATATAAATTCTAAGAAATCTGATGATTGCATTGCATTTTTTTCAACGTGTCAATAAAATGTAACCATTATATTTTTATAATTATTTAATTATATTTATTAAAATAATAATATCATATTTTATATAAATAGCACAAATTATAAATATATAAATCACATATATAAAATAATAAAAAGCACACACATTATACACATTAAAAAAAAAAAAAAAAAAAAAAAACACAAATAGATTTAAATATATATAATAAAAAAAATATAAATTCTAAAATCTCTAAAAAATAATATATTGGTCGAATTGCATTTTTTTAATGTGTCGATAAAATGAAATCGTCATATTTTCTTAATTATTTAATAATTTTATTGAAATAATAATATTATATTAAATATAAATAAATAAATAGCACACATTACAAATAAATAAATTTCATATATAAAGAATAAAAGCATACACAAATTTCATTTAAAACTTTAATTATACTGACATAACAAAAACAACAACGTTAATTATATGGGTAGAAAATCACACAAAAAAAAAAAAACGCAACAAATATATTTAAATAAATATATATATACACAATAAAAGAATATAAATTCTAAAATCTCTAAAGTATTATGTTGGTCGCATTGTATTTTTTTTAATGTATCAATAAAAAAATATAATTATATGTTTATAATTATTTAATAATTCTATTAAAATTATAATACCATATTACATATAAATAGATAAATAACACATATTACAAATAAATAAATCACATATATAAAGTAATAAAATTACACACATAAATTTTCATTAAAAACTTCAATTAAACTAATATAACTAAAACAATAACATTATATAGGTTGAAAATCACACGGTACAAACAAGCACAAAAAATATATTTAAAATATATATAATAAAAAATATAAATCCTAAAAGTAATTTATTGGTCGCACTATATTATTTTAAGGTGTTAGTAAAAGATAATCATTATATTTTTACAATTATTTAATAATTTTATTAAGATAAATATATCACATTTCATATAAATAGATAAATAGCATACTTAATAAATAAATAAATCACATATATAAAGTAATAAAAACATACTCATAAATTTTCATTTAAAATTTTAATTACACTAATATAAACAAAAGAACAATATAAGTATAAAATCACACACATTAAAACAAAAAAACATACAATAAATATATTAAAAGAATATAATATACATAATAAATATATAAGGACTACAAACCCTAAAGATAATTTGATGGCTGAACTGCCTTTTTCAACTTGGGTAAAAGAAATCATTATATTTTACAATTATTTAATAATTTTATTAAAATAATAATATTATATTTCATAGAAATAAGTAATATCACATATTATAAATAAATAAATCACATATATAATATAATAACAACACACTCATATTTTTTATTATTAATTTTTTCACCTACATCAATATACACAAAATAGCAAAATTTCATACTTAAAAAAAAAACACACCAATAATATTAAAAAAGCACAGTAGAGATGATAAAAATAATTATTTTATTTATTTATTCATCTAGTCATAAAAAATACTCTAAAAACAGCAATATTATACTACCATGTTATTTTGTGTGTCTAAGTAAAAAAACTATCATTATATTTTTACATTAATATATTATTTATTAACTTTATTAAATAAGTACAATCATTTATAATATAAACAACAAATCTAATAAGTAAAAATATGACATAAGTAATATATATATTAATAATACATACATATAAATAGACCTTATAGTTATTTTCTTTCTTCCGGTAATAGTTATTTTTTTCACTCTACAAAATTAAAAATTTATCTTTATTGTCTGTGGACCATCTGTCGCAATAAAATCAGTATGGTGCTGATTAAAATAATATCAGCACCTTAACCGCGGTCATATTGATTTAATATTTTTAATGTCAAATAATTTTTATTGTAATATAATATATATATATATGATTTAATATTTTTAAAAAAGAAAATTTTGAGATAGTAAACAAAAATGAAAACTCCAGGATCAAACACACCTATAATATTTTAATATGAAATTGAAATTGAATGTCATTTGAAATTGAAGCTACGGCTTAAAAGATAGGTTGTGAGTACCCACACCACAAATACAAAAGGGGAAATAGGCGGTCATTAGGCTGAGGGTTTCATCATTA
The DNA here is from genome assembly GCF_009805555.1 of Andrographis paniculata. Classification (NCBI taxonomy): domain Eukaryota; kingdom Viridiplantae; phylum Streptophyta; class Magnoliopsida; order Lamiales; family Acanthaceae; genus Andrographis; species Andrographis paniculata. Next base: position 4,338,941 of record NW_026137611.1, read on the forward strand.
GACGACATCCTCATTCCCCATTTAAAAAATATAGTTGAAAATTCAGTTAATAAACACAAAAAATCGTACAAATTATATTGAATTTGAATTAAATTTAAAGTTAAGCGGATTCAATTTTCTATATGAGTCATTTAATTTTATTTCAAAGCTGATTTAATTTTTAATTTGATTTGATGGTTTTTTCTAAAGATTTGAAGTTTCAAGAAAATAAATTTGAACTTAATTTTCATCCATGACCGAGAAAACGAAGGTTACCTGCTACGAGAATGAAATCCTTCTAGACAACATTGGCGTCATCCTTGGTCAGAGGAAGGAGTCCCTGGCCACCCGTAGGGAGAAGTCTTAGAGGAGATGGCGATCTGGGACCGGCGGATGATTACGCAGAGGTTGTAGAAAAATAGTCGGACGAAGAGTAGAACTACGAGACGGCGAGCTGCCGCAGAAAGATGGAAACTTGCTGGAAGCCACAGGAGGTTGAGAAAACTGAAAGGGAGTTGAGAGGAAGAAATGACACAGTGTGGTGACTTTTCAGAACCTCCGAATCAGCGGTTTTCAGAATGTGAGAAATTTAGAGGACTTAAGAGTAAAGTAAAGTGATATTTTCCCCACCTTGAACAGTGAGGCGACAGTATGCCTTATTACATCACATCTAAAAATATGAGTTGAAAATTTAATCTTTATCCTATTTTTAGGGGGACAATATATTAGAGCCAAAAAATTGTGGTGATAAAGTGATCCATCAAGCTTGGCCCAAAGGGAAGCTTATGCGAAGATGAAGCAGGAGCCCACCCAAGAAGGCCTAGGCATGGGGAAGGGGGCGGTCCAGGGTATGAGTCGGTTGAGGCCAGCGGAAGGAAAAGTCCAGATAATTGCGAAAATATCCGTTGTCCTGCCAAAATTCAAATGATAATAGCAGTTTGGGTTTATTAATGAGTTGGGGTTTCAATCATTCGCAGGAGAGCAAAAGATTGCCTAATTAAGAACGAGAGAATAGACAATTATGATAGAAACAAACCATTATGAAAGAGAGAATTTTCGACATTACCAAAAGTTTGGAGATAATGAATTTTGAATGCAAGTAGCGGCTTTGAATGAAGAATTTTCAAGCAATTAATGAGTTATAAAGATGGACATTCAAAGAACATGGGTTTCAATTCCGATTGGAGCTATAAAAAGGAGAAGACGGCATGGAGAAGGATCCCGACCAATAGAATTTTACAGTTTTTTATCTTTATCTCTTTAGTATTTTTATATTTCACTATTTTACTTTTTGCACATTTATTACATTTCTTTACGGCTTTTATTTCGATTGTTCTTGTATTTCTCTTTTCAATTTTTTTTTATAAAAAATTATTTTAAGTTTTTTTCTCTTTATTTCTAACGGCGAATTTTTTACAAAAACTCATTTTCCCGGACATGAAAAGATCACCTAGAGGCTTTTTAGAGTGTCGAGAACCCTTTCAAGTTCTCCGACCGATTTCATCAAACTATTGTGAAACTCGAGATATACCAATTTACGTATACAATAATATTTAATTGTTATATGATATAAATTATAATATTAAATTAGAAATTATTGTGTAGATAAAATAACAATATCAATAAAATTTGATATGATATATTAAACAATAGATATAATTGAGAATTATGAAAAGATAAATATTGATTGAAGATGACTATTCTGATTTGAGTCGACCTAAATGTTAAAATGTGGAATGAATAATATTATTAAATTTAATTTTTGAAGAATCCAAACAAATTCTAAGCAAAACTTTCCTTTAAGGTTATTTTGTAAAATGCTAATTATTTATTATTGGATTTTCTGTTAAATTTTAAGTTGTTTTCTATGTTAAGTATGAAAATTTATGTAGGTTTTATAAAAATTAATTTGTTTGTATTATATTATTGACTTTTTTAATTGATATTGTATATATTATATATTTTGTAAAAATATATATTATATTTTTATAATATTATTTAAAAATATGTAAAAAAAATTAATTAGATGAACAAATTAATAATAATAAAATAATAATAATAATAGTTATAGTAATAATGATGATGATTTTTTCTATAGTGCAGTCATGAAAATAGTCTCAAACATTGATCAAATGTTTTTTAAAATTAATAGATATTAATAGTTTATTTGGTTGTGGTATGAAATTAATTAGAAATTGAGTATTATTTGAGTTTTTGTTTAAATAGTATTTTGATGTAGTATTTTGTGGGAAATAAATAATATTTCCTTCGTCCCTTAGATAATCTCTTTTTATTTTTTGTTTGTTTCATAAAAGATTATCTTTTCTATTTTTAGTAAATTTATTTCACCTTAAATCTACGCAATAAATATAAATCAATTTAATTAAAATTTTAATTCTTACAAATTGAGACTCATTCAAAATCCCTTTATTCCTACATCTTTCCCGAATAAACAAATATTTTTATCTATATTTAAAATTCTCGTTTTTTTTTAATAAAATTAGTTTTAAGTTAATTATAAATAAATATATTTTTTAGTTATTTGTATTATGTAAACTTCTATTATCTACAAAACGATATCCATATTGCATGTATTTTATTGAGATATAATTTTAAAATATTTAAAGTACCAATAACACTACTAGTATAAAAAATGATAAAATAATATCATAACTTATTACTGATAATTTACCAATTTATATTACCTGTGTCCCTAACAAAAAGGCTCATCTTTGCCGAGACGGAAGAAATATATTTTTTTATTAAAAACTATACAAGAAAAATAATATTGGCTCCGTTCATACAATATTTTTAGATTAAATAATTTTTTAATATGTGATATAAGAATTTGTATCAAAATATAAAATATATTATGTTAGATTCAATATTTGTCTTTTTAATTTTTTTAATGACTTTTTGAATGAGTATTTTGACTTTTTCAACTTTCATATAAAACATTATTATTTTTGGGTATCGTTGAATAATAATGTTGTGAGAACAAAACGATTTTGATTCAAAATATTTTTAAAAAACACTCTAAATGACGTGCTATAATTTTTCCGATATTGCACGAAATTAGTACTTTTATTTATATATATATATACTAGATAATTCTCCCTAAATAATGTGCTATAATGTTTTTATAATATACTATAATGTGTTTGTTTGAGAGATTGGATTTAATTTCCACTCTTCGTTCCAATTTTTTCCCTAAAAAACATCAAATCAAACATCTATTTTTTATTTTTTATATTATACTAAAAATCAATTTTACATTCAAAATATCACATCAACACCTATTTATATCGTATCATACAACTATTTAAATTCAAAATTTTTACTATTCAAATCACAACTCAAAATCCAAACCCCCAAACAAACACATCCCTAGATATCAACACTATACTATTTTCATCCACTTTGAAAGTTTAATTTGTTTTTTTTGTGTGTTGATATTTAAATATTAATTATTATATCAAAATATTGTACAAATCAAAAGAATAAATGACAAAAATGCTTCTATTAGTATCATAAATACTAATAAAATGATTTATACAAATATAAAAATATTTATAATATTAAGTACAGTGACGCAAAAAATAAATGTAAACTTATTAAGTGGACGGGAAGAGTTTTTAAAATATCAAATTTTATTTATACCATATCAAATCATTATTAAAATTCAATTTGTTCGGTTGTTATTTGAAATTATTTTAAAGTAAGTTGTTAATTTTAATTTTTGTTTAAATATTATTTTAATGTGAAATTTTGTAAAAAAAAAATATATATTTTTATTAAAAAGTACGCATTATTAGTATTAATTGGAATAAAATGGTAAAATAATAAATCCAAAATTTTACTATTTCTAAGTAAAAGAAATTCAAACCTCCGACAAACACTCTAAATCATTGGATTAGATAGTTAACTAGTTTAAATTAATTTATATAATATTAATAATATAGTATTGTTTTAATTATATTTTTATTGGATGGAATATTGAAATTTTAAAAAATAGAATAATATTTTTTTAAGATTTTAATATTAAATCTTTTATATTTTGAAATTAATTTTTAAAAAATTATTGTAAAAATAATTAAATTAACCTTAATAATCTAGTTAACACAATATAAAAATAAGTCACAATTATAAATTTTGTTATCATTTTTGTTTTACTATAAAAGATTCAAGTATAACTTGTTAAAACCATGCCAAAAATAAATAATACTTCCTCCATTCAATATTGCATTTCCGAATTACTGTAAACATGATAATTTATGATAAGTATAATTATTAATAATTAAAAATGTATTAGTGAAAATAATTATCCTATCATATAAATAATTATAAATTAAGATTAAAATAACTAATTATTTTAATTAAAATTGAAAAAAAAATAATTAGAAAATTTAAAATAAAATTAAAGTGTGTAATCATTTAAAAAAAAAAAAAGAAAATGATATGAGAGTTGGGACGGACATAAATGACAATGTGGACATGGTAGGTGGAACGGATGAAGTATTATTTTTCAATAACAGATAAAATATAATATAAATATAAAAATAAAAATAATATTTAATTTAATATCTTTTTCATTTAAAATGTATAAATGATAAAAATCCGAATGAAAAATCTACGAACAAACACATCCAAAATAATTCACAAATGAAGCAATAAATTTGAATTGAATATATTACCTACAGTGGAGGCATTTAAGGGTCACATATAATACTTTTTCTATTATTAGTTTTTAGGAATATAAATTTTTTTGGTTATTTGATAAGCCACTTCGATATATCATGTGTGTTTAGTTTTTTTTTTTTTTTTTTTTTTTTTTTTTCTGTATTATTTATTTTTTTTAAAAAAAAAATTAGTATTTTTTATAAAATATTATATTAAAATTACTATTAAAAAAAATTAAAATAAAATAAAGCACTGATTAAGCAAACAAACAAATGATATTTTATTTTTGCTTTGTTCTCCCAATATTATTTTTTAATTGCAAAATAATAATAATAATAAATACAAAATATTTTATGCAAAAGTAAAAAAAGAAAACTTTAAAAACTAATTATAAAAAATAAAAAAATCAAATATTCAATTTAAAAATAATATTTTATTTTATATTTTTGATACAATTTGTCATACTATAGATTAATAATCATTTTATCTAAAAATGCTGGATGAACGGAAATATGTTGTGTTGGTCTAAGGTGTGTTTGACAATTAAATGATAATTGTTAATTAGTTGATTTGACTAGCGGGATATTAATAGAAGTTTGTATTAGAATGTTTGATAGAACAACTATTCGATATTTGTTGTTTATATATAAAATGATAATTAATAATATTTTTTTATATTTTTAGAATCTCTATATACATATATTATGTTGAATATTGATTCATTTATTATTTTACTAAATTAATATTTTTAAACAAATTAATTTATTTTATTTATTTGTAATATAAAATTTATGCGAAAAATTTATATATAAAAGTAAATTATTAGTATTTTAATCAATTTATATATTTTATAAATAAAATAAAAGAAAAAAATTAATGGCTTTAAATTTGGAATTATTAAAATTATTATTTAGTTAAATAAAAAATATATTGAAATAATTATTAAATTTTACAATAGCCTAAAAGAAATACCATGACACAGAATAAAATAAAATAAAACACATAATAGAGGAGAAAGAAAATTAATATGGAGGGTTCGAATTTGAAAATTAATATGTGAGGTTGGTTATGAGTATTAAAAAATTAAACTTAGAAGGATTATGAATTTGCTCAAAAATCCGTCCTAAACCAAGTTAAATCAATAATTTTAAAAATTAATAATAATATATTATTATAATTATTCATATTATCGGAATTTATAATTTCATGCATTTCTCATTTTCATTGTTTTTTATTTTTCTATTTCTTTAATAATTTTATTTATCTTCTAACACAATTATTTCATTGCATGATACACTAATGTTACCGCATTAAAAATATATTATCGATATTGTGATTGTAATTTTTATAATTTTAAATGTTTAATACTACTTTTTTTTAATTATATTACTTAATCTTTTTCACTTCATTTGTCTACTATTACTATTTTCACCTTAACAAATATAATTGATATAAAAAATTGAAGTTTTTTTTTTTTGTTGAGTTTGAAAAGAAAAAATTGATTTGAATTTGATATTAAAATAATATTATTATAAGATATTTTGTAAAAGAGAAAAAAAGTATTATTTTTTTAAAAACATAGAATCAAAATAGTAAAATTTAAAAAATTTTGGAAAAAAAAAAAAAACCACAATTTCTGTGATGCTTTGGTTTAGTTTTAAAACTAAATCCCTACTATTGTTTACAATAAAAGTAAATTATTTTTTTATATAATAATTATATTAAAATTCAAATAAAAACTTTAATTTCAAATTCAGACAAACTATTGTGTGTTTGTTCGTGGGTTTTAGATTAGATTTTACTATTTGAAAGTTTTCTTTACCCAAAAAATCAAATAGAATATTTATTTGTATCTACTGTGTTATATTAAAATTTAATTTTCTAACAACATATATTTATACCGTATCAAATAAATAAATATACACACTCATGTTAGTTCCAATAAAAAATAAAATAAAATAAAAATTTTGAAAATATTACTCCCTTCGTATAATAAGAAGAATGTCATTTTTCATTTTTTTTCGTCTAAAAAAAATGATATCATTTCCTAATTTAGTAATTGTACTATATATTTAACATAATTGATACTCTTACAACTTCCAATATATAATTACTTTTATATCACACAATCTAATTTGGGAATTTTTAGCATTTTTACTGTAAACTAATATAATACTAATATTTAAAAATCTGCATAAAAAAACAAATTGTTTTTTTAGCAGGACGGAAATAGTTGGTCTGTTCATCCAACAAAAAAGTTGACACACTCCTTCGTTAATATTACAAAAATAATATATACATACTCTTGCACTATAATGTATATAAAAGTTCTCTTTATATAGATATTTTTAAAACTTTTAATATTGTTTATTTACAATATTTTTCTTTTTAAACAATCAAAATCAAATATTTCTTTTTCATAGTAAAAAATTACAACAAATACTAATTTTTTACTGTTTTAAAAAAATTCAAAACTTCAAAACTCTCGGAATCATACTATATTCACTCACAAAAACTTTCATAATTTCTCGGTCACAAATTTACCGTTCATACAATTAGATCACCCTTTAACGAACCTTATGAAAGTATATTCAATACTCCATCCTTTTTTTTCTTTTTTTTTTTCATTTTGGTATGTTCAATATTAATATATTTGTTTTATATTTTATTTTATTTTTCACTTAAATTAAAAAAAATATATATCCTTACACTTGACACAATATTATAAAAATACCATAAAAGAATATTAAAATCAATTGGTTATGGATATATTTCTATCATTCTATTGTACTACTTATTTAGGTCATCTTCGAGTCACGAATTTTATTTACGTAGCTTTAATTTCAAATATGGAATTGCTATAGCATTTTTATTTCAATCCACAACTCTATTTCTTATTCCAAAAAAAATATTCTTTAAATATTTTATTTTATATTATTTCATATAACTTTTAATATTTATAATTCACACTCATCTTTTATTAATATTTATAGAATGATTTATAACTATTATAATAATATGTTTTTAATATAAATATTTAATATTTTATTATTAACAATTTTTTTTTACAAGTTAAATACAAAAACAAATATTATATTAAATACAAAAAAATAAAAAATAGTAAACTAAAATAAACATTACGTTAAATATGAAAATTATACAATACTAATTAAAACAAAAATTACATTAAAATATGAAATTATATAATGATAAATTAAAACAAATATTACAATAAATACGAAAATTATACAATGCGATTAATTATTTGAATTACTATATTGCTTTCATATATGTTCAATTAACTCATTACAGAGTGATATATTAGCTTCTTTATCTATAATTTGTGTGGATCGCTAGAAAAATCTTTCACGTTAACGATGTTGGCCTATTTCCAGCTAACTTCAATAGGTGGTGCACCCGTTCACTGATAGAGACACTGAGTTCGTGTTCTTCCTCTATTATCATTATGCATTATAATACAAGTAGTCATTATTTCATGCAATACATATTTTTTTCCAAAAATGACCAGGTTCAACGATAATTCCCCAACGCGATTGTAAAACACCAAATGCACGTTCAACATCTTTTCTACACGACTCTTGCCTTTATGCAAAAAATTTCTTCTTTGGACCTCAAGAGTTATGAATAGTTTGTACAATCGTTGACCACTTCGGAAAAAATACCATAAACTAAATAATAACATATATTATATTATTTCCCTCAAATAACATAGTTTACCGGAGGGGACCTTCCATAAGTGAAATATGAAAATAAATATGAATGATCCAATACGTAGATATTATTGTTTGTCCTGGTAAACTAAAATATGTATGACAAATCCAAATATCGTAATCTGCCACTGTTTTAGAATAATAGTTGGTAAATCGCTTCGACTTACATATGCATATTTCCAGATAGTTGGACAATTTTTCCATTCCCAACGGATGTGATCTAAACTACCGAATATACCTGGAAAACCACGAGGTTCGTCAATATGAAGTTGTCTCGCAATATCATTAGCATTTGATGATTTAAGATATTGCTCATAAAAAACTTCCACCATAGCACGACAAGACATTTTTATGCTCTCAATGACTATTGATTTACCTATTTTAACATATTCTTAGTTGCCTTTGTTGTTGTACCATATGCTAACACGCGAAATACAACCGTTGTATTTTGATAAGGCGACAATCTGGGACGACTAAGTCCATCATATTTTTGATAAAAATATGAATCATTTTGTTTAATTACATCAGAAATATGAAGAAACAAACTTCGAGATATTCGAAAACGTCGGTGAAATGTTCGTTCATCAAATACTAGATTAGATGCAAAATAATCATTAAACAAATTACGAGCAGCTTCTTTGTAATTACGATTAACAACTCTATGGTTTGCTATAGACCCACGACGAGTCGATTGTTGTGTATCGAGAAAATGATTGAGACAAGTATTACTTGGCTCAAGAACTGAAGTGGCTAGTTCATATACTTTTGGGTATTTGTTACAATGTTTTGGCCCATTTCGTTGTCTTCTGACGAAGATGTTGATGAAAAAAACTTTCAGCTACCACATTTGAAGGCTCTCCCATGTTGAAACTCATTTTTACAATAGATTAAATATTTCGATATTGGATTAAGATATGTTACAAATGCCAAAAATGTCACAATTTATAAAAAGTAGATTATGGTAGGTTTGTAAAATGGTAGGTGGGGGGTAAGTTTGTAGAATGGTAGGTGGGGGGTCGTGTATCGTGGTTGGTTTTTGGAACGGTAGGTGGAGGGTAGGTGTATAGAATGGTAGGTGAGGTAAGTGGTTATACATAGTGACTTTTGCTTCATAATCCATACACTCCATATTTCTGTAAAATTCAACAGAAAAATATGTATTCTAAACGCTTTGTTGGATTCTCCCATACTAAAAATCAGTTTATTGTTGAGAAATTTCTCAAATTTTCTCAAGATTCAATTATAGGCACTGACCAATCATATGTAGAGTTTGGATCACGAGTGACTGAAGTCTATAATGCGCATAAGGATGAAGAATGAGTGGTACGCAGTGTCCGATCCTTAGAAACTCGGATAGGAAAACTACAAAAAGAAGTCAGACAATTTTTTATTTGTGTGAAAAAGTAGAAAATTTGCATCGCAGTGGGACGTCAAAATTGGATATAGTAAGCGGCTCTTTAATTTTTATTATTCTAAAATTTTAATAAATTTATTACACTAAATATAATTTTATATTTCAGTTGCGGGATGCCAGACAATTGTTTGCGGATAAATAACATCAGTTTCAAATATGATCATGTTTATGATCACTTAAAAGATTTTGAAAAGTTTAAAGATCACAATGAGTACGTGCCCAGTAGAAATATTTTACGAAAATATATTGCAACTCATGTTTTGTCATCATCGTAACATCCAACTAGCGATTCTCCTACGTTGTTTTCCTTTTTTATTCATTTGGATTATGAATGTAACATTGGGGAATCCTCTTTCAATATTCTGTATGTTGATTTTAAAACCCTACAAGAACATACACGTCCCACGAGAGTAAAAAAGTCTCAAATGAAAAAAAAGATTGACAAAATTTTGCAATCTAGTGTTGAAAGTAAACAACATCTCACAAGTTATCGAAACTATGTGTAGGCATTAAAAATTAAATGTCTAAATTAAATTAAATATTATGTATTTTGGAAGAAAATAAAATTCCAATAAAATAAATATATGATATTTAATTATGGATATATGTTAATTTTTGTACAATAAATATCAACCATTAATGTAAAAATTTGCTTAAAATGAAAGATATTGTACAAATATTATGTGTATAAATAGAGCCATAATAAATTTGACAGCAAACTAAATTAATCTTGTCAATAAAGGAAGTATATATAAATTAATATCTTCCGAAAAAGACAATGATATAAAGATCTTGTCAATAAAGAAAGTATATAAATTAATATCTTTAAAAAAAGGTAATGATATAAAGATCTTGGCGAAAAAGGAAGGTGTACAATCAAATCCGTCAAGAATGGAAAACGACATTTGATGGAAAAGGAAAGATTATAAAATCTTCCTATTGGCCAATCAGGACGTGCCACGTGGCACCATCCGAAAAGGAAGCCAAGGCCATCCTTTCCTATAAATAGGAGCCTTGGCCAATTCATTACACACCGAAGTTCATTTGAAGACTCACGCAAGGGTAAGTCTCTCTAGACTCTCTACAATGTTCTTCATTGTTCTTCGTGTCCTTTGAAGCGTTCTTTGTCGAAAAGTCACCGATTTGGACAAATGATCCAATCTTGGTTAACAAATCGATGAAGTTAATGTTCTTCGTCGTATGCCCAAGCCGGAGGAAGGATGAAAGCTCCCAAAGCCATTGAGGAATTCATCAAAGCCAAGGAAGAGCCTCCAAAGTCGCTCCAAAAGCTTCAAGACGTTCATCGCGTTCTTCATCAAAAGCGCAAATTCGGCCATTTTCGATCCAAAAGTCAAAGGGACATGCCGCCAAAAGCATTATGGAGCACCAAATCTACCCCTTCAAAGATCAAATTCCGACGGATCATCCAAATGAGACATCAATCCAAAGTCGACGACCAAAATCACCAACACGGATACCAAAGCCCTCCAAAAATCCAGAAAAAACAAATAAAAATGATAAAAGATTTCGGTAAAAAAAAATGTCCGAGAAAAAAAAAAATCTGACTTGCAAAAAAAAAAGAGTTAAAAAAAAGAATAGAGAATTTAAATATATTGATCAACAATCAAAATAAAGAGTACAAATTGATCTTAAACATTACGATTGTACAACTCTTCTTTGCTAATATCCAACAACTCTTCTAAGCTTTTTAAGTATTTTTTGTCTTGCGTGGGGACATCTTTTACGGCGGCGAGTTCATCCTTGACTTCAGCAATTTGAATGATGATATTCTCATTAACTATTTGACGTCACTTAATAAGGGAAATATTCTCTCTTTTTTGCTCTTGTAAAGGGCGAAATTTCACGTCAATATTCTCCACACATTTTTCTAACTCCTTGATAGCTTCGCACTCTTCAATATGCCTCTTCTCAAGGTGCGACAAGCGATCTTTAATCTCGGAAATCTGTTGGTTACGGGCCGCCAAGGATACGCGTCGATCGATTCAGAACATGCCTCATCAAAAGATGCAGCGTCATAAAAAAGGGCCTTGACTCAGTCTTCAATATGAGAAATCTCGGAGTACTTAAAGCTTTTCATTGATTGGAGCACTACGTCAACCTCGTCCTTAATCGAGGAAAGCAAATGAGCTGGTGTCCTCAAAAGCTTGCCCCGAAGATCCGACCATACTTTGCCTACATATTCGTGTTGGATCGCCTTCACAACGGACTGAACGACTACGGGCTTGGTTAGAGCATCCTTTACTTGCTCACTGCAAACACCTTTGCTTTCTCCAATCACCTCGGCAATGGAATCTCGGCTCGCCATCTTTTCAACCATACACGGGGTTTTTGCTCTAACTGAAAAGGGGATAAAAAAATAATTTCGTTAGAAAAAAAAGAAAAAGAAAAAAAAGATAGAAGTTACCTCTCTCGTGAAATCGCTCGAAGAATGGTGTCGGCTGAAACGAGGACTTGACGGGTTGATGATATTAGGATCTCGATGAGCTCGCTTCCAATGAACATCATGCTCACTACTGCTTCGCTCGGAGACAGAAGGTACAACCCGCTTTGAAGAACCGACATTGGGAGTACTTGAATTTCTATTGTTCCTCTCGGGAACACCCGGAATAAGTAGTGGCATCTTTCGAGCTTTATCCGATGGCTTGGTCTGATCAGCGGTCTTTTGTACCGGCAGAATATACTCATCCAAGAAAGACCCGCAAACTTGAGTCCACCACTTCTTGTAGACGTCGGAAGAAAATCCCCTCGGAATTGCAGGAATGCGTGGAAGTACAACTTCGGCTGAAGATTTCAAATGAGTGCTTTGGTGCCAATGTTGATAGTCTTCCTCAAAAGCGCAGCAACATACATCTTTCAAAAAAACTCTGGGAATCTCTTGGAAAAAAACCGAATTGACGGAAAAAGTGGTGGGGACTATACGGCTCCAAGAAGCATCGAAACCCATCCCGCAAAGTCAGAAAACAAGAGCAAATAGAGATGAAGTATTCTTGCTCGTAGTCTTCATGCTTCCCGTCATCAACGAACTGTACGTCGAAGTCTTTCTTGATCATGGTGCAAGCCCAACGAAAGTAGTTACCGCGCAAGATCTTTCGGCATGCAACATCTGCTCTATACGTACGAGCACTAACAGCCTCGGAGTGCTTCACCATCCCCGGACCGCAGATTCCCTTCCATACGTCGTAGTGGGTCTAAAAATACTCAACGATCCATCCGGTCAAAAAGTGGAGAGGAAGTGTCGTCCGAACTTTTCCAGGATAGGATGAATCCGCGATCAGGTTCAGCCCTCTATAAATGCTGGTCAAGACTGGAATGGCCAAGCTTACCGGAAATCCCGATGCTAGGACGCTTGCCATCTTGAAAGTTGAAGGACGTATCAAACCAACATCATCAAACGGAAGCACAAAGATGCAAAGCCAACAAGCAAGGAACACTGCGAGAAAAGTCACATCGAGGTGTTCCCGCCCAAATTTGAGTTTAGCAAAGGATGACTTTTGCGCCTTCGACCATGGCTCGTGGGCACCAATCTCTCCGGAAGGATTGTAAGTTGCATCAGGCCGAGAAGAACAAGTAGACTCCTTGCCGCGACGGATTTGAAGACCCTCGTATTTAACGGTCTTCTTGCACCAAAAGGAAATCCAGTCAGTTGCGCTGACACCACGTCGACCTTTGTCACGGTTGTGGAGAAGGTGGTAGGCCTGCAACAGATATCGGCACGAATGGGGAACCAGCTTTCTATCCTCTTTACTCCCGTATAGCTCCTTTGCGCTTGGTACCATCTCGTCGTAAAAAGAGTCAAGTATGGGGAGGCCCGCCAAGGATGCCAAGTCACGGAGAGAGATCGACACTTCACCGGCGACATGGTGTTGGTTCTGAGACACCGCGCCTCGCAGACGGCCTTGACGATCTCTAGAGAATAGTTGTAGGAGAACAATGAAGTATAGACCGCATCGTAAATACATCATTTCTTTAGCGGAATCTCTCATCGATCCAGCACATCCTCCGCCCATTCCCAATAGACAACTATTTATGAAAAGTTGTCATCAAAAGAAAGAAGATCATTCCAAGCGTACGCCCCCTCCATGATCCGGCGCCCCCAGGTTGGAAGTGAAAGAGTATCGTTCGGCATGTGTTGATTGAGTGAGAATTGCAAGGTATGTTTTCCGCCAGCGACATTCCGAGACCACGTCTTTGGAAAATTTGAAACCTCCAAGCGAGGGCGAGCAGCTCCGCGTCCTACGAGTGGTGGATGCACCAATAGATGAGTCGCCTTGTCCAACGGTTGACCTTCAAACTCGCAAATCACCAACTCAGTATTTCCAGAAGGGGAGGAGACATCCTTGAAATAAGCCATTTTGCCTACAAAAACAAAAAAAACACAAACAACAATCAAAAGATCAAAAAAAAAAAAAGAAAAAAAAAAGCAACACAAGATAAAGAAGCCTACGCTAGAATGAGAGAAATAAAAGTTGTGAGGAGTTGAGAATGACAAAATTCTCTTATGGTGAGAGGTTTATATAGTGTCTAAAAATTGAGACATGAAAAGACATGTATAAGAAAGGAAGAAGATAAAGAAATAAATGAGAAAATGAAATAATAATAAAAAAAAAGAAGGAAGAAGATAAGGAAAATACAAAAAGAAAAAAAAAAGAAAAAAACAAGAATATACATATATATATATGTATAAATAAAAAAAAGGGCAAAAAAAAAAACATATGCTATTAATAAATAAATAAATTGCAAAAATTTCTTTTTTTGGCAAAATCGCCATTTAAAAAAAAATTCAAAAAAAATGTGCAAAAAAAAAAAACAAAAAACAAAAATGGCAAAAAAATGCCAGTAAAAAAATAAAGGATTTGCCAAAAACAAAAAATGGCAAACAAACGCCATTATTTAAAAAAATAGGGAGAAAAAAAAGGCCTTGAAAAAAAAAATGAAAAAGATTTTTTTTTTTTTTTTTTTTTTTTTTTTATGTTTGGAGACTCGTTCACGCCTTAAACGCTTTGCGTCGGCTTAAACAAGTCTTGATGGAGTATTTTGTAGGCATTAAAAATTAAATGTCTAAATTAAATTCAATATCATGTATTTTGGAAAAAAATAAAATTTCAATAAAATAAATATATGGTATTTAATTATTGATATATATTAATTTTTGTACAATAAAAATAAACCATTAATGCAAAAATTTGCTTAAAATGAAAGATATCGTACAAATATTATGTGTATGAATAGAGCCATAATAAATTTGGCAGCAAAATAAATTAATCTTGTCAATAAATGAAGTATATAAATTAATATCTTTCGAAAAAAGTAATGATATAAAAATCTTATCCATAAATAAAGTATATAAATTAATATCTTCCAAAAAAGGCAATAATATAAAGATTTTGGCGAGAAAGGAAGGTGCATAATCAAATTCATCAAGAATGGAAAAAGGCATCCGATGGAAAATGAAATATTATAAAAAATTTCTATTGGCCAATCAGGTTGCGCCACATGGCACCATCCGAAAAGGAAGCCAAAGCCACCCTCTCTTATAAATAGGAGCCTTGGCCAATTCATTATACACCGAAGTTCATTTGAAAATTCACGCAATGGTAAGTCTCTCTAGATTCTCTGCAATGTTATTCATTGTTCTTCGTGTCATTTGAAGCGTTCTTCGTCGAAAAGTCACCGATTTGGACAAATGATCCAATATTGGTTGTCGAATCGATGAAGTTAACGTTATTCGTCGTATGCCCAAGCCGGAAAAAGGATCAAAGCTCCCAAAGCCATTGAGGAATCTATCCAAGTCAAAGACGAGCCTCCAAAGTCGCTCCCAAAGTTTCAAGACGTTTATCGTGTTCTTCATCAAAAGCACAAATTCGGCCCTCTTCAATCCAAAAGTTAAAGGGATACGCCGGCAAAAGCGTTATGGAGCACCAAATCTACCCCTTCAAAGATCAAATTCCGTCGGATCATCCAAAGGAGACATCAATCCAAAGTCGACAACCAAAATCACCAACGCGGATACCAAAGCCCTCCAAAAAACTGGCAAAGCCAAACCGAAGACCAAAATTCATTCAGATCAAAGAAGCCACTCAAATCCAAGTTGAAAAAAAAATGAATCGACCCGGGAAGAGAATCAAAGAATCCGAATAGAGAATAGGACTCGCATATATTTAAATTAAATATAATTTGTACGATTTTATATTTATAAAAAATATAACACAATTTTTTTGTCTACACTATGAACAAGTCATATGGACAAATTAACACGTATAAATGAAAAGTAGAATATAAAATACTTAGACGTGATGATAAAATATTGACAATGGATCTTAATAAAGTTTTATATATGAATCTTCGCATGTTATATTATAATGAACAACAAGAAATAATAAGAAAAAGAACAACACAGTATCAACAAAATTCGACTGTTTCATTTTCGTAATTCTTCGATGCTATTGGTGAAAGTGGTGGTGACGTAGATATGTACAAAGTGTTTGTAATATATTTTATTTTAATCCAATGAATAATGTCTAATTTCTATGTCATAATTTTCGTTGTTGTATTTGTATGTAATATATTACTCCCTGCTTCCCGCGAGGGATGAACCTTTTTATTAGGAATACGATTTTTTAGATAGCGTAAATTAGTAAGTTATTAATAATAAATTATGATATTAATTTATTATTTTTTATATGAATAATATTATTGGTATGAGAGAGATAGAAATAAAGGGGTTTTGAGTGGGTCCTACGAGTAAGATGTTAGAAGTTTAATTAAATTTATTTATATTTGTTAAGTATGTTTAAGATTGATAAAGTTACCAAAAATGGAAATGAGTCATCTTTTGTGGGACGTATTAAAAAGGAAAAGGGGTCATCTGTGGCGGGACGGAGGGAGTATATTAATTAAATCAAAACGTTAAATTAGATGTTTATTTTAAATATAGAAAAAAAAATATTTGGATGTTTTTGTTTTGTGAAATAGTTTTAAAAATATATATATATTTTTTATGTAAAATAAGAGAATTATATAAGTAATATAAAAATAATAATATTTTTTTCATAAAAATAACACACTATTTGTTTATTGATAAGAGATAAAAATAAAATAATTTTGAATTGATCATAAGTGTAAGATGTTAAAATTTTTATTAAATTGATTGAGGATAAATAAAAATAAAAAAAAAAATTGAGTAAGTCTCACATGTAAAATATTAAAATTTCTATTATATTATTTATATTTGTTAAATACGGTTAATATCAATAAATTTATTAAAAATATACATATCAACTATTATAAAATAGGTTAAAATAAAAGAAAACACTTCAACAATTATAAAATTATAATTCAATATAATGTATAATAAATATATTATTATGTAAAAATTATACAACATATAAGACAAGAAAAAATTATGTAAAAAATATTATTATGTAAAAATAAAATATTTTTATTGAAAAAAAAATTATTAAATTATTAATTTAATTAAAATTATAAATTATAAATTTTAAAATACGATTAAAATATATAATTATATTTCATGAAAAGACAATGACAAATTATATGGAATAAATAAAAATAAAAATATATAACAAATTAAGTGAAACAAAGTAATTATAATCTACATGAATGGAGGAAGTACTACTAAATTTTATAACTATTATTAATAATAAAAGTAAAATAGGAAAAAGGTCATAAAGAGTAATTAATTACAAATAATTCCGTGTAATAACTCCCACCAACCAACGAATTTGTTGGATTCATATTAACTATTTTGATAATAATAATAATAAAAAAATAGATTTCACATTTGCTTGTACCTATTTTGTGTGTGAACAACAAGAAAAAGCATAGTCGTCTAGTAAGCGATGCCCAGGTGCGGCATGGACTTGTGACCGTGAGGTCATGGGTTTAAACTCGGAATTTATTCAAAAAAAAAAAAATCATAGTTGTCCCGCCAGAATGACCCGGTGGTGTGGGAGTTCGTTAGCGGTTTGTATTAAAATTTTGATAAAATAACTATTTAACACTAGTTATTTATACGTAAAATAACAATTAAGGACATTGATATGTTATTTTTTAAAATATTTAATTTTGTTCATTTTGATTTAAAATTTATGAAAAATTTTGTTATTAATTATTGAAAATCATAAAACTATTATAAAATTTTTATTTTTATATTTTAGATTTGAGAAAAATATTTTTATTAAAAGAAATAAATAAAAAAATGAATTTTTGTTCAAGAATGAAATCTTATTGGGTTAGTAATAATTTTTTACTAAAATTGTGTAAAATATAAAATAATGAATCTTTCGTATATATATTTTTATTGTAATAATTATTGTTTATTCATTTTTAATGTAAAATTTATATAATAAAAGAAAATATATAAACAATAATATTTTTTTATTTGATTTAATTTTAGTAGATTTATATATTTTACAAATAAAATAATTTATATGTAATAATTAATAATAGTAATTGTTTTAAATTTTACAAACATACTTAATAATTTAATAAATTAAATATATTAAAAATAATTAATAAATATTGCAATAAAAATATATTTATATGTATGAAAAAAAAATAATTTTTAAGGGTAAATAAATAATAAATAAAATTAATGAGAAAAAACTCTTCTAAAATGTTGGATAGATTAGTTTTTCAAATATTAGTTTTTTTGGTCCAAAAAACTCTTTCAAAAAGCTAATTTACTAAACACGTAAATTAGTTTTTTTACTGGTCAAACAGCTAAAAGTTGTTTAATGAGCTAAAAATTCTTTTAAAAGCTATTTATCAAATACCCTATAAATAATATATTTTTATCGAAAATTATGTAAACTAAATAGTATTATTATTTTTTATTTTATATATATATACTCCCTCCGTTCCGAAACTAAGTATCCATTTGCTTTTTGCACGTAGTTTTATAAATATGAGTATTATACTGGAATATAGTAGGAATAAAGTAGAAATGACTAAAATAACCTTATTAGTATGTGTGATATAAAGGTAATGGCATTTGTGTAATATATTGTAAGTTGTAAGGATATTTGTAATGTTAGGTAGATAGTACAGTTACTAAAAAATGAAATGGATACTTTGTTATGAGACAGACTAAAATGAAAAAATGGATACTTTGTTATGGGACGGAGGGAGTATATTTTTTTTTAAATTTTTTTTTTTACATATCAAATGGATCTTGCGCTAATGGTCCTCCGAATGGATCACAACTTGATCCCTCTGTCGCATCAGAATCGACTTGAGCTTTGTTTTGTTTATTTGTAATGAATTCCATGAATTGAGGGTTGCTACCGATTATTTCCATGAACTTGAGTATCTGTTGATGTTGTTGAGTATTCGGGTTTTTCTGAGCAGGTGGTTCCTTTGAGACTTCGGGAATGTTCTTTTCACCCAATGGAATTAATAGTGACTTGTTGCTTTGAGTAGTGGCTGACGGATTTTTTGAAATTTCTTTGAATGCCTTTATTAGCTTTTCACCCGTCTAGAAAAAATGGGTTACTGCTTGTTGATTACAAAATGGTGTTGAATTGGTTCCATCATTTGACTTTGAATTCTTGAACCAGTGATAATGGATTGGGTTTGTCGAAAGTCTGCAAAAATTTGAAAGACCAACAAAATATCCATGGAACTTTGAATTCGGCATGGAATAGTATTGGCTTCTGGAATTCTTCATCTTTGGACTTTTTGTTGAAGAGTTGAAAACCAAGTTGAACCTCAGGAGGAATTATATCCTTTTCTGGGCCGTAGAATACCCACCAATAGTAAAACCATATTGGGAAATTTTTTATACAATTTAAATGAAAAGTAAAAAACCATGAATGATCAAATGGTCGGAATAGAAAGGTTCTATACCATGCCATCCGATAGTCATAGTATGTATACCCTTTTGGAGAAAAATTTACAGAAAACATTTTTGTGGAAAAGGGGGAAGCCCATTCTCGTTGGGAACACACCTTTTTTATTATGCATTTTGAATAAGCTACGGGGTCTAGATTTTGAGAATCTTTAGTATCGGTGAGTTCAATTGAATCGGAATCTATTAAAATGAGTTCATAAAACTTTTGGGTTTTGATGGGATCATCTGTGCTCTAGTTACATCCCATTGGAAAAAGTCTTTGGGTGAATTGTTTAAGAGGATCTATGTCAGGGATTTCTTTGAATCGGGTTAATGTGATATGTTCAGTAATATTTTTTGTAAAATATGAGGAATTAGTTGGTTGTCTAGGTGGAGTATGGGGAGCTTGAGTTTTGTCCATAGGTTGATTTTTTGGTTTTGAAATAGTTTGATTTTGAGAAGATTGGGTGGCTTGAATATAGGTTAGTGGGGGAAAATTGTAAAACGGTTGAAACCTGTTGTTTGTAGGAATCACTGTTTTGGGATGAGTTCATAATCTTTTGTCTTTTGAGATGTAGGTTGAGTTGGAGTGTTCATACCTATAAGAAGGAAAATTATAGTTAGGCAATAAAATAATTTGATATATTTTTTAGTTCTTTTAATTTTGTACGAGCTTTTGAATTTAGGGTGTTTCAGTATTCTCTATCATCTTTTGTAAATAATTTAGGGTGTTTATTTATGAATTCTAAATTATATTAAAAAATTTGTAAAAAATGAATTAAGTGGGCTTTTTCTTCCCTGAGTTGGGATAAAAAATTTGTTTTTCTAAGCTTATATAAATTGAGGGTATGGTTAAAAGGAATATATTTAAGAGGAATAATGGATTTGGGTTTATGGTTTACCATTACCCTACAAAAATTCCCGAGTAGGAAATCAGACAATGAATTTAATGAACCATTAATAAATTCAATTTCAAAATCAAAGGCAGATAGGATAGCTTGCCATCTAGCAAAAATTTGTTTTGAAACAAGATTTTGAACATCTTTTTGTAAAATTTCTTTTGCAGATTTACAGGCAATTTTTAATAAATTTTTTTTAAAATAGAAATCATCTTGAAATTTTGAAATACATAAGACAATGGATAAAACCTCCTTTTTAATTGTTGAATAACTCTTTTGTGGTCCAAGCCATATCCCTGAATGAAATCTAACTAACTGTTCTTTTGATTCTATTTTTTGTTTTAGTATTCCTCCATAACCTATGTCAGATGCATCTGTTTCCACTATCATGAATGCCTGAGGGTTTGGAATACCTAAAAATGGTAGGGCTTTAAATTTTTCATTTAAGACTTGAACAATTTTAGTGTGTTGATCGGTCCATGGGGAGGGGGGGATTAGTTTGTAATCTTTGAAATAAAGGTTGACAAATTTGTCTCATATTTGGAAAGAAATTAGCTACATAGTTTAAACATACTAAAAATCTTTATAATTGGTTTTTTTTTCTTTTATTTCATTGGGGAATTTGTCTGCAAATTCTATGGCTCTAGTTATTGGTTTAATAGTTCCTATATGAATTTTATGCCCTAAGAAACGAATTTGAGTTTGGAATAATTTCATTTTAGATGATGAAACTGCTAAACCATTTTTTCTAATTATGTTAAAAAATGTTTGTAAATGCTTAAAATGTTGATCTATATTTTTTGAGAAAACTAGAATATCGTCTATATATACTATTGTAAAAGTGGAGTAGGAGTTGAAAATATCATTCATTATGTGTTGAAATTCAGAAGGAGCATTTTTTAATCCGAAAGGCATTACATTCCATTCATAATAACCAAAAGGGACTGTAAAAGCAGTTTTATATCTATCCTCTTCGGCTATTTGAATTTGCCAATATCCAGATTTTAAATCGAATTTTGAAAATATTTTTGCATTATATAACCTTTTTAATAAATCTCTTTTATTTGGAATAGGATATCTTATTCATTGAAGAACTTTGTTTAGGGGTTTGTAATTAATAACTAACCTTGGGACACCACGTTCTTTTTCTGCATGATTCATAACATAGAAAGCAACACATGACCATGGTGACTTTGAAGGCCTAATGAGTTTTTTATCTAAAAGACTTTGAATTTCTTTTTTGCATGTTTGTAATAATTCTTGGTTCATTTGAATTGGTCTAGTTTTGGTTGAAATATTTTTTTCTGTAAAATCTTTTTCATATGGGAGATTAATAATATGTTTTTTTCTATCCCAAAATGCATTTGGAATATCTGCACAAATTTCCTTTTTAAATAGATTTTCGACTTCTAATATTTTCTTTTGAACTATTGGATCTTTTATTTTTTCTTCTATTGATACATATGATTATTCTTCTTTTAGAAACATGATTTCTTTTTCTTTTTGTTGTATTAAATTTATTTGTTTAAATATAGAAGATGTTTGAAGTAAGGATAATTCTTTTTATTTTACGGAATGTAAAAACCTAAAAGATATATTTTTTCCTATAATATTAGTATAAATACCTTGACTGTCGATGGTAAATGAATATATTTGAATTAAAAAGGGAGTTCCTAAAATTATATCTTGACTTATATCATTAATTATAAAAAATGAATTTTTGAAACAATAGTCATTATTACATATGTATCATTTAGATAGTTTATATTTTACTTTTAAAGGTGCTTCATTTACTGTTAATAATTGTTCATTAGTTTTATCACAATATTTTGTTGGAATAAGACCAGTTTTTATACAATTTTGATTTGACCCGCTATCTATTAATGCAACAAAAGTTTTTTTAAAATCATCTATTGCTAGAGTAATCATAGCATACCATTTTTTAAAATTAATTTTTTCTGTTACTTGTAAAAATTGAGATTCGGAGGGGGGGGGATTTGTGTTCCTATTTTTATTTCTGTACAAGGCGGATTTACTGAAGAGGTATCTTCATTAGTTATTATAGATGCAATTCTAGCTTCGATTTCTAGATCTTTTATCTGGAGTGAATTTATTTATTCTTTTATTTGATTTTTCAATATATTTATCTCACTTTGAATATCTTTTGAAGAATTCTTTTTGGCTAAAGAATTTCATGAATATTTGTCTAATACTTTTGATAAACTAAAAGGTTCAACTAATTTAACAGGTTCTTCTTATTTGAGAACTAAATCTTTTAGTCTTTTTAAATATTCTCCTTTGATATTAGGATCTTCAATTTGATCTATAATATCAAAAAGAAATTCTTTATCCTTCTTTTGAGTAATCACGTTTATACATATTCTAGACATAATATTACATAAATTTTCACTACTTGAATCAGATTCTTCTCTTTCCTCATCAGAACTTTGTATTAATAATGAAGCCATTTTTTCTTTTAAATCGGTTTCTTGAAAAATTACATTAATTTTCTTCTTTAATTTGCATTTATCTGCTTTGTGCCCTATCTTTCCATATTTTCCAACATGTTATTATATTTTTATTATTCTTTTTGTAATTTTTAAGATAAGGTTTTGGTTTTCTGTATTTATGATGAGATTTTTTATGGCGTTTGAATTTTAAATGTTTAGATTTTTGACGTGAATGAGCTTTTATTCCACTTATGCCAAAGGCTTGACAAAAGGATCCTACTTTTCTATGTTCATATCCATATCTAGCTTGTATTTTAAGCTCGGAACATAAGGCTAACCCTTCTTTTTTAATAAAAGCAAATAATTGACCAAAAGTTATTGTTTCAAAGTTTATGTATTCGCTTCCTAGCTCCTTTTGAAGATTGCTCATAATTCGTAGTGAAAATAAAGTAGGTAGTCCAGTTATGAATTTTTCTTTCCAAAAAGATGCATTGCAATCAGGTCTTCTTAATATATATGTTAAAAACATATCCTTATACCACCTAAAGTCCGATAAGGTTGGATATCTTAAATTGGTTAAAAATATTTTGGATGAATTTGATTCCTCGGATGGATTTCCTACAAAGTACATGGTTATAGTAACTATTAAACAATCGGTTGAATCTGGTTTAGTTGTTATACGTCCTGATTCATCTTCAGTTTCTATTGTATGTTCTAAAATTGTAATTTTATTTTGAAGAGAAATTGTATTATCCGACCAATATTTTAGTTGTCCTGTAAATCCTTGAATAATTAGACATGTAGCGTTTTTTTCTTCTATGTTTTGAATTTTATATACTAACCTAGTCATGCCCATTTCCTGAAGAGTATTTAGTATTTCATATTCAGATTTACCATCTATATTCCATTCGTAGACTGATTGTCCATCATACCTACTAGCATTAAACTTTGATATTTCTTCATATTGAATGTCTGGCGGTGTAGGCCTATTATAGTAATTTCTTGTTTTTGCATTTTTCCATTTTTTGGTTCTTTTGAATTTATTTCTATTCCTATATATTTTATTTATTTCATTATCATCTTGGAAGTTGTCTTCTACAGTATTAATATTCTCTGATAATACTGATTCTATTTCAGACTCTTCTGAGGATATCACAGACTCGGTTTCTTCTTGGTTAGGATTACATTGATCTAGACAACCGATTTTATGTATTGAATTTTTTGACGAACTAGCTAAACTAGCTTCTAATTTAGTAAGACTTTGAGTAATTTTATTCAAAACCATATTATTGGATGAAAATTTTATTGAATCTTCAATGTCTTTAGGTAGACTGCGTGGTTGAAAATGAGGGTTTGATACATCGTTAAAAGGTTTTGGATTTTGTTTAGGAATTGAATCTATTTTTTTTGTAATAACTTCTAAATGATTAGCCATAGTGTGGAGGATTTGGTTTGAATAATTATTTTGTTGATATATTTTTCTAATATCTTCTATATCTATAGGTTCGCCATTTTCTTTACCTTTTTTAAAAGGGGAAGCTTTTATTTCACCTTCCGGAGTATCAATTTGAATTGATTGACGGGGTGGATATATACTAATGATAGTAGTTCCTTTAGTTAAATTCCATTTTTTGTATAAATTTGTTTGTACATTTATTTGAGGGGTAATATAAGGATCTATAATTCCTATTTTACTTATCCAATATGAAAACTATATAAAAAATTCAATATTTATTTTTTTTTTTATGCATTTCTTGAATCCATTCATCTTTCATTTTTTCTTTGCAAAAAAAATCAAGTTTTGAAAACCAATTTCTTTTTTCTGCATTATCTTTACTATTAAATTCTTCTTCTAAATCATCTAATTGAATTTGAAAATCAGGATTTATAATTACATTTATTTCACTTTTCATTTGGGACGGGGTTGGTGATGACGGTGGTGAATTTATAGGTTCTGGAATAGGCGTTCTATAACTAAATCGTAATGGATTTTTTAAATGAATTGATCTAGTTCCTTCGGAAAATGATTACCTAGGAGGTTCATTTACTTTTAAAGAAGATATAGTAGATGAATAACTTGTTGAAGGTATTTTTCTAAATGAATTAAATCTAAGAAGGATTGATCCATTAGGTTGTTCAATTATTTCATCAATCTCTTTTCTTTCTAAATTTCTAGGTATTTGAGGGGCAGGAATTTGAAATTCGTCTGGTATTGTTATTTCATTCCATTTTAATCTTTTAGGAATAAAAACAGAGGATTGTTCGGCTTCTATCTGTAATAGTACCGTTTATTATTTGTTTTTTGGATTTAAGGTAAATTTTGGATTTAATTGAGAAGTCATTAACCTGAAATAAATTCTATATATTATTGCAAAATTTTTACTTAATTTCTCAAATTCGTCTCCTTTTAAATGAATATCTAATACTAACGAATCTAATATTAATGGATCTGTTAAGTCTATTGAAAAGTTTGGTGAACAATTAAAATATATTGGACCATTACAAATATTAGTTTGAATCATAGCTAATAATGAAGTTTTGTAACGTTTTAATCTTTTATCTCTTAAAGCTAAATATATTGGAGTATCTACTCCTAGATGAACTAAGGGTTTTACTGCCACTTGAATTAATCCAAAATGTATATACCTATATCCTTTACTTATATATTTTTCTAAAGACGCTGTGGATAATAAAGGAATTGTTTGATATTCCTCTTGAATTGATTGAGTTTCTTCATGTGTTTTTATTTAAAATGCTGTTTTAAAATCGAATGACCCTATTGAATATATTGTTTCTATATTTTGATGAGGAATTGTCCAATTTGAATAATTAATAGGAGCATGAATTTCATGACTTTGAATAACACTAGTATTTTTTGTATTAGAGGAATTAGAAAATAGTTTCTTTAATTTAGCAGCCATTTTATCTTATAAGTTTTTTAATTAAATATGCTAACATATACGGGAACAACTTTTAAACCTTACAGGGAACACCTATGCTTGGCTTACCAACAGTTTTATAGGTTAACTTAAGTTTTACCAACTTTTATGCAAGCAAAATAATTAAAAAACACATATTAATAACTCCTAAACTAAAATCAACTTACCTTCCCGTGGCTCTATACCAGTGAGGACTTGGCGGCGGGACATTTAAATGGACTCTGTTTGAAAATAGTCCTGTAAGTAAAATTTTTTTGCTAAAATGATCCTCCGACGTGGCATTTATATGACGATGACATATCACTCACATCAGCGCCACGTCAGTAACGGTTGGCCAGTGTGGCCAGTCCAGCACCGGAGGATCATTTTAGCGAAAAATTTTTACTTGCGGAATTATTTTCAAACAGAGTCCACTTAAAGTTCTAAAATAATAAAATGGGTCAGATACGGGACTAAAAAAATAACTTACCCTAATAATAATAATTCAATATAGGACTATATACTTTACATAGATTAATATTTGTTAAAATATATTAATTCATAAAAAGAAATATGTAACAAGGCTCTACTATTAATTTACATACACTTCGACTCTGAGAGATGGTATGATTAAGAATGATTTGGTATGATATATCGAAAATATCGAATCATACATATTGTAGCAAAATTTTCAATATCATACATAAAATTTGGTATACTCACTCGCTCCTACGATATTAGTACTATCTTTTCATACCAAAATATCAATAGTAAAAGTAATTTTATAATTTTTAAAAAATTTAAAATAATAATTTCAATATAATGGAGTATTGAATTATCGATATATAATGATATATCCAATACCAAAAAAACAGTATACAATATAAAACCATATATCATTACCGTAACAATAAAGTTTTGTACTTATCATGTTGTAGCACAATTCGGTATAACAAAATTTGATATTATTTTATATTTTTTAGTACGATATGAATCATATTTTGATAGTTAAGCAGTTTTTTCTACTCCTAAATGTCACGATGGTGAAATGACTGACAAAAACAGAAACAAATAATTGAATTTGAAACGATTGAAAATTATTTTTAGTGCATAATAAAAATTGTTATAGATAAATTAATTGAAAATAAAAAAATTATTTTTTTTTTATTTCTCAGTTCTCAAATTTAATCAAACAAGAAAAATAAATGTATAGAGCGTGTTTGATTTGTGAGATTGTTGGAAAGAAAAAAAAAAATTATATGAGATATATAAAATTATGTAGAGAATATAAAAATAATGAATACGCGTAGTGTATTAATTTTTTTTTGAAAAACACGTATGGAAAAAAATAAGTAAAGAACAAAGTTGTATTTTTTCTCGGTCTTCATTTCTTGATACCAAACACCCATAGGGTATATTTATTTAATTATTAATTTTTATTTTTTTTTCCAGCAATTTCAAAAAACAAATACACTCAAAGAAGCACTTCTCTAGGATTTTATAAAATTTTGTAACATAGTAAGAATTAGTATTTAATGTAGTATTTTTTGTGATGAAATAAGTATGTCATCAGATATATCTTTTAAAAAAAAGTTACACTATTAACAAATAGTATATGTTCCACATTTTATATTTTTTTTAAAAAAAAGAAAAAATTACATATTTTAATTATATTTAAAAAAATTTAATTTATAATATTTTAATTTTAGTTAAACTAACTAATAATTTTAATATTAATTTATAATTATTTGTATTACATAGTAATTATTTTTATTAAATATATACTTTTGATAAATTATCGTATCCACGGTATATATGAGTCATGACATAAAGATGGTGGAAAGGAGTACCAGAGTGTGTTTGTTTTGTAAATTATTTGAAAGAATATTTTTTTTTATGTGAGATATAAAAGATTATATGGGTAATATGAAATTAATTAATGTATGTGATATAATTATTTTTTAAAAAATATGTATTTTATTTTTACAAAAAGAACAGCCATAAAACTTTCAAATCTTTACATTTAAACAAAGCTTTATATTAATTAAGTATTTTTTTTATTTTACGGAGTAATAATTTAAATATAATATTTTATGATTAAAAATATTTTTATAGTTGTGGATGGTGTGTTTCATTTTTATTTTAAATAAAATTTTCTATTATTCACTTTTCATATTTTCTTAAAAAATATCAATTAAAATATCAGTTATAGAAAAACAACACACGAATTAAACAAACTAACAAATATGTATATATATACACTATTGCACTGAGTTATATTTATATTAACTTATATATTGATTTAATATTTTTTATAAATAATATTTATATTATATATATACTATTTCCTCCATCCCAGCTAAGGTGTTCTTTTTACTGTAGATACGAAAATTTAGAAGGAGTATAGTTAGTAAATAATTAAAAATGTATTAGTGTTACGGAAATTCCTAGGAAATCAAGATGAAATAACAAAGACAAAAGAATACAAGAATTTGGTAACCCAGTTCGATCACGATGATCTACGTCTGGGGGTGCTGTCAAGCCATAAATTTTATTATAAAGTACGCAGGCACATGTTAAAGTGAGATTACATAGATATTTATAGCCTAAACCTTTGACAATAATATCCAAATCATATCTCTAAAATCTAAAATATAATATCCAAATCATATTCCTAGATTTTAGGATACAATCAGGCTTCATATCCCAACAATCTCCCACTTGAAGACTGATTTCATCTTCCACTTCAACATACCTCATCCAATCTCCACTCTCCACCATTCGGTGTTCTGATTCGAATCATTCATTACCTACAATTTTCAGTGTCTCATCTGTAAGATAGACAACACCAAAATTACATGTAGTATAGGATTTCATGATTCCCGAATCACTGCATGAGTGGAATAACACTCCTGAGACCAAAATCCATGACTCCATTGGACTGCTGACGCTCAGAATCAGCGCATCGGATATCTCATCCGTTGCGTTTGCTGAACCCTGATCCTTCTCCGGCGCCCTGCACTGTCGTTTCAAGTGCCCATTGCAGTTCCAATATGCCACCTGACTTGCATCTTCCTTGTCCGTGTTCTTCGGCTTCAACTTTGACCATTCTTGATCTTCACCATTTCCTTTTGGCTCCGATCTAAATTCAGGCGAGACATTCTCCTAAAGGGTTAGTCGAACCGCACTCATCGTCTTCCTGTCGATCTTCTTTTACTCGACTTCATCCATCTTGACTCCCACAAACAAACCTAAGGTTCACTTGATATGAGAGCACATCGGATATCTCCTCCGCTGCATTTGCCGAAACCCTTATCCTTCCCTGCCAACTTTGCACCGTCTATCACAAAGGGACTCGCTGCCTGACCTATCAGTCGAGACCGACTCAACACCGTCAGGAGACTTTCGACACAAGGCATCTCCGCAAGTCATAAGGGATTCCCACAACGACCCAATGTCCGATTCCTCTCAATCCACCCTACCAACGAACTAGGCTCTGATACCACTTGTTACGGAAATTCCTAGGAAATCAAGATTAAATAACAAAGAAAAAAGAACACAAGAATTTGGTAGCCCAGTTCGATCATGATGATTTATGTCTGGGGGCGCTACCAAGCCAGGAATTTTATTATAAAGTACGTAGGCACATGTTAAAGTGAGAATACATGGATATTTATAGCCTAAGCCTTTGACAATAATATCCAAATCATATCTCTAAAATCTAAACTATAATATCCAAATCATATCCCTAGATTTTAGGATATAATCAGACTTTATATCCCAACAATTATAAAGCTCTGATACCTCTTGTTACGGAAATTCCTAGGAAATCAAGATGAGATAACAAAGATAAAATAACACAATAATTTGGTAACTCAGTTCGATCACGATGATCTACGTCTGGGGGCGCCAGGAATTTTACTATAAAATACGCAGGCTCATGTTAAATTGAGAATACATGAATATTTATAGCCTAAGCCTTTGACAATAATATCCAAATCATATCTCTAAAATCTAAAATATAATATTCAAATCATATCCCTAGATTTTAGGATATAATCAGGCTTCATATCCCAACAATTAGTAAAAATAATTTTAAATTGAGATTAAGATAACTAATTAATTTAATTTAAATTTAAAAAATTAAATATTAAAATTTTTAAAATGAGATCAAAATGTATAATTCTTTAAAAAAGAAAAATGACACGATAAGTAGGCTATATGAAAATGAAAATATAGACACGGTAAGTGGGACGAATGAAGTATAAAATATTACTCAAATCAATTTGAAAATAATATACACAATAAATTTTTTATAGAAAATAAGAATAATAAAATACATAATTAAGAAAAAATAAATACACAATCAGGATGAGCTATTACAATAAATCTACAAATTTTATATGTTAAAACTTATTATAATTTTCTATATGAATTTTTCAAATATTCTTTCAAATCAAAATATTCAAAATTTGAACATAGTTTATAAAATTAAATATTGTATTAGAATATTTTTCTCAAAACCAAGTTAATTTGGAAAAAATATATATACAATAAGAATATAAAAATTGATTAGTAAAAAAATACAATAAATAATTAAAAATATATATGAAATTTATAATAATTAAATTATGTGATATCACTCCCATGTTAAAGCGCGTTTTAAACATTTTCTGTTAAGTATTAACAAAAAAAGGTATTTTTACAACATTTTAGAAACCACGAGTAGTTATAGAATTTTAAGACCATATGGGGTTTTCAACAAATTCAAGAAAGCATTGGGATTTTTATACTATTTTGCCTTTTAAATACTCTCTCCGTCCCAATACAATAGTCCTATTTACTATTTTTGTCCGTCCCAAAACAATAGTCTCATTTCTATAAATAATCATATCACTATAAAACTACCCTTGCTTTTTCATTATTATTACACAATTGACATTACTTTTTACACTAATACACTCATAAGGGCAAAAAAGTCTTTTACCCGTACCTTTTATTCATTACCAATATAATATCAATATTCCTTAAATCTCGTGCCAAACACAATCCAGACTATAGTTCTGGGACGGAGGGAGTATGTAATACCCAGTAGTTGCTCTAGAGCTAGACCAGCTCCCATGAATGTGCAGATGACGGCTCATCTAAGATTGAATAATTAAATAAATTGAATAGACTATTTATGTTAATAATGTGTACATTCTTTTTTCGGAAGTCTCTTAGTGTCGCGTGAGTAATGACAGAAGCGCGCTGAAAGGACTCGTGTTGACTTATGGGTCAGTCTATGATCCGGACATGCGCGACAAAATATTTCTAGCATTATATATCTCAATAAAATATATACAATATTAATCTCATTTTTTAATAATAAATTTATAAAAAATGAAGAGTTTTAAGTATAGAAAAAAAATATTTATTTATTAAGGAGAGACATAAAAATAAACGAGTTGTTGAGAATTTTGGCCGTTTGAGGCCTAACTCGACAAGTTTATCGATAATAAATAATTAGCTGACTCACTCCTTAGTCCGACCCACCGGATCGGCACAATCCTTTAATCCTAACCCAATCCGTTTGTCCAAACCCACATTACCCTAAACACAATTTGTTAGGTTGATGGTTTTGTTATAACCGTGAGTGACTTTGTTATAGTAAGTTAGTTTGATAGATATATTAGAGTTATATTAGTGTGGGTTTGGGAGAGAGTTGGTCTTATAGAGAGAGGTGAGGGCGAGATTAGAGATATAGGGAGAGGGACAGACTGTACTGACGGAGAAGAGAGAAACCGCGAGTCTTGGGGTTTTCCGATGAAGTCGAACCTTTCCGATGACCGATTCCGGTGGGTGTCGAGGATTGAAGTGACGAGCTGATCTCCACCTTAAGGACGTGATTAACTTGGGCCATTATGCACCATAGACTGAGCCGAAATCTCTCGTCCTTTCGCCGAGAAAGATAGATCGATGAAGATCGGTGTGAATTGGGAGTCGTCAGAAGGACCTCCTGCTCAGCGCCGCCGTTGTTCCTGTGGGGCCAACCGCGGGTCTGTCGTGAGTTTGCCGGAGGTGCGTTACCGGTTGCCGGAAGGACTGCTGCCGGAAAAGATAACCTGAGACGCCTTCATCCTGTTGGTTATCTACTAGATTGGAATTAAGAATCACACCAGAAAAATCGAGGCAAATTCTAGGAAGAAGGACAAGATGAACACTATGTTTTGTGTTTTTCTGAGATTCACCTTTTTTACGAATGAAAAATACAATAAATAGAAACAAATGTAAAATAAATATATCAAATAAAAACTGCTAGACATAAATGAAATTGTGAAAACGTGTCCACATTCAAACTCCTAATTATTTCTCAATCAATCCCATCATTTATGACCAAATAAATTCTCCTTGACCATATTCAAAATATTCAGAAAATATCAGAATTAATTCATCACCTGTCCTCGATCACCGCGGCTTGGATCTCAGAACCGAAACAGGAAGCCTTCTTTCCTAATTTTTTAAATTTCAGTCCTGCGTCGTGAATTAGAATTCCAAGTTAGGTTGTGTTTCTTCTCATTTCCAGAATTATCTTGATTAATGCGTTTAATTTTTCTTTTCGGTATTAATTTAATTTTAGTTTTATTCAAATTTTGCTTCCGTTATTAATTTATTATCGTATTTTTTAATACAAAATTTGTTCGATAAATCCAAAGATCCATGAATTACCGGAATTGGATATTTATCTAACACGGTCACCTTGTTCAACTCATGAAAATCAATACAAAATCTCCTTTCATCTTTCTTCTTTACCAATAGCACCGGACTCTGAAATTGGCTTAAATTCGGTGAATGACCCCTATTGTTAACCTATTCTTCACTATGCGCTCAATCTCTAGGAATAAATTCACAATACGAGTTTTTGAGTGGATCCTATTTATAGGAGGTTATAAATTTAATTTAATTAATTTATATTTGTTAAGTATATTTAAAATGAATAAATATATTAACAATAGAAAAATATCTATCTTTTATAAAACCAAAAAATAAAAAAAAGTCATATGTGACGGATCAGAGCGTATCACATTAACATCTTATTTTAATCAACATTAAAATAAAAACCTCACTTCAAAATAAAACGAAAATAAATGATGTATGCTGGATGTAGATATTGTTTTTAAAAAAAATAGATTATATAAATTTCATATAAATTAAAAATAAGAATACTCAAATAAAACAAATCATAATGGTGTGTTGGTTGTTTCTATTTTGAGTTAGTCTGATGGTTTGTGATTTCGATATATATATATATATATATATATTTACTTTTTAATTAAAATATATTATTTTATTGTACAAATTATAATTTAAAATATTATTTAAATAAAAATTTAGAAATTCAAATACAAACCTAATAATGATTTTAAATTTTGATTTAAATGATAATTGAATGCAATATTTTATAAAAAAAATTACTCCAATATATTTTATATGGAATTATAATAGGTGTGTTTGGTTTGTGTTTTAAAAAAATTAATACCATTTAATTTACATAATTTTTTTTAAAAATAAATTATATATATATTTTTTACAAAATAATATATCAAAATACTCTCTTCGTTTTAAGTTAATTGATTCATTTCATTATGGTCACAATATTTAAGATAATAATATTTAATTAGTTAATAATAATTAATTATGATATTATTTTATTATTTTTTATATAATAATAATTATTGATAGTCTTAAAATAAAATTAATATATATGACTCGAAAAATTAGAATATGTATTTAAATATTTTAAAAATTATATCGCAATAAAAATATTTGCAATATGAATATCAATTTGTAGAGAATAAATTTTTTATAATACAAGTATATCAAAAATACTTTTATTTATTTATAATTAACATAAACTAATTTTATAAAATAAGTGAAATTTTGATGTAGATAAAAATATTTATTTTTTAAAAAGATGTAAAATAAGATTTTGAGTAAATCCTGTATAATGTATTATGTTATATGTTATGTATTTAATTAAATTGATTTATATTTACTAAATATATTTTTATTTAATAAATTTTATTCAAAATAAAAAAAATATCAAATGTATCCATTGTTATAGAACATTGAAAGAAAATATTATTTAAAATAAAATTCTAATAAAAATCAAATTCTTTGCCCGCACGCTAAAAATAATATTCTTGAACAAGAACCTAACTTAATATATTCTTTTATATATATATATGTGATTTTTTTATCACATAAAAATAATCTTCTCCCTCCCTTTATGTAAAAAAAATACGTCCATTTAGTTTGAATATGAATTTTAATATTTAGTTTTTTTTTTTTGTTTTTACAGTAAAAAAAATAGAGAAGTTAGTTAAAAATAATAAAAATTAGTACTCTCTTCGTTCCAATACAATAATTTTGTTTACCATTTTTGTCCGTCCTAAAACAATAGTCTCATTTTTATAAATAATCATGTCACCGTAAAACCATCCCTATTTTTTCATTATTATTACACAAGTGTCATTACTTTTTACACTAATATATTCACAAAGATAAAAAAATTATTTATCTTTATTTTTTACCAACAACCAATATAATATCAATATTTTTTAAATCTCGTGCCCAATACAACAAGACTATATTTTTGGATGGAGGCGTATAACTTTTTACTAAAACGTATATTTCTTTATTCTTTTATTACGGACAAGTAAATTTATAATAGAAAAAGTAGAAAATATATTTGCACTTTACAATAAAATATTGTATTTATTTTTTTGAAAAGTAAAAAAACAATTTAAATAATCCATGAAAATAATAATAAAACAAATAAATACATTCATGATAATCGCGATTCATTCAAGTAATAAGCGTGTTTGCACTCTATTTCTATTCTTTTATATTATATTTTAATATAATTTTAATGCGTGGCATAAATTTTATGTAGGATAAACACACTATTTATATTTTATTATTTGCATTTTAGCAGTCGGATCAAATTGATCTACACCGTCCCATGTGGAATGGAGTGATATATATAGACACGAATGAGCCCTCATTTGTAATGACAAATTTTCTTCCACTGTCTCAACAAAAGTTTATAGATCTCCCAAATTTTTCAAATTTTATTATTTCAATTATGTATTTTGTAAAAAAAAAATAATATATTTTTCTTTGATAACATATTTCGGTAAATATTATTTTAATACCAAATTCAAACTAAAATTTTTCAAACTAAAAAAAACACACAAAAAAACTACACAGTTTGTGATATGTTTTCCCCACTCTCTTTTATTTTTATTATTCCATTTATCGGTTGGATTTAGATAATAAAAAATTTAAATTGAAATAATTGTATGATATGTTTTGAATGTAAAATTAATTTTTAATATAACATAAAAATAAAAAATAAATATTTAATTTGATATTTTTGAAAAAAATGAGATGAATCAAATCTCCCAAACAAACACACCCTACTAATGTGAAGAGAACAATCTTTTTCTGAAAATTGTTAAATCTTCTATCAAATTTTTGTAGATCATATGGTGAGACATCATTTGCTTGAAAATTAAGTTCCAGAGAAATTGCTAGGCAGCACGAAAAGTGTTGAAATAGTTAATAGGTCCGTGACAAAAGTCTATTTAATTAATTTGTGTTTAAATTTTAATTTAAATAATATTTTTATGTAATATTTTTAATTTGTTATTTAGATTTTAGTTTTGTATATTTTTTATAATCATGTTTAAAATTATTTATGTAAACACACATTATACATAAGTATAAATTCAACGGGGTCAGATAAAAATTAGTTATATTTCAATGGGCCAAAGGGAAATTTCGAAAGGATAGTATGTACTATGTTGTTAGCAGACGAAATCCTCAGCGTGGTAAATACCGCGCATTCTACCTTCACAATTCGAAATCGGCACCTTCCCTTGTCTCGATTCGCCACGAGCACGCCGTAATCTTTGAGGCAACGCCGGTAATCTCGAGCACGGTCGCTGGTGTTGTGTTTTCTCGCTTGATTTCGTATCGGTTTGCTTGGGACTGTTTTCCCTGCGCTCACAACGTTGCCCGCGTTTTTTGAGGTTTTTTATTCTATCGAGTTGTTGGATTTTGATTGTTGTATCTCCGATTTGATGGTTGTTTGAAATAAAGTGTAGCCCCAATTGAGAGTGCAATACAGGATTGATCGACATTGATGCCCTAATTTGATTTCCCCCAATTTTGTTAAACCCTAGCATATATTCTATTTGTTTCATCCTGACTTGGACTTTTTGAGACACGTGGAGTTTATTTCGGCTTATTCGATACGTATGCGTGTGCAATTGAAATCATTGTTGCGTTTATGCATGTGATCACTTCTCTTCGGAATGCATTGGCAACTTGAAAGCCCAAATCTTAATAGCCAAACTATAATATTCATTTATATTCTTAATTGCAGTTCCCAATCCCACTTAACCAGGTGGCACATTTATGTAAATTGGATTGCCAATGTTGATTATAACTATTTAATAGCATTACAACACTAATGTATAGAGCCACTTTTTATGTTATTGGTACTGTCTAATGGAGAAGAATGTTTAACACAGTGAGAAAGAGCTTTGAGACTTTTCCGTGTTGATTTGTTTGTAGGAGGGTAAGTTAGTAAATGGAAAACTCTGACCTGGCTCAAAGTTAAAATTTAGGCTAATTACAGTTGTCTGTGTACATTTGTCATTCGGATGTTTACCTTATCCTTTTGAGTGTTATTCTTTCAATTGCGCAACAATGAACTTTTCAATATATTGATTAATTAATTAAACTCGCATTTATAGTCTTTGCTTGTGTGTAATTTAATTTATTATTGTTATTATATTTTTATTTGCAGGTGCATTTGCTAGTTTGTATATTGCCCTCATGCGTGTGGCATTATTAATGATAATCTCTGTGCGCGTGTGTGTTGGAAACCAAGTTACATGTTTTGAAGTGCATAATACCATCTGAAGTAAGATGATACCTGGACAGTTACCCAATCAGACTGGGTCTATGATGTCCGGTATTCCTCAGCAAACCAGAACTTCTTTTGCGAGCTTGATGCAGAGTTATAACGTCCATCATAATATCTCGAGTATGGACCCTGAAATAGCTAAAATGCGCAGTTTCATGCAGGAACAGATGTAAGATTATTTCTTGTTTAATGATTGATTGTATAACATTACTTCAGTTTCCAAATAGTAAGAAATATTGCAAAGCAGCACATAATTCAATATGCAGACACTTGGTTTCTTTGCAGGTTGCATTTTACTTTTATTGGATTTGCTGAATGCCCATCTAGTGCCTGGATGTTTGATGGGCATCCGTTGCCTTTTTTTTTTTTAATTTCCTTTGGATGTTCAGATATCCAATCTTTAAGATTTGAAGGACTTTAGCAGCTTAGTTATTGGAGCATTAATTTTTTTTGTTGGTTTTGGAAAAAATTTCATCCCATTTTTGCGTTAAAGCGACCAAGGATAATAGCAGATTCCAGTCCTGATGTTTTGCTAAAATTTTTTTGATTAACTTCTTCACTGGTTTTATGCTTAGCAGTGCATCCTTCTCAGATACACTAGTTTCTCTTTTGCAGCTGGGAATTTCTTATGCAGCGGTGGCGACAATCACAGGAGGTCCCCGCAAGGAGAATGATTGATATAGTAAAACGCTTAGAAGCGGGTTTGTTCAGGACTGCCAAGACAAAGGTGGTTATTTTATACTTTTATTACATACTATGCAGAACACATGATTCTTTTACTACCTAGTTTCCAACCCATTTGAATGAAAATATGAAGGGTCGATTTGGAACAGTTTATGTTTGTGAAGAATAGTTTGGTCCCGTTAAATGTTTATAATCTCTTGCATTGTTGTTATCAGGAGGAGTATATGAACCTGGGAACATTGGAAAGTCGTGTGCAGCAGTTGATTAAACGCCCTCATACAAATAATCCTGGCCAGCAGTTTGCGCATGCTAATTCTTCTCCTATTGGTACAATGATTCCAACACCCGGATATCAGCAAGCAGAAACTTCAAGCTCGGTTGGGACTTCATCTGCTGGTGGTTCTTTGGTAGCTACTAATGGATCCAGTGCAGTTGCATCTTCCACTATCAATTGTGGGAGTTCTCTGCCCCCTCGAAATGGTTCTTCAGGGATTTTGAATGGTGATTCTTTCTCTTCATCTGATGGTAGCTTGATGGTTTGTTGACTTAGCATATTTCTCTTGCCTGACAAGTTATTAACTTTGCAGGAGGTATGGCTAGTGGATATCAACAATCATCGCATGTTTTCTCAGGCAACAATGGGGGAAATAATCCACTCACATCTGCAGGTGTACAGAAAATGGCAGGCAAAATGATCCCTACTCCTGGAATCAGTAATCCTACTAACAGTGAGAAAAGCAGTATTAATAAAAACGCCACTCACATGAACTTGGAGTCGCCAAATTGTGTTGGTGCATGTGCTGCTACTGAATCCACCAGGATACCTCACCCAACGAAGCAGCTTATTAGGGGCCAAAGTAGTCATAGTTCGCATACTGTTGGAACGCATATGGATGATGGAAACCGACCTGCATTACAGCAGAAGCCTCTTGGATTATCAAGTGGACCATCAAATGGAAAGTTGGGGATGTTGGGAAAAAGTATACCTGCGGCGAATGGACAAGGAACCAAGGAGAGGCATCTGGAAGGTACTGTGTCTGGGAGCATCTCCAAGCCCTTGCACCAACAGTTTGACCAACATCCACGATCTGCTCTGCGAGGTACTTTTGCTTTTTCCTACTGGGCCCACTCCCCTCTTTCTTCTCTATATGCATGCATATGTGACCTGTGTGACTCAGCACTGCACTGCTTACCCTGCATCTGCATGTTAATTTGGTCTTGTGGAATGTGGAGTCACTTGAAATTTGATGATAGATTCTGAACCAGTTATGGCCGATGACAGACAAGTGAAATCTTGACTTCTAATGGACTGCTTAAAATTGTATTTTTGCTGATTTTATTTATTTTTTTCTGACAGGTGATGGATGTGGTGGTGTTGCAGCTAATGTATCAGGGTCTAGAAACTTGTATGTACCTGTCACCTCTGTAGGATTAACTATGAACAACCAGAGGTTGACTCCATCAGCTGAATCCGTACCAAAAGGAAACCCTTCCATGACGTCAAACAATTTGCCACAACACCAGCAACAGCAGCAGCCATTGCATGAGCTCCAGAACAGGCAACTTGCTCAGCATCAGGTTGGACAAATCAAGCAAATGCCAAACAAGCTTCCAATAAGGAGTAACACTGTTGGTCCATCGCAGCAATCATCTGATACTTCTGAGGCAAAGTCTGGGTTTGGAAAACACCATCATGATGAAGGCCACTCTCGAGTCCCCCACTCTGATATGCAGAACCTGAATTGGCAGAACACTAAGGAAGAGCATTCGAGAGCTACTAATCT
The DNA here is from genome assembly GCF_009805555.1 of Andrographis paniculata. Taxonomy (NCBI): domain Eukaryota; kingdom Viridiplantae; phylum Streptophyta; class Magnoliopsida; order Lamiales; family Acanthaceae; genus Andrographis; species Andrographis paniculata. Next base: position 4,378,326 of record NW_026137611.1, read on the forward strand.
TTTGTCGCAGTCATCTGATCCAAAGAATGCTTACTTGCCACCATATCAAACTTCAGATCAGGTGCAGCAGTCCTTGCATCCCCAGCATGTTGTTGCTGCTAAAAGTAATTTTACTAGTCATACTGCTGGCCTCCAACCTGATGCAGCATTGCGTAGTCAGACGTATTCAAAGTCTCAAGATGCGTCTCATGGATCAGGATCATTACCATTTGAGCATAATGTGCAAGATGAATTTCATCAGCGATTATCTGGTCATGATGTGGCTCAACTAAATAATATGCCCTCAGAAGAATCAGTGATTGGTCGAAGTGACTCCTCTAGGTCGGCACCCCCAAAGACAAATGATATAGTACTCAGATATCAGAGATGGCTATTGTATCTAAAACATGGGCGGAAATGTTCAGTTCCAGAAGGGAAATGTCATACTCCCAACTGCACTACAGTCCAAAAGCTGTGGAAACATATGGAGCGGTGCAGTGTGCCTCAGTGTACATACCCCCGGTGTCGTCCTTCAAAGATTTTGATCAATCATCACTTGAAATGCCAGGATGGAAATTGCGTTGTCTGCATTCCTGTCAAAACCCTTGTACAGGAAAAAGCACTCGCACGTTCCCATTTAAATTCTGGATCAAGTAGTTCAGCATCAGCCAATATATCATCTAATGCTCCTGATAATACTGCTGGCATTGGGGAAAGGTCAACGCCAATGAAAATTCCGGTGATAGCTGAAACTCATGAAGATCTGCAGCCACCCCTTAAGCGCATGAAAATTGAACAGAGCTCCCAGCCTCTTGTTTCTGAGCATGATTCTCATGGTGTCTTGGCTTTTAGTGGAAAAGATTGCCATAATGAACAGCGCTGTGATCAAACTCCAATGGAATTGGAAGAGTCTGAAGTGAAAATGGAGGTTGATGCAAGTCCTGGTCAATTAAACTCCAATATCTGTGGAAATGAAATCAAAAGGGATTCCTTGGATGCTCCCTGTGTTCAAAGTCCTGACACTAATGCTGCTACACCGAACAATCTGAAGGGAGTTTCGGCTGCCAAGGTCATTAACACTGAGAAACAAACGGAGCAGTGTAAGCTGGAAAGCATTTCTGAACTTCCAGAGAATGCTTCCAAGTCTGGGAAAACAAAAATACAGGCAGTTTCAATGGTAGAATTGTTTACAATCGAACAAGTCCAGGAGCACATTATGAGTCTTAGACAGTGGATAGGCCAGGTCAGTCTCCCGACCATATAATTCTGTTTGATATAAGTCCTATGAATATTTCTCAGCATTACGTGTGGATTTCAATAGATGCAATGTTGATCATCTTAAAATGTCTTCATGAAATTCATTCATGGATTTGACATGCATTTAACCAGGAAATGCAGTTGGTTAATATATCTTTGGGTTTTCTCTAATTGCTTTCTGGTTGGAGGTATAGCTGATCCGTGTCTCTGATTTATTGTTCTTACTGCTAGTCACGGGTTTACTCGTATTTGTGTTTGCCTTTTCATTTGGTGAAGATTGGTTTGGTAAATGACATTTTCTGTTTTTTAATTTGTTCCATCAGTGTAATTAAGACATACTTCTGAATAAGCAAGATATACCATAACACAAGTGTCTTTATATGTCGTTCATCACCACCCCTACTAAAGTGTAAGTTCTGTTTTACAGAGCAAAGCAAAAGCTGAAAGAAATCAAGCTATGGGACATTCAATCAGTGAAAATTCTTGCCAGCTGTGTGGAGTTGAGAGGCTCGCATTTGAACCTCCCCCTATATATTGTACACCTTGTGGTGCACGGATTAAAAGGAATGCGATGTATTACACCTTTGGATCTGGTGAGACTCGCCACTGCTTGTGTAATCCTTGCTATAATGAGGCTCGTGGCGATATGGTTGTGATAGAAGGAGAAAAAATTGCAAAGGCAAGGTTGGATAAGAAGAAAAATGATGAGGAAACTGAAGAATGGGTATACCTTTGCTACATCATTTTATTCGTATGGCATTCAGATTAATCTTGTTTATTTGACTGTAAGGTTTTATATTTTACAGTGGGTTCAATGTGATGATTGTCAATCTTGGCAACATCAAATATGCGCATTATTCAATGGTAGAAGAAATGAAGGTGGACAAGCTCAGTACACTTGTCCAAAATGTTATATAGCTGAAGTTGAAAGTGGAAAACGCTTACCATTGCCACAGAATGCTGTTCTGGGAGCGAAAGATTTACCTACAACAAATTTGAGTGATCACTTGGAGCAGCGATTATTTTTGAAGCTGAAGCAAGACAGGCAGGACAGGGCAAGACTTCAAGGAAAAAGCTATGACGAGGTGATAGTATGAGATATATTTTCATATTTAACTTGATTTGTGTGCTGTTACTACTTGAATTGTTTATTATGTGTCTGGGAAGATGCAGGGAGCATATATAGATGTTATTGGACTTGCCTAAGCGTAGACACTAGAACCACACTCAATGACTCAGCTACTCCTGTTTAGTTAGCTAATATGGATTACTTCTCAAATCAGTAATTTTCAAACTTTATTTGTTAACCTTCCTCTAAGAAGCCAGTTGGGCTGTCGGTTGTCACCTGCTATGTTTTCATTTGCTTTCTCTCTCTTGCTCAAATATGGCAGAGTTCTTTGAGGTTATATATTGAATATGAGGACTCAGTAAAAATAGGTATTTTTGCAATGATGATAGTGTTCGGTTAGATTTTGAAAGTTCAAACAACAAGCACTCAATCAGTGTTCATGAATAACAGGACACATTCTATCTTTTTTATTGCTCTAGGTGATCTTTATAAGTATCCAAATTTACTAAATGGCATGCAACTTGTGCTTTTCTAGTTAAGACTTCTTTGTATCATTGTTTATGTAAATATTAGTTCAAATGTCCAGGTTCCAGGAGCAGAATCACTTGTTGTGAGAGTTGTATCATCAGTCGAGAAAAAGTTGGATGTTAAGCCGCGCTTCCTTGAAATCTTTCAAGACCAAAGTTATCCATCAGAGTTTCCATATAAATCAAAGGTGAATTGTGAAATAATAATTGATTGGCAGGCTATCAAAATTGGGTTTACTGATTAATGCTTTAATTTAGTTTGTCTAATAAGTTCAACATAAAAGAAGTTACATGTGCGGTAGTTAAAATAATTTTAATTCATGTTTACTATTTATCAGGTGATATTATTGTTCCAAAGAATTGAAGGTGTTGAAGTGTGTTTATTTGGGATGTACGTGCAAGAATATGGATCTGAATGTCAGCAGCCTAACCATCGCAGAGTCTACCTGTCATATCTTGACTCTGTTAAGTATTTCAGGCCAGACATCAAAACCGTAACAGGAGAGGCTCTCAGGACTTTTGTCTACCATGAAATTTTGGCAAGTTTCTGGCTTCATTGTTCTCTAGTGACCACTATCAAGCTGATTATTCATGATAATTACTTTATTTGTTGCCATTACTAATTCTCGTAATGTGATTTATATTTTTTTTCTCCTTTCAGATTGGATACTTGGAGCATTGTAAGATGCGTGGCTTCACTAGCTGTTATATATGGGCTTGCCCTCCTCTGAAGGGTGAAGACTACATTTTATATTGCCATCCAGAAATTCAGAAGACACCAAAATCTGATAAACTCCGGGAATGGTAAGTTTGATGCATGAGTGAATGACAACAAGTGCTAATTGATGCCTCTTTCATTCATAAGTTGATAAAAGAATCATGTCTTCTGTTTTCAGGTATTTGGCAATGCTTCGGAAAGCTACAAAGGAAGATATTGTAGTTGATCTTACTAACCTCTACGAACATTTCTTTGTCACAAATGCTGAATGTAAAGCGAAGGTAACTGCTGCTCGGTTACCTTATTTTGATGGAGATTACTGGCCCGGTGCTGCCGAGGACATTATCTCTCAACTACAACAAGAAGACAATGGGAAAAAACAACCTAAGAAGGGAGGTATAAAAAAGAGTGTTGCGAAAAGAGCATTAAAGGCATCAGGCCAAACTGATCTTTCTTGCAACAAATCGAAAGACCTGATGCTAATGCATAAAGTAATGTTCTTACCGCTTACCAATTTCTTTACAATTTTTACTTCTACACTTATCATGCTTATGTAATATTTAAGTAGCTAGTAGTTATAGCTTTATTTAACTTGTATTTATTATGTTTACCCAAGTAATTATTACAAGTTTGTTTGCAACTTTATTTAAGTGGTACTTAATTTTCTGTTTCTAAAGCTTGGGGAGACGATCTCGCCAATGCGGGAGGATTTCATCATGGTTCACTTACAACATTCATGCTCACACTGCTGCATTCTAATGGTCTCTGGAAAGCATTGGGTTTGCAGGCAGTGCAAAAATTTCCAACTCTGCGACAAGTAAGAAGATTGCAGCCTATGTTTATCCTAGTAGCTTGATACGCCAGCTCTTTTCTTTTTTTTTTTTTTTTTTTTTTTTTTTCTGATGCAAAATAGCAGCGGATTAAATGCATCTATTCTTCGAATTTCAGGTGCTATGGTGATGAGCAATTACGTGATAACAGGGAGAAACATCCTGTCAATCAGAAAGACAGTCATCCACTTTATCCTGTGAGGCTATGCTTACTATGAATGCTCACATAATAGTATCAAGGCTTGTTTTTAATGATTAATTACTTGAAATTATTGAATCTCATAATAGTATTAAGGCTTGTTTTTTTATTATTAATTACTTGAAATTATTGAATCTCATAATAGTATCAAGGCTTGTTTTTTTATTATTAATTACTTGAAATGATTGAATCTCATAATAGTATCAAGGGTTGTGTTTAATGATTAATCAATTAAGTTGAATGTGATATTTTACAAGGAAATTGGAGAAATCGAATAATAAAAAATAAGGGAAATTTTAACATGAACCAACATTATGTAGTCTGATTAATTAAAATGTACTACTGATAATATCACGCATTTAATGTTCGTTTATAATTTAATAGATATCATGAAATACATTCGTAACATCTTGAATTATATGAGTTGTGTAGATAATCGAATTATGCATTAAATATCAAATATACCATATTATTAAAATATTTCGTCTAACATGGATTTTCGTAATATGCTTTTGCTCTTGCATTTTTTTAGTTACATTCTGAAGAACTTCATGAGTTTGTGTGCAGGCGGAGATCACTGGAGTCCCTGATGAAACGAAAGAAAACGAAATCCTTGAGAGTGAATTCTTCGACACGAGGCAGGCATTTCTGAGCCTTTGTCAAGGAAACCATTATCAGTACGATACACTTCGCAGGGCCAAGCATTCGTCTATGATGATTCTTTATCACCTTCACAATCCTACTGCTCCGGCTTTCATTACACAGTGTGCTACATGCCGTATGGATATAGAATCTGGGCAAGGATGGAGATGCGAGACATGTCCTGATTATGATGTTTGCAATGCTTGTTATCAGAAGAACGGAGGAAAAGATCATCCTCACAAATTAACTAATAAAAAATCAAGCGATCACAGCGCGCAGAACCAAGAAGCAAGGCAATTGCGAGTTATACAGGTGACAACTTATGCTTTTACTTTTCTTGTTCAGCTTTCTTGTTTTTATCTTTCTAAAACTTCTTTTTAATTCTAGTTAAAACCAGATAGATTACCTGCAAATAAACTTAGAATAAAAGAAGTTGCTCGTCTATCCCAAAACTATTATGAATTAATGATAAAAGTTGTTTCCAAGTGCTTGAACATCTCGGTGGATGTAACCGAGTCAAGCAAGGCCTATGCTTTTAGTTCATCAAAAAGTCTTCCTTTCTATGTTCTAATTTTAAACCCACAATCTAAAGTTTGTTTAGCTATAATAATATAATAATTATTACTAATCTTTTGTGTTTATATATGTTTTGAATCTGTTTTTGGGATTTTGAGTTGGTTTGTGAATAGTAAAATGCTGAATAAATTTTTTTTTTTGGTCTGATATATAAAAAGATATGAGGTGCAATGTTTTGAACAGAAACTAAGTTTTTGACGTTATATTTTTTAAATGAAAAATAGGGTTTGGATGTGATCTTTTAGAGAGAAATCTTGCTGAATACTGCTAAAATAACTTTGAAAACATAATTCATCAGATGCTTAAAGTGTTTGTTTAGTGTTTATAGTTTTAGGCATTTTGTTGTGAGCATGGTTGTTACGGCATTGCCTAGGCATCCTGGCGGTGCATCAGTACCACCAGGACAGATCGCCTTGCCGTTTGGCGAGGTCGGCATCCAGTCGTCGCCAAGGCGATGCCAAATGGCGACTCGAGTTGGCCCAAACAGTAGGTCAAGAAGACCCAGCCCTAATACGGAATTGAATCTAAACCTAGTTTAGGTATTTTTCTTCCTACCCTACCTGTGTCACTGCGTTCCCTCCTCTACCTTCTCTGCCGCTGCCGGTCGTTTTGTCTCCCTTCCTCGCCGTCGAAGTAAGTTAAGTTACGTTTTGTTTTGTTTTGTTCGTACTGTTAGGTGGTGGAAAGAAATTCTGGTGGAAGAAAGTTGAATTGAATGGATGAGAGTGCCTGACTTGTTAAATAATAATATATTTATATATCTGTGATAGTACCTTTTCTTTTCTTTTGTTTTTTTTTTCTTTTTATGTATTGTATTATTTATATCTTATATCTTAAGTTATTTAATCTATTTTATTTTATTGAGATTATTATTGAAATATTACGTTCTTGATTTTTATATTGTTTATCATATGTATTTATTTTTTCATGATAATATGGTATTTTTTTATTTTTTTAATATATTTTTTTCTATTTTTACTAGTTTTAATTCTATGGCTGAAAACAAAAGTATTCAAGATTTGTCAAAAGATCCGGCAAGAAAAGCTAAATCATCGGATCTGGGATGGAAGTATAGATTTTGGCCGGATTTGACTAATAAAGATTTAATTGAGTGCACTCTTTGCCATAGGCAAATGCATTCGGGAGTTAAAAGACTGAAACAACATCTAGGTGGCAGCTATGGTGATGTTGTCAAACACTATGGAAGAAATTCGCAAGGTGATACATCAATTTATGAGCAAAAAAGTGATGAACAAAACTTCATGAACTACTGAGTTTGATTGTTTTGAGGATAACGAAGCCAATGAAGAATTAGAGGAGGATCAATCTTTGGGTGTTACAAATTCATCATCCCACTCTTTTTTGCATCCGAGTTCAGGAACAAGTAGCAAAAGAAAGTTGGCTCAATTCTGAACCTCCGAGAGTTGGAAAACAAAGTAAGTTAATTCTGCAATGATTCGAAAGACTCTTGAAAAGATTGTTGAAGAAAGACATATGGGGGGTTATGTTCCGAAAACCATCAAAGCTTCCACAAAAGGAAAAGAGGAAACGAGAGAAGTGAAAAGGCGTATTGCCGACTTTTTCTACGAAAATGGCATTCCATTCAATGCTTCCAAATCAATTAGTTACGAGATTATGATTGAGGCTGTTGGACAGTATGGTTCCGGTTTAAAACCTACTAGTTATCATGAGTTGCGGGAACCATATCTCGAGGATGCCATAGATGTAACAAATAAGTTGAAAGAAAGGCACATGGAAGCAGTATAGGTGTTCCCTTATGTCAGATGGGTGGACAGACAAAAGAGGACGACATTTGATAAATTTTCTTGTCAATAGTCCAGAGGGAACTTTTTTCTTGGAATCTATTGATGCATCAGTGGAGTCATATGATGCAAGAATGTTGGTTGACCAATGGAGTCACAGAAAAAAGTTGAAGAAATTGGTAAGGAATATGTTGTGCAAATTGTGATGGATAATGGAGCAAATTATAAAGCAACGGGAAGACTACTAGAACAGTCATTCTTGGTCTTTTTTGGACACTTTGTGCGGCCCATTGTATCGATCTTATGCTAGAAAATATTGGAAAAATTAATGAATTTAAACTCTACATTCAAAAGGCTAGAGATATCACCACGTTCATTTATCGATATGGGAGACTTCTAAGTGCAATGAGGGAAAAGACAGGTGGTAGAGATCTGGTGAGGCCAGCGACTACTCGATTTGCTATTGCATTTCTCATTTTGCAGAGTTTGAACAAACACAGGAATGAAATGAGGCAAGTGAGTGATGATTGGAGTGATAATAAGCTTTCGAAAACGTCAAAAGCAAAAAAGTGATGGAAACCATTCTTTCATCAAAATTTTGGGATCACGTAGAAGATTGTTTCGGGCAACACTTCCTCTTTTGATTGTTTTGAGGATAGTTGATGGTGATGAAAAGCCAGCCATGCCCGAGCTCTTCTCGGCTATGAATCATGCGAAGAAGAAAATAACTTGATCTTTTACTATCAACAACAAAACAATATTGTTGGCCAAGTTGATGGAAATAATTGAGGATCGATAGAGCGATCAAATGGAGGTGAAGTTATATGGGGTTGCACTGTTCTTAAATCCTTCAAAATATTTTGAATTGAAAAGAAGTGATCCCGTATTTGCCCGTAAGCAACGTCAATTGTTTAACGATGTTCTAGAAAAGATGGTTAAGGATGAAGAATTGATGGATAAGATTAGTGGTCAAACAGATGATTACGATAAAATGCGAGGAAGCTTTGGCCGTCAATTGACAATCAAACACCAAATGCAAGAGTCCTCATAAGTTTTTTTTAACGTATATATTTTTTATTTTCTATGAAACTTAATTTCAAATATTGAATATATTTTTTATATATATATTAGTTGATTGGTGGGATGCATATAGTGGTGACAACGAAGAGCTTCGATTATTTGCCTTACGAACTACTAGTTTATGATGCTTTTCTGCCAGTTGTGAACGCAATTGGAGCACATTTGAATTTGTAAGTAAATTCATTCGAAATTTACTTATATTAATATTTTAGTAATAATTTTCAGTTTTTGATATAAAGTTTTTTTTTTTATTTGTTTGTTTTTCTTTTAGATTCATACTAAGAAAAGAAATAGACTAGAGCACAAAAGGCTAAACGATTTGGTGTATGTTCAATATAATCGGAAGATTGCACGGAAGAAGGAAACAATTTTAATCCCTTAGTTCTTGAAGAATTTCAATGGGACAATGAATGGGTTGATGATTCTCAAGATTTGGTTCATGAAGACGGAGATCTTGAATGGCATCATGTTGATGAAGCCGTAGGTGCTTCAAGTAATTTCAATAATTCCAACCTTCGTAGTAGAAGTGTTGGTGAATCCTCAGGTCCACCCGTCGTGTATGATCGTCGCCGTGGCTCTTCTAACAGATGTTTGGTGGATGAGAATGAAGATGATGATATGAACAATGAAGAGGGAAGATTGATGTGAAATTTGAGAAACGGAGGGTTCTTTTTGGTGTTTTGAAAAATTAATATTTTGAACTATTGGTACTTTAGTATTTTGATAGTTATGTTTAATACTTTGAAGTTTTGGTATTTTGATATTTTATTTGAAATATAATGATTTAATGTTATAATTTTATATTGTATAATTAAATATTAGAAACTTATAATAGGTAAGTCGCCGTATGGCCATATTACCGCCATTTCGGGCGCCGTGTCGCCTAGGCGATATGGCAGTCCGACGGCACCGTGCCTAAATCCTAGCCGTAACAACCTTGGTTGTGAGATATGTGAAAGTATTATAGGAAGTGATGTTTTATGTGTTTTTATTGACTTTTGTTGTTATGTATATATATTTTATGTTTTGGGTGATATTTTTGGAAAATCGTGTATGGTGAAAACACTCTTAGTTTTATAACACCTTTTGCCATTGAGATTCTTAAAAATTTAGTAGATAATTTATTTAGGAGTTGTGCTGTTAGATTTTACGATAGACCTCTTTTACTTACTTATATGCTATAATTTTCTTCTTTCTAAAAGTGCAAAATAATGTAATTTATACGATATTTACTCGCGGGCATGCGGAATGACTTACTCTGTTTGAACTTGCAGCTGCGGAAGATGCTGGATCTCTTGGTACATGCTTCTCAGTGCAGGGCATCATTTTGCCCTTACCCAAATTGTCGCAAGGTGAAGGCACTTTTCCGGCATGGTATGGGATGCCAAACCCGTGCTTCTGGAGGTTGTCCTTTGTGCAAGAAAATGTGGTACCTTCTTCAGCTCCATGCCCGAGCATGCAAGGAATCTCGCTGCCTCGTACCTCGTTGCAAGTATGATAAATCATCTCTCACACACACACACACACACGATTCGTTTAAAAAGACAAGTCTTTCCATTTGGGTGTAATTTAACGTTATTTGTGGCACAGGGACTTGAAATTGCACATGAAAAGGCTCCAGCAGCAATGCGAAACGCGACGCCGAGTTGCCGTAACGGAAATGATTAGGCAACGAACTGCCGAGGTTGGGAGAAATTCTTGACCCTTCACTTGTATGTGTATATATATTTATATATTTGTAGATGTAGCGACATTTCAAAAGTTCTGTTCTAGATTGAGCCCGGGGAAACTGTTTAAATTTCGGGAGAGTTACAAATTTTGAATGCATAACTATTATTGTTACTAGTATTATTTTTTAATGCATCTTTTGAACCCAAAATTTTCATTTTTTGTTAGCTACTAGTTTGAAAATGATTTAAATAGTATTTTGATATTATATTTTTATTAAAAAATGGACTAAGTAAACAGTGGTGATTTAAGATTAGAATTACAACAAAACCAGCTAGGTTCTTCAAATTTTATTAATAGAAAAGAGATTAATTATCTATTATTATACTATTTCTTTTGTCTGTATTTATGTTATTTCTTTTTAAAAAAATAATTGTATGTTTTATTTTTATATTTTTAATTTTATAGTTTATAATTAATTTTATTAATACATTTTTTATTTTTTTTTTAAATTTTCTTGTTTACAGTAACAATGAGTGGAACAGAGGGAGTGCTTGCTATTTGTGCATACCGGTTATCAAATTTGTGCATACACGGAGCTTGCCAATTAAGCTTTTAGGCTTTACCTTCCAACAATTTTATTATTTAAATTTGTTTATCAAATATTTTAAGATTTGCTTTATTGTAGTTTGAAATTAATTTAAAGTGAAATATTTATATAAATTATTGTTTAAAAAGTATATTATATTGATATAATATTTTTGTATCAAAGTGAATAATATTAATTTTAATTTGAAATATTAAAAAAGAATCCTTAATTAGGCTTGGATTTGAGGAGAAGTTGAACCACTAAGCCTTCACTATAAGCGTAAACCACGAATTAGGTAGCACCTGATAGAGATGGAGATAGTCACAAAAGTCCACTTACTTACTCCCAAGTTGTGTTGTAACCTCAAAAACAGCGTGCTTATCTATCCCCCACCCAAGGCAAGGCAACCAATCCTTACTTAGGGTAGGGGCACGGCCAATGTAGAAACTTAGATCCCTGTAGCGAAGGAGGCAAGTATGTTTGCTCCGCCGAGTCGGGATTGTCCGGCGGATAAACGTAGCCCTTACCGTACCCGAGTTCCTTCATAACCTTGGTCGGCGCATTCCTCAAATGCAACGGCACCCTCTCGTTCGATCCCTTCACCCTCACCGCTTCCCGAGCACATCCAATCGCCCGATATACAGCCACCGACTTGGGCGCCAACGCCAAATACGCCGCACATTGCGCCAAAACAACGTCGCACTCCGGCATGCCCAGAAAATGGCAAGCTTGGTAGCAAGACACCGCCTGCGACAATGCCTGCGGATCAGCCAGCCCGACGTCCTCGCTCGCGAATCTCACCAAACGTCGCGCTATGTAGAGAGGATCTTCGCCACCTTCCAGCATTCTCGCCAGCCAATAAATCGATGCGTCGGCGTCGCTACCCCTCATAGACTTGTGCAACGCGCTTATCATATTGTAATGCTCGTCGCCGTCACGATCGTACACTAAATGCTTGCACTGCAATGCCTCCTTCACATCATCAACACCAACAACAGCAACAACGCTATCGATGATCGAATTCTGATCGTTCTCGATGCGGCGCCAGACGGCTGTTGTCGCAGCAGCCTCGAGCGCATTGAGGGCGACACGGGCGTCACCGTCGCAGTGCATCGATAGGAACGAAATGGCGGCATCAGGGAAGTTGAATTCGAGGTCGAATTTGAATGTGTTTCTTAAGGTTGGGGATAATCCTTTTTGGGTGTCATTGATGGCTCTGTTGAGGAGAAGTGTTATATGGTTAGGGTTTAAGGGATTTAGGGGAAGGACTCTGCAGCGGGACAGCAATGGCGTGATGAGGTGGAAGGAAGGATTCTCGGTGGTGGCTCCGAGCAAGGTGACGCTGCCGTCTTCGATTATAGGGAGGAGAGAATCCTGCTGAGCTTTGTTGAATCGGTGGACTTCGTCGATGAACAGCAGGGTCCGTTTGTTAGCCCTAATTTTGAATTTTAGGGCTTCTTCCACGGTTTCTCGGATGTCTTTGACGCCGGCGGTGACGGCGGAGAGGGAGACGAAGCGGTAGCAGGCGGCGGAGCGGGCGATTGCTTTGGCTATGGAGGTTTTCCCGGCGCCCGGCGGTCCCCAGAGGACGACGGAGGGGAGGCGGCTGGAGGCGATCGCCGAGCGGAGGAGAGAGGTCGGAGATAGCAAGTGGTCTTGCCCTACCACTTCGTCCAGCACGCGCGGCCGCATTTGCTCGGCCAGCGGCGGTTGATTGGCCGCCGGTGGGTGGTTGGTGTGATTTTCGGAGGATTTCTGCCGCTTTTGGCGTGGATTGAGGTCTTCGTCGGCTTCGGAGGATTGTGATTTCGGAGCCTTTTTTGGGTGGAGATTGAAGAAGCGATCGATTTTGGGTTGAACGATCGGTGGAGACGAAGTGGAGTTGGATTGCCAACTTATTGGCTGAGGATTATCGGCGGTGGTGTGGCTGAGGAGGCAATCGGTGGCTCTGTGGAGGTCGCCGTCGGCGGCGGCGAGGGCTTCGGCGGCCAGGTCGGCGGCGAATCCCATGCTTACGAGCTCTTGAATCTCAGCCTCCATCGCTGCGATGATCCTGACCGTTGATTTTCCACAGTAAATGACTAGGTTTTGTGGAGGGCTTTTTTTCTGCGATTAAAATTTATACTAATTTCATTTTTACTTAAATATATTTATTATATAAAATACTACTCCTATAAATTATATTAGGTGGATACGAAATTTAATAAAAATGAACAATAATAATAATTTTTATTTTAAATATATATTTAATTATAAAATATAAAAAATCTATAATTTTTTGTTATAAAATAAAATAAAAATATTCTTATGATGATAATATAAAAATAATTTAAATAAAGAACGAAAAATTATTTAAAATAATATTTATTTTACTTTTGTTAATATATAGTTTACTAGGATAATTACATTAATTTATTTTTTTGAAATTTTCTACTAAATTTATACATAATTTAATAAATAACATTATTCAAAACTGTATTATTTTTATAAATAATAACAAATTTATTATTATTATATTTTTCCTTCTTACATCCTTATTTTGTTAACTCTTAATGAATTTCTAATAATACTATTCCCTCCGTCCCGAAACTAAATATTTATTTACTTTTTACACGTAGTTTTAGAAATATTAGTATTATATTGAATTATAGTAGAAATAAAATAGAAATGACTAAAATAACCTTATTAGTATGTGTGATATAAAAGTAATAGCATTTGTTTAATATATTGTAAGTTGTAAAGGTATTTGTAATGTTAGATAGATAGTACAATTACTAAAAAAAAAATTGATACTTTGTTATGGTTATGAGACGGACTAAAATAAAAAAATGGATACTTTGTTATGGGACGGAGGGAGTATTATTATTATTTTAATTTTCGTATCCAATTAAAAATGTATAAATATGTCGGAAGATTTTCTACTATTCATTCTTATTTTTTTTATTTAAAAAATAAGATAAATTAAACACATATATTTTTTATATTATATTAAAATTTTAAAATACAAAATTCAAATTCCTAAACTAGCACACCCCACAGGTGTATTTGTTTGGGAGATTGGATTGGATTTATATTATTCATTCAATTTTTTTCTCCAAAAATATCAAATTAAACATTTATTTTAAATTTTTTATATTATATTAAAAATCAATTTTACATTCAAAATATCACGTCAACACCTATTTATATCACATCATACAACTATTTAAATTCAAAATTTTTACTATTCAATTCATAACTCAAAATCTAAACCACAAACAAACAGGAATATTATGCGGAAGACTCCGCTCGAATTTTTGATCTAGTAATATTCGGGAATCCATGGCGGAACTCTGCAGAATCTTGCAGAACCTTTTGAAAGGCTATAGAGCCATGTAGATACTTGTATATAGTGCATTGCATATTCTATATTTTAGAACTAGAGTGAAAGGTAGTTATAAATTTTATTAAATTATTAAAATTAATTGTTGTTATTAAATATATATAAATTTTTAATATGAGAATTATTTGAATAAATTAAAATATTTTATACGATGAATTTTTAGTATTTTAAATATTCTTTTCATTCCGAAACTAAGTATTTATTTGTTTTTTGCACGTAATTTTAGAAATATTAGTATTATTGGAATACAGTAAGAATAAAGTAAAAATGACTAAAATAACCTTATTAGTATGTGTGAAATAAATATAATGACATTTGTGGAATATATTGTAAGTTGTAAGGGTATTTGTAATGTTAGGTAGATAGTACAGTTACTAAAAAAGAAAATTGATACTTTGTTATGAGACGGACTAAAATGGAAAAATGAATACTTTTTTATGAGACGGAGGGAATATTAAAATTAATAGATTTTATCGGTTAAACATATATTGCAAAAATAATGTCTATATATAATTTAGTGGTATCTATTCATATTTTTATAAGTAATTTTGAAAATTATAATTTAGTTAAAAATAATGTCGATAAAAAATTTAAAATATTTGAACAAAACAAAAGTCAAATTTCATTAATTTGTTACTGTAATTTTAGTATAATTAAATTATAAAATACTTTCTCTGATCGAAATAATTATTTCACATTTTTTTATCCGTCAAACTTATGCATAATTTATTTATAATAAAAATTTATCCATTCACAATTTTATTATATTTATTTAAACAAATAATGATCAAATTTGTCACGATTTTTCTACTTACTCCACTATAATATCCTTAATTTATTTTTTTTGTTATTTCACATTTTGCAATAAAAGACAATTACCTAAAAAATTATGCAAATAGAACAATAAAAAATGAGTGTATTATTTAAAGACGTCTATCTAATTAATTAAGAAAATCAAATATAATTTAATTATATATTATACTTTGTGGTGGGATCCACCATCTGAAAATTTTGAAAAAAAAAACAAAAAATAGTATATTTATTGTGAGATCCACGAAGAAAATTTTAAAAATTATGTGTTGCCACATGACAACACAAAATCAAGGGTAAATATATATATATTAGATACTGTATGTAGTCTTTAATTTTATTTTTGTTATTGTGTCATTGAGTTAAAATTATTATGTTAATTTGATGATATATTATTTTTTTGTCTAAAAGTAAATTTTTATTTTGTCATTTTAGTTTATTTATATTAAAAATTTTATTTTATTTTTAGTAAAAATAACTTTTAATTAAAATTCAAAATACTTATACTTTTTATTTTGTATATTCCCTCTGTCCTACAATAATAGAGACATTTGAGATTAGCATGAAAATTAATAAATAATAGTATTATATTGATAGTAGTGTAAAAGTGTTTTTAAAAGACTAAAATGTCACTATTTTATGTAATTATTGTGAAAAAAGTGAGAATAGTTTTATAAAAATGTGAAAAATTTGTAACAAAAAATAGAAATGAGACTATTGTTTTAGAACGAACGAAAATTACAAAATGATATATTATTTTGGGAATAACAAAAATAACAAAATGAAACTATTGTTTTGAGACGAATGAAGTATTACTTTTCAAGAGTAAAATATAGTATATTATAGTATTACTTTAGTACTTTACATATCTATAATAGTAATTTACCTTAGTCCACGTGCAAAAGTTAAATGAAAAGTTTATTAATAATACATTATATTATAATTTTAACATAATAAGTAAATCATGCAGCAACACAAAACAATATATATAATGCATACAATACATATTTCTATATAACATAACATATACTATCAATCTTGTAATGAATGATACGCTAACTTGATTAAATCTATCGCCTACTTAACCCTCAAAGGACTTGTACCTCTCATTTGTAATCATCTGAGGGTGTGTTTGTTTGGAAGATTTACCCCTAATTTTACTATTCATCTAATTTTTTTTCTCAAAAATATCAAATCAAACACCTATTTATCATTTTTTTATATTATACTAAAAATAAGTTTTATATTCAAAAATCACATCAATACCTATTTATATTACATCATACAACTATTCCAATTCAAAATTTTTACTATTCAAATCCCAACTCAAAATTAAAACCCCAAACAAACACATCCGCTTATCCAAATATTTTTAGTTTCCATATATAGTTACTCTTTTTTAGAAAATTATATTTTTTTATTTGTATATATAGTTACATACTCCATTCGTCCCATGAAATTAGTCCAGTTTATTTTGAGCACGCAGTTTAAGAAATATTGTGTTAGGTAGTTAATTAGTTTGATTACTAAATTTAATAAAGTGTTATGTTAAATATTTTTTATTCGATAAAATATTAAATTAAAAGTTAAAATATTTTTTATTTTAATTTTTAAATATTAAATTTTTTATTTACTGATATTATTTTAAAATAATAATAACAATTGTATTTATTATAAATCAACACATGCATTTATATTTAAAAAAAAATAATTTTAATAACTTAAATGTAATTTATACAATAAAAAAATGTAATAAAAAATATTATATAAACAATACATAAATTTTTTTTTTTAAAATTTGGTGGTTATTAAAGATAGTTCGTTATGATATACCAAATTTAATACCACATCGCATACGTATGGTACAAAATTTTTGGTATGATATTTTACCATACCGTACAAATATTTTGATATTTCGAATTTGCGAATAAAAAATACTAAATTACAGAAATAACATGCGTACTCGTAAAAAAAATACCGAAAAAATTTCAAAATTTCGATACGATATGACTTTTTTTGTATGATAACGATATACAGTAAGATATTTTCAGTGTATATAGATAATTTTAAAAAAAATTGTTATTTTTGTATATACTGATTATTTGATTTTTTTTAATAAATTAAAAAATTTGGTACGGTATATAATATATTTTGATATTTTGGTATATTATCTCAAACCATCTCTAACTGAATTGTATATACGGTATTAGAATATAATATTTTATGTCAAATACCGAAATTAAAAATAAGTTTATAATTTTGCATTATAAATAAGTTCTATTTTTTCATTTTTTTTAACCAAAAAAAATCAATATCAAATATATTTTTAATTAATTTTTCAGCCATAAATTTTCAAATCAAACATCAAGACGAATAATGGAGTGTAAGCTAGTGACGCAACTCGGGTTGGAGCGTAAGCTAGTGACGCAACTTCTGTATTTATTATTTGCCTTCATTGCTATTCCTCTAGTAGATATTGACGGTGGTATCTGCTATCAACAACATAATGGAGGCACGACCTCTTGCAGCAAATGCTTGTCAAAAAGCTTTGTAACAAATCGGCTCATGTCACGTCGAGGCATCGCAGAAGAAAAAACAGCAAAATCCGATCCAATCAACCATCGTACTGTAAAAATTGAATAGGTTCGATCTATAGTCATTTGATTAGGATCTCCTAAAACAATCTACTAAATTCATCGAGAAAAGAAAATGGATTCTTAAACCCCCTTCACGCAAAAAGGGATAATTTACACATTAATCGAGCATTTCGAGTCTCAATTAATTGAATCTCCTACTCTAAGTATTATTTCCTGGCAAAGAATTGGAATTGATCGATCGATTTTGCAAAACCTCGGAAATATTCCGCCATTGTTAGAGCAGTCAAACCTTCATTTTGCTGGTCAAGTCGACAAGGTTCATGATCCGCTGCCGAACTATTCCATACAAATGTAAACAACTAAGCTGAAATGGCATCATGCTTCAGAGATTCTTTCTAGTATGGAATGAGTCAATCATCCATTCTGCCTTTGCACTCGAGGGCCAATCTCCGTCCGGATATGTAATTATTGGAATAATTGTTGGAGACTCAAATGATGCCACTTTGCCGCCCACTGCTACTAAATCACCGACCGTAACGGATGTCAGCTCAATCCGAAGGTTGTTGTGGAATAAGAAACCTTTGTATCTTAATGCACGTATTTATTTATTCGAAGCTAAATGAGGAATCCACCCGAGGAGGGGCTTGCGTCTGATTAGCTAGTTGGTAAGAACCAACAAACTCTAGGTTCGAATGGCATTTCACCCCTAACCACGGGCATCCCACCATCATTTTATGGGATGACTGGGGTCTATACCAAACGCTCACTAATAAGTACTACATCTTCAAAATTGTAACCCAGATAGTTCGATAAGTCAATGATTTTTTTTTCCGTGTTTTAGAATACGGTTAACCAACCCCATCAGGGAGTGAAATAGAACATGAATCTTATAGCTGTGAATTGGATGAATAAAGAAATGAAAACAAAAAATAAGAGACCAAAGATACCAAAGTGTGTATGACATTGCCACTCCCTTTGGCAACATCCACCTTCTGCTTTGCACTCAAAGACCAATCTCGGTCCGAACCCTTTAATAGTTAAAGTGTCTCTCGGTCATATTCCTCCACTGGATATGTTTCCCGGAGTACCCTAAA
This sequence comes from Andrographis paniculata, assembly GCF_009805555.1. Classification (NCBI taxonomy): domain Eukaryota; kingdom Viridiplantae; phylum Streptophyta; class Magnoliopsida; order Lamiales; family Acanthaceae; genus Andrographis; species Andrographis paniculata. The sequence goes on from NW_026137611.1 coordinate 4,397,106, forward strand.
AAAAGGAGCAAAATGGATCTTGTTTCATCTTTGATAAAAGATTTTCACACTCTTATAACATATTATATCAGACTTTACTGTAATAATTATAATAACCACATAAAAAAAAAATTAACAATAATAATACTAATAATCATTTGAACATGAGCTTAACTTTCACAATTAATTTATATGTTGTTTCATCCCCAGAATTAATCTTCACCGATAAATATCTATTGAATTTATTTAAGAGAGATATATACCACATTAGAAAGGTAATATAAATATTATTATAGTTAGTGTAATGAGATTTTTAATAAAATAAAATCTTACCATCTATACGATGATATAAACATAGATATATTTAAGTTTAGCCAGTCATTAAGATATTATTATTACTAATAATAATAATAATAATAAATAATTCAAACAGGAACTTAACTTCAAGAATTCGATCCTATTTACCTGCATCCCAAAAATAGTCTTGACCGATGAATATATACCTACTCTATATATCATATAGATATATATCAAATCATGATGATGATACAAACAATGATATATTTACCTAATCTTGAATTTAGTACTTTTGATTCCTTTGTATCTTTTTATGTATTTAGAACTTATATTCTTTACAAAACTATATGCAAAATAGAATATTTGAGAAAGGGCTATCGGTGATCAATCCCTTCCACTTCATCGGTAATCATTTCCCTTTCGGAACACACTATTATGTTTTTCATTGGAAGCCTTTCGACTTCTATATACAATTTCTCAATGGATGATCATTTCGGTCTCGTCCACTGGTAATAATTTCCTTAAGTGCACGCCCTATAATGTTTACATTGGTGGGCCTTGCTGCTAGGAGGTGCCCATTCAGACGCGCATTGGTGATTTTAATACTTTTATGAGTTTATGGTTTGAACTTGAGGATGCTTTCAAACAGGTTGCAGCAATAAATAAAAATTCAATATGTTCTTTTCATTATTATGCCCAAAAACATAATTAATTATAGTAAGATTTATTTAAGCGTTTTTCTATTCCGACAGAAATAAGTGCTCGTGGTTGTGAATAGTTATACATTAAGTGTTTAAGAATTGTTATTTATTTTATTAAACATAAATGTATAGAAACTTAAAATACTTTATTGCAGCAAGAAACAAAAAATCAATATATTTTTTTCTGTTATAAAATATATCAAATATAATATAAATATAAGTATGTATATAATGTATATAAAGATAACTTAGATAAATATATATATAGGTGTGTGTATATAATTTAGAGAGAGAGATAGAGATTGAGAGAGAGAGCCGAAAGAAGGAGACAAAGTGAAAGTAAATTCTTCATTCTATTTCCATTAAATACAAGGCTTATTTATAAGCTATTTTCAATTCAATTAGTCATCAAAATTAAACATATGTCATGACAATTAAATGACACCTACTATAGATAAATAATGAGTCATAACACTCCCCTTAGGTGTCATTAACGACAATGAATACGCCTCGTTAAAACCTTACTAGGAAAAAACCCAACGGGACAAAAATCCTAGTCAAGGAAAAAGAGTACGTCATTCATGCATTAAAAATATTTCCCTTGATGTGGACATCACTTGAAATATCGCTCCCCCTGATGTGGACATCATTTGAAATATCGCTCTCCCTGATGTGGACATCATTTGAAATCTTGCAACCGACGCATCCCAATGATCTTTACTAATTTCTCGAACGTTGTGGTCGGTAAAGCCTTGGTCAACAATTCTACTAAATTTTGGTCTGATCGAATTTGCTGCACATTTATTTCACCATTTTTCTGGAGATCATTAGTAAAGAAAAATTTCGGTGAAATATGTTTCGTTTTATCTCCCTTGATATATCTTTCTTTCAGTTGCGCTATACAAGCTGCATTATCTTCGTACAAAATACTAGGAGGATTATCATTTTCAGATTTCAAACCACAATTTTGTAAAATGTGGTGAATCATTGATCTTAGCCAATCACACTCTCTACTGGATTCATGAATTGCTATTATTTCTGCATAATTTGAAAATGTGGCGGTTAATGTTTGTTTAGTAGATCTCTAAGATACCACTGTACCGCCATAAGTAAACATATAGCCAGTCTGAGACTTGGCTTTATGCGGGTCAGAAAGATACCCAGCATCTGCATATCCAATCAATTCATGTCGAGATCCTTTTGGATATAATAGACCAAGATCAATAGATCATTGGAGATAACGAAAAATATGTTTGATTCCTTTCCAATGTCGTTGTGTTGATATCGCACTAAATTTGGCCAATAAATTTACAGCAAACGCTATATCTGGTCTAGTACTGTTAGCTATATACATTAGTGCACCAATAGCACTTAAATATGGTACTTGAGGACCAAGTGTTTCCTCATTCTCCTCTTTTGGTCTAAAAGGATCTTTAATAGGATCGAGAGTTCTAACGACCATTAGAGTACTCAATTAATGTGTTTTATCCATTGCAAATTGTTTCAATACCTTCTGGGTATATGCAGATTGATGTATCAAAATCCCATTTTCCAAATATTCAATTTGTAGACCAAGACAGAACTTCATTTATCTTTAATTTCAAACTCCCTTTTCAAATATTCAATAGCTTCTTGGATCTCTCCAGGGGATCCAATTAAATTCAAGTAATCCACATAGACAGCTATTATTACAAAATTTCTCCCATTTTTTCTTTATAAAAACACACGAACAAATAGAATCATTGGCATATCCCTCTTTCAATAATGATTCACTGAGACGATTATACCACATACAACCAGATTGTTTGAGCTCATACAAAGACTTTTGTAATTTGATAGAATAACATTCTTTTGGCTTTGATTTGTATGCATCAGACATGCAAAATCCTTCAGGGATTTTCATGTAAATATCATTATCCAGTGAACCATATAAATGTGCAGTTACAACGTCCATCAGACGCATATCCAAATTTTCATGTACTGCCAAGATGACAAGATATCGAAATATTATTCCATCCATTACTGGAGAATATGTTTCATGAAAATCAACTCCAGGTCTTTGTTAAAAACCTTGGGCAACAAGTCTTGCTTTATATCTGGCAATTTCATTATTCTCATTTCACTTTCGAACAAATACCCATTTATAGTCAACAGGCTAACACCTTCAGGTGTTTGAACAATAGGTCCAAAAACTTTTCGTTTTGCCAGTTAATTTAATTTAGACTAGATCACAGCTTTCCATTTTGGCCAATCTAATCTTTTCCGACATTCATCAACTGATCTAGGTTCTGGATCCTCGTCATTTTCCATTAGATCAAGTGCTACATTATATGCAAAAGCATTATCCATAATTGTATCATTTCGGTTCCAATGCTTTCCACTAGTAACATAATTTATTGAATTTTCAATAATTTCATTCTCTTTAGAAGAAATTCTATTATGATTAACATCCTCATCAAGTTTATCAGGATCAATTTCTTTAGAAATATGATCCATGTTACTACCTTTTTCTTGAGGGTTTTGATTAACATTCAAATCATCAACCCTTTCATTTGTTCCTCTTTTCTTTTGAGGATTTTTATCTTTGGAACCTACAGGTCTGCCACGCTTTAGCCGTGCATTTAATTCATTAGCACTTTGTATTTTGTTTCTAGGAATAACAATTTTAGTATGTATATTTTCAGCAACTATATAAGATCTAGTGACCCTGCTGGCATCACAAAAAACATCAGACAACTGATTTTCTATTCGCTGTAAATGTAAAATTCTTTGTACCTCTAATTCACTTTGATTTGTACGAGGATCAAGAAAACTGAATTGTATTTCCTAAGTAATTTCATTTTTCAGTTGATCAGTTTCTCCCCCTAATGTCGGGAAATGCGACTCGTCAAAATGACAATCAGAAAAACGAACCGTAAACGAATCACCAGTTAATGGTTCAAGATATTTAATGATAGATGGTGATTCGTACCCGAAATATATCCCCAATCTCCGTTGGGGGCCCATTTTTGTACGTTGGGGCGGTGCAATTGGCACATAAACTGCGCACCCAAAAGTTCTCAAATGTGAAATATTGGGCTTTTCATTGTACACTAATTGTATTGGGGAGTAGCTATGATAGCTTGTCGGTCTTAATCTTATCAATGTTGCTGCATGCATAATTGCATATCCCCAAGCAGAAACAGGAAGTTTGGATTTCATCAACATAGGTCTTGCAATTAATTGCAGCTTTTTTATAAGTGATTCAGCTAGACTATTTTGAGTATGTACATGAGGTACATGATGTTCAATGTCAATTCCAATAGACATGCAACAATCATCAAATGTCTTAAATGAAAATTCACCAGCATTATCAAGACGAATTTTCTTTATTGGGTGATTTGGAAATTGAACTCGTAATTTAATTATTTGAGCAAGCAACCTCGCAAATGCCAAATTACGGGTGGATAATAAACACACGTGCGACCATCTAGTAGATGCATCGATAAGTACCATAAAATATCGAAATGGTCCGCATGGTGGATCTACAGGCCCACATATATTACCCTGAATTCGTTCTAGAAATGAAGGGGATTCAATTCCCACATTTGCTGGTGATGGTCTAGTTATTAACTTTCCTTTTGAGCAAACAACACATATAAACTCATTTGTATTTAATATCCTTTGATCTTTCAAGTTATAGCCATTGGTATTTTCAATAATTCGTCTCATCATAGTATTACCAGGATGCCCAAACCGGTCATGCCAAATCATAAAATCTGTAGACTTCTGGTCTACCAGATATGTTTCAACCACATTAATCTTTGTGCAATATAATCCGGAAGACAATGAAGACAATTTTTCTAATATATATTTATGTCCATCAATGAATTTTGTAATCAACAAAAATTCATTATTTGTCTCACTTGATGTCTCAATATGATATCCATTTCTTCGAATATCATTAAAACTCAACAAATTTATTTGAGATTTACTAGAATATATTGCATTTTGGATATCAAGTTTTACTCCTTCGGGAAGAAACATTATCTCTCTTCCAGAGCCTTCAATTAACTTCACACAACCACTTATGCTATTTACCTCAGTTTTTCTCAACTTCAGGTTGGTGAAATATTTCTTATATTTCAAAATGGTGTGCGTTGATGCACTATCAATGAAACATGAACTGTCTTCCATATTATTCATTATAACGTGCTCAGCATTCATATTTCTTCTTCTGGGAGAAATATAAGAATAAATATATCGAAAATTTAGAGAAAATACATAGTTGTCATATCATTACAAAAAATAGAGAGCAAAAACTACATGTGTTACAAAAATATATACACATATCTATATGCATTTATATCACATTTCCGGGATTTTCATAGTACCCACCTTCAGGGTGTACTAGAAAATCAGATACATCTAGCTGCATATTATCATTACATTTATCACCCCCACTTCCACTTGAAACGTTCTCTGAAAAATTAATTTCTAGGGATTGACATTTTCCGGTGCTTTAACTAATTCAGGCACATTATCTTTCCATTTCAGGGAATTTTGGTACAGCTCAACGAAATAAGAATTGGAACGACAATTTATGAACCAATGTCCTGTCATTCCGCAACGATAACACTTATCTTCGTTTTTCTTTGAACTATGACCAATATCATTCTGAGGCCGCTTCATAGGCCTATTTGATTCCTGCTCATCAAAATATCTCTTCCAGTATTAATGCGAAACAAACCTGCCACGGCCTAGTCCATGGTCGGCTCCACGTCCACGACTCATTCCATGTCCACGACTAAATCCACGTTCACTACCTTGTCTGCGACCTCGTCCGCGGTAGAATCTAGGCATATTATTTAAACACTGAGTCGCATTCACTTCAGGGAATGGACTTTCACCAGTTGGCCTTGATTCGTGATTTTTTAATAATAACTCGTTATTCTGTTCAGCAACAAGTAAACAAGTAGACAAGTAATAAGAACACAATATTTATTAAAATCCCTTTCTCGATATTGTTGTTGTAAAACTATATTAGAGACATGAAATGTGGTAAATGTTTTTTCCAACATATCCTTATCAGAAATATTTTCTCCACAAAATCTTAACTGGGACGTGATTTTGAACATCATGGAATTATAATCGGCAACTGTTTTAAAATCTTGCAAACTTAAGTGTTGCCATGCGTGTTTCGCTTTTGGTAATATCACAGATTTCAAGTGTCCAAACCGATCTTTCAAATTTGTCCATAATTCAAATGGATCTTTCACCATTTAATATTCCATTTTCAGGGCTTCGTCAATATGATGACGTAAGAAAATCATTGCCTTTGCACGTTTTTGATTTGTGCATTCATTTTCACTAATTATTGTTTTCAAAAGCCCCATGGATTCGAGGTGCATCTCGACATCCATTACCCATGACATATAATTATTTCCGATAATTGCCAGTGGAGGAAATTCAAATTTTGCCATATTAGACATTGTTAAAAGAAAGCAAATAAATTTACCAGAAATTCCGCAACCTTCCGAGTAATACAAGAAAACAACAAAAAAATAAGTTATCTTTTTTTATATGCACTTCATCGGCAAAGCCTCGTACTGATAACGTGTTATAAAATATATCAAATATAATATAAATATAACTATGTATATAAAGATTACTTAGATAAATATATCATTACAAAAGAAATAGTATATTTGTAACGGAATTCCGTTCCTAAAGTTCACGTAGCTAACGTAATTTCATCTTTAATTCCGTCTCTAATATCATTAGTAACGGAAAAATTGAATTTAGAAACGAAAAAACTTCGTTAAAAATTTAATAATTTCTTGTAGTGTATATATATAGGTGTGTGTATATAATTTAGAGAGAGAGATAGAGATTGAGAGAGAGAGCCGAGAGAAGGAGACAAAGTGAAAGTAATTTCTTCATTCTATTTCCATTAAATACAATGCTTATTTACAAGCCATTTTCAATTTAATTAGTCATCAAAATTAGACAAATGTCATGACAATTAAATGACACCTACTATAGATAAATAATGAGTCATAACATTTTTATTATTGTGCCCAAAAATATACTTAGTTCAGTATAGTTAGATTCATTTAAGCGTTTTTCTGTTCCGACGGAAATGAGTGCTCGTGGTGGTGAATAGTTATACATTGAAAATTGAAGAATGACCGATGTGAATAACCAGAAGGTCTGCCCATGCACACCTTACTTCTCTGATCATCTAAGATAACACATAGAAGGCCAGTGAACCGGGCAGGGCCCTCGAAGAATGGGGGGCACACGTCGCAAGTAAGAGAAATTGGCCCCGCGGAGCTTTCAACAAAGCAAGGACCTCAATTATCATTAGGAGGTCAAACCAAGGACCTATGGAAGCATTCTCTCAACAATAAATAAAGCTCGCCCCTGGTCAATATTGGATCAAACAATATGAAGACCACATACGTTACCTGTAATCGTAATTATTATTTATATATGATCACAAATCATATTCTTTACAAAACGATATTCTCATTAAAAGATGTTAAACCGCTCATCGAAAACCCTGGACGCTAAACCGCTCAATTTATATTTATAGGTACTCCATCGGTGTTCAATTACTTATCCTCCATCGAGATTCCTTTCGTTACTGACTCACACTATCATTCCCTCACCAGTGATTCTTGATGCAAGAGGATGCTCATTCTTACGCGCATTGGTGATCCTAATATCTGTATGAGTTTAATGTCTGGGTTTGAGACATCATTCAACACGTGGCATCATAGTACTCAGGATAAAAATATATATATATACTTTCTTCATTGTTGTGCCCAGCAATTACACATAATTTTCTCTTCATTATTTGAGAATTTTTTTATTTATTTTTTATTTTTTCCCCTTTCTTATTTTTTTATATAATCGGAAATTATAGTATTTACAAAATGATATCCATATTGATATATTTCCGTAAACTTTTTCATGAGCAAACCTCTCGATTTAAATACTAAACAAAATATCATTTTTATTTGCATTTTTTGTTGTACATGCTTAAAAAAACAAAACACCTTCCAAATCGGACAAAAAAAATGATCTGGATCGGTTATAACATCCCAAACCCCAATAATGAGAAAAAAAAGAAAGGAAAATGACAATTTTAGTCATGGAAAAGCTCAGGGTTTACTATTTGATACAATTAACACAACGAAGAAACACGGACAATTAGAAACAAGAAATGGGTAATACGGTAAGCTCATGTAGCCATCCATACAAAAGAATACTATTTCATCCGGGTTAATTATGTCATTTAGTTTAGACACAAACTAAGAAATAATACGCTATTTGTCTAAAATAATTTTGGTTCATTACTGTATATACAAAAATTTAAATAAAGCATAATTAATAAAAATAATTATATATATATATTATTTTTTTTGTGAAAGCAGAGGAGATATATTGAAACTAGAAACCAACAAACTAGGGATGTCAATGGGGCAGGTTCGGGTTCTGCAGGCCCCGAGACCCGCCCCGCCCCGCTCCACCCGTCCCCAGGACCCGCCCCGCCCCGCCCCCAACCCGGCAAACCCGTTTTTTTTTTAAATATATAATAATAAATATTTTTTTAACAATCGAATACTAAAACAAATAGCATTAAAAGCACAAAAAAAATCTAAAAACAATCAAATATTGATCTATAAAAATAAGATAAATAAATAAATAATATATTTTTATTATATAAATATACATATATTAGGTATAATAATTTTAAAAAATTATTTGAAGCAGACGACTAATTGAATTTTATATTTAAAATTATTTAAGTAAATAAATAATATATTTTTATTATATAAATGTACATATATATTAGTTATAATAATTTTAAAAAATATCTGAGTTCGGATCCGGGTCCGGGTTGGGGCAGGTTTTTAGTAAAACCCGTAACCCGCCCCGTAACCCAGCCGGGTTTAAAATTTTAAATCCACAACCCGCCCCGAAACATATTATTTAGACCCGAACCCGCCCCATTAAGAGCGGGTCCGGGGCGGATCCGGGGCTAACCCGCCCAATTTGACATCCCTGCAACAAACCAAAGCAAACAAAACACAACACTGATGCCACAGTGCTCCATCCTATCTGCTGATTGCACATAAATATCAATTAAACTAAAAATTATAACAATTTAAAAATAATCATAAATTAAAATGACAATAACTAAATAATTTAATTAAAATTTTTAAAAAATATAAATTATAAAATTTTATATATGATTAAATATATAATTATATTTTTAAAAAAAATACTATAGAGACATACAAAAATATAAAATATGAATAAATTATGTGAGACAAATGGAGTAATATTTTAATATAAAAATGAGATAAGTAAAATCTGATATCCCGGAGTTGGGCCGTTGCTTGGCCAACTCCCACGTGTGGTGGTACTAGGCCATCCAAGGTTGAATAAGAGGTTAAATTGATTGAATAGACTACTCATGTCTGTAATGTGCACATTCCTTTTTCGGGAGCCCTACTGAAAGAACTTAGATTTAAGTGTGCTCGCCTAGAGTAATTTGATGATTGGTAATCCCACTGAAAAGTCTCTCGGGGTGCGCATGACTGAGGACAGAAGCGCGCTAAAAGAACTCGTGTTGACCTGTGGGGCTAGTCTACGATTTTGACATGTCCGACTTTGTGTAGCTTGACCGAGGTATCACAGTTGGTATCAGAGTCGACCTGCGACCTGCGACCGCCCGTAGTCGTTGATCAGACTGTTGGCGGACCTAGCGGTTGATAGATCCTTGGGGGTGCAACGTAGACATTGTATTTTTAAGTAGGGGGAATGTAATAACTCTGAAGTTGGATCGGTGCTAGGCCAACTACTGTGGATGAGTCGGTGTCAGGCTATCCGATGATTAATATAGGTTAAATAGATTGAATATAGTACTCATGTGCATATATCTTTTTGGAAATCCTACTGAAATAATTTTAAAGTTAAGCGTGTTTGCCTTACAGTAATTTGAGAATGAATGAGAAGTCTCTCAGATCGCGCGTGAGTGAGGACATAAACGTTCTGTAAGGACTCATGTTGACCTATGAGATTCGATAAGTAGAAAAAGTAATGACCATATTTATGAACGTAAGAGTAAGAAAACTGTGAGTGAATAAAATTATTTACTATAAATAGATTATGAATTGCAAACAAAGTTTAACTGACAACCAAAACATAAAATTTGACATAATTATAGCGGATGGATGAAGTACTATTATATATCTTTAATTTTATTATTTTAAAAAATTTAAATTAATTAAAATATATTATATAAAAAATTAAATATAAATATAATTTTTAAAATATTAAAATACATATTTTAAATTATTTTAATTATATATTGATTCTTATTTTAAAAATTACTAACAATACCATTCATATAAAAATAACAAAATAAACATCATAACTAACTATCCTTAACTAAGAGGTGTATTCAATCAAAATTCTATAGAATTTTGGTGGATTTTTCAAATTTGGATGTATTCTAACTCAAATTTTCAAAATTTGAAGGTATTCAATCTATTTTTTTCTTTTTTTTTTTTTTAAAAAAATCCTAATGTATTTAGCAATCTATAAACTTTAAAAGTATGTGAATTTTAATGTAAAATTATGATAAAATTATGTGGTATAATTTTTTTCATGAAAAAAGAGATTTTGATGGATTCATAAAAATATTATTATTATTATTATTATTGATGTATAAATAATAAATATTATTATAATATTTTAATAAAAAAATAATAATTTAAACTTAATATATACTAGCGAATTATTATCATTTTTTTTCAAAAATATGTGTTGTTATATTATAAATACAATATTTAAAAGATATTACTATTTTATCATAATAAATATGTATTACCGTTGTTCTTCATTTTCAATTGTCAAAATACATTGTATTGTCATTTCGGTGAAAGTAGACTAGATATTTATATTTTCTTTGTTGAACCGTTAATTCATATATATTTATTTTTCTTAATTTTTCTTTTTTATTTTTAAATTTCAAATATTTGTTTGCAAAAATTTTGATTTTGACCTTCATTTATTTATATGTTTATTTTTATGTAAAAATTATATAAATAATAATAAATATAAATTAAAATAAATTGATATATTGAATTATTATAAAATAAAATTTTTTAATATACAAAAAGTATTATGATACAATAGTTTTACATCATTAATAATTATAGAAAATATATCTATCGGATGAATTTTTAATGGAATACGAAGATCAAGATTTCTTACATCTTGATATAGAAGATGAAAATTAAATTTTTTTTCTTAAACTAAACAATAACAAATAACGACATGAAAAATGAGTATTGCTATATGGAAAATGATATTGAAGTATAATGAAAATATAAAAATGACGAGAATGAAGATTAAAATAATAATTTATTTAATCGATAATAAAAAATTATTTTGTCTTAAATTATTAACTTTATGTAAGATAATAAAATATACTCCCTATCCACTAAAATTATATAATTATTCATTTTTTGATTGTCCATTAAATGTATACAAAATTTATTTGTAGTAAATAATTTATCACTCATACTTTATAAAATAATAATTTATTTGCCACTAATTTTTTTACTTACTATAATAATTTTTTTTTTTTTATCAATTAGTTAATAAATTTTATGTAATACTTCTACTTTCTTTTTTTCTACCTTACTTTAACATTTTTATTTTTATTTTTATTTTTGTTTTTGTTTTAGCAGTCATGCTCAATCAAATAACCGCAATTTTACCGGATAGAGGAATTATATTATATATTGTATAAATATATGCATGTAAAACATTTTTTAATATAAACTGAAAATCATATTAGATAAAATTAATTGGATAAAGAAAAATAAATAAATAAATAAATGGGTAAATTATATACCCTTTGTATTTTTAATAAAAAGACACAAAAATCTCGTATTTTATTTATTGAGTAAACCTCTCTTGAATTAAATTAAAGTTTACACAATATTCATCCAAAATTAATATTTGAGAGTAAATATGAATCTAATTATAAAAATTTTATACAAATAAAAAAAAAACCAAAAATATTACATAGTCTTTTTAAATAAAATAAATGTATAAAAAATTTATTAATCCTTCTTTTTCTAATTTTTTTAGAGATAAAACTGTTAGTTGATTTTTACAAAAAATTATAAAAACGAAGGATTGACAATTATATATTTATTTATTTTATAAAAAAACAAACTATTTAAGATATTTTATTTGTATAATTTAAATCAGTATTTACAATCAAATATAAGTTTGGACGAAAAGAGTATTTTGTGTAGATTTTAACCTAACATAAAAAAAAATTCTAAGAAATAAATAAAATATAAAGTAATTTGTATATTTTTATTAAAATATAAAAAAATATTTATAGTTTACTCAAAATAAATACATGTATAATCATAAATATATTTTTCTTTCTTTCTTTATATTCTTTAGTGTATATATAGTACAATTTAAACGTGCCATTATTAGCTACCTCATTTTGATTATAATAGGAAGCTTACATGATTCATAAGTCAACTAAATAATATAATATGATTTTTCCTATTTTATTATGTATAGTAACTCTCTCTCTCTCTCTCTCTCTCTCTCTATATATATATATATATATATGATTGGTAGCATTAGGGAAGCAAAGTGTGAGAAGTTTTGAGTGAGAGAGAGAAGAGAGAGAATGGGTGTGAAGTTGTTTTTTGTGCTTGTTGTCTTCGTTCTCTACTCTACAGGTCAGATCTTCATATTTTAAATGAAAATTTAATTTTTAATATTTTTATATTACATAATAATAATAATAATAATAAAATAATAGCTCCTATATGTATGTATGTATGTATGTATATACAGATTTGACGAAGAGTGGAGCGTCGTCAAGAGATTCGTTGGCATTATTAATGCCGGACGGAGTTGGGAATGGAAATGAAGAGAAAAAACAATGTCCTAATACGTGCAAGAGTGATGCAGAGTGTGTTCAGACCAACTGTGGTGTCCGATGCCTCAGGATTACCGCTCTCAAATCTTTATGTTCCGATATTTAAACAAATAAATCAATAAATAACTATTTTATTTTATTTTTTTCAAAAGTCTTGCTTTATTAGTTTTGCTTTTTTCTAATATCAATAATTAAATATTTATTTTTTATTTACTACTTTATTCGTTCCGCTTATCGTGTTAATTTTTTTTATTTTTATTTATCCAATTTATTTTGTTAGAAAAGAATTACACACTTTAACTTTAATATCTAAATAGTCAATTTCACTTTAAAAGTCGGCAAGCCCACACCGGCTGATTAGAAATTTCTTTTATTAAGAGAAGAAATATTGTGTCATGTCAGTCTGTCTTCGGGCAAGAGATTGTTAAGTGTGGTTTCTTTAGAATTTAATGCTAATGGGCTTATGAGTTTGAGCCCAATTGTTATTAACTCAATGGAAAAAATTTGAAAATTGAAAATTCAAGATGTGAATAATGTGTGGGTTCAATAGGATTTAACTGAGAGCCATGCTCCAGCCATCTTTAATAGAGAATCCTCTTATTACGAACTACAATCTCTCTTAAGTTGGCCAACATAGAATATAAGGTAGGCGAGGAGGCACCTCTTCTCCTGAAGTTACAAGACTATTTTGCCGAGGAATTTATGATTTTTAAGTGGGTTCTTTTTGTTAAAATACTTCACATATTTTTCTAAGTATGTACATATATATTATATACATTTATCATTTTTATATTTTTACACAAATTTATATGTATTATTCCGTCCGTCCTAATACAATAGTTTTATTACTAATTTTATTCGTTTTAAAATAATATTTTTATTTTTATAAATACTCATATTACCATAAAATTATCGATATTTTTTTCATTATTATTACAAAAATGCCATTAAATTTTATACTAATAGACTCACAAAGCAAAAAAATCTTTTTTTTTTGTAAGTGTATTAGTGTAAACCCATGACGTCATGGTCACAAATTCACTCTCACACTGTTCAACCATCCCTTACCGGACATAATATTTAAAGGTAAATATTATTTTTGTATGTATATTTTTGCTATTATAAATATATGTTCTAATTTAAAGGTAAATAATATTTGATATTTGTGTAATACTCCCTCCGTCCCACATACCAGGTCCACGTTGCCGTTTCTATCCGTTTCACATATCATGTCACTTTCCTTTTTTGGAAAATAATTACACACTTTAATCTCATTTTAAACTTTTTAATTTTATTTTTTTTAAAATTTTAATTAAACTAATTAGTTATCTTAATCTTAATTTATAATTATTTATATTATCTGATAATTATTTTCACTAATACATTCTTAATTATCTACTAATTACACCCTTCCTAAAATACCGTGTTTACAGTGTAGCAAACACGATATGTGGAACGAATGGAGTAATTCACAAAATATGGTTATTTATGATAATAAAATAAAAATAGACAAAAATAGAAAAATAGTACAATATATATGGAACAATAGAACAGTACTTTTATTTATAAAGATTATTTATTATTATGTATTAATCTAATTTAGTAATATTAATATAAATAAATATAAATTTTAAAGTATTTATAATGTATTATAAGATTTATATTTACTATAAATGAAAATAGATATTTTATATGTACATAAAAAAAAATATGGTAAAAATACTTATCATTCGACCAACAATGTAAATCCAATTTTCAAGTTCTTTGAATTTTTTTCATCATGTTCTACAATATTGTGTTAGATTGAGAACGCAGCAATAACTTATTCAACTTTTATACATTATAGTATTGAAAATAAATTTTTTATAAATAAAATATTATTTTCATTTTAATTAAAAGTATCATTTTTGTTCGTCTCATTTAAAAATATATATTTTTTCTGTAGTACACTTAATAACAAATTAATATAATTTTTATATAAATTACAAATATAATATTATACATATATATAAAGTCGAAATAATAAAATTATAGAAATTACATTACACACTTTCACTGACCGCTAAAATATTAGCAATATTATTTTTAATCCATTGAAAAAAGTAAATACTTACTTATCCGGGACATAGCAACTATATTTTTACAATTTCACCTATAAAAATTTATGAAGTAAATTCATTATACATATTATTTTATATAAAAAAAGAAAATTAATTTATAATATAATATTTAAAATAAATTTAAAATATTCACTGATTTCATTAGGTCGCATAACAATTGTTGCGTTTGAATTGTGATATGATATCTTATTTCGAAAAGTTTAATGGATTAATGATAGGAGGTTATTATATTATTTTATTACCACTTCTATTATGATACAATATCTAAAGTAATAATGGTTAGTTAATTAATAATAATAAATTATAATATTATTTTATTATTTTTTATATGATTAATAATAGTGGTCGTTTAATATATATGATTAAAATTTTTAGCATATGTACTTAAATATTTTAAAAATTATATTGCAATAAAAATATATATAATATGAATATTATTTTGTAAAGAATAAAATTTTCTATTATATACAAGTACATACAAAATAAGTTTATTTTTTATAATTAACATAAATTGATTTTATAAAAGATAGAGTTTTAAATATAGATAAAACTATTTATTTTTTTAAGAGAGATAAAAATAAAAGAGTTTTTAGTGAGTCCTACGTTTATTACTCCCTCCGCCTCACCAAATTAGTTCATTTTTCCTTTTTTTTTTTTTAAGTCATCTCACAAAATTAGTCAATTTCTCATTATAGTAATAATTAATAACTAATACTTGAAAAAAAAAAAAAAAACTTAACTATATTCTACTAAATTTCTAATATTTTTAGTTTTATTATTTGTTTAGTCGTAAATTTAAAAATTGGACTAGAATTTTGAATAATAATAATAAAATCAATATTAATATAATGTAAATAGTTATTCATGTAATACTTTAAATTTTAAATAATTTTTTTAAATAATATAAAAAATTAATATTTTATTTGAAATTTTATAGCTATAAAATTAATAGAAAATGAAATTTTAGTTTGAATTTTTTCTCTTTGTTTAAAAAAAAAAAGCAAAAAATAAAATTTATTTATCATGTAAAATTGTAAATTTTTTTTTTAAATTTTGGTGTTTCGACCTAAAATATTACTACTATATTCTAAAAATATTGTGTATGCAACTTAGTTAGAGATAATTTAGACAATATATCAAAAATATCGAATTATATTATATATCGTAACAAATTTATTAGTTTATTAGAAAAAAAAATATTAATATTGTATCAAAC
The DNA here is from genome assembly GCF_009805555.1 of Andrographis paniculata. NCBI lineage: Eukaryota > Viridiplantae > Streptophyta > Magnoliopsida > Lamiales > Acanthaceae > Andrographis > Andrographis paniculata. The sequence goes on from NW_026137611.1 coordinate 4,413,396, forward strand.
ATTCAATATAAATACTAATTTTTTTTAATGTTTTATATAGGCCAAGCAAAATAAAATCCATGATTTTACAAACTTAGCACAAAATTCCTCATTTTCTTTTCTCAAAATTGCATCAATCTGGTTATGGTTTTAGAAATTGTACATTTAATCCCACCGTCATTAATTAAATGTGAGTGTAACACACGCGCCACAAATGCAAAAATTAATGAAAAATAACACAAATAAATTAGAAAAATTATAAATATAATCTTAGGGTGTGTTCATTTGGCACATTTCTTCGGAAACCCATTGTGTGGTTATTGTGTTGGTCAGTTTGGGCGCCAGACCACGGTAGAGGGACAATAATGTCAGCGTAGGTCTCGTAGGATCAAGAAAAAAGCGATTCGAACAGACTCCCCCTTTATCATCCCACCCACCCACAAACCCACCTCCTTCTCCCCCCAAAGTGAATTCGCTACCCTCATCCTTCCCAAAGTTACAGATCCAAGTTCTAGAGGGCAACAAGGGAAGCGTCCGTCTCTGTAGATCTCGGCGAGGGTTGACGTTAACCGGGAGGAAGCGAAGAATGCGTTTACCCAGCTTATTTCTTCAATCACGGTACGCCGGATTTTCACTTCCGCTTTCGATTTTACGGAGGTTCGACATATTTTAGTAGTCCGTAGCTGTCGTATATACGTGGGTTTATTTATTTCAAGATTTTGTGCCGGCGGATTTAGGGTTTAGGCTTAGCATTTTGTTTCACGGCAAGATCTTCTTTGTCCCCTCGAGTTTCAGATTTCAAATAGACGTAAATGTATGTACGCCGTTTACCCGAGGTAGGTTGTTTTGTTGGTGTTGTTGGCATTTCTTAAAAAGTATTATAAGCATCGCATAGCGCCGCCGGTCGCCGTTCGTCGGGTTCGACACCGGGCGAGGAGGACGACCACATTCGGACGCGCCACCCATTAGTCCTTTCGTTAGAGCTTCTAACTTAGCACGAAAATAGGAGATGTGCATCATGACCTTAGGTAATGTGTGTCGTCATTGCTGGTTCGAGGTTTCGTAGGAGAACTTTATTGTTACTCACCGCACCGTTGCTACGGGGGTGTGTACTCACCTAATTTAAACTAGATAAGAATTCGTAGAACATGAATGTGAGCATCGTAGGAAGACGTTATACCAAACTACATTGCCAAAGAATAATGCGCCAACGGTTTGGTCGTACTAGTAATAACGCCGGTTGGCGTACGATATTCGATCCCACCTAATGTGTGGAATCGTTAACGCTAAATGCACTCGTATTGTTGTGTTATTGTTGCTAAATTCGTGTGTCATCTACAGCCTCCTTAACGTAGTTAGAAATGTAGCGAAAATGAAACGAACATATGAGTACTCCTAAAATACCTAAGTCGTTAAGTAGCGTTATAGTAACGTTGTCACAAGCGGGCGGATAATCACACCGCCAAACCCGAACGGAGCCCCCTTGGAGTATGATATTGTGCGTATCCATCTTATGCTCTGTAACTCTGTCATGTCTTCGATTGAGTATTCCTTTGTTCATTTCCAGTGGTGCACGGTACGGGGTTCCCTTCGTACAACCACACCAAAGAACCCGTGAATAGCAATCTTCACAGGCCATTATGTCTGATCGCGTATAAGGGGTGATCTTCGACAATATCAATAAGGTATGCCTTCCTACAATTGGGATCCGCTGGGGTGCTAACTTATGAGGGGACTAGAAGAATTGTTTGATGTACCTAAATCCCTAGTAATCGTGATTGTTCAAGTCCTTCTTTCTATTGGTTTGCAATAAATGTGCTTGCAATATTTCTGTCTTCCCTGCTCTACATGTCAGTAAAGAGAGTGCGAAGCTGGAGGCACACTGACACGGCTCCGGATCACCCGAACCCGAACTTAGATGGACCGATTGCAACCCGAACCTGGTCGAAACTACTTGTTTGCTTAGAGGTTGTGATCCTTTGATCTTAATCAAAATGTGTGGTTTAGATTAGCTTGCCACTTAATGTGTGGTTTAGATTAGCTTGCCACTTAAGATGTGTGGCTTAGATTAATTTGTCATTTAGTATATATAGCCTTGTTTATTTTCTTGATGGACACAACTTAGATGAGAACATTTTTCTGAGAGAGGGTTAACCTAGCTTTGGAGAGATTCCTTAGAGTTGGAGTGATTTCATCCGCCGAGAGCGCAATTCGATTGTTGAGCTTCGGATGCAATTGCGTGAGAGACGGAAGATGCATCGGCAGCCTCGGACAGTCCGTGGATTCTCGAAAGTGCTTGCTCGAGAGGAGTGATTGCTTTTGGAATTCAACTTATCCTATTTCTATTTCAATTTTCGATTCAACATTTGTAGGTTCCCGAATACATATTAGATACTTGTCTTCAAGTTTGATTCATGGAGATGATCCTAATCCATGTCATAAATTGGTATCAGAGCGGTTGTTGATTTGATCATAAGATTTCGTAGCAATGTTGTTCACAACATGTTCGATAATATGTCTCTATGTCATGTTTGATCAAATTTGTGTTAGAACATTGGTTTAGTTCATGTTATTTGGAGATAATTCATAGTTTCTGGAAATAGCCATTTCGTTGTTGCAAAAATTTCCTCTCTAGTGGAAATGATAACTAGTTCCAATCAATTGTTAGTTGCCAAACATGAGTTGTGCTGTTGAATTTGTCTCTCAAGAAACACAAGTAGTAGTAATTATTGGCCGGCGCTAACAAGCTTTGTTCGTAGTTTTCTAAGTGTTCTTAGACCTTGATTGAGTAATATGGTTGGTTTTGAGCCTAAACACATCAAATGATCATGGAATTGAGTGTATTGAGGGCTTAGAAGTGTGTTTTTGTGAGTTTTGTCGGTAAATCGTATTTTGGCCGTAACTTTTGCATACGAACTCCGATTTACTATTGTGAGGAGGTTTCGGAATCGGCATCGAGTCCTCTATACAGTGAGCACTGCTCTGCTATGCTGTGATCTCAAAATCGTCAAAAAAAACTTGGAAGACAGTTTTTCGTCAGTCTGAAAATCTTGGGTCCGGCATTCTGTTTTCTGTTTTGAGCAGTCGAATTGTTCGATTTACTGCTCTCAATTGGCTGGGAATTATTGAGTGATTCTTTACTTTCCTATTAGGTAAATCCTTGAAGTTGATTTTAATTTTTGGAATCGTGAGATTTGGTTTTGAATAGCTCTCTGAAATAGCATTTGAATTTGGTTATAGTGCACTGTGTCCTGTTTTTTGAGGAGTGTGGAAAAAGTGCAATAAAAGAGCCAAGCTGGTAATATAAATTAGAAAAAGGTGCACTCTAAACATTAAGTAAAAGCCTAGAGCATTAACAAAAAAAAAACAAATTGAGCAGCACACTTTCTCTTCTTTTTATAGTGCTTTGTCGATCATTTGGATAATCATAGTTGAGAGTCACTAAACCAGTTTTGAGGAAGTAGTTCTATCCTTCTGTGGGGGTTCTTATGAGTTAGGAGAGATTTTCATGATCAAATGATGTGCTAAGGATTTCGATTCTAGCTTGTTGCTTAATTATGGAATAAGAACTTGTGACACACTTTCTTTACATTCTGCGATTATAGTTTGGCGTCGAATCCTCTAGTTAGGTTCCTAGTTGATGCGTCTTGTTTTTGTTCGACATTACTTCTCCTTGAGTATTGCATTTGAAGGAATTCCGACGTACTGTTTGAGGTATTTGCAAAACGCTTCTTCTGTTTTCATTGTGGTTGCTTCTGATTTTCCTTTCTGAGAGTTGTGAGAGAGAGTGAGAGCACTTACCTTTCGATATACATATATATAGTTTGTCTTTGTATGCAGGATGGCCACTTTCGAACAATTGAAGGTGCTGTTAGAATCGAGTATGCAACAATTGGAGGCCAAAATGGAAAAAACTTTATCCATGCAACAAAGGGCAACTTGGGATCATGTAGAGTACACCGTGAATAAGAAAATGGAGGACCTCAATTACAGGTTGACATCTTTGGAGACGGCACGGACTGAGGTTCCTTCTGGAGTAGCTGATATTCGGGGTAGATATGATGCAACTGAAGCTTCTCGTCATCGTGATGTGAGTCCTTCAATGAGGTCAGACGCACACAATAGTCGTAACTCAGAGCACTCATTCCATGAACGAGACCTAACTTATCATCGACGTGGTGAAGTGGATGACGATCTTTCTACAATTAGGATTACCCTTCCCATCTTTGGAGGATTAAGAGGGGCAGAGGAATTTTTGGATTGGACGACGAAGTGCGATATGGCATATGACTGCCATAATTACTCGGATGGCAAGAAATTCCATGGCGATTTGTGAATTAAGGGATTATGCATTGACTTGGTGGGAGAAGGAGAGACGTTATAGAGAACGGCATCAATGAAATCCGATTGATACTTGGCCCCGGTTGAAGGAAATCATGAGGAGGCGTTTTGTGCCACAAAGTTATGAACGAGATATGTATATCAAGTTGCAGTCCTTGGTGCAAGGTTCGAAATCGGTGGAGGAATATTTTAAGGAATTGTAGATTTTGATGATGCGATTGGATATTGATGAGAGCGAGTCATTGACAGAAGCTCGGTTCATTAAGGGTTTGAGGCGTAAGATAGCTGATACGGTTGAGCTACACTGTTTTCGTTCTCTTCAGGAAGCTGTGGATTTGGCTATCAAACGCGATGAGCAGCTCAAGAGACCAACCTCAACTGGATTCTCATCTCAAAGGAAGTTTCCAACCAGTTCTGTAGCTCCGGTTGTATCTTCTACCGGATCTAAATGAATTGTTTTCGCTAAGCCCTTCGATAAAAATATGGATAAAGGCAAATATAAAATAATTGATAAGAAGGATGAGGGTGCGAAGTTCAAAGGAAAGGATTTTGGACAGTAAAAAGAAAAGATTCTAACGTGCTATAAGTGTCATGGACAAGGGCACTATGTAGGTCAATGCCCCAATAAATGAACCGTTATGATTTTGGAGAATGGCGAATGGGGATATGTCGATGATGGTGAGGGCGATGAGGTAGGAGAGGTTGAAGCAGAGGCTGGAAGTGATGAAGACGTTAAAGAAGTGTGCGATGAGGATCCATTAAGTTTAGTAGTCATGCGTGCCTTGACATCTTTACCGCGCGAAGATAAGGATGCGGGACAGCGAGAAAATCTATTCCATTGTCATTGCAAGGTAGCGGGACATACTATATCCATGATAGTGGATTCGGGTAGTTGCACCAATGTTATTAGTTCCTATATGGTCGAGAAGCTGAGTTTGAATACCACCCCACACCCGAAACCATATAACCTACATTGGATGAGCGATGAAGGAGCTGTCCGTGTCGATAGACGAGCGATTGTTACCTTTTCGATTTGTAGTTTCAGCGACGATGTCCTTTGTGATGTGTGTCCCATGACTGCATGCCACCTTCTTTTGGGACGACCATAGCAATTTGATAGACGTGTTTTGTACGATGGATATAAGAATCAAATATCGTTCACTAAAGGTCACAAGAAGCTGAGCATTTCCGCCCTTCCACTCAAGACCGTCCGTCGTGATGCTGAACATTTACATAGGACTATGTGAGATGCAGAAAAATCAAAAGGGGCTGCTGTTACCGTTTCAGCGAAACCTTCCGAGGGAGACGATAGCAAGCTGATGCTTAGTCTCAAAGAGTTCAACAAAGAAGTTCGCCAAAATAGTAACCAAGATGAGGGAAGTTACTTTTATATTCTCTTACTCAAAGAAGTACTTGTTATTGACGATAATTCTTTTTCTCACTCGTCTCGTCCTTTTGTAGACTTGCTTAAAGAGTTTGAGGATGTTTTTCCGGATGATATACCACCTGGATTACCACCATTGTGAGGCATTGAACATCGTGTTGATTCTGCACCGGGTTCATCAATCCCCAATAGGCCAGCTTATAGGCGTAATCCAAAAGAAAGTGAGGAAATTCGAAGACAAGTCCAAGAGGTTCTTGATAAGGGATGGGTTCGAGAATCTTTATCTCCTTGTGCTGTACCTGTTTTACTTGTCCCTAAAAATGATAATTCATGGCGTATGTGTGTTGATTGCAGGGCCGTCAATGCAATTACTGTAGAAATACCGACATCCAATCCCTCGATTGGATGATATGCTTGACGAGTCGCAGGGAGCACAATTGTTTACAAAAATTGACTTAAAGAGTGGGTACCATCAAATTTGTATGCAACCCGGAGATGAGTGGAAAACAACTTTTAAAACTAAGTTTGGGTTGTACGAGTGGCTAGTCATGCCATTCGGATTGACAAACGCGCCCAGCACTTTCATGCGGTTGATGAACCATGTGTTGAGAGAATTTATTGGAAAGTTTGTGGTGGTATACTTTGATGACATACTTGTCTATAGTACTTGTTTGGAGGACCATCTAGGACATGTTAGGCAAGTTTTTCATGCATTAAGAAATGCTAAATTGTATGGTACGTTAAAGAAATGCATTTTCTGCACTAATGAAATTATTTTTCTTGGCTTTTTTGTAGGTGCAGATGGTCTTAAGATTGATAAATCTAAGGTTGCTGCAATCCGGGAATGGAAAAAATGTACAAGTGTGGCCGATGTCCGGAGGTTCATTGGAATGTGTGGATTCTTTAGGCGATTCGTACCACACTTTAGTGTGATAACAGCCCCATTGACCTCCCTTTTAAAGAAGAATGTTTCATTTAAGTGGGAGGCAAGTCACGAAGCATCCTTTGAGAAGCTTCGGGATAGTTTGACACATGCTCCGGTTTTGGCACTACCCGATTTTGAACGAGCTTTTGAAGTCCAATATGATGCTAGTGGAGTTGGTATAGGTGCAATACTATTACAAGAAGGACGACCGATTGCTTATTATAGTGAGAAATTCAATGGAGCAACCCTTAATTACTCGACATACGACAATGAATTATATGCGGTTGTGCAAGCCCTGAGAGTTTGGCAACATTACTTGCTGCCAAAGGAGTTCATGATTCACACGGATCATGAGACCCTCAAGCATTTGTGTGGGCAGCAGCAACTCAATCAACGTCATGCTCGGTGGGTAAGCTTTATTGAGCAATTTCCATATGTGAGTAAGTATAAACAAGGGAAAGAGAACGTAGTTGCTGATGCACTCTCTCGGAGGTATGTTTTACTTAATCATACTCGTACACATTTGGTTGGATTTGAACATATTCGTGAGTTGTATGAGCATGATGTAGATTTTGGTGATATATTTAGGAAGTGTGAGAAGCATGGTTTTGATGATTATTATAAGCATGATGGCTATTTGTTTCATGGTGATAAATTGTGCATTCCTAGATGTAGCATTAGAGATGTTTTGATTGAGGAGTCATGGTAGTCATATGCTTGGACATTTTGGTAGACATGCTACATTTGATGTTCTTAGCGTTCACTTTTACTGGCCTCGTATGCGTAAACATGTTGATTCTTTTGTTGATAAGTGTCTTGCATGTAGAGTTGCGAAGAGTACTTTGAAGCCCCATGGTATGTATACTCCTCTTTCCACTCCGGAAAGCCCTTGGTTAGATATTTCTATGGATTTTGTTCTTGGTTTACCTCGGACACCGCGTGCTAAAGACTCAATTTTTGTTGTGGTTGATAGATTTTCCAAGATGGCTCACTTTATACCTTGTGCGAAAACGACAAATGCTAGTCATGTGGCAAAGCTTTTCTTTCAAGAGGTTGTGAAATTGCATGGGGTCCCAAAAACTATTGTATCTGATAGGGATGTAAAGTTCGTATCTTATTTTTGGAAAAGTCTTTGGCATGAAATTGGGACGCGCTTACTTTTCTCTACCACGTGTCACCCCCAGACTGATGGCCAAACGGAGGTGGTCAATCGTACCTTAGGTAATCTTCTACGTGCCATGGTACATGATAGTGGTCGAACATGGGATGAATGCCTACCACATGGTGAATTTGCTTATAATAGGCATGTTAGTACTACTACTAAATTGTCCCCGTTTGAGGTTGTTTATGGATTTAATCCTTTAACTCCTACCGATATATTGCCACTACCTAGTAGCGAGCATTTGAATTTTAGTGGCAGGGATCGAGCTACATCAATCAAGGAATTACATGCCAAAGTACGGGAGAACATTAATAAGGCGGCCGCGACATACGCATGCTATGCCAATTGCGGAAGAAAACGTGTGATATTTCGACCCGGAGATTGGGTATGGGTACATTTGAGTAGAGAACGCTTTCCAGAGCTGCGGTGTGGGAAACTTTCTCTTCATGGAGCTGGTCCATTTCGTGTGTTGGAGCTCATAAACGATAACGCATACTGGATTGCACTTCCAGAAGACTTGGGCGTGAATGCGACTTTAAAGGTTGCCGATTTGAGCCTTTTTGATCACGCTGAAGATGCTACTTGCCTTGAGTACAAGGCAGGCGAAAATGCTACTACTAGCCTTGAGGACAAGGCAGCCGAAGGGGGAGAGGATGACACGGCTCCGGATCACCCGAACCCGAACTTAGACGGACCGATTGCAACTCGAACCCGGTCGAAGCTACTTGTTTGCTTAGAGGTTATGATCCTTTGATCTTAATCAAAATGTGTCGTTTAGATTAGCTTGCCACTTAATGTGTGGTTTAGATTAGCTTGCCACTTAAGATGTGTGGCTTAAATTACTTTTCATTTAGTATATATAGCCTTGTTTATTTTCTTGATGGACACAACTTAGATGAGAACATTTTTTTTAGAGAGGGTTAACCTAGCTTTGGAGAGATTCCTTAGAGTTGGAGTGATTCCATCCGCCGAGAGGGAAATTTGATTGTTGAGCTTCGGATGCAATTGCGTGAGAGACGGAAGATGCATCGGCAGCCTCGGACAGTCCGTGGATTCTCGAAAGTGCTTGCTCGAGAGGAGTGATTGCTTTTGGAATTCAACTTATCATATTTCTATTTCAATTTTCGATTCAGCATTTGTAAGTTCCCGAATACATATTAGATACTTGTCTTCGAGTTTGATTCATGGAGATGATCCTAATCCATGTCACACACCATGTCCCGGATGCCCATAGCTCCGTCGGGAGTTCAGTAATCGTCTATAGCCGCAAAAGAAAACGAAAGGTAGGCATCTGCACTGCGCCTTCAATCCTGAAAGTACATCATTCCTTACGTCATTCCTAGTAATCTATTTTGTACTTCGTTTCGTATTTTCTCGTGTTCTCCCTTCGTAGATGCCTCGTCGCCGTGTTGTTGAGGGAGCTGTGCCCCGTCCCCCGGCACATTGGGATTACGAACTAGAACAACATTTCACTTACATATGCTGGATGCATTTGTTGCTGAAGAAATGAAGGAGAAAATCTTTCCTCCATAGGTGTGGTCGGAAATAGTAAAGGAGTTCTTCGAGGAAACGGGCTGTGACTACGATTACGAGCAACTCTATGGAAAATTCAAGCGAATGAAAGTTTAGTATGGCCATCTACGTGACTTTGTTGTACTTCAAACAGGACTTGGTTGGGACGCTGCGACAGGGGTGGTACTCGCTAGCGAGACCCAAAAAGCTGCTTGGTTATCGGTAGCACTTTTCATCCCAATACATAATTAACGTAGGGGTTTACCGCATTCATTGCGTTATAGCCATTGTGGAATTGCAAGCGCATCCCGGGGACGGCCACTTACTGATGCGGCCGTTTGCGCACTTTGATTACTGTCATGAAATGTTCAAGGGCTACTACGCCAACGGGGAAGACGGCCAATCCAACTGTGCCCCTCCACGCGGCATGGATTCGGCCCAGAGAAGGACTCAGCAAACGGACCCCATGTCTGCGGGTCCATCTAATGTTGGAGTAGAAGACCTACGCGATGAGTATGATGGTCCGCTCAGGACATCGACGATGAACGAGGACTATACCAGTAGCCTGTCAATGCAGACTCGGTCCGGGGCCCCTCGTCGCCGGCGTGGGGGAGTCTCAGTGAATGAAGAGTTCACACGGCGAATTGAAGGACAAATTCAGAGGGGGTACGAGATGATTCAACAGAGCTTACTTGGTAGGGACAACGAGCGCCGCGAGACCCTCCTCTGAGCGTAGGCTATTCTCAACTCGTTCACCGATCTTCCCAATGTGGCGCTGGTCCGCGCGTTACGCGAGATATCTTTCCTAGACCGTCGAGTGCTCTTCCTCTCGTGGACAACCGCGCGGCAAAGAATGTGGGCCTTTAGTTTTCGCCGCAGTAGTCATGGAACCCGAATTACGTTTTAAGTTTATGCCACCGACTATGTCGTCTTACGTGGTCGTACCTTGTCTAGTATTGGTCTGAGTGAATGTTTCCAACTATGCCGCACTTGCATGCGGCTAGAAGTACACGTGTTTGTTATTGTGGAACTTTCCTACGTTTGATTTAACCCTCTTTACTCAGTTACTATGGCGACTAATGTTGGGACGAACTCCAATGCCGACACCAATCGTAATGGCGAATATCCTGCCTTTAGTGATGAAGAGTTTCGGGAGGAGGATGAAGAGGAAACCATCAGGCGTGATGAGTCGGCTGATGAGCGAATGGAAGTAGCATACGTAGAGGCATTGCATGGCATGTCCGGCATTGCCGCGATCGCATTTGTACAATGCTTGCAACCAAGACGTTGCTACGACTCCCTGTTGAGTGGTTCAGCATTTACACAAGAGCTTATAAATGGACATCCGATCAGGATTAAAAATCTTTTACGAGTGACGAAGGAGACTTTCCTACATATGTGCGATACGTTGACTGCGCGCGGATTAATTAAGCCACATGTACGGACGCGTGTCGGCGTTCATGAGGCTGCCGCGATCTTTCTACACACAGTTGCCCACTCTAATAGGCATCGTAACAGTGCGGAGAGATTTCAACACTCAACGCAAACCATATGGCGCCACGTAAAATGAGTAAGTGAGGCATTGTGTCTGCTCGGATTCGAGGTCGTCTCCCCTAGAGATCAAAGTATCACTCACCCTCGCATTGCAAACAACCGACATTTTATGCCTTACTTTAATGTATAACTTGTCCTCTGTGGTCGTCATTGTACCTTACCACTTCAAATCAACACTATTGTACTATCCTACAATCTCCTTTATAGGACTGCGTTGGGGCCCTTGATGGTACCTTGATCCATGCATGCGTCCATGCATGCGTCCCTGCTACGGAGGCACCGCGTTTCCGCAGTCGGCACGGACATACCGAGCAGTCTATCTTGGCCGTTGTAGACCACGATATGCGGTTCGTCTATGTATATGCGGGTTTTGAGGGGAGTGCACATGACTCCCGGGTTCTAAATCACGCAATAGCCGTTTCACAAGACTTTCCTCTACCCTCGCCAGGTTAGTCTACCTACATTCGTACTCAAAGTCATGTTACGGGCGTGTACCATGCCTACTCCGCTAACGCATGCGGGTTGTGATAGGCAAATACTATCTGGCGGATTCGGCATACACCAACTCCGCCTTGACACTGACACCTTTCCGCTCCCATCGCTACCACTCGCAAACATGTCACGACACTCCGGGGCGCCCGCGTGGCCCGAAAGAATTGTTTAACTTTCGACACTCTCAACTTCGCAATGTCGTCGAGCGAGCGTTCGGGGTTCTGAAGCGGAGGTTTGCAATCCTAAGAGGTCCGATGCCAAATTACAAGTTTTACCGGTAAGTAAACTTGGTCCAAGCGTGTGCTACTGTGCACAATTTGATGGTAGCGGCGGGCGAGAACGTAGAAAACCACGACGGAGAAGGCAGTGAACCTGCACTTGAGGAAACAGAGAACTCAACTACGGGCGACCCACTCCCGGATGATTACCTGGAACTATTTGACAACCCACAGATGAATCAGTTTCGCGAACACCTTGCTAATGGAATGTGGACAAGCAGAGATAGGTAAAACGTAACGAGGGAATCAAAACTAATCCGTAGACGTATGGTAGTTAGACTTTCTATGTTAGGGCCCTTTTGGCCGTACTTTCAATTTGTGCATTAGCTCTTCAATGTTGTAATGTGTTGGCGTAAGATATAATGGCGTATACCGGTTTGTCCGTACGACAATAGCATTCGACATTCTTCGTATTCTATGTGTCGCAGTTGTTCAAGATGTTGTCCCATGAAGTGTACCCCCGATGTGTTGTATGTGGAACACTCATGCCGAAGCGCATAAGCCGTACCGCTAAGAACCCTGGCTGTCCTTACTTTTCATGCCCATACTGCCCTCGTGGGCAAGGATCCTTTTGGTGGTGTTCGGAGTGGGAGGCCACCGTGGTACAAGATGCCGTAACACAACAACCATTCACTGGGGGAGCATCTAGTACAACACCTGTAAGGAATGGGCAGAACAAAGGAACGCAGACGGGGGACTAGGAATTGTGGTTCCCCACCGAAACAGACGCAGAGCTTCGACCACATAAAGGGCGAACCTACAAGTGGATAGTCATATCAATGATGTAGTGTTTTTCGTATGCTTCTGGCTTGTCATTTAAATCATGCAATCGTAGTCCCTTCATTAGCGTAATAGTTGCAAGCAAGCCTTGGCCCTAGTGTGTAACCTTTTGCTACTACGTGTAATCGATCGGTTCGATGTAATGGATGTTTAGGCAGAGCCAACATACCATTACAATTTTCCGATGTTCGTTTCTATGTAATCAGCATAGATGGTTACGTAGTGTGTTGAATGTGAATTGTAATGTTGACTTTGAAGGCTAAGTATTTCGTTTGATGTTTTATAACGAACGGAGACAACGACGATGCCATACCATGTCACCTTTAATTGCGGAGACCCGCCGTCGAGGAAAAATTCAGTTCATGCAATACTAGCGTGATCGTGCACAACCGTGCGGGGTGTGATTTATTTTTTTGTTCCGGTCTTCATTGGAAGCCGAAACAATGCGAAACATCACGCACGGCCGTGCATATTGTGCCGTAGATCTCTGTTCGTGTAGAGCATGTATGTTACTTGTATTTATTATGGGAAGCAGTGAAGCTAAGACACACTTGAATGGACGTGCATACGTACCTGCATCTCTTTGTTTACTTTTGTTACCACTATATGTTTTCTCATTCGGCTTTGATGCACTACCATGCGAAAGTACCTATTTTTTTTTTTTGCGGGCATTCGATTCGCGTGTAAATGCATTCCTTAATGCATGGCCATACGAAAGTCCTATTTTTTCCCTGTTTTTTGAGTGGCCATGCACTTTAAACTATTTACTAATCTTTTTCCTTCGTTGTGTTTGTATGTTTTAAGTTATCCTCGCTGCATGTTCATCGGCATGGCACCCGTGAAGAAGAGGGCCAGGCATACTAAGAAAATCACCGGCGTATCTCCATCCATGGTTCCTGCCTCCGACGACCAAGCTTTGAGGCCATTTGAGAACCCGGCGGATGCGGAGAAGTTCAACCGACTGAAGAAGGTAACTTTTCTTACCGGATGTTACATAACCGAAGAGGCAGTTGATGCGCTTAATGCAGTGAGTGAGTGTGAGAGGTACCTCAGGGTGGGTGCTTGGGGACGTTTCTTCGACATCAAGGACGACACGCAACGTACGTTGACATTAGAGTTCCTGAGTACCCTAGCCGTTGACAAGAAGCACTTGCACGAGTTCGAATATCCCGCCACACTTACCTTCCGCCTCGGCAATAAGAACTTTCAGCTCTTTGTTACCGAATTTTCCGTTGCTATGGGCCTGTACGACAAAAGTTTACGAAGACAGTCGAGTACAAATCGTTGTAAGGAGAAATGCAAGACGCGCATGAGCGGTATTGGATTTCCATCACGAACTCGAAAGTATACAATCCTGGAGTGTCAAAGGCGTCCGCACTCCGCTCACCCGCGTTGAGGTATATACATTACATATTTGCGCATACTTTAACAGGGCGTAACTCCAGTAGTAGCGTCGTCACGGGAGATGACCTAAAGTATCTATGAAGCATGGAGCGTGGGTTTCCTATCCATCTCGGGTATTGTCTTGCACAGCTACTAGCTAGGCAGGCAGGCGACGGCCGTTTACAGGTCATATGTATTGGTTCGTACGTGACTCGACTGGCGCATGGACTAGGAGTCATGACGGGATTTGTGGAGAGCTCCGCGTCGAAGATAAAGCCCGGTGGCATTGACGTCCTCATGCAAATGGGCCTAATCCAGAGGCGACGGGGTGGGGATCCAGTCACGCACATTGACAAAACTACGAGCAATTCAGGAGAGCAGGGATCCACGTCCTCGGTAGATGTAGTCGTTGCCGGAATCCACCGCCGTCTTGAGGAGATGGAGAAACGCATCGAGGTTCACATACTGGCGATTGAGCGCAGAGTTGATGCATTGTGCGCGCACTCTCCAGTGTTGGACGGAGGGCCATCCTCGTCGGGTGCATAGCGACTATCGCGTAAGTGATAATATACTTGTTTGCTCAATGAACAACTAGGTGCGTACTTGTATTCGGCGACGACATCATGTACTCGTTTTTCTTTCGATGTTTTGTTGGCTTACCTAACTTTGGGTCCGATTGGAATTGTACCGCCCGTCTGTTGGGCGCCATATACGCATGATGTGATTTTTCCGTTGACGGTTGTTAACATTTTATATTCGGCATATTCTATCATGTAGGGTACATTGGTCGTATTATATATTAAACGTAATTTGCACCAAAGAAATATTTTTTGCACTAGGCCGGCCGTACGTAACTGAAGGCTTCTACTGGGAACCATTTTTCCTAGAAGTTCTTCCGCGGGTAAAACATCACACTTTATACTTATTGCATGTTCTTACGTAATACTCCCTATTTCCCGGAACTTTTATCTGTTTTACTGTAGGCATGACAATTTATGAGGGAATACATAGACAATAATTTCAAAATATATTATTGGAAGTAAGCATCGTGTAGTAAAAATAATTATAGATTACGATTAGGATAACTTATTAGTATAATTAAAATTAATGAAATTATAAATTAAATTTTTAAAAATAAGACTTAAATGTATAACACTGTTAAAAATAATGACAAAATTAGTGGCACGGACAAAAATAAAAGGGTGGACATAACAAAGTGGTATATGGACGGAGTCTAAATTAATTTATTAAACTAAATTAATAATCACATCGTTGCAATCATTATCTATCACATCACTGCTTAACAAAACCCACTAAATTCAAATATAAACCTAAGAGATTTCCAAAACTCATAAAAAATTCAAATTCAACCCAAACCCAAACCAAATTTTTCCAAAAAAAACCCTTGTGTCAGAGGGTAGGGCCTCCAAATCCGAGCCATTGCTGTTGGGTACATAAGTAGGGAGCACGAAGTAACGAAACAATTTACATACGTACTCAAACACACCAGCCTTTATTCGCTAAGTTGAAGCAGAAGAATTACTGTCATGAATTAGCTTTTCCATGAACTTCTCCCATGAACCTCCACCCCCGGCCATTAAACCTCTCAATCCCCTCTCTCTCAAAACCCTAATTTTCTTCCGAATTCCGATCGATTCTCTGCCCATCACCGCCCGGATCGCTTTCTCGACCAACTCTGCCTCCACCACGCTCGCGGAATCCACGTCTCCTCTGTAATCCATCTTAATCTCCACCGCAATCCCCAATTCCTTCACGATGTGGAACGCGTTCACTTGCTGCTCCGCCGCCATCGGCCAGGCGGCGATCGGAACGCCGAACCACACGCTTTCCAGCACCGAGTTCCACCCGCAGTGCGACACGAATCCCCCAACCGCCGGGTGCGACAGCACCGCCGCCTGCGGCGCCCATCCGATCACTCTCCCGGCGCAGCTACTTCGCTCGAGAAAACCTTCTGGTAAGATCTCTTCCGCCGTTCCTCCCTTAGGGCTTCTTAGCGACCATAGAAATCTGTAGCCACACAACTCGATTGCGCACGCAAGGTGTTCGATCTGTGGCGCGGGGAACGTCCCCTGGCTGCCGAAGCACAGAAACACCACCGACGACGGCGGTTGTGCGTCCAGCCAACCGATTATACTATCGTCTTCGATTCGTTCATCTCGAGTCCGAACTGGAACGAGATCAATTACGGGTCCTATTGGGTAAATTGGGGGAATTTCACCTTTCGAGTCAATTAGGGTTCTTATGGCGGTTGCGTCCATTTCTTCCATAGTGTTGATAATAATTCCTTTAGTTTTACGAATCTGACGTGCGCATTCCATCACCAATTCCGATCCGCCATTTTTGTCCAGCATCATAGAAGGCATAACTTTGGCAGGCACAGGATTGACAAATCCAGGGATTTGGAATTCATGATCACTATCCTTATACTCTGTAATATCCTGTCCATGTTCATCTCTAAGCCTAAGGAAGAACATCTTGAACGCAAGAAACGTAGCGCTAGAAGTGTAGAACACATAGCTAGGGATCCCGAATTCGTCGCCAACATCGATCATACTCACGCAGAACATGTCTACAACCAATCCAACTATTCGATCCCCCGAGTTCTTGACAATATCATCTACTGCTTTTCTCACTTGTGGCCTATGCCTGTTTATATATTCGGTGCTGCGTACCGAAGCCAGCTTCTGCTTGTTGTCATGGAAACTTGAGCTGACCGGAGTTTCGGGTTTAGGGAGGTTGAGGAATTGAAGGCAAGGATTGGGGATGGGTAGGATTGAATTGTGGGAAGGTTTCGGAGTATGAAGATCGGCTATGAGTAGATATGTTATACGAAGGGATGAGTTTCGACTGAGGATTAGGTTTCCGAAGTTGAGGGCAGGGACGAGATGGCTCGATCCCGGGCTGGGAAGGAAGATCAGGTGGTGCTTGTGACTGTGAGCAGACTCCATGGTTGCAGTTGCAGTTGCAGTTGAAGGTATGTGGATTATATATGTTCTTTTATCTTGTTAATTTCTTGTGTTTGCAAGGTTGTGGATGGATGGAGACAAGAGGATCACAAATTATAAAAGATATTTTTTTATTTGTGTTTCCTTTCCTTTTGTCCTCCTGATTTTTCTGTGAGACTTATTGTGGCTTTTGTTAAATTGGGTTTTTATTTTTAGTATACTTTTTTAGTTAGGATGGATGGAATATTATTATCAACGTTTAATATTCCGTCGTTTCACATGAATAGTTTCAAAAGGAAGTTATAATAAGAAATACTCCCTTGGTCAGAGTAGTTATGCAATACTTTTTTTTTTTTTTTTTGTCTAGTTAAATTTATTCATAATAAACAATTTATTTATCCACAATTTTATTATTTTAATTTTAATAAATAATAATCAATTTATACTACTCCCTTCCTTCGACGTATTTATAATTATTTTTATTATATAATAATTATTTTCACTAATATATTTTTAATTATTTATTAATTATATTCTTCGTAAATTTTTCGTTTGCAGTAAAATAAAAATTATATCCTGTAGAGAAGGGAGTATTTTAATTTATCCATTACATTTTATTAAATTTTTAATAAATTTTCTATATTGTTATTCTTCTTCTTTACTTACATTAAAAATACTATCTTTTTCACATTAAAAATACAATTTTCTTATTGTCAAATTTACTCTATTGTTAATTTTGATAAAATAAAAAAAATAATATTTAATTATTATTCTTAATTAGCATTTTGTATTTTCTCTTTAATTAGTAATTAAATTTTCAAAAATATTTTATATTTTTAATATTTAATACTTTTAATATTTTATATTATCCTCATCAATTGATTGGAGAATGGACTAGAGACTATAGATGAAAATTATTTATTTAGATGCGGTAACTTCAAATGGTAAGTGGACTGTTCAAGTTCGATCAAAGGAGTATGAAATCTTATTTCCGACTTAGGTTGAGTTGGAATGAAATTTCTTGTTGCATTGAATATCGTATCCACAATTTTGGTATGGCACATTTTATGTGGGTAATTTATATAGCATTTTTTTGTATTTTTTAGTAAAAATGCATCAAGTATATTGTATTTTATTTATTGGATAAAATATGTAAAATTTGTACTAAACACAATTTTTGTTCAAACGAGAAATTGTAATTGATTTTTTTTAAAAAAATACTATAAAAATAAATGATTACTTATGTATTTATTTAATTTATTAAAAAAATTTATTTAAAATATTTTACGTTTTTTATTTGCATAAAATTTGCGTAATTTAAGCTTTTATTTAAAATCAAATATGAAGTTTGGACAAATAGGATGTTTTGTGCAAATTTTAAATTAACACAATAGAGTTTTATGCAATATATAAAACATTTTATGTACTTTAGTTTGTGCGTCATACCCATGTAGATCAAGTGGTAAGACATTCCTCGCTTGGTGTGCGGGTGCGTGTGTAAAATACGAAAGAGTATTACCCAATTACACTGATACTTCAGATATACTATCTAAATTTTTGGTATAACATTAATATAGAGATGTTTGGTATATCCAAGTGTGTGTTTGTTTTGTACGAGTTTTGTAGTTTTTTTTTTTTTTTTATTGGGTATGAGAAGTGTATTGATAATATAAAAATAATATTTTATATTAAATTATTAAATTTTTGGAGTTGATAAAAAATATATATTTTTTGTATATATGTATAGATTATACTTTTAATAATATAATTAGGAAGTGTTTCTTCTGATAAACTCAGGTTGACATATTTTGAATAAACTGATCATTCAAGAGTGTCAATATGTGAAATTATATGTTTATTCGAAAAATGTGAACCTGAGTTTATTAGAAGCATATTTAGAAAGCTCAAATCAAGATTGTAATGTTCTTAAATACTTTAAAAATCTAAAAAAACACTGATTCAGGACTATAATGCTCAATAATATATAAATAAAATACCACATAATTACTAATTTTACTATCTAATTCTAATAGCCCTCTCCCCTAGGATTGGCAGGGCCATATCACTAATATAATTCTAATAGCCTTACGTTTTAGATTTCTACTCAGACATAAATAGAAAATCAAACCGCTTCATGATAGATTAAAGAAGAATACGACACTCTTGACATATATATATACAACACTAATACAAGATATTAAAAGAAGAATTACTAAAATACCGTGTCTCCATCTAGCTGACCCAAACCCGCCA
The DNA here is from genome assembly GCF_009805555.1 of Andrographis paniculata. Lineage (NCBI taxonomy): Eukaryota > Viridiplantae > Streptophyta > Magnoliopsida > Lamiales > Acanthaceae > Andrographis > Andrographis paniculata. Next base: position 4,432,405 of record NW_026137611.1, read on the forward strand.
AATATAGTTGAGACAGATGCCTCTTATATTGGCTACAAAGAAATATTAAAACAACTACAAGATATAATAGGGAAGTCATTATTCAATTTACTTCTGCTCACTAGAATGATACACAAAAAAATTATTCTACTATAAAAAAAGAAATCCTAAGTATTGTCCTTTGTATATCCAAATTTTAAAGTGATTTAATCAACAAAATATTTCTCTTACGAGTAGACTGTTAGAGTGCAAAAGAAATCCTACAGAAAGACGTTCAAAATCTTGCCTCCAAATAGATCTTTGCCTGTTAGCAAGGAATATTGAGTATTTTTTACTTTGATATTGAATACATAAAAGGTGACACTAATTATATTCATGATTTTTTAAACTGAGAATCTTACAGAATATGACAGATGCCATCAAAACTAGTCAAGCTCCACATCAACAAAATTGAGAATGATCACCAAACACCACCAAACCCCAAAGACGAACTTAAAGATACAACAACTTCCAAGCCATCATCAGTAAGATCAATGAAAAAATCCCTAAAACAGAGGTTTGAAAATGGCGACTCAACAATAGGAGTAATCAATTCCTATAACGGTAACTTTCAATACTTTGTTACTATCAATGAAGAGATTTCTAACTCGGACAAAAAGCCTATCTCGACCAAGCCAAAAACTTTAGAACAAATTCCTCAGCCGAAACCCCTACAACAAGTTCCTGAACCACAATTCTTGAAAATTCTCAAAAAATCTTTCTATCCTCATAAAACATATTGCTGCTGCCGTTTTAGCTAAACCCTCTGTAAACATCTCTTTTACAAAATCCTCTTCATCTACTTCTATAATCCTGCTCACCCAAACCCCTCGAACTGAATGGTCCCTTAAACCTACCTACCAAAATATTACTACTATCGAAAAAGAGTTTGATTTCCTTGACCCTTTTGAAACAGCTGAAACACTTTTTGGAGAAAATAACTTCTACAAAATTTTTGACCATGGGTAAAATATTCTCTACTATTAATCAATCATCGAAGACACTGCCTCTGCCTTCATTAAACATAAAACCTCAAAGACAAACCCCTTTTTAAATATTATTTATGTTTCGAATTCATCTTCTTCTGAAAGTATAGAATCTCAGAGGGTGTCTTTGAAGTTTCATGTTTAATTAAGGTAGAGGCAGTGTTTTCGATGATTCTTTGATATGTTTTATGAGGATAGGAAGATTTTTGGAGAATCTTCAGGGATTGTAGTTCAGGAACTTGTTGTAGGGGTTTTAGCTGAGGAATTTTTTGTAAATTTTTTGGCTCGATCGAGATAGGTTTTTTGTCCGAGTCAGAAATCTCTTCACTGAGAGTAACAAAGTATTGAAAGTTACCATTATAGGAATTGATTGCTCCTATTGTTGGGTCGCCATCTTCAAATATCTGTTTTAGGGATTTCTGTATTGATCTTACCGATGATGGCTTGAAAGTTGTTGTATCTTCAAGTTGGTCTTTGGGGTTTTGTAGTGTTTGGTGATCATCCTCAATTTTGTTGACATGGAGCTTGACAGGTTTCGGCGGCATCTGTCCTGTTCTGTAAGAATTCTCGGGTTAAAAAATCAGGAATATAATTAGTGTAACTTTTTATGTATTCAATATAAAAGTAAAAAATGCTTAGTATTTCATTTCCAGCAGGCAATGATCTGTTTGGAGGCAAGATTTTGAACGTTTTTTTGTAGGATTTTTTTTGCACTCTTACAGTCTACTCGTAACAGAATTTTTTTTTTTTTTGATTAAATCACTTTAAAATTTGGATATACAAAGGACGATACTTAGAATATTTTTTTTTATAGTTAATTTTTTGTGTTTCATTCCAATGAGCAGAAGTAAATTGAATAATGACTTCCCTATTATATTATAGTAGTTTTAATATTCCTTCGTAGCCAATGTCAAAGACATCTGTCTCAACTATTTTTAGCAGGTTGGGTAAGCTAGGTGGAGACATGGTATTTCAATAATTCTTCTTTTAATATCTTGTATTAGTATTGTATGTATATCTGTCCAGGGTGTCGGATTTTCCTTTAATCTATCGTGAAGCGGTTTAATAGTTTTGTTTATGTTTGGGTAGAAATCTAAGACGTAGGTAATTATCATAATCTATAATATGTGACCCTAATGAACTTTTTAAATTTATTCAGAAAGGTTGGTTTGAGTCATCACGAGGTAGTAGACTATCAAGAAAATCTCTTTTGTAGTAAGGTGATCGAAGATTTTTGGAGATCTAAAAATATCTTTTAAAATACAAATATATATATATGTATAAAATGAAAATAGTGTCGTGCGTGTTCGTGTAGTAACTCTAAAAACTTCGTCAAAAATAAAAAATCTCTTTAACCGGTGAGTGTCCGGGTCGAACTCAGGGAATATGCGAATATCCTATATTTAATTAAAAAAGAAGTGCAATTAGTTAATGCATTTGAAGAACTGAAAAGATAAATTGCAGAAAATAAATCTAACTAAAAAACAATAAAATATACGTATCTCGAAAAGGATGAAGCGAGGCGTTTGTGTCTGACTTTTGCGTTCCTTAATGGCTAGATTTTCATGGATAAAATGAGCGGGATGACGATGACGTGATAGCGAAAAATATATATATAATTGCAGAGCGGCTTGGAGGAATGAATGTGATCGCATTTGCTCGCTTAAGCCGATTCTCGACTCGGTTGGTACTCGACCTTAGGGGATTTACAACGAGACTTCAGCAACACCCGACGAAGAACATTATAAGCAAGAAACTCTACTGTCACTAGAAATTTCTGTTACCCAATAGACCACCGCGTATACACCATGAATTATTCTTTCAACCGCTCCACTAGTTGCTCTACCCCTTTGATACCTCTCTTTAATTAGAATCGAATTCAGAACAGAAACTAAGCAGGTCGACAAGGCTCCCACGTACTTAGATACGTTGAACTACTCGGAATCTGTTTGTGGCATGAAACAGGCTGAAATAGTCGATTCTTCTATTGCCCTTCCGCAACCTTGCCGAAATCTAAATTGAACAATTCAAATCGAACATGAAATGTTTTTGGGTGAAGGTGAGGTGGAGAAATATGATAGGAATTCTACTAGCTAAAATAATATGCTGAAATTAAAAGAAAAATGAGGAGAAAATCAGTTTGTTCGCGACACAAAACCGAAAATCTCGTATTATTAAACTAGATAAAAATATGGGAAAAAAGAAATGGAGAAAATGGAATGTATATTATTGTGTATATATGGTAATATATATAATTAGAGAGGATATTTATAGGAGGAAGATTTTCTAGAAGCTTCAAGGTTACAATCGCCCATAAATAACTACTTCTAAAAATAACTACTAACTATCTCTAAAAATAACTATAAATAACTACATCTAAAAATATCTACTAACTACCTCTAAAAATAACAACTAATAATAACTTACTAAAAACTATCTATTTTCTAGAAGTTCTAGAATAAATATTACACAAAAATAGCCAAAAATTGGCTAAGTGATGATGCAAAAATTATATATGGAGCTGGGAAAGTGCATGAATAAATGTAGGGTCACTGGAATAAATGCAGGAACTGAGGGAGGTTTGGCGGATTTAATGCAAGTAGGTGGAGTAAATGCACCGCTAACCCAGCAACAATAAATGCAGCTGCCGCTTGTATTCCAAGGTTAGTCATTGTAGAGTAAATGGGTTGAAAGATTTTGTGGTTGTTTTTGTTCTATAATAAAAATTGATTATAATTGAACTGCTTCTGAATTTGAATCTGCCAAATATAGGTTGATTTATAAATGAATTGAGTTATCAAATACCTGTTTTATTTATTATTTTGGAGTTCAGTATTTATTTTATTGACAATGTGTTATTATAACTGTGAGTTAACATGCTTCAGGGAGTTGACCTTATTTAAGGTTTTCGAATAGATTTGATCGAACTCCATTTTCTAACAAATGTAAAATTGTCTTTGTATAGTGCATGTAATACTACAAAAAAATATCATTTTTGTAACGAAATATTTTCGTCTCTAAATCTATTTTTTCGTTACAAATGACATTAGAGACGGAATTATGGATGAAATTACGTTAGCTACGTGAACTTTAGGAACGAAATTCCGTTACAAATATACTATTGTTTTTATAGTGTAAGTATAGTTAGATATGAAAAACAAATATTACTCTCTCCATCTCACATATCTTGCAATATTGTTATTTTGGTCTATTACACATACTTTGCAATATTTTTAAAATATAAAATAATTAACTATATTTTATCACATCACACCACTCAAATTAAAAATAAATATACAATTCTTTCTCTAATGAGATCACCTAATTTTCACTTTATCCTACCCATCTAAATTATTCTATTGGAATCAAAATATTGCACCCTACCAGAGGTGGAGGGAGTATATTTTATGCAAATACAAAAAAATAAAAATAAAAATTATGTCATAAATAAAGTATGTGATATATATTTTTGTTTATTTTTAGTAAAATCGAATAGTCTATAATATAAATTATGTTTTGAAATAATTTGAATAAAAATAGTGATTAAATATTATATTTTAAAAGATCATTATATATTGAATATTAATTTGATTTTTTCTCGAAATAAAATTGTTCGGAATAATCATATTTTTATTGTGCTTATTTTTTTTTCTATACAATCTTATGATTTTATATTTGAATATAAATATATATTTCCTCCGTCCGAATAAAAGTTTTCATTTGACTTTTGCACGCAAATTTAAGTATATTAGTATTTTATAAATATATTGTATAATATAGTAATGTAAAGTTTATTTTACCCTTCACATTAGCGGAATCAAAAGAATAAGCACAATAAAACAAGGGTACTTTAATATTTGATTGAGAGATACTTTTACTAAAAATGAAAATGGATACATTTGACTTGGAGATACGAAAATTACAAAATGGATATCTTTGACTCGGATGGAAGGAGTATATTTTTGCATATAAAATATCATATCAAAATATTTCTTTATTTAAAGGCAAAATTGTCTATAACTGTGACACCCCGGCTCGTAAGCTCCCAAAGCCGGGTGTATTGAGATTGTAGACCGGCCCCACAGGTCAACATGAATCCTCCTTCCAGTAAGCTCTTATCCCACTCACACGCACCCTGAGAGATTTCCCGATGAGTTTCCCATCCTCAAATTATTTTAGGGCAAACACACTTAACTCTAGCGTTTTTTCGATATGGCTCCCAAAAAAAATAAAATGTGCACATTGTTGACATAAGCAGTCTATTCAATACATTTAATTATTATTTAGCCTCGGATGACCTAATACCGGCTCATCCACACACGGGAGTTGGCCAAGCAACGGCCCAACTTCAGAGGGTATCACAATAACTTTCCCGTAGTTTCGAAATTCAGCGTAAATTCTCTCTGTACTTTTAAAATTTCATGGCGACTCCTTATATTTTAAAAATATTACATGAAACACCCTCATCATGCAAAAAATATATAGATAGAAAATTATATTTTCATCACACAAAAAATGTAAAAAAAGAGTTTCATACAACATTTTTTAAAATATAAAGATGAATCATTCAATTTTTTTTTAGAATAAGAGAATTTAAATTGGATTTCGAAACCACTAGAGAGTTACAAGAAAAATTGTCTTATTTAAAATATCATAATACAAAAAAAATTCAAATAGTAATAATATTTGATTGGGAAAAAAATTTATAGTAGTCCCAATATAATTAAAATGATAAATTATTTTTTTAATCTCGTAACTGGAAGTTGTTTTAAAATAGTCCCGTAATTGAAAATTTTTCGTACATTTAGTCCTCTGGTGTTGGAGAAGCCTGCGTGGTATGCCAGAGAACACGTGTCCGCCAGATCAGTACCGCCTAGAAGACATGTGTATAATTTTTATTTTTATATTCTTTCTAAATATGATAGAGCCTCAGAGCAAAATTTGTTCCAGAAAAACCATTTTTATTTTATTTTTTATTTTGAATGTTGTTTTATTGTATATTGTATATTTTATTTTTTTATTTTTTTATATTATTTAATTTATTTGAAATTTTATTTTATTTATTTTAGAGGGGAACTTATCGATGTGTGGCTAAGGAAATATGTGTTAGCAAGTCAACAGTTGGAAAGTAGGCTCAAAAGGGCTTGATCAGGTATCACAACAATGCAATCAAACTATATCTCACCGCCCAAGGTTTTTCACAAATATTTGGAATTGATTTTAATGAAACATATTCTCCAATAATTGATGGAATAACATTTCGATATCTTGTTAGTTTGGTAGTTCATGAAAATTTGGATATGCATCTGATGGATGTCGTAACTGTCTATTTATATGGCTCATTAAATAGTAATATCTACATAAAAATCTTTGAAGGATTTAATATGTCTGACGCATACAAATTAAAGCCAAAAAATTGTTATTTCATTAAATCACAAAAGTCTTTGCACGGGCCCAAGCAATCTGGTCGCATATGGTACAATCGTCTCAGTGAATCATTGATGAAAGAAGGATATACTAATAATTATGTTTGCCCATGTATTTTTATAAAAAAAAATTAGAGAAAAATTGTGATAATAGTTGTTTATGTGGATTATTAAAATTTGATTGGAATCCCCAAAGAGGTTCAGAAAGCTATTGACTATTTAAAAAAGGAATTTGAAATTAAAAATTTCAAAAAACGAGATTTTGTCTTGGTCTAAAAATTGAATATTTGGAAAATAGAATTTTGATCCATCAATCTGTATATACACATAAGGTATTGAAGCAATTTGCAATGGATAAAGCACATTCATTAAGTACTCTAATGGTCGTTAGAACTTCGATCCTATTAAGGATCCTTTTAGAGAGTGATGAAGCATTTGGTCCTGAAGTACCATATTAAGTGTTATTGGCGCACTATATATCTGACTAAGAGTACAAGACCACTCATAGTATTTACTGTAAATTTATTAGCAAGATTTGGTGCAATGTCAACATAACGACATTGGAAATGCATTAAAAACATTTTTCGTTATCTCCATTGAACGATTGATCTCGATTTATTATATACAAAGAATTCTTGACATTAATTGATTGGATATGCAGATTTTGAGTATCTTTTTGACCCGCATAGAACCAAGTCTCAGACTTACTATATATTTACATGCAACAGTACAATGGTATCCTGAAGATCTACTAAACAAATATTAACCGCAACATCTTCAAATCATGCTGACTTAATAGCAATTCATGAGGCCAGTCGAGAATGTGTCTGATTGGGATCAATGACTCACCACATTTTAAAGAATTGTGGTTTGAGATCTGAAAATGATAATCATCTTACTATTTTATACGAAGATAATGCAGCTTGTATAGCGCAACTGAAAGGATGATATATCAAAGGAGATAGAACGAAACATATTTCACCAAATTTTTTCTTTACTCATGATCTTCAGAAAAATGGTGAAATAGATGTGTTGCATATTCGATCCAATGATAGTTTAGCAGATTTATTGACTAAAGTTTTACCGACTGCAATGTTCGAGAAGTTGATAGAACGTCGAGATTTTTCGGTTGCGAGATTTCAAATGATGTCCACATCAAGGGGAGCAAGAGTTCAAGTGATGTCCACATAATGGAGAATATTTTTAATATATGAATATTGTACTCTTTTCCCTTCACGAAGATTTTTGTCCCGATGTGTTTTTTCCTAAAAGATTTTAACGAGACGTATTCATTGCAGTTAATGATACCTAAGGGAGAGTGTTATGACTCATTATATCATTTAAAGGTGTTATTATCTTGTAATGCCAAGTGGCTAATTGTGATGGGTAATCCTTACTTGTAAAGTCTACTTATATATTTATAGGCTTTTGTATTTATTTGAGATTTTATTAGATTTTTTTTTTTGTATTTTAAAAAGTCTATGGATTTATGTGGATTTAGAAAGTCTACACAGTCAATGCAGAGTTTGAGGGATTTTGTTGGACATGGGTCCAAAAGCACCTGAACGTGAAGGAGGCTAAAGACAAAAGTGGAGCCAGAGCTCATTGGCCATGAAGCCGCTCAACAGCAATGGAGCTTCAAGCCTCGGAGCCAAACACTGCTGCCTCCACAGAGCCGAAGGAAACAACTTCCATTGGATTGTGGTGCTTCCACAAGGCCGAAAAGCAGCAGCTTCCACGGACCTTAGGGCAACAACTCCTTAGATTATGGCGCATCTATCCCGGAACAATGTTTCCATAAGGTCAAAAATTGTTGTCTCCATTGGGTTGAAAACAACTACCTCCATTGGACTGCGGTGCTTCCACAAAGCATATGAAGGTTGCCTCCATAAGATAGAAAGCAACAACTTCTACAGATAATGGGATAACTACCTCCGTTGGCCCTAGGTTAATAATTTCGTACTGAACATTAGTGGAAGGCCTATGCACTTTCATACTTTATTCATAAAGCTCAATGGAACAAGCCAACAAGAGGAAAACTGAATATTTCATTTGACTCGAGGCTATTAGGGACACATCCCCGTGGACTGGCTAGGAGTACGATGGAAACAAGTCGGAGTAAGCGGCAGATCTGGTCCAGAGGCAATGGAAAAAGTTCAGAGCAAGTGAAAACCAGTCCAGAGGCAATGGAAGCTGTTGGGAGCTGATGGAAGGAGGTTACCAGGTAGTTAGGAGCTGATGGAAGAAGGTTACCAGGGAACTGATGGAAGGAGCTTACCAGGCAGTTTGAGGTAGTGGACGGAGGTTACCAGGCAGTTGAAGGTAGTAGTGGAATGAGATTACCAGATAGTTGGAGGTAGTAATGGGAGGTTACCAGGCGGTTGAGAGTGGTGGAGGAATAATTGGAACTGCCCATTTTAGTGGGAAGATGCGGTTATTCTATCTTAGGATTAAAACTAGGATTACACACACGCACAAGAAGATGAATTCGCATATTTCTCTATTTTTTTCATGTTTTAGTTCCTTTTTATGCATTTTAATTTGAATTACTTGCCTTTATGCTTCTTGCAATATGTTTTTATCCGCTTTTTAGTTGATTTATCTGAGTTTTAGTAGATTTTAGATTGAATCCATCAAAATCGGTCGTTTAGGCTTGAAGCCGTGCAGGCTCTACCGAAGGAGCCGCCCCAAATCCGACGAAAGACAAGCTCTTTGGAGTACTTCCGGAACCCACACCAAAAAATCGATGAACGGTCTTGGAACCTCCGAATTTTAGGATTCAACAATTGGCACGCCCAGTGGACCAAATTCAGAATTTTCGAAGAGTGGTGTTGAGGTTCACATGGGGTTCATTTGTACCGCCTTAAGAAAGCTACAAAATTGTTGTAGAATATCCAATGCTTCAGGCCTTAGGGCCAGGGTAGGCTAGATCAGGCTGAAACCAACAACCTACAGGAAGCTGGAAACAACAGCCTGCGGAGGGCTGGAACTACCGGTCTGTGGAAGGCTGGTTCCAACAACCTACGGATAGCTAGAGCTAACAACCTGAGGAAGGGGCTGGCAACAGCCTGTGGAGGGCTGGAACCACCAGTTTATGGAAGGCTGAAACCAACAGCCTATGAAAGTCTTGCAAGAGCCTGCGGAGCGTTGGAGCCAACAGACTACGGAGGGCTGGAACCCCTTGGCCGTTGAAGTTTTGAACAGCAGTGCTGAGCCTCCACGAGGGGCAAGCATTTGGCATGATCCCGCCAGGGCGATTAGGCGGACAACCTATGTGGAATGCGCCAACACCACCATGGGGATGTCATGGTCCGAACGTGGCTAATCTCCAATGGAAAAGGATCATCGAAACACAGGGGCAAGGAAGGTAGGCCGTAGTGATGCAGCCGCCAACCTTCCATCAGCACACAGCCGGAGTGCAGCCGCTGACACCAAATCAACATGAGGCCAAGCCTCTAATGGACGTTGATGTCATTGCAGATTGCATAAGGAGGGTATTCTCAAAAAGAAGGTTTGAAAAGAAGCCTAGTGCCACTTTGAGCGCGGAAAATTCAACTCCATACGAAAAAGAAGCTACAGGGGCAGAGACTCTAGATGCTGTGGAAGCTCCAGTCGAAAAGGAGTCTGCGGATGCAGAGGTTCTAGAAGCCATGGAAGCTCTAGAGCTTGTGAAGGCAGAGACTCCAGAGGTTGTGGAGGCTCTAGTCGAAAAGGAGTCTGCGGAGGTAGAGGTTATAGAAGCCATGGAAGCTCCAAAAGAGAGCAGGCTATGGAGCCGTTTCCAGAAAGAAAGCAGGCTGCAGAGTTGCTAAGGAAGTAGGTTGTAGAACCGCTTCCAGAAAGAAATTAAGCCATGGAGCCGCCTCCAAAAAAGAAGCAGGCTATGGAGCCGCTTCCAGAAAAAAAATCAGGCTATGGAGCCGCCAATAAAGCAGGCTGTGGAGCCGCTTCAAAAAAAGAAGCAGGCTATAGAGCCACTTCCAGAAAGAAAGCATGCCATGGAGCCGCCAAGGAAGGAGGCCATGGAGCCACCTTAAAAAATTAAGCAGGCTATTGAGCCGCTTCCAGCCGCTTCTAGAAAGAAATTAGACTATGGAGCCGCCAAATAAGCATGCCATGGAGCCGCCTAAAAAAAAAGCAGGCTCTGGAGCCGCTTCCATAAATTAATCAGGTTGCATAGCCGCCAAGGAAGCAAGTTGTGGAGCCGCTTTCAGAGAGAAAGCAGGTTGTGGAGCCGCTTTAAAAAAAAGAGCAAGCTGTTGAGCCGCCTTCAGAACGGAAGCAGGTTGTGGAGCCGCTTTCAGAAAGAAAGCAGGTTGTGGAGCCGCTAAGGAAGCATGTTCCGTTTCAAGAAAGAAAGCAGGTTATGGAACCGCTAAGGAAGCAAGCTGTAGAGCCGCTTTCAGAAAGGAAATAGGTTTTGGAGCCACTTCCAGAAAGAAAGCAGGCTGTGAAGCCGCTAAGGAACCAGACTGTGGAGTCTTTTCCAAAAAGGAAGCAAGTGGAGGAGCTTCCAGAAGAATTTCAAGAGTTAGGGGAAGTTGTCGTTGACAAGGAGCCTATCTTCGAATGGAATGATGTGACAACCATGATAAAATTTAAGAGGCTCGGGCCTGGTCACAACGAACATGTCAAGTCTTTGCAGATTCGAGTCTCGATGAATGGCTATCCTCTTGACCAAGTTCTGGTGGACAGTGGAGCTTCTGTGAATGTGTTGCCAATTAAGACCCTACGGAAGTTCGGAAAGACTAGTGACAATTTAATTTCTACATTTGTACGGCTTACCGATTTTATGGGGAATTCTTACAAACCAGCAGGTATGATCACTTTTAGTGTGCAGGTGGGGACAAAGGAAATATCATCAACTTTCATGGTGATCGATAATAGGCCATTCTATTCGGCTCTCTTGGGACTGAATTGGATTCATGCATGCGAGTGTGTGCCTTCGACACTCCATCAAACGTTGATGTTTGGGGATGAAAATGAAGTTCAAGAAGTGAAGGCTGAGGAGGATCCCTTGTTGACAGAAGTGACCACAGTTGATTCAAGCGGACGGCTCAAAGAAAAAGGACATGGGATCAATGGAAGCAATCGCCCAGCCCTTTTGAGGAGGGCATTGTTGGACATGGGTCCAAAAGCACCTGAACGTGAAGGAGGCTCAAAGACAAAAGTAGAGCCAGAGCTCATTGGCCACGGAGCCGCTCAACAGCAATGGAGCTTCAAGCCTTGGAGCCAAACACTGCTGCCACCACAGAGCCGAAGGCAACAACTTTCATTGGATTGTGGTGCTTCCACAGGGCCGAAAAGCAGCAGCCTCCATGGACCTTAGGGCAACAACTCCTTGAATTATGACGCCTCCATCCTGGAACAATGTTTCCATAAGGTCATAAATTGTTGTCTCCTTTTGGTTGAAAACAACTACCTCTATTGGACTGCGGTGCTTCCACAAAGTATATGAAGGTTGCCTCCACAAGATATAAAGCAACAACTTCCATAAATAATGAGATAACTACCTCCGTTGGCCCTAGGTTAATAATTTCATACTGAACATTAGTGGAGGGCCTATGCACTTTCATACTTTATTCAAAGCTCAATGGAACAAGCCAACAAGAGGAAAACCGAAGATTCCATTTGACTCGAGGCTGTTAGGGACACATCCCCGTGGACCGGCTAAGAGTACGATGGAAAAAAGTCGGAGCAAGCGGTAGTTCTGGTCCAGAGCCAATGGAAAACGTTCAGAGCAAGTGGAACCCGGTCCAGAGGCAATGGAAGCGGTTGGGAGCTGATGGAAGGAGGTTACCAGGTGGTTAGGAGCTGATGAAAGGAGGTTACCAGGGAACTGATAGAAGGAGGTTACCAGATAGTTGCAGGTAGTGGAAAAAGGTTACCAGGCAGTTGAAGGTAGTAGTGGGAGGTTATCAGGCAGTTGGAGGTAGCAGCGAGAGGTTACCAGGCGGTTAAGAGTGGCGGAGGAATAATTGGAACTGCCCCTTTTAGTGGGAGGAGACGCTTATTCCATCTTAGGATTAAAACTAGGAAAAAACGCATTATACACACGCACAAGAAAATGAACTCGTATATTTCTCTATTTCTTTTTCATGTTTTAGTTCCTGTTTATGCATTTTAATTCGAATTATTTGCCTTTATGCTTCTTGCAATATGTTTTTATCAGCTTTCCCGTAGATTTATCTGAGTTTTAGTAAATTTTAGATTCAATCCATCGAAATCGGTCGTTTAGGCTCGAAGCCGTGCAGGCTCCACCGAAGGAGCCACCCCAAATCCGACGACGGACAGGCTCTATGGAGTACTTCCGGAACTCATACCAACAAATCGACGAACGGTCTTGGAACCTCCGAATTTTAGGATTCAACGGATTTTATTAATTGATTTAGATGGATTCTTATAGATTTGATTGGATTTATGTATGGATTTATATGAATTTTGTAGAATTGTAAAATATTTTTTTTATTGATTTATATAATTATATAAACTTATGTAAACACAAATTTTACAAATATAATATATTTATTATATATTATTATATTTTATAAAGTATAGGTAATATTAATAAATAATATATAATTATTAATGATATAGAAATATTGTAACATATATACTACTACTATTTTGTATATTATATTTTAAATTTTATAATATCATTCAATATATCAATTGATTTTTATGTATATAAATTTTGTAAAAAATAAATATATAGATTAAAAAATAAATATATCACACATAGTCATTATTTTTATATTATATGCACAATTTATTATACCTTAAAAAAATATCTCTTCAAAATATTTCAAAAAACAATCACACCAAAAAATAAAAAATTATATTTACAATTTTGCATAAGAAATAAAATTAAAAAATAAAAAATAAATAAATATAACTAACAGTTCAATGAAGAAAGAATATATATTTAGTTAACTTTACCGATAATACAGTGTATTCGATAATTTAAAAAAAAACAGTAATACATATTTATTATGATAGTAGTAATTTTTAAATAATATATTTATAATATAAAAATACATATTTTCAGAAAAAATTGATAAAAATTTATTAATATATTTTATTTTTAAATTATTACGTTTTATTAAATATTTAAAATACTATTAATAAATATTATCATATTCTTTATCGCTTTTATATATATATTATCAACAACAACAGTAGTAGTAATAATAATAATAATAATAATAATAATAATAACAATAATAATAATCCATCAAAATTCATCTTTATCATGAGAGATTTTCTTATGACAAATTTTTGTAATTGTCCATTAAGATCCCTAAAATCCACATACTTAAAAAATTTGTGAATGGTTGAATATAAGACTTCTAAATATTTGCATTGAATATCTCGAGATTTTAAAGAATTTTTAAAAATTTTGATTGAATACGTCCAAATTTTTAAAAACTTTTAAAAATCTGAATTAATTACACCCAAATTTTAAAAGTCCAAAAAAATCATATAGAATTGTGATTAAATACACTCTAGTGAATAAATGATATGATATGAATTAATTCTTTCTTCATGCTGTCTCTCTCTCTCTCCCTCGGCAACAATCAACAATGTCTTTACCCATGCTTCTTAGTTTTTAAAAGTGACAGTATATCCTACACTAATATAATCTACATGATACTCCTTCCGTCTCAAACTCTATGCAATATTTCTTTTTGATACGTTCCAAATATTTTGTAATATTTTTAAAATAGGAAATAATTAATTATATTTAATTTTTACCCAACACTTTATCTCCTCACATCATCCAAATAAAAAAATAAATTATATATTTCTCTCTCTATCAAATCACCTAATTTCTAAATTATCTTACTTAATACTACCTATCTAAAAACCAGTGTCAAAAGTAAATGTTACACCTTCTTTGGGACAGAGGGAGTACTACTATATAATATAATATTTATATTAATATAATAAAATATCACATAAATTAATAATAGTCTCGCATATTATATACTATTGTTGATTCTTGCGCATAATATATTGATGTACAATGTATTTACAAGTATAAACAAAAAACATATGATTTTATTTCACACGACATATGTTACATATTATTTTAGTTGTGTTATATGATTGTTTTACATCTTGCCTAGATCAACTTAGTAATCATTCCCCTCGTTATCATATGATATGCCTTATATGATTGTTTTACGTCTTGTAACCATTATATAATGTTCTAAGGGTGGTTTCATAAAAAAAAAAAAGAAAAAAAAAATTAGATAGAGAAATAAAAAAATAGTTAGTTATCTGATTTTTAAATAAATTTTTATTATTTAATTTTTATATCATGAAAAGAAAGAAAATTTGAAAAATGCAATACTACTTTATTTGAGTATGGTTTTTAGATTAAATAATATAATTATTAATTATTATTATTATTATTACTATATTTTTATTATTGTCAATAAACAATTGTTATAAAAAATCATAATTGAAACAAATAAAAATTTGTGAATATAATCTAATTACGTTTTTAATATTTCAGATCAGATAAGATGCTGAAAGATCCGATTTGTTAATATTTCTCGGGTAATTTCGATGTTTTACCAAAAATACATTAATTCGCCTTTATCTTATGAATTTATTTATAATTTTTTTTTTAATTATCATTTATTTGTAGTTTATTATTTATGCCAAACCAACCGTAATGTATTCTCCTTTTCATTATGCCAAACCGACCATATATGTTTTTGTACTTCTTAATTAATTTATAAATATATTTCCATTAAAAGAGTCGGTTGCGAAAAAAAATTTCTCTTCTAATCTCTACACTCAGTTGGAGTTTTTTTTCCTTATATTTTTTAAATGAAATAAATATAAAGTATTTAATAAAATAATTAATATTAAGTGAAAAACAAATATGACAAAAAATACATAGTGATGATGGTAGTAAAACTGCATAATATCTTAATTGAGTAACAGACCCGGGCGCAGGCACGGGTCGTAGCTAGAGGGTCCGCCGCTTTCGCAACTCAATTTTTTTTTTTTTTTTTTTTTTCTATGATGTGAGAATTCGCAGCCATTAGCGTCGTGGATTTAAACTTATGATTTCACGATCACAAGTTCGACTCACACTACCAGGTTATCCCTTACGATCTAGTCCTTTTTTTCCTTGTTTATATGAAAACTGAACCGAAGAGGCTCATTGGAACAAAAGAATAGGAGCAGTGGTGGTTATCAAAGTAGAATATGGAAGAAGGATGGAGGATGGAGGATGGAAATAAATTAAAATATTACACACGATTAATTTTTAGTATTTTAAATATTGTAGATTGATAGATTTTATCGATTAAATTATAATTTAGTTGAAAATTGTGTTGGTAAAAAAATTAAGATGTTTGAACAAAATCAAATTCAAATTTTATTAACTTGTCATTGTCATTTTAATGTAGTTATGTTAGATATTTTGACCGATGATTACTTAAGCCTATAATCCACACAACCAACCCGCCCAATTGAAGCCCAAACCCAGTAACCCGCTACCCGACCCAGTCTTTGCGAGACTCGTCGGATCATAAGCTGCTTGGCTTTGAACCGAGCCAAACCGTTCCATTCTGAACCGGTCTAGACCGTTCTATATATTGTTGGTCCCTGCATTGAACCGGTTAATTCATTCACTCACAAAGAACAGATCTAGCTCTCTCTCGATCGCGATTCTCTCTCAAGCCCTAGGTGATTCCACCTTGCCCGTTGGAGTTTCTACGGTTTGGTTTGTTCGATTTACGCCTTATTTTTGTTTGCGGTGTAACTTGTCTGCGATATTGTTTAGGGTTAATTACTGCAGTGTTTCTTTAGATTAGGGTTCGGGTTTGCGTATTTTTTGCATTTCTATAGCATGTCATTTATGGCTTGGGTCTTGGATGTGTGTTTGGTGTCGGTTTTGTTGATTTGAGGGTAAACTAAGTCCGAATCAATTTTGCTTCCGTAGTAGTAAAAGTTTCTTTAAATCTTGTTCGATATCGATTTGATTTCGCGAGAATAAAGCTTATTTGACCTTGGCATTAGTAATAACAAATTAAATAATAAAATATTTTCTCCACTCGAGATAATTATGCCATATTTTTTATCCATTATATTTATATATAATTTATTTATAATAAAAAATATATCATCCGCCAATTTTACTGTTCTTATTTGAACAAATAATTATCAAGTTTGTCACCATTTTTCTATTTACCTCACTATAATATCCTCAATTTATTTTTTTTAGCTACCCCATTTTTTCACTAAAATACTTTTATTTCTTGGTCAGTGTTTGGCAAGCAGCTGATAGTTTTTAGTTGTTAGCGTTTAGCTGATTCAATTAGTTAGTTTATCTAGTTGATTCAATTAACTGTTTGTATTAAAGTGTTTGGTAAAAAAATTGTTTGATATTAGTTATTTATATATAAAATGTCACTTAAGAACATTTATATTTTAACTTTTAAATTTTTTTAATTGTTTTTTTTTTCAGTTTTAAAAATTTTTATTTTTTGATATTAGTTATTTGAAATTATGAATATGTTATAAAATATTTTTTATTAATTTTAGATGTGAGAAAAATAATAATATATAATTTTATTAAGAAATATGAATATTTTTTATTAAGAATGATGTAAAATATAAAATAATAAAATTTGTATATATATTTATTATATTAATTATTGATTAATTTATTATATTTATAATTTTTAATAAATTTATTCTGTTTTATTTAATTTTAATATAAAAATAAAATAATATATTTATGTTTTTATTTTTATTTTTATTTAATAAATATATATAGTTTACAAATAAAATTAATTAATTTAAATATATAAAAATAAAATTATAATTTAATAAATAATATGTTAAAATAATTTATAATTATTGTAGAAAATATATGTATATGTATGTGAAATAAATAATAACAATTTAAGGGCAAATAAGAAATAAAAAATTAGAGTAAATTTTTTTTTTTCAAAACGTTGAGTTATATAGTTTTTCAGAAATTAGCTTTTTGGGGCCAATAAGCTATTTCAAAAAATTAATTTACCAAACACATAAATTAGTTTTTTAACTGGTCAAACATCTAAAAACGATTAAATAAGCTAAAAGAGGTTGAAAAGGCTGTTTGCCAAACACTCTTTTTATGTCATAACAATATAACATATAAAATTCGGACGAAGAGAGTAAAAAATAATGAATAAAAATATTTACGTAGGACTATTTTATTTCTCAATTAAAAAATATTTTTATCTACCTATAGAACTCTTTATTTTTTATAAAATAAATTTATGATAGTGATAAACAAATAAATTGTATTATATAAAATTTTATTTTTTATAAACTAATGTCCATATTATATATATTTTATTAACATATAATTTTTAAAATATTTAAAATACCACAAATACTACTCATATAAAAATAATAAATAAATATGTTTAAAATTGATAAGTTTATCAAAAATAAAAAGTAATTACTCCCTTCGTCTCATAACAAAGTATCCATTTTTTCATTTTAGTCCGTTCAACAATAAAGTATCAAATTCTTTTTTTAGTAACTGTACTATCTACCTAACATTACAAATACCCTTACAACTTACAATATATTACACAAATGCCATTACATTTATATCACACATACTAATAAGGTTATTTTAGTCATTTCTATTTTATTCCTACTATATCCTAATATAATACTAATATTTCTAAAACTACGTATAAAAAGCAAATGAATACTTACTTTTGGGATGAAAGGAGTATTTTTTTTTAAAACGAAAAAAGAAAAGTCATCTAAAGAGTACTAAAAAAAAATCTAATTTTATATATTAAATATATAAATTTAATGTATATATAATTAAATATATTAAATTTAAAAAATAAATATTATAGATAAATATAGTCGTAATGAGTGTGGGGCTCACACTCATTATTATGTAAGTTCAGGCTGCAGCCAATTTGAATATGTAATTGTTGCTTGAATTTGATCACCGGCGTGTTGGTATAAATATTGTGATATATTGTTTAATTGAAACAATATGTTCGTGTTATAGTTAACATGAGCGCGTTTGTTTCAAATCATTTGTCACATTAGATTCCGTTATAGCCACGTCAGCTTATTTCGCTAAAATTTTAACGGTAAGACTAAAAATAATAATTTATTTTTTGTATGGGATTAATTTTTATAATTCTTTTTAATGAGACCAAAAAAAAGAAAAAAGTTTGATTGAGACCAAAATTAATTTTTACTCTAAACTTATATATAATTCATTTACAGTAAACAACTTTATCCTATTATAAATTGGCAAAACAACAAAAAAACCCATGTGGTTTACCCAATCTGCTAAAAACACCCCGTAGTCTTAAAACTCCAAAAAACCTACTGGTGGTTTGTAAAACGTTGCAAAAATTCCCCCCTCCGTTAGATCCTAACGGAGGTTGTATACCACGCGCCTGAAATGCGATTTTTTGTCCATAAAGTGATATATTTATGTGTAAAATTACTGAAATACCCTAATGACTTCTTTTCTTTATTCTTCTTCTCCCTCGTTCTTCTTCTTCCTTATTCTTCTTCCTTATTCTTCTTCTTTCTTATTGTTATCCATACTTTCAGAATTTACTCTCAATTCATTTTTTTTATTTAAAATCCGTTAAATACAACCAAACTCGACACCGATCCCAAATTTATCACAATTAATCGACTGGACATGGATCTTCTTTCTATTTTACCAAACCCAGAAATATTTCTTCTTGTGTTTTACAAAACCCAGAAATAGCAAATCCAAAAATTTAAGAAATCAATTTGACATCAAGATTTGAAATCAATCTAAGAAGAAAGAAAGAAAGAAAGAAACGGCGTACGGAGGAATTAGGAATAAAAAATTAAAAAAAAAAAAGAAAATTGGGGAAAAAGAGATAGAGAAAGAAGAAAGAAAAACCTGAGAAAAAATAAAGAAGAAAGAAAATTGGGGAAAAAGAAATAGAAAAAGAAAAAAAACTGGAGAAAAAAAAATTGGTATCCAACCCTTCTTCCTCTTCTTCTTCTTCTCCTTATCTTCTTTCTTCTCTTTCTTTTCTTCCTTCCTTCTTCCCTACTCCAGCCGCTTCTACCCATCATCTTTTTTCTATTTTTATTCTTTTCCAATTCTTCATTCTTCAAAGAAGAATTGGAGATGAAGAACAAGAAAAAAAAATTGAAAAAAAAGATGTGTGAAGAAGAATTTGGGGAAGAAAAGAAGATGGAAGAAAGAAGTTGAGGAGAAGAGAAGAAGAATGATGCGAAGAAGAAAAACAGAAGAAGACTAGAGAAATGAAGAAAAAGAGAAAAATTAAGGAAGAAGATGTGTAAAAAATAATTTGGGGAAGAAAAGAAATTGAAGAAAGAGGTTGTGGAGAAGAGAAGAAGAGATGAAGAAAGATCAGAAGAGAGAGAACCACAAGGGCATAACGGTCTGATTATGGTAAAATTTAACGCCGTCAGTGTGATTTAAAAGTGGGGGGAGGGGGGGCGAGTGTGCAACATTTTACAAACCACGAGTAAATTTTTTTGGAGCTTTAGGACTACGGGGGATTTTTAGCAGATTCGGTAAACCAAAGGGGGTTTTTGCTGTTTTGCCTTATAAATTTATTACTATACTTTAATCAATAATGATCAAATTGTCATTATATTTTTACTTATTCTACTATATTTTATAAATTATTTTAATAAATCTATGATAATATCGTCATTTTAACTTTTACTTACCTTATTTTAATATTAATATATCATTATTTGCCTTCATTAAATGTGAAATTCAGCACATTTAATAAATTAAAAAAAAAAATCAAAGTTCATTGCGCGGCAAAAGGGTTTGAAGCCTAAATATATATATATATTATGGAGAAAGTTACGGTTCTGAATTTGAAAAATTAGCACTATGATTCTTTAAATCAGCATACGTAAAATATAAAAATAACATAGGTCTTTATTAAATACAACATATGTTGTTTGTAATAAAAACATGTATTGTTAGTTCATAATTACAGCGTGTGTTGTATGAGAATATTTCATATGTTAAAAATTAAGTATTCTATGTGTTGTATTAGATTATATACTATATTAAAGTATACTCTGTATTGTTTATGGTAACATTGTGTATTGTCCTGTAGCATACGGTGTGCTACTCAGCACAATGCATTTAGCACTGTAGTCGCCGCCATATATTATAGATACTCCTAATATATTTATAGTTAAATCACTATTATAAAAAAATAATTATTGATAATAATAATGATAATAAATAATACTCCATCTGTTTCATTTACGGTGTTCACGTTTTTATTTTCATATGTCCCATTTATTCTATCATTTTTTTTAGAAAAGAATTATACACTTTAACCACATATTAAAATTTTTAATTTATAATTTTTTAAATTTTAATTAGACTAATTGGTTATCTTAATTTTAATCTAAAATTATTTTTATTAGACGATAATTATTTTTATTAATATATTCTTAATTATTTACTAATTATATACCTCCTAAATTCTCGTATTTACAGTAAACGAGATACAATATTCAGGGCGGAGGGAGTACTAGTTATTAATATTTAGTGAAATAAAAAGTTGTGCTTATTTTGTATTTTTTATGTTAAGTATTGAGAATTATATCAGTAATCTAAAATATTCTTGTATCACTAATATAAAAATAATATTTTAAATTTAATTTGTCTTAATTTTTTTTTGTGGATGAATAGAATATATAATATATATTGTATTAATATTTATATAATATAATATATATGGAAATCGTGCTACCAAAATAGGTTGGCTGAACGTTTTGTTTTTGTATATTTATATTTTTTAACTTTACAAATTATGTTTTTGTTATACAATGAATTTTTATATAATTATATTTTATTTAATTTATACTTTTTGTTAGTCAAATTTATTTTTAATTTTTTTTATTCCATTATTAAATTTATCATATTATTAATTTTGACAAAATTAACAAATTAATATTTAACTATTATTCTCAATTTAATATTTATTACGATAAATCTCATTATTTTATTACACTATCTCTCTCTCTTTTTTTTTCTTTAATTTCTATTTAAATTTTTAAAAATATTATTAATTATCTTTTTTAATTTTATCATTTTTTTAATAATAATATATTTATTTATTTAATTTTAACATCTTTTTAATAATATATTTATTTATTTAGTTTTTAATATCCATGTCAGACCAAATGTTTCAAATTATCGGACGAGGGAGTATTATTATATAATTATTAAAAATAAAAAAATAAACTATTTAATATAACTAATTAACTTAATAAAATTTAATAAATCGTTTAAATTAAACAAATTAATTTTTTCTACACTATAGCCATATTCCAATGTAATGTTTTAATTAATTCCAATTTTATGAAGATTCCTATTGTTTTCCTATCTTTCTTTTTCAATCTAATTAAATTAAATTATAGATATTTTTTGTGGGTCAACTTGCGGCATAGGCAATATTCTGAATATGTTTTCTTAGCATCATTATTGTACAACATAATTGTTCTCCATCGATTAAACAAACATTCGAGGTAAGTAGTGGCCTTTGTTTATTTGATTATACCATTGAAATGCATGCTTATCAGATTTGACGAATAAAAATTTAATATTTGATGTAATATATATATTTTTTTTGAATAAATTATTTTTGATGGATAAAGTAAAAAAGAAATAAATTCAAAATATCTATATAAACAAAGCCAAAGTATTATTTCTAAATTATTACTATTATATTTTTGACAAAACTAGCTCGGTTTTTGTTTTTGAGATTTAGGGTTTGTTTGTTTTGTGAATACAAACCAATATATTTTTTTAAAAAATTTAATATATTACGTACATTTATTATTATTATTTATATTATCTATATAATTCATATTTCAAATAAAAATAATTATCTCTTCAAATCATTTCACAAAATAAATAAACTCTTAGACTTTCATTGAATTTTTAATAATAAATTTTTACTATTTGATGTAATATTTTTTTTAAAACAAATTATTATTGTTGAATAAAGTAAAAAAAAAAAAAATATTATATAAACAAAGATAAAGTACTATTTCTAAATTCTTAATAGTCCCTTTATCCCATTGAAAGGTTGTTATTTTTTATTTTTGTCCGTCTCAAAATTTAGTAATTCTACTATCTACCTAACATAATAAATACCCTTCCAACTTACACTATATTACACAAATATCATTACTTGTATATTACACCATACTAATAAGAGTATTTTTATCTTTTATACTACAATTCAATATACTAATATTATTAAAAAATTTACGTGAAAAAGTGAATGGTAACCTTTCTACCAGACGGAGGAAGTATTGTATTTGTGACAACTAATTCGGTTTGTTTGTGAGATTTAGGGTTGGTTTGTTTTGTGAATACAAATCAACACATTTTTTGAAAAACAAATAATGTATTACACACTAATTAATTACTATTTATATTATCTATATAATTCTATATCTCATATAAAAAAAAAAAGAAAGTATTTTTTCAAATTATTTCACAAAACAAACAAACTCGACTTTCATTGAATTTTGAATAATAAATTTTACATTAGAATAGTTTTTTTATATGATATAAATAAATATCAATATAATATTTTAAATGTAAAATTATTTTTAAGTATAAGCTAAAAAATTAGAAAAAATAAATATTAAATCTAACACTATTTTAATTTTTTTTTATATGAATAATAAATATTGGTTAAAAATCTTTATATAAATAGAGCTGTACGTATTTTATTATCACATTTTCATTTGCTAAATAGCATTACATCATTTTCTTTAAAGATAAATATGCATTACATCAAACTTTATTTTTCATACTATATATAAAATATTAAAAATTTATTTCAATTCAAAATTTTATTTTGATAGAATTGATCAAATAATATCCTTATATATTTTTCTATAAAATTGAATCGATTCATGAATAATATTTAAACAGAAAACATTTGATCACGAGAAAAAAGAAATCCCTTTCATATAATTAGTGTTATATTTCGATATCAACACAAAAATATGAAAATTATTGCGCATCGATATATCAAAGTTAACCAAATCGATGGATGGATGCATAAAATAATAAAAACTTGTTCATCACGCATGCATTCTTACAGGCAATGCATATATATATATATATAGAAAAGCACAAAAAAGAAACCAAGCAGTAGTGAATCATATAATATCAGTAGTCAAAATAAATAATGACATTAAGAAAGCTTAGCTTAATCCCCCTTGGCTTGCATTGCATGATCAATTAACGAATGCACATCGTTTCCTGATTTCGCCCTGCTTCCCTGTCAGGATTCCAATCTGTCCCATTTTCACCATCGACTTCCCGAAGTCCTTGATGAATCCACCCAAGTCCTGCTCGCCGGCATGTCTCAACACGTAAGCCCTCGTCTCGCTGTCGCTCAGAAGTGCCGAATCCGACGTGAACAAGCCTCTTCTTTTGGCAACTAGCGTGTAGTAATTTTCATCGAATGTTTTGAAGCTACCGGGATCCATCTCCACCAAGGTTGTCTGGTCGTTAGGCCGGCACCTGCTCCTGAGACGAGCCGCATAGTTGGAGTCCAGTGCCGGGTCGCTGTCGCCCCGCCCGCTGAAGTTGTAGAGTCGGTTCGAGAAGCTGGAGCAGTGAGATGTTCCTATGGTATGACTTCCTATATATATATATATATATACTTCTAAATGATCATTCCACATCAAAATTTAATCGACATAAAATTAAGTTATTACCATCTCTTTTATCGGTTTCTCCTTTATCCTTCTAAATAGGAGTATCATTTATAAGAAAATTTCTATAAAAATAAGACTAGAATGGTGAAAAAAACACTATGATGATCATATCATTTAAAAAAGTTGTGCTAATAGTAAAACTAGAAAAAGAAGTGGGACAAAGGTTATATAATCATGATTTCGATTTTATAATCAAGCGTGCTTTCTTTATAGCCTCGACTGAGTTTGAATAATATTTTATGAAAAGTGTATTTTATTAGAAAAAATAGAAAATTAGAGTTTGAAAAAATGTACGTATTGTAGGTACCTGAGAGAACCACTAGGTCCTTGGGGGTTAATCCCTTGGAGGCAAATGATGCCTTAAGCTGAGTGATATTGAAGAATGGAGGCGGAAGATTCGCCAAGGCCTCGTTGTTACGCGACACTCTTCCGTCTCTCCGCCCCAATGGCACCGGATAGGATGGTCCGTACAACTGAAATAAACCAACCGGAGTCGATCGGAGATATATAATCAATTATTAGTTCAGTTCAACATGAGTCGAAGAATATTAATTCATATTAATCTATTATATATATATATATTATTGCAGGGGTAGGATATATACTAGTTGAACGGAGTCGCGGGCAACCAATGCTAATATATCGGCGCAAGAAACAACGCCGGGGCACTCCTTTTCGAGGGCGGTTTTGACTCTATCGATGGATCCGAACCCCCTCAAGGATTGGTTGGGGATTGAGTCCTTCTCAGCTGAATTGTTTCTTGTTGAATTCAGCAGCACTGAACCATCACACCCCTGAGAAACCATTAAATGCATGCATGCATGTAATAATATAAATGTAATGTCTAATTATCAATACGTGTGTGTATACAATACCCTAACAAAACAGTCGTGGAAGTGAAGCCTGAGCAGCGCGGCGGCGAGAGTCGGAGCGACGGCGATAATACGGGCGGTTTCGTGTTTGACGATGGCCTCAGCTTTGGGGCATGTCTTCTTGTAGAAATCAAGGCTCAATTTCTGAGCATTAATGCATGAGCAGAAGATGCAAAGCAAAGCAACAATTGTTGCTGTAAGAGCAGCAGGCTTTGTGAAAGCCATTATATTGCCTAGCTAATGAATTGATCAATCAATTCGATCTTATATTCACAGATCGAATTGAAGCTCAATCTGTGTATTTATGTTCTTCTGTTGTGTCATCTTCAAGATCATATATATATATATATATATATATACGTTTTTTCTTTTAACAGCCTCAATTTGTTGTCCAATAGTTGTCATAATGATTATATTAAATCTTAGTTTTAGGGTTGACTTTATATATATATATATATATATTGCATCCAAAAAAAAGATAATAAAATAATTATTTTTAGGCTCTTTTATATATAAATTTGTAAAAGTCGATACTCTCTTCGTCTAAATATATATATATATATATATATGAGAATATTTTTTTGTAAACATAAGAAATGGTATATCTGTCCGGCTCATTTATATTTTTTATGTTGATATTCACTACTAGAAAAAAAAGTTGATAATTGCGGAAATTTGTCGCAAATTTTAATCCGTGACAATTAAAAGTCGCAGAAAGTAATTTTGTGACAAATTTATGTCACAACTTTTTGCTTTCCGTGGCTATTTAAAGTAACGGCTTATATAAAGAAAATGTCTAACATATTTTTATTCCGTATCTTTTGACTATTTCGTCACAAAAATTGTCACAATTTTTTTTTTTTTGACTATTTTAAGTTGCGGCAAAAATAACCAAAATATTTCCAATATTTTAAATTATTACAAATATTGTCATAGTATAATTTTCGTGACTTTAAAATCAAATGTCACAACATAAATAACGAAAACAATTATAAATTTTTCTTATTATTATTTGTAGCTATTCAAAGTAATAATAAAATAATAAAATCATCTTTAATATCTTTATTCAATATCGTTCGTAGCTATTCAATTTCTTTTAAAAAATTCATGATGATATATTAAATAAATATGTATATATTTTCAAAAGATAAATTTATAATCAATAATATTTATATAGTTAAAATATAATAACAAACAAAAAGTAATACTTTAGAGTAGATAGCTAAGTTAGCATGACAGGTCGTGTAAATAAATATAAGGTCATTTGTTGAAAAATAGTGTGGTACGAAGTAATTCCGAAAAAAATAATTGTGTGTGGTTGCATTGAACAAAAATTATAATATAATTACATCTTTTTTTCAAAAATATAAAATTACGGAATTGTTACAGCTTTCGTTAATATAAAGTACAGAGGTGTAATGATATTATTTTGTAACTTATTGTCACGAAAATGTCACAATTATAAAATATTCATGAAATTTTGTTGCAGCTTCTGTTGCTATATAAAGTCACAGACATGTCATGGTATTATTTTATAACTTATTGTCACAGAAATGTCACCATTTAAAAAAAGTCACCAACAAAATTCCACGAAAATGGTTCCATATATTTTTCTATAACTTGTTAGTAAAAAGTCACCAATTTGTATTAAAACCGTGACTTTTGTTACCGCAACTATAACCTAATTTTCTGGTAGTGATTTGAATATTAATTATTATATCAAAACGTAGTATAAATTAAGAAAAAATTACAAAAATACTTTCATTAGTGTTTTATAACTTTAATAGAAGGAGAGTAATGTACAATGTTGCTCCATTTTTTTTAGTAACACTGTACCACTACTTCATTTTTGGAGCGGAAAATTTTATGATATTTTGTGGTATTTTTTATCTTTTTGTTATTTTTGGGATGTATTGTGTAATTTTATTTTTTAGAACATGATATATAATTTTATATATTAAAAGGTCATGTATAATTTTATTTTTTGAAAAGTGATGTATAATTTTATTTTTTGAAAAAATAATGTATAATTTTATTTTTAAAATTAATATATGATTTTACTTTTCAAAAAGTGATATAATTTTATTTTTTTTAAGTTACGTGAACTTTTATTTTATAAAAATTTATGTATAATTTTTTATTTTAAATAGTTAGTTGTGTTGATAGCATTTAATTATTTATTTAAAATTATTTTATTTGTAATAGTTATTAATTATAAATATTAATTTTAATATATGTAATTTTTAAATAAAATATATATTATATGTGTATGGATTATAATGTAAAAATAATTAAAGTTGAGGTGTAATTTATAAATATGAAAAAGTTACATAAAATAATATAAAAGAAGAATATATATGAAATATATTTTTTGGAGTAAAAATTGAAGTTTATGGTTGGAGTAAAAGTACGGTAGATCAACTGTATTTGTATTGTAGCAACTGCAAAAATAGAGCCACCGGTTGGAGATGGCCTGAGTTGCAGTAAAAATACTGTACAATTGCATTTTTGGAGTTAAACTGAATAAACAGAGTTCTTGGGTTGGAAATGGTCTTATAAAATACTCCCTCTGTCCCACTTAGATTGTCCAATTTAATTTAGGCACAAAGTTTTAGTTATTGGATAATTCGTAAGTAATTAAGAAGTGAATTAGTAATAATAATTATGATTTAATAAAAATAATTATAAATTAAGATTAAGATGACTAAATAGTAATTAAAATTAAAAAGAATTATAAATTATGAATTTTAAAATGTGAATAAAGTGTATAATTATATTTTTAAGAAAAGAAACTGACAAATTATGTGGGACGAAGGAAGTATCACTTTAAATATATAAACTTTTATAATTTTTAACTTTTTCTGAAAATTCTAAAACTATGTATCTAAATAAACGGAGACATTCACAAATTTGATAATACTGGATTTATTCTGAAGTGCAACAACCAAGTATGCATGTGACGTATGAATTATTTTTTATGGATATTCAAATTAATATAGTATTATTCTATAATAATTAAAAAAAAAGTAGAGAGAGAAGTAATTAGAGGCATGTAAATCAAATTTGGATATAGAGAGATAGAAATGGTTGAGAAGTGGTAATTATGCTATTTTTATTCTTAACAATCAATGCACATTTTGGCAGTGTAATTTTTATTCTTCGTTTACAAAATATAAAAATAAAAAATTTTCCGTTTATTCTGAATTAACTTACATATCTGTAGGAAAAATTGCAAAAAATATCCCACACGTATACCTCATTATCACTTTTGTCCTGTATTTATCTCTCTGGCAAAATATATCCCACATGTTTTCAAAAGTCGCTATTTCTATCATTTGACCGCACGTGGCCGCGCGTGATTGCGCGTAAGGGTGCGTGGTGTGAATTTCACGCGCGAGAAAATGATATAAATAACGACTTTTGTAAATATGTGGGATATATTTTGCCAGGAAAATAAATATAGGACAAAAGTGATAATAAAATATAAGTGTGGGATATTTTTGCAACTTACTCTGTATCTGTACTCTATATATTATAGTAAATGCTGAAAATAATTATGCCTGCAGACAGTGGATATATAAGATATATATTATATAGTGGTGGCCGCCAATAATTGGGGTGAATGTGGGTTGTAAATCAGCTGGTAATTTGTGCCTCAACGATGACATTATAATTAAGATTTAAGGATAAAAAAAGGTTGACTAATTATTGTCTATTGCAAAATGGAACCACTAATTTCCACAACTTCCATATATATATATATATATATACACCAAAATATGATAAGAATTACAATGCTAACCGATTACAGTTAATATTTCACATGAGGCATAAAACGGCAGCATATAGTATACATTATTAATATAATATATAAACTGATGATATCCGATAAATAGTTCACACAGTACATACTGCAAATAATCTCAGCATACAAAGCATGTTAACATACCACGCGTATAAAATAAAAAGAGATAATATTAGCTAATAATTTACCCAACATATTTTATATTAATTCAAGTAACATAATATATTTCATGTGCTGAATCCAAATTATTGGCATATATATATATATAGATACACTGTGAACTTTGAAATATGCATAATTTCCAATAGATAATTAAATACATATACGCGTTATCTATAATAATTAATCAATTAGTTGAAGTAAGATGATTATAAATAATTATTACCCTTGAAAACAGTCGGACATTACAGGTACACCACTAACTATACAAACTATGATATATGCACTAATATGGTCAAATTTTTAATCGAATATTAATTAGTTCGTCATGCTACACCTTAATTCCACTAATAAATAAAATAAAATGACTTTCCACACATCGTTAGTTACCAAGAATTTGTCGTGCCAGCCCATTTCTAGTTTCTATTTATAATTTCATTACACATGTAATTGGAAGTTTTCAGTTTGATTTAGTGATTGATGATTCTTAACTACCAATTATATTTAATTTGCTAAACATTGCTTTAATGGTAGTTGTGAGTTGCGACATTGAATTATAGTGACAACAATATAATTAACAACCTAACAACTAAAACTTATTTGCCACCCCTTCCTTATCCCTATTGTAATTGTTAACAATAGTATATTGGAGTATTACAGTATATATTTTGTGTTTCTGGATGGTTACGGTGCTGATTCTTTATATCAGCACACTGTCATATATACAAATAACACACAATAGTATTACACACGACACATACTATGTATAATAAAGATATGTGCTGTTTTTTAATAATAACAAGTATGTTGTATACAAGTATGTCATGTGATAAAATCAACTGTTGTGTGTTGTATGAAACTATAGCATGTGATGTATTAGTATTATATTAACATATAATACTGTGAGCTGTCTATAGTAATATTGTGTGTTGTTGAAACTATAGCAAGTGTGTTTTGTTCATGTATTGTATTCGTATTATATTAACATATACAGTGGGCTGTTTGTAGTAATATTATGTATTGTCTAATAGCACACAATTTGTTGTTCAACACAGTGCTAAATTTTAAATTCAGTATTGTAGCTGCCGGCTTTGCATTTACTAGTTACTAGAAGAATTAAATCGGATAATATTATTTTATTCGATATAATATTATGTTTATTTTAATGTATTCGGTTCGAGATAATCGCAGGTCTGATATACTAATACCAATTTACAGAATTACTAGTCTAATCCAACACCCTAATATTATTAAGAGTAAACTTTTTTTTTTTTCGCAACTGAACTCATTTATCATTTTAGTCTCGTAACTAGAAACTGTCTTATAATAGTCTCGTAAGTGAAAATTTTTCGCACATTTAATCCTCAATGCCTATGTGACACCTATGTGCCGATGGACACATGTCGGCCAGGTCGGCGCCATGTGTCGGAGAATATAAAAATAAAATAAAATATAAAAAATATAATTAAAAATAAAAAATAAAAAAAATAAAAAATATACAATACCAAAAATTAAAAAATTTAAAATAAATAAAATAAAAAATAAAATTATCTACGTATCCGCTAGGTCAGCGCCACGAGGGCCATGGCCAATACGTGAATAATTCTTAATTTTTCTATTACAATATAAAAAGGAAACTATAAAAAATATAATTAAAAATATACTAATATATAAATTATTAAAGATCACGTGACACTGACTTGACGGAGGTATGGATAATATATATTTTTTATTTTATTGATTTTTAATTTTTAATTTTAATTTTAATTTTAATTTTTATATTTTATATTTTATATTTTATTTATATTTATATTTGTAATTTTTTTAATAGTTTTTAAATAAATAAAAATTATCCACGTGTCAGCCACGTGGCAGATGCTGACGTGGCTGACATATGCCCACAAGCATTCAACGCAAGTGCCACATAGACTTCGAAAATTAAATATGCAAAAATTTTTCCTACGAGATTATTTTAAGACAATATCCAATTACAGGACTAAAATGATAAAAAAATCCAATTGCGGGACTAAAAAAATCAATTTATCCTATTCTTTAACATTACTTAATAAATTACTAAATTACCGTTATTTTAACCCTATCCATTCTCTTCCCTTTTTCTATCGTAGTTTTTCTTCTCGCACATCTCTTCCTCGCGCAGTTCGCACAGCTCTTCTTCACACCATTTTTCGTACCCAATAGCTTCAAATTTTGTGTTAGTTTTCCATTCTTACTCAAATTCTTCACAGGTAAATTTATTTATTGTATTTTTCCTTTATTTATTGCTTGTTGTATAGTTTAACACATTTTCCTAAAAAGTTTATACATTACACGTACTCTTTATATTTATATTATATATATAATTCACCATGCCTAGCATAACTAGTTTTCTGTTTGGCAATGCAAATTTTGATTGTTTGGTTATAATTTTGCTAAGTGATTTAAAATTATACAGTCAAGTTGGGTTCTAAAACTGTGATTATTATTTGGATGCCAAATTATATAATTCATCTTTTGCGAATTATATAATTCATCTTTTGTTTATTTATAACTATACAATAAATAATAATAATAAAAAGTTTGAGATATATTTTAGAATGAAAGTTTAACCGTATTCATAATAATTTTATAATTGAAATGGTTTTTTGTTCTATTAAAGAGTATTTATGTATTTTATTTTATGATAGAGTTTACTAAAGAACTGAAAAATAGTTATTGTGTTGGCGTAGAGAAGAAATGCTTTGTTATGTATTTCAAATGAAATTTCGATATTTGATTCTTGGATTTTATATTTGTTTTTGCAACTGCAAAAATAAGCTATAGAAAAATATTTGGTTCATCATGTGCAGTGTACAACATAATATTCGGGTTACATTAAGTACGTAGAATATCTAATTTGTAGATAATATTTAAAGATTATGAAGAATCTACATAATGCTAGAATTGATAGCAAGAAAATTTCTGAAACAATCCATACCTTGCTTCATCGTAACAAAAATCGGTACCCTCCCATTACATCTCACTTTAGTCCTAGTTAAAGGGTGTTATTTTTCTTAGCACAAGCACATCAATTAAATTTAATATTAGAATAATTTATCTCAATAGTATAATGCTAACATATTATCTTTATTTGACAAAATTGCCTATAACTCTCCCGTGGTTTCGAAATTTGGCGTAAATTCCTCTTATATTTTAAATATTTCATGACGTCTCTTTATACTTTCAAAAATATTGTATGAAACTTATTTTTACATTTTTTTTTGTGTGATGAGAAGACGATTTCCCATCTACCTTTTTTGCATAGCGGGAGTTTTGATGAGAACTTTCCGAATATGATAGTTCGGATCGAATTTCACAGGCATAAGTATCAATAATATTGCGCAGAGTTTAGTAGAAAAAAGGGATAGATGGATGGATTGACACGGCCTGACCGTGTATAATTATGCCCATAAAAATTTCCTTAGCGATAAAGGTCAATAGTGAACCAATGGTTTGGAATATAGCTGAAAGAATGTGGAATAAAAAAGAATGAATAATGCAGAGAATCTAAATTAACATAAACGATAGCCAACCACGAGAATAAGTCTCGGATCTGAAATCAAAACCATAGGTTAAAACACAAACAATAGGCTAATTCCCATTGCAAAGGATTGGAAGCCACGAACCGATAGAATCACTCCAAAGACCCGATTTGAAATATCTAAATGGGAGGAAATCACATCCTAGCACTAGAAAAATATTGAGAGAGAACATTAAAGAAATTTTATTCAAGATTCACTTTAGTCTATTATAATGATAGACAAGGACTTTATATAGAGGTCATTGTGGAAAATAAAAGACAACAAATAATAATGAAAACAAACCAAAAGGTAAGTATAACTATAAGGTAACAAATAATAAGAGAAGTTCTAGATATAGAATTATACTTATATGAAAACTTATAATAAAAGGTAATATATAATAAGGTAACTTTGAGATTCTTCCATAATTATTTGTTGTCTTAGTCTTGAAGTCCTGGTTCTTATGATCTTGGCCTTGGGATGATTCGGCTGGGTGACCTTTGAGTGGGATAGAAGAGAATTATAATGTCTAGCAAGTCCAACTTCAATAGTTTTTTTTTTCTTGGATGATCGCGTCATAGATGCATATGTATATATATCGATGAAGGTAACCTAGGCTCTCTTGAAGTGAGAGGTAGTTGGGAAGACAACACGAGAGATCAAACTCATGTCTCACAATCCTCTAAACAAACCAACAATAAAAGGTAAGGCAAGGATAGTTCCAGTACTATTCGAGAGGCCACGACTTGTTTCAAATCACTCAAAACAACTCGATTTGGGGATATGAAGATGTAACCGAATCACTCAAGATTACACTTCAAAAAAATGCATAAGAATCGCTCTTAAAATAAAAATTAGTTTATAAAATATCTTTATTGAATGAATGCTAACAATGATAATCATGAGACCTTTTATAAAACACCCATGAGAATTAAAATAAGAAAGTGCACCCCTAAAGGAAATAAATCATATAGATTCTAATAAACCTTATTAGCGTTATTGACACATAATTGATGAAAATCCCACAATTATTGGTAATCCCATGATGTATAGAATTCCTACAATTATGAGGTATTGATTAATATGATCCCTTCAATTTGAGATAGTAATTTATAGGAGGTCCAATGCCTTGTAAAGTATTCCTGGTCTTATAGTCCTTGGGACTTGTTGTCTAATTCCAAAAGAATGCATGACTTATTTTCATCCTCGGTATGGAGTTTAGCAGTGGCATCCATTTGAAGTTTGACATATTTTGTAATCGCCAATTGAAATTTATGGGCTCGACTCCTAGTGATTGGTCGAAGAGGAATTATGATTGGGTCCGATTCCGTTATGATGGTCACATCATCCCCCTCTCTCTTGAAAAGGTTGTTCCATCAACCTCTCATCACCTACATCAAACGGAGACATGTCAGCAACAATAAATGTAGCATGAACATTATATTCACTTGGGAGGTCTAGTTTGTAAGCATTATTGCTGATGCATGCAACGAATTGAAAAGGACCATCGCCTCGTGGAGACAATTTAGACTTGCGTTGTGCAGGAAATCTCTCTTTTTGTATGTGGAGCCACACCGAATCACCGTGTCGGAAGACAATCTTCTTGCGCTGATAGTTAGCATCTTTGGCATTCCGTGCATTGATTGTGTCAATTTCTTTTTTTACTTTCTTATGAAGTTCAAGAATCTTTTGTGCCCGATCCCTGATATTAATATTTTGTTGTTGACTACATGGTAGTGGCAATAGGTGTCATGGACCGAATTGATCAATTACATAAAACACAGAATAAACTACTAAACAAAACTAACTAATAAAGCAAGAAGAAAGAACAAAATACTAAAAGGAACTAATTAAGTAAGAAAATGAGCAAATTAACTTAATGAAAACTAATAAAGCAAGAAAAAGGATAATCGAAAGAGAATCAAATCTAAGTCAATACTATAGTAAGGCTAACCTGATAACCTTCTAGTACTGAAACATCCTCTACGAAGGCACCACCTCGGTCGACACTTTGGAGAGTTCTTTCACCTTCCCCAAATTCCACGAACTTGAGGCTTTACATGTAAACCCAAAATTTGAAACTAAACCTCATGAAGCATGCAATGAAATTGCATTTTATGAAATATTAGACTAAAAGAGAAGTATTGCTATCAAGCATAACTTCCATGAAAAGAAATGATCATAAATAACCAAATATGCATTAAAATATATGTTTGCATGGTGTCTCTTACAAGGCATCCGTGGACACCTATTTATAGAAGTGGGGAAAGAGGAAAATGAATATGTTTTCCAATGTGGGATGAGTATAATCTCCCAAAGTGTGACAACTAATCTAATGGTCCCCCCCATGCATGTGAGAGGCATGTGAGGTTCCTTATGATATATAAGTGGTCCCAAGGGATGGTCCCCCACTAGTGCATGTGCAAACCTAGGTTTTTGTAATTATATTTTAAACCCTCTATTTTAGCGTACTCTTAGGTTTGCACAACTTTTTTGTTAGTTGTGCGATCGAGGCGTTGCAAGCTCCAACATTGGCATCCAATCACAAGTCTTTGGCTATTGAAATATCGGCTTCAATTTCTCTCCAACTTTTAATCTTCAACATTCACCCTTGTAATTTGTTAACGTATACTTTCTTTCGAGTTCTCGAAGCTGGTCCGATAGAAAGTTTTGGAATTATGAATCTTGATGTTCGGACATCCATGTCATTCCCTCCCCCTTCATAAGGTTGAGCCATCAATTATTGTGCTTTCTCATCTGCTCAAACAAAGGGTAATAAATTATAAAGAACTTCAGGTAATTCCTCTGGGTATACATACTTCATCTCTTCAAGCATCATAGCAAAGATAATGTAAAAGTTAGCAAGCACATGTCTTTATTTGACTTAAATAATTTGCTACATAAAAACAAAAACACAATGTCCCTTTAGATCTAGGTCACCCACTTTTCGCTGAAAATCGGTTAGCGAGAGTAGGATGTTGGAACCCTTGTAGGGACCAATTGAGATCGGAACCTTTCCTTGTCTAGCGATTTTCATATACCACTAGAATGCATCCATTGAAGATGGTCTTGTTTTCGATGTTCAGTAGTATGGAGTCCGGAGTCATCTATAACATACTTAGAAACAACATTCATGCAATTTTCATAATCCATGATCATAGACTCTCACTCTTCATCAATCCTGCATCGGCAATAGAGCAAATTCTCATTTTGCTCGTCAACCCGATCAAATATTTTCCCTGGCTCCATTGGGAATAAACAAGCATTTGAAAAGCCATGAATGACACCCCCAATGAATATTCTTCAAGTTTTTCTTCAATCACTTGGACTCCTTCATCCTCAAAAGCATTAATTTCATGTTCTGAATGTTCACCCTCATCAAAATTCGTAGAACTACTTATGTTATTCGAAACATTGTCTACATGTCAATTGAGCTCATGTATATCTTGTACTTGTAGGTCACACTTGAGTCAGCTCATCGTCCATTTTTTCTCTTAACTCTTTTTCATCTCTCTTAGAAGTGTACTTTGTTCATTTAACGCAGCTAAGATATCATCTAAGGAAGCCATACCTACACCAAAGAAAACTAATATATATATATATATATATTGAAAGTTAGTCCTCACAACCCCCCATTCTCGCACACTCGTGTATACCTCTAAACAAATGGGTAGGGTTCCCAAGCTCTTTAAGTGTGCCTTGATGGAGTCTGAAAGGTGGAACCTGAGTGACGTATGAGTTAAAGTGGACAAAAAAATTTAAACAAAACTCAATCAAATAAAGCACAAGATAGTGTCAATCATGCAATGCAAAGAACCAAACTCGTGCATTTACGAACTAATGATCAAACAGACACAACACACAAATGCTGGACCAATGCAAGTCAAGTATAAACACGTTGATTCAGATCTCAAAATCTTCAAAAATCACCACAAAAACTCAGCCCTTTTTAAAATGTGTCAAACGAATATGACAAATAGAAAACTGTGCCAAACTCGAAAACCAAAAACTAAATAACCAGACCTCAATTACAAATTCACAAAAACTAACTAGTATATCATTTTCTTCACTTCACAAGCTTTCCAATGACATATTATACGTGAAAAATGAAGCTCGTATGAGAAAATTACAACTCAAACAACATTACCAACAAAAATTGCACTAAACCTCCCGCTCGACTTTTTCCTTTTTTTTTTTAGATGTTTTGGTTTTTTTTTTTTTTTGCAAGAATTGTTTTTTCTTTTAACTTTTTCGCAGCAATATTGCAAGGCCTAGGCAAAACAATACATCAACAATGACGGTTTACATTTCACAAATAACATTCAACTCAACAACAGTTCAACCTCACTTTCAACAACAACAAACTCAAACAATCCGCAAACTTGCAAAACTCAAACAAGAGCATGAACTGTATTATTAAAATCACTTGTCGATAAGGTCACAAGTTTGAGTTCATATAATGCATATGGATGTATGGTGCATGATGTACACTAGGAAGCATAGATGATAAAATCGTCTACACTAAAAGGCCAAGCAAAGACAAAACTCGAGATCAAATTTACATCAAGGATATGCAATCAAAATCTCAACTAAGCAACTAGAGGAATGAATAAAAAGAAAAAATATCAAAGGATTTTTTTTTTTCTTTTGAATTTTTGAAATAAAGATAGTGTAAATTGATCAAACTGCTCTGATACCAAATTTAATATACATGGACTGAATTGATCAATTACACAAGACACATAATTAACTACTAAACGAAACTAACTAATAAAGTAAGAAAAAAGAAAAACTACTAATGGAACTAATTAAATAAGAAAAAGAACAAATTAACTAAATAAAAACTAATAAAGCTAGAAAAAGGATAATGAAAAAGAATCAAACGTAAGTCAATACTATCGTAAGGCTGACCCAATACCCTTCTAGCACCGAACCATCATCTACGAAGGCACCACCTCGGTCGATACTTTGGAGAGCTCTTTCACCTTTCCCAATTGCCACGAATTTGAGGCTTTATACTCAAACCCAAATTTTGAAACTAAACTCCATAAAGCATGCAATGAAATTGCATTTCATAAAATATTAGACTAAAAGAGAAGTACTGCTATCAAACATAACTTCCAAAAAAAGAAATGATCATAAATGACCAAATATGCATTAAAATATAATTTTGCTTGGTGTCTCTTACAAGGCATCGAAAGACACCTATTTATAGGAGTGAGAAAAGGGAAAAATGGATAGGTTTACCAATGTGGGATTAGTATAATCTCCCAAAAAGTGACAACTAACCTAGTGGTCCCTTACCCCCATGCATGTGAGAGGCATGTGAGGTTCCTTATGATATAAAGTGGTCCCAAGTGATGGTCCCCCACTAGTGTATGTGCAAAACTAGGTTTGTGTAATTACATATTAAACCCTCTATTTTAGCTTACTCCTAGGTTTGCATAACGTTTCCGTTATTTCTGTGATTGAGGCGTTGCAAGCTCTAACGTCGGTATCCATCGACAAGTCTTTGGCTATTGCAATATGGGCTTCAATTTTGCCTTAACTTTTAATTTTCAACATTAACCCTTGTAATTTTTCAACACATTTTTTCTCTCGAGTTCTCGAAGCTGGTCCAATAGGAAGTTTTGGAATTGTGAATCTTAACGTTTGGACATCCATATCAATAGATCAACCAAAGAAAGCGGATTGAAGCCATACACTAATTGGGAAATATTAGTAGCTCTATGAATAGCAAGATTACATGCAAACTCAAAATAAGGAAGACAACTTTCCCAACTACGAGAATTCTTTTTGATAATACACCTAAGGAGGGTGCCTAGGGTGCAATTTGTTACTTTAGTTTGACCATCTGTTTGTGGGTGATATGAGATAGAAAACAAAAGTTTCGTCCCCAATTTTCCTTAAAATGTTTTCTGGAAAAAGCTTAAAAATTTAGTGTCCCTATCAGATACAATTGTACGGGGAATTCCATATATTCTAACTACTTCTTTGAAAAACAATTAGCAATATGCATTGTGTCATTCGTCTTATTACATGGAATAAAGTGGGACATTTTTTAAAACCTATCAATAACAACTACAATGAAGTAGTTACCTCCATTTGTACGAGGTAGCCCCAAATTGAAGTTCATACTCAAATCTACCCAAGGTGTGTCAGGTGTAGGCAAGGGCGTATATAAACCATGCATAACAAATTCCTTTGGCAAAAGATAATGTTTTCATACATGAAGTGCACGAACCAAGGCATATAACTCCTTGTCTTATGTTAGGTAGTTCATGGTTGTGCTGCCTAGCTTCTCACTGAAGTATGCAATTGGTTGGTAATTCTCCATTAGAAGACTATTTCAGCTTGTTGAAGGCTTCTTGTTGCGCTTCTCCCCAACTAAACGGATCATCCTTGCAAATAACAGCAATGAGAGGGGCCACAATAGTGCTAAAATCACGAATAAACCTTCGGTAGAACCCGCCAATCCGTGGAAACTACGAACTTCATGAACAGTAATAGAACATGCCATTCCTGGATGGCTCTAATCTTCTCCTCATCGACGTGCATTCCCTGTGCGCTAACAACATAGCCAAGGAATAGACAACTAGAAACACAAAATGCACATTTGTCAACATTTTCATATAGTTTGTTATGCCACATTAAGGTGAATACTTCTCTCACATGCTCAATGTGTGTAGAAAAATCCTTACTATAGATCAAGATGTTATCAAATTAAACAACCACAAACTTTCCTATACAAGATCTAAAAACATGATCCATCTATCTCATGAAGGTACTAGGAGCATTAGTTAAGCCAAAAGGCATGACAATCCACTTATACAACCCTAGCTTAGTTTTGAAAGCAGTTTTCCACTCATTTCTTTCTCTCATTCTTATTTCATGGTAACCATTTTTTAGAATAATTTTTGTAAAAAGAGCAACACCCTAAAGTTCATCAAGCATATCATCTAATTTAGGGATAGGATGTGTATACTTAACGCTGATTGAAATTATTGCTCTACAATATACACACATACGCCACTTACCATCCTTATTTGGAACGATGAGTACCGATACAAAACATGCACTAAGGCTCTCATGCAATCAACCTTTATCTAACAAGTCTTGAACTTGCCTTTGGATCTCTTTAGTCTCATCTGGGTTGGCCCTATATGCTGGCCAATTAGGCAATTGAGCGTCAGGTATAAAATCAATATGATGTTCAATATCACGTAATGGGGGCAACTCGGTTAGTAGTTCCTTGGGTAATACATCAGAAAATTCCTGCAGAACAGGATAGAACTCTAGAGGCATACTAGATTGTAAATCATGAGCCATAAGACAATGAAACTTACACAACAAAATGTCATTCCTATCATTCTCATCCTCTCCAATGGATCTAATATCCTTTCGAGTAAGAAATATGGCCTCGTCAATGTTCCTTCCAATTCGGAAAAGGGTATCTTAGGTAAGTACTCCCTTACTTTTCTCTTATTTTTTTTAAGGGGATCACTTGTGGTAGTTGCAATGGGGCAGTCTTCTTGTCAAGATCCGTCAAGATCATGGCCTTCTTGTCCGGACACTAAGAGGCATAGTGTCATTTTCCTTTAACACCGGAAATAGGTAATTTCATGATTTTGGGAATTCTCGTCATGGACATATCCTTTTGGGGGTTTCGCGTTGTAGCATCATACACAACACCTTTTCCTTTGTCAACATTAGAAAATTTATTGACTTTAGTAGTAGGAACACCTCAAGGCTCCAGAATAATTTGGGTGGACCGGAGTGGTGCTCGGTTGAAAGAATCAGCTCGTCCATTTCTCTTGTGTTGTTTCTGCAATAAAATTTCACATTGGAGCAATTCTGACAAGTCAACATACGGGTGTAGCTCTAGAGTATCCTTCAAATCTCGGTTGATTTCACTCATAAATCGGGCCACGGTTGCTTCAGGGTCCTCCACAATATCAACCCGCATCATAGCTGTCTGAAGCTCTTTGTATTACTCCTCTACACTCTTATTACCTTAAGACATTTTTTGAAATCATTTGCATAGCTCCCTCCTATACCAGGATAGTACGGATCATTTTTTCATAGCCTTTCCTTCTCGCCTTTGTTTTGTACGCAGTTGTTCCCACCAATTAAGAGCATAATCGGTGAACTCCATTACAAAAATCCTTGTCCATTGCTCATTATCATATGAAGAGAAATATCGAACCAACTCTATCTTCCTCTCCCAACCAAGATAGACATCCGGGTCAAAACTTCTATTGAAAAAAGGGAGGCTAATCTAAAAGTTCCTCATAGGATCTTGATTTCGGTTGTCTCTATATGGAGGGGGTGGCTCCCATTCTTCATCAAGAATTTTCGAGAGAGTCTTCCCTACCTCGGTATATAGGATTCCGCCTTGCAGATCGGCTAGGGACAGGGGCGGGTCAGTCCTGCTGACACTCAGTTGTCAATTCCCCTAATAGATTGAGCAAGATTAGTCAACATCGAGTGTATAGTGTCCATCTCATCAGTAAGTTGCTTCGTAAATCATGCTTCCAATGCTTTGGATAGTGTTGAAATTTAAGGATTAGGGCGCTCGTCTGGGTGTTCTTCACCTGCCATAAAAATAATGTAAAAATAAAAAGGGTAATTTCCTCACACATGTTTCTCCTCTCTTGAATTGCACTCTCTGGTATGTAGTGATTTTACAACAAACAACACTCTTTCACTCCACTTGTGTTTCACTCACTCAAATAAAATTGGCAACGATCCAATGCTATTCCCAAATCAAGAAGTTACAAAAAAAATCACAAGTAATAAGACCTTTAGATAATCGAATAGAAAAAAAAATTATAAAGCTTTTTTTTTCAGATTTGGTTTCTTTTTCTTTTTTATGGGGAATTTTTTATTCCTTTTTTTTATAATCAAATTAGAATTGTGATAACAACCTTTAGATTGTATCAACTAGCTCTGATACCAAATGATGAGAACTTGACAAAAATGTTAGTTTGGATCGAATTCCACAAGAATAAGTAACAACAATATTGGGCAGAGTTTAGTAGTAAACGATATGGATGGATAGATGCATGCATATACATATATATTGATTAAGATAACCTGGACTCTCTTGAATTGATAGGTATTCGGGAAGGCAACACGAGAGATCAAGCTCACGTCCCACAATCTAAACAAACTGACAATACAAGGTAAGACAAGAATAGTTCCAGTACTATTCGAGAGGCCACAACTTGCTTTAAATCACTTGAAACAACTCGATGTGGGAATATGAAGATGTAACCGAATAATTTAAGATTATATACTTCAAAACAATGCACAAGAATCACTCTTGAAAAAAAAATCAATTTATAAAATATATTTGTTCAATGAACGCTTACAATGATAATAATGGGACCTTTTATAGAAGACTAATGGGAATTAAAACATGAAAGTCCACTTCTAAAGGAATAAATCATATAGATTCTAATTAGCCTTATTAGTAATATTGATCCATAATTGATGGCAATCCCACGATTATTGGTAATCCCATGATATATGGAATTCCTTCAATTAGGGAATATTGATTCATGAGATCTCTTCAATTCGGGATAGTAATTTATGGGAGGTCCAATGGCTTGTAAAGTGCTCTTGGTCTTGTGATCATTGGGACTTTTGGTCCAATTCCAGAAGAATGCATGACTTATTTTCATCCTCGGTACGGAGTTTAGCAGTGACATCAATTTGAAGTTTGACACATTTTGTAATCGCCAATTCAAATTTAACAGTGACATCAATTTGAAGTTTGATACATTTTGTAATCGCCAATTCAAATTTATAGGCTCGGCTCTTAGTGATTGGTCCAGGAGGAATTGTGATTGGATCTGATTCCATCATGATGGTCACATCAGGTTTCATGCAATATTTTTTTAAATATAAGGGGATGCTATGCAATTTTTAAGCTATAGGGGGATTTACGCTAAGTTTCAAAACCACATGAGAGTTATGGGCAATTTTGCCTTTTCATTTGATTACAATATCATCTCAATATGGATAATAATGCAAATGTAGATGAAATTCTAATTATTCTTCACGAGATCGTACATGAGAGTATTTGTTTTTTAAATATGCTTTATCATTCTTATTTGGAATGCAAAAATCAATATTCTTCTACAAAAATATATAGAACATAAACAATATAGTTTGCAAGACAAAATTCTATATAACAAGATTGTGTAAACAACTTACGAATGGAATCATTTGGTAGATTATGTCTCTTGTTGGAAAATATTGAAGGTATTTCTAGTTACAAAAAATGTTGAAGGACCCGAGGTTGAGTTAATGAGGTTGATGACAACATACAGTCTATCAAGTTCTCCATATCACATTTTGTAGGATGGCTCATTCTAGTGAGGGTCCGTTTGGATAGGCTTAAAAAATAAGCAGAACTTAAAGGTAGAAGTAGAAGCAGGACCCAAAAGCAGAAGCAATTTGATTTTATGTTTGGATGAATAATTATAAAAGCAGCTTTTCATAAAAAATTGTTTAGATATAATAAGGTTGAAAGTGCTTTTAAATTTTTAAGATGACCAAATAGAACATAGTAATAATGTAAATAATATATATTTTTATTAAAAATTTATAATTTATTTTAGAATTTTATAAATTATATTTACAAATTTTAAATTATCTAAACTC
This sequence comes from Andrographis paniculata, assembly GCF_009805555.1. Taxonomy (NCBI): domain Eukaryota; kingdom Viridiplantae; phylum Streptophyta; class Magnoliopsida; order Lamiales; family Acanthaceae; genus Andrographis; species Andrographis paniculata. The sequence goes on from NW_026137611.1 coordinate 4,475,689, forward strand.
ATTGAAAATATGTTTATTAAATTTTATGTATTAATTATATTTGTATTTTTTTTATTTTTTATAAAAATGAACATTAAAAATATAATTAAATTTAAATAATACTATTCTCCACATTATTTGAACATTATAAATTATATTTAAAAATATTAAATATCTACTATATAATTAAAATTTATATTTTTAAAATTTGATATTTTCAATTATATATTTAAATTTAATTAAAATAAAATATATAAATTAATAATTAAAATACAATTATATTTAAATTTTATATAAATGAATAATTTTTATTTTTCTTTTATCTAATTTATTTTATTATTATTATTATTATTATTATGGTTAAAATTGTGATTTAGATAGTAAAACTGCACTTTTGGAGCCTAAAAGTTGCTTTTGCTTTTGAGGATAAGCCAATACAAATATGAATAAATATTTTTTTTAGAAGCAGAAGCCAAAAGTACGTTTTAGAAGCCAATCCAAACGGGGTTTGAGTTTCTTGAGTGAAAAAGCAAAATGGAGAATATGTTTGCATGTCATAATTACTCAGAGCGCAAGAAAATTCAGATTATTGTTGTAGAGTTTAAGGAGTATGCTCTTGTTTGGGAGAGAAGGTATAAGCTGATATTGCAAAGTCCGGAATGCTTCCGATTAAGATATGGGCACCATTACTCGAGCTATGCATGCACATTTTGTGCCCCTGCATTATCAGATGGATCTCTTTCTGAAAATTCAGTTTTTAGTTCAAGGTAGCAAGATAGTTGAGTAGTACTACAAGGAAATGGAAATGCTTATGATGTGGGCTCAATTTGTGGAAGATGATGGAGTCACCATGTATCGGTTTCTCAAAGGGCTGAGGCATGATATTATAGTTCAAGTGGACATGTATCCTTACAATTCAACTTTGGAGCTTGTCCAACTTGCTACCAAGATTGAATCTCATGGAAAGGTAGGAGCGAGTGTGAGCATTGAAAATGCATCACAAAATTTCAACAAGCTTGTCAAAATCATGGCCCAAAGGAGATGATAAGCATACGACCAATAATAAGCCGCTTAAAATGGTTAAGCGTGATGAACAAAGGAAAGTCAGCAAGGATGGTTCACCAAACAAAGCAAAGGATGTCACATGCTTTAAGTGCCAAAGAAAAGGTCACTACGCCAATGCATGCCCTAATGTTTTAATAGTTGTTCTTCATGACAATGGGAAATACGTACTTTTATCGGATGATGAGGGAGAAGATTGGGGGTTGAGTCAAGTGATGATGAAGCGATCCAAGAGACCGAAGATCAACGGGAGAATATATTTCATTTTTGGTGCAAAATTGTTGGGAAGTGAGCATCGATGATTATTGATAATAGAAGTTGCACCAATGTTGTAAGTTGGTATGTGATAGACAAGCTTGGACTCCAAACTATCAAGCATCCGATTCCATACCATCTTTAAAGGATGAACTCTGGTGGTGCTATGAAGATTACTAGGCAAGCCAAAGTTCCAATTTCTATCGATCCCGACAAAGAGGATGTCCTTTGTGATGATTTTACTTCGATGATCGCATGCCATGTGCTTCTTGGTCGACCATGGCAATCTAATAAAGGAATTATCTATGATGGCAAGACTAACAAATTTAGATTTTATGACAAGGGCTACAATGTAATGATTCATTCTTTTCCATTGAAGGAGGTTCGAAAAGATCAATAAAGTTTGCGAAGGAAGATGTGTGAAGCTGAAAGCCTTAAAAGAGTAAAAGGAAAATAAGTATCTAAATAGGAAAAGAAAGAGTTCTACTAACGGTTCCAACAACCTTATTTCAACTTACCAATTTTCAGCAATAAGCTGGTGACCTAGATCATCAAAAGGGGAGTTGTTTTATATTTTTATGCAAAGATTTATTTCATTTTCATAAAGATAATCTACTCACTAAATTTTCTATTCCCTTTGCTATAATGCTTGAACAGATGAAGGATGTATACTCGGAGGAACTACCGAATGGACTACAACCCATTTTTTGGATAGAGTATCAAATTTACTTCATACCCGGTGCTTCGATTCCAAATCATCATGCATATCGGTGCAATCCAGATGAGAATAAAGAGATTCAAAAACAAGTCCAAGATTTCTTGAGAAAGGATGGGTTCGGGAGAGCTTATCACAATGTGTTGTTCCTATTATAATTGTTCCCGAAAAGGATGAAACTTGGAGTATGTGTGTGAATTGTAGAGCGGTGAATGCGATTACCATTAAGTATCGACACCTAATCCTGCGCTTAGATGACTTGTTTGATGAGATTAATGGAGCGAGAATGTTTTCCAAGATTGACCATCGGAGTGGATACCACCAAATTCACATGCAACCAGACGATAAGTGGAAGTTTGTACAAATAGTTGGTAATGTCATTCGGTCTAAGTAATGCTCCTGATACTTTCATGTGTTTAATGAATCATATTTTACGTGCTTTCATTGGTAAATTTGTTGTAGTCTACTTTGATGATATTCTTATCTACAATATTGGAGCATGTACGGCTGGTCTTTCAACGGTTAAGGGAAGAACAACTCTATGCTAATTTTAAAAAATGCATATTCCATACTAATGAAGTTGTTTTCTTTGGGTTTGTAGTTAGTGAAGGATGGCTTGAAGATTGATGAAACAAAAGTTAAGGCAATTAAAGAATAGACACCTCCAATGAATATAGGAGAAATTAAGATGTTATTGGGAATATGTGGATTTTTTTGGAGGTTCGTTCTAGGTTTTAGCTTGATCGTTATTTCCCTCACTTCATTGCTCAAGAAAGGGGTCATGTTTAAGTGGGAACAAGCACACTAAATAGTGTTTGAGACATTGAAGGCAAAGCTTACTCAAGAACTAGTACTTACACTACCAAATTTTAAAAAGGCCTTTGAGCTTAAGTGAGATGCTTAGGGAAAATGAATGGGTGCAGCTTTGCTTCAAGAAGGTCAACTCATACCCTATTATAGTGAAAATTTTTGAGGGGCTATCTTAAATTACTTTACATATGAAAAATAGTTGTATTTGGTGGTACGGGCTGTAATAAAATTAATAGATTATTTGATTCCACGAGAGTTTTTTATACACACCGATCATGAGACCTTGAAGCACTTTAGAGGGCAGCAACAACTTAACCGAAGGCACGCACAATGGGTATCTTTTATTAAGTCATTTTCATACACCATCAAGTACAAAAAAAAAAGGAAAGGATAATATTTTTGTGGACTTACTTTCATGCAGGTATGCTTTAGTTTCATACGCGTCCACGCATTTATTAGGATTTGAGCATGTTAAGGAATTATACCACATTGATGAGGATTTCAAAGATGTGTATACTTTGTGTGAATTGCATGGGAATGATAAGTATTGCAAACATGAGGGATTTTTGTATTATGATAATTAACTTTGTATCTCAAGATACTCTATTTGGGAGTTACTTATACAAGATGTTCATGGTGGTGAGATGATGGGCCACTTTGGGAAGAATGCTACAATGAAAGCTGTTGAAGAGTAATTTTATTGGCTTGGAATGCATAATCAAGTTGCAAAATATATTTTGCGATGCATGACCTGTCTCAAGGCCAAGTCAACACTTAAGCCACATGGACTCTACATGACTCTTCCACCCCCTGAAGGACCATGGATTGATATTAGTATGGATTTCGTATTGGGATTACCTAGAACTGCATGTGTTAAAGATTCTATTTTTGTTGTGGTTGACAAGTTTTCAAAGATGGTGCATTTCATTCCTTGTGCAAAGACAAATGATGCCCATCACATCCCCAAGTTGTTTTTTTAAGGAAATAGTATACCTTTATGGAGTGCCAAGGTCTATTGTCTCAGATCGTGATGCAAAGTTTGTGAGTTACTTTTGAAAATCATTGTGGCACAAAATTGGTAAGCTTCTCTTCTCAATATCCTATCACCCCCAAACCGATGGACAAACGAATGCGATAAATCGGGTGCTAGGTATTCTTCTTAGAGTTATTGTGAATTCACATAGTAAAAGTTGGGATGAATGTCTTCCTTACATTGAGTTTGAATAAAATAGACATATCCACACAACCACACACATGTCACCATTTGAAGTAGTTTATGGAATGAACCCACTAACTCCTACTGATCTCTTACCATTGTCTAGCAATGAGTTCTTAAATGTTAATGGTAGGGAACGAGCAAGACGCATAAAATAACTCCATAAGGATGTCAAAGAAATTCTAGAAAAATTTGCAGAGGTATAGGCTAAGTACGCTAACCGTGGGTGTAAAAATTCCGGAGATTGGGTTGGGTTCACATGAGGAAGGAAAGGTTTCCCGCAAGGCGACATACTAAGCTATCACCCCGTGGAGATGGGCCATTTTGAGTGCTTGAAAGGATTAATGATAATTCATACCGTTTGGAACTTCCGGATGAATATGGTATTAATTCTACTTTTAATATTTTAGATTTGTCACTCTATGATCAAGGCGATGAGGAAGCACAATGGTTGATGGCTCAACCTTCTGAAGGGGGAGGGGATGACATGGATGCCCAAAGATCGGGACTTGAAATTATGTATATTTCAATCAGGCCAATTTCCAGAGTTCGAGTGAAATCATGCATTGAAAAATTGCAAGACTTGATAAAAAAAAATTGGAAAATTGAAGCCCAACAGACGAACTATGTTACAACATGTGAAGACTTGATGGAATGCCTAGGGCGAGTGTCGTGGTAGTGAAGGTTACGTTGGAGCTTGTAAAGCCTCAATCGGATAATTAACGGAAAAGTTGTGCAAACCTAGAGTGTGCTAAAATAGAGAGTTTAATATATAATTTACATAAAACCTAGGATTGTACGAGCATTAGTGAGGGACCATCCATTGGGACCATTATATATATAAGGAATCTAACATGCCTCTCACATGCATGGAGACCATTAGGCTAGATATCTCTCATTAGGAGATTAATTATACAAAACTCATCCCATATTGTAAAATCACTCCACTTTCCCCTCTTTCTTATAAATAGGTGTCCTTGGGTGCTTTGTATTACATACTAAACCAGATTATATTTTAATGCATATTTGGTCATTTATGATAATTTCCTTTTATGCAAGTTATGTTTAATAGAAATACTTTTATTTTAGTCTAATATTTCATGAAATACAATTTCATTGCATTCTTCATGGGGTTTAGTTTCAAAATTCGAGTTTGAGTATAAAGCCTTAAGTTTGTGGCATTTGGGAAAGGTGAAAGAGCTCTCCAAAGTATTGACTAAGGTGGTGCCTTCGTAGATGATTGTTCGGTGCTAGAAGGGTATCAGATCGTGCTTACGATAGTATTTACTTAGGTTTGCTTTTCTTTCAATTATCCTTTTTCTCGCTTTATTTATTCCGTTTAGTTAATTTTCGTTCTTTTTTCTTGTGTAATTAGTTCCGTTTAGTCATTTGTTCTTTTTTTCTTGCTTTATTAGTTAGTTTCGCTAAGTAGTTTATTCTGTTTCTTGTGTAATTGATAAATTTGGTCCATGACAATGGGGGGGACCATAAGGCTAGGTGTCTCTCATTAGGAGATTATGTATATAAAACTTATCCCACATTAGAAAATTACTTCACTTTACCCTTCCCCCACTCCTATAAATAGGTGCCGTTGGGTGCTTTGCATTACACACCAAACAAAATAATATTTTAATGCATATTTGGTCATTTGTGATCGTTTTCTTTTATGGAAGTTATGCTTGATAGCAATACTTCTCATTTAGTCTAATATTTCATAAAATGCAATTTTATTGCATGCTTCGTGGGGTTTAATTTCAAAATTCAGCTTTAAGTATAAAGCCTCAAGTTCATGGCATTTGGAGAAGGTGGAATAGCTCTCCAAAGTATCGACCGAGGTGGTGTCTTCGTAGAGGATGATTCGATGCTAGAAGGGTCTTGGGTCGTGCTTACGTTAGTACTTACTTATGTTTGATTCTCTTTTGATTTATCATTTTTGTCACTTTATTCATCCTGTTTAGTTAATTCATTCCTTGTTCTTGATTAATTAGTTTTGTTTAGTAGTTTTTTATTTCTTCTTGCTTTATTAGTTAGTTCCACTTAGTAGTTTATTTCGTGTCTTTTGTAATTGATCAATTTTGGTCTTTGACAGTCATCCTTCTTACAACAACATGGCACCTATGCCAACTCCACTAGCATCACACTGCACTTCAAAAGCCTGCTTAAGTTTGGTAATGCCAAAATTAGAGCATGTGTCAAGTTGTCCCGAAGTTTCTCAAAAGCGGCCATTTGACTTGTCTCCCACTTAATGGAACATTTTTCTTCAAAAGGGAGGTTAGCGGGCTGCTATCACACTAAAATGTAGGAAAAAACTCTTAAAGAATCTACACATCCTAAGAAATCTCCAAACTTCAGCCACGCTCGTGCATTTTTCCCATTCCCGAATCGTAGCAACCTTAGCTTCATCAACCTTAAGACCATCAGCACCTACAATAAAACCAAGAAAAATAATTTCATTAGGGAAGAATATGCATTCTTTAATGTACCATACAATTTATCATTTCTTAAAGCATCAAAAACTTGCCTAACATGCCCAAGATAATCCTCAAAACACATATTATAGACAAGTGTATCATCAAAGTATACCACAACAAACTTTCCAATAAATTCTCTTAACACATGGTTCATCAATCGCATGAAAGTGTTGGGCGCATTTGTGAACCTGAACTCGTACAACCCAAACTTACTTTTAAAGGTTATTTTTTATTTGTCTCCCGGCTGCATACGAATCTGGGTGTAACCACTTTTCAAGTCAATCTTCGTGAACATCTGTGCTCCATGTAATTCATCAAGAATATCATCCAATCGAGGAATTGGATGCTGGTATTTCATGGTAATTGCATTGACATCCCTGCAATCAACACACATACGCCATGAGTTATCCTTTATTGGAACAACTAGAACGGGTACAACACAAGGAGATAAAAATTCTCAAAACTATCCCTTATCAAGAAGCTCATGGATGTTTTTCCAAATTTCTTCGCTTTCTTTTGGATTACACCTGTAAACTGGCCTATTTAAAATTGATGCACGCGGTACAAAGTCAACACGACGTTTGATGCCTCGCAATGGTAGTAATCTAAGTTGTATATCATCCAGAAAGACACCCCCAAACTTCTTAGGCAAGTCTTCAAAAGGATGAGACAAGTGAGAAAATGTATCAACATCAATAACAAGTACATCTTTGAGTAAAAGAATGTAAATGTAACTTCCTTAATCTTGGTTACTGTTTTGGCGAACTTTATTGTTGAATTCTTTGAGACTAAGCAACAGTTTTCTGTCGGCTCCCCCCGAAGATTTTGCTGAAACTATAAGGGCAGCCGCCTTTTATTTCACCATATCACGCATCGATCTACGCAAGTATTCAGCATCACGGCGTACAGACTCAGGTGGTAGGGAGGAAATTCTCAATCTCTTACCATCCTTACTGAAGGATATTTGATTCTTATACCCATTGTACGAGACACGCCGATCAAATTGCCAAGGACGTCCCAAGAGAAGATGACATGCGGTAATGGGACAAACATCACAAATACATCATCGTTGAATCCACCAATAGAAAAGGTTACTCTTGCTTGCTTATCCACACGAACAGCTCATTCGGCACTCATCCAATGTAAATTATATGGCTTCGGATCAAGGTTAGTATTTAAACACAACTTCTATACCACATACAAACTCACAATATTGGTGCAGCTGCCCGAATCCACTATCATGGATATGGTTTGCCACGCTACTTTGCAATGACAATGGAACAAGTTTTCTCATTATTCTTCATCCTTACAGTGCGCATCTTCACGTGGCAGAGATGCCAAGGCTCGCATCACCACTAAACTTAATGGATCCTTATCACAAACTTCCTCAACAACATCATCATTATTATTTTCAGCAACTTCTACTTTCCCACCATTGCCATCATCTACATAACCCCACTCGCCATTCTCTAAAATCATAATAGTCCATTTATTGGAACATTGACCTGGATAGTGCCCTTGCCCATTACACTTATAATACGTCACAATTTTTTCTTTCCATTGGCCCAACTCTTTTCCTTTAAACTTCACAACATCATCCTTCTTCTCAACTACTTTGGCCTTATCTTATCCATATTTTATCAAAAGACTTAGTTGAAGAAACTACCTTAGAACCGGTGGAAGACACGACCAAAGCTACAAAGCTGGTCGGAAAATTCTTTTAAAAGGATAATGGTAGCCTCGGTGCTTCCAATAAAAATTCTCTAATGCCATGTGTAGCAAGTGACGCGGAGGTGGATCCACAGAGACTGTGAAATTTAATTCTTGTTTTGTCACACATTCAAGTATTTGGGAGGGATGGATTAGAAATTCAAGAAAATAATTAAAATAAGCGATGGAAAATAAAATTTAGATTCCAAAGAGATTAAATTTTTAGCCCAATGAGTGAATATGAAACCAGATTAAAGATTCGATCATCGATTCTAAATAATCTTATTATTCAATTGATAAATTGGTTATAGACATTATATACGATCATAATGCCCAATTTTTCCTTACTTTATTGGCGGCAATGGTACGACCGATTAACCGTATCCCTAATCAAAGAAATAATCTATCTACGACCATTAATTAATTTCCCAATTGAAAATAGCCCGAGAAAAACCCAATACAAATATTCAATTAATTACAAAAAGATTAAATTATTTGATCATACAATTCCTAGGCTAAGCTTGTCAACCTATGTACAACTTTATCAAACAAATGCACAATTACGGATGCAAGTGTTCAATTGGCACACAATTGCTAAACCAATCTAAAATCCGGCTGCAATAAACGATTAAATAAAAAAAATTGTAGGCATAAATCACAGAAATTGCACAAATATCAATTTAATAAACAAGATTCAATTTAAATCAAAACATAATCTCACAAATCCAAATCCGAAATCTAAATTCAACTTTGGACTAGAATAAAGAAAACTAGCTACTCATACTCAAAATAAAATAAAACAACAAGATGAAGATAATGATGATCTCTCGGTGGCTAATTCTCTTCTAATGCCTCGCCCGATCCTTCAAGCTATGAAATATGAGTGTAAGTTGTGATATTCCATTTAACGCCTTTACCCTTTTTTTTATAGATGATCGGGTCGTTAATTGCTCCTTTAATTGCTCGCTCTCGATCATGATTCCAATAATTATGCTTTGATTCTCGTAATCCACCTCCTTCCTTAACATAAGAGCGTAATTCAAGCATTTCCATAATTCTTTGATCAAAAATATGGCATGAGCGTTAATTACTCCATTCCTTTGCACCAATCAATAACATGCCAAAATGAGTAGAAATCTATCCATAACATTAATTATATTTTATAATATATGCATTATCAATTCCCCCACACCCAAACAATGTATTCCTTCAAGCATAAACTAAAAAAGCACATGCAAGAACTTGATGCAATTATAATCACTACAAACAAATTCACATTATCGTTACCTCAATGAAACTCAAAACATACGGAGCGCGACATAACCTCACTAAGAATAAAGTGTATACACTCGGCACTCAAATATATATGGATTAACAAGTCACTCGTGTCGCAACATAGACTAAAGGGTCTTTAAATAAGGTTGTAACGGGGCTTTAGGTTGGAGTAGGATATTACTCAGCTAAATAAGTCAAAAAGAAAATATTCCAAGCTCATTTTGTAATATATAGACTCCATGTATCCTAAGGTAGACAATTATACGGAAAACTTCTCATCCCCCGCTTATTCCTTCATTAACATGCATACTCAAGAGTTTATTAATGCAAACTACGTAAGAAGAATGCTCACCAAGATAACCCATAGTACACTCAACTCAACCGACAAACTAACACCAAAATGCTCATTCCAGCTATAATGCAATGCAAATTTGTACCATGTTTCTTTCTTTTTTTTTGGCTTTTCTCAATCCTTTCTAAATCCTTCTACTTTTCAAAAGCAATAAACAACAATAAATAGATGCAACTTCCCATTCCCTTGGAGATTTTAAAATAATACGAGCTCGAATCATTTTCCTTTGACTATAGGTTTAAATAAATTTTGGCTTTATAAAGAAAGGTCATAGGTTAATATGCAGCTCATTTAACTATAAAATTGGGTATTCAAGCTCAAAGGGGCTCACTTAAGTGATTAATTTTTTTAGGTAGGAAATATATTAGGTCAAGTGGTTCATCCTAATGCCCTTTATCATATTAATACCATATACTCCTAGGAAATCAAATTTGACATACATCGATATGCAAGTTCAAGAAAACCAAGTCTAGAGCAACAATCACACACAATAATAATTATATAGCATTTAAAATAAATGCTCTATTAGGCTCAAATCTCACATGGCGTAAAACATGTCAAGCTCGGCATATTTATCTTCTACTCCACGACAAGTCATCTACTGAAAATACGTCATGTTGAAAAGAATGCACACAAGTCTTTAACACACATGTTAGTCATGCAATCGGGCAACTAATGGATATTTTCCCCCCGCACCCACTATGCACATTGTTCTCAATGTAAATGCATCTCGATAATGAAAAGGAGCAAAGGACAGTAGGACTTCCTGAACCGAGTGGGAGTGGTGCGAAAGATCTTTAAAAACTTTGATAAATTCATCTGTCATGGGCATGCTGAAATTCTAGCATAGGCATGCCTAAAGTTGCGTCACCTGCTGAAATGTCATTTTTATGTACTAAAAATGTAGTCTCGGACATGCTGAGATCACCATCATCTACAAAGAGTAGAAACAAACAAATTAACACACCAAACACAAAAGAAAGCAAGACATAAAATAAAATTGGGTTGCCCCCCAAAAGCGCATTTCTTTAACGTCTTTGGCTAGATATTATTTATTAAGAATTAAGGATGAAGGGTCCTCAAGATCCATTTGAAAAAACTTCTTCTCCATCTTTGAACGGGTCACCTCACATGTAATACTTTGCATCGCTCTTCAACTCGTTCATCTTGGCTTTCATCATTGTGGATGAAATGGTCCCTGGTAGTATCTCACCATCTCTCAAATGAGCATATTTCAAGTGATTCATAAACGACTTAAATTCCAACTCCCGTGGCTGCATAATTGAAGGCAATAAACGTGTATTAGTCTCGGGAAAGAATAAAGGAGCATGGGCATACTTGTGCGAAATTACTTCTAACGCCTCCTTGCCTCTTACCTCCAAAGCATCCTGCACTTCAAAGTCAATGACATCTAACGAGAAAACAGAGTGAGAATTTGGGGGATGTTCAATCGTATAAAAAAATTTAAATTCAATTCTTTCGCTATCAAATTCCATCGTCAAAATACCATGCTTAACATCAGTCTTAGTATCCTCCGTACACATGAAAAGTCTCCCTAAGAGTAGTGGCGATGAGTTGGGTGAATTTTTATCATGCATTTCTAAGACGTAGAAGTTGACTAGGAAAATCAAATCATTAACTTGGACAAGGACATCCTCTATAATTTCTTCAGGATATGCATGCGTCATATTAGCAAGTTCAATAATAATCCTAGTTTTCTTTAGTGGTGCTAGATTCAAACAATTATAGATTGGTTTCGGCATGACATTAATTGACGTACCTAAATCTAACATAGCATGCTTGACTTCTAATTTTTCTATTTTACATGGGATAGTGAACATACCTGGGTCTCTGCACTTTGGTGGAATCGTTTGGAGTAGTGCCGAGACATTCTCGCTTGCAATGATGCATTCGTCGCTCTTCAACTTCCGCTTGTTGGTACACAACTCCTTTAAGAACTTTTCATACTTCGGAAGTTGGTGGATTGCATCCAATAGGGGTATATTGAGCTCGGCCTTTCAAAAAATCTCCAAAATCTCATTCTCCATTTTCGGATTTTCCGGCATTGCCAACCTGGACGGAAAAAAAGCAAGATTAGTATTCAATTTGGTGACTATTTTATCAATTACCTCATTTTTCTTCGCATCCTTCTTCTCAATTTCTTTTTCGATGGTTCTCTCCTCTTTGTCCTTTGGGATGATTGGTTCCGGAGCCCCCACCGTCTTTCTGGTTCGTAAAGTCATGGCACTAACATTCTTTGGGTTCCTTTCCGATTGTGATGGTCATTTTCCCGTCTTTTTTTCTTTGACATGGAGAAGATCCGCCGCCATTTGCTCCATGTATGTTTCAAGGCTTTGAATGCTTGCCCTCGTATCTTGATGGAATTGGATTGTGTTGGCGGCCATGGTTTTCATCATTTCTTCCAATGATATGATAGATTGGTTAGGTGGAGGTAGCGGCTGGAAGAATTGTTAAGGAGGTGCTTGCAGTCGGAACCCTTGATGTTGCGAATTCCCATACATGAGATTCGGATGATCCTTCTATCCCGGATTTTAGGTGTTTGAATAAGGGTCATATTATGGTTGCCTTGGTGGACCAAAACTGACTACATTCACATCAGCATGACTTCCCTCGTGCAAGGAAGGGCATGCATAAGTGGCATGCTCCGGGCTCGTGCAAATGCCATATGCTCTCACATGGCGTGTATTTCCTGCGGCCAATTGATAAACAACTTTTGTGAGTTCGGAAATTTTTTGACGAAGAGAATCGTTACCTTCCCAATATTCGACTTCTCTAGTTCCGAATTGCTACGAGTTCTCTGCCATCAACGTGATCAACTCCCATGTGGCTTTCGGTGTTTTATTCGCCAACCCTCATTGGCTAGCAACATCAATGTTGTTCCTGTCTTGCATGCCCAAACCTTCGTAGAAATACTAGAGCAACAATTGGTCTGTAATTTGATATTGTGGACATCATGCACAAACTCTGTTGAACCTCTCTAGATATTCATGTAATGTCTCTCCTTGTTGTTGCTTGATTCCGCAAATCTCCTTGCCCAATGTTTCCGCCCGCGATGCCAGAAAATACTTCTCCAAAAATTTCTTTTTCATGTCCCTCCAAGTAGTGATGTTTCCCACCAGTAGACAAAAGAGTCATTCATTCACCGCATCCTTCAATGAGAAAGGGAATGCCACTTGTTCTTGCATAACCGTTGGTTGTTTCATGCTCTTGTTTGATCGATTCGCTCGGTTACGAATTCAAAGCCTTCTCAAATTCAAACTTTCTTTTTTTTTTCCTTCCGTAATGTCCTCGCTAATCTCTCAATTTCCACTACATATATTAAATTTCGTGTGTGATAACAGTGGGGCATAAACTATTGAAATAAATAATATATAATAATAAAATATAATTGAATGACAAAAACATAAAATAAATCAAACGTCAGTCCCCGGAAATGGAGCCAAAAATTGGTAGCCTTTGTGCTTCCAATAAAAATTTTCTAACACCATGTGTAGAAAGTGATTCTGAGGTCGATCCACAGGGACTGTGAAGTTTAATTCATATTTTTGTCACACATTCAAGTATTTGGGGAGATGGATTAGCAATTCGCTAAAATAATTAAAAATAAGTGATGGAAAATAAAATTTCGATTCCAAATAGATTAAATTTTTAGCCCAATGAGTGAATATGAAACCAGATTAAAGATTCGAACATCGATTCTAAATAATCTTATTATTCAATTGATAAATTGGTTACAAACATTATATACGATCATAACGCCCAATTTTTCCTTACTTTATTGGCGGCAATGGTACGACCGATTAACCGTGTCCGTAATCAAAGAAATAATCTATGTACGACCATTAATTAATTTCCCAATTGAAAATAGCCCGAGAAAAACCCAATACAAATATTCAATTAATTACAAAAAGATTAAATTATTTGATCATACAATTCCTAGGCTAAGCTTGTCAACCTATGTACAACTTTATCAAACAAATGCACAATTATGGATGCAAATGTTCAATTGGCACACCATTGCTAAACCAATCTAAAATTCGGCCGCGATAAACGATTAAATAAAAAAAATTGTAGGCATAAATCACAGAAATTGCACAAATATCATTTAATAAACAAGATTCAATTTAAATCAAAACATAATCTCACAAATCCAAATCCGAAATCTAAATTTAACTTTGGACTAGAATAAAGAAAACTAGCTACTCATACTCAAAATAAAATAAAACAACAAGATGAAGATAATGATGATCTCCCGGTGGCTAATTCTCTTCTAATGCCTCGCCCGATCCTTCAAGCTATGAAATATGAGTGTAAGTTGTGATATTCCATTTAACGCCTTTACCCCCTTTTTTTATAGATGATCGGTTCATTAATTGCTCCTTTAATTGCTCAATCTCAATCATGATTCCAACAATTATGCTTTGATTCCCGTAATTCACCTCTTCCGTTAACATGAGAGCCTAATTCAAGCATTTCCATAATTCTTTGATCGAAAACATGGATGGGCGTTAATTACTCCATTCATTTGCGCCAATCAATAACATGCCAAAATGTGTAGGAATCTATCCATAACATTAATTATATTTTATAATTTATCAATATAAATATAGGACAATATATCCATTATCAGATAATCCGGTCGAGGTTGGTCTCTTGAGCTGCTCCTCCCATTTGATTGTCAAATCTACAGCTTCCCGAAGAGAACAAAAACAGTACAGCTCAACCGTATCGGCTATCTCACGCCTCAAACCCATAATGAATCGAGCCTTTGTCAATGATTCACTCTCGTCAATATCCAACCTCATCATTAAAATCTTCAACTACTTAAAATACTTTTATACCGAGTTGGAACCTTGGACCACAAACTGCAACTTAATGTTCATGTCTCACTCATAACTATCCGGCACAAAGCATCTCTCCTCATGATCTCCTTCAGTCAGGTCTAAGTATCAATTAGATTTCTTTGATTTCGCTCCCTATAGCATCTCTCTTTCTTCCACCAAGTCAAGGCATAATCTCTGAACTCACATATTGCCATGCTAAATTTCTTGCCTTTCGAATAATTGTGACAGTTAAATTCCATATTACATTTGGTTATCCAATCAAGGAACTCATCTGCCCTGCATAATCCTCCAAAAGTGGACAGGATAATCCTAATGGTGGAGAGATCATCATCCAACCCACTGCGCTGATGATGAGTTCGATCATGGAACAAGTAATCTAAACTGTGGCTATGGTGTGAGATTGATGTCATCTTTTAGCCGCGGTTTGTTTTTCCTGAACAACAGCAGCTACTCCAGAAGGGATCTCTATTCAAGCATACACTACATGATCCCAAGTGACCTTTTTATGCATGGACAAAGTTTTCTCCATATTGGCTTCCAGTTGCTGCATATTAGACTTCAATAGTTTCTTCATTTGTTCATAAGAAGCCATCCTACACTCAAAGACAAACTATATATGTATATCAAATTGTTAGTAACATCACACTCTCTCACAGCACTAAAAAAAAAAAAAGAATCAGAAACAACCATGATCACAAAGGGAAGAAACAAGTGCAATTACCTTAAAAAGGTACGTAAGAATCCCTCAAGTGCAATACTCAAGAGAAGCACAAAATAGAGACCCATCAACTAGGGGAACAAAACTAGAAAACTCGACTTCAAACTATAAGTGCAGAATGTCAAATAAAGGTCGAGATAAATTCTTTTCCTCAATTAAGCAACTAGGCAAAATCAAAATCTTAACGCACCAGGTGATTAAGAATCATCGACAATATCTCAACACACTCAAAAGACAATCCCACTGAAAGAACTCTCACAACATGGACTAGGAACCCTCAAAATACAACATGACTACAACATGACTAGGCTTTTACTTGATGTTTAGAGCATGTCTTTTTCAAAATTGGATTGCCATCTTGGCTCTTTCATTGCAATTTTGCCACACCTTTTAACAAAATCAAAAACAGTGCACAATAGTCAACTTTAAATGCAATTTTTGAGGGCTATTCAAGTCCAAATCTCATGATTCCAAAATTTAAAATGAACTTCAAGGAGTTAGATAACAGCACAAAAATGAATCACTTAAAAATTCTCAACCAATTGCAAGCAGTAAATTGAACAATTTGACTGCTAAAAACAGAAAATAGAAAGTTTGGACCTGAAATCTTCGGACAGACCGATCTCTGTGTTCCAGGATTTTTTGATGATTTTGAGATTGCAACACAGTACAGAGAATTTGATGACCATCTGAAATCTCCTCACAATAGTAAATCGGAGTTTGTATGCAAAAGTTACGGCCAAAATACGATTCACCGACAAAACTCACAAATTTCACTCAGTTCACCCTCAAATAACTTAATTCCTTGATCACTTTGATGCGCTTAGACTCTTATCCGACTATATTGATTAATCAAGGCCTAAGAAGGCTTAAATAACTATGAACAAGGCTTGCTAGTGTTGGAAGAAATTACTACTAATTATGTTTTTGAGAAAAAATTCAACAATACTACTCACATTTGGCAGCTAGCATTGGATTGGAATTAGCATTCATTTCCACTAGAGAGGAAAAATTTGGAGCACAAATTGGCTTTATTTAGAAACTACTCTTAACTATTTCCAATCACCAAATTAACATGAATTCTACTAATCTTCTACACGAATTCAACAACAATTTCTAGACAAATTCAACAATCTTCATCACGGACTGGAATTTAACAAATTTCCAAACAAATTCGATCAAATTGCTATATAAAAAAAATTGGATAAAAAAAATAACCGGATCAAACTAAACATGAAGACGTATGATCGAACACATTAAAATTAACTCGAAGCAAAAATCATTACTACTATGATACCAAAATTTTATGACATGGATCGGATCAATTCCATGACTTCTAATCTCAATTCAAATGAAGAACCAATGCTACAAAATTGAATAAACGAACCGGTGGATAAATTGAAATCAATGGACGAATACTCCTCTCGAGCACACACCTTCATGAATCCACACGAACTGTTTGAGGCTTGCAAATGCTTCTTTCATCGCTCTCGTAAGTTGCATTCCAAGGCTCAAATATTAACCCTCTCGGTTGATTGAAATCACTCCAATGATAGTTGGAATATCTCTAAAAAGAATAAAAACTTCTTCAAAGTGGTAGTTACTTCTTGGAATGTATGGAATGTATGTTTAACAAGTAGAATATAAAAAATATATGCTAAGAAGGCGTAATCTAATCTCGGCCGTATATTTAATCTAAAAATTAATGGCTCACAACCTCTAAACAAATTAATGTCTTTGATCGGGTACAAGTCGCGGTTGGTTCGTAGATATTCGAGTTTGGGTCACATGATACCATGTCAACATATTTATAGGAGTGGGGGAAGCGAAAAATGGAGTGATTTTCCAATGTGGGATGAGTTTTGTATAAGTAATCTCCCAATGAGAGACACCTAGTCTAATGGTCCCCCATACATGTGATAAGCATGTGAGATTCCTTATTATATATATAAGTGGTCCCAATGGATGGTCCCCCGCTAATGCATGTGCAATCTTAGGTTTGTGTAAATTACATATTAAACCCTCTATTTTAGCATACTCCTAGGTTTACACAATTTATTTGTTAGTTGTCCGATTGAGGCGTTGCAAGCTCCAACGTAACCTTCAGTACCATGCCACTCGCCCTAGGCATTCCATCAAGTCCTCGCATGTTGTAACATAGTCCGTCGATTGGGCTCCAATTCTCCAATTTCTTTATGTCTTGCAATTTTTCAATGCATGCTTTCACTCGAGCTCTCGAAACTAGTCCGATTGGAATATACGGAATTACAACTCGCAGTCTTTGGGCGTCCATGTCATGCACCAATGTGGTTAGGGAGACATTGGTCAAAAAGTTGAGCCTTGTCACCAAGCCCCATCTACGATACTATCAATTGCAGTGGCTGACCAATAATGGGGAACTACGGGTAAATAAAAAGTTAAGGTAACCTTCCAAAATTCGTGATATTATGGACCAGGTTGTCTGCGATGTTGTGCTGATGTAGGCTTGCCACATACTACTTGGATGACCTTGGAAATTTGATCGCAATATCACCTACTTTGGGAGGGAGAATACTTTTACCCTCACACATGAGGGCAAAAAGATCACTTTGAATCCTCTCATGCCACAAGAAGCCCATACGGATCAGGAAATCATACAAAAGAACCATGTTCAAGAAATGATGACTATGAAGAACCTCTCAAAATTAGCGGGAACTCCAAGCCCTGTACAAGAGGTAGACATAAGTTCCATGGCAAGTTCATTTATGACCACCCCATTGCAAGTGCCACAAATAATCCCCTCAGAAAAACGAGGGAACAGTAAAGGACCTACTAAAGATAACATTTTCCAAATGAAAAGAAACATTGACCATATTATATTTCTCACTCGAAAGGATATTAGATCCATTGAAGAGGATAGGAGTGATAGGATTTAAATTTTTCTATGTAGGTTTCATT
The DNA here is from genome assembly GCF_009805555.1 of Andrographis paniculata. Taxonomy (NCBI): domain Eukaryota; kingdom Viridiplantae; phylum Streptophyta; class Magnoliopsida; order Lamiales; family Acanthaceae; genus Andrographis; species Andrographis paniculata. Next base: position 4,494,054 of record NW_026137611.1, read on the forward strand.
GTCTTATGACTCATGATTTGCAATCTAACTTGCCTCTAGAGTTCTATCCTATTTTTCAAGAATTTTCTGATGTATTACCTTAGGAACTACCAAGCGATTTGCCCTCATTCCGTGGTATTGAACATTAGATTGATTTAATACATACCGCTCAATTTCCTAATCGGCCAGCATATAGGGTCAACCCAGATGAGACCAAAGAGATCCAAAGGTAAGTTCAAGACTTGTTAGATTAAGGTTGCGTGCATGAGAGACTTAGTCCATGTTCTGTGCCGGCTCGTTCCAAAGAAGGATGGTATAGGCGTATGTGTGTAGATTGTAGAGCAATAAATACAATTACCATTAAGTATAGGCATCTTATCCCTAGATTAGGTGACATGCTTGATGAACTTTAGGGTGCTGCTCTTTTTACAAAAATTAATCTTAAAAGTAGTTACCATCAAATAAGAATGAGAGAAGGAGATGGGTAGAGAACTGCTTTCAAAACTAAGCTACGGCTGTATGAGTGGACTATAATGTCTTTTGGCTTAACTAATGCTCCTAGAATCTTTATGAGATTTATGAATCATGTTCATAGATCTTGTATAGAAAAGTTGTGGTTGTTTACTTTGATGACATCTTGATGTATAGTAAGGATTTGCCTATGCACATTGAGCATGTGAGAGAAGTATCCCCCTTATTGCAACAGAACAAACTATAAGCAAATGTTGACAAATGTGCATTTTGTTTTTCTAGTTTTTTATTTCTTAGTTATGTTGTTAGCATACAGAGAATACAATTCGATGAGGAGAAGATTAGATCCATCTAGGAGTGGCCTGTCATTACTATTGTTTGTGAAGTTCGTAGTTTCTATGGCTTGGCGGGGTTCTACCAAAGGTTTATTCATGATTTCAGCATTGCGGCCCCTCTCACTGTTGTTATTCGCAAGGATGAACCGTTTAATTGGGGAGAAGTGCAACAACAAGCCTTCGATAAACTAAAATATTTGTTAACTCATGCCCCAATTCTGAAACTCCCTAACTTTGAACTAACCTTTGAACTTGAATGTGATGCTTTAAGTGTAGGCATTGGAGCCGTTCTAATCCAAGATCGCCAACCAATTGTATACTTTAGCGAGAAGGTAGGTGGCACACTTTAAGTATGGCAATATAATCTTTTTCCAAAGGAATTTTTTATCCACTCAGATCACGAGTCCTTAAGCATATAAAAACTCAGGCTAAATTAAAAAAGAGGCATGGTAGATGGATTGCTTTTGTTGATACATTCCCATATAGGATAAAATAAGAAGGGAAAGGATAATATCGTAACTGACGGACTCTCTAGGCGCACTCACATTCTTATTTTTTGACTTCTCAATTGCTAGGGTTTTCATATGTAAAGTCCTTGTATGCAAAGGATAAAGATTTTTTTTGACATCTTCAATAAGTGTGCCAACGTTGGGTTTAAAGATTTCTATTTGCATGAGGCTATTTTTATAAGTCTGACCGGTTATGTATTCCACAAGGTTCTACTCGAAATATTTTTACTAACGAAGTCCATGAAGGTCGGCTCATGGGGAATTTTGGAGCCACCAAAACTCTTAAACTTTTGCAGGAACAAATTTATTGGCCAGGCATGCGCACGGACGTAGAAAAACACATTACATGTTACATTACATATAGACAAGCCAAATCCACACTACTATCGCATGGTTTACATATGCCCCTGCCTACACCCGACACACTTTGGGTAGATTTGAGTATGAACTTCACTTTAAGGCTACCTCATAAAAAATGATGTAAGGAATCTTTCATAGTTATTGTTGATAGGTTTTAAAAAATGTCCCACTTTATTCCGTGTAATAAGACGAATGATTCAGGGAATATTGCTAACCTTTTTTATCAAAGAAATAGTTAGAATGCATGGAATTCCCCTACGATTGTATATGATAGGGACACTAAATTCTTGAGCTTTTTCTGGAAAAATTTTTGGGGAAATTAGGGATGAAACTTCTGTTTTCTACCTCATATCACCTATAAATAGATGGTCAAACTAAAGTAACAAATTCCACTCTAGGCACCCTCCTTAGGTGTATTATCAAAAAGAATTTGTGTAGTTGAGAAAGTTGTCTTCCTCATGTTGAGTTTGCATATAATCGTGCTATTCATAGTGCTGCTAACATGTTCATTTTCTAAGTAGTGTATGGCTTTAATCCACTTTCTCAGGTTGACCTATTGCCACTACCATGTAGTGAGCGTTAATATGTTAATTTCAGGGATCGGGCACAAAAGATTAAGGAGCTTCATAAGACAGTATGAAAGAAATTGACGCAACCAATGCGTGGAATGTCTGCTAACCGTCACTGCAAGAATATCGTCTTTCCAACCCAGTGATTGGGTGTGGCTCCACTTACAAAAAGAGAGATTTTTGGCACAACGCAAGTCTAAGTTGTCTCCTCGAGACAATGATCCATTTCAAGTCATTGCACGCATCAACAATAATACCTACAAACTAGAACTCCCAGGTGAGTATAATGTTCATACTACATTTATTTTTGCTGATTTATCTTCATTTAATGTAGGTGACGAGAGAATGATGGAACAACATTTTCAAGAGATGAGGGATGATGTGACCATCATGACAGACTTGAACCCAATCATAATTCCTCCTGGGCCAATCAGTAGGAGCCAAGCCCATAAATTTCAATTGGTTATTACAAAATGTGCCAAACTTGAAATTGATGCCACTGCTGAACTCCATATCGATGATGAAAATAATCCATGCATTCTTCTAGAATTAAACCACAAGTCCCAATGACCATAAAGCCAGAAGCACTTTACAAGGCATTGGACCTCCCATCAATTACTATCCCTAATTGAAGGGATCCCATAAACCAATATCCTCTAATTGAAAGAATTTAATACATCGGGGGATTGCAAATAATCATGGGATTTCCATCAATTATGGGTCAATAATACTAATAAGGCTGATTAGAATCTATATGATTTATTTCCTTTATGAGTGCACTTTCTTTTTTAATTCCATGGGTCCTCTATAAAAGATCTCATGATTATCATTGTAAGTATTCATTCAACAAAGATACTTTATAAACTAGTTTTTATTTTGAGGAACGATTCTTGTGCATTATTTGAAGTGTAATCTTGATCCAGTTACATCTTCATATCCCTAAATTGATGTGTTTCGTGTGATTTGAAACAAGTTGTGGCCTCTCGAATAGTACTGAAACTATTCTTTCCTTACTTTGTATTGTCGGTTTGTTTAGAGAATTGTGAGACATAAGCTTGGCTCTCGTGTTGCTTTCCTAACTACCTCTCAATTCAAGAGAGTCTAGGTTATCTTCATCAATATATATATATACATATGTCCATCCATCCCTTTGCTACTAAATTCTGTCCAATATTCTTGTTACTTATTCCTATGGAATTCGATCTAAACTGTCATTATTTGGCAAGGTCACATCAAGCTTTATACTCAAACCCGAATTTTGAAACTAAGCTTCATGAAATATTAGACTGGAAAATAAGTATTGCTATCAAACATAACTTCCATAAAAGAAAATGATCATAAATAATCATATTCTTGTTTGGTGTGTCTTACAAAACATCCAAAGGCATTTATTTATAGAGTGGGGGAAACGGAAAATGGATATAGCCTAATGGTCCCCCCCCCCCTGTATGTGAGAGAGAAATGAGGTTCCTTAAAATATAGAAATGGTCCTAAAGGATGGTCCCCCACTAATGCATGTGCAATCTTAGGTTTATGTAATTATATATTAAACCCTCTATTTAGCATAATCCTAGTTTTATACATCTCTTTCTTGGTTGTCCGATTGACACATTTTAAACTCCAACATCAACATCCTTCGACAAGTCTTTGGCTATTTGACATGTATGTCCGAACGTCAAGATTCACAATTCCAAAACCTCCTATTGGACCAGCTTCGAGAACCCGAGAAAAAGCAAACTTTGACAAATTACAAGGTTTGATGATGAAGTTTAAAAGTTGGGGAGCTATTAAAGCCCATGTTGAAATAGCCGAAAACTTATCGATGGATGTCGATGATGGAGCTTGCAATGCTTCAATCGGACAACTAACGGAAACGTTGTGCAAACCTACGAGTATGTTAAAATAGAACGTTTAAAATATAATTATACAAACTTAGATTTGCACATGAACTACTAGGGATCATTCCCTGGGATCACTTATATATAATAAGGAACCTCACATGCCTCTGATATACATGGGGGGAACCATTAGGTTAGTAGTCACACTTTGGGAGATTATACTCATCACACATTGGAAAACCTATCCACTCTCTCATTTTCGCACTCCTATAAATAGGTGTCTTTGGGTACTTTGTAAGACACACCAAGTGAAATTATACTATACTTTAATGCATATTTGGTCATTTATGATCATTTCCTTTTATGAAAGTTATGCTTGATACCAATACTTCTCTTTTAGTCTAATATTTCAATAAATGCAATTTCATTGCATGCTTCATGGGGTTTAGATTCAAAATTCAGGTTTGAGTATAAAGCCTCAAGTTTGTGGCATTTGGGGAAGGTGAAAGAGCTCTCCAAAGTGTCGACCAAGGTGGTGCCTTTGTAGAGGATGGTTTGGTGCTAGAAGGGTATCGGGTCAGCCTTACGATAGTATTGACTTAGGTTTGATTCTCTTTCGATTATCTTTGTTCTTGCTTTATTAGTTTTTGTGTAGTTAATTCATTTCTTATCTTGCTTAATTAGTTTTGCTTAGTAGTTTGTTTTGTCTTCTTACTTTATTAGTTAGTTCCGCTTAGTAGTTTATTACGTGTCTTAGGTAATTGATCAATTTGGATCCATGACATATATTATTAATTTTGGTATCAATTATTATATGTCATGGACAAAAATTGATCAATTACACAAGCACATAATAAACTATTAGGCGGAACTAACTAATAAAGCAAGAAGAAAGATCAAAAGTACTAAACAAAACTAATTAAGAAAGAAAATGAGTGAATTAACTAAACAAAACAAAAAGAGCAAGAAAAAAGATAATCGAAAGAGAATCAAACCTAAGTAAAAAATATCATAAGCACGACCCGATACCCTTCTAGCATCAAACCATCTTCTATGAAGGCACCACCTCGGTCAACACTTTAGAGAGCTCTTTCACCTTCCCCAAATGCCACGAACTTGAGGTTTTATACTCAAACCCAAATTTTGAAACTAAACTCCATGAAGCATACAATGAATTGCATTTCATGAAAAATATTACATTAAAAGAGAAGTATTACAAGTAAACATAACTTCCATAAAAAAGAAATGATCATATATGATCAAATATTCATAAAAATATATTTTGTTTGGTGTGTCTTACAAAGCACCTTAAGGGACCTATTTATAGGAGTGGGAGTAGGGAAAATTGGATATGTTTTCAAATGTGGGATGAATATAATCTCTCAATGAGTGACAATAAGCCTAATGGTCTCCCCTTCCCATGCATGTGAGAGGCATGTGAGATTTATTAATATATATATATATATATGTATATGTAGTCCCAAGGGATGGTCCTCCATTAATGTATGTGCAATCCTAGGTTTATGTAAATTAAATATTAAACCCTCTATTTTTTAGCATACTCCTAACTTTGCATAAATTTTATATTAGTTGTCTGATTGAGGCGTTGCAAGCTCCAACATCAACATCCCTCGATAAGTCTTTGGTCAATGCAACATGGGCTTCAATCACTCCCCAACTTTCAATTTTAATCATCAAACCTTGTAATTTGTCAACGTATGGTGTCTCTTGGATTCTTGAAGCTAGTCCGATGGGAATTTTTGAAATTACGAATCTTGACGTCCGGACATCCATGTCATTCCCTCCCTCTTTAGAAGGTTGACCAATCAACCATTGTGCTTTCTCATCCGCTCGACATAGCATGATAAATCATACAGAATTTCTAGTAAAGCATTACATAAAAATAAAAGGCAACTCCCTGATTCATCAACGTCATCTGCTTCTCGCTGAAAATCAGTAAGTGAGAGTAGGATGTTGGAACCCTTATAGGGACCAATTGCGATCGGAACCTTGCCTTGTGTAGTGACTTTCATATCACCACTAGAATGCATCCATTGAAGATGGTGGGAAGATGAATGTTGTAGAGTTTGGAATTGAATCTTGTCTATCGCAAAGCAACTAACAACATCGGTGCAATTTTCATTATCAACGATCATCGATGCTCGTTTTCCACCACTTTTGCACCATCAATGGAACAAATTTTCCCATTGCTCCTTAACCTGGTCAACAAATAATTCTGACTCATTGGGAATAGCAACAAGCATTCGAAAAACCACTAGTGACTTTCCCAATAATTCTTCTTCAAGTTGTTCTTCAGCCGCATGAACAACTTCCTCCTTACTGGCATTGACCTTATGTTTCCAACCTTCTCTCTCATCATCGGACAAAATTATATACTCTCCACCATCACAAAGTGCAACATCGTCTATGTAATCAGGAAAGTGGTCAAGTTGAGAATGAGGTTCATGTATCTGTTGATGCAATTTTTTAACAATAAAAAAGTAAAATCCGAAAATAGGAAAATATCTTCGAATTTGATATAATTAGTGCTTGAGATTAAAAATCTCTAAAAACTGTAGGATACATAAATAAAATAGGAAAATAAAACTACAGACTGGAAAATAAAGTGGTGATCCCCAAAGGCAATTCTTTTGAATTTGATGTCGATTGAAGATCCTTTTTCAGAACAGACCTGGATCCTTAAATAACCCCTTAAAAAAACGGTTTGAACCGCTGTCTAGTAGGTTACAGCAACCGCTGTCAACCGCCCACCAGGTTCTCCTCTGTTGACACGTGTGTTAACCGACTCACCAAGTCGTACCTTCAAACTGCTCATCGGTTGAAACTTCCTTCAACCGTCCAGGAACTGCTCTCTCCCAAAGCTCCTGGGCATCTGAACGCGGTTTTGGGTATATCTTCTTCTGCTAATGAAATTTGATTATACCCTGCATATCCATACATCAAACTTAAAATTCGATGCCCTGCTGCCGAGTCGATCAACATGTCTGCAATGGGCGTGACATACTCATCTTTTGGAGTGGCGAGATTGAGATCTCTGAAATCAATGCAGATTCAAATCTTTCCATTTTTCTTGGTTACCGGAACAATATTGGCTAACCATTTCCGCATATCGACATGGTCGAATGAATCCGACCTTCAACAGCTTCTCGATTTCTTCTTTGATCTGGGGCATCAATTCTAGACTCACTCTCCTTGGTGGTTGCTTATATGGTTTAAACCCTTTCTTAATGGGCAACCTATGTTCTATCAAATTGCGCGCCAATCCGGGCATTTCGGAGTAATCCCATGGCATACATTCCTTATGATCCCGAAATAATGCTACCATTTGCTCCTGTTGTTTTTTTGACAATAAACCACTTACCCTGACCATCTTGGGTATCTGTTCGGTTCCTACATTATACTCAATGAGAGGATCCTGACTCGATAAAGAAGTTTCTGTCTTTTCCAAGAGATCAGGCTAACGAAAACCTTCTCCCTCGCCAACATTATTGTTGGAACCTTCACTATTATGTAACCTAACCATTAATTGGTTTAAATAAAACTGCCTAATCAGCTTATCACATTTATTTATTTATTTCATAATTAAACTTAAATAAATAAAAGGTTTTTTGGCTAACGACAGAGCCATAATACAGAAGATTGTTTCTAATGAAACACATAACCCTGTGCAGTGAGCCTACAGCCCTTCCAGGGATACTCGTCTACCACAGTTGTGCGTGAAATCGGTGGTACATACTCTGAATAAAGCACCGACTCTTCCACACCCTCTGTAGAACCGAACAGATTGGTGCTAGCTTCCATAGTAAATACTTGATCTCATTCCCAAAACATGATCTGTTGATGGAGAGAAGAAGGAACGCATTTGGAAGCATGAATCCAATCTCGCCCCAACAAGACCGAATAAGTAGTGTTAGCATCTACCACGAAGAAGACTGTTGAAATTACCTTTGGTCCGACTTCAATGGGTGCCACCATCATCCTTTCTGGTTTGGTTGGTTGTCCCGTGAAGCTTGTCATCTCAATATCTATTGGAGACAGGTCATCAATCCTTTTGCCCAATTTTCTCAGAGTTTTAAGAGGCATGACGTTGAAGACGGCCCTATTATCAATAAAAACCTTGTTAATCGGCTTACCACAAATGTGAGCGTTAACATACAGTGGTTTTTAGTGCGGGATTGCTCCTTCTGGTATAGGCGGAAAAACCATAGGTGGGGGTCTGCCAGTCATCGCCGCCCACTCTGGTTCTTCTTCCTCGAACTTTGCCCAGATGGGCTCTTCTTCTTCTTCGCCGAACCATCGCATATCTGTCATCCTGACTTTGAACCCGGCTTTATCAATCTTCACTATCTTGCTGCGCAAAACTTTTGTTTTTTCTAGAGCAAAGGACCCAAAGACTATCTTAGGATTCTCTTTCTCAACATCTTCTATTTCAGGATCAATGTTGATCCGTCTGCAGAACTGACACCGAAAACACTTGGCCTTCTTAATAGCCTTTTCATCCCGCCAGTGCTCCTGTTGGTCACTCGAGTTTTTCCTTTTGGGTGACAACTCCTTCTCCTTCCCTTTATCTACCCGATTTCCATGCCGAGCCGCATACCTGCGCTTAACATTACGGATTTGCGTACGATTTATACCTGGAAATCGGGGATCTATGTCTATTGGCAGAGGCTTTCTATTTCGGCTCTATCTATCGTGGACTGGTTATGGTTTACGCGTTGGTCGGTCTCGTACCACAGCTTTATCCTTCAATTCCACTTCGAAGGACCCATCTTCTTTATCCCATTTCTCCGCCACTCTGGTTTCACAAACTTTGAACTTGTCTTCCTGATTATGTTCCCGCTCTTTGGGCTTGTGTTCCTTTCGCTTGGTATTCTCCTCATCATCACTTTGTGTATCTTGTGAAGAACGCAGGGAGATCACAGTAGTAGTCACTTTTGGGAACGGCTGATGTTCCACTCCCATTGTTACATACTTGAATCTCCCTGCTTTGATAGCCTTCTGTATTTTCTTTCGGAAATGCGTACATTGATTAGTGTAATGCGTAAAAGAATTATGCCACTTACAGTATGGCCTCCCTTTTATCTCTTCCTTCGTTGCTAAATGCTGCCCTTTGGGAATGCGAATTTGCCCGTCTGCTAGCATAATATCAAAAATTTCGTCTGCCTTAGACACATCAAAGGTCGGTTGTTCCTTCTCTTCTATTCCAAGAAGGGGCTTTAGTTTGGAACACACATAAGGCTTGCCGCTTACAATTTCAGCCGTCATTTCTTCAATGATGTTTCCCTGCTCATCATCTGGCGCATACATCTCTGTGTCGACACTGGCCATCTGTTGGACCCTGTTCCATCGGAAATTATGATCTTTTTCTCTAAAAAGAGATTCTAGCATTTCTGCTTTGGAAGCCAAACTAGCCAGGTCCTGAACATCATGGGCTGTCAACGCCTCCCGTAGTCTGGTATGCATATTCCTGACCATTAAATTGGTCATCTTGCTTTCTTCGATGATTGTCGGGCACCGTCCCTTCATTAGACGTATCCGCTTTATAAATTGATAAGCAGCCTCTTCTGGAATCTGCCGGATCTCTAAGAGATCTGTGAGTGAGACCGTTGGGAGTGGATTAAAAAATCTTGCATGGAATGCAGGCTCCAGACCTTCCCAAGTTTGCAACTGTCCTGGCGGCAGATTAACGAACCATGAAAAAACGGTTCTTGTGAACGATAATCCAAACAACTGTAATTTGTAAAACAAATTATTGCCCACTTCCCCCAATTGAGCCGTGAAATGTCCCACATGCCCAATGGTTGATGCTCCATCTTCTCCTGAAAACGAGTGAAAGTCGGGTGGTCTGTAATTCCTCGGAATGGGGTGTTCATTGCTGAGTCTTTTTGGGAATGGCCTCTGATATGCCGGTTTGTTGACCGTCTGAGGATTCATTCCAAAATGCACTCTCAGAACTTGAGCAATGTCTTCCGGATCTATCCTGGGCGGAACAGGATCAAATACAGGAATGGGATTGTGAGCTTGTTCTCCCAATCTTTCTTCTCTGGGGTCGGTTGGTTCGGCCCTCACACCCAGTGGAACATTATTTGGGTATGTGAGAGGAGTCTTCCCTCTGTCAACCCTAGTAGCGGTAGCATTTGGAAAAGTGCTATCCACGTACGAAGTTCCCACAAAATTTGCCTGTAGTCTGGATGGTGACAACTCTGGCGGTGTCTAGGTGGGTTGCAGAGTAACCCTTGATAAAGCCTGATTTAGCATATTTTGCATAAGGTTTTGTTGCTCCAGCAACATTTGTTGCTCGGGCAACACGTTCTGCATAGCCAGATTATGCTGATTGTTCAATTGTTGAACATAGGAAACCCAGTCACAGGTGCTAATGGTATTTCCCCTGCATTTGGCATGACAGGTGGTGAGATGGTTTCTCCCACCGGTGCTGAAGATGCTTGAGGCTGTGAGCCTGCCATGTGGATCCTTCCGATGATTCGGCCGGACCTCAGTCGTATGTAATTCTCTGTTGACATAGGATCAGCAATCTTGCCTTTCTCCCACTGTGGTCGCCAAATTGTTGATGCAATTTTTTAACAATAAAAAAGTAAAATCCGAAAATAGGAAAATATCTTCGAATTTGATATAATTAGTGTCTGAGATTAAGAATCTCTAAACACTGTAGGATACATAAATAAAATAGGAAAATAAAACTACAGACTGGAAAATAAAGTGGTGATCCCCAAAGGCAATTCTTTTGAATTTGATGTCGATTGAAGATCCTTTTTCAGAACAGACCCGGATCCTTAAATAACCCCTTAAAAAAAATGGTTTGAACCACCGTCTGGTCGGTTACAGCAACCTCTGTCAACCGCCCACCAGGTTCTCCTCTGTTGACACGTGTGTTAACCGACTCACAAAGTCGTGCCTTCAAACTGCTCATCAGTTGAAACTTCCTTCAACCGTCCAGGACCTGCTCTTTCGCCCGACCTACACATCTACTGCTTTGCACCCGACCTGATCACAACTGACCTCAGTTCCCGTCCTTGTCACACCCGACCTCCAACCCCGACATGCTCACGTCCAACCTCATTACCCGACCTTATCGCACCCGACCTTCAAGCTTAACCTTATCCCGTCTTATCTCCGTGCCTGACTTTATCATGCCCGACCTTCAAATCTGACCTGATCATGTCCAACCTCAGTGTCCGACCTTATCACACCCGATCTTCGAGCCCGACCTTATCACGTCCGACCTGAGTGCCCGACCATGTCACGAATGATCTCCTTGCCCGACCTACTCACGTCCGACCTTAGCGCCCGACCTGATCACGTCTGACCTCCGTGCCCGACCTGATCACGCCCGACCTTAGTGCCCGACCTTATCACGTCCGATCTCAACACCCGACCTAATCACGTCCGACCTCCGTGCCCGACCTTGCCACGACTGATCTCATTGCCCGACCTACTTACGTCCAACCTTAACACCCGACCTTACCATGTCCGACCTTTGTGCTGACCTTACCGTATCCAATCTTAACACCCGACCTGATCACGTCCGACCTCCGGGCCCGACTTGATCACACCTGGGCTCCGCATCCAACCTTATCATACCTGAGCTCCGTGTCCGACCTTATTACACCTGGGTCACGCACCCGACCTTATCGTACCTGAACTCCGTGTCCGACCTTATTACACCTGGGTCATGCACCCGACCTTATCGTACCTGAGCTCCGTGTCCGACTTTATTACACCTGGGTCACGCACCCGACCTTATGTACCTGAGCTCCGTGTCCGACCTTATTACACCTGATCTGCCTTTTCCCGAGGAAGCTTTTCCTTAACAGCGTTTATATTCGGATTTTATGAAAGCCCATTAAACTCGAATAAACCTTAACCTAATTTGGTAGGCCCATTCTCGAAAATCCTACCCATCGTTTTTTTGTGCTCAACAGTATCTCTTGTACTTTTGGGCTCACTTGAGTCAACACATCGTCCAATTTTCCTTTTAACTCTTCTTTTATCTCTCTTAGAAGTGTACTTTGTTCATTTAACGTAGATAAGATATCGTCTAAAGAAGCCATATCTGCAGCAAAGCAAACTAATATATATATATTGAAAGATGTCCTCACAACTCCTTCTCTCGCACACTCGTGTATACCTCTCGACAAATGGGTAGAGTTCCCAAGCTCTTTAAGTGTGCCTTGATGGAGTCGTAAAGGTGGAGCTTGAGTGATGTGCGCGTTTAAAAGTTGACAAAAAACTTTAAACACAACTCAAGAAAATAAAGAACAAGATAGTTTCAATCATGCAAAAGAACTAAGCTAGTACATTTATAGACTAATGACCAAAAAGCACAAAACACACAATGCTTGATCTATGCACCTTAATTATGAACACCCTGATCGGATCTCAACAACTACCAAATCACCACAAAAACTAAGCCCCTTTTAAAATGTGTCAAAGGAATATGACAAACACAAAATCGTGCCAAAATCGAAAATCCAAAACTGAAGAATCGGACCTCAGTTATGAATTCACAAAAATTGGTTAAAACAACTCTTTCTTCACTTCACAAACATTCCAATAACATATCATATGTGAAAATTTGAGCTTGTATGAGAAAACTACAACTCAAACAAGATAATTGATAAAGCAAAAAAAATTGCTCTAGTCCTCCCACTGGAATTTTCTTGTTGAATTTCTTTTGGGAATTATTTTTTTCTCTCTTTTTTTTTTTGTTTTTAAAAAATTTGTTTTTTTTTTACTTTTTCACAGCAATATCTTGAGTCCTAGGCAAAACAATACAACAATAATAACTCATTACATTTTCCAAATAATATCTAACTCAACAAATAATTCAACTTCACTTTCAATAACAAACCGAAAACTTGCAAAACTCAAAATAAGAGCATGAAGTGTACAATTAAAATCACTCGTCAATAAATTCACAAGTTTGAGTTCATATAATGTATATGGATGTATGGTCATGTTCTACACTAGCTAGCATAGAGGATCAAATCGTCTACACTACAAGGCCAAACAAAGACAAATATCGAGATCAAATTTACGTCAAGGATATGCGATAAAAGGCTTAACTAAGTAACTAGATGAATGAATAAAAAGGAAAGATATCAAAGGAATAAAAATGGTGTAAATTGATCAAACCGCTTTGATACCAAAACTAATATATGGCATGGACCGAAATTGATCAATTACACAAGCACAGAATAAAGTACTAAGCGGAACTAAGTAATAGAGCAAGAAGAAAGAACAGAAGTACTAAATAGATTTAATTAAGCAAGAAAAGGAACGAATTAACTAAATAGAACAAATAAAGTAAAAAAAAAAAGGATAATCGAAAGAGAATCAAACATAAGTAAAATATTATTATAAGCACGACCCGATACCCTCCTAGCATCGAATCATCCTCTACAAAGACACCACTTCGGTCGACACTTTGGAGAGATCTTTCAACTTACCCAAATGCCACGAACTTGAGGCTTTATACTCAAACCCAAATTTGGAAACTAAATCCCATAAAGCATGCAATGAATTGCATTTCATAAAATATTAGACTAAAAGAGAAGTATTACAATTAAACATTACTTCCATAAAAAGAAATGATCATAAATGATCAAATATTCATATAAATATATTTTGCTTGGTGTATCTTACAAAGCACCTTAAGTGACCTATTTATAGGAGAGCGGGAACGGGAAAGTGGATGTATTTTCCAATATGGGATAAATATAATATTCCAATTAGTGATAACAAGCCTAATGATCCCTCCCTCCTCCCCCCTATACATTTGAGATAACGTTGCCATCCAAGCTCAGAAAAAATATTGTTGAAGACATACTTGCTAGACATTACAATTCTTTGTATTCAAAGGTCACCGAGCCGAGTCATCCCGAGACCAGGATCACAAGAACCGAGAGTTCAAGACTAAGACAACAAATAATTATTGAAGAATTTCAAATTTACCTGATTATATATTACATTTTCTTATATGTCTCATTATTCTATTTTTATAGTTTCATTTTACTTTGTTTCCTTTTATTGAATGTTTCCTTTATTTTATCTCAAGAACCTCTATATAAGGTCCTTGATTATCATTGTAGTGAAAACTTTTTACATCTTGAATAAAATTTCACTTTTATAATTCTCTAGTGATAGGAAGTGATTTCCTCGTATTAAGAGTCTCAAATCGGGTCTTTGGAATAATTTCATCGGTTTGTGGCTTTCAATCCTTTGTAGTGAGATTTTAACCTATTGTTTGTGTTTTAACCTATGGTTTAATTTCAAGTCCGAGACTTATTTTCATGGTTGGTTATCATTCATATTAATTCACATTCTCTGCATTATCTTTTCTTCTCTGTTCTATTTTCTTTTATCCATATTCTGAACCCATTGGTTCTATTGAACTTTATAGATAAGGAAAATACTTTGGGCGTAATTATACATGGTCGGTCCGTGTCATCTGATATCAGAGCCTTGCGCCTAAGTTTTCTATCAACTTGAGTCATCTTTAGTCGATTTTGTTCAAAAAAAAATTGTAGTTTTTTCAACCATTTCGTTCGCTCTAATCTTTTCTTTCTCCACTTTATTTTAGATTTTTCTCGCTATTGTACTTGGGAAAATTGAGTCTTTGGTGAGTCGTAGAGTCGATGAATATCACGTTCAGGAGAACATGAGTATTTTTCAAGAAAAGAGGAATGACGCGGCCATCCAAGCTCAAAAAAATATTGCTGAAGACAGTCTTGCTAGACATTACAATTCTTTGTATCTGACTCAAATGTCACCCAACCGAGTTATCCAGAGACCAGCATCACAAAAACTAGGACTTCAAAACTAAGACAACAAATAATTATGGAAGAATATCAAAGTTACCTTATATAATACTTTTTTATTATAAGTTTCCTTATTTTATGTTTAGAGTTTCCTTTTATCGAATGTTTTCTTTTATTTTCCCTAAAGACCTCTATATAAGTCCTTACCTTTCATTGTAGTGAGAACTTTTTACATTTTAAACAAAATTTCACTTTTATAAATTTTTTTAGTGTTAGAGAGTGATTTTTTCGGATTTAGAGTCTCAATCAGATCTTTGAAGTGATTATATCGGCTCGTGGTTTCCAATCCTTTGCAGTGGGATTTAGACTATTGTTTGTATTTTAACCTATGGTTTGATTTCAGGTCTGAGACTCATTCTCGTGGTTGGTTATCATCTATATTAATTCACATTTTCTACACTATCCTTTATTCTTCATTCTCTTTTCTTTCATCCATATTCTATATCAATTGGTTTTATTGAACTTTGTGGATAAGGAAAATACTTTGGGCATAATTATACACGGTCGGGCCGTGTCATGAGAGGCATATGAGATTCCTTAATATATATGTGTGGTCCCAAGGGATGGTCCCCCACTAATGCATGTGCAATCCTAAGTTTATGTAAATTACATATTAAACCCTCTATTTCTAGTATACTCCTAGATTTGCATAACTTTTTTGTTACTTGTTCGATTGAGGCGTTGCAAGCTTCAACATCAGCATCCCTCGACAAGTCTTTCGTCATTACAATGTGGGCTTCAATCGCTTTCCAACTTTCAATCTTTATCATCAAACCTTGTAATTTGTCAACAGATGGTGTCTCTTGGATTCTCGAAGCTGGTCTGATATGAAGTTTTGGAATTGTGAATCTTGACGTTCGGACATCCATGTCATTATTGCAATACGGGCTTCAATCTCTCCCTAAATTTTAATCCTCATCATCAATCCTTGTAATTTGTCAAGATCCACGTTTTCTCTCAGGTTCTCGAAACTGGTCCGATAGAAAATTTTGAAATTGTGAATCTTGACATTCAGACATCCATGTCAGTCATTGTATGCATAACAATCGAATACAAGCTCTATTTTTCACTCTCAATCAAGGAAAATATCGGGGTCAAAACAACCATTGAATGTAGGGATGCATCGTAACATCTTATGCGGTTGAGGTCTATGTTTGGTTGATTTCCACTCGTCATCAAATTTGGGTATCATCTTTCATGAGATATTCAGCTTTTTTACTCTTGTCTGTGACGTTGAAGACTACGAACTTCTGGTGGGCCAACCGTGGACCTAGATTGTACGCTAACAGAGAGGTGTGCAGTTAGTCAATCCAACTTTTGGTTTAGTGATGTGACCATCCTGAGAGCTACTGATCCATGTCTTTTCCTAGCCAAACCAATTACTCGGAGCCTACCACAAAAGATTCAAATGAATATAATTTTTTTGGACAATCGTGCTATGGACTTCATTATTAGAGAGACTGCCGAAGATAGACCAACAATGGAGTCTTATAAGTTTGATTCTCCGATCATTTATTCAATCCAAGATTGTTCATTAGAAGATCCGAGACTGCCAACCAAGAATATCAATAATTATGAAAAGGGTCGACAAAGTTTTCGTATCTCTATTTTCTTTTGGAATAAGTTTTCTTTTATTATATTTTCTAATAAGTTATTTCCTTATTTTATACTCCCTTCGTCCCATAACAAAGTATCCATTTTTCCATTTTAGTTAAGTTATTTCCTTATTTTATACTCCCTTCGTCCCATAACAAAGTATCCATTTTTTTATTTTAGTCCGTCTCATAACAAAGTATCTATTTCTTTTTTTAGTAATTGTACTATCTACCTAACATTACAAATACCCTTACAACTTACAATATATTACACAAATGTCATTACCTTTATATCACACAATACTAATAAGGTTATTTTAGTCATTTCTACTTTATCTCTACTATATCTCAATATAATACTAATATTTCTAAAATCTCGTGCAAAAAATAAATGGATACATAGTTATGGGACAGAGAGAATATTTCCTAGTTTAGATGTTGCCTTTTAGGCTGCAATAATCGGTTTGGCTAGGAAAATACATGGGTCAGTACCTCTCTAGATGGTCATATCAGTATCTCTCAGATATCCTGCAATATTTCTAAATAAAAATAATTAATTATACTTCTTCGTCCCGGGTCAGATGACCTTTTTGGTTAGAGACACACTATTTAGATAGTGTGGTTTAGTAAGTTATTAATAATAAGTTATGATACTATTTTATTATTTTTTATATTGGTAGAGTTGTTGGTATTTTAAATATTTTTAACATTATATCTTAATAAAATATTTACAATGAATATTATTTTATAAATAATAAAATTTTATACTATATAAATAAATAAAAAAATATAATTAGTTATTTATAATTAACTTAAAACTAATTTTATATATAAAAAATAAAATAAAATGAAGAGTTTAAACATAGATAAAAATAGTTATTTATTGAAGAGAAATAGATATAAAGAGGTTTTGAAAATTTAATTAAATTGATTTATATTTGTTAAGTATGTTTAAAATAAATAAACTTACTAGAAATACAAATGAGTTATCTTTTCTGGGACGGACAGAAAAGAAAAAATGAGTATTTAATATATACTTCACATTTTATCTCATCACATTATTCAAAGAAAAATAAATCTACACATTTTTTCCCATTACCTTACATGATTTCTAAATTATCCTAATTAATACTACTAATCTAAAATCTCATGTCGAAATCAAGAGGATGTTTGATAAACAATATTTTTTAGAATTTTTAGCTTTATTAAACAGCTTTTAACTACTTGACCGGTCAAAAATTAATTTAAATATTTGGTAAATTAGCTTTTTGAAATAGTTTATTGACTCAAAAAAACTAATTTTTGAACGATTTTTTTTTATATTTTTTATTTCTTATTTGCCTTTAAATTTAAGTCATTTCTTTTACCGGTATTAATATAATTTTCAGTATTTATTAATTATTTGAATATATTATTTAATAACTTATAAATTTACTTTTAAAAATTTATAATTATTATTAATTTATATATATATACTACAGTATATATTTTTTGTCACATGAATTTTTTTATAAATAACGATTATATTAGAATAAATTTATTTAAAATTATAAATTTAATAAAAAAATAAATTAATTTAATAGAAATATATATAGAATTTTTTTTTATTTTACACGATTTCGAATGAAAAAAAAAAAAAATTATATCTTTTTTAATAAAAATACATTAATTTCTTAAAAAATATTTAAAAAGTAAAAAAAAATAGGTATTTTAGTAAAGCATTCATAATTTTCTAATTAATAATAAAAATTTTAGAAAAATCTACATACCGAAAAATACACAACTAAATATTTTTAAAATAAAATATTATATGTTTTTAATTATTATTTTTCTTATAAACAACTAATATCAAACTGTTATTTTACCAAATATTCTAACACAAACACATAACTAAATTTTATAGTCAAATCAGCCAATCAAATCAGTTAATTACAAAAACTCAAATATTTCATCTTATTTGAAAGAGGGGAAGTATGATATAAGAGCTATGATATTTTTATTTTTCATTTTAATGTTACCCCAAATAAAAAAGAAAATCCTGTACAAATGAAATGTAAATAATTTATTATCATTATAAATTAAATTTTTAGATTATTGTCAATGTTTGTTGATGGTGGCTATTTTCGTCATCATTTCGGTGTGTTGTGAGATTTTTTCTTTAATTTTATTATTACATATTTTTTAAAATATAATATTAATTAAATATCTATTTTTTATTTATTTATTATATTAAATTTATTTTATATTAAAAATTATATCAATACATATTTTATTATATTAAATAATTATTTTAATTAAATATTTAACTATTTAAATTCAAAATCAAAATTTTATAATTTTTTTTTCCATACTAAAAAATGAAAATTAAGAGAAAAAAAGAATATAGAAAATAAGTAAAAAATTAATTTTTAAATACAATTAAATAGAACTTCCCATCAGTTTGTGATGGGAGATGATTTTTAATATGGAGATAGTGTGCATTCATTCATGGGCAGTAGGATTTTTGTTATTTTGTTGACAGTTGCAATGGGTTACTGAAATGTGATGGGTATTTAGGTTCGGTAATAGGCGTGAATTCTTGTGTAATATTATATTCGCATTTATCAGTAATATTCACTCACGTACAAAGTATTGATTTACTTTTGCTTTAGCGTTTAAGAAATAATAATATTTTAATTATAATGGATAATTAAAAGTAGTATAATGATATTTTTGTCTTTGTTTTTTTGGGTAAAAGTAATGATGTGATATAAAATAAGAATATTTATGAAAAAAAAGTGGGATATTTTAATAAAATATTTATTTTTTAATTAAACATCCCAAAATACAAATATTTATACTCTCTCCGTCTTATAACAAAGTATCCATTTTTTCATTTTAATCCGTCCCATAACAAAGTATCCATTTTCTTTTTTAGTAACTGTACTATCTACCTAACATTACAAATACCATTACAACTTACAATATATTACACAAATGCCATTACATTTATATCACACATACTAATAAGGTTACTTTAGTCATTTCTACTTTATTCCTATTATATCTCAATATAATACTAATATTTTTAAAACTATGTGCAAAAAGCAAATGAATATTTAGTTTCGGGACGGAGAAAGTATTTTTGACCGGAAGGAATTGAGTATCATTTATCTTGTTTTAAAAATTAAAAATAAAATAAAATAAAATATTACGTTATGGGCAACACACATCATATTAGATTGCGAACCCATTCCATTTCAAAAGTTGGGACAAGGAAAGGGGATGGAATTAATTGTATATATACATATGCCTCGATGGACGAGCTTCGTTCAATTTTTGCTAATCCCAATGCACATTATACCGACCCTACCCTACGCTACCCTACCCTACCTCTCCTTTATTTCACTTCTCGAGAGGGCCGCTCGCTGTGTCTGTCCCACGTACTCACGCATTATACACGAATCGGACCTTCAATCTCAATAATGTCACTTAACCGTTTTCATTTTAATTTGTTTTCTAGGCTGGGACTGCCTACACCGGAAAATACCCGTCCAGTGATGTTTGTACCCGCAGAAAATTAAACATGATCTGGATCTCTAATGCGAACGTAATTGAATGATTCAGAAACTTGCAAATCACATAAAACAATATAACAGAAATATGGGAAATTCGGTGGAAGAATAGAGATGTAAATGATATGGATAAAAAGATACTTTCATTTCTCGATTTAAAAAATTGATCGGATAGATACCACGTGAGAATTAAGTAACACGAAACACAATATCTCTAAATCAAACAAGGAATAAATAAGGATAATCTGGATTCTCGATCCACATTATAGGTCGGATGAGCATCACGTAAGAAGTAGGAAGCATACAACACAAGATCTCTAAACCAATCAAAGAACATAGTTAATGCAATAAGCGCTCCAGCACCGATTGAGAGGCGATGAACTGTCTCGAATCACCAAAAAAACAACCCGATTTTGAAAAACTACCGAAGATTGCATCACACGATCTCTCGAATGATCAAGCACTCTTGAAAATAATAAATATTATAAAAAATATCAAAATGGTGTGTTTTTATAATGATAAACAAAACTTTCATATATAGATCTTTGGGGATAGAATAAATGAAACATTAGAATAAGGAAATAATTTAAAGACATCATATAACCTAGGAAACATAAAATAAAGAAACAAACTTATTAGAAAATATAATAAAAGAAAACTTATTCTATACAGGAATAGAAATATGAAAACTATGGACTCCTTTCATAATTATTGATATTCTTTGTTAGCTGTCTTGGTTGACAGTCTCGGATCTTCTAATGATGATCTCGAGATGTTTACGCGATCGGGAAATCAAACTTATAAGATTCCATAGCTAGCCTATCTTTGGAATTAAATCTCTTCGGTAATGAAGTTCATAGCACGATTATCCAAACAAAGTATAGTGATTTGAATCTTTTGTGTCTAGACTCTCATTAATCAATTCTACTAGAAAAATTGATGGATTAATAGCTCTTATTGTTAAGTCCTATATTGAAAGTTGGGAAAAAAAAAAAGTTCACATCTTATAAGTCATAAATCAACTATATTAGTACGAGGTCTTTTGGAGAATATCCAAAAATCTGTACGGACTAAGCCCAAAGTGGACAATATCATACTAGTGTTGAATTGGCACAGTCCCAACAGTGATATCAGAGCCTGGTTAGATGATAAAATGGCTGGGGCATTAGTTGTGGTGGTAGGCTCGCCCTTGTGACCTGCGAATGTGCCTTGTGTCGAAAGTCTTATGGCGTTGAATCGGTCCCGACAGTTGTGGTTGTCAGGCAGCGGGTCACTTTATGATAGACGGTACAAGATGGGTAGGGAAGACCCATTGGTTGGTCCTTGGTTTGAGTGGAGGATTGTTAGGGTGCAAACCAACTCCCATATTGGAAGTTGAGAAAAAAATTTTACACCTTATAAGTCCTAAATTAATTTTCCTAGTACGAAACTTTTTAGAAAATATCAAAAAATAAATTCGTACAAACTAAATCCAAAACAGATAATATCATATTATTGTTGAGTTGGCTCAATCCTAATATGGTTATGTCAGTCTCCCCGCGAAACCAACATTAGTTAATGTACATCATTTATTTATTTTTACTTGGATGTTTTTATTAATTTGAGAGTAACCGGAGGCTGTAGAGTAGAGAGGTGACACGTAACTAACTGCATGCATTAATATTATTGTGTGTGCATGCGTGTCCCAATTACGTGTAAATACTAGAAACTAGCCACTTGGTGTGCATGGTATGTGTCTATCACATTCACATTCAGACTTGGCTGGGTTAGGCTAGGTGGTTGTAGTCGTTTTGAGGATCACAAATACTCCTTCCGTCACATAAAATATAGGATTATTAGTGTAGATACGGAAATTTAGGTAAAGTATAATTAAAAAATAATTATTATTTAATAAAAATAATTATAAATTAATATTAAAATAAGTAAATAGTTTAATTAAAATTAAAAAAATTATAAAATTTAAAATTTAAAATGCGATTAAAGTGCGTAATTATATTTCCAAAAATAGAAAAGACAAGTTATGTAGGACGAACGAAAATAGAAAATATGAACAAATTATGTGGGACGGAGGGAGTATAATTAAGCACCACCACTTGTCTTGGCTTGGTTGTGTTATAAGATACATACATATATATATATATAAACAATTATATTATTATTATTATTATTATTTCTTATACGTTACGAATTATATGCATGGTTGAGTTGTTGTTATTATTATTATTATTATTATTATTATTATTGTTTCTTATACGTTACAAATTATATGCATGGTTGAGTTGAAGTGTATGTAGATTGGTAGTCACTGTGGATCAGATATCAGAGTGAGTTGCAAATCTTAACCCATCCCTCCCTCCCTCTTCTCTCTCTCTACTTTATGATTCATCGATCCATCATAGTGTAATTATTTGAATTTCTTTCAACTTTTGGAATTAACTTAGAAAACGAATCCCATACTCATGAAACTGATGAATCACGCTACAAATATCTATCTCCATACATTTTATATATGTCCAAACTGTACGTCTTCATCATATCATCATTTCATATATGCAATATAAAATAAATAAATAAAATATAGTTTATTAACGGTAAAAAATTTAACTTGTATATATTTGTTATAAATATATATATATATATATATATGTATACGCGATTCCTTTAGCTTCCACAAAATAATTTTGAATAATATTAATTTCAACTAATATTGACATTCAGGTGGGAATACTATAATTAGTTTGAATTGATGATGTAAGCTTGTAGTTGTACCTGTCAATTCAGTTGCAATATCCATTCTATATTTGGGGCAAACCCACAGAATTAGCTCCCTCTAATTGAATTAATTCCATATTAATTATATATATATATATATATAGAGTCTCAGATCAACTTATAATAATTTGAATTTTCAAGTTTTGTGTTTACATACGTTTAAGCATGTGGATTGACACGGCCAAACCGTAAAATGTCCAAAATAATTTCTTTAGCTATAAATTAAGTTAAAAAGAACCAATGTTTGTAATATAACGAAAGAAACAAGAAAAGATAGTAAAGAGAATTAGAACCAATGGTTTGTAATATAATGAAAGAATGAAGAATAAAGAATAAAAGATACGGCATAAAATGTAAATTAACTTGGATGATAATTAACTATGAGAATAAATTTCGGACTTGAAATCAAAATTATAGGCTAAAACACAAAAAATAGACTAAATTCTATTACAAAGGATTGGAAGCTACAAAGTGATGTAATCACTTCAAATAAAGAGATATATTACCAGTGTCCGATTCTTCAACCAATCGAATGTGAATCCAAGCGTTGTCTAAACCTAATATCTCTAAACCAATGGAGACTCAAATAATTTGGTTAGAAACTCCGGTCGATTTCGAAAGCCACGAACCCAATGGTCTAATTTGAGAATATGCAAGGGAAAATCCTTACTCACACACTAATTCCAATATAGTGAAATAAAAATGAAACTTTAATTGATATAAATTTCAAGGTGTCTTACAAATGAGACCAACTGCCTTATTTATAAGGAAGACTAGCTTCACAAAAAGTTCTACAACTAATGTGGGACAATAAGTCCACATTATTTAAAGCCCACCAATTTTAAAAAATAAAAATAAGGACCAATCAATTAAATAATTAAGAAAGGTCCAATTAATTACTTTAAAAGGGCCCACCTTCTTAAATAAAATAGAACCTTTTATCCAACATGAGATAATAATGTGAGTAGAAAATCTCATGAGTATTATAAATTATGGTCTTCAAGAGAATGAAGTGCATGGATCATAGATGATCTCCAATTTTGACAACGCTCTTCCCATTGGCCTACATGCTTCAATTTCATGAATGTTCTCTTCTTCCAATTGTAGAACTAATGTCATAATATTAGTTTGAAACATATTGACACGGTTTCGTGTAATCGGACCAGGTGGAAGTGCAGGTTCATCATCGCTTTTGACGACCTCGTTATCCCCCCTTTTTGAAAAAATGAGTCCCATTTTCATAGTTTGTTCTTCTTTTACATCAAAATGACTTAAGTCAGCAACATTGAATGTACCATAAACTTGGTACTCATCTTGTAGCTCAATACGATAGGCATTGTCATTGATGCGTTCCACAACCTGGAATGGTCCATCTCCTCTTAGGCTGAGCTTAGACTTCCGTTGCTCGGAAAATCTACTTCTTCTCAAGTGCAACCACACCCAATCGTCTGGTTGGAAAACTACATGGTTACAAGCTTTGTTAGCCCTTTTAGCATACCAAGCATTTGACTTTGCAATGTTATCCCAAGCTTTTAATGCATCACCTTCACAAATCACTATTAAAATACTCATTGCTAGAAAATTGTAACATATCCAAAGGTGTTGGAGGATTAAAGTAATAAACAACCTCATAAGGAGACATGTGTGTTGATGAATGCAACGTACGATTATATGCAAATTCAGCATGAGGCAAACATTCCTCCCAACTTTTGCAATTCTATTTTATCAAGACACAAAGTAGGTTCCCTAAGGTTCTATTCACTGTTTCAGTTTAAACATCAGTTTTGGGATGATGAGATGTAGAAAATAGCAACTTAGTTCCCAATTTAGTCCAAAGTGTCTTCCAAAAGTAACTAAGAAACTTTGTATCCATATCCGACACAATTTTCTTAG
Organism: Andrographis paniculata; assembly: GCF_009805555.1. NCBI lineage: Eukaryota > Viridiplantae > Streptophyta > Magnoliopsida > Lamiales > Acanthaceae > Andrographis > Andrographis paniculata. Next base: position 4,518,788 of record NW_026137611.1, read on the forward strand.
GAACACCATGCAATTTCAAGACATTATGAAAGAATAGGTCTACAACATGAGATGCATCATTGGTTTTCTTACATGCAATGAAGTGTGTCATTTTTTAAAATCTATCAATCATAATAAAAATTGAATCATTTCCTCTCCTAGACCTGGGCAATTTCATAAAAAAATTCATTGAAATATCAATCTATGGTGCTTCTGGAATAGGTAATGGTGTGTATAGACCATGTGATTGTGCATGTGATTTTGAAAATCTTACAAACAACACATTTATTAACATAAGACTCCACATCATGCTTCATTTTAGGCAAATAATAGTGTTCATGCAATGCACTCAATGTCTTATCACGCTCAAAATGATCCATCAAACCTCCCTCACGTGCCTCAACAACTAACACGTCATGAAGTGAAAACCTAAGTACACACAAACGATTCATACGAAACAAATATCCACCATGCAAATAATAGTCACCAAATCCATGTGTAGCACATTTAGCAAAGATATCAGAAAAATCAACATCATTCACATAAATATCTTTTATGAATACAAATTTCATGAGCTTAGATTCTAACAAGGTTAGCAACCCGTACCTCCTTGATAGCGCATCAACTATAACATTATCCTTTCCTTTCTTGTACTGAATGGAGTAAGGAATGTGTCCACGAATGCTACCGGTATTGCATACCGCTTGCTAAGTTTTTGTTGACTCTTTAAATACTTTAATGATTCATGGTAAGTGTGAACAATGAATTCTTGTGATCACAAATAGTGCTTTAAAGTGCAAGAACCAGCGAGTATAACTCTCAGTCATACGTCGAAAAGTTAAGAGCAGCCCCACTCAACTTCTCGCTGAAGTACGCAATCGGCTTCTTTTCTTGCATCAAGACAACTCCAATCCCAATTCCTGGGGCATCACATTCCAATTCAAATGGTTTAGTGAGATCAGGTAGAGCTAAAGACATTAGTAAGTTTTCTCTTAAGAAAATCAAAAGATGCTTGTTTAGGAACTCCCCATTCAAAGCGTTTATTTTTCTTTGTAAGCTCAGTCAATGGTAGAGCCTATGTACGGATTCAAGCCTTAACAACTGAATTTGAGAAAATTCGACTAAAAACTACTAAAATTCGAATAGAGCAAGCATTGAAACATAAAATAACATAATACGCTGAAATTAACAAGAAATAAAGTAAATTAAGACATAATTGGATAAAACTAAAAATATACGGATAACTACTAGAAAAATGAATGGATGAAGTTTGATTTTTGGATAAAATATTTTGTGTTGTGTGCGCTTGTTGTGATTAAATCCTAACAAACCAACATTTTCTATAATTCAGGAAAGAGGTTTTTTACTCCTCCAACTACGTTCTCTCTATTAGCTTACGTTGTGCTTATTCTCTTCCTATCTCTTGGGGTTGTAACTAGATCTTATGTATGTTGTGTTTATAAATTGATCGCAACCTGCTTTGGGCCTTGTTGTTGGACGGCTTTGCGGCCTGAAGGTTCCGACTCCATCTTCGTCTTCGAACCTCCTCACCCGAAACCTCATTTTTGGAAGCCGCTTTTCTTGAAATCCAATCCTCTGGAACTTCATCCTTTGGAGTCTTACTGTGTGGCGGCAAATAGCTTTAGAATGTCAGCTAGAATGCTAACCTAAAATAGGGTAATGATTTTTTAGGTTAAGTGTTGCACCTATTTACATATGTGAATAGTGACATACTTCATCAATCCCACCAAATTATGTCAATTTTTTTTTTTTTTTCTAGTTGTCTCGTCCAATTATATCACTTTCTATAAAATGAAGCAATTAATAAATCTAATAACAAATAAATCTCAATTAATTAAAATCAATCTATTTAGAATGTATTTGTTTATTTTTTTAAAAGTTTGAATGCTTTTATAGTAGGTATGTGAAAATATGTTGGTAAATAAATAAGTAATATTTTGTATTCAAATGTTGATTTTTTATGAATGTAAAATAAATATTATATATTATGTGAATGTGTGTTATATTGTATATTTTATAATATTAATTGTGAAATATAGTAGAAGTTTTTTGTTGAGTAAACATATTCAATTTTTGTACCCATAATTATTTCAATAATTTATTTTTAGTTACAAGTAAAAAAATATTGACTTTTCGAATTGTCGAAATATTTTGCATATCATACTGAAAACACAAAAAATTCCAAACTTTTGGTATACTAAAAATTTCAGTTATGTATGATATTATACCGAACTTTTTCGATACGATATCAATATATAATTTGACACTATCGATATATATATCGAAATATTTCGGTATACAATATTATGTTGATATTTTAGTATTCGATATCGATATACATCAAAATATCAAAATTATTTCAGTATACAACGACAATAAATATATTATGATGATATTTTAGCATTCGATATATCAGTATATATCGATCATTTGGTATATTGATACAACAAAAAAAAAAAAAATTCTTGAATTATAAAATTATTTTCAATTTGATATTTTAGTATGAAACAATATATATTGATACTTTTAGTATACTGAAATATTAGTAAGGTAGGGTACACTACAATTTTGTAACGAGGTTTTTTCGTTATTAAATTCACTTTTTCCGTTACTAATGATATTAGAGACGGAATTAGAGATGAAATTACGTTAGCTACGTGAACTTTAGCAACAGAATTCCGTTACAAATATACTATTTTTTTGTAGTGGTATATATATTTGTTACTGAATTTTTAATATACTATTTTTTTGGTACGATATCAATATATTTGTTTTAATATAAGAAAAGTTTCAGAACACTATATATATGATTCGGTATTTCAGTATATCATACTAAGTCATTCCTATTTTTAGTTATGTTTATTTAGAATAAATAAAAGTGGGTATGATCTAAAAATTTGACACAAGCATCGAAAAATGAGACTCGAGTGGGGCCGAACTAAGCTGAATTTTTAAAAATAAATAAATAAAAATAATTATTTTAATATTTTAAACAATATATTTCATAATTAATAAACACTAATGTTATATTTGGTTAAGATTTTGGATTTTGGATTCGAATATTTGGAATAATAAATTTTTTAATTTGAATAATTATTTGATATAATATAGTAATAAATATTGATGTTCTGAATTTATAATTGATTTTATAATTTAAATAAAAATTAAGAATTTGATTTGATATTATTAAAAAGAAAAAATCTACTAAATACAAAAAAATAATAATTTATATTTGAAATAACTACAATGATAATTTATTACAAATAATTCAAATTTATATTTATATACTTTTTTATTTTTAGTATTTTTACAAATACTTGCATCAATAATTTGTTTAAATATAAAAATTATTTGAGTTAAAATTAATCTATATTTATTTTATTAATAAAATATTAAATAAATAAAAATATATCATCTTATACAATTATCATATCAATTAAATCCAAAATAAATAACTTTTAATGTGCTAGAAATTTTTTGGCATAATAGAGTATTATCTTTCACTCTATTCCATCCAATCAAATAAAGTCATCTACGACATTAAAATCAGACTTTATTTAATCAATTCATTTAAATGACTAGTATATCCTTATTTTAAAACATAATATTTTGTTTGTATACAATTGTAAAAATTAAAATAAAATCTTTTTTTTACAAAAAAAAAAAAAAAATACATAAAACGCAATATTTTTTTTTTCAAAATTTTTAAAAAATTGTAGAACATATAACATTTTTTTCTTATATTTTTTAAAAATTTGTAGGACATATATGTTGCAAATGTTATACTTTATTATTTATTGAAGAAGAAAACATCATCAAAACCAAGTCAAATTAAATAACCAATTTCACTCCAAAGAAACTACTATATGATAGAAAAAAAAAAAAAAAAAAACAAATAAGAAAATAATTCAAATATAAAAATTTTAAATATGTTTTAGATCCTGCACTTGTGTACAGTATAATCAAAATATGAAATAGAAAAATCAAATTTCATTATGAAAATAAATAGTAATTTAAATGGCACCAGGTCTTCGCTATCCAAGTGGTTTGAATCGTTGATATGTTTGAACCTGAATATTTATATATAAAAAAATATAATAAAATCCACTACCATGATAAATATATATACAATAATTAATAATAAATAAATACCAGAAGCAATTTAGTGAATTTAATCGGATATTGTAGTTCGTCGGAAAAATCAAATGGCATAAATTTATTTATCTGATAGTTTTGATACTGCAATATATAATTTATAATATAATACAAATTAAAGTATTACAAATATTTTTATCCAAGTACAATGTAAACTAATCTGTTGCGGTTGATGAATTTGATGAAACATTTCATATCATTGTTTTCGATAAATAACTTTTGTTTTAACTTTACTCTTATTTCCTCAGCTGTAGATGAATTCTTTTCATTTTCCTTCAAATAATGTAGGCTAGAGTTATCGGAAAAAATATTCATACTTTGCAACTTTGCATTAACTATTTCAAATATTTCCTTAAATCCATCTCTTACTATTTTGTATATTTCTTTTGTTTCAGCTGCTCTTGTAACAAGTTGATTAGAGATATTACATAGATCCTTATACTAGATTTTTTGCAAACACTTTTGAATCATCCTGAAATGTCAATACATTATAAAAATATTCAACCTTCGGTTTTCTAGTCCATCGTCTTAATATATATGAATTTGGAATCTTAATAATATTATATGAATCTGAAATCATAATAATACTATGTACAGTAAAAACTTTCAAAGTATGATAACACAATATTTCACAAAATTCAAATTTTCTACAACTACAATGTATCGTGCTATTCAAAGAGTCATAGTTGACAAAATGATATTTTGATTTTTCAAAAGATGTAATACGATAAATTAAAACACCTTACTTGTGAGATTTTGGTTTTGAATAGTAAAATTTTGAATTGAAATAGTTGTTTGATGTGATATAAATATGTATTGATGTGATGTTTTGAATGTAAAATTTAATTTTAGTGTAATATAATAAATAAAAAATATATGTTTGATTTGATGTTTTTGGGGAAAAATTTTTTTTGAATAGTGAAACGGAAAAACAAATCTCACAAGTAAACACACCCTAAAAAACATAAAAGATACAATCATAACTTTTGCACAATTCTTTTTTAAATAATTCAAATAATTCAGAGTATAGATATATGCGGCATATTTTAACAATTGAGTAGGAAAAGATAGTGCAAGAGTACTTGTATTTGCTCTAAAATAAGCTTTCAACTCCTCATAATGACGATTATCAATCAAAATTTGAAAATATTCAAAGAATTGACGTAAGCTACTTTTGTAATTGACGTACCTTTTAACCACGCTATTTATACTTTCGCCTCTTTGTGTCGTAGTGATGTCAGCACAAAAAGATTGACGACCATAAACCAATGCCCATTTTTCTTTTTTATTGAATAATCTTTTCAACCAATCATTATTTTGAAAATTATATTTTTTAATCATGTTATTCCATTCAATTAAAAAATCATCTTCTTCTTCAAAATCATATACGAACTTACTAAAATCATGAGCAAAATCTTTAAAGTTATCAAAAATTCCACCTAAATATTTAGTAGCATTTTGATATATATATATATACCAAATACATAACTTGTGGTATGTCTCTGGCCATTTAGAAGCTAAGGCTTTGGCCATTGTTGCATCTTCATCAACCAAAATAGTTGTTGAATTTTTACCTGACATGCTATAAGAAAATAAATCTAATATCTATTCAAATGTTGCAGTAGTTTCATCATATAAAAGTGTGCAATAAAAAATAACAGTTTGTTTGCGGTGATTCACACCAACAAACAATGCAAGACGATTTTGAGAATTCTTCTTATAAGTTGTATCAAAAGATATAACATCTCCAAATACAGCATAATCAACTTTCATTCTTCCATATATCCAAAATATATTAGTTATTGCATCATCCTCATCAATTTGAATTGAGTGAAAAAAAAAAAAAAAAAAATTGAATCTTTTACATCTAAATATTAAAGTTACTCCCCCGTATTTCCAATTTTCATATCCTTAGTTCTCTTTAAACGCAAATCATTTCTATAATCCTTTGAAGTAAATCATAAATTATGACCTGCTTGTTTGATCATATAATCATAAGATGCTTTAGGTGGAATACTTTCACTATCTGCTATTTCAAATTCAGTAGTTTGAGTTTCAATTATTTTTTTATATGATTTAAATAAGCAGATGTTCATCTGCACTAGATAAATAATGATTATTATTTGAAATAAATTTGACAATCTTATATTTTTCATTTTTATTCAAATGTATTTTCATTTTTTCCTAACACCCTAATCTAGTTTCGACACGCGAATTTTTAACATAAACATCTTGTTTATTAGATTTTTGTTTACCTTCAGAACAACAATAAAATATTCTATCAACAAGTTTATCATTTTTTTTTTGTATGAAATATGTTTTTTCTAACACTAAATCCAATCTATTTAACATATGCATAATAAAATTCTCTAGCCAAATTTTCATTATCAAATTTCATACATATTTGAGGAATTTATTCTTTTGAGATGAATTTATGCAAATTATAAAAATTAATATTATCAGAATCTAAACTACCCGATAATAATGAGATCATCACTTTCTTTGTTGATAACATGAATTTCCTACAACAAATATTAAATTTAATTTAGAATAAAATATAAAGCAGTTCGGTCAAAATAAAAAATACAATGAATATAAATATTAAAAACAATAAAATGCCTGGTTTTTTCTTCATTTGCATCAGATTAATTTGTTTCTAATATCTAATACAATTATATAAAAAAAATCCTATAAAGAAAATAAATTAATTAATCTAATATCATTTTTTTAAAAAGAAAAATCCTAAACAACAGCAGTATCATATAAAATTAATATAAAAGCATAAATTAATTAGTCTAATATTATTTTTTTTGAAAAAAAAAATCCTAAACAACAACAGTATCATATAAAATTACTATAAAAGCAATAACTTTTTGTAATAGAAATTCAAGTTGTAATTAATTTGAGATTTTTTATTTCTTCAGTTTGATTTAAAATATTTTTAACCCGTCTGATTTGATTAGAAGGAACAAAAAGCAACTAAACATAGAAATAAAATGGTACTCGAGGAAGAAGAGGTAGATGTCGACTCAGCATAAAAAAAAAAAAAATTCAATGACCGCAAACAAGAAAAAAAAAACGATAAGCAACAATGAAAATATTTAATGAGAGCAAACAAAAGATATAGTCAGAGATATATTCAACTGATCTAATAAATAAAAAATAAAGAAAGATAAAGAAACACTTATTAATGATTATTTTTGTTACAATAGTCATTTAAATAAATTGATTAAATAAAAGTTGATTTTAATGAATTAATTAAATAAAAAGTATTATTATATATGGCTTTATTGAATTGGATGAAATAGAAAGGCACAACAAAAACCGGAACAGAAATTTAAATCCTTACAACAGTATATTTGGAACTTAGTTTGAAGAGCACAGTCCTCTCAACCCTCGTCAAGTTCGGATCCCATATTGCTTTAAATTATACAAGCATGCAAGCCGCAACTTCTAATTCGTGATAATTATAATTCAAGACAATATCGTCTGTTCAAAATTTCAAACGAATCCCAATATAGATAGATAGTATATGTGTAATTGGGGATAAGACAGAACTTATCAGCCACCTCATTAATGGCGATCCCCAACGTACCGCGCCGTCTCTCCTTCTCCCTTGATTACGTCCGTGATTACGTAAGCGCGCGCACGAATACATACAGACATGCATATATAGATAAGACTAAATTAAAAAGATGAAGTGGATTCATGAATTGAATAATGAATATATATATATTAATTTTTTGGGTTTTGTTTTCCTTATCTCTTGGCATCGCATCTTACTTACTATAAATTCAGGCACTTGCTCTCCCTCTTCTCATCCTCCAATTTATTGTATAGAGGGCCATATATCATTCAATTCCATTTTTATCGGAATTAATTATTACCAATTTGTCTTAAAGAGGAGTTCTAACCATGTCTGCATCTTTCTCTGTCCCTTCCATGGTGAGTGTGTGTGTGTAATGATTAATTAATAAATTAAAGGATTCTTCTTGGAGTTATTATAATTAATTAACTGGGAATATGTTGTTGAATTGTTTTAAATTACATACAGATGATGGAGGAAGAAGGGAGATTCGAAGCAGAAGTGGGCGAGGTGCAAGCATGGTGGAACTCGGAGAGATTCAAGCTGACGCGCCGCCCATACTCCGCCCGCGACGTGGTGGCCCTCCGCGGCAATCTCCGGCAGTCGTACGCCTCCAACGAACTCGCCAAGAAGCTTTGGCGCACCCTCAAAACCCACCAGGCCAACGCCACCGCGTCCAGGACCTTCGGGTCCCTGGACCCCGTCCAGGTCACCATGATGGCCAAGTACCTCGACACCATCTACGTGTCCGGTTGGCAGTGCTCCTCCACCCACACCACCTCCAACGAGCCAGGCCCGGACCTCGCCGACTACCCCTACGACACCGTTCCTAACAAGGTGGAGCACCTCTTCTTCGCCCAGCAGTACCACGATCGCAAACAGAGGGAGGCCAGGATGAACATGTCCCGGGACGAGAGGTCCCGGACCCCCTACGTCGACTACCTCAAGCCCATCATCGCCGACGGGGACACTGGCTTCGGCGGCGCCACCGCCACCGTCAAGCTCTGTAAGCTCTTCGTGGAGCGCGGCGCCGCTGGCGTCCATATCGAGGACCAGTCCTCCGTCACCAAGAAATGCGGCCACATGGCCGGCAAGGTCCTCGTCGCCGTCAGCGAGCATATTAACCGCCTCGTGGCGGCGCGTCTGCAGTTCGACATCATGGGCGTTGAGACCGTCCTGGTCGCCCGCACCGACGCCGTCGCCGCCACTCTCATCCAGACCAATGTGGATTACAGGTTTGGGTGTAATCCACATTTTCTAACTTGTTCAAAAAATATAATAATTAAATAATCTAAAATATAATGTGGGGATTACAGGGACCATCAGTTCATACTCGGCGTCTCCAATCCAGCCCTCCGAGGGAAGCCCCTCGCGACGGTCCTGGCGGAGGCCATGGCGGCCGGAAAAACAGGGGGCGACCTCCAATCCATTGAGGACAACTGGCTCGCCATGGCTAAGTTGAAGACATTCTCGGACTGTGTCGTCGACGCCATTAATGCTACGAACATCGGAGAAACCGAAAAACAGAGGAAGCTGAACGAATGGATGAACAATTCCAGCTATAACAAGTGCCTGTCCAACGAGAAAGCTCGGGAGATTGCCGACAGGCTCGGACTGGCGAATCTTTTCTGGGATTGGGACCTGCCGAGAACCAGGGAAGGATTCTATAGGTACTAACTACATAATTGATTGATTAGAGGTGTATTGTATGTATGTCATTGTCATTGTCAAGAGTTATTACATCATTAGACACCAATTAAGCATTAGCTACTACCCAACAAATCAATCAATCAATCGTCATGACTTGTTTATGAATGAATTAATTAATTAGGTTCAAGGGTTCAGTGAATGCGGCAATTGTCCGTGGGTGGGCCTTCGCGCCACACGCCGACCTAATCTGGATGGAGACGTCGAGCCCTGACTTGGTGGAGTGTACGGAGTTTGCACGGGGCGTGAAGTCAATGCAGCCGGAGACAATGCTGGCCTACAATCTGTCGCCATCGTTCAACTGGGATGCGTCGGGGATGTCAGATGAGCAGATGGTGGAGTTCATTCCGCGGATAGCCAAACTGGGGTACTGCTGGCAGTTCATCACGCTGGGGGGGTTCCACGCGGACGCCCTCATAGTGGACACCTTCGCAAGGGACTTTGCCAAGCGGGGAATGCTGGCGTATGTGGAGAGAATCCAGAGGGAGGAGAGGAAGAATGGGGTGGATACATTGGCTCATCAGAAATGGTCGGGCGCCAACTACTACGACAGAGTTCTTAGGACTGTCCAGGGAGGGATCACTTCCACTGCCGCCATGGGAAAAGGCAAATCCATCAATACAATTAATTATATTGTATTTCCTTCCATTCCATTCCATTTCATTTCATTTCTTTCTTGCAGGGGTGACCGAGGAGCAATTCCAGGAGACATGGACGAGGACAGGAGCAAACGATGTGACCACTGATGGCAGCGTTGTCATGAAATCAAGAATGTAGTCAAGGAAGGAAGCTAGAATCTGTGTGTAATAAGAAAAAACAAAGAAAAAAAGGGGACTTACTATTTGATTTCCGTAATAACTAAGAATGTAATGAACGACTCACTGTTATTGGAAAGAAGAAATAACAGGCAGCTTTATTCTGGGATTTTGCTGCCAGAAGAGCTGCTGCTGTTGTTTTTAGTCACACTGCCAAAAAATAAAAACAAGAAATGAAAGAAACAAGAAAAGCTAGCACCACACACACACACACACACACATACATATATATATATATATATATTGTTTCAATTAAGCCCTCTTCTTTCTGCTAAGAACCGCAGGTCTTTTGCCGATGATGATGTTCTTGTCCGAACAAGGGGACGACAATGACAGCAGACCACGTAGCAACGCTACAATGGCGAACCCAAGAAACGGGAAGTACATTTGTAAGAGCTTATCGGAGGCTCGGTTGGACAAGGAGAGCTCTGTTAGTATGGCCACCTGAAACCAATCCAAACAGTTCAGACACTCTGAAAATGTAATGTAGTGAATAGTGATCAGGGAAATAAATAAATATATGAACTTGTGTGAAATTAAACAAGAAATTGCGAAACCAGAAGGTTAGTACATACAAATTCTAATTCAACAACAATAATTGTGCAACTAGCTAACCCCGAACTGAATCATTTATAACCCCACCGATAACAAATCAAATATAAATGAACAACACATAATGTAACACCCCGGAGGCTCAAACCGGAGTGTCACCGCCACGCCACACCGGAAGGCTCATTCATCAACCAACGAGCCCGACATTGTGGCGCTAAAGCTAAAATAACCATTACAAGCAACTAATTAGAGATTTAAAATTAACGCGCACCGGCTTATCATTTAAATAAATAAAGTTCGAGTCAAAAGTATAACTAAGAAATTAGCTCAAAAAGATTAGTTCTTAAACATTAACAATGAATTTCAAAAGTATTTTAGAAAATAAAGTATTTATAATTCTCCCCAATTGATCATATGCCGTAGATGCATCATTTAGGTATAATAAAAGCATCATCACCTATAAAAAATTAGTAAAAAGAAAATCAACACAACGGTTGAGTAACCGCAATTAATCAAAGATATATTAATACGACATAAGTCATGATTTACGTGTAAATGCCACAAAATCATTTGAATGAGATAATTTGTATAAAATGTCACATATCATATAAGGATAACTCACACAAAGAAGTCTTTTAGCGTCTCCCTTGTATCTCTTTTTTTTTTTTTTCTCAAATAATAGTGATGAACACATAACAAAGAAAACTCCATTAGACTTTAATTAGGGCCGGCTCGACCCGATTTTCCAATCTTATTATTTCGTATGACACGTCACATGATTACACATAACAAACATAAGGTCATAACCCTCAAGAAAAGCTCCACAATATGTACCTAAGAGTTCGAAGCCCAAAGTATGCATAAGTCAATTTTATTTATTACTTTGCAAGGGCACCAAACAATCCACAACCCTCTAGTATCCAATATAACATATCAAGAGGGAATTGTACGCAATTCATCCCTCCATCACGAATGATGGTCTAAAAACCTTTTCATCGTAAATGACGGGTACCGCAGAATCACCCAAAAAGGAAACCCGCCATCTCGATCCCTCAGCCTAGCCCATTCGGGTTCTAGTTCGAGGTTAGCTAGTTATCCTAAAGTACCGGTATACCCTCACGTGTTTGCAAGGCACAGAGGTGGAAGACTATGTCTTATCATCCAAACAATCGACGAGTAGATTAGACTCAACGGATAGTTTCATTTAACAATTTGACCCAATACTCAATTTTAAAAAACATTTTCAACTCAACATTCCAATGACAACATTTAACCAAGAAAAAAGTAGTGTGTTAAAAATCTAACTTGTTTAATAATATATCACTTTATTTCGTCAAATAAACATTTGGACAATACGTTCATCCAAATAGCATAATTTAACTCCAAAAATCATAATATTTAAGATAATCACATATTATTTCTCCAAAATTCGTAAACTAGGTAAGGGCAAAATTAGGGTTTCTAACCCATTTCACAAATTATTCACTTTCCTACTTAAATTACCGTAAAGATTTTCCTATAAACCCTAAATATTATCCCAATAAACTTCCTAAAGGGAATATAGAAAAATCTAATATTTTAAAACAAACCCATTTAAAAATCATTTCAAAGAAACAACAAAGAATCAACAAATAGGTTTAGAAACTATAACATATTGATTATTTAAAATTAATCCCACTTACTTTATGAGAAAATCCCAAGTTGAAGAGTTTTGGAAAAGAAAACTTCCAAGGAAGAAGAGGAAGATGCTGGGCGGGGGCTGGCGGGAGGTAGGGCTGTTGCCATTTTTTTTTTTAAAATAAACATAATAGACTTGGGTCTTTTTAAATCATAGGGTCCAAAATGGGCTAAATCAAAACCCTTTGACTATAACACTTAAATTAAATCCATGAACTCTTAAAATAAAAATATCACATAAGCCCAAAATAAATTAGGCCCAAAATTAAATTTGTCCGACTCTGGCTCGGATTCCGGCAAGTTCCGGCGAACTTCCGGTGATTATTTCTGTGGGGTATTACATCCTCCCCCTTAGGGCATTTCATCCTCAAAATCGACCTGCATGCCCGGAGCTACCTCAAACAGCTCCGAATACTTCTCTCGCATTTCTTGCTCAATTTCCCATGTCGCTTCTTCAATTTCATGCTGCGACGACACTACTTTCACCATCCTTATCTCACAGTTCCGCATCGATCAAATTTTGAAGGCCACAATCTAAATAGATTGCTCCGAGTACACCAAATCCTCCTGAAGATCCAAAACTTCCGACTGAAGTACATGAGATAAATCACATATCTCCTCAATTGAGAGACATGAAAAACATCGTAAATATTATTCAATGTCTCCGGCAAAGCCAACCTGTAGGCCACCTCTCCAATTCTTTCGATGATCTCGTAAGGTCCCACATACCTCGAGCTCAAGTTTCCCTTAATACCAAATCTCCTCACACCCTTCGTTGGTAAGACCTTTAGTAAAACATGATCACCCACCTCAAAATGCCCATCTCTCCTAGCAAGGTCGGCATAGCTCTTCTGGTGATTTTGGGCATCTTTCATCTTAGCCTTGATGCTATGAATTTGATTCATCATCTCCTCAATCATTTCGGGCCCCAATACCACCCTTTTCGCTTAGGTCATTGCAAGACAACGGCGTCCTACACTTCCTCCCATACAAAGCCTCAAAGGGTGTCATCCCAATGGTCGTTTGATGGCAATTATTATAGACCTCCACCAAAGCCAATTGATCCTCCCATCGACCTTGAGAATCCAATGCACAAGCTCACAACATATCTTCCAAGATCTGAATAGTGCGCTCAGTCTGCCCATTGCTCATCGGATGAAAGGCTGTACTCATCCTTAACCGAGTACCGAATTCCTTTTAAAGCTTCTGCCAAAAATGTGACTGAAAACGAGGGTCACGGTCCGAGACAGTCACCTCTGGAACTCCATACCTCTTCACCACATATTAGATATAAAACATTTCCAACTTCTGCATGCTCCAAGTCATGCTTATCGGGATAAAAATTGTTGCCTTACTCAATCGATCAACAACCACCCAAGCCCGATCTTAACTTCCGTAATCCAGTCACAAAATCCATAGCAATCGAGTCCCACTTCTATTCCGGAACCTCCAAAAGTCTCAACAAACCCATAGGTCTCTTATGCTCCGCCTTGACCTTTTGACAATTCAAACATTTGGCGACATACTCCCCAATGTCTCTTTTCATACCGCGCCACCAAAAATATCATTTCAAATCTTCATACATTTTATCACAACCCGGATTCACGGAATACGGACAGCTATGAGCTTTTTTAAGTATCTTCTCTTTAATATCCAACCGATCCTTTGGTACACACCATCTGTCTTGAAATCTTAGACTTTCATCTTTACCAATATGGAATTCGCTTATTTCACCTTATTGCACCCTCGTCGCTAAGTCGAGTAAATCATCATCATCAACTTGAGCTTCTCGAATCTCCCTAAAAATCTCGGGCTCAACCAACAAGGCACTCATATATTCTTCAATCACCTTAGGACCCACTACCTCAATTTGTAGCTTCTCGAACTCATGACACAACTCCATAGGTAATGTCATCGAACATACGTCATGACTTGACTTCTAGCTCAAAGCATCAGCAACCACATTCGCTTTACTTTCATGATATAAAATCTCCTAGTCATAGTCCTTCACCAACTCCAATCATCTCCGTTGCCTTAGATTCAACTCCCTTTGAGTGAATATGTATTTCAAACTCTTATGATCGGTGTAAATCTTGCAATGAACTCCATAAAGATAATGTCGCCATATCTTGAGAGCAAACACGACAGCCGCCATTTCCAAGTCGTGAGTCAGATAGTTCTCTTCATGCGGCTTGAGTTGCCTCGAAGCATATGCTATCACCCTTCCATCTTGCATCAACACACACCCCAATCCTCGTCTTGATGCATCACATTACACATCGAACTCTCGTCCATCTATCGGCTATGCCAACACCGGTACAACCATCAACCTCCGTTTCAACTCTTTAAAAGCTTGCTCACATAAATCATTCCAAACTATTTTGACATTTTTCTTCAACAACGGTGTCAATGGTCTTGCCAATCGTGCAAAATCTTACACAAACCTCCGATAATTCCCAGCCAACCTCAAAAAGCTCATAATATCTGTCTGCATCTTTGGTCGGTGCCAATTTTCAATAGCACTCACCTTTGATGGGTCGACCGAAACACCATCCCTCGAAATAACATGCCCCAAAAATGCTTCTTCACTCAACCAAAATTCACACTTCGACAATTTATCATACAACTGATGCCCCCTCAATACCTGTAGCACTAACATGAGGTGATTTGTATGATCATCCTCGCTCGAAGAATACACCAATATATCATCAATGAAGACCACAACAAACTCATTCACCACTGGAATGCTCGAAAGCTGATATTCATCCCCCAAAATATCATGCACCTCGCACAAGGACAATGGGTGACCCTTACGAGTTAACTCATGCAAGGAGACAGCAGACACTATCTTAATCAATGGGCGATAAGGAATCTCCGCGTACACAACTTCTCCACCGCAAGGACTCTAAAGAAAGATCTTCCTCCCACCACAATCTATCCGGGCTTGATAGGTAGCCAACCAATCCATACCCAGAATGATATCGAACTCCGCCAATTTAAACTTCAAAAGATTAGTAGGAAATTCTATGTCTCCGATCATGACAGACACTCCTACAAAAAGACAATAACAAGACACTAGCTCTCTTGAAGGTAGCTTAATCTCTACCGAAACCTCTACTCAAGAATCTAATTCTAACTTCTTAGCACATCTACTCGATATGAAAGAAAGGGATGCACCGAAATCAAAGAGAATAACCACAGGTAAAGAATTCACGAAGAACGTACCAGTCAAGACGTCTCACTGGTTCTCCACAGCTTGCCCTTTCGTAATGACATTGATGTCACCTCTGTGGCCACTCTGTTCTCCTCCTCTCGTACGTTGAGGTGCCACTGACGGCATACGACATTGCTGCTGCGGAACCGGAGCCCTTTCAATCGCATTCAGAGTTCCAACTAACTTGGGACAAAACCTGTTGATATGTCCCGGCTCATAACAGTAGTAGCAAGAGACGGACTGGCTATCACAATGAACTCCCGGATGAGACTTCCCACATCGGTTACAAACAGTCAGAGACTACCATGATTGCCACTCGAATTCCCATGAGTGAATTTAAAACGAGATGCATAAGGTGCACCCGAAAACCTCTCTGATTGATCATTTTGTTGATGGTTCTTCAACCCCTCATTCACCATTCATTTTTTTCTATTTGTCCTACGGATTCCATCTCTCCGCTCATCATACCATATCTGATTTGTCTGATAGATGTTAGCCGCCATCTCATATGCCTCCTAAAGGGTCGTCACACTGAAGTCGGCCAATAACCGTTGAAGGTCTCGGTTTAGCTCACCAACAAACCTCGTCAACTTGCATCGATCATTCTCCACCAAATCCGGAGCATAGGCAGCCAACTCGTTAAAACGCGTGAAGTGCTCCTCCACCGTCATATTACCTTGTACCAAGACACTAAACTCATCATTCTTTCCTCTCTGGAGGTGTGGGGGATACAAATGCGCCCTTATCATTCCCTTAAAGACCTCCCACGGTAATCCAACCAATTTGCTCCCGGAAGCTTTCTCATTATTCCATCACTTCTTGGCCAATCCTTCCAAGTAATACGCGACTATCATAGTCTTCTCTCATTCTGGGCATCTCACCACCTCAAATATCGTCTCCAAACGATCCAACCATTCTCCAAAAATAGTCGGGTCCGATTGACCAGTGAAAGTCTGAGGACTATGACGTAACACTACATCCATAACACTCCGGGGCTGCTGAGCGAACTGTGCCATAAACTAACGAAAGATCTTCAATGTCAGGTTTGAAGGTCGAACAGGATTCTGAACTGGAGGCTCGGGTTTTGGGATTTTCTGCTCTCAACCTCTTATTTGGACTCAGGTGCCACAAGAAGCTGACGAGAACACCTCAAGGTCATTTGCTAATCAAGAGTAGACCTAATAAGTTCTGACTAATCAAATAGCATAACCAATGCACATAAACACACAGAATAAACATAAAATGTAATGCATGCCATGAATGCACCCAAACCCGACTAAACCGATGATCTAATTGATTTTCAAAATTCTGAAATCTTCAAGTTTTATTAACCAAGAAGCATGAGCCTTAAACCGAGGATCTGATACCAACTATAACACCCCAGTGGCTCAAACCGGAGTGTCACCGCCACGCCACACCGGAAGGCTCATTCATCAAGCAACAAGCCCGACGTTGGTGGCGCTAAGGCTAAAATAACCGTTACAAGCAACTAATTAGATATTTAAAATTAAAGGGCACCAGCTTATCATTTAAATAAATAAAGTTCGAGTCAAAAGCATAAGTTGGAAATTAGCTCCAAAGAAATTAGTTCTTAAACATTAATAATGGATTTCAAAAGTATTCTAGAAGATAAAGTAGTTATAATTCTCCTGATGGATCATATGACATGGATGCATTATTTAGGTATAACGGAAGCACCATCACCTACAAAACGTTTGTAGAAAGATGATCAACACGACGGTTGAGTAAGCGCAATTAACCAAAGATATATTAATACGGTATAAGTCATGATTTATGTGTAAATGCCACAAAATCATTTGAAGAAGATAATTTGAATAAAATGTCACATAAAGATAACTCACACACATACAAGTCTTTTAGCGCATCCTTTATATCTCATTTTTATTCTCAAATAATGGTAATGAACACATCACGAAGAACTCCACTAGGCCTTAATTAGGTCCGGCTCGACCCGGTTTTCCAACTTTATTACTTCGTATAACACGTCACATGATTACCCATAACATACATAGGGTCACAACCGTCAAGAAAAGCTCCACAATATGTACCGTAAGTCAATTTATTTATCGTGAATGACGGACACCTCGCAATCATCCAAAAAGGTAACCCGTCATCTCGATCCCTCGGCCTAGGCCATTTGGATTCTAGTTCGAGTTAGCTAGTTATCCTAAAATACTGGTATACTCTCACGTGTTTGCAGGGGACAGGGGTGGAAGGCTTTGTCTTATCATCCAAACAATCGATGAGTTGATCAGACTCAACGGGTAGTTTCAATTAACAATTTGACCCAATACTCAACATGCTATTAGACAAATTTTAAAAAGAGCTTTCAACTCAAAACATTCTAATTGCCAACATTTAACCAAAAAATATCTAGAGTATTAAAAAAATCTAACTTGTTTAATAAAATATCACTTTATTTCGCCAAATAAACATTTGGACAATACGTCCATCCAAATAGGCATAATCTAACTACAAAAATCATAATATTTAAGATAATCACACGTAAACTAGGTTATGGCAAAATTATGGTTTCTAACCCATTTAAAAAATCATTCATTTTCCTACTTAAATTACCGCAAATATTTTCTTATAAACCCTAAATATCATCCTAATAAACTTCCTAAAGGAAACATGGGAAAATCCAAGATTTTAGAACAAACCTATTTAAAAATAATTTCAAAAAAACCATCAAGGATCAAAAAATAGGTTTAGAAACTATAACATATCGATTATTTAAGATTAATCCCACTTACCTTAGAGGAAGATTTTTTGAGAAGAAAATCTTCAAGGAAGAACAAGAAGATCCCGGGCAGGGGTTAGCTGCAAGGAGTTGTCTCTCTATTTTTTTTATTTTTTATTTTTTTTAATAAACATAATAGGCTTTGACCTTTTTAAATCCTTGGGTCCAAAATTGGTCAAATCAAAACTCTTTCACTATAGCACTTAAATTATATCATTTAACTCCTAAAATAAAAATATCACATAAGTTCAAAATAAATTAAGCCCAAAATGAAATTTGTTCTACTCCGACAAGTTTCGACGAACTTCAAGAGATTATTTTTACGGGATATTACACACAACAAATAAATAGATAACATATAATTTATGTTAATATAATACAAGACATAACACATGAACTAATAACTAATGACAATAAGTAGATCTCATCGCTTGTATTTTAAATTAGCACAACACAGATATATATAACATAATACAATATATGAACTACCAGTAACTGTAGTACATGTCCCATTTGATATCATCCCATACATCACATGTTAGCACATTACAAACAAAAAACATAATCAATGTTAGTACAAACTAACGACATGAAAATAGTTGAAGCAACAATCACTATATCCCTATGTTAATATGGCACACAATATATAATATGTAATTAACAGCGCTGTTGTGAATTTATATACCGAATCTTTTGGATATATCAAACAATACCTAGTATACAAAAATACGAAAAAGAAATTAGCGGAAGCGAAATTCGAATAAAATCAAATCATTATCATGCTAGGAATTCAACAAACACACCTACTAATGAGCTTGCTAATATGACAACTCATGAATGTCTTGGATCTTGTCATTTTTAACCAAGATTGACAGCTAGTTTCTCCAATAACCAAACAAGGATCTCGCGAAAACTTAAAAGCCAAACTTTTTATTATTATTATTGTTATTGGAGTTACGGTTCTTATGACGACAATTCCTAATGAGCACAATGCAAGTTATAATGATATACACAGTAAAAATTTATGTTCTAACATAGTTGTTCTGTTCACTAATCATTACAATAAATGACAGGAAAATTAGGTTTAGAATTACCATGGATGTTACAGTGGAGGCGCCGTACATCAAAGAGGTGGTGGCGAACCATGGCTTGCCGGCGGCGATGGCATAAACAGAGAGAAGTGCAAGAGGCCACTGGAAGAGGAGTTCCAGCCAAACAAGCCCTACGAAGAAATGCGGCTTCTCGGAGACCAAATAGTCGCCATACTCATGGGCGTACCACCTCTTGAGCTCCACCACAAATGGCGGAAAGTAATCCACCGGAAGGCACGTTTGGCCGTCGATTAATGGGGCCACCACCGCCACCACCGCGAAGAACACCAACAGTGCCGCGTCCACAACCTTGCACAAAGCCCCCATCTTCCTTCGATCCGATCCAGAATTCCTTCGCTATTGCTCTGAATCTGAATCTGAATCTGAATCTGATTTTGATTTTGACACCGAAAAAAGGGATCTATCAATCGAACTTACCGTTCAGTTACCATTAATATCCATTAACTAATAATAATAATAATAATAGAAAGAATTAATATTAGTCACAGTATCAAAATTATTCATTCAATTCAATACAATTCTGTTGTTTACAATTTTGGTGCGTTTTAAAACGATAGTTTCGTTTTCACAAATAACTGTATCATCGTAAAATTATACATATTTTTTTATTATTATTACATAATTGTCACTACTAAAACAATAGTCTCATTTTTACAAATAACTATATCATCATAAAATTATCCATATTTTTTTATTATTATTACACAATTGTCACTACTTTTTACACTAGAGCAAAAAAATCATTTATCTTTACTTTTTACCGATTACTAATATAATATTAATATTTCTTAAATATAGTATATCCAACACAACAAGACTGTAGTTTTGAGATAGAGAGTGTTATTTTTGGAGAAACTTTGCTAAACAAATATACGTGAATTATATGGCAAGACTGGAAGGGTGTTATGCAAAGTAAGGTCTGGGAATGAATTTTGTTTGATAATCTTGAATTTTTTCTGCTGCTACAGCGGAATTGGTTTTCAGGTCCAATCCCAATCCCAAACCCTGGATCAGAAATATTCCCGTTGTTGGAGAAGGCAAAATCTGCAGTTCCACATGAGGAGGGCGGGGGTAGAGATTTTGTACATGGCCATGTAATTTGATTTGTCCTAGTGCCGATTATGTGTGTCTAGATCAATTATCACATTATTTCGTTACGTAACTTATCAACAGTGTAACTAATATGGATTAAAATTTTTTATAATAAAATTAAAATTAATGAATTGTTTTATATTGAAATCAAAATGATAAATTTTATTTATATTGAACCTAGTATTAATTTATTTTCCTAATAATAATAATAATAATATTATAATAATGTTTAACTAGCCAAAAAATTATACGTACAGTTAAATAAAAATAAATTTAT
Organism: Andrographis paniculata; assembly: GCF_009805555.1. Lineage (NCBI taxonomy): Eukaryota > Viridiplantae > Streptophyta > Magnoliopsida > Lamiales > Acanthaceae > Andrographis > Andrographis paniculata. The sequence continues at coordinate 4,539,739 of NW_026137611.1, forward strand.
TGTCGTGATACATAATTTTATATGTATATTTATATATATATATATAATTTTTATTGATCAATAATAATAATAATATTAATAATAGTTATTTGATATTATTTCTGTCCGGTTCTAAGAGTTTTATTTATTTTTTGCGTGTTAATATTTCAATTTAATTATTATATGAAAATATGGTACAAAATAAGGGAAATGACAAAAATGTTTCTATTAGTACTATTATAATAATATTTGTGCAAAAAATTATGTAAATATAAGGATATTTTTAATGTTAAGTACAATGACACAAAAAATAAATGTGACCCTTAGAGTCCGAAAGTATTATTTTTAATATTTTCAAATGACCCTTAGAGTCCGAAAGTATTATTTTTAATATTTTCAATTTAATGTTTTATTATCACATGATTTTAAAATATGATTTGGGTGTTTTTTTTTTTACACCAAATCCCATTTTTCTACTATTTGGATATTGTATTTTTTAAAATATATATTTTTTACAAAATATTTTATCATATATTATTTTAATATCAAATTCAAACAAAAAATTTTCAAATTTCATTGAAAGAAACACAGTACAAAAAAAAAAAAAAAAAATAGGGATGGATAGGAGTGGGCAAAGTATCCGAACCGAACCTCCGAACCGAATCAAACCGAATTTCCGATTAACCAAGCAAATTCAGTTCGAATACAAATACTGTATATTTGGTATTTGTTCGGTTCGATTCGATTTCGATTTCTAATATATTTTTTTTCAGTTCGGTTAACTTAACCGAATAATTTTATAATAAATTAATTATGTTATATTATATATTTATAATTTATTTATATAAATTATAATTAATAATATACATTATCGCCAGTCCCCCGGTTCAAACCCAGTGCAAACCGCCAAACTCCATTTCTCAAATCTCAAGCGCCACAACCCTAATTTCTCCATCTACCTCCCGGACGTCGGCGGTACTTCACCAGTTCACCCTCTTGCGATTTTTCAGCCCATCAATGGCGGCTTCATCTTGTTTCTGCGATTTTTCATCCCACCTCCCAGCGCGGCTTCACCCCTTCTTCTGCAGTTTGTGTACAACTATCCGGACAATCGTTTTCAACTCTTCACGCACAATACAACTGCACAATCTTTCGGATAACAACTACAAATCGTCGATTCAAGATTATAAAATATTTTTCATTTTATTTTTTTCCATTTTATTTACATTGTGCAGAGATTTTTATTATTTTTTTTAGAACAATAACCGTTTTTTTCTTATTAAATTTTTTTTTCCAAAATATGAATGTAATTTTGCAGATTTTATGTTTTTTTTTAATAATTAAAATGCTAACTTATTTATTTTGAATCCAAAATTGGTAATGAATGTTTATGGAAGCGTATCTATTGTTCATATTTTTTTCTCTTATTTCTTACAAAATATTATTTTTTATATATACAGGTTTAATGGAATCAATGAGTTAAAAAACTAACGGGTATCCTATGGAATCTTCTATGCCAGAAACACAATCTTAACCAGAATCAAAGAATTTTCAAACTCAAACTCAACCCGCAGGTAATTGTCCTGCTCCTAAAGTACCTAAGTCTTGATCTGTTGCTTGAGATAATTTTAGAAAGACTGAATATGGAGATAAGGCAAAATGCAATCATTGTTCTACATTGATTACGTGCAAATCTAAGTTATGCACAAGTATAATGCTATGTTGAATCATTTGAAAAGGTGCAAGACAATTCAGAATGAGGTTGAGGATGATGGACATATGGGTAAAAAGTTGAAACAAACAACAATGCATTATCAACCGAAAAAAAAGAATGAATGTGTTGGTGTTAATTCTTTTTTGTCATTTGATCAACAATAATGTCGTAAAGCTCTTGCTAAATGGATTATTGTTGATGAGATGTCATTTAGAATTGTAGAATCATAAAGATTTCTTGATTGCATGAGTGCCATTCAACCTCGATTAGAAATTCTGTCCTGAAGAACACTTATTAGAAATTGAATTAAGATTTTTGAATATGAGAAGTCAAAGTTAGAGACCTTTATCAAGAATTACGAGGGTAGTGTTTGTCTGACCACAGATATTTGGGCATCTTGCCAAAATCTGAGTTATATGTCATTAACTGCTCATTTTATTGATGATGATTGGAATTTACACAAAAAATTTTTAAACTTCTCACTAATTCTTGGTGATTAGGGTTATGCGATTGGAAAGAAAGTTAAGGATTGTTTGGTGTCTTGGAAAATTAAAAATATTTTTACTATAATGGTTAACAATGCGAGTGCAAATAATATTGGTTTAAGATATCTAAAAGATAGGTTGAAGAAATGGGGAGGGGTAACTTTAGATGAAAAGTTTTTACATATGAGATACGGTGCACATATTATGAATCTTATTGTTAAGGATTGATTGAATAAAATAAAGGGTTCAATTGAGCGAATCCGGTCTGCTATTCTTTATGTGAGGTAATCTTCAAATCGTACACAAACATTCAAAAATTGATGGAAAATTAAAGATTGAATACGAATACTATTGCTTCATTGGATGTCGATACAAGATGGAATTCAACATATAAAATGTTGGATTCTGCCTTAAGAGTGAAAGATGAGTTTGATTTTTTGGAGTGCGAAGATGACAAATTTAAGGATGAGTTGAAAAAGAACGACAAAGTGCCACCTACAGAGGATGATTGGTCTTATGCGTGTGGATTTCTACCATTTTTGAAATATTTTCATGATACAATTATTAGAATCTATGGCTCTAAGTATGCAACTGGGAATTTATATATGAAAGAAATTTTTCGTGTTGCATATAATATTCAATCAATTGTGAAAGATCTGGATTCATTAGTTATATCAATGGTTACCAAGATGTCTGGAAAGTTTTTAAAATATTGGGGAGATTGGTAAAATATTAATCCAATAATTTATCTTGCAACCATCCTTGATCCGCTCCATAAAATGCGTTGGGTGAATTTTATGATAAATCGCGTGTATGCAGAGAGTGAAGCAAAAGAATTGCTTCGATCAATTCAGGATGTTTTGAGAATGATGTTTGATGAGTATAATTCCACTTCAATATCTAACATTGAAGTGGACCCTTCTAGCATGGCTTGCTGTAGTGGTACACCAAATTTTTTCCAAATTGATGACTTTGAGAAAAGATTGCAGAAAGAGTTGGAGGAATTTAAGTACTTGGATGACGAATGTGAAAAGATGACCCAATCGAATTTTGATATCTTGTATTGGTGGAAAACAACGGGTTCAAAATATACGACCCTTTCTCGTATGGCAAGAGATGTATTGGCCATTCCAGTATCTACGGTTGCTTCAGAGTCAGCTTTCAGCATGGGAGGTCGTGTTATTGATCATTTTCGGAGTTCTCTTACCCCAAAGTTGGTTGAAGCACTCATATGTACACAAGATTGGATTCGAAGAGGTAATCCAAAAATTGTGGATAAAAATGAGCATGAAATTTTGAAAAAAATCGAAGCAAGTATTTTATTTAATTTTATATACTTAGTTAAATTTTCAATTTAAATGTAAAATATATGTTTTTGATTGTTTATTAATTTTTTGTTTACAGCATGAGAATGACATAGTTTGGATTTACATAAATAATATGAGGTAAACTTTCTTTCAGTATCAGTATTTTTTTATTATAAATTGTTTCTTTTGTCTTGTATTTTTTCAATTTTTCTGTACAGTAAAAAAAAATATTATGACTCTTGAAAATTCACTTTTAATTTTAATTTACATGTTGCTTCCATTACAAATTGCTTTTGTTACCAATTCCAAAAAATTTAGAATCTTGAGCTTTCAACATTTTGTGGTAAATAAATTTATTATTTCTACTTGTAGCTTTCTTTTTTTTTGTTTTATTGATTTTTTTAAAAAATATTATACTATTATTTTATTTTTCAGGAATTCAGGTGTTTGTGGTAAATAAATTTTATTATACTATAATTGCAGTGTATTATTATTGATTTTAATTTTATTGATTTTTTCTAAAAAAATTATTTTATTATCTTATTTTTAGGAATTCGACGGTGAAATGCACATGCAGATTTATTTTCGTGGATATTGTAATTTGACTTGAAATATGCTTTATGTTTCATGTTAATTTGTTTTTAGTTAAACCGATATTGTGTTTCTATTTATGAGTATTTCAATTCCAAAAGTATATTTATTTGTCAATATTTGTTTGAATTCGGTTCGGTTCGGATATTTGCAAATAGTACAAATATTTTCGGTTTTGGTTTGTGGTTTCGAATATTTGTTCGGTTCGGTTCGGATATCAAATACCTGCATATTTGCAAATATCTGAACCGTGCCCATCCATAGGGATGGAGAAATGAAAAATATCTCTATTTTCTTTTTATCTATTTGAGTTAGAGAATTTGAATTTGAAAAATAACACTCCCTCCCTCCATCTCGAACATCGTGCAATGTTTGAATTTGACACGAAAATTTAGGTAGGTAGTATTAAGTAAGATAATTTGAAATAATTTGGAGATTAAGTGATGTGATTCGAGAGATAAATATATATTTATTTATTTTTATTTGAGTGGTATGACGAGATAAAGTGAAATATATATTTATATATATAAATGTAATTAATTATTTCTAAATATAGAAATATTGCATTAAGTTTAAAAAAATAAAAAAATATATTGCATTGTTTGAGAAAAATTGAGTACTATTTAGGTTCCATAAGAAGGGTACCTTGGATTTTTGTTTGTAGCATATTAATTATTATATTAATACGTAGTTTAACTCAAAATAGAAAAATTAAAATATCTATATTAGTCTCTTATAATATAAATATAATAATAGAGTAAAATATACAAATATTAAGATATTTTTAATATTAAGTACAACGATGGAAAAAATAAATGATACCCTTTTTTATATTCTATTTTTATTTATCTACTCCCTTTGTCCCAAATTAAAAATGTCATTTGGAGTTTTTTTAGTAAATTTTAAAAATAATATTATTTTATTAGTTAGTGAAAGTGTGTGAATTTTTTTTGACATTTTTGTTCTATGATTTTATGTATATATAATAGTATGTTTGTAATTTAAGTAAAAATTAAGGATATTTAGGTATTATTGTATAGATACTTTTTCTAAAATAAGAAAGAGATACTTTAAATTGGAAGGACGAAAATGATAAAAATGATACTTTGAATTGGAATGTAGACAATATCATATTTAGAATGTGAAATATTTTGCATTGTGTGTTTGAAACAAGAGACTCAAATCAATTGTTAATCAAACAAAATGATCAAAGATGATTTGTTTCCATATGTTTTTTTAACAATGATGCGATATGTTTAATTTATCTCAATTCAAAATACTATTTTTACTATTTGTCTCATTTAAAATACTTATTTCCTATTTTTGTAAAAGTTAAATAACACAAATATTCAATTATCCAAATCTCTGATACACTTCCACTAACTAAGGATATCTCCAACTCCAACCAACGCCAAATTTGATGCCAAAATTTGGCGTTGCTGCAGTGTGATGCTAATTTTGGTGTTGCACTGAGAAACGCTAAGTTTGGCGTTTTTTTTTTAATTTATTTAAAAAAAATTTGTATATTAGTTTTTTATTTATTTTTTATTTTAATTTTTTTATAAAAATAATATTAATTGTAAATATAAAAAATGGTTTAAAATAATATATAAAATAAAATGTTTGAAGAATATTTTTTTGGAATTAAAAATAGAGTTGGGTTAGATTAAAATATGGTAACAATTCCATTTTTTAAGTTAAAGTTGTATACATAGAGTTGATGAGTTGGAGATTACGTAATAAAATACTATTATTTTAGTCTACTACAAAAACTCCAAATAGATATATTCAAAATGGATGGAGAAAGTATCTAATTATCAACCAACAAAAAGATAAAGTGAAGAAAAAGAATTTACAAAATCATATCTGAATTATATTTAGATTGATTTTACAAAATATCCTAAAATTATTAAAAGAAAAAATTGTTTTTATTCTCTATATAAAGAAACCGTCTATAACAGATTGAATTAACCACACAGGTACTAAACAAAAAAGAGACATACTTGTGGGAATGGACCCGTGACCGTGAGGTCATAAGTTCAAACTTCGACACCTCCCGATATAGCTTGCCACACATAGTTCACCTAGTGTGACTTGTCTTATCGAATTGTGATCGAATTGATTTACCGTGTATTTATTTGATATTTTTCCTGCTATTCAATTTTTGCAATTATGTGTAAATATATAATATTTCCTTCTACAAAACATCATATCGAAATCTTCGTTCAAACCACAGCCAAATAAAAAAACTGAAAAAAATCAAGGATTAAACATATCAACAATATTTTTCTGAAAATTCAATTCATTCAAATCTCTTTTTAGTTAATTTATTTCCTTTTTCTAATCAACTCATCATTTTTTAAATATATATATAATACTTTTGAAACGCAATAATCATAATATTGATTTATCCAAATTGAATTTATTTATTTTATCAAATAAAACAATAAAGGATAAATTGTCTTTTTAGTGTCGTTTTTGATCTCATTTATCATTTTAAGATTTTAACTAGATTCTATTTGAAAATAGTCTCATAAGTAATTTTGTTTTGCTAGAATGGTCATCCGGTGCCGGATTTGCCACGTTGGCCCATCGTTGCTGACGCGTCACCGATGTGGCTGACATGTCATCTCCACGTAAATGCCACGTCAGCGAAATGTAAAATTATTATTATTATTATTTTAATTTTATTAAATATCTTGGTAAATTATTATTTTTTTGTTTCATATCTTTGATCTCCTTTATCATTTTAAGATTTTAAATGGGTCTTATCTGAAAATAGTCCCGCAAGTAAAAGATTCTAGCTAAAATGGTCGTCCAATGTATCGCTGATGCGGCGATGACATGTCAATCACGTCAGCAACGACCTTTGATACATCGTTGAATAATTAGATAATATTTGATAGATAGGGTTTGTGATATGTGAAATAAGGTTTGAATATGACCTTTTATAGAAATTTATAGTATTGAGTTGTGTTAATTAATAATGTAATTATTATCAATAATAATACAATAATATATATAATTTTATTAATTATATCAATAATACTTATATAATATTAATGATAACCTACTAACTATATTAATTAATATAATTATTTTTATTAAAAATAAAAAAAAAATTTGGTCGGGTGGGATCCACGGCAACCTCAAATACATAATATATAGATTACATAATGAATCTATTAAATCATTTATATAATATATATAATAATAATCATTAATTTCCAATTTTAATAAATATATTTATTAGCTATAATTTTATTAATATATTAATGGTAATCTATTAACTATATTAGTTAATATAATTATTTTTATTAAAAAATTTTAAAAAAATTGTGATCGTGTTTGACCCACACCGACCTTAAATACATAATGTATAATATATAAATTTATAACTAATTTAGCATTATGTAATTAATGCAAATAAATAATTAAAACGAATTGATGATGATCAATTAGTATAAATAATTATAACTACCATTAATTATGAATTTAAACGTAAATTAATTTTAAAATTATTAAAAGATCAAAAATATGAGAAAAAGCCCACACCGACGTCAAATACATAATATATAAATTACATAATGAATATTAGATAATTTCATATCTATATTACATTATGTAATATATAGATAATAATAATAATAATAAGAAATTTCCAGTTTTATTAAATATATCTATTAGCTATAATTTCATTCATTATTGTAAATAAAAAATTATGTTATTTTTAATAAACACAAATTTTGTACAAATTATATTTGATTTGAATTTAATGCGGGTCATATTCTTTAAATGGATCATTGATTCTCTTTCCGGATCGATTTGTTTTCCAATTTGAATTTGAATGGCTTATTTGATCTGAAAATATTTGGTTTTTGATTTGGCTTTGCTGGCTTTTGGAGGGCTTTAGTCACCGTGTGGGCAAAGTTGATTGTCGACTTTGGATTTGAAGACTCATTTTGATAGATTTGGAGACTTGGTTTTGGTGGAGGTGGATTTGGTACTCCAGTTTGACTTTTGCGGACTTTGGAGGACTTTGGTCTTTGTGCGGGCGATTTGGTCGGCGACTTTGGATTTGATGTTTTCTTTTGGATGATCAGAAGGAATTTGGTCTTCGGTTTGACTTTGCAGAACTTTGGAGGGCTTTGATCTTTAATCCAACTTCTTGGCGAATTTGAGCCTCGATTTGACTTTGTTGGCTTTTAGAGGGCTTTGGTCTTTAATCTAGCTTGTTGGCGGATTTGAGCATCGATTTGACTTTGCCGACTTTTGAAGGGCTTTGGTCTTTAATCCAGCTTGTTGGCGGATTTGAGCCTTGACTTGACTTGCTGGCTTTTGGAGGGTTTTGATCTCCTTGTAGCCGAATTTGATAATCGGATTTGAATTTGATATCTTCTTTGGACGATCCGTGACTTTGATCTTTGAGAAGGTGGATTTGATGCTCCATAACATTTTTGGCGGCATATTCCTTTAACTTTTAGATTGAAGAAGACCGGGTTGATATAGATTACATAACAGAAAAAAGAAAAATTTTGGTCGTGTGGGACCCATGACGACCTCAAATACAAAATTATAGATTACATAATAATTATATTAAATTATCTATATAATAATAATAATAATAATAATAATAATAATAATAAATTTCCAATTTTAATAAATATATTTATTAGCTAGAATTTCATTAATTATATTAATAATACTTATATAATATTAATGATAACCTATTAACTATATTAATTAATATAGTTATTTTTATTAAAAATTAAGAAAATAAGAAAAAAATTTGATCATATTTGACCCACGCCGGCCTTAAATACATAATATATAATATATAAATTTATAACTAATTTAGCATTATGTAATTAATGAAAATAAATAATTAATACGTATTGACGATGATCAATTAGTATAAATAATTATAACTACCATTAATTATGAATTTAAACGTAAATTTTAAAAATATTAAATTAATTTTAAAATTATTAAAAGATCAAAAATGTGAGGAAAAACTTTGGTCGTATGGGACCCACATCGACCTCAAATACATAATATATAAATTACATAATTAATATATTAAACTATCTATATAATATATCGATAATAATAATAATAAATTTTGAATTTTAATAACTATATTTATTAGCTATAATTTCATTAATTATATCAATAATATTTATATAATATTAATGGTAACCTATTAACTATATTAATTAATTTTATTAAAAAATATGAAAATAAGAAAAGTTTTGATCGTGTGACACCCACACCGACTTCAAATACATAATATTTAGATTATATAATGAGGCATTTACTTTACAAGATAGGACTATAATACATAGTATTATTTAATAAAAATTATATAATCATAGGATAAGATAATACTATTGTTACGTATGAATTTTATAATTAGGTTAAGAGGCCCAAGCTAGAAGGAGATGTGGGCCTGTAATTGGGTCCGTTAGATTAATTAAAGGGTGTTTCAAGATAATCAGGTGAAACGGACGTCTTTCTAAGGAAATAGACAGGTTGGATGGTCCGCAGGACGGATGGTTCGCAGGTCGGATGGTCAACAGGTCGGATGGTCCGCAAGTCGGATGGTCTGTGGGTGGGACAGTCTGCTAGTCGGACAGTCTACAGGTCGGATGGTCCGCAAGTCGGATGGTCTGCGGGTGGAACAGTCTACTAGTTGGACAATCCGCAGGTCGAATGGTCTGTAAGTCGTATAAGTAGGTCGGTTGATCCGCAGTCGGATAAGCAAGTCGGAGGGTCCGCGGTCACATAAGTAGGTCGGTTGGTTTGAGGTCGGATAAGTAAGTCGGAAGGTTCGCGGTCGGATAAGCAGGTCGGTTGATCCGCAGTCGGATAAGCAAGTCGGAGGGTTTGCGGTCAGATGAGCGAGTCGGCTGCCATGGAGGTCAGATGCTGCGGAGATCGAGTGAGAACAGTAGCTTGGTCGGTTGGGTTACGCAGTTGGTAAGACGGTTGAGAACACGTGTCAGCAGAAGAGGAATTAGTAGACGGTTGAGAGGAGGCGTTGTAACTGTTCGGGCGATGGTTCCAGGCGCTGTTTCTGAGGAATATTTAAAGATTGGGGTCAACAACTGACAGAGGATCTTCAATCATCTTCAAACAACAACAAAGTGATTCGGGGATCATCATTTAATTTTCCAGTCTTTAGTTTTATTTTCCAGTTTATTTATGTATCCTACAGTGTTTAGAGATTCCTAATCTCAAGCACTAATTATATCAAATTCGAAGATAATTTCCTATTTTCGGATTTTACTTTTTTATTGTTGAAAAAACTACATCAACAAATTGGCGACCACAGTGGGAGAAAGGCAAGATTGCTGATCCTACATCAATAGAGAATTTTATACGACTTAGGTCTGGCCGAATCATCAGAAAGATCAATATGGCAGGCTCACAACCTCAATCATCATCAGCGCCGGTGGGAGAAAATATTTCACCACCTGTCATGCTAAATCCAGGGGAGACTCCCCAACCACATACCGATTGGTTGTCTTATGTTCAACAATCGAACAATCAACAGACTTTGGTTATGCAGAACATGTTGCGCGAGCAACAAAATCTCATGCAGAACATGTTAGATCAAGTTTTATCAAGGGTTACTCTTCAACCCACTCAGATACCACCAAGAATATCACCATTAAGAATGCAAGCAAATTTTGCAGGGCCATCATACGTTGACAGTACATTGCCGAGTGCCACAACGTTCAACCGAACAGATAGGGGAAAGACTCCTCTAACTTTCCCTAATAATGTTCCTTTGGGACCAAGAGTTGACAATCTGCAGCCGAACGTTGTCAGGGAAGAGAGGCAAGGAGCACATATTCAGGATCCTATCCTCATCCCTGATCATCAAAACCCCCGTGTAGATCCTGAAGAGATTGCGCAAGTGTTGAGGGTGCATTTCGGTTTGAATCCTCAGATGGCTAACTGTCCTGCTTATCAAAGACCTTTCCCCGAAAGGATCATTAACGACTATCCACTTCCAAGGAATTATCGACCACCTGATTTCCATGCTTTTTTAGGGGAAGACGGATCCTCCACCACAGAGCATGTGGGTCGCTTTACAACACAGTTGGGGGAAGTTGGAAATAATCCTTTTTATAAACTGCAATTATTTGGGTTATCTCTTACCAGAACAGTTTTTTCATGGTTTGTAAATCTGCCACCTGGGCAAATACAAATTTGGGAAGGTTTAGAGATGGTGTTCCATGCTAGATTCTTTAATCCTTTACCAACTGTTTCTCTTACTGATTTATTAATTAAAGCAATATCCAGAAGAGTCAGCCTCACAGTTTATTGAAAGGGTGCGATTGATGAAAGGACGTTGTGCTACTATAATCAATGAAAAAGAAATGACCAATTTAGTGGTCAGAAATATGCATGGCCGCCTAAGAGAGGCACTCATTGCTCATGATGTGGAAGATTTGGCAAGTCTCGCTGCCAAGGCTGGACGTTTAGAGTCTCTTTTCAGAGAAAATGATCAAAATTTCAAACGTAATAAAGTTCAACATATGGTAAGTATGGAAACATAAACATACGAGTTTGATTTTGATCAGACAGAAGAAATGGCAGCCGAAATCATTTCAGGAAAGCCTTATGTGTGCTCTAAATTAAAACCAGTGCCAGGAACTGAAGGAAGAGAGCAACCCACATTTGACAATTCAAAGGCTGATGAAATTTTTGATATTTTGTTAACTGATGGCCAGATTCGAATTCCAAAAGGGCAAAGGTTGGCTACTAAGGAAGAAATCAAAGGAAGACCGTATTGTAAGTGGCATAACTCTTTCACACACAATACAAGTCAATGCACTCATTTTCGAAATGAGATTCAAAAGGCCATTAAGGTTGGTCGGCTCAAATATATCACTTTGGGTGTAGAGCAATAACCTTTTCGAAAAGTAACCACGGAAATGGTTAATATACAAGCAAGTCCTAGATCGGGAAAAGGAAACCCATCAAGCAGTAGCCGACCAGAAGAAAAACTCAAGGTTTATAAAAAAACCACTGGCTGAAAAATGGGATAATCAAGATGGTTCTTTTAATGTGGAATTAAAGGAACAAGTTTTGGTCCGGGACCACCCGACTAGAAGGACTGGTTTGGTCGGGAGCAAGTGGGCTCGAAATAAAAAACCTTTACCAATTGATGTGGATCCTCGTTTTCCGGGTATGAATTGTACTTAAATTCGTAATGTCAAGCGCAGGTATGCTGCAAGGTACAGGGATAAGGTCTCTTCATCAAAGCAGCCGAATGATATGCAAGGCGCTGTTGATATTCCGGAAAGAGGTCGGTCCATAAGGGTCGTCTCATTTGAGCAGCCGAATGATGTACCAGTGGCTACCGTTTATCCAGAAAGAGGTCAGTCCATACGGGTCGCCTCATCAAAGCAGCCGAAAGATATGCGAGGCGTTGCTGATAGTCTAGAGGGAGGTCGGTCCATAAGGATCGCCTCATCAAAGCAGCCGAACGACAGCCGAGGCGCTGTTGATCATCCTGAGAGAGGTCGGTCCATAAAGGTCTCCTTCTCAAGGCAACCTAAGTATGTGCAAGGCGTTTTTGAGTGCAATGAAGGAGGTCGGTCCATACAAAATAGGGGTAAAGGAGTATCAGATGAGAGAATTGAAGGTTTCAGATGTCAGTATTGTGAACGGATTAACATTAATCCATCTTTTGAGGTATTTCGTTTATAATCTCTGACAGCTCAAATTGAAAGTGAGACCAGAGAAGAAGTTCTTGTCTCGGAAACAAATTCAAGGTCTGTCAAATTGCGGCTAGGTCCACGAGTCCCTTGCCGAATGATAGAAATTAATTGGATTGAAGAAGAACTCCTGTGGGCAAGTCTGGCCGATGATATTATAGAAGAGCCAGAATGGGCAAAGATTTCAGATCCTGATTTTCAGTCAGAGGTTCCTCCGATAGTCTTCCCTCCCATTCTAGAAGGCACGGCGTCTCATTTAAAACCTTTGTATGTTAATGATCATATATGCGGAAAACCAATCACAAAGGTTTTTATAGATAATGGCACCGTCTTCAATGTGATGCCATTAAAGACTCTCAAGAAATTAGGGAAGAGAGTTCACGACTTATATCTAGTAGATTTTGAGATGACTAGTTTCACAGGCCAGCTGACCAAACCAGAATGTATGATGGTCGCTACAATTGAAGTCGGTCCTAAAAAGATTTCTTCTGTTTTCTTTGTGGTGGATCCAGATACTACATATTCAATCCTACTTGGGCAAGACTGGATTCATGCATCTCAATGTGTACCATTTACACTACATCAATGATTAAAGTTCTGGGAAGGCAACAGATCTTCAAAATAGAAGCAAATGACAACCCCTTCGGAGCATCAGAACAAGTTGAAGAATCAATTTTTTATTCCAGTCATTTACCCCAATGTCTCAGTTGTTTATGGCTAATGAATACCCAAAGAAGGGTTTTTAATTCATCAGCCAAAATTCAATGTTCCTTTAAAAAGAACAATGTTATTGTATGGCTCATGAGGAAGCCAAACCTACTTTATAATATATCTTTTATGGAAGATGCAAATTTAGAAGATTGTAGTTTACTTATTAATCAATTTTATTTAGATCAGCTTTTAAAAAAAGTAGAAAAAATCAAAAAGATTCATGATGTTCATTTCCAAAAAGATGAATAATTTCGTTGGCCTGATTTATTAGAGAAGACAGAACTAACTTTTTCAGCACAAGATCCTTTATTGGAATTTAACTTAGGAACCGACCTGGTTCAAAAAATAATCAGGATGAGTGGTTATTTGTCTGAAGAGCAACAAATATTAATGCTCGAAGTTATAAAAAACAATATTGATTGTTTAACTTAGGATTACTCAGAAATGCCTGGTCTAGAGCGAAGTCTGATAGAGCATTGGTTGCCTATTAGAAAAGGTTTTAAGCCCTACAAGCAACCTCCAAGACGTATGAGTCCTGATTTGATGCCTCAAATCAAAGAAGAAATTTAGAAACTTCTTAAAGTAGGATTCTTCCGGCCTTGCCGTTATGAAGATTGGTTGGCCAATATTGTACCAGTGGTCAAAAAGAATGGATATGGATTGATTTCAGGGATCTTAATATGGCTACTCCTAAAGATGAGTATGTGATGCCTATGGCTGACATGCTAATTGATTCAGCAGCAGGATATAAAATTCTCAGTTTGATGGATGGTTATGCAGGATATAACCAAATTTTTTTGGTAGAAGAAGACATTCATAAGACAACATTCAGATGTCCAGGAGCTTTAGGTATTTATGAGTGGACGGTTATGCCTTTTGGTTTGAAGAATGCAGGGGCAACTTATCAGAGGGCCATGAATTCAATTTTTCATGATCTTATTGGTAAATCCATGGAGTTTATATTGATGACGTTATTGTCAAATCTTCCAGTTTTGAGGAACATTTGAGAGATCTTAAAGATGCCATCAGACGGATGAAGAGGTACAAGTTGAAGATGAATCCGACAAAATGTGCATTCGGTATATCAGCCGGGAGTTTCTTGGGATTTTTGGTACATAAGAGGGGAATAGAGATCGATGCTAATAAAGCCAAAGCAATTCTAGCCAGCCGATCACCCAAAACTGTTAAGGAAGTAAAAAGTCTCTTGGGGAAGGTAAATTATCTCAGACGGTTTATTTCCAATGCTGCTGGCAAGGTCAGGCCGATTACTAAATTATTGAAGGCTGGAGGAAATGTTTTCAAGTGGGGACTAGACCAACATACAGCTTTAGAAGCCATAAAGCAAGCATTGGCTCAACCACCTGTGTTGATGCCCCCCAAAAGAAGGTCGGCCCCTCAAAGTTTATTTGGCAAACACGATGAAGTGGTCAGTTGCTTATTAGGACAAGATGGGGATGATGGAAAGGAAAGGGCAATTTACTACTTGAGTAAGACCCTCACAGGACCAAAATTAAATTATGCTATGCCAGAAAAAATGTGTTATTAATTGGTATTTGCATGTACCAAACTTGAACATTATATGTTGCCCAGGAGAATCGAGGTTATTTCAAGGATTGATCTCATCAAATTAATTTTGCAAAGACCTACTATGCAGGGCAGACTTATGAAGTGGGCCATTAAATTGGCTTCTTTTGATTTATGTCATTCTCCTATGAGGGCAGTGAAAGGCCAAGCAATAGCAGACTTTTTGGCAGACTTTGCGGGTTACGAGCAGGAACCGACCGGATACATGTCTTATGTAAGTACCCGAAATTGGTTAATGTTTTTTTATGGTTCTACTTAAAGAAACAAATCGGGTGCGGGCGTTTTGTTGAAAGGACCAGATGGTCAAAGGGTCAAGTTGCAGTTGCAATTAGAAGCCATGACCCATAATTCGGCAGAGTATGGAGCTTTAATTTTGGGATTGGAAGCTTTAATAGTCAGGAATGTTCAACCCGTGATCATAAGAGGGGATTCTCAATTGGTAATCAACCAGGTAAACAAACATAATGTTTGCAATTATTCTCATCTACGCAGATACAGGGATATTGTATGTCGGTTGCTATTAAAAATCTCCGAAGTGATAAATGAGTTCATCCCTAGGAAAGAAAATCAATTTGTAGATGAGCTAGCTCAAAATGCTTGTAAAGGAATCCCAAAAGATATATGTGCAGAGGTCAGCTCTGAAGCAGAAGCTGGAACCGACTAGAGAATAGAAATTATCATGTATCCGCAAAATCCAGCAGCGAATGTACCGATTGGAATACGGTTGGAAGCTTCTAGTTGATAGAAGAAGTATTATTCAAAAGGACGTTTGGAGGATTACTTTTTAAATGTTTGGGGTCCAAACAGGCTTTGGAGGTGATGACAGAAGTACATAGTGGGATTTATGGAGCTCATAGGGCAGGTTTGAATATGAGATGGGCTATTCATCGTTTGGGTTTCTTTTGGCCAAAGATTTTTGAAGATTGTATACAATTCGCAAAAGGTTGCCAAGAGTGTCAGAAGCATGGGCAGTTGAATCACTTGCCAGTCACGGAATTGCAAGCTATGGTAAAACCATGGCCCTTTACATCTTGGGCTATGGATATCATTGGTAAAATTCATCCTCCCTCATCCAAACATCATTGTTTTATTTTGGTTGCAACAGACTATTTCACGAAATAGGTCGAGGCGGTTGCTTTGAAAAATGTGGATAAAAAGGAAGTGATAGATTTTGTGCTGAATCAGATCATCTATAGGTATGGTATTCTTTATTCAATAGTGACCGACCAAGGTCTAGTCTTTACTGGGGAGAAGTTTTTAAACTTCCTGGTAGAGTTTGGTATTCGTTTGAGCCATTCTTCGCCTTATTATCCCCAAGCTAATGGGCAGACAGAGGCAGCCAATAAGATTATTATTGGAATTATAAAAAAGACGATTGAAGGAAATCTAAGAAAGTGGCATTTGTTGTTATCTCGAGCCTTATGGGCACATAGGAATAGCAGAAATTCTACCACAGGGTTTTCACCATATCAGCTCACCTTTGGACAAGATGCTGTGTTGCCAGCCGAAATTCAAGTGTCATCTGGACGTACAAGCCTTACTACTGATGAATTTACTGAGGAATATCAACAAATTATGTTGCAGCAATTGGAAATTTTGGATGTCAATCGACTCCATGCAATTGATCAGATTGTGAAGTAGAGTGAGATCAGGGCTAAGACTTATGGAAGGAAAGTTTTTTATAGAACGTTCAAAGAAGGAGACCTGGTTTGGGAAACTATCCTTCCTACATATAAGAAGATTGATCAATTAGGGAAGTGGTCTCCGAATCGGGAAGAACCATTTATCGTTCAAAAGGAGATTGGAAATAGTGCCTTTATTATTATAAATCAAGAAGGTAAAAAGAGTACATGATTGTATTAATGCTAAATATCTGAAGAGGTATTTTTCTGCCTTTTCAGATAACAAGAAAGCATGAAACAATAATTTTATTCAGAACCCAATTACTAGGGGTTCGGACCCAAAAAAGGGTTCAGTCATCATCAGACATTGAGTCACGCAGAGAATTCCTTTCTTTTGAGTCAGAGTCTTCATCCCAATGATTAGGGATTAATTTTGGTTCTTCATCAACAAGGTCTTCTAAGTTGGGTCGGTACTTTTCCCATTGATCTTGCATCTTTTCTAAATCATAGTCGGTTCAAGCCTTCATGTCTGATACGGCGTGACGCTCACGATCAACAAGGGTGCGTAATCTCGAAAAGACTGCGCGCTGATTGGAAAATGTTTGATCCCAGCCAAGGTTTGGGAGTATGACTGTCACATGGTGTTTAATCAAATCCATATGATGATCGATGTCAGCAAGGCGATTTTGTATATCCCGAAGGGTCTTTTATCCTCCCAGTACGTTTTCCATCAGACGAATAACACGATGAATGGTTTTTCTGCCTCGGTGGGAGAATCTGAATTTGAAATCCAATTGTTTGAGTATGCACAACAAGTCCTCGGCATGGCCTCAAACTAGATGATTACCCACGAAGAAGGGTTGAATAATGCCTTGCCAATTGTTTACAGGAACATAAGGACGTTTGTGTGGCATTTTAATAAATATTTCAGGCGTGCCCAAATTTCAATTTGTGGTTAAGCGTTGGTTCATTGATTTACAAGGGACTACAAGTGTTTATTAAGGAAATGAGTTGGATTTGTTCCCTAGAGGGTTGGAGTTTTGGAAAGTGATCCTTAACAATAGGAGAAAACATTTATTTACTAAGTCAAGGTTTCCAAATTTTTACAGAAAAGACTCTAAAGCGGTCTTAATCTGGGACCATTTATCTTCTATCTTGGAAAGTCGCCTGGTGTTAGCAACCGACTGGTATTGTCTGATGAGTTGAGATCGGGCATGAATCTTTAGTTCTTGGTCGAGGTCGGTTTCATTTTTCTTGTACCGCTCAATCAGGTGTTGTTCGTCACTTATATGGCTTTCCAGAACAGATTTTTCTTGATGAAGTGCTCTCAATTCTTTTTCCTTCTTTTGAATTGATTCATCTATTTGTGTTTTGGCATTAGAGAGGCCGTCTAATCTTCCAATTGCTTGCTGAATTGATTCCCTGGTTTTAGTCAAGGAAGCCTCCAGACTTACTTGGTCCAAATTGGGTAGGGGCGTTTAAGCTGACAAGAGTTGAGCGAATAAAATGTTGTTTTTGAGTTCGGACAGTCTCTCCATCAACCGATGAAGGATGGGGGCGGCTGCTGATTCTGAATAAATTTGAAATAGAAGGCCACCAATGGCTTGAAGAAGACCGTCTAACAAGTCTGATCTCAGGTCGGGGAAAGGTTGATCAACAGCCTGAGCAATTATGGTTCGGACGTTTGTCGGAATTGGAACAGTTGACAAAGGGGCTAGATCAAGATGTCCCTGAGAGAATGGATTGTTACTTCAGATCACATGAAAGACAATTTCAAGAATTAATGGCGAAAACTTTACTCACTTCTGGGCGGATCGTGGTCACAGAAGGTGCCAAGATTTTAATGGGTCTGGAAGAAGGGGCGACTGGTATTGCAATGACCGATTCGTCGGCTGCTTCAAATGGACGCTGCGGTATTGATCTGGGTCTCTGCAGATTGAGATATAGTGTATTTAATATTATGCGAACACTAAGAAGAGAGTTTAAAGCGTCTACCAAGTTGACAGAGGTCTTTGAGTCAGAGGAGGGGACTTCTTGTAATTCTTGTAAAAGACCCGCCGGTTGGATGGCTGCGGGTTCTGCTTCCCGTCCGGCTGCTTCTGAAGGAGGTTCTGCTGCCCTCAGGTCGGATGCCCTCAGGTCGGCTGCGCCCAGGGCGGCTGCAGCCGGTTCGTTGGGAGCAATTTGGACGGCCGCATCTGAGACGTCTCTATTAATTGGATCAGGCGCTTCTAGAGAGACTGCAGGGGAGGCGGCCGCACCAGAAGCGACCGCAGCAGAGGCGGATACAGGCATGGCCATTGGCTCCGCGTTAGAAAGAGATGGGTCTGAAGCAACATAAGGCAATTTACCTGTCTGCCGGGCAGTCGCCTCACTGTTGGACGAGGCCTCTATTGTTGCCTGTTTATCTGCTGGAGGCGTTTGCTTTGAAGTTCGTCGTTTGGTCGGGGGTTCAGGCGCTTGAAGTTGGTCGGCTGACGACTTTGGTGATTCGGCTGGGCTTGAAGTAGTCTGGACGGTCGCTTTTACCGGGGTCGGGCCTGAAAATAAGAGTGGTGATTTATAAAATTTTAAGGAAAAAATCATATTAAGTCTGGGCTATTGGAACATACCTAGACGGGGTCGGGTCTTTATTGGCGTCCGACCTGCTGAACGGTCTTTTGAAGTCTGCTGATTTTCTTCAGAGAATGGGACAGCTTGAATCTGAGAAGCTCTTCTTTTTCTCTGTGGGGCGCCCGATCCAGTACCTGGGGCGACCACTTTTCTTCGGGTGTTGGTCAAGGGGCCGCTCCTAATTCCAAGGCCGGCTGGGGTAGAAGAATGCCCTGCAGACGATCTTTGTCAGGGGCAATTAAGGCCCATGTGACCGACCACCATTCGCGGAAGGACTCAATAGAGTTTGGAGAAGATCGGAGGGGAATGTAGGAGTTGGAAGTTATGTAATTGGTTAGTTGGGATATGTAAAGAGAATTCAATTCAGGGATAACTCTCCCGTCCGGGCTTTGGATTATTAGATGTGGAGAGGTGATAGGGCCAGGTAAACCTTGTTGGCATCCGAACTGGCGTGCCAAAAACTGAGGTTGATAGCTGAAGGTATAAAACGCTTTGTGGCCCTTTTTATCAATTTTCTTACTGATAAATAAAGACCTGGGTTTAAGAGCAGCATCCCAGACGAATGAGTAGGTAGGATGAGGAAGCGGATTCGGTTCGGACAAAGGTGAAGATACAGAAAATGGCCAAAACAGGTCAGACGCGTAACCGACATACTTTCTGTACATGTAAAATCGGGAGTTACTACGGTCATCGGCTAGGATGGCAGCTATGATAGGGTCGGATGCTTGGAGGTTATTGCGACCTAAGCACAGTCGGTTAAGGGCTATTCCCAAAGATTTGTCAGATGTTGGAGCAACAGGGGTTGGCCAAGTTGGAATGCTTCGGGAAAATAGAGACGGAACCATAATTCCAAGAACCAAAAAGGGCCCGACGAGGCGGTATCTAATTTTTTGTCATCATTATCTGTAAGGCGGGTGCTAACCCTGGATAATCCTTCGAAAAGATTGGCAAGGAAGAGAGTGCCAAGAGAAAAGAAATGACCTGAGGCTATATGGATGGCCAAGTCAAGGTGAGAAGGAAGGACGCATTTCGAAGGGGAAATTATGACATACCTGCAGAGCCAAAAGAGAAGGAAGGCGACGTGTTCACGGTCGGTCACAAGGGTCTCAACTGCTCCTTGCTGGTCGTTTAAAAGTTTGGTCCAGCCTCATTTCTTCAGGCCAGCCAGAGACCAGCCCAAGTGGTTTGCATTGGGCTCTTGTCCATCTAGGGCTCCTATCACAGGGTCCTCACCTACAATAGGAAGATGGACAATCATGGCCACATCCATGAGCGTTGGGCCGATGGGGGCCGTGGGAAGGAGGAAGATGCCCATCTCCGAGTGCCAGAACGTCGACATCGCCAAAAGAACTTTCTCATGTAAATGACATGGGAGAGTCGATAGAAGTATTGCTTGGTCGATTATTGGCGTTTCCATTGATCTCGAAAACGTTCTGCTACCCTTTTGTACCAGGTGCGGTAGGGGTCTTTGGGATCTGTCAGGTGCGTTTTGATACTGTCATGGAGACGGATAGCTTTGTAGTTGGGATTATTGACAGCAAGGGGGTTTCCTGCTTCCAAGATCTCTCTCATCCGGTTGGAATCTTCAGGAGTGGCGCAGTGTGGGCGAATAGTAGGAGTGCGCACTTTCGTAGCAACGAACGTTGTTTCTGGATCGGATCCGTCGAAAGGAAGTGCAGGTATGTATTGATTTGCCATAATTGGGAGTTGCAGAGATTGAGAAAAAGCAAATGCCAGTAGCGAAGGTGAAGAGTTTTTGGCAAAAAACTGTGCTGCAGTTGCTGGGTGCAATTGCAGAGGTGGTTTCACGAGAGGGTGTTGTTATATGGATTGCGAACTTCCAAACGGCGATTAAAGAGTGGCGTTTGAAAGTCCGATGGCGGCGGGCAAGTTGTTACGTATGAATTTTATAATTAGGTTAAGAGGCCCAAGTTAGAAGGAGATGTGGGCCTGTAATTGGGTCCGTTAGATTAATTAAGGGGTGTTTCAAGATAATCAGGTGAAACGGATGTCTTTCTAAGGAAATAGGCAGGTCGGATGGTCCGCAGGTCGGATGGTCCGCAGGACGGATGGTCCGCAGGTCGGATGGTCAACAGGTCGGATGGTCCGCATGTCGGATGGTCTGCGGGTGGGACAGTCTGCTAGTCAGACAGTCCACAGTTCGGATGGTCCGCAAGTCGGATGGTCTGCGGGTGGGACAGTCTGCTAGTCGGACAATCCGCAGGCCGGATGGTCTGCAAGTCGGATAAGTAGGTCGGTTGATCCGCAGTCGGATAAGCAAGTCGGAGGGTCCGCGGTCGGATAAGTAGGTCGGTTGGTTTGAGGTCGGATAAGTAAGTCGGAAGGTTCACAGTCGGATAAGCAGGTCGGTTGATCCGCAGTCGGATAAACAAGTCGGAGGGTTTGCGGTCGGATGAGCGAGTCGGCTGCCGTGAAGGTCAGATGATGCGGAGATCGAGTGAGAACAATAGCTTGGTTGGTCGGGTTACGCAGTTGGTAACACGGTTGAGAACACGTGTCAGCAGAAGAGGAATTAGTAGACGGTTGAGAGGAGGCGTTGTAACTGTTCGGGCGACGGTTCCAGGCGCTGTTTCTGAGGAATATTTAAAGATTGGGGTCAGCAACTGGTAGAGGATCTTCAATCATCTTCAAACAACAGCAAAGTGATTCGGGGATCATCATTTAATTTTTCAGTCTTTAGTTTTATTTTCTAGTTTATTTATGTATCCTACAGTATTTAGAGATTCCTAATTTCAGACACTAATTATATCAAATTCGAAGATAATTTCCTATTTTTGGATTTTACTTTTTTATTGTTGAAAAAACTACATCAACAGAAATATTTGCAAATATTTTTATTTAATTAAAATATTAAGTATTTTTTATGTATATTTTTTTTTTCGGTTCGGTTTGGTTCGAATTATTTGCAAATATTTTCAATTAACCAAAAATTCGGTTTGGATACGGTTTGCGGTTTCCGATATTTGTTCGGTTCGATTTGGATATCAAATCGTTGCATATTTGCAAATAACTGAACCGTAGTCACCCATAATATTCCGGCGAGTGGTTCCAATGAGTGTAGAAGCCCTTTTCGATAGCGATTTTGGTAGGTGTCGAGGCTCAGAGTGAGGAACCGACCTTCTACCTAGTGGCGTGGTTACCATAGGCCATATCACCATGGATGAGCCTTACATCGAAATCCTCTCGCCAGTGAAACAAGAATTGACAAGTTCAAAGAAGATCGCCATTGTTTTAGTTTGTTTTCGGTTGCCGAAGACGCTGCTGGTTCACCGGAGGAGAGCCCCCGTCCGCAGCTGGAAGTCGCTGGCGATCTGTTGGTCCACCGCTGGTCATCCGGGAAGAGATTGACATTGTCCGTCGGAGTTCGTTGTTCGATGGAGCTGTTAGGGGGGAATCGATGTTGCTGATCGGAGAATCAGCCTGAAGCTCATCGCTGCCGCCGGTTGGATCGCCGGAGAACAAGCTGCCGCTGTCCGGGGCTGTTCATCTGAGTTGCTGTATGTCAGCCGGAGCTGTGCAAAGAAGATGACCGAAGAGGAGTCGCCGACCAGCTGTCCACCGGAGTTCGCTGCTGGAAGTCACCCGAGGAGTCACCTGTTGGGAATTAAACTTGATTTAAGAAATAAAATCACCAACCTTTATTGTTTCCAATGATAGTTGGTGGGGGTTGGTGGAAGAGTAGGTGGCCTAGCAACTATGCATTGAACAAAGTCTATTTTGTGATTTTCTATGTTGGTAGGTAGAATTAATATTGGTATTGGTAGGTAGAGTTCATGTCCTATAAATAGTTGTAATTTGCAAATCATTTTTATCAATCAAGTGTCTTCTCTTCTAGTTACCTCTCCTCTCCACCGAAGAAATCTTCTTGTGTTTTTTGTTTTCTCTTAGTGTTCTTCCTTTTTATTCCAACAAAGTGGTATCAGAGCCATATCGAATTTGTGGGTAGTATGGCAACGAATTCAAATGGCCTCTCCTTCAAATACCCTCAACTCACCAAACACAACTTTGAAAATTGGGCACTTCGTATGAAAGCCATACTTGGTGCACATAGTGTTTGGGAGAATGTTGAAAATGGCTACATGGTTCCGGAGAACGAAGGAGCTCTCAATCAAGATGAGAGGAATGAATTAGAGAAGCTACGCAAGAAAGATCAATGTGCTCTTACAATCATCCATCAAGGTTTAGATGATGATATGTTCGAGAAGATTGCAAATGAGACCACCTCAAAGGGAGCTTGGGAGAAGCTTCAAAGATCCGTCATAGGAGTTGACAAAGTAAAGAAGATTCAACTCCAAACCCTAAGGAGAGAATTTGAAACACTTTCGATGAAAGAAGGCTAATCGATTCAAGACTACTTTACAAGAGTCTTGGCCATGACGAATCAAATGAAACGGCTTGGAGAAGCCGTGCCGGATGTTCGAGTGATAGAGAAGATACTTCGCTCTCTCACAAAGAAATTTTGGCATGTGGTGGTTGCAATCGAAGAATCGAAGGACTTGGAGGCCATGACCATTGATGAGTTGAATGGTTCCTTGCGAGCATATAAACAAAGGATAAGTCATGATGATGATGATCATGTGGAACAATTTTTACAAACAAAATTGAGTTTGAAAGAAACGAAAAGTAGAGGCCGAGGCCAAGGACGTGGAAGATATCAATGGCATGTGCGAAATTATGGTCAAGAAGGAGCAAGCACAAACGACTCAACCTAACTACAAAGGTCGAGGACAAGGAAGAGGAAGAGGAGGAGGATGTCACACCAACATCGGAAAAATAGATAAAGTGCATATTGAATGCTATTCTTGTCATAAGCGTGGTCATTACGCTTCGGAGTGTTGATCAAAGAAGAAAAGTGAGGTAGCAAATCTCATTTAAGAGAAGGAAGATTTGATGGAAGAATCTTTATTTTTGGCATTGGAAGATGAATCAAAGGTGGAGACAAGTGTGTGGTATCTTGATAATGGAGCTTGACACAAGTCACAATGGCGCGGTGAGTTTTGGAGACAATACAAAAGTTGACATCAAAGGAAAAGGAACGGTGATTTTCAAGACTAAGAGTGGAGGCCACAAAATACTTTGTGATGTGTATTACGTTTCAAAATTGACTAGCAATATTCTTAGTATTGGTCAACTTTTGGAAAGAGGATACAAGATTCATATGGAGGATCACACACTTTGGCTTCGAGATCAGGATTCTAATCTTGTGGCGAAGGTGGCCATGACAAAGAATTGTATGTTCTTATTGAACTTGAAGAATGATGATGCCATGTGCTTGAAGACTTGTGCCGAGGATCCATTATGGATATGTCATATGCGGCTTGGTCATTTGAAGTTTGGTTGCTTGAAGGAGATGAGCAAAAAGAAGATGGTGAAAGGTCTTCCTATTATTGATCATCCGACTCAACTATGTGAAGCATGCCTACTTAGAAAGCATTCAAGGAAGAGCTTTCCAAAGCATTCCGATTCAAGAGCCGCCAAGCCGCTACAATTGGTCCATGCCGACATTTGTGGCCCGATAAAGCCTCAATCATTGGGAAAAAGCTCGTATTTCATTCTCTTTATTGATGATAATAGTAGAAAGAAGTGGGTTTACTCTTTGAAGCAAAAGAGTGAAGCATTTGATGTTTTCAAGAAATTCAAATCATCGGTTGAAAAGGAAAGTGATCATGACATTAAAGCCTTGAGGAACGATCGAGGAGGTGAATTTTTGTCAAAAGAATTCACAACGTTTTGTGAGGTCCATGGCATCTGGAACCTATGATGGCACCAAGAACTCCTCAAAAAAATGGAGTTGCTGAGAGAAAGAATCGGACCATTCTCAATATGGCGAGGTCAATGTTGAAATCCAAAGATATGCCAAGATATTTTTGGGGAGAAGCTGTGGCATATGCCGTATATCTTTTGAATCGAAGTCCAACCAAGAGTTTGAATAATGCAACACCACAATAAGCGTGGAATGGAGTGAAGCCAAGCATGGCTCACTTGAAGGTATTTGGGTCCATTGCCTATGCATATGTTCACAAGCAAGAAAGATCCAAACTCGATGATCATAGCAAGAAGTTAGTCTTTCTTGGCTATGATGAAAACTCAAAGGCGTATAGATTGTTTGACCCATAAAATGAAAAGCTTGTGGTGAGCCGCGATGTGGAGTTTGATGAGCTTGGATTGTGAGACTAGAGTTCAAAAGAGAAAGGATCGTATGACTTTCTCACATACTTTGAAGATGAAAAAGGTGCGAACATTGAGGGGGAGTTCACTCCACCAACTACACCACCTTCATCACCTTTGGAGGCATCAACATCAAGTGAGAGAACTCCAAGATACCGGAGTGTGGATAAACTCTACGATGTAACCAATGGCTTGGATGATTACAATCTCTTGTGCTTGTTGATGGATGCCGAGCCTGTCTTTCCAAGAAGCTAGAAAAGACAGGAAGTGGATTGAAGCCATGGATGAAGAGATTCGAGCCATTGAAAAGAATGACACATGGGAACTAGTACCATAACCACTTAATCATAAATCATTGGTGTCAAGTGGGTGTATAAGGAAAAGAAGAATGACAAGGGAGAAATTGAGAGGTACAAAGCCCGGTTGGTAGCAAAAGGCTATAAGCAAAAGCATGGAGTTGATTATGAGGAAGTGTTTGCTCCGGTGCCAGATTGGAGACAATTCGGCTACTAATTTCACTCTCGGCGCAAAATCATTGGAAGATACATCAATTGGATGTTAAGTCCGCTTTTCTCAATGGATATCTTAAGGAGGATGTGTATATTGAACAACCACTCGGTTATGTTGTTCAAGATCATGAAGCTAAAATTTTGAAGCTGAATAGGGCACTCTTTGGGCTCTAGCAAGCCCCTCGAGCATGGAATAGTCTTTTTGACAAATAATTGCAAGATGATGGATTTTCAAGATGCCAAAGTGAGTATGCACTCTATGGAAAAGTGGAAGATGGACACGTACTATTTGTTTGTGTCTACGTGGATGATCTCATCTTCACCAGAAGCAACCCGAGGATGGTTGAAGATTTCAAGAAGTCCATGGCTCAAGAATTTGAAATGAGTGACATGGGACTAATGTCGTATTATTTGGGAATTCAAGAAAATCAAACGGAGGAAGGGATTTTCATCTCCAAAGAAAGCTATGCAAAAGAAGTACTAAAGAAGTTCAATATGCTTGGAAGCAAACCGGTGAATACTCCTATGGAGCATGGAACAAAGTTGTCCAAAACTAAGGAGACTGAAGAATGTGTTTATTCCACCACATTCAAAAGTCTTGTTGGAAGTCTAAGGTACTTGATTTGCACTAGACCAGATATTTTATTTTCGGTTGGAATTGTGAGTCGTTACATGGAAGTTCCTAACTAAGCACATTGGATGACGGCAAAAAGGATACTTCGATATATCAAATGTACCCTTCGTTTTGGCTTGTTTTATTCATCTTCCAATACTTCCAAGTTATAGGATATTGTGATAGCGATTATGGTGGAGATATTGACGATAGAAAAAGCACTACGGGATTTGTATTTTTCATGGGAAAAAATGCAATCTCTTGGTGCTCAAAGAAACAACCGATTGTTTCACTCTCCACTTGTGAATCGGAATATATTGTTGCAACATCGTGTACCTGTCATCCTATTTGGCTTCGAAGATTGCTGAAAGAACTTCACTGCAAGCAAATGGAGGCTACGAAGATCATGGTAGACAACAAGTCGGCTATTGTTTTGGCCAAGAATCTTGTCCACCACGATCGAAGTAAACATATTGACACTCGCTTTCATTTCATTCGGGAAAGCATTGAGAAGAAGGAGGTAGAGCTTCAATATGCGGAGTCGAAGAATCAAGTTGCGGACATATTTACGAAGCCATTGAAGTTTGAAGACTTTCAAAAGATGCGAGAGGCTCTTGGAGTAATAAATCAAGTTTAAGGGAAAGTATTGAGAATTAAACTTGATTTAAGAAATAAAATCACCAACCTTTATTGTTTCCAATGATAGTTGGTGGGGGTTGGTGGAAGAGTAGGTGGCCTACCAACTATGCATTGAAAAAAGTCTATTTTGTGATTTTCTATGTTGGTAGGTGGAATTAATATTGGTATTGGTAGGTAGAATTCATGTCCTATAAATAGTTGTAATTTGCAAACCATTTTTATCAATCAAGTATCTTCTCTTCTAGTTTCCTCTCATCTCCACCGAAAAAATCTTCTTGTATTTTTTGTTTTCTCTTAGTGTTCTTCCTTCTTATTCCAACATCGCCAGCCGCTACCGCCGTCGAGAGGACTCCGCCGCGGAAAGAGTCGTTGATCGTCTTCGTGATTGTAGTTTGAAATATACACAAACGAACAGGGAGAATTTCATTCCAATTTTAAATACTTGTTTGTTTGTGTTTGCATTATTCAACCTAATAAAAAAGGTTTAATTGAGTATATTATAACTTAATAAAAAAATAATCAAATTAGTACTACATTGATGTGACAATTGGAGTAAATTGTAACCCTTCAGCACATTATTATTAAAATGCAACTATCGAGTTAAGAGCATACGGCCTTATTGAAAATAAGTTTTCAAAAAGTTGATGTGTCCAAACTCATGTCTCTTCCTCAATCTATATTATTATTTATTTATTTAAAAAAAATTAATTAAAACAAACTTAGTAACTGTCATCTCTTTTCTCCGACCCAAGATCTTCTCCCTAAGATCATCTCTTTTTTTCAGATATGTACATTGGAGTAACACTGTCCACTCTCTTTTTGGAATGGAGTTTTGTGGTGTTTTTTATATTTTTGGTATTTTTTGGGTCTCTTGTGTAATTTTAATTTTTTAATAGATGATATATAATTTTATATTTTAAAAAGTTGTATGTAATTTTATTTTTTTAATAAAATAATATATAATTTTATTTTTTAAAAGTGATATAATTTTTTTCCATAGTTAATATTGCGCTTCTATTATATAATCATTGTGCTCTTCTGATATAATGGTTGTGCTCTTGTGATAAAATGGTTGTGCTCTTATCATATAGACTTGTGTTATAATGGTTGTGCTCCTGTGTTATAATTGTTGTGCTCTTGTCATATAGTCATTGTGCTCTTGTGACAAAATAATTGTGCTTTTGTAATATAATTATTGTGCTCTTGTGATACAATAGTTATGCTCTAGTGATAAAACGGTAGTGCTTTTGTGATATAATCATTGCGTTCTTGTGTTATAATGGTTGTACTATTGTGATATAAGATATAATGATTGTGCTCTTGTCATATACTCATTGTGCTCTTGTGTTATAATAAGTATGTCGTATTTTATTTGAACTATTATTGTAATGTATATATTTTTGTAATAAATTGTTATGAAATAATAATATTACGTTATCTTTGTTTAATTATTATATCATATTTGTCTTGATAACATTTAATTATTTAGTTAAAATTATTTTATTTGTAATAGTTATTAATTATAAATGTTAATTTTCATATATTTAATTTTTAAATAAAATATAAATTATATGTGTATGGATCTAATGTAAAAATAAATTAAAATTGGGGTGTAATTCATAAATATGAAAAATTATATAAAATAATATAAAAGAGGAATATATAGGGAATTTGAAGTTTATGGTTGGAGTAAAATTACTGTAAATCAACTGCATTTTTACTGTAACAACTGCAAAAATAGAGTGGAGGGTTGGAGATGGCCTAACGCCATCAGAAATTCCATAGCAGCAACTCCGACAACAACGGTGGAAGACAACCACGACAGAGGTCTTCGTTTATTCTTTCTTCTGCTTTCGTTTTCCCTTTTAAGCCACGAACTGCAGCGGCATTGTGGACAACCATGATGGCAGCGGCGGCGGATGACCACGGCAGCGATGGCAACGACCTAAGTTTGGAAAGAAAAGGGCGAACAAAGCAAAGAGAGAGAACGGAGAGAAGAAGTTCAGAGAAAAATAAGGATGGAAAGAAAAGGGTGAACAAAGCAAAGAGAGAGAAGGGAGAGAAGAAGTTCAGAGAAAAATAAGGCGTCGATTGCCCGTCGTCTGCACGAAAAGATAATAATTTTCATTTTTCAAAAATATTTGAATTTTACCTTTAAATTGACGAAAAGAGAAAAGAAGAGCTTCGGAAAATGAATCATTATTTTTGCTCTAGACAATAGAATAGGATTAGCAGCCCCTCTATTCAACCCCAGCCCCTCCTTCTCTGATGCATATTATATATATAATGTACATGTATGCTAATGAATATCATTTGTTATTGTCAATTGATAGATTTGAATAATGTATATGTATGCTAATGAGCTAATTAATATCATTTGTTATTGTCAATTGATAGATTTGAATCATTTGACTATATTCAAACAATTATACTAAGGGAGTGTATTCCATCAAGACTCTAGTATTTTGTTGGTCTTTCAAAATTTGGGTGTATTCAATAAAGTCTTTTGAAATATGGTTTTAAAAGTCTTTTAAAATCGGGAGGTATTCAATACAAACTTTTAAAAGTCTTTTAAAATGTCAAGGTATTCAACAATAAAAATCTATGGATTTTAATGGAAAATTGTAAAAATTTTATATAGGGTAGAATTCTGTTGATCAGTAGAGATTTTGATAGATTCTTAAAATTATTATTATTATTATTATTGTTGTTGTTGTCGTTGTTGTCGTCGTCGTTGCTGCTGCTGTGATGAATAATATGATAATATTTTTTAATATTATTATCACTTTTTTAATAAAAATAATAATTTAAAAATAAAATATATTAGCAAATTATTATAATTTGTTTTAAATATATATCTTTATATTATAAATATAATTTTAAATAATATTATTATCACAATAAATATGTATTATTGTCGTATTTTCTTTTCAATTATCGAATACATTATCTGATGACAGTGAAATAGATATTTAAATATATATTTTGTTAAACCGTTAATTTATATTTATTTATTTATTTATTTATTTATTTTAATATTTTTTTCAAAATTTGTAAATTATATTTTTTATTTTATTTATATATGTATTTAACTGTTATGTAAAAAAGTTATATAAATAATAATAATAATAATAATAACTAATAAAAAATATAAAAACTAATTTGATATATTGAATGATAATATAATACTAAAATAATAAAATTAAGAATAATAATCTACAATATAGTAGCGTTATAATATTACAATACTTCTACATTATTAATAATTACATATTATTTATTAATATTGAATTTTATTTTATAAAAATCTAATAATATATAATAATTTTAATTATAAATATATTATATTTATAAAATTTTTGTTTCGTATAAATTTATATAATTATTATATATCCATAAAAAAATTATTTTACAATCCTATAAAATCCATATAAATCTATAAAGAATTCAATTAAATCGGTATAAATTCATCTAAATCAATTACTAAAATACATCAAACTCAGCCTCTGTGGATTTTCTAAATCCACATAAGTATTACCGTAAACATTTTTGTTAAAAAAAAAAAAATTCATTAAAATGTCAATTGAATACACCTCTAAAATTAAGAAGATATTGTATAAATAAAGCCATTATTATATAGAACAGGGCATCCTGTTGTCAGCCCCCCTTTTCTTCGATCTCTCCCATACCCTCAAATCATAATTTGCCACGTGTTTTTTTTTATATTTATTAAAATTTTATTTTAAATTCAAATTGCAATTTAATCCTTAAATAATCAATATAATTAAAAATCAAAACAACCTACCACAAATTTAAAAATCAAATCCTTAAATTAGATTTTATTTATAAAAATATGCATTCTAGCCTAATTAAAATATCTTAACATATTGAGAAGGGCGCGTGACGAAGTCGTCAAAAGCGACGATGAACCTACATTACCATCAGGTCCGATTACTCAAAACCGTGCCAAGAAGTTTCAAACTAATATTACGGCATTAATTCTATACTTGGAAGAGGAGAACATGCATAAAGTTGAAGTATGGAGGCCAATGGGAAGAGCATTATCAACATTGGAGTGCATCCACCCTTGAAAACCACAATTTATAAACTCATGGGAATTTCTACTCACATCATTACCCATGTGGGATAAAATGTGTTTTATTTTATTTAATAAAGTGGGTTCCGTCAATCTAATTAATTAGACATCTCTTATTTACTTAATTAATGAGATATAAATAATATATATTTTTGTTGTAGAGTCTTTTGCCAAGCTAGACTCCTCTATAAACAAGGCACTTGGCTTCACTTGTTAGACACTTGAAATTTATATCAATTAAAGTTTTTATCTTTATTCTATTATATTGGAATTAGTGTATGAGCGTGGTTACCATTGCATACGCGTATCATTCTCAAATCGGGTCATTGGGTTGATTCTTTGGGTTCGTAGCTTCCGAAACCGCTGGAGTTTCTAACCAAATCGTTCGAGTCTCCATTGGTTTAGAGGTGTTGGGTCTAGGCAACGCTTGGGTTCACATCCGATCGATTGACGAATCGGACACCGGTAATATGTTCTTCTTTCTTACTTAGTTTTTTTATTTGAATTTAGTTTTAACTTTCGGTTAGTATAGTTTAGTTACTTGGGCTACGTCAGCGCGAGGGCACCAGGTTCTTTCTCTCTCTCGTTCTTGTTCTCCATTTTTTCTTTTCTTTTTTTTTTATTTTTTTTTAATTTACTCCACCCGTTGACTGAATTACATTTTTTTTTAAAAATACAAGGACAAGGAAAAATCAGCGCTTCTAATAAAAACCGTCTGTTTGAAGACAATTGGACAAGTTTTCGGGCTAGCCAATTTGATTCAATGCCCGTTGACTAATTGGGGCGGCCACTCTGAAGCCGCATTGACCAATTGAGTATGAAACTCGGCCGATCTAATTTTTATCTATATGAGTATTGTCCAATATCCGATTGAACACCAATAATGGTTGGTGAAATTGTGACCAACGGAAATGAGGATAATATAGACTTTATTTTTTTCAAAAAATTTATCTTTTTTTTCCTTATTGTTCCTGCTCTTCTTTAGAAAGTGTCTAATATATATATATATATATATGTGCAAGTCTTTTTACCATTACACGAAGTTGCGCAACGTAACGCGCATATACGACCACTAGTATATATATATATATATGAGATAAACAGTAGCGGATGTATGCGTCACAAAAATAAAAAAATAATTGTATATGTTTCAATTAGGAATGTTATATATTTGTGGGGCTTTCCTCCGTTAAGGCAGCTACTATCAATAATGCATTCTATACCAACTAGTTTAAGTATGTTTAATATCTTCGCTAAAGGAGGTTTTGTGTATCCAAAATTATTACTATGTATATGGTTATTACACTTTCAATTTCAAATTAACTATGGAAATGAACTAGACCATTGTTTCCACTATTATTCAAAGTGTTTTTGGATAAATTTATACTATTCCTCTTATAAAAATTATTACTATATGTGTGATTATTACACCAATCAACTTCAAATAAACTATCAAAATTATTGAAATATTTTTAATATTCCATTTAGATTTTAATTTGATCTTATGTATAGATTATAGTATTATTTATATTTGAATTTATCGAGTTTGTTTTATAGTATTTATATATAAGCTTTTATTTTGACGATCAATAGTATTATTTTTTAGTCTTTTACAAAATTTCTACTTGAGTTTATTTTTCTTTTGGAGTAGATAAAATATATTAACTCATGTTTCTTCGGGTGCATTCAATCTGCAATATATCCGGAGGTCTCCAAAACTTAAGATTTTGTCTCTAGTTGTTAGTTTTTCCATTTATTGTCTTAGTTTTTGTTTGCGTTTGAATGTGAAAGTCATGTATGTGCATTAAGAGTCTCGTCGTTTTTGATTTTGTTTAGAGCCTTGTCGTTTTTTATTATGTTTAGAGTTTTGTTGTTTTCAACTCTGTGGAGAGTCCTGTAATTTCCAGCTCCGGTGAGAGTCATATGATTTTCGGTTCCTTTAAGAGTCTTGTTGTTTCTGCTTTGACTCAGTTAAGAATAATTTTTTTGAATTTGACCCAGTGGAGCGGCAGTGACAACGGACAAGAAATGTTATTTTACATTTTTCTTTTTTTCCGTTTGTATTTTTTTTTAAAACAACTTGAGTTTAAGAATATGTTGAAATATTTTAGAAAGTTTAAATTTGATTTGGTCTTATCCATATATTATGTTGATTAGATTTGAGTATATCAAGTCTATGCCTACGGGGACGGAGTTGCGTGGGGAGGGTCCGCAGCCCCCAATCCAGTGGCCGCCACTGAACCTCCTTAGCGTCAACGGCAGCGGGAGAAGAAGAAAACTTGTTGCCCCCAACCCCAAGGATAAAACAACAACAGTAACGGAAAGGAAAAGAAAAAATCAAAATGAAAAAAAAGAAAAGAATGTAGAAGAAGAAAAAGATGGGAGTTGATGAATGAAGAAGAAAGATAGACAAGAAGACCAAAGAACTTGAAATAAAATAAAAGAAAAAAAATATAGAGCAGAAAGAAAGAGAAAGGGTAGGAGTGGTGTTGCAGGGACTAGAAACTTATGGTTGAATGGATTAATTGTTTAATAAATATTTAAATAATTAATATATTTTTTTTAAAAAAAAATAATATATTAAATCAAATATTTATTTTTTTATTTATTAAATTAAATTATTTTATATTTAATATATTATATCAGTAGATATTTATATAGTTTGAAACAATTATTTTAAATTTAAATTTTATTTTTTGAAATCAATCCTTCATAACTAATTTCTTAAAATATAATTATATTATTATATAATAAATAATATATTATTGAAAATATTAATTAATATAATAAAATTTAATAAATTCATTCGGATTTTTTTTAACCACCAGTCCCTCTAATTGAATAGTTCTGGCTCCGCTGCTGAATACTTATATATAAACTCTTATTTTGTTGATGAATAAAATACGATTTTTTTAGTCCTTTACAAAACTTCTACTACACGTGTCTAATGGAGCATTGGATAAAAGCATAACAAGAGATAAAATATCAAAATTAGAAAAAATACAAATAAAAGAGTACAAAAAACGTATATAAAGAAAGGAAAAAAAAAAAGACGTCCGAGACCAAAACTCCAAGTTCCATTTTATTGTTCTTCATTAATTATTCTGTCTTTTACGACAC
The DNA here is from genome assembly GCF_009805555.1 of Andrographis paniculata. Classification (NCBI taxonomy): domain Eukaryota; kingdom Viridiplantae; phylum Streptophyta; class Magnoliopsida; order Lamiales; family Acanthaceae; genus Andrographis; species Andrographis paniculata. The sequence continues at coordinate 4,574,243 of NW_026137611.1, forward strand.
ATTGTTTTCTATGTTTGCAATTTTACATTCTAAGCTTTTATTCATTCAAGCAATCTTTGATTTTCTAGAATTTATTTCCTTTATTTCTATTCTTTTTTTTCATTTTTTTGTCTTATTCAATCCAATTTTCAAGTCATCAGTCAAAATATTTTCGATTTCATATTTACTGTGTTTGTTGATTGTGAGACTAAGCACTAATATTTTCTTGAATAGACTGGAGAATTCATTTCAATCATGTCTTCGATAGGCCATACTGAATAGGTTGTCTTTGAATTTTTGCAACAACAAAAATTGACATGCCGGGTGGGACACCTAAATTATGTTCTTTTGTGTGTTTTACCACAAATTTTTACTATTCAGACTCTTTTTTTCTAAAAAAATATTACATCAAACAATTACTTTTATTTTTTTATATTATTATTGATGGTAATTTCAACAATAAAAAGTAAAATTTAAAAATATATTTCAAACTTGAATAGTGAAGCATGGAACTACAAAGTTTCAAGCGATGAACAAAGAGTTCAAGAAAATGTAAAATAACAGTAAATACAGATGACCCTCAATGAGATTGTTGAAATTTTGTATGATTGAAGATGTCCGTTCTTTCTCATTTGAGTTGCTAATATACGCATCAATCTCAACTGTCCAGAACCACTTCCACGTCGGTTACCAATCCGAATAGTCCAAAACCACTTTCACGTCGGTTACCAATCCGAATAGTCCAAAACCACTTCCATGTCGGTTATCACTTTGAACTGTCCAAAACCGCTTCCTCGGCGGTTACCACTCAGAACCGTCCAAAACCGCTTCCACGCAGGTTACTACTCTGAACCGTTCAAAACCATTTCCACGTTGGTGACTTTTGTAACCAACCACCCCAAGGCCCAAGCTCGGATAAGTCTATTGTCTGTAGATAAACATATTTGTTAAACATATTTGTTAACAAAATTGGAGAGTTTGGAAGTGCACTTGCTATTAGAGCTGTATCTACATCTTTACCAGGTATGTATTATGAAATTTATCATTTAATTATATTTTTAAATATACTTGTTATAAAATGTTGCATTATTAATAATTTTTTATTTATTTTTAATAGCTGACTGGTGGAATATGTACGGTGATGAAGCTCCTAATTTAAGAAAAATTGCATTAAAAGTTTTGAGTCAAACTTGCACATCATCGGGTTGTGAGCGGAATTGGAGTACGTGGGCTTTGATCCATACTAAACTTCGGAATAGATTAGCTATTGAGAAACTGCATAAGCTAGTCTATGTCCACTACAACATGCGTCTTCGGGTAAAAAATTTTATGCAAAGGACAGACACAGACGATTTTTATGACCCAATTGATTTGAATCATATTTTTGATGAAAATGATATTTTAGATGAATGGGTTAGAGAAAATGAATCTCCACTTATTCGTGATAGTGATTTGAATTGGTTGGATGAGGCTATTGAAGAAAGTGGAGATCGAGGTCAAAGTGAGCATAATGATCATGACAGTGATATGCTTTTATCTCAATTTATAGTTGATGGAAAAAAGAAGGCGAAAGAGAAAAAATCAGAAAACAAAAATACGGCCAAGAAAAAAAAAGCAATCATATTGGAATCTTCATCTTCATCGACTAATGGTGAAGATAAGAATAATAACAATGATGATGATGATGATGATGATGATGATGATGATGATGATGGTGGTGGTGGTGGTGGTGGTGGTGGTGGTGGTAGTGGGAGCTACAGGGATAGCCGATACTCAAGTGATATGGGATGGGCTCAAGGAAATGAAAATTATTATGCTACCCAAGACACTGATCATGGATATCGTCCTGGTATAGAAGCTCAAAGAGATTTTCTAAATAGTTTAACAGAATTTTCAAGTGAAGCCGATGCTTCAAATTTTTCAGATACTAGGAGATATTCTGGAGTTCACGAACATATGCAAGACTTGAATATAGGTTATTCCTATGGAGATTCTTCTCATAGCTCGAGTAATAGATTGGGGAGACAGGAGTGGGACCAACCAAATGCATATCATAATCCCTATTACTCAGGATACGGTTTATCTAATCTACCCAGACATCTTCAGGATTCAGCCAATCTTCCTATATTTGGATCCAACCAACCAGTTGGAACATATTACGGAGGGATTACATCTGGTTCGGGTAGTATTGATGATCGTAGACAAAATTATGGTTCATCAAGCAGAAGCAATGATAATAGAGAATATCGAGGTTTTGATGTATATGGAAGGGGTTCATTCAGAGAAAATCAATATGGTTCGAACATCTCTCCTTATCCAAGCAATATGAATCCAGAACAAGGATATTCGTAATATAATCGATCAGCAGATGAAAATGATTTTGAACCTCCACGACATTCCACATGGTATTGAATAGTAAGTATAAATATTTAGTATAAACGTAGTTTGAACATTTTATAAAATTTTATTTGTATTTTTTTTCTAATTATTTTTATTTATATAATGCAGATGATAAAGATGAAATCTTGACATTGACGGACACAAGGTACATCATTTTGTTATTAAAATAAATTTATTAGTATAATGACAATATGCAAAACATAAAATTTAGCATTTACATTTATATATATATATATATCCGCTAATTTAGTTGAAATATTATTCATTTTAAATTTTGATCTATTATAAATTATAATATATTTTTTCAATAATATATATTTTTAAATTAATTATATTTATAATTTGATGTATTTTAATTAATTATTTATTATTTTTTTGAAAAAATATAAATTTTATATAAAAAAATCATATAGGCCGATATTTGACCGATACGCCGCGACCGATACGCCGCGACGTATCTGGAACGGTAAAGGCCGATCCGCGACGCCGATCCGCGACGGCGAACCATGTTCCTCATGCTTAGATCACAAATATAAATATATTGATCAAAATTAATGGAACTAATTAAGCTAATAAAACAGAAAGTCTTGGCTTGGCTGTTTACTTTTGATGCAGAACTGGCCCAGATTTCATACATCTTATGTACACTCGAGGCTTGGACCAGTGGCGCGCCAAGGCTGCCGCTGAAGTGCCTTTGGATATATATATAGATATATATATATATATTTATAAATAAACGAATATCATTTCCATGAATATAAAAGCTTAAGGATACTTTTAAAATGAAGTCATTCATATATAGATGTTAAATACCCAAATTTACATGGACATCATCATCCACCTTCACATAAAACTCAGCATCCCATCTTTTCACTGCAGTTGAAAAGAATGATTTTGTCTTGGTCGATAGTTCATGATATCCTTCAACATGGTCCTGAAAGATAGTACAATATCATAACTCAATACCCAAGAAAAAGTGGTAACCAGCTAGCTAGCTACTATAAATATATCTGATATGAGCAATGTATGAATCTTACAAGCCTAAGGAAGTCTTTATGTTGGGATTCCTCATAATCGATGGCTTTGTCCAAAATGTTGTTCGAAGTTGCACTGACATACATATTATTATGACATGTTCTTTTTTCAAGGATGATGATTGAACACGGTTTTTACAAACAAAATTCCTTTCATAATGAGTGAACCAAAATGAAAGAGATGAGCTCAGAGTTACATAAAGAGTTAAAATTACATTATCCAAGTACTCATTTCTTCTCCAAGACAAATTGTTGGCAATGGCCTAAATCTTCGGAAATAAAAAATGTTTAGTGCACACAATTAGATAAACCTAACAACAACCACATTATATATATATATATATATATACTTGTGGCCAATCATGAATCGAACGATGATTCCCTTTTCTTGCTCAAGTTGTAACAGTCTTCTGCCTAATCAAATTAAACATAGCAGAGAAGAAAAGAGAAGCAAATTCGAATAATAAGGAGAATCAAAATTTTGAGACGAATGAAAAAATATGTGGCTAATAGACATCGCTTCAAATTATACCACGAGAGACCCTCACTTAATCCTATAAAGTTCGCACCCGTTGCCGATTTTGATGTTCAGAATTGATGCGAGACGAAGTCTAGCTCAAAGACTATAAAGAAAAACATTTGGAAGACAACCCGAACCATTTAATAGCTTTCTTTAATTCTAATTGTTTTTTTTTATTTAATTGCTAATAATACTTTTAACGATTTTGTTTGGTTTGGTGCAGATCTTTTGAAAAATAATTGTTGATTCTTGGCGAAGGCACGACCGACTTTTCCTAATAAAAAAACCTAGACCAAGAGATGACTTTTAGTCATAGTCATGACTAATTGGCACATAGCATATTGGTCTTTTCATCCAATCTTTCTTACCCAACCAACAATCTTTTTTACCCAACCAATTTATGACCATAACTAAATACTACCTACCTATGACCGTGCCTCTTCTCTTTCCTATCCAATTTTAACCCTAAATCCTGCAAATAAATAAATAATTTTAAATCTCTCTCCCTCTCTCACTCTTTCTCTTCTTTTTCTACCCCTCCTGTGCTTCGGTCTCAACTTCTTCCTCCCCTCATCAGTCATCGCCTATCAGACCAGCCGCCCTCCGCCGAACCAGATGCCACCTGCTCTTCTTCTCTGATACCCCAGCGACGCGCCTGTTCCGAACCAGACCACCGCGATCCCTCCCCAGCCCTGCGCCCAGATCTTCTTCCCCTCCCCCTCCGCCGCAGTGGAACGCCCTCCGTCCAGCCCAGCGACGTCAATCCTCTGCCCAGATTCCATCGCGCTGGACGCCTCTGTCGATCCTCCATCCGCGCAGCAGACCGCCGATCGCCCTCCCGCCTGCCCTAGCGTCGACACTGCGGTCCTTCTCTTCTTCTTCGAGCGAACCGAACCAGCCACCAGCGCCGCCAGTTAGCCGCAGCGACTATTCGCCGATCGTGTTCCCTTCGTCAGCCACGCCGCCACGCCCAGGTGCACGACTTGCTCCGCCGGCGATCTTGACATCCGGAAACTCCACCACCGATACTACCCTAATATTATTCTTCCATCCCTACATTCTAATATTATTCTTCCATCCATACGACTTGCTCCGCCGGCGATCTTGAATTCAAGCAAGGGTGATTTTTTTTTTTTTTTTTAGTCTGTGAATCTATGTTCGTAGTAATTGAAATTTTAGCATTGAAAAGTAAAATCCTGATTGGTGAATTTCAATTGTCTCAATCTAATCTGTGTGGACTTCTATGTTAATGTTATATTGGGGAATTGTTGATTTGAATTGATATTATAAGGGAAGTAAGCATTACATATTGCGAAGTTAGCCTTTTCCTTGGAATTGATTTTTGGGTATTATGTGGTTTTGTGTGGTCAATTTGATATTAGTCTTTCGCATTACAATCAAGTTTGTCTTCCGCATATTTTTAGATTAGTGTGTAGTGAGTCAAATGGTTTGTGTGATGGGTTTGTCAAGCATGACTAATGACATTTGATTGATGATTTGTTGAGTCAAGTCGACGTTTGAATCATGTGAGATTTGAGCTTATGTTTCAAAAGTTACATTAGAAAATAAATTGCATATATTCAAACTTTTGGAAATTTCTTTCATGTGCGATTTGTAGTGCTCAATTAGACGACTTAGAACTTGAGTGATTATGCAGGTTGAAATTGCAAATATCAAGTCTTGCGTTTTGAAAATGATAAGGGCATTAGGTAACCCCAATAAGCCTGCACAATATATTCCCCTAGTTAACTCATTTGAGCCTTCTTAGCCTATTTTTTCTTTTATAATAAATTGTCTATTAGCCTCGTACCCTTCTTTTGATTAAGCCTTCTCCGATTGAACCCTATGTTATAAAGTATTACTTTAAGTCTATGTTGTGATGCACTTTATTTCTTCGGCACTAGTTAGAAATGAAAATTAGGTATGAATAAGTCTTAGTATGCAGGAATGGTCACAGGTAGTGAACGTGTATATATATATATATATATATATATAAAGGCCAAAGCCAAAAAAAATTCAAAAAAAAAATATAAAAGAAAAGATAAATAAATAAACAAAACAAAAAGAGAAAAAGAAAAAAAAATAGTCATCTTAATGAAGTATTTTTATTTAATTTTGTTATTGAAGTTTGAATAGTGAATAGAGTAAGGATTTCATTGTTTATGCCGATTTGTTTTTCATATGCTAGCATTGTGTTCTTTTCTACATTGTTAGCCGTTGTTTATCCTTATTTTCCTACCCCTTATCATAAGCCCCGTTACAATCCTTATTGAGAGTCCATTTTTGATTATTTATGTTAGATTAGAATATTTAAGTAAGAGAGATTTAATTTTTACTCAATTCCTTCAGAGAGCATGTGCGAATACACTTTATCTTGTGATGTTGACTTGACTTGATGTGTTGGATTTCGGATTGTATTGGTTGTGTTGGATTCTCTTCTCGTATTGAGTCGCCTGTGATTTCTTTGGCTTATTTCGAATCTATGCTTGAGGGCAAGCATGATCTAGGTGTGGGGAGATTTGATAGTTAGAAATTGCATGCGTTAAATGTTCATGTTATATGCGATATTCGATTGATGTTGATTGGATTCTGCCTAATTTCGGTGCGTATTGTTTATTTCCGACATGCAAGAAAGAAAAGACAAATTTGGTGAATCTGAAAAAGAAAATAAAAGAAAAAAATCAGCATTGGACAATCTGAAGTCCACGCAGATTGAGACAATTGAAATTCACCAATCAGGATTTTACTTTTCAATACTAGAATTTCAATTGCTACGAACATAGATTCACAGACTGCACAAAAGAAAATCACCCTTCCTTGAATTCATGCTAAGGCAAATTATCCCTAAAATTGGAGGTATTAGAATGTAGGGATGGAAGAATAGTACCACATTAGGGTAGCATCGGTGGTGGAGTTTCCGGATGTCAAGATCGCCGGCGGAGCAAGTCGTGCACCTGGGCGTGGCGGCGTGGCTGACGAAAGGAACACGATCGGCGAATAGTCGTGGCGGCTAACTGGCGGCGCTGGTGGCTGGTTCGGTTCTCTCTCGAAGAAGAGAAAGACCGCAATGTCGACGCTAGAGCAGGGCGGAGGGCGATTGGCGGTCTGCTGCGTGGATGGAGGATCGACGGAGGCGTCTAGCGCGATGGAATCTGAGCAGAGGATTGACGTCGCTGGGCTTTACGGAGAGCGTTCCGGTGCGGCGGAGGGGGTGGGGAAGAAGATCTGGGCGCAGGGCTGGGGAGGGATCGCGGTGGTCTGGTTCGGAACAGACGGCGTCGCTGGGGTATCAGAGAAGAAGAGCAGGTGGCATCTGGTTCGGCGGAGGGCGGCTGGTCTGATCGGCGATGACTGAGGAGGGGAGGGAGAGAAAGAGAGAGGGGGAGATATTTAAAATTATTTATTTATTTGGAGGATTTAGGGTTAAAATTGGGTGTGATAGGTAATGTTTAGTCATGGTCATAAATTGGTTGGGTAAGAAAGATTGGGTGAAAAAAACAACATGCGAGGTGCCAATTAGTCATGACCATGACTAAAAGTCATCTCTTAGTCTAGTTTTTTTTTATTGGGAAAAGTCCCTTCGCCAAGAATCAACAATTATTTTCCAAAAGATCTCCACCGAACCAAGCAAAATCATCAAAAAATTATTAGCAATTAAATAAATAAAAAAATAATTAGAATTATGACAAAAAATTAAATAAAAAGAGAGGATCACATGCAGAAAGGGGGAGAACGGCAGAGCAGATACGCACAAGAGCATGACTATGACTAAAAGTCATCTCTTAGTCTAGTTTTTTTTATTGGGAAAAGTCGGTCGTGCCTTCGCCAAGAATCAACAATTATTTTCCAAAAGATCTCCACAAAACCAAGCAAAATCATCAAAATGATTATTAGCAATTAAATAAATAAATAAAAAACAATTAGAATTAGGACAAAATAATTATGACAAAAAATTAAATAAAAAGAGAGGATCACACGCAGAAAGGGGTAGAACGACCAGAGCAGATACGCACAAGAGCAAGAGACTGGCAAACTCATAGATTGCGCATGAGCAAATCGACAAAGAAGATTTTCCCTCCCACTATGACTTTATTTTTCTCTATTGTTCTTTGTTATTTGATTATGGAGTAGATACTTTTCTGGTTTGAGGGATGATAATGTTTTGGTTCTTATGTTTTGGAGATTCTTGACTTTCTTTATAAAAGTTCTTTTTAATTATCAACATTTGTCTATTTTTAAAAATAACATTTGTGATTGTAAGATTGATTTGATATTTTGGTCTCAATATTTAAATTAGTCTGATAATCTAAAGTCAATTCAGGTAGGATATTCGTAATTGTATTCGCGCTTGAATATGTGACAATCGGGTTGAATAGTCCCTTCCCGGGGGTTAGGCAATCAAATCTAATTTCTACTCTTAGGTAGTTGTAGACACTAAAAATATATGTCTAAAATCAATTAAATATCATGTATTTTGGAAGAAAATAAAATTTCAATAAAATAATATATGATATTTAATTATGCACATAAGTTAGTTTTTGTACAATAAATATCAACCATAAGGCAAAAATATGCTTAAAATGGAAGATATCGTACAAATATTACGTGCATAAATAGAGCCATAATAAATTTGGCAGCAAAATAAATTAATCTTGTCAATAAATGAAGTACATAAATTAATATCTTCCGAATAAGGACAATGATATAAACATCTTGACGAGAAAGGAAGGTGCACAATCAAATCCGTCGAGAATGGAAAGGAGCATCTGATGGAAAATGAAAGATTATAAAATCTTCCTATTGACCAATCAAAACGTGCCACGTGGCACCATTAAAAAAGGAAGCCGAAGCCACCCATCCCTCTAAATAGGAGTCATGGTTAGTTCATTTGAGACACCAAAGTTGCATCGAGGATTCAAGCAAATGGGTAAGTCTCTAGACTCTCTCTGTATTGTTCTTCATGTTTTTCGTGTCCTTCGAAGCGTTCTTCGCCGAAAGTCACTAATTTGGACAAATGATCCAATATTGGTTGACAAATCGATGAATTTAACGTTTTTCGTCGTATGTCCAAGCCGGATGAAGGATCAAAGCTCTCAAAGCCGTCGAGGAATTCGTCAAAGCCAAGGGAAGGTCTTCAAAGTTCTTCTCAAAACTTCGAGGTGTTCATCGCGTTCTTCATAAAAGGCGCAAACTCGGCCCTTTTCGATCCAAAAGTCAAAGGGACACGCCGCCAAAAGCGTTACGGAGCACCAAATCTACCTCCTCAAAGATCAAAGTTGCGGATCGTCGAAAGAAGACATCAAATCCAAAGCCGACGATCGAATCGCCCACCCGGAGACCGAAGCTCTCCAAAAGGCGGAAAAGGCAAACCAAAGATCAAAGTTGCGGATCGTCTAAAGAAGACATCAAATCCAAAGCCGACGATCGAATCGCCCACGCGGAGACCAAAGTCCTCCATAAGCGGCAAATCCAAAGCAAAGGTCAAAGTCGCGGATCGTCTAAAGAAGACAACAAATCCAAAGACGATGATCAAATCGCGAACACGGAGACCAAAGTCCTCCAAAAGCGACAAAGCCAATGCAAAGGTCAAAGTCGCGGATCGTCTAAAGAAGACAACAAATCCAAAGACGATGATCAAATCGCGAACACGGAGACCAAAGTCCTCCAAAAGCGGCAAAGCCAAAGCAAAGATCAAAGCCTCGGATCGTCTAAAGAAGACAACAAATCCAAAGCCGATGATCAAATCGCTTATGCGGAGACCAAAGTCCTCCAAAAGGCAGCAAAGCCAAATCAAATATTAAAGTCTCGGATCGTCTAAAAAAAAGACATCAAATCCAAAGCCGACGATCAAATCGTCCGCACGGAGACCAAAGCTCTCCAAAAGCAGGCAAAGTCAAACTGAAACCAAACCTCTTCGGATCAAAGAAGCCATCGAAAACTAAATTGGAAAACAAATCGACCCAGAAGGAGAATCAAATGACCCATTTAGAGAATAGGACCTGCTTTAAATTCAAATCAAATATAATTTGTACAAATTTTTGTGTTTATTAAAAATAACACAATTTTTTGTCCACTAGTGATTGTTTTGAATTGGATTTTTCTAGATTAGAATACGATTAGACAATATTTCCTATGGGAGTAGCTAGATTTATTAGCTTAATTAGGGATAGTTAACGGTCATACCTTAATTACCTACACTGTAAGAAAAAATTGGTTGTCAGATCTTGTTGATAACTATAACCAATTTATTGATACTTTAATAAAAATTAACTTTATTGAATTAATGATAAAACACAAGTGTCATAACTACATCATCCCTTGAGCCAGACATCCCTTTGATAGCTAGTTCTCCGTTAATTTAATTGTTTTGTTATCTTCATTAGTTAATAAAAGAAAATTCCCCTTTTTTACTTACTGTGAAAGAGTGAATCACACAATCCCTGTGGAGACGATCCCTTCTTCTGTATTACATTACATTGTGATCACAGAATATGTGAAATATTTGATTAACCGCGCAACAGGTAAGACATTATTGATTTTTTATATTATTTATTTATTTTTATTAATATAATGTTCTAATATGAATTTTATAATTTTTAAAATGTAATTTTTATGATAAGTAAAGATAAGTAATTGTTATTAAGTATGAATGAAAAATATAACTTTACACTGATACAAATTTTTTTTAATAAAATATCTTTTATTTTATGCATTTTTAATAAAATACAATAGTATATAATACTATTTTGAAAACACAAGTATTATGCATTTAGAAATATCATTATATATTTAATATTACTATAATTTAAAAATATTGTTGTTATGTACAAAAAATAATAATAATGATAATGGTAGCAGGATCTTAAAGAAGAATGATCGGCCGATACAGAGGTCGGACAGGACAAGGTCAGGCACGGAAGATCGGACGTAATAAGGTCAGACACGGAGGTCGGACAGGACAAGATCGGGCACAGAGATCGGACGTGATAAGGTCAGCAAAGAAGAAGTATCGGCAGACGCGGAGGTCTGTCAAGACGAAGGTCGGGCAAAGAAGAAGTATCGGCAAATGCGGAGGTCTGTCAAGACGAAGGTCGGGCAAAGAAGAAGTATCGGCAGATGCGGAGGTCTGTCAAGATGAAGGTCGGGCAAAGAAGAAGTATCGGCAGATGCGGAGGTCTGTCAAGAGGATAGTCTGTTGAACCAGTTGTCCATCTAAGGAGATAAGGCAAACAGAGCTGGTCGGTTGGTTCGTTGTCGGATGATTCGCTGTCGGTTGGTTCGCCATCGGTTGGTTCGCAGTCGGTTGGTCCGCCGTCGGTTGGTTCGCTGTCGGTTGGTTCGCCATCGGTTGGTCTGCCGTCGGTTGGTTCGCTGTCGGATGGTTTGTAGTCGGTTGGGCCGATCGGATGGTCCATAGTCGGTTGGACCGCGGTCGGACCAAATGAGGTCGGACGGAGGACGGCTGATACGGAGGTTGGTCTAAAGAGGAAGTCGGGCGAAGAAGGACGGCTGATACGGCGGTCGGTCGAAAGAGGAAGTCGGGCGAAGAAGGACGGTTATTACGCAGGTCGGACCAAGTGAGGTCGGGCGAAGAAGAATGAGACGGACGATACGAGGTCGGACAAGAGACCAGATGGTGGTCGCTTGGTGGGGCGGCCAAGGATTCGTTTGGTCTAGCGATCAGTTAGTCTCTGAATTGGTCGGTTGGGTTATGCGGTTGGTGAGACGGTTAAAGACACGTGTCAATGAAGGAGGAATTGGTGGGCGGTTGCTGTAACCAACCAGACGACGGTTCTGAAACGTTTTCTTGAAGGAATATTTAAGGATTTGGATTTATTCTTGAAAGGCATCTTCAATCGACATCAAATTCAAAAGAATTGCCGTTGGGGATCACCACTTAATTTTTCAGTCTCTAGTTTTATTTTTCTATTTTATTTATGTATCCTACAATGTCTAGATTCTTAATCTCAAGCATTTATTTTATCAAATTCGAAGATAATTTCTATTTTCAAATTTTACTTTTTATTGTTGAAAAATTGCATCAACAATTGCGAATAGACATGATTTATGGATTTATTTATTTATTTATTATTATTATTTTTTAATGAGATTGATTCGGAATAGCTTTACATTTGACAAAATAAAAATAAAGATTCTATTTTTGTTTTTATTTATTGCATTATCTCGTGTCGTGTCGCGTATCCTTTGAAGCTCAGCCTTTTCCGAAAGATGGAAGATCGCAGTCGATAAATCCAATGCAAGCAAGCGGGGAATGGGACTCCCGTTGGAATGCCTAAGAAAGTAAAGGTAAAAGGTCAACCCCTCAGTCAGTCAGTCTTGTTGTATAGATTGAATTGATGATCAACATTCAACACAACCAAGAGCCATAGGATCAGCACCAGACGATCCTACTTCCTACTTACTGTGCGACAAGAACATAACATATATAGTTGAGACTTGAGAAGCTAAACCTGAAAAGATGAAACAGAGTTACACCCCACATTTGCCAGGTAAATGGTTTGAGGAACGACCATGGGCTCGATTTAACCTGCTCCACACGAGGCCCGACTCCATGTAAGGCTGCGTAAAGTAAGCAATCTTACTAGGATAAGAAGATGTCGCTGAAGAATCGAGCAGGCAGAGAAGAAAGCCAATCTGTAGTAGGAGTAGGAGTAGGAGTAGGGATACTGCAGCGTGGGATCGGTGGAGGCGCCAAATGATAAGAGCGGCACATGAAGTTCGTTGAAGATGGGAGAGATGGAATGGGCAATGACATCTTTCCCCATCACCTGCATAGATATCTAGCTACACAAACAAGGATGCCCTGTCGAAAAATCAATTATGTAAAAAGTTTCAGGAACAAAGGCAATTGTTCCATGGCAGACTCACTCACTCACTCGACGAGGGTATCATCAACTTTACCTTCAACACTGGCCAAAAATCCACTGCACTTACTGTCCTGCTGCAACATGAGATTGAGCTTTGTGTCCTTAAGAATGATGGTGTCCGAATTCACATCATCGATAGCAGCCGGCAAGGCCGGCCTCCCAATGGCCGAATCCAATGTGAACAAAGCCCCAACATTCACCACTCTCGGCCCACGAAAACCATTGCTGCCACCGGAATCCCCTGTCTCAGCCACAACCATTGCAAACCCAACCCCACATGAAACATAAATAACACCAAAACTCCCCTCATAGATACAACAAAGCCCTCCCCTCCATGGCTAACCTACCACCAATACATAACCACTCAACAGCAATTCATCCAACACCTGGTGGGCAAACCTCAATAGCCCATATTACAGGCAAGCTTAAACAATGGAAGAAGATGCTACTACAACCATGGAAATGGAAATGGAATGGAAGTGTAAATGGTGACCTCACAGACCCCAAATTTCACTGCCAAAGCAGAAAACTACAAAAATTTCGATACCATCCAAAACACAAGTCTTAATACTTAATACTATTACATTCACAGTAACAAGCTGAACCACAGCAGCAATGCGGAAACAATTTATATCCACATTGAAAGAATATCTCATCATCAACCATTTACTCAAATATATATATATATATATATAACTGAAACTTGTTGGTTGGGGTGAATGTACAAAGTAAATGTGGTCAAAATTGACAATCTCAAGCTTGAACACTAGAATGAAAACAATGACAGACAGCAAGGAGTGGGTTAAAAAAGGCTAGATTGCAAGCTAGGACAAGAATGATTCTTTGTCGCCTGATTTCACTTACTACACATTACTTTTGGTGGAAGTGAGGGAGAGAGATTTCGCTTGTGGAATGGTTACTTTTAACTCACTGCCTGTCAAAGAAACCAATTGCAATAATACATACATATATTGTGTATTTGGACGATACACAGTACATTCTTTCAGGATATGTCGGCAGTGAGTTAACAATGGGAGAAAATAAAGCCAAATTCAACTCAAGAAAGGTCAATCAAAACAACATAAGGAAAAAAAATAAGAAAGATATTAAATTATTATTATTGGGGAGAAACAAAAAGTTAAACTACACACAACCGTATGGATCTTCATCAATGGCGACCAGCATCAATCATCATCAGCCAACATGTTAGAAAACATGAAATCCCATAAGAAAACAACATGCTGACAATTAATACCACAAAGAAAGACTCCACTCCACAGATCACAAACAATCCACACCACGCCAAGCCTGTTAGTGCAATGCAACTACCAAACAAACCGGAGCCATGTTTATTTACTCTATAGACAAAAGGAGGGCCACATAGATATACGTGCATACATACATAGCTCACGCAGACAAGTAGCGACTCATCCAAGATCTGAATCGAGTCCAAGCAAGCTCAACTGCAGAATCATCTTCAGCATCCATTCCCATGGTCTTCCTCCTCTGCACTCCCTCGGGCGACTGGTTCATGAATGCATGTCCAACTTTAGGATAAAAGTATACTTCATGGGGAACTCTCGAGGCTTTCAGCTTCTCTTCTAAAGCTTTCCCAGTCTGCATGCATATTTTAAATTGTTGTTGACACATACATATTATGAACAAGGTATATATACTCCCTCTATCCGCAGTCAATGTATTCAAGTTTCCCACAATCAATATGTCCATATTTTAATTTAGTAAATGTGATCCCTACACAATAATAAGGTTTGTTTCCTTTTAGTTTTGTCCATTTTTTTACTCTTCAGACTATATTTTCCAATAAAGATACATTTTATCATTTCACAAAACATCATTTCAAACATTATTTAAATAAAAAAATCAAACCTCCAAACCAAATCCAAATTAAAAAGAACCAGATCCAAAATTATCATTACAGTTCAACTTAAAAATTAACAACATACCACTATCTTATTTTAATCTTATTTTACCATTTATCAATTGTACTTCCACAGGCATTTTAGTTAGTACACCCTTAAACACTATCTACCGAACATAAAATGTTAATATTTCTTAAACTATGTAGCAAAAGTAAATGAATATATAGTGGACAATGGGGAGCATATCCATATCTTTTTGTCGTACCTGTATGTCTGAGAATCCAGCAATCTTATCGAGTTCGCCAAAGTGAGCCTGCACAGGTGTTTTGGCATTTGCAGGATCCGCAAGCTGTGGCGAAGGGACACCATAGAAGCCAACAACAGCATCGACCCCAGGAACCAAGACAGAACTCGCAATTGCAAGAGCACCGCCCATGCAGTATCCCGTCACACCAACCTATTTCAGCAAATTTCATCAGCGCATTGAAATAAAAAATATCAAAGTGCATCTCCATATGTACAGAGTTAACAAAATAAAATCAGAGAAAAGTTTTCTAGAAATAAAAACTTATGCAGTGGGACGTAACACCAATCTTTTTTAGCATATTCCATAACGGCATTGAAGGGAAAAACATCAAATTACATCTCCATATATACAAAGTTAACAAAATAAAATCAGAGAACAGTTTTCTAGAAATAAAAACTGATGCAGTGGGACGTCACACCAATCTATTTTAGCAAATAGATTATAGAAGGGAAAAAATAAACTCAAACTCTGTTTTTTTAGCAACTTTTTTCTATTTGGTTACTATGGAATCCCACCATTTTAAAAAACATAGTATAACTACACATTCTTATAAACCATCATATCAAACCACGATGCAAACACAAAACACAAACACAGCCAAAAAAAAAAAAAAAAAAAAAAAAAAATCAAATTGCATCACCATATATTATACAAAGTCAACAAATTAAAATAGGAGAACATGAACTTCTTTAGATATAAAAACGGGTGCAAAAGGGCATGCTTGAAATACAAATTCTTCAACTTCAGACAATACATAGAGAAGAGCCTATCGTGCCAACCCCCAACAAATGTTGTATGCTATAACAAAAAAGAAAAGCTGGGGAGGACTTGGGTGGAAGAAAAAAGAATTAGCAACACTCTAATTATATTGCAGAAGGTTTTTTGTGCATTACAACTCACTTACTACCAATCATCAAGAAAAAAGAGAAGTTTGGGATGTGAGCAAATCACCAACCTTGTTCGAACCATTTGCCTTGAGCCAATTGACGGAAGCTTCAATATCCTTGACGGCGCCGGGCCAATCAAGACCGTCCATTAAATGTTGTGCTTCTGCAGCATCCAAGCCGACCTTACCACGGTACAAGCTGATTTCATTCGCAAGAAACATTATTAGATTGGATATATTCAAATAATAATAAAGGTAAAATTGCTCGTAACTCCTACGTGGTTTCAAGATTCAACCTAAAATCTCCTTATACTTTAAAAATTGCTCTTATACTTTAAAAAACGTTACATGAAACTCCACCGTCATGAAACTTCCTTGTGTGATGAGAAGATGATTTCCTATCTATATTTTTTTCATGCAAGGAGTTTCATGCAACATTTTCTAAAACATAAGGGAGCATGCAATTTTTTAAAGTAGAGTGAAGATTTGCGCTAAATTTCAAAACCACATAGAGGCTTCATGCAACATATTTTAAGTATAAGAGGTGATATACAATTTTCAAAGTAAAGGGAATGTACGGTAAGTTTTGAAACCACCGGAGAGTTACGGACAATTTTGTCAATATTAAATAAAAACCTAATATAAACCATAATCAAGATATCTAAAATATCCAACATTCCTCTTCAAAATCAAATGATGTTATATAAACCAGGGTTAGAGTCATAAGCAACTCTCAATGCAATTACAGTCACACATTTATAATTGGAAGCAAAGTCTAAAAATAATAGAATAATAACAATTAATGTAAATAATAGAAACCTAATGTAAATTATAACTCAAATATGTAAATATGTCAGCAATAAGAAATGCATATGATATGACAGGAATAAGTGCAGAGCCCCGAAAGGTAAAGTTTGTTGCCTATTCTTACTCTGGAATCAATGTCTTGTAGCCCGAATCAAACTGCGAAATCTTCTGAGCATGATTCTTGATCTCATAGTCAACACCCCACCATTCCTGAAGGACGACAATACCAGGAGCGTTCTCTTTCCCGATCACGTAGGCATCAAATTTCTGTGCCCATGAATTCACACACCCAATGGCAAATCAAAGTCGAATAAAGTTAATCATAGCAAAACCGGAAAAGGGCATGGAATTGCATCAAGTAAGTATTTACTGTTAAACATTACCCACAATCACAAAACGGAAAGTTTAATGTAGAAAAACAGAAAATGAAATGAAGCAATGGTTTTTTACGGTACCGTGTCGCCTCTGTGAATCTCAATCTTCTTGAATGGGGAAGCGGCAGCAGAGTGGGTTGCCATGGCTCGAGGTGGAGTGAGGAAGTGAGGGGAACGGGTTGCTCTAGCGAGACATGAAGCGGAATGGAGGAGGAGGCGGAGGCGGAGGCTTCCCGTGAACATGGATGGGATGGGATGGGAATGGTATGGGTTGGGATCGTCGGTCCAAATTCACCCAATTTAACCGGTTCACCCGATCAAAACTAAGCGCATATGGACTTATTTGTTTATATTTTTTTTATTTGATTAAAAATTAAAATCTAATTAATTTACCAAATATTTACACAATAGTCCCTGTAATAATTTATTTTTTACCTATCTTACTATTTCATAAACTCTCAATTTATCTTCTTTCTCTGCGCCTTCCTGTCCAATTTATGGTAGATTATATTTTATTGAATTTTTTGAAAATAATATATATTTATATATCTTAGATGTATTTTTATGAATTCTTTTTTTGTAATTTATTATTTAAATGTTTTGGAGATAATATATATTTATATATTTATCTTGTTGCGCTTTTATAAAAATCTCTATTTGCATTATTTTAGTTTATAATGAGAAATCAATTTGCTACTTTGGTATGATATTTTTTTTGTTTACAGTATAGCTTTATTTACCTCTCTCGTTGACTCAAAAATGCTTTGTTCGTGTTGAACACCAGTAAGAACGTGGATTTCATATACCAAATACAATCTGAGAACTTTCTATTGGTGCTTTATGGTTAAGAATGTGTATATGAATTGGTTTGTGTGTGATAGTTTTGTATTGTGCTTTATGTTTGTGAATGTATATAATTGGGATGTGTGATAATTTTGTAATGTGTTTTATGGTTGACACTGTAAGTAATTGGATTGTGCGTAAAAAATTTGTATTGTATTTAATAGTTAAACATGTATGTAAATTGGTTTTAGTGCAATAATTTTGTATTGTGTTTTATGGTTGTGAATGTATATAATTGGGTTGTGTGTGATAATCTTGTAATGTGTTTTATGGTTGACACGATATCTAATTGGATTGTGTATAAATGTGTATAAAAATTTTATTTTGTAACTTATTGTTAAACATGTATGTAAATTGGTTTGTGTGTGAATGTCAAGCTAGTCCAACTTTCGACCAACCAAAAGATGATTGTCCACAGGTACAACAGACAGTCATAGACGAACAGGGGCTTTCGTTTCCCACAAGCCTTACTCGGCTTCTGTTCGGGAGGGGGGGCGCTAGACCATTGATTTTAGCTTCCGGACTTTTGAAATTCAAACCTACAAGCTCTTCACTTTTTGAATTATGTGGTGTGGGATTTTGTCTATATTTTTTGTTAACCGCTAGCTTTTTATTCTAATTTATTTGGAACTTTGGTTTGGAACTTTTGTTAGGATATTTTGTCTTCGCCTTTTGACTTGATTTCCTGGGAATGCCCAGAGTAATGGTATATAAAACTCATTATTTATTTATTATTATGATGATGATTATGATATATCTCATTCATCAATTCCCCACCAAATAATAAAATTTAAGTTCTCATTATTGTTATAAAACCCTACTTACAATCAATCATTTCTCATTTTGTTTGACATGTGATGTGTATTAGTTGCAATTTCCAACAAGTATATATGAATAATTGAATTTGAGCAGAAGTTATATACTGAAGCTTAAGAAAACCAAGAATACTTTACAAAATAGGCTATGACACAATATGTATTCTTCTTTCTCTGCATCCTGTCCCAATGAACAAAACTTTGTTTTGTAAGTAGTTGATAGTTTGATTATTTCACCCTTATACTTCACTGTACATATTCCATCTATATAGAACTACATGTCTCCACCCACTTATAAATATATAGTTTAATAATATTGAATAGTAATTCATAACAAGAAGGCTAACTAATAAATAAAATATTTTTGCAAGTTTTAAAGTTAATGGCAATTATAAATCTAATAGAAGTAGATACATATTTGTAAAACAAGATTTCTTCAAAAAAGCTAGTGGCAGAAAAGTCAGAATTAAATATTAAAATGCCATGTAATATGTTTACATAATCCCTTAGTGTTAAAGATGGACAAATAAAATCTGATCTCTTATTCTCAGTTCGAAGCACCATATAATTCGATATCTGAACTCAGGTACTACATATGATGATAATCACTGCTTTCACCACCGATACGCGATGACTGAACCTACGTCAATGAACGATAAAATGGTTAAATAAAAAAGGTAGTAAATTAATTCATTTTTAATGGAAACACATATCATCATAAAAAGATACCTCAAGCAACTTGGTGAATTTCATTGAATAAGATGGTTCACTGTGGTAAAGAGATGATATGTTTGGTATTGAATTAACTACTGTGATATAAGAAAGTTGGAAAAAAAATATAAAAATATTACAAATCAAATATGAATTTTTTTTTTCCAAACAAAGCAAGAGCAAATAATTTTTTTATAAAAGTTTTGAAATAAAATTGAACTTGTGAAGGGATCTGATAAGGTTGCAATGGAATGCTATCAGGTAAATATGCCTCATTAATGCTTGTCTGCAGAGCAAATAAATTTAGCATAATCTTTTTTGAGTAAATAAAGACTTTGACATTATAGTAAATAGTCCGTACCTGGGTTTCTGTTAAATATTCATGTCCTCGAACTTCAGATTGTTTTTTCTTCCTTACCGTGTTTTTTTCCAATGCACTTTTTGGCCTTTTACCCGAACATATCTTTGCCTTGTTCTTTATACCTTTCACATAAGTATTTTCTTCTTTATTCATACCAGCATTATCAATCTCCTTCATAGATGATGAATGCTCTTTTCGGCGATATAGTTGTTCACTCACTTTTTCAGCCGTCCTCAACACTGTATCTCTAGTAAACTCATATGATTCCTTGCTTTCTGAAGCCATTGATGTCAGTTTGTTGCATAATAGACTCAAATCCTTATAGTGGAAACTTAACTTTTTTTTTTCGGTCATCCGTAACGTGGTCATCGCAATGCATTCCACTATGCGAAACACCTATCCTTGTATTTTTTGTCCACCTCTTTAATATATATTGACCGGGGATCTTAAAAACTTCATTTTTGGTGAGACTTTTTAGTCCATGAGAACATAATATCCCAGAAAAATCAAATTTCTTGCAGCTGCATGCAATTGTCCCATCTAATGAATCATATTTGACAAAGTGGTACCTCGAAGTCTCAAGATAGCTAACCTGATATTCTGTAATGCTTTCATGTGTTCTAGTAACAACACTTACACAATCATACGCTTTCCCCAATTCCTTCTGAAAAATTTTAAATACTTTTGGGGTATACACACTCGCGGCGTGTCTTAAGAGCTGAGTTGGCATTGAGAGAATAGGTGCACTGGTACTTGCTTTAAAATCGGCCTGCAACTGTGCATATCGACGAGATTCGATCAGATTTTCAAACTTATCAAAAAATAGCCTCAAATTTTTCTTTGAACTGACATATCTCTTAACGACACTATTAATACTTTCACTGTGTTGTGTCGTAATATCAACACAAAAGAATTGACGACCATATACCAAAACCCATTTTTCTTTCACTTTAAATAACTTTCTCAACCATGCATTTTCCATCAAATTATATTGCACCAAAATTTTATTCCATTCATGCAAAAACTCACCCTCTTCATCAAAATCGTAAATACATCTCCGAAAATCATGCGCAAAGTTTTTATGCTCAAAGAAGACACCACTCAAATGTGTGGCAGCATTTTGATAAATATGTCAAATACATAGCCTACAAAACAAAACAAATTACGGAATTATTCTACGAAAAAGTATCTATATGTTACAAAAGTAAAACTTTATGTTTATTAAACTATTTATGCATAATAAAAAACCTGTGATGAGTCTCAGGCCACCTCGAAGGCAATGCATTTGCCATTTCTTGATCTTGATCTGTCAAAATGGTAGTCGGTTTTCTTCCATACATAGTGCTAGCGAATGTGTCAAATAACCACTGAAATGAGGGAATAGTCTCGTCGTATAAAAGTGCTGCACCAAAAACCACTGTTTTTTTGTGGTAATTAACACCAACAAACAATGCCAACGGAGGATTTTCCCTAATCTTTCTATACGTAGTGTTGAAAGAAACTACATCTCCAAAATCAATATAATCTGCTCGCATTCTCCCATCAGCCCAAAATATGTTTGTAATCATACCATCTTCATCCACTTGAATAGAATACGAGAAATTTGAGTCTCTACTTTGCATCCCTTGCAAATATTCTAACACCCCTTCAGTATCTCCCACCTCCATGTACTTTGTCCTCTTCGATCGCAAGTAATTTTTAATGTCTTGCCTTGTAAATCCCAAGTTATCCCGACTACTGGCTTCCTTAACCATTAAATCATGTGAGACTTTTGGAGCAAGTCCCACATGTTCGGCTATTTCAATCTATGCAGCATGGACCTCGTCTATCCTCTTATGCGATGGGATAAAATGAGTCTTCTGAGGACTAGTGAGCTGATGAGTGTGTTGAGAAATAAACTCAAACACTTCGTATTTCTTATTATCTTTCAATCGAATTCTCATCATTGCCTTACACCCGAATCTTGTTATTGCCCGAGGAGCTCTTATATTATTATTTCTTTTATCTTCCCCCCTTGTACCTTCGGCACTGCAAGAAAACATTCTAAATTTTATCCTTCCTGTTCGATCTCCATGCATTTTATGCCTTTTTATGCCAAAACCTGTTTTCCTGGCATATGCTAAGTAAAACTGATAAGCGTCTTCTTCATTGTCAAATTCCTTTCCAATCTGAGGTTTGCTTCGATAGAAATATGATGATTATATGGTTGATCATCATTTTCCATATTCGTAAAGTCCAATCTACGTGAAGAAGAAGATTTATTTATGTCTGACTCGTCAATCTCCATTATCTGTAATTTAAAAATTCAAACAAACATCATTTAAAAATTCAGCCAACATCATTTAAAAAAGACTAATAATTTATCACAACAAAAAACTAAAATATCAACCGATCCACTTTTGCACAAAATGCCAATAAAAATCAATAATAATCCATAGAGAAGATGGGGTGAACAAATTCGACTGAAATAACACTACTACAGAAATTTAGAGAAAAGTAAAGTCTTAACTTCAAAATTCTATGGACTTTATTAAAGATCAAATACAAGACTACATTTCAAATCCTCTGCGGACATTCATCGAACACTTGCTAAAATATTCCACTATTTTTAAAAATTATTATTGATTATTTTTCTATCCCATCTGAAGAGATTGTATGCAAATTAAATAATAATAGTAATACTAATAGAAAAAAAACTCTTTTGTGTTGTGTTAAGGTGTATAGATACCGTATAATAAAAACAAAAATAAAAAAAAAAAAAAAAACTCTTTAGTGGGAAGAGTGGGAAGAAAAACAAGAAGAGTGGAAAAGAAAAAAAAAATATTACATGTTGTAGTTCTCTTGGCGGCGGATGGATTGGGTCGGAAGGTGAAGTCGATTTGGAGAATGTAGATCAGAGAAGGATTTGGGTCTGATGGTAAAATCGATTTGCAGAACATAGAAAAATAAATGGAAGAATTGGGAGGGAAATGATAGGGGCTATTGTGCAAATATCTGGTAAATTAATTAGATTTTGATTTTTAACAAAAAAAAAAAAAACAATCATGCACTGGTTATCCCAACCCGAATGGGATGGTATAAATAGTACCACACTGCACTGCACTGCTCACTGCACTATGCTACTTGGATCACTCGAGCAAGTAGAGTAATCTGATCACCAAAACGACGACACTCACTTTACCTAATCAATCATACTATATCCAACCCATAAATTTTTTTTTAAAAAAATTTTCCAGAGTAAGTATCTCCAATTATCCTGTATTTTTGCAGTTTTCCAATCATGCCCTAATCATATCCTTTATTTTCCCAAAATCAAAATAATATTTTCTTTGTTGTAATATTAATATAGGATTAACCAATACAAATATTAATTATTTCTACCGCTAATCACTATTTTATATATTGTATATAATATTATATATATTGTGTATATAAATATATACAGATATAAGTGTGTGGCGTGTGTATGTAATGCTATATATATGTATGTGCTGCGTGTGTTTTAGTGTAGTAATATATGTATATGTAATATGTATTAGATATGTGAGTAATAAATAAAGTGAGAGATTGAGTTGAGCAAGACACGAGAGAGAGAGAGAGAAGATTTCTGGGGTAATTTCCATTCATTGATTCAAGTCTTATTTATAGGCAATTGAAAGGAAGATCATTGTACTACATAATATATATATATCATCTACGTAGGTAAATCGTGGCAAATAAAAAGTAGCATCCAAAATTCATACACGAATTTATTACTTGTACATTTCATGACACTCCCCCTTGGATGCTTTAATACAAAAAATGTGTCTCGTTAAAACCTTACTAGAAAAAAAAACCCAGTGGGAAAAAAAAAATTCAGTGAAGGAAAAAAAGTACAACATTCTTGTATTTATTTGCTCCCCCTGATATGAGCATTATTTAAGATCTCTGAACCGACGCATTCCAATTTTCTTCACCAATTTTCCAAAAGTTGCAGCCATTAATGCCTTGGTTAATATATTCGTCAAATTATTATCTGATCGAATTTGTTGCACATTATTTTTACAATTATGTTGTAGATCATAAGTGAAAAAGCATTTTGGTGAAATATGTTTTGTTCTATCTCATTTAATGTAACACCATTGGGCTATACAAGCCCTATTATCTTCATACAATGTAGTCGGGGGAATTTTATCGTTGGGTATTAACCCGCAATTTTTCAGAATATGTTGAGCCATTGACCTCAACTAAACACATTCTTGACTAACTTCATGTATTGCCAATATTTCAGCATGATTTGAAGAAGTTGCAGTTAAAGTTTGTTTCATGGATTTCCAGGAGATTACTATTTCTCCACAAGTGAATATATAGCCAGTTTGAGACTTGACTTTATGAGGATCAGATAAATATCTTGCATCAGCAAAACCAATCAATTATGTCGAGAATCTTTCGAGTAAAATAACCCGAGATCAATTGTTCCTTGGAGATAGCGAAAAATGTGTTTAATTCCATTCCAATGTCGTCGAGTAGGCGATGAACTGAATCTTGCCAATACATTTATAGAAAATGATATGTCAGGTCGGGTGCTATTAGCAAGATACATCAATGCACCTAAAGCACTTCGATATGGCACTTGTGGGCCAAGTGTTTCTTCGTTTTCCTCTTTTGGTCTAAATGGATCCTTTATTTGATTGAGTGCTCTGACGATCATTGGGGTACTTAGCGGATGTGGCTTATCCATCATAAATTGTTTCAATACCCTTTTGGTATAATTTGATTGGTATAAGGAAAATTTTGGTTTTTCTAAAATCTTTAATCTCAAACTCATTTTTCAAATATTCAACAGCTTTTTGGATTTCATTAGGAGTTCCAATTAAATTGAAATCATCAACATATACAACGATGATTACAAATTCTGACCCATTTTTCTTTATGAAAACACATGGACAGATAGGGTCATTTATGTAACCTTCTTTTGTTAAGATTTCGTTGAGACGACTGTACCACATTCGGTCTGATTGCTTGAGCCCATACAAAGATTTTTGCAATTTGATAGAATATGATTCTTTTAGCTTTGATTTGAATGATTCAGTTTTGTTAATCCTTTATGGGATTTTGATGTAAACGTCATTGTCTAAGGAGCCGTAAAGATAGGCAGTAACCACATCTATTAATCGCATATCAAGATTTTCGCATACTGTCAGGCTCACCAAATACCTGAATGTTATTCCATTCATGACCGGCGAATATGTTTCTTCAAAATCAATGCCTAGTTTCTGGGAAAAACCTTAGGCTACAAGCCTTGCTTTATATCTTGTGATATCGTTATTTTCATTTCTTTTTCTCACAAACACCTATCTGTAACCAACAGGTTTCACATTTTCAGGTGTTTGGACTATAGGGCCGAATATTTGCCATTTTTTCAATGAGTCCAATTTAGACCGAATTGCGTCTTTCCAATTTGCCCAATCATCTCTTTGCCGACATTCATCAACTGATTTTGGTTCATAATCCTCGTCATCTTTCATTATATCGAGTGCTACAGAATATGCAAATGCATTATCAATATTTGGTTTCTTCCTGTTTCAATATTTTCCACTGGTGGTATAGTTAACGGAAGTTTCAATAAGTTCATCATCACTTTCATCAGAATTTTTAGTATGAACCTCTTCAGGGGTTGTACTGACTTTTTCAGGTATCTGATCATTGTTGATCTCTTCACCAATATTAACAATTTTCTTTTTTCATGAATTCTTATCCTTGGAACCCAACGGTCTACCACGTTTTACGCGGGCAGTATGTTCATTAGCACTCGGCACATTCCCTCATGGGATATTTATTTTAGCGGGTGCATTTGCTGCTGCAATGTATGATTTTGTAACTCTAGTAGCATCATTAAAAGCATTAGGCAATTGATTTACAATTTTCTGCAAATGCACAATTCTTTGAACTTCAAGTTCACTATGTTTCGTACGATGATCAAATTCAAGTGGTATTTTCCACAAAATTTCTTTTTTCAGTTGGTTACTATCTCCCCATAATGTCGGGAAATGAGATTCATCAAAGTGACAGTCTGAAAATCTTGCAGTAAATAAATCACCCGTTGTTGGTTCAAGATATTTTGCAATCGAGGGTGATTCATACCCGATATATATACCAACATTCTTTGAGGTCTCATTTTCGTGCATTGAGGTGGCGCAATTGGCACATACATGGCACATCCAAAAATTCGCAGGTGAGATATATTTGGTACTTTTCCAAAAACCAATTGAGTAGGAGAATAACAATGATAACATGTCGGCCTTATTTTTACGAGGGCTTCTGCATGTAATATAGCATGTCCCCAACATGATACAAGAAGTTTAGACCTCATCAACAATGGTCTAGCAATTAATTGTAATCTTTTGATAAGGGATTCAGCTAGGCCATTTTGCGTATGTATATGGGGAATAGAATGTTCCACAGTAATTCCAATTGACATACAGTAATCATCAAATGTATGTGATGAATATTTTTTAGCATTATCTAAACGTATTTTCTTTATCAGGTGATTTGGAAATTGTGCTTGCAATTTAATTATTTGTGCAAATAGTCTAGCAAAAGCTAGATTGCGAGTAGATAACAGACATACGTGTGACCATCGCGTTAATGCATCAATTAGTACCATAAAATACTTGAAGGGTCCACACGGTGGATCGATAGGTCCACAAATATCACCCTGAATTTTTTTCAGAAAAGTTGGGGATTCAAATCCAACCTTTATTGAAGATGACCTGATTATTAACTTCCCTTGGGAACAGGTAGCACAAGAAAATTCATCCGGACTCAAAATATTTTTCTTTTTCAATGAGTGGTCATTTGAATTTTCAACAATTCGCCTCAACATTACATTGCCAAGATGCCCAAGTCGATCATGCCAAGTTTTAAAATCGCTAGTAGCCATTTAGTATACTAGGTGATATGTTTCAATGACACTGATTTTTTAGTAATATAAGTCGGAAAAAAATGATGGCAATTCTTCTTTCACAATTTTGTTGCCATTCACAATTTGAGTAATCAGGAGATACTCATTTTCTGCCTCATTTAATGTTTCAATGTGATATCCATATTTCCGAATATCACTGAAGCTTTAATTCTTTCAAACTTTGCTCGAGAATAAGGCATTTTCAGTTGCCATTTTTGTTCCTTTTGGAAGATATACATTAGCTTTCTCTGAGCCTTCAATCTTCGATGCACAACTTATAGTAACAATAGTGGTCTTTCCCATATTTAGGTGGGAGAAATAACTTTTATTTTTCAGAATGCTGTGAGTCATAGCACTGTCGATAAGGCATATATTGTCATCGGCTCCAAAACTTTTGGCATCCATATCTTTGCAAAAAGGTAGAAATAATAAAAGACATGTATTAGTAACAAATCAAAATAGATTTATATTATAGGGGGTAATACAAAAAAGGGCAGAAAACATCAAAATAACAAAAGAGATACAATAAAATTTTATCATTTAACATCATCAGCTATGTCAAGCAGATCATCGGAATCCAGGTGCATGATATGTTCATTCATCACATCGTTAAATGTGTCGTCGTGGGCCGCGTGATTTGTTTCGGGGGCAATTCTTCCCTGCCTTTCTTTTGAGGCCCAATACAGTTCAGCCATGTGACTGGCTGTGCGACAAACATGGGTCCAATGACCTTTGATTCCACACCGGGTGCATTCCTCGTCATTGTTTCTGTTTCTCCCGGTATTGAACATTTGTTGAGGTCTGTACGGCCTTCTGTCATTATAAGGCCAATTTGACACATATCAAGGCCTGTTTTGATAATTATTGTGACCATATGCGTTTTCCGGCCCCGTCCGCGATTCTGATTTCGATCGCGATCAATTCGTTGATTTCTGACGTGCCTACGGCTATGCACCGGATTTTCCGGTTGTATTGCATTTGCCTCTAGAAATGGGTTTGCACTTGTCGGCCGAGATTCGTGATTTTTCAACAGCAAAATGTTATTTTGTTCGGCCAGCAAAAGACAAGTGATCAGCTCAGAATATTTCTGGAAGCCTCTTTCGCGATACTGCTGCTACAAAACCATGTTAGAGGCATGAAAAGTGGAGAAAGTTTTCTCCATCATATTAGATTCAGATATATTTTCGCCACAGTGGCGCAACTGTGATGTTATTTTAGACATTGCAGAATTATATTCTTGGACTGTTTTAAAGTCCTAAAGCCGTAGGCTTTAACATTCGCTTCGTGCCTTTGGCAACAATGTCAGCCTCAAATGATTATATATTTCTTTCAATTTCTCTCACAATTCAAGTGGGGATTCCAGTGTGACATACTGCATTTTCAGTGTCTCATCGATGTGATGGCCCAAAAAGATCATGGCTTGCACGATCTTGGCTCGGGGAATTTTTATCTCGGGCAATGGTATTTTTTAAGCCCATTGATGCTAAATGCATTTTCACGTCACGAACTCATGCCATATAATTTTTGCCAGAAACGAGGAGAGGGAGAAATTCGTGTTTGGCAAGATTAGACATAAGAAACATATAAAATAAAAAATATTACTTTACGAAAAATAAAATATATAATCGTGCTGATAATGTGTTATATCTCTACCGCTAACCACTATTTTATATATTGTGTATGTAAGTGTGTGGCGTGTGTATGTAATGCTATATATATGTATGTGCTGTGTGTGTTTTAGTGTAGTAATATATGTATTAGATATGCGAGTAATAAATGAAGTGAGAGATTAAGTGGAGCAAGACAAGATAGAGAGAGAGAAGATTTTTGGGGGTAAGTTTCATTCATTCATTGATTTAAATCTTATTTATAGGCAATTGAAAGGAAGATCATTGTACTACATAATACATACATATCACCTACGTAAATAAATCGTGGCAAATAAAAAGTAGCATCCAGAATTCATACACGAATTTATTACATGTACATTTCATGACATTCTTTATATTTTACTACATATATTTATTTTATAATTTTTGAAATTTATAATAATATTAAATATTTTATTATTTTATATATTTAATTTTGAAAATAATTTAAATATTATATTAATAAATTAAATTAAAAACTTTTATTATTTCATCTTAAAAATAATAATTTTTTAAAATTAAATAACTTAAAATTTTAATATTATTAAATATATACATATCACCTACGTAAATAAATCGTGGCAAATAAAAAATAGCATCCAGAATTCATACACGAATTTATTACATGTACATTTCATGACATTCTTTATATTTTACTACATATATTTATTTTATAATTTTTGAAATTTATAATAATATTAAATATTTTATTATTTTATATATTTAATTTTGAAAATAATTTAAATATTATATTACTAAATTAAATTAAAAACTTTTACTATTTCATCCTAAAAATAATAATTTTTTAAAATTAAATAACTTAAAATTTTAATATTATTAAATATTCATACGTATCAACTAATTTGTCTCATTTAAACACGGTAGCTATTGTCAATTAGTATGTAATTACGAAATATATTAATAAAATAATTATAATTTAATAAAAATAATTATAGATTAAGATTGATATTTAATTAACATAAAAAAAATTATAAATTATGAATTTGAAATATCATTAAAATGTATATTTTGTTTTTAAAAAAATGACATTATGTGTGACTAACTGAAATAAAAAAAATGGACAAATTAAGTGGGATTGAGGAGTAATATTTATGAAAAATATAAATAAAAATACTATATAATATCATTTGATTAAATATAATAAATACAATAAAATTAATACTAATTATAAAATTAAGATATAAATATATAAAAATAATTGTTTTATAAATAATAAAATAAAATTACAAAAAAATAATAAAACCATGATTTTTAAATAAATTTTAATTAATTTTTAATTTAACATAAAATAAAAAATGCAAAAAAAAAAAAAAAATTACCATCTTAATAGAGATGTGAAATCTACTTCACCATCTTAAAAGTAAAATGTGGGTTTGAGTGACCCAAGTGAGTTGAGATGATCAAAGGTCACAACTCCATAATTACACGGTGGATGAGAGAACCAACCTTGCAAAAATAACAAAATTAAGTTGAAAATTGTCTTAAAAAAACTAGGGAAAAAAAAAAAGAAAGAAAAAATGAAAGAAAAGTTAAAATACATTTTTGGTTTCACTAATATGTTAATTTAATTTATTTTTTTTAATTTTTAAAATGATAAATTTTGATCATATTTAAATATTTAGTCCTTGATTTTTGTTTCCTTTAAATATGAATAAATTATATCTAATAAATTCAAATTGTGGTATAATTAAAAATCTATAATTTTTAAAATTTTGGTATTTCATTATAATTTAAATATATATTATAAAGTAAAATAAAAAATACAAGTATGTTTTTAACTTCTGATTAAGTTAATATACAAATTATTTTTTATATTATATTATTTTCATCCGACTCTAAAGGTCTTATTTATTTTTTGCGTGTTATATTCAAATATTAATTATTATATGAAAACGTACTACAAATTAAGAAAAAATGACAAAAATATTCTATTAGTGTCTTATAATACTATTATAATGACATTTGTGTAAAAAATATACAAATATAACGATATTTATAATGTTAAATACAATAAAGCAAAAGATAAATGAGACCTTAAGCAGGATAGAAGAAGTATTTATTATTATTATTGACAAAATAATAATTTTAATTTAAAAATACTTACATTTTTTTTTTTTTCAAAAGCTACATACCATATTGATTGGAGGTTTGAATTTTGGATTGAGATATTAATAGTAAAAGAAATTGAATGAGAATAGTTGTATGATGTGATATAAATAAGTATTTATATGATATTTTGAAAAAATACAAAATAAATATTTGATTTGATATTTTAAAAAAAAAAATTACGTGAATAGTATAAATTCTCAAAATCCTTCTAACAAACCCACCCTAAGATTGTAACCAAAATCATCAAATTTGCATGAATTCGTCTCATATTAGAATTAGAATTGCATTTTTTTTTTCCAATTTTTAATTACCAATATACAAAAACATATACTATATTCTAAACAAATAAGGGTAAAATACAATTTTTTGTCTATTTTATTTACAATGTGTCAATTTTAGTTATTTTATTTTTTAAATGACATTTTTTGTCCCTTTTATTCACTTAATGTATCAATTTTAGTTTTTCCATTTTAAAATGCCAATTTTATCTCCTTTATTCATTTGAATACCTCAATTTTAGTCTTTGATTATTTTTCCTTTAAAAATTACTAATAATGTTATATAATAATAATATAAGTTAGTAAGGATATATAATATATGTGTATGTATGTGTTGTATATGTATGTGTGCACTAAGTATATATATTATATATATATATATGTGTGCATATAAGGCACTATCTATATATTAATATATATATATATATATATGATATGTAGTAGTAGTGTAATTAATGAGAAGCGAGATAGAAAGTTGTAAATAGGACCAAATTGATATCTATTTTCAAGGACACCAAGCTATACATATATATAGATTCTTTTAGCCAATTACAAACATCCATACCTAGTACACGTATATGCCAACAAAACGCTACGTATTCAATTGTTGTACAACAAACAAATATTATTATACTGCCTTCGTGACCTAAAAATATTATCATTATTCTTTTTATTTTTCATCTAAAAAAATGATTATTTTTATTTTAATTAAAAATTATACTATTATTTTTTTTTACTATAAACGTTTTAAAAAAATACACACCATATAAGAATATATGCCGAAAAGTTTGAGTCTATTTTTTTATGATAGATGTAGTGTATGATTTTCATTCTTTAAAATTTAAATCAATTTATATTATTTTTTCAAACATCTTCACACCAATTTAAAAACCATTTGTCTAAATAGTATAGTTGCAAGTTGTTTGTCATAATTAAATTATTGGTGTACGAAAACAAAAGAGTTTTTTTTTTTTGTTAGAAACATGATATTAAATGTGATGATATATATTTTTTGTTGATAGGTACTATAAGGAGAGTATTTTTTATGAAATGATTTTTTAAAAATAGTATGTCTAGATGATAATGCATATGCTAAGTACATATATGAACTTAAAAAAAAAAAGATAATTATGAATAAAATCTAAATGATATTAATTGATAAGAGTCTAAATTATCATTTTAAGAATAAAATTACTAAAATTAACAAAAATAAAATAAAATGGACTAAAAGCGTCATTTTAGTAACATAAGAATTAAATTGATACGGATATGAATAGAATGAATAAAAAAATGTATATTATTCTTATTAAGTTTTAAAGAAAACAATAATTAAGGACTAAAACCAAAATATTCAAATGAATAAATGATTAAAATTGTCATTTTAAAATAGATGGACTAAAATTGACGGATTATTGAATAAAAAAGCAAAATTGTCATTTAAAAATAAATGGACTAAAATTGACACATTAGTGAATAAAATGGACCAAAAATATGTTTTACCTTTAAAAAAAGTAATCCATGTTTTTCCTCTGCATACTAATTTTTTTTATTTTTTTATTAAAGTTTTGAATTTGAATTTTTCATTTAAATTTTAATTTAAATAATATTTTATAAAATAAAATTATACTCTTTCCATCAGATTAATCTTATACGTTTTTTTATATTATTATAATAATGACTTAAATTTTTTTAAAATATTCTTACATTACCATCACATCATTATTTGACATTAAAAGGTAAGGGTAATATATTTTCACAACTCTTTTTTGATATAAATATTATAAAAAAAAAAATAATATATACACAAACTAACATAACGTATACTTTATTTGTCATAGAAAAATATTTATTTTTATTTGCTTGTCATAAAAAATCAACTTATTTTTTAGCAGAAAAAAAATGATAGTATTTTTTAATTATTTTTAATCATGTTTTTACCTTTTTATTATAAAATTTTGAAAAATACATAATTTATTAAAAGTCGTATCCAAACTAAATAAATTTACTTTTACACGACGGAGTTCATTTATAAAAAATCAACCATTAAAAAAAAAAAAAATTATTGTTTTTATATAACCAACATGATTTTCTATCTGACAAAATTTTTTTTTTTATCACAAAATACATAATGGATATATCTTTTTTTTTTTTTTTTTCAGCGGCGATTAGGTGATACACCATGCTGAGGCTATTGATCGTGTTAATCCGGCCAAATTAACATTGTACTATATTTCACCGGATCAGCCTATATTATATAAGTATAAGCATATGTTTATACATATCTCAACATATGCTGTTTTATAAGATAACATATGTAGAATTATAATACTCCCTCCGTCCCAAAAGATTTGTCTTGTTTTTTCATTTTCGTCCGTTCAAAAACAATTGTCTTGTTTCCTTATTTAGTAGCCCTGGTCCCCACTTTATAACAAAATTATTCCTACTTTTTCATACTACCCATAATTATTACTCTAACATACTCTTTAAAATCCTTCAAAAAGCAAGGGTATTTTAGTCATTTATATTCTATTTTATACTCACTTTCA
The DNA here is from genome assembly GCF_009805555.1 of Andrographis paniculata. Taxonomy (NCBI): domain Eukaryota; kingdom Viridiplantae; phylum Streptophyta; class Magnoliopsida; order Lamiales; family Acanthaceae; genus Andrographis; species Andrographis paniculata. The sequence goes on from NW_026137611.1 coordinate 4,607,594, forward strand.
ATTAAATACTATTATTCCTTAATTCCCTTGCCAACTCTCAATAAGACACTTCTTTTGGGACGGAGGGAGTATAATATATATATTATATTATAAATATATTGAGATGTGTATAAATATATGCTAGTCACCCCTATAGCATATGTTGATCAGGTCAGCACCATGCTGACTTGACCGGATCAGTTGTTGATCCATGCCCTGATGAATTAATATGAACCGTTGATCATATATATATATATATTTGAAAGAGGTTGTATGACCGACTTTGCACAACACTAATTTTCTTAATTTTATTTTTGAAAATGTTGATTGATTGATTTATATAGATTTATATTTAAAATTTAATTTTTATTTAATGAATATTTAGATTTAATTAAACTATTTTATGGCCCAATAGAAACATCATATTTATCAATATATCACTACAAAAAAATAAATATATTTGTAACGGAATTCCGTCACTAAAGTTCACGTAGCTAACGTAATTTCATTCCTAATTCCGTCTCTATGTCATTAGTAACGAAAAAAATAGATTTAAAGACAAAAAAGTTTTGTTACAAAAATAATTTTTTTTTGTAGTGTATATGAGCATATAAAAGTATTCATTTATTTTCATTCATCAACAAAAATCATATTATGAATTAAAAAAAAAAATATTAGATTTCACTTTTATTTATCAAGAAATAGAGGACGATAAGATAATTAATCATTTTTAAACATAAGTTCCCTTCAAATTGAGAGGACAATTTTTTTTTTTTTTTTTTCCTTCATAGATTGTATAAGATTTTCTTAGGTCTGAACAATCCGTAATTTCTCCTCTGAAAGAATTTTTTACATTTAAAAATTGTTGTATCTCTTTCATATTTTATTTTCACATATAATTCGTTATCATTTTTTATATTCTTGCTAGGTGATTGCGTTTTTCTATCAATATATATTGAACTTCTTATAGTAAAAATTTTATATTTAGTTTTTAAAATGTTAAACTTTATTATGTGAAAATTAACTATAGTATTCTTTTTATATTAATTTTATTATTTTTATTATTACGTATTCTTTTTAGTTTCAACTAATTGGTTATCTATTCATATTGTGATGCAAAAAGTAAAAAAAGAATGAAAATAAATAAAAAAATAATACAATGCATGTTTTTTAATTGTATACAATGTATGTTTTTAATAAATATAGTTTTGAATATTATATAATAATACTATATATATATTTTGATTTCGAGTATTATATTATAATATTATGTTCAAAATTTGAGTCTTTTAATTTAAAGAAATGCAGGGGAATTCCATATAGAAAATTATCATACATTTTTATATATAAATTTTATTTTTATTGCATTACTTTTATTCCTATTGTGTTTTTTTAATTATCTATCATGTTCATTTTTAAATTAATTTGGTTTACAATATTACATTCCGATCCTGTTATCATGTTGATTAGGTCAAGTCACACTACAAAAAAGTTGAAGTTTAGTTACAAAAAATTTCGTAGCAAAAGGTAATAAATTTAAAGTAAAAATATTTTTGAGACAAAACTCATTTCGTCGCCTATACTGCGTTAGTAAATGTCTTTGGCAACAAATATGACTTCATAACGAAAAATAAGTTTTTTACAATAAAAATTAAGAAAAGAGATATAACTACGAAAATAGCTAAAACTATTTTGCTATAAAAATAAAATGCATAACAAAAGAGTTTTAGCAACAAAATATGCAAGATTTTTTTAGCCTAATGGTTTTAGCTATGAAAAATAATTTTGTATTTTGCTATGAAAAAAGAATTTTATAGCAAAAATATTTTAGCGACAAAATTAATTTTATAGTACATTATTTACTTGGATTTTTTAGTCCCGTATCTGACCTTCTTTATCATTCTAAGACTTTAAGTGGACCATGTATAAAAATAGTCCCGTAAATAAAAAAATTTCGCTAAAAAGGTCATTCGGCGCCGCATTCGCCATGCTGGTGCGCCGGTGCTGACATGGCACTAATGTGGCTGACATGTCATTGCCATGTCGACGCCACATCAGCGCCACGTAGATTTTTTAAAAAATTCTCTAATTAAATATGGTTGTGTTGACTTTGGTCCAATTGGACCAGAGTGTAAAATTAATTCATGCCTTGAATAAACACATGAATGAACACACCCATTTCCTCTCTCAAGTCCCAACCACACTCGTTTGCCCTAGAACACTCCCGTCGCAATTTTTCTCTCAACGTCGTCTCCAAAATCGACGCTGCTGCCGCCGTCCAAGGAGCTGCCAGCGGATAACTTCTTCTCCCCCGCGTTAGCAGCTCTATTTCCCTTCCTTTAATTTGTTTAGGGTTTAGAAAATCTTCAAAAAAATGTAACAAATCTGCCAAAAAATCCAAATTTTGAAAATTTTCGAGAGGCTTAATAGTTCATTCATATATAATCATTCACCCAATTGTCCGGTTTGAAAGTTTTAAAGTTGATTTTTGTGTTCGAATTTTATGTTTTGGGTTTGCAATGGGTTTACAGCCATTTTTTTAATAGATTGTTGTGTTCGAATTTTATGTTTTGGGTTTCCAATGGGTTTACAGTCATTTTTTTAATAGATTGTTGTGTTCGAATTTAATAACTTACTTAGGTATTTTAAGTTGTTGGTGATTTTGTTTTCAAATTTTGGATTTGTTTGTATTTTAGCTCGATGAGGCGACATGGGTGTCCCTCAACCGCCGGAACTAGGTGTGAATATCTACTGTGGAGGTAATATATTTCAAATGCCTTCTCATAAGTATGTTGGATGGTATATGAGAACATTTAAAGATTTTACCTTAAAGACCATTACCCTGGCAACATTGCATTCTTGTGCTACTAGTTATGGATTTAAAAGGCAATCCGAGTATACATTTTTCATTTTTAAAGACGGCTATTTCCAAGCTGTAATAGACGATGTCCATGTTGTTGAATATGTGAGGGAGACAATGGATTTAGGAGTTGGTCAAAATATGAGTTTTTTCTTGGAGGATGTTTGGTAGAAGACAATGATGAAATACTGTCAAATGAAGATAGTGACTATGTGATGGAGAGCGATAGTGTTGCAGAGGAAGATATTTTATTTTCAGAGTCTATTGACTCGATAGATGAGGGAGGGGGTCATGTGGGTAGTTGTGAGGAGGTCGGTTGTGTTAGTTTGACGGTGGATGGTCAAAAGGGGCCTTCAAATGTCATTGATGATGAGGAGGAGATATGCTCCTTTGATTTGGATATTGGAGATGATGTTTCAAAAGGGGAAAATAATGAAATTGTGCATGGTGAGTTGGATGTTTTACCTGATTGGGGTGATCTGAATGTGAGTGACAACGATGGCGATGGCAATGAAGTGGCTGTTGTTGGAAGTGACGAAGAAATGGGAATTTGATTGCATTTAATGAGGACCGGGCTGGCCTGAGCAAATACATCACTTTCCGTGAGGTTGACTTGTTTAGTTCGAAATTTGAGACTGGAATGTGTTTCAACAATAGGACGGAGTTCAAAGATACTGTCAACTCGTATGCGATGGTAAGTAAAAAGCCTATTCAATTTTCAAAAACAAACAAAGAAAGATGTTATGTTGTTTATAGGAATGAAAATTGCAAATGGAGGATTAATGCTTGTGTGATGAGTGATCGAAGGGCATTTCAAGTCACTATCTTTTACAATGAGCACAGTTGTGAAGAGAAGTTTAACATTACCAATATGAAGAAAAAGTGGTTGAGTAAGAAATATTATAAGCTTTTCAAGTCTGATCCAAAACGCAACATGAAAGCATTTCATGTTGATGTGGTTAACAAGTTGAAGGTCAATGTGATGAAGGATATGGCTTGCAGAGCCAAGAAGAAAGCGCTGCAAGACCTAGAGGGCGATCCTATCCATCAATATAGCCCTTTATGAGATTATGCCAATGCGCTCAGGGGAGCAAATCCGAGTTCAACTGTTTTACTTGGTTGTGAAAGGGATGTGAAGGATTTTATCTTTGATAGGATATACATTTGTTTTGATGCGTTGAAAAGAGCATTCAAGGTCGGATGTAGAAGTTTGATTGGTGTGGATGGTTGTCATGTGAGGAGTTCATATGGATGAGTCATTCTTATAGTTGTTCGGGTTGATCCCAACAACTGTATATTCGCCATTGCGTATGCGGTAGTTGCTAGCGAGACAATAGAGACCTGGACTTGGTTTTTGACGATCTTGAAGAGGGATTTGGATATAGGAAACCATCATGAGGTGTGTTTTATATCCGAAAAGAAAAAGGGACTTGTAAATGCATTAGAGAGTTTATTCTCGGGGATGGACCATATAATTTGTGTACGACACTTACATAACAACTTCATGACAGCAGGATTTAAGAGATTGACTTTGAAGAATGGATTGTGGAAAGCTGCGAGGGTAGCAATTGTGGGATAATTCAAGACAACAATGTTGGAGCTTAAGAAGATTGATGAAAAAGGTTGCAAATTATTGGAAAATTAGCCGGCAAACGAGTGGAGTAGGTCACATTTTAAGTGTCTCTAGAAGTGTGACTTTCTTGTGAATAACTTATGTGAGAGTTTCAACAGATGTATTAGTGATGCCAAGGACAAACATATTCTAAGCATGTTGGAATCGATTCGGGAGTACTTGATGCAGAGGCTTCAAAAAAATAGAGATTATGCCCGGAGGCGGTGGACTGATAAAGTCATATGTCCAAGGATTATGAAAGTACTTTATAGGAATCAGGCTAAGGTAGGTGATTGTATCCCATTGAAATCTGATGATACACATTTTCAGATTTCTTGTTTCGACGGTAGTCAGCACTGTGTGGACTTGTCTGCTCGGAGCTGTACGTGTAGGAGATGGCAGCTGACTGGAATCCCTTGCCACCATGCCCTTTCAGCCATCAGCAACGAATGAAAGGATCTGATAAACTATGTTGAACAAGTTTACTTTGTTGAAACATACAATTGAGAGAACACCTTCTCCATCAAATCTGTTAGCAGTGAAAAGTTTTGGAAGCCAACCAACTTCATACCACCTAAGTCACCACCAATCAAAAAAGGTGTTGGTAGGCCGAAGAACCTGAGGAAACGGGAAGCTGGAAAAGGCAAGAAAAATATTAAGGGAAATGATGGTATTAAGAGGCTGAGAAGGCAACAACAATCAATTAAATATGAGACTTGTCGAGAAGTTGGCCACAAAGAACATTATTGCCCACAAAATGTCAACAAATGGATTGTTGAAACTATGGATGATCAAGTGTTCAGATTATTTTAGATCTGTTTTTTTTTTTTTTAATACTACTAGCTATTATTTCTACTTTTTTAAACTATACTTCAGACCATGCATTATTGTATATTTTTCATTGCTAACATTGCTAAAAATTGCTTTTATTTAGGCTCAAGTGCCACTACGAAAGGGCAAATGCAAGACACCTGCAAGTTGCATCCAACCGACGAGTACGGTACGTTTCATTTATTTTAGGTTGTTCACATCTCTAATGATTAATCGTGAATTATTTTTTTTTATATTTTTTTAGCTATGGTTGCAGTCAAACAATGAGGGGCCACAAGAAAAAGTTGTTTGAATGGAGTATAATTGGTCAGTCGGTCCGGAGATTCTCACACAAAATTCACAATCAATCACCACGGCGAATAGTCGATTGCAAGTAAATTGTTCAATTCTCACACAAATTTTACAATCAGTCCCCAAGGGATTTATTTACCATTTTGTTGAAAAATTACTCATCTAACTTTGTATACCCTATATTGAATAGGATCCTCCTGATTGGCCATGTCCTATTCCACGTCCTTCAAAACGACCACAATGGAAGAGGAACATCACTCAGACATTAAGCACATGTCTAGATTAGTGCCAGCCAATTTTTCAAGATGATTGCCAGCCCATAGAATCGATGCTACAGGTTTATGTAACAGAAGTCCGTTGTCACGTTTCAATTTTATATTTCCTAAGCTAAGTTTAATTACCGTATGCAAGCAGAGTACACTAAAGGGCAAGGAAATGGTGGAGGGAGCTCCAATAAAGCCTTCACATGGCCCTCCAATATTTGAATAAGAAAACTTTGGCGGTAAAAAGTCAAAGAAGGAGATCCAATTACCACTTTCAGAAATGCCAGCAACTGTATGAGCAATGGAATTGAGACAACTGATTGAAGAGAACGAAAAGTTCCTTGGGGATGACAAACCACGAAGGCGAGGACGACCGAAGAAGAACGTATAATTTTATTGCTAACTGTGAGCATGTTGTGGGTGATGACACATGAATGTATGGTTAAACTAGGACTTAATTTTGGGTTTAGTTATGTTCTGCCACAACTTCAGTTTTGAGTACTGCATATTACGTTGATGCTCACCTTTTGTTGTTCGAAAGTGGGTAGAATCGATGTTGATGTACGTATGAATAGTTGATGTTGGTATTTGGTATTGCTATGTTAATATATCTTTGATTAATTTTTTATTGGTCATAATCTGCTGTTTAACAACACCTTTTAAATAATATGAGGCGTCTAATTTCATTGAATTGTGCAACGTGTGTTTTCTCTGCAATAGCTCTACAAAATCATAAACAAATTTAGATACCAAAATTTTTCATGAAATTTTCAGCTCATATAACAAAATATTACTGCGATTAATGTAATTAATAATCCTTTGTAATTAATTCCAAAAATTATGATATATCTTCCAAAGTAATTAAATCTGAACCAGATACTAACAATACTATCCACAGTATAAAACTCCTCAAAAAATCACATTACAATAATTGACATTCATCCAAGCTTTAAGTTTTTCTAAAAATCAGAATAATAAAATATTACTATAAGCAAACTTTCTTATGTAACCATGATCATTCAAAACAAATACTCTTTTCACAGCATTACAACATATTACAAAGCTACTTAGACAAACATTCTACTAGAGTAGTGCAACATAAAATGCGACAAACAAAGAATAACCACATACAATCCGAGACATAAAATACACGAAGTCTATTACGTTGCCTCAACGTACTTCCATTTTTTTCATCATATTTGAAGCCAAACCTTCAAAACATAGCTGCAAAACGCCATACTAAAATAAAAACTACCGACAACAATCCTCAATAACATTTGGTGACGCTACTTCAACCTCAATAATATTTGGTGACCTTCAATAATATTTGGGAGGATCGTTGGATTCCTAGTTATTGCAAAAATTTGGTGATGCTACTTCAACCTCAAGATTTTTTTTTTTTTAATGGCTATATAGCAATGGTTGCGCCCAAATTGGGCAGCCTACGTACCCAAACGGGATTAAGCCATACGTAGTTCTACTAAGATATACAGTCCCAGTAAAGCAAACATACAAGATAAGCCTAAGTAGTCTAAGTATCAAAGAGCCAAAATCAATGTCTAAGGTATATATGTCTAAAGCATCAACACCATACCAAGCACTAACCTATCCCGTCCAAATATCATCGATCTAAGCTAAGTTAAAATCAAGTAAGAGGGTGAAGCCTGCTACCTGAAACGGAAAGTCAGGAGACCGTCAACATCCACTCGAAGGAGGCCTCTAATCGATAAAATGATATTTGTCGAGAGAAGTATCCGCTCAATTTGGAGAGAAACCACCACAGTCGCTAAGGTATATGTGACGCGGTTCCCCTCTCTATATATATGAGATATCCGGCAAGTCGTATCCCTAAGCCGCAACCGAATACACGTAAGGCATCATTGAAGAGTCCAGTGGCTCGTCTCAGAGGAGATTAGGCCAGAAATAATGGCCCTGGCATGTGCACACATTTGGGGATCTTCCCACGAAAAGTATCCACACCCATCTTTTTCACCTCGCTGATAATGGAATACAGAGAAAATAAATAACACTTGAACTACATAACTTAAACAAAATTAAATAATTTTTTCATACTTACACGATATTTCCCACAAGAATTAAACCTGCATCCCAGATTTTCATTTATCCATGATGTTCTAACGACATTCCGACGTCCACACAAACACTCAGTGATGCCGGTTGTTGTTGATGAAGTTGACATTCTGGAAAAATTATTGTACACGTTTCGCAAACTTGGAATTCAGATAATATAACACTAATATTAATGAAATTCAAATTTTTTACAAGATACTCAAGTCGTGTTCTGAGTATAGCGAGAAAATCACTATGATTACCATATAATGACACTCCGCCGTACACAAAATCCATATATTTGTAGCTAATTAGATATTTTTTTTTGTAGTGTCAGCACCATGCTAATTTGACCAAATTAGAAAATATTTATAAAGAAAATAGTAAAGATTGATATAGAATATAACACATATTTAAATAGCACATTATATAATTATATGTAGCAAATTATATCCTAAAAACAAGAACTATTAAATTAAACCTCCAAATTGTTCTTCAAGATGTGTTTGTGTTTGTACCGAAGTTATTGTGCCACTTGATCTCGGTTTCTAACTTAACACACGACATGACACGACGTGTAAAATTTTTTTCCCGAATGATCATTGTGTTATGCAGGATTGACTATTGAGGTCACCGGTCGGAGCGGATGAGTTGAAAGAGGGACTCTTCTTTTTTTGGCAATTGAGCATGCAGTATTAGCAATAAACAAAATGCCCGAGGGACTTGATCTTTCGCATCGGAGGCTAGGAAACCTTTCGTTTTAGGTGGTGAAGTCATTTTCTGTAATTGGTTCAACATCTTCTAGTCATAGTTTTTGTGACATTTGTTTGAAAGCTAGGCAATCTAGAGATAGGTTTTCGACCAGGGTGAATTAAACAACTGATGTTTTCCAACTTATTCATATGGATATGTGGGGTCTATATTGGACACCAATATTTTTTGGTTTCCAATATTTTCTGACAATTTCTGATGATTTCTCTCAAACTATTTGGTTATATTTGTTAACCGATAAAAGTGAAGTGGGTAAGATGTTGAAATTTTTGTTGCTTTGGTTGAGTGTCATTTTTCTAAACCTATTAAAGTCTGTCAAAGTGATAATAGCACAGATTTTTTGTGCCTTACTACTTATTTGCAAGAATATGAAATTTTTCAAGAAATTTCTTGCCTAGGGACTTTCCGAAAAAACAAACAAGTTGAGCATAAACATAGACATATATTAAATGTTGCAAGAGTTTTACTTCTTTAAGCCAATTTTTCGTTCACTTTATGGGATAAGAGTGTTCTCACAATAGCGTATTTGATTAATTGTACGCCCACTAAAGTTTTGTATGGTTAACACCATTTGAGATTTTACATGACACCTTCTTTGGATAATTTGTGTGTCTTTGGGTGTCTTTGTTAGATTCATAATCAAAATCGTTATGAAAATAAACTTTTTAGTAGGAGTCGTAAATGTCTTTTGTAGCATATTCTTATGGTAAAAAAGGCTGGAGAGTATTTGATTTAGAGATTTTAAAGATGTTATGTTTTCCAAATGTAATTTATTATTATTATTTTTTTGGAATGAGTTTTCTTATACCATTAAGTCTTCTGCTAGTTCAAGTTTCCTTCCTAGTTACCCGATTGATGATGATTATGATAATGATGCTAATGATGTTGTTGATCCACAAAATCATAATTGTCAATCATTGACGCCTCATCAGTCGTGCACCTTGCCTGACGCAACAAACACTTGATCCACTCATAGTTGAGTCTTCTTTCGGTCTTCCTAATGTTTCTCCAAGTTCATATGATACCACGGTTTTTACTCCTACATCCAATGACAAGATCCAGCTGAGACGGTGCCACTGCATTAAGAACCCCTCTACTCGCCTTCAAAGCCATGTTTTGAATGTCATTCATCTTAATCTTACCCCTCTCTCCTAGCTCACCAGATTCCTCACCTCCGTCAGGTACTCTCTATCCCTTGTCTAATTTTATTTCCTACTCCTTCCATCCTGCTACAGAAGAGCCCTTTTTTTTGTCAGTCCCTAAAAAAATGATTCATTTCTATTTTGATAAATTATCAATTTTAAACACACTTAATAAATATAAATTAATTAAATTAAATTTCTAACATTATACACATAGGATCCACTCAAAAGTCCTTTATTTCTATCTCTCTTCTCAATTAAAAAATATTTTTATTTACCTTTAAAACTCCCCATTTTTTTATAAAATTAATTTATGGTAATGATAAATAAATAAATTCATTTTTTTATTTATTTGTATTATATAAAATTTATTCTCTACAAAATTATACTCATATTGTATATATTTTATTGAGATATACTGTTAAAAATAGTTAAACCATATATTTTTTCAATCATTAAATAATTAATCTATACTACCTAAATTCTCGTGCTCAACCAAAAGACTTCATTTTTATTGGAACGAAAGGAGTATTATTCTTTTTCACCAATGCATCATGCTTTTCTTGCAACGATTACTACTGATCATGAACCAATCTCTTTTAAAGAGGTCATGAATCCTTGATGGAGCAGTCATGATGTCTAAAATAGATGTCTTGAAGCAAAATATGACTTGGTCACTTACTACCCTTCGTCTTGGCAAGACATTAAAGTGATTGTAAGTGGATTTTCTAAATTAAATATCATTTTGATGGTTTTGAAGAGCGCTACAAGTTGCATTTGATCATCTTCGGGAATAGATAGATTGAGTGACCGGATTATCATGAAACTTTTACTCGTATTTCCAAAATGGTTATTGTTCGATTTTTCTTGACAATCGTTATTACCCGAAACTAGGAGCTTCATCAAATGGATGTGCATAATGTGTTTGTTTTTAATGTAGACTTGACAAAGAGGTTTACATGAACTTTCTTACAAGATTTACTTATTCTTCTCGCCAAGGGACTTTATGTCATTTTCATCGTTCTTTGTATGGATTAAAGCAAGTACCGCGATGTTGGTTTGCCAAATTATCATTTGCTCATCTCTAATATGGTTCTCGATTTGATTATTCTTTATTTGTCTTCATCATAATGGGATTCTTCTTCATATACTATTTATGTTGATGATTTGATCATATCACGAAATGATGAATTGAAGTTGCTCGCAATGCTTCTAGTCTGTTTTTTTCAATGGAAATATTCTTTGGATATAATTTATGATGTTGGTCTTTTGGATACTAAATCTGTGGATTTTTTTGTGGAACAAAATCACCAATTGGCATTGGCTAAAGGACCGTCATTTCTTGACCCACTACCTTGTCTTCGCTTGGTCGGTTGTTTGATCTATCTCATTATCACCAGGTCTGAATTATCTTACTATGCTCATATTTTGACTCAATTCATACAATCTCCATTTCAAACTCATTGGGATGTGACTCTACATGTTGTATGGTATTTGAAAGCTCATCTTGGTCAAGGCTTGTTCTTGGATGCTTAGTTTTTGATCTCACATTGTCAGCATGTGTGATTTTGACTGGGCTTGGTTGTCTACTCATCAGTTGTTCTTTGTCTGTATGGTTTGTTTTGCATGGACATTATCTAATTTCTTGGAAGATTAAGAAACAAATTGTTGTGTTGTGATCTTCTGTGAAGCTGAATATGGTTCTATAGCTTATGTTATTTTCGAGTTAAAATGAATTCAAGGACTTTTGTTATGTTTTGGAGGTTCCGTGCATTTTGTTCATCTCTTTGTTTTATGATAGTCACGCTATGCTGCACATTGCTTCCAATTCAGTTTTCTATGAACGTATTAAACATATTGAAGTGAAATGCTACTCGTTTGTAATGTTATTCTAACTTGGTTAATTCTTAATAGAAAAATCTCCACTCATCTTCAGTTGGCCGATATCTTTTTAAAAGCTTTGAGACATAAAAAATTTCATATTTTTTCTCCACTAAGTTGGACGTTCAAAATCCCCATGTTCCAACTTGAGGGAGTATTAGCAAGTTAGCACTAGTTTTAGATTTAATTTCTCTAAAATTTGAGATTGTAATTACTTGATAGACCATAATTATGAAATTATATTTTATGATAGTTGTAACTAGGGAATTTAGTTGAATAAAATAGATTGTGTCAATTTAAATTAGAGTGGCAGCAGGCTATCGAACAAGTGGAAAAATTATCACCAATTTCAAATCTATTTATTCAGATTTATCTTTTCCTTTTAGAATTTACTCATATTTAAAATTTTTTGATTAGACTAATAAGTTATTTTAATTACTTTATTAATATATATTTTAATTATTTACTAACTATGTAACTCCTAAAATTTATCTAATGTATCTTGAGTGTATGTAGGATTAAGTATATTTCTACTAAATATCACTTATTGGAATTAATCCATTATGTAAATTTGAAAGAATATACAACTTAGTGTTTAATGAAAATATATGATTTTTATTTTATACTCCCACCATTCCAACACTGATGACTTGTTTGGTTAGAGACACTGTAATACCCCGTAAAATAATCGCCGGAAGTTTGCCGGAGTCGAACAAATTTCATTTTGGGCATAATTTATTTTGGTCTTTTAGTGTAATTAATTAAAGAGTTGGGTTTAAATTAGAATTAAAAATTGAATTTGGGCCAAAGTAGAATAAAATAATTAATAAAGGACTAAGTATGTTATGTTAAATAAAAGAATAAAAAAAAAAGAAGAGAAGGAGCAGCAGCAGCCAGCACGCCTGCCAGCGCCGCCGCCAGTCCCCTGCTCTCCCTTGGAGTTCTTCTAGAAAATTCTTCCTTTTGGTCTTTTCTCTTGAGGTAAATGGAATTAATCTTAGATAGATTCGTATGTTCTAATCCCTAAACCCCTTCTATTGATATCTTTTTCAATATTCTTGTCAAATGGGTTTGCCCCAAAAGTGTTAGGTTTTGCCAATTTCTTCTAGAAAGTTGATTATAATGTTTATGTGAAGATTATTATTGGATTCTAAATTGAAAAGTGTAGAATTTATGGGATGGGTTTGAAACCCTAGTTTTGCCCTAACCTAGTTATGGTTTTTGGAAAAATATTTACGATTATATTTAAATATTATGATTTTTGGAGTTACACCATGCCTATTGTGATTGAAATATTTTTCGATTGTTTACTTGGCGAAATAAAGTGTGTTTATGATGAACTTGTGGGTCTAATATCCTACTTTGCATGGTTAAAATGTTGACAATTGGAATATTTTGAGTGTAAGACACTTTTTGTGAAATTTGCCTAAGAGCATGTTGAGTATTTGGTCAAATTGGTAATTGAAACTACCCGTCGAGTCCGATCAACTCGTTGATTGTTTGGATGATAAGGCATAGCCTTCCACCTCTGTGCCTTGCAAACACGTGAGGGTATACCGGTATTTTAGGATAACTAGCTAACCTTGAACTAGATCCCGAATGGGCTAGGTCGAGGGATTGAGATGGCGGGTTCCCTTTTTGGGTGATTCCGAGGTGCCCGTCATTCACGATGGAAAGGTCTTTAGACCGTCATCCGTGATGGAGGGTTGGATTGCGTACAATCCCCTCTTGGTATGTTATATTGGAGACTAGAGGGTTGTGGGCCGTATGACGCCCCTCGCCAACTAATAATAAATTGATTTACGTGTACTTTGGATTTCGAACCTTTATGTACACATTGTGGAGTTTCCTTTGAGGGTTATGACCCTATGTTTGTTATGTGAAATTATGTGACGTGTCATACAAAGTAATAAGGTTGGAAAACCGGGTCGAGCCGGCCCTGATTAAGGCCTAGTGGAGTTTTCTACGTGATGTGCTCATTGATATTATTTGAGAATGAAAAGGAGGTATAAGAGAGGCGCTAAAAGACTCGTGTGTGTGAGTTCCCCTTATGTGATACGTGAAATTTTATTCGACTATCTTCTTCAAATGATTTTGTGGCATTATATCGTATTAATTTATCTTCGATTAATTGCGCTTACTCAACCGTTGTGTTGACCCCCTTCTTACGATTCTTTTTGTAGGTGATCATTCTTCCGTTATGCCTAAGTGATGCATTCACGTCATATGATCCATCGGGGGAAATGAGAACTACCTTACCGTCTAAAATATTTTGAAACTCATTAATTGTGTTTAAAGACTAATGCAATTTGAACTATTTCCAATTTATGCTTTTAAATTGAACTTTATTTACTTAATTGATAAACTAGTGCGCTTTAATTCTAAGTTCCTATTAGTTGTTGGTATTTATTATTTAAGCCTTAGCGCCACAACGTAGGACTCGTTGATTGATGAACGAGCCTTCCGGTGAGGCTCCGGTTTGAGCCAGCCGGGGTGTTACAGTTGGTATCAGAGCCAAGTTAAAGGCTCATGCTTCTTGGTTAATAAAACTTGAAGATTTCAAAATTTCTAAAAGCAATTAGATCATGGGCTTAGTCGGGTTTGGGTGCATTCATGGCATGCATTGCATTTTATGTTTGTTCTATGTGTTTATGTGTATTGTTCATGCTATCAGACTAATTGGAGCTTATTAGTTCTAGGCTCAATTAGCAAGATGCCCCTTAGGCGTGCTCGTCAGCCACCTGTGGCACCTGATTCCGATGAAGAGGTTGAGAGTAGGCAATCCCAAAACCCCGAGCCTCCAGTTCAGGATCCCGTTCGACCGTCAGACCCGACATTGGAGATCTTTCGTCAGTTTATAGGACAGTTCACTCAGCAGCCCCGGAGTGCTATGGATGCGGTGTTACGTCATAGTCCTCGGACTTTCACGGGCCAATCGGACCCGACTATTTTGGGAGAATGGTTGGATCGTTTGGAGACTACATTTGAGGTGGTGAAATGCCCGGAAGGAGAGAAGACGATGATAGATGCATATTATTTAGAAGGACTAGCCAAGAAGTGGTGGAATAATGAGAAGGCTTCCAGGAGCAATTTGGTTGGATTACCGTGGGAGGCATTCAAGACGATGATAAGGGCGCGCTTTTATCCTCCGCACATTCAGAGAGCAAAAGAGAATGAGTTTAGTGCCTTGGTGCAGGGCAATATAACGGTGGAAGAATACTTCACGCGTTTTATTGAATTGGCTGCTACGCTCCGGATTTGGCAGCGAATGATCGGTTCAAACTGATAAGATTTGTTGGTGGGTTGAATAGAGACCTTCAGTGGTTCTTATCCGGCTTCAGTGTGTCGACCCTTCAAGAGGCGTACGAGAAAGCAACTAACATCTATCAAGCAAATCGAATAGCGTATGATGAGCGGAGGGATGGGGCCCGCATGGCAGATAGAGGAAAAGGGAAGGTGAGTGAGGGTTTGAAGAACTATAAGCGAAAGGATCAGTTGGAGAGGTTTTCGGGTACACCCTATGCATCTCTCCCTAAATTCACTCAGGGGAATTCGAGTGACAAACGTGGAGGTCCGACTGTTTGTAGCAGATGTGAAAAATCTCATCCTGGAGTTCATTGTGACGGCCAGCCCATCACTTGCTATTACTGCCATGAGCCGGGACATGTTAAGAGGTTTTGTCCCAAGTTAGTTGGAGCACCGAATGCATTTGAGAGGACCCCGGTTCCACAGCAGAAAGGTCGTACACTACCATTGGCAACTCAGCGTGCAAGAGGAGGGGGAAGGAGTGGCCAGAAAGGTCACATTAATGTCATGACGAGAGGGCAAGTTGTGGAGAACCAGGGAGACGTCATGACCGGTACGTTCTTGGTGAATTATTTACCTGTGGTTATTTTCTTTGATTCCGGTGCATCCCTTTCTTTCATATCGAGTAGATGTGCTAAGAGGTTAGAATTAAATTCTCGAGTAGAGGTTTCAGTGGAGATTAGGCTACCTTTAGGAGAGATAGTGTCTTGCAATTGTCTTTTCGTAGGAGCGTCTGTAATGATCGGAGGCATAGAATTCCCTACTAATCTTTTGAAGCTTAAATTGGCGGAGTTTGATATCATTTTGGGTATGGATTGGTTGGCTACCTATCAAGCCCGAATAGATTGTGGTAAGAGGAAGATTTTTCTTCGGAGCCCTTGCGGTGGAGAAGTTGTGTATGAGGAGATTCCTTATCGCCCATCGATTAAGATAGTGTATGTTGTCTCTCTGCATGAGTTAACTCGTAAAGGTCACCCGTTGTTCCTATGTGAAGTGCATGATGTCTTGGGAGATGGGAGTCAGCTTTTGAGCATGCCGGTGGTAAAAGAGTTTGCGGATGTATTTCCTGATGAGATACCGGGTATGCCGCCTCACCGTGAGATAGATTTCACGATTGATATAATTCCAGGAGCAGAACCGGTGTCTAAGGCTCCCTACCGTATGGCACCTTAGGAGTTAGCTGAATTAAATGAGCAGCTTCAAGAGTTGTTGGATAAAGGGTATATCCGGCCAAGTAATTCTCCTTGGGGAGTGCCCGTTCTATTTGTTAAGAAGAATGATGGTAGTCTTCGGTTGTGCATTGATTATCGAGGATTAAATCAAGTTACTGTTAAGAATAAGTATCCTCTTCCAAGGATTGACGACCTCTTTGATCAACTGAAGGGAGCAAGCGTATTCTCGAAGATAGATTTGAGGTCGGGATATCATCAGCTTCGGATTTCAGACGGTGATATTTCGAAGACAGCGTTTCAAACTCATTATGGGCACTATGAGTTTACGGTGATGTCATTTGGGTTGACGAATGCTCCAGCTGCCTTAATGGACTTGATGAATAGAGTCTTCAGACCATATTTGGATAAGTTCGTTGTGGTCTTCATTGATGATATATTGGTGTATTCTTCGAGCGAGGAGGATCACGCGAATCACCTCAGGTTAGTGCTGCAAGTATTGAGGGAGCATCACTTGTATGCTAAACTGTCTAAATGTGAATTTTGGTTGAACGAAGTAGCATTTTTGGGGCATGTTATTTCGAGGGATGGTGTTTCGGTCGACCCATCAAAAGTGAGCGCTATTGAAAATTGGCCCCGACCAAAGACGCAGACAGAGATTAGAAGCTTTTTGGGGTTTGCCGGGTATTATCGGAGGTTTGTGCAAGACTTTGCACGATTGGCAAGTCCATTGACATCGTTGTTGAAGAAAAATGTCAGAGTAGTGTGGAGCGAATCATGTGAACAAGCTTTTCAAGAGTTGAAACGGAGGTTGACAGTTGCACCGGTATTGGCATTGCCAATAGATGGCTGAGAGTTCGATGTGTATTGTGATGCGTCAAGACGAAGATTGGTGTGTGTGTTGATGCAAGATGGAAGGGTGATAGCATATGCTTCGAGGCAACTTAAATCGCATGAAGAGAACTATCCAACTCACGACTTGGAAATGGCGGCTGTCGTGTTTGCTCTCAAGATATGGCGACATTACCTTTACGGAGTTCATTGCAAGATTTACACCGATCATAAGAGTTTGAAATACATATTCACTCAAAGAGAGTTGAATCTGAGACAACGGAGGTGGTTGGAATTAGTAAAGGACTATGACTTGGATATTTTATATCAGGAAGGCAAGGCGAATGTAGTTGCTGATGCTTTGAGTCGGAAGTCAAGTCATGACGTATGTTCGATGACATACCTGTAGAGTTGTGTCATGAGTTCGAGAATCTACAAATTGAGGTAGTGGGTCCTAAGATGATTGAAGGATATATGGGTGCCTTGTCAGTTGAGCCCGAGATTTTGAGGGAGATTCGGGAGGCTTAGGTTGATGACGATGATTTACTCAACTTAGCGATAAAGGTGCAACAAGGTGAAATAAGCGAATTCCATATTGGTCGGGATGGAAGCATAAGATTTCGAGACAGATGGTGTGTGCCCAAGGATCGGTTGGATATTAAGGAAAGGATACTTAAAGAAGCTCATAGTTCTCCATATTCAGTGTATCCTGGTTGTGATAAGATGTATAAAGATTTGAAAGGACATTTTTGGTGGCGCGGTATGAAAAGGGACATTGCAGAGTATGTCGCCAAGTGTTTGATTTGCCAAAAGGTCAAGGCGGAGCATAAGAGACCTATGGGTTTGTTGAGACCGTTGGAAGTTCCGGAATGGAAGTGGGACTCGATTATGGATTTTGTGACCGGATTACCAAAGTTGAGATCGAGCGCGGATGCCATTTGGGTAGTTGTTGATCGATTGACTAAGGCAGCAGTTTTTATTCCGATAAACATGACTTGGAGCATGCAGAAGTTGGCAAGGTTGTATATCCATCACGTGGTGAAGAGGTATGGAGTTCCGGAGGTGATTGTCTCGGACCGCGACCCCCGTTTTCAGTCGCATTTTTAGCAAAAGCTTCAGAAAGAGTTCGGTACTCGGTTAAGGATGAGTACGGCCTTTCATCCGATGACTGATGGGCAGACTGAACGCACCATTCAGATTTTGGAAGATATGTTGCGAGCTTGTGCATTGGATTCTCAAGGCCGATGGGAGGATCAGTTGGCTCTAGTAGAGTTCTCCTACAATAATAGCCATCAAACGACCATTGGGATGGCACCCTTTGAGGCTTTGTATGGGAGGAAGTGTAGAATGCCATTGTGTTGGAGTGACCTAAGCGAAAGGGTTGTATTGGGCCCCGAAATGATTGAGGAGATGATGAATCAGATTCGTAACATCAAGGCTAAGATGAAAGCCGCCCAAGATCGCCAGAAGAGTTATGCCGACCTTGCTTGGAGGGACGGGCATTTTAGGGTGGGTGATCATGTATTACTTAAGGTCTCACCGACGAAGGGTGTGAGGAGATTTGGTATTAAGGGAAAGTTGAGCCCGAGGTATGTAGGGCCGTACGAGATCATCGAAAGGATTGGAGAGGTGGCCTACAGGTTGGCCTTGCCGGAGACATTGAAAAGGGTTCACGATGTTTTTCATGTCTCTCAATTGAGGAGATACGTGGCTGACCCATCTCATATACTTCAGCCGGAAGTCTTGGATCTTCAGGAGGATTTGGTGTACTCAGAGCAACCTATTCAGATTGTGGCTTTCAAAGTTAGATCGATGCAGAACCGTGCGATAAGGATGGTGAAGGTAGTGTGGTCGCGGCATGGGGTTGAAGAAGCGACATAGGAAACCGAGCAAAAAATGCGAGGAAAGTATCCAGAGTTGTTTGAGGTAGCTCCGGGCGTGCAGATCGATTTCGAGGACGAAATGTCCTAAGGGGGGAATGATGTAATACCCTGTAAAATAATCGCCGGAAGTTTGCCGGAGTCGAACAAATTTCATTTTGGGCATAATTTATTTTGGTCTTTTAGTGTAATTAATTAAAGAGTTGGGTTTAAATTAGAATTAAAAATTTTGGACCAAAGTAGAATAAAATAATTAATAAAGGACTAAGTATGTTATGTTAAATAAAAGAATAAAATAAAATAAAAAAAAAAAAGAGAAGGAGCAGTAGCAGCCAGCACGCCAGCCAGCGCCGCCGCCAATCCCCTGCTCTCCCTTGGAGTTCTTCTCCAAAATTCTTCATTTTGGTCTTTTCTCTTGAGGTAAGTGAGATTAATCTTAGATAGATTCGCATGTTTTAATCCCTAAACCCCTTATATTGATATATTTTTCAATATTCTTGTCAAATGGATTTGCCCCAAAAGTGTTAGGTTTTGCCAATTTCTTCTAGAAAGTTGATTATAATATTTATGTGAAGATTATTATTGGATTCTAAATTGAAAAGTGTAGAATTTATGGGATGGGTTTGAAACCCTAGTTTTGCCCTAACCTAGTTATGGTTTTTGGAAAAATATTTACGATTATATTTAAATATTATGATTTTTGGAGTTACACCATGCCTATTGTGATTGAAATATTTTTCGATTGTTTACTTGGCGAAATAAAGTGTGTTTATGATGAACTTGTTGGGTCTAATATCCTACTTTGCATGGTTAAATGTTGACAATTGGAATATTTTGAGTGTAAGACACTTTTTGTGAAATTTGCCTAAGAGCATGTTGAGTATTTGGTCAAATTGGTAATTGAAACTACCCGTCGAGTCCGATCAACTCGTTGATTGTTTGGATGATAAGGCATAGCCTTCCACCTCTGTGCCTTGCAAACACGTGAGGGTATACCGGTATTTTAGGATAACTAGCTAACCTTGAACTAGATCCCGAATGGGCTAGGTCGAGGGATCGAGATGGCGGGTTCCCTTTTTGGGTGATTCCGAGGTGCCCGTCATTCACGATGGAAAGGTCTTTAGACCGTCATCCGTGATGGAGGGTTGGATTGCGTACAATCCCCTCTTGGTATGTTATATTGAAGACTAGAGGGTTGTGGGCCGTATGACGTCCCTCGCCAACTAATAATAAATTGATTTACGTGTACTTTGGAGTTCGAACCCTTATGTACACATTGTGGAGTTTCCTTTGAGGGTTATGACCCTATGTTTGTTATGTGAAATTATGTGACGTGTCATACGAAGTAATAAGGTTGGAAAACCGGGTCGAGCCGGCCCTGATTAAGGCCTAGTGGAGTTTTCTACGTGATGTGCTCATCGCTATTATTTGAGAATGAAAATGAGGTATAAGGGCGGCGTTAAAAGACTCGTGTGTGTGAGTTCCCCTTATGTGATACGTGACATTTTATTCGACTATCTTCTTCAAATGATTTTGTGGCATTATATCGTATTAATTTATCTTCGATTAATTGCGCTTACTCAACCGTTGTGTTGACTCCCTTCTTAGGATTCTTTTTGTAGGTGATCATGCTTCCGTTATGCCTAAGTGATGCATTCACGTCATATGATCCATCGGGGGAAATGAGAACTACCTTAACGTCTAAAATGTTTTGGAACTCATTAATTGTGTTTAAAGACTAATGCAATTTGAGCTATTTCTAATTTATGCTTTTAAATTGAACTTTATTTACTTAATTGATAAACTAGTACGCTTTAATTCTAAGTCCCTATTAGTTGTTGGTATTTATTATTTAAGCCTTAGCGCCACAACGTAGGACTCGTTGATTGATGAACGAGCCTTCCGGTATGGCGTGGCGGTGACGCTTTAGTTTGAGCCGGCCGGGGTGTTACAGACACAGTATGGTATTTTAGGTAGTAAAAATTAGTAAGTTATTAATAATAAATTATAATATTATTTTATTATTTTTTTATATCAATAGTATTGTTGGTAGGATTATATCTCATGCAATATGATATCAATTTATAGATAACAAAATATTATATAATACAAATAAATATATAAAATATCGTTATTTTATTTATAATTAACTTAAAACTAATTTTAAAAAAATGAGATGTTTTAAATATAGATAAAAATATTTGTTTATTGAGGAGGTATATATAAATAAATAGATTTTGAACGGATCTTACGTGTAAGAAATTAAAAATTTTAATCAAATTGATTTATATTTATTAAATATATTTAAAATGAATAAATTTACTACACATAGACAAATGGTCATCTTTGATGAACGAACGACAAAAGAGAAGATCATTTGTGACGTACCGAGGGGTATTTTTCAATTTGGTGAAGTGCATTTTTGTGTCTATTTACGAAGTTTGTGTGTGCACAAGCGTTTTATATATACATATTTATACATTTTAGGTAAAGTGTGTGTTTGTTCAATTATTTTTGTGTGTACTATTTTAAAAAATAATAATAATTTAACACAATCATGTTAGTTGTTTCCAATCCTTTGATCGACACAACACGTCAGTCAACATACACGAGTACGTGATCAACATAATTGAATTTATTTTAAGCAAACCATATATACGAAGAAAATATATATATACATATACACATATATACACATATAGAAAACTTTTGTGTTTAGAAAATTTAGAAATAAATATAATAAATAAAATTTTTAAAATTATTTTATAAACGATATAGTATATTTTTATTAGAATCCACCATCTAAAGCAATGATGATTAGTATCTGTAATGGAAATGGAAGCAACGTGAATCTTGCCCATATTCTAACATCTAGAATTTTGGTTGAGCAGTAGAGCGGTTTCAATTAGCCTAATTGGCGAAGCAATAATAGTTTTGGATATCACAAAATACCAATTAGGGACAGACGACAGTTTAAGCATACGAGACAGAGAGTGATTATTAGTCACCTAAAAGTTTAGTTTAGTTTAGGTGACGAAGAGGAATCTCATATCAGCTTCTGTAAGCTTCGAGATTGCCTCAGAAGATCCCCCAACAGTCCTGCAAACATAACCATGTCCAAAAACTTAGTGTTAATAATTTTGCAAAATTTTGGGAATAGATGCAATGCATACATACCCTTCAAACACCAGTTCTTTCTTTTCCTGCAGCTTCAGTATCCTCTCCTCAATCGTGTCTTCAATGATGAATCGAACAACCCTACGCAGGCACAATATTTTGAAAAGAAAGAGAGAGGGGACAAATTCAGTAAGAATATATGTATATGCATCACCTAGTTACGTCCAACTGGAAAGTGATTCATACCTGATCGGCTTATATTGCCCTATTCGATGAATTCGATCCTGAGCCTGTCGCTCCACAGCAGGGTTCCACCATGGATCCATTAAGAAAACCTGCAAAATCATATCCCTTCAGATATCAGTTCAATCTAGTTAATTGATAGTCAATCAAACAAGAACTTCTCTGACAAAACTAAGGCAAGAAACGAGCTGCAGATGGTCAATCATCTTTCAATAATATACATCCACCATACTTGATTTATGATTAACAATGGGATAGTGTAAAACACAATTCTTACATTGGAGGCAACAGTGAGATTCAGGGCAACGCCACCGGCTTTCAAGCTCATAAGGAAGATTCTGCAATTAGGATCCTCAGTAAATTTTTTAATAGCAGCATCTCTTGCAGCCATTGTCATGGATCCATCCAATTGCACGCAGTTCACTTCAGACTGAAGAGACAAACATCACTATACAGTTCTTATTTGTCACAATACAAAAGTAAAACACAGATTCTCGAATCAGATGTTGTACCTTGATAAGGGAAAAATGTATGAGATCCAGAAAAGATGAGAATTGGCTGAAGACAATCCCCTTTGCAGAACCATCCCTTTCGACCATAAACCTAATTTCCTCCCTCTGTTACTCAGAAAAACTCAAACATGAACATAGGCAAAAATATCATCAAAGATGGATAACCAAATGGCATTATGCATGTTGGACCTCCTTATGGTCAAGTTTGGAGAGGGTATTTTATATTGAGCATACCAAAGCATCAATTTTTGTACTTGTCTGAAAGTTATCCAGATGAATCCTGTTCAAAATGCTTGAAGGTCTGAATCCTTTAATAGCAGATTTTGAGCTTGGCTCTTTCCCATCTTTGGAGGTGAAATCAACAGTAAGCGGCTTTGAACACGACGGGCAGGAATTTTGTCCCATGGCGGTAGTAATATCAATCAAACAACTTTTGCAGAAGACATGCCCACATGCAGTCACCTAAAGTGGCCACCAAAAGGATAATCAAAAGCCAATGTCTAAACAAGAATAAGGTGTAAGTTACTAATAATCAATAAAGCTACTGTTCATATTGATCTCAGAAACACTCGGTACCACATGGTGGCAGATACAAAATGCCAAAGATTGGAGTATAGGCCATCAAACAAGTGTATGTGAAACATTAATAAATCATAAATAAACTCAATGGCAATCAAGTGCATAGATATAAATGCAAAGTAGCATACCAAAAGTCAAGGAAAAAGATTCTCCCGAGAGAAACCAACAGACTAACAGAGCAAGCGGTATTTGTGCATTTAATTTTTTTGACAGTAGAAAACTGACCACAGTATCCTCCCCAGGGTCCTGGCATAAACTACATATTTGATCGTTGTCGGTCTCAACTGTTTTGCCCTTTCTTTCCATTGCTGAAACCGAATATTCCACCAGGTAAGGATGATCAACTGCCTGTATCATTGAAATTTGAAAGAGATACAAATTAGACATTGACACATCAGGAAACAGACTAATTGAGGCATCAAAACCAAAAATGCTATGAGCTTTAAATTACTACTTCCATTCTTTCTAGATTTTTGAGTAATAGCAACTATATAACAAATCCTAATTCTGCCTAAGTCTTAACAGATATTCATAGTAAACCACACATTAGAAATTAACAGCTTGATCTTATCATGTAGGATGAATACACAACCTGACGAAGGCGTGTCAAAAGGTCAAATATGTGAGCATAGTTATTTGACACTGTTCCAGCTTCAACATATCTGCATGTAGAAGCAACTACTATTATGTTAAAGAAAATCACCATATATATCATGACTCAGATATAATGTCAGTCCACTTTACAACTTCCAGGGAAGAAACAAAACTGCATAACTCGAATTTTTCGTGTAATTGAAATTTTAAGAGAACGGAGAAGTAGATGGCATACGTATTAAACTGTGTCTGACTTTCGTTGTAGAGTGCTGTATAATAGTCTTCTTCAACAACATCCAGAGTATCCCGTCTCAAAGTCACCTGAATTTAGATAAATCAATGTATTTCTTAAATAAAACGCAAACCAAATGTTCGATTAGACTAGCATAATAAAGGCATACAATTCTCGGTGGTAATGCAAGATCAGCAGCCCTTCCCCTTTTGGTACGTCTCAGCACAACACTTTTCAAAAGCTTGTGCTTTAATAAAAGCATAGCTCCTTTACCAAACCCATATGCCCCGTGATCTTGTATTGGCGAGGCAATGTACTGAAAATGGAAATTTAATATTTTCAAGGTTACACCCTATGTTATATACAAATGACTGAAAAGGATAAGTCCAACTAAAGAACTAACTACTGGTTGTCACTTACTTTATTCCACCAACAAAAGTGTCGAACACTTTTATGGACACAACCTGGACAGTCTCCTGAGGGACTGCATTTTAGATAAGATTCAGTAATTTGGGCAGTTGCACTCGATAGAAGACACAGGGAGCAGAGAATGAGAGCTAAGAGGAAGGGGCTGGACAGCTACCAATAATAAAGAATGCAGACAGATGAATACTAATTAAAAACTCTGAAATAATACAGGAAGACTTTAAGAACTGGATGACATAAATAAGGAATTAGTTGGTCAGAAGAGGGAAGCAGATGGTACATAGTAAGCAGATATTTCAAAACATTCACCAGGAGAGTCTGCAAACAGACCTCAATGTAAAATTTACCAAAGAAGGAAAATACTACAAATAAAGATTGAGCTATGATTTCACAAATACTAAAATTTTAAGAAATAATGATGAAAACCCTAGCTGTGCAAGTGTTGAATCCACCTAAATTCAAGATATATATCTATATATTTTTTCATAGCATCATAATGGCAGGTCTTACTGGTATGAAACACAACTTGAAAACCACAATCAGAAAGCTTTAATTAAACCTATAATCAAGTTGGCGGCAATCACAATCCTTGCAAAAATAATACGAGTATGGAACCATCTGCAGAAAGCGGATCTGCACAAACCACAATTATCTTATTAGGAACAACAAAATAACAGGCAAGATAACCGCATCAACTATAACTCACGAGTGAATAGAGCTCTCCAACACGATTCTGAATGGGAGTGCCGCTTAAAGCCCATTTATATGAAGATTGTAAAGCAAGAACAGCTTTAGCAGTGTTGCTACGCCTTTCCTTTATATAATGAGCCTGAATAAGAAAATACTGAGTCCACACGGAAGCAGTAGCTTACATGACAGAAAATAAAAAAATAAGAAAATTAAATGAGATTGGAATGTCAAAAATAAAAACTGCACTAAAATCCAGATATCAGGGTGTGTTTGTTTGTAGGTTTGGATTTTTGAATAGTAAAAAGTTGAATTTGAATAGTTGTAATGTGATATAAATAGGAATTGACATGATGTTTTGAATGTAAAATAAATTTGTAGTATAATATAAAAAGAAATAAATAATTGTTTGACTTGATAATTTTTTAAGAAAAAAAAAAGAATTTGCATTGTAAAAATTTGTGGTAAACCCCACAAAAGAACACAACCATGCATGAGATTTGAGGGAACTTTCCATTTCACCAGAGAAGGCATTCAAAAAGAGGAAAGATATACAATTAACACATGCAGGGCTACTGAGAGAAGAACAGAAACAAGCACACAGAGACTTTGAAAGAGGTGCCTCACCATGTTTCCCATGTCTCTGCTATAACAAAATTGACAAATAGCTTTAAATCGACTTTTGCTGAGGCCAAAATCCCACCTCATTTGGAAGGTGTTGAGAGTCCAAAAATCACACATCTTATGTAAAGGAAGAAAGGTGGGGGAAGAAAGGTGGTGTTGAGAGTCCAAAAATCACACATCTCATGTAAGGGAAGAAAGGTGGAAATGTTCGAGATTAATGACAGGTAGATTTCAAAAAATATTAGATATTTATATTATGCATTATGGTTCAATAGTTTATGGTAGGGATAAAATTACTCAGTCCCACTGACTTATTTAAGTAAATACTTTTAGTCCTACTTTAAATTTTCTCTCATAACCGGTACCCCATGCAATACAACTGTGCTTGACATAAATACAGCTTATAAAACTGGCGATAGTATGCATTACAGTTCAATAGTTTATAGTAGGGATAAAATTACTCAGCCCCACTTACTTATTTAAGTAATACTTTTAGTCCTACTTTAATTTTTCTCATAACAGGTACCCCAGGTAACAAAATTGTGCTAGACATAAATACAGCTTATAAAACAGGCATGTTTGGGTACCACTCATCCTTGATCCTTATTTGCTTCAGAATTTGCTAGATGGAAACTTTCCAAAGGGGATGTGATAGAGAACAAACTTGCTAGATGGGCAAGGGCTGCAAGAAGACAACGAGGTGTGTTTGCAAGGAGGAGAACCCCGTCGTTTGCTGGTGTACCGCCGACGCCAATGAACTTAATTTAGGAGTTGAATAATCATGAAACCTTAATTGCTCTATTTATTACCCTTAGAGAGATTTAGGGGCTTAAATAAGTCTAAGGAATCAATAAGCATTGATGAGGAGATAATTACGGAAGTAGATTATGAATACTGTTGATGAAGGAGGATTGGGAAGGGAAGATATGATATTAATATATATGTATTAAGATAGAGGAGAAAGGGAAGATTGAGATAAGATTTAAGCCATAGGCTGGAATAAAGTAGTAATATTCAGATTCCTTCAAAAATTAATTTAGCAATTTGGTCCGACTTGCCGGATTCTATACTGCGGTCGCCATCACCATGACCCGATCCACCATCGATCAACGAATGGAGAAATTAGAGCTTGATCAGGCTGATCTAAGAGGGGAAAATTGGCGCAGTCAGTGTTAGCGGCTTATCCACCACCATCGAAATCGCCAGAGAAGACCATGGAAGAAGGGGAAAATTCGAATAGACCTCTTGTGGTGGATCAACCAGATCACCATCAAGTTACGCCGACCCTAGCATTGCCAGCTTTTGAAGGGACTGATCCGATAGGTTGGTTAGCCCGAGCCAACCAACAGTTTGTAATTCATCAAACCCGACCTGACTTGAAGGTGCCGTCGGCTTTGGTGACTATAGAGGGCGCTGCCTTGTATTGGTTCTCTTGGATTCGTTCTCAAAAGACTAGAATTACATGGGAGGAACTGTCATAAGCTCTTACGGCTCGCTTTGACACGAGGTTTAAAGGGAGTCCTTATGTCACGGATCGCCTGGTTGTTCCTCAAACACCGTCTGTGCGGCCTAGCAACTTCCGGACACTTAGAGATTGCTAGTACAACCTTTCCTCGAACACCTTCAAGAATACTCAAGAACACGATTAATAGCACTCGAGAATCGTAGAGAGAGGAAGTAGTGAGGGAAGGTATATGTTATTGTTCTCAACTTGATGATTTACAAATGAGCACTACCACCTATTTATACAAGTTCATAATCTCCCAACTATCATCTACCAACCCCCACCAACCATCTCCCACCAACTATCCACCAACCCCCACCAACTATCTACCAACCTCACCTACCAACCCCCAACTACTCCATACAAGTTCTAGTTTTATTTACAAAGTCTCGGACTAGCCTCCGAGTTTTGGCTTCTTCTCTCGGTCATCCTCGGTCACGTATTTCGGTCCGTGACATTCTCCCCCACTTGATGAAGGCATTGTCCTCGATGCCTCGAATTCATGTACCAAGTCTTTGAATTGCCAACGTTTCTCATCCGGCTTCCAACTCGTCTCAGTCTCGGGCAAGCCTCGCCATCGAAGACGGATGTTTCTTGTGGCACCTTAGTCAATCCATCAATATTTCCTCGGCTATTTTGTCATACGTTGCCTGCATCCCGGGTGGTGCTCTTGTCGATATATTCCGATCTGAGTCCCGATCTTTCGTATAGTCAGGCTCGAGAATACCAGCATAGAATACCGGGTGGAGTTGGGACAAGCCCTCGGGTAGCTCCACCTTGTATTTCACCTTGCCTTCTTTCTTCATGATCGGGAACGGGCCTTCATATCGTCTCGTTGACCCCTTGTGCACTTCTAGTATACGCCCCTATTGGTATAATTGTACCAACGGTAAGTCTCTCTTTTTAGATTTTTGAAACCCACGCTTTCAATCCCCCCTTTTGTATCTTTGGGATTTCTCTGAATATAGCCGTGCCACCTTCGCCCGACCCAAGCAAAGTGGAACACCCGCGGACTCGGTCCTTTGTACGTCCTCACCAAGTCTCTCGAAGTCATTGGTTGGAAACCGGGCATAATCTTGAATGGGCTCTTCTCGGTACTCTCGTCTTTCTCCATAGTTGACTTGGGCGTCTCCCATTCTATGATCGTCTTGACCTCCTCTGACTCCATTTGAATTCTTCCATCGGCCACGATGTATCCTGAGATTCCGACCTCGTCTATCTCAAACTCTCTTCGGACATAGAGTTGATTTTCTTGTATAACTCGCAACACATTCCGCAAGTGTCTAACATGGTCTACCACACTCCAACTCGTAGTGATTGCCGTCTTTAATTCATCGCCTTCTCGAATTGTCAACTTGTTCTGCACCCCGAGGTTATTACACTTGAGGGGACTCTCATCTTTCTCCCATTGAAAGAACACCGGTGTACCTAAAAAGCTCTTTGACGGGACAACGAACTTTGTTTCCAAAGGTTTCCCAATTTGTTTCTCCAACTCGATTGTTTCGTCAAGCAACACCCGATGTGGCAGTCAAGACACTGGTTTTGCACTTTCCACTAAGTCGATGGCGGGGTCAACCGCTTGTCGAGGTGGTAATCCCTTCGTTAACACATTTGCCGTCACATCTTTGAATTCCTTCGGTGGGGTAATAGCCTCCTCGACCTCGTCACCAAGGAGGTCCTCGTTGCTAAAAATTGCCGCAAACGTTGGATCTTCTTTCCTCAATCCTCTTTCGAGTTGCTTTGGCGTCAACTCCTTCTCCCGGTATACAGTGATATCGCACGGCATGCTTCCATCCATAATAGTGTATGTCCTTGTGCGGTATCATTGCTAACTTGGTTTGCTCGACAAATCTCATGCCAAAGAACACCAAATAATCATCAATAGGGGCAACATTGAAATTAACCATACCTTTCCAATCTCTGACTTGAATCGGTACGTCCTTTGCCACTCCCGTCAAAGGTGTCCATGCACTATTTACTCACTTGAATCGACCCTCCGTTGACACCCATTGCAACCCCAACTCATGAGCTATTTCTTTGCTCATGTAATTCGCATTTGTCCCCGGGTCGTGTAAACACAAGTACGAGCACCCATTGATGTCGACATTCATGTACATCCGTCCTTGATGTTTTTCACCATCACCTTCTGCTTTCATGCACGCCACTCGTTCTTCCATCGGATTAGTGTCCTCGGTCACCGCGGCAATGTTTGATCGGCTCGGACAATCCCTTGCAAAATGTTCTTTTGATTGACAAACAAAGCAACCCTCATACCTCAATCCCGGTTTGGAGAAATCTCTCATTGCAGCCCTAGGTGCTTGACGTTCTCTTTCGGGTCGTGGGGCGAATCTTGGCGCATCTCCCCCACTTTTGTCCGGCCGTGGGGCGAATCTCGACGTATCTTTCCCACTTTTGTCCGATGTCGTTCTCCACCCGTCATCTCTCCTATGTGGTTCCCTCCGTTGAAATTCAATCAATCGTGAAGCATATTTCATTGCTTCATTCACAGTTTCCGGGCACTTATCCACAACCCGCTGCTTGGCCCACGGCCTCAATCCTTCGGTAAACCCGAATAATGCTTCTTCTAGCGTCATCGATTGAATTTCGAGTAGTAAGTTGGCATATTCATCAATATACTCTCTCAAATGTCCTTCACGGTGTGTCAACCAACAGATCTTGGCCCTCGCCTCGATCTCAGCCCTCATTGGTTCGAATTCCGCCTTGAGTTTGGACTTAAACGTTGCTCATGTCGTGATCGCCTCACCATTTTGGGCTAGTTCGCTCATACGCCTCCACCAAATTAGTGCCGAGTTCTTCAAGAAACACGACCCTGTGTACACCTTGGCTGCATCTCCCACGACCCCTACAGCATTAAAGTAACGTTCCATGTCGAAAATAAACATATCAATTACCCGACCTCTCCGAACTCCTGAGTAGTACTCCGAACGTGGCACCTCCACTCTAGGTGCGGCCGCTACTCTTCCGGTTGGGCCACGAGCTTGCAATTCCGCAATTGCCGCTCTTAGTGTTGCAAGCTCCTATTGCATCACGGCCGGCTCCACCATAGCCGCCTTTTCTCGTCGAGCCAACTCGAGGCGATACGCTGCCACCTCCTCCTTGAGTTTGGCCATCTCGACACCAAGTGACCTCGTCACTTCCTCCGCCCCATCGCGACACTGTTCCAGTCCCTCCGCGAGAGACTTCTTCAAATCCTCACGCATCTCCTTCTCAAACATTTGTCACGAACAACGTCAAATCCACTTGTTAAGTGGTATCAGAGCTTTATTCGTCAAATCCTCACGCATCTTCCACATCCATAGAGGGACAACATTTGCACTTTCGGTGGTGCTTCCCTTCATTGACACCATCGTTGTTACCCTTGTTCATATTCGTCAAGTTGGACCCTTCACTAGCCATCCCTCACTAACTTATACTCGAACAAAGCTCTGATACCACTTGTCACGGACCGCCTGGTTGTTCCTCAAACACCGTCCGTGAGGCCTAGCAACTTCCGGGCACTTAGAGGTTACTACTACAGCCTTTCTTTGAACACCTTCAAGAATACTCAAGAACACGATCAAGAACACTCGAGAATAGTAAAAGAGGAAGTAGTGAGGGAAGGTATATGTTATTGCTTTCAACTTGATGATTTACAAATGAGCACTATCACCTATTTATACAAGTTCATAATCTCCCAACTACCATCTACCAACCCCACCTACCGTCTCCCACCAACTATCCACCAACCCCCACCAACTATCTACCAACCTCACCTACCATATTTTACCAACTATCTACTAACCCCCAATTACTTCATACAAGTTCTAGTTTTATTTACAAAGTTTTGGACTAGCCTCCAGGTTTTGGCTTCTTCCCTGGTTATCCTCGGTCACGGATTTCGGTCCGTAACACTTACGAACGGCTAGCCGACATAAAACAAACAGGGAGTATCGAAGAGTATGTCACGCTCTTTGTCCAACTAGCGAGTCCTGGCTCAGCGATGCCCATCACTCGGGCTATTTCATAAAAGGATTGCGATACACCATTCGTAGTTCCCTACGACCTATCGATTTTGAGACTGCCATGGAACTAGCACAGTATATCGAAGACAATTTAATTGTGCAAGCCGGAGGGCGAGTTGAACGTGGCGGAAATAACATATTGGGCTGCCCCAACACCTACAACAGGCTAGGTGGGACTGCAGGAGTTTATGTGCAAGGAGTTACTAGAAATCAGAGTTCTGTAAGAAGCAGTGCTCATGCTCGACCATTTGATCGTTCAGGAGCGCCTCGATCTACGGGAACAGGACAATCCGCAAATTAAGCTCGATTTGCTCTCCTTTCTCTACAAGAAGAATTTTCTAATTTCCGAGCTAAAGGTTTATGCTTTCATTGCAGAAAACCGTATACGCCGGGCCATGATTGTCCACTCAAACAACTGCGAGTGATGATAATAGAAGAGGACGAAGTGTTCGGTGTCAATTTATTGGAATCCACAGCCCCGCCCGAGGATGCACAACAACAGGAAGAACAAAGTGAGGAAGTAACCTTGCCAGTTTATTCCATGGCAAGATTCTTGAGTCCGCGCACTATGCGGCTTCAAGGAACTACTATAGGTTATACCGTAACAATGCCAATCGATAGTGGGGCAAGCCACAACTTTATTTCAGCAGCCTTGATGTCAACCCTCGGCTTAATTCCGGAAGCAACATGCAGGTTTAGGGTTCAATTGGGTGATGGAAGGTGTCAAGAATCAAAGGGATTGTGCAGAGGACTATTAATTTTGTTGGAGTCATGCGAGGTAAAAATTGACTTTTATGTCTTTCCCTTGGGTGGTGTCGACATCATTTTAGGTGTAGCATGGCTAGCCACATTAGGCGAGGTTCGAACGAAATGGGAGGCCATGACTATGTCGTTCAAGTGGAAAGATAATCAGGTGATCCTGCAGGAAGACCCGGCATTGAGTAGGTCGCCGGTTGGCCTACGTACATTATGTCGCATCCGGGATGGAGATTTTTGGGCAGTGATGTTGGAGGAGGAATGCCCCCGGCTACACAGATCAGTGGATGGGGGAGCCCAGCAGGTGCTATGACAATTCGATGGGCTATTTGGAGAGCCTGAGGGCCTACCCCCTCGGCGCCATACAGACTATCGCATCAAATTGACATCTGGAACAAGCCCTGTCTCGGTCTGCCCTTGCTGGTACGGTCATGCGCAGAAGGATGAAATCCAATGACTAGAGGCAGATACGCTACTAGCTGGAATTATTCGGCCAAGTTCAAGCTCATTCTCTAGCCCTGTGCTGCTAGTGAAAAAGAAAGATCAGAGTTGGCGATTTTGCGTGGATTATAGAGAATTGAATAAGGAGACAATTCAAGATAGATATCCGATTCCAATCATTCAAGAGATGCTCGATGAACTTGCGGGGCTGAAATTTTCTCAAAATTGATTTGCGAACTGGTTATCATCAAATCCGGTTAGTGGAGAAGATGTAGCCAAGACAGCCTTCCGAACCCAACCCATAGTGGTCCTTACGAGTTCTCAGTCATGCCCTTCGGGCTTACAAACGCCCCGGAAACTTTTCAATCTACTATGAATGACTTATTTCGGCCTTTCCTATGCAGGTTTGTTCTTGTGTTCTTTGATGATATCTTAATCTATAGCCGAAACATAACAGAACATCAGGGCCATCGGGAACAAGTCCTAAGGGTACTAATTGTTCCTTTGGCTGCCTTGAGGTCGAATATCTGGGTCACGTCATATCAGCAGCAGGCGTGAAGATGGATCTAGCAAAAGTTAATGCACTGGTGGAGTGGCCTCGGCCATGGTCTGTGCGGAAGGTGCGCGGGTTTTTGGGCTTGACAGGCTATTACCGGCGATTCATCAAGAATTACGGTATAATTGCAAAATCACTCACCAATTTGCTGAAGAAGGAAGCAGCCACGGTATTTGAATGGACGAACGAGGCGGAGGCTGCCTGTTCCTCCCTCAAGAGGGTGTTCACAAAAGCGCCGGTACTTGGCATGCCAAATTGGCGGAGCCACTTTGTTATTGAATGTGATGCATCGGGCACCAGAGTGGGTGCAGTTTTAATGCAAGAAGATTGTCCTATTGCTTATTACAGTAAATCCTTCGCTGACCGAACCCTTACCAAGTCTGCTTACGAGCGTGAATTGATGGGATTGGTTCTTGCAGTATACAACATTGGAGAGCTTATCTGATGGGCCGTCGCTTTACAGTTCGCACCGATCACAACAGCCTCAAATTTCTTCTGTTGCAGAAGATTGTAGCGCCTTCTTAGCAGATTTGGGTAGCAAAGTTGATGGGGTATGACTTCACAATTGAATATAAGCCTGGACGCACCAATTCGGCTGCCGATGCTTTATCGAGACGTTGGAGCAATGGTATGTTGGTGGCTATTAGCAGACCAGTGTGGGCTAAAATACATGATGTTTGGGAAGAGCAGCGCGGCGATGAATACATTCAAAACATTGTGAAAGAGTTACAGGAGGACACAAACAGCTGCAAGGGATTTGAACTACAGGAAGGACGGCTATTTTTTAAAGGCAGGTTAGTATTGGCATCTATTTCAGAGTGGATTACAAAGCTACTGCATGAGTTTCACCGCCCACCAGAAGGCGGCCACTCAGGAGCCCTTCGAACATATCGCCGTCTAGCCCACAATGTGTATTTGAAAGGGATGTTCCGATGAGTGTGAGAATATGTGGCTAAATGCTTATTCTGCCAAAAATCGAAATATGAAGCTATGTCACCTGCAGGGCTGTTGCAGCCCCTACCCACTCCCAGCCTAGCATGGGAAGACGTTGCGATGGATTTTATTAGTTGCTTGCCCAAGTCGTGAGGATATACATGTATCTTGGTGGTGGTAGATAGGTTATCAAAATATGGGCATTTTTTGAGGCGCTGAAACCACCGATTACTGCACGCGCAGTGGCTGAAGCATTTGCTTGCGAAATTGTCCGACGTCATGCTATCCCGAGGTCCATCATTAGTGATTGGGATCCAATATTTGTTAGTTCCTTTTGGAGAGAATTGTTCAAGTTGTCCGGCACTCACCTAAAATATAGCTCCACTTATCATCCTGAAACTAATGGGCAAACGGAGGTGCTGAACATGGTGTTAGAGACATACCTGCGTTGTTTTACCTGCGAGCAACCAAAAAAGTGGCTGCATGGGTTGCCTTGAGCAGAGTACTGGTATAACACTTCTTATCAGACAACGGCTAGAATGTCACCTTTTAAGGTAGTGTATGGACGCCCTTCACCTTTCATACAACGAACATTACCAGGGGAGTGCCAGGTGGCAGCAATGTCAGAAACTTTGCAAAAGTCGCGATGAATTATTATGCCGGTTGAAGGGGAATATGAATGAGACGCAAGCACAAATGATAAAATATGCTAATCGTTCTCGACGCGATGTGAGTTTTGAGATAGGGGATCGGGTGTTCCTAGTGCGCCCATATAAGCAGACTTCCTTGGCAAAGCAATCTCATTAAAAACTCTCCGCGAAATTCTACAGCCCCTTTGTAATAGAAGCGCGTGTCGGACCAACTGCATATCGGCTTGCTCTACCAAATTCGAGCCGCATACATCCTGTCTTTCTTGTATCGCAGCTTAAGAAGGTTGTGGGAGATCACCTTGTTGAAACAGAGCTTCCTAAAAGTTTGGAGATAACACTTACCCCAGCATTTGAACCGGAAGCAGTACTGGCGTAGCGTAACGTGTTACTCAGCCAGGAGGATGTCGAGCAGATTCTAGTGCAATAGGTTGGACAGCCAGAGGATAAAGCTACATGGATCAACGTGCAGTAATTTAAACAACAATTTCCTCACTTCAACCTTGCAGACAAGATTGTTTCGCAGGGGGAGTGAATCGATAGAGAACAAGAAGTAAATGGGCAAGGCCTGCAAGAAGACAACGAGTTGGGTCTGCAAGAAAGAGAACCCCGTCTTTTGCTGGTGTACCGCCGACGCCAACAAACTTAATTTAGGAGTTGAATAATCATAAAACCTTAATTGCTCTCTTTATTACTCATAGAGAGATTTAAGGGCTTAAATAAGTCTAAGGAATCAATAAGCATTGATGAGGAGATAATTAAGGGAGTAGATTATGAATAACATTGATGAAGGAGGATTTGGGAAGGGAAGATATATTAATATATATGTATTAAGATAGATGAGAAAGGGAGGATTGAGATAAGATTTGAGCCATAGGCTGGAGTAAAACAGTAATTTTCAAATTCCTTAAAAAATTAATCTACCATGATGCAAATATTGGAATAAAATTTTAATACGGCAAATTCTGAAGATGATTTGTGGTGCCAAACCACACATGTTGGCCTAATTCCAAGCTATGTTTATATTCACACAGGCTTGGTCCTTTGCAAAATGCCCTTGATGCAGCCTAAGCACACCAAGTCAGTTTACATATATAATCCCACGTTAGGTCATTAACGGCCACAGTAGCAGTGTCTGTTAAGAATTTGACGGAATGCTAATAGTGAGTTTATATTTTAATAAGACCAATAACGAAACTAAGTTAAAATGAATCAAAAGAGAGAGTAATGATGACTTTGTCCTTCTGTTGATCGATTTTATAGTTGTGACATCCCGGCCCGCAAGCTATGCAAAGTCGGGTGTCGGGATTGTAAACTAGCCTCACACGTAACACAAGTCCTTTCAACGCATGCACACTCTGGGAGTTATTTCAGTAGGACTTTCGAAAAAGAATGTGTACATTGTTAACATAAGTAGTTTATTCAATCCGTACACGACGCAGAAAAGGAAGAGTGAGGATTACTCTAATAGACAGACTGCAGAACAGAAAGCGCTACATCTTTAAGCAGTGCTCTAGCCTTGAGGATCTTCACTACAATAAAAGCTCTTTAAGCCATGGTGAACTCTCTCTTACTATCAGGCTAGCTAAACCCCTCTTTCTCTTCCATGCGCCGGGCCAACCCTCCTGGGCAATCCTCTGTTTTGGCTACCTCTTTTAAGCTAACTCTACTCTATGAGATTTGCATGGAAAAGCCTCTCAAAGGCTAACTCTCTCTTCTTAGCCAGCTTTCTTTTGATTCTTGGCTTCTTCCGCTTATTCATCTTCGCCGTCGGTCAGCTTGCCTCCCTATAGTTGAACGGCCCGCACAACCATAGAGAACGAACAGGAGCACGGGCTAGTCGCCCCTGTTCTAGCAACCACTCGGGGGTGCTGTGCCTTTCCCGCCCGGGTCTATCGCTCTGTTTATTAAATGCCTGCTATTAACCTAGCCCCACCAACTGAAGAAACGAGCCTCCGGGATCTCCTGTAAATCCCCATGATGTAGCAACGAGTCAAGTATATCGAGATGAGAAATCTTTCTTCTTGCGCTTAGGGAAAAGAACTGCAGCATGTCCAAACAACTGGGAAGGGGGGACAGAACCTGGGAAGCAACATCCAACCCACACTTCACTTAGTTACTCTTCTAGTTATTCAATCTCGAATGGCCCGACAGCAGCTCATCCACAAGAGCTGGTCTAGCACCAGCCTAACTCCGGGAGTATTAAGGTAGCACTTTGACTGAACTATGAGAAATTTATCTAGTGCAAAGTAAAAAGTGTATATAAGATTTTAGGATTGAAAATGATACTTTTCATTTTTATTTATTTTTTATTTTTTGGCATTCTGTATGGGTGTGGAGGC
Organism: Andrographis paniculata; assembly: GCF_009805555.1. Taxonomy (NCBI): domain Eukaryota; kingdom Viridiplantae; phylum Streptophyta; class Magnoliopsida; order Lamiales; family Acanthaceae; genus Andrographis; species Andrographis paniculata. The sequence goes on from NW_026137611.1 coordinate 4,644,695, forward strand.
TAGCCAAGTCAGAATTTGGTGTGCAGAAATATTTTCACAAATGATTTTCATTCATTACTCTGTAAAGGTCAACCGGGGTATTCCACTAGGCTTTGGGTCCCCAGCACAATGGTTTGTGCGGATGTGGGACTTGTAAAGAGGTATTTGGTGCTAGGTAGATCTGGGTTCCATCAAAACTAGGCAGGACCAAGTATTGTTAAACCAGCAAAGATCACCCCTGCTACCTTGCCTATAACAGAATCTTTATAAAGTTTAAGGATAACCTATTTTTTTAGTCTCATAACTAACCATTTTTATCATTTTAGCACTTTAAGTGGACCATGTTTGAAATTTGTCCGGTAAGTAAAAAATTTTCGCTAAAATGGTCCTCCGGTGTCGGATTTGCCATGTTGGCCAACCATTGCTGACATGGCGCTGACGCGACTGACATGTCATCGCCATGTAGATGTTACGTCGGAGGACCATTTTAGCGAAAAAATTTTATTTAGAGGACTATTTGCAAACAGAGTCCATTTAAATGTCCTAAAAATGATAAAGAATATCATATATAGGACTAAAAAAATAATTTACCAAAGATATTTTATAAAAAAAAAAAAAAAAATTTCACGTGTCGCTGACGTGGCATCTACGTAGCGATGACATGTCAGCCGCGTCAGCAACAACGAGCCAGCGTAGCAAATTTGGCACCGGAGGACCATTTTAGCGAAAAAAATTTACTTACGGGACTATTTTGAGACAGGGTCCGCTTAAAGTTCTAAAATGATAAAGGAAGTCAGATACGGAATTAAGATAATAGTTTACCCTAAAGTTTATAAACAGCAAGTAAGATACTTGTATGTATATGCATCCACATGTAATATTCACATATCATATGGGTGAAGGAAATGGCAAAGGCATGAAAATCTACCAACAATTTGCAACAGGCACATATTGGCAAATCCTTGCTCGTGATGTGCATGACTGTAGATCTTTGAACCAAAAAGAGATGAAAAACAAATAGAACACAGTACTTGTAGAAGAGAAGCAAAATGATAACAAATACCTCATCCAATATGATGCGCTCCCAAGTAACTGAATGCAAAATGGACTTTCCTTCAAATAATTGTTGCCCAGCCATAGCTGAATCTTCACCAGAACGGTCAATTTCTATTTCCTTGTCACCACTATCAGGTTTCTTTCGTTTGCCAGACTCTGTTTTACTTGTACTAATCTTAATGGCAGGCACTTTCTTTGGCATAGGTTCTTTCCTTTGCTGCTTTGATTGTTTAGAAGTCTTAACCGCACCAGGCCCACAGTGATACCTCAAATGGATTTTTAACTTTTTATCATAGAATAATTTTCCACAGTACTGGCATTTTGCTTTAGGGGGCATTACATATTTTCGATATTCAGCCTCGACAATGGAATAAGTTGTTATCACAAAGTCATACTCAGAAAATTGATAATGATTTTTAGAACGGTTGGCCCCATGATAAACAAGCACCTTGGTGCTTCCTTCTGATGTGAACTTTTCAATCTCACTTACCCACTGCATCACAGCCACCAAGGGACAGATAACAAGTGTGCCTTTTATTGGTGGTAAACCTTCAACGACACTGGCAGAAGATCCAGGTCCGTGCCCTTTGACAACACTGGAAGAAGATGATCCATGCCAATGATTTCCTATACTCATACTTCTTTTGAGAAGAACAAGCGATATTGCCTGGAGGGTCTTGCCCATCCCCATCTCATCTGCAAGTATGCCGCCCCTAACAGTAGACGCCTCTTGTTTCAGCGCCCAAGCTAGCCATTCTTTCTGGTATCTCAGCAATGGTATGATCAAATCATCTGAAGGATCAACAGTTTCTGAAGACATTTCGTCCTGTTTTGTTAAGTCTGTATCCAAGTTTAGGTTCTCGGCAATCCATTTATCATCTTCCTGTTCCATTATTTCCCATTGTAACACAGGTTTTATTTTCTTTTTCTTACCCCTCTTTTTTCTCACAGGTTTCTCTGCTGGGACTGCAGGTTCAACCAATCCTGCTAGTCCAGCAGCTATTTCAGCATCCATATCTACATCTTTTTCGTGATCTCCCTCTTCTTGGTCATCCTGCGACTTGCGACCCTGTTTGCTCCTTGACTGGGAATTACCTTTTCTTCTCTTTGGCACATTATCCAGAAGATCATCATCGCTGATTCTAAATGAGTTCTCTAAAGAAGAATTTAGGAACTCCTCTACTGCTGCAATTTTATGTACAAGGCCGTAGTGAGTCTTGGCTCCAAAACAGGAAAGGTGAATTACTAAGTTGCAAAAAGGAAAAATACAAAAACTGTCACTAATCACTACCATTGTTGCAACAGAGAGATTCGAAACTGAAACATAGCAATTGCAGTTGAATTATCTAATAATAAAGGAAAAGAATGATCAACATTCCTAAAAGTCACCAAATACAATATTGTTTTACCAATACATGATTTTAAGATCCATATCAGGCTGGCAATATTAGTCAATCTTCTGGCTTGCAATAATAAATGAAGACTGCTTAAGGATAAAATGTACATTGAATTTTAACACCAAGGTTTCTTTATCATTATGTTCTTACATTTCTACCACAAATTTCAAGACATTAATATAGAAGAGTTGAATTTAGGTAAAATTTCTTTAAGGAGAATGGTAACAAAATTGAATAGAAATTTGTAGAATTTTTCAATTTTTGAAAGAAAGAAAAGGTCAGCATGAAGTAAATCTAAGGGATAATATCACAGCTATAATGATAAAATGCTTCTTCATTTTCCCATTATGGCTCATATAAACATGGAAAAACATTTAAATTAAAAGCCAAAATATGCATGACAATCATGATGGGATCAGATTTGCTCTTTAATTTCAGCCACAGGTCCTTAGGGTAGAGAAATTTTCATAGCGCAGGCTGAATGCTCAAAGAAGAGTTACTTAGAACTCAGTAAATGAAATACATCTTACATCAAGTTAAGAGGATAAGGAAACAAATCAATCCAGCACCTTGAAACCATCAAGGCATATATGTATACATATTATACATACTCACAAAACATCTTACACTCAAGAACATTGTAAGAGATCCACATTAATTGGTACAGAAAACAAATGTTATTTTAGAATAATTAACTAAAATCATCCAAATAAAATAGTTAAATAAAGTTAGTAGTAACATGTTTTTGTTATGGATGTTGAAGACACTAAACAATTAAGAATTGATCTTGAAATTAAAGGGATGAAGTGTATAAGAAATCACCCAAATTACATCCTAAAAATGGCTATGGTTATGGTGCCATCACTACCATCAGAAAACCACACACATATTTCTTAAAACCTACAAATACATTTCAGAAGATCTCAAGATGAGATTAGCAAATATATATATATATATCTATATCTATATATATATTGGCTGGATTGAAAAGCAACCTAAACTTAGGGTGTGTTCTTTTATCCAATTTCTCATTTCAATCTAAAAATATCAAATCAAACGTCTTACTTTTCATTTTCTATATTATACTTAAACATAAATTTTAAGTTCAGAACATCTGACACCTATTTATATTTATTTATATTAGGTACAGCTATTCTAATTCAAAATATGAATAATTTCAACTAAAAATCCAATTCCCAAACAAACACACTATACATAATCATCATAAACTCATTAGCACCTAGCCTAAATCATACCCCAAGGCATACCTGTATCATCCAGCCCATCAGAATCATAATCAGGATCAGAAGAGGTTGGCACCGGACTATCACCGTCAGAACTGTCATCGTACTTAACCTTCTCTTTGCCTGCGTACCCAGATTTCAAAGCACAATCAAATCACAGCCCCAATCTTCGACATAACATCCACGCAACAAAATCGGTACTCGTAGCCCGACCGAACAACCCAAAAACAAACCCAAGAAAAAACCAAGCGAAGAACAGGAAGATTAATATCCCAAAAGCGTAAAGGTATGTACCTTTGGAAGAAGAGGCAGCGCCTAGGGTACGAGAACGGAGTTCCATCGAATAAAGCAGCGATGACGAAGCGAAGAAGTAGAGAAAAACAAAAACTAGGGCTGCAAGCACCACACCAGTTCACCCCTAATTATGGAGAGTGTTGGCATTCGCGATTGATGATGACTGTGAGCAAATGGGTGCACAGAAAAGGATGCGGAGATTCAGAGAATACCGGAAAGGAAAGGAAAGGCGCCGATTCGTAAGGATGGGCAAGTGAGAAATCTCCGCGGCGGGAAAGCCTTCTTTATATCGTGTAGTAGGTGTATATGAATAGACACGGTAAAGCTAAGCAAAGCGTGTACCAGATGCTTCATACTTCTGAAATGACCTTTTCGCCCTCCCATTCGGCTCACGTCAAATCCTCCATCTTTGTTTTGTTTGCCAAACGTGAACATTATTTCTTACCATATTTCTTTAATCAAATTTCTTCGAATTTATTTTCACTCACAAAACATCTAATCAAATATTATTTAATATCAAATCAAAATTAATTTTTTTCAAACTCAATAAAAAAAAAATACACCCTTACATACATGGCATGATATAACATGCAAATTAACTATGTCAGCCTATCGTCTAGCTTTAATTTTCAAGCGCCTTGCAATATCAATCTAATCTTGCTTTATATTCTAAGTTTAACTTTTTAGTTTAATTGAATTCTTCGAGAAATAATATTGTGTGTCATATATAAATGTATAACGGTTTTGAATAGAATGATGTAGCTAGAATATATCCAAAAATATATACTTTCAAGGGCTTCGGATCTCTATCCAAATGATTACTCTGCCCTTCGTGTCTATCCAATCGGAAGGCGATATGCAATCGGAAGGTGACACATAGCCTTCCTAGTTTTCATTTTTATTTATAATTATTTTAATAAAATTTTCAATGTTTCATTAAATTAGATATTTACCTCACAAAATAAGAATTGAAATTTTAAAATTGGCTCGTAATTGTTTCAAATTGATTTGTCACTCAAACGTCTCGTTGCCCTTCGTTGCCTCCAGTCGTCACCTGTAAATTTTCTTAGTCCGTTGTTATTCTCCCGATCACGAAATCTCTTTTGTCTTCCTGTTCTCATCGTTTCTTCTGCACTCTCCGTAGTAAAAAAAAAAAAAAAGGTATTTTGTTGTCCCAAAAGTGATGGTCTGGTGGTGTGAAAGTGGACTCCTAACCGTAAAGTTAATTATGATTTTAATTCTATTTTGAGTCCTAATTTTGTCTACGATTGAACTCATGTTTGCGCATCTGTCTGCGATTCTGTGATCCGTCTGCTACTTCATGTTTTTTTTCTTCAAGTCTTTGATAGCATCCATTGGACGCTATCTTTTAGTTGTCATCTACATTGAAAAGTATGTCTATTTAGGCTTAATTTCTTTTATTTATGTAAATATGTTATATTTTTCGCTTGTTTTTTTAATTTAAGTTTAATATAATAGTTTGTAGAATATTTAGTTAATTATGCATATATCTGACCACGGATGTCTTTTATATTAAAACCTTCGCTATGTCTCGATGTATGTATGAGGTTTGGGGCATATGTTTCAGGTTGAAAAAATAACAAAGATGAAGATAACAAGATGAGAGTGTAAGAGTTAAAACAAGATAAGCAATGTGTAGCAAGCATGACATAATAATAATAATAATAATAATAATAATAATAATAATAATAATAATAATAAGGGATTTGGTGTGGATAGTCTTTGCGCACAGTCTTGGTGAAGAAGTTGGAAAATTAAAGACGCAATTTTTCATAGAAACGTTGTGCTAAGGGAAAAAGAAGCAGATCGATTTAACGGAAAGGAAGAGAAGAAAAAAAAAAGTTGAATTCAGAGAATCACTCGTTTGGACACACGCAGTACTTCTCTTCATCCTTGTACATAGTGTTCTTTTCTTTTCTTGCCCTAGATTAGGAAGTTCTGTTCGAAGATTGCTACATTAGTTTTAGTTTAGAAATTAAAGTTTGGGGACCGGATTGAATCTATATATATAATTCATCCTACAATCAAAGACGGGAATTGGATTGGATCTTGAAGTATGAAATTGTTATTCACATCCAGGAAGCAACAATATTAATTTATGAAAGCTTAATATTTATTTTGTTCATGAATTAAAATTTAAATTTCTGCATACATTTAATTGATGTGTTGATTGTTGGGAAAGTACCAGATTTGGGAAAGTATTCGGTTTTATATGAAAATATTAATAATGGGAATTTGTCGGGAGACTATTTCCATTCGTTATCCTTAATAGTGTTTCTCATGATCTTGGGAAAGATAGAGAATATAATTAAGAAATTATATTCATGAATAAGATAATATTACATTGGTGTGATTAATATGAATTTTAATTTTTAATCCAGGTTGCTGAATTTTCTTTAATATTCCTAATATGTATTAAATTCCTGAATATGTTTAATTTTACTCCAGATAGAATGATGAATTGGTTGGATGTAATTCATAAGTTTTAATGGTTTTATTCCCAAGTTAAATGAACAATTAATTATCGTATAACTAGTGCCATTTATGGGAATGTTGCAAACTTATAAGCGTTTGACTTGAATTGCTTTCATGTCGGGAGATGAGAATGCATAAACTATGTTGAGCCTGAAGTTTCATAATGACATTAAAATTTATTGAATCTGAATCATTAAATCATATATTTCATTATAATATAGCAGGTTATGCAATTTCTGATCAATAGAATTTAGTTTATTATATTAAATTTATGTAATTTAGGAATTAAAATTGTCAAATCGACATTTATTCATTTTAACTCAATTGAATTAATCTTTAAATGACATAAAATTTCTATAATATGAATGAATATATTTAATTCCATGTGGATTCGACTCGGTATACTTACCGATTTATTACTTGATGCAATATCATACACTTGCGATATATTGCAATAAAATATTTAAGTATCAAGTTTTTGGCGCCGTTGCCGGGGAATTAAAGGAAATTTTGTGTGTTTGAAGTTTATTGAAGTTGAGTATTGTATATATTGTTGTATAGTTGTGCGTGTATATATATATATTAGATTCTTTAATTGTTTATTTATTATTCTTGCAGTGCGACGTGCTCGAGGGAGTGGATTGCTCTTTGATCCAGAAATAGAACGAACTTGTAGGGAGAATCGGCTCAATAAGCGTAGAAGACCACCTCAGGTTGAGGTGTAAGTAAATTCATCATCTGACGACGAAAGAAACAAAGCAGTGAATTTGAGTCATTGTCAAGAATTAATTGTGAATATCCCTTTCGCTCAGGCCATAATCTGGACAACATGAATGGTCATGAAAGAAATAATCAGGAGAATGGACCAGTTGCGCTAGAAAGGACAATTGAGTATCATTTACAAGGAGGAAACAACACAAGGTTGAATCGAACTTCGAGGCCTATTATTAACGCTGATCAGTTTCAGATTCAGCCCGCCCTCAGAACCATGGTGCAGTCCAACCAATACAATGGATCTCCACCGAATGATCCTGTTGATCATATCACAACATTTCTTGATTTATACGACACGGTGAAACTGAATGGAGTTTCAGAAGATGCTGTTAAGCTTCGTTTATTCCCATTTTCTTTGTGAGATAAAGAAAAGGCATGGTATAACACCTTGGTGCTTCGTGAGATTAGTACTTGGGAGGAAATGCTGCGTATATTCTTGAACAGATTTTTCCCACCGGCGAAAATATTAGAATTGCAAGAGCGAATTAAAGAATTTATCCAAGAGGAGGATGAGAGCTTACTAGATGCATGGGACATGTATAATTCATTGTTATCTCGTTGTCCTAATCATGGTTTTGTTGATTGGCAGCAGGTCCACTTGTTTTACAATGGACTAACCGAGCAATGGAGAAATTTACTTGATGCTGCCATTGGTGACTCGTTCCTATCTGTTGGACCTACTCGAGCCAAGGAAATCATTGAGAAGATAGAAAACATGAAGAAATTTCCTGGGAAAAAGGCTGCTCGGGGAAAGGTTAGGGGGCTGTACGAAGTCGATAAAGAAGTAGCAGTGGAGTCTAAGCTTGATGCATTAATGAAGGAAGTAAATTTGTTAAAAAAAATGAGAAGCTGTTCCATCTCGTTGCGAATTGTGCCATGGCTGCCATGAGACAACAAATTGTCACTTATTGGATGGAAATATCCAAGAGACAATGCAATGTAAAAGGACCGAGCAACAAATCGGCGATATAAATTCTATCAAAAATCAGCCGAGGAATTTTGACAGTGCTTCATCTTCATACTACCAGCCTCAACCACAACACTTTCAACCAAATTCGTACTACCAAAATAACCAACAATACCAAACTCATCTTCAACCGCAATATAACCAAAACCGTAACCAAACCACTTACCAACAGCCGCAACAAATACCAAATCGACCATATCACCCTTAACAACAATACAATGGAAGAGGGCGGGATGATTTGAGCTTGAAGGACTTAGTTTTGGCACAACAACAGACCATTCACCAATTGCAAGCTTCGATGCGAAATCTGGAAGTGCAAGTAGGGCAGATTGCTCGTGACACTTCGCAGAGGCAACAAGGGACATTGCCAAGTATGCCTGACCCGAATCCAAAAGAGCATTGTAAAGCATTAACACTAAGGAATAAGAAGCAATTACCTGATCCTTATCCGAATTTGAAAGAATTTAGAGATTTTGTCGAGGAATCTACGAATTGGGAAGAAAAAGGGGCTGCTCGCGAAGGTGAGATGGCGGAAAAGTTAATGAAGGATAAAAATGATGAACTACATTTACAAAAGATCAGAGAAAAAGGCATGAGAAATTTGGAGGAAAAATCAATAGAGGAAAAAGGAGAGGCAATCAAGGCGTATCAACCACGCATTCCATATCCGAGCCGTCTGAGAACAGCACAAGAGGATAAGAATTTCTCTAAATTTCTTGAAGTTTTTAAGAAGTTGTGCATTGATATACCTTTTTCTGATGCTATTGCACAGATGCCTGTATATGCCAAATTTTTGAAGGAAATTTTGTCAAAGAAGAGGTCGGTCGATGATGATGAACGAGTGGCACTAATAGGGGAGTGCAGCGCTGTTTTACAAAGAAAATTACCCATCAAGCAAAAAGATCTAGGGAGCTACACAATTCCTTGTGTTATTGGCACTCATGAATTTAGTCATGCTTTATGTGACTTAGGTTCAAGTATAAACTTAATTCCGTATTCAATTTTCAGGGAACTGGGAGTTGGAGTGGTAAAGCCAACACGAATGCAACTCCAATTAGCGGACCGCTCCATACGAACACCATTGGGAATTGTTGAAGATGTTCCTGTCCAAGTTGAAGATTTCATCTTCCCGGTGGATTTTGTCATATTAGATATGAAAAAATATCTAGACATGCCTCTTATTTTAGGAAGACCATTCTTACAAACTGGGCGTGCAATGGTGGACATGGATGATGGAAAAATCACTTTAAAGGTTGGTGAGGAGCAAGTTTCTTTTGATGTGGCCAAGACAATTCAAATGCCGAAGGATGAGATGATGTTTACACTTGCAACCAAATCACAGCTATATATCTAGAAAAAACAGGTAATTTCACAAGAATTTAATGCTTTACATGATTCTTCATTTCATTTAAAAGTTGCCCAAGAAGATGTTATGGAAGTTAATTCAAAGGAAAATCAAAACATCATAAATAAGGACAGATTTGGATTAATTCCACTTCAACATTGGGATATTCCTAAGCTGGTCCCATCGGTTGAAAACCCCACTGATCTTCAATTGAAACAACTTCCTATACATCTTAAATATTCATTTCTTGGTGAAAATAATACTTTGCCCATAATTGTGAATGCTACTTTAAATGAACATGAATTAAGTGCACTAATGGCTGTTTTGAGAAAGCATGTGAAGGCCATAGGTTGGACAATCGCCGACTTAAAAGGATTGAGTCCTTCGCTCTGCACTTATCATATTTACATGGAAGACGACTACAAGCCCATTCGGCAGCCACAAAGAAGATTAAATCCTCACTTGTAAGAGGCTGTAAAGACGGAATTCATTAAACTACTCGATGCAGGTATTATTTATCCAATTTTTGATAGTGAGTGGATAAGTCCCGTGCAGGTAGTTCCTAAAAAGGATGGGATGACAGTCATTCAGAATGAGGATGGCGAGCTTGTGCCAACAAGGCCAGTGACGGGGTGGAGAGTTTGCATTGACTACCGACTGTTGAATGAAAAAACAAAGAAAGACCATTTTCCACTTCCTTTTATTGACCAGATGTTGGAACGTCTAGCAGGCCATCAATACTATTGTTTCTTAGACGGATATTCAGGATATAACCAAATTCCCATAGCACCCGAGGATCAAGACAAGACCACCTTTACCTGCCCATACGGTACGTTTGCATATAGGCGCATGCCTTTTGGGTTGTGCAATGCACCAACTACTTTTCAGCGTTGCATGATGTCAATATTTTCAAACCTTATTGAGTCATGTATTGAGGTATTTATGGATGATTTTTCTGTTTTTGGATCTGATCTTGAGAATTATTTAGAAAAGTTAGACAAAGTACTACTACGTTGTGAAGAATCAAATCTTGTCCTCAATTGGGAAAAACGTCACTTTATGGTGACTGAAGGGATTGTGCTAGGCCATAAAATTTCCAAAGAAGGCATGCAGGTAGACCGAGCCAAGGTTGAGGTGATCGAGAAGCTACCACCACCGAAGGATGTTAGAGCTTTCCGGACTTTCCTTGGACACGCTGGCTTCTATAGGCGTTTTATTAAGGATTTTTCTAAAATGGCTCTTCCTTTGTTTAAATTACTTTATAAAGATGTTGTGTTTGATTTTTCAGATCAATGTATGCAGGCGTTCAATAAGCTGAAAGAGGCTTTGGTTACAGCTCTTATAATGCAGCCCCCAGATTGGAGTTTACCATTTGAAATTATGTGCGATGCAAGTGGGTCGGATGTTGGAGCAGTGCTTGGGCAGCGGAAGGACAAAAGACTGCATCTTATTTATTATGCCAGTCAAGCACTTAATCAAGCCCAGAAAAATAACACGGTCAATGAGAAGGAACTCCTTTCGATTGTTTTTGCATGTGAAAAATTTTGACCTTATTTAATTGGTTCGAAAACAATAATTTCACTGACCATGCTGTTGTGAGGTATTTGTTTGCAAAGAAAGATGCGAAACCACGTTTAATTCATTGGGTGTTATTATTACAGGAGTTCAACTTGGAGATTAGGAACCGGAAAGGAGTCGACAACCCCGTAGCAGACCATCTTTCAAGATTGACAGCAGCCAGTGATGATAGATCCGAAATTTTAGATTTTTTTCCGGATGAAAGGTTGTATTCTATAGAATATTTGAAACCGGACCCATGGTACGCTGATTTAGTTAATTACTTAGCATGTGACATAATGCCTACACATTTGAAATGGAATAGCCAAAAGAAAAAATTTATACATGATGCTAAGTACTAATTTGGGATGAACCGTTTCTTTTTAGAATATGTGCAGACCAAGCAATTAGGCGATGCATCCCGGATCATAAGGTTTTGAAGGTGCTACAAGCATGCCATGAAGGACTTGGAGGAGGCCACGTGGGGCTGAACCGAACAGCTCATAAGGTATTGAGTGTGGATTTTATTGGCCTTTGATTTATAAAAATGCTCGTAACTTTGTGCAAAAGTGTGATGTTTGCCAACGTACGGGAAATATTTCTCATAGAGATGAAATGCCCCAAAAAGGCATACTTGAGGTTGAATTATTCGATCTTTGGGGCATCGATTTCATGGGACATTTTCCACCATCAAATGGCAAGAAATATATTTTGGTTGTTGTTGAGTATGTATCAAAATGGGTTGAGGCAAATGCATGTTCTACCAATGACTCAAAACAAGTAATAAAATTCTTGAAAAAGAATATTTTTACTCATTTTGGAGTGCCCCGAGCCATTATTACTGATGGTGGTTCCTATTTCTGTAACCGATCACTTAACCAGTTGCTTGCAAGATTTAATGTGCATCACAGGGTCACGACACCTTATCATCCGCAAGCCAACGGTCAAGTCGAGGTATCAAATAGAGAATTGAAAAAGATTCTTGAAGCCATTGTTGGTAAGTCTAGGAAAGAGTGGGCTGTAAAATTGGATAAAGCTTTGTGGGCTTATCGAACAACCTTTAAAACTCCTATCGGTATGTCTCATTTTAAATTCGTTTATGGTAAGACATGTCATTTACCTCTAGAGCTTGAGCATAAATCTTTCTGAGCACTAAAAAAGTTAAATTTTGATTTTAAAGATGCTCAAACAAAAGAGAAGATTGGATTTGAATGAGTTAGATGAGATTCGTCTTAGTGCTTATGAAAATGCAAAAATTTATAAGGAGAGAACTAAGAAATATCATGATAAATTGATTAAACCAAGGAGTTTTGAACCTGGACAGAAGGTATTATTTAATTCTCGTTTCAAGATTTTTCCAGGGAAATTAAAAACCAAATGGTCGGGGCCATTTAAAGTATCGCAGGTACTTGAATCAGGAGCAAGTGTCCTCCAAGCTGATGATGGAAGGGAGTTTACAGTAAATGGACAATGAGTTAAGCACTATTTTGGTGATGAAGTTTGGAGGATCGACCTAATATCGATGAGACCACCCATCGATTGATCAGTTTGATTTAATCACATTGCTAAATATCTCATTTCGCGCTGTTTTTGTTGTAAATATTGTACATGCTGTAAATTTATTTTATTTATTTATTTATTTTGTAGGTTTTAGTGTTGTTGGTAAGTGCATGCAAAGTGGAAATCTCCATGCAATGGTCGGGCTAGAAAACTATGGTCAGATTCACTATGCACCGATAATTGTTCAATTTTCGACTTGTAGCAAGGCGCTAGCAATGTATCAGGTGACATCTATTCATGGTCTATTTCTTATGTTCTAGTAAGGATGCTGTTAATTTATTTATGTTAGACATGTACATTTAGTAAACGCTTAGGAAAGTTTATATAAATGCATGCTTAGATTAGCTGATAATAAGGATTTCATTATCCTACTATATTAAGATGTACTGTTGTTTCTACTGTGGTATAGTTTGGGGAATATTTGGGTCGAAATGGCATACATTTTGGTGTAGATTACGGCTGAACCTCCATTCAACGTTGTTGAAAAATAACTTTTCCAAGATTCAACACTTTGTACCATTACTTAATAAATTAAATTTTCAGCCTTCACAATGATGAATCGAGTAATGTTTTATGTTGCTAACATGAATAAATTGATGGAATATTACTTTTAAACAAGATCATGCTTGAGTTTCTCCATAGGAAGTTGTATATAATCTTAGTTAGAAGTTGCATCGGGATTGTAATCTACGTGAATTATTTTTAGAGTGGAGTATCATAAAGGTATGCAAAAAAAAAAAAAAATCATCTTAATTATTGAGTGATTATCATAAAGCCAAAAAAAAATAAAAATGAAAAGAATATATAGAATGATTAAACTTGGCTATGATGATTGGCACGATGTTCTGCTAACACAAGTGGCTTTTTGGAATCCAACCGTCACGACTCAGTGAAAGTGTCATGAACAAAAAGGTTGAAGCCTCGTCCATGATAAGGATAGTGGAGCTCCTTTAAATTGTGAAACCGAATCATCAATCACTTGATGAAAGGAATGAAAAATTGTAGTGTACCTTATTTAAAAGCTCTCATGTCTAGATAAATGTCTTGATGTTAATTTCTCACCTATGGATTTTGTGTGACTGAGTATGCGATATTCAAGTCATCAAGTTTATGAAATTCCAGCCTTTAGTCATTTATGTTGCATAAAACCACTTGCTTCTATATTGTGAAGGCATTTATTCTTCTCTTAATGGAAATATGAAATTTGAGTGTTGGGTCTATGTATATTTTTGTTGCTCAAGGGACGTGCAACATTTAAGAATAAGGGTGTTTGATAGCATCCATTGGACGCTATCTTTTAGTCGTCATCTACATTGAAAAGTATGTCTATTTAGGCTTAATTTCTTTTATTTAGGTAAATATGTTATATTTTTAGCTTGTTTTTAAATTTAAGTTTAATATCATAGTTTGTAGAATATTTAGTTAATTATGCAAATATTTGACCACGGATGTCTTTTATATTAAAACCTTCGCAATGTCTCGATTTATGTATAGAAATTTTATGAGGTTTAGGGCTTATGTTTTAGGTTGAAAAAATAACAAAGACGGAGATAACGTGACGAGAGTGTAAGAGTTAAAAGAAGATAAGCAATGTGTAGCAGGCAAGACATAATAATAATAATAACAACAACAACAACAACAACAACAACAACAATAATAATAATAATAATAATAATAATAATAATAATAATAATAATAATAATAATAAGGGATTTGGTGTGGATAGTCTCTGCGCACAGTCTTGGTGAAGAAGTTGGAAAATTAAAGACGCGATTCTTCAGAGAAACGATATGCTAAGGGAAAAAGAAGCAGATTGATTTAACGGAAAGGAAAAGAAGAAAATAAAAAAAAAGTTGAATTTAGAGAATCGCTCGTCTGGACACACGCAGTACTTCTCTTCATCCTTGTACATAGTGTTCTTTTCTTTTCTTGCCTTAGATTAGGAAGTTCTGTTTGAAGATTGCTACATTAGTTTTAGTTTAGAAATTAAAGTTTGGGGACCGGATTGAATCTATATATATAATTCATCCTGCAATCAAAGACGGGAGTTGGATTGGATCTTGAAGTATGAAATTGTTATTCACATCCAGGAAGCAGCGATATTAATTTATGAAAGCTTAATATTTATTTTGTTCTTGAATTAAAATTTAAATTTCTGCATACATTTAATTGATGTGTTGATTGTTAGGAAAGTACCAGATTTGGGAAAGTATTCGGTTTTATATGAAAATATTAATAATGGAAATTTGTCGGGAGACTATTTCCATCGTTATTCTTAATAGTGTTTCTCATGATCTTGGGAAAGATAGAGAACACAATTAAGAAATTACATTCATGAATAAGAGAATATTAAATTGGTGTGATTAATATGAATTTTAATTTTTAATCCAGGTTGCTGAATTTTCTTTAATATTCCTAATATGTATTAAATTCCTGAATATGTTTTATTTTACTCCGAATAGAATGATGAATTGGTTCGATGTAATTCATAAGTTTTAATGGTTTTATTCCCAAGTTAAATGAACAATTAATTATCGTATAACTAGTACCATTTATGGGAATGTTGCAAACTTATATGCGTTTGACTTGAATTGCTTTCATGTCGGGAGATGAGAATGCATAAACTATGTTGAATATGAAGTTTCATAATGACATTAAAATTTATTGAATCTGAATCATTAAATCATATTGTTGATGCAAAATTTTCAACAATAAAAAGTAAAACCCGAAAATAGAAATTATCTTCGAATTTGATAAAATAAAATGCCCGAGATTAAGAATCCCTAGACACTGTACGATACATAAGTAAACTAGGAAAATAAATACTACAGACTGAAAAAGTAAATGGTGATTCCCAAAGCAATTCACTGAATTTGATGTCGATTGAAGATGCTTTTCCAGAATAGACCCAAATCTTTAAATATTCCCTAAAGAAACGTTTTGAACCATCGTCTGGACGGTTACAGCAACCGCCATCAACCGCCCACTAATTTCTCCTCCATTGACACGTGTTTTAACTGTTTCACCAACCGCTCCCATCAGTTACAGAACCCAACTTGCTCGATCGACCGCCTCTGGGCACCTTACCTCCTTAAATGGACGGCTGGTCCCGAACGACCACTCAACCGCCCAACATACTTTAGACAAACTATTTAAAACCTATGTCAACCGCCACAACCAAGTCGTTCCTTCATATCCGCTTGCCGGTTGTAACTTCTCTTAACCGTCTTTTCAGACGGATCATAAATCACCATCCGACTGAGAAACCGTCTGGACCATCCACTGATTGAACCTACCGAATAACCCAAAGATTGATCAACCGACCAATCCAGATACTAACTGGTTGCTAGACCAAACGACTAATCAGTTGCCCACTCGAGCGACCACCATTCGGTTCCTTCAAATAGCTGAACAACCATTCGTCCAGACGATTCATCGGTCGCCTAATCAAGCGACCACCATCCAGTCCCTTCAAACGGCTGAACAACCGTTCGACCAAATGACCGGCCAATCGATCAGGCGATTAAGCGACCAATTAATAGACCTTTCTTTGCCGGACCAATTAACAGACCTTTCCTCTTGTCCAACCTCCGTATCTGCCATCTCATCTTTCTTTGCCCGACCTCCTTTTCTCCGACCTCCATGTCTGCCCTCTCATCTTTCTTCACCCGACCTTATCTTGTCCAACCTCCTTATCGGCCGTCTCATCCTTCTTTGCCCGACCTTATCTTGTCCGACCTCCTTATCGGCCGTCTCATCCTTCTTCGCCCGACTTCATTTAAGACCCTACTACCATATCAGGCCCATTGGACTATACATCAATCCAATTTATAAGCCCATTCTCAAGAAACCCTATACATTGGTTTTTTCTTACTCAACAACTTGCCTCCTCCCGCCCGACTCCTAAGCGTCACTTTTCATGACGTTTAGGAGTTTGCAGTACAGTGCTATCATTACACTGTTTAATGTCACATCGTGGGGTTTATGTAAAACCCTTCTCTCACCTTTCCATATTTACGCACTCAAAATCTTGAAATTCTCCTTTTTATAGGACAACCCCGGGTCTCCAACGGCTGTCCCTCAACCGACCTCCATCATCCGAGGCCATGTCAGCCTCAAATCCGACCTCCATTTATCACGGACTGGTGGTGGCTTGCACGGTGGTCGATCTCGCACTACCATTTTGTCCTTTAACTCCACTTCGAAGGAGCCATCCTTTCCGTCCCGCTTCTCAGCCACCCTACTTTCGTAGATTGTGAACTTATTATCCTGGTCAAGCTCTTGTTCCTTTGGCTTGCGCTCATTCCGTTTGTTGTCTCCTTCATCATCTTTTTGTGGGCTCTGTGAAGAAGACACAGAGATCACTGATGCAGTAGTTACTTTTGGGAAAGGCTGCTGCTTCACTCCTATCGTCACGTATTTGAATCTTCCAACTTTGATCGCCCTTTGGATTTCCTTTCGGAAGTGCGTACACTGGTTTGTGTAATGCATAAAAGAGTTATGCCACTTGCAGTATGGCCTTCCCTTTATCTCATCCTTTGTTGCCAACTGTTGCCCCTTCGGTATGCGTATTTGCCCATCCGCTAGTAGAATATCGAAGATTTCATCTGCTTTGGATGCATCAAACGTCGGTTGTTCCCGCTCTTCTGCCCCTGGAAGGGGCTTCAATTTGGAACATACATAGGGCTTGTTGTTTACAATTTCAGCAACCATTTCTTCAGCACCTTCCCTTTGTTTTTCGTTTGGTGCATATATCTTTGTATCGACACTGGCTATTTGATGGAAGTTGTGATCCTTTTCTCTAAAAAGGGATTCTAAAATCCCCGCCTTTGATGCTAAATTGGCCAAATCTTGAACATCGTGGGCCATTAAAGCCTCCCGCAGTCGTGTATGCATATTCCTGACCACCAAATTGGTCATCTCGCTCTCCTCAATGATTATCGGGCAACGTCCCTTCATTAGTCGTATCCGCTCTATAAATTGGTAGGCAGTCTCCTCCGGCATTTGCCTGATTTCCAAGAGGTCTGTGAGTGAGACTGCCGGAAGAGGATTAAAAACCTTGCATTAAAGGCTGCTTCCAAGCCTTCCCAGGTTTGCAACTGCCCTGGCGGAAGATTAGCAAACCAGTAAAAAGCCATTTTTGTGAGAGATAATCCGAACAACTGTAATTTATGAAACGGATTATTGCCTACTTCCCCCAATTGAGCTGTGAACCGTCCCACATGCTCAATGGTCGAGGCTCCATCTTCTCCCGAGAAGGAGTGGAAATCTGGTGGCCTATAATTTCTCGGGAGAGGATGCTCATTGATGATTCTCTCTGGAAATGGCCTCTGATATACTGGCCTGTTCACCGTTTGAAGATTCATTCCGAAATGCACCTGCAGAACTTGAGCGATGTCTTCTGGATCCACTATGGGTGGAATAGGGTCGAAAATAGGAATGGGATTATGAGCCTGTCCCCCCAACCTCTCTTCCCTAGAGAAGGCTGGCTCGGCTGGGATGAGATTATGAGCCTGTCCCCCCAACCTCTTTTCCCTAGAGAAGGCTGGTTCAATTCTGACACCCATTAGAACATTATTTGGGTATGTTAGAGGAGTTTCCCCTTTATCGACCCTAGTAGCGGCACTTGGAAGAGTGCTGCCGACATATGAAGGTCCGACAAAATTTGCTTGTAACCTGGATGGCGACATCCCTGAGGGTGATTGGGTGGGTTGAAGAGTAACCCTTGATAAAGCCTGATCTAACATGTTTTGCATGAGGTTTTGTTGCTCACGCAACATATTCTGCATGACCAAAGTTTGCTGATTGTTCCATTGTTGAACACAAGACACCCAATCGGCAGGTACTTGTGGTGCTTCCCCTGCATTCGGCATAGCAGGTGGTGAAATTGTTTCCTCACTGGTGTTGAAGATACTTGAGGCTGTGAACCTGCCATATGGATCCTTCTGATGATTCGGCCGGACCTCAGTCGTATAAAATTCTCTCTTGACGTAGGATCAGCAATCTTGCCTTTCTCCCACTGTGGTCGCCAAATTGTTGATGCAAAATTTTCAACAATAAAAAGTAAAACCCGAAAATAGAAATTATATTCAAATTTGATAAAATAAAATGCCTGAGATTAAGAATCCCTAGACACCGTACGATACATAAGTAAACTAGGAAAATAAATACTACAGACTGAAAAAGTAAATGGTGATCCCCAAAAGCAATTCATTGAATTTGATGTCTATTGAAGATGCTTTTCTAGAATAGACCTAAATCTTTAAATATTCCCTAAAGAAACGATTTGAACCGTCGTCTGCATAGTTACAGCAACTGCCATCAACCGCCCACTAATTTCTCCTCCATTGACACGTGTTTTAACTGTTTCACAAACCGCTCCCATCAGTTACAGAACCCAACTGGCTCGACCGACCGCCTCTGGGCACCTTACCTCCTTAAATGGACGGCTGGTCCCGAACGACCACTCAACCGCCCAGCATACTGTAGACAGACTATTTAAAATCTATGTCAACCGCCACAACCAAGTCGTGCCTTCATATCCGCTCGCCGGTTGTAACTATTTTTAACCGTATTTTCAGACGGATCATAAATCACCATCCGACTGAGAAATCGCCTAGACCATCAACCGACTGAACCTACCGAATAACCCAACGATTGATCAACCGACCAATCCAGATACTAACTGGTTGCTAGACCAAACGACTAATCAGTTGCCCACTCGAGTGACCACCATTCGGTCCCTTCAAACAGCTGAACAACCATTCGTCCAGACAATTCATCGGTCGCCCAATCAAGCGACCACCATCCAGTCCCTTCAAACGGTTGAACAACCGTTCGACCAAATGACCGGCCAATCGATCAGGCTATTAAGCGACCAATTAATAGACCTTTTCTCTTGTCCGACCTCCGTGTCTGCCATCTCATCTTTCTTCGCCCGACCTCCTTTTGTCCGACCTCCGTGTCTGCCCTCTCATCTTTCTTCGCCCGACCTTATCTTGTCCAACCTCCTTATCGGCCGTCTCATCCTTCTTCGCCCGACCTTATCTTGTCCGACCTTCTTATCGGCTGTCTCATCCTTCTTCGCCCGACCTTATCTTGTCCGACCTCCTTATCGGCCGTCTCATCCTTCTTCGCCCGACTTCATTTAAGACCCTACTACCATTATCAGGCCCATTGGACTATACATCAATCCAATTTATAAGTCCATTCTCAAGAAACCCTATATATTGGTTTTTCTTACTCAACACATATATTTCATTATAATATAGCAGGTTATGCAATCTTTGATCAATAGAATTTAGTTTCTTATATTAAATTTCTGTAATTTAGGTATTAAAATTGTCAAATCAATATTTATTCATTTTAAATCTATTGAATTAATCTTTAAATGACATAAAATTTCTATAATATGAATGAATATATTGAATTCTCTGTGGATTCGACTCGGTATACTTACCGATTTATTACTTGATGCAATATCGTACACTTGCGATAAATTGAAATAAAATATTTAAGTATCAGTCTTGTCTGCTACACATAGTTCGTCTAGTTTTCTTTGTCTTATCAGACCTAGTTTGCAGGCTATTAGGTTCAGCCGAGGGATTAGCCAGAGCGCACTCGTCAAGTAGCGGCTACAAATTCCCACGTTATGAAAAAAAAAGTATATTGTTGTGTTCTAAATACTTACCAATCCTCAGGAAACACATTTATTAAATGCACAAAAGATGATAAATGATGTTCATGCTACACAAATTGAGATGACAAAATGTGTTGGACTTACTCTAAAATTATCCTATGATCTTATGGTTAGAGAAACAGGAGGCTGAGATAGTTTAAGAGTTATGTAAGAATTATTTACGCTAAAAAAGAACAAAAAATATGGAAGTTGGAAATACCAATAGAGTACTTGAGTATTTGTAGGAGATGCAAAGTAAAGATCTGAATTCTTTGGAGTCCATTCAAGTTGACAAAGACGACATGATAACTAATATCTTTTGGGAAGATAGTAGAATGAAAAATAAATTGTGTTAATTTTGGAGATGTAGCAATTTTCGACACCACGTATAGAAAATATAGAGAAAGCGGTCCTATTACGCTTTTTTTTTTGTGTTAATCATCATAGACAAACAATAATAGTTGGTGCTTCACTTTTATAGAATAGAGACTTTTCTTAACAACCTCCAAAAAATACTGGCACAGTAAGCGTCAAATCGAAGCCGAAAAATTGATACAACTTAGAGAGTGCCTCACATAGTCGAGACACTTTTCAAGACATTTTCTTCATCTCTCTTCTTTCTCCCACATCTTCTCCCTTCACTGACACACCATTCGTGTTTGATTTCATCGGCATTGAGTTTTCACCGGAGTTAGGTCTTCACTGTTTTTTGAGTTGCGCCTTTAGCAACAAAGTTCCCCATCGTCCATTTCTAGAGTTGGGTCTTCACTGTTTCAAGAGTTCATTCTTCACCGCAAAGCTCTCCGTCGTTCATTTGAAGAGTTCGGCCTTTGTCAGCGATAGTTGCCATTGGTTCTTCAAGAGTCTTGCAGATTTTATCTTGAGTGATTTCCTTAAAGAAGAAGCAGTTGGACAAAATTATGAGAATAATTTCTCTATTCTCTCCCTTATCTAGATAGAAGAGATCACTATCACACTCAACAATGAGCCACTGTAATTGATTTATTTTTATTCACTACCAAAAAAACAGTTTTCTGCTACGGCCGGAAATTAGTAACAAAAAGCTAATTTTCGTGTAATTTGCGTATTTGCTATGCCTTAGTGACACGACTTTTATCCGTAATATGTACTCGCGTAACAAATGTTTTTTGCCACGCACATTTTCGTAACTACTACTCTCGGTCAACGTTCCTTATGGCAAGGTTTTTGTTACGATCTTTGTTACGAATATTCTCTCGTAATAAAAGGTCGAGCTTCCCACGCATGTGCCAGGACTTTTTGTCATGATATTTGTTACAAAAGTTCCTCGCGTTACCAAAAAATTTACTATGACCGCTTGTCAGAGTACGTTTTTTGTTACGATTTTTTGTTAGGTCATTGAAGCCGTAATAAATAATATATTTTCTTATGGTCACGAAACCGGTCGTAACAAAATTATCCCTTCATATTTGTTACGTCCAAAAACCACTTTTTGTCACGTCATTTGTTTTTTTTGTTATGTCATTGAATCCTTAACAAAACTATCCATTCATAACAAATAACGTCATTTCTTCCTTTTGTTACGAAAAAATAACGTCTCGTAAAAAAGAGTAGTTGTGGTACAATTGAAATTGTGCATAAAAAATTAACTTGTTGTGATCTTTCTTACACCAAAGGAAATTTTGTATACAACCATGCTATAAATATTACGATTGGCCATAATTGCAAACGATAAACACTATAAGGGAATCCCAACATAGGATATTAATATAACAATATTTACTAGACGATGTCCACCGCCAAACAACAAAATAAAGTAACCCATCAAACAAGCCTAGCAACATCTTCACTTCGATATTATGTTCCGCAAAATGCAAGCATTTTAAACATCCAACCTAGTAATAAGCAAGTGGGGAAATCCATCAATCCATAACAACAATTCTCACCACACAAAAGATAACTCCAAATGTCTATGCATCTATTCCATAGGTATTACACATAGCCGTAACAACCTACCATCCAAACACATCTACGGCATCCAATCCATAAGGCAAACGGGGGAAAAACATTAAGGAATCGGTTGATATGCTTCAGGGGTGGCGCATGAGCTGCAATTACCAACAGAAGGAGAGTAAAGTGGAATTGAATCCCCGACAAAAGTATACAAGAACCATGTCAATGAAGAAGCTGCACTGAAATCATAATAGTATATCAGTCTAAATTTCAAATTATTAAATAGATGTTTGAACTACACAAAAAAAAAAGTACCAAAGGCTAAAAACAAGTTGCATTGAAATGCTAAGATAATAACAAAAATACATTAGACTAAGTTGCAAATTAATTAGATAATAACAAAAAATACAAATTGAACTAAAAATTTGCAAATCCTTGTATGTCTCTTCATTTGGATTGACATGGAATACATTAAACCAATCCAATCAATCCGAAACTATATAAATTACAAAAAAGCTATTTCAACCAATTTCAATATTAAATAAATTAAATGAAACTTATTTCAACCAATCCAAAATTAAACAAATTAATTAAACCTATTTCAACCAATTTGAAACTACACAAATTACATTAAACCAATTCTAACCGATAACATGGTTCTGAAAAGTGAGATACAGGAATTTGTACTACAACCAAAAATTTCCATCAAATTATTGTCTAGATCCTATCTTAAATAAGCATATACCAACAACTAAAACCAAAACATAACTTTGGGGTGACCACTAAAACATAATAACAATAAATCATACAACAATAATAAACTACCAAACAGCTCTACAAATGAATATTAACATGTGTGTTTGTGCAGGCCCATGCAGGTGTTTACACTTATACATCTATAGGCATTTGCATCAAAATGGAATGACAGACATCTCACAACACCTGAAAACAATAAGAAGTGAATATTCTTACAATTTTTTCATCCATTGCTTTTAAATCAATCATTGGAATCAATTTCATAGTTACTTTCTTCCGAACTTCATTGACATATACTACCTGGCATATATTGGTTAAATTCACAAAGTTAGCAAATTGTTTTCCAGAAATACCAATGAAATTTCTCAATGTTAGTAGATAGTTTCCTACCTATGCAAGATCACGTTTATACCTTCCACTCAAGATCGGGCCAACATGCCCTTAGAGATTCCAACCGTTTTGTTTCTTACCGATTGAAAACGAGAAATTTCATTAGTTAGAACCTTCATCACTTTACTGGAATATACAGTCCCAATCCCTTTATATGCTTGCAAATTCAAAATTTTTAGATAGTTCCTAACATTACTAAGAATTCAAGTAGATATATGATACATATAATACACCCACACGAAACTATTTATGCATGCATCTAACAAAAAGCCTCAAATGTAAATCAATTGTGTTCAAACACAATTACTTTAACTAGATATAATAATCAGATACTCGAACAAAGGCAAGAAAATCACTTCATAGATATCATGTTGTCTATCAGCTTCAACAAAAAAATAAAGCCATTTAAGTGATCAACAACACATGTAGATATAATCTGCAATTTAGTTCCCATTTCCTTCATTAACTTATCATAAGTGACTGCTTGACACTATATATTCTAGGATCTCGGCACTATGTGAAATTAACACACAATAAAAAACCATGATGCATATTATTTCCATGGGTATACTTTGTTTTAGAATAAGAACGAGGTTATTCACATTGTTTAGAAACAAATGACATTTATGTCTATGCAAGACACATATTGTGTATTCATAACTAACACAAAATCTTCACAATATAAAGGGAAAACCGACGTTACATCATTTCAATCCTTATCCTAGTTGTGTTAAGGCAATTTTTTTAACTATTCCAAATTTATAGCAACAATTCGCCATTACAAAAACAAATAAGAAGAAAATACAACGATGTGGATGCTAGAGAGTAAGGATATATAATACTATTATGGCAAATTTAATCTAATAAGTAAATAGTTAATTAATTAATCTATTTTTTACATTTGCTGGATATATCAATACATGTGGTTTTTTCCTTATGTCCACAAAAATAACATGTTTTCTCACCTAAAGTTTTGAAGCGCATAAGAGTTCCATTTTCAGATATGGCTGGGCAATAAACAAAGGTAGGTTTTGTCTCATTGCATATATTGTTAATCTAAATTTGTTCTTTTTCCTAAAAATGGATCTGCTTATGCATATTGAAGTTGACATTATGATTTTAAACATAGCATCCCCATCCCTTCTGTCTTTGACAACATAGTGAAATGTATTATTTTATGCATGTACAATGGGATCTGTTGATTTCAATATTCCTATGTCACTTTAGTTTTTTGAAGATTCCTTGCACAATTCCATGTACTAGATTATGTCAATTTCCAAAGGTGTATTTGGATATCTTCTGGTTTTAGTTTTTCATCAGAAAATAGTGTAGTCCCCTTTAACAAAATGACCAAATACAGATGTCTTGATCACCTTCTTAGATCTCAACTATGTTGTGATTCCAACATTTCTACTCTTGTTGTGATGCCTTTTGACATTTACTATTTAGAATGCAATAAGTCTAGAATGTGAATATGAATTCCTTATCTGATTTTTTTACTGCAGTTCTTGGTAGAAAAGCATTTGTGATCATAATGGTGTAGCAAGAAGATGTGGTCTGAATGGAGAAATGGCAAAACATGCATTTTCAAGAGGGATATGGAGTTTTGTGTGCAAGATGGATATAACAAACATACAACAGTGAGAAGAAGATGATAATGCATGTCATGTGAAAATAAATACATATGTTCATGTGCAAGATAATGAATGGGATGATAATTGACAGGTCACTAATTGGACTATCTAATAAACCACAATTGGAACACACAAATAAAGCCGAATTCGGAACAAAACTACGCCAACAAGAACCAGTAAAAAAAAGTGATAACATTAGTCAATAATTAGACTAGATAGAGCAGGATTAACATTTGAAGTACATAAAACTAAAAGAAAGGATTACAAGTGTGAAATGCTATTATTCTGATGGGAATGAAGCTGACGAATTGACGATTAACCAAGCAGGAGCAGCATAATTAAACTAGCCTAAGTATAATGACAGTAGTAGATTATATTAACTATCTAATGTACCACAGACATAGTAAGGAATTAAATTTAACCTAAACAATCCGAACTGACTGAGCCTATTACAATTACAACGAGATTGATTAACAGGGTAGGCTAGAACTAATTAAATTTGCAGCAACAACTAAGATATACACGTTACAAACACTGTTGGCTCACTAAACTAATCTATCACACATCAAACTAAATTAATTTACAGCAGTTGAGCAAATTATCCAATGAACAGCTCGCCTAATTTAACTTAAGCCCACAACATCAGCAATATCTGGAAGCAACTTAATATTAATGAATGCAAGAACAATGAATACAGAGCTTTTTCAAAGACAGACAAACAAACAATGAGAAGAAGATGATAATGCATGTCATGTGCATGTGAATGCATATATTCATGGAATGAATTAGATGGAGTTAGTTACGAAACCCATTTGTTTGTTTTCCTTCTCCATTCCACACATACATCATCTTTATCATACTATTCAACAACTGATTCACTACTTCAAAAATGATTTTGTTTCCAAAACACTTATTGAATGGTAGAATTTTACTAAAGAAACTTGGGTAGTATGAATAGCACCATTTACAGTTTCACCGTTCGAATATGATGCTTAATCAATTCAACAATTTCTGGCCTTCGTACTATTAATCCTTAATTTACAAGCCTGTGGCTTTTCAAGTTCATTTTGTGTAGTTGTCAATATTTTATTTTTTTCATTTCATACATATACATTTATTTATTTATTTTATTTCAAAATCATATTTGAAAACATGGTGATAAAGATATTAAATTATCTTCATTAGGAAGCTGAGTTATTAATGAAGACACACATTAAGAATCACTTTGATAACAATCTTATCTTAAATTTAGGATAAAAAAAAGTAAATTGCACAAGGGGCAGGGCAATATGAAAAATAAAACAAAATATAATTGAAAATCCACCCCCACACCTTTGTGAAATGTGAGAGTTAGCGCAAGATATCATGAAAGAACAATATATACCCAGAAAGAAAAATCAAAATTGGGCTCAATACCTATGGTCACACACAAATTGTAACAATGAGGAAGAAATCTTTCCGTACCTAAAGATACTCCCTAAAGCAGAGCTCCGTATCAACCTGAGGAAGAAGCTGAATATTAATACTCCCTAATTCAATTTTTCCTTATAGGAAGA
This sequence comes from Andrographis paniculata, assembly GCF_009805555.1. Lineage (NCBI taxonomy): Eukaryota > Viridiplantae > Streptophyta > Magnoliopsida > Lamiales > Acanthaceae > Andrographis > Andrographis paniculata. The sequence continues at coordinate 4,671,310 of NW_026137611.1, forward strand.
GATGAAGAACTGTGAATCGAAAACAAATAATACTGGAGAAAACTTTAAAACATTACCTGGACGCCAGCGCCAGACTACCTACTCAATTCCACAACTATAAGCGTCGCGTCGGCGGAAGAAAGAAGGGAGTCGTCGATCGTTGGAGGGGACGAAATACTATGCCCTCAATTTGTCTGATTTTTCTAAGTACTGGAAAGTGAAATCTTTTTGCCCTAGATCTCTACAAGCGTGTTTATTTTGTCTGTGGAGTGAAAGCGCAGATGCGTTTTTACCTTTTTTTTATTTGTTTATTGCAATTTTTTTAATTAATATTATTTTAACCATTTGTACGAAAAACTATCATAACTAATGTTATTTTGACCAAAGTCTACAATCTCCCTATTTGTTACATATTTTTTGCGTAACTAATAAACTTGAAACGTTGACCAGGAGGAAATTTGTTTGTCACGGATACTCACGTAACTAAAACCACTATTTGTTACGATGTTGTTGTAACGAACTCTCGGGCCGTGGTGAAAGGCCATTTTTTTGGTAGTGATTCCAAATCGATTCTCACAAACAAGCTTGGACACATGAGCTTTAAATTCTGTCTGGAGGCGTTTTAAGAAAAAAAAAATATTGTATTTGTTCTAAACCACTATATCTGCAATATTGCCACAATTTAAGGTGTTTAGGATTTTTTCTCTTAGTATGTTTTTATTTTTTTTGTTTTTTACTATGTAATTTTTAACTATTAACATTGAATAAAATTCTGTTACACTTTCTTTTCTATATACCAAAAACTTATTTTACTTAAAGAAATAATAAAATCATACAACAATTGAGATGTTTTGGACGTGTGTTGTTTGTATTTCAAATTTAAATCAATACTGCTCGGTTTATACATTTTCAAATAATAATATACTGGTAACCTCGGTGCTTCCAATAAAAATACTCTAACACCACAATTGCCGCGTAGCAAGTGGTGCCGAGGTCGATTCACATGGACTACAAAGTTTAATTTATGTTTTGTCACAATTTCAAATATTAGGGGATAGATTAGCAATTCACAAAAATAATTAAGATAAGCGATAAAATCTAGATTTCAAAAAGATTAAACTTCTAGCCCAAGGAGTGAACAAGAAACCAGATTAAAGATTCGATCATTGATTTTAAATAATCTCGTTATTCAATTGATAAATTGGTTATAGGCATTAGATACGATCATAACGCCCAATTTTTCCTTACTTTATTGGCGGCAATGGTACGACCGATTAACCGCATCCCTAATCAAAGAAATAATCTAGGTACGACCATAAATTAATTTCCTTAATTGAAAATAGTCCGAGAAAAACTCAATTCAAATATTCAATCAATTACGAAAAGATTAAATTATTTGATCATGCAATTCCTAGGCTAAGCTTGTCAACTTATTTACCACTTTATCAAACAAGTGCACAATTACGGATGCAAATGTTCAATTGGCACACAATTGTTAAACCAATCTAAAATCCGGCCGCAATAAAAGACTAAATAAAACAATTATAGTTATGAATCACATAAATTGCACAAATATCAATTTCATAAACAAAATGCAATTTAAATCAAAACATAATCTCACAACTTTAAATCCGAAATCTAAATTCAACCTTGGACTAGAATAAAGGAAACTAGCTACTCATGCTCAAAATAAAAGAAAACAATAAGATAAAGATAATGATGATCTTCCGATGTAGCTTCCTCTCAAATGCCTCGCACAATCCTTCAAACTATGAAATGTTAGTGTAAATTATGATATCTCATCCCATGTCTTGGCCCCTTTTTATCGATTATCGGTTCTTTAATACGCCTTTAATCACTCAATCTCAATCACCATTCCTAGTCTCAATCCCCGTAATCCATCACTTTCCTTGACATGCAAGCTTAGATCAAGCCTTTTCAAAATTCTTTGATCGAAAATATGGCATGGACGTGATTTAATCCATTCATTTGCATCAATCAATAACATGACAAAATGACTAGAAATCTATCCATAACATTAATTATGCTTTATAATTTATCTATATAAATATAGGACAATATATGCATTATCATATACTTTCTCCGTCCGCAATATTTAGTCCATTTTGGGACGATATGAGAATTAAGAAACATAAATATTTATTAAAAATAAAAAAGTAAAAAATAGTTGTGGGTATTTTGAAAATTTAGTTAGTAATTGAATAAAATGAAGGGAGATAATGTAATAAAGTTAGTAGTATCTGTTATAAATAAAGATTGAATGAAAGATAATAATTAAATATTAATTTTTTAATTTTTTTCAAATATAGTAATTAGGTAGATTTAAGGGACAGACAAAAAAAAAAAAAAGTGAGAATCAATTTGATCGGGTAGAGGTGAGTTATATTTTCTCATAAAATATTATATGAAAATACTATTAAATTAAAACTTAAATCAAATTTTCAAACCTAAATCAAAACCAAACAAACCCTTTAATTTTTTTGTTTAAGTGAAATTAATGTTGGATGAGATGCACTGCACAAAAAATATGTATGCTTGAATGGTCTTATTGAATAACTAAAAGATTAAGAAAAAAAAATCTTAAAAAGAATATAATAATTTAGGTTATACTCATCCAGTATTATTTTACACACTTTGTAATTTATATTAAAATATATATATATATATATATAATATAACTTAACCATTTGAGCTATAATCCCTTCACTATTATTTATAAAGGCTTATTGTAACACCACTAGTTGGTTCATACTGGAAATGCTATCATCACACTACATTGAGGTCGTCACCTCCTACTTCGAGACCCACAATACAGTGTTAAGGCTAAAATTAACTATAAAATCACATTAAACAAGAGGTTTTTTCGGTTAAAGATTTATATATAATACAACAGAGGTAAGTTCACCCACTCAGCCCGTCTGTCTATATCCCGAGACATCCCCTGTTTCGGAGGTGCCACGCATACCTGAACCAAATATTTTTCTTAAAAGCAGTTTAGAATTAAATCAATTTTAAGAACGAACATAAAATATGTCATGACATACTTTTTAAAATGAAGTCTAACCCCCGTCAATCACAAAATAAGTGTCGTGCCACGCCAATAGTGAAATAAGCAACAATGTTATCGAATTCGAAAACCCATGCATATATACATATATATATATACATCAGTCAAAGTAAGGCGCTGGAAAAACCTCGACCTTATATAGGCTCACTATATTTGTCTAAGTAAGTAGCCGGAATAACCTCAGCTCCATAATAACAAGCTCACTATACCATCATCAATAAATAGCCAGAAAACCCTTGGCTCAAGGAAGAACTTGATAAACCCATAATAATATAACAATCATCCGGTTACTTCCATATACCCACCATATAACTCCCGCAATCAATACATGGATAGCCGAATGTTGTCGCCATTAACCACAATTCGCTCTATAGTCTGTGATAGCGAAGATAGGACCCCAATGTCTAGCCTTACCCCGTGTAATTTAGTAGAATCCGTGTAACCTGGAATCACCCAAAAGAAACCCGAAAATTCTACTCCTCCTCGCGCGCCCTAACTGGATCACGTTTGGAGTTTGACATATAATTCTAAACTACCGGTAGACCTCACCAATGGCCAGCTCAATGATTGGAACAATACCTAACACGAATGATTAGACCAAATATGTCTCAACTACAATGGTTTAATCCTTGAATGACCGTGAGACTAAGTCACCCAACTATCCGACTACTATCGTCCACTATCGCCAAAGTGTTACGGTCCATCGGGGTCGAATACCCTAACCCCAGATGATGCCCTCCAGCATTACCGCACACGGCAACTAAATGATAGATCCATATAATATATCCGATAAACCGTGTAATATGTGTGCAACATGTCAAATAAGTGAATGTATCGAAAAGGGCTAGTGAGACAGCTCACCTATCCTTCTTTCCATAAATTCACCAACGCGATCAAATACGTATATCAAATATCATGCGAAGTCTCAAACATGCATATGCATACATATATATAGATATATACATGTACGAACAAAATGGTCAAGATAATATCACATTAACATTATTAATCAGAATCAAATGCAACATGCATACTTAATTTCTTTAAATTAGATTTAATTCTCTATTGCTTACCCCTTATCGACACTCTTTTGACTTTTGCAATCTCACATAAATCTTCTCCAACATACGCATGCCCCATTATTTACTCAAATCGGATGAGCTATATGCTTATTCATAGGAGCTACCTGCTTATTCAAAAGCTAATTTCTATAATTAGTTCGTCGGGCTTCAAACTTTTATACTTAGTAGAATACAATATTCTAGCTATAAAATCCTTATATATCTTAATATTTATATCATCCGATTATTAAATAGAAATCCTTAAAGATATAAACATACAAGCAAGTGCAATACACTGTCGTTTCCAATTTAAGGATGAAATTCTCATAATATGATCCTAGGATTACGATAAGGTTATTAGTTAAAGAAATTTGTCAATTAAATAGTCAAATAACCAATTATGAATTTTCGAAGATTTTATAATTTAATACCCCAATATCTAAATTTATATTAAAAATTTATAATTAAACTCTACGTATAACAAGGAATACAATACCAAAGTTGAAATTGAAATTGAAATCGAACGACTAAATCTTTTTTTTTTCTTTCTTCCTTTCTTCTTCTTCTTTTCTTTCATCTGGACATCTCCTCCTTTTCCTTCGCAGGTAAGGTCTGATTTTTCTTTCTTTTCCTATATATATAATTATATTATTATTATTATTATTATTATATAATATTGTATTATTATTGAGTATAAAATTTATAATTAGGATAATGGCCCAAAAAGGAGGAGAGTGGGCCCGTCATTGGGCCCATCAGGTGACCAAGGGTTTCTCTGGGCGGAAGGTTCAGAGGCTAGGAGGTCGGTTGGTCAGCCTCCAATTTTAAGGAGACAGGACAGTGATGGAAGTTAGCCGACGGGGGTGGTCGGTTGAGCAATTGAATGCGATAACTGACAGGAACGGTTGGTGGGACGGTTAAGGCACGTGTCAGTAGGGGATTAATACGTTGGGCGGTTGATGGCAGTTGCGGTAACCGACCAAGTGACGTTATGAGATATTTCCTTAGAGATTATTTAATGATTCAGGGGAATTCAGAAAAAAGGATCTTCAATCAGACAAAAATTAATTGAGAATTTTCCTGTTGGGGGTCACCCTTATTTTCATGTATTTATTGCTTTGTTCTACAAAAAAAATTTATTAATGCAAGTTCGATAACATTTTCGGATTTTACTGTGTATTGTTGAAAAAACCATTCAACAAATTGGTGACCACAGTGGGAGAGCAAGATAGCTAATCCTACTTTCAACAACGACTTCATACGTTTGTGTTCCTGACGGATTATTAGTAGAAATATTATGGCAGGCACCCAATCTCAAACCAACACCACTGGTGTCAGAGTTTCTGTGGTGACGTCAAATCCAACTACAGTTGTTCCAACCGCAGGAGGGATGTCTCAAGTATAGCTGAATGGTTGACTTATGTTCAAAAAATGAACAATCAACAGATGACTACCATACAAAAAATGTTGCACGATCAACAGAATTTAATGCAGAACATGTTGGATCAAGCGTTGTCCAGGGTCATATTGCATTCAAGCATGCCCCCAGCATTGTCACCCTCTTGTTTTCAGGCAACTTTTCCGGGACCAACATTTGCAGGGCCATCATACATCGATAGCACAATTCTTAGTGCCACTGCTCCCAATCGAGCAGATAGGGGAAAGACCCCTCTAACTTTCCCCAATAATGTTCCTTTGGGGCCAAGAATAGATAATACTCAACCGAATATCATGAGGGAAGATAGGCAAGGAGAACATATACATGATCCTATTCATATTCCTGATCATCAACACCCTCGTCTGGATTCTGAAGAAATTTTTCATGTCCTGAGGGTTCATTTCGGCATGAATCCCCACGTGGATAATTGCCCCACTTATCAAAGACCTTTTCCAGAAAGGATCATTAATGATTACCCTCTCCCAAGGATTTATCGACCACCCGATTTTCATGCTTTCTCAGGAGAAGATGGATCTTCCACCATAGAACATGTGGGTCGTTTCACGGAGCAGTTAGGAGAGATCGGTAATAATCCTTTCTACAAACTGCAACTGTTTGGTTTGTCTCTTACTAGGACAGCTTTTTCGTGGTTTTTCAATTTACCACCGGGACAAATTCAAACCTGGGAAGGTTTGGAGATGGCATTCCACGCTAGATTCTTCAACCCTTTACCAACAGTCTCTCTTACTGATTTGTTGGAAATGAAGCAAGTTCCAGAAGAATCAGCTGCGCAGTTTATCGAAAGAGTGCGTTTGATGAAAGGGCGATGTCTCACAATAATTAATGAGAAGAAGATGACTAATTTAGTGGTCCGCAATATGCATGTACGGGTAAGAGAGGCACTTACTGCACATGACGTAGAAGATCTGGCAAGTCTCGCATCCAAGGTTGGACATTTAGAATCTCTCTTCAGAGAAAAGGACCAAAATTTCAGGCATAATAAAGTTCAGCAAATGGCTAGTATGAAGACGGAAGCATACAACCCTCATATTGATCAAATGGAAGAAATGGCGGCCGAGATCATCTCTGGAAAGCCTTAGGTGTGCTCCAAATTGAAACCATTGCAAGGAACTGAGGAAAGGGATCAACCTACATTTGATAGTTCAAAGGCTGATGAAATCTTTGATATTTTATTGACTGATGGACAGATTCGAATCCCAAAAGGTGAAAGATTGGCCACTAAAGAAGAAATCAACGGAAGACCGTACTGTAAGTGGCATAATTCCTTTACTCATAATACAAGCCAATGCACACACTTCCAAAAGGAGATTCAAAGGGCCATCAAGGCAGGACGGCTCAAGTATGTCACTCTGGGCGTAGAACAACAACCGTTTCCAAAAGTGACGATATCAATGGTAGACGTGCGAGCAATTCCCAAACCAAGAAGAATATATCAGTCAAACAGCCAACAGAAAGAAAGATTTAAGATATATGAAAAGCCAGTAGCAAAAAAATAGGATAACCAAGATGGTTCTTTTGACGTGGAAATAAAGGAGCAAGTGGTGGTTCGAGATCATCCGACTCGAAGGACTGGCCTGGTCGGAGACAATTGGGTTCGGAATAAGAAAACTTTGCCAGTTGACATCGTTCCTCGATTTCCAGGTATGAATCATACCCAAATTCGTAATGCCAAACGCAGGTACGCTGCACGGTACAAGAAGGGGAAAAGGGAAATTCCTTTATCAAAACAGCTGGACAATTTCCAAGTCGTTTCCAATGATCCGGCAAAAAGTTGGTCCGTACAGAAAAGGAATAAAGAACAATCAGACGAGAAGGTTGAAGGTTTCAGATGTCAGTATTGTAAACGGATTAACATTAATCCATCTCTTGAAGAATTCCGTTTAGAATCACTGATAGCCCAATCCGGAAATGGGACGGGAGAAGAATTGCCTCTAACGGAAGTAAACCCAAGATCTGTCAAATCTCGCTTGGGTCCACGAGTCCATTGTCGAATGACAAAAGTTCATTGGATCAAGGAAGAACCTTTATGGGTGAGTCTAGTGGATGGTTCTATGGAGGAACCAGAATGGGCAAAGATATCGGATCTTTGTTTTCAGTCAGAAATTCCTCCAATAGTTTTTTCTCCTATCCCAGAAGGTACATCGCCTTATTTAAAGCCTCTGTATGTTAATGCACACGTTTGCAGAAAACCAGTCACTAAGGTTTTCATCGATAACGGAGCCGTTTTCAATGTTATGCCATTAAAGACCCTCAAGAAGTTAGGAAAAGGAATTCACGATTTATCTCCGGTGGATTTTGAGATGACCAGTTTTACGGGGCAACCGACAAAACCAGAAGGTATGATGGTAGCTCCAATTGAAGTAGGGCCAAAAACAATTTCTTCCGTATTTTTAGTGGTGGATGCAGACACTATGTATTCAGTACTATTGGGACGGGACTGGATACATGCATCACAGTGTGTACCATCATCTCTGCATCAACAATTAATGTTTTGGGAGGGTAATCAAGTCTTTAAAATGGAAGCAGATCACAACCCTTTTTGTGTGTCGGAAAAGGCTGAAGAGTCAGTATTTTACTCTAGTCATTTCCCCCAATGTCTCAGGCATTTCTGGCCAATGAATACCCAAGGAAGGGTTATAGATTCACCAGTCAGAATTCAATGTTCTTCTAAAACGAACACACATCATGTATGGCTCGTAAGGAAGCCAAATCTATCTTATAATATATCTTTAATGGATATACAAGTATGAAAGATTGTAGGTTACTTATTAATCAGTATTATTTAAGTCAGCTTTTGAGAAAAGCAAAAAAAATTAAAAAAATGTGTGAACATTTTTTACATTCTTGACATTTTTGACAGTTGAATCAGTATTATTTAAGTCACACATTTTCACACATCGAGCAGGTTTGAATATGAGATGGGTTATTCACCATTTGGGTTTCTTCTGGCCAAAGATCTTTGAAGATTGTATACAATTTGCAAGAGACTGCCAAGAATGTCAAAAGCATGGACAGTTGAATCATTTGCCAGTTATTGAATTGCAAGCTATGGTAAAACCGTGGCCTTTCAAGTCTTGGGCCATGGACATCATTGGAAAAATACACCCTCCGTCATCCAAACATCATTGTTTTATTTTGGTTGCAATAGACTATTTCACCAAATGGGTAGAGGCGGTTGCTTTAAAAAACATGGATCAAAAGGAGGTAATTGATTTTGTGTTGAATCAGATCATCTATAGGTATGGCATTCCGCATTCTTTAACCACTAATCAAGGTTTAGTTTTCACTGGGGAAAAGTTTATAAGTTTCTTGGCAGAATTTAGTATTCGGATAAATCATTCTTCGCCTTATTATCCCCAATCTAATGGACAGGCAAAGGCAGCCAATAAGATTATTATTGGAATTATAAAGAAAATGGTTGAGGGGAATCCAAGAAAGTGGCATCTGCTATTACCTCAGGCCTTATGGGCACACAGAAATAGCAGAAGCTCGGCGACAGGGTTTTCACCACATCAACTTACTTTTGGACAGGATGCTGTGTTGCCAGCAGAAATTCAGGTATCATCGGGACGTACAAGTTTTACTACTGGAGATTTCACTGAGGAATATCATCAAGTTATGTTGCAGCAATTGGAAAATCTGGATGTCAACCGACTCCATGTAATCGATCAGATTGTAAGGCAGGATGGGATCAGGGCAAAATATTATGGAAAGAAAGTCTTTTATAGGACTTTCCAAGAAGGAGATTTGGTTTGGAAGACCGTCTTACCTACATACAAGAATATTGATCAATTAGGAAAATGGTCTCCGAACTGGGAAGGGCCATTTTTTATTCATAAGGAAATAAGAAATTGTGCCTTTATTATAATAAATCAAGAAGGTAAAAGAGTACATGATTGTATTAATGCTAGATATCTGAAAAGCTATTTTCCTGCCTTTTCAGATAGGAAGAATGCATAAAACAAGGGATTTTATTCAGAACCCAAAGATAAAGGGTTCAAACCCAAGATAGGGTTCATTCATTATCAGATATTGATATGTGCGGAGGACCTCCATCTTCTGAATCAGAATCCTCATCCCAGTGGTTGGAAATTAACTCTGGTTCCTCATCAAAGAGGTCTTCTAAATCAGGTCGGTATTGTTCCCATTGATTTTTCATTTCTTCTAAGTCATGATTGGTACGAGCTTTCATGTCTGTTATGGCCTGGTATTCACGGTCAACAAGAGTGCGTAGTCTGGAAAAAACTGTTCGTTGATTGGAAAATATGTGATCCTAACCAAGATCGGAAGTATGGCTGTCAACATGATGTTCAATTAAGTCTATATGATGATCAATATCAGGGAGGCGGCTTAGGATGTCATGAAGAGTTTCGTATCCATCCAGGACATTTTCCATCAGGCGAATAACGCGATGAATGGTTTTTCTTCCTCGTTGGGAAAATCTGAATTTGAAATCTAGTTGCTTGAGTATATGTAACAAGTCTTCGGCATGAACCCCAACAAGATGGTTACCCACCAAGAAGGGTTGAATGACACTTTCCCAGTTTTCCGAAGGAACATGGGGCCGATGTTGTGACATTTTATTAATACTTCAGGTATGTTCCAGTTTCAGATTTTTCAGGTTGTTTTTTTTATCACAGGGGGCGATAGTCTTTTATAAGGGAAGTGAGGTTAGTTAGGCTTCTGGAGGTTCGGAATATGGAAAGTGATCCTTGTTAATAGGAAATAAAAATTGGTTACCAAGTCAGAATTTACATTAAGATCTACATAAGGGCCCCTAGGGCGATTTTTATCTGGGACCATTTGTCTTTGGCCTTGGATAGGCGTCGGTTGTCAGCACCCACCTGATATCGTTTAATAAATTGAGACCAGACTTGAATCTTCAGTTCTTGATCCAAGTTGGCCTCATATTTCTGATATCTTTCAATCAGGCGCTACTTGTCGGTCACATGGCCCACCCAAATGGACTGCTCCCGACCAAGCATCTCTAATTCTTCCTCATTCTTTTTAATTGATGCATCTATTTGAGTTTTGGCATTGAGGAGGCCGTCTAGCCGTTCGGAGGCTTGCTGAAGAGATTCCCTGGTTTTGGCCACAGAAGCCTCCAGACTTGTTTGATCTAAGCTCGGCTGGAAGGTTTGGCTGATAGGAGTCGGGCGAGTAGAATGTCGTTTGAAGCTCAATTAGCCTCTCCATCAGCCGATGCAGAATTGGGGCGGCCGTCGATTCCGAAGGATTTTGAAATAATAAGCCACCAATCGCCTGGATGAGACTTTCAAATGAGTCTGATCCTAAGTCTGAAAAGGGGCGGTTGACGGCCTAAACAAAGGTGGCTCGGATGTCCGCCGGAATCGGAATGGCCGACAAAGGAGGTAGTCAAGATGTCCCTAAGAAAAAGTTCAAATGTTTTAGTATGATAGTAAGAATGAATGGTAAGAACTACTTGTGGGATTTTACTTACTTCCTGGCGGACCATGGTTACAGAGGGCGCTAGGATTGCCATTGGTCAGGGAGGTCGGGCGGCTGGTACTGCAATTGCCGACTTTTCGCCCGCCGACAAAGGTCCTTGCGGTGCTAACCTGGGGCCCTGAAGTTAAAGTATGAAGTATTTAGCATTTGACAAAGTTGGTATAAGTTCATGAAAGAGAGGTTTGAAGACCTTACCAGGTTAACAAAGGTTTCCGACTCGGAAAAAAAATTTTCTTCTATGTCGAGTGGGGTACCTCCCGGACGGACGGCAGCAGGCGGTTCTGCTGCTTGCCTTGCCGCCTCCGGTGGTGGAGCGGCTGCACCCGGGGCGGCTGCAGTAGGGACGTGCAGCTGGGGCGGCTGCAACCGGGGCGGATGGCTCTTCACTTAAGTAAGAAGATTCAGCAATTTTTGCTGGCAGTATGGCCATCGGTTGAGCAGTTCTTCTCTATCTATTGAAGCCGCTGCCGCCTCCGGTTCGGTTGGTGGTGGCGTCTGCAATAAATATATCAGATATCTATTCTAAGTATGAAGTGTAAAGTTGTTAATTATGGGGTGTTTAGAAAATTACTGCATCTCTTGGGGGTGCTGGCAGAGATCTCCTCCTGGTCGGGACCCCTTTCCGACCACTCATCGGCAGAGAAGGAAGGGATCGCCTCCTAGTCGGGTCCTCTTCCCGACGGTTCATCGGCAATGCAAGTGTTAGTGTTTGGACTTGGACTAGGGGAACCTGCGATGGAATAACATAAGTCAATATATGACTAGTTATGAATATGAGAAAAATGGTAATATGAATCAGTCACTTGGGGCTGATCAGCTGGCAGGTTTGGTTGGTTGGCCGGGGCAAGGGTCGGCTGGTCAGTTGGTGCTGCCGATGTCGGACCTGATATGAAGAATAATATAAGTTAGAAAGTTATGGAAATATCAAGGTGATTAAAGACTTTAGGAGCATACCTAGACAGGGTCGGATCCTTGTTGGCATCCACGCCATCAAGTAGTCCTCAACGGCTTGTTGGTCTATTTCGGAAGTCGGGACTACTTGGATCTGGGAAGCTTTTCTTTTCCTCTTTGGGACGCTTGATCCAGCACCCGGGGTGGCTGTCCTTTTTTGGGCACTTATAGGTCGGGCCGCCCCCAACATCAAGGCAGGTTGGGGCAGGAGAACACCAAACAGCCGATCCTTTTCCGGGTCAAGCAGGGCCCACGTGACCGACCACCATTCGCGGAAGGTCTCAACGGTTTCAGGGGAGGAATGGAAAGGAATGTAAGAGTTGGAAGTTATGTAAGTGGCAAGCTGAGTAAGGTAAGAAGGAATGAGTTTGGGAATGACCCGCCCGTCCGGGCTTTGAGGAATTAGGTTGGGACGGGCGATGGGGCCAGGTAAACCTTGGCGGAAGCCGAATTGGCATGCCAAAAATTGAGGCTGATAACTAAAAGTATAAAATGATTTTTGGCCTTTTTTTATCATATTTTTTACTAACAAATAAAGACTTGGGTTTAACAGCAGAATCCCAGGAGAAAGAGTAGGTCGGATGAGGAAGAGGGTCAGGTTCAGCCATGGGTGAAGACACAGGAAAAGGCCAGAAGAGACCGACCGCATAACAAGCATACTTCCTATATACATAAAAAGGGAGTTGCTGCGGTCGTCGGCTAGGATGGTAGAGATGATGGGGTCGGACGATTGGAGGTGGCCATGACCTAGGCAAAGTCATTTAAGGGCTAATCCCAAAGCATGGTCGGGTGTTGAAGTGATGCGGCCGACCAAGTTTGAACGCGTCGGGAAAGTAAAGACGGAACCAAAGTTCCAGGAACCAAAAAAGGACAGACGCGGCGGTATTTAATATTTTACTATCACTATCTACAAGGCGGGTACTAACCCTAGAAAGACCTTCAAAAAGGTTGGCAAGGAAAAGAGTGCCAAGAGAAAAGAAACGACCTGAAGCTAAATGGATAGCCATATCAAGATGAGAAGAAACGACGCATTTGGAGGGGGAGACTATGACATACCTACAAAGCCAGAAGAGGAGGAAGGCGACATGCTCGCGGTCGGTCACTGGGGTCCCTGCTGCCCCTTGCTGGTCGGTTGTGAATTTTATCCAGCCCCATTCTTTTACTCCAGCCAAGGACCAGCCCAAGTGGTCCACTACTGGCTCCTGTCCATCTGGATGCCCATCACTGGGTCTTCACCCACGATAGGTAGATGGGCAATCATGGTCACATCCATGAGGGTCGGGCCAATAGGGCCTGTTGGCAGAAAGAAGGCCCCCATCTCTGAGTGCCAGAAGGCCGACATAGCCAGGAGCACCTTTTTCGTGCAGATGAAATGGAAGAGTGGAAAGGAGTATGGCCTAGTCGATGTGTTGGCATTTCCACTGCACTTGAAAGCGCTCCGCCACTCTGTTGTACCAGGTGCGGTAGGGGTCCTAGGGATCGGTCAGGTGTGTCTTGATGCTGTCGTTGATACGAACATCATTGTAGTTGGGGTTGTTGATAGCGAGGGGGTTCCCTGCTTCAAGTACCTCCCTCATCCGATTGGAATCCTCAGGAGTAGTGCAGTATGGGCAGACGGTTGAGTCAGCACCTTTGATGCAACAAAAGGTACCTCTGGGTTGGTTCCATCAAAAGGTAGTGCGGGTACGTATTGGTTCGCCATGGATTGAGAGTTCCAGAAAGGAGGTGGTAGCAACAATGAAGAAGATGAAAGGTTTTTCTGGAAATGGTTCGCGATAATGGATGCGTGAAATGTACAAAGTTGATGGAAGGGTTTTTAAGGGGAATAAGGGGTAATGATTTCAGAATGAGGTATTTAAAACTCCATTGATGTGACTGGAAACAGAGTCAGACCGGCACTGTTGCGTAGACTACAGACTCCCAAATGTCTTGTCATGCGGTGATCGAGGAGTGACGTTTGGAAGTCAGGTGGCGGCGGGGCAAGTTGTATAGTATAAAATTTATAATTAGGGTAATGGCCCAAAATAGGAGGAGAGTGGACCCGTCATTGGGCCCATCAGGTGGCCAAGGGTTTCTCTGGGCGGAAGATTCGGAGGCTAGGCGGTCGGTTGGTCAGCCGCCCGTTTTAAGGAGACAGGACAGTGATGGAAGTTAGCCGACGGGGCTGGTCGGTTGAGCAGTTGAATTCGATAACTGACAGGAGCGGTTGGTGGGATGGTTAAGGCACGTGTCAGTAGCGGATTAATACATGGGGCGGTTGATGGCAGTTGCGGTAACCGACCAGGTGACGTTTTGAGACATTTCCTTAGGGATTATTTAATGATTTAGGGGAATTCAGAAAAAAGGATCTTCAATCAGACAAAAATTAATTGAGAATTTTCCTGTTGGGGGTCACCCTTATTTTCATGTATTTATTGCTTTGTTCTACAAAAAAAAATTATTAATTCAAGTTCGATAATATTTTCGGATTTTACTGTGTATTGTTGAAAAAAACCATTCAACAATTATATTATTATTATTAACGTTATTATTATTATTATTATTATGATTATCATCGTCACACATATTTATCTTCTTCATCATCATTATTATTATATTATTAAATTATATATTATATTTAATATTTATCTTTATCGATATTTATTCAATTCACATTCTTTTCAATCATAATCAATATGAAATATGGAAATAAAATTTATTCCATAATATTAATTTCTTAATCTTGAAATATTATAAAAATATTTATTTGCTATAACAATATTATTTTATACACTCTGAAATCGGCGCATTACACTTACTGTATGAGTAATGCAACAACATGTGCATTCCAATATCTACACACTTATCCCGTAAGGGATGGCCTGGTGGTGTGGGGAGTGAATTTGTGACCGTGAGATCATGGGTTCAAACCCCGACGCTTCCAGGTTTACCTTCCATACATAGTTCGTCTAGTGTGACTTGCCTTGTCGGACCTAGTTTGTAGAGTATTAGGTTCGACCGGGGGTTTACCCAATGCACACTTTCGGGTAGTGGCTGCGGGATCCCATGTTATCAAAAAAATATATATATGTACACACTCGGCCATTACTCGATGATAATTATTAACTGAGAGTGCACTACGAACATCATTCAATTTCTAATATTGAATTGACGACATGTTGATGATGAACATTTTTTTGGCAGTGACATCTGCATAAGACTTAAAATATATTGCATATTTATATTATCCCATCAAATTGTACTTATCTAATGACATACAAAAATTTGAGAGGTGTACAAATGGATTTTCTTAGCCTTCACAAGGGATTCTGCTTATTGCTTAAACATCCTCTGTAAATTGAGATATTTTATAGAAATAAGCATAAGTTTTACAGTCTCAAAAGTCCCTTTCACTACACTTAAGAAACTGCATATTCTAAAATTCCTCTAAAGATGTTATAAATTCTTTTGAATCTTCAATTTCATTTGCATCCATCAAATGATCATACATGTCTTGATCATTTCATGTCCATTCCTAGATCTTTCAGGAGATTCTCTAACTTCCTTAATGAATATTTCCCTAGATGAGGAATCTTATAATTGTTTGAGCTAAGATTGGCTATTATCTTCCCAAGACATACTTGCTAACTTAGAAAATTTGAATTTTGAATAGTGTGTGAGATTCGTTTAAATGATTTGTGAACTGTTTCAAACAAATCATCCATTGTCTGTGATATTTGGTGTAGTAATTTATAATGATTTCAATTCTCGGAAATATTGTCATTGACATTTATGTCTGGATTATCTGGTGGTTGAAACACCAAATTAATGTTAAATCCTTCGATACATGTTGACTGTTTCAATTTTGGATCAAAGTTATTGATATGAGGCTTTGCATTATCCCATTAAATATAGTAATGTTCCTATCCCTGTCAACATGTCACTTCTTCTTTATTATTGGTATCTTTTGGGTATTTAAAAGGTGAAAGAGGAATATGAACAGACTATCTCACATTGAAAATATGAAGAGTTTTATGTCTCTTTATATAAATATCCATCCCACTTATGATAAATGACAAAGTTGATTTCGGCTAAAGCTAGTTTGGACTTTGCTTTGTTTGGACTTAGGCTTATTTCAGCTTTGGCTTTGGCTAAATTAATAGTCAAAGATAGGGTCTTGGGGGCCGTGGGGGCTCGTGGGCTACACGAGTTGAGCCCAATAATAATAAAATCAATTTTGTATTTTATTATTTTATTTTATATTTATCATATTAATTTATTTTGAATTGAAAAATCAAATAATCAGATAAAATATTATTGTTGCAACCAAATTGCAACGTGCAAAAGTGGGTGCGAGATCAACGTCTTCCTCTTCACATGATTAAAACAAAAATAATCCTAAAAATGTGATTTTCATTAAATTTTTTCTTCTTGATCTCCTTTTTCAAAACACACGAAAAGATGCTTTGTGAACTTCTCTATTCTCTGCAAAATACTCTCATCTGGAAAATTCCTCTGAAAAATAATTTCTCCAAATTTTCTCTCCAAATTTGTTCTAACATGGGAAGCGATCGGTAGAGGGGTCAAATTCACTTCAAGAAAATCGCTTGGCACGCGAGGCTTGTATTTGATTTCGTATCTTATACTCGATTTCAAAATCATGAGATTTGCATCTTCAAATTTCGCCATATCTCGGATTTTTCTAATTAAAGGTCTAATAATCTTGAAGTGAATTTTGTGCAAAAATCTGAGATGGCTGACGAAATTCCCCAGATCCACAATCAAATTGCGACTGCTCAGATTGTACCCGACGATGAAGCAATGATCGACGCGATGAATGATCGTGATAGAAATCTGAACAATCTGAATGATAACATTCAAAATGGTGCAGACGGAGACAAGAATGAGGAGGTGAATTCCAGGGAGTCTCACACTTCTGCTTCTACTGTTCCATTATCTCAACCACCCCACACAACCGGTGAAGCCGCTGAAATCGCTGCTGCCAAGCTTGAAGCGTGCGAGGTGGCCAGGAGGGCTGCTACGGAAAAGGCTGCAAAGAAAACGTACAAACAAGCCTTCAAGGCCGCGATGGAGGGGGTGTAGCCTGTTTCTGCAACCTTCAATCAACCTGTTGTTGGACTGCAAAAATAACATATTGTTGATGCTCGAAACAACATGTTGTTGTTCTACCTTGACTGCAGCGTATGGCTACAGGACTTGCGCAGGGTCTAGTTGTATCCGCGGGACAGCAATCAAACTACTTGGAAAATTTATAGTCTGCTGCTCTTTCAGACAATGTAATACAACCCGTTGCTGCAACTTTCAGGCACCTTGTTGTTGTGGTAGCCGATAAGCCCAAAAAAATTCAATGGGTATAATTTAAAACATAGCAGCATAAGATGTTGTTTTATCTGACCACGTTGAATCTGGAAGATTGGCTGATGGAGGATGCACCTGTTGTGCCTGAAGGATCCTTGGAAGAACAAAAAGCACAAATTCTGAAAGTTTGGAAACACTCATATTTTATGTGCAAAATTTATGTACTGAATGGCTTAAGCGACTCCTTGTACAATGTCTACCTTCATGCGCTAACGACTAAGCAATTGTGGGAGACGTTGAAGAAGAAGTACATAACCGATGATGCTGGTGCCAAGAAATTTATTGTGGGATGATTTACGAATTTCAAAATGGTTGACGGAAAAAGTGTCACGAAACAGCTTGATGTCTTTAAGCTGATTTTTTATTAAATCCAAGCCAAAGAGATGGAGCTGATTGAAGCATTTCAAGTGGTGACAATAATTGAAAAATTGCCTCACAGCTGGGGTGATTTCAAGATTTATTTGAAACACAAACAAAAGAAATGGACATGGCAAGACTGATCAATCATCTCTAAACTAAAGAGGAGCATAGATCAAACCTGACAAGCAGGGGACATCTGATGCTCAACAACAAGGCCAACTCTAGTTGAACACAAAGGCCAAGGCTCTCATTTCAAGACTGCTCCCAAAAACAATGAACAGTCTGGAAAGAACCGGAAGCCTACAAACAAAGGCAAGGAGAAGTTGAAGCCATCTTGCAGCATTGAAAAACCAAAATATACCTTCAAAGGCAACTGTTTCAATTGTGGGAAGGTCAGACACCGTTCGATAGACTGCAAGGCTCCGAAAAGAAATAAATATGCGAGTCAAACTCACATCGTTACTGAAAATGAAGTCCACTTGACCTTACATGTGTTGTCTCTGAGGCAAACCCGGTAGGATTGAACAATATACAATGGTGGCTCGACACGGGAGCAACACACCACATCTGCATGGACAAGAATCAGTTCTCTTCGTTCGAGCGTGTCGAAAGAGAAATGACATACATGGACAATGCTACTCCTGCTGAAATCATGGGGAGAGAATATGCTTCTGAAGATGACGTCTGGAAGAGTTGTGACACTGACTAATGTTCTGAACGTGCTAGCAATGACGAAGAACTGGGTCTCAGAGATGCTTCTGATGAAATACGACTTTAATATTAATATAAATGGTGATAATTTTGTTTTGCGTAAATCAGGAGTGTATGTGGTCAAGGAATATTAGAGGATGGTTTATTGAAATTTTGTAATATGACAATGATTGAAAATAATAATAATAATAAGTTTGTTGCTTATATTTTTGAGTCCTCTACTTTATGGAATAGTCAATTAGTGACGTAACCCACGTGGGTTCATATACTTTTCCCAGGTTGAACAAGAATAACCTTAATCAATGTAAAAAATTCGAGAAAGAAAATAGATAAGATAGGGCAGAAATTTGATACCCAAACTAGTTGATTAAGAACCTAAAAAATTCAATCTTAGACCCAAAATCATAACTATGGAAAAGGAACAAATCGATAGGCTTAAGTCCTCTGCAAGAATTTAGAAGCTACGAACCAATGGATAATTCCAAAGACCCAACTTGAAAACAATGTGCAAGGAATCACTCACTCACACTTTGAAAGTAAACACAATGAAAAATACAAGTTTTCAAAGGAAGAGAAATTTATTATGACCAAAGTTGATATGAGAATGGATACAAGAGCCTATATATAGGCCAAGCGAGGGAGACAAAACACTTAATTACAATTAAATTGGTAATACATTCCCATAGAGAACATATCCCAATATACATAATTGCTACATGTTCCCAAAAGCATATTACCAATATCAAAATAATGACAACACATTCCCAAAAGAATATATTTCCAAGATTGTAATTAATGGTAGTACATTCCCAAAAAGTGATGTAAGCAATGATGTCAATGCTATGATATAAGCAATGACATCATCACATGTCTTAAGTTATTTTGATTTGTATAACCGTTAAGCTCGGGCCGATAGGTCTCCATGCTTCATCTTTGTTTATATTCTTCATCTCGAGCTCTCGTATTAAGCCGGAAAATTGATCTTGAAGTTTACGAGCTCGGCTTCGGGTAATTGGTCCAAGTGGTTCGGAAGGCTTTTGGACGTTCACGTCAATTAGGTCATGTTAATTATGATTCTATACGTCGATTGATTAACTTGAACCACATTCCAAAATTTGAATTAAATAAACATAAATATGAAATTTGTGTTGAAGCAAAACAAACTCAATCGTTTTTCCAAACGATTCACCGTGAAACTGAACCACTCAAATTAATTCATAGTGACGTATGCAATTTGTAATTTGTACAAACACATGGTGGTAATAAATATTTTATTACTTTTATTGATGATTGTACAAAGTATTATTATGTGTATTTACTTAAAAGCAAGACGAGACATCAAGTGAATTCATTTTGTACAAAAATGAAGTACAAAATCAACTTAACAATAGAATTAAACGAATTCGAAGTGATAGAGGTGAAGAATATGAAACTCTGGTCAGTGAATTTTGTGCACAAAATGAAATAATTCACGAAGTAATTCCACTTTACTCACCTCAATCGAACGAGGTTGTTGAACGCAAAAATAGCATATTAAAAGAAATGATGACTGCGATGTTGTTAAGTTGTGGACTACCCCAAAATATGTGAGGGAGGCAATTTTAAACAGTAATTATCTACTTAACTTAATATCTCAAAAAAAGATGAAGAAGACCCTTTATGATCTTTGGAAAGATAAAAAAATCATCTTACAAACACCTTTGAGTGTGGGGTGTCTAGCTAAGGTAGTGGTGCCGCCTCCCAAACGTGTGAAAATCAGTCCTAAGATAGTGGATTGCATTTTCCTAAAATATGCACATAATAGTACTGTTTATCGATTCTTGGTATGATATTCGAAAATTTTGGATATTCCTAAGAATACGATAATGGAATCAAAGAATTCATCCTTCTTTGAAAATGTGTTCCTTGCAAAGGTAGGCATTGAATCTAGTTCGGCCAACCGATAACATGAAACTGTGGACCAAGGTCTAATGAAAATATATGAATCTAAATCTGAACCAGGTCAGGAACCTGAGCTCAGAAGAAGCAAACGAGCACGAGTTGGAAAGTCGTTTGGAAATGACTACTTTACTTATCTCCTTGAAAATGAACCTCAAACATATGTTGAGACGATGAGGTCTTCCGAAGCACCACTCTGAAAATAAGTCGTGAAAAGTGAAATTGATTATATTATTAAGAATCACACTTGGGAACTTGTGGATCCCCCACCTGGTTTGAAACCTCTTGGATTTAAATGGATTTTCAACAAGAAATTAAAACCAGACGACACAACAGACAAATACAAGGCCAGACTAGTAATCGAAGGCTACAGGCAACGAGAAGGCCTTGATTACTTTGATACATATTCTTCTGTCACGAGAATAACATCCATTAGAATGATCCTTGTGATAGCCGCTCTGCGGAATCTTGAGGTACATCAAATGGATGTAAAAACAACCTTTCTAAATGGAAATCTTAATGAAAAGATCTACATGGAACATAGGGAAGGCTTTACAGTTCCAGGAAAGTAAAAGAAAGTCTGTAGACTTGTGAAATCATTGTATGGACTTAAACAAGCTCCAAAGAAATAACATGAGAACTTTGATCATTCCATGATGGACAGTGGTTTCAGAATCAATGAATGTGATAAATGTATATACGTAAAGACCACTGAGTCAGTTTATTTGATATTATGCCTTTACGTAGATGATATACTTATCGTTGGTAGCAATGATAATATCGTTAAGTCTACCAAAGACATGCTAAATTCTAAAATTGACATGAAGGACATGAGTCTCGCTGATGTGATCTTAGGAGTTAAGATCAATAGAACCGGAAATGGTCTAATTTTGAGTCAAACTCATTATGTAGAAAGAATCCTCAAAAAAATTCAATAAGGATGATACAGGAAGAGCAAGAACTCCACTGGACACAAGTATCCATTTATCCAAAAATCGTGGAGAGGGTGTATCCTAAATTAAATACGCTTGGATAATTTGAAGCTTGATTACCTAATCAATTATACTAGACCCGATGTAGCTTATGCTATAAGAAAACTGAGTACGTATACAAATAATCCTAGTCGCGAGCATTGGAAAGCCATAGTTCGTATACTTAGCTACTTACGGTACACTCAAGATAACGGGCTGGACTACATCAGACATCCAGTTGTAGTAGAAGGCTACTCAGACGGAAACTGGATATCTGATACTCTTAATTTGAGATAAACTAATGGATATGTGTTTACACTAGCGGGTGCAGCAATCTCTTGGAAATCCTCAAAACAAACAATTATTGACAAATCCACAATGAAAGCTGAGTTCATTGCATTAGATAAAACTAGAGAAGAGGCGGAATGGATTCACCATTTTCTTGAGTACATTCCAGAATGGGACAAACCTATCTCTGTCATAACCCTTTTACTGCGATAGTAAATATGCCAAGAAGAGAGTACAATATACAATGGAAATAGTCGACACATTTGCTGTCAACATAATTCCATAAGGCAACTGATCAGAACTAAGATTATTGTGATAGACCATGTTGCGTCAAAGGATAACCTAGAGGATCAGCTAACCAAAGGGTTAAACTGTGATGCAGTTTATAAACTGACTACAGGAATGAGGGTTAAGCCGGCTAAAAAATAAGTTTTATAAAGAGAAACCCAACCTAGAAAGACTAGAGATCCCAATAACTAGGTTCAATGGGACAACCTGCCTATAAGACTTATATGTGTCACTGTGGGAGCTAATAGTCTCAACCCATTCCTGTCAACAAATGGTGACAGAGTAACGATGATAGCAAATAATTGTTTTAATGATCACTAAATAAGTCTTGTATCACTCGGAAACTTAGAAAGATCACCTATGTGAGAGAGAAGTGGGGCCGCTTCAAATGAGAACTATTGAGGCTCAATTCTTTAAAAATTCTTGGAACCAGGACGGGCTCTATGGCCAAAACATACCAAACAATGAGAACCAAACTAGATACATGAATTATTTATTAGTATGTAGCCAACTTACTAAAATACTGAACAGTTCAAGGACAATGTGTCAACTGGACAGTTGGCAAAGACTACATACTGCTAAAAAGAAAGTTAAAAACGAAACTTACTTATCCTATGCAGAATTCATCTTTCTTTCATCGAGTCATCGTCTATCCTCTTTCATGTGGGGGATTATTGAATATTTAAAAGGTGTAAGAGGAATATGAAAAAAACTATCCCACACTGGAAACATGAAGAGTTTTATGTCTCTTTATATGAATATCCATCCACACTTATGATAATGATAAAATTGGTTTGGGCTAGAGCTAGCTTGAGTTTTGGCTTGTTTGGGCTTGAGGTTATTTAAGCTTGAGTTTTGGTTAAATTAATGGTCAAATATAGGGCCTTAGGCGTTGGGGGGTTCGTGTGCCACACGGGTTGAGCCCAATAACAATAAAATTAATTTTTTATTTTATTATTTTATTTTATATTTATCTGATTAATATATTTTGACTGGAAAAATTAAATAATCAGATAAAATATTATTGTTGCAACTGAATTGCAACGTGCAAAAGTGGGTGCGAGATTGACGTCTTCCTCTTCATGTGATTAAAACAAAAAAAAAATCCCAAACACATGATTTTGATTTTTATTTTCTTCTTGATCTCCTCTTTAGAAATACACGAAAAAAACATTATGCAAACTTCTCTCTTTCCTGAAAAATACTCCACTCTAAAAAATTCTCCCGAAAAATAATTTCTCTTTAAAATTCTCTCCAAATAGCATCCTAATTTCGTTCGCGGAATCTGCTATTCTGTAAAGAATTTGTTCTATCCTAGAAAATGATCAATAGAGGGGCCGAATTCGCTTTAAGAAAATCGCGTGCCTCGCAAGGCTCGAATTTAATTTATCTTATACTCGATTTCAAAATCCTCAAATTTGCGTTTTCAAATTTCGCTAATTAAAGGTCTAACAATATTACCTATAATAAAATCATTAATGAGGATACATGTAATTATTATTTAGGAGACTTATACTTGTGATCATTAACCCAATGATGATATATTTTTTAGGGATAAAGAGATCTAGTTGTAGTAAGAGAAAGTGCATTAACATACCTTATTGATTAAAAGTTTTTGGTGACTTTTTTAGTGATAAATTTCAATGATTTTGTAACAATTGCCCCAGCTGCTCTATTCTTTGAATTGGGCTAAAACATTTTGAGTAAAAGGGAAAATTTTATTTTTCCCATTAAAGATGCATTCTCCATTGGCAACATACATAGGTCTAATAATTGCATTTAAAAATATTACTTTTGTGATGAATCATTTATTATGATAGGACCTATATGACTCTGTTTAATCTAATGTTAATAGTATCTATTTGTCTTCCTTGTAAGATTAATCGACTTCCTATCTATATGCACAATATGTATCATCCTTCTAGATTTGATTACTTTCTATCTATATGCACAATATGTATCATCCTTCTAGATTTGATTACTTTCATTTCACTGTTAATTTATAGGGTAAACTATTTTTTTAATCCTGTAACTGGACCCCCTTATCATTTTAGTCCTGTAAGTGGAGCTTGACGCAAACTAGTCTCATAAGTGAATTTTTCGTTGTTTTAGTCCTCCGGCGCCGGAGACGCCCGCGTGGCTCACCGAAGGCCACGTGTCTGCCAGGTCAGCGACACCTAGCGGACACGTGGATCTTATTTTTTATTTTTATTTTTTAATTTTTTTTAAAATTTATTTTTAATTTATTTTTAATTTTTTTATTTGGTCCAATTAAAAAATTAAAAAAAATAAAATCCACGTGTTCGCCAGGTGTCGCTGACCTGGCGAACACGTGGCTTCCGGCGAGCCAGGCAGGCATCTCCAGCGCCGGAGGACTAAAACAACGAAAATTTTCTACTTATGGGACTAGTTTGCGACAAGCTCCACTTACGGGACTAAAATGATAAGGGAGTCCAGTTACAAGACTAAATGTACTCAATGTACTCATTTTATTAATATTTTATATAGAATCATATTGTATAATACCTATATCATTCCAACTCAATGTACTCATTTTATTATTCTCATATATCTCACTAAAAAGTATCAATTTCTTATTATAGTAAAAGTAAGATATATATATATATAAATAACAAAATACTCCCAACTTTTATAAAAATATCTTTTCATTGGTATTGTAAGGGCAAAAATATTAATATCATCTTACACACGTTCACTGATCAATCAAATATTATTATTTGTAATTTACGAAAAAAAAAATGAATATATTGAGTCGAGACAAAAAGAATAGAAAATTTACTTTTAACTGTAAGAAATAATGCCATAGTTGTATGGTGTGATATAAATAGGTGTTGATGTGATGTTTTGAATGTAAAATTAATTTTTAGTATATAATATAAAAAATGAAAAATAGGTATTTGATTTGATATTTTTGAGGGAAAAAAATAGGATGAATAGATAGGATTTTAAATACAATATTTTCCCTCAAAAATAGGATGAATAGATAAGAAGATACGCAAGGCTAGAGGACCTCAGAAGCGATCAAGGCCTCCAAAGCATATAAGCCTCCTAACAAGCCACGTCTCATACCGCTAGGGGTCCTCAAGCCCCAAGAAAAAGTTTGACAAGATTAAAGGTAGTCAACAAGCGCAAGATATGAGACAAACCACCAGAGGCCACGATCATAATTACATGAAGACATGAAGGAGAATTGTAATAACTAACCTCTAAATTTCAAGAAGTGGCGGTTCACTCCTGATTTTTATGGGATATAAATAGCTAAAAACACACCACACACAACAAACACATATCCAAAAACTAGTTTATTTTAATATTTTTAGTAGTTTATCCTTGCTTTTAAGTTTATCTTTTATCCGTTTGTTTAGATTATCTTTAGGTTTCAACAAATTTTATCCGTTTGATTAGATTTTCAATAAACTTTATCCAAGCCTCTTGGTAATTTCATTTTTTTAAGCGCTTTTCTATGAATCTCATTAGATTCCATATGAGTTCTTCTTCAATTCAATTGTTAACGTTTAGAATCGCCTAGAGGCTCGAACATTAAAGTCGTCCGATGTGCATGATTTGATTTGACATCAGAAAGACTAATTGAAGTACTGATGGGACCTCAACCCTACTTTTTAATTTCAAGGGACAAAAACATTTGGAAAAGACTTGGGACCTCAAGAAACCAAAATTTAGTTCCAACCATAACATTAGTGTCGAGTCCCCAATACAACAGCACAATGCCCTCTCGTATTTGTTATTCAATTGTATCAATACTATTATAAATCTATCAAAATCATATTTCAAACAAAACAATTTGTAATTATATGTATATTATTTATATATATATAATTATCAATTTTGATAATCAAATCAGGTTAATGAGATCGATCAATATGACACTACCAATATATTGTTGTGATTGTCAGCTACTTTGGGAGTAAAAGACATGTATTATGATATTTTCATTTAGGTTAATAACTTCGGTGTCATGTAATATCAATTTCAAGTTCCCCAATACACTTACATTTATGTAAATTAAATGGCACAATGTTGAGTTATAAGCTTGCCAACTTAGATTTTTAATAAATGAGTTAAACTACTTGCTTGTTCAAGTAACAGATTTTCAAAATAATTTTAGTCACCAAATTTTTTATGTAATAGATTATTATATTGTGATTATAAAAATAATATATTTTATATCTTTTGACCAACAAATTTAATATAATATACTATTTAAAGTTATGAATAAACAAACCAGGTCTAAGACATTGAAAAGTGATTTGAACTTGGATTCAATGAAATTCTCTAATTATGAGTATAGAACTATAACCAATATAAAAACTCAAGAATTACTTAAATTTGATAGTTAGATATTTAATTATGAGTTTTTGAAGAATTTTTGTTAAATATCTAATTTATGAAATAAATTATTTGAATTATATTTAAGATTGTAATTAAATTCTACTTATATTTAAGAATATAAGTTAAAAAAATTAGAATTAAAATCGGACGACTAATGTTTTTTGTTCCCCCCGCTTTTTCTTACTTCGTCTTTTCTTTCCCCACGATTTCATACGTGCCTCTGTCATTTATCTTTCCTTCATTTGTTGGTTTGGTTGATTTGTCATTATACATATATATATATTTATACACTGGTGCTCTTTAACACATAACGCTATGTCGGTACTTTATGTATATATATTCTGAATTCTTTTACATAGCCAAATTATCCAACATTTTCAATTGAAACAACGAAAAAAACAATCACACATACTACAAATGGAAATTTTTTGATATTATATTATTAAATCTGAAAAGAGATACTACAAACGGAATAATTTTGGTATTATATTGTTAAATCCGAAAAGAGATGTAAACAATTCCAACACTATATTGTAGCGGTTTGTTCGGTTTGATGCTGGAGTGTAAATTTATATTTTACTCTCAATATAGAGCAAATATATACAACACCGGGGAAAATAATCATAACTCATTAACCAACACATTCTCCAAGGTCGATAAATGATGCACAATATTTGGCTAGGAAATAATGAAGATATGCATTGCCCAAAAAATTAGAAAACGTCTAAAGTACATCCCATAATAGGCTTTTGTGGTTTAAATTTAGGTAGTATAGAACAATTCTACAATTATTGTGACTACAAGGAAGTTAAATATTGTGTTACAACCCAATGTCAACAGCAATTGCATCTGGATGAGCTAGATGTTTCTACTTCTCCAAAAATTTTCAGTTCGTCATCCGTGTATCAATCAACATCCATATAGTTCTTCCTAGAGGCATTTCCATCCAGCTTATGGACATCAAGCAAGTGAAACCTTGTAAATAGATAGGGTAAAACTAATAAAAAAAAACCAATGAATATTTCAACAACATTCAATCGAAGATGTCAAAATATTGATAGCATAGAAAAAAGGGTTTGGTAAAATGCTTACATTATATGTCCTTGAGTTATGACCAAACAAAGAGACCCCGAAACTTGCTTCAACAAACATTGATGTAAGAAACCAATCAAAGTAATCAACAAAAATTCGGGTATGTTTGTTTAGTGAAATAGTTTGAAGAAATATTTTTTTTATGTGAAGTATAAGAAATTTATAAGTAATATAAAAATAATGAATTTGTGTAATATTGTTTTTTGGGGAAATGTAATTTCCATAAAAAGAACACACCCTTGGCCTTTTGTAATGAAAATGTCATTTTGAGTTTAAATAAAAAATAAATTCAAAATAGATACCATGGGAAAACCGAGAAGTCGGCCTTAATTCCATCTTGTCCCATGGTTTAAGTCGATACTCCCAGTAGGCTTTTACAATCCCCAGAGGTGCATGGCACATGTCAACTGCCGCAACACCAAGCCTCTTCAGACCCTACATATCACAACCATAAGGCACAAGAACATATTTCACTAATTTCAGTTACAAATTTCTTTTGTATTGCGGGTAGTACATGTATAAATAAAAAGATATTGTGAATATTATATTAATTGAAGAAAGATTTTATACTTTGGTAATATAGTGAATTCCTTGAATAACTCCATATTGGTTGCCCACGCATTATCATGGTCATATTCAAAATCGGCCAGTTACCAAAAGTGATTTTTCAACCTATTGTTGTTGAAAGGATTATTTTTTCATGACAACCCAAAAAAAAAAAAATTAAAATAGAAAACTGTTGCAACCACTATGAACAAAGCAAATATGGTTGAATGCCCAAAAATGGTCTTCACTAATAGCCATATTGAAAATGTTCAAAGATTCATGTAAGTCTTTACATGCATATACACAACAATCTAGTCCATTAATGTTCTTAATAGTATCAAATATTGTATGGAAAAAAATAAAATGAAATGAGTGTAACCCATTCCCTCTTGAAATTGGCAGATCCAACAACCAATGTGAAACATCTCCAAAGTCACTATGTAACTACCTACGTTCTAACTAAAAACTAAATTAAATATTATTTCCATTGAAGAAACCATAATTAAGAAGATGACAATAATTACAAATTGGCATTTTTCCAAAAAATTCTTTTGAAGTCATCAATAAATGCAAATGCAGTCCTCCAACGATACACATAATTCACGTCACCATCACACAAATATAACTCACAATATTCACACACACATCATGATGATGACGATGGTGATAGAATCACAAACCGAAATCTAAAGCTCGAGAAATTGAAATTCGATACATAAATAAGAATAATTTTACCAGACGAAGATAAGCCCCTTTCAATAGATTTTGGCAGGGAAAAAATTTTGATGTCACTGCATATTAAAAATAGGAGCCTTTGTAAGTTGTCACCATACCCCATGATTTGGTAACAACCACAAAAGCCAGCACCAATTCTCCAATACTCATACCTACACATAGATATAGATATAAATATAGATATATAGATACAGATAAATACATATCTCTATGTGTATTGTGCATCAATTTCATACCAGCCAAAACTCATGCACCAATTAGAATATTGAATCATAAACCATAGCCAACAATAAAGGCAATCCGATGCATTTAAAAAAAAAATAAAAATACAAGGGGTGATCATAATTGATATCGTATCAGATTTGGTACCTCTCCAGCAAAGCTATAATACACGAGTGGAATGATACCTGGTTTGTTCAAGAGTGTTAGTTTGTTGCTATGATATATGCATCCTATTAATAATTGAAAAGAGTATAAGAGACATTATCTTAATAAATATATTTCCAGTACCACTTCTGCAAATGTTAAAATATATGTACAAGAATACATAATCTTAATGGTTTTTCCATTGAGATGAGTAAAGTTCAATTCTCCTAATGCTCTCTCAGCTATAATGAACATGAAGAAAAACAATTAATTGTGGTACTATTGTACGTATAACTTGTATTCACTCATATTCAAAATGATTATCATTAGATATTGTCTATAATAATTCTCCTTTGTATGTTATGATGAGACATTATATCAATGAAGTATTGCGTGTTTGGAATCTCTTGAAATTGTCATCATACGTATAGATTGTTATGCTTTTTACAAAAAACTTGTTTAAGGTTTTTGGCTATTCCTGTGGCCATTCTTGGTTAACTTTGCAGTGAGGAGTATTTGGTTTCAATTGGTTACCACTTGACTGCAATGACAATTTATGATGGGGTATCTTAATCTTAGACTCACATATTGCAAGAGGTTTGATCAGACATTACCACTCGCACACAGATTATTAGTTCTTCATGGTGGCTGGCTACCTTTAACTTGTTATTATTGTTTAGTGATATGTAAGTACAATGTATGAGTTAGTTATTAATATATATTTTTTAACCTACTATTCATCCATGTTGTTTAGAGATATCATTTTTTATTATAACTAGCTCTGGTTTTACATTTTATATAAGTGATACCTTAGCCATTGTCAAGGAATTTGTTACCGTTGTTACGGTCTAAGAGACCACACTTATTCTCCCAAGTAATGCCGGAGTGAAGATCCTCGATGAGGTACTCGAACAAGATAATATCAAGTGCACTTACGAGGATGTACACATTTTTTTAAATTTTTATTCTTTTGGGAATTAAATTACTTTAATTGCTTATATAATTCTTGTATATCATTGGAAACACATTGCAGTTGGTTCGCTGCCTCTCATTGTTTTCTCTGTGATTTTGCACTCGATGAGCTTGGTCGTTCATAACTGTATTTGTTAGTCGACCTTAGGATAGTAAGCAGTTTGATACCATTTCTATTTATTCACGTATTAGTTTTGGATTTGGAGATCAAGTGTTAACAAGTTGTTAGTTGGTTGTTATAGTGTATAGCATGGTGGACTTTTTTAGATGCTTTAAAGCACTCTTGACACCTAGTATTCTATTTTTGACATGAATACGAATTTTGTTGGATTGAAGTTGTTATGTAGGTATGAACAAGGATTTTAGATTAATTATAATAAAATATATTTTAAATTATTTGTGACGCAGATTGATCTATAACAAATATTTTAACAATTGGATTATATTTGTGGTGACCAAATCCATATTTGAGGCATGCATACCTTATGTAGTGGATTTTTAGTTACAGACAATAGCCCATACAAAAAATATTTTACATTTGCATTAAATTTGTACCGAATTTTTGGTTGCGGACAAATTTCGTAACAAATAGCTCTCTGAAAGGACACTACTTTTGTAGCACATTTTTTGTTACGAACAAAGATTGCAACAAAAAGTTTTCTGACAAGATTCCATATTTGTATCGCATTTTTTGTTCCGAAAATATGTCGTAACAAATAGTTCTCTGACAGAATTTTACTTTTTTTCCGAATTTTTTGTTACGGATATATGTTGTTCTAAAAACATGACCGATGCTTTTGTTACATAAAAAAAATGCAACAAATACAATTAACACGTGCTTATTTTGAGGGTTGACCACCACTTATTTGTTTCGGAATTTGTTGCGACATAGACTTTTTGTACCGCGATTTTTCGTTGTAGTCAAAATCCGAAACAAAGTCGACACAAAAGACTATTTTGCATAAAAATCGGGTTTTTGTTACGGATTTTTTACCGTTACAAACAGACCTTTTTTTGGTAGTGAAGAAAGGTCCATTAAGAGACAAAAAAAATAGATTTTTCATTTTTCCTTTTTATTTTTCTGATTTTTTATTAGATAGAATGTACATGCAGGGGTGGACACACTTCCGTTATTTGTAAATATCCAGGTATTTGATATCTAAACCAAATCAAAAAAATACCCGAAATTGCGAAATGTATCCGAACCGAATTTTCGGTTAACTGAAAATATTTGCAATATTTGCAAATAATTCGAATCAAATCAAAATTAAGAAAAAAATACATTCAAAATAATTAAATAAAAATATTTAAAAATATCCGAACAAAAACCGAACTGAATTGAAATCAAATCGAATATAATTATTAATATAAAATTTAAAATATAATAATATAAATATATTCGGTTCGGTCAACCGAATGAAAAAAAACTATAAAAAAATAAAAACTAAATTGAATCGAACAAATATCAAATATGCAGTACTTGTATTCGAATTAAATTTTCTTGATTAACCCGAAAATTCGATTTGATTCAATTCGGTTCGATTAAATTCGGTTCATAATGTTAGACGGTATTGTTCGATTTTTTTGCTTATCCCTACATACATGTACATATTAATAATAATAGACTGAATTATTTATTTGGGCCAAAGATATATCACATCATGTCTTATGTCTAATTATGTATATATATATTTTTAAAGGGTATATAACCCAACCAACATATTTTTCTATAATTTTGAATTTTGAAACTTTTATTTTTGATTGATTCGGTCCGTATAAATATCAATAATCATGAGTTGTACTATTTTTTTGGGCCAAAAAAAATTATATATATATAAAGTTTGTTATTTATCATTTGAGATAAAACTTATTTGTATACATTCGTATATGCATCCTAATTATATATATATATATCAAGAAACACATATATATGAGAAGTTGTACGGATAGCTACCTGTTTTTACTAAATTACCCTTAATACTGAAACAGTGTATCTTTACATCAGTAGTACGTACGGGTAATATTGTGGGCAAGTATGACTAAATTTGTCAATAAACTCCACGTTGTCAGTTATACTGAAAATATTGGATGTTCTTAAGCGTCGTGTATTTCCAATTCCATTTGCTATTTTGTAGTGATTTACTTGTACAAAATATATTGATATGGATATCATTTTGTAGATCGCAACGTTTTCTTTAATACAATAACTTAGTTACAATATTTTAATGCTATGATATATAAAGAAATACATTTGAAACTAATGTAGGGGTTTTTGAATTTGTTGGGCACGCAAAACAAAAAACATTTGGTCCGACTAGACGTATGCTCTTATAGAGAATATACAAAATATATTTATATAATTTATTATATTTCTTTCTCTCCTCTTTCTATCCCAACCGACTACTTACTGGACGATTCTCCTCCTCTTTCTATCCCAACCGACTAATTGTTGGACGGTTCTCCTTCTTTCTGTCATCCGACCAATTCAGTATATATATCATTTTGTTCAAAATAATTTATTTTGTCGGTTGATCCAAAGGTCGGCTGATACGGAAGTTGGCTGATACGGAGGTCGGCTGATACGAGGTCGGCTGAAAGGGAGGTCGGCTGATATCGAGGTCGGCTTATACGGAGGTCGGCTGATACAGAGGTCGGCTGATACGGAAGTCTGCTGATACAGAGGTTGGCTGATTTCCCAGAGGTCGGCTGAAAGGGAGGTCGGTTGAAAGGGAGGTCGGCTGATAGGGAGGTCGGCTGATCGAGAGGTCGGCTGATAGGGAAGTCGGCTGATACCGAGGTCGGCTGATACGGAGGTCGGCTGATACAAAGGTCGGTTGATACAAAGGTCGGCTGAAAGGGAGGTCGGCTGATACCGAGGTCGGCTGAGACGAAGGTCGGCTGAAAGGGAGGTCGGCTGATCCAGAGGTCAGCTGATACGGAGGTCGGCTGAAAGGGAGGTTGGCTGATACCGAGGTCGCTGATCCGGAGGTCGGCTGAAAGGGAGGTCGGCTGATACGGAGGTCGGCTGATACAGAGGTCGGCTAAAAGGGAGGTCGGCTGATCCGGAGGTCGGCTGATACAGAGGTCACCACTTTACTTTTTCAGTCTGTAGTTTTATTTTCCTTAGTTTACTTATGTACCCTACAGTGTCTAGAGATTCCTAATCTCAGGCATTCATTTTATCAAATTCGAAGATATTTTCTATTTTCGGATTTTACTTTGTTTTATTGAAAAAATACATCAACAATATTCTTTATTTATTTAAATTTATATATTCATGTTTATATAATTAAATTTTAAAAATTTAATTAAAAATTTAAAACACATCAATATATATATATCATTTTATAGATAATTATTTTTTTAATAATTCAGCGGCCGACTCTCTCTATGGCCAACTGACTAACAGCAGCCAACAGTCCAGCGGTCGGGTCTCTCTAAGGCCAACCGACTAACCAGAGACCAACAGTCCAGCGGTCGGCGTTCTCTATGGCCAACCGACTAACCAGCAGCCGACAGTCTAGAGGATGGGTCTCTCTAAGGCCAACCGACTAACCACCCGTCCAGTATGTAGTCGGTTGGGATAGAAAGATGAGAGAATGAAATATAATAAATTATATAAATATATATTTTTATATCTTTGCAGCCAATTGAAATATGATTCACACTAGACGATAAACTATGCAAACGTATAAATATGACTTGATATATATATAGCAAAACTATATAAATTCATAGCAAAACTATATAAATTCATATAAAATTTCACAAAATTACGCCAAATTTCATATTTTCAATACTGCGTCCGACTCTTCAAGATTTTCTAAACTCTGCACCTAACTCTTTGACCATCATTATTTAAGAATGTTTGGTCTGCTGAACACTCAAATTAGGAATTGTTACGTACAGATAATAATAATAATAATAATAATAATAATAATAATAATAATAATGGTAGCAGAGTCTTAAAGGAGGTCGGACAAGATAAGGTCGGGCAAAGAAGGATGAGACAATCAAGCGACCACCATCCGGTCCCTTCAAACGGCCGAACAACCAATCGTTCAGACGATTCATTGGTCGCCCCATCAAGCGACCAACTAACCGCCCTTTGAAGCGACTGAACTATTGTTTTGACCAAGTGACCGGCCAATCGATCAGGCGATTAACAGGTCGCTTAATTAAGCGAATTAAGCGACCAACCAACAGACCTTTTCTTCGCTCGACCTTATCTTATCCGACCTCCGCTAAGACCCTGCTACCATTATCATTATTGTTATTATTTTTTGTACGTAACAATATTTATATTATTTTTTTCTCATTTTCTCTCGTTCTCTTTCTCTTTCGTAAAACTAAATCGGTCAATTTTTTTTCTTTTTTTTTTCCTAAAATATATTTATATTATTTTTTCTTTCAAGAAATTAAAAATGTAAAATATGCATCGCTAATGAACTTAGACAACATATTTATATAAAAAAAATTACAAAAAATATTTTACCATAAGCCGCGTTCAGACGAGTACTAGTGTGTATATATATATATATATATATATATATAAAAGAGATTAATAAGGAATTGTGAGAAATTTGGATACAAGCAAAGAAGAGTGTTTCATCCGTTGTCCTTGTCCAAAAATTATAAAATTTGGTACATATAGTTGTGGGATGTCGATTGGGTGATCGAAGAAAAATCTTTATTTTTTTTATTTTTTTATATTTTATTTTTTGAAACTACACAATTTTTACACATAAATGCTATTATCTCATAATTCTTTCACCACTTTTATTCGAAAATTAGATTCTGATTGACTGGAAATTTGAGAGAAATGACAGACAAAAAATTAGTGTGTTTGTTTCGGGGATTGGATTTAATTTCCACTGTTTATCTCATTTCCCCCCCCCCCCCCTCCCAAAACATCAAATCAAATGCCTATTTTTTATTTTTTATATCATACTAAATATCAATTTTACATTAAAAATATCACATCAACACCTATTTATATCACATCATACAACTATTTAAATTCAAAACTTTTAGTATTCTAATAGGTATGCATGAAATTCTTTAATAATTATTTTTATTTTAAATTTATTATAAATTATGAGTAGTTATTTTTAATCTAAGTTTAGATTGTGAAATTTTTGTAATATTTGATTTCTGATTCGTCGTAGTTAATATTCTATATTTGTGTTTGTTTTAGTTATTGTATATTGTATATTATTGATATTTTTTCAGACCTGAAACGACTTGTTAAGAATTTATTTTATTTCTTGGAGATAAGTATGAACTTCATTTAAATTTAAATTTATTTTTTTATTTAATTATGCATTATAAATAGTTATTTTTAATCTGATTTTAGCTTATTGAACAATTTTTATCCGTTTGACTAATAAAAAACTAATTTAAGTATTTGATAAATTAATTTTTTTGAAATAACTTATTGATCCTAAAAAAAAATAACTTATTGATCCTAAAAAACTAATTTTTGAAATGCCAATGTATTAGAATCACATGTTCCTTTAATTTCTTTTATTCTTTATTTGTTTTTATAGTAATTTATTCTTTTTACGTATTAATGTATTTTTCATTGAAGTATTTATTTATTGTTTTACTAAATTTTTGTTTAATAATTTATAAATGTACTTTTATAATTAAGTTAATTAAAATTATTATTTATTATATAAAATTATTTTATTGTTAAATTTTTAAATTTATTTAAATAAAGACAATAAAAATAAAAATATTATTAATTTATTTATATACACTATATATTTTTGTCACATACTTTTTTTATTCTTGATGAAAATATATTACAATAAATTATTTAAAATTATAAATTTAAATTGAAAAATAATTTAATTAATAATTAACTTAATAAAAATAAATATACAAATTATTTATTTTTAAAAATTTATAATATTTCTAATAAAAAATTCATATTTTTCAACAAAAATACATTAATTTTTTTAAAAAATATTTTTAAAAAAAACAAAATAAGTATTTTAATAAAATTTTCATAATTTTCAATAAGTAATAATAAAAATTCTAAAAACCATACACACAGAAAGAACGCAACTAATTATTTTAAATATGAAATAGAAAATGCTCTTTATTATCATTTTATATATAAACAACTAATATTAAATAACTATTTTACCAATTATTTTAACATAACCAATTAACATATTCAACTAGTCAAATCAACTAATCGAATTAACTAACAACTAAGAGCTAATTGAATAATCTAACAACTAATTGTCAAACACCACTTGATTTATAATTTCCATTATTTAATATTCTATGTTAGTTTTATTTTGCTTACTATATTTTTATTATATTGTTTGAATAAATATATATATGTTGTCGTAAAAAATCACCTCCAGTGGCTTAATCGGAAGTCTGCTAGAATCAATTTGTTTTTAAGGGTTCCCCGGCCTCCACAAGAAAAGGTCCAGGCTATCTCGTGATGATCGAAAAAATTAATGTAAAAAGAAAGCAAAATAAATAAGAAAGAAAATTGAAAATTAAATTGGAATTAATTGAAGAAAACTGTAAAAATTTGGAAAAATTAAATAGAAAATCATGCAGAGAAAAATTATGAAAAAATAAGAAGATTCATGATGAATAGCGTCCGTTTTTTGTTCTGCTCCTAATCTTGTTTATTTATTTTGGATCGCATTTGGATAAGATCTTATCCCTAATTATTCTCAACAACTCCAACAACTTTCACTTCCACCATTTTTCATCCGCTTCAAATGCATCAGGCCGGCTGGGTCATTGGGCTAGTCGGGTCCGCAGGCCCACTCGCTGGTCTAGACCTTCTATTGGGTCGCAAACCTCGAGAGTTTGGCTTGCACTTGTACTGGACCGGTCCAATTAATTTTGGGTGTATACAAATGTCCCCCGAAAAATCATTTGGACAACAATCAACTCGTGGTCCTGGTTTGTCAATTACCTGAATATTTACACACTTCCTCGGCCTGTCCAACCATTTTTTCTGCTTGTGGAAAGTCGTTGTTAACTATAGCCAGATCGTGTTTTCTTTCCTGCACCCAAAGAGAAGGATAGAACCTTTTAAGATATCCTTCATAGATAAACGTCTTCAACTCCTCCCCTTCGGGCTCCATCAATCTATATGCGTCGTTAGATAACTTGGCTGATATGATAAATAGCCCTTCCCATGTGGGGGACCACTTCCCGAGCTTCACATCTTTTGGGCCTTCCGGAAAGACGGCCTTCTAGATCATGTCATCTTCCTGGAAGGTTTGAGGCCTTACGCGCTTTCGAAAGGTCGATTTGGCATTCCTCTTTTGATACCGAATGCGTTCAAGAGCCTGTAGTCTCTTTTCGAGGAAGGTGTCTCACTCCTAAAGCAAGTTCTGGTTCTGCTCTCCCATCAACAGTTGTTTCATTTTCAAGATCCGGAGATAAGACATTGTAATCTCCAACATAAGTACAATGTCATGGCCGTAGGTCAGCCTGTAATAAGTGCTTCCAGTTACGGAGGATTTGACATTCCGATATGTTCATAAAGCCTCTTCCAAAGTATCATGCCAGCCCCTCGAGTTGTCCTCCAGCCCTATCTTGATAATGGAAATCAAGATTTTGTTCGTCGCCTCGGCTTGCCCATTAGCCTGAGGGTAGTATGGAGATCAATGGAGCAACTGGATTTTTAATTGAGCTGTAAAAGCCCTGACCTTCGCGCTCATAAACGCGGTCCCTTGGTCAGTGGTTATTGTCTTTGGAATGCCAAAAATGTGAATAATGTTATTCTTAATAAAGCATATGACATTATTATGTTGTACCTTGGCCAATGGAACGGCTCCCACCCATACTGTGAAGTAGTCCGTAGCTACGAGAATAAAAGAATGTCCATTGGAAGATGGAGGATGAATCTTGCCGATGATATCCATCGCCCACCCGCGGAAAGGCCAATGTTTGATAATCGAATGAAGTTCTTCTATGGGCACTTGTCGAAGTGGTCCATGGCACTGACACGCTCGATATCCTCAAGCATAATCCACATAATCCTACTAGATTCTTGGCCAAAAATAGCCGTAACGGAGGATTGTCCACTTCATAGCGGATCCAGTCCTTTGGGCACCTCCAATACCTTCATGAACCTTGGTCATGACCTTCATAGCATCCTCGATCCAAGCAACGTGATAAAGTCTCATCGGATTTCCGTCAATACAGCTCCCCATCGATTTGAGTGTATTTTAGAAGATGATGGCGCACTGCTTTTGAAGCAGCCTTCTCGGGGCCTGTTAGACCTTCGAGCAGCGTGGTTCGCAAATTTAGGTCTTGGTTAGCCTGTTAACATTCATATATTGGTTGTATTCATTTTCTTTTAAACCCGAAAGCCCATTGTGCCAAGTTGTTTGCCTCTAAATTCTCTTCCTAAGGTATGTCCTCCAACATTACCTCCGTGAGTTGCTGAAAAAGATTGTGGGTTTCTTGAAGAAGGTCTAGAAGTCGTGGTTCCTTGCACTTGAATTCTTTCAGGGCCTGTCAGATAACTAGCTGAGAATACCCTCGAATAACGACTTTCTTGACATTTCTTGCAACCAAGAATCGCAACGTCAATAGCAACGCCTCATTTCGGTTTGGTTATTCGTGATACCTTGCGGAAGTTGGTGGGTGAAGCGCCACACTTCTTCTTTTGGACTGAAGATCACCACGCCTACTCCGGCTGCTCCCGAGGTGCTGGACCCATCAAAAATCACCAACCAAGGTTCCAATCCCGAGTAGTCCAAGGAGATGGCCTGAACCATCCCAGGATGTTCGGCCAAGAAATCAGCGATGATAGGTCCTTCAATGGCCTTAAGGGGCTAGTACATTAATGCGAATGATACTAGTTTTAGAACCCATTTAATTAAACAGCCTCGGAGGATTGGTCTATTTAATAAATAGCATAAAAGGTCGACTCTGCATATTATTTCATCATCATCTTGGGCAAGAAGACAATCTGTTGTATCGTTGGTCGCGGCTATATACAGCTCCAGCCCATTTCCACCAATTGACGGTATTAACACCGGGGGAGATGACAATGCCTGCTTAATATGGTTCAAGGCTTCTTGCCAGGTTGGTTCTCACTCAAATATGTCTTTATTCCACGTAGCAGCATCGAGAAGGCCTTCATTTTTCCGGCGGCCTTGGCGATGAACCTCCTCAGAAAATTGACCTTCCCTATCAAGTTTTGCAGCTCCTTAATGTTGTGTGGGGGCCCAAGGTTCTTGATAGCCTTGGATATTTTTTTCAACTTCGATCCGCTTTTGATGGACCAAAAAACCTAAGAAAATCCCTACTTGTACTCCGAAAGCGCACGTTTCCGGGTTCATCTTGAAGTCGTGTTGTCTCATCCACAGAAAGGTCTTCCGAAGGTCTAGCAGGTAGTGATCGAATGCTCGGTTACAACCACGTCATCTATGTAAACCTCTATGCAAGCACTGATCAGGTCATGAAAAATTACATTAATTGTCCTCTGGTAGGTCGCTTCGGCATTCTTTAGGCCGAAGGGCATTACTATCCATTCGAAGATTTTTAATTGCTCCGGGGTAGTGGAAAGCTATTTTATGGGCATCATCCTCGGCCAAATATATTTGATTATAGCCAAATTAGCCCTCCATAAAAGAAAGTATCTTGTACCTGGCCGTAGAATCCACGAGCATGTTGGCAATCTGCATTACGTATTCGTCATTCGGTGTCGCTAAATTGAGATTCCGGAAGTCAAAGCACATACAGATCTTTCTGTTCTTCTTCACTACTGGAACAAATTTGGAAACCCACACCGGATACCTGGATGTTCGAATAAAGTTAGCTTTAAGGAGTTTTTCATCCTCTTCTTTCACTTTCGGAAATAATTCCACGTTAAAATGCCTAGGGGACTGTTTGTGCGGCTAAAATGAAGCTTTAGTAGGTAATTGATGCTCGACTAAGTTCCTTGATAACCCCGGCATCTCATAGTAATCCCATGCGAAACAATATTTGAATTCACGGATCAAAGCAATCATTCGCTCTTTCCTCTCGATATCCAGCAAGGCGCTGACCCGTGTCGTCCGAGGGGTTGCATCATCCCCCAGTTAATCTCCTTCAATGGGTCCTGCACTTCCAAAGGTTGAGCAGCTCTTCGAATCGGTGAATGAACATCCTCTTCGTCTTGATCATAATCAGGCGGCTCAGGGATGTCCCTGTCTGCCTGTCGGGCGGTTGAGCGGCATGAATGGACAACTGGACCTGTCTGCCATTGCCTCCAAATCCTGTACAATCAGGTCGTCAGTCATAATGACCACCTGTATTATTAGGTCGTACGTCAGCCTCCACTTTGATTTTGAAACCCTTTATGGGTAAATTGCATTCCGTCCACGTCCCAGCGTCCTCTAGCATCATGGACAACGGGTATACATCAGAGGAGTAATAAAAGGCTTCTGCAGGATGTATCTTCATGGCCGGATCGGCCTCGGCTTCCACCATTTCGACTTGATTTTCATTCCAAATCATAACCTTCTGGTGTAGGGTCGAAGGGACACATTGAGTAGTGTGGATCCAGTCCCTCATGAGAATGGCCGAATAGGTTGGTTTTCCTTCGATAACGAAGAAGGCCATCTGGTCCTATCTAGTTCCAACAGTCACCTTCGCCACTAAAATGCTTGCTGCGGTGTGTGCATTTCCAGTGAAGTCGGTTGTTCGTAGGGATGTTGGGACAAGATCATTTCTACTTTTGCCGATTTTTCCCAAGGTAGAAAAGGTCATGACGTTGACGGATGCTCCCCATCGACCAGGACTTTGCTGATCGTCTTTCCGTCGAGATGGATGGTGAGGAACAAGGGTTTCAGATGCCGCGTGTTCTCGTCGGTTAATTTTTGGAAAATCACTGGTTCTGGACCCCCTTTTGAAATGTTAACGTCTTGTTCTGCCTAACATAATGGACCAGCTCCTTCCAGCAGAACATCCCCCTGAAGATAGTTAGGCTCAGACGGAGGAGCTTCGAACTCTCGAGGTAGCACTCCTATTTTCCTAACCTTGAGATTGTCCTTATAAGGTTCGAGGTCTTGATCGCAACCGATAATGTCTAAGGTAGCCTCCGACGCTCCATCGCATGTTCTATCAATCCTTGGCTTGTCCTTAGGAATCTGGTCTTCCCTAAGCGTCACCATAAAGTGCGGTTCCTTAGGATATTCAACCCTCGCGAAAACTCCCTTCGGTCTCTATTCTTTTCGGGCCTGAAGACGGTGGCAAAGATCCTCTCGGCCAAGCTTCGGCCTTCCGGTGTTGGCCCCCTCCGAGTTCTGGGGCTGTTGCCTATCATCTCTATCTTCGTGGTAGAGAGCTTGCTGCCGCCCAGTCCGATGTTCTTGGAAGAGGCAAGCGGCTAGGCACTGTCGATGCGCCCTCTTTTTTTGGGTTCTACTGGGGGCTTGCGTCATTTGTCTCTTTCGATTCTTTGCCCAACTTCCGTCATTTCTAGCCTACCCCGGGAGTCGGGTCTGATGGGGTGTGATCATCACCTGATCTACGGAGGTTACTTGCCAAACCTCACCCCATTTTTTGAAACTCACCTCTGCGATCGTGTTTTTAGGAGAAAGTCTATCCCACACCGAGCTTTTACTCGGAGGTTTGATCGACCATTCAAGCCATTCAAACACTGGGTTTTTAGGGTCTTCCCTTCTATAATCTGTCCGAGAAATTGCGTTTGACCTTCCAAATCTAGTCGGGCGTACTCCGACGATGTTTATCGGCGCCTGGAACAACTCTGTATCCACTTTCATATCAGGTTTTTCGGCCAGCTTGAGGCGGCCTTCTTTGATGGCCTTCTAAACCGCATTTCAAAAAGCGATACAGTTACCAATCTGATGACCATATACTCCATGCCACTTACAAAACAATTTCCTATTCAGTTCATCTTTGGTCGGCATTTTGTGGCATTTCTTAAGGCGGACCTAATTGTCTTTTAGCAGATGTTCAAAAAACTGCTCCGTCTTTGCAATGTCAAAATAGTAAGATATCTTCGGGTTCGTGTCCTTCCATCGAGGCGGCTTAAGAGCTGGCATGTGTATGCCTTCCCCTGCGTTAAAACCGCCATGAAAGTCTCTTCTTGCTCTTTATCCACCTCGGCAGCCTCTTTTTGGGCGAAGACACAATGATTCTCACTCCGAAACTTTTAGTTTTGAACTGCCTGGGCCTCCCTCACGAGTTGTTCGGCCTTCACCACCTTGGACGTCAGCTGTCGGAAGTCATGGTACTCTTGGAGGGCTTGTTTATCCCGTAACTGATATGTCATGTTGTCGATAGCCATGTTCACCACTTGGTTTTCAGGTATACGAACCTGAAACTTAGTTTCCAATATCCTGAAGCGTTTCAAAAACTTCTTGACAGATTCATCACCACGCTGATGCAACTTAGTTAAGTCCGAGATGGTCACCTTTGGAAGAGGGCTATAAAAGCGCTTGTGGAAGGCTCTTTCCATGTCTGCCCAGGTGGGGATGGAATTCGGGGGTAGTGACGTATACCAAGAAAAAGCAGAACCTGTTAGGGACAAGAAGAAGAGTTGGAGTTTGTACCATTCATTATTCCCGTACTCTCCTCCACATTGAGCCGTAAATTGGCTAATATATTCAATGGTAGAGCGGGAATCCTCCCCCGAGAATAGTATGAACTCGGGGATTCGAGCGTTGCAAGAAGACGGGTGATCCAAAGAGATGTATCCTGGAAAAGGCCGTTGATAGTGAGGCTTGGCCGGTAAACGAATAGGATCACCGTAAATCCTCCATATTGTATCCTCGATCGCCTGAGGATTCAAGAATGGTAGTAGCAGTATTTCTGCCTGCCCCCTGGCTGCTCTGGAGCTGCTTGGATGGGCGGCGGATTGCGGACTGCGGGCTGTTGAGGGGCTTGAAAGATCGGTTCCCGTGGTGAGAAAAGAATTCTAGGGCCTTCCACGGTTTCTCTGACCGTCGGGGCCTGATGCATTGGAGGATTTCCAAGGGCTGCTTGGGCAGCAAATTCGAAATTCCGTTGTGTCCCGAAACCAATAGCAAAATGACCTTCCGTAGCGGCTGCCTGCCCCAGAGTGTACTGGGATGCAATCGGGGCAGTTCCTCCTGGTCCCCAGATTCCCCAGAAGGGGCTGGAGCGAATGAAGGTGCTGGAGTTACCGACGGCCCTGCCCCCCAAGGGTTGGCGGTCCCTTGTCCAGCCTTTGGGTGTCCTTAGAGGCCCGGACCAGGAGGCAGGGCGTTTAGGGAAACTCCAGTTGATGACGAGCTTGGATGCCAGTACGGAGGAGAGGGTACTGACCCAAAGGTCATGCCAAATCCTCATTTCTGAGACGGCCCAAGAAAAGCTTGCCTGGTTGTCGCATTATATTCTCCGAGCTTGTGGAAAGTGAATAGAGGTTCTCCAGATCCATTCTTGCTGAAAATCGTAACGTGACCGTAATTGAGCGCCTGAGAGTTCGGACCTGCCCCTATATTGGCTGAGAGGGTAGGGTTCGGCCAGACTTCTAGCAGATTAGAATTGATTATATAAGCCTTGCCCTTTCGAGTTTTCTCATCATGGAGCTACACGAATTCAGTTCGTATAGCGGGCTTGAGTATGCTAGTGATGTATTTGGACAATTCCAGGGCGGATTCATGGAAGAAAGACTGAATTTCTCCGTGAATTTGCTCCCGGAGCACGCTGGTTGGAAGGCTGACAATGGGATCAGCCCTCCCGGCCGCCGCGGAGGCTTCGTCTTGTGGGGCAGGCTCCTGCGCGGGGGTGCATGACGAATTTTCGACAGTTTCCTTGTTCTTTGACATCTCTATGGTTGTTGGCGGTGTTAGTTTTTTCTTTCGAAGTTGCATGCAAAAGTCGCGAGACGTTGGTGTCCCACCAGGCGTGCCAATCTGTTGTCATAAAAAATCACCTCCGGAGGCTTAATCGGAAGCCTGCTAGAATCGATTTGTTTCTAAGGATTCCCCTGCCTCCTCAAAGAAAGATCCGGGCTATCTCGTGATGATCGAAAAAATTAATGTAAAAAGGAAGCAGAATAAACAAGAAAGAAAGCTGAAAATTAAATTTGAATTAAATGAAGAAAATTGTAAAAATTTGGAAAAAATACAGCAGAGAAAAATTATGAAAAAAAAAAGAAGATTTATGATGAATGACGTTCGTTTTTTGTTCTGCTCCTGATCTTGTTTATTTATTTTGAATCACGTTTTGATAAAATCTTATCCCTAATTATTCTCAACTACTCCAACAACTTTCACTTCCATCATTTTTCATCCGTTGACTGCTTCAAATGCACCTGGTCGGGTGAGCCATTGGGCTTAGTCGGGTCCGCAGGCCACTCGCTGGTCTGGACCTCCTGTTGGGCCGCAAACCTCGAGAGTTTGGACTGCATTTGTACTGGACTGATCCAATTAATTTTGGATGTGTACAATAAATATATATATATATATTCATTGCAAGCA
Organism: Andrographis paniculata; assembly: GCF_009805555.1. Lineage (NCBI taxonomy): Eukaryota > Viridiplantae > Streptophyta > Magnoliopsida > Lamiales > Acanthaceae > Andrographis > Andrographis paniculata. The sequence goes on from NW_026137611.1 coordinate 4,715,763, forward strand.
GACAACAACGTAAGAGAAACAATAACAAGATTATTAAAGAATAGATAAACAGTTTTTCTAGTCTTATAACTAGATCTCTTTTATCATTTCAATTTTCTAAAGTGCAGACTGTCTTAAAATAATCATGTAAGTAGAAAATTTTCGCACATTTAATCATCGATGCCTATGTGGCACTTGCGTGGTATTCCGGCGGACACATGAGGTGAGTGCCAAGCCGTGAAGTGGATAATATTTTTTGTTTTTATTTTATTTTAATATATAAAATTATAAAATATAAAATATACAAAATCAAAAATCAAAATCAAAATTAAAAAGAAATAAGTAAAAAATAAAAATTATTCACATATATCCGTCAAGACAGTGCCACATGGTCTTTAATAATTTATATATTATATATATTTTTTATTTTTATATTTTTATATTTTATTTTTTAATTTATTTTAAAAAATAAAAATTATTTATGTATCGGCCACGTGGCACTGTCTGGCGGACACATGGATAATTTTTATTTTTAATTTTATTTTTTATATTTTTAATTTATTTTTTTTCTATTTTTAAATTTTTATATTTTAAAATAAAATAAAAATAAAAGATTTTCATATGGTGGACACGTGTCCGACATATGGAGTTGAACTGGCCGACATATATTCGCCGGCATGCCACGCAGATGCCATATAAACATTGAAGACTAAATGTGCGAAGATTTTTCACTTACGAGACTATTTTAAACTAACCTCCAGTTACCGGATTAAAAAATGATAACAAGTACAATTACTTTAACTGAAAAAATCGATTTACCTTAAAGAATTTATCTTTCTTCATAGGTGTGATTTTTTCTTTCAAAATTATTTTAATTGTAAAATTTATATGAATTATTAGTAGTTTTAATCAACTTAAATATGGATTTAAATGGAATATAAATTTTGTAAAATTTTATTTATAATTGCAGATAAACAGATGAAAGAAATAACAATAAGAATATAAAAAAATTATAATTAGATTTTGTTTTGTTACTATACTTTTTATTTTGTATATTACGTGTACTTTTATCAGGTTTCAGACACAAAGAGAAAAATGACTATAAAAATGCAGAAAGAGCAACAATATATTTTTCTATTTTTGCTTGACCCATGCAGTAATTTATCTCTAATCTTGCCATTTATTTTTACAAGATTAAAGAATATTCTTATTTTTTTATTTTCATATATCATTTTATATAATATTTTAAATTTATAAATAACATACAATACTTTTACAAATATTTAAATATAATATAAATAATTTATAATTATTCTACTATAGAAATTAAATAATCAATAAATATATATTTTTTATTATAAATATTAATTACAAAATTAAAATATAATTTATTCTATGAAAAATAAAAATTTCAAAAAAGATAAAATACATAGAGCAAAAGTATACTAATTTGTTTGTTTGAGAGATTGAATTTTAAATATACTATTCCTCCAATTTTTTTCCTTCAAAATATCAAATCAAACACTTATTTTTTATTTTTTATATTATACTAAAAATCAATTTTACAATCAAAACATTACATCAACACCTATTTATATCACATCATACAACTATTCAAATTTAAAATTTTTATTATTCAAAGTCCAACTCAAAATTCAAATCCCAAACAAACACACAATTATTATTGTTGATGTAATTTTTCAACAAAAATAAAGTAAAATTCAAAGATATAGAAAATATCCTTAAACTTGATTAATTAGTGCCTGAGATTAGGAATCTCTAAACACTGTATGGTACAGAAAATAAACTGGAAAATAAAAGACTGAAATTTAAAGTGGTGATCCCCAAATCTGACTTTGCTTTGTTGAAGTTGATTGAAGATGCCTTGCCAAATGATGATCCAAATCCTTAAACATTCTCTGGGAAACCGTACTGAAAACCGTCACCCGAACGGTTACAACGTCTCCTTCCCAACCGTCTTCCAACCCTTCTCCTGCTGACACGTGTCCTCAGCAGACCGAAATTATCCCTGTATTTCATTCTTTGAGCCGACCACAAACCTTCCGCCCTTTAGGCCCGACTGCCAATCTACAACCGTATTGGTCCGACTGCCAATCCTCCCGACTTGCAAACCATCTGACTTGTTTGGATTAGCTACAGACATCCCGACTAACAAACCATCCGATTTGTTGGTCCTGCCGCAGAGTTCCGACCTGAGAACTTCCCGACCTGAGGCCTCCCGACCTGCGGACTTCCCGTCCTGAAGGCCTCCCGACCTGCGGACTTCCCGTCCTGAGGGCCTCCCGACCTGCGGACTTCCCGTCCTGATGACTTTCCGTCTTGAGGACCTCCCGACCTGAAGACCTTCCGACCTGAGGTCTTTCCGTCTTGAGGACCTACCGACCTGAGGTCCTTCCGTCCTGATGACTTTCCGTCTTGAGGACCTCCCGTCCTGAAGACCTTCCGACCTGAGGTCTTTCCGTCTTGAGGACCTCCCGACATGAAGCCCTTCCGACCTGAGGTCTTTCCGTCTTGAGGACCTACCGACCTGAGGTCCTTCCGTCCTGATGACTTTCCGTCTTGAGGACCTCCCGACCTGAAGACCTTCCGACCTGAGGTCTTTCCATCTTGAGGACCTACCGACCTGAAGACCTTCCGACCTGAGGTCTTTCCGTCTTGAGGACCTACCGACCTGAGGTCCTTCCGTCCTGAGGACTTCCCTTAGACATAAACCTATTTTCCTTGAGCCAGTTCAACCAACTCTATTGCCAGGCCCATTCTTCTTTTTACCTTGGGCTTTTAACCTAATTCTAAATTTCGTACGTAACAACTTGCCCGCCGCCAAGGGACTTTCAAACGCCATTTAACAATCGATGTTTGGAAGTTCATAAATCACCATCCTCTGAAAAATTCCCTTAGCAACCGCACCAGTTACTGCAACACTCCTGATTAACTTCCTTCTCCGCAATACAAGCCTTTGTGAATCACGACCTCAAACACTCCAACCATGGCGAATCGATACATTCCTGCCCTTCCCTTCGACGGAACCCTCCCAGAGGGCCCGTTTTCAGCCTCGAAAGTACTAACTCCGACGATCCGCCCATACTGCACGACTCCTGAAGACTCAAACCGGATGAGGGAAGTTTTGGAATCCCGAAATTCCTTGGCTATCAACAACGCTAACTACCAAGCAGTTCGTATTCGAGACAGCATCAAAACCCATCTCACAGACCCAAAAGATCCTTACTGCTCTTGGTATCGACGGGTAGCGGAACACTTCCAGACCCAATGGCGATCTCAAAAAATCGACCAAGCAATACTATTGTCCACCATGCCGATCAATCTGCATGAGAAGGTGCTCTTGGCCATGTCTGCCTTCTGGAATGCGGAAAATGGGACTTTTCTCTTACCATCGGGCCCCTTTGGTCCAACTCTTATGGATGTAGCAATGATCGCGCATCTCCCAGTCGTGGGTGAAGACCCTGTGATGGGAGCCCTAGATGGGCAGGAGCCATCAGAAGACCATCCAGGGTGGTCTTTACAAGGTGTGAAGGAATGGGGCTGGACAAAGTTCGCAACCGATCAGCAAGGGGCTCCAGGGACCCCCGTGACCGACCGGGAGCATACTGCCTTTATCCTTTTTTGGCTTTGTAGGTACGTCATTGTTTCCCCTTCTAAATGCGTTCTTCCTTCTCATCTCGACCTGGCCATTCATATCGCGTCGGGTCGGTTCTTTTCCCTTGGCACCCTGTTTTTAGCCAATCTGTTTGAAGGACTCACCAGGGTTAGCCTTCGTTTAACAGATAACGATAATAGAAAATTAGACACTGCCGCATCGGGTCCTTTTTGGTTTTTAGAACTTTGGTTCCGTCTTTACTTCCCCAACGCGTTCAACTTAGGATCTCCGCCCACTATGCCAATATCCGAAAAACATTTGGGATTAGCCCTCAACCGACTCTGCTCAGGACGCAATAAACTCCAATCTTCCGATCCAATAATAACCACAATTGTAACGGATACCCGCAGTAACTCTCGATTTTCTATGTATAAAAAATATGCGGGTTATGCTCCCGACCATTTTTGGCCCTTTCCGGCACCAAATCCTCTTCCGACTCCTGAGCCTTGTCCTCATCCCACCTATCCTTTTGCCTGGGACGTTGCCCTCAAACCCAGGTCTCTTTTTAGCAGCAAAAAACTTGATAAAAAAGGGCAAAAAACTTTTTGCACCTTTAATTATGAACCTCAATTCATGGCGCGCCAATTCGGCTGTTGCCAAGGTATCCCTGGACCCGTCGCTTGTCCGCATATAATTTTTCAAAGTCCTGACCGACGAGTCCTACCTAATTCAATCCCTTCTTATATCTCCCAGCTCACCACGTATATAATTTCCAATTCTTATATTCCTTTCCGCTCCAACCCTGAGACTGTAGATACATACAATGAATGGTGGTCGGTTGTATGGCCCCTGATTTCCCCTGATGAGGATCGGTTGCTGAACATACTCCTTCCCCCCCAAGGATTGGTTCTAGGGGCGGCTAGACATACTAGCACTCAGCAACAAACAGCCGCCCCGGGAATCGGATCTAGTGTTCCAATGCGAAAAAGGAAAGCTTCCCAGCTGCAAACACCCCCGACCTCTGGGGCCGACCAGCAAGCTCCAGCGGACCTTGGAACTACTAAGACATCAGCAAGGACCCGACCCCGAATAGGTAATTTTTCTTAAAACCGTGAACCAATTCACTATATCTCAACTTTGATTTCACTCATTTCATCCACCAGAACCGACCTTGGTAACACCGACCACACAAACGACGCCAGCCCCAGCCGACCAACCTTTGGTCCAGACTGAGGCATTTCCTCTCCAAACCCCTACTCCACTTCTCACTTTGCCAATGAGCAGTCGGGCGGAGGACCCGACGAGGAGGCAAACTCTTCCTCCCGTACCGAGGAGTGGTCGGGCCAGGCACCCGACCAGGAGGCAAACTTTACCAGCACTGCCTATGGAACCAGTAAGTCCTCTTATCAGCAATACCTAGGATTCCAATGATAAACCTTGGTGTATTCAATAACAACATTTTCATAATTTTTACAGACACCTTCACCCATCGCATCAGCAGCAGGGGTCTCTTCAGACAGCGAGGGGACTACTTCCCAGATGGGTCGACCGCCATACATGGTATCAGACTCATCCATTTCGAAGGAAGAACCAACTGCCCTTGCCGAAGCTGACCCTCAAGACGACATCCCAGATGCTGCTGATCCCGAAATCATCCAATCGGGTGCAGTCACGCTGGAAACCGAAAATGCCACAGCTGCGGATATCCCAGTTGCTCCTGAGATACCAGCTGCAGTGGCTTTAGACGCAGCTGCCCAACCTGCAGCCGCCCAGCCAGCAGCGGCGCTCCCTCCAGCAATCGAGTGGCAGGCAGAAGAACCACCTGTGGCAGCCCAACCTCCAGAAATAGAAGAAGTGTCTTCGTCCGATTCGGAGACTTCTGTGAATTTGGTAAGATTAAACCAATCCATGCCACAATGTTTCTTTCTATAAAACACTAACTGTTTTATATACTACTTTCCATAGGGACCCAGGTCGGCACCTCAGCGACCATTCGCAGCAGCCGACGAGTCGGTTGCTGTTATACCAGCTGTCCGCCCTACTCGACCGACCTCATTGTTGCCCCCTTCACTGACAGCTGTTCGCCCAGAGGTGACACATATCTTATCTGAATAATTTTGCACCTTCCTTGGAATACTTATTGAAACTGTAAGATTTGCAGGGGCCTTCGGACTTAGCCATCCTATCGACTGTTCCGGTTCCAGCGGAAGCCCAAACTATACTCACTGAGGCCATTAACCATCCCCTTTCAGAATTAAGATCCGACTTATTGGACAAACTCATTCAGACGGTTGGTGGTCTTCTTTTTTACACTCCGACGGAATCGGAAGCCGTCCCCATTCTGCATCGGCTGATGGAAAGACTTACGGAGCTCAAGACTGAAGTATTAGTCATTGGACTCCTGTCGGCCGAAACCCCCCAGCCTGTCTTCGATCAAACAACACTGGAGAATTCTTTGGCTAAAACCCGAGAATCCCTTCAGCAGACTACTGGAAGGCTGGGCGGTCTCCTTAGCACGAAGGCTCAAGTTGATGAATCCATCCAGAAAAAGGAGGCAGAATTGCGGGAACTAAGGAAAGAACAGTCTATCCTGGATAATCAAATTACCAATGAGCAGCGTCTGCTTGAGAAGTATACAAAGAATGAGGCCGAATTGGATCAAGAGCTGAAAATCCAAGCTCGATCCCAATTCATCAGGAGATATCAGACAGCTGCTAATACTAGAAGGCTATCCAGGGATGAAGTCAAATGGACACATATAAAAACTGCCCTAGGGGCACTTTTGTAACACTGCCGCCTCTGTAACAACATTTGACTTAGTAATACAGTTTTCCTTCTTCTCACAAAACAAGGATCACCTTTCAATTTCCAACTTTGTAGGAACCGAAACAAACTCCTTCCTTAAAAGAACACTGTTTCTCACATTTTAAGAAACACATTCCAAGGCATATTTTGAAAACCAAAAACACTTGAAGTGTTAACAAACATGTCGAACGACCGACCTCATGTTCCATCAAGCAACTGGGAAGGTGTCCTTCAACCCTTCTTTGTAGGTAATCACCCTATTGGAGGCCATGCAGAAGACTTGTTACATATACTCAAGCAACTAGACTTCAAATTCCGATTCTCCCAACGAGGTAGAAGAACCATTCATCGCGTCATCCGCCTAATGGAAAAAATCATTGAGGGGTATGAACCTCTTCGTGACATCCTTGGTCGCATTCCTGACCTCCATCATCACATGGAAATGATTGAAAATCACGCAGCAACCATACTTCCAGATCTTGGTTGGGATAATATCTTTTCCAATCAACGAAAAGTCTTTTCAAGATTGCGTACCATTGTTGACCGTGAATATCAAGCCATAACAGACATGCAAGCACGTACCAATCAAGATTTAGATGAAATGCAAAGCCAATGGGAGAGGTACCGACCAGATTTGGAAGATCTTATTGAAGAAGAACCAGAACTAATATCCACTCACTGGGATGGAAATTCTGATTCAGAGGCAGAAAATTTCTCACAAATACATGATGACTAACAGAAATGAACCTTTAAATAGGTTCGAACCCCACAAATGGGTTCTGAATAATATTTTGTTTCAGGCAGTTTTGTTATCTGAAAAGGCAGGATAATACCTCTTCAGATATTTAGCATTAATACAATCATGTACTCTTCTACCTTCATGATTTACAATAATGAAAGCGCCATTCCCAATATCTTTTTGAACAATGTATGGTCCTTCCCAATTCGGTGACCATTTTCCCAATTGGTCAGTTTTCTTATATGTAGGAAGGATGGTCTTCCAGACTAGGTCTCCTTTTTGGAATGTCCTGTGAAGAACTTTCTTTCCGTAATTCCTTGCTCTGATTTCACTCTGTTTCACACTTCGACTTATTGCATGAAGTCGGCTAACATCCAAATCCTCCAACTGCTGCAACATAAGTTGTTGGTATTCTTTTGTAAGATCACCATCAGTAAACTCTGTTCGGCCAGATGATACTCGGATTTCGGCTGGTAAAACAGCATCTTGGCCAAACGTGAGTTGGTAAGGTGAGAACCCTGTGGCCGTATTTCTGGTATTCCTATGTGCCCATAAAGCCTGAGACAATAACAAATGCCACTTTCTTGGGTTCCCTTCAACCATCTTCTTTATAATCCCAATAATAATCTTATTTGTTGCTTCCGCTTGTCCATTGGCTTGGGGATAATAAGGTGACGAATGATGTAATCGAACACCGAATTCTGCCAAGAAACTAGAGAACTTTTCCCCTGTGAAAACCAGGCCTTGGTCGGTTGTTATAGACTGAGGAATGCCATATCTGTAAATAATTTGATTCAAAACGAAGTCTATCACCTCCTTCTGATCTACATTTTTCAAAGCAACCGCTTCTACCCATTTGGTAAAGTAGTCAGTCGCGACCAATATGAAACAATGATGTTTCGATGAAGCAGGATGTATCTTACCAATAATATCCATAGCCCATGATTTAAAAGGCCATGGTTTTGCCAAAAATTGCAATTCGGTTACTGGCAAATAGTTTAAATTTCCATGTCTCTGACATTCCTGGCAGCCTTTGGCAAATTGTATGCAATCTTCAAAAATCTTTGGCCAGAAAAAACCCAAACGATGAATGGCCCATCTCATATTCAGACCTGCCCGATGAGCTCCACATATCCCACCATGTACTTCTGTCATTACCTCTAGAGCTTCTTTAGACCCCAAACATTTCAAAAGTAAACCTTCAAATGATCTCTTACACAAAATTCCATTTATCAATTGAAAACGTAAAGCCTTCAATCGTGTCGCAATTGAAACACTCACACCTGGATTCTGTAAATACATGATAAGCTCTGTTCTCCAATCGGTCACTGTTTCACTGGCATCTTTGTGTCCGACTGTAACGACGCCGTCGGGCTCCTGCCCGACAGTAACTTCGCAATCGGGCTCCTGTCCGACAGTAACTTCGCAATCGGGCTCCTGTCCGACAGTAACTTCGCGGTCGGGCTCCTGTCCGACAGTAACTTCGCAGTCGGGCTCCTGTCCGACAGTAACTTCGCAGTCGGGCTCCTGCCCGACAGTCTCCTGCCCGACCATTCGATCACATATTAGGTCTGTCTTTCCTTCTATGCCCGACTTAACCTCCGACCACATATCCTCCAAAATTCCTTTACAGGCCTTTTGAGCCAACTCATCAGCACGTTGGTTTTCTTTCCTTGGAATGAACTCCATTATTACCTCTGAGATTTTTGTCAATAACCGACCCACAATGTCCCTGTATCTGCGAAGGTGAGGGTAATTGCAAACATATTGATTGTTTACCTGGTTGATTACTAATTGAGAATCCCCTCTTATGATCACAGACTGGACCTTCCTGGCTATTAAAGCCTCCAAACCCAAAATTAAAGCTTCATATTCTGCCGAATTATGGGTCATGGCTTCCAATCGTAGTTGTAAGTTGATCTTTTGACCGTCAGGTCCTTGCAAAAAGACCCCTGCCCCTGATTTGTTTCCAGAGGTAGAACCATCAAAGAACATCAACCATGTTCTGGTACTTATATAAGGTACACATCCGACCTGTAGATCATTCAAATATGATGAACAACTAAGTGGTCGGACGCTATCGTAAAGAGAATACCCGACTTGTGAAAATTCTGCTAAGAAGTCGGCTACTGCTTGTCCCTTGATTGCCCTCAAAGGGGAATGTTGAAGATCAAAAGGGGCCAATTTGATGGCCCACTTCATGAGTCTGCCCTTCATAGTAGGTCTCTGCAAAATCAATTTGATAAGATCCACCTTTGATATGACCTCAATTCTTCTGGGCAGCAAATAATGCTCGAGTTTAGTGCAAGCGAAGACCAATGAATAACACATTTTTTCTGGCATAGTGTAATTCAGTTCTGGTCCTGTAAGGGTTTTACTGAGATAGTAGATTGCCCTTTCCTTCCCGTCATCTCCATCCTGAGCCAATAAACAGCTAACCACTTCATATGTATTTGCCAAATAAAGTTTGAGCGGCCGACCTTGTTTAGGAGGCATCAAGACTGGAGGGTGAACCAATGCCTGCTTGATAGCATCTAAAGCCGTCTGTTGATCTGGACCCCATTCAAAAGCATTTTTCCCAGCTTTCAACAATTTAGTAATGGGTCTGACCTTGCCAGCAGCATTAGAAATGAAACGCCTTAAATAGTTCACCTTACCCAAAAGACTTTGGATTTCTTTAACCGTCTTGGGTGGCCGACTGTCAAGAATGGCTTTAGCCTTATTGGCATCGATTTCAATTCCTCTCTCATGAACTAAAAATCCTAGAAAGCTCCCGGCTGATATTCCAAAAGCACACTTGGTTGGATTCATCTTCAACTTGTACTTCTTCATTCTTTCGAATGCCTCTTCAAGATTTCTCAAATGTTCGTTAAAACTGGAGGATTTAACAATAACATCATCAATATAAACTTCCATAGATTTGCCAATTAAATCATGAAAGATTGAATTCATGGCTCTTTGGTAAGTTGCCCCTGTATTCTTTAACCCGAATGGCATCACTGTCCATTCATAAATACCCAAAGCCCCTGGGCACCTGAATGCTGTCTTAGGAATGTCTTCTTCTGCCAGAAATATTTGGTTATAACCTGCATAACCATCCATCAGACTAAGGACTTTATGCCCTGCTGCTGCATCTATCAACATGTCCGCCATAGGCATCACATATTCGTCTTTAGGGGTAGCTAGATTCAAATCCCTGAAATCGATGCATATCCTTATCTTACCATTTTTCTTGACCACTGGTACAATGTTAGCCAGCCACTCCGCATAACGGCAAGGCTGAATGAAACCCACTTTGAGAAGTTTTTGGATTTCTTCCTTGATTTGAGGCATCAGATCCGGGCTCATTCGCCTTGGGGGTTGTTTGTAAGGTTTGCAACCTTCCTTAATAGGCAATCGATGCTCTATTAGACTTCTTTTCAACCCAGGCATTTCTGAATAATCCCATGCTAAACAATCAATGTTGTTTATAATAACTTCGAGCATCATTGTCTGTTGCTCTTTAGACAAATAACCACTTAGCCTGATCACTTTTGGAACCAATTCGGTTCCTAAATTAAACTCCAATAATGGGTCTTGTGATGAAGCTGTTGGTTCTGTTTTCTCCAATAAATCAGGCCAACGAAATTGTTCATCTTCTTGGAGGTGAACATCAAGAATCTCTTTACTATTTTCTGCTTTATGTAATAACTGCTTTAAATAGAACTTATTAATAAGAGAACTACATACTTCTAAACTTGTATCATCCATAGCAAACAAATTATATGGGAATGGGTGTGGCTTTATCATGAGCCATACAATAAAGGTGTTCTTTTAATAGAACATCGAGTTCTGGCTAGTGACTTTATAACCCTTGTTTGGGTATTCCCTAGCCATGTATAACTGAGACATCGGAGCCAACTGACTGGAATAAAACACTGACTCTTCAACTTGTTCTGATACATCGAATGGGTTGTCATTCGCTTCCATTTTGAAGACCTGATTTCCTTCCCAGAACATTAATTGTTGGTGCAGGGTTGATGGCACACATTGAGAGGCATGAATCCAGTCTCTTCCCAGCAAGAGAGAGTATGTAGTATCTGCGTCTACAATAAAGAAAACAGTGGAGATCTTCTTTGGTCCGACTTCAATTGTGGCAACCATCATGCCTTCAGGCTTAGTCGGCTGCCCTGTAAAACTTGTCATTTCGAATTCCACAGGAGACAGATCATGAATTCCTTTCCCTAGCTTCTTGAGAGTCTTCAATGGCATAACATTAAAGACTGCTCCATTATCCACAAAAACCTTTGTGATTGGTTTCCCGCAAATGTGAGCATTAACATACAGAGGTTTCAAATGGGAGATCGCACCCTCTGGAATAGGAGGAAACATTATCGAAGGTGTCTCCGACTGAGGCTCGGAATCTGAAGTCTTTGCCCACTCTGTTTCCTCTAATTCATCATCTGCCAAGAATGCCCATAAAGGTTCGTCCATAGTATCATCTACTAGACTCGCCCACATCGGTTCATCTCTCATCTGATTAATCTCTGTCATTCGACAAGGGATTCGTGGCCCCAGACGAGATTTAACAGATCTCGAATTTTCCTCTGTAGTTACAACTTCTTCCTTTGTCTTATTCTGAGATTGAACCGTCAAAGATTCTATACGGAATTCCTCAGGAGATGGATTAATGTTGATCCGTTCACAATGTTGGCATCTAAAACCTCTAATTATTTCATCTGATATTCCTTTACCTTTCCTCTGTCCCGACGAACTTCCTTTAGTATAATCTGAAGCGTCTAATCCGTCGTTCGGTTGCTTTCTTGAACAGACCCGACTGGACCGACTTTTTGGAGATTGCATGGCTGCTCCCTGCTCGTTGGTTGTTTGTTCTGTAAAGACCCGAATGGACTGATCTCCTGCCAAGCAGTCGGCTGCGTTTTGCTCGTCGGTTAGTTGTTTTGCTGAAGGAACTCGTTTCCCATACTTCGCAGCATACCTGCGTTTGGCATTGCGAATCTGTGTACGATTCATACCTGGGAAACGAGGATCTATATCAACTGGTAAAGGCTTTTTATTTCGAGCCCAATTGTTCCCGACTGATCCTGTTTTTCTGGTCGGATGGTCACGTACTAAAACCTTTTCTTTCACCTCCACATTAAAAGAACCGTCTGGATGGTCCCATTTTTCAGCGACTGGCTTCTCACAAACTTTGAGTCGTTCTTCCGGTCGGCTGCTGTTTGGCTGATTTCCTTTCCTTGTTCCGGGGCTTGCCTGAGTTCGTTCCCCCGTTTGTCCACTATTGGCCGAACTTTTCCCTGTTTCCGAACTTGGTTGGATGTCAACCATTGCCGTTGTTACTTTCGGAAACGGTTGCTGGTCTACACCTAAAGTGATGTATTTGAGCCGACCTGTCTTGATGGCCCTTTGAATTTCCTTCCTGAAATGAGTACACTGACTTGTATTATGTGTGAAAGAATTATGCCACTTGCAGTATGGTCTCCCTTTGATTTCTTCTTTAGTGGCCAGTCTTTGCCCCTTTGGAATACGGATCTGCCCATCAGTCAGTAGGATATCAAAGATTTCATCAGCTTTCGAACTATCAAACGTCGGTTGCTCCTTTCCTTCAGATCCTGGTACTGGCTTCAATTTGGGGCATACATAAGGTTTCCCAGAAAGGATTTCGGCTGCCATCTCTTCTGACTGATTAAAATCAAAGTCACATGTTTCTGTTCCCATACTCGCCATATGTTGGCCTCTATTACGCCTGTTATGCTGATCTTCCTCTCTGAACAAAGACTCTAAACGTCCTGCCTTAGACGCAAGACTTGCCAAATCCTCAACGTCCAAGGCAGTGAGTGCCTTTCTTAAGCGAGTATGCATATTCCGGACCACTAAATTGGTCATTTCTTTCTCACTGATTACCGTAGGACATCGCCCTTTCATCAATCGCACCCTTTCTATAAACTGTGAAGCAGATTCTTCTGGATACTGTCTCAATTCTAGTAAATCAGTTAAAGAAACAGTTGGTAAAGGATTGAAGAATCTGGCATGAAATGCCATCTCCAGTCCTTCCCACGTCTGAATTTGTCCAGGGGGCAGACTTGCAAACCACGAAAACGCTGTTCTAGTAAGAGATAAACCAAACAGTTGCAACTTATAAAACGGGTTATTACCCACTTCTCCCAATTGTGCTGTGAAACGACCAACATGTTCTATGGTGGAAGATCCATCCTCCCCTGAAAATGCATGAAAATCGGGTGGTCGATAATTCCTTGGGAGAGGGTGTTCATTAATGATCCTTTCTGGGAAAGGTCTCTGATATGCAGGGCGGTTAGCCATCTGAGGAGTTAATCCATACTGATCCCTTAATATAAGTGCAATCTCATCAGGATCTACATGAAAGCGTTGATGATCAGGAACATGGAACGGATCCTGCACAGGAATATGAATAGGATCATGTATATATCCTTCAGGCCTGTCCTCCCTTGTATTGTTCGGCTGCGGATTGGTAACCCTTGGTCCCAGTGGAACAGTGTTGGGAAAAGTCAGAGGAGATTTTCCCCTATCCATTCGGTTGGGATTTGTGGCACTTGGGAATGTACTATCCACGAATGATGGCCCTGCGAAATTTGCCTGTAGTCTGGATGGTGATACTCCTGGTGGAGTTTGAGTGGGTTGAAGACTAACCCTTGACAGTGCTTGATCTATCATGTTCTGCATCAGACTCTGTTGCTCACGCAACATGTTCGTTTGTTGCTCACGCAACATTTGTTGAACATAAGACCACCAATCAGTTGGTGGTTGTGGGATTTCCCCGGCATTTGGCACAATAGGTGGTGGAACGGATTCTCCCACCGGTGCCGAAGATGATTGAGGTTGTGAACCTGCCATATGGACCCTTCCGATGATACGGCCGGATCTAAGACGTATGAAATTATCGCCGGAATTGGAATGAGCAATTTTGTCTTGCTCCCACTGTGGTCGCCAATTTGTTGATGTAATTTTTCAACAAAAATAAAGTAAAATTCAAAGATATAGAAAATATCCTTAAACTTGATTAATTAGTGCCTGAGATTAGGAATCTCTAAACACTGTATGGTACAGAAAATAAACTGGAAAATAAAAGACTGAAATTTAAAGTGGTGATCCCCAAATCTGACTTTGCTTTGTTGAAGTTGATTGAAGATGCCTTGCCAAATGATGATCCAAATCCTTAAACATTCTCTGGGAAACCGTACTGAAAACCGTCACCCGAACGGTTACAACGTCTCCTTCCCAACCGTCTTCCAACCCTTCTCCTGCTGACACGTGTCCTCAGCAGACCGAAATTATCCCTGTATTTCACTCTTTGAGCCGACCACAGACCTTCCGCCCTTTAGGCCCGACTGCCAATCTACAACCGTATTGGTCCGACTGCCAATCCTCCCGACTTGCAAACCATCTGACTTGTTTGGATTAGCTACAGACATCCCGACTAACAAACCATCCGATTTGTTGGTCCTGCCGCAGAGTTCCGACCTGAGAACTTCCCGACCTGAGGCCTCCCGACCTGCGGACTTCCCGTCCTGAAGGCCTCCCGACCTGCGGACTTCCCGTCCTGAGGGCCTCCCGACCTGCGGACTTCCCGTCCTGATGACTTTCCGTCTTGAGGACCTCCCGACCTGAAGACCTTCCGACCTGAGGTCTTTCCGTCTTGAGGACCTACCGACCTGAGGTCCTTCCGTCCTGATGACTTTCCGTCTTGAGGACCTCCCGTCCTGAAGACCTTCCGACCTGAGGTCTTTCCGTCTTGAGGACCTCCCGACCTGAAGCCCTTCCGACCTGAGGTCTTTCCGTCTTGAGGACCTACCGACCTGAGGTCCTTCCGTCCTGATGACTTTGCGTCTTGAGGACCTCCCGACCTGAAGACCTTCCGACCTGAGGTCTTTCCATCTTGAGGACCTACCGACCTGAAGACCTTCCGACCTGAGGTCTTTCCGTCTTGAGGACCTACCGACTTGATGTCCTTCCGTCCTGAGGACTTCCCTTAGACATAAACCTATTTTCCTTGAGCCAGTTCAACCAACTCTATTGCCAGGCCCATTCTTCTTTTTACCTTGGGCTTTTAACCTAATTCTAAATTTCGTACGTAACAATTATTTTATAAGTAAAAATAAAGCAAAAAATAGTTTTTTTTTTTGTAAAAAAACAAAAATTGCACCCGCCCAACTGAGTCGTATGCTGCAGTAATCGGCTCACTTGGGTGGAATATTGTAGCAGCCGTCCGGCTGCAAATATGCACATTTTATATAGGACCCTGCAAATATAGAAATATTATACTTGTGTTAGAGATACTTTAGTAGATATGAATTTATTTTAATTTTTAATTTAATATAAATTGTAAGTAGTTGTTTTTCTAGATTAAATTTGACTTTAAATTTAAATATGAATATGTGAAACTTGATTTATTATTTAAATTACTTAATATTCTATCTTACTTTTTTTCTTTAATTTATTTTCGTAATTGCAGACAAATGAAGCTGGCATGAGATAAATAATGATTAAAAGAAGATTAAGAAAAAAAATAATTTGAAAGAATTGTTTCTCTTAATTATATGTACTATATTTTTTTATTGGTTAGACTATTGATCTCGAGCAAGTAAAACTGCTCTTCTTCCTCACCAATATACCTGAATTGTTCGTAAATTTAGTTTAATTTTTAATGTAATATAAATTGTCCGTATTTGTTTTAATCTAATATAGATTCGAGTTTTAATTAAAATATATATTTTGCAATATTTAATTTATGATTCATATCACTTTTACTTTTGCATGGTAGTTATCCAATCAACATTGTACTGATTTAATTAAATTAGCACAATAACATAAAATAACTATTGTTTAACACAATTCAGATAGCATATGATTAAGTTATCATACTAACTTGTTACAATTAATATTTCATCACAAGATAGGTAGCATATTCAGTGTTATATACAAATATGTGTTGTGTGGATTATATATTATGTTGAAATCAACTTATATTGTATTACATCAAATTATATAATTTTATGCTATATATTATATTAATACTTGTTGTGTGAGTTATATATGTTTAAATCGAAATATATATTGCGCTACATGTAATTATATAACATGTTATGAAAATATGTGTTGTATATTATATTAATATTTGATATATGTAATTATATAATGTGCTATTAAAATATATGCTACATATTATATTAATATATGATATTTTCTTTATAAACATGTGTTACGGATGTGCTTTCGCCTTTGTTAGGCTCGGTCCGTTAAAGTGTCAATATATAGGGGAAGACTCCTCAATTGTACTTCACTTCACTTTTCAAAGAGCTAATACACACTCTACTTTGTCGGATGTATCTTGTGTTGTTCTTGCTTTTTAACTTAGAGTGGAGTTGTGCGCTAGGTTGTACTAACGAGTTTCTTGTGAATATCAAGAAATTGCTAGACTGGCGGAAAGATGTTCAAGGAGGAACTATTCGACCGGTTACAGTTGACATAATTGAGTCAAATCAATACAATATTGATTTGACCAAATTCAAATCAACGGAGTAAATAAAGTGCTATGTTTGATTTTATTTTGGTTATGTATTTTTTAATATGGGAGAAAATTGTGTTGATAGCAATTATTGAAAATGTTAAATTTGAATTATATTTAATTTCTACCATATTAAAAATCTCATGTATAGTAGTGTTTTTTATGAAATATTTTAAAACAAATATTGTGTGTTAATTTATTTACCATTTTAGTTTGAAATATATATATTTTTTTATGTGAATGCAACGGCCTGTTTCTTCAGCCCAATTTTGGCTGAATCACTGCGCAAAACTGAGCTGGAGAAGGTTTGGAGGACAGAGTCTGTCGTTTTTTTTTAATTATAAATATAAAAAAAATATAATAATTATAATTTAATAAAATACATACAATATATATATCATTTTGTAGAGAATTAATTTTTTTTTAATACAAATTTAAAAAAATATACATAAATATATATAAATTTATAATTAAATTATACAAATCACTATACATTTATATTATAATATTCATACTCATCAAATCAATACACATCAAAACTCCTTCAACTCCAACCAAACCCAAACCCCAAAAGAAACATCAAAATTCAAACTATCTCAAAATTCAAATAAAAATTGTCAGGCAGGTTCTTCGCTAGTTGTATTATATTTTTCTAAAGTATTTTTTTATTTAATATATTTTGAAATATTATATAAAAAATTTCTTGATTTACACAAAAAAAATATCCTTCTAATTTTACTTTTACTAATTTATAACAGTATTCTTAATATAAAATAAAGACAAAATTAAATTAATTTGTACCAAGAAAAAAGTTTATGTCAAATTTATCAGAAGTTTTGTGCACCACGGTAATATGGAAAATACGTCCAATCCTACCCACTCTACATACGTTGGTTTAAAGTATTAGGCTCAAACGCAACTCCAGGCTGCGTTTGTTGCGTTCAAAAATCTGTTTGTAATATCCATTAATAATTCATTATGTAACAATAATATTAATAAAGAAAATCTTTTAAAAAATGTTACATTTAGCACCTATTGTTTTTATTAAAATTTTGAGCATGTTTACCGAACAATGATTTATTTGTTTATTTTGAGATACTTCCCAATTATTATTATTATTATTATAAAATAAAATATAGTCTATATATTTATTAAAAAACACAATAATTTATTATAAAATATTATTTTTTATATTTCCGATATATTTTTATACATAGTATAAAAAACTCACATACTATAAAATATAAAGCGAACTCACTCTTTGAGGTTGTTTGACAATTAATTGTTAACTGATACGATTAGTTGACTTGACTATTTTAACATATTATCTACTCGTTCTAAAGTGTTTGGTAAAATTATTAATTGATATTAGTTGTACAAATAAGCATATTTTATATTCTTATTTTAAAACTATTTAGTTGCATTATTTATGTAATTTTTAGAATTTTTATTATTAGTTTTGAAAATTATAAAAGTTTTATTAGAATATTTGCTTTTATTTTTGAAATATTGTTAAAGAAAATTAATATATTTTTATTAAAACATATGAATATTTTTTCATTATATATAGTGTAAAATGTTAAAGGAATGAATTTTACAATTTTATTTTTTACTAAACTAGTAATTTTAAATAAATTTATTTGTAATAAAAAATTTATGTGATAAAAAATATATAAAAAAATCAATAATATTAATATTTTATTTTGTCTTTATTTAAATAAACTTAAAATTTTTATGAAATAATTCACGTATAAAGAAATAATAATCTCAATTACTTTAAACTTATAAAAGTTAATTTATAATGTATTAGAACAAAATATATTAAAACAATGAATAGATTATGTAAGAAAAAAAAATATTAATATGTTTAAAATAAATACTTTCTCCGCTTTGTCCGCTTTCAAAGTATACATATTTCTATTTTGGATTGTCCAATTATAAAGTAACAAATTGGTAAAATTATACACCAAAAGACAAAGGTAAAATTATCTTTATAATACTTTTAACTACCAACTATAATTAAAATATTATTATTCCTCAAACTCTGCGCCAAAAGCAAATATAAACTTATTAAGCGGACCGAGAGAGTATTTAATTCTTAAAGGCAAAAACAAAATAAGAAATTAAAGTGAAAAAACTATTTTGAAATGTTGGATATAAGTAGCTTTTTGATAAAAAAAAAAATAATAACTAATTTATTAAATACTTAAAATTAATTTTTTTAATTGGTCAAACAGTTAAATTCTCTTCAAAAAGTTATAACTTCTCCGAAAATATATTTTTCGAACACCCTCTTTGTCTATTTTCAAATTAAATTGTTGTGTGTATTTGTATTTGTATTTGTATTTGTAATTTTGTTTTTATTTTTGTTTTATGTTTATATGTTGTGATTTACATAATAGTTTTATTCGATATTTTGTAATAGAGCATCAGGGAATCGACACCATTTTCCGGTTGGGCAATCTGCAATGCTAACAAAGACCCATTTCTCTCCCCAATTTGGCCTTATATCTCTGACAAAGATCGATGTCTGAGTTTTTGTAAGGTTAGTAACTCTGTTTCAAAGAGATAGATTTTGGATTACACATGAAGTAGTTATTTTGTGGTAAATTTTTTTGGAAGCCTTTTGCTCGTTTTCAACGAGATGAATTTGTTTTAGACATGAAGTATTATTATTATTATTATTTTATTTGGGAAATTTTTGATTGATTGTAAAAATAAAAGAAAAATGAGAAATCATTCAAATTTTGTTGCTATCCGTCATTGTGTGGGGTTCACTGTATTAATAAAATTCTACGAAAATATATGATTTTAGTGTTTTATGTAGTTATATCTTTGGTTTGGTAATATCATTGAAGATAATGAGAAAAATTGTTAATTTCTGTGTAGGATTGATATGTTTCCATAGAAAGAGAAGAGCGTAAAGATAACATTGATGTAATTTGCCTCAAACCCCCCCCCTCCCCCCCCCCCCCCCTTGTCTTATTTCATTGACATTTACATCATTACCATACATTACTTATGCATGGTTGGCCAAAGCACGATACTTTATGGCAAGGTTCAAATGAGATCATATGGTGATTCTAGAAGAAAGATTCTTAATTAACTACTCTCGTATAAATTGGTTAAGTTAGTTCCTTCTTAAACCATATAATTTCAGTTGACTAGTAATGATCATCATATAGACATGCTTTAATAATCAAATCCCATCCACTTTTCTCTTGAGCAAGAAAAATATCAAATTTCAGAAATTGAATCGCTCAATATTCTCTATGCTCTATTTCCAAAGGCAGATGACAAGATTTGTCATAGACAAGACGAAATGGTGACATTCCAATTGGAGCTTAAATGCTATTCTATATACCTACAACGCACCATCCAATTTGAGTGATTAGTCCTTTTTTTTTAATAATAAGTGACCAGTCCATCTTGTTTATACTGACAGTGGATTGTAGAATATGCTCAACTCGCGATTACTCACTTCGACTTGATCACTGGATTATGGGTGATAGGGAGTAGCGAAGTAGTGGTGAACGTTGTACTTAGCAAAAAGTGTAGAGAATCGCTTGTTGACAAAATGTGTGCCTTCGTTGCTAATGAATGTACTGGGAACGAAAAAATATGAGAAACTATGTTTTTGTATGAATTTGGTTATCTAAATTGCATCATTCGTAAAGATTGTTTGTATTTGGGGCTAGCATCTTCACGATCACACTTACTTTTGCTTTATCAACTTCAATCTCAACGATGATGACTTTTTGGTCAAGAACAATCCCTTGAAATGACATTCCTCATAATTTAAGAGAAAGTTAGATTTAAGAGAGTGACTGCGCATATGCTCTGAATTAGTGAGACATGTGGAGAATGTCTTGCCATAGACAGAGAAGTCATCCACAAATACTTCAACACGTGAATCTAGCAAATCACTGACGATGTGGTACATGTGAATATAGTTTACTCAACATCTGAATGATTAATAGGGATCTGATGATACAAAAAATAACCATCCAAAATCAATAGAACTCATGGCCACTCAACTTCTCCAATCATTGATCAAAAAATGGCAGTGGAAAGTGATCTTTGCAAGTGACCGCATTCAACTTTCTATAGTCAATATGTATTCGCCATCCAATCACTGGCTTTGTCATAAACACTTCGCCTTTTTATTCGTCTCTTCCAAAAATCTATTTTTTTAGGCACGACTTATATGGGAGTTACCCATTCACTATCTAAAATTTCCATAATTATACCTGTATGTAAAAGTTTAATTACCTTCTTATTAACAGCTTTTTGCATATTTTCATTGAGACGTCATTGTGGTTGGTGGTATGGCTTCGTATTGTCTTATAAATAAATATTATGCATGCAAATCGCTGGGCTAATTCCCTTGATGTGCTTATGGACCATGGAATGACCTTTTATACTTTCTCAAAATTATGAGTAATTGCACCTTTTGATCATCAGGAAAAGAGCTAGAGATGACTGCGGGATAAGAGTCCACATTACCAAGAAAGGCATATTTGAGATTATCTGGCTGTTTTTGAACTCGCTTTTTGGCTTCACAATCGCATCCTTCAGTTTCTTTGGTATTTTCTCGTGAAGATTTGAATTGTGATCATTTTAAGATTCCTCATTAGATATTTTCATGATTTGACGTGGGTCGCATTCAGATTCCTCTTAAAATGAGCTATTGATTAAATTATAATCGAAAATATTTATGAAATTTAATTGGATCAAAGTCATTAATACCATCTTTCTTAACAAAAGTAACTTTGTTCTTGCCAAGTTGCAATGTTTGTTCGCCTTTGGTGATATAGATATTTTCTTTTTCAGTTGCAAGAAAAGGTCTCCCTAAAATTAGTGAAGTATCATTATCCTCATGAATCTTCATAACAATGAAATCAATTGGGAAAATGAATTCTTGCTCTTGAACGAGAGCATCAAATCTGATTCCTTCATAATTCTAACAGTTTTATCTGTTAGTTGAACAAAATAGGGGATTAGACTCTATTTTAAAAAGTATGACATGACATATTTCATGTTAGTTCTTAAAATAGATATTTAATTCTAAACTTCTTTTAAGAAAAATAATTTGTTCAGGTATGCATTGTACCTCTGGGACAGGGGACGTCTCGAAATATAAAAAGTGGGGCTGAGTGAGTGAACTTGCCTCTGATGTATTATATGTAAAGTTTTAACCAGAAAACATCTTGTTCAAGAGTGTATTTTTGTAAATATTTATAAATCAGATTGTGTTAAAGAATAACGTGCTTTTATAGTTAATTTTTTTAGTCTTAACACTATTGTGTGGCCTGAAGTATGAGATGACGACCTTATGATGCAGTGTGGCAGTAGCATTTCCAATATGAGCCAATTAGGGGTGTTACACAAAGAATGTCTATTGAGTGCTATAGAAGTATACGGGAATGATGGCATGTTATAATAGCTATGTTTGTCAATTTATTTTTGGTACCTTTTAAAATATTCATGGACCGAATATTTGTTTTTGGGAAATTAGTGTTGGTTGATGTTGTGCTTGTGTGAACCTTTTTGTATAATAGGATTAAATTTATATATCCTAAATCTTTATGAATCCCGACAGGTAAAATAATTATGAAAGTGTAGACGGGGTACGACTGTTTTGGACGCAACCGACGAAATTGCAATGATCGAGTATAGTATAAATTTTAAAGTAGTCATTTTTGGTTTTGATAGGACATACATCAATCATTTGATGTCAATGTAGCTTCTTTGTAATTACTTTTGGCGTGCTGGATATTCTATAATATTATAGGTAAATCTACAGCAGTAAAACCAAAAATGTATTGAAACTTGTTTGCAAGTTTGTTATTTTGTGGTACATGAACGAGAAGTACCGGTAATTGGTGATGGTCACTTATAAATGAATTTTTGGTGATATATACATAAGTTTAATTTACCGTGTTGGATGCTAATAGAGGTACACAAAATGCCCATCATTGTAAATATTGGGTTTGTGGGAGTATATAGTAGATATCATGAAGTATGTGAGGCTACAGTGTATTATCTACCTAAAAATTGCAATATACTTTAACTGTTTTTAATTTTCTAAATGAAAATAAGATTGTGTTATATTATGAATCCTTATTTTTGCATAAAACTGTTGAGGTCACTCTAGGTGATCACAAGCCACATTGTTCAATAACTCGGTCCTTCACACGAGCATTAAGATGAAGGATATAAGTACACGAGTACCCATCTCTGTCGTAAGACTAAATTTTGTCAACACCTGAAAGCGGAGTTCAGGTACACATGTCGGAAAAAATAGTACCTAACATAAAAAAAGGGTACATTGGAGGTGTGATGGAATACTTGGTTGTTTAACCTAGTAATCATTTTATAAAATGCTATTGAACGGTTTTTATTTGAGTCTGCGAGTATCTAACAAGTCGTATTGCTATGTTTATGGTCTCAATCATTCTGAGGATAGTGGTTGACCTAATACATGGAAAACACTCGAAAGCCCAATAGTACTCACCCTTTCATGTAAAAAGTACATTCAGTTTTTGTTGTTTTGTGTGGAGGAATTCATGATGCTTTAACAAATCTAATTTAATAGCAATACTCAGGTAGCCTAATAATGGCTAATATTTTAACCAATTCATTTTTCATTTGGTTTATCGTCCACAAATGAGAATGAGCACTTGATGTATATATGTGAAGGTGTTCCCCATTAAATTCTTGTAAATGTATATTTTTCCTTTGGATACTCTCTAGGAATTGGTGATACTACTATCTTGTGGAATTCACACCGGTAAAAGTATGTTAAGTAATGATATGATTCCTAAAATGGTCGGTTTCCTGATTTTAGGTTACACGGGCATAACTATGCTTATCCAGAGTATTTGGAATGCATATATGAGTATGTAAAAAAAGAAAACAAGACATAAAGATAATATATGTAGTTACGTGAATAAAGTACTGAGGAATTAACTTTAGGTTAGGAGTATATATACATTTCAGAGGTATTATCTGTAAAGATATAGGTATCCTTTAATTTAGTTGAGTTCCTACAATGACAAAAAATTATCTAAATATGAATGCATAAAAGATATTGGTGAGATTACATTTGATGTCATCCTAATTTATACGATGTTGAAAGTTGAAGCGGTGTCCTACGGTTTGGTTTACTATGTTATGGGTCAAAATATTTTAAGGGAATAATGCAAAGTTTTCCATGTACGTAAGTCCAATTATCAATTTCGAACATTTTTCCCACTTTCTCAATTAGAACATTTTGTGTACTTCAGGCATTATTTTCGCCCTCCGACGCTGGAAAATGCATGTGACCATCACGTGCGCCTTCCTGGCATTGCCGGCGCATACTTGGACGTCGCTGTTGCTGTGTTGTCTTCCACGTGGTCTTCAGACATGTGACGTGAAATTATTTTTTTTCCACTTTCGTAATTTAGAAAATTATGTATACTCTAGGTATTATTTTTGCCTTCCGGCGCTAGAAAAACAATTTATTCTAGAGGTTTTTTTTTTTTAATTTCAATTTGGTCCAATTGGGCCAAATTAATTTTTTTTAAAAAAATATATATATTTTTTCTTAAATAATAAAGATAATCCCATGTCACCTATCCGATGACCTGAAATTTTTTTTTTTCAGCATTGGTGACGAGGACGTCCAATCTTCAAGCATTCAAATACCCGTGGGACCCATCATTCAAAGCCGAGCTCGTCAGTTTCAAAAATTCGTCACTGCATTGATCGGATGAGTTTTTCATGTAAAAACAAATGATGTCATTGGCGGCAAAGAAATGAACATGCACGGCCACGTTTTATTAAGCTCCGGGATTTGCTTTGGTCTATAGTTACTTTATTAATTTTCTGACTTACAATCCTCTAAAGAGAAAATTACTTTGTAATGCACTCATCTCTAGATGCCCTTCATCGGCCCATTCCGCTTTTGTATGATTGTTATGGCGGGATCCATCTCCTCTATCAGTTCACACCACAACCTTCCATACTCTAGCTCCGTCTCCACCACTACCGCCGCCGCTTTCTAAAACAAATATTTGTCCATCTGCTTTCTCATAATTGTTACATTAATATATTTTGATAATCATATTACAACATATTTCTCCGTTTCTGCTATTTTCTCCATAAGTGATGATTCCCTTGATAATATTTCATGGTTAGCGATTCTCTTCATAAGTGATGATTCCCTTGATATGCTTCCATGATTAGCGATTCTATCCATAAGTGATGATTCTGTTGATAATCTTCCATGATTAGCAATTCTCTTGATCTTTCTCATAATCAAAGTCACTTATGAATAGACTTGCTTAAGGATTTTGGGGATGTCTTTTAAGATGATATACCACATGGATTACCATCATTACAAGGCATCGAACATCGTGTTGATTTTGCACCTGGTGCATCCATTCCCAATAGGCCAACTTATAGGTGTAATCCAAAAGAAAATGAAGAAATTCGGAGACAAGTCCAAGAGCTTCTTGATAAGGGATGGATTCGAGAATCTTTATCTCCTTGTGTTGTAGCTGTTTTACTTGTCCCTAGAAAGGATAACTCATGACGAATGTGTGTTGATTGCAGGGCTATCAATACAATTACTGTGAAATACCAACATTTAATCCCTCGATTGGATGATATGCTTGTCGAGTTGCATGGAACACAGTTTTTTACAAAAATTGACTTAAATAGTGGATACCATCATATTCGTATGCAACCCGGAATGAGTGGAAAACAACTTTTAAAACCAAGTTTGGGATATACAAATGGCTAGTCATGCCATTCGGGTTGACAAACGCTCCCAACACTCTCATGTGATTGATGAATCATGTGTTGAGATAATATATTGGAAAGTTTGTGGTAGTATACTTTGATGACATACTTGTCTATAGTACTTATTTGGAGGATCATCTTGGATATGTTATGCAAGTTTTTTATACTTTAAAAAATTTTAAATTGTATGGTACATTAAAGAAATGCATATTATGCACTAAGGAAATTATTTTCCTTGGTTTTGTTGTAAGTGCAGATGGTCTTAAGGTTGATGAAAGTAAGGTTGCTGCAATTCGGGAATGGAAAAAATGTACAAGTGTGGCCGATGTCCGTAGAATCCTTGGAATATGTGGATTTTTTAGGCGATTCGTACCACACTTTAGTGTGATAGCAGCCCCATTGACCTTCCTTTTGAAGAAGAATGTTCCATTTAAGTAAGAGGCAAGTCACGAAGCAGCCTTTGAGAAGCTTCAGGATAGTTAGACACATGCTCTGGTTTTTGGCACTACCCGATTTTGAACGACCTTTTGAAGTCCAATGTGATGCTAATGGAGTAGGTATAGGTGCAATACTATTACAAGAAGGGTGACCGATTGCTTATTATAGTGAGAAGTTCCATGTTGTATTTCCCATATTCTTACTTAATCATACTCGTACATATTTGGTTGGATTTGCCCATATTCGTGAATTGTATAAGCATGATGTAGATTTTGGTGATATAGTTAGGAGATGTGAGAAACATACTTTTGATGATTACTATAAGCATGATAGCTATTTGTTTCGTGGTGATAAATTGTGTATTCCTAGATGTAGCATTAGAGATTTTTTGATTGAGGAGAGTCATGATAGTCATATGCTTAGACATTTTTGGTAGACATGCTACATTTGATGTTCTTAGCATTCACTTTTACTGGCCTCATATGTGTAAATATGTTGATTATTTTGTTGATAAGTGTTTTGCATGTAGAGTGGCGAAGAGTACTTTGAAGCCCCATGGTATGTATACTTCTCTTTCCACTTGGGAAGGCCCTTAGTTAGATATTTCTATGGATTTTGTTCTTGGTTCTCCTTGGACACCGAGTGCTAAAGATTCAATTTTTTCTTGTGGTTGATAGATTTTCAAAGACAGCTCACTTTATACCTTGTGCGAAAATGACGGATGCTAGTCATGTGGAGAAACTTTTCTTTCAAGAGGTTGTGAAATTGCATAGGGTTCCAAAAACTATTGTATCGGACCGGGATGTAAAGTTTGTATCGTATTTTTGGAAAAGTATTTGACATAAAATTGGGACACGCTTACTTTTCTCTACCACGTGTCACCCCCAAAAGGATGAACAAATGGAGACAGTCAATCGTACTTTAGGTAATCTTCTACGTGCCATGGTACATGATAGTGGTCGAACATGGGATAAATGCCTACCACATGTTGGATTTGCTTATAATAGGCATGTTAGTAATACTAATAAATTACCCTGTTTGAGGCTGTTTATGGTTTTAACCCTCTAACTCCTACCGATATGTTGCTACTGCATAGTAGCAAGCATTTGAATTTAGTGGCAGGGATCGAGCTACATCAATCAAGGAATTACATGCCAAGGTATGAGAGAACATTGATAAGGCATCCGCAACATACGCATGCTATGCCAATTGCGAAAGAAAACGCATGATATTTCGACCCAACGATTAGGTATGGGTACATTTGCACATAGAATGTGTTCCGGAGTTGTGGAGTGGGAAACTTTCTCCTCATGGAGCTGGACTATTTCATGTGTTGGAACGCATAAACAATAATGCATACCGCATTGCACTTTCAGAAGATTTTGGTATGAATACGACTTTCAATGTTGCCGATTTAAGCCTATTTGACCACGCTAAAGATGCTACTAGCCTTGAGGACAAGGCAGCCGAAGGGGAAAAGGATGACACGGCTCCGGATCACCCAAACCTGCCCTTAGACGGACCAATTGCAATCCGGACCCAGTCGAAGTTACTTGTTTGCTTTGAAGTTATGATCCTTTGTTCTTAATCAAGAAGTGTGGCTTACATTAGCTTGCCACTTAAGATATGTGGCTTAGATTAATTTGTCACTTAGTATATGTAGCCTTGTATCTTCTTTTTGGACACAGAACCTAGAATTGAGATCGAATAATAGAGGGTTTACCCTAGCTACCTTTGGAGAGATTCTTTAGGGTTGGAGTGATTCCATCCGTCAAGAAGGCAAATATATTGTTTGAGCTTCGGATGCAATTGCGTGAGATATGGAAAATGCATCGGCAGCCTTGGACAGTCCATTGCTCGAAAGGAGTGATTGCTTTTGGAATTCAATTTATCCTATTTTCCTTTCGATTCTTCATTGTAAGTTCGATTTACCATTTTCCCCAATATATTAGATATTTCCTCTTGAGTTCTACGTCACATGTCCGATGACCACGCGGATGACAACAAAGGAACACCTACGTCCACATATGCATTGGCATGCCACGAAGGCACACGTGACGGTCACATGTGTTTTCCGGCCCCGGAGGACAAAAATAATGTTCGTAGTACACATAATGTTCTAAATTGAGAAAGTGGAAAAAAATATTTGAAAATGATAATTATTCCTACATACATAGTACATTTTACAATTTTTCCATATTTTAAAGATAATTGTTTGTCCTATTACGTGAAACACTCAAAGTTCTAGTAGTGATTACAACTCACCTTATTAAGTAAGTACTACATTTGCCTTATGTTACTTTGTGAGAGCAAATTCAGGTTGCATAAACTGTTTAATAATTTTGTAGTAGCAAAAATGTAGCCTAGTAATGGAAAATATTTTAATTAACTTCTTTATGACTTTATTTACATCCATAAGTACATATAAGATAGTTATTTTATATGTATGATGGTGTTTCCCAATTAGAGTTTTGTAAATGTTACTCTTTGCATTTTAAAACTCTTCAACAATGGATGAGAATATTATTATGTTTAATTCATCTCCAATCATCATTAACAAGTGGGTATATGACACCCAAAATTATCAATTTTTCAAGTAAGAGTTCCTCGGGCATAAGTACATATACATGAAACATGTGATATTATATTATAGGTACATAACTAGTGAATCACGATATGAGTATAGTGTATGTAGGTATGTGAATACGTATATTGGGTATAGACACTAACAATAAAGGTATATTGACACGATTCGGATCAATTTCATGACTTATTATCTCAATTCAAGTGTAGAATCAAGGCTACGAAATTGAATAGACAAACCACTGGATAATTTAGACTCAATCGACGAATACTTCTTTCGAGCATAAACCTTCATGAATCCATACGAGTTGTTTGAGGCTCGCGGATGCTTCTTTCGTTTCTCATGCAAGTTGTATTTCAAAGGTTCAAAAATAAACCTCCGGTTGATTGGAATCTCTCCAATGAATGGTTGGACTCTCTCCAAAAAAAAAACTTCTTCATGAACAGTAGTTATTTTTCTGAAATGTATGAAATGAATGGTTTAATAAGTAGAATATAAGGGATATATGCTACGAAGGCCTAATCTACTCTCGGCGATACATCTAATCTAAACATCAATGGCTCACAACCTCTAAACAAACTAATTTCTTTGAACGGGTATGGGTCGTGGTTGGTCCTTTGACATTCGAGTTCGGGTCACCCGATACTGTGTCATAAATATTTATATGTAAGGTATTAGCTGTAAAGTATCAAGTATCCGTGAATAAAGTTAATTTCTTACAGCGGCAGTCAATCCTCTAAAATAGGGGGCATAAAGGAACTCATTGACAACACATCCTCTATTATCCTCTATTATAGTCTGATGAAAAGATCAACCACTATACGTATATATTCAACAAGTCATGCAACACATTCAATGCATTGCAGTGGACATTGTAAAATTATTCATACTTATCTTTTGTGTCCACTGTATCATCTGACCAGCTTTCAGGTATGAAAAATGTTGGAAGGTAATAGATATTTAATTGTCATCTCAGTGCAATGTGCATCATTGAAAATTGGATCGTAGAACAACCATAAACCAACACAGGCTTCATGTTATTAGTACATTGACAACGCATATGAGTATATATATTCTAATTGGGATCATTTTCATGAGTACTATGATAGTATATAAATTTTTATTGAAGTATATCATGGTATATATATCACACTAACTCGAATTTATAAAAACTCCATGCATAGTTCTAACAATTTACATAATCATTAAGAAATCTAATCGGAACAATCGAGAAAATTTCAACTAAAGCAACACTGATCGTCAAGTCTATGTATTAAGGTTGCACACAAACATAAATTACACAGATGGATGGCCTTTTAAAATTCGAGCAGCAATTTTATTGTAATAGGTTTTTATATAATTGTAGTCGTTGCCTAAGCCACCGTAAGAATGGACCGTTAGGTTTGCATGGCCGTAACATTCGAAAAATATGCACACCAAAGGACTGCAAAATGCTCGTCATCGTCATTCACCTCCTCGTTATTGCCCCCTTCAGAACCACCATCCTACTCCTCCTCAATGCCCAATGGAGTCTCATCTTGAGATAATCAAGAAAATGGCCGAAATGGGTCAATTTTATTGTTTTATAATGTCTATCCGACATCTTCTTTTTCAGATTTTTGACCTTATTATGCAAGTACGAGATGGAAAATCGACTTACTAAAGATTTGTACTCTTTACTGGCTCCATAAAATATTAAATATCAGTTAACAATATATAGCCTCTGGATTGAGTTTGAAGGTTTATCCAATATTCTAAGGAGTACTTAATAATACAATCAAGTAACATATAACCCATGAAAGTATATTATATAGCACCATAGATTTAAGAGATGCAACTACAGGTATTTAACAATATCATAACCGAAGCTCAGACACTTTAATTTGTACCACAATTATCGATCCATAAACATGATTAATGCTAAATGAAAAATACTCTATTTATTTGTGTTGGGCCGCTGAGGCATGGGATCACCTGTCCGATATCCGCCCCTGTCCTTCCTGTCCATCCAATGAAGGTTATACACATGGATCTGTAATTTATTTATTTATTTTTTTTAAAATTAAAATTTGAAGTTGTAGAAAAATTGCAGAAAGGTCCCTGGATGGTTGGATGCCTCCTCGTTATTTCCATCTTCCCCAGAGCCCGTCGCTTTTCTCGGCTTCAACCTTCGTCGGCCACCTTCCAGAGCTGCCACCGCCGACCAATAAGCAATTTTTCTCGTCATCGTCTTCATCGAGTCATTGTTAGCCTCCGCTCTCGCACCTCAGGTATCTATCGAATTAAGGCTAATTTAGGGGTTTTTTTTTTTAAAAAAAATGATAATAAATTTTGGGGGTTTTTGTTGGTCTGTGTTGTAGTTTGAATTTTTATTTTGTAAATTTTGTATGATTGAATTTTGGACTTGAGTTTAGTAATTAGAATTGTGTAAGATTTACAATAGAGGTGGTCTCATGATTCCAAAGGCGAAGTTGCTGCAGAGCCTGAAAATGATGGAGGTGGTGGAGCATGATTTTGAAGCTATTATTAGTTTTATTCTGTAATTTTTGTAACCAACATAGTAGTATTTTCTAGAATCGGATTTATTTGCTTATTTGTTGTGGCATTTCTGGCTGGTTAAATTCAAGGATTCCTGGCTGTTGTCCGTTAAAACCAACAAGGAAAACGACATCTTCTGGAGACAAGCTTCGAATCTGTCATAGAAAACTACGAGTACGTCAACGGAGTTAACATCACACACAGAGACAAGACCAACTTCACCATCACCATTTTCCTACAAGGCTAGCAGTTGGTGAACCATAAGAGGAAGTTGCATGAGTCATGGATCGAGGAGCTCAGTTTTAATGCCAAGTTCTTGATGCCACCAAAAAATAAAAAAATAAAAAATCAGTTAGGAAAAAAGAGTGAATATAACGAGATCAGCTACAAAAAATTTTAAGTTTTCTGTAAGGATTTTTCGTTACATCTTAGACGACTAAATAATAGTATAACTTTAGTATTTTACTTAACTATATAAACAATCTGTTAATCAAATTCAAATTAAGCGTTGGTTATGATAGTAATGATAATTAGTTTTGTCAAGAAATTTTCACAATTTGTGAAGAAAAGAACAATTCAAACTGAAAATGTTCGACTGGAGGTGCCAAAAGAATATATTTTTTTTGTTCTACATCAATTAACAATTAAGTAAATAAAATATATTTTATCATTACTTCAAAAAATTAATGGAAACTTTTACGTTAAATCTGCTTCAGTTTATAGTAATAATTTTCAAAATAAATTATTGTAGGCCTTTTCAACTTTAGAATAAGAAACATGACCAGAATTTGCTCATGTTCAACCTGCTTATCATATATGTCTTGTCTGCTCAAGCTTCTTCTGTTGCTTCACCCATAGAAACACAGCCAGCAATAGTCCTAAGTCAACTGATATCAGCGAAGACGATGATGGGACAAAATTGCTTCTTGGTCAATGGCGGCAGTTCTAGAAGGTGGCCGACGAAGGTTGAAGCCGAGGAAGAAAGATGATGAATGCGGGCTTTGCTGCTTCAGGGGAAGATGAAAATGATGTTGGGGAGGGCTCCACGGACTAGTTTGCAATTTCTCTTCAACTTCAAATTTCAATTTTCAAAAAAATAAAAAGAAACATAATAAATCCACGTGTAGTCTCTTCATTGGATGGACAAGAAGGACAGGGCGGGTGATCCCATGCCGGCCGCTGATGTGTTCAATTTCCATTTTCACCATTGTGTTGTAGACAGTCCCTAAGTGCAATACTAGTAAAGAGAAGATTGCGTCACAATTTATTAATCTATAAATTGACCAGTTTGAATGCCTTCACATCACACGTCTCATTGTATTGGTGAACCATAAGAGGAAGTTGCATGAGTCATGGATCGAGGAGCTCAGTTTTAATGCCAAGTTCTTGATGCCACCAAAAAATAAAAAAATAAAAAATCAGTTAGGAAAAAAGAATGAATATAACGAGATCAGCTACAAAAAATTTTAAGTTTTCTGTAAGGATTTTTCGTTACATCTTAGACGACTAAATAATAGTATAACTTTAGTATTTTACTTAACTATATAAACAATCTGTTAATCAAATTCAAATTAAGCGTTGGTTATGATAGTAATGATAATTAGTTTTGTCAAGAAATTTTCACAATTTGTGAAGAAAAGAACAATTCAAACTGAAAATGTTCGACTGGAGGTGCCAAAAGAATATATTTTTTTTGTTCTACATCAATTAACAATTAAGTAAATAAAATATATTTTATCATTACTTCAAAAAATTAATGGAAACTCTTACGTTAAATCTGCTTCAGTTTATAGTAATAATTTTCAAAATAAATTGTTGTAGGCCTTTTCAACTTTAGAATAAGAAACATGACCAGAATTTGCTCATGTTCAACCTGCTTATCATATATGTCTTGTCTGCTCAAGCTTCTTCTGTTGCTTCACCCATAGAAACACAGCCAGCAATAGTCCTAAGTCAACTGATATCAGCGAAGATGATGATGGGACAAAATTGCTTCTTGGTCAATGGCGGCAGTTCTAGAAGGTGGCCGACGAAGGTTGAAGCCGAGGAAGAAAGATGATGAATGCGGGCTTTGCTGCTTCAGGGGAAGATGAAAATGATGTTGGGGAGGGCTCCACGGACTAGTTTGCAATTTCTCTTCAACTTTAAATTTCAATTTTCAAAAAAATAAAAAGAAACATAATAAATCCACGTGTAGTCTCTTCATTGGATGGACAAGAAGGACAGGGCGGGTGATCCCATGCCGGCCGCTGATGTGTTCAATTTCCATTTTCACCATTGTGTTGTAGACAGTCCCTAAGTGCAATACTAGTAAAGAGAAGATTGCGTCACAATTTATTAATCTATAAATTGACCAGTTTGAATGCCTTCACATCACACGTCTCATTGTATTGGTGAACCATAAGAGGAAGTTGCATGAGTCATGGATCGAGGAGCTCAGTTTTAATGCCAAGTTCTTGATGCCACCAAAAAATAAAAAAATAAAAAATCAGTTAGGAAAAAAGAATGAATATAACGAGATCAGCTACAAAAAATTTTAAGTTTTCTGTAAGGATTTTTCGTTACATCTTAGACGACTAAATAATAGTATAACTTTAGTATTTTACTTAACTATATAAACAATCTGTTAATCAAATTCAAATTAAGCGTTGGTTATGATAGTAATGATAATTAGTTTTGTCAAGAAATTTTCACAATTTGTGAAGAAAAGAACAATTCAAACTGAAAATGTTCGACTGGAGGTGCCAAAAGAATATATTTTTTTTGTTCTACATCAATTAACAATTAAGTAAATAAAATATATTTTATCATTACTTCAAAAAATTAATGGAAACTCTTACGTTAAATCTGCTTCAGTTTATAGTAATAATTTTCAAAATAAATTGTTGTAGGCCTTTTCAACTTTAGAATAAGAAACATGACCAGAATTTGCTCATGTTCAACCTGCTTATCATATATGTCTTGTCTGCTCAAGCTTCTTCTGTTGCTTCACCCATAGAAACACAGCCAGCAATAGTCCTAAGTCAACTGATATCAGCGAAGACGATGATGGGACAAAATTGCTTCTTGGTCAATGGCGGCAGTTCTAGAAGGTGGCCGACGAAGGTTGAAGCCGAGGAAGAAAGATGATGAATGCGGGCTTTGCTGCTTCAGGGGAAGATGAAAATGATGTTGGGGAGGGCTCCACGGACTAGTTTGCAATTTCTCTTCAACTTCAAATTTCAATTTTCAAAAAAATAAAAAGAAACATAATAAATCCACGTGTAGTCTCTTCATTGGATGGACAAGAAGGACAGGGCGGGTGATCCCATGCCGGCCGCTGATGTGTTCAATTTCCATTTTCACCATTGTGTTGTAGACAGTCCCTAAGTGCAATACTAGTAAAGAGAAGATTGCGTCACAATTTATTAATCTATAAATTGACCAGTTTGAATGTCTTCACATCACACGTCTCATTGTATTGGTGAACCATAAGAGGAAGTTGCATGAGTCATGGATCGAGGAGCTCAGTTTTAATGCCAAGTTCTTGATGCCACCAAAAAATAAAAAAATAAAAAATCAGTTAGGAAAAAAGAATGAATATAACGAGATCAGCTACAAAAAATTTTAAGTTTTCTGTAAGGATTTTTCGTTACATCTTAGACGACTAAATAATAGTATAACTTTAGTATTTTACTTAACTATATAAACAATCTGTTAATCAAATTCAAATTAAGCGTTGGTTACGATAGTAATGATAATTAGTTTTGTCAAGAAATTTTCACAATTTGTGAAGAAAAGAACAATTCAAACTGAAAATGTTCGACTGGAGGTGCCAAAAGAATATATTTTTTTTGTTCTACATCAATTAACAATTAAGTAAATAAAATATATTTTATCATTACTTCAAAAAATTAATGGAAACTCTTACGTTAAATCTGCTTCAATTTATAGTAATAATTTTCAAAATAAATTGTTGTAGGCCTTTTCAACTTTAGAATAAGAAACATGACCAGAATTTGCTCATGTTCAACCTGCTTATCATATATGTCTTGTCTGCTCAAGCTTCTTCTGTTGCTTCACCCATAGAAACACAGCCAGCAATAGTCCTAAGTCAACTGATATCAGCGAAGACGATGATGGGACAAAATTGCTTCTTGGTCAATGGCGGCAGTTCTAGAAGGTGGCCGACGAAGGTTGAAGCCGAGGAAGAAAGATGATGAATGCGGGCTTTGCTGCTTCAGGGGAAGATGAAAATGATGTTGGGGAGGGCTCCACGGACTAGTTTGCAATTTCTCTTCAACTTCAAATTTCAATTTTCAAAAAAATAAAAAGAAACATAATAAATCCACGTGTAGTCTCTTCATTGGATGGACAAGAAGGACAGGGCGGGTGATCCCATGCCGGCCGCTGATGTGTTCAATTTCCATTTTCACCATTGTGTTGTAGACAGTCCCTAAGTGCAATACTAGTAAAGAGAAGATTGCGTCACAATTTATTAATCTATAAATTGACCAGTTTGAATGTCTTCACATCACACGTCTCATTGTATTGGTGAACCATAAGAGGAAGTTGCATGAGTCATGGATCGAGGAGCTCAGTTTTAATGCCAAGTTCTTGATGCCACCAAAAAATAAAAAAATAAAAAATCAGTTAGGAAAAAAGAATGAATATAACGAGATCAGCTACAAAAAATTTTAAGTTTTCTGTAAGGATTTTTCGTTACATCTTAGACGACTAAATAATAGTATAACTTTAGTATTTTACTTAACTATATAAACAATCTGTTAATCAAATTCAAATTAAGCGTTGGTTACGATAGTAATGATAATTAGTTTTGTCAAGAAATTTTCACAATTTGTGAAGAAAAGAACAATTCAAACTGAAAATGTTCGACTGGAGGTGCCAAAAGAATATATTTTTTTTGTTCTACATCAATTAACAATTAAGTAAATAAAATATATTTTATCATTACTTCAAAAAATTAATGGAAACTCTTACGTTAAATCTGCTTCAGTTTATAGTAATAATTTTCAAAATAAATTATTGTAGGCCTTTTCAACTTTAGAATAAGAAACATGACCAGAATTTGCTCATGTTCAACCTGCTTATCATATATGTCTTGTCTGCTCAAGCTTCTTCTGTTGCTTCACCCATAGAAACACAGCCAGCAATAGTCCTAAGTCAACTGATATCAGCGAAGACGATGATGGGACAAAATTGCTTCTTGGTCAATGGCGGCAGTTCTAGAAGGTGGCCGACGAAGGTTGAAGCCGAGGAAGAAAGATGATGAATGCGGGCTTTGCTGCTTCAGGGGAAGATGAAAATGATGTTGGGGAGGGCTCCACGGACTAGTTTGCAATTTCTCTTCAACTTCAAATTTCAATTTTCAAAAAAATAAAAAGAAACATAATAAATCCACGTGTAGTCTCTTCATTGGATGGACAAGAAGGACAGGGCGGGTGATCCCATACCGGCCGCTGATGTGTTCAATTTCCATTTTCACCATTGTGTTGTAGACAGTCCCTAAGTGCAATACTAGTAAAGAGAAGATTGCGTCACAATTTATTAATCTATAAATTGACCAGTTTGAATGCCTTCACATCACACGTCTCATTGTATTGTATTATTCAAAAATATTCTCAACATCTAATTCTATTTATTACTTTATTTATTAATTACACATCTTCATGAGGAGCACCTTTATTACACTGCCCGCCACCGCCTTCGCCGCCAGGAAGCCACACTGCAGGCGGAGCGACGCTGCCATTTCCCTCCGACAGATCTCCGCCACTGCAGCACGAGCAGCGCGGCCGCTGTCGATGATCAGCAGCAGCAACCGCTCGTCACTGGCCCAAGAAAAGCTCGAGCTATTCAAATCACTGGAGCCATGGGTGAGCACCGAAATTTTGCCGCTGCTGTCGGACGCTGAGAAATGCTGGCAGCCGAGCGAGTTTCTTCCTGACGTTACGCTTCCAGTGGCGGATTTCGCGGAGCAAGTCCGGGACCTGCAGGCGCGCACGGCGGGGCTGGCGGACGAGTACTTTGTGGTGCTGGTTGGGGACATGATTACAGAGGACGCGGTGTCCACTTACCAGACGGTGCTCAACACGTGGGACGGAGTGCGAGACCAGAGTGCGGCCAGCCCGAGCCCGTGGGCCGTGTGGATTCGGGCCTGGTCCGCCGAGGAGAATAGACATGGCGATTTGCTCAGGACCTTTCTCTATCTTTCCGGCAAAGTCGACATGCTCATGCTCGAGAGGACTGTCCAGTGCTTGATTCGTTCCGGAATGGTATACATATCTATCTATAACTCTATCACTCTCTCTCTCTCTATATATATACATATATATATATATATATTTTGCAGTTTTTAGTATATACTTTTGGAAGTTTGGAACATCTTTTAAAATAATACTACTAATATTATATCAAATCTCTCGCCAGTTTCAAATATTTTATAATATTTTTATTTTTAATCGATCTCAAATATCCTATAATATTTTTAAATAAAAAATAGTTAATAACAAATATATATTTTTCTCCCGTTACATAATTTAATTTTCATCACATTACATAATTCTCAAATTATCCTACTATCATTTAAATTACCATATTAAATAGGTGTGTTTGTTTGGAAGTTTGAATTTTGAGTTGGGATTTGAATAGTAAAAATTTTAAATTTAAATAGTTGTATGATTTGATATAAATAGGTGTTGATGTAATTTTTTGAATGTAAAATTAATTTTTAGTACTCCCTCCGTCCCACATACCATGTCCACGTTGCCGTTTATGTCCATCCCACATACATGTCACTTTCATTTTTTTGAAAATGATTACACACTTTATTCTCATTTTAAACTTTTTAATTTTATTTTTTTTAATTTTAATTAAACTAATTAGTTATCTTAATCTTAATTTATAATTACTTATATTATCGGATAATTATTTTCACTAATAAATTCTTAATTATCTACTAATTATACCCCTCCTAAAATACCGTGTCTACAGTGTAGCAGACACGGTGTGTGGGACGGAGGGAGTATAATATAAAAAATGAAAAATAAGTGTTTTATTTGATTTTTTTGGGAAAAAAATGGGATAAATAGTATAAATTCAATCCAATCCCCCAAACAAACACAATATTTTAAATTATATTTTTATTATTTTTTACATAATAAGAAAGAGACAAAAGATTTTATAATTCACCGGTAGTTTGGAAAACCGGCACTATACTCTTGTAATTTAGAAATTATACAAAAAATTTTCATGTTTTTAAAAATATTGCATAAAATTTCTTAAAAATTGCATGAAATTCCTTTGTTATTTTAATCAATTTTGGTTACACCGTTAAAAGAAAATAACGAAAATTGTTAACGTGGATGTAACGAAGTTGACGTGGCAGCTAACTTGGAAACTACACGCCCATGTTGTCACACAGTCATGTTTAATTCTACGCGACCGTGTACCTTTCTGTTATTATCTAAAATTTTATTTTTTTGTTATGTATTTTCTTTAAAAAATTATTTTGAATTTAAAATATGTGATATAGTTAAAATGGAAAAAATCAATAGTAATCATAATATAATTAAAATGTATCAATTTTAATTCAAATATAAAATTTTATAGGGTATGCTCTTTGAAAAATTTTGCCTAAAATTATACTCTACATAAAAAGAAATTTCCTCCAAAACATATCCAATTACAAAAAATTTTTTATTTTTTAATATTATATAAGAAATTTATTTTATATTTCAATACAATTTCAAACCATTTTTAAAATATAAAATTAATTTTTAATACTATAATATAAAAAATAAAAGATAGTTGTGTAGTTGAATATTTTTAGGAGAAATATTTTTGGTAAATAGTAAAATTTTAGGCAAAATATCTCAAAAGAGCATACTCAATAAATTTTTATATTTGAACTAAAATTGATACATTTTAATTATATTGGGATTACTATTGATTTTTTTCATTTTAACTATATCAACTATTATAAATTCAAAATATTATTTTTTTAAAAATATATATAAAAAAATAAAATTTTAGACTAAAACAGAAAGATACACGGTCGTGTAGAATTAAACATGGTAATGGAAAATAAGACCATGTAGTTTCCAGGTTAGCTGCCACGTAAATCCTGTTACGTCCACGTCAGTAATTTTCGTTAATTTTTTAACGATGGAACCAAAATTGATTGAAATTGTTTAAAATGAGACTAACATTGATGATTTTTTTTTCTTATTGAAATCAAAATTGATAAATTATAATTATATTAGAATCAAAATTAATTTTTTTCTCTATTTAATACTTACTTATATATGAACCTAGAAGCTAGAAAAGCTATCTACGACCATTAGAGAGGGAAGGAGCTGACGACCTGCGTGAATATATTTAATTTACAAAAACCATAGGCACTTTATCATCGTCTTGTGTTTAAATATGTTGGGAGTATTGAGTTTGGAAAAATAATAAAAGGAAGAACTAATATAAAAAAAAAAAAAAGTTTAAATATATTTTCAAAGTATTTTTTAAGAGTTTTGAAATTAATAAAAAAAACAAATATTTGATAAACAATCATTTTTTTTTTTAAAAAAAAATATCATATTAAAAATTTAGGATTTGTTTTTTGTATATATATAATTTCAAATTTAAATCAGTATTATTCATCCAACACATTTCTCAATCAAAATAAATTATTTTTTAGTTTTCACAATTTATCACATCAAAATACTATTTAAACAAAAATTCTTATCTACCAATTTATTTTAAATCAATTTCGAATTACAACATAATATTTTACTATTCTAGAGAATTGTTTTGTTTGTTTTTTTTTTTTCACTTTTTTTACTTCAAAATTTTGTAAAAAAATGTATTAATTTTTTTTTATAAAATATTACATTAAATAAAAAATTGAAATCTTCAGATTTTTAATTGAAATACTAAACAAATCATTTTGATACTATGGTGGGCAAGACCATAGTGTCATTTTTCATTATCAATGTACTAAATAAAATAAAATATAAATGATGATGTAAAACAATTATTCTCTCCGATTCTCCCCAAAGTTATATATATTTTTTTTGCATATTAAATATATTAAAATATAGTATAAATTAAAAAAAAAATTGATAAAAATATTTTTATTAATATTTTATAATACTAATATAATGATATTTGTACAAAAATTATATTAATATAATAATATTTTTAATATTAAATACCATAACGCAAATGTAAATGTAACTCTAGCCAGTGGAGAGAGGTAATATTTTAAATGTGATATATATATATATATAATATTCCTTCCGTTCTTCTATTTTCGTCTATTTCATATAATTTGTATTTTTTTAGAAAAATAATTATATATTTTAGTTTTATAATTTATAATTATTTTTATTATTATACCTTTTAATTATTTATCAATTATATATTATCTAAATTCTAGTTAGAGTATATCTAGTTTAGTAGGATGGAATGAATATATTTTTACTTGAAGTGATAATAATATATTAAAAAACAAAAAAGACTAAAAAGAAATAATATAGCCTAAAATCGTAAAATGACAGGACGGAGGATTCGAAAACAATCCATACTTGGGGTTTGTCTACGTGGCATTTCAAGAGCGAGCCACGTTCATAACTCACGGCAACACCGCCCGGCTCGCAAAGAAGGGCGGGGACCCAATTCTGGCCATCATATGCGGAACCATTTCTGCGGATGAAAAGCGCCATGAGTACGCTTACACTAAGATCGTCGAAAAGCTACTCGAGGTCGACCCCAACGAGACAATTATCGCCATAGGCAAAATGATGCGGAGGGGAATCACGATGCCCGGCGC
This sequence comes from Andrographis paniculata, assembly GCF_009805555.1. NCBI lineage: Eukaryota > Viridiplantae > Streptophyta > Magnoliopsida > Lamiales > Acanthaceae > Andrographis > Andrographis paniculata. The sequence continues at coordinate 4,756,619 of NW_026137611.1, forward strand.
CCTAATGTACGATGGCTGCGACCCAAACCTATTTGAACATTACTCAACCGTGGCCCAAGCCATTGGAGTTTACACAACCAAAGACTACGTAGACATTCTCGACTTCTTTATCAAACGGTGGAGGCTAGAGAAGCTCCACGGCCTCAATGGGGAGGCTAGACGCGAGCAAGAATTCGTGTGCCGTCTTCCGGATAGGTTAAGAAAATTCAATGACCAAGTAGGAGAACGAGCTAAGAGGCAATTGCAAGAACACAAGCTCAAGTTTAGCTGGATTTTCAATAAATACGTAACTATTTGAGTCGACAAGAAAGTACATCGCAAATCAATCGCTGTCTTCTTGCAAGACTTACTATATAATGTCATATCCTTTAATTAAGTTTGTAATAAAGGTGAATGTAGGTCTTCGAGAAGAATATGTAGACCGTGTTGGAGTTAATGCCATTCTAATATTTCAATATGTATTCTGACTATTCAAGTTACCTAGGAATGTCTTTTAAGATTTCTTATGTTTGATATTTATGTTGTATTCTAGATCATTTTGTATAGTCTTGAAATGATCATTCGAAATGAGGAAAAATCATATTCATCAATTAAGCTCTACAGCAGCAACGAATTCTTTGATAGAAAAATCACATTCTATTAACTGGTATCCGAGCATTGCTGTCGACCCTACAGTAACGACACCATGTCTCATGCACCATATGGATCTTCAATGATCTATTCTTTGAAGGAGAAGATTACGAGAACTAGAAGATTAATAGTGACATTCTTGAAACCAACACATTTATGGAGAATAGCGTCACTACTAAAAAAACTGTTTTCTACTACGGCCGAAAAATCGTAACAACAAGCCATTTTTTGTGCAATTTGCGTATTTGCTACGCCTTTGTTACGACTTTTCTCCGTAATGTGTACTCGCGTAACGAATTTTTTTGCCACGCGGTTTTTCATAACTATTACTGTCGGTCAACGCTCCCTAATGCAGGGTTTTTGTTACGCTGGTTGTTACGAATTTCCTCTCGTAACCAAATGTCGATCCTTCCGCGTGTGTGTCAGAGCTTTTAGTTACGATATTTGTTACGAAAGGTCGGCGCGTTACAAAAACGTTCCAGTGATCGCTTGTCATATTTGGTTTTTGTTACGAATATTTGTAACGACATTGAACCCGTAATAAAAAATATACTTTTCATTAGTCACGGAACAACCTGAAACAACAAACATCCAATGACCACTTTTTGTCACGGTATTTCATCCTTTTGTTACGCAGGAATATCATGCTACGAAAAATAGGTGTTACACTGCAATTGAAATTGTGCGTAACAAAATGACCTGTTGTGGTCTCCACAATACCGAAAGAAATTCTGTATACACATAATGTTATAAACATCATCATTGGCAATACTTGCAAACATTAATTCATAGTATGCATAAGAATCCCGACATTAAGGGACATGGACACCACAGTTTTTACTCGACAATCTCCATACCTAACAACGAAGTAAAGCAACCCATAAAACAAGCCTAGCAAGCACTACACAGCAACATCCTGTTCCGCAAAACGGGCTTAACAGTTCAAATACCAAACCTAACAATAAGCAAGTACGGATATCCATCAATCGATAACCACATCGTTCACCACACGAATTAAAACTCCAATGGTCTATGCATCCATTCCACATATCGTTCACACAGCCTCAACACAATCCAGCGAAAAACAGGTACAACATACATTCCATAAGACAAACGGGACAACTAACACGGGTGAATCGGTAGATACGCTTCAGGGACGGCGCATGAGCTGCAATGGCCAACAAAAAGATTAGTTTAAGTTGTATCTCTTATAAGTTTCGGAAGGCAATACAAGAAAGGTATGAACATAGATCCGTACGTCCTTGTAGGTCCACTCAATAGGATCTTCACCAACGACATCGCGAAGGGTAGTCGCCCCAACAATGGTCGGCAAAATAAGGGGTGTGTCCAGGACTGAGGCGGATGTCACGAAGACCTTGACCAGGGAAAGTGTGTCACCTACAGCATGCACAAGTTCAATTTTTGAGTATATTGAGCCATAGATATCAACAGACGTTCAAACTGTATGTATAACATGCCACAACACAGACATTAAAATAGTAAAGCTTTGCAATTAGAACAGTACGAGTATGTATATTCAGACATGTCGTACAATACATGGTATTATATCCATGAATTAGGTACCAAAGTACATTATATCCTAATTTCCTATGTGATTGCAGCTCGATCTATAAACCAATCATCCTTCAATAAACAAATGTAAACTAGCAATATCATGTACAATATCCAAATAAAAATTAGTATTTCGAAGTTCTATATCCATATGGCAACCCCCAAATGGGAGGGCTCCATGTATGTTTCGTAGTACTATGTCTCAATGAGATTAACTACCATTTATACACTAAATACGAGCAGACATCCGCAGATGCAGTTTCAAGTTTAGAGTACCGACCACTGATATATCAAATTTTATGTACCAAACTCATCACTAACAAGAGATACACCTTGGCAGCAAGGGACTACATAGGATTTCAATAATAAAGTCAATTTTAAACATCTTTGGGGAAAGTCATAGTGTACCCAAATAGTGTAATAGCAGCGTAGCCATAAACAATGTGATGTAAAAGATAAAAAAGACCAGACCAACATAGGAGTCGGCATAATACCACTGAGTTTACTGCCCCTATAAAAACAATGTACATAACACAAGCAAATCCACATATCGTAACATTGTATATGTCTAAGCTCAAGAAAACCATGATCATTAGCAATATGAGGCCCGAACGGTTACAAAACCTACGATCCCTCGCCGAGGCATAATAAAAGTTCCAAAAAAAACCTTAAAGACAATGGCACAAACCTGGCGCAGGGGGGCAGAGCAGAAGTCCCTCCGCAACAACTTTTTTCTCACCGGTGCGGATAATAGAAGCACACGCGTGCCGACCTACAACAAAACATTACAAATGAGTTGGAAACGTAGTAGACTATCAAGAGTAGCCTAAATTAGGCACTGCACTGATTACTAAGAAACTTGAAGGTTTGACGGAATCATACCGTCAGACCTGGCTCGGACACAGGCCTGGGAAGCTCAGAGACTGAATCAATACGAGATGTGCCCTATCATTTATGCGCATATCATGGTAAATTCCCATATTAGCCATCCCAATCTCATGGGATACTCATACGAAATGTACAGATATTATGAATACTTACTGCCTGGCCAGTAACTACTCCAGAGTTTCTGTGCATGAATGCATACACATCAGACTTGATAGTTTTGAACTCAACCATCATTGCCTTCAACTCTGCAAGCCCATTATGTATTTGTTCCCACCCTTGCTCGAATGCTACACTATCTGTTAAACTAGTTGCTTCGCTGCGGGGATGAGCTGAACTTGCCGCACTATCGACCTTTGACCGTTTCTTAATCTTTCCCCCAAGGGCCCGTCGGTACAGAGTCTCCCGAACAGAGAGAGTCTGCCCTTCAGGGGGAATCTTGTTTAGCTTATTCTATAAATATGTCTACGAGAAAAGATTTAAGTGAGGCCGAACTCGCTTTTATTGTCAGAGAGGTACATAATGTCTGAATTGTCACTTAATTGGTACAATAAATTTATTATACCAAAATCTCTTCGGTTTCTTGGTCGTCCTTCCCCTTGCCTTGTGTCCGACTGGATATCCAAATCTCCAAATTGTCGGGGTCTTTCTCCTTCGCTTTGATCTGCAGCAACACAAGGCCTTATGTCATTGCAAAACACAAGCAACTATGTTTTGAAGAATGTAAGGATGGAGCATAGCATGACTAATTACTTAAACATAATGAAAGGTACCTCATCGGCGAGAGTTGTGAAGGACTTTCATCTAGTATGATGTGGAAAACTTCTTTTCCAGTACATTTGACGCATTTTTCTTGGATTGAAGCTACATAGGAATCAAATTATTTAGTTCTCACCATAGGCTTGTGCAAATATAATGTATATTAATTTGGTTGGTCCCTATTGCATACCTTCACCTTTTCGTCGCGCCAGTACTCAACCAACTTTGGCCACTGATCGGGCACGATCCTGCTTGAGGGAACCTTCTTCAATTCTTCCTCGTCGTCCTCGATCGGATTAAAGTAGGTTGATTTGATGTTGTATTTCCAATGCCTCCAAACTTCCCTTAGGTCAGCCATGACCATTTTCTCTGCTGAGTCTGGTAATCCGTTGTTACTCTGCAAAGACATTTGACATGGTTATCGCCCGGTACAAACAAGATAGTAGGACCACGTATACAACTATAATGAAATTAAAGAAATTTCATTTTATATGAACATTGCATCACCTGAACCTCCATCCATGCACCCTATCTCTTCGTTTCCGGTATTTCAGCAAACGTGGGGTAATTTAGAGGAAGTCGAGCTATGTTGCGTGCAATGACCCCAATAGCTGTCTTGTACTCATTTAGGTCGGGTCCAACAATGCTTTTACCATCAGGTGATGTGAATACAAGCATCCTGTGATCCTTTTCCCATCCACGCGGCATTCTAGCCGCCCCTCTCCCCTGTTTTTTCTTGGACAAACCAGCTGGTACAAATAAGAGATTACATGTTATTGTAGATGCGCGTTTGTAGAAAAATTGAAATCAAAATAAATGCAAGACATAGTCTTAGAAGGATAATTTCCAAACCGCCATCCGATGTTATCTCGTCCAATCGTGCCATATCGCCCACCTCCGTTCCTGTCATCAGAGCCTGGTTGGAACCTGGTTCTTCACCCAATAATGGCATATCACTCTCTGCAGTCTCCATGTCCTGTGTCGGTGGAAGTGTCTCGTCATCTGCTTCTGTAGGGGGGATTGTATCATCCTCGTCCTGTGTTGGTGCCGTCTGTTCAAGGACTGATGGGATATCCCTCTCATCATGTTCATGTTGGGGTTAATAGCGTCAGCCTATAGCAGTGTTGTACTAATAGTTCAAATAGGGACCAGCTTTCGTAAAGAAGCCACATTACCTCCAAAATCCCCTCCGAATCCTGAAGCACTGCCCGTCGAGTGGAAGATGTTGTTTTGTTGCTTTGAGTACGAGCATCACGCTCTTTCTCCCACTCTGATGTGTTGGAGCGAAGTCGCTGGAGCAATGGTGAGACCCGAGATCCCTTCCGTTTCGTTGCTTTCTTCGTGGTTTTGCAAATAGGTGATGGATTTCTACTAGCCAGATTAGTTGCCTCTACGGGGCTGTTGCGTGTAGATGCCTGGGTAAACCGTCTTACGGGAGAGGCAGCCGGATCCTGTGACCCTCCTACAGCACCACGTTGAGATTTTTCCATAACCTGCAAGGCACAAGCGTCAGGAATCTGTATGGAACACCATATTAGGAAGAAGTCACAACATAGATACTGCAATTAATGCATGTAAAGTGATTCAGCATACGGAAATCGAAAACAGAGCTTGTGAAATGACATGCGTGTCAGAAAAAGATTACCTATTACGTACTTCAATTGTCGACGCCCTTAACAAAAATGACCATTTGTTGTGATGTGTAATTTATTCTGAACCGTAAACTCCAAAAGGTTGTGTGGTTGCCAAACCATCAAAATCGGGGCGTTCATTAAGCTATATTAATATACTATAAAAAATGCCCGCTTTCCTCATTCTGCCCTAAGCACCATCATCTTCGGAGGATTCCTCCGAATCCCGAGCTGAAGCCTCGGCATGGTCTATCTGTGCTATTCCTTCTACTACCTGCCCCTCGACATCTTCCCTTAGCCAGTAGTCGGCTGCTCCTCTTACATTGCCTCCGTCATCTAAAGCTAACCCATTACTGAATCTATGATCGATCGTACTATACACGTCATACGTGTCTCGCCAATATACCGGAACAACAACGCTCCAGCCTTCATCAACCGGGTTTGTAATGTACCAAACTTGATTAGCTTGGGTCGCCAAGATGAAGGGCTCATCCGTGGGTAAGTTCTTCGGGTACATCAAATACTTGAAGTTCACAAGCTTATATTTGAACTTATTCTCTTTAACACCTCTCTCCAGATCTACCCAGTCACATTTTAAAAGGAAGTACTTCTTTTGATTGCTATATTACACTTCCACAATGTCTGTAAGAATCCCGTAATATGCCACAGAACCTTCTCTTGGGTTATGGTCCCTAGCTGAGGCATAACTCACTGTATATTCCGTAACCATAACACCTGCACATTGTGTCCTCTTCCATGCATCCCGACCTTGAACACGATATCGTACTCCTGACACAATGCACGACGAGTACCATGTTGCACTGCATAATGGTCCACGGGCCAATGCACGTATGTCTGCTGAGATTGGGCACACATTATCATTCGTCGGGTCATCTACCTACATTTCATGTAAAGTAGTTTATGAACACCCGTGATTTCAATTTTGTTTGGGGGCGAAGTCAAGATACCACGTAGAGACGATGTGAACGGCACTCACATATGATTGAAACCTTGACGCAAATTGTTCGTTGTGCTGCTGGTGCACCTCACGTGGAGGTGCGCGCATTCGACATGACCTAATAGCGTTAACGTGAATCCTACAGTGCAAAAAGAAAAGTCAAAGCTGTTCAACATAGATTGGATAGGCATACAAGAATTGTTAAATTGGTGTGGAATAACCTTTATATCGGGCTGATTTCATCTATATTTCCTAGGATGTAGCTATGAATTTGGCGCATTGTATTGTAATCAAGGTTAAACCTAGAACCAAATAATCCTTTCCCGTGTTGTGACCCTTCCTCATCCCCTTGAGCAGCCCAGTTCTCCTTCGTCTCTATGTCTCCGAGATATCTTGAGCAGAAAGTCACGTATTCTTCCATAAGGTATCCACGTGCGATAGAACCCTCAGGTTGTGCCCGGTTCCGTACGTACCTCTTCAGAGTACCCAAGTACCGCTCAATGGGATACATCCACCGGTACTGCACCGGGCCGGCCACCATAGACTCCTCAGCCAAATGGATAGGCAGATGCTCCATTACATCGAAGAACGTAGGTGGGAATAGCTTCTCAAGGTGGCATAGAGTCAAAGAAATTCTTGCTTGGATTCGCTCTAGTTCACGAACTGTGTTGTGAGCTGAGCACATCGAATTGAAGAAGTTACAAAGTTCAATCAACACGAGCACAACATTTTTGGGAAGACACCTACATGAAGTGTTGAATCAGCTCCTTCAATTATATTTAGAGGAGGCATGAGTCGTGTTAATTAATATAATTGTGTTACAAGGGTATACCGTCGGGCAGCAATAGGTAGAAGTCGTTGCATAAGAACGTGGCAGTCGTGGCTCTTAAGTCCCCATATTAGTTGTTGTTCTACCTTTACACGACGCGATAAGGTTGAACTGAACCCATGAGGTGGTCGGAGATCCTTCAACACAGACAGGAATATCCGTTTTTTAGGGTTACTCATAGTGTACGTAGCTGCCGGCAAATATACAGCACCCCTAGGGCCAGAGACCGGGTGTAAAGAACTCCGTAGTTGCATCATCTGCAAGTCTTTCCTCGTGTTGATATTGTCCTTTGTTTTCCCTTTAGTTCCCAACAATGTGTACAGTACATTCTCACACACATTCTTTTAATGGGTATCAAGTCGGGGTTATGACGTATCTCATTCTCAGCCCAATAAGGCACTCGAACAGTATGCTCCTTTTTTTCCACATCTGTTGCTACCCTTCTACCCCCGGCGACGCTTGCGAGATCCCTGTGCAATGCGCTTTTCAATCATGTCATCCTTACAATATTCAGTCGGCATATCCTCAAGCTGCTGCTGAAGTTTAGCGGAAGTCAATCGAGATGGCTTTTCATCAAAGCACATCGAACCGTTGAATGCTTGTCTATCAAAGCGTATTCTATGCCCACCCGGCAGGAACCTTCGATGCCCACAGTAGCTATACTTATGGCCATTTTTAAGGTACCTCAAATGAGTATTCAAACCACAAACAGGGCACGCATTTGACCGACGAGTCGGCCACCCTGACAACATACCATAACCGGGAAAATCACTAATAGCCCAAAGCAATGCAGCTCGCATCTGGAAGTCCTCCTTATTACTCGCATCATATGTCCGAACACCGTCATACCAGAGCTCCTTCAACTCATCCATCAAAGGTTGAAGGAAGACATCAATCCGATCCCCCGGGCCATGTGGCCCGTCTATGATTGTAGAGAGGATGAACGATGGTTGCTTCATGCACAACCACGGAGGTAGGTTATATATCACAAGTACTACAGGCCAAATGTTGTAACTGACGCTCATATTCCTAAAAGGGTTGAAACCGTCAGTGGCCAACCCAAGGCGTACGTTGCGAATTTCCTCAGAGAACGTCGGGTACCGATGATCAAAACTCTTCCACGCAGGACTATCTGCCGGGTGAAGCATCTTTCCGTCGTCTACACGCCCTTCGGCATGCCATCTCATAGAAGATACAGTTTTCGAAGATACGAACCATTGCTGCAATCGCGGAATCAATGGAAAGTACCGTAACTTCTTCACGGAAGATCTATCTTTACCCTGTGCAAATCTCTTTTCCCCACACACAACACAAACATCATGGTCAACATCTTCCCCGATGAACAACATGCAATTGTTGATGCATGCATGGATAGTCTTGCATGTGAAGCCCAAGTCCTTCGTCAGCTTGTTAGCCTCATAGAAGTTCTTCAGAAGAATGACATCATCTGGAAGTGCATCCCTCAACAACTCTAATAACAAATCAATAGATTTATTAGACCAGTGGCACAAAACCTTCAAGTGCAAAAAGCGTGCGATAAATGAGAGTCTACTCATCTTCTTGCACCCAGGTATAAGCTCTTTCTCTACATCTTCTAACATCTTTTTGTACCCCTTACTGCCAAGATGTATATGTTCATCTTCCTCATCTCTGTGAGGTGCGTTTCCGCTTGGAACATCATCGGTGTGCTCTGTATATGCACACTCTTGCAATAGAAGTTCTAGTTCATCCTCCCAACGCATTGGCACGTTGTCGTTTGAAGCAGCAGGGTTCACCTCTCCTTCTCCGTGGCAAGTCCAAACCTTGTAGGTTTGGTCGAAACCATAACGAATATGATGGAGCAAGATATCTCTACGAGATTTCGTTAAGCGATTTCCGCATGACGTATAGGGGCAATAGATGCAAGCTTCAGAGCTACGATCTTTGAATGCGAAATCCAAGAAAGCCCTGACCCCATCCAAATATTAATCCGAGATATGGTTCACATCATCTATCCAACTCCTATCCATCTAACAAGGTAATACATGCAATTGTATCAACGTAACATGCAACCAAAAACCTAATGTTTAAGTCCTATCACGGACGTACACCCCAAATTTAAAAGAATAAAGTTATCTCATCGGTTTGCATAAAATGCATTTACGTCTCTAGAAGTCCATGTTCTCTACATATAAACATAAAATAACCTTCACCAATATAATAGGAAACACGGATGCTATATATGACACTAGCATTATACTTTATCGTAGCATTAAGCCACATGACACTAGCATTATACTTTATCGTAGCATTAAGCCACATGGTTTAAGATAAGCAGTCCTCCCCACTTCAAAACCTTATATGGATGCCCCCTAAATAGTAATAAATGGATTTCGACTCCACATCACAATTTCTGATCGCCCATTTGTAGACACAAGGCAAATTTCTCACTATTCTAACTTTATTACAGTAAAACTAAGAAGAAAATACAACGATGTCAATGCTAGAGATGAAGAATATGTAATGCTAGTACATCAAATTTAATATAATTAAGAAAATAATTACTTAATTACGAACAAATAAGCGATAACATGCAGTTCTTGCCTTATGTCCACACAAATATTAGAAGTGGCAAGCATATGTTTTACCATTGTAATTGTGAAAGGCAAAGCTGATGCAAAGTCATTAAGCATGCAATTTGAGTTAATTGTCAATGCATAGATGTGTTTTGAAATGATGAAATTGAATATGTTATTCAGCTGGTGCAGATCGATGATCATCTGTAGGATAAAATTCATGGTGATGATGATTTTCAATCTTGCCGACAAGGATCATGAGTCCTTTCTATGTTGATTACGCCCCATGTAGAAACCCTTTAAAACAAATATGAAATAATTCTGAAATCTGATGGAAAAAAATGTTTCAGATTAATGGGAATGCACTTAACACTTCATTGCACCCCCCATTCAATAAACAAACATCACAGAAAAGTTTCTGCACAGTGGCATAGCGTCAAAAAGAAAGCAGACCTTTCGGTAATCTCAAGGCTGGGTATCCTGGATGAGCACAGCACGCCTACGTTGACACACGGTCACTTCCTATAAAAAAACAGAAGTTAAAGATGCATTAATTTTCAATGAAAATGGCGCAAAGTACTACATTAATTAAACATGCACTAATTCACATTCTGCATTCTCTCTTTTCGGACTGAATTAGAACCATATATACCAGTTTTAGGACTCCATAGAAGCTTTCATGGAGCCAGTAACTAGCAGTGATGCAAGATATGACAATTTAACAGATCAAATCGGTGATATCAAATTTCTTATAAGTCAATCGTTCACATAGTAAGCAAAGATAGCAAGTATGCAAATAGCACCTACTTATGAATATTCTACAGGTTTCAATAAAACTCTACTGTTGTTTATACAACTCCAGATTGAATAAAATAAGGGAGATGGGATCTCATTGTCTGAGGCATCGGGAGGATTTAAAGAACCCACAGACAGTGCCATTAATAAGTATAGAGAACCAACAATTATCCACACAAGCACGGATGCGGTTGATGGATGAATCCCTAAACCCCAACTTGGAAAGCACATCGCGTAGGAAACTTCAATTAACTCTGTCATAAGCCTTTTCCATGTCAAGTTTCATGATGAGGCTATGTGCTTTTTGGCGGCTGTTGAAATCATGAACCATTTCAGTCGCAAGTAAGATATTATCCGCAATACGCTGTCCTTTGAAAAATCCCCTCTGAGTCTTGGATATCATGGGAGGAATGATGGAGGCTAGCCTTGTACACAAGATTTTGGATTTGATCTTGTTAACCACGTTGCACAAGCCTATCGGCCTGAAGTTGTTCCAGTAAACAGAATCATCGACTTTAGGAAAAAGGGATGAGGGTGGAGGCAGTAAAACTTCTCGAGATGTGAGATCCAATGAAAAATTCTTGGATCGCAGCAATAAGATCTTCGTGGATAATGTCCCAACAATGTTGATAGAAGAGGCTAGTAAATCCTACAGGTCCAACAACACTATCCTTGTTAATTGCAAAAATTGCACTTTTGATTTCCTGAAGACCCGGAGTACTGCAGATCATGTCATTATCATCAGAGGAAGCTTCATGCTGGTAAAGATCGGGTGGAGCGTGTCCCGAACAGACCTTTTCATCGGTTAAGAGGTTCTGAAAATATTTTACTGCGGAGGTTTTGTTTTCTTCCTGAGAAGTAATGTGCCGGGAGCTTTCTGTAATGAGGTGGATAAGGGTTCCCTGTCTTTTTCTTTTAACTAATGCATGGAAGAACTTAGTATTCCTTTCTCCTTCAACAATCCATTGACATCTATCTTTTTGCTTCCAAAACTCTTCTTCAAATGCTAGAGCACGAGTAAGCATCGCATTGCATCTGCTAAGCTCAATGAGATTGGCCTCTGAATGTTGCTGCTCAAAAGTTCTTTCACTGTTGAGAACATCATGTTCATCTTTGATCAACAAGTGGAAATCAATGGCAAAGATGTTCTTATTCCACCATTTTAGATGTCGCTTCAAGCTGATAAGTTTCTGTTGGAACTTGATAAGGCCGTGAGTTCTAGATCAACTTCTATTCTTTTCTGTTGCCTTCAGATAACTTCTATTCTTTTCCCTTTCTTTTTTGTATTTAAGAGGTGCCGAAGATCCCGTTGTTTAAACCCATTTGAGCAATTTGAGTCTTCATTAGTATCAACATTGTCCTGAACCCAAGTAGGGTTCACCTTATCCATTCCAGTAAGGTCCTCCTCAGTGAAGCCTTCCTTATGTTGGGATTTATCTCTTGGAATCCGATCTTCTTTTTTTCATTGCAAGAAGCTTCTTAGATCCTTTTGTTTATGTCCAAAATTCTCCTTATTACTTGGATTCGAGACAAAATTAGTCGATGAAGCAAGACATCCTTCCAAATCATGTCTCAGATGCTTACAAGAGACAATATTTCGGCACTTTCTCATTTTCCACTTGCTGTTCCAATTCAACTCCATTAATGAGCAAATAGATTTTGTCAATCAGAGGGCGAGAAACATCAATTTCAATACAGCCTCGGGCAGCTGAAATTCTAGCCTTGGGAGCTGTTGGCGTATCCACTTTCAGAGGGGTACCAATCAGTGAGGCAATGGAAAAAAGAGCATCCCTCTGGCATAATTGGGCAGGAAGCACAGGGAACTAAACCCAAAATGGTAATACTGGAGATTCGATTCCAAGTTTAAAAGAAGGATTCCATTTCAAAACTCTCATAGGGAAGCCTCTGCTGAACCAAATTCCTCGAGTCCAAATCCGAGTGTAATCCTCCTCATTGGCAAGGCGAATCAAAATATGTTTAAAATTGATTTGTAATAACTTGAATTCCCCATTCAACTTAAGATCATTGAACCTATCCCAACAATGCTTTCCATGAGGAATATCCTTGAGTGAATTTTCCAACTAATGAGAACTTGAAATCAATTGGCAGAAGAGCAAGTCTCCTCATTTGAAAATTCCAGCGCAGGGCCATTGTTGTGTTCAGTAGTAGAACCAATGGTTTTCGGGTAGGGAATAGAAAGAAAAGAATTGGTTGAAAGGAGATGTTGTTTGTCTAGAGGGTTCGGAGGATGGTTGGCAACAACTCCAGCAAAGGCGTGACGAGCAGGAAGCTCATCACCCATCTTAAACAACAAGCCAGAAACACAAACACCTCAACCCATACTGATCCCGGGGTAGAGTCGAACAGGTGCAGGTTGAGATTCTTCCCTTTCAAACTAGCAGACCAAAACCAAAATTCCAGAACCAAAATAATCATGTGATAAAATTACACCATTAATAAATCAAACTTCACAGGGCACTTAAACAATCTGCCTACTCGTTCTCTAACACAAGAATATATTATCCTACCAACTAATCAAGTTCTGTTTATCACATACAAGCTATACAATTCCCAATACCACCTGAGAAAGAAGAAGAATATTACGACGCCCTATTTCGATTTCTCCTTACAAAGGACGCGACGAAGAACCGTGGATCGATCCTCATACTACTCGAGATAACTTAAAAACATTACCTGGACGCCGGTGCCGATTAACCTCCTCGATCCCACCTTCGCCCAGTACGTCGCGTAAGCTCCTTCAAATCGCGTCGAAGAATGAGTTGTGCCCTAACTTTCTGAAATTCGTGGAATGTATTCGGCACCGAGGACGGGAAGAAGAAAGCCCGCGCCCTGAAATCGTTCTTAGTTTTCCAAAAGCGCTATAGCGTTTTTACCCTTTTTAAAATCCAAAATATCTTTTAAACTTTAAAAATAAATTTATACACCATTTGTTACGAAGCACAATCGTAACTAATGTTATTTTGAACAAATTCTACCAACTCCGTTTTTGTTACGGCTTATTTTGTGTAATTAAAGAACCTGAAACGTTGACCAAACAAATTTTTTGATCACGGAACTTGTCGTAACAATAACCATTATTTGTTACGATGTTATTGTAACGAACTGTCGAGCCGTGGTGAAAGACCCTTTGTTTTTATAGTGAATGTACATTGATGCTCGCCATCCAGACCTGTTCCACCATTACTCCACCCTACTACACTACATATTCTCCACTTCTTCAACGAGCAAGCGGACGAAGAAGAAGCTTAGAGACAATCAATCGCAAGCTCAACTTTAGCTGGCTGGAGTTTCAATAAACAAGTAACGATTTGAGTCAAGACAAGAAAGCAGCAAATCATAGACTAGATACACACATGATCAGTCACGCTTTCATACACAATGTCAGATCCTTAATTTAATTTGTAATAACGTAGGTTTTTGCGAAGAAACCGGATGATAAGCGTTCGTAGCCGGGATTCAAGCAGCTTCGGCAAATCCAACCTTCATATTTCCCATGTCGAAAACAGTGTGGTATTGCCCCATAAAAACATCCCCTAATATCCTGAATAACCAAAAATGTTACGAATCGAGTAGTTAGGGGTGAGATTGAGTTGAGTCGAGTCGAGACAATTGATTGTGCGAATATATATATATATATATGTGTGTGGTTGTAAATTACCAAAGTGGGCCTCGAGGGGGTGCAATGTCAATGGCTGTGAACCCGCTGATGCATTGTGCCATGTCTCCATCGCCTACTTTTAGGACATACTGACAACATAGAGAAACAACACCACCCAGAGTGAATTATGAAGCAAAACCCAAACGAGAAAAAGGAAAATACTTAATGATGCACGAACCTGCTCTGGAGTGAGGTCAAAAGATTTACCGCCTATGGTGAAGGAGATGTTCGGCATAGAAGAGAGGCTTCCGCAGTCGACTGAAGATTCTCCCATTGGACTCGGAAGCCGATCACATAGCTGCAGCATGGATTAAGGACTTCATTACATAAAATATTGGTGTCCAAGTGCTGTCCCTCGATGAGTATGATGTAATACTCGCCTGATTAACGTAGTCCAAGATTTCCTCCGCTGTTTCATTCTGCTTGAGTTTGTTTTGCATCCACACGACAGCCATCTCGCAAGCTGTACACATTTCATCATGTGGACGGCGTGAATTTGAGGTTTTGTTCTTGTCGACGACGCTCTCGATAACCATACTGAATACATACATAGACTGTCAAAACACTAACTCAACAGAATAGTTCGACGAAAGAATTTACAGTGTCAAAACAAACTCACCTGACATCGCGATTTCCATCAGACAAACATAAACCTATTCTCGAGCAGATTTTCTGAGGGTCTACCTGCAAGCATTGATAGCAAGAGCAAAATTCAAGAACAAATAAATCGAAAGAACAAGATGAGAAATGCCAACTTATTACAGAATCAAACATGAAAAAGGAAAACTTTATCCAACTGTACGTATGGTTCCACAAAGAAAGGGTACGTAGATTCACTTTCAATCCCAAACTTCAACAATGAAAACGAAACACATTGTGTTAGAATTTTCCACGAGGAATCCTGTGTACCTTAGACGAGAGCAGATCCAGTATAGTTTTCCCGTAAATCGAAACGATCGACTTGCATTCTTGGCTCACCACTCCAGAAGCCCCAACAGCATGATTGATCAATGTGACAATCGTCTGAAAATAAGAGGATGGATTTGTGACAAGTACAAATTTAAAAAGTAGCTCGAAGCATATGAGATCTAAGAACATATTTACTATGAGTAATTTACGATTATAATTTCATTAAATTAAACAAAGTAAGCAATGTAAATACAGTAGGTCCAGCCAATAAGGAGGTTCCGGAATCAGCTATTGCGGAGCATCCACCAGCGCAAAATCCTGAAATCATCATAGGTTAGCTATGGCAAAAAACAAGAAAGAATAGAGTTGGGTAAATCACCCGTGGACTCTCCACCAATTAGAACTTCACCCATGTCGAACTAAGAATAAACAGTAAAACGGTCAGAATGTCGTAAACACGATGCATTGATGTGCAGAAACAGAAACGAGAAAGAAGCAACACCTGCCAATAGCCCTTTTGGGTAACGGGAACGTATACATGTTCGCCCCTGAAATGTTTAGGATCAACGCCGCCAAAGACGAGCTCTCCTCCATCTTCCTCGTCACCATTACGATTTAACCAGAAAGAAAAAATGGGCTCTTTCACAAGATTTTGATTCACCATATTGTACCTGTGGAAAGGAAAGGTCAACAACTGTAGATCAAGAATTTGAAAACTTCAAATAAATGTCTTCGATCAATCTGAATTCTATTCTTGTAAGAAATTTTCAGAATTGTGTGTACTTGTGTTTATGTCTTAACCAAGACTGCGCATACATACCAAACCGGGACAGCATTCCCTACAGAAATTTCCTGGAATCCGAGGCCAAGAATGCCATCGAACTTAGCTGCCAAGAAAGTGATTCCGGGCTCTTTCGTCGCTTCAATGAAATCCTAAACATACAATGTTGTAATACATATAAGAAACCTGGATGATGTCATTCATTTATCGTATGGATATATATATAGATATGTATGTATGTATACCTGATCCTTCACAACAAGGCTACCAAGTTGAACATAATCTTGGCTAAAAAAGCCAGAGATCGACCCAGTTCCATAGTGAATTGCAGCCGATTTACCTTTTCAAAATCAATACACACTTGTACAAGATTACAACATAAACTATCCTTGCAAAACATTTGACACCACATCAATAAATTGTGGGTAAACCTACCGTTCTTTCTGTAAGAACTTGAATGGCTCGACTTATACTTCTTATGGAAGAAGCAAGCAACCTGTATGCAATACATCCATCATCGACCCAAGAGAAGAAAAATAAAAAAATCCTCAACTTCTGTTTTCGCAGAGCCTTTTTACAATTTACAAAGACATACTCCTTCTGTCCATCCATCAAATATATTACTTTTTTTTACACAAAAAAAACTCTGCATATTTCTTAATTTATATCCTTCGATACTATTCTTATTTACAAATATGTCACAATAATATACACACATTCAACGTATCTAAAATTTTCTCTCATCTAGTTAACATCCAGTCATATACTTTTCAAAATACTCTTACTTTATATCACATTTAATAAATATAACACTGTATTAATTAAAACTCGCGTCTGGCTGAACTGAGCATAAATTTGGTGGACAAAAGAAATATTATCTTGAACCCTTAAACTTATGTTTTTAAATTTATTTTCGCAGTATACATCAACAGCTCTTTTTAAAAGAAAAACAAAAACAAAAAAAATAAAATAAAATAAAAAGAGATCACATTCAATTTCAATTTATATCACTATCACGTCAACCATAACATTTTTCCTACTAAGAAGCCAATTCAAATATCCAAAATACTTCCAAAACATATATATATAAATCGAAGCCTTGATCTAATCACTATTTTCAACTCCAAAATAACCGAAACACAAAAGTAAATATATACTCAGCAGCTCATTCTCAGCTTGTAGTAGCTAATTAAGCTTAGAATACACATATAAGTAACAAAACTTACAGAGAAGTAGCATTTGGAAGATGGCACCCAAAGGTTAGAGCTTCCGGTGTCAAAAACAACGGTGAATTTCTGCGGCGGCGTTCCGATTCCGATCTCACCGTAATACTGAGCATCCAAGTAGTTCTTCAGGGCTATGATGTCTGTATCTGAATCTGAATCCCCAATCTTGTAATAATCACTCACAATTGCCAGCCGATTATAATCAGATTCAAGGCCTCCCGATCGGTTTATTAAGTTCAATTTCCTCTTCTTTAATCCGATCCTCAAAAAGCCCTCATCTGATCTTGCACAAAATACAAAACAACACCAAACTGCCAACAACACTACAGCAACTTTGTATGTTTTGCTTTTGCCCATATTTGATTCCCAATACAAACTGCAATCAATAAATATTAAATCAAATAAGCTACGAACCCTACTTTGCAGACCAGAAATTGATTCCACTCAGAAAGCACGAGATTGACGTATATAAAATGAAGGCGTTGAAAAGTGATTCTGTGTTCGTTTTAGTAGTCAATTGAGCTGAAGAGTACAATTGCAAGCTTAGATGGAGGTTATTACAAAGCGTAAATTACTACGGAAGAGACAAAAACGTTGCGATCTTTTGTAAGAAAAAAGAAATCGAAAATAGGCATACCTGGGAGTGGGAGATGGAGGTCGCGAGATACAGAGGAGACGAGCAAACCCAGAAATTTTGGGGTCAATAGGACATACAGTATTATTAAAAATTGTCTGCTGCTCCTAGTCAACTGCATTGTTATAATTATTGTTAATAATAATTTTAAAGTTTGGGGTAATTTTGAAATTTTGGGGTAAATAACATAGAAAGTTTAGGTCTGTGTACACAATATTGTTAAAATTTTACACACTTTTTATAAAATTTATTTTAAGTTAATTATAATTTATAAATAAATAAATAAATTTTTATTTATCTGTATTATATAAAATTTTATTATGTATAAAATGATATTTATATTGTATAGTAGAGTATATTTTATTGAGATATAATGTTAAAAAAAATTTAAAATACCAACAACATTATCAATTATTTATTACTCTACCTTACCTAAAATATCGTGTCCCTAACAAAAAAGATCATATAACCGGAGACGAGGGAGTATTATTAAATTTTTAAAAAATATCAATCAAGTATTTTTTTTTCATAAAATTTTATATTTCATCTCTTCGAGATGAATTGACATTTTTCATTAATAACACAATATTTAAAGTAATAATTTTAATCACTTAATAATAACGAGTTATAATATTATTTCATTTATGTAATGAATAATATTGATAGTTTTAAAATAAATTTTTTTAAAAAATTAGAATATATATTTCAATATTTTAAAAATTATATCGTAATAAATAATATATGCAATATGAACATTATTTTGTAAATAATAAAATTTCTTATATAACAAGTAAATAAAAAAATGTTTATTTATTTTATAATTAATATAAACTAATTTTATAAAAATGCAAAATTTTAAATGTAAATAAAATATTTATTTTTTCTAAAAGAGAGATAAATTGTTATGAAACAAACAAAAATGAAAAATGAGTAGCATTTTTTTATTATATTTAAAATTTCAAAATTTTAAAATTCTCAAAAAATCAATCTAAAATATTTAATACTCTTTACTAGAAATAAAATATACTACTTTTGATATGATTTTTGTTTTTTAAAAGAAATTACAAATGTGTGTTCTTTCGAGAGTTTTTATCAAGTATTTTATTATTCATCAAAAAAAATTAAAAAAATATCAAATTAAATATTTATTTTTTATTTTTTATATTATACTATTAAAAATCAATTTACATTTCAAATATCACATCAATGTATATTTATATCATATCAACATATATTTATATCGCATCAACACATATTTATATCGCATCATATTACTATTCTCATTCAAAATTTTTACTATTCAAATCCTAAATACAAAATCCAAACCATCAAATCTTAATAAAAAAAAAATATATAGGCTTTGTTCACCCAACAATAGTTTTCAATTGCGATTCTCGAAAACTAATAATAAATAATACAAAATATCTTTTATAAAAGTCTAAGTGTAAAAAAAATAAAAATAAAAAAATCAAATACTCATTATGTCAATCCTTACAAGACATGAAAGTCCACACTAAACAAGATCTGGAAGAAATGCAGGACCGATATCGACCCGACCTTAAAGATCTCAAGAAACCAGAACTGGTGTCCACCAGCTGAGATGAGGATTCTGAATCGGAAAAGAAGGAACACCCTTGCATCGCCCTATTAGACGATGAATAAACCCTTCAAATTGTTTTGAACCCTTAACGGGTTCAAAAATAATTTTACTGGATAACTATTTATTGTAACCTGAAAAGGCAGAATAATACATTTTCAGATATTTTGCATTAATGCTATCATGTACCACATTTCCTTCTTGATCCATAATAATAAATGCTCCATTTTTTATTTTCTTGCAAACCACGAAAGATCCCTACCAATTAGGGGACTATTTTCCTAACTGATCAACCTTTTTGTAAGTTGGTAAAATAGTTTTCCAAATCAGATCTCCTTCCTTAAAAGTTTTGTAAAGAATTCTTTTGCCATAATGCATGGCCTGCATCTCGCTTTGTTTGACCATCTGGTCAATCACCTTTAAACGGATAACGTCCAGATCCTCCAACTGCTGTATCATACCTTGTTGACATTCCTCGTCATTATCTAACATAGAGTTGGCAGTACGAATCAATGGTACATGAAGCTCGGCTGGTAGCACTGCATCTTGTCCTAACGTGAGCTGATATGACAAAAATCCAATGGATGAAATTATGCTAATGGATGTGCCAAGAAAGTTTGAGGCAACAACGTATGCCATTTCCTTGGATTCTCGCGAATCATTTTCAGGATAATACCAACAATAATTTTATTCGATGCTTCTGCCTAACCATTTGCTGGCAGATAATAAGGGGAAGAATGATGTAATTGAATATTAAAACCGTCCAAGAATTCGATGGACTTTTCCCTAGTAAACGCTTAACATGATCTGTAATAATAGTGTGTGGAACCCTAAATCGGTAAATAATTTGATTTTAAACAAATTCAATTACCTCTTTTTGTGTCGCATTCTTCAAAGGGATAACCTCAACCCACTTGGTGAAATAATTTGTTGTAACCATAATGAAACAATGATGTTTTGAAGAAGCCGGATGAATCTTACCAATAAAATCCATTGCACAGGCCTTGAATGATCATGGTGTGACCGAAGTCTAGAGGTCAATAGACGGCAGATGATTCAATGGCGCATGCCTTTGACATTCTTAACATCCTTTGGAAAACTTAATACAATCCTCAAATATTTTTGGCCCAAAGAATCCCAGGCGATGAATGACCCATCTCATATTTAAACCCACTCTATAGGCTCCGCACATTCCACTATGAACTTCTTGCATAACCTCTAGTGACTCTTCTGGCCCCAAACATCTCAATAACATACCTTCAAATGTCCTCTTGTACAGGACTCCTTCAATTAGTTGAAATCGTAATGCCTTTAACCGAACACCCACGGGTACAACCGAACTAGGCTATTTTAGATATGCAATGATATATGTCCTCAAGTTGGCCAGGACTTCCACCCCCGTGCTGACATCACAAACAACCGCACTTAACACCCGCCTACAAGCATCTTGGGCTAAATCATCCGCATGATGATTCTCTATCCTCGGGATATGCTAAAAAATTCTTGACAACAATTGATACAACAAAGCCCTATATCGTCGTAAATGAGAGAATTGCCAGCATGACGTCTTGTTATCTGATTGATCACCAATTGAGAAACTCCTTGAATCACAACCGACTGGACCTTTTACCAAACCAAAGCCTCAAGTCCCAAAATCAAAGCTTCATACTCTGCAGAATTATGAGTCATTGCTTCGAACTGCAACTGTAATTTAACCTTTTGACTATTAGGTCCTTTCAAAATTACTCATGCTCCGGATCTTTCACCTACACTCGATCCATCAAAAGAATTATGCCAAGTCCGAGTACCTAAGTACGATGTAGGTCTCGTACCCTCTTTTCTATCCTCGGCAAATTTCGCTAGAACAGTAACTGCCTGACCCTTTACAGCTTTCAGAGGTTTGTATTTTAATGAAAATTGAGCTAATTTGATGTCTCATTTCATTAACCCTCCCTGCATTGTGGGTCTATGCAGAATCAACTTGATCAATCTACCTTAGATATGACTTTTGTCTCTCTAGGGAGGATATAATGTTCCAGCTTAGTACATGCAAATACTAGTGAGTAATACATCTTTCCAGGCATGGTGTAATTCAATTCAGGCCCGGCGAGAGTCTTGCTCAAGTAATAAATTGCCCTCTCTTTACCATTTTCCCAATCATGTGCCAACAAACAACTTACCACATCATGAGTGTTTGAGAAGTATAACTTAAGGGGTCGGACTCCCTTTGGAGGCATTCACGACGGGTGGTTAGGCCAAAGCCATTTTGATGGCTTCCAAAGCCTCTTGTTCTTTGGCTCCCCAGAAAAAGTCTGATGCTTTTGCTAGTAACAATTTTGTAATTGACTTCATTTTCCCAATGGCATTGGTGATGAACCTTCGCAAATAATTTACCTTCCCTAGTAGACTTTGAACCTCTTTGACCGACTTAGGGGGATGAATTGTAAGAATAGTCTTGGCCTTGTTTGCATCAATCTCTATCCCTCTTTCATGCACCAGAACACCCAGAAAGTTTCCCGTGGATACTACAAAAGCACACTTAGTCGAATTCATCTTTAAGTTGTAATTCTTTATCCGTCGGAACTCCGGCTTCAAATCATCTAAATGACTTTTGAAATCAATTGACTTGACAACCGCATCATAAATATAAACCTCTATGGACTCACCAATCAAGTCATGGAAAATTGAATTCATTTTCCTATGATATGTAGCTCCCGCATTTTTTAAACCAAAAGGCATTACTGTCCATTTTTAAATCCCCAGTGTCCTAGGACATCTGAATGCCGTTTTGGAAATATCTTCCTCTGCCATAAAGATTTGATTATAACCAGCATACCCATCTATAAGAGTAAGGATCCAGTGTCCTGCAGCTGAGTCAATTAACATGTCAGCCATATGAATCACATACTCATCCTTAGGGGTTGCTAAATTGAGATTGCAAAAATCAATACAGATTCGAATCTTCCTATTCTTCTTGGTAACCGTTACTATATTCACCAACCATTCAGCGTATCAACACGGCCAAATGAACTTAACTTATAAGAGTTTTTGATTTCTTCTTTAATTTGTGGCATCAATTCGAGACTGATATGTCGAGGTGGTTGCTTGTATAGCCTGAAAACTACTTTGATAGTCAATCTATGCTCGATCAAAATCCTTTCCAACCTTGGCATTTCCAAATAATCTCATGCTAGACAGTCCACGAAATCATGTATCAATCTAACCATCTGCTATTATTGTTGTTTGGACAGAAAGCTGCTTACTCTGACCATATTTGGAACTTGGTCGGTTCCAATATTATACTCAATAAGAGGATCTTGTGCTGTAAACGTGACTCTGTCTTCTCGAACAAATTTGGCCACCGAAATTGTCTACCTTTGACATCTGCCAAAACTCTGACGTCTTGCAAATATTGATTAATTATCATACTAAATTCATTCATACTGGTACCTTCCATAAAACTCCAATTAGAACATAAATAAGCGTTTTGGCTATCAATGAGCCATAAAATCGATGAAAGAGTTGTTCTATCAAAAGAACACATACCCTTAGCTGGTGAGCTTGCAGCTTGTGAGATTGGAGGAATATGCCTTGAGTAAAGTACAGATTCCTCCACAGTTTCCGAAACACCAAACGGATTATCACTAGCTTACATTTTGAAAACTTTATTTCCCTCCCAGAACATTAATTGTTGATGTAATGATGAAGGTACACATTGAGACACATGAATCCAATCTCTCCTCGGTAACACTGAATAAGTGGTATCCGCATCAACCACAAAAAACCGTAGATATCAATTTTGGGCCCACCTCTATTGGGGCCACCATCATGCCTTCTGGTTTGGTTGGCTGCCAAATAAAACTTGTTATTTCAATATCTACGGGCGATAAATCAGCGATTCCTTTGCCTAATCTTTCAAGAGTCTTTGAAGGCATAACATTAAAGACCACCCCATTGTCAATAAATACTTTACTAATCGGCTTACCACAGATATGAGCATTGTCATAAAGGGGCTTCAAATGAGGAACCGTCCTATCAGAGATGAGAGAAAAAATCACCGGTGGACGGTTGTTGGTTGAAAATTCCATATTTGTATATTTACCCATTCAGGTTCCTCTAAACACTTATTCGCCAAACTATCCCAAATCGGCTCCTCCCAAATCGACTTCTCTTATTTTCAGTGCATTCCTGACAACCCAACTTCAAAAGGGTATTGCATGTTGACATGGCTTACCTGATTTTTCATAAGTGAATGAACCTTAGTCGGTAAGGATGATCCAAAACGAACTTCTCGGCGATCTTTGTTGATCTTCTTTATGATTGGATCTATATTGATCCGGTTACAGTATTGACACCTGTAACATTTTGCTTTATTACTAGGACTTTCTTGATTTTCCTTCTGAACAGTTATATAATCCGTAACGGTATCCAGAGATACTTGAATTCCAGGTTTAGGCCCTGACGTAGAAAACTTATTTATTTTTTGAATTACGACCATGCCTAGTAGTGTACCTACGTTTAGCATTGCGAATCTGGGTACAATTCACACATAGGAATCGAGAGTCGACATCCACTGGCAACGGCTTCCTATTTTGAATCCATTTGCTGCTGATTGAACAAGGATTCCTAGTCGGACGATCTCGGACTAGCACCCGGTCCTTAAGTTCCACATTGTAAGTTCCGTCGAGATGGTCCCATTTTTCTGCAACTCAGTCTTCACACAACTTGAACTTTTTCTTCTGATTCTCCTCTGAAGGCACTAATTCTTTTAAACCTTTGTTCGAGACAACCTCTTTTGTGGCCATCGTCACTTTTGGAAACGGTTGCTGTTACACTCCCAACGTGACATATTTGAAACGCCCATCTTTAATAGCCCTTTGAATTTCTTTTTGGAAGTGTGTGCATTGACCCGTACTATGGGTAAATGAATCGTGCCATTTTTAATACGATATTTCTTTGATTTCTTCTTTCGTGGCTAGATGTAGGCCTTTACAAATCTGGATTTCCCATATGCTAATTAAATATCAAAGATCTCGTCTGCCTTAGAACTGTCAAATGTCGTCTGATTCTTTTCTTCTATTCCTAGAATTGGTTTCAGCTTTGGGCAGATTATCTTTAATTTTATTGTTACATGTTTAGTCTAGTAGATACAAGTTTAGTTTATTGCATTAGCTTAGTCTGTAGTATTCTTAGTAATGTGTTGCTGCTGAGTGTTATTAATGGATTATGACTTGTTTAAGATTAATTTGTTCTTGTTAGTTGCTGAATTGTAATCTTTGTTTTTGTTCTTCTTATTTAGTTTAGGAATTAGCAGTGTAACTAGCCGTTAGCACTTGGTAAATAGTTGAAGCCCTACTGTCGAATAAGCAGTGTAATCTTTATATGCGACTAGACTTGTCAAAAATAAAAAATAAAATCGATGCAAAAATGTCAAAATTAATTTCTTATCGGTAGCAAAGTCTACCAGACCGCCTTGCTTCTTAATTTATTGTACCATGTAATTTATTATGGCATTATATTTAAAGCTTTGAGTCATCACATTATTTCTAGAAGCTACTCCGAATACTTGAGTTTGAATATATTTCGGGAGACATAATTTAGAATCTTTGTAGATGAGCAATAATGCATAAATGGGTTAAGGATAAGAACTTTAGCTAAAATTCGTTTACACATCACCGTTGACATCGCCGACAATATTGAGTCTTTATTTGGAAAATACTTAGTTTAATTTCACTAAATGAATTTATTCGAGGACGAATAAAGGTTAAGTGTGAGAAGTTTAATAACTCTTGATTTTGCCATATTTTATAGCTTAATTTAATTAATTAATTATGTCGAATTTTGGTATTATTTATATTAATTTGTACCAAAAATTGTATTTATTGTATATTGTGTGTAAAATATTAGTTTATTAGGTTTTAGGTGTAATTTATAATTTATTTGGTGTATAAATTAAATTAATTGGTGTGTTCCTTGAATTATGTTTTTAGGCATTATTTATGTTTATTTAAGTATTTATATTTGGCTAAATTAATATTTTTTTTTAATAAGTATTATTTATTTAAATAAATATTTATAAGATGTTTATTATTTATGCAGAAAAATAATGCTTGAAAACTGGTATGGGAGTCCAAAGTTAGACGGAAGGATGGCTGGAAGGGTGGATGCTGGACAGAATGACGGCCGGACAGCTGGACGGAAGGATGGCTGAACGGCTTGGTGGCTGCTATGCGGAATTCAAGCGACGGCTGGACGGCTGTTGTGCGTAATTCAAATGATAGCTGGGCGGCTGCATTAAATCCGCCAGACTCCTCAAGCTCCTGCATTTACTTCAGTCAGCCTGCATACACTCTGCTATCTCCCAACTCCCCCAATTAAATTCCTACACTATTACTTATCCAGTTTTTGGTTGTTTTGTATATTTTTATTCTAGAACCTTCGAGAAAATAAGTAGTTATTAGTAGCTATTTTTAAAGGTAGTTAGTAGCTATTTTTGGAGGTAGTTATTTATGGGCGATTGTAACCGCCAAGCTTCTAGAAGCTTCCTTCCCCTATATATATCTCATCTCATTGTATATTTTAGAAAAAAGAATAATCATACACACTACCCATCATTCCATACACTTCATTTTTCTCCATTTCTTTTCATCCATATTTTTGTCTAGTTTAATAGTACGAGAATTTCGGTTTTGTGTCGTGAGAAAACTGATTTTCTCATCATTTTCTTTTAATTGCAACATATTACTTTAGTTAGTAAAATTTCTATCATATTTTTCTCCACCTCATCTTCACCTAAAAATTTTAGGTTTGATTTGAATTGTTCAAGCTAGATTTTGATAAGGTTGCGGAAAAGTGGCAGAAGGGTTAACTATCAATGCCTATGATCGCGTTGTATTCATTAAAACAGATTAGGCGGTTCATAGCAACTAAGTACGTGTGAGCCTTGTTGACCTGCTTAGTTGATGTTCTGAATTTGACTCCGATTAAAGAGAGTTATCAGAGCGGGTAGAGCCACTAAAGAAACGGTTGGAAGAATAATTTATGGGGCATAGGCGCTGGTCTATTGGGTCACAGAAATGTCCGATGACAACGGCTTTTCTTTCAAATAATGTTTTTCACCGGGTGTCGCTGAAGCCTCGTTGTAAATTCCCTAAGATCAAGTATCAACTGAGTCAAGAATCAGGCTTAAGCGAGAAAATGCGATCACGCTCTTTCCTCTGAGTCCCGCAATTATACATATATTTTTCGCTAGCACGCTATCGTCATCCCGCTCATTTCATCCATGAAAACCTAGTAATTAAGGAACACAAAGTCACACGTAAACGCCTCGCTCCATCCTCTTTGAGATACATATATTTTATCGCATTTTAGTTAGATCTAATTTATGCAATTTATCTTTTTAGCCATTTCGATTGCATTAACTCAGACACTCACTGGTCAAAGAGATTTTTTATTTTTACGAAGTTTTTGGAGTTACTACATGAACACGCACGACACTATTTTCATTTTCTACATATATTATTTTTTGTATTTTAAAGATATTTTTAAATCTCCAAAACTCATCGATCAAATTTTGGCACCGTTTCCAGGAATTAGCCTAGTATCTTTATTTTAATTGAAAAATATTGCGTTTAATGCTAATTTATTTTTAATTCTAAATTTTATTTTATTTTGAACATCTAATCCATCGGTAGTATGTTTTGTAGTTTTCAGAGTGCGATATTTTTTAAGGATCAAACCTACATAGCATCTATCTTTTTGCAGAAAATCAAAACAATTTTGAAAAAAAAAACTTCGGTGAAAGTCTTAAATTTAAAATTACTAAGAAACTTTGAATCAGATAATTAATTTTGGCAAAAAAAAATAATTGTTGATGTATTTTTTCAACAATAAAAAGTAAAATCCGAAAATAGGAAATTATCTTCGAATTTGATATAATTAGTGCCTGAGATTAGGAATCTCTAAACACTGTAGGATACATAAATAAAATAGAAAAAATAAAACTAAAGACTGGAAAATAAAGTGGTGATCCCCAAAAGCAATTCTCTTGAATTTGATGTCGATTGAAGATGGTTTCTTAGGTCAGGAACAGACCTATTTAAAACCCTTTAAAGAAACGGTCTGAACTGCCATCTAGTCGGTTACAGCAACCGCTGTCAACCGCCCAGAAAGTTCTCCTCTGACGACACGTGTGCTAACCGACTCACCAAGTCATGTCTTCAAACCCGCTCATCAGTTGAAACTTCCCTCAACTGTCCAGGAACTGCTCTTTCGCCCGAACTGCACATCTACTGCTTCCTTGCCCGACTTGATCATGTCCGACTTCACCACCCGATCTTATTATACCCGACCTTATACCGTCTTATCTCTGTGCCCAACCTTATTACGCCCAACCTTTGAGCTCGACCCGACTACGTCCGACTATAATGCCCCCAACCTTATTATGCCCGACCTTTGAGCCCGACCTGATTACGTCCGACTTTAGGACCCGACCTTATCACGCCCGACCTTTGAGCCCGACCTAATTACGTCCGACTTCAGTACTCGACCTTATCATGCCCGACCTAATTACGTCCGACTTCAGTACCCGACCTTATTCCGCCCGACCTTTGCACCCGACCTTGTTACACCTGAGCTCCGTGCCCGGCCTTATTGCACCTGATCCTTTCACCCGACCTTGTTACACTTGAGCTCCGTGCCCGACCTGATTGCACCTGATCCTCGCACCCGATCTTGTTACACTTGAGCTCCGTGCCCGACCTGATTGCACCTGATCCTTCCACCCGATCTTGTTACACTTGAGCTCCGTGCCCGACCTGATTGCACCTGATCCTCGCACCCGACCTTGTTACACTTGAGCTCCGTGCCCGACCTGATTGCATCTGATCCTCGCCTTGTCCCGAGGAAGCTCCTTCCTTACAGCGTTTATACTTGGACTTTTGAAAGCCCATTAAACTCAAATAAACCTTAACCTAATTTGGTAGGCCCATTCTCGAAAACCCTACCTATTTTTTATGCTCAACAACTTGCCTCCTCAACAACTTGCCTCCTCCCGCCGAACCCCTACACGTCGCTCCTTGAACTTCGTGAAACGTGACGTTTAGGGGTTTGCAGAGCAGGGTGATCATTACACTGCTTTGTGTCAAATCAAGGGGTTTATGTAAAACCCTTCCTTCACCCTCTCAGACTCACGCATTCAGAGTTCTGAAAATTTTCTTCTGTTCCTTCATCCAACTGCCTCCTCTGAAACCTTCTTCCTCGTCGTCTTCTTCACCTCTTCGCATATGGCTAACCAGTACGTCCCTGTTCTTTCTTTCGATGGGGCTGACCCCTTAGTACCTTCTGTGGCTTCTAGGGTTCTAACCCTTACCGTACGCCATTACTGCACCACCACCGAAGATGCTGATCGTATGAGATCCGTTATCTCTCAAGTTTCTTCGATCATTGTTAACGATGTTGCATTCAAGCCAGAACGTCTTCTGGACAGTATCAGAACTCACCTTACTGATCTAAAAGACACCTACCGTAAATGGTACGCGCGGCTTCTCCCCTACTGTGAAGAACAATGGAAAAAACAAGGCATTGACAAGGCCATACTCCTTTCAACACAGCCTCTGTATCTTCACGACAAAGCTTTACTAGCGATGGCGGCCTTTTGGCATTCCCAGATGGGTGTATTCTTCCTTCCTGCCGGTCCTATCGGCCCGACCCTGCTAGATGTGGCCGTTATTGCGCATTTGCCGATCGTAGGCGATGACCCTGTTCTAACCTCTTTTGAGGGTTGGGGGCCTGCACCCAACCATGCTGGTTGGGCCCTGGCCAAGCTCCCTGAAAAACGAAGAGGCTGGACTAATTTTGTTAATAAATATCAGGGTAAAGAAAGCACGCCTATTTCCGAACTGGAACACACAGCATTCCTTCTTTTCTGGCTCTGCAGGTATATTTTTTCCTTTTGAAATCTCTTTCGTAGTTTTGAAGTTGGATGTTTTGGTTGAATCTCTTTTCTTTTCTTTACAAATACATCATTCTTTCCCCTTCTAAACTCGTCCTCTCTACCCAAATCGATCTGGCCATTCAATTGGCTTGTGGCCATTTTTTTTTCATTGGGATCCCTCTTTTTGGCTAACCTCTTTGAAGGTTTAACCCGAGTAAACACCCGTTTAACTGATACCAAGAAGGTAGACACAGCAGCTTCGGGACCGTTCTAGTTTCTGGAATTGTGGCTCCGTCTATACTTCCCCACTGCGTTATTTGGCCGACTTCCTATCGCTCCAAACCCATACAGGTCCATCGGTTATGCCTTGGCCAGATTAACCCCTAATTCCTCTTATCTATATCCATCTGACCCTGTCATCGCCCAAATTCTAACTGAGGATCGTAGCAACTCCCGCTTCTATGTCTACCTAACTCTCATACAATATTCAACTGATCCTTTTTTACTTCATCCATACACACCTCATTCCCAAACTCATCCCGATCCTCTTCCTCATCCGACCTATTCTTTCTCTTGGGACATTGCCATGAAAACCCGATCTCTATTTTCAAGTAAGAGGTCGGACAAGAAAAATCGCAGATTATTTTATACTTACAATTATCAACCTTAATTTTTGGCCCGACAGTTCGGTTGCTGTCAGGGCATACCGGGACCACTGGCCCGACCTCATCTCATATCTCAAAGCCCAGAAGGGCTAGTGATCCCCGAGCTTATCCCGACCTACGTTTCCCATCTCACCAACTACATCACCTTCAATTTATACTTACCTTTCTGCCTAAAACCTTCAGCGACCGAAAAATTTCCTGCTTGGTGGTCA
This sequence comes from Andrographis paniculata, assembly GCF_009805555.1. Classification (NCBI taxonomy): domain Eukaryota; kingdom Viridiplantae; phylum Streptophyta; class Magnoliopsida; order Lamiales; family Acanthaceae; genus Andrographis; species Andrographis paniculata. The sequence continues at coordinate 4,786,870 of NW_026137611.1, forward strand.
GCCACCTGGTCTTTGATTGCTCCATCGACCGACCAATTGGTTGGAAAACTTGCCCCACCCCCAGTCTTGGCACTTGGCTCTCCTCGATTGGCCGCTGCCCCGAGAAGAAAAAGGAAGGCGCCTGCTGTAGGTGGGTCTGGGGCAAAGAAGCAAAAACAGAAGGTCGCCCCTTCCATTGGCAGGCAGGTCATCCAAGAATATTTGGCATCTATGCCAGTAGATACCAGCGGGATGCCAAAATATTTGAGGAAACAATTTGGTAAGTTTGTTCCCTTCTATATTTCATTTTCCATGCAAACCCTTCTTAACTTAAAAAATCTTCTATTTCAGAGGGTCCTTCGTTGCCGCCGACCACTGCCCCATCTATTTCTCAACCGACTGAACATCAACCGACCATATCTCAGCCGACTGCGGCACAATCACCTATCAACCTGACTTTTTCTCAATCAACCGCCGTCCCGACCGCAGACCAACCGACTGTGGTCCCGACCGCCAACCAACCGACCTCGGTCCCGACCGCAAACCAACCGACTGTGGTCCTGACCGCCGACCAACCGACCTCGGTCCCGACCGCAGACCAACCGACTGTGGTCCCGACCGCGGACCAGCCGACTCCCATGCAAACTGAGGTAAGTCTTTCCTAATATTCCTTAAAAAAAGAAAATATTTACTTCAACCATTAACTTCAACTCTCTTACTGTAGGCACACCGACTGGAAGAATCGGCAGGAAAGCAAATTATTCTTCCACCGCTTCCAGCGTCTGATGTGGTCGCGGCAACGCCCAACCAACTCGTCGTTTTCCCCGACCAAGTTGCAAAACCATCACAGGTAACTGTCAGAACCTTTCCATATTGTTCTTCTACAGAACCTCTGACACTTGTAATTTATTCCAACCAGGAACCTGTTGTAATTGCGGTGGTGCCCGAGCCCGACCAGGTCACAGAATTGCCCGACCCAGTCGTGGCACCACCCGACCAGGCTGCTGCCGCACTACCACTAGGCGTTCAACCAATCGATGAGGTTCCTCCTATTGCTCCTCAACCAGTCCAACCGAACCCACCGCCTCATGACATAGAAGAAATTTCCTCTTCAAAGTCGGGTGAGGCGTCAGTTAATTTTGCCCCAAAGGGTTCGGTTAGTGTTCTCTCTTATCCATTTTCCAATTTTCTCCCCTCCTTCCTTGCCTAACACTCTTCGTTTAGGGAATGGAATCGGCCGTCGCCCATCGTCTTCAACCAGGGGGCGAGTTGGTTGCTGGCCCGACAACTCATCATGGCCCCCACAACATTCCAACTCATGGCCCCTTCCGAAGCCACGGCCGCCCTAAATTAGGTAAACTTTAACCTTACATCGTAATGAGTTCACCATGTCTCCCAAACTTACTATTTTCCTTTCGCCTTAGGCTGCCCAAGAGATGAATATTTTGGCCCAAGTAGACCTCCCGACTTCCATCAGATCTATTGTAGAGCGTTGCGCCGACTTGGCTTTTGTCGACTTAAGTGTAGCCGACCTCTCGGCTCTAGTCCAGGTCGCAATAACCTTGTTGGTTCAGCCCACCTTGGAATCAGGAGCTCCCCCCGTCCTTGATCGGATGATGGCCAGGATCACCGAACTTCAGGCCGAACTTCCTCTGATCCGCCCTCCATCATCTGAGGCCACTTCATCTCAGTCGACTGCTGACCCGGCCAATCTTGAGGCAAACTTGAAGAAGGTCGATCAAGACCTTAATCTTTCTAAGGCCAAGCTGGACGAACTCCGACAAGCGCAGCACACGTTAGCGGCTGAGATCTCCCAAAAGACGGAAGAACTTAGACGCCTCCAAGAACAACTGAAGTCCCTGGATGACAGCATTCAGGAAGGGAGTTGTTTGGTTGAGGCACATTGCCATAATCAAACAAGTCTCTGCGAGCAACTCCAAATAGCTATACAAATGAGACTCGTCCAGAGACACCAAGAAGCTTATCAGCATCGGCGGGCCACTAAGTCGGAGCTAAAGTGGACCGACCTCCAGACTGCTTTAAGAGCCATGCTTTCTATGTAACCCCGATACGAATTGAATAGAGTTCCAGACTTAATTTATATATTTCCTATTTTCATAACATAGATCCTATGTTCCTTGTGCTTATACTAAGTCAGACATCAAATACAGATCCATATTTTTCGTGCATTTAATAAACCACCTAAATTAGATATCACAACATCTATATAAACTCCATACCTCTTACTGCAAACGTCATCATCATATCTCTCATCATCACTCAACATGGTTACTCCTCGCCTTCGTGTCCCTTCTTCCAACTGGGAAGGTTCTCTGCAACCATTCTTAGTAGGAAAACATCCCATAGATCATCATGCTGAAGACATGATATAGGTACTGAAACAACTGGATTTTAAATTTAGGTTCTCCGCCAGAGGGAGGAGAACCATTCATCGTACGATCCGATTGATGGAACGTATATCCACCAGCTACGAACCCTTCACCGACGTACTCACTCGTATATCTGATCTTAATCATCATCTGGACATGATAGACCATCATGTATCTGCCATTCTGCCAGACCTCAGCTGGAACAACATTTTCCAACAACAAAGATCAACACTCTCCAGACTGAGCGTCCTTGCTGAACGAGAGAGTCAGTCCCTGCAAGATATGAAGGCCCGGACCGTACAAGATCTTCAAGACATACAAGACCAGTGGGATCGTTACCGCCTAGATTTGGACAACCTTTTGGATAAAGAACCTGAAATTGTTTCCGCGAGTTGGGATAAAACCTCTAATCCAGACGACCATTATCCTTCTGATAATTAGAGAACCCTTTCCTAATAGGTTCGAACCCTTTGAAGGGTTATTATATGTTATAATAAGAATTAACGACAATGTTCTGAAAAGGCAGGGTAATACTTTTTCAGATACTTAGAATTAATATTCTCATGTACCAGCTTTCCTTCTTGATTTAGGATAATAAAAGCTCAATTCCCAATCACTTTATGAATGATGAAGGGACCTTCCCAGTTGGGAGACCACTTCCCTAATTGATCTACCTTCTTATAGGTAGGCAGAATTGTCTTCCAGACCAAATCCCCTTCTGCAAAAACTTTAGGGAATACTCTTTGTCCATAGTATTTCGCCCTAATTTCACTCTGTCTAACCACTTTATCCAAAGCGTTTAATCGATCTGTGTCCAACTCTTCCAATTGCTGCCACATTCTTTGTGCATACGCCCCGTCGATAATCGCTGTTGTATTAGTCACTCTGGGTGAGGGCACCACCAATTCCGCAGGTAAAACAATATCTAGCCCGAACATTAACTGGTATGGGGAAAATCCAATAGAAGTATTTCTACTATTTCGATGGGCCCACAGTGCCTGAGACAACAACGTGTGCCATTTCCTTGGATTTTCTTCCACCATTTTCCGGATGATGCCAATAACAATTTTATTTGCCGCTTCGGCCAACCCATTCGCCTGTGGGTAGTATGGTGAGGAGTGGTGCAACTTGATGTTAAATTCAGCCAAAAACTCAATGAATTTTTCCCCAGTAAACATCAACCCTTGATCGGTTGTAAGCGTGTGCGGAATCCCAAACCGATACACGATGTGATTAAGCACGAACTTGATCACCTCTTTCTGCGTCGCATTCTTCAAGGGAACTGCCTCTACCCATTTGGTGAAGTAGTCAGTCGCTACCAGAATGAATGAATGTTGCTTTGACGAGGTCGGATGAATTTTCCCAATCACATCCAATGCCCAGACTTTGAATGGCCAAGGCTTAACCATCGTCTGCAATTCTAATGTTGGCAGATGATTTAATGGACCATGCCTCTGGAATTCTTGGCATCCCTTAGCAAATCTGATACAATCATCATAAATCTTTGGCCAATAGAATTCCATACGATGGATAGCCCATCACATATTTAAACCTGCCCGATGCGCACCACATATTCCACCATGGACCTCTTCCATTACTTTAATGGATTCCTCAGGCCCCAGACACCTCAATAAAACTCCTTCAAAGGTTCTTTTATACAGAACCCCTTCAATCAGCTGGAAGCGTAAGGCTTTCAACCAAATGCCCACAGGAGTCGCAGAACTTGGTGATTCCAAATACACCATAATTTTTATTCTCCAATCAATCCCGGTGTCGGTGCTACCGATCATTTGTTGGCAGGTATTCAGAGCCAAATTATCAGCCAACCGATTCTCTGTTCTTGGTACATGCTCAAAAACTACCTCCGCAATTCTGTATAACAGATGGAATACCAAATCTCGGTATCGACGCAGATGAGGATAATTACAAGCGTACCGTTTTAACACTTGGTTGATGACAAGTTGAGAGTCTCCATAAATTAGGACCGATTGAACTCCTTTAGCGATAAGCGCTTCCAAACCCAAAATCAGCGGTTCGTATTCTGCCGAGTTATGAGTCATCTCTTCCATTTGAAACTGCAAACTAATTCTACTGGCTCCTGGTCTTTCTAGTACCACTCCTGCTCCTGACTTTCCTTTTGAACGAGAACCATCAAAAAATATTTTCCAAGGACTGGTGCCTATATATGGCACTACTTTGTTTTCTAATGATTCATCGCCTGCAAATTCAGCCAATAAATCGGCTACAACTTGCCCTTTCACCGCTTTGATAGGTCGGTGTCGCAATGCGAAAGGAGCCAACTTGATTGCTCATTTCATTAATCTTCCCTCCATGGTTGGTTTGTGTAGAATTAATCTGATCAGATCTATTTTAGAAACCACCTCCGTTTCTCTTGGCAAAATATAATGCTCCAACCGAGTACACGCAAAGACTAAAGAATAGCATATTTTTTCAGGCACACTATAATTCAACTCTGGTCCTGTCAAAGTTTTGCTTAAATAATAAATGGCTCTTTCCTTACCATCTTCCCATTCTTGCACCAACAGACTACTCACAACATCAAAGCTGTTCGCAACATACAGTCGAAGGGGTCGGTCTCCTCTTGGGGGAACCAACACAGGTGGTTTAATTAATGCCTCCTTGATTTCTTTTAACGCCTTCTGCTGCTCCTGACCCCAAGAAAAATCAGCCGCTCTATTCCGTAGCAACTTTGTGATAGGTTGTAACTTCCCTGCAGCATTTGATATAAAACGCCTTAGGTAATTTACCTTTCCCAACAAACTTTGTACTTCTTTGACCGACCAAGGTGACCGCATTGTCAGAACAGCCTTGGCTTTGTTTGCATCAATTTCTATCACTTTTTAATGTACTAAAAACCCCAGGAAATTCCCTACCGAAACTCCAAAGGCACACTTCGGTGGGTTCATTTTCAGGTTGTACTGCTTCATCCGTATAAAAGCATTTTTTAAATCAACCAGATGTGTGTCAAAGTCGGTAGACTTAATGAGCACATCGTCAATGTATACCTCCATTGACTGGCCGATCAGATCATGAAAAATGATATTCATTACCCGTTGGTAAGTTGCTCTAGCATTCTTTAAACCGAATGGCATGACTGTCCACTCGTAGATCCCTAAAGCTCCTGGGCATCTGAACACGGTTTTGGGTATATCTTCTTCTGCTAATGAAATTTGATTATACCCTGCGTATCCATCCATCAAACTTAAAATTCAATGCCCTGCTGCCGAGTCGATCAACATGTCTGCTATGGGCATGACATATTCATCTTTTGGAGTGGCGAGGTTGAGATCTCTAAAATCAATGCAAATTCGAATCTTTCCAATTTTCTTGGTTACCGGAACAATATTGGCTAACCATTCTGCGTATCGACAGGGTCGAGTGAATCCAACCTTCAACAGCTTCTCGATTTCTTCTTTGATCTGGGGCATCAATTCTGGACTCACTCTCACCGGTGGTTGCTTATAAGGTTTAAATCCTTTCTTAATAGGCAACATATGTTCTCTCAAATTGCGCGCCAATCCGGGCATTTCGGAGTAATCCCATGCCAGACATTCCTTGTGATCCCAAATTAACGCTACCATTCGCTCATGTTGGTTTTTTGACAATAAACCACTTACCCTGACCATCTTGGGTATCTGTTCGGTTCCTACATTATACTCAATGAGGGGATCCTGACTTGACAAAGAAGTTTCTATCTTTTCCAAGAGATCCGGCCAGCGAAAACTTTCTCCCTCGCCAACATTATTGTTGGAACCTTCACTATTATGTAACCTAACCATTAATTGGTTTAAATAAAAATGCCTAATCAGCTTATCACATTTATTTATTTCTTCCATAATTAAACTTAAATAAATAAAAGTTTATTTTGGCTAACAGAGCCATAGTACAGAAGATTGTTTCTAATGAAACACAACCCTATGCAGTGAGCCTACAGCCCTTCCAGAGATACTCGTCTACCACAGTTGTCCGTGAAATCGGTGGTACATACTCTGAATAAAGAACCGACTCTTCTACACCTTTTGTAAAACCGAACGGATTGGTACTGGCTTCCATGGTGAATGCCTGGTCTCCTTCCCAAAACATGATCTATTGATGGAGAGAAGAAGGCACACATTTGGAAGCGTGAATCCAATCTCGCCCCAACAAAACCGAATAAGTAGTATTGGCATCTACCACGAAGAATAATGTTGAAATCACTTTTGGTCCGACCTCAATGGGTGCCACCATCATCCCTTCTGGTTTGGTTGGTTGTCCCGTGAAACTTTGTCATCTCAATATCTACTGGAGATAGGTCGCCAATCCCTTTGCCCAATTTTCTCAGAGTTTTGAAAGGCATGACGTTGAAAACGGCCCCATTATCAATGAAAACCTTGTTAATCGGCTTACCACATATGTGAGCGTTAACATACAGTGGTTTTAGGTGCGGGATTGCTTCTTCTGGTATAGGCGGAAAAACCATAGGTGGGGGTCTGCCGGTCATTGCCACCCACTCTGGTTCTTCTTCTTCCTTGAACTTTGCCCAAATGGGCTCTTCTTCTACGTTGTCGAACCATCGCATATCTATCATCCTAACTTCGAACCCGGCTTTATCAATCTTCACTATCTTGCTGCGCAGAACCTTCGTTTCTTCTGGACCAAAGGACCCGAAGACTATCTCAGGAGTCTCTTCTTCAGAATCTTCTATTTCAGGATCAATGTTGATCCGTCTGCAGAATTGACACCGAAAACACTTGGCCTTCTTGATAGGCTTTTCGGTCTGCCAGTGCTCCTGTAGTCGGTCGCTCGAGCCTTTCCTTTTGGGTGACGACTCCTTCTTCTCTTTCCCTTTGTCTACTCGCTTTCCATGCCAGGCCGCATACCTGCACTTAGCATTACAAATTTGTGTGCGATTCATACCTGGAAATCTGGGATCTATGTCGATTGGCAGAGGCTTTCTATTTTGGCTCCATCTGTCATGGACTGGCTGTAGTTTGCGCATTGGTCAGTCTCGAACCACAGCTTTATCCTTCAACTCCACTTCGAAGGACCCATCGTCTTTATCCCATTTCTCCGCCACTCTGGTTTCGCAAACTTTGAACTTGTCTTCCTGATCGTGTTCCCGTTCTTTGGGCTTGCACTCCTTTCGCTTGGTATTTTCCTGATCGTCGGAAATTATGATTTTTTCTCTAAAAAGATATTATAATTTTCCTGCTTTGGAAGCCAAACTGGCCAAATCCTGGACATCATGAGCTGTCAACGCCTCCCGAAGTCTGGTATGCATATTCCTGACCACTATATTGGTCATCTCGCTTTCTTCAATGATTGTCGGGCACCGTCCCTTCATGAGACGTATCCGCTCTATAAATTGATATGCAGTCTCTTCTGGCATCTGCCGGATCTCCAAGAGATCTGTGAGCGAGACCGTCGGGAGCGGATTAAAGAATCTTGCATAAAATGCGGCCTCCAGGCCTTCCCAAGTTTGCAACTGTCCTGGCGGCAGATTTGCGAACCAAGAAAAAGCGGTTCTGGTGAGCGATAATCCAAACAACTGTAATTTGTAAAACGAATTATTGCCCACTTCCCCCAATTGAGCCGTGAAGTGTCCTACGTGCTCAATGGTTGATGCTTCATCTTCTCTTGAAAACGAGTAAAAAGTCGGGTGGTCTGTAATTCCTCGGAAGAGGGTGCTCATTGATGATTCTTTCTGGGAATGGCCTCTGATATGCCGGTCTATTGACCGTCTGAGGATTCATTCCAAAATGCACTCTCAATACTTGAGCAATGTCTTCCAGATCTACCCTGGGCGGGACAGGATCAAATACAGGAATGGGATTGTGAGCCTGTCCCCCCAATCTGTCTTCTCTGGGGTCGGTTGATTCGACCCTAACACCCAGTGGAATATTATTTGGGTATGTGAGAGGAGTCTTTCCCCTATCAACCCTAGTAGCAGTAGCACTTGGAAAAGTGCTATCCACGTAAGAGGGCCCCGCAAAATTTGCCTATAATCTGGATGGTGATGACTCTGGCGGTGTCTGGGTAGGTTGCAGAGTAACCCTTGATAATGCCTGATTTAGCATAGTTTGCATAAGGTTTTGTTGCTCCCGCAACATTTGTTGCTCACGCAACATGTTTTACATAGCTTGATTATGCTAATTGTTCAATTGTTGAACATAGGACACCCAATCAGCAGGTGCTTGAAGTGTCTCCCCTGCATTTGGCATGACAGGTGGTGAAACAGTTTCTCCCATCGGTGTTGAAGATGCTTGAGGCTGTGAGCCTGCCATATGGATCCTTCCGATGATTCGGCCGGACCTCAATCGTATGAAGTTCTCTGTTGACGTAGGATCAGCAATCTTGCCTATGTCCCACTGTGGTCACCAAATTGTTGATGTATTTTTTCAACAATAAAAAGTAAAATCCGAAAATAGGAAATTATGTTCGAATTTGATATAATTAGTGCCTGAGATTAGGAATCTCTAAACACTGTAGGATACATAAATAAAATAGGAAAAAATAAAACTAAAGACTGGAAAATAAAGTGGTGATCCTCAAAAGCAATTCTCTTGAATTTGATGTCGATTGAAGATGGTTTCTTAGGTCAGGAACAGACCTATTTAAAACCCTTTAAAGAAATGGTCTGAACCGCCGTCTGTTCGGTTACAGCAACCGCTGTCAACCACCCAGAAAGTTCTCCTCTGACGACACGTGTGCTAACCGACTCACCAAGTCATGCCTTCAAACCCGCTCATGAGTTGAAACTTCCCTCAACTATCCAGGAACTGCTTTTTTGCCCGACCTGCACATCTACTGCTTCCTTGCCCGACTTGATCATGTCCGACTTCAACACCCGATCTTATCACGCCCGACCTTATACTGTCTTATCTCTGTGCCCAACCTTTCAGCTCGACCCGACTACGTCCGACTACAGTGCTCGACCTTATTACGCCCGACCTTTGAGCCCGACCTGATTACGTCCGACTTTAGGACCCGACCTTATCACGTCCGACCTTTGAGCCCGACCTAATTACGTCCGACTTCAGTACCTGACCTTATCACGCCTGACCTTTGAGCCCGACCTAATTACGTCCGACTTCAGTACCCGACCTTATTCCGCCCGACCTTTGCGCCCGACCTTGTTACACCTGAGCTCCGTGCCCGACCTTATTGCACCTGATCCTTTCACCCGACCTTGTTACACTTGAGCTCCGTGCCCGACTTGATTGCACTTGATCCTTGCACCCGATCTTGTTACACTTGAGCTCCGTGCCAGACCTAATTGCACCTGATCCTTCCACCCGATCTTGTTACACTTGAGCTCCGTGCCCGACCTGATTGCACCTGATCCTCGCACCCGACCTTGTTACACTTGAGCTCCGTTCCCGACCTGATTGCAACTGATCCTCGCCTTGTCCCGAGGAAGCTCCTTCCTTACAGCGTTTATACTTGGACTTTTGAAAGCCCATTAAACTCAAATAAACCTTAACCTAATTTGGTAGGCCATTCTCGAAAACTCTACCTATTTTTTATGCTCAACAATAATAATAAAATAAAATAATATAAAAATACAAAAAAAAAAGAAAATAAAACATATAGGATATAAATTGCAAATAGAGTATTGAATATAGGATGATTGACCTGGACGCGCCAATGGATATGAAAAATATGATTTTTTTAGAATGCACAGGATATATATTTTTCCAGAAATATAAATAATTGAGAAAAAGTAATAATTGAATATATATTGAGTATATTTTACAATTTTCCAAGTTTTTTTGGCTCATCCTCAAAATAAAACTTGTTATTTTTATTTTCTATTTTTATTCTAAAATACACAAATAAAGTTACGTATCGAGTAAATAGAGGTATATTAGTAAAAAAACTTAAGTACAATGGAACATAATATAGATAGAGAGTTATTTTTATTTACTATTTTTATTCTAAAATACACAAATAAAGTTACGTATCAAGTAAATAGAGGTATATTAGTAAAAAAAACTTAAGTACAATGGAACATAATATAGATAGAGTAGAATGGATATCTTATTATAAGTATATAAAATAACATTTGGAACATTTGAATATATTTTAGGGATACATCAAATTTAAACCATGCATATTGAAGGAAAAATATATAATAGAGACCAATATTAAATTAAATAAATAAATGAGGGAATGCATTCCAATATTTTTATAATAGAGATTGAATTTAAATTTGATATAATAAACAAGGAGTGTAGACCAAGTCTCCCTTAATTTTTATGGGACGGAAGGAATATAAAATTAACTATTACAACACATTACTTACCAAATGAAAATAATTCTCGTGTACACATCATGTGTTTTGAAGCCATCCAGTAATAGGGACCATTACCAAGACACAACAAAGACTGTACACCCCGGTCGGCTCAACATGGAGTGTCACCGCCGCACCACACCGGAAAGCTCATTTATCAACCAACAAGACTTATGTTGTAGCGGGAAGGCTAAAATAAACACTATAAGCAACTAATTAGATTTAAAATTAAAGCGCACCAGCTTATCCTTTAAATAAATAAAGTTCAAGTCAAAAGCATAAGTTGGAAATTAGTTCAAAAGCGCATTAGTTCTTAAACATTAGTAATATATTTCAAAAGCATTATAAAAGATAAAGTAGTTATAATTATCCCCGATGAATCATATGATGTGGATGCATCATTTAGGTATAATGGAAGCACCATCACCTACAAAAGTTTGTAAAAACGGGGTTAACACGACTGTTGAGTAATCGCATTTAATGAAAGATAAATTAATACGGCATAAGTCATGATTCACGTGTAAATGCCACAATCATTTGAAGAAGATAATTTGAATTAAAATGTCATATATTAGATAAAGATAACCCACATACACAAATCTTTTAGCCTCTCCCTTATATCTCCTTTTATTCTCAAATAATGGTGATGAACACATCATGGCGAAAACTCCACTAGGCCTTAATAAGGGCCGGCTTGACCCGATTTTCCAACCTTATTATTTTGTATGACACGTCACATAATTACACATAGAAAACATAGGGTCACAACCCTCAAGAAAAGCTCCACAATAGGTACATAAGAGTTCGAAGCAAAGTACACGTAGGTCAATTTATTTATTAGTTTGTGAGGGCCGCCAAACAGCCCACAACCCTCTAGTTTCTAATATAACATACCAAGAGGGAATTGTACGCAATCCATTTCTCCATCACGGATGACAGTTTAAAGGCCTTTTCATCATGAATAACGGGCACCTCGGAATCACCCAAAAAGGAAACCCGCAATCTCGATCCCTTGGCCTAGCCCATTCGGGTTCTAGTTCAAGGTCAGCTAGTTATCCTAAAGTATAGGTATACCCTCACGTGTTTGCAAGGCACAGAGGTGGAAGACTATGTCATATCATCCCCAATAATCGACGAGTTGATCGGACTCGACGGGTAGTTTTAATTACCAATTTGACCAACATGCTATTAGGAAAATTTTAAGAAAGGAGCTTGAAACTCAAAACATTCAAATTGCCAATATTTCACCATCCAATCGATAAAAGCATCGGCCAAATAACATGTCTTGTAACATTAGCGAAAGTTAAACAAGAGCTTCCAAATTTGTTCATAAAACATTATTTTTATCCAACAACATTCTTATTTAATGACCAAGAAAGAAGTAGAGTATTAAAAATCCAACTTGATTAATAAAATATCACTTTATTTCGCCAAATAAATATTTGGACAATATGTCCATACAAATAGGCATAATCTAACTCCAAAAAATTATAATATTTAAAATAATCACATTATTTCCCCAAAATTTATAAACTAGGTTAGGGCAAAATTTGAGTTTCTAATCCGTTTAATAAATCTTTCACTTTCCTACTTAAATCACCGTAAAAATTTCCTTATAAACCCTAAATCTGATCCTAATAAACTTCCTAAATGGAAGATGGGAAAATCTAAGCTTTTAGGTTTTAGAAAAAGCCCACTTAAAAATAATTTGGGAAAAATATCAAGAAATAGGTTTAAAAACTATAACATATTATTTATCTAGGATTAATCTCAGTTACCTTACGAGAAAAGACCAAAAGGAAGAGTTTTGCAAAAAAAGATTTCCAAGGAAGAAGACCTAGGTGGCTGGCGACGGTTGGAACATGTTGTGTGTCTTCTCCCTCTATCTCTCTATTTCTCTCTTTTAAATAAAATAGACATGAGCTTATACCTTAATTATTTTTTATTCTTTTTGGGCCCAACTTTAGCCCAAACACCCTAACAAAATTATAATATGTCTCACACCAAAAGCCCAAACAACTTAAGACTCAAATAATATTATCTGACTCCAGCATCGGACCGCGGCAAGCTCCAGCAAACTTTCGGCAATTATTTTACGGAATATTAAAAAACTACTCCAAATCAGTGTTAGTGTCTCTCTTCTCCAAAAAATAAAAAATGATTTATTTCCATGATCCTTCCCCAAAGTGGGTCCTCAAACCTCAAACCACTACCTCAACTCTGTTCATACACCATTTCTCCGGTCTCTGTCTGTACCAGATTGTTATGACTTAGGGTTATCAAAGAGAGAATTTATTCGAATTAATGGAAATAGAGTACCATAGAGAAAAACTAATTCGCTTTGTAACCAAAATCAAAATAATGACTGCCTAACCTAACATGACCTAGATGGGCCCTATATATAGGCGGACTTATGGGCCAAGCCCAAGGCTCATAATCAACATTTAAACAATAAATTAAAATAATAAGAGAAAAAAAATAAGGAATAAAATAATAATTATCCTAAGTGAGTACGGTGCTTCTCTCTCTATTAATATAGACCTTGACTTTACCCAACTCCATAACAACTCCATTCCTCTTGAAAACCGTCTTGTCCTCAAGGCGGAAGACAGGAAACTGGAATAGCAATTCCTCTTCATCAACCCAAGTTGAATCCTTCTACGTTAGTCCACACCAATGTATCATAACCTGAGGAATGAGTTTGTCGCCTCTACCGCCATCTGCTCGAGCTCTGTGGATATGACTTCATCTTCTATCCACCCTTCAAACTCGTCCATCTCTTTGAGCTCGGCCACCCAATTCATGTCTGGGTTCACCACACAAGCTTGAAGGGACTTGCTCGCACACTTATGCAATGGTGTATAAGGCTCTTTACAGCGTAACAAAGTCGTTTAGACTGACACTTGCAATACTCTTCACGACTCGGTTTCTGAAAGGAATTCGCACGGAGGACTGGTCCAAAGCCACCGGGCATCCGCCAGTAGAGCTGTTGTCCGTGTCTGGTCTACTGCTCCCGATGCCATTCCTAAGACTAGATGGACCTCCTCTAATTTGCGCTCAACTGCTAAGGCGCGAACTCATAAATTGACCAGGCGGTTGTCTAGGCTATTGATATGTCATGGCAGAACCAACATTGAATTCCCACTCAATGCTACGGCTAATCTGGATAGCTGAGTCCAAATCTTTGGGGTGTAGTGTCCTTAGACGATTGCGGATGTTCTGTTGCAACCCTCCCATTAAGTATCCGAGGTAGTTCTCATCCGTTAAGCCTGGCACCTGTCTCACCAGTTGAATGAACTCGGTGATATACTAATCAACTCCCCCTTTTTGCCGAAGTGTGGCAAGGTGCTCGTAGGGGCTTTTTATGTAACGATAATCCAAATGAAGTACTAGGGCTCGGGAAAACTCCGCCCAAGTGGCGGTGGGGTGGCAAAAGTGTTGCCATCGAACCAGTGCAACATTGTACCCTCAATGAGGATGCACGCTAATGCTACCTTGAGTTTTGTTCACACTTGGTGGAGTTTAAACTGTTGCTCAGCGCGAGCAACCCAACCAATAGGCTCCGTCCCATCAAACGATAGTAGTCTGACTTTCGAGATGAGTGGGGTGGCAAAACTATTGTGGCAGGGGGTCAACCCCCCTAACGGTTGAGAATATTCGACTCAAGTGGATGCTGCGCCATGAGCGGAGACACTGAGGGCGCCGACATTGAGTCGGTGGCTGGCCCACTAACGCAGTGGCATCAGCGCCGCTGCTGAGCCTTGATTGATGCGAGAAACTACTGCCACAATGAAACCATCTGATTTGTGCTCTATTCTCCCAAAGTCTCGAGCTTGGCGGATCTGGTTTACCTCCTCCTGCAATGAAACCATCTGATTTGTGCTCTATTCTCCCAAAGTCTCGAGCTTGGAGGATCTGGTTTACCTCCTTCTGTATTTCTCCAACGGTTGCTTCTAATAGCTCGAATCGTTGTTGATTGGAGATGGGCATGATTCCGTCAGATCCAGCAGGTCGGACCAATTGTTATGACTTTGGGTTATAGAAGAGAGAATTTATTCGAATCAATAGAAATAAAGTACCACAGAGGAAAACCAATGTGCTCTGTAATCGAAACCAAAATAATGATTGTCTAACCTACCATGACATGACCTAGATGTGTCCTATATATAGGCAGACTTATGGGCCAAGCCCAAGGCTCATAATCAACATTTAAATAATAAGAGAAAAAAATAATGAATAAAATAATAATTATTATGGTGTTATCCCTCTTCGAATATAGACTTTGACTTTACCCAAGTCCATAGTGTAGACGAGATCAACAGATAACTCATCAAAATCTTTATCAAAGCCCATAGGATTTATTGATTAAACAAATAAAAATGCCGCAAAATCCATGATGGATACTTACTACTAAAAACCAACTGAAAATGGTCAATAACTAGCGCTGTAGGAACAAGTGTATTATTATATACACTGAATATCTAGTCTATAGTTCCCACCAATCTAAATCAAACACTAACTCCCCATGTCTAATTTTATTTATAGCCTCCTAAAAATGCATCAATACAGCCTATTATTAGCAACTTAGTTAGGTTCCTTAAAACATACCAACTATTCAACAAAAAGAGAGAATCGATATTTCTGTACTATACCGTATGCAGCTGCTACCCATTAGAATAGCTTAAGCATCTCTTTCGTCTTCATCTTTGTCGAGGGAGGCAGACAGGAAGCTCAAGATAAAGCCATCAAGATCACCTTGCAAGACAAAATCAGGATCCGACATCTCATAGTTAGTGTGATTATCCTTCACCATTCTATATGCGTATGAATTGGGTTTTGCACATGAAGCATGTAATAAACTTAAGGATTCATTACACATTGTGATGAAAAAACAAGTACGGTTTAGATAGTGTACTAAAAATTGGTGATATTTTACGAAAAAGTAGCCAGCAAAGCACAAGACCACCCCATAATACCATATGAGGGATAATACTAGTACAACTATTTTTAGTTTAAAGACCAAAATACTAAAAGCAATTCATTTGACGTATATAAACCAAAAAGTGATTTAGCAATAGAAAGATTAATGAGATGAAATCGAAGGTTTCTTCCATGCCTTTGGTTTTGACAAGTATATGAGTAATGCGCACAGCACTATCAGTTGTGTTGGCATGCTGGCCCTCCAGGTCCAGGTCCTCCTCAACGGTATCTGAAAATGAGAAAATCCTTCGCCCATGATTTGGATTACAACTACAAGCGAATGAGGTAGGTATGCCTTCGTTTGTTTGTTGCATACTCCCCATCAACGCTAAAAGCACTCAACACAAAAACAAAATGGATGAACATAAACTAAACCTTATTTTTAAAATTAAAGGATCAAAACAAAACAATACAAAAATACTCCATTGCACTTTAAGCCACACAAAGTGCTCATTTCTAATTAAAATTAATTTTTAAAGTGGGGTGCAGTGACAATCTATTTTCTAGTATTTTCACAACTAAACAGGGATGGAATACAATTGTGTAGTCCTCAGAAAAGATGCATGTCTAACATGGTATTCGCACCAAATCACGAGTCAAATTATTATAAATTACTTGTTTAATACAACAAATTGAAAGTAAATTAAGACATCAAAATTAAAATTCACTCTCTCTGTCCAATTTCTTTTGTTTTAAATGTATTCGCACAATTTTTTAGGTAATTATTATTTTTTCTTTTTGTAATGGATTGAAAAATTTATCCTTTGCAGCAAGATGGAGATAAAGCATGCATAAATAAAAACGGTAAATGAACGAATGGTAAAAAGTAAAAATTTTCTACTAAAAATACATGAAAAAATACAACAATAATTATTGGACGTTACAAATAGAAAAGTAAATATTAGTTTGTGGACGGGGAGGAGAGTATTATATTATGGAACTAAATTAGAAAGACACTTAAAATGCTAACATTAACCTCACAAATCATCACTTTGTGACTTTATCTGGGGCAATTTCTACTTTAGCAACGGAAATATAAAATCTGACTTTGTATAAAAAGCACACCACACCACACCAAACCACCTTCACCAAACTTACCACATGGACCTATTATAGATTAAATTCTCATCTCAAACTTAACAACAAAAGAAGGTCAGTGAGAACACGTTGAGGCAATCAATGACATGTAACTATGAGCTAGCATGCATTTTATAATATGTGTTGTTTAAATTTACAAGCTAAGGTCTAAAAAATACCCTCCCCTCCATTTCATCCACAACACTGATCACCCCAAAGCCCCGAGCTTCAGCCCACTTTCTGTACATCTGCATTACCATTGCAGCCCAGTCCATGCTCTCAGTGCCACCTGCTCCAGCATGAACCTGTCATCCACAAAATTGCTGGATCTTGCAAGGTAGCAAGGTAAACAAAATGACAATCTAACTTTCATAAAGCAGCAATTAATTAAAAATAAATAAATAAATAAATAATGAGCAATTTGATTTAAGTGGGAGTCCATGCCTAATTTCACCTCTATGAAACAAGAACAAGAGTCGTGTTCCCCCGACAATAAAGCTTCAAGTTCTTTTTCTTTGATCTGTCTTCTCAGTGTAAGTAGAGCTTGCATTGACTCCTGATATCAAATGAATAACAGATTGCATCAGGAGTGTATGTTCATGTTCACATTCCCACCACGGAAAAGATAAATAAATAAAATAACAATACATATATATATATATGTTCTTAAATAACCAAAACCATGAGGACAAACCAATTCCAATTCTGCATCATTTTCTTCACTAGCAAGCTTGATCATATCGATATGTTCAAATAGTTCTTGCTCAAAAGCATGGACCTCTTTAATTTTGGAAATGATTGAACCATGCATGCGGCGCGGCTTATCTTTCCTGCACTTGCAGTATCATCCCACAGATCAGGCTTATTCAACTGTTTTGATAATGTCTCGAGTCTAGGTATTAATTTTTTCCACTGTCACCCAAAAACCAATTGAATATTATTTTTACAATCAAATAAACAAAGAGTGTATGCATTTATTGATTCAAACAAATCACATATGAACATATCAAGCATTAAAAAATATATTTCCTCCCTCCCACCTAATATTATGACCTGTACAATGTAGATATAGAAATTTAGGAATATTATAATTTATAAATAATTAAGATCGTTCCACCTAATATTATGTTCTGTACACTGTAGATATAAAAATTTAAGAATATTATAATTAATAAATAATTTAGAAATATATTAGTAAAAATAATTATTATATAATACAAACAATTATACATTAAAATTAAAATAACTAATTCATTTTATTGAAATTAAAAAATTATAGATATCAAATTTAAAATATAATTATAGTGTAAAATTATTTTCCAGAAATGGAAAGGGACAAATTGTATGAACGGTCCTAAATAAAGATACTGGACACTTTATGTGGGAGCAGCATTCACTCTAAACAAGCATATAGCTCTCTGAACTACAATTAATTTGAATCCAGTCCAATATGCTCCCACAAAATCCAATTCTACTCGGTTGAGAAGGTCTAACCTAGAGTTTTAAAAGTTTCCCACAATCATTATATTTTTTAGACCGTCCTCACACAGTGAACCGCCTAGCGTATCAGAGGTCATTTTCGGAAAGGATTATCAATGAGCACCCTTTTCCGAGAAATTATCGGCCTCTAGATTTTCACATCTTTTCGGGTGAGAGCGGTTTTTCCACCATAGAGCATGTGGAGCATTTTACGGCTCAACTTGGCGAAATCGGCAACAATCCATGCCACAAATTGCAGTTGTTTGGGCTCTCACTTACAAAGATAACATTCTCTTGGTTTGCCAATTTGCCACCCGGACAGATCCAAACTTGGGAAGGATTGGAAGCCGTTTTCCACGCAAGATTTTTTAATCCTATACCTACGGTGTCATTAACCGATTTATTAGAAACAAAGCAAATGAACGAGGAGGGTGTATCTCAACATATAGAACGCATCCGGTTGATAAAAGGCAGATGCCCGACTGTTATTGACAAGGGAGAGATGAAAAATTTGTTGGTTAGTAACATGCACACCAGACTGAGGGAGGCTCTGATGGCTCACGATATCTGAGATTTGGCGCAACTCGCGTCAAAGGCAGGACGGTTGGAGTCCTTGTTTAAAGAGAAAAACCAGAGTCTAAGGAGAGGAAGATTCTAGCAAGTGGCCAATATGGGGGCAGACGCTTATACCCACAAAGTAGCCGATCGCGATGATATAAAAGAGATGGCTGCCGAAGTCATTAAAGGGAAACCCCACGTCTGTTCCAAATTAAAACCCACGTCAGGGCAAATCTGCATTCCGAAAGGACAGAGGTTGGCCACCAAGGAAGAGATCAAAGGGCGACCATATTGTAAAGGGCATAACTCGTTCACGCACAATACAAGTCAGTGCACCCATTTTTGGAAAGAAATACAAAAAGCTATCCGAGAATGAAGGTTCAAGTATGTCACTCTAGGGGTTGAACAACAACCATTTCCTAAAGTCACTATGGCTACCATTAACATGGGCAAAGGACATAAGTCTCGGAAAATGTCAGAAGTCCCATCAAGAGTTGCCGAAAAATGGGGACAATTCAGATGGTACCTTTGAAGTCGAGGTAAAAGACAGAGTATTCGTGCGCCCCGGGTCCATGTGCAAGCCCCAACAACCAAAGAAAGATGGTTGGAATCGGAATCGGAAGCCCTTACCCGTCAACATCGACCCAAGATTCCCTGGGATGAATCGCATGCAGATTAGGAACGCTAAGAGAAGGTATGCAGCTATGCAAGGGAAACGACCAAAGAATGGACGGAATAAACGGAATGATGGGAAATTTAACCAAGAGGGGAATAACATGCGTCAGGAACAGATATTGAAAGGAGATCCCAAACCGAATGTTAGGAGTCTGAGTCGAATAGAGAAGGAGGGCCCTCATACAGAAAGAAGAGAATGTTTTAGGTGTCGTTTTTGCTACTAGATCAATAGAGATCCGAAAAGGATATTGATTTCGGGCCCAAACCAATGGTATTTGGAAATTTTTTACCCAACGAAGTGCGGAACTTGCTGCGATTAAAGTGAGTTCCTCCCAACAGAGAAGACCTGGCGGACTCTAAGAAAAATTGTGATTAGGTTGCCCATGCTTTCACAGTGAGAATGTTGGGCATTCACCAAATGGATGAAGAACCAGTATGGGCTCATTTTTCAGACAACCCGATTCCCAAAAAAGAATGGGCTTCGTTGATCCCATAGAAACCGCTCGAATCAACTTGGGCTATTTTCCCACCAATGCCGGAGGAAGCAATCTCACATCTGAAACCACTCTATGTGGATGCACATATTTATGGAAAACCGGTAAGTAGAGCATTCATTGATAATGGTGCATTTTTTAATGTTATGCCTTTGAAAACCTTGTACAAACTAAGGAAAAACAAGTCTGATCTCACACCGGTCGATATTGAGATGACCAGCTTCACTGGCCAGCCGACCAAGCCAAAAGGCATGATGGTTGCTCTTATAGAGGTGGCCCCGAAGACTATTTCTTCCGTATTTTTTGTGGTGGAAGCAGACACCACCTATTCGGTTCTGCTGGGAAGAGATTGGATTCATACGTCTCAGTGTGTGTTGTCTTCGCTTCCTCAGCAATTGATATTTTGGGACGGTAATAGAACTCTCACCATGGAAGCTAACAAAAGCCCCTTTCGACCTTCAGATGCTTTTGAAGAAGCCGTCTTCTACACAAGAAATTTTCCACCCATTTCTCAAGCAACGTCGGTAAATAACTACCCATGGAAGAGCTTTAAGCTTACCAGTCACGGGTATATGTTCTCTTAGATAGAATAGATTTTAATGGCTAATGAAAGCCAAACCAAACTCTTTTCCTTTTTAAAGATTAAACGAGTTGTTCAGATACTACGGAACATGACGAAACTTGCAGAATTTCTTTGAACAATTAATGTTCAAGGTAAGGAATTCAACGGCATGGTTTGATATTCAAAACCAGAATGGACACTTTGAATGGCCGGATCTTCTAAAGAAAAATGAGTTAACTCTAACGGCTCATGATCCAATGGAGGAATTTAATATGGGATCGGAAAAAGCTCCACGAATCATTCGTATCAGCAGGCTTTTGTTGCAAACTCAGCAGGGATTTCTTGTGGATTTGGTTCAAAAGTACATCGAATACCTAGCTTGGAACTATACGAAAATATGAAAATTGGATCGAGGCTTAATCGAGCATCGGTTTCCCATTCGGGCAGGATGTAAGCCTAGTAAGCAAGCTCCACGACGAATCTCACCAGAACTAATGCCTCAAATTAAGGAAAAAATTGAGAAGCTCTTGAAAGCCGGATTCATCTGATCTTGTAGATATGCAGAATGGTTGGCCAACATAGTTCCGGTAACAAAGAAGAATGGTAAGGTCAGGATCTGAATCAATTTTAGGAATCTAAAATTAGCCACTCCTAAAGACGAATATGTTATGCCAATGGCTGATATGCTGATTGATTTGGAAGCAGGTCACCATATTTTTAGCATGATAGATGGATACGCAGGTTATAATCAAATCTTCCTGGCCAAAGAAGATATCCATAAAATAGCCTTTAGATGTCCCGGAGCTCTTGGGATTTACGAATGGATCATAATGTCATTCGGATTAAAGAATGCAGGGGCTACTTATCAAAGGGCTATGAATTCTATTTTCCATGATCTGATAGGTAACTCCATGGAAATCTATATTGAAGACGTTATCGTTAAGTCAACCAACTTTAAATCACACTTGACCAATCTCGAGCAAGTGTTCATTCAAATGGAGAAGTACAATCTCAAGATGAACCCGATGAGGTGTGCTTTTGGGGTCTCAGCTAGAAGTTTTTTGGGTTTTCTGGTCCACCATAAGGGAATTGAGGTCGATGCCAACAAAGCTAAAGTCGTGTTGACTATTCACCCCCCTAAAACCATCAAGGAAGTTCAGAGCATGCTTGGTAAGGTAAATTATTTAAGGAGATTCATAGCCCACGCGGCGGGTAAAATGAAGCCTATCACTAAACTTTTGAAGGCCATAATGAACTTCGATTGGGGGAAAGAGCTACAAGAAGCTTTAGCTGCAATTAAATAAGCTCTTGCGAATCCACCAGTTTTGGTGCCACTCAGGCTCGGTTGGCAACTCAAGCTTTACCTGACATGTACATACGATACGGTGAGCTATTTTCTGGCGCAAGATTGGGACGACGGCAAAGAAAAGGTAGTGTTCTAACTCAGTAAGACGGTAATCCGACCCGAACTCAATTATACTATGCCTGAGAAGATATGTTACTCACTGGTCTACGCGTGTACCAAATTGGAGCATTATCTTTTGCCAAAAGAGACTGAGGTAATTGCCAAATTTGATATTGTTAAGTTAATTCTTCAGAGGCCTAACATGCAGGGAAGACTAATGAAATGGGAAATTAAGTTAGCCCTTTTTAAGCCATCATACAAACCCCTTAAAGTGGTCAAAGGCCAGGCTGTGGCCAATTTTTTGGCAAAGTTTTCCCAAATGGATGGCATAGATTCTGGTCATAAATCCCTAGTTAGTGTCAGACCTTGGGTTATGTATTTCGATGGGTCTAGCACACGGGAGCGTTCGGGAGCCGAGGTGTTCTTAGAAGGCCCAGATGCCAAGCGGATCAAGCTTTATTTACAACTGGAAGCCATGATTCATAATTCTTCAGAGTATGAGGCGTTAATTTTAGTTTTTGAGGCACTTATAAATAGAGGAGTTCAGTCACTAGTTATAAGAGGGGACTCTCAACTTGTTATCAATCAGGTGTTGGGTTTGTACGCCTGCAATCTTCCCCATTTAAGGAAATATAAGGACATGGTTAGTGGCTTATTGGCAAAGATTTCCGAGGTCGCAATCGAGCATATCCCCAAGTCGAAGAACCGTTGGGCCGAAGAACTGGTGCAAAACGGTCATGCAGCGCATTATGGGATTAATTGTGCGATGAGGGAAGATTCCGATCAGGAGGTGAATAGTGCAGACTGGAGAACTGAGATCAAGAATTATTTGAAGAACCCAGACACATTGATACCACTCATTATTGATCTAAAAGCCCTACGTTTTCATCTAATCAGTGAATCCTTATATAAAATGACATTGGAGAATGTTCTTCTCCGATGCCTGGGACCCAAAGAGTCGGTAGCTGTCATGAATGAAGTCCATGGCGGGATCTGCGGCGCCCATCGGGCAGGTTTGAACATGAGATGGGCTATACATCGTTTGGGATAATTTTGGCCTAAAATATTCGAGGATTGCATAAGGTTTTCTAAAGGATGCGAATAATGCCAAAGACATAGGATGTTGAATCATTTTCCCAATGTGGAATTACATGCGATGATTAAGCCATGGCCATTCAAAACTTGGGCCATGGATATTATCGGGAAGATTCACCCATCATCATCCAAGCATCATTGCTTTATTTTGGTGGCAACAGATTACTTCACCAAGTGGGTGGAAGCAATTCTTTTAAAGAATGCGACCCAGTAGGAAGTGATTGATTTTGTTCGGGAACATATTATTTTCCGCTATGGGATTCCGCACACTATTGTGACAGATCAGGGGCTCATGTTCACTGTGGAAAGGGCCGTACTATCCACCGGCGAATGGGCAAGCCGAGGCCACAAACAAGATCATCATCAATATTACCAAGAAAATGGTTAGCGATAATCCGATGAGGTGGCACGCGTTGCTGCCACAGGCTTTGTGGGCGCATCGAAACAGCCGGAATTCAGCTATCGGGTTTTCACCATATCAGCTTACTTTCGAGCATGATGTAGTCTTACCAGTTGAAGTTAGAATAACGTATGCCCGAACGGCTTTGACCAAAGTTGATAACGAAAATAATGTGAGACAAAGGATGCTTCAACAACTAGAGGAGTTGGACGTGTCTCGGATATAAGCTATCGATCGTATGTATTTGGAAAGCCAGACTCGAATGAAATATTACAAAAAAAGGGTTAGTGCAAGGAAATTCAAGGAAGGATACATGGTATGGAAGACTATCTTACCGACCTACAACAAGACGGATCAATTAGGGAAATGGTCTCCTAATTGGAAAGGACCTTATATAGTTCATTAAGAGATTTGAAAGAGAGTCTTTATTATCATTGATCAAAATGGAAAATCAGTACATGATTGCATTAACGCAAAATACTTGAAAAGGTATTACCCTGCCTTTTCAAGGCTTAGAGCCGATTGAACGGTCACTTTATTTCCGAACCCAGCAGGGGGTTCAAGGCTATGCAAAACCTAAACTAGTCCTCATCAGGAATGGTAAAAATGATACAGGGGGTATCCTCATCATCATCGGGATCTGGGTCCCAGTGACACGGCTCCGGATCACCCGAACCCGAACTTAGACGGACCGATTGCAACACGTACCCGGTCAAAGCTACTTGTTTGCTTGGAGGTTGTGATCCTTTGATTTTAATCAAAATGTGTGGTTTAGATTAGCTTAAGATATGTGGCTTAGATTAATTTGTCATTTAGTATATATAACTTTGTTTATTTTCTTGATGGACACACAACTTAGATGAGACATTTTTTAGAGAGTTTACCTAGCTTTGGAGAGATTCCGTTGGAGTGATTCCATCCGCCGAGAGGGTAAATTGATTGTTTGAGCTTCGGATGCAATTGCGTGAGAGACGGAAGACGCATCGGCAGCCTCGGACAGTCCGTGGATTCTCGAAAGTGCTTGCTCGAGATGAGTGATTACTTTTGGAATTCAACTTATCTTATTTCTATTTCGATTCGTCATTTGTGAGTTCCCGAATATATTAGATACTTGTCTTTCGATTTTGATTCATGAAGATGATCCTAATTCATGTCATAAATTGGTATCAGAGCGGTTGTTGATTTGATCATAAGATTTCGTAGCTATCTTGTTCACAACATGTTCGATAATATGTCTCTATGTCCTGTTTGATCAAATTTGTGTTAGAACATAGGTTTAGTTCATGTTATTTGGAGATAGTTCATAGTTTCTGAAAATATCCATTTCGTCGTTGCAAACATTCCCTCTCTATTGGAAATGATAGCGAGTTCCAATCCATTGTTAATTTCCAAACATGAGTTGTGTTGTTGAATTTGTCTCTCAAGAAAACACAAGTAGTAGTGATTTTTGGCCGGCACTAACAAGCTTTGTTCGTACTTTTCTAAGTGTTCTTAGACCTTGATTGAGTAATATGGTTGGTTTTGAGCCTAAACCCATCAAATTATCATGGAATTGAGTGAATTGAGGTCTTAGAAGTGTGATTTTGTGAGTTTTGTCGGTAAATCGTATTTTGGCCGTAACTTTTGCATACGAACTATGAGTTACTATTGTGAGGAGGTTTCGGAATCAGCATCAAATCCTCTATACTGTGACCACCGCCTCGCCGTGCTATGATCTCAAAACCTTCAAAAAACGCTTGGAAGACAGTCTGAAAATCTTAGGTCCAACATTCTGTTTTATGTTTTGAGTAGTCGAATTGTTTGATTTACCGCTCTCAATTGGCTGGGAATTATTGAATGATTCTTTTCTTTCCTATTAGATAATTCCTTGAATTTGATATTAATTTTTGGAATTGTGAGATTTGGATTTGAATAGCTCTCTGAAATAGCGTTTGAATTTGGCAAAAGTGCAGTAAAAGAGCCAAGATGTTAATATAAATTAGAAAAAGATGTGCTATAAACATTAAGTAAAAGCCTAGAGAATTTTAAAAAAATAATAAAAAAGGGAAAAAAACAAAAAAAAAAAAAAACAAATTGAGCAGCACATTTTCTTTTCTTGTTACAATGCATTGTCAATCATTTGGATAATCATAGTTGAAAGTCACTAAACTAGTTCTGAGGGAGTAGTTCTATTCTTCTGTGAGGGTTCTTTTGAGTTAGAAGAGATTGACATGATCAAATGATGTGCTAGGGATTTAGATTCTAGCTTGTTGCTTAATTGTGGAATAAGAACTTGTGTCAAACTTTCTTTACATTCTGCGATTTGTTTGGCGTCGAATTCTCTATTTTGTTTCCTAGTTGATGCGTCTTGTTTTTTGTTCGACATTACTTCTTCTTGAGTCTTGCATTTGAAGGAATTCCTACATACTTTTTGAGGTATTTGCAAAACGCTTCTTCTATTTTGATTGTGGTTGCTTCTAATTTTCCTTTCTGAGAGTTGTGAGGGAGAGTGAGAGCACTTACCTTTCGATATACATATATATAGTTTGTCTTTGTTTGCAGGATGGCCACTTTCGAACAATTGAAGGAGCTGTTGGAATCGAGTATGCAACAATTGGAGGCCAAAATGGAAAAAACTTAATCCATGCAAAAAAGGGCAACTTGGGATCATGTAGAGTACGCCGTGAATAAGAAAATGGAGGACCTCAATCATAGATTGACATCTTTGGAGACGGCACAGACTGAGTTCCTTCTGGAGTAGCTGATATTCAAGGTAGATATGATGCAGCTGAGGCTTCTCGTCATCGTGATGTGAGTCCTTCAATGAGGTTAGACGCACACAATAGTCGTAACTCAGAGTACTCATTCTATGAATGAGACCGAACTTATCAACGACGTGGTGAAGTGGGTGATGATCTTTCTACCATTAGGATTATCCTTCCCACCTTTGGAGGATTTAAGAGGGGTAGAGGAATTTTTGGATTGGACGACGAAGTGCGATATGGCATTTGACTTCCATAATTACTCGGGTGGCAAGAAATTCCGAATGGCGATTTGTGAATTCAGGGATTATGCATTGACTTTGTGGGAGAATGAGAGATGTTATAGAGAATGGCATCGACGAAATCTGATTGATACTTGGCCCCGGTTAAAGGAAATCATGAGGAGGCGTTTTGTGCCACAAAGTTATGAACGAGATATGAATATCAAGTTGCAGTCCTTGGTGCAAGGTTTGAAATCAGTGGAGGAATATTTTAAAGAATTTGATATTTTGATGATGCGACTGGATATTGATGAGAGCGAGTCATTGATAGAAGCTCGGTTCATTAAGGGTTTGAGGCGTGAGATAGCTTATACGGTTGAG
Organism: Andrographis paniculata; assembly: GCF_009805555.1. Taxonomy (NCBI): domain Eukaryota; kingdom Viridiplantae; phylum Streptophyta; class Magnoliopsida; order Lamiales; family Acanthaceae; genus Andrographis; species Andrographis paniculata. The sequence goes on from NW_026137611.1 coordinate 4,813,600, forward strand.
CTGCACCGTTTTTGTTCTTTTCGGGAAGCTGTGGATTTGACTATCAAACGCGAGGACCAGCTCAAGAGACCAACCTCAACCGGATTTTCATCTCAAATGAAGTTCCCAACCAGTTATGTAGCTCCGGTCATATCTTCTACCGTATCTAAGGGAATTGTTTTCGCTAAGCCTTTCGATAAAAATATGGATAAAGGCAACTCTAAAATAATTGATAAGAAGGATGAGGCTGCGAAGTTCAAAGGAAATGAGTTTGGACAGCAAAAAGAAAAGATTGTAACATGCTATAAGTGTCATGGATAAAGGCACTATGCAAGTCAATGCCCCAATAAACGAACCGTTATGATTTTGGAGAATGGCGAATGGGGATATATCGATGATTGTGAGGGCGATGAGGTAGTAGAGGCTGAAGCAGAGGCTGGAAGTGATGATGACGTTAAAGAAGTGTGCGATGAGGATCCATTAAGTTTAGTAGTCATGCGTGGCTACCACGCGAAGATAAGGATACGGAACAACGAGAAAATCTATTCCACAGTCATTGCAAGGTAGCGGGACATACTATATCCATGATAGTGGATTCAAGTAGTTGCACTAATGTTATTAGTTCCTATGTGGTCGAGAAGTTGAGTTTGAATACCACCTCACACCCGAAACCATATAACCTACATAGGATAAGCAATGAAGGAGTTGTCTGTATCGATAGACGAGCCGTTGTTACCTTTTCGATTTGTGGTTTTAGCGATGATGTCCTTTGTGATATGTGTCCCAAGACTGCATGCCACCTCCTTTTGGGACAACCATAGCAATTTGATAAACGTGTTTTGTACGACGGATATAAGAATCAAATATTATTCACTAAAGGTCGCAAGAAGCTAAGCGTTTCCACCCTTCCACTCGAGACCGTCCGCCGTGATGCTGAACATTTACATAGGACTATGCGAGATGTGGTAAAATCAAAAGGGGCTGTTGTTACCGTTTCGGCAAAACCTTCCGAGGGAGACAATGGCAAGCTGTTGCTTAGTCTCAAAGAGTTCAACAAAAAAGTTCACCAAAATATTAACCAAGATGAGGGAAGTTACTTTTATATTCTCTTACTCAAAGAAGTACTTGTTACTGATGATAATTCTTTTTCTCACTTATCTCCTCCTTTTTTAGACTTGCTTAAGGAGTTTGAGGATGTTTTCCGGATGATATACCACCTGGATTACCACCATTGTAAGGCATCGAACATCGTGTTGATTTTGCACCGGTTTCATCAATTCCCAATAGGCCAGCTTATAGGTGTAATCCAAAAGAAAGTGAGGAAATTCAGAGACAAGTCCAAGAGCTTCTTGATAATGGATGGGTTCGAGAATCTTTATCTCATTGTGTTGTACCTGTTTTACTTGTCCCTAAAAAGGATAACTCATGGCGTATGTGTGTTAATTGCAGGGCCGTCAATGCAATTATTGTGAAATACCGACATCCAATCCCTCGATTGGATGATATGCTTGACGAGTTGCATGGAGCACGGTTGTTTACAAAAATTGACCTAAAGAGTGGATACCATCAGATTCATATGCAACCTGGAGATGAGTGGAAAACAGCTTTTAAAACTAAGTTTGGGTTGTACGAGTGGCTAGTCATGCCATTCGGGTTGACAAACGTGCCCAACACTTTCATGCGATTGATGAACCATGTGTTGAGAGAATTTATTGGAAAGTTTGTGGTGGTATACTCTGATGACATACTTGTCTATAGTACTTGTTTGGAGGACCATCTAGGACATGTTAGGCAAGTTTTTCATGCTTTAAGAAATGCTAAAATATATGGTACGTTAAATAAATGCATATTCTGCATTAATGAAATTATTTTCCTTGGCTTTGTTGTAGGTGCAGATGGTCTTAAGGTTGATGAATCTAAGGTTGCTACAATTCAGGAATGGAAAAAATGTACAAGTGTGGCCGATGTCCGGAGGTTCCTTGGAATGTGTGGATTCTTTAGGCAATTTGTACCACACTTTAGTGTGATAACAGCCCCATTGAGCTCTCTTTTAAAGAATAATGTTCCATTTAAGTGGGAGGCAAGTCACGAAGCATCCTTTGAGAAGCTTCGGGATAGTTTGACACATGCTCTGGTTTTGGCACTACCCGATTTTGAATGAGCTTTTGAAGTCCAATTTGATGCTAGTAGAGTTGGTATAGGTGCAGTACTGTTACAAGAAGGGCGACCAATTGCTTATTATAGTGAGAAGTTCAATGGAGCAGCCCTGAATTACTCGACATACGATAAGGAATTATATGCAGTTGTGCAAGCCCTGATAGTTTGGCAACATTACTTGCTGCCAAATGAGTTCGTAATTCGCACGGATCATAAGACCCTCAAGCATTTGCGTGGGCAACAACAACTCAATCAGCGTCATGCTCAGTGGGTAAGCTTTATTGAACAATTTCCATATGTGATTAAGTATAAATAAGGGAAGGAGAATGTAGTTGCTGATGCACTCTCTAGGAGGTATGTTTTACTTAATCATAGTCGTACACATTTGGTTGGATTTGCACATATTCATGAGTTGTATGAGCATGATGTAGACTTTGGTGATATATTTAGGAAGTGTGAGAAACATGGTTTTGATGACTACTATAAGCATGATGGCTATTTGTTTCATGGTGATAAATTGTGCATTCCGAGATGTAGCGTTAGAGATGTTTTGATTGAGAAGAGTCATGGTAGTCATATGCTTGGACATTTTGGTAGACATTCTACATTTGTTGTTCTTAGTGTTCACTTTTACTGGCCTTATATGCGTAACCATGTTGATTCTTTTGTAGATAAGTGTCTTGCATGTAGAGTGGCGAAGAGTACTTTGAAGCCCTATGGTATGTATACTCCTCTTCCCACTCCGGAAGGCCCTTGGTTAGATATTTCTATGAATTTTGTTCTTGGTTTACCTCGGACACCGTGTGCTCAAGACTCAATTTTTTTTATGGTTGATAGATTTTCCAAGATGGCTCACTTTATACCTTATGCGAAAACGACAGATGCTAGTCACGTGGCAAGGATTTTCTTTTGAAAGGTTGTGAAATTGCATGGGTTTCCAAAACTATTGTATTAGACAGGGATGTAAGGTTCGTATCTTATTTCTCACCCCCAGACGGATGGCCAAACGGAGGTGGTCAATTGTACCTTAGGTAATCTTCTACGTGCCATGGTACATGATAGTGGTCGAACATAGGATGAATGCCTACCACATGTTGAATTTGCTTATAATAGGCATGTTAGTACTACTACTAAATTGTCCCTATTTGAGGTTGTTTATGGTTTTAATCCTCTAACCCCTACCGATATGTTGCCACTACCTAGTAGCCAGCATTTGAATTTTAGTGGCAGGGATCGAGCTACATCAATCAAGGACTTGCATGCGAAGGTACGGGAGAACATTGATAAGGCGGCCACGACATATGCACGCTATGCCAATCGCGGAAGAAAATGCGTGATATTTCGACCGGGCGATTGGGTATGGGTACATTTGCGTAGAGAACGCTTTTCGGAGTTATGGCGTGGGAAACTTTCTTCTCATGGAGCTGGTCCATTTCGTGTGTTGGAGCGCATAAATGATAACGCATATTGCATTGCACTTCTGGAAGACTTAGGCGTGAATGCGACTTTCAACGTTACCGATTTGAGCCTATTTGATCACGCTGAAGATGCTACTAGCCTTGAGGACAAGGCAGCCAAAGATGTTACTAGCCTTGAGGACAAGGCAGCCAAAAGGAGAGAGGATGACACGACTCTGGATCACCCGAACCCGAACTTAGACGGACCGATTGAAACCCGAGCACGGTCGAAGCTACTTGTTTGCTTGGAGGTTGTGATCCTTTGATCTTAATCAAAATGTGTGGTTTAGATTAGCTTGTCATTTAAGATGTGTGGCTTAGATTAATTTGTCATTAAGTATAGATAGCCTTGTTTATTTTCTTGATGGACACACAACTTAGATGAGACATTTTTTAGAGGGTTTACCTAGCTTCGGATGCAATTGCGTGAGAAACGGAAGACGCATCGGCAGCCTCGGACAGTCCGTGGATTCTCGAAAGTGCTTGCTCGAGATGAGTGATTACTTTTGGAATTCGACTTATCCTATTTCTATTTTTATTCATCATTTGTAAGTTCCCGAATATATTAGATACTTGTCTTTCGAGTTTGATTCATTGAGATGATCCTAATCAATGTCACCCAAGGCCCGACAGTTATTGGGGGATCTTCGTCCAAGAGATCATTTAATTCGGTAAGAACCTTTCTCATTGTTCCTGCATTTTCTCAAGGGTTCTTTCGGTCTTTTTCTTCATATCATCTGGGGTCTGGCGTTCTCTATCAATGAGCACCCGCAAGCAGGTGAAAGCTGCCCTTTGCTGAGAAAACTCACTTACCCAACTGAGATCCGGTAGGACGGCCATGACATGGTATTCGATCAGGTCCATGTGGTGTTCAAGATCGGGAAAGCGACTAAGCATGTCTTTGGAGGGTTCATAACTCTCGATAACCCGTTGCATCAGATGGGTAATTCAGTGTAAGGTATGTCGTCCCTCTCTGAGAAAATTTAAATTTGAAATCAAGTTGTTTTAGCACCTGTAGTAGGTCTTCAGCATGAACAAAGACAGGTTGCTGCCCAACCAAGAAGGTTTGGAGAACACTTTCCCAATTCCTAATCGGCACACGAATGCGGGGTTGTTGAGATGACATATTAGTCTCTTATTCTAGGGTTTCCACCTAACAGGTACTAATTGTTAGGATTGAAGTCTGGTTGCCTATTTATTGTGTTAGGTTACCGATGTTTTGGCCTGATTGATGGGGTTGAGATTTCAAGTTAACCAAATGTTGATGTAAAATAAGAAAAGGCATAAAAGATGATGTCTATTATAAGTTAAAAATTTACAGTTGATCGCGGTCAGTATGTTTGACCATTTCTGGTTTAGCCTGGCCGCCCTCCGTTGAGCAACAGAGAAAGTTCTCTCTGCTCGTTGTTTAGTTCGGCTGGCAATCTCCAGGTCATGGGCAAGGGCTATCCGGCGGTTTGTTTGGCTTTCACCATCTGATTTTCATCAGACAGGCACTTGTCTAGTTCAGCCAGCTCCCTTTCCTGCCTTAATAGCTCCTGCTGCAGACACTCGATTTCCCGTTCGTTACTGTCCATATCTGCAGAGAATTGTTCCCAGGATAATTGTAGAATTGAAACTCGTTGTTGCAATCTGCTCAAGGCCGAATCCATGTCTGCCAGAGTGTGATTAATAGAATCGGTCATATGGGGTTGGGGTTCCTGAGTTGCTGCCGATTAAAAAAGCAGTAAGTCTACGACAACTTCCGACAATCGCTCGAGAACCTGATCAAGCACTTGGCTAGCAGGGGATCTGGCAAGCTGATCATTCAGCAAGCTAAGGAGATTGTCCATTAGTTCATTTAATTCATCTCTAGTCAGGCTGGTCAGCAAACTCCCGACTATCTTGGAGATCGTATATCGGTTGTCAGCAGCGAGAACGATGGCAGAAAGAGAGGTCAAAAATTTTGGGGCCTACACAGAAAAAAGAGACTGAATATAACACAAATATGCTGATAATGACCAAAATGCAAATTCGGTGACTTGTTCCTGAGCGGCCGTTTGAGCCGAAGGGGCAAAAAACACGGACTGGTCAAGCAGACCTTGGGGTTGTTCGGGAGCTTCTTCTACTCTTGGTGGTCCTGGCCTCTCGATCGGTGCCTCCGCACCTTGATTATCGGCCGATTGGTGAACAGCCCCCGACTCTGCTCTAGAAACTTCGGCTGGCTGAAAGCCAGGCATATACGTACAACTCAAAGGGGATGTCAGTGATTATTAACAGCCAAAAGTTACCTGAACTATAACCTAGCCTCCTACCTCGGCAGGCAAGTGCTTGGAAACTGGAACATTGGTGGGTGGCGGTTGCCTCTCGACCCGTGCTTCTAAATTCCGGTCCATCATTGGTAAATCGGTAGATAAGTGAATTGGGTTTGTCGACGCGATGGTTGGACTGACGGTCAGGCCAGCTGCAGCTGACATGTGAACAAGGTTAAACATATATATATATATATAAGCAAGATGAAGAGTTCTCTGAAGTGAGGATACCTGCTAAGGCTCGTTGGGCGGCGAGTGTTTGGAATTCGGGGAAGAGTGTCATGTCTATTTGGAGGGAGGCTAAGTAGTCTTCCTTCACTTTGCGCCGAATCCGTCTGCTGGGCTGCCACAGAGGCCTTGGCTTTCTTGCGATAGGAGCTAGCCCCGCTGGCTTGCACCCCTCGTTGCCGTTTCGGTCGTGAAGGTCTGAGAGCAACCTGTCCCATCAAGGGTTGCAGTAGTAGAATCAGTTGGGACCCTGATTCGGCAACCGAAAGAAAGAGGATTTTCATACAATCATTAAGGAGCCTCCCAACCACGGGCCAACCCATTTTCGTCCACCATTTTTGGAAGATCGGGACTGAATCAGGACAGTCACGGAAAAGGGTATATATATGGTTGATTAGATACTTGGTAAGCTGATCAGTGTAGGGCTTGATAGCATATTCGGACAAGATAAGGAGTAAAGGTTAAAGCTGGAATTCCTTGGCGATAGCCGAACTGGCGCGCCAAGTAATGCGGGTAATAGGGGAAGGCGGAATATGTTTTTTTTCATCTTTTCAAGTTTTTTCCCAGCGAGATTGAGGCTTTAGGGCTGCCTCCCAGGAATATTTGAAGGTGGCTCATACAGGAAAGGAATAGAATGAGGGACATAGAAGGGTGGTGTGGCAAAAGCAGTCAGATGAAAGTAGGGATAATAGTTGGAGTCGGGCATATCTATCTCCAAAATATAGCTCTAAGGGTGGTTTCGGGGTCTTTGTGGTGCTTGCAGTCAGAACAAAGGAACAGGACATACTGGCCAAATGATATGTCCGAATCTAAAATGAGGGGTGGCCGCCCGAAGAAGAGATGATGAAAGTATAGACGGAACCAAAGCTCCAGGAACCAAATCGGACCGGAGAAAACGGTATCAAGTTTGGTGGAGCTAGATAGTTTCGGGCAGACTTTAGAAAGGCCCTCATAAAGGCTGGCAAGAAACAGAGTACTGATCAACAAGAATTGGCCCTGAGCCAGGTGAATAACGATATCAGTGTGGGTATAGGTTATGGATTTAGAAGAATGGCAGATCACGTACCTGTTAGGATTACAACATAGATGCGTGAGAAAGTTGTGCAAAAAGAATAAAAGGCCAGATTCAGGGAACGAGCCTCGCACCTGCAAAGCCAGTACAGCAGAAAGGCAACATGTTCTTCGTCTGTCACTAAAGTATCTTTCGCCCCTCAGTGTAGCTTTACGAAAGATCCCCAAGCCACTACCTTGTTGCGTGGGGGTGTTTTTATCCCCCATCCGGGGTGGTTGGCTGTTGGTTCCTCACCATTTAGAGTTCCGACCACTGGGTCTTCCCCCACAATCGGGAGGTGGGCGATCATGAAGACGTCCATCAGGGTCGTGCCGATCAGTCCAGAGGGCAGTAGAAACGCACTAACCTCATGGTCCCAGAAAGCGGCTATGGCCAGAATGAATGTTTTTTTAATGTTGAAGCTTTGGTATGACAATAAAATAGCCTTGTCCAGTCCTTGCTGCTTCCCAAAGCTTTTCTCTACCCTTTCATACCACCAGGTAGAAAACTCGTCCTTGGGATCTAGGAGATTGGTTTTGATGCCATCCCAGAGACGAGTGGTTTTGGAAGCTCCGTCGTGTATGGCAAGATGGCGATTATGTTGCAAGAAATTCAGTGTTGAGGCCCCCTTGGCGACGGTGGAGACAAAGGGGCGCACCACTGGAGTAACATTGGACGATAGGTCCATGGCCAGCGGCGCAGCAGATTATCAAACGAAATGACAGTTGTGTTGGTCTCCATGGAGGTGCACGCAAATGGTCGAGCTGAGTAAACGATCGTTTTGATTTCACAGGAGATGTTCGGAAGAGGTGAAGATGAGAGTGATAACATTGAAAGGGGTCTTTTACTTCTCCCTTCCTTTCTACAGTCGTAATGATTGTGGTACAGACCTGGGGCAGAGTACGTCAGACATCATGTCAATAGTCATCGCCTTCGAGATGTGACTCTTGACATTTTCTGAATGAGGGGCAAGTTGTTGAGTATAGAAAATAATGCCTAGGATTTTCATTTCATAGGCCCACTGGACCAAGGCAGGTTAGTTGAGTTAAGTTAGGGGATTTGGATCGGCAACATGAGGATTTAAATAGGCCGAAAGGTCGTTCGTATTGTGTTGGGCCGAACGCTTGTAGGATAATAGATTATCCGAGAATTGGAAAGATGCACCTGTTGATAAGTAACTGACTTAGGTTGTTGGAGGTTCAGAAGGTAACCTTCGCTGACTCAGGTTGTTGGAGGTTCAGAAGGTTTGAAGCAGTTACCTTCACTGACTCAGGTTGTTGGAGGTTCAGAAGGTAACCACAAGGTTACCTTGGCCGAATTAGATTTTTGGAGTAACCGAATCCAACCATTCAGAAACAGCGCAGGCAAAAAGATAAGAGGGGAAGCAAAGAGAAGAATAATAGACAAAAAAAAAAAAAAACCTAATCTTTGTTCAAACTTTAATTTCTTGTTCTTTGTTTATATTTCGGTTTTCTTTTTAGATAATGTTAGTGCTTAGGAATTCATATGTAATCTCAGGCCAACCCATTAAATTCGAAGCATTTTCTCGTTTGAATTTTAATTTGTTTTGTTAGGATTCTATAGCCAACAATATTATTTTATTATTTTTTATATAAGTAGTGTTGTTATTATTTTAAAAATATAAATTAATTTAAATATTACAAAGAAATTTAGAATATAGATTTAAATATTATTAGCATTATATTTCAATAAAATATATACAATATGAATATCATTTTATAAATAATAAAATTTTATATAATACAAATAAATAAAAATATATATATATTTATAATGAAATTAAATTAATTTTATAGGAAATAGAGATTTTTCAATAAAATAAAAATATTTGTTTATTGAATAGAGATAGAAATAAAAGAATTTTAAATAAGTTTCATGATTATAAATTTAATTAAATTGATTTATATTTATTAAGATGAATAAATTATTAAAAATAGAAATATGTCATGTGGAATGGACTAAAAAGAAAATGAATTATAAACTTATCATTACGCATACAATTACTTTTCACATAAAGTTAAATAACAAAAATATCAAAACTTCTTACATATAATTAATAAAATACTATTATTTCTTAATATATTAAAAAATCCTAAATTATTCATTTGGAATGGGAGGGAATGAGTAATTTATATTTAAGAAAATATTATTATTTTCTTCATCTATCAAATTTATTTACATTTTTATTTTAGTTTGTCCATTAAATTCATTTCATTACTAAGTTTGGTACAATCAATATTATTTAACTATTAATTTTTATTTAATATTTATTTACAATAAATATCGTTACATTTATTATATTCTTTTTATTTATTTATTTTTAAGTTTATAAATAAATTTTAAAAATAATTATAACTGTTATTTTACTTTTATTATTTTTTAATGAAATGTTGGTGACAGGATAAGTGTGTTAATTTCAATGGAGTATATATTTTCGGCTATGGATTATATGCCGAAAAAATATTCAAGGTAGGTGGCGAATGTGCTGTGAAGTTTTTGTATTAATTTATATATTTTAAATATATTATTAATATTATTAGAATAAATAACTCTTTAACTATTCTACAAAGATGCTGAATTTATAATTCAGCATATAATCTCCACCGTATATTTGCTTGACACTAGAATGTATTTATCCAAAATACATGAGTCACCAGGCGTTCATGATTTTTTTTAGGCCCGGGGTAAAATTGAAATAGTGGGCCCCTAAATATATTTTTTTATATTAGAATTATAATAAAAATAATTTTACACATTTTTAATGTAAATGTTAAAATAAAATTAATTTTTATATATTGAAATATCAAAATATAAATAAAATTAATGTGATATTTTGTAGTATAATATAAAAAATCTAAAAAAAAAATACTCTATGATTTAATATTTTTTAAAGAAATTTTTTTATAAATAATCAAAATCTTTAAAAGAAATTTTCAAACAAAAGTATTATTTAGAGTGTTTTGTTTTGTATTTTGGTTTGAAAAAAAAAAAAATTTAATATAAGGTATAACATATTATGTAAATAATAAAAAAATAATTGGTTGTGTTTCCTTCTAAGATTTTACTATTCCAATTTTATTTTCCCTTCAAAAATATCAAATTAAACACTCAATTTTCATTTATTTTATTATACTAAAATCTAATTTTACATTCAAAACATCACATTTATATATATTTATATCACATCAAACATTTATTTCAATTCCAAATTCTACTATTCAAAATCAAAAGTCAAAATCAAAACCTCTCAAGTAATATATTCTCTTCGTCCCAATACAATAGTATTGTTTACCATTTTTGTCCGTGTCAAAACAATAGTCTCATTTTTATAAATAATTATATGACTGTAAAACTACCCTTATTTTTTCATTATTATTACATAATGCCACTACTTTTTACACTAATACACTCGTAAAGACAAAAAAGTTTTTTACCCATACTTTTTACTTACTACCAATATAATATCAATATTCCTTAAATCTCGTGCCAAACACAACCCAAACTATAGTTTTGGAACGAAGGGAGTATTACTTTTTCTGAAAAACTGTTCTGAAAAAATTTTGGTAAAAAAATAAACTCATTATATAATACACAATTTTTAAAAAATATCACCAAAAAATATAATAGAATATACAAATTTAAATATATAACCATAAAAATAAAAATATAAAAAATACAAAATATTATTTTCTATCGTATCTTCGTAATTTTACATAATTCACAACAAAAATATATAAAGTATACAATTAAATAAACACACTAAAACATATAAATAAATAATAAAAAAATTAATATAAACATAATTTATTTAAAAATAATATGAAATAAATTTTTTTATTTAAAAAATAAATTTATTTATTCTTTAAAACATTTAACAATAATAATAGTATATATTTATATATTAAGTATATAAGAGTATATATATAATTGGGGGCTTTTATGGCCCCTGGAGAAAATGGCCCTGGCCAGGGCCCGGACTGTGAGTCACTTCCAGATATATAGAAATTTAAGACTTACTTTACTTTGTATGATAAAATTATAATACATATACTCTGTCAATCCCAATCTAAATGGGTCATTTGGAATTTTGTAATAGATTAATAAATAATACTTTTTTCGTCCCAAAATTATAGTCTTAATTGGGTTGGACACGAGGTTTAAGAAATATTGATACTATATTGGTAGTTGGTAAAAAGTATAGATAAAAGACTTTTTTGCTCTTGTGAGTGTATTAGTGTAAAAAATAGTGGCAATTGTGTAATAAAAATGAAAAAATAGGGGTAATTTTATGGTGATATGATTATTTTGAAAATAAGACTATTTTTTGGGATGGATATAAATGGTAAACAAAACTATTGTATTAGGACGGATGGAGTAGTATTTTATTAATTAGTGAAAGTATATAAGAAGTTTTGACATTTTTGCCCTATGACTTTATGTAAAAAGTAATTGTATATGTAATGATATGTTTGTAATTTAGGTAAATGTTAAAGATATTTTGGTATTGGTATATAATTATTTTTATTAAAATAAAAAATTGATACTTTTGAGTGAGACGGAGGAAAATGAATCCTTTGGAGTATTACTTTAATAGATTATATAATTATATGATAAAATAATCTAATATTTACTAGAATTAATTATTGTATAAAATTATTAATTTTGATTACAATATTTTTAATTAAATGATAAATTTATTAGTCAGTACGCATGTATTAATGGAAGATAAAATAATTTTTTTTTACATTAATTAATTATACCATGAGATAAAGAATAATAATCTTTAATTATAGTATTATGATAGTATAAAATAATATTATAAACAGCAAAAATTATTTGTAGTCCCATTTAAATTCAATTTTTTATTTTTTTATTTTTGGTCTCATGCAAAAAAAATTATCAAAATTAGTTTCATAAAAAAAAAAAACAAAAAAAACTCATCTTTTTTTGTCTCACCGTTGAAGTTTTAACGACCGTGTTACTTGGCAGTTACAAATACTGATTTGACAGCTGAGCCGAACAGAACTGTTTAAACCTACAGACATCTGACCGAATTCAACACGGGCATAATACAATTGTTTATCTTTATAGAAGTGACGTTCTATCCATATTTAGATTGGAAATGAAATCCGGAAGACGGAGTACAGAGTGACGTTGACGAAAATGTGGATGAGGTCCTTACCGGAGGCGGAGGCGGTCGGGAAAGTTGAGAGACAAACTTTTGCTTGAAACAGTTTGGAGCGCAATTGTTGAGTTGTAGTCGTCGGAGGTTTAGGTGAGACTCCATGTAGCGGCGGCGCCGGGTTCCATTTTTACGAACCTGCCGTACACAATTTGAGAGGAAAGTAGAGTGAGTGATTGCAAAATGAGTGTGAGTGTGGGGAAGATGTTGGATAGATAGATATATGAAGCTTGTCAACATTAATGACAATAACATGAGATGAGCTGAGCTTAGTTGAATTCCAACTATTGTTGTGTTGTGTTGTGTAATGTGGGGTTGTACTATGTAGATTAGTACAATCAAGATCATTATATTTAATTTAATTTAATTCCTTTTTTGTGATTCGGTTAGGATGCTGTAGGTTTAAATACGACAATATTTTATATAACATGCCGTATTCCGTCCGATTCAGTGCGATTCAATAGTTTATCATTGATATTTTGAATAAAACAAAAAATGAAAACATTTGATTAAACGAGATGACTTTTTCTCTATTATAAACACACCCTTAAGGCATGTTTGGTTCGAGAGTTTAGGAGGGAAGGGGTAGAGATGAGTGACCATTCTAATATTTTTCATATTTGGTTCAATTTTTTTTAGAGAGGAAGGAAAGAGAAAGAAAGAGGGGGAAAGCAATCTCTTTTTTTTTTTTTTTTTTTTCTCTCCAATTTAGGAGAATTTGGAACGAAAAATTTTTGTTAAAATTTTCTTTTATCTAATTATATATTATACCCTCTAAATATTTTATAAAAGATTTTATAACATCTTCAAAACTTTAATATTTATTTATCTTATTTTTAATTATATCAAATAAATATTAATATATATTGTACATATATTTAAATTTTATTATATATTTTGAAATATTTTAATTAAATATTTATTTTAATCAAATTTAATTATAATAGTTTTTAATAAATCATATAAATAATTTAGTTTTTAAATGAATAGATAAAAAAAAACAAAAATAAATAATTTATTATTTTTCAAAAGTAAATTTAATAACCGTCTCTAACTTAAATTTTAATACAATTTTGTAGATATAAACAAAATGTTTAAAAATTTTACTTCATCTATCATTCAATTGTGTGTTCATTTGACATGGCAGAATTTTAAAAAAAATATATATAAAAATAAAAATTTTTAATTTTTTGATAAAAAAAAATGGTATTCTTTTCCTAAAAAACTGAAACAGCAATAAATTTGGATAACAACAAAAAGTAAAGTAAAGTGAAAATATTAACACAGCCGGATGAACAAGCAAGTAAAGAAAGCGAGTTGAACTTGGTAGACTTTCTCTCGGTTTCTTCCATCTGTTTCCCATTGAGATCTCGCCCCTCCTCGTCTCGTCTCGTCTCTGCGATTTTAACACGCATGTAAGTCTGCTTGCAGAGTGGGAGAGAGTAGTTGCGGAGCAAATCGGAAGGGGGGAAATGGCAAGGGTGAGAACTGGGGTTCTGAAGGCGGTGGTGGGGCTGATGGCGGTTGGTCTGGCGGCGTACATAGTAGGTCCGCCTCTGTATTGGCACTTGATGGAAGCATTGGCTTCTGCTTCCGCTCCGCCTTCCTGCCCTGCGTGCAATTGTGACTGTGATTCCATGCCCTTAATATCCATTCCTCAAGGTACCACTGGACTTAGATCTGCTTCGATTTTTCCGCTTTTCGACTTTTCATTGGTGGATTTCGCTTTTCGATTTAAACTTGCTGATTTCCGATGTTTGTTGAATGTTTCTTCAATTTTGCGGTTACTTGTTTTTGTGTCTGGGTAGTTTTGAGTAAAAAGGTTACTTACTGTCTAATTTGCGTGGGTAGAGTTCTCTTAACTTGGCTTTAGATTTGCGGCATTTTGCGTCAGATATGGAGATTTTTTTGTCTCTGCGTGATGTTTTGTTCACTTTTACAACACATACGCATGGTCTTGATAAAAATACCTTATTTTTCTCATAAAATATTTAACTACAAAAACTTCAAATATTTCTAAACATTAAAAGAACACAACCATATTCTCCCCTGGATGTCATTGTGACATGCTCAGATTGGGTAGATATTTTTGGAGTTTTTTTGTAAATAGTAAAAAGGCAGATGTACAATGTAATACTTATTTAAAAAAGTTAATGTTAGATAAATAGTGTCAAACTTTGAAAAGTGTCTATGTAATAGAGCCTTGGTGATTGTGCAAAAATCAGCTTAGGTTTAAATTGGGGCTTAAAATTGGACTTGCTTGAGTGCTGAGATTTCAATACCGAAACTAAATCGTGACTATTGTCTTTTGAGTTGATGGTTTGGCTCTAAATAGGTTTTTGTAGTTGTGTACAATGTAATCAAAGTTGGGGTGCAGCCAAGCAGCCACAAAAGAATACCCATTGTGATAAGCATTATGCCGCCGGGCTTAGTAATCTCACATTTATTATTGCTTTTAGGAAGAGCATAGTTGTTATCGGGTTAATTGTTAGGCTACATGTTTGATAATAAAGGAGCACAAGGAATTTGATATGGCCACATAAATTACTTTGCTCCCTTGGAACTTTTGTGGTGGACTTCCTCGTTCCATAATTTTAAATTTCCCCAGGTGTTTGTTTAACATTCTTGTATTATGTCGTGTAGTGCAATGTTCTCTTTAGGGATATGTGCCCCCCCCTCCCCCCCTCCCATGTTCCCTTCCATCATTATCGATTTTGTTATGGATACTTGGTACTATGAACTCTAATAACTTGATAATAGGTTGTGGTTCCTTGTTTCGCACAGTCACTTGATCAAGCTTGCCTCTTAACTTTTTGTTTTTTCTTGCAGGTCTGGGTAATGCTTCCTTTTCAGGTAAGAACGAACCTTAACTCTGTCTATCAGTTAGGATATTAGGGGATAGTTACTTGCCCCAGTTAGTATATAAACAACAAGCAGACGAAACATGTTTTCATTTAACACAGCATATATGTTGTTTTATTTGAAAGTATGGGATGTCTATTTATACTTGTAGGCTTGTTATATGAAAATATATTTTGTACTGCCTGTGTGGAGATTATATCATGTGTTGTGTTGTTCATCATTACATTATGTGTTGTCTATTTATTAGTGTTGTTGTCGTTAAGGTGCTAAATTTTATAATTCTGTACCGTTAACTGCCGCCTAGAACATCAACCTGCATTTTCCTTTTTCTTGTATTAAATCATTTTACCATTTTGTAGGGTAAAATGATCCAATCTAAATTCAATCCTTCATCCGAAAAACTAAACAGGATTTTGAATAAGATAATGCGTCGAAATCATTCAAATTGGCATTTAATCATAACTGATCAAAGAGTTCCATTATATTGCTCAGCAGGTGAAGAAAACTGACAGAAGTAGAGATAGGTTAGAGTGATATTTTCAGAAAATTTAATTATCATATCTGATCAACAGGTTGTACAAGGAATGATCCAGACGTTAACGAGGACACACAGAAGAACTTTTCCGAACTATTGTCTGAAGAACTGAAGCTGAGAGAAGCCGAAGCATTGGAAAATCAACGGCGTGCTGACATGGCACTGCTCGAGGCTAAGAAGATGACATCTCAATACCAGAAAGAGGCAGACAAGTGCAATTCTGGGATGGAGACATGCGAGGAGGCGCGGGAAAAATCTGAAACTGCTTTATCAGCACAGAAGCAGCTGACTGCTTTGTGGATGCAGAGGGCGCGCCAAAGGGGTTGGACACAAGGGGAAGGGAATGTGAGGAGGGTTCAATCATCCTAGCAATTTACATTTTTTAATTACATAATGTTCTCTTCAAACCTTGCCTTTTCATCCAGAGCTAGTAACAACATACATATACATATTATTGTGGTGCTGTTATTTTGTAAGCTAAGTAAGTTACTCTGTTTTTTGTATCATCTCAACTTTATATTATTCATATAATAATAATAATACTTACTTTCTTATATATACTATCTCTTTATAAAATGTTGAGTTTATCGTATCTATCGTGCTACTACACTATAAATAAGGAATTATTCAGGCAAAGGTTGGTTAAATGTTGTTGAATTCAAGAAACCAACCTATATTTATTTATTAGGTAAATATGTTTGATATTGATTAGAGTGTCAAAATTAAATCAGAAATGACTTTTTTTTTTTTCAAAAAAAGTAATATTTTTTTTCAAATTTTATTGTTTTGAACTATGTTTTTTTTTTTTTAATTTTTTTTTAATAAAAATCAATAGTAGCTCCGATCAAATTCTTTTTTTTTTTTTTTTCATTTTTATTCGCATTTAAATATATTTATTAAAATTAGTTCCATATAAAAAAATAAATTATTGATTTCGGTCCAACCTTTAAAATTTCAACGGATTATGGCAGTTGAAAGGTGAAGTATTATCTGATTCCGATCGGCCATATTACATATAACACAGTCATATATGAATAATTATTTCTGTGTTGAAATAGAGCGTATTACAGGGGAGCAGGACTAACAATTACTTAAAAGATTAAGGGGTTGTTTGGTTCATGGACGTTTTTGGTGGAATTGGATTTCACATTATGATTTATATATGATGAGATTTATTATATTTAGGATTTGGAATACTATCTTATGTTTGTTGGTAACATGATGTGGAATTTATATTTCTGAGTTGAAGGATTTGAAATTTTTATATTGTAAATGACATAACTTTCCTTCTATGAATATCATTTATTTTAATAAATTAAACCTCTAATTCATTATTAATATAAATGGAAAATATATCAATAATTTTATAGAATGACAATAAATTCGCGTAAACTCAAGACCCGACCGGACCCGACTTATTTATTTGAAATTGAGTCCAATTATTTGAGTATTAGGTCTGAGTTCAGGTCATGTTTGGAGTAATATAATAATAATATATCAACTATACATATAAAAAAATAATTTCTAACAATATAATTATATTAAAAATATTTTTTGAGTTTAACTTATTCATTATTTTATTATAAATTTTTTTAATAAAATACATAAATTTTAATATATGTTGTGTCCAATACATGTGCAATTTTAAATTAAAATTTAAGAATGGCAAAAAAAAAAAAAAAAAAAGATTTTTCGATCCATCAAGTCTTAGCGGGTATAGTTTCGATCAGATCCGGTATAATCGGATCTAATTTGAGTATGGGATCTAACAATATATATTCGGGACGAATATCAGTTCCAAGTGAACTTGACTCATTATCATACCTATAATTTTATAATTTCAATAAAATTTATAATAAATAATAATTTTAAATAATGAATTTATTAATTTATTTAAAAAATATTGTACCATAAAAAATACTTCATCCGTCCAATACAATAGTCTTATTAACCATTTTTGTCCGTCCCAAAACAATAGTCTTATTTCCATAAATAACCATATCATCATAGAACTATCCCTACCTTTTCATTATTATTACACAATTGCCAGCATTTTTTACACTAATATACTCACAAAGACAAAAAAGTCATTTATCCTTACTTTTTACAACTATCAATATAATATCAATATTCCTAATATTCCTTAAATTCCGTGTCTAATACAATAAGTATACTTTTGGGACAGAAGAAATAATATAGATTTAATTAAATATATAATTCAAATAATAATTAATTTTAAAATTATTTAATTTTTATTTTATATAAATATAATATTATTTCTTTTAAAAGTAATAGGTACTCCTATTAAAAAAAAAAAAAAAAAAAAACTCTTATTATTCCATGAAATCTTGGACCAATCAGCCCCACCCAGTGCTAGGAGTTGAAGATACATTATCCAGTCAAAGGACAAAGAGAACAGAAACAATGGTGGAGTCGCCAGAGTTGGGATGGCGTAGAGTTGAGACTGTCGAAGGCTAGAAGTCTCGGCAGAGAACGATGTTGTCGTTGCCGGCGAATGGTCGGAGTGGTGGCAGGCGACTGCGATGCTGGCGGCGAAGAGCGATGTTTTCGTCAATGGTTGGTCGGGTCGGAGGGAGCGGTGGACAGACGACTGCGATGCTGGCCGGAGCAGTGGACAGGCGACTGCGATGCTGCCTGACGGCAGAGAACGATGTAGTCGTCGCTGGTGGGCAGGCGATGACGATGCTGGTGGTGGAGACGACGAGCATTCGTCGGGCGGAAGCTAGTCATAGTGGTGGGTGGTAGGCGACGGCAATGGAGAAGCGGTGCTGGCTATTCGTGAGAAAAAGAGCATGGACAGACACTCTGACCACGGCCATGTTCCATCTTAATCAAATCACACCCTATAATTTGATATCATATTTTATGATAAAAAAATATAATCCCTCAGCTCTAATTCAAAATATTTTTTCTACTATTTTCACCTATTATATTTAAAATCACTTTCCATTTTTGGTAAAAAAAAATAATATATTAATATCAAAATACTCTTTAATTTTTATTTAAATTATAAATATACTCATTACATATACACTTACTTTTTACTTAATAAAATATTATTACTTTTTAATCTACTATAAAATTTCAAAAAAACTCATTCAAAAGAGAAATTTAAAGTTTTCAAATATACTATAATGTTTTAAAGTCTAGTGTTACATGTTGGCTTTGTTTAAGTCCAACCGGAGATGACCGAAAAAGTTCATATTGAAAATTAGATTTAGAGCATATTAAGTTTGCAGAAGTTTGATTATACCACCCCACCCACAAGACAAGCTCAACCAAATGCAAATAAATATGACCAAAAAAGAAAAAACAAAAATTATCTATATTGGATGTTGGAAAGAGAAGCAGCATGCGTGCATGCATACCCTCCCTTTTAACAGATCTCAACAACAATGCCATAAGATTTAAATCAAATAGCCTAAGTATGCAATAGCAATCAATCTACACATAGCCAATAATACCAGCAACAACAACAACATTAACAGAGAGAGAGTTTACCTCAGTTGTTGCTATATGGATTTGTTGAGTTGTATGGTTAAGTCTTCCAGATTGGAGGATCCGCTTATCGTCAGCCCGTGTTCGTTGGCAAGATGCAGTAGGCATATGAAGCACAAATGTGGCGAGATGTCGTCTTTTGCCGCTGCTGCTCTGCATTCCTCAGGAAAACTGGACAACACTTGCTTGAACGATATGCCACCCTTTTCTTCCAACTATGTCATTCAAATTATTTTGCATAATTCACAGGATCAAATAACGAAATTCATAGTAAGCTCGCTCGCTCGCTCAATCAACTCACCTCCACTGAAGTTTGATTCAACTGCTGCATATGATCCCATAGTGTTTCCTTTAGAACCTGAACATCAACTTGTTTTGATGTCTTGTCGTACTGGACCTCGATTTTATTCACCTGTACACATGAAGCAAACCCTATCTCAATACAATACAGGTAAGACTTTATGACATTCGCATTCTGTCAACTCGGGTGACAAAAGATCTGCCCTTACTGAGTTTTTTAACTTTTATTCGGATGTGAAAAACAGGTGGATCAGAAATCAGTACGGGTATCTTGCTTATTTAGCATAAAGATAACTAACTCTATATATTATATACCAACAGCCCTTAGATGTATTTTTATGTCCATATGACTCTAAAGACTGCTCTGCTCTGCTCTGTATAAATGGACATTTTTTGAATTTTTTATGCTATCATCAACGCTACTTTTTTCTCAAAAATATCCAATCAAATATCTATCTATTCTCTCATAAAACATCACATCAAATTCTAACTTTACTATTTCTAAATTTTTTCAAAACTCAAATATCTTGTCTAAACAGAACCTTCTTGTTAGTGTATCGATACCTTTAATGTGAATGAACATTTGATCAGAAGGTGAATTGGAAGTTCAAATTTAGTAAAGTAAAACCAACCTGCCTAGGTTGAGAAATGAGCGTGCTCGGTTCCTCATTATCACTGTACGCATGTCCATCATCAAAAGTATCACCAAAACCGCCGTCATCATCCCACGCTGCTGTTGTTTCGTATCCATCTCTTTGTTGGTTTTCTTCTTCTAGCCACAATGATTACCAGTACCATCATTAGAATTTACGATATATCTTGCAGAAAGGACATAAAAGAGCCATGGAAACAACAGTATGAACTATGAAGCAAAAGATAGTGGGAGTAATGCAAGTTATGTGATCATCCTAGCTTCCTTCTATCATTATTACACAAATGGGCAACTACAGCAAATAGTCATCGTCATCCTTTTAAGTATCCTCACTCAGGAGACAGCTGTGTTCTTCTGTGAATTTCTCAAAGATTTTTCAATATTAATTTAATACTTTTCACTTTAAAAATATCAAATCAAATACCAAATCAATTTTACATTCAAAACATAACATAACATCTATTTATATTACATCAACCAACTATTCAAATTCAAATTTTTACTGTTCGAAAGTACAAATCCAAAATCCAAATCCTCAAACAAACACAGAAAATAACTTTTCGCTAAACTTCTACAAGTAGATTGATGCATTTCATCTGGAGGTGAGATTAGGTGAGAATTAAAGTGCAACTTCCAAATATAGTACAAGAATAAATTCATGATACATTAATAAGTTCCTCACCTATTCTCTTCTTCCCACTTTTTCCAAGGCACTGCAATAAGAAAACATAGAAAAATAATGAATTTGTCCACAATTCAATTTCAAGTACCCAATTCAACAGATAACAGAAAATATATCAGCGACTATGCACCCAAAAGAACAAAAGAGCAAAGGTGAGTGAATATACTAGAGACTATCTGCATAAACTAAAGGCTGAGTTGGTGCAAACTTACCAAAACATTAGGTAGCAAAAATAGCTTTACAAGATTTTCCGGCTGGTAGTGACAATCTTCCGGAAGTTTTGTGTTGCAAGGTACTCTATTTGCAGGCAGTAATAAGGACTTGGGATTCTTTGGAGGCGCAAAGATATCTGAAAAATCACTATCAACAGCACTCAAAAAATCAATGTCCAAATTTTCTTTCTTTGTTTTTGTTCTTTTGGGCTTTGGCAATCCATTTTGCTTTGATTCCCCAGGATCTATAAGGAAAAGTACGTATTCAATGTCAAAGAGAAAGAATATTATACAGAAACAAAATAAAGTAGCATGATGCTTAAAGCGGACCTTGAGCTTTTTGATATTTCCAATGATCAGGACCAGCCCATGCGTTTTTCTTTGATGAAAATCCTAAACTCAAGAACAAATAACTATCAACATCCCCAAATTTATCATCATAAGGTTGGTCGTCATGATTTGATTCTCCATTAGCCTGAAAATAAGTAGTTGCAAAGTATATAACTACGTCTCAATTTTTAGAAAACACCGAATAAACAAAAAAAATGTGATAGTAGGCAGAAATTCTTAACAATGAAAAGTCTACCATATGAGGAGCTTCTTGCTGAATTGAGAAACTTGTGTCATCGTCATATGGGCCATCATCAACGACACTTGTCTGGTCATCACAATCAAAGTCAAAGGTTCCGGAATTCCTGATAGTATCACCATCTAAGGTGACATTCGTATCAGGACTCTCATTATCTTGCCAAGAAGAACTTTGATCTAATGAATATGAATCTGTTGGCCTTTGGTCATCTTTGTCGAAGTGATTTACTATATCCCTTAGGCTTGGAGATATTTCCGAACTGTTAAGCATGTCCGGCACCATCTTCACAATGCAATCTGAGATAACAAGAAAACAAATTTAAGAATCATTACGGCCAAAGAACACTCTCCCTACAGGACAAATATATATATATATATATATATACATGGACATGAACATCCATACAAGTTCAAAAGGTGCATACCTCTAGCAAAAGACAGATCAATTGTCTCTAAGCCATCAGCCTGTGAGGTGGAAGATACACACCTTCCAGGCACTTCCAAAGAATCAAAAAGGACATGGCAATTACCATAGACTCCAAGATTGTTCAACAACAGACCCTTTGCCCCACCTTCATCAAACTGTGCAGATGTCTGATGGTACAGAGGGTCCACTACAAAGGCAGCTAGAAGAAAAATAAAAAGTCATTTTGAAAAGTATACATAATAACAGTGTCAAGAGCATGAAGGAAAACCAAACGATAAGGGAAGATATGAACCAACTTCATATTTACAGCAGATAACTTTCAAAGATTCAACTTACCATCAAATTTTTTTACATTTAGAGCAGAAAAAGATGATTCCAGAGTAGACAAAGGTGACAACTGCATATATACATCATTTTTTGAGAATGTGAATAAAATTTAAATTTGAGGATCTTCAATCAAAGATGTAACTTAATATATAACATTTAACCTTCCTCTCTTTCTCTTTCTTTTCATCAGCTTCCCCTTGTTCAGAATTTGCATCCTCGCCAGCATGATCTGGCAAGATGGCAATTTATGAACTGACAGTTAAATAGGATTTAGATGGCCGACAAAAGATTTCTTCGTTGAGCCACAAATCAATAGATGATTCTTGAAAAATGGTCTTGCAACAAGTACATGCTCAAAAACATGATCCATGTACATATGGAGAGAAATATATATAATTTTAAATAATGCATATTTTATCAACACTTTTTTTCTACACTAGAACCATGACAAACAAATATCTGAAGCCGGAGCTACATAAACCTAACCTTGCTCATCTGCTTGCCCGACCCGATTAATTCCTCCTAAGACTTTATAGGCCTCCGAATGCACAGAGTCCACCCTCATGGAATAAATCTTTACCCCAGCTTCAAGGGTACAACTGGCCTACAGTCAGGCAATCGTGAATGAACACACATTATGATGTCAAGCCCTCATAAACATCGTCATATCATGAACACTGGCATAACTTCATGTAGGTGTACTTTTATCAAACTGGATGGATAATAATGCTTCATTAGGAACCATATCCCATCACTTTCAACCATATTCCTAAGATAATTTGTGCTGGTCAGAAAGAATGAAAACACGAACATATCATTAAAACACAGCAACATGAGGTGAGGATAGAGCTGAGGAATGATGTCATCATCTCCCTGCATGAAATTCTTAAGGCTTTATCTTATGTTATCATCCAACTTAAGGATTTGAATTCCTCTCAATCTTACTTTCAGAGTTCGGAATTCTAAAATATCATTTCCAGCAACAACTCAGATTTATAGGAAATCAGCTTTCGAAAAGCTTCAATAGATAAAAGGTGACCATTACAATGGTCCAATAATAAACTGCCTTAATCCACTGACAGTTGGAAGCTTCAATACATTTCACTGTAGTTAGTGCATCAATTAATGTTATAACTTCTCACTATTCCGCCGTGAAATTTCAGATGAACAAATACCTTCTGAAAATTGGTCTCAGCATCAGTTTCTTCTTCGACTTTAATAATCTCGCAGAGATGATCTATTAAATTCAGCTCCCACGTGTTTTTCTGATTGATTTTCTGAAAACACGAACGACATAAATTTAACCAAATAATAATAATAATAACCTCAAAAAGGTTGTGTAAATTAACAGAAGAATTGGAAAGAGAGATTCGAAAAGAGCACGTTTTCGCTGGCGAGTTTGATGCAATTGTGAAACAACTCAAGGATCTGGTCTCTTTCAAGACACGGATCTGCCGCAGAGGCGTCGGAGGTGGCGACACAGACGGCGGGCTTGCGCCTGATAGCAGCGGCGCGCGCGGCACGTGCCTGAGCGCGCTCGAGGTTGTCGTCGTTGGAACCAATAAAGTAGGGGCTTTTGGCCGGCGAGAACATGGTCCTCTGCTTGGCGGTGGGGCTTAGGGTTTCGGCCATTTTCATTTCAGTTCAGTTCCGACGAGGAAGGATTTTCAAACTGAAGAATTTCCCTCCGCTCAAATTGAATTTATTTATTTATATTTATCTTGCCCGTTTTTGAACTTATTTATTTATAGTTTCTGAAACCGGTCTTAAAGGAGTAGTTTATTTATGTAATTTCAATAAGTAAATTAAAAAAAAAATTGTGCTACAAAATAGTGCGGCAACAGTTTTTCTAGAAAGATTTCTTTACACAATTTTTATTATTTACATTCTATATATATATATATATATTTATTTGAATATTAAAAATTTTAAATCGTAAAATGGTATGATATCATATAAATATATATTG
Organism: Andrographis paniculata; assembly: GCF_009805555.1. Taxonomy (NCBI): domain Eukaryota; kingdom Viridiplantae; phylum Streptophyta; class Magnoliopsida; order Lamiales; family Acanthaceae; genus Andrographis; species Andrographis paniculata. The sequence goes on from NW_026137611.1 coordinate 4,838,039, forward strand.
ATATAATTTTTAAATATAAATAATTTTTTAATATAATATAAAAATAAAAAATAGATATTTAATTTAATTTTTTTGAATTTATTTTTTTATAAATAGTAAAAATATGGTAAAATGTGATAAAAAGAACACAAGAATTTTTAAATTAATTTATTTACACGGTTAGACACAAATAAATTGTGTTGTAATATAAAAATAATATTTTATGTAAAAAATTTGAATTTTGTGAATGAATAAAATACATATATTATATATTATATTTTTTAAATAATATTTATAGAAAATTGTGTCACTTAAAAACACAATATAAACGTATCAAAATTGTTAACTACTTTTAAAATGAGCTTTTTATATAAGGTATGTAAATTGGTATTACTAATATAAAAGAAAATATTTTATATTTAATTATTAATTTTTAAATAAATAAAATATATTATATGTATATATTGTGTTTTTAACAAGATTTTTTGGGAAAAAAATTAAATGAATGAACTAAAAATATATTGAATGTGTAATAAAAATTATATAGAAAATTTGGTGTTAAGTTAATGCATTCATAGTATCCATTATTTAAATAAAAATACAAAATTTTAAATTTAATCTAAAAACTAAACTATTCAAGATCATCACCGAATTGGTAGGTGAAGGTAGCATTATTCGGGATCACCACAACCCCACCATTGTTGTTTTTATCATCGGTCTTTCCACTAGCACGTTTGTCTGAGTTACACACAACCCTTCATGGCATAACTATTGCGATCAAGTGCAATTTTATTCTTTTTTTGATCGAAACTAACTTTATGACTAATATACATTTGATTTAATCATTGGAAGATCATTTGATACTTCAAAAACTTCTTTCAAATATCAAGATCACCATTCAAAATATCACTTGAAAAATTTCTCACATCCACCTAGAAGATAATCAAGTTTCAAATATTTTTGCAAAGTTTCAACAATCACCCCCAATAAATCACCTAATTATTACAATATTTATTTGTGACTGTTCAACCGAAGGGACTTCGAGAATCACTCACAAATTCTAAGGATTGAAGATTTTGAAACTTTGATTGCACAACCCCCTTTACAATTTGTTTGGACGAAAAAAATTAAATGCGGATATTAAACAAACATGAAATAGTAAAATGAGAGTAAGTAATAGAGATTACTCTCGTAGTACAGCAACAAATATTTTTCTACAGGGAAAAAACACAAAACAAGCCTATTCTTTTTTGAAAATAAAGGTTAGCCAACAAAAATATCAAAACAGAAATAAAATATTTGTTTCTCTCCAAAAAAATTGTCAGAATTACCGAAATTGAACAAATTATGGATGTATATACACAAAATCGACTAATATAAATACAAAAACAAAAGAAAAATTTAATAGATTTTACAAATTTCAAACGAGAAAATATTTGAATATTTTAGATCTTAAGATATTTTAACAAAATTTAAAGAGATTTTGAAAAAAAATTTTAGATCTTAACACCAAAAATAGGTCCACATTATTAACTGAACATCTATATAAAATAAGAGCAAGCGAACCAGATTTTTGGTTTATTATTAAAGAAAACTTCGAAACAAACTCAATTTAACAAGAATAGAAATAATTTTGACACAAAATAATAAAAATAACTTAACCGATCTACATAGATATGTAGAAGTTAAGTTTAAATCTATTCAAAAAAATAACAACCGTGGCTCAAATAACACCGATCAAGTTAGAAATGGTTAATTTTGACACTGATCTAAAAGGAAAAGAAACTGACACTTTAAAATAAGTCCGATTCAATCAGATCATTTTAGTGATTGTTACATAAACGAATAAATATTGTAATAATTAGGTGATTTATTGTGGTGATTGTTGAAACTTATTAGAAATTAAACCCTAAATCCAAGATATGTCGTGTTGAAATAATTGAGATAAGAAAATAAAACAAATAAATCTGACCTGATTCCATTAGCGCAAGCGGATTCGGATATATGAATTACTTGAGGGTTTTGTGTTCTTCAAGTCTATTATGCAATCCCTCATGAGAAAACCAATAGGGTTTATGTCGTTACTTCCACAATGATATATGAAGAGTAATGGATTTTGCGTCTAAACTTGGGGTCACAACCCTAATATGTTATCTCTTATTATTAATTAACTTCATCACCCAATTAATAAGTTACCAAGTTTATGCACATAGGAGGTCCACACTTACTAAATACATTTAAGCACAATAAATTTAATAGATCACTTAATATAGACTTAATCTGACTGATAGTCTAAATAGTTACATTTAACCACAATTGAATTTTTAATCCAACAATCTCCCACTTGGATAAATGTACACTGTATAACCTTATGAGCTCATAAAAACTTAGCTATCAGATCCTTTAATGTATTTTACCAATCTTACTTGTAGATCACATTAATGCAGATCAAAGCGGTCATCATTGCATTTATCTCAATGGGACCAATCAGTTGTCACAACATCAATATAACTTAATATTCGATCAAGTGCGGATGCACAAGATAAAAATTTCATGGAATGTGATCTTAACATGCCTATTTCAAATTGTTTTCACCTTAATGTTAATTCAGAATAACCGAATACTGAATTAAAACTGAATACTGAACAATGAATATTAAATACTACAATAGAAAAGAAAGCAACTTTAATAAAATATTAACACTCCTAATCAGCTCACACTAAATCGAAATATCGAAATATAGTTCCACTCTTAGACGAACAACATGCTCATTATAGAACTTAAGTGGCAACCCTTTAGTAATTAAGCGAATCCACGTAATAGAAGTTGTATGAATAAGTTCAATAGTTAATTGATGATATGAAGCCACACAATTAAGTAAATAATAATAATAATAACAACAATAACAATAATAATAATAATAATTATTATAATAATAATAATTATTATTATTATTATTATTGACGGTCTCACTAAATGTATTTTACACCTTAAACTCCAATCTTAATCACTATTGAACGATGTAGCTGAATGGAATGCAAACTCAAAATGTTTGCTATGTTCAGAGTGATGTTTTCTGCTTGAGATTCAAACAACAAACAAGCAACAAGAAGTGTCGTCCAATAGTGAATTGAAACAAAAAACACACCGAAGTTTGTTGACCCAGTTCAGCCCTCAACCGGCCTACGTCTGGGGGTACCAACCCAGGGAAATTCCACTATGAGTAAGGCAGAAATAAGATACAAAAACTCCTCACACACACTCCACGAATCAACAGCCACAAACCCAACTTAAATGTATTGGTTTTCCTACCGCATACAAGTGCATCTTCATTCGAAAAGGAAAGCATGCAAGGCCTCGACCTCCAATGGTTGTGCTCTGAAATAGGACGTTGTTGTAGGCAGCTTGTCACCTCCTCATCTTCGACTCTCCTTGGAATACCCTTTGAACCAAACAAACACTTGACAGTTTTTCGACATAACAGACTGTTGTGATTCCTTCAGGATGTGATTTTGTCTTCAAATCTCCAGCAACTTCGACATGGTTCAAACTCAATGTAATAGATAAAAATCCTCCCATATTTTCTACTCAAAACATGGTCTAATCTCTCACAAAAATCCCTTAAAATAAAAGAGAACACTCCCACTCAACTAGAAGTGAAACTCAACTATTACACTATGGGATTTAGGCTTTTCTTTCGGTGAAGATGAGTAGAACTCTTCAAGTTTTCACTCTCTACTTAGAATACGAAAGATATCAAATTTTCTCTCTTAGAAAATTATGAAAAATCCACTTTCCACGATTCCATGGGTAGTGTATATATATACATACACAAACCCACTTCTTCCAATCAACATTCGACAACAAATGGACTCAAAATAGTCAAATATGCCAATACACATCTCATGACACATATCTATGCATATGAGACGAAATTGATATGTCAAACTTCACATAAATGCCTAGAAGAAATAGATAGTCAAATATTACCTCTTTTGGTAGTGGGTGTTGAAAAAAAATTTCTTCCTTTATTTTTGACATTCCTTTTGCATGCAATTTTATGGAACAAAACCATTCTGTCTTTGTATGTAGTAGGACAATGAGATATATATTTTGTCTCACCTTGAAGCTTTTTCGATGACTAGAACATCAGACCTTGAACCATGAACTCGAGCAGGTTGTAGTCTTGTAGACAATTGATTGGTTGTCTGATCTTTCTACGGATCCAAAAAGGACCGAGTGTCCCTTGCTTTTTTGTCATTGCCTTTTGACTTTCCATATCAATACTTGCACAAGTTCTCATGTACTTTTTGCCTCTGAAATATTTAGGATTTGAATTGTATTTTCACTTTCCAAAAAAACTTTTTCAACTTATGGCAAAATATTCCACATCAGCAGACAACATGGACAATTTAGCACCAGTTGATTGTCTGATCATTCTGCGGATCTCCGATTCATCAAACAAAATTTTGTACCAACAATTATCATATAAGGTACTAGTTTCAACTAATTTTGAATTCTGGAAGAAACTAAAACTTTATATCTGAATGAACAACAATAACCAAATTTGTCTAAATCAGAAATTGAAATTAAATTTCAACTAAAGATGGTACCAAAAAATGTCTCATCCAAATCCAAATAATAACTAGTACTTAATAATAATATGAAATTGTCAATGGCTTCAACTTTAACCTTCTTTCCGCACCTATATAGATGTATCTTTCACTATTAATTGATTTTCGACAATAGAAATAACCTCGCATAGACACATTGATGTGAGTTGTTACACCAAAATCCATCACCCAAGTGTGTCTATGAAATGAAATTATTTTAATTTCAGTAAAAACTAAACTAAGAAACACGCGTTATTTGTGATATTTAGCACAATTTTTCTTCTCATGTCTAGTGTTCTTACAAACGAAGCAAGTCTCCTTTTCAGGACGAGCCTGATGAGTTGGAGATGAAAGTGAGAGCAAGACCAATATGACCAATATGTCCTCCAAAAAGTCTTAACTCAAGTGTCTTCAATTTAGCAACAATATTGAACATGTTTAGGATTCACTCCCTTATGTTACCTTTACAGTTATACCTCATGGTAATGAGACTCTTAAGAAGAATACTCATTTTCACCTTATTGCTTTTGGTAAGCGTTTATTAATTTCGATAAAGAATTCATTGATAATAGTGATATCATCAGATATTGTACTCCGAAAAATTTATGGAGTGCTTTTCTTAATGATCATTAGACTAAGGCGATTACACCTATCCCACTTTTCAAACAATTGCTTTCCATCTGAAGTGTTTATCGTCATATGAGTAAGTTGGTCTACTCGTAATGCCAAGTCAATATCCATATAGCCCAAATGAATCAATATTGATTTTTTCCGGTGCTTAAAGTTGTCTCTAGACCGTGTTGGAACTGAATAAATACATACATAAATATTCATGAAGCATAATGAAGCTCAAAAATAATGCATTATCATCCCAAGACGCTAAGTGCAACATCAATGATCAATCTTTGGATCAATAACATTGATTGCTAGTAGTAATCTTGTTACAATAATCATATACGGATAATAAGTAATATCAAACAGTAAATCACTCTTTGGACTAGTTCACTATTCACATAAGTTAAAATTATATAATCATCTCATATATATTATTGCAGATGTATATTTTATTATGTCAATCACCAACTATCTTTGGGCCGAAGAATAACCACATGAATCAAAATACACATATAAACACTTATATTATCAAGTAAAAATCTCATATAAGAGGGGTTACTTTGACAACTTCAAGTACTTGATTTTCACCGTCAAAACGCAGCAAACATTATTATGAATTTCCAATTTTCTTAACCCAAATTAGAATCAAAATCACGTTCAATGCTTGCGAGTCTAATTCTATAAAAATTCAAGAATGCTTATTAGAAACTGAACGCACCATATGTAAATTTAAAAATAAATTAGCAATTGTCATAAAAAAATAAATACATAAATTAGCAATCACATCACAAGTTATCGAGCAACATCAACAATTGTCTTTGGACAAATTACTGATTCACTAGTGACAAATTTGTTTTGACAATTAAATATTGACAATAAAGTAGTGTGACAAAAAATACATCCTTAGAAAAATATATTATTTACACACAAATAATCAAATTATCATCACCACATTAAATGTCGCTAAAAATGCAACCACTTAATTGTTGAATTTCCTTTGGATCAATCAACAGCCTTATAAGTCACACACAATCTTGTAATATATAAAATAAAATCATTTGCATAGCAGGGACTGCTTTGACAACAAAATTGTTTCAACCAATTCATAAAATATATTATATTAATTATTGCTAATTAAATTCACCTTAAACAAAACATATATGCATGTTCAATACGTATGAAAACTATAGCAGCAACAATTAATTTCTAAACTCATTAATATAATTTAGTAGTTCAATAAAATACTAAATGTAGCGGAATTACACAGATAAAAATATGCCACCCAAAGATATAATAAATAATTATGGTCGAATTTGAACAAATGTCTACTGTCAACAAACTCATGCTATTGTATTCTAAATTTAATTGGATCCTCGAACGGAACAAAATGAACTAATTTATCAGCCATAATGAATTAATTAATAAATTTTGCACGTATTAAATTTGATTGCAGATACATTAACATACACACATTAATTAACAAATTTTGCAATCACCAAACTGGATGCATATATTAAAGTGAACTCCAATAAATATAAATTTAATATATGCGCATAAACACAATTATACACAAAATTAATATACCACAGTACACATGCATGTAGACATGTATACTTAAAATATGTCGGTTATGATTCATAAAAAACTATGTATATATGTGTACCAGAAGAAATTAAATATAAATATAAGTAATAATAAATTTTGAGGAAATAAATCATCACGTATATACAACCGAATTGAAAGCATGCATCCTATTTACACAATTAATTGACTAATTTTATAAATTATTCCAATAAAAACTAAATAAATAAACAGTCAGATGCCATGGACTCATATGTATCTGACTAACAGATCATGTGCACACATATCTAGTTTCATTGAATACCAATTCATGACAACATATAATGGCCCAATAAGTCAAGATGCATTATAAGTAGAAAATTAAAGTAGAATCCGCCTTAAATACGTATATGTATTCTATAACATGAATCAATGTGTATGTATTCATCACACATTATTTCTACAATTAAAAAATCAATTGAACCACTAAAGGAATACCACCAAAAATTACGTACATGAACATAAATCGGGAATCCATAATGAAAATTCGCACAAATTTGATTCCGATTAACCATTAATTGATCTAATAATATATCTCCAATAATTCAACACATACCACTCTGATACCAATTGTTGGAACTTATCATAAAATAAACTCTAAATTCAAGATATGTCGTGTTGAAATAATTGAGATAAGAAAATAAAGAAAATAAATTTAACCTGATTCCATTAGCACAAACAGATTCAGATCTACGAATTAATTGAGAGTTTTTTGTTCTTCAAGTCTATGACGCAATCACTCATGAGAAAACCGCTAGGGTTTATGCCGTTACTTCCACGATGAGATACTAAGGGTAATGAATGTTGCGTATAGACCTAGGTTCACAACCCTAATATATTATCCCGTATTATTAATTGACTTCATCACCCAATATAAAGTTTCCGGTTTCTGGATATAGGAGACCCGCACTTACTAAATACATTTAAGCCCAATAAATTTCATAGATCACTTAATATAGACTTATTTTGACTGATAATCCACATAGTTTTATTTAACCCACAATTAAATTTTTAATCCAACAGTGATTTATTGCCTGTTATACTTATTTGTTATGTGTGATAATATGTTATATTGTGATTGTGTGTCTTGCTTGCCTTAATCATTGTTTTGTGATGAAGTCTAATATACTTTCTAATTAGAATAGAACATTATTTTTTAAAAAATAAAACTATTTTTTTTTAAATAATAAAATGGTTGGTCGATCTGTTTATAGTATTCTACTTTTTTATGGTAAAATGAATTTCGTAATTTGAAAATAAAAAATAAGGAGTGTTTTAGTAACTCAAATGTTAATTAGGACAGTGGGGTTTGATCATGCTGGTCAAGCTCCTCTTTAAAGGAGGGTTGAGTTAGATTAAATGATTTCATCTAATATAATTTTTAATTTGACCGATCATGTAATTAGAAAAGTTGATAAGCACGATTATGCTTTGGCATTACTGAATAAATTAGATGAAATATACATTGAAACGTCTCTTCCAAGTGGGTTCTATATATTAGAAAAAAAAAATAGTTTTAAATTTGATTTGTCAAAATCAATAGATGAAAATTTGGGTATTTTTTCAAAACTAATACAAGACATTAGATTTACTGGTGATAAGAACATTGCTGATTATAGTGTTATAGTTTTGTAAAATGTAATACCTAACGCATATCATGATATTAAATTTTCTATAAAATATGAGCGTGATAATGTGAATTAGATGTAGTTATTAATGATTTAAAATAAAAAAAAATTCAATTTGCAAGTTCATAAGTCTAAAAAATGTGAAATCATTTATGTTAGGGGTATGTCTCATTTTAGATCAAATAAGAAAAATGATTCTGTAATACTAATAATAATAATAATAATAATAATAATAATAATAATTATTATTATTATAATAAATCTAAAAGTAGAGAAAAAAATAGGTCTAAACCCCCTAATAGATGGGGTAAGAGATGCTACAATTGTGGTGATCCAAATCATTTTGTTCGTGACTGTCTCAAGAAAAATAATAACAATAACAGTAACAATAGTAAAAAACGGTGTGTTAATGAGTTAGCCAATATGATGTTACTTGATCAAAATTGTGATGATGTATTTGTTGTAACAATCGGCTGTTTGAATGTTAACAATATTTGTGTGAATGAGTGGTTTATTGATTCTTGTTGTATCTATCATATGACTCCGTTTGAAATATATTTTCTGTGAATACAAAATTTCAGAAAACTACTCTCTCCGTCCGTTAAAATTAGCACATTTGGATCCGGCACGGAGATTAAGAAAAATAAATATTTTATTGAAAAAGTGATAGGTAGTTAAGGATATTTTTTTAAATTTAGTTAAAAGTTAAAGTAAATAAAGAAAGAATGTAATAAAATTAGTGGTATTTGTTGTAAATAAATATTGAATAGAGGTAATAATTAAATGTTGATTTGTTGACTTTGTCTAAATTAGTAATGAGATAAATTTAGCGGACGGACTAATAAAAAAAGTGAGAATAAATTTGACGGACGGAAGAAGCATATTGTTTCCGTAGTTCATAATAGTGCTCTAATGTGCTAGAAATTGGTAGTACAAATTTAAAATTTAGTGCTGGTTTTGTATTGAAACTAAGGTGAGACATGTTTCTTATTTATCAAATATTTTCCTATCTTATGCTGCCCTAGCCGATTTAAGTTAGAAGAAAAATAAGGAAATGATTGTATGAAAATTACTAAGGGTTCTCTATCGTGTTGAAGGTTGTAATCCCTAACAACTTATATGTTACTTGTGTTGAACTGATAAATATATCTAAAAATACAGTAAATTCTGTTAATAATAATAGTGATCAGTGACATAAGAAATTAGGACACTTAAACTATATAAACTTAGAAAATTTACATGAAAATAGTTATTTTGGCAATGTAAAAATTTAATAAATGTGTCCTTTTATGATAACTATATGTATGAAAAATATCATGGACTTTATTTTCTCCATCCCCTTAGTGAAAAACAAAATCAATCTAAGTGTATTTTGGATTAATTATATGCTGATGTTTGGGGCCTATCTAGTGAGCCCACAATAGAAAATCTAGATATTTATTTTTTTGTCTATAATTGATGACGGATTAGAATTTAGCAACTTTTGGTTCGATGAATTTTATTTACATAATGGTATAAGAAAGCATAAAATTATCCTTTACACACCCCAACAGAATGGCGTGGCCGAGAGGATGAATCAGACCCTCTTGGACAGGGTTATAAGCCTCTTGGCTTCATCCAATTTAAAACTATTATTAGTAGATATGTGATATTTAATGAAAATGAAATATCATATTTAAATGTTGAAAATTATGTTCTGAATAAATTCAAAAATAATATTGAAAGTTTAGAACTAGTAGTGCTCCAAATGAGGTGTAGCACAATTTAGCAAGTGAACGAGAGGTAGAAAATTTAGAAAATATGGCTGATATTTGTGTGCAAGTTGTTGTAAGCGAGGAAAATATTTTTGAAAATGAGAATAATATTTTTTAGAGTCAAAACGAATATGATTTTGATAAGAATAATCAAAATAAGTTAAAAAAAATATATCAATTAACTAGATATAGGGATAGGGGAGTCCTAAGTATTTAAATTAATACATTCCGAAAAAGATAATGATATAAAGATATTGATAAGAAAGGAATATGTGCAATCAAATCCTTAAAAAATGGAAAACGACATTGATGGTAAATGAAAGATTATTAAATCTTCTTATTGGCCAATTAGAACTGCCACGTGACATCAATCGAAAAGGAAGCCGAGGTCATCCCTCCCCTATAAATAGGGTTCATGGCAATTCATTTGACATACCAAAGTTACATTGAAGATTCAAGCAAATGGGTACGTCTCTGGACTCTCTCTGTAATGTTCTTCATGTTTTTTGTGTCATTCGAAGCGTTCTTCGTCGATAAGTCACCGATTTGGACAAATGATCCAATATTGATTGACGAATCAATGAAGTTAACGTCCTTCGTCATATGATCAAGTCGGAGGGAGGATCAAGACCCTAAATCCATCAAAAGGATTTTTTAAAGCCAAAGTCGATGATCAAATTCGCCCGCACGGAGACGAAAGCCCTCTGAAAGCCGGCAAAATCAAATAAAAGATCAAATCCACCTCGGCAACAATCAAAGCCCCAAATTCATCCAAAGTCATAGCTGATGATCAAAACCGCCCGCATAGAGACCAAAGCCCTCCAAAGTTCGGTAAAGCCAAACTGAAGTACCAAATCCACCTCCATAAAGATCAAGGCCCTAAATCCCTTAGAAGAAGTCTTCAAATCCAAAGACGCTGATCAAATTTTCCGCACGGAGACCAAAGCCTTCCAAAGTCCGATAAAGCCAAACCGAAGACCAAATTCCTTCGGATCAAAGAAACCATCCAAATTCCAGTCAAAATACAAATCGATCCAGAAAGAGAATAAAAGGAATCAAATAGAGAATAGAGCCCGCTTTAAATTCAAATCAAATATAATTTGTACAATTTTTTGTGTTTATTAAAAATAACATAATTTTTTCTCCATATTTTTCTGGGACGCCCAATGGGACCACTATACCTTTCATCCATCTTTTCGTCGATTTCTCAACGATCAATGATTTTCTTTAAGATCAAGACTTTCAACGCTCCGTCGAAAGCTGGTGCTCAAGCCGCCGTCGCCGCCGTCGCCAAATGAGTCGATGCATCCACCACATCAAGAATTTCAAAAACTTCAACAAATGCTGGAGTGATGACACAAATCATGGCCAAAAGGGCACTGTCTTTCTTTGAGGACACTTCTCCAAGAATCACCGAGCAAAATCTGTTTTTCAAAAATGATGAAAGCTTCAATAGTACTGCTACAAGATTCAACCCTCAACAAACTGCAAGTCATTCAATTGCATCAAGCTCTGCTCTGTGATGACTACCAATGCTTCAAATATTGAGGACTCAAATATTGCGGATCAAAGTCTGTTATGCGAGGAAGATCAAAGCTTCAAAGGCACTTTCATGCCACCCACTCATCAGCCAACTTCAAGTCATTCGACTGCATCAAGTTTCACTCCAGTGATGACTATCAACATGTAAAATATAGAGGACCAGTTTGTCGCATTGGCCAAACTTATTGAAGGGATGTCTCAATGCATGCAACAACAGTACACCCTTATCAAAAAAGTTCTCACTAAGTTGGATAAGCCTGAAGAAGCCGGTCATGCTATTGAAAAACAACCATCTTCCTCGGTAGTCCAAAATGAAGCAGCAACATCAGCATATCAACGTCATGGTAAAGAAAAGCTGGCATAACTAAATCCATTTCAAGGATCATCCGACTCCTTTATCCATATATCCCGACTTGTCAAATACATCAAGGGGGCACTTAAAAGAGATTTCGATAGGATGTCAAGGCCGATGCCCATTTATATCAAGCCTTACACTGCAAGGATTGATGCCCTCAAAATGCCAACGGGCTATCAACCACCAAAGTTTCAATAATTTGACGCAAAGGCAACCCAAAACAACATATAACATATTTTTCGAGACATGTAACGATGCTTGAACATATGGAAACCTTCTGGTCAAACAATCCGTATGGTCACTAAAGAGAAACACCTTTAACTGGTATATCGACTTAGAAGTTGGTCCCATCGACAGTTGAGAACGGCTAGAGTATGAATTCGTAAACCGATTCTACAGTATAAAGAGAATTGTCAACACGACCGAACTCACCAACAGCCGCCAATGAAAATATGAGTCAATAATTGAAATGTGCATTCAAGGAATGCAGTGAGGCTTGAAATACATCCTACAAGGGATCCTACCCCTTACTTTTGAAGAACTCGACACTCGCGCTCATGATATGGAATTGAGCATGATGTCTACTGGAATGTATGTACCAGCTAATGAAGATTTTTCAGAAGACGAGAAATACAACACTTTAAACAATTGGGGCAATCATACCTTCAACTCTCATAGCAAAGAAGAAATGATTGTGAGAACGAAAAACAAATGTTCAACCAAAGTTCAAAGTAAAGACAAGAGGACAATGACGAAAAAACAAATAGTCACTAAAGTCAACACTTAAAGAGAAGCAATTGAAGACCCATCATTTCTTGGATTCTGATGTTCCATACATTTTCGGTGGTTTACTCGAAGCCAACCTAATTGAACTTTCAAAGTCTAAAAGACCAGAGGAAGCTACAAAAGCTGATGATCCAAAATACTGTAAGTATCATTGCCTAGTAGGCCAACCCATCAATGATGACTTCATCTTCAAAGAAAAAAAATTATGAAGTTATTCCACGAAGGGGAAATCACCTTAGAAGATGATAACGCTACAACCAACATCACTTCGATCATATTTGGATTTCTCAAAACACGTATGAAGATTCTTAGCTTAAGCGCAAAGTCTCATTGACTCACAATTTATGAGCTCAAGCATCAAGTAATAAACAAAGATAAATCCGTCGAAGAATGCAAAACAAATCCCTACAGTAAGGGTTGTTTTTCCTAAAATGATTGACCATCAAAGACGGCATCTTCTGAAAGCTTGAAGAATTAAAAGCTCTTTACAAAATGACTGCATATGCAAGAAATGCTGCAATATTTTCAAGAACTACTTTTGAACTTTCACAAAAAAGAAGAAGGAGTCAAAGCATAGTTGTGATCAACTTCCATTCCATAAATAAATTTTTCCAAAAAAGATGGGTCATACAAAAGTCTACAAATTGATGGCTGAAGATGAACTTTAAGTTGGTCCAAAAGGAAAAAAGGGTCTTCAAATCAAATCAAACCCACTCATGGCAATGGGAATAAACATTCTACAATCTCCTACAAACAATGATAAACTTTCTCCAATCTCCTAGAAATAAGGATAAAATTTCTGCAATCTTCTAAAAACGAGGATAAACTTTCTTCAACCTTCTGGAAACGAGGATAAACTTTCTTCGATCTCCTACAAACAAGGATAAGCTTTCTGCAATCACCTAAAAACGAGAATAAACTTTATACAATGTCCTGGAAATAAAGATAAACTTTCTCTAATTTCGTAGAAACGAGGATAAGCTTTCTACAATATCTTGAAAATAAGGATAAAATTTCTTCAATTTCCTAAAAACAAGGATAAACTTTCTACAAGATTCCTTAACACGAGACTAAATTGTTTAACAAAAACAAACAAATTTGATTTGTTTTGAACTACGCTATGACTTGATTCCTTCACCAGATACGTAGGCAACTTGGAATATAACTCTGAGTTCAGTCAATTATGTTAAAAAAAACCTAAAAATCGGGCTTAAAAAAATTATTTGGACAAGAAAAAAATCTTGTCCCCAAAAAAAAAGAAAAAATCCTTCAAAAAAAATATTGGCTAAAAAAATACAGAAAAATGATAGCCATAAAAAATATAATTTCGGTAAAAAAAAAAAGTAGATTGAGTTGATATTTTGAGGCTTATTCAAGCTTTAAACGCTTTGCGTCAGCTTAAACAAGTCTCGATCGGGCATTTTGTAGTCATTAAAACTTAAATGCCTAAATTAAATTAAATATCATATACTTCATCCGTCCAAGCAATAAGTATACATTTACTTTTGGCGCGGAGTTTAAGAAATAATAGTATTTTAATTATAGTGGGTGTGTAAAAGTAGTGTAATGACATTTTTGCCCTTACTTTTTGGTATAAAAGTAATGATGTGATGTAAAGTAAGTGTATTCGTGGAAAAAAGTAGAGTATTTAGTTAAATGGTTACTTTGTAATTGGACATCCCAAAATAGAAATATGTATACTTTGTAGCTGGACGGAGGGAGTATATTGGAAGAAAATATAATTATGATATAATAAATGTGTGATGTTTAATTATGCACACATATTAATATTTTTACAAAAAAATATCAACCATTAATGTAAAAATCTGTTTAAAATGGAATATATCATACAAATATTACGTGCATAAATAGAGCAATAATAAATTTGGCAGAAAAATAAATGAATCTCGTCAATAAATAAAGTATTTAAATTAATATGCTCCAAAAAGGGTTATGATAAAAAGATATTGATGAAAAAGGAATACTACAGTCAAATTCTTAAATAATGGAAAACGGCATTTGATGGAAAAAGAAATATTATAAAATCTTTCGGTTGGCCAATCATAATGCACCATGTGACATCAATCGAAAAGGAGCTGAGGTCACTCCTCCCCTATAAATAGGGGTCATGGCCAATTCATTTGACACACCGAAGTTACATCGAAGATTTAAGTAAAGGGGTAAGTCTCTTGACTCTCTCTGTAATGTTCTTCATATTCTTCGTGTCCTTTGAAGTATTTTTCGTAAAAAAGTCACCGATTTGGATAAATGATCCAATATTGGTTGACGAATCAATGAAGTTAACGTTTTTCGTCGTATGCCCAAGCTGGGAGGAGGATCAAGGCCCCAAATCCATCAAAAGGATTCTTCAAAGCCAAAGTCAAAGATCAAAATCATCCACACGGAGACCAAAGCCTTCCGAAGCCGGCAAAGTCAAATAAAAATCAAATCCACCTCAGCAACAATCAAAGCCTCAAATTCATCCAAAATCAAAGTTGAGGATCAAACTGCCCGCACAGAGACCAAAGCCCTCCAAAGTCCGGCAAAGCCAAACCGAAGACCAAATTCTTTCGGATCAAAGAAACCATCCAAATTCAAGTCGAAATACAAATCGACCCGAAAAAAGAATCAAATGACCAAATAAAGAATAGAACCTTATTTAAATTCAAATCAAATATAATTTGTACAATTTTTTTTGTTTATTAAAATGACACAATTTTTTCTCTACACTAGTAGCTCATTTGAATAGCAAGGTATCTCATCTCTTATGTTAACAAACTATGTTTGCAAGCATATAACTTAAACTGGTTTTATTTAAATTGCATAAAACTGAATATATTTAGAAATTTATAATTGATATTATATGATAATGAAATCAATAATGTAACTCAGAAAATAATATGATATGTATTTTGCTTTCAAAGGTAACTAGCTCTCAGTCACAACAATATACTGGTACTGTCATATTGATCGACCTCGATAGCTTGATCAGATTATCGAAAATGATAAGTAATTATATGGGAATAACATATACTTAATCATAACATAATTTGTTGTGTTTGAATAAAATTTCAATAGTTTAATTATTGTACTGTTGTGATTCAATATCAAATACGAAACGTAGTATACCTCTTTTTTGGGGCTCGATAGTAATGTGACTCACTTGGTTCTTCATTGTATTCGTGAATCATATATCTTATAAATGTAGCATGACTGCTATGTATGGACTTTTTGGATATTACTGTTATTTGCAACGTATGGTAGTGCTTGGCGATGACACCATCTTACTTACGTATATTGATGTATCATTACATTTTACAATAACAGTAGTTAGTTGGACAACCGATTGACCTGTGTTGCAGGGTCTTTTGGGAATTATATTTGGTTATTTATAGCTCTATCTAATCATTTATCTTGCAGATTTTAGATTAATCACTAGTGAGGCCTACCGGTAGTTCAAGATCATTGGCTAACTGCAAACGCGATCCCGAATGAGCACGCGATGAGAAGTAGAGTTTTTAGGTTCCCTTTGGGTAATTCCTGGGGTGCACGAATTTCACTACTTTACACGGGATAGATCTCTACATAGGTCTATCTTCGCTACCACGAGCTCTGGATAGTTATGTGGTTAATGGCGATACATGTTGGCTATCTATATGATTGATTGACATATTATTTGTCCGTTGCTTGTAATGCCTTTGATGTTCGGGCTGGATGTTTGTCTGGTTGTATCAGACTTTTTATATTATTTCTCGAGAGACATTCTTGTTGATTAATTTGTCTTGTCTCGCGCTAATGATATATTCATGGACATTTTGGATAATGTCAATTGTTTATGGGTGGCTTTACTTGCTGCCAATATTAAATAACGAAACATTTATATTGAAAAAATAAGAACATTTTTATGCATTACACAATATAACAAATATATATATATGAAATCAAATTTTACTTGTTGTATGATGGAGTTTTCTTCAATGGCTCATCATATCTTTAAACGAGCTAAATATAACGGATAAACAATGAGATAATCATAACACATGTACCATCAATTTTATGAAGGTGAATGATGTAAATTGTATTACTTATGTAATTTTATTTTACTTACTCAGCAATTTGCTGATGTTAAATTTATATTTTGTAGGTAATTTGGGTGAAAAAGACTCGCCCTATTTATCATGATAGAATTCATACTGGCTTAAGAGCACCTAAATAATTAATTATTATTATTATTATTATTATTATTATTATTATTATTATTTATAATGGTCTAATCATTTAAATTGCAAGCAGAAACACTGACACGTGTTTCATTTTAATACGCTTATAATAAGGAAAAGATATTTATTTAGCATACTGGATTTTCTATTTATATTATATAAGTCTTAGCATCGCACTAGGCAGGTCGGTTCGGTAAAACCAACCCCTTAGTTTGATGTGGCGGTAATATTCCAGTTTGAGCTGACCAGGATGTTACAAAAAATATATATTGTTGACGCGGCCGTCCAAGCCCATAAAAAAATATTATTGAAGATGGATTTCCTAGATATTATAATTCTCTTATATCCGACTCAAAGATCACCCAGTCGAGTCATCCTGAGGCCAAAATCATAAGAACCGGGACTTGAAGACTAAGACAACAAATAATTATGGAAGAATCTCAGAGTTACCTTATTATATGTTACCTTTTATTATAAGTCTATATAGTATGATTCGATATCTAGGACTTCTCTTATTATTTATTTCTTTATAGTTACACTTACCTTTTGGTTTATTTCATTATTATTTGTTGTCTTTTATTTTCCTCAATGACCTCTATATAAGGTCATTGTCTATCATTGTAATAGAGGAAAGTGAATCTTGATTAAAATTTTCTTATTATTCCCTTTCAATATTTGTCTAGTGCTAGGATGTGATTTTCTCCCACTTAGATATTTCAAATCTGGTCTTTAGAGTGATTTCATCGGTTCGTGGCTTCCGATTATTTGCAGTAGGATTTAGCCTATTGTTTGTGTTTTAACTATGGTTTTGATTTTATTGAGATTTATTCTCGTTGTTGGTTATCATCCATGTTAATTCACATTCTCTGCACTATCCTTTCTTTTGTATTCTTCCTTCTTTCACCTATATTCCGAACCATTGGTTCTTTATTGAACTTTGTGGCTAAGGAAATTATGTTGGGTATAATTATACACGGTCGGGCCATTTCATATGGTATCGGAGCCATGCGCTCAAGTTTTCTATTAACTTGAGTCATCCCTAGTCGATTTTGTAAAAAAAAAAAAGAAAAAAAATAATTTGTGGTATTTGTCAACCATCTCGTTCTCTACAATATTTTCTTTCCTTACATTGTTTTAGTTTTTTCTTGCTATTGTCTTTGAAAATATTGAGTCTTCTTGTGAGCCGTAGAGTCGATGAATATCATATTCGGGAGAACAAGAGTACTTTTCACGAAGAGAGGAATAACGCAGCCGTCCAAGCTCAGAAAAAAAAAATTATTGAAGATGGACTTGCTAGACATTACAATTCTCTTGTATCCGACTCAAATGTCACACAGCCGAGTCATCATGAGGCCAAAATCATAAGAACCGGGACTTTAAGACTAAGATAACAAATAATTATGGAAGACGCTCAAAGTTACTTTATTACATATTATCTTTTAATATAAGTCCAGATAGTATAATTCAATATTTAAAACTGTCCTTATTATTTGTTTCCTTATAGTTAGACTTACATTTTGGTTTGTTTCCTTTATTATTTGTTGCCTTTTATTTTCCTCAAAGACCTCATAAAGGTCTTTATCTATCATTGTAATAGAGGAGAGTGAATCTTGAATAAAATTTTCTTATTGTTCCCTCTCAATATCTTTCTAGTGTTAGGATGAGATTTCATCCCACTTAGATATTTTAAATCGGATCTTTGGAGTGATTCCAACCGTTCATGGCTTCCAATTCTTTGCAGTGGGATTTAGCCTATTGTTTGTGTTTTAATTGTGGTTTTAATTTCAAGTCCGAGACTTATTCTCATGGTTGGTTATCATCCATGTTAATTCATATTCTCTGCACTATCATTTCTTCTTTATTATCCCCTCTTTCACCTATATTTCGAACCATTGGTTCTTTATTGAACTTTGTGGCTAAGGAAATTATGTTGAGTGTAATTATACACGATCGGACCGTGTCAACTGTGATATGTTTGATTAGTCATATACTACTTGGTGTAGTTGTAAGGCTAAATTAATATTTTTTACTAACATTATGTATATGTTTTGCAAAAAAATTATTTAATAAATTGACGATGATGGTCCCCATTACTCGGACCAAAATTAGGTGGATGATTTGTTGAATTTGTGATCCAACTTAGTTGGATCTTAATTATTGAATCCAAAAAATACACAAACTCATCCAACACAAGTGACCCGTGTGACCAGGCCCAAACCTGTTGGTGCTCCAAACCCAATCCGTGCATGACCCGTGCCCATGTCTCACCTTCTCTTGACCTGCGATATCTGCCCTAACTATCCAAGGATCTGCGTTGCTTTTGCTAAATTGTCTCTACACCATTGGGTCTAGGGCTTTGATCCTTGCCATCTAATCCTACCTATATAAGCCAACAGAGAGAGAGGCGTCGTCATAATATACATTCTCACTCACTCTAAAAAATTTCTCACTATATATATATATATCTCGCCTCTCTCTAAAACGACCTCTAGCAACGTCCGGCGACCTTCCAACCTTCCGACGAGCTATTTTCTTTTGTTTTTGTAGGGATTAAGTGGTGTTTTCAGTCCCCTATCTCGAATCGAACTGCAAGGGGTTTGATTTCGAGTTGTGCTTTCGGTTCGTATGATTTCTCTTCTTTTTGGCCATTATTTTTTACCGCTTGCTTTGTTTCCTTATTTATGGGGTTTATGTTTCGGTTGTATCGTGGGTTGATGGTCAATTTTGTATGATAGTCGCGATTTTGGGTTGATTTGTGTCGATTTTTTAATAGTTTAGCTTAAATTTCATTATCGGGCCAACATCTTTTGTTAGTCTTTTAGTTGATGAAAATTTAATTTATTTTGTGATATATATATACAATTTGGATTCCCGCCTCAATCCTAATTTGATCAGTGATGTCTAACAAAAACTAGATTGAAAAAATGTATTCAAAGCTTATATATATATATATTTAAAAAATTATAAATAGTAAAAAAATATTTGTACGAAAGAAAATAATTATTTAATATATAATATTTTTTTTAAGAAAATTTGACTTTTTTTATGGATATTGCTAAATCTTTAAATGATACTTTTTTCGTCATATCACAGATGATCTTTTTTTTTTTTTTGTCTATTTCATAAAAGATGATTTTTTTCTAATTTTAGTAATTTTTTTCATATTAAACATAAATAACTAAGTATAAATCAATTTAGTTAAATTTTTAACCTCTTACACATATGATCCACTCAAACTTCTTTATTTCTATCTCTCTCCTCAATAAACAAATAAATATATTTTTTTTAATCTATATTTAAAACTCCTCATTTTTTTTATAAAATTAGTTTTAAGTTAATTTTAAATAAATATATATATTTTTATTTATTTGTATTATATAAAATTTTATTATCTACAAAATGATATTCATATTGTATATATTTTATTGAGATGTAATGCTAAAAATATTTAAAATATGAACCACACTACTCATATAAAAAATAATAAAATAATATCATAATTTATTATTAATAACTTACTAATCTAAACTACCTAAAATACTATGTATCCAACCAAATGAGTCATTTGACCCGGGACGACGGAGGGAGTATTATAACTTATGTTTTTTCTAAAAAAAATTTGAATTATTATTTCATATTTAAAAAAATAGCTTTAAAAAAACGTTGGAAAATACTAGCAAAACTTTTAATATATATTAATAATATTGAATTGCTAAAATTAAAACAAAATTTATTTGATTTTGATTTGAAGTTGATATTTTGATTTGAAATTTGATTTAAATAGTATTTATATATGATATTTTATAAAAAATAATAATATATTTTATTAAAAATCGTATAAGTTGAATAGTGAGAATTTAATTTTAAAATACAAAAAAAAAAAAAAAACACATTCATATATCAAAACTTTTTAGTTGGATCTTACATAAAATAATATTATCTTCATTCCGACTAAATTATCTATATTATTGTAGATACAAGAAGTTAGATAAAGTATCAAGAAGTGATTAGTAAAAATAGTTATTCTATAATAAAAATAATTATAGATAAAGATTAAAATAACAAAATAGTTATTATATATAATTAATATGTATATTACATTTTGAAAAAAGAAAGAATAAATTACGTGGTATGGACCGAAATGAAAAAAAAAAAAAAGATATTTTATGTGACACGAATGGAGTATATATATTTTTATAATAATGGAATATATTTTAAAATAAAGTTTGATTTTACTTCTATTTGAATAAAAACTAACTTTATGATTAGCATACATTTGATCATCGGAAGGGCATTGGATGGTTCAAGAACTCCTTTCAAATATCAGGATTATCATCCACTGGGAAGGTAATCGGAGCTGCAAACTTACTTGCAACTCAAGCTTCACTCTATGGTCTAATAAGATTTTGGCTTATCCTGACATTTTGTGTTATCTTATAGGTATTATTCGTATAGATGTTAATAGACTTAGTTGGATTGTGTAAATAGTTTGGTCTTCAGTTTCAAATTTGTGTAATTTTAGTTGGATTGTGTAAATAGTTTGGTCTTCAGTTTTTTGTATATTTATTTTTGTGTGTTGTTGGTATTCGTTTAGTACAGATACTTTTAGTAGTTTAGCTCACATTTCACACTCGACCAATATTATTTATTTAGGTGTGTTTCTTTTGGTTGAGTTTGAGAAAAATAGGTTTGTGTTTGGTATTAAAATAATATTTGATTTGATATTTTGTGAGAGGAAAAAATATATATATTTTTTAAAAATACAGAGTCCAAATTGTAAAATTTGAAAAAATTTTATGATCATTAGTCTTTTTGTTAATGACAAATTAATTTATTTCGTGATATATACATGTCGGTTCTCACCTCAACCTTAAGTTGGCTGGTATTATATATATAATTTTAAGTAGACTGAAAAGAAGGATTTGTTTCTTTAGTGTTTTGATTTGATTTTTTTTTTTTTTTTTTTTTTGTGTAAGGTATAAACAATTATATCGGTAATATAAAAAAAAATATTTTATATTAAATGTTGATTTTTGTGAAATGATAAATATATATATTGAGAATCGTGTCAAAAAAAATTGTGGGCAAACAAACCCGAAATATATTCAAAAGTTTCATCTAAATAGATATTTTTAAAAAACTTCTTAATAGTGAAAACATATTTTAGTGATGTAATATAAATATTCAATGTATTATTCTGTTGAAAAAAAAATACTTTTGATGCATAATACTAAAACTTTAAATGATATTACCTTTGTTTGGCTCTAAGTGTCTCATTTATTGTTTACATATTGATCTTTGAATATTAATTATTATATCAAAATGTAGTACAAATTCAAAAATACTTTCATTAGTGTCTTATAATACTAATAGAAGAACATTTGTACAAAAAAATTATACAAATATAAGAATATTTTTAATGTTAAATATAATGATGCAAAATATAAATGTGACCCTTAGAGGTGGACGCCGGAGTTTAAATATTATGTTTATTTTAAAATTAATTAAAACTTTTATTTCATATGAAAAGAAAATAAATTCAAAACATACTAACAACAATTTTAATATATATTAATAATGTTGAATTGCTTAAATTAAAGCGAAAACATATTTATCTGATTTTACTTTTAATTTGAAATTAAAATTTTGATTAAATTTTGGTTTAAATAATATTTTGATATGATATTTTATAATAAAAGTACTCCCTACATCTCATAATAAGAATAATATTTATTTTTACACGTAGATTTTTTAATATTAATATTATATAGGTTTGTAATAAGAAAAAATAAAAATATCCATATTAGTATTATGTAATATAAAAATAATGTAATTTGTGTAATATATTGTAAATTGTAAAGGTATTATGTTAGACATGCAGCACAACTATGAAACATCTTATTTTGGGACGGAAAAGAAAATAAAAAATAGCACAAATCTTAGGGTAGGAGGGAGTAATATATATATATATATATATTATATATTATTGAAAAATACATTTCTACATATCTACATATAACTACCGAAAAGGGGTTTGATTCCCTTACCTTTTTGGAGGAAATAACTTCTACAAAATTTTTGACCATGAAAAAAATAATATTTACTATCAATCAATCCTTGAATACACCGCATCTTCTGCCTTCATTAAACATGAAACTTCATAGACAAACCCCTCCAAAATTCTTTACTCCGAGTGCAAAGTTTTTTAGGTAATCTCTCTATCTCACTGGTATGGTCTATTACTTACTGAACCTATTCCATTCGCAGAAAAATTCTCTAACCTACCTTTTAAACTAAAACACTACAAGTACTTTGAATACCAACAAGCCTGGTTTAACTTCTGGCTCACTAACAAATCAAAAACCCACACATGGCTCATTTACTTTGACCTAACAGCTAACATAAATTTCTTCCCCATCTGGTGGTCTACTTTGTGGGAATACTTTGGGTCTGTCCCCGAAATTCTTCCACCCATCATCCAAGAATCTTTTCATATATTCTCCAGCAATATTGTCCGACAGAATATGAAAAGACCTATTCCACCCCACTAGCAAACTTCTATACAAATTTTTATGCTCCTTGGATATTTTCTTGGACCCTTGAAATTCATAGTAATAAACACAAGGTGTTGCGGCGAAAGTTTAATGTGAAATGGTGGGGAAAATGTTCAATTGTTAAAAGTATACATCCAGACCAAATCGAGTATTGGAATGCCCCAGATACAAGTGCAAAGCATATTTCAGCAAAGCCAACGACTCCGCAAATCAAATTCCAAGAACAAAAATCTCATATTGCTTCTCTCATTGCAGCCGCAAAAACACCAGAGGAAGCCATTCGAATCATACAAAAGCAACTAGACTCAGACAATTCAACAAGTCAATCAAACGACACATGGTTCGGTAATAGTAGAATATAAAAAAAAAATGATGATGACATTCCACAAAATACGGAAGATACCATCTAAAGGTCAATCGTGACACAATTTTAATATACCAGGAAAAAAATACTTAAAAAAGAAAAATCATATACATATCCTTACTATTTAGCTACACGTATGCACATAACTATATAAAAATACATCTTTACATATCTACATATGCACACATATGTAGATTACTCTATATATATATATATCCCTATCTATATATATAACTACTCTCTAGTACATATGTACACGCATAAATACTATACACATATATATACACATACTTTATATACATATCTACACATAAATACATATATATACTTCCTAACAGGTTCTACTAGCCAGTAAAAGAAGGATGGCCGACAAGATCACATGTTCCACTTACCAATTATGTAATGATGGCCAACTAGACTACCACCGCTTTCCGCATAAGTCATGATAACCAAGTGGACAAAACCCTCGTGACATTTACACATTAGTCCCTTCTCACTTCATCAAGAAAATGAATGGGGGAGGGGGTACAAGTGTGAGCAAGAGAGTCATTCTTCCTTCCTGAAATCCAGAAGTATTAAATGCCTAGGAGTGTCCAATATAATAGTGAAGTCTTAGTAACTAGATTTAGAAGTGTTCAACGTTCTAGTGAAGTCTTAATAACTAAATTCAAAAGTGTTCAACGTTCTAGTGAAGTATAAGTAACTAGGTACGAGTTAGTAAGAAATCGTTGAGTGTTTCAAAGTCGTTACCTTTAAAAATCTTTGAGAGTCAGTATGTCTTAATTTATTTAGTTTATGTTTTATAAATAAACCATAAGTTTGTCAAAGTTGTGTCAAGTTTGAGTCTGTTAAGTCCATAATATGTTCATTAGTGTCATTATGTGAAATCATCAGTTTATTCAAAAGATGTTAACCTGAGTTTATTAGAAGTATATTTAAAAAGCTCAAATCAAGACTATAATGTTCTTAAATACTTTAAAAACCTCAAAGAACTGTAATTACTAATTTTATTAATAGACTTTTCCCCTTGACCGGCAAGGCTAGACTACTAATTTAATTCTAACAGCCCTTACCACTAATTCTAACACTCTAACTATTTTGTATTCTTTTACATCCTTTAAATGACAGTATTATTGAAAATTATAAAAATTAAATATTAAAAATTTAAATTTAAAATGCAAACAAAACACACTTATATATCAAAACTTTTTAGTGAAATCTTATCATCATTTTTTTTAATAATGTGTTTGTTTGCCCAAAAAATTATTTTCTGATACAATTTTTAATATATATTTTATTTTTTTACAAAAATTAATATTTAATATTAAATATTATCTTTTATATTATAAACATAATTCCATACACCTCATATAAAAAAAAAAAATCAAAATACTAAACAAATAAATCCAATAATAAGATCGTGTATTAAATATACTGGTTGAATTAATTAAATAAAATAATTATCAGCTTTATTTGATAATTATTTTTAATTTTTATTGTTTAATAAAAAAATCTATCACCTAATATTACTTTTATCATTATTTATAATAATAAAACATAATAATATTACTCACTCCCTCAACCAATTTTGTAGTATAAGATTGGCCCATCGAAACAAGAGTATAAGATATAAAATTATTTGATTAGTAAAATCAATTCGAATTTGAATTTAATTAAATTTAGTTTATTTTGGTTTTGAATTCAAGTTCAAACTAATTTTTTAAAACATCCGAAATAAACACATTAAAACTTTCAAATCATATTTGCTATCTTTTATTTACATAGATATTTTATATTTGAACTTCTAATATTATTCATCAATAATATTTTTTTACATCAAATATATATATATATATTTTGTTTCCTAACCTAAAGCTTCTCTATAAACAGAGATTGTATATATATTCTTTTTATTCAATGTTCGAAATTAACACTCGTAATACCTCTAAATAACTTAAATTTAATTCTAGTTCAACATAAATGAATTCCATAAAAAATATAGCACCTCATGAGTCTTCCAAATGATAATTAAAGTTTTTTTTTTTTCCTAATAAAATGCAATATCTTTGTTATAAAACATGATATTAAATTACTATAATTTACATCAACTTTAAAATCCAAAACCTTAAAAAAGCACACCACCACAGCACACGACACCATTTACATTCCATTTCTGTTAGATGGGAATGGGAATGGGAATGGAAATGGGATCAAAAGGAAGAGGAGGAGAGGATAGTTCCAATCCTCTTGAGTCTTCACAATAGATGATAGATAGATATGACTGCCATTTCCATTTCTGCCAAGATGGTATGCTATGCTATGCTATGTAATTAAGAAAGTTAACACCATCACAAATCTATCTAAACCATCCATCAGCAACTATTATTTATTGCATATATACTCACTCCTCTCTATTTGGTCAGGTCAGGTCACTCACTCACTAGTAAGAGAGTAACTTCATAAACTTGTGTTGCTTCTGTTACTGTTTTCACTTTTCAGGTAAACATGCACGCCAATAAATGATAAAAACATATTTCTCCCACAATTATTTGCTAACAAGTATTTAATTTATTCCTAATTCATTATCGGTTAACTGAGCAAACACATCTCTAAATCTTAACATATCTTACAAGAATCATAGCTATTAGAATCTCCAACCATTTCTCTCTCAAACAAATTTCACCACTCAATTCGAATCTCCAACCATTTCTCTCTTATAGACATATAAGAGTTCAATAATGCATAAAAAAATGCTTATATATATATATATATACACATGCACACAATCATGATTGATTCCAGGAGTTGATATTTTCTAAACAAATTTCAATCATGTAACTAGATTTACCTGTGAAATCCCACAGCATTTCGGGCATGTGCCCCCAAAACTCATGATCAATCAAAATTTAACTTCTTCTGATGGGAAGTGATCATTAACTCTTGGGACATGATTGAGTTCGGACTAGTCGCACATGAGATCAAAGACAATATCAATTCACTCCAGAAAAATACATACATGTATTGATGGAGTTGAGGGCCATCCTTAGTTCATTAATTCTCTAGCAATTTTCCATCTGCACTGGACAAATCTACAATATACTTATGGCAATGAAACTATAAAACCAGGGTGTGAGGCTCCATGGTAGTGCTGCTGCTGCATTTGGCTCCGCCTAATAATGAAATAAAACACGAGCCACAGATCATTACCAACAAGTGCCATAAAATTATTTTACAATTGTAATATAAAGTGGAACTGAATCTTGATGAAGCCCAAATACATGCGCAAACCCGATAAGCCAGTACCTCATTATACAGGGACAGACTTTTTTTTTCCCTGGAAATACACAATGTCGATGATTCAAAATATGACTCCAACTATACACTTTTATCTTCAGTAAATTAGTATAACCTTTTCTAGTTTCACTTTGTTTGATTTGTGTGAAAGTATATGTACATATAAATACTCAAATTAATGTGTGTGTAAAGTGATATGAACTAATATACTCGATTTTGATAGCAGCTCTGAAATGCAAAGATATTCCTTACCATAGCCTCATCAGCAGGTTATACAGGAAATGAGTCAGAAAGCCTTCCATCGTCATCTTCAGGTATACAATCAGAGCACAAGAAATGGTCCAATTTCTTTACTTCCTCAATGGTCAGGTCCACACAAGAAGGATGAAACCTTGGGCACAAAAATGAATAAACCATAAATTCTCAAGATGGATTTTCACAATTAATGCATCTGCAGTGTTGGAAATTTATCATCTAACATATTGTTTTGAATAACATGATATTTAATGGATTGTAAGTGATTTAGATAACATACACAACTATTGATCTTGTGACCAGATTCAAAGACACTAGGATACTTTTCAATATGCCATCTCACTCCATATCAATTTAAAAGGAAAAAAAGAATAATAACGAGTTCTTCGTTACATAATGTATATACTATATACTCATGCATACATACATATAAGATGGAATAAACATACCAATCATTGCATCCCTCACATCGAACCATGAAATCATCGGGGTTTACAGGCATCTCGCATTTGCAGTACCTTCAAAAACAAAAAAAAAAAATCACCAAGAGGATACACCCGATATTATAAAAGCAAGCCACATTCTCCACATTTACCAAGACTAGCAGAATATTCAAAATTAAAAGGAGAGACTCACACAGCAACACGGTCAGGAGTGAACCGTCCAGTTGCTACGTTGTACTCAAACCTGCAAAAGTAGTCATCTCTACCCACAGTCGGAATCTTAGCATAGTTCTTAAATGTGTGCACATAGCACTTTCCCTCGATAGTCTCTACTCTCTGCACATCATAGTGATCCGATAGAAAGAGCTCCTTTGAACCATGAAACACCCCACGTCCCCCAACAGATTCCTCGGGGCGATAGTACCACCGCACCAGCACCTTGACAATGTTCCGGTAGTCAGACTCAATTTTCTCCACTTTTGCAACATATGGAGGATTGCCTGCATCACATGGTCTCATCAACACACAGTCACCCGCTGCAAAAACACCCACCAATCTTAGTCCAAGCTCTCAAAATTGCCATCAGCCAAACTTTAAGAATATAAACACATCATAGTAGCTACCTTGGAGTAAGTGCATACCAAATCATGTAGAAGCGATAAATCAAAGTAGCCTATAGATTGATTAGATTGTTATAGAACATCGATGCATATAACCACTCTTGTTAGCATTAAATGCGTAGATGACAATAAGACAATCAATCTAATTTAGTAATGTGCAAGTATCCGCCCGTTGACGTAAACAAAAATTTAATATTTTCTCACAATGCGGAAGGAAATGCTTAGGCAGTTAGGTAGAATTTAGAAATGAACAAAACACTACAACGAAGGACCCAAAATACTGAATCCCAATTAATGTTTAAAGTATAAATGTAAACAATTTCCTTGCCATTCTTTCTGGTGTGGAGTTAGATCTGGTCGAATTCAGTAAAAAACCACACCAATCCAAGTATCCAACCCATGTAATTTGCATATGCATACCAATACAAATTCAGATCATTGTAGATGATTTGCAAACCACAACTTTTGATCAGATCAAACTTTCAACATCGAAACCTACATAATATATTACCGGCTTTTAGCTGTATTTTTTATTTTAAGGTAAGTTATTTTTAAATTTCCAATCCTTTTTTAACCCTTTAACCTTAAAATCATCTTCCCACTTCTCTCCTGCTTACTTTCCTACGTTTTCTTCCCCTGTTCTGCTTTCAATTCTCTACCCCACGCTTGTTTCAATGATGTAATGTTGTTTGTAATATTATCCACTGTTTTTACTTTCTTAGCATTCAACTAATATGTCGTTAATTGAAATGATTCTGCCTAAAACTATATCACAAGTTTCAAACATCCTGTTGCAGTAAACAGCAATGTGTGTGTGCGCGCATATAAATACATTAATTGTATATTAATACTTTATGGAAGGCGCCATGGCGAGTGGGCATACACCAAACGTTCATTCTTTCGAATTATGATTATGCAAAGTAGCAAAAACATTTAAAACCTAGGCATTTAGGTCAAAAAAAAGTTATTCCAGAAAACAAAAAACTAGAGAAAGTAAAATTAATTTCCAAAATTACGTTTCAGGACTGTGTTGGTGCGATGCATGGTGAATGAAGCAAGTTCCTTCTTCCCAGGCTTCGACTTCGCCATATCTCTTCACAAATGAACAAATAAATACAGAAATTCCGAAAACCGCCTGCATATAATGTAAATCCTACTTCACATCCAACAATAGACAAGAAAACACCTCGTGACTTTTAGGGAAAATGGAGAAAAAATTGAAGCGGCAGACTTCGGCGGAGAAGACGAGTGTCATCACTCATCAGTCGGGCGGTAGTATCTTTTCCCTCGGATATTTATATTCTTCGTAATAACACTTTTAACCCTTCAAAATTGTCTACACAGTACTCCCTCCATACCAAACACACCAAACAAGTGCAACATTTATTTTTGGCATAAATTTTTAAGTGGATAGTATTAAAAATAATAATTTAGAAATTAGGTGATATAATAGAGAGAGAAATATATATTTTATTTTTTTATTTGAATAATGTGAGGAAGATAAAGTGTGGATTAGAGATTATGTATAATTAATTATTTCCTATTTTGAAAATATTGTAGGGCGTTTGAGACATATTAAAAAAAAAATATTGCACGGTGTTTGGAATGGAGGGAGTAATATTTTATCATCACAATGTCATATACTTTGTCTACATAGTACTCCCTCCGTCCACTTATCATGTCCACATTATCGTTTTTATCTATTTTACATTTGACTTTACTTTACTTTTTCTTTTTAAATAATTATACATTTTATCTCATTTTATTACTTATTTTAATCTTGTATAATTATTTTTTCTAATACATTCTTAATTATCTACTAATTATATTTATTTTAAATTCTCGTGTCTACAGTAACTCGGACACGGTACATGGAACGGAGGAAGTAATATATATTTTATCCTCACTCCTAACATATAGTCCCTCGCTCCGTCTTTCTTTCAATGGTTTTTTTTTCTTTGTCTTATTGTAATTGACATATTTGTATTTTTAATAAAAATTACTAAATAATCTATAATATAATATACAATCTACTCAAAAAAAATTTATTTCTCTCTCTTTAAAAATAATTTTTTTATCTATATTTAAAACTTCTATTTTTTATATTATAAATTAATAAATATATTTTTTTTATTTAGTTGTATTATTTAAAATTTTATTTTCTTGTTACGAGAAAACAAAAAAGAAAGCAAATAAAGAACAGAGGTTTTACATGGTTCGGTAAAGGTGTGTCAACCTACGTCTACAGGCCGGAACCAAAGAGATTTTATTATACTGATTCAAAGAGTTACAATCATGTCATACGACTAGAGACCATAGCTATATATTTATAAGCACCCCAAAACACCCTAAGTCCTTAGCTTATTTGTTATTCATTAAGATAAGCCCAAAAGTAACCCTGTTAATTGAAACAACTATTTCGCTTTGGTTTCGAGTTGGATAGACCGCTAAATCCAAGTCACGTTTCAACAATGTCCACCTTGACTTGGAGTTTCTCCAACCGCCAAAATTTCATCAGTATCTTTCAGTCGTCTCCTTCCTGCCAGATGCCCCGAGAGGACTTTACTTCCTGCGAATATTTACCAAGTTCAAGCAGTGCTCGAACTTCTCCGTCAGTAATACCTTTGTCAACATATCAGCTGAATTGTGTTCTGTAGCTATTTTCTAAATAGAAAATATGTCTTCCTCCAAAACATCACGGATAAAATTCAACCTTACATAAATATGTTTGGTTCTCTCATGGTACACTGGATTTTTAACCAAACTCAAAGCACTCTAACTATTACAGAATAACACCGGTTTCTCCATCTTCGGACCCAAACTCTGCACCAGACCATGTAACCAAATACCCTGCTTAATACCTTTGGTCATTGACATGTATTCCGCCTCAATCGTCGACAGTGCAACCGTAGGTTGTAAAGTAGACTTCCAACTAACTGCACATCCAAACAGAGTGAAGATAAAGCAAGTCAATGATCTTCATTTCACCAAGTCACCCCCATAATCAGAGTCTGCATAGCCAATTAGACCATCACCATGGCCTTTATCATCATATACAGACAAATATCAGACGCTTCTTTCAAGTATCGCAAAATTCACTTTACAGCCATCCAGTGAACTTTACCCGGATTAGCCATAAACCTGCTCACCACACTAACCGCATAAGCGAGATCCGGTCTCGTACATACCATTGCATACATAAGACTTCCAACTGCACTTGAATATGGAATTGTTTTCATGTAGCTAACCTCTTCATCTGTAACCGGTATAGTGCTTCGATCAAGTTTAAAGTGTGCCGCCAAAGGGGTACTTACCGGTTTGGACTGATCAACAGAGAATGCCTGCAAAACTTTCTCAATATACTTTTCTTGAGAAACCCATAGCCGTTCTGCTTTTCTACCACGCCAGATCTCCATACCTAGTATTTTCTTTGCTGCACCCAAATCCTTTATCTCAAACTAACCATTTAGTAGAGCCTTCAAGTCATTAATTATAACCATATTTTTAGCTGCAAATAACATATCATCCACTTACAATAGCAGATACACAAAAGAATCACTAGAAACTTTCTTCGAGTAAACACAATTATCAAACTAATTACGAGTATAACCATTAGACACCATGAAAAAATCAAATCTTTTATACCACTGCCTCGGAGACTGTTTCAAGCCATATAGAGTTACTTTAACAAGCATACCTGGTCCCCTTTAGAACTGTTGAACCCCTCCGGTTGAGACATGTAAATCCGTTCTTCTAGATTACTATGAAGGAATGTTGTTTTTACATCAAGCTGCTCCAGCTCCAGATCAAAAGCACCCACCATTGCCAAAAGAACCCGAATATTTTTGTGTTTCACCACAGAAGAAAATACTTCATGGTAATCGGTTCCTTCCTCCTGTGAAAATCCTTTTGCCACCAATCTCGCCTTGAACCTAGTAGGTTCAACATCAAGAATTCTCTCCTTTCTTTTACAGACCTACTTGCATCCCACTGGCTTCACCCATTTTGGTAGTGCAACAAGATCCCAAGTCTTGTTCTTTTCAAGAGACTGCATCTCTTTATTCATTGCTATAATCTTGTTTTTTGCATCTTTACTCGTCACAACTTCTTTATATGTCTTTGGCTCATCAGAGTCAAGATCATCACCAACCGCCAATGCATAAGCCACAGAATTTCATGTCACATGTGTTGACACATCCTGCAAACCTAGCTGGTTTTTGAATATTTCTCTTTCCCTTTCTTGCTGCTATGAAATCTTCAACCTCAATACCAAATTCATCAGTTTCCTCCTCAACTAGTTTCCCTTGAGTTTTTGACTGATCTGGTTGATCAGATTGATCAATAGTATTATCCTGCTACTTTTCCTCTAACACAATTCTGCTAGGAGTCTCAAACTCTACCCTCTGGTCAGTAACACAATCTTTTGTACCTGTAATACTTTCACAACCTCTACTCTGATCAAGCATAGCATATTCATCAAAGGTTACATCTCTGCTAATAAGAAATTTACCAGGATTTTTACCTTATGTACACCACAATCGATAACCTTTGACTTCTGTTACATACCCTAGAAATATGCATTTTACCTCCCTAGGCTCCAGCTTACCATAATTCATATGAGCGTATGCAGGACATCCAAATATTCTTAAATTAGAGTAATCAGAGGGTTTACTGGACCATACATCTTGAGGAGTCTTTAAGTCAATTGTAGTTGATGGAGATCTATTAACCAGATAGCTAGCAGTGTTAACTGCTTCAGCCCAGAATTGCTTAGATAAACAAGCAAATATGCGCATACACATAGCACGCGCCATGAGGATTTGGTTCATTCGCTCTGCAACTCCATTTTGCTGTGGTGTGTGTCGTACAGTGTGGTGCCTCACTATACCTTCTTTCTTGCAGAAATCATCAAATAGAGCATTGTAGAACTCCAACCCATTATCAGTTCTTAGAGTCTTGACCTGTTTACCCGTCCGTTTTTCAACCATGGTCTTCCACTCCTTGAACTTCCCAAACACCTCATCTTTAGTCTTCAGAAAGTACAACCAGACTTTTCTCGAATAATCATCTATGAAAGTGACAAAGTAAGAACAACCACCCTGCGATTTCACCAGAGAGGGACCCCATAAGTCTGAATGAACATACTCCATAATTTCTTT
Organism: Andrographis paniculata; assembly: GCF_009805555.1. Classification (NCBI taxonomy): domain Eukaryota; kingdom Viridiplantae; phylum Streptophyta; class Magnoliopsida; order Lamiales; family Acanthaceae; genus Andrographis; species Andrographis paniculata. The sequence continues at coordinate 4,871,840 of NW_026137611.1, forward strand.
TGAAGTGTGATGACCGGTACTAAACCTCACCCTGCGTTGCTTCCCTTTTACACAAGCCTCACGTAATTGAATTTTACCTATCACATCCCCACCAAATAAACCCTACTTGCTCAACACAGAAAACCCTTGCTCACTCATGTGACCTAATTAACGGTACCACAAATTTATCTTGTCATTATGTTTATTCAAGGACTGGGATACCGCTGCTGTTCCCATCACTGTACTGCCCTGTAGAAAATAAATTCCATGCTGCAGTTTTCCTTTCATCATTACCAGAGCACCTTTCAGGACTTTCACCTACTCACCTTCACCATGATATATTAAACCATTCTTGGCTAAGGTGCCAAGAGAAATCAAATTCTTTCTGAGTTCAAAAACATACCAACAGTCAAATTTCCTGACAGTACCGTCATGAAATTTTATCTGCACTATCCAGCTCCCCTTTATGGCTAGAACCCCATCATCACATAACTTCACCGTTCTATTCCACTCCTTAAAAGAAGTGAGTAGATCACGAGAGAACGTCATATGGTGAGAAGCACCGGTATCCATAATCCATAAATCAGCAGTACTAGCACTATACGCTGTTAGAACTTCACCAAAGTTCCCATCATCAGAACTGTCTTGTACCACAGCAGCACTACTGCCACTGTTACTAGAATCAACTTTTGTATTTCCCTTCTTTTGTGTACAATCCTTTTTATTGTGCTCCTTCTCCTTGCAAAGATAATACTTAACTTTCATAGAGGATTTTGATTTTGAACGCGACCTCCCATTCCCGTGACCCATCTCCTGTGGTCTTTCCCTACCTGCAAACAGACCTGAATCAGAACCCTCTTCCAGATAAACCTTTATTTTCAATTCTATTGACATAAGGACATCTTTCACATCATTAACAGAAATTGTAGTTCTCTCATATAGCATAGTATCTATAAAATTCTCATATGAACCAGGTAGTGAACATAGTAAAATTAGGGCTTGATCTTTATCATCTATTTTAACATTAACCCCTTGAAGATCAAGAATAATACGGTTAAAGGTATCAAGATGATCCTTTACCTGAGTACTTTCGGACATCCGGAGGGTGTAAAGACGTTGTTTCTGATATAGCCTGTTCGTGAGAGAGTTATTCTGGTACTTCTCACACAATTTATTCCATAGCCAAAAAGCCGTCGTCTGATCTACAACCTCCCGTAACATCTCATCAGTAACTGACAGCAAGATCGCAGAATGAGCCCTTGCCAAAATATCCTTATTTATCTCCTCCTTCGTGTCTTTAGGAAACTTGTCTTCTCCCTCAAACGCAGCCGCACATCCTTGTTGAACCAGAAGTGTCCCCATCTTGACCTTCCAGAGCGTAAAGTCATTTGACCCTTTAAACTTCTCAAGATCAAACTTATACGAGGACATCTTCAATCAATCAAACCTGGCTCTGATACCAGTTGTTATGAGAAAACAAGAAAGAATGTAAATAAAGAACACAAAGGTTTTACGTGGTTCGGTGACGGTGTTTCAACCTACGTCCACGGGTAGGAATCAGAGAGATTTTATTATACTGATTCAGAGAGTTACAATCATGTCTAGGAACCATAGCTATCTATTTATAATCACCCCAAAATACCATAAACCCTAAGCCTATTTTTTTTTATTAATTAGGATAAGTCCAAAAGGAACCATTCCAATTGAAACAGCCTTTTCGCTTTGGTTTCGGGTTAGATAGACCACTAAATCTAAATCACGTTTCAACATTTCTACACAATGATATTTATACTGCAGATATAATATTTAAAATACTTAAACACATATTCTAAATTTACTTTAATCGTATGCTCCATCCGTCCCATATATTTTTGGGTCTATTATTACTGTAGATACGCGAATTTAATTAAGAAGTATATTAGTAAAAATAATTTATTTAGTAAAAATAATTATAGATAAGGGGTGTATTTATTTGAGATTTCATTGGATTTTTTTGAATTTTAGAAAGTTGAATTTTTGTGGATTTAGAAAGTCCATATAGTCCGGAGAGTTTGATGGATTTTATTAATTGATTTAGATGAATTTTTACAAAAATTTTTTTATGAATTTATATGAATTTGGTAGGATTGTAAAATAATTATTTTTATTAATTAATATAATTTTGTTGTGTAAACACAAGTTTTATAAATATAATATATTAATAATTAAAGTTATTATATATTATTATATTTTTATAAAACAAATTTAATATTAAAACATAAAATATAGTTATTAATGATGTAGAAATATTGTAACATATATAATAATATTATTTTGTATATTATTTTTAATTTTATACTTTTATTATATTATCCTTCAATATATCAATTTTATTATTATTATTATTATATATAATTTTTTACATAAAAATAAATATATAGATAAAATCAAACACTGTGTTTACAATTTTTCAGAACATAATGAAATTAAAAAAATAAATAAATAAAACTAAAAGATTAACGAGAAAAATATATATATATATAATTTACTTTATAGACAGTACAGTGTATTTCATAAAAGAAACAATAATACATATTTATTATGATAATAATATATCTTAAATATTATATTTATAATATAAAATACATATTTTCAAAAAAAAATTAATAATAATTTGCTAATATATTTTAATTTTAAATTATTTTTCATTAAATATTCATAATATTATTAATAAATATTATCATATTATTTATAAATTATTCAATAACAACAACAACAACAACAACAACAACAACAACAACAACAACAACAATAATAATAATAATAATAATAATAATAATAATATTGATAATTTTTCTTATAATAGACTTTAAAAGTCTATGGATTGTTGAACACCACCGAATTTTAAAAGACTTTTCTGGATTGAATACATCCAAATTTTAAAATTTGAATTAAATATCTTCATATTTTAAAAGATTTTTAAAATTTTGGATTGAATACACAAACAAAATCCTATAAAGTTTTGATTAATAAACCCTCAAATTAAGATAACTTAATAGTTTAATTAATATTAAGAAAATTATTAAATATAAAATTTAAAATGCAATTAAAATGTACAACCATATTTTCGAAAAAAAAATGACAACTTATGTGCGACAGGGACAAATTATGTCGGAATGAGGGAATATAAAAACTATCAATAATATATTACTCATATAAAAATATAATTAAATAATATTGTAATTAAATATTATTAACTAATTAAATTCTTTACCTTAAATACCATATCCCAAATCAAATGAGCGGACAAAGGTGATTTCGGGAAGGGTTTCGACAGGAAAGGGTTTCGTCGGGGAGGAAAGAGGCTTTTTCTGGTTGAATTTCAGTGTCGTCAGAGCGGCACAGGGGATATCAGCTGCTGGCGCAGATCTTTATTCTCAATTTTCTTTAGGAATATTGCTTCAGGTTCAGACTTTAGAGAGTTGGCCTCCTTGGTGAATATTGTGGCTCAAGTTAGGGATTGACTTTTCCCTAAACATAGCTCAGCAAATCTCAAACATGGGTTTGGTTTAATCGGATTAAAAGTCGCGTAGAGGCAGAGAAAGTTGTTAAGACGTTCAATGGGCGGAGGTGATGTGGGAGAAATTTGAGAGTAAATCTGGATAAGGAACGCAGGAGTTCCCAACCGATAGGAGGTCGAACCTTGAATGTCTTCAAGAATAGTTTTCAAGATGGGCGTAGCTTTCTTGATGTGGTCACAGGGTCGAACTTTGGTGAAGGTGGATTCCAAAAGCTAGAAGAGGTGGCCAAGGGAGTGTCTTCCAAACAGTACCTCGAATTAGATTTGGACATGGATATGCAAGTTTCCCTGACTAGTGCAGCGGTGGTTAGGGTGAGAGATCTTCTGAAATTGGATGTTTTGATGCAATTTATATTCAATCAATTCACTTATTGTACCAAGTTATCTTATATAGGGGGGAGATTGATGCTAGCCGAATTTGAATATGTTGAAGAGCGCGACCTATTTCTAGAGATACCTTTGCCTACCTTCAAGACCTTGCTTAATGGAAGGTAGCTTGGAAACCCAATTTAAAAACCTCATTAAGACTAGTTTGGCTAGCGATTAGAGGGCTTTCGGTGCAAGTTTAGGGGGAAGAGTCTTGGCGGAGAATTGCAGCGCAATGTGGTGAGTTGGTAGGATGTGATGAAGATACTAAGGAGAGACATCGGCTGGACTCTGCTAGAATTCTCATCCTTACAGAAGATAGCTCGTCCATCCCGAATGAGTGGTGGATAAACGTGGGTGGCTCTCTCGTCAAAATCCATTTTGTTGTGGGAGAGGCTGGGAATGCAGTTAAAGTGGATGGAAGTGATGTACATTTTCGAGAGAAGTCTCCTATAGAGGCCTAAACAAATTCTTTAGAAAAGGAAGCTGTGTTTCAGTTTGAAGAAGAATGAGAGGATTGTGCCCATAATGGTAGAGGGCTCAACTCAAGGAATTCAGGAGAACCGATTCACATCCTCACCCCCTATGAGAGATTCGGGTGAAGCTCGAGGCCAAGGGCAAATTTTTGTCAATCCTATGGGTGCCACATCAGATTTGACATGGATACGAAAAGATCGGGACTTGCAATTCCATATATTCCAATCGGACCAGTCTCGAGCGCTCGAGCAAAAGCGTGCATTGAAAAATTGCAAGGCCCGATAAAGAAATTAGAGAATTCGAGCCCAACCGACGGACTATGTTACAACATGCGGGGACTTGATGGAAAGCCTAGGGCGAGTGCCGTGGTTGTAAAGGTTACATTGGAGCTTGCAACGCCTCAATCGGACAACTAACGAAAATTTTTTGCAAGCCTAGGAGTTTGCTAAAATAGAGGGTTTAATATGTAATCATATAAACCTAGGTTACACATGCTCAAGTGGGGGGGACCATCCATTGGAACCACTTATATATATATAATAAACTCTCACATGCAAGGGGGGACCATTAGCTAGGTGTCTCTCATTGGGAGGTTACTTACTCATACACAACCCATCCCACATTGGAAAATCACTCCACTTGCCCCTTCCCCCACTCCTATAAATAGGACTCTTAAGGTGCATTGTAAAACACACCAAGCAAGAATATTTTTATGAATATTTGATCATTATTGATCATTTCCTTTTTATGGAAAGTTATGCTTGATAGAATACTTTCTCTTTTAGTCTAATATTTCATATAATGCAATTCTATTGCATGCTCCATGGGGTTTAGTTTGAAAATTCGGGTTTGAGTATAAAGCTTCAAGTTCGTAGCATTTGGGAAAGATGGAAGAGCTCTCCAAAGTGTCGACCAAGGTGGTGCCTTCGTGAAGGATGGTTCGATGCTAGAAAGGTATCGGGTCGTGCTTACGTTAGTACTTACTTAGGTTTGCTTCTCTTTCGATTATCCTTTTTCTCACTTTATTCGTTTCCGCTTAGTTAATTTATTCTTTTCTTGCTTAGTTAGTTCTGTGTAGTTGTTCGTTCTTTGTCGTTGTTTATTAGTTTATTACGTGTCTTGTGTAGTTGATCAATTCAGTCCAAGAACTTTTTGAGAAGGGATGGGTTCGGGAGAGCTTATCACCATGTGCTGTTCCTATTATCATTGTCCTCAAGAAGGATGGGACTTGGAGGATGTGTGTGGATTGTAGAGCAGTGAATGCGATTACAATTAAGTATCAACACCCAATCCCGCGCCTTGATGACTTGCTTGATGAGATCAATGGAGCGAGAATCTTCTCCAAGATTGACCTTCAGAGTGGATACCACCAGATTCGTATGTAACCCGGCGATGAGTGGAAGAAGGCATTTATAACAAAGCTAGGTTTGTACAAATGGTTGGTAATGCCATTCGGTCTAACTAATGCTCCTATTACCTTCATGCGTTTAATGAATCATGTTCTACGTGCTTTCATTGGTAAATTTGTTGTAGTATACTTTGATTATATTCTTGTCTACAGTAAAAGTGAAAAGGAACATGTGGAGCATGTGCGACTCGTCTTTCAACGGTTAAGGGAAGAAGAACTCTATGCTAATTTTAAAAAGTGCATATTCCACACTAATGAAGTTATTTTCCTTGGGTTTGTAGTTAGCGAGGATGGCTTGAAGGTTGATGAAACAAAAGTAAAGGCAATTAAAGAATGGACACGTCCAATGAATGTGGGAGAAATTAGGAGGTTTTTGGGAATGTGTGAATTTTTTCGGAGGTTCGTGCCTGGTTTTAGCTTGATCATTGCTCCTCTCACATCCTTGCTCAAGAAGGGAGTCCCATTTAAATGGGAACAAGCACACCAAGAAGCGTTTGAGACATTGAAGGCAAAGCTTACTCAAGCATCAGTACTTGCGGTACCAAAATTTGAGAAGATCTTTGAGCTTGAGTGTGACGCTTCGGACAAAGGCATGGGTGCAGTTTTGCTTCAAGAAGGTCGACCCATAGCCTATCATAGTGAGAAATTTGGAGGGGCTGCCTTGAATTACTCTACATATGACAAGGATTTGTATGCGGTGGTACAGGCTTTAAAGACATGGCAAAATTATTTGATGCCACGAGAGTTTATGATACACACCGATCATGAGACCTTTAAGCACTTGAGGGGGCAACAACAGTTGAATCGAAGGTTTTCCAAGATGGCGCATTTCATTCCTTGTGCAAAGACAAATGATGCCCATCACATCGCCAAACTGTTTTTCAAGGAGATAGTACGCCTTCATGGTGCCAAGGTCTATTGTCTCAAATCGTGATGCAAAGTTCGTGAGTTACTTTTGGAAATCATTGTGGCACAAAATTGGTGCTAAGCTTCTTTTCTCCACATCCTATCACCCCCAAACTGACGGACAAACGGAGGCGGTAAACCGGGCGTTGGGTAATCTCCTTAGAGTTATTGTGAATTCACATAGTAAAAGTTGGGATGAATGTCTTCCTTACATTGAATTTGCATACAATAGACATATCCACACAACCACACACATGTCACCGTTTGAAGTAGTTTATGGAATGAACCCACTAACGCCTACTGATCTTTTACCATTGCCTAGCAATGAGTTCTTAAATGTTAATGGTAGGGAACGAGCAAGACGCATAAAGGAACTTCATAAGGATGTCAAAGCAAGTCTAGAAAATCTGCGGAGGTATATCCTAAGTACGCTAACCGCGGATGTAAAGTTGTAATATTGCATCCCGACGATTGGGTTTGGGTTCACATGAGGAAGGAAATGTTTCTGGCAAGGCGATGTACAAAGCTATCACCCCGAGGAGATGGGCCATTTAGAGTTCTTGAAATGATTAATGATAATGCATATTGAGTGCTTTCTCATCAAACGGTATGCATTATCACATGAGCCATCAACCATTTCTCACATGCAAGGGGGGACCATTAGCTAGGTGTCTCTCATTGGGAGGTTACTTACTCATACACAACCCATCCCACATTGGAAAATCACTCAACTTGCCCCTTCACCCACTCCTATAGATAGGACTCTTAAGGTGCATTGTAAAACACACCAAGCAAGAATATTTTTATGAATATTTGATCATTATTGATCATTTTCTTTTTATGGAAAGTTATGCTTGATAGCAATACTCTCTCTCTTAGTCTAATATTTCATGGAATGCAATTCCATTGCATGCTCCATGGGGTTTAGTTTAAAAATTCGCATTTGAGTATAAAGCCTCAAGTTCGTGGCATTTGGGGAAGATAGAAGAGTTTTCCAAAGTGTCGACCGAGGTGGTGCCTTCGTGGAGGATGGTTCGATGCTAGAAGGGTATCGGGTTGTGCTTACGTTAGTACTTACTTAGGTTTGCTTCTCTTTTGATTATCCTTTTTCTCGCTTTATTCGTTTCCGCTTAGTTAATTTGTTCTTTTCTTGCTTAGTTAGTTATGTTTTCTTGCTTAGTTAGTTCTGTTTAGTTGTTCGTTCTTTGTCGTTGTTTATTAGTTTATTCCATGTCTTGTGTAGTTGATCAATTCGGTCCATGACAAGATTTTCAAAAGTCGAACTCTTTTGAGCAGACGGGGGATGAGCTGATTAAAATGCCTAATATAGTTCTTGGAAGGACGGGTAGTTCTTATGATTCTAAGGCGAATTCGTTGGCCTCATCCCAAGGTGTCAATAAGTCCTCTTATTCGGAAAGGGATGATTTAACGTCAGATGAATTTGGTTCTCTCGGATGATTCTTCTCCATGGTCTAAAATTGGGGATTCTAGATATGTTACCATCCGAAAAAAGGAAAAAAAAAATCTCATCGCAAGTGATATGAGAGGAAACCAAGATATCAAATTGGCTCGCAAGACTCTCTTGGGCAGAAGAAAAGTAAGGTTGAAGAGTTCGGAGCCACAAAACATCCGGAAGATTCTAGTGTAGTTGTAGTGGCAGGGGGGCTAAATTTAAATAAATGAGTTGTAGTTCAGAGCTTGGGTAAACTATCGCCTAGAAGGAATTCAGAAATGGAGGAGAACGAAGTGGATGACACTTTTCCTTCGGCAGAAATGGCCGAATAAGAGGGCTTGATCAATTCTTTGGACAGAGTTCCAGAAACCAATCCATCTCCATCAGGTGATGTTGTGAGGGAGATAGCGGTTAATGCAAGATACGGAATGGATAAAAGGTCCAATGGCTCTCACAGCTCCGAAGATGAACAAATGTTGGAGGAAGCTAACGAAACCTGCAAACTAGCCAATCAATTAGGTGTGAGAGAGATCAATGTGGAGGAGTTTCTCTGGGATTGTTATAAGGCTTTACTAGAGGAAGGCTGACACCAATAATTGGTGTTCTTGGTTCTTTGGGAGTTGGCTTTATCCTTGATGAAAATTATCATTTTAAACTGTCGCGGTTTGGGAGGATGTGCAAAAGAAAAGGCTATCTCTAGGCTAATGAGGTTGGAAAAGCCTGATGTTTTTTTGTTACAGAAGGCTAATCCTAATTTGATAATATAAGGGTGATCCAAAGGTTATGAGGCAAAGAAGATTCTAAATATGTTGGGGTTCCTTCAGAAGGCGCCTCAGGAGGATTGTTGTGTTGTTGGAACCCTTTAGTTCTGGAGCTATCAGTGGAGGCAGCAGAGCAGAGGTATGTATGGCTGAAGGGTTCCATAGTAGGAAAAATAGAAGCTTTTAATATTCTCAATGTTTATGCTCCTAATTCAATAAGTGAGCAAAAACATTTTTGGGATAATCTTCAAACCAAAATTGGCTCGGGGAGCGATTGGTGGTGTATTGGTGGGGACTTTAATGCTAAAATCTCAAAAGAGGAAAAGAAAGGAACCACAAACGATTCACGTTCTAGAGGAGACTTCTTAGCATTTATTGATGTTTCGGGCCTTTTGGATATCCCTATGGTTGGTCGTTATTTTACTTGATCGGGGAATAGAGGCCGGTCTTATTCTAGACTGGACCGCTTCTTGATTTCCATGGTTGGTTTAGTGAGGAGGGTGAATGGAGCCAAAAGAAGCCTTTTTTTCTTTTTTTTCGGATCACATTCTAGTGTGCTTTGACATATTGAAATTAAATCGAGGCCCAAAACCCTTTCGTTGTTTTGATCATTGGCTTTTAGATGAAGACTTCGTTAAGATGATTGAAGAGTCTTGTATGAGTCCGGGAATTCTAGCATTTTAGGAGAAAAATTTAGGAGCAAAATTGAAGAAAATAAAGGGAGATATTAAAGCTTTGAATGGTTATAATAAAGGAGATTATGGTAAGGAGATCGGTTTGATTGAAAAAGAGGTAGAAGCTATGGAACGACTCCAAAAAGAAAGAGCCTGGGATCAGACTCAATTTAGTGATCTCTAGATCATCATATCTAAGCTGTGGCGAGCCTAGATGAGAGAAGAAAGTGCATGGCGTCAAAAATCTCGAGACCTATGAATCTGAGAAGGGGATAAGAACACTAGATATTTCCATACTGCGGCCAAAATTCGTCAAGCAAGAAATCATATTTCACAGGTGAGATGGAATGATATACTCTGGGTAGGTCCGTTAGGGGTTAAGGAGGCAACTCGGAAGTTTTTCCAAATTCATTTTTCTGAATAAATGAGATATTGGCCTTCACTGAATAACATTGGGTTAAAGGCTTTATAAAAAATCCAAAGAGAGAGGCTGGAAAAACCAATAGATTTTGATGAAATATGGGAAGCAATCAAGACTTGTGACAGAAGTAAGGCTCGTGGCGCTGATGGTTTCAATTTTAATTTCATTAAGAGGTTTCGGCATGTGGTTAAAGATGACGTAATTTTGATTGCCTCTAAAATCATTCAAGGGCAAAGAGATCAGGGTTGAACGGCTATGTAATGAAGATGGATATATAGATAAAGCATTTGATTGTATTGATTGGGTTGCCTTAGGGCATTTCCAACCCAGCGCAATTGTCTCCGATCGACGCCAAATCCTCTGCCACTTTTTGGCATTGCTACAGTAGCAACGCCAAAAAATGGCGTTAATTGTTTTTATTATTATTATTTTTAAAATTTTAAACTTTTTATTTTAACTTTTAAATTTATTTTTTTATTTTTCTAAATTTTTTAAAAAAATATTTTAAATTATAAAAATAAAAAATTGTTTAAAATAATATGAAAAATTGAATATTTGAATAATAATAGTGAAAAAATGGAGTTATGATTGGAGTAAAATTACTGTAGTAACTGCATGTTTATGGTTAAAATTGGATAAATAAAGCTGATGGGTTAGAGATGGCTTTAGAGACCATTACGGTGGCAATGCATTTTGGGGAGAGATGGAGGCTTTGGATCAAGAAGTACATCTCTTCAACGAGTGCGGAGGTGCTAATCAATGGCTCTCCCTCAGAGTTCTTTAATATGTAGGGGCATTTTCCAAGGGGATCCTTTATCCTCATATTTATTTCTATTGGTGGCTAAAGTTTTAAGGGTACTGGTATCGAGGGTCTGCGCCCACGGACTGTTAAAAGGATTCTTGGTTAGAAGAACAGGTTTTTCGATGAGCTATATTCAATATGCAGATGATGTTATATTCTTTATTGAAGAAAGAGCCGACACTCAGCTGGTTTTAAAAAGAATATTGCGTATATTTAAGATCTGCACAGGACTAAGAATAAGTTTTCCAAAAATTTTCTATCTTGCAATAAAAAAGGGGGGATGGTCAGCTCTTTCAGAGAGTGGTGTCGTTGTGGAAGGTGCAATTGAGAAGAGATCTCTTCGACTGGGAAAAAAGTGTATGGGAAGAGTTTCAAAAAATGATGGACACGCTGATCGGGTTATTTGGAAAGGAATAACTCACCACGATCCGGTGTTTGTATGGCTTTGGAAAATTGCTGCTCCTCCTAAGAATATTTGTTTGGCTTGGAGGATCATGCTTAACGGTCTTTTCGGAGAGGCCCAAGCAGGTTACCCATTTGTGATAATGCCACGGGATCATTTTGAAGTGAAATGTCTGCTTCTATTTGGTGTCAAGTGTTGCATTAGTATGAAATAATATGGTGACTTGGAGGAGTATGCTTGATTTGATTACTCAATGGAGATTTTTACAGAAGGTCAAAGAAAGCAGACAGTGGCAAGGAAAAAGGATAGCCTGCATAGGACCAATGCCGCATGGATGCCTCCGCTAGAAAATTAATGTGGACGGGTCTGCAGTCGAGATTCAGCGGGTAATATTTTGTTTCTCCTCGATTGGCAGATGCTTGTATATTTGAGAGATGGTATGCGATAGAAATCGACTCCTTGTCGGTAGTGGCCTGGGTTCAATGCATCCATCCGTGGAGATTGGAACAAGTGGCTGAGATTCTTAACCACTCTAAGGAAACATATAGTGAGAGAAAAAGACTATATGACGGATAGAGAGGTGCAATGGCTCTACTGTAGCTTGGATTTAAAGAAATTGTGGAGTTGGCAGACTATTTGTTCAAATATACTTTGATGACTTCGTATTAAATTAGGAGAATGGTTGCTCCAGTTTCCAGAAAATATGTGCTAATATGCTCTTGTGGAGCTTAGAAGCAAGATTTGTTTGTTCTGGTGAAGTTTAATTCAAAATTATGTTGTTTCCGAAAAGAAAAAATGAGCCCTGGAAGAGAGAATATTAGGTCATTTCTAACTCACAAATTCTATTTTATACAGTTTTAATTTTAAAACTCTCAACTCTATTTTGTGCTTCAAAAATAATATTCTTCAAAATATTTTATTTTATATATTATTTTAAACAACTTTTTATATCTATAATTAATATTATTTGAAAAAAAAAAAATAAAAGAATTAATATGTAAAAAAAAATTTAAAAAAGAAAATAAGCCTAACCATAAAATGGCACCATTGTTGGTGTCAAATATAGGGCTCCATTGGAGTGCAAAAACTCGATATACGAGTAATTGCACCAAAAAAGCAGCCCATTAGATAATAAGCCAATTATGATTAGGGACATTTCAAAGTTTGTAAAATGTTAATGAATGGGATAAGTTGTTTAGCTCTTTACCACTTGTCAATGACACCCCACTCAAGCTGAATTGGCATTGGCATGACAATCAAATTCAGGTTGCACTTGGTAAAAACTGCCGAAAGGAACGAACAAAAGTAAAACTGATGATCACAAATGATATAACACTAGTCTATCATCTCAGTTTCTCTAGTGTGCTTGCAGACTAAAAACATACAATACAATACAATAATATTGTACAACTGAAAGCTGAAAGTTGGTATCCATCCCATGATATGATATGATATTCAGCCGAGAATTTCTTATATATATTAAGATATCAAACCTAAACCTTAAACAGCACCCCTAATCTGCATATGCAAAGAATGGCTGGAAGGATAGGAAGATCAGGACATCATCCATATAATCAATCCCTCCAAGACCTCGAGAATATGCCTGTAAGCACCTGCTTCCACAAGCTTCTTCCTACAACTCTGGCTGCCTCCACCCATTATAGCCGCCACCACAGCAACGGGAAACTTCTTTGATACTGCGTCGTTTTTAGGATCCAGCATCTGCACCAACCTCATCACACTCTTCTCATCCCTCACCAATTCTTTCCTGTTAGCTTTAACAGACAGTAATGAAATCAATGCCTTGGCCCCAACCTCTTGAATCCCATCCGGCTTTACTGTCTCCATTAGCTTCATCAAGCAACTCATGCATCCAGCAATGCCCATTTTAGTACCATCACTAATTGGTAACTTAGCAAGCAAAGATGCAGCCATATGCTGCAGCCTAACTAGGTTTCCATGCTTTACAAGCTCCGAAATTCGTAAGACGAATAAATTAGATCCAGATAAATATCGGTAGCTGGCATCCGAGGCAGATACTGAACTAATTGCACCCAATACAGATTCTAAAGTATCCGCCGTCGAGCATTCATGAAATAATTGTAACAACTTTGGCAGGCCCCTCCCCTCCCCCCTTGGGTGACTGAGTCTTCACTAGGAGGGAGCAACACCAACATGCAACATATATAAATTTTCAATTGAAGATGATTTTATGTTGGTTAATGTTTTTATTCAATTGTAAAGTTGCATATGTAAATGGTAAATGAATGTACAACTTTAATATGATAGATCACTATTAATTAATTCAACAAACAGGGGAATGATCTATCTATAAGGGATTCAATGGAGATCAAATGGCTATTCATGTACCTCTTTATCTTTGGAGGCTTTTCTATCTAACTAATTTTTTATTTATATGGAATGAGAATATGCGTAGCCTGGCCTGGCTACATATTGTAGGTCGTAGGCTCCCTCATTCATTAACCTTGACAATATGCATTATATATACTTACTTGTTCATAAGTGGAAGTGAGAAGCAGCAGGATGGATGGATGATCGATCAGAGGTATTGTTGTGCTTTCCTGAGGTGACCCAAGATTTCAGCCTTGAGCTCCTCAGGAACGGGTGCAGTTGGTCCTGCCTTTGAGTAAAACCTAGCCAGTGATCTTATTGCTTTCTCTAGCAGCACATTGGATTCCTGCAGCCATCATCACCGTTGATCCATTATTATAACTCTATAGTTGTTTGTTACCACCAATTCAGTGAATTGAATTGACATCCACACACACATGACCGACCACATCGCAGCAGAGCAGAGCAGAGTATGGTATGGTATGGTTACCTCATTGATTAGTGACTTGTGCCCCCTCCAACCACCACTCAAATACTCTCGGATTGATTCTTTTGCTGCATCAGCACTTCGTCTAAACTTACTTACATCTTTTGTTTCTTCCTCGAGGGATTCACTGAGTGTTTTCACAACGTCCCTCGCGGATTTTAAGTAAGCCTTGGGTAAAACCCTTCCTGATTTCGTTTTCTCATTAGGATCAAATAAGGACTTCAAAGCCTCGACCATCGATCCCTCGTGCTCATCATTACCCGTATCCTTATCCTCCTCCATCTCAGCCGATACTGCTGGTGGTAATAGCATCAATTCACATAGGAGAGCAGCAGCAGTGGCCCCTCCTCCCACCAGGAAGAGGCGACGGGGACGGCAGAAGTTGGATAGCAATCTTCCTTGGGGTTAGCCAAACAAAACATCAGAGTCAGTAGTAGAGTTGAGAGTTGGATAAGCTTCGGCAAATTAAATTAATTAATTAATTAATTAATTTAATAATGATAGAGCAGTGGCAGTGCGTAATCAATCATATCATATCCATCCGTACAAATGAAAGCAGCAGCACCAGCAGCAGCAGCAGCAGCATCTTCAAAACATCTAAACAAGAGAAACATTTTCCGAAGCGATCCAAATGAAACCTTACCTTTGAGTGGTGGGCACATTGTTGCAGTTGAAGAAGGCAGATATAGAGTTTGAATCATTCTATTCTATTCTATTTCTAGGTATAGATAGATTGATAGATAGATACAGCAAAGATATTTGGATTGGGAGCAATTGAGGAGAGGAGAGACGAAGAGAAGAGATGAGAGAAGAGAAGAAATGGGAGATTGGCGTTGCGCCGTGTGTGTGTGTGTGTGTTTGTGCTGATTATTGTGATAGATAAAATGATTTCACACCATTTTCTGACACCAAAGTTACCGAGGATGTCTTCATATTCAGACTTTGTATGATACAATTACAGACAGATACTTTGCATACTGTATTTATCTAATTTGCTTCCCCTATTCAAACAAAGACCGACTATAGATTATACCTCATTAAACAAAAAATAGTATCATTTACTTAATTCCTCCCTCCCTCCCGGCAAATTAGTCTATTTTTCCTCCTTTTTAGGCCGTTCAGCAAAATTAGTCACATTTTTTAATATAGTAATAATTAGTAAATATTAATTACAAATTTAACTATATTTTATTCAATTACTAATATCCCTAACTTTTATTGTTTGTTTTAATGTAAATTTAAAAATAGAGATAGAATTTTGAATAATAAAAATTAATAAATATTCAATGTGATATAAATAAGTGTTTATGTGATGTCTAAATTTTTTAATTAATTTTAAATATAATATAAAAAATATTTGATTTGATATTTTACGATTGAAAATTAGTTAATAATGATATTTGATTTAGAAATTGATTTTTATATTTCATTAAAAAAATTAATTTATCACTATTATTAAAGGTGAAAAATATCAATTTGTTCAAATAATGGACGTACAGTATAAAATAAATACTAAAGTGTTAAAATTATTGTATATCGTAAATTTTTATACGGTATAACATCGTACCGAATATTTTCAGTAGGTCAATTGCATATACTTTTAGCATTGTTGGTATAATATATACCAAAAATATCAATACAGTTTGATATTTTAGTATTTGATATATTGGTCTATATCAATAATTTAGTATATTGATACTAAATAATTAATTTTCTAATATATTCTTAAAATTGTAAAATTATTTTTTAACTTTTATATTTCAGCGTAAAATATTATATTATGATATCATACATGTAATTCGATTATAAATGACTCGATACTGTATTAAGATAATATCGAACCATATTGTATACCGCACCGAATTTTTCGGTATATTAAAAAAAATATCGATACTATACAAAAAAGGTTCGTTATACTGAGATTTGACATTTTCGGTATCTTTTAGTGCGGTAGGAATTATTAAGTATTTTTTCATCTATAAATTTGGTATACCAAATTATTTGTACAATATTTTATTACGATAAAATAACAAACTAAAAATTTTGGTACGATATATAAAATATGCGTTATAAATTTTGGTATGTAATATCGAACTATCCCTATCAACAATCAAATTCAAAAATTTTGATGTTTTTTTTATATTAAAAATTTTAGTATTACGGCTGATATTTTTGTATTTAAATTATTACAATTACTTTTTTTTAAAATCTAATTGCATGATTTACAATCAATATAATAATATTTTTTTGGCAAAACAGCAAAAAAACTCTTGTGGTTTACCGAATATGCGAAAAACCCCCTTGTATTCCTAAAACTCCAAAAAACCTACTCGTGGTTTATAAAACGTTGCACACTCGTCCCCCTTTTAAATCACACTGACGGCGTTAAATTTTACCCTCATCAGACTGTTATGCCCATATGGTTCTCTCTCTTCTGTTCTTTCTTCTTCTCTTCTCCACAACCTCTTTTTTCCATTTCTTTCTTCCCCAAATTCTTCTTCACACATCTTCTTCCTCAATTTTTCTCTTTTTCTTCTCCAATTATTTCTCTCTCTTCTTCTTTTCTTTTTTCTTCGCTTCATTTTTCTTCTCTTCTCCCCAACTTCTTTCTTCCATTTTCTTTTCTTCCCCAAATTCTTTTTCACAAATCTTTTTCCTTAATTTTTTTTTCTTCTTCTTCATCTTCAATTCTTCTATGAAGAATGAAGAATTGGAAAAGAATAAAAATAGAAAGAAGATGATGGGCAGAAGTGACTGGAGTAGGAAAGAAGGAAGGAAGAAAAGAAAGAGAAGAAAGAAGAGAAGGAAAAGAAGAAGAGGAGGAAGAAGGGCTGAATACAGTTTTTTCTTTTCTCCAGTTTTTTTTTTTTTCTATTTCTTTTTCCCCAATTTTCTTTCTTCTTTATTTTTTCTCTCCAATTCTTCCGCATTCCATTGCAACCAGAAGCAAACAGGTTTTTCTTTCTTCTTTCACTATCTCTTTTTCCCCAATTTTTTTTCTCCCTAATTCTTCCGTACACCGTTTCTTTTTTTCTTTCTTTCTTCTTAGATTGATTTCAAATCTTGATATCAAATTGATTTCTTAAATTTTTGGGTTTGCTATTTATGGGTTTTGTAAAACACAAGAAGAAATATTTCTGGGTTTGGTAAATAGAAGAAGATCCATGTCCGATTGATTAATTGTGATAAATTTGGGATCGGTGTCGAATTTGGTTGTATTTAACGGATTTTAAATAAAAAAAAAATGAATTGAGAGTAAATTCTGAAAGTATGGATAACAATAAGAAAGAAGAAGAATAAGGAAGAAGAATAAGGAAGAAGAAGAACGAGGAAGAAGAAGAATAAGGAAGAAGAAGTCATAAGGGTATTTCAGTAATTTTACACATAAATATATCACTTTATGGACAAAAAATCGCATTTCAGGCGCGTGGTATACAACCTCTGTTAAATCCTAACGGATGGGGGAGTTTTTGCAACGTTTTACAAACCACGAGTAGGTTTTTTGGAGTTTTAGGACTACGGGGGGTTTTCAGCAGATTTGGTAAACCACAGGGGTTTTTTTGCTGTTTTTGCATATTTTATTTTCTTAAAATAAAAAAATTTTAGTAAATAAAACATTAAATTTAAATAAAATAAAATAAAATTCAAATTTTATTTCAATATTCATCGAATAAAAATAGTTAAAATAACATTTTATTACATATATTACATTAACTAATCACACTAATTAACTATATAAACCAAATTTTCTTAAACTTCTCGCAAAAAAGAAACGCGACTAATTTCGCAGGACGGAGGGAGTATTATTTTTCAAATAACGATCAACTATATTCATGATTTCATTTTCCTTGAGCAACATCCATATAGTTTGTCCTCGTATTATGTTTACTCGTTATCACTATTATAGTTCGTGTTGAGAAAATTATTTTGGTGTCAAAATCGGCATAAATTTTCTTTTTTAGTTGTTGTTTGTCTTAGTTCGGTGTTCAAAAAATATATTTGGCAATCAACATGAATATGTTTGTTCTATTGTTTGTGTTTGCTCTTGTTCGATACCAAAAATTCAATTTTAGGTAGGTTTTTTTACTACTCTCTCTCCAAAATTGATCACCGACTTAGTTATAAAAAATATTTAAGATTTTAAATTTTTGAATATGATATAATTGCCTTTGAATTCGATTTTTGTTTTGTTCAAAATATTTTTTAAAAAAAAAATATTTATTGTTATTAATTGATTGAGAGGATTTGGAATTTGATAATTATAGTTTCCATGGTTGAATCCGTAATTTATTGTGATCTATATTATTTATATATTAAGTTGGGTAGATTAATAGCAAGGTTGTTATTATGTTGAATAATCAATTCATTTTTTATTTTTCTTAGTGATTATAACAATTATATTCGATGTTAGATAATATTACCATAAATTTTCAGATACAAATAATTACAAAAATCACGGATATTTTTTTTTTATATTTATGATTATTTTATTTGTATATTAATAAAAATGCTTAGGCAATTTATTTTAAATAAAATTCAATATCTGTTGTAGAAAATATTTGTAACAAATGAAGAAAATGATGATCATATTAGCTTCTCATAATTTTAATTCTCATGATTCATTGCATAAAATTCATCTCAAAAAAATATATTCCTCATATAGGTATGATAAACATAAATATAAGGCATGAATCATTGAATAATATGTGAGTGATATTGGCATATTGTAATCGTCATATATTGAATTAATAAAAAATGTGGTTATAGTTCTCAAATTTTCTTATAAAAAATATATTTTATTATTGATAAGGACATTTTATTGTTGTGCCGAAGGTAAACGAAATTCCGATAAGCGAGATGTTTATGTGAAAAACTCATCTGCCAAAACTATATCTCGATGCTTGGAAAAAATGAAAATATATTTGAAAAAAAAATGAAAAATATGAGGTTGTGGATTTTATTTCAGAATATAATTATTTATTTAGAATATATTAAAGTAATTTTTTTAGATCACAAAAGAAATTAATTAAAACACTACCAGAAATTAGGCTATTTGTAGCGGAGGAATATCCAATACAAATGCTCATTTTTTTACATAAAAAGCTTTTTGTGTCGATTATGTGACAGATTTTGACTGCTATAAAAAATTGAGTAGCAAAAAATCTCTGTAACGGCTTTATCGGTAACAAAAAGTTGATGGTCAACGGCCCTATCATGCACGTGCTAAATTTATTTGTAACGGTTAGATTCATTTTTTGTAATGAAATAATTCGTTACAAAAAAGCCGATATAATTGCCCTTGTCATGATAATAATTTTTTGTTACGAAAATTTCTATAACAAAAGGGAACACTACAAATACTTCAAACTCGCTAGAAAAAATATTTGTTACAACATTTGGCTGTAACAAGAAAACTATTATAATTTACTAGTGAGCGTAACAAAACTTTTTGTAACAACCTAAAAAAAATGACAAAAATAGTAATATTTGTTACGGAACTAACTTCGTCACAAATGGCATAAGACCTATTTTTTATATATAAATAATACAAAAATCATACAGAAATATACAAAATGACATTTTATGACACAGCAAAAACATAAATACATTGTTGTTCTCCCAACAACCATGTTAATACATCTGAAATACCTAACACACAAAATATTTACAATCCATACGATCTAACATCCAGAAGATATAAAAATAAACATAAGTATGAATTAAAACAGACATGATCATTGTTCTTAAAATTTTCCAACAGGCACTCAAGGAAGGCAAAACAACTGCAGTGAAAAACAAACTTGTTAATGCATTTCATTTCTCAATTAATTAAATTAGATGTCAAAAAGAAAATAAGCATTCGTTGAAAAGATTAGAAGGTTACTTGGGACTATAGAAGATGTGACAAATACCTTCATTAGGGCAGGGTTATCTAAATGCAATTAAAATACTTCTTTTGTTTAAAAAAATAATTGACAATATCACACAAAAAAATTAACAAATAAATATTAATAATGAGTTTACTAATCTAATTGACTCATACAAATTTTCACATGTTGGAGGTGTTTCTCAATCTTGCGAATTCAAAGGATAACCTATGTCCAACCCGTGAACAACAACACAAATAAATTTACCACTCCAAACTAAATACACATAACACATAATATGTAATAAATAAACATAGCACTTAAAAATCAAAACATAACATTGTTAAATCAAACAACTGTACTCAACTCTAATGATTATTGCAATGCATCAGATCAAGCTATAAGTGCAAGTTTTTTATATCAAAAAATGATTGTTGCAATGCATAAGATGAAGCAACTAAGATGATTATAAATATAGCCAACACTATTAGAAATATGTGAACACATTTATATCAAAGTTCATTCAGCCGATGATTTGAACTTATAACAAAAAGTATGATGAGATATCTTGATAGAATAAGATTAGAATGGAGAAAGCTCCCACAAACAAACATCAGATAGTAAAGAAAAAAATAGACTCAATATAAAACAGCAAGACCAGTCGAGGCAGAGTTGTATCCACCATCCCTCTTGACAACAATAAATGGTATATTTTTTCCTTAAAAATACAAGTACCTTCACTTTCTTGAATTAACTTTTTTTTTTTCATCCAATAACTTATGAGTCCCAATAATCCTCTAGGGAACACATGATGCAAAAAATATATCAAAACATATCGAATGTTTTTAGTACGTTCCATAAATCTTAAAAATAAAAAATATGTGATACATCAATAAATCAACAATCACTACAAAAAAAATTACAAATTACTACGGAAAAATTCCGTCACAATTGACAAAATTTCTGTCGCAACTTTTAATTACAACGGAATTTGTGACCAAGTGGAAGTTGTAGTAAATATTATTGTAGTAACCCAATGTAACAATTAAAATTTTCCGTTGCAGAGAATTGCAATAGAATTAGTGACAGTCATTTCTATCGCAATTTTTTGTTACGGAATTTTACTATAGTGGCTAATTCTGTTGCAAGTTTTTGCAATGCAAATTGCGAGAGAATATAACTATTGCTAATTCTGTTGCAAGTTTTTGCAAAGCAAATTGCGAGAGAATATAATTATTGCTAATTCCGTCGCAAGTTTTTAATAGAATAGCAAATTGCGAGAGAATATAACTATTGCTAATTCTGTTGCAAGTTTTTGCAACGCATTTTAAAAAAGAATATATATGTTGCAAGATCCGTTGCAAATAGAATAGCAAATTGCGAGATAATATAACTATTGTTAATTCCGTCGCAATTTTTACAATTTCTTTTGCTCATTTCTTGTCAATTTTGTTTTTTCAAATTTAATAAATTTAATGATTCGATTAATATATCTTCTCAAAGATACAAGAACTAGTTGAAATCATATAAAATTTTCAAATTTAAACACTATCAATATACCAAAAACACAATGTATTTAGTATGAGTACCGCAAGTAGCACATATCAGAAAAATGTATAAATCTAATTCAAGTTATCATAATATCATACAAAAACAACTAAGGTCGTAACTAAAACACTTGTAATGATAAAATATCATGATATCGGAGCACTACCACCATCTGAATCGGGTTCGGACCTATGAATGGATGGTGCTCCCATACGTCGTAATTGCTTCATAATGGTCAAGTTCAAATCGTATATGGCTTGTTGTTGGTTCTCCATATTTGTGACACGTTGTTGCATCACTTCCCATTGACTACGTCCCACGGCAAGATCTGTCCTCAACTCAACCAACTCACACTCCATCTTTGTCAATCGTTCCTCAAGAATAAATATGCCTGGATACGACCATCGCTGCAGAAGGATGATGGTCGAGGAGGAACAGTCGCACCTAATGACCCCAACCCATAAATGCAATTTTTCTTGTCACGGGGTACTACGGTGAGGAACACATTATCCGGATCATATAACGTATTTCTTTGTTGAGTTAGGTGTGCTTCAACGGCATCCACCTCCTCCTGAAAATAATTTAGATGAATACAATGTTAGATTTCCAAAAAAAATCATAAATATATTTGATACAAATGAATAATAATAATAATAATAATAATAATAATAATAACAACAACAACAACTAACAACAACAACAATATAGTGGCAATGCATATGATTTCAACACTAAAATTTACATGCCTCAATAAATGCCCGGAATGAAGCAACCAAATCCAATTAAATTCAATATTTCAATAGGTCTATAATTTTTAGTGCTTTATGTTAATCCTTTAATCATGAGCTCAATCAATCAATACAAAACAAAATTCCTGCTCTTGAAGTATATTAAGATCAATAAACAGTTACTTTTTGTCCAACTTAATTTACAACATCAAAGAAAAGTTAACGTAAAATATACGTCCAATTTAACTAATACCAGAAACTAAGACCAATTGCAAATTTAATTTTTATTTTTCTAAAGGTAAGGTATGCATTCTACTTAGAAAGATTGTAAATTTTTAAAAAGTAAATTTCAAATAAAAAAAAATGTTGGGGTAATGCACTAGGATATGACAACCATTCAAATGCAAACACAAAAGTTTGATCGAAGAGCCAAATAACATTGTTCTAATCCAATGTTCTCATAACGAAAGTAGCCTCTAACAATCAATTTAATTATCATGTGGCAATTGGCGTTCCTCTTAATTCCACATAATACAAGCTTAATTGATACTAAAATTGTACATTTGAAACGTATGTCTTGCGAAACAAGTAAAACTGCTTGACAGCTATAATACAGTCTTTCAAATGTATACGTGTGTTAGAAAAACAGATAAAGCATCTGAAATATATTCAGCAAGAAAACATAATTTCACAAGAATATTTACAGTGAAGGAAAAATGAATTGAGAAGTAAAAAGTGCGTACGCAATGAGTTCCCTTGTAGTAACTCTAGTCAAATCCATTCCTTCATGTGTTTTAGGTTCATTTTCATTGTAGTCTTGGACGTAAATGAAAAATTTGCGGGCACGTCTCTTTTCAAAGATTCCCATGAGAGGTGATTTTAGAGCCTCCATGTCAGTTGCAGGTATTTTGCGAATCTATAAGATTGAATTTACCATCAAACATGGACCAAATCAATGATTCGTGTGAACAAAATCATCAACAGCCATATAAAAAAAATGGCACAAAGAACTAGGCCAAATGCCAAAAACAATGAAATACCTTCCCTTTGTTGAAGACAAAGCTTCCATCAACAGCTTTAAAATATAAGTATTTGGTAACATCTGTATGAATGAGGACTCGAACAAAGGTGCCATTTGCCATAATAAACTGAAATCAATAAACGATGCATTTTGAATGCATATAGTTACAAGAAAAGATATCATTTAAAGGGTAACATGAGAACACGCATAATACACACCTTAGGGATCATGTCGACATTGTAATCTCTACTAGAACCCAAATGCGCCGGAGGTTTATCATTCCCTCTGAATCTCTTCCACAGCTGAGGGTATAGCAGATATCCATAAAAAAATAATAAATGACATGCGGAAGACTGCAGTTATAAGTTCTTTAACAGCAATATTTTCGGGCATTCAAGAGCCAAAGGCTATTTCAATTTAATTCAACCAAACACGTACCTGAATGAGATTGAGTGAAGTCGATCCACCACCATAATAGTCATTGCGATCCATGTGCAGAACCTATTTTCAAAGACAGGACAACAGCGTTAAGAAGTAACAAAGTTCATAAATGGATAAATGAAAAATCAACAAAACTCAACATGTAAATATATATGAGGCAACAAATATTCATAGAGGGTTTGTTTGTTTCTGTTTCGATCTTCTTTTTACATTAAGCAATATTCATCGCATCCAACACCCATTTTCCTTTCAAAACATCACAATCAACACATTTTCCACTCAAGTATCTAATCGGAAACATATTTTCCATCCAAAAAATTCAAATTCAAAGACCTACAGATACAACAACAAAGTACAACATAAGATGGCAACAAACACACCAACAAAATTCATCATTAACATTCCTCATAAATCCAAATCTAACCACTAAAAAAGCTAAAGATTTAAATACTCTACTAAATACAAAAACAATTCACTTCCTATCAACTACAGCTGAAATGAAGCAGCGTCTTCACCTAGAATCACACGCAAATGTTTCAAAAAATCGGTCTCTGTTTCAATATGTTCAATCCAGAAAACAGTTGCCACCGAAAACTTCTTCAAAAAAACAACTAATACTGCAGTTACCAACACCATACGCGATCTCAGAAAAACATGACTTATCACTTCAACTTCAAATAACTCAGATTATTCACATAAATAATGCTTAATAACCGAGAGAGATGTATTTTAATTGCTTAATAAATAATGTTGGTGTAGTAAACTAGAGGGAATGGCTCTAGGGTTCATCGAAGCCATTTGGCTAGCTTGACATATGGAATGGAAGAATATACAATATGTGCAGCAACTAGCTAACCAGCTAGCTTCTCTTTAATTTAATTTGCAGAATGGAAGAATTTGAAGGACCTGCACATGCAGAATAATATAGTAATTCCCAGTAATTGCATATCTGTTACTGAAGAATTAATACAAATTTGAGCTCTACTTTAGTGGAGCTATATTTGTGTGTGTAAAATCTGAAACAGGATATAGACTTTGGAAAAAAGGTCTCAACAACCTTGAATAATATAACGAACCTTTAAGCATTTCCCTTTTCTCAACTAAACATAATGGAAAGATATCAATCTAGTGTAATCAATTTCTCTTAGGTTACAACACAGCTGTATGAAAATTACCTGGTTATTTGAACAATATTTATTTACTCAAAGAAAACCGTTAGTTTAAAAAATAGAATCAATCAGCTATATAACTAGCTAATATTATTTTTGAATTACTGGCTATCTAAGTTAGGGTTCCCACAATCAAATACTCTAAGAACTATGATGTTTTCTAAGAACTATGATGTTTCCTAGAGTTCCTCGATTGAGATTAAATTGCAAGAAAGGCAAATCGACTTAACTGCAATGCTTGGCAAATCAGTTTAACTGCGAGTTCCTTTCACAATCCTTACATATTTCTGCAAAATAAACAAAGATATTTTGAATGTAAAACAAACTACATCATCCAAATAAATAAATACAGAGTCATCCATACCTACCAAACAAACGTCAAGTATGCCTCTTTGAACCACACAAAAAAGGATTTCCAGCCTCAAGTCGATTTTTGTGCTACCTGGAAGGGCAACGTCGGAGCAGATGATAAGGCAACATCAGAGCAGATGATCGGCGGCGGCGAGCAGAGTTCGATTATGAGAAATTAAAATGTCTGTGTGTAATTGTTGTTATTTCTTCTTCAATTCCTTTAATTTCATATCTGGAACTTGGAAAATGAGAAGTACCTGCGTTTGTTTGCGTGGATAAGGAGCGTATGCGATTGAGAAGGTTTGGAAAGAGGAAGAAGGTTGGGGAAGAAGATGGGAGGAAGAACGAGTGTGTCTTATGTGGTTGAGGAGGTTTGGAAAGACGAAGAAGGTTGGGGAAGAAGATGGGAGGAAGAATTTTACCATGGCAGGGGCAGGCAGCCGCGCGGCAGAAGAAGAAGAAAAAAGAAGGAAAGGAGGAGAAAGGAAAGAAATGGGAGGAAGAAGGAAGGAAGAGGAAGAACCTGTGTGTGTGAGGGCGGCTGGAGTGTCCGTGGAGTGGAGATGTGGATGACTACCTATTGATTAGATATTCGGGTTAAATTGTATATACGTTATAATAATATTATTATATTTATAATTATAATTTAAAATATAACAATAATAATATTAATAAATATAAATAATTATTAATAATATTAAAAAATAATAATACTATTAGTATTTTTTTATTTATATTTTATATTTTATAATTTTTTATTATATAATTTAAATTATTTTATTATTTATTACAATATTTTTATAATTTAATTATTTATTATTTTAATTATTTTTATATTGTAACAATTTAATTAATTATTTATATATATAATTTTTATATAATAAATAAATAATAAATATATCTAAATAAAATTAAAATGAAATTTAATTATTTTTAAATAAAATTCAAATTTTTAGAAAAATAGAAAATAAAAAAGAAAATTATTAAAAATGAGTATATATAAACCGACGGTTCAAATCGTAATCGGCGGCTTTTAAACCGAAATCGGCGGTTTATAAACCGTAATCGAAACTGTCAAACCGTAACCGAAACCGTCATTCAGAAGGTTGGGTTTCGGTTTGATATTTTGACAAACTGTAACCGGCGGTTTGTAATCGTAATCGACGGTTTGAACCGTTTGGGCAAGTCTAAGCTTGTTTGCGAGTGAGTAGCGTCGAGTGAGTATCGCGAGTGAGAATTATGGCAGATTTGGTAAAAAATCAAAATTAATAAAAATATATAAAAAAAAAAAAATTAAAAATTAAAAATTAAAAATATTTAATAAATAAATAAAATTAATTATTAAAAATTTTAAAAATAATAATTTGAAAAATTAAATTAAAAATTTAAAAATAATAATTATTAAATTATTTATAAATTTAAAAAGTTAATTTTTTTTTTATTTGAACTCTGCAACATTTTTTAATTTGTTGTTATTTCTGTCGCAATTTTGCAACGGAATATTATATTTGTTGCATAATTTTTAGAAAATCTGCAACAGGTTTAATCTATTGCTATTTCCATCATAATTTTGCAACAAATTTAATATGTTGCTATTTCCGTCGCAATTTTCCAACGGAATATTATATTCCTTGTGTAATTTCAAAATATTTGTGACAAATTTATTCTATTGCAATATTCTCTCACAACATATAGCAATTGAGACTATTTCTTTGTTGCTAGCAAGTTCCGTTGCAATTTTGCAATAGATTGTATTCCGTAACAATATTCCATTGCAATTTTCAATTTTTTTTTGTAGTGAATTCTTACCCCAAAACTAAAACCAGATCGAGCCAAGGAAGAAAGTTGTAGCGGTACAATTTCTCGGGATTGTTGCAATATCATAATTAGGCCTCTTCCATTCTTGACATATAATTTTCTTCAAATATACAAACAATAGTAGAGTTAGTTTTAGACATAAAAGTTATAATGTAGGGATAAAGAGCTACTCATCCACGACTTTTTCAATAATCATTGTCCAATCAATCAATAATCTTGTAGGACTCAAGCATGAAAAGATATCCATTGCACGCAACTCAATCCACCAATGTATAGTGGGTTAGTATGATTGAGAACAATGTCTTATAAAACAAAAACTTAAGTGGCCATAGCCAGATATCCAAGATTGTGACATCAAAAACTATACTGAGAACACACATCAGGGTTCGAGTAATCCTGCTAAGCATACAACCTAACTAAACCAAACTAGCAAGCATAAGGGTATCCAACTTTGGAGAATATCTGCATGATAACTAAAATTTGTTGAAACGTAATTTGTACATTTTCATATGGAGTTTTTATTCGAAAATCTATGAGTGAATGTTTATAGAAAGCGGTCAGATATAGTAAAAATTGTGGTTGTAGATCTTGAATAGTTATCACAATTATTTATACTCTTTTTACTGGTGAGTTTCCAGGTCGAACACAGGGATTTTAAATCATGAATTTCAAATCAGGTGTAGATCTTGAGAAAGCAGCGAAAAATGCAGTAAAGGACTTGCTCTGCAACGGATCCAGATTTCTAGTCTAGAGAAAGCGGTAAAAGTGAGCGGAGGTAAGCGGAGTGGCGGCGAGCGGTAAAGTGCCAGTGGTAACTGAGTGAGCGGGACATGAGCGGATGCGATTATCAAGTGAATGAGACATGAGTGGATGGCGATTACCGAGTGAACGAGACGTGAACAGATGGCACAATGTGTATATATGTATATAAGTAAGCGGTGGAGGTGAGAGAGGTGTTGTGTCTGACTTCTGCGTTACTTAATAGCTAAGTTTTCCTGAATGTAATGAGCGAGCGGTGTAAGTGTGTTAATGGAGATATATGTATAACACAAAAGCGGTGGAAGGAGATAATGTAAATATATAAACTGAATTGTAAATAATTCTTAACACTAGAATTTGATCTTTAAGGGATTTACAACAAGACTTCAATGACACTCATAATCGGAATATTATAAAAAAGAAACTCAACTGTCACTAGGAATTTTTGTGACCTAATAGACCACCGTCTGTGTCCGGTGAATTACCCCAATATTTGCCTCATTAGTGGCTTTACCATTCTGTTCTTTTTTTTTAATCAAAATTGAATTCAAAACAACAGTTAAGTAGGTTGACAGGGCTCCCGCGTACTTAACTACATTGTACTACCTTGAAAACGCTTTTGGCAAAAGACAAAGCTTGGATAATCAATTCTTCTCGTGCTCTAAACCAGTGAAATGAAATTATTTATATTCAAAGTTTATATAAGTGTGAAAAAAATGTGAAAGAAGCGTAGATGAAGAACTGAATGATATTGCATTATTTACTAGAAAAGCTGGAATTGCTAAGACTACAAAGCTATAATTGAAAGCAGTAAACTATTATAAGTAAGTGGCAAAGTCTTGGCCAAGGGAGAAGGGAATTCCTGTGGAGAACTCCCATACAGGGTTGGAGCTCTCGAAGGACAGGAAGACAGCTAGATTGCACAGAAATTAATTGCTAAAATACTCCAAAATCGAAGTATATCTACATAGAGATATATGGCCCTATTTATAGTAGGTGGACAATAATGGTTGCAAGCAGTTCCAACCGCTAGGCAGTTAGGCGGTTGATGGCAGTTATTCTGTTGGAGCGGTTGATGGCCATAACTCTAGGGTGCCGTTTCGCTTGCATAAGACAGTAAGGGCTCAGATTTTTCTCGTTTGCCAGAGTGCTGGAGGGCATTAGCGCAGCTAGGCTTGCTTGGGCTTGCTGGAAAAGGAATAGTTGTACCGCTGCAGGTAGAACACTTAGTCAATATTTGCTGTCAGTCTGCAGCGGTGGGCGTCTGGGCAGTGGTCGCTTGCGGGCGCTAGAAGGCTACCGCTTGTGGAGTCTGCCTTAGCTTTTCTGGCACTAGCTTAAAAAAGGCAAAAAATCATTAATAATCTCAAAAACGAACTCTAGATCATTTTAAGCGATATAGATCAATAATGTATGCCATTAACAAGTTATTGTGATGGTTTTTATACAGAAATTCAAGTGATACACTGTAACACCCCGGCCGGCTCAAACCAGAGCGTCACCGCCACGCCACACCGGAAGGCTCGTTCGTCAACCAACGAGCCCTACGTTGTGGCGCTAAAGATAAAATAATAAATACCAACAACTAATAGGAGCTTAGAATTAAAGCGCACCGGCTCATCAATTGAGTAAATAAAGTTCAATTCAAAAGCATAAATTGGAAATAATTCAAAAGACATTAGTCCTTAAACATGATTAATGAATTTCAAAAGCATCTTAGAAGGTAAAGTAGTTCTAATTCCCCCGATGGATCATATGACGTGAATGCATCACTTACGTATAATGGAAGCATGATCACCTACAAAAAGATTGTAAGAAGAGGGTCAACACAACGGTTGAGTAAGCGCAATTAATCGAAGATAAATTAATACGGTATAATGCCACAAAATCATTTGAAAAAGTAATTGAATAAAATGACACGTATCACATAAGGGGAACTCACACACATGAGTCTTTTAGCGCCTCCCTTATGTCTCCTTTTCATTCTCAAATAATACTGATGAACACATCACGAATAAAACTCCACTAGGCCTTAATCAGGGCCGGCTCAACCCGGTTTTCCAACCTTATTACTTCGTATGACACGTCACATAATTTCACATAACAAACATAGGGTCACAACCCTCAAATGAAACTCCACAATGTGTACATAAGGGTTCGAAGCCCAAAGTACACGTAAATCAATTTATTATTAGTTTGCGATGGGCGTCATGCAGCCCACAACCCTCTAGTCTCCAATATAACATACCAAGAGGGGATTGTACGCAATCCAACCCTCTATCACGGATAACGGTCTAAAGACCTTTTCATTGTGAATGACGGGCACCTCGAAATCACCCAAAAAGGGAACCTGCCATCTCGATCCCTCGACCTAGCCCATTCGGGATCTAGTTCAAGGTTAGCTAGTTATCCTAAAATACCGGTATATCCTCACGTGTTTGCAAGGCACAGAGGTGGAAGGCTATGCCTTATCATCCAAACAATCGATGAGTTGATCGGACTCGACGGGTAGTTTCAATTATCAATTTGACCAAATACTCAACATGCTCTTAAGCAAATTTCAAAAAGAGTGTTTCAAACTCAAGATATTCCGATTGTCAACATTTAATCATCCAAAAGTAGGATATTATACCCAATAAGTTCGTTATAATCTCACTTTATTTCGCCAAATAAACATTCGAAAAATATTTCAATCACAATAGACATGGTCTAACTCCAAAAATCATAATATTTAAATATACTCGTAAATATTTTCCCAAAAACCATAACTAAGTTAGGGCAAAACTAGGGTTTCAAACTCATCCTATAAATTCTACGATTTTCAATTTAAAATTCAATAATAATCTTCACATAAGTCTTAGATGACATTATAATCAACTTTCTAGAAGAAATTGGCAAAATTTAACGCTTTTGGGCAAACCCATTTGATAATAATTTTGAAAAATATTAATATAAGGGGTCTAGGGATTAGAATTTGGAGAAGAAGAACTCCAAGAAGAAGAAGGGTTGGCGGCCGCGTGATGGCTGCTGCTGCTGCTCCTTTTTTTTTTTTTAATTTAATTTAATTTTATTCTTTTATTAAACATAAAATATTTAGCCCTTTATTAATTATTTTATCCTATTTTGGCCCAAACTCAATTTTTTAACTTCTACTTTAAACCCAACTCTTTAATTTATTACACTAAAAGACCAAAATAAATTATGCCCAAAATAAAATTTTTCCGACTCCGGCAAACTTCCGGCGATTATTTTACGGGGTATTACATACACAGTTTTGTCAAACTAAAAATATGGTCATATTTGGAGTCATCACTGCACAACAACTATAAATGTCACCTGAATTTAAAGATATTAGATAGGATTCACTATCTAGCTAATGGTGATTGTTTGAAAATATAGGTCAAGCTGCGTGGATAAGGAAGTCTAAGATGTTTCTTCTTTGTGAAGGTTTCACATCCTAAGTTGGATGGATGAAAATTGGCCAGCTGAATCAACATATGATAATCTGTTCACCAAATAAATCAATTCGAGCAGCACAAAAGCATAAACATTTCAGATTGTAATGATAATATTAATCTATACCAACATCTGTCATTGTTTGCAACAAAATTTCGTAATCATGCGCAATTTTTATTTGAATATAGCTGTCATATAGTTGTTGCAACATATGACCACATTACCCGCAGAATTTTTGCCTTCTGGTTTGATTCTCTTTTCCAGAAAATAAAAATATAAATTGAAGAGTCAAGTATCTGTAATGAGGAATGAGGCAGAAAGCCTAGTCAATTTCTTGGCACAACTTGCTCCGTAGAACATTTAGTTCACCAACTCCTACAGGAAAAGAAACCATAAAAAACAAAGGTACTGATGACTTCTATTGAACACAAAATTCTAATACCTTGGTAAATCATTTATGCTAGAATAACTTTAGTAACTAGCAGTGTATCCTAGAGAAGGAGAAAACTATTAATTATGATTGAAGATCCTGCACATCGAAACCAGTAAAGAAATTTTTAGTGGGAATCTTCATGAGAAAAGGAAGGTGCATGCTCAGAAAAGTAGGCATAAAAGAATTGTTACTGGCAACCATCTTGAATATTGGTAAACTCAAACTCATAATTGAGGAATCCCATCATTGTGACAGTTTCTGATATTAATGTGTTTTCGACTATAAATTTCGGCTAATAATAATATAAAAAACTGCAAACCCAACTATTAGAATAAGAACAACCAGCCACACTTCAGTAATCAAATATTTAAAAAATAATGAAGGCAATTTCAAACATATCAATTGGGTTCGCAAGTCCTTGTTTTGATCCATTTCAGTTATATTTTTCTAAAAATATAAAGGAAGCAATTTGTATGCAAAGTAATGCAAACATACATATTATAGCTAAACAAAGTATCCAGCAACTAAGTCACAGTGGCAAGAGCCGGTGATTACACAAATTTGATTACAAACAACTAGCATGGCTAACCTAAAGATAAAGTGAGCTATCTTAAGCTGATTAAATAAACAACAATTGGCTTACTTACCAAAACTAAAGGTAAGCATACTAGAAATGAAATTAACCAACTAAGCGAAACAACAAATCTAATAATTGAAGGCGCATAGAGGCTAATTAGGTGCTCTGTCACTAGGTTACAAACATTAAAACTAAAGATTGTACACATTATACTAACACTCAATAATGTAAGCACCCTTAAAATAGAGAAAAGAAGTTGAATATATACACTATGAAACTAAATTGATCTAATACAATTTATTTGTTAGGAATCAATAAACATGTTAACATAAATAGCAAGCAAGGGAAAACAAGCAAAATTATCTTGGTTTTATGAGATTTTATGAGTTGCAGCCAATCAAATAGATTTTTCGTGTTATATCTTATATCAAATCAAATATATTTACCATACAAAAAAGCAATAGGAGTCATGACACACTACTTGCACACTCAAATTTCTCAAAATGCATCTAAACAAGCAAAAGTTATATTGATTGTATATTAGAGCCATATAAGTAAGAAGAGGAAATTGAAACTGTATACATTTGGTTCTTACGCTCAGCACTAATAGTCCCTAAGATTCCCATTAGGATAAGTTGGTGCAGATACAATTTGAAACAAAAATTCAGATATGTTTCTTCAAAGCCATCTTTTATCTAAACTTGAGAATCATAAGAAAACAAACTAAAAGCCACATTTTTCCCCTAATTAATGAAATCGCGTTTAGTATCTCAATAGGAACGATGAAATCTACACTACAAACACGGTCCAAGTTCCACGTCTCTAATTACGCAATAGAGTATACAAAAATTCTATTCTTCTAACTTGAAAACCAAGTAACATAACTAAACTTTGAATCAAATCGGGGTGGAACCGTGGAGGAGAAGAAGGCCATCAACAAATCCGTAGCTCCTACAAATCAAAACAATGAAAACGCTTCCTATAACTCTAAAAAATTTCATTTCGTCCAAACCCTAAATTGATGGTAAGGCCTCCAAATTTGTTTGCATACTTTGTGATTCTAGTTTCTGCGCCTCGATTCTCCCTATTTCTTCGGACCGCCGAACTGACAAACACACTTCTCACCGGCAATGATTTGGGATGGTGCGCGGCTGAAGGAAAGAAGATCGGGAAGAAGGGTGAAATCGATTCCGAAATTTTGATAAGTACTGCGATGGTGAAATGATGTTTATGGCTTGGGAGAATTCGTGCCTGGATAAAATGTGATTTATCCTTTTAAATTTTATTTAACTTTTCTTTTTACAAATATTTGTATTATAAAAAAAGTAATTTAAAATAATTATTTTTTTTTTTTGTTACCGACAAGACAAGCTTAACAAATATACTTATGACAATATATCATAATATTTGTATTTATTACGGAAAAATCATCGAAACAAAAAAAAAACATAATATTAACCCTAGTAAAATTTTATTTGTTACTGACAAATTTCGTTACGAGAACTACCAATTGTTCCGGACCTATTGTTACGGATAAAATATCTGTTATAAATAAACCTTTTTTTAGTAGTGACACATTCTACTAAATTTGATATAACAAATAGGTGTAAGTATTCTATCAAATAATCTCATTATTATATGATCAAACAAGCATGTAGTTGTGATAATTTAAAATTTATTTTTTAAAATTATAAAAGTTATTTGCGTTCAAAGAAAATAAAAATTATTACTGTGTTTACATAACTAATTTTTCATTTGTCGACACTATCTACTTTGAATTTTTATTCAACATCCGTCATTCTACTAAAATATTTTCTCATTTGCTGTCGATCATGTGATCAACCATGTACTTCCATCCAAAAATCATATCAAGTTATAATAATATATATAATATAATTATATTTTTATTTTGCTTTGTTCTTTTTAATTTTTTTTACACACAATTTTTTCAAAAATATTTATACATTACATACATTTACTATTTTTATACTTTCTATACAATTTTTTATAATTCACATAAAAAAAATTTTTTCCAACAATCTTATAAAACAAGCACACCTATTTTTGTATGAATTTGTATTAAAGTTAAATTAATATTTTATTTTTATAATTTTTTTTATTATGTAAAATTTTATTTTCTATAAAATAATATTTATATTTATTAAAATTTTATTACCATATTTATATAATTTAATTTAATTTTTATCTAAAATATTAAATCAATATTTAATTTTTATATAACCTATCAACATCAATTATAAATTAGTCATTAAAATTCAAAAATCATCCAAAATTTCTCTCTAAACATATTTCAACATATTTTCAAAATAATAATAAATTTAAATAAAAAATCTTTCAAAACTCCAAAATTGTCTATTTAAACAAAGACATGAAAAGTGGAGATTTACAAGAGATCAGGTAAAAGATCCATTTTTCTTTTTGCACCCAAAATAACTCATTTAGCACAATTTAAATTAATTTTTTGATCGGTCAAATATTTAAAAAACTTTTAGAAAAAATATTTTCTAAACACCCTTGAAGTCTTTTTTCTTAAAAAACCTTTTATTTTAGTGTTTATTCTGGTAACCTTTATTCATGGTTCTTTACATCTTATAGATGATTCTTCTTATTTTCTCATTTGATTTCTTTAGGTTTGAATTCTCGTAAAAAAATATTCATACTTTGCAATTTTTAATTAACCACTTCAATTATTTCCTTGAAGTGTACTTATTCTCTAAATTGCAATATCAGCACATTTTAATTTATAAATTATCTAGAGCACAATAAATATGAGATTCAACCAAAGCTCTAATCATGAAACAGTTCAATTATTTAATAATGACAAAGACAACAATCACATAGACTCACTTTTAAGATTTTTTTAACAAAAATAGAAATTGAATTCTAAGACAAACTATATAAACTTCAAAATTCTAAAACTTCAAACACTTTCCTACATCGTAAAAGAGATACCGATTTTATACGAATTCCACAAGAAATATAACAATTTTTTATCAAATAAAAATGATTATACGGAATTAATAAGTTGTCCAAAATCAATTCTAAAAGTTAGGGAATAAGTAATGAGACCTACAATAGGGTGCAAGGGTTTAGGGTAGACACAAATATGAGCAAACAAAAGAATTCATATCATAATTACAACCAAACATTAGTTTTGAACGAATCTAATTATGCAAGTTTTGTTCACTCATGTTTTAAAAAATTTTAATGAAAATGAATAATAAAAAAAGTTTCAAAAAATTCTCCAAACCAATCAAAACCTACTTTTTCCAAACTTTCCATTTGCATGGCCTTATTTTATTTCACAACTTTAGTCTTTTTGTTGATAGAGTCAAATTAATATTATATTGATTTAATTAAGTGAACACAAACATATAAAGTAGATAATACATGACAGTATACGATGTATATATATATAATATAACACAATATACTATTAATTTTCAACACAATGAGTATATGTATACAATATAGTACAATATATAAACTTAAAGTTCACAGCCCAAACATTTATTTAAAACAACATTATATTGTCAGTCTTATAATTGAATATTGATTGCTTGAAAATGATGTGTTTAATTGATCAAATTATCACATTAACTTGATCAAATTAGTATTGTGTTAACTTGACCAAGTCAGCATCCTAACTAATGTCTTCTTTCTCTTCCAATCCTTAGCCGATAAGACAAGTCATTGTACTATCCTTTATTTACCTTTCTTAATTTCTTTTTCCTTTCTTGTATAGATTTAGTTAGAGATTGATGGATGATATGGTTGTAGTAGTAATTAATTATTTGGAAAAATTTTACAAAAAAATCACATGTGATTTAACAAAATTGTGCAAATTTCTCATATTTCCAAAACTATGTTAGATTTTCTTACGGTTTCATAAATTATGCTTCTAACTTCATCGATTGTCCTTATTTAATGGTGTTTGACTTACACGCGTCCAACTGCGAATGAGTTTCAAAATCTTTATTTCTAAACCCTTGAAATTATAAATATACTCATTCTTCTTATATTTAGCCTCGAAGAACAATAATTTTCTTCAGTTTAAATATAAGAGGAATATATATATTTATAATTTCAGGAATTTAGAAATAAAGATTCTGAAACACATTTACAATTTGGGTGCGTGTAGGGGTATAGAAATAAAGATTTTGAAACACATTCACAATTTGGGTGTATGTAAGTCAAACATCGTAAAATAAGGACGGTCAGGAGATTAAACGCTAGGTTTATGAAACTATGACGAAATTTAACACAATTTTGAAAGTGAACGATTTGAAATAATTTCGTAAAACTAAACTAAGTTTTGTTTGGAAATATAAGTATCACTACCAAAAAACTGACCTTTTGTAGCGGTTAAAAATTTGTAACGAAAACTCAATTTTCGTGCAAAGTAGCCTTTTGTGTCGACTTTGTTACGGATTTTGACAACTTCTAAAAGTCGCGGTACAAAAAGTCGTTGTCGCAACCAAATTCGTAACAAATAAGTGGCGGTCAACCCTCAAAATAAGCACGTTTTAATTGTATTTGTTACGTTTTTTGTACGTAACAAAAAAATCGATCATATTTTTAGAACGACATATATCTGTAACAAATAATACGGCACAAAAGTTAAAATCTTGTCAGAAAACTATTTGTTACGACATATGTCCGTAATAAAAAACACGGTACAAAAGTGGCATGTTGTCATAAAATATTTTGTGACGAAACTTTGTCCCTAACAAAAATTGTGTTACAAAACTAAAGTTCTGTCAGAGAACTATTTGTTACCGAATTTTTCCATAACAAAAATTTGGTACAAAAGTCATGCGACCGTAAAACACCATTTTTACCGATCATTGTCCATAACTAAAAAAATACTCTTTGTATCAAATAAGGGTTTTGAAGCTACAAATAAAATGCAATTGTCTAAAGTAGTATTTTTTACAGACCCAATTGCGTGACAAATAACTTGAAAGCATAATTTTATCATAACTAATCCAGAATCCTTGTCCATACCTACAAAACGACATCAATCCAACGACATTCATAGTCATGCTCAAAATAGAATATTAGGCATCAACAGTGCTTTAAAGCATCCCAAAATACCACCATATCGTACAACATAACAACCAACTAACAATCTCATAACATAC
The DNA here is from genome assembly GCF_009805555.1 of Andrographis paniculata. Taxonomy (NCBI): domain Eukaryota; kingdom Viridiplantae; phylum Streptophyta; class Magnoliopsida; order Lamiales; family Acanthaceae; genus Andrographis; species Andrographis paniculata. The sequence continues at coordinate 4,909,221 of NW_026137611.1, forward strand.
CATCCCCAAATCCAATAAATAATAGCTTATAGATAACTTTGGTATCAAATTGGAATACAATCTTAAGGCGTGTGAATAAAGACAACTACGAACTATCAAGCTCGTCGAGTGCAGAATCATTGAGGAAGCAATGAGGGGCGGCAAACCAACTGCAATGAGTATTGGTCGTCATCTTGAGTATAATCATTGGTCGTAATCTTGAGTATAATCATCGTAAAGTAAGACGAGAAGAAAGAAAAACCATATAACACAATAGATGAATGAAAAAAATATATATATATATAAAAACAATAAACAATCCAGATCACGCTTTGCTATACACTAAAACAATAAGTAGTTCTAAAACACACTGGATTAGGTTTGCAGAACTAATTCTAACTATTCCAACAAAGCCACAAACTTTCTAGTAGTATTTTGATCGTCAGTCAAGCAATTATTACAACACAAATTATAGTTGAATGCAAGCAAACCCATACAACTGCTAAAAAGAGAAATTGTGGTCACCATTTTCTGGGAGTTGTGCTTGCAATAGCCATATGTGAATGGGTAATCACCTTGTACATAGCGATCTCTATCCCTATCATATTGGGATGGATATAACAGGTCATCCAACTAGGAAGTTGGAAAGTTAACTCTCAAATATTTAGGATACCATCAGTCATAGAAAATTCATTATTATTTCAATTGAATAAATGATTGATTATAACCAATTATGATATAATGATAAGCTAGGTGATTTTTAGCTCCTAATTAAAAGGTAAATTATAGTATAAGCTATGCAATTACAATAAATAACTAACAACAAAATAGAAAAATACATGCAAGATTAGAGGCTAAGATTCAAAATTTCTTATTGCATATGTTGCATGTATATAACAAAGGATGGAAGATTCTCATGCAATGATGAAATTACTAATTCTAGGTTACAAATAATAAGAAAGGATAATGGTACAAGGTGGAACAAATCATGCTAGCAATCAATATCTGTAGTAAACGATGTTGAGTGAGCTGCATATACAAACCAAACAATATGATTAACCATGAACATCCAAAAAAAATGCATTCATAAAAACATATACCGGGCATTAGGCAGTGTAGCTTAAAGATATGAAGATAGCAGATGTGGTGTATGAAGGATGTACTTTTCCTTGAATATTCATTGTATCTTCCTACCATTCATTTACTTATTCCCAACATTCATGGTTTTCATTAATAATTAAACTAAAGCAAGAAAAGTAGCAAAGGTTTCTCACCAAAGTAATTAACATGCTATAGATTGTGTGATGCATAACCAAAATACACTAACTATGTTGCATTTATAACTTATTTTTGAATTATTTGGATAGGATTTAAATGAATAAAATTACATAATAGTAGTATTAGCGAAGGTGAAGACAAAAGATTGAACATTTACATAAAGCATAAAAATTTGTAGAGCAGAACCTACGTGATGCTTATTACAAAGGCTGCTGCTCGGATCAAAGGTTACTGATCATCGTCGATCCTAGGAGGAAAACTGACAAGTGGTAAGAGAGCCGAATTTCTCAACCGGACGGTGGGGCGCAGCCTGACAGTGCGCTTCTGGATGCTACAAGTGGAGAATTAGAAAACATAAATCATATGCATTACCTCTAATATAAATCGGACTACATATATATATATATTAAATCAATTTGAATAACTTGGTTCATCCTTTTTCCATTTGAACAATCAAATATACCTATGCAAGCAAAAATCAAATAATAAATAAGTATGTATATATTTAATACCTATAGGTTTTGAGCAATCCAAGTTCTCTATAGAGCTCCACAAATGCTCCCCTCTATACAAAATCTATGCATTAATATATCAATCGTATATGTACACAAGCACCAGGAATTGAGAGATTGATTTCTCAATTTTTTAGGTGCACTCATTCATATTTCACAAACATCACAAAAATTACAGGTAAACTAGAATACATTGTAGAATAAACCATCTGCTAGCAAAAAATAAAGAATTAGAATAAGTTGTTCTACAAGAATAAACCACATGCTGGTCATGCCATACATGTTATTAACCAAATAATCGAGTCTAGAATAAGTTGTTCTACAAGAATAACAAAAATTCACTACCAAAACTTTCTTGAAAACTAGCAGCTACTAAGTTGTTCTACAAGAATCTAACTAGCAGCTACTAAGGTCAGGGAAAAATAGAATATGTTCATAATCTAAGATATAAGCCATTATACACAATTACTAAAACAACATAAGAAACCCAAACAATACAGTAAGTTAGTAATATTAGTAATGAACATCATTTGTATGTGTGGATCTGCTTTACTATGCAGTAACTCAAGTAGCTTACTTCTACTCCACCATTATCACGTTATAGAAATATTACCTTACATTCCACATATGATATAACTTCATTAGTTATGTTTATTGAACCTTTACTTATGAGGATATATATCCTCCCATGCTACTAGAGTTCAGAAAATGTAATAAATATCAATTTACCGTTTTAAGATAATCATGTAGCAATTGAAATGATTTTTAAATAACAAATGTTCATCATTCAAATTCTTCAAGTCAAAAGGCCATCTTATTGTTTCATTACCACTGCTCTCATACAAATTGAAGGAATGGAAAACTAATCACTGTGTTCATTGGACTTAAATAAACCCGTAAATGATGAAAACCATACCTAGTGTCAGATACAATGTTCACCAGGCGCCCGAGAAATGGCATACAAACCATACCGTGAATGGTGCTATGATGTCCTCTAAGCTAGATTAACCCTTCTGAAATTGTTAAATGGAGATAAAAAATCAATTTTTTATTTTTTAAAAGAAAAACTAAACCAAAATCTAAAACTTTAAACAAAAACAAAAATTCAACACATACATAGGAATTGAAGCTTGAGTGGCTTAATATGGAGAAGAAACCCAATCCAAATCTATAGCTCGTACAAATCAACACCATTGAAAACGCCTCTTCTAACACAAAAAAAAAAAACGATTTTCTCTAACCCTAAATTAATCTAGAACCACTCCAAATTGTTAACATACCTTGCGATTAAAAATATAAGTCCAGTTGTTATTTCCCTTCCCCCATAGTTAAGATCTCTATTGGGTTACCTCGAAGCGGCGACGACGGAGCAGTGTTCGACGAAGGAGTACGCGAGAGTGGAAATGAATTACGCGAAATCAATTTTTTCTTTAAGTGTAGATGTGAACATATATGTATCTATGTATACCTCATTTGTGAAAGCGTAACAAGGCTTTTACATTTTTTTTAAAAAAAATTATTTAGGTTTTTTTTTATATTTTTATCTATAATTATCATATTTATCCTATGTATGTGGATATTTACGGTAGAAGCGTTAACATGCTTTTTAATTTTTATTTTACTTTATTTTATTTTTGAATTATTTTAAATATGTATAGTTTTTTTTAATTGCAATATTATAAATATAATATTAATTTTTGTTACTACTTGAATTGCGTAACAAATAAATATACAACCATATTTTGTATTATATGTAAATATTATGGATAGTTTACCGAAACAAATAATTTTTAGATTTTGAATTTTATAAAAATTAAATATAAAATGTTCTTCTTTTTAATAATTATAATATTACTCTTTTTGTTACGGGTTGAATTACGTAACAAATATAGTTAGTACGAAATTTTGTCTCATATGTAGTTGTTATAGATAACTAATCGAAACAAATAAAAAAAAAATGTTGACCAATATTAAAACTTTTTGAACTAACAAATTTTGTAACAAAAACATCTTTTTGTAACAAATTTATTGTTACGGTCAGTTTACCTGCTACAAAAAGTCATTTTTTTTGTAATGATATATAGTGCTGAATTTTAAAGATTCAACATCCTAACTCATCTTACAAAAAATATAAGTTTTTCAAGTTAGTCTTAAACCCGAGAGGTTCTGCCAAGCAAAACGGCAAAGTTGAGCCCGATTGGAGCTAATTCTAAAATCTAAAGGATAGTGATTAATATTGATATAATAGAAGTAAGTGGATCGATCAAATAGCCGAATTCTAAACAAAATTTTATGATAGACAACTTATGAGGACCTACAAAATTTATTCCAAACTCGTCTTATCATCCGTACTCAATATTGTCGCGAACTCATCTTATCACCCCACTCAATGCTATCTAAAGTTCCAGTTGAGCTGACGAACAATAGTATAATTCAAAGTAAATAAAAAACAACTTTTGGGCTATATATAAATTTAAAACTCTTAACACAATGTTTGACAATATTGCATGGAGAATATACAGCAAAAGGATTGTGATATAAAAATAAAATACTTACTTGCTACTTTTTTATTTCTTTTTTTAATGTGAACAAAGTTGTTCGTTTTTTATTCCAAATGTGAATATTCCTTTTTCTTCTTTTGTGCTTTTGGGCAATGTAACCATAAAGAGATAAAAAGCACAATACCAAATATATATATATAGGTAAGATATGAAAAGAAATAATAATACAAAATGACATGTATTTCCCACACCCACAAATGTATGACCATTAAAAATAATTATTTATTTCCCATAAATATTGGTTGCCAATAAAACAACTCATTAAAAAGAGTCAATTAAAGCTGAATGTCTCAGGAACCATATGCTTCACTCTTTACAGCTAGCTATGTATGTATACATACATACATATATACATACCTACAGCTGGTTGGGGGTGGGGTGGGCTTCTTCAGTACCTCTGCTTTTATAGATTCTTATAATTAAATAAAGTGTTCATAGATTTCTTATTAAAATTAAAGTCACAAAAATTAAGGTCCTATTTACATATATATACAGTTGTAATCAACACATGTATATACAGCATATAATTTTAATTAACACACCATATTAATTAAAATTGTGTACTGATTGATGGATGGTCATCTTTGTAGAGTGAGTAAGCTGTATTCAGGGACCGATCCACCTTCCTTTCCAAATTTTAATTTTTTTTATTAGTGTCATCTTTTTTCTAGTAATTAAGATCCCCCACTCTTTATAATTAATACTTATTATTTTAATTTATAAATAGTCGTAAGTAATTTAGTACTAATTTGTTCATTTTTTTTTTCATAACCACCCACACTATAGAAATTGAAAAGGTTAGATGACATCAATTTAGTATAAAAATAAATGAACAAGAAAATTCTTATATTATTTTTTTACCCACACAAACTGCCCAATAATGAATTCAAATAGTAACCCCCCAGCGTCAAAGCTGGTTGGCTGTATTGACACATTGTTTTTTTGCTGAAGAATAATAATATGTACAGACCATTGTCAGTTGTTAAGTATATTAACATAAATTGATTATACAATATCTATCTATCTATCATTCACCACCGATGTGCTTGCAATTTGCACCATGCTAAATTATAAATTACTTTAGGCATACAGCATCATCGGTTTAATCGAATAAAAATACATACAAACATTTACACACTTGTAGTATATATATAGTCATAAACATAGCAGTAGAAACAAACCCAGATTTTCTATACAAACCAAAAGGCATTACAAAGAAAATGAATCACATAGACAAACAACCAAACAAGAAGACATACAATCTCTTTCACTCTCAATACATGAATATGTATATATATATATAATCAGACTGTTGTTATATATGAGACCATCTCTCTCTCTCTCTCTCTATATATATATATATATATATATGAATTCTGAAACAGGGATACTCACTAAAATTGCATCCATGTCATGGTCTAATAAATTAGACACAACCCCCCCTACCCTTCTTGGTTTTTCTTTTGTTCTCAAGTCTGATCACAAACCCATTTTTTTTATTTTTCTTTTTTCGCATAAAATGCACAGAAAAAGTAGTATAATACTATGGAATGTTAAGGTTTAAGGTATTATACCGGCTGTCCTGTTTTGTGTCTTCATTTCACTGTGCAGCAGGGTGACTGTTGGATGTTCTTGATCGGTCTCCTGCATCGGAAAACATAAGATCATAACTTATAAGATATATTCTGATCAATGCAACACAGGGATGAGAAAGTTGTGATGTGAATTGCTTCTGGTCCAGTCTGTTAGGAAACGAAAAACATTAATATTATTATATCGTACCTAACACAAAAGACATGTCAATTATTTTATACCAAAGATGGACCAGAGTTAATCCCAACGGAACAGTAGGATTTTGGATTGAATCAAGACATCACATGGCATACATACATACAGATAAAATACAGATATTGCTTGCAACAAATTGGACATCAGCCAGTCCCCATCTTATATATATCATGTGAACTTGTCTTTTGTCTGTGTACATAAATTAATTGTTAATTAAGACCAACCACTTGCTTTTCCGGGTATGAAATGAATGAAATATGATTTGCATTTCAATATCGTAACTAACTCAACCTATATATATATATATATGTGGTACATAGTATAATAACCCTTTAGAGTAACACACCAGCTGTCATTTCCATGAACTTAGAAGTTTCATCGACCATGGATCATATCATAAACAATGCACAGCCAGCCCCAAAACTAGACTATGTTTGAAATATCATAACAACGGGTGTGAAATGCTTTATCCTCCCTGGTGTGCCTATATATATAAAAGATAACTAATTTATGTGAAAATAAATCACATGAAGGTGTCTGTGCGTATGTAATGCTATTCATAGTCTAAATAATTACTACTCTTTCTTTCACATCAATTTCTCACAAAAACTTAGAGGTTTTGAAGGATCACTTCACCTAATTCACATTTCATAAATAAGCACGCACCTCAATCTGCTCGGCTCAGCTCAGCTCAGCTAGTCAACTATTTAACAATTCAGGAAAGTAAATAGCTGCAATGCTTGCAAATAATAATCATTTTTATACTGTGAGCAATGTGTAACGAATGGCAATGATATATAAATAAATCAACAATTCACAGACAATATCCAACTCCAAAAACACTATTTATTTACCTGGCACGGCAGGAATTTGTTGGTTAACTAATAATCCCTCCAAGACCTTGAGAATATGCTCGTAAGCCTATTCCCAGAGAGCCTCTGCAGAGCCTTTTTCGCTCCAGCCACATCCATGTCTACCAATCTTTGCAAATGCCCGTAAGCACCTGCTTCCACAAGCTTCTTCCTACAACTCTGGCTGCCTCCACCCATTATAGCCGCCACCACAGCAACGGGAAACTTCTTTGATACTGCGTCGTTTTTAGGATCCAGCATCTGCACCAACCTCATCACACTCTTCTCATCCCTCACCAATTCTTTCCTGTTAGCTTTAACAGACAGTAATGAAATCAATGCCTTGGCCCCAACCTCTTGAATCCCATCCGGCTTTACTGTCTCCATTAGCTTCATCAAGCAACTCATGCATCCAGCAATGCCCATTTTAGTACCATCACTAATTGGTAACTTAGCAAGCAAAGATGCAGCCATATGCTGCAGCCTAACTAGGTTTCCATGCTTTACAAGCTCCGAAATTCGTAAGACGAATAAATTAGATCTAGATAAATATCGGTAGCTGGCATCCGAGGCAGATACTGAACTAATTGCACCCAATACAGATTCTAAAGTATCCGCCGTCGAGCATTCATGAAATAATTGTAACAACTTTGGCAGGGCCTTTTCCTGCAACAACAAGCTGCGAAAATGCTCACCTGTTGATGCAAGAATTGATATACAGTTGGCTGCTTTTGCTTGCGCAGAGGAGTTCCCAGAATCAAGCAACTGCATCAAAACGGGAACAATTCCTTCTTCAGCCAACGAAATGCGAATATCTTCCACTGTTGAAACGTTTCTTATCGCCCCAACGGCATGTGATTGTGATGGCATAGAGCCAGATTTACACAATTCCATAAGAATCGGGACACCACCATAAGCGGAAATCGCCCAAGCGTTATCTGGATCGGAAGTAATGTATTCCACAGCCATGGCGGCCTTTTCCTTCATAGGCATCGAACTGCAATCGATCATTTTCAGCAAAGGCCCCAAAGCGCCTTCCTCAAATACGCATTTCCGGGGCACATCTCCCGCGGAAACGAGCAAGGAAACAACGTGAACCGCCAATTCTCGGATTGAATCATTAGAATTCAGATCGAGCAGGGAAACCAGAAAACTTACATTCCCTTCCTTCGCTACAACAGCTGCGGACTTATCATCCTCCGTCAGGAGCTCAATCAGCGAATCCAACGCCTTCCGCTTGAAATCCTGTCCACCGATCTGAAGCCTAGTGAATAGGTCCTTGACGAAAAAAGTAAGTTCCTCCTTCGAAGAACTCGGATTGGGGCGCGACAAAACAATGGCGGTGGACTGATGCAGAACGCCGGAGCGAAGCAGCAGCTCGAGGTCATTCATTTGCCTCGATAGCCAACCAGCGGCCATATCAAGGTCGGATTGCATCAAAAGCTTCCCGCGGCTAACTGATCCGCCGGAGCAATACTGAGACAACGTTTCGGTGCGCTGTACGGTAGCCAGCAAGGAAGGCAGCAGCTGCGGAAGGAGAGGATTCTCCGTCCAGTGAGGCGAATCGACGATTTCGTTCAGCACCGATTTCAGAGAAATTAGCTTACCGCGAAGAACTTGCCATCTGGACGCAAAACAGGTGATGGAGAGAGTCGAAGGAAGTAGTCGGTTGATGATTTCCGTGATACTCTCAAGGTTTCCTGAAGCAGAGTGCTGCGGCGCCTCCGCCGGCGACAGCGGTGGCGGGACGGTGGCGGGATTCATTCGTAAAGCTTTTGTGAAGGTTACGAATGTCAAGAAAGTATTATTACCGAAGAAGGGTCAGAAAGAAGAATAAGATGCATGAGAAATAAATAAATAAATAATAAATTAAATAGGAGTAATGGGAATTGGGAAAGCCAGATGGTGGGCCCAATATAATTAATTAAATAAATAAATAATTAATTAATACTCCTATAAGATTTATAATTTGTTTGTCAATCTCTTTTTTAATTGACATAATTTATTTTATTTAAGGTGATAAAATGCAGTAACTTAATGATAATATACTTAGGGTGTGTTTGTTCGAAGGATTTTGGAGGATTTCCACTATTTATCCAATTTTTTCTCCCAAAAACATTAAATCAAACATCTATTTTTTATTTTTTATATTATACTAAAAATCAATTTTACATTCAAAACATCACATCAAGACCTATTTATATCACATCATACAACTATTCAAATTCAAAATTTTTACTATTCAAATCCCAATCCAAAATCCAAACCCCCAAACAAACACACCCTTACTTTATCAGTTTTACATAAAATGCTTATTATTTATTTTTTTAGAAAATATGTTTATATATTTTAAATTCATATTTTATAATTTTATAATTTTAATTAAATTATTTGATTAAATTAATTCTAATTTATAATTATTTTTATTAAAATATATTTTAATTATTTATTAATTATATATTTTTAAAATTTTTGCTATATAAACAATTTAGTCTGCATGGATTGAATATGATATTATTTAATTATTTTTTTATGTAGGTAATGATATTAATATTTAAAATACTAATTAATATATATTTAAATGCTAAATTTTACTATTAAATTTTTTTCTTATTATCAATATAATTTTATAGAAAATAAAATTTTATTGAGTAGGGATTAGATGCTGATCTTTTTATTTCAGCATAGATGCTGATCATATAAAAATTTAATTATCTTAATTATATTAATAATATAATTAAATATGCTAAATCAATGTAACTATTTTTTTAAGCATTCAATTTGGTGCTGAATTAGATATCATACAAATAATAATATATCTATTATTTATAATTAATAATTAATTTTATAAAAAAAATAAAAAATTAAATATAATTTAAAATATTTATTTATTTAAGAGATAAAAATAAAGAGATTATAAATAATCTATACGTAAAATATTATGAATTTAATTGAATTGAATTATACTATTCTTTTCATATTTTTTTAACTCAATTATTCATTGATTTATACAATATATTAATTCATTTTTGTTGGTTATTTGAAAATTTTATGATGGAATAAATGATAGCTATGATAAAAAGAAAAATAAAAAATAATTGCTATAATTGATTATTTATTTCTAAAATAAAATTTAAATTTCCCCACAGATTGTGACAAGCCATGTATTTTTTTTTAAGACTTCACGTGAGTATAAGTCATCCCCCAGCTGTATTTCCAAATTAAATTTATTTTTCCTCTTTTATGCTTTCATAATATAATAATAAAATAATAGATATAGGGTGTTACTTCTTAAGATACAATTATAATTTACAATATTATTTTAATAAATTATATAATTATGATATGAATTAATATTATATATTTTATTAGATTAAATAGAGAATAATATATTTATTCATGCAAATAGTTTTTAGATAAACTAATTAATTTAATCTATTTAGGCTTGGTTAATTATTTTTTTATTAATGTATTTTTATTACGAATTTAATCAATTTCAAGTTTTAATATATTAAAATAAATATATAAATTAAATAATTAAATAATAATATACTTAAAATAAATGCACTATAGAGAATTGAGAAGGTAAATTATTGTTAATCCTTACATAAATTGACATTTCCTTATCAGATCATCTAAACATAACTAAATTACTATTTGACTTTGAGTTACTCTTTTTTCTTTTTATCTAATTTATTTAAATTAACAATACATGCCAAATTGTCCACATAATTGCATGTTTTTAATTTGTATTTATATTTTATGTCTAAATGATAATTTGATGGAATACTTTAAAAGAAATTAATATATTTTATTGAATTATATAAGAAAAAATAGATAAAAAAATATAAAAAGTAAAAATAAAAGATGTAGTTTTATATTGAAAGATTTTTATTTAATTAATACTATTTGATTTATAATATACGCACAGGGGTTAAATCACTCTATCCGTTTATCAATTGTGATTCAGTCTCCGTTGATAAAAGTTTTGTCTGCATTCCCCCTTTTTCATTCTTCATTTTTCTTCCACCCATTTCTTCGATTCTTCTCACTCCTCCGGTTAGGGTTTTTTTTTTTTTTTTTTTTCGCGCCGAAAAATTCTTCCTAATCCGTTGAATCTTCTACCATCAAATCAAATCAGAATCAACCTTCCCTCTGGTCGCCCAGGTTCTAGTAGTGTGAAAAATTCTTTCCTTTTCTCCCCACGGCTGGTTCGAAGTTCTTTATCTCATATTCCAACCGGTTCGTTGTCCCTCCTCTCTGTGTCCGTCCGGTTCGACGTCGTCTGAGGTCACGCGCTTTGTTCGGAGAAGTTTCTCGGACCGTCGTCCGATGTCGTACTTCGGTGTGGGAGAATTTTCGAGGACTATCGTCCGAGGTCGCACATTTCAGTAACATTTGGATTAGTAAGAAAATTGTTATTTTATGGTTTTGGGGAAAGTGTTGATGCTTGTTGAACTAGTAGAAATTTATACATGAAGTATGAGTTTTGTGAAGTGGGTAACTTTTTTGGTGATTTTGATAATAAATTTCATTGATAGCAGATATTTCTGTAGCTATTTTGTGAAATAAGTTGTAAATGTTATATTTGTGAATTGGGTGATTTATTGGTATTTGAGGACCACTATATTACTAGAATTTTACATATGATTTTAGTGTATTTTATGTATGATTGTTGAATCGCCTATATGACCTAACATAGTTTATACATTCGTTGGATTGTTAGGTTCTGATGGACATGGAGCAAAGTAGTATGAAATTATTAATTATTTGTTTGTACGAAGGTGAGCATCATGTAATTGGTTTAGAAGAGGGCACCATGCTGGAGGATTTTTATCGGAATCTATTGAAAAGATGGAATAAGGTGAGTATTGAGGCGGTAAAACTCCAATATATTGCATCTATTCAGAAAAGTTAAGTGACGTTATTGTGTGACGATGATGTCACAAATATGTGGAGAATGCATATCTTGTTAAAGGTAATATTTGTGGATAGGATTTCACGGTATAGGAGCAAGCACCAGAGCGTGCCTCCCCGAAGCATGGTTGGACACAGGTACGTTACTCATCTTTTATAATTAAGTAATCTTTGTTCATCTTTAATCAATTTTTTTGTAGAATGCAATCACAGTTGCGCCTTACGAAAGAATGCAGCTTGTAAGCACTTATGTATTCATGTTCAACACATCTAAAAACATGTTGTTTATATAGAAACTTTTAGTTGGTATGATGCATATATCATTGAATTTCAATATGTAAGACCTTTTTCTTATTGGAATACAACAACTTGGTATTTTATTGTGATGTTATCTGTAGGTAGTAAGTATTCGCCTCTGCGATTTTGTAGTAGCGCGGTGCAGAACAAACCACTGAAGATATTGTAAAGATGTGTAGTGGGGATGTAACATCTTGAAGGTATTTAAGGATGTTCACTCCGTCTTTATACGCCACTGCCAGTATCCTCTAGCAATCCGGTTTAGCTAGGTGTACCATGATCGATGCATTGAAATTCCGTAGTCTGTGGCAGTTACTGCATCATATAGCTTGTTGTGGTGAATAGATGCAGTTGTTCTTTTAAGTACCCTGGATGGCATGATAGGTAACCGTGTACACCATGTACATACTCGGTTCAGTAAGATGGATATCCATGTTTTTATATTAATGAAGAAAAAATTTTATTACCATATAGAATTGGAATTATTTGCATCTAACATAAATTTCGTTCCTATTATTGTATTTGTAATCCAGGGGCGAGAACAAATGTCCGGGATTGAACGAAGATGGAACATGTGGCATCTTTATTCCCGACGAAAATACTAGTCTAATTTCAATGCAGAGATGCATTGTTGGGGAATGTTAGACATTTAAGGGACCACAGGAGTTTAGAAAGTTATTGAAGAATTATTCTATTGCCACTCCGAAACATTTCAAGTACCAAAAGAATGATTCGACCAAAATTATTGCGGTGTGCATTGACAAATGTTGTGGTTGGCGTATTTATGCATGCTTCCATGCTCATGATGCGTCATTCGGAAATCGTAAGTGCAATTTACATCACATATGTACTATGAGTTTATTGCAATCAAGAGATCATCCAACAACCGATGCGAACTGGATTTCTGAAGTCTACAAAGATAAGATACGCTCTATGCCCGTGTATAAGGCATCTGACATCCGGGAGCATATCCAAGCAGATTATGGGATTGATGTTAAATATCATAAAACATGGCGTGGCAAGGAGAATGTGATAAAGGAAATTAATGGTAGAGGTAGAGACAACTTCTCACACATTCCGTGGTACTGTCATGCATTTCGGGAGTCAATCCGGGAAGCATTATAGATTGTGAGGTGGAGCAGGAAACCAAACATTTTGATAACTAGAAATCGCATGTGTTTTATGTTCATATCATATGCGATATTTGATTGATTTTGATTGAGTTCTACCTAATTTATATGCGTATTTTTTATTTGTTGTGTGCAGAGGGAAAATATCAAATTTGGTGTAATTTGCAGAAAAAGTAAAGAAAAATTCAGATTTGCACCACCTAGTTAGTCATGGCCATGACTAACTATACCCTCATGACATGGAAATTTAATTAAAGGCCCAAAATCCCAACTACAAAATAATTAGCGCAAAAATTAAATAAAAAGGAGGAATCACATGCAGAAAGGGAGGAGAGAACAACCAGAGCAGATACGCACAAGAGCAGGAGACTGACAGACTCATAGATCGTACAAGAGCAAATCGACATAGAAGATTTCTCCTCCCACTATGACTTTATCTTTCTCTATTGTTCTTTGTTATTTGATTATGAAGTAGATACTTATTTGGTTTGAGGAATGATAATGTTTTGGTTCTTTTGTTTTGAAGATTCTTAATTTTCTTTATAAAAGTTCTTTTTTATTATCAATATTTGTCTAATTCTGAGAATAACGTTTGTGATTGTTAGATTGATTGAATATTTTGGTACCGATATTTGAATTAGTCTGATAATCTAAAGTTAATTCAGGTAGGATATCCGTAATTGTATTCGCACTTGAATTGGTGACAATCGGGTTGAATAGTTCCTTCCCGGGGGTTAGACAATCAAATCTAATTGCTCATCTTAGGTAGTAATTGTCTTTAAATTGGGTTTTTTTTAGATTAGAATACGATTAGACAATATTTCTTATGGGCACACCTAGGTTTATTTGCTTAATTAGGAGGTTAACAGTCGTACCTTAATTACCTACACTGTAAGAAAAAATTGGTTGTCAGAGCTTGTTGATAACTATAACCAATTTATTGATACTTTAATAAGAACTAACTTTATTGAATTAATGATAATATACAAGTGTCATAACTGCATCATCCCTTGAGCCAAACATCCCCTTAATAGCTAGTTCTCCCTTAATTTAATTGCTTTCTTGTTTTATTTTCATTAGATAATAAAAGAAAATTCTCCCCAATTATTTACTACATTAGAACACGAAAGAGTGAATCACACAATCCCTATGGAGACCATTCCTTCCCATGTATTACATTAAATTATGATCATGGAATATGTGAAATATTTGATTGACCGCGCGACAGGTCAATTTTTGGTGCCGTTGCCAGGGATTGACGCTTTGTTTTACTATTTTGTGTTATTTATTTGTTTTATTTTCATATATCCTCCTGTTTATGCCATGTTCTTCTCGTACAGGTGAATTGATATTTAATCTTGAGATCGAGAAGGTTGAGCGAAAACTGCGAAAGAAAGCCTAACAACAAAAAACTGCTCAAGTTGCAAAGCTGGCAGAATCTTTAAACCATTTCAGAATCTCTAGCTCTAGCGACTCTGAAAGTGATCAAGAGACTGTCATGGCTGAGGTACACTTTAAGGGAGTTAGCTGTTCCCAACTTGACGCAGCAGCCTTAATGCATTAACTTTCCAACTTTGAATAAGACTATTGCTTTTGAATTGAAATTTGGCTTAATTCATTTACTGCCTTCTTTTCATGGACTTACAGGCGAAGAACATCACAAACACTTGCAAGAGTTCGACGTGGTGTGCTCCAGCATGAAACCACCAGGTGTTACTAACGAACAGATCAAACGCAGAGCCTTCCCATTCTCACTCAAAGATGCTGCAAAGGATTGGCTCTACTATCTCTCACCTGGAAGCTTCGACACATGGAATGACATGAAAAAGAAAGTTTTGGAGAAGTACTTTCCAGCTTCCAGAGCTGCGATTCTGAGGAATGCGATATGTGGCATCAAACAAAAATCAGGTGAAACACTCTATGAATATTGAAAGCGATTTAATAAGCTTATCATTAAATGTCTACAGCATCAAATTCCTCCACAATTATTGATTCAATATTTTTATGATGGTTTATCATTGATGGACAGGAACATCATCGACGCTGCAAATAGTGGAGCTCTAGTGAATAAGACGCAAACACAAGCTTGGGATCTTATTGCGAGAATGGCTGAGAACACGCAACAGTTTGGCTCGAGGGATGTTGGACACACGAGTGGAAACAGTAACAACCACTCTATCCAATCGATGCAACAACAACTTTATGAGTTGACGAGCTTTGTTCGCAAGATGGTTGTGGAAAAATTTAACTCGAGTGTCCAGGTCAAAGCGTGTGGAATATACACAAGTGCAGGCCACCTTACGGATGCATGCCCGACCCTCCAAGAAGGCTATGCAGCGGATGTAAATGCTGCAAACTATGGTGTAAATGGACCTCAAGTTTACAACCCATACTCCAACACCTACAATCCAGGTTGGAGATATCATCCGAAATTGCGCTATGGAAACGCACAATAGAGTAATGCTCTTCACCCATTCGGAGCTACGCAACAGATACAACAACCTCGTTTCTATGAGAAACAACCGCCCGAAACACCCATAAGTAACTTCAGTCTATCTTTGGAAGACTTGGTGAAGTTTATGGCTACCACTACCCTGTAGTTCCAACAAGAGACGAAAAATTTTGAACAAGAGATGAGATCGACCGTTGACAAATTACAAGGTCAGATCAATCAAGTGTCAGATGAGGTGAGACAACTACGTGAAAGAGGAAAGTGGCCTGCTCAGCTTGAACCAAATCCAGAAAATGTCAGTGCCATCACTATTTACAGTGACACGATGATTGAATGTTCTTCCCGGCCTAATAAAAAAAATACGAGTATTATAACCCTTCGTAACGGAAAAGAATTGGAAGGTCCACCTCCTATTTCAAAGGAACAAAATGAGGATCAAATTGAGATGAAGATTGAAAAAGAAACTGAACTTCACGAAAAGGTACCTCCTAACTCTGTTCCTCCTACTAAAGCTAAATCAGCTCATTTTCCTGACATGTTGAAGAAACCACATAAGGCAAAAAAAAAAAAAAAAAAAAACGAAAAGAGATGATGGAGATATTTAAGAAGGTGGAAGTTAATATCCAGCTCTTGGAAGCTATCAACCAAATCCCCAAGTATGCAAAAGTTTTTAAAGAACTGTGCACTAATAAGAGAAAATTACGAGGGGATGAGTACATTATAGTGGGTGAGAACGTTTTTGCTGTTTTCAAAAGAAAGGTACCACTTAAAATAGATGATCCAAGTATGTTTTCTATCCCTTGTAAGATTGAAAAACTGAGATAACTAAGACTATGCTAGATCTAGAAACTGCTATTAATGTCATGCCACGATCAATATATGACTCTTTAAATCTAGGGCCTCTAAAAGAAACAAGAATTATTATTCAACTTGTTGATCGAACCAATGCTTATCCTGATTGTATAATAGAAGATGTACTAGTTCAAGTGAATGACTTAATTTTTCCTTTTGACTTTTATATATTGGATATACATGATACACACTGCTTTAACCCACTGCCTCTTTTGTTCAGAAAACCTTTTATGTGCACTGTAGGAACAAAGATAGATGTTAAAAAGGGCACACTCAGCTTGGAGTTTGCTGGAGAAAAATTTCATTTCAATATTTTTAATCCCATCAAATGTCCTGTTGAATCTGAATCGTTATATGCAATTAATGTTATTAATCCTGTGGTGCAGGAAACTTATGAAGTTGGTAATGAGAATAAACGAATGTTGATAAAACATTTAGAGAAAAGACCAACTGACGAGTGACAACGAGTAAAGAAAAAAAGAATTGTCGAAAATTTGAGATGGATTCCCAAGGAATCACCATAGTTGGCCGCGAAAAAGTGTCATAAGAAGAATCAAAATTTTAAGCTAAAGAAAAAGTATGTGGCCAATAGACATCGCTTCAAATTACACCACGAGGGACCCTCACTTGATCCTATAAGGTTGGCACCCGTTGCCGATTTTAATGTTCATAATTGATGCGAGACGATGTCTAACTCAAAGAATACAAAGAAAAACGCTTTTTGGGAGACAATCCAAATCATTTAATTGTTTTCTTTAATTTTATTGTTTAATTACTAATAACACTTTTATTTTTATCGAGAGGTGACTTTTAATCATAATCGTGACTAATTGACACTATGATTAAAAATTACCTCGCATGCTGTTTTTTTTTTTTTTTTCCACCCGACATTTCTTACCAAAATCAATTTCCAAAATAAGAGAGAGTATTTAGTCATGACTGAACACTACCTATCACACTGTCTTTTCCCTTCATGCCTCGATCCAATTTTAACCATGAATTTCCAAAATAAACAAAAAAAAAAAAAAGATTAAAAAAAAAATCCAAAATCATAAGCCAGACCGCCTCTCTCTGCCTCTCTCTGCCCCTCTCTCTCTCCTTCTCTTTTTTTCTTCTTTCCTTCATCTCACCGAACCCATCGTCCTCCTCTTCTTCTTCTCTGATACCCCAGCGACGACAGCCACCAAACCAGAATGCCTCCGTCTCGACTCCGCCGCGATCCTCCCTCTCTTCTTCCTCCCCACCTTTGCCGATCGTCTTCTGCACAGACGACGATCTCCGCCAGTCCGATGCCCAGTCCGCCCCTGCGCCGGAGTTCCATACCAGTCGCCGCTTTCGACGCTGGGATTCCAACCTCCGGCGCGACTCCTCCCCAGTCCAGACCAGTCGCCGTCTCGACTCCGCCGCGATTCCGCCCTTCGGCGCGACTCCTTCCAGAGTCGCCGTTTTTGCCCGAACCAAGATGCCCTCCATCTCCGACGCTGCGATCCAACCGCCAACTGCCTCTGCCGTGGTCACGCCACCAAGCCGCGTGAGTCCAGCCGCCTCCGTCGTCCAACCAGTGCCTCACTCCGCCGCGCAACAATCGCGATTAGGTAACATCATTTCACCCCTGTTATGTCTAACTTTCAATTTCGTAAATGTTGTCTTGGATTATTGCTATTGGTATTTGGACTGCAAATTTGGTATCGAGTTGGTTGAACTTGAAGTTTGGGACTTGTGTGAAGTTTATGTCAATTCTCCTCTGCAGTGATAGCGTCTTGGCATTTGATTTTTTTCATTGCTAGTTCAATTTTGGAGATACTCTGCCTTGGATTAGAGCAATTAATACTCTTGATTTTAAAAGTGCAATCTTATTTGTTCGAATCTCTTTCAATTTTGGATATATTCCTGGATTAGTGAGATTGAATGTTGGACTCTATTTGCTGCATATTTCATACATACATAAAGTAATTTCTATGGCTTGATCAATCATTGTCATTGCATCACTCATTTTTGACATAATTGAGCTGTAACTTGAGTTCTCCTTGCTGTGGTAGTCGGGTGTTGTTCACTTTGTGCTTTGAAAATTTCATGAGAGTCTTGGGTAAATGACACCTCATTCTTTGATGACTAGTTAGATCAAGTATCACTCTGTTTTGGAATAGTTTGTGTTGGTTAGTTATTTGTGCAGGACTCATGAGAATTTCAAGTCTTGTCTTAATGTGGTGCACGATCAAATCCAAATCCAATGGCATTGTCAAGTAAAGTAAAAGCTCGCAATTACTCTACCTCTTACGGAATCCAGGGAAGTTCCTCTCTTGTTTTACTTCTTTTTACATTGAGGACAATGTATGCATTAGGTGTGGGAGAGAGAGTTATGCAAATTTTTGGACAAAATTTTCATTTTGTGCTACTTTTATACCTGATTTGCTATTCTTTCACATGTTTTTTAGATTAGTTTGAAGTGAGTCAAATGTGGTTTGTGTGATAGGTTTGTCTAGCATGACCAATGACACTTGATTGGTGATATGTTGAGTCAAGTCGACGTTTGAACCCCGTAAGATTTGAGCCTATGTTCCAGAAGTTACATAAGAAAATAAATTGCATATATTCAAGCTTTTGGAAATTTCTTTCTTGTGAGATATGTATTGCTCAATTAGATGACCTAGAACTTGAGTGATTATGCATGTTGAACTTGCAACTATCAAATCTTGCGTTTTGAAAATGATAAGGGCATTAGGTAACCCCATTAAACCTTTCTTTATTATCCAGCACAATATATTCTCATAGTTAGCCCATTTGAGCCTTCTTAGCCTATTTTTTCTTTTATATAAACTGTCTTTTAGTCTCATACCCTTCTTTTGATCAAACCTTCTCCGATTTGAACCCTATGTTAGAAAGAATTACTTTAAGTTCATATTGTGACGCACTTTATTTCTTCGGCACTAGTTAGAAACGAAATTTGGGTACGAATAAGTCATAGTATGAAGGAATAATTATAGGTAGTGAAAGTATATATATATATATAGACAAAAGCCAAAAACAAAAATCAAAAAATAAAAAAAAAACAAAAAAAAAAAAAGAAAAAAGAAAAAAAACAAAAAAAAGAAAAGAAGAAAAGAAAAGAAAAGAAAAAGAAACAAGAAAAATAAATAAATAAATAAATAATAAAACAATCATTTTGATGAAGTATTTTCATTTAATGTCATTATTAAAGTTTGGGTAGTGAATAGATTAAGGATTTCATTATTTATGCCGATTTGTTTTTCATATGCTAGCATCGTGTTCTTATTGTATTCTTTTCTGACATTCTTAGCCGTTGTTTATCCTTGTTTCCCTACCCCTGACCATAAGCCCCGCTACAACCCTTATTGAAAGTCCTTTGATTCTTTATGCTAGATTCAAATATTTAAGTAAGAGAGATCTGATTTTTATTTAAGCCTATAGGATAATCTTTTGTTGCACTACCTGAGTGTTGAGCCAATTATACACTCATTCCTTCAAAGAGCATGTGTATACATTTTATCTTGTGAGATTGACTTGATTTGATGTGTTGAATTTCAGATTGAATTGGTTGGTATTGAACCCTTTTGTCATATTGAGTCGCCTGCGATTTCTTTGGCTTATTTCGAATCTATGTTTCAGGGCAAACATGATCTAGGTGTGGGGAGAATTGATAGCTAGAAATCGAATGCGTTTTATATTCATATCATATGCGATATTTGGTTGATTTTGATTGAGTTCTACATAATTTATATGCGTATTGTTTATTTGTTGTGTGGAGAGGGCAAATATCAAATTTGGTGTAATTGGCAGAAAAAGTAAAGAAAAATTCAGATTCGCACCCCCTAGTTAGTCATGGCCATAACTAACTATACCATCCTGACACGAAAATTTAATTAAAGGCCCAAAAGCCCAACAACAAAATAATTAGGGCAAAAATTAAACAAAAAAGGGGAATCACACGCAGAAAGGGAAGAGAGAACAACTAGAGCAGATATGCATAAGAGCAGGAGACTGATAGACTCATAGATCGCGCATGAGCAAATCGACAGAGAAGATTTCCCCTCCCACTATGACTTTATCTTTCTCTACTATTCTTTGTTATTTGATTATGGATAGATACTTTTCTGGTTTGATTGATGATAATGTTTGGGTTCTTTTGTTTTGGAGATTATTAATTTTCTTTATAAAAGTTTTTTTTTTATTATTAATATTTGTCTAATTCTGAGAATAACGTTTGTGATTGTTAGATTGATTGAATATTTTGGTATCGATATTTGAATTAGTGTGATAATCTAAAGTTAATTCAGGTAGGATATCCGTAATTGTATTCGCACTTGAATCAGTGACAACCGGGTTGAATAGTTCCTTCCCGGGGGTTAGACAATCAAATCTAATTGCTTATCTTAGGTAGTAATTATTTTGAATTAGATTTTTCTAGATTAGAATGCGATTAGGCAATATTTCTTATTGGCACACCTAGGTTTATTTGCTTAATTAGGGGTAGTCAGAGCTTGTTGATAACTATAACCAATTTATTGATACTTTAATAAGAACTAACTTTATTGAATTAATAATAAAACACAAGTGCCATAACTGCATCATCCCTCGAGCCAAACATCCCCTTAATAGCTAGTTCTCATTTAATTTAATTGCTTTCTTGTTTTATTTTTATTAAATAATAAAAGAAAATCCCCCCAATTATCTACTGCATTAGAACACGAAAGAGTGAATCACACAATACCTGTGGAGACGATCCCTTCCCCTGTATTACAGTAAATTGTGATCATGGAATAGGTGAAATATTTGATTGACCGCACGACAGGTCACATTTCCAGTGCATTTTTGTTTGTTTAGGTGCCTGCCGGCTAGGTTTTTTGAGGGGTTGCAGGCCCCTACTTTTTCTTAATGAGACGCATATAAAAAACAAACTCAAAGGATGTTTGCTAAGTGCAATAACAGTGGATGGGGATGATGGGATGTTTACTTTAGCATTTTATGGTACGTAATTTGATCTACGGTTGTCATTTTGTTAGAATGTTGGGTGTAGCTTTTATGGTGTAGTTGTTCTTCGGAGCCGTAGGTTGTATATTAGGTTATTATTTACCCTTAGACAACTTTGGGTGTAGTACTTCATATTAGTTGTTTGTGATTGTTGTTTTCCATGTGATCTATTTTTTGTTAAATATATACCTGCAATGTTGTTTCGAATACCCTTAGAGCATTGCGGTATGCTTTCCTTAGGCATAGATGTACCCTCATACGCTGGAAATATTTGTAGTTATTTGTGTTCTTATTTGCTGACTTGCAGCGGTGTCCGCGGAAAATGATGAAAATTGAGAGTGGTTTTGCTGGAAGCTGTGATCTGTTTTAGAATATGAGGGTCATGCGGATTGGAAACAATACACTTTCTTCTCGGATAGGCACTCGGGTTTACTAACAATCCCATGCGTTTTTCCTAGAGCACATCATGCATACTGTCTCGGACACTTAGTGGACAATTTCCGTACTTAGGTATATGTATGTTAATATTAATTTATAATGAACATCAGTAGGTATGATTAGTCAAAAAATGGATACCCAGTGCATAATAAGAAACGATAGTCCGTTGTCTTCAACAAGGCCATCTATGCTCCATTGAGGAAAGATTTTGAGAACCACATTACTTTTGTGGTCGAATCGATGTCATTGGCTTGAGATTTCATTACCCAATCAGACCTAGAATATTGGGCAAATTCACTATTCAGAGGCACTCGTTGGGGAATAATAAATAATAACATTGCTGAGTCATGGAATTGTTGGGTGAGATCCGCGAGGTCAATGCCATTTGTTGGGATATTGGATACCATCAGAATGCAAGTGATGATAATGATGAATGAACGCCGCAAAAAGTCGAAGGTAATGCATGGGAGGCTCTGTCCGAAACAAGAGAGCAAGTTGGCACTATCATACATGGCCTTACGACGGCTACAGTGCAACTCATCCTCTAGAACCGTATTCGAGTTAACAGATTCTAATGAAAGATACGCAGTCGATTTGGAGGCTCGAAAATGCTCATGTCGGGAATGGAAAATGTTCTGACTACCCTGTAAGCATGCATGTGCTTGCATTGAAAAATATAATATGCTGATTTATTATTTTTGTGATTCTTACTATAGCATTGAATCCTACAGAAAATCGTAGCAGAAACTAGTAAATCCCGTTCTGATGACGATATGGATGTGATTGTTGAAATTCAGGCGGACCGAATTCACCCTTCTTCCTCGTCCTTCCAACCAGGCCGGCCAAAAAAACGACAATTTGAGTCCCAACAACTAAAGCATCCCTGAAAATGTAGTCGTTATGGACTTCTCAGACATATAGAAGAAGTTGTAAGCAACGAATAGATTAGTGAACCTTTCTTACATTGTATATCTTTTTGGCATCCAAAAGTATATATTAAGACAATAGGTATGTATTCAATAGGTATTTTGTAATTTTTTTTTTGTCTCTATGATGTAATCGGTTGGATCCACCGACTTATTTGCAGTAGTAAATGGTTTGTAGCTCGCTCACGCAGGTATATAATGAAGTTATGGAGGTTCGTAGATATATTTTGCAGGTATATTTTCCATGTACTGAGGCATTTGATGATGCAGCTCTGTATTGATGAATGGTTAATATAATATCCAATTGTTTCCAAGGTATTTAAATTCTAATTTTGGGTAATTACTTGGAATTATGGTAGTTGATTAAATCTCATTGTTGTTGCTATGTGCAACTACTTCTTACACATCATAACTACGTATCGGAAATGGATTGAGGCATGTATAAAATGGTCTGGCTTGTATTAAACTCGCCATACTAACCAATTGCATATATCATACCACTTAAGTACTTGTTGATGACTTGTTTAACCATCAGTAGTAAATACATGCTATTTCAAGTAAAAGAAAAAAATCGTTTCCCCAGCCATAGGTTACCAAGGCATATATAATTGCAACTGAAGTACAATGCCACAGTTATTGTAAGTACGCAATTGCTTATAGAAGGTATATACATTAATGATTCCAATATATAAGGTTTTGGTCCGAGTACAAATTAGGTCTTATGTTGTTTTTACGGTATTTAAATTGTATTACCGTGTAATAACCTGGAGTTGCAATATTGATTAAAATTCGGCACACAACTAAATACTAGACTTCCATGTGCCACACAACTATATTGTGGTTATATTATCATGTCTACTCCATAGTGTTTTAACTCAATTAACTGGTAAACGCTTTAAGTTTTATCTGTAGCCTAAAACAAGCCATACACGTTGGGGTTGCCGAGAAACACTACTATGGTTGAGCTAATACATGGTTGGCATCATTCGGTGAATATTTCAAGAGAAAAGGCCAAGTCCCCATCCACAGGTTACTAGAGCATTTTAAATTGTAACGGAAGTATAATAGTTATTGCATACGTACATAATAAATAATATAGGGTATTTATATTTATGACTCCAGTATGTATGCATGTGAGCCGAGTACCAGACTCGCTTAACGAGGTACACATAATAAGTTCGTCGGCATTAGTGGTGTAATTGTAGGTATCCTCAAGTGTAGTTTATTTCAGTCAATTCTAAGCGGCGGGTCCCATGCGCAAATTGGGTGCGATCATTGCCTCTCGTTGACTCGGTAGACACCATGTTATTTTGTGTGTTGCGCAGTGTACCAGAGGGGCTGATACGTCCCAATAAGTAGTCTCTCGATGGGAGGAGTGGTATAGAAGTAGCACACCATAGTAAACACGTGTTGTTTAGCACTCCGTACTAAATAGTTGATTATAATATGGAGTTATAATAGTTGATTAGAAGTTGACACACAAGCAACTACTAGACACCCACATGTCGCACAACTATTTTGTTTTTATCCTATGATGTTGTTTTCATAGTGTTTGATTTCAATTAACGAGCAAACACTTGCAGTTCTACCAGTCAATTAAAACATGGTGTACACTTGGGTTTCACGGAAAAGCTGAAACGGTTGAACTGATTCAGAGTGAACGCCATTTCTGTGATCAGTTCAAGAGAAAAGGCCGGTCCTACAAACGTAGGTTACTGGAGCATATAATATATAAACGAAAGTACATACTAGTTTATCGTAGGCACATAAAAACTATCAATGAGTATTTACGTTTGTGGTTTGAGTATAAAAGCATGTGACAGAGCACCAAACGCGGCATAAACGGTATATGAAATTATTTTCGGGGCATCAGCAATGTAGTTCCAAGTATCTTCGAATGTTTATTACAATCATGTGTTGGTGAGTTAAGGCAATCCATGGGAACATTCCCTTTGACAGTTAGCCAAACTCATGTAGCAGATAATTTAATCCGAAAGTAAGACATTAACCAATTTCAGCACCTCGCCACACAACGCAAGCACTTGCCAAATCAATCCAAATTCATTACATATGTTAACCTGCTATGTTTTTTCCATAAGAGTCTACGAATCAGAGGGGGGTCCTTTCAATATCCTTGCCGCAATCGTGCCTTGGTAGCTCTTTGCATCGCCAAAGTCCTCGCCTAGGACGCCCACGAGATTGACATCCAGATCGCCCGGGCGTAACACTCTGCGAACATGCAGACTAAAGGTCCACAGTCCAGCGTGTCACCCTGATGTCGGCTTCTAACGTATTCGAGCATGTCGCTCAGCATAGGCCATAGTTGTGCAGCGTTCATGTACAACGATAAAAATTGCGTCTGCACAAATAATGCAAAAATTTGTTAAGGAATTCATTCTACCCAAAGACACTTAATTATATTTATTCCATAGAAGCGCCAATTTCTTTGCATTCCCTTGGCTGAAGGGAACGGGCAACGGATTACACTCCAGCACAACGCGATTGACGATATCCAATATGCAGAGATGCCAGTGGAACAGGGTGTGCACCAGTAGAAATATGTACCGGCACCCAGTTTGGATTTTGTCAATGATTGCAGCGATCTCCTGGCATACGGTCACTTGAAGCGATTTGGCAAACGTGAGCACATTACCTTTATAAATGGTCGGTCTTTTCGTTCTTCTGCTTGGGGGTGATAGTGCATCGTTCACGGCTTTCTGAAAATCAAACAAAACAATCAAAACAATAATAACATTGTGATTTCTAATACTAACAGTAAAAATTCCAAATAAGATACTCACCGATAGAAATCATGGCACACAACCACAACGCACCGGTGGGTTGTGCTGAAGCTGGTATTTAATGTTGCATAAATAATGTAGGTACACGTCAATCACCTCGCCTTTGATAGCTTGGTCGAACAACAGTTCTAGCACCAAATCGGATGAGACGAACACGACGCCCTTTTGTCATACATTGTTCCCATAAAATGATAGCCGCAAACATAAAAAACATCAATTGAGAAAAATATAAAATACCGTAATAGTGAATAGCAATACCGGATGCGAACAACGCGAGAAATTGTTTGATGGTATTCGTCTCATCCTCAGATAGGGTCCCCTTTCCACAATAGTTGTCATTTTATTGCGACATATCTTTCACTTATTTACTTCATCGTATGTTCCAGCGGTAGCATCCGACTCCCCATCGTCGCCAACAACAAAAGGTTCATGAACCAATAATGGAGATAATCATGTTTCCGTAGGTATCTGTATTTATTGTAGAAGTATGAACTTAGAAAACTTGGGTATTTATGAATCTATCCAAAGTATTTTAAGCCAGACAATTGATATTTATATCAAACTACTTACCTGCTCATCTACGACGTTGGCCACTGACTTTTCTTTAGCCCTCCCAGTTTTTCTGGTTTTCCTTATTCGCGGTGTTGATACGGGTGTCACAAATTCAGGCTTTTTCTTTCTCTTCCAATCATTATGTGCCATTACAACACGTACAATCAAAGAATCCGTGGCCTTGCTACAAGTCTCACTGCTAGACTCATCCGTCGGCTACAATTTCAATAGGGCAAATAATCATTCAATAGATGGACAACTACGACAAACAAAATGTACTTACTATATTAATTAACTGACCTTGACATCCGGAGGCGCGATATACAGTAAAATGGCCATTAGTTGGTTAAACTCTTGTAGGCTTCCACTGCCTCGTCGAGGTCCTCCTCAGCCTGACTCTCCTCCTCCTCACCCTGCTTCTCCTTCTCGTCAGCTTGCTTTTCTTCCTCCTCACCCTACTTTTCCTCTTCCGGGGCCTCATCTTTCTGATCTTTCTCATCCTCCTCTAGTTGTTTCTCCTCTGTCTCTATATCCACCCGCTTTGTTGTCTTCTCCTTATACTCCGCGTCACCCTCCTCGTCACCATCACCCTCATCGTCACACTCACTTCGTTGTCCTCCTCGACAACCTGATATCTAGTTCTTTGCAACTTACGAGTAAGTTTCGCAATTGCAACATAATTTTTCCGTAACTCCACCTTCAACACTGCATTTTGTTGAGCTGATTCCCGCAACATATGTTAATAATGTCATATAAGAAATTATTGTATCCATTTAAAATGTAACAACATTGAATAATGCACTTACCTCCGAAGTATGGCAGATTGTTCGAACAAACTTCTCTTCAATGCCTATTCGATAGAAGTCCTGAATATCTGTCCCTTTCAAGGATGATAATTCAGTCACTACAGAAACCCTGGAGATCGGACCTAGGTTGTTCAGCCACCGAAAAAGAGTCGCGGTACATTCGGTAGACACCTTGCCTTCTTCAGGGTTGGGACTCATTTGTTAAAAAAAGCCTACAAATAATAATGATCTCATTACTTCCAACAATAATAGTAACAAACATTGTGCAATATACAAAAATAAGATAACAAATCCGATATTACATTGCTTGTTAACAAACCGACAGTGCAGTCTGTCAAATATTTCTTTCCGGGCTTAAAATTGCTTATAGACTTCAAGAGATATCGGTGACTTGCAGGTCCCCATGCATAGTCACCAATCACAGTCAGGTCATCCACATACGATAACAAAAAAAAGGGGTACAAAATAATTCGCAGAACAAAATAAAATATTTGCAAAAACAAGAAAAATTAAGAGACGGGCAACATCAGCAATAGATAAAGGCTCCAACCCCTGCAATAGAGCCTCACGCAGCTTCTGCAACACCTCAGCACGGGTTACATGATGCAGCTTGCCCCCAAATATCCGAACAAACCATTCACTTTCAACTAATGTGTTATCCGTCATGTAAAATCCCTTCGCATGTAGTCCCAAGACTACAGAATATTCCTCACCTTCAAATGGCAGCTCAATGTTAGCTCCGATCTTGAATGACGTAGACTCCGAACTAAAGTTCTCAACAAGGGCAAGAAGGCGGTGCCACAAAAACTTCATCTTCGGGCAGTCCTAAAAATGCCCGAACGGAGTCATTTTGATGGCTTTGATGTGTTCGCCCAACATGTGTTGCTTGAGTTTCTCCACCGCGTTGTGGAAAAAGGGTAATGCAAAGCGGCTGATTACCGATTTGTATTCCTTCCCCGGTCTGTAAGTAAATACCATTAGTCCACATTATCCAAATCTTCAATTTAGTTAAAAGTTTATCACAATTTATCAGGAGTACGTAACAGCACATTCCGAGTATACAATAGTCCATTACAAGTATATTACTTAGCAAATTATACCAAACAAATAAAACTCGTGGTACCTAATAATACCGTATTTGCGAATCCACAAATATGACTAATTAGCGAACAATCAAACGAAAAAACTAAAATATGCAACTTCGAGTAACTAAAAAAAATGTACATCTCCAAAATTAACAAAAATCAAAGATAAAACAAATAAAATTACCCAAAATCGGTGTCAAAATAAAATACTGAACTGGGTAATTTGACCAAAAATTTGAACAATTTCAAACCCGGTGAACAAACACAACACCGACCACCCAGTGCTCCTTATCATCGAACCGAGGCTTACAAACACGGGACCAAGGCTTCCACCCCAAACAATTGAATAAACTACAGTATAAAATTCGAATGTCAACAAAATAAAAAATCGAAAAAGGCTTTGACCAGA
This sequence comes from Andrographis paniculata, assembly GCF_009805555.1. Lineage (NCBI taxonomy): Eukaryota > Viridiplantae > Streptophyta > Magnoliopsida > Lamiales > Acanthaceae > Andrographis > Andrographis paniculata. The sequence goes on from NW_026137611.1 coordinate 4,937,844, forward strand.
CACTTACTTCTTTGAACTCGTCTTAGGGGATCGAGGCGGGTTGGTTGTTCTCCTCACCGTTTTGATGGATGGATCCGTTACTTCTTGATCGTTGGGAGGTTCGCGAGCGTCGATTTGCCTGAATATGAAAGAACTACGGTTTAAAAGGGGAGTGAGGGGAGTCCTGCCTCAACTCTTAAACTGTCGGTAGTTTTCTTTCTTTTTTTTTTTTTTTAAAAAAAATCACAAAAGAAGTACGCGGTATTTAAATGGAATTATCTAAGCTTATAATGGGTGTAGAGCGAGAGGTAATGTACATATATATTTAAAATTGAAAGTATTTATTAAACAATCGTAAGTACACGTTACATATACAACGGCGATTGAGTGAAAAATACAAAAAATGAAGCTATAACATACATAATCAATAAAGTAGAGAACTACATTTCTTTGACAGAAATTTTAATCCAACTCTCGCTATAATATAATACAGTATATATGATTAAATCTTTTAAATGTTTGAAATTATAGTTTAATATGATGTATACAATATAGATATTATTTTATGAAGAATAATTTTTTTATAATACAAAATAAAAATATATAAATAATATTTATTTATAATTAATATAAATTAATTTTATTAAAATAAAAAAACCTCAATTTATATAAATATATTTATTTGTTTATTGAAAAAAGATGAAAATTAAAATTTTAAATGAGTTACATAGTGTAATATTTGAAAAAAAAAAAGTATAATATCAAAGTAAGTACACTTGAGCAACCAAACATACCCAAAGTCTTTAATACTTCGTCTGTCCCGGATAAATGTACCTTTCTAGAATTTTGTAGTTGATTAAAAAATAATAATAATTTTATTAGTTAGTGGAAGTGTGTAAAAAGTTTGATAATTTTGTATGTATAAATTAATTATATGTGTAATGATATTTTGTAATATAAATAAAAGTTAAATAGTATATTTTAATATTAGTGTAAGATTAGTTTTACTAAAATAAAAAGAAATTTTTTAGTGAGAGATACGAAAATAATAAAAACTATACTTTAAATTGAAACTAAGGGAGTAATATTTTGTAATACTTTTACACTCTTCAATTCCAATGGAATGTACTCTTTATATATATATATATATATATATATATAGTAGACTAACAAATAATATTCTCTCCGTCTCGGATAAATTGTCCGTGTTATCATAAATACGATAATTTAGATAAACTATAATTAGCAAGTAATTAAAAAATATATTAGTAAAAATAATTATATATTAAAATTAAGATATTTTAATAATTTAATTAAAATTAAGAAAGATTATAAATTATGAAATTTAAAATTTGATTTAAATGTATAATTATATATAAAAAAATAACAAATTATATGGGACAGATGTACCTAGAAAATGTGGACAATTTATATGAGACGGATGGAGTGTAATTTTAGTAATTATTGAAAGTATAATATAATTGAGTATTTTGTAAAAATTAAAGCTATTTTGATATCTATATATTAATTATCTTCACTGTAATAAAAAGAGATATTCTCTCCACTTTGCCACAGATGATCCATTTTTTTCCCTAATCCCATGACAAATAATCTATTTTTATTTTTATTAAATCTATTCATTTTAAACTATAAATTAATTTAATTAAATAGGATCATCCAAAACTACTTTATTTCTACCTCCATCCACAATAAACAAATATATTTATATCTATTTAAAATTTCTTCTTTTTATAAAATTAGTTTAAGTTACTTATAAATAAATAAATATTTTTATTTCATTTGTGTTATAGTAAAATTTTATTATCTACAAAATGGTATTTATATATTTTATTAAAATATAATGTTAAAAATATTTATATACATATTTTAAATTTTTTTAATCATATGTATTAATTTATATTTTAAAAAATATCAATAACATTATTCATATAAAAAATAAGAAAATAATATTATAATTTATTATTAATAATTTAATAATTTATCCGACCTTTTATTTGTTAGCTAATATTGATGAAGTTGTTGGAAAAGTACAATAAGGAAATAATCGAGTTAAACCTGTAGCAATGAGTGCTAGAGATTGTCTAATGAGAGAAATGAAAACAATTGATATGGAAGCTCCTCTAAGTATTCCACAGCCCCCTTTTTTTTTTTTTTTTTTTAGTAAAGTAGATAGTACCTGAGCTACAAATATATACTCCTTTCGTCCTCTAAAATTACCCTAATTTTTTTGTATTGTTGCTAAGAAAGTGAACAAATTTGGCGGACGGAAAAAGTACTATTTAAATAACTGTGCCTAAGACAAAATGATCATCTACCGACATAGGAAGTATTTTTGAGTGGGACAAAGGAAAATAATAAAAACAATACATTCAATTGGGAGGAAGTTAATATACAGTATAATTGTTCAAAAATATTAAAATTTGAAAGATACATAAATAAAATGAATTTGAACTTGTTGATGTTGTTTTCAACCAACAATAAAAAGTAAAATTCAAAAATAAATTCGAACTTGACTGCAATAATACTTGGAATCGAAGATTCCTAAATATTGTACGAAATGTAAGAAGAATAAAAGCAAACTAATACTGAAAAGAAAATAAAGATGATCCCCAAAGCGAATTTTCACTGAAATTGATGCTGATTGAAAATGCCTTCTACCGGATGCAAATCGCCTGTTATATGTTCTCTAAATCAGTTATCAGATCTTATGTGAAGTCGGTTGTAACTGGCTGAACACCCCCCCTCGTGGTTGCAACCGCCTGAAGAACCGTCTTCGGTTATGTTTCGTGCTACCAACTGACCAACCGACTAGACCAGGCGACTGATCAACCGACCAATCTAGCAACTGATTAACCGACCAACCATGCTCATGGCCAACCGACCAATCAAACGACTGATCGACCGACCAATCAAGCGACTGATCAACCGACCTGTCAAGTGACCGATCAACTGACCTGTTTCTTTAATGGGCGTCCGAAAGCCCACTTTCTTTTTGGGTTTATCTATGGGCCCAAACGTTAGAATCCAGCTATAGGCCCAATAAAAACCCTAAAATATTATAATATATAACAATTTGTCTCCCCCCGCCCGACTCCCTATCGTCACTTCTCGATCAGTGTTAGATGTGACGTTGTTAGGGAGTTTGTTCATCATGGCGCTGTCTAATCACGGGGTTTTGTAAAAACCCCACTTAAAATCCTTCCACTTCCATCTTCTTCCTTATGCCTTCTCATTTCCACATACATTTTTCTCTCTCGCTGAACCTACTTCTTCTTTTCTCATTCGAGCTTCACCATTCTACTACCATGGCCAACCAGTATGTTCCAGCTTTGCCCTTCGATGGCTTTGATCCGAAAATCCCTTTTGTTTCCTCTGTTGTGCTTACCCAACTCTTCGCCCCTACTGTACTTCTTCTGAGGATGCTTCTCGCATGAGGAGCATCATTTCTTCAGTTACCCTCTAGCCATTAACAACCTTGACTTCAAACCCGAACGCGTTAATGACCACATCAAAACCCACCTTACCGATCCGAAAGATGCCTTTCGTTCCTGGTATTCCAGGTTATCCCCCATTTTTGGCGAACAATGGAGACGACAGGGGATGGACAAGGCCATTTTTCTCTCAACTCAACCCCTTTACCTCAACGATAAAGTCCTTCTAGCCATGGCGGCCTTTTGGAATGCCCAACTGGGCATTTTCCTTCTCCCAATTGGCCCGATTGGCCCGACCTTGATGGATGTGGCTATGATTGCCCATCTCTCTGTCGTCGGCGACGATCCGGTGTTAGGTTCGCTGGATGGTCAGGAGCCGGCTTCTGACCACGAGGGCTGGTCGTTCGCCCGTACCTTTGAGAAAGATCGGGGCTGGACAAATTTTGTTGTCCGACATCAGGGTGCGGACGGTGCCCCAACAACCGCCCTGGAACACACCGCCTTCCTCATATTCTGGTTGTGCAGGTATGTGGGTTTCTTTGTTTCGGTCAATTTTATATATATTTATTCGAAATTTGAATTATCCCTGTATCCTTTACAGATACATAATTCTCTGCCCCTTCAAATCAGTTTTGACCTCGCAATTAAATTTAGCCATTCATCTTGCCAATGGCCAATTATTTTAATTGGGAACCCTCTTTTTGGCCAATTTATATGAGGGTTTGTCCAGAGTCAGTGTCCACCTTCTGGACACTAAAAGGGCGGACACGGCCACCTCTGGCCCTTTTTTGTTCCTTGAGCTCTGGCTACGGCTGTATTTTCCAACAGTCTTTTTTGGTCGGCTACCCATATCCCCGAACCCTCAGAGGTCGCTAGGGTTAGCCCTTGCCCAGCTTACCCCAAACTATTCCACTCCATCCTTCCGACCCTGTAATTACGGCCATTTTTTCAGACGACCGTAGCAATTCCAAATTTTTTGTTTATAAGACTTACGTCCAGTACGCCACCGAGCTGTTCTGGCCTTATTCGGATACCACTTACTCCCATCCATATCCTGATCCTTTACCTCATCCGACCTATCCCCATTCTTGGGACTCGGCTCTCAAACCCCAATCCCTTTTTTTTTTCTAGTCCTAGGTTTGATAAGAAAACTCACAAGTCTTTTTACACTTTTAATTATCAGCCGCAATTTTTGTCCCGACAGTTCGGCTGCTGTCAAGGTCTGCCGGGTCCACTCGCCCGACCTTAGCTAATAACCCAAAGTCCCGACGGGTGAGTGATCCTTACTCTAATTTTGCCCTATCTTTCCCAACTTTTTTCTTATCTTACGTCCAATTCTTGTCTTCCTTTCCGCCGAGGCCCCAAGTCGGTTGAAGCTTTTCCTCCTGGTGGTCGGCCACCTGGGCTGTGGTGGCCCTTCCTTCTAACCAACTGTTGGAGAAATTTATTCCCCCTCCAGCCCTTGCCTTAGGCTAACCACCCCCTGCGGCCGTTCCTAAGAAGTGGTGGGCGGCTGCTGCTGAAGGCCCTAGTGCTCCGAAGACAAATAGAGCCGCCCGCACCAAGGTCACCACGGAGCCGGCGTATGATCGGCAGGCGGTAGAAGACTACTTGGTGTCCTTACCTATGGACCCCGCCTGGTTGCCCGCCAATGTGTGCCGACACCTCGGTAAGGACTAACCTAACTCAACCTTCATTTTTGTCTTTATCTTATGCGCTTCTGACAATTCTTGTTTCCAAGTCGCTTCCCCCAACTACTGAGCAACCAACCGACCAGCTTGCTGATCCACCAGCCGACCGACCAGCCGACCAACCACCAACCAACGAGCAGACTCACCAGCCGACCAACCAGCCGACCCACCAACCGAAGCGGTAATTTCCAAACTCTTCTACCTTCTAAATTTTTTTTCTAACTTCACCTTTCCTTGAACACAGACAATTCCTTCTTCGCCAGCTACGGTGGTTGCTCCGCAGCAGGTCGAACCACCAGTGGAACTGCCGTGATTCGTCAGGAGAAGGACCTGACATTGAGGCAGATTCACTCTTCATCCTCTACCTCTTCCCGACCAAATGTTATGGTGAGTATGAAACGATTACAAATTATGTTCTCTTTTCACCCATAGCTCACGTCGCTTTCTTTGCTTTAGGTACCTGCGGCGGTTGCTTCTATAGATGAACCAGTTGCCGCCGTCCAACATCTATCGGTGGCTCATGAATTGGTTCAACCGAACCCTGAACCAACCCCTCCGGCCCCTGAACCAGTCCAAAATCCCGGGCCAGTCCAACACCCCGAACCAGTCGAGGTCTCTTCCTTGGAGTCGGGCGATGCTTCCGTCAATTAGAGTCATGAATATGTGGTTAGCATTTCCTCCTTCTGCATTTCCTTCGTTTCTAATTCCAACCCTTCTTAATCTGACCCTTTTCCTTTTTCACGGTTCAGAACTGGGCTTCATAGGTCCCCATCTTGCAGCCGCCGAATCGGTCGCCGGGATGAGGATCCGACCTGGTGCTCCGCCCCTGACCCCGGCTCTCCTGGCCCCTTCCGACGCCACGGCCGTCCTCACTCAGGTAGCTTCGACATTAATCTACTAATTTTCCTCTAAGTTAGTTTTCTAATCACTCTGGTTGGTTTTTTAATCAGGCTACTCGTGAGATCAACTTTCTCCCCAAAGTGCCTTTACTAGCCCCTGCCAGACCGGTGGTAGTGCGCTGTGCCGACTTATCGTTTGCCGACTTGAGTCCTGGAGACCTTGATTCTCTGGCTCAAGTGGCTATCGACTTGTTGGTGAAGACTCCTGCTGAGTCTGTGGCAGCCCCAATCCTCGATCGGATGATGGTGAGGATCACCGAGCTTCAGGCCGACCTTCCCTAGACTCTAGACGAAAGCATCCAAGAGGAAAGTCGCCTGGTAACAGAACAACACCCGACTCAAGCAAGCCTCCATGGCCAACTACAAGCGGGCATTCAGTCGAGACTTGTACAAGAACACCAGACGGCTTTTCAGCAATGGAGGACAGCCCGGTCTGCACAAAAATGGGCAAACCTACAAACCGCCCTGAGAGCCCTCCTTTTGTAGATATAGACAATGTCATCCCTTGTATAAATATAAATTTTCACCTTAATTTTATCCTATTTTTTTTTATCACTGATCCACGAATTTGCACCATAAAATTACAACACAACTCGCCTATTTAAATCAAACTTCGAAAGAACAATTCACAGCTAACCTTCAAACCCTCCAACACATGGCTTCTCCCCGAATCCGTATTCCTGCCACCAACTCGGAAAGTTCCCTGCAACCATTTTTTGTAGGCAAACACCCTATAGGACACCATGCTGAAGACCTGATACAAGTGCTTAAACAACTCGACTTTAAATTCAAGTTTTCTGGTAGGAGTAGGAAAATCATACACCGCACGATTTGTTTGATGGAACATGTATCCACTGGCTATGAACCTCTTACCGAAATTCTCACTCGCATATCCGACCTTGATCATCACATGGACATGATAGATCATCATGTCATGGCCGTTCTCCCCGACCTCACCTAGAACAATATCTTATATCAACAAAGATCAACACTCTCCAGATTGCGCGTTCTTATTGAGCGAGAACGTCACTCTTTACAAGATGTGAAAGTTTGCACCGAACAAGACCTTCAAGAAATGCAAGACCAATGGGATCGTTATCGCCCCGACATAGAAGATCTCCTTGATGAGGAACCTGAAATGGTTACTGCAAATTGGGACGGAGATTTGGAGCCAGAAGATGATCACGTTTGTGTCACCCTTTCGGATGACGAATAAAAACCCTTCATATGGGTTCAAACCCTTAAAGGGTTCTTATATTTCTTGCAATAAAATTAATGACAACGCTCTGAAAAGGCAGGAAAATACCTTTTCAAATACTTGGCATTAATATTTTCATGTAGTAACTTCCCTTCCTGATTCACAATAATAAAAGCTCCGTTCCCGATTTTCCTGTGAATGATGAAAGGCCCCTCCCAATTTGGATCCTTCCGATGATTCGGCCGGACCTCAACCGTATGAAATTTTCGTCTGACGTAGGATCAGCAATCTTGCCTTTCTCCCACTGTGGTCGCCAAATTGTTGATGTTGTTTTCAACCAATAATAAAAAGTAAAATTTGAAAATAAATTCAAACTTGACTGCATTTATACCTGGAATCGAGGATTCCTAAATATTGTACGAAATGTAAGAAGAATAAAAGCAAACTAATACTGAAAAGAAAATAAAGATGATCCCCAAAGTGAATTTTCACTTAAATTGATGCTGATTGAAGATATCTTCTACCAGATGCAAATCGTCTGTTATATGTTCTCTAAAGCAGTTATCAGATCGTGTGCGCAGTCGGTTGTAACCGGCTGAACACCCCCCCTCGTGGTTGCAACCGCCTGAAGAACCGTCTTTGGTTATGTTTCGTGCTACCAACCGGCCAACCGACTAGACCAGGCGACTGATCAACCAACCAATCTAGCGACTGATTAACCGACCGACTATGCTCCTGGCCAACCGACCAATCAAGCGACTGATCGACCGACCAATCAAGCGACCGATCAACCGACCTGTTTCTTTAATGAGCGTCCGAAGGCCCACTTTCGTTTTGAGTTTATCTGTGAGCTTAAACGTTAAGAATCCAGTTATAGACCCAATAAAGCCTCTAAAATATTTTAATATATAACATAACTAATTGTTTTTTTTTTTAAATCAATACATCAATTTTATTGAGCATTCCAACCAAGAACAGACCCACCAAATTTTAATCTGCAATCCTCCCGGTGCTTCAGTACACATTTACAGCCAGTAATATCAAAAAAACCAAGAGCCTAGGCCATAATATTATGATACAATCCATACAAGTTTGCAGATCTTAAAACTCGACGGATACAATTTGCACGACATTCCCAAGCAATTAAAACAGCAACCTTATCATATCTTTAACTACGACTACGAGCCTCGCCCTCAACCCAAAACTAAAGACGACGACATCTCCAACTTTGCTGCTCACCTTTCCAAACTCCATCCTAAATTTGGCTTCCCCGCAACTAAACCAGCAGATTAGTAATTGTAATTGTGAAACCTAACTAACTGCACATCACTATCACTATCACTGTATTTAATAATTTTAAATATATACTTAATAAATACAATTTAATTTAATTAAATTAAATTTTAAACCTCATGAGATCAAAGTTTCGTTTTACTTTTAATTTCTTTCGTCAATAAATAAATATTTTTATGTAGTATTAGATAATCGCCAAATTATACCTCTATTTTTGTCAGACTATTCCAAATTTCTCCATTTTTGCAGGAGGTGACAGAGTTAATCATCTGCAACCATATCCTCTATTCTTGCAAATTACAATCATAAACTCTATTTTTGCAATGTCAAATAATATTTTCTCTGTATTTTACTCACTTTGTCCACTTTTTGAAAGTTTACATTTGATTTTTGGGTGTTGATTTTCAATATTAATTATTATATCAAAATTAGTACACAAAAATACTTATTTGGTGTCCTGTAACACTAATATAATGAGGTTTAAATTATACAAATATAAATATATTTATAATGTTAAATACAATGACTCAAAATGTAAAGTGAATGTAAACTTATTAAGTGAATGGATGGAGTATTATATATATTATAATTTTTTAAATTTATAAATAACATCAAATATTTTATTACTTTTATATATTAAATTTTAAAAGTATTTTAAATATTATATTAATAAAATAAATTAAGTTTTATTATTATTTGATCTTAAAAATAATAAATATTTTTAAATTAAATAAATTAAAATTTTAATGTTATTAAATAATATTTATGCAAAATAAAAAAATATAATATTATTTAATTAAATATAATAAATAATAAATAAAAAATAAAAAATAATATTAATTATAAAATTAATACATAAATATAAAAAAATAATTTACTTTATATAAACAATAAAATAAAAAGCAAAAAAGATAAAATAGATAAATTAAAATACAATTTTAAAATAATTTTTACTTAATTTTTAAATTAAAATAAAATTAAAAAAATCCCATTTTACAATTGGATTTAAATACCCATCCTATTTTTTACATTTAAATTCAGTCCACATTTATAATATTAGCACACTGCACTCCATCCTTTATGAAAATGATTGAAATTTGCTCCTTACCTTTCACTCATTTCCATTTATACCCTTATATAACCCTAAATCCCTAATTCCTTTTATACCCTTCTTTCAACTTTACAATTGATTGGAATTGATTCGGTTTCTTTCTGCGTAAAAGAAAGACTTTACATCATCGTATTTCTGGTGATCCAAACTGGTAATAGGCTATTGATTTCGATAAAATTTTGGTGGCGACCCATGGTAGTGAATGGAGTGGTGAAGTCGAGTCCTCCATCATTGGCGAGCGTTTGCTTACGGTAAGTATTTGTATTTGGAAAAATTCGAAAAACAAATATAAAGGATGTGTATCTATTGCTGTAGAAATTGATGGCAACGAGGGTGCGTTTGCTTTAGCATCTTCCGGTAAGTATTTTCTTAATGCTTTGAAGATCGTTGTAACGTTACGAGATTTTGATTGCAATAGTTGCTAATTTTACATTCAATGTGATTATTTTGTAGAAAATTATGTATAAGGGAAAATCTTAATGGGTGTTGTTGTGATTTTATGCTAGTATCAACAGAAATTCCTATGAAATATTTTTTCTGGGGTAGTATCCTTACATTTATAAATTCTATACTCGTGTTATCTAATATTGTATGCTATTTTTGTTTGCAAATACCTTGGTATTGTTGAAGTATACTATGACCAATCATCGATGTATTTTACTATTTTTTTCATGTACTTTATATTTGATAATATTAAAATCTTATTACTACAAACGGTTTCCACTTAAAATAATAAAAATTAGTAATATGTTTGCTAGAAGTTGGGGTATGTCATGTTGACAGTCGTATTGATTGGAAATAGTATATATATATATTTTTTTCGAATAGGCACTTGGGACTCCTAAAGTCCATTTCTACCATATTTTCCAGAGCCCACCGGCCACCACACATACTATTTTTGGCACTTAATTGACAACTTTCACACCCAAGTGTGTGTATAATATATTTGTACTTTCTTACCATGCGTATCTTATTTTAGCCTTTAATCTTTGATATATACTTTTAGATTAATTTCACTTTTGTCTCAATTCAATATTAATTTGGGTTTTATTCAAATTTTCTTTTGCTAATTACTTTCTATTTTATTTTACCAGGTTTTTTCCATAAAGTTTATCGATTCATGATAAAAGAATGAACAAGATGGAATGGTCATCTCTAGGTGGACTAAACCCGTGGCAGTGGAATAAAACAACAAAACATTTATCGATAATGGCACAAGCACTTTATTTTTGATATAGTATCCTTGTAATCATATACCCATGTTATATGATATTATAATTCCTTTTGTTTGCAAATACCTTGGTATTGTTGAAGTATATTATGACCAATCATCGATGAACCCTCGTATTTTTTTCATATACCTGTATATTTGATAGTATTAAAATCTTATTGCCGCACGACGTTGTTTGTCCAAAATGATGAGAATTAAAAATAATTTTGCTGAAAATGGGAGGAAAATTATTCTTAAAACAAGAAAGAAAATTGACAGTCATTTTATTTTTCATAAATTGTATACTAAACACAAATCTTTGTACAAATTCACTATTTAATGATTTTAAAATTATACAATATTTACTTGTATTTTTACCAGGTATATACAACTCTTTTACATGAGTATATTTGTGGTAAATTGTGGGATATTGATATATTTACAAGATATTTTACAGTCCAAAATAAAATTTCCATATTGCAAAAAAATAAAACGTATGTGAAATAATCACTGCAATATATTAAAAGTTATTATGGGTATATGAAATATAATCATGACTATATTTCATTTTACATGGATATTTGATTATAAAATCCAAATGGCGTTTGGTATCCTTTTTGTCCCTCATGTAATCGTATTGGTATTTCATGACCAATAGAAAACTCCACTCGTTTACCTGAATTAACATTAACATAAAATGTATTGATGAGTATTTAAACATTTAAATGAAGTTATGACAATGGTTTTAAGAGTATGAATTTACATACTTAGGGTATATTAAATATGATCAGAGGTGTGCTTGTCTAATAAACAGACATTGTCGTTGCGTATAAAAGTATTTATATTCCCACGTGGGTATTAACTTGATAAACACGGGTATTTAAGTGTCTATCGAAAATATTTTATTAATTTTAGCTAGATTAGATGGACGACTATGAGTTGAATATATCATTGTCATTTCGTTGAATATTGATGTCTATCAACCAATACTATTGAAACAATCTGAAACGACCTATGGGATTACCTAACTATGTATTCAAGGATGAATGAGAATATCACTTAAGATAAGTATGACACAACATATCATGTAGTGAACTATAGTAAGAGATATTTTGGAGTTAATATATAACTGATGATGTATGATATTATTTATATTATGATTGTCTGTGCAAGCATTTTTGAAAGTGGGAAGAAACTTTCAACAAGAAGAAATATGTTAAAAGATATATGAAGTAATCTTACGCATGTGACATATTGTACCTTCTCAAAATATGAAGAACATATTAGTTATTAATGTATACATTGAATGTGTCTACTAGTGTTTTCAAAACAAATTTGTGAGTACATATATTCTCATAATACTTAGAATATGTATAAAGTTATTTATAAAGATTATTTTTCAGTATGAGTACATTCAATCAATTCAGAAGTATGTAATTTAGTAAGATAAAAGAACATATATCATCATTGAAGGTATGTTACTTAAACTTAAGGGTTTCTCGACACTCAACAATGAAATTTTGCAAATCAAACTATATTAATTACTTATGTAGGTACATATTTTCTTCTTGTATATATGCTCACGTGATCCGTATGTACAACTTATGAACATGAGTACATATTAGAAATTTTGGAATACTATTATGTATACCGACGTATACATTACCAAAATGCAATTACAAATCTAGGATGATCAAACGGCCAAGTATCCCAATTTGGTAATCACTGCTACAAATCTCAGCTATTCCCTAATTCATAACAAATAACATACAAATCATACGAAATTCTTGCTTTTACTTTCTAGTTTCTATTCAAGATACGAAGTTCTTGCCTTTACTTTCTAGTTTCTATTCAAGATTGATGTACTACCGAAAATTTTTGTTTATACTATGTAGAGGGGTACATAAAAAAATTAATTAATATAATAAAAATATTATAATACAATTACTACGTACAATGATGCACTATCCACAATTATATATAATCTAAGTACTTTAGAGAATTCTTCAAGAGAAAGTTTAATTCAATTCCTTTCCGATTCTAAATGATCGGGATTCAATGTAAAACATATTGACGATTCCCCACAACCGATGACAAAATAGCTTCATTTTTGGACAATCAAGAAAATATCCAAACGGGATGCATTGCACAACTTTCAATTGTTTCTTGTTCATCTCAACTTCTAAGTTTTGCCCTTTCTGTATAGAAAAAAGGTAGAACAAATATGGAGGTAAGTCCTTCGTATTCCTTTTTGGGTATGCAATCATTTAAAACAAATAGATGTTTTCATGAGTATACATAACACTGATTCAAGTTAATGACATAACTGCGAAGGTAAGTAATATTCTTAAAGAAGCATGTCAATTAAAGCTCAGGGTACACCGAATGCAATTGAAGGTATACACAAACAATATAAAACAACAAACAAAGTTTTCACTAATTGACAAAATAAATACATATACAACCAATACCATGATAGAGATATCGTCAAACACTTTTGGTACTTACAAAATCACTCTGCAAGAGAAAATTATGCCTACAATATTTGAAGAAAATAACGAACTCCGCCCACCTCACACCCCAATCATTTTACTAAAAATGTAAATTTATAAAAATATAAATGAAGGTACTTCAAATATCAAAAAAATAATTCATATTAGATCCGATGGTGCAATACAATGCAAAAATAAAATTTCTCAACATGAAGGCTTGTACAAACCCAACTGAGACACAAAAAGAACATATTACAGCACACCACGAACTAAAAAATCCAAAATTAAAATATTGATTCTTCTAAAAATATAAAATTCAACTTAATTTTTCGAACTCCATTTTTGGGAAACCTTTTCGACATTTTGAGTAGAATTTGAGATTTTGACGGTGAGTGATACTGCCAGTGCTGTGCATAAAATATTTTGAGCAGGATTTGAGATTTTCGACATTTCAAGGACGATTTTGAAATCCAATTGTTTTTGTGAGAGGTTCGACGGAGATGATTTCTGCAGAGTGCTTCGGCAGCAACAGATTGAGTGGAAAGAGAAAAGTATAGAAGAAATTAAGTCATTTACAATGTAAGATCGTTAGTTATATCTAGGTTTTGTTTTGTTTTTTATTTATATTTTCCGTACTTGGTCTCGGTATATAAATAAAAACTTCAAGCACATTATTTTGAAATCTTATTTGTACATCGGGATAGCTTTGGAGTACGTAAATAGGTATTGTAGGTTTATATAAAATTAACAGAAGTATATAAAATATTTGTTGCATGATTTTGTGATTTTAGGGGTAAAATGGGTAGTAGGGAGTGAAGTGTAAATGAAATTGAAAAGTAGGGAGTGCAGTGCTTTGTCTTAATGCAGAGGAACTGAATTTAAATTTATTTTACGTTAGAGTGATTTTAATCCAAGTTGCCCTTATTAATAATGATAATAATAATAATAACAATCTAATTTTGTAATTAGCTTATAATTTATTCAATAAATTACACAAATAATAAAAAAATATACTCCATATTATTACTAAATATGTAATAGAAATTTTTAGAAAAATAAAAGTAATATTAATAACAACATCGGATTTAAAACACAAGAAACATAATACTCCCCCCGTCATCCAAATGTACGCCCATTTGATCGGGCACTTTTTTAAGAAAAATAGATAAAAAGAAAATAGAAATATTTTCTTTTTAGGGTAAAGAAAAAGTAAAAAAAAAAAAATTGTATTTTTTTACTAAAAAATGAAACGGAAATAAATTTAAATGACAACAAAAAAATAAAAGTAAAAATAAATTTGAATGACAGAGAGGGTAATATTGATAATGCTATATTAAAATCGACAAACATAAAACCATAGAAAATAGAAAACTAAAACCAATAAACATAACAACCTACATAACTTAGAAAATAGAATACTCCCTCCGTCCCATAAATAAGTATCCATTTCCTTTTGGGACGGAGTTTAAGGTATATTAGTATTATATTGATATGTAGTAAGAATAAAGTATAAATGACTAACATAACCTTATTAGTATTGTGTGATATAAAGGTAATGTCATTTGTGTAATATATTGTAAGTGGCAAGGGTATTTATAATATTAGGTAGATAGTACAGTTACTAAAAAAAAAATGGATACTTTATTATAAGACGAACCAAAATAGAAAAATGAATAGTTAGTTAAGGAATGGAGGGAGTATTAAAAACAATTAACATAACAACGGAGGATGGTGGAATGGGAGGTACCTGCGTCTTAGTCTGGAGAGAGCTGGGAGCAAAGAAGGGTTTAGGAGCTTTTCAAAAAGAATCGACAGTACAAGGTTTAGAGATGAGAGAAGTTATCAAGGTAGCCAAAGGTCAAGCCGTCGGGGACAATCGGAGCGTAAATGAAGTTTCTTCGCTAGTAGGTGATCGGTCGGAGTGTGGGGAGCTGCAGTCAAATCCAAAAATATTGGAGTTTCTAAATTTCTCAACGATGGTGGGGATTCGAGATT
The DNA here is from genome assembly GCF_009805555.1 of Andrographis paniculata. NCBI lineage: Eukaryota > Viridiplantae > Streptophyta > Magnoliopsida > Lamiales > Acanthaceae > Andrographis > Andrographis paniculata. The sequence goes on from NW_026137611.1 coordinate 4,953,164, forward strand.
TGCTTTCTATTCAAACTCTTTCTCGATTAATATTCGAAAGCTTCGAGCAATGTATTAGGCTTTCATATATGAAATGAAGGTTGTTATTGGAGAGATTTGAATATTTAGAAGCTAGAGATAATTTCATCATGAGCCTTATATCCACGTGCCGAATACTAATTTTGTGAAAAAAGAAATGGGAACCAAAGTTTATTTGGGTGCACGTAGGTCAAATAACGTTAAATAAGAAGTGAAATTTGTGCAGATTTTTCTTTATATTTTTATTGAGATATAATGCTAAAAAAATTTAAACACATACTAATTTTTTTAATCATATGTTACTTCTTATTTTTAAAATATCAATAATATTATTCGTATAAAAAAAATAAAAAATATAATATCATAATTTATTATTAATAACTTAAGAATCTACCGTACTTAAAATATTGTATCCTTAATCAAATATGTCATGCTATCTGGGACTGAGGGAGTATTATACTACTATTTTTTTATATTATTAATATTAATATTATTTTTGTTATTATAAAAAATACTCTCTCTCTCTCCTAATTAAAAGTACCATTTTTATTATTTTCGTCTTTTTTATTTCAAAGTATCTATTTTAAAAGTAATCATACATTAATATTAAAAATACCTTTAATTTTTACTTAAAACATACCATTACATATAAAATTACTTTTATACGTAAAGTAAAGGACAAAAATATCAAACTCTTACCCACTTTCACTGATTAATAAAATATTATTATTTTTTAATTTATTATAGTAAAAAAGGCTCATTTATTTGGGACGGATGGAGTATAATAATATAAGTGTTGTCGTTAAAAAATTGAAATTGCCATCGACGGCTTAATCGTAAAATAGCTTGTTGGAATTGATTTGTTCAAAGGGTTCTCCGGCCTTCTCAAGAAATGATCCGGGCTAATGTAACAAGAAGGAAAATTAAGACTAATAAAACAAGAAAGAAACTGGAAATTAAATTGGAATTATTGGAAAAAAAAACTGTAAAAATTTGGAAAAAATTACATAAATGAAAAAATCTGCAAAGAAAAATACGAAGAAGAAGATGACTGATGGAATGTGTGTGCGTTGTATCTGATCTAATCGTATTGCTCTCTTTTGAATGTTGTTTGGGTAAGATTTTATCCATTTTTATTTCCAGCAACCTTAACTTCACCTTCACCACATTTTGATCATGTATTTCCATCTCCGATGGGTTGCTTGCATTTATGGTTGAGCTCTCCTATGCAATAGGCCAGACGTGCCGTTGGGCCCGCTATCAATTTGAGCCGATGAATTTGACTGGATGCTGGGCCGTGGACTGAAAATCCTTTCCATTGGGCTGCACTGATATTGGGCCGACCTTATTATTTATTTTGGTGGGTACAATAACTAATATTTTAATTATAAGTATATTAGTTTTATAAAGTTTACTATTCGTAACTTTAGCCATAATCAAAACATCCCTAGCCAAAGCCTGCACTACACAAGGTTCTTCCTCTCTTCTTCTTCTTATTCTTCCTCATTCCTTCTTTTCTTTCTTTTCCTTTTTTCCTTTTCCTTCTTATTCTTTATCACCCTGCTGCTCCGCCCGGTGATTGCTGGTGCCCGACCGGTGAGCTTAATATAATATAGATAGCACTATATATTCTTAAAAAACACGCTCAACCTCCGGTTTGAACCGGAGGTTTACAGTTCAGCTGAACGAGGAACCGTGTGAAATCCGTTCCGCTTCGGTCCGATGGTGGTCGAACCGCCGGTTCGAAACCATTGGCATGTCTACCATGGTTCGCCGTCGCGGCATATCGGTCGCGGCGTATCGGTCAAATATCGGCCTATATGATTTTTTTAAATAAAATTTATATTTTTTAAAAAATAATAAATAAATAAATAATTAAAATACATCAAATTATAAATATAATTAATTTAAAAATATATATTATTGAAAAAATATATTATAATTTATAGTAGATTAAAATTTAAGATAAATAATATTTCAACTCAATTAGCGCATATATATATAAATGTAAATGCTAAATTTTATGTGTTGCATATTGACATTATACTAATAAATTTATTTTAATAACAAAATGATGTACCTTATGTCCGTCAATGTCAAGATTTCATCTTTATCATTTGTATTACATATAAATAAAAATAATTAGAAAAAAATACCAATAAAATTTTATAAAATGTTCAAACTATGTTTATACTAAATATTTATACTTACCATTCAATACCATGTGGAATGTCGTGGAGGCTCAAAATCATTTTCATCTGCCGATCGATTATAGTATGAATATCCTTGTTCTGGATTCATATTGCGTGGATAAGGGGAGATGTTTGAACCATATTGATTTTCTCTAAATGAATCCCTTCCATATACATCAAAACCTCGATATTCCCTAGTATCATTGTTTCTGCTTGATGAACCATAATTTTGTCTACAATCATCAATACTACCCGAACCAGATGTAATCCCTCCGTAATATGTTCCAACTGGTTGGTTGGATCCAAATATAGGAAGATTGGATGAATCCTGAAGATGTCTGAGTAGATTAGATAAACCGTATCCTGGGTAATAGGGATTATGATATGCATTTGGTTGGTTCCACTCTTGTCTCCCCAATCTATTACTCGAGTTGTGAGAAGAATCTCCATATGAATAACCTATATTCAAGTCTTGCATATGTTCGTGAACTCCAGAATATCTCCTACTATCTGAAAAATTTGAAGCATCGGCTTCACTTGAAAATTCTGTTAAACTATTTAGAAAATCTCTTTGAGCTTCTATACCAGGACGATATCCATGATCAGTGTCTTGGGCAATATAATAATTTTCATTTCCTTGAGCTCATCGCATATCACTTGAGTATCGGCTATCCCTGTAGCTCCCACTACCACCACCACCACCACCATCATCATCATCATCATCATTGTTATTATTCTTATCTTCACCATTAGTTGATGAAGATGGAGATTCCAATATGATTACTTTTTTTTTCTTGGCCGTATTTTTGTTTTCTGATTTTTTCTCTTTCGCCTTCTTTTTTCCGTCAGTTGTAAATTAAGATAAAAACATATCGCTATCATGATCATTATGCTCACTTTGACCCCCATCTCCACTTTCTTCAATAGCCTCATCCAACCAATTCAAATCACTATCACGAATAAGTGGAGATTCATTTTCTCTGACCTATTCATCTAAAATATCATTTTCATCAAAAATATGATTCAAATCAATTTGGTCATAAAAATCGTCTGTGTCTGTCCTTTGCATAAAATTTTTTACCCGAAGACACATGTTGTAGTGGACATAGACTAGATTATGCAATTTCTCAATATCTAATTTATTCCGAAGTTTAGTATGGATCAAAGACCACGTACTCCAATTCTACTCACAACCTAATGATGTGCAAGTTTGACTCAAATTTTTAATGCAATTTTCCTTAAATTAGGGGCTTCATCACCGTACATATTCCACAAGTCAGCTATTAAAAATAAATAAAAAATTATTAATAATGCAACATTTTATAACAAGTATGTTTAAAAATATAATTAAATGATAAATTTTATAATACATACCTGTTAAAGATGTAGATATAGCTCTAATAGCAAGTGCACTTCCAAACTCTCCAATTTTGTTAACAAACGTGTTTATCTATAGACAATATAATGGTAAAATTATTAGAAATTAACATATATATATATATTATTTATAAATTTCACACAATTTACCTCATTCATAGCCTTTACTTGTATATCCAAATCTGGCTCGAGTCTTTTGATAACTTCTTTTACTCATTTTCGAACCTCCGATGAATCAAATTCACAAGTGCCGTAGTATTGAAGACCGGGATTTAAAAAATAAGCTGCATGAAATGTATATTAAATTAAAAAAATAAAACAAACGATTAGCACAGTATAAAAATAAAAAAGTAACAACAATAATTACTTGTTGTATGCAAATCTTGATGCAATTGATTATACCATCTTTCATCGATGATATCCCAATATTGTTGAAAATTTTTCATCGCGGTTTTTATTGTCATTTTTGCCCTATCCATTGCTTCATAAATGATAGGTAGTGTAGGTTTTTTATCTTTTCTTCTTCTGTGCGCCTGCCTGCCCCTGCAATGGTGAGAGATAAAAGAAAAAAAAAAAAAAAAAAAGCTAAACTACCGGTTCAAACCGCAAACCGCCTGTTTGCGGTTTGAGAAAATCCCAAACCGAAACCGAACCGTCGAAACGACGGTTTCGGTTCGATTTGTGTCCGGTTTCGGTTCGAACCGTAACCGTCGGTTCATAAACAGTCGAACCGGCGGTTCGAAACCGAATGGGCAAGTCTATCTACGTTCAATCCACCATACGAATTCCATTTCCATCATCATGTCGCCATTTGATCCTCTATTGAAATGCAAATCTCTCCAACTCTTCTCTGCTCTCCTCTACGTTCATATATATATATATATTCTCCCCCTTATTTCAATTTCTTATCTATGTTTCCTGCCTTCCATTCTTGCCATTGATTTAGGAATCGCGCGCTGGCTCTGCATTAATTGTCTTCTACGTTGACGTGTTTAATTTCGGCGGATTTGTTATGAAATGAAGCTCGTCGGCGGTGTCTCAATGTTTTGATCATTCGCAATTCTCGGATTCTCCTGCATCACCTGGGGATTTTGCTGATTTATTGCTTTGACGGGCAATTATGAATCTAGCTAGAACATCTATATTTTAGTTTTTTTGCTCCAAACCTTTGAAATGTTAGTGAATGAATGAGGCAGTGTTGGATGGAACGATTTCGAGGAAGAAGAATTTGACTCCAACCAAGGAGAGTAGTAAAGTGGTGATGGCTAAATGCGGACACGAACGATGGATTTTCCCCTTAACGAGTCTGCAGATATGGTAAGAACTACTGAACATTTCGTACGGATTTGGTATTAATTTGCTTTGCATCGTTCGATTACTTTGAATTTTCTGTACGATTTCATAATTCATGTCATGAATGATTTGACTGTTCATCATCACCATGCTCTCAAATTTGATTACCTTAATGATATGCAGGGATATGCAATTCTACTTCACACATCTCAACTTATTTCTTGCTTTTGAAAGTGGAAAATTCTACATATTAGTCGAGAACAGACCACGTTCGAAAAAGCATATGTCAGATCCTACGCATTGGTGGCAGTTGATGGTCACTAAGGTTGTTTTTTTCCCCTTCCAAAGCTAATCTAGGGCTTAGATATGAGTCAGGCTTCAATGATTAGTGCTTCAAATTATGCATAGTTTATTTCCATGAACGAGAGTCAATAAACCTGAATGATTAGTGCTCAAGTCATGCTCATCTCAGATTCTAAGTGTTGATGTATTTTTTCAACAAACAAAAAGTAAAATTCAAAGATATGGAAAATATCCTTAAATTTGATTAATTAGCGTCTGAAATTAGGAATCTCTAAACACTGTACGGTACATAAGAAAATTAACTGGAAATTAAAATGCTGAAAATTTAAAGTGGTGATCCCCGAATCTGGCTTTGCTTTGTTGAAGTTGATTGAATCTTTCCAGAAAAATCAAAATCCTTAAATATCCCTTGAGAAACAGTACTGGAAACCGTCGCCCGAACGGTTACAACGTCTTTTTTTTCAACCGTCTGCTAACCCTTCTCCTGCTGACACGTGCCCTCAACCGACCACAGTATCATTCTCACTTACTCTCAATAGTATCTGACTCCCTGGACCGACCGCAGACCTTCCGCCCCTTTGGCCCGACCATAAATCTTCTGCCTTGCAGACCACCCGACTTATTTGGTCCAGTCACAAACCTCCCGACCTACAGACCATCCGACTTGTTAGTCCAGCCGCAGACCTCCCGACCTACAGACCATCTGACTTGTTAGTCCAGCCGCAAACCTCCCTACTTAAAGACCATCCGACTTATTGGTCCAGCCGCAGACCTTCCGACTTAAAGACCATCCGACTTATTGGTCCAGCGGCAGACCTCCCGACCTACAGACTATCCGACTTATTGGTCCAGCCGCAGACCTCCCGACCTATAGACCATCCGACTTATTGGTCCAGCCGCAGACCTCCCGACTTAAAGACCATCCGTCCTGAGGACTTTCTGACCTGCGGACCTTCCGACCTGAGGACCTTCCGAACTACAGACTTTCCGACCTGCGGACCACCCGACCTGAGGACCTTCCGACCTGCGGACTTTCCATCCTGAGGACTTTCTGACCTGCGGACCTCCCGACCTGAGGACCTTCCGACCTACGGACCTCCCGACCTGAGGACCTTCCGACCTGCGGACCTTCGGACCCGCTATTTCCTTATAAATATATCTATTTTACTTGAGTTTCCCATGGTGCCCCTCGGCCAGTTCGATCAACTCGATTGCTAGGCCCATTTTTCTTTTTACCTTGGGCTTTTTAACCTAATTCTAAATTTCATACGTAACAACTTGCCCGCCGCCAAGGGACTTTCAAACGCCATTTCTCAATCGCCGTTTGGAAGTTCATAAATCACAACCCTACTGAGAAATTACCTCTGCAACTGCAATCAGTTTTTGGCAACACTCCCCCTTTCTGCAAAACTACTCCTGTCAATTGTAATTTCTGCAACTCCAAACCATGGAAAATAAATACATCCCTGCACTCCCCGTCGACGGATCAATCCCTGAAACCACTCTCGTATCGACGAAAATGTTTACTCCAACCATTCACCCTTACTGCACTACTCCTGAAGACTCCAACCGAATGTGAAAAGTCTTGGAGGCAAGAAATCTGCTGGCGATCAACAACCCCAACTACAACGCAACCCGCCTCCATGACAACATCAAAACACATTTGACGGACCCCAAAGATCCATACCGCACCTAGTACCAAAGAGTAGCATAAGACTACCAAGGTCAATGGAAAATTCAACAAATCGACCAGGCCATACGTCTGTCAACTCTCCCATGTCATTTACATGAGAAAGTCCTTCTGGCCATGGCGGCGTTTTTGGCACCCTGAGGTTTGTACCTTCCTTCTTCCAACAGCCCCTATCGGCCCCACCCTCATGGATGTGGCCATGATCGCTTATCTGCCAATCGTAGGGGAAGACCTTGTAATGGGTGCCCTAGATGGGCAAGAGCCCAATGCAGACCATTTGGGCTGGTCTCTGACAGACGTGAAAGAATGGGGTTGGACTAAATTTCTAACCGACCAGCAAGGAGCATACGGGACCCCTGTAACCGACCGAGAACACACAGCCTTCTTGCTTTTTTGGCTCTGTAAGTATGTTGTAGCTTGCCCTTCGAAATGTGTCCTCCCTTCTCACCTTGATCTTGCTATACACATAGCCTTGGGTCGGTTCTTCTCATTAGGCACCCTTTTTCTTGCCAATCTCTTTGAAGGGCTATCTAGGGTTAGCACCCGTCTTACAGAAAAGGATGGTAGAAAATTAGACACTGTTGCGTCGGGTCCTTTTTGGTTCCTGGAACTATGGTTTTGTTTTTTATTTTCCCGATGCTTTCCAAATTGGTCATCCTCTCATTGTCCCCACATTTGAGAAGTCTCTAGGAGTAGCCCTTAACCGACTTTGCTTAAATCGTAATAAACTCTAAGCGTCTGATCCAATCATAACCACCATTCTTACTGACAATCGAACTGATACCCATTTCTATATACATAAAAGGTATATTGGTTATGCATCTGGCCTGTTTTGGCCATTCCCTGTTCCGTCACCTTTATCTAGACCAGACCCACTTCCACATCCGACTTACCCCTTCTCCTGGGATGTTGCTCTTAAACCCAGGTCTTTATTCACTAGCAAGAAAATTGATAAAAGGGGTCCCAAAGTTTTTTATACATTCAGCTATCAACCTCAATTCTTGGCCCGTCAATTCGAATGCCAACAAGGCTTACCCGGCCCCATTGCTCATCCCCATTTAACAATTCAAAGTCCGGATGGGAGAGCTATTCCTGATGCGATCGCCCCGTACATATCCCAAACTCACAAATTACATAACTTTCAACTCTTACATTCCTTACAAATCTTCTCCAACTTCAGTTGAATCCTTTCGCGAGTAGTGGTCGGTTACTTGGGCCTTGATTGCTCCTGATAAGGATCGCCTGCTGGGCATCCTTCTTCCCCACCTGCAATAACATTAGGGGCGACCCCTCTAACCGACACTCGAAGGAACTTGACTACTCAAGGCACTGAGTCGGGTACTCCACAGAGGAAGAGAAGAGCTTCTCAAAGTCAAACTATTCCCCCATCTAAGGACAATCAACCATCCTTAACCAACCGTCCATCAGGTATAGTCTCATACTCTCAACTTAACTTGATCCTTTCCTTACCATAATATTAATCCTTATTTTTATACTCAGGTGTGGCTTCGGCCCGGGCGACTGCCCAACCTGCTTTCAGACCGACTAAAGCAGCAAAGCCACCAACCGACCAACCACCAGAACCTGAGCCCCCGACCAAGCGCCGGGCCTTAAATAAAATGCATTCATTTGCCGAGCAGGCAACAACCAGGGTCTCATTTCCCAGTGAGGCGACTGCTTCAGAGATGGGCAGGTTACCTTATGTCGCTTCAGACCCATCTCGGCCTACTATGACACCGATGGCCACACCTACGCCTGCTTCTACTGCCTCTGATGCAACCGCCCCAGACGCATCAAACCAAAGAGCAGCCGACTTGGTGGTAGCCGACCCAGGGGCAGCATACTTAGAAGCTGCAGACCCAGAGGCAGTAGCTCTAGAAGTAGCAGACCCAAGGGTAGCCAACTTGGAGGTGGCCGACCCAGTGGCAGCAGACCCTCTTCCAGAGGCAGACAGGCAGGAAGTCGAACCTGCACCTGTGCCACCAAGAGGTCTCTTACTGGAATTACCAGAAATCCCCTCCTCTGACTCAGAGACCTCTGTCAACCTGGTATACACTCAAACTCTCCATTCCAAATTAAAAATTGATGTTCACATGACATTAAATATATCTCATTCCCATCATTCAGGGACCCAGATCCAAACCTCAACGTCCATTGGAAGCAGCCGACGAGTCGGCTATTGAAATACCAGCCGACCAGCCTTCCAAGTTCATGGCTATTTTGGCACCTTCAGTGACCACCATTCGTCCAGAGGTAAGAACAATTTCCAACAACCAATTTTCGATATTCATGCTCCATTTAGTCTGAAATAAACATCCTTTCCTCCAGGGATGTTCCGACCTGGCCCACCTGTCGGCCGTCCCCATTCCGACGGATGTCAGAACTATAATTGCACAGGCTTTTGATCAACCTTTCCCCGACCTGGGGCCAGACTTGCTTGACAGCCTTCTTCAAGCCATTGGTGGTATGTTGTTCCAAAAGTCTTCAGAATCGGCTGCTATCCCCCTTCTTCACCAATTAATGGAGCGACTATCCGAACTCAGAAATGAAGTTTTGTTTGCTCAACTTTTGACGGCTGAGACACCCTTGCCTGATTTGGATTGAATAAGTCTGGAGGCTTCCTTGACCAAAACCAAGGAATCCATTCAACAGGCAGTTGGCAGACTAGAAGGCCTGAATAATGCCAAGGCACAAATAGAGGGATCCATCCAACAAAAGGAAACCGAACTGATGGCGCTTCAAAAAGAGAAGTCAGTCCTGGAAGGCCATATAAATGATGAGCAGCGCCTGATTGAGCGATACCAAAATAATGCAGCCGACCTGGACCAGGAGTTAAAGATTCATGCCCGATCCTAACTCATAAACAGTACCAGTCGGCTGCCAATAACAGGCGACTCTCCAGGACAAAGGATAAATGGTCCCAAATAAAACTTGTTTTAGGGTCTCTTTTGTAAATTTTGACTTGGCAAATAAAATTTCTCTCCTTTTATTAGGGATCACCTTCCAAGATTCCAACCTTCCGGGGAACCGATCCATTCATCATCCTTATAAATATTTGCAGTCCTTACAAATCAGCAGATAAACATTTACTCACAAATCAATCATGCACACGCCTGCCAACAAGTATTAAAATGCCTCATCACCGTCCTTACGTTCCTGTAAACAATTGGCAAGGTGTTATCCAACCCTTTTTTGTGAGTAATAATCCAGTTGGAGGTCATGCTGAAGACCTGCTATGCATCCTCAAACAATTAGATTTCAAATTCAGGTTTTCCCAACGAGGCAGAAAGACCATCCATCGTGTCATTCGCCTGATGGAAAACGTGCTAGAAGGCTATGAGACCCTTCGGGATATTCAAAGTCGCCTTCCCAACATTGATCATCACATGGATTTGATTGAACAACATGTGAAAGCCATACTCCCAGACCTTGGCTGGGATCACACCTTCTCCAATCAGCGTGCAGTCTTTTCCAGATTACGCACTATTGTTGATCGTGAACGCCAAGCCATAACAGATATGAAAGCTCGAACCGACTATGATCTTGAGAAGATGCAGGACCAAGGGGAGAAGTACCGACCAAGCTTAGAGGATCTTACTGATGAAGAACCAGAACTAATCCCTAATCATTGGAATGAAATTCTGACTCAGGAGAAAGTGATCCTCGGCATGATTCAATATCTGACAATGAATGAACCCTTGTTAGGTTCGAACCCTTGGCAAATGGGTTCTGAAAACTTACTGTTTCATGCTTTCTTGTAATCTGAAAAGGCAGGAAAATACCTCTTCAGATATCTAGCATTAATACAGTCGTGTACCCTTTTACCTTCTTGATTTATGATAATAAAGGCACCATTTCCAATCTCCTTTTGAATTATGAACGGTCCCTCCCAATTCGGAGACCATTTCCCTAATTGATCAACCTTCTTATAAGTTGGAAGAATAGTCTTCCAGACCAGGTCTCCTTCTTTGAATGTTCTGGAAAAGATTTTCTTTCCATAAGTCTTGGCCCTGATCTCATTTTGCTTCACAATCTGATCAATTGCATGAAGTCGGTTGACATCCAGACTTTTCAATTGCTGCAACATCATTTGTTGATACTCCTCAGTAAATTCATCATTGGTAAAGCTTGTGCGTCCAGATGAGACCTGCACTTCGGCTGGCAACACAGCATCTTGTCCAAAAGTGAGTTGATATGGTGAAAACCCTGTGGCGGAACTTCTGTTATTCCTATGTGCCCATAGGGCTCGAGATAACAACAAGTGCCATTTCCTCGGGTTCCCTTCAATCGTTTTCTTGATGATCCCAATGATAATCTTGTTAGCTGCTTCTGCCTGCCCATTAGCTTGGGGATAATAAGGCGAAGAGTGATTCAGACGAATGCCAAACTCTGCCAAGAAGCTTCTCCCCAGTAAAGACCAATCCTTGGTCGGTTGTTACTGAATGAGGAATCTCATACCTATATATGATCTGATTCACCACAAAATCAATCACCTCCTTCTGATCTGCATTTTTCAAAGCAACCGCCTCCACCCATTTGGTGAAATAATCTGTTGCAACCAGAATAAAATAATGATTCTTGGATGATGGAGGACGAATTTTACCAATGATATCCATAGCCCAAGATTTGAAAGGTCACGGTTTCACCATCGCTTGCAATTCTGTGACTGGTAAATGAATTAATTGCCCGTGCCTCTGACATTCTTGGCAGCCCTTGGCAAATTGTATGCAATCTTAAAAAATCTTTGGCCAAAAGAAACCTAAACGATGAATAGTCCATCTCATGTTCAAACCTGCCCGATGAGCTCCACATATTCCACTATGTACTTCTGTCATCACCTCCAAAGCCTGCTCGGGACCCAAACATTTCAAGAGCAATCCTTCGAATGTCCTTTTATATAACACTCCTTCTACCAATTGAAATCGCAAAGCTTTCAATTGAATTCCAATTGGTACATTTGCTCCTGGATCTTGCAAATACATAATGAGTTATGTCCTCCAGTTGGCTCCTGTTTCAGTCCTCCAGTCGGCTCCTGTTTCAGTCTCAGGGCCGACCTCTGCACATATATCTTTTTGGATTCTCTTGCAAACTTTTTGAGCTAAATCATCTGCAAATTGATTATCCTTTCTAGGGACGAACTCAATTATCACTTCGGATATCTTTGATAACAACGGACCTACTAGATCTCTCTATCTGCGTAGGTGGATAATTGCAAACATACTGTTTGTTTACCTGATTAATCACCAATTGAGAATCCCCTTTTATAATAACCGACTGGACTTTCCTAGCTATCAAAGCCTCCAGTCCCAAGATTAAAGCCTCATATTCTGCTGAATTATAGGTCATAGCTTCCAATTGCAACAGCAAACTGACCCTTTGACCGTCTTGTCCTTCCAACAAGACACCTGCGCCTGACCTGTTTCCTGAGGTAGGACCATCAAAGAACATTAACCAATTTCGGGTGCTTACATAAGATATACACCCAATCGGCTGCTCTTCACGACCTGCAAAGTCTGCCAAAAAGTCTGCTACTGCTTGGCCTTTGACCGCCCTCAAAGGGGAATGATACAAATCGAAAGGCGCTAACTTAATGGCCCACTTCATGAGTCTGCCTTGCATCGTAGGTCTTTGCAAAATCAACTTGATGAGATCAAACTTTGAGATAACCTCAACTCTTCTAGGCAGCATGTAATGTTCAAGTTTGGTGCATGCAAACACCAGTGAATAACACAGGTGGTTGAGCCAATGCTTGCTTTATAGCCTCTAGAGCCGTCTGTTGGTCTGGTCCCCATTCAAAGGCACTTCCTCCTGCCTTCAATAATTTAGTGATTGGTCTGACCTTGCCAGCAGCATTGATAATGAACCGCCTGAGATAATTCACCTTCCCCAACAGACTTTGAATTTCTTTAACCGTCTGAGGTGGTCGGCTGGTAAGAATTGCCTTGGCTTTGTTAGCATTGATCTCAATGCCCCTCTCATGAACCAAGAACCCCAAAAAACTCCCAGTTGATATACCGAAAGCACACTTAGTCGGGTTCATTTTCAATTTGTATTTCTTCATCCGACTGAAAGCGTCCTTAAGATCCCTCAAATGTTCCTCAAAACTAAAAGATTTGACAATAACATCATCAATATAGACTTACATAGATTTACCAATGAGATCATGAAAAATTGAGTTCATAGCTCTCTGATAGGTCGCTGCAGCATTCTTCAAACCAAAAGGCATAACTGTCCACTCATAACTGTCGGTGTCTTGGGTTCGCTCAGATGATAGGGAACGAGGCGAACACGATTTGGTTGTTTGTCGACAGTTCCTTCCAGACTCAGATGCTTGCGAGTGCCGATCAGTGGCTTCACGCGCAGATATCATCACCGCAGATTCGTCGACCCTTCTTGCTGACGGGGGTCTACGGGAGATGTAGTGTCGTTGGACGTCGGGAGATATGGGGATTTTTTGAGGAGACTGGGGTCTCAGCCGTTGGGGCCCCTTGGATAGTCGGTGGCGACTTTAATGCCATCGCGGATATATCGGAAAGGAAGAGCCCGGGATGGCCACGACTGCATTCGATTCAGGACTTCTTGGGTGCGCTTCTTGATGCTGGACTGATAGACACCGGTTTTGAGGGCCCTCAGTTTACCTGGACGAACCGGCGGGTGTGGAAGCGCTTGGATCAGATACTTTATAGCCGTTCGTGGGAGGAGTTTGCGGCGTCCACGCGGGTTCGGCACCTCCCGCGGATGTGTTCGGATCATGCGCCCCTTCTGGTTCGTGTCTCACATGAGCGCCATCGGGTTTCGTTAGCCTTTAGATTTCAGAGCATGTGGATTCGTCATCATTCTTTCATGGACAAAGTTCGGGGGAGTTCGGAGGTTCCGACGGGAGTGTCAGGACTTCTCAATTTACGTTTGAAGCTAGGTCGGCTCAAGCAATCACTGAGATGGTGAAATCTCCATGTCTTCGGGGATGTCTTTCATATTCTGGAGGAGGCCGAGAGGGAGGTTGCGGAATGTGAGGCGGAGTATGACAGGGACCCTTCGACGGCTACTTTGTTACGCCGACAACGTAGTGCGGCAGCCTTGACACATGCTATTGCGCTGGAGGAGGCCTTTTGGAGGCAGAAGGCCGCGTGTAGATGGGCTGTCGATGGAGAGAGGAACTCCCGGATGTTTCACTTGATGGTCCGGGAGCGTCGTCGACGCATTTTTATCTTTTACATGAGAGATGGTGATCGGGAGCTTACGGAGCACTCGGACATCAAGGCATCGGCAGTAGCTTACTTTGCCTCGATGTTTAGGGAGACGGATGATGCGGATACTTCGGGTATGGATGATTTGGCGGATCTGCCGCCGCAGGTTCCCCCGGAGGAGAACCGGCGGCTCTTGGCACCGCCGACGTTGGCGGAGGTTCGGGAGGTGGTATTTTCGATAGACCAAGATAATGTGGCAGGTCCGGATGGATTCTCGGCGGCTTTTTATAGGGCGTGTTGGGAGATTGTTGGTCCGGATGTGTTAGCGGCTATTTTGGAGTTCTTTTCGGGGGTCCCGCTCCCGAAGTTCTACACGGCCACTACTATTGTTCTTATCCCGAAGAGGGATGCTCCGGAGTCGTGGGCAGATTATAGACCCATTAGTCTATGCAACGTGAGCAACAAGATCATTACGAAGTTGCTCACGGTGCGATTGGGGTCTTTATTACCGCGCCTCCTTTCACCGTATCAGAGTGGGTTTGTGAAGGGGCGCGCGATTGCGGATAACATATTGATGGCATCCGAGATGATTCATGACTTGAACCTTCGAGGCATGTCGCATAATGTGCTTATGAAACTGGATCTCAATAAGGCATATGATAGGGTATCGTGGCGGTTTCTGAGGCATGCCTTGTTGAAGTTTGGTTTTGCGGAGGAGTTTATTACATTGGTGATGCATTGCATAGAGCACGCCTATTACTCCGTTTTGATTAACGGAGACCTTGGGGGTTTTTTTAAGTCCTCCAGAGGGGTCCGACAGGGAGATCCGTTGTCGCCTACTCTCTTTGTGCTTGCGGCGGACCTGTTATCGCGGGGTTTGGAGCGTCTGTACCAGGGCCATCCGGAGCTTTACTTCCGATGCAGAGGGGGGTTTCGGATGACTCACTTAGCATATACCGATAACGTGCTGATATTTGCGAGTGCTTGCGGGGAGCACATGAGCTCTTTGATGACCTTTTTGGTTGTTTATACGAGGATCACCGGCCAAAAGGTCAACTGTCGAAAGAGCTCGATTGTTTTCAGTCGACGATGCCCGCGGGAAGTTCGGGAGCAGCTTCAGTCAGTCACGGGCTTCAGAGAGGCTGACCTCCCGATAACCTACCTCGGTGCACCCCTCTATGTGGGGAATAAGAGGAACCTTTTATATGAGGAGCTTTTGGGGAAGCTTCGGAGATACTTGAGCCGTTGGGATTGGGCCGTCTTATCACATGGCGGGCGATTACAGCTTATCCGGAGCACACTTTTGTCCCTGCCACTATACTTACTTCAGTTCTTGCATCCTCCACGGTCGATCATTCACGAGGTTGAGCAGATCTGTGCGCGCTTGTTTTGGGGTTCGTATCATGGTCATCGTCAGCGTCATTGGATCTCGTCGGCGGATGCGGCACGGCCACAGGACGAGGGTGGTTTGGGTGTCCGGCGTCTTTCGGATATGGTTCATGCTTTCTCTATGAAGCTTTGGTGGAAGCTTCGCGAGGGCTCCTCTTTGTGGGTGCGGGCGATGCGGCACAAGTATTTCCGCGATTCCTTCCCAGGTAGTGCCCCTTGTCGGATTTACGACAGCCCGGTGTGGAAACACTTGTGCCGCGTTAGGGAGGAGGTCCAGTCGCAGATTTATTGGACTCTTGGTCGAGGGGAGTGTTTTTTTTTTTGGGGGATCGATGGTTCAGGGAGCAGCCCCTCTCGACCCTCCGAAAGGACAGCCGGCCGCCGCCATCGTTACTAGTTCGGGAGATGTGGACGGAGGGGTCGTGGGATGTCGGGCGGTTACGTGCCTATCTCCCGGAGTCTCTTGTTCAGCGTGTTATGGAATTTCCTATCGATCGACAGTCTGAGGATCGGATGAGTTGGATGGCTGCACCGTCTGGCACATTTACGACGTTTTCTGCTTGGGAGCGCTGCCGTCATGCGGGGATACGGAGTTGGCTCTCAGGGCTATTATGGTAACGCATTCTCACCCCGATGATGTCTGTTTTCTTATAGAGGCTATTTCGACGACGGATACCGACAGATGAGATCCTTCAGTATTATGGCATCTCGATAGTCTCACGATGTCATTGTTGTCGGACGGAGGTGGAGACTATCCCGCATCTCTTTATTGGTTCGGGGGTTGCCCGACGAGTGTGGGAGCACTTTGCAGCGCTGTTCAGCCTATCTTTACCGGAGACACATACACTGCATCTACTTGTGTCTTCGTGGCGGCTCTCCTCGGCGCACCCTCAGAGTATCAGGGCGTATGTTCCATTGTTGATTTTTTGGTTCCTTTGGACCGCTCGGAATGACGCGAAGCACAGGGGGCTTCGGGTATCCTCCGAGAGGATCATCTGGCGGATTCATACACATTTGCAGACTCTTTCGCGAGCTAGAATCCTCTTACATCGACATTGGGCAGGTGACTTTCATATTGCCGAGGGGCTTGGACTTCGATATCCCCCTCCGACCCCTCGGCCCCCGATTATGGTGCGATGGGAGGCACCCTCTCCGGGATGGTTCAAGCTTAACACCGATGGTGCTTTGCTTGGCAATCCTGGCGTAGCGGGTGCGGCTGATATTATCCGCGATTCAGCCGGGGCGGTACTCATTGCTTTCCAGACTCCGATTCCGCGGGCGACGAACACTTTGGTGGAGCTGACAGCGATCCAGACTGGCGTAGGGATTGCGATTGAGTGAGGATTGACGCTGTTGTGGATCCAGACAGACTCGACGGCATGCATATCTCTGATCTCCTCCGAGACGAGCCACTGGACTCTCCAGCGCTGCCTTATGCATGTTCGACTACGACTTAGGGATTCGCCTTGGAAGATATCTCATATATATCGAGAGGGGAACCGCGTAGCAGATGCCTTAGCGACTTTGGCGGTTTCCCTCCCGATGGAGACGATGCTTCTCCCCTCAGATATTCCTTCGTCGCTTCGAGGCCTCCTTCGAGCGGACGCTGATGGCCTTCCGTCCTTCCGTTTCAGATAGTAGGCCTCTCCCTACTCTTTGATTCTAGACTTAGCATTGATTGTTGTTACTTAGACTTGATCACTTAGTATTTGTCCCACTTTAGGCTAGATACTTACTATTAGCTGGTCTTGTCTGTTTGCTTTACTGAGACTGTATAGCTTGTATCTAGAACTACGTATGGCTTTATCCCATTTGGGTACGTAGGCAGCCCACTCGGGCGCAGCCACTGCTATATAGTTTTTTTTTAAAAACAAAAATGCCTAATGCTCCTGGACATCTAAATGTTGTCTTGTGAATGTCTTCCTCTGCCAAAAATATTTGGTTATATCCTGCATAACCATCCATCAAACTGAGAATTCTGTGCCCTGCTACTGAGTCAATTAGCATGTCGGCCATAGGCATCACATACTCATCTTTAGGGGTGGCCATATTAAGATCTCTAAAATCGATGCATATCCTGATCTTCCTATTTTTCTTAACCACTGGTACAATATTGGCCAACCAATCTGCATAACGGCAAGGTCGGATGAAACCCACTTTGAGAAGCTTCTGAATCTCTTCTTTGATCTGAGGCATCAAGTCAAGACTCATACGTCTTGGAGATTGCTTACAAAGGCTTGAAATCCTTCTTAATGGGCAATCGATGTTCTATCAGACTTCGCTCCAGACCAGGAATTTCTGAATAGTCCTAAGCTAAACAATCAATATTGTTTCTTATAACCTCGAGCATCAATGTTTGTTGCTCTTCAGATAAATAACCACTCACTCTGATTATTTTTGGAACCAGGTCGGTTCCTAAAATCCAGTAAAGGATCTTGTGCTGAGAAAGTTGGCTCTGTTTTCTCTAATAGATCAGGACAGCGAAATTGTTCATCTTCTTGGAAATAAACATCATGTATCTTTTTTATTTTTTCTACTTTTTTCAAAAGCTGGTCTAAATAATATTGATTAATAAGTAAACTACAATATTGTAATTATGCTTCTTCCACAAAAAATATATATTATAAAAAGTAGGTCTGGCTTGCTCAAGAGCCATATAGTACAACTTGTTCTTTTAAAAGAACATTAAATTCTGGCCAATAAATTTAAAACCCTTCTTTGGGTAATCATTAGCCATAAAAAACTGATACATTGGAGGTACATGACCAGAATAAAAAACTGATTCTTCAACTTGTTCTGATGCTCCAAAAGGATTGTCATTTGCCTCCATTTTGAAGACCTAGTTGCCTTCCCAAAACATCAATTGTTGATGCAGTGTTGATGGTACACATTTAGATGCATGAATACAATCTCCACCAAGCAGAATTGAGTATGTGGTATCTGCATCCACCACGAAGAAAACAGAAGAAATCTTCTTTGGACCGACTTCAATGGAGGCGACCAGCATGTTTTCTGGTCTGGTCGGCTACCCTGTAAAGCTAGTCATCTCAAAATCCACAGGAGATAGATCATGAATTCCCTTTCCTAACTTCTTGAGAGTCTTTAATGACATTACATTGAAGACGGCCCCATTATCTATGAAAACCTTTGTGATTGGTTTCCCACAAATATGAGCATTAACATACAGAGGCTTCAAATGAGACGCCATGCCTTCTGGAATGGGAGGGAAGACTATTGGAGGGGCCTCTGATTGAAAGTCAGGATCCGCAATTTTTGCCCATTCTGGCTCTTCTATAGACTCATCCACCAGACTTGCCCACAAAGGCTCTTCCTCAACCCAATTAATCTCTGTCATCTGGCAGGGGATACGTGGCCCTAGTCGAGATTTGACAGACCTTGAATCCTTCTCTGGAATTTCATCCTTGACTTCAATTCCGGGTTGAACAGTCAAAGATTCCAAACGAAACCCCTCCAGTGATGGGTTAATGTTAACCTTCTCACAATATTAACATCTGAAACCTTTAACTCTTTCATCAGACAAACTTTTACCCTTCTTTTGCATGGACCGACCTCCCTCATTATAATTAGCAGTGTCCGGTACGCTGGTCGGCTGCTTTGATGAGGCAGCCCCGATGAGCCAACCTTCCTCTACCTCATTCGGCTACTCAAATGAAACGACCCTAATGGACCGACCTCCCTCTGAATACTTACCAGCGCCTCGGGTGTCATTCGGTTTCTTTGATAAGGCGACCTTGTCTCTGTATCTCGCAGCGTATCTGCGTTTGGCATTCCGAATCTGAGTATGATTCATGCCTGGGAAGCGAGGATCTACATCAATTGGTAAAGGTTTCTTATTTTGAGTCCATTTGCTTCCGACCGCACCCGTCCTCCTGGTCGGGTGGTCCCGAACCAAAGCTTGGTCCTTTAACTCCACATTAAAAGAACCATCTTGGTTGTCCCATTTTTCAGCCACTGTTTTTTCACATACCTTGAGTTTCTCCTCTGGTCGGCCACTGTTTAATGAACTCCCTTTTTTCGTTTTGGAAGTTGCTTGTATATTAACCATTGCTGTGGTTACTTCCGAAAATGGTTGCTGCTCCACTCCCAAAGTAATATATTTGAGCCGACCTGCCTTAATAGCTTTGGATCTCATTTCGAAAATGAGTGCATTGACTTGTATTATGTGTGAAGGAGTTATGCCACTTATAGTACGGCCTCCCTTTGATTTTTTCCTTAGTAGCCAACCTCTGCCCCTTTGGAATTCGGATCTGACCATCAGTTAGCAAAATATCAAATATCTCATCGGCCTTTGAATTGTCAAAGGTCGGTTGCCCTTTAGCTTTTGTTCCTGGTGCTGGCTTTAACTTAGAGCATACATAAGGCTTTCCGGAAATTATTTCGGCCGCCATCTCTTCTGTTTGATCATAATCAAAGTCGTATGCCTTTGTTTCCATACTAGCCATATGTTGGCCCTTATTACGCCTGAAATTCTAATCCCTTTCCCTGAAAAGAGATTCTAAACGTCTAGCCTTGGATGCGAGACTTGCCAAATCCTCGACATCATATGCAGTGAGCGCATCCCTCAGACGACCATGCATGTTTCGGACCACTAAGTTGGTCATCTCTTTCTCATTGATTATTGTAGGACACCGTACTTTCATCAATCGCACCCTTTCAATAAATTGTAAAGCTGACTCGTCTGGATATTGTTTCATTTCCAATAAATCAGTCAAAGAAATCGTTGGCAAAGGATTGAAAAATCTGGCATGAAATGTCATCTCTAAACCTTCCCAAGTTTGTATCTGCCCAGGTGGCAGACTTACAAACCATGAAAAAATAGTCCTAGTTAGGGACAATCCAAACAGTTGTAACTTGTAAAAAGGATTGTTACCAATTTCCTCTAACTGTGCTGTAAAACGCCCCACATGTTCTATAGTGGAGGATCCGTCTTCTCCAGAAAAAGCATGAAAATCTGGTGGCCTGTAATTCCTTGGGAGAGGATATTCGTTAATAATCCTTTCTGGAAACGGTCTCTGATAAGCAGGTCGGTTGGCCATCTGAGGATTTAGACCAAACTGAACCCTCAATACGTGAGCAATTTCATCACCCAAACGAAAATTTTGATGATCAGGAACATCGATGGGATTTTGCACAGGAATAAGAATAGGATCCTACACATGTCCCCATGGCCTTTCCTCTCTTGTAATGTTCGGTTGAACATTTTCAACCCTTGGTCCCAAAGAAATATTATTTGGGAAAGTCAGAGGAGTCTTTCCCCTAAATGTTCGGTTGAACGTTGTGGCGCTTGGAAGTGTGTTGTCCACATATGATGGCCCTGCAAAATTTGCTTGCATTCTTGATGGTGACGCCCCTGGCGGCGTCTGGGTGGGTTGAAGAGTAACCCTTTATAATGCTTGATCTAACATGTTCTGCATCAGATTTTGTTGCTCGCGTAACATATTCTGCATAACCACAGTTTGCTGATTGTTCATTTGCTGAACATAGGACAACCAATAGGTACGTGGTTGGGGAATCTTCCCTGGATTTGGCATGACGGGTGGTGAAACATTTTCTCCCGCCGGTGCTGATGATGATTGAGGTTGTGAGCCTGCCATACTGATCTTTTTTATGATTCGGCCAGACCTCAGTCGTATGAAATTCTCTGGTAATGTAGGATCAGAAATCTTTCCTTTCTCCCACTGTGGTCGCCAAATTGTTGATGTATTTTTTCAACAAACAAAAAGTAAAATTCAAAGATATGGAAAATATCCTTAAATTTGATTAATTAGCGTCTGAGATTAAGAATCTCTAAACACTGTACGGTACATAAGAAAATTAACTGGAAATTAAAATGCTGAAAATTTAAAGTGGTGATCCCGAATCTGACTTTGCTTTGTTGAAGTTGATTGAAGATAATCTTTCCAGAAAAATCCAAATCCTTAAATATCCCTTGAGAAACAGTACTGGAAACCGTCGCCCGAACGGTTACAACGTCTCTTTTTTCAACCGTTTGCTAACCCTTCTCCTGCTGACACGTGCCCTCAACCGACCACATTATCATTCTCACTTACTCCCAACAGTATCTGACTCCCTGGACCGACCGCAAACCTTCCACCCCTTTGGCCCGACCGCAAATCTTCTGCCTTGCAGACCACCCGACTTATTTGGTCCAGTCACAAACCTTCCGACCTACAGACCATCCGACTTGTTAGTCCAGCCGCAGACCTCCCGACCTACAGACCATCCGACTTGTTAGTCCAGCCGCAGGCCTCCCGACTTAAAGACCATCCGACTTATTGGTCCAGCCGCAGACCTTCCGACTTAAAGACCATCCGACTTATTGGTCCAGCCGCAGACCTCCCGACCTACAGACCATCCGACTTATTGGTCCAGCCGCAGACCTCCCGACTTAAAGACCATCCGTCCCGAGGACTTTCCGACCTGCGGACCTCCCGACCTGAGGACCTTCCGAACTACAGACTTTCCGACATGCGGACCTTCCGTCCTGAGGACTTTCCGACCTGCGGACCTCCCGACCTGAGGACTTTCCGACCTGTGGACCACCCGACCTGAGGACCTTCCGACCTGAGGACTTTCCATCCTAAAGACTTTCTGACCTGCGGACCTCTCGACCTGAGGACATTCCGACCTACGGACCTCCCGACTTGAGGACCTTCCGACCTGCGGACCTTCCAACCCGATATTTCCTTAGAAATATATCTATTTTACTTGAGTTTTCCATGGTGCCCCTCGGCCAGTTCGATCAACTCGATTGCTAGGCCCATTTTTCTTTTTACCTTGGGCTTTTTAACCTAATTCTAAATTTCATACGTAACACTAAGCATATCACTTATATCCGAATGAAGTAAGAATCTATAGAATCGAATTCTAATAAGATGTTGTTTAATAGTTAGTGTCATTGAATGCTAGTTGTTTAAACGCAAATACTGAATAGTCTGAATTTGCTTCGAATGGTTGGTTTCTCTGCACTATAATCTTAATGATATTCAAAACCAATGTTTTGAAAAGTACTTTCTCATATTTGTACAGTCCAGGTTATCCCCATTCGTGACTACAAGAGCCAGAAAAGAGGAAAAGATGCTCGAAGAACTCACAGAACTGCAGGGCTCTTCTGCTCCCGGTGCTAGCCTTACACCCGAGAGAAAGTGGTTTGCCTTGATGGATACCTTGACATTGTCCCGGCACAGAGCACTTCAGCCCGTACACAAGCTCCGGAATGCTTTGATTGAAAACAGCAAGTTGCTGCACCAAACATTCAATTGGCTTCATTGTGTTTGAGGTCACTTGGAACAATGTGCGGGGTCAGGCCCGTCCCTGGGGCTGGGCCATGAAGGCAACCGCCCAGGGCCCAGCCCAGGTTGGGCCCCAAATTCTAAATTTTTAGATTTATATATATATATATATATAGAAGGGTAATAACGGTCTGTATGCAGTCATTTTAGTGGCTAAATTCCCAATGCGAGCGACCATTCCATTCCCACTGATTTATCTTTAATTTACCGTTGAGTATTAAATTTTTTATATATCTAAGTATACTGACAATTTTCTTTTTCTGCAATTTTTTTCATTCCACTCTCAAATCCCACCAATATTTTTTTTCTCTGCAATTTTTTCTATTCCACTCTCAAATCCCACCAATATTTTCTTTGTCTGCAATTTTTTCCCCACACGGCAATTCTTTCAACGCCATTCTTCAAGTTAAACTATGCAATTGAAAAATTGCAGGCTTGCAGGTCTATTGACCATTTTTACAGGTAGTTAGGGTTTCAATTAATTTTTTTTAATTGTATTTATTTGCTTAATCTTACAATATTTTAATTGAATTAATTTGTTCAGTTTTAGATCTTTTTTAGTGTTATAAGTTAACTTAATTGTTTGATTATATATATATATAAGATTACAGTGATATAGATAATAGATGCAATTTTTATTTGAAAAACATTTGCGATTAATTTTTTAAATTTTTTTTTTTTTTTTGGTGTTATAGGTTAACATTTTTTTTTCTTTTATATTATTTTTAGATAATACAAACAATTGAACAAGACAAAGAAAGAATTGTGAATAAAATCCAGGTGCTTTTTCTTTTATATTATTTGCTATGATTGTTATCCAAATGTTTCGATTGCTTATCGAATTTTATTAAGAGTTCCTGTAACAGTAGCATCTGTTGAAAGAAGTTTTTCTAAATTAAAATTACGGAAAACTTATTTGAGGTCATCTATGTCGCAAGAAAGATTGAATGGTTTAGCTATGTTATCTATTGAAAAAGAAATGCTAGAAACCATTGATGTTGATAATATTATTAATGATTTTGCATCAAAAAATGCTAGGAGAAGTAATTTTATGTAATACTTATGTATTTTTATTTATATTCTACAAACATACAAAAATAACTCACACAAAATAGCAAACAAAATATGATAGCAAGTTGGTGAAATAATCCAAAATATTAATAGTTTTGAGTTGTATTGTTTAATGTTTAATTTGTTTTGCATTAAACATATTTTGTAAAAATGAAATATTGCTATTTTTGATTTTTTAATAGTAATTATTTTTTATTTTTTTAAAAAAATTATTTGACATGGGCCTCATTTTTAAGTTTTGTCCAGACCTTGGATATGTGAATAACGGGCCTGGCTGGGAATTAACTACCTAAACGAACTTCAGGTAAATAATACTATTAAAAGCCAATAATCAATCTGAGTGATGCATTTTGAGGTTTTATCGCATAAATTGTGAGTCTCACTTCTTCTGATGATTACGTTATTTAGACCGACACATTGCTTGCAATTGAAGCGAAAATCATGAGAAGATGGGAATTCGACAGTATTGCACAAGCTGCAGCAAGCACAAGTACATGGTTTTCGGGGACAGTGAGCGAGCATATAGTCTTAAAAAAGCATCTGGATGCCTCTATAGGTATTTTATCCATGAGGGAAAACAAACATTTTCTAAAAACAGCCAACTAACTAATTAATATGTAGGCTATTGCTTTATATCTGAGTTTAAAGCTATTATTGCTGTTGCAGGGGAAGTCTATCATGATGTTCTAGAAAGCCTACCAATGATTACTGAGGATGATATGGATGACGTACCGAATGAAGCCAGGAACGACTCTCCTAGTTGCACCTCATGTTCGAATACAGAGACAACTGAAAATAAACAATGGCAGGAATGTGAAGAACCAATTGAGACAACTGTTTACAAGAATGTTTTGATTTTGTTCCGATTCAATGATCCGGAGCTACCCTTTAAATTGAAGGACATAATAATGTCAGAATTGTGGCTACTTACACTACTTGAGGCAGGACTTCCTCCTTGGGCTATATTCCTGCAGTCTTACCCTGGATTCTCGAGACTTTATCGTCCATGGATGTGCCCGCTGGCACGAGCTTTGTACGTGCTCATCTCATTCGTCACAGTTGCCATTGGCTTCTATGACCTGTACAAAAACATACCACTTCTTAAAGCAACAGCTTCCCATTTATCTGGACCTCTTTTCGATTGGATAGAAGCATGGGAAATGGTTTCGAGGATCCAGTATTTGGGAACTATGCTGTTTCTACATAACTTTCAGAAAGCTGTGAAATGCTTTCTTGTGGTGGCACGGACCATCTTCTCATTCCTTTCTGTCTTTATTCTCCCCATGGCGCGACCATTTATCCGAATATTGGAATTCTTCCTTCCTCTTGTGAGCATGCTTATGGACATAGCATAGGATTTCTTCTCTGTTATTTGGATGGTTGTCGAGACTACATTTACAGTGGCAGGAGACATTTTAGAGATTTTGTTGCTACCATTTTGGTATGTGTTTGCAACAGCTTGGAATGTTGGTAAGTTAATAAAAGATATGGTTAAACATAATAATATATCTATCTGTCTGCTCTGCTCTGCTCTGCTCTGCTTATGATTGAGATTTTTTGTTTATTAAGCTTTCTTTGTTTCTCCTCTTGTGTTGTGTTTGATGCAGTAATGTCTTTAATATTCCCTATTGTTTGGATGGTTTTCTATGCTACATTTAAGCTGGTCCATGGATTATGTAGAATTCTAGTCTTCTTCTGTGCTTTTACGTATAATTTTCTTGGGACTATATTCTTTCAGCTTTCGAGGGGTGTCGAGACAACAACAGTGATCACATATGAGGCTTCGCTGTGGCGTTCTCTTTGGAATGATCTTTTCTCTCAGGTAGGTGGTACTTTCAGATTTTCTTATATTTTTATTTTTTTTTATAATATGATTTGATTTGATTTAGATTAAATAAGTAGTAGTAGTAGTAGTAGTAGGAGAGTATATATAGTAGAGTATTATTTAAGTCTATATAGCAGCACTCGAGTTTTTTATGGAAATGTTGGTAGTCGTTGGTATGGTATCATGTACACTTTTAACTTAAGTTGAAACTTCTGAATGGCAGTATTGTATTGTGCTTTCCTTATGAATCAGATCTTTCGTGCCCTGAGGAGTATTTTGAACGGCTTTGCGGCTTTCTTCATGGCATGTAACAGACATCGTCTTAGGTAAGATATTTTAATGGCTCGCTCTTAGGTTGGTTATCCATGTTTCTGCTGCTTATTATTATTATTATTACAATTGAAAGTTTGTTGTCATGTCAATGCCTATGCATTATAGACCTTCGGTATATCTATCTATCTATCTATCTATCTACCTATCAGAGCTCTTGGGAATTGCTTTGCATGATCATAAGATTTGTGTACAAAATGTTGGCATGCTAGATGAAAAACTAGTTACACCCGCGATACTCTTTGATTTCTGTCCAATACTATATAAGTCGTAGGTGTTATAAAGATCACCAAACCTAGGAAGTGATGCGATAGCTATATGTATGTATATTTGAAATGGGGAGGGTTACTATGCTTATTTTGAAATAGGACCGCGTGTTTTTTTGTTCATATTTATAGCGTGTGTGATGTATAAGAGTACTATGTTATATGTTTTATGTGTTATCATATTCATATGTTTTATTTGTATTATATTAAGTCATATTATATACAAGCCCGTCCCTGGGGCTGGCCCATGAATTCTAAATTTTTATATTGATATATATATATATATATATAAAAGGGTAATAACTACATGCGGTCTGTCTGCAGTCATTTTAATGGCTAAATTCTCAATGCTAGCCACCATTTCACTCTCACTGATTTATCTTTAATTTACCGTTAAGTATTAAATTTTTTATATATTTAATTATACTTACAATTTTTTTTTTCTGCAATTTTTTTCATTCCACTTTCAAATCCCACCAATATTTTTTTTATCTGCAATTTTTTTCATTCCACTCTCAAATCCCACCAATATTTTATTTCTCTGCAATTTTCTCATATCCCATCAATATTTTCTTTCTCTGCAATTTTCTCAAATCCCACCAATATTTTCTTTCTCTACAATTTTTTTCATTCCACTCTCAAATCCCACCAATA
Organism: Andrographis paniculata; assembly: GCF_009805555.1. NCBI lineage: Eukaryota > Viridiplantae > Streptophyta > Magnoliopsida > Lamiales > Acanthaceae > Andrographis > Andrographis paniculata. The sequence goes on from NW_026137611.1 coordinate 4,980,072, forward strand.
TTTTCTTTATCTGCAATTTTTTCCCCACAAGGCAATTCTTTCTACGCCATTTTTCAAGTTAAACTGTGCAATTGAAAAATTGCAAGCTTGCAAGCCTATTGACCATTTTTACAGGTGGTTAAGGTTTCAATTAATTTTTTTAATTGTATTTATTTGCTTAATCTTACAATATTTTATTTTTTATTATATATATATATAAGATTACAATGATATAGATAATAGATGCAATTTTTATTTGAAAAATATTTGCAATTAATTTTTTTAATTTTTTCTTTTTGGTGTTAGAGGTTAAAGTTTTTTTTTCTTTTCTTTTATATTATTTGCAGATATACAAACAATTGAACAAGGACAAAGAAAGAATTATGAATAAAATCCATGTGCTTTTTCTTTTATATTATTTGCTTTGATTGTTATCCAAATATTTCGATTGCTTATCGAATTTTATTAACAGTTTCTGTAACAGTAGCATCCGCTGAGAGAAGTTTTTCCAAATTAAAATTACTGAAAACTTATTTGAGGTCATCAATGTCACAAGAAAGACTGAATGGTTTAGCTATGTTATCTATTGAAAAAGAAAGGCTAGAAACCATTGATGTTATAATATTATTAATGATTTTGCATAAAAAAAAATGCTAGGAGAAGTAATTTTATGTAATACTTATGTATTTTTATTTATATTCTACAAACATACAATAAAAATAATTCACACAAAAATAGCAAACAAAATATGATAGCATGACTGTGGCAATATGCATGAAGTTGGTGAAATAATCCAAAATATTAATAGTTTTGAGTTGTATTGTTTAATGTTTAATTTGTTTTGCATTAAACATATTTTGTAAAACTGAAATATTGTTATTTTTTATTTTTTAATAATAATAATTTTTTATTTTTTTTAAAAAAAAATTATTTGATAGGGACCTCATTTTTTAGTTTTGTCCTAGGCCTTCGATATGTCAGGAACGGACCTGATTACATAATGTTATTAGCACACAATATAATGTAGAATTTAATTTTAGATGCCTCAATTTCAAATGTGATGTGTTGGCTAGTAATTCATATATATATATATATATGAATTTAGATATTTGACTTTTATTTCAATAATTTTAATATAATATTTTATAAACAAGATTATATTTTTTTAGAAATATAAATTTCAAATAATAAAAAATTGTATTTGCTCATTTTGGATTCAATTCAAAACATCATGTAAATTTAATTTTAATTCAAAAAGTTGTTACGATTTAAAACATCATATCAAATATTGATATATTTTGAATAAAAATTTTAATTTGTAATATACTCTCTCTGTCCCCAAAAAAATAAAAAATAGTTTTATTTTGCCATTTTCCTATATTTCATATAAATAGTCTTATTTTCATTTTTAATAACCAGTCTCTACCTTTTTTACAAAACTATCCCCAACATTTCCACAATAATTATATACAGTAGGGACATTTTGATCTTTTAGACTATCAATAAATTCTTGTGTCCATTCCAAATATCAAAATATTACATCCATCTGCTATGCTAGAAAGGAGGTAAGTAAAAATATGAAAGAAGAATATATGTTTAATTTAATAATTTAAAAAAATAAGGTAAAAAATAGAGTGTGTGATCAAAATAAGATGTTCCGAATTCATGTAATAGTAACGTATTAGTATTTTATAAATATATAGGATAATATTATAAAAATATTTTTTTGATTTATATTTTATATTTAAATAATATTTAATGTGATCTTTTTAAAAAAGTATATATTTTAAAATGCAAAATTCTAATAATAAAATTGAAAAATAAATTTTAAAAAATCTATCCCTACTCTACATATGAGGAGAGAAATCTCGTTCTGTACATTCGACCATATTATATTTTTGTGTGTTTAAAATGAGTCAAGATCTATTATTATACTCAAATGTGAACTTAGAGGTTTATGTGTTAGAATGTTTTGGGGGTCCAACTAGGCCATAAGAGAAAAAGGTTCAAATATTAAGGATAAAAGTTAAATTGTGATTAAGGTTCAAATGTTTTGAGAATAATAATAAAAAATTAATATTTGATATGATGTAAATAAATTGTGAATAATTTAGTAAAAGATGGCATAGTAACGTAAGAATAGACTCGTGACCGTGAGATCATGAGTTCAAACTCCGAAGTTCTAGCTTATGGTATGTCTATTATCACCGTATCTCTTTCTCTCTCCTGACTGCAATTCAATTCAGCATCTACATTCATGTGAAGGAGTTCATCAAGATACTACTGCGTGCTATCAGGAGTGCATGTTCTAAAGGAACCAAGACCGACCACACCCAAACCCAACAATCTGACTCTCAACTACTCGTAAGTCATATTTCTCACATTAATTAATTAGTTAGTATGTTTACACAAAACTAGAGCCACCATATTTGTCACATCGTGTGTTTACTTAGATTGAATAATATTAATTTATATTTTAATTGATTGAAACCGGAGAATGATTAAAATATGTCTTAATAATACACAAGTCAAAATAATAATTAAATGGATAGAATTAATTTATCCTACAAAATATAGTATGCTATGTTGTTTTAAATTCACTTATTCATTCTTAGCTCCCATTTTACTTGAGGAGAGTAGAAGAAGACTGTCAAATTACGAATTGAAGTCCACCAAGTCCATCTAGCTTAGCTAGATAGCTAGCACCCATCCCCAAGGCCCAGGTGCGACTTTTACAACATTAATTTTAATTTGTGAATATGTGTACCAGGTGTGTGCAGAAGGTAGCACAACACTTGAAAATATCATCCATTCGTGTTTTCATTCTGCTATAAAAATATATGTAGATATAGAATTAGCTCTGATGCCCTTGGACAACGTATAAACTCACCATTGAAGATCCTAACTCTACACCATATCCACTCATGGAGAGCTTCTTTTCAGTCAGCGTAACATGTGTTAGGAAGGAAGGAGTAGGCAACATATACATACATATTCATTGTTGTTCTTTAACTGGAATGTCTGTCTGTCTGTCTGTCTGTCTGTCTGTCTTCTTACGACCTAAAATTGGCTACGATAGCCATATAACATATACATACAATCAATCACAAATAAGATAAAAGATAGAGATAGAGATAGAGATAGAGATAGAGACAGAGATGACTATGCTACTCAAACTAACCAATACTTCATAATGACATTGTTCTGTCGTTTCGAGTATAATAGTATAGTTTTGTCAAACCATATAGAAGAGAAGATCATTTCGAGTACCCGTAGCTTCTGGAATCCAAAAATGTTGAAATGGCTCAAGTAGATAGCTCTTTTACGGGAGCTAAAATTTTAAAAGCATTTATTTAGCCACATAAGAGGAGTGGCGAGTGAGGCAACTTCTAAGTTTCTATCTCTCCTTTGATAACAATAACAATGACAAAAGAAACCAGGTTGGGAGGAGAAACTAAAACTAATGACATAACCTTTCTGCATGTTGTTATTACCAACCAACCAACCAGCCTTCAACTACGTCACTGAAGTTGAAGTTGAAATTGAAAGGAACAATTTCAACACAGGCCAGGGGACGAAGATTAGGAGGAGCTTAGCATAGCAAGAAAAACTCCTAAATAGCTTCTTCACTGAAATCAAGTAAGACGGCGATCTAATAAGAGAGGTAATATTCTGAGTGAAAAAGTGTTTTAGGGAATGGAATATCATTGCTTCTCTTCAAAATTACCCAAGACTACTTACTGCTACTGGTTGTACCTCGAGATTGGATTGGAGAATGTCCGGAATGAGGACACATCGAACATCTCCATAAACCTTTGATCTGAAACTCTAGTTTTGGCTGCTGCAAAGCGCTGGTACTCGTCAAACACGGAACTCAAGCACCATCTTTGTAATTTCCTCAAGCACCCAACAAGGCAGCCGGTTCGGTGCTGGACAAGGACAACCAATGTCGGAAAACATTCAGCACCAATTACATCATCTCAAGAAATCAACCAGAAACTGGTACACTAGTAGACAGTAGAGCGAGCACATACCTTCCCACGCTTGCAGTGAATCAACAAAGGATGATTCTTGACATCTAAAAAACATTCAAAATATTGGGCCACGTATTATTATTTTCTTATACTTGTACAACTCTATCAAAATTCAAGCATGTTTCAGGTCAATATGATCTGAGGGTAAGAAATACCAAGAACTACTTTAAGTGCTTCACGGATTTTGTCCTCTGGAATATTCACAAAGGGTTCCTGGACATACAAATCGTCAACAATTGTCAGTGTGAGAAGAACTATCAGTATCATCTTCCATCAACAACTTGAAAGATGTGTTGGTTAAGTCCCTTAGAGAAATATATTTTTTTTTAGAATGAGTCATCCATTTTACTATAGCTAGTACACTGGTTTAAAATCTTTCAAGTATATGCCGGCTTTCACACGAAATTAGCATAATCTAATGGACACATCTTCCATATCCCAATTTCAGGGCATGAATCCTTTGAACTCCCACAATTACCACTTAGCTAAAGCATCAGCTGGCAGCATTGGAATCAATGCAAATAATACACAAAAAGTAACACGAAAATTGGTTCAACTTCCTCCTTTACACCATTACTCAATCAAATTCAATGGATAAAGTTTTGGTGCTCATTTGAATACAAAGCACTAAGTGTATTTCCATGATGCTATTAAAACCACCCGTTCATTAGGCTGTCTGATAGTCTCCCTATCTCATGTTTATAACTTGATGTCCCTTTTGGAGGACATCCAATAAAAAAAGTTTAATTCCGAGCAAAAAACATAACTAAACAAGAAATCACTTTACAAAATAACACCATTATCTCTCAGTTAACACTTGTACGGGTATTGTAAAGATATTCAGAAGTTTCATATACCAAAAAGTACATTATTAAGATATATTTTTAACACAGTTGGTCATTCATTTTAATTTGAAACGTCACACTTAGCGCTAAAGTGAAAGGTTATTCAGAGTTTAGAGCTAAATTTTCTGCGGTGGATCACATTCGCTCCCTCAGGGAAATAGAGATGCCTATACTCTTTGATGTATCATGGCTAATAGAGAGAGATGTGACAGGGGAGAAGTTAAGCAAGAAAAGGTAACTTGATAATAGAGCTAACATGATCAAGGCTTGAATTCTTTCTTTAAATAGCCTGGTTAGGTCACTTGTTCTTATTCATCTCCTTCCAAAACTTCCTGAAATGTAATTTGGTGAAGTAGATAGAAACTGAAACACATTAAACTAATGGTTGTGATAAATCGGCAGTGGCCTCAAAAGATATGAAATAGAATCTAAACCACCACTATTACATCAAACGAAAAAGTGGTCCAGACTGAAGTAGGACCACACACACAAAAAAAAGTTTGCTTACTTTTGGAATCATTATGTACAACTTTAAGATAGAAATTTGATGGGGTATGAAATACTCATAAAGTTTGTGCTTTAAAGTGTATGGCCAACTAGACCACATTGTACTTTTCTTGTTTTAAGACAGACTGTTGGTTTTCACTGGGTGAAATCAAGAATTTTAACTGACAAATATTTTTAAGGAAAGCAACTCATTCAACTTTTGGCCGTGTAGGAATTGTTCATTAATCTGCAGCAGTAGGCAAAAAAAAAAAAAAAACAGAAATTTCTGAATGATTGGAGAAACTGATCAATTGAAAGCACAATTGCTTACTTTACATCCTTCGATCCCAAACTGAAACAAATGAATCCCATGTGATTTGAGAAATTCAACATTGGTATCAGGGTATGGTTCCGGGCATAGATATCTACAAAGAAACAAACATCAGTAAAAAATGTCAAGCCTTTGCTCTTTGAGTAGACACATTACATTACACACAAGCACTATATATAATCATCCAAAAGACTCTTAAACCCCTATATTTATCTTTTACACAAAATTGCTCATAAAGTCGAAAGATGCTTGGATATGAAAACGAAATTCAATCCATATAAGGATGTTCACCTGATTCCAGAGTTGAGTTGTTTTTGGTCGAAATGGATTACTCAACACTAAGTTATTCATTAATATGCTATACAGCTGATCGATTCTCAGCATCACATCTAATCTTCCTCAACAGTAAGCAATAATTTGAAGTGTTTAACAATGTGTAAAATTGTCACATCATAAGTTCAACTTGACAAAAAAAATACAAATATATAAAACTTAAAACAAATAGAGTGGCTTAAATATGTATTATAATGCACTAACAAAAGGACATTTGTATGGCTATGCCTGCATGATTCCGGCTTGATCATGGCTATAATTTGGTTATAATATACTTTCTTCTTAAAAAAGAGTACAAAAAAACACGATTAGAACCCTAAGAAACCCATCCTTCTCAGACTTCACGATTCACTGTATATGATCCCTCAGACAGATGCATCACATTAAATATACGTTATTGACGCGCAACGAAAACTAGATTACCATGCTGCATGTTGAATAGGATTTTACAGAATTTCTTTCGAGATGCATAACTAGCACAATTGCAATATCCAATTACTGAAACAGATGTTAACCTAAACCTGAATAATATATATATATAAAAATATATATAACGACCTGCTCAGTAGGCATATCACAATTCAACAAGTGGTGAACACAATAGTTATTCCTTCTTCGCACACTTAGAAGCAGAGTAAAGCGAAACAGTGCAAACCAAACTCACATAATAGACTGGAGATTGAGCGTCTGAAGGAAGGAGAAATTCGCGGTATCCGGAAATCCAGACCTGTAAATACCATTATCCACCATTGCAAAGTTGAGCGGCGGAGTGAAAAACACCTCCTCGCCGCCGCAATCAGCATCTCCTCCAACCGCTTCCGCCGTCTCGACAACTCCTTCCCACACACCGCCATTTCCACCGCCGTTCTCCTCCTCCCCTTGTCGCTGCTCCAACTTCATCATCATTTTCGAAAATCCTGCAACAATCGCGCACCGAAAAGCATAAATGATGCGAACGCTTTCGCTTTTGCGAGGGAGGATTCCGACAGAGATCGTTGAATGATTCCGCTTTGCTTTGCGTATGTATGAGATGAGATGAGAGGAGAGGAGAGGACCGCTTTGAATTCAATTCGTGAGAATGAATAGAAGCTTACATTTTTACATTTTTATATATATAAATTATTTATATAGAAAAGGCGCATTTGTATTTGGATTCGCAGCTCATAGAAGAATGCTATGTGTTTGCTTGGGGTGTTAGAATTTTAAATTCATTATTCAATCTCTTTTTTTTTTTAAATATTAAATTATATTATTTATTTTTTATTTTTTATATTATATTAAAAATTAATTTTATATTCAAAATATTATATAAACATTTATTTAAATCCATTATTCAATCTTTTTTTAAAAAAAAATATCAAATTATAATACCTATTTTTTATTTTTCATGTTATACTTAAAAATTAATTTAACATTCAAAATATTAAATAAACATCTATTTATATCAAATTATACAACTATTCAAATTCAAAACTTTTAGGATTTAAAATCTCAAATTAAAATACAAACCTCCGAACAAACACAACCTAAGTAGAAGTAGTGTATGCGTGTCGTGCTGGTTATCCACTAATCCTTCCAAAGGTCCCAGGATCTCAACGCCTGACAATCTACACCGTCAAATTCGTGGACCCCGCATATCGAATAGTCTCGATCTGCCGGCCGGCGCTCCTTTTTCTGCCCCCCTTGCTAATTTATTTTTCTTATTTTGAAATAGATTGCTTGTTCACCTGTGTCCATTAAAATATTAGTTCAATTTACGAAAAAGAATTAAAGTATTAAAATTTAAAAATAATAAGTATTTAATTTAATATTTTAATAAAAAAAATTATTTGATATTATATGTTTTAAAATTTATCATTATTTACTATTATAAACCCTATCATACTTTTTAAGTTTTTAAAAATAGCAAATGAAACACAATCTTAACAAAGTATACATATAAGAAAGGTTTAGGTTTGTCTCTTTTGATAAATTTGAAAATGTTTTAATTTGAATTTCATATTAAAATAATATACGATAAAATATTTTATAATAAAAAAAGTATAGTTCTTTTAAAAAAATACAAAATTTAAATAGTATAAATCTGAAAATTTTTGGTGTAAAAAAACACTCTTATTAATAATAATAATAATAATTATTGAGAAAAAAGGGATAAAAGTACATTCGGAGGAATATGCTTGTTTTACAGATTGGGAAGTGTCCTGTTGCATATAAATGCGAGAGCTGGCCGCCACGTCCCCATCTTTTGTCATTTCTTATGCAAATTTATTTTATTTTTAAATTTACGTTTACAATATTCTCCCAATCCCGCGATAGTTAAAAGAGGGTGTTTTGATAAATATTTTTTCGAAAGCTTTTAATTTATTGAATCGTTTTTAGTTATTTGAACAGCTAGGTATTTGATAAATTACAATTAAATAGTTTTTTTAACCTAAAAAATTAATTTTTAAAAAATTAAGTTACTCAACGTTTTGAAATAGCTTTTTCAGTTTAAAATTTTTTATTTACTATTTGTCCTTAAAAATTTATTATGCATTTTATATAAATAAATATATTTTGATTATTTATTAATTATATTAGAATATTTTATTATATTATAGGTTTACTTTTTTAAATTTAAAATAATTAATTTTTATATATAAATTATTTTTAATTGTAAAATATATAAATTTATTAAAATCAACACAAAATAAAAAATATAAATATTAATAATTTATTTTTATATTAAAATTACATTATATAAATTTTATACTAAAAATAAATTAAATTTATTGAAAATTATAAATATAATGAATTAATTGATAATTAACATAATAAATATATACACACAAAATTTATTATTTTATATTTTATATCATTTTCAATAGAAAAAACTATTTATATTTTCCAATAAAACTATATTATTTTTTATATCTAACTATAATAGAAATAAATATTATTATATAACAATTTTACAATTTTCAATAACTAATAACGAAAAATTTCAAACATTCTAAACTTAAAAGAACATAATTAAATATATTTAAAAAAAATAAAATAGAAATGTCTTCTATTGTCATTTTACGTATAAACAGCTAATATCAAACCGTTGTTTTACCAAATATTTTGATACAAACAGTTAATCGAATCAGCTAGTCAAATCAGTTAATTGAATAAGCTAACAACTATCACCCAATTGAATCAACAAATAACTATTAACTAATTGAATCAGCTAACAACTAACAACTAACAACTATCAGCTAATTGTCAAACACACACGTCATAAATCATTTTATTAGAAACACAATATTTTAAGTAGTTAAATTATTAAGTTATTAATAATAAGTTATGATATTTTATATATTCGAGTTACATTTACCTTTTAGGTAATTATATTTAACATTAAAATTATCTCTATATTTGTATAATTTTGTGTATAGATATCATTTGTATTAGTATTATAAAACACTAATATAAGTTTTGTCATTTCCATTTGATTTGTATCATGTTTTGATATAATGATTAATATTTAAAAATCAATACGCAAAAAGTAAATGCAATCCTTGAGTCGTACAGATGTAGTGATATTTTTTTATTTTTTATATAATTAGTATGTTGACATTTTAAATATTTTTAGAATTATATCTCAATAAAATATATGTGATATTGATATTATTTTATAAATAACAAAATTTTATATCATAATAAAAATAAATAAAAATTTATTTATTTATTTATTTATAATAATTTAAAATTAATTTTATAAAAAATAAGAAATTTTAAATATATATAAAAATATTTATTAATTAAGAAAAGAAATAGAAATAAATGAGGTATCGAGGGAGTCCTATGCACAATAAATTAAAAATTAATTACATTGGTTAATATTTGTTAAATATGTTTAAAATAAATAAGTTTACAAAAAAAAAATGAATTATCTTTTATAAGACAAACAAAAAAAGAAAAATAGATATCTATTGTGTGACAGATAGAGTACTAATTTATACTCCCTCGGTCCTTTTTTAAATGGGCCATTTGGGTTTTTTATAATATATTAAAAAATAATGATATTTTTATTAGTTAGTGGAAGTGTGCAGGAGATTTAGACATTTTTGTGATTTTATGTAAAAATTAATTATATGAGTAATGATATATTTCTAATTTAAATAAAATTTAAAGCTATTTTAGTATTAATATGTAATTACTTTTACTAAAAATACAAGTGATACTTTTAAATGAGATATAAAAAATGATAAAAAAAATACTTTGAATTGAGACGAAAATGATATATATTATTTTCTCATCATCGCGTATCATATTACAGTATTCCTTTATGACAATCTCACATTTTATAGTATTGCTTTTACGTTTTTTTTTTTTTAAAAAAAAACTTATTTACTTTAATTATATTTTATATTTTAAATTTATTATTTATAATTTTTAAATTTTAATTATATTAATTAATTATCTTAATTGTAAATATAATTATTTTTATTATATTTAATTATTTTTACTAATATATATATTTTTTTGGTTATATATACTAATCACACTTCTTTTAAATTCTACTAGTATATACCATAACTATGATATTATATTTTGTAGAAAAAAAGTATTAAACATTTGAAAAATGGTAGCTTTTTGTAATTTAAAATTTTTATTAATATAATCTTATATTTTATATGATATTTTAAAAATATATATTCTTATTAAAAATAATTAAATACTCTCATATTTCACTTAATTTGTCTATTTTAACTTAATCACTGAGTTTTAGTTATTACATAATTAGTAAATAATTAAGAAATATATTAGTAAAATAATTACGATTTAATAAAAATAATTATAAATTAAGATTAAATGACTAAATTTTTTAATTTAAATAAAAAATTTATAAATGATTAATTTTAAAACGTGATTAAAGTATATAATTATATTTTCAAAGAAAAAAAAAATTATATGGGACAAACGAAAAAAAAAAAAAAAAATTAGACAAATTAAGTGACATATGGAATAATATTTATTTTGATTTGATGTGAAAAACAAAGAAACTCTCACTTTCTTAGTCATAGGATAAATTAGTCACTGTAAATAACGGTGAACATTGATCGGCCAAAATCGAAATAATTGAATTTTTTTCGTTTCACTTGTTTGGTTAATTGATTTGGTTCGGTCCAAAATTAAATTTATAAATTTCAATATCGGTTCAATTATGATTTTTAATTTTTAATTTCAGTTAACCGAAATAATCGAACTTTTAAGAAAATAAAAAAAATTATTAATATATAATTATATTAATATTTTTGAGTATTTATATTTTGACTATCAATATATTAATAAACCAAACCAAATAAATTTTGGTATGTTTAGTTTTAAACCGAACTAACCGAAGAACTAAACCGAATTAGTATGGTTCCGTTTAGTTCGATTTTGAAAAATTGGGAGGGGTTACTGTACTTATTTGGGAATATCAGTATCATCGGCACACATAAAATATACAGATTACACATTTAGTTTATACAACACACTTGTGTTGTGTAAAAGAAAGATATGTGTTATTTGTTTATACTTATAACGTGTATTGTATAAGAATATACTCCTTTCGTTCCAGATGAAAGTACTTTTTTGGAGTTTTGTAATAGATTAAGAAATAATACTCCCTCCGTCCTATAAGAATTGTCTTGTTTTGCCATTTTCGTCGGTCCTAAAACAATTGTTTTATTTCTTTATTTGGTAACTGTGGTCCCCACTTTATAATAAAATTATTTTTATTTTCTCAAACTACCTTTAATTATTACTCTAACCTATTTTTTAAAATCCTTCAAAAGACAAGGACATTTTAGTCTTTTATATTCTATTTTATATCTACTCTCAATTAAATATTATTATTTTTTAATTGTCATGTCAACTCCCAATAGTATTTTATTGGTTAATGGAATTGTGTAAAATTTGTCGGATTCTGGTTTTGAATAGTAAAATTTTGAATTGAACTAGTTGTTTGATGTGATATAAATATGTATTGATATGATATAAATATGTATTGATATGATGTTTTGAATGTAAAATTAAATTTTAGTGTAATATAATAAATAACAAATAGGTGTTTGATTAGATAATTTTTGGAGAAAAAACAAATTAAAATAGTAAAACCAAAACCTAAATTGCACAAGTAAACACACCTAATAGATTTTGACATTTATGTTTTTTACTTTTATGTATAAAAAAATTGTATATTTGATCAAATGTGGGTTCATTTTTACCAATTTTTTCATGTTTTGTTTTGTTATGTTTTTCTAATTTCCTTTTGGTAGTGTTACGCATGAAATTTAGAATTAGGTTAAAAAGCCCAAAGTAAAAGAAAAATGGGCCTGGCAATAGAGGTGATTGAACTGGCTGAAGGACACCGTGAGGAAATCAAGGAAAATAGGTTTATTTCTAAGGAAAGTCCTCGGGACGGAAAGTCCTCGAGACGGAAAGACCGCAGGTCGGAAGGTCTTCAGGTCGGGAGGTCCTCAAGACGGAAAGTCATCAGGACGGGAAGTCCGCAGGTCGGGAGGTCCTCAGGTCGGAAAGTCCGCAAGTCGAAAAGTCTTTAGGACGGAAGGTCCTCAGGTCGGACAGGTCGGGAGGTCCTCAGGTCGGACAGGTCGAGAGGTCCTCAGGTCGGGATTCTGCGGCTGGACCAACCAGTCAGATGGTTTGCAAGTCGGTCGTAGATTGGCAGTCGGGCCAAAAGGGCGGAAGATCTGTGGTCGGCTCAAAGAGTGAAATATAGTGATAATTTGTGGTCCGTTGAGGACACGTGTCAGCAGGAGAAGGGTTGAAAGACGGTTGGGAAGGAGACGTTGTAACCGTTCGGGCGACGGTTTTCAGTACAGTTTCCCAAGGAATATTTAAGGATTTGAATCATCATTTGGCAAGGCATCTTCAATCAACTTCAACAAAGCAAAGTCAGATTTGGGGATCACCACTTTAAATTTCAGTCTTTTATTTTCCAGTTTATTTTTTGTAGCATACAGTGTTTAGAGATTCCTAATCTCAGGCACTAATTAATCAAGTTTAAGGATATTTTCTATATCTTTGAATTTTACTTTATTTTTGTTGAAAAATTACATCAACAAATTGGCGACCACAGTGGGAGCAAGACAAAATTGCTCATTCCAATTCCGGCGATAATTTCATACGTCTTAGATCCGGCCGTATCATCGGAAGGGTCCATATGGCAGGTTCACAACCTCAATCATCTTCGGCACCGGTGGGAGAATCCGTTCCACCACCTATTGTGCCAAATGCCGGGGAAATCCCACAACCACCAACTGATTGGTGGTCTTATGTTCAACAAATGAACAACCAGCAAACTTTGGTTATGCAGAATATGTTGCGTGAGCAACAAACGAACATGTTGCGTGAGCAACAGAGTCTGATGCAGAACATGATAGATCAAGCACTGTCAAGGGTGAGTCTTCAACCTACTCAAACTCCACCAGGAGTATCACCATCCAGACTACAGGCAAATTTCGCAGGGCCATCATTCGTGGATAGTGCATTTCCAAGTGCCACAAATCCCAACCGAACGGATAGGGGAAAATCTCCTCTGACTTTTCCCAACACTGTTCCGCTGGGACCAAGGATTTCCAATCCGCAGCCGAACAATGCAGGGGAGGACAGGCCTGGAGGATATATACATGATCCTATTCATATTCCTGTGCAGGATCCTTTTCATGTTCCTGATCATCAACGCTTTCATGTAGACCCTGATGAGATTGCACATATATTAAGGGATCAGTTTGGGCTAACTCCTCAGATGGCTAACCGTCCTGCATATCAGAGACCTTTCCCAGAAAGGATCATTAATGAACACCCCCTCCCAAGGAATTATCGACCACCCGATTTTCATGCATTCTCAGGGGAGGACGGATCTTCCACCATAGAACATGTTGGTCGGTTCACAGCACAATTGGGAGAAGTTGGTAATAACCCGTTTTATAAGTTGCAACTGTTTGGTTTATCTCTTACTAGAACAGCGTTTTCATGGTTTGCAAGTCTACCTCCTGGACAAATTCAGACATGGGACGGACTGGAGATGGCATTTCATGCCAGATTCTTCAATCCTTTACCAATTGTTTCTTTAACTGATTTACTAGAATTGAGACAGTATCCAGAAGAATCTGCTTCACAGTTTATAGAAATGGTGCGATTGATGAAGGGGCGATGTCCTACGGTAATCAGTGAGAAAGAGATGACCAATTTAGTGGTCCGGAATATGCATACTCGCTTAAGAAAGGCACTCACTGCCCTGGACGTTGAGGATTTGGCAAGTCTTGCATCTAAGGCTGGACGTTTAGAGTCTTTGTTCAGAGAGGAAGATCAGAATAACAGGCGTAATAGAGGCCAACATATGGCGAGTATGGGAACAGAAACATGTGACTTTGATTTTAATCAGTCAGAAGAGATGGCAGCCGAAATCCTTTCTGGAAAACCTTATGTATGCCCCAAACTGAAGCCAGTACCAGGATCTGAAGGAAAGGAGCAACCGACGTTTGATAGTTCGAAAGCTGATGAAATCTTTGATATCCTGCTGACTGATGGGCAGATCCGTATTCCAAAGGGGCAAAGACTGGCCACTAAAGAAGAAATCAAAGGGAGACCATACTGCAAGTGGCATAATTCTTTCACACATAATACAAGTCAGTGTACTCATTTCAGGAAGGAAATTCAAAAAGCCATCAAGACAGGTCGGCTCAAATACATCACTCTAGGTGTAGACCAGCAACCGTTTCCGAAAGTAACAACGGCAATGGTTGACATCCAACCAAGTTCGGAAACAGGGAAAAATTCGGCCAATAGTGGACAAACAGGGGAACGAACTCAGGCAAGCCCCGGAACAAAAAAAGGAAGTCAGCCAAACAGTGGCCGACCGGAAGAACGACTCAAAGTTTGTGAAAAGCCAGTCGCTGAAAAATGGGACCATCCAGACGGTTCTTTTAATGTGGAGGTGAAAGAAAAGGTTTTAGTGCGTGACCACCCGACCAGAAAAACAGGGTCAGTCGGGAACAATTGGGCTCGAAATAAAAAGCCTTTACCAGTTGATATAGATCCTCGTTTCCCAGGTATGAATCGTACATAGATTCGCAATGCCAAACGCAGGTATGCTGCAAAGTATGGGAAACGAGTTCCTTTAGCAAAACAACTAACCGACGAACAAAAAGCAGCCGACCACTTGGCAGGAGATCGGTCCATTAGAGTCTTTACAGAACAAACAATCAATGAGCAGGGAGCAGCCATTCAATCTCCAAAAAGTCGGTCCAGTCGGGTCTGTTCAAGAAAGCAACCGAACGACGGATTAGGCGCTTCAGATTATACCAAAGGAAGTTCGTCGGGACAGGGGAAAGGTAAAGGAATATCAGATGAAATAATTAGAGGTTTTAGATGCCAACATTGTGAACGGATCAACATCAATCCATCTCTTGAAGAATTCCGTATAGAATCTTTGACGGTTCAATCTCGGAATAAGACAAAGGAAGAAGTTGTAACTACAGAGGAAAATTCGAGATCTGTTAAATCTCGTCTGGGGCCACGAATCCCTTGTCGAATGACAGAGATTAATCAGATGAGAGATGAACCGATGTGGGCGAGTCTGGTAGATGATACTATGGACGAACCTTTATGGGCATTCTTGGCAGATGATGAATTAGAGGAAACAGAGTGGGCAAAGACTTTAGATTCCGAGCCTCAGTCGGAGACACCTTCGATAGTGTTTCCTCCTATTCCAGAGGGTGCGATCTCCCATTTGAAACCTCTGTATGTTAATGCTCACATTTGCGGGAAACCAATCACAAAGGTTTTTGTGGATAATGGAGCAGTCTTTAATGTTATGCCATTGAAGACTCTCAAGAAGCTAGGGAAAGGAATTCATGATCTGTCTCCTGTGGAATTCGAAATGACAAGCTTTACAGGGCAGCCGACCAAGCCTGAAGGTATGATGGTTGCCACAATTGAAGTCGGACCAAAAAAGATCTCCACTGTTTTCTTTATTGTGGACGCAGATACTACATACTCTCTCTTGCTGGGACGAGACTGGATTCATGCCTCTCAATGTGTGCCATCAACACTGCACCAACAATTAATGTTCTGGGAAGGAAATCAGGTCTTCAAAATGGAAGCAAATGACAACCCATTCGATGTGTCAGAACAAGTTGAAGAGTCAGTTTTTTATTCCAGTCATTTGGCTCCGATGTCTCAGTTATACATGGCCAGGGAATACCCAAACAAGGGTTATAAAGTCACTGGCCAGAACTCGATGTTCTATTAAAAGAACAATTTTATTGTATGGCTCATGATAAAGCCACACTCATTCCCGTATAATTTGTTTGTTATGGATGATACAAGTTTAGAAGTATGTAGTTCTCTTATTAATAAGTTCTATTTAAAGCAGTTATTACATAAAGCAGAAAATAGTAAAGAGATTCTTGATGTTCACCTCCAAGAAGATGAACAATTTCGTTGGCCTGATTTATTAGAAAAAAAAGAACCAACAGCTTCATCACAAGACCCATTATTGGAGTTTAATTTAGGAACCGAATTGGTTCCAAAAGTGATCAGGCTAAGTGGTTATTTGTCTAAAGAGCAACAGACAATGATGCTCGAAGTTATTAAAAACAACATTGATTGTTTAGCATGGGATTATTCAGAAATGCCTGGTTTGACAAGAAGTCTAATAGAGCATCGATTGCCTATCAAGGAAGGTTGCAAACCTTACAAACAACCTCCAAGGCGAATGAGCCCGAATCTGATGCCTCAAATCAAGGAAGAAATCCAAAAACTTCTCAAAGTGGGTTTCATTCAGCCTTGCCGTTATGCGGAGTGGCTGGCTAACATTGTGCCAGTGGTCAAGAAAAATGGTAAGATAAGGATATGCATCGATTTCAGGGATTTGAATCTAGCTACCCCTAAGGACGAATATGTGATGCCTATGGCCGACATGTTGATAGATGCAGCAGCAGGGCATAAAATCCTTAGTTTGATGGATGGTTATGCAGGTTATAACCAAATTTTTCTGGCCGAAGAAGACATTCCTAAGACAGCATTCAGGTGCCCAGGGGCTTTAGGTATTTATGAATGGACAGTCATGCCATTCGGGTTAAAGAATGCAGGGGCAACTTACCAAAGAGCCATGAATTCAATCTTTCATGATTTAATTGGCAAATCTATGGAAGTTTATATTGATGATGTTATTGTTAAATCCTCCAGTTTTAACGAACATTTGAGAAATCTTGAAGAGGCATTCGAAAGAATGAAGAAGTACAAGTTGAAGATGAATCCAACCAAGTGTGCTTTTGGAATATCAGCCGGGAGCTTTTTAGGATTTTTAGTTCATGAGAGAGGAATTGAAATCGATGCCAATAAGGCTAAAGCCATTCTTGACAGTCGGCCACCCAAGACGGTTAAAGAAATCCAAAGTCTTTTGGGTAAGGTGAACTATTTAAGGCGTTTCATTTCTAATGCTGCTGGCAAGGTCAGACCCATTACTAAATTGTTGAAAGCTGGGAAAAATGCTTTTGAATGGGGTCCAGATCAACAGACGGCTTTAGATGCTATCAAGCAGGCATTGGTTCACCCTCCAGTCTTGATGCCTCCTAAACAAGGTCGGCCGCTCAAACTTTATTTGGCAAATACATATGAAGTGGTTAGCTGTTTATTGGCTCAGGATGGTGATGACGGGAAGGAAAGGGCAATCTACTATCTCAGTAAAACCCTTACAGGACCAGAACTGAATTACACTATGCCAGAAAAAATGTGTTATTCATTGTTTTTCGCTTGCACTAAACTCGAGCATTATTTGCTGCCCAGAAGAATTGAGGTCATATCAAAGGTGGATCTCATCAAATTGATTTTACAGAGACCTACTATGAAGGGCAGACTCATGAAGTGGGCCATCAAATTGGCTCCTTTTGATCTTCAACATTCCCCTTTGAGGGCAATCAAGGGACAAGCAGTAGCTGACTTCTTGGCAGAATTCTCACAAGTCGGGTATTCTCTTTGTGATAGTGTCCGACCACTTAGTTGTTCATCATATCTGAATAATCTACAGGTCGGATGTGTGCCTTATATAAGCACCAGAACATGGTTGATGTTCTTTGATGGTTCTACCTCTGGAAACAAATCAGGGGCAGGGGTCTTTTTGCAAGGACCTGACGGTCAAAAGATCAACTTACAACTACGATTGGAAGCCATGACCCATAATTCGGCAGAATATGAAGCTTTAATTTTGGGTTTGGAGGCTTTAATAGCCAGGAAGGTCCAGTCTGTAATCATAAGAGGGGATTCTCAACTAGTAATCAACCAGGTAAACAATCAATATGTTTGCAATTACCCTCATCTTCGCAGATACATGGACATTGTGGGTCGGTTACTGACAAAAATCTCAGAGGTAATAATTGAGTTCATTCCAAGGAAAGAAAACCAACGTGCTGATGAGTTGGCTCAAAGGGCCTGTAAAGGAATTCTGGAGGATATGTGGTCGGAGGTCAAGTCGGACATAGAAGGAAAGACAGACCAAATAAGTGATCGAATGGTCGGACAAGAGACTGTCGGACTGGGGCAGGAGCCCGACTGCGTAGTTACTGTCGGACAGGGGCAGGAGCCCGACTGCGTAGTTACTGTCGGACGGGGGCAGGAGCCCGACTGCGTAGTTACTGTCGGACAGGAGCCCGACGGCATAGTTACTGTCGGACAGGAGCCCGACGGCGTAGTTACAGTCAGACACAAAGATACCAGCGAAACAGTGACCGATTGGAGAACAGAGCTTATCATGTATTTACAAAATCCAGGTGCGAGTGTTTCAATTGCGACACGATTGAAGGCTTTACGTTTTCAATTGATAAATGGAATTTTGTATAAGAGATCATTTGAAGGTTTACTTTTAAAATGTTTGGGGTCTAAAGAAGCTCTAGAGGTAATGACAGAAGTACATGGCGGGATATGTGGAGCTCATCGGGCAGGTCTGAATATGAGATGGGCCATTCATCGTTTGGGTTTTTTCTGGCCAAAGATTTTTGAAGATTGCATACAATTTGCCAAAGGGTGTCAGGAATGTCAGAGACATGGAAATTTAAACCATTTGCCAGTAACCGAACTGCAATCTTTGGTAAAACCATGGCCTTTTAAATCATGGGCTATGGATATCATCGGTAAGATACATCCTGCTTCATCGAAACACCATTGTTTCATATTGGTTGCGACTGACTACTTTATCAAATGGGTAGAAGCAGTTGCTTTGAAAAATGTGGATCAGAAGGAAGTGATAGACTTCGTTTTGAACCAAATTATTTACAGATATGGTATTCCTCAGTCTATAACAACCGACCAGGGCCTAGTTTTCACAGGGGAAAAGTTCTCTACTTTCTTGGCAGAATTTGGTGTCCGATTACACCATTCGTCACCTTATTATCCCCAAGCCAATGGACAAGCGGAAGCAGCAAATAAGATCATTATTGGGATTATAAAGAAGATGGTTGAAGGGAACCCAAGAAAGTGGCATTTGTTATTGTCTCGGGCTTTATGGGCACACAGGAATACCAGAAATACGGCCACAGGGTTCTCACCGTACCAACTCACTTTTGGCCAAGATGCTGTTTTACCAGCCGAAATCCGAGTATCGTCTGGCCGAACAGATTTTACTGATGGTGATCTTACAACACAATACCAACAGCTTATGTTGCAACAGTTGGAGGATTTGGATGTTAACCGACTCCATGCAATAGGTCAAAGTGTGAAACAGAGTGAAATCAGAGCAAGGAATTACGGAAAGAGAGTTCTTTACAGGACATTCCAAAAAGGAGACCTAGTCTGGAAGACCATTCTTCCTACATATAAGAAAACTGACCAATTGGGAAAGTGGTCACCGAATTGGGAAGGACCATACATTATTCAAAAAGATATTGGGAATGGCGCTTTCATTATTGTAAATCATGAAGGTAAGAGAGTACATGATTGTATTAATGCTAAATATCTGAAGAGGTATTATCCTGCCTTTTCAGATAACAAAACTGCATGAAACAAAATATTATTCAGAACCCATTTGTGGGGTTCGAACCTATTTAAAGGTTCATTTCTGTTAGTCATCATGTATTTGTGAGAAATTTTCTGCCTCTGAATCAGAATTTTCATCCCAATGAGTGGATATTAGTTCTGGTTCTTCTTCAATAAGATCTTCCAAATCTGGTCGGTACATCTCCCATTGGCTTTGCATTTCGTCTAAATCTTGATTGGTACGTGCTTGCATGTCTGTTATGGCTTGATATTCACGGTCAACAATGGTACGCAATCTTGAAAAGACTTTTCGTTGATTGGAAAATATATTATCCCAACCAAGGTCTGGAAGTATGGTTGCTGCGTGATTTTCAATCAATTCCATGTGATGATGGAGGTCAGGAATGCGGCTAAGGATGTCACGAAGAGGTTCATACCCCTCAATGATTTTTTCCATTAGGCGAATGACGCGATGAATGTTTCTTCTACCTCGTTGGGAGAATCGGAATTTGAAGTCTAGTTGCTTGAGTATATGTAACAAGTCTTCTGCATGGCCTCCAATAGGGTGATTACCTACAAAGAAGGGTTGAAGAACACCTTCCCAGTTGCTTGATGGAACATGAGGTCGGTCGTTCGTCATGTTTGTTAACACTTCAAGTGTTTTGGTTTTCAAGATATGCCTTGGAATTTAGTGTGTTTCTTAATATGTGAGAAACATTGTTCTTTTAAAGGAGGAGTTTGTTTCGGTTCCTCAAAAGTTGGAAATTGAAAGGTGATCCTTGTTTTGAGAAAAGAAGGAGAAATATATTACTAAGTCAAATGTTGTTACAGAGAGGGAAGTATTACAAAAGTGCCCCTAGGGCAGTTTTTATATTTGTCCATTTGACTTCATCCCTGGATAGCCTTCTGGTATTAGCAGCCGTCTGATATCTTCTGATGAATTGGGATCGAGCTTGGGTTTTTAGCTCTTGATCCAATTCGGCCTCGTTCTTTGTATACTTCTCAAGCAGACGCTGCTCATTGGTAATTTGATTATCCAGGATAGACTGTTCCTTCCTTAACTCCCGCAATTCTGCCTCCTTTTTCTGAATGAATTCATCAACTTGAGCCTTCGTGCTAAGGAGACCGCCCAACCTTCCAGTAGTTTGCTGAAGGGATTCTCGGGTCTTAGCCAAAGAATTCTCCAGTGTTGTTTGATCGAAGACAGGCTGGGGGGTTTCGGCTGATAGGAGTCCAATAACTAACACTTCAGTCTTGAGCTCCGTAAGTCTCTCCATCAGCCGATGCAGAATGGGGACGGCTGGCGATTCCGTCGGAGTATAAAAAAGAAGGCCACCAACCGTCTGAATGAGTTTGTCCAATAAGTCGGATCTTAATTCTGAAAGGGGATGGTTAATGGCCTCGGTGAAGATAGTTTGGGCCTCCGCTGGAACCGGAACAGTCGATAGGATAGCTAAGTCCGAAGGCCCCTGCAAGTCTTATAGTTTTAATAAATATTCCAAGGGAGGTGCAAAATTATTCAGGTGAGATATATGTCACCTCTGGGCGAACTGCTGTCAGTGAGGGAGGCAACAATGAGGTCGGTCGAGTAGGGCGGACAACTGGTATAACAGCAGCCGACTCGTCGGCTGCTGCGAATGGTCGCTGAGGTGCCGACCTGGGTCCCTATGGAAAGTAGTATATAAAACAGTTAGTGTTTTTAGAAAGACACATTGTGGCATGAATTGGTTTAATCTTACCAAATTCACAGAGGTTTCCGAATCGGACGAAGAAAGTTCTTCTATTTCTGGAGGTTGGGCTGCCACAGGTGGTTCTTCTGCCTGCCACTCGATTGCTGGAAGTAGGGCCACTGCTGGCTGGGCGGCTGCTGGTTGGGCAGCTGCATCTAGAGCCACCGCAGCCGGTATCTCAGGAGCAACTGGGGTAGCAGCAGCTGAGGCACTTTCGGCTTCCAACGCGGCTGCATCCGATTGGACTATTTCGGGATCAGCAGCAGCAGGAATGTCGTCTTGAGGGTCAGCTTCGGCAAGGGCAGCTGGTTCTTCTTTCGAAATGGATGAGTCTGATGCCATGTATGGCGGTCGACCCATCTGGGATGTTGTCCCCTCGCTGTCTGAAGAGACCCCTGCTGCTGATGCGATTGGTGAAGGTGTCTGTAAAAAATTATGGAAATGTTGTTGTTAACTACACCAAGATTGATCATCAGAATCCTGAGTGTTGCTGGCGAGAGAACTTACTGGTTCTATAGGCACTGCTGGTAAAGATTGCTTCCTGGTCGGGTGCCTGGCCCGACCGCTCCTCGGTACAGGAGGAAGAGTTTGCCTCCTTGTCGGGTCCGCCGCCCGACTGCTCATTGGCAAAGTGAGAAGTGGAGTAGGGGTTTGGAGAGGAAGTGCCTGAGTCTGGACCAAAGGTACGATTGAATGGTCGGCTGGGGCTGGCGTCGTTTGTGTGGTCGGTGTTACTAAGGTCGGTTCTGGTGAATGAAATGAATGAAATCAAAGTTAAGATATAGTGAATTGGTTCACGATTTTCAGAAAAATTACCTATTCGGGGTCGGGTCCTTGCTGACGTCCTGGTAGTTCCAAGGTCCGCCGGAGCTTGCTGGCCGGCCCCAAAGGTCGGGGGTGTTTGCAGCTGGGAAGCTTTCCTTTTCCGCATTGGAACGCTAGATCCGATTCCCGGGGCGGCTGTTTGTTGCTGAGTGCTAGTATGTCTAGCCGCCCCTAGAACCAATCCTTGGGGGGGAAGGAGTACGTTCAGCAACCGATCTTCATCAGGGGAAATCAGGGGCCATACAACCGACCACCATTCATTGAATGTATCTACAGTCTCAGGGTTGGAGCGGAAAAGAATATAAGAATTGGAAACTATATACGTGGTGAGCTGGGAGATATAAGAAGGGATTGAATTAGGTAGGACTCGTCGGTCAGGACTTTGAAAAATTATATGAGGACAAGCGACGGGTCCAGGGATACCTTGGCAGCAGCCGAACTGGCGCGCCATGAATTGAGGTTCGTAATTAAAGGTGCAAAAAGTTTTTGTCCTTTTTTATCAAGTTTTTTGCTGCTAAAAAGAGACCTGGGTTTGAGGGCAATGTCCCAGGCAAAAGGATAGGTGGGATGAGGACAAGGTTCAGGAGTCGGAAGAGGATTTGGTGCCGGAAAGGGCCAAAAGTGGTCGGGAGCATAACCCGCATATTTTTTATACATAGAAAATCGAGAGTTACTGCGGGTATCTGTTAAAATTGTGGTTATTATTGGATCGGAGGATTGGAGTTTACTGCGTCCTGAGCAGAGTCGGTTGAGGGCTAATCCCAAATGTTTTTCGGATATTGGCATAGTGGGCGGAGATCCTAAGTTGAACGCGTTGGGGAAGTAAAGACGGAACCAAAGTTCTAAAAACCAAAAAGGACCCGATGCGGCAGTGTCTAATTTTCTATTATCATTATCTGTTAAACGAAGGCTAACCCTGGTGAGTCCTTCAAACAGATTGGCTAAAAACAAGGTGCCAAGGGAAAAGAACCGACCTGACGCGATATGAATGGCCAAGTCGAGATGAGAAGGAAGAACGCATTTAGAAGGGGAAACAATGACGTACCTACAAAGCCAAAAAAGAATAAAAGCAGTATGCTCCCGGTCGGTCACGGGGGTCCCTGTAGCCCCTTGCTGGTCGGTTGCGAACTTTGTCCAGCCCCATTCCTTCACGCCTTGTAAAGACCACCCTGGATGGTCTTCTGGTGGCTCCTGCCCATCTAGGGCTCCCATCACAGGGTCTTCACCCACGACTTGGAGATGAGCGATCATCGCCACATCCATGAGAGTCGGACCAAAAGGGCCCGACGGTAAGAGGAAAGTCCCATTTTCCGCATTCCAGAAGGCCGACATGGCCAGGAGCACCTTCTCGTGCAGATTGATCGGCATGGTGGACAATAGTATTGCTTGGTCGATTTTTTGAGATCGCCATTGGGTTTGGAAATGTTCTGATACCCGTCGATACCAAGAGCGATAAGGATCTTTTGGGTCTGTGAGATGGGTTTTGATGCTGTCTCGAATGCGAACTGCTTGGTAGTTAGGGTTGTTGATAGCCAAGGAATTTCGGGATTCCAAAACTTCCCTCATCCGATTTGAGTCTTCAGGAGTAATGCAGTATGGGCGGATCGTCGGAGTTAGTACTTTCGAAGCTGAAAACGGGCCCTCTGGGAGGGTTCCGTCGAAGGGAAGGGCAGGAAGGTATCGATTCGCCATGGTTAGAGTGGTTGAGATTGTGATTCACAAAGGCTCTATTGCGGAAAGGGAAGTTAATCAGGAGTGTTGCAGTAAATGGTGCAGTTGCTAAGGGAGTTTTTTAAGAGGGTGGTGCTTTATGAACTTCCAAACGTCGATTGATAAATGGCGTTTGAAAGTCCCTTGGCGGCGGGCAAGTTGTTACGCATGAAATTTAGAATTAGGTTAAAAAGCCCAAAGTAAAAGAAAAATGGGCCTGGCAATAGAGGTGATTGAACTGGCTGAAGGACACCGTGAGGAAATCAAGGAAAATAGGTTTATTTCTAAGGAAAGTCCTCGGGACGGAAAGTCCTCAGGACGGAAAGACCTCAGGTCGGAAGGTTTTCAGGTCGGGAGGCCCTCAAGACGGAAAGTCCTCGGGACGGAAAGTCCTCGAGACGGAAAGACCGCAGGTCGGAAGGTCTTCAGGTCGGGAGGTCCTCGGGACGGAAAGTCCTCGAGACGGAAAGACCGCAGGTCGGAAGGTCTTCAGGTCGGGAGGTCCTCAAGACGGAAAGTCATCAGGACGGGAAGTCCGCAGGTCGGGAGGTCCTCAGGTCGGAAAGTCCACAAGTCGAAAAGTCTTTAGGACGGAAGGTCCTCAGGTCGGACAGGTCGGGAGGTCCTCAGGTCGGACAGGTCGAGAGGTCCTCAGGTCGGGATTCTGCGGCTGGACCAACCAGTCAGATGGTTTGCAAGTCGGTCGTAGATTGGCAGTCGGGCCAAAAGGGCGGAAGATCTGTGGTTGGCTCAAAGAGTGAAATATAGTGATAATTTGTGGTCCGTTGAGGACACGTGTCAGCAGGAGAAGGGTTGAAAGACGGTTGGGAAGGAGACGTTGTAACCGTTCGGGCGACGGTTTTCAGTACAGTTTCCCAAGGAATATTTAAGGATTTGAATCATCATTTGGCAAGGCATCTTCAATCAACTTCAACAAAGCAAAGTCAGATTTGGGGATCACCACTTTAAATTTCAGTCTTTTATTTTCCAGTTTATTTTCTGTAGCATACAGTGTTTAGAGATTCCTAATCTCAGGCACTAATTAATCAAGTTTAAGGATATTTTCTATATCTTTGAATTTTACTTTATTTTTGTTGAAAAATTACATCAACAGGTAGATCGGGGCAAAGAAGAAGAAAAAAAATGGGATAAAAAAAATATATTTGGAATTAAAAATTTTAACGTAATTATATAGATTTTATTGTGTTTTATTAATAAATATTGAATGCTAAAAAACAAATAATCAACAAATAAAATTATATAAAATTTATTATTTTTTACACAAAAAATAATAATAAAAAAAAAGAAATAGAGGGATAGATTATTAAAAATACATAGTTTTACTATTTTATAAACTAATATATATATATTTGGGGTCGGGGTAGGGTCAACCTTAAGCCCCCGCATAGTTCCGTCCGTCATTGTTGCATGTATTATGTAAGGTTATATTTTATGTTGATAGTTCATATATTGTATTTGTATTATATTAATATAAATAATGTATTATTTATAATAATATCATATATTATTTATTAGTACACGATGTGCTGTTACCGCGCAGGTGCCTTTAATCTCATTATATATATATACTTGTAAATTAGTACCATTTTCATAAATTTAAGTTTTTTACTCTCCGTTCCTAATAAAATGTCCACAATTTCTATTTTTTTTTTATAATTATATACTTTAATTATATTTTAAATTTCATAATTTATAATTTTTTTGTTAATTTTAATCTATAATTATTTTTAATGTTTTATAATTATTTTTACTAATGCATTTCTTAATTATCTATTAATTACAATTTATCTAAATTCTCGCACTACAGTAAAGTGAACAAAATTTGTGGGACGAAGGAAGTACAATAATTATAATGAATCTATTTGTTATACTCCCTCCGTCCCATAATAAAGTATCTATTTTTCCATTTTAGTCCGTCTCATAATAAAGTATCCATTTTTTTTTAGTAACTGTATTATCTGCCTAACATTACAAATACCCTTACAACTTACAATATATTACACAAATGTCATTACATTTATATCACACATACTAATAAGGTTATTTTAGTCATTTCTACTTTATTCCTACTATATTCCAATATAATACTAATATTTCTAAAACTACATGCAAAAAACAAATGAATACTTAATTTCGGGATGGAGAGAGTATTATTTTGATCCATTTGAAATCAATATTTTTTATTTATTATTATAATCTACACCAAACTAAAAAGGAACAATTACATTTCACATATTATTATAACAATATTCACTTGTTCATATTAAATTTTTTATCGGCACAATTCCTTATAAATTTTATTTAAAAGATACAATATATACATATATTAACACATTATATATAATTTATATTATTCACTCACAAAAATCAATTTTTCAACATAAACTATTATTTTTTATATTACCGATACAATTCTTCATATCTAACATAAAAAATACATTCATAAAAAAAAAAATACTAAGGGTGTGTTTGTTTGTGGGTTTTAGATTTTGGGTTTTGGGTTTGGATTTTTGAAAAATAAAAAAGTTGAATGTGAATAGTTGTTTGATGTGATATAAATAGAAGTTGATGCGATGTTTTGAATATAAATAAATTTGTAGTATAATATTAATAAAAAGAAAAGTAATTGTTTAATGTGATATTTTTAGAGAAAAAAAGAATTTGAACAGTAAAAATATATGGTAAAATCCACAAAAGAACACGAGCTAAGTGAACAAATCAAATACCATCTTATTTTTACTAAATTATAAAAAAAAACACATCTTATTCAAGGATGTAATTATCTATACACTTATTTATTGCACTATATATATGAATATAATATTATTCTCTCTTTCAACTAAAAATATCTTTTTTATCATTTTATGTTAATTCTACTAATTTTTTTTTTTTTTTTTTTTTTTTTATTGTAATAAGATTGTGTTTACTTTAAAGGATTAAATTATAATCCCTAGATTATTTCAATAGATTATATAATCAGTGAATAATTAGTATTCCCTTCGTTTCAATACAGTTGTTTTGTTTTTTTTTATTTTCGTTCGTCTCAAAACAATTGTCTTATTTCCTTATTTAGTAATCGTGGTTTCCACTTTATAACAAAATTATTTATACTTTTCCAAACTACCCCTAATCATTAATTTAACTTACTTTTTAAAATTATTAAAAAAAACAAGAGTATTTTAGTCTTTTTACGTTCTACTTTATACTTACTTTCAATTAAATATTATTATTCCTTAATTCATGTGCTCACTCCCAATAAGATATTTTTTCTAGGACGGAGAAAGTGTAATGTTTACTCTGTGTGATTAAGTATTAGATAAGTTATAGAAGTATTATATTGATATAGTTATTTTTTTTTTTACTCAAAATATTGTCATTGATCTTATTATCAATTGTACTAATAGTATAATTTATTTAATACAATTTTTCTTTCTGTTGTGATATTATAGGATTAGCCAATAGAAATATTAATTATCTCTACCACTAACCACTATTTTATATTTTGTATTATATCATATATTGTATATAATATATAAGTAGATAAGTAAATATATATATAGATGTGTGCGTGAGTGTATATATATATATATGTTATATGTAGGATAGTATATATATATATAATATTATATGATGTATGTATGTATATATATAAATATATGTATGTATGATACTATTGAAACTAACAGGGAGAATTGGAGGATTGGAGAGAATGAGTGGAAGGATGTTAGATTCATTTCATTATTGCCAATATTTATACACGACGAAATCCACGCTGAAGGAAATAAAAGCATACATCCTACCTATGTAGCGTTTATGTGTCTCGTACGTGGTTATTCTAACACTCCCCCTTGGATGCTTTTATACAAAGAATGTGCCTCGTTAAAACCTTATTAGGAAAAAACCCCGTGGGACAAAAAAATCCTAGTGAAGGAAAAAGAATACAACATTCTTGTATCGATTCGCTCCCCCTGCCTGATTTGAGCATTATTTGAGATCCCTTAACCGACGCATCCCAATTTTCTTCACCAGTTTTTCAAATGTTGCCGTCGGCAATGCCTTGGTTAATATGTCCGCTAAATTATTATCGGATCGGATTTGCTGCACATCAATTTCACCGTTCTGCTGAAGATCATGAGTAAAAAAGAATTTTGGTGAAATATGTTTCGTTCTATCTTCTTTGATGTAACCCCCCTTCAATTGCGCTATACAAGCTGTATTATCTTCATACAATGTAGTTGGGGGAATTTTATCGTCAGGTATTAACCCGCAATTTTTCAGAATATGTTGAGTCATTGACCTCAGGCAAACACATTCTCGACTAGTTTCATGCATTGCCAATATTTCAGCATGATTTGAAGAAGTGACAGTTAATGTTTGTTTCATCGATCTCCAAGATATCACAGTTTCGCCACAAGTAAATATATAGCCAGTTTGCGACTTGGCTTTATGAGGATCCGATAAATATCCTGCATCGGCAAAACCAATTAATTCATGTCGAGAATATTTCGAGTAAAATAACCCGAGATCAACTGTTCCTTGGAGATAGCGAAAAATGTGTTTAATCCCATTCCAGTGTCGTCGAGTAGGCGATGAACTGAATTTTGCCAATAAATTTACAGCAAATGATATATCAAGTCGGGTGCTGTTAGCAAGATACATCAATGCGCCTATAGCACTCATATATGGCACTTCTGGGCCAAGTGTTTCTTCATTTTCCTCTTTTGGTCTAAATGGATTCTTTGCTGGATCGAGTGCTCTGACGATCATTGGGGTACTTAGCGGATGTGATTTATCCATCAGGAACTGTTTTAGTACCCTTTTGGTATAATTTGATTGGTGGATAAAGATTCCACTTTCCAAATGCTCAATTTGCAGACCAAGGCAAAATTTAGTTTTTCCAAAATCTTTGATCTCAAACTCCCTTTTCAGATATTCAACAGCTTTCTGGATTTCATCAGGAATTCCAATTAAATTGAGATCATCGACATATACAACAATGATTACAAATTCAGATCCATTTTTCTTTATGAAAACACATGGACATATAGGGTCATTTATGTAACCTTCTTTTGTCAAGCTTTCGCTGAGACGATTGTACCACATTCGCCTGATTGCTTGAGCCCATACAAAGATTTCTGCAATTTGATGGAATATGATTCTTTTAGCTTTGATTTGAATGATTTAGGTATGTTTATCCCTTATGGGATTTTCATATAGACATCATTATCTAAGGAGCCGTAAAGATAGGCGGTAACCACATCCATTAATCGCATATCAAGATTATTGTGTACTGCTAGGCTCAACAGATACCTGAATGTTATTCCATCCATGACCGGAGAATATGTTTCTTCAAAATCAATACCCGGTCTCTGGGAAAAATCCTGGGCTACAAGCCTTGCTTTATATCTTGTGATATCATTATTTTCATTTCTTTTTCTCACAAACACCCATCTGTAACCAACATGTTTCACATTTTCCGATGTTTGGACTATAGAGCCGAATACTTGCCCTTTTTTCAATGAGTCCAGTTCAGACTTAATTGCGTCTTTCCATTTTGCCCAATCATCTCTTTGCTGACATTCATCAACTGATTTTGGTTCATAATCCTCGTCATCTTTCATTATATCAAGTGCTACATAATATGCAAATGCATTATCAATATTTGTTTTCTTTCTGTTCCAATATTTTCCACTGGTGGTATAGTTAACAGAAGTTTCAATAACTTCATCATCACTTTCATCAGCATTTTTAGTATCCACCTCTTCAGGGGTTGTACTAACCTTTTCAGGTATCTGATCATTGTTGATCTCTTCACCAGTATTTACAATTTTCTTCTTTCGTGGATTCTTGTCCTTGGAACCCAATGGTCTGCCACGTTTTACGCGGGCAGTATGCTCATTAGCACTCGGCACTTTTCCTTCTAGGATATTTATTTTAGCCGGAGCATTTACTGCTGCAATATATGATTTCGTAACTCTGGTAGCATCATTTAAAGGATCAGACAATTGATTTGCAATTTTCTGCAAATGCACAATTATTTGAACTTCAAGTTCACTATGTTTCGTACGAGGATCAAATTCAAGTGGTGTTTTCCACGAAATTTCTTTTTTCAGTTGATTACTGCCTCCCTCTAATGTCGGGAAATGAGATTCATCAAAATGACAGTCTGCAAACCTCGCAGTGAATAAATCAACCATTGTTGGTTCAAGATATTTTGCGATCGAGGGTGATTCATACTCGACATATATACCCAACCTTCTTTGAGGTCCCATTTTCGTGCGTTGAGGTGGTGCAATTGGCACATAAACAGCACACCCAAAAATTCGCAGGTGAGATATATTTGGTATTTTTCCATAAACCAATTGAGTGGGGGAATAACAGTGATAACTGGCCGGCCTTATTTTCACGAGGGCTGCTGCATGCAATATAGCATGTCCTCAACATGATACATGAAGTTTAGACCTCATCAATAATGGTCTAGCAATGAATTGCAATCTTTTGATAAGGGATTCAGCCAGGCCATTTTGCGTATGTACATGGGAAACATGATGTTCCACAGTAATCCCAATTGACATGCAGTAATCGTCAAATGTATGTGATGAATACTCTCCAGCATTATCTAGACGTATTTTCTTTATCGAGTGATCTGGAAATTGTGCTCGCAATTTAATTATTTGTGCAAGTAGTCTAGCGAAAGCTAGATTGCGAGTAGATAACAGGCATACGTGTGACCATCACGTTGATGCGTCAATTAGTACCATAAAGTACTTGAAGGGTCCACATGGTGGATCTATTGGTCAACAAATATCACCCTGAATTCTTTCCAGAAAGGGATTCAAATCCAACCTTTGTTGGAGATGGCCTGATTATTAACTTCCCTTGAGAACAGGCAGCACAAGCAAATTTATTCGGACTCAAAATATTTTTCTTTTTCAATGAGTGGCCATTTGAATTTTCAACAATTCGCCTCAGCATTACATTGCCAGGATGCCCAATTCGATCGTGCCAAGTTTTAAATTCGCTAGTAGCCATTTGGTCTACTAGGTGATATATTTCAATGGCACTGATTTTTGAATAATATAAGCCGGAAGAAAATGATGACAATTTTTCTTTCACAATTCTTTTGCCATTCACAACCTGAGTTATCAAGAGATACTCATTTTCTGCCTCATTCAATGTTTCAATGTGATACCCATTTTTCCAAATATCATTGAACCTCAGTAAATTCCTTCGAGCTTTGCTCGAGAACAAGGCATTTTCAATTGCCATTTTTGTCAATTTTGGGAGATATACAATAGTTTTTCCTGAGCCTTCAATCATTTTCGATGCACCACTGATAGTAACAATTGTGGTCTTTCTCATATTAAAATGGGAGAAATAACTTTTATTTTTTAGAATGCTGTGAGTCGTAGCACTATCGATAAGGCAGATGTTGTCATCGGCTCCAAAATATTTGGCATCCATATCTTTGCAAGAAGGTAAAAATAATAAAAGACATGTATTAGTAACATAATCAAAATCGACTTATATTATAGAGGGTAATACAAAAAGGGGGGCCAAAAAGCATCAAAATAATAGCTACAACAATATTTTATCATTTAACATCAGCAGCTATATCAAGCAGATCATCGGCATCCAGGTGCGTGATATTTTCATTCATCACATCGTCAAATGTGTCATCGTGGGCAGCGTGATTTGTTTCAGGGGCAATTCTTCCCTGTCTTTCTTTTGAGGCCCGATACAGTTCAGCCAAGTGACTGGCTGTGCGACAAACATGAGCCCAATGGCCTTTGATTCCACATTGGGTGCCTTCCTCGTCATTATTTCTGTTTCTCCCGGTGTTGATCCTCTGTTGAGGTCTGTACGGCCTTCTGTCATTATATCGCCGATTTGGCACATATCGGGACCTGTTTTGATAATTATTGTGATTGTATGCGTTTGCCCGGCCCCGTCCACGATTCTGATTTCGATCGCGATCAATTCGCTGATTTCTGAATTGCCCACGACCACGCACCAGATTTTCCGGTTGTATTGCATTTGCCTCTGGAAATGGATTTGCACCTGTCGGTCGAGATTCGTGATTTTTCAACAGCAATTCATTATTTTGTTCGGCCAGCAAAAAACAGGTGATCAGCTCAGAATATTTCTAGAAGCCTCTTTCGCGATACTGCTGCTGCAAAACCATGTTAGAGGCATGAAAAGTGGAGAAAGTTTTCTCCATCATATCAGATTCAGATACATTTTCGCCACAGTGGCGCAGCTGTGATGTTATTTTAAACATGGCAGAATTATATTCTTGGACTGTTTTAAAGTCCTGAAGCCGTAGGCTTTGCCATTCGCTTCGTGCCCTTGGCAACAATGTCAGCCTCAAATGATCATATCTTTCTTTCAATCTCTCCCACAATTCGAGTGGGGATTCCAGCGTGACATACTGCATTTTCAGTGCCTCATCAATGTTATGGCACAAAAAGATCATGGCCTTTGCACGATCTTGGCTCGGGGAGTTTTTATCCCGGACAATGGTATTTTCCAAGCCTATTGATGCCAGATGCATTTTAACACCGCGAGCCCATGCCATATAATTTTGGCCAGAAACGAGGAGATGGAGAAATTCCTGTTTGACAAGGTTAGTCATAATAAACAGATAAAATATAAAATATTACCTTGCGGAAAATAAAATATATAATCGTGCTGATAACGTGTTGTGATATTATAGGATTAGCCAATAAAAATATTAATTACTTTTACCGCTAACCACTATTTTATATTTTGTATTATATCATATATTCTATATAATATATAAGTAGATAAGTAAATATATATATAGATGTGTTATATAGATGTGTGCTAGAGTGTATATATATATTATATGTAGGATAGTATATATATATTATATTATATGATGTATGTATGTATATATATAAATATATGTATGTATGATACTATTGAAATTAACAGGGAGAATTGGAGGATCGGAGAGAATGAGTGGACGGATGTTAGATTCATTTCATTATTGCCAATATTTATACACGATGAAACCCCACGCTGAAGAAAATAAAAGCATACATCCTACCTACGTAGCGTTTATGTGTCTCGTATGTGGTTATTCTAACACTTTCTACTTTTTTTTGTTTTATTTTTATTTATATGACCTGAGAACATAATAGTATAACATATAAAAATATATTAAAATTTAACTTTGATACTATCATGACATAATATGTATATAATGATATGATATATTCACTACAAGAAATTATCAATTTTGTAACGAGATTTTTTCGTTACTAAATTCACTTTTTCTGTTACTAATGATATTAGAGACGGAATTAGAGATGGAATTACGTTAGCTACATGAACTTTAGGAACGGAATTCCGTTACAAATATACTAATTTTTTTATAGTGATTATTATTATTATTAAATATATTTAATTTTATCCTCAAAGTTATAAGTAAATTTTACTAATATATTTTATATTATTCTTATCACTTTATATTACTCAATTCGTCATTCAATTGTATACTCATTTGATCAAACACGGGTTTTAAAATAATAGATAAAAATAGAAACTGATATTTGTTTAAGTAAAGATTAAGTAGAAAAAACGGTATTTTTTTACCAAAAAAAAACGAAAATAAATTTGGATGACAACTAAAAAAAAATTAGATTTAAATGATATAGGAAGTTAATTAAAAATTAAAAAAATAAATAAAGTACATTTACAATGAAATCAAAATATACTAAAAAAAAATGTTATTATATTAGCATTCTTTTTGAAATAACCAACACACATTTTTTCAAAAAAATAATATATTAAATATACTTATTTATTTTTATATTATCTACATAATTTCCTAAAAAAAAATACAACCCTTTCAAACAAAACACAAAACAAACAAACCCATAATACTTTTTATTATCTAAAGGAAATGATAATTTAGATATTCTATGAAGTAAAATAAAAAAATACTAGGAGTTAAGATTATACTAATAATCATATAAATTAGTACATTTGTATGAGACTTTTAATTATATATAGCCCTAATACATTAAAGCAAAATAAAATTAGATTGGATTAAATAGTATTACTCACTCTAATATCATATAATAAAGACACCCGAATAGTAATAACGTATTAATAGCAAAATACTCCATACAAAGGGCAAAATGTAAAATAAATTTTTCACAGTTTTTACTAATAAATACTATAGTAAAACTCAAAAGCTTATGAGATGGAAGGAGTAATATTTTAGAATCCATATATATAAATAAAATTAATATATTAATTCCGAATGGGTGTGTTTGTTTGTGGGTTTTGAGTTGATTTTTGTTACGTATGAAATTTAGAATTAGGTTAAAAAGCCCAAGGTAAAAGAAAAATGGACCTAGTAATAGAGTTGATCGAACTGGCTAAAGGGCACCGTGGGGAACTCAAGGAAAATAGGTTAATTTCTAAGAAGAATGCAAGAAGGAAGGTCCTCAGGTCGGGAAGTCCTCAGGTCGGGAAGTCTTCAGGTCGGGAAGTCCTCAGGTTGGGAAGTCTTCAGGTCGGGAGGTTCTCAGGTCGGGAGGTCCTCAGGTCGGGATGTCCTCAGGACGGAAAGTCCGCAGGTCGGAAGGTCCTCAGGTCGGGAGGTCTGCAACTAGACCAGTAAGTCGGATGGTCTTTAGGTCGGGAGGTCTGCGACTAGACCAGTAAGTCGGATAGTCTTTAGGTCGGGAGGTCTGCAACTTGACCAGTAAGTCGGATGGTCTTTAGGTCGGGAGGTCTGCGACTGGATCAATAAGTCGGGTGGCCCGCAAGTCGGGAAGATTGGTAGTCGGGCCAATAAGGTGGAAGAGTAGTGTTCGGACCAAAAGGGCGGAAGGTCTGCGGTCAGTCCAAAGAGGCGGCTGCTGTTAAGAGTGGAATAGAGTGATAATGTTGGTCTGCTAAGGACATGTGTCAGCAGGAGAAGGGTTGACAGACGGTTAAAAAGGAGACGTTGTAACCGTTCAGGCGACGGTTTCCAGTACAATTTCTCAGGAAGTATTTAAGGATTTGGATTTTTTCTTAAGTAGGCATCTTCAATCAACTTCAACAAAGCAAAGTCAGATTTGGGGATCACCACTTTAATTTTCCAACATTTTATTTTCCAGTTAATTATCTTATATACCGTACAGTGTTTAGAGATTCCTAATCTCAGACGCTAATTAATCAAGTTTAAAGATATTTTCCATATCTTTGAATTTTACTTTTTTGTTTGTTGAAAAAATACATCAACAAATTGGCGACCACAGTGAGAGAAAGACAAGATTGCTGATCCTACATTACCAAAGAATTTCATACGACTGAGGTCAGGCCGAATCATCAGAAGGATCAATATGGCAGGCACACAACCTCAATCATCATCAGCACCGGTGGGAGAAAATGTTTCACCACCAGTCATGCCAAATTCAGGGGAGATCCCTCAACCACCTATCGATTGGTTGTCGTATGTTCAACAATTGAACAATCAGCATACTTCAGCGATGCAGAACATGTTGCGCGAGCAACAAGACATCATGTTGCGCGAACAACAAAATCTTATGCAGAACATGTTAGATCAAGCATTGTCTAGGGTTACTCTTCAACCCACCCATACGCCGCCAGGGGTGTCACCATCAAGAATGCAAGCGAATTTTGCAGGGCCATCATATGTGGACAACACACTTCCAAGCGCCACAAATTTCAACCGAATAGATAGGGGAAAGACTCCTCTGACTTTCCCAAATAATATTCCTTTGGGACCAAGGGTTGAAAATATGCAACCGAATATTACAAGAGAGGAAAGGCCAGGGGGATATGTGCAGGATCCCATTCATATTCCTGTGCAAAATCCCATTGATGTTCCTGATCATCAACAACTTCGTTTGGGTGATGAAATTGCTCACGTATTGAGGGTTCAATTTGGTCTAAATCCTCAGATGGCCAACCGACCTGCTTATCAGCGACCGTTTTCAGAAAGGATTATCAATGAATATCCTCTCCCAAGGAATTACAGACCACCAGATTTTCATGCTTTTTCTGGAGAGGATGGGTCCTCCACTATAGAGCATGTGGGGCATTTTGCAGCACAGTTAGGGGAAATTGGTAACAATCCTTTTTACAAGTTACAACTGTTTGGATTGTCTTTAACTAGAACAGTTTTTTCATGGTTTGTAAGTCTGCCACTTAGACAAATACAAACTTGGGAACGTTTAGAAATGGTGTTTCATGCCAGATTTTTCAATCCCCTGCCAACGGTTTCTCTGACTGATTTTTTGGAAATGAAACAATATCCGGAGGAATCAGCTTCACAATTTATTGAGAGGGTGAGATTAATGAAGGGACGATGTCCTACTATAATCAGTGAGAAAGATATGACCAACTTAGTGGTCCGAAACATGTATGGTCGTTAAGAGATGCACTCACTACACATGATGTCGAGGATTTGGCAAGCCTCGCTTCCAAGGCTGGACGTTTAGAATCTCTGTTCAGAGAAAGGGATCAGAATTTCAGGCGTAATAAAGGTCAACATATGGCTAGTATGGAAATAGAGGCATATGACTTTGATTATGATCAAAAAGAAAAGATGGCGGCCGAAATAATTTCAGGGAAACCTTATGTATGCTCTAAGTTAAAGCCAACACCAGGAACAGAAGTTAAAGGGCAACCGACCTTTGACAGTTCAAAGGCCGATGAAATATTTGATATCCTGTTGACTGATGGTCAAATTTGAATTCCAAAGGGACAGAGGTTGGCCACCAAGGAGGAAATTAAAGGGAGGCCATATTGTAAGTGGCACAATTCCTTCACACATAGTACAAGTCAGTGCACCCATTTTCGAAATGAGATCCATAAAGCTATTAAAGCAGGACGGCTCAAGTATATCACTTTGGGAGTAGAGCAGCAACCATTTCCAAAAGTAACCACAACGATGGTTAATATATAAGCAATTTCCAGAAAGGAAAAATGGAACACATCAAACAGTGTCCGACCATAGGAGAAACTCAAGGTTTGTGGAAAAACAGTGGCTGAAAAATGGGACAACCAAGATGGTTCTTTTAATATGGAATTAAAGGACCAGGTTGTAGTTCGGGACCACCCGACCAGGAAGACGGGTGCGGTCGGAAGCAAATGGACTCAAAATAAGAAACCACTACCAATTGATGTGGATCCTCGCTTCCCAGGCATGAATCGTACTCAGATTCGGAATGCCGAACGCAGATATGCTGCAAGATACAGAGACAAGGTTGCCTCATCAAAGCAACCGAACGACAACTGAGACACTGCAAAATATATTGAGCAAGGTCGGTCCATCAGGGTCATTTCGTTTGAGCAACCGAATGAGGCAGAGGGAGGTCGGTTTATTGGGGCTGCCTCATCAAAGCAGCCGACCAGCATTCGGGACAATGAGGGAGGTCGGACCATGCAGAAGAAAAGTAAAGGTTTGTCGGATGAAAGAGTTAAGGGTTTCAGATGTCAACATTTTGAGAAGGTTAATTTTAATCCATCAATAGAGGAGTTTCGTTTGGAGTCTCTGACTGTTCAACCCGAATTGAAAGTTGGTAAGGAAGTTCCAGAGAAGGATTCAAAGTCTGTCAAATCTCGACTAGGGCCACGTATCCCCTGCCGAATGACATAAATTAATTGCGTTGAGGAAGAGCCTCTGTGGGCAAGTCTGGTGGATGAGTCTGTAGAAGAACCAGAATGGGCAAAAATTGCAGATCCTGACTTTCAATCAGAGGTCCCTCCAATAGTCTTCCCTCCCATTCCAGAAGGTGTGGCGTCTCATTTAAAGCCCCTGTATGTTAATGCTCATATTTGTGGGAAACCAATTACAAAGGTTTTCATTGATAATGGGGCCGTTTTCAATGTAATGCCATTAAAGACCCACAAGAAGTTAGGAAAGGGAATAAATGATCTATCTCCTGTAGATTTTGAGATGACTAGCTTTACAGGGCAGCCGACCAGACCAGAAGGCATGTTGGTCACCTCTATTGAAGTCGGTCCAAAGACGATTTCTTCTATGTTCTTTGTGGTGGATGCAGATACCACATATTCGATCCTACTGGGACGAGATTGGATCCATGCATCTAAATGTGTACCATCAACACTGCATCAACAATTAATGTTCTGGGAAGGCAACCAGGTCTTCAAAATGGAGGCAAATGACAATCCTTTTGGAGCATCAGAACAAGTTGAAGAATCAGTTTTCTATTCTGGTCATGTACCTCAAATGTATCAGTTTTTTATGGCTAATGACTACCCAAAGAAGGGTTTTAAATTCATTGGCCAAAATTCAATGTTCTTTTAAAAGAACAACTGTACTATATGGCTCTTTAGTAAGCCAAACCTACTCTATATAATACTTTTATTATGGAAGAAGCAGAATTGCAAGATTGTAGTTTACTTATTAATAAGTATTATTTAGATCAGCTTTTGAAAAAAGTAGAAAAAATAGAAAAATGTGATGTTCATTTCCAAGAAGATGAACAATTTCGTTGGCCTGATCTATTAGAGAAAACAGAGCCAAATTTTTCGGCACAAGGCCCTTTGCTGGAATTTAACTTAGGAACCGACTTGGTTCCGAAAGTAATCAGGTTGAGTGGTTACTTGTCTAAAGAGCAACAGACATTGATGCTCGAAGTTATAAGAAAGAATATTGATTGTTTAGCCTTGGATTATTCAGAAATGCCTGGTCTGGAGCGAAGTCTGATAGAACATCGATTGCCCATCAAGAAGGATTTCAAACCGTGTAAACAATCTTCAAGACGTATGAGTCCTGACTTGATGCCTCAGATTAAAGAAGAGATTCAGAAGCTTTTTGAAGTGGGTTTCATCCGACCTTGCCGTTATGCAGACTGGCTGGCCAATATTGTACCAGTGGTTAAGAAAAATGGTAAGATCAGGATATGCATTGATTTCAGAGATCTTAACATGGCCACCCCTAAAGACGAGTATGTGATGCCTATGGCCGATATGCTAATTGATTCAGCAGCAGGTCACAGAATTCTTAGTTTGATGGATGGTTATGCAGGATATAACCAAATCTTTCTGGCAGAGGAAGATAATCATAAGACAGCATTTAGGTGTCCAGGAGCATTAGGCATTTACGAGTGGACGGTTATGCCTTTTGGCTTGAAGAATGCTGGAGCGACTTATCAGAGGGCAATGAATGCAATTTTTCATGACCTTATTGGTAAGTCTATGGAAGTTTACATTGATGATGTTATTGTCAAGTCCCCTAGTTTTGAGGAACATTTGGAGGATCTTAAGGATGCTTTCAGTCGGATGAAGAAATACAAATTGAAGATGAACCCGACTAAGTGTGCTTTCGGCATATCAGCTGGGAGTTTCTTGGGGTTCTTAGTTCATGAGAGGGGCATCGAGATTTATGCTAACAAAGCCAAGGCAATTCTTACCAGCCGACCACCTCAGACGGTTAAAGAGATTCAAAGTTTGTTGGGAAAAGTAAATTATCTCAGACGGTTCATTTCCAATGCTGCTGGCAAGATCAGACCAATCACTAAATTATTGAAGGCAGGAGGAAGCGCCTTTGAGTGGGGACCAGACCAACAGATGGCTTTGTAGGCTATAAAGCAGGCATTAACTCAACCTCCTGTGTTGATGCCTCCCAAGGAAGGTCGGCCCCTCAAACTTTATTTGGCAAATACTTATGAAGTGGTCAGTTGTTTATTAGCTCAAGATGGAGACGATGGAAAGGAAAGGGCAATTTATTATTTGAGCAAGACTCTCACATGACTAGAATTGAATTATACAATGCCAGAAAAGATGTGTTATTCATTGGTATTTGCATGCACCAAACTTGAACATTATATGCTGCCAAGAAGAGTTGAGGTTATTTCAACGGTTGATCTCATCAAGTTGATTTTGCAAAGACCTACAATGCAGGGGAGACTCATGAAGTGGGCCATTAAATTAGCTCCATTCGATTTGTATCATCCTCCCTTGAGGGCGGTCAAAGGCCAAGCAGTGGCAAATTTCTTGGCAGAGTTCACGGGCTGTGAAGAACAACCGACCGGGTGTATATCTTATGTAAGCACCCGAAATTGGTTAATGTTTTTTGATGGTTCTACCTCAGGAAACAGATCTGGTGCAGGCGTCCTGTTGGAAGGGCCAGACGGCCAAAGGGTCAATTTGCAGCTTCAATTGGAAGATATGACCCATAATTCAGCATAATATGAAGCTTTGATCTTGGGATTGGAAGCATTGATAGCCAGAAAAGTTCAGTCGGTTATTATAAAAGGGGACTCTCAATTGGTGATTAATCAGGTAAACAAAAAGTATGTTTGCAATTATCCTCACCTTCGAAGGTACAGAGATTTGGTAGGTCGGTTGCTATCAAAGATCTTCGAAGTGATAATCGAGTTTATTCCTAGAGAGGAGAATCAGTTTGCAGATGAATTAGCTCAAAAAGCTTGCAAGGGAATTCTAAAACATATATGTGCAGGGGTCGGCCCTGAGGCAGAAACAGGAACCGACCGGGAGACTGAAACAGCAACCGACTGGAAGACAGAAGCAGGAACCGACTGGAGGACAGAGTTTCTCATGTATTTACAAGATCCAGGAGCAAATGTACCAATTGGAATTCGCTTGAAAGCTTTACGATTCCAGTTGGTAGAAGGAGCGTTATATAAGAGGACATTCGAAGGATTGCTTTTGAAATGTTTGGGTCCTGAGCAGGCGTTGGAGGTGATGAGAGAAGTGCACAGTGGAATATGTGGAGCTCATCGAGCAGGTCTGAACATGAGATGGGCTATTCATCGCTTAGGTTTCTTTTGGCCAAAGATTTATGAGGACTGCATTCAATTTGCCAAGGGCTGTCAAGAATGTCAGAGGCATGGACAATTAATTCACTCACCAGTCACAAAGTTGCAAGCTATGGTAAAGCCATGGCCCTTTAAATCTTGGGCTCTGGATATCATTGGAAAAATTCATCCTCCCTTATCCAAGAATCATTGTTTTATCTTGGTTGCAACATATTATTTTACCAAATGGGTGGAGGCGGTTGCTTTGAGAAGTGTGGATCAGAAGGAGGTGATTGATTTTGTGTTGAATCAGATCATATATAGGTATGGAATTCCTCATTCGTTAACAACCGACCAAGGATTGGTCTTTACTGGGGAGAAGTTTTTAAGCTTCTTGGCAGAGTTTGGCATTCGTCTAAGTCATTCTTTGCCTTATTATCCCCAAGCTAATGGGCAAGCAGAAGCGGCTAACAAGATTATCATTGGGATCATCAAGAAAACGATTGAAGGGACTCCAAGGAAATGGCATTCGTTGTTACCTCGAACCCTATGGGCACATAGGAATAACAGAAGTTCTACCACAGGGTTTTCACCATATCAACTCACTTTTGGACAAGATGCTGTGTTACCAGCCGAAGTGCAGGTTTCATCTGGACGTACAAATTTTACTGATGATGAATTTACTGAAGAGTATCAACAAATGATGTTGCAGCAGTTGGAAAGTCTGGATGTCAACCGACTTCATGCAATTGATCAGATTGTGAAGCAAAATAAAATCAGGGCCAAGGCTTACAGAACATTCAGAGAAGAAGACTTGGTTTGGAAGACTATTCTGCCAACTTACAAGAAGGTTGATCAATTAGGAAAGTGGTCCCCAAATTGGGAGAGGCAATTCATAATTCAAAAAAAAATTGGA
Source organism: Andrographis paniculata (assembly GCF_009805555.1). Classification (NCBI taxonomy): domain Eukaryota; kingdom Viridiplantae; phylum Streptophyta; class Magnoliopsida; order Lamiales; family Acanthaceae; genus Andrographis; species Andrographis paniculata. The sequence continues at coordinate 5,022,067 of NW_026137611.1, forward strand.
AATGGTGCCTTTATTATCATAAATCAAGAAGGTAAAAGGGTACATGACTGTATTAATGCTACATATCTGAAGAGGTATTCTCCTGCCTTTTCAGATTACAAGAAAGCATGAAATAGTAAGTTTTCAGAACCCATTTGCCATGGGTTCGAACCTAACAAGGGTTCATTCATTGTCAGATGTTGATTCGTGCAGAGGATTATCTTCTTCTGAGTCAGAAGCTTCATTCCAACAGTTATGGATTAGTTCTGGCTCTTCATCAATAAGGTCTTCTAAGCTGGGCCGGTACTTTTCCCACTGATCTTGCATTTTCTCAAGATCATAGTCGGTCCGAGCTTTCATGTCTGTCAGAGCTTGGCGTTCACGATTAACAAGAGTACGTAATCTTGAAATGATTGCATGTTGGTTGGAGAAGGTTTGACCCCAAACAAGGTCTGGAAGTATGGCGGTCACATGGTGTTCAATCAAATCCATGTGATAATCAATGTCGGGAAGGCGACTTTGAATATCCCGAAGGGTCTCATACTCCTCTACCATGTTTTCCATCAGGTGAATGACACAGTGGATGGTCTTTCGGCCTTGTTTGGAAAACCTGAATTTGTAATCCAATTGTTGGAAGATGTATAGTAGGTCTTCAACATGACCTCCAACTGGATGATTACCCACGAAGAAGGGTTGAATGACGCCTTGCCAATTGTTTGCAGGAACATAGGGATAGTGAGATGGCATTTTAGTGTTTGTGAACAAGCGTGTTCAAAGCTGAGTTGTTTGATGATGTGTAAGAGCAACAAATATTTATAAGGAGATGATTTGTTCGGTTCCTGAAGAGTAAGAAATTTGGAAGGCGATCCTCAATAAAAGCAAAAAATTTATTTACCAAGTCAAAGTTTCCAGAAGTTCACAAAAGTGATCCTAAAACAAGTTTAATCTGGGACCATTTATCTTCTGTCCTGGAAAGTCGCCTGTTATTGGCGGCCGACTGATATTGCCTTATAAGTTGAGATCGGGCGTGAATCTGTAATTCCTGGTCCAGGTCGGCTGCATTGGTTTTGTACCGATCAATCAGACGTTGCTCGTCGTTGATATGGCCTTCCAGGACAGATTTTTCCTGATGAAGCGCCCTTAGTTCGGCTTTCTTTTGTTGGATTGATCCCTCTATTTGCGCCTTGGCATTATTCAGGCCTTCTAGTCGGCCAATTGCATGTTGAATGGATTCCTTGGTTTTAGTCAAGAAAGCCTCCAGACTTATTCGATCCAAATCAGGCAAGGGTGTCTCAGCCATCAAAAGTTGAGCGAACAAAACTTCATTTCGGAGTTCTGATAGGCGCTCCATCAACTGGTGAAGAATGGAAGTAGCAGCCGACTCTGAAGACATGTGAAACAAAAGACCACCAATGGCTTGAAGAAGGCTGTCAAGCAAGTCTGATCCCAAGTCGGGGAAAGGTTGGTCAACAGCCTGTGCAATTATAGTTCGGACGTCCGTCGGGATGGGGACAGCCGACAAGAGGGCTAGGTCGGAACATCCCTGAAGAAAAGGATGTTTATTTCAGACTGAATGGAGCATAAATGTCAAGAATCAGTTGTGAAGGTTGTACGTACCTCTGGACGGATGGTGGTCACTGAAGGTGCCAGAATAGCCATAAGTCTGGAAGGCTGGGCGGCTGGTACTGCGATGGCCGACTCGTCGGCTGCTTCAAGTGGAAGTTGTGGTATGGATCTGGATCCCTGAATGATGGGGATATAATGATTTAAGGATCATGTGAATATTAGCTTATATTTTGAAAGAGGGAATCGCAAATCTCTACCAGATTAACAGAGGTCTCTGATTCAGAGGAGGGAATCTCTTGTAACTCCTGTAAGAGTCCCCTTGGTTGAACAGGCATAGGTTCGTCTGCCTGTCCGTCCGCTTTTGGAAGAGGGTCTGCTACCCTTGGGTCGGCTGCCCTCACTTCGGCTGTTCCTTGGTCGGGTGCTTCTGGGGCGGCCGTAGCTGGTTCGTCGGGAGCGATTTGAATGGCCACATCAGGGACGTTTCGGTCCTTTGAAGCGACCACATCAGAGGCGTCTGCAGTAGAGGTGGATGCAGGTGTGGCCATTGGCGCTGTAGGACGCAGAGATGGGTCTGAAGCTACACAAGGTAATCTACCCATCTCTGAAGCAGTCGCCTCACTCGGGGATGAGACCCTTGCTGTTGCCCGTTCGGCGGATAAAAGCGTTTTCTTCAAGGCCCGGCGTTTGGTCGGGGGTTCAAGTTCATGAAGTTGGTCGGTTGATGGCGCTGTTGTCTTATTTGATCTGGAAGCAGGTTAGGCGGTCGCTCTGGCTGAAGTCAGACCTAAATATAAAAATAAGGATTGATACTGAGGAAAGGATCAAGTTAAGTTGAGAATATGAGATTATACTTGGACGAGGTCGGGTCTTTATAGTGGCCCGACCTGATGGGCGGTTGATTAAGGTCGGTTGATTGTATCCAGATGGGGGAATAGCTTGAGTCTGAGAAACTTTTCTTTTCCTCTGTGGAGTGCCCGACCCAGTGCCCTGAGTAATTAATTCCCTTTGGACATTAGTTAGTGGGGTCGTCCCTATATCAGCGCAGGTTGTGGAAGAAGGATGCCCAGCAGACGATCCTTGTCAGGAGCAATTAGGGTCCAGGTGACCGACCACCACTCGCGAAAGGTTTCAATTGAAACTGGAGAAGTTTTGAAAGGGATGTAAGTGTTGGTAGTGATGTAATTTGTGAGTTGGGATATATATGGGGCGATTGCATTAGGAATGGCTTTCCCATCCGGACTTTGAATTATTAAATGAGGATGTGCAATGGGTCCAGGCAAGCCTTGTTGGCAGCCGAATTGGCGTGCCAAAAATTGAGGTTGGTAGTTAAAGGTATAAAATACTTTGGGGCCCTTTTTATCGATTTTCTTACTGGTGAATAAAGACCTGGGTTTAAGGGCGACATCTGAGGAGAAAGGGTAAGTCGGATGTGGAAGTGGATTTGGTTGGGACAAAGGCGAAGGAACAGGGAATGGCCAAAACAGATCGGAAGCATAACCAATATACTTTTTGTGTATGTAAAAATGGTTGTCATTTCGATTATCAATAAGAATGGCTGTTATGATTGGATCAGAAGCCTGGAGGTTGTTACGGCCTAAGCAAAGTCGGTTAAGGGCTACCCCTAGGGATTTCTCAAGTGTGGGAGCAATAGGAGGATGACCAAATTGGAAGGCGTCGGGAAAGTAGAGACGGAACCATAGTTCCAGGAACCAAAAAGGACCCGACGCAGCAGTGTCTAATTTTTTACCATCTTTTTCAGTAAGGCGAACACTGACTCTAGATAATTCAAAGAGATTGGCAAGGAAAAGGGTGCCCAACGAAAAGAACCGACCTGAGGCTATGTGTATAGCTAGATCAAGATGAGAAGGCAGGACACATTTCGAAGGAGAGACTACAACATACTTACAGAGCCAAAAGAGGAGAAAAGCTGTGTGCTCTCGGTCGGTTACAGGGGTCCCGTCGGCTCCTTGTTGGTCAATTAGAAATTTAGTCCAGCCCCATTCTTTCACATCTGTCAGAGACCAGCCCAAGTGGCCTGTGTTGGGCTCTTGCCCATTTAGGGCACCCATTACAGGGTCTTCCCCAACGATGGGCAGATGAGCGATCATGGCTACGTCCATGAGGGTGGGGCCGATGTGGGCTGTTGGAAGAAGGAAGGTGCAAACCTCAGAGTGCCAAAACGCTGCCATGGCCAGGAGGACTTTCTCATGTAAATGGCACGGGAGCGTTGACAGACGTATGGCTTCATCAATGTGTTGAGTTTTCCATTGCTCTTGGTAATGTTCTGCTATTCTCTGGTACCAGGTACGGTAGGGATCCTTGGGATCCGTCAGGTGTGTTTTGATGCTGTCATGAAGACGAGTCGCGTTGTAGTTGGGGCTGTTGATCGCCAGTATGAAATTTAGAATTAGGTTAAAAAGGCCAAGGTAAAAGAAAAATGGGCCCGGTAATAGAGTTGATCGAACTGGCTGAAGGGCACCGAGGGGAACTCAAGGAAAATAGGTTAATTTCTAAGAAGAATGCAAGACGGAAGGTCCTCAGGTCGGGAAGTCTTCAGGTCGGGACGTCCTCAGGTCGGGAAGTCTTCAGGTCGGGAAGTCCTCAGGACGGAAAGTCTTCAGGTCGGAAAGTCCTCAGTCGGGAAGTCTTCAGGTCGGGAGGTCCTCAGGTCGGGAGGTCAGGACGGGAGGTCCTCAGGTCGGGATGTCCTCAGGACGGAAAGTCCGTAGGTCGGAAGGTCCTCAGGTCGGGAGGTCTGCAACTAGACCAGTAAGTCGGATGGTCTTTAGGTCGGGAGGTCTGCGACTAGACCAGTAAGTCGGATAGTCTTTAGGTCGGGAGGTCTGCAACTTGACCAGTAAGTGGGATGGTCTTTAGGTCGGGAGGTCTGCGACTGGATCAATAAGTCGGGTGGCCCGCAAGTCGGGAAGATTGGTAGTCAGGCCAATAAGGTGGAAGAGTAGTGTTCGGACCAAAAGGGCGGAAGGTCTGCGGTCGGTCCAAAGAGGCGGATGCTGTTAAGAGTGTAATAGAGTGATAATGTTGGTCTGCTAAGGACATGTGTCAGCAGGAGAAGGGTTGGCAGACGGTTAAAAAGGAGACGTTGTAACCGTTCATGCGACGGTTTCCAGTACAATTTCTCAGGAAGTATTTAAGGATTTGGATTTTTCTTGAGAAGGCATCTTCAATCAACTTCAACAAAGCAAAGTCAGATTTGGGGATCACCACTTTAATTTTCCAGCATTTTATTTTCCAGTTAATTATCTTATGTACCGTACAGTGTTTAGAGATTCCTAATCTCAGACGCTAATTAATCAAGTTTAAAGATATTTTCCATATCTTTGAATTTTACTTTTTTGTTTGTTGAAAAAATACATCAACAATTTTACATTTTTGTTTTTAAAAATATTAAATCAAACATCTAATTTTTATATATGATACTCCCTCGTTTTCATAACAAATAATATATTCTTTTTATTTTAGTATATCTCATTTTATTTGATACATGTCTATATTTGGTAAAATTTATTACTTCAAAACATACTTAACAAATTTAAATCAATTTAATTAACTATATAATATATCATATACACCCAATCAAAACCTCTATATTTTTATCTCTCATTAATAAATAAATATTTTTTTAATTTATATTTAAAATTCACAATCTTTTGTAAGATTAGTTTATGCTAATTACAAATTGTTGATGTAGATTTTCAACAATAAAAAGTAAAATCTGAAAAAAGATATTATCTTTGAATTTGATTAAAAAAATGCCTGAAATTGAAAATCCCTAGACACCGTACAATACATAAGAAAATTGAAAAGAACACTAAAGACTGTAAAAGTAAAAGGATGATCCCCAAAAGAAATTCAATGAATTTGATGTCGATTGAAGATGCCTTTTCCAGGTCGAAAAAGACCTACTTGTAAACCTATGTCAACCATCTTAATGTTGTTATCAGATCGTGCCACTACAACCGCTTGTCAGTTGTAACTTCTTCTAACCGCTCGTCAGTTGTAACTTCTTCCAACCGCACTACAATTGCTTCTCAACCGCCTCATTTAACCGACCGACCTGAACACCAACCGTCTCATCTTCCTTCACTTGACTTCCCTTTGTCCGACCTCCGCATCGACTGGCCTAAACACCACCGTCTTATCTTCCTTCGCCCGACTTGCCCTTCTCCGACCTCCATATCAACCGACCTAAACGCCTACTGTCTCCATTTTTCTTTGCCCGACCTCTCCTTGTCCGACCTCTGTATCAACCGATCACCTAGTCGAAGGTCCTATTGAAGAAGCCCATTTCTTAGTAACGCCTTGATCGTTGGGCCTACACCCAAACCCATTTAAAAACTTTAATACAATTGATAGGCCCATCGAATCATACACCAATTCATGGCCCTATTTACAAGCCCATTCTCGAAAATCCTACACGTTGGTTTTCCTCGCTCAACAACTTGCCTCCTCCCGCCCGACTCCTAAGTGTCACTTCTCGGATTACGTGAGACGTGACGTTTAGGGGTTTGTAGCATGTTACAGTGCTATCATTACACTATTTTATGTCACATCGTGGAGTTTATGTAAAACCCATCTCTAACCCTTTCATATTCACGCACTCAGAATCCAAAATTCCCTTCTTCACTCTCTCTAGCAAACATCCTCCAAGCCTCTTCTCTGTACATCCCTCGCAATGGCCAATCAATACGTACCTGCTTTATCTTTTGACGGAACTGACCCATCGGTGCCTTTTGTGGCTTTGAGGGTTCTTATACCTACCGTTCGTCCCTATTGCACCACCACAGAAGACGCCGATCATATGAAACTCGTCATCTCGCAAGTTTCTCCAATGGCCATAAATGATGCTGCCTTCAAGCCAGAAAGACTCCTGGACAACATCAGGACTCACCTCACCGATCCTAAAGACGCTTACCGTAAGTGGCATGAGAGACTGCTCCCCCACTTTCAAGAACAATGGAGGAGGCAGGGCATCGATAAGGCTATCCTCCTTTCAACCCAGCCTTTTCACCTCCATGATAAGGCCCTATTGGCAATGGCAGCTTTCTGGTATTCACAGATGGGAGTTTTCTTTCTCCCTTCTGGTCCTATTGGCCCAATCCTCATGGACGTGGCCATTATCGCCCACTTACCCATAGTGGGCGATGATCCCGTTTTGGTCTCTTTCGAGGGTTGGGAGCCTTCGCCCGACCACGCAGGTTGGGCTCTTGCCAAAATTAGCGAGAAGGAGAGAGGCTGGACAAGCTTCGTCACCAAATTTTTGGGCGAAGAAGGCACTCCTGTCTCCGAGTTGGAACACACTGCTTTCCTCATTTTTTGGCTATGCAGGTACATTTTCTTTTCCTTATACTTTTCCATATAAACTTGAAGTTGGATGTTTAATTAAGTTTCTTTTTTCTTCACAGACATATAATTATTTCCCCCTTTAAACTCGTCCTTTCTTCTCAGGTCGACCTAGCCATTCATCTGGCCAATGGCCAATTTTTTTCCTTAGGCACCTTGTTTTTGGCTAACCCTTTTGAGGGCTTGTCCCGAGTGAGCACCCGCCTAACCGACACCAAAAAGGCAAACACCACTGCTTCGGGACCATTTTGGTTCCTTGAGTTATGGCTTCGCCTATATTTCCCGAACACATTTTTTGGCCGTCTGCCCATTAGCTTGAACCCTCAGAGGTCGTTAGGTTTTGCCTTAGCCAGATTAACCCTAGCTCCTCTAATCTTCATCCATCTGACCCCGTCATCACCCAAATTTTGACCGAGGACCGTAGCAACTCCCATTACTATGTTTATGACACTCTTGTCCAATATGCTACCGACATTTTCTGGCTTTATCCCGACACTCCGTATCCCCGATCTTATCCCAATCGTCTTCCCCATCCGACCTATCCCTTCTTGTGGGATTCTGCTTTAAAACCCCGATCTCTATTTTCAAGTAAGAGGCCGGACAAGAAAAAATACAGATCTTTTTATACCTTTGACTATCAACCCCAATTTTTGGCCCGATAGTTCGGTTGCTATCAGGGTCTTCCGGGACCACTTGCCCGGCCTCACCTTATACCCCAAAGTTCGGAAGGGCTAGTGATCCCTGAGCTCATACCACCCTATCTTTCCCAACTCACCTCCTACATTACCTATAATTCTTACTTACCTTTCCGCCTTAAACCTTCGGCGGCTGAGGCTTTACCGACCTGGTGGTCAGCCACTTGGTCTCTCATTGCTCCTCCAACTGACCAGTTGGTTGGAAAACTCATTCTGCCCCTAGCATTGGCGATGGGTTCTCCCTGACTAGCCTCTGCTCCTAGAAGGAAGAGGCCGGCTCTTGCCGAAGGCGAGTCTGGGACGCAAAAGAAGAAGAAGAAGACCGCCCCCGCCGTCGACAGGCAGGTAGTCGAGGAGTACCTACTGTCTTTGCTGGTGGACACAAACGGATTGCCAAAATATTTGAGATAGCAATTCGGTAAGTCTTTATCCCTTCAAGTTTGTCTTTTTCAATGTATGCTCTTCTCCACTTTATCATTTCCTATTCAGAGACCCCTTCCCTGCCACCGACCAATTTATCATTGTCCAATTTCACTACTAACTTCAAACTTTCTTCCATAGGTCAACCCAAGTCCTTCGACGGTTGCTCCTCACATGACCCCTATTATTGCAGGGGGGAACCGCCGATGATCCGCCGGCCTGAGGAGCCGACGGGGAGGCAAATTTCTCTCCAGTTCTGCCCTCACCTGTTCCTTTAACGTCACAGGTAACTACAAAATCTCTTTCCATATTACTACATGACTATTTCCTATAAGTTTCTAACTGGTTTATCATTACTCAACTAGGAACCTGAAGCGGTCGCTGCACTGCCCGACCAAGTCGTTGCGCTGCCCAACCAGGTCGCTATCCCGCCTTTGCAACCAGCCGCCCAGCCTGTGGGCGAGAGACTTCTTGCAGCTCCACAACCAGTCCAACCTAACCCACCACCTCATGAAGTTGAGGAGATTTCTTACTCGAGGTCGGGTGAAACTTCAGTGAACCAAAACCCAAGGGATGTGGTTAGTATTCCTTCACATTTACCCTTTGATTACTTTGTTTTTTCCTTAACTGAATTCTTCTTTCAGGGTTTGGGACCAGTCACTGCCCATCGTCTTCAAGCAACAGACGAATCGGCCATTGGCCCAATGACTCGCCGATGTCTTCCTTTGGCGTTTCGGATACTGGCTCCTTTCGAGGCAACAACCGTATTCAACCAGGTAGCTTTCGACCCTGTATATGATAAGTTCATTTCTGTTCCTCCATACTTTTAACACTTTTTCAATCCAGGCTGCCCAAGAGATAAACGTACTGGCCCGAGTAACTCTCCCGACTCCCGCCCGACCTATCATAGCACGCTGTGCTGACTTTTCTTTCGCCGACTTGTGTCCAGCCGACCTTGAGGCTTTGGTTCAGGTCGCGATAGACTTGCTGGTGCAGCATGCAATGGAGTCGGGAGCTACTCCCATCCTTGATTGGATGATGGAGAGGATTACGGAACTCCAAGCCAAATTATCTCTGATCTGACCTCCGTCGTCCGAGGCCACGTCATCTTAACCGATCGCTGATCCTGCTGGCCTTGAAGTATCCTTGAAAAAGGTCAACGAAGACCTTGATCACGCCAAGGCTACGCTGGATGAACTCCAACAAATCCGACAAACGCTGGCGGCTGAGATCTTCCAGAAGACGGAACAGCTCAGGTGTCTTCAACAACAGTTGGAGTCCCTGGATGACAACATCCAGAAAAGAGGTCGTCTGTAGGAGGAACATCACCAAACGCAGACGAGTCTCTACGATCAATTACAGGCAAGCATACGAATGAGACTCATTAGAGGACACCAAGAGGCCTATCAGCATTGTGGGGCAATCCGGTCGGAGCTGAAATGGGTCGACCTCCGAGCCGCCCTTCGGGCCGTCATTTCTCTGTAGCTTTGTATCTATATATACATAGTCTTGATACTTAGTCTATGTAACCTATTCTTTAGAACATAGATCCGTGATTTTTGCACATAAACTAAGTCAGCAATTTGAACACCACAATATGTATATATATAATTCATATTTCTTCATTACGAACATCACCAATACCCACAAACTTGCACTTACACCCCATGAATTCTCCTCGCATTCGTGTCCCTGCCACTAATTGGGAAGGTTCTTTGCAACCATTCATTGTGGAAAAACACCCCACAGGCCATCATACTGAAGACCTGATACAGGTGCTCAAGCAGCTCGACTTTAAATTCAAGTTCTCTGGTAAAGGTAGGAAAATCATACATCGTACGATTCGCCTAATGGAGCGTGTGTCTACCAGCTACGAACCCCTCATTGATATTCTTACTCGCATATCCGACCTTGATCATCATATGGATATGATAAACCATCATGTCATGGCCATTCTCCCTGACCTTAGCTGGAACAACATTTTCTGTCAACAAAGATCAACACTCTCCAGATTGCGGGTACTTGTTGAGCGGGAAAGTCACTCTTTACAAGATATGAAAGTTCGCACCGAACAAGACCTTAAAGAAATGCAAGACCAATGAGATCATTATCATCCCGACCTAGAGGATCTTCTGGACGAGGAACCTGAAATAGTTTCGACGAATTGGGATGAGGTTTCTGAACCAGAAGATGATCATGTTTGTGTCACCCTTTCTGATGTTGAATAAAACCCTTTCCTGTGGGTTCGAACCTTTAAAAGGTTCTTAGACTTCTTGTAATAAAACTTAACGACAGTACTCTGAAAAGGCAAGAAGATACCTTTTCAAATACTTGGCGTTAATATTTTCATGTACCAATTTCCCTTCCTGATTCACAATAATAAAAGCTCCGTTTCCAATTACTTTGTGAATGATGAAAGGACCTTCCCAATTGGGAGACCATTTGCCTAACTGATCCACTTTCTTATATGTAGGCACAATTGTTTTCCACACCAAATCTCATTCTGCAAAAACTTTAGGGGATACTCTTTTTCCATAATACTTAGCTCTAATCTCATTTTTTCTGACCACTCGATCCAGAGCATTCAATCAATCGGTGTCTACTTCCTCCAGTCGTCGCCACATCCCTTGTATATACGTTTCATCATTATTCACCGTTGTATTAATTACTCTGGGTGAAGATACAATAAATTCTGCAGAAAGTACAACATCTTGCCCGAACGTGAGCTGGTAGGGAGAAAATCCAGTAGAAGTATTCCTACTATTTCGGTGGGCCCATAATGCCATTTCCTTGGATTTCCCTGCACCATTTTCTGGATGATGCCAACGACGATTTTATTTGCCGCTTCGGCCAATCCATTAGCTTGTGGGTAGTAAGGTGAAGAATGATGCAATTTGATATTGAACTCGGCCAAAAACTCAATAAATTTTTCCCCGGTAATCATCAATCCCTGATCGGTCGTAAAAGTGTGAGGGATCCCAAACCAATAAATAATGTGATTAAGTACGAACTCAATCACTTCTTTTTGTGTCGCGTTCCTCAAAGGGACTGCCTCTACCCATTTGATGAAATAATTAGTTGCTACCAAGATGAACGAATGTTGCTTTGATGAAGCCGGATGAATTTTCCCTATTACATCCAACGCCCAGCCTTTGAATGGCCACGGTTTGATCATCGCCTGAAGTTCCACTGCTGGCAGATGATTTAACGGGCCATGCCTCTGACACTCTTGACATCCTTTAGCAAATTTGATACAATCATCAAATTTATTTGGCCACTAGAACCCCAGACGATGAATAGCCCATCACATGTTCAGTCCTGCTCGGTGTGCTCCACAGATTCCATCATGAACTTCTTCCATCATTTTGATGGATTCTTCTGGTCCCAGACACCTTAATAATACTCCTTCAAAGGTTCTCTTATACAGAACCCCTTCAATGAGTTGAAAACGTAATGCTTTCAATCGAATACCCATATAAGTCGCAGAATTTGGTGCTTCCAAATAGACCATAATTTCTGTTCTCCAATCGGTAATCGTATCAATGTTGCCAACAAATATTTGCTGACACGCATTCTGAACCAAATTATCTACTTGTTGATTCTCTATTCTCGGTACATGCTTAATAACCACCTCCGCAATTCTATATAACAAGTGATATACCAAATTTCGATATTGACGTAAATGAGGATAATTACAAGCGTACCTTTTTAACACTTTATTGATAACCAATTGAGAATCCCCATAAATAATAACCGTCTGTGCTCCTTTGGCCACGAGTGCCTCCAAACCCAAAATCAAAGCTTCATATTCTGCAGAGTTATGAGTCATCTCCTCCATTTGAAATTGCAGACTGATCTTCTCGGCTCCTGGTCCTTTAGAACGAGAACCATCAAAAAATATTTTCCAATGACTAGTACCTATCTAAGGTACCATCTTGCCTTCTGTTCGTTAACTATTCGTAAATTCAGCTAATAAATCAGCCACCACCTGCCCTTTCACTGCCTTGATAGGTTGATGTCGCAGCACAAAGGGAGTCAGTCTTATCGCCCATTTCATTAATCTTCCCTGCATAGTTGGTCTGTGCAGAATTAATTTGATCAGATCCACTTTGGAAACCACCTCGGTTTCTCTTGGCAAAATATAGTGCTTCAATCGAGTACATGCAAAGACTAAAGAATAACACATTTTTTCAAGCATGGTATACTTCAGCTCCGGCTCTTCTAGAGTTTTGCTTAAGTAGTATATAACCCTTTCTTTACCGTATTCCTATTCCTGTGCCAACAAACTACTCACCACATCGAAACTGTTTGCCACATACAGTCTAAGAGGTTAGTCTCCTCTTGGAGGAACCAACACGGGTGGTTTTGTTAATGCCTGCTTAATTTCTTCTAATGCCTCATGCTGCTCCAGACCCCAAGAAAAATCAATTGCTTTATTCTTTAGCAACCTTGTGATGGGTTTTAACTTTCCTGCGGCATTTGATATGAACCTCCTCAGGTAATTCACATTACCCAACAAACTTTGCACTTCTTTGACCGACTGAGGGGGTCGTATTGTTAAAAAATCTTTAGTTTTGTTTGCATTAACCTCTATCCCCTTTTCATGCACTAAAAAACCCAGGAAATTTCCTGTCGAAACTCCAAATGCGCATTTCGTTGGGTTCATCTTAAGGTTGCATTGCTTCATCCGTAGGAGAACATTTCTTAGGTCGACTAGATGTTTATCAAAGTCAGTAGACTTAATGATCACATCATCAATGTATACCTCCATTGATTGCCCAATCAAATCGTGAAAGATAGTATTCATTGCCCGTTGATAGGTTGCTCCAGCATTCTTTAACCCGAACGGCATAACCGTCCATTCGTAGATCCCCAAAGCACCAGGGCACCTGAATGTGATTTTCGGTATATCTTCTTCTGCCATTGAGATCTGATTATGCCTTGCATAACCATCCATCAAGCTCAAACTTTGGTGTCCCGGTGCTGAATCGATCAACATATCAGCTATGGGCATTACATTCTCATCTTTAGGGGTAGCCAAATTGAGATATCTGAAGTCAATGCAGATCCGAATCTTTCCATTCTTCTTCGTTACCGGGACAATATTGGCTAACCATTCTGCATACCGACATGGTCGAATGAACCCTACTTTAAAAAATTTCTCAATTTCTTCTTTGATTTGTGGAAGTAGCTCTGGACTAATCCTTCTTGGTTGTTGCTTATACGGCTTGAACCCCTTTTTAATGGGCAACCTATGCTCTATTAGATCGTGTGCCAATCCGGGCATTTTGGAATAATCCCATGCTTTGAACACTCCGTATGGTACCGAATTACCGTCACCATTTGCTCATGTTGGTTTTTAGACAACAAACCACTAACCCTGACCATCTTGGGTATCTGTTCGGTTCCTACATTGTATTCAATAAGCGGATCCTGAGTTGACAAGGAATGTTCTATTTTCTCCAGAAGGTCAGGACAGCGAAAGCCTTCTTCTTCATCAATATTATTGCTCGAACCTTCATCGCCATGTAATATAACCATTAATTGGTTAAAATGAAATTGCCTAATCAACAAGTCGTATTCACTTATCTCTTCCATAATTAAACTTTAATAAATTTAATGTTTTTGGCTAACAACAGAGCCACAATAGAGAAAAATATTTCTAATGAAACACATACCCCTGCGCAGTGAGCTTACAGCTCTTCCAGGGATACTCATCTACCACAGTAGTCTATGTGATCGGAGGTACATATTCAGAGTAAAGCACGGATTCTTCCACAATCTCTGTGGAGCCGAACAGATTTGTGCTGGCATCCATTTTGAACACTTGATCTCCTTTCCAGAACATGATCTGCTGATGGAGAGAATAGGGCACACACTTGGAAGCGTGAATCCAATCTCGCCCCAACAGGACCGAGTAAGTGGTGTTAGCATCCACCACATAGTTGAAATCACCTTCGGTCCCACCTCAATAGGGGCCACCATCATTCCCTCTGGTTTCGTTGGCTGCCCTGTGAAGCTTGTCATCTCGATATCAACTGGAGACAAATCACCAACTCATTTTCCCAATTTCCTCAAGGTTTTGAGAGGCATAACATTGAAGGCAGCTCCATTATCAATGAAAACCTTGTTAATCGGCTTACCACAGATGTGAGCGTTAACATATAATGGTTTCAAATGCGGGATCGCCCCTTCTGGTATAGGTCGAAAAACCATAGGTGGGGGACTACTGCGCGAATGTCTGGGACTGTCAGCCATTGTCGCCCATGGTTCCTCGTCCTTCATACTTGCCCAGATAGGTTCATTCTCTTCTTCGAACCACCGTATACCAGTCATCCTGACTTCGAACATGGTCTTGTCGCCTTTACTATCTTACTATGTAAAGTTCTCGTCTCCTCTGGAGCAAACGATCCAAAGATTATCTCAGGGGTCTCCTCTTCGGCGGCTTCTATCTCAGGATCAATGTTCATCTGTCTGCAGAATTAACAACAGAAACACCTGGCCTTCTTGACAGGCCTCTCGATTTCCCGATGCTCCTGTAGTTGGTCTCTTGGTTTTTTCCTTTCAGGCGGCGCATCCATTTTCTGCCTCCCTTTGTCTGCTCGCCTCTCATGCCGAGCTGCGTACCTGCGCTTAGCATTACGGATTTGCGTACGATTCACACCTGAAATCGTGGATCTATATCTATGGGTAAAGGCTTCCTGTTTTGACTCCATTTGTCATGGACTGGTTGTGGCTTGCGTGTTGTTCGATCTCGAACCACCATTTTGTCTCTGAACTCCACTTCGAAAGAGCCATCCTTGTTGTCCCATTTCTCTGCTACCTTGGTTTCACATGTCTTGAACTTATCATCTTGCTCATGCTTTTGCTCTTTTGGCTTACGCTCCTTCCGTTTGGTTTCTCTTTCATCGTCCCTTTGTGTGTTATGTGAAGAACACACAAAGATTACCGCAGTAGTTACTTTTGGGAAGGGCTGCTGCTCTACCCCCATAGTCACATATTTAAACAGTCCAGCTTTGATGGCCCTCTAAATTTCTTTCTGGAAGTGCGTACACTGGTTAGTGTAATGCGTAAAGGAGTTATGCTACTTGCAGTATGACCTTCCCTTTATTTTCTCCTTTGTCGCCAACCGCTGTCCCTTTAGGATGCGAATTTGCCCATCTGCTAACAGAATATCGAAGATTTCATCTGCTTTAGATGCATCAAACGTCGGTTGCTCCCGCTCTTCTGCCCCTGGGAGGGGTTTCAGTTTGGAACATACATAAGGCTTGCCATTTACAATATCAGCCGCCATTTCTTCAGCAACTTTCCCTAGTTCATCATCTGGTGCATACATCTCTGTATCGACATTGGCCATCTGCTGGATACATCTCTGTATCGACACTGGCCATCTGCTGGACCTTATTCCGCCGGAAGTTGTGATCCTTTTCTTTAAAGAGGGATTCTAGTCTCCCTGCTTTAGATGCTAAACTGGCCAAATCTCCAACATTGTGGGCTGTCAAAGCCTCTCGTAGTCGCGTTCTCCTCAATGACTGTTGGGCAACGTCATTTCATCAGTCGTATCCGTTCTATGAACTGGTAGGTGGTTTCCTCCGGCATCTGCCTAATCTCTAGAAGTCGGTAAGTGAGACTGTCGGAAGAGGATTAAAAAACCTTGCATGAAAGCCCGCTTCCAAACCCTCCCAAGTTTGCAACTATCCTGGCGGAAGATTGGACCAGGAAAAGGTTGTTCTTGTGAGGGACAATCCAAACAGTTACAATTTATAAAATGAATTGTTGCCTACTTCCCTTAATTGAGCCGTGAAACGTCCTATATGCTCAATGGTCGATGCTCCGTTTTCTCCCGAAAAGGAGTGGAAATCAGGTGGCCTATAATTCCTCGAGAGTGGATGCTCATTGATTATTCTTTCTGGAAATGGCCTCTGATAAGCCGGCCTGTTCACTATTTGAGGATTCAATCCGAAATGTACCCGCAGAACTTGAGCGATTTCTTCTGAATCCACTCTGGCTAGAATGAGATCGCAAGCAGGAATGGGATTGTGAGCCTGTCCCCCCATTCTCTCTTCTCTGGGGAAGGTCGGCTCAGCCCTGATGACCAGTGGAACATTGTTTGGGTATGTTAGAGGGGTTTTTCCTCTATCGACCCTAGTAGCGGCACTTGGAAGGGTGCTGTCAACATATGAGGGCCCCGCAAAATTGGTTTGTAATCTGGATGGTGACATCCCTGGGGGTGATGGAGTGGGTTGGATAGTAACCCTATAAAGCTTGATCTAGCATGTTCTGCATGAGGTTTTGTTGCTCACGCAACATATTTTGCATAGCCAAAGTTTGCTGATTGTTCAAATGTTGAACATAAAACACCCAATCGATGGGTGCTTAGGGTGCTTCCCCTGCATTTGGCATGGCGGGTGGTGAAATTGTTTCTCCCGCCGGTGTTGAAGAGACTTGGGGCTGTGAGCCTGCCATATGGATTCTTCCGATGATTCGGCCGGATCTCAATCGTATGAAATTTTCTCTTGATGTAGGATCAACAATCTTGCCTCGACTCCCACTTTGGTCGCCAAATTGTTGATGTAGATTTTCAACAATAAAAAGTAAAATCCGAAAAAAGAAATTATCTTCGAATTAAAAAGATGTCTGAAATTGAAAATCCCTAGACACTGTACGATACATAAGAAAATTGAAAAGAACACTAAAGACTGTAAAAGTAAAAGGATGATCCCCAAAAGAAATTCATAGAATTTGATGTCGATTGAAGATGCATTTTCCAGGTCGAAAAAGGCCTACTTGTAAACCTATGTAAACCGCCTTAATGTTGTTATCAGATCGTGCCACTACAACCGCTCGTCAGTTGTAACTTCTTCCAACCGCACTACAATTGCTTCTCAACCGCCTTATTTAACCGACCGACCTGAACATTCACCGTCTCATCTTCTTTCACCCGACTTCCCTTTGTCCAACCTCCGTATCGACTAGCCTAAACACCACCGTCTTATCTTCCTTTGCCCGACTTTCCCTTGTCCGACCTCCATATCAACCGACCTAAACGCCTACTGTCTCCTTTTCCTTTGCCTGACCTCCCCTTGTCTGACCCCTGTATCAACCGATCACTTAGTCGAAGGTCCTCTCAAAGAAGCCCATTTCTTAGTAACGCCTTGATCGTTGGGCCTACACCCAAACCCATTTAAAAATCTTAATACAATTGGCAGGCCCATCGAATCATACACCAATTTATGGCCCTATTTACAAGTCCATTCTCGAAAATCCTACACATTGGTTTTCCTTGCTCAACACAAATAAATAAGTAATTTTTTCTTATATATGGGTATTATATAAAATTTTATTCTCTACAAAATAATATTTATATTGCATATATTTTTATTGAAACATAATTTTTAAAATATTTAAATATATTTTCTAAATTTATTCTAATCATATCTATTAATTTTTATCTTAAAATTACTAATAATAAGACTCACATAAAAAATAATAAAATAATATCATAATTCACTTTTATTAACTAATCAAACTTCATTATCTTAATATCATGTCCCAAATCAAAGAGGTCATTTGTTTCTCAACGGAAGGAGCATTAAATATTTAAAATTAAAATTTATATTTCTAATATCATATCAACATATATTTATACCACATAAAATAATTATTTCAATTAAGAATTATTCTATTCAAAATTCAAATCCAAAACCAAAATCCTACAAACAAATACACATAACTAATGTAATCTTTATGGGAATTTGCGTAGCATCAAACAAAAAAAACCTATGTATGGAATTTTCGTAGTATCAAACAAAAAAAACCTATGTATATCACAAACCTATGTATAACGCTGGAACTGCTAACTATGATGAATGCACTAACTATGGATATAATGCCGAAAATAGACCGATTTTATATCATCCTTCAATTCGAATTAGTAAAAGCAATGTCTCCTTGGATAATATGGATTCCAAACATTCATGATCTGGATGTGAATTAGTCGAATTACTTATCCCTCAGTCTATTAGTGAACCATTAGCATTATTAAGGGGGTGTATTCAATTTAAATTTTGTAAAAATTTTGGTGGAATTTTAAAATTTGGGAGTATTTCATATTATTAAATAAAAATATAAAAACTAGATTAATTTTTTTAAAAATGCATTATTATTATTATTATTATTATTATTATTATTATTATTATTATTATTATTATTATCTCCATTCAGGTCATCTTTATTTCCACCATTGTTATATTTTTACTTTATTTCTCACATAGTATTAACAATATTAATTCTTCATGCAATGGTTTCCGTTCTTTAAAATGTAGTGTCATTGATCTCAACCTTACACATTCTCGAGTAGTCACACGAATGACTATTATTTCAACATAATTTGAAGATATTGCAGCTAATGTTTGTTTAGTGGATCTCCATAATACCAAAGTATTGCCACAAGTAAATATAGAGTCAGTATGAGACTTGACTTTGTACGGGTCAGAAAGATACCTAGCATTTGCATATCTAATCATTTCATCTTGAGTTTGAATATAATAAACTGAGATCCATTGTTCCTTCGAGATAACTAAAAATATTTTTAATTCCTTTTCAATATCGTTGTGTTAGAATTGCACTAATCTTGCTAATAAATCTACAACAAATTTATACCTAGTCTTGTACGGTTAGTCATATACATTAATGCGCCAATAACACTTAAATTTGGTACTTCATGAATCATCTTAATACCTTCTGGGTATATACAAATTAATGGATCAAAAGTCCATTTTCTAAATGTTTAATTGTAGGCAAAGACAGAATTTTATTTTTCCGAAATATTTGATTTCAATCTTCCTTTTCAAATATTCAATAACTTCTTGGACCTCATCAAGAGTTTCAATTAAATTCATATTATCCACATAAACAACTATTATCACAATTTTTCTTCAATTTTTCTTTATAAAATACATGGGCAAATATAAACATTGGCATAGCCCTAGTTTATTAATGATTTACTGTGACAATTTTACTACATGCGACTAGATTGTTTGAGCACATATAAATTTTTTTTGTAATTTAATAGAATAATATTTTTTTGACTTTAATTCGTGTGCTTTAGGCATACTGAATTCTTCATGAATTTTTTTATATAGATATCACTACTACCTATTGAGCCATACAAATAGGTAGTTACGACGTCTATAAGAGGTATATCCAAATTTTCATGAAGTACCAAATTGACAAAATATCGAAATGTTATTCTATCAATTACTGGAGAATATGTTTCATTAAAATTAATTCCAGGTTTTTGTGAAACACTTTGGGCTACAAGTCTTGCTTTATATCTGGCAATTTCATTGTTCTCATTTCATTTTCGAACAAATACTCATTTATAGCCAACAAACTTAATATCTTCAGGTGTTTGTACAATAAGTTCGAAAAATTTTCATTTTGCTAGTAAATTCAATTTAGACTGGATTACATCTTTCCATTTTGGAAAATCTTTTCTTTTTCGACATTCATCAAATGATCTAGGTCCAAGATCCTCGGCTTTTTCCATTAAATCAAGTGTTCTATTATATGTAAAACTATTATCTATAATTATGTCCTTTCACTTCCAATGATTTCTAGTAGTAGCATAATTTATTTAATATTCACTAACTCTATTCTCTTTAGGAGAATTTTTCAGGATCAACTTCTTCAGAAATTTGATCCATGTTACTACTCGTTTCGTGAGGATTTTGATTAACATTCAATTCCTCAATCATTTTATTTGTTCCTCTTTTCTTTTAAGGTTTTTTCTGTTTGGAACCTAAAAGTTTGTCACGCTTCAAACTTGCATTCGATTCATTAGCACTTTGCATTTTTCTTTCAAGGATAATAATTTTAGCCGGTGCATTTTTTGCAGGTATATATGATTTAGTGACTCTGTTGGCGTCACAAAAGGTATCTGACAACTAATTTTCTATTCCTTGTAAATGTACAATTCGTTGCACTTTTGATTCACTTTGGCTATTACAAGGATCAATAAAATTAAAAGGTATTTTTCAAGTAATTTTTTTTAATTGATAATTTCTCCCCTTAATTTCGAAATATGACTCGTCAAAATGACAATCAACAAATCGAGTCGTATGACAATCATCAGTTAATAGTTTAAGACATTTAATAATAGATGGTGATTCGTACCCGACATATATCTCTAATCTTCGTTGGGGGCCATTTTTGTGCGTTGGGGGTGGTGCTACTGACACATAAATTATGCACCCAAAAGTTCTCAAATATGATATATTAGGCTTCTCATTGTAAACTAATTGTGCTAGGAAGTAGTTGTGATAGCTTGTCGATTTTAATCTTATTAGTGATGCTGCATATAAAAATGCATGTCTTCAAATAGGTACGGAAAGTTTATATTTCATCAACATAGGTCTAACAGTTAATGGCAATATTTTATAAGCGATCCAACTAGACCATTTGGGTATGTACATATTGTACATAATGTTTAATATCAATCTCAATAGATATGCAATAATCATCAAATATCTTGGATGAATATTCACCAACATTATAATAATAAAAAAAATCTTTATTGAGTGATCTGAAAATTGTGTTTGTAATTTAATTATTTGAGCAAGAAACATCGTAAATGCCAAATTGTGAATGAATAATAAACATTCATGCGAACATCAAGTAGATGAATCAATAAGCACCATAAAATATTTGAATGGTCCGCATGTTGTATTTACCGACCCATATATATCACAATAAATTCGTTCTAAAAATATAGGGGATTCAATTCCAATTTTTGTTGGTAATGATCTAGTTATTAACTTCTCTTTTGAGCAACCAATATATTTCACCTCATTTATATTTAATAACCTTTAATTTTTCAAAGTATGATCATGGGTATTTTCAATAATCTGTCTCACCATAATATTACTCCAATGTCCAAATCGTAATGCCAAATTATAAAATTTGTAGACTTCTGATCTATTAAATATTTTTCAATTGCACTCAGGTTTGTGTAATATAACCTGGAAGACAATAAAGATAATTTTTTCATTTATATTTCTTTCCATCAATGAATTTTTTAATCAATAAAAATTCATTATTTGTCTTATACGATGTCTTAATATGGTATCAATTTCTGCAAATATCATTCAAATTTAGCAAATTTCTAGAACATAGTGCATTTTGGATATCAAGTTGTACTACTTATGGGAGAAATACTATTACTCTTTCTGAGCTTTCAATCAATTTCGCACTATCACATATTGTATTTATGAATGAAAAATACCCTATTACTTGTTTTGGAATAAGGTCAAAACTCACCTTCCTACAACCGTTGTCGTCAGGATCCGAAAACTGCAAAATTTACCCAATCTTTGCAAACAGACATAGACTGCAACACTTGTCTATGTTTATTTTTGTCTAATCTTTCAGATGCTTACACAAGACAAAATGGACGAATTTGGGTAGTCAACATATGATCAGAATCATGTAGAAACACCCCATGCCATTTATGTGAAAAGGAAATTTGTATAGCCAACCGGAGGATAGGGTTCTTTAGTTGTGAGTAGGGTTGAGAGATTTTTTTAGAGAGAGAAAATGTTGTTCGATATGCTCTCACCCATGTCCTTTCTACTCTTCTTTTTTGAATAAGTGTTTAACACTGTAACTTGCCGGAGAGTTCATCGGAGATCGAAGTTATTGAAGTTTCAACCGGAGGAAATGATCAAACTCTAAACAACCTTATTTTGTGATCATTGTCAGTACAAGTTTGTGACAACTTGTGTAATAACCTGTAAGATAAATTGTCGGAAGTTCGCCGAAAATTTTCGGAGTCGGATAATTTTCTTTTGGGGCTTAATTTATTTTGGGCTTTTTGTATAAGTAATGATGAAATTGGATTAAAATTAAGGGTGGTAGCATGTTTGGGCAAAAACTTGGGCCAACTGGAATAAATAAATGAAAAAAGCTGATGTCTATTTTTTTTAATTTTTTTTTAAAAAATAGAGAATAGAGAGAGGGGGCAAAGAACATGCAGAAACAACAATAATGTGTTCTTCATCCCAGTCCAGCCTCCGGCAGCTCCTCCTTCTTCTAATTGGAATCTTTCTCCTCCATTTGGTCTATTCTTTTAAGGTAAGTGAAATTAATCTTCGATAAATGATATGGTATAATTTTTAGACTCATTTGTTGAATCCCGTGATATCTTTCAAATGATTTTTTAAAATGGTTTGTTCTAAAATATTGAGTTTTCCTATTTTCTCTTTAGAAAGTTTATTAGAATGTTCTTTAGGGTTTATATAGAAATCTTTACGGTGATTTAAGTGGGAAATTGAAGGATCTGTGAAATGGGTTAGAAATTTTAATTTTGTCATAACCTAGTTTATGATTTTTAGAAAATGAATTGTGGTTATTTTTAAATATTTTGATTTTTGGAGTTAGATTATTCCTATTTAGACGGACATATTGTCAAAGTGGTTATTTGGAAAAAATAAAGTAAAATTTTAATGAACTTGTTAAATTTTTAATACTCTACTTCTTGCTTTATTATTAAATGAAAATGTTGCCAGACAAAAATAATATTTTGTGAGCAAATTTACAAACTCTCATTTAACTTTTGCTTATGTTGCAAAATATGGTTACTTGGCCCATGATTTTATTGATTGGTTGGTTAAATATTGAAAAATGGAATGTTTTGGGTTGAAAGTTCTTTCTAAGATTTTCCTAATAGCATATTGAGTATTGGTTCAAATTGATAATTGAAACTACCCGTCGAGTCAAATCAACTCGTTAATTGTTTGGGATGATATGGCGTAGCCTTTCACCTATGTGCTTTGCAAACACGTGAGAGTATACTAGTATTTTAGGATAACTAGATAACCTAGAAATAGAACCCGAATGGGCTAGGTCATGGGATCGAGATGGCAGGTTCCCTTTTTTCGGTGATTTCGAGGTGTCCACCATTCACGATGGAATAGTCTTTAGATTGTCATCCGTGGAGGTATGGATTGTGTACAATCTCCTCTTGCTATGTTATATTGAGAGTAGAGGGTTTGGCGTCCTTCGCAAGCTAATAAATAAGTTGACTTACGTGTACTTTGGTCTTCGAACTTTTATGTACCTATTTTGGAGCTTTTTCTTGAGGGTTGTGACCCTATATTTGCTACATATAATTATGTGATGTGTCAAGCAAAGTAATAAGGTTGAAAAATTGGGTTAATCCGGTGCTAATTAAGGCCCAGTGGAGTTTTCTTCGTGATGTGTTCATCACAATTATTTAAGAATAAAAGGGAAACATAAGGGAGACACTAAAAGACTTGTGTGTGTGAGTTGTCTTTACGTGATATGTGATATTTCCTTCAAATTATCTTCAAATGATTTTGTGTTATTTACATGTGAATCACGACATATATCGTATTAATTTATGTTTGATTAATTGTGCTTATTCAACCGTCTTGTTGACCATTTTTCTACAAATGTTTTGTAGGTGATGGTACTTTTGTTATTCCTTAATGATGCATCTATGTCGCATGATCCATCGGGAGGAAACTAAATTTTTCTCATCTATTAAGATGCTTTTGAAATTATTACTATTGTTTCAAGAATTAAGAGATTTTGAACTAATTTTCGGGGTATGCTTTTGACTCGAACTTTATTTATTTATATGATAAGCCAATGCATTTTACCTTTTAAGTTTTTATTTTAATTGCATGTGTTGGGTATTTTAGCCTTAGCGGTAAAACGTGAGGTTCGTTGGTTAACAAAGGAGCCTTCCGGTATGGCTTGACGGTGATACTCCAGTTTGAGCTGACCGGGGTGTTACAACCTGAACCTGTGGAGGGAATTTCCAAGATAGGTCATTGTAAAAGTATGGGTTGAGGGAGTTGTGGTTATTATGTTTTGTAATCAAGGTGGATTATAGTAGAACTTTTCTTGGATTGGAATCCCTCGGATGTAAGTTGATTTATAATCAGACCAGATTGCCAAATACCTTGTCTTCCTTATTGAATTGGTGTTCCAGTGTTTATTCTATTGACAAGCGGTTGTTATTACTGTGAACTAACCATATTTCGAGAGTTCTCCCTACTTGAAGTGTTCGAAAGTTTTGGTTTAGCCCTATTTTCCAATATTTGGTATTAGAGCAGTGTTCTCTAAATTGTTGAGTAGATCTTTTCACAGTTACAAAAATGAGAATGGAAGGTGGTTCAACATCTTGACCTTTTTTATTCGATGGAACGAACCTGGAAGAACAGGAGAAGCATTTATGATGTCTCAGAGAGAAGATATATATGATGCTATTGAGTTTGCCTGGTCTTACCCCACAAGAACCATTCAAGGAGAAGATGATGTTCCCTAATCGAAGATTTTTGGAGATTTTTAAAAATATCTTTTAAGATACAAAAAATGATATATGTATAAAATGAAAATAGTGTCGTGCGTGTTTGTATAGTAACTCCAAAATTCTTCGTAAAAAATAAAAAATCTCCTTAACCGGTGAGTGTCCGGGTCGAACTCAAGGAATATGCGAATATCCTATATTTAATTAGAAAAAGTGCAATGAGTCAATGCAATCGAAGAAACTAAGAAGATAAATTGTAGAAATTAAATCTAACTAAAAAAGGATAAAATATACGTATCTCGAAAAGGATGAAGCGAGGCATTTGTGTCTGACTTTTGTGTTCCTTAATGGCTAGATTTCCATGGATGAAATGAGCGGGATGACGATGGCGTGATTGCAAAAAATATATGTATAATTGCGGAGCGGCTCGGAGGAATGAATGTGATCGCATTTGCTCGCTTAAGCCGATTCTCGACTCAGTTGGTACTCAACCTTAGGGGATTTACAACGAGGCTTCAGCGACACCCGGCGAAGAACATCATAAGCAAGAAAATCTATTGTCACTAGAAATTTTTGTGACCCAATAGACCACCGCCTATTCTCCATGAATTACTCTTCCAACCGTTCCGCTAGTGGCTCTACCCCTATGATACCTCTCTTTGATCGGAATCTAATTCAAAACAGCAACTAAGCAGGTCGACAAGGCTCCCGCGTACTTAGCTAACTTGAACTACCCGGAATCTGTTTGTGATACGAAACAGGGCTGAAATAGTCGATTCTTCTATCGACCTTCCGCAACCTTGTCGAAATCCAACTTGAACAATTCAAATCGAACATGAAATTTATGGGTGAAGGTGAGGTGGAGAAATTTGATAGGAATTTTACTAGCTAAAATAATATGCATGAATTAAAAAAAAAAAAGGAGAAAATCAGTTTGCTCGCGACACAAAACCGAAAATCTCGTATTATTAAACTAGATAAAATTATGGGAGAAAAGAAATGGAGAAAATAGAGTGTTTGGAATGTATATTATTGTGTATATATGGTGAATATATGGGTGTTTAGAGGGGATATTTATAGGGGGGAAAACTTCTAGAAGTTTTGCGGTTACAACTGCCCATAAATAACTACTTCTAAAAATAACTATTAAATACCTCTAAAAAAAACTACTAATTACCTCTGAAAATAATCATAAATAACTACCTCTAAAAATAGCTACTAACTACCTCTAAAAATAACAACTAATATAATTACTAATAACTTACTAAAAACTACCTATTTTCTAGAATGTTCTAGAATAAATATTACAAAAATAGCCAAAAATTGGCTAAGTGATTATGCAGAAATTAAATATGGGAGTTGGGAGAGTGCAGAAATAAATGTAGTGTGACTGGAATAAATACAGAAGATGAGGGAGATTGGGCATATTTAATGCAGTCGTCGCTTGTTTTCCGCATAGCCGCCATTGCTCACTTTCATGCAGAGGTTTCTGCTCCGCTCACATTTTTATGCAGCCGCCGCCATTTTTGTTTTTTAAAGCCAGTTTTGAACTCCCAAACAAGTTTTGAAGCATTATCTCACCTGTATAAATAATAAACACCTTATAAATATTTATTTAAATAAATAATAAATAAAATTAATTTAGCCAAAATTTTATACTTAAATAACACATAAATAATGCTTAAAAATATAATTCAAGAAACACATCACTTAATTTAAATTATAAACCAAAATAATTATAAATTACACCTAAAAACTAATAAATTAATATTATACACACAAGATGAAATAAATACAATTATTAGAGTAAATTAACATAAATAATACCAAAATTCGACATAAATAAATAATTAAATAAATAAATATAAGCTATAAAATATGACAAAATCAAGAGTTATCATTCCCATTCTTGTAAAGAAACCGTAGAGATAATGGACTTTGATGAGAAGGCTACTAGAATTGCTAATTCGAAAGTAATTTATTCCATTTGCAACGTTGTCGACGAGAATCAGTCAAAGCTGTTTTCGAAATGAAAGATTTCTAAGGAAGCATAGGACATTTTGGAGAATGCATTTGAATATTCAATCCAAGTTTGGAAATCCAAGATGAAGCATGTAGAAATGATGTTCGAAGCTTTGAAAATGGATGAAAATGAAAGTGTTGCAAAATATCATAATAGGTTTATGGATATTGTTAATCAAGCTAAAGGTTTGAGAATGTATTTTGAAGAAAGAAGGCTGGTGCGAAAGATGCTCCGAACTTTCACCAAGAATTTTAAAACCATAAGTGATTATGCTTGATAAACCGGAAAAATTGAGAAATATGACTTTGGATTATTTTCATGGTTCTTTGATCAGCTATGAAATGAATCATCTTGAGGATGAGATATCCAAAACTACAAAGATTAAGTGTGGAAGACATGCAACTAATTGAATCAGATAAGGAGATGTCATTGTTGAGGCAAAAACTTTTGAGGATGATAAAAGAAAAATGAGTTGCCAAACACAACTATGGAAAGTTTCAGAACAATAAAAGTCAAGGTGATGTAACTAGATCAAGCTCACAACACAAATATGCTGATCAGAAACCAACGAGTTATAGAAGACCAAAAGGGAAGTTCGATGGTAGATTCGAAAAGAAGCTTTTAGTGTCTGCTAAACTGAGACAGTTTGATGCGAGCGCAACCGAAGGATTCGGAAACTCGCAAACCACAGGAAATAAAGAAATAGAAAGATGCGGAATTTGGTGGAAGAAATAGAGATGAAGAGGATATAGATAGAAGGATACTTTGGTTTCTTGATTCACAAGATTGATCGGATAGGCACCACGTGAGAACTAAGCAACACGCAACACAAAATCTCTAAACCAACAAGGAATAAGGAAGGATAATCTGGATTCTCGATCCACATGGTTGGTCGGATTAGCACCACGTGAGAACTAGGCAGCACGCAACACAAGATCTCTAAACCAATCAAGGAATGGAGTTGACGCAACAAGCGGTCCAGCACCGATTGAGAGGCGACGAACTGTCTCGAATCACTCGAAAACAACCCGATTTTGAAAGATTACCGAGGATTGCATCGCACAATCTCGAATAATCAAGCTAGCAAGAACAATACACTAGCAAGAATCACTCTTGAATAATCAAGAAATTCTTGCTAGCTTGATTATTCGAGATTGTGCGATGCAATCCTCGGTAATCTTTCAAAATCGGGTTGTTTTCGAGTGATTCGAGACAGTTCGTCGCCTCTCAATCGGTGCTGGACCGCTTGTTGCGTCAACTCCATTCCTTGATTGGTTTAGGATCTTGTGTTGCGTGTTGCCTAGTTCTCACGTGGTGCTAATCCGACCAACCATGTGGATCGAGAATCCAGATTATCCTTCCTTATTCCTTGTTGGTTTAGAGATTTTGTGTTGCGTGTTGCTTAGTTCTCACGTGGTGCCTATCCGATCAATCTTGTGAATCAAGAAACCAAAGTATCCTTCTATCTATATCCTCTTCATCTCTATTTCTTCCACCAAATTCCGCATCTTTCTATTTCTTTATTTCCTGTGGTTTGCGAGTTTCCGAATCCTTCGGTTGCGCTCGCATCACAGTTCAAGAACATACCTGCTATGGATGTGATCGAGTTGGGAACATCAAATTTGACGGTGCAACTAAAAAGAAAAAAAAAGAAAAAGAAAAAGACAGCTTATCAAGCTACTTGGAGTGATAATGATAATGACGGTTCTGCTGGAGTTGAAGAAAATTTAGAAGATGATGAGGTTTTCGCTTTCATGGCCGATGTAGTTGAATCCATTAAAGATGAGGATGCTTCTGTTGGTAAAGTTTATGAGGAATCCATACAACTTGAACCTGTGGAGGAAATTTCTAATGTAGGTCATTGTAGAAGTATGGTTTGAGGGAGTTGTGGTTATTATGTTTTGTAATCTAGGTGGATTGTAGTAGAACTTCATGGATTGGAATCTCTTGGATGTAGGTTGGTTTATAATTAAACCGGATTACCAAATACCTTGTTTTCCTTATTTCTTTGGTGTTCCAGTGTTTATTCTATTGACAGACTGTCGTTATTACTGTGAACTAATCATGTTTCGGAGGTTGGCCCTATTTGAAGTGTTCGAAGGTGTATTGCTTGAGCACCATTTTCCAACAGTATTAACATAATTTTTTCCGAAATTAATTATGGCATGTTTAAAATTCATAATTATTTCTTCTGGAAGAAATATCATAAAATAAATATATCAATAATTTGAACAAAATTCATAGATGTTATATTATTACAAAATAAGGGAGTAAAAATAATTATATATAAGGTGTCCCAAATATATATATATATATATATAAATATTATCACATTGCATCTTTAGGGTGCTCAAATATAAATCATCGAGAATTTCAAAATATGCACCTTCAGAGTACACAATATACATTTCGGGTCAAAATATACACCTTTAGGGTGTTCAAAATATACATCTTTAGGGTGCTCAAAATATAAATCATAAGAAATTTCAAAACATGCAACTGCAGGATGCTCAATATATGCCATCGGGAATTTTCAAAATATGAACATTCAGAGTTCTCAAAATATAAATTTTCAGAGTTATCAAAATATATACCTTTAAAGTACATAAAAAAAAAATCACATATCTCTAATTGTGTGTTATCAATAAAATCATCACCACCACTAGCATCATTTTCAGATAATTTATTTATTGAGCATAGACATCTTCAGGTGCCTTTTTCTTTATAATAACTAGTGGGTGAATTCAAACATTCATATGTTTGTTAGTCATCATTTTATTGAAAAGAATAATTAAATGAATACTTTGAAATTTTTGATAGAGTTTCCGCAGTGCTATAATATCCAACTTCGGAATTAAAAAAAAAATCAAATACAATTTTACAACCTTTTTTACTAACTCCAAAATCACAAAAATATTATATTTATATTAACACTTCCTCCACAAAATCTCGTGTTGATAACATGTTATGTTATATATATAACAATAACGTCATAAAAGATAAGATGTTATGTAATATATATATATATATAACATCATAAAATCTTATATGTATGGCTGAGGAGAATTATACATATAGTATATATGATATGTATAGATATATATTTGAGAGAGTTGAGGGAGAGCCAAGATGGGAGATAGAATTGAAATTATCTCATTTTCTTTGACACGTGCGTATTTATGAGCTAATAATACAACATGACTCATCAAATCAAAACACATACAATGCATACATGACACCTATCATTGTGTCATAACACTAGAAAGTTTACAAAAATATCATAAATTTAGGAAGTATTAGGCTAAAAAGTCTTCGAGAGAAATAAGTTATATTGTAACAGCCGACTTAACATATTGTAATATTCTACACAATACATGATTGCCATTGAAATTTGAAACAACATGTGATGTGTATAAGATTACACAATGCTATCATTTATATATTATATAGTTGTTGGCGCATAAGATTACACAATGCTATATGTTGATGCAATTTTTCGATTACACGATAAATAAGAAGTAAAATTCAAAAATAGAAATTATTTTCGAATTTGATAAAATAAATGTTTGAGATTAAGAATCCCTAAGCACCATACGATACCTAAGTAAATTAGAAAATAAATACTATGGACTGAAAAAGTAAAATGGTGATCCCCAAAAGAAATTCTTTGAATTTGATTGTCGATTGAAGATGCCTTTACAGAATAGATCCAGATCTTTAAATAGTCCCTAAAGAAATGTTTTGGAACCGTCTTCTGTTCGGTTACAGCAATCGCCGTCAACCGCCCACTAATTTCTCCTTAATTGACACGTGTTTTAACTGTTTCACCAACCGCTCCCACCAGTTACAGAACCCAACTGGCTCAACCGACCGCCTCTGGGCACCTTACCGCCTTAAATGGACGGCTGGTCCCGAACGACTATTCAACCTCCCAGCATACTTTAGACAGAATGCAGGCCGACCGATTGAAGATGATTTCTTTAGGTCATGAACAGACCTATTTAAAACTTATGTCAACCACCACAATCAGGTCGTGCCTTCATATCCGCTCGCCGGTTGTAACTTCTCTCAACCATCTTTTCAGACGGATCATAAATCACCATCCGACTGAGAAACCGTTTGGACCATCCACCAACTGAACCTACCGAATAACCCAACGATTGACCAACCGACCAATCCAGATACTAATTGGTCGCTAGACCAAACGACTAATCAGTTGCCCACTCGAGTGACCACCATTCGGTCCCTTCAAACAGTTGAATAACCATTCGTTCAGACGATTCATCGGTCGCCCAATCAAGCGACCACCATCCAGTCCCTTCAAACGGCTGAGCAACCGTTCGTCCAGACGATTCATTG
The DNA here is from genome assembly GCF_009805555.1 of Andrographis paniculata. NCBI lineage: Eukaryota > Viridiplantae > Streptophyta > Magnoliopsida > Lamiales > Acanthaceae > Andrographis > Andrographis paniculata. Next base: position 5,052,812 of record NW_026137611.1, read on the forward strand.
GTCGCCTAATCAAGCGACCAACTAACCACCCTTTCAAGCGACTGAACTACTGTTTGACCAAATGACCGGCCAATTGATCAGTCGATTAACAGGTCGCTTAATTAAGCGACCAATTAACAGACCTTTCTTCGCCCGACCAATTAACAGACCTTTCATCTTGTCCGACCTCCTTATCGACCACTCATCCTTCTTCTTCCGACCTCCTTTTGACCGACCTCCGTATCGGTTGTCTCATATTTCTTCCCCCGACTTCCTTTTGACCGACCTCCGTATCGGATGTCTCATCTTTCTTCGTCCGATCTCCTCTTTTGACCGACCTCCGTATCGGCCGTCTCATCCTAATCACAGGTATCTCCCGAAAAAACCCATTTCTTAATAGAACTTGGGCCGTTTAGCTTATATTCAGACCCATTTAGGATCCCACTGCCATTAACAGACCCATTGAACTACGCACCAGTCCATAGCCCTAGGCCCATTCTTGAAAACCCTGTACATTGGTTTTTTCTTACTCAACAACTTGCCTCCTCCCGCCCGACTCCTAAGCGTTACTTCTTGTACGTTTAGGAGTTTGTAGTACAGTGCTATCATTGCACTGTTTCATGTCACATCGTGGGGTTTATGTAAAACCCTTCCATCGGCCGTCCCTCAACCGACCTCCATCATCCGAGGCCATGTCAGCCTCAGATCCGACCTCCATCATCAGGGGCCACGTCAGCCTCAGATCCAACCTCCATCATCTGAGGCCACGTCAGCCTCTGATCCAACCTCCATTTATCGTGGGCTGGTGATGGCTTGCGCGGTGGTCGATCTCGCACTACCATTTTGTCCTTTAACTCCACTTCGAAGGAGCCATCCTTTATGTCCCACTTCTCAGCCACCCTATTTTCGTAGATTGTGAACTTATCATCCTGGTCAAGCTCATGCTCCTTTGGCTTGCACTCCTTCCGTTTGTTATCTCCTTCATCATCCTTTTGTGGGCTCTGTGAAGTACGCGCAGAGATCACTGGTGCAGTAGTTACTTTTGGGAAAGGCTGCTGCTCCACTCCCATCGTCACGTATTTGAATCTTCCAGCTTTGATCGCCCTCTGGATTTCCTTTTGAAAGTGCGTACACTGGTTTGTGTAATGCATAAAAGAGTTATGCCACTTGTAGTATGGCCTTCCCTTTATCTCATCCTTTGTTGCCAACCGTTGCCCCTTCGGTATGCGAATTTGCCCATCCTCTAATAGAATAGCGAAGATTTCATCTGCTTTGGATACATTAAATGTCGGTTGTTCCCGCTCTTCTGCCCCTGGAAGGGGCTTCAATTTGGAACATACATAGGGCTTGTTGTTTACAATTTCAGCCACCATTTCTTCAGCACCTTCCCCTTGACGGAAATTGTGATCCTTTTCTCTAAAAAGAGATTCTAACCTCCCCACCTTGGATGCTAAACTGGCCAGATCTTGAACATCGTGGGCCTTTAAAGCCTCCCGCAATCGTGTATGCATATTCCTGACCACCAAATTGGTCATCTCGCCCTCCTCAATGATTGTCGGGCAACGTCCCTTCATTAGTCGTATCCGCTCTATGAATTGATAGGCGGTCTCCTCCAGCATTTGCCTGATTTCCAGGAGGTCTGTGAGTGAGACTGTCGGAAGAGGATTAAAGAATCTTGCATGAAAGGCCGCTTCTAAGCCCTCCCAAATTTGCAATTGTCCTGGTGGAAGATTAGCAAACCAAGAAAAAGCTGTTCTTGTGAGAGATAAGCCAAACAACTGTAATTTGTGAAACAGATTATTGCCCACTTCCCCCAACTGAGCCGTAAAGCGTCCCACGTGCTCTATGGTTGAAGCTCCATCTTCTCCTGAGAAAGAATGAAAATCTGGTGGCCTATAATTTCTCGGAAGAGGATGTTTATTGATGATTCTCTCTGGAAATGACGTCTGATAAGCCGGCCTGTTCACCGTTTGCGGATTTATTCCGAAATGCACCTGCAGAACTTGAGCGATGTCTTTCGGATCCACTATGGGTGGAATATGATCATACACCTGAATCGGATTATGAGCCTGTTCCCCCAACCTCTCTTTCCTAGAGAAGGCCGGCTTGGTTGGGATGGGATTATGAGCCTGTCCCCCCAACCTCTCTTCCTTAGAGAAGGCTGGTTCGGCTCTGACATCCAGTGGATTATTATTTGGGTATGTTAGAAGAGTCTTTCCCCTGTCAACCCTAGTAGTGGCACTTGGAAGAGTGCTATCCACATATGAAGGCCCCGCAACATGTGCTTGTAATCTGGATGGTGACATCCCTGGTGGTGACTGAGTAAGTTGAAGAGTAACCCTTGACAAAGATCTAGTATATTTCGTATGAGGTTTTGTTGCTCACGCAACATATCCTTAATGACCAAAGTTTATTGATTGTTCAATTGTTGAAGATAAGACAACCAATCGGCAGGTGCTTATGGTGCTTCCCCTGCATTCGGCATAGCAGGTGGTGAAATTGTTTCCCCCACCGGTGTTGAAGAGACTTGTGGTTGTGAACCCGCCATATGGATCCTTCCGATGATTCGGCCGGATCTCAATCGTATAAAATTCTCTCTTGACGTAGGATTAGCAATCTTGCCTTTCTCCCACTGTGGTCACCAAATTGTTGATGCAATTTTTCAACAATAAGAAGTAAAATCCGAAAATATAAAGTATCTTCGAATTTGATAAAATAAATACATGAGATTAAGAATCCCTAAGCACCATACAATACCTAAGTAAACTAGAAAATAAATACTACGGACTGAAAAAGTAAAATGGTGATCCCCAAAAGAAATTCTTTGAATTTGATTGTCGATTGAAGATGCCTTTACAGAATAGATCCAGATCTTTAAATAGTCCCTAAAGAAATGTTTTGGAACCGTCTTCTGTTCGGTTACAGCAATCGCCGTCAACCGCCCACTAATTTCTCCTTAATTGACACGTGTTTTAACTGTTTCACCAACCGCTCCCACCAGTTACAGAACCCAACTGGCTCAACCGACCGCCTCTGGGCACCTTACCGCCTTAAATGGACGGCTGGTCCCGAACGACTATTCAACCTCCCAGCATACTTTAGACAGAATGCAGGCCGACCGATTGAAGATGATTTCTTTAGGTCATGAACAGACCTATTTAAAACTTATGTCAACCACCACAATCAGGTCGTGCCTTCATATCCGCTCGCCGGTTGTAACTTCTCTTAACCGTCTTTTCAGACGGATCATAAATCACCATCCGACTGAGAAACCGTCTGGACCACCCACCGACTGAACCTACTGAATAACCCAACGATTGACCAACCGACCAATCCAGATAGTAACTGGTCGCTAGACCAAACGACTAATCAGTTGCCCACTCGAGCGACCACCATTCGGTCCCTTCAAACAACTGAACAACCATTCGTCCAGATGATTCATCGGTCGCCCAATCAAGCGACCACCATCCAGTCCCTTCAAACGGCTGAGCAACCAGTTGTCCAGACGATTCATTGGTCGCCCAATCAAGCGACCAATTGACCGCCCTTTCAAGCGACTGAACTACTGTTTGACCAAATGACCGGCCAATTGATCAATCGATTAACATGTCGCTTAATTAAGCGACCAATTAACCGACCTTTCTTTGCCCAACCAATTAATAGACATTTTATCTTGTCCGACTTCCTTATCGAGCGCTCATCATTCTTCTCCCGACCTCCTTTTGACCGACCTCCGTAGCGGCCGTCTCATCATTCTTCCCCCGACTTCCTTTTGACCGACCTCCGTATCGGCCGTCTCATCTTTCTTCGCCCGACCTCCTCTTTTGACCGACCCTCGTATCGGCCGTCTCATCTTAATCACAAGTCTCTCCCGAAAAAACTCATTTTTTAATAGCACTTGGGCCGTTTGACTTATATTCAGACCCATTTAGGATCCCACTGCCATTAACAGGTCCATTGAACTACACACCAGTCCACAGCCCTAGTCCCATTCTCGAAAACCCTGCACATTGATTTTTTCTTACTCAACACTATCATTTATATATTATATAGTTGTTGGCGCTATAGTTGTTTTATGATGGTCGGATGAATTTGGGCATGTCAAAATTGATGTTGGTTGGTTCCGATCTTCTAAAAAATATTTTAGTTTGATTTCGCAATAAAACTTAATGCGCAACAGCTCCGAACAGGGCTGATTGCTTTTAAATTATTCTGGAGCTGATCAAATGTGATAAAAATTAGATTCATGATGGAGTTGATCGGTAAAAAATAATACAAAAATCTAAAGTGAAATATTATGATCAAATGTTAATCCATAAATCTAAATAGACACAAGTGTAAAAACAAAGATATGAAGTAAACACTACCAAAAAAATGGTCTTTCACCACGGCTCGACGGTTCGTTACAATAACATCGTAACAAATAATGGTTATGGTTACGACAAGTTCCGTGACCAAAAAATATTTTTTTGGTCAACGTTTCAGGTTCTTTAATTACACAAAATAAGCCGTAACGAAAACGAAATTGGTATAATTTGTTCAAAATAACATTAGTTACGATTGTGCTTTGTAACAAATGGCGTTTAAATTTATTTTTAAAATTTAAAAGATATTTTGGATTTTAAAAAGGGTAAAAACGCTATAGCGCTTTTGGAAAATTGTAAGAACGATTTCAGGACGCGGGCTTTCTTCTTCCCCTCCTCGGTGGCGAATCCATTCCACACTTAGCGAATTTCAGAAAGCTAGGGCAGAACTCATCCTTCGACGCGATTCGGAGGGGCTTACGTGACGTACTGGGCTAAGGTGGGATCGAGGAGGTTAATCGGCACCGGCGTCCAGGTAATGTTTTTAAGTTATCTCTAGTAGTATGAGGATCGATCCACGGTTCTTCGTCGCGTCCTCTTTAAGGAGAACTCGAAACAGGGCGTCGTAATATTCTTCTTCTTTCTCAGGTGGTATTGGGAATTGTATGGCTTGTGTGTGATAAACAGAACTTGATTAGTTGGTAGGATAACATATTCTTGTGTTAGAGAACGAGTAGGCAGATTGTTTAAGTGCCCTGTGAAGTTTGATTTATTAATGGTGTGATTTTATCACATGATTATTTTGGTTCTGGAATTTCGGTGAACGAGTAGGCAGATTGTTTAAGTGCCCTGTGAAGTTTGATTTATTAATGGTGTGATTTTATCACATGATTATTTTGGTTCTGGAATTTCGGTTTTGGTCTGCTGGTTTGAAAGGGAAAAATCTCAACTTGCACCTGTTCGACTCTACCCTGGGATCAGTATAGGTTGAGGTGTTTGTGTTTCTGGCTTGTTGTTTAAGATGGGTGATGAGCCTCTTGCTCGTCACTCCTTCGCTGGAGTCATTGTCAACCATCCTCCGAACCCTCTGGACAAAGAACATCCCCTTTCAACCAATTCTTTTCTTTTCCATTCCCTACCCGAAAACCATTGGTTCTACTACTGAACACAACAATGGCCCTGCGCTGGAATTTTCAAATGAGGAGACTGCTCTTCCGGCAATTGATTTCAAGTTCTCATTGGTGGGAAAATACACTCAAGGATATTCCTCATGGAAAGCATTGTTGGGATACGTTCAATTATCTCAAGTTAGTTGGGGAATTCAAGTTATTACAAAACATTTTTAAGCATATTTTGATTCGCCTTGCCAATGAGGAGGATTACACTCGGATTTGGGCTTGAGGAATTTGTTTCAGCAGAGGCTTCCCTATGAGAGTTTTGAAATGGAATCCTTCTTTTAAATCTGAAATCGAATCTGCAGCAGTACCATTTTGGGTTCAGGCCCAATTATGCCAGAGGGATGCTCTTTTTTCCATTGCCTCATTGATTGGTACCCCTCTGAAAGTGGATACGCCAACAACTCCCAAGGCTAGAATTTCAGCTGCCCGAGGCTGTATTGAAATTGATGTGTCTCGCCCTCTGATCGAAAAAATCTATTTGCTTATTAATGGTGTTGAAATGGAACAGCAAGTGGAAAATGAGAAAGTGCCGAAATATTGTCTCTTGTAAGCATCTGGGACATGATTTGGAAGGATGTCTTGCTTCATCGACTAATTTTTTCTCTAATCCAAGTAATAAGGAGAATTTTGGACATAAAAAAAAGGATCTAAGAAGATTCTTGCAATGAAAAAAAGAAGATCAGATTCCAAGAGATAAATCCCAACATAAGGAAGGCTTCACTGAGGAGGACCTTACTTGAATGGATAAGGTCAACCCTACTTGGGTTCAGGACAATGTTGATACTAATGAAGACTCAAACTGCTCCAATGGGTTTAAACAACGGGATCTTCGGCACCTCTTAAATACATAAAAGAAAGGGAAAAGAATAGAAGTTGATCTGAAGGCAACATAAAAGAATAGAGGTTGATCTGGAACTCACGGGCTTATCAAGTTCCAACAAAAACTTATCAGCTTGAAGCAGCATCTAAAATGGTGGAATAAGAACATCTTTGCCATTGTTTTCCACTTGTTGATCAAGGCTGAACAGAATGTTCTCAAAAGTGAAAGAACTTTTGAGCAGCAACAATCAGAGGCCATAAAGTACATAGCCTCATCATGAAACTTGACATGGAAAAGGCTTATGACAGAGTTAATTGAAGTTTCCTACGCGATGTGCTTTCCAAGATGGGGTTTAGGGATTCATCCATGAACCGCATCCGTGCTATTGTGGATAATTGTTGGTTCTCTACACTTATTAATTGCCCTGTCTGTGGGTTCTTTAAATACTCCCGATGCCTCAGACAATGAGATCCCATCTTCCTTATTTTATTCAATCTAGAGTTGCATAAACAACAGTAGAGTTTTGTTGAAACTTGTAGAATATTCATAAGTAGGTGCTATTTGCATACTTGCTATCTTTGCTTGTGAACGATTGACTTATGAGAAATTTGATAGCACCGATTTGATCTGTTAAATTGTCAATACTTGCATCACCGCCACTTACTGGTTCTATGAAAGCTTCTATGGAATCCTAAAACTGGTATATATGGTTCTAAGTCAGTCCTAAAAGAGAAAATGCAGAATGTGAATTAGTGCATGTTTAATTAATGTAGTACTTTGTGCCGTTTTCATTGAAAATTAGTGCATCTTTAACTTCTGTTTTTTTATAGGAAGTGACCGTGTGTCAACGCAGGCGTGCTGTGCTCATCTAGGATACGTAGCCTTGAGTTTACCGAAAGGTCTGCCTTCTTTTTAACGCTATGCCACTGTGCAGAAACTTTTCTGTGATGTTGGTTTATTGGGTGGGTGGTGCCATGGAGTGTTAAGTGCATTCCCATTAATCTGAAACATTTTTTCCCATCAGATTTCAGAATTATTTCATATTTGTTTTAAAGGGTTTCTACATGGGACGTAACCAACATATAAAGAACCCATGATCCTTGTCGGCAAGATTGAAAATCATCATCACCATGAATTCTATCCTACAGATGATCATCGATATGCACCAGCTGAATAACATATTCAATTTCATCATTTCATAACACATCTATGCATTGACAATTTACTCAAATTGCATGCTTAATGACTTTGCATCAGCTTTGCCTTTCACAATTACAATGGTAAAACATATGCTTGCCACTTCTAATATTTTTGTGGACATAAGGCAAGAACTGCATGTAATCTCTTATTTGTTCGTAATTAAGTAATTATTTTCTTAATTATATTAAATTTGACGTACTAGCATTACATATCCTTCATCTCTAGCATCGACATCGTTGTTTTTTCTTCTTAGTTTTCACTGTAATAAAGTTAGAATAGTGAGAAATTATCCTTGTGTCTACAAATGGCTGATCAGAAATTATGATGGGGAGTCGAAATCCATTTATTACTATTTAGGGGGCATCCATATAAGGGTTTGAAGTGGGGAGGACTGCTTATCTTAGGGGGCATCCATATAACGGTATGATTCCGTCAAACCTTGAAGTTTCTTAGTAATAAGTGCAATGCCTATTTTAGGCTACTCTTGATAGTCTACTGCGTTTCCAACTCATCTGTAATGTTTTGTTGTAGGTCGGCACGTATGTGCTTCTATTATCCCGCACCGGTGAGAAAAAAGTTGTTGCGGAGGGACTTCTGCTCTGCCCCCCTGCGCCAGGTTTGTGCCATTGTCTTTAAGGTTTTTTTGGGAACTTTTATTATGCCTCGGCTATGGGATTGTAGGTTTTGTGACCGTTCGGGCCTCATATTGCTAATGATCATGGTTTTCTTGAGCCTAGACATATACAATGTTACGATATGTGGATTTGCTTGTGTTATGTACACTGTTTTTATAGGGGCAGTAAACTCAGTGGTATTAAGCCGACTCCTGTGCTGGTCTGGTCTTTTTTATCTTTTACATCACATTGTTTATGGCTACGATGATATTACACCATTTGGGTACACTATGACTTTCCCCAAAGATGTTGAAAGTTGACTTTATTATTGAAATCCTATGTAGTCCCTTGCTGCCAAGGTGTACCTCGTGTTAGTCATGAGTTTGGTACATAAAACATGATATATCAGTGGTCGGTACTCTAAACTTGGAACTGCATCTGCGGATGTCTGCTCGTATGTAGTGTATAAATGATAGTTATTCTCATTGAGGCATAGTACTACGAAACATACATGGAGCCGTCCCATTTGGGGGTTGCCATATGGATATAGAAATTCGAAATACTAATTTTTATTTGGATATTGTACATGATATTGCTGGTTTACATTTGTTTATTGGAGGATGATTGGTTTATAGATCGAGCTGCAATCACATAGGAAATTAGGATATAATGTACTTTGGTACCTAATTCATGGATATAATACCATGTATTGTACGACATGTCTGAATATACATACTCATACTGTTCTAGTTGCAAAGCTTTACACTTCTAATGTCTGGGTTGTGGCATGTTATACATACAGTTTGAACGTCTGTTGATATATATGGCTCAATATACTCAAAAATTGCACTTGTGCATGGTGTAAGTGACACACTTTCCCTGGTCAAGGTCTTTGTGACATCCGCCTCAGTCCCGGACACACCCCTTATTTTGCCGACCATTGCTGGGGCGACTACCCTTCGCGATGTCGTTGGTGAAGATCCTATTGAGTGGAACTACAAGGACGTATGGATCTACTTTCATACCTTTCTTGTATTGCCTTCCGAATTTTATAAGAGATACGACTTAAACTAATCGTTGTGTTGGCCATTGCAGTTCATGCGCCGCCCCTGAAGCGTATCTACCGATTCACCCGTGTTAGTTGCCCCGTTTGTCTTATAGAATGTATGTCGTACCTATTTTTCGTTAGATTGCGTTGAGGCTGTGTGAAAAATATGTGGAATGGATGCATAGACCATTGGAGTTTTAATTCGTGTGGTGAACGATGTGGTTATCGGTTGATGGATATCCGTACTTGTTTATTGTTAGGTTTGGTGTTTGAACTGTTAAGCTGATTTTCCGGAACAGGTTGTTGTTGTGTAGTGCGTGCTAGGCTTGTTTTATGGGTTGCTTTACTTCGTTGCTAGGTATGGAGATTGTCGAGTAAAAACTGTGGTGTCCATGTCCCTTAATGTCGGGATTCTTATGCATACTATGAATTAATGTTTGCAAGTATTGCCAATGATGATGTTTATAGCATTATGTGTAAACGGAATTTGTTTCGGTATTGGGGAGATCACAGCAGGTCTTTTTGTTACGCACAATTTCAATTGCCGTGTATCACCTATTTTTCGTACCATGATATTTCTGCGTAACAAAAGGATGAAATACCGTGACAAAAAATGGTCATTGGATGTTTGTTGTTCCGTGGCTAATGAAAAGTATATTTTTAATTATAGGTTCAATGTCGTTACAAATATTCGTAACAAAAACCAAATCTGACAAGCGATCACTGGAATGTTTTTGTAACGCGCCGACCTTTCGTAACAAATATCGTAACAAAAAGCTCTGACACACGTGTGGAAGGATCGACCTTTGGTTACGAGAGGAAATTCGTAACAAATATCGTAACAAAAACCCTGCATTAGGGAGCGTTGACCGACAGTAATAGTTACGAAAAACCGCGTGGCAAAAAACATTCGTTACGCGAGTACACATTACGGAAAAAAGTCGTAACAAAGGCGTAGCAAATACGCAAATTACACGAAAAATGGCTTGTTGTTACGATTTTCCGACCGTAGTAGAAAACAATTTTTTTACTAGTGAAAATTGGATAATTCTTGAAATGAATAAATGTAATAAAATTGCAAATGCAATAAAACAATAAGAATACTGAAAACAAATAAAAAATAAAGAAGAAAAAAAAAAAGGAAGAAAAATCTAGAAATTGGAGTTGATGTTGAAGGACGGGTCTCTTCACTCTTTTTCTCCATATTTATATATCTTGATCCTATGTTTTTTCACCACCTCTCAACTCTCAGCTCTCCACTCATTCATTATTTTCTTAACTTTTACAATCCTATCCTACTTTTCATATTTAATTTTTTTTAATCTACGTTAGTTGACTCTCCTCATTGGGTTGAAAAATATTTCGAACCCGTTCATTCTTCTTCAGTTGTTGGTGCTTGGGCTCGAGATGGACTTTGGTGGATAAAAATAGTATATTATTTTAACATGTGATATGTGTTGAGATTAATGGTGACATGTGATGCACGAACTATTGTCATGCAATACGTTGATAAGTTCATATATTGTATTTGTATTATATTAACATAAATCATATATTGTTTATATATTTGTAAAGTGTTGTTTATACATATACAATATATTATCAACAAGGCGCTGAATAATACTACTTTCATTGTAATTGAAACTATTTCTTTTTACTATTTTTCTATTCCACTAAAAAATACTCCCTCCATCCCAAAAAATTTATCTTGTTTTTCCATTTTCGTCCGTCTCAAAACAATTGTCTTGTTTCCTTATTTAGTAGCCGTGGTCCCCACTTTATAACAAAATTATTCTTACTTTTCCATACTACCCCTAATTATTAGTCTAACATACTCTTTAAAATCCTTAAAAAAGCAAAGGCATTTTAGTCATTTACATTTTACTTTATACCCACTTTCAATTAAATACTATTATTCCTTAATTCCCGTACCAACTCTCAATAAGACACTTCTTTTGGGACTGGGGGAGTATTTCTTTTTTATTATAGTAAAAATAATTATGCACTAATATACTTTTAAATTTTATATAAATTATAACATACTATTACATATACAATTAATATATACAGTATAAGTATCAAAATTATTTTACATATTTTTAATAATTAATACAATATTATTATTTTTAATCTACTACAAAACTCTATACAAATACTTTGTACTAAGACAGATAAAGTATCATTCAAACACCCTTACAACAACCCTCTAAGAGTATCAATTTTTTGTCATTAAAAAAAAAAAAAAAAAAAAAAAAGAATTCACCTTATATTGTTCAAGAAAAGAAGACTATTCGAGCTTGACTTATCTATTGGGGGCTAAAATAAGTTTGTTCGATAAATAAAAATTAAATATTAAATATTTAATTTGATATTTTAAAAAATAAAATAAAATAAAAATACTAAAATTCAATCTAAATCCCACAAACAAACACAACTTCTAAACTAGACTTTTAAAATATAAGAAAAATTAAAAAGCTCCAACATTATAAACAACATGAAGTTTGTTTGGTTTTGATTTGAAATTAAAGTAGTGTGTTGATATGTTTTGAATCTAGTTTGTTACTTTATTAAGTTTTCATAGAGTCTGGGGGCGCGGAGTGGTCCCCGGTCCGACGTATGCAGTATTGGGCTTTTGAGTTAGCATTGATTTAAGCTCGTGTAATGTATTTTTTTAGTTTATTTGAATAGATTTAGAGATACATAATCTGTAACCTGTAATCTTGTCGTCCTCGATAAAATTTATTCTCCGTTTCTGCCCTTGAACGTAGCTAATCCGTTGTTGGTGAACCACGTAAATTTGTATCTTCTTTACTTTTTCTATTTGTTATTCAATTATTAACCCTAATTCGTCAAAACATGGCAAATTGTGTTTTTATTTAAATAATATTTTTATACAGTATTTTATGAAAAAAACAATATATTTTATTATAAACTATGCAAATTAAATTGTAAAATTTGTTATTTAAAATAAAAAAACAAACAAAATAAACTCCTAACTTCCTAAAAACTCAAAAAATGTTACAATTAGTCTTCCAAATGACCCAAATCATCGTTTTTCTGAAAGTTAAATTTTCAACGAAAATAATTTTACAATACAATTTTTGTGAATTTTGAATTAAATATATTATTTCATATAATACAATATTAAATATATAAATTACTATTTAAATAAAGTAATTAAAATTAAACTTATTTTTTGATAAAATATAATAATTTTTAAATTAAAATAATCAAACTCAAACACAAACAAAGAAGCCCATTATTTCACCATCGTATAAATATATTTAATACTATTAAATAACAGAATTATTGATCAATAAGATATCACTTTAATATAATAATAATATTATACCGTCAAACGATACAAAAACTATATTATATTGACTATTTTATTTAGAAATATAATTATTGTATTTATAATATATACTGAAAACATAAACTCACATAACCCAACAACTCCAATTTTAATATACATGAACATTTAATTGAAAAAAAAAAAAAAGAAAACAAATGCATGAACATATAATTATTTATTTATTTTATACACAATTATTATAAAGGAAAAAGAGGCATGAAAGAGAATGCACTACTACTATGATCCGACAAGGCTCATTCACTTTACAATTATAAAAAGTAACTGATGAATTTTATTTTTTATTTTTTAATGGCTTTGTCAATTTTTATTTTTATTTTTAAATAAGACCTCTTATAACTCATTTCCTATTACTATTTTAAATAAATTAACACTCTTCCTTTCGTTTCAATTGTCTTTATTATATTTTTTTCTGTCAATGTCTCATTTCTATTGATATGTTTCTATTTTTGATAAAATTTACTAAATTTAAACATATTTAATAAATATAAATAAGCTTTGTAGAGGTAATAAAGGACCTAATACTTATATTTTGCAACTAATCGAACACATATGAAACAAAAAACATCGAATCTTTTTTATACTTTCAAAATCGAAGGAGTTCGGACTCAGTTTACCCATAGTTCCAACCGAATAGCAACAAATACACACAACCTCGACCCAAACACTACCGACATCCACATAAATGCACAATCAGCACGATTAACAACCTAATCGAAAGAAATCTCAAGATTTTAAGCCTAAATCATTGCGGACAATCAATTCACACCACGAACAGCTCATAAAGACATGATCGAGAAATCAAACCGAAGAACAGCTTTAGGACAAACTGTAATACAACCACGATGGATGAACTTCAAGTTCCGATGGCCAAACTCGCCGGAATGCCAAGGACAGGTCGATCGCGTTCGTCGGGGAAGCTAGGGCTCCAGAGAGTGAAATCGCGATGTGAAGGAGTGAGGAAATCAGTCTGTCCAGTGAACCGGGGAACCAATATATATAAAGACCCCTTAGACCGGTTTGAGGGCGGTCCAGGGCGGTTTAGACCAAATGAACCCATCATCCAATTCATCACTCAATCGGGTCGAACCGCGGGCACAGGATCCGAGTTTCGATAGGTTGGGTCGGGTCGAAGTTTAATATGCACAAAAACATCACAAGCTTAATTAACTTTGTTATATATAATATCACACATCATCTTATTATTATCTTTCTCTTCAATAAACATATATTTTTATCTACATTTAAAACTCTACCATTTTGATAAAATTAATTTATCTTAATCATAAATATATTTTTTTATTTGTGTTATTTAAAATTTTATTCTCTACAAAATGATATTATATTTCATATTTTTTTGAGATATAATATTAAAATATTTAAACACATATTTCAAATTTATTTTAATTATATATATTAATTCTTATTTTAAAATTACTAATAATACTATTCATATAAAAATATAATAAAATAATATTATAACTCACTGTTATTAACAAATTAAACTATATTACCTTAAATAATATGTTTAAAATAAAATGAGTTATTTCAAGTGGAACAAAGGGAATATATTATCTATAATTAAATTTTATATCTTTTATAAATCCATATTTTAATTGCTTCTTATATCCCATTTAATTTGTCTCATATTTCTATTTACTTCAATTCCATTTAATTTTTCATTTTCATTTTTGGAAATATAATTATATATTTTAATCACATTTTAAAATATATAATTTATAATTTTTTATTTATGTTAAACTATTTAGTCATCTTAATTTTAATTTATAATTATTTTTTTATTAAATCATAAATATTTTTTCTAATTATTTACTAATTACACAATACCTAAAACTTCGTGTATAAGCTAAATAGGATAATTTAATTGGGTCAGAAGGAGTATGTAAGAATATATATGTTTATTTATTTATAATATATAAGAAAGTATAGTTTTTAAAATATTTAAGATGTATTTAGAATGTATTGTTTAATCATATATTGGTTGCATTAATTATAACTTAATTTGTAATCAATTTGATGTTGATAAAATTCGACTTTCAGGCGGTCCATGTGTTTTAGGTTTCGGAAAAGACTAACGGGATGTTTGACAAATAGTTTTTTCAAGAGTTTTTAGCTTATTGAACATATTTTAGCTGTTTGACCAGTCAAAAAGATGATTTAGGTGTTTGGTAAATTAGCATTTTGGAATAGCTTTTTCAACCCAAAAAGCTAATTTCTGAAAAGCTAACTTACCCAGCATTTTGAAATAGTTTTTTCTGTAAAATTTTTTTTATTCCTTATATGCCCTTAGAAATTTATTATACATCTTTCACAAATAAATATATTTTGATTATTTATTAATTATATTAGAATATTTTATTATATTATTGTTTTACTTTTATAAATTTAAAATAATTAATTTTTATATAAAAATTATTTTAATTATAAAATATATAAATTTATTAAAATCAGCATAACATAAAAAATATTAATATTAATAATTTATTTATTTTATTAAAATTACATTATATAAATTTTATATTAAAAATAAATTAAATTTATTGAAAATTATAAATATAATGAACTAATCGATAACTAACGTAATAAATATATACACGAAAAATTTATTATTTTATATTTTACATCATTTTCAATAAAAAAACTATTTATATATTTTAATAAAAATATATTATTTTTTTAAATCTAACTGTAATAAAAACAAATACTATTATAACACTTTTACAATTTTTAATAACTAATAACAAAAAATTTTAAACATTCTAAACTCAAAAGAATATAATTGAATATATTAGAAACAAGAATAAAATAGAAATGTCCTCAATTGTCATTTTACGTATAACCAGCTAGTATCAAACAGTTGTTTTACCAAACATTTTAATACAAACAGCTAATCGAATAAGCTAGTCAAACTAGATAATTGAATCAGCTAACAGCTATCAGCTAATTGAATCAGCTAATTGCCAAACACGCCCTAAAAATATTAAATTTGTTTAGCTGTGATTTTAAATTTAAATTATTAATATTCACTCTATACAATCCAAGTAAAAGTACGTTATTATTATTTTTTATATAAAAAAATATCATCAAAATATTATTTAAATAAAATTTAAAATAAATTTTTTTTAAAAAAAAAATCAATTCAAACAATACAAGAAAGTTTCCAAATCGGCCTTGTTTGAGATAGATACATGAATAAAATAAAACAAGACATGAATTGAAAAAAAAAAAATAAAGAATGAAAGCAGAATAATAACTTAAACATAAGCAAGAGATACAAAATAATATTGAAAACAAAAAGTTAGGGGGTGTTTGGCGAATAGCTTTGAAGAGCTTTTAGTTGTTTGACCAGTTAAAAAACTAATTTAGGTGTTTAGTAAATTAGTTTTGGAATAGTTTTTTGGACCCAAAAAGCTAATTTTTGAAAAGCTAACTTACCCAACGTTTCGAAATAACTTTTTCTGTAAAAAAAAAATTTATTCATTATATGCCCTTAAAAATTTATTATGCATTTTACACAAATAAATATATTTTGATTATTTATTAATTATATTAGAATATTTTATTATATTATAGTTTTACTTTTATAAATTTAAAATAATTAATTTTTATATAAAAATTATTTTAATTGTAAAATATATAAATTTATTAAAATCAACATAAAATAGAAAGTATAAATATTAATAATTTATTTTTATATTTAAATTACCTTATATAAATTTTATACTAAAAATAAATTAAATAAATTAAATTTATTGAAAATTATAAATATAATGAACTAATCAATAATTAACATAATAAATATATACACGAAAAATTTATTATTTTATATTTTACATCATTTTCAATAGAAAAAACTATTTATATATTTTAATAAATATATATTATTTTTTAAATCTAACTGTAATAAAAATAAATACTTTTATAACATTTTTACAATTTTCAATAAGTAATAACAAACAATTTTAAACATTCTAAACTCAAAAGAACATAATTGAATATATTAAAAACAAAAACAAAATAGAAATGTCATCAATTGCCATTTTATGTATAAACAGTTAATATCAGACAGTTGTTTTACCAAACATTTTAATACAAACAATTAATTGAATCAGCTAGTCAAACCAGCTAATTGAATCAGCTAACAACTATCAGCTAATTGAATCAGCTAACAGCTACATCTAATTGTCAAACGCGCCCTAAGTGTTACAGAATTTCATTTGTTGGGAGCCTAATTCAAAATATTCCTCGATAATATTAATAGTTGTCTTACAACCGAATCTCGGACCAATCGTTTAATCCACAAATCAAATCTATATTCTAACCCCAAATCTATTGGTGTGTCTAACCGTATTAGAGTGGTTTGTTAGGTCATTAAAACTCTGCAACCGTGTTAGAGTATTTCAATTCATCAATTGACGCTCTGTTTGTTTGTGTTTTGATTTTCCAATTTTCAGATTTATACTTTTGATTAATTGTGTTAATTTCTTTTCGTTTCGATTCGGTATTAATATTGTTTTCGGTTTATTCGATTATTTGCTTCTATTAATTAAATTATATTTTATATAGGATGTATTGTTCGATAACCTCATCAATCCGAGATATAAAATTCACAATAATGGTATCAAAGCCCAATAAACAATTGCAAAATTGAAAGAATTTTGGTTCGACTTTGGTAGGACTCGATCTATAGATAAAAGGCTAATCCCTTGTCTCCTTAATTTTTTTGTATATTATTATTATTATTTTTTTTTTTGGTGAAAATTGTGACTAATAATCTGCTGAAAATTTGTTGGTGTTTAATTGACTATATATTTCTTGGTGATTGATTAATAATATTAGAATATGTTGGTGTTTCTTCGATATTCTTTGTGAAATTTTAGATATTATCTTTGGTTCGTAGACTATACTATTCTTTATGTATTTTTTTTGGATTACATGTGTGTTAGTCTTGAGAATTAGAGTTGCTATAGCTAATTATAGTATAATGCATGCTAAATCTCTTTGTGTGTAAGATATGCATGTTTTAATTTTTTTTTTTTATAAAATAGAAATTTCATGATAGCTGTAAAAGAAAAATGCCTAAAAAGAATCATGTACTCCCTCCCGCCACACAATTGACATTATTTTTATTTTTGTTTGTGTCTTAACAATTGATACATTTCTATTTTGAGTAAAATTGTACTAAATCAAAATATACTTAACAAATATAAATCAACTTAATTAACTACATAATATATAACATCATAAATACGTAAGACCAACTCAAAATCACTTTATTTCTATCTCTCTCATTAATTTATGTTAATTATAAATAAATAAAGTTTTTTTTATTTACTTGTATTATGAAAAATTTTATTCTCTACAAAATTATATCATTGCATATATTTTTTCATTGCTACATAATTTTTAAAATATTTAAATATATATTTTAATTTTTTTAATCATATCTACTAAATTTACTTTAAAACTATCAATATTATTAATGACATAAACAATAATAAAATAATATCATAACTCATTATTATTAACTAATTGAATATTCTTATCTTAAATATTGTGTTTCTAATCAAAGGGTTCAATTATCATGGAACGGAAAGAGTATAATATTGGAGGATAATCAATAATGAGATTAGTGGTGTTGCATTATGTGTTTTCTCGGTGAAATAATTGAAATGTATGTGATAGATTCTTTATTTTATATACTATGTGATTGATTTAGAATTCCTCCATAGGCACTTAGTGAACAATAAATTGCCAAAATGTAAAAATTGAAATGCATGTTTCAGAAAATTAGACATGTGTTGATAAAATCTAAATAATTGTAGAAATATTGAAATTATTGATGAATGTTGTTTTGTTTCTATGTAATTTGTTGCATGTATTACTTGAGATCTTTGTAATAAAATTTGATTGTTTAGTTGACATTATGTAGATTGACTTTCCGATGAGATCCTCTTATGTGAATTATCTTGTGTTGTAATCCTTAAGTGTTCTATGTGATAGAAATTGACATGACTCTTTAGTGATAATGTGTATTACTTAGGTTACATGTCGATTTTTGTGGATTAATTGTTTTGTGTGAATAAAGCATGTTGTGTTATGAATTGATTGGTTTTTGTATCACTGTATCATGCAAGCCTAAAAATATGAGATCTTCAGAAAGTTTTCTTTGTGATTGTTGAATATGTATGAAAATATTTGTATGTATATTATTCTTGGTATTCCTTAGTGTTTCCTTTGTGATTGTATTCTAGAGTATCCTTTGTGGTAGTATTCGACCGAACTAGGAACTTAGTGCTATGTGTTTTTCCTAGGTTGTTTAATGTTCTTTTCAGATAGGTTATCATGAGTGGTTGTGTTCCTCCAAGGTTGCTTAGTGTTCTTCTCATGTTAGGATGTTCTGGGTGATTGTATCTTTAAAGATTTTAGTGTTAATGTTTGATCGAACTAGGTGCTTAGATTGTAGGACTTTGCACTTAAATTGTAGTCTTATATTGAAGTTGTAGGACAATGTACTTAAGCTGTAGAATTGTATGACTAAATTGTGCTTTGTGTCTAGAGCTATGTGTTCTCTAATTGACATCAAATAAAGTGGAACTCTCCTATTATGTGATTTTAAATTTTGTATTCGGGATGTGATTGCATTCCTTTGTAAATATGCATGTGTTGTTGGATTGTGTAGTAGTTTATGTGCTTGCTTAGAATCTGTAGTTTTATTGTGTTTGATAGGTTTAAACTTGCTTGTGTGCTTATTTTTATAATATTTGTGTGTGTTACATGCTAGGTTATTGTATGATTAATCTAGGTTATTGTAGGTTCATTGTGGTAAATCTCATTAAACTAGTATGTGTGCTTGTTTGGTAGTTATTTTGTGCCTAGAAACTAGGTTGTTTTGTGATCAATCTAGGTGCATGTTAGGACTTGTGTGTTTTATGTGTGATATGTATAGTCAGCATAATATTTGTTCGTTGATGCAGTGAGACAAAAGACGATAATGAAATTCATTGGTATATATAACTGTAAATACATATTTGGAATTTGATTAAATCATGACCAAAATAGGTGGAGTATGTTCAAAATTTTAGCCGTTCGAGACCTAATCCAACGAATCACTTGATAATATTAATAGTTGAGTCACTTATTAGCCTGATCAACCGAACTCAGCCCAACCCTTTTAACTCAAACCAAATTTATATTCTAAACCTAAACTGATTTGTCTGTCTAACCAAATTTGTTAGTTTGTTAGGGTATAGCCGTATGGTGTTTGGGTACGTTTAGA
The DNA here is from genome assembly GCF_009805555.1 of Andrographis paniculata. NCBI lineage: Eukaryota > Viridiplantae > Streptophyta > Magnoliopsida > Lamiales > Acanthaceae > Andrographis > Andrographis paniculata. Next base: position 5,072,628 of record NW_026137611.1, read on the forward strand.
GATATAGAGATAGAGAAGGGGTTTGGGTGGGTGAGTTTCGGTAAAAACCAAAATGGGGACAGAGACTTAGAGAAAGGAAGAAAGCGATAGGCTAGGCATTCCGATGGAGTTGGGTAAGTTTTTCGGTGAGATTCCGAAACCCTTTCATGTGGCCGATTACGGTGGGTGGGTGGGTGTCGAGGAGGCTTAGAGTGAGTGTGGAGCCGACGACCTCCGCGTGGTTACCTCGGGCCATGGGCTGACCCAAAGTCCATTTACCCTCTCGCCGGTGAAAGAACGTTGGTGTTCGAAGCTGTGATCAATGGTGTTCGTTTTAGTAGAAATCATCGTTGCTCAAGACCGGCTACCGTTGTAGTCCGTCCGTTGTTGTTTTCCGATTGATCTATTTGTGTAGTCACCGGATGATGGATCACTGAAACTGCCCAAAGTCTCCGTCCGATGTCGTTGCTTTCTGATCATTGAAACACTGCTCGACGAAAATAGCCATCGATCATCGTCGGTCAATCTCGATCGATTCTGCGAAATCCAAACATGTAGGACTATTTCAATTTGGTTTTCAATTCATAAATTCATGCTCAGTATAACTTTATATTAATTTTCAATTAAACTTTGAAACTTGCCTATGTTTACTTCTAAGATCTTTTTACTTTTAATTTTATTTTTTCATTGAAAATATTCAATTAAATACTCAATTTATTTATTTATTTTATTATACTAAAATTTAATTTTACATTCAAAATATCAAATCAAACAACTATTTTAATTCAAAATTTTACTATTTAAAATCAAAACCTCGAAACACACTCTTTGTTATCATTAAGCTCTCGTGAATAAATTTCATTAAACCACTTTTAATAGTAGCTTCCCTCTTCTCATCCGGTTACATCTTTTTTGGGCTTCTTTGGAGTTTGAGTTTTTCCTCCAAAAGTATGGTACCACTTCCTCTTTGGATTTCCAAGCCCAACACGAGAAGGTCTAGGCTTCAATTGAGTTTACTGTCTCCCCCAACAAGTCTCAAAAAAATAAAAAAACCTTTTACTTTAAAAGATAGGATTTGTTTCTTTACTCACCAAATTTCAGGTTTCTTTAATGGGAGAGTTGATTTTCAGTCCCTGTCAGTGGTGTTGGATTTAAATTCAGTCTCTATTACTAAAAAATTGACCTGCACTCCCTCCTTTTTAATATTGGTTTAATTTCAGTATCTATTTTTTATTTTTCCATTTGTCAGCCTAGTATATATTTGATGTACCTTTAAAATATATTCAAATACTCTCAAAATTATTTTATATACTTATAATATACTCCACTCTACATATGCTACATTTCGCTCTACCTAAGTTGTTCCACCGATATACTTCTGTTTACCTTATGTATACTTTTGTTTGTGTATTTTAATTATTTTAAAATAAAGATAAAAAAACAAAAATTACAATTACAATCACATTTTATTGTAGAGTAAGACGGAAAATTATACCTCTTTTTCGTGCTAAGATTGTAAATAAATCAAATAATTTTATTCGATTTGATATTTGATTCAAATTTATGATTCGAATTTGAATAGATTTATTTTATTTGATTCAAATATGAATGGAATACAGATAAAAATTTTATTATTCGATTCCATATTCGTAAATATTCAATTCAATAATAAAAAAATACATACATAGTATAAAATGTAGCATACATATATGTATTAAAAACTAAATTTATTAAGTATAATAATTTTAAAATTTTATATAAATAAATAAATAATATCATTAAAATTATATCATGATATTTATATTTATGTTAAAGTACGAAAATCTTTTATGTGTCAATATAAAATTTTGTATTTTATTATCAAGTTGTCTTAATATTATTGTTATATTTTTAATTTAAAAATCTAAATCGAATCGGATAAGACAAAAATGAATCACATCTTAAATTAAATATTTAATATTGAAATCAAATTGAATATTTGGAGTAATTTATAAATTATTTAGAATCGAATACATATATCATTTTAAGATTCAAAACAAATCGCATATCGAATCGAATAGTAGAATATTTTCAGGATTCAATAGAATATTGCAATATGTATGTTTGTTCATAGTTGTGTGTTCATTTCCATTTTGGTAATTTATGCCTATATTATTAAAGTTGGATTTTATACTTTGGCATATTTTAGAGTAAATAATACTGCAATATTTAAATTTTATATGTGGAATTGATGATCTTAGTAACTTTATTCGGAATTGTCTAGGTTTTTGGGATTAAATTGGAGGAAGTAAATAGAGTACATGTTTATTTCTGTCTATAGGTTATGGTAGTTCTCCGATGTTATTTCTTAATAATTCTGCAAATAGTTAGAGTTATGCATGGAGTTTTTATAAATTCGCCGAAAGTATAATGGGTTGCTCACGATATACTCCCAATAAGAGTATATATACCGTCATAATATTCATGAAAATACCCCTAATTAAATTGTATACGCTCATACGTGTTTGTCAATATAATCATAAAAGGTGTGTTTCTTTATGTTATTCTTATATTTTTGTTGAGCTACGTAGATGACCTTACATATACCTGAACGCACCTCATCTCTGGCTCATGGTGAGAGATGATCTTGAATCCATAAGATGACGCCATCAAAGTAATACGCCATATTACGATCCTTTGGTCTAAATGTTTGTCTAGTGTTACGCTCATGCAAAACTGACTGTTCATCTTTAAAGGGGCTTAGGTAACGACTACAATGATGTGAAAACTTATCACGGTAAAATTGCTGATTGAATTTTAAAAGGTCCACCATCTAAAGCGTAGACTTCATTTCGTAATTTGTATTTGTATGTATCGTTTTTAAGCGGAATTGATGATCCCAGTTTTTGGAACTGTCTCGGTTGTTGGGATTGAATTGGAGGAAATAAACTGAGTATTGTCGTTCATATTTGTCTGTAGGTTACAGTGGTTCTCCTATTTTATTTCCTAATGCTCATGTGAATAGTTAGAATTGTTCTTGGAGTTTTTATAAATTCGATTAAATATAAATGAATGCTCATGATGTACTTTCAATAAAAACATATATACCGGCATAATACGCATGAAAATACCCCCAAATAAAATATATATGCTCATACATATTGTCAATGTACTCATGAAGCGTGCGTTCGTTTATGATTGTTCCACAATCCAAATTTTAATGACACACACTGCTTTGAGGTGGTAAATTAATATTTTCTGATTGTTTAACTTTATCCATACCTAAAGCTAAGTTAGATGATACAATGGACTTAAAAGATAAGTATTAATAGTCTTACAATTTCGACGGCAATCTCATGGAAAGTGTGACATGATTTATTGAATATATAAGTAATGCTTGAACTTTTCAACAAAGTATAATAGAGGAAAAAAAAAAGGGTGTGCTCTCATCGAGTTCCTTTATACCCTCCATTTTCAGAGAATTGACTGCCTCTGTGAGAAATCAATTACACTCAAAGATACATAGTACTTGACACATAATACCTTAGAAACAATTATATATACCTCTATTGTCAGTGTTTATACCCAGTACGCATAGTTATGTAACTACATACACTATCAACATGTCGTTGTTTATTTGTTGTGTACCTATATTATGATATCAAATACTCTGAAAATACGTACTTATACCTTAGTAACCTCTACTCAAAAAATCGATCATATTGAGTATCATATACTCACTTGTAAACGGTAATTGATGATTAATTCAACATGATAGAATTCTTGCAACTTCCAGGAAAGTATGAAATGACAAACACCACACATTTACAAAAATAAAAATGGGGAATATTATCATATATACACAATAAATGTTATAAAGAACTTGTTTAAAATATTTTTCATTATTAAGCTACATTCGTGTTGCTATGAAATTAATAAATAGTTGATGCAATCTAAATTCACATTGACGAAGTAACGCAAGACAAATGTAGTATTTACTTGAAACAACAAGTTGTAATCTACTATTAAATTTTAGTTTGTGACGTGGCCCCTCCGTCAAAGTATCGAATGAAATCAACCACATTTATGGATATCTGCTACTACACGGATAATATCTAAACAACCACCATTCATACCTTGAATGTTGGTGTTTATATATAGAGCACATACTTACATACCTGCATAAAATATCGACATACCTTGGCGCAAATCTTACGTACTTATAATATTGGTGTCATATGCTTAAGTAATGAGTATATATACCCTGATAACTTGTGCTTGGGAAACTGACCATTTTCAGTTTGAAGTATTCGTTTACTATAGGTAACCAATGATGAATTCATCATGATAGTATTTTCGCGACACCTTGAATTGTTTGAAAAGGTAAAAAAACACATATTTAGTATATATGGCTAAACAAGTTAGTTAAATTGTATGATATATGTATAATCATAGTTTCAACCTCCATTTGTAGATGGTTAAACAATTCATAAATGACTAAGTTGAGTTATGTTGATTATTAGATTACATGATTGCTACCACAAATTAAAAATATTTGGACATATTACATAGTAATTCACATCATAGCACACACAACAATATTCGGTCATGAGCATACTTGCATGAGGCATGACTCAGCTAATTTATTTATGTATAGATGCACCTACACAATTTAAATGTAACAAGTGATTGTCTTTCCTTTGTCATCACATCTTTGGGTGGATAATCTATTGGCATGGGTTATTCATTCTTCAATTTGAGATCCAATCTATTGGCATATAAGGTCATCTACGTAGCTCAAAAACTATATATCGTGTATTGGTTGAAAATTACGATAATAATGTAAAAAACAATGAAATTTATATATGTCAAAACTTGTATGATTCTATATACTCTTGTTCATTGTTCATATACTTCCATTTAAATTTTATATATGTATGTCATAATTGTACATTCCTTTATAAATATTTCATAAACCTCTATTTGCTCGATAGTAACCACCTTAATATATCAATATACTTACAAATAATAGTTAAATGACCACAAAAAACAAACGTGAACTCCAACACATACAAACATATTTCATAGAGAGGCACAGTAGACCATAATAACATTGGAATTGTTGAAAACAATTCCTGGAAAGGCATCCACTGATTTTGGCAGATGAATTTCAACAACCCTCAAGTCGACCTAATGCAATACCATCAGATATTGCCAAGCATGCCGGGAAAATAAGATCCAACTTCACACGAATATTGTTCAGAAAGTCCTTACCTGCAACAAAGGTGAGAGTGCTATATAGTTACAATTTATAAAGAAAATCAATATGAACAATTACAATCACAGTTGAAACAAAATTTTAATTCAATAGTTTTCGAAACAAATTAATGCCAGTGAAGAATTATCTATGACTGAAATCTCTCATGCAAATTCACCAAAAGTTTACCTAATTTTCTTCTAACATCATCAATTTGGGAACTTTAAACCAATTCAATCGATGTAAAAATTATGAAGATGACCACTCTAAGCTTAGACAGTTATAAAAAATTAACAGGGCAACAAGTCGCATGTACTGGTTGTTTGCTATTCTTGCCAAATATTAATAGCCATATGTATAAATCTATCCAACTCATAATCGAATTAACTTAAGACTAACTTATATTGGCATAGATAAAAGCATCAAATTCTATATACATCAAACAAATCGAACAAGCCGCAAATCAATGACACAATCTACTAAGGAATTTCATCAAATAAGGTTTGTAGCTACATGTTAATGTATTCCATTAGAACTTATATTTTTTAAAAAGAAAATTTCAAGAAACTAACAGTTAAACTATCAATTTTCCCCCCTCTTCCTTACAAGAAAAAACCAAAACTCCATGTTAAATACATAATACAAATCATTCCTTGTCAAAAAATTTTTTTTAAAAAAAAAGAATGAGAATACAAAAATACATAAGTAGCGGAAGTGTATCCAAAAACCTAAACTAAATATAATTGCATTGAAACTGAAATAAAACAAATAGAACAAAAGACAAACACAATATAAATTTGAGAAATAGGAAACCAAGAAACAAAAATAATAAATAAATAGAAAAATACTTCCTTTACGATTGCATATATTTTAATTGATGATATCGAAGACAACCGATGACGAAGATTGTCCAGCCCAACGGTTTACCGCGGTACTCTGCGCATCTTCAGGCGGACAATTTTAGGCTCCATCAACGCTGGATTGTTCGTCTCCGACAGCTTGTTGTCGTCTCTTCGACATTTAACAGATCGACAATGCGTTGTCTTCAGGATTGGTGGGTTCATTTAAATATTTTTCCTAGGCTAGATTAGATTGCTATGATAACCACCGGGATTCCTTTCAATACATTTTATGATTGAAGTGATATTGTGGCTATGAGAAAACCAGTGATTTTGGGGTTGAAGTGGATTTCGCGCGAAGCAAATCACAGAAGAAATGACAAATATGTAAATGAAAGAGATGAGGATATAAAAGACTTTTCACACAATCAAGAATAATAATAGAAAAAATAAAGAATGGGGAGTAATTTGCAATTGAAATGTAAAAGTAAGGGTTGCAGTGTGATAAATTTATAATAGGGACTGAATCACAAGTTATTTTAGTGCAAAGGGATTTAAATCCAATTATCACTTCTTTTATTTGGGCTCTATAATTTTTTTAAATAAATATATATATTTTTTTACAAAATATCTTATCATACATTATTTTAATATCAAATTTAAATTAAAATTTTTTCAAACTTATCAAAAGAAATATACCAATGATTTTTTCGGCTTCTGCTTAGGCTTTTTGAACCTAAAAAAAAATAAAATTATTGCAACGTAACCTCTTATTGAACTAGGGACCTCAAATGGGGCGGGTTAGCCCTAGACTCGCCCCGGACCCGATTTTAATGGGGCGGGTTCGGGTCTAAAAAAATTTGGTTTGGGGCAAGTTGTGGATTTTAAGTTTTAGACCCGGACGGGTTCGGGGCGCGTTACGGGTTTTATTATAAACCCGTCATATTCCGAACTCAAACCCGAACCCGGATATTTTAACAATTATTATAATTTATTTATATTTTTATACAATATAAATTATATTATTTATTTACTTAAAAAAAATTTAAATATAAAATAGAACTTTAATTCTAAATAAAATTTATCTACGCATTTGTTTCTCCTATAATTCTCTTTATAATCGGACTACTGCTGACCGCCATCACTATGGATTATCGTCAATATTTGATTGTTCTTATTTTTAGAACTATAATTTTTGGGTACTTTGACGCATACTTTTTTTTAGTATTAAATTATTTTTAAAAAGTTTTGTTTTATTCTTTTCTTAAAAAAAAAAAACGAGTTTGTCGGATTTGCGCTGAACTCAGAAGGTTCGTGGCGGGACGGGTTCTGGGGCGGAGTGTGGCGGGTCTTGGGTTCTAATATCTTCCAGCGGGACGGATCCTGAGGCTTGCAAAATACATTCCAAACCCGTCCCGTTGACATCCCTGTAGTGAACTGCTCTTCTTTTCACTTCTTCAAGCTATTTATTTATTTATTTTTTATTTTTCACTTCTTCAAGCTAAATTTTTCTTTGTACTCCAAATTCGATTTATCGTTTTTAGTTCGGTGACATGCAAACACCAACTTATTACTTAATAATAAAATTTTACTGTCCAGCTATACCTTCCAGCTTATAACCAAACTAATCCATACACGCTCGTTTACAATATGTTGGGAAGATTACGGGTCTTTGTTGGGAAGATTCCGGGTATTTGGAAAAAAAATTTTTTACAAGCTTTTAGCTTATTAAATAAATTTTTAGTTTTTTGATCAGTCAAAAGTTAATTTACATGTTTAATAAATTAGTTTTTTGAAAAAGTTTTTTAATTCAAAAAAATTAATTTTTGAAAAGCTAATCTATTCAATGTTGTAGAAGAGTTTTTTCATTTTAATTTTGTTTATTTCTTATTTATCTTTAAAAACAAATATATAACTACTCACTCGGTCCGCTTCTAAGGATCATATTTATTTTTTGGGTCATTATATTTAACATTAAAAATATCATTATATTTGTATAATTTTTTGTACAAATGTCTTTCTATTAGTATTAATAAGACACTAATGAAAGTATTTTTTCAATTTTTTCTTAATTTGTACAACGTTTTGATATAATAATTAATATTCAAAAATCAATATGTAAAAAAATAAATGAAACCTTTAGAGCCGGACGAAGATAATATATTTTTATTGGAGTATTTTATTAACTATCTTTAATATATTTAATCTATTAAATTATAATTTTATTTTTTTAATTTAGAATAATTACTATTACTAATTATTTACATATAAATTATTTTATTTGTAAAATATATAAATCTATTAAAATTAAATCTATTTTTTTATTTTTTTATAATACATGCACGCACACATCAAATTTTTTTGAATTGTTCAGATTCGAACTTGGGTCACAAACCTCCTTAAGGAGGATGCCATTACTTAGCCAAGTTGGCAAGGATTATGTTTATTTTTTTAACCACACTAGGATTTTCCATCGGTCCTTTGCATGCATGATGATTAAATTTTATATTTTTAAGTAAATAAAATAATTTTAGGGTTTGTTTGGTTTTAATCTAAAATTGAGTTTTGATTTAAATTATATTTTGATATAATATTTTATAAAAAAATAATATTTTTTCATCATCGAAAATTATTCTCGCATATTTATACATAAGTTTTAATAAAAATTGATAAAAATAGCTTTTATTTTTTATAATAAGAAAAGCATAAAAATAGTTTTTTTTTTTTTTTTGTTTTTAATCAAGAAAAAAGATGCAAATATTTTTTTTATGGGAAAGGGATTGGGTGTTGTGTTGATAGTATGGAAATCATTATGTTAATGCATTGATTAAATTATATAATTAATATAATTATGTATAAATAATATTTAAATTATCAGTATCCACATGTATTCTTTTTTTAACGCCAATCAACAAAGAAAAGTGAATATAAATTCGGATAATGTTTATTTTTATCAAAAGCTGTGCAAATTAAATATTGTTAATTTGTGTTTGAAATAATAATAATAATAAATACATATGATTTGAAAACTGTTGGAAATAGAAGCGAAAAAAGTTGTCAAATTTTTCGTAATTTCTCTGTAATTTAGAATTCAACTTAAAATCCCCCATCTTTTAAAAATGTCATAATGTCACTTTATTTTAAAAAGCATTGAATGAGAAAGCAAAACTATAGACAAAGAAAACGAATTAAATATTCGACTGGGCGATCACCGTTGCAGCAAATAGAAGAAGAAAACAAAAAGACACGAATGAGGAAAAAAAATAAAAAAATAACAACAAAAAAAATAGAGAGGACGAGAAGAAGGGGAGAAAGGATGGGGGCAGTGTTGGGTAGGTAGGGGTTGTTTTGAGTAGAGGTGGAAACGGTTCGGATATTTGCAAATATGCAGGTATTTGATATCCGAACTAAATTGAACAAATATTTGAAACCGCTAATCAAATCCGAACCGAAAATATTTATAATATTTGCAAATAATTCTAATCGAACTGAAATTCAAAAAATAATTAAAATTATAATTAAATAAAAATATTTGCAAATATTTCAAATATTCGAACTGAAATCGAACTGTATTTATTAATGTAAATTTTAAAATATAATAATATAAATATATTCGGTTCAGTTAACCGAACCAAAAAAAATATAAAAAACTGAAACCGAATCGAATCGAACAAATATCAAATATGAGTATTTGTATTCGAACCGAATTTGCTCGGTCAACCAAAAAATTCGGTTTAGTGGTTCGCCGGTTCAGTTCGATTTTTTTGTCCACCCCTAGTTTTGAGTGGATTTATTTATTATAGGGTAAATTATTTTTTTTTGTTACCTAATTGGACGTTTTTATCATTTTAGTTTTTTAACTGAAGATTGTTTTAAAATAATTTTGTAAATAGAATTTTTTTTTTCATACTTAGTCTTTTGGCACCGGAGACGTCTGCGTGACACCTATATGACATGCCGAAAGACACATGTCTGTCAAGTCAGCGTCATTTGGCGGACATGTAGATAATTTTTATTTTTAAATAAAAAATAAATAAAATTTAAAAATAAAAATAAAATATAATATAATTTTAAAAAATAAAATTTTAAAATAAAATAAAATAAAATAAAATATTTAAAAAAATTAAATTTTAAAATAAAATAAACTAAAATAAATATACTTTTTTATATATTTTAAAAATATATTCGACATAAAACCGGGCCGAGCCTATCCCGGCATGGATAAACAAAAAATCGGGCTGGCCTTGCACAAAAAAACCGAGTTGGTCCAAAATTGCTTATAACTCCCCTGTGGTTTTGAAATTCAGCGTAAAATCTCTCTATACTTTAAAAATTGCATAGTACCTCATTATACTTTAAAAAACGTTGCATGAAACCTCACCACCATGAAACTTTCATCATGTGATTAAAAAATGATTTCCTATCTATATATTTTGCATGGCAGGGGGATTTCATGCAATGTTTTTGAAAGTATAAGAGAGCGTTATGCAATTTTTTAAAGTAAAGTGGGGATTTATGCTAAGTTTCGAAACCATAGAGTGGTTTCATGTAACATTTTTTAAAGTATAAGGCGGTGTCATGCAATTTTTAAAGTAGAGGAGAAATTTACTCTGAGTTTAAAAACTATAAGGGAGTTATGGACAATTTTGCCTTCATTTTTTCATCGCATGGTTCCTTGTTGTTCATGAGAAAACAACACCAAAGTTGGGTGTGGCTTCGGACAGCAAGAGGAAACAAATGGTTGATGTTGAACCGGCTCCTGAGTAAGGTACGAAATGTCAATTCTTTAACAATCTATTATTTTTTAGGGTTCTAATGAGTCAAATCGAATACTACATTATTATTATATTGGACTCGTGAAATTATTTAATTATTGGATTCGATATTTGCTTCATTTTGAATATTAAAAATAATTTCAAATTATTTGATTAAAAAATACTTGATTTGATTTTTTGAAATATAATTTTAATAATATTGTTATTCAAATATTCAATTCAAGATTTGTTTTTTAATTTTTTGTTTATCCGATTTGATTTGAAAATTTATAATAAAAATATTTAAAAATAATATTAAAACACTTTGATAAAAAAAAAATAAAAATACACGTATCTTATATTTATCATTTCTTTTCAAATTGACGCTAAAAGAATTTTTTAGTTTAACAAAAATAAAAATATGATTGAATGATTATAGTTTTAATTATATACTTATTTATATAAAATTCTAAAAGTAATATTGTAAATAAATTTCACAATTGGGATTAAATCCCTCTGCATAATATTCAGTTGAGATTCAGTCCCTATTTATAAACCCTTTATCTGAACTCGCTCATTTACCAATCTTCGTTCTTCTTGCTCCCTATAATCGATTTCTTTCTTTCATTCCTCTTTTTGATTTTCTTTTTCTTGTTCGCGCGATATTTCTCCTATACCCGTTAAGCTCTCTCACGTCAAATCGGAAGCAACTTCCCGTCCGATCGCCCAACTTTTAGCCGTGTGGAAATTTTATTTCTCTCCCCTTCTTCCATTGTCTTGCCGGTTCTCTGTCATCGTTTTTCGTTCGATTCTGTTTAAAAACTCCCAAGGGCAGTTACTGATTCCGATTCTCTGTCGTTGGCGGTCGCACGATTCGATTGAAGAACTTCCGAGAGCTGTCACCGTCGATCTCCAAATTGACACCACTCTCTGGTTGGCCCGGGTCCACGATCGCCGTACTTGGATCGTTCTCCGTAGTGGCTGGTGGTCTTTGTTCACCGGTGAAATTAGAATCAAATATTTGCAAGGTTTGTATTTGTATCGGTAGCATTTGAGTTAGTAAGATTGTTATTTTGGGGAAAATGTTTTGTATTTCTTAGGTGATTTTGATATTGAATTATGTTGTTATTGGGTATTTTTGTTGTTCTTTTGTATTGTTATTTTGTGAATTGGGTATTTGTTGCTATTGGAGATTCATACATACTAAAATTCCGAAGAACATATAAGTTTACTGTATTCTGTGTAAGATTGTTGAATCGCTTATATGACTTAAGATAGTCAATACATCTGTTGGATTGATAGGTTCCGATGGACATAGAGCAAAGTAGTATGATATTATATATCATTTGTTCGTATGAAGGTGAGCATCATGTAATTGTGTAGAAGATGGCACAATGCTGGCGGATCTTTACATGAATCTATCAAAAAGAGGGAATAAGGTTAGTATTGAGACAATAAAAATCCAATATATTGCACTTATTTAGAAAAGCTATGTGACATTATTATGCGATGATGATATCATCAATATGTGGAGAAAACATATTTTATTAAAGCTATTGTTTGTATATATAAAAATGCAAGGGAGCCTGCGGGATTCAGTTTTCTTTTTTTATTTGGGTGAAACATAACTGTTGATAAACATTTACAAACATTTCAATACCGTGAGAAGAAAAAAATGAAAATTGAGAAACATGCATCTGATTTCATTTTGAATTGAAGTAGGATGCACTCTAAAATATTCATATTTATGCTGATACGTATGTACACCATCCCCTACCATTAACTGTGTAGGTTGTTGCTTTTTTGGATTGCTTTTGTTGGTGCACATAAGATGCTTTTTACATTATTGTTACAATTGAGAGTGTAGAAGATTGAATCAAAAGATACTGTTTTGGTTATCATTTTTAAATACACAATCTTCGTAAGGTGAATGAAAAAAATTAATGCAAATAGTTTTTGGAACTATTTATTTATATGGAAGCAGTTTGATTGGTGGAGTCTCTGTGTTTTTTAATTATTGATGATGGATGACAACAAATTGGATGTGAGGTGAAGGAAAGCTCATATTGTGTAGTTCAAAAATGAGTTCATTAAGTAAATAATTAAGTTTATCATATAATAAATTAATAAAAATCTTGTTTATATCATGTACTCCTAAAGATTGCATTGAGTTTCTTCTGTAGTTTGGTGTTGATATTTTGGGAAAAATATTCTGGTGATTGTTGGATTTCCTGCAGCCTTACTTCTTCATATATTGATATATATATATAATTATAATTGATCTTAGTCTAGTAGATGTAGATTAGTGTGTAAAGATATTATATTCATGCACTCTAATTGTGCAATTAATTATATAATCACATATTTTTTTCTTAACTTCCTGAACATCAATATTTTATCCATTTATTGGCAGAAACATCATGCGAAAGTGACTATTCTTCATCTACTACCAAAAATCTAGAACAAATTTGCCATGAAGTTGATATCTTAATTGCAGTTGCAGAAGTACCCAATTTGGTATGTGGCTTAATTGTCGTAGATATTTAAAGATGTAATATAGGATGTCCATCAATCATTTCCTTGTAATTACTTTTGCCGTGCTAAACATAATGTAATATTGTACATAAATATAAAACAATAAAATTATTGTTTCATTGAAGCTCTTTTGTAAATTTGATGTATGGTGATAGTTTCTTATAAAACAATAGAATTTAGATTTATGAAAATTACAGGTATGATGATAGTCTCTTACATATGACTTGTCGACAATAGAGGTTTCTGAAAATATAACAGAGGTACATTGGAGCTGTGTTGGAGTACGTGTTTGCTCAATCGAGTCACAATTTTTTGAAATGTTTCTAACTGATTGATATTTGAGTTTGTGAGTGTGTGACAATTTGGATTATTATGTTATTGGTCAAAATACTTTAGAAAAGATGTGTTTGTTCTATTACACAAAAAAACACTTGAAGTCCTAGTAGTAGATTACAACGCACTTTCACTTGAATGTTATTGTGTGTGTTATGGTGTGGATTACTATGTAATAGGTCTAAAGATTTTCAAGTCATGGTAGTAATTATTTACTCAAACAACTAATATAATTTAACTTAGTTATTTATGACTTGTTTAGTCATCTACAAGTGGATGTTGGATTATAATTGTACATATACCATACAATATAATTAAGTTATTTCTCACTTGTTTAGTTATCTATAGTAAATATATGTTATTTATCTTTTCATACAATTCAGGGTGTCGCGGGAATACTATTATGATGAATTCATCATTTGTTATCGACAACAATTGAATATTTTGATCAAAAATTTTGTTTGTTTTCCAAGCACATATTATCAGAATATATATACTCGTTACATAAGCATATGATACCAGTATTATAGGTACGTAAGATTTGTGACAGGGTATGTCGGTATTTTATGCAGGTATGTAACTATGTGCTTTGGGTACGAACACTGACACTTAAGGTATGAATAATGAATGCTTAGGTATTATCTGTGTAGCAGCAGGTATCCGTGAATATGGTTAATTTCAGTTGATCTACTGACGGAGGGGACACTTCACAAACTTGGTGAGAGTACTTCCTCTCCTAGTCTTGTTGGAAAAACTTAAGCACGGTACATTTATATTCGATAGCTCATGCCATACTTTTCAATAGCAAGACCACAAAACATGTAGGAGTAACAAAAAAATATAATTTAACTAAGTCATTTATGACTTGTTTAGCCATCCATAATATATATGTGTTATTTACATTTACATACAATTATGGAATTCACAGAAATACTATATGATGAATTTATCTCTGATTATGGACAATTATTGAATGTTTTGAACCGAAAATGGTTTGTTTCCCAAGCATAGGTTTTCAGGGCATAGATACTAGTTATGGAAGCATATGAGATACTAATTCCAGGGTTTATTGGTAAACGACTGAGGTATCCGTTGATGCTATATGTGTAAAGAAATGACTTGTTATAATATTATATTGTTTCCATAGTTTTTGAAATTTATTATTGTGAATGCAATTGGATGGAGTATTAGTATATTAATACTCTCCATTGTTAACCTGTACAACCATTGGATATGCAGTAAAACTAAGCACTACCATTACCAACAATACAACTAAGTAACCCCATTGCCTATTGTTCATGCATATTGATCATATTCCTAACTTTTCTAAGCAATTTTTTAATCTTCCAGATTGGTATACCTGACTATGTTAAAAATGAATAAATCTCATGTACGGGTACTATTAAAGATAATGTTATACTTCACTTAATGATCGAGATATGAAGTTTTAGACCCCCTGGGCATAAGTAACTTACCTTGGGGTATTTACTAGCTTAATATAGTATGTCATTAAATAACAGAGGCCTATCGTGTTTTGATAAGAAGTACGTATCAATGTGATGAGGGCATAAACCTTTGTAGTACATGTATATATTTTTCTTTCTTAGGTGCAACACTAATGTAGTCAGGTATCCGTAAATGCACTTATGTACATTGCAGGCATTACCTCAACTATTGGAATGTCTTGTAGTGAATTACTTAATTTCAATTTAAGAGAATTATGCATAACTTTTCTAGTTCATTTTTGTCTTCGTACAAGGATAACCTTCTTAACTAATGGATAACATGTATATGAGCATATATATGTGTATGTACTTTGAAGATATTTCGATCTAGTTAGATAAGTATATCGATCCATTGCGGAGGTACAACATGTGCATTATTGCAATTCTAACCATGTCAAAAATTAATCATACAATCATTCATGACAAAATTCATAGCATTACTCCAAAAATTAAATTTCACCAAATTTAACCTACGATTCAATCTCTCAATCAATCTTAATACAATTCCATCAAACATGAGGCAAATCAAAACAATTTAACCAAAAATTCAATCAAAATAACACACTACCCAAATCAAGCACAAATAACACAATCCAAATCAATCCAAATTCGATACAACGTTCACTTACCCTGTGCTGCTCATTAAAGTCTACGGTTCGGAAAGCAGACCTTTCAGTATTCTGGCCTCAACTTTACTGTGGTAGCTTTTCACATTATCAAACTTGTTGTCGATACTGTCAGATTTGCGTGATTGTAACACCCGGAAAACATACACACCAAACGGTACTACAAATCAACTGATAACCGATTTGTATTCCTTATCCGATCTGTACATAAATACCATCAATTTACATTACCCCAATCTCAAATTTATTTAAAAGTTTGTCATAATCTATTAGGAATACGTAAAAACACATTCCGAGTACACAATAGTTCCTTTAAAATTATATTACTTAGAAAATTAGACATAAAAAATGCAACTCGGGGTACCTAACAATACCATATTTACCAACTCACAAACATAACTAATTACCGAACAATCAAACAAAATAACTAAAATACTAAACTCCAGGTAATTATACAAACTGGATATCTACAAAATTAACAAAAATTTACAGATTAAACAAATAAAATTACCCAAAATCGGTGCCAAAATAAAACACCCAACTCGGTCTATGTGGGCAAACATACGAACAATTTCAAATCCAGTTAACAAATACAAATATAAATACAAATACACCGATCACCCAAGGCCCCTCAACACCGAACCTATAGAGATATACAAACACGGGACCAAGACTTATATCCTAAACAATCGAACAAACTACATTATAAAATACAAATAATGTCAACAAAATAAAAAATCGAAAAAGGTCTTATTTTTTCGAGCTTGTCCTGGGGATGAGAGTAGGTCAGCTGTTTTCTTCACTATTTTTGCACCAATTGATCGTTACTTGATTGTCGGGGTTTGAAGAACATCGATTCGCCTGAAGATGGAAGAGGTAGGCTTTAAAATCGGGGTGAGAGGAGTTATGAGAGGTTTTTTTTGCCTAAACTCCTGTTAAATCGTGGGTAACTGTCTTTTTTTACTATTTTTTTAATTCACAAAAAAAGTACACGATATTTAACTAGGAGCATATAAGGTTATAATGGGGGTAGAGCGGCAAGTAATGTATGTATACATTACGACATTAGAAGTATTGATCAATCTATTTTGAGTACCTTTAGCGTATACAACGGTGATTAGAAGAGAAATACAAATTGGGGAGCTATATTAAACTTAATTCATAAAGTAGGGACTACAATCTAATTGATTTCTAATAGGGACTGAATTACAATTGGGTTTCTCTGACAGAGATTTTAATACAACTCTCCCAACAAATTTAGTCTGATTGATTTATTTTGAAAATTACATTTATATGCATATTATACTATTGTATACTATGAATATATATACATTATTATTATTGAATCGAATTCGAATTCTAAAATTTTGAATTGAATACTGCATCGAACAAAGAGAATTATTTGATTAATTTACAATGCTATTGTGTATGTGTGTCTGGTCATCTCTGCCTCTAATAAGAGTCCCGTTGGTCTACTGAATGAGATATATCAGAAAGGTCGAGATGATGATGATGATAGTTTTGTTCGTACCTTATAAAACTTTCTAAAATAGCGTACATGGATGCCTTCACATTTTGCTTTCTATTTCTTGACTTCTGCTTAAGTTTTTAGGCTGGTTGGCTGGCTGTCTGCTGTCTGTTTGTAACCCCATATTGTACAAAGGTGCATTATCTCTTCTATGGGAAAATGAACACTTTCACCCCTTTAATTTTTTTAATTTTTATATTATATATATTCAAAAATAATTTTACATTTTCAAATTATATAAATACTTAATTATATTATATTAAATAATTATTAACTTTAAAATTTTATCCAAACAAACACACTTATAATTTATAATAAAATATGGGCCATTTGGATTAAAATCCCTCTCAGCTAAAACACATTTAAATTCAGTCCTCTTTATTTTGAGAGTGCACTGCACTCTCTACTCTACATTTCAATTTACACTTAACTCTCTAGTATCCATTTTACTCATGAAATCACAATATAATGTAAGGAATATTGTATCTACTTCTATTAATTTTATATAAACCTACATTATCTAATTATATACAAATTATCCCATTGTACAATGAAAATGTCAAGTCATGTGCTTGGAGTTTTTATTTATATACTGAAATCCGTTAGAGAAATTTAAATTAAAAAACAAAACATAACCCTAATAAAACCAACCATCCGAAGATGTGGCTTGGTTATTTTGTTTATAGAAGTACCTTTATTTGCATTGTTCTAGGTTTATATTTATAGTAAAATGATTGGGATGTGAGGTGGGCGGTACTTCTTGTTTTCTTCAAATACCGTAGGCAAATTATTTCTTGTCAGCTGATTTTTTAAGTACCAAGGTATTGCACGGTTCTCTGTCATGAAATTGGTTATAGATGTATCTATTTTGTCGATTAGTAAAATTTTGTTTGTTCTTTATATTATTTTCGAGTGTCTCTCATTACTTTTGGTGTACCTTGACTGTTAATTCATATGTCTATAGAAGATTACATACCTTCGTAGTTATGCCATAAACTTGTGTTTGTACTAGGTATACTCATTAAGACATGTTTTTGTTTTGAAATGATGATAGACCCGAAAAAAATACAAAGGTCTTACCTCCAGAATCTCTATACCCTTCTTTTATAAAAAGATGACTAAACTTAAGAGACCATTACAGATGCCAAGGCGATAGTCTTGACTGTGAGCCACTTGTATGCATATACGCTGAGAGCTACCCTTTAGATGATAAAGACTGTTATCTACAGGGTGGTTGGGCGTCTGAATTCGATGATGTCAAGGTTTGAGTGCTAAAATTGCTGTAAGAATTTTAGCAAATGGCACAAGATGGTCTGTCTAGTCCAATATGAATGTTTAGGATGCGATTTGTTATAGTCGAATTGATGAATAACTTAGATTAGGGGTCAAGTAGGGGTACTTAGCCATTGATGTTATATATTGAAGTAGACTTTGCTAATCACAAACTATTTTAAACTAACGCATGATATTTTAAGAGGTTGTTTATATATACTTGCATTCTAGTCATGTATATTTCTGTATATATTATAGGTAATCTAAACTTTTTAATATATACCTCTATATGTTACTCGGACATCCAAATCACGTGCGCAGATATACTGGATTAGAACAGTTACCCACGAAAGTAAATAATATACGTCAGTTGTGAAAATTTTATGATTTAGTGTTGACAAAGCCCTAGACCGAGACTACATACCCCCATGGTGATATTTGTATCTTTCTTTCTAATTTATTTACCTCTGAACTAATGGAATCTACTCGTCCGAAGGAATATGATCTCTAAGTAACTTTACCCAGAATCAACGTACATTGAGAAGATGTGTACTCACCAAATAGTTCCGAAAGCACTGATAGACCGATGACAAGTCCACATCAATGACTAATACACTCCCTATATTGTGGAAAAGTCCAATATGTCTCGCAATTAATATTTTCTATCCCTTATAGTCCATTTACTCTCTTTGGGTGTTATTTTTCACTCTCATAAATGCTTGGACAGACAATCATATTACAAAGAACGTATTAGGTCATCGGTTATCCAGTGACTTGAATATATCTATTGAATGCATGGATAGGTTCTTTCGTATGTCGTCTCGGAAGTATCCCCTGCTGCACACTAACTGTCCAGAAAGTGGATATAATGTAATCGACTCGTAGTTATTTGATCTAACAATAATCATTGACAAATTTTGGCCTTGTTCGTTGAATACCCGTGTTCACATTAATAATACTTGCATTCAAATATGAATAATTCCATACACAAAGATGTGTCCGCTTACTCGTACTATGTATACCTCCGGTATTAATGAATATACTTTTCAAACGTCATAGAATACTCGTATTGTCATTGTAACAACTCGGTCGAACAAATTTTAAATGCCTACACGTGATTTAATGTTAATATAATTTTAGATAAATTGTGGGAAAGCACTATGAGTCATGTTATACCATAAGAAGTATTTCGGGGACACAAAGGACCTCTTAATTTTATAAGCCAAGTTCTATATCTAATTTATTGTCGTTGTTGATAATTGTTATCCTTGGTCATTTTTTATACAACTACAATAACTTTAATGTATTTTCGTTGTGAATTCACATACCTCTGGACACAAGTAATTTGCAATTAATTTTTCATGATACATACCCCCACTAGGGCCGTCTCGAACTTTTTGGGGGTCCTGAGCAAAAATAAAATATAGGTCCTATAAACAAACGTATGATTAAAATATATTTTCAAAGTAATATCATTGATAGACATCAATTGTACAAGATATTGAACATGACGGTCTAGGCAATATCGATTTGAGAAAAAAAAAGATGAAAAATGGATTGTCCGGACGTTCAAAAAGCGAAAAAGACTGGATGAAAGATAGAGAATAGAGAAGGTGAGACGGGTTTGGTGTGAATGGGTTGGTGCAGTGCGAGAGCGTGTGAAGTAGAGAAGTGTAGATGATGATTAAATTTGGAAAGATGAGTAAGATATGGTTACAAAGAAGAGATAAGAAATAATATATTATTATATGTTTGAAATTTAATTTTAAAATTTAATTGGATAATTAAAAAGAAAAAAATATATATATAAACTAGTTAAAATTTTATTTTAAAATTTAAAAGTTAATAATATTAATAATAGGTAATCTTTTACAATATCAGTCCTCTATTAATTAGGGGCCCTGAGCAGTTGCTCATTCTGCTCCTGCTAAAAGCTGTCCCTGACCCCCACATATTAGTTGTGTACGGTGAGGAATATAAGGGGAATGCCATCTAATTTTAAAATTATTCAATAGTGGTCTCGTACAAATATCTCTATTCAATGTACAATCAACCAAAAAAAAAAAATTCTAGTCATATGAGGAAATAAAAAATACATAAGATAAATTCTCCTTGCAACCCCGTCAATTATGTCCTTGGCGACAACAACAACCATATTTTTTAGATTTTTTTACCTATTGTGATTCAAACCGTCATTTTTTAACCGACCTGGTTGGATAGATGTTGAAGAAGGAATTATCTTTGTCTGCGGGTTGTTCTGTGTCACATCCATATCATGAGTCGGCATCAAATTGATGGGTTCTTCGTAAGCAGCTTTGTTGAAAACGGACGTCTATCATTTCTTGTGGTTCATCGGATATATCCGTATTCCGTATAAGAAATGTAATTCTCTTGTTGCACATATCATAAAAAATGAAACATATTGTTGATGTATTTTTTCAACAATAAAAAGTAAAATCCGAAAATAGGGAATTATCTTCGAATTTGATATATTTAGCGCCTGAGATTAGGAATCTCTAAACATTGTACGGTACAGAAAATAAATTGGAAAATAAAAGACTGAAATTTAAATGATGATCCCCGAATCACTGACTTTGCTGTTGTTTGAAGATGATTGAAGATACCCTATCAGTTACAGATCCCAACCCTTAAATACCTCAGAAAAGGTACTTGGAACCGTCGCCCGAACAGTTTCATCGCCTTTTTTTCAACCATCTGCTAAGTCCTCTTCTGCTGACACGTGCCCTCAGCCAACCAAACTATTATTACTCTCACTCGCTCCCAGCAGTATCTGACCTCCACAACAACTGACTTGCCCATCCAACCGTAAACCTTCCGACTTTTTCGACCGACCACAGACCTTCCGCCTTGTTGGTCCGACCGCAAACCTTCCGACTTACAGGCTATCCGACTTGTTGATCCAGCCGCAAACTTCCTGACTTACAGACCATCTGACTTTTCGGTCCGACCGCAGACTTTCCGACTTGCATATCGTCCGACCCACTGACCAACCGACTTGCAGACCTTCCGCCTTACGGACCATCCGACCTGCAGACTTTCCGACCTATAAATTGTCCAACCTGCGGACCTTCCGACCTATAAATTGTCCGACCTACAGACTTTCCAACCTGCGGACTTTCCGACTTGCGGACCTTCCGACCCGCGGACTTTCCGACCCGTGGACCTTTCGACCCGCGGACTTTCCGACCCGCGGACCTTCTGACCTGCAGACTTTCTGACCTGCGGACCTTCCGACCTACGGTTTCCTTAGAAATACGTCTATTTCACCCGTTTTTCTCGAAACACTCCTTGATCAGTCTAACAGACCCAATTATAGGCCCATGTTTTCAACTTGGGCTTTTTAAGCTAAATATAAATTTCATACGTAACACATATATTCTACATATACCTATGTGCGAAAGTTCTCGAACTCTTGTAGATCAAGCGTGTGTTGGCTTCAACGATTTGTGTGACGAGAATGTAGATATATTGCTAGTAAAAGAAATAAATCAATCACTAGAAATTGATAAAATGGGTATGAGAAATATTTTTGTGATTTTTTATTATTTTTTGGTTTGGTATTTTATTTTTAATATAATTTAGATATGGTGTTTTATAAGAAAAACGAACTCTCTTCTCGATTTTCTGATTCTTCATATCATTGAAACTCTCCACATTTACTCGCAAAGCGCATCCATCTAGATAATAGATGTTGTTTTGTTTCTTCCTCCATTTCATAATCAAGTTGTTACCCTTGTACACTTCGCACAAATTTTTAGTGCCAACGTATCTATGCCCATATGAAGCCAACTCGCCCAATGAAGTAAGATTAACTCCAACAGTAGGCACATACCTCACATTAAAATTTGTTTTGACATTACCATTGTGGAGCTTCAAGCGAACTCTTCCAATACCTTGAATTCGCTGTTTTATCTTACTCCCCATATTAATATAGCCAAAATCTACCTTTGTATGAAAAGTATCAAATAAAGCTTGATCTTTACATATATGGACATCGGCAGCAGAATCCATCACCCAATTAGAATTCTCAATAGGATTTGTATTTAAAAGAAGTAAATCACCGTCATAACTGACCACGTTCGTGCAGTTCTCAACTTTCGAACTTACCCTTCAAATTTCTCAAACTTCTCAAGTCTTCTTTAAAAAGTCAATAGTAATTTTGAATGCGACCATGCTCTCCACAATAATGATACTCAATAGAGTTGTAATCTCTCAGCCGAGATTTCAATATTCCACCACGGTCACTCTTCATTTTTCTCCCTCTTTTAGAACTCCCTACAACTAGTATTTGACTCTCCTTTAAAGTGTCTTCATTTCTTATTATCTTGTCATTCTCCTTCAAAACCATTATCGTCTCATTCAATTTCAATGTAGTTTTCCCAACCAACATTAGCTGCACCAACGGCTTGTAGGATTTGGACAATGAAGCTAACAAGAGCAACACTTGCTCTTCCTCTTTAATTTCCTCTTATGTATTCAACAATCGATATATTAGCTCATTAAACTTGTTGGTATGGTCAATTATATTACCTCCTTCCTCCATCTTCAAAGAGTATAGATCCATCTTCATAGTCTGGCGGTTAGTCAACGTCTTCGTGGCAAATTTACTCTCCAAAGTATCCCACAACCTTTTCGGCGATGTTTCCGTCAATACGGTAACCTTTATATGCGGGGTGAGTGCCAATCGAATCGTGCTAACAGCCTTTTTCCGGATCATACTTCAATAACCTTCTTTCATACCTTCTGACTGTACATCTTCCAAGGCAACATCAATACATTGTTGCACCAAATTGTCTTGAATTGTGTTTTTCCACATAGTAAAATCACTATTTTCATCAAAGAACAGAACCTCATATTTCAAAGTAGTGGAAATAGTGCTTTATAACTCTCCAATAAACAAGGACTTCCAACAACCAAATAAAGGCTAAAAAATAAAGCCAGGAACTTAAACCAGGCAGAACCGACCTTTCTGGCAGAAATCTGATGTGTTGCCGGAACTCGCTGCGAAACTGCAACCTGGACTGTTGGCATGCCGTCAACTTCTCTCGAAACACCTCTTGCTTATTCTCTCCTCCCTTCACCAAGACCTTGCTAAAAAATGACATCTCTCTTGTACCACTTGTTGGGAACACATAAGGGAAGATATAGAAAAACAAATAGTAAGACAAGAGAATTTAACGTGGTTCGGTCTCACAACAGACCTATATTCATGTCCCAAAATTGGATAATCCACTAAAATATTTATTATAATTTTTGCACGGAGAAAATTGTAAACCTCCTTACAACAACTCACCAAATCTCAATTTCATTCTCTCTAGTTACTAAAGAAAAAAAGGGCTTGTTGTCATGTCTTAAAATAGGACCCAAGGGGGTCTATTTATAGGAGCCAATGCCCCTACCTTTTTATCACAGTTCCTATGTGGCGCATGGGAAGTTACACAACACTACTCCGACCCCACCTTTTTATTTTTGTATTACTTTTCGTTAAGAAAAAAAAAAAAAATCTTAACTCTTAGTTTTAAAATAACAATTGAGCTTGAAGTTAGTTTGACAAAATACCCTTCAAACTAGGAAAACCATGTGTAGCAGATGACCTAAGGCGTCGGGGGTTTGAACCCTTGACCTCACGGTTACAAGTCCAACCCCCACACCACCAAGCCATCCCTTACGAGACTACTTATTTTCACTATGTATCGAATGGTTATAATGTTCAATAGAAAAATCAACATCATGCTATTCTTTCTTTTTTTTTATTTTTTTATTTAGCGTATATAAAATAGTCGAGCAATACATATTTTCATTTAATTAAGCATATATTATGTTAAATAGAATAGGCAAAATTGTCCATAACTCCCTTGTAGTTTCGAAACTCGGCGTAAATCCCCCATTTACTTTAAAAATTGCATAGAGCTCCCTTATACTTTTAAAAACTTTGCATGAAATTCCTCCGTGGTTTCGAAACTCAGTGTAAATATCCACTTTACTTTAAAAAATTGTATGACACCCCCTTATACTTTAAAAAATATTGCATAAAATCCTCCTTCATGCAAAAAATATGGATAGAAAATCATCATTTCATCACACAACAGAGGTTTCATTGGGGTGGGGTTTCATGCAATATTTTTTAAAGTATAGGGGAGTGTCATGCAATTTTTAAAGTATAGAGAGATTTTACGCAAAATTTCGAAACCACATGGGAGTTATAAACAATTTTACCAATAAATATATAGGTGTGTTATATTTGTATATTTTTTGTGCTAAAATCGATTGTAGTATGTGTTGTGTGATATTATGTCATATGTTATTAGTTTATGTAATGCCTTTATATAATATTAACATAATTCATATATTATTTGTTTTTATATCATGTGTTGTTTATCCCTATATCATATGTTGTATAAGACTATTTTTTGTGTTGTCAGTTATGTGTTGTATTTATAAGAAGCGTTTACTTTGAAGGATTGCATTATAATACTAAGGATTATTTTAATACATTATATAATCAAATGATTAAAAAAATATATTTACTTTGATAGATTAAACAAAAAATATAATTATATTATGTTTACTTTGTTAGATTATATTATATCATTAATTTTTTTTTACCAAGAATACCCTTCATAATTATATTATAAATTATGTAATTTGTTTTATACAATTTTTTCTTTCGAAGTATAGCAACATAATAATCCATTAAAATTTTTAATTGTGATATCATTATGATATGTATATAATTTGATATAATATTTTGTTATTATAAATTAAAAATATTTAATTTTATCTTTAAAATTATAAATTAGTTTTTGACAATATAAATGTTGTTTGGTTTTTTCAACAAAAAGTCCGAAAATATTATCAAACTTGAATACAAACTTATTTGTAGCACAAATCAATGAATATACGAAAATAACGGGTGATCCCCAAAAGCAAATCTGCAATTTTTTTTAAAAAAAATTTATTGTCTGCATTGAAGATCCATCTCCTAAATGAACCTGAATTCTTCAATATTTCCTAAAGAGACGTTTTAAAAAGTCGTCTGGTCGGTTACAACAACCGCCATCAACCGCCCCACACATTACTCCCCCACTAACGCGTGTCTTAATCGTCTCGCCAACCGTTCCCGCTAGTTATAGGACTCAACTGGCTCATCTGACTGCCCCTGTAGCACCCTGCCTCCTTAAACGGGTGGCTGGCCCAACCGACTGACTACCCAGCCGCCGATCCTCTTACCTAAAGCGACCCTTGATCCCTCAGACGGACTGCTGGACAACCGACTACCTCAAGAAACCCTTTACCACCTGATGGGCCCAAAGACGGGCCCACATCTCCTCTTATTTTGGGCTATTACCCTAATTATAAATTTCATACTCAACAACTTGCCCCGCCGCCATCTGACTTCCAAACGTCACTCCTCGATTGCCGCATGACAGGACGTTTGGGAGGCAGGAACCTATGTAACAGTGCCGGCCTGACTCTGTTTTCCATCACATCAATGGGGTTTTAAATACCCTATTCCGAAATCATTACCCCTTATTTTCTTTAAAAAACTTTTCATCAACTTCGCTCATGTTTCTACCTTCTTCTTGCAACTCTTCTTCCTCTCATCTTCTTCACTCGTGTTTCTACTTTATTCCTGCAACTCTTTTTCTATGGCGAACC
Organism: Andrographis paniculata; assembly: GCF_009805555.1. Taxonomy (NCBI): domain Eukaryota; kingdom Viridiplantae; phylum Streptophyta; class Magnoliopsida; order Lamiales; family Acanthaceae; genus Andrographis; species Andrographis paniculata. Next base: position 5,098,915 of record NW_026137611.1, read on the forward strand.
AATACGTGCCTGCACTCCCCTTCGATGGAACCGTCCCAGAGGTGCCCTTTTTAGCCACAAAGGTACTAACTCCCACCATCCGCCCGTACTGTACTACTCATGAGGACTCCAGTCGGATGAGGGAGGTACTTGAAGCAGGAAACCCTCTCGCCGTCAACAATCCCAACTACAATACTATTCGCATCAATGACAGCATCAAAACACATTTGACGGACCCCAAGGACCCCTACCGCACCTGGTACAACAGGGTGGCGGAGCACTACCAAGAGCAATGGAAGCGCCAACACATCGGCCAGGCGATACTCCTTTCCACTTTTCCATTTCATTTGCATGAGAAGGTGCTCCTGGGGATGTCGGCCTTCTAGCACTCGGAGATGGGTGTATTTTTCCTGCCAACGGGTCCGATTGGCCCGACTCTCATGGATGTGGCCATGATCGCCCATCTTCCCATCATGGGTGAGGACCCTATGATGGGAGTCCTAGATGGGCAGGAGCCAGAGGCGGACCATTTGGGCTGGTCCTTAGCTGGAGTGAAAGAATGGGGCTGGACCAAATTCGCAACTGACCAGCAAGGGGCAGCAGGGACCCCCGTGACCGACCGCGAACATGTCACCTTCCTTCTCTTCTGGCTTTGTAGGTAGTCTCCCCCTCCAAATGCGTTTTTTCTTCCCATCTTGACCTGGCTATCCATATAGCTTCAGGTCGTTTCTTTTCTCTTGGCACTCTTTTCTTAGCCAATATTTTTGAAGGTCTTTCTAGGGTTAGCACCCGTCTTGTAGATAGTGATAGTAAGAAATTAGATACCGCCACGTCGGGCCCTTTTTGGTTCCGTCTTTATTTTTCCGACGCGTTCCAACTTGGCCGTCTTCCTATTACCCCAACACCCGACAAATCTTTGGGATTAGCCCTTAACCGACTTTGCCTAGGCCACGGCAACCTCCAATCATCCAACCCCATCATTACCGCCATCCTAGCCGACGACTGCAGCAACTCTCGTTTTTACGTATATAGGAAGTATGCTTGCTATGCGATCGATCTCATTTGGCCTTTTCCTGTGTCTTCACCCATAGCCGAACATGACCCTCTTTCTCATCCGACCTATCTCTTCTCTTGGGACTCTGCCCTTAAACCCAGGTCTTTATTCGTTAGTAAAAAATTTGATAAAAAAGGCCAAAAATCATTTTATACTTTTAGTTATCAGCCTCAATTTTGGCACGCCAATTCAACTGCCACCAAGGTTTACCTGGCCCTATCGCCCATCCTCACCTAATACCTCAGAGTCCGGATGGGTGAGTCATCCTTGAATTGATTTCTTCTTACGTTTCCCAACTCACCACTTACATAACTTCCAATTTCTACATTCCTTTCCATCTTTCTCCCGAAACTGTTGAGACCTTCCACGAATGGTGGTCGGTCACATGGGCCCTGCTTGCCCCGGAGAAGGATCGGTTGCTGGGTGTTCTCCTGCCCCAGCTTGCCTTGGTATTAGGGGCGGCCCGACCTATCAGCGCCCGAAGAAAAACAGCCGCCCTGAGAGCCGGGTCAAGCGCCCCAAAGAGGAAGAGAAAAGCGCCCCAGATCCAAACAGTCCCGACCTCTAGAACAGACCAGCAGGCCATCGAGGAGTACTTGTCAGTTTGGATGCCAATAAGGACCCGGCCCCGTCTAGGTATGCTAAAAAATCTCAAACTATTCCGATATTTCCTTAAATTTCTAACCTATATTATTCTTAATATCAGGTCCGACCTCGGCAGCATCGACCGCCCAGCCGACTCAAAACCCGGCCGATCCACCAAACCTGTCAGCTGACCAGGCCCAAGTAACCGACTCATGTTACTATTTTCCTCATACTTTTAACAATTCATGTAGTGACCTATGTCATTCCATCACAGGTTCTACCCATCTGAACACATGCACCACTACTTGCTCTGCCGATGATCAGTCGGGAGAGGGACCCGACTAGGAGGCAATCCCTTCCCTCTCTGCCGATGAGTGGTCGGGAGGGTGCCCCGACCATGAGGCAATCTTTGCCAACACCTCCAAGAGATCGGTAACTTTCCTAAACACCTGATTTCTACAACTTCAAACTTCATACTTGGAATAACTATCTAACATATTCATTGCAGACGCCTTCACCACCCGAACCGGCGGTAGCAGCAGCTTTGTCTAATAGCGAGGCAACTGCCTCGCAGATGGGTGGACTACCGGCTGAGTGTGGAATCTTCCTATCTCAGTGAAGAGTCAACCGCCCCTCCTGCAGCCGCCCCCATTGCAGCCGCCCCGTCCGCAACCGCTGCTGTTGGAACTGTCCCGGTTGCGGCCGGCCCAACTGTTGGAACTGTCCCGGCTGCGGCTGTCCCATCGGAGGCAGTCCAAATTGCACCTGATGCATCGGCCGCGGCCGCCCCGGATGCGGCCGTCCCGATTGCAGCCGTCCCACTCCCAGAGGCGGCAGGACAGGCAGCAGAACCATCTGCGGCCGTCCGGCCAGGAGGTCCCCCTCAGGACATATAAGAGATTTCTTCTTCTGATTCGGAAACCTCTGTTAACTTGGTAGAAGCTTCAGACTCCCCTTTCATTACTGAATACCAATTCAATCAAATACTAAATACTTTATATTTTAACTTTAGGGGCCCAGGTCACCACCGCAGGGACCCTTCGCTGCAGCCGAAGAGTCGGCTATTGCAGTGCCAGCTGCCAGTCCTCCGCGACCGACGACATTCCTTACGCCCTCCGTAAGTACGGTCCGCCCGGAAGTAAGTAAAAATCCCAAAAGTAATCCTTAACATATTTTCTCTATGAAACCTAAGCATTTGAATTCTCTCTTAGGGACATCCTGATCTAGCCCCTTTGTCGGCCATTCCGATTCCGGCAGATATCCAAGCTACCTTTGCTCAGGCCGTCAACTGACCTTTCTCTGACTTGGGATAAAACTTTTTGAAGAGTCTCCTTCAGGTGGTTGGTGGCCTTTTATTTCAAACTCCTTTGGAATCGACGGCCGCCCCAATTCTGCATCGGCTGATGGAGAGATTAACTGAACTTCGAAATGACATCTTACTCGCCCGACTCCTATCAGCCGAACTGTCCTAACCAAGTTCGGATCACACGAGTCTGGAGGCTTCCTTGGCCAAGACTAGGGAATCCCTTCAGCAAGCCACTGGACGGCTGGATGACCTACTCAATGCCAAAACTCAAATAGATGAGTCAATCCAGAAGAATAAGGCAGAATTGAGGGTGCTTCGTCAAGAACAGTCCATCATGGAGGGCTCTGTGGCCGACGAACAGTGCCTGATTGAACGATACAAGAAAAATGAGGCCGAATTGGATCAAGAATTAAATATTCAAGCCCGGTCTCAATTCATCAGACGATATCAGACGGTTGCTGAACACTGACGGCTGTCCAGGGCCGAAGATAAATGGTCCCAAATCAAAATTGCCCTGGGGGCCCTTTTGTAAATTTTTATGTAAATTCTGACTTAGTAAACACGTTCTATTTTCCTATCGACAAGGATCACACTCCGTACTCCGAATCCGCAGGGACCAAATTAAACTTACTTCCCTTATAAAAAATCATCGCCCCTTGTGATAAAACAAAAAATCTTTAAAAACAACCTGAAATTGGGACATACCTGAAGTATTAATTAGAATGTCACAAAATCGACCCCATGTTCCTTCAAAACTTGTGGGTAACCATCCTGTTGGTGGCCATGCTGAAGACTTGTTACACATACTCAAACAACTGGATTTCAAATTCAGATTCTCCTAACGAGAAAGAAAAACCATTCATCGTGTTATTCGTCTGATGGAAACTCTTCGTGATATCCTAAGCCGCCTTCCTGATATTGATCACCATATGGACTTAATTGAACATCATGTAATAGCCATACTTCCAGACCTCAGTTGGGATCATACATTTTCCAATCAGTGCAGAGTCTTTTCAAGACTACGTACTCTTGTTGATCGTGAACTCCAGGCCATAACAGACATGAAGGCTCGTACCAATCACGATTTAGAATAAATGCAGAATCAATATGAATGATACCGACCTGATTTAGAAGACCATCTCGATGAGGACCCAGAATTAATTTCTAATAATTGGGATGAAGATTTTGACTCAGAAAAGGGAGACCCCCCACACATATCAATATCTGATAATAAATGAACCCTATTTTAGGTTCTAACCCTCTATGTTTGGGTTCTGAATAAAATTTCTTTTTATGCATTCTTTTTATCTGAAAAGGCAGGAAAATACCTCTTCAGATATCTAGCATTAATACAATCATTTACTCTTTTACCCTCTTGATTTATTATAATAAAGGCACCATTTCCAATTTTCTCATGAATAATAAATGGCCCTTCCCAGCTCGGAGACCATTTTCCTAATGGATCAATCTTCTTATATGTAGGAAGAATGATCATCCAAACCAAATATCCTTATTGGAAAGTCTTATAAAGGACTTTCTTTCCATAATACTTTGCCCTGATTCCATTCTGATTTACAATTTGATCGATTGCATAGAGTCGGTTAACATCCAGACTTTCCAATTGCTGCAACATAACTTGCTGATATTCCTCAGTAAACTCTCCAGTAGTAAAACTTGTACACCCAGATGATACTTGAATTTCGGCTGGTAACACAGCATCTTGCCCAAAAGTAAGTTGATATGGTGAAAATCCCATTGCCGAACTTCTGCTATTTCTGTGTGACCATAAGGCCTGAGGTAATAGCAAATGCCACTTTCTTGGATTCCCCTCTACCATCCTCTTTATGATTCCAATAATAATCTTATTGGCTGCCTCTGTCTGCCCATTAGCTTGGGGATAATAAGGTGAAGAATGGTTTACCCGAACCCCAAACTCCGCCAAGAAGCTTATAAATTTCTCCCCAGTGAAAACTAAACCTTGGTCGGTGGTTAAAGAATGAGGAATTCCATACCTATAAATTATCTGATTCAACAAAAAATCAATCACCTCCTTTTGATCCATATTTTTTAAAGCAACCGCCTCGACCCATTTAGTGAAATAGTCTGTTGCAACCAAAATAAAACAATGATGTTTGGATGAAGGGGGATGTATTTTGCCAATGATGTCCATGGCCCAGGACTTGAAAGGCCATGGTTTTACCATAGCTTGCAATTCAGTAACTGGCAGGTGATTCAACTGTCCGTGCTTTTGACATTCTTGGCAACCTTTTGCAAATTGTATACAATCTTCAAAGATCTTTGGCCAAAAGAAACCCAAACGATGTATAGCCCATCTCATATTCAAACCTGCCCGATGAGCTCCGCAGATCCCACTATGTACTTCTGTCATAACTTCCAAAGCCTGTATAGCCCATCTCATATAAGACTTCTTCTATCAATTGGAATCGTAGAGCCTTTAACAGTACCCCTATCGGCACATTTGCTCCTGGATTTTGTAGATACATGAAAATTTCCTTCCTCCTGTCGGTCCCATATTCTGTTTCCGACTCGATCTCTGCACAGATCTCTTTCGGGATTCCTTTACAAGCTTTTTGAGCTAACTCATCTGAAAGTTGGTTTTCCTTCCTAGGGATAAACTCAATTATCAACTCTGAGATTTTTGATAACAAACGACATACAATATCCCTATATCTATATAGATGAGGATAATTGCAAACATATTGTTTGGTTACCTGATTGATTACCAACTGAAAATCTCCTCTTATGATCACCGATTGAACATTCCCGGCTATTAAAGCTTCCAATCCCAAGATTAGGGCCTCATACTCTGCTGAATTATAAGTCATAGCTTCTAATTGCAGCTTGTACTTCTTCATTTGTTTGAAAGCATCTCTTAGATCTCTCAAGTGTTGCTCGAAACTGGAAAATTTGACAATGACATCATCAATATAAATTTCCATAGATTTGCCAATGAGGTCATGAAAGATCGAATTCATGGCCCTCTGATAAGTTGCCCCAGCATTCTTTAAACCGAATGGCATAACCGTCCAGTCGTAAATACCTAAAGCTCCTGGACACCTGAAAGTTGTATTATGAATATCTTCTTCTACCAAAAAGATTTGATTATAACCTACATAACCATCCATCAGACTGAGGATTTTATGTCCTGCTGCTGAATCAATCACCATATCGGCCATAGGCATCACATATTCGTCTTTAGGAGTGGCTATATTAAGATCATGGAAGTCAATACATATCCTGATCTTACCATTTTTTTTAACAACTGGTACGATGTTTGCCAACCATTCTGCATAACGGCAGGGCCGAATAAAGCCCACTTTAAGAAGTTTCTGAATTTCTTCTTTGATTTGAGGCATCAAATCAGGACTCATACACCTTGGAGGCTGCTTTTAAGGTTTAAAACCTTCTCTAATAGGCAACCAATGCTCTATCAGACTTCGTTCCATACCAGTCATTTTTGAATAATCCCAAGCTAAACAATCAATATTATTCTTAATAACCTCAAGTATCTTCACTTATTGCTCTTTAGACAAATAACCACTTATTCTTATCATTTTCGGAACCAGGTCGGTTCCTAAATTGAATTCCAACAAAGGGTCTTGAGCTGAGAAGGTTGGTTCTGTCTTTTCTAGCAAATCTGGCCACCGGAATTGTTCATCCTCCTGGTAATGAACATTACACATCTTTTTAATTTTTTATGCCTTTTTATAAAGCTGGCTTAAATAAAATTGATTAATAAGTAAACTACAATCTTCCATATTTGCACTATCCATAAAAGATATATTATAATATAGGTTTGACTTCCCTACGAGCCATACATGAGGTTTGTTCTTTTAGAAGAACATTGAATTCTGGCTGGTGAATCTATAACCCTTCCTTGGGTATTCACTAGCCATAAATGCCTGAGACATTGGGGGTATGTGATTAGAATAAAATACTGATTCTTCAGCCTTTTCTAATGTGCCAAAAGGGTTATCATTTGCTTCCATTTTAAAGACCTGATTACTCTCCCAGAACATTAATTGATGGTGCAGTGATGATGGCACACATTGAGATGCATGAATCCAGTCACACCCCAGTAAGATCGAATAGGTAGTGTCTGCATCCACTACAAAGAATACATAAGAAATCGTCTTTGGTCCAACTTCAATTGGGGCTACCATCATACCTTCTGGTTTTGTCGGTTGCCCTGTGAAACTAGTCATCTTGAAATCCACTGGAGATAAATCGTGAATTCCTTTTCTTAACTTCTTGAGGTTCTTTAATGGCATAACATTGAAGATGGCTCCGTTGTCAATGAAAACCTTCGTGACTGGTTTCCCACAAATGTGTGCATTAACATACAGAGGTTTCAAATGAGATGTTGTACCTTCTGGGATAGGAGAAAAAACTATCGGAGGAATTACTGACTGAAAATCAGGATCTGAAATCTTTGCCCATTCTGGTTCCTCCGTAGAACCATCCACCAGACTTTCCCATAAAGGTTCTTCTTCAATCCAATGAACTTATGTCATTCGGCAGGGGACTCGTGGTCCTAGCCGAGATTTGACAGATCTTGGATCTACTTCTATTGTACGAAGTTCTTCTCCTGCCTCGTTCCCAGGTTGGGCTGTTAGCGATTCTAAACGGAATTCTTCGAGGGGTGGATTAATGTTGATCCGTTTACAATACTGACATCTGAAACCTTCAACCTTCTCGTTTGATGCTTCTTTATCTCCCTTCTGTATAGACTGACTTTTTTTTGGACCATTAGAAGCGACTTGGAAATCGTTCGGCTGTTTTGTTAAAGGGACTCCTTTCCGGTACATTGCAGCATACCTGCATTTGGCATTACGAATTTGGGTACGATTCATACCTGAAAATCGAGGGTCAATATTAATTGGCAAAGGTTTTTTATTTCAAACCCAATTGTCTCCGACCAGGCCGGTCCTTCTTTTCGGATGGTTCCGGACCAACACTTGTTCATTTAGTTCCACATCACAACAACCGTCTTGATTATCCCACTTTTCTGCTATTGGCTTTTCATATATCTTGAATCTTTCTTTTTGTTGGCTATTGTTTGGCTGATATATTCTTCTTGGTATGGGAATTGCTCGTATGTCAACCATTGTTGTGGTTACTTTCGGGAACGGCTGTTGTTCTACACCTAGGGTGATATATTTGAGCCGTCCTACTTTGATAGCCCTTTGGATTTCCTTCCGGAAGTGTGTGCATTGGTTTGTATAATGAGTAAAAGAATTATGCCACTTACAGTACGATTTTCCTTTGATTTCTTCTTTAGTGGCCAATCTTTGACCTTTGGAATTCGGATCTCCCAATCTGTCAATACGATATCGAAGATTTCGTTAGCCTTTGAACTATCGAATGTTGGTTGATCTTTTCTCTCAGTTCCTGGCAATGGCTTCAATTTGGAGCACACATAAGGCTTCCCAGAGATGATTTCGGCTGCCATTTCTTCCGTTTGATCAAAATCAGGGTTGTATGTTTCTGTCTCCATACTAGCCATTTGTTGAACTTTACTATGCCTGAAATTTTGATCTTTTTCTCTGAAGAGAGATTCTAAATGTCCAGCCTTGGATGCAAGACTTGTCAGATCTTCTACGTCATGTGCAGTGAGTGCCTCTCTAAAACGAACGTGCATATTACGGACCACTAAATTGGTCATCTCTTTTTCATTAATTATTGTGGGGCATCATCCTTTCATCAATCATACCCTTTCGATAAACTGCGAGGCTGACTCTTCTGGAAATTGTTTCATTTCCAACAAATTAGTAAGAGAAATGGTTGCCAAAGGGTTGAAGAATCTAACATGGAATGTCATTTCTAAACCTTCCCAGGTTTGTATTTGTCCAGGTGGTAAATTGAAAAACCACGAAAAAGTTGTCCTAGTAAGAGACAAGCCAAATAGTTGTAGTTTATAAAAAGAATTATTACCAATCTCTCCTAATTGCGCTGTGAAACGACCCACATGTTCTATGGTGGAAGATCCATCTTCTTCTGAGAAAGCATGAAAGTCGGGTGGTCGATAATTTCTTGGGAGAATAATCGTTAATGATCCTTTCTGGAAAAGGTCTTTGATAGGCCGGGCGGTTAGCCACATGGGGATTCATGCCGAAAATGAACCCTCAAGACATGCGCAATTTCTTCAAGATCCAAACGAGGGTGTTGATGATCAGGTATATGTATGGGATCATGCATATGTCCTCCTTGCCTCTCTTCCCTCACGATGTTCGGCTGAGTGTTATCGACTCTTGGTCCCAAAGGAACATTATTTGGGAAAGTTAAAGGAGTCTTCCCCCTATCTATTCGATTGAAAGCTGTGGCGCTAGGAACTATACTATCAACGTATGACGGCCCTGCAAATGTTGATCCTGAAAAAGTTGCCTGAAAATGAGAAGGTGACAAGGCTGGGGGCGTGCTTGAATGTAACGTGACTTTGGACAGCGCCTGACCTAGCATCTTCTGCATTAAATTATGTTAAACGTGCAACATTGTTTGTATGGTAGTCATCTGTTGATTGTTAAATTGTTGAACATAAGTCAACCATTCAGGCTACACTTGAGACGTCTCCCCTGTAGTAGGAACAACTGTGGTTGGATTTGATGTCGTTGCAGAAACTTCGACACCGCTGGTGTTGTTCTGAGTTTGAGTGCCTGCCATAGTATTTCTACTAATAATCCGCCCAGAACGCAAACGTATGAAGTCGTTGTTGGAAGTAGGATTAGCTATTTTGCTTTCCTTCCCATTGTGGTCGCCAATTTGTTGTTTGGTTTTTCAACAAAGTAAAGTAAAGCCCGAAAATATTATCGAACTTGAATAAAAACTTATTTGTAGCACAAAGCAATGAATATACGAAAATAACAGGTTATCCCCAACAGTAAATCTGTAATGTAAAAAAAAAATAATTATTGTCTGGATTGAAGATCCTTTTCGTGAATAAATTTGAATCCTTAAATATTTCCTAAAGAGACGTTTTAAAAAGTCGCTTGGTCAACCGCCATCAACCGCCCCACACATTACTCCCCCACTGACGCGTGTCTTAACCGTCTCGCCAACCGTTCCCGCTAGTTATAGGACTCAACTGGCTCATCCGACTGCTCCTGTAGCGCTCTGCCTCCTTAAATTGGCTGCTGGCCCAACCGACTACCCAGCTGCCAATCCTCCTGCCCAAAGCAACCCTTGATCCCTCAGATGGACTGCTGGCCAACCGACTACCTCGAGAAACCCTTTACCACCTGATGGGCCCGACGGGCCCACATCTTCTCTTATTTTGGGCCATTACCCTAATTATAAATTTTATACTGAACAATAATGTATCTCATTCTTTATCACTTTATATTTATTTGATTAAGATAATATATATAATTACTTTTAAAATGAATTCAAAATAAATATTAAACAAAAGTATTATTATTATATTCATATAAAATAATTTTAATATTTTTTCACTATAACTTTTATCAAATAAATTATTACAAACACTCAAAAAACTCAAAAGTGTAAGTCACTGATATTTTCATATATTCATATATGTTCAATATTTCGTTATAAAAAATATATATTCAATACTTGTATATATAGTTGATGAGTTACCGCGAGAGTGAAGAAAATAGAAGGAATAGGGCAAGAAAAAGAATTAAAACTAATGGTAATTTAGTAATTTTATCAAATTGTATTAAATAATATTAGGGTATTAAATTAAATTAATAATCCTATAAATTGATATTAATTAGTGCATCGGACCTGCGATTATTCTTCGAAATAAACGCCCCCATAATATACTAACATAATTCACGTGTTATATGTCTTTATAATGTACTGTTTATCTTTATATAATATGTTGTCAGTGCTTATATAATATATTGTTAATATATACATTATAATATATTTTTTGTATTATATTAATATAACCGATGTGTTGTATATATATATATATTTTTATCATGCATTGTTTGTTCTTATATTATATCATTTTGTATTAAATTTTGTATATCAACATCCATTATCTACAATTTCTTTTTATTCCTAAAAATATTATTTTATTAAATGTAGTATTTATTTTTATTTAATATATTACACAAAATGTTATATTTTACTTCAAATGTTAATATCATAATCTTATTTATATTGCAAACACAATTGAATACTCCATTGTCATTGGCGGTGCAGGGAGTTGATAGATAAGATAGACATTCTATACATGCATGTGAATTTGATACTGAATATTATATTTAATGCTGTTAATTCCATCATTGGTGCTAATGTGGATAAGACTTAGGCCCGTTTGGACAAGTAGATATTAATGCTGATATTTTTAAAGTGGGTTTAAGTTGTATTTGTATAGATAAATTATTAATAAATTTAAAATTTTTAAGTAGTTAATTAATTTTTTATTATTTTTATTAAAATTAATTAGGGTAGGTTTGTTTTGTGAAATATTTTAAATTGATATTTTTTATATGTGATATAGAAAACTGTGTAGATAATATAAAAATAATAAATATGAGTGATATATTAATAGTTTTTTAAAAAAACGCGTGAAATAAAAAATACAAATAGAACGTACCTTCAGTTTTTAGAAGAAATAATATATGTATAGTAATTATATTTTAATAAAGATTATACTTATAGTAATTATAACTTTTTATAAATGTAAAAAGACTTGTAATATAAAAAAAAGGAAAAGAAAAGAAAAGAAAAACTAAAGAGATAATTATAGAGATAGTGATGAAGGTAACTTTAAGAAATGCATGTATTTGTTTGTAGGCTTTGAAATGAGATTCAATATTTTAAATAGTAAAATTTTAAATTATAATAATTATTTAATATAATATAAATATATATTGATTTAATTTTTTAATATAAAATTAATTTTAATAAGTATAAAAAATATTTCCTTCATCCGATTTTTAAGGGTCATATTTAACTTTTGCATCATTATATTTAAAATTAAAAATATCCTTATATGTGCATAATTTTTTGTACAAATGTCTTTTTATTAGTATTATAAAACACTAATGAAAGTATTTTTGTAATTTTTTTTTTTAATTTATATTATTTTTTGGATATAATAATTAATATTTAAATATCAACACACAAAATATAAATGAGACCCTTATAGCCCGGACGAAGGTAGTAAATATTTTTATAATTTTAGGAGAATTAATGAATACCAAAATTCCAATTGAAAGCTACAAATAAGTAGAGCCTTGTTGTCTAGAATGTTCTACAGATTTTGTTTAGAATAGTAAAATAGAGAACCTATATCGAAATAAGGAAAGGCTGCATTTTATTTTTTTTAAAAAAAATTACTACAAAATAATAACAATAAATTTAAGATCGATGAAATCTAAATTTATAATAGACAGATATATATATATATAGAATAAAAGCTTATATTATGACATAAGCAACACATCTTCATGACGTAAATTGTATAATTTTAATATATACGTATTCTCTTCTTCCGAATTAATTATGCCATTTTGCTTGAACACCGATATTATAAAATAATAATATTTTAATATAAAAGTGAAATAGTGTTGGACCCTAAGTCCAAATGACTCAAAACTGAAAGCAACGTCTTCCATCAGGCTGTGGAACTTCCATGGAGTAAGAGGGTATAACTTCCACACGCCTTTGGACAACAAGCTCCATCAACCCTGGGTTGGCAACTTCGTAACATTAATATAAGACCCTGGCACTTATATGTCCTATATGAAAGGTTCTATGAGTCAAAACCAAAGAAAAAAGAAGGAAGATTCCATGTAACTCGAGGTTGTTGGAGACATATCCCCGTAGATCAGTTAGGAGTATGATGGAAGCAAGTCAGGGTAAGGTGTAGGTCTAATCCAGGGGCAATGGAAGAAATTCAGAGCGAATAGAATCAGGTCCAAAAACAACGGAAGATGTTCAAAGCGAATGGAACCCAGTCCAGAGATGATGGAAGCGGTTGGAAGCTTATGGAAGGAGGTTAACTGGTGGTTGAGAGAGGTGGAGGAATAATGAGAACTGCCCTTTTTTGTGGAAGAGATGGTTATGCTAGCTTAGGATTTAAATTAGGAAAAAATACAACACAGACACGCACAACCAGATCAAATCGTCTATTTTTCTATTTTTTTCTTTCATGTTCTAGTTTCGTTTATGCAATTTAATTCAAGTTATTGTTTTCTGCAATTTATTTTACTTGCTTTCCATAGATTATCGTACTTTAGTTCGATTAATCACGAAGATCTCGATTACCCAACAACGGATTGGCTCTTTGGAGTACTTCCGAAACCCTTATTGACGAAATCGACGAACTATTTTGGAACTTCCGAATTTCAGGTTCCAACAATTGGCACGCCTGGTGGGACCAAGTCGGGTTTGTGTATGCAACTTCGTAGTGGTAAGGTGATCACCATAGAAAATCAGAATCAGAGAGCAGGTCTGAATATCGGTGCAAGAAATAATGGAATTGGAACGCCGGTTCATCCCAGTGGAAGCCGCACCCCAGGGCTGAGGAAAGAAGAAGAATCATCATCGACCGAAACGATGGTGAACATGGTACGCAGAGAAGTGAATCAATGTAGTCAGGCTGGAATCGGGGATATCGCATATGAAGCCTCTAGGCAATTGGCCGACGTGATCCGGCCAACTGTGAGGAATGAAGCATTTCAGATTCGCGAAGAAGAACATCGAGCAACGGCTAGTGGAGTGCAAAATTCTGGAATTTCAGGAAATACATATGGAGGTCCAAGAGGAATAGCTCCATATGGTAGAGGGATCCCATCCCTCACAGAGAATGTCGGTTCCAGCTTAGGTCGCGGGAACGCTGGATCGCCCAAGGGGCCGACGAATAGAGCATGATTGCAGTTCGGCAATATAACGATTCTTCCACGCCTGCAAGGAGGGCAAACCAGCGGAGGCTTTGGCCATCAGATGGTTGGAGGACCGGATGTCGTTGGAAGCGGTGTTTGCGGAACCCATCCAGGGACAACATTGCCGGGACAGTTCACAGGTTAGCCTACATGGAACGCACCTCCACAGCCGTGGGTTCAGCAGGCTCCATATGTTGTCGTCCCTCAGAGAGGAATGGCTGGCCAAGCTTGGGGACCAGGAGGGTAGTCCCTGATTCTTAATCAGCAGGATGCCCGACCATTGATAGATACATATATTCTAGTAGAAAGTATACGAAGGGCTTTCCCACGAATGAAATTTTAAGAGCGACCGGTGTATCAAAGACTTTATCCAAGTTGGGTAAGTGAGATGATGCCGTTGCCTGTTCAAAATAACGCCAGATTTTACATTGTTCCCAGGCGAAGATGGGAGATCAACGATAGAGCATATTGGAAAATTTACAGCTCAGTGCGGAGACTTGGGAGAAAATGACTGGTATCGTTTGCAATTATTTTCTTTATCTCTAACGGGTACTCCATTTTCATAGTATGCGTCGTTGGCACCAGGTACCGTGCAGTCTTGGTCAAATTTGGAAAGGCTTTTCCATGACCGTTTTTATGCGCCACCGGTGGAGACTACAATATCCCATCTGGTAGCTGTAAAATAGGGGTATGATGAGCCTGTAGTGCAATTTTTGGAAAGATTTCGACAAACTAAGACACGGTGCACAGTGCAAATTCCTGAACACCAAGCAACTGCGATGGCAGTAGATAACATGCGATCAGACCTTCGAGATCGGTTAGGAGTCCAAGATTTCTAGGATTTTTCACATTTAAGTGCATTGGCAATGAGAGCAGTAAAGCTCATCCGAGATAGACGGGATGCTGCAGTTGGAAGGTGGAAGAAAGATGGAAGAGCCGGGGTAACGTGCTGTGCAGATGATGAAATTTCAGCTGATGAGGAATGTTGTGAGGAACAAGATGCGTTGGCCGCTGAGTTATTGAAAGGAAAAGCTTATTCTTGTTCGACATTAAGGCCTATAAAGGGTAAGAAGATCGGAGGTGTGTAGTATACCTTCGATGTGTCTAAAGTCGAACAGATATTTGATCATCTGTTGAAGGACAAACAAATCAAATTCCGGGACGGGCAGCGAGTGCCGTCACCAGAGGAACTGAAAGGGAAAGTGTACTGCAAGTGGAATGGAGCTATACACATGCTACCGCCAATTGTACGTACCTACGAAATACAGTCCAGAAGGCCTTAGATGAGGGCAGATTGAAGTTAGCAGAAAAGAGTATGCAAGTGAACGCTAATCCGTTTCTTGCTCCATCCATTAACACCATGTCCACAAGAGGTCCTAAGAAACAACACAAAGGGAAGCAATAGGTTCGGCAGCCGGTTCATGAACGAATCGAACCTAGGATACCACAACGAGGTTCAGTCTTTGATAGGTTGTCTATAGGAAAGACGCCTAATGGAAACGGTGGAGGTAAGAAACCTAGAGTCATAAAGTGGAGCCCTAATTTGAAAGTGACGATTCCAGATGCGCGGGAAGTTCGGGAATGCAATAACATGATGACTAAAGCCACAACTCCAGGCTCAAATATCAAACCGGATGCCACTATGGCTGATGTGAAAGTCGCTAGTGGAAAGCGAGTTTGGACTATTACATCCGTCGATCATATTACCATTACTCCAGAAACGACGTGGAAGCCTCCATCAGCAGTAGATTCAAAGAAGTGGACAGTCAATGTGCCGGAGGCAAATGCTAGGAGGGCAATGGGCGACCTTACACGGTCCCAGAAACGAAGGGCACAAAGAAAACGATTACAGGCTAAGCTGGAAGCTGAAGGTATCAGCTAAATCCAAATAGTGCAGGGGGAAAGGGTAAGAAAATTGAATCAGAGGTTGAGGAACAGAAGGAAAGACCTGGGAAAAATCGAGAGTTGCAACCTCGCTTGATTTTTTATACGCCGAACGCCAGACCCGCTCCAAATTGGCAATGCCGATGGGTGCCAAAAACTACACAGCCGAAGGAGCTTGATGCTAAAGCTGGCCAATTATCGGTCGTTGGGTTGTTGCCATCTGAGTTCAAAGCTCCAGAACGGGAGCAGAATTACGAGGGTGTGATCGTAGATGAAAAGCCAGCTGCAGAATGGAACAATGTAGTGACAACTGTCACATTTGATCGAATTGGGTCAGGGCAGAATAAACATGTGAAGCCTTTGTACATTCAAGCTTTAATAGAAGGAAGACCTGTGGGTAGAGTACTGATTGATGGCGGCGCATTTGCTAACGTGATGCCGTTTTGTACATTTAGAAAATTAGGAAAGACAATGGATGATTTAATACCAACCTCAGTACGAGCCACAGATTTTATGGGGAATTCTTACAAGCCGGTGGGAATTGCTACTGTTGAGGTGCAAGTTGGCACAAAAAGTTTCCCTCAACGTTTCTAATAATAACAGTCGCCCGTCATACGCAGCATTGTTAGGGCAATCAGGAATACATAAACAAAAACAGCAATTGCGAGTATGTCCCGTCGACCTTACACCAGAAGTTGCTGATTTGGGATGGCAACAACGTTCAAGAAGTATAAACAGAGAATGATCCATTCGCAACGGAGGTCACAACTGTAGATGCGACTTTCTATTATTCAAAGATGATTCCACTGTCAGAAGTGATCGCCTCCATTTCTAACGAAGGAAATTATGAATGTGTGTTTAGTGATAAGTAGTTCAGGGTTCAACTGAGGGCCGATCCACGGTCTATGAATGAAGAAGATTATGATGAATTTCGAATGCGATGAAATTCAATGTGAGCCTTCCGGAGCATGCTCCAATGTGAGTTTAGAGCCGTTCAGAGCAGGTTTCACAGAAAGTAGTGAGCTACTCGGAACGGGCTCTATTGTGAGTTCAAAGCCGCCATCCAGAGCTGGCTCCTTGGAAAACTTTGAGCCGCTGGAAACAGGCTCCGTTACGCAACATCCAGAGCCGGCCATAGCAGACCCGGTGGAAGGTTCAGAATTGCTTAGAGGAAATTCCATTGGCAGTTTAGAATCATCCAGGAAAATCGCCGGTGAAGTAGAATTACCATCACCTGTGCACAAAACATACCCATCGTTCCAGGCTCAAGACCCACTAGAGGATGTTGATTTGAGTACCGATGGAATTTCACGAATCACCAAGGTTAGTATATTGTTAACATCGGAGGATCGAGCCGCCTTGGTAACACTTATAAGGGAATACCGGGATTGTTTCGCTTGGGATTACGATGAAATGCCAGGCTTGGCTCGAGAGCTCATCGAAATCAATTGCCCATAAAAGTCGGATATAAACCCCACAAGAAGCCACCACGAAGGTTTAATCCAGACGTGTACCCAAAAATCAAGGAAGAAATTCAGTAACTCTTGGGGGCAACATTCATTCGGACTTGTCGATATCCAGAATGGGTGGCCAATGTCATTCATGTACACAAGAAAAATGGCAAATTGTGGGTATGCGTCGATTACCGCAATCTGAATTTGGCAACACCCAAAGATGAATACGTTATGCCTATCGCCGATATGTTAATGGATGCAGCCGCCATGAACGGGAGTCTGTCGTTTATGGATGGGTATTCCGGCTATAACCAGTTTTTATAGCCGAGGAGGATGTTATAAAAACGGAATTCCGATGCCCAGGAGCCCTTGGAGTATATGAATGGGTGGTGATGCCGTTTGGGTTAAAGAATGTTCGAGCGACTTACCAGTGAACAATGAATACCATATTTCACGATTTAATTGGACAGACGGTGGAAGTTTACATCGATGACATAGTGGTGAAATCCAAGAGTTTTTCGGAACATCTGGTGGATCTCGAGCAAGCTTTCCGGTGAATGAGACACTATAATTTGAAGATGAATCCAGTGAAGTGCGCATTCGAAGTGGCCTCCGGAAACTTTTTGGGTTTCATGGTGCATAATAAGGGTATCGAGGTGGATAGTAACAAAACGAAAGCTATCATCAATGCCCGACCGCCTGAGAATCTAAAACAGCTCCAAGGATTCCTTGGGCAGGTGAACTTTTTGCAAAGATTTATTTCGAATGTTGTAGGCAAGCTTAAAGTTTTTTCCACATTACTCAAATTGCGGAAAATGAAGGAATTTGTGTGGAAGTTGCCACACCAGCAAGCTTTCGAAGCTATTAAGGAATCCATGGCCAATCCACCGGTGTTGATGCCGCCGCAAGCAGGAAAACCTCTACGCTTATATGTTTCGGCCACTGAGAATACGATTGATTGCTTACTGGCGCAGGAGGCTCCCGATAAAAGCGAGCGTGCCATTTTTTGCCTTAGTAAGGTAATGAATGATGCGGAGACAAGGTACACTCCTATGGAAAAATTATGTCTCGCCTTATTTTATGCTTGCACGAAACTTGAATATTATTTGGCCCCAAGGGAGACGGAAGTGGTGTGTCATATCAATATTTTGAGATATTTATTAAGCAGGCCAGCTTTAAGAGGGAGGCAAGTGAAATGGGCTGTAAATCTAGCCGCATTTGATCAAAGATATGTACCATTTAAAGCTATTAAGGGACAGGTCATTGCTAATTTTCTGGCAGATCATCCGAGCTCGGTATCTGACCAAGCGGCTGATCGTATGAAAGTTGTTATTAGTCTGATGCCATGGATCTTGAAGTTCGATGGTTCTAGCACGCAGACTAGAGCTGGAGTTGGGGTATTTATTGAGAGCCCATGGGGAAGAAAGTGGACCGATGCTAGACCATTGGCACCCGGATTTACTTACAATCAAGCAGAGTACGAAGCCTTATTAGTTGGATTGAGGATTGTCCATAAAAGGGGAGCCAAGGCGATTAGAGTTCAAGGCGATTAGAGTTCAAGGCGATTCACAATTGATTCTGAAGCAAATTGCTGGAGAATTCCAATGCAAAGATGAAAAATTGAGAAACCTTCGAATTGAGGCAGTTACGATGTTGCAAAAGTTTGACGACGCGGTGGTGAAATTCATACCTCGAGCTGAAAACGGAATAGCTAATGATTTAGCTCAAGAGGCCTCTGGGTATAAGTCATCCGCCATAGGAAAATTCAAGTCAAGGCGAGTATGTATATGCCCAGTGGAAGTGGAGGATTGGCGTATGGAACTAAGAAAATATTTGTAACAACCAACCGGTGAAACTTCTGAAAAGCTACAGAATGAGGTTCTGAAATATACTTTAATTGACAGGATCTTTTTCGCAGAGCCGCTGATGGAATGTTAATGAAATGCGTAGATACTCAAGAAGCCATGAAGGTGATAGGTGAAGTGCATGAAGGGATTTTTGGAGCACACAAATCTGGATTAGTCATGAGATGGAAGATCCGATGATATGGGTACTTCTGGCCATCAATGAAAGAAGACTGCATCAAGTATGCTCAAGGATGTGAATCGTGTCAGCGACATGGTCCTTTGATCCGAATTCCAGCGGAAGAAATGCATGTAGTGGTGAAACAATGGCCATTCCGGGGATGGGCGATGTATATTATCAGAAAGATCCATCCGCCATCCTCCAGACGACACTCATTCATATTGGTGGCCACGGATTATTTCACAAAGTGAATAGAAGTTGTACCATTGGTCAACGTAACATATCAAGAAGTGATCAAGTTCGTTAAGGAACACATCATTCACCGGTATGGAATCCCGCAGATGATTACCGCCGATCAAAGTACTATTTTTACCAGCGATAGAGTGGATGCCTTCTCCGCAAAGTACGGGGTTGCTCTTTTGCATTCGTCCCCGTATTACGCGCAAGAGAATGGGCAGGTCGAAGCAACCAACAAGGTCTTAATTTGGGTACTTAAAAAGGCCGTGGAAGATAACCCGAGAAGATGGCATGAAGTGTTAGGGGAGGCTTTATGGGCTTGTAGGCAATACCAAAATAAAGCCACTGGTTGCACTCCATTCCAACTGGTCTATGGGAAAGAGGCGATATTGCTATTGAAAATCACGGTGCCATCATTACGAGTGTTGAAGCAGAATTCGGTCAGTCCCGAGCAATACGACACAGCTATGTTACAAAGGTTGGACGATGTACACGAGGATCGGATGATGGCCTTGGAGAATATCAGAGTGAATAAAGGTGAAAGTAGTACGAGCTTACAACAAAAAGGTACGTCGGCGAGCATTTCAAGAAGGAGATTTGGTATAGAAGGCAGTGTTACCCGAAGAATTCAAAGATAATACGTTCAGGAAATGGTCTCCTACATGGGAAGGTTCATATCAAGTGAGTAAAGTGTTGCCCAATGGTGTTTATAGATTGATGAGTGTTGATGGGATGGAACATAGAAATGTTATCAAAGCTAAGCACCTAGAGGGATACATGTCGCCACTTGAGTTCAGATAAAGGAATGAAATGGACAAGTGAAAGCAGGCCCTGTTTAGGCCGCTAGATACAAAGCAAAATGAAAGCAGGCTATTAAGCCACTAATGTGCAAAATGAAAGCAGGCTATTAAGCCGCTAATGTGCAAACTGAAACAAAATGGAAGTGAGTTGTCTTAAGTAGCAAAATAAGTAGAAAATCATAAAATCCAGATGAAATTGCGGATAACATGGAGAAAGGTGAATGGTTCCCAAAGTTAAGGTATGGTGGGAGTATCCTTTGAAGCTGGGTCCACATTTGGCTCGGAGTTACCAGCACATGGCGCTGCTTCCATGGGAACTAGATCTGCCGGAGTCGGGATCGGCTCTTCCAGAGATGGAGCCATTCCATCAGGACCTAGTGCTTCTTCCATGAGAACTGGATCCGCCAGAGTTAGGATCGGATCTTCCAGAGAATCAGGGCCCGGCGCTGCTTCCATGAGAACTAGATCCGTTGGAGTTGGAATCAGATTTTTCGTAGCCGGAGTCGTTCTATCAGGACCTGGTGTTGCTTCCATGGGGACTTGATCCATCGGAGTCGCAATCGGATCTTCCAGAGCTGGAGCTGTTCCACCAGAGCTAGCGCCGCTTCCACTGGAGTTGAAACTTTTGGAATCGGGACTACTCCACCAACGACTGGAACCACATCTGTAGAAATGAGACCTTTTGAGGACAAGGTCATTCCACTAGAGCTTGAAACTATACCTGCTAGAGCGGAGCCCTCTAGGATCGATGCTGCCTCCTCGGAGATTGGAATGGTCGAAATCGAAGGTGGGTCGGAAGCACTTTGGTATGCTGCCACTTCTAAGGCTGACATCAAATTCCTCACAACATGAGCAATAGATGCTTGGATGTTGGCAACGGTCTGTAGCGGAGGTTCATATTTGGAAACCATGGGAGTGTCTGCCACAAGAACAGAAGGTGGTGCATCCCCTGCATATTCATCGTCAGGGTCTTAAGATGGTGAAGAGATTACCTATGCTGAAGGTGTGCAAACTGGCCACAAAGAGGCCAGGGTCCCCCATTCCGACTCTAGTTCCTTCAAGGTCGCCTCCCCGTTGGTGGCATTGAACTCATATAGAACTTTCTTCTACGACAAAGCTGCTATGGGGGTATCTAGGCGCTGGGACCTCCGATATAAATTAGCTTGCATTCGGCGCTTCTCCGCCAATAGCCGTTCCAACTCCGCAATTTCAGGACTTAATTGGGCGAGCCGAGCTTCGAGACGAGCCATTTTGGCTTGCTTTGCTAATTGCTCAGTGTGATAAGCTTCAAGCTGATTTGAAGTAATGGAAGTTTCATCCTCAGTGTGCGAATATTCATCCTGCAAAGACTGTTTCTATTTCCTTAATGTTCCCAACTGATCCAAGTGCATCCTCTTGAAGTTCCGGTTCTCCTCTGCCATCCTGCGGCGCTGAGTAAAGGCGTTTACTTTGGAAGATAAGCCGATCTATTGCACGCGAATAGACTCGGGAAGGTTTGCAGAGGAAGGGGATTTCGCTAAATTTAGCAAAACGAACTGGATGGAACTCAAGGTTTTAGGATCTCCTGGGGACGCTTCCAAACAGATGGTGATGAATTGTTCGTCCAGACCCTCAGCGAATTGACTCAAAAGTGCCAAAGTAGACGTTGCATCCTGATTCCCAAGGAAATACTCCTGAATATGCTCCGTACTGATATTCAACTCCGAAGTAACACGACCTGCATGAGGTGGGGCAGGAGTGTGGTCTGGAGGCGGAAAATGAGTCCCCGACGTCCTCGAAGGTGCATGCTTGTAAAAGATGTTGACAATTAACATTCTAATGTGAATGTGAAGAGGAATGCAGTTTGGGTGATGGAAATACCTTGGATACCGAAGCTTTAGGTGGATGAACCTTCGAAGTAGGATTCACCATAGTGTGAGCCGTAGTCCTCGTCGTCGGGGTTGCATCAACACCTTTGCGCATTTTCTTAGCGAGTTGGATGCAATGATACATACGAATGAGAAAATTATGGAGTATTCGTGGAAGAAGTACATGGAGATGAGTATGAACCTCGGTGTTGGGAGAGAGAGTTGCACGGTGCTTCTCCAAAGGTTAGCTTTGGCCTTAGCATGCCGAGTTGATCTATGTACAAGGAAAGAATCTGTCACTGCGAACACAAACAGAGTCAGCTGAATATTTAGTGAGTAAAACTCAAAGAGAAGATGAAAGTTTACCTTCGATGATCTCAGGAGCCGCATTTTCAACCTCCTCAGCGGCAATATCAGTTGTTTTACTATGGTGGTCGGAATCGGTATCAATGAAACTGCGTAGCCATGAAGCCGAAGGTTCATCAAAAAGAACATCCTTTAAGGATTCTCACCAGCCTGCAAACGTCAAATCGGTGGAGGGCCTGGTTTCGAAGACAGGAAGGGGTGAATCCTCAATTGTTGCATTCAAGCCCCGATATATATCAAGATCTTCAGAAGATAGGTCCTTTGCCGCTGGAGGAAAGGGCCCTTGACAATGGATGCGGTACATTGGGATCGCCTGTTGGAGTCCAAACTGGCGCGCATACAACTGTGGGAAGTATCCCTCTACTCCAACTGGTAAAGAACGAGAGGTAGGCTTTAAATGCAACAATAAGGGCCTTGCGATTAAAACTTGATTCCATGATGAATTGACGGAAGACCAGTTAGGGGAACCATCCTCCTTCACTGGCGGGGGCTTAGAAAACCAATTAGGCCCATGAGATCACTCTGATAAAGGGAAAAATCGTGCGTCCTCATGGTTACTCGACGACAAGAAAAAGTTAGCGATTTGAAAGGCATTGCGGGAGCACTCAAACCCAACTAAAAACACACCAATACATTCCTCGTTCGGAATTTGGAACGGCCACGGTATGTCAAACAGCTCGGGAAACATATAAGCAGCCCAGAGTTGAAGAAACCACAAAGGTCCCCTCGGGGTGGATACACGCTCCTCACGACCTAGGCGGGTACGAAGATCGTTAAGGGTTCTATACAAATGTCCCAAGAAAAATTGACCAAGTGCCAAACAGTCACCCTCCACCATCGACGATACTAAGGGTTCGTATTCCCTAACCAAATTCCTACCAGCTGCACCTATGAAGAAGCGATTCACCCAGAGCATTAAAAAAGTCCTATGGCTATCTAGAAAACTAGCTTTTGAGTTCGGCGCCCTATACTTCTCGTATAGTAATGCGCTCGAACTAGACTTCGAATAGTCTATACCAAAATCGACAGTATTCGGTGGAGCAAGGAGCAGAGCATAATCATCCCCTGTTACGGGGAGACCTAACAACACCGCAATATCAAGTAATGTGGGTGAGATCATGCCGAAAGAAAAGCAAAATCCGTTCACCGCCGGACACCAAAATCCTAGGTGTACAAAAAGAATATTGGAGTTGGGATGAGAAACCTGTGTGCTGACAGTAATCATGTCGTCAATCCCCCAAGCTTCCCATTGAGCTTCAACTGAGCCACTGAGGGTCGCCGTCCATTCCTTGAAGGTCGTGTTGTCTGGATATCGGGTTAAAACCCTACCTTATCGAAGAGTCAATGAATAAAAGGGTTTCACGATTAACATGGGAGATACCCCGTCGCCGCCGGGATGATTTGCTGGAGTTCCTCTATTTGGAGATCCGTCTCGGCTGACGGTGTTAACATCCACGAATCCCAATTAGCGGACAGGCGCAAAGGTCCCTCATCTGGCATCGAATAGCGGATCGGACCTGGGACTGTCGCCATCGGCAAGGGCTCTTCCAAACCACCGGAAGGATGAGCTATCGGAAAAGCCATATGAATCGACACCTGCACTCACCAACTAGAACAAAAAATTCAAAGGAAAATAAGAGAGAAAAATGAGGGGGAAGAGAGTGGAAAGGGGAAGTGCTTAGATAAACCCCCAAAAAAGGCCTTAAGTGTCTTTTCTTTCAGACGACGCGGGAATGAAAGAGTGCAGTCGTCACATCAAGGTTGGAAGGCTTTATGCGATAAATCAAAATGGGTAGAATTTTATATTGAGGCCCGTGGGTGTGAGCTCCATATGAAGGAAATTCTAAAAAAGAGTAAAGCTCTACACGGTTCGCATTTTATCCTTTTTTTAAGGAGGGCAATTGTTGGACCCCAAGTCTAAATGACTCAAAGCTGAAGGTAACGACTTCCATCAGGCTGTGGAGCTTCCATAGAGCAAGAGGGTATAACTTCCACATGCCTTTGAACAACAAGTTCCATCAACCCTAGGTTGGAAACTTCGTAACATTAATGGAAGACCCCGGCACTTACATTTCCTATATGGAAGGTTCTATGGGTCAAAACCAAAGAAAGAAGAAGGAGGAATTCATGTAACTCGAAGCTGTTGGGGACATATCCCCGTAGACCGGCTAGGAGTATGATGGAAGCAAGTCAGGGTAAGGAGTAGGTCTAATCCAGGGGCAATGGAAGAAATTCAGAGCGAATGGAACCCGGTCCAGAAACAACGGAAGATGTTCAAAGCGAATGGAACCCGGTCCAGAGATGATGGAAACGGTTGGAAGCTGACGGAAGGTGGTTACCTGGCGGATGAGAGAGGTGGGGGAATAATGGGAACTGCCTATTTTGTGGAAGAGGTGGTTATGCTAGCTTAGGATTAAAATTAGGAAAAAACACCACACATGCACAACCAGATCAAATCGTCTATTTTTCTATTTTATCTTTCATGTTCTAGTTTCGTTTATGCAATTTAATTCAAGTTACTGCTTTCTGCAATTTATTTTGCTTGATTTACGTAGATTATCATAGTTTAGTTCGATTAATCACGTAAGATCTTGATTACCCGACGACGGATTGGCTCTTTGGAGTACTTCTGGAACCCACACCGACAAAATCGATGTACTATTTTGCAACTTCCGAATTTCAGGTTCCAACAAATAGATACGAAATATAAAGTAAAGATATTATAAAAAAATTATTGAAAATTTGATATAATAAAATAGAAAAAAATATGACAAATTGATTATTATTTACTAAAATGTGATAATAAAATTGAGGATAAATAAAATTATTTATTATAAATAGCCTATACATATATAAGTTTAACTAATTGTTGGACCCTAAGTCCAAAATGATTTAAATTTCGAAGATAGTGACTTCCATCAGGCTGCGGAGCTTCCTTGGAGCAAGAAGATATGACTTCCATAGACCTTCGGATGACAAGCTCCATCAAGCCTGAATTGGCAACCTCATAATGTTAATGGAAGACCACGGTACCTACATGTCCTATATGGAAGGTTCTAGGGGTCAAAATGGAAGGAAGAGAAACGAGGGTTCCATGTAACTCAAGGCTGTCGGGAACATATCCCTGTAGACCGGCAAGGAGTATGATGGAAACAAATCAGGATAGGCTACAAGTCTGATCTGAAGGCAATGGAAAATCCAGAGCGAATGGAACTTGGTCCAAGAACGATGGAAAATGCTCAACACGAATGGAACTCGGTCCAGAGGCAATGGAAGCCGTTGGGAACTGATGGAAGGAGGTTACTTGGTGGTTAGGAGAGGTAGAAATAAGTGGAAGAATAATTGTAACCACCCCTGTTAGTGGGAGAAGTGGTTATTCTAGCCTAGGACTACAATTAGAAAAAAGAAACACAACACACACACACACACAATAGATCAATTCGTTCATTTTCATATTTTTCTTTCATGTTTTATTTTTGTTTATACAATTTAATTCTAATTACATGCTTTCTGCAATTTATTTACTCGATTTCCATAGTTAATCGTAGTTTAGTTTGAACAATCTCGTGAAATCTTCATAACCCGACGATGGATTCGCTCTCTGGATTACATCTGGAACCCACACCGACGAAATCGACGAGCTATTTTGGAATTCCAAATCGCAGGATCCAACACCGACGACATCGACGAATTATTTTAGAACTTCCAAAATTGAGGTTCCAATAATTGGCACGCCCAGTGGGACCAAGTCG
Source organism: Andrographis paniculata (assembly GCF_009805555.1). Classification (NCBI taxonomy): domain Eukaryota; kingdom Viridiplantae; phylum Streptophyta; class Magnoliopsida; order Lamiales; family Acanthaceae; genus Andrographis; species Andrographis paniculata. The sequence continues at coordinate 5,125,084 of NW_026137611.1, forward strand.
GGTTCGTGTTCGTGTATGCAACTTCGTAGTGGTAAAGTGATCACCATGGACAATCAGAATCAGGGCTCAGGCCTGAATATCGGTGTAGGATTTCCTAGAACGGGAAAACCGGTTCATCCCGGTGGAAGCCTTACCCCAGGGCTGAGGAGAGAAGAGGAATCATCATCGACCGAAACTATGGTGACCATGGTACATAGGGAAGTGAATCAGTGTATTCAGGTTGGAATCGGGGATATCGCGTATGAAATTTCTAGGCAATTGGCTGATGTGATCCGGCTAACTGTGAGGAATGAAGCATTTCAGATTCGCGAAGAGGAACGTCGAGCAGCAGCCAGTGGAGTCCAGAATTCTGGAATTCCAGGAAATACATATGGAGGTCCGAGAGGAATAACTCCATCTGCTGGTGGGATTTCATCGCTCATAGGGAACGTCGGTTCCAGGTTGGGTCGAGGAAACACTGGATCGCCTAGGGGAAACGAGTGGAACAGGATTGCAATTCGGCAATGTAAAGATTCTCCAACACCCGCAAAAAGGGCAACCCAGCGGAGGTTGTGGCCCTCAAATGGTAGGAGGACCAGATGTCGCGGGAAGCGGTCTTTACGGAGCCCCTCTAGGAACAACGTTGCCAGGGCAGGTCACAGGTCAGCCTACTTGGAACGCACCTCCACCGCCGTGGGCTCAACAGGCTCCGTATGCCGCTGTCCCTCAAGGAGGAATGGCTAGTCAAGCTTGGGGACCAGGAGGGCAGCCGCTGATTCCTAATCAGCAGGAGGCCAGCCCATTAATAGATATGATATTCTAGTAGAAAGTATCCGAAGAGCTTTCCCACGAATGAAATTCAAAGAGCGACCGGTGTATCAAAGACCCTACCCAGCTTGGGTAAGTGAGATGATTCCGTTGCCCGTTTGAAATAAGCCCCTGATTTTTAACTGTTCTCAGGCGAAGATGGGAGATCAACGATACAACACATTAGGAAATTTACAGCTCAGTGCGGGGATTTAGGAGGAAATGATTGGTATCATTTACAATTGTTTTCCTTATCTCTGACGGGTACTGCATTTTCGTGGTATACATTGTTGGCTCCAGGTACTGTGTAGTCTTGGTCGGATTTGGAAAGGCTTTTTCACAACCGTTTTTATGTGCCACCAGTGAAGACTACAATATCCCACCTGGTAGCTGTAAAACAGGGATATGATGAGCCTGTGGCACACTTTTTGGAGAGGTTTCGACAAGCTAAGACACGGTGCACAGTGCAGATCCCCGAACAGCAAGCAACCGCGATGGCAGTAGATAACATGCAATCAGATCTTCGAGATCCGCTGGGAGTTCAGGATTTCCAGGATTTTTTGCATTTAAGTGCACTCGCAATGAGAACAAAAAAGCTCATTCGAAAGAGACGGGATGTTGCTGTAGGTAGGTGGAAGAAAGATGGAAAAGCAGGGATAACTTGCTGTGTGGATGATGAAATCTCAGCCGACGAAGATTGTGGTGAAGAACAAGATGTGCTAGCGGCTGAGTTGCTGAAAGGAAAAACTTACTCTTGTTCGGCATTAAAACCTATAAGGGGTAAGGAGGTCGGAGGCATGCAGTATATCTTCGATGTATCCAAAGTAGAACAGATTTTTGATCACCTACTGAAGGACAAACAAAGCAAACTCCAAGACGGGCAGCGAGTGCCGTCACCAGAGGAACTAAAAGGGAAAGTGTAGTGCAAGTGGCATGGGAGTTATACACATGCTACCGCCAATTGTACGTACCTACGAAACACGATTCAAAAGACCTTAGACGAGGGCAGACTGAAGCTAGCAGAAAAAAGTATGCAGGTGGATGCGAATCCGTTCCCTGCACCGTCCGTTAATACCATGTCCACAAGAGGTCTTAAGAGACAAAACAAAGGGAAGCAACCAGTTTGGCAGTCGGTTCATAAGCGACTCGGGCCTAGGATACCACAACGGGGTTCAGTTTTCAATAGGCTGTCTATGGGAAAGATGCCTAATGGAAACGTTGAAAGTTTGTGAACATCATAATAGGACAACTAAAGCCACAACTCTAGGCTCAACTATTAAGCCGGATGTCACAGTGGCTGAAGTGAAAGTTGCTAGTGGGAAACGTGTCTGGACCATTACGTCTGTTGATCAGATCACCATTACTCCAAGAACAACACGGAAGCCTCCATCAACCGTAGATTCGGAGAAACGGACAATCAATGTACCGGAGGCAAATGCCAGAAGGGCAATGGGTGACCTCACACGTTCCCAGAAAAGAAGGGCACAAAGGAAACGACTACAGGCTAAGTTAGAAGTTGAAGGTGTTCAACTAGATCAGAAAAGTGCAGGGGTCAAGGACGGAATTCCGATGCCAAGAGGCCCTCAGAGTATATGAATGGGTGGTGATGCCGTTCGGGTTGAAAAATTCTGGAGCGACTTACTAGCGAGCGATGAGCACCATATTCCACGATTTAATTGGAAAGTCGGTGGAAGTTTACATCGATGACATAGTGGTGAAATCCAAGAGTTTTTTGGAACATCTGGTGGATCTCGAGCAAGCTTTTCGGCGAATGAGGCACTATAATTTGAAGATGAATCCAGCGAAGTGCGCATTCGGAGTGGCCTCCAGAAACTTTATGGGTTTCATGGTGCATAATAAGGGCATTGAGGTAGATAGTAACAAAACGAAAGCTATCATCAACGCTCGACCACTTGAGAATCTGAAACAACTTCAAGGATTCCTCGGGCAGGTCAACTTTTTGTGGAGATTTGTCTCGAACGTTGCAGGCAAGCTTAAAGTTTTTTCCAGACTCCTCAAGTTGTGGAAGACAGAGGAGTTTGAGTGGAAGCCGCCCCACCAGCAGGCCTTCGCAGCTATTAAGGAAGCCATGGCCAATCCACCGGTGTTGATGCCACCGTAAACAGGAAAACCTCTACGCCTGTATGTTTTAGCCACTGAGAATACGGTTGGTTGCTTGCTGGCGCAGGAAGCTCCCGATAGAAGCGAATGTGCTACTTTTTCCCTTAGTAAGGTAATGAATGATGCGGAGACAAGGTACACTCCTATGGAAAAATTATGTCTCGCATTATTTTACGCTTGCACGAAACTTGAATATTATTTGTCCCCGAGGGAAACGGAAGTGGTATGTCACATTGATATTTTGAGATATCTATTAAGCAGGCCAGCTTTAAGGGGAAGGCAAGCAAAATGGGCTGTAAAGCTAGCCGCATTTGATTTACGATATGTACCAATCAAAGCTGTTAAGGGACAGGTCGTTGTTAATTTTCTAGCAGATCATCCGAGCTCAGTGGCCGACCAAGCGACTGATCATATGGAAGCTGTTGTTAGTCCGATGCTGTGGATCTTGAAGTTCGACGGGTCCAGCACACAGACTAGCACTGGAGTTGGGGTATTCATTGAGAGTCCTTAGGGAAAAAAGTGGACCATCGCCAGGTCATTGGCAACCGAATTTACTAATAATCAAGCAGATATGAAGCCTTATTGGTTGAATTGAGAATTCTACATGGAAAGGGAGCCAAGACGATCAGAGTTCAAGGCGACTCACAATTAATTTTGAAGTAGATTGCTGGAGAGTTCCAATGCAAAGATGAGAGAATGAGAAATCTTCGAATGGAAGCAGTTAGGATGTTGCAAACATTCGATGACACGGTGATGGAATTCATACCTCGAGCTGAAAACAGAATAGCTAATAATTTGGCTCAAGAAGCCTCTGGGTATAAGTCATCAGCTGCGGGAAACTTCAAGTCAGGGCGAGCTTGTCTGTGCCCAATGGAAACGGAGGACTGGCGTATGGAACGAAGGAAATACTTGGAACATCCAACCGGTGAAACTCTGGAAAAGCTGCTGAAGGAGGCTCTGAAGTATAGTCTGATTGACGGAGATATTTTCCACAGAGCCACAGATGGAATGTTAATGAGATGCGTAGATAATCAAGAAGCCATGTAGGTGATAGGTGAAGTGCATGAAGGAATTTGTGGAGCACATGGATCCGGGCTAGTCATGAGATGGACGATCCGACGATATGGGTATCTTTGGCCATCAATGATAGAAGACTGCATTAAGTATACTCAAGGATGTCAAGCGTGTCAGCGACATGGTTCTTTGATCCGAATTCCGATGGAAGAAATGCACGCAGTGGTGAAGCCATGGCTATTCCAAGGATGGACGATGGATATCATCGGGAAGATCCATCCGCCATCTTCCAAGCGTCACTCGTTCATATTAGTGGCCACTGATTATTTCACAAAGTGGATAGAGGTTGTACCATTGGCCAACGTAACATATCAAGAAGTGATCAAGTTCATTAAGGAGCACATTAGTCACTGATATGGAATCCCGCAGACAATTACCGCCGATCAAGGCACTGTTTTTACCAGCGATAGAGTGGCCGCCTTCGCCGCACAGTACATGATTGCTCTTTTGCATTCGTCCCCGTATTATGCGCAGGAAAATGGGCAGGCCAAAGCAGCCAACAAAGTCTTAATAGGGGTAATCAAAAAGGCTGTGGAGGATAACCCGAGAACATGGCACGAAGTGTTAGGGGAGGCTTTATGGGCTTGTAGGCAATACCGAAATAAAGCCACTGTTGCACTCCATTCCAACTGGTTTATGGACAAGAGGCGATATTGCCGTTAGAAATCACGGTGCCATCGCTACGAGTGTTGAAGCAGAATTCGCTTAGTCCCGAGCAGTACGACACAGCGATGTTACAAAGATTGGATGACGTACACAAAGATCGGATGATGGCTTTGGAGAATATCAGGGCAAATAAAGTGAAAGTAACGCGAGCTTACAACAAAAAGGTACATCGGCGAACATTCCAAGAAGGAGATTTGGTATGGAAGGCAGTGTTGCCCGAAGGATTCAAAGATAACATGTTCGGGAAGTGGTCTCCCACGTGGGAAGGCCCGTATCAAGTGAGTAAAGTGTTGTCTAATGGTGCTTATAGATTAATGAGTATTGATGGGATAGAATATAGAAACGTTATCAATGCTAAGCACCTTAAGGGATACATGTAACCACTCGAGTTCAGATAAAGAAATGTAATGTACAAAATGAAAGCAGGCCTTGTTTAGGCCGCTAGATATAAAGCAAAACAAAAGCAAGCTATTAAGCTGCTAACATGCAAAACGAAGGCAGGCTTTTAAGCCGCCAGTACGCAGAATGAAGGCAGGCCATTAAGCCCCTAATGTGCGAACGGAAACAAAACAAAAATAAGTCATTGTAAATAGCCAAATGAGTAGCAGATCATAAAATCCAAACGAAACAGCGGGTGAATCAAAGAAAGACGAATGGTTCCCAAAGTTAACGCACGGTAGGAGGAGTATCCTTTGCTGCTGGGTCTACATCAGGCTTGGAGTTATCAGGATCAGGTATCACTTCCATGGGAGCTGGATCTATTGGGCTGGGGTCGGGCCTGCCAGAGACAGAGTTGTTCCATCGGGACCTAGCTCTGCTTCCATGGGAACTGGATCCGTTGTAGTCGAAACCAGACCTTCCATAGACGGAACTGTTCCATCGAGGCCTGGCGCTGCTCCCATAGGAACTGGACCCGTTGAAGTTGGAATCAGATTTGCCGGATCTGGAACCAGTCTATCAGGCCCTGGAACTGCTTCCACGGGGATTGGATCTATCGAAGGCGGAATCGGATTCTCCATAGCCGGAGCTGTTTCACCAGGAACTGGCGCTGCTTCCACTGGAGTTGAAATGTCAGGGGTCGGGGCTGCTCCATCAACGATTGGAGTCATACCTGCAGAAACGAGACCTTCCGAGGACAAGGACGCTCCACCGGAGCTCGAAGTTACACCAGCTAAAGCCGAGCCTTCCGGGATCGACGCTACCTCCTCGGAGACGGGAATTGCTGAAGTTGAAGGCGATTCAGAGGTGCTATGGCCTGCTGCCACTTCTAAGGCCGACATTAAATCCCTCACAACGTGAGCAATAGACGCTTGGACATCGGCAACAGACTATAATGGAGGTTCAGCTTTGGAAACTATGGGAGTGTCGGCCTTGAGAGCAGAGGGTAATGTATCCCCTGCATGTCCGTCATCAGAACCTGGAGATGGTGAAGAGAATACCTGGGCGAAGGCTTACAAACTACCCACAAAGAGGCCAGGGTCCCCCATTCCAACTCTAGCTCCTTCAAAGTCGCTTCCCCGTTGGCGGTACTAAACTCATATAGAACCTTTTTATGTGACAAAGTGGCTATGGGGGCATCTAGACGCTGGGGCCTCTTATACAAATCAGCCTACATTCGGCGTTTCTCCGCCAATAGCCGCTTCAAGTCTGCAATTTCAGGACCTAATTGGGCAAGCCGAGCTTGGAGACGAGCCACTTCGGCCTGCTTTGCTAATTGCTCGGTGCGAGAGGCTTCAAGCCGGTTTGAAGCATTGGAGGCTTCATCCTTAGTATGCAGAAATTCATCCTGCAAAGATTGTTTCTGGTCCCTTAGTGTTCCCAGTTCATCCAAATGCGTCCTCCCGAAGTCTCGGTTCTCCTCTGTCATCCTACGGCGTTGAGCGAAAGTGTTCACTTTGGAAGATAAGCTGACCCATTGCTCACGAATAGACTCGGGGAGATGTGCATAGGAAGGGGATTCCGCCAAATTCAATAGAGCCAATTGGATTAAACTTAAGGTTCCAGAGTCTCCCGGGGACGCTTCCAAATAGGTAGTGACGAATTGTTCATCCATCCCTTTGGGGAGTTGACCAGAAAATGCAGAGGCAGACGGCACACTCTGATGTCCAATGAAATACTCCCGAATATGATCTTGACTGATAGCTAAATCGGAAGCAATGCGACCCACACGATGTAGGGCAGGAGTGAAGTCTGGAGGTGGAAAGGGACTGCCCGACATTCTCGAAGGTATATGCTGATAAAAGATGTTAGCAATAACATTTTAATATGAGTGTGAAGAGGAACACAACTTGGGTGATGGGAATACCTTGGACACAAAAATTTTTTGGTGGATGAACCTTCGAAGGAAGATCCACCATAGTATAAGTCACAGGGGTTGCATCAACACCCTTATGCACCTTCTTAGCAGGCTGGATACAACGATACATACGAGTAAGAAAATCATGAAGTGTTCTTGGAAAATACATGGAGATGAATATGAACCTGGGTGTTGGGAGAAATGGTAGCACGACATTTCTCCGAAGGCTTTGGGGCAGCAGCTTTGGCTTTGGCATGTCGAGTTGATCTACGTACAAGGAAGGAATCCGTCACTGCGAATACAAACAAGGGTTAGCTGATATTTATTGATCAAAGCTAAATGAGGGGATGAAAGTCTACCTTCAATGATCTCAGGGGCTGCATTTTCAACCTCCTCGGCAGCAATGTCAGCTGTTTTGCTTTGGTGGTCAGAATCAGTATCGATAAAACGGCATAACCAGGAGGCCGGAGGCTCAGCAAAAAGAACGTCCTTTAAGGATGCCCACCAGCTCGCAAACTCCGAATCGATGGAAGGCTTGGTTTCAAAAACAGGAAGGGGTGAGTCCTCAATGGCCGCATTCAGGCCCCGAAACATATCAAGACCTTCGGAGGTTAAATCCTAATCATCAGTGGAAAGGGCCCTCGACAATGGAAGCAGTATATCGGGACAGTTTGTTGGAGTCCAAACTGATGTGCATACAACTGTGGGAAGTAACCCTCCACCCCAACGGGTAAAGAACGAGACGTAGGCCTTAGACCCAACAACAAGGGCGTTGTGGTTAGAACTTGATTCCATGATGGAAATAATCGAAGACCAATCAAGAGAATCATCCTCCTTTATCGGCGGGGGCTTAGAGAACTAATCAGGCCCATGAGATCGCTCCGGTAAAGGGAAGAATCGTGCATCCTCACGATTACTGGACAACAAGAAAAAGTTAGCAATTTGCAAAGCGTTGCGGGAACACTCAAATCTAGCTAAAAACACGCCGATACGTTCTTCCTTTGGAATTTGGAATGGCCACGGTATGTCGAACAACTCTGGAAACATGTAAGTAGCCCAAAGCTGAAGAAACCACAAAGGTCCCCTCTGGGTGGATACGCATTCCTCACAACTTAGGCAGGTATGAAGATCATTAAGGGTTTGATACAAATGCCCTAAGAAGAACTGAGAAAGCGCCAAATTGTCACCCTCCATTATCGACCCTACCAGGGGCTCGTATTCCCTAACCAAATTTCTACCGACTGCACCTATGAAGAAACGATTCACCCAAAGCATTAAGAAAGTCCTATGGTTGTCCAGCAAATTGGTTTTGGAGCTCGGTGCACCGTACTTTCCATAAAGAAGGACACTCGAGCTAGACTTCGAGTAGTCTATACCAAAATCTACGGCATTCGATGGGGGAGGGAACAGAGCATAATCATCCCCTATTATAGGGAGACCTAACAACACCGCAACATCGAGCAATGTAGGCGAAATCATGCCGAAAGGAAAGCAAAATCCGTTCACGGCCGGACACCAAAACCCTAAGAGTACGAAAAGGAGGTCGGGGTGAGGATAAGAAACCTGTGTGCTGACGGTGATCATATCGTCAATCCCCCAAGCTTCCCATTGGGTATCGACTGAACCGCCGAGGGTCGCCATCCACTCTTTGAAGGTTGCGCCGTCAGGATATCTGGTCAGAACCCTACCCTGCCGAAGAGCCAACGAATAAAATGGTTTTGTGATCAACAAGGGAGATACACCGTCACCGGCGAAGACCTGTTGGAGTTCTTCCTTTTGGGAATCCGTTTCCGCCAACGGCGTCAATACCCACGAATTCTCATCACCAGACAAATGCAAAAGTTCCACGACCGGCATCGAGTAGCGGATCGGACCTGGGACCGCCGTTATCGGCGAAGGTTCAGCTACACTACCGGAAGGAAGAGCTGGCGAAGAGGCCATACAGCTTGATACTCGCATCCACCAAACAGGATAAAACCTTCGAAAGAGGAGCAGGAGAAGAAACGAAGGGAGAGGGAAATGGAAAAGGGAAGTTATGATAAACCCTCAAGAAAAACCCCTTGAATGTCTTTTCTCTCTGAGATGACGCAGGAATCGAAGGAAGCAGCTGTCACATGAAGGCTGGAGGGCTTTACGTGAGATATCAAGTTGGGATAAATTTTGTGCCAAAGCCCACGAGGATAAGTCCCATACGAAGGAAGTCCCAGAAAAGAGAGCAAAGCTTCACGTGGCCTGCATTTCACCTCTTTTTTTAGGAGGGCAATTGTTGGACCCTAAGTCCAAAATGATTTAAATGTCGAAGGTAGTGACTTCTATCAGGCTGCGGAGCTTCCATGGAGCAAGAAGATATGACTTCCATAGACCTTCGGACGACAAGCTCCATCAACCCTGAATTGGAAACCTCATAATTGTTTAGCACGAAAAAACTGATGAGTAGGGTTTCCAAGAATAGGCTTATCAAATCAGGCTAAGGACTGATGTAGAGTTTAATGGGCTTGTTAATGGTATAGATCGGGTGTGATAAGGCCGGGTGCAGAGATCGGGCGTGATAAGGTCGGGCACAGAGCTCAGGTGTGATAAGGTCGGGCACGGAGCTCAGGTTTGATAAGGTCGGGCACGTAACTCAGGTATGATAAAGTTGGGCACGGAGCTCAGGCATGATAAGGTCGGGCACAGAGCTCAGGTGTGATAAGGTCGGGCACTGAGGTCGGACGTGATCAGGTCGGGTGCAGAGATTGGGCGTGATAAGGTCGGGCACTAAGGTTGGACATGATCAGGTCGGGCTCGGAGGTCGGGCGTGATAAGGTCGGACGTGATCAGGTCGGGCTTGGAGGTCGGGCGTGATAAGGTCGGGCACTGAGGTCGGACGTGATCAGGTCTGGTGCAGAGATCGGGCGTGATAAGGTCGGGCACTGAGGTCGGACGTGATCAGGTCAGGTGCAGAGATCGGGTGTGATAAGGTCGGGCACTGAGGTCGGATGTGATCAGGTCGGGCTCGGAGGTCGGGCGTGATAAGGTCGGGCACTGAGGTCAAACGTGATCAGGTCGGGTTTGGAGCTCGGGCGTGATAAGGTCGGGCACTGAGGTCGGGCGTGATCAGGTTGGGCTCGAAGGTCGGGCGTGATAAGGTCGGGTAATGAGGTCGCATGTGATTAGGTCGGGCACGGAGGTCAGGTGTGATAAGGTCGGGTGTTATATATAGGTCGGGCGAAGCGAAATCAGGCAAGGCAGGAGGTCAAACAAGTTAAAGACGGACAAGAGGAGACAAAGCAGCAGGTGTGCGTCTGGCAAAGAAGCAGTTTTTGGGCAGTTGAAGGAAGTTTCAGAAAGTTCCAACCGATGAGCGGATTTGAAGGCACGACTTGGTAGCGGCGGTTGACATGGGTTTTAAATAGGGTTGTTTCATGACCTAAAAAACCATCTTCAATCGACATCAAATTCAAGAGAATTTCTTTTGGGGATCACCACTTTATTTTCCAGTCTGTAGTCTTATTTTCTTATTTTATTTATATATCCTACAGTGTTTAGAGATTCCTAATCTCAGGCACTAATTATATCAAATTTGAAGATAATTTCCTATTTTCGGATTTTACTTTTTATTGTTGAAAAAATCGCGTCAACAATTTGGCGACCACAGTGGGAGAAAGGCAAGATTGCTGATCTTACGTCAACAGAGAATTTCATACGACTGAGGTCCGGCCGAATCATTGGAAGGATCCACATGGCAGGCTCACAGCCTCAAGCATCTTCAGTACTGGTGGAAGAAACTGTTTCACCACTGGTCATGCCAAATGCAATGGAAATTCCCCAAGCACCCGCTGATTGGGTGTCTTATGTTCAACAATTGAACAATCAGCATAGTCTGGCTATGTAGAACATGTTGCGTGAGCAACAAATGTTGCGTGAGCAACAAAACCTCATGTAAAATATGCTAAATCAAGCTTTATCAAGGGTTACTCTGCAACCCACCAAGACACCGCCAGAATTGTCACCATCCAGATTACAGGCAAATTTTGTGGGGCCTTCGTACATGGATAGCACTTTTCCAAGCGCTACTGCTACTAGGGTTGATAGGGGAAAGACTCCTCTCACATACCCAAATAATATTCCACTAGGTGTTAGGGTCGAACCAACCGACCCCAGAGAAGAAAGATTGGGAGGACAGGCTCACAATTCCATTCTTGTATTTGACCCTGTTCCGCCCAGGGTAGATCCGGAAGATATTGCTCAAGTCTTGAGGGTGCATTTTGGAATGAATTCTCAAACAGTCAACAGACAACAGACCGGCATACCAGAGGCCATTCCCAGAAAGAATCATCAACGAGCACCCCCTTCCAAGGAATTACAAACCACCCGATTTTCATTCTTTTTCAGGAGAGGAGGGAGCCTCAACCATTGAGCATGTGGGACGCTTCACTGCTCAATTGGGGGAAGTGGGCAATAATTCATTTTACAAATTACAGTTGTTTGGATTATCGCTCACCAGAACCATTTTTTCCTGGTTCGCTAATCTGCCGCCAGGACATTTGCAAACTTGGAAAGGTCTTGAGGCCGCATTCCATGCAAGATTCTTTAATCCACTCCCGACAGTCTCGCTTACAGATCTCTTGGAGATCCGGCAGATGCCAGAAGAGACTGCTTATCAATTTATAGAGCGGATACGTCTAATGAAGGGACGTTTCCCGACAATCATTGAAGAAAATGAGATGACCAATTTAGTGGTCAGGAATATGCATAGCAGAGCACGGGAGGCGTTGACAGCCCACGATGTTCAGGATCTGACCAGTTTGGCTTCCAAAGCAAGAAGATTGGACTCTCTTTTTAGAGAAAAAGATCATAATTTCCGACGGAACAGGGTCCAACAGATGGCCAGTGTCGATACAGAAATGTATGCGCCAGATGATGAGCAGGGAAACATCATTGAAGAAATGGCGGCTGAAATTGTAAGCGGCAAGCCTTATGTGTGTTCCAAACTAAAGCCCCTTCCGGGGACAGAAGAGAAGGAACAACTGACTTTTGATGCGTCTAAAGCAGACGAAATTTTTGATATTATGCTAGCAGACGGGCAAATTCGCATTCCAAAGGGCAGCGTTTAGCAACGAAGGAAGAGATAAAAGGGAGGCCATACTATGAGTGGCATAATTCTTTTACGCATTACACTAATCAATGTACGCATTTCCGAAAGGAAATACAGAAGGCTATCTGTTACGTATGAAATTTAGAATTAGGTTAAAAGCCCAAGGTAAAGAGAAAAATGGGCCTAGCATTCAAGTTGATCGAATTGGTTGAGGGGTACCACGGGAAACTCAGGTAAAATAAATATATTTCTAAGGAAATAGCGGGTCGGAAGGTCCTCAGGTCGGGAGGTCCGCAGGTCGGGAGGTCCGTAGGTCGGAAAGTCCTCAGGACGGAAAGTCCGCAGGTCGGAAGGTCCTCAGGACGGGAGGTCCGCAGGTCGGAAGGTCCTCAAGTCGGGAGGTCCGCAGGTCGGAAAGTCCTCAGGACAGAAAGTCCGCAGGTCGGAAGGTCCTCAGGTCGGGAGGTCTGCGGCTGGAACAGTAAGTCGGATGGTCTTTAGGTCGGGAGGTCTGCGGCCGGACCAGTAAGTCGGATGGTCATTAGGTCGGGAGTTCTGCGACTGGACCAGTAAGTCGGATGGTCTTTAGGTCGGGAGGTCTGCGACTGGACCAGTAAGTCGGATGGTCTTTAGGTCGGGAGGTCTGCGACTGGACCAAACAAGTCGGGTGGTCTGCAAGTCGGGAGGTTGGTAGTCGGACCAATAAGGTGGAAGAGTTGTGTTCGGGCCAAAAGGGCGGAAGGTTTACGGTCGGTCCAAAGAGGCGGATACTGTTGAGAGTAAGTGAATGATACTTTGGTCGGTTGAGGGCACGTGTCAACAGGAGAAAGGATTAGCAGACGGTTGAAAAAGAGACATTGTAACCGTTCAGGCGACGGTTTCCAATACTGTTTCTCAAGGGATATTTAAGGATTGGGATTTTTATGGAGAAATTATCTTCAATCAACTTCAACAAAGCAAAGTCAGATTCGGGGATCAGTACTTTAAATTTTCATTTCTTTATGTACCGTACAGTGTTTAGAGATTCCTAATCTTAGACACTAATTAATCAAGTTTAAGGATATTTTCCATATCTTTGAATTTTACTTTTTGTTTGTTGAAAAAATACATCAAAAAATTGGCGACCACAGTGGGAGAAAGGCAAGATTGCTGATCCTACATCAACAGAGAGTTTCATACGACTGAGGTCCGGCCGAATCATCAGAAAAATCAATATGGCACACAACCTCAATCATCATCAGCACCGGTGGGAGAAAATGTGTCACCACCAGTCATGCCAAATCCAGGGGAGATCCCCCAACCACCTACCGATTGGTTGTCTTATGTTCAGCAAATGAACAATCAGCAAACTGTATTTATGCAGAACATGTTGCACGAGCAAAAAATCTTATGCAGAACATGTTAGATCAAGCCTTATCAAGGGTTACTCTTCAACCCACCCAGACGCCGCCAGGGGTGTCACCATCAAGAATGCAAGCAAATTTCGCAGGACCATCATATGTGGATAGCACACTTCCGAGCGCCACAACATTCAACCGAACAGATAGGGGAAAGACTCCTCTGACTTTCCCAAATAATATTCCTTTGGGACCAAGGGTTGAAAATATGCAACCGAATATTACAAGAGAGGAAAGGCCAGGGGGACATGTGCAGGTTCTCATTCTTATTCCTGTGCAAAATCCCATTGATGTTCCTGATCATCAACATTTTTGTTTGGGTGATGAAATTGCTCACGTATTGAGGGTTCAGTTTGGTCTAAATCTTCAGATGGCCAACCGACCTGCTTATCAGAGACCGTTTCCAGAAAGGATTATTAATGAATATCCTCTCCCAAGGAATTATAGGCCACCAGATTTTCATGCTTTTTCTGGAGAGGATGGGTCCTCCACTATAGAGCATGTGGGACGTTTTACAGCATAGTTAGGGAAAATTGGTAACAATCTTTTTTACAAGTTACAACTGTTTGGATTGTCCCTAACTAGGACGGTTTTCTCATGGTTTGTAAGTCTGCCACCTGGGCAGATACAAACTTGGGAAGGTTTGGAGATGGCACTTCATGCCAGATTTTTCAATCCCTTGCCAACGGTTTCTTTGACTGACTTATTGGAGATGAAACAATATCCAGAAGAGTCAGCGTCACAGTTTATTGAAAGGGTGCGATTGATGAAAGGACGGTGTCCTACAATAATTAATGAAAAGGAGATGACCAACTTAGTGGTCCGAAATATGCATGGTCGCCTAAGAGATGCGCTCACCGCACATGATGTCGATGATTTGGCAAGCCTCGCATCCAAGGCTGGACATTTGGAATCTCTTTTCAGGGAAAGGGATCAAAATTTCCGATGTAATAAAGGCCAGCATATGGCTAGTATGGAAACGGAGGCATACGACTTTGATTATGATCAAACAGAAGAGATGGCGGCCGAAATAATTTTAGGGAAGCCTTATGTATGCTCTAAGTTAAAGCCAGCACCAGGACAGAAGCTAAAGAGCAACCGACCTTTGACAGTTCAAAGGCCGATGAGATATTTGACATTCTGCTAACTGATGGTCAGATCTGAATTCCAAAGGGGCAGAGGTTGGCTACCAAAGAAGAAATTAAAGGGAGGCCATATTGTAAGTGGCATAATTCCTTCACACATAATACAAGTCAATGTACTCATTTTCGAAATGAGATCCAAAAGGCTATTAAGCCAGGTCGGCTCAAATATATTACTTTGGGAGTGGAGCAGCAACCATTTCCAAAAGTAACCACAACAATGGTTAATATACAATCAGCTTCTAGAAAAGAAAAAGGGAATTCATCAAACAATGACCGACCAGAGGAGAAACTTAAGGTTTGTGAAAAAACAGTGGCTGAAAAATGGGACAACAAAGATGGTTCTTTTAATGTGGAATTAAAGGACCAGGCTTTAGTTCGGGACCACCCGACCAGGAGGACGGGTGCGGTCGGAAGCAAATGGACTCGAAATAAGAAACCTTTACCAATTGATGTGGATCCTCGCTTCCCAGGCATGAATCGCACTCAGATTCGGAATGCCAAGCGCAGATACGCTGCGAGATACAGAGACAAGGTTGCCTCTTCAAAGCAACCGAATGACACCCGAGGCTCTGTTAAGTATTCAGAGGGAGGTCGGTCCATCAGGGTCGTTTCGTTTAAGCAGCCGAAGGAGGCAGAGGAAGGTCTGCTCATCGGGGCTGCCTCATCAAAGCAGCCGACCAGCGTACGGGACATTGCTAATTACAATGAGGGAAGTCGGTCCATGCAAAAGAAGGGTAAAGGCTTGTCTGATGAAAGAGTTAAGGGTTTCAAGTGTCAATATTGTGAGAAGGTTAACATTAACCCATCACTGGAGGAGTTTCTTTTGGAATCTTAGACTGTTCAACCCAAAATTGAAGTTGGAGACGAAATTCCAGAGAAAGATTCAAGGTCCGTCAAATCTCGATTAGGGCCACGTTTCCCTTGCCGAATGACAGAGATTAATTGGATTGAGGAAGAACCTTTGTGGACAAGTCTGCTGGATGAGTCTATAGAAGAGCCAGAATGGGCGAAAATTGCGGATCCCGATTTTCAATCAGAGGTCCCTCCAATAGTCTTCCCTCCTATTCCAGAAGGCCTGGTGTCTCATTTGAAGCCTCTGTATGTTAATGCTCATATTTTTGGGAAACCAATCACAAAGGTTTTCATAGATAATGGGGCCGTCTTCAATGTAATGCCATTAAAGACTCTCAAGAAGTTAGGAAAGGTAATTCATGATCTATCTCCTGTGGATTTTGAGATGACTAGCTTTACAAGGCAGCCGACCAGACCAGAAGGCATGTTGGTCGCCTCCATTGAAGTCGGTCCAAAGAAGATTTCTTTTTTTTTCTTTTGTGGTGGATGCAGATACCACATATTCAATCCTGCTTGGACGAGACTGGATTCATGCATCTAAATGTGTGCCGTCAACACTGCATCAACAATTGATATTCTGGGAAGGCAACCAGGTCTTCAAAATAGAGGTAAATGACAATACTTTTGGAGCATCAGAACAAGTTGAAGAATCAGTTTTATATTCTGGTCATGTACCTCCAATGTATCAGTATTTTATGGCTAATGACTACCCAAAGAAGGGTTTTAAATTCATTGGCGAGAATTCAATGTTCTTTTAAAAGAATATTTATACTATATGGCTCTTTAGTTAGCCAAACTTACTTTATATAATACATTTCTTATGGAGGGTGCAGATTTACAATATTGTAGTTTACTTATTAATCAATATTATTTAGACCAGCTCATGAAAAACGTAGAAAAAATCAAAAAGATACATGATGTTCATTTCCAAGAAGATGAACAATTTTGTTGGCCTGATCTATTAGAGAAAACAGAGCCAACTTTCTCAGCACAAGATCCTCTACTGGATTTAACTTAGGAACCGACTTGGTTCCAAAGGTAATCAGGATGAGTGGTTATTTGTCTAAAGAGCAACAAACATTGATGCTCGAGGTTATAAGAAACAATATGATTGTTTAGCATGGGATTATTCAGAAATGCCCGGTTTAGAGCGAAGTCTGATAGAACATCGATTGCCCATTAAGAAGGATTTCAAGCCTTGTAAGCAATCTCCAAGATGTATGAGTCCTGACTTGATGCCTCATATCAAAGAAGAGATTCAGAAGCTTCTCAAAGTGGGTTTCATCCGACCTCGCCGTTATGCAGATTGGTTGGCCAATATTGTACCAGTGGTTAAGAAAAATGGTAAGATCAGGATATGCATCGATTTTAGAGATCTTAATATGGCCACTCCTAAAGATGAGTATGTGATGCCTATGGCCGACATGCTAATTGACTCAGCAGCAGGGCACAGAATTCTCAGTTTGATGGATGGTTATGCAGGATATAACCAAATCTTCTTGGCAGGGGAGGACATTCACAAGACAGCATTTAGATGTCCAGGAGCATTAGGCATTTATGAGTGGACAGTTATACCTTTTGGCTTGAAGAATGCTGGGGCGACTTATCAGAGAGCCATGAACTCAATTTTTCATGATCTTATTGGTAGGTCTATGGAAGTCTATATTGATGATGTTATTGTCAAGTCTTCTAGTTTTGAGGAACATTTGAGGGATCTTAAGGACGTTGTCAGTCGAATGAAGAAGTACAAATTGAAAATGAACCCAACTAAGTGCGCTTTCGGTATATCAGCTGGGATTTTTTGGGGTTCTTGGTCATGAGAGGGGTATTGAGATCGATGTTAACAAAGCCAAGGCAATTCTTACCAGCCGACCACCTCAGACGGTTAAGGAAATTCAAAGTCTCTTGGGGAAGGTGAATTATCTCAGGCGGTTCATTGCCAATGCTGCTGGCAAGGTCAGACCAATCACTAAATTATTGAAGGCAGGAGGAAGCCCCTTTGAGTGGGGACCTAACCAACAGATGGCTTTGGAGGCTATAAAGCAAGCATTGGCTCAACCACCTGTGTTGATGCCTCCCAAGGAGGGTCGGCCCCTCAAACTGTATTCGGCAAATACTCATGAAGTGGTCAGTTGCTTATTAGCTCAATATGGAGATGATAGAAAGGAAAGGGCAATTTATTATTTGAGCAAGACTCTTACAGGACCAGAATTAAATTATACAATGCTGGAGAAGATGTGTTATTCACTGGTGTTCGCTTGCACCAAACTTGAACATTATATGTTGCCCATAAGAGTTGAGGTTATTTCAAAGATTGATCTCATCAAATTAATTTTGCAAAGGCCTTCGATACAGGGGAGACTTATGAAGTGGGCAATTAAATTAGCCCCTTTTGATTTGTATCATTCTCCTTTGAGGGCAGTTAAGGCCAGGCAATAGCAGACTTGTTGGCAGACTTTACAGGCTTTGAGGAGAAACCGACTGGGTGTATATCTTATGTAAGCACCCGAAATTGGTTAATGTTTTTTTATGGTTCTACCTCAGAAGATAGATCAGGTGCAGGTGTCTTGTTGGAAGGACCAGACGGCCAAAGAGTCAATTTGTAGCTTCAATTGGAAGTCATGACCCATAATTCAGCAGAGTATGAGGCTTTAATCTTGGGATTGGAGGTTTTGATAGCTAGAAAGGTCCAGTCGGTTATTATAAAAGGGGATTCTCAATTGGTGATCAACCAAGTAAACAAATAGTATGTTTGCAATTATCCCCACTTATGGAGGTACAGGGATTTGGTAGGTCGGTTGCTATCAAAGATCTCCGAAGTGATAATTGAGTTCGTCCTTAGAAAGGAGAATCAAGTTGCAGATGATTTAGCTCAAAAAGCTTGCAAGAGAATCCAAAAAGATATATGTGCAGAGGTCGGTCCTAAGACAGAGGCAGGAACCGACTGGAGGACAGAATTCATCATGTATTTGTAAGATCCATGAGCAAATGTACCAATTGGAATTCGATTGAAAGCTTTGCGATTTCAATTGGTAAAAGGAGTGTTATATAAAAGGACATTCGAAGGACTGCTCTTGAAATGTTTGGGTCCCGAGCAAGCTTTGGAGGTGATGACAGAGGTACACAATGGAATATGTGGGGCTCATCGAGCAGGTCTGAACATGAGATGGGCTATTCATCGCTTAGGTTTTTTTTGGCCAAAGATTTTTGAAGACTGTATACAATTTGCCAAGGGGTGCCAAGAATGTCAGAGGCACGGGCAGTTAATTCATCTACTAGTTACAGAATTGCAAGCAATGGTGAAACCATGGCCTTTCAAATCTTGGGCTATGGATATCATTGGTAAAATTCATCATCCCTCATCCAAGAATCATTGCTTTATTCTGGTTACAACAGATTATTTCACCAAATAGGTGGAGGCAATTGCTTTGAAAAATATGGATCAGAAGGAGGTGATCGATTTTGTGCAGAATCATATCATATATAGGTATGGGATTCCTCATTCAGTAACAACCGACCAAGGTCTGGTCTTTAATGGGGAGAAGTTTTCAAGCTTCTTGGCAGAGTTTGGCATTCGTCTGAAACATTCTTCGCCTTATTATCCCCAAGTTAATGGGCAGGCAGAAGCAGCTAACAAGATTATCATTGGGATCATCAAGAAAACAATTGAGGGGAACCCAAGGAAATGTCATTTGTTGTTACCTCGAGCATTATGGGCACATAGGAATAACAGAAGTTCTGCCACAGGGTTTTCACCATATTAACTCACCTTTGGACAAGATGTTGTGTTGCAAGCTGAAGTGCAAGTCACATCTGGACGCACAAGTTTTACCAATGATGAATTTACTGAGGAATATCAACAAATGATGTTGCAGCAATTGGAAAGTTTGGATGTCAACCGACTTCATGCAATTGATCAGATTGTGAAGCAAAATGAGATCAGGGCCAAGACTTATGGAAAGAAAGTCTTTTACAGAACATTCAAAGAAGGAGACTTGGTCTAGAAGACTATTCTTCCAACATATAAAAAGGTTGATCAATTAGGGAAGTGGTCTCCGAATTGGGAGGGACCATTCATAATTCAAAAGGAGATTGGAAATGGTGCCTTTATTATCATAAATCAAGAAGGTAAAAGGGTACATGACTGTATTAATGCTAGGTATCTGACAAGGTATTTTCCTGCCTTTTCAGATTACAAGAAAGCATGAAACAGTAAGTTTTCAGAACCCATTTGCCAAGGGTTCGAACCTAACAAGGGTTCATTCATTGTCGGATGTTGAGTCGTGCAGAGGATTATTTTCTTCTGAGTCAGAAGCTTCATTCCAGTGATTAGGGATTACTTCTGGGTCTTCATCAATAAGGTCCTCTAAGCCAAGTCGGTACTTCTCCCACTGATCTTGCATCTTCTCAAGATCATAGTCAGTTCGGGCTTTCATGTTTGTTATGGCTTGGCATTCACGATCAACAAGAGTGCGTAATCTTGAAAAGACCACACGTTGGTTGAAGAAGGTGTGATCCCAGCCAAGATCTGGAAGTATGGCTGCCACATGGTGTTCAATCAAATCCATGTGATGATCAATGTCGGGAAGGCGACTTTGAATATCCCGAAGGGTCTCATATCCTTCTAGCATGTTTTCCATCAAGCGAATGACACGATGGATGGTCTTTCTGCCTCGTTGGGAAAACCTGAATTTGAAATCTAATTGTTTGAGGATGCATAACAAGTCTTCAGCATGACCTCCAACTGGATGATTACCCACGAAAAAGGGTTGAATGATACCTTGCCAATTGTTTACAGGAACATGAGGACGGTGGGGTGGCATTTTAATTTCTGTTGGTAGGTGTGTTCAAGGTTTGATTTTTGAGTAAATATTTGTCTGCTGATTTGTAAGGACTGCAAATATTTATAAGGATGATGGATGGATTGGTTCCCCGGAGGGTTGGAATCTTGGAAGGTGATCCTTAATAAAAGGAGAGAAATTTTATTTACCAAGTTAAAATTTACAAAAGAGACTCTAAAACAAGTTTTATTTGGGACCATTTACCCTCTGTCCTGGAGAGTCGCCTATTATTAGCAGCCGACTGGTACTACTTTATGAGTTGGGATCGGGCGTGAATCTTCAACTCCTAGTCCAGGTCGGCTGCATTGCTTTGGTACCGATTAATCAGGCATTGCTCGTCGTTGATATGTCCTTCCAGGACAGACCTTTCTTGATGAAGCGCCCTCAGCTCTGCCACTTTTTGCTTAATTGACCCCTCTAGTTGTGCCTTGGCATTATTCAGGCCTTCTAGTCGGCCAATTGCCTGTTGAATGGATTCTTTGGTTTTGGTCAAGGAAGCCTCTAGACTTATTCGATCTAAGTCAGGCAAGGGCATCTCAGCCGTCAAAAGTTGGGCGAATAGAACTTCATTCCGGAGTTCGGATAGTCGATCCATCAGTTGGTGAAGAATGGGGGCAGCAGCCGACTTTGAAGACATTTGGAACAAAAGACCACCAATGGCTTGGAGAAGGCTGTCAAGCAAGCCTGACCCCAAGTCGGGGAAAGATTGGTCAACAGCCTCTGCAATTACAGCTCGGACGTCCGTCGGAATGGGGACAGCCGACAAGAGGGCTTGATCAGAATATCCCTGAAATGAAAATTGTTTATCTCAGACTGAATGAAGAATAAATGTTAAGAATCAATTGTGAAAGATTGTATGTACCTCTGGACGGATGGTGGTCGTGGAAGGTGCCAAAATAGCCATAAGTCTGGAGGGTTGGGTGGCTGGTACCTCGATAGCTGATTCGTCGGCTGCTTCGAGTGGATGTTGAGGTATGGATCTGGGTCCCTGAATGGTGGAAATATAGTATGTCAAAGGTCGTGTTAATACTAGCTTGTATTTTGATACTTTGGAAGAAGGGATCTCAAGGGTTTACCAGATTGACAGAGGTCTCTGATTCAGAAGAGGGAATCTCTTGTAACTCCGGTAAGAGTCCCCTTGGTTGAGCAGGTGCAGGTTCTTCGTCCTGTCTGTCCGCCGCTGGTAGAGGGTCGGCTGCCTCTGGGTCGGCAACCTCCAAGTCGGATGCCCCTGGGTCGGCAACCTCCAAGTCGGTTGCTCCTGGGTCGGCAACCTCCAAGTTGGCTGCCCCTGGGTCGGCAACCGCCAAGTCGGCTGCTCTTTGGTTTGATGTGTCTGGGGCGGTTGCAGCAGAGGCAGCAGAAACAGACATGGCTGTGGCCAACGGTGCCATAGTAGGCAGACATGGGTTTGAAGCAACATAAGGTAATCTTCCCATCTCTGAAACGGTCGCCTCACTAGGAGATGAGACCCTTGTTGTCGCTTGCTCGGAGGATGAAGGTATTTTATTCGAGGCCCGGCGCTTGGTCGGGGGCTCAGGTTCTGGTAGCTGGTCGGTTGGTAGCTTCGCTGTTTTAGTTGGTCTAGAAGCAAGTTGGGCGGTCGCTCGAGCCGAAGCCACACCTGAGTATAAAAATAAGGATTAATACCATGGTAAGGAAAGGATCAAGTTAAATTGAGAGTATGAAATTATACCTAGACGGGGTCGGGTCCTCATAGGGGGCCGACCTGATGGACGTTTTGTTAAGGATGGTTGTTGATTGTCCTCAGAGGGAGGAATAGTTTGAGTCTGAGAAGCTCTTTTCTTCCTCTGTGGAGTACCCGACTCAGTGCCTTGAGTAATCAAGTTCCTTCGGGTGTTGGTCAGAGGGGTCGCTCCTAATGTTATTGCAGGTGGGGGAAGAAGGATGTCCAGCAGGCGATCCTTGTCAGGAGCAATCAAGGCCCAAGTAACCGACCATCACTTGTGAAAAGATTCAACTGAGGTTGGAGAAGATTTGTAAGGAATGTAAGAGTTGGAAGTAATGTAATTTGCGAGTTGGGATATGTATGGGGCGATTGCATCAGGAATAGCTCTCCCATCTAGACTTTGAATTATTAAATGGGGATGAGCAATGGGACCAGGCAGGCCTTGTTGGCAGCCGAATTGACGTGCCACAAATTGAGGCTGATAGTTGAAGGTATAAAATATTTTGGGACCCTTTTTATCGATTTTCTTGCTAGCAAATAAAGACTTGGGCTTAAGAGCAACATCCCAGAATAAGGGTAAGTCGGATGTGGAAGTGGATTTGGTTGAGACAAAGGTGATGGAATAGGGAATGGCCAAAAAAAGTCGGATGCATAACCAATATACCTTTTGTGTGGGTAAAAATTGCTATCATTTCGATTATCAGTAAGGATGGCAGTTATGATCGGATCAGACGCTTGGAGGTTATTACGGCCTAAACAAAGTCGGTTCAGGGCTACTCCTAGAGACTTCTCGAGGGTGGGGGCAATGGGAGGATGGCCGAGTTGGAAGGCGTTGGAAAAACAGAGACGGAACCATAGTTCCAGGAACCAAAAAGGACCCGACGCAGCAGTGTCTAATTTTTTACCATCTTTATCAGTAAGGCGGGCACTGACCCTGGATAGCCCTACAAAGAGATTGGCAAGGAAAATGGTGCCTAATGAAAAGAACCGACCCGAGGCTACGTGTATAGCAAGATCAAGATGAGAAGGGAGGACACATTTCGAAGGGGAAACTACTATATACTTACAAAGCCAAAAAAGCAGGAAGGTTGTGTGTTCTCGGTCGGTTACAGGGGTCCCATCTGCTCCTTGTTGGTCGATTAGAAATTTAGTCCAGCCCCATTCTTTCACATCTGTCAGAGACCAACCCAAGTGGTCTGAGTTGGGCTCTTGCCCATCTAGGGCACCCATTACAGGGTCTTCCCCAACGATTGGCAGATGCGCGATCACGACCACATCCATGAGGTTGGGGCCAATAGGGGCTGTTGGAAGAAGAAAGGTACAAACCTCAGGGTGCCAGAATTAGGTTAAAAGGCCAAGGTAAAGAGAAAAATGGGCCTAGCAATCAAGTTGATCGAATTGGTTGAGGGGTACCGCGGGAAACTCAGGTAAAATAAATATATTTCTAAGGAAATAGCGGGTCGGAAGGTCGGAAGGTCCTCAGGTCGGGAAGTCCATAGGTCGGAAAGTCCTCAGGACGGAAAGTCCGCAGGTCGGAAGGTCCTCAGGACGGGAGGTCCGCAGGTCGGAAGGTCCTCAGGTCGGGAGGTCTACGGCTGGACCAATAAGTCGGATGGTCTTTAAGTCGGGAGGTCTGCGGCTGGACCAGTAAGTCGGATGGTCTTTAAGTTGGGAGGTCTACGGCCGGACCAGTAAGTCGGATGGTCTTTAGGTCGGGAGGTCTGCGACTGGACCAGTAAGTCGGATGGTCTTTAGGTCGGGAGGTCTGCGACTGGACCAAACAAGTCGGGTGGTCTACAAGTCGGGAGGTTGGTAGTCGGACCAATAAGGTGGAAGAGTTGTGTTCGGGCCAAAAGGGCGGAAGGTTTGCAGTCGGTCCAAAGAGGCAGATACTGTTGAGAGTAAGTTAATGATCCTTTGGTCGGTTAAGGGCACGTGTCAACAGGAGAAAGGGTTAGCAGATAGTTGAAAAAGAGACGTTGTAATCGTTCGGGCGACGGTTTTCAATACTGTTTCTCAAGGGATATTTAAGGATTGGGATTTTTATGGAGAAATTATCTTCAATCAACTTCAACAAAGCAAAGTCAGATTCGGGGATCACCACTTTAAATTTTCAGCATTTTAATTTCCAGTTAATTTCTTTATGTACCGTGCAGTGTTTAGAGATTCGTAATCTCAGACGCTAATTAATCAAGTTTAAGGATATTTTCCATATCTTTGAATTTTACTTTTTGTTTGTTGAAAAAATACATCAACACTATCAAAGCAGGGAGATTCAAGTATGTAACAATGGGAGTGGAGCACCAGCCGTTCCCAAAAGTGACTACTGGTGTGATCTCCCTGCGTTCTTCACAAGACACGCAAAGTGATGATGAGGAAAATACCAAGCGAAAGGAGCGCAAGCCCAAAGAGCGGGAACACAATCAGGAAGAAAAGTTCAAAGTTTGTGAAACCAGAGTGGCGGAGAAATGGGATAAAGAAGATAGGTCCTTCGAAGTGGAATTGAAGGATAAAGTTGTGGTACAAGATCGACCAACGCGCAAACCACAGCCAGTCCATGACAAATGGAGCCAAAACAGAAAGCCTCTGCCAATAGACATAGATCCCCGATTTCTAGGTATGAATCGTACGCAAATTCGTAATGCTAAGTATAGGTATGCGGCTCGGCATGGAAAGCGGGTGGACAAAGGGAAGGAGAATAAGGAGTTATCACCCAAAAGGAAAAGTTCGAGCGACCAATAGGAGTACTGGCAGATCGAAAAGCCTATCAAGAAGGCCAAATGCTTTCAGTGTCAGTTCTGCAGACGGATCAACATTGATCCTGAGATGGAAAATGCCGAGGAAGAGAGTCCTGAGATAATCTTTGGGTCATTTGCTCCAGAAGAAACAAAAGTTTTGTGCAGCATGATAGTGAAAATTGATAAAGCCGGGTTCGAAGTTAGGATGACGGATATGCGGTGGTTCGAGGAAAAAGAAGAGCCCATCTGGGCAAAGTTCGAGGAAGAAGAAAAACCAGAGTGGGCGGCGATGACTGGCAGACCCCCACCTATGGTTTTTCCACCTATACCAGAAGGAGCAATCTCGCACTTAAAACCATTGTATGTTAACGCTCACATATGTGGTAAGCCGATTAACAAGGTTTTTATTGATAATGGGGCTGTCTTCAACGTCATGCCTCTTAAAACTCTGAGGAAATTAGGCAAAGGGATTAGCGACCTAGCTCCAGTGGATATCGAGATGACAAGCTTCACAGGAAAACCAACCAAACCAGAAGGGATGATGGTGGCACCTATTGAAGTCGGACCAAAGGTGATTTCAACAGTCTTCTTCGTGGTAACTGCCAACACTACTTATTCGGTCTTGTTGGGGCGAGATTGGATTCACGCTTCCAAATGCGTGCCTTCTTCTCTCCATCAACAGATCATGTTTTGGGAAGGAGATCAAGTATTCACTATGGAAGCTAGCACCAATCCGTTCGGCTCCACAGAAGGTGTGGAAGAGTCGGTGCTTTATTCAGAGTACGTACCGCCAATTTCGCGGACAACTGTGGTAGACAAATATCCCTGGAAGGGCTGTATGCTCACTGCGCAGGGTTATGTGTTTCATTAGAAACATTTTTCCGCTTTATGGCTCTGTCGTTAGCCAAAAACTTTTTATTTTATTTAAGTTTAATTATGGAAGAAATAAATAAATGTGATAAGCTGATTAGGCAGTCTTATTTAAACCAATTAATGGTTAGGTTACATAATAGTGAAGGTTCCAACAATAATGTTGACGAGGGAGAAGGTTTTCGCTGGCCTGATCTCTTAGAAAAGATAGAACCTTCCTTATCGACTCAGGATCCTCCCATTGAGTATAATGTAGGAACCGAATAGTTACCCAAGATGGTCAAGGTAAGTGGTTTGTTGTCAAAAAACCAACATGAGCAAATTGTATCACTAATTCGGGACCATATGGAGTGTCTAGCATGGGATTACTCCGAGATGCCCGAATTGGCGCGCGATTTGATAGAACATAGGTTGCCTATTAAGAAAGGGTTTAAGCCGTATAAGCAACCACAAAGGAGAGTGAGTCCAGAATTGATGCCCCAGATCAAAGAAGAAATTGAGAAACTGTTGAAGGTGGGATTCATTCGACCATGGTTAGACAATATTGTTCCGGTAACCAAGAAAAATGGAAAGATTCGAATCTGCATTGATTTCAGAGATCTCAATCTCGCCACTCCAAAAGATGAGTATGTCATGCCCATAGCAGACATGTTGATCGACTTGGCAGCAGGGCATCAAATTTTAAGTTTGATGGATGGATATGCAGGGTATAATCAAATTTCATTAGCAGAAGAACATATACCCAAAACCGCGTTCAGAAGCCCAGGAGCTTTGGGAATCTACAAGTGGACGGTTATGCCATTCGGTTTAAAGAATGTTGGAGCAACCTACCAACGGGCAATGAATACCATCTTTCATGATCTGATCGGGCAGTCAATGGAGGTATACATTGATGATGTGATCATTAAGTCTACTGACTTTGACACACATCTGGTTGATTTAAAAAATGCTTTTATACGGATGAAGCAGTACAACCTGAAAATGAACCCGACAAAATGTGCCTTTGGAGTTTCGGCAGGGAATTTCTTGGGGTTATTAGTGCATGAAAAAGGGATAGATATTGATGCAAACAAAGCCAAGGCTGTTCTGACAATGCGGCCACCTCGGTCGGTCAAAAAAGTGCAAAGTTTGTTGGGAAAGGTAAATTACCTAAGGCGTTTTATATCAAATACTGCAGGGAAGTTAAAACCTATCACAAAGTTGCTACGGAATAAGGCGGCCGATTTTTCTTGGGGTCAGGAGCAGCAAAAGGCATTAGAAGAAATCAAGTAGACATTAATTAAACCACCTGTGTCGGTTCCCCCAAGAGGAGATTGACCCCTTCGGCTGTATGTTGCGAACAGCTTTGATGTTGTGAGTAGTCTGTTGGTGCAAGAATGGGAGGATGGTAAGGAAAGGGTCATTTATTATTTAAGCAAAACTTTGGCAGGACCAGAGTTGAATTATACTATGCCCGAAAAAATGTGCTATTCTTTAGTTTTTGCGTGTACTCGGCTAGAGCATTACATTATGCCAAGAGAAACCGAGGTGGTTTCTAAAATGGATCTGATCAGATTAATTCTGCACAGACCAACCATGCAGGGAAGATTAATGAAATGGGCCATCAAGTTGGCTCCTTTCGCGTTGCGACACCGACCTATCAAAGCAGTAAAAGGGCAGGTTGTAGCCGACTTGTTGGTTGAATTTGCAGGCGATGAATCATTGGAAAACAAAGTAGTGCCGTATATATGCACCAGTCCTTGGAAAATGTTTTTTGATGGATCTCATTCAAAAGGAAAGTCAGGAGCGGGGGTGATACTAGAAGGACCAGGAGCCAGTAAAATTAGTTTGCAGCTTCAAATGGAAGAGATGACTCATAACTCTGCGGAATACGAAGCACTGATTTTGGATTTGGAAGCGTTTATCGCTAAAGGAGTACAATCAGTCCTAATTTGTGGAGATTCTCAACTTGTCATCAACCAAGTGCTAAAACGGTACGCTTGTACTTATCCTCATTTGCGTCGATACCGAGATTTGGTATTTCATCTGTTATACAAAATTGCGAGGTAGTTTTCGAGCATGTACCAAGAACAGAGAATCGGTTGGCGGATAATTTGGCTCAAAATGCCCGCCAACAAATGATCGGGGGTATCGATTTTGGGATTGATTGGAGAACATAAATTATGGTGTATTTAGAATCACCAAGTTTTGTGACTCCTGTGGGCGTTCGATTGAAAGCCTTACGCTTCCAGCTTATTGAAGGGGTTCTGTATAAAAGAACCTTTGAAGGAGTTTTATTGAGGTGTTTGGGGCCGAAAGAATCCATTAAAGTAATGGAAGAGGTTCATGGTGGAATTTGCGGGGCTCACCGAGCGGGATTGAATATGCGATGGGCTATTCATCGTATGGGATTTTATTGGCCAAAGATTTTTTATGATTGTATCAGATTTGCTAAAGGGTGCCAGGAATGCCAGAGTCATGGTCCATTAAATCATCTGCCAACAGTAGAACTGAAAACGATGGTTAAGCCGTGGCTATTCAAAGCCTGGGCATTGGATGTAATTGGGAAAATTCATCCGACATCATCGAAGCAACATTCATTCATTCTGGTAGCGACTGACTACTTCACCAAATGGGTAGAGGCAGTTCCTTTGAAGAATGCGACGCAGAAAGAGGTGATCGAGTTCGTGCTTAATTACATCGTGCATCGGTTTGGGATTCCGCACACGCTTACAACCGATCAAGGGTTGATGTTTACTGGGGAAAAATTCGTTGAGTTTTTGGCCGAATTTAACATCAAATTGCATCACTCTTCACCATATTACCCACAGGCGAATGGGTTGGCCGAAGCGGCAAATAAAATCGTTATTGGCATCATCCGGAAAATGGTAGAAGAAAATCCAAGGAAATGGCATACATTGTTGTCTCAGGCATTGTGGGCCCACCGAAATAGTAGAAATACTTCTACTGGATTTTCCCCATACCAATTAACGTTTGGGCAAGATGCTGTTTTACCTGCGGAATTTGTTGTGCCTTCACCCAGAGTGACTAATACAACAGCGTGTATTGACGAGGCGTATGCACAAAGGATGTGGCAACAATTGGAAGAAGTGGATACAGATCGATTAAACGCTTTGGATCAAGTGGTTAGACATAGTGAGATTAGGGCGAGTACTATGGAAAAAGAGTATTCCCTAAGGTTTTTGCAGAAGGGGATTTGGTCTGGAAGACGATTCTGCCGACCTATAAGAAGGTGGATCAACTAGGGAAGTGGTCTCCCAATTGGGAAGGTCCTTTCATCATTCATAAAGTGATTGGAAATGGAGCTTTTATTATCATAAATCAAGAAGGAAAGCTGGTACATGAGAATATTAATGCTAAGTATCTGAAAATGTATTACCCTACCTTTTCAGGACATTGTCATTAATTCTTATTATAAAATTTAGGAGCCCTTCAAAGGGTTCGAACCTATTAGGAAAGGGTTCTCTAATCATCAGAAGGGTAGAGGTCTTCTGGGTCAGAGGTTTCATCCCAACTCGCAGAAACCATCTCAGGTTCTTCGCCCAAGAGGTCTTCCAAGTCTAGGCGGTAGCGATCCCACTGATCCTGCATTTCTTGAAGATCTTGTTCGGTGCGGACCTTCATATCTTGCAGAGATTGATTCTCTTGTTCAACAAGGACGCGCAGTCTGGAGAGTGTTGATCTTTGTTGGTGGAAAATGTTGTTCCAGCTGATGTCTAGAAGGATTGCAGAGACATGATGGTCTATCATGTCCAGATGATGATCAAGATCAGATATACGAGTGATTATGTCGGTGAAGGGTTCATAGCCGGTGGATATACGCTCCATCAGTCGGATCGTACAATGTATGGTTCTCATGCCTCTGCCGGAGAACCTAAATTTGAAGTCCAATTATTTTAGTACATGTATCAAGTCTTCAGCATGATGGCCTACAGGGTGTTTTCCTACAAGGAATTGTTGCAAAGAACCTTGTCAGTTGGACGAAGGGACACGAATGCGAGGATAAACCATTTTGAGTAATAATGTGAGGGATGATGATGATGTTTGCAGTGAGAGGTATGGAATTTATATAGGTGTGGTGGTGTCTAATTCGTGGTTTATTAAATGTGCAAAAATATAGATCTTTGTTTTGATGTCTAACTTAGTAAAAGCGCAAGTAACATAGGATCTGTATTCTGAAAATAGGAAATATATAAATTAAGTCTGGAACTCTATACAAATCACATTGGGGTTACATAGAAAGTAGGGCTTTTAAAGAAGTTTGGAGGTCGGTCCATTTTAGCTCCGACTTTGTGGCCCGCCGATGCTGATAGGCTTCCTGGTGTCTCTGAATGAGTCTCATTTGTATAGCTGTTTGGAGTTGCTCGCAGAGACTCGTTTGAGTATGGCAATGTGCCTCCACCAGGCGACTCCCTCCCTGAATGCTGTCACCCAGGGACTTCAGTTGTTCTTGGAGGCGTCTAAGTTCTTCCGTTTTTTGGGAGATCTCAGCCGCTACCATGTGCTGCGCTTGTCGGAGTTCGTCCAGCTTGGCCTTGGCAAGACTAAGGTCCTGATCGACTTTCTTCAAGTTTACCTCAAGACTGGCTGGGTCAGCAGTCGGATGAGATGAAGTGGCCTCGAATGATGGGGGCGGATCAGGGGCAGTTCGGCCTGAAGTTCGGTGATCCTGGCCATCATCCGATCAAGGACGGGAGAAGCTTCTGATTCCAATGTGGGCTTAACCAACAAGGTTATTGCGACCTGAACTAGATCTGTGAGGTCAGCTAAATTCAAGTCGACAAAAGCCAAGTCAGCGCAGCATTCCACGATAGATCTGACGGGAGTCGGAAGGTTCACTCGGGCCAAAATATTCAAGTCTTGGGCAGCCTAAGGAAAAAGGAAGATATTAAGTTAGGGAGACATGGTGAACTCATTACGATGTAAGGTTAAAGTTTACCTGATTCAGGGCAGCCGTGGTTTCGGAAGGGGCCATGAGTTGGAACGTTGTGGAGGCACCATGGTGAGTTGTCGGGCCAGCAACCGACTTGTCCCCTGGTTGAAGACGGTGGGTGACGGCCAGTTCCATTCCCTAAGCGAAGAGAGTTAAGTAAGGAAGAAAGGGAGAAAATTAGAAAATGGATGAGAGGGAACACTAACCGAACCCCTTGGGGCAAAATTGACTGAAGCCTCACCCGACTTCGAGGAGGAAATTTCCTCTATGTCGTGAGGCAGTGGGATCAGTTGGACTGGTTGAGGAGCAATAGAAAGAACCTCATCGACTGGTTGAACGGCTGGTTGTAAGGGTAGCGCGGCAGCAGCTTGGTCGGGTGGTGCCACGACTGGGTCGGGCAATTCTGTGACTTGGTCGGGTTCCGGCACCACCGCAATTGCAACAGGTTCCTAGTTGGAATAATATACAAGTGTCAGAGGTTTTGTAAAAGAATAATATGGAAAGATTTTGAGAGTTACCTGTGATGGTTCCGCAACCTGGTCGGGGAAAGCGACGAGTTGGTCGGGCGTCGCCGCGACCACGTTGGACGCTGGTGGTGGTGAAAGAATAATTTGCCTTCCCGTCGATTCCTCCGGTCGGTGTACCTACAGATCGAGAATTGAAGTTACTGGTTGAAGTAACTATTCTTTTTTTCTTAGGAATATTGGGAAATACTTACCTCAACTTGCAAGGGAGTCGGTTGTGTAATGGTCGGTTGACCAGCAATCGGGAGGTCTTCTGGAAGAACGACTGGTTGTGTAGGTTGTTGTTCGGCTGGGGTCGTTGGTGCAGCTAATGGCTTATTAGCAGTCGGTTGGTTTTTGGTCAGGACTGCGGTTGGTTGGTTTATGGCCGAGACCGTGGTCGGTTGGTTTTCGGTCGGGACCGCGGTCAGTTGGTTTATAGCCAGGACTGTGGTCGGTTAGTTTTTGGTCGGGACTGCAGTCGGTTGGTTTGTGGCTGACACCATAGTTGTTTGGTGTGGGGTCGGGACTGCGATTGACTGGGAAGAAGTCAGATTTATAGGTGATTGCACCGCAGTCGGTTGAGATATGTTCGGTTGATGTTCAGTCGGGTGAGAAATAGATGGGGCAGTGGTTGGCGGCAACGAAGGGCCCTCT
Source organism: Andrographis paniculata (assembly GCF_009805555.1). Taxonomy (NCBI): domain Eukaryota; kingdom Viridiplantae; phylum Streptophyta; class Magnoliopsida; order Lamiales; family Acanthaceae; genus Andrographis; species Andrographis paniculata. The sequence goes on from NW_026137611.1 coordinate 5,156,730, forward strand.
GACATAGAAGTTGTTTAAGTTTAGAAGAGTTGGCAAGGAAAATGAAATACGGAAGGAAACAGACTTACCAAATTGTTTCCTCAAGTATTTTGGCATCCCGTTGGTATCCACTGGCAGAGATGCCAGGTACTCCTCGATGACCTGCGTGTCAATGGCAGGGGCGGCCTTCTGTTTTTGTTTCTTTGCTTCAGATCCACCTACGGCAAGCGCCTGCCTTTTTCTTCCCAGGGCAGCGGCCAATCGAGGAGAACCTAGCGCCAAGACTGGGGGAGGGGCAAGTTTCCCAACCAAGTGGTCGGTCCGCGGAGCAATTAAAGACCAGGTGGCCGACCACCAGGCAGGAAACGCTTCGGTCGCTGCAGAAGGGCAAGTATGAGTTAGAAGTGATATAGTCGGTGAGTTGGGAAATGTAGGTCGGGATAAGCTCGGGAATCACCAGCCCTTCTGGGCTTTGAGGTATAAGGTGAGGTCGGGCCAGTGGTCCCGGTATGCCCTGACAGCAACCGAACTGTCGGGCCAAAAATTGTAAGTGTAAAATAATCTACGGTTTTTCTTGTCCGACCTCTTACTGGAAAATAGAGATCGGGGTTTCATGGCGGAGTCCCATGAGAAAGGATAGGTCAGATGAGGAAGAGGATCGGGATGAGTTTGGGAATGAGATGTGTCGGGATGAAGCAAAAAAAGATCAGTTGAATATTGTATAAGAGTTTCGTAGACATAGAAGCGGGAATTGCTACGGTCCTCAGTCAGGATTTGGGCGATGATAGGGTCGGACGGATAAAGATAAGAGGAATTAGGAGTTAATCTAGCTAAGGCATAACCCATGGACCTGTAGGGATTTGGGGACATAGGGAGTCGGCCAAAGAACGCAGTAGGGAAGTACAGACGGAGCCACAATTCCAGGAACCAGAATGGTCCCGAAGCTGCAGTGTCCGCCTTCTTGGTATCGGTTAGATGGGTGCTCACTCGGGTTAAACCCTCAAAGAGGTTAGCCAAAATAGGGTTCCCAATGAAGAAAAATGGCCGCTAGCCAATTGAATAGCCAGATCGACTTGGGTAGAGAGGACGAGTTTGGAAGGGGAAAGAATGATGTATCTGTGAAGAAAAGAAAGAAGAAATTCAACCAAAACATCCAACTTCGAAATTACGAAAGAGATTTCAAAAGGAAAAAGTATACCTGCAGAGCCAAAAATGAAGGAATGTTGTGTGTTCCACTTCAGAAACAGGGGTGCCCTTCCTTACCCTGATATTTGTTAACAAAATTAGTCCAGCCTCTCTCTTTCTCAGGGAGCTTGGCCAAGGGCCAACCAGCATGGTTGGGTGAAGGCTCTCGACCTTCAAAAGAAACCAGAACATGATCATCGCCTACAATTGGCAAATGTGCAATAACGGCCACGTCCATCAGGGTCGGCCCGATAGGACCGGTAGGGAGGAGGAATACACCCATCTGAGAATGCCAAAAGGGTGTCATCGCTAGTAGGGCTTTGTCGTGAAGATAAAGAGGCTGAGTTGAGAGGAGAATGGCTTTGTCAATGCCTTGCTTTTTCCATTGTTCTTCAAAGTGGGGAAGGAGCCTCGCGTGCCATTTACAGTAGGCGTCTTTTGGGTCAGTAAGGTGAGTTCTGATACTGTCCAGAAGACGTTCCACTTTGAACACAGCATCGTTGACGATTATTGGAGAAACCTGAGAGATGACGGATCTTATACGATCAGCATCTTCGGTAGTGGTGCAGTAAGGGCGTAGGTAGGGGTAAGGACCCTCGAAGCCACGGAAGGCACTGATGGGTCAGCCCCATCGAAAGGAAAAGCAGGGACGTATTGGTTAGCCATTTGAGAAGGAATTGCAGAAGACGAAGAAGCAGAGGGTTTCTGGAAGTTGATCGCTGGGGAGAGAAAAGAGAACTTCAGGATTTTGAGGGCGTGAATATGGCTGGGTCAGAGAAGGGTTTTTCATAAATCCTGTGATGTGACATAACACAGTGTAATGACAGCACTGTGTCACAAACCCCTAAACGTCGCATCTCACGCAGTTCAAGGAGTGACGTTTAGGAGTTAGGCGGGAGGAGGCAAGTTGTTGAACACGAATAAATGATGAGTAGGGTTTCCGAGAATGGGCCTATCAAATCAGGCTAAGGACTGATGTAGAGTTTAATGGGCTTGTTCATAGTATAGATCGGGTATGATAAGGTCAGGTGCAGAGATCGGGCGTGATAAGGTTGGGCACGGAGCTCAGGTGTGATAAGATCGGGCACGGAGCTCAGGTGTGATAAGGTCGGGCACGGAACTCAAGTATGATAAAGTCGGGCACGGAGCTCAAGCATGATAAGGTCAGGCATGGAGCTCTGGTGTGATAAGGTCGGGCATGGAGCTCTGGTGTGATAAGGTCAGGCACTGAGGTCGGACGTGATCAGGTCGGGTGCAGAGATTGGGCGTGATAAGGTCGGGCACTGAGGTTGGACGTGATCAGGTCGGGCTCGGAGGTCGAGCGTGATAAGGTCGGACGTGATCAGGTCGGGCACTGAGGTCGGACGTGATTAGGTTGGGTGCAGAGATCGGGCGTGATAAGTTAGGACACTGAGGTCGGACGTGATCAGGTCGGGTGCAGAGATCGGGCGTGATAAGGTCGGGCACTGAGGTCGGAGATGATCAGGTTGGGCTCGGAGGTCGGGCGTGATAAGGTCGGGCGCTAAGGTCGAACGTGATCAGGTCGGGTTTGGAGGTCGGGCATGATAAGGTCGGGCACTGAGGTCGGACGTGATCAGGTTGGGCTCGAAGGTCGGGCGTGATAAGGTCGGGTAATGAGGTTGCATGTGATTAGATCGGGCACGGAGGTCAGGCGTGATAAGTTCGGGTGTTATATATAGGTCGGGCGAAGCGAAATCAGGCAAGGCAGGAGGTCAAACAAGTGAAAGACGGACAAGATGAGACAAAGCAGCAGGTATGCAGGTCGGGCGAAGAAGCAGTTTTTCGGCAGTTGAAGGAAGTTTCAGGAAGTTTCAACCGATGAGCGGATTTGAAGGCACGACTTGGTAGTGGCGGTTGATATGGGTTTTAAATAGGTCTGTTTCGTGACCTAAAAAACCATCTTCAATTGACATCAAATTCAAGAGAATTGCTTTTGGGGATCACCACTTTATTTTCCAGTCTGTAGTCTTATTTTCTTATTTTATTTATGTATCCTACAGGGTTTAGAGATTCCTAATATCAGGCACTAATTATATCAAATTCGAAGATAATTTCCTATTTTCGGATTTTACTTTTTATTGTTGAAAAAATCGCATCAACAATAATGTTAATGGAAGACCACGGTACCTACATGTCCTATATGGAAGGTTCTAGGGGTCAAAATGGAAGGAAGAGAACGAGGGTTCCATGTAACTCAAGGCTGTCGAGAACATATCCTCGTAGACCGGCTAGAAGTATGATGGAAACGAATCAGGATAGGCTGCAAGTCTGATCTGAAGGCAATGGAAGAAATCCAAAGCGAATGGAACTTGGTCCAGGAACGATGGAAGATGCTCAAGATGAATGGAACTCGGTCCAGAGGCAATAGAAGCCGCTGGGAACTGATGGAATGAGGTTACTTGGTGATTAAGAAGAGGTAGAAAGAAGTGGAAGAATAATTGTAATCACCCCTGTTAGTGGGAGAAGTGGTTATTCTAGCCTAGGACAACAATTAGGAAAAAGAAACATAACACACGCACAACAGATCAATTCGTTCATTTTCATATTTTTCTTTCTTGTTTTATTTTCGTTTATAAAATTTAATTCCAATTTTAAGCTTTCTGTAATTTATTTACTCGCTTTCCGTAGTTAATCGTAGTTTAGTTCGATCAATCTCGTGAAATCTTCATAACCTGACGACGGATTGGCTCTCTGGAGTACTTCCGGAACCCACACCGACGAAATCGACGAGCTATTTTGGAATTTCGAATCGTAGAATCCAACACCGACGACATCGACGAATTATTTTGAAACTTCCGAAATTGATATTCAGGTTCCAACACTAACAATTAAAAAAAAAATCGAACATAATTATAATGGACAAAAACAGTAAATATCATAGCAGACTAGCAGCTCTACGTAAACTATGTATATATATATATCCATTAATTCTCGCATTAAAATTTTCATAAAAGTAATATTAAGATTATATATTAATGAAAATTTCATAGATGTTATAAAAAGTATACTAATGTATTATTAAAATTTTGTAATAAATAATGGGTTGTGTTTTTTTGAATTTTTTTAGAAGATTTTTATTATTAGAAATTTTAAATGTTTTTTAAAATATCAAATTAAATATATTTTTTTTATTTTAATATTATAATAAAAATTAATTTTATATTTAAAATATCAAATTAACATGTATTTATATTATACTTCCTTCTACCAAAAATAAATTTTATATTTTATCATTTTAATTTGTCCATGATAAAATTTTTCACTTTTTTTTTAAAAAAAATAACTTTCAATTAAATACCAAAATACTTATACTTTTTATATTTTATAATACTTTTACTTTAATATCGAAATAAACTAAATATTATATTATTTCATTATACTATATATTTATAAATATTCGATTTACCTTAATTTGCAAACAAAAGTCAAATAAAAAATTTACTGTTAAACGGAAAGAATATTAAATAACTATCTAAATTCGAAAGTTTAGATAATACCCAAACAAACATACCTGTAGTTTTATATGTAAAGCTATATTTGTCACGTGGTCAACGAAATCAAGTCTTGTCCACACTTTTTTTTGTTTTTTTTTTTTTTTTTTTATCGGATAAAAACTCTTGATGTTTACGATAAATAAAAAAATAAAAAACACTTTCCATGGTGCAAAGAAGTTGCTACGCTATTTCATACATTATATAATAAAATTTACTTTACTTAGTCTAATTTTTTTGTAGATACAAAAATTAAATAAAAATGTAATTCATAAATACATTTTCCGATCCAACTTAAAATGGACTTTTTGAGAGTTTTATAGTATATTAAAAAATAATATTATTTTATTAGTTAGTTAATAAAGTGTATAAAAGATTGTGATATTTTTGTAATTTGACTTTATATATAAAGTAATTGTATGTATAATGATATATTTGTAATTTAAATAAAAATTTAGGGTATCTTATTATTATTATACGATTATTTTTTTCTAAAATACTAAATGATACTTTGAATTGAGAGAGACAAAAATAATAAAAATTATATTTTGAATTAGAACGGATATAGTACTTAGTAAAGTTAATTATTATATACTATAAATAATTATATATTAATATTAAAATAATTAAATAATTTAATTAAAATAAAAAAAATTGTAGATTATAAAATTTTAAAAACAGCTAAAAATTATTTTTCAAAAAAAGAAATCAACAAATCATGTGTGAAAGGACGAAAATATAAAATATAAACAACATATATGAGACCTAATATAATATTTATGGTGTATTTTGTTTTGATTTGAGTTTATAATTATTTTAAATTTTAATTTGAATAATATTTTTAATATGATATTTTAAAAAAAATAATATATTTTTATTTAAAAATATTATATAAATTGAATAATATTAATTTAGATTTAAAATTATAAAAAATAAGTTCAATTTTATTTATATTATTATTAAATCAAAGCTTAAAACTTAAAAGAGTAAACAAGCTCAAAGGAAACAAATCGATAATCACTTCCTCACATTCCTATCTAAAACTTGATTTTATACTATCTTCATTTGCTCAAAAAATGTCTTTGTTTTCTATCTGAAAATAATTTTATCACTATTTATTTCATACATTTACAAAAAAAAATACATTAATATTATTTTTTTAATAGAATATATCCGTTCACCCAGTGTTTTAGATAAATTAATTTTCGGTGTATGGTATCAAAAATTGTGTAAAAAATATAAAATATATTACATTATTTCAAGTTGAAATTTTTAATTTTTTGATTTTTTGTAATGAGTATTTGAATTTTTTTTTTACATTTTTTTATTTTTATAAAATGTATTTTGTATAGTTTATTATTATTTTTGAAAAATTACAATTGAAAAATAGTGTTGAATGGACATATCTAAATATTATTCAAATCAATGTTTAAATAAAAATTCTAATTTTGAATCAAAACCAAGTAAATTCAATGTCTTTTATTATTCTCTATTATACAAACAAAAACTATATATATATATATATATTTATATAAGTATGAACCTATAATGTATTAAAAATATTATTAAATTTACACATATTCATATCAATTTTATTATACCGGATTAAAATGCAAACACAAATAATATTTGCATAAAAATATTTTTTCATCTATATTAAAATATAAAGTAAACTATTTTTCTATTTTAGATCCATTTATCATTTTAGTTTAATAACTGTATATTGTTTTAAAATAGTCTCGTAATGAAAATTTTTTTCAATTTAATCCTCAATGTCTACGTGGCATCTGCGTAGCATGTTGGCGGACACGTGTTGGCCAGGTCAGAACCAGTACATGTGATCGCCACGTGCATCATTTTTAGTTTTTTTAAATAAAAAATATATATAAATTTAAAATTTAAAAAATAAAATTTAAAATTTAAAAAATTAAAAGAATATATATAATTAAAAAATATACTAATATATAAATTAGGAAAAATTGTAAAATAATGTCCGTATGTAGGTCAAATTATCATTTTCGAATATTTTTTTGTCACTTTCGCAATTTAGGGCATTATGTGTACTCCGAATATTATTTTTTTCCTCTGGCGGCGGAAAAATGCACGTGCGCCTTCTTGGCATAGCCGGCGCATACGTGGACGTCGCCGTTGTTGTGTTGTCGTCTGAGTGGTCGTCGGACAGGTGACGTTGATTTTTTTTTTTCACTTTCATAATTTAGAACATTATGTGTACTTCGGGTATTATTTTTGCCCTTTGGCACTGGAAAAGTAATTTGGTCTAGGTTTTTTTTATTTCAATTTGGTCCAATTGGATCAAATTAAAAATATGTTATTTGCAATTTGGTTCAATTTGGCTAAATTAAAATTTTAAAAAATTATATAATTTTTTTAAAAATAATAAAATAATTCCACGTCACATATTCGATGGCCTTAGAACAAATTATTTTTTCAAAACAGATGGCAAAAATAATACTTGAAATACACATAATATCATAAATTGCGAAAGTGAAAAAAAAATTATTTCACATCACATGTTCGACTACCACGCGAACGGCAACACAACAACAGCGATGTCCACGTATGCGCCGGTAATGTCACGAAGGCACACGTGACGGTCACGTGCGTATTTCCGGCGCCGGAGAGCAAAAATAATGTCCGGAGTACACATAATGTCCTAAATTGCGAATGTGAAAAAAATTGTTGAAAATGATAATTTGATCTACATGGTATTATTTGCAATTTTTCCTATAAATTATTAAAGGTCACGTGGCGCTGACTTGACGGACATATGAATAATTTTTAATTTAAATTAAATTAATTTTTTTTTATTTTTAACTTCTATATTTTTATTTTTATTTTTATTTTTATGAAATTACAAATATAAAAGTAAAAATAATCCACATGACGGACACGTGTCAGCAACATGACGCTGACCTGGTCGACATATGTCTGACAACATGCCACGCAGATGCCACGTAGGCATTGATGACTAAATTGCAAAAAAAATTCACTTACGGAATAATTTTAAAACAACCTCAAGTTACGAGACTAAAATAATAAAAGGGTCTAATTATGATAATTATGAAAAAAAAAAAACAGTTTACCCTAAAATATAATTCATTTCTTTCCTTTGATTTATTTGAGAATTTTTAGTTTGAATTTGATATTGAAATAATATTTGATTGAATGTTTTATGAGATTTTTTTTTTCTTCCGAAAAATGGAAAGCCAAATACTCTCTCCGTCTGTCTTTAAGAATTACATTTACCTTTTGCGTCATTGTATTTAACATTAAAAATATTTTCCTTATATTTGTATAATTATTTGACAAATATCCTTCTATTAGTATTATAAGACACTAATGAAAGTATTTTTGCAATTTTTTCTTAATTTGTACTATGTTTTGATATAATAATTAATATTCAAAGATCAATACGCAAAAAGTAAATGAGACTCTTAGAGTTGAACGGAGGTAGTAGTATTTTTTCCGTCCTGGCTAAATTGTCCGTATTATTGTAAATATAAAAATTTAGGTAAAATATAATTAATAAGTAATTAACAAGTGTGTTCGTAAAAATAATTATAAATTAATATTAAAATAACTAAATATTTTAATTAAAATTTAAAAATATATATATATAAATTATGAATTTTAAAATGTTATTAAAATGTAATCATATTTCTAAAAAATAATAAGAACAAATTATATGAGATGTACTAAAAAAAAAAAAAATTAACATTTTATATTAGACCGATGGAGTAAAATTTGGAAACTTTGAACAAAATAAATACACATACAGAGGTGGCAATTCGGGCCGAATGATCCAATTCCAAGCTGTGTTGGGCTAGCATAACTCGATTTACAATTGAGCCTGAAAAAGACCAGCCCGAGCACGACCGATTTGAAACGAGGCTATGTCATTCTAGCCTTTTTTTTTCTTTTTTTTTTTATATTTTAAAATTTTTATGTTTATTTTTTTAGCTTTAAATTAATTTAGAACAAAATATAATTAAATAGTAAAAAATAGAGAATTGAACTTACAACCATAGCTTTACCAACAAGTCATGTTTAATTTTTTTAGATTTGAATTAATTTAGAACAAAATATAATTAAATAGTAAAAGTGGAGAATTGAATCCACGCAATATTAATTTAATAATTGTACTATATATATCTAATATAATATACTTTACACTTTTTACAATATATTATACCGTTATTTTTATATTATATAATACTAACATAAGTATTTTTATATTTTTACTGCAAATTACTATAATATTAATATTTAAAAATTTATGTTAAAAAAATAAATGAATTAAACTCTTCTTTGAGGAGGGAAGAAATATTAAAATAATATTTAAATTAAAAAGTAAATTATATAATATTCATTTATGTTAATATAAAATTTGCATGAAACTCATTTTTTAGTCTAGAGCTGATATTTCATAATACATATAAATCCAAAAATGTAAGTTTTATACAAATAAAAGAGATAAAATATTGTATTAAAAAATGGAGTGTTATATAATTTACAATTGATTAATCTTTCATCTTATAATTTTTTGAGACAATTTGTTATTTGATTTTTACAAAAAAATTATAAAAATAAATTATTAATCAATTATTTATTTTATTCACAAAAATTATTTAAGATATTGTAAGTATTTTATTTGTATTAAATTTGTATACTTTAGGTTTTATTTAGAACAAAATATCATCTTTGTACAAAAAAAAAAAAAGTGTTTTACGCAATAAATAAAGTACAAACTATTTTGTACATCTGTATTAAAACACAAGAGTATTTTATAGTTTACCTTAAATTAAAATTCATGTTTAAATATATTTCTGCCCAACAAAAATATATTTTAGTCTTATGTAATATTTTTTTCTTCTCACATTCCATGTCAGGGTTACTGTATATACAAAAATAATTTACCGTATACACAAAAATTTAAAATAAGTATAATTAATATATAATTTAAAATGTATTAATGATATTTTGGTAAGAAATATTTTTAATAGGAATAACAAAACTGATAAAAATATTAATTTGAATTGTGAGGAAAGAGTATAAGGAATTAATTAATATTGTTACCAAAAAGTCTTCGCTATGAAAAGTAGTTAGTACCTTGTTCGGATGACGTCATTGCTTTCATCGTCGTCGACGTTGTGTCCCTTCGCGGAAGCAACGCCGCTGCCTCACTTCCAGATGCCCTACCAAACACTCCGCATCAACAATTTTAAAATTAATTACTAATTTCTATGATATATGGAATTTTTAAATAATAAAAAAATTAAAGACCAAGACCACTGACTCGGTGACTCAGTACATACAACGTGTTTGTTTGTGTATATATATATATATACACATAAAAGCTCAACATAGCAATTCCTTTTAAACCTATGGCCATTAGCCAAACAATGACCAACTCTAGCAGTGATTGGCTGCTACCGGTGTACCAAACCGACTTCACAACCGCCGTTCAGATCGGGACACCTGGCACCATCGCAGCCGTTAGCAGTAGCACCACCACCATCGCCGCGGCTGCGAGGAGTAGCTTGACGCCGGCCGATCACGTACACGTTCACGGCCGTATATCGAAGCCGATCCGACGGCGGTCGAGGGCGTCGCGGCGAACCCCAACCACGCTACTCAACACCGACGCGACCAATTTCAGAGCCATGGTGCAGCAGTTCACCGGAGGTCCGGCCGCTCGATTCGCCGCACCTCATCTCCCCGGCGGCGGCACAGGCTCGATGTTCGGCTTCGCGGTTCCCCCTGCGACTGCTCCAACCGCCGGTGGTGGATTCCACGTCGCGCAGTACCCGAACCAGTACGGCATGGATGGCGTGAATCGAGGCGATTTGTCGGAGCAATCGGCGGAGGAGACGATCCGGACTGATTATGCCAATTATATGATGCTCCGGTGAGGGAGGGAGGGGAAGAGGTTAATTTGGGGATTTAGGGTTTGTAAATTCTGTCTTCTTCACCACCACGATTCATGCATCTTTTGTTCTTTTAATTTTGCTAAGGCTCTGCTTATGTAGTTTGTTTTTTACGTCACTTGGGGGTGGATTCAATATGAATTTTATTGGACTCTCTCTCCAATTCAGATTTTAAAAAGTTTTTTAAAATTTTGGTGTATTTAATCTAGATTTTTAAATTTTTTGTAAAATTTGGGTGTATTTAATTAAGATTTTAAATTTTTTTCTTAAAATTTTGATGTATTGAACAATTCATAGATTTTAAAAATTCACGGATTTTGTTGGATTCTTTAATAAAATTATTAATAAATTACACTCTATAGTATAGAATGTCATGAGGTGAGATTTCAATGAATTCTCAAAATTAATAAAAAAGTACATATAATTTTATTTATAATATTAATAACTATATATTATTTTATATGTATTTATTATTTTATTATAATAATATCAATAAGATAAGAAAATTTAAATGTTTAATATAAAATTACAAATATTTTAAAGTTTTATATATTTGAAATAATATTAAAAAAATATATATAAAATAACAAATAAACTTGCTCAAGTAGTTCGAATTAAAATTATCAGTTTTAATGTTTGGAAATGTCAAATCAAAATTAAATTTTCCATAATTTTAATTTATATTTTCTTATTTCGATTTCAGTTTCGTCAGTTCAAAAACCACCGATTATATTTGACAACGTTAGTTTATGTTTATTCATTTTTAATTATTTTATTTTTAATTTTAATTAATAAAAATTGTAATTTTAATGTGATTTTATTTATAAATACATTTTTTTGGTATAAAAATTCATATAAATAATAATAATAACAATTAAATAGATTGTTATAAAATAAAAATTAATTACGCTGAATATATGTAATATAATAAATCCGATCAAAATAATATTATAACAAAAAATATATATTTAAAAAATAAAATTATTATTAAAATAAAATAAAAGTGAGAATGATAATAAATATATTTTTTTGAGAACTAATGTACTTTTTAATATTTATTTAAATATTTGTAATTTTTTATATACATACAAGTATACTGTATATATTTGAAATTGTATAAATTAATAAAAAAATATTTAATTTACAAATTTATAAAGTTTAATGAAGTATAGGGAAATCAATAAATAATTCAATCAAATCTATGAAAATCCATATAAATCAATAAACAAAATCAATTAAACTCTGTATAAATTCTATATAATTTATAAATCCACTCAAGTTTACGGACTTTTCAAAATCCAAACAAATCCATTAAAATTCTAATTGAATACACCCCTTAATTTTTAAATTGAAGACTTCTTTTCTTTTTCTTCTTATTTTTCATAAACAAAAAGAATCTAAAAATAGAATTTCAATGCCTATATTCAATAGGAAATCGTATTTCTTAGTGAAGGTTCCGCTTTCAATATTTTGAAGTGATTTTGGACAAAATTAAATACTATAATCATGTTATTTAATAAATACAGAGCAAATGTTATGCATTATAGATGAAATAAAAAGTGCAAGCATACACAATTTGGTGGTTTTTTTTAAAAGAATATTTTATAAGAGTTTTTGGTTTCGAAATTTAGTCGGTCCAATATCTCTCAAATGGATACGCGATTGAATCAAGTGATTTGCATTGGCAAAAGAATTTTAAGTCAAGGTTAAAAGTACTCTAAAATGCCCTTACGAATCCAAAGATAATAAGCGGGTTTGAGTATACCCGCAGTCCGACTAGCAATAGAGACAACCTCACATTGATGTCCAGAACGATAAGCGTGTTGGCTAAAGTGTGTAACACAAAATAGTTATAAATTAAAACTAAACTAAAGAAAGTAAAATAGCATTTGATAATTGATAGAGCGTGTGTAACATTATTTTGGCATAACACGACACAAGTTTTAAAAAATTCAAAGTGAAGAGATAATTGATAGATTATTTTCTTATAGCATTGAAAGTACACAAGAGAAGATAAACGAAATATCTATGTTAAAACTCTGCGAGCTATGACATGATTTGACTGTAAGACTATGGCGAAAATTCGTTTGAAGGACGGTGTGAGGTATCAAGTATCTAGATTCATAGCTAGACATACTCATCATTTGACTAGTTCTCATAAGAGTCATTTATATAGGTCCTACAGAAGAATATCCGATCCTTAAGTTGCCCAGATTGATCATGATATGGCTGAATGTGTGGGGCTTGCTCAAAAAGTCTCACATGATTTTATGGTTAAAAAAGCAAGTAGCCGAGATAGTATTGGATTCATCGTGCAAAAATCAAAAGAACAAAATACATGGCGGTTGGGGATACCGGAGAAGTGTTATAATATTTGCAGGGGATGCAAAATAAAGACATAAAATTTTCTTATTCGATTTAAGTGGACGAGGACGGATTGGTTATAAACATATTTTGGGTTGATAGGAGGATGAAAGCTTATTATGTTGATTTCGGTGACGTAGTAAGTCTTGATACTACATTCAGAAAGAATAGAGAAAATCGTCATTTGACCTTGTTTGTTAGTGTTAATCATAAAAAAAACAAACAGTTGTTTTGTGGCAGCTATTTTATATGACGATACTATTATATCTTTTAAGTGATTGGTTGACACTTTTGCTGACACAATGTATGGGAGAAAACCTACTATAGTTTTGACCGATCAAGATGCTGCTATGGAAAATGCATTTGCTTCGATATGGCCTGAGACTCATCACATATTATGTATTTCACACATAAGAATGGTGCGATATTTTTGCATTTTATTTTCGGAAAGGATAAATACATTGCAATGATTAAATTTGTTTATTTTTTGTTCAATTTTTAGGTTGTGTATTTGGCACATTTAACAAAATATTGCAGTACATTTGTATTCTATTTTCTCTAAACGTAAAACCTTTGCACATGTTATCTCCAAAATATTTATTGAATTTGGTCCAACCCAGCACAAGACAGGCCCAAAGATCCACAAACTCAGCCCGTATGAAGAATAGCCCAGCCCGGATGAACGAGAAACAGACTCAAAGCTCCACAGGAGAAGCAACTTACTTGGATTGGCAGCCCACTGCAAACATCCTGAGGTGGAACCGTTCCAGGGGAGTAGGTTATGTGGATAAGGAATAATGGAGGAGTGGTTAAGGTAGTTCCTAAATTTGTGGGCAAATGTGATTTAAAAGAAGCAAATTGAGGAAAAAAAATCATCCAATCAACACCAACAACAAATTCAATTCCCTTATTTACACTCTTTATTCCTGTATTATTTTCCTATTTTCTTGCTTGCATAATTGTCCAATTTAATTCAAGTTTTTCCTTAATTATTTTTTCTTCTACGGTTCTTCTTCTCTGTCTTCTTCATACTTCAACATAGCAACGCCTATATTATATTTCTATCGATTCATTTTGATCGCGAAACTTAGCCCGGATACTTCATTTAGTAGGCCGGCGAACCCGATTATTGTCGATTTTGAGAGGCCTAGACTTATTAGGCCGTCACGACGAATTTGAGCGACAACATCACATGACTTTAGGAGACGCATATATGATTTTGAGAAAGATGATTTTTTGGAGGGATGAAACGAAATATTAGTAAAGTATGATTTGTTGGAAAATGATTGGTTGAAGCGATTGTTTGGAGTTAAGGTAAAATAGATATCGGTATACGGCCGATAGTTCTTTCTTCTTTGATACTACTACGACATATTGCACTGAAAATATCAATAATGTCATCAAAATGTAGGCCAACCATAAGAACAATTTGCGATCTTTTTTTGAAAAGTTTGAAAATTTGTTGGAATCTCGGAAAGAACTGAAGGCTAATGTCAAAGCAAGCACCAGTGCACCTGTTCTATCTATCCTATGTTGATTGTTGAAACATGCTGAAAGTTTATATACCCTAAAAGTATTTAAGATTTTTCAACGGGAGTTTTGAAAAACTTACGATTGTGTCGGTGTTGTTAGTTGCATACGTGACACTATTACAGAATATTAGGTTAGTTGTTTTGGAAAACCAATGAGTTATATTGTTACATACAACTCGTGTGATGAAACCGTTTGTTGTAATTGTAAAAAAATTAACTTTTCTGAGGTATTATGCCACATGGGCTAAAAGTTCTTACAATAAATAATATTGTGAGGACTTCCAATCGATATATAATGAAGATGTGGACAAATGGTGCAAAAATAGGAGATTGACATAGTGGAATGATTTTACTGAACAAGACACCAATGGCCCTAAGAAACAGTTAAATATCCGATATAAGAATTTGAATATGTTCTTCAATAAACACATATGGTAACTAGTTACTACTATTTATATAAATTATATTTTTTCTATTTATGTATATACATATATTTAATTTATTCAAAACTTATCTTAAAATATTATTTATTATGCAGTCACTGATGAATGATGCGTATCTTCGGTCGCATAGCATCTTGTTACAACTAGAACAAATTCTGCGGCAACATGTAATTTTTTGCTATTTATATACATATATATATATTCACTTAGTAAAATATTATCTGAGAATATTATTTATTATGCATCCAGTGATGAATAATGCGTATCTTCGGCCGTATGACGTCATGTTATAGTCGGATCAAATTTTATAGCAAGATGTAATTATTTGCTATTTATATACACACATATATTTAGCTTATTAAAAAATTAACTAAGAATATTTATTATGTAGTCAATGATAAATGATGTTGCATCGTGTTATAACCTGATCAAATTCTGCAGCAACATGTAGCTTTTTTCTATTTATATACATACATATATTTAAATTAGTTAAAAATTATGTAAAAATATTATTTATTATGCAATCAGTGATGAATGATGTGTATCTTCAACCGCATGACATTGTGTTACAACCAGATCAATTTTTGCTACAATAGGTATTTGTGCTATTTTTATACATATATATTTTTAACTTAGTAAAAATTATTTAAGAATATTATTTATTACGCAGTTAGTGATGAATAATGTGTATCTTCGGCCGCATTCGTGTTACAACCGAATCAAATTATGCGGCAATAGGTAATTTTTTGCTATTTATATACACGCATATATATATATTTAACTTAGTAAAAAATTATCTAAGAATATTATTTATTATGTAGCCAGTGATTAATATCGTGTTACACTCGGATCAAATTCTGCGGCAACGGTAATTTTTTTGCTATTATATATACACACACGTATATTTAACTTATTCAAATATTATTAGCTAAGGATATTATTTATTATGTAGTCAGTGATTGATTTAATGATATTGTTGTAATATTGTATTATTTTTTAAATGTATATTCCAATGCTTAATCTCTCGTCAAACATACAATCCAACGATCAAAACGCTCGACTTATTCTATAAATTTCACTACTTTATTTGAAGTATTTCTCACCAAAATGCTGTTTTTTAGGCGAATGGACCAACTAATTGCATTTTTATTTAATTTTGAGTATTGTATGAATAAATGTTCAAATGGTTGGTATTGTTATTCAAAGAAAAGATCAACATCCAGAAAAATTAGAGAGTATTACTCTTTTAGTATTGTACGAAAGGTTGTTGTGCAATTACTTTGTTAATGAACTTTTATGTTGGATATTTTTTAATTAGGATAATGTGGAATGAACTTTTTGGTGAAGTTCCTAGCGATCGTTATTAGAGATCAAAATACGAAATTGGGTGTGTTGGAAAATTGCGCAAGATAGTTGTGCCAGATTTATTTATTTATTCATTTTTTCAAAAAATTGGTATCAAAAGTTTAACTACTTATTGTTCCAGCTGCTGTGGTATTTTTGTATAAAGTATGGGAAATACTTGATTTGTTTGACAGAATTAAATTAGTTAACTGAAATTCTTTATTTTTATCACCAGTCATATATATATATATATACACATAATCATTGCCTAACATTTGTACCAATCTCAAATGGGAGAATATTAATGCTTCACATAATTAAACTCACTATTTAGTGATAAAATATAATAAATTGATTTGAAAATTTTTCTTCCACAAAATCAGGGAACATCTTCAAGGGTAAATTATGATCCATACTTGGTCACGTTGATATCTAGAACAAGCATAACAATAGTTGTCATCAAAGCTTTCCACGCAACAGTATCTTTCTTTATTTTATATCACTTGCAAAAAATATTGTTGATGCAATGATGTCATATATTACAATAAAAAAAAAAAAAATTAGAAGGAGCAAACATTACAAAATTTGTAGTCTCCAACCTAGAAGAACCCATCACTTAGTTCATTTTCCTCAATAGTCCCATTGCGTAATTAAATAAATGTCATAATAATACTATAACTTCAAGTGACATTACAAAAGCTTAACCGCAACAACTAACAAAACATATAAACTACAAAAATAAGAACGAACAAGATGAAAACTCTCTTAAAATATTTATTTCGCTCTTCATCTTTTTTATTTTTTTCTATACTTCTAATTGTTTTTTTTTTTTTTCATTCCAATTCCTTCCGTAATTGTAGTAATTCTAACATCTCTCCGTTGTGATTTTCCAGATGAAAAACCCATAGTCACCAAGAGTATAAGCATTTGTACATCGCAAATATTTCTTCCCTAGATTTTGTTTAGTGTGGAAAATCCATCTCAAACTGAAGTGCCGCAACAACAGATTTTGGCCGAATTGAATAAATTAGTAGATGAAGATGTCTTTCTTTTAAAATATACAATTAGAAGATTACTATAATATATATAATCATTAAAAATAAGCAATATTGTTATACCAATATATAAGATTGAAGCACCGTTTTAATCCAAAATAACATAATAAGAATATATATAGTGTTGCTCAACCAAAACATGTTGTCGTGTATAATCTCTGAATTAGCACTATGAAACGATATGTCAAAGTCATTTTTTTTTTTTCAGCAATATTCAAATAAATTTTAAATAATGTAAAGGTAATATAGTAAGAGCATAATTTACAATAACGAGAATAAACAAAATTAGTATAGTACCAAAACTAGAATTTTAGAGGGGAAGAAAGCATAAAATCAACTATGTCACACATTGATTTACAAAGAAGTACTAAATCTTGTTATTTTACGTGTAAAAATCACCATAAAATGTAAATGAACAAAAAAATCAAAGTAGCTTCTTTTCTTCAAAATTTCTGACCAATATATGGTTAAAACACCAAATTAAAAAAAAAAGTAAATTTTTTTGGTGTAAATTTTCATATAGAAGAAATAAATAAAATAAATAAAATTTGAAGTCTACTGAATTACAATGCAATTGGACAAAATAAAACCTTAGTTGTAATTAAATAGTTCAAACGCTGAATCACGGTAGAAAAAAGAAAAGACCAACACACAGAAAGACAAAAAAAAAGGCCTAAATAAAATTTCATCCAAATAAAATAAAAATTAATCATATGAAAAATTCCGACTCCATAAACATATCTTCAACAAAGGCTAAATAAAATTGAAAATTAACATTATTCAGAACACTAAATTTAAAAACTCCAACACATAATCAACATGACATCCAGGGTTGATTTTATAGAGAAAAAAAATTAAACAAAATAAAAATCTATTAAAAAAATAAGCATCCACATACCAGAAGCTTGATGACAATGATATACACCGAGTTTCGCTGGAAATTTTGGGAAAAAAATAAATAAAGAAACGCAAACAAACAAAATAAAAACACATGAAGAAATGTACAATTGGAGAGGAAGACAAAAAAGACGAAGAGTGGAGACAAAGAAGAGGAGGATGAGGATTTTGGCGGTGACGACGTAAAACACACAAGATTGTGAGGCGATAAAAGGAAAATGATTTCGATTTAGGGTAAAAAGTTCTATTTGAAAATGAGTGGAAACATGGCTTTTGTTAACATATTAATTTTATATTATAATTTTAAATAATAAATAAGCAAAAAAATATTAATAAAATGACGACACACATTATCATTGGAGCGGGTGGGACCAATGACACTCCTACATATTGACACCGACAATCCCCACCACTCTACAATGCAACCACTTGTGTATTGAAATCTCAACACACATTCCCATTCAGTAAAAAAATTAATATTGGTGTAAAATACGAAATAATTAAAGATTTTTTACAGTGAGATGATAACACTTATGAATGATAGTAAAGTTTAAAAATAATAGGAAAAATACATTAATTTATATTTACGTCTTAAACAACCTCGGAAGTTGAGGTACTTTTCAACAACAAACATGAACATTCTATACAAAAAGTCCATGCTGCAATGATTCTTTTCATTAACGAGGGATATTATAATTGTTTGAATAAAAATTTGTTAATTATATTCACAAGACATATTTGTAAATTAAAAACAAAATAATAAAAAATAAATTGAGTGTTGTGTTTGAAATTTTCGAAAAGATTTATTTAGAATTTGTAATTTGTTTGTACTCATAAAAAACATCTCAAATCATTTACATTGATATTTTGATTGTTCAGCGGTTGAAATCCTAAACAGATGTTGAACTCATTCTCGCTAGCAACCTCTTTGAATTTTGCATCAATGTTGCTAGCATAACATTTTATATTATTTTATTAAATAAAAATATTATTGTTCACTTATAGTAAAATCACCAATAGAGGGTTAATACAAACTTTTTATTTAGAGCATCACTTGTAGTAAAATCACCGATCAGATGGTTAATACAAACTCTTTATTTAGAGCATAAATGTTTCTATTCATTATTTTTCTTTTTTTTTTTTCCTGTTTACATCTATATTCAAATTACTTTTTTTTAACTTACATTATATAGTATCATCACCTCCGTCTCGTTACTTTACAATTTTATAAAATTCATAATAATTATTTATTTTTATTGTATAATAATATATGAATAATATGTACTATAAATATTATATTTTAATTTTAAAATATTAGTTTATATAAATTGTAACAATATATAATTTTTATTATTATTTTAAAACATTTAATTTATTCGAATTTGTGAGATTAATGATATTCGAAAAAATTGAATAATAGAAATGAACTTGGATTAATACATTGTCCGAACAATTTTCATTTCTGAAAATTTTATTAAAAAGCTCGTTGAAGAAAGTTTAATATTAAATTTTTAAAAAAAATATTGAAATTTGATATATAAAAAATATAATTAAAAAATATGTAGATGAACGGAATATTTTAAAATAAATTTGAGTTGTATTTAGATATATAATTATTGATAATTTTAAAATTTAAAATTTCAAAATTTGGGTAGTAAATAATTAACTAATTATTTTTTATGATTTTTATTAGATGTAATAAGTTCTTCATAAATGTAATATTATGTGTGATTGTGACAAATATTCTTAGAAGACTAAGGATGTTTGGTAATTAGCTGTTAGCTGTGACAAATGTTTTTAGAAGACTAAGGATGTTTGGTAATTAGCTGTTAGCTTTTAGCGGTTAGCTGATTCGATTATCTGTTTACTTTACTGTTAGATGATTCAATTAAGTGATTTGACTATCAGATTCAGTTAGTTGTTTATGTTAAAGTAAAATAACAGTTTAACATTAGTTGTTTATACGTAAAATAAAAATTAAAGACATATTGTATTTTTTATTTTTAAAATAAGGAATTTTCGGAATAAAAATAGTGTAAATTGATCAAACTGCTCTGATACCAATAATTAAATATATGTCATGGACCAAAATTGATTAACTACACAAGACACATAATAATCTAACTAAAACGGAACTATCTAATAAACAACGAGAAAGAAAGAACAAATACGCGGAATTAACTAAGCAAGAAAAGAACAAATTAACTAAGCAGAAACAAATAAAGCGAGAAAAAGGATACTCGAAAAAGAAGCAAACCTAAGTAAGTACTAACATAAGCACGACCCGATACCCTTCTAGCATCGAACCATCCTCCACGATGGCACCACCTCGGTTGACACTTTGGAGAGCTCTTCCACCTTCCCAAAATGTCACGAACTTGAGGCTTTATACTCAAACCCGAATTTTTAAACTAAACCCCATGGAGCAGGCAATGGAATTGCATCCCATTAAATATTAGACTAAAAGAGAAAGTATTGCTATCAAACATAACCTTCCATAAAAGAGAAAATGATCATAAATGATCAAATATTCATAAAAATAATTCTTGCTTGGCGTATCCTACAATGCACCTTAAGGGTCTTATTTATAGGAGTAGAGGAAGGGGCAAGTGGAGTGATTTTCCAATGTGGGATGAGTTTTGTATAAGTAAGTAACCTCCCAATGAATGACACCTAGCAAATGGTCCCCCCTTGCATGTAAGAGGCATGTGAGAGTTTATTATATATATATATGTGGTCCCAATGGATGGTCCCGCCCACTTGAGCATGTGCAACCTAGGTTTATATAATTACATATTAAACCCTCTATTTTAGCAAACTCCTAGGTTTGCACAACTTTTCCGTTAGTTGTCCGATTGAGGCGTTGCAAGCTCGAATGTAACCTTTACAACCACGGAACTTGCCCTAGGCATTCCATCAGGTCCTCGCATGTTGTAACATAGTCCGTCGGTTAGGATCCAATTCTCTAATTTTTTTATCAGGCCTTGCAATTTTTCAATGCATGCTTTCACTCGAGCTCTCGAGACTGGTCCGATTGGAATATGTTGAATTGCAAGTCCCGATCTTTTCGTATCCATGTCAGCTATAGTTCTAATTACAGTGCTATTCGTATTTATGGAATAGTGCTTTAAGGAAATAGAGTTACCATTTTTGTTTCTTAGCCGTTTTTCCTTTTTATTATATAGCACTTTATGGGATTATACTTTGTGTTCTATAGTTCTAATTAAAATATTTTTCGTATATGTTATAAAGTTCTTCAAAGGATATATACTTTTTTTTCCTCTCTTCTTTTCCTTTTTATTAAATAGCGCTTTATGAGGTTATAGTTTGTGCTCTACAGTTATAATGACAGTGCTTTTCGTATATGTTACATAGTGCTTTACAGTTAGTGCATTTGTCTTTTATTGTGTTTTCTTTTTATTATATAGCACTTTATGGGATTATACTCTTTGCTCTATAATTTTAATTACAGTGCTTTTCGTATTTGTTAAATAATGTTTTAAGGAAATAAAGTTAGCGCTATTGTTTCTATACCGTTTTTCATTGTTATTATATAGCACTTTATGGGATTATATATTGTGCTCTATAGTTGTAATTACAGTGTTTTTCGTATATGCTACATAGTGCTTTAAGGGAATAAAGTTAGTCCTTTTGTTTCGTCACTTCTTTTCCTTTTATTAAATATCGCTTTATAGGATTATACTTTGTGCTCTAGAGTTATAATGACAGTGCTTTTCGTTTATGTTCCATAGTGCTTTAAGGGAGTAAAGTTTGTGCTTTTGTTTTTTACTGTCTTTTCTTTTTTTTATATAACATTTTATGGGTTTATACATTCTGCGCTATAGTTCCAATTACAGTACTATTCGTATTTGTGAACTAGTGCTTTAAGGTAATATAGTTATCGCTTTGGTTTCTTCGCCGTTTTTCCTTTTTATTATATAGCACTTTATGGGATTATACTTTGTGCTCTATAGTTCTAATTAAAGTGTTTTTCATATATGTTATATAGTTCTTCAAAGGACGAAAGTTAGTGCTTTTGTTTCCTTACATCTATTCCTTTTTATTAAATAGCGCTTTACGGGATTATACTTTGTGCTCTAGAGTTACAATGACAGAGCTTTTCGTATATGTTATATAGTGCTTTAAGAGAGTACAGTTAGTGCTTTTGTTTTTGACTGTTTTTTCATTTTATTATATAGCACTTTATGGGTTTATACACTGTGCTCCATAGTTTTAATTACATTGCTTTTCGTATTTGTTAAATAATGTTTTAAGGTAATATAGTTAGCGCTTTTGTTCTTTGCCTTTTTTCCTTTTCATTATATAGCACTTTATGGGATTATACTTTGTGTTCTATAGTTCTAATTACAGTGCTTTTCATATATGTTTTATAGTTCCTTAAGGGAATAAAGTTAGAGCTTTTGTTTCCTCACTTCTTTTCCTTTTTTTTAAATAGCGCTTTATGAGATTATACTTTGTGCTCTAGAGTTATAATGATAGTGCTTTTCATATATGTTAAATAGTTCTTTAAGGTGGTACAATTAGTCCTTTTGTTTTTGACTGTCTTTTTTTTTTATTATATAGCACTTTATGGAATTATACTCTGTGCTCTATAGTTCAAATTACAGTGTCTTTCGTATTTGTAAAATAGTGTTTTAAGCTAATATAGTTAGCGCTTTTGTTTCTTCGCTGTTTTTCCTTTTTATTATATAGCACTTTATCCGATTATACTTTATGCTCTATAGTTCTAATTACAATAATTTTCGTGTAGGTGACATAGTTCTTTAAGGGAAAAAGTTAGTGCTTTTGTTTCCTCACTTCTTTTTCTTTTTATTAAATAGTGCTTTATGAGATTATACTTGGTGCTCTAGAGTAATGATAGCACTGTAACACGCTACAAACCCCTAAACGTCACATCTCACATAACCCAAGAAGTGACACTTAGGAGTTGGGCGGGAGGAGGCAAGTTGTTGAGTAAGGAAAAACCAATGTATAGGGTTTCCGAGAATGGGCTTGCAAAAGGCCAAGAATTGGTTTATGGGCCTGTCACTTATATTAGGGTTTTAATGGGCTGGTGTGTAGGCCCAAAGATTAAGGCGTTATCAAGAATTGGGCTTTTTCGAGAGGACCTCAATTAAGCGGTCGGTTGATACGGAGGTCGGCTAAGGGGAAGTCGGGCGAAAGAAAGAGAGATGTTGAATGTTTTAGGACGGTTGATATGGAGGTCTGACAAGGGGAAGTCAGATGAAGGCAGATGAGATGGTGGGTATTTAGGTCGGTTGATACGGAGGTTAGACAAGTGGAAGTCGGGCGAAGGAAAAAGGGGCGGTGGATGTTCAGGTCAGGTTTGTCAAATGGGCTAGTTGAATAGCAGTTTTAGAATGGTTGGAAGAAGTAACAACTGGTGAGCGGATGTGGGGGCACGACCTGATAACGACCTTAGGGCGGTTGACATAAGTTTTTAAGTAGGCCTTTTTACAACCTGAAAAAGGCATCTTCGATCGACATCAAATTTAGTGAATTTCTTTTGGGGATCATCCTTTTACTTTCTCCAGACTTTAGTTTTCTTTTGTATTGTACGGTCTCTAAGGATCTTCAATTTCAGACATCTTTTTAATAATATTCGAAGATATTTCTTTTTCGGGTTTTACTATTTATTGTTGGAAAATCATCGACAACAAACGTAATATAGTTAGCGCTTTTGTTTCTTTTCCATTTTTCCTTTTTATTATATAGCAGTTTATGGGATTATACTTTGTGCTCTAGAGTTATAATGACAGTGCTTTTTGTACATGTTACATAGTGTTTTAAGGGAGTACAGTTAGTGCTTTTGTTTTTTACTGTCTTTTCTTTTTATTATATAGGACTTCATAGGATTATACTCTGTGCTCTATAGTTCTAATTACAGTGCTTTTTGTATTTGTTAAATAGTGTTTTAAAGTAATATAGTTAGCGCTTTTGTTGCTTCGCCGTTTTTCCATTTCATTATACAGTGCTTTTCGTATATGTTACATAGTTCTTTAAGGGAATAAAGTTAGTGCTTTTGTTTCCTCACTTCTTTTCTGTTTTATTAAATTGCGCCTTATGGGATTATACTTTGTGGTCTAGAGTTATAATGACAGTGCGTTCCGTATATGTTACATAGTGCTTTAAGGGAGTGCTTTTGTTTATGACTATTGTTGATGCGGGTTTTCAACAATAAAAAGTAAAATCCAAAAATAGAAATTATCTTCGAATTTGATTAAATAAATGTCTGAGATTATGAATCCCTAGACACCGTACGATACATAAGAAAAATTGAAAATAAATACTACAAACTGTAAAAGTAAAGGATGATCCCCAAAAGAAATTCACTGAATTTGATGTCGATTGAAGATGATCTTTGATGTTGTGGAAAGACCTATTTAAAAAAGAAAACCCATGTTAACCGCTCCAATGTCGTTATCAGGTCGTGCCTTCATATCCGATCGCCAGTTGTAACTTCTTCCAACCGCCTCAGAACTGCTTTTTGCTCGACCTACACGTTTACTGCTTCATCTCCCTTTGCCCGTCTTCCATCTGTCCGACCTCCGTGTCGGCCGCCTTTTCTTTGCCCGACTTCTCTTTGTCCGACCTCCATGCCAACCGACCTAAATGCCTACTGTCTTCCTTTCCTTCGTCCGACCTCTCCTTGTCCGACATCTGTATCCCCCGATCACCTATTCACAGGTTCTCCCAAGAAAGCCCATTTTCTTAACAACGCCTTGACCATTAGGCTTATACCCAAACCCATAATTTAATCAATAAGCTCATTCTCGAAAAATCCTACTCATTGGTTTTCCTTACTCAACAAGTTGCCTCCTCCCGCCCGACTCCTAAGTGTCACTTCTTGGACTGTGTGAGATATGATGTTTAGGGGTTTGTAGCACAGTGCTATCATTACACTGTTTAATGTCACATAATGGGGTTTATGTAAAACCCTTCTTTCACCCTTCCATATTCACGCACTCAGAAATTCTGAAATTCTTCTTTTCCTCTCCAGTAAATATCCTCCCAAAACTTCTTCTCTTTCATTTTCTGCAAAGATCCTTCGCAACTGGCCAATCAATATGTCCCTGCTCTCCCTTTCGACGGGACTGACCCATCGGTCCCCTTTGTAGCTTCAAGGGTTCTCACCCCCACCTTCGCCCCTATTGTACCACCAATGAAGATGGCGACCGTATGAAATTTTTTATTTCTCAAGTCTCTCCGATGGCCATAAATGATGTTGCTTTCAAGCCAGAGAGACTCCTGGATAGTATCAGGACTCACCTAACTGATCGCAAAGATGCTTATCGCAAATGGCACGAGAGACTTCTTCCCCACTTCGAAGAACAATGGAGGAGGCAAGGTATTGACAAGGCCATTCTCCTCTCAACTCAGCCACGCCATCTCCATGACAAGGCCTTGTTGGCAATGACGGCTTTTTGGCATTCCCAGATGGGGATCTTCTTCCTTCCTTCTGGCCCCATTGGCCCAACCCTCATGAATGTGGCCATCGTCGCCCATTTGCCCATAGTGGGTGACGACCCCGTTCTAGTTTCTTTTGAGGGTCGGGAACCCTCACCCGACCACACTGGTCGGGCCCTTGCCAGGCTTGCTGAAAAAGAAAGGAGCTGGACCTGTTTTGTTACCAAATTCTTAGGTGAGGAGGGCACCCCCGTGTCTAAGCTGGAACACACAGCGTTTCTCTTTTTTTGGCTGTGCAGGTACACTTTCTTTTCTTATACTTTCCATGTAAACTTAATAGTCAGACATTTAGTTGAATCCCTTCTCTTTTCACAGATATATAATTCTTTCCCCCTCCAAACTCGTTATCTCTTCCCAGGTCGATCTGGCCATTCATCTGGCCAGCGGCCAATTTTTCTCTTTAGGAACCTTATTTTTGGCTAACCTTTTTGAGGGTTTATCCCGAGTAAGTACTCGCCTGACCGATATCAAGAAGGCGGACATAGTTGCTTCGAGACCTTTTTGGTTCCTAGAGCTGTGGCTTCGTCTATATTTCCCGACCGCCTTTTTGGCTGATTTCCTGTTACCCCAAACCCTCAGAGGTCGATCGGTCTTGCCTTAGCTAAATTAACCCCTAGTTCTTCTAATCTCCATCCATCCGACCCATCATCACCCAAATTTTGACTGAGGACCGTAGTAACTCTCGTCATTACGTCTACAACACCCTTATACAGTATACTACCGAACTGTTTTGGCTTTATCCCGATACACCGTATCCCTGATCTTACCCCGATCCTCTTCCCCATCTGACCTATCCCTTCTCCTGGGATTCTGCTATGAAACCCCGATCTCTATTTTCCAGTAAGAGGTCGGACAAGAAAAACCACAGATCCTTCTATACCTTTAATTACCAGCCTCAATTCTTAGCCCGACAGTTCGGTTACTATCAGGGTCTGTCGGGACCACTAGCCCGACCTCACCTTATACCCCAAAGCCCAGAGGGTTGTTGATCCCCGAGCTTATCCGACTTACCTTTCCCAACTCACCGACTATATTACCTCCAACTCTTACTTACCCTTCCGCCCTAAATCTTCGGCGGCTGAGGCCTTCCCGACTTGGTGGTCTACTACTTGGTCTCTAATTGCTCCTCCGACCGACCAATTGGTTGGAATACTTATTCCGCCCCCAACATTCGCGTTGGGTTCTCCCCGATTAGCCTCCGCTCCTAGAAGGAACAGGCCGGTGCCTGCCGAAGGTAGATCTGGAGCAAAAAAGAAGAAACAGAAGGCCGCCCCCGCCACTGACTGGCAAGCCATCGAGGAGTACCTGACGTCTCTGCCAGTGGACACAAGCGGACTGCCAAAATACTTGAGGGAGCAATTTGGTAAGTTTTCTTCCTTTTCATGTTTCCTTTTCCAAATATGTGCCTTTTTGACTTTAATCATTTCTATTTCAGGGACCTATTCGCCGCCACTGACCATTGCCCCGACTATCTCTCTACCGACCATAGCAGCTAACCGACCCTCAACCGACCGCAGCCTAACAACCCATTACTCTAACTTCTTCTCTGCCGAATGCAGCCCCGACTGCCGCTCCAGCCGATACCCCTATCGAACACTTACTTTCAGGGTATCCCTTTATCTTTACCCCCTGATTATTTTTTTTCCTTCCTTTAATGAACACTTACTTTCAGGGTGCAGAGCTGGCCGCTGCCCATCATCTGCAACCAGCAGACGAGTCGGACATTGGCCCGACGACCCGCCAAGGTACCCACACGGTGTTCCGGGTCATGGCTCATTCTGAGGCAACAACCATTTTTAACCAGGTAGATTTCAACCTTGTATCTATTTTTGGTGAGTTCATTTCTGCTCCTTTATACTTTAACACGTTTTCATTTCAGGCTGCCGAAGAGATGAATGTGTTGGCTTGAGTGACTCTCCCGACTCCCGCCCGACCAATCGTAGCACACTGTACTGACTTGCCTTTTGCCAACCTTGAGGCTTTGGTTCACTTTGCGATAGACTTGTTAGTGTAGCATCCACTGGAGTCGGGAGCTACTCCCATTCTTGTTCGGATGATGGAGAGGATCATAGAACTTCAGGCCGATCTACCTCTGATCCAACCTCCCTCATCTGACGCCACATCATCTCAACCGACCGCTGATCCGGCTAGCCTTGAAGTATCCTTGAAAAAGGTCAACGAAGACCTTGATCTCGTCAAGGCTACGCTGGATGAACTCCAACAAGCGCGACAAACACTGGCGGCTGAGATCTCCCAAAAGACGGAAGAGCTCAGGCGCCTTCAACAATAGTGGATTCCCTGGACGACAACATCCAGGAAGGAGGTCGCCTAGTGGAGGAACATCGCCAAACACAAACGAGTCTCGACGATCAACTTCAATCAAGCATACGAATGAGACTCGTTAGAGGACACCAGGAGGCCTACCAGCATCGTCGGGCGACCAGGTCGGAGCTAAAATAGGCCGACCTCCGAGCTGCCCTTAGGGCCTTCATCTCCTTAGCTGTATATATATAACTTTAAGACTCAGTCTTTATAATCTATTTTTTAGAATACAGATCCGCAATTTTTGTTCCTTAGCTAAGTCAACACTTTAAACACCACAACATGTATATATATAATTCCTATTTTCCTTCTCTGAATCTCATCAGCATCCACAATCTTACGCTCAACATGGTTTCTCCTCGTATTCATGTCCCCTCCTCCAACTGGAAAGGTTCTTTACAACTATTCCTCGTGGGTAAACACCCCATAGGTCATCATGCTGAGGACATGATACAGGTGCTCAAAAAACTGGACTTTAAATTTAAGTTCTCTAGCAGGGGCAGGAAAACCATACATCGCACGATTCGCCTAATGGAACGTGTATCCACCAGCTATGAACCTCTCACTAATATTCTTACTCGCATATCCGATCTTGATCACCACCTGGATATGATAAAGCATCATGTCATAGCCATTTTCCCTGACCTCAGCTGGAACAATATTTTTCATCAGGAAAGGTCAACACTCTCCACGCTGTACGTACTTGTTGAACGGGAGAATCAATCTTTACAAGATATGGAAGTTCGCACTGAACAAGACCTTCAAGAAATGCAGGACCAATGGGATCGTTATCGTCCGCGAGTTGGGATGAAGCCTCTAAACCAGAAGATAATCATGTTTGTGTCACACTTTCAGATGATGAATAAAAAACCCCTCCCTATGGGTTCGAACCCTTAAAGGGTTCTTAAGTCTCTTGTAATAAGAATTAATGACCATGTTCTAAAAAGGCAGGAAAATACCTTTTCAGATACTTAGCATTAATATTCTTATGTACCAATTTTCCTTCCTGATTCACAATAATAGAAGCTCCATTTCCATTTACTCTGTGAATGATGAAAGGACCTTCCCAATTAGGAGACCATTTGCCTAACTGGTCCACTTTCTTATATGTAGGCAGCATTGTTTTCCACACCAAATCCCCTTTTGCAAAAACTTTAGGAGATACTATTTTTCCATAATACTTAGCTCTAATCACATTCTATCTAACCACTCGATCCAGAGCATTTAATCGATCGGTGTCTACTTCCTCCAATTGTTGCCACATCCCTTGTATATAAGCTTCATCATTATCCACCGTTGTATTAATTACTCTTGGTGAAGATATAAAAAATTCTGCAGGAAGTACAACATCTTGCCCGAATGTTAATTGGTAGGGTGAAAATCCAGTAGAAGTATTCCTACTATTTTGATGGGCCTACAATGCCTGAGGCAGCAATATATGCCATTTCCTTGGATTTCCCTCCACCATTTTCCGGATGATGCCAATGACAATTTTATTTGCTGCTTCAGCCAATCCATTAGCTTGTGGGTAATAACATGAAGAATGATGCAATTTGATGTTAAACTCAGCCAAAAACTCAATAAATTTCTCTTCGGTAAACATCAAACCCTGATCGGTCGTAAGAGTGTGGGGGATTCCAAACCGATAAATAATGTGATTAAGCACAAACTCAATTACTTTTTTTTGTGTCGCATTCCTCAAAGGGACCGCCTTTATCCATTTGGTGAAATAGTCAGTTGCTACCAAGATGAACGAATGTTGCTTCGATGAAGCCGGATGAATTTTCCCTATTACATCCAACGCCCAAGCTTTGAATGGCCACGGTTTAATCAGCGCCTGGAGTTCCACTGCCGAAAGATGGTTTAACGGGCCATATCTCTGGCATTCCTGACACCCTTTAGCAAATTTGATACAATCATAAAATATTCTTGGCCAATAAAATCCCAAACGATGAATAGCCCATCGCATGTTCAATCCTGCTCGGTGTGCTCCACAAATTCCACCATGAACTTCTTCCATCACTTTGATGGATTCTTCTGGTCCCAAACATCTTAATAATACTCCTTTAAAGGTTCTCTTATACAGAACCTCTCCAATATGTTCTTGGTACATGCTTAATAACCACTTCCGCAATTCTATATAATAGGCGATATACCAAATATCTATATTGACGTAAATGAGGATAATTACAAGCGTACTGTCTTAACACTTGATTGATGAACAATTGAGAATCCCCGCAAATCATGACCGCCTATGCCCCTTTAGCCACGAGTGCCTCCAAACCCAAAATCAATGTTTCGTATTCTGTAGAATTATGAGTCATCTCCTCCATTTGGAGTTACAGACTCATCTTCCGTGCTCTTGGTCCTTCTAATATAACTCCTGCTCCTGACCTCCCTTTTGAACGAGAACCATCAAAAAACATTTTCCAGGGACTAGTACCTATATAGGGTACCAGTTTGTTTTCTGTCGGTTTGCTGTTAATAAATTCAGCCAATAAGTTGGCCACTGCATGTTCTTTTACTGCCTTGATAGGTTGATGTCGCAATGCAAAGGTAGCCAGTCTGATTGCCCACTTCATTAACCTTCCCTGGATGGTCGGTCTGTGCAGGATTAATCTGACCAGGTCCACTTTGGAAACCACCTCTATTTTTCTTGGCAGAATATAATGCTCCAACCGAGTATATGCGAAGACTAAAGAATAACACATTTTTTCGGGCATGGTATAATTCAGCTCTGGCCCTGCCAGAGTTTTGCTTAAGTAGTAAATAGCTTTTTCCTTACCGTCTTCCCATTCTTGTGCTAGCAAACTGCTCATCACATAGAAATTGTTTGCCACATACAGTCTAAGAGGTCGATCTCCTTTTGGGGGAACCAACACGGGTGGTTTCGTTAATGCCTACTTAATTTTTTCGAATGACTCTTGTTGCTCCGGACCCTAAGAAAAATCGGTTGCTTTCTTCTTCAACAACTTTGTGATGGGTTTTAACTTTCCTGCGGCATTTGATATGAACCTCCTTAGGTAATTTACTTTACCCAATAAACTTTGAACCTCTTTAACCATCTGAGGGGATCGCATCGTCAAAAAAACTTTAGTTTTGTTTGCATCAACTTCTATTCCCTTTTCATGCACTAAAAAACCCAGGAAATTTCCTGCCGAAACTCCAAAGACGCATTTTGCTGGGTTCATTTTCAGGTTGCACTGCTTCATCCGCAGGAAAGCATTTTTCAAGTCGACCAGATGTGTATCAAAGTCAGTAGACTTAATGATCACATCGTCGATATATACCTTCATGGACTGACCAACCAAATCATGAAAGATAGTATTCATTGCCCGTTGATAGGTTGCTCTAGCATTCTTTAAACCGAACGGCATAACTGTCCATTCGTAAATCCCCAAGGCTCCTGGGCACCTGAATGCGGTTTTTGGTATATCTTCTTCTGCTAGTGAGATCTGATTATACCCCCATAACCGCCCATCAGGCTTAAAATTCAGTGTCCTTCTGCCGAATTGATCAGCATATCAGCTATGGGCATTACATACTCATCCTTAGGAGTAGCTAGATTGAGATTTCTGAAGTCAATACACATCCGAATCTTTCCATTCTTCTTGGTTATCGGGACAATGTTGGCTAACCATTCTGCATATCAACAGGGTCAAATGAACCCTACTTTCAACAATTTCTCAATTTCTCCTTAGATCTATGGAAGCAGTTCTGGACTAACCCTTCTTGGTGGTTGCTTATACGGCTTGAACCCCTCCTTAATAGGCAACCTATGTTCTATTAAATCTCGTGCCAATCCAAGCATTTCGGAATAATCTCATGCCAAACACTCCATATGATCCCGAATTACCGTTACCATTTTGCTCATGCTGGTTTTTAGACAAGAAACCACTAACCCTGACCATCTTGGCTATCTTTTCGGTTCCTACATTGTATTCAATAAGCGGATCCTGAGTTGACAAGGAAGGTTCTATTTTCTCCAGCAGGTCAGGCCAATGAAAGCCTTTTCCCTTATCAACATTATTGTTGGAACCTTCCTCATTAAGTAGTCTAACCATTAATTGGTTTAAATAAAACTATCTAATCAATAAATTACATTCACCTAACTCTTCCATAACTAAACTTTAATAAATTTAGCATTTTTTGGCTAACAACAGAGCCATAAAAAGAAAAATATTTCTAATGAAACACATATCCCTGCGCAGTGGACTTACAGCTCTTCCAGGGATACTCATCTACGACAGCTATTTGTGAGATCGGAGGTACATACTTAGAATAAAGTACGGATTCTTCCACAACCTCTGTGGAACCGAACGGATTAGTGCTGGCATCCATTCTGAACACTTGATCTCCTTCCCAAAACATGATTTGCTGATGGAGAGAAGAGGGCACGTATTTGGAAGCGTAAATCCAATCTCGCCCTAACAGGACCGAGTAAGTGGTGTTGGCATCTACCAAAAAGAACACTGTTGAAATTACCTTCGGTCCGACCTCAATAGGGGCTACCATCATTCCTTTTGGTTTCGTTGGTTGCCCCGTGAAGCTTGTCATCTCGATATCTACTGGAGACAGATCACCAATTCCTTTTCCCAATTTCCTCAATGTCTTGAGAGGCATAACGTTGAAGACAGCTCCATTATCAATGAAAACCTTGTTAATCGGCTTTCCACAGATGTGAGCGTTAACATATAATGGTTTCAAGTGTGGGATTGCTCCTTCTGGTATAGGTGGAAAAACCATAGGTGGGGGACTGCTGTGTGTAAATCCAGGACTACCAGCCATTGCCGCCCATTCTGGTTCCTCTTCCTTCAGCCTTGCCCAGATAACCTCATCTTCTTTCTCGAACCAATGCATACCAATCATCTTGATTTCGAACCCGGTTTTGTCGGTCTTCATTATGTCGCTACGTAAAGCCCTTGTCTCCTTTGGAGCAAACGACCCAAAGATTATCTCAGGCGCCTCTCCTTCGGCTAATTCTATCTCGCGATCAATGTTGATCCATCTGCAGAATTGACATCGGAAACACTTGGCCTTCTTAATAGGTCTTTCGATCTCCCAGTGCTCCTGTAGTTGGTCGTTCGAGTTTTTCCTTTTGGGTGATGCTTCCTTCTTCTCCTTCCCATTGTCTGCTCGCCTCCCATGCCTAGCTGCATACTTGCGTTTAGCATTATGGATTTGTATACGATTCATACCTGGAGATCGAGGATTTATATCTACGGGTAAAGGCTTTCTATTCCGACTTCATTTGTCATGGACTGGTTGTGGCTTACGCGTTGGTCGATCTTGCACCACCACTTTGTCCTTCAATTCTACTTTGAAGGAGCCATCATTTTTGTCCCATTTCTCTGCCACCCTGGTTTCACGGATTTTGAACTTGTCCTCCTGATCAAGCTCTCGCTCCTTTGGCTTACGCTCTTTCAGCTTGGCGTGTCTTTCATCATCCCTTTGTGTGTCTTGTGAAGAACGCACAATGATTACTGCAGTAGTTATTTTCGGGAAGGGCTGCTGCTCTACTCCCATCATCACATATTTGAACCTTTCATCTTTGATAGCCCTCTGAATTTCCTTTCGGAAGTGCGTACACTGGTTAGTGTAATGCGTAAAGGAGTTATGCCACTTATAGTACGGCCTTCCCTTTATTTCTTTCTTTGTCGCCAACTGCTGTCCCTTAGGAATGCGAATTTGACCATCTGGTAGCAGAATATCGAAGATCTCGTCTGCTTTGGATGTGTCAAATGTTGGTTGCTCCCACTCCTCCGCCCCTGGGAAGGGTTTCAGTTTAGAACATACATAAGGCTTGCCCTTCACAATCTCTGCCGCCATTTCTTCAGCACCTTTCCCTTGTTCATCATCAGGTGTATACATCTCTGTATCAACACTGGCCATCTGCTGGACCTTGTTTCGCCGGAAGTTGTGGTCCTTCTCTCTAAAGAGGGACTCTAGTCTTCCTACTTTAGATGCTAGATTGGCCAAATCTCCAACATCATGGGCTGTCAAAGCCTCTCGTAATCGTGTATGCATATTCCTGACCACCAAATTGGTCATTTTGCTTTCCTTAATGTCTGTTGGGCAATGTCCTTTCATCAGCCGTATCCGCTCTATGAACTGGTAGGCGGTTTCTTCCAGCATCTGCCTAATCTCCAGAAGGTCAGTAAGTGAGACTGTCGGAAGAGGATTAAAAAACCTTGCATGAAAGGCCGCTTCCAAACCTTCCCAAGTTTGCAATTGCCTTGGTGGAAGATTGGCAAACCAGGAAAAGGTTGTTCTTGTGAGGGATAACCCGAAAAGCTGCAATTTATAAAATGGATTGTTGCCTACTTCCCCTAGTTGAGCCGTGAAATGTCCCACATGCTCAGTGGTCAATGCTCCGTCTTCTCCCGAAAATAAGTGGAAATCAGGTGGCCTATAATTCCTCGGGAGCAGATGCTCATTGATGATTCTTTCTTGAAATGGCCTTTGATAAGCATGCCTGTTCACCGTTTGAGGATTCATTCCGAAATGCACCCGCGGAACTTGAGTGATGTCTTCTGGATCCACTCTGGGTGGAATGGGGTCGAAAGGAGGAATAGGATTGTGAGCCTGTCCTCCCGTTCTCTCTTCTCTGAGGAAGGTTGGCTTAGTCCTGATACCCAGTGGAACATTATTTGGGTATGTCAGAGGGGTCTTTCCTCTATCGACCCTAGTAGCGGCACTTGGAAGGGTGATGTCTACATATGAAGGCCCCACAAAATTTGTTTGTAGTCTGGATGGTGACATCCCTGGGGGTGATGGTACGGGTTGGATAGTAACCCTTGATAAAGCTTGATCTAGCATGTTCTGCGTGAGGTTTTGTTGCTCACGCAACATTTTTTGCATAGCCAAAGTTTGCTGATTGTTCAAATGTTGAACATAGCACACCCAATCGGCAGGTGCTTGGGGCACTTCCACTGTATTTGGCATGGCAGGAAGTGACGGTGTTGAAGAGACTTGGGGCTGTGAGCCTGCCGTATGGATCATTCCAATGATTCGGCCGGATCTCAGCCGTAAAAAATTTTCTCCTAATGTAGGAATGCGAATTTGACCATTTGCTAGCAGAATATCGAAGATCTTGTCTGCTTTGGACGCATCAAATTTCGGTTGCTCCCACTCCTCCGCCCCTAGGAGGGGTTTCAAATGACTGTTGGGAAACGTCCTTTCATCAGTTGTATCCGCTCTATGAACTGGTAGGCGGCTTCCTCCGGCATTTTCCTAATCTCCAGAAGGTCGGTAAGTGAGACTGTTGGAAGAGGATTGAAAAACCTTGCATAAAAAGCTACTTCCAAAGCTTCCCAGGTCTGCAACTATCCCGGCGGAAGATTGGCAAACCAGGAAAAAGTTGTTCTTGTGAGAGACAACCCAAACAACTGTAGTTTGTGAAAAGGATTATTGCCCATTTCCCCTAGTTGAGCCGTGAAACGTCCCACGTGCTCAATAGTCGAAGCTCTATCTTCTGCCGAGAAAGAATGGAAATCAGATGGCCTATAATTCCTCGGGAGGGGATGCTCACTAATGATTCTTTCTGGAAATGGCCTCTGATATGGTGGTCTGTTCATCGTTTGAGGATTCATTTCGAAATGCACCCGCAAAACCTGAGAAATGTCTTTCAGATCCACTCTAGGTGGAATAGGGTCGAAAACAGGAATGGGATAATGAGCCTGTCCTCCCATTCTATCTTCTCTTGGGAAGTTTGGCTCGGCTCTGACACCCAGTGGAACATTATTTGGGTATGTTAGAGGAGTTTTCCCTCTATCAACCCTAGTAGTAGCACTTGGAAGGGTACTGTCTACATATGAACACCCCACAAAATTTGCTTGTAACTTGGATGGTGACATCCCTGAGGGTGACTGGGTGGGTTGAAAAGTAACCCTTGATAGAGCTTGATCTAACATGTTCTCTATGAGATTCTGTTGCTCACGCAACATGTTCTGCATAGCCAAAGTTTGTTGATTGTTCAAATGTTGAACATAAGACACCCAATCAGCGGGTGCTTAGGGGACTTCCCCTGCATTTGGCATGGCGGGTGGTGAAATGGTTTCTCCCACCGGTGTTGAAGAGACTTGGGGTTGTGAACCCGCCGTATGGATCCTTCCGATGATTAGGCCGGATCTTAGTCGTATAAAATTCTCTCTTGACGTAGGATCAGCAATCATGCCTTTCTCCCATTGTGGTCGCCAAATTGTTGATGCGGGTTTTCAATAATAAAAATTAAAATCCGAAAATAGAAATTATTTTCAAATTTGATTAAATATATGCCTGAGCTTACGAATCCCTAGACACCGTACGATACATAAGAAAAATTGAAAAGATATACTACAAACTGTGAAAGTAAAGGATGATCCCCAAAAGATATTCATTGAATTTGATGTTGATTAAAGGTTACCTTTGATGTCGTGAAAAGACCTATTTAAAAAAGAAAACCCATGTCAACCGCTCCAATGTCGTTATCAGATCGTGCCTCCATATCCGATCACCAGTTGTGACTTCTTCCAACCGCCTCAGAACTGCTTTTCGCCCGACCTACACGTCCACTGCTTCATCTCCCTTTGCCCGTCTTCCATCTGCCCGATCTCCGCGTCGGCCGCCTTTTCTTTGCCCGACTTCTCTTTGTCCGACCTCCAAGCCAACTGACCTAAATGCCTACTGTCTTCCTTTTCTTCATCCGACCTCTCCTTGTCCGACCTTTGTATCCCCCGATCACCTATTCACAGGTTCTCTCAAGAAAGCCCATTTTCTTACCGACACCTTGACCATTGGGCCTATACCCAAACCTATAATTTAATCAATAAGCCCATTCTTGAAAAACCCTACTCATTGGTTATCCTTACTTAACAACTGTCTTTTCTTTTTATTATATAGAACTTTATAGGTTTATGCACTGTGCGCTATAGTTCTAATTACAGTGCTTTTCGTATTTGTTAAATACTGTTTTAAGGTAATATAGTTACCGCTTTTGTTTATTCGGCGTTTTTCCTTTTTATTAAATAGCGCTTTATGGGATTATACTTTGTGCTCTAGAGTTATCATGACAGTGCTTTTCGTATATGTTACATAGTGCTTTAAGGGAGTACAGTTAGTGCTTTTGTTTTTTACTGTCTTTTTTTATTATTATGTAGCACTTTATGGGATTATAATCTGTGCTCTATAGTTCTAATTACAATGGTTTTCGTATTTGAAAAATAGTGTTTTAAGGTAATATAGTTAGCACTTTTGTTTCTTCGCCGTTTTTCCTTTTCATTATTTCGCACTTTATGGGATTATATACTTTGTGCTTTATAATTCTAATTACAGTGCTTTTTGTATATGTTACATAGTTCCTTAAGGGAATAAAGTTAGTGCTTTTGTTTCTTCACTTCTTTTCCTTTATATTAAATAGCGCTTTATGAGATTATACTTTGTGCTGTAGAGTTACAATGACAGTGCTTTTCGTATATGTTACATAGTGCTTTAAGGGAGTACAATTAGTGTTTTTTTTTTAATGTCTATGGTTTTTATTATGTAGCACTTTATGGGATTATAGTTTATGCTCTATAGTTCTAATTACAGTGCTTTTCGTATTTGTAAAATAGTGTTCTAAGACAATATAGTTAGCAGTTTTGTTTCTTTGCCATATTTCCTTTTCATTATATAGCGCTTTATGGGATTATACTTTGTGCTCTATAGTTCTAATTACAGTGCTTTTCGTATATGTTACATAGTTCTTTAAAGGAATAAATTAGTGCTTTTGTTTCTCCACTTATTTTCATTTTTATTCAATAGCGTTTTATGGGATAATACTTTGCACTCTAGAGTTATAATGACAGTGCTTTTTGTATATGTTACATAATGCTTTAAGGGAGTACAGTTAGTGCTATTTTTTTACTGTCTTTTGTTTTTATTATATAACATTTTATGGGATTATACTCTGTGCTCTATAGTTTTGATTACAATGCTTTTGGTATTTGTAAAATAGTGTTCTAAAATAAAATCGTTAGCGCTTTTGTTTCTTCGCTGTTTTTCCTTTTCATTATATAGCACTTTATGGATTATACTTTGTGCTCTATAGTTCTAATTATAGTGCTTTTCGAATATGTTACCTAGTTCTTTAAGGGAATAAATTAGTACTTTTTTTCTCCATTTCTTTCCATTTTTATTAAATAGTGCTTTATAGGATTATACTTTGTGCTCTAGAGTTATAATGATAGTGCTTTTTGTATATGTTACATAGTGCTCTAAGGGAGTACAATTAGTGCTTTTGCTTTTTACTGTCTTTTCTTTTTATTATATAGCACTTTATGGGTTTATACACTGTACGCTATAGTTCGAATTACAGTGCTTTTCGTATTTGTTAAATAGTGTTTTAAGGTAATATAGTTAGCACTTTTGTTGCTTCGCCGTTTTTTCTTTTCATTATATAACACTTTGTGGGATTATACTTTGTGGTCTATAGTTCTATGTTATAGTGCTATTCGTATATGTTACATAGTTCTTTAAGGGAATAAAGTTTGTGTTTTTGTTTCCTCACTTCTTTCCCTTTTTATTAAATAGCGCCTTGTGGGATTATACTTTGTGCTCTAGAGTTATAATGACAGTGTGTTCCGTATAATGTTACATAGTGCTTCAAGGGTGTATAGTGAGTGCTTTTGTTTTTGACTGTTTTTTTTTTTTTATTATATAGAACTTTATGGATTTATGCACAGTGCACTATAGTTCTAATTACAGTGATTTTCGTATTTGTTAAATAGTGTTTTAAGGTAATATAGTTACCATTTTTGTTTCTTCGATGCTTTTCCTTTTTATTGTATAAAGCTTTATGGGATTATACTTTGTGCTCTAGAGTTATCATGACAATGCTTTTCGTATATGTTACATAGTGCTTTAAGGGAGTACAATTAGTGCTTTTGTTTTTTACTGTGTTTTCTTTTTATTGTATTGCACTTTATGGGTTTATACTTTGTGCTCTATAGTTCTAATTACAATAATTTTCGTATATGTTACATAGCTCCTTAAGGGAATAAAGTTAGTGCATTTGTTTCCTCACTTCTTTTCCTGTTTTTTAAATAGCGCTTTTTGAGATTATACTTTATGCTCTAGAGTTATAATGACAGTGCTTTTCGTATATGTTACATAGTACTTTAAGGGAGTACAATTAGGGTTTTTTTTTTACTGTCTATTCTTTTTGTTATATAGCACTTTATGGGATTATACTTTGTGCTCTATAGTTCTAATTACAGTGTTTTTCGTATTTTCAAATAGTGTTCTAAGATTATATAATTAGCGTTTTTGTTTCTTCGCCATATTTCCTTTTCATTATATAGCACATTATGGGATTATACTTTGTGCTCTATACTTCTAATTAAAGTGCTTTTCTTATATGTTACATAGTTCTTTAAGAGAATAAATTAGTGCTTTTGTTTCTCCACTTCTTTTCATTTTTATTAAATAGCGCTTTATGGGATAATACTTTGTACTCTAGAGTTATAATGATAGTGCTTTATGAATATGTTACATAGTGCTTTAAGCGAGTACAATTAGTGCCTTTTTTTTACTGTCTTTTCTTTTTATTATATAGCACTTTTTGGGATTATACTCTGTGCTCTATATTTCTGATTACAATGCTTTTCGTATTTGTAAAATAGTGTTCTAAGATAATATAGTTAGCCCTTCTGTTTCTTTTCCGTTTTTCCTTTTCATTATATAGCACTTATGGGCATATACAGAATGCGCTATAGTTCAAATTACAGTGCTTTTCGTATTTTTTAAATAGTGTTTTAATGTAATATAGTTACCGCTTTTGTTTCTTCGCCGTTTTTCCCTTTTATTATATAACACTTTGAGGATTATACTTTGTGCTCTAGAGTTATAATGACAGTGCTTTTCGTATATGTTACAATGTGCTTTAAGGGAATATAGTTATTGCTTTTGTTTTTTACTGTCTTTTCATTTTATTATATAGCACTATATGGGATTATACTCAGTGCTCTATAGTTCTAATTACAATGTTTTTCTTTTTTGTTAAATAGTGTTTTAAGGTAATTGACATGGATACGAAAGGATCGGGACTTGCAATTCAACATATTCCAATCGGACCAGTCTCGAGAGCTCGAACGAAAGCGTGCATTGAAAAATTGCAAGGCATGATAAAGAAATTAGAGAATTGGAGCCCAACCGACGCACTATGTTACAACATGCGAGGACTTGATGGAAAGCCTAGGGCGAGTGCCGTGGTTGTAAAGGTTACATTGGAGCTTGCAACGCCTCAATCGGACAACTAACGGAAGAGTTGTGCAAACCTAGGAGTTTGCTAAAATAGAGGGTTTAATATGTAATTATAGAAACCTAAGTTACACATGCTCAAGTGGGGGGAGGGCATCCATTCGGACCACTTATATATATATTATAAACTCTCACATGCAATGGGGGACCATTAGCTAGGTATCACTCATTGAGAGGTTACTTACTTATACATAACCCATCCCACATTGGAAAATCACTCCACTTGCCTCTTCCCCCACTCCTATAAATAGTACCCTTAAAGTGCATTGTAACACACCAAGCAAATATATTTTTTTGAATATTTGATCAATTATGATCATTTCCTTTATATGGAAAGTTATGCTTGATAGCAATACTTTCTCTTTTAGTCTAATATTTCATGGAATGCAATTCCATTGCATGCTCCATGGGGTTTAGTTTAAAAATTCATTTGTGGCATTTTGGGAAGATGGAAGAGCTCTCCAAAGTGTCGACCGAGGTGGTGCCTTCATGGAGAATGATTCGATGCTAGAAGGGTATCGGGTCGTTCTTACGTTAGTACTTACTTAGGTTTGCTTCTCTTTCGATTATCCTTTTTCTTGCTTTATTTGTTTCCGCTTAGTTAATTTGTTCTTTTCTTGCTTAGTTAGTTATGCTTAGTTGTTCGTTCTTTCTCGTTGTTTATTAGATAGTTCCGTTTTAGTTAGTTTATTCCATGTCTTGTGTAGTTGATCGATTGGGTCCATGACAGTAATATAGTTAGCACTTTTGTTGCTTCCCCGTGTTTCCTTTTTAGTATATAGCACTTTACTGGATTATACTTTGTGCTCTATAGTTCTACCTTACAGTGCTTTTCATATATGTTACATAGTTCTTTAGGGAATAAAGTTAATCCTTTTGTTTCCTAATTCTTTTCCTTCTTATTACAGAGCGCCTTATGGGATTATACTTTGTGCAGTAGAGTTATAATGACAGTGCGTTCCGTATATGTTACATAGTGCTTTAAGAGAGTATAGTGAGTGCTTTTGTTTTTTACTGTCTTTTCTTTTTATTATATACACGTTCATGGGTTTATGCACTATGCGCTATAATTCTAATTACAGTACTTTTCGTATTTGTTAAATAGTGTTTTAAGGTAATATAGTTACCGTTTTTGTTTCTTCAGCGTTTTTCCATTTTATTAAATAGAGCTTTATGGGATTATACATTGTGCTCTAAAGTTATAATGAGAGTGCTTTTCGTATATGTTACGTAGTTCTTTAAGGAAGTACAATTAGTGTTTTTTTTTCACTGTCTATTCTTTTAATTATATAGCACTTAATGAAATTTTACTCTGTGCTCTATAGTTCTAATTACAATGCTTTTCGTATTTGAAAAATAGTCCTTTAAGGTAATATATTTAGCACTTTTGTTTTTTCGCCCTTTTTCCTATTCATTATATAGAACTTTATGGGATTATACTTTGTGCTCTATAGTTTTAACTACTGTGCTTTTCGTATATGTTACATAATTCCTTAAGGGAATAAAGTTAGTGTTTTTGTTTCCTCACTTCTTTTAATTTTTATTAAATAGCGCTTTATGAGATTATACATTGTACTTTAGAGTTATAATGACAGTGCTTTCGTATATGTTACATAATGCTTTAAGGGAGTAAAATTAGTGCTTTTTTTTTTACTGTCTTTTCTTTTTATTATACAACACTTTATGGGATTATACTCTGTGCTCTATAGTTTTAATTACAGTGTTTTCGTATTTATAAGGTAATATAGTTAGTGCTTTTGTTTCTTCGCCGTTTTTCCTTTTCATTATATAGCACTTTATGGGATTATACTTTGTGTTCTATAGTTCTAATTATAGTGTTTTTCGCATATGTTACATAGTTCTTTAAGGGAATAAATTACTGTTTTTTTTCTCCACTTCTTTTCAGTTTTATTATATAGCGCTTTATTGGATAATACTTTCTGCTCTAG
Source organism: Andrographis paniculata (assembly GCF_009805555.1). Lineage (NCBI taxonomy): Eukaryota > Viridiplantae > Streptophyta > Magnoliopsida > Lamiales > Acanthaceae > Andrographis > Andrographis paniculata. The sequence continues at coordinate 5,199,024 of NW_026137611.1, forward strand.
AGTTATAATGATAGTGCTTTTTGTATATTTTACGTAGTGCTTTTTTTTTTTACTGTCTTTTGTTTTTATTATATTGCACTTTATGGGTTTATACACTGTGTGCTATAGTTCGAATTATAGTGCTTTTCGTATTTGTTAAATAGTGTTTTAAGGTAATATAGTTACCGTTTTTGTTTCTTCACCATTTTTCCTTTTTATTAAATAGTACTTTATGGGATTAAACTATGTGTTCTATAGTTTTAATTATAGTGCTTTTCGTATATGTTACCTAATTTTTTAAGGGAAATAAAGTTAGTGCTTTTGTTTCCTCACTTCTTCACTTTTTTATTAAATAGCGCTTTATGAGATTATACTTTGTGCTCTATAGTTATAATGACAGTGCTTTCTGTGTATGTTACATAGCTTTAAGCGAGTACAGTTAGTGCTTTTGTTTTTCATTGTCCTTTTTTTTATTATATAGCACTTTATGGGTTTATACACTGTGCTCCATAGTTCTAATTACCTTGTTTTTCATATTTGTTAAATAGTATTTTAAGGTAATATAGTTACTTACCGCTTTTGTTTCTTCGCCGTTTTTCCTTTTTATTATATAGCACTTTATGGGATTATACTTTGTGCTCTAGAGTTATAATGACAGTGCTTTTCGTATATGTTACATAGTGTTTTAAGGGAGTACAGTTAGTGCTTTTGTTTCTTGACTGTCTTTTCTTTTTATTATATAGCACTTTATGGGATTATACTCTTTGCTCTATAGTTCTAATTACAATGCTTTTCGTATTTGTTAAATAGTGTTTTAAGGTAATATAGTTACCGTTTTTGTTTCTTCGCCGTTTTCCTTTTTATTATATAGAACTTTATGGGATTATACTTTGTGCTCTATAGTTCTAATTATAGTGCTTTTCGTATTTGTTAAATAGTGTTCTAAGGTAATATAGTTCGCGCTTTTGTTTCTTCGCCGTTTTTCCTTTTTATTATATAGCACTTTATCGGATTATACTTTGTGTTCTAGAGTTCTAATTGCAGTGCTTTTCGTATATGTTTCATAGTGCTTTAAGGGAATAAAGTTAGTGCTTTTGTTTTCTCACTTCTTTTCCTTTTTATTAAATAGCGCTTTATGGGATTATACTTTGTGCTGTAGAGTTATAATGACAGTGCTTTTCGTATATGTTACATAGTGCTTTGAGGGAATAAAGTTAGTGCTTTTGTTTTTTACTGTATTTTCTTTTTGTTATATAGCACTTTATGGATTTATACATTGTGCACTATAGTTCGATTTACAGTGCTTTTCGTATTTGTTAAGTAGTGTTTTAAGGGAATATAGTTAGCGCTTTTGTTTCATCGCCGTTTTTCCATTTCATTATATAGCACTTTATGGGATTATATTTTGTGTTCTATAGTTCTAAATACAATGCTTTTTGTATATCTTACATAGTTCTTTAAGGGAAATAAAGTTAGTGCTTTTTTTTCCTCGCTACTTTATGTTTTTATTAAATAGCGCTTTATGAGATTATACTTTGTGTTGTAGAGTTATAATGACAGTGCTTATCGTATATGTTACATAGCTTTAAGGGAGTACAGTTAGTGCTTTTGTTTTTCACTGTCTTTTTTTTATTATTATTATATAGTACTTTATGGGTTTATGCACTGTGCTCCATAGTTCTAATTACCTTGCTTTTCGTATTTTTTAGATAGTGTTTTACGGTAATAGTTACTTATCGCTTTTGTTTCTTCGCCGTTTTTCCTTTTTATTATATAGCACTTTATGGGATTATACTTTGTGTGCTCTACAGTTATAATGACAGTGCTTTTCGTATATGTTACATAGTGTTTTAAGGGATTACAGTTAGTGGTTTTGTTTCTTGACTGTGTTTTCTTTTTATTATATAGCACTTTATGGGATTATACTCTTTGCTCTATAGTTCTAATTACAGTGCTTTCTGTATTTGTTAAATAGTGTTTTAAGGTAATGTAGTTACCGTTTTTGTTTCTTCGCTATTTTCCTTTTTATTATATAGCACTTTATGGGATTATACTTTGTTCTCTATAGTTCTAATTACAGTGCTTTTCCTATTTGTTAAATAGTGTTCTAAGATAATATAGTTAGCACTTTTGTTTCATCGCCGTTTTCGTTTTTATTATATAGCACTTTATCGGATTATACTTTGTGCTCTATAGTTCTAATTGCAGTGCTTTTAGTATATGTTACATAGTGCTTTAAGGGAATAAAGTTAGTGCTTTTGTTTCCTTATTTTTTTTTCCATTTTATTATATTGCACTTTATGGGATTATACACTGTGCTCCATAGTTCTAATTACACTATTTTTCGTATTTGTTAAATAGCGTTTTAAGGTAATATAGTTAGCGCATTTGTTTCTTCGCCCTTTTTCCTTTTCATTATATAGCACTTTATGAGATTATACTTTGTGCTCTATAGTTCTAATTACAGTGCGTTTCGTATATGTTAGTGACGAGGCCGTCTTAAGCAAAACAATGCAAGCACCTCAACTAATCCCGGAACCAATAACTCGGAGCAAAGTACGAAAATTTCAAGATCAAGTTTCAGCCTTAGAAATTCAATTGGACGAAGAAATAAATTCAAAACACAGGCATGGAGGCCTCTTTCGCCCTTGCTGATTTTAATCCAGCCGAACCAAGATCAAGACTAACGTCAGGATGGTGCATTTTTGTTAGCCCCACTAGAGAAGTCCAATCAATAATTTATTTAATGCTATTTTAATTTCCAATGTGATTAGTGGAAATTTTAAGAAGAATTAAATATTGTTGAACTTTCAAAAATCTTAAATTGTGCTGGATTTCCAAGACAACATAAATAAGGGTGGATTTTCAAGATGACATCAATGAGACTGGATTTCCAAGATGACATCAATGAGAATGTGAAGTTGCAAGATGAGTTTAAAGAGGTCCAAGGTTGAATGCACTGAATCTAGTATGTATCCTAGGTTCATTGCATTAATTTGGTTTCACTACTGTGCTTTTCGTATATGTTACATAGTTCCTTAAGGGAATAAAGTTAGTGTTTTTGTTTCCTCACTTCTTTTAATTTTTATTAAATAGCGCTTTATGAGATTATACTTTGTACTTTAGAGTTATAATGAGAGTGCTTTCGTATATGTTACATAATGCTTTAAGGGAGTAAAATAAGTGCTTTTTTTTACTGTCTTTTCTTTTTATTATACAGCACTTTATGGGATTATACTCTGTGTTCTATAGTTTTAATTACAGTGTTTTTCGTATTTGTAAGATAATATAGTTAGCGTTTTTGTTACTTCGCCGTTTTTCCTTTTCATTATATAGAACTTTATGGGATTATACTTTGTGCTCTATAGTTCTAATTACAGTGTTTTTCGCATATGTTAGATAGTTCTTTAAGGGAATAAATTACTGTTTTTTTTCTTCACTTCTTTTCAGTTTTATTATATAGCGCTTTATGTGATAATACTTTCTACTCTAGAGTTATAATGATAGTGCTTTTTGTATATTTTACGTAGTGCTTTTGTTTTTTACTGTCTTTTGTTTTTATTATATTGCATTTTATGGGTTTATACACTGTGTGCTATAGTTCGAATTATAATGCTTTTCGTATTTGTTAAATAGTGTTTTAAGGTAATATAGTTACCGTTTTTGTTTCTTCACTGTTTTTCCTTTTTATTATATAGTACTTTATGGGATTATAATATGTGTTCTACAGTTCTAATTACAGTGCTTTTCGTATATGTTACATAATTTTTTAAGGGAAATAAAGTTAGTGCTTTTGTTTCCTCACTTCTTCACTTTTTTTTTATTAAATAGCGCTTTATGAGATTATACTTTGTGCTGTAGAGTTATAATGACAGTGCTTTTTGTGTATGTTACATAGCCTTAAGCGAGTACAGTTAGCACTTTTGTTTTTCATTGTCCTTTTTTTATTATATAGCACTTTATGGGTTTATACACTGTGCGCCATAGTTCTAATTACCTTGTTTTTCGTATTTGTTAAATAGTATTTTAAGGTAATATAGTTACTTACCGCTTTTGTTTCTTCGCCATTTTTCCTTTTTAATATATAGCACTTTATGGGATTATACTTTGTGCTCTAGAGATATAATGACAGTGTTTTTCATATATGTTACATAGTGCTTTAAAGGAATACAGTTAGTGCTTTGTTTCTTGATTGTCTTTTCTTTTTATTATATAACACTTTATGGGATTATACTCTTTGCTCTATAGTTCTAATTACAGTGCTTTTCGTATTTGTTAAATAGTGTTTTAAGGTAATATAGTTACCGCTTTTGTTTCATCGCCGTTTTCCTTTTTATTATATAGAACTTTATGGGATTATACTTTGTGCTCTATAGTTCTAATTATAGTGCTTTTCGTATTTGTTAAATAGTGTTCTAAGGTGATATAGTTCGCGCTTTTGTTTCTTTGCCATTTTTCCTTTTTATTATATAGCACTTTATCGGATTATACTTTGTGCTCTAGAGTTCTAATTGCAATGCTTTTCATATATGTTACATAGTGCTTTAAGGGAATAAAGTTAGTGCTTTTGTTTTCTCACTTCTTTTCCTTTTTATTAAATAGCGCTTTATGGGATTATACTTTGTGCTGTAGAGTTATAATGACAGTGCATTTCGTATATGTTACATAGTGCTTTGAGGGAGTAAACTTAGTGGTTTCGTTTTTTACTATATTTTCTTTTTATTATATAGCACTTTATGGGTTTATACATTGTGCGCTATAGTTCGATTTACAGTGCTTTTCGTATTTGTTAAGTAGTGTTTTAAGGGAATATAGTTAGCGCTTTTGTTTCATCGCCGTTTTTCCATTTCATTATATAGCACTTTATGGAATTATACTTTATGTTCTATAGTTCTAATTACAATGCTTTTTGTATATGTTACATAGTTCATTAAGGGAAATAAAGTTAGTGCTTTTTTTTCCTCACTACTTTATGTTTTTATTAAATAGCGCTTTATGAGATTATACTTTGTGCTGTAGAGTTATAATGACAGTGCTTTTTGTGTATGTTACATAGCCTTAAGCGAGTACAGTTAGCACTTTTGTTTTTCATTGTCCTTTTTTTATTATATAGCACTTTATGGGTTTATACACTGTGCGCCATAGTTCTAATTACCTTGTTTTTCGTATTTGTTAAATAGTATTTTAAGGTAATATAGTTACTTACCGCTTTTGTTTCTTCGCCGTTTTTCCTTTTTAATATATAGCACTTTATTGGATTATACTTTGTGCTCTAGAGATATAATGACAGTGTTTTTCATATATGTTACATAGTGCTTTAAAGGAATACAGTTAGTGCTTTGTTTCTTGATTGTCTTTTCTTTTTATTATATAACACTTTATGGGATTATACTCTTCGCTCTATAGTTCTAATTACAGTGCTTTTCGTATTTGTTAAATAGTGTTTTAAGGTAATATAGTTACCGCTTTTGTTTCATCGCCGTTTTCCTTTTTATTATATAGAACTTTATGGGATTATACTTTGTGCTCTATAGTTCTAATTATAGTGCTTTTCGTATTTGTTAAATAGTGTTCTAAGGTGATATAGTTCGCGCTTTTGTTTCTTTGCCGTTTTTCCTTTTTATTATATAGCACTTTATCGGATTATACTTTGTGCTCTAGAGTTCTAATTGCAGTGCTTTTCATATATGTTACATAGTGGTTTAAGGGAATAAAGTTAGTGCTTTTGTTTTCTCACTTCTTTTCCTTTTTATTAAATAGCGCTTTATGGGATTATACTTTGTGCTGTAGAGTTATAATGACAGTGCATTTCGTATATGTTACATAGTGCTTTGAGGGAGTAAACTTAGTGCTTTTGTTTTTTACTATATTTTCTTTTTATTATATAGCACTTTATGGGTTTATACATTGTGCGCTATAGTTCGATTTACAGTGCTTTTCGTATTTGTTAAGTAGTGTTTTAAGGGAATATAGTTAGCGCTTTTGTTTCATCGCCGTTTTTCCATTTCATTATATAGCACTTTATGGAATTATACTTTATGTTCCATAGTTCTAATTACAATGCTTTTTGTATATGTTACATAGTTCATTAAGGGAAATAAAGTTAGTGCTTTTTTTTCCTCACTACTTTATGTTTTTATTAAATAGCGCTTTATGAGATTATACTTTGGGTTGTAGAGTTATAATGACAGTGCTTTTCGTATATGTTACATAGGTTTAAGGGAGTACAATTAGTGCTTTTGTTTTTCACTGTCTTTTTTTTTATTATTATGTAGTACTTTATGGGTTTATGCACTGTGCTCCATAGTTCTAATTACCTTGCTTTTCGTATTTTTTAAATAGTGTTTTAAGGTAATATAGTTACTTACCGCTTTTGTTTCTTCGTTGTTTTTCCTTTTTAATATATAGCACTTTATGGGATTATACTTTGTGCTCTAGAGATATAATGACAGTGTTTTTCATATATGTTACATAGTGCTTTAAAGGAATACAGTTAGTGCTTTGTTTCTTGATTGTCTTTTCTTTTTATTATATAACACTTTATGGGATTATACTCTTTGCTCTATAGTTCTAATTACAGTGCTTTTCGTATTTGTTAAATAGTGTTTTAAGGTAATATAGTTACCGCTTTTGTTTCATCGCCGTTTTCCTTTTTATTATATAGAACTTTATGGGATTATACTTTGTGCTCTATAGTTCTAATTATAGTGCTTTTCGTATTTGTTAAATAGTGTTCTAAGGTGATATAGTTCGCGCTTTTGTTTCTTTGCCGTTTTTCCTTTTTATTATATAGCACTTTATCGGATTATACTTTGTGCTCTAGAGTTCTAATTGCAGTGCTTTTCATATATGTTACATAGTGGTTTAAGGGAATAAAGTTAGTGCTTTTGTTTTCTCACTTCTTTTCCTTTTTATTAAATAGCGCTTTATGGGATTATACTTTGTGCTGTAGAATTATAATGACAGTGCATTTCGTATATGTTACATAGTGCTTTGAGGGAGTAAACTTAGTGGTTTTGTTTTTTACTATATTTTCTTTTTATTATATAGCACTTTATGGGTTTATACATTGTGCGCTATAGTTCGATTTACAGTGCTTTTCGTATTTGTTAAGTAGTGTTTTAAGGGAATATAGTTAGCGCTTTTGTTTCATCGCCGTTTTTCCATTTCATTATATAGCACTTTATGGAATTATACTTTATGTTCTATAGTTCTAATTACAATGCTTTTTGTATATGTTACATAGTTCATTAAGGGAAATAAAGTTAGTGCTTTTTTTTCCTCACTACTTTATGTTTTTATTAAATAGCGCTTTATGAGATTATACTTTGGGTTGTAGAGTTATAATGACAGTGCTTTTCGTATATGTTACATAGCTTTAAGGGAGTACAATTAGTGCTTTTGTTTTTCACTGTCTTTTTCTTTATTATTATGTAGTACTTTATGGGTTTATGCACTGTGCTCCATAGTTCTAATTACCTTGCTTTTCGTATTTTTTAAATAGTGTTTTACGGTAATATAGTTACTTACCGCTTTTGTTTCTTCGCCGTTTTTCCTTTTTATTATATAGCACTTTATGAGATTATACTTTGTGCTCTAGAGTTATAATGACAGTGCTTTTCGTATATGTTACATAGTGTTTTAAGGGAGTACAGTTAGTGCTTTTGTTTCTTGACTGTCTTTTCTTTTTATTATATAGCACTTTATGGGATTATACTCTTTGCTGTATAGTTCTAATTACAGTGCTTTTCGTATTTGTTAAATAGTGTTTTAAGGTAATATAGTTACCACCTTTGTTTCTTCGCCATTTTCCTTTTTATTATATAGAACTTTATGAGATTATACTTTGTGCTCTATAGTACTAAGTATAATGCTTTTCGTATTTGTTAAATAGTGTTCTAAGGTAATATAGATCGCGTTTTTGTTTCTTCGCCGTTTTTCCTTTTTATTATATAGCACTTTATCGGATTATACTTTGTGCTCTAGAGTTCTAATTGCAGTGCTTTTCGTATATGTTACATAGTGCTTTAAAGGAATAAAGTTAGTGCTCACTTCTTTTTCTTTTTATTAAATAGCGCTTTATGGGATTATACTTTGTGCTGTAGAGTTATAATGACAGTGCTTTTCGTATGTCATACATAGTGCTTTGAGGGAGTAAAGTTGGTGCTTTTCTTTTTTACTGTATTTTCTTTTTATTATATAGCACTTTATGGGTTTATACATTGTGAGCTATAGTTCGATTTACAGTGCTTTTCGTATTTGTTAAGTAGTGTTTTAAGGGAATATAGTTAGCGCTTTTGTTTCATCGCCGTTTTTCCATTTCATTATATAGCACTTTATGGGATTATACTTTGTGTTCTATAGTTCTAATTACAATGCTTTTTGTATATGTTACATAGTTCTTTAAGGGAAATAAAGTTAGTGCTTTTTTTTCCTCACTACTTTATGTTTTTATTAAATAGCGCTTTATGAGATTATACTTCGTGTTGTAGAGTTATAATGACAGTGCTTTTCGTATATGTTATATAGCTTTAAGGGAGTACAGTTAGTGCTTTTGTTTTTCACTGTCTTTTTTTTTTTATTGTTATATAGTACTTTATGGAATGCACTGTGCTCCATAGTTCTAATTACCGTGCTTTTCGTATTTTTTAAATAGTGTTTTACGGTAATATAGTTACTTACCGCTTTTGTTTATTTGCCGTTTTTCCTTTTTATTATATAGCACTTTATGGGATTATACTTTGTGCTCTAGAGTTATAATGACTGTGCTTTTCGTATATGTTACATAGCGTTTTAAGGGAGTACAGTTAGTCCTTTTGTTTCTTGACTGTGTTTTCTTTTTATTATATAGCACTTTATGGGATTATACTCTTTGCTCTATAGTTCTAATTACAGTGCTTTCTGTATTTGTTAAATAGTGTTTTAAGGTAATATAGTTACCGTTTTTGTTTCTTCGCTATTTTCCTTTTTATTATTTAGCACTTTATGGGATTATACTTTGTGCTCTATAGTTCTAATTACAGTGCTTTTCCTATTTGTTAAATAGTGTTCTAAGGTAATATAGTTAGCACTTTTGTTTCTTCGCCGCTTTCCTTTTTATTATATAGCACTTTATGGGTTTATACATTGTGCTCCATAGTTCTAATTACACTATTTTTCGTATTTGTTAAATAGCGTTTTAAGGTAATATAGTTAGCGCATTTGTTTCTTCGCCCTTTTTCTTTTTCATTATATAGCACTTTATGAGATTATACTTTGTGCTCTATAGTTCTAATTACAGTGCGTTTTGTATATGTGTTAAGCACAAAAAAATAATAATAATAAATAATGGCAGTGGGATTCTGGACGGGTCTGGATATAAGTTAAATGACCCAGAAGTCGGGTGCAATTGGACAGATGCAAGGATCGGGAAGGAAGAAAGGTCGGGCGGAGTCTGAAAAAAGGTGTACCCAAGTCGGGTAAACCGTAGATCGGGTGAAAGATGAAGTCGGGCAGACGCGAAGGTTTGTCAAGAGAAAGGTCGGGCAAGGAAGAGGTACGGACAGATGCGGAGGTCTGTCCAGAGGACAGTCTGTCCTTCTAAAGAGATAAGGCAAATAGAGCCGGTCGGTTGGTCCGTGGTAGGGACCACATTTGGTTGGTCCATGGTCGGACCAATTAAAGTCGGTCAAAGACGGAGGGCGGCTGATGCGGAGGTCGGCCCAAATGATGTCGGGCGAAGAAGCAGGTCGGGCATTGAGGTCAGGACGTGATACGAAGTTCGGACCAAGTGAAGTAGCATGTGCAGGTCGGGTGAGAGAGCAGTCCTGGGGCGGTTAGAGGAAGTTGCAACTGGCGAACGGTTTTTTGAAGGTCGGACGTAGTAGAACGGTTGACACACGTGTCAATAGAAGAGAACTTTTGGGGCGGTTAACAACGGTTATGGTAACTGACCAGACGACGGTTCTGAACGTTTTCTTCAAAGAATATTTAAGGATTTGGATCATCATTTGGCAAGACATCTTCAATCAACTTCAACAAAGCAAAGTCAGATTTGGGGATCACCACTTTAAATTTCAGTCTTTTATTTTCCAGTTTATTTTCTGTACCATACAGTGTTTAGAGATTCCTAATCTCAGGCACTAATTAATCAAGTTTAAGGATATTTTCTATATCTTTGAATTTTACTTTATTTTTGTTGAAAAATTACATCAACAAATTGGCGACCACAGTGGGAGAAAGGCAAGATTGCTGATCCTACATCAACACAAAATGTCATACAACTGAGGTCTGGCCGAATCAACAGAAAAATCAATATGGCAGGCACACAACCTCAATCATCATCAGCACCGGTGGGAGAGAATGTTTCACCACCAGTCATGCCAAATCCAGGGGAGATTCCCCCACCACCTACCGATTGGTTGTCTTGTATTCAACAAATGAACAATCAGCAAACTATGTTTATGCAGAACATGTTGCGTGAGCAACAAATGAACATGTTGCGTGAGCAACAGAATCTGATGCAGAACATGTTAGATCAAGCACTGTCAAGGGTTAGTCTTCAACCCACTCAAACTCCACCAGGAGTATCACCATCCAGACTACAGGCAAATTTCGCAGGGCCATCATTCGTGGATAGTGCATTTCCAAGTGCCACAAATCCCAACCGAACAGATATGGGGAAGATTCTTCTAACTTTCCCAGATAATGTTCCTTTGGGACCGAGGGTTGATAATACCAAGCCGAATGAGAGATTAGGAGGACAGACTCATAATCCCATTCCAACCGAACCAGCCTTCTCTAGGGAAGAGAGGTTGGGGGAACAGACTCATAATCCCATTCCAACCGAACCAGCCTTCTCTAGAGAAGAAAGGTTGGAGGGACAGACTCATAATCCCATCCCAGCCGAACCAGCCTTCTCCAGAGAAGAAAGATTGGGAGGTCAGACTCACGATCACATTCCAGTGTTCGACCATATTCCACCCAGAGTAGATCCGGAGGATATTGCTCAAGTTCTGCGGGTGCATTTCGGAATGAATCCGCAAACGGTGAACAGGCCGGTTTACCAGAGGCCATTTCCAGAAAGGATCATTAACGATCATCCTCTCCCGAGAAATTATAGGCCACCAGACTTCTATTCTTTTTCGGGAGAAGACGGAGCCTCTACCATTGAGCATGTGGGTCGCTTCACGGCTCAATTGGGAGAAGTAGGCAACAATCCGTTTCACAAGTTACAATTGTTTGGGTTGTCGCTCACAAGAACAGCTTTTTCTTGGTATGCCAGTCTGCCGCCTGGACAGTTGCAAACTTGGGAAGATTTAGAGGCAGATTTTCATGCAAGGTTCTTTAATCCTCTGCCGACAGTCTCACTGATAGACCTTCTGGAGATCACGCAGATGCCGGAAGAGACCGGCTACCAATTCATAGAGAGGATGCGATTGATGAAGGGACGATGTCCTACGATGATCAATGAAAGCGAAATGACCAATTTGGTGGTCAGGAACATGCATACCAGACTTCGCGAGGCCCTGACAGCCCACGACTTTCAAGATCTGGCCAGTTTAGCATCCACGGCAAGAAGGTTAGAATCCTTTTTTACAGAAAATAATCATGACTTCCGTCAGGGGGGAGATGCTGAAGCAATGTCAGTGCAAGATCGATCAATGTGCAGACCACCACCAGTCCGCGATAAATGGAGGTCGGGTCCAACGTAGCATTGAAAGATGAAGGTCGGATCCGAGGTTGATGTGGCCTCGGATGACGGCCTACTAACTCCTAAACATCACTGGAAGTGACGCTTAGGAGTCTTGAGGAGGAGGCTTATTGTTAAGCACAAAAAAATAATAATAATAAATAATGGCAGTGGGATTCTGGACGGGTCTGGATATAAGTTAAATGACCCAGAAGTCGGGTGCAATTGGACAGATGCAAGGATCGGGAAGGAAGAAAGGTCGGGCGGAGTCTGAAAAAAGGTGTACCCAAGTCGGGTAAACCGTAGATCGGGTGAAAGATGAAGTCGGGCAGACGCGAAGGTTTGTCAAGAGAAAGGTCGGGCAAGGAAGAGGTACGGACAGATGCGGAGGTCTGTCCAGAGGACAGTCTGTCCTTCTAAAGAGATAAGGCAAATAGAGCCGGTCGGTTGGTCCGTGGTAGGGACCACATTTGGTTGGTCCATGGTCGGACCAATTAAAGTCGGTCAAAGACGGAGGGCGGCTGATGCGGAGGTCGGCCCAAATGATGTCGGGCGAAGAAGCAGGTCGGGCATTGAGGTCAGGACGTGATACGAAGTTCGGACCAAGTGAAGTAGCATGTGCAGGTCGGGTGAGAGAGCAGTCCTGGGGCGGTTAGAGGAAGTTGCAACTGGCGAACGGTTTTTTGAAGGTCGGACGTAGTAGAACGGTTGACACACGTGTCAATAGAAGAGAACTTTTGGGGCGGTTAACAACGGTTATGGTAACTGACCAGACGACGGTTCTGAACGTTTTCTTCAAAGAATATTTAAGGATTTGGATCATCATTTGGCAAGACATCTTCAATCAACTTCAACAAAGCAAAGTCAGATTTGGGGATCACCACTTTAAATTTCAGTCTTTTATTTTCCAGTTTATTTTCTGTACCATACAGTGTTTAGAGATTCCTAATCTCAGGCACTAATTAATCAAGTTTAAGGATATTTTCTATATCTTTGAATTTTACTTTATTTTTGTTGAAAAATTACATCAACAATATGTTAGTGACGAGGCCGTCTTAAGCAAAACAATGCAAGCACCTCAACTAATCCCGGGACCAATAACTCGGAGCAAAGCACGAAAATTTCAAGATCAAGTTTCAGCCTTAGAAATTCAATTGGACGAAGAAAATAAATTCAAAACACAGGCATGGAGGCCTCTTTCGCCCTTGCTGATTTTAATCCAGCCGAACCAAGATTAAGACTAACGTCAGGAAGGTGCATTTTTGTTGGCCCCACTAGAGAAGTCCAATCAATAATTTATTTAATGCTATTTTAATTTCCAATGTGATTAGTGGAAATTTTAAGAAGAATTAAATATTGTTGAACTTCCAAAAATCTTAAATTGTGCTGGATTTCCAAGACAACATAAATCAGGGTGGATTTTCAAGATGACATCAATGAGAGTGGATTTCTAAGATGACATCAATGAGAATGTGAAGTTGCAAGATGAGTTTAAAGGTCCAAGGCTGAATGCACTGAATCTAGTATGTATCCTAGGTTCATTGCATTAATTTGTTTTAACTATTTCCTAGAATGAATGTAACAGTTTCCAATTTTTGCATTTATGTTCCTTTGTCTATAACAGGGAAAATTTAGATGTAATTTGAGGATCCTTGTTTTTTAATATATTTGAACTTTAGTTTATCCATCAAATCAGGGGTTTGGTTAAGTCCACAGGTTCATTGCTTTCAACCTTCGCAAGGGTTTAGCATATTCATTCGAGTTGTCTTGGTTTTGACTTAGTGGGTCTCAGACAAGTTCCTTAGGTTCCCAAGCAAGCAAGAATACTTCAATACTGCAATTTCATTTGATTAAATATATATTTCAATTGGGCATAAAAAAAATGTGAACCACCCCCTTCGGTTCTACGTCATTTGGTATCAGAGCCACATGATTCAAGTTTCTCAACTTGAATCTTTGTGTGTTTAAAAAAATCCCAAAAAAAAAATCTGCAGAAAAACAAAAAAAAATGATTGAATTTCAAATGTCGGTACAAATCAAAAGACGATACTAAGTCATCCGGGTAGAAATGAGTTAACCTTTCTTCACATTTCTATTTTTTTTATATTTGAAGAATTCCCATTCCGTTGTCTTCGATCTTGTCTGAATACATGACACGGCCCGACTGAGTATAATTATGACCATATATAATTTTCTTACCCACAAAGTTTAATAGAACAAATGGATTAAGAATAAGAATAAAAGAAAAGAGAACGAAGAAGAAAATACACTGCAGAGAATGTGAATTATTATAGATGATAACCAATCACGAGAATAAGTCTTGGACCTGAAATCAATCTATAGGTAAAACACAAACACTAGGGTAAATCCCACTGCAAAGGATTGGAAGCCACGAACCGATGGAATCACTCCAAAAACCTGATTTGAGATTCTAAATGTGAGGAAATCACTCCCTAACACTAGAAAATATAAAAGTGAAATTCGATTCAATATGTAAAAAAGGTTCACATTACAATGATAGGCAAAGATCTTATATAGAGGTCCTTGAGAAAATAAAAGGCAACAAATAATAAAGGAAACAAACGAAAAGGTAAGTCTAACTATAAGGAAATAAATAATTAGGGAAGTTTTAGATATGAAATTATACTACATGGAAACTTATAATAAAAGGAAATATATATCAAGGTAACTTCTAGAAGCCTCCATAAGTGATGATTCCCTTGATTGTTTTCCATCATTAGCGATTCTCTCCATAAGTCATGATTCCCTTGATATACTTCCATGATTAGTGATTCTCTTCATAAGTGATGATTCCCTTGATAATCTTCTATAATTAGCGATTCTCTCCATAAGTGATGATTCCCTTGATAATCTTCCATGATTAGCGATTCTCTTGATCTTTCAATTGGGATTCTTGCGAGTCCTATTGAAGGAGTGTCAGATGAGGGCTAAGTGGTCTCCAAGCATCATCCTTAAATTGATTCTCCAAGAAAAATCGTCCGATCAATGCAGTGATGGATTTTTGAAACTGACGAGCTCGGCTTCGAGTGATGGGTCCCACGGCATTTGAATGCTTGAAGATTGGACGTCCTTGTCATTCCCTCCTTCTTGAAAAGCTTTCTTGTTCTCCCGAACAAGATATTCATCCGCTGCATAAAAAAGGCTTAAGTCAAAAACATTGAAAGTAGCATGAACTTGGTACTCACCTGGGAGTTGAAGTTTGTAGGCATTATCATTAGTGCGTTCCAACACTCGAAAAGGCCCACCGCCACGGGGAGTAAGTTTTGACTTTCGCAATTTTGGAAATCTTTCCTTCTTTAAGTGTAGCCAAACCCAATCTCCTATCTCGAATACAACTTTCTTGCGCCCAAGGTTAGCTTGTTTTGCGTAATTGACAGCTGTTTTTCGTAGGTTATCCCGAACTTGAGAATGAAGTTGTTGGAAAAATTTAGCCCTTTTTCTGCCATCAAAACTAACGTGCTCATTGCGTGGCAATGACATAAGATCAAGAGGAGTTAATGGGTTAAAACCGTAAACAACCCAAATGGAGAACAATTCATAGAGCTATGAATCGTACGGTTATATGCAAATTCAGCATGAGCTAAAAATTCTTCCCAACTCTTCAAATTCTCATTAACTAAGGCACGTAACAAGCTACCCACAGTTCGATTAACAACTTCTGTTTGACCATCAATTTGTGGGTGGTGTGATGTGGAAAACATTAATTTTGTACCTAATTTAGCCTGAAGTGTTTTCCAAAAATAACTTAAAAATCGAGAATCCCTATCAGAAACAATGGATCTTGGAACACCATGCAATCTAAGAACCTCTTTGAAAAATAATGAAGCAACATGTGAAGTGTTAGTGGTTTTTGTGCATGGAATAAAATGTGCCATTTTTTAAAATCGATCAACCACAACAAATATTGAATCTTTACCAGACCTACTCCTAGGCAAACCTAATATGAAATCCATAGAAATATCAACCCAAGGGGATTCAGGAATAGGTAGTGGAGTATACAAACTGTGTGGATGAACAATAGACTTCGACGAGAGGCACGTTGTACACCGACGAATTGCGGCTTCAATTTCAGCTTTCATTCGTGGCAAAAAAAAATGTTCCTGCAGCAAGTTAAGTGTCTTGTTCCTACCAAAGTGTCCCATCAAACCCCCCGAATGACTTTCCCAAATCAACAATTCTCTCAAAGAGCATTTAGGCAAACACAATTTATTTTCTCACAGAAAATACCCCTCATGTACATGATACCTTTCAAATGCATGAGAATTACACTTAGCAAATACATTGGAGAAATCAGGGTCAGTTGCATATAATTCTTTAAAATACGAAAAACCTAATAGCTTAGACACAAGTGTGGTAACAAGTGCATACCTGCGTGACAATGTATCCGCAACGATGTTTTCCTTACCCTTTTTGTATTTAACAACATAGGGGAATGTGTCAATGAAGAAGATCCATTGGATGTGTCTCATACTCAACTTACTTTGGGATTTGATATGTTTCAGGGATTCATGATCAGTGTACACAACAAACTCACGAGGACGTAAGTAATGTTGCCATGTTTGCAGGGCCCGCAATAAGGAGTATAATTCCTTATCATAGGCTGAGTAATTCATGCAACGCCATGTAGCTTTTCACTGAAAAATGCAACGGGTCTCTTTTCTTGCGAGAGGACGGCACCAATACCTATACCAGAGGCTTCACAATCAAGTTCAAACGGCTTAGAGAAATCAGGTAAAGAAAGTACGGGTGCACATGTAAGTTTTGATTTCAAAGTATCAAAAGCATTTTGTTGTTCACTTCCCCACTCAAACTTATTATCTTTTTTGGTAATTGCAGTTAAGGTTGCTGCAATAGTGCTGAAGTACCGCACAAATCGACGGTAGAAACTTGCAAGGCCATGGAAACTGCGGACATCACACACACTAGTAGGTGTAGGCCACTCATGGATGGCTGCAACCTTTGCAGGATCTACACATACTCCATCTTTTCCTACAATAAAACCCAAAAAGTTGCGCTTGTCGACACAAAAGTTGCATTTTTTCAAGTTAGCATATAACTTCTCAGCCCGTAAAATATCTAAAACTTCTTGTAAATGTTCAATATGTGTTTCAATAGAAGTACTATAAACAAGTATGTCATCAAAGTATACTACCACAAACTTATTTATAAAATTCCTTAAAACATGATTCATCAATCGCATGAATGTGCTTGGGGCATTAGTAAGTCTAAATGGCATAACTAACCACTCATATAGACCAAAAGAAGTCTTGAAGGCAGCTTTCCATTCATCACCTTGATTCATCCGAATTTGGTGATAGCCACTTTTTAAATCAATTTTTGAAAAAATTACAGAACCACACAAATTATCAAGCATGTCATCTAATCTAGGAATAGGATGACTATACTTAACTGTTATAGCGTTGACGGCTCGGAAATCCACACACATGCACTAACCTCCATTTTTTTTTGGCACCAATAGGACAGGTGTAATACAAGGACTTAGGCTTTCACGAATCCAACCTTTGCTCAGTAGATCCTCCATTTGCCTTCGTATTTCTTTTACCTCATCCGGGTTGGCTCGATAGGCTGGCCGATTAGAAATTGATGCTTCTGGGACAAAATCAATTTGGTGCTCAATTCCAGGAGTGGGTGGTAAACCATGGGGTACTTCATCAAGGAAAAACACCATCATACGCCTGCAATAAGTTAGAAAAACTAGATGGAAGTTTGTTAGAGTCATTCATGGAAAAATAAGAAGGTTTAGAAAGTAATAGCAAACAATGAACTCCATGTTCTAAGCTTAAAGCTTCCTTCCTACACATAATAAGATTAGACTTCTCACTCTCGTGTTTAAGATTCCAGCTGGTTTCACCCTGAATCACTACACTCGTGTTTGATTTTTGAGTAGAAGGGTAGAGTATTTGAGAGTGGCTCGGGGCAGATGTATTTATTGGTAAGGATAAAGATTTGAGAGGTTATGGGGTAGTTAGGCTATATGAAAGAGTAGATGCACTTGTATGCTGAGTACCTTTTGTTGCGGGTGATTCTAAGGAGGACTTCAAATTGGATTCCTCACATTGAGTTGATTCAGCGACATAGCCCACCATCTTGTTGTCTTTCTTTTGGTTCCTTTTCTCTCTTGCTTCAACAGGAAATTGCTTGTACAAGTATTTTTTTATCTTCATTTACTTCTCGAAGACTCAACGGCTTTAGAACTATGCTCCGTCCGACATGTGTGAAAGTATATCGATTACGGCGGCCATCATGTACAACTTCTTTGTCAAATTGCGATGGTCTCCCACGAAAAATCTGACATGCTTGCATTGGAACTACATCGCATTTTAACTTATCCTTGTAACCTTGTAGCTCAATTTCCACCAAAACTTGTTTAGTGACGTTGATTTCCCCACAATTATTGAGGCACTGTAGTTTGTAAGGCCTTGGGTGCAAATTCATCCTCAAATTAAGTCTCTTCACTGTGAGGTCACTAATGACATTAGTACAACTACCACCGTCAATGATAAGACTACATACCTTAGTCGTGATCTTACACCTTCCATGGAATAAATTTTTGCGTTGTTCGGTATCTTCAACCTCCTTTGGAAGAGTGCTAAGAGCTCGGAGAGTGACTAACATCCGGTATGGATTCTACAGCTTCCTAGTCGTAGGAATTTGCCTCATTGACCTCTTCAGCTTCTAATTAGGATTCGTACTCACTGGAGGTCATAAGAACCATAGTACGCTTGTTTGGACATTGATTCGCAAAATGTCCTCGGCGTTGGCATTTGAAACATAACACATCTCGGCTACGGGTGGTGTTCTTTGGGGCGTATTTTGGCAGTTTAGGGTGCGTCGAATCAACTCCCGCTACCTCTTTTCCTTTGTTGATATGTTGTGGAAGCAGCGCTTTAGGCAACCCTACAGTTGGAGAAAGTTTAAACGGATTACCTTTCATCCGCTTTGATTTTAGTTGCTTCTCCACCTTTATGGCCAAGTGTACCATCTCCTCGAGGTCTATGTATTGGTACATCTCTACTGCATCAGCAATATCCCTTTGAAGCACATTCGAGAATCTAGACAGTGTTTGCTCCCAATCTTCATGGATATCAGCTTGTAGGAGAAGTGTTTCAAGCTCCTTATAGTACTCCTCCACTGACCGCGACCCTTGTTGTATACTCTGCAATCTCCGCAATACTTCACGATGGTAATGAGGGGGAACAAACCTCTTTCGCATGAGTGTACGAAGTTCTGTCCAAGTACGCACTAGAGCCTCCCTATTTCTGTGGCGGTTGATGCTTAATTGCTCCCACTATGGAAGCGTATAATCTGAAAACTCCATTACGACCACACAGAGTTTTTGTTGGTCAGTTAATTGTTGAACATCAAAGATTAGTTCTAACCTTCGTTCCCATTGCAAAAATGCTTCAGGGTCGGATTTTCCTTGGAACGGTGGCACTTAGAACTTGATCGAGTTGATAGCCTTATCTCCATCCCATCGGTGATGGTTATTATAATGCCTAGGTCATTCCCAATTTCCTTCAAACTCCTCATTATCGGGTTCGTCGATGTTGTGTGGTGGTGGGGGCCGGATGTTGCGTGTTGGCCTCAAATGCGGTTGAACATCATTTCGCCTCTGAGCTTCAGGTAACGGTCAGATATTCTCTTGTAACTTTTGTTGATTCTCTTCCAGTTGATCCATCCTATTCGAGAACTAGAAGTAAATAACAAATACCTTGATATTTGATAATAACTTTTTTTTTTTTCGTTTTTCTTTTTTCTTCTTTTTTTTGCCTTTTTTTTGAGTTTTTTTTTCAAGGAAGAAACGTGATATCAATCAAGATATTGTATCAACTAGCTCTTATACCAGATGACACGGCCCGGCCGCGTATAATTATGACCATATATAATTTTCTTACCCACAAAGTTCAATAGAACAAATGGATTAAGAATAAGAATAAAAGAAAAGAGAAGGAAGAAGAAAAGATAGTGCAGAGAATGTGAATTAGTATAGATGATAACCAACCACGAGAATAAGTCTCTGACCTGAAATCAATCTATAGGTAAAACACAAACAATATGCTAAATCCCACTGCAAAGGATTGGAAGCCATGAACCGATAGAATCACTCCAAATACCCGATTTGAGATTCTAAATGTGAGGAAATCACTCCCTAACACTAGAAAATATAAAAGTGAAATTTGATTCAAGATGTAAAAACGGTTCCCATTACAATGATAGGCAATGACCTTATATAGAGGTTCTTGAGAAAATAAAAGACAACAAATAATAAAGGAAACAAACAAAAAGGTAAGTCTAACTATAAGGAAATAAATAATTAGGGAAGTTTTAGATATGAAATTATACTATATGGAAACTTATAATAAAAGGAAATATATATCAAGGTAACTTCTAGAAGCCTCCAAAAGTGATGATTCCCTTGATAGTTTTCCATGATTAGCGATTCTCTCCATAAGTGATGATTCCCTTGATATACTTCCACGATTAGTGATTCTCTCCATAAGTGATGATTCCCTTGATAATCTTCCATGATTAGCGATTCTCTCCATAAATGATGATTCCCTTGATAATCTTCCATGATTAGCGATTCTCTTGATCTTTCAATTGGGATTCTTGCGGGTCCCATTGAAGGAGCATCATGTGAGGGCTAAGTGGTCTCCAAGCATCATCTTTAAATTGATTCTCCATGAAAAATCGTCCGATCAATGAAGTGATGGATTTTTTAAACTAACGAGCTCGGCTTCGAGTGATATGCCCTACGGGCATTTGAATGCTTGAAGATTGGACGTCCTCGTCAATACATCTTTACTCCTTGTGAAATTTGGTTGTGACACTGTGGATTAGTTACCAACGACTTGGATTTGGCTAAAGTGTAAGACGGAGAGGTTTGTTACGAGTGGAGTGATACACGAGGGTTGTGAAGAACTTTTTATTTTTTCTAACAAATTATACATATATCTACAATATTTTCTCTAATGGCAGGTGAAGACAACAACCCTCATGGTTTTGGTCCCAAGTTTCTCATGGACACCTTGCTAAGAGAGATGCGTAATCTGCACCATGCATCTTTCGAGACAATCAACAATAGGTTTGATCAGATCGAACTTAGCCAAACTCAGGGAGGCACTCGTACTCATGAAAGAGAACATGACTCAGAAGTACTGCCGGAAAGGAAAAATCACCCACCTTGAAAGAATGGTAGATATTTACCACCTCATGAGGATGAACGTGAGGATGAAGGAGAGTATGAGGATGACCATCCTAGAAATTGGAATCGTCGGGAGCAGCAGAGACCAGAGGATGATGCCTTGCGATCTATCAAATTCCAAATTCCTCCATTCTATGGGAAATCTGATCCGGAGGCATTTCTGGAATGGGAATGAAAGATTGAACTTGTCTTTGATGCTCAACCCTTGTCCGAGGTGCGTAAACTACGGCTTGCGGTAATGGCGTTTTGAAACTATGCACTAACATGGTGGGACCAACTGAGCCAATCCAGAAGAAGAAATGGAGAGCCATCCATTCGGACATGGACTGAATTGAAGAGATTGATGCCCAAGCGATTTATGCCATTATATTATAATCAAGATCTATTGCGTAGGCTTCAAAGCCTTACTCAAGGATCCCGGACTGTTGAAGATTATCACAAAGAGATGGAAATGCTTGTAATGCAGGCAGATGTGCAAAAAGATCCGGAGGGCACCATGAGCAGATTTCTCAATGGATTGCATAGGGATATTGCCGATGAAATTGATAGGTATCCTTCTCTTGACTTGGAAGAAATGTTATATTTGGCCATTAAGGTGGAGCAGCAACTACGAAGCAAGAATAAAATTGGGAGCTCTACCCACAAGAACTCCAACCCACCCACCCACCCAAAGAATGGTGAAGATAAGACACCTCTTGCACCATGACATGACAAAGGCAAGGCAATCATGGGAGCTGAAGTGGGCAAGTCGAGTGCTTCAAAGCAGCCCAAATCTCAAGGTAACCGTAATCGTGATGTTATATGTTTTAAATGTCAAGGTCGAGGACATTTTGCTAACCAATGCCCAAACAAGCGCACAATGATTCTAACAAGTAGGGAGTATGAATCCGATTCAGATGAGAATAATGAGGCTGATGGAGATGAATGTGGAGAAGAGGCTGACTATAATCTTGAAGTTAGTTTAACCTTGGTCACATTGAGGGCATTGAGTGCATTGCCTAAGGAGATAAACAACGATGAAAAACGGGACAATATTTTACATTGTAGATGCATGATAGCCAACAACGTTTGTAGCATGATCATAGATGGTGGAAGTTGTGCCAATGTGGTAAGTGATCTTGTGGTTCGGAAATTGGGGCTGAAAAATGAAGCCCACCCAAAGCCATATAAGCTGCAATGGCTTAATAATTGTGGTGAGATCAAGGTTAAAAACCAGTCCATGTTGATTTCAATATCAAGGACTACAAGGACCAAGTATTGTGAGATGTGGCCCTTATGCAGGCATGCCATATCTTGCTTGGGAGGCCATGGTAATATGACAAAAGGACAATACATGATGGGCACCTGAACCGGTATACACTCGTTCATGATGGAAAGAAGATTACACTTAAACCATTGAGTCCTAATGACATGAATGCCGACCAAAAGTACTTGTACCAACAATTTGTTGAGGAAGCTAAAGAGAGAAGAGTGCGAGAGAAAAGTCAAGAGAGAGTTGTTGAAAAGAGTGAAAATACTTTGAGTGTTAAACATTTGAGTGAGAAAGAAAAACATATGATTCTGAAAGGAAAGAAAAAGAGCGAAAAAGAAAAAGGAGAGCATCCACCCCCAAAGTTTTTCTTGAGTTTGAGAGAAGTTGAGCATTTGAGCGACGGTGAGACTAACTTTTTCTAATATGCAAACCAAACTGTCTATCTGTGCAGGACATGAGCAAGCTTCCTCCAAGCATTGCTACCCTCCTTGAAGAATACCAAGACGTATTCCCCGAGGATGTTCCCGGTGGTTTGCCTCCAATTCGAGGCATTGAGCATCAAATTGATTTCATTCCCGGAGCATCGATTCCTAACCGTCCAGCTTATCGTGCTAATCCGGAGGAGGTCAAGGAGATTAGAAAGCAAGTTGAAAAGTTGTTGAGCAAGGGATGGGTTTAAGAGAGCCTTAGCCCATGTGCCATTCCGGTTTTGCTTGTACCCAAGAAGGATGCATCATGGAGGATGTCTGTTGACTGCCGAGCTATCAATGCCATTACGGTAAAGTATCGACACCCTATACCTCGCTTGGATAATATGTTAGATGAATTAAATAGTTCTACTATTTTTAGCAAAATCGATTAAAGATTGGATGCCATCAAATTCGCATGAAAGAAGGAGATGAATGGAAAACAGCATTCAAGACCACTTTTGGTCTCTATGAATGGCTTGTTATGCCATTTGGTTTAAGAAATGCTCCTAGTACATTTATGCAGCTAATGAACCATGTACTTCGAAATTTCATTGGCAAGTTTATGGTAGTTTATTTTGATGATATTGTAATTTACAGTAAATCATTTGATGAACATACCGGACATGTGCAAGCTGTTTTGAGTATGCTGCGTGATGAGAAATTGTATGCTAACTTGAAAAAATGCGAAATTTGTGTCGACAAGTGCAATTTTCTTGGTTTCATTGTAGGAAAAGAAGGAGTGAGTGTGGATTAAGAAAAGATCAAAGCCATCCAAGAATGGCCAACTCTTACTACCATTCGAGATGTACGAAGCTTCCTTAGGCTTGCAAGTTTTTATAGGCGCTTCGTACGAGACTTAGCACCATTGCAGCACCTCTCACAGCAATCACCAAGAAGAATGACAAGTTTGATTGGGGAGTAGAGCAAGAACAAGCTTTTGATTCACTGAAGCATAAACTTACACATGCACCCGTACTTGCACTTCCTGATTTTTCTAAAGCTTTTGAGATTGATTGTGATGCGTCTAGTGTAGGGATTGGAGCTGTGCTCTCCCAAGAACGAAGTCCGGTGGCCTATTTCAGCGAGAAGCTACATGGGGCTGCATTGAACTACTCAATGTACGAAAAGGAGTTGTATTCCTTGGTTCGAGCCTTTCAAACTTGGCAGCACTATCTTCGGCCCCAAGAATTTGTGGTGCACACAGACCACGAGTCACTAAAGCACATCAAGTTTCAAGCAAAGTTGAGTGCACGGCATGTACGTTGGATCGCCTTCATTGACACCTTCCCATACATTGTCAAATACAAGAAAAGTAGAGAGAATGTGGTCGCCGATGCTTTATCTCGAAGGTACGCACTTGTTACATTACTTGAGTCCAAGTTGATGGGTTTTTCTCATGTGAAAGAGCTTTACGAATTTGATTCTGATTTTGGTGAAATCTATACTGCGTGTGCTAAGCATGGTCATGACAAGTATCATTTACATGATGGTTATTTGTTGTATGAGAACTGTTTATGCATTCCTAGATGCTCACTCAGGAATCTTCTTGTGCATGAAACACATTTTGGAGGTTTGATGGGTCATTTTGGTAGGTCTAAGACTTTGAACATATTGTAAGAACATTTTTACTGGCCACACATGAAGTCTGATGTTGCAAAATTTATAAATAAATGCATTGTGTGTAAACAAGCCAAGTCCACCGTCCAAAAAAATGGGTTGTATACTCCTCTACCCATACCCAAATCACCTTGGATTGACATTTCTATGGACTTTGTTTTGGGATTGCCTAGGAGTCGGGGAGGGAAAGATTCAATATTTATTGTTGTTGATAGGTTTTCAAAAATGGCGTACTTCATTCCATGTACGAAAACCACTGATGCCACACATGTTGCTAACTTATTTTTTAGAGATGTTTTGAAACTGCATGGTGTGCCGAGGACAATTGTTTCTTATCGGAACACAAAATTTTTAACTCATTTTTGGAGAACTTTGTGGACAAAATTGGGCACTAAATTATTATTCTCTACTTCACACCACCCTCAAACGGATGGTCAAACTGAATATGCGAATAGGACTTTAGGGAGTTTACTGCATACCTTACTCCGTGAGAATATGAAATCTTGGGAAGAATGTTTACCTCACGCAGAATTTTCTTACAATCGAACTATTCATAGGGCTACTAATTGTTCCCCTTTTGAAATTGTTTATGGGTTTAATCCTTTGACTCCTTTGGATCTTTTGCCATTGCCATGCAATGAGCACAAAAGTCTCGATGGCAGGAAAAGAGCTGAATTTGTGCAGCAATTACATAGCCGAGTGAAGGAAAATCTACAACGGGCTGCTCACGATTATGCCAAACATGCAAACAAAGGCCGGAAGAAGATTGTGTTCCAACCCGGCGATTGGTTTGGTTACATTTGCGTAAGGAGAGATTTCTAGAACAAAGAAAGTCTAAGCTCACACCACGAGGAGATGGTCCATTTAGAGTAGTTGAGCGAATCAATGATAATGCTTACCACATTGAGTTACCTGGTGAGTATCAAGTTCATGGAACATTCAATGTTGTTGATCTATCTCTTTTTGATACAGGAGACAAACATCTCATCACAGCGGACTCGAATCTTAAAGAGTGAGGGAATGACGAGGCCGTCTTAAGCAAAACCATGCAAGCACCTCAACTACCCCCGGGACCAATAACTCGGGGCAAAGCACAAAAATTTCAAGATCAAGTTTCAGCCTTAGCAATTCAATTGGATGAAGAAAATAAATTCAAAACACAGGCATGAAGGCCTCTTTCGCCCTTGCTGATTTTAATCTAGCTGAGCCAAGATCAAGACTAACTTCAGGAAGGTGCATTTTCGTTGACCCCACTAGCGAAGTACAATCAATAATTTATATATTGCTACTTGAATTTCCAATGTGATTAGTAGAAATTTCAAGAAGAATTAAATATTGTTGAACTTCTAAAAATCTTAAATGGTGGTGGATTTCCAAGACAACATAAATAAGGGTGGATTTTCAAGATGACATCAATGAGAGTGGATTTCCAAGATGACATCAATGAGAATGTGGAGTTCCAAGATGAGTTTAAAGGTCCAAGGTTTAATGCATTGAATCTAGTATGTTTCCTAGGTTGATTGCATTAATTTGTTTTAACTATTTCCTAGAATGAATGTAATAGTTTCCAATTTTTGCATTTATTTTACCTTGTCTATAAAAGGGAAAATTTAGATGTAATTTGAGCATTCTTGTTTTTGAATATATTTGAACTTTAGTTCTTTCTTTAAAATAAGTGTTTGAGAGTGATTCCTTGCACTTTGGTTTATCCATGAAATTGGGTCTTTGGTTAAGTCCACAGGTTCGTTGCTTCCAACCTTCGCAGGGGTTTAGCATATTCATCCGAGTTGTCTTTGTTTCGACTTAATGGGTCTAAGACAAGTTCCTTAGGTTCCTAAGCAAGTAAGAATAATTCGGTACTGCAATTTTCCTTTGATTAAATATCTATTTCAACTGGGCATAAAAAAAACGTGAACCACTCCCTTTGGTTCTACGTCAGCATTCCATCAAATATTAGACTAAAAGGGAAAGTACTTCTATCAAGTATAACTTTCCATAAAACAAAATAATCATAAATGATCAAATATTCACATAAATATATTTGCTTGGTGTATATTACAAAGCACCTTAAGGGTCCTATTTATAGGAGTGTGGGAAGGAGTAAGTGGAGTGATTTTCCAATGTGGGATGGGTTTTGTATAAGTAACTTTCTAATGAGTGACACCTAGCTAATGGTCCCCCCTTGCATGTGAGAGGCATGGAGAGCTTATTATATATATATATATATATATAAGTGGTCCCAATGGATGGTCCCCCGCCCCACATTAGCATGTGCAAACCTTGGTTTGTATAATTACATATTAAACCCTCTATTTTATCAAACTCCTAGGTTGGCACAACTTTTTCGTTAGTTGTCTAATTGAGGCGTTGCAAGCTCCAATGTAACCTTTACAACCACGGCACTCGCCCTAGGCTTTCCATTAAGTCCTCGCATGATGCGAACTTGCCAAGGATGACAGTTCGGATTGAATTCCACAGGAATATGAAATTACTATATTGAAAAGATTCGGATAGAATAAGGGATGGATGAAGAGATATATATATATATCTATATTAATGGGGATAAACTGGAATCTCTTGAATTGAGAGGTAGTCGGGAAGGCAACACGAGAGATCAAGCTCACGTCTCACAATTCTCTAAACAAGCTGACAATACAAGCTAAGGAAAGAATAGTTTCAGTACTATTTGAGAGGCCACGACTTGTCTCAAATCACTCGAAACAACTTGATTTGGAGATATGAAGATGTAACCGAATCACTCAAGATTACACTTAAAAAATAAGCACAAGAATCGCTCTTGAAATAAAAATCAGTTTATAAAATATCTTTGTTGAATGAATGATCCTTACAATGATAATCTTGGGACCTTTTATAGAGGAACCATGGAAATTTAAAACAAGAAAATACACTCTTAAAGGAAATAAAATCATACGGAGGATATTTATTATAATTAGGCTTATTTAGTATTATTGACCCATAATTCATGGCAATCCCATGATTATTGGTAATCCCTTGATATATCGAATTCCTTCATTTAGGGGGATATTGATTCATGGGATCCCTTCAATTAGGGATAATAATTTAGGGGAGGTCCAATTCCTTGTAAGGTACTCATGGCCTTATGGTCCTTGGGACTTGTGGTCCAATTCCAGAAGAATGCATGGTTTATTTTGATCCTCGGTGTAAAGTTCAACAGTGGCATCCATTTAAAGTTTAGCACACTTTGTAAATGCCAATTGAAATTTACGGGCTGGGCTCCTAGTGATTGGTCCAGGAGGAATTATAGTTAGCGCTTTTGTTTTTTCACTGTTTTTTCCTTTATATTATATAGCACTTTATGCGATTATACTTTTATGTTGTAGAGTTCTAATTACATTATTTTTCGTATATCTTGCATAGTGCTTTAAGGTAATACAGTTAGGGTTTTTGTTTCTTCACTGTTTTTCCTTTTTATTATATAGAACTTTATGAGATTATACCTTATGCTCTAAAGTTATAATTACAGTACTTTTCGTATATGTTACACAATTCTTTAAAGGAATTTAGTTAGTGCTTTTGTTTCTTTACTGCCTTTTCTTTTTATCAGATAGCACTTTATGATATTATACTTTGTGTTCTATAGTTCTAATTTACAGTCCTTTTCTAATTTCTTACATAATATTTCAAAGTAATACATTTAGCACTTTTGTTTCTTCATAGTTTTTCCTTTTTTATATATAGCACTTTATCAGTATATACTTTATGCTCTAATGTTCTAACTATTGTGCTTTTCGTATATGTTACATAGTGCTTTAAGAGAATGCAGTTAGTGTTTTTCTTCTTGACTGCCTTTTCTTTTTATTATATAGCACTTTATGGTATTATACTTTTTTGCTGTAGAGTAATAATTACCGTGCTTTTCGTAAATATTACATAGTGCTTTGAGGGAATACAATTATTGCTTTTGTTTCTTGACTGCCTATTTTTTTCTTCACATAATACTTTATGGGATTATACTTTGTGCTCTATAGTTCTAATTACAGTGCTTTTCGAATTTATTAAATTATGCTTTAAGGTAATATAGTTAGCACTTTTGTTTCTTCACTATTTTTCCTTTTTATTATATAGCACTTTATGGGATTATACTTTGTGCTCTATAGTTCTATTTTACAGTCCTTTTCAAATTTGTTATATAATATTTTAAAATAATATAGTTAGCACTTTATGGGTATATACTTCATGCTGTAGAGTTCTAATGACAATGCTTTTTATATATCTTACTTAGTGCTTTAAAGGAATACAGTTAGTGTTTTTGTTTCCTCAACGTTTTTCCTTTTTATTATATAGCACTTTATAAGATTCTACTTTGTGCTCTAGAGTTATAATTACAATGTTTTTCGTATATGTTACATAGTGCTTTAAGAGAATATAGTTAGTGCTTTAGTTTCTTGGCTGCCTTTTATTTTTATCATATAACACTTTCTTGGATTATACTTTGTGTTCTATAGTTCTAATTACAGTATTTTTCGTATTTGTTAAATTGTGTTTTAAGGTAATATAGTTAGGGATTTTGTTTCTTCACTGTTTTTTCCTTCTTATTATGTAGCCCTTTATGAGTATATACTTCATGCTCTAGTGTTCTAATTACAACATTTTTCGTATATGTTACATAGTGTTTAAGGTAATATAGTTAGCACTTTTGTTTTTTTACTATTTTTCCTTTTTATTATATAGTACTTTATGGATTATACTTTTGTGGTGTACAGTTCGAATTACAGTGCTTTCCAAATATCTTACATAGTGCTTTAAGAGAATACATTTAGTGCTTTTGTTTCATCACTGTTTTTCCTTTTTATTATATAGCACTTTATAATATTATAGTTTGTGTTCTAGAGTTATATTTACAGTGCTTTTGTATATGTTACATAGTGTTTAAAAGGAATACAATTAGTCCTTTTGTATATGTTACATAGTGCTTTAAGGGAATACAGATAGTGCTTTGTTTCTTGACTGCCATTTCTTTTTATCATATAGCACTTTATGGGATTATACTTTGTGCTCTATAGTTCTAATTATAGTGCTTTTCGTATTTGTTAAATTGTGTATATACTTGATGCTCTAGTGTTCTAATTACTGTGCTTTTCGTATATGTTACATAGTGCTTTAAGTTAATATAGTTAGGGTTTTTGTTTCTTAATTTTTTTTTCCTTTTGATTATATTGCACTTTATGAGTTTACACTTTTGTGCTGTAGAGTTCTACTTAAAGTGCTTTTAAAATATCTTGCATAGAGCTTTGAAGGAATACAATTAGCGCTTTTGTTTCCTCACTGTTTTTCCTTTTTATTATATAACACTTTATGAGATTATACCTTATGGTCTAGAGTTATAATTACAGTGCTTTTTGTATATGTTACACATTGCTTTAAAGGAATACAGTTAGTGCTTTTGATTTTTGACTGCCGTTTCTTTTTATCATATAGCACTTTATGAGATTATACTTTATCCTCTATAGTTCTAAATACAGTGCTTTTCGTATTTGTTAAATATTTTAAAGTAATATAGTTAGCATTTTTGTTTTTTCATTATTTTTTCTTTTTATTATATTGCACTTTATGAGTATATACTTGATGCTCTAGTGTTCTAATTACTGTGCTTTTCGTATATGTTACATAGTGTTTTAAGTTAATATAGTTAGGGTTTTTGTTTCTTAATTTTTTTTCCTTTTTATTATATTGCACTTTATGAGATTATACTTTTATGTTGTAGAGTTCTTATTAAAGTGCTTTTAAAATATCTTGCATAGTGCTTTAAGGGAATACAGTTAGTGCTTTTGTTTCTTGACTGCCTTTTCTTTTTATTATATAGCACTTTATGGGATTATACTTTGTGCTCTATTGTTCTAATTACAGTTCTTTTCGTATTTGTTAAATTGTGTTTTAAGGTAATATAGTTAGCGTTTTTATTTCTTCACTGTTTTTCCTTCTTATTATATAGTATTTTATGGGATTATACTTTGTGTTCTATAGTTCTAATTTACAGTCCTTAATTTTTTTCTATAGTATATACTTTATGCTCTAGTGTTCTAATTATTGTGCTTTTCGTATATGTTACATAGTGCTTTAAGAGAATATAGTTAGTGCTTTCGTTTCTTGACTATGTGTTCTTTTTATTATATAGCACTTTATGGTATTATACTTTTGTGCTGTAGAGTAATAATTATAGTGCTTTTCGTATATGTTAAATAGTGCTTCAAGGGATGTTACTGCTTTTGTTTCTTGACTGCCTTTTCTTTTTATCATATAGCACTTTCTAAGATTATGCTTTGTGCTCTATTGTTTTAATTACAATATTTTTCGTATTTGTTAAATTGTGTTTTAAGGTAATATATTTAGCGCTTTTGTTTCGTCACTGTTTTTCCTACTTATTATATAGTATTTTATTGGATTATACTTTGTGTCTTTAGTTCTAATTACAATGCTTCTCAAATTTGTTACATAATATTTTAAAGTAATATAGTTAGCTCTTTTATTTTTTCATTGTTTTTCCTTCTAATTATATAGCACTTTATGAGTATATATAATGTGAACTTTCCAAGGATGACAGTTCAGATCGAATTTCACAGGAAAATGTAATAACAATATTGGAAAGATTTTGATAGAACAAGGGATGTTTGGATAAATATATATATATATATCTATATTAATGGGGATAAACTGGACTCTCTTGAATTGAGATGTAATCGGGAAGGCAAAACGAGAGATCAAGCTCACATCTCACAATCCTCTAAACAAGCTGACAATACAAGCTAAGGCAAGAATTATTCCAGTACTGTTCGAGTGGCCACGACTTGTTTCATATCACTTGAAACAACTCGATTTGGGGATATAAAGACGTAACTGAATCACTCAAGATTACACTTAAAAAATGCACAAGAATCGCTCTTGAAATAAAAACCAGTTTATAAAATATCTTTGTTGAATGAATAATCTTTACAATGATAATCATGGGACCTTTTATAGAGGAAACATGGAAAATTAAAACAAGAAAGTACACACTTAAAGGAAATAAAATCATATAGGGGATATTTATTATAATCAGCCTTATTTAGTATTATTGACCCATAATTCATGGCAATCCCATGATTATTGGTAATCCCTTGATCTATGGAATTCCTTCATTCAGGGTATATTTATTCACGGAATCCCTTCAATTAGGGATAGTAATTTAGGGAGGTCCAATGCCTTGTAACGTGCTCCTGGCCTTATGGGCACTTGTCGTCCAATTAGAGAAGAATGAATAGTTTATTTTGATCCTTGGTGTAGAGTTCATCAGTGGCATCCATTTGAAGTTTGGCACCCCTTGTAATTGCCAATTGAAATTTACGGGCTCGGCTCCTAGTGATTGGTCAAGGAGGAATTATGAGTGGGTCCGATTCTGACATGATGGTCACATCATCCCCCCTCTCCTAAAAAGGTTGTTCCATCAACCTCTCATCACCTACATCAAACGGAGACAAGTCAGCAACATTAAATGTAGCATGGACATTATACTCACCTCAGAGGTCTAGTGCGTAGGCATTATCATGTATGCGTTCAACATCTTGAAAAGGACCATCACCTCGTGGGGACAACTTAGAATTGCATTGTGCCGAAAATCTTTATTTTCGTAAGTGAAGCCACACCCAATCACCGGGTTGGAAGACAATCTTCTTGCGGTGACGATTAGCAGCTTTGGCATTTCGCGCATTGGTGGCTTCACTTTCCTTTTGTACTGTCTTATGTAGCTCCTGAATCTTTTGTGCCCGATTCCTGAAATTAACATTTTTTCGCTCACTACATGGTAGTGGCAATAGGTCAACTGGAGAAAGTGGATTGAAGTCGTACACTACTTCAAAAGGGGACATGTTAGTGGCACTATGAATAACACGATTGTATGCAAACTCAACATGAGGGAGACAACTTGCCCAACTACACAGATTCTTTTTGATGATACACTTAAGGAGGGTGCCTAGGGTGCGATTTGTTACTTCCGTTTGGTCATTTGTTTGTGGGTGATATAAGGTGGAAAAGAGAAGTTTCGTCCTTAATTTTCCCCAAAAGTTTTTCCAAAAAAAGCTCATGAATTTAGTATCTCTATCAAATACGATCGTACGGGGAATTCCATGCATTCTAACTACTTCTTTGAGAAACAAATTAGCAATATGTATTGCATCATTCGTCTTATTGCAGGGAATAAGTGGGACATTTTTTAAAACCTATCGACAACAACCATGATAGAGTCCTTACCTACCTTTGTACGAGGTAGCCCCAACATGAAGTCCATACTCAAATCTACCAAAGGTGTGTCGGGTGTAGGCAGGGGCGTATATAAACCATGTGGTAGCATTGTGGATTTGGCTTGTCTACATGTCATGCAACGTGTAATTTGTTGTTCCACATCCGTGGGCATTCCTGGCCAATAAATTTTTTCCTGCAAAAGTTTAAGAATTTTGGTGGTTCCAAAATGCCCCATGAGTCCACCTTCATGGACTTCGTGAGTTAAAACGGTTTGAATAGAACCTTGTGGAATATACAACTTGTCCTTATACAAATTGCCCTCATGTATATATAAATCTTTAAACCCAGTGTTGGCACACGTATTGAAGATGTCAGAAAAATATTTATCCTTTGCATACAATGATTTTACATGTGAAAACCCTAGCAATTGAGAAGTCAAAATAGGGGAATGTATCAACAAAAGCAATCCATCTGGCATGCCTCTTATTTAGTTTAGCCTGAGTTTTTATATGTTTAAGGGACTCGTGATTTGTGTGGATAACAAATTCCTTTGGCAAAAGATAGTGTTGTCATACCTGAAGTGCACGAACCAAGGCATATAACTCGTTGTCGTAAGTTGGGTAGTTCAAGGTAGCGCCACCTAGCTTCTTGCTGAAGTATGCAATAGGTTGGCGATTCTGCATTAGAACGGCTCCAATGCCCACACCAAAAGCATCACATTAAAGTTCAAATATTATTTAAAAGTTTGGGAGTTTAAGAATTGGGGAATGAGTTAACAAATATTTCAACTTGTCGAAGGCTTGTTGTTGCGCTTCTCCCAAACTAAACAGTTCATCCTTGCAATAAAAATAGTGAGAGGGGCTGCAATAGTGCTGAATCATGAATAAACCTTTGGTAGAATCCCGCCAAGCCATGGAAATTATGAATTTCATGAACAATAGTAGGGACAGGCCACTCCGGAATGGCTCTGATCTTCTCCTCATCGACTTGTATGCCCAATGCGCTAACAACATATCCAAGGAATAGACAACTAGAAACACAAAAGGCACATTTTTCAATATTTGCATATAGTTTGTTCTGCCGCAATAGAGTGAAGACTTCTCTCACATGCTCTATGTATGCAGACAAGTCCTTACTATAGATCAAGATGTCATCAAAGTAAACAACCACAAACTTTCCTATGCAAGATCTAAGAACATGATTCATCAATCTCAAAAAGGTACTACGGGCATTAGTTAAACCAAAAGCATGACAATCCACTCATACAGCCCTAGCTTAGTTTTGAATGAAGTTTTTCACTCATCTCCTTCTCTCATTCTTATCTGATGCTAACAACTTTTAAGATCAATTTTTGTAAAAAGAGCAGCACCCTAAAATCCATCAAGCATATCATCTAATCTTCGTAAATGTTACACAATGCTTTAAGGTTATACTGTTAGTGCCTTTGTTTCTTGACTGTCTTTTCTTTGTATCATATAACACTTTATGGGATTATACTTTGCGTTTTATAGTTGTAATTAAAGTGCTTTTCGTATTTGTTGAATTGTGTTTTAAAGTAATATACTTAGCACTTTGGTTTCTTCACTATTTTTCCTTTTTATTATATAGCATTTTATGGGATCATACTTTGTGCTCTATAGTTCTATTTACAGTCCTTTTCAATTCTCTTACATAATGTTTCAAAGTAATACATTTAGCGCTTTTGTTTCTTCATTATTTTTCCTTTTTATTATATAGTACCTTGTAAGTATATACTTTATGCTCTAGTGTTCTAATAATTGTGTTTTTGAATGTGATACACAGTCCTTTAAGAGAATACAGTTAGTGCTTTTGTTTCATGAATGCCTTTTTTTTTATTATATACCACTTTATCGGATTATACTTTTGTGTTGTAGAGTAATAATTCTAGTGTTTTTCGTATATGTTACATAGAACTTTGAAGGAATACAGTTACTGCATTTATTTCCTGACTGCCTTTTCTTTTTTTCATATATCACTTCTTCGAATTATACTTTGTGCTCTATAGTTCTAATTACTGTTCTTTTCCAATTTGTTAAATTGTGTATTAAGGTAATATAGTTAGCGTTGTTGTTTCCTCATTGTTTTTCCTTTTTATTATATAGCACTTTATGAGATTATACTTTATGCTATAGAGTTATAATTACAGTGCTTTTTGTATATGTTACATAGTGCTTTAAGGGAATAAAGTTAACGTTTTTGTTTCTTCACACTTTTTCTTTTTTATTATATAGCACTTTATGAGTATATACTTTATGCTATTGTGTTCTTATTAATGTGCTTTTCCTATATCTTACATAATGCCTTAAGGTAATATAGTTAGAGCTTTTGCTTCTTCACTCTTTTTTCTTTTTATTATATAGCGGTAAATGAGATTATACTTTTTTGCTGTACAGTTCTAATTACAGTAGTTTTCATATGTCTTACGTAGTGCTTTATAGGAAATTTAGTTAGCCTTTTGTTTCCTCTCTGTTTTTCCTTTTTGCTATATAGCACTTTCTGAGATTATACTTTGTGCTCTAGAGTTATAATGACAGTGCTTTTTGTATGTTAGATAGTGCTTTAAGGAAATACAGTTAGTGCTTCTTTTTCTTGATTGCCTTTTCTTTTTTTTTTATGTAACACTTTATGGGATTATACTTTGCGCTCTATAGTTCTAATTACAAATCTTTTCAAATTTCTTACATAATGTTTCAAAGTAATCTAGTTAGCACTTTTGTTTCTTCATTGTTTTTCCTTTTTATTAAATAGCACTTTATGAATATATACGTTATGCTCTAGTGTTCTAATTATTGTGCTTTTCGTATGTGTTACATAGTGCTTTAGAAGAATACAATTAGTGATTTTGTTTCTTAACTACCTTTTCTTTTTTTATTATATAGTACTCTGTGGGATTATACTTTTTACTATATAGTTCTATTTACAATAGCTTTCGTATATGTTACATAGTGCTTTAAGGGAATAAAGTTAGCGTTTTTGTTCATTTATTATTTTTCCTTTTTATTATATAGTGCTTCATATGATTATACTTTGTGCTCTAGAGTTATAATTAAAGTTCTTTTTGTATATGTTACATAGTGCTTTGATGCAATACAATTACTGCATTTGTTCCTCGACTACCTTTTCTTTTTATTAATAGCACTCCATAGGATTGTACTTTTTGCTCCAAAGTTCTAATTACAGTGCTTTTCGCATACGTTACATAGTGGTTTGAGGGAACACAATTACTGCATTTGTTCCTTGACTACCATTTCTTTTTATCATTTAGCACTTTATCGGATTATACATTGTGCTCTATAGTTATAATTACAGTGCTTTTCGTATTTTTTAAATAGTGTTTTAAAGTAATATACTTAGCGATTTTGTTTCTTCATTGTTTCTCCTTTTTATTATATAACACTTTATGGGATTATACTTTATGCTCTATAGTTCTAATCACAGTGTCTTTCAAATTTGCTACATAGTGTTTTAAACTAATATAGTTAGCGCTTTTGTTTCTTCATTGTTTTTCCTTTTCATTATAAAGCACTTAATAAGTACATACTTTATGCTCTAGTGTCGTAGTTACTTTGCATTCCGTATATGTTACATAGTGCTTTAAGGTAATATAGTTAGCGTTTTTGCTTCTTCATTGCTATTCTTTTTTATTATATAGCAATTTATGAGATTATACCTTTTGTGCCATAGAGTTCTAATTACAGTGCTTTTCGTATATCTTGCATAGTGCTTTAAGGAAATACAGTAAACGCTTTTGTTTCACACTGTTTTTCCTTTATATGATATATTACTTTATGAGATTATACCTTATGCTCTAGCTAGAGTTATAAGTACAGTGTTTTTTGTATATGTTACACAATGCTCTAAGGTGATATTGTTAGTGCCTTTGTTTCTTGATTGTCTTTTCTTTTTATCATATAAAACTTCATGGGATTATACTTTGTACTCTATTGTTGTAATTACAGTGCTTTTCGCATTTGTTGAATTTTGTTTTAAGGTAATATACTTAGCGCTTTGGTTTCTTCACTGTTTTTCCTTTTTATTATATAGCATTTTATGGGATCATAGTTTGTGCTTTATAGTTATATTTACAATCCTTTTCAATTCTCTTACATAATGTTTCAAAGTAATACATTTAGCGCTTTTGTTTCTTCATTATTATTCCTTTTTATTATATAGTACCTTATATGTATATACTTTATGCTCTAGTGTTCTAATTATTGTACATTTCGTATATATTACACAGTGCTTTAAGAGAATACAATTAGTGCTTTTATTTCTTGACTGCCTTTTCTTTTTATTATATACCACTTTATCGGATTATACTTTTGTGCTGTAGAGTAATAATTCTAGTGCTTTTCGTATATGTTACATAGAACTTTGACGGAATACAGTTACTACACTTGTTTCTTGACTGCCTTTTCTTTATTTCATATATCACTTCTTCGAATTATACTTTGTGCTCTATAGTTCTAATTACTGTTCTTTTCCAATTTGTTAAATTGTGTATTAAGGTAATGTAGTTAGCGTCGTTGTTTCCTCACTGTTTTTCCTTTTTATTGTATAGCACTTTATGAGATTATACTTTATGCTCTGGAGTTATAATTACACTGCTTTTCGTATATGTTACATAGTGCTTTAAGGGAATAAAGTTAGCGCTTTTTTTTCTTCACTCTTTTTCTGTTTTATTATATATCACTTTATGAGTATATACTTTATGATATTATGTTCTAATTAATGTGGTTTTCCTATATCTTACATACTGCTTTAAGGTAATATAGTTAGAGCTTTTGTTTCTTCACTCTTTTTTCTTTTTATTATATAGCGCTATATGAGATTATACTTTTGTGCTGTAGAGTTCTAATTAGAGTGTTTTTCATATGTCTTACGTAGTGCTTTAAAGGAAATTTAGTTAGTGCTTTTGTTTCATCTCTGTTTTTTCTTTTTACTATATAGCACTTTATGAGATTATAGTTTGTGCTCTAGAATTATAATGACAGTGCTTTTTGTATGTTAGATAGGGCTTTAAAGAAATACAGTTAGTGCTTTTTTTTCTTAATTGCCTTTTATTTCTTTTTTTTTTTTTTTCATATAACACTTTATGGGATTATACTTTGTGCTCTATAGTTCTAATTACAAATCTTTTCAAATTTCTTTCATAATGTTTCAAAGTCATCTAGTTAGCACTTTTGTTTCTTCATTGGTTTTCCCTTTTATTACGTAGAACTTTATGATTATATACTTTATTCTCTAGTGTTCTAAATATTGTGTTTTTCGTATGTGTTATAATGTGCTTTAAGATAATACAATTAGTGCTTTTGTTTCTTAACTACCTTTTCTTTTTATTATATACCACTCTATGGGATTATACTTTTAACTCTGTAGTTCTATTTATAGTACTTTTCGTAAATGTTACATAGTGCTATAAGGGAAGAAAGTTAGCGTTTTTTTTTCTTAACTATCTTTCCTTTTTATTGTTTAGCACTTTATAAGTTTATACTTTATTCTCTAGAGTTATAATTAAAGTGCTCTTCGTATATGTGACATAGCGCTTTGAGGGAATACAATTACTACATTTGTTCCTTGACTACCTTTTCTTTTTATTAATAACACTTTATGGGATTGTACTTTTTGATCCATAGTTGTAATTACAGTGCTTTTCGTATACGTTACATAGTTCGTTAAGGGAATACAACTAGTGGTTTTGTTTCTTGACCGCCCTTTGTTTTTATCATATAGCACTTTATCGGATTATACACTACGCTCTATAGTTCTAATTACAGTGTTTTTCGTATTTTTTAAATAGTGTTTTAAAGTAATATACTTAGCGCTTTTGTTTCTTCATTGTTTCTCCTTTTTATTATATAGCACTTTATGGAATTATACTTTATGCTCTATAGTTCTAATCACAGTGTCTTTCAAATTTGTTAAATAGTGTTTTAAACTAATATAGTTAGTGCTTTTGTTTCTTCATTGTTTTTCCCTTTCATTATATAGCACTTAATAAGTATATACTTTATGCTCTAGTGTTCTAATTACTTTGCTTTCCGTATATGTTACATAGCGCTTTAAGGTAATATAGTTAGCGCTTTTGCTTCTTCATTGTTATTCCTTTTTATTATATAGCAATTTATAGAATATACTTTTTATGCTATAGCGTTCTAATTACAGTGCTTTTCATATATCTTGCATAGTGCTTTAAGGAAATACAGTAAACATTTTTGTTTCACACTGTTTTTCCCTTTTATTATGTAGTACTTTATGAGATTATACCTTATGCTATAGTTAGACTTATAATGACAGTGTTTTTCGTATATGTTACACAATGCTTTAAGGTTATACTCTTAGTGGCTTTGTTTCTTGACTGTCTTTTCTTTGTATCATATAAGACATTTTGGGATTATACTTTGTGCTTTATAGTTGTAATTAAAGTGCTTTTCGTATTTGTTGAATTGTCTTTTAAGGTAATATACTTAGCGCTTTGGTTTCTTCACTGTTTTTCCTTTTTATTATATAGCATTTTATGGGATCATACTTTGTGCTCTATAGTTCTATTTACAGTCCTTTTCAATTCTCTTACATAATGTTTCAAAGTAATACATTTAGCGTTTTTGTTTCTTCATTATTTTTCCTTTTTATTATATAATACCTTATAAGTATATACTTTATGCTCTAGTGTTCTAATAAATTTTTTTTCGTATATGTTACACAGTGCTTTAAGATAATACAGTTAGTGCTTTTGTTTCTTGAATGCCTTTTCTTTTTATTATATACCATTTTATCGGATTATACTTTTGTGCTGTAGAGTAATAATTCTAGTGCTTTTCGTATATGTTAAATAGAACTTTGACGGAATACAGTTACTGCATTTATTTCCTGACTGCCTTTTCTTTTTTTCATATATCACTTCTTCGAATTATACTGTGTGCTCTATAGTTCTAATTGTTGTTCTTTTCTAATTTGTTAAATTGTGTATTAAGGTAATATACTTAGCGCTGTTGTTTCCTCATTGTTTTTGGTTTTTTATTATATAGCACTTTATGAGATTATACTTTATGCTCTGAAGTTATAATTACAGTGCTTTTCGTATATGTTACATAGTGCTTTAAGGAAATAAAGTTAGCGCTTTTGTTTCTTCACACTTTTTCTTTTTTATTATATAGCACTTTATGAGTATATACTTTATGCTATTGTGTTCTTATTAATGTGCTTTTCCTATATCTTACATAGTGCCTTAAGGTAATATAGTTAGAGCTTTTGCTTCTTCACTCTTTTTTCTTTTTATTATATTGCGGTAAATGAGATTATACTTTTTTGCTGTGCAGTTCTAATTACAGTGCTTTTCATATGTCTTACGTAGTGCTTTAAAGGAAATTTAGTTAGCCTTTTGTTTCCTCTCTATTTTTCCTTTTTACTATATAGCACTTTTTGAGATTCTACTTTGTGCTCTAGAGTTATCATGACACTGCTTTTTGTATGTTAGATAGTGCTTTAAGGAAATACAATTAGCGCTTTTTTTTTCTTGATCTTTTTTTATGTAACACTTTACGAGATTATACTTTGTGCTCTATAGTTCTAATTAAAAATCTTTTCAAATTTCTTACATAATGTTTCAAAGTAATCTAGTTAGCACTTTTGTTTCTTCATTGGTTTTAGTTTTAATTACATAGCACTTTATGAATATATACTTTATGCTCCAGTGTTCTAATTATTGTGCTTTTCGTATGTGTTACATAGTGCTTTAAGAGAATACAATTAGTGCTTTTGTTTCTTCACTACCTTTTCTTTTTATTATATAGCACTCTATGGGATTATACTTTTTACTCTATAGTTCT
The DNA here is from genome assembly GCF_009805555.1 of Andrographis paniculata. NCBI lineage: Eukaryota > Viridiplantae > Streptophyta > Magnoliopsida > Lamiales > Acanthaceae > Andrographis > Andrographis paniculata. Next base: position 5,239,366 of record NW_026137611.1, read on the forward strand.
ATTTATAGTAGCTTACGTATATGTTACATAGTGCTTTAAGGGAATAAAGTTAGCATTTTTGTTTATTTACTATTTTTCCTTTTTCTTATGTAGCACGTTATGTGATTATACTTAGTGCTCTAGAGTTATAATTAAAGTGCTTTTTATATATGCTACATAGTGCTTTGAGGGAATACAGTTACTGCATTTGTTCCTTCACTACCTTTTCTTTTTATTAATAGCACTCTACGGGATTGTACTTTTTGCTCCAAAGTTCTAATTACAGTGCTTTTCGTATACGTTACATAGTGGTTTGAGGGAATACAATTACTGCATTTGTTCCTTGACTACCAATTCTTTTTATTATATAGCACTTTATCGGATTATACACTGTGCTCTATAGTTATAATTACAGTGCTTTTCGTATTTTTAAAATAGTGTTTTAAAGTAAGATACTTAGCGCTTTTTTTTCTTCATTGTTTCTCCTTTATATTATATAGCACTTTATGGGATTATACTTTATGCTCTATAGTTCTAATCACAGTGTCTTTCAAATTTGTTACATAGTGTTTTAAACTAATATAGTTAGCGCTTTTTTTTCTTCATTGTTTTTCCTTTTCATTATATAGACTTAATAAGTATATACTTTATGTTCTAGTGTTCTAATTACTTTGCTTTCCGTATATGTTACATAGTGCTTTAAGGTAATATAGTTAGCTTTTTTGCTTCTTTATTGTTATTGCTTTTTATTATATAGCAATTTATGAGATTATACTTTTTGTGCCACAGAGTTCTAATTACAGTGCTTTTCGTATATCTTGCATAGTGCTTTAAGGAAATACAGTAAATTTTTGTTTCACACTGTTTTTCCTTTTTATTATATAGTACTTTATGATATTATACCTTATGCTCTAGCTAGAGTTATAATTATAGTGCTTTTCGTATATGTTACACAATGCTTTAAGGTGATATTGTTAGTGCCTTTGTTTCTTGACTGTCGTTTCTTTGTATCATATAAAACTTTATGGGATTATAGTTTGGGCTCTATAGTCATAATTAGAGTGCTTTTCGTATTTGTTGAATTGTGTTTTAAGGTAATATACTTAGCGCTTTGGTTTCTTCACTATTTTTCCTTTTTATTATATAGCATTTTATAGGATCATACTTTGTGCTCTATAGTTCTATTTACAGTCCTTTTCAATTCTCTTACATAATGTTTCAAAGGAATACATTTAGCGCTTTTGTTTCTTGACTGCCTTTTCTTTTTATTATATACCACTTTATCGGATTATACTTTTGTGCTGTAGAGTAATAATTCTAGTGCTTTTCGTATATGTTACATAGAACTTTGACGGAATACAGTTACTGCATTTCTTTCTTGACTGCCTTTTATTTTTTTCATATATCACTTCTTGGAATTATACTTTGTGCTCTATAGTTCTAATTACTGTTCTTTTCCAATTTGTTAAATTGTGTACTAAGGTAATATACTTAGCGCTTTTTTTCCTCACAGTTTTTTCTTTTTATTATATAGTACCTTATGAGATTATACTTTAAGTTCTTGAGTTATAATTACAGTGCTTTTCGTATATGTTACATAGTGCTTTAAGGGAATAAAGTTAGCGCTTTGTTTCTTCACACTTTTTCTATTTTATTATATATCATTTTATGAGTATATACTTTATGCTATTGTGTTCTTATTAATGTGCTTTTCCTTTATCTTACATAGTGCTTTAAGGTAATATAGTTAGAGTTTTTGCTTCTTCACTCTTTTTTCTTTTTATTATATAGAGCTATATAAGATTATACTTTTCTGCTGTCGAGTTCTAATTACAGTGCTTTTCATATGTCTTACGTAGTGCTTTAACGGAAATTTAGTTAGTGCTTTTGTTTCCTCTCTATTTTTCCTTTTCACTATATAGCACTTTATGAAATTATACTTTGTGCTCTACAGTTATAATGACTGTATTTTTTGTAAAAGGAATACAATTAGTGTTTTTTTTTTCTTGATTGCCTTTTCTTGTTTTTTTTCATATAACACTTTATGGGATTATACTTTGTGCTCTATAGTTCTAATTACAAATCTTTTCAAATTTCTTACATAATGTTTTAAAGTAATAGAGTTAGCATTTTTTTTCCTCATTGTTTTTCATTTTTATTACATAACACTTTATGAGTATATACATTAAGCTCTAGTGTTCGAATTATTGTGCTTTACGTATATGTTACATAGTGCTTTAAGAGAATACAGTTAGTGTTTTTGTTTCTTAACTGCCTTTTCTTTTTATTGTATAGCACTTTATGGGATTATACTTTTAACTCTGTAGTTCTATTTATAGTGCTTTTTGTATATGTTACATAGTGCTTTAAGGGAAGAAAGTTAGCGTTTTTGTTTCTGAACTATCTTTCCTTTTTATTATGTAGCACTTTATGAGTTTATACTTTGTTCTCGAAAGTTATAATTAAAGTGCTATTCGTATATGTGACATAGTGCTTTGAGAGAATACAATTACTGCATTTGTTCCTTGACTGCCTTTGCGTTTTATTAATAACACTCTACGGGATTGTACTTTTTGCTCCATAGTTGTAATTACAGTGCTTTTCGTATATGTTACATAGTTCGTTAAGGGAATGCAACTAGTGGTTTTGTTTCTTGATTGCCATTTCTTTTTATCATATAGCACTTTATCGGATTATACATTGTGCTCTATAGTTCTAATTACAGTGGTTTTTGTATTTTTTAAATAGTGTTTTAAAGTAATATTGTTAGCGTTTTTGTTTCTTCATTGTTTCTCCTTTTTACTATATAGCACTTTATAGGATTATACTTTATGCTCTATAGTTCTAATTGCAGTGTTTTTCAAATTTGTTACATAGTGTTATAAAGTAAAATAGTTAGCGCTTTTGTTTCTTGATTGTTTTTCCTTTTCATTATATAGCACTTAATAAGTATATACTTTATGCTCTAGTGTTCTAATTACTTTGCTTTCCGTATATGTTACATAGTGCTTTAAGGTAATATAGTTAGCGTTTTTGCTGCTTAATTGTTTTTCCTTTTTATTATATTATATTTTATGAGATTATACTTTTTCTGTTGTAGAGTTCTAATTACAATGCTTTTCGTATATCTTGCATAGTGGTCTGAGGAAATACAGTTAGCGATTTTGTTTCCTCACTATTTTTCGCTTTTATTATATAGCACTTTATGAAATTATACCTTATGCTCTAGAGTTATAATTACAGTGCTTTTCTTATATGTTACACAATGCCTTAAGGGAATACAGTTAGTGTTTTTGTTTCTTGACTGCCTTTTCTTTTTATCATACAGTACTTTATGGGACTATACTTTTTGCTCTATACTTCTAATTACATTGCTTTTAGTATTTGTTAAATTGTGTTTTAAGGTAATATAGTTAGCACTTTTGTTTCCTCACCGTTTTTCCTTTTTATTATATAGCAATTTATGAGATCATACTTTGTGCTCTATAGTTCTATTTGTAGTCCTTTTCAATTTTCTTACATAATGTTTCAAAGTAATACATTTAGCGTTTTTGTTTCTTCATTATTTTTTCTTTTTATTATATAGTACCTTATCAGTATATACTTTATGCTTTAGTGTTCTAATTATTGTACTTTTCGTATATGTTACATAGTGCTTTAAGAGAATACCGTTAGTGCATTTGTTTATTGACTACCTATTCTTTTTATTATATAACACTTTATGGCATTATACTTTTGTGTTGTAGAGTAATAATTCTAGTGCTTTTCGTATATGTTATATAGTACTTTAACGGAATACAATTACTGCATTTGTTTCTTGACTGCCTTTTCTTTTTTTCATATAACACTTCTTAGGATTATACTTTGTGCTCTATAGTTCTAATTACAGTGCTTTTCGAGTTTTTTAAATTTTGTTTTAAGGTAATACAGTTAGCGCTTTTGTTTCTTCACTGTTTTTCATTTTTAGTATATAATACTTTATGAGATTATACTTTGTGCCCTATAGTTATAATCACAGTGCTTTTGAAATTTGGTACATAGTGTTTTAAAGTAATATAGTTAGTGCTTTTGTTTCTTTGTTGTTTTTCCTTTTTATTATATAGCACTTTCTGAGTATATACTTTATGCTCTAGTGTTTTAATTACTGTGCTTTTCGTATATGTTACATAGCGCTTTAAGGTAATATAGTTAGCGCTTTTGCTTCTTCATTGTTTTTCCTTTTTATATATAGCACTTTATGAGATTATACTTTTGTGTTGTAGAGTTCTAGTTATAGTGCTTTTCCTATATCTTGCATAGTGCTTTAAAGAAATACAGTTAGCGTTTTTGTTTCCTCACAATTTTTCGTTTTTCATATATGTTTCACAATGCTCTAGAGTTATAACTACAGTGCTTTTTGTATATGTTTCACAATGCTTTAAGGAAATACAGTTAGTGCTTTTCTTTCTTGACTGCCTTTTCTTTTTATCATATAGCACTTTATGGGATTATACTTTGTGCTCTATAGTTCTAATTGTAGTGCTTTTCGTATTGTGTTTTAAGGTAATATAGTTAGCGCTTTTATTTTTTTTTACTATTTTTCCTTTTTATTATATAGCACTTTATGGGATCGTACTTTGTGCTCTATAGTTCTATTTACAGTCCTTTTCAATTTTCTTACATAATGTGTCAAAGTAATACATTTAGCGCTTTTGTTTCTTCATTGTTTTTCCTTTTTACATATAGCACCTTATCAGTATATACTTTATGCTCTAGTGTTCTAATTATCGTTCTTTTCGTATATGTTACATAGTGCTATAAGAGAATACCGTTAGCAATTTTGCCTCTTCACTGTTGTTCCTTTTTATTATATAGCACTTTATGATATTATACTTTAGTGCAGTAGAGTTCTAATTACAATACCTTTCGTATATTTTGCATAGTGCTTCAAGGGAATACAGTTCGTGTTTTTGTTTCCTCACTATTTTTCCTTTTTATTATATAGCACTTTATGAGATTATACCTTATGTTTTAGAGTTATAATTACAGTGCTTTTTGTATATGTTGCACAATGCTTTAAGGGAATACAATTAGTGCTTTTTATTCTTGACTACCTTTTCTTTTTTTCATAAAGCACTTTATGGAATTATACTTTGTGCTCTATAGTTCTAATTTCTAGAGCTTTTCAAATTTCTTACAATATGTTTAAAGTAATAAGATTAGCACTTTTGTTTCTTTATTGTTTTTTCTTTTTCTTATGTAGCACTTTATGAGTATGCACTTTATGCTATTGTGTTCTAATTAATGTGCTTTTCCTATATGTTATATAGTGCTTTAAGGTAATATAGTTAACGCTTTTGCTTCTACACTATTTTTCCTTTTTATTATATACCACTTTATGAGATTATCATTTTGTGCTGTAGGGTAATAATTACAGTGTTTTTCGTATAAGTTCCATAGTGCTTTTGGGGAAATTTAGTTACCGTTTTTGTTTCTTGACTGCCTTTTCTTTTTTTCTTATAACACTTTATGGGATTATACTTTGTGCGCTATATATTCTAATTACAATGCTTTTCGAATTTGTTAAATTGTGTAATAAGGTAATATAGTTAGCGCTTTTGTTTCTTCACTCTTTTTCATTTTTAGTATATAGTACTTTATGAGATTATAGTTTGTGCTCTATAGTTTCAATCACAGTGCTTTTTAAATTTTTTATATAATTTTCTAAAGAAATAAGTTAGCGTTTTTGCCTCTAAACTGTTTTTCCTTTTTATTATATAGCACTTAATGAGATTATACTTTTGTGTAGCAGAGTTCTAATTAAAGTGTTTTTTGTATATCTTGCATAATGCTTTAAGGGAATACTGTTAGCGCTTTTGTTTCTCACTGTTTTCCCTTTTTTTATATAGCACTTTATGAGATTATACTTTGTGCTCTAAAGTTGTAATTACAGTGCTTTTCGTATATATTACATAGTGCTTTTAGGGAATACAGTTAGTGCTTTCGTTTCTTGACTACCTATTGATGTGGATGTCCGAACGTCAAGATTCCCAATTCCAAAACCTCCCATCAGACCAGCTTCAAGTACGTGAGAGAAACATTGCATTGACAAATTACAAGGTTCGATGATGAAGTTTGCAAGTTGCAAAGCAATTAATGCCAATGTTGCAATAGCCGAACACTTATCGATGGATGCCAATGTTGGAGCTTGCAACGCCTCAATCGGAAAACTAACGGAAAAGTTGTGCAAACCTAGGAGTTCGCTAATATAGAGGGTTTAATATGTAATTATACAAACCTAGGTTTGCACATACTGAAGTGGGGAGGACCATCCATTGGGACCACTGATATATATATATATATATATAATAAGCTCTCACATGCAAGGGGGGACCATTAGCTAGGTGTCACTCATTGGGAGGATACTTACTTATAGAAAACCCATCCCACATTGGAAAATCACTTCATTTGCCCGTTCCCCCCTCCTATAAATAGAACCCTTAAGGTGTTTTGTAAGACACACCAAGCAAATATATTTTTGTGAATATTTGATCATTTATGATCACTTTCTTTTATGGAATGTTATGTTTGATAGCAATAATTTCATTTTTAGACTAATATTTCATGGAATGCAATTCCATTGCATGCTCCATGGGATTTAGTTTCAAAATTCGGGTTTGAGTATAAAGCCTCAAGTTCGTGGCATTTGGGGAAGGTGGAAGAGCTCTCCAAAGTATCGACCGAGGTGGTGCCTTCGTGGAGGATGGTTCGATTCTAGAAGGGTATCGGGTCCTGCTTATGTTAGTACTTACTTAGGATTGTTTCTCTTTCGATTATCCTTTTTCTCACTTTATTCGTTTCCGCTTAGTTAATTTGTTCTTTTCTTGCTTAGTTAGTTCTGTTTAGTTGTTCGTTCTTTCTTGTTGTTTATTAGATAGTTCCATTTTAGTTTGTTTATTCCGTGTCTTGTGTTGTTGATCAATTTTGGTCCATGAAATATATTTAATTTTTGTATCAGAGCAGTTTGATCAATTTACAATCTCTATATTTCGAAAATTCCAAAAAAAAAAATTCCTTTGATATCCGTTCTTTTTTATTCATTCCTCTAGTTGCGTAGTCGAGCTGTTTATTGCATATTCTTGACATAAATTTGATCTCGAGTTTTGTCATTGCTTGGCCTTCTAGTGTAGACGATTTGATCCTCTATGCTTCCTAGTATACAACATGCACCTTACATCCATATGCATTATATGAAATAAAGCTTGTGACTTTGTTGACGAATGATTTTAATTGTACACTTCATGCTCTTGCTTGAGTTTTGTGAGTTTGTTCTTGTTTGAGTTTTGCGATTTTGCTCTTGTTTGAGTTTTGCAAGTTTTCGAGTTGTTGAGTTTGTTGTTGTTTAAAGTGAGGTTAAATTAATTTTGAGTTGGATGTTATTGGGGAAGTGTAAGGAGTTATTGTTGATGTATTTTTTTGCCTAGGCCCCATAATATTGCCGTGAAAACGTAAAAAAACAAAAACAGAAAAGGTAGTTGCGAAAAAAAAATTTGCAAAAAAAAACAGAAAAACCAAAATATTAAAAAAAATGAAATACCAAAAAAAAATCGAGCGGGAGGACCAAAGCAATGTTTTGATGATAATCTTGTTTGAGTTGTAGTTTTCTCATATGAGCTCCATTTTTCGCGTATGATATGTCATTGCAAAGCTTGTGAGGAGGGGAGACTGATATATTAATCAGTTTTTGTGAATTTTTAATTGACATTGATTATTAAGTTTTGGATTTTTTAGTTTGGATCGATTTTGTGCTTGTCATATTCATTTGACACGTTTTAAAAGGGGTTGAGTATTGTGGTGATTTAGTGGTTGTTGAGATCTAATTCAGCTTGTGTTTGTTGTTGACTTGCTTAGTTCCGGTATTTGTGTGTTGTGTCTGTTTGGTCATTCGTCCGTAAATGAATGTGCTTGGTTCTTTGCATTGCATGATTGACACTATCTTGAGCTTTCTCTGATTGAGTCATGTTTAAATTTTCTTGTCCACTTTAAATGCGTACGTCACTCAGGTTCTACCTTTACGACTCCATCAAGGCACACTTTAAGAGCTTGGAAACTCTATCCATTTGTCGAGAGGTATACACGAGTGTGCAAGAGGGGGGGTCTGAGGACTAATTATATTACTTTAAAATACTATGTAGCAAATTTGCAAAGCACTGTAATTAGAACTATAGAGCAAAAAGTATAATCCCATAAAAGTGTATATATTAAAAAGGAAAATTAGTGAAGAAAAAAAATGCTAACTATATTACCTTAAAACACTATTTTAAAAATACGAAAAGCATTAAAATTAGAACTATAGAGCGTAATCCCATAGAGTGCTATAACATAAAAAGAAAAGGCAGTCAATAAAAAAACACTAATTGTATTCCCATAAAGCACTATGTAACATATATGAAAAGGACTTTAATTAGAACTATTTAGCACACGTATAATCCCATAGAGTGCTATTAATAAAATGGAAAGGCAGTCAAGAAACAAAAGTGCATACTATATTACTTTAAAACACAAAGTAACAAATTTTAAAAGCACTGTAATTAGAACTATAGACCACAAAGTATAATCCTATAAAGTGTTGTATAATAAAAAAGAAAAATAGTGAGTAAACAACAACGCTAACTGTATTCCCTTAAAGCACTATGCAAGATGTAAGAAGAGCACTCTAATTAGCACTCTACAGCACAAAAGTATATTCTCAAAAACTGCTATATAATAAAAAGAAAAATCAATGAAGAAACAAAAGCGTTATCTATATTACCTTAAAGCACTATAAGACATATACGAAAAGCACAGTAATTACAACACTAAAGCATAAAGTATAAATTCATAAAGTGCTAACTCTATTACTTTAATGAAAAAAAAAGCGCTAACTCTATTAATTTAAAACATTATCTAACAAAATTGAAAAGCACTGTAATTAGAATTATAGAGCACAAAGTATATTCCATAAAGTGGTACATAATGAAAAGGAATAACATTGAGTTAACAAAAGCGCTAACTATAATACCTTAAAAAACAATTTAACAAATACGAAAAGCACTGTAATTAGAACTATAGAACACAGTATAATCTCACAAAGTGTTATATGATAAAAAGGAAAGACAGTCAAGAAAACAAAAGCACTAACTGTATTCCCTAAAAGCACTATGTAACATATACGAAGAGCACTATAAGTATAACTCTAGAGCACAAAGTAATCTCTTAACGTTTAATATAATAAAAAGGAAAAACGATGAGGAAACAAAAGCACTAACTATATTCCTTCAAAAGCTTTATTTAAGATATATGAAAGGCACTGTCATTAGAACACTACAGCACTAAAGTATAATATAATAATGTGCTATATAACAAAAAGGGAAAAACAGTGAAGAAGCAAAAGCACTAACTATATCAACCTAAAATACTATGTAACATATACGAAAAACACATTAATTAGAACAATATAGCATAAAGTATTACTCATAAAGTGCGATATAATAAAAAGGATAAACAATGAAGAAGCAAAAAGGTTAACTATATTACTTTAAAACACTATGTAACAAACTTGAAAAGCACTGTAATTAGAACTATAGAGTACAAAGTATAATCCCACAGAGTGCTATATAATAAAAAGGAAAAAAAGTGAAGAAACAAAATCGCTAACTATATTACGTTAAAACACAATTTAGCAAATATGAAAAGCACTGTAATTAGAACTATAGAGCACAAAGTATAATCCCATAAAGTGTTATATGATAAAAAGAAAAGGAGGTCGAGAAAAAAAACACTAATTGTATTCCCTTAAAACGCTATGTAACAGATACAAAAAGCACTATAATTATAAGTCTAGAGCACAAACTATAAACTCATAAACATCTATATAATCAAAAGGAAAAACGGTGAGGAAACAAAAGCCCTAACTGTATTCCCTTAAAGCACTATTTAAGATATTTGAAAAGAACTGTAATTAGAACTCTACAGCACAAAGTATAATCCCATAAACTGCTATATAATAAAAAGGAAATACAATGAGGAAACAAAAGCGCTAACTATATTACTATAAAGCACTATGTAACATATAGAAAAAGCACGGTAACTAGAACAATAGAGCATAAAGTATATACTCATAAAGTGCAATATAAAAAAAATGAAAAACAATGAAGAAACAAAAGCGCTAACTGTATTACTTTAAAACATTATCTAACAAATTTGAAAAGCACTGCAATTAGAACTATAGAGCACAATGTATAATCCCATAAAGTGCTATTTGATAAAAAGAAAAGGCAGTCAAGAAAAAAAAATCACTAACTGTATCTCCTTAAAGCACTATGTAACATATACGAAAAGCACTGTACTTAGAACTATAGAGCACAAAGTATATCCTATAAAGTGCTATATGTTAAAAGAAAAGACAGTCAAGAAACAAAACACTTATTGTATTCCCTTATAGCACTATGTCACATATACGAAAACCACCATAATTAGAACTATAGAACACAAAGTATAATCCCAAAAACTGCTATATGATAAAAAAGGAAAGGCCATCAAGAAACAAAAAGCACTAACTGTATTCCCTTAAAAATCTATGTAACATATACGAAAAGTGGTATAATTATAACTGTAGAGCATAAAGTATAATCTCATAAAGTGCTATATAATAAAACGGAAAAACAATGAGGAAACAAAAGCGTTAACTGTATTCCCTTAAAGCACTATGCAAGATATACGAAAAGCACTGTAATAAGAATTCTACAACACAAAAGTGTAATCTCATAAAGTGCTATATAAGAAAAAGGAAAAACAGTGAAGAAATAAAAACGTTAACTATATTACCTTAAAGCATTATGTAACATATACGAAGAGCACAGTAATTAGAACTCTAGAGCATAAAGTATATACTCACAAAGTGCTATATAATACAAAGAAAAAACAATGAAAAAACAAAAGCGCAAACTGTAATACTTTAAAAAATTATGTAACAAAATTGAAAAACACTATAATTAGAACTATATAACACAAAGTATAATCTCATAAAGTTCTATATGATAAAAAGAAAAGGCAGTCAAGAAAAAAATGCACTAACTGTATTCGCTTAAAGCACTATGTAACATATACGAAACACTATAACTATAACTTTAGAGCATAAACTATAATATCATAAAGAGCTATATAATATAATGGAAAAACAATGAGGAAACAAAAGCACTAACTCTGCTCCCTTAAAGCACTATAATACATATACGAAAAGCACTGTTATTATAACTCTAGAGCACAAAGTATAATCTCATAAAGTGCTGTATAATAAAAATGAAAAACAGTGAGGAAATAAAAGCGCTACCTGTATTCCCTTAAAGCACTATACAAGATATAGGAAAAGCACTATGAAACAAAAGCGCAAACTATATTACCTTAAATCACTATGTAACATATATGAAAAGCAAAGTAATTAGAACACTAGAGCATAAAGTATATACTCATAAAGTGCTATGAAATAAAAAGGAAAAACAATGAAAAATAAAAGTGCTAACTGTATTATTTTAAAACACTATACAACAAATTTTAAAAGCACGGTAATGAGAACTATAGAGCACAAAGTATAATCCCATAAAGTGCAATATTATAAAAAAAAAAAAAAGGCAGTCAAGAAAGAAAAGCAGTAACTGTATTTCCTTAAAGCACAATGTAACATATACGAACAGCACTTTAATTAGAACTATAGAGCACAAAAGTGTTATATGATAAAAAGAAAAGGTAGTCAAGAAACAAAAGCACTAAATGTATTCCTTTACAGAACTATGTAAGATTTACGAAAAGCACTGTAATTATAACTTTGGAGCCTAAAGTATAATCTCATAGAGTGCTATATAATAAAATTAAAAAACAGTGACGAAACAAAAGCGCTAATTGTATTCCCTTAAAGTACTATTCAAGAAATATGAAAAGCACTATAATTAGAAATCTACAGCACAAAAGTATAATCTCATAAAGTGATATATAATAAAACGGAAAAACAATGACGAAACAAAAGCACTAACTGTATTCCCTTAAAACGCTATGTAACATATACGAAAAGCACTGTAATTATAACACGAGAGCACAAACTGTAATATCATTAAGTGCTACATAATAAAAGGGAAAAACAGTGAGGAAACAAAAGTGCTAACTATATTCCCTTAAAAGCAGTTTGTAAGATATACAAAAAGCACTATAATTAGAACTCTATAGCACAAAAGTATAATCTCATAAAGTTCTATATAATAAAAAGAAAAAAAATGAAGAAACAAAAGCGCTAACTGTATTACTTTAAATTATTACGTAAAAAAATTTAAAAGCATTGTAATTAGAACTATAGAGCACAAAGCATAATCCCATAAAGTGCTATATAATAAAAAGGAGAAACAGTGAAGATATAAAAGCGCCAAAAATATTACCTTAAAATAAAATTTTAGAAATACGAAAAGCACTGTAATTAGAACCATAGAGCGAAATGTATAATCCCATAAAGTGTTATATGATTAAAAGAAAAAGCACTCAAGAAACAAAAGCACTAATTGTATTCCCTTAAAGTACTATTTAACATATACAAAAAGCACTGTAATTATAACTCCAGAGTACAAAGTATAATCTCGTAAAGAGCTATATAATAAAAAGCAAAAACAGTGAGGAAACAAAAACACTAATTTTATTCCCTTAGAGCACTATGTAAGATATATGAAAAGCACTTTAATTATAACTCCACAGCACAAAAGTATAATCTTATAAAGTGCTATGTAATAAAATTGAAAAACAATGACGTAACAAAAACGCTAATTGTATTCCCTTAAAGCACTATTAAAGATATATGAAAAGCACTATGATTAGAAATCTACAGCATAAAAGTATAATGTCATAAAGTGCTATATAATAAAATGGAAAAATAGTGAGGAAACAAAAGTGCTAACTATATTCCCTTAAAGCGCTATGTAACTTATACTAAAAGCACTGTAATTATAACGCTAGAGCACAAAGTATAATATCATTAAGTGTTATAAAATAAAAATGAAAAACGGTGAGGAAACAAAAGTGCTAAATATATTCCCTTAAAGCACTATGTAAGATATACAAAAAGCACTATAATTAGAACTCTATAGCAAAAAAGTATAATCTCATAAAGTTCTATATAATAAAAAGGAAAAACAATGAAGAAACAAAAGCGCTAACTGTATTACTTTAAAACATTATGCTAAAAAATTGAAAAGCATTGTAATTCGAACTATAGAGCACAAAGCATAATCCCATAAAGTGCTATATAATAAAAATAAGAAACAGTAAAGAAACAAAAGCGCTAACTATATTACCTTAAAACACAATTTCACAAATACGAAAAGCACTTTATTTAGAACAATAGAGCACAAAGTATAATCCAATGAAGTGTTATATGATAAAAAGAAAAGGCAGTCAAGAAACAAAAGCACTAATGTATTCCCTTAAAGCACCATTTAACATATACAAAAAGCACTGTAATTATAACTCCAGAGAACAAAGTATAATCTGATAAAGAGCTATATACTAAAGAGCAAAAAAAGTGAGGAAACAAAAGCACTAACTTTATTCCTTTAAAGCACTATGTACGATATATGAAAAGCACTGTAATTAGAACTCCACAGCACAAAAGTATAAACTTATAAAATGCTATATAATAAAAAAGAAAAACAATTAAGAAGCAAAAGCGTTAAATATATTACCTTAAAACACTATGTAACATATATGAAAAGCACAGTAGTTAGAACTCTAGAGCATAGAGTATATACTCAAAGAGTGCTATATAATAAAAAGGATAAACAATGAAGAAACAAAAGCGCTAACTGTATTACTTTAAAACATTATGTAACAAATTTGAAAAGCACTATAATTAGAACTATAGAGCACAAAGTATAATCCCACAAAGTGCTATATGATTATTAGAAAAGACAGTCAAGAAACAAAAGCAGTAACTGTATTCCCTTAAAACACTATGTAACATATACAGAAAGTAATGTAATTAGAAATATAGAGCACAAAGTATAATCCCATAGTATGCTATATAAAAAAAAAAGGATGTCAAGAAACAAAAGCACTAACTTTTTTCCCTTAAAGCAGTATGTAGCATATACAAAAAGCATTGTAATTAGAATGCTAACTGTATTCCCTTAAAGCATTATGTAAGATATACGAAAAGCACTGCAATTAGAATTCCACAGCACAAAAGTATAATCTCATAATAAAAAGGAAAAAGTGTGAAGAAACTAAAGCGCTAACTATATTACCTTAAAGCACTATGTAACATATACGAAACGAACTGTAATTGGAACTCTGGAGCATAATGTATATAGAAATAAAGTGTTATATAATAAAAAGGAAAAACTATGGAGAAACAAAAGGGGCAATTATATTACTTTAAAACAGTATGTAATAAATTTAAAAAACACTGCAATTAGATCTATATAGCGCAAAGTATAATCCCATAAAGCACTATAAAATAGAAAGAAAAGTCAGTCAATAAACAAAAGCACTAATTGTATTCTCTTAAAGCATTATGTCACACATACGAAATATACTGTAATTAGAACTATAGAGTACAAAGTATAATCCCATAGAGTGCTATTGATAGCATCTAGACGCTATCTTTTAGTTGTCATCTACATTGAAAGGTATGTTTATTTAGACCTAATTTCTTTTATGTATGTAAATATATTATATTTTTAGCTTCATTTTTTTTAATTTAAGTTTAATATCATAGTTTGTAGAATATTTAGTTAGTTATGCATATATTTGACCACAGATGTCTTTTATATTAAAACATTTGCTACGTCTCGATTTATGTATAGAAAATTTATGAGGTTTTGGGCTTGTGTTTCAGGTTGGAAAAAATAACAAAGACGGAGATAATGTGATGGGAGTGTAAAAGTTAAAGAAGATAAGCAATGTGCAGCAGGCAGGACATAATAATAATAATAATAATAATAAATTTTGGGATTTGGTGTGGATAGTCTCTGCGCATAGTCTTGGTGAAGAAGTTGGAAAATTAAAGACGCGATTCTTCAGAGAGACGTTGTGCAAAGGGAAAAAGAAGCGGATCAACTTAACGGAAAAAAAAGAGAAGAAAATAAAAAAATAAAAAATAAAAAAATTTAAATTCAGAGAATCTCTCGTCTGGACGCACACAGTACTTCCCTTCATCCTTGTACATAGTATTTTTTTTTTCTTCTTGCCCTAGATTACAAAGTTATGTTAGAAGATTGCTACATTAGTTTTAGTTTAGGAATTTAAGTTTTGCGACCGGATTCAATCTATCTATCTATATATATTTCATCCTGCAATCAAATACGGGAGTTGGATTGGATCTTGAATTATAAAATTGTTATTCACATCTAGGAAGTAGGGATATTAATTTATGAAAGCTTAATATTTATTTTGTTCTTGAATTAAAGCACTAACTGTATTCCCTTAAAGCAGTATATAGCATATACAAAAAACATTGTAATTATAACTCTAGGGCATAAAGTATAATCTCAAAAAGTGCTATATAATTAAAAGGAAAAACAGTGAGGAAACAAAAATGCTAACTGTATTCCCTTAAAGCACTATCCAAGATTTACGAAAAACATTGCAATTAGAATTCCACAGCACAAAAGTATAATCTCATAATAAAAAGGAAAAAATGTGAAGAAACTAAAGCGCTAACTATATTACCTTAAAGCACTATGTAATATATACGAAATGAACTGTAATTGGAACTCTAGAGCATAATGTATATACAAATAAAGTGCTATATAATAAAAAAGAAAAACTATGGAGAAACAAAAGGGGCAATAATATTACTTTACAACACTATGTAATAAATTTGAAAAATAATGCAATTAGATCTATATACCACAAAGTATAATCCCATAAAGCACTATAATATAAAAAGAAAGTCAGTCAATAAACAAAAGCACTAATTGTATTCCCTTAAAGCACTATGTAACAGATACGAGAAACACTGTAATTAGAACTATAGAGCACAAAGTATAATCCCATAGAATGCTATATAATAAAAAGTAAAGACAGTCAAGAAACAAAAGCACTAATTGTATTCCTTCAAAGCACTATGTAACATAGACGAAAAAAAAATGTTAATTATAACTCTAGAGCACAAAGTATAATCTCATAGAGTGCTATATAATAAAAAAAACAGTGAGGAAAAAAAAGGGCTAACTATATTCCCTTAAAGCACTACGTAAGATATATGAAAAACACTGTAATTAGAACTCTACAGCACAAAAGTATAATCTCATAAAGTTCTATATAATAAAAAGGAAAAACGGTAAAGAAACAAAAGCGCTAACATTATTACCTTAAAGCACAATGTAACATATTCGAAAAGCACAGTAATTAGAACTCTAGAGCATAAAGTATATACTCATAAAGTGCTACATAATAAAAAGGAACAACAACGATGACACAAAAACGCTAACTATATTACTTTAAAACACAATGCAACGAATTTTAGAAAGTACTGTAATTAGAACTATAGAGTACAAAGTATAATCGCATAAACTGCTATATAATAAAAAGAAAAGGCAGTCAAGAAACAAAAGCACAAACAGTATTCTCTTAAAGCGTTACGTAGGATATACGGAAAGAACTGTAATTAGAATTCTAAAGCATAATGTATATACTTATAAAGTGCTATTCAATAAAAAGGAAAAAAAAATGAAGAAACAAAAGCGCTTACTTTATTACTTTAAAACCTTATGTAACAAATTTGAAAAGAACTGTAATTAGAACTATAGAGCACAAATTTTAATCCCACAAACTTTCATATGATAAAAAGAAAAGGCAGTCAAGAAACAAAAACGCTAATTGTATTCCCTAAAAGTACTATGTAACATATAAGAAAACCACGGTAAATATAACTTTGGAGCATAAAGTATAGTCTCATAAAGTGCTATATAATAAAAAGCAAAAACAATGACGAAAAAATAACGCTAACAATATTCCCTTAAAACACTATGTAGGATATATGAAAAGCACTGTAATAAGAACTCTACAGCACAAAAGTATAATCTCATAAAGTGCTATATAATAAAAAAGGAAAAAAAGTGAAGAAACAGAAGCGCTAACTATATTATCATAAAGCACTATGTAACATATAAGAAAAGAACTGTAATTAGAACTCTAGAGCATAATGTATATACTCATAAAGTGCTATGTAATGAAAAGAAAAAACAATGAAGAAAGAAAAACGATAACTATATTACTATAAAACACTACGTAACAGATTTGAAAAACACTGTAATTAGAACTATAGAGCACATCATATAATCCCCTAAAGTGCTATATAATAAAAAGGAAAAAATATGAAGAAACAAAAGCGCTAACTTTATTACTTTAAAACAGTATGTAACAAATTTGAAAAGAACTGTAATAAGAACTATAGAGCACAAAGTTTAATCCCAAAAACTGCTATATGATAAAAAAAAAAAGGCAGTCAAGAAACAAAAGCACTAATTGTATTCCCTAAAAGTATTATGTAACATATAAGAAAAGCACTATAATTATAACTTTAAAGCACAAAGAATAATCTCAAAAAGTGCTATATAATAAAAAGGAAAAACAGTGAGGAAAAAAAGGTGCTACCTGTATTCCCTTAAAGCATTATGTAACATATACGAAAAACACTTTAATTAGAACTCTACAGCAATAAAGTATAATCTCATAAAGTGCTATATAATAAAAAGGAAAAACAGTGAAGAAACAAAAGCGCTTACTATATTACCTTAAACAATAATGTAACATATACGAAAAACACAGTAATTAGAACTTTAGAGCATAAAGTATATACTCATAAAGTTCTATATAATAAAAAGAAAAAACAATGAAGAAACAAAAGCGCTAACTATATTACATTAAAACACTATGTAACATATATGAGAAACCATTGTAATTAGAACTATAGAGCACAAGGTATAATCTCAAAAAGTGCTATATAATAATAAAAAAAAAAGTGGTCAAGAAAAAAAGGCACTAATTGTATTCCCTTAAAGCACTATATAACATATACAAAAAGCACAAAAATTACAACTATAGAGCACAAAGTATAATCCCATAAAGTGCTATATAATAAAAATGAATGGCAGTCAAGAAACAAGAGCGCTAACTGCATTCCTTTAAAGCTCTATGTATCATATACTAAAAACATTGTAATTAGAACTCTAGAGCACAAAAGTATAATCTCATAAAGTGATATATAATAAAAAGGAAAACAATGAAAAAATAAAAGATCTAACTATATTACTTTAAAACACTATATATAAAATTTGAAAAAGCATTGCAATTAGAACTATAGAAAACAAAGTATAATTCCATAAAGTGCTATATAATAAAAATAAAAGACAGTCAAAAAACAAAAATACTAACTGTATTCCCTTAAAGCACTATGTAACATATACGAAAAGCACTGTAATTAGAACTATAAAGCACAAAGTATAATCTCATAATGTGCTATATGATAAAAAGAAAGGCAGTCAAGAAACAAAAGCACTAATTGTATTCACTCAAAGCACTATGTAACATATATAAAAAGCACTGTAATAAGAACTCTACTGCACAAAAGTATAATCTGATAAAGTGCTACATAATAAAAAAGAAAATAGTGAATAAACAAAAACGCAAACTAGATTACCTTGAAGGACTATGTAACATATACGGAAAACACTGTAATTAGAACTCTAGAGCATAATGTATATACTCATAAAGTGCAATATAATTAAAAGGAAAAACAATGAAGAAACAAAAGGCTAAATATATTACATTAAAACACTATTTAACAAATTAGAAAAGCACTGTAATTAGAACTATAGGGCACAAAGTATAATCCCAAAAAGTGTTGTATAATAGAAAGAAAAGACAGTCAAGAAACAAAAGCATTAACTCTATTCCCTTAAAGCACTCTATAACATATACGAAAAGCACTGTAATTATAACTCTAGAGCACAAAGTATAATCTCATAAAGTGCTATTTAATAAAAAGGAAAAGAATTGATTAAACAAAAGCACTAACTTTATTCACAAAGAGCACTATGTAACATATACAAAATGCACTGTAATTAGAAGTATAGAGCACAAAGTATAATTTCAAAAAGTCCTATATAATAAAAAGGAAAAACAGCGAAGAAACAAAAGCGGTAACTATAATACCTTAAAATACTATGTAAAAAATATTGAAAGTACAGTAATTAGAACTCTAGAGCATGAAATATATACTCATAAAGTGCTATATCATAAAAAGGAAAAACAATGAAGAAGCAAAAGGGCTAACTATATTACTTTAAAACACTATGTAACAAATTTTAAAAGCACTGTAATTAGAAGTATAGAGCACAAAATATAATCCCATTAAGTACTCAATAATGAAAAGAAATGGCAATCAGAAACAATAGCACTAAATGTATTCCCTCAAAGCACTATGTAACATATACGAAAACAACTGTAATTCGAATTATAGAGCACAAAGTATAATCTCTTAAAGTAGTATATAATAAAAATAAAAGGAAGTCAATAAAAAAAACACTAACTCTATTCCCTTAAAGCATTATGTAATATATATGAAAAACATTGTAACTAGAACTATAGAGCACAAAGTATAATCTCTTAAAGTGCTATATAATAAAAAAAAAATGAAGTCAATAAACAAAAACACTAACTGTATTCCATTAAAGCACTACGTAACATATATGAAATGCAATATAATTAGAACTCTACAACACAAAAGTATAATCTCAAAAAGTGCTATATAATAATAAGGAAAAATAGTGAAGAAACAAAAACGCTAACTATATTACCTTAAAGCACAATGTAACATATACGAAAAGCACTGTAATTAGAACTTTAGAGCATAAAGTATATTCTTATACAATGTTATATAGTAAAAAGGAGAAACAAAGAAGAAACAAAATTGCTAACTATTTTACCTTAAAATACTATTTAACAAATACGAAAAGAACTGTAATTAAAACTATATAGCACAAAGTATAATCCCATAAATTGCTATATAATAAAAAGAAAATGCAGTCATGAAACAAAAGCACTAACTGTATTACCTTAGAGCACTATGTAATATATACAAAAAGTATTGTAATTAGAACTATAGAGCACAAAGTATAATCCCTTAAAGCACTATATAAGATATACGAAAAGCACAGTAATTAGAACTCTACAGCACAAAACTATAATATCATAAAGTGATATATAATAAAAAGGAAAAACATTAAAGAAACTAAAGCGCTAATTATATTACCTCAAAGCACTATGTAACATATACGAAAAGCACTGTAATTAGAACTCTAGAGCATAATGTATATACTCATAAAGTGCGATATAATAAAAAGGAAAAAAATGAAGAAACAAAAATGCTAAATATATTACTTTAAAACACTATATAACAAATTTGAAAAGCACTGTAATTAGAATTATAGGGCAGAAAGTATAATCCCATAAAATGTTGTATAATAAAAAGAAAAGGCCGTCAAGAAACAAAAGCACAAACTGTATTCTTTTAAAGCACTATGTAACATCTATGAAAAACACTGTAATTTGAACTATAGAGCACAAAGTATAATCCCATAAAGTGCTATTTAATAAAAAGAAAATGCAGTCAAGAAACAAAAGCACTAACTGTATCCCTTAAAGCACTATGTATAACATATACCAAAAGCAATGTTATTATAACTCTAGAGCACACATTAGAATCTCAAAAATTGCTATATAATAAAAAGTAAAAATAGTGAAGAAACAAAAGAGCTAACTATAATACATTAAAACACTATTTAACAAATACGAAAAATATTGTAATTAGAACTATAGAGCACAAAGTATAATCATATATAGTGTTGTATAATAAAAAGAAAAGGCAGTCAAGAAACAAAAACACTAACTGTATTCCCTTAAAGCATTCTATAACATATACGAAAAGCAATGTAATTATAACTTTAGAGCACAAAGTATAATCCCATAAAGTGTTACTTAATAAAAAGGAAAAGAATTGAAGACCGTTTACCAAAAACACAGGTCTCCGCAAAGTCGTAAGACCATGTATGGGGGCTGACGGTCTTTTTCAAAAAATTCATCACGCAGTAAATCAACAAAGCCCAAAGTAATGTCTCTTTCTCCTTCAAGTTTACCTACTTCCGTTGTGGGGCGTGGAAGGTTTCTATCACCGATATGGGACTAAACGGAGCCTTTTTACAAATAATTGAATTGTGATTATTAGGAATTCGTTATTATTAGATTTTACTTCCCCATTTAGCGACTTTAGGTTGGGGGTAGGCCGCAAGGTTCGTCCACGGAGGGTGAGTCAGGGCCTAAGATCAGGCCGAAAGGAGCCTCCCGCTGGGGGCCCGCTATGCCAAAGCGAAGTTTGCTGAAGTAGTGTATTTGTACTATACAGAAGAATAAAAAAGAATTGGATAAATATTCAAACTGTAATTAGAAGTATAGATCACAATGTATAATCTAAAAAAGTCCTATATAATAAAAAGGAAAAACAATGAAGAAACAAAAGAACTAACTATATTACTTTAAAACATTATGTAACAAATTTGAAAAACACTGTAATTATAATTATAGATCAATAAAGTATAATCCAATAAAGTGCTCTATAATAAAAAGAAAATGAAGTCAAGAAACTATAGCACTAACTGTATTCCCTTAAAGCACTATGTAACATATACGAAAACAACTGTAATTCGAATTATAGAGCACAAAGTATAATTCCATAAAGTACTATATAATACTCCCTCCGTCCAAGCTAAAAGCATACAATTACTTTTGGCGCGGAGATTAAGGAATAATAGTATTTTAATTATAGTGGGTAGGTAAAAATAGTAAAATGATATTTTTGCCCTTACTTTTTTGGTATAAAAGTAATGATGTGATGTAAAGTAGGGGTATTTGTGGAAAAAATGGGGTATTTAATGAAATGGTTACTTTGTAATTGGACGTCGAAAAATAGAAATATGTATACTTTCTGACTGGACGGAGGGAGTAAAAATAAAAAACAGTCAAGAAATTAAAGCACTAATTAGATTTCCTTAACGTTTTATGTAACATATACGAAAAGCACAATAATTTTATCTGTAGTGGACAAACTATAATGTCATGAAGCGCTATTTAATAAAAAGAAAAAGAAGTGAATAAACAAAAGCACTAACTCTATTCCCTTAAAGCACTATGTCATATATACGAAAAGCACTATAATTAGAACTGTAGTGCATAAAGTATAATCTCTTAAAAGTGCTATATAATAAAAAGAACGGAAGTCAAGAAACAAAAGCACTAACTGTATTATATTAACACACCAAGTAACATATACGAAATGCAGTGTAATTAGAACTCTACAGTACAAAAGTATAATCTCATAAAGTGTTATATAATAAAAAGGAAAAACAAAGAAGAAACAAAAGCGCTAACTACTTACCTTAAATCACAATATAAAATATAAGAAAAGCACTGTAATTTGAACTTCAGAGCGTATAGTATATTCTCACAAAGTCCTATATAATAAAAAAGAAAAACAATGTAGAAACAAAATCACTAACTATATTACTTTAAAAAACTATATAACAAATATAAAAAGCACTGTATTTAGAACTATACAACACAAAGTATAATCCAATAAAGTGCTATATGATAAAAAGAAAACAATGAAAAAAAAAATAACTACCTATATTACCTTAAAATACTATTTACAAATACGAAAAGATCTATAACTAAAGCTATAGAACACAAAGTAGAATCCTGCATAGTGCTATATAATAAAAAGAAAAGGCAGTTAAACAAAAGCACTAACTGTATTCCCTTAACGTACTATGTAACATATACGAAAAATACTATAATTAGAGATATAGAGCACAAAGTATAATTTCATAAAGTGCAATATAATAAAAAGAAAAGGCAGTCATTAAACAAAAGCATTAACTGTATTTGCTTAAAGCACTATGTAACATATACGAAAAGCACTGTAACTATAACTCTAGAGAACAAACTATAATCCCATAAAGTGTTATTTAATAAAAAAGAAAAATAGTGAAGAAACAAAAGCACTACTTTATTCCCTTAAAAGCACTATGTAATATATATGAAAAGCACTGTAATTAGAAGTATAGATTACAAAGTATAATCTCATAGAGAGCTATACAATAAAAAGAAAAAACAGTGAAGAAAAAAAACCGGTAACTATATTACCTTAAGACACTATGTAACAAATACGGAAAGCTCTTTAATTAGAACTATAGAGTAGAAACTATATTCCCATAAAGAGCTATATAGTAAAAAGAAAAGGCAGTCAAGAAACAAAAACACTAACAGTATTCTCTTAAAGCACTATGTAACATATATGAAAATCACTGTAATAATAACTCTGCAGCACAAAGTATAATCTCATAAAGTGCTATATAATAAAAAGGAAAAATAATGACGAAACTAAAGCGCTAACTATATCACCATAAAACACTATTTAAAAAATATGAAAAGCACTTCAATTAGAACTATAGAGTATAACGTATTATCCTATAAAGTGCTATACAATAAAAAGAGGAGGTAGTCAAGAAATGAAAGCACTAATTGCATTCCCTTAAAGCGTTATGTTACATATACGAAAAGCACTGTACTTAGAACTCTAGATCAATAAGTATACCCCCATAAAATTCTATATAATAAAAAGAAAATGCAGTAAAAACAAAACACTAATTGTATTCCCTTCAAGCACTATATAACATATACGAAAAGCACTGTACTTAGAAGTTTAGAGTACAAACTATAATCTCATAAAGTGCTATACAATAAAAAGGAAAAACATTGAAAAAACAAAAGAGCTAATTTTATTTCTGAAAAACACTATGTAACAAATTTTAAAAGCACTGTAATTCGAACTATATAGCACAATGTATAATCTCATAAAGTGCTATTTAATAAAAAGGAAATGAATTGAAGAAACAAAAGCATTAACTTTATTCCCTCAAAGCACTATGTAATATATATATAAAAAACACTGTAATTAGAAGTATAACGCACAAAGTATAATCTCAAAAAGTCCTATACAATAAAAAGGAAAAAAAGTGAAGAAACAAAAGCGCTAACTATATTACCTTAAAACACTATACAACAAATATGGAAAGCACTGTAATTAGAACTCTAGAGCATTAAATATATACTCATAAAGCGTTATATCATAAAAAGGAAAAACAATGAAGAAACAAAAGGGCTCACTACATTACTTTAAACCACTATGTATCAAATTTTAAAACCACCGTAATTAGAAGTATAGAGTACAAAGTATAATCTCATAGAGTTCTCTATAATAAAAAGAAAAATCCAGTCAGAAACAATAGGACTAACTATATTCCCTTAAAGCACTATGTACATATACGAAAAGAACTGTAATTCGAATTATAGAGCACAAAGTATAATCTCATAAAGTACTATATAATAAAAAGAAAAGATAGTCAAGAAATTAAAGAACTAACTAGATTCCCTTAACGCTTTATGTAACATATGCGAAAAGCACTGTAACTCTAACTCTAGAGGACAAACAATAATCTCAAAAAACGATATTTAATAAAAAGAAAAATAAGTGAATAGACAAAAGCGCTAACTCTATTCCCTTGAAGTAATATGTAATATATACGAAAAGCACTGTAATTAAAACTATAGTGCACAAAGTATAATCTCTTAAAGTGGTATATAATAAAAAGAAAATAAAGTCAAGAAACAAAAGCACTAACTGTATTACATTAATGCACTACGTAACATATACGAAATGCAGTGTAATTAGAACTCTCCAGCACAAAAGTATAATCTCATAAAGTGCTATATAACAAAAAAGAAAAATAGTGAGGAAACAAAATCACTAACTCTATTACCTTAAAACCCTACTTGACAAATACGAAAAGTACTGTAATTAGTACTATAAAGCAGAAAGTATAATCCCATAAATTGCTATATAATAAAAAGAAAAGGTAGTCAAGAAACAAAAGCACTAACAGTATTCCCTTAAAGCACTATATAACATATAAGAAAAGCACTGTAATTATAACTCTATAGCACAAAATATAATTCTATAAAGTGCTATATAATAAAAAGGAAACATAGTGAAGAAAAGCACTAACTATATTAACTTAAACAACTATTTAACAAATTCAAAAAACACTTTAATTAGAACTATAGAGCACAAAGTATAATCCCATAAAGTGCTATATAATAAAAAGAAAATGCAGTCAAGAGACAAAAGCACTAATTGTATTCCCTTAAAGCTTTATGTAACATATACGAAAAGCGTTGTACTAACATATACGAAAAGCGTTGTACTTAGCACTGTAGATCACAAAGTATAACCCCATAAAGTGTTGTATAATAAAAAGAAAAGGCAGTCAAGAAAACAAAAAACACTAATTGTATTCCCTCAAAGCACTATGTAACATATACGAAAAGCACTATACTTAGAACTCTAGAGCACAAAATATAATCTCATAAAGTGCTATATAATAGAAAAGAAAAACTGTGAAGAAACTATAACGCTAACTATATTAGCTTAAAATATTATGTAAAAAGTACAAAAAGTACTGGGATTAGAACTATATAGCACAAAGTATAATCCCATAAACTTCTATATAATAAAAAGAATACGCAGTCAAGAAACAAAAGCACAAACTATAATCCCTTAAATCACTATGTAACTGATAACTCTTGATTTTGCCATATTTTATAGCTTATATTTATTTATGTCGAATTTTGGTATTAATTATGTTAATTTATTCTAATAATTGAATTTATTTCATCTTGTGTGTATAATATTAATTTATTAGTTTTTAGGTATAATTTATAATTATTTTGGGGTATAAATTAAATTAATTGATGTGTTTCTTGAATTATATTTTTTTGAAGTATTTAATTTTGACTAAATTAATTTTATTTAATAAGTATTATTTATTTAAATAAACATTTATAAGGTGTTTATTAATTATGCAGGTGAACTAATCCTTGAAAACTGGTCTGGGAGTCCAAAATTGGCCTTCAAAAGCGAAAAAATGGCTTCAGCAGCGAAACAACGGTCACCAGCGCGAAGTCAACAAAAGTCAACAATCAACGCATAAATGTCAATGCGCGAAAGTCAAAGTCAACCATTACGCGTAATTCAAGCGGCGGCCGCTCGAAAAGCGAACCTGCACAAAAGTGAGCAAGCGTGAAATATGAGCGGCGGAAAGTGAGGGAGACCGCACAGAAAGTGATTACTGTTGTGCGGAAAGCGATGGCGACAACGCGGAAAGCGATGACGGTCGCGCGGAAAGCGATGGCGGCTGCACAGAAATTTGAGCAAAGCGATGACTGCATTTATGAGCGCGGAAGGCCATGCATGGAAATGAACGAAGCGACGGCTGGCGCGGAATCTAAGCGACGGCTACACGAAAAGTGAGCGACGGCTACACGGAATCTAAACGACGGCTACACGGAAAGCAAGCGGCGGCCGCGCGGAATCCATGAGCGGCGGCTGCATTAATTCTCGCTACAATTATTGCCTACATTTACTACTCTGCACCCCCCAGCTCCTGCATTTATTCTAGTCACCCTGCATTTATTCTTGCACTCTCCCAGGTCCCATATTTAATTCATGCATCATCACTTAGCCAATTTTTGGCTATTTTTTTGTAATTTTTATTCTAAAACCTTCTAGAAAATAGGTAGTTATTAGTAGTTTTTTTAGAGTTAGTTATTTATGGTTATTTTTAGAAATAGTTATTTATTGGCGGTTGTAACCGCCAAGCTTCTAGAAGCTTTTTCCCTATAAATATCCCCTCTAATTGTACCATATACACACATATATATACGTAATCAAACACTCTCCATCACTCCATTTTTCTCCATTTCGTTTCTTCCATATTTTTATCTAGTTTAATAATACGAGATTTTCAGTTTTGTATCGCGAGCAAACTGATTTTCTCCCCCTTTTGTTTTAATTTCAGCATATTATTTTAGCTAGTAAAATTCCTATCATATTTCTTCACCTCACCTTCATCTTAAAATTCCATGTTCAATTTCAATTGTTCAAGTTAGATTTCTGCAAGGTTGTGGAAGGGCGATAGAAGAATCGACTATTTCAGCCTTGTTTCGCGTCACAAACTGATTCCGGGTAGTTCAACGTAGCTAAGTACGCGGGAGCCTTGTTGACCTGCTTAGTTGCTATTCTGAATTCGATTCCGATTAAATAGAGGTATCAGAAGGGTAGAGCCACTAGCAAAACAGTTGGAAGAATAATTCATGGTGTATAGGTGGTGGTCTATTGGGTCACAAAAATTTCTAGTGACAGTAGAGTTTCTTGCTTGTAATGTTTTTCGCCAGGTGTCGATGAAGCCTTGTTGTAAATCCCCTAAGGTCAAGTACCAACCGAGTCGAGAATCGGCTTAAGTGAGCAAATGCGATCACGTTCATTCCTCCGAGCCACCCCGCAATTATAAATATATTTTCGCTATCACGCCGTCGTCATCCCGCTCATTTCATCCATAGAAATCTAGCCATTAAGGAACGCAAAAATCATACGCAAACGCCTCGCTTCATCCTTTTCGAGATACGTATATTTTATTGCTCTTTAGTTAGATTTAATTTCTGCAATTTATCTTTTTAGCCTTTTCGATTGCATTAACTCATTGCACTTTTTCTAACTAGATATAGGATATTCGCATATTCCCTGAGTTCGACCCGGACACTCACCGGTTAAAGTGATTTTTTTATTTTTGACGAAGTTTTTGGAATTACTACACGAACACGCACAACGCTATTTTCATTTTATACATATATCATTTTTTTTATCTTAAAAGATATTGTATTTTAAAATCTCTCCAAAAATCTTCGATCAAATTTTGGCGCCGTTTCCGGAGAATAAGCCTAGTATCTTTGTTTTAATTAAAAAATATTGAGTTTAATGCTAATATAATTTTAATATTGAATTTTATTTTATTTTGAACCTCTAATCCATCGGCGGTATACTTTGTAGATTTCGAGAGTGCAATATCCTTTAAGGATCAATCATGCACTACATTTATCTTCAGTAAGAAAAATCAGAAAATTTACAAATAAAAAAATAAAAAAAAATTCTCCAGCCTCTGCTTTCGCTGCTCAATTCAAAATCCTATACAATTTCTATATATACAGATATATATATATAACCATACTAATAATAACAATAATAATAATAACTATCCTAATAATTAATATATAATAATAGTAATAATAATAAAAACCGTATTGTAAAAAATTAAAAAATTAAAATAATAATAATAATATTGTAGCGCGTTGCTCATTTGTTCGCTTATTTTGTAATGTTGCCTTTTATTTATTAATACAAAATATATAGTAATAATAAAAATATATTTACATAATAATAAATAATGATAATAAAGCCCCGCTAGCAGGGACAAAGCCACCGCCGAACTGGTGAAGCCCGTTGTCCTGTAAGCGGCGAAGCGGTCTCCTCCCAGTCCATCTTTGAGCGCAGCGGGTCCCCTTTTTGAGCGGAGCAAAGGAGACACAGCAGAGCAGTAACAATATGTTTGAGCAGCGACAGAGTCCAAGCGGCGGTGATTCGCCCATCTTCCACCAGCGAAGCGGGTCATTCCCAAACAAGCAGCATTTGTCTCTGCGCGCAAGCGGAGCGGCGATTATACAAGCGGAGTCAGTCTTCTATATTTTCCTTCAATTGAAGTGAGACGTTGAACCCTATCTCATTCTTCTCCCCCTTAGGGTAAAACTTCATAACGGTGACCCTGTGAGAAAAATCGCCAAACTTCAATCTAGGGCAATTAAAATTCAGATTCATTACAATGTGCTCAATCCCCAACGAAGAAATCCCTAAGTTTCCAAATCCCAGTCCTGGGTGAAAGACATTTCAGAATTCTTTCGAAAAATTTTTAGAAGTTGTAGAGATTTCAGATTTCGAATTAATAGCGGGTAAATACAGGTAAGAAGATTTTTTTATATATATTCTTTCTTCCTCAAACTATTTCTCTCCTTTTTTCCATCGTTCACCCAATTCCTTCTTCCCTAAAATTTTTCGCCATTTCTGTAAGCCCTAGCTACATACGCCTTCAATCTCTTCCTTCCGTCATCTTTATCTCCTATTTCTAAAGAAAAATCCGATTTTTACACCCGATTTTCTTTCAATTTTGTCCAGCCCTAATTCTTTTACCGTAAATTCCCCCAATTTCTTTACCGTAACCCTTTTTCTCCCACCGACGATGATGAAGCCTACCACACCACTTGCTCCAATTCCAGCTGCCTATGAATCTACCGGTAAACATCAAAGGAAAGGTTGTATTACTCCAATCCCCCTTAATTTGGTATTTTCACGTCAAATTTGTTTTTATTTATTTCGAGCATAATTTTAATATTCTGAAAATTTGCAGGGGCTGCTATGGCATGGATTGTACCTCCTGTAATTAAGTTAATTATGCTCATTCTGATATTTTATTTAGAATTTAGTTGTGATTGGAATTAGTTGAAGAATTTGTATACATAGTTGGTATATGATTGGTGAATTGCGAACTGTCTACAAGATTTGAGTAAGATGAGTTGTGAGTTTATTTCTTATGATGATTTTAGGTTTAATCGATTATTTAGACAAGGCACAACAGCCTCCAAGGGCTGATCGCTATCATGCCATCGTCATCCCGCTCATTTCATCCATAGAAATCTAGCCATTAAAGAACGCAAAAATCATATACAAATGCCTCGCTTCATCCTTTTCGAGATATGTATATTTAATCAATTTTTAGTTAGATTTAATTTCTGCAATTTATCTTTTTAGCCTTTTCGATTGCATTAACTCATTGCACTTTTTCTAACTAAATATAGGATATTTGCATATTCCCTAAGTTCAACCCAGACACTCAATACAAAATAACTGCAATTTACTCACAAAAAATACTCACGGATTTCCATGAATAATCATGAAAAATCCATGAGTAAATTGATTACTCACGAAATTACTCAAAATCTCATTCGTGAGTATTCTATTAGTAAATACCTCGTAAGTAATTTCTCACGAGAAAAATCCATAAATAATTTTGTTAGTAAATCACTCACGACATTACTCATGAAATTTTGTCTGTGATTAATTTGCTCATGTAATTACTCACGACATTACTCATGAAATTTTTTCTGTGATTAATTTGCTCATGTAATTACTCACGAACTTTGTCTGTAAGTAAATTTACTCACATAAAAAAATACGATCGAATCACACGATATTTATAAGCATAGTTTCGTAATCGATGGATACTACAAAAAATAGTAAAAATAACCGTACAAAGACTGCAAAGGAAAAGGCGAAGGACAAAAAAACATATATAAGCAAAAACACATATATAAGCAAAAAAACAGGATTTACGATTCTAACATTGCGGCTGAAACTTGAATAAACAGGAACTACATAAATAATACATGTTCTCTAAAATAAAAGACGAATTGATATCCAGTAATCATATTAAATGTTCCAGGGTACCATATCAAATGATCACCTAAACAATAGGGAATAAAGTTACATCACCAAAAAAAATGACGTAACAAAAAAATAAATGACGTAACAAAAAAAGGATAAATTTGTAACAAATATCGTAACAAAAAGCTTGTCATAAGGATCGTTGACCAAGAGTAGTAGTTACGAAAATGTACTTGGCAAAAAAATTCGTTACGCGAGTACACATTACGGATAAAAAGTCGCCACTAAGGCGTAGCAAATACGCAAATTGCACGAAAATTGGCTTTTTGTTATGAATTTTCGGCTGTAGCATAAAACTATTTTTTTGGTAGTGACGGATACCAAAGCCCTCCAAAAGCCGGCAAAGCCAAACCGAAGACCAAATTTCTTCGGATCAAAGAAGCCATTCAATTCCAAGTTGGAAAATGAATCGACCAAGGAAGAGAATTGAAGGATCCAAATAGAGAATAAGATCCGCATATATTTAAATTAAATGTAATTTGTACGATTTTTTGTTTTTAAAAATATAACATAATTTTTTTTTGTCGCACAAATTTTTGGCACGCCCAGTGGGACGACTCTACCTTTCATCTCTTTTCCCGTCGAATTCTCAACGATCAATGGCTTCCTACAAGATCAAGACTTCCAATGTTGTGCCAAAAGCTGCTGCTCTAGCCGCCGCCGCCAAAGGAGTCGCTGCTACAACATCAAAAACCTCAAGTGCTTCAACAAATGCTGGAGTGATGACACGAAGCATGGCTAAAAGAGCACTGTCATTTTCCGAAAACGCACATCCGAAAATCACAGAGCAAAATCCACTCTGTGAGGAGGACGAAAGCTTCAAGAGTACCTCTGCACCGGTCACCCCTTAAGAAACTGCAACTTGTTCGACTGCATCAAGTTATGCCCCGGTGATGACCACGAACGCTTGAAACATAGAAGACCAACTCGCTGCACTGGCCAAAGTCGTTGAAGGGATGTCTCAACACATGCAGCAACAAGACAATGTCATCGCAAAGCTGCTTGCAAAACTAGACAAGCCAGAACCAACCAACCATAATGCTCTAAAGGCCCAACATGAAGCAGAAACACCCACAGATCAACGTCATGGTAAAGAAAAAATGGCGGGACCAATGCCGTTTCAAGCATCATCCGACTCCTTCATCCATCTATCCCAGCTTGACGAGTATATCAAAGGAGCTCTCAAAAGGGAGTTTGAAGGAAGTTCAAGGCCAAAAAATATTTATGTCAAGCCTTACACTTCAAGGATCGACACCGTCAAGAGGCCGTTAGGATATCAACCTTAGAAGTTCCAACAATTTTATGGCAAGGGCAACCCAAAGCAGCATGTGGCACACTTCATGGAAACATGCAACAATGCTGGGACATACGGCGATCTCCTGGTGAAGCAGTTCGTACGGTCATTAAAAGCCAACGCCTTCGACTGGTACATCGACCTGGAGGCTGGTTCCATTGAAAGTTGGCAGCAGTTGGAGTACAAGTTCTTGAACCGGTTCTACAGCACAAAAAGAACCGTCAGTATGACAGAGCTCACCAATACTCGTCAATGGAAAGATGAACCAGCAATCGGCTACATCAACCGCTGGAGGAGTCTGAGCTTGAACTGCAAAGACCAGTTTTCCGAGGCCTCCGGTATAGAGATATGCATCCAAGGAATGCACTGGGGGTTGAAATACATCCTGCAAGGGATCCGACCTGGCATTTTCGAAGAACTTGCTACCCACGCTCATGACATGGAGTTAAGTATGGCTTTAAGCGGGATGCACGGACCACCAGTTCAAGAATCTTCAAAAGCAAAAAATACGAAAGATATGATGCCGCAAAGAAAGGGAACAACACCTATTTCAAGTCTTCCGGCAAAGAAGCCTTGGCCGTAAAAGCGACGACCAAAGCACCAGTGAAGATCCAAAGTAAAGAAAATGAAGTTGCAAGGAAAAGACAGCCAACTCAGATATACAGGCCTCCAAGGCCAACCCTTAAAGAGTAGCAATCCAAAGCTTATCCTTTCCTAGATTCTAACGTCTCGGGCATCTTTGACGATCTACTCAGAGAAAACCTCATCGAACTTCCGAATTCAAAAAGACTGGAGGAAGCTGGAAAGGTTGACAACCCAAGATACTGCAAATACCATCGTGTCGTAGGACATCCCATCCATAATTGATTAATCTTTAAAGACAAAGTCATGGAGTTGGTTCGTGAAGGAAAGATCACCCTGGAAGACGATTCTGCTGTCGTTAATGTCACTTCAATCATGCTCGTGTCTCTTGAAGGTGACATAAAAGATGAAGAATCATATTGCCTCACTACCGAGAAAGACAACAAAGCGATCAGAGACGAATCGAGTGAAGAATGTTCCACGATAACCTTCACTGATGAAGATTTGATGTTAGGATCCAAACCCCTTAATCGGCCATTATTGGTCGTGGTTTATATCTGTGAGCAAAGGATTAGCCGGATATTCTTACACGGAGGAGCCGCAGTCAACGTCCTTCCTCTATACACATTGCAACAATTGGGAATACTAGTAGATCAATTGTTCAAGAATCGTATGACAATACATTGATACAATCAAGAGGGGCAAAGAGCACTTGGCACCATAAGATTGAGACTGTTAATCGATGAAATGGAAACTAACCCTTTGTCCTACGTCATAGATGCAAAGACATCTTTCAGCGTTCTGTTAGGAAGACCATGGATATATGAGAATGGTGTAGTTCCATCAACGTGGCACCAATGCTTCAAATACACTTAAAATGGAGTGACAAAGAAAATTCTCGGCGACACAAAGCCATATACAGAAGTCGAGTCACACTTTGCTAATGCCAAATATTTCTCTAAAGAAGCAAAAGAATCCAAAGTACGTGAAGATGTCAAAGCACCACAACCAAACTTGGGGGCAAAGTCAAGAGATAAAGAAAAAGCACCCGCCTCAGGTTCTCCAAACTCATTAATTGAGCCTCTAAAAGATTTGACTCTTTCAATGACCCCACTCAACCCAATCTCTCCCTCACAGACAAGGAATGGAAAATAAGAAAAAATAGAGGCTATGCAATTGCAAAAGGATAAAAGCTTTGGCCCAAAAGCCTACAAACTTCTC
This sequence comes from Andrographis paniculata, assembly GCF_009805555.1. Taxonomy (NCBI): domain Eukaryota; kingdom Viridiplantae; phylum Streptophyta; class Magnoliopsida; order Lamiales; family Acanthaceae; genus Andrographis; species Andrographis paniculata. The sequence goes on from NW_026137611.1 coordinate 5,273,001, forward strand.
ACAAAAGCTGGATATAATCCAAATGAGGAGTCGCGGCTGGGAAAGTTACCACCACAAATAACCCAAGGTTTGAGGGCTGGTCTTGGATACATGCCATAAGCTCCAGTACACAATCCTATCAAAAGGGCCGCAAACCATCATGTCACCAAAAGCGAGAGCTTGTCTTCCGATTCACCTCGAATGGGCAAGAATACAAAAGTATCGGTCTTCAAAAGGCTAAGACCTTCTGTCTTCACAAGATTAGGACCAAAGATCAATAAAGAGAAAAACAAGATGAATTCTACATCAACAAAATATGTGGAGATAAATGGAGAAATCAAAAGCCGTTTTCCATCCCGCCTGACGTGTCAAATAAAAATGATGATATATTGCGGTAAACTTAAAAAGGCTAAATATCAAACCATTGTCTTCACCAAATCTAAAGAAGATAATGAAGAAATTGTTGCATCATCATACTACATCACTGAAGGGGGTGAAGAGACAACGATTGAAGAAATGCAGAAAATGCACCCGCCGCACTTGAAGAAGGGGTCAAAGCTACAGTAGATGAGTTAAAAGAAATCAACTTGGGAATTGAAGATCACCCAAGACCCGTCTATGTCAGCAAAGAGCTGGGTGAGGATAAAGTGTCCAATTTTTTTGTTTTTTCAAAACCACAATTTCTGTGTTTCTCAAATTTCACAAGTTAAATGAATATAACCATTCAATCTTTAAACAAACGTGTTTTTCCAATTCTCTACTTTCTCATTCTCTTTTGGGTAAACTATTTTTTTAGTCTAGTAATTGGACTCAATTATTATTTTAGTCTCGTAACTCGATATTGTCTTAAAATAGTCTTGTAAGTAGAAAATTTTCTCAATTTAGTCTTCAATGCCTACGTAGCATCTATGTGGCATTATGGCAAATACGTGTCGACCAGATCAGCGCCACGTGGCTGACACGAGTCCGCTACCTGGATAATTTTTATTTTTTATTTTATTTTTTAAATACATAAATAATAAAATTAAAACATATAAAATATACAAAAAAAATTTTAAAAATTAAAATTAAAAAAATATAAATTATCTATATGTCCATCACGTGAGCGCCACGTGGCCGCTACGTAGATAATTTATATTTTTATATTAAAAATAAAAAATAAAAAAATATATATAAAAAAATATAATTAAAAACTATATTATATATAACTTATTAAAGGTCATATGACGCTGACTTGACAGATATATGAATAACATTTATTTTTTATTTTATTTATAGATAAACTGATTTTTTAGTCCTATAATTGGACCCTCTTATAATTTTAGTCCCTTGAGTGGAGCCTATCGCAAACTAGTCCCATAATTGAAGATTTTTCGCTGTTTTAGTCCTCCGGCGCCGGAGACGCCTGCGTGGCTCGCCGGAGGCTACGTGTCCGCCAAGTCAGAGACACCTGGCGGACACGTGGATTTTATTATTTTCTTTTTCATTTTTTTTTAATATTTTTAAAATTTATTTTAAATTTTATGTGTCTTTTTTAATTTTTTTTATTTGGTCCAATTGAAAAAAAGTTTAAAAAATTTAAAAAAATAAAATAAAATCCACGTGTCCGCCAGGTGATGCTGACCTGGCGGGAGACCTGGCAAACACGTGGCTTCTGGCGAGCCACGCGGGCGTCTCCGGCGCCGGAGGACTAAAACAACGAAAATTTTTCACTTATGGGACTAGTTTGCAACAGGCTCTACTTACGGGACTAAAATGATAAGGGGGTCCAGTTACAGGACTAAAAAACAGTTTACCCTTTATTTATTTGTAATTTTTAATTTTTAATTTTATTTTTATTTTTAAAATTTTATATTTATATTTTCATTTTTTATTTTTATTTTTATATTTGTAATTTCTTTATATTGAAAACCTAAAAATAAATCAACGTGGTGGACACGTGTCAACCACATGGCGCTAACCTGGCCGACACGTATCCATCAGCATGCCACGCAGGTGCCACATAGACATGGAGGACTAAATTTTGAAAAATTTTTACTTACGGGACTATTTTAAGACGGTCTCTAGTTACAAGACTAAGATGATAAAGAGGTTCAGTTACATGAATAAAAAAATTACTTTATTTTTTTTTTTTCATGTATTTTTTATTAACTTGGAATGTAAATTTGTTATAATACATGATTTTATGTATGTTCTGGGGTAAATATACTAGCTTCTTTTTTTTTTTTTTTCCCTGTTTCAGAACATGCTAGGTTTAATTGTCTTTCGGATAAAGCTTGAAATTAAAGAGTTGGAACTTTCTCTTTTGTAATAGATTACAATAATGACTGATGAAGTTGACAACTGGGAACTAGATGAGCTAAATAAAATAGTTGATCTTACCAAGGCAAGTAATATATCTCAACCGCCACCTCATAAGTCAGTTTAATTTGAGTTTCAATTGTTTTTTGCGCATATGTCTTGCTATCCACATTCAAGTGACCCTTTGTTCTACTAAAATATATGGATATTTTATCACCTAGACAATCTCAGTTTCTATAATACCCAATCCATAGTCAAGTTAGTCCATTAGGTATTTTGTTAATTGAATATCTTAATGTTGTTGTTGCCAATAAGATGATATTCTGGATGTGATTATTTTTTTTGTTTTTATCTTTGACATGAAATTTGTTAATTTTAGTTTTCGATTTGACATTAGTTTCGTAATGTTTGGGCTAATGATGAATTTATGGTAAATTTTGTAAGATCTGTGCAAAATTTGAGTAATTTGATTAATTGTGTTTGGTGGTTAGGTGATCTAATCGAATCAAGTTCTACGAGTCAATCGTAGTTTAGTTGGTTATCTTTTCTCTAAGTGAGGTAAGGAGTTAAATTATGCATCTCTGAAAAATGAATAGGTCATTTGAGTAAATGCCTGAATCGAATAAGTTATTATGATTATGTCTTGTATCTGAAACCTAGTGTACTTATTTTGCTATGGTAGTATTAATTGCTGATGAAAGTTGATATGATATATATAGTATGTGATTAACTTTTTATTGGGTCATCGATGCCGTTATGGAAAAATAATTGTTAATTGTTGGTGTATGAATATGTTATTTAAATGATAAAATATAGTTGGTCAAATTGTTTAAGCCATGGATTTGGCTAAATTTAGCCATTGATTGACAAGTCAACTAATAAATTGTATAATCCGTGAATTAGCTAGGCTTAGCCATTGATTGGTAAGTCCGTTGATAAATTGTGTAAGTCGTGGATTTGGCTAGACTTAACTGTTGATAGACAAGTCGACTAATAAATTGTGTAAACCGTGGATTTGACCAGACTTGGTTGTTGATTTACAAATCATTTTATAAATTATGTAATACATGAATTTGGCTAGACTTAGCCGTTGATTGACAAGTTGATTGATAAATTGTATAAGCTTTGAATTTCGCTAGACTTAGTCGTTGATTGGCATGTAGATTGATTTGTAAGCCGTAGATTTGGCTAGACTTATCTGTTTATTAGTCAAGGTTGACAATCGTAGAAGAGAGTTAAAACATGATGACCTATATGAAAAGATCTCTGAAAGAGCAAAACCATGGGTAATATTGTTATTAATATTGTTGTTAAGTATCACTACTCATTGCTTATAATTTTTAGCATGCATTGAAAATGATTCGTGAAATTAGATTTTTGAGTCAAGAATTTGATCAGATTAGAGAAAAGTTGATAATTTCCTAAAAAAAAAAATTGATTGGCGACAGAGTTTAAGGAAAAAAGATATGTGATTAGGAATAAACAAGTTAACACCTATACGCGTATATACAATAGCGCGTAATAACACTTCTTAATGTATTTCATTATAAAATATCCGGACACTAATTTGTATTTACACAGGGATAGAAACAACCCTTCTTTCATTAAAAATCCAATTGGGTACTCGTTGGTGCAAGATTTAGGCATAGTGAAAGTACGAAACATCTATTTCGAGAAGACGACAATCAAGAAGAGGTACTCTGGAGTTGGAAACTTCCAACCCATATAAATAAATAAAAATGACATTAATGGTTGCATAGATCTTTGCCCATTGTTTTACATCTCATTTCTATGTTGATAGTATTTTGTTTCAAAGGTACTCTCTCTCTCTATATATATATCTATCTATATATATATATTTTTTCATGGCCAAATACTTGAATTTAAATTTAATTTTCATGGTATGTGTTTTCATAATAGAATACTTGAATTCAATTGAAATTTTCCATTCTTGATATTGATTGAAAATTGGTTTGATAGTTTGTACATGTAAAGACTAGTTAAGGTATGTCAATATGATTTCTTTACCAATAAAACCATCGAGCAACCGTGGAAGCGCTGTGTACATTCTAGTTGGGGTTCCTACAGTGTCCAGTGTGTTATTTTGTTTGTAGGCTAAGGTACTTGGCCCCCACAGGTCAATTTTTGGATTTTTGGGATGGTTTTGTGTATTGAACTTTATGATCATTACATCTAGAATCTTATTCATGATCCCATGAAAATATATAATATTATACACTGGAAATTATCCATATTACATATAAAAAGATAATATAATACAATCGTTTAACCACTCAACACAAGAACAACTATTACTGATTCAGTTTTTAATTACAGAACTTTCAAGTGATGATTTATTGGAAGGAAGTTCTAGATAACATGCATATATTCCTTCTTACACACACACACACACACATATATATATATATATCAATGTATGAATAATAGTGTAATTAATTATTAATGTTCTAAAAAAACATGTTTTTGTTCTTCCTTGTTATTCATACAAAACCAGGTTTGAACTTGTTAATTTGAATTTTCATTTCTCGACTCTATTTCTATCTAGTGTACACTCTCAGAAGAACCTCGTCAGTCTATTTGTAGTAAGGTAATTGGGATTGCTTTGTTTTGATGTCCCGCTGTCACACAAATGAATTTTCATGTAAGGCTTTTTGTACAACAACTACTAATAGAATGTGCAAAAAAATATAGAATAATAAACTGGATTCAGATAGAATTCTACTGCCAAACTTTCTAGTACAACATCTGATCCAAGAAAGACTGAACAAATATCATGTATAGTCCAGGGTAAATCCGATTTTTGTAGAAAAAGACATGTACAAGTGTTTCAAGCAATGTCCACAAATCAAGTAGAGCAGTCGTCATAAAACAATCAACATTCATATTCTGAATAATAAACAAACAAATGTACAAATAAACCACGAGCTTGTCCAGTCTCACCATAGAAAATAAATAAAAAGATATAATATGCTAAAATACTTTCATATAGAAATTTGAATTTTTTTAAACATAAAATTAAATCTATAAAAAAATAAAAACACAAGTAAAAAGGTCTTACTCAAAATAATCCTCATTCCATCAATAATGAATATTAACGGATGTTTTCGCCATCATAAGCCACCCATTGATTATTGATGAGGTGAAAAAATTGCAAAAATAACATCCGTATATACTTAATTATAACTTTTATCGTGTATTTATCTTGCTGGTTAAATATATCTATACATTTATAAAAATCATCATTTATGTCATTTGGTCGTACGTGATGTTCACACAATAGTTGTTTCACGTGCGATCACGCACAACCATAGGATATAAATGACGATTTTTGCAGATGTATATAATATATTTTTGCAAACGAGATAAATAAAAAATAAAAGTAATAATTGGGTATACGATGATAATATTTTTTACAATTTACCATGTGAATAGTATATGAAAATTATTTTTTAATTAATTTTTTTATTTTTATTAAATACAATAAGAATAAAATATGATAAAAAAAAGTAAAATTTTATTTCTTAAAAGATACTTCCTCTTCCGTCCCTTGCTAATCTATCTAGTTTTTTGATCTGTCTCGTAACAAAGTATTTATTTTGTTTTTTAGAAACTGTATTTTCTGCTAACATTAAAAATACTTTTACAACTTACAATATATTACATAAATGTTATTACAACGTTATTTTACCCAATATAGTACTAATATTATTAAAACTTCATAAAAAAAAACCAAACTGATAAATAGATAAGGAAGTATAAAATATTTAATTAGGTGAAAAATATAGAGATTTTAGTAGGTTCTTTAGTGAGTGTAAATATTTATTCGTATGGAAGAGAGAGGAAAGAAAATTAAAATAAACTCTGAGTAGGTTTCTGTGTTGGAAATGACGTTACAGTGGCATCAAAGAGATCTGAAATCTCTATATTTTCCACCTTATTAAACATTTCATATGTTTAAAAAATAAATATATATTCTTTATAAATATTATAATATTTAATAAAAGTAATATTATTATTCCTTGTCTGATCTAAATTTATGTTAATTTTTCTTTTCTGATTGTCATAATAGAATATTTTGTTTCTTTTTTAGTAGAAATATCAATTTTTTTTTTTTTACTATACAAGAAAAAAAAAATTCAATTTTTACCTATTTTTCTTAAAATTCATATAAACATCGACGAAGAAAAAGGTATTTTTTATCAATAAAAGATTAAATAAAAAATAATTTTTAAATATTATAGTTACATAATAATTTAGAAATTTAAATTTAAATACAATAAAAAAAAATACATAATATATTTTTCAAATGGATTAATTAAGCTATTGATCAAACTTTTCTCATAAAATACCAAAATAATATAAACATAACTATTAAGAAATATATATAATTTTTTAATTAATAAATTCTTATAAATATATTATATGTAGTATTATAAATATAATTTTAATATTTATCAAATCTAAAAAAGCAACCTGGCCCACCAAGTTGTCAAGTACTGCGGGGAGGATCGCACATTAGAACACAGACAATGACTCATGTATCGTTGTTATCCATGTCTGCAACAAGGCTTTTTGTTTAGCCAACCTATAAAAAAATTATATGCTTTGGCTTCATTTTTCAAGTAAAAAATCGAAGAGCACTTCAGACTTAATGCAATATACGGCTTCTTCCTGCTAAGAAAGAAAAGGACAGCTACTGTGTTCAATTTCTTTTAAAATATTTTGGCCAAATAAAGCAGATGCATGAGACTCAAGTCACGTCACATGATATTAACGGATAAATTGTCGATGGCTTAAGAAAGAACCATTACATAAGCTCATCGCTCATTCTCGTTGCTGATTAGGTAGGATACAAATTATTTTGTGTAATATTGGATAAATTGTAGTGAGACATATATTATATATAATATAATATATTTGTATCTCTTAATCATTAAATGTCAATATGATGTTTTATCACTATATAAGTGTAGGTAAAATTATATATTTATAATATTTGTCCCGTAAGGGATGGTCTGGTGGCGTGGGGTTGGACTTGTAACCGTAAAACACCTGTCAACTAAAAAATATTTAAGTTCAGTCTCTCTCCATTTTGAAAAAGCATTGCACTCCTTACTTTTCATTTCACTTTACACTTGACTCCTTAGTACCCATTTTACCCATGAATCACCATATAATGTAACGAATATTATATGTACTCTCATTATTTTTATATAAACCTACATTATCTAGTTATGTACTCCAAAATTATCACGTTGTACAAAGAAAATTTCAGAGTAATGTGCCTCGAATCTTTATTTATGTACTAGAATCAGTTACAGTAATTTAAACCTAAAAATAAAATAAAACCCTAATGAAACTCACCATCCGACTTTGTGGATGAGTTATTCTTCCAAACTCTTCCCCTTCCACGCTGCCCTCACCGTCGAAGTCCTCTAGCGAACTAATTGCTGCCGAGCCTTCCTACAGAAACCTCCGCCGCCGTCGGAAGTCTTCCCTCACCGCCGAGAGATCAACTCCCAGTAAAGATGTCGAAAAAGACTTCATTCCCAAGGCGGAGTTCAAAAAAGTAAGTTAAAGTTTATGGTAGAATCGATTGTTTGAGTTCACAGTGTACTTGGATCTATTTTATTTGTGCCTTTGTTGGATTTGTACAAGCCTCGGTGACGGATAATCTTACTTTAACATTCTGAAACGACGTTATAGCCATTGTTGAATTTTTCAAACTGTATACTTCATTTGTTTTTGTCAACATTTTGTTTACAACCCTAAACTATCGGGTTCAAATATTTTTAGTAGTATATTTTGATGACTTGACGTCGTTGGGTGACTACGCTTGGGAAACTACGTGTCATCGGTACCTACTGAAATTTATGCGGGACTTCAAATTAGGGAAAATTTACTTGATTGGATGCACCATGGGCTTTTTAGTATTCATTTAATTTATATATTTAGGTGAGAAAAACTTGAGATAGTCTATACTTATTGAAATAATTGGTTTTCTTCATTGCATGCCTGGATGAACGAGTGTACTCCGGCACTCGAAAAAAGCAAGAGGACTACCTAAAGTGCCCCGTTGCTTCAGATGGCTTCGTAGCAGACGTGTATGGATATAAACTGAGAGCTACGCTTTAGAAGATACAGACTGTTACCCACTAGACAGCTGGGTAACCGAATTTGATGATGTCAAGGCTTATAGGGCAAAAGTTGCTGCAAGAAATTTTAACAGGGCACCTCAGAGGGTCTGTCTAGTTCAATGTGAATGATTTAGGTGAAATTTGTTACAATTGGATTGATGAATAGCTAAGATTTGTGGCCAAATAGGGGTACTTATCGTTTATATTATATTTTGGAGTAGACTTTACTAATCACCGACTATTTTAAACTAACATATGATATTTTAAGAAGTTGTCTATATGTAATTGCATTCTGCTCATGTATATGTTTGTATACATGATAGGTTGGCAAGATATCATGATTGAGTGTCAACAAGCCCTAGGCCGAGACCACATACTCCCAATGATAATATTTATATTTTTATTTCACTAGTTTATATACCCTTGTATGTGATTTAGACACTCATGTCATGTGCACAGATGTACTAGAAGAGACCAAGTACCCATATAAGTAAATAATATACTTTGGTTGACAATATTCCCTAATTGGGTATCGAAAAACCCCTAGGCCGAGAGCACATACCCTCAATGATGATGTTTGTACTTTTATTTCACTAATTTATATACCTCTTAACTAATTGAATCCATTCGTATAAGGAATATGATATCTAAGTAACTTTAAACGTAATTGATGTATATTAAGAAGACGTTTACTCACTAAATTATTCTGAAAGCACCAGTGGACCGGTAACATTTACGCATCAATGACTAATATATTCCCTATAGTGTGGAAAAGTTCAATATGTCTCACAACTAAATACTTGATATCCCTTATACCCCATATTTACTATTGTTGGATGTTACATCTCACTTTCAGAAATTTTTGGACAAACAATCACCATACAAAGAACATGTTAGATCTTCAATTATGCACTGACTTTAACATATATATTACTTTTGGTCACCTAAATATATGTTATTTTATATCTGTTGTAATTGACGTTCTCACCCGCTATTGAATGTGTTGATAGGTTCTTTCAGATGTCATCTCGGGAGTATCCCCTGTCTACAAAGTGGGTATAATGTTATCAACTCGTAGTTCTTTGATCCAACAAAAATCATTGACAAATTTTGCTCATATTACTTGAATACCCGTGTTCACATTAATAGTACTTGTACACAATTATAAATACTTCCATACACAAAGATGCACCCCCTTACTCGGATATGTATACACCTGATATTAATGAATATACTCTTTGAACGTCACAATATACTCATATTTTCATTGCAGCAACTCTTTCAACAATATTAAATACCTTCATAAATAAATTTAATATATATGATATAACTTCAAATAAATGATAGGGGTACACTCTGGGTCATGTTATACCGTAATGAGTACTTAGGGGACATAAAAGACCTAAATTATTATGTAGAATTTAATAAGCAAAATCCCGTGTAATATATTGTTGTTGTTAATAACTATTACTCCTGGTCATATTTAATATAATTACAATAACATGTAATGTACTTTCGTTATGAATTCTGTTTTATACTTTGGAAGAATTATTTTGGACTAATATGTACTCTGGAAAAATAGTTGTGTACTTCCAGTAAAATGCAGAGGAATATCATCGAATTTTCAAATCATTCAATAGTGGTTCCATACATAAATTACATTCAATGTACAATCTTTCATAAACAAAAGAAAATTCCAGCCATAAGAAACATGCAAGAAATACCTACAATAAAATCTCCTTGCAATTTTTTCATTTGTGTCATAACGACTTGCAATTTTTTTGGTTGTGTCATAATGACCAAAACAATCATATTTTTTAATCTGTTTTATCTGTTGTGATTCAAATCGCATTTTGCTTTGGCCAGGTTGGAAAAATGATATGTGATAAATTATCTTTGTCTGCAGGTTGTTACGCCACATCCATATCATGGGTCCACACCGGGTTAATTGATTCATCATAGACATCACATGTTGCCGGATAGAATGAAACATCCCAACAAAATGTAATGACCTTGCTGAGCACACACAACTATTCAACGACTGAGCTATATTGCTATTTATTATCCTCTAACAAGTCTTTTAAAGTGGATAATTCATCCGACACTAGCGCTGTAATTGTGCAATGAAGTTTCGGGCAAGTGACATGGTCTCTGCAATATACATTATATGTTACTTAAAATCCTTCTATATAGGGGCATAACCGGCTTTGTTAAAAATGGACGTCCATCATTTCTTGTTGTGCATCGGATATCTCCGCACTACCTATATAAAATGTAATTAACTTGTTATACATATCATAATATATAAACCTGGACAATGAGAATGTTTCGTGCAAAAATATATTATGAAATATTATCAACCAAAGTATATAAATAAATAAAACTTCAAAGTACATAATATTCCAAAGTAAATTATTTATTGTCAATTATTTATTTATTATGATTTATCAATTATTTATTTAAAAAATCATAAAAATAAATATATATATATAAATATAAATATAAATATAAAAAATATCCTTTATTTATTCAAAAAAATATTTAAAATATTTTAAATTTTTTATTTGTATAAAATTTGCACAATTTAGGTCTTTGTTTAAAATCAAAATCAATTTTAGACAAAAAAGATGTTTCGTGCAAATTTACATTAACGGGAGTTTTACGCAATAAAACTAAAAACACACAATAATGTTATATAATTAAAACTAAAAATAAATTTTTATATTATAATGTTGAAATAGATTAAAAATCATAACCCAACATACCCATAGATTTCCTTCCATTTAATTTTTCATTCCCCTTCACCAATAAAGAATCAAAATTGGAAGAACATCAGCAAGACTATGTTTCTGCTTCATAGAAAGGTATCATAAAACTGAATTTACCGATTTTAAACTACAACACCATTTTGAATTTTGCCACTGTTTATATTTAAAGACATCCACATCATCTCTCACAAAAATCACATTAACTACTAACTTTTATTTATTATTCTCAAATTTCCAAAACTCTGCCACTAAAAAATAACAAAGCTCTATAATTTCGATAACCACGCTGTATTCAATTTTAAATACTGAAGACTAGCCTGTCGCATACTCACGAATACAACCATGTATTTCACGTTTGCTTCATCAATCATTCTACATTGTATGTATATTCATATGCAGAATTACAATACTTAATTAATCAATGTCGTACTGACAACATATAAAATATAAACAGGTAACACGTAAAATATAAACAAATTATAAAAACATATAAATTGACATAACACATACTATGATTGATCTAAAAAAAAATATTAATATAATGCAAACACAGCATATTAACCACAATAATTTACACAAGGCACAAAATAATTAATCTCAACACAAAATGTATATTTATACAACACACAAAAAAAAAAAAAATGAACTAACAATATAAACTGACAATACATTATAACAATCTACTAATCACATATTACATGTATTAATTCAAATTATGTGACGACAATCTACGTATCATGTGCCGTAAAAATGTTGATTAATTCCCAATCAGCACCTAACCTATATATATATATATATATATTTCCATCCTATATACTCTATTCCGTTTTCTCCCAAATGCAGAATTCTATGCCCAATAGATATAGAAAAAACATCCAAACAAAGCCCATAATTCCTTCCATTCATAGTTTGGCTTTGGCAGCTCTAATTCATTCATAGTAATAAACACTAGACAACAATAAAAATAAAAACCAGCAGTGCAAACATATAGCAAATGCAAGCCATAAACCTCGCAAGATCGGTAGAAACATCCCACCCCGACACACACAGGCAGAACAATTTACCTCCAGCTATTTAGCAATATCTTAACTCCAAGTATAAAACCTGGTTGACTACAACCTTTGAGACAGCAGATCACTTGCCGTCACTCTCATTAGATTCATCATCGTAGTATTCTTCATCTGTGTCGTAATAGTATGCATCTTCGTCACTATCCTCGCCATTTTCAAGCAAGCCCATCACCTGTTGTCCTCTTAAACTCTCTTGAATGCGGTCTCTAATGGCAGTTCCCTGAGGAATACAAACCCGGAAAGAAAGACGTTAAATGTATATGTGCAATGTAGCACATAAATTTTATTGTGAAACCTTGAGTATGAGAAAGGGTGTGACTTCAACTATGCTACTCACCATTTTATGACATCCTTCCTCAAACATTTCAAGGAATCCGGCAACCAGCCGATCAGCATTTTCAACCCACATATTACGACGAACACGTGCTGTCATGGCTACAGTTTGTATCTAAAAGACAAAAGATTGAAGACACAATGCAGTCTGAGTAAGTTTGCGACATGAAAATGGACAATGGCAATGTCATACATATGCTAACATGATAAATCAAAAACACATTAGCAGTCGGAAACAAGAAAAACAATAACCAGCATGCATCTTTCCCTTTATTAGTTGAAGCATAACCCAATGACCACAATTTGGTCATTATAAGTACTTAAACAAGCCAAAGAACATCTGCTTTCAACTATTGTGGCAATTTTATTGTCAAAGGAACTCGGTACCACAATCATATTGTCAATGGAATAAAACATTGGATCAAAATACTTTAGAAAACTTCATTCTTCTTATATAGTTCTTTTCAACATAGATACTTCATGATGGAAAAATGCAAGTTCCTATGATCTAATTTTTTGATTCAACCAAGCTAGTTCACTGAAACAGGACCCGGAAGGAAAAAAAAAAAAAAGAAAAGAGCCAACAGGTCAATCACAAGAAATTTTACCTTCTCGCCGACTTTTTCTTGATGTTCTTTGACTTTCTCCTGTAGTTTCTTCAATCGCATATTCACCCTCATTCGTTTTTCCTGCCACATGGACAATAAAAATCATAAGCACCCTTCCTCACTAACTGTGCAAAGTGATCATATCCTGGCAAATGAACAAAGCAATGTACACTGTACACCCGAAACAAGTCATGACAGAACAAGATGAGTGTTTAGAAATCCTGCCTTTACATAGCTCAGATTAAGCTCCTTCCTTGAATATCCACGATCTAAATTGCGCATCACATATTGATTATAATCCTTTACTATCCTCATAATAATGTCAGAAGTCGAAATTCCTTCAGTTCTTTTAGTTTCTTTAAATCTACCAGCAGCTTTGACCTACATGAGAAGTAGGTAACACACGGTTATCAGGTAGAAAGAAAGTACAGCAGAAAAGATCACCAGCATACATAAAAACAAAATGCAGGGTACTATAGAAGGAAGTCTAGAATTCCACACTTACAAATTCATAAACATCATTTGCAGTTCCACTTGCATCAGCATAGCTGTGATATGAAAGTTATATCAAACAAGCGGGATAAAGAAAATATACAGCTCAGCCCACAAAAATCAAACTAAGGGCAATGACTTGTGCACCATGAAATGACTCAAACATGCTAGCATCTATGTTACTTATTTCGTTTGATCCGTTATTTTATGCTTAAGCAACTTGACTCCTTATACATAGCATGATGCAAACCTTTACTTTAAGCTATGATATACGTCTGTGAAAATCAAATCTTAGCATTTAATACTCGAAAGATTAGGAAATCTAAGATGTGGTGTTTCAAATCCATCCCCTGATTAATTTATTTTTTATTCCCTCTATATAATCATTATCACATGAATGCCTTTGTAGAACTTGAAATAAGAAGTATATTAGCTTTGAATTTATTAGTTTTATGTAACAACATAAACATCACTGTATAAAACTTTAAAAACTTCTGGAGTGGGAAACAACACAAGCTGGACTCTCAGGCAATTAACAACACTCATCCAGTTTGCCTGCGGGAGCTGTTGTCATAAAATTTACAAGCTCGAAATAGAGAAAGAGAGACATTGTGAAAAATAATAAAGCTTATACTCATGAACTGCTAGGAATTAGTCACAAGGTAACTTTAAGATTATATATATCTAACATTGATCACTTCTATTTATTCAACACTTTCAGACACCGAATATAACATGCTGTGGAATGTCTTTAAATAAGAAATCTTACGGAAGAGCATCATGAGCTACATAATCGATTTTGTGCTTGTCCAGAAACTCTTGGTCTACTACCCATGGGGCATCAGGAATGACCTCGTCAACCCACCTGAAAATGGAAAGTCCAATGAATCGGGAAGGGGGTGTACTGACAGCTTACTAATTGCAGTCAATTTGATGTTGCATAAGCATTTTGTCATCTATAATAATGTAAACATCACTGAGCCTACCAACTCTGTCTACTCTCTCCACACACGTGTGGGCGCATTGCGCACACACACACACACACATTATGATCTAATTGATCTCCAATCTTGAACACGTGGAAGTGTATTTATCGCTTCATGCGCTCAACAATCTAACAACCTAACAATAGCTAGAATGCGTTAGAATATCAATAAAACATCGCAAGGGCTTCAAATAAACCATATAAAGCTCCATAAAATTAAGACACCAAAGAAACCATGGGAAAGGCACCAACTTGCAATGGCGAAGGGATTCATATCGCTCTGATTCAGTCATAACAGTCTTTCCCTTGAACTTGTGAGTAACCTCATCACTACAGCAGCCTACCAGCAAATAAGTATTTGGGAACCTAAATTAACAAAACAAGAACATCCAATCAACTAAATCACTGAAATAAAAATAAAAATAAAAACAAAAATAAACCAATCAATCAAACAAATATAAGTCTAACTACTCAACATAGGATTGAAAATACCACAAGCTAAAACAACAAATTCATCCAAAATCATTTCATTAGACATTTTAACGCGTAATTGCAAAAAAGGAAGTGCTGCGGCCAATTGAAACAAGATCTTTCAAATTCCACTTAGTGCATACAATTAACCAACAGAAGAAACAAAAATACAGACGATTCAGACGAGACCACACACAAATTTTTGAATAAATAACTGTATACACCAATCAAAATACTAGGAAAACGGAATATATTCACACGGGATCTCTCGAGATCAAATTGAGGCAGCAGAATTAGCAGTTGAAAACATCAAAAGCAGGTCGTGAAAGAATGAACGTAAAAACAAAATCCTACAGCTTCTTAGCTTGTTCGAGTGAGCGAGCGTGTCCGAAATGGAAGAGATCGTAGATCCCGTCGGCGTAAACGCGGATAGGGCGATCAGGCGCTCCTACGTCTGTAGAGTTGCTGACGGAAGACTGCTGCTGCTGTTGCTCCTCTGCCAAGGCAACACCGCTCCCGCCCATCGCAACCGCCGTTGGCCCCCTGCTTTCAATTTGACTCTGCTGATTGCTTTCTTCTTCGACGGTGAAACCCAATGGAATATTCCTCAAAAGCTTCCACCGCCCCAACTTTCATCGCAATCTACTTTTAATATTTATATATATACAGTATATCATTTTTTCGTATATAAATAAATAATGAGACAATTTGAAATAAATCCCTCTCCTTGTTTTTATTCTTGCTTTCAGTCCTCGTTCAGGTTTTGATAACACTGAACTCCCCCATATACAAAAATCTTAGCATTAATTTCTCATTTTTATCTTTTTTTTTTTTCTTTTCTCATATTGCCCTTGTTTTTCTTGCCAAAACCTATTTTATCATTTTTTTTATTTCTCTCTCTTCGTTAGGATTTTTTTGCACAATGGACCGGTTCTGTCCAGCGTTCTATTTTATTTGTACGAAAAAATTTGTAATTGATGACGAATTTATGAGGAGTTTCGAATTTAAATTTCAATATTTAAATTTATTTCGAATAGGGAAAAATTAGGTAAGACGATGTTTCGATTATGAATTTTTTTTGGTGCGATAATTTTATAGTTGATTATTCCGGTGTTGATAGGACTTGCGACCGATTCCGAGAGTTTTTCATTATTGCTTTGGTAATTGTTATTCTATTTAAGGTTATAATTGCAGTAGTTTTTAACTGAATTTTATTATGATTTTTCATTAGGACATTATATATAGGAAATAAATTTTTTTTTTTTGTGTGTGTGTGTGAAGGGAGGGGGATGAGGCATTGTTGCGATTTCCTATTAGTATACGCAAGTATTTTCACGAATATATTTTTCAGATGTGTTATACCTATATTTATTAATTTTATACCCATGTTGTTTGATATTGTGTGATGCATTTATTTGAAAATACCATGATTTTGTTGGCTTATACTATTACTACTATCTATGAAGTTTGATATATATTTTATGCGTTTATATATTGAATAATGTTAAAATTTTGTAGCTATGTTGCGGTGTTTTCCAAAAATAATGAAAATTAAAATGAGTTTGCTGGATAGTTAGGTGCGCTCAACAAGGTGATTGTCTTTGTTGGAATGCTTTCAAAAAGGGAAAAATTAGGTGAAGCGATGTTTTGATTCTGAATTTTCTTTGGTGCGATAATTTTATGGTTGATTATTCCGGTGTTGATAGGGCTTGCGACCAATTCCGAGAGTTTTTTATTATTGCTTTGGTAATTGTTGTTCTATTTAAGATTATAATTGCAATAGCTTTTAACTGAGTTTTATTATGATTTTTCATTAAGACAATATATATAGGAAATAAATTTTGTGTCTGTGTGTGGAGGGAAGGGGGATGAGGCACTATTGCGATTTCCTATTAGTATACGTGGGTATTTTCATGAATATATTTTTCAGATGTGCTATACCTATATTTATTGATTTTATACCCATGTTGTTTGATATTGTGTGATGCATTAATTTGAAAATACTCTGGTTTTGTTAGCGTGACTACTACTACTATTATCTATGAACTTTGATATATATTTTATGCGCTTATATATTGAATAATGTTAAAATTTTGTAGCTATGTTGCAGTGATTGCCAAAAATAATGAAAATTAAAATGATTTTGCTGAATAGTTAGGTGCGCTCAACAAAGTGATTGTCCTTGTTGGAATGCTTGATTCCATCCAGCTACATGATGTCTATAATAAATCAATTAACTCGGTGCCGACCCATGATATGGATGTGACGCGTAACAACCTGCAGACAAAGATAATTTCCTCCACATTATCTGTCCAACCAGGTTTAAATATGGTTTGAATCACAATAGGTGAAACAAACTAAAAATACGATTGTTGTGGTCATCTAGAACACAATCGACGAAGTTTATAAGAAGATTTGAGTGTAGGTATTTCTGATTTTTTTTTTGGAAGATTGTATATTGACCATAGATTTGTGTACAATACCACTATAGAATGATTGAGAAATTTGATGATATTCCCTTATATATTACTGGGTGTATACAACTATTGATGTGTATATTAAATATATCCATTAGTGTTTTCAAAATATTTGGTGAGTCCACATCTTTCCAATATACGTTGAATATGTATAATATTGCTTATAAAGCATATTACTCAATATGAGTACATTAAATCAATTTAGAAGCATGTAACTTAGTGAAATAGAGATACAAATATCATTATTGGGAGTGTGTGGCTTCTACTTAGAGGCCTCTCGACACCCAACCATGATTGTAGCTAGCTTAAACGGCTATAGTTTGAATATATTATTGCAATAACATCGAATATTGGTGCATATCAACCAATACTAAAAACGATCATTGGGATCCTTTATTCATATATTCAATGGTGGATAAAAATATCACATAAGATAGAATAGACCTAATATATGATGTTGCGGATTATGGTAAGATATATCGATGAGTTAGTAGATAACTTATGATATATGTTTCAGTCCCCACACTTCTTATTGGTCTTGTCCGTATTATCATTTCGTAGACTAGGAAAAACATCTTCAACGAACAAATATGTTAGAAGGTATGAGAAGTAAATATTATACACAAGACATATGGGGACTATCCATACCATAAGTAAGCATTTGTCATTAAGGTATACATTGAATGTGTCCATCGGTGTTCTCATGAAAGTATGGTGATATATATTTTTTCACTACATGTCGAATATATATATGCAGTTACTTACAAAGTTTATTCTTTAATATGAGTAGATATAATCATGTCAGAAGTATGTAAGTTAATTAACTGAGGAACATATATCTTTGTTTGAGGTATGTTGTTCAAATTTAGGGGTTTCTCCACACCCAACCATAAAATTTTGCGCACCGAAATATATTTATTAATTCTTTGTATGCGTATTTCTATTACCAAGGTTTATACTTATGGAAAACCACATATGTCGTACGTTAAATTAGAAATTATGATGATCCTTAAAGTTTTTGACAAAATATAACATTAATGACTAACTACCCCAATTTTGACAATCATATGCTTCAAACATCATTTTTTCTCAATTCATGCATAATAATTAAATAAAAAAAAATGATAAATGATTCTAGACAGTCTCTTCAGAGTCTTCTGATAAAATTTTCACGACAAATTTTGTTCAATACGTTTTGACATCGTCAAATTTAGTAGCTCATCTGCTAAGCGGGTAAATTTTTGTGTTGCATAAAGCGTACATAAGTCTGCAAGAATATATGTACACCAATTTAAGTTTATGACATAACTATATAGGTATATAAGTTTCTTGTAGAAGAACGTCAATTAAAACCAGAGCACACATTATATACCATTTGTTGTAACCAAAAGCATTTGGAGGCACTAACGCACACTAGTTAAAACAAACATAATTTTCATAAATCGACAAAATAAATGCATAAACAACCTACAATGTTATAGAGATATCAACAAACACTTTCAATACTTAAGAAAGTCACTCCACATGACAAATTGTCACCAACGGTATTTGAAAAAAAATCGAACTCCACTCGCCTCATATCGTAACCATTTTACTATAAAATTGAACCTAACAAGATAAAAACTAAGATATTTTTATATACAATAAAATTACTTATAATTTAAAACACACAAAAATAACCTATATTTGAAACGATGGTAGGTTACGATGCCGAAATAAGCTCAACTAGCACCTAGGCTTATACAAACCTGACAGGCACACAACTAAAATATTGATGTTACAAAATACAAAAGCTTTAGCTTAATTTTTAAACTTTGTTTGGGAGAGGAGACCCTCTTCGACATTCCGAGCATACTGCACTTTTGTTTTATCCTTTCGGTTGGTCTTTTTGATAAAAAAAAACTTTCAATGCATTGGCAATGATGATTTCAAGGATGACGATCGAAGGCGACGGCCTACAAATGAGAGGAGAATGGTTTCTGAAGAAAATGAGTGCTTAAGATCGTGTGTATTTTTTTGGTTCTTTTTTTTTGGAGTTATTTTAATAACCGACTATAGTATATAATAATAATTTAAGGTTCATCACTTTGGAATTAAACATGTATAGCACAGAAATTTGAGAGCACGTAAGTAAAGAATGTAGGTTTACATAAATTCAACGGGAGTATATAATATATTTGTTATATAAATTCATCATTCCAGGGGAAAAATTGGTAGTAGGGAGTTATATGTAAACATTTTACAAAAATAGGGAGTGCAGTATCTTGAAATAACAGGTAGAAACTGAACTTAAATTTATTTTATCTGACAGTGATTTAAATCAAAGTGCCCATAAATAAATACTCTATCCCTTTGAAATATACGAAAATTAAAAATAATATTATATCTATATAACAGTTAAAATAAATTAAAAGTAGGTAAAAAGATTATAAAACATGTACTAATATTGGTGAAAAAATAATAAAAAATTAATTATTATTTGTTAAATTAAAATTATAAATAAATAAAAATGTTTATAAATATATTATTGCATAAATTTAACAGACAATTGGGTTTTAATACCAATCTCTATTTTCAATTTTAAATTCAGTCCCAGTCATATTTTATGAACACTATACTCTCTACTTTTTAAAAAATTTTGTTATTAACTCCCTACCCCTCACTTCTTTCCCATATTGCCCTTATTTGAAACTAGAATCAATTTTGTTTGCAATTTTTTGTGTATTTGATTTTTTCGCGCGAGAGTAATGAGAAGACGATCTGAACCCAAATCCCAGGTGCAAGAGAGAAACAGATAAGGAGACGGAGGTTTAATTCTAAACTGTGATGTTCTTTTGGTGCGATAGTTTTACACGTTGATTACAGTAGTGTTGTTAGGGTTCACAGAAGAGGGTCATTCTTTGCCAAATCCGATTCCGCCCATGTTTAGTTGAAGATGACGACCATAACTCAGGTATGATGGATCATCTTCACCATTATTTGATATTATAAGTAGATGTATTCTTGAAAATAATTTTTATCATCGATCGATATTTTTGTTTGATTCTTGGAGATTTTTTTTTAAAAGTATGACAAAATGGTGAGGTTTTCTAGCAGTAAGACATTTCGATAGAATTGTATGTATATGAAAACAGGTTGGTAATTTGCGTACGTATTTTCACGGAAAATATTTTTCTAGTGCTTTTCTAGTGCAGTATACCTATTATTAAAATATTTAGGGTTTTTATGGGCCTATAATTAAATTCTAACAGTTGGGCCCACAAATAAAACCCAAAAAGGGGAAGTGGGCTTCTAAAGGCTCATTTGAAGGAAAGGCCAGTTAATCGGTCGCTTGATTGGGCGATCCGTTAGTTGCTTGATCGATTAATTGGTCGGTCGTTTGGTCAGACGGTTGTTCAGTCGCTTGAAAGGCCGGTTAGTTGGTTGCTTGATTGGGCGACTAGGTAATCGTTTGATTGATTGGTTGGTCGGTCGTTTGGTCGGACGATGGTTTAGTCGTTTGAAGGAGCTGTGAAGTTGGTCGTTTGAATGGGCGACCAGTTGGTCGTTTGATCTAGCAACTAGTCAGTCTCTTGATCGGTCGGTTGGTCAATCGCTTGTTGTTCGGTGGGTTCAGTCGGTGAATGGTCCAGACGTTTATCCAGTCGGGTGATGGTTTATGATTCGTCCGAACCGGTAAAGTTGTTTTCGAGTCGTCTGTTCGAGCATACGGTTGCTAGTATAAATGCAACCGAAGACGGTTTTTCAGACAGTTGTAAACATGAAGGGGTTTCTCCGTTAGTTATAACTGATTGTGCACGATCTGATAAGTGATTTAGAGGGCATATAAACAAGCGGTTCGCGACTGGCAAAAGGCACCTTCAATCTGCATCAATTTCAGTGAAAATTGCTTTAGGGATCATTTTTTATTTTCTTTATGTATCTAGTTTAGTTTACATTTCGTACGGTGTCAAGGAATCTTAAATTCCAGATGTTATTGCAGTCAAATTCAAATTTCTTTCGGATTTTACTTTTTATTGTTGGTTGAAAAACAACAGCAACAATTTGGCGCCACAGTAGGAGTAAGGCAAGATTGTTGACCCTACGTCAGACAAAAATTTCATACGATTGAGGTCTGACCGAACTATCGGAAGGATCCATATGGCAGGTTCACAACCTCAAGTTTCTTCCATCACGGTGGGAGAAACCACAGTACCTTCCGTGGTTAACACGGGAGACTTTTCCTAAGCACCCACTGACTGGGTGACATATGTTCAGCAATTGAACAATCAGCAGACACAAGCAATGCAGGCAATGTTGCAAGAGCAACAGAATTTAATGCATAATATGTTAGATCAAACATTGACGAGGGTGACTCTTCAACCTACCCAAACACCACCAGCGGAATCACCATCTCGGTTACAGACGACTGTTGTCGGGCCATCTTACGGAGATAGTACGATTCCAAGTGCTTCAGCTAGGGGGGATAGAGGGAAAACACCACTGACGTACCCAAACAACATCCCTCTGGGTGCCAGGGAGTTGACCAAGTGTTGTTTGATGAGAGGTTGGGTGGTCCGGTTCACAATCCGATTCCAGTGTTTGATCATAATCCACCTAGGGCGGACCCAGAAGACATAGCACCAGTGCTGCGAGTACATTTTGGCATGAATCCTCAAACGGTGAACAAGCCAATGTATCAAAGACTTTTTCCAGAGAGAGTTATTAATGAACACCCTCTCCCGAGAAATTACAGGCCGCCAAATTTCCATGCCTTTTCGGGAGAAGATGGTTCATCAACCTTAGAGCACGTGGGTCATTTCACGGCTCAACTTGGGGAATTCGGCAACAATCCTTTTTATATGTTACAGCTATTTTGTTTATCTCTAACTAGAACATCATTTTTTTGGTTCGCTAACCTTCCATCCGGACAAACACAAACTTGGGAGGGTTTAGAAGCAGCATTCCATGCTAGATTTTTTAATCCTTTCCCGATGGTTTCACTTACGGATCTATTGGAAATCAAACAGATGCCGGAAGAAACGGCATACCAGTTCATCGAACAAATCCATTTGATGAAAGGTCGTTGTCCGACTGTGATCAAAGAAAGTGAGTTGACCAATTTGGTGGTCAGAAACATGCATTCACGACTAAGAGAGGCTTTAACAGCACATGATGTTGGAGATTTAGCCAGTTTAGCGGCTAAAGCTGGGCGTTTGGAATTTTTGTTCAGGGAGAAGGATCAGAATTACCGGCGACATAAAGCGCAGCATATGGCCGTGTGGAAACGGAAGTTTATTTGTCAGATGTTGAACAAGCCAAGAATATGGAGGAGATGACAGTTGAGATCGTACACGGGAAACCATATGTGTGTCCCAGTCTGAAGCCGATTCCCGGAACAGAAGAAAAGGATCAACCCACATTCGACGTATCTCAAGCAGATGAAATATTCGATATTCTCCTGGCGGATGGGCAAATTCGGATCCCGAAGGGACAACGTTTGGCAACTAAAGAAGAAATAAAAATGAGGCCATATTGCAAATGGCATAATTCCTTTACTCACTAGACCCGTCAATTCACACATTTTTGGAAAGAGATTCAGAGGGCTATTAAGGCCGGGCATTTCAAGTATGTCACCATGGGAGTGGAACAACCCTTTCCAAAGGTAACTACTGCTATGAGTTTTGTTCATCTTTTACGGGATTGTTGAATGGAAGACGATGATGAAGACACAAGGAGAAAGGAACGGAAACCCAATGAGAGGGTAGAAGAGAGAAATTAGTTCAAAGTTTGCGAGGGTCAGGTTGCAGAGAAATGGGAAAAGGTTGATGTCACTTTTGAAGTGAAAGTGAAGGATCAGGCGGTGGTCCGTGATCAACCAACCCGCAAACCTAAACAGGTACGAAAAGGATGGACCAGGAATCGAAAACCACTTCTGGTCGACATAGATCCGTGATTCCCAGGTATGAATCGGACCCAAATCCGTAATGCCAAATGAAGGTATGCTGCTAGGCATGGGAAAAAACCCTGGAAGGAGCGATCAAAACCGCCAGAAAAGCCACCTGAACAAAGCAGTCAGGAAGGATTGTCAATTAAGCAGAGAGAGGAAGAAAAGTTGTTTAAGAAGGCTCCATGATTTTGATGTCAATTTTGTAGGCGAATTAACATCTACCCAGAGATGAGAGAAATGAAAGATGAACCATCTAACGCTAGCATATTTTTTGGTTCGTTCTCTCAAGAGGGGATACGGGAACTGTGAATGAGGACTCGGAATACAGGGAAAAAGGATGACATGTCATTTCAAGTTGGGATGATTGACATGTGTCTTTTCAAAGAGGAAGAATGGGCATATTCGAATAGTTATATGGAGGAACCAGAATGGGCACAGATAGTAATGGATCCACATTCGGAGGCTGAACTCCCACCACCGATGATCTTTCCACCATTGTCTGAAGGTGCGATTCCTCATTTAAAGCCATTATATGTGAGCGCTCATATTTGTGGGAAGCCAATTAACAGAGTTTTTATTGATAATGGGACTATTTTTAATGTCATGCCTTTGAGAACCCTCAAGAGACTTAGAAAATGAGTGGGGGACCTGTCTCCGGTAGACATTGAGATGACCAGTTTTACAGGGCAACCGACCAAGCCGGAAGGCATATTGGTCGCTCCTATTAAGGTAGGGGCAAAGATGATTTCTACAGTGTTCTTTGTAGTGGATGCAAAGACTACTTATTCAGTCTTGTTAGGGAGGGACTGGATTCACGCTTCCAAATGTGTTCTTTCGTCACTCCATCAGCAGATAATATTCTGGGAGGGTGATCAGGTGTACAAGTTGGATGCAAACCAAAACCCTTTTGATGCTGCAGAGGGCATGGAGGAGTCAATGCTGTATTCCGAGTACATTTCCCCTATCTCCCAAACAACCCTCTTTGATCAAGAGAAATTATGGAAAAGCTGCAAGCTTACCACCCAGGGTTATATGTTTCAATAAGAAACAGTCTTCGTATGAGTGGCTCTCGTGTTAGCCAGATTTCTTCTGAAATTTCATTCTCTATTTTTATGGAAGAATTCAATACGTGTGATGTTTTAATTAAACAATTTTATTTAGACCAAATGATGGTTAAATTACGTAGCTATAGGGGTTGGGAGAATTGTGTTGCCGAAAAGGAAAATTTTCGTTGGCCAGATCTTCTGGAAAAAATAGAATCTTCCATGTCTTCACAAGACCCGCTTATTGAATACAACCTAGGAACCGACCAGGTGCCCAGGGTGGTTCGGGTAAGTGGCTTATTGTCCGAAAAATAGCAATAACAGATGGTGGCGTTAATACGGAGAAATATGGAATCTCTGGCATGGGATTATTCAGAAATACCCGGATTAGTGCAGAAGTTTATTGAGCATCGGTTACCCATTAAAAATGGTTTCAAACCATACAAGCAACCACCCAGGAGAATCAGTCCTGAACTGCTTCCAGAGATCAAAGAGGAGATCGAGAAGTTGTTGAGAGCAGGTTTCATATGACCTTGTCGGTACGCGAATTGGTTGGAAAATATAGTTCCTGTAACCAAAAAGAATGGAAAGATCAGGATATGTATCAAGTGCAGAGATCTCAATTTGGCAACTCTTAAAGATGAGTACGTCATGCCTATGGTGGACATGCTGATCGATTCGGCTGCCGGATATAATATATTAAGCTTGATGGATGGATATGCTGGATATAATCAGATTTTTTTGGCAGAAGAAGATATTCCAAAGGCTGCGTTCAGATGCCCAGACGCATTGGGAATTTACGAATGGATGGTAATGTCTTTCGGGTTGAAAAATGTAGGGGCTACATATCAACAAGCTATGAATACCATTTTTCATGATCTTATTGGGCAGTCAATGGAGGTGTACATTGATGATGTGATAGTGAAATCGACCGACTTCGACACACATTTGAGTGATCTTGAGAATGCCTTTGCTCGGATGAAAATATACAGTCTTAAGATGAATCCAACTAAGTGTGCATTTGGGGTTTCAGTTGGGAATTTTTTAGGCTTCCTTGTGCATGAAAAGGGGATAGAATTTGATGCCAATAAGGTTAAAGCAGTACGTGCAGTTCGACCGCCCTGAACCATCAATGAGGTTCAAAGCTTCATGGGCAAGGTAAATTATTTGAGAGGATTTATATCAAATGATGCAGGGACACTAAGACCCATCACCAAGCTGGTAAAAAATAAAACAACCGATTGGTTTGGGGTTCCGAACAACAGGAAGCGTTTGAAGCGATTAAAAAGGCGCTAACAGAACCCCCTTTGTTGGTTCCTCCAAAAGGTAACCGACCGTTAAGATTATTGTTGCAAATAGTTTTGATGTAATAAGTAGTATCTTGGTCCAAGAGTGGGATGATGGAAAAGAGAGGGCTATTTACTATTTGAGTAAAACCTTGGTAGGGCCTGAGTTAAATTATACTATGCCAGAAAAAATGTGTTACTCCCTAGTGTTCGCTTGTACACGGTTGAAGCATTATATTCTGCCAAGGGAAACTGAAGTTGTCTCTAAAGTGGATTTGGTTAAGCTGCTTTTACACAGGCCTACCATGCAAGGGAGATTGATGAAATGGGCTGTCAAACTAGCTCATTTCTCTTTAAAAAACAGACCTCTCAAAGTACTGAAGGGTCAAGTGGTGGCTGACTTATTGGCAGAATGTACTGGAGGTAAGTCCAAGGATAGTGAACTAGTATCTTATATAGGAACTAATCCTTGGCAGATGTTTTTTGATGGATCTCGGGCAAACGGAAAATCAGGGGCAGGAGTAATTTTGGAAGGACCTGGTACACAGAAGATTCTGCTACAACAACAAATGGAGGAAGTGACCCACAATTAGACTGAGTACGAAACATTGATTTTGGGATTAGAAGTGTTGGCAGCAAAGAATATTCAATCGGTCGTCATTTATGGAGATGCACAGCTGATCATCAACCAAGTCCTGAGGCGGTACGTTTGCAATTACCCCCATTTACGCCAATACAGAGATATGGTACATCATCTACTATCAAAAATTGCAGAAGTAACTGTCAAATATATCCCAAGGGCAGAAAATCAACAGGCAGACAGTTTGGCTCAGGCTGCATGCAGACAGGTTGATATGGGAAATATCGATGTGTCTTTAGACTGGAGGACCTAGATTATTACTTATTTGCAAGCACCAGACTCATCAACATCTGTGAGGGTCCGGCTAAAGGCTTTGCGCTTTCAGTTAGTGGGGGGTGTGTTGTATAAGAGAACATTAGAAGAGGTTTTGCTGAGGTGTTTAGGTCCAAATGAAGCTTTGGAGGTGATGCAGGAGGTTCATAGTGGGATTTGTTGAACACATCGAGCAGGCCTTAACATGAGATGGACTATTCACCGCGTGGGTTTTTATTGGCCGAATATATTTGAGGATTGCATCAAATTTGCAAGAGGATGCCAAGAATGTTAGAGACACGGTCCATTAAACCATCTTCCGTCAGTTGAGTTGCAGACAATGGTTAAACCGTGGCCTTTTACAGCATGGGCACTCGATGTTATTGGTAAAATTCATCTATCTTCATCTAAGCAGCATTCATTTATTTTGGTGGCTACTGATTATTTTACCAAATGGGTCGAAGCAGTTCCGTTAAAGAATTCGTGCTCAACCATATCATTTACCAGTTTGGTATTCCGCACTCTCTCATCACTGATCAGGGTTTGGTGTTCACTGGCGAGAAGTTTGTTGAATTCTTGGCTAGTTTTCATGTAAAACTTCACCACTCTTCACCTTACTATCCGCAAGCCAACGGGCAGGCTGAAGCAGCAAACAAGATCATCATCAATATTATCCGGAAGATGATAGAAGGAAATCCCAGGAAATGGCATACGTTGTTGCCACAAGCCTTATGGGCTCACCGGAACAGCAAAAGTTCAACCACAGGATTTTCTCCCTATCAGCTCACATTTGGTCGGGATGTTGTACTTCCAGCCGAACTTAACATACACACTTTTCGAGTGGCTCACATTGATGTGGATTACATGATGGAGTATCAGCAAAGTATGATGCAACAGCTGGAGTCTATAGATACAGAACGTATAGAGTCCTTGGAACAGATGATCCGACAGAATGAAATACGGGCACGATATTATGGAAAAGAGTGTCTCTTCGAACTTTTTCTGAAGGAGATCTAGTTTGGAAAATAATACTACCCATATACAAGAAAGTGGATCAAATGGGTAAATGGTCCCCGAATTGGGAGGGGTCTTTTATTATTGTGAATCAGGAAGGGAAATTGGTATATGAGAATATTAATGCCAAGTATCTGAAAAGGTATTTTCCTGCCTTTTCAGAACATTGTCATTAATTTTTCTTACAAGAAATCTAGAACCCTTTAAGGGTTCAAACCCACAGGAAGGGGTTTTATTCATCATCCGAAAGGGTGACACAAATATGATCGTCTTTTGGTTCAGAAACTTTATCCCAATT
This sequence comes from Andrographis paniculata, assembly GCF_009805555.1. Classification (NCBI taxonomy): domain Eukaryota; kingdom Viridiplantae; phylum Streptophyta; class Magnoliopsida; order Lamiales; family Acanthaceae; genus Andrographis; species Andrographis paniculata. Next base: position 5,301,105 of record NW_026137611.1, read on the forward strand.
CGTGGAAACCATTTCAGGCTCCTCGTCCAGAAGATCTTCTAGGTCAGGACAATAATGATCCCATTGATCTTGCATTTCTTGAAGGTCTTGTTCGGTACGAACTTTCATATCTTGTAAAGAATGACTTTCCCGCTCAACAAGTACTCGCAATCTGAAGAGTGTTGATCTCTGTTGACAGAAAATATTGTTCCATCTAAGGTCAGGGAGAATGGCCATGACGTGATGGTTTATCATATCCATATGATGATCAAGGTCGGATATACGAGTAAGAATGTCGATGAGGGGTTCGTAGCTGGTGAACACATGCTCCATTAAACGAATCATATGATGTATGATTTTTCTACCTCTGCCAGAGAACTTGAATTTAAAATCGAGTTGTTTGAGCACCTGTATCAAGTCATCAGCATGATGGCCTATGGGGTGTTTGCCCACAAGGAATGGTTGCAAGGTGCCTTCCCAATTGGTGGCAGGTACACGAATTCGAGGAGTTATATGTCTAAAGATTTGAGGGTTTGCTGTGGATCAGTAACCTGGAAAAAGGGATAAAATTAAGGTAAAATTTACATTGTTGCATAAGGTTTTGACATTTGTTACAAAAGGAGTGCTTTCAAGGTGTTTACTAGGTCTACCCATTTTTGCTCAGTTCGAGCCGTCTTTCGTTGGTGGACGGCCCTTTGGTGTTCTTGTATAAGTCTCGACCGAATGGCTGCCTGAAGTTGGTCATGGAGGCTGGCGCATGACTGGCGGTGCTCTTCCACCAAACGATTTTCCTCATGCATGCAGCCGTCTAAGGTCTCCAGCTCTTTTTGAAGGCTGTCAAGCTCCTTCATTTTCTGAGAAATCTCAGCGGCCAAATTGTGGTGCGCTTGCTGGAGTTCACTCAACCTGTTGGAGGCTTCATTGAGGTCCGTTGCCGCTTTTGATAGGGAAGCCTCGATGGCCGCAGTATCGGGCGTGGGTTGAGACAGTGCAGGGTCGGATGTTAGAGGTTGGATCAAAGTAGGTCGGTTTGAAGCTCGATGATCCTCTCCACCATCCGACTGAGGCCTGGTGCCACTACAGACTCGGCAAGAGTCTGCACCAGTAAGTCAATTGCCACCTGAGCTAGAGAATTAAGGTCCTCAGAACTCAGGTCGGCCAGTGACAGGTCGGCGCAACGCATCACTACTGGTCGGGCAGATGCCAGTAACGGCACTCTCGTGAGAAAGGTAATCTCACGAGTAGCCTGTTAAAGCAGGTTAGAGTGATCAGAGACTCAAAAGTAAAAGTAAGTTAATGCGGTAATAAGGAAGTTACCTGATTGATGACGGTCGTTGCTTCGGAGGGCGTCAATAGGACCGGGGCTAGTGGTGGAGGACCAGGTCGGATCCTCGTCCAGGCGACCGATTCGGCGGCCGCGGAATGGGGACCTACGAAGTCTGGCTTCGAATCTTGAAAAATAAAGTTTTAAGTCAAAGAAGGTCGGGATTAATACAAGGCAATGAAGAAGGAAGAAATACTGACCACGACTTCGCGATTCTGATTAACAGAAGCATCACCCGACTCCGAAGAGGAGACATCGACCGGTTCGGGATTGTGGACTGGCTCGGGATGTTGGACTTGTTTGGGGTCTGCTTGGACTGGTTTGGGGTCTGCTTGGACTGGTGGAAGCACCAACGGGGCTGGCTCTGCGGTCGGTTGAACGAATTCAGAAGCCACTAACGGTTGATGTTCGGCGGCAATTGGTTCATCCACAGGGTCGGCTACCGCAGGCCCCTGAGATAGGGAGAATAACTTAGATTATGAATGAGGAATATAATTTCACAACTCATTCCATACTCACCGGAAGCATAGCTGGTCGGGAAGGGGTAAAAGTTGATGAGGAAACCTGCATCAATGTCGGATCCTTCTCCCGACGGATCACTGGCAGTCCCGCTGATGGAGTGGTCGGCTATTGGCCGGTCGGAGCAGCAGGCAGAGAAGGGGTGGTTTGCGCTCAAGTAAGGAGGCAAAGTTAGAAGTTATGATTGTGAGAGATAGAGGAGTTTGGAAAGTACCTCTTGGGTTAGAGGTTGGACGGCTGACAGGTCAGCTAGTCGGGTGGCTGGTTGATCGGTGGGCTGGGTGGCTGGTTGATCAGCCGAATGGTCGGTTGGTTGATCGGCAGGCTGGTCGGTTGGTTGCTCAGCAAGCGACACTGAAGACAAGAAGTTTTCAGGAATATATTAAAAGGAAAAACAAAGTTAGATTATGGTTTGTCTTTACCTAAGTGTCGCCGCACATTAGCAGGTAGCCAGATGGGGTCCACAGGTAAGGACACCAAATAGTCCTCCACCGTCTGCCGATCATACGCGGGTCTCGTGGTGGTCTTGGTTCGGGCGGCTCTCTTTCTCTTTGGGGCACTGGGGCCTTTGGTAGGAGCTGCCCGCTTCCTCCTAAGAACGGTGGCAAGAGGAGGTGAGCCCAAGGCGAGGGCTGGAGGAGGAGTTAATTTCCCCAGCAATTGGTCAGTAGGAGGGGCCACCACAGTCCAAGGGGCCGACCACCAGGAGGGAAAGGCTTCGACTGTTTGGGGATTACGGCAAAAGGGAAGGTAAGAGTTGGATGTGAGATAAGAAGATAGCTGGGATAGGTAGGGCAGAATTAAGGAGGGGATCACTCGCCCGTCGGGGCTCTGGGTTATTAAGTGTGGTCGGGCGAGTGAACCCGGCAGACCTTGACAGCAGCCGAACTGTCAAGACAAAAATTGCAGCTGATAGTTCAAAGTATAAAAAGATTTATGGTTTTTTTTATCAAACTTGGGACTAGAGAAAAGAGATCGTGGTTTGAGGGCTGAGTCCGAGGAATAGGGGTAGGTCGGATAAGGCAAGGGGTCTAGATAAGGATGGGGATAGTTGGTATCCGAGTAAGGCCAAAAAAGCTCAGTGATGTACTGAACGTAAGTCTTATAAACAAAAAATAGCCGCGATGACAGGGTCGGAAAGGTGGAGTGTAGAAGAATTGGGCGTTAGTTGAGCTAGGGCTAACCCAAGAGACCTATGGGGGTTCGGAGATATAGGGAGCCGACCAAAAAATGCTTTTGGGAAATAAAGTCTCAGCCAAAGTTCAAAAAACCAAAAAGGGCCAAAGACAGCTGTGTCCGCCCTCTTAGTGTCTAGAAGGCGGTCACCGACTCTGGATAAACCCTCATACAAATTGGCCAAAAATAGGGTCCCTAAAGAAAAGAAGCGACCACTGGCCATGTGGATGGCTAAATCTACTTGCGAAATTAAAACTGATTTGGAGGAGGAAAGAATTGCGTACCTGAAAAGGTATAAGGATAATTCAAATCTCAGAATAAATATATATAAAACAGGTCAGGCGAAAGGGATTATGTACCTGCATAGCCAGAATAGTAGAAAGGCGGTGTGCTCCAGGGCGGTCACTGGAGAACCTTCAGCACCCTGGTGGCGAATGACAAAATTAGTCCAGCTGCGATCCTTCTCAGGGGTGCGAGCAAGCAACCAGCCTTCGTGGTCTGGTGCTGGTTCCTACCCGTCCAATGACCCCAAGACAGGGTCGTCACCAACCACAGGGAGATGAGCGATCATAGCCACATCCATCAAGGTTGGGCCAATCGGGCCAGTTGGGAGAAGGAAAATGCCCAATTGGGCATTCTAGAAGGCCGCCATGGCTAGAAAGACTTTATCGTGGAGGTACAGGGGTTGGGTGGAGAGAAAAATGGCATTATCAATCCCCTGTCATCGCCATGGTTCATAAAAAATAGGAGATAACCTAGAATACCATGAACGAAAGGCGTCTTTAGGATCGGTAAGGTGTGTTTTTGATGAGGTCTTTAACGTGTTCAGGTTTGAAATCAGGGTTGTTAATGGCTAAGGGAGTTACAGAAGAGATGACGTTCCTCATGCGAGAAGCGTCCTTGGAGGAGGTATAACAGGGACGAAGAGTGGGAGTAAGAACAATAGAAGAAAAAAAGGGGACGTCTGGAACAGAGCCATCAAAGGGCAATGTAGGAACATACTGGTTGGACATGGTTGAAAGAGGACGAAACTTGAATGAGGAAGGAGGAAATACGATCGCAAAAGAAGAGAGTGATTAGAAGTATAAGGAAGAAGATGAAGATAAAGGGGTTTTAAGTGGGGTTTTTACAAAACCCCATGATTAGACAGTGTAATGATGAACAGACTCCATGACCACATCACATCTCACACTGATCGAGAAGTGACGGTAGGGAGTCGGGCGGGAGGAGGCAAATTGTTAAATATTTAGGGTTTTTATAGGCCTATGATTAGATTCTAACAGTTGGGCCCACAAATAAAACCCAAAAAGGGAAAGTGGGCTTCTAAAGGCTCATTTGAAGGAAAGGCTAGTTAATCGGTCGCTTGGTTGGGCGACCCGTTAATTGCTTGATCGATTAGTTGGTCGGTTGTTTGGTCAGACGGTTGTTCAATCGCTTGAAAGGCCGGTTAGTTGGTCACTTGATTGGGCGACTAGGTAATCGTTTGATTGATTGGTTGGTCGGTCATTTGGTCGGACGATGGTTTAGTCGTTTGAAGGAGCTGGGAAGTTGGTCATTTGACTGGGCGACCAGTTGGTCGTTTGATCTAGCCACTAGTCAGTCTCTTGATCAGTCGGTTGGTCGATCGCTTGGTTGTTCGGTAGGTTCAGTCGGTGAATGGTCCAGACGTTTATCTAGTCGGGTGATGGTTTATGATTCGTCCGAACCGGTAAAGTTGTTTTCGAGTCGTCTGTTCGAGCATACGGTTGCTAGTATAAATGCAACCAAAGACGGTTTTTCAGACGGTTGTAAACACGAAAGGGTTTCTTCGTCAGTTATAACTGATTTTGCACGATCTGATAACTGATTTAGAGGGCATATTAACAAGCGGTTCCGACTGGCAAAAGATATCTTCAATCTACATCAATTTCAGTGAAAATGCTTTGGGGAACATATTTTATTTTCTTTATGTATCTAGTTTAGTTTACATTTTGTATGGTGCCAAGGAATCTTAGATTCCAGATGTTATTGCAGTCAAATTCGAATTTCATTCGGATTTTACTTTTTATTGTTGGTTGAAAAACAGCAGCAACACCTATATTTACTAATCATATACCCATATTGTCTGATACTGTCAGTTGAACCCAAAACCAGCCACGCCGGCCCTCGAACCAGTCCAAGCAAACCCTGAACTAGTCCAAAATCCCAAGCCAGTCCAAAATTCTGAACCAATCCAACACCCCGAATCAGCCGAAGTCTCCTCCTTGGAGTCGGGCGATTCCTCCGTCAACCAGAATCATGAAGCTGTGGTTAGCATTTCTCTCTTCTGCACTTTCTCATTTCCTAATTCCAACCCTTCTCAATTTGAACTTTGATTCCTTACGGGTTCTGAGCCGGGCTTCATAGGTCCCCATTCTGCAGCCCCCGAATCGGTCGCCAGGACGAGGATCCGACCTGGTCCTCCACCACCGGGCCTGGTTCTCCTGGCTCCTTCCGTGGCCTCGGCCGTCCTCATTCAGGTAACTTCCACATTACTCCACTAAATTACCTTTAAGTTAGTTTTTTAATCACTCCAATTGGTTTTAACAGGCTACTCGTGAGATCAACTTTCTCACCAGAGTGCCGTTGCTGGTGGCTGCCCAACTGGTGGTGATGCACTGCGCTGACTTGTCATTCGCCGACTTGAGTCCTGGAGACCTTGATTCTCTGGCTCAAGTGGCCATTGACTTGCTGGTGTAGACTCGTGCTGAGTCTACAGCAGCCCCGATCCTCAGTCGGCTGATGGAAAGGATCACCGAGCTTCAAGCCGACCTTCCCCTGATCCAACCTCCAGCATCCGATACTGCACCGTCTCAACCAACACCTGACACAGCGGCCATTGAGGCTTCCCTGTCAAGAGTTTCAGAAGACCTCAATGAAGCCTCCACCCGGTTGAGTGAGCTCCAGCAAGCGCGACACAATTTGGCCGCCGAGATTTCCTAGAAAATGAAGGAACTCGAAGGCCTCCAAAAGGAGCTGGAGACTCTGGACGGATGCATCCAAGAGGCGGGTCGCTTGGTAACAGAACAACGCCAGACCCAAGCAAGCCTCCATGGCCAACTACAAGTGAGCCTTTGGTCGACCCAGGCGGCCTTTCAGCAACGGAGGACGGCCTGGTCTAAACAAAAATGGGCAGACCTACGAACCGCCCTTAGAGCCCTCCTTTTGTAGATGTCAAAATGTCAAACCTTGTATATATAAATGTAACTTTTGACCTTAATTTTATCATATTTTCCTGATCACTGATCCACGAATTTGCACCACAAAATTAAAACATGAATCTCCTATTTAAATCAAACCTCAAAAGAACAAATCATAGCAAACCTTCGAACCTTCCAACACATGGCTTCTCCCCGAATTCGTATTCCTGCCACCAACTGGGAAAGTTCCCTGCAACCGTTTTTTGTAGGCAAATACCCTATAGGCCGTCATGCTAAAGACTTGATACAAGTGCTCAAACAACTTGAGTTAAATTCAAGTTTTCTGGCAGGGGTAGGAAAATCATACATCGTACGATTCACCTAATGGAATGTGTATCCACTGGTTATGAACCCCTCACCGATATTCTCACTCGCATATCCAACCTTGATCATCATATGGATATGATAGATCATCATGTCATGGTCGTTCTCCCTGACCTTAACTGGAACAACATTTTCTATTAGCAAAGATCAACACTTTCCAGATTGCGTATTCTTGTTGAGCGAGAACGTCATTCTCTACAAGATATGAAAGTTCGCACCGAACAAGACCTTCAAGAAATGCAAGACAAATGGGATTGTTATCGTCTCGACCTAGAAGATCTCCTTGACAAGGAAGCCGAAATGGTTACTGCAAATTGGTATGAAGATTCGGAACCAGAAGATGATCACGTTTGTGTCACCCTTTCGGATGACGAATAAAACCCCTTCCTATGGGTTCAAACCCTCAAAGGGTTCTTAGATTTCTTGTAATAAAAATTAACGACAGTGCTCTGGAAAGGCAAGAAAATACCTTTTCAGATACTTGGCATTAATATTGTCATGTACTAATTTCCCTTCCTGATTCACAATAATAAAAGCTCCATTCCCAATTTTTCTGTGAATGATGAAAGACCCCTCCCAATTCGGGGACCATTTACCCATCTGATCAACTTTCTTATACGTGGGTAATATTGTTTTCCATACTAGATCTCCTTCTGAAAAAGTTCGAGGAGACACCTTCTTTCCATAATATCGTGCCCCGCACTTCGTTCTGCCAGATCATTTGTTCCAAGGCTTCCATACGTTCTGCATCCACTGTCTCCAGTAGTTGCATCATACTTTGCTGATACCCCATGGTGTAGTCCATACTAGTGTGAGCCACTCAGAAGGTATGTATGTTGAGTTCGGCTAGAAGTACAGCATCCTAGCCAAACGTGAGCTGATAACGAGAAAATCCCGTGGATGAACTCTTATTGTTCCGATGAGTCCATAAAGCTTGGGGCAACAACATATGCCACTTCTTGGGATTTTCTTCTATCATTTTCCGAATGATATTGATAGTGATCTTGTTTGTTACCTCAACCTGCCCGTTGGCCTGTGGATAGTAAGGTGATGAATGGTGAAGTTTCACGTGAAAACTTGCCAAAAATTCAATAAACTTCTTGCCTGTTAACACCATACCCTGATCAGTGATGAGAGTATGTGGAATGCCAAACCGGTAAATGATATGATTGAGCACGAACTCAATCACTTCCTTTTGTTTCACATTCTTCAAAGGAACTGCTTCGACACATTCGGGAAAATAATTGGTAGCCACTAAAATAAATGAATGATGTTTAGATGAAGATGGATGGATTTTACCAATAACGTCAAGTGCCCAGGCTTTCAAAGGCCATGGTTTAACCATCGTCTGCAACTCCACCGACGACAGATGGTTCAATGGACCATTTCTCTGACATTCTTGGTATCCCCTTGCAAATTTGATTCAATCCTCAAATATTTTAGGCTAGTAAAAACCCATGCGATGAAAGCCCAACTCATGTTAAGACCTGCTCTATGTGCTCCACATATTCCACTATGAACCTCCTGCATCACCTCCAAGGCTTCCTTCGGATGCAAACATCTCAGCAAAACCTCCTCTACGGTTCTCTTATATAACACTCCCTCCACTAACTGAAAACGCAAAGCTTTTAGCCGGACACCCATAGGTGTTGATGGGTCTGGGGCTTGCAGATAAGCAATGATCTCGGTTCTCCACTCTGCAGACATATTAATATTTCCAATATCAATCTGCCTGCATGCGGCCTGGGCCAGACTATCTGCATGCTGATTTTCTGCTCTTGGGATGTGTTTGACAATTACCTCTGCAATTCTAAACAGTAAATGGTGCACTACATCTCTGTATTGGCGTAAATAAGGGTAATTGCATATGTACCGCCTCAGGACTTGGTTAATGATCAACTGTGAATCTCCGTAAATGATGACCGACTGAACGTTCTTTGCCACCAACATCTCTAGCCCCAAAATTAATGCCTCGTGCTCAGCCGAATTGTGGGTCACTTCTTCCATCTGTAATTGTAGCACAATCTTTTGTGTGTCATGCCCTTTCAAAATTACTCATGCCCTTGATCTTCCGTTTGCCCGAGATCCATCAAAAAACATCTGCCAGGGGTTAGTTCCTATATAAGGCACTAGTTCATTATCGTTAAATTCACCTCTACTAAATTCTGCCAATAGGTCAGCCACCACTTGACCCTTTACTGCTTTGAGAGGCCTGTATTTTAAAGAAAAATAGGCCAGTTTGATAGCCCATTTCATCAATCTCCCTTGCATGGTAGGCCTGTGCAAGAGCAACTTAACCAAGTCCACTTTGGAGACCACTTCAATTTCCCTTGGCAGGATATAATGCTCCAATCAGGTACAAGCGAACACTAGAGAATAACACATTTTTTCTGGCATGGTATAATTTAACTCAGGCCCTACCAGGGTCTTACTCAAATAGTAAATAGCCCTCTCTTTTCCATCATCCCATTCTTGGACCAGGATACTACTCACCACATCCAAACTATTAGCTACATATAATCTTAAAGGTCAATTACCTTTTGGAGGAACCAAAACAGGGGGTTCTATTAGCGCCTGTTTGATCGCTTCAAACGCTTCCTGTTGCTCAGAACCCCAAACCAAATCGGTTGTTTTATTTGTCAATAGCTTGGTAATGGGTTTTAGTTACCCTGCAGCATTTTATATGAATCGCCTCAAATAATTTACCTTTCCCAGGAAACTTCGAACCTCCTTGATGGTTCGGGGTGGACGAACTGCCCGGACTGCTTTGGCCTTGTTGGCATCCACTTCTATTACCTTTTTGTGCACCAAAAAACCTAAAAACTTCCCAACTGATACCACAAACGCACACTTAGTTGGATTCATCTTAAGGTTGTACCTCTTCCTCCGAGCAAAGGCATTCTCGAGGTCACCCAAGTGTGTGCTGAAGTCGGCCGATTTCACTATCACATCATCAATATACACATCTATTGACTGCCCAATAAGATCATGGAAAAAGGTACTCATAGCTTGTTGATATGTATCCCCTACGTGTTTCAACCCGAAAGGCATTACCGTCCATTCGTAAATTCCCAATGCCCCTGGGCATCTGAACGCGGTCTTTGGAATATCTTCCTCTACCAGAAAAATCTGATTATATCTAGCATATCCATCCATCAAACTTAAAATCTTATATCCAGAAGCCAAATCGATCAGCATGTCTGCCACGGGCATGACATACTCGTCTTTAGGAGTTGCCAAATTAAGATCTCTGAAATTGATGCATATCCTGATCTTCCCATTCTTTTTAGTTACGGGAACTATATTTGCCAACCAGTCCACGTACCGACAAGGTCGGATGAAGCCTGCTTTCAATAAATTCTCGATCTCCTCTTTGATCTGAGGGATCAGTTCAGGACTGATTCTCCTGGGTGGTTGCTTGTATGGCCTGAAACCATTTTTTATGAGCAACCGATGCTCAATCAACCTCCACGCTAATCCAGGCATTTCTGAATAATCCCATGCCAGACATTCCATATTCCTCTGTATTAGCGCTATCATCTGTTGTTCTTTGGATAATAAACCACTTACCCGAACCACTCTAGGTACCTGGTTGGTTCCTAGGTTGTATTCAATGAGTGGGTCTTGTGAAGACAGAGAAGATTCTGTTTTCTCCAGAAGATCTGGCCAACGAAAACCTTTGCCTTCAGCAACACAATTATCCCAACCCCTAGAGCTACGTAATTTAACCATTATTTCATTTAAATAAAATTGTTTAATTAAAACATCACATGTATCAAATTCTTCCATAAAAGTAAGAATAAAAATTTCAGAAGTCTGGCTAACATCAGAGCCACTAAATACGAAGATATTTCTTATTGAAACACATAACTTTGAGTGGTAAGCCTGCAGCTCTTCCATAGTTTTCCTTAATCAAACAGTGTTGTTTGAGATAGGGGGGACATACTCGGAATACAACACTTATTCTTCCACACTTTCCGAGGCATCAAAGGGGTTTTGGCTTGCATCCAACTTGTAGACCTGATCCCCTTCCCAGAACATTATTTGCTGATGGAGTGACGAGGGAACACATTTGGAAGCGTGAATCCAGTCCGTTCCTAACAATGCTGAGAAAGTAGTCTTTACATCTACCACAAAGAACACTGTAGAAATTACCTTTGCCCCCACCTCAATAGGAGCAACCAACATGCCTTCTGGTTTGGTCAGTTGTCCTGTGAAACTAGTCATCTCAATGTCTACTGGAGACAGATCTCCAACTCCTTTTCCAAGCCTCTTGAGGTTTCTCAGAGGCATGACGTTAAAAATAGCTCCATTATCAATAAAAACCTTGTTAACCGGCATTCGACAAATATGAGCGTATACGTATAATGGCTTTAAATGAGGAATTGCACCTTCGGGTAAAGGCGGGAAGATCATTGGCGGGAGTAATTCTGGCACCAACTTCGGACCCATCGCTATCTATGCCCATTCTGGTTCTTTCATATAACCATCACTCAAACTTGCCCATTATTCCTCTTCAAACCGACGCATGCCAGTCATCCCAACCTGAAATGGTGTATTGTCTGTTCCTCCCGTGTTTTGAATCCTTTTGCGTAATCCTTTCATCTCATCTTGAGAAAATGAACGAAAAACCACATTAGATGGTTCCTCTTTCACTTCTTTTATCACCGGATCGATATTAATTCATCTACAGAATTGACAACAAAAACACTGAGCCTTCTTAATTTGTCTCTCTTGAAATCTTCGTTCGGGTGACATTTCTGGTGGTTCCGGTCGTCCTTTCCATGATTGTTTCCCGTGCCTAGCAACATATCTATGTTTGGCATTATGAATTTTTGTTCGGTTCATACCTGGAAACCGCAGATCTATGTCAACCGGAAGTGGCTTCCGATTCCTATTCCATCCTTTATGCACCTGCCTAGGTTTGTGGGTCGGTTGATCGCGAACCACTGCTTGATCCTTCACTTTCACTTCAAAAGTGCCATCCACCTTATCCCATTTCTCCACAACCCGACCCTTGCAAACTTTGAACTTATCTTTCGACTCTTCTACCCTATCCTTAGGCTTCCGTTCCCTTCTCCTTGTGTCTTCATCGTCTTCCATCCGATAGTCCTGTGAAAGACGAACATAAGTCATAGCAGTAGTTACCTTTGGAAAGGGTTGTTGTTCCACTCCCATTGTGACATATTGGAAATGTCCGGCCTTAATGGCCCTTTGAATTTCCTTTCGAAAATGCATGCATTGACGGGTGTAGTGAGTAAAAGAGTTATACCATTTGCAATATGGCCTCCCTTTTATTTCTTCTTTGGTTGCCAAACATTGTCCCTTCAGGATTCGAATTTGCCCATCGGCCAGGAGAAAGTCGAATATTTCATTGCTTTAGATGCGTTGAAGGTAGGTTGATCCTTCTCTTCCATCCCCGGAATCGGTTTCAAATTGGGACATACATATGGTTTCCCATGTACGATCTCAGCTGCCATCTCCTCCGCATTTCTGGCATGTTCGACATCTGATAAATAGACTTCTGTTTCCACACTGGCCATTTGTTGTGCTTTATGTCACCGGTAATTCTGATCCTTTTCCATGAACAAGGACTCCAAACGACCAGCTTTAGCCACCAAACTGGCTAAATCTCAAACATCATGTGCTGTTAAAGCTTCCCGTAGCCGTGAATGCATATTTCTGACCACCAAATTGGTCATCTCGCTTTCTTCAATCACAGTCGGACAATGACCTTTCATCAGACGGATTCATTCGATGAACTGGTATGTTGTTTCTTCTGGCATCTGTTTGATTTCTAACAGATCCGTGAGTGATACCATCGGAAGAGGATTAAAGAATCTAGCATGAAATGTTGCTTCCAAATCCTCCCAGGTTTGGATTTGTCCGGCCGGAAGGTTAGCAAACTAAGAAAATGTTGTTCTAGTTAGGGACAATCAAAACAATTGTAACTTATAAAAAGGATTGTTACCGACTTCCCCCAATTGGACCGTGAAATGACCCACATGCTCTATAGTTGATTAACCATCTTCTCCCGAGAAGGCGTGGAAATCTGGCGGCCTATAATTTCTTGGGAGAGGGTGTTCATTGATAACTCTCTTTGGAAAAGGTGTTTGATACATCGGCCTGTTCACCGTTTGAGGATTCATGCCAAAATGCACTCGTAATACTTGGGCGATGTCTTCTGGGTCCGCCCTGGGTGGATTATGATCAAACACCGGAATGGGGTTGTGAACGTGACCTCCCAACCTCTCATCAAACATTACTTGATCAATTTCCCCTAGTACCCAGTGGGATTGTGTTTGGGTAAGTCAAGGGCATTTTCCCTCTATCCCCCTAGCGGCAACACTTGGGATAGTATTGTCTACGAAGGATGGCCCAGCAAAATTTGTCTGTAATCGAGATGGTGACGTCGCTGGTGGTTTTACGGTGGGTTGAAGAGTCACCCTTGCCAACGTTTGATCCAACATATTCTGCATTAAATTATGTTGCTCTCGCAACATTGCCTGCATGGTCTGTGTCTGCTGATTGTGCAAAACTATTGAACATATGTCACCCAATCTTTGGGTGCTTGGAGAAAGTCCCCTGTGTTAACCACGGAGAGTAATGTTGTTTCTCCCGCCGTGGTGGAAGAGACTTGAGGCTATGAACCTGCCATATGGATCCTTCCGATGATTTGGCCGGACCTCAATCGTATGAAATTTTTGTCTGATGTAGGATCAGCAATCTTGCCTTATCTCCCACTGTGGTCACCAAATTGTTGATGCCGTTTTCAACCAACAATAAAAAGTAAAATCCGAAATAAACTCGAACTTGACTACAATAATATCTGGAATCGAAGATTCATAAATATCGTATAAAATGTAAGAAAAAGTAAAAACAAACTGATACTAAAAAAAAATAAAAGATGATCTCCAAAGCGAATTTCATTGAAATTGAAGTTGATTGAAAATGTTTTCTGCCGGATGTGAATTGCTTGTTATATGTTCCCTAAATCAGTTATTGGATCGTGTGCGCAGTCAGTTGTAACTAATGGAAAACCCCCTCGTGGTTGCAACCGCCTGAAGAACCGTCTTCGGTTATGTTTCGTGCTACCAACCGACCAGCTGACTAGACCAGGCAACTGATCAACCGACCAATCAAGCGACTGATCAACCGACCAATCACGCGACTAACCAACCGACCAATCAAGCGACTGATCAACCGACCAACCACGCTACTGACCAACCGACTGATCATCCGACCAATCAAGCGACTGATTGACCGACCAATCAAGCGACCGATCAACCGACCTATTTCTTCAATGGGCGTCCAAAGGCCTACTTTCTTTTTGGGTTTATATATGGGCCCAAACGTTAGAATCCAGTTATAGGCCCAATAAAAACCCTAAAATATTTTAATATGTAACAATAATGAAAAAGAAAAACAGTGAAGAAACAAAAGAAATAACTATATTCACTTAAAGAACTATATAACAAATACGAAAAGCACTATAATGAGAACTATAGAGCACAAAGTATAATCCCTTAAAGCAATTTTTAATAAAAAGAAAAATCAGTGAAGAAACAAAAGCACAAATTTTATTTCTCTAAAGCACTATGTAACATATACGAAAAGCACTGTATTAGAACTCTATAGCACATATTTTAATCTCGCAAAGTGTTATATAATAAAAAGGAAAAATAATGAAGAAACAAAAGTGCTAACTATATTACTTTAAAAAACTATGTAATATATACGAAAAGCACCGTAATTATAAATCTAGAGCACAAAGTCTAATCTCATAAAGTGATATATAATAAAAAGGAAAGGTAGTTAAGCAACAAAAGTACAAATTCTATTCCCTTAAAACACTAGAAACATATACGAAAGCACTGTAATTAGAACTCTAGAGCACAAAGTATAATCTCACAGAGTGATATATAATAAAAAGGAAAAACAATGAAGAAACAAAATCTTTAACAATATTTCTTTAAAGCACTATATAACAAATAAAATAAGCACTATAATTAGAACTATAGAGCACAAAGTATAATCTCATGAAATGTTATATAATAAAAAGGAAAAACAGTGATGAAACGAAAGCAATAACTATATTCCCTTAAAGCACTATATAGCAAATACAAAAAATATTGTTATTAGAAATATGGAGCACAAAGTATAATCTCACAAAGTGCTATATAATAAAAAGAAAAAAACAGTCAAGAAAAAAAAAACACTAAATGTATTCCCTTTAAGTACTATGTAACATATACGAAAAGCACTTTAATTAGAACTCTAGAGCACAAAGTACAATTTCATAAAGTTTTATATAATAAAAAGGAAAAATAGTGAATAAACAAAAGGGCTAACTATATTACTATAAGGAACTATGTAGCATGTACAAAAAACACTGTAATTAGAACTCTAGTGCACAATGTATAATCTCATAATATGATATATTATAATAAAAAGGAAAAACAGTGAAAAAACACAACGCTAACTATATTTCTTTGAAGCACTATATCAGAAATAGGCAAAGCACTGTAATTAGAACTATGGAGCACAACGTATAATCTTATGAAGTGCTATATAATAAAAAGTAAAAAGCAGTCAAGAAAAAAACACTACTTGTATTCCCTTAAAACACTATGTAATATATACGAGAAGCTCTGTAATTAGAGGACAAGTTAAAATCTTCAAAAGTGCTATATAATGAAAAGGAAAAATAGTGAAGAAACAAAAGCGCTAACTATATTCCCCTAAAGCACTATATAACAAATACAAAAAACACTGTAATTCAAAATGTAGAGCACAAAGAATAGTCCCCTAAAGTGCTATATAATAAAAAGAAAAAGCAACCAAGAAACAAAAGCACTAACTGTATTCCCTTAAAATAATATGTAACATATACAAAATGCCCTGTAATTAGAACTCTAGAGCACAAAGTATAATCTCATAAAGTATAATATAATAAAAAGAAAAAATAGTAAAGAAACAAAAACGCTAACAATATTACTTTAAAACAATATGTAACATATATGAAAAGCACTTTGATTAGAACTCTAGAGCACAAAGTATAATCTCATAAAGTGATATATCATAAAAAGGAAAAATAGTAAATAAACAAAAACGCTAACTATATCCCTTAAAGCACTATATAACAAATGCGAAAAGCATTGTAATTAGAATTATAAAGCACAAGTATATTCTTATGAAGTACTATATAATAAAAAGTAAAAGACAGTCAAGAAACAAAAGCACTACTTGTATTCCCTTAAAACACTATGTAACATATACGAAAAGCTCTATAGTTAGAACTCTAGAGCACAAGGTATAATCTCATAATGTGCTATGTAATGAAAAGGAAAAATAGTGAAGAAACAAAAGCGCTAACTATATTCTCTTAAAGAACTATATAACAAATACGACAAGCACTGAATTAAAAATGTAGAGCACAAAGTATAATCCTATAAAGTGCTATATAATCAAAAGAAAAGGCAGTCATGTGATAAAAGCAATAATTGTATTCCCTCAAAGTACTATGTAACATTTACG
Source organism: Andrographis paniculata (assembly GCF_009805555.1). Taxonomy (NCBI): domain Eukaryota; kingdom Viridiplantae; phylum Streptophyta; class Magnoliopsida; order Lamiales; family Acanthaceae; genus Andrographis; species Andrographis paniculata. The sequence goes on from NW_026137611.1 coordinate 5,317,182, forward strand.
AAGAGCATTATAATTAGAAATCTAGAGCACAAAGTGTAATCTCATAAAGTGTTATATAATAAAAAGGAAAAACAATGATGAAACAGAGGCGCTACCGGTATTCCTTTAAAACACTATGTAATATATACGAAAAGCAATGTAATTAAAACTATAGAGCACAAAGTATAATCTCATAAAATGGTATATAATAAAAAGAAAAGGCAGTCAAGAAACAAAAACACTAATTGTATTCCCTTAAAACACTATGTAACATATACGGAGAACACTGTAGTTAGAACTCTAGAGCACAAAGTATAATTTCATAAAGTGTTATACAATAAAAAGGAAAATCAATGAAGAAACAAAAGCACTAACTATATTACTTTAAAGTACTATGTAATATATATAAAAAGCACTGTAATTAGAACTCTATAGTACAGAAAATGGTGCCTAGGACTTCGCATCATGGACCCATTGAATCTGGGTGGGCCAGTATTGTTGAGTTGTGGGATTTGGTTTTGGTCAAATCTACAAAAGTGTCCAATGACCCGAAAAGTTGTTTATATTGGGTTGGGCTGAACGGTTGTAGGAATAAATTCGCCCCGGGTGGAGGGTAGACTACACAAAAATTGCGTGGGCGCATCCTTTGATGGTAACCGACTTGAGTTATTAGAAGTTTTTATAGGGTTACCATCAGGCGGTTACCTAGCCAAATTCAAAACTGAATCCAGCTGTCCGAACAGATGGTGAATGAAAGGATAAGAAGGGAAGCACGCCAAAAAGATGAGGAAGGCAAAGCAAAAAAGAAAAATTGATCTTTGTTCAGACTTTATTTTCTTGCTCTTTGTTTACATTTCAATTTGCTTTTTAGGTAATGTCTGTGCTTAGGGATTCATATGTAATCTCAAGCCATCCCATCAAATTTGAAGCATTTCTTGGTTTGAATTTTATTTTATTTTGTTAGGATTTGATAGCCAACAAATTGTCGACCACAGTGGGAGGAATTCGCAAGATTGTCAATTACACACCTCAAGACAGCTTTATTCAACTACGCTCTAGTCGAATTGTCGAAAGAAGTCATAACCACATGGCTGGTTCTCAGTCTCAACCCCCCAGTACATCTGCGAGAAGCACGGCAATTGAACAACCAGCAGACCGCTACCATGCAAGAAATGGTCCGTGGTTAGCAAAATCTGCTGCAAAATATGATAGATCAAGCTTTCTCAAGGGTTATACTTCAAATGGGCCCAATACCCTCAGTACTATCTCCATCCGACTTCAGGCAAATTTTGCGGGACCATCTTATATTAAGAGCACAATGCAAAGTGTCATGGTTCCGAGCAGGGCGGACAGGGGAAAGTCACGTCTTACTTACCCCAATGGTTCCACTAGGAACAAGAACAAAGCCCCCTCTAAGTTATTTGAGGGAAGAACGTCTGGGAGGACAAGGCCATGATCCTATCATTATACATGACAACCCACCGTATAAGGTTGACCCGGAAGACGTCGCTCATGTTCTTAGAGTACATTTCAGGATGAATCCTCAGATGATGAACCGTCCAGCGTATCAGAGACCATTTCCAGAAAGAATTATCAATCAACACCCCCTCCCAAGGAATTACCGGCCTCCAGATTTTCACGTCTTTTCGGGTGAAGACGGTTTTTCTACAATAGAGCATATGGGGCATTTTACTGCTCAACTTGGCAAAATCAGTAACAATCCAAACCACAAATTGCAGTTATTCAGGATCTCGCTGACAAAGACGACATTTTCTTGGTTTGCTAGTCTGCTACCCGGACAAATCCAAAATTGGGAAGGATTAGAAGCCGCTTTTCACGCCAGATTTTTAATCCCATACCCATGGTTTCATTAACCAATTTATTGGAAACAAAGCAGATGAATGAAGTGTATCTCAGGTCATAGAGCGCGTCTGGGTGATGAAATGCAGATGCCAGACTATTATTGATAAGGGAGAGATGACAAATTTGGAAGTCCATAATAAGCACACCAGGCTGAGGGAGGCTCTGACAGCCCATGACATACGAGATCTGGCACAGCTCGCATCAAAGGCAGGACGGTTGGAATCTTGTTCAAAGAGAAAGACCAAAGTTTGTGAGAGGAAGATTCCAGCAAATGGCCAATATAGGGGCGGACATTTATACCCCCAAAGTAGCAAATCGTGAGGGAACAGAAGAGATGGTTGTTGAAGTTATTAAAAGGAAACCTTACGTCTGTTCCAAATTAAAACCTACACCAGGGACGGAAACCAACAAGGATGAACCTACTTTTGATACATCTAAGGCCGATGAAACTTCGATATATTATTGGCTGACGGGTAAATCCGCATTCCGAAAGGGCAGAAGTTGGCCACTAAGGAAGAGATCAAAGGGCAACCATATTGTAGGTTGCATGATTCGTTTACACACAATACGCGTCAATGCACCCATTTTCGGAAAGAAATACAAAAAGCCACTAAGGAAGATTCAAGTATGTCACTGTCAGCGTTGAACAACAACCGTTTCCGAAAGTCACTATGGCTACCATCAATATGGACAGAGGACAGAGCCTAGGAAAATGTCAGAAGTTTCGTCTAGAGTGGGCAAAAAATAGGACAATTTGGACGGTACCTTCGTAGTCAAGTTAAAAGATGAAGTGTTCATGCCCCCCAGATCCATACGCAAGCCCCACCCACCAAAAAATGATGGTTGGAATCAAAATTGGAAGCCGTTACCCATCAACATCGATCCAAGCTTCCCTGGGATGAACTGTACAGCTAAGTAGAGGTATGCAGCCATGCAAGGAAAACAACCAAAAAATGGTAGGAATAAGCAGAATTATGGGAAATTTAACCAAGAGGCGAATAATAGGCATCAGAGGCAAAATTTAAAAGAGGATCTCAAACCATATGTCAGCATTCTAAGTCGAATAGATAAGGGGGACCCTCGTCCGGAAAAGGGGGAATGTTTTAGGTGCCATTTTTGCCACCATATCAATAGAGATCCCAAAAAGGAAATGGATTTCGGACCCAAACCGATGGTGTTCGGAAATTTTCTACCAAACGAAGTGCGGGACTTTCTACGATTAAAGCAGATTCCTCCCAATAGAGAAAACCTGAAGGACTCTAAGAAAAATTGTGATCAGGTTGCCCATGTTTTCACAGTGAGAATGTTGGGCGTCCACCAAATGGATGAAGAACCAGTATGAGCTTACTTTTTGGATGACCCGATTCCCTGAGAAGAGTGGGCTTCACTAAACCCATACAAACCGCTCGAATCAACTAGGGCTATTTTCCCACCGATGCCGGAAGAAGCAATCTCACATCTGAAACCACTCTATATGGATGCACATATCTATGGGAAACCGATAAGTAGAACTTTCATTGATAATGGTGTAGTTTTTAACGTTATGCCTTTGAAAACCTTGAACAGACTAGGGAAGAATGAATCGATATTGAGATGACCAGCTTCACTTGCCAGCCAACCAAGCCGAAAGGCATGATGGTTGCTCCTATAGAGGTAGGCCCGAAGACTATTTCTACCGTGTTCTTTGTGGTGGAAGCAGACACCACCTATTCGGTTCTGCTGGGAAGAGATTGGATCCATGCGTCTCAGTGTGTGCCGTCTTTGCTTCATCAGTAGCTGATGTTTTGGGACGGTAATTAAGTTCTCACCATGGAAGCTAACAAAAGCCCCTTCCGACCTTTGGATGCTTTTGAAGAAGCTGCTTTTTGCAGAGGAAATTTTCCATCTATTTCTTAAGCAACGTCAGCAAGTGACTACCCATGGAAGAGCTTTAAGCTTACTAATCACGGGAATATGTTCTCTTAGAGATAACAACTTTTAATGGCTAGTGAAAGCCAAACCATAATCTTTTATTTCTTAAAGGTTTAATGAGTTGTTCGGATACTACATAACGGGACAGCACTTGTAGACTTTTCTTTGAACAATTAATGTTCAAAATAAGGAATTCAACGGCTTGGTTTGATATCCAAAACCAAAATGGCCACTTTGAATGGCTGGATCTTCTAAAGACAAAGGAGGCAACTTTAACGTCTCAAGATCCACTTGAGGAGTTTAATTTGGGATCGTAAGAAGCCCCACAAATCATTCATATCAGCAGGTTGTTGTCGCGAAGTCAACAGGGATTTCTTCCGGCTTTGGTTCGAGAGTACATCGATTTCTTAGCTTGGGACTATACATAAATGCCAGGACTGGGTCGAGGCTTGATTGAGCATCGGCTTCCCATTTGGGCAGGATTCAAGACTTGTAGGCAAGCTCCGTGACAAATCTCACCAGAATTAATGCCTTGAGTTAAGGAAGAAATTGAGATGCTTCTGAAAGCATGATTCATTCGATCTTGTAGATATGCCGAATGGTTGGCCAACATAGTTCCAGTAACAAAAAAGAATGGCAAGTTCAGAATCTGCATTGATTTTAGGGATTTGAACTTAGCCACCCTTAAAGACGAATATGTTATGTCAGTGGTTGATATGCTGATTGATTTGGCAGCGGGTCACCATATTCTTAGCCTGATGGATGGATATGCGGGTTATAATCAAATCTTCCTGGTTGAAGAAGATATCCATAAAATAGCCTTTAGATGTCCCAGAGCTCTTCGGATTTACGAATGGACCTTAATGCCATTTGGTTTAAAAAAATGCAGGGGCTACCTATCAGAGGGCTATGAATGCTATTTTCCATGATCTGATAGGTAACTCCATGGAAGTCTACATTGATGATGTTATTGTTAAGTAAACTGACTTTGAGTCACACTTGACTGATCTTGATCAGGTGTTCATTCGAATGTAGAAGTACAACCTCAAGATGAACCCGATGAAGTGTGCTTTTGGGGTCTCGACTGGAAGTTTTTTGGGGTTTTCTTGTCCACCAGAAGGGGATTGAGGTCGATTCCAACAAAGCTAAAGCTGTATTGGCTATTCGCCCCCTAAAACCATCAAGGAAGTTTAGAGAATGCTCGATAAGGTAAATTATTTAAGGAGATTCATAGCCTGTACGTCGGGCAAAATGAAACCTATCACCAAGCTCTTGAAAGCCAGAACGAACTTCGATTGGGGAAAGAGCAACAAGAAGCTTTAGACACGCTTAAAAAAGCTCTGTGAATCCACCAGTTTTGATGCCACCTAGGCTCGGTTGGCCGCTCAAGCTTTACCTGGTATTTACATACGATACGGTGAGCAGTTTTATTGCGCAGGATTGGGACGACGGCAAAGAAAGAGCAGTGTTTATCTCAGTAAGATGTTAATCGGACCCGAACTCAATTATAATATGCCTGAGAAAATGTGTTACTCGCTGGTCTATGCATGTACCAAATTGGAGCATTATCTTCTGCCAAGGGAGACTGAGGTAATTGCCAAATTTGATATTGTTAAGTTAATCCTTCAGAGACCTACATGCAGGGGAGATTAATGAAATTGTTGATTAAGTTAGCCTTTTTACGCTATCATACAAACCCCTAAAAGTGGTCAAAGGCCAGGCTGTAGCCGATTTTTTGGCAGAGTTTTCTCAAACGGATGGCATGGATTCTGGTCTCGAATCCCTAGTTAGTGTCAGACCTTGGGTTATGTATTTTGATGGGTCTAGTACACGAGAGCGTTCGAGAGCCGGGGTGTTCCTGGAAGGCCTTGGGGCCAAGCGGATCAAACTCTATTTATAGCTGAAAGCCATGACTCATAATTCTGCAGAGTATGAGACGTTAATTTTAGGTTTGGAGACACTTGTAAAGAGAGAAGTTCAGTCAGTAGTTATAAGAGGGGACTCTCAACTTGTTATCAATTAGGTGTTGGGTTTCTACGCCTGCAATCTTCCCCATTAAAGGAAATATAGGGACCTGTTTAGTTACTCATTGGCCAAAATTTCTGAGGTTGTGATCGAGCATATCCCCAGGTCGGAGAACCGTTGGGCTGATGAATTGGCGCAAAATGGTCATATAGCGCATTGGGGGATTAATTACGCGGTGGGGGAAGATTCCGATCAGAAGATGAATAGTGCAGACTGGAGAACAGAGATCAGGAATTATTTGAGGAACCAAGACACCCCAGTACCAGTCAGTGTTCGTCTGAAAGCCCTACGTTTTCGTCGAATCGGTGAATCCTTATATAAAAGGACATTGGAGGATGTTTTTCTCTGATGCCTGGGACCCAAAGAATTTGTAGTTGTCATGCATGAAGTCCATGGCGGGATCTGCGATGCCCATCGGGCAGGTTTGAATATGAGATGGGATATTCATCCTTCGGGATACTTTTGGCCTAAAATATTCGAGGATTGCATAAGATTTGCTAAAGGATGCGAAGAATGCCAAAGACATGGGCCGTTGAATCATTTGCTCAGTGTGGAATTACAGGCTATGATTAAGCCATGGCCACTTAAAGCTTGGTCCATGGATATCATCGGGAAGATTCGCCCATCATCATCTAAACATCATTATTTTATTATTGTGGCAACAAATTACTTCAACAAGTGGGTAGAAGAAATTCCTTTAAAGAATGCAACCCAATAGGAAGTGATTGATTTTGTTCGAGAATATATTATTTTCCGCTATGGGATTTCGTAAACTATTGTGACAGATCAGGGGCTCATGTTGTTCACTAAGGAATGATTCATGGAATTCTTGGCAAAATTCAATATTAAGTTACATCATTCCTCGCCGTACTATCCGCAGGCGAATGGGCAAGCCAAGGCTGCAAACAAGATTATCATCAATATTATCAAGAAAATGGTTAGCGATAATCCGATGAGGTGGCAAGCGTTGTTACCACATGCTTTGTGGGTGCATCGAAACAATCAAAATTTGGCTAGCCAAATTTCTTAATTTGGGTGCAACTTTAACGTCTCAAGATCCACTTGAGGAGTTTAATTTGGGATCGTAAGAAGCCCCACAAATCATTCATATCAGCAGGTTGTTGTCGCGAAGTCAACAGGGATTTCTTCCGGCTTTGGTTCGAGAGTACATCGATTTCTTAGCTTGGGACTATACATAAATGCCAGGACTGGGTCGAGGCTTGATTGAGCATCGGCTTCCCATTTGGGCAGGATTCAAGACTTGTAGGCAAGCTCCGTGACAAATCTCACCAGAATTAATGCCTTGAGTTAAGGAAGAAATTGAGATGCTTCTGAAAGCATGATTCATTCGATCTTGTAGATATGCCGAATGGTTGGCCAACATAGTTCCAGTAACAAAAAAGAATGGCAAGTTCAGAATCTGCATTGATTTTAGGGATTTGAACTTAGCCACCCTTAAAGACGAATATGTTATGTCAGTGGTTGATATGCTGATTGATTTGGCAGCGGGTCACCATATTCTTAGCCTGATGGATGGATATGCGGGTTATAATCAAATCTTCCTGGTTGAAGAAGATATCCATAAAATAGCCTTTAGATGTCCCAGAGCTCTTCGGATTTACGAATGGACCTTAATGCCATTTGGTTTAAAAAAATGCAGGGGCTACCTATCAGAGGGCTATGAATGCTATTTTCCATGATCTGATAGGTAACTCCATGGAAGTCTACATTGATGATGTTATTGTTAAGTAAACTGACTTTGAGTCACACTTGACTGATCTTGATCAGGTGTTCATTCGAATGTAGAAGTACAACCTCAAGATGAACCCGATGAAGTGTGCTTTTGGGGTCTCGACTGGAAGTTTTTTGGGGTTTTCTTGTCCACCAGAAGGGGATTGAGGTCGATTCCAACAAAGCTAAAGCTGTATTGGCTATTCGCCCCCTAAAACCATCAAGGAAGTTTAGAGAATGCTCGATAAGGTAAATTATTTAAGGAGATTCATAGCCTGTACGTCGGGCAAAATGAAACCTATCACCAAGCTCTTGAAAGCCAGAACGAACTTCGATTGGGGAAAGAGCAACAAGAAGCTTTAGACACGCTTAAAAAAGCTCTGTGAATCCACCAGTTTTGATGCCACCTAGGCTCGGTTGGCCGCTCAAGCTTTACCTGGTATTTACATACGATACGGTGAGCAGTTTTATTGCGCAGGATTGGGACGACGGCAAAGAAAGAGCAGTGTTTATCTCAGTAAGATGTTAATCGGACCCGAACTCAATTATAATATGCCTGAGAAAATGTGTTACTCGCTGGTCTATGCATGTACCAAATTGGAGCATTATCTTCTGCCAAGGGAGACTGAGGTAATTGCCAAATTTGATATTGTTAAGTTAATCCTTCAGAGACCTACATGCAGGGGAGATTAATGAAATTGTTGATTAAGTTAGCCTTTTTACGCTATCATACAAACCCCTAAAAGTGGTCAAAGGCCAGGCTGTAGCCGATTTTTTGGCAGAGTTTTCTCAAACGGATGGCATGGATTCTGGTCTCGAATCCCTAGTTAGTGTCAGACCTTGGGTTATGTATTTTGATGGGTCTAGTACACGAGAGCGTTCGAGAGCCGGGGTGTTCCTGGAAGGCCTTGGGGCCAAGCGGATCAAACTCTATTTATAGCTGAAAGCCATGACTCATAATTCTGCAGAGTATGAGACGTTAATTTTAGGTTTGGAGACACTTGTAAAGAGAGAAGTTCAGTCAGTAGTTATAAGAGGGGACTCTCAACTTGTTATCAATTAGGTGTTGGGTTTCTACGCCTGCAATCTTCCCCATTAAAGGAAATATAGGGACCTGTTTAGTTACTCATTGGCCAAAATTTCTGAGGTTGTGATCGAGCATATCCCCAGGTCGGAGAACCGTTGGGCTGATGAATTGGCGCAAAATGGTCATATAGCGCATTGGGGGATTAATTACGCGGTGGGGGAAGATTCCGATCAGAAGATGAATAGTGCAGACTGGAGAACAGAGATCAGGAATTATTTGAGGAACCAAGACACCCCAGTACCAGTCAGTGTTCGTCTGAAAGCCCTACGTTTTCGTCGAATCGGTGAATCCTTATATAAAAGGACATTGGAGGATGTTTTTCTCTGATGCCTGGGACCCAAAGAATTTGTAGTTGTCATGCATGAAGTCCATGGCGGGATCTGCGATGCCCATCGGGCAGGTTTGAATATGAGATGGGATATTCATCCTTCGGGATACTTTTGGCCTAAAATATTCGAGGATTGCATAAGATTTGCTAAAGGATGCGAAGAATGCCAAAGACATGGGCCGTTGAATCATTTGCTCAGTGTGGAATTACAGGCTATGATTAAGCCATGGCCACTTAAAGCTTGGTCCATGGATATCATCGGGAAGATTCGCCCATCATCATCTAAACATCATTATTTTATTATTGTGGCAACAAATTACTTCAACAAGTGGGTAGAAGAAATTCCTTTAAAGAATGCAACCCAATAGGAAGTGATTGATTTTGTTCGAGAATATATTATTTTCCGCTATGGGATTTCGTAAACTATTGTGACAGATCAGGGGCTCATGTTGTTCACTAAGGAATGATTCATGGAATTCTTGGCAAAATTCAATATTAAGTTACATCATTCCTCGCCGTACTATCCGCAGGCGAATGGGCAAGCCAAGGCTGCAAACAAGATTATCATCAATATTATCAAGAAAATGGTTAGCGATAATCCGATGAGGTGGCAAGCGTTGTTACCACATGCTTTGTGGGTGCATCGAAACAATCAAAATTTGGCTACCGGGTTTTCAACATATCAGCTTACTTTCGGGCAAGATGCAATCTTACCAGCTGAAGTTAAAGTAACTTCTGCCCGAACGGCTTTGACCGAAGTTGATAACGAAAATAATTACGACAAAGGATGTTTCAGCAACAAAAAAAGTTGGACGTTTCTCGAATGGAGGCTATCGATCATCTATATTTGGAGAGCCAGACTCGAATGAAATATTACAACAAAATGGTTAGTGCAAGGAAATTCAAGGAAGGACACATGGTTTCGAAGACTATCTTACCGACGTACAAAAAGGCGGATCACCTCGGGAAATGGTCCACTAATTGGGAGAGACCATACATAGTTCATAAAGAGATTGGAAAAGGGGCCTTTATTATCATTTACCAAAATGAAAAATCAATACATGATTGCGTTAATGCAAAATACTTAAAAATGTATTACCCTCCCTTTTCAAGGCTTGGGGCCGACTGAACGGTCACTTTATTGTCGAACCCACCAAGGGGTTTGAGGCTATTCAGGACCCGAGCTAGTCATCATCGGGAATGGTGATGCAGGAGGTATCCTTATCATCATCAGAATCCGGGGCCCAGAGTCCAACAGTTATTGGGGGATCTTCATCCAGGAGATCATTCAGTTCGGGAAGATACGTTTCCCATTGTTCTTGCATTTCTTCAAGGGTTCTTTCGGTTCTTTTCTTGATATCATCCAGGGTCTGGCATTCTCTATCAACAAACACCCACAAACGGGTAAAGGCTGTCCTTTGTTGAGAAAACTCGCTTACTAGTTGAGATCCGGTAGGACAACCATGACATGGTGTTCGATTAGATCCATAGGGTGTTTGAGATCGGGGAAGCGACTGAGCATGTCTTTGGAGGGTTCGTAACTCTCGGTGACCCATTGCATCAGACGGGTAGTTTGGTGTAAGGTACGGTATCCTCTCTGAGAAAATTTGAATTTGAAATCAAGTTGTTTAAGCACTTGCGTTAGGTCTTCTGCATGAACAGAGACAGGGTGTTGCCCAACCAAAAAGGTTTGGAGAACACCTTCCCAGTTCCTAATCGGGACACGGATGCGGGGTTGCTGAGAAGACATATTAGTCTCTTGATCTAAGATTTTCACCTAACAAGCACTGACCGTTAGGATTGAAGGCTGGTTGCCTATTTATTGTGTTAGGTTACCGATGTTTTGGCTTGATTAATGGGTTTGAGATTTCAAGCTAACCAAGTGTTGACGTAAAATAAGGAAAGACATAAAAGACAATGTCTATTGTAAGTTATGAATTTACAGGGTCATCACATAAGTGAGTTGAGCGCGGTTAGTATGTCTGACCATTTCTGATTTATCCTGGCCGCCCTCCGTTGGGTAATAGAGGAAGTTCTCTCAGCTTGTTGTTTGGTTCGGCTGGCAATCTCCAGGTCATGGGCAAGGGCTGTCCGGTGGTCTACTTGGTCTCATACTATCTGATTTTCATCAGCCAGGCACTTGTCTAGTTTAGGTAGCTCCTTTTCTTGGCTTAACAACGTCTGTTGTAGATACTCGATTTCTCGTATGTTCTTGTCTATGTCTGCAGAGAGTTGTTCCCTAGATAACTATAAAATTGTTATTTGTTGTTGCGATCTGCTCAAGGCCAAATCCACGTCTACCAGAGTGCGGTTAATGGAATCGGTCAAAAGCAGTTTGGGTTCCCGAGCTGTTGCCGACTGAAGAAGCGGTAAGTCTATGATGACTTCTGACAGTCACTCAAGAACCCGATCAAGCACTTGGCTAGCAGGGGATCCGGCAGGCTGATTGTTCAACAGACTAAGGAGATTGTCCATTAGATTGTTTAATTCGTCTCTGGTAAAGCTGGTCAGCAATCTCCCGGGAAATCGTATGTCAGTTGTCAGCAGAGAGAACGACGGAAGAAAGAGAGGTCAAAAACCTGGGGCCTACACAGAATAGAAAGGGGGACTAAATATGATGCAAATATGATTGTAATAACATAAATGCAAATTCGGTGACCTAGTCTGGGGTGGCTGTTTGAGCCGAAGGGACCAAAAATGCGGATGGATCAGGCTGATTTTGGGGTCGTTCTGGGGCCGTCAGTGTACGCTCTGATCCACAAGGGAAGGAATTGTTGTTTCTTCCCTTGTTTGGGATTGAAAAGGAGTTCTTCCAGTCGGCCCAGCAGAACACTCTTTGGGTGCGGATGAGACAGACTCCTGGAAAGCTGAGGCAAGTAAAAAACATGGTTGTTTTAGGATATCATAAATACGATAACTCACCGCATGCGACTCTTCGTCTGGAATCGGGTGCTGGGGGGAGAGGGGCTGTTTGGGAGCTTCCTTTACTCTTGGTGGTCCCGGCCTCTCAATCAGTCCTCTGCACCCTGATTATCAGCCGATTCTCGGGCAGCCCCGACTCTGCTCTAGGAGCTTCGATTGGCTGAAAGCCGCGCGTATAAGTACTCCTCGAAGGAAATATCAGTGATTGTTTACAACTGAAGGTTACCTGACCTATAACTTGGTCTCCGACTTCGGCAAGTAGGTGCTCGAGAGCTAAAATATTGGTGGACAGGAGTTCTCTTTTGATCCGTGCTTCTAAGTTTTGCTCGGTTATCGGTGCGGCGGTAGACAAGTGAGTTGGGTTTGTCAGTGCGATGGCTGGACTGGCAATCGGCCCAGTTGCAGCTGACATATGAACAAGGTTAGACATATATATATATAAGCAAGATCAAGGGTTCTCCGAAGTGAGGATTCCTACTAGGGCTCATTGGGCGACGAGTAATCGGAATTCGGGGAAGAGTGTCATGTCTACTTGGAGGGAGGCTAAGTAGTCTTTCCTCGCTTTTCGCTGCTCTTCCAAATTTGCCAGCTGGTCCATTACAGAGGCCTTGGCTTTCTTGCGGGATGAGCTAGCCCCGCTGGCTTTCACCCCATGCTGTCGTTTCGGTTGCGGGGGTCCGAGAGCAACCTACCCTATCAAAAGTTGCGTCTGTAGGATCAGCTGGGACCCTAACTCCACAACTGGAGGAAAAAGAACTTTCATGCAGTCATCGATGGGTTTCCCGACTACTGGCCAAGCCATCTCTGTCCACCATTCTCAAAAGGCCGGAACTATGTATGGGCAGTCGCGGAAAGGGGTGTAGATTTGGTTGATCAAATACTTAGTAAGCTGATCAGTGTAGGGCTTGATGGCGTATTCGGCTATAGTGTTTTGAGTATGAGTTCGAACAAGGTGAGGAGTGAAGGCCAAGGCTGGAATCCCTTGGCGACAGCCGAATTGATGCGCCAAGTAGTGCGGGTAATAAGGGAAGGCGGAATATGTTTTCTTCATTTTCTCAATTTTTTTCAAGCAAAGAGAGAACGCGGTTTTAACACCGTTTCCCAGGAGTATTTGAAAGTGGGGTGCGGGGATTCGGCAGGTGACTCGTACGGAAAAGGTATGGACAGGGAGACATAGAAGGGCAGTGTGGCAAAAGCGGTTAGATGGAAGTAGGGATAATAGTTTGAGTCGGTCATATCATAGTTCAATATAGCTTTTAGAAGGTTTTTGGGGGCTTTGTGGTGTTTACAGCTAGAACAATTGAAGAGGACATACTGACTGAATGATATGTCCGAAGTGGTGGCTGGCCGAATAAGATAGGATGGAAGTATAGACGGAACCAAAGCTCCAGAAACCAGACCGGATCTGAAAACACAGTGTCAAGTTTGGTAGAGCTAGATAGTTTCAGGTAGACTTTAGAAAGGCCCTCGTAATTACTAGCTAGAAACAAGGTGCCGATCGATAAGATTCGGCCCTGAGCCAAGTGAATGGCGATATCGGTGTGGGTATAGGTGATGGATTTAGAAGAAGCGCAAATCACATATCTGTCATGATTAGAACATGGACGCATATGAAGAATGTGCAGTAAGAATCAAGACCATGTTAGGAAAATAACTACATATCTGCAGAGCCAATACAGTAAAAAGGCAACGTGTTCCTTGTCGGTCACTGGGATATCTTTTGCCTCACAGTGAAGCTTTACGAAAGACCCCCAGCCACTACCTTTTTGTGCGGTGGCATCTTTATTCCCCATCCAGGGTGTTTGTTACTGGTTCATGACCAGTTAGAGGCCCGACCATTGGGTCTTCCCCAACGATTGGGAGGTGGGCGATCATCGAAATATCCATCAAAGTCGGGCCAATTGGTCCAGCAGGCAACAGAAACGCGCTAACCTCATGGTCCCAAAAAGCGGCCATGGCTAGAATGAATGTTTCTTGGATATTGAAGCTTTGACATGACAACAAAATAGCCTTGTCAAGCCCCTGCTACTTCCATTGCTTCCCAAAGCTTTTCTATACCCTTTTCATACCAGGTTTGAAACTCGTCCTTGGGATCTTAGAGGCTGGTTTTGATGCCATCCCAGAGGTGAGCGGCATTAAAAGCTCCATCGTGTATGGCAAGATAGTGATTATGCTGCAAGAAATTCAGTGTCGGGGCCCCCTCGGCAATGGTAGAGACAAAGGGGCACACTACCGGAGTAACATTGGAAGAGGGGTTCATGGCGAGCGCCAGCGCAGATCCGTCAAACGGGATGACAACGGTGTTGGTCTCCACATAGGTGCATGCAAATGATCGAAGCTGAGTAAAATGAAGTTTTGATTTTGCAGGAGGTGTTTGGAAGCAGTAAAGCAATGAAGCTTACACCCATTCGCATTAGTTCATCCAAAGTTCCTTACCCTTATGTCCTTGCGAGTCTTATACCATAGGCTAAGGAGATAGACCTATTGATATGTATTCAACCTACCCGCTTCTCGACAAAGTGTTCGGATCATTGTGCAATGAGCTTGTATGCGCATTTCATTCTTCTATCTTTGAAGTTGCAGAGAGGAGTAATAGCAGTAAAGGGATATTATTTCTCTCATCCCTTTTTTTATGATGATGGAACAGACCTAGGGAAGAGTACGGCATACGTCATGTCAATAGTCACCGCCTTTGAGATGTGACTCTTTACATTCTCTGGATGAGGGGCAAGTTGTTGAGTACAAAAAATGCTACCTAGGGCTTCGCTTTATGGGCCCATTGGATCAGGTTGGGCCAGTATAGTTGAGTTGTGGATTTGGTTTCGGCCAAATCAAAAAAAGGGTCCAATGACCCAAAACGTTGTTCATATTGGGTTGGGCCGAACGGTTGCAGGATTAAAACTGCCCCGGGGCGAAGGGTAGACTACCTGAAAACTGAGTGGCGCATCCTTTGATGGTAACCAACTTCAGTTATTAGAATTTTTTAGAAGGTTACCGTCAGGTGGTTACCTGGACAAATTCAAAACCAAATCTAGCTGTCCGAAAAAGGTGGCGTATGAAAGGATAAGAAGGGAATCACACCAAAAAGATAAGGGAGTAAAAGCAAAAAAAAAACTAATCTTTGTTTAGACTTTAATTTCTTGCTCAATGTTTATATTTCAATTTTCTTTTTAGGTAATGTCGGTGCTTAGGGATTCATATGCAATCTCAAGCCATCACATCAAATACGAAGCATTTCGTGGTTTGAATTTTACCTTATTTTATTAGGATTTGATAGCCAACAATAATATAGCCAACAATAATAAAAAGGAAAAACAGTGAAAAAACAAAAGCGCTACCTATATTCCTTTAAATCAGTATGTAACAGATACGAAAAGAACTGTAATTAGAACTATAGAGCACAAAGTATAATCTTATAAAGTGTTATATAATAAAAAGGAAAAACACTGAAGAAACACAAGAGCTAATTTTATTCCCTTAAAACACTATGTAAAATATACGAAAAGCACTGTAATTAGAACTATAGAGCACAAAGTATAATCTCATAAAATGTTAAATAATGAGAAAAAAAGGCAGTCAAGAAACAAAAACACTAACTGTATTTCCTTAAAACACTACATAACATATACGAAAAGAACTGTAATTAGAACTCCAGAGCACAAAGTATAATCTCATAACATGTTATATAATAAAAACGAAAAAAAAATGAAGAAACTAAAGCGCTAACTATATTACTTTAAAGCACTACGTAACATATATGAAAAGCACTGTAATTAGAACTATAGAGCACAAAGTTGATAGAAAACCTGAGCGCATGGCTTAGAACATAAACCATTTTATAAGGAAAGTGACTAACATATTATAAGTGTTATCAAGTGTGATCCCAGATGTATCTTAGAATGATAGTTGTGGAAAATTTAAACCTTTCTAAGTGCGCATTCACTTGTATGTTGAAGTATTAACAAATGCATGATTTCAGCTTTTTTTTCAGTAAATTTTGCGAATTTACAAACATGGAAATATAGACAACACAAACAAGATAAGAAATTGCTAATTGTCTACAAAATTTTACGCAAAATCAACAAACTAAGTTCGCCTAAGAACCAATTACTTTAGTTGAAACAACAAAGACGTCTAGATAAGTAGGTATAACTAGCGATAATGGAAACAGAAAAAAAATCATAAGACACTTTCATTAATGATGTTGGAAGAAATTCACTATAAATGCATATGTTGCATGCATGACAAAAGAATCCATTTGCAACTTTAAGTTTCCTCCACAACCCAGCAATGTTGGCCATGGATTTGCAATATTTTTCGAAAGGAAATTCATCTTCAACAAGCGATTGAAACATAGTTTGACTTTGCTATGAATGAAACAAGCCTCTACGATTGAAAATCTTAACCCAAAACATTCGAATTTAAGTTTTGTAAATATGATAGAACACACTATTCTTTCCATATTACTTTTCTAGATAAAACTATACATCATTCTCAAACAAGACAATAACCATATGCTACATAGAGTGCAAATTAATTAATCGATTACCGCATTCTTAACTATTCTCAAAATTGATGGCCGGCCTCTTATCAATTATTATAATCACTATGGTTCAAATAAAACTATAATTCAAAAATTTTTACCAAACACAGAAATAAGATAATCAGATAGATCAAGAATAAATAAATTTGACCGATGCCAATCAATTTTTGGAACAATTTTCTTATTTTGAAGAAGTAATGAAAGAATAAGAACTAGATTTTGGTATGCTTAGGAATATTTAGTTACCTTTAGATTGAAGAACATACCTTAGAAACTAAACCATTTTATAAGGGAAGTGGTTAACATATTATAGGTGTTGTCCAGTGTGATCCCAAATGAATCTTAGAATGATAGTTGTGCAAAAATTAAGACTTTGCAAGTGCACATTCACGTGTATGTTGAATTACTTACAGATAAATCATTGCAACTTCGTTCTTAGTGAAGTTCCGAATGTACAAACACGGCAATGTAGACTACATAAACACAATAAAAAATTGCTAATTTTCTACAAATTTTGAGACAGTATCAACAAAATAGCTTCGCCTATGAAGCTATTAATATAGTAGAAACAATAAAGACGTTTCGATAAGTAGGTATAACTAACGATAATGGAATACAAATGAAATAATTAGACACTTTCATTAATGATGTAGGAAAAATGAAAGACATACACTATAAATACATATATTGCATTGCATGAAAAGAGAATCCGCTTGCAACTCTAAGAATGATAGTTGTGCAAAAATTAAGCCTTTGCAAGTGTACGTTTACGTGTAGAAGCACTTACAAATAAATCATTTTAGCTTTGTTTTCAATGAAATTCCAAATATACAAAAACAGCAATGTAGACTACATAAACAAGATAAGAAATGGCTAATTGTCTACAAATTCTTAAACAATATCAACAAACTAAGTTCGCCTAAGAAGCTATTACTTTAGTAGAAATAACAAAGACGTTTGGATAAGTAGGTATAACTAACGAAAATGGAATACAATGAAATAATTAGACACTTTCATTAATGATGTAGGAAGAATGAAAGACATACACTATAAATGCATATGTTGCATTGCATGACAAGAGAATCCGCTTGCAACTCTATGTTTTCTCCCTAACACAACAACGTTGGCCATGGATTTGCAATATTTGTCAAAAATAAATAAATCTTCAACAAACGATTGAAACATAGCTTGACTTTCCTATGAAATGAAACAAGCCTCTCCAATGGAAAAGCGTAACCAAAAAACATTCGAATTTAGGGTTTTGTAAATACGATAGAGCACACTTTTCTTTCCATATCACTTTTCTAGATAAAACTATATATCATTCTCAAACAAGACAATAACCATATGCTACATAAAGTGAAAATTAATTAATCGATTATCGCAATCTTAACTATTCTCAAAATTGACGTCCGGACTCTTATCAATCATGATAATCACTATGGTTCAAATAAAACTATAATTCAAACTATTTTTCCAAACACAAAAATAAGATAGTCAGATAGATCAAGAATAAATAAATTTGACCAATGTCAATCCATTTTTGGTACAGTTTTCTTATTTAGAAGAGGAAAGAAAAGAATAAGAACTAGATTTTTGTGTGCTTTCAAATATTTAGTTACCTTTAGATTGAAGAACATACCATAGAACATAAACCATTTTATAAGGAAAGTGGCTAACATATTATAAGTGTTGTCCAGTGTGATCCCAGATGTATCTTTGAATGATAGTTGTGCAAAAATTAAACATTTGCAAGTGCACATTCACGTGTATGTTGAAGCACTTACAGATGAATCATTTCAGCTTCGTTCTTAGTGAAGTTCGGAATGTACAAATACGGCAATGTAGAGTACACAAACAAGATAAGAAATTGCTAATTTTCTATGAATTCTGAGACAATATTAACAAAATTGCTTCGCCTAAGAAGCTATTACTTTATTTGAAAGAGTAAAGACGTTTGAATAAGTAGGTATAACTAACGATAATGGAATACAAAAGAAATCATTAAACACTTTCATTAATGATGTAGGAAGAAGTAAAGACATACACTATAAATGCATATGTTTCATTCCATGACAAGAGAACTCGCTTGCAACTCTAATTTTCCTCCCCAATACAGCAATGTTGGCCATGGATTTGCAAAATTTGTCAAAAGAAAATTCATCTTAAACAAATAATTGAAACATAGCTTGACTTTCCAATGAAATGAAACAAGCCTCTCCGATTAAAATGCTTATCCCAAAACAACCGAATTTAAGTTTTGTAAATACAATATAGCACGCTTTTCTTTCCATATCTGACTAGGTTGTCAAAAGCGATGATGAACTTGCACTACCACCTGCTCCGATTACTCGAAACTGTGCCAAGAATTTTCAACCTAATATTATGGCATTAGTTCTACACTTGGAAGAGGAGATTATGCATAAAGTTGAAGCGTGGAGGCCAATGGGAAGAGCTTTGTCAACATTAGAGTGCATCCATGATTCATGCACTTCATTCCCTTGAATACCATATTTTATAACACCCATGGGAGTTGTTACTCATATACTATCCCATGTGGGATAAGAGGGGTTCTATTTTATTTAATAAAGTGGGCCTCTTTAATATAATTAATTGGACCTTTCTTAGTTATTTAATTAGTTGGACCTTATTTTATTTTAAATTAGTGGGCTTTATATAATGTGTACTTATTGTCCCACATTGGTTGTTGAGTCTTTTGCCAAGCTAGTCTCCCCTAAATATAAGGCACTTGGTCTCATATGTAAGACACCTTGAAATTTATATTAATTAAATTTTTCTTTTTATTCCACTATATTGGAATTAGTGTGTGACCGAGAGTTTCTCTTGCATATGTGTATCATTCTCAAATCGGGTCCTTGGGTTGATTCCTTGGGTTCGTGGCTTCCGAAACCAACCGGAGTTTCTAGCCATATAGTTCGAGTCTCCATTAGTTTAGAGGTGTTGGGTTTAGACAATGCTTGGGTTCATATCCGATTGATTGACGAATCGGAGACCAGTACTATCTCTGTTTATTTACTTAGTTTTCTTTCGAATTTAGTTTTAAGTTTCGATTAGTATAGTTTCATTACTAGGGCTACGTCAGCAATTTGGTATCAGAGCCCATTTTTATCGGAATTCTTATTATGGTAGTATTAATAGTCTTTATTTCATATTTTTCAATTCTGTTACGATTTTTTAAATTTTTTGTAGAAGCATTATCATTGTTGGGCAAAAAATATATATATATACTACAGAAAAACTTTTAAAAAAAATACTGTAGCGAAAAAAAAGCCCTCTTTGAAATATATTGTGATTTTGAGTATTGTATCCACTTGTTTATTTGTGGATATCAGTTGTCTTGTGGTTGTGCTTTCATTATTAGTTTGTTGCTATTGTTGAGTTTGGCTTCTTGGGGCACACTCGTCAATTTATACTGGCTATATTCCGTGAGGTTGTTGGCTATAACTTGAGGGGCTTACCAAGGACCGTGAAATTTGAGCGTGTGTGTAAGATAGAGAGGTACATTACGTGGGTATACACAAGAGGGTGAGGGAATCATTTATTTAACCATCTATATATATATATATATTTCCACTATATATTTTCTATGGCAGGTGAGAAAAGTGACGAGGAACATGATATGGCATCCGCATCAAGCTTTGATACCAAAATATTCGTGAAAGATATGAAGGTGGAAGTGCAAATGGTACTTTGACATGAGGTTGAGGGACTCCACGCCCGATCAAATAAGTCGGAAACATCAAGAGTAGAAGGGAATGCAGCGCCTCCATGGCCGCACAATGGCATTCCACCTTTAGGATGATGACATCCCGGGAAAGCTCCAAAGCATGAATGAGTTTGTGATCTTCTAGAAGATGATACGTGATAGGATTGAGTATGATGGAGAAATGGAGGGCAATGTTCCCCTTCGAGCATGACGAGGGGCACATCGGAGGGACGACAATGATCCAATTTGCTCAACGAAATTCCAAATTCTAGCCTTCTACGGGAAATATGATTCAGAGGCATACTTTGATTGGGAATAGAAGATGATATTCGATTCTCAAGATTTTGATGGTCCACAAAAAGTCCGAGCTGCGGTCTCCGAGTTCAAAGATTACGCCATTCATTGGTGGGACAACATTTGCCTCAATCGGAGGTGAGGTGGAGCACCAATGTTTCAAACATGGGAGGAGTTGACACGTGTTATGTGAGCTAAATTTGTGACGAGAGTACACAAGAATTTCATGTTCGACTGCAATCGATGAAGCAAGAAAATCGGACAGTTAATGAGTTCTACAAGGATTTGAAGGTGACTTTAATGCGGGCCGATGTTCGAGAGACTCAACAAGCCACGGTAGCAAGGATCTTAACTGGGCTGAATCGAGACATTGTTGACAAAGCGGGATTGTATCATTGTGATGATATTGATGAATTGGTGGAACGTGCCAATACAATTGAGAAGCAATTGAACGTAAGGGCAATCAGCAAATATTTGGTACAAAGCCCTTCACACCAAATTATACTAAGAATGATGACAAATCCTAAGTGGCCCAAGGGTTCAGTAAAGGAAAATGTGTTATCAAGGATGACACGCCAAGGAACAAGCATGTTGGAGCTGATCCGGAGAAGCCGAGGAGTCGAGATATCATTTGCTTCAAGTGTCAAGGTCGAGGCCACATTGGAAGTCAATGTCCAAACAAGAAAATGATGATCCTTAACAAGTTTGGGGAATATGAGATGGGATCTGAAAAAGATGAGGGGGTTGATCAAATAGCACATGGGGAAAATAACACGGATGATGATTCTGATTCCGGTGTTGGTTTGAGTTTGGTTACCTTACGATCCTTAAGCACTATGTCAAGGACGTTTGATGAGGAACAACTAGAAAATCTCTTTCAAACTCGTTGCATAATTGGTGGAAAAGTGTGTAGCCTCATTATTGTAAGTGAACTTGTTGTTCGAAAATTGAATTTGCTAACAACACCCTACCCCAAACCATTCAAATTGCAGTGCATTAGCAATTGTGGAGAGTTGAATGTGAACAAGCAAGTGACGGTTCCTATCAAGATCAAGAATTATGATGATGAACTCGTGTATGATGTGCTACCAATGCAAGCTTGTCATGTATTACTTGGGAGGCCATGGCAGATTGATAGAAAGACTCATCATGATGGGTATTTGAATAGATACTCACTTGAGTTTGGGAGTAGAAAGATATGCTTGAAGCCGTTGTCTCCAATAGATGCCCATGAGGACCAACTCTACATGCATCGTCAATTTTTGGAAGAAGCCAAAGAAAAAAGAGAAAAGAAGAAGAGTGAAAAAAATAAGAGTGAAAAAGATGAGCATGGGAGTGAAGAAAAAAAAGAGTGAAAAAGTTAAGAGTGAAAAAAAAGAGCAAGTGAGTGAACAACACAAGAGTGAGAGGCAAAAAATTTAAAAGTTCAAGAGGGAAGTTCTTATTTACTTTTGATTAAACATGTTTATTTGTCTAAGAAATAGCTAATGGAACTGCTTTCCAATGTTGATTCTCTTTTGCAGGAATATCAAGATGTGTTTCCTGATAAAGTAACCGGAGGATTGCCACCTATTCGAGGCATTGAGCACCAAATGGATCTCATTCCAGGTGCATCAATTCCAAACTGTCCAGCTTACAAAGCAAGTCCAGAGAAGGTCAAGGAAATACGAAAGCAAGTGGATGAGTTGCTTGACAAATGCTGAATTTGCAAGAGCCTAAGCCCTTGTGTTGTACCGGTTCTTCTTGTCCCAAATAAAGATGGTGGATTGAGGATGTGCATTGATTTTCTAGCCGTAAATGCTATAACGGTAAAGTATCGACACCCTATTCCTTGTTTAGATGATATTCTAGATGAACTGTATGGGTCAAAGTACTTTTCTAAAATTGATTTGAAAAGTGGATATCATTAGATTAGGATGAGGGAAGGTGATGAATGGAAAACTGCATTTAAAACTACATTTGGCTTATATGAGTGGTTAGTCATGCCTTTTGGCCTTAAGAATGCTCCAAGTACATTTATGAGGTTAATGAATCATGTATTACATACTTCCATTGGGAAATTTCTTGTGGTTTACTTTGATGATATTCTCATCTCTAGTAAATCACTGGAAGAACATGTAGAGTATATTCGTAGTGTTTTGCAAGTGTTAAGAGCTGAAAAGCTGTATGCTAACCCAAAGAAGTGCGACTTTTGTGTCGAAAAATGTATTTTTCTTGGTTTTGTTGTAGGTTCTAAAGGGATAAGTGTGGATGAAGCTAAGACACAAGCTATTCAGGATTGGCCAATACCTAAAATGATCAAGGAAGTTTGTAGTTTCCTTGGACTTGCAAGCTTTTACTGCCGTTTTGTGCGAGATTTTAGCTTCATTGAGCACCACTGACTGAGCTCACAAAGAAAGATAAACACTTCGATTGGGGAGTTCCTGAACAAGCATCTTTTGATTTTCTTAAGAAAAAACTTACTACTGCTCCTGTTTTAGCTCTACCGGATTTTACTAAACCATTTGAATTGGAATGTGATGCCTCAAGAATTGGGAGTGGAGCTGTCTTGATGCATAAAAAGAAGCCGATTGCGTACTTCAGTGAGAAGTTGAGTGGGGCTGCCCTCAATTATTCGACGTATGACCGAAAATTGTACTTGTCGGTTCGTGCACTTCAAACATGGAAGCACTTTCTGCAATCACAAGAATTTATTGTTCACACCGACCATGAATCATTAAAGCATTCAAAGAGTCAACAAAAGCTTAGCAAGCGGCATGCAAGGTGGGTAGCATTCATGGACATATTTCCTTACTCCATTCAGTATAAGAAATGAAAGGAAAATATTGTGCTGATGCGCTATCAAGGAGGTACGGGTTGCTAACCTTGTTAGAATCTAAGCTCATGGGATTTGCATTCATAAAAGATATTTATGTGAATGATGTTGATTTTTTTTATATCTTTGCAAAATGTGCTATACATGGCTTTGGTAACTATCATTTGCATGATGGATATTTGTTTTGTGTGAATCGTTTGTGTGTACCTAGGTATTAACTTCATGATGTGTTAGTGGTGGAGGCACATGAGGGAGGTTTGATGGGTCATTTTGGGCGCGATAAGACATTAAGTGCATTGCATGAACACTATTATTTGCCTAAAATGAAGCATGATGTTGAGTCTTCTGTTAATAAATGTGTTGTTTGTAAGAATGCAAAATCACATGCACAACCACACGGTCTATACACACCCTTACCTATTCCAAACGCACCATGGACTGATATTTCAATGGATTTTGTTATGGGATTGCCTAGGTCTATGAGAGAAAATGATTCAATTTTTGTTGTGGTTGATAGATTTTCTAAAATAGCACACTTGATTGCATGTAAGAAAACCAATGATGCATCTCATATTGCACATCTATTCTTTCATAATGTCTTGAAATTGCATGGTATTCCTAAAACAATTGTGTCGGATAGGGATACAAACTTTCTTAGTTACTTTTGGAAGACACTTTAGGCTAAAGTGGGAACTAAGTTGCTATTTTCTACATCTCATCATCCCCAAATGGATGGTCAACCTGAAATAGTGAATAGAACCTTAAGGAACCAACTTTGTGTCTTAATAAAAAAGAATTACAAAAGTTAGGAGGATTCTTTGTCTAATGCTGAATTTGCATATAATCGTATGTTGCACTCATCAACGCACATGTCTCCTTTTGAGGTTGTTTATGGCTTTAATCCTCTAATACCTTCAGATATGTTACCATTGCCTAGCAATGAGTATTTTAATAGTGATGGCAGGAAATAGGCTCAATTTGTGAATGAGATGCATTCAAAGGTTTGGGATAACATTGCAAAGTCAAATGCTTGATATGCTAAAAGTTCTAACAAAGGTCGTAAGCATGTGGTATTCCAACCAGGCGATTGGATGTGGTTCCATTTGAGAAAAAGTAGATTTCCTGAGAAACGGAAGTCTAAGCTGAGCCCAAGAGGAGATGGGCCATTCCAAGTTGTGGAACGCATTAATGACAATTCCTACCGGATTGAGCTACCGGGTGAGTACCAAGTTCATGGCACATTCAATGTTGCTGATTTAGGTCCTTTTGATGTAGAAGACGAACATTCTATGAAAATGGGGGACTCATTTTTTCAAGAAGGGGGTGATGACGAGGTCGTCAAAAGTGATGATGAACCTACACTACCACCGTGCCAAGAAGTTTCAAACTAATATTATGGCATTAGTTCTACACTTGGAAGAGGAGAACATGCATAAAGTGGAACCACGGAGGCCAATGGGAAGAGTGTTTTCAACATTGAAATGCATCCATTGGGACCAATTATATATATAATAATAAGCTCTCACATGCGTGGGGGGGACCATTAGCTAGGTGTCACTCATTGGCAGATTACTTACACAAAACCCATCCCACATTGGATAATCACTCCATTTGCCTCTTCCCCCACTCCTATAAATAGGACCCTTAAGGTGCTTTGTAAGACACACCAAGCAAATATATTTTTATGAATATTTGATCATTTATGATCATTTCTTTTTATGGAAAGTCATGCTTGATAGCAATACTTTCTCTTTCAGTCTAATATTTCATGGAATGCAATTCCATTGCATGCTCAATGGGGTTTAGTTTCAAAGTTCATGGCATTTGGGGAAGGTGGAAGAGATCTCCAAAGTGTCGATTAAGGTGGTGTCTTTGTGGAGGATGGTTCGATGCTAGAAGGGTATCAAATCGTGCTTATGTGAGTACTTACTCAGGTTTGCTTCTCTTTCGAATATCCTTTTTCTCTCATTTTATTCATTTTGTTTAGTTAATTCATTCTTTTCTTGCTTAATTAGTTTCGTTTAGTTGTTTGTTATTTCTCGTTGTTTATTAGTTAGTTTCGTTTAGTTAGTTTATTCCGTGTCTTGTGTAGTTGATCAATTCGATCAATGACATATAATATTTAATTTTTTTATCAAAGCAATTTCATCAATTTACATTATCTTTATTTCAAAAATTCCAAAAAAAAGTTCCTTTGTTATCTTTTCTTTTTTATTCATTTCCCTAGTTTCATAGTTGAGTTGTTTATTGCATATTCTTGACGTAAATTTGATCTTGAGTTTTGTCATTGCTTGGCCTTCTAGTGTAGATGATTTGATCCTCTATGCTTCCTACTGTACAACATGCACCATACATCCATATGCATTACATGAACTCAAGCTTGTGACTTTGTTGACGAGTGATTTTAATTGTATACTCTATTCTCTTGCTTGAGTTTTGCGAATTTGTCCTTGTTTGAGTGTTGCAAGTTTCTTCTTTTTTGAGTTTTTCAATTTTGCTCTTGTTTGAGTTTTGAAAGTTTCGGGTTGTTGAGTTCATTGTTGTTAAAAGTGAGGTTGAATTAATTTTGAGTTGGATGTTATTAGGGAAGTGTAAGGAGTTATGTTGATGAATTATTATTTTGCTTAGGCCTCGCAATATTGCCGTGAAAAAGTAAAAAAAAAAAGTTTTGAAAAAAAAGTGTTGCAAAAATAAAGGAAATCAAAATTAAAAAAAAAAAAAGAATTCAAGCGGGAGTACTAGAGCAATTTTTTGTCGATAATCTTGTTTGAGTTGTAGTTTTCTCATACAAGCTCCATTTTACACATATGATATGTTTTTGGAAAGCTTGTGAAGTGAAGAAAAAGATATATTAATCAGTTTTTATGAATTTGTAGTTGACGTTGACTATTCAATTTTGGGTTTTTAAGTTCGGATCGATTTTGTGTTGTCATATTTGTTTGAGACGTTTTAAAAGGGGTTGAGTCTTATGGTGATTTGGTGGTTGTTGAGATCTGAACCAGCTTGTGTTTGTTGTTAACTTTCATAGTTCCGGAATTTATGTGTTATGTCCATTTGGTCATTCGTCCCTAAATGAGCATAGCATGATTGACACTATCTCGAGCTTTCTTTGATTGAGTCGTGTTTAAAGTTTCTTGTCCACTATAAATGCGCATGTCACTCAGGTTCCATCTTTATGACTCCATCAAGACATACTTTAAGAGCTTGGAAACTCTATCCATTTGTCGAGAGGTATAAACGAGTGTGCGAGAGGGAGGGTTGTGACAGGTATGGCTTCGTTGGATAATATCTTAGCTGCGATAAATAAGCAAAACAAGGATATGCGAGATATTAAAGATGAGTTAGGCAAAAAGATGGATAGCATGACATCTCGTGTGGATCAGCAAGGTCGAGAAATACATGACCTACGCAGTCAAGTAGATCATGTTCGAGATAACATAGATGATGTTGTGCATGCTCGGATAAAGGCTTATGCGGAGGCGTTGTTTATGAAGGTTGATCATAATATGGAAAAGAAATTCGATGAGGTTTTCGATAAGGTTGCTACTTTTGAAGAAATGGGAAGTCATAGTGATGCTACCTTGGCAAGCAAGCTATGGGCTCAACAAGTGTTCTCCCAAATCGATCTATCCAAGTTGATGATTTTGGCGAAAGGTATCATACTAGTCCAAGGCCTACTTCTATCGAAGGCTGATGAGGAAGACGGGATGCTACCAAAGAGTTTCCTGACGAATTTGACTTGGAAGAAGATATCTATGACCGAAGGAGCCGAGTTCGAGTTAATGAGGTTGATGAGAACATGCAGTCCATCAAGTTCTTCATACCACCTTTCGTAAGATCGGTTGATCCTAATAAGTTTATTGAGTGGAAAAGCAAAGTGTAGATGATGTTTGCATGTCATAATTACTCGGAGCCCAAGAAAATTCAGCTTTTCTATTGTGGAGTTTAAGGAGTACGCTCTTGTTTGGTAGGAGAAGGTACAAGCTGATATTGCAAGGTCCGAAAT
This sequence comes from Andrographis paniculata, assembly GCF_009805555.1. Lineage (NCBI taxonomy): Eukaryota > Viridiplantae > Streptophyta > Magnoliopsida > Lamiales > Acanthaceae > Andrographis > Andrographis paniculata. The sequence continues at coordinate 5,344,413 of NW_026137611.1, forward strand.
GCCTCTGATTGAGACACGGGCAGCCCTTACTTGAGCTATGCATGCACATTTTGTGCCCCCGTATTATCAAATCAATCTCCTTCACAAAATTCTAGTTTTAGTCCAAGGTAGCAATACGGTTGAGCAGTACTACAAGGAAATGGAGATGCTTATGATGCGGGCTCAGCTTGTGGAAGATGATGGAGTCACCATGTATCGGTTTCTCAAAGGGCTGAGGCGTGATATTATGGTTCAAGTGGATATGTATTCTTAAAATTCTACTTTGGAACTTGCCAACTTGTTACCAAGATTTAATGCCATGGAAAGGTAGGAGTAAGTGTGACCTTTGGAAATGTGTCACCAAATTTCAACAAGTTTGGAGGTAATACGGGACTGTCAAAATCATGGCCAAAAGGAGATCATAAGCACATAACCAAGAATGAGCCGCTTAAGGTGGTTAAGCGTGATAAACAAAGAAAATCAGCAAGGATGGTTCACCAAACAAAGCAAAGGATGTCACATGCTTTAAGTGCCAAAGGGAAGGTCATTATGCCAATGCATGCCCTAATGTGCGAACTGTTGTGGTTTGTGACAATGGGGATTATGTACTTTTGTTGGATGATAAGGGTGAAGATTTGGAACATGAGGTGGAGGCGAGTGAGTATGAAGCAATCCAAGAGACGGAAGAGCAAGTTGAAGAAGATTCATCCGAGGAGTCTCTAGTGGTTTTGCAAATGCTTGGTGTTGTTTCGAAGGAGTCGGAAAAATTTGTTGATCAGGTTAAGGAGCAATGGGAGAATTTGTTCCATTGTCGGTGCAAGATTGGTGGGAAGCGAGCGGCGATAATCATTGATAATGGAAGTTGCACCAATGTCATAATTTGGTATGTGATAGACAAGCTTGGACTCCAAACTATCAATCTTCTGACTCCATACCATCTTCAATGGATGAACTCTAGTGGAGATATGAAGTCTAAGCAAGCCAAAGTTCCAATTTCAATCGGCCCCTACAAAAAGGATGTCCTTTGTGATGTTACTCCGATGACTGTGTCATGTGCTTCTTGGCCGACTATGGCAATCCGATAAAGGAGTTATCTATGATGCCAAGACTAACAAAGTTAGATTTTATGATAAGGGCTACAAGGTAATGATTCATTCTTTTCCATTGAAGGACGTTCGAAAAGATCAAGAAAGTTTTCAAAGAAAGATGCAAGAGGCTGAAAGCCTTAAAAGTGCTAAAGGAAAAGAGGTATTAAAAGAGGAAAAGAGAGAGTCTACGGCTAAGGGTTCCAACATCCTTCTTTCACTTTCCGATTTTCAGCAAGAAGTTTGTGACCTAGATCATCAAAACGGGGGTATTTTATGTTGTTATGCAAAGATTTATTTCATTCTAATAAAGATAATCTACTCACTAATTTTTGCATTCCCTTTGCTAGGATGTTTGAAAAGATGAAGGATGTATACCCGGAGGAACTATCAGAAGAACTACCGTCTATTCTTGGGATAAAGCATCAAACTCACTTCATACCTGGTGCTTTGATTCCAAATCATCCTGCGTATCGGTGCAACCCAGATGAGAACAAGGAGATTCAAAAACAAGTCCAAGAACTTCTTGAGAAGGGATGGGTTCGGGAGAGCTTATCACCATGTGTTGTTCCTGTTATCATTGTCCCCAAGAACGATGGAACTTGGAGGATGTGTGTGAATTGTAGAATGGTGAATGGGATTACAATTAAGTATTGACACCCAATCCCATGCCTTGATGACTTGCTTGATGAGATCAATGGAGCGAGAATCTTATCCAAGATTGACCTTCGGAGTGGATACGACCAAATTCGTATGCAACCCGGCAATGAGTGGAAAATGGCATTTAAAACTAAGCTAGGTTTGTACAAATGGTTGGTAATGCCATTCGGTCTAACTAATGCTCCTAGTACCTTTATGCGTTTAATGAATCATATTCTACGTGCTTTCATCGGTAAATTTTTTGTAGTCTACTTTGATGATATTCTTGTCTAAAATAAAAATGAAGAGGAACATGTGGAGCATGTGCAACTCGTCTTTCAACGGTTAAGGGAAGAATAACTCTATGCTAATTTTAAAAAGTGCATATTCCACACTAATGAAGTTGTTTTCCTTGGGTTTGTAGTTAGCGAGGATGGCTTGAAGGTTGATGAAAAAAAAAAGTAAAGGCAATTAAAGAATGGACACCTCCAATGAATGTGGGAGAAATTAGGAGGTTTGGGAATCTGTGGATTTTTTCGGAGGTTTGTGCCTGGTTTTAGCTTGATCGCTGCTCCTCTAACGTCCTTGCTCAAGAAGGGGGTCCCTTTTAAATGGGAACAAGCACACCAAGAAGTGTTTAAGACATTGAAGACAAAGCTTACTCAAGCACCAGTACTTGCGCTACCAAATTTTGAGAAGACCTCTGAGCTTGAGTGTGACGCTTCGGACAAAGGCATGGGTGCAGTTTTTCTTCAACAAGGTCGACCCAAAGCCTATCATAGTGAGAAATTTGGAGGGGCTGCTCACTTACTCTACATATGACAAGAATTGTATGCAGTTGTACGGGCTTTAAAAATATAAGAACAGTATTTGATGCCGCGAGATCATGAGACCTTGAAGCACTTGAGGGGGCACTACAAAAAAAATTGGAAATTGCAATGGAATATTGCTACGGAATACAATCTATTGCAAAATTGCAATGGAATTTGCTAAGCAACAAAGAAATAGTTTCAACTGTGATATGTTGTGAGAGAATACTACAAAAAAATAGATTTGTCACAAATATTTTTGAAATTACACAAGAAATATAATATTCCGTTGCAAAATTGCAACGGAAATAGCAACATATTAAATTTGTTGCAGATTTCCCAAAAATTATGCAACGAATAAAATATTCTATTGCAAAATTTCGATGGAAATAGAAATAGATTGAATTTGTTGCGGATTTCCAAAAATTGTGGAACAAATATAATATTCCGTTGCAAAATTGCGATAGAAATAACAGCAGATTAAATTTATCGCGGAGTTCAAATTAAAAAAAATATATATATATATATTTTTTAATTTTATAATTAATTTAATAATTATTATTTTTTAATTTTTAACTTAATTTTTAAAATTTTAATTTTTAAGTTAATTTTTAAAATTTTAATTTTTAATAATTAATATATTTATTTATTAAATAATTTTAATTTTTTATTTTTTATATATTTTTATTAGTTTTAATGTTTTACCACATATTGAATCTGCCCTAATTCTCACTCACGCTCCTCACTCGTAATCAAGCTTCTCACATTGCTCACCACAAAGACATTTCAATTTCTCCGAATCGAACTCCCCCGATGCTCGCCGCCGATGATCTGCTCTGACGTCGCCCATTCCAAGTAGCACAAAAAAATCGACTTGAGGCATGAAATCCTCTTCTGCGTGGTTCAAAGAGGCATACCTGACGTTTGTTTGGTAGGTTTGGATGGCTCTATTTATATTTATTTGGAGGATGTGGTTTGTTTTATATTCAAAATATCTTTGTTTATTTTGTAGAAACATGTAACGATTGTGAGAGGAACTCTATCATTGAGCTGATTTTCCAAGCATTGCAGCTAAGCCAATTTGTCTTTCCTGCAATTTCATCCCAATCGAGGAACTCTAGGAAACATCATAGTTCTTATATACTTGAGGAGTATTTGATTGTGGAAATCCTAACCTAGATAGCCAGTAATTCAAGAATAGTATTAGTTAGTTATATAGTTGATTGATTATATTTTTGAAACTAATAGTTTTCTTTGGGTAAATAAATATTGTTCCTTAAGATAGTTTAGAATACAAAATTTTGAGCACCATTAGACGACTATTTGTGCTGAAACTAGACAAAGTAAACACTGGAAATATATGTAATGCTTACAAATGCAGGGGGCTAGATTTAATATCAGAGAATGATTTGGCTTGTGAGGTGTTGAAGATCCTTTTTCAAGGATCTTGACAGGATCTGCATTTTATCGCTACCATTCTTTTCATTTATATGATGGCAATCTTGATTATTTAAACATTGTTTTTGCTTCATTAGAAATTTGTAGTGATGATTTAGTAAATTTGATCATAGGATCAGACTAAATGAAAGATGCATGGAAATGTTTTCAACATTCATTCAAAAAGCATACATGCGATTGTATCAGTTATCATTTATGTGATTCTTGTTGAATTAACAACAATTGATTATGGATTATTTAATTGATTATACTTCTGCATAATGATGGACTTATCATATAATATTTATGATTATTGTAGGAACTTTTGATAAAGTTTGGTTATTCTCACATTCAGATATAAATTAGCCTCTATCATACCAATCAATATCAAGTGTAATTTGCTTTCATAATACATGGAGAAAAAAGTTGTTTTCCTATGTTGTGCAATTAGTGTTGTGGAGGTATCATTTACTTTGAAGGTTCTAATATATTTCATGTTATCTGTGTTGTTTCATTTGTCATTTCTACAAAAACGGTTTTATTATGATATGATCAGTTAGATTATAATTGATGCAATGTAGAATTAATATTAATCTGGTGACTAGTTTCCACCTTAACTGGTTTCTTATATATCATTACTAAGAATGCGTGGAAATATCTTATTGATTTTTTTTTAATTAACTTTGTTAGAATCGATTTGGATAGCTAAAGCTAGATTGAGCATATAGTTCTTAACATGATTTTGTATTTTGGATGCAAATTTTTAATGTTTTTTTATGTGAAATGAATAGAGCAGTTGAAGGGGATTGATTGTATGCGGCGGACTTGGAAGTTCTGACACTAATATATATATATATATATTAATATTGTTATTAGCCAATCTTTCCATTGCATATGGGTAGATAGGGATAGTGCTTCATTGATATCACTACCTGTTTTGGGAACCATATGCTGCTAATGATGACTGACTGAATATCTTAAATTGTATTGTAGTTTGCATATTGTCTGTTGACCTCATTTCATTCGTAAGAAGAAACCAGAATTCTAAAGACATACATACAAACAGAGAGCCTAACAGACGGCTCTAGATAACTCAAGAATACAAGACAAGTAAAGTACTTGGAAAATGTTGCCATTTTTGTTTGTCTATTGTGTGTATTCATGCCTTGAATTGAATGCACAAATAATCTCATCTCATTTCATAGATCTGTTCTGGTTTACTGTTATTTTGTGCCCTGGTTGGGTAATATAAGAGATGAGATTATTGCAGTATATATATATGTGATTTATATTGTTTTATTTTATTTATTTTACAACATAATCAATTTACTTTTTTTAGATAAAATTCAACATTAAATGGCTTAATTAATTGCATTATGTATGTATTTATATTTATATAGTTTAGATGAAGCAACATGCATGTACAAAATATATATCTTTGTAATATTTATTTCGAGAGAGGTTATACACTACATATTACATTGTTATAGATTATTCACTTTGAAAGAGCATGAAATAATTGTAGTCACGCACAGTGGATTTTTATTTCATACAGTGGCTGCATTAGGCAATGGCTACCACCCTATGATGAAGAAGGAAGTTTGGTGTTAAACAAACAATATCAGGTCTTGCAGCATCTATAGTGTTGCTAACCAAAACAAACTTGGTTAGTTCTCTGGGTTTATATTTATTTATGCTTAAATAATTTATGTCCTAATCAATCATTATAATTTAGTCTCATTGAGCACGTATTATATAGCTATATAGAGGTATATTGCTTATGCAAGTTACGTATGAGGATTGTGACAGTCTTTTTTGTGTAATTAGTATTTGAATCTGTCAAAAATGTATTTGGGGATGAATAAGTTTTTGTTAAAAAATAATTAAATGGTTTTTATATACCTCTGTTTTGCAATTATAACATTAGATAAAAATAAATAAATAAATAAATCTAATTAGCAGTCTAAGTATTATAATTTTAAACATATAGAAGTAGTGAGTATTATGCAATGATCATAATTATTTGAAGGTCTTAATTAATTAATTAATCTTGCTTTACTTGCTATTAGTTTTAGTTAATTTTCCTTTTCAGCATTATATTTTCAGTCAGATTATCAACTTCATATGCATATCTTGATTATATATTGCTTTCACTTTAGTGCATGTGTATTTGTATGTATGTATTTAAAAATGGGTCATATTATTAGCTAAAATGAATAAAAATTGTCAGTGTCATAATTAGTTGTGTTTAGTAGTATTTAATTTTTATTCAATTCTTAGATTCTAATATTTTAAATTTTATTTTACTATTCTAAGATGTTCCTAAAATTTTTTGTAGAAGATGAGTGGCATTCAAAGGTCCTGGATGTACAATAGAATGTCTAATGGCATTCTTAATACAAAGTATATTTCCGGAGTTGAGGGTTTTATTTAATATTGTCTAACTAACCCAGACGTCACAAAAATTAATGGGAGGATTAAATGTCCTTGTAAACGCTGTGAAAACACAAGGTTTCTACCTCCTTGTTAATATGTGGAAAGCCCCGATACAAAAAGTAATACAAAAAGAAAATTGGAAAATGTGTACCCATTCGTTATATTTTTATTTTCCATTGACACCAAACTTAAACGATTATATATTTTCGCTCAGACAGCTTCTTTAATGCGGTGGCATGCAGCTCATCGACATGCTAGCTTGGATAATATGTGTCTTCCTTGCTATTTTGCGGCTTGGAAACATTTTGATACGACATATCCTTCATTCGCCTCGGAGACTAGAAATGAGAGGTTGGGACTTTGCACAGATGGGTTCCAACCATTTGGACAATCTGGGAAACAATATTCATCGTGGCCGGTTGTGATTACTCCCTATAATCTTCCTCCGAATATGTGTTTGAAGGACGAGTATCTATTTCTATCACTTGTTGTACCGGGTGGTGCTAATCCTAAACAAAAAACAGATGTGTGTCTTCAGCCATTGATAGAGGAGTTGAAGAATCTTTGGAATGTTGGTATTGAAACTTGGGATGCTTAAAGTAAATAGAATTTTAATATGCGGGCTGCCTTAATATGGACGATTGGTGATCTACCAGCATATGCAATGATGTACGGGTGGGGAACATCGGGGAAATAGCTCGCCTAGTTTGTCAAGATCAACTTAAATCTTTTTGACTTCCTACTGGTTCTAAACAGTCTTGGTTTGATACACATTGATAGTTTTTGCCCGAAGATCATCCCTATCGATGTGACAAAAAGAAGTTCAAAAAGGGGCTAGTTGATTTCATGCTGCCACCTCGACGGAGAATTGGAGTTGAGAAAATTCATGAACTTGAAAGCCATGGCTTTAGAAAGGTAACATAAATTACATCACAACACCTTCATTTGCATAACTTTCTTAATTGTTTTCGTATATTAAAATATATTTTTTGATTTGTATAAAAGTAACTGAGAAAGATGATGATGAAACAAACAAGAAGTTATGCAAAGAATGTGGATGGTGTAAAAAGAGTATTTTTGGGACTTTCCGTATTGGAAATACTTGCTCATTCGCCATAATCTTGATGTGATGCACATCGAGAAGAATGTATAAAAAATATTTTCAATACAATTATGGATGTTAAAGGAAAAATAAAAGATAATGCAAAAGCATGAGCAGATATGACAATTTTTTATGATAGAAAAGAACTTGAGTATGATATGGTTCGACAGTGCTATCCTAATGCGGCGTACACTTTGGACAAAGTCCGTCGGAAGGAGTTCTTAAATTGGGTTGAGAAGATAAAGATGCCTAATGGATACATGTCAAACTTGCGTAGATGCATAAATATGAAGAAGCCTAGTATGTTTGGCATGAAAAGCCACGATTGTCATGTTTTTATGCATAGACTTATTCCTATTGGGTTCCGTGAGTCGTTGCCTAAAAGTATATGGGAAGCAATGACTGAAACTGAGCAACTTCTTTCGGCGGCTGACATCAAAGGTGATTACGGTAAGCGATATGGAGAAATTGACCAAGGAAATTGCAATTATCCTCTGCAAGTTGGAGACTATTTTTGTCCCTGGCTTCTTTGGTAGCATGGAACATTTACCAATCCATTTTCCATATGAAGCTCGTGTTGGTGGTCCCGTCCAATTTTGTTGGATGTATCCCTTTGAGAGGTATTTTTAAATTTTCAATACAAGTTAGATAAAACTACCATTCTTAATACTTTTCTAATTGTAGATTTCTAAATCGTTTAAAACGGATGGTAAAGAATAAAGCACAAGTTGAAGGTTCCCTATGCAGTGCCTTCCTAGTACGTGAGGCATCTTTTTTTTGCTCACATTACTTTGAGTAACATGTACTAACATGGACTAGGAATGTGCTGAGGCAAGATGATGGAGGTCCAACATTGAATCGATCTACCAAAATTGTTGCTTTTAACCATCCCGTTCATTTACAAGGAAAAAGAAAAAAGGTGATTTCTAACTATGTTGGAGAGAAAAGCGATCATAAATATTTTATGTTGAACATTCCTGAAGTTGAACCTTTTATTGGGTAAGTCAAATTTATAAGTCATTCAAATTATTTGAAGATATTAACGACATTAGTTTTGGCAAAAAGTCTGAAGAGATTCTAAGGGCAGAAAATCCACAAATTACCGATGCACAATTACGTGTTGAGCTTCAAGATAACTTTGTTTCATGGTTTGTTAGATATGTAAGGGTAATCTCATAATATTTTAGGTTATAAATAATTTAAATAAATCTTGTTTAACTGTGTCACTTTTAAAATACCTATTGATATAGGCTCACAAAACGAAGAGCTTGATTGTATATTTAGAGACATTGCACATGGTCCATTGATTGAAGTTGACATTTACATTCTCTGCTTCGTAAATGGATATCATTTCCATACTGAGAATTATGGTTCCACAAAAAAACATACAACAGTGGGTTATCCATAGACGATGGTGGACTTGAATATTACGGAAAGATTGAAGAAATTTTGGAAATAGAGTTCCCAGCACTCCCAATAAAATGATGTGTTATTTTTAAATGTAATTGGTATGATCCTACGATATGTGTGGGTACAAGTATGAGCCATTTATTTTGGCAATGCAAGCATCGGAAGTATCTTACATCTCGTTTCCAAGTACAAAAAGAGACAAAGATGATTGGCTTGCAGTTTGTAAGGTTAAGCCACGCGGTTGGATTGAAATAAAAGAAGGAGATAAAAAGATGATAATTGAACATGAAACTTATCAAGACCCCACAGTACATAAATTGGGCACTGAAATGGTTAGTAATGCGAAGGATTTCAATCTGGCGGTTGTTGGTGGTGACAGTGGCATCCCATTGGTTGAGTCTGATTATTTGGATGATGAAGAGGTGTATATAGAAACAGATAAGGATGAAACATTATTATTTGAGTCGACAATGATGAAGAAGATTCTGATATGTAGTGCAAAATGATATGTTTTAAATAATTGGTATACATACTATGTTATATATATATATATTGGTAATACTATTTAGACTTATTCAATTGTGTATTAACAATATAAATGTCTCAAGGTCACGCTTCAAATCAGATGAAAAGGGATATTGTTGAGGCCCTTCGACTTGTTAGAGCCCGAGAGGGTCAGGGTGAACACCGTGATGATGCACCAGCTTATCCAGATGATGACTCAGGTATTTATGGAGAAATTTAGATATGATCATTTTTATTTATTTTTCTATTAAGGTCATTAGTGTGTGGTATATTTTAGGCTCATATGCTTTTTTTAATTTTTTCCACCAAAATCCTAACTGTGTGTTATATATATTGTAGGCTCATATGCTTTTATTTAATTTTTTCCACCAAAATTATAAATGTATGTTACATATATTGTAGGTCCACCAAAATCGTAAATGTGTGTTACATGTATTGTAGGCTCACCATCACGGGTACCTAATTCAGTTTCTATGGATGCAGAAGCTTCTAGTAAGTATTGAATGTCATAAATATAATTTAGTAATGCATATTGATATTAATTATTTATATCTTTATTGTAGGTTCCGCTCCGCCTCCAACTTCATCCACTACTGAAGCACGGTCTTCGATCATTGTTCAGGATGATGGCAGGTTTGGAATTATTCAAATTGAATGAATCTTTTTCTTTTTTAAAACATTAATTCTTATAATTTTAATATCATTAATGTTTCAGCCTATTTTGGCCACATAGTGTTACTAGTAAATTTTGTAAAGTATTTCGATCTAATGTGGATAAGGACAAAATCACGTGAAGGAAAGTTCCATCAATTACAAATGAATGGTATTGGAAAGAATTTAAGGTATGTAGGTATAATTTTTAAATATAATGTGGTTGTACTTTATTACACAGGGATATTAAAGTATTTGCATCTAACATCAAATACAGAAATATATTGTTTAGGACTCTTCAGTGGAGGGTCAAGTCAAGGAAGAGTTCAATTCCAAGGCTGTCAATGTATATGGTCAGTTGATACATGATATTAGATCTGAACGGGGGAGAAAGCCATAAGAGCAAATTGATGTGGCAATATTGGCCGAGTGGCGGAGAATTTGGTCATCTGATGCTGCAAAACAAAAATCCGATACAACAAAAAAGAATAGGCATTGTGGGAATATGATTGGTCGTGTTGAGTCAACGCACACTGGTGGCTTACGATCTTTTACAGAGTCAGCGCAGAAGCTGGTATTTCTTTGTTTAGTTATTAACATTAATTAATGTTTTTTAGGTTTAATTATTATTATTTTTTATCATTTGCAAATATTCAAGGGATGAATAAGATTGGAACCTATAAGTGGGCCCATTCTAAAGAACACAATTGCGTCACATTCATTAATGCGAAAGCAACTAAAGTAGCTATGAGTTTATTTCCATTAACGTTTTCATAATTCATTCTAAATAAAAATATTTTATTGTTTAAATTTTATTAGGGAATGGATTACTTATATTGTTAGTCATTTTGTATTTTTTGTTGTCGTGCATTTTTTATTATTAAGTTGCAGATGAATTTTAGTGGGATTCTTATCATAACTTAAATTTTTATTTGGTGTTATTATTGTGTTGGTTGGCATAGGTTTATTATTCATCTTTAGGTTGGTTGGTGGGTTAAATTGGTGTTATTATTATGTTTATGATTCATTCTAAATAAAAATATTTTATTGTTTAAATTTGTGTTGGGGAATGGATTAATTATATTGTTAGACAATCTCATTTTGTATTTTTGTTGTCATGCATTATTTATTATTAAGTTGTAGATGAATTTTAGTGAGATTCTTATCATAACTTAAATTTGTATTTGGTGTTAATATTATGTTTATTATTATGTTTGTTGTTTGTTTTGCACCAAAAGTAACCGTTTATTGATCTTAATATACTTCAAGAGCAGGAATTTTGTTTTGTATTGATTGATTGAGCTCATGATCTAAGGATTAACATAAGGCACTAAAATTTATAGATCTATTGAAATATTGACTTCAATTGGATTTGGTTGCCTCCTTCCGGGCATTTATTGGGGCATGTAAATTTTAGTGTTGCAGTCATATGCATTGCTAGTTTGCCACCATTTTGTTGTTGTTGTTGATTGTTGTTGTTATTGTTATTGTTATTAGGTAAAATTGCTTATAACTCCCCTGTGGTTTCGAAATTCTGCGTAAAATCTCCCTGTACTTTAAAAATTACATGGTACCCCCTTATACTTTAAAAAACATTGTATGAAACCCCACCACCATGAAACTTTCCTCGTGTGATAAGAAGATGATTTCCTATCTATATGTTTTGCATGGCATAGGGGGTTTTATGCAATATTTTTGAAAGTATAAGTGAGCGTCATGCAATTTTTTAAAGTAAAATGGGGATTTATGCTGAGTTTTGAAACCACAAAGTGGTTTCATGCAACATTTTTTAAGGTATAAGGGAACGTCATGCAATTTTTAAAGTAGAGGGGGAATTTACGCTGAGTTTCAAAACCACAAGGGAGTTATGGGCAATTTTGCCTTGTTATTATTATTATTATTCATTTGTATCAAGTATTTTTATGATTTTTTTGGAAAACTAACAGGGTATTCATCTAAATTATTTTTAGGATGAGGTGGATGTTGTTGAAGCACACCTGACTCAACAAGGAAATACATCATATGATCCGGATAATGTATTCCTCACCGTAGTACCTTGTGACAATAAAAATTGCATTTATGGGTTGGTGTCATTAGGTGCGACTGTTCCTCCTCGATCATCATCCTTCTGCAGCAATGGTCGTATTCCGGGCACATTTATTCTTGAGGAACGATTGACAAAGATGGAGTGTGAGTTGGGCGAGTTGAGGACAGATCTTGCCGAGGGACGTAGTCAAGGGGAAGTGATGCAACAACGTGTTACAAATATAAAGAACCAACAACGAGCCGTATACGATTTGAACTTGACCTTTATGGAGGAATTACAACGTATGGGACCACCATCCATTCATAGGTGCAAACCCGATTCAGATGGTGGTAGTGCTCCGATATCATGATATTTTATTATTAAAAGTTTTTTAGGTATGACCTTAGTTGTTTTGGTATGATATTATGGTAACTTGAACTAGATTTATACATTTTTCCGATATGTGCTACTTGCAGTACTGATACTAAATACATTGTGTGACACGGTATCGGGTGACCCGAACCCAAATATCAGCGGAGCAATCGCAACCCGTACCCGATCAAAGACATTACTTTGTTTAGAGGTTGTGAGCCGTTGATTTTTAGATTAGATGTATGGCCCATATTAGATTAGGCCTTCTTAGCATATATTCCTTATATTCTACTTGTAAAACATTCATTGTATACATTATTTAGAGAAAGTAACTACCACTTTGAAGAAGTTTCCGTCTTTTCGGAGAAATTCCAACCATCCATTGAAGTGATTCCAATCAATCGAGAGGGTTAATTTTTGAGCCTTCGGAATGCAGCTTACGTGAGAGATGGAAGAAGCATTCACAAGCCTCAAACAGTTCGTGTGGATTCATGAAGGTGTTTGCTCGAGAGGAGTATTCGTCGATTGATTCCAAATTATCCGTCGGTTCATTTATTCGATTTCATAGTTGATTCTTCTCTTGAATTGAGATTAGATGTCATGGATTTGATCCTTTCCATGTCATTGTGTTTTTGGTCTATTGACACTATTTAAATTTGAAAATTTTATATGATTTCAGTTAGTTCTTGTATCTTTGACGAGATATATTAATCGAATCATTAAATTTTATTGATTATGGAGGATTGAATTAATATTTGTTAGATAGATATTGAAAAAAAAATGACAAAAATTGAGCAAAAAAAACTGAATAGGAAATCTAGTACAAAAATTGCGACGGAATTAACAATAGTTATATTCTCTCGCAATTTGCTATTCTATTTGCAACGGATCGTGCAACATATATATTTTTTTTTAAAATGTATTGCAAAAACTTACAACAGAATTGGCAACAGATCTTTTCCATTACATTGCACTATGATAACAATATATTTCTGTAGTAAACTTCCGTAACAAAAAATTACGACTGAAATGACGGTCACTAATTCTATTGCAATTCTCTACAATGGAAAATTTTAATTGTCGCATTGGATTACTACAATAATATTTACTACAACTTCCACTTGGTCGCACATTTCGTTGTAATTGAAAGTTATGGTAGAAATTTTTTCAATTGTGACAGAATTTTTCCATTGTAATTTGTAATTTTTCTTGTAGTGAACTGAATCGAAGGCACGCACGATGGGTATCTTTTATTGATTCATTTCCATACAGCATCAGGTATAAAAAAGGGTAAGGAAAATATTGTCGCGGATGCATTCTCACGCAGGTATGCTTTAGTTTCATACGCCACTACGCATTTATTAGGATTTAAGCATGTTAAGGAATTATACCACACTTATGAGGATTTCAAAGATGTGTATTCTTTGTTTGAATTGCATGGGCATGATAAGTATTGCATACATGAGAGATTTTTTGTATTACGATAATCGACTTTGTATCCCAAGATCCTCCATTTGGGAGTTACTAATACAAGAAGTTCATGGTGGAGACATGATGGGCCACTTTGGAATGAATGCTACAATGGAAGCTCTTGGAGAGAAATTTTATTGTCCTGAAATTATCAGGCAAAATGTAGGTTATATTTCGTGATGCGTGACGTGCCTCAAGGCCAAGTCAACACTTAAGTCACATGGACTCTACATGCCTCTTCCACCCCCTCACGGACCTTGGATTGATATTAGTATAGATTTTGTATTGGGTTTACCTAGAATTGCACGTGCTAAAGATTCTATTTTTGTTGTGGTTGACAGGTTTTCCAAGATGCCGCATTTCATTCTTGTGCAAAGACAAATGATGGCCATCACATCACCAAACTGTTTTTCAAGGAGATTGTACACCTTCATATAGTGCCAAGGTCTATTGTCTCAAATCGTGATGCAAAGTTTGTGAGTTAATTTTGGAAATCATTGTGGCACAAAATTGGTACTAAGGTTCTTTCTCCACATCCTATCACCCCCAAACTGACAGACAAACGGAGGCGTTAAACTGCGTGTTGGGTAATCTCCTTAGAGTTATTGTGAATTCACATAGTAAAAGTTGGGATGAAGGTCTTCCTTACATTGAATTTGCATACAATTGACATATTCATACAGCCACAAACATGTCACCATTTGAAGTAGTTTATGGAATGAACCTACTAACGCCTACCAATCTTTTACCATTGCCTAGCATGAGTTCTTAAATGTTAATGGTAGGGAACGAGTCAGATGCATAAAGGAACTTCATAAGGATGTCAAAGAAAGTCTAGAAATATTTGCGGAGGTATATGCTAAGTATGCTAATTGCAGGCGTAAAGCTGTAATATTGCATCCCGGAGATTGGGTTTGGGTTCACATGAGGAAGGAATGGTTTCGCGCAAGGCGACGTACTAAGCTATCACCCCGAGGAGATGGGACATTTCGAGTGCATGAAAGGATTAATGATAATGCATACTGCTTGGAACTTCCGGATGAATATGGTATTAATCCTACTTTTAATATTGTAGATTTATCACTCTATGATCGAGCCGATGAGGAAGCATAACGGTTGATGGCTCAACCTTCTGAAAAGGGGAGAGGATGACATGGATAAAAAAAGATCGGGAGTTGAAATTCCACATATTCCAATCGGACAACTCTCGAGAGCTCGAGTGAAAGCGTGCATTAAAAAATTGCAAGGCTTGATAAAAAAAATTAGAGAATTGGCGCTCAACCGACGAACTGTTACAACATGCGAGGACTTGATGGAAGGCCTAGGGCGAGTTTCGTGGTTCTAAAAGTTACATTGGAGCTTGCAACGCCTCAATCAGACAACTAACGGAAAAGTTGTGCAAACCTAGGAGTTTGCTAAAATAGAGGGTTTAATATGTAATTATACAAACCTAGGTTTGCACATGATCAAGTGGGGGGGACCATCCATTGGGACCGCTAATATATATATATAATAAGCTCTCACATGCCTCTCACATGCATGGGGGGACCATTAGCTAGGTGCCACTCATTGGGAGATTACTTATACAAAACTCATCCCACATTGGAAAATTACTCCACTTGCCCCTTCCTCCACTCCTATAAATAGGACCCTTAAGGTGAATTGTAAGACACACAAAGCAAATATATTTTTATGAATATTTGATCATTTATGATCATTTCCTTTTATTGAAAGTTATGCTTGATAGCAATACTTTCTCTTTTTGTCTAATATTTCATGGAATGCAATTCCATTGCATGCTCTACAGGGTTTTGTTTCAAATTTTGGGTTTGAATATAAAGCCTCAAGTTCGTGGCAATTGGGGAAGGTGGAAGAGCTCTCCAAAGTGTTGACCGAGGTGGTGCCTTCGTAGAGGATGGTTTGATGCTAGAAGGGTATTGGGTCATGCTTACGTTAGTACTTACTTAGGTTTGCTTTTCTTTCCATTATCCTTTTTCTCTCACTTTAATCGTTCTTTTTAGTTAATTCATTCTTTTCTTGCTTAATTAGTTCTGTTTAGTTGTTTGTTCTTTCTTGATGTTTATTAGTTAGTTCCGTTTAGTTAGTTTATTTCGTGTCTTGTGTAGTTGATCAATTCGGTCCATGACAGAAAGAAAAGAATAAAACCTAGATTTTTGGTGTGCTTAGGATTATTTAGTTACCTTTAGATTGAAGAACATACCTTAGAACATAAACCATTTTATAAGGAAAATGGCTAACATATTATAAGTTTTGTGCAGTGTGATCCCAGATGTATCTTAAAATAATAGTTGTGCAAAAATTAAGCCTTTGCAAGTGCACATTCACGTGTATGTTGCAGCACTTACACATGAATAATTTCAGCTTTGTTTTCTTTAGTGAAATTTCAAATGTACAAACACGGCAATGTAGACTATACAAACAAGATAAGAAATGGCTAATTGTCTACGAATTCTGACACAATATAAACAAACTAGCTTCGCCTAAGAAGCTATTACTTTAGATGAAACAATAAAGATGTTTGGATAGTAGGTATAACTTACGATAATTGAAACCAAAAGAAATCATAAAACAGTTTCATTAATGCTGTAAGAAGAAAGACAGCCATACACTTGAATGCATATGATGCATTGCATGACAAGAGAATCCGCTTGCAACTCTAAAGTTTCCTTCCCAATTTGAGAAGATGGCGCACCAACACATCAAATTGGAGAGACAATTGAAGAAAAAGAATAAGGTGCACATACATCAAAGGACGTCGCAGCCGACAAATGTGTCAAAGCCGCAACTCCCTCAACAACAAGTAAGGGGAAAGAATTTACCATTCCTACATCGTCACACTTAAAGGTATGTATCTTGATCAATGATGGAGCTAGTTGCACCAATATTATGATTGACCTTGCAGTAACAAAGTTGGGTTTGAAAACCCTTATTCATCTGAAGCTGTAGCGAGATCAACGTTCTCAAACAAGTGGATTTGGAGTTTGAGATTCAAGGCTACAAAGACAAAGTGAGGCGTGACGTAGCCCCGATGCAAGCTTGCCATGTGTTACTAGGACGGCCTTGGAAATTTGAAGCCATTGAGTCCGAGAGAGGTTAATGAGGATCAAAAGTATTTATACAAACAATATGCGGCAGACAAAAAATGAGAAGAGAGCTCAAAGAATGGCAAGAAAGTCCTTGTAAGCAAAGATGATGAGAAAAGTAAGTGCATTCCATACACCCTTGATCCACATAAAATTTTTGAGCAAATTTCTTTCAAAATCTTCCAATCCCTCTTCTTTAGAAGCCATACATTCAAATTCAAAAAACACGAGTGGTGCGAGTAAGGGAGATGCCGATAGATCTTCTATACACGAGAGTGTGATGACTAACTTATTTGTTATTAGAAAGGAGATCAACCAACTGGAAAGGGAGTACGTTGTTTGTTAATATTCACTAAGCCTTTATATTTTTCTCATCAAGATACTAATGTTCTTCCCTCTAGCTTTGCTAACTTGTTGAAGGATTATGAAGATGTGTTTCCCGAAGAAGTACTGTAACACCCCGGTCGGCTCAAACCAGAGTGTCAGCGTCATACCACACCGGAAGGCTCATTCATCAACCACCGGTCCCTACGTTGTACCGCTAATGCTAGAATAGTGAATACAAACAACTAAATAGAGATTTAAAATTAAAGCGCATCGGCTTATCATTTAAATAAATAAAGTTTGAGTCATAAGCATAAGTTAAAGATTAGTTCAAAAAGCATTAGTTCTTAAACATTAATAATGGATTTCAAAACATTCTATAAGATAAAGTGGTTCTAATTCCCTGGATCATATGATGTGAATGCATCATTTAGATATAATAGAACCAATTTCCCTACAAACGCTTGTAGAACGAGGACCAATACAATGGTTGAGTAAGCGCAATTAATTAAAGATAAATTAATATGGTATAAGTCATGATTCACGTGTAAATGCCACAAAATCATTTGAAAAAGATAATTTGAATAAGATTACACATATCACATAAGGATAACTCACACACACGAGTCTTTTAGCATCTCCCTTATATCTCATTTTCTTTCTCAAATAATGGTGATGAACACATCATGAAGAAAACTCTACTAGGCCTTAATAAGGCCGGCTCGACCAGGTTTTTCAACCTTATTACTTCGTATGACACGTCACATAGTTACACATAACAAGCATAGGGTCACAACCCTCAAGAAAAGCTCCACAATATGTACATAAGGATTCGAAGCTCAAAATACATATAAATCAATTTCTTTATTAGTTTGCGAGGGGTGACAAACGGCTCACAACCCTCTAATCTCCAATATAACATACCGAAAGAGGATTGTACGCAATTCATCCCTCCATCACTCATAATTTTCTCTCACTTTACTCACCATCTTCTTCACATGCTCCGCAAGATCCACCACCTCTGCAAGCCGTCAGAAAGCTTCGATGCAAAATAGTCTATCGCTGAAATCTGCAGCTTCGCCGCCATCAGCTGCCATCACACCTCCAACAGCCACTGTCGTGGCCTCGATGAGACATCAGACCGGGGCCCCACCCCCTCGGATCGGTGTTTGGGGTGGGAGGTTGTTCGCCGATGTGGTCACGGGTGTTTCGTCGGATGTTGATGGCTTTTTTTTGTTTATGGAAGGGCCTCGCCCAGCTATTGTTGTTGCATGGCACGATTTCGATGATGGAGTGCTTTCTCTTTAGTTTTCTATGATGGAGACGTCGAGGTACGTAATGGCTAATCCTACTTGGCAATATATTTTGATCGGGAGGTTCCCACTAGGATATGCTAGTTGGAAATATGTTATTTCTGCATTTTCTAGTTTCGGATCAGTAGGATAGCATGATATTTTTCGATTATGCAATCATCATATTGTCATTCACTTGATGGATAGTCATGATTATATTCGTTTATGGCTCTGTGGTCTGTGGATGGTGCGAGGGGCCTCTATGCGCATCTTTAAGTGGACGCCAAGCTTTAAGACCAGGGAGAACTTTCCATATGTCCCGGTTTGGGTGACATTCTCGCATTTACCGCTTCACATATATTACCGGGAAATGTTGTATATGGTTGCATCGAGGCTTGGAAAGCCTTTGCTATAATCCGACAACCAGGAGGGATAGGTGTTCCAATGCCCGAGTTTGTATTGAGATAGACCTGTCACAACCATTCGTAGATAGATTTATGATTGATTTGGGGATTGTTAAAGTGGAGCAAAGATTGATCTATGAGCGGCTTCCCTATATTGTTCCTCTTGTCATATTTTGGGGCATGTTTCTAATGATTTCCGTTGGTCAAGACCTTCTCGGGTAGCGATGAAGGCTACGATGGGTCCTCGGCTGGCAGATGAGGTTGTTGAGGCTCCTAATGAGGAGAGGGCTGATGAGTTTGAGCTGAAAGGCCGTAGACGTAGACATAAGAGGCGTACCAGGAGTAGACAGGGACAAATTCGGGTATTCAAGTTTCAGCCTAGGAATCTCCTTCAGTTGTTTCTGATATTGCAGTTGAGATGGTCCTTTCATCTGGGATTTGACTTACAACTCCGAGACCTAGATCGAAAGTTCCTGGTTTTGTAGAGGATAGAGCTCCGTTTGATTAGAGGCCTGATGAGGAGCGACGAATCTTTTCCGAAATTCGTGTGATAGCGGATATTCCTACAGTTCCTCATGAGTCAGTGCCTAGTCCTCCAAGTATTGGAGAAGATGTTTTGGTTCTTCCCGAGCCTAGTATGGAGCAAGAGCCGCCTCCTTTTGCATGGATAGAGGGAAGGCGATGTTGATTGAGGATATCCCAGAGTCTTCACATCGCTTTTGGGAGGCAGAGGAAGCTAGTCTTCCGGTGGTAGATTCAAGATCAAATGAATCAGATTATGATTCCTTTACTAGTGATTCAGAGGATTTTCCGCTGCGTCAGGATGATACCCCTCCTTCTGTGATAGATACATTAGCGCATTCCCTCGGGGAAATGAGGTTTCTTCGTTGGAGGCCATTTCTCTATGTCGATCTTTGTTTGAGCCACTCCCTACAATCAGTGGTTTTCCGAGGATGTCAGTTAGGAAGGTGATGGAGGATGCCACCAATAGGTCTATTGCGAGTGCTTCATTGGGGGAGACTACCTCGGACAGCCATCTCCTATTATTTCTCGCCGTGTTACTCGCAGTCTCTCCCAATTGCAGGAGCGAGCAGCTGTTAGCCTTTTCCTTGTTCCTAGATGACAGATTTCTCATTATTGATATGGAACGTTCGGGGTATCGGAAATCCCCGTGCACCAAGAGAGGTTTGCTGGTTGTTTTATGAGCATCGGACTCGGATTTTGGTTTTATTGGAGCCGATGGTGGGGGCGGAACCGGACTATTTTTGTAGACGCCTAGGCTTTGAGCGGATGGTTGGCAATAATGCCAACACTATATGGATCTTCACTAAGAGCTCCTTTCAGGCGCAGGTAGTGACGGATGGCGATCAGATTCTTCATGTGTGCAGATATCGTTTCCGCCGTTGCGTCGGCCGTTTCTCTTGACTGGGGTAAATGATCGATGCAGTGTTACTCGGCTTCAGGAGATTTGGAGCTTTTTGGAGAAGACTGCATCTTCAGTAGATACCATTCCAGGGCTGATTGGGGACGAATTTAATGCTATTGTGGATATCTCAGAGCGAAGGGAGCCGGGACAATCTGGGCTTCGGTCGATTCAAGATTTTGCGGAGGCTATCAAGGATGCCAACCTTGTGGATGCTGGATTCGAGAGGCAACGACATACATAGAATAATGGACATGTGTGGAAGCGTCTTGATAGAGTTTTACATAGTGCCAAGTGGGGGGAGTTTGCGGAGGCTACTCCAATTTGACACCTCCCTCGAATGCACTCGGATCACTCCACTTTTTGTTCGGATTTCTCATAAACACCACCGGGTCTCTTCGACATTTAGATTTCAGAATATGTGGACACATCATCAGTCATTCTTTAATTATGTATGACGTAGTCGGGAGGCTCCGACGGCTATTGCGAGGGAAACGCCGCCGACGGGTCTACTTATATTGCGGAGGAAACTTGGGCGCCTTAAACAAGTGCTAAAGTGGTAGAACAAGAATTTTTTTGGTGATGTGTTGTGTAGGATTAAGGAAGCTGAGGAGGAAGCGGGGGCTTGTGATGAGGGATTTAATTCGGATCCGTTGGAAGATAACTTGCTTCGCTAGCAATATAGTGCGGCGGTTTTGACGCATGCGATTGCATTGGAGGAGGCGTATTGGAAGCAAAAGGTGTCATGTCAATGGGTAGTAGATGGGGAACGTAACTCTTGGTTTTTTCATTCTATGGTCTAGGAGCGTCGGCGACGGGCATCTATATTTTTTATACGAGACGAAGATCGGTCATTGTCAACAGATTCAGAGATCAAAGATTCGACCGTGAGGTATTTTTCATCTATGTTTGGGGAAGAGGATAATGCGGACACCACAGGGATGGATGATCTCACTGATCCGCCTCCGCAAGTACTGCCAGAGAAGAATTCGCGACTTTTGGCATTGCCGACGCTTGCGGAGATCAGGGAAGTTGTGTTTTCGATTGATCCGGATAGCGTTGCCAGCCTGGATGGCTTTTCGATGACCTTCTATAGGCATTTTTGGGATATAATGGGCCCAGATATTCTAGCAGTGGTCTTGAATTTCTTTTTGGGAACCCTTCTCCCGAAATTTTACACAATGACAACGATAGTTTTGATTCCGAAAAAAGAGGGTCCGATGTCTTGGGTGGATTATAGGACGATTAGCCTATGCAAGATGAGTAATAAAATAATCACGAAGATGCTCACTGTTCAGCTTGGTTCCTTGTTGCCGACACTTTTTCACCGCACCAAAGGATTTGTTAAGGGGTGCGCCATTGCCGACAATATTCTTATGTCGTCGAAGATGGTGCAAGATTTGAACATTAGGGGGGCTGCCCAAAATGTTTTGATGAAGTTTGATTTGAACAAAGCATATGATCGAGTATCTTAGAGGTTTGTTAGGCATACGCTCATTCAGTTTAGGCTTTCGGAGAGATTCATTACGCTTGTGATGGGTTGTGTGGAGAACGCTTGGTATTCGGTGTTGGTGTATGGAGAGTTGAGTGGGTTTTCCAAATCTTCTTGGGGTGTGCGACAAGGAGACCCATTATCGCCGACTGTATTTGTCTTGGCGCCAAATTTATTATCAAGAGGTCTTGAGCGTTTGTTTTTGAGGAACCCAAATCTCTTTTACTGATGCCGGGGTGGGTTTTGACTATCTCACTTGGCGTATGCGGATGATGTTTTGATTTTTGCTAATGCCGGTAGCTTGCGGATTGGTTCCTTGACGGAATTCTTAAACGATTATGCATGGATCACCGGGCAAAAAATGAATTGTCAAAACAGCCACATAGTCTTTAGTCGTCGGTGTTCGGAGGAAATTCGGGAGTGGCTTTAGACGGCTACGGGGTTCGGAGTTGTGGAACTTCCACTGAAGTACTTAGGAGCCCCACTTTATGTGTGAAATTGCCAAAACATCTCGTATGAGGAGCTCCTCGGCAAGCTCCGGAGGTACTTGGCAAAGTGGGATAGGGCCGTCCTTTCGCAAAGTGGGATAGGGCCGTTCTTTCGCATGGAGATCGTCTTTAATTGATCCGGAGCACCCTATTTTCTCTACCATTATACTTGCTACAAGTTCTTTGGCCACCGAATACAGTCCTTCACTCGGTGGAGCAGTTGATGGCAATGTTCTTTTGGAGATCATACCATGGCCATCGGCTGTGCCATTGGATTTCTTAGGACGATGCTGCGAGGCCGGTGGAGGAGTGAGGCTTGGGTATTCGGAGGCTTTCGGATGTTATGGAGGCATTTTCTTATAAGCTTTGGTGGCGACTTCGGGATGGTTTTTCATTGTGGGCTCGTGCTACGAAGTACAAGTATTTTTGCACATCTTTTCCGGGGGACGCTCCATGCTCGAGTTATAATTGTCCCGTGTGAAAATATTTGTGCGGGGTTCGAGAGGAGGCACAATCTCGGATTTTTTGGAGTCTAGGTCGGGGAGAGTGCTTCTTTTGGGGTGATATTTGGTGTGGGGAGCAACCCCTATCGGCTCTTTGTGATACTCGCCCACCGGATTGCTTTGTTCATGACATGTGGAACGATTCTTGGGATTTGGAAAGACTGCGGGAGAACCTCCCGAAGCCCTTAGTTCGCCGGATTTCGAATATCCCGGTTAATAGAGAGGTTGATGATCGGATGATATGGAGGGATTCTAACTCCGGGGATGTTACTACATCATCGGCTTGAGATCCTTGTCGGGAGGTTAGGCCATAGAGTTGGCTTTCGGGAGTTTTATGGTCGCACCTCCTCACCCCTACGATGTCGGTCTTTCTTTGGCGTTTATTTCACTGACGATTGCCAGTGGATGAGGTCCTTAGACACTATGGTGTATATATTGTGTCGAAATGCCAATGTTGTAGATCGGAGGAGACGATCTCCCACTTTTTCTTAGAGTCGGCGGCCATTCGGCGATTTGGCATCACTTTGCGGAGCTTTTTCATGTTTCTATGCTGGAGACATATGTTCCACACATTGTAAGCGATTATCAAAGACACACCATCGGAGCATCCGGGCACTTATTCCCATGTTGATTATGTGGTTAACTTGGACCATCCGAAACGACACCAAACACCGAGGTATACTATTTTCTTCTTATAGGATCATTTGGCGCATTTCCATTTACAGGTACTGAGGCGTGCCGACATACTTTGTCGGAAGCAGGGGCAGCTATTAGCAGGAGTAAAGTGAGTGACCGCTCAGGGCTCAACTTTAAGAAATGGCCTATATTTTAAAATATTAATATATTATTATTATATATGTATTAAATTCCAAAATTAAATTTTAAATTTTAATTTATATTTTTTCTTCTCCATAATCACCTAATTTAATTTTAATTCTAATTTTTTTTTTTAAACTCTAATCTCAAATTCAATCACCATTCACAATTTCACTTTCTCTTTTCACTTTTTCCCTTTCGACCAGCCAGCGTTCACAATCCCCTTCTTCTTCTTCTTCATCTTTTCTCCCTCGGTTCAGCGACATAGACAGACAGGCAATCCTCCTCCCTCTTCTTCTTCTTTTCTCCCTCGGTTCAACGACATAGACAGACAGTCAATCCCCCTTCATCTCCTTCTTCTTTTCTCCCTAGATTCAACAACATAAACTTTTTGAAATCTGTTGATTGTTTTCCTAATGCAATTGTTGCCTATAGGATATTATTAACCATCCCAATTACCGTTGCAATAGCTGAAAGAATTTTTCAAAATTAAAGTTGCTCAAGATTTACTTGCGTAGTTCCATGTCCCAAGAAAGGTTAAACGGTCTAGCTTTAGTAGCAATTGAAAACAAAATTTTGGATAAAGTAAATTATGAAGATTTGATTGACGCATTTGCTTTAAAGAATGCACAAAGGACAAGACTTTTCAAATGACAATCTTGTAAGTACTTGAAATTTATATTTTATAATTTATTTTTATTATGTTATTTTCTATATTAGTTTTTCTTTGTGCAGTCGAATCCTCTTTTGATGAACATGTCAAGTCTGCTATATAATTTTTTGGAAAGCTTGTTTAAATTTTGTTTATTCCGGCTTCTTTTTAGCTCAGTTATATTATATTATATAAATATTTGTGCAAAGATTCTGTAACTAATGATACATTTAGAGTTTGTTATTATTATTGGATTATGATCTTTATAATAGTTAAATTATTTTTTCATTTTTTTATTGATGATACACTTTGTGCATATGAGCTTTTATTAATATATAATTAAGATCATTTTTACTTTTATGAAATTGATTATTATATTTGTCGATTATATTATTTTGAAAATTCATTTAATTATATGTTTATAAGGCCTAAATATTGGTTTTGCTCAGGGCCCTCAAAAAGTCCGAGACGGCCTTGGTCGGAAGCATTGGGAGGGAAATTTTTCTTTGGTGACGCACCTCGGGTTTTGATATCCTCCACCGATTCCTCGACCTTTGATTCTTGTTCGTTAGGAGGCTCCGTCATCGGGATGGTTCAAATTGAACATCGATGGTGCATCAATGGGAAATCCTTGACCAGCGGGAGCTGCAGGCATCATCCAGGATTCCTCAGGAGCGGCGGTCATTGCTTTTCAGTTGTCGATTTCTTTTGCGACGAATACCTTTGCGGAGTTAGAGGCGACTCAGAGAGGTGTTAACTTGGCAGTTGAGCATGGTCTCTTGCCGATATGGATTGAGACAGATTCGACAACTAGCATTGCTTTGATTTTTTCGTCGACAGGACATTGAACTTTGCAGGATTGCCTTCTCCAACTTCGATTGCTGCTACGCGGCACTACTTGGCGGATTTCCCATATCTATCGAGAGGAAAACCGAGTGGCGGATGCTCTATCGACAACATGTTGTTCTATCATGGGTTCCCGGATCCTTAGCCCTTCAGAAATCCCGGCGGCGGCTCGTGGTTTTCTTCGGGCGGATGCAGCTGGAGTCCCGAAGTTTAGAATTTGGCACTAGGAATCATGACTCGCTATACTGATGATATCCAACTTACTTAGTAGCCTTTGCTTGCTTTATTGCCTTGTTTAGTCTTATTAGTTTTAGCACTTGTTTACTTATGCTATAACTAGGTCTTTTAGCATATTGAACTGTTTGTACTTGACTGTATTGTTTGCTCCGAAAGAACTACATACAGTTTGATTCCCGTCTCGGATACGTAGACAACTCACTTGGACGCAACTGAAAAAAAAAATCCATGTTAAAAATAAATGTACACCATAATACTAAATGAAGAGAATATTATATATTTATTATTATTATTATTATTATTATTATTATTATTATATCATTAATAATTATTTATTTTTATTAATATTATTTTATAAAAATTTAATAATTTTAAATATAAATATTATTATTATTATTATTATTATTATTATTATGAAATATTAATCTCGATCATTTAATTATATGCTTATTTAATCGAACACGAATTTTAAATAAATAGATAAAAATAAAAATTTGCTAAAATAAAAAAAAAATGGTATTTTCTACTTTTAAAAGAAAAATAATTATATTTGCACCGAGTGTGAGTTTAATATACTACATTTTTGCCCTAATACATTACAGCCGTAGCCAATTCTTCCAGTACATGCTTCTCCCCGGTTCTTTTTTTCTTTTCTTCTATCTTCTTTCCTCCTACTTCTTCTTGAGAGTCGTCGGGTTCTTCCTGTATCTTCTTCTTTTTTATTTCTTTTCTTTCTTTCTCCTTATGTTTTTGTCCTTCTTCTTTAGAGTAGCCGGCAACCACCCTAACTTTCACTGTCCACAATAGCCGCCGCGGGCCGGTACAAAATAAAAAATATAAATAGTAGCCGAACCGGTTCAGTCCAGACCGTCCGGTTTGACGGATACCGAACCGTGACAATGATGGTTTCGGTTCGAACCGACTCCGAAAGGTTCGAAACCGGATGGGCAAGCCGTGGTAAGCAAACTTGCATCCTGTTTGCATTTCTTATTTGCCAATTAGGGTTTCTCCGTTTCTGTATTCACTCGTTGATTGACGTTGGAGATCCTGAAGAAGAAGATGGTGGAAAAAAAGCTTTACAAGACGAAGCTATGTGTGCTGTACCAAAGAGGCCGCTGCTCTCGACAGCACTGCAACTTTGCTCATGGCGAGGCCGAGCTTCGCCGTTCTTTCAATGGTATTTTCTTCTTGGGTTTTCTTGGATTATTTGACGCCTCACAATTGGAATTGGATATGATTTGTTTAGAATCTCCGAGGGGAATATACTATTTTCCTGTTCAGTTGGTAGGCGGTAGGGTTTATCTTTTACTGTTCCTTCACGCCCCCTCCATCACTATATGATTATATTAGCTTCTGTAGAATCTATGCAACAAATGGATGTGGAAATAAGTAGATTGTATGCTCTAAATTCTGATTCTTAGGAACCCAAAGGCCTGAATGAATTTAAATATTTAATAGCTTACTTTTATATATAATTTTGATGCAGGAAGTGAGTATATGTTCTCATTTATGATAACTATATAGGAAGGTAAATACAGTAGAATTTTAATGCAACCGAATACCTCTGCTCAAAAATTGAGTCCCACTATTGGGGTTTTCCCCCAGTGCGAGATTTTGATTCATTTCATAACATTTTTGTGGGAGTGGCAATCCGAAAACTTAAATTTTAATGTCTGTCCAGATTTTGTAGAATTTAACTGCATTTAGATGCATTTTTGAGTTTTTTGGGGTATTGCTGTGTTTTGAAGATACTAAAAATTTTAGTAGAAAACAAGTGTTGGGTGTAATTTTTTGAAGGAATTTTTATTTTTAAATGAATTGTGTGAAAGCAAAGCTGAAAACATCAGTAAACCGAGCCTAAGCTTTATAGTATTATTAAATTAATGGATGTCCTATCACTATCTTAGTGTTAACTTTGATATGTTTTTATTGTACTGAGACTTGTACTGTGGGTGGACAGGCCGACAGGCATGATACTACACAAAACTTGTTATGTAGTATAATGAGTTTGTTACTTCTTTGTACTAGAATATGTTATCAGCAACTCTTGTTTTTTCTTATATAAACTAATTGATTGTTGCTATTCACTTATCTGTTCAATATAGTGTTAAAATATCACTATGATATGTGCGACACCTTGAATTGATATTATGCTCAATAGCTGTTTGGGTTTTCATGAAGTATTTCCAGTGCACTGACATAGCATCTTTTGTCAGAATGGATTATGCTGTCTGGTTTATCTTTATGCTGCTTTTGGTGTTCTTTTCTCAGCTTCTTGGTTTATCTAATCCATCTTGAAACTGCTCTGTTATAAGAAGGATCAGAAATAGGTTTTCATGGTATTTCTGCAGTTTGTAGAGAACCTGGTATTTTCTTCATCTGATGTCCCTATGAATGACAATGCAAAGGGCCATCAAAATGTATTATTGCTCTTTACTCTGCAGTGTCATATTCTTCGACAATGTGGTACATTCTTCATTCAATTTCTTCCTGAAAGGTATTGAAGGGGCTCCCTTGGTTTTCTTGGCTGGGAATCTAGACTAATGATGCCAATATATTGCACGTGGAAGGACATAGTTATTAATTTCATATGGACATTCGAAGAATTCTGCACCTTTCCTTTATGTTCCTATCTCACAAGGACAGGATTTCTATTCTTTGAGTTGCTTCCATGATTCTAGAAAGGGCATGAAATATCTTTATATCCTTATATGAAGAGCCAAGTTCTATTGGCTCATATTGGATTCAGCGAGAAGGCACTAAAACTGTTCATAATTATGTTACTGATATGTACCCTGTAATGGTAAGCTTAAATTCAGGTCAATTACTGGCTGGCTCTGTGCATGTCTCTGCCTTGAAGTACAGTATTTGTTCATGTTATGGCAGTTATATTTATATTTTACATTGCAGGAAGGCAGGACCATAGAGGAGGTAGAGACTTGAGAGAAAGGTTAGACCGGATGCGATCTCCATTGCGGGACTCACCTGGAAGACGAGATGGGAAATCAAGGCATTCTTCTCAAGGTGGGATACCTAGATCTTTTCATTTGGATTCTATTTGGTTGTACCCTTCACGTGGACTTTTTACCTTGGTTTTCCTTTGTGGACTATGTGCAGGAGACAGTCCTCGCTCTCTTGGTAAAAGAATGTAAGTTCAATTCAAATGGTTTTGCATTTATCCTGCCCAAGTTTTGTGGTGATATTCATTGTTGGGTTACATGGTAAAGTCTTGTTTTTGTGGCTGGTAATGTATCAAGATAGATACCCTACTTCGCTCTTCCTTTGCCTGCAGCACAATGTGTAACTAATTTACTTCCTATCCATTAATATATGGGGAAATAAAATACCTAGCCTGCATCACTTGGAAATTACCCACTGACTGTTTTGAGCAATTCAATGAAAAGTTCCTGGCCGTTTCCTATCGTATATGTTCCTGCACATATACTGGAATTTGTTTGATATGTGAGGATGTTTTGCTTTCTTGATTGCCATGATGTTGGATTGACTAGGATTCCCTCCTCTGCTTTTGATCCTAAAATTTCATTTCATTTCGCAGTGAAAGAAGTCACAAGAGAAGAAAGCCCATGGATGATTATTCTGGCAGGATGTCAGATGAAATGGATGATCAAATCAGAGATAGACGACAGACTTCGTCAGAGACCAAAATCCGCATTGATGTGCAGGTTTAACTTGTATTGGAGTTGGAAAATTTTTACTTTTTATGTGCCTTCTTATCTCTTGTGCTTGTCCTATTATTGGCTCTATGCCTTTATGTTCTTGAGTTATATGCAGTTAAAGGAGATGCACGCAGAAATTAAAACATTAGAGAGTCACAGAAGACAATTGGAGGTTAGTGTCATTTCTGCGTGGCTTTGGTTACTGGTGGTTATTTCTTAAACTCTTGTTTCTTCTTAATTGTGGAGTAATAGTTATCTGCTATTTGAAAAGCAAGCGAGGAGTTTGCCTTTTATTCATTACTTTGTTTGTATGTAAAAGCTCAATTTTCACTCTCGTTGAAAAACACTCAAAATTTCTTGTCTGCAGTGATTTTATTGTTGTTTGACTGAAGTATTGCATTCATAATTTGTGAATTCATTTAGTTTTTGTGTTGTAAAGGAGATAAGTTTTTGTCAGTGTTAACTACATTGTGCCTAAATCTCAGTTCTTTGAACACATTACTTGTTACTTGTTGAGCAGATGTACCTGGAGGATAAAATAAAGGAAGCGAATACTTTAACTTTGAGAATTCATGAGCTTGAGATGCAGCTTTCTAAAGAGAAAGAGGAGGGCAAAAGGTGATCTGTATTAGCTATTGATTTGGTTTTATTCATCATTGAAAATTAGGTTGCTCTGATAAGTTAAATAAAAATTCATAGTTGGATGTAAAAATAACATCCACTTTGGTTGATTCATGCAAGGCATTGCATATGAGTAGCTCCGAGTATTTTCACCAAAATAGTATGTTTTTCCTTTGTATATATTGCATGTCACTAAATGTGCATCTATTTCTTCGATAGGAGGTCTTTAGAACTGATATATTACTTCATTCTAATTTTCTTGGAAGCTTTCAACATTGACATTCTTATACATGGAATTATTTTTTCAAGTTTTTTTCTTTCATTCAACTCTTGTTTAAATTATTATCTTTCTTGATTATGAACAGGTTTGCGACAAAAATTAAGAAGTTCACAAAAGCACATAACCGTCACATGCGGTTACAAGATGAATTAAAGAGGTATGCTTTGAGCTTGATGATATCGTTCCTCTTCCTCTATAATATGTGTTGCCTTTTTAGGTCTCATGCTCAGCTTCAGAAGTTGGGTGAGCAGTTGGGTTTAGATGCTGCTGGAGCTGGTTCTGTAATGATAGGCAATGACGATGACTCAAAAATCAATACTGCTAGTGATGATATAACAGGCACTTATGCTGTGAGCCCTTTGACTGAGGGCCAGATTTCTTCTCCTCGGAGGAAAGGAGCACGAGCTTTGGATGGCTATGATGCCTCTAATCAAGGTAGTCTAGTACTCTAATATTATACTGAAAAGTGCATTTGGGAAGTATAATGTATATTTTTTCAACGCATGACATTCTCTTATATAGTCTAGAGTAACAATATGTTGGCCTTTTTAAAATGCTCTCTAATACTTGAAGCACACTCATATTTTAGTGCTCGGATGCATTGATTGCATTTTGATTGATTGTTTTGTATGTGTAATGTAAAGACAAGTGTTATATTTCTTTTTGGATTCTGCTATTGTATTTTCAAGTCTTTAGTAAACTGTTTACAAGGGAGTTCCTAAATTGAGTCAAAATAGCTTATTTCCTTCCTTTGGGGTTACACTACGTTCTTTTTTATTTCTCCATATCAGACATTGGATTTCTCTCCACAGTTCTCCCAGAATATACCTACCATGATACTGCAAATCCATTATCCAAGTTGTTCCGTCTTTAGCTTATAGCATATAATACATGAAATGTGCAAGAATCCCTCGTGACTAACCTTCTCTTCTCTTATATATGATCATTGGCTATATGTGATCAGCTTATTTGTAGGACACTTATTTGATTCTAGATCACAATATTCATTAGATAATGTTGGATATTTGTTTCCAGATTGAACACAGGCTGTCCTTGTATGGACGAGAATCTCTTAGCTTATTTAATCCTTTAATGGAGTGTTTAATTGCTTAACACCAGTTATGACTGAAAATATTCTAGTCTTGTGTCATTTGTGATTTTATGTGTATAGTCTGTCTCTTAGCAGACAGTCTTTTGCTTTTCTTTCTGTGAATGCAGTTGGGGGATGGACAGAGGGTGTGAAAATTAGACTGGACAAAGTCTCTCGACAATCTGGCAATCATGATCAGTTGAGCAGTGGCAAGAAAGCTGAAGTTGATGGTGATGCATATAATAGACACCAGTCCACTTATGAAGACAAGTCTGACCGAGGGTTAAACATGCCTACTGATATTGCCTCTGCTGACAAGGTGTCCCTTTACTGCCTGTCATAAATTTCTGTTTTTCATATTGAATAATGAAATTAAAATTGCTTTAACCATTAAATCAAGTTTGTTTGAGTTTGCTTTTAGATGTTCTTTAAATCCTGTGCTAAAAAGGACTAGGAATATTAAAGATCAGGGTTATACTCATTGCCAAGTGTCACTTAGAATGTAGTTTTACTGTAGCAAGAAGAGCAGGCAAAACAATTAAGGTTGCTACAAAGCTCAGGATACTGGACTGGCTGTTTATCAATTCTTATGCATCCAGTTTATTGGTTGTTTTACATGGGGCTGGAGGGTAAACTTGTTGAAGATTCACTATTGAAAGTATGTACATTTCTGTATGCTCGATCAAAATTTGGATACTTCATAGGTATATTGAAAATTACAATCAAACTTATATTTGGGGTTCAGACATTTTTTCCCTAACCTAAACTATCATAGTGGTGCATGTTCGCATAGTAGCTAACCTACCTGTTTTGACTTTTATTTATTAAACTATTTAGATGAGTTTTTATAGTAACTGACGCTGCTAATTAAGTGGGTATCATTATCAAGATTATTACATATAATAGCTCTTGGAACACTTCCAATCATTACGTATGATTTTTCTTTGTAAACAGGTTAAGAAACTTATATAGAATATCTTTGGATTGCACAAAATTATTCTAGCGTTCTTTATGTTTTACTTTCTAGGCTTCAAAAAAAGTTCGCAAATATTGGTGCATCTGAAGCCTTCATGCTTGGAATGATCTAGTTGATGATAAATTCCTGAGTCAGTTATATGTATGTTTTTATATATGATTATGTATGTTTTGTACTACTCCCACTCCCAAGTATGGTTTGCATAGTAGAGAGCAATTACACAACGATGTCAATGAGTAGTTTGAAGGAAAAAATGTGAAATCTCACAAACATAATGGCTATTATATCGTAGATAGAAATGGATATAGAAAATTATGATTTTATGTTAAGTGTAGGCTTTTATAGGGTAGTTAACCCTAATCGGCTTAGGAGTTCAGGCCCAATTGTGATTAACTCTAAAGTTAGTCTTTAAATACCCTCTTGTACTTGTAAAATCAGTGTCGCCTCAGAAGTAATAAGAGAAGCTTCTTTGTTGCCCCCGTGGACGTAGGTCGATAACCCTTATCAGCTGAACCGCGTAATTCTATGTATTCTACTTTCTTATTTGTGTGTGTGGGAGTTAATCCTAACAAGTCGTATCATAGCGAGGTTAATTCACACGAGTCACACTTGTTCAAGAACAGACCGCAGTCAAAGTAGGGAGCAAAACAGACTATGTCAGCTCAGACCCATTAACGTCAGATTTGTCAGTAGGGTCGCACTGTCTACTCGGCAGCCCTAATCGCCGATAGCATGCTGCAAATCCGATCCGACGCATTCCGCAAATTGCTGAATTCATATTTGCATGATTAAATCATGTCTGAGGATGGAAAGACCAAGATTGATAAGTTCGATGGAAAAGATTTCGGTTGGTGGAAGGTGCAAGTCGAGGATTTGCTTTGGCAGAAGAATCTAGATTTGCCTTTGACCGGAAGAAAACCCGAGATGAGCAACAATGAATGGACAATCCTTAACAAGAAAGCCTTGTTTCTTATCAGATCTACGCCAGCAAAAAACGTTGGACTTAATATTCTGAATGAGACTACCACGTATGGGTTGATGAAGACGTTGACAAACATGTACGAGAAGCCGTCTGCTTCCAACAAGGTATTTCTGATAAGACAGTTGGTGAATACGAGAATGAAAGGTGCGTCTGTTACTTTGCATATAAATGAATTCAATACTATAATATCCCGGTTGTTGTCGGTGGATAGTAAGTCTCCTCATTACCTGAAAGTTGGTCAGGAACACTCACAACTGTTGGTAGTTCAGTTGGAAATTCTAAACTTACCTTTGAAGGCATTCGTGACTTAATCATAGGAAAGAACATACAGAGACAATTCTGGTGAAACTTCAAGCACGTTGTATTGTTGAGCACTGTAAGAAGAGGCATAAAGAAAGAAAAGGGGAAGGGTAGAGGACGATCAAATTCCAAAAGGAGGAGTCAGTCAAAGCTAAGGAAGGACATTCAATGCTGGAATTGCAAAGAGTATGGACACTTTAGAAATTAGTGCTCAAAACTGCCAGAGCTAAAGGAGGTGAATGCCATTACAAACAGCTTAGACGATGCATTCATTTTCTGTGTTGAGAATTCAACTGAGTTGTGGATTATGGATTTTGGTGCATGATTCCATGCTACTTTTAGCACGAAGACGATGAAAAATGTACGAACAGGTAACTTAGGTAAAGTTCGTTTGGCTAATAATGACTCTCTTGACATAATAGGGATGGGTGACATAAATCTACAGACCCATTGGAACACCATTTGGGCATTGAAGGACGTTGGAGTAATCCCTAGTCTTAAGCTCATCTTTATTGGGCAATTGGATAATCAGGGATATAACGTCACGTTTGGAGGAAGGCAATGGAGAGTCGTCAAAGGCAATCTCGTAATTGCCAGAAGCAAGATGAGAGGTACTTTATACATGGCCGGTGTCTCTAAAAATGAAGCGAATGCAGTAACTAGCAAGCAAAGTCCGTTTGTTTTGTGGCACCAACGACTTGGCCACATGAGCATAAAAGGAATGAAATGCTTGTCACAAGAGGAAAGCTTCCAGATCTAAAGAGGGTGGATTCCGAGTTTTGTGAGCCCAGTGTGCTTGGCAAGAAAAAGAAAGTCTCTTTTGCAAAGACGGGGCAGACACTGAAACCTCAGAAGTTGGAACTGGTTCACTCTGATGTCTATGGACCAACACCAGTGTCTTCCTTTGGCGAATCAAACTACTATGTAACGTTCATAGATGATTCAACATGAATGGTATAGATCTATTTTCTTAAAAACTAGTATGACGTTTTCAATACTTTTAAGAAATGGAAGACTGGTGTTGAATTCGAAACTAACGTGAAGTGCTTGAAATAGGATAATGAAGGTGAATACATGAGTACATAGTTCACCGAGTATTGTGTTGAACACGGGATACGGATGATCAAGACTGTCCCAGGCACTCCTCGTCAAAACAAAGTGGCAAAAAAGATGAACAAAACACTGAATGAGAGGGCCAAAAACATGAGATTGAATGCTGGACTTCCAAAGGCATTTTGGAATGATGCAGATAACATTACTGCTTATCTTATTAACCGAGGACCTCAGTGCTATTGGGTTTCAAGATACCCGAAGAAGAGTGGAAAGGGAAAGCAGTAAAGTATGAACACTTGAGAGTGTTAGCATGCAGTGCTTATGATCTAACGAGAGATGGTGACAAGTTAGATACCAAAGCCAGAAAATACACCTTCATTGGATACAAAGGAGACAAGGTGAGCTATCATCTATAGGACTTTGAAAGCAAAAAGATGCTAGAAGCAAGCATGCTACATTTGATGAAGTTGAAGTTTTCAAAGACGGGAGCACAAAAAACTCGAAGGTTGCGAAAGAACAGGTCGAGTTGACAATGATGCTTTCAAAACTAGAGAGTTAGTGGATTCTCAAGAGAGTGGGAGTTAGGAGAATGAATCCAGTACTGACGAGTTAGAAGGCAATCAAGGGGACTTTTTTTACAGTGAAAGTTCGGAGGATGAAGTACCTCCCATTTTACCGGTGCAAACGTAGCTAGCCGAGTCACAGCGGGTCAGGAGATCCACTAGAATCACCAAACCTCCATCGACATATGATCCTAGCGTAAACTATCTCATTTTGACTGAAAATGGTGAACCAAAAAGTTATCACGAAGCAGTCAAGCAGATTCGAATTCAGTGGGAACGGCCATGAAAGAAGAAATGAGTTTGAAGGCAATCAAGGGGACCTTTTTGACAGTGAAAGTTCGGAGGATGAAGTACCTCCCCATTCACTGGTGCAGCTGCAGGTAGCCGAGTCACAGTGGGTCAGGAGATCCACTAGAGTTACCAAACCTCCATCAAGATATGATTCTAGCGTAAACTATCTCCTTTTGACTAAAAATGGTGAACCAAAAAGTTATCATGAAGCAGTTAAGCAGATTCGATTCAGGAATGAGTTCCTTGTACAAAAACAAAATATTTTTGACTAAATTTCCTTCCGACAAAGGAGCGTTTCAAAATAAATAGGTATTCAGAATTAAAGATGAACGAGATGGATCGAAAAGGTATGAAGCTCGCTTAGTGGTTAAAGGCTTTCAACAATAAAAATGAGTAGACTACACTGAAATTTTCTCCTCAGTAGTAAGGATAACCACTATCAGATTGGTTTTCAGTATTGTAGTTGCAGAGGGCTTACATCTAAAGCAGCTAGATGTTAAGAAAGTATTTCTACATGGTGATCTCGATGAGAATATCTACATGGTACAACCTGCGCGGTTTCAGGTTGCTGGAAAGGAGAATTGGGTCTGCAAGTTGAATAAGAGCTTATACGGGGTCTAAAACAAGCCCCCTGGCAATGAAACATGAAGTTCGACAACTTCATGATGAGAACGGGGTACAAGAGATGCAAAATGGACCATTGCTGCTATGTGAAGAAGTTTAAGGGTTCCTGCATCATTCTGACTTCTCTACGCAAATGATATATTGATAGCTGGTGCAGATATGAGGGAAATCAACAAGTTAAAGCAACATATGCCTAAGGCATTCGAGATGAAAGACTTTGGTCTAGCCAAACAGATACATGGGATGAGTACATCAGAAACAAGGATGGCACTCTGACACTCTCAGGTGAAGTATATCGGGAAAGTGTTAGAGAAGTTCAACATGAATAATGAGAAGACTAAGCCGAGAAACACATATTTGGGAAGCCACTTCAAGCTTACAAAAGACCAGCTCCGAGAACAGATAAAGAGAAGGTTAGATATGGCTTAAGTCCCTTATGCATCTGCAGTTGGTAGCCTTATGTATGCGATGGTGTGCACGAGATCGAGAAGGTAGATATGGCTTAAGTCCTTTATGCATCTGCAGTTGGTAGCCTTATGTATGCGATGGTGTGCACGAGATCGAGAAGGTAGATATGGCTTAAGTCCTTTATGCATCTGCAGTTGGTAGCCTTATGTATGCGATGGTGTGCACGAGATCAGACGTTGCTCATGCAGTCGAGGTTGTTAGTTGCTATATGTCAAATCCGGGGAGAGAACATTGGGAAGCCGTCAAGTGGATACTAAGGTATTTGAAGGGTACTTCGAAGATGAAGTTATGTTTTAGAGGCAAAGACGCGATTCTCTTAGGGTATTCTGATGTTGATTTGGCAGAATGCAATAAGATGCTTAAGAGCACTACAGACAGGAACTGTAGTCAGCTGGATGTCTAAACTTCAAAAAAGTGTGGCGTTTTCGACGACAGAAGCCGAGTATATGGAAGTTGTTAAGGCTAGCAAAGAGTTAGTTCGGCTAAAGAACTTCCTCCTAGAGTTGGATAAAAGGCAGACAGATTATTCATTAAACTGTGACAATGAGAGGGCAGTCAAAAATCTGGTCTATCATGAAAAATGAAGCATATTGACATGAGATATCACTTTATCAGAGGATTGATAAGTGAAGGCTACAATGAAGTTGAAGAACATCTCAGGCGCTATGAATCCAGTAGAGATGTTTACAAAAACTGTGACACTGGACAAGCTGAAGTTATACATGCCTTCAGCCAGTCTTCATGGAAAATTATGAGAAGACCGGGGCAATCAAGTGAAGCTGAGGATTTTACGGCAGTACAGTGGAGCGTAGATGTTTCGAAGCCTCAAAGTGGGAGATTGTTAAATGTAGGCTTCTTTAGGGTAGTTAATCCTAATGAGCTTAGGAGTTCGAGCCCAATTGTGATTAACCCTAAATTTAGTCTTTAAATACCCTTTTGTACTTGTAAAATCATTGCCGTCTCATATTGAAGTAATAAGAAAATCTTCTTGGTTGCTCCTGTGGACGTAAGTCAATAATCCTTATGGGCTGAACCATGTAACACCCCGGCCGGCTCAAATCGGAGCGTCATCGCCACGCCACACCGTAAGGCTCGTTCATCAACTAACTAGCCCTACGTTGTGGCGCTAAGGCTAAAATAACCATTACAAAATAACTATTTAGAGATTTAGAATTAAAGCGCACCGATTTATCATTTAAATAAATAATGCTCAAGTTAAAAGCATAAGTTGGAAATAGTTCAAAAGACATTAGTTATTAAACATTAATAATGGATTTCAAAAATATTTTAAAAGATAAAGTAGTTATAGTTTCCCCGATGGATCATATGACGTGGATGCATCATTTAGGTATAACTGAAACATGATCACTTACAAAAAGTTGTAAAAAGAGAGTCAACGATTGAGTAAGCGCAATTAATCGGAGATAAATTAATACGGTATAATGCCACAAAATCATTTGAAGAACATTATTTGAATAAGATGACACATATCACATAAGGATAACTCACACGCGCGAGTCTTTTAGCGCCTCTCTTATATCTCATTTTCATTCTCAAATAAGAGCGATGAACACATCACGAAGAAAACTCCGCTAGGCCTTAATCAGGGCCGGCTTGACCCGGTTTTCCAACCTTATTACTTCGTATGACACGTCACATAGTTTCACATAACAAACATAGGGTCACAACCCTCAAAGGAAACTCCACAATGTGTACATAAGGGTTCGAAACCCAAAGTACACGTAAATCAATTTATTATTAGTTTGTGAGGGGCGCCATACGGCCCACAACCCTCTAGTCTCTAATATAACATACCAAGAGAGGATTGTACGCAATCCATTCCCCCATCACGGATGACGGTCTAAAGACCTTTTCATCGTGAATGACGGGCACTTCGGAATCACCCAAAAGGGAACCAGCCATCTCGATCCCTCGACCTAGTCTATTTGGGATCTAGTTCAAGGTTAGCTAGTTATCCTAAAATACCGGTATACCCTCACGTGTTTGCAAGGCACAGAGGTGGAAGGCTATGCCTTATCATCCAAACAATCGACGAGTTGATCGGATTCGACGGGTAGTTTTAGTTACCAATTTGACCAAATACTCTACATGCTCTTAGGCAAATTTCAAAAAAAGTGTTTTAAACTCAAAATATTCCAATTGTCAAGATTTAACCATGCAAAAGTAGGATATTGGACCCAACAAGTTCGTTATAATCTCACTTTATTTCGCCAAATAAACATTCGAAAAATATGTCAATCACAATGGGCATGGTCTAATTCCAAAAATCATAATATTTAAATATAATCGTAAATTTTTTTTCCAAAAACCATAACTAGGTCAGGGCAAAACTACGGTTTAAAACCCATCCCATAAATTCTACGCTTTTCAATTTAAAATTCAATAATAATCATAAGCCTTAGATGACATTATAATCAACTTTCTAGAAAAAATTGGCAAAATCTAACACTTTTGAGCAAATCCATTTGACAATAATTTTGAAAAATATCAATAGAAGGGGTCTAGGATTAGAACATATCATCCATCTAAGATTAATTCCACTTACCTTAAGAAAATAGACCAAAAGGAAGAGTTTTGGTGAAGAAGAATTCCAAGGAAGAAGAGGGGAGGGGACTGGCTGCTCCTCGCTGCTGTGCTGCCTCTGTTATTTTCTTTTTATTTTATTTTATTTTATACTTTATTAACATAAAATACTTAGACTCATCTTCTATATATAAAGACACTCTAACTTGGATATGCTATATCTTAACAAACTATGAATATGCTAAATCTTATCAAATCTACACTTATATATGATATATCTTAACAAATTATGGATAAAGATACCTAAATTAAGAGATACTGATAAACTAAATTTAGTTTATTATTTATTTTACCCTAAACTAAATTTTATTCCTAATTTACAGCCAATTCCTTAATTTCTTACACCAAAAGCTCAAAATAAATTAGGCCTACAATAATATTTTCCGACTCCGGCGTCGAAGTCCGGCAAGTTCTGGCGAACTTCTGGCGAGTATTTTTACGGGATATTACAATGTCATCCTTTGTGTTCTACTTTTTTATTTGTGCGTGTGAGAGAGTTAATCCTAACATTTGACATATTCAACTTTCTCTTCAATTGTTTCTTGCTTTTTGTGGCCTCATTAAGATTTTAATGTTCTCCAACTTGTGATAGTTACCTTACTTAACCAGTGTTAATCTGTTGAAATAGTGTGGCAGCCACAACCTTCTGAAACTCATTGCCTTAATGTTATTTTCTCCATTTTGATTTGCAGTACAAAGTATCTGAGGCAGGACCTGCTCTGCCCTCAACAGGTATAGCTGCTCATGCAATGGATGAGGAAATCGAAGTTGTTGAAGTGGATGAAAAGATTCAGGCAGTTAATGCTGCTGCTTTGACTGGAGTTGAAGCAGAAGATTCTTTGAAAGAGCAACTTTCGCTCTTTCCCCCACCCCCGCTTCCTCCTATCCCCCAGAATGCTTATGCACAGGTTTGTATATATATACATATATAGTGGGAGATAACACTTGCTTCACACTAATAAAGATGCATTTAATCCTCTTGCTTTGACGTGGTTGCAGTACAAAGCTGATGACGAGACTGTGGACATTGATGGAGTTGATGAAGAAGCTGTGGAAGTGGATATTGTGTGATAAATGATGTCTACTATCCGCTCAGATTGTTGATAGAGCAAGTTTTGTAACTGACCTCTATAGAACAAACTATAGGGGATTCTGCCTTTTTTTGTTTTATATATATGACAGTCAGAGAGAGACCATTAGACTTTTGCAGGAACTTGGGAATACATGCATACATGTCATGTCAAGGTTTTATTTTCTCTCCTCTCCTCACCTCACCTCATCGTTATCGTGGAGATTCTCATTTGGTAATGACAGCTTTCATGTTCCATGTGTTATTTATTTGTGAGCGTTAATAGCAATTTTGAATTCAGACTTCACGGTAGTCAGTCATGCTTCATTTCCCCCACCAGTTGGCCGGCCCACCCTTTAGGGCCAAAAGTTATAACATTTTCCCTACCACATGGTATGGTGTGGAGGTAACTGTTAAAAGGTTCTTTTCCTCTATGCTATGGTATGTATAATGTAGATTTAAATTTATTCTGATGCGTGGGTAAATGTGCTATTTGTGTAATATATTGTATAAATTAAGTAATTTGTAGATGTAAGGTTATATATGCTTTCATAATATTCATGATAAAAGATATTAGTATATTAATGTTAAAAAATATTTCAGCAAAGTCATCAAATCAATTTTTAAATTATTAAGATAGGACTAATTTTATTATATTTTATTTTAATTTCTAACATTCTTTAAAATATTCCAAATTATTTTTTTATTTTTATCATTTTATTTCAATAAAAATATTTTTTTAAAAATTTTCGTGCAGGACATATAAGTGCTAATTTTAATTAATGGATGGATGGAGTATTAATTTATTAATGTCAACAGCCATAATTTATTGATAAATACTTGGTAACTAACACAAGATCCCCACCAATTCATCTCACCATGTCAATCAATAGTAACAACCCAGGGAGATATGTTGTTCAGTTCGGGCATGGCGTCATTCGATTGAAATCTAGATCAAGGGTGAAATTTACATAATAAGCAAAAATGAGATTTTGAATTTAATTTAATTTGAGATAATAATTGTATTATTTATGAGTTTAATTTTATCAGTTTAAATATATAATATATATTTATAATTATTGGTACGTATGAAATTTATTATTGTTACGTATGAAATTTATAATTAGGTTTTGACGCTAAAGCAAATTATT
Source organism: Andrographis paniculata (assembly GCF_009805555.1). Lineage (NCBI taxonomy): Eukaryota > Viridiplantae > Streptophyta > Magnoliopsida > Lamiales > Acanthaceae > Andrographis > Andrographis paniculata. Next base: position 5,385,684 of record NW_026137611.1, read on the forward strand.
TTTGTGTGTATTCTGTGACTTTTACTTTAAAATATACATTATAACTAATATATATGAAGGCTTAAGGGCATTACAAAAATATTGTATTTTATTCACGGAATTACTCACCGGTTTAATTATGTGAGTAATTACGGATGTACTCACATAATACACACAAAAATTACTTACGGAATCAATACCCTGAGTAATTACTAAAAAAATTAAAATTTACTCACGCAATTACTTGTGGAATTAAATTATATGAGTAATTCCTTTGAAAAATGAAATTTACTCAAGGATTCGAAACTTTCGAATGAAAGTCTCGGTTATGGTTTGACAGTTTCAGTTACGATTTATAAACCACCGGTTATTGTTTGAAACGCGGGTTTATATATATATATATATATATTCATTTTTAATATTTTTATTTCTATTTTTTTTAAATTTAAATTGTATTTAAAAATAATTTATTTTATTTTATTTAAATATGTTTATTATTGATTTATCAGTTAAATGAAGATAAATACTTACATCGTGAAAAACTTCTTTAAAACTCCCCAATCTTATTTGCTTTCCCTAAAACTCTTTCTTCATATAATTATATTTCTTTTTAACTCTAAAATTATATTTTTACCCTTCTACAAAATACTAATTCACAAAATTACCAAATTTATTCAAAATCTGCAACTTGGGTGAAATTCTCCTGCCCTAATTGGATTTGTTTGACATAAACCGCCACCACCATTGTCGCCAATCGCTGTCGCCGTTGCCACCTCACCACCGTCACCATTCGCCTACTCGTCCGCCATCCACCCACCCCCGCCCACAATGACTTACTGTCAGAAGTAAGTTAATGTTATTTTCGAATTGTAATTTGATTTTGTTGTTGTTTTTTTAATCGTATTCTATATGTTTTTATTTATTGATGTAATTATTTAGTTTTATTATTTAGAAAATATTCAAAATGTTATCAAAATGTATTTTTTTTTAATCACAATTGTAGTTTTTTACATTGGTAATAATTTGGTGTGTTTGTTAAATAGAATATATTAGTTTTTTACGTTAAAAGTTTTTAATTTAATAAATACATATTGTCTTATCTCTGTAGGAAATTTAGGAAAAAATAAGATAGTAATCGAAGAAAAATAGAAGAAATAGTTGATGATTATCGGGCAATCATTGCGAAATATATTCTGAGTGCGGTCAAGTCTTGTTAGTAGGGCCAAGTTGGGTGCATTGGTGGTGTAGTTTTCATCATTGTATATGTTGTAAATATTTTATTCTCGTTGATTAAATATTATACTTAAATTGTTTGTGAACTACAAAAAAATAATATATTTGTAACGGAATTCCGTCCCTAAAGTTCACGTAGCTAACGTAATTTCATTCATAATTCCGTCTCTAATGTCATTAGTAACGGAAAAAGTAGATTTAGAGACAAAAAAGTTTTGTTACAAAAATGATTTTTTTCTTGTAGTGGTGGTCTTCACTTGTGTTTCAATTTGATTTAGTAGTGCATCAAAATATTACAATGAATAACTAAAAAATTTGTCATCGAATCCACTAAAAACTATGATATGATATTACATTTGAAAAAATATGAGGTTAAGCGAAGGCCAAGTGCAACTTGATTCCTATGAAAGCACAATTTTAAGTTTGTGTAGGTACAATTATCTTCTATTGTAGGCTCTTCTATTGTAGGCATAATCTTTATCGTATAAGTTATTCGAGGCGGTTACAACATATATGCATTTATGTATATATTAATATATATATATAATTGTATATACAATACTTATAAATAACTTTTACAAATAGATATTTATTTACATATACATTCTACATTTATACTTGACTAATATTTATAAACAACATTCATATATACATTTATATGTACAATTACAACTTTTACATGTACATATACTTTTACATTTGGAGGCTATCAATCAAATCCCCAAGTACGCGAAGTTTTTGAAAGAACTGTGCACCAACAAAAGAAAATTGCGAGGGGATGAGTACATTATAGAGTGTGACAACGTTTCTGTTGTTCCCAAAAGAAAGGTACCACCTAAAACAGGTGATCCAGGTATGTTTTCTATCCCTTATAGGATTGAAAAAAAAGAGATACGAAAAGCACTGCAATTAGAATTATAGAGCACAAAGTACGTATAATCTATAACATGCTATACAATATAAAGGAAAAACATTGAAAAAACAAACGTGCTAAATATACTAATTTCGAACACTTTACAACAAATACGAAAAGCACTGCAATTAGAACTATAGAGCACAAAGTAAGTATAATCTATAAAATGCTATATAATATAAAGGGAAAACATTGAAATAACAAAAGCACAAATATACTAATTTCGAACACACTACAACAAATACGAAAAGCATTGCAATTAGAACTATAGAGCACAAAGTAAGTATAATCTATAACATGCTATATATAATGCAAAGGACAAACATTGAAAATCCAAAAGCGCTAAATATAGTAAATTCGAACACTCTGCAACAAATACGAAAAGCACTGCAATTAGAACTATAGAGCACCAAGTAAGTATAATCTATAACATGCTATATAATACAAAGGAAAAACGTTGAAAAAACAAAAGCGCTAAATATACTAATTTCGAACACACTGCAACAAATACGAAAAGCACTGATATTAGAACTATAGAGCACAAAGTAAGTATAATCTATAACATGCTATATAATATAAAGGGAAAACATTGAAAAAACAAAAGCGCTAAATATACTAATTTCGAACACTCTACAACAAATACATAAAGCAGTGCAATTAGAACTATAGAGCACAAAATAAGTATAATCTATAAAATGCTATATAATATAAAGGGAAATCATTGAAATAACAAAAGCACAAATATAATAATTTCGAACACTCTACAACAAATACGAAAAGCATTGCAATTAGAACTATAGAGCACAAAATAAGTATAATCTATAACATGCTATATAATACAAAGGAAAAACATTGAAAAAACAAAAGCGCTAAATATACTAATTTCGAACACTCTGCAACAAATACGAAAAGCACTGCAATTAGAACTATAGAGCACAAAGTATAATCTATAACATGCTATATAATACAAAGGAAAAACCTTGAATAAACAAAAGCGCTAAATATACTAATTTCGAACACTCTACAACAAATACGAAAAGCAATGCAATTAGAACTATAGAGCACATTGTAAGTATAATCTATAACATGCTATATAATATAAAGGGAAAACATTGAAAAAACAAAAGCGCTAAATATACTAATTTCGAATACTCTACAACAAATACGAAAAGCACTGCAATTAGAACTATATTGCACAAAGTAAGTATAATCTATATCATTCTATATAATGCGAAGGAAAAACGTTGAAAAAACAAAAGCGCTAAATATACTAATTTCGAACACTCTGCAACAAATACGAAAAGCACTGCAATTAGAACTATAGAGCACAAAGTAAGTATAATCTATAACATGCTATATAATATAAAAGGAAAACATTGAAATAACAAAAGCACAAATATACTAATTTCGAACACTCTACAACAAATACGGAAAGCATTGCCATTAGAACTATAGAGCACAAAATAAGTATAATCTATAAAATGCTATATAATATAAAGGGAAAACATTGAAATAACAAAAGCACAAATATACTAATTTCGAACACTCTACAACAAATACGGAAAGCATTGCAATTAGAACTATAGAGCACAAAATAAGTATAATCTATAAAATGCTATATAATATAAAGGGAAAACTTTGAAATAAAAAAAGCACAAATATAGTAATTTCGAACACTCTACAACAAATACGAAAAGCATTGCAATTAGAACTATAGAGCACAAAGTAAGTATAATCAATAACATGCTATATATAATGCAAAGGACAAACATTGAAAATCCAAAAGCGCTAAATATACTAAATTCGAACACTCTACAACAAATACGAAAAGCCCTGCAATTAGAACTATAGAGCATAAAGTAAGTATAATCTATAACACGCTATATATAATACAAAGGAAAAACATTGAAAAAACAAAAGCGCTAAATATACTAATTTCGAATACCTACAACAAATACGAAAAGCACTGCAATTAGAACTATAGAGCACAAAGTAAGTAAAATCTATAACATGCTATATAATACAAAGGAAAAACATTGAAAAAACAAAAGCGCTAAATATACTAATTTCGAATACTCTACAACAAATACGAAAAGCACTGCAATTAGAACTATAGAGCATAAAGTAAGTATAATCTATAAAATGCTATATAATATAAAGGAAAAACATTGAAAAAACAAACGCGCTAAATATACTAATTTCGAACACTCTACAACAAATACGAAAAGCACTGCAATTAGAACTATAGAGCACAAAGTAAGTATAATCTATAACATGCTATACAATATAAAGGGAAAACATTGAAAACACAAAAGCGCTAAATATACTAATTTCGAATACTCTACAACAAATACGAAAACCATTGCAATTAGAACTATAGAGCACAAAGTAATTATAATCTATAACATTCTATATAACGCAAAGGAAAAACATTGAAAAAACGAAAGCGCTAAATATACTAATTTCGAACACTCTACAACAAATACAAAAGGCACTGCAATTAGAACTATAGAGCACAAAGTAAGTATAATCTATAACATGCTATATAATATAAAGGGAAAACATTGAAAAAACAAAAGCGCTAAATATACTAATTTCGAATACTCTACAACAAATACGAAAAGCACTGCAATTAGAACTATAGAGCACATAGTAAGTATAATCTAACATGCTATATAATATAAAGGAGAAACATTGAAAAAAAAAAGCACTAAATATACTAATTTCGAACACTCTACAACAAATACGAAAAACACTGTAATTAGAACTATAGAGCACAAAGTAAGTAACATCTAACATGCTATATAATATAAGGAAAAACATTGAAAAAACAAAAGCGCAAAATATACTTATTTCGAACACTCTACAACAAATACGAAAAGCAGTGCATTTAGAACTATAGAGCACAAAATAAGTATAATCTATAACATGCTATATAATATAAAGGGAAAACATTGAAATCAAAAAAGCACAAATATACTAATTTCGAACACTCTACAACAAATACGAAAAGCATTGCAATTAAAACTATAGAGCACAAAGTAAGTATAATCTATAACATTCTATATAATGCAAAGGAAAAACATTGAAAAAACAAACGCGCTAAATATTCTAATTTCGAACACTCTACAACAAATACGAAAAGCACTGCAATTAAAACTATAGCACAAAGTAAGTATAATCTATAACATGCTATATAATATAAAGGGAAAACATTGAAAAAACAAAAGCCCTAAATATACTAATTTCGAATACTCTACAACAAATGCGAAAAGCATTGGAATTAGAACAAAAAGTAAGTATAATCTATAACATTCTATATAATGCAAAGGAAAAACATTGAAAAAACAAAAGCGCAAAATATACTAATTTCGAACACTCTACAACAAATACGAAAAGCAGTGCAATTAGAACTATAGAGCACAAAATAAGTATAATCTATAAAATGCTATATAATATAAACGGAAAACATTGAAATAACAAAAGCACAAATATACTAATTTCGAACACTCTACAACAAATACTAAAAGCATTGCAATTAGAACTATAGAGCACAAAGTAAGTATAATCTATAACATGCTATATATAATGCAAAGGACAAACATTGAAAATCCAAAAGCGCTAAATATACTAAATTCGAACACTCTACAACAAATACGAAAAGCCCTGCAATTAGAACTATAGAGCACAAAGTAAGTATAATCTATAACATTCTATATATAATAAAGGAAAAACATTGAAAAAACAAAAGCGCTAAATATACTAATTTCGAATACCTACAATAAATACGAAAAACACTGCAATTAGAACTATAGACCACAAAGTAAGTATAATCTATAACATGCTATATCATACAAAGGAAAAACATTGAAAAAACAAAAACGCTAAATATACTAATTTCGAACACTATACAACAAATACAAAAAGCACTGCATTTAGAACTATAGAGCACAAAGTAAGTATAATCTATAAAATGCTATATAACATAAAGGAAAAACATTGAAAAAACAAAAGTGCTAAATATACTAATTTCGAATACTCTACAACAAATACGAAAAGCACTGCAATTAGAACTATATTGCACAAAGTAAGTATAATCTATAGCATTCTATATAATGCAAAGGAAAAACGTTGAAAAAACAAAAGCGCTAAATATACTAATTTCGAACACTCTGCAACAAATACGAAAAGCACTGCAATTAAAACTATAGCACAAAGTAAGAATAATCTATAACATTCAATATAATGCAAAAGAAAAACATTGAAAAAACAAACGCGCTAAATATACTAATTTTGAACACTCTGCAACAAATACGAAAAGCACTGCAATTAAAACTATAGCACAAAGTAAGTAAAATCTATAACATGGTACATAATATAAAGCGAAAACATTGGAAAATCAAAAGCGCTAAATATACTAATTTCGAATACTCTACAACAAATGCGAAAAGCATTGCAATTAGAACAAAAAGTAAGTATAATCTATAACATTCTATATAATGCAAAGGAAAAACATTGAAAAACAAAAGCGCAAAATATACTTATTTCGAACGCTCTGCAACAAATACGAAAAGCACTGCAATTAAAACTATAGAACAAAGTAAGAATAATCTATAACATTCAATATAATGCAAAGGAAAAACATTGAAAAAACGAAAGCACTGAATATACTAATTTCGAACACTCTACAACAAATACGAAAAACACTGTAATTAGAACTATAGAGCACAAAGTAAGTATAATCTAACATGCTATATAATATAAAGGAAAAACATTGAAAAAACAAAAGCGCAAAATATACTTATTTCGAACACTCTACAACAAATACGAAAAGCAGTGCAATTAGAACTATAGAGCACAAAATAAGTATAATCTATAAAATGCTATATAATATAAAGGAAAAACATTGAAAAAACAAAAGCACTAAATATACTAATTTCGAAAACTCTACAACAAATACGAAAAACACTGTAATTAGAACTATAGAGCACAAAGTAAGTATAATCTAACATGCTATATAATATAAAGGAAAAACATTGAAAAAACAAAAGCGCAAAATATACTTATTTCGAAAACTCTACAACAAATACAAAAGGCACTGCAATTAGAACTATAGAGCACAAAGTAAGTATAATCTATAACATGCTATATAATCTAAAGGGAAAACATTGAAATAACAAAAGCACAAATATACTAATTTCGAACACTCTACAACAAATACGAAAAGCATTGCAATTAAAACTATAGAGCACAAAGTAAGTATAATCTATAACATTCTATATAATGCAAAGGAAAAACATTGAAATAACAAAAGCATAAATATACTAATTTCGAACACTCTACAACAAATACGAAAAGCATTGCAATTAGAACTATAGAGCACAAAGTAAGTATAATCTATAACATGCTATATATAATGCAAAGGACAAACATTGAAAATCCAAAAGCGCTAAATATACTAAATTCGAACACTCTACAACAAATACGAAAAGCCCTGCAATTAGAACTATAGAGCACAAAGTAAGTATAATCTATAACATTCTATATATAATATAAAGGAAAAACATTGAAAAAACAAAAGCGCTAAATATACTAATTTCGAATACCTACAATAAATACGAAAAACACTGCAATTAGAACTATAGACCACAAAGTAAGTATAATCTATAACATGCTATATCATACAAAGGAAAAACATTGAAAAAACAAAAACGCTAAATATACTAATTTCGAACGCTATACAACAAATACGAAAAGCACTGCAATTAGAACTATAGAGCACAAAGTAAGTATAATCTATAAAATGCTATATAACATAACGGAAAAACATTGAAAAAACAAAAGTGCTAAATATACTAATTTCGAATACTCTACAACAAATACGAAAAGCACTGCAATTAGAACTATATTGCACAAAGTAAGTATAATCTATAGCATTCTATATAATGCAAAGGAAAAACGTTGAAAAAACAAAAGCGCTAAATATACTAATTTCGAACACTCTGCAACAAATACGAAAAACACTGTAATTAGAACTATAGAGCACAAAGTAAGTATAATCTAACATGCTATATAATATAAAGGAAAAACATTGAAAAAACAAAAGCGCAAAAAATACTTATTTCGAACACTCTACAACAAATACGAAAAGCAGTGCAATTAGAACTATAGAGCACAAAATAAGTATAATCTATAAAATGCTATATAATATAAAGGGAAAACATTGAAATAACAAAAGCACAAATATACTAATTTCGAACACTCTACAAGAAATACGAAAAACATTGCAACTAGAACTATAGAGCACAAAGTAAGTATAATCTATAACATTCAATATAATGCAAAGGAAAAACATTGAAAAAACAAACGCGCTAAATATACTAATTTCGAATACTCTACAACAAATGCGAAAAGCATTGCAATTAGAACAAAAAGTGAATACTCTACAACAAATGCGAAAAGCATTGCAATTAGAACAAAAAGTAAGTATCTATAACATTCTATATAATGCAAAGGAAAAACATTGAAAAAACAAAAGAGCTAAATATACTAATTTCGAACACTCTGCAACAAATACGAAAAGCACTGCAATTAAAACTATAGCACAAAGTAAGTATAATCTATAACATTCAATATAATGCAAAGGAAAAACATTGAAAAAACAAAAGCACTAAATATACTAATTTCGAACACTCTACAACAAATACGAAAAACACTGTAATTAGAACTATAGAGCACAAAGTAAGTATAATCTAACATGCTATATAATGTAAAGGGAAAACATTGAAATAACAAAAACACAAATATACTAATTTCGAACACTCTACAACAAATACGAAAACCATATCAATTAGAACTATAGAGCACAAAGTAAGTATAATCTATAACATTCTACATAATGCAAAGGAAAAATATTGAAAAAACAAAAGCACTAAATATACTAATTTCGAACACTCTACAACAAATACGAAAAACACTGTAATTAGAACTATAGAGCACAAAGTCAGTATAATATAACATGCTATATAATATAAAGGAAAAACATTGAAAAAAGAAAAGCGCAAAATATACTTATTTCGAACACTCTACAACAAATACGAAAAGCACTGCAATTAGAACTATAGAGCACAAAATAAGTATAATCTATAAAATGCTATATAATATACAAGGAAAAACATTGAAATAACAAAACCGCAAATATACTAATTTCGAACACTCTACAACAAATACGAAAACCATTGCAATTAGAACTATAGAGCACAAAGTAAGTATAATCTATAACATTCTATATAATGCAAAGGAAAAACATTGAAAAAACAAAAGCACTAAATATACTAATTTCGAACACTCTACAACAAATACGAAAAACACTGTAATTAGAACTATAGAGCACAAAGTAAGTATAATCTATAACATGCTATATAATATAAAGGGAAAAACATTGAAAAAACAAAAGCACAAATATACTAATTTCGAACACTCTACAACAAATACGAAAAAGCATTGCAATTAGAACTATAGAGCACAAAATAAGTATAATCTATAAAATGCTATATAATATAAAGGGAAAACATTGAAATAACAAAAACACAAATATAATAATTTCGAACACTCTACAACAAATACGAAAACCAATGCAATTAGAACTATAGAGCACAAAGTAAGTATAATCTATAACATGCTATATATAATGCAAAGGACAAACATTGAAAAAATCAAAGCGCTAAATATACTAAATTCGAACACTCTGCAAAAATACGAAAAGCACTGCAATTAGAACTATAGAGCACAAAGTAAGTATAATATATAACATGCTATATAATACAAACGAAAAACATTGAAAAAACAAACGCGCTAAATATTCTAATTTCGAACACTCTACAACAAATACGAAAAGCACTGCAATTAAAACTATAGCACAAAGTAAGTATAATCCATAACATTCAATATAATGCAAAGGAAAAACATTGAAAAAACAAAAGCAACTAAATATACTAATTTCGAACACTCTACAACAAATACAAAAAACACTGTAATTAGAACTATAGAGCACAAAGTAAGTATAATCTAACATGCTATATAATATAAAGGAAAAACATTGAAAAAACAAAAGCGC